>NC_136072.1:340066350-345066350 GCF_964261635.1 Lissotriton helveticus
TCATCAGAAAATTGATTTTTTGGAGTGTACCAAAAATGATTCAAAATGTCAATTGGATCGTGCCTCATGTTGAATAACCACTTTTGAAACCCTCACAGTGACCAAAATTGCCATTTTTACAGAGCTTTGCTTACTCAAAAGCTTCCTTTTTTACCAATTTCAGGCACCGAAATGACTTTAAGCACACTTATTTTAGTTGAAAAAGTCATATTTCACATCCAACAGTCATTTAGAGTCAAAAGATTAAATGTTAACATTTCATCCATATTGACCATTTTGGGAAAGTTCGAAAGGTCCCGAGTCATCGTTTTTCATCAGAAATTTGATTTTTTGGAGTGTACCAAAAATGATTCAAAATGTCAATTGGATTGTGCCTCATGTTGAATAACCACTTTTGAAAACCTCACAGTGACCAAAATTGCCATTTTTACAGAGTTTTGCTTACTCAAAACTTCCATTTTGAGCAATTTCAGGCACCGAAATGACTTTAAACACACTTATTTTAGTTGAACAAGTCATAATTCACATCCAACAGTCATTTAGAGTCAAAAGATTAAATGTTAAAATTTCATGCATATTGACCATTTTGGGAAAGTTCGACAGGTCCGGAGTCATCGTTTTTCATCAGAAAATTGATTTTTTGTAGTGAACCAAAAATGATTCAAAATGTCAATTGGATCGTGCCTCATGTTGAATAACCACTTTTGAAACCCTCACAGTGACCAAAATTGCCATTTTAACAGAGCTTTGCTTACTCAAAAGCTTCCATTTTGACCAATTTCAGGCACCGAAATGACTTTAAACACACTTATTTTATTTGAACAAGTCAAAATTCACATCCAACCGGCATCAAAAGATTAAAAGTTAAAATTTCATCCATGTTGACCATTTTGGGAAAGTTCGACAGGTCCGGAGTCATCGTTTTTCATCAGAAAATTGATTTTTTGGAGTGTACCAAAAATGATTCAAAATGTCAATTGGATCGTGCCTCATGTTGAATAACCACTTTTGAAACCCTCACAGTGACCAAAATTGCCATTTTTACAGAGTTTTGCTTAATCAAAAGCTTCCATTTTGACCAATTTTAGGCACCGAAATGACTTTGAACACACTTTTTTTAGTTGAAAAAGTCATAATAACACATTCCAACAGTCATTTAGAGTCAAAAGATTAAAAGTTAAAATTTCATCCATGTTGACCATTTTGGGAAAGTTCGACAGGTCCGGAGTCATCGTTTTTCATCAGAAAATTGATTTTTTGGAGTGTACCAAAAATGATTCAAAATGTCAATTGGGTCGTGCCTCATGTTGAATAACCACTTTTGAAACCCTCACAGTGACCAAAATTGCCATTTTTACAGAGCTTTGCTTACTCAAAAGCTTTCATTTTGACCAATTTCAGGCACTGAAATGACTTTAAACACACTTTTTTTAGTTGAAAAAGTCATAATTCACATCCAACAGTCATTTAGAGTCAAAAGATTAAAAGTTAGAATTTCATCCATGTTGACCATTTTGGGAAACTTCGACAGGTCCGGAGTCATCGTTTTTCATCAGAAAACTGATTTTTGTAGTGTACCAAAAATGATTCAAAATGTCAATTGGATCGTGCCTCATGTTGAATAACCACTTTTGAAACCCTCACAGTGACCAAAATTGCCATTTTTACAGAGTTTTGCTTACTCAAAAGCTTCCATTTTGACCAATTTCAGGCACCGAAATAACTTTAAACACACTTATTTTAGTTGAACAAGTCATAATTCACATCCAAAAAGCATTTAAAGTCAAACGATTAAAAGTTAAAATTTCATCCATGTTGACCATTTTGGGAAAGTTCGACAGGTCCGGAGTCATCGTTTTTCATCAGAAAATTGATTTTTTGGAGTGTACCAATAATGAATCAAAATGTCAATTGCATTGTGCCTCATGTTGAATAACCGCTTTTGAAACCCTCACAGTGACCAAAATTGCCATTTTTACAGAGTTTTGCTTACTCAAAACTTCCATTTTGAGCAATTTCAGGCACCGAAATGACTTTAAACACACTTATTTTAGTTGAACAAGTCATAATTCACATCCAACAGTCATTTAGAGTCAAAAGATTAAATGTTAAAATTTCATCCATATTGACCATTTTGGGAAAGTTCGACAGGTCCGGAGTCATCGTTTTTCATCAGAAAATTGATTTTTTGTAGTGAACCAAAAATGATTCAAAATGTCAATTGGATCGTGCCTCATGTTGAATAACCGCTTTTGAAACCCTCACAGTGACCAAAATTGCCATTTTTACAGAGTTTTGCTTACTCAAAACTTCCATTTTGAGCAATTTCAGGCACCGAAATGACTTTAAACACACTTATTTTAGTTGAACAAGTCATAATTCACATCCAACAGTCATTTAGAGTCAAAAGATTAAATGTTAAAATTTCATCCATATTGACCATTTTGGGAAAGTTCGACAGGTCCGGAGTCATCGTTTTTCATCAGAAAATTGATTTTTTGTAGTGAACCAAAAATGATTCAAAATGTCAATTGGATCGTGCCTCATGTTGAATAACCACTTTTGAAACCCTCACAGTGACCAAAATTGCCATTTTAACAGAGCTTTGCTTACTCAAAAGCTTCCATTTTGACCAATTTCAGGCACCGAAATGACTTTAAACACACATATTTTATTTGAACAAGTCAAAATTCACATCCAACCGGCATCAAAAGATTAAAAGTTAAAATTTCATCCATGTTGACCATTTTGGGAAAGTTCGACAGGTCCGGAGTCATCGTTTTTCATCAGAAAATTGATTTTTTGGAGTGTACCAAAAATGATTCAAAATGTCAATTGGGTCGTGCCTCATGTTGAATAACCACTTTTGAAACCCTCACAGTGACCAAAATTGTCATTTTTACAGAGCTTTGCTTACTCAAAAGCTTCCATTTTGACCAATTTCAGGCACCGAAAGGACATTAAACACACGTATTTTAGTTGAACAAGTCAAAATTCACATCCAACAGGCATTTAGAGTCAAAAGATTAAAAGTTAGAATTTCATCCATGTTGACCATTTTGGGAAAGTTCGACAGGTCCGGAGTCATCGTTTTTCATCAGAAAACTGATTTTTGTAGTGTACCAAAAATGATTCAAAATGTCAATTGGATCGTGCCTCATGTTGAATAACCACTTTTGAAACCCTCACAGTGACCAAAATTGCCATTTTTACAGAGCTTTGCTTACTCAAAAGCTTCCATTTTGACCAATTTCAGGCACCGAAATGACTTTAAACACACTTATTCTAGTTGAACAAGTCAAAATTCACATCCAACAGGCATTTAGAGTCAAAAGATTAAATGTTAAAATTTCATCCATATTGACCATTTTGGGAAAGTTCGACAGGTCCGGAGTCATCGTTTTTCATCAGAAAATTGATTTTTTGGTGTGCACCAAAAATAATTCAAAATGTCAATTGGATTGTGCCTCATGTTGAATAACCGCTTTTGAAACCCTCACAGTGACCAAAATTGCCATTTTTACAGAGTTTTGCTTACTCAAAACTTCCATTTTGAGCAATTTCAGGCACCGAAATGACTTTAAACACACTTATTTTAGTTGAACAAGTCATAATTCACATCCAACAGTCATTTAGAGTCAAAAGATTAAATGTTAAAATTTCATCCATATTGACCATTTTGAGAAAGTTCGACAGGTCCGGAGTCATCGTTTTTCATCAGAAAACTGATTTTTGTAGTGTACCAAAAATGATTCAAAATGTCAATTGGATCGTGCCTCATGTTGAATAACCACTTTTGAAACCCTCACAGTGACCAAAATTGTCATTTTTACAGAGCTTTGCTTACTCAAAAGCTTCCATTTTGACCAATTTCAGGCACCGAAAGGACATTAAACACACGTATTTTAGTTGAACAAGTCAAAATTCACATCCAACAGGCATTTAGAGTCAAAAGATTAAAAGTTAGAATTTCATCCATGTTGACCATTTTGGGAAAGTTCGACAGGTCCGGAGTCATCGTTTTTCATCAGAAAACTGATTTTTGTAGTGTACCAAAAATGATTCAAAATGTCAATTGGATCGTGCCTCATGTTGAATAACCACTTTTGAAACCCTCACAGTGACCAAAATTGCCATTTTTACAGAGCTTTGCTTACTCAAAAGCTTCCATTTTGACCAATTTCAGGCACCGAAATGACTTTAAACACACTTATTCTAGTTGAACAAGTCAAAATTCACATCCAACAGGCATTTAGAGTCAAAAGATTAAAAGTTAAAATTTCATCCATGTTGACCATTTTGTGAAAGTTCGACAGGTTCGGAGTCATTGTTTTTCATCAGAAAATTGATTTTTTTGGAGTGTACCAAAAATGATTCAAAATGTCAATTGGATCGTGCCTCATGTTGAATAACGACTTTTGAAACCCTCACAGTGACCAAAATTGCCATTTTTACAGAGCTTTGCTTACTCAAAAGCTTCCATTTTGACCAATTTCAGGCACCGAAATGACTTTAAACACACTTATTTTAGTTGAAAAAGTCATAATTTACATCCAACAGTCATTTAGAGTCAAAGATTAAATGTTAAAATTTCATCCATATTGACCATTTTGGGAACGTTCGACAGGTCCGGAGTCATCGTTTTTCATCAGAAAATTGATTTTTTGGAGTGTACCAAAAATGAATCAAAATGTCAATTGGATATTGCCTCATGTTGATTAACCACTTTTGAAACCCTCACCGTGACCAAAATTGCCATTTTTACAGAGCTTTGCTTACTCAAAAGCTTCCTTTTTTACCAATTTCAGGCACCGAAATGACTTTAAGCACACTTATTTTAGTTGAAAAAGTCATATTTCACATCCAACAGTCATTTAGAGTCAAAAGATTAAATGTTAACATTTCATCCATATTGACCATTTTGGGAAAGTTCGAAAGGTCCCGAGTCATCGTTTTTCATCAGAAATTTGATTTTTTGGAGTGTACCAAAAATGATTCAAAATGTCAATTGGATTGTGCCTCATGTTGAATAACCACTTTTGAAACCCTCACAGTGACCAAAATTGCCATTTTTACAGAGTTTTGCTTACTCAAAACTTCCATTTTGAGCAATTTCAGGCACCGAAATGACTTGAAACACACTTATTTTAGTTGAACAAGTCATAATTCACATCCAACAGTCATTTAGAGTCAAAAGATTAAATGTTAAAATTTCATCCATATTGACCATTTTGGGAAAGTTCGACAGGTCCGGAGTCATCGTTTTTCATCAGAAAATTGATTTTTTGTAGTGAACCAAAAATGATTCAAAATGTCAATTGGATCGTGCCTCATGTTGAATAACCACTTTTGAAACCCTCACAGTGACCAAAATTGCCATTTTAACAGAGCTTTGCTTACTCAAAAGCTTCCATTTTGACCAATTTCAGGCACCGAAATGACTTTAAACACACTTATTTTATTTGAACAAGTCAAAATTCACATCCAACCGGCATCAAAAGATTAAAAGTTAAAATTTCATCCATGTTGACCATTTTGGGAAAGTTCGACAGGTCCGGAGTCATCGTTTTTCATCAGAAAATTGATTTTTTGGAGTGTACCAAAAATGATCCAAAATGTCAATTGGGTCATGCCTCATGTTGAATAACCACTTTTGAAACCCTCACAGTGACCAAAATTGTCATTTTTACAGAGCTTTGCTTACTCAAAAGCTTTCATTTTGACCAATTTCAGGCACTGAAATGACTTTAAACACACTTTTTTTAGTTGAAAAAGTCATAATTCACATCCAACAGTCATTTAGAGTCAAAAGATTAAAAGTTAGAATTTCATCCATGTTGACCATTTTGGGAAAGTTCGACAGGTCCGGAGTCATCGTTTTTCATCAGAAAACTGATTTTTGTAGTGTACCAAAAATGATTCAAAATGTCAATTGGATCGTGCCTCATGTTGAATAACCACTTTTGAAACCCTCACAGTGACCAAAATTGCCATTTTTACAGAGTTTTGCTTACTCAAAAGCTTCCATTTTGACCAATTTCAGGCACCGAAATGACTTTAAACACACTTATTTTAGTTGAACAAGTCATAATTCACATCCAACAGTCATTTAGAGTCAAAAGATTAAAAGTTAAAATTTCATCCATGTTGACCATTTTGGGAAAGTTCGACAGGTCCGGAGTCATCGTTTTTCATCAGAAAATTGATTTTTTGGAGTGTACCAAAAATTATTCAAAATGTAAATTGGATCGTGCCTCATGTTGAATAACCACTTTTGAAACCCTCACAGTGACCAAAATTGCCATTTTTACAGAGCTTTGCTTACTCAAAAGCTTTCATTTTGACCAATTTCAGGCACCGAAATGACTTTAAACACACTTTTTTTTAGTTGAAAAAGTCATAATTCACATCCAACAGTCATTTAGAGTCAAAAGATTAAAAGTTAAAATTTCATCCATGTTGACCATTTTGGGAAAGTTCGACATGTCCGGAGTCATCGTTTTTCATCAGAAAATTGATTTTTTGGAGTGTACCAAAAATGAATCAAAATGTCAATTGGATATTGCCTCATGTTGATTAACCACTTTTGAAACCCTCACCGTGACCAAAATTGCCATTTTTACAGAGCTTTGCTTACTCAAAAGCTTCCATTTTGACCAATTTCAGGCACCGAAATGACTTTAAACACACTTATTTTAGTTGAACAAGTCAAAATTCACATCCAACAGGCATTTAGAGTCAAAAGATTAAATGTTAAAATATCATCCATATTGACCATTTTGGGAAAGTTCGACAGGTCCAGAGTCATCGTTTTTCATCAGAAAATTGATTTTTTGGAGTGTACCAAAAATGATTCAAAATGTCAATTGGATCGTGCCTCATGTTGAATAACCACTTTTGAAACCCTCACAGTGACCAAAATTGCCATTTTTACAGAGCTTTGCTTACTCAAAAGCTTCCTTTTTTACCAATTTCAGGCACCGAAATGACTTTAAGCACACTTATTTTAGTTGAAAAAGTCATATTTCACATCCAACAGTCATTTAGAGTCAAAAGATTAAATGTTAACATTTCATCCATATTGACCATTTTGGGAAAGTTCGAAAGGTCCCGAGTCATCGTTTTTCATCAGAAATTTGATTTTTTGGAGTGTACCAAAAATGATTCAAAATGTCAATTGGATTGTGCCTCATGTTGAATAACCACTTTTGAAACCCTCACAGTGACCAAAATTGCCATTTTTACAGAGTTTTGCTTACTCAAAACTTCCATTTTGAGCAATTTCAGGCACCGAAATGACTTTAAACACACTTATTTTAGTTGAACAAGTCATAATTCACATCCAACAGTCATTTAGAGTCAAAAGATTAAATGTTAAAATTTCATCCATATTGACCATTTTGGGAAAGTTCGACAGGTCCGGAGTCATCGTTTTTCATCAGAAAATTGATTTTTTGTAGTGAACCAAAAATGATTCAAAATGTCAATTGGATCGTGCCTCATGTTGAATAACCACTTTTGAAACCCTCACAGTGACCAAAATTGCCATTTTAACAGAGCTTTGCTTACTCAAAAGCTTCCATTTTGACCAATTTCAGGCACCGAAATGACTTTAAACACACTTATTTTATTTGAACAAGTCAAAATTCACATCCAACCGGCATCAAAAGATTAAAAGTTAAAATTTCATCCATGTTGACCATTTTGGGAAAGTTCGACAGGTCCGGAGTCATCGTTTTTCATCAGAAAATTGATTTTTTGGAGTGTACCAAAAATGATTCAAAATGTCAATTGGATCGTGCCTCATGTTGAATAACCACTTTTGAAACCCTCACAGTGACAAAAATTGCCATTTTTACAGAGTTTTGCTTAATCAAAAGCTTCCATTTTGACCAATTTTAGGCACCGAAATGACTTTGAACACACTTTTTTTAGTTGAAAAAGTCATAATAACACATTCCAACAGTCATTTAGAGTCAAAAGATTAAAAGTTAAAATTTCATCCATGTTGACCATTTTGGGAAAGTTCGACAGGTCCGGAGTCATCGTTTTTCATCAGAAAATTGATTTTTTGGAGTGTACCAAAAATGATTCAAAATGTCAATTGGGTCGTGCCTCATGTTGAATAACCACTTTTGAAACCCTCACAGTGACCAAAATTGTCATTTTTACAGAGCTTTGCTTACTCAAAAGCTTCCATTTTGACCAATTTCAGGCACCGAAAGGACATTAAACACACTTATTTTAGTTGAACAAGTCAAAATTCACATCCAACAGGCATTTAGAGTCAAAAGATTAAAAGTTAAAATTTCATCCATGTTTACCATTTTGGGAAAGTTCGACAGGTCCGGAGTCATCATTTTTCATCGGAAAATTGATTTTTGGAGTGTACCAAAAATTATTCAAAATGTCAATTGAATTGTGCCTCATGTTGAATAACCACTTTTGAAACCCTCACAGTGACCAAAATTGCCATTTTTACAGAGCTTTGCTTACTCAAAAGCTTTCATTTTGACCAATTTCAGGCACCGAAAGGACTTTAAACACACTTATTTTAGTTGAACAAGTCATAATTCACATCCAACAGTCATTTAGAGTCAAAAGATTAAATGTTAAAATGTCATCCATATTGACCATTTTGGGAAAGTTCGACAGGTCCGGAGTCATCGTTTTTCATCAGAAAATTGATTTTTTGGAGTGTACCAAAAATGAATCAAAATGTCAATTGGATCGTGCCTCATGTTGAATAACCACTTTTTAAACCCTCACAGTGACCAAAATTGCCATTTTTACAGAGCTTTGCTTACTCAAAAGCTTCCATTTTGACCAATTTCAGGCACCGAAATGACTTTAAACACACTTATTTTAGTTGAACAAGTCATAATTCACATCCAACAATCATTTAGAGTCAAAAGATTAAATGTTAAAATGTCATCCATATTGACCATTTTGGGAAAGTTCGACAGGTCCGGAGTCATCGTTTTTCATCAGAAAATAGATTTTTTTGAGTGTACCAAAAATGAATCAAAATGTCAATTGGATATTGCCTCATGTTGATTAACCACTTTTGAAACCCTCACAGTGACCAAAATTGCCATTTTTACAGAGCTTTGCTTACTCAAAAGCTTCCATTTTGACCAATTTCAGGCACCTAAATGACTTTAAACACACTTATTTTAGTTGAACAAGTCAAAATTCACATCCAACAGGCATTTAGAGTGAAAAGATTAAATGTTAAAATTTCATCCATATTGACCATTTTGGGAAAGTTCGACAGGTCCAGAGTCGTCGTTTTTCATCAGAAAATTGATTTTTTGGAGTGTACCAAAAATGATTCAAAATGTCAATTGGATCGTGCCTCATGTTGAATAACCACTTTTGAAACCCTCACAGTGACCAAAATTGCCATTTTTACAGAGTTTTGCTTACTCAAAAGCTTCCATTTTGACCAATTTTAGGCACCGAAATGACTTTAAACACACTTTTTTAGTTGAAAAAGTCATAATAACACATTCCAACAGTCATTTAGAGTCAAAAGATTAAAAGTTAAAATTTCATCCATGTTGACCATTTTGGGAAAGTTCGACAGGTACGGAGTCATCGTTTTTCATCAGAAAATTGATTTTTTGGAGTGTACCATAAATGATTCAAAATGTCAATTGGATCGTGCCTCATGTTGAATAACCACTTTTGAAACCCTCACAGTGACCAAAATTGTCATTTTTACAGAGCTTTGCTTACTCAAAAGCTTCCATTTTTACCAATTTCAGGCACCGAAAGGACATTAAACACACTTATTTTAGTTGAACAAGTCAAAATTCACATCCAACAGGCATTTAGAGTCAAAAGATTAAAAGTTAAAATTTCATCCATGTTTACCATTTTGGGAAAGTTCGACAGGTCCGGAGTCATCATTTTTCATCAGAAAATTGATTTTTTGGAGTGTACCAAAAATTATTCAAAATGTCAATTGAATTGTGCCTCATGTTGAATAACCACTTTTGAAACCCTCACAGTGACCAAAATTGCCATTTTTACAGAGCTTTGCTTACTCAAAAGCTTTCATTTTGACCAATTTCAGGCACCGAAATGACTTTAAACACACTTTTTTAGTTGAAAAAGTCATAATTCACATCCAACAGTCATTTAGAGTCAAAAGATTAAAAGTTAAAATTTCATCCATGTTGACCATTTTGGGAAAGTTCGACAGGTCCGGAGTCATCGTTTTTCATCAGAAAACTGATTTTTGTAGTGTACCAAAAATGATTCAAAATGTCAATTGGATCGTGCCTCATGTTGAATAACCACTTTTGAAACCCTCACAGTGACCAAAATTGCCATTTTTACAGAGTTTTGCTTACTCAAAACTTCCATTTTGAGCAATTTCAGGCACCGAAATGACTTTAAACACACTTATTTTAGTTGAACAAGTCATAATTCACATCCAACAGTCATTTAGAGTCAAAAGATTAAATGTTAAAATTTCATCCATATTGACCATTTTGGGAAAGTTCGACAGGTCCGGAGTCATCGTTTTTCATCAGAAAATTGATTTTTTGTAGTGAACCAAAAATGATTCAAAATGTCAATTGGATCGTGCCTCATGTTGAATAACCACTTTTGAAACCCTCACAGTGACCAAAATTGCCATTTTAACAGAGCTTTGCTTACTCAAAAGCTTCCATTTTGACCAATTTCAGGCACCGAAATGACTTTAAACACACTTATTTTATTTGAACAAGTCAAAATTCACATCCAACCGGCATCAAAAGATTAAAAGTTAAAATTTCATCCATGTTGACCATTTTGGGAAAGTTCGACAGGTCCGGAGTCATCGTTTTTCATCAGAAAATTGATTTTTTGGAGTGTACCAAAAATGATTCAAAATGTCAATTGGATCGTGCCTCATGTTGAATAACCACTTTTGAAACCCTCACAGTGACCAAAATTGCCATTTTTACAGAGTTTTGCTTAATCAAAAGCTTCCATTTTGACCAATTTTAGGCACCGAAATGACTTTGAACACACTTTTTTTAGTTGAAAAAGTCATAATAACACATTCCAACAGTCATTTAGAGTCAAAAGATTAAAAGTTAAAATTTCATCCATGTTGACCATTTTGGGAAAGTTCGACAGGTCCGGAGTCATCGTTTTTCATCAGAAAATTGATTTTTTGGAGTGTACCAAAAATGATTCAAAATGTCAATTGGGTCGTGCCTCATGTTGAATAACCACTTTTGAAACCCTCACAGTGACCAAAATTGCCATTTTTACAGAGCTTTGCTTACTCAAAAGCTTTCATTTTGACCAATTTCAGGCACTGAAATGACTTTAAACACACTTTTTTTAGTTGAAAAAGTCATAATTCACATCCAACAGTCATTTAGAGTCAAAAGATTAAAAGTTAGAATTTCATCCATGTTGACCATTTTGGGAAACTTCGACAGGTCCGGAGTCATCGTTTTTCATCAGAAAACTGATTTTTGTAGTGTACCAAAAATGATTCAAAATGTCAATTGGATCGTGCCTCATGTTGAATAACCACTTTTGAAACCCTCACAGTGACCAAAATTGCCATTTTTACAGAGTTTTGCTTACTCAAAAGCTTCCATTTTGACCAATTTCAGGCACCGAAATAACTTTAAACACACTTATTTTAGTTGAACAAGTCATAATTCACATCCAAAAAGCATTTAAAGTCAAACGATTAAAAGTTAAAATTTCATCCATGTTGACCATTTTGGGAAAGTTCGACAGGTCCGGAGTCATCGTTTTTCATCAGAAAATTGATTTTTTGGAGTGTACCAATAATGAATCAAAATGTCAATTGCATTGTGCCTCATGTTGAATAACCGCTTTTGAAACCCTCACAGTGACCAAAATTGCCATTTTTACAGAGTTTTGCTTACTCAAAACTTCCATTTTGAGCAATTTCAGGCACCGAAATGACTTTAAACACACTTATTTTAGTTGAACAAGTCATAATTCACATCCAACAGTCATTTAGAGTCAAAAGATTAAATGTTAAAATTTCATCCATATTGACCATTTTGGGAAAGTTCGACAGGTCCGGAGTCATCGTTTTTCATCAGAAAATTGATTTTTTGTAGTGAACCAAAAATGATTCAAAATGTCAATTGGATCGTGCCTCATGTTGAATAACCGCTTTTGAAACCCTCACAGTGACCAAAATTGCCATTTTTACAGAGTTTTGCTTACTCAAAACTTCCATTTTGAGCAATTTCAGGCACCGAAATGACTTTAAACACACTTATTTTAGTTGAACAAGTCATAATTCACATCCAACAGTCATTTAGAGTCAAAAGATTAAATGTTAAAATTTCATCCATATTGACCATTTTGGGAAAGTTCGACAGGTCCGGAGTCATCGTTTTTCATCAGAAAATTGATTTTTTGTAGTGAACCAAAAATGATTCAAAATGTCAATTGGATCGTGCCTCATGTTGAATAACCACTTTTGAAACCCTCACAGTGACCAAAATTGCCATTTTAACATAGCTTTGCTTACTCAAAAGCTTCCATTTTGACCAATTTCAGGCACCGAAATGACTTTAAACACACATATTTTATTTGAACAAGTCAAAATTCACATCCAACCGGCATCAAAAGATTAAAAGTTAAAATTTCATCCATGTTGACCATTTTGGGAAAGTTCGACAGGTCCGGAGTCATCGTTTTTCATCAGAAAATTGATTTTTTGGAGTGTACCAAAAATGATTCAAAATGTCAATTGGGTCGTGCCTCATGTTGAATAACCACTTTTGAAACCCTCACAGTGACCAAAATTGTCATTTTTACAGAGCTTTGCTTACTCAAAAGCTTCCATTTTGACCAATTTCAGGCACCGAAAGGACATTAAACACACGTATTTTAGTTGAACAAGTCAAAATTCACATCCAACAGGCATTTAGAGTCAAAAGATTAAAAGTTAGAATTTCATCCATGTTGACCATTTTGGGAAAGTTCGACAGGTCCGGAGTCATCGTTTTTCATCAGAAAACTGATTTTTGTAGTGTACCAAAAATGATTCAAAATGTCAATTGGATCGTGCCTCATGTTGAATAACCACTTTTGAAACCCTCACAGTGACCAAAATTGCCATTTTTACAGAGCTTTGCTTACTCAAAAGCTTCCATTTTGACCAATTTCAGGCACCGAAATGACTTTAAACACACTTATTCTAGTTGAACAAGTCAAAATTCACATCCAACAGGCATTTAGAGTCAAAAGATTAAATGTTAAAATTTCATCCATATTGACCATTTTGGGAAAGTTCGACAGGTCCGGAGTCATCGTTTTTCATCAGAAAATTGATTTTTTGGTGTGCACCAAAAATAATTCAAAATGTCAATTGGATTGTGCCTCATGTTGAATAACCGCTTTTGAAACCCTCACAGTGACCAAAATTGCCATTTTTACAGAGTTTTGCTTACTCAAAACTTCCATTTTGAGCAATTTCAGGCACCGAAATGACTTTAAACACACTTATTTTAGTTGAACAAGTCATAATTCACATCCAACAGTCATTTAGAGTCAAAAGATTAAATGTTAAAATTTCATCCATATTGACCATTTTGAGAAAGTTCGACAGGTCCGGAGTCATCGTTTTTCATCAGAAAACTGATTTTTGTAGTGTACCAAAAATGATTCAAAATGTCAATTGGATCGTGCCTCATGTTGAATAACCACTTTTGAAACCCTCACAGTGACCAAAATTGTCATTTTTACAGAGCTTTGCTTACTCAAAAGCTTCCATTTTGACCAATTTCAGGCACCGAAAGGACATTAAACACACGTATTTTAGTTGAACAAGTCAAAATTCACATCCAACAGGCATTTAGAGTCAAAAGATTAAAAGTTAGAATTTCATCCATGTTGACCATTTTGGGAAAGTTCGACAGGTCCGGAGTCATCGTTTTTCATCAGAAAACTGATTTTTGTAGTGTACCAAAAATGATTCAAAATGTCAATTGGATCGTGCCTCATGTTGAATAACCACTTTTGAAACCCTCACAGTGACCAAAATTGCCATTTTTACAGAGCTTTGCTTACTCAAAAGCTTCCATTTTGACCAATTTCAGGCACCGAAATGACTTTAAACACACTTATTCTAGTTGAACAAGTCAAAATTCACATCCAACAGGCATTTAGAGTCAAAAGATTAAAAGTTAAAATTTCATCCATGTTGACCATTTTGTGAAAGTTCGACAGGTTCGGAGTCATTGTTTTTCATCAGAAAATTGATTTTTTTGGAGTGTACCAAAAATGATTCAAAATGTCAATTGGATCGTGCCTCATGTTGAATAACGACTTTTGAAACCCTCACAGTGACCAAAATTGCCATTTTTACAGAGCTTTGCTTACTCAAAAGCTTCCATTTTGACCAATTTCAGGCACCGAAATGACTTTAAACACACTTATTTTAGTTGAAAAAGTCATAATTTACATCCAACAGTCATTTAGAGTCAAAGATTAAATGTTAAAATTTCATCCATATTGACCATTTTGGGAACGTTCGACAGGTCCGGAGTCATCGTTTTTCATCAGAAAATTGATTTTTTGGAGTGTACCAAAAATGAATCAAAATGTCAATTGGATATTGCCTCATGTTGATTAACCACTTTTGAAACCCTCACCGTGACCAAAATTGCCATTTTTACAGAGCTTTGCTTACTCAAAAGCTTCCTTTTTTACCAATTTCAGGCACCGAAATGACTTTAAGCACACTTATTTTAGTTGAAAAAGTCATATTTCACATCCAACAGTCATTTAGAGTCAAAAGATTAAATGTTAACATTTCATCCATATTGACCATTTTGGGAAAGTTCGAAAGGTCCCGAGTCATCGTTTTTCATCAGAAATTTGATTTTTTGGAGTGTACCAAAAATGATTCAAAATGTCAATTGGATTGTGCCTCATGTTGAATAACCACTTTTGAAACCCTCACAGTGACCAAAATTGCCATTTTTACAGAGTTTTGCTTACTCAAAACTTCCATTTTGAGCAATTTCAGGCACCGAAATGACTTGAAACACACTTATTTTAGTTGAACAAGTCATAATTCACATCCAACAGTCATTTAGAGTCAAAAGATTAAATGTTAAAATTTCATCCATATTGACCATTTTGGGAAAGTTCGACAGGTCCGGAGTCATCGTTTTTCATCAGAAAATTGATTTTTTGTAGTGAACCAAAAATGATTCAAAATGTCAATTGGATCGTGCCTCATGTTGAATAACCACTTTTGAAACCCTCACAGTGACCAAAATTGCCATTTTAACAGAGCTTTGCTTACTCAAAAGCTTCCATTTTGACCAATTTCAGGCACCGAAATGACTTTAAACACACTTATTTTATTTGAACAAGTCAAAATTCACATCCAACCGGCATCAAAAGATTAAAAGTTAAAATTTCATCCATGTTGACCATTTTGGGAAAGTTCGACAGGTCCGGAGTCATCGTTTTTCATCAGAAAATTGATTTTTTGGAGTGTACCAAAAATGATCCAAAATGTCAATTGGGTCATGCCTCATGTTGAATAACCACTTTTGAAACCCTCACAGTGACCAAAATTGTCATTTTTACAGAGCTTTGCTTACTCAAAAGCTTTCATTTTGACCAATTTCAGGCACTGAAATGACTTTAAACACACTTTTTTTAGTTGAAAAAGTCATAATTCACATCCAACAGTCATTTAGAGTCAAAAGATTAAAAGTTAGAATTTCATCCATGTTGACCATTTTGGGAAAGTTCGACAGGTCCGGAGTCATCGTTTTTCATCAGAAAACTGATTTTTGTAGTGTACCAAAAATGATTCAAAATGTCAATTGGATCGTGCCTCATGTTGAATAACCACTTTTGAAACCCTCACAGTGACCAAAATTGCCATTTTTACAGAGTTTTGCTTACTCAAAAGCTTCCATTTTGACCAATTTCAGGCACCGAAATGACTTTAAACACACTTATTTTAGTTGAACAAGTCATAATTCACATCCAACAGTCATTTAGAGTCAAAAGATTAAAAGTTAAAATTTCATCCATGTTGACCATTTTGGGAAAGTTCGACAGGTCCAGAGTCATCGTTTTTCATCGGAAAATTGATTTTTTGGAGTGTACCAAAAATTATTCAAAATGTAAATTGGATCGTGCCTCATGTTGAATAACCACTTTTGAAACCCTCACAGTGACCAAAATTGCCATTTTTACAGAGCTTTGCTTACTCAAAAGCTTTCATTTTGACCAATTTCAGGCACCGAAATGACTTTAAACACACTTTTTTTTAGTTGAAAAAGTCATAATTCACATCCAACAGTCATTTAGAGTCAAAAGATTAAAAGTTAAAATTTCATCCATGTTGACCATTTTGGGAAAGTTCGACATGTCCGGAGTCATCGTTTTTCATCAGAAAATTGATTTTTTGGAGTGTACCAAAAATGAATCAAAATGTCAATTGGATATTGCCTCATGTTGATTAACCACTTTTGAAACCCTCACCGTGACCAAAATTGCCATTTTTACAGAGCTTTGCTTACTCAAAAGCTTCCATTTTGACCAATTTCAGGCACCGAAATGACTTTAAACACACTTATTTTAGTTGAACAAGTCAAAATTCACATCCAACAGGCATTTAGAGTCAAAAGATTAAATGTTAAAATATCATCCATATTGACCATTTTGGGAAAGTTCGACAGGTCCAGAGTCATCGTTTTTCATCAGAAAATTGATTTTTTGGAGTGTACCAAAAATGATTCAAAATGTCAATTGGATCGTGCCTCATGTTGAATAACCACTTTTGAAACCCTCACAGTGACCAAAATTGCCATTTTTACAGAGCTTTGCTTACTCAAAAGCTTCCTTTTTTACCAATTTCAGGCACCGAAATGACTTTAAGCACACTTATTTTAGTTGAAAAAGTCATATTTCACATCCAACAGTCATTTAGAGTCAAAAGATTAAATGTTAACATTTCATCCATATTGACCATTTTGGGAAAGTTCGAAAGGTCCCGAGTCATCGTTTTTCATCAGAAATTTGATTTTTTGGAGTGTACCAAAAATGATTCAAAATGTCAATTGGATTGTGCCTCATGTTGAATAACCACTTTTGAAACCCTCACAGTGACCAAAATTGCCATTTTTACAGAGTTTTGCTTACTCAAAACTTCCATTTTGAGCAATTTCAGGCACCGAAATGACTTTAAACACACTTATTTTAGTTGAACAAGTCATAATTCACATCCAACAGTCATTTAGAGTCAAAAGATTAAATGTTAAAATTTCATCCATATTGACCATTTTGGGAAAGTTCGACAGGTCCGGAGTCATCGTTTTTCATCAGAAAATTGATTTTTTGTAGTGAACCAAAAATGATTCAAAATGTCAATTGGATCGTGCCTCATGTTGAATAACCACTTTTGAAACCCTCACAGTGACCAAAATTGCCATTTTAACAGAGCTTTGCTTACTCAAAAGCTTCCATTTTGACCAATTTCAGGCACCGAAATGACTTTAAACACACTTATTTTATTTGAACAAGTCAAAATTCACATCCAACCGGCATCAAAAGATTAAA
This sequence comes from Lissotriton helveticus, assembly GCF_964261635.1. Lineage (NCBI taxonomy): Eukaryota > Metazoa > Chordata > Amphibia > Caudata > Salamandridae > Lissotriton > Lissotriton helveticus. The sequence continues at coordinate 340,083,943 of NC_136072.1, forward strand.
AGTTAAAATTTCATCCATGTTGACCATTTTGGGAAAGTTCGACAGGTCCGGAGTCATCGTTTTTCATCAGAAAATTGATTTTTTGGAGTGTACCAAAAATGATTCAAAATGTCAATTGGATCGTGCCTCATGTTGAATAACCACTTTTGAAACCCTCACAGTGACAAAAATTGCCATTTTTACAGAGTTTTGCTTAATCAAAAGCTTCCATTTTGACCAATTTTAGGCACCGAAATGACTTTGAACACACTTTTTTTAGTTGAAAAAGTCATAATAACACATTCCAACAGTCATTTAGAGTCAAAAGATTAAAAGTTAAAATTTCATCCATGTTGACCATTTTGGGAAAGTTCGACAGGTCCGGAGTCATCGTTTTTCATCAGAAAATTGATTTTTTGGAGTGTACCAAAAATGATTCAAAATGTCAATTGGGTCGTGCCTCATGTTGAATAACCACTTTTGAAACCCTCACAGTGACCAAAATTGTCATTTTTACAGAGCTTTGCTTACTCAAAAGCTTCCATTTTGACCAATTTCAGGCACCGAAAGGACATTAAACACACTTATTTTAGTTGAACAAGTCAAAATTCACATCCAACAGGCATTTAGAGTCAAAAGATTAAAAGTTAAAATTTCATCCATGTTTACCATTTTGGGAAAGTTCGACAGGTCCGGAGTCATCATTTTTCATCGGAAAATTGATTTTTGGAGTGTACCAAAAATTATTCAAAATGTCAATTGAATTGTGCCTCATGTTGAATAACCACTTTTGAAACCCTCACAGTGACCAAAATTGCCATTTTTACAGAGCTTTGCTTACTCAAAAGCTTTCATTTTGACCAATTTCAGGCACCGAAAGGACTTTAAACACACTTATTTTAGTTGAACAAGTCATAATTCACATCCAACAGTCATTTAGAGTCAAAAGATTAAATGTTAAAATGTCATCCATATTGACCATTTTGGGAAAGTTCGACAGGTCCGGAGTCATCGTTTTTCATCAGAAAATTGATTTTTTGGAGTGTACCAAAAATGAATCAAAATGTCAATTGGATCGTGCCTCATGTTGAATAACCACTTTTTAAACCCTCACAGTGACCAAAATTGCCATTTTTACAGAGCTTTGCTTACTCAAAAGCTTCCATTTTGACCAATTTCAGGCACCGAAATGACTTTAAACACACTTATTTTAGTTGAACAAGTCATAATTCACATCCAACAGTCATTTAGAGTCAAAAGATTAAATGTTAAAATGTCATCCATATTGACCATTTTGGGAAAGTTCGACAGGTCCGGAGTCATCGTTTTTCATCAGAAAATAGATTTTTTTGAGTGTACCAAAAATGAATCAAAATGTCAATTGGATATTGCCTCATGTTGATTAACCACTTTTGAAACCCTCACAGTGACCAAAATTGCCATTTTTACAGAGCTTTGCTTACTCAAAAGCTTCCATTTTGACCAATTTCAGGCACCTAAATGACTTTAAACACACTTATTTTAGTTGAACAAGTCAAAATTCACATCCAACAGGCATTTAGAGTGAAAAGATTAAATGTTAAAATTTCATCCATATTGACCATTTTGGGAAAGTTCGACAGGTCCAGAGTCGTCGTTTTTCATCAGAAAATTGATTTTTTGGAGTGTACCAAAAATGATTCAAAATGTCAATTGGATCGTGCCTCATGTTGAATAACCACTTTTGAAACCCTCACAGTGACCAAAATTGCCATTTTTACAGAGTTTTGCTTACTCAAAAGCTTCCATTTTGACCAATTTTAGGCACCGAAATGACTTTAAACACACTTTTTTAGTTGAAAAAGTCATAATAACACATTCCAACAGTCATTTAGAGTCAAAAGATTAAAAGTTAAAATTTCATCCATGTTGACCATTTTGGGAAAGTTCGACAGGTACGGAGTCATCGTTTTTCATCAGAAAATTGATTTTTTGGAGTGTACCATAAATGATTCAAAATGTCAATTGGATCGTGCCTCATGTTGAATAACCACTTTTGAAACCCTCACAGTGACCAAAATTGTCATTTTTACAGAGCTTTGCTTACTCAAAAGCTTCCATTTTTACCAATTTCAGGCACCGAAAGGACATTAAACACACTTATTTTAGTTGAACAAGTCAAAATTCACATCCAACAGGCATTTAGAGTCAAAAGATTAAAAGTTAAAATTTCATCCATGTTTACCATTTTGGGAAAGTTCGACAGGTCCGGAGTCATCATTTTTCATCAGAAAATTGATTTTTTGGAGTGTACCAAAAATTATTCAAAATGTCAATTGAATTGTGCCTCATGTTGAATAACCACTTTTGAAACCCTCACAGTGACCAAAATTGCCATTTTTACAGAGCTTTGCTTACTCAAAAGCTTTCATTTTGACCAATTTCAGGCACCGAAATGACTTTAAACACACTTTTTTAGTTGAAAAAGTCATAATTCACATCCAACAGTCATTTAGAGTCAAAAGATTAAAAGTTAAAATTTCATCCATGTTGACCATTTTGGGAAAGTTCGACAGGTCCGGAGTCATCGTTTTTCATCAGAAAACTGATTTTTGTAGTGTACCAAAAATGATTCAAAATGTCAATTGGATCGTGCCTCATGTTGAATAACCACTTTTGAAACCCTCACAGTGACCAAAATTGCCATTTTTACAGAGCTTTGCTTACTCAAAAGCTTCCATTTTGACCAATTTCAGGCACCGAAATGACTTTAAACACACTTATTTTAGTTGAACAAGTCAAAATTCACATCCAACAGGCATTTAGAGTCAAAAGATTAAATGTTAAAATGTCATCCATATTGACCATTTTGGGAAAGTTCGACAGGTCCAGAGTCATCGTTTTTCATCAGAAAATTGATTTTTTGGAGTGTACCAAAAATGATTCAAAATGTCAATTGGATCGTGCCTCATGTTGAATAACCACTTTTGAAACCCTCACAGTGACCAAAATTGCCATTTTTACAGAGTTTTGCTTACTCAAAAGCTTCCATTTTGACCAATTTCAGGCACCGAAATGACTTTAAACACACTTATTTTAGTTGAACAAGTCATAATTCACATCCAACAGTCATTTAGAGTCAAAAGATTAAAAGTTAAAATTTCATCCATGTTGACCATTTTGGGAAAATTCGACAGGTCCGGAGTCATCGTTTTTCATCAGAAAATTGATTTTTTGTAGTGAACCAAAAATGATTCAAAAGGTCAATTGGATCGTGCCTCATGTTGAATAACCACTTTTGAAACCCTCACAGTGACCAAAACTGCCATTTTTACAGAGCTTTGCTTACTCAAAAGCTTTCTTTTTGACCAATTTCAGGCACCGAAATGACTTTAAACATACTTTTTTTAGTTGAAAAAGTCATAATTCACATCCAACAGGCATTTAGAGTCAAAAGACTAAAAGTAAAAATTTAATCCATGTTGACCATTTTGGGAATGTTCGACAGGTCCGGAGTCATCGTTTTTCATCAGAAAATTGATTTTTTGGAGTGTACCAAAAATGATTCAAAATGTCAATTGGATCGTGCCTCATGTTGAATAACCACTTTTGAAACCCTCACAGTGACCAAAATTGCCATTTTTACAGAGCTTTGCTAACTCAAAAGCTTCCATTTTGACCAATTTCAGGCACCAAAATGACTTTAAACACACTTATTTTAGTTAAACAAGTCAAAATTCACATCCAACAGTCATTTAGAGTCAAAAGATTAAATGTTAAAATTTCATCCATATTGACCATTTTGGGAAAGTTCGACAGGTCCGGAGTCATCGTTTTTCATCAGAAAATTGATTTTTTGTAGTGAACCAAAAATGATTCAAAATGTCAATTGGATCGTGCCTCATGTTGAATAACCACTTTTGAAACCCTCACAGTGACCAAAATTGCCATTTTAACAGAGCTTTGCTTACTCAAAAGCTTCCATTTTGACCAATTTCAGGCACCGAAATGACTTTAAACACACTTATTTTAGTTGAACAAGTCAAAATTCACATCCAACAGGCATTTAGAGTCAAAAGACTAAAAGTAAAAATTGCATCCATGTTGACCATTTTGGGAATGTTCGACAGGTCGTTTTTCATCAAAAATTGGATTTTTTGGAGTGTACCAAAAATGATTCAAAATGTCAATTGGATTGTGCCTCATGTTGAATAACCACTTTTGAAACCCACACAGTGACCAAAATTGCCATTTTTACAGAGTTTTGCTTACTCAAAACTTCCATTTTGAGCAATTTCAGGCACCGAAATGACTTTAAACACACTTATTTTAGTTGAACAAGTCAAAATTCACATCCAACAGGCATTTAGAGTCAAAAGACTAAAAGTTAAAATTTCATCCATGTTGACCATTTTGGGAAAGTTCGACATGTCCGGAGTCATCGTTTTTCATCAGAAAATTGATTTTTTGGAGTGTACCAAAAATGATTCAAAATGTCAACTGGATCGTGCCTCATGTTGAATAACCACTTTTGAAACCCTCACAGTGACCAAAATTGCCATTTTTACAGAGCTTTGCTTACTCAAAAGCTTCCATTTTGACCAATTTCAGGCACCGAAATGACTTTAAACACACTTATTTTAGTTGAAAAAGTCATAATTTACATCCAACAGTCATTTATAGTCAAAGATTAAATGTTAAAATTTCATCCATATTGACCATTTTGGGACCGTTCGACAGGTCCGGATTCATCGTTTTTCATCAGAAAATTGATTTTTTGGAGTGTACCAAAAATGATTCAAAATGTCAATTGGATCGTGCCTCATGTTGAATAACCACTTTTGAAACCCTCACAGTGACCAAAATTGCCATTTTTACAGAGCTTTGCATACTCAAAAGCTTCCATTTTGAGCAATTTCAGGCACCAAAATAACTTTAAACACACTTATTTTAGTTGAACAAGTCATAATTCACATCCAACAAGCATTTAAAGTCAAACGATTAAAAGTTAAAATTTCATCCATGTTGACCATTTTGGGAAAGTTCGACAGGTCCGGAGTCATCGTTTTTCATCAGAAAATTGATTTTTTGGAGTGTACCAAAAATGAATCAAAATGTCAATTGGATTGTGCCTCATGTTGAATAACCGCTTTTGAAACCCTCACAGTGACCAAAATTGCCATTTTTACAGAGTTTTGCTTACTCAAAAGCTTCCATTTTGACCAATTTCAGGCACCGAAATGACTTTAAACACACTTATTTTAGTTGAACAAGTCATAATTCACATCCAACAGTCATTTAGAGTCAAAAGATTAAATGTTAAAATGTCATCCATATTGACCATTTTGGGAAAGTTCGACAGGTCCGGAGTCATCGTTTTTCATCAGAAAATTGATTTGTTTGAGTGTACCAAAAATGAATCAAAATGTCAATTGGATATTGCCTCATGTTGATTAACCACTTTTGAAACCCTCACCGTGACCAAAATTGCCATTTTTACAGAGCTTTGCTTACTCAAAAGCTTCCATTTTGACCAATTTCAGGCACCGAAATGACTTTAAACACACTTATTTTAGTTGAACAAGTCAAAATTCACATCCAACAGGCATTTAGAGTCAAAAGATTAAATGTTAACATTTCATCCATATTGACCATTTTGGGAAAGTTCGAAAGGTCCGGAGTCATCGTTTTTCATCAGAAATTTGATTTTTTGGAGTGTACCAAAAATGATTCAAAATGTCAATTGGATTGTGCCTCATGTTGAATAACCACTTTTAAAACCCTCACAGTGACCAAAATTGCCATTTTTACAGAGTTTTGCTTACTCAAAACTTCCATTTTGAGCAATTTCAGGCACCGAAATGACTTTAAACACACTTATTTCAGTTGAACAAGTCATAATTCACATCCAACAGTCATTTAGAGTCAAAAGATTAAAAGTTAAAATTTCATCCATGTTTACCATTTTGGGAACGTTCGACAGGTCCAGAGTCATCGTTTTTCATCAGAAAGTTGATTTTTTGGAGTGTACCAAAAATGATTCAAAATGTCAATTGGATCGTGCCTCATGTTGAATAACCACTTTTGAAACCCTCACAGTGACCAAAATTGCCATTTGTACAGAGTTTTGCTTACTCAAAAGCTTCCATTTTGATCAATTTCAGGCACCGAAATGACTTTTAACACACTTATTTTAGTTGAACAAGTCAAAATTCACATCCAACAGGCATTTAGAGTCAAAAGATTAAATGTTAAAATTTCATCCATATTGACCATTTTGGGAAAGTTCGACAGGTCCAGAGTCATCGTTTTTCATCAGAAAATTGATTTTTTGGAGTGTACCAAAAATGATTCAAAATGTCAATTGGATCGTGCCTCATGTTGAATAACCACTTTTGAAACCCTCACAGTGACCAAAATTGCCATTTTTACAGAGCTTTGCTTACTCAAGAGCTTCCATTTTGACCAATTTCAGGCACCGAAATGACTTTAAACACACTTATTTTAGTTGAACAAGTCAAAATTCACATCCAACAGGCATTTAGAGTCAAAACATTAAAAGTTAAAATTTCATCCATGTTGACCACTTTGTGAAAGTTCGACAGGTCCGGAGTCATCGTTTTTCATCAGAAAATTGATTTTTTGGAGTGTACCAAAAATAATTCAAAATGTCAATTGGATTGTGCCTCATGTTGAATAACCACTTTTGAAACCCTCACAGTGACCAAAATTGCCATTTTTACAGAGCTTTGCTTACTCAAAAGCTTCCATTTTGACCAATTTCAGGCACCGAAATGACTTTAAACACACTTATTTTAGTTAAACAAGTCAAAATTCACATCCAACAGTCATTTAGAGTCAAAAGATTAAAAGTTAAAATTTCATCCATGTTGACCATTTTGGGAAAATTCAACAGGTCCGGAGTCATCGTTTTTCATCAGAAAATTGATTTTTTGTAGTGAACCAAAAATGATTCAAAATGTCAATTGGATCGTGCCTCATGTTGAATAACCACTTTTGAAACCCTCACAGTGACCAAAATTGCCATTTTTACAGAGCTTTGCTTACTCAAAAGTTTCCATTTTGACCAATTTCAGGCACCGAAATGACTTTAAACACACTTATTTTAGTTGAACAAGTCAAAATTCACATCCAACAGGCATTTAGAGTCAAAAGACTAAAAGTAAAAATTTAATACATGTTGACCATTTTGGGAATGTTCGACAGGTCCGGAGTCATCGTTTTTCATCAAAAATTTGATTTTTTGGAGTGTACCAAAAATGATTCAAAATGTCAATTGGATTGTGCCTCATGTTGAATAACCACTTTTGAAACCCTCACAGTGACCAAAATTGCCATTTTTACAGAGTTTTGCTTACTCAAAACTTCCATTTTGAGCAATTTCAGGCACCGAAATGACTTTAAACACACTTATTTTAGTTGAACAAGTCATAATTCACATCCAACAGTCATTTAGAGTCAAAAGATTAAATATTAAAATTTCATCCATATTGACCATTTTGGGAAAGTTCGACAGGTCCGGAGTCATCGTTTTTCATCAGAAAATGGATTTTTTGTAGTGAACCAAAAATGATTCAAAATGTCAATTGGATCGTGCCTCATGTTGAATAACCACTTTTGAAACCCTCACAGTGACCAAAATTGCCATTTTAACAGAGCTTTGCTTACTCAAAAGCTTCCATTTTGACCGATTTCAGGCACCGAAATGACTTTAAACACACTTATTTTAGTCGAACAAGTCAAAATTCACATCCAACAGGCATTTAGAGTCAAAAGACTAAAAGTAAAAATTTCATCCATGTTGACCATTTTGGGAATGTTCGACAGGTCCGGAGTCATCGTTTTTCATCAAAAATTAGATTTTTTGGAATGTACCAAAAATGATTCAAAATGTCAATTGGATTGTGCCTCATGTTGAATAACCACTTTTGAAACCCTCACAGTGACCAAAATTGCCATTTTTACAGAGCTTTGCTTACTCAAAAGCTTCCATTTTGACCAATTTCAGGCACCGAAATGACTTTAAACACACTTATTTTAGTTGAACAAGTCAAAATTCACATCCAACAGGCATTTAGAGTCAAAAGACTAAAAGTAAAAATTGCATCCATGTTGACCATTTTGGGAATGTTCGACAGGTCGTTTTTCATCAACAATTGGATTTTTTGGAGTGTACCAAAAATGATTCAAAATGTCAATTGGATTGTGCCTCATGTTGAATAACCACTTTTGAAACCCACACAGTGACCAAAATTGCCATTTTTACAGAGTTTTGCTTACTCAAAACTTCCATTTTGAGCAATTTCAGGCACCGAAATGACTTTAAACACACTTATTTTAGTTGAACAAGTCAAAATTCACAACCAACAGGCATTTAGAGTCAAAAGACTAAAAGTTAAAATTTCATCCATGTTGACCACTTTGTGAAAGTTCGACAGGTCCGGAGTCATCGTTTTTCATCAGAAAATTGATTTTTTGGAGTGTACCAAAAATAATTCAAAATGTCAATTGGATTGTGCCTCATGTTGAATAACCACTTTTGAAACCCTCACAGTGACCAAAATTGCCATTTTTACAGAGCTTTGCTTACTCAAAAGCTTCCATTTTGACCAATTTCAGGCACCGAAATGACTTTAAACACACTTATTTTAGTTAAACAAGTCAAAATTCACATCCAACAGTCATTTAGAGTCAAAAGATTAAAAGTTAAAATTTCATCCATGTTGACCATTTTGGGAAAATTCAACAGGTCCGGAGTCATCGTTTTTCATCAGAAAATTGATTTTTTGTAGTGAACCAAAAATGATTCAAAATGTCAATTGGATCGTGCCTCATGTTGAATAACCACTTTTGAAACCCTCACAGTGACCAAAATTGCCATTTTTACAGAGCTTTGCTTACTCAAAAGTTTCCATTTTGACCAATTTCAGGCACCGAAATGACTTTAAACACACTTATTTTAGTTGAACAAGTCAAAATTCACATCCAACAGGCATTTAGAGTCAAAAGACTAAAAGTAAAAATTTAATACATGTTGACCATTTTGGGAATGTTCGACAGGTCCGGAGTCATCGTTTTTCATCAAAAATTTGATTTTTTGGAGTGTACCAAAAATGATTCAAAATGTCAATTGGATTGTGCCTCATGTTGAATAACCACTTTTGAAACCCTCACAGTGACCAAAATTGCCATTTTTACAGAGTTTTGCTTACTCAAAACTTCCATTTTGAGCAATTTCAGGCACCGAAATGACTTTAAACACACTTATTTTAGTTGAACAAGTCATAATTCACATCCAACAGTCATTTAGAGTCAAAAGATTAAATATTAAAATTTCATCCATATTGACCATTTTGGGAAAGTTCGACAGGTCCGGAGTCATCGTTTTTCATCAGAAAATGGATTTTTTGTAGTGAACCAAAAATGATTCAAAATGTCAATTGGATCGTGCCTCATGTTGAATAACCACTTTTGAAACCCTCACAGTGACCAAAATTGCCATTTTAACAGAGCTTTGCTTACTCAAAAGCTTCCATTTTGACCGATTTCAGGCACCGAAATGACTTTAAACACACTTATTTTAGTCGAACAAGTCAAAATTCACATCCAACAGGCATTTAGAGTCAAAAGACTAAAAGTAAAAATTTCATCCATGTTGACCATTTTGGGAATGTTCGACAGGTCCGGAGTCATCGTTTTTCATCAAAAATTAGATTTTTTGGAATGTACCAAAAATGATTCAAAATGTCAATTGGATTGTGCCTCATGTTGAATAACCACTTTTGAAACCCTCACAGTGACCAAAATTGCCATTTTTACAGAGCTTTGCTTACTCAAAAGCTTCCATTTTGACCAATTTCAGGCACCGAAATGACTTTAAACACACTTATTTTAGTTGAACAAGTCAAAATTCACATCCAACAGGCATTTAGAGTCAAAAGACTAAAAGTAAAAATTGCATCCATGTTGACCATTTTGGGAATGTTCGACAGGTCGTTTTTCATCAACAATTGGATTTTTTGGAGTGTACCAAAAATGATTCAAAATGTCAATTGGATTGTGCCTCATGTTGAATAACCACTTTTGAAACCCACACAGTGACCAAAATTGCCATTTTTACAGAGTTTTGCTTACTCAAAACTTCCATTTTGAGCAATTTCAGGCACCGAAATGACTTTAAACACACTTATTTTAGTTGAACAAGTCAAAATTCACAACCAACAGGCATTTAGAGTCAAAAGACTAAAAGTTAAAATTTCATCCATGTTGACCATTTTGGGAAAGTTCGACATGTCCGGAGTCATCGTTTTTCATCAGAAAATTTATTTTTTGGAGTGTACCAAAAATGATTCAAAATGTCAATTGGATCGTGCCTCATGTTGAATAACCACTTTTGAAACCCTCACAGTGACCAAAATTGCCATTTTTACAGAGCTTTGCATACTCAAAAGCTTCCATTTTGAGCAATTTCAGGCACCAAAATAACTTTAAACACACTTATTTTAGTTGAACAAGTCATAATTCACATCCAACAAGCATTTAAAGTCAAACGATTAAAAGTTAAAATTTCATCCATGTTGACCATTTTGGGAAAGTTTGACAGGTCCGGAGTCATCGTTTTTCATCAGAAAATTGATTTTTTGGAGTGTACCAAAAATGAATCAAAATGTCAATTGGATATTGCCTCATGTTGATTAACCACTTTTGAAACCCTCACCGTGACCAAAATTGCCATTTTTACAGAGCTTTGCTTACTCAAAAGCTTCCATTTTGACCAATTTCAGGCACCGAAATGACTTTAAACACACTTATTTTAGTTGAACAAGTCAAAATTCACATCCAACAGGCATTTAGAGTCAAAAGATTAAATGTTAACATTTCATCCATATTGACCATTTTGGGAAAGTTCGAAAGGTCCGGAGTCATCGTTTTTCATCAGAAATTTGATTTTTTGGAGTGTACCAAAAATGATACAAAATGTCAATTGGATTGTGCCTCATGTTGAATAACCACTTTTGAAACCCTCACAGTGACCAAAATTGCCATTTTTACAGAGTTTTGCTTACTCAAAACTTCCATTTTGAGCAATTTCAGGCACCGAAATGACTTTAAACACACTTATTTCAGTTGAACAAGTCATAATTCACATCCAACAGTCATTTAGAGTCAAAAGATTAAAAGTAAAAATTTCATCCATGTTTACCATTTTGGGAAAGTTCGACAGGTCCAGAGTCATCGTTTTTCATCAGAAAATTGATTTTTTGGAGTGTACCAAAAATGATTCAAAATGTCAATTGGATCGTGCCTCATGTTGAATAACCACTTTTGAAACCCTCACAGTGACCAAAATTGCCATTTGTACAGAGTTTTGCTTACTCAAAAGCTTCCATTTTGATCAATTTCAGGCACCGAAATGACTTTTAACACACTTATTTTAGTTGAACAAGTCAAAAGTCACATCCAACAGGCATTTAGAGTCAAAAGATTAAATGTTAAAATTTCATCCATATTGACCATTTTGGGAAAGTTCGACAGGTCCAGAGTCATCGTTTTTCATCAGAAAATTGATTTTTTGGAGTGTACCAAAAATGATTCAAAATGTCAATTGGATCGTGCCTCATGTTGAATAACCACTTTTGAAACCCTCACAGTGACCAAAATTGAAATTTTTACAGAGCTTTGCTTACTCAAGAGCTTCCATTTTGACCAATTTCAGGCACCGAAATGACTTTAAACACACTTATTTTAGTTGAACAAGTCAAAATTCACATCCAACAGGCATTTAGAGTCAAAAGACTAAAAGTAAAAATTGCATCCATGTTGACCATTTTGGGAATGTTCGACAGGTCGTTTTTCATCAAAAATTGGATATTTTGGAGTGTACCAAAAATGATTCAAAATGTCAATTGGATTGTGCCTCATGTTGAATAACCACTTTTGAAACCCACACAGTGACCAAAATTGCCATTTTTACAGAGTTTTGCTTACTCAAATCTTCCATTTTGAGCAATTTCAGGCACCGAAATTACTTTAAACACACTTATTTTAGTTGAACAAGTCAAAATTCACATCCAACAGGCATTTAGAGTCAAAAGACTAAAAGTAAAAATTTCATCCATGTTGACCATTTTGGGAATGTTCGACAGGTCGTTTTTCATCAAAAATTAGATTTTTTGGTGTGTACCAAAAATGATTCAAAATGTCAATTGGATTGTGCCTCATGTTGAATAACCGCTTTTGAAACCCTCACAGTGACTACAATTGCCATTTTTACAGAGTTTTGCTTACTCAAAAGCTTTCATTTTGACCAATTTCAGGCACCGAAATGACTTTAAACACACTTTTTTTAGTTGAAAAAGTCATAATTCAAATCCAACAGTCATTTAGAGTCGAAAGATTAAAAGTTAAAATTTCATCCATGTTGACCATTTTGGGAAAGTTCGACAGGTCCGGAGTCATCGTTTTTCATCAGAAAATTGATTTTTTGGAGTGTACCAAAAATGATTCAAAATGTCAATTGGACCGTGCCTCATGTTGAATAACCACTTTTGAAACCCTCACAGTGACCAAAATTGCCATTTTTACAGAGCTTTGCAAACTCAAAAGCTTCAATTTTGACCATTTCAAGCACCGAAATGACTTTAAATACACTTATTTTAGTTGAAAAAGTCATAATTCACATCCAACAGTCATTTTGAGTCAAAAGATTAAAAGTTAAAATTTCATCCATGTTGACCATTTTGGGAAAGTTTGACAGGTCCGGAGTCATCGTTTTTCATCAGAAAATTGATTTTTTGGAGTGTACCAAAAATGATTCAAAATGTCAATTGGATTGTGCCTCATGTTGAATAACCACTTTTGAAACCCTCACAGTGACCAAAATTGCCATTTTTACAGAGCTTTGCTTACTCAAAAGCTTCCATTTTGACCAATTTCAGGCACCGAAATGACTTTAAACACACTTATTTTAGTTGAACAAGTCAAAATTCACATCCAACAGGCATTTAGAGTCAAAAGACTAAAAGTAAAAATGTCATCCATGTTGACCATTTTGGGAATGTTCGACAGGTCCGGAGTCATCGTTTTTCATCAGAAAATTGATTTTTTGGAGTGTACCAAAAATGATTCAAAATGTCAATTGGATCGTGCCTCATGTTGAATAACCACTTTTGAAACCCTCACAGGGACCAAAATTGCCATTTTTACAGAGTTTTGCTTACTCAAGAGCTTCCATTTTGAGCAATTTCAGGCACCAAAATGACTTTAAACACACTTATTTTAGTTGAACAAGTCATAATTCACATCCAACAGTCATTTAGAGTCAAAAGATTAAATGTTAAAATTTCATCCATATTGACCATTTTGGGAAAGTTCGACAGGTCCGGCCGGAGTCATCGTTTTTCATCAGAAAATTGATTTTTTGTAGTGAACCAAAAATGATTCAAAATGTCAATTGGATCGTGCCTCATGTTGAATAACCACTTTTGAAACCCTCACAGTGACCAAAATTGCCATTTTTACAGAGCTTTGCTTACTCAAAAGCTTCCATTTTGACCAATTTCAGGCACCGAAATGACTTTAAACACACTTATTTTAGTTGAACAAGTCAAAATTCACATCCAACAGGCATTTAGAGTCAAAAGACTAAAAGTAAAAATTTCATCCATGTTGACCATTTTGGGAATGTTCGACAGGTCCGGAGTCATCGTTTTTCATCAGAAAATTGATTTTTTGGAGTGTACCAAAAATGATTCAAAATGTCAATTGGATCGTGCCTCATGTTGAATAACCACTTTTGAAACCCTCGCAGTGACCAAAATTGCCATTTTTACAGAGCTTTGCTTACTCAAGAGCTTCCATTTTGACCAATTTCAGGCACCGAAATGACTTTAAACACACTTATTTTAGTTGAACAAGTCAAAATTCACATCCAACAGGCATTTAGAGTCAAAAGATTAAATGTTAAAATTTCATCCATATTGACCATTTTGGGAAAGTTCGACAGGTCCAGAGTCATCGTTTTTCATCAGAAAATTGATTTTTTGGAGTGTACCAAAAATGATTCAAAATGTCAATTGGATCGTGCCTCATGTTGAATAACCACTTTTGAAACCCTCACAGTGACCAAAATTGCCATTTTTACAGAGCTTTGCTTACTCAAGAGCTTCCATTTTGACCAATTTCAGGCACCGAAATGACTTTAAACACACTTATTTTAGTTGAACAAGTCAAAATTCACATCCAACAGGCATTTAGAGTCAAAAGATTAAATGTTAAAATGTCATCCATATTGACCATTTTGGGAAAGTTCGACAGGTCCAGAGTCATCGTTTTTCATCAGAAAATTGATTTTTTGGAGTGTACCAAAAATGATTCAAAATGTCAATTGGATCGTGCCTCATGTTGAATAACCACTTTTGAAACCCTCACAGTGACCAAAATTGCCATTTTTACAGAGCTTTGCTTACTCAAAAGCTTCCTTTTTTACCAATTTCAGGCACCGAAATGACTTTAAGCACAATTATTTTAGTTGAAAAAGTCATATTTCACATCCAACAGTCATTTAGAGTCAAAAGATTAAATGTTAACATTTCATCCATATTGACCATTTTGGGAAAGTTCGAAAGGTCCGGAGTCATCGTTTTTCATCAGAAATTTGATTTTTTGGAGTGTACCAAAAATGATTCAAAATGTCAATTGGATTGTGCCTCATGTTGAATAACCACTTTTGAAACCCTCACAGTGACCAAAATTGCCATTTTTACAGAGTTTTGCTTACTCAAAACTTCCATTTTGAGCAATTTCAGGCACCGAAATGACTTTAAACACACTTATTTTAGTTGAACAAGTCATAATTCACATCCAACAGTCATTTAGAGTCAAAAGATTAAATGTTAAAATTTCATCCATATTGACCATTTTGGGAAAGTTCGACAGGTCCGGAGTCATCGTTTTTCATCAGAAAATGGATTTTTTGGTGTGTACCAAAAATGATTCAAAATGTCAAATGGATTGTGCCTCATGTTGAATAACCGCTTTTGAAAACCTCACAGTGACTACAATTGCCATTTTTACAGAGTTTTGCTTACTCAAAAGCTTCCATTTTGACCAATTTCAGGCACCGAAATTACTTTAAACACACTTTTTTTAGTTGAAAAAGTCATAATTCACATCCAACAGTCATTTAGAGTCAAAAGATTAAAAGTTAAAATTTCATCCATGTTGACCATTTTGGGAAAGTTCGACAGGTCCGGAGTCATCGTTTTTCATCAGAAAATTGATTTTTTGGAGTGTACCAAAAATGATTCAAAATGTCAATTGGATCGTGCCTCATGTTGAATAACCACTTTTGAAACCCTCACAGGGACCAAAATTGCCATTTTTACAGAGTTTTGCTTACTCAAGAGCTTCCATTTTGAGCAATTTCAGGCACCGAAATGACTTTAAACACACTTATTTTAGTTGAACAAGTCATAATTCACATCCAACAGTCATTTAGAGTCAAAAGATTAAATGTTAAAATTTCATCCATATTGACCATTTTGAGAAAGTTCGAAAGGTCCGGAGTCATCGTTTTTCATCAGAAATTTGATTTTTTGGAGTGTACCAAAAATGATTCAAAATGTCAATTGGATTGTGCCTCATGTTGAATAACCACTTTTGAAACCCTCACAGTGACCAAAATTGCCATTTTTACAGAGTTTTGCTTACTCAAAACTTCCATTTTGAGCAATTTCAGGCACCGAAATGACTTTAAACACACTTATTTTAGTTGAACAAGTCATAATTCACATCCAACAGTCATTTAGAGTCAAAAGATTAAATGTTAAAATTTCATCCATATTGACCATTTTGGGAAAGTTCGACAGGTCCGGAGTCATCGTTTTTCATCAGAAAATTTATTTTTTGTAGTGAACCAAAAATGGTTCAACATGTCAATTGGATCGTGCCTCATGTTTAATAACCACTTTTGAAACCCTCACAGTGACCAAAATTGCCATTTTAACAGAGCTTTGCTTACTCAAAAGCTTCCCTTTTGACCAATTTCAGGCACCGAAATGACTTTAAACACACTTATTTTATTTGAACAAGTCAAAATTCACATCCAACCGGCATCAAAAGATTAAAAGTTAAAATTTCATCCATGTTGACCATTTTGGGAAAGTTCGACAGGTCCGGAGTCATCGTTTTTCATCAGAAAATTGATTTTTTGGAGTGTACCAAAAATGATTCAAAATGTCAATTGGATTGTGCCTCATGTTGAATAACCACTTTTGAAACCCTCACAGTGACCAAAATTGCCATTTTTACACAGCTTTGCTTACTCAAAAGCTTTCATTTTGACCAATTTCAGGCACCGAAATGACTTTAAACACACTTCTTTTTAGTTGAAAAAGTCATAATTCACATCCAACAGTCATTTAGAGTCAAAATATTAAAAGTTAAAATTTCATCCATGTTGACCATTTTGGGAAAGTTCGACAGGTCCGGAGTCATCGTTTTTCAGCAGAAAACTGATTTTTGTAGTGTACCAAAAATGATTCAAAATGTCAATTGGATCGTGCCTCATGTTGAATAACCACTTTTGAAACCCTCACAGTGACCAACATTGCCATTTTTACAGAGTTTTGCTTGCTCAAAAGCTTCCATTTCGACCAATTTTAGGCACCGAAATGACTTTAAACACACTTTTTTTAGTTGAAAAAGTCATAATAACACATTCTAACAGTAATTTAGAGTCAAAAGATTAAAAGTTAAAATTTCATCCATGTTGACCATTTTGGGAAAGTTCGACAGGTCCGGAGTCATCGTTTTTCATCAGAAAATTGATTTTTTGGAGTGTACCAAAAATGATTCAAAATGTAAATTGGATCGTGCCTCATGTTGAATAACCACTTTTGAAACCCTCACAGTGACCAAAATTGCCATTTTTACAGAGTTTTGCTTACTCAAAAGCTTCCATTTTGACCAATTTCAGGCACCGAAATGACTTTAAACACACTTATTTTAGTTGAACAAGTCATAATTCACATCCAACAGTCATTTAGATTCAAAAGATTAAAAGTTAAAATTTCATCCATGTTGACCATTTTGGGAAAATTCGACAGGTCCGGAGTCATCGTTTTTCATCAGAAAATTGATTTTTTGTAGTGAACCAAAAATGATTCAAAATGTCAATTGCATCGTGCCTCATGTTGAATAACCACTTTTGAAACCCTCACAGTGACCAAAACTGCCATTTTTACAGAGCTTTGCTTACTCAAAAGCTTTCTTTTTGACCAATTTCAGGCACCAAAATGACTTTAAACACACTTTTTTTAGTTGAAAAAGTCATAATTCACATCCAACAGTCATTTAGAGTCAAAAGATTAAAAGTTAAAATTTCATCCATGTTGGCCATTTTGGGAAAGTTCGACAGGTCCGGAGTTATCGTTTTTCATCAGAAAATGGATTTTTTGGAGTGTACCAAAAATGATTCAAAATGTCAATTGGATCGTGCCTCATGTTGAATAATCACTTTTGAAACCCTCACAGTGACCAAAATTGCTATTTTTACAGAGCTTTGCTAACTCAAAAGCTTCCATTTTGACCAATTTCAGGCACCGAAATGACTTTAAACACACTTATTTTAGTTAAACAAGCCAAAATTCACATCCAACAGTCATTTAGAGTCAAAAGATTAAATGTTAAAATTTCATCCATATTGACCATTTTGGGAAAGTTCGACAGGTCCGGAGTCATAATTTTTCATCAGAAAATTGATTTTTTGTAGTGAACCAAAAATGATTCAAAATGTCAATTGGATCGTGCCTCATGTTGAATAACCACTTTTGAAACCCTCACAGTGACCAAAATTGCCATTTTAACAGAGCTTTGCTTACTCAAAAGCTTCCATTTTGACCAATTTCAGGCACCGAAATGACTTTAAACACACTTATTTTAGTTGGACAAGTCAAAATTCACATCCAACAGGCATTTAGAGTCAAAAGACTAAAAGTAAAAATTTCATCCATGTTGACCATTTTGGGAATGTTCGACAGGTCCGGAGTCATCGTTTTTCATCAAAAATTTGATTTTTTGGAGTGTACCAAAAATGATTCAAAATGTCATTTGGATCGTGCCTCATGTTGAATAACCACTTTTGAAACCCTCACAGTGACCAAAATTGCCATTTTTACAGAGCTTTGCTTACTCAAGAGCTTCCATTTTGACCAATTTCAGGCACCGAAATGACTTTAAACACACTTATTTTAGTTGAACAAGTCAAAATTCACATCCAACAGGCATTTAGAGTCAAAAGATGAAAAGTTAAAATTTCATCCATGTTGACCATTTTGTGAAAGTTCGACAGGTTCGGAGTCATTGTTTTTCATCAGAAAATTGATTTTTTTGGAGTGTACCAAAAATGATTCAAAATGTCAATTGGATCGTGCCTCATGTTGAATAACCACTTTTGAAACCCTCACAGTGACCAAAATTGCCATTTTTACAGAGTTTTGCTTACTCAAAACTTCCATTTTGAGCAATTTCAGGCACCGAAATGACTTTAAACACACTTATTTTAGTTGAACAAGTCATAATTCACATCCAACAGTCATTTAGAGTCAAAAGATTAAAAGTTAAAATTTCATCCATGTTGACCATTTTGGGAAAGTTCGACAGGTCCGGAGTCATCGTTTTTCATCAGAAAATAGATTTTTTGGAGTGTACCAAAAATGATTCAAAATGTCAATTGGATCGTGCCTCATGTTGAATAACCACTTTTGAAACCCTCACAGGGACCAAAATTGCCATTTTTACAGAGTTTTGCTTACTCAAAAGCTTCCATTTTGAGCAATTTCAGGCACCGAAATGACTTTAAACACACTTATTTTAGTTGAACAAGTCATAATTCACATCCAACAGTCATTTAGAGTCAAAAGATTAAATGTTAAAATTTCATCCATATTGACCATTTTGGGAAAGTTCGACAGGTCCGGCCGGAGTCATCGTTTTTCATCAGAAAATTGATTTTTTGTAGTGAACCAAAAATGATTTAAAATGTCAATTGGATCGTGCCTCATGTTGAATAACCACTTTTGAAACCCTCACAGTGACCAACATTGCCATTTTTACAGAGTTTTGCTTGCTCAAAAGCTTCCATTTCGACCAATTTTAGGCACCGAAATGACTTTAAACACACTTTTTTTAGTTGAAAAAGTCATAATAACACATTCTAACAGTAATTTAGAGTCAAAAGATTAAAAGTTAAAATTTCATCCATGTTGACCATTTTGGGAAAGTTCGACAGGTCCGGAGTCATCGTTTTTCATCAGAAAATTGATTTTTTGGAGTGTACCAAAAATGATTCAAAATGTAAATTGGATCGTGCCTCATGTTGAATAACCACTTTTGAAACCCTCACAGTGACCAAAATTGCCATTTTTACAGAGTTTTGCTTACTCAAAAGCTTCCATTTTGACCAATTTCAGGCACCGAAATGACTTTAAACACACTTATTTTAGTTGAACAAGTCATAATTCACATCCAACAGTCATTTAGATTCAAAAGATTAAAAGTTAAAATTTCATCCATGTTGACCATTTTGGGAAAATTCGACAGGTCCGGAGTCATCGTTTTTCATCAGAAAATTGATTTTTTGTAGTGAACCAAAAATGATTCAAAATGTCAATTGCATCGTGCCTCATGTTGAATAACCACTTTTGAAACCCTCACAGTGACCAAAACTGCCATTTTTACAGAGCTTTGCTTACTCAAAAGCTTTCTTTTTGACCAATTTCAGGCACCAAAATGACTTTAAACACACTTTTTTTAGTTGAAAAAGTCATAATTCACATCCAACAGTCATTTAGAGTCAAAAGATTAAAAGTTAAAATTTCATCCATGTTGGCCATTTTGGGAAAGTTCGACAGGTCCGGAGTTATCGTTTTTCATCAGAAAATGGATTTTTTGGAGTGTACCAAAAATGATTCAAAATGTCAATTGGATCGTGCCTCATGTTGAATAATCACTTTTGAAACCCTCACAGTGACCAAAATTGCTATTTTTACAGAGCTTTGCTAACTCAAAAGCTTCCATTTTGACCAATTTCAGGCACCGAAATGACTTTAAACACACTTATTTTAGTTAAACAAGCCAAAATTCACATCCAACAGTCATTTAGAGTCAAAAGATTAAATGTTAAAATTTCATCCATATTGACCATTTTGGGAAAGTTCGACAGGTCCGGAGTCATCATTTTTCATCAGAAAATTGATTTTTTGTAGTGAACCAAAAATGATTCAAAATGTCAATTGGATCGTGCCTCATGTTGAATAACCACTTTTGAAACCCTCACAGTGACCAAAATTGCCATTTTAACAGAGCTTTGCTTACTCAAAAGCTTCCATTTTGACCAATTTCAGGCACCGAAATGACTTTAAACACACTTATTTTAGTTGGACAAGTCAAAATTCACATCCAACAGGCATTTAGAGTCAAAAGACTAAAAGTAAAAATTTCATCCATGTTGACCATTTTGGGAATGTTCGACAGGTCCGGAGTCATCGTTTTTCATCAAAAATTTGATTTTTTGGAGTGTACCAAAAATGATTCAAAATGTCATTTGGATCGTGCCTCATGTTGAATAACCACTTTTGAAACCCTCACAGTGACCAAAATTGCCATTTTTACAGAGCTTTGCTTACTCAAGAGCTTCCATTTTGACCAATTTCAGGCACCGAAATGACTTTAAACACACTTATTATAGTTGAACAAGTCAAAATTCACATCCAACAGGCATTTAGAGTCAAAAGATGAAAAGTTAAAATTTCATCCATGTTGACCATTTTGTGAAAGTTCGACAGGTTCGGAGTCATTGTTTTTCATCAGAAAATTGATTTTTTTGGAGTGTACCAAAAATGATTCAAAATGTCAATTGGATCGTGCCTCATGTTGAATAACCACTTTTGAAACCCTCACAGTGACCAAAATTGCCATTTTTACAGAGTTTTGCTTACTCAAAACTTCCATTTTGAGCAATTTCAGGCACCGAAATGACTTTAAACACACTTATTTTAGTTGAACAAGTCATAATTCACATCCAACAGTCATTTAGAGTCAAAAGATTAAAAGTTAAAATTTCATCCATGTTGACCATTTTGGGAAAGTTCGACAGGTCCGGAGTCATCGTTTTTCATCAGAAAA
Organism: Lissotriton helveticus; assembly: GCF_964261635.1. NCBI lineage: Eukaryota > Metazoa > Chordata > Amphibia > Caudata > Salamandridae > Lissotriton > Lissotriton helveticus. Next base: position 340,105,108 of record NC_136072.1, read on the forward strand.
TAGATTTTTTGGAGTGTACCAAAAATGATTCAAAATGTCAATTGGATCGTGCCTCATGTTGAATAACCACTTTTGAAACCCTCACAGGGACCAAAATTGCCATTTTTACAGAGTTTTGCTTACTCAAAAGCTTCCATTTTGAGCAATTTCAGGCACCGAAATGACTTTAAACACACTTATTTTAGTTGAACAAGTCATAATTCACATCCAACAGTCATTTAGAGTCAAAAGATTAAATGTTAAAATTTCATCCATATTGACCATTTTGGGAAAGTTCGACAGGTCCGGCCGGAGTCATCGTTTTTCATCAGAAAATTGATTTTTTGTAGTGAACCAAAAATGATTTAAAATGTCAATTGGATCGTGCCTCATGTTGAATAACCACTTTTGAAACCCTCACAGTGACCAAAATTGCCATTTTTACAGAGCTTTGCTTACTCAAAAGCTTCCATTTTGACCAATTTCAGGCACCGAAATGACTTTAAACACACTTATTTTAGTTGAACAAGTCAAAATTCACATCCAACAGGCATTTAGAGTCAAAAGACTAAAAGTAAAAATTTCATCCATGTTGACCATTTTGGGAATGTTCGACAGGTCCGGAGTCATCGTTTTTCATCAAAAATTTGATTTTTTGGAGTGTACCAAAAATGATTAAAAATGTCAATTGGATTGTGCCTCATGTTGAATAACCACTTTTGAAACCCTCACAGTGACCAAAATTGCCATTTTTACAGAGTTTTGCTTACTCAAAACTTCCATTTTGTGCAATTTCAGGCACCAAAATGACTTTAAACACACTTATTTTAGTTGAACAAGTCATAATTCACATCCAACAGTCATTTAGAGTCAAAAGATTAAATGTTAAAATTTCATCCATATTGACCATTTTGGGAAAGTTCGACAGGTCCGGAGTCATCGTTTTTCATCAGAAAATTGATTTTTTGGTGTGTACCAAAAATGATTCAAAATGTCAAATGGATTGTGCCTCATGTTGAATAACCGCTTTTGAAAACCTCACAGTGACCAAAATTGCCATTTTAACAGAGCTTTGCTTACTCAAAATCTTCCCTTTTGACCAATTTCAGGCACCGAAATGACTTTAAACACACTTATTTTATTTGAACAAGTCAAAATTCACATCCAACCGGCATCAAAAGATTAAAAGTTAAAATTTCATCCATGTTGACCATTTTGGGAAAGTTCGACAGGTCCGGAGTCATCGTTTTTCATCAGAAAATTGATTTTTTGGTGTGTACCAAAAATGATTCAAAATGTCAAATGGATTGTGCCTCATGTTGAATAACCACTTTTGAAACCCTCACAGTGACCAAAATTGCCATTTTTACACAGCTTTGCTTACTCAAAAGCTTTCATTTTGACCAATTTCAGGCACCGAAATGACTTTAAACACACTTCTTTTTAGTTGAAAAAGTCATAATTCACATCCAACAGTCATTTAGAGTCAAAATAATAAAAGTTAAAATTTCATCCATGTTGACCATTTTGGGAAAGTTCGACAGGTCCGGAGTCATCGTTTTTCATCAGAAAACTGATTTTTGTAGTGTACAAAAAATGATTCAAAATGTCAATTGGATCGTGCCTCATGTTGAACAACCACTTTTGAAACCCTCACAGTGACCAACATTGCCATTTTTACAGAGTTTTGCTTACTCAAGAGCTTCCATTTTGAGCAATTTCAGGCACCGAAATGACTTTAAACACACTTATTTTAGTTGAACAAGTCATAATTCACATCCAACAGTCATTTAGAGTCAAAAGATTAAATGTTAAAATTTCATACATATTGACCATTTTGAGAAAGTTCGAAAGGTCCGGAGTCATCGTTTTTCATCAGAAATTTGATTTTTTGGAGTGTACCAAAAATGATTCAAAATGTCAATTGGATCGTGCCTCATGTTGAATAACCACTTTTGAAACCCTCACAGTGACCAAAATTGCCATTTTAACAGAGCTTTGCTTACTCAAAAGCTTCCATTTTGACCAATTTCAGGCACCGAAATGACTTTAAACACACTTTTTTTAGTTGAAAAAGTCATAATAACACATTCTAACAGTCATTTAGAGTCAAAAGATTAAAAATTAAAATTTCATCCATGTTGGCCATTTTGGGAAAGTTCGACAGGTCCGGAGTTATCGTTTTTCATCAGAAAATGGATTTTTTGGAGTGTACCAAAAATGATTCAAAATGTCAATTGGATCGTGCCTCATGTTGAATAATCACTTTTGAAACCCTCACAGTGACCAAAATTGCCATTTTTACAGAGCTTTGCTAACTCAAAAGCTTCCATTTTGACCAATTTCAGGCACCGAAATGACTTTAAACACACTTATTTTAGTTAAACAAGTCAAAATTCACATCCAACAGTCATTTAGAGTCAAAAGATTAAATGTTAAAATTTCATCCATATTGACCATTTTGGGAAAGTTCGACAGGTCCGGAGTCATCATTTTTCATCAGAAAATTGATTTTTTGTAGTGAACCAAAAATGATTCAAAATGTCAATTGGATCGTGCCTCATGTTGAATAACCACTTTTGAAACCCTCACAGTGACCAAAATTGCCATTTTAACAGAGCTTTGCTTACTCAAAAGCTTCCATTTTGACCAATTTCAGGCACCGAAATGACTTTAAACACACTTATTTTAGTTGGACAAGTCAAAATTCACATCCAACAGGCATTTAGAGTCAAAAGACTAAAAGTAAAAATTTCATCCATGTTGACCATTTTGGGAATGTTCGACAGGTCCGGAGTCATCGTTTTTCATCAAAAATTTGATTTTTTGGAGTGTACCAAAAATGATTAAAAAATGTCATTTGGATCGTGCCTCATGTTGAATAACCACTTTTGAAACCCTCACAGTGACCAAAATTGCCATTTTTACAGAGCTTTGCTTACTCAAGAGCTTCCATTTTGACCAATTTCAGGCACCGAAATGACTTTAAACACACTTATTTTAGTTGAACAAGTCAAAATTCACATCCAACCGGCATTTAGAGTCAAAAGATTAAAAGTTAAAATTTCATCCATGTTGACCATTTTGTGAAAGTTCGACAGGTTCGGAGTCATTGTTTTTCATCAGAAAATTGATTTTTTTTGGAGTGTACCAAAAATGATTCAAAATGTCAATTGGATCGTGCCTCATGTTGAATAACCACTTTTGAAACCCTCACAGTGACCAAAATTGCCATTTTTACAGAGCTTTGCTTACTCAAAAGCTTTCATTTTGACCAATTTCAGGCACCGAAATGACTTTAAACACACTTATTTTAGTTGAACAAGTCATAATTCACATCCAACAGTCATTTAGAGTCAAAAGATTAAATGTTAAAATTTCATCCATGTTGACCATTTTGTGAAAGTTCGACAGGTTCGGAGTCATTGTTTTTCATCAGAAAATTGATTTTTTTGGAGTGTACCAAAAATGATTCAAAATGTCAATTGGATCGTGCCTCATGTTGAATAACCACTTTTGAAACCCTCACAGTGACCAAAATTGCCATTTTTACAGAGCTTTGCTTACTCAAAAGCTTCCATTTTGACCAATTTCAGGCACCGAAATGACTTTAAACACACTTATTTTAGTTGAACAAGTCAAAATTCACATCCAACAGGCATTTAGAGTCAAAAGACTAAAAGTAAAAATTTCATCCATGTTGACCATTTTGGGAATGTTCGACAGGTCGTTTTTCATCAAAAATTTGATTTTTTGGAGTGTACCAAAAATGATTCAAAATGTCAATTGGATTGTGCCTCATGTTGAATAACCACTTTTGAAACCCTCACAGTGACTAAAATTGCCATTTTTACAGAGTTTTGCTTACTCAAAAGTCAAAACTTCCATTTTGAGCAATTTCAGGCACCGAAATGACTTTAAACACACTTATTTTAGTTGAACAAGTCATAATTCACATCCAACAGTCATTTAGAGTCAAAAGATTAAATGTTAAAATTTCATCCATATTGACCATTTTGGGAAAGTTCGACAGGTCCGGAGTCATCGTTTTTCATCAGAAAATGGATTTTTTGGTGTGTAACCAAAAATGATTCAAAATGTCAATTGGATTGTGCCTCATGTTGAATAACCGCTTTTGAAACCCTCACAGTGACTACAATTGCCATTTTTACAGAGTTTTGCTTACTCAAAAGCTTTCATTTTGACCAATTTCAGGCACCGAAATGACTTTAAACACACTTTTTTTAGTTGAAAAAGTCATAATTCAAATCCAACAGTCATTTAGAGTCAAAAGATTAAAAGTTAAAATTTCATCCATGTTGACCATTTTGGGAAAGTTCGACAGGTCCGGAGTCATCGTTTTTCATCAGAAAATTGATTTTTTGGAGTGTACCAAAAATGATTCAAAATGTCAATTGGACCGTGCCTCATGTTGAATAACCAATTTGAAACCCTCACAGTGACCAAAATTGCCATTTTTACAGAGCTTTGCAAACTCAAAAGCTTCAATTTTGACCATTTCAAGCACCGAAATGACTTTAAATACACTTATTTTAGTTGAAAAAGTCATAATTCACATCCAACAGTCATTTTGAGTCAAAAGATTAAAAGTTAAAATTTCATCCATGTTGACCATTTTGGGAAAGTTTGACAGGTCCGGAGTCATCGTTTTTCATCAGAAAATTGATTTTATGGAGTGTACCAAAAATGATTCAAAATGTCAATTGGATTGTGCCTCATGTTGAATAACCACTTTTGAAACCCTCACAGTGACCAAAATTGCCATTTTTACAGAGCTTTGCATACTCAAAAGCTTCCATTTTGAGCAATTTCAGGCACCAAAATAACTTTAAACACACTTATTTTAGTTGAACAAGTCATAATTCACATCCAACAAGCATTTAAAGTCAAACGATTAAAAGTTAAAATTTCATCCATGTTGACCATTTTGGGAAAGTTTGACAGGTCCGGAGTCATCGTTTTTCATCAGAAAATTGATTTTTTGGAGTGTACCAAAAATGAATCAAAATGTCAATTGGATATTGCCTCATGTTGATTAACCACTTTTGAAACCCTCACCGTGACCAAAATTGCCATTTTTACAGAGCTTTGCTTACTCAAAAGCTTCCATTTTGACCAATTTCAGGCACCGAAATGACTTTAAACACACTTATTTTAGTTGAACAAGTCAAAATTCACATCCAACAGGCATTTAGAGTCAAAAGATTAAATGTTAACATTTCATCCATATTGACCATTTTGGGAAAGTTCGAAAGGTCCGGAGTCATCGTTTTTCATCAGAAATTTGATTTTTTGGAGTGTACCAAAAATGATACAAAATGTCAATTGGATTGTGCCTCATGTTGAATAACCACTTTTGAAACCCTCACAGTGACCAAAATTGCCATTTTTACAGAGTTTTGCTTACTCAAAACTTCCATTTTGAGCAATTTCAGGCACCGAAATGACTTTAAACACACTTATTTCAGTTGAACAAGTCATAATTCACATCCAACAGTCATTTAGAGTCAAAAGATTAAATGTTAAAATTTCATCCATATTGACCATTTTGGGAAAGTTCGACAGGTCCAGAGTCATCGTTTTTCATCAGAAAATTGATTTTTTGGAGTGTACCAAAAATGATTCAAAATGTCAATTGGATCGTGCCTCATGTTGAATAACCACTTTTGAAACCCTCACAGTGACCAAAATTGAAATTTTTACAGAGCTTTGCTTACTCAAGAGCTTCCATTTTGACCAATTTCAGGCACCGAAATGACTTTAAACACACTTATTTTAGTTGAACAAGTCAAAATTCACATCCAACAGGCATTTAGAGTCAAAAGACTAAAAGTAAAAATTGCATCCATGTTGACCATTTTGGGAATGTTCGACAGGTCGTTTTTCATCAAAAATTGGATATTTTGGAGTGTACCAAAAATGATTCAAAATGTCAATTGGATTGTGCCTCATGTTGAATAACCACTTTTGAAACCCACACAGTGACCAAAATTGCCATTTTTACAGAGTTTTGCTTACTCAAATCTTCCATTTTGAGCAATTTCAGGCACCGAAATTACTTTAAACACACTTATTTTAGTTGAACAAGTCAAAATTCACATCCAACAGGCATTTAGAGTCAAAAGACTAAAAGTAAAAATTTCATCCATGTTGACCATTTTGGGAATGTTCGACAGGTCGTTTTTCATCAAAAATTAGATTTTTTGGTGTGTACCAAAAATGATTCAAAATGTCAATTGGATTGTGCCTCATGTTGAATAACCGCTTTTGAAACCCTCACAGTGACTACAATTGCCATTTTTACAGAGTTTTGCTTACTCAAAAGCTTTCATTTTGACCAATTTCAGGCACCGAAATGACTTTAAACACACTTTTTTTAGTTGAAAAAGTCATAATTCAAATCCAACAGTCATTTAGAGTCGAAAGATTAAAAGTTAAAATTTCATCCATGTTGACCATTTTGGGAAAGTTCGACAGGTCCGGAGTCATCGTTTTTCATCAGAAAATTGATTTTTTGGAGTGTACCAAAAATGATTCAAAATGTCAATTGGACCGTGCCTCATGTTGAATAACCACTTTTGAAACCCTCACAGTGACCAAAATTGCCATTTTTACAGAGCTTTGCAAACTCAAAAGCTTCAATTTTGACCATTTCAAGCACCGAAATGACTTTAAATACACTTATTTTAGTTGAAAAAGTCATAATTCACATCCAACAGTCATTTTGAGTCAAAAGATTAAAAGTTAAAATTTCATCCATGTTGACCATTTTGGGAAAGTTTGACAGGTCCGGAGTCATCGTTTTTCATCAGAAAATTGATTTTTTGGAGTGTACCAAAAATGATTCAAAATGTCAATTGGATTGTGCCTCATGTTGAATAACCACTTTTGAAACCCTCACAGTGACCAAAATTGCCATTTTTACAGAGCTTTGCTTACTCAAAAGCTTCCATTTTGACCAATTTCAGGCACCGAAATGACTTTAAACACACTTATTTTAGTTGAACAAGTCAAAATTCACATCCAACAGGCATTTAGAGTCAAAAGACTAAAAGTAAAAATGTCATCCATGTTGACCATTTTGGGAATGTTCGACAGGTCCGGAGTCATCGTTTTTCATCAGAAAATTGATTTTTTGGAGTGTACCAAAAATGATTCAAAATGTCAATTGGATCGTGCCTCATGTTGAATAACCACTTTTGAAACCCTCACAGGGACCAAAATTGCCATTTTTACAGAGTTTTGCTTACTCAAGAGCTTCCATTTTGAGCAATTTCAGGCACCAAAATGACTTTAAACACACTTATTTTAGTTGAACAAGTCATAATTCACATCCAACAGTCATTTAGAGTCAAAAGATTAAATGTTAAAATTTCATCCATATTGACCATTTTGGGAAAGTTCGACAGGTCCGGCCGGAGTCATCGTTTTTCATCAGAAAATTGATTTTTTGTAGTGAACCAAAAATGATTCAAAATGTCAATTGGATCGTGCCTCATGTTGAATAACCACTTTTGAAACCCTCACAGTGACCAAAATTGCCATTTTTACAGAGCTTTGCTTACTCAAAAGCTTCCATTTTGACCAATTTCAGGCACCGAAATGACTTTAAACACACTTATTTTAGTTGAACAAGTCAAAATTCACATCCAACAGGCATTTAGAGTCAAAAGATTAAATGTTAAAATTTCATCCATATTGACCATTTTGGGAAAGTTCGACAGGTCCAGAGTCATCGTTTTTCATCAGAAAATTGATTTTTTGGAGTGTACCAAAAATGATTCAAAATGTCAATTGGATCGTGCCTCATGTTGAATAACCACTTTTGAAACCCTCACAGTGACCAAAATTGCCATTTTTACAGAGCTTTGCTTACTCAAGAGCTTCCATTTTGACCAATTTCAGGCACCGAAATGACTTTAAACACACTTATTTTAGTTGAACAAGTCAAAATTCACATCCAACAGGCATTTAGAGTCAAAAGATTAAATGTTAAAATGTCATCCATATTGACCATTTTGGGAAAGTTCGACAGGTCCAGAGTCATCGTTTTTCATCAGAAAATTGATTTTTTGGAGTGTACCAAAAATGATTCAAAATGTCAATTGGATCGTGCCTCATGTTGAATAACCACTTTTGAAACCCTCACAGTGACCAAAATTGCCATTTTTACAGAGCTTTGCTTACTCAAAAGCTTCCTTTTTTACCAATTTCAGGCACCGAAATGACTTTAAGCACACTTATTTTAGTTGAAAAAGTCATATTTCACATCCAACAGTCATTTAGAGTCAAAAGATTAAATGTTAACATTTCATCCATATTGACCATTTTGGGAAAGTTCGAAAGGTCCGGAGTCATCGTTTTTCATCAGAAATTTGATTTTTTGGAGTGTACCAAAAATGATTCAAAATGTCAATTGGATTGTGCCTCATGTTGAATAACCACTTTTGAAACCCTCACAGTGACCAAAATTGCCATTTTTACAGAGTTTTGCTTACTCAAAACTTCCATTTTGAGCAATTTCAGGCACCGAAATGACTTTAAACACACTTATTTTAGTTGAACAAGTCATAATTCACATCCAACAGTCATTTAGAGTCAAAAGATTAAATGTTAAAATTTCATCCATATTGACCATTTTGGGAAAGTTCGACAGGTCCGGAGTCATCGTTTTTCATCAGAAAATGGATTTTTTGGTGTGTACCAAAAATGATTCAAAATGTCAAATGGATTGTGCCTCATGTTGAATAACCGCTTTTGAAAACCTCACAGTGACTACAATTGCCATTTTTACAGAGTTTTGCTTACTCAAAAGCTTCCATTTTGACCAATTTCAGGCACCGAAATTACTTTAAACACACTTTTTTTAGTTGAAAAAGTCATAATTCACATCCAACAGTCATTTAGAGTCAAAAGATTAAAAGTTAAAATTTCATCCATGTTGACCATTTTGGGAAAGTTCGACAGGTCCGGAGTCATCGTTTTTCATCAGAAAATTGATTTTTTGGAGTGTACCAAAAATGATTCAAAATGTCAATTGGATCGTGCCTCATGTTGAATAACCACTTTTGAAACCCTCACATGGACCAAAATTGCCATTTTTACAGAGTTTTGCTTACTCAAGAGCTTCCATTTTGAGCAATTTCAGGCACCGAAATGACTTTAAACACACTTATTTTAGTTGAACAAGTCATAATTCACATCCAACAGTCATTTAGAGTCAAAAGATTAAATGTTAAAATTTCATCCATATTGACCATTTTGAGAAAGTTCGAAAGGTCCGGAGTCATCGTTTTTCATCAGAAATTTGATTTTTTGGAGTGTACCAAAAATGATTCAAAATGTCAATTGGATTGTGCCTCATGTTGAATAACCACTTTTGAAACCCTCACAGTGACCAAAATTGCCATTTTTACAGAGTTTTGCTTACTCAAAACTTCCATTTTGAGCAATTTCAGGCACCGAAATGACTTTAAACACACTTATTTTAGTTGAACAAGTCATAATTCACATCCAACAGTCATTTAGAGTCAAAAGATTAAATGTTAAAATTTCATCCATATTGACCATTTTGGGAAAGTTCGACAGGTCCGGAGTCATCGTTTTTCATCAGAAAATTTATTTTTTGTAGTGAACCAAAAATGGTTCAACATGTCAATTGGATCGTGCCTCATGTTTAATAACCACTTTTGAAACCCTCACAGTGACCAAAATTGCCATTTTAACAGAGCTTTGCTTACTCAAAAGCTTCCCTTTTGACCAATTTCAGGCACCGAAATGACTTTAAACACACTTATTTTATTTGAACAAGTCAAAATTCACATCCAACCGGCATCAAAAGATTAAAAGTTAAAATTTCATCCATGTTGACCATTTTGGGAAAGTTCGACAGGTCCGGAGTCATCGTTTTTCATCAGAAAATTGATTTTTTGGAGTGTACCAAAAATGATTCAAAATGTCAATTGGATTGTGCCTCATGTTGAATAACCACTTTTGAAACCCTCACAGTGACCAAAATTGCCATTTTTACACAGCTTTGCTTACTCAAAAGCTTTCATTTTGACCAATTTCAGGCACCGAAATGACTTTAAACACACTTCTTTTTAGTTGAAAAAGTCATAATTCACATCCAACAGTCATTTAGAGTCAAAATATTAAAAGTTAAAATTTCATCCATGTTGACCATTTTGGGAAAGTTCGACAGGTCCGGAGTCATCGTTTTTCAGCAGAAAACTGATTTTTGTAGTGTACCAAAAATGATTCAAAATGTCAATTGGATCGTGCCTCATGTTGAATAACCACTTTTGAAACCCTCACAGTGACCAACATTGCCATTTTTACAGAGTTTTGCTTGCTCAAAAGCTTCCATTTCGACCAATTTTAGGCACCGAAATGACTTTAAACACACTTTTTTTAGTTGAAAAAGTCATAATAACACATTCTAACAGTAATTTAGAGTCAAAAGATTAAAAGTTAAAATTTCATCCATGTTGACCATTTTGGGAAAGTTCGACAGGTCCGGAGTCATCGTTTTTCATCAGAAAATTGATTTTTTGGAGTGTACCAAAAATGATTCAAAATGTAAATTGGATCGTGCCTCATGTTGAATAACCACTTTTGAAACCCTCACAGTGACCAAAATTGCCATTTTTACAGAGTTTTGCTTACTCAAAAGCTTCCATTTTGACCAATTTCAGGCACCGAAATGACTTTAAACACACTTATTTTAGTTGAACAAGTCATAATTCACATCCAACAGTCATTTAGATTCAAAAGATTAAAAGTTAAAATTTCATCCATGTTGACCATTTTGGGAAAATTCGACAGGTCCGGAGTCATCGTTTTTCATCAGAAAATTGATTTTTTGTAGTGAACCAAAAATGATTCAAAATGTCAATTGCATCGTGCCTCATGTTGAATAACCACTTTTGAAACCCTCACAGTGACCAAAACTGCCATTTTTACAGAGCTTTGCTTACTCAAAAGCTTTCTTTTTGACCAATTTCAGGCACCAAAATGACTTTAAACACACTTTTTTTAGTTGAAAAAGTCATAATTCACATCCAACAGTCATTTAGAGTCAAAAGATTAAAAGTTAAAATTTCATCCATGTTGGCCATTTTGGGAAAGTTCGACAGGTCCGGAGTTATCGTTTTTCATCAGAAAATGGATTTTTTGGAGTGTACCAAAAATGATTCAAAATGTCAATTGGATCGTGCCTCATGTTGAATAATCACTTTTGAAACCCTCACAGTGACCAAAATTGCTATTTTTACAGAGCTTTGCTAACTCAAAAGCTTCCATTTTGACCAATTTCAGGCACCGAAATGACTTTAAACACACTTATTTTAGTTAAACAAGCCAAAATTCACATCCAACAGTCATTTAGAGTCAAAAGATTAAATGTTAAAATTTCATCCATATTGACCATTTTGGGAAAGTTCGACAGGTCCGGAGTCATCATTTTTCATCAGAAAATTGATTTTTTGTAGTGAACCAAAAATGATTCAAAATGTCAATTGGATCGTGCCTCATGTTGAATAACCACTTTTGAAACCCTTACAGTGACCAAAATTGCCATTTTAACAGAGCTTTGCTTACTCAAAAGCTTCCATTTTGACCAATTTCAGGCACCGAAATGACTTTAAACACACTTATTTTAGTTGGACAAGTCAAAATTCACATCCAACAGGCATTTAGAGTCAAAAGACTAAAAGTAAAAATTTCATCCATGTTGACCATTTTGGGAATGTTCGACAGGTCCGGAGTCATCGTTTTTCATCAAAAATTTGATTTTTTGGAGTGTACCAAAAATGATTCAAAATGTCATTTGGATCGTGCCTCATGTTGAATAACCACTTTTGAAACCCTCACAGTGACCAAAATTGCCATTTTTACAGAGCTTTGCTTACTCAAGAGCTTCCATTTTGACCAATTTCAGGCACCGAAATGACTTTAAACACACTTATTTTAGTTGAACAAGTCAAAATTCACATCCAACAGGCATTTAGAGTCAAAAGATGAAAAGTTAAAATTTCATCCATGTTGACCATTTTGTGAAAGTTCGACAGGTTCGGAGTCATTGTTTTTCATCAGAAAATTGATTTTTTTGGAGTGTACCAAAAATGATTCAAAATGTCAATTGGATCGTGCCTCATGTTGAATAACCACTTTTGAAACCCTCACAGTGACCAAAATTGCCATTTTTACAGAGTTTTGCTTACTCAAAACTTCCATTTTGAGCAATTTCAGGCACCGAAATGACTTTAAACACACTTATTTTAGTTGAACAAGTCATAATTCACATCCAACAGTCATTTAGAGTCAAAAGATTAAAAGTTAAAATTTCATCCATGTTGACCATTTTGGGAAAGTTCGACAGGTCCGGAGTCATCGTTTTTCATCAGAAAATAGATTTTTTGGAGTGTACCAAAAATGATTCAAAATGTCAATTGGATCGTGCCTCATGTTGAATAACCACTTTTGAAACCCTCACAGGGACCAAAATTGCCATTTTTACAGAGTTTTGCTTACTCAAAAGCTTCCATTTTGAGCAATTTCAGGCACCGAAATGACTTTAAACACACTTATTTTAGTTGAACAAGTCATAATTCACATCCAACAGTCATTTAGAGTCAAAAGATTAAATGTTAAAATTTCATCCATATTGACCATTTTGGGAAAGTTCGACAGGTCCGGCCGGAGTCATCGTTTTTCATCAGAAAATTGATTTTTTGTAGTGAACCAAAAATGATTTAAAATGTCAATTGGATCGTGCCTCATGTTGAATAACCACTTTTGAAACCCTCACAGTGACCAAAATTGCCATTTTTACAGAGCTTTGCTTACTCAAAAGCTTCCATTTTGACCAATTTCAGGCACCGAAATGACTTTAAACACACTTATTTTAGTTGAACAAGTCAAAATTCACATCCAACAGGCATTTAGAGTCAAAAGACTAAAAGTAAAAATTTCATCCATGTTGACCATTTTGGGAATGTTCGACAGGTCCGGAGTCATCGTTTTTCATCAAAAATTTGATTTTTTGGAGTGTACCAAAAATGATTAAAAATGTCAATTGGATTGTGCCTCATGTTGAATAACCACTTTTGAAACCCTCACAGTGACCAAAATTGCCATTTTTACAGAGTTTTGCTTACTCAAAACTTCCATTTTGTGCAATTTCAGGCACCAAAATGACTTTAAACACACTTATTTTAGTTGAACAAGTCATAATTCACATCCAACAGTCATTTAGAGTCAAAAGATTAAATGTTAAAATTTCATCCATATTGACCATTTTGGGAAAGTTCGACAGGTCCGGAGTCATCGTTTTTCATCAGAAAATTGATTTTTTGGTGTGTACCAAAAATGATTCAAAATGTCAAATGGATTGTGCCTCATGTTGAATAACCGCTTTTGAAAACCTCACAGTGACCAAAATTGCCATTTTAACAGAGCTTTGCTTACTCAAAATCTTCCCTTTTGACCAATTTCAGGCACCGAAATGACTTTAAACACACTTATTTTATTTGAACAAGTCAAAATTCACATCCAACCGGCATCAAAAGATTAAAAGTTAAAATTTCATCCATGTTGACCATTTTGGGAAAGTTCGACAGGTCCGGAGTCATCGTTTTTCATCAGAAAATTGATTTTTTGGAGTGTACCAAAAATGATTCAAAATGTCAATTGGATTGTGCCTCATGTTGAATAACCACTTTTGAAACCCTCACAGTGACCAAAATTGCCATTTTTACACAGCTTTGCTTACTCAAAAGCTTTCATTTTGACCAATTTCAGGCACCGAAATGACTTTAAACACACTTCTTTTTAGTTGAAAAAGTCATAATTCACATCCAACAGTCATTTAGAGTCAAAATAATAAAAGTTAAAATTTCATCCATGTTGACCATTTTGGGAAAGTTCGACAGGTCCGGAGTCATCGTTTTTCATCAGAAAACTGATTTTTGTAGTGTACAAAAAATGATTCAAAATGTCAATTGGATCGTGCCTCATGTTGAACAACCACTTTTGAAACCCTCACAGTGACCAACATTGCCATTTTTACAGAGTTTTGCTTACTCAAGAGCTTCCATTTTGAGCAATTTCAGGCACCGAAATGACTTTAAACACACTTATTTTAGTTGAACAAGTCATAATTCACATCCAACAGTCATTTAGAGTCAAAAGATTAAATGTTAAAATTTCATACATATTGACCATTTTGAGAAAGTTCGAAAGGTCCGGAGTCATCGTTTTTCATCAGAAATTTGATTTTTTGGAGTGTACCAAAAATGATTCAAAATGTCAATTGGATCGTGCCTCATGTTGAATAACCACTTTTGAAACCCTCACAGTGACCAAAATTGCCATTTTAACAGAGCTTTGCTTACTCAAAAGCTTCCATTTTGACCAATTTCAGGCACCGAAATGACTTTAAACACACTTTTTTTAGTTGAAAAAGTCATAATAACACATTCTAACAGTCATTTAGAGTCAAAAGATTAAAAATTAAAATTTCATCCATGTTGGCCATTTTGGGAAAGTTCGACAGGTCCGGAGTTATCGTTTTTCATCAGAAAATGGATTTTTTGGAGTGTACCAAAAATGATTCAAAATGTCAATTGGATCGTGCCTCATGTTGAATAATCACTTTTGAAACCCTCACAGTGACCAAAATTGCCATTTTTACAGAGCTTTGCTAACTCAAAAGCTTCCATTTTGACCAATTTCAGGCACCGAAATGACTTTAAACACACTTATTTTAGTTAAACAAGTCAAAATTCACATCCAACAGTCATTTAGAGTCAAAAGATTAAATGTTAAAATTTCATCCATATTGACCATTTTGGGAAAGTTCGACAGGTCCGGAGTCATCATTTTTCATCAGAAAATTGATTTTTTGTAGTGAACCAAAAATGATTCAAAATGTCAATTGGATCGTGCCTCATGTTGAATAACCACTTTTGAAACCCTCACAGTGACCAAAATTGCCATTTTAACAGAGCTTTGCTTACTCAAAAGCTTCCATTTTGACCAATTTCAGGCACCGAAATGACTTTAAACACACTTATTTTAGTTGGACAAGTCAAAATTCACATCCAACAGGCATTTAGAGTCAAAAGACTAAAAGTAAAAATTTCATCCATGTTGACCATTTTGGGAATGTTCGACAGGTCCGGAGTCATCGTTTTTCATCAAAAATTTGATTTTTTGGAGTGTACCAAAAATGATTAAAAAATGTCATTTGGATCGTGCCTCATGTTGAATAACCACTTTTGAAACCCTCACAGTGACCAAAATTGCCATTTTTACAGAGCTTTGCTTACTCAAGAGCTTCCATTTTGACCAATTTCAGGCACCGAAATGACTTTAAACACACTTATTTTAGTTGAACAAGTCAAAATTCACATCCAACCGGCATTTAGAGTCAAAAGATTAAAAGTTAAAATTTCATCCATGTTGACCATTTTGTGAAAGTTCGACAGGTTCGGAGTCATTGTTTTTCATCAGAAAATTGATTTTTTTTGGAGTGTACCAAAAATGATTCAAAATGTCAATTGGATCGTGCCTCATGTTGAATAACCACTTTTGAAACCCTCACAGTGACCAAAATTGCCATTTTTACAGAGCTTTGCTTACTCAAAAGCTTTCATTTTGACCAATTTCAGGCACCGAAATGACTTTAAACACACTTATTTTAGTTGAACAAGTCATAATTCACATCCAACAGTCATTTAGAGTCAAAAGATTAAATGTTAAAATTTCATCCATGTTGACCATTTTGTGAAAGTTCGACAGGTTCGGAGTCATTGTTTTTCATCAGAAAATTGATTTTTTTGGAGTGTACCAAAAATGATTCAAAATGTCAATTGGATCGTGCCTCATGTTGAATAACCACTTTTGAAACCCTCACAGTGACCAAAATTGCCATTTTTACAGAGCTTTGCTTACTCAAAAGCTTCCATTTTGACCAATTTCAGGCACCGAAATGACTTTAAACACACTTATTTTAGTTGAACAAGTCAAAATTCACATCCAACAGGCATTTAGAGTCAAAAGACTAAAAGTAAAAATTTCATCCATGTTGACCATTTTGGGAATGTTCGACAGGTCGTTTTTCATCAAAAATTTGATTTTTTGGAGTGTACCAAAAATGATTCAAAATGTCAATTGGATTGTGCCTCATGTTGAATAACCACTTTTGAAACCCTCACAGTGACTAAAATTGCCATTTTTACAGAGTTTTGCTTACTCAAAAGTCAAAACTTCCATTTTGAGCAATTTCAGGCACCGAAATGACTTTAAACACACTTATTTTAGTTGAACAAGTCATAATTCACATCCAACAGTCATTTAGAGTCAAAAGATTAAATGTTAAAATTTCATCCATATTGACCATTTTGGGAAAGTTCGACAGGTCCGGAGTCATCGTTTTTCATCAGAAAATGGATTTTTTGGTGTGTAACCAAAAATGATTCAAAATGTCAATTGGATTGTGCCTCATGTTGAATAACCGCTTTTGAAACCCTCACAGTGACTACAATTGCCATTTTTACAGAGTTTTGCTTACTCAAAAGCTTTCATTTTGACCAATTTCAGGCACCGAAATGACTTTAAACACACTTTTTTTAGTTGAAAAAGTCATAATTCAAATCCAACAGTCATTTAGAGTCAAAAGATTAAAAGTTAAAATTTCATCCATGTTGACCATTTTGGGAAAGTTCGACAGGTCCGGAGTCATCGTTTTTCATCAGAAAATTGATTTTTTGGAGTGTACCAAAAATGATTCAAAATGTCAATTGGACCGTGCCTCATGTTGAATAACCAATTTGAAACCCTCACAGTGACCAAAATTGCCATTTTTACAGAGCTTTGCAAACTCAAAAGCTTCAATTTTGACCATTTCAAGCACCGAAATGACTTTAAATACACTTATTTTAGTTGAAAAAGTCATAATTCACATCCAACAGTCATTTTGAGTCAAAAGATTAAAAGTTAAAATTTCATCCATGTTGACCATTTTGGGAAAGTTTGACAGGTCCGGAGTCATCGTTTTTCATCAGAAAATTGATTTTATGGAGTGTACCAAAAATGATTCAAAATGTCAATTGGATTGTGCCTCATGTTGAATAACCACTTTTGAAACCCTCACAGTGACCAAAATTGCCATTTTTACAGAGCTTTGCTTACTCAAAAGCTTCCATTTTGACCAATTTCAGGCACCAAAATGACTTTAAACACACTTATTTTAGTTGAACAAGTCAAAATTCACATCCAACAGGCATTTAGAGTCAAAAGACTAAAAGTAAAAATTTCATCCATGTTGACCATTTTGGGAATGTTCGACAGGTCCGGAGTCATCGTTTTTCATCAGAAAATTGATTTTTTGGAGTGTACCAAAAATGATTCAAAATGTCAATTGGATCGTGCCTCATGTTGAATAACCACTTTTGAAACCCTCGCAGGGACCAAAATTGCCATTTTTACAGAGTTTTGCTTACTCAAGAGCTTCCATTTTGAGCAATTTCAGGCACCAAAATGACTTTAAACACACTTATTTTAGTTGAACAAGTCATAATTCACATCCAACAGTCATTTAGAGTCAAAAGATTAAATGTTAAAATTTCATCCATATTGACCATTTTGGGAAAGTTCGACAGGTCCGGCCGGATTCATCGTTTTTCATCAGAAAATTGATTTTTTGTAGTGAACCAAAAATGATTCAAAATGTCAATTGGATCGTGCCTCATGTTGAATAACCACTTTTGAAACCCTCACAGTGACCAAAATTGCCATTTTTACAGAGCTTTGCTTACTCAAAAGCTTCCATTTTGACCAATTTCAGGCACCGAAATGACTTTAAACACACTTATTTTAGTTGAACAAGTCAAAATTCACATCCAACAGGCATTTAGAGTCAAAAGACTAAAAGTAAAAATTTCATCCATGTTGACCATTTTGGGAATGTTCGACAGGTCCGGAGTCATCGTTTTTCATCAGAAAATTGATTTTTTGGAGTGTACCAAAAATGATTCAAAATGTCAATTGGATCGTGCCTCATGTTGAATAACCACTTTTGAAACCCTCACAGTGACCAAAATTGCCATTTTTACAGAGCTTTGCTTACTCAAGAGCTTCCATTTTGACCAATTTCAGGCACCGAAATGACTTTAAACACACTTATTTTAGTTGAACAAGTCAAAATTCACATCCAACAGGCATTTAGAGTCAAAAGATTAAATGTTAAAATTTCATCCATATTGACCATTTTGGGAAAGTTCGACAGGTCCAGAGTCATCGTTTTTCATCAGAAAATTGATTTTTTGGAGTGTACCAAAAATGATTCAAAATGTCAATTGGATCGTGCCTCATGTTGAATAACCACTTTTGAAACCCTCACAGTGACCAAAATTGCCATTTTTACAGAGCTTTGCTTACTCAAAAGCTTCCTTTTTTACCAATTTCAGGCACCGAAATGACTTTAAGCACACTTATTTTAGTTGAAAAAGTCATATTTCACATCCAACAGTCATTTAGAGTCAAAAGATTAAATGTTAACATTTCATCCATATTGACCATTTTGGGAAAGTTCGAAAGGTCCGGAGTCATCGTTTTTCATCAGAAATTTGATTTTTTGGAGTGTACCAAAAATGATTCAAAATGTCAATTGGATTGTGCCTCATGTTGAATAACGACTTTTGAAACCCTCACAGTGACCAAAATTGCCATTTTTACAGAGTTTTGCTTACTCAAAACTTCCATTTTGAGCAATTTCAGGCACCGAAAGGACTTTAAACACACTTATTTTAGTTGAACAAGTCATAATTCACATCCAACAGTCATTTAGAGTCAAAAGATTAAATGTTAAAATTTCATCCATATTGACCATTTTGGGAAAGTTCGACAGGTCCGGAGTCATCGTTTTTCATCAGAAAATGGATTTTTTGGTGTGTACCAAAAATGATTCAAAATGTCAAATGGATTGTGCCTCATGTTGAATAACCGCTTTTGAAAACCTCACAGTGACTACAATTGCCATTTTTACAGAGTTTTGCTTACTCAAAAGCTTCCATTTTGACCAATTTCAGGCACCAAAATGACTTTAAACACACTTTTTTTAGTTGAAAAAGTCATAATTCACATCCAACAGTCATTTAGAGTCAAAAGATTAAAAGTTAAAATTTCATCCATGTTGACCATTTTGGGAAAGTTCGACACTTCCGGAGTCATCGTTTTTCATCAGAAAATTGATTTTTTTGGAGTGTACCAAAAATGATTCAAAATGTCAATTGGATCGTGCCTCATGTTGAATAACCACTTTTGAAACCCTCACAGGGACCAAAATTGCCATTTTTACAGAGTTTTGCTTACTCAAGAGCTTCCATTTTGAGCAATTTCAGGCACCGAAATGACTTTAAACACACTTATTTTAGTTGAACAAGTCATAATTCACATCCAACAGTCATTTAGAGTCAAAAGATTAAATGTTAAAATTTCATCCATATTGACCATTTTGGGAAAGTTCGAAAGGTCCGGAGTCATCGTTTTTCATCAGAAATTTTATTTTTTGGAGTGTACCAAAAATGATTCAAAATGTCAATTGGATTGTGCCTCATGTTGAATAACCACTTTTGAAACCCTCACAGTGACCAAAATTGCCATTTTTACAGAGTTTTGCTTACTCAAAAGCTTCTATTTTGACCAATTTCAGGCACCGAAATGACTTTAAACACACTTATTTTAGTTGAACAAGTCAAAATTCACATCCAACAGGCATTTAGAGTCAAAAGACTAAAAGTAAAAATTGCATCCATGTTGACCATTTTGGGAATGTTCGACAGGTCGTTTTTCATCAAAAATTGGATATTTTGGAGTGTACCAAAAATGATTCAAAATGTCAATTGGATTGTGCCTCATGTTGAATAACCACTTTTGAAACCCACACAGTGACCAAAATTGCCATTTTTACAGAGTTTTGCTTACTCAAATCTTCCATTTTGAGCAATTTCAGGCACCGAAATTACTTTAAACACACTTATTTTAGTTGAACAAGTCAAAATTCACATCCAACAGGCATTTAGAGTCAAAAGAATAAAAGTAAAAATTTCATCCATGTTGACCATTTTGGGAATGTTCGACAGGTCGTTTTTCATCAAAAATTTGATTTTTTGGTGTGTACCAAAAATGATTCAAAATGTCAATTGGATTGTGCCTCATGTTGAATAACCGCTTTTGAAACCCTCACAGTGACTACAATTGCCATTTTTACAGAGTTTTGCTTACTCAAAAGCTTTCATTTTGACCAATTTCAGGCACCGAAATGACTTTAAACACACTTTTTTTAGTTGAAAAAGTCATAATTCAAATCCAACAGTCATTTAGAGTCAAAAGATTAAAAGTTAAAATTTCATCCATGTTGACCATTTTGGGAAAGTTCGACAGGTCCGGAGTCATCGTTTTTCATCAGAAAATTGATTTTTTGGAGTGTACCAAAAATGATTCAAAATGTCAATTGGATCGTGCCTCATGTTGAATAACCACTTTTGAAACCCTCACAGGGACCAAAATTGCCATTTTTACAGAGTTTTGCTTACTCAAGAGCTTCCATTTTGACCAATTTCAGGCACCGAAATGACTTTAAACACACTTATTTTAGTTGAACAAGTCAAAATTCACATCCAACAGGTATTTGGAGTCAAAAGATTAAAAGTTAAAATTTCATCCATGTTGACCATTTTGGGAAAGTTCGACAGGTCCGGAGTCATCGTTTTTCATCAGAAAATTGATTTTTTGGAGTGTACCAAAAATGATTCAAAATGTCCTTTGGATCGTGCCTCATGTTGAATAACCACTTTTGAAACCCTCACAGTGACCAAAATTGCCATTTTTACAGAGCTTTGCTTACTCAAGAGCTTCCATTTTGACCAATTTCAGGCACCGAAATGACTTTAAACACACTTATTTTAGTTGAACAAGTCAAAATTCACATCCAACAGGCATTTAGAGTCAAAAGATTAAAAGTTAAAATTTCATCCATGTTGACCATTTTGTGAAAGTTCGACAGGTCCGGAGTCATCGTTTTTCATCAGAAAATTGATTTTTTGGAGTGTACCAAAAATGATTCAAAATGTCAATTGGATCGTGCCTCATGTTGAATAACCACTTTTGAAACCCTCACAGTGACCAAAATTGCCATTTTTACAGAGCTTTGCTTACTCAAAAGCTTCCATTTTGACCAATTTCAGGCACCGAAATGACTTTAAACACACTTATTTTAGTTGAACAAGTCAAAATTCACATCCAACAGGCATTTAGAGTCAAAAGACTAAAAGTAAAAATTTCATCCATGTTGACCATTTTGGGAATGTTCGACAGGTCATTTTTCATCAAAAATTAGATTTTTTGGAGTGTACCAAAAATGATTCAAAATGTCAATTGGATTGTGCCTCATGTTGAATAACCACTTTTGAAACCCTCACAGTGACCAAAATTGCCATTTTTACAGAGTTTTGCTTACTCAAAAGCTTCCATTTTGAGCAATTTCAGGCACCGAAATGACTTTAAACACACTTATTTTAGTTGAACAAGTCATAATTCACATCCAACAGTCATTTAGAGTCAAAAGATTAAAAGTTAAAATTTCATCCATGTTGACCATTTTGGGAAAGTTCGACAGGTCCGGAGTCATCGTTTTTCATCAGAAAATAGATTTTTTGGAGTGTACCAAAAATGATTCAAAATGTCAATTGGATCGTGCCTCATGTTGAATAACCACTTTTGAAACCCTCACAGGGACCAAAATTGCCATTTTTACAGAGTTTTGCTTACTCAAAAGCTTCCATTTTGAGCAATTTCAGGCACCGAAATGACTTTAAACACACTTATTTTAGTTGAACAAGTCATAATTCACATCCAACAGTCATTTAGAGTCAAAAGATTAAATGTTAAAATTTCATCCATATTGACCATTTTGGGAAAGTTCGACAGGTCCGGCCGGAGTCATCGTTTTTCATCAGAAAATTGATTTTTTGTAGTGAACCAAAAATGATTTAAAATGTCAATTGGATCGTGCCTCATGTTGAATAACCACTTTTGAAACCCTCACAGTGACCAAAATTGCCATTTTTACAGAGCTTTGCTTACTCAAAAGCTTCCATTTTGACCAATTTCAGGCACCGAAATGACTTTAAACACACTTATTTTAGTTGAACAAGTCAAAATTCACATCCAACAGGCATTTAGAGTCAAAAGACTAAAAGTAAAAATTTCATCCATGTTGACCATTTTGGGAATGTTCGACAGGTCCGGAGTCATCGTTTTTCATCAAAAATTTGATTTTTTGGAGTGTACCAAAAATGATTAAAAATGTCAATTGGATTGTGCCTCATGTTGAATAACCACTTTTGAAACCCTCACAGTGACCAAAATTGCCATTTTTACAGAGTTTTGCTTACTCAAAACTTCCATTTTGTGCAATTTCAGGCACCGAAATGACTTTAAACACACTTATTTTAGTTGAACAAGTCATAATTCACATCCAACAGTCATTTAGAGTCAAAAGATTAAATGTTAAAATTTCATCCATATTGACCATTTTGGGAAAGTTCGACAGGTCCGGAGTCATCGTTTTTCATCAGAAAATGGATTTTTTGGTGTGTACCAAAAATGATTCAAAATGTCAAATGGATTGTGCCTCATGTTGAATAACCGCTTTTGAAAACGTCACAGTGACCAAAATTGCCATTTTAACAGAGCTTTGCTTACTCAAAAGCTTCCATTTTGACCAATTTCAGGCACCGAAATGACTTTAAACACACTTTTTTTAGTTGAAAAAGTCATAATAACACATTCTAACAGTCATTTAGAGTCAAAAGATTAAAAGTTAAAATTTCATCCATGTTGGCCATTTTGGGAAAGTTCGACAGGTCCGGAGTTATCGTTTTTCATCAGAAAATGGATTTTTTGGAGTGTACCAAAAATGATTCAAAATGTCAATTGTATCGTGCCTCATGTTGAATAATCACTTTTGAAACCCTCACAGTGACCAAAATTGCCATTTTTACAGAGCTTTGCTAACTCAAAAGCTTCCATTTTGACCAATTTCAGGCACCGAAATGACTTTAAACACACTTATTTTAGTTAAACAAGTCAAAATTCACATCCAACAGTCATTTAGAGTCAAAAGATTAAATGTTAAAATTTCATCCATATTGACCATTTTGGGAAAGTTCGACAGGTCCGGAGTCATCATTTTTCATCAGAAAATTGATTTTTTGTAGTGAACCAAAAATGATTCAAAATGTCAATTGGATCGTGCCTCATGTTGAATAACCACTTTTGAAACCCTCACAGTGACCAAAATTGCCATTTTAACAGAGCTTTGCTTACTCAAAAGCTTCCATTTTGACCAATTTCAGGCACCGAAATGACTTTAAACACACTTATTTTAGTTGGACAAGTCAAAATTCACATCCAACAGGCATTTAGAGTCAAAAGACTAAAAGTAAAAATTTCATCCATGTTGACCATTTTGGGAAAGTTCGACAGGTCCGGAGTCATCGTTTTTCATCAGAAAATTGATTTTTTGGAGTGTACCAAAAATGATTCAAAATGTCAATTGGATCGTGCCTCATGTTGAATAACCACTTTTGAAACCCTCACAGGGACCAAAATTGCCATTTTTACAGAGTTTTGCTTACTCAAGAGCTTCCATTTTGAGCAATTTCAGGCACCGAAATGACTTTAAACACACTTATTTTAGTTGAACAAGTCATAATTCACATCCAACAGTCATTTAGAGTCAAAAGATTAAATGTTAAAATTTCATCCATATTGACCATTTTGGGAAAGTTCGACAGGTCGTTTTTCATCAGAAAATTGATTTTTTGTAGTGAACCAAAAATGATTCAAAATGTCAATTGGATCGTGCCTCATGTTGAATAACCACTTTTGAAACCCTCACAGTGACCAAAATTGCCATTTTTACAGAGTTTTGCTTACTCAAAACTTCCATTTTGAGCAATTTCAGGCACCGAAATGACTTTAAACACACTTATTTTAGTTGAACAAGTCATAATTCACATCCAACAGTCATTTAGAGTCAAAAGATTCAATGTTAAAATTTCATCCATATTGACCATTTTGGGAAAGTTCGACAGGTCCAGAGTCATCGTTTTTCATCAGAAAATTGATTTTTTGGAGTGTACCAAAAATGATTCAAAATGTCAATTGGATCGTGCCTCATGTTGAATAACCACTTTTGAAACCCTCACAGTGACCAAAATTGCCATTTTTACAGAGCTTTGCTTACTCAAGAGCTTCCATTTTGACCAATTTCAGGCACCGAAATGACTTTAAACACACTTATTTTAGTTGAAGAAGTCAAAATTCACATCCAACAGGCATTTAGAGTCAAAAGATTAAAAGTTAAAATTTCATCCATGTTGACCATTTTGTGAAAGTTCGACAGGTCCGGAGTCATCGTTTTTCATCAGAAAATTGATTTTTTGGAGTGTACCAAAAATAATTCAAAATGTCAATTGGATTGTGCCTCATGTTGAATAACTACTTTTGAAACCCTCACAGTGACCAAAATTGCTATTTTTACAGAGCTTTGCTTACTCAAAAGCTTCCATTTTGACCAATTTCAGGCACCGAAATGACTTTAAACACACTTATTTTAGTTGAACAAGTCAAAATTCACATCCAACAGGCATTTAGAGTCAAAAGACTAAAAGTAAAAATTTCATCCATGTTGACCATTTTGGGAATGTTCGACAGGTCGTTTTTCATCAGAAAATTGATTTTTTGGTGTGTACCAAAAATGATTCAAAATGTCAATTGGATCGTGCCTCATGTTGAATAACCACTTTTGAAACCCTAACAGTGACTACAATTGCCATTTTTACAGAGTTTTGCTTACTCAAAAGCTTCCATTTTGACCAATTTCAGGCACCGAAATGACTTTAAACACACTTTTTATAGTTGAAAAAGTCATAATTCACATCCAACAGTCATTTAGAGTCAAAAGATTAAAAGTTAAAATTTCATCCATGTTGACCATTTTGGGAAAGTTCGACAGGTCCGGAGTCATCGTTTTTCATCAGAAAATTGATTTTTTGGAGTGTACCAAAAATGATTCAAAATGTCAATTGGATCGTGCCTCATGTTGAATAACCACTTTTGAAACCCTCACAGGGACCAAAATTGCCATTTTTACAGAGTTTTGCTTACTCAAGAGCTTCCATTTTGAGCAATTTCAGGCACCGAAATGACTTTAAACACACTTATTTTAGTTGAACAAGTCATAATTCACATCCAACAGTCATTTAGAGTCAAAAGATTAAATGTTAAAATTTCATCCATATTGACCATTTTGGGAAAGTTCGACAGGTCGTTTTTCATCAGAAAATTGATTTTTTGTAGTGAACCAAAAATGATTCAAAATGTCAATTGGATCGTGCCTCATGTTGAATAACCACTTTTGAAACCCTCACAGTGACCAAAATTGCCATTTTTACAGAGTTTTGCTTACTCAAAACTTCCATTTTGAGCAATTTCAGGCACCGAAATGACTTTAAACACACTTATTTTAGTTGAACAAGTCATAATTCACATCCAACAGTCATTTAGAGTCAAAAGATTCAATGTTAAAATTTCATCCATATTGACCATTTTGGGAAAGTTCGACAGGTCCAGAGTCATCGTTTTTCATCAGAAAATTGATTTTTTGGAGTGTACCAAAAATGATTCAAAATGTCAATTGGATCGTGCCTCATGTTGAATAACCACTTTTGAAACCCTCACAGTGACCAAAATTGCCATTTTTACAGAGCTTTGCTTACTCAAGAGCTTCCATTTTGACCAATTTCAGGCACCGAAATGACTTTAAACACACTTATTTTAGTTGAACAAGTCAAAATTCACATCCAACAGGCATTTAGAGTCAAAAGATTAAAAGTAAAAATTTCATCCATGTTGACCATTTTGGGAATGTTCGACAGGTCGTTTTTCATCAAAAATTTGATTTTTTGGAGTGTACCAAAAATGATTCAAAATGTCAATTGGATTGTGCCTCATGTTGAATAACCACTTTTGAAACCCTCACAGTGACCAAAATTGCCATTTTTACAGAGTTTTGTTTACTCAAAACTTCCATTTTGAGCAATTTCAGGCACCGAAATTACTTTAAACACACTTATTTTAGTTGAACAATTCATAATTCACATCCAACAGTCATTTAGAGTCAAAAGATTAAATGTTAAAATTTCATCCATATTGACCATTTTGGGAAAGTTCGACAGGTCCGGAGTCATCGTTTTTCATCAGAAAATTGATTTTTTGGTGTGTACCAAAAATGATTCAAAATGTCAATTGGATTGTGCCTCATGTTGAATAACCGCTTTTGAAACCCTCACAGTGACTACAATTGCCATTTTTACAGAGTTTTGCTTACTCAAAAGCTTCCATTTTGACCAATTTCAGGCACCGAAATGACTTTAAACACACTTTTTTTAGTTGAAAAAGTCATAATTCACATCCAACAGTCATTTAGAGTCAAAAGATTAAAAGTTAAAAAATCATCCATGTTGACCATTTTGGGAAAGTTAGACAGGTCCGGAGTCATCGTTTTTCATCAGAAAATCGATTTTTTGGAGTGTACCAAAAATGATTCAAAATGTCAGTTGGATCGTGCCTCATGTTGAATAACCACTTTTGAAACCCTCACAGTGACCAAAATTGCCATTTTTACAGAGCTTTGCTTACTCAAGAGCTTCCATTTTGACCAATTTCAGGCACCGAAATGACTTTAAACACACTTTTTTAGTTGAACAAGTCAAAATTCACATCCAACAGGTATTTGGAGACAAAAGATTAAAAGTTAAAATTTCATCCATGTTGACCATTTTGGGAAAGTTCGACAGGTCCGGAGTCATCGTTTTTCATCAGAAAATTGATTTTTTGGAGTGTACCAAAAATGATTCAAAATGTCATTTGGATCGTGCCTCATGTTGAATAACCACTTTTGAAACCCTCACAGTGACCAAAATTGCCATTTTTACAGAGCTTTGCTTACTCAAGAGCTTCCATTTTGACCAATTTCAGGCACCGAAATGACTTTAAACACACTTATTTTAGTTGAACAAGTCAAAATTCACATCCAACAGGCATTTAGAGTCAAAAGATTAAAAGTAACATTTTCATCCATGTTGACCATTTTGGGAATGTTCGACAGGTCCGTAGTCATCGTTTTTCATCAAAAATTTTATTTTTTGGAGTGTACCAAAAATGATTCAAAATGTCAATTGGATCGTGCCTCATGTTGAATAACCACTTTTGAAACCCTCACAGTGACCAAAATTGCCATTTTTACAGAGCTTTGCTTACTCAAGAGCTTCCATTTTGACCAATTTCAGGCACCGAAATGACTTTAAACACACTTATTTTAGTTGAACAAGTCAAAATTCACATCCAACAGGCATTTAGAGTCAAAAGATTAAAAGTAAAAATTTCATCCATGTTGACCATTTTGGGAATGTTCGACAGGTCGTTTTTCATCAAAAATTGGATTTTTTGGAGTGTACCAAAAATGATTCAAAATGTCAATTGGATTGTGCCTCATGTTGAATAACCACTTTTGAAACCCTCACAGTGACCAAAATTGCCATTTTTACAGAGTTTTGCTTACTCAAAACTTCCATTTTGAGCAATTTCAGGCACCGAAATTACTTTAAACACACTTATTTTAGTTGAACAATTCATAATTCACATCCAACAGTCATTTAGAGTCAAAAGATTAAATGTTAAAATTTCATCCATATTGACCATTTTGGGAAAGTTCGACAGGTCCGGAGTCATCGTTTTTCATCAGAAAATTGATTTTTTGGTGTGTACCAAAAATGATTCAAAATGTCAATTGGATTGTGCCTCATGTTGAATAACCGC
Organism: Lissotriton helveticus; assembly: GCF_964261635.1. NCBI lineage: Eukaryota > Metazoa > Chordata > Amphibia > Caudata > Salamandridae > Lissotriton > Lissotriton helveticus. The sequence goes on from NC_136072.1 coordinate 340,133,059, forward strand.
TTTTGAAACCCTCACAGTGACTACAATTGCCATTTTTACAGAGTTTTGCTTACTCAAAAGCTTCCATTTTGACCAATTTCAGGCACCGAAATGACTTTAAACACACTTTTTTTAGTTGAAAAAGTCATAATTCACATCCAACAGTCATTTAGAGTCAAAAGATTAAAAGTTAAAATATCATCCATGTTGACCATTTTGGGAAAGTTCGACAGGTCCGGAGTCATCGTTTTTCATCAGAAAATCGATTTTTTGGAGTGTACCAAAAATGATTCAAAATGTCAGTTGGATCGTGCCTCATGTTGAATAACCACTTTTGAAACCCTCACAGTGACCAAAATTGCCATTTTTACAGAGCTTTGCTTACTCAAGAGCTTCCATTTTGACCAATTTCAGGCACCGAAATGACTTTAAACACACTTATTTTAGTTGAACAAGTCAAAATTCACATCCAACAGGTATTTGGAGACAAAAGATTAAAAGTTAAAATTTCATCCATGTTGACCATTTTGGGAAAGTTCGACAGGTCCGGAGTCATCGTTTTTCATCAGAAAATTGATTTTTTGGAGTGTACCAAAAATGATTCAAAATGTCATTTGGATCGTGCCTCATGTTGAATAACCACTTTTGAAACCCTCACAGTGACCAAAATTGCCATTTTTACAGAGCTTTGCTTACTCAAGAGCTTCCATTTTGACCAATTTCAGGCACCGAAATGACTTTAAACACACTTATTTTAGTTGAACAAGTCAAAATTCACATCCAACAGGCATTTAGAGTCAAAAGATTAAAAGTTAAAATTTCATCCATGTTGACCATTTTGTGAAAGTTCGACAGGTTCGGAGTCATCGTTTTTCATCAGAAAATTGATTTTTTTGGAGTGTACCAAAAATGATTCAAAATGTCAATTGGATCGTGCCTCTTGTTGAATAACCACTTTTGAAACCCTAACAGTGACCAAAATTGCCATTTCTACAGAGTTTTGCTTACTCAAAAGCTTCCATTTTGACCAATTTCAGGCACCGAAATGACTGTAAACACACTTATTTTAGTTGAACAAGTCAAAATTCACATCCAACAGGCATTTAGAGTCAAAAGACTAAAAGTAAAAATTTCATCCATGTTGACCATTTTGGGAATGTTCGACAGGTCGTTTTTCATCAAAAATTAGATTTTTGGGAGTGTACCAAAAATGATTCAAAATGTCAATTGGATTGTGCCTCATGTTGAATAACCACTTTTGAAACCCTCACAGTGACCAAAATTGCCATTTTTACAGAGTTTTGCTTACTCAAAACTTCCATTTTGAGCAATTTCAGGCACCGAAATGACTTTAAACACACTTATTTTAGTTGAACAAGTCATAATTCACATCCAACAGTCATTTAGAGTCAAAAGATTAAATGTTAAAATTTCATCCATATTGACCATTTTGGGAAAGTTCGACAGGTCCGGAGTCATCGTTTTTCATCAGAAAATTGATTTTTTGGTGTGTACCAAAAATGATTCAAAATGTCAATTGGATTGTGCCTCATGTTGAATAACCGCTTTTGAAACCCTCACAGTGACTACAATTGCCATTTTTACAGAGTGTTGCTTACTCAAAAGCTTCCATTTTGACCAATTTCAGGCACCGAAATGACTTTAAACACACTTTTTTTAGTTGAAAAAGTCATAATTCACATCCAACAGTCATTTAGAGTCAAAAGATTAAAAGTTAAAATTTCATCCATGTTGACCATTTTGGGAAAGTTCGACAGGTCCGGAGTCATCGTTTTTCATCAGAAAATTGATTTTTTGGAGTGTACCAAAAATGATTCAAAATGTCAATTGGATCGTGCCTCATGTTGAATAACCACTTTTGAAACCCTCACAGGGACCAAAATTGCCATTTTTACAGAGTTTTGCTTACTCAAGAGCTTCCATTTTGACCAATTTCAGGCACCGAAATGACTTTAAACACACTTATTTTAGTTGAACAAGTCAAAATTCACATCCAACAGGCATTTAGAGTCAAAAGATTAAAAGTTAAAATTTCATCCATGTTGACCATTTTGTGAAAGTTCGACAGGTTCGGAGTCATCGTTTTTCATCAGAAAATTGATTTTTTTGGAGCGTACCAAAAATGATTCAAAATGTCAATTGGATCGTGCCTCATGTTGAATAACCACTTTTGAAACCCTCACAGTGACCAAAATTGCCATTTTTACAGAGCTTTGCAAACTCAAAAGCTTCAATTTTGACCAATTTCAAGCACCGAAATTACTTTAAACACACTTATTTTAGTTGAAAAAGTCATAATTCACATCCAACAGTCATTTAGAGTCAAAAGATTAAAAGTTAAAATTTCATCCATGTTGACCATTTTGGGAAAGTTCGACAGGTCCGGAGTCATCGTTTTTCATCAGAAAATTGATTTTTTGTAGTGAACCAAAAATGATTCAAAATGTCAATTGGATCGTGCCTCATGTTGAATAACCACTTTTGAAACCCTCACAGGGATGAAAATTGCCATTTTTACAGAGTTTTGCTTACTAAAGAGCTTCCATTTTGAGCAATTTCAGGCACCGAAATGACTTTAAACACACTTATTTTAGTTGAACAAGTCATAATTCACATCCAACAGTCATTTAGAGTCAAAAGATTAAATGTTAAAATTTCATCCATGTTGACCATTTTGTGAAAGTTCGACAGGTCCGGAGTCATCGTTTTTCATCAGAAAATTGATTTTTTGGAGTGTACCAAAAATGATTCAAAATGTCAATTGGATCGTGCCTCATGTTGAATAACCACTTTTGAAACCCTCACAGTGACCAAAATTGCCATTTTTACAGAGCTTTGCTTACTCAAAAGCTTCCATTTTGACCAATTTCAGGCACCAAAATGACTTTAAACACACTTATTTTAGTTGAACAAGTCAAAATTCACATCCAACAGGCATTTAGAGTCAAAAGACTAAAAGTAAAAATTTCATCCATGTTGACCATTTTGGGAATGTTCGACAGGTCGTTTTTCATCAAAAATTAGATTTTTTGGAGTGTACCAAAAATGATTCAAAATGTCAATTGGATTGTGCCTCATGTTGAATAACCACTTTTGAAACCCTCACAGTGACCAAAATTGCCATTTTTACAGAGTTTTGCTTACTCAAAACTTCCATTTTGACCAATTTCAGGCACCGAAATGACTTTAAACACACTTATTTTAGTTGAACAAGTCAAAATTCACATCCAACAGGCATTTAGAGTCAAAAGATTAAAAGTTAAAATTTCATCCATGTTGACCATTTTGTGAAAGTTCGACAGGTCCGGAGTCATCGTTTTTCATCAGAAAATTGATTTTTTGGAGTGTACCAAAAATGATTCAAAATGTCAATTGGATCGTGCCTCATGTTGAATAACCACTTTTGAAACCCTCACAGGGACCAAAATTGCCATTTTTACAGAGTTTTGCTTACTCAAGAGCTTCCATTTTGAGCAATTTCAGGCACCGAAATGACTTTAAACACACTTATTTTAGTTGAACAAGTCATAATTCACATCCAACAGTCATTTAGAGTCAAAAGATTAAAAGTTAAAATTTCATCCATGTTGACCATTTTGGGAAAGTTCGACAGGTCCGGAGTCATCGTTTTTCATCAGAAAATTGATTTTTTGGAGTGTACCAAAAATGATTCAAAATGTCAATTGGATCGTGCCTCATGTTTAATAACCACTTTTGAAACCCTCACAGTGACCAAAATTGCCATTTTTACAGAGCTTTGCTTACTCAAAAGCTTCCATTTTGACCAATTTCAGGCACCGAAATGACTTTAAACACACTTATTTTAGTTGAACAAGTCAAAATTCACATCCAACAGGCATTTAGAGTCAAAAGACTAAAAGTACAATTTTCATCCATGTTGACCATTTTGGGAATGTTCGACAGGTCCGTAGTCATCGTTTTTCATCAAAAATGTGAGTTTTTGGAGTGTACCAAAAATGAATCAAAATGTCAATTGGATTGTGCCTCATGTTGAATAACCACTTTTGAAACCCTCACAGTGACCAAAATTGCCATTTTTACAGAGTTTTGCTTACTCAAAACTTCCATTTTGAGCAATTTCAGGCACCGAAATGACTTTAAACACACTTATTTTAGTTGAACAAGTCATAATACACATCCAACAGTCATTTAGAGTCAAAAGATTAAATGTTAAAATTTCATCCATATTGACCATTTTGGGAAAGTTCGACAGGTCCGGAGTCATCGTTTTTCATCAGAAAATTGATTTTTTGGAGTGTACCAAAAATGATTCAAAATGTCAATTGGATCGTGCCTCATGTTGAATAACCACTTTTGAAACCCTCACAGTGACCAAAATTGCCATTTTTACAGAGCTTTGCTTACTCAAGAGCTTCCATTTTGACCAATTTCAGGCACCGAAATGACTTTAAACACACTTATTTTAGTTGAACAAGTCAAAATTCACATCCAACAGGCATTTAGAGTCAAAAGATTAAAAGTAAAAATTTCATCCATGTTGACCATTTTGGGAATGTTCGACAGGTCGTTTTTCATCAAAAATTTGATTTTTTGGAGTGTACCAAAAATGATTCAAAATGTCAATTGGATTGTGCCTCATGTTGAATAACCACTTTTGAAACCCTCACAGTGACCAAAATTGCCATTTTTACAGAGTTTTGCTTACTCAAAACTTCCATTTTGAGCAATTTCAGGCACCGAAATTACTTTAAACACACTTATTTTAGTTGAACAAGTCATAATTCACATCCAACAGTCATTTAGAGTCAAAAGATTAAATGTTAAAATTTCATCCATATTGACCATTTTGGGAAAGTTCGACAGGTCCGGAGTCATCGTTTTTCATCAGAAAATTGATTTTTGGGTGTGTACCAAAAATGATTCAAAATGTCAATTGGATTGTGCCTCATGTTGAATAACCGCTTTTGAAACCCTCACAGTGACTACAATTGCCATTTTTACAGAGTTTTGCTTACTCAAAAGCTTCCATTTTGACCAATTTCAGGCACCGAAATGACTTTAAACACACTTTTTTTAGTTGAAAAAGTCATAATTCACATCCAACAGTCATTTAGAGTCAAAAGATTAAAAGTTAAAATATCATCCATGTTGACCATTTTGGGAAAGTTCGACAGGTCCGGAGTCATCGTTTTTCATCAGAAAATCGATTTTTTGGAGTGTACCAAAAATGATTCAAAATGCCAATTGGATCGTGCCTCATGTTGAATAACCACTTTTGAAACCCTCACAGTGACCAAAATTGCCATTTTTACAGAGCTTTGCTTACTCAAGAGCTTCCATTTTGACCAATTTCAGGCACCGAAATGACTTTAAACACACTTATTTTAGTTGAACAAGTCAAAATTCACATCCAACAGGTATTTGGAGACAAAAGATTAAAAGTTAAAATTTCATCCATGTTGACCATTTTGGGAAAGTTCGACAGGTCCGGAGTCATCGTTTTTCATCAGAAAATTGATTTTTTGGAGTGTACCAAAAATGATTCAAAATGTCATTTGGATCGTGCCTCATGTTGAATAACCACTTTTGAAACCCTCACAGTGACCAAAATTGCCATTTTTACAGAGCTTTGCTTACTCAAGAGCTTCCATTTTGACCAATTTCAGGCACCGAAATGACTTTAAACACACTTATTTTAGTTGAACAAGTCAAAATTCACATCCAACAGGCATTTAGAGTCAAAAGATTAAAAGTTAAAATTTCATCCATGTTGACCATTTTGTGAAAGTTCGACAGGTTCGGAGTCATCGTTTTTCATCAGAAAATTGATTTTTTTGGAGTGTACCAAAAATGATTCAAAATGTCAATTGGATCGTGCCCCATGTTGAATAACCACTTTTGAAACCCTAACAGTGACCAAAATTGCCATTTCTACAGAGTTTTGCTTACTCAAAAGCTTCCATTTTGACCAATTTCAGGCACCGAAATGACTTTAAACACACTTATTTTAGTTGAACAAGTCAAAATTCACATCCAACAGGCATTTAGAGTCAAAAGACTAAAAGTAAAAATTTCATCCATGTTGACCATTTTGGGAATGTTCGACAGGTCGTTTTTCATCAAAAATTAGATTTTTTGGAGTGTACCAAAAATGATTCAAAATGTCAATTGGATTGTGCCTCATGTTGAATAACCACTTTTGAAACCCTCACAGTGACCAAAATTGCCATTTTTACAGAGTTTTGCTTACTCAAAACTTCCATTTTGAGCAATTTCAGGCACCGAAATGACTTTAAACACACTTATTTTAGTTGAACAAGTCATAATTCACATCCAACAGTCATTTAGAGTCAAAAGATTAAATGTTAAAATTTCATCCATATTGACCATTTTGGGAAAGTTCGACAGGTCCGGAGTCATCGTTTTTCATCAGAAAATTGATTTTTTGGTGTGTACCAAAAATGATTCAAAATGTCATTTGGATCGTGCCTCATGTTGAATAACCACTTTTGAAACCCTCACAGTGACCAAAATTGCCATTTTTACAGATCTTTGCTTACTCAAGAGCTTCCATTTTGACCAATTTCAGGCACCGAAATGACTTTAAACACACTTATTTTAGTTGAACAAGTCAAAATTCACATCCAACAGGCATTTAGAGTCAAAAGATTAAAAGTTAAAATTTCATCCATGTTGACCATTTTGTGAAAGTTCGACAGGTTCGGAGTCATCGTTTTTCATCAGAAAATTGATTTTTTTGGAGCGTACCAAAAATGATTCAAAATGTCAATTGGATCGTGCCTCATGTTGAATAACCACTTTTGAAACCCTCACAGTGACCAAAATTGCCATTTTTACAGAGCTTTGCAAACTCAAAAGCTTCAATTTTGACCAATTTCAAGCACCGAAATTACTTTAAACACACTTATTTTAGTTGAACAAGTCAAAATTCACATCCAACAGGCATTTAGAGTCAAAAGACTAAAAGTAAAAATTTCATCCATGTTGACCATTTTGGGAATGTTCGACAGGTCGTTTTTCATCAAAAATTAGATTTTTTGGAGTGTACCAAAAATGATTCAAAATGTCAATTGGATTGTGCCTCATGTTGAATAACCACTTTTGAAACCCTCACAGTGACCAAAATTGCCATTTTTACAGAGTTTTGCTTACTCAAAACTTCCATTTTGACCAATTTCAGGCACCGAAATGACTTTAAACACACTTATTTTAGTTGAACAAGTCAAAATTCACATCCAACAGGCATTTAGAGTCAAAAGATTAAAAGTTAAAATTTCATCCATGTTGACCATTTTGTGAAAGTTCGACAGGTCCGGAGTCATCGTTTTTCATCAGAAAATTGATTTTTTGGAGTGTACCAAAAATGATTCAAAATGTCAATTGGATCGTGCCTCATGTTGAATAACCACTTTTGAAACCCTCACAGGGACCAAAATTGCCATTTTTACAGAGTTTTGCTTACTCAAGAGCTTCCATTTTGAGCAATTTCAGGCACCGAAATGACTTTAAACACACTTATTTTAGTTGAACAAGTCATAATTCACATCCAACAGTCATTTAGAGTCAAAAGATTAAAAGTTAAAATTTCATCCATGTTGACCATTTTGGGAAAGTTCGACAGGTCCGGAGTCATCGTTTTTCATCAGAAAATTGATTTTTTGGAGTGTACCAAAAATGATTCAAAATGTCAATTGGATCGTGCCTCATGTTTAATAACCACTTTTGAAACCCTCACAGTGACCAAAATTGCCATTTTTACAGAGCTTTGCTTACTCAAAAGCTTCCATTTTGACCAATTTCAGGCACCGAAATGACTTTAAACACACTTATTTTAGTTGAACAAGTCAAAATTCACATCCAACAGGCATTTAGAGTCAAAAGACTAAAAGTACAATTTTCATCCATGTTGACCATTTTGGGAATGTTCGACAGGTCCGTAGTCATCGTTTTTCATCAAAAATGTGAGTTTTTGGAGTGTACCAAAAATGATTCAAAATGTCAATTGGATCGTGCCTCATGTTTAATAACCACTTTTGAAACCCTCACAGTGACCAAAATTGCCATTTTTACAGAGCTTTGCTTACTCAAAAGCTTCCATTTTGACCAATTTCAGGCACCGAAATGACTTTAAACACACTTATTTTAGTTGAACAAGTCAAAATTCACATCCAACAGGCATTTAGAGTCAAAAGATTAAAAGTAAAAATTTCATCCATGTTGACCATTTTGGGAATGTTCGACAGGTCGTTTTTCATCAAAAATTTGATTTTTTGGAGTGTACCAAAAATGATTCAAAATGTCAATTGGATTGTGCCTCATGTTGAATAACCACTTTTGAAACCCTCACAGTGACCAAAATTGCCATTTTTACAGAGTTTTGCTTACTCAAAACTTCCATTTTGAGCAATTTCAGGCACCGAAATTACTTTAAACACACTTATTTTAGTTGAACAAGTCATAATTCACATCCAACAGTCATTTAGAGTCAAAAGATTAAATGTTAAAATTTCATCCATATTGACCATTTTGGGAAAGTTCGACAGGTCCGGAGTCATCGTTTTTCATCAGAAAATTGATTTTTTGGTGTGTACCAAAAATGATTCAAAATGTCAATTGGATTGTGCCTCATGTTGAATAACCGCTTTTGAAACCCTCACAGTGACTACAATTGCCATTTTTACAGAGTTTTGCTTACTCAAAAGCTTCCATTTTGACCAATTTCAGGCACCGAAATGACTTTAAACACACTTTTTTTAGTTGAAAAAGTCATAATTCACATCCAACAGTCATTTAGAGTCAAAAGATTAAAAGTTAAAATATCATCCATGTTGACCATTTTGGGAAAGTTCGACAGGTCCGGAGTCATCGTTTTTCATCAGAAAATCGATTTTTTGGAGTGTACCAAAAATGATTCAAAATGCCAATTGGATCGTGCCTCATGTTGAATAACCACTTTTGAAACCCTCACAGTGACCAAAATTGCCATTTTTACAGAGCTTTGCTTACTCAAGAGCTTCCATTTTGACCAATTTCAGGCACCGAAATGACTTTAAACACACTTATTTTAGTTGAACAAGTCAAAATTCACATCCAACAGGTATTTGGAGACAAAAGATTAAAAGTTAAAATTTCATCCATGTTGACCATTTTGGGAAAGTTCGACAGGTCCGGAGTCATCGTTTTTCATCAGAAAATAGATTTTTTGGAGTGTACCAAAAATGATTCAAAATGTCATTTGGATCGTGCCTCATGTTGAATAACCACTTTTGAAACCCTCACAGTGACCAAAATTGCCATTTTTACAGAGCTTTGCTTACTCAAGAGCTTCCATTTTGACCAATTTCAGGCACCGAAATGACTTTAAACACACTTATTTTAGTTGAACAAGTCAAAATTCACATCCAACAGGCATTTAGAGTCAAAAGATTAAAAGTTAAAATTTCATCCATGTTGACCATTTTGTGAAAGTTCGACAGGTTCGGAGTCATCGTTTTTCATCAGAAAATTGATTTTTTTGGAGTGTACCAAAAATGATTCAAAATGTCAATTGGATCGTGCCCCATGTTGAATAACCACTTTTGAAACCCTAACAGTGACCAAAATTGCCATTTCTACAGAGTTTTGCTTACTCAAAAGCTTCCATTTTGACCAATTTCAGGCACCGAAATGACTTTAAACACACTTATTTTAGTTGAACAAGTCAAAATTCACATCCAACAGGCATTTAGAGTCAAAAGACTAAAAGTAAAAATTTCATCCATGTTGACCATTTTGGGAATGTTCGACAGGTCGTTTTTCATCAAAAATTAGATTTTTTGGAGTGTACCAAAAATGATTCAAAATGTCAATTGGATTGTGCCTCATGTTGAATAACCACTTTTGAAACCCTCACAGTGACCAAAATTGCCATTTTTACAGAGTTTTGCTTACTCAAAACTTCCATTTTGAGCAATTTCAGGCACCGAAATGACTTTAAACACACTTATTTTAGTTGAACAAGTCATAATTCACATCCAACAGTCATTTAGAGTCAAAAGATTAAATGTTAAAATTTCATCCATATTGACCATTTTGGGAAAGTTCGACAGGTCCGGAGTCATCGTTTTTCATCAGAAAATTGATTTTTTGGTGTGTACCAAAAATGATTCAAAATGTCAATTGGATTGTGCCTCATGTTGAATAACCGCTTTTGAAACCCTCACAGTGACTACAATTGCCATTTTTACAGAGTGTTGCTTACTCAAAAGCTTCCATTTTGACCAATTTCAGGCACCGAAATGACTTTAAACACACTTTTTTTAGTTGAAAAAGTCATAATTCACATCCAACAGTCATTTAGAGTAAAAAGATTAAAGGTTAAAATTTCATCCATGTTGACCATTTTGGGAAAGTTCGACAGGTCCGGAGTCATCGTTTTTCATCAGAAAATTGATTTTTTGGAGTGTACCAAAAATGATTCAAAATGTCAATTGGATCGTGCCTCATGTTGAATAACCACTTTTGAAACCCTCACAGGGACCAAAATTGCCATTTTTACAGAGTTTTGCTTACTCAAGAGCTTCCATTTTGACCAATTTCAGGCACCGAAATGACTTTAAACACACTTATTTTAGTTGAACAAGTCAAAATTCACATCCAACAGGTATTTGGAGTCAAAAGATTAAAAGTTAAAATTTCGTCCATGTTGACCATTTTGGGAAAGTTCGACAGGTCCGGAGTCATCGTTTTTCATCAGAAAATTGATTTTTTGGAGTGTACCAAAAATGATTCAAAATGTCATTTGGATCGTGCCTCATGTTGAATAACCACTTTTGAAACCCTCACAGTGACCAAAATTGCCATTTTTACAGATCTTTGCTTACTCAAGAGCTTCCATTTTGACCAATTTCAGGCACCGAAATGACTTTAAACACACTTATTTTAGTTGAACAAGTCAAAATTCACATCCAACAGGCATTTAGAGTCAAAAGATTAAAAGTTAAAATTTCATCCATGTTGACCATTTTGGGAATGTTCGACAGGTCCGGAGTCATCGTTTTTCATCAAAAATTTGATTTTTTGGAGTGTACCAAAAATGATTCAAAATGTCATTTGGATCGTGCCTCATGTTAAATAACCACTTTTGAAACCCTCACAGTGACCAAAATTGCCATTTTTACAGAGCTTTGCTTACTCAAGAGCTTCCATTTTGACCAATTTCAGGCACCGAAATGACTTTAAACACACTTATTTTAGTTGAACAAGTCAAAATTCACATCCAACAGGCATTTAGAGTCAAAAGATTAAAAGTTAAAATTTCATCCATGTTGACCATTTTGTGAAAGTTCGACAGGTTCGTAGTCATTGTTTTTCATCAGAAAATTGATTTTTTTGGAGTGTACCAAAAATGATTCAAAATGTCAATTGGATCGTGCCTCATGTTGAATAACCACTTTTGAAACCCTGACAGTGACCAAAATTGCCATTTTTACAGAGCTTTGCTTACTCAAAAGCTTCCATTTTGACCAATTTCAGGCACCGAAATGACTTTAAACACACTTATTTTAGTTGAACAAGTCATAATTCACATCCAACAGTCATTTAGAGTCAAAAGATTAAATGTTAAAATTTCATCCATGTTGACCATTTTGTGAAAGTTCGACAGGTTCGGAGTCATCGTTTTTCATCAGAAAATTGATTTTTTGGAGTGTACCAAAAATGATTCAAAATGTCATTTGGATCGTGCCTCATGTTGAATAACCACTTTTGAAACCCTCACAGTGACCAAAATTGCCATTTTTACAGATCTTTGCTTACTCAAGAGCTTCCATTTTGACCAATTTCAGGCACCGAAATGACTTTAAACACACTTATTTTAGTTGAACAAGTCAAAATTCACATCCAACAGGCATTTAGAGTCAAAAGATTAAAAGTTAAAATTTCATCCATGTTGACCATTTTGTGAAAGTTCGACAGGTCCGGAGTCATCGTTTTTCATCAGAAAATTGATTTTTTTGGAGTGTACCAAAAATGATTCAAAATGTCAATTGGATCGTGCCTCATGTTGAATAACCACTTTTGAAACCCTCACAGTGACCAAAATTGCCATTTTAACAGAGCTTTGCTTACTCAAAAGCTTCCATTTTGACCAATTTCAGGCACCAAAATGACTTTAAACACACTTATTTTAGTTGGACAAGTCAAAATTCACATCCAACAGGCATTTAGAGTCAAAAGACTAAAAGTAAAAATTTCATCCATGTTGACCATTTTGGGAATGTTCGACAGGTCCGGAGTCATCGTTTTTCATCAAAAATTTGATTTTTTGGAGTGTACCAAAAATGATTCAAAATGTCATTTGGATCGTGCCTCATGTTAAATAACCACTTTTGAAACCCTCACAGTGACCAAAATTGCCATTTTTACAGAGCTTTGCTTACTCAAGAGCTTCCATTTTGACCAATTTCAGGCACCGAAATGACTTTAAACACACTTATTTTAGTTGAACAAGTCAAAATTCACATCCAACAGGCATTTAGAGTCAAAAGATTAAAAGTTAAAATTTCATCCATGTTGACCATTTTGTGAAAGTTCGACAGGTTCGTAGTCATTGTTTTTCATCAGAAAATTGATTTTTTTGGAGTGTACCAAAAATGATTCAAAATGTCAATTGGATCGTGCCTCATGTTGATTAACCACTTTTGAAACCCTGACAGTGACCAAAATTGCCATTTTTACAGAGCTTTGCTTACTCAAAAGCTTCCATTTTGACCAATTTCAGGCACCGAAATGACTTTAAACACACTTATTTTAGTTGAACAAGTCATAATTCACATCCAACAGTCATTTAGAGTCAAAAGATTAAATGTTAAAATTTCATCCATGTTGACCATTTTGTGAAAGTTCGACAGGTTCGGAGTCATTGTTTTTCATCAGAAAATTGATTTTTTTGGAGTGTACCAAAAATGATTCAAAATGTCAATTGGATCGTGCCTCATGTTGAATAACCACTTTTGAAACCCTCACAGTGACCAAAATTGCCATTTTTACAGAGCTTTGCTTACTCAAAAGCTTCCATTTTGACCAATTTCAGGCACCGAAATGACTTTAAACACACTTATTTTAGTTGAACAAGTCAAAATTCACATCCAACAGGCATTTAGAGTCAAAAGACTAAAAGTAAAAATTTCATCCATGTTGACCATTTTGGGAATGTTCGACAGGTCGTTTTTCATCAAAAATTTGATTTTTTGGAGTGTACCAAAAATGATTCAAAATGTCAATTGGATTGTGCCTCATGTTGAATAACCACTTTTGAAACCCTCACAGTGACCAAAATTGCCATTTTTACAGAGCTTTGCTTACTCAAAAGCTTCCATTTTGACCAATTTCAGGCACCGAAATGACTTTAAACACACTTATTTTAGTTGAACAAGTCAAAATTCACACCCAACAGGCATTTAGAGTCAAAAGACTAAAAGTAAAAATTTCATCCATGTTGACCATTTTGGGAATGTTCGACAGGTCGTTTTTCATCAAAAATTAGATTTTTTGGAGTGTACCAAAAATGATTCAAAATGTCAATTGGATTGTGCCTCATGTTGAATAACCACTTTTGAAACCCTCACAGTGACCAAAATTGCCATTTTTACAGAGTTTTGCTTACTCAAAACTTCCATTTTGAGCAATTTCAGGCACCGAAATGACTTTAAACACACTTATTTTAGTTGAACAAGTCATAATTCACATCCAACAGTCATTTAGAGTCAAAAGATTAAATGTTAAAATTTCATCCATATTGACCATTTTGGGAAAGTTCGACAGGTCCGGAGTCATCGTTTTTCATCAGAAAATTGATTTTTTGGTGTGTACCAAAAATGATTCAAAATGTCAATTGGATTGTGCCTCATGTTGAATAACCGCTTTTGAAACCCTCACAGTGACTACAATTGCCATTTTTACAGAGTGTTGCTTACTCAAAAGCTTCCATTTTGACCAATTTCAGGCACCGAAATGACTTTAAACACACTTTTTTTAGTTGAAAAAGTCATAATTCACATCCAACAGTCATTTAGAGTCAAAAGATTAAAAGTTAAAATTTCATCCATGTTGACCATTTTGGGAAAGTTCGACAGGTCCGGAGTCATCGTTTTTCATCAGAAAATTGATTTTTTGGAGTGTACCAAAAATGATTCAAAATGTCAATTGGATCGTGCCTCATGTTGAATAACCACTTTTGAAACCCTCACAGGGACCAAAATTGCCATTTTTACAGAGTTTTGCTTACTCAAGAGCTTCCATTTTGACCAATTTCAGGCACCGAAATGACTTTAAACACACTTATTTTAGTTGAACAAGTCAAAATTCACATCCAACAGGTATTTGGAGTCAAAAGATTAAAAGTAAAAATTTCGTCCATGTTGACCATTTTGGGAAAGTTCGACAGGTCCGGAGTCATCGTTTTTCATCAGAAAATTGATTTTTTGGAGTGTACCAAAAATGATTCAAAATGTCATTTGGATCGTGCCTCATGTTGAATAACCACTTTTGAAACCCTCACAGTGACCAAAATTGCCATTTTTACAGATCTTTGCTTACTCAAGAGCTTCCATTTTGACCAATTTCAGGCACCGAAATGACTTTAAACACACTTATTTTAGTTGAACAAGTCAAAATTCACATCCAACAGGCATTTAGAGTCAAAAGATTAAAAGTTAAAATTTCATCCATGTTGACCATTTTGGGAATGTTCGACAGGTCCGGAGTCATCGTTTTTCATCAAAAATTTGATTTTTTGGAGTGTACCAAAAATGATTCAAAATGTCATTTGGATCGTGCCTCATGTTAAATAACCACTTTTGAAACCCTCACAGTGACCAAAATTGCCATTTTTACAGAGCTTTGCTTACTCAAGAGCTTCCATTTTGACCAATTTCAGGCACCGAAATGACTTTAAACACACTTATTTTAGTTGAACAAGTCAAAATTCACATCCAACAGGCATTTAGAGTCAAAAGATTAAAAGTTAAAATTTCATCCATGTTGACCATTTTGTGAAAGTTCGACAGGTTCGTAGTCATTGTTTTTCATCAGAAAATTGATTTTTTTGGAGTGTACCAAAAATGATTCAAAATGTCAATTGGATCGTGCCTCATGTTGAATAACCACTTTTGAAACCCTGACAGTGACCAAAATTGCCATTTTTACAGAGCTTTGCTTACTCAAAAGCTTCCATTTTGACCAATTTCAGGCACCGAAATGACTTTAAACACACTTATTTTAGTTGAACAAGTCATAATTCACATCCAACAGTCATTTAGAGTCAAAAGATTAAATGTTAAAATTTCATCCATGTTGACCATTTTGTGAAAGTTCGACAGGTTCGGAGTCATCGTTTTTCATCAGAAAATTGATTTTTTGGAGTGTACCAAAAATGATTCAAAATGTCATTTGGATCGTGCCTCATGTTGAATAACCACTTTTGAAACCCTCACAGTGACCAAAATTGCCATTTTTACAGATCTTTGCTTACTCAAGAGCTTCCATTTTGACCAATTTCAGGCACCGAAATGACTTTAAACACACTTATTTTAGTTGAACAAGTCAAAATTCACATCCAACAGGCATTTAGAGTCAAAAGATTAAAAGTTAAAATTTCATCCATGTTGACCATTTTGTGAAAGTTCGACAGGTCCGGAGTCATCGTTTTTCATCAGAAAATTGATTTTTTGGAGTGTACCAAAAATGATTCAAAATGTCAATTGGATCGTGCCTCATGTTGAATAACCACTTTTGAAACCCTCACAGTGACCAAAATTGCCATTTTAACAGAGCTTTGCTTACTCAAAAGCTTCCATTTTGACCAATTTCAGGCACCAAAATGACTTTAAACACACTTATTTTAGTTGGACAAGTCAAAATTCACATCCAACAGGCATTTAGAGTCAAAAGACTAAAAGTAAAAATTTCATCCATGTTGACCATTTTGGGAATGTTCGACAGGTCCGGAGTCTTCGTTTTTCATCAAAAATTTGATTTTTTGGAGTGTACCAAAAATGATTCAAAATGTCATTTGGATCGTGCCTCATGTTAAATAACCACTTTTGAAACCCTCACAGGGACCAAAATTGCCATTTTTACAGAGTTTTGCTTACTCAAGAGCTTCCATTTTGAGCAATTTCAGGCACCGAAATGACTTTAAACACACTTATTTTAGTTGAACAAGTCAAAATTCACATCCAACAGGCATTTAGAGTCAAAAGATTAAAAGTTAAAATTTCATCCATGTTGACCATTTTGTGAAAGTTCGACAGGTTCGTAGTCATTGTTTTTCATCAGAAAATTGATTTTTTTGGAGTGTACCAAAAATGATTCAAAATGTCAATTGGATCGTGCCTCATGTTGATTAACCACTTTTGAAACCCTGACAGTGACCAAAATTGCCATTTTTACAGAGCTTTGCTTACTCAAAAGCTTCCATTTTGACCAATTTCAGGCACCGAAATGACTTTAAACACACTTATTTTAGTTGAACAAGTCATAATTCACATCCAACAGTCATTTAGAGTCAAAAGATTAAATGTTAAAATTTCATCCATGTTGACCATTTTGTGAAAGTTCGACAGGTTCGGAGTCATTGTTTTTCATCAGAAAATTGATTTTTTTGGAGTGTACCAAAAATGATTAAAAATGTCAATTGGATCGTGCCTCATGTTGAATAACCACTTTTGAAACCCTCACAGTGACCAAAATTGCCATTTTTACAGAGCTTTGCTTACTCAAAAGCTTCCATTTTGACCAATTTCAGGCACCGAAATGACTTTAAACACACTTATTTTAGTTGAACAAGTCAAAATTCACATCCAACAGGCATTTAGAGTCAAAAGACTAAAAGTAAAAATTTCATCCATGTTGACCATTTTGGGAATGTTCGACAGGTCGTTTTTCATCAAAAATTTGATTTTTTGGAGTGTACCAAAAATGATTCAAAATGTCAATTGGATTGTGCCTCATGTTGAATAACCACTTTTGAAACCCTCACAGTGACCAAAATTGCCATTTTTACAGAGTTTTGCTTACTCAAAACTTCCATTTTGAGCAATTTCAGGCACCGAAATGACTTTAAACACACTTATTTTAGTTGAACAAGTCATAATTCACATCCAACAGTCATTTAGAGTCAAAAGATTAAATGTTAAAATTTCATCCATATTGACCATTTTGGGAAAGTTCGACAGGTCCGGAGTCATCGTTTTTCATCAGAAAATGGATTTTTTGGTGTGTACCAAAAATGATTCAAAATGTCAATTGGATTGTGCCTCATGTTGAATAACCGCTTTTGAAACCCTCACAGTGACTACAATTGCCATTTTTACAGAGTTTTGCTTACTCAAAAGCTTCCATTTTGACCAATTTCAGGCACCGAAATGACTTTAAACACACTTTTTTTAGTTGAAAAAGTCATAATTCACATCCAACAGTCATTTAGAGTCAAAAGATTAAAAGTTAAAATTTCATCCATGTTGACCATTTTGGGAAAGTTCGACAGGTCCGGAGTCATCGTTTTTCATCAGAAAATTGATTTTTTGTAGTGAACCAAAAATGATTCAAAATGTCAATTGGATCGTGCCTCATGTTGAATAACCACTTTTGAAACCCTCACAGGGACGAAAATTGCCATTTTTACAGAGTTTTGCTTACTCAAGAGCTTCCATTTTGAGCAATTTCAGGCACCGAAATGACTTTAAACACACTTATTTTAGTTGAACAAGTCATAATTCACATCCAACAGTCATTTAGAGTCAAAAGATTAAATGTTAAAATTTCATCCATATTGACCATTTTGGGAAAGTTCGACAGGTCCGGAGTCATCGTTTTTCATCAGAAAATTGATTTTTTGTAGTGAACCAAAAATGATTCAAAATGTCAATTGGATCGTGCCTCATGTTGAATAACCACTTTTGAAACCCTCACAGTGACCAAAATTGCCATTTTTACAGAGCTTTGCTTACTCAAAAGCTTCCATTTTGACCAATTTCAGGCACCGAAATGACTTTAAACATACTTATTTTAGTTGAACAAGTCAAAATTCACATCCAACAGGCATTTAGAGTCAAAAGACTAAAAGTAAAAATGTCATCCATGTTGACCATTTTGGGAATGTTCGACAGGTCCGGAGTCATCGTTTTTCATCAAAAATTTGATTTTTTGGAGTGTACCAAAAATGATTCAAAAAGTCAATTGGATTGTGACTCATGTTGAATAACCACTTTTGAAACCATCACAGTGACCAAAATTGCCATTTTTACAGAGTTTTGCTTACTCAAAACTTCCATTTTGAGCAATTTCAGGCACCGAAATGACTTTAAACACACTTATTTTAGTTGAACAAGTCATAATTCACATCCAACAGTCATTTAGAGTCAAAAGATTAAATGTTAAAATGTCATCCATATTGACCATTTTGGGAAAGTTCGACAGGTCCGGAGTCATCGTTTTTCATCAGAAAATTGATTTTTTGGAGTGTACCAAAAATGATTCAAAATGTCAATTGGATCGTGCCTCATGTTGAATAACCACTTTTGAAACCCTCACAGTGACCAAAATTGCCATTTTTACAGAGCTTTGCTTACTCAAAAGCTTCCATTTTGACCAATTTCAGGCACCGAAATGACTTTAAACACACTTATTTTAGTTGAACAGGTCAAAATTCACATCCAACAGGCATTTAGAGTCAAAAGACTAAAAGTAAAAATTTCATCCATGTTGACCATTTTGGGAATGTTCGACAGGTCGTTTTTCATCAAAAATTTGATTTTTTTGAGTGTACCAAAAATGATTCAAAATGTCAATTGGATTGTGCCTCATGTTGAATAACCACTTTTGAAACCCTCACAGTGACCAAAATTGCCATTTTTACAGAGCTTTGCTTACTCAAAAGCTTCCATTTTGACCAATTTCAGGCACCGAAATGACTTTAAACACACTTATTTTAGTTGAACAAGTCAAAATTCACATCCAACAGGCATTTAGAGTCAAAAGACTAAAAGTAAAAATGTCATCCATGTTGACCATTTTGGGAATGTTCGACAGGTCCGGAGTCATCGTTTTTCATCAAAAATTTGATTTTTTGGAGTGTGCCAAAAATGATTCAAAATGTCAATTGGATTGTGCCTCATGTTGAATAACCACTTTTGAAACCATCACAGTGACCAAAATTGCCATTTTTACAGAGTTTTGCTTACTCAAAACTTCCATTTTGAGCAATTTCAGGCACCGAAATGACTTTAAACACACTTATTTTAGTTGAACAAGTCAAAATTCACATCCAACAGGCATTTAGAGTCAAAAGATTAAAAGTTAAAATTTCATCCATGTTGACCATTTTGTGAAAGTTCGACAGGTCCGGAGTCATCGTTTTTCATCAGAAAATTGATTTTTTGGAGTGTACCAAAAATGATTCAAAATGTCAATTGGATCGTGCCTCATGTTGAATAACCACTTTTGAAACCCTCACAGGGACCAAAATTGCCATTTTTACAGAGTTTTGCTTACTCAAGAGCTTCCATTTTGAGCAATTTCAGGCACCGAAATGACTTTAAACACACTTATTTTAGTTGAACAAGTCATAATTCATTTCCAACAGTCATTTAGAGTCAAAAGATTAAATGTTAAAATGTCATCCATATTGACCATTTTGGGAAAGTTCGACAGGTCCGGAGTCATCGTTTTTCATCAGAAAATTGATTTTTTGTAGTGAACCAAAAATGATTCAAAATGTCAATTGGATCGTGCCTCATGTTTAATAACCACTTTTGAAACCCTCACAGTGACCAAAATTGCCATTTTTACAGAGCTTTGCTTACTCAAAAGCTTCCATTTTGACCAATTTCAGGCACCGAAATGACTTTAAACACACTTATTTTAGTTGAACAAGTCAAAATTCACATCCAACAGGCATTTAGAGTCAAAAGACTAAAAGTACAATTTTCATCCATGTTGACCATTTTGGGAATGTTCGACAGGTCCGTAGTCATCGTTTTTCATCAAAAATTTGATTTTTTGGAGTGTACCAAAAATGAATCAAAATGTCAATTGGATTGTGCCTCATGTTGAATAACCACTTTTGAAACCCTCACAGTGACCAAAATTGCCATTTTTACAGAGTTTTGCTTACTCAAAACTTCCATTTTGAGCAATTTCAGGCACCGAAATGACTTTAAACACACTTATTTTAGTTGAACAAGTCATAATTCACATCCAACAGTCATTTAGATTCAAAAGATTAAATGTTAAAATGTCATCCATATTGACCATTTTGGGAAAGTTCGACAGGTCCGGAGTCATCGTTTTTCATCATAAAATGATTTTTTGGAGTGTACCAAAAATGATTCAAAATGTCAATTGGATCGTGCCTCATGTTGAATAACCACTTTTGAAACCCTCACAGGGACCAAAATTGCCATTTTTACAGAGTTTTGCTTACTCAAAAGCTTCCATTTTGAGCAATTTCAGGCACCGAAATGACTTTAAACACACTTATTTTAGTTGAACAAGTCATAATTCACATCCAACAGTCATTTAGAGTCAAAAGATTAAAAGTTAAAATTTCATCCATGTTGACCATTTTGGGAAAGTTCGACAGGTCCGGAGTCATCGTTTTTCATCAGAAAATTTATTTTTTGTAGTGAACCAAAAATGATTCAAAATGTCAATTGGATCGTGCCTCATGTTGAATAACCACTTTTGAAACCCTCACAGGGACGAAAATTGCCATTTTTACAGAGTTTTGCTTACTCAAGAGCTTCCATTTTGAGCAATTTCAGGCACCGAAATGACTTTAAACACACTTATTTTAGTTGAACAAGTCATAATTCACATCCAACAGTCATTTAGAGTCAAAAGATTAAATGTTAAAATTTCATCCATATTGACCATTTTGGGAAAGTTCGACAGGTCCGGAGTCATCGTTTTTCATCAGAAAATTGATTTTTTGTAGTGAACCAAAAATGATTCAAAATGTCAATTGGATCGTGCCTCATGTTGAATAACCACTTTTGAAACCCTCACAGTGACCAAAATTGCCATTTTTACAGAGCTTTGCTTACTCAAAAGCTTCCATTTTGACCAATTTCAGGCACCGAAATGACTTTAAACACACTTATTTTAGTTGAACAAGTCAAAATTCACATCCAACAGGCATTTAGAGTCAAAAGACTAAAAGTAAAAATGTCATCCATGTTGACCATTTTGGGAATGTTCGACAGGTCCGGAGTCATCGTTTTTCATCAAAAATTTGATTTTTTGGAGTGTACCAAAAATGATTCAAAAAGTCAATTGGATTGTGCCTCATGTTGAATAACCACTTTTGAAACCATCACAGTGACCAAAATTGCCATTTTTACAGAGTTTTGCTTACTCAAAACTTCCATTTTGAGCAATTTCAGGCACCGAAATGACTTTAAACACACTTATTTTAGTTGAACAAGTCATAATTCACATCCAACAGTCATTTAGAGTCAAAAGATTAAATGTTAAAATGTCATCCATATTGACCATTTTGGGAAAGTTCGACAGGTCCGGAGTCATTGTTTTTCATCAGAAAATTGATTTTTTGGAGTGTACCAAAAATGATTCAAAATGTCAATTGGATCGTGCCTCATGTTGAATAACCACTTTTGAAACCCTCACAGTGACCAAAATTGCCATTTTTACAGAGCTTTGCTTACTCAAAAGCTTCCATTTTGACCAATTTCAGGCACCGAAATGACTTTAAACACACTTATTTTAGTTGAACAGGTCAAAATTCACATCCAACAGGCATTTAGAGTCAAAAGACTAAAAGTAAAAATTTCATCCATGTTGACCATTTTGGGAATGTTCGACAGGTCGTTTTTCATCAAAAATTTGATTTTTTGGAGTGTACCAAAAATGATTCAAAATGTCAATTGGATTGTGCCTCATGTTGAATAACCACTTTTGAAACCCTCACAGTGACCAAAATTGCCATTTTTACAGAGCTTTGCTTACTCAAAAGCTTCCATTTTGACCAATTTCAGGCACCGAAATGACTTTAAACACACTTATTTTAGTTGAACAAGTCAAAATTCACATCCAACAGGCATTTAGAGTCAAAAGACTAAAAGTAAAAATGTCATCCATGTTGACCATTTTGGGAATGTTCGACAGGTCCGGAGTCATCGTTTTTCATCAAAAATTTGATTTTTTGGAGTGTACCAAAAATGATTCAAAATGTCAATTGGATTGTGCCTCATGTTGAATAACCACTTTTGAAACCATCACAGTGACCAAAATTGCCATTTTTACAGAGTTTTGCTTACTCAAAACTTCCATTTTGAGCAATTTCAGGCACCGAAATGACTTTAAACACACTTATTTTAGTTGAACAAGTCAAAATTCACATCCAACAGGCATTTAGAGTCAAAAGATTAAAAGTTAAAATTTCATCCATGTTGACCATTTTGTGAAAGTTCGACAGGTCCGGAGTCATCGTTTTTCATCAGAAAATTGATTTTTTGGAGTGTACCAAAAATGATTCAAAATGTCAATTGGATCGTGCCTCATGTTGAATAACCACTTTTGAAACCCTCACAGGGACCAAAATTGCCATTTTTACAGAGTTTTGCTTACTCAAGAGCTTCCATTTTGACCAATTTCAGGCACCGAAATGACTTTCAACACACTTATTTTAGTTGAACAAGTCATAATTCACATCCAACAGTCATTTAGAGTCAAAATATTAAATGTTAAAATTTCATCAATATTGACCAGTTTGGGAAAGTTCGACAGGTCCGGAGTCATCGTTTTTCATCAGAAAATTGATTTTTTGGTGTGTACCAAAAATGATTCAAAACGTTAATTGGATTGTGCCTCATGTTGAATAACCGCTTTTGAAACCCTCACAGTGACTACAATTGCCATTTTTACAGAGTTTTGCTTACTCAAAAGCTTCCATTTTGACCAATTTCAGGCACCGAAATGACTTTAAACACACTTATTTTAGTTGAACAAGTCAAAATTCACATCCAACAGGCATTTAGAGTCAAAAGATTAAATGTTAACATTTCATCCATATTGACCATTTTGGGAAAGTTCGACAGGTCCAGAGTCATCGTTTTTCATCAGAAAATTGATTTTTTGGAGTGTACCAAAAATGATTCAAAATGTCAATTGGATTGTGCCTCATGTTGAATAACCACTTTTGAAACCCTCACAGTGACCAAAATTGCCATTTTTACAGAGCTTTGCTTACTCAAAAGCTTCCTTTTTTACCAATTTCAGGCACCGAAATGACTTTAAGCACACTTATTTTAGTTGAAAAAGTCATATTTCACATCCAACAGTCATTTAGAGTCAAAAGATTAAATGTTAACATTTCATCCATATTGACCATTTTGGGAAAGTTCGAAAGGTCCGGAGTCATCGTTTTTCATCAAAAATTTGATTTTTTGGAGTGTACCAAAAATGATTCAAAATGTCAATTGGATTGTGCCTCATGTTGAATAACCACTTTTGAAACCCTCACAGTGACCAAAATTGCCATTTTTACAGAGTTTTGCTTACTCAAAACGTCCATTTTGAGCAATTTCAGGCACCGAAATGACTTTAAACACACTTATTTTAGTTGAACAAGTCATAATTCACATCCAACAGTCATTTAGAGTCAAAAGATTAAATGTTAAAATTTCATCCATATTGACCATTTTGGGAAAGTTTGACAGGTCCGGAGTCATCGTTTTTCATCAGAAAATTGATTTTTTGGTGTGTACCAAAAATGATTCAAAATGTCAATTGGATTGTGCCTCATGTTGAATAACCGCTTTTGAAACCCTCACAGTGACTACAATTGCCATTTTTACAGAGTTTTGCTTACTCAAAAGCTTCCATTTTGACCAATTTCAGGCACCGAAATGACTTTAAACACACTTTTTTTAGTTGAAAAAGTCATAATTCACATCCAACAGTCATTTAGAGTCAAAAGATTAAAAGTTAAAATTTCATCCATGTTGACCATTTTGGGAAAGTTCGACAGCTCCGGAGTCATCGTTTTTCATCAGAAAATTGATTTTTTGGAGTGTACCAAAAATGATTCAAAATGTCAATTGGATCGTGCCTCATGTTGAATAACCACTTTTGAAACCCTCACAGGGACCAAAATTGCCATTTTTACAGAGTTTTGCTTACTCAAGAGCTTCCATTTTGAGCAATTTCAGGCACCGAAATGACTTTAAACACACTTATTTTAGTTGAACAAGTCATAATTCACATCCAACAGTCATTTAGAGTCAAAAGATTAAAAGTTAAAATTTCATCCATGTTGACCATTTTGGGAAAGTTCGACAGGTCCGGAGTCATCGTTTTTCATCAGAAAATTGATTTTTTGTAGTGAACCCAAAATGATTCAAAATGTCAATTGTATCGTGCCTCATGTTGAATAACCACTTTTGAAACCCTCACAGGGACGAAAATTGCCATTTTTACAGAGTTTTGCTTACTCAAGAGCTTCCATTTTGAGCAATTTCAGGCACCGAAATGACTTTAAACACACTTATTTTAGTTGAACAAGTCATAATTCACATCCAACAGTCATTTAGAGTCAAAAGATTAAATGTTAAAATTTCATCCATATTGACCATTTTGGGAAAGTTCGACAGGTCCGGAGTCATCGTTTTTCATCAGAAAATTGATTTTTTGTAGTGAACCAAAAATGATTCAAAATGTCAATTGGATCGTGCCTCATGTTGAATAACCACTTTTGAAACCCTCACAGTGACCAAAATTGCCATTTTTACAGAGCTTTGCTTACTCAAAAGCTTCCATTTTGACCAATTTCAGGCACCGAAATGACTTTAAACACACTTATTTTAGTTGAACAAGTCAAAATTCACATCCAACAGGCATTTAGAGTCAAAAGACTAAAAGTAAAAATGTCATCCATGTTGACCATTTTGGGAATGTTCGACAGGTCCGGAGTCATCGTTTTTCATCAAAAATTTGATTTTTTGGAGTGTACCAAAAATGATTCAAAAAGTCAATTGGATTGTGCCTCATGTTGAATAACCACTTTTGAAACCATCACAGTGACCAAAATTGCCATTTTTACAGAGTTTTGCTTACTCAAAACTTCCATTTTGAGCAATTTCAGGCACCGAAATGACTTTAAACACACTTATTTTAGTTGAACAAGTCATAATTCACATCCAACAGTCATTTAGAGTCAAAAGATTAAATGTTAAAATGTCATCCATATTGACCATTTTGGGAAAGTTCGACAGGTCCGGAGTCATCGTTTTTCATCAGAAAATTGATTTTTTGGAGTGTACCAAAAATGATTCAAAATGTCAATTGGATCGTGCCTCATGTTGAATAACCACTTTTGAAACCCTCACAGTGACCAAAATTGCCATTTTTACAGAGCTTTGCTTACTCAAAAGCTTCCATTTTGACCAATTTCAGGCACCGAAATGACTTTAAACACACTTATTTTAGTTGAACAGGTCAAAATTCACATCCAACAGGCATTTAGAGTCAAAAGACTAAAAGTAAAAATTTCATCCATGTTGACCATTTTGGGAATGTTCGACAGGTCGTTTTTCATCAAAAATTTGATTTTTTGGAGTGTACCAAAAATGATTCAAAATGTCAATTGGATTGTGCCTCATGTTGAATAACCACTTTTGAAACCCTCACAGTGACCAAAATTGCCATTTTTACAGAGCTTTGCTTACTCAAAAGCTTCCATTTTGACCAATTTCAGGCACCGAAATGACTTTAAACACACTTATTTTAGTTGAACAAGTCAAAATTCACATCCAACAGGCATTTAGAGTCAAAAGACTAAAAGTAAAAATGTCATCCATGTTGACCATTTTGGGAATGTTCGACAGGTCCGGAGTCATCGTTTTTCATCAAAAATTTGATTTTTTGGAGTGTACCAAAAATGATTCAAAATGTCAATTGGATTGTGCCTCATGTTGAATAACCACTTTTGAAACCATCACAGTGACCAAAATTGCCATTTTTACAGAGTTTTGCTTACTCAAAACTTCCATTTTGAGCAATTTCAGGCACCGAAATGACTTTAAACACACTTATTTTAGTTGAACAAGTCAAAATTCACATCCAACAGGCATTTAGAGTCAAAAGATTAAAAGTTAAAATTTCATCCATGTTGACCATTTTGTGAAAGTTCGACAGGTCCGGAGTCATCGTTTTTCATCAGAAAATTGATTTTTTGGAGTGTACCAAAAATTATTCAAAATGTCAATTGGATTGTGCCTCATGTTGAATAACCACTTTTGAAACCCTCACAGGGACCAAAATTGCCATTTTTACAGAGTTTTGCTTACTCAAGAGCTTCCATTTTGAGCAATTTCAGGCACCGAAATGACTTTAAACACACTTATTTTAGTTGAACAAGTCATAATTCATTTCCAACAGTCATTTAGAGTCAAAAGATTAAATGTTAAAATTTCATCCATATTGACCATTTTGGGAAAGTTCGACAGGTCCGGAGTCATCGTTTTTCATCAGAAAATTGATTTTTTGTAGTGAACCAAAAATGATTCAAAATGTCAATTGGATCGTGCCTCATGTTTAATAACCACTTTTGAAACCCTCACAGTGACCAAAATTGCCATTTTTACAGAGCTTTGCTTACTCAAAAGCTTCCATTTTGACCAATTTCAGGCACCGAAATGACTTTAAACACACTTATTTTAGTTGAACAAGTCAAAATTCACATCCAACAGGCATTTAGAGTCAAAAGACTAAAAGTAAAATTTTCATCCATGTTGACCATTTTGGGAATGTTCGACAGGTCCGTAGTCATCGTTTTTCATCAAAAATTTGATTTTTTGGAGTGTACCAAAAATGAATCAAAATGTCAATTGGATTGTGCCTCATGTTGAATAACCACTTTTGAAACCCTCACAGTGACCAAAATTGCCATTTTTACAGAGTTTTGCTTACTCAAAACTTCCATTTTGAGCAATTTCAGGCACCGAAATGACTTTAAACACACTTATTTTAGTTGAACAAGTCATAATTCACATCCAACAGTCATTTAGATTCAAAAGATTAAATGTTAAAATGTCATCCATATTGACCATTTTGGGAAAGTTCGACAGGTCCGGAGTCATCGTTTTTCATCATAAAATGATTTTTTGGAGTGTACCAAAAATGATTCAAAATGTCAATTGGATCGTGCCTCATGTTGAATAACCACTTTTGAAACCCTCACAGGGACCAAAATTGCCATTTTTACAGAGTTTTGCTTACTCAAGAGCTTCCATTTTGAGCAATTTCAGGCACCGAAATGACTTTAAACACACTTATTTTAGTTGAACAAGTCATAATTCACATCCAACAGTCATTTAGAGTCAAAAGATTAAATGTTAAAATTTCATCCATATTGACCATTTTGGGAAAGTTCGACAGGTCCGGAGTCATCGTTTTTCATCATAAAATGATTTTTTGGAGTGTAATAAAAATGATTCAAAATGTCAATTGGATCGTGCCTCATGTTGAATAACCACTTTTGAAACCCTCACAGGGACCAAAATTGCCATTTTTACAGAGTTTTGCTTACTCAAAACTTCCATTTTGAGCAATTTCAGGCACCAAAATGACTTTAAACACACTTATTTTAGTTGAACAAGTCATAATTCACATCCAACAGTCATTTAGAGTCAAAAGATTAAATGTTAAAATTTCATCCATATTGACCATTTTGGGAAAGTTCGACAGGTCCGGAGTCATCGTTTTTCATCAGAAAATTGATTTTTTGGAGTGTACCAAAAATGATTCAAAATGTCAATTGGATCGTGCCTCATGTTGAATAACCACTTTTGAAACCCTCACAGTGACCAAAATTGCCATTTTTACAGAGCTTTGCTTACTCAAGAGCTTCCATTTTGACCAATTTCAGGCACCGAAATGACTTTAAACACACTTATTTTAGTTGAACAAGTCAAAATTCACATCCAACAGGCATTTAGAGTCAAAAGACTAAAAGTAAAATTTTCATCCATGTTGACCATTTTGGGAATGTTCGACAGGTCCGTAGTCATCGTTTTTCATCAAAAATTTGATTTTTTGGAGTGTACCAAAAATGAATCAAAATGTCAATTGGATTGTGCCTCATGTTGAATAACCACTTTTGAAACCCTCACAGTGACCAAAATTGCATTTTTACAGAGTTTTGATTACTCAAAACTTCCATTTTGAGCAATTTCAGGCACCGAAATGACTTTAAACACACTTATTTTAGTTGAACAAGTCATAATTCACATCCAACAGTCATTTAGAGTCAAAAGATTAAATGTTAAAATTTCATCCATATTGACCATTTTGGGAAAGTTCGACAGGTCCGGAGTCATCGTTTTTCATCATAAAATGATTTTTTGGAGTGTACCAAAAATGATTCAAAATGTCAATTGGATCGTGCCTCATGTTGAATAACCACTTTTGAAACCCTCACAGGGACCAAAATTGCCATTTTTACAGAGTTTTGCTTACTCAAGAGCTTCCATTTTGAGCAATTTCAGGCACCGAAATGACTTTAAACACACTTATTTTAGTTGAACAAGTCATAATTCACATCCAACAGTCATTTAGAGTCAAAAGATTAAATGTTAAAATTTCACCATATTGACCATTTTGGGAAAGTTCGACAGGTCCGGAGTCATCGTTTTTCATCAGAAAATTGATTTTTTGTAGTGAACCAAAAATGATTCAAAATGTCAATTGGATCGTGCCTCATGTTTAATAACCACTTTTGAAACCCTCACAGTGACCAAAATTGCCATTTTTACAGAGCTTTGCTTACTCAAAAGCTTCCATTTTGACCAATTTCAGGCACCGAAATGACTTTAAACACACTTATTTTAGTTGAACAAGTCAAAATTCACATCCAACAGGCATTTAGAGTCAAAAGACTAAAAGTAAAATTTTCATCCATGTTGACCATTTTGGGAATGTTCGACAGGTCCGTAGTCATCGTTTTTCATCAAAAATTTGATTTTTTGGAGTGTACCAAAAATGAATCAAAATGTCAATTGGATTGTGCCTCATGTTGAATAACCACTTTTGAAACCCTCACAGTGACCAAAATTGCCATTTTTACAGAGTTTTGCTTACTCAAAACTTCCATTTTGAGCAATTTCAGGCACCAAAATGACTTTAAACACACTTATTTTAGTTGAACAAGTCATAATTCACATCCAACAGTCATTTAGAGTCAAAAGATTAAATGTTAAAATTTCATCCATATTGACCATTTTGGGAAAGTTCGACAGGTCCGGAGTCATCGTTTTTCATCAGAAAATTGATTTTTTGGAGTGTACCAAAAATGATTCAAAATGTCAATTGGATCGTGCCTCATGTTGAATAACCACTTTTGAAACCCTCACAGTGACCAAAATTGCCATTTTTACAGAGCTTTGCTTACTCAAGAGCTTCCATTTTTACCAATTTCAGGCACCGAAATGACTTTAAACACACTTATTTTAGTTGAACAAGTCAAAATTCACATCCAACAGGCATTTAGAGTCAAAAGATTAAAAGTAAAATTTTCATCCATGTTGACCATTTTAGGAATGTTCGACAGGTCCGTAGTCATCGTTTTTCATCAAAAATTGGATTTTTTGGAGTGTACCAAAAATGATTCAAAATGTCAATTGGATTGTGCCTCATGTTGAATAACCACTTTTGAAACCCTCACAGTGACCAAAATTGCTATTTTTACAGAGTTTTGCTTACTCAAAACTTCCATTTTGAGCAATTTCAGGCACCGAAATTACTTTAAACACACTTATTTTAGTTGAACAAGTCAAAATTCACATCCAACAGGCATTTAGAGTCAAAAGATTAAAAGTTAAAATTTCATCCATGTTGACCATTTTGTGAAAGTTCGACAGGTCCGGAGTCATCGTTTTTCATCAGAAAATTGATTTTTTTGTGTGTACCAAAAATGATTCAAAATGTCAATTGGATCGTTCCTCATGTTGAATAACCACTTTTGAAACCCTCACAGTGACTACAATTGCCATTTTTACAGAGTTTTGCTTACTCAAAAGCTTCCATTTTGACCAATTTCAGGCACCGAAATGACTTTAAACACACTTTTTTTAGTTGAAAAAGTCATAATTCACATCCAACAGTCATTTAGAGTCAAAAGATTCAAAGTTAAAATTTCATCCATGTTGACCATTTTGGGAAAGTTCGACAGGTCCGGAGTCATCGTTTTTCATCAGAAAATGGATTTTTTGGAGTGTACCAAAAATGATTCAAAATGTCAATTGGATCGTGCCTCATGTTGAATAACCACTTTTGAAACCCTCACAGGGACCAAAATTGCCATTTTTACAGAGTTTTGCTTACTCAAGAGCTTCCATTTTGAGCAATTTCAGGCACCGAAATGACTTTAAACACACTTATTTTAGTTGAACAAGTCATAATTCACATCCAACAGTCATTTAGAGTCAAAAGATTAAATGTTAAAATTTCATCCATATTGACCATTTTGGGAAAGTTCGACAGGTCCGGAGTCATCGTTTTTCATCAGAAAATTGATTTTTTGTAGTGAACCAAAAATGATTAAAAATGTCAATTGGATCGTGCCTCATGTTTAATAACCACTTTTGAAACCCTCACAGTGACCAAAATTGCCATTTTTACAGAGCTTTGCTTACTCAAAAGCTTCCATTTTGACCAATTTCAGGCACCGAAATGACTTTAAACACACTTATTTTAGTTGAACAAGTCAAAATTCACATCCAACAGGCATTTAGAGTCAAAAGACTAAAAGTACAATTTTCATCCATGTTGACCATTTTGGGAATGTTCGACAGGTCCGTAGTCATCGTTTTTCATCAAAAATTTTATTTTTTGGAGTGTACCAAAAATGAATCAAAATGTCAATTGGATTGTGCCTTATGTTGAATAACCACTTTTGAAACCCTCACAGTGACCAAAATTGCCATTTTTACAGAGTTTTGCTTACTCAAAACTTACATTTTGAGCAATTTCAGGCACCGAAATGACTTTAAACACACTTATTTTAGTTGAACAAGTCATAATTCACATCCAACAGTCATTTAGAGTCAAAAGATTAAATGTTAAAATTTCATCCATATTGACCATTTTGGGAAAGTACGACAGGTCCGGAGTCATCGTTTTTCATCAGAAAATTGATTTTTTGGAGTGTACCAAAAATGATTCAAAATGTCAATTGGATCGTGCCTCATGTTGAATAACCACTTTTGAAACCCTCACAGTGACCAAAATTGCCATTTTTACAGAGCTTTGCTTACTCAAGAGCTTCCATTTTGACCAATTTCAGGCACCGAAATGACTTTCAACACACTTATTTTAGTTGAACAAGTCATAATTCACATCCAACAGTCATTTAGAGTCAAAAGATTAAATGTTAAAATTTCATCCATATTGACCATTTTGGGAAAGTTCGACAGGTCCGGAGTCATCGTTTTTCATCAGAAAATTGATTTTTTGGTGTGTACCAAAAATGATTCAAAACGTTAATTGGATTGTGCCTCATGTTGAATAACCGCTTTTGAAACCCTCACAGTGACTACAATTGCCATTTTTACAGAGTTTTGCTTACTCAAAAGCTTCCATTTTGACCAATTTCAGGCACCGAAATGACTTTAAACACACTTATTTTAGTTGAACAAGTCAAAATTCACATCCAACAGGCATTTAGAGTCAAAAGACTAAAAGTAAAATTTTCATCCATGTTGACCATTTTGGGAATGTTAGACAGGTCCGTAGTCATCGTTTTTCATCAAAAATTTGATTTTTTGGAGTGTACCAAAAATGAATCAAAATGTCAATTGGATTGTGCCTCATGTTGAATAACCGCTTTTGAAACCCTCACAGTGACCAAAATTGCCATTTTTACAGAGCTTTGCTTACTTAAAAGCTTCCATTTTGAGCAATTTCAGGCACCGAAATGACTTTAAACACACTTATTTTAGTTGAACAAGTCATAATTCACATCCAACAGTCATTTAGAGTCAAAAGATTAAATGTTAAAATTTCATCCATATTGACCATTTTGGGAAAGTTCGACAGGTCCGGAGTCATCGTTTTTCATCAGAAAATTGATTTTTTGTAGTGAACCAAAAATGATTAAAAATGTCAATTGGATCGTGCCTCATGTTTAATAACCACTTTTGAAACCCTCACAGTGACCAAAATTGCCATTTTTACAGAGCTTTGCTTACTCAAAAGCTTCCATTTTGACCAATTTCAGGCACCGAAATGACTTTAAACACACTTATTTTAGTTGAACAAGTCAAAATTCACATCCAACAGGCATTTAGAGTCAAAAGACTAAAAGTACAATTTTCATCCATGTTGACCATTTTGGGAATGTTCGACAGGTCCGTAGTCATCGTTTTTCATCAAAAATTTTATTTTTTGGAGTGTACCAAAAATGAATCAAAATGTCAATTGGATTGTGCCTTATGTTGAATAACCACTTTTGAAACCCTCACAGTGACCAAAATTGCCATTTTTACAGAGTTTTGCTTACTCAAAACTTACATTTTGAGCAATTTCAGGCACCGAAATGACTTTAAACACACTTATTTTAGTTGAACAAGTCATAATTCACATCCAACAGTCATTTAGAGTCAAAAGATTAAATGTTAAAATTTCATCCATATTGACCATTTTGGGAAAGTACGACAGGTCCGGAGTCATCGTTTTTCATCAGAAAATTGATTTTTTGGAGTGTACCAAAAATGATTCAAAATGTCAATTGGATCGTGCCTCATGTTGAATAACCACTTTTGAAACCCTCACAGTGACCAAAATTGCCATTTTTACAGAGCTTTGCTTACTCAAGAGCTTCCATTTTGACCAATTTCAGGCACCGAAATGACTTTCAACACACTTATTTTAGTTGAACAAGTCATAATTCACATCCAACAGTCATTTAGAGTCAAAAGATTAAATGTTAAAATTTCATCCATATTGACCATTTTGGGAAAGTTCCACAGGTCCGGAGTCATCGTTTTTCATCAGAAAATTGATTTTTTGGTGTGTACCAAAAATGATTCAAAACGTTAATTGGATTGTGCCTCATGTTGAATAACCGCTTTTGAAACCCTCACAGTGACTACAATTGCCATTTTTACAGAGTTTTGCTTACTCAAAAGCTTCCATTTTGACCAATTTCAGGCACCGAAATGACTTTAAACACACTTATTTTAGTTGAACAAGTCAAAATTCACATCCAACAGGCATTTAGAGTCAAAAGATTAAATGTTAACATTTCATCCATATTGACCATTTTGGGAAAGTTCGACAGGTCCAGAGTCATCGTTTTTCATCAGAAAATTGATTTTTTGGAGTGTACCAAAAATGATTCAAAATGTCAATTGGATTGTGCCTCATGTTGAATAACCACTTTTGAAACCCTCACAGTGACCAAAATTGCCATTTTTACAGAGCTTTGCTTACTCAAAAACTTCCTTTTTTACCAATTTCAGGCACCGAAATGACTTTAAGCACACTTATTTTAGTTGAAAAAGTCATATTTCACATCCAACAGTCATTTAGAGTTAAAAGATTAAATGTTAACATTTCATCCATATTGACCATTTTGGGAAAGTTCGAAAGGTCCGGAGTCATCGTTTTTCATCAAAAATTTGATTTTTTGGAGTGTACCAAAAATGATTCAAAATGTCAATTGGATTGTGCCTCATGTTGAATAACCACTTTTGAAACCCTCACAGTGACCAAAATTGCCATTTTTACAGAGTTTTGCTTACTCAAAACTTCCATTTTGAGCAATTTCAGGCACCGAAATGACTTTAAACACACTTATTTTAGTTGAACAAGTCATAATTCACATCCAACAGTCATTTAGAGTCAAAAGATTAAATGTTAAAATTTCATCCATATTGACCATTTTGGGAAAGTTTGACAGGTCCGGAGTCATCGTTTTTCATCAGAAAATTGATTTTTTGGTGTGTACCAAAAATGATTCAAAATGTCAATTGGATTGTGCCTCATGTTGAATAACCGCTTTTGAAACCCTCACAGTGACTACAATTGCCATTTTTACAGAGTTTTGCTTACTCAAAAGCTTCCATTTTGACCAATTTCAGGCACCGAAATGACTTTAAACACACTTTTTTTAGTTGAAAAAGTCATAATTCACATCCAACAGTCATTTAGAGTCAAAAGATTAAAAGTTAAAATTTCATCCATGTTGACCATTTTGGGAAAGTTCGACAGGTCCGGAGTCATCGTTTTTCATCAGAAAATTGATTTTTTGGAGTGTACCAAAAATGATTCAAAATGTCAATTGGATCGTGCCTCATGTTGAATAACCACTTTTGAAACCCTCACAGGGACCAAAATTGCCATTTTTACAGAGTTTTGCTTACTCAAGAGCTTCCATTTTGACCAATTTCAGGCACCGAAATGACTTTAAACACACTTATTTTAGTTGAACAAGTCAAAATTCACATCCAACAGGTATTTGGAGTCAAAAGATTAAAAGTTAAAATTTCATCCATGTTGACCATTTTGGGAAAGTTCGACAGGTCCGGAGTCATCGTTTTTCATCAGAAAATTGATTTTTTGTAGTGAACCAAAAATGATTAAAAATGTCAATTGGATCGTGCCTCATCTTTAATAACCACTTTTGAAACCCTCACAGTGACCAAAATTGCCATTTTTACAGAGCTTTGCTTACTCAAAAGCTTCCATTTTGACCAATTTCAGGCACCGAAATGACTTTAAACACACTTATTTTAGTTGAACAAGTCAAAATTCACATCCAACAGGCATTTAGAGTCAAAAGACTAAAAGTAAAATTTTCATCCATGTTGACCATTTTGGGAATGTTAGACAGGTCCGTAGTCATCGTTTTTCATCAAAAATTAGATTTTTTTGGAGTGTACCAAAAATGAATCAAAATGTCAATTGGATTGTGCCTCATGTTGAATAACCGCTTTTGAAACCCTCACAGTGACCAAAATTGCCATTTTTACAGAGCTTTGCTTACTTAAAAGCTTCCATTTTGACCAATTTCAGGCACCGAAATGACTTTAAACACACTTATTTTAGTTGAAAAAGTCATAATTCACATCCAACTGTCATTTAGAGTCAAAAGATTAAAAGTTAAAATTTCATCCATGTTGACCATTTTGGGAAAGTTCGACAGGTCCGGAGTCATCGTTTTTCATCAGAAAATTGATTTTTTGTAGTGTACCAAAAATGATTCAAAATGTCAATTGGATCGTGCCACATGTTGAATAACCACTTTTGAAGCCCTCACAGTGACCAAAATTGCCATTTTTACAGAGCTTTGCTTACTCAAAAGCTTTCATTTTGACCAATTTCAGGCACCAAAATGACTTTAAACACACTTTTTTTAGTTGAAAAAGTCATAATAACACATTCCAACAGTCATTTAGAGTCAAAAGATTAAAAGTTAAAATTTCATCCATGTTGACCATTTTGGGAAAGTTCGACAGGTCCAGAGTCATCGTTTTTCATCAGAAAATTGATTTTTTGGAGTGTACCAAAAATTATTCAAAATGTCAATTGGATCGTGCCTCATGTTGAATAACCACTTTTGAAACCCTCACAGAGACCAAAATTGCCATTTTTACAGAGCTTTGCTAACTCAAAAGCTTCCATTTTGACCAATTTCAGGCACCGAAATGACTTTAAACACACTTATTTTAGTTAAACAAGTCAAAATTCACATCCAACAGGCATTTAGAGTCAAAAGACTAAAAGTTAAAATTTCATCCATGTTGACCATTTTGGGAAAGTTCGACAGGTCCGGAGTCATCGTTTTTCATCAAAAATTTGATTTTTTGGAGTGTACCAAAAATGATTCAAAATGTCAATTGGATCGTGCCTCATGTTGAATAACCACTTTTGAAACCCTCACAGTGACCAAAATTGCCATTTTTACAGAGCTTTGCTTACTTAAAAGCTTCCATTTTGACCAATTTCAGGCACTGAAATGACTTTAAACACACTTATTTTAGTTGAAAAAGTCATAATTCACATCCAACTGTCATTTAGAGTCAAAAGATTAAAAGTTAAAATTTCATCCATGTTGACCATTTTGGGAAAATTCGACAGGTCCAGAGTCATCGTTTTTTCATCAGAAAATTGATTTTTTGGAGTGTACCAAAAATTATTCAAAATGTCAATTGGATCGTGCCTCATGTTGAATAACCACTTTTGAAACCCTCACAGTGACCAAAATTGCCATTTTTACAGAGCTTTGCTTACTAAAAAGCTTCCATTTTGACCAATTTCAGGCACCAAAATGACTTTAAACACACTTATTTTATTTGAACAAGTCTAAATTCACATCCAACCGGCATCAAAAGATTAAAAGTTAAAATTTCATCCATGTTGACCATTTTGGGAAAGTTTGACACTTCCGGAGTCATCGTTTTTCATCAGAAAATTGATTTTTTGGAGTGTACCAAAAATTATTCAAAATGTCAATTGGATCGTGCCTCATGTTGAATAACCACTTTTGAAACCCTCACAGTGACCAAAATTGCCATTTTTACAGAGTTTTGCTTACTCAAAAGCTTCCATTTTGACCAATTTTAGGCACCGAAATGACTTTAAACACACTTTTTTTAGTTGAAAAAGTCATAATAACACATTCCAACAGGCATTTAGAGTCAAAAGATTTAAAGTTAAAATTTCATCCATGTTTACCATTTTGGGAAAGTTCGACAGGTCCGGAGTCATCATTTTTCATCGGAAAATTGATTTTTTGGAGTGTACCAAAAATTATTCAAAATGTCAATTGAATTGTGCCTCATGTTGAATAACCACTTTTGAAACCCTCACAGTGACCAAAATTGCCATTTTTACAGAGCTTTGCTTACTCAAAAGCTTTCATTTTGACCAATTTCAGGCACCAAAATGACTTTAAACACACTTTTTTTAGTTGAAAAAGTCATAATTCACATCCAACAGTCATTTAGAGTCAAAAGATTAAAAGTCAAAATTTCATCCATGTTGACCATTTTGGGAAAATTCGACAGGTCCGGAGTCATCGTTTTTCATCAGAAAATAGATTTTTTGTAGTGAACCAAAAATGATTCAAAATGTAAATTTAATCGTGCCTCATGTTGAATAACCACTTTTGAAACCCTCACAGTGACCAAAATTGCCATTTTTACAGAGTTTTGCTTACTCAAAAGCTTCCACTTTGACCAATTTTAGGCACCGAAATGACTTTAAACACACTTTTTTTAGTTGAAAAAGTCATAATAACACATTCCAACAGTCATTTAGAGTCAAAAGATTAAAAGGTAAAATTTCATCCATGTTGACCATTTTGGGAAAGTTCGACAGGTCCAGAGTCATCGTTTTTCATCAGAAAATTGATTTTTTGGAGTGTACCAAAAATGATTCAAAATGTCAATTGGATCGTGCCTCATGTTGAATAACCACTTTTGAAACCCTCACAGTCACCAAAATTGCCATTTTTACAGAGTTTTGCTTACTCAAAAGCTTCCATTTTGACCAATTTCAGGCACCGAAATGACTTTAAACACACTTATTTTAGTTGAACAAGTCAAAATTCACATCCAACAGGCATTTAGAGTCAAAAGATTAAAAGTTAAAATTTCATCCATGTTTACCATTTTGGGAAAGTTCGACAGGTCCGGAGTCATCATTTTTCATCGGAAAATTGATTTTTTGGAGTGTACCAAAAATTATTCAAAATGTCAATTGAATTGTGCCTCATGTTGAATAACCACTTTTGAAACCCTCACAGTGACCAAAATTGCCATTTTTACAGAGCTTTGCTAACTCAAAAGCTTCCATTTTGACCAATTTCAGGCACCGAAATGACTTTAAACACACTTATTTTAGTTGAACAAGTCATAATAACACATTCCAACAGTCATTTAGAGTCAAAAGATTAAAAGTTAAAATTTCATCCATGTTGACCATTTTGGGAAAATTCGACAGGTCCGGAGTCATCGTTTTTCATCAGAAAATTGATTTTTTGTAGTGAACCAAAAATGATTCAAAATGTCAATTGGATCGTGCCTCATGTTGAATAACAACTTTTGAAACCCTCACAGTGACCAAAATTGCCATTTTTACAAAGCTTTGCTTTCTCAAAAGCTTTCTTTTTGACCAATTTCAGGCACCGAAATGACTTTAAACACACTTTTTTTAGTTGAAAAAGTCATAATTCACATCCAACAGTCATTTAGAGTCAAAAGATTAAAAGTTAAAATTTCATCCATGTTGGCCATTTTGGGAAAGTTCGACAGGTCCGGAGTCATCGTTTTTCATCAGAAAATTGATTTTTTGGAGTGTACCAAAAATGATTCAAAATGTCAATTGGATCGTGCCTAATGTTGAATAACCACTTTTGAAACCCTCACAGTGACCAAAATTGCCATTTTTACAGAGCTTTGCTAACTCAAAAGCTTCCATTTTGACCAATTTCAGGCACCGAAATGACTTTAAACACACGTATTTTAGTTAAACAAGTCAAAATTCACATCCAACAGGCATTTAGAGTCAAAAGACTAAAAGTTAAAATTTCATCCATGTTGACCATTTTGGGAAAGTTCGACAGGTCCGGAGTCATCGTTTTTCATCAAAAATTTGTTTTTTGGAGTGTACCAAAAATTATTCAAAATGTCAATTGAATTGTGCCTCATGTTGAATAACCACTTTTGAAACCCTCACAGTGACCAAAATTGCCATTTCTACAGAGTTTTGCTTACTCAAAAGCTTCCATTTTGAGCAATTTCAGGCACCAAAATGACTTTAAACACACTTTTTTTAGTTGAAAAAGTCATAATTCACATCCAACAGTCATTTAGAGTCAAAAGATTAAAAGTTAAAATTTCATCCATGTTGGCCATTTTGGGAAAGTTCGACAGGTCCGGAGTCATCGTTTTTCATCAGAAAACTGATTTTTTGGAGTGTACCAAAAATGATTCAAAATGTCAATTGGATCGTGCCTCATGTTGAATAACCACTTTTGAAACCCTCACAGTGACCAAAATTGCCATTTTTACAGAGTTTTGCTTACTCAAAAGCTTCCATTTTGGCCAATTTTAGGCACCGAAATGACTTTAAACACACTTTTTTTAGTTGAAAAAGTCATAATAACACATTCCAACAGTCATTTAGAGTCAAAAGATTAAAAGGTAAAATTTCATCCATGTTGACCATTTTGGGAAAGTTCGACAGGTCCGGAGTCATCGTTTTTCATCAGAAAATTGATTTTTTGGAGTGTACCAAAAATGATTCAAAATGTCAATTGGATCGTGCCTCATGTTGAATAACCACTTTTGAAACCCTCACAGTGACCAAAATTGCCATTTTTACAGAGCTTTGCTTACTCAAAAGCTTCAATTTTGACCAATTTCAGGCACCGAAATGACTTTAAACACACTTTTTTTAGTTGAAAAAGTCATAATAAAATATTCCAACAGTCATTTAGAGTCAAAAGATTAAAAGGTAAAATTTCATCCATGTTGACCATTTTGGGAAAGTTTGACAGGTCCGGAGTCATCGTTTTTCATCAGAAAATTGATTTTTTGGTGTGTACCAAAAATAATTCAAAATGTCAATTGGATTGTGCCTCATGTTGAATAACCGCTTTTGAAACCCTCACAGTGACCAAAATTGCCATTTTTACAGAGCTTTGCTTACTGAAAAGCTTTCATTTTGACCAATTTCAGGCACCGAAATGACTTTAAACACACTTTTTTTAGTTGAAAAAGTCATAATACACATCCAACAGTCATTTAGAGTCAAAAGATTAAAAGTAAAAATTTCATCCATGTTGACCATTTTGGGAAAGTTCGACAGGTCCGGAGTCATCGTTTTTCATTAGAAAACTGATTTTTGTAGTGTACCAAAAATGATTCAAAATGTCAATTGGATCGTGCCTCATGTTGAATAACCACTTTTGAAACCCTCGCAGTGACCAAAATTGCCATTTTTACAGAGTTTTGCTTGCTCAAAAGCTTCCATTTTGACCAATTTTAGGCACCGAAATGACTTTAAACACACTTTTTTTAGTTGAAAAAGTCATAATAACACATTCTAACAGTCATTTAGAGTCAAAAGATTAAAAGTTAAAATTTCATCCATGTTCACCATTTTGGGAAAGTTCGACAGGTCCGGAGTCATCGTTTTTCATCAGAAAATTTATTTTTTGGAGTGTACCAAAAATGATTCAAAATGTCAATTGGATCGTGCCTCATGTTGAATAACCACTTTTGAAACCCTCACAGTGACCAAAATTGCCATTTTTACAGAGTTTTGCTTACTCAAAAGCTTCCATTTTGACCAATTTCAGGCACCGAAATGACTTTAAACACACTTATTTTAGTTGAACAAGTCATAATTCACATCCAACAGTCATTTAGAGTCAAAAGATTAAAAGTCAAAATTTCATCCATGTTGACCATTTTGGGAAAATTCGACAGGTCCGGAGTCATCGTTTTTCATCAGAAAATTGATTTTTTGTAGTGAACCAAAAATGATTCAAAATGTCAATTGGATCGTGCCTCATGTTGAATAACCACTTTTGAAACCCTCACAGTGACCAAAATTGCCATTTTTACAGAGTTTTGCTTACTCAAAAGCTTCCATTTTGACCAATTTTAGGCACCGAAATGACTTTAAACACACTTTTTTTAGTTGAAAAAGTCATAATAACACATTCCAACAGTCATTTAGAGTAAAAAGATTAAAAGGTAAAATTTCATCCATGTTGACCATTTTGGGAAAGTTCGACAGGTCCGGAGTCATCGTTTTTCATCAGAAAATTGATTTTTTGGAGTGTACCAAAAATGATTCAAAATGTCAATTGGATCGTGCCTAATGTTGAATAACCACTTTTGAAACCCTCACAGTGACCAAAATTGCCATTTTTACAGAGCTTTGCTAACTCAAAAGCTTCCATTTTGACCAATTTCAGGCACCGAAATGACTTTAAACACACTTATTTTAGTTAAACAAGTCAAAATTCACATCCAACAGGCATTTAGAGTCAAAAGACTAAAAGTTAAAATTTCATCCATGTTGACCATTTTGGGAAAGTTCGACAGGTCCGGAGTCATCGTTTTTCATCAAAAATTTGATTTTTTGGAGTGTACCAAAAATGATTCAAAATGTCAATTGGATTGTGACTCATGTTGAATAACCACTTTTGAAACCCTAACAGTGACCAAAATTGCCATTTCTACAGAGTTTTGCTTACTCAAAAGCTTCCATTTTGAGCAATTTCAGGCACCGAAATGACTTTAAACACACTTATTTTAGTTGAACAAGTCATAATTCACATCCAACAGTCATTTAGAGTCAAAAGATTAAAAGTTAAAATTTCATCCATGTTGACCATTTTGGGAAAGTTCGACAGGTCCGGAGTCATCGTTTTTCATTAGAAAACTGATTTTTGTAGTGTACCAAAAATGATTCAAAATGTCAATTGGATCGTGCCTCATGTTGAATAACCACTTTTGAAACCCTCGCAGTGACCAAAATTGCTATTTTTACAGAGTTTTGCTTGCTCAAAAGCTTCCATTTTGACCAATTTTAGGCACCGAAATGACTTTAAACACACTTTTTTTAGTTGAAAAAGTCATAATAACACATTCTAACAGTCATTTAGAGTCAAAAGATTAAAAGTTAAAATTTCATCCATGTTGACCATTTTGGGAAAGTTCGACAGGTCCGGAGTCATCGTTTTTCATCAGAAAATTGATTTTTTGGAGTGTACCAAAAATGATTCAAAATGTCAATTGGATCGTGCCTAATGTTGAATAACCACTTTTGAAACCCTCACAGTGACCAAAATTGCCATTTTTACAGAGCTTTGCTAACTCAAAAGCTTCCATTTTGACCAATTTCAGGCACCGAAATGACTTTAAACACACTTATTTTAGTTAAACAAGTCAAAATTCACATCCAACAGGCATTTAGAGTCAAAAGACTAAAAGTTAAAATTTCATCCATGTTGACCATTTTGGGAAAGTTCGACAGGTCCGGAGTCATCGTTTTTCATCAAAAATTTGATTTTTTGGAGTGTACCAAAAATGATTCAAAATGTCAATTGGATTGTGACTCATGTTGAATAACCACTTTTGAAACCCTAACAGTGACCAAAATTGCCATTTCTACAGAGTTTTGCTTACTCAAAAGCTTCCATTTTGAGCAATTTCAGGCACCAAAATGACTTTAAACACACTTATTTTAGTTGAACAAGTCATAATTCACATCCAACAGTCATTTAGAGTTAAAAGATTAAAAGTTAAAATTTCATCCATGTTGACCATTTTGGGAAAATTCGACAGGTCCGGAGTCATCGTTTTTCATCAGAAAATTGATTTTTTGGTGTGTACCAAAAATGATTCAAAATGTCAATTGGATCGTGCCTCATGTTGAATAACCACTTTTGAAACCCTCACAGTGACCAAAATTGCCATTTTTACAGAGTTTTGCTTACTCAAAAGCTTCCATTTTGACCAATTTCAGGCACCGAAATGACTTTAAACACACTTATTTTAGTTGAACAAGTCATAATTCACATCCAACAGTCATTTAGAGTCAAAAGATTAAAAGTCAAAATTTCATCCATGTTGACCATTTTGGGAAAATTCGACAGGTCCGGAGTCATCGTTTTTCATCAGAAAATTGATTTTTTGTAGTGAACCAAAAATGATTCAAAATGTCAATTGGATCGTGCCTCATGTTGAATAACCACTTTTGAAACCCTCACAGTGACCAAAATTGCCATTATTACAGAGCTTTGCTTACTCAAAAGCTTTCTTTTTGACCAATTTCAGGCACCGAAATGACTTTAAACACACTTTTTTTAGTTGAAAAAGTCATAATTTACATCCAACAGTCATTTAGAGTCAAAAGATTAAAAGTCAAAATTTCATCCATGTTGACCATTTTGGGAAAGTTCGACAGGTCCGGAGTCATCGTTTTTCATCAGAAAATTGATTTTTTGGAGTGTACCAAAAATGATTCAAAATGTCAATTGGATCGTGCCTCATGTTGAATAACAACTTTTGAAACCCTCACAGTGACCAAAATTGCCATTTTTACAGAGTTTTGCTTACTCAAAAGCTTCCATTTTGACCAATTTCAGGCACCGAAATGACTTTAAACACACTTATTTTAGTTGAACAAGTCAAAATTCACATCCAACAGGCATTTAGAGTCAAAAGATTAAAAGTTAAAATTTCATCCATGTTTACCATTTTGGGAAAGTTCGACAGGTCCGGAGTCATCATTTTTTATCGGAAAATTGATTTTTTGGAGTGTACCAAAAATTATTTAAAATATCAATTGAATTGTGCCTCATGTTGAATAACCACTTTTGAAACCCTCACAGTGACCAAAATTGCCATTTTTACAGAGCTTTGCTTACTCAAAAGCTTTCATTTTGACCAATTTCAGGCACCGAAATGACTTTAAACACACTTTTTTTAGTTGAACAAGTCATAATTCACATCCAACAGTCATTTAGAGTCAAAAGATTAAAAGTTAAAATTTCATCCATGTTGACCATTTTGGGAAAGTTCGACAGGTCCGGAGTCATCGTTTTTCACTAGAAAACTGATTTTTGTAGTGTACCAAAAATGATTCAAAATGTCAATTGGATCGTGCCTCATGTTGAATAACCACTTTTGAAACCCTCGCAGTGACCAAAATTGCCATTTTTACAGAGTTTTGCTTGCTCAAAAGCTTCCATTTTGACCAATTTTAGGCACCGAAATGACTTTAAACACACTTTTTTTAGTTGAAAAAGTCATAATAACACATTCTAACAGTCATTTAGAGTCAAAAGATTAAAAGTTAAAATTTCATCCATGTTGACCATTTTGGGAAAGTTCGACAGGTCCGGAGTCATCGTTTTTCATCAGAAAATTGATTTTTTGGAGTGTACCAAAAATGATTCAAAATGTCAATTGGATCGTGCCTAATGTTGAATAACCACTTTTGAAACCCTCACAGTGACCAAAATTGCCATTTTTTACAGAGCTTTGCTAACTCAAAAGCTTCCATTTTGACCAATTTCAGGCACCGAAATGACTTTAAACACACTTATTTTAGTTAAACAAGTCAAAATTCACATCCAACAGGCATTTAGAGTCAAAAGACTAAAAGTTAAAATTTCATCCATGTTGACCATTTTGGGAAAGTTCGACAGGTCCGGAGTCATCGTTTTTCATCAAAAATTTGATTTTTTGGAGTGTACCAAAAATGATTCAAAATGTCAATTGGATTGTGACTCATGTTGAATAACCACTTTTGAAACCCTAACAGTGACCAAAATTGCCATTTCTACAGAGTTTTGCTTACTCAAAAGCTTCCATTTTGAGCAATTTCAGGCACCGAAATGACTTTAAACACACTTATTTTAGTTGAACAAGTCATAATTCACATCCAACAGTCATTTAGAGTTAAAAGATTAAAAGTTAAAATTTCATCCATGTTGACCATTTTGGGAAAATTCGACAGGTCCGGAGTCATCGTTTTTCATCAGAAAATTGATTTTTTGGTGTGTACCAAAAATGATTCAAAATGTCAATTGG
Source organism: Lissotriton helveticus (assembly GCF_964261635.1). NCBI lineage: Eukaryota > Metazoa > Chordata > Amphibia > Caudata > Salamandridae > Lissotriton > Lissotriton helveticus. Next base: position 340,177,680 of record NC_136072.1, read on the forward strand.
ATTGTGCCTCATGTTGAATAACCGCTTTTGAAACCCTCACAGTAACCAAAATTGCCATTTTTACAGAGTTTTGCTTACTCAAAAGCTTCCATTTTGACCAATTTCAGGCACCGAAATGACTTTAAACACACTTATTTTAGTTGAACAAGTCATAATTCACATCCAACAGTCATTTAGAGTCAAAAGATTAAAAGTCAAAATTTCATCCATGTTGACCATTTTGGGAAAATTCGACAGGTCCGGAGTCATCGTTTTTCATCAGAAAATTGATTTTTTGTAGTGAACCAAAAATGATTCAAAATGTCAATTGGATCGTGCCTCATGTTGAATAACCACTTTTGAAACTTTCACAGTGACCAAAATTGCAATTTTTACAGAGCTTTGCTTACTCAAAAGCTTTCTTTTTGACCAATTTCAGGCACCGAAATGACTTTAAACACACTTTTTTTAGTTGAACAAGTCATAATTCACATCCAACAGTCATTTAGAGTCAAAAGATTAAAAGTTAAAATTTCATCCATGTTGACCATTTTGGGAAAATTCGACAGGTCCGGAGTCATCGTTTTTCATCAGAAAAGTGATTTTTTGTAGTGAACCAAAAATTATTCAAAATGTCAATTGGATCGTGCCTCATGTTGAATAACCACTTTTGAAACCCTCACAGTGACCAAAATTTCCATTTTTACAGAGCTTTGCTTACTCAAAAGCTTCCATTTTGATCAATTTCAGGCACCGAAACTACTTTAAACACACTTATTTTAGTTGAAAAAGTCATAATAAAATATTCAAACAGTCATTTAGAGTCAAAAGATTAAAAGTTAAAATTTCATCCATGTTGACCATTTTGGAAAAGTTTGACAGGTCCGGAGTCATCGTTTTTCATCAGAAAACTGATTTTTTGGAGTGTACCAAAAATGATTCAAAATGTCAATTGGATCGTGCCTCATGTTGAATAACCACTTTTGAAACCCTCACAGTGACCAAAATTGCCATTTTTACAGAGTTTTGCTTACTCAAAAGCTTCCATTTTGGCCAATTTTAGGCACCGAAATGACTTTAAACACACTTTTTTTAGTTGAAAAAGTCATAATAACACATTCCAACAGTCATTTAGAGTCAAAAGATTAAAAGGTAAAATTTCATCCATGTTGACCATTTTGGGAAAGTTCGACAGGTCCGGAGTCATCGTTTTTCATCAGAAAATTGATTTTTTGGAGTGTACCAAAAATGATTCAAAATGTCAATTGGATCGTGCCTCGTGTTGAATAACCACTTTTGAAACCCTCACAGTGACCAAAATTGCCATTTTTACAGAGCTTTGCTTACTCAAAAGCTTCAATTTTGACCAATTTCAGGCACCGAAAGGACATTAAACACACTTATTTTAGTTGAACAAATCAAAATTCACATCCAACAGGCATTTAGAGTCAAAAGATTAAAAGTTAAAATTTCATCCATGTTTACCATTTTGGGAAAGTTCGACAGGTCCGGAGTCATCGTTTTTCATCGGAAAATTGATTTTTTGGAGTGTACCAAAAATTATTCAAAATGTCAATTGAATTGTGCCTCATGTTGAATAACCACTTTTGAAACCCTCACAGAGACCAAAATTGCCATTTTTACAGAGCTTTGCTAACTCAAAAGCTTCCATTTTGACCAATTTCAGGCACCGAAATGACTTTAAACACACTTTTTTTAGTTGAAAAAGTCATAATAACACATTCTAACAGTCATTTAGAGTCAAAAGATTAAAAGTTAAAATTTCATCCATGTTGACCATTTTGGGAAAGTTCGACAGGTCCGGAGTCATCGTTTTTCATCAGAAAATTGATTTTTTGGAGTGTACCAAAAATGATTCAAAATGTCAATTGGATCGTGCCTCATGTTGAATAACCACTTTTGAAACCCTCACAGTGACCAAAATTGCCATTTTTACAGAGCTTTGCTTACTCAAAAGCTTTCATTTTGACCAATTTCAGGCACCGAAATGACTTTAAACACACTTTTTTAGTTGAAAAAGTCATAATTCACATCCAACAGTCATTTAGAGTCAAAAGATTAAAAGTTAAAATTTCATCCATGTTGACCATTTTGGGAAAGTTCGACAGGTCCGGAGTCATCGTTTTTCATTAGAAAACTGATTTTTGTAGTGTACCAAAAATGATTCAAAATGTCAATTGGATCGTGCCTCATGTTGAATAACCACTTTTGAAACCCTCGCAGTGACCAAAATTGCCATTTTTACAGAGTTTTGCTTGCTCAAAAGCTTCCATTTTGACCAATTTTAGGCACCGAAATGACTTTAAACACACTTTTTTTAGTTGAAAAAGTCATAATAACACATTCTAACAGTCATTTAGAGTCAAAAGATTAAAAGTTAAAATTTCATCCATGTTGACCATTTTGGGAAAGTTCGACAGGTCCGGAGTCATCGTTTTTCATCAGAAAATTGATTTTTTGGAGTGTACCAAAAATGATTCAAAATGTCAATTGGATCGTGCCTAATGTTGAATAACCACTTTTGAAACCCTCACAGTGACCAAAATTGCCATTTTTTACAGAGCTTTGCTAACTCAAAAGCTTCCATTTTGACCAATTTCAGGCACCGAAATGACTTTAAACACACTTATTTTAGTTAAACAAGTCAAAATTCACATCCAACAGGCATTTAGAGTCAAAAGACTAAAAGTTAAAATTTCATCCATGTTGACCATTTTGGGAAAGTTCGACAGGTCCGGAGTCATCGTTTTTCATCAAAAATTTGATTTTTTGGAGTGTACCAAAAATGATTCAAAATGTCAATTGGATTGTGACTCATGTTGAATAACCACTTTTGAAACCCTAACAGTGACCAAAATTGCCATTTCTACAGAGTTTTGCTTACTCAAAAGCTTCCATTTTGAGCAATTTCAGGCACCGAAATGACTTTAAACACACTTATTTTAGTTGAACAAGTCATAATTCACATCCAACAGTCATTTAGAGTTAAAAGATTAAAAGTTAAAATTTCATCCATGTTGACCATTTTGGGAAAATTCGACAGGTCCGGAGTCATCGTTTTTCATCAGAAAATTGATTTTTTGGTGTGTACCAAAAATGATTCAAAATGTCAATTGGATTGTGCCTCATGTTGAATAACCGCTTTTGAAACCCTCACAGTAACCAAAATTGCCATTTTTACAGAGTTTTGCTTACTCAAAAGCTTCCATTTTGACCAATTTCAGGCACCGAAATGACTTTAAACACACTTTTTTTAGTTGAACAAGTCATAATAACACATTCTAACAGTCATTTAGAGTCAAAAGATTAAAAGTTAAAATTTCATCCATGTTGACCATTTTGGGAAAGTTCGACAGGTCCGGAGTCATCGTTTTTCATCAGAAAATTGATTTTTTGGAGTGTACCAAAAATGATTCAAAATGTCAATTGGATCGTGCCTCATGTTGAATAACCACTTTTGAAACCCTCACAGTGACCAAAATTGCCATTTTTACAGAGTTTTGCTTACTCAAACGCTTCCATTTTGACCAATTTCAGGCACCGAAATGACTTTAAACACACTTATTTTAGTTGAACAAGTCATAATTCACATCCAACAGTCATTTAGAGTCAAAAGATTAAAAGTCAAAATTTCATCCATGTTGACCATTTTGGGAAAATTCGACAGGTCCGGAGTCATCGTTTTTCATCAGAAAATTGATTTTTTGTAGTGAACCAAAAATGATTCAAAATGTCAATTGGATCGTGCCTCATGTTGAATAACCACTTTTGAAACTTTCACAGTGACCAAAATTGCCATTTTTACAGAGCTTTGCTTACTCAAAAGCTTTCTTTTTGACCAATTTCAGGCACCGAAATGACTTTAAACACACTTTTTTTAGTTGAACAAGTCATAATTCACATCCAACAGTCATTTAGAGTCAAAAGATTAAAAGTAAAAATTTCATCCATGTTGACCATTTTGGAAAAGTTTGACAGGTCCGGAGTCATCGTTTTTCATCAGAAAACTGATTTTTTGGAGTGTACCAAAAATGATTCAAAATGTCAATTGGATCGTGCCTCATGTTGAATAACCACTTTTGAAACCCTCACAGTGACCAAAATTGCCATTTTTACAGAGTTTTGCTTACTCAAAAGCTTCCATTTTGGCCAATTTTAGGCACCGAAATGACTTTAAACACACTTTTTTTAGTTGAAAAAGTCATAATAACACATTCCAACAGTCATTTAGAGTCAAAAGATTAAAAGGTAAAATTTCATCCATGTTGACCATTTTGGGAAAGTTCGACAGGTCCGGAGTCATCGTTTTTCATCAGAAAATTGATTTTTTGAAGTGTACCAAAAATGATTCAAAATGTCAATTGGATCGTGCCTCGTGTTGAATAACCACTTTTGAAACCCTCACAGTGACCAAAATTGCCATTTTTACAGAGCTTTGCTTACTCAAAAGCTTCAATTTTGACCAATTTCAGGCACCGAAAGGACATTAAACACACTTATTTTAGTTGAACAAATCAAAATTCACATCCAACAGGCATTTAGAGTCAAAAGATTAAAAGTTAAAATTTCATCCATGTTTACCATTTTGGGAAAGTTCGACAGGTCCGGAGTCATCGTTTTTCATCGGAAAATTGATTTTTTGGAGTGTACCAAAAATTATTCAAAATGTCAATTGAATTGTGCCTCATGTTGAATAACCACTTTTGAAACCCTCACAGTGACCAAAATTGCCATTTTTACAGAGCTTTGCTTACACAAAAGCTTTCATTTTGACCAATTTCAGGCACCGAAATGACTTTAAACACACTTTTTTTAGTTGAAAAAGTCATAATAAAATATTCCAACAGTCATTTAGAGTCAAAAGATTAAAAGTTAAAATTTCATCCATGTTGACCATTTTGGGAAAGTTTGACAGGACCGGAGTCATCGTTTTTCATCAGAAAATTGATTTTTTGGTGTGTACCAAAAATAATTCAAAATGTCAATTGGATTGTGCCTCATGTTGAATAACCGCTTTTGAAACCCTCACAGTGACCAAAATTGCCATTTTTACAGAGCTTTGCTTACTCAAAAGCTTTCATTTTGACCAATTTCAGGCACCGAAATGACTTTAAACACACTTTTTTTAGTTGAAAAAGTCATAATTCACATCCAACAGTCATTTAGAGTCAAAAGATTAAAAGTTAAAATTTCATCCATGTTGACCATTTTGGGAAAGTTCGACAGGTCCGGAGTCATCGTTTTTCATTAGAAAACTGATTTTTGTAGTGTACCAAAAATGATTCAAAATGTCAATTGGATCGTGCCTCATGTTGAATAACCACTTTTGAAACCCTCGCAGTGACCAAAATTGCCATTTTTACAGAGTTTTGCTTGCTTAAAAGCTTCCATTTTGACCAATTTTAGGCACCGAAATGACTTTAAAACACACTTTTTTTAGTTGAAAAAGTCATAATAACACATTCTAACAGTCATTTAGAGTCAAAAGATTAAAAGTTAAAATTTCATCCATGTTGACCATTTTGGGAAAGTTCGACAGGTCCGGAGTCATCGTTTTTCATCAGAAAATTGATTTTTTGGAGTGTACCAAAAATGATTCAAAATGTCAATTGGATCGTGCCTCATGTTGAATAACCACTTTTGAAACCCTCACAGTGACCAAAATTGCCATTTTTACAGAGTTTTGCTTACTCAAAAGCTTCCATTTTGACCAATTTTAGGCACCGAAATGACTTTAAACACACTTTTTTTAGTTGAAAAAGTCATAATAACACATTCCAACAGTCATTTAGAGTCAAAAGATTAAAAGGTAAAATTTCATCCATGTTGACCATTTTGGGAAAGTTTGACAGGTCCGGAGTCATCGTTTTTCATCAGAAAATTGATTTTTTGGAGTGTACCAAAAATGATTCAAAATGTCAATTGGATCGTGCCTCATGTTGAATAACAACTTTTGAAACCCTCACAGTGACCAAAATTGCCATTTTTACAGAGTTTTGCTTACTCAAAAGCTTCCATTTTGACCAATTTCATGCACCGAAATGACTTTAAACACACTTATTTTAGTTGAACAAGTCAAAATTCACATCCAACAGGCATTTAGAGTCAAAAGATTAAAAGTTAAAATTTCATCCATGTTTACCATTTTGGGAAAGTTCGACAGGTCCGGAGTCATCATTTTTCATCGGAAAATTGATTTTTTGGAGTGTACCAAAAATTATTCAAAATGTCAATTGAATTGTGCCTCATGTTGAATAACCACTTTTGAAACCCTCACAGTGACCAAAATTGCCATTTTTACAGAGCTTTGCTTACTCAAAAGCTTTCATTTTGACCAATTTCAGGCACCAAAATGACTTTAAACACACTTTTTTAGTTGAAAAAGTTATAATTCACATCCAACAGTCATTTAGAGTCAAAAGATTAAAAGTAAAAATTTCATCCATGTTGACCATTTTGGGAAAGTTCGACAGGTCCGGAGTCATCGTTTTTCATTAGAAAACTGATTTTTGTAGTGTACCAAAAAGGATTCAAAATGTCAATTGGATCGTGCCTCATGTTGAATAACCACTTTTGAAACCCTCGCAGTGACCAAAATTGCCATTTTTACAGAGTTTTGCTTACTCAAAAGCTTCCATTTTGACCAATTTCAGGCACCGAAATGACTTTAAACACACTTATTTTAGTTGAACAAGTCATAATTCACATCCAACAGTCATTTAGAGTCAAAAGATTAAAAGTCAAAATTTCATCCATGTTGACCATTTTGGGAAAATTCGACAGGTCCGGAGTAATCGTTTTCCATCAGAAAATTGATTTTTTGGAGTGTACCAAAAATGATTCAAAATGTCAATTGGATCGTGCCTCATGTTGAATAACCACTTTTGAAACCCTCACAGTGACCGAAATTGCCATTTTTACAGAGCTTTGCTTACTCAAAAGCTTTCTTTTTGACCAATTTCAGGCACCGAAATGACTTTAAACACACTTTTTTTAGTTGAAAAAGCCATAATTCACATCCAACAGTCATTTAGAGTCAAAAGATTAAAAGTTAAAATTTCATCCATGTTGACCATTTTGGGAAAATTCGACAGGTCCGGAGTCATCGTTTTTCATCAGAAAATTGATTTTTTGGTGTGTACCAAAAATGATTCAAAATGTCAATAGGATCGTGCCTCATGTTGAATAACCACTTTTGAAACCCTCACAGTGACCAAAATTGCCATTTTTACAGAGCTTTGCTAACTCAAAAGCTTCCATTTTGACCAATTTCAGGCACCGAAATGACTTTAAACACACTTATTTTAGTTGAACAAGTCATAATAACACATTCCAACAGTCATTTAGAGTCAAAAGATTAAAAGTTAAAATTTCATCCATGTTTACCATTTTCGGAAAGTTCGACAGGTCCGGAGTCATCGTTTTTCATCGGAAAATAGATTTTTTGGAGTGTACCAAAAATTATTCAAAATGTCAATTGAATTGTGCCTCATGTTGAATAACCACTTTTGAAACCCTCACAGTGACCAAAATTGCCATTTTTACAGAGTTTTGCTTACTCAAAAGCTTCCATTTTGACCAATTTCAGGCACCGAAATGACTTTAAACACACTTGTTTTAGTTGAACAAGTCATAATTCACATCCAACAGGCATTTAGATTCAAAAGATTAAAAGTTAAAATTTCATCCATGTTTACCATTTTGGGAAAGTTCGACAGGTCCGGAGTCATCGTTTTCCATCGGAAAATTGATTTTTTGGAGTGTACCAAAAATTATTCAAAATGTCAATTGAATTGTGCCTCATGTTGAATAACCACTTTTGAAACCCTCACAGTGACCAAAATTGCCATTTTTACAGAGCTTTGCTTACACAAAAGCTTTCATTTTGACCAATTTCAGGCACCGAAATGACTTTAAACACACTTTTTTTAGTTGAAAAAGTCATAATAAAATATTCCAACAGTCATTTAGAGTCAAAAAGATTAAAAGTTAAAATTTCATCCATGTTGACCATTTTGGGAAAGTTTGACAGGACCGGAGTCATCGTTTTTCATCAGAAAATTGATTTTTTGGTGTGTACCAAAAATAATTCAAAATGTCAATTGGATTGTGCCTCATGTTGAATAACCGCTTTTGAAACCCTCACAGTGACCAAAATTGCCATTTTTACAGAACTTTGCTTACTCAAAAGCTTTCATTTTGACCAATTTCAGGCACCGAAATTACTTTAAACACACTTTTTTTAGTTGAAAAAGTCATAATTCACATCCAACAGTCATTTAGAGTCAAAAGATTAAAAGTTAAAATTTCATCCATGTTGACCATTTTGGGAAAGTTCGACAGGTCCGGAGTCATCGTTTTTCATCAGAAAATTGATTTTTTGGAGTGTACCAAAAATGATTCAAAATGTCAATTGGATCGTGCCTAATGTTGAATAACCACTTTTGAAACCCTCACAGTGACCAAAATTGCCATTTTTTACAGAGCTTTGCTAACTCAAAAGCTTCCATTTTGACCAATTTCAGGCACCGAAATGACTTTAAACACACTTATTTTAGTTAAACAAGTCAAAATTCACATCCAACAGGCATTTAGAGTCAAAAGACTAAAAGTTAAAATTTCATCCATGTTGACCATTTTGGGAAAGTTCGACAGGTCCGGAGTCATCGTTTTTCATCAAAAATTTGATTTTTTGGAGTGTACCAAAAATGATTCAAAATGTCAATTGGATTGTGACTCATGTTGAATAACCACTTTTGAAACCCTAACAGTGACCAAAATTGCCATTTCTACAGAGTTTTGCTTACTCAAAAGCTTCCATTTTGAGCAATTTCAGGCACCGAAATGACTTTAAACACACTTATTTTAGTTGAACAAGTCATAATTCACATCCAACAGTCATTTAGAGTTAAAAGATTAAAAGTTAAAATTTCATCCATGTTGACCATTTTGGGAAAATTCGACAGGTCCGGAGTCATCGTTTTTCATCAGAAAATTGATTTTTTGGTGTGTACCAAAAATGATTCAAAATGTCAATTGGATTGTGCCTCATGTTGAATAACCGCTTTTGAAACCCTCACAGTAACCAAAATTGCCATTTTTACAGAGTTTTGCTTACTCAAAAGCTTCCATTTTGACCAATTTCAGGCACCGAAATGACTTTAAACACACTTTTTTTAGTTGAACAAGTCATAATAACACATTCTAACAGTCATTTAGAGTCAAAAGATTAAAAGTTAAAATTTCATCCATGTTGACCATTTTGGGAAAGTTCGACAGGTCCGGAGTCATCGTTTTTCATCAGAAAATTGATTTTTTGGAGTGTACCAAAAATGATTCAAAATGTCAATTGGATCGTGCCTCATGTTGAATAACCACTTTTGAAACCCTCACAGTGACCAAAATTGCCATTTTTACAGAGTTTTGCTTACTCAAACGCTTCCATTTTGACCAATTTCAGGCACCGAAATGACTTTAAACACACTTATTTTAGTTGAACAAGTCATAATTCACATCCAACAGTCATTTAGAGTCAAAAGATTAAAAGTCAAAATTTCATCCATGTTGACCATTTTGGGAAAATTCGACAGGTCCGGAGTCATCGTTTTTCATCAGAAAATTGATTTTTTGTAGTGAACCAAAAATGATTCAAAATGTCAATTGGATCGTGCCTCATGTTGAATAACCACTTTTGAAACTTTCACAGTGACCAAAATTGCCATTTTTACAGAGCTTTGCTTACTCAAAAGCTTTCTTTTTGACCAATTTCAGGCACCGAAATGACTTTAAACACACTTTTTTTAGTTGAACAAGTCATAATTCACATCCAACAGTCATTTAGAGTCAAAAGATTAAAAGTAAAAAGTTTCATCCATGTTGACCATTTTGGAAAAGTTTGACAGGTCCGGAGTCATCGTTTTTCATCAGAAAACTGATTTTTTGGAGTGTACCAAAAATGATTCAAAATGTCAATTGGATCGTGCCTCATGTTGAATAACCACTTTTGAAACCCTCACAGTGACCAAAATTGCCATTTTTACAGAGTTTTGCTTACTCAAAAGCTTCCATTTTGGCCAATTTTAGGCACCGAAATGACTTTAAACACACTTTTTTTAGTTGAAAAAGTCATAATAACACATTCCAACAGTCATTTAGAGTCAAAAGATTAAAAGGTAAAATTTCATCCATGTTGACCATTTTGGGAAAGTTCGACAGGTCCGGAGTCATCGTTTTTCATCAGAAAATTGATTTTTTGAAGTGTACCAAAAATGATTCAAAATGTCAATTGGATCGTGCCTCGTGTTGAAAAACCACTTTTGAAACCCTCACAGTGACCAAAATTGCCATTTTTACAGAGCTTTGCTTACTCAAAAGCTTCAATTTTGACCAATTTCAGGCACCGAAAGGACATTAAACACACTTATTTTAGTTGAACAAATCAAAATTCACATCCAACAGGCATTTAGAGTCAAAAGATTAAAAGTTAAAATTTCATCCATGTTTACCATTTTGGGAAAGTTCGACAGGTCCGGAGTCATCGTTTTTCATCGGAAAATTGATTTTTTGGAGTGTACCAAAAATTATTCAAAATGTCAATTGAATTGTGCCTCATGTTGAATAACCACTTTTGAAACCCTCACAGTGACCAAAATTGCCATTTTTACAGAGCTTTGCTTACACAAAAGCTTTCATTTTGACCAATTTCAGGCACCGAAATGACTTTAAACACACTTTTTTTAGTTGAAAAAGTCATAATAAAATATTCCAACAGTCATTTAGAGTCAAAAGATTAAAAGTTAAAATTTCATCCATGTTGACCATTTTGGGAAAGTTTGACAGGACCGGAGTCATCGTTTTTCATCAGAAAATTGATTTTTTGGTGTGTACCAAAAATAATTCAAAATGTCAATTGGATTGTGCCTCATGTTGAATAACCGCTTTTGAAACCCTCACAGTGACCAAAATTGCCATTTTTACAGAGCTTTGCTTACTCAAAAGCTTTCATTTTGACCAATTTCAGGCACCGAAATGACTTTAAACACACTTTTTTTAGTTGAAAAAGTCATAATTCACATCCAACAGTCATTTAGAGTCAAAAGATTAAAAGTTAAAATTTCATCCATGTTGACCATTTTGGGAAAGTTCGACAGGTCCGGAGTCATCGTTTTTCATTAGAAAACTGATTTTTGTAGTGTACCAAAAATGATTCAAAATGTCAATTGGATCGTGCCTCATGTTGAATAACCACTTTTGAAACCCTCGCAGTGACCAAAATTGCCATTTTTACAGAGTTTTGCTTGCTTAAAAGCTTCCATTTTGACCAATTTTAGGCACCGAAATGACTTTAAAACACACTTTTTTTAGTTGAAAAAGTCATAATAACACATTCTAACAGTCATTTAGAGTCAAAAGATTAAAAGTTAAAATTTCATCCATGTTGACCATTTTGGGAAAGTTCGACAGGTCCGGAGTCATCGTTTTTCATCAGAAAATTGATTTTTTGGAGTGTACCAAAAATGATTCAAAATGTCAATTGGATCGTGCCTCATGTTGAATAACCACTTTTGAAACCCTCACAGTGACCAAAATTGCCATTTTTACAGAGTTTTGCTTACTCAAAAGCTTCCATTTTGACCAATTTTAGGCACCGAAATGACTTTAAACACACTTTTTTTAGTTGAAAAAGTCATAATAACACATTCCAACAGTCATTTAGAGTCAAAAGATTAAAAGGTAAAATTTCATCCATGTTGACCATTTTGGGAAAGTTTGACAGGTCCGGAGTCATCGTTTTTCATCAGAAAATTGATTTTTTGGAGTGTACCAAAAATGATTCAAAATGTCAATTGGATCGTGCCTCATGTTGAATAACAACTTTTGAAACCCTCACAGTGACCAAAATTGCCATTTTTACAGAGTTTTGCTTACTCAAAAGCTTCCATTTTGACCAATTTCATGCACCGAAATGACTTTAAACACACTTATTTTAGTTGAACAAGTCAAAATTCACATCCAACAGGCATTTAGAGTCAAAAGATTAAAAGTTAAAATTTCATCCATGTTTACCATTTTGGGAAAGTTCGACAGGTCCGGAGTCATCATTTTTCATCGGAAAATTGATTTTTTGGAGTGTACCAAAAATTATTCAAAATGTCAATTGAATTGTGCCTCATGTTGAATAACCACTTTTGAAACCCTCACAGTGACCAAAATTGCCATTTTTACAGAGCTTTGCTTACTCAAAAGCTTTCATTTTGACCAATTTCAGGCACCAAAATGACTTTAAACACACTTTTTTAGTTGAAAAAGTTATAATTCACATCCAACAGTCATTTAGAGTCAAAAGATTAAAAGTAAAAATTTCATCCATGTTGACCATTTTGGGAAAGTTCGACAGGTCCGGAGTCATCGTTTTTCATTAGAAAACTGATTTTTGTAGTGTACCAAAAAGGATTCAAAATGTCAATTGGATCGTGCCTCATGTTGAATAACCACTTTTGAAACCCTCGCAGTGACCAAAATTGCCATTTTTACAGAGTTTTGCTTACTCAAAAGCTTCCATTTTGACCAATTTCAGGCACCGAAATGACTTTAAACACACTTATTTTAGTTGAACAAGTCATAATTCACATCCAACAGTCATTTAGAGTCAAAAGATTAAAAGTCAAAATTTCATCCATGTTGACCATTTTGGGAAAATTCGACAGGTCCGGAGTAATCGTTTTCCATCAGAAAATTGATTTTTTGGAGTGTACCAAAAATGATTCAAAATGTCAATTGGATCGTGCCTCATGTTGAATAACCACTTTTGAAACCCTCACAGTGACCGAAATTGCCATTTTTACAGAGCTTTGCTTACTCAAAAGCTTTCTTTTTGACCAATTTCAGGCACCGAAATGACTTTAAACACACTTTTTTTAGTTGAAAAAGCCATAATTCACATCCAACAGTCATTTAGAGTCAAAAGATTAAAAGTTAAAATTTCATCCATGTTGACCATTTTGGGAAAATTCGACAGGTCCGGAGTCATCGTTTTTCATCAGAAAATTGATTTTTTGGTGTGTACCAAAAATGATTCAAAATGTCAATAGGATCGTGCCTCATGTTGAATAACCACTTTTGAAACCCTCACAGTGACCAAAATTGCCATTTTTACAGAGCTTTGCTAACTCAAAAGCTTCCATTTTGACCAATTTCAGGCACCGAAATGACTTTAAACACACTTATTTTAGTTGAACAAGTCATAATAACACATTCCAACAGTCATTTAGAGTCAAAAGATTAAAAGTTAAAATTTCATCCATGTTTACCATTTTCGGAAAGTTCGACAGGTCCGGAGTCATCGTTTTTCATCGGAAAATAGATTTTTTGGAGTGTACCAAAAATTATTCAAAATGTCAATTGAATTGTGCCTCATGTTGAATAACCACTTTTGAAACCCTCACAGTGACCAAAATTGCCATTTTTACAGAGTTTTGCTTACTCAAAAGCTTCCATTTTGACCAATTTCAGGCACCGAAATGACTTTAAACACACTTGTTTTAGTTGAACAAGTCATAATTCACATCCAACAGGCATTTAGATTCAAAAGATTAAAAGTTAAAATTTCATCCATGTTTACCATTTTGGGAAAGTTCGACAGGTCCGGAGTCATCGTTTTCCATCGGAAAATTGATTTTTTGGAGTGTACCAAAAATTATTCAAAATGTCAATTGAATTGTGCCTCATGTTGAATAACCACTTTTGAAACCCTCACAGTGACCAAAATTGCCATTTTTACAGAGCTTTGCTTACACAAAAGCTTTCATTTTGACCAATTTCAGGCACCGAAATGACTTTAAACACACTTTTTTTAGTTGAAAAAGTAATAATAAAATATTCCAACAGTCATTTAGAGTCAAAAAGATTAAAAGTTAAAATTTCATCCATGTTGACCATTTTGGGAAAGTTTGACAGGACCGGAGTCATCGTTTTTCATCAGAAAATTGATTTTTTGGTGTGTACCAAAAATAATTCAAAATGTCAATTGGATTGTGCCTCATGTTGAATAACCGCTTTTGAAACCCTCACAGTGACCAAAATTGCCATTTTTACAGAACTTTGCTTACTCAAAAGCTTTCATTTTGACCAATTTCAGGCACCGAAATTACTTTAAACACACTTTTTTTAGTTGAAAAAGTCATAATTCACATCCAACAGTCATTTAGAGTCAAAAGATTAAAAGTTAAAATTTCATCCATGTTGACCATTTTGGGAAAGTTCGACAGGTCCGGAGTCATCGTTTTTCATTAGAAAACTGATTTTTGTAGTGTACCAAAAATGATTCAAAATGTCAATTGGATCGTGCCTCATGTTGAATAACCACTTTTGAAACCCTCGCAGTGACCAAAATTGCCATTTTTACAGAGTTTTGCTTGCTTAAAAGCTTCCATTTTGACCAATTTTAGGCACCGAAATGACTTTAAACACACTTTTTTTAGTTGAAAAAGTCATAATAACACATTCTAACAGTCATTTAGAGTCAAAAGATTAAAAGTTAAAATTTCATCCATGTTGACCATTTTGGGAAAGTTCGACAGGTCCGGAGTCATCGTTTTTCATCAGAAAATTGATTTTTTGGAGTGTACCAAAAATGATTCAAAATGTCAATTGGATCGTGCCTCATGTTGAATAACCACTTTTGAAACCCTCACAGTGACCAAAATTGCCATTTTTACAGAGCTTTGCTAACTCAAAAGCTTCCATTTTGACCAATTTCAGGCACCGAAATGACTTTAAACACACTTATTTTAGTTGAACAAGTCATAATAACACATTCCAACAGTCATTTAGAGTCAAAAGATTAAAAGTTAAAATTTCATCCATGTTTACCATTTTCGGAAAGTTCGACAGGTCCGGAGTCATCGTTTTTCATCGGAAAATAGATTTTTTGGAGTGTACCAAAAATTATTCAAAATGTCAATTGAATTGTGCCTCATGTTGAATAACCACTTTTGAAACCCTCACAGTGACCAAAATTGCCATTTTTACAGAGTTTTGCTTACTCAAAAGCTTCCATTTTGACCAATTTCAGGCACCGAAATGACTTTAAACACACTTGTTTTAGTTGAACAAGTCATAATGCACATCCAACAGGCATTTAGAGTCAAAAGATTAAAAGTTAAAATTTCATCCATGTTTACCATTTTGGGAAAGTTCGACAGGTCCGGAGTCATCGTTTTCCATCGGAAAATTGATTTTTTGGAGTGTACCAAAAATTATTCAAAATGTCAATTGAATTGTGCCTCATGTTGAATAACCACTTTTGAAACCCTCACAGTGACCAAAATTGCCATTTTTACAGAGCTTTGCTTACACAAAAGCTTTCATTTTGACCAATTTCAGGCACGGAAATGACTTTAAACACACTTTTTTTAGTTGAAAAAGTCATAATAAAATATTCCAACAGTCATTTAGAGTCAAAAGATTAAAAGTTAAAATTTCATCCATGTTGACCATTTTGGGAAAGTTTGACAGGACCGGAGTCATCGTTTTTCATCAGAAAATTGATTTTTTGGTGTGTACCAAAAATAATTCAAAATGTCAATTGGATTGTGCCTCATGTTGAATAACCGCTTTTGAAACCCTCACAGTGACCAAAATTGCCATTTTTACAGAGCTTTGCTTACTCAAAAGCTTTCATTTTGACCAATTTCAGGCACCGAAATGACTTTAAACACACTTTTTTTAGTTGAAAAAGTCATAATTCACATCCAACAGTCATTTAGAGTCAAAAGATTAAAAGTTAAAATTTCATCCATGTTGACCATTTTGGGAAAGTTCGACAGGTCCGGAGTCATCGTTTTTCATTAGAAAACTGATTTTTGTAGTGTACCAAAAATGATTCAAAATGTCAATTGGATCGTGCCTCATGTTGAATAACCACTTTTGAAACCCTCGCAGTGACCAAAATTGCAATTTTTACAGAGTTTTGCTTGCTTAAAAGCTTCCATTTTGACCAATTTTAGGCACCGAAATGACTTTAAACACACTTTTTTTAGTTGAAAAAGTCATAATAACACATTCTAACAGTCATTTAGAGTCAAAAGATTAAAAGTTAAAATTTCATCCATGTTGACCATTTTGGGAAAGTTCGACAGGTCCGGAGTCATCCTTTTTCATCAGAAAATTGATTTTTTGGAGTGTACCAAAAATGATTCAAAATGTCAATTGGATCGTGCCTCATGTTGAATAACCACTTTTGAAACCCTCACAGTGACCAAAATTGCCATTTTTACAGAGTTTTGCTTACTCAAAAGCTTCCATTTTGACCAATTTCAGGCACCGAAATGACTTTAAACACACTTATTTTAGTTGAACAAGTCATAATTCACATCCAACAGTCATTTAGAGTCAAAAGATTAAAAGTCAAAATTTCATCCATGTTGACCATTTTGGGAAAATTCGACAGGTCCGGAGTCATCGTTTTTCATCAGAAAATTCATTTTTTTTAGTGAACCAAAAATGATTCAAAATGTCAATTGGATCGTGCCTCATGTTGAATAACCACTTTTGAAACCCTCACAGTGACCAAAATTGCCATTTTTACAGAGTTTTGCTTACTCAAAAGCTTCCATTTTGACCAATTTTAGGCACCGAAATGACTTTAAACACACTTTTTTTAGTTGAAAAAGTCATAATAACACATTCTAACAGTCATTTAGAGTCAAAAGATTAAAAGGTAAAATTTCATCCATGTTGACCATTTTGGGAAAGTTCGACAGGTCCGGAGTCATCGTTTTTCATCAGAAAATTGATTTTTTGGAGTGTACCAAAAATGATTCAAAATGTCAATTGGATCGTGCCTCATGTTGAATAACAACTTTTGAAACCCTCACAGTGACCAAAATTGCCATTTTTACAGAGTTTTGCTTACTCAAAAGCTTCCATTTTGACCAATTTCAGGCACCGAAATGACTTTAAACACACTTATTTTAGTTGAACAAGTCAAAATTCACATCCAACAGGCATTTAGAGTCAAAAGATTAAAAGTTAAAATTTCATCCATGTTTACCATTTTGGGAAAGTTCGACAGGTCCGGAGTCATCATTTTTCATCGGAAAATTGATTTTTTGGAGTGTACCAAAAATTATTCAAAATGTCAATTGAATTGTGCCTCATGTTGAATAACCACTTTTGAAACCCTCACAGTGACCAAAATTGCCATTTTTACAGAGCTTTGCTTACTCAAAAGCTTTCATTTTGACCAATTTCAGGCACCAAAATGACTTTAAACACACTTTTTTTAGTTGAAAAAGTCATAATTCACATCCAACAGTCATTTAGAGTCAAAAGATTAAAAGTAAAAATTTCATCCATGTTGACCATTTTGGGAAAGTTCGACAGGTCCGGAGTCATCGTTTTTCATTAGAAAACTGATTTTTGTAGTGTACCAAAAAGGATTCAAAATGTCAATTGGATCGTGCCTCATGTTGAATAACCACTTTTGAAACCCTCGCAGTGACCAAAATTGCCATTTTTACAGAGTTTTGCTTACTCAAAAGCTTCCATTTTGACCAATTTCAGGCACCGAAATGACTTTAAACACACTTATTTTAGTTGAACAAGTCATAATTCACATCCAACAGTCATTTAGAGTCAAAAGATTAAAAGTCAAAATTTCATCCATGTTGACCATTTTGGGAAAATTCGACAGGTCCGGAGTCATCGTTTTTCATCAGAAAATTGATTTTTTGGAGTGTACCAAAAATGATTCAAAATGTCAATTGGATCGTGCCTCATGTTGAATAACCACTTTTGAAACCCTCACAGTGACCGAAATTGCCATTTTTACAGAGCTTTGCTTACTCAAAAGCTTTCTTTTTGACCAATTTCAGGCACCAAAATGACTTTAAACACACTTTTTTTAGTTGAAAAAGCCATAATTCACATCCAACAGTCATTTAGAGTCAAAAGATTAAAAGTTAAAATTTCAACCATGTTGACCATTTTGGGAAAATTCGACAGGTCCGGAGTCATCATTTTTCATCAGAAAATTGATTTTTTGGTGTGTACCAAAAATGATTCAAAATGTCAATTGGATCGTGCCTCATGTTGAATAACCACTTTTGAAACCCTCACAGTGACCAAAATTGCCATTTTTACAGAGCTTTGCTAACTCAAAAGCTTCCATTTTGACCAATTTCAGGCACCGAAATGACTTTAAACACACTTATTTTAGTTGAACAAGTCATAATTCACATCCAACAGTCATTTAGAGTCAAAAGATTAAAAGTTAAAATTTCATCCATGTTGACCATTTTGGGAAAATTCGACAGGTCCGGAGTCATCGTTTTTCATCAGAAAATTGATTTTTTGTAATGAACCAAAAATGATTCAAAATGTCAATTGGATCGTGCCTCATGTTGAATAACAACTTTTGAAACCCTCACAGTGACCAAAATTGCCATTTTTACAGAGCTTTGCTTTCTCAAAAGCTTTCTTTTTGACCAATTTCAGGCACCGAAATGACTTTAAACACACTTTTTTTAGTTGAAAAAGTCATAATTCACATCCAACAGTCATTTAGAGTCAAAAGATTAAAAGTTAAAATTTCATCCATGTTGGCCATTTTGGGAAAGTTCGACAGGTCCGGAGTCATCGTTTTTCATCAGAAAATTGATTTTTTGGAGTGTACCAAAAATGATTCAAAATGTCAATTGGATCGTGCCTAATGTTGAATAACCACTTTTGAAACCCTCACAGTGACCAAAATTGCCATTTTTACAGAGCTTTGCTAGCTCAAAAGCTTCCATTTTGACCAATTTCAGGCACCGAAATGACTTTAAACACACTTATTTTAGTTAAACAAGTCAAAATTCACATCCACCAGGCATTTAGAGTCAAAAGACTAAAAGTTCAAATTTCATCCATGTTGACCATTTTGGGAAAGTTCGACAGGTCCGGAGTCATCGTTTTTCATCAAAAATTTGTTTTTTGGAGTGTACCAAAAATGATTCAAAATGTCAATTGGATTGTGACTCATGTTGAATAACCACTTTTGAAACCCTAACCGTGACCAAAATTGCCATTTCTACAGAGTTTTGCTTACTCAAAAGCTTCCATTTTGAGCAATTTCAGGCACCGAAATGACTTTAAACACACTTATTTTAGTTGAACAAGTCATAATTCACATCCAACAGTCATTTAGAGTCAAAAGATTAAAAGTTAAAATTTCATCCATGTTGACCATTTTGGGAAAATTCGACAGGTCCGGAGTCATCGTTTTTCATCAGAAAATTGATTTTTTGGTGTGTACCAAAAATGATTCAAAATGTCAATTGGATTGTGCCTCATGTTGAATAACCGCTTTTGAAACCCTCACAGTAACCAAAATTGCCATTTTTACAGAGATTTGCTTACTCAAAAGCTTCCATTTTGACCAATTTCAGGCACCGAAATGACTTTAAACACTTTTTTTTGTTGAAAAAGTCATAATTCACATCCAACAGTCATTTAGAGTCAAAAGATTAAAAGTTAAAATTTCATCCATGTTGGCCATTTTGGGAAAGTTCGACAGGTCCGGAGTCATCGTTTTTCATCAGAAAACTGATTTTTTGGAGTGTACCAAAAATGATTCAAAATGTCAATTGGATCGTGCCTCATGTTGAATAACCACTTTTGAAACCCTCACAGTGACCACAATTGCCATTTTTACAGAGTTTTGCTTACTCAAAAGCTTCCATTTTGGCCAATTTTAGGCACCGAAATGACTTTAAACGCACTTTTTTTAGTTGAAAAAGTCATAATAACACATTCCAACAGTCATTTAGAGTCAAAAGATTAAAAGGTAAAATTTCATCCATGTTGACCATTTTGGGAAAGTTCGACAGGTCCGGAGTCATCGTTTTTCATCAGAAAATTGATTTTTTGGAGTGTACCAAAAATGATTCAAAATGTCAATTGGATCGTGCCTCATGTTGAATAACCACTTTTGAAACCCTCACAGTGACCAAAATTGCCATTTTTACAGAGCTTTGCTTACTCAAAAGCTTCAATTTTGACCAATTTCAGGCACCGAAAGGACATTAAACACACTTATTTTAGTTGAACAAATCAAAATTCACATCCAACAGGCATTTAGAGTCAAAAGATTAAAAGTTAAAATTTCATCCATGTTTACCATTTTGGGAAAGTTCGACAGGTCCGGAGTCATAGTTTTTCATCGGAAAATTGATTTTTTTGGGGTGTACCAAAATTTATTCAAAATGTCAATTGAATTGTGCCTCATGTTGAATAACCACTTTTGAAACCCTCACAGTGACCAAAATTGCCATTTTTACAGAGCTTTGCTTACACAAAAGCTTTCATTTTGACCAATTTCAGGCACCGAAATGACTTTAAACACACTTTTTTTAGTTGAAAAAGTCATAATAAAATATTCCAACAGTCATTTAGAGTCAAAAGATTAAAAGTTAAAATTTCATCCATGTTGACCATTTTGGGAAAGTTTGACAGGTCCGGAGTCATCGTTTTTCATCAGAAAATTGATTTTTTGGTGTGTACCAAAAATAATTCAAAATGTCAATTGGATTGTGCCTCATGTTGAATAACCGCTTTTGAAACCCTCACAGTGACCAAAATTGCCATTTTTACAGAGCTTTGCTTACTCAAAAGCTTCAATTTTGACCAATTTCAGGCACCGAAAGGACATTAAACACACTTATTTTAGTTGAACAAATCAAAATTCACATCCAACAGGCATTTAGAGTCAAAAGATTAAAAGTTAAAATTTCATCCATGTTTACCATTTTGGGAAAGTTCGACAGGTCCGGAGTCATAGTTTTTCATCGGAAAATTGATTTTTTTGGGGTGTACCAAAATTTATTCAAACTGTCAATTGAATTGTGCCTCATGTTGAATAACCACTTTTGAAACCCTCACAGTGACCAAAATTGCCATTTTTACAGAGCTTTGCTTACACAAAAGCTTTCATTTTGACCAATTTCAGGCACCGAAATGACTTTAAACACACTTTTTTTAGTTGAAAAAGTCATAATAAAATATTCCAACAGTCATTTAGAGTCAAAAGATTAAAAGTTAAAATTTCATCCATGTTGACCATTTTGGGAAAGTTTGACAGGTCCGGAGTCATCGTTTTTCATCAGAAAATTGATTTTTTGGTGTGTACCAAAAATAATTCAAAATGTCAATTGGATTGTGCCTCATGTTGAATAACCGCTTTTGAAACCCTCACAGTGACCAAAATTGCCATTTTTACAGAGCTTTGCTTACTCAAAAGCTTCAATTTTGACCAATTTCAGGCACCGAAAGGACATTAAACACACTTATTTTAGTTGAACAAATCAAAATTCACATCCAACAGGCATTTAGAGTCAAAAGATTAAAAGTTAAAATTTCATCCATGTTTACCATTTTGGGAAAGTTCGACAGGTCCGGAGTCATAGTTTTTCATCGGAAAATTGATTTTTTTGGGGTGTACCAAAATTTATTCAAAATGTCAATTGAATTGTGCCTCATGTTGAATAACCACTTTTGAAACCCTCACAGTGACCAAAATTGCCATTTTTACAGAGCTTTGCTTACACAAAAGCTTTCATTTTGACCAATTTCAGGCACCGAAATGACTTTAAACACACTTTTTTTAGTTGAAAAAGTCATAATAAAATATTCCAACAGTCATTTAGAGTCAAAAGATTAAAAGTTAAAATTTCATCCATGTTGACCATTTTGGGAAAGTTTGACAGGTCCGGAGTCATCGTTTTTCATCAGAAAATTGATTTTTTGGTGTGTACCAAAAATAATTCAAAATGTCAATTGGATTGTGCCTCATGTTGAATAACCGCTTTTGAAACCCTCACAGTGACCAAAATTGCCATTTTTACAGAGCTTTGCTTACTCAAAAGCTTTCATTTTGACCAATTTCAGGCACCGAAATGACTTTAAACACACTTTTTTTAGTTGAAAAAGTCATAATTCACATCCAACAGTCATTTAGAGTCAAAAGATTAAAAGTAAAAATTTCATCCATGTTGACCATTTTGGGAAAGTTCGACAGGTCTGGAGTCATCGTTTTTCATTAGAAAACTGATTTTTGTAGTGTACCAAAAATGATTCAAAATGTCAATTGGATCGTGCCTCATGTTGAATAACTACTTTTGAAACCCTCGCAGTGCCCAAAATTGCCATTTTTACAGAGTTTTGCTTGCTCAAAAGCTTCCATTTTGACCAATTTTAGGCACCGAAATGACTTTAAACACACTTTTTTTAGCTGAAAAAGTCATAATAACACATTCTAACAGTCATTTAGAGTCAAAAGATTAAAAGTTAAAATTTCATCCATGTTGACCATTTTGGGAAAGTTCGACAGGTCCGGAGTCATCGTTTTTCATCAGAAAATTGATTTTTTGGAGTGTACCAAAAATGATTCAAAATGTCAATTGGATCGTGCCTCATGTTGAATAACCACTTTTGAAACCCTCACAGTGACCAAAATTGCCATTTTTACAGAGTTTTGCTTACTCAAAAGCTTCCATTTTGACCAATTTCAGGCACCGAAATGACTTTAAACACACTTATTTTAGTTGAACAAGTCATAATTCACATCCAACAGTCATTTAGAGTCAAAAGATTAAAAGTCAAAATTTCATCCATGTTGACCATTTTGGGAAAATTCGACAGGTCTGGAGTCATCGTTTTTCATCAGAAAATTGATTTTTTGTAGTGAACCAAAAATGATTCAAAATGTCAATTGGATCGTGCCTCATGTTGAATAACCACTTTTGAAACCCTCACAGTGACCAAAATTGCCATTTTTACAGAGTTTTGCTTACTCAAAAGCTTCCATTTTGACCAATTTTAGGCACCGAAATGACTTTAAACACACTTTTTTTTGTTGAAAAAGTCATAATAACACATTCCAACAGTCATTTAGAGTCAAAAGATTAAAAGGTAAAATTTCATCCATGTTGACCATTTTGGGAAAGTTCGACAGGTCCGGAGTCATCGTTTTTCATCAGAAAATTGATTTTTTGGAGTGTACCAAAAATGATTCAAAATGTCAATTGGATCGTGCCTCATGTTGAATAACAACTTTTGAAACCCTCACAGTGACCAAAATTGCCATTTTTACAGAGTTTTGCTTACTCAACAGCTTCCATTTTGACCAATTTCAGGCACCGAAATGACTTTAAACACACTTATTTTAGTTGAACAAGTCAAAATTCACATCCAACAGGCATTTAGAGTCAAAAGATTAAAATTTAAAATTTCATCCATGTTTACCATTTTGGGAAAGTTCGACAGGTCCGGAGTCATCATTTTTCATCGGAAAATTGATTTTTTGGAGTGTACCAAATATTATTCAAAATGTCAATTGAATTGTGCCTCATGTTGAATAACCACTTTTGAAACCCTCACAGTGACCAAAATTGCCATTTTTACAGAGCTTTGCTTACTCAAAAGCTTTCATTTTGACCAATTTCAGGCACCAAAATGACTTTAAACACACTTTTTTTAGTTGAAAAAGTCATAATTCACATCCAACAGTCATTTAGAGTCAAAAGATTAAAAGTAAAAATTTCATCCATGTTGACCATTTTGGGAAAGTTCGACAGGTCTGGAGTCATCGTTTTTCATTAGAAAACTGATTTTTGTAGTGTACCAAAAATGATTCAAAATGTCAATTGGATCGTGCCTCATGTTGAATAACTACTTTTGAAACCCTCGCAGTGACCAAAATTGCCATTTTTACAGAGTTTTGCTTGCTCAAAAGCTTCCATTTTGACCAATTTTAGGCACCGAAATGACTTTAAACACACTTTTTTTAGCTGAAAAAGTCATAATAACACATTCCAACAGTCATTTAGAGTCAAAAGATTAAAAGGTAAAATTTCATCCATGTTGACCATTTTGGGAAAGTTCGACAGGTCCGGAGTCATCGTTTTTCATCAGAAAATTGATTTTTTGGAGTGTACCAAAAATGATTCAAAATGTCAATTGGATCGTGCCTCATGTTGAATAACCACTTTTGAAACCCTCACAGTGACCAAAATTGCCATTTTTACAGAGCTTTGCTTACTCAAAAGCTTCAATTTTGACCAATTTCAGGCACCGAAAGGACATTAAACACACTTATTTTAGTTGAACAAATCAAAATTCACATCCAACAGGCATTTAGAGTCAAAAGATTAAAAGTTAAAATTTCATCCATGTTTACCATTTTGGGAAAGTTCGACAGGTCCGGAGTCATAGTTTTTCATCGGAAAATTGATTTTTTTGGGGTGTACCAAAATTTATTCAAAATGTCAATTGAATTGTGCCTCATGTTGAATAACCACTTTTGAAACCCTCACAGTGACCAAAATTGCCATTTTTACAGAGCTTTGCTTACACAAAAGCTTTCATTTTGACCAATTTCAGGCACGGAAATGACTTTAAACACACTTTTTTTAGTTGAAAAAGTCATAATAAAATATTCCAACAGTCATTTAGAGTCAAAAGATTAAAAGTTAAAATTTCATCCATGTTGACCATTTTGGGAAAGTTTGACAGGTCCGGAGTCATCGTTTTTCATCAGAAAATTGATTTTTTGGTGTGTACCAAAAATAATTCAAAATGTCAATTGGATTGTGCCTCATGTTGAATAACCGCTTTTGAAACCCTCACAGTGACCAAAATTGCCATTTTTACAGAGCTTTGCTTACTCAAAAGCTTTCATTTTGACCAATTTCAGGCACCGAAATGACTTTAAACACACTTTTTTTAGTTGAAAAAGTCATAATTCACATCCAACAGTCATTTAGAGTCAAAAGATTAAAAGTAAAAATTTCATCCATGTTGACCATTTTGGGAAAGTTCGACAGGTCTGGAGTCATCGTTTTTCATTAGAAAACTGATTTTTGTAGTGTACCAAAAATGATTCAAAATGTCAATTGGATCGTGCCTCATGTTGAATAACTACTTTTGAAACCCTCGCAGTGACCAAAATTGCCATTTTTACAGAGTTTTGCTTGCTCAAAAGCTTCCATTTTGACCAATTTTAGGCACCGAAATGACTTTAAACACACTTTTTTTAGCTGAAAAAGTCATAATAACACATTCTAACAGTCATTTAGAGTCAAAAGATTAAAAGTTAAAATTTCATCCATGTTGACCATTTTGGGAAAGTTCGACAGGTCCGGAGTCATCGTTTTTCATCAGAAAATTGATTTTTTGGAGTGTACCAAAAATGATTCAAAATGTCAATTGGATCGTGCCTCATGTTGAATAACCACTTTTGAAACCCTCACAGTGACCAAAATTGCCATTTTTACAGAGTTTTGCTTACTCAAAAGCTTCCATTTTGACCAATTTCAGGCACCGAAATGACTTTAAACACACTTATTTTAGTTGAACAAGTCATAATTCACATCCAACAGTCATTTAGAGTCAAAAGATTAAAAGTCAAAATTTCATCCATGTTGACCATTTTGGGAAAATTCGACAGGTCTGGAGTCATCGTTTTTCATCAGAAAATTGATTTTTTGTAGTGAACCAAAAATGATTCAAAATGTCAATTGGATCGTGCCTCATGTTGAATAACCACTTTTGAAACCCTCACAGTGACCAAAATTGCCATTTTTACAGAGTTTTGCTTACTCAAAAGCTTCCATTTTGACCAATTTTAGGCACCGAAATGACTTTAAACACACTTTTTTTTGTTGAAAAAGTCATAATAACACATTCCAACAGTCATTTAGAGTCAAAAGATTAAAAGGTAAAATTTCATCCATGTTGACCATTTTGGGAAAGTTCGACAGGTCCGGAGTCATCGTTTTTCATCAGAAAATTGAGTTTTTTGGAGTGTACCAAAAATGATTCAAAATGTCAATTGGATCGTGCCTCATGTTGAATAACAACTTTTGAAACCCTCACAGTGACCAAAATTGCCATTTTTACAGAGTTTTGCTTACTCAAAAGCTTCCATTTTGACCAATTTCAGGCACCGAAATGACTTTAAACACACTTATTTTAGTTGAACAAGTCAAAATTCACATCCAACAGGCATTTAGAGTCAAAAGATTAAAATGTAAAATTTCATCCATGTTTACCATTTTGGGAAAGTTCGACAGGTCCGGAGTCATCATTTTTCATCGGAAAATTGATTTTTTGGAGTGTACCAAATATTATTCAAAATGTCAATTGAATTGTGCCTCATGTTGAATAACCACTTTTGAAACCCTCACAGTGACCAAAATTGCCATTTTTACAGAGCTTTGCTTACTCAAAAGCTTTCATTTTGACCAATTTCAGGCACCAAAATGACTTTAAACACACTTTTTTTAGTTGAAAAAGTCATAATTCACATCCAACAGTCATTTAGAGTCAAAAGATTAAAAGTTAAAATTTCATCCATGTTTACCATTTTGGGAAAGTTCGACAGGTCCGGAGTCATAGTTTTTCATCGGAAAATTGATTTTTTGGGGTGTACCAAAATTTATTCAAAATGTCAATTGAATTGTGCCTCATGTTGAATAACCACTTTTGAAACCCTCACAGTGACCAAAATTGCCATTTTTACAGAGTTTTGCTTGCTCAAAAGCTTCCATTTTGACCAATTTTAGGCACCGAAATGACTTTAAACACACTTTTTTTAGTTGAAAAAGTCATAATAACACATTCTAACAGTCATTTAGAGTCAAAAGATTAAAAGTTAAAATTTCATCCATGTTGACCATTTTGGGAAAGTTCGACAGGTCCGGAGTCATCGTTTTTCATCAGAAAATTGATTTTTTGGAGTGTACCAAAAATGATTCAAAATGTCAATTGGATCGTGCCTCATGTTGAATAATCACTTTTGAAACCCTCGCAGTGACCAAAATTGCCATTTTTACAGAGTTTTGCTTGCTCAAAAGCTTCCATTTTGACCAATTTTAGGCACCGAAATGACTTTAAACACACTTTTTTTAGTTGAAAAAGTCATAATAACACATTCTAACAGTCATTTAGAGTCAAAAGATTAAAAGTTAAAATTTCATCCATGTTGACCATTTTGGGAAAGTTTGACAGGTCCGGAGTCATCGTTTTTCATCAGAAAATTGATTTTTTGGTGTGTACCAAAAATAATTCAAAATGTCAATTGGATTGTGCCTCATGTTGAATAATCGCTTTTGAAATCCTCACAGTGACCAAAATTGCCATTTTTACAGAGCTTTGCTTACTCAAAAGCTTTCATTTTGACCAATTTCAGTCACCGAAATGACTTTAAACACACTTTTTTTAGTTGAAAAAGTCATAATTCACATCCAACAGTCATTTAGAGTCAAAAGATTAAAAGTAAAAATTTCATCCATGTTGACCATTTTGGGAAAGTTCGACAGGTCCGGAGTCATCGTTTTTCATTAGAAAACTGATTTTTGTAGTGTACCAAAAATGATTCAAAATGTCAATTGGATCGTGCCTCATGTTGAATAACCACTTTTGAAACCCTCGCAGTGACCAAAATTGCCATTTTTACAGAGTTTTGCTTGCTCAAAAGCTTCCATTTTGACCAATTTTAGGCACCGAAATGACTTTAAACACACTTTTTTTAGTTGAAAAAGTCATATTAACATATTCTAACAGTCATTTAGAGTCAAAAGATTAAAAGTTAAAATTTCATCCATGTTGACCATTTTGGGAAAGTTCGACAGGTCCGGAGTCATCGTTTTTCATCAGAAAATTGATTTTTTGGAGTGTACCAAAAATGATTCAAAATGTCAATTGGATCGTGCCTCATGTTGAATAACCACTTTTGAAACCCTCACAGTGACCAAAATTGCCATTTTTACAGAGTTTTGCTTACTCAAAAGCTTCCATTTTGACGAATTTCAGGCACCGAAATGACTTTAAACACACTTATTTTAGTTGAAAAAGTCATAATAAAATATTCCAACAGTCATTTAGAGTCAAAAGATTAAAAGTCAAAATTTCATCCATGTTGACCATTTTGGGAAAATTCAACAGGTCTGGAGTCATCGTTTTTCATCAGAAAATTGATTTTTTGTAGTGAACCAAAAATGATTCAAAATGTCAATTGGATCGTGCCTCATGTTGAATAACCACTTTTGAAACCCTCACAGTGACCAAAATTGCCATTTTTACAGAGTTTTGCTTACTCAAAAGCTTCCATTTTGACCAATTTTAGGCACCGAAATGACTTTAAACACACTTTTTTTTGTTGAAAAAGTCATAATAACACATTCCAACAGTCATTTAGAGTCAAAAGATTAAAAGGTAAAATTTCATCCATGTTGACCATTTTGGGAAAGTTCGACAGGTCCGGAGTCATCGTTTTTCATCAGAAAATTGATTTTTTGGAGTGTACCAAAAATGATTTAAAATGTCAATTGGATCGTGCCTCATGTTGAATAACAACTTTTGAAACCCTCACAGTGACCAAAATTGCCATTTTTACAGAGTTTTGCTTACTCAAAAGCTTCCATTTTGACCAATTTCAGGCACCGAAATGACTTTAAACACACTTATTTTAGTTGAACAAGTCAAAATTCACATCCAACAGGCATTTAGAGTCAAAAGATTAAAAGTTAAAATTTCATCCATGTTTACCATTTTGGGAAAGTTCGACAGGTCCGGAGTCATCATTTTTCATCGGAAAATTGATTTTTTGGAGTGTACCAAATATTATTCAAAATGTCAATTGAATTGTGCCTCATGTTGAATAACCACTTTTGAAACCCTCACAGTGACCAAAATTGCCATTTTTACAGAGCTTTGCTTACTCAAAAGCTTTCATTTTGACCAATTTCAGGCACCGAAATGACTTTAAACACACTTTTTTTAGTTGAAAAAGTCATAATTCACATCCAACAGCCATTTAGAGTCAAAAGATTAAAAGTTAAAATTTCATCCATGTTGACCATTTTGGGAAAGTTCGACAGGTCCGGAGTCATCGTTTTTCATTAGAAAACTGATTTTTGTAGTGTACCAAAAATGATTCAAAATGTCAATTGGATCGTGCCTCATGTTGAATAACCACTTTTGAAACCCTCGCAGTGACCAAAATTGCCATTTTTACAGAGTTTTGCTTGCTCAAAAGCTTCCATTTTGACCAATTTTAGGCACCGAAATGACTTTAAACACACTTTTTTTAGTTGAAAAAGTCATAATAACACATTCTAACAGTCATTTAGAGTCAAAAGATTAAAAGTTAAAATTTCATCCATGTTGACCATTTTGGGAAAGTTCGACAGGTCCGGAGTCATCGTTTTTCATCAGAAAATTGATTTTTTGGAGTGTACCAAAAATGATTCAAAATGTCAATTGGATCGTGCCTAATGTTGAATAACCACTTTTGAAACCCTCACAGTGACCAAAATTGCCATTTTTACAGAGCTTTGCTAACTCAAAAGCTTCCATTTTGACCAATTTCAGGCACCGAAATGACTTTAAACACACTTATTTTAGTTAAACAAGTCAAAATTCACATCCAACAGGCATTTAGAGTCAAAAGACTAAAAGTTAAAATTTCATCCATGTTGACCATTTTGGGAAAGTTCGACAGGTCCGGAGTCATCGTTTTTCATCAAAAATTTGATTTTTTGGAGTGTACCAAAAATGATTCAAAATGTCAATTGGATTGTGACTCATGTTGAATAACCACTTTTGAAACCCTAACAGTGACCAAAATTGCCATTTCTACAGAGTTTTGCTTACTCAAAAGCTTCCATTTTGAGCAATTTCAGGCACCGAAATGACTTTAAACACATTTATTTTTGTTGAACAAGTCATAATTCACATCCAACAGTCATTTAGAGTTAAAAGATTAAAAGTTAAAATTTCATCCATGTTGACCATTTTGGGAAAATTCGACAGGTCCGGCGTCATCGTTTTTCATCAGAAAATTGATTTTTTGGTGTGTACCAAAAATGATTCAAAATGTCAATTGGATTGTGCCTCATGTTGAATAACCGCTTTTGAACCCCTCACAGTAACCAAAATTGCCATTTTTACAGAGTTTTGCTTACTCAAAAGCTTCCATTTTGACCAATTTCAGGCACCGAAATGACTTTAAACACACTTTTTTTAGTTGAACAAGTCATAATAACACATTCTAACAGTCATTTAGAGTCAAAAGATTAAAAGTTAAAATTTCATCCATGTTGACCATTTTGGGAAAGTTCGACAGGTCCGGAGTCATCGTTTTTCATCAGAAAATTGATTTTTTGGAGTGTACCAAAAATGATTCAAAATGTCAATTGGATCGTGCCTCATGTTGAATAACCACTTTTGAAACCCTCACAGTGACCAAAATTGCCATTTTTACAGAGTTTTGCTTACTCAAAAGCTTCCATTTTGACCAATTTCAGGCACCGAAATGACTTTAGACACACTTATTTTAGTTGAACAAGTCATAATTCACATCCAACAGTCATTTAGAGTCAAAAGATTAAAAGTCAAAATTTCATCCATGTTGACCATTTTGGGAAAATTCGACAGGTCCGGAGTCATCGTTTTTCATCAGAAAATTGATTTTTTGTAGTGAACCAAAAATGATTCAAAATGTCAATTGGATCGTGCCTCATGTTGAATAACCACTTTTGAAACCCTCACAGTGACCAAAATTGCCATTTTTACAGAGCTTTGCTTACTCAAAAGCTTTCTTTTTGACCAATTTCAGGCACCGAAATGACTTTAAACACACTTTTTTTAGTTGAACAAGTCATAATTCACATCCAACAGTCATTTAGAGTCAAAAGATTAAAAGTTAAAATTTCATCCATGTTGACCATTTTGGGAAAATTCGACAGGTCCGGAGTCATCGTTTTTCATCAGAAAATTGATTTTTTGTAGTGAACCAAAAATGATTCAAAATGTCAATTGGATCGTGCCTCATGTTGAATAACCACTTTTGAAACCCTCACAGTGACCAAAATTGCCATTTTTACAGAGCTTTGCTTACTCAAAAGCTTCCATTTTGATCAATTTCAGGCACCGAAATGACTTTAAACACACTTATTTTAGTTGAAAAAGTCATAATAAAATATTCCAACAGTCATTTAGAGTCAAAAGATTAAAAGTTAAAATTTCATCCATGTTGACCATTTTGGGAAAGTTTGACAGGTCCGGAGTCATCGTTTTTCATCAGAAAACTGATTTTTTGGAGTGTACCAAAAATGATTCAAAATGTCAATTGGATCGTGCCTCATGTTGAATAACCACTTTTGAAACCCTCACAGTGACCAAAATTGCCATTTTTACAGAGTTTTGCTTACTCAAAAGCTTCCATTTTGGCCAATTTTAGGCACCGAAATGACTTTAAACACACTTTTTTTAGTTGAAAAAGTCACAATAACACATTCCAACAGTCATTTAGAGTCAAAAGATTAAAAGGTAAAATTTCATCCATGTTGACCATTTTGGGAAAGTTCGACAGGTCCGGAGTCATCGTTTTTCATCAGAAAATTGATTTTTTGGAGTGTACCAAAAATGATTCAAAATGTCAATTGGATCCTGCCTCATGTTGAATAACCACTTTTGAAACCCTCACAGTGACCAAAATTGCCATTTTTACAGAGCTTTGCTTACTCAAAAGCTTCAATTTTGACCAATTTCAGGCACCGAAAGGACATTAAACACACTTATTTTAGTTGAACAAATCAAAATTCACATCCAACAGGCATTTAGAGTCAAAAGATTAAAAGTTAAAATTTCATCCATGTTTACCATTTTGGGAAAGTTCGACAGGTCCGGAGTCATCATTTTTCATCGGAAAATTGATTTTTTGGAGTGTACCAAATATTATTCAAAATGTCAATTGAATTGTGCCTCATGTTGAATAACCACTTTTGAAACCCTCACAGGGACCAAAATTGCCATTTTTACAGAGCTTTGCTTACTCAAAAGCTTTCATTTTGACCAATTTCAGGCACCGAAATGACTTTAAACACACTTTTTTTAGTTGAAAAAGTCATAATTCACATCCAACAGCCATTTAGAGTCAAAAGATTAAAAGTTAAAATTTCATCCATGTTGACCATTTTGGGAAAGTTCGACAGGTCCGGAGTCATCGTTTTTCATTAGAAAACTGATTTTTGTAGTGTACCAAAAATGATTCAAAATGTCAATTGGATCGTGCCTCATGTTGAATAACCACTTTTGAAACCCTCGCAGTGACCAAAATTGCCATTTTTACAGAGTTTTGCTTGCTCAAAAGCTTCCATTTTGACCAATTTTAGGCACCGAAATGACTTTAAACACACTTTTTTTAGTTGAAAAAGTCATAATAACACATTCTAACAGTCATTTAGAGTCAAAAGATTAAAAGTTAAAATTTCATCCATGTTGACCATTTTGGGAAAGTTCGACAGGTCCGGAGTCATCGTTTTTCATCAGAAAATTGATTTTTTGGAGTGTACCAAAAATGATTCAAAATGTCAATTGGATCGTGCCTAATGTTGAATAACCACTTTTGAAACCCTCACAGTGACCAAAATTGCCATTTTTACAGAGCTTTGCTAACTCAAAAGCTTCCATTTTGACCAATTTCAGGCACCGAAATGACTTTAAACACACTTATTTTAGTTAAACAAGTCAAAATTCACATCCAACAGGCATTTAGAGTCAAAAGACTAAAAGTTAAAATTTCATCCATGTTGACCATTTTGGGAAAGTTCGACAGGTCCGGAGTCATCGTTTTTCATCAAAAATTTGATTTTTTGGAGTGTACCAAAAATGATTCAAAATGTCAATTGGATTGTGACTCATGTTGAATAACCACTTTTGAAACCCTAACAGTGACCAAAATTGCCATTTCTACAGAGTTTTGCTTACTCAAAAGCTTCCATTTTGAGCAATTTCAGGCACCGAAATGACTTTAAACACACTTATTTTTGTTGAACAAGTCATAATTCACATCCAACAGTCATTTAGAGTTAAAAGATTAAAAGTTAAAATTTCATCCATGTTGACCATTTTGGGAAAATTCGACAGGTCCGGCGTCATCGTTTTTCATCAGAAAATTGATTTTTTGGTGTGTACCAAAAATGATTCAAAATGTCAATTGGATTGTGCCTCATGTTGAATAACCGCTTTTGAACCCCTCACAGTAACCAAAATTGCCATTTTTACAGAGTTTTGCTTACTCAAAAGCTTCCATTTTGACCAATTTCAGGCACCGAAATGACTTTAAACACACTTTTTTTAGTTGAACAAGTCATAATAACACATTCTAACAGTCATTTAGAGTCAAAAGATTAAAAGTTAAAATTTCATCCATGTTGACCATTTTGGGAAAGTTCGACAGGTCCGGAGTCATCGTTTTTCATCAGAAAATTGATTTTTTGGAGTGTACCAAAAATGATTCAAAATGTCAATTGGATCGTGCCTCATGTTGAATAACCACTTTTGAAACCCTCACAGTGACCAAAATTGCCATTTTTACAGAGTTTTGCTTACTCAAAAGCTTCCATTTTGACCAATTTCAGGCACCGAAATGACTTTAGACACACTTTTTTTAGTTGAACAAGTCATAATTCACATCCAACAGTCATTTAGAGTCAAAAGATTAAAAGTTAAAATTTCATCCATGTTGACCATTTTGGGAAAATTCGACAGGTCCGGAGTCATCGTTTTTCATCAGAAAATTGATTTTTTGTAGTGAACCAAAAATGATTCAAAATGTCAATTGGATCGTGCCTCATGTTGAATAACCACTTTTGAAACCCTCACAGTGACCAAAATTGCCATTTTTACAGAGCTTTGCTTACTCAAAAGCTTCCATTTTGATCAATTTCAGGCACCGAAATGACTTTAAACACACTTATTTTAGTTGAAAAAGTCATAATAAAATATTCCAACAGTCATTTAGAGTCAAAAGATTAAAAGTTAAAATTTCATCCATGTTGACCATTTTGGGAAAGTTTGACAGGTCCGGAGTCATCGTTTTTCATCAGAAAACTGATTTTTTGGAGTGTACCAAAAATGATTCAAAATGTCAATTGGATCGTGCCTCATGTTGAATAACCACTTTTGAAACCCTCACAGTGACCAAAATTGCCATTTTTACAGAGTTTTGCTTACTCAAAAGCTTCCATTTTGGCCAATTTTAGGCACCGAAATGACTTTAAACACACTTTTTTTAGTTGAAAAAGTCATAATAACACATTCCAACAGTCATTTAGAGTCAAAAGATTAAAAGGTAAAATTTCATCCATGTTGACCATTTTGGGAAAGTTCGACAGGTCCGGAGTCATCGTTTTTCATCAGAAAATTGATTTTTTTTGAGTGTACCAAAAATGATTCAAAATGTCAATTGGATCCTGCCTCATGTTGAATAACCACTTTTGAAACCCTCACAGTGACCAAAATTGCCATTTTTACAGAGCTTTGCTTACTCAAAAGCTTCAATTTTGACCAATTTCAGGCACCGAAAGGACATTAAACACACTTATTTTAGTTGAACAAATCAAAATTCACATCCAACAGGCATTTAGAGTCAAAAGATTAAAAGTTAAAATTTCATCCATGTTTACCATTTTGGGAAAGTTCGACAGGTCCGGAGTCATCATTTTTCATCGGAAAATTGATTTTTTGGAGTGTACCAAATATTATTCAAAATGTCAATTGAATTGTGCCTCATGTTGAATAACCACTTTTGAAACCCTCACAGGGACCAAAATTGCCATTTTTACAGAGCTTTGCTTACTCAAAAGCTTTCATTTTGACCAATTTCAGGCACCGAAATGACTTTAAACACACTTTTTTTAGTTGAAAAAGTCATAATTCACATCCAACAGCCATTTAGAGTCAAAAGATTAAAAGTTAAAATTTCATCCATGTTGACCATTTTGGGAAAGTTCGACAGGTCCGGAGTCATCGTTTTTCATTAGAAAACTGATTTTTGTAGTGTACCAAAAATGATTCAAAATGTCAATTGGATCGTGCCTCATGTTGAATAACCACTTTTGAAACCCTCGCAGTGACCAAAATTGCCATTTTTACAGAGTTTTGCTTGCTCAAAAGCTTCCATTTTGACCAATTTTAGGCACCAAAATGACTTTAAACACACTTTTTTTAGTTGAAAAAGTCATAATAACACATTCTAACAGTCATTTAGAGTCAAAAGATTAAAAGTTAAAATTTCATCCATGTTGACCATTTTGGGAAAGTTCGACAGGTCCGGAGTCATCGTTTTTCATCAGAAAATTGATTTTTTGGAGTGTACCAAAAATGATTCAAAATGTCAATTGGATCGTGCCTAATGTTGAATAACCACTTTTGAAACCCTCACAGTGACCAAAATTGCCATTTTTACAGAGCTTTGCTAACTCAAAAGCTTCCATTTTGACCAATTTCAGGCACCGAAATGACTTTAAACACACTTATTTTAGTTAAACAAGTCAAAATTCACATCCAACAGGCATTTAGAGTCAAAAGACTAAAAGTTAAAATTTCATCCATGTTGACCATTTTGGGAAAGTTCGACAGGTCCGGAGTCATCGTTTTTCATCAAAAATTTGATTTTTTGGAGTGTACCAAAAATGATTCAAAATGTCAATTGGATTGTGACTCATGTTGAATAACCACTTTTGAAACCCTAACAGTGACCAAAATTGCCATTTCTACAGAGTTTTGCTTACTCAAAAGCTTCCATTTTGAGCAATTTCAGGCACCGAAATGACTTTAAACACACTTATTTTTGTTGAACAAGTCATAATTCACATCCAACAGTCATTTAGAGTTAAAAGATTAAAAGTTAAAATTTCATCCATGTTGACCATTTTGGGAAAATTCGACAGGTCCGGCGTCATCGTTTTTCATCAGAAAATTGATTTTTTGGTGTGTACCAAAAATGATTCAAAATGTCAATTGGATTGTGCCTCATGTTGAATAACCGCTTTTGAACCCCTCACAGTAACCAAAATTGCCATTTTTACAGAGTTTTGCTTACTCAAAAGCTTCCATTTTGACCAATTTCAGGCACCGAAATGACTTTAAACACACTTTTTTTAGTTGAACAAGTCATAATAACACATTCTAACAGTCATTTAGAGTCAAAAGATTAAAAGTTAAAATTTCATCCATGTTGACCATTTTGGGAAAGTTCGACAGGTCCGGAGTCATCGTTTTTCATCAGAAAATTGATTTTTTGGAGTGTACCAAAAATGATTCAAAATGTCAATTGGATCGTGCCTCATGTTGAATAACCACTTTTGAAACCCTCACAGTGACCAAAATTGCCATTTTTACAGAGTTTTGCTTACTCAAAAGCTTCCATTTTGACCAATTTCAGGCACCGAAATGACTTTAGACACACTTATTTTAGTTGAACAAGTCATAATTCACATCCAACAGTCATTTAGAGTCAAAAGATTAAAAGTCAAAATTTCATCCATGTTGACCATTTTGGGAAAATTCGACAGGTCCGGAGTCATCGTTTTTCATCAGAAAATTGATTTTTTGTAGTGAACCAAAAATGATTCAAAATGTCAATTGGATCGTGCCTCATGTTGAATAACCACTTTTGAAACCCTCACAGTGACCAAAATTGCCATTTTTACAGAGCTTTGCTTACTCAAAAGCTTTCTTTTTGACCAATTTCAGGCACCGAAATGACTTTAAACACACTTTTTTTAGTTGAACAAGTCATAATTCACATCCAACAGTCATTTAGAGTCAAAAGATTAAAAATTAAAATTTCATCCATGTTGACCATTTTGGGAAAATTCGACAGGTACGGAGTCATCGTTTTTCATCAGAAAATTGATTTTTTGTAGTGAACCAAAAATGATTCAAAATGTCAATTGGATCGTGCCTCATGTTGAATAACCACTTTTGAAACCCTCACAGTGACCAAAATTGCCATTTTTACAGAGCTTTGCTTACTCAAAAGCTTCCATTTTGATCAATTTCAGGCACCGAAATGACTTTAAACACACTTATTTTAGTTGAAAAAGTCATAATAAAATATTCCAACAGTCATTTAGAGTCAAAAGATTAAAAGTTAAAATTTCATCCATGTTGACCATTTTGGGAAAGTTTGACAGGTCCGGAGTCATCGTTTTTCATCAGAAAACTGATTTTTTGGAGTGTACCAAAAATGATTCAAAATGTCAATTGGATCGTGCCTCATGTTGAATAACCACTTTTGAAACCCTCACAGTGACCAAAATTGCCATTTTTACAGAGTTTTGCTTACTCAAAAGCTTCCATTTTGGCCAATTTTAGGCACCAAAATGACTTTAAACACACTTTTTTTAGTTGAAAAAGTCATAATAACACATTCCAACAGTCATTTAGAGTCAAAAGATTAAAAGGTAAAATTTCATCCATGTTGACCATTTTGGGAAAGTTCGACAGGTCCGGAGTCATCGTTTTTCATCAGAAAATTGATTTTTTGGAGTGTACCAAAAATGATTCAAAATGTCAATTGGATCCTGCCTCATGTTGAATAACCACTTTTGAAACCCTCACAGTGGCCAAAATTGCCATTTTTACAGAGCTTTGCTTACTCAAAAGCTTCAATTTTGACCAATTTCAGGCACCGAAAGGACATTAAACACACTTATTTTAGTTGAACAAATCAAAATTCACATCCAACAGGCATTTAGAGTCAAAAGATTAAAAGGTAAAATTTCATCCATGTTTACCATTTTGGGAAAGTTCGACAGGTCCGGAGTCATCGTTTTTCATCGGAAAATTGATTTTTTGGAGTGTACCAAAAATGATTCAAAATGTCAATTGGATCCTGCCTCATGTTGAATAACCACTTTTGAAACCCTCACAGTGGCCAAAATTGCCATTTTTACAGAGCTTTGCTTACTCAAAAGCTTTCATTTTGACCAATTTCAGGCACCGAAATGACTTTAAACACACTTTTTTTAGTTGAAAAAGTCATAATTCACATCCAACAGTCATTTAGAGTCAAAAGATTAAAAGTTAAAATTTCATCCATGTTGACCATTTTGGGAAAGTTCGACAGGTCCGGAGTCATCGTTTTTCATTAGAAAACTGATTTTTGTAGTGTACCAAAAATGATTCAAAATGTCAATTGGATCGTGCCTCAAGTTGAATAACCACTTTTGAAACCCTCGCAGTGACCAAAATTGCCATTTTTACAGAGTTTTGCTTGCTTAAAAGCTTCCATTTTGACCAATTTCAGGCACCGAAATGACTTTAAACACACTTATTTTAGTTAAACAAGTCAAAATTCACATCCAACAGGCATTTAGAATCAAAAGACTAAAAGTTAAAATTTCATCCATGTTGACCATTTTGGGAAAGTTCGACAGGTCCGGAGTCATCGTTTTTCATCAAAAATTTGATTTTTTGGAGTGTACCAAAAATGATTCAAAATGTCAATTGGATTGTGACTCATGTTGAATAACCACTTTTGAAACCCTAACAGTGACCAAAATTGCCATTTCTACAGAGTTTTGCTTACTCAAAAGCTTCCATTTTGAGCAATTTCAGGCACCGAAATGACTTTAAACACACTTATTTTAGTTGAACAAGTCATAATTCACATCCAACAGTCATTTAGAGTTAAAAGATTAAAAGTTAAAATTTCATCCATGTTGACCATTTTGGGAAAATTCGACAGGTCCGGAGTCATCGTTTTTCATCAGAAAATTGATTTTTTGGTGTGTACCAAAAATGATTCAAAATGTCAATTGGATTGTGCCTCATGTTGAATAACCGCTTTTGAAACCCTCACAGTAACCAAAATTGCCATTTTTACAGAGTTTTGCTTACTCAAAAGCTTCCATTTTGACCAATTTCAGGCACCGAAATGACTTTAAACACACTTTTTTTAGTTGAACAAGTCATAATTCACATCCAAC
The DNA here is from genome assembly GCF_964261635.1 of Lissotriton helveticus. Classification (NCBI taxonomy): domain Eukaryota; kingdom Metazoa; phylum Chordata; class Amphibia; order Caudata; family Salamandridae; genus Lissotriton; species Lissotriton helveticus. Next base: position 340,216,502 of record NC_136072.1, read on the forward strand.
AGTCATTTAGAGTCAAAAGATTAAAAGTCAAAATTTCATCCATGTTGACCATTTTGGGAAAATTCGACAGGTCCGGAGTCATCGTTTTTCATCAGAAAATTGATTTTTTGTAGTGAACCAAAAATGAATCAAAATGTCAATTGGATCGTGCTCATGTTGAATAACCACTTTTGAAACCCTCACAGTGACCAAAATTGCCATTTTTACAGAGCTTTGCTTACTCAAAAGCTTTCTTTTTGACCAATTTCAGGCACCGAAATGACTTTAAACGCACTTTTTTTAGTTGAACAAGTCATAATTCACATCCAACAGTCATTTAGAGTCAAAAGATTAAAAGTTAAAATTTCATCCATGTTGACCATTTTGGGAAAATTCGACAGGTCCGGAGTCATCGTTTTTCATCAGAAAATTGATTTTTTGTAGTGAACCAAAAATGATTCAAAATGTCAATTGGATCGTGCCTCATGTTGAATAACCACTTTTGAAACCCTCACAGTGACCAAAATTGCCATTTTTACAGAGCTTTGCTTACTCAAAAGCTTCCATTTTGATCAATTTCAGGCACCGAAATGACTTTAAACACACTTATTTTAGTTGAAAAAGTCATAATAAAATATTCCAACAGTCATTTAGAGTCAAAAGATTAAAAGTTAAAATTTCATCCATGTTGACCATTTTGGGAAAGTTTGACAGGTCCGGAGTCATCGTTTTTCATCAGAAAACTGATTTTTTGGAGTGTACCAAAAATGATTCAAAATGTCAATTGGATCGTGCCTCATGTTGAATAACCACTTTTGAAACCCTCACAGTGACCAAAATTGCCATTTTTACAGAGTTTTGCTTACTCAAAAGCTTCCATTTTGGCCAATTTTAGGCACCGAAATGACTTTAAACACACTTTTTTTAGTTGAAAAAGTCATAATAACACATTCCAACAGTCATTTAGAGTCAAAAGATTAAAAGGTAAAATTTCATCCATGTTGACCATTTTGGGAAAGTTCGACAGGTCCGGAGTCATCGTTTTTCATCAGAAAACTGATTTTTTGGAGTGTACCAAAAATGATTCAAAATGTCAATTGGATCGTGCCTCATGTTGAATAACCACTTTTGAAACCCTCACAGTAACAAAAATTGCCATTTTTACAGAGCTTTGCTTACTCAAAAGCTTCAATTTTGACCAATTTCAGGCACCGAAAGGACATTAAACACACTTATTTTAGTTGAACAAATCAAAATTCACATCCAACAGGCATTTAGAGTCAAAAGATTAAAAGTTAAAATTTCATCCATGTTTACCATTTTGGGAAAGTTCAACAGGTCCGGAGTCATCGTTTTTCATCGGAAAATTGATTTTTTGGAGTGTACCAAAAATTATTCAAAATGTCAATTGAATTGTGCCTCATGTTGAATAACCACTTTTGAAACCCTCACAGTGACCAAAATTGCCATTTTTACAGAGCTTTGCTTACACAAAAGCTTTCATTTTGACCAATTTCAGGCACCGAAATGACTTTAAACACACTTTTTTTAGTTGAAAAAGTCATAATAAAATATTCCAACAGTCATTTAGAGTCAAAAGATTAAAAGTTAAAATTTCATCCATGTTTACCATTTTGGGAAAGTTCGACAGGTCCGGAGTCATCGTTTTTCATCGGAAAATTGATTTTTTGGAGTGTACCAAAAATTATTCAAAATGTCAATTGAATTGTGCCTCATGTTGAATAACCACTTTTGAAACCCTCACAGTGACCAAAATTGCCATTTTTACAGAGCTTTGCTTACACAAAAGCTTTCATTTTGACCAATTTCAGGCACCGAAATGACTTTAAACACACTTTTTTTAGTTGAAAAAGTCATAATAAAATATTCCAACAGTCATTTAGAGTCAAAAGATTAAAAGTTAAAATTTCATCCATGTTGACCATTTTGGGAAAGTTTGACAGGACCGGAGTCATCGTTTTTCATCAGAAAATTGATTTTTTGGTGTGTACCAAAAATAATTCAAAATGTCAATTGGATTGTGCCTCATGTTGAATAACCGCTTTTGAAACCCTCACAGTGACCAAAATTGCCATTTTTACAGAGCTTTGCTTACTCAAAAGCTTTCATTTTGACCAATTTCAGGCACCGAAATGACTTTAAACACACTTTTTTTAGTTGAAAAAGTCATAATTCACATCCAACAGTCATTTAGAGTCAAAAGATGAAAAGTTAAAATTTCATCCATGTTGACCATTTTGGGAAAGTTCGACAGGTCCGGAGTCATCGTTTTTCATTAGAAAACTGATTTTTGTAGTGTACCAAAAATTATTCAAAATGTCAATTGGATTGTGCCTCATGTTGAATAACCACTTTTGAAACCCTCGCAGTGACCAAAATTGCCATTTTTACAGAGTTTTGCTTGCTTAAAAGCTTCCATTTTGACCAATTTTAGGCACCAAAATGACTTTAAACACACTTTTTTTAGTTGAAAAAGTCATAATAACACATTCTAACAGTCATTTAGAGTCAAAAGATTCAAAGTTAAAATTTCATCCATGTTGACCATTTTGGGAAAGTTCGACAGGTCCGGAGTCATCGTTTTTCATCAGAAAATTGCTTTTTTGGAGTGTACCAAAAATGATTCAAAATGTCAATTGGATCGTGCCTCATGTTGAATAACCACTTTTGAAACCCTCACAGTAACCAAAATTGCCATTTTTACAGAGCTTTGCTTACTCAAAAGCTTCAATTTTGACCAATTTCAGGCACCGAAAGGACATTAAACACACTTATTTTAGTTGAACAAATCAAAATTCACATCCAACAGGCATTTAGAGTCAAAAGATTAAAAGTTAAAATTTCATCCATGTTTACCATTTTGGGAAAGTTCGACAGGTCCGGAGTCATCGTTTTTCATCGGAAAATTGATTTTTTGGAGTGTACCAAAAATTATTCAAAATGTCAATTGAATTGTGCCTCATGTTGAATAACCACTTTTGAAACCCTCACAGTGACCAAAATTGCCATTTTTACAGAGCTTTGCTTACACAAAAGCTTTCATTTTGACCAATTTCAGGCACCGAAATGACTTTAAACACACTTTTTTTAGTTGAAAAAGTCATAATAAAATATTCCAACAGTCATTTAGAGTCAAAAGATTAAAAGTTAAAATTTCATCCATGTTGACCATTTTGGGAAAGTTTGACAGGACCGGAGTCATCGTTTTTCATCAGAAAATTGATTTTTTGGTGTGTACCAAAAATAATTCAAAATGTCAATTGGATTGTGCCTCATGTTGAATAACCGCTTTTGAAACCCTCACAGTGACCAAAATTGCCATTTTTACAGAGCTTTGCTTACTCAAAAGCTTTCATTTTGACCAATTTCAGGCACCGAAATGACTTTAAACACACTTTTTTTAGTTGAAAAAGTCATAATTCACATCCAACAGTCATTTAGAGTCCAAAGATGAAAAGTTAAAATTTCATCCATGTTGACCATTTTGGGAAAGTTCGACAGGTCCGGAGTCATCGTTTTTCATTAGAAAACTGATTTTTGTAGTGTACCAAAAATGATTCAAAATGTCAATTGGATCGTGCCTCATGTTGAATAACCACTTTTGAAACCCTCGCAGTGACCAAAATTGCCATTTTTACAGAGTTTTGCTTGCTTAAAAGCTTCCATTTTGACCAATTTTAGGCACCAAAATGACTTTAAACACACTTTTTTTAGTTGAAAAAGTCATAATAACACATTCTAACAGTCATTTAGAGTCAAAAGATTAAAAGTTAAAATTTCATCCATGTTGACCATTTTGGGAAAGTTCGACAGGTCCGGAGTCATCGTTTTTCATCAGAAAATTGATTTTTTGGAGTGTACCAAAAATGATTCAAAATGTCAATTGGATCGTGCCTCATGTTGAATAACCACTTTTGAAACCCTCACAGTGACCAAAATTGCCATTTTTACAGAGTTTTGCTTACTCAAAAGCTTCCATTTTGACCAATTTCAGGCACCGAAATGACTTTAAACACACTTATTTTAGTTGAACAAGTCATAATTCACATCCAACAGTCATTTAGAGTCAAAAGATTAAAAGTCAAAATTTCATCCATTTTGACCATTTTGGGAAAATTCGACAGGTCCGGAGTCATCGTTTTTCATCAGAAAATTGATTTTTTGTAGTGAACCAAAAATGATTCAAAATGTCAATTGGATCGTGCCTCATGTTGAATAACCACTTTTGAAACCCTCACAGTGATCAAAATTGCCATTTTTACAGAGTTTTGCTTACTCAAAAGCTTCCATTTTGACCAATTTTAGGCACCGAAATTACTTTTAACACACTTTTTTTAGTTGAAAAAGTCATAATAACACATTCCAACAGTCATTTAGAGTCAAAAGATTAAAAGGTAAAATTTCATCCATGTTGACCATTTTGGGAAAGTTCGACAGGTCCGGAGTCATCGTTTTTCATCAGAAAATTGATTTTTTGGAGTGTACCAAAAATGATTCAAAATGTCAATTGGGTCGTGCCTCATGTTGAATAACAACTTTTGAAACCCTCACAGTGACCAAAATTGCCATTTTTACAGAGTTTTGCTTACTCAAAAGCTTCCATTTTGACCAATTTCAGGCACCGAAATGACTTTAAACACACTTATTTTAGTTGAACAAGTCAAAATTCACATCCAACAGGCATTTAGAGTCAAAAGATTAAAAGTTAAAATTTCATCCATGTTTACCATTGTGGGAAAGTTCGACAGGTCCGGAGTCATCATTTTTCATCGGAAAATTGATTTTTTGGAGTGTACCAAAAATTATTCAAAATGTCAATTGAATTGTGCCTCATGTTGAATAACCACTTTTGAAACCCTCACAGTGACCAAAATTGCCATTTTTACAGAGCTTTGCTTACTCAAAAGCTTTCATTTTGACCAATTTCAGGCACCGAAATGACTTTAAACACACTTTTTTTAGTTGAAAAAGTCATAATTCACATCCAACAGTCATTTAGAGTCAAAAGATTAAAAGTAAAAATTTCATCCATGTTGACCATTTTGGGAAAATTCGACAGGTCCGGAGTCATCGTTTTTCATCAGAAAATTGATTTTTTGTAGTGAACCAAAAATGATTCAAAATGTCAATTGGATCGTGCTCATGTTGAATAACCACTTTTGAAACCCTCACAGTGACCAAAATTGCCATTTTTACAGAGCTTTGCTTACTCAAAAGCTTTCTTTTTGACCAATTTCAGGCACCGAAATGACTTTAAACACACTTTTTTTAGTTGAACAAGTCATAATTCACATCCAACAGTCATTTAGAGTCAAAAGATTAAAAGTTAAAATTTCATCCATGTTGACCATTTTGGGAAAATTCGACAGGTCCGGAGTCATCGTTTTTCATCAGAAAATTGATTTTTTGTAGTGAACCAAAAATGATTCAAAATGTCATGTTGAATAACCACTTTTGAAACCCTCACAGTGACCAAAATTGCCATTTTTACAGAGCTTTGCTTACTCAAAAGCTTCCATTTTGATCAATTTCAGGCACCGAAATGACTTTAAACACACTTATTTTTGTTGAACAAGTCAAAATTCACATCCAACAGTCATTTAGAGTCAAAAGATTAAAAGTTAAAATTTCATCCATGTTGACCATTTTGGGAAAGTTTGACAGGTCCGGAGTCATCATTTTTCATCGGAAAATTGATTTTTTGGAGTGTACCAAAAATTATTCAAAATGTCAATTGAATTGTGCCTCATGTTGAATAACCACTTTTGAAACCCTCACAGTGACCAAAATTGCCATTTTTACAGAGTTTTGCTTACTCAAAAGCTTCCATTTTGGCCAATTTTAGGCACCGAAATGACTTTAAACACACTTTTTTTAGTTGAAAAAGTCATAATAACACATTCCAACAGTCATTTAGAGTCAAAAGATTAAAAGGTAAAATTTCATCCATGTTGACCATTTTGGGAAAGTTCGACAGGTCCGGAGTCATCGTTTTTCATCAGAAAATTGATTTTTTGGAGTGTACCAAAAATGATTCAAAATGTCAATTGGATCGTGCCTCATGTTGAATAACCACTTTTGAAACCCTCACAGTAACCAAAATTGCCATTTTTACAGAGCTTTGCTTACTCAAAAGCTTCAATTTTGACCAATTTCAGGCACCGAAAGGACATTAAACACACTTATTTTAGTTGAACAAATCAAAATTCACATCCAACAGGCATTTAGAGTCAAAAGATTAAAAGTTAAAATTTCATCCATGTTTACCATTTTGGGAAAGTTCGACAGGTCCGGAGTCATCGTTTTTCATCGGAAAATTGATTTTTTGGAGTGTACCAAAAATTATTCAAAATGTCAATTGAATTGTGCCTCATGTTGAATAACCACTTTTGAAACCCTCACAGTGACCAAAATTGCCATTTTTACAGAGTTTTGCTTACTCAAAAGCTTCCATTTTGGCCAATTTTAGGCACCAAAATGACTTTAAACACACTTTTTTTAGTTGAAAAAGTCATAATAACACATTCCAACAGTCATTTAGAGTCAAAAGATTAAAAGGTAAAATTTCATCCATGTTGACCATTTTGGGAAAGTTCGACAGGTCCGGAGTCATCGTTTTTCATCAGAAAATTGATTTTTTGGAGTGTACCAAAAATGATTCAAAATGTCAATTGGATCGTGCCTCATGTTGAATAACCACTTTTGAAACCCTCACAGTAACCAAAATTGCCATTTTTACAGAGCTTTGCTTACTCAAAAGCTTCAATTTTGACCAATTTCAGGCACCGAAAGGACATTAAACACACTTATTTTAGTTGAACAAATCAAAATTCACATCCAACAGGCATTTAGAGTCAAAAGATTAAAAGTTAAAATTTCATCCATGTTTACCATTTTGGGAAAGTTCGACAGGCCCGGAGTCATCGTTTTTCATCGGAAAATTGATTTTTTGGAGTGTACCAAAAATTATTCAAAATGTCAATTGAATTGTGCCTCATGTTGAATAACCACTTTTGAAACCCTCACAGTGACCAAAATTGCCATTTTTACAGAGCTTTGCTTACACAAAAGCTTTCATTTTGACCAATTTCAGGCACCGAAATGACTTTAAACACACTTTTTTTAGTTGAAAAAGTCATAATAAAATATTCCAACAGTCATTTAGAGTCAAAAGATTAAAAGTTAAAATTTCATCCATGTTGACCATTTTGGGAAAGTTTGACAGGACCGGAGTCATCGTTTTTCATCAGAAAATTGATTTTTTGGTGTGTACCAAAAATAATTCAAAATGTCAATTGGATTGTGCCTCATGTTGAATAACCGCTTTTGAAACCCTCACAGTGACCAAAATTGCCATTTTTACAGAGCTTTGCTTACTCAAAAGCTTTCATTTTGACCAATTTCAGGCACCGAAATGACTTTAAACACACTTTTTTTAGTTGAAAAAGTCATAATTCACATCCAACAGTCATTTAGAGTCCAAAGATGAAAAGTTAAAATTTCATCCATGTTGACCATTTTGGGAAAGTTCGACAGGTCCGGAGTCATCGTTTTTCATTAGAAAACTGATTTTTGTAGTGTACCAAAAATGATTCAAAATGTCAATTGGATCGTGCCTCATGTTGAATAACCACTTTTGAAACCCTCGCAGTGACCAAAATTGCCATTTTTACAGAGTTTTGCTTGCTTAAAAGCTTCCATTTTGACCAATTTTAGGCACCAAAATGACTTTAAACACACTTTTTTTAGTTGAAAAAGTCATAATAACACATTCTAACAGTCATTTAGAGTCAAAAGATTAAAAGTTAAAATTTCATCCATGTTGACCATTTTGGGAAAGTTCGACAGGTCCGGAGTCATCGTTTTTCATCAGAAAATTGATTTTTTGGAGTGTACCAAAAATGATTCAAAATGTCAATTGGATCGTGCCTCATGTTGAATAACCACTTTTGAAACCCTCACAGTGACCAAAATTGCCATTTTTACAGAGTTTTGCTTACTCAAAAGCTTCCATTTTGACCAATTTCAGGCACCGAAATGACTTTAAACACACTTATTTTAGTTGAACAAGTCATAATTCACATCCAACAGTCATTTAGAGTCAAAAGATTAAAAGTCAAAATTTCATCCATTTTGACCATTTTGGGAAAATTCGACAGGTCCGGAGTCATCGTTTTTCATCAGAAAATTGATTTTTTGTAGTGAACCAAAAATGATTCAAAATGTCAATTGGATCGTGCCTCATGTTGAATAACCACTTTTGAAACCCTCACAGTGATCAAAATTGCCATTTTTACAGAGTTTTGCTTACTCAAAAGCTTCCATTTTGACCAATTTTAGGCACCGAAATTACTTTAAACACACTTTTTTTAGTTGAAAAAGTCATAATAACACATTCCAACAGTCATTTAGAGTCAAAAGATTAAAAGGTAAAATTTCATCCATGTTGACCATTTTGGGAAAGTTCGACAGGTCCGGAGTCATCGTTTTTCATCAGAAAATTGATTTTTTGGAGTGTACCAAAAATGATTCAAAATGTCAATTGGGTCGTGCCTCATGTTGAATAACAACTTTTGAAACCCTCACAGTGACCAAAATTGCCATTTTTACAGAGTTTTGCTTACTCAAAAGCTTCCATTTTGACCAATTTCAGGCACCGAAATGACTTTAAACACACTTATTTTAGTTGAACAAGTCAAAATTCACATCCAACAGGCATTTAGAGTCAAAAGATTAAAAGTTAAAATTTCATCCATGTTTACCATTGTGGGAAAGTTCGACAGGTCCGGAGTCATCATTTTTCATCGGAAAATTGATTTTTTGGAGTGTACCAAAAATTATTCAAAATGTCAATTGAATTGTGCCTCATGTTGAATAACCACTTTTGAAACCCTCACAGTGACCAAAATTGCCATTTTTACAGAGCTTTGCTTACTCAAAAGCTTTCATTTTGACCAATTTCAGGCACCGAAATGACTTTAAACACACTTTTTTTAGTTGAAAAAGTCATAATTCACATCCAACAGTCATTTAGAGTCAAAAGATTAAAAGTAAAAATTTCATCCATGTTGACCATTTTGGGAAAATTCGACAGGTCCGGAGTCATCGTTTTTCATCAGAAAATTGATTTTTTGTAGTGAACCAAAAATGATTCAAAATGTCCATTGGATCGTGCTCATGTTGAATAACCACTTTTGAAACCCTCACAGTGACCAAAATTGCCATTTTTACAGAGCTTTGCTTACTCAAAAGCTTTCTTTTTGACCAATTTCAGGCACCGAAATGACTTTAAACACACTTTTTTTAGCTGAACAAGTCATAATTCACATCCAACAGTCATTTAGAGTCAAAAGATTAAAAGTTAAAATTTCATCCATGTTGACCATTTTGGGAAAATTCGACAGGTCCGGAGTCATCGTTTTTCATCAGAAAATTGATTTTTTGTAGTGAACCAAAAATGATTCAAAATGTCATGTTGAATAACCACTTTTGAAACCCTCACAGTGACCAAAATTGCCATTTTTACAGAGCTTTGCTTACTCAAAAGCTTCCATTTTGATCAATTTCAGGCACCGAAATGACTTTAAACACACTTATTTTTGTTGAACAAGTCAAAATTCACATCCAACAGTCATTTAGAGTCAAAAGATTAAAAGTTAAAATTTCATCCATGTTGACCATTTTGGGAAAGTTTGACAGGTCCGGAGTCATCATTTTTCATCGGAAAATTGATTTTTTGGAGTGTACCAAAAATTATTCAAAATGTCAATTGAATTGTGCCTCATGTTGAATAACCACTTTTGAAACCCTCACAGTGACCAAAATTGCCATTTTTACAGAGTTTTGCTTACTCAAAAGCTTCCATTTTGGCCAATTTTAGGCACCGAAATGACTTTAAACACACTTTTTTTAGTTGAAAAAGTCATAATAACACATTCCAACAGTCATTTAGAGTCAAAAGATTAAAAGGTAAAATTTCATCCATGTTGACCATTTTGGGAAAGTTCGACAGGTCCGGAGTCATCGTTTTTCATCAGAAAATTGATTTTTTGGAGTGTACCAAAAATGATTCAAAATGTCAATTGGATCGTGCCTCATGTTGAATAACCACTTTTGAAACCCTCACAGTAACCAAAATTGCCATTTTTACAGAGCTTTGCTTACTCAAAAGCTTCAATTTTGACCAATTTCAGGCACCGAAAGGACATTAAACACACTTATTTTAGTTGAACAAATCAAAATTCACATCCAACAGGCATTTAGAGTCAAAAGATTAAAAGTTAAAATTTCATCCATGTTTACCATTTTGGGAAAGTTCGACAGGTCCGGAGTCATCGTTTTTCATCGGAAAATTGATTTTTTGGAGTGTACCAAAAATTATTCAAAATGTCAATTGAATTGTGCCTCATGTTGAATAACCACTTTTGAAACCCTCACAGTGACCAAAATTGCCATTTTTACAGAGCTTTGCTTACACAAAAGCTTTCATTTTGACCAATTTCAGGCACCGAAATGACTTTAATTACTTTTTTTAGTTGAAAAAGTCATAATAAAATATTCCAACAGTCATTTAGAGTCAAAAGATTAAAAGTTAAAATTTCATCCATGTTGACCATTTTGGGAAAGTTTGACAGGACCGGAGTCATCGTTTTTCATCAGAAAATTGATTTTTTGGTGTGTACCAAAAATAATTGAAAATGTCAATTGGATTGTGCCTCATGTTGAATAACCGCTTTTGAAACCCTCACAGGGACCAAAATTGCCATTTTTACAGAGCTTTGCTTACTCAAAAGCTTTCATTTTGACCAATTTCAGGCACCGAAATGACTTTAAACACACTTTTTTTAGTTGAAAAAGTCATAATTCACATCCAACAGTCATTTAGAGTCCAAAGATGAAAAGTTAAAATTTCATCCATGTTGACCATTTTGGGAAAGTTCGACAGGTCCGGAGTCATCGTTTTTCATTAGAAAACTGATTTTTGTAGTGTACCAAAAATGATTCAAAATGTCAATTGGATCGTGCCTCATGTTGAATAACCACTTTTGAAACCCTCGCAGTGACCAAAATTGCCATTTTTACAGAGTTTTGCTTGCTTAAAAGCTTCCATTTTGACCAATTTTAGGCACCAAAATGACTTTAAACACACTTTTTTTAGTTGAAAAAGTCATAATAACACATTCTAACAGTCATTTAGAGTCAAAAGATTAAAAGTTAAAATTTCATCCATGTTGACCATTTTGGGAAAGTTCGACAGGTCCGGAGTCATCGTTTTTCATCAGAAAATTGATTTTTTGGAGTGTACCAAAAATGATTCAAAATGTCAATTGGATCGTGCCTCATGTTGAATAACCACTTTTGAAACCCTCACAGTGACCAAAATTGCCATTTTTACAGAGTTTTGCTTACTCAAAAGCTTCCATTTTGACCAATTTCAGGCACCGAAATGACTTTAAACACACTTATTTTAGTTGAACAAGTCATAATTCACATCCAACAGTCATTTAGAGTCAAAAGATTAAAAGTCAAAATTTCATCCATTTTGACCATTTTGGGAAAATTCGACAGGTCCGGAGTCATCGTTTTTCATCAGAAAATTGATTTTTTGTAGTGAACCAAAAATGATTCAAAATGTCAATTGGATCGTGCCTCATGTTGAATAACCACTTTTGAAACCCTCACAGTGATCAAAATTGCCATTTTTACAGAGTTTTGCTTACTCAAAAGCTTCCATTTTGACCAATTTTAGGCACCGAAATTACTTTAAACACACTTTTTTTAGTTGAAAAAGTCATAATAACACATTCCAACAGTCATTTAGAGTCAAAAGATTAAAAGGTAAAATTTCATCCATGTTGACCATTTTGGGAAAGTTCGACAGGTCCGGAGTCATCGTTTTTCATCAGAAAATTGATTTTTTGGAGTGTACCAAAAATGATTCAAAATGTCAATTGGGTCGTGCCTCATGTTGAATAACAACTTTTGAAACCCTCACAGTGACCAAAATTGCCATTTTTACAGAGTTTTGCTTACTCAAAAGCTTCCATTTTGACCAATTTCAGGCACCGAAATGACTTTAAACACACTTATTTTAGTTGAACAAGTCAAAATTCACATCCAACAGGCATTTAGAGTCAAAAGATTAAAAGTTAAAATTTCATCCATGTTTACCATTGTGGGAAAGTTCGACAGGTCCGGAGTCATCATTTTTCATCGGAAAATTGATTTTTTGGAGTGTACCAAAAATTATTCAAAATGTCAATTGAATTGTGCCTCATGTTGAATAACCACTTTTGAAACCCTCACAGTGACCAAAATTGCCATTTTTACAGAGCTTTGCTTACTCAAAAGCTTTCATTTTGACCAATTTCAGGCACCGAAATGACTTTAAACACACTTTTTTTAGTTGAAAAAGTCATAATTCACATCCAACAGTCATTTAGAGTCAAAAGATTAAAAGTAAAAATTTCATCCATGTTGACCATTTTGGGAAAATTCGACAGGTCCGGAGTCATCGTTTTTCATCAGAAAATTGATTTTTTGTAGTGAACCAAAAATGATTCAAAATGTCCATTGGATCGTGCTCATGTTGAATAACCACTTTTGAAACCCTCACAGTGACCAAAATTGCCATTTTTACAGAGCTTTGCTTACTCAAAAGCTTTCTTTTTGACCAATTTCAGGCACCGAAATGACTTTAAACACACTTTTTTTAGCTGAACAAGTCATAATTCACATCCAACAGTCATTTAGAGTCAAAAGATTAAAAGTTAAAATTTCATCCATGTTGACCATTTTGGGAAAATTCGACAGGTCCGGAGTCATCGTTTTTCATCAGAAAATTGATTTTTTGTAGTGAACCAAAAATGATTCAAAATGTCATGTTGAATAACCACTTTTGAAACCCTCACAGTGACCAAAATTGCCATTTTTACAGAGCTTTGCTTACTCAAAAGCTTCCATTTTGATCAATTTCAGGCACCGAAATGACTTTAAACACACTTATTTTTGTTGAACAAGTCAAAATTCACATCCAACAGTCATTTAGAGTCAAAAGATTAAAAGTTAAAATTTCATCCATGTTGACCATTTTGGGAAAGTTTGACAGGTCCGGAGTCATCATTTTTCATCGGAAAATTGATTTTTTGGAGTGTACCAAAAATTATTCAAAATGTCAATTGAATTGTGCCTCATGTTGAATAACCACTTTTGAAACCCTCACAGTGACCAAAATTGCCATTTTTACAGAGTTTTGCTTACTCAAAAGCTTCCATTTTGGCCAATTTTAGGCACCGAAATGACTTTAAACACACTTTTTTTAGTTGAAAAAGTCATAATAACACATTCCAACAGTCATTTAGAGTCAAAAGATTAAAAGGTAAAATTTCATCCATGTTGACCATTTTGGGAAAGTTCGACAGGTCCGGAGTCATCGTTTTTCATCAGAAAATTGATTTTTTGGAGTGTACCAAAAATGATTCAAAATGTCAATTGGATCGTGCCTCATGTTGAATAACCACTTTTGAAACCCTCACAGTAACCAAAATTGCCATTTTTACAGAGCTTTGCTTACTCAAAAGCTTCAATTTTGACCAATTTCAGGCACCGAAAGGACATTAAACACACTTATTTTAGTTGAACAAATCAAAATTCACATCCAACAGGCATTTAGAGTCAAAAGATTAAAAGTTAAAATTTCATCCATGTTTACCATTTTGGGAAAGTTCGACAGGTCCGGAGTCATCGTTTTTCATCGGAAAATTGATTTTTTGGAGTGTACCAAAAATTATTCAAAATGTCAATTGAATTGTGCCTCATGTTGAATAACCACTTTTGAAACCCTCACAGTGACCAAAATTGCCATTTTTACAGAGCTTTGCTTACACAAAAGCTTTCATTTTGACCAATTTCAGGCACCGAAATGACTTTAATTACTTTTTTTAGTTGAAAAAGTCATAATAAAATATTCCAACAGTCATTTAGAGTCAAAAGATTAAAAGTTAAAATTTCATCCATGTTGACCATTTTGGGAAAGTTTGACAGGACCGGAGTCATCGTTTTTCATCAGAAAATTGATTTTTTGGTGTGTACCAAAAATAATTGAAAATGTCAATTGGATTGTGCCTCATGTTGAATAACCGCTTTTGAAACCCTCACAGGGACCAAAATTGCCATTTTTACAGAGCTTTGCTTACTCAAAAGCTTTCATTTTGACCAATTTCAGGCACCGAAATGACTTTAAACACACTTTTTTTAGTTGAAAAAGTCATAATTCACATCCAACAGTCATTTAGAGTCCAAAGATGAAAAGTTAAAATTTCATCCATGTTGACCATTTTGGGAAAGTTCGACAGGTCCGGAGTCATCGTTTTTCATTAGAAAACTGATTTTTGTAGTGTACCAAAAATGATTCAAAATGTCAATTGGATCGTGCCTCATGTTGAATAACCACTTTTGAAACCCTCGCAGTGACCAAAATTGCCATTTTTACAGAGTTTTGCTTGCTTAAAAGCTTCCATTTTGACCAATTTTAGGCACCAAAATGACTTTAAACACACTTTTTTTAGTTGAAAAAGTCATAATAACACATTCTAACAGTCATTTAGAGTCAAAAGATTAAAAGTTAAAATTTCATCCATGTTGACCATTTTGGGAAAGTTCGACAGGTCCGGAGTCATCGTTTTTCATCAGAAAATTGATTTTTTGGAGTGTACCAAAAATGATTCAAAATGTCAATTGGATCGTGCCTCATGTTGAATAACCACTTTTGAAACCCTCACAGTGACCAAAATTGCCATTTTTACAGAGTTTTGCTTACTCAAAAGCTTCCATTTTGACCAATTTCAGGCACCGAAATGACTTTAAACACACTTATTTTAGTTGAACAAGTCATAATTCACATCCAACAGTCATTTAGAGTCAAAAGATTAAAAGTCAAAATTTCATCCATTTTGACCATTTTGGGAAAATTCGACAGGTCCGGAGTCATCGTTTTTCATCAGAAAATTGATTTTTTGTAGTGAACCAAAAATGATTCAAAATGTCAATTGGATCGTGCCTCATGTTGAATAACCACTTTTGAAACCCTCACAGTGATCAAAATTGCCATTTTTACAGAGTTTTGCTTACTCAAAAGCTTCCATTTTGACCAATTTTAGGCACCGAAATTACTTTAAACACACTTTTTTTAGTTGAAAAAGTCATAATAACACATTCCAACAGTCATTTAGAGTCAAAAGATTAAAAGGTAAAATTTCATCCATGTTGACCATTTTGGGAAAGTTCGACAGGTCCGGAGTCATCGTTTTTCATCAGAAAATTGATTTTTTGGAGTGTACCAAAAATGATTCAAAATGTCAATTGGGTCGTGCCTCATGTTGAATAACAACTTTTGAAACCCTCACAGTGACCAAAATTGCCATTTTTACAGAGTTTTGCTTACTCAAAAGCTTCCATTTTGACCAATTTCAGGCACCGAAATGACTTTAAACACACTTATTTTAGTTGAACAAGTCAAAATTCACATCCAACAGGCATTTAGAGTCAAAAGATTAAAAGTTAAAATTTCATCCATGTTTACCATTGTGGGAAAGTTCGACAGGTCCGGAGTCATCATTTTTCATCGGAAAATTGATTTTTTGGAGTGTACCAAAAATTATTCAAAATGTCAATTGAATTGTGCCTCATGTTGAATAACCACTTTTGAAACCCTCACAGTGACCAAAATTGCCATTTTTACAGAGCTTTGCTTACTCAAAAGCTTTCATTTTGACCAATTTCAGGCACCGAAATGACTTTAAACACACTTTTTTTAGTTGAAAAAGTCATAATTCACATCCAACAGTCATTCAGAGTCAAAAGATTAAAAGTAAAAATTTCATCCATGTTGACCATTTTGGGAAAATTCGACAGGTCCGGAGTCATCGTTTTTCATCAGAAAATTGATTTTTTGTAGTGAACCAAAAATGATTCAAAATGTCAATTGGATCGTGCTCATGTTGAATAACCACTTTTGAAACCCTCACAGTGACCAAAATTGCCATTTTTACAGAGCTTTGCTTACTCAAAAGCTTTCTTTTTGACCAATTTCAGGCACCGAAATGACTTTAAACACACTTTTTTTAGTTGAACAAGTCATAATTCACATCCAACAGTCATTTAGAGTCAAAAGATTAAAAGTTAAAATTTCATCCATGTTGACCATTTTGGGAAAATTCGACAGGTCCGGAGTCATCGTTTTTCATCAGAAAATTGATTTTTTGTAGTGAACCAAAAATGATTCAAAATGTCATGTTGAATAACCACTTTTGAAACCCTCACAGTGACCAAAATTGCCATTTTTACAGAGCTTTGCTTACTCAAAAGCTTCCATTTTGATCAATTTCAGGCACCGAAATGACTTTAAACACACTTATTTTTGTTGAACAAGTCAAAATTCACATCCAACAGTCATTTAGAGTCAAAAGATTAAAAGTTAAAATTTCATCCATGTTGACCATTTTGGGAAAGTTTGACAGGTCCGGAGTCATCATTTTTCATCGGAAAATTGATTTTTTGGAGTGTACCAAAAATTATTCAAAATGTCAATTGAATTGTGCCTCATGTTGAATAACCACTTTTGAAACCCTCACAGTGACCAAAATTGCCATTTTTACAGAGTTTTGCTTACTCAAAAGCTTCCATTTTGGCCAATTTTAGGCACCGAAATGACTTTAAACACACTTTTTTTAGTTGAAAAAGTCATAATAACACATTCCAACAGTCATTTAGAGTCAAAAGATTAAAAGGTAAAATTTCATCCATGTTGACCATTTTGGGAAAGTTCGACAGGTCCGGAGTCATCGTTTTTCATCAGAAAATTGATTTTTTGGAGTGTACCAAAAATGATTCAAAATGTTAATTGGATCGTGCCTCATGTTGAATAACCACTTTTGAAACCCTCACAGTAACCAAAATTGCCATTTTTACAGAGCTTTGCTTACTCAAAAGCTTCAATTTTGACCAATTTCAGGCACCGAAAGGACATTAAACACACTTATTTTAGTTGAACAAATCAAAATTCACATCCAACAGGCATTTAGAGTCAAAAGATTAAAAGTTAAAATTTCATCCATGTTTACCATTTTGGGAAAGTTCGACAGGTCCGGAGTCATCGTTTTTCATCGGAAAATTGATTTTTTGGAGTGTACCAAAAATTATTCAAAATGTCAATTGAATTGTGCCTCATGTTGAATAACCACTTTTGAAACCCTCACAGTGACCAAAATTGCCATTTTTACAGAGTTTTGCTTACTCAAAAGCTTCCATTTTGGCCAATTTTAGGCACCAAAATGACTTTAAACACACTTTTTTTAGTTGAAAAAGTCATAATAACACATTCCAACAGTCATTTAGAGTCAAAAGATTAAAAGGTAAAATTTCATCCATGTTGACCATTTTGGGAAAGTTCGACAGGTCCGGAGTCATCGTTTTTCATCAGAAAATTGATTTTTTGGAGTGTACCAAAAATGATTCAAAATGTCAATTGGATCGTGCCTCATGTTGAATAACCACTTTTGAAACCCTCACAGTAACCAAAATTGCCATTTTTACAGAGCTTTGCTTACTCAAAAGCTTCAATTTTGACCAATTTCAGGCACCGAAAGGACATTAAACACACTTATTTTAGTTGAACAAATCAAAATTCACATCCAACAGGCATTTAGAGTCAAAAGATTAAAAGTTAAAATTTCATCCATGTTTACCATTTTGGGAAAGTTCGACAGGTCCGGAGTCATCGTTTTTCATCGGAAAATTGATTTTTTGGAGTGTACCAAAAATTATTCAAAATGTCAATTGAATTGTGCCTCATGTTGAATAACCACTTTTGAAACCCTCACAGTGACCAAAATTGCCATTTTTACAGAGCTTTGCTTACACAAAAGCTTTCATTTTGACCAATTTCAGGCACCGAAATGACTTTAAACACACTTTTTTTAGTTGAAAAAGTCATAATAAAATATTCCAACAGTCATTTAGAGTCAAAAGATTAAAAGTTAAAATTTCATCCATGTTGACCATTTTGGGAAAGTTTGACAGGACCGGAGTCATCGTTTTTCATCAGAAAATTGATTTTTTGGTGTGTACCAAAAATAATTCAAAATGTCAATTGGATTGTGCCTCATGTTGAATAACCGCTTTTGAAACCCTCACAGTGACCAAAATTGCCATTTTTACAGAGCTTTGCTTACTCAAAAGCTTTCATTTTGACCAATTTCATGCACCGAAATGACTTTAAACACACTTTTTTTAGTTGAAAAAGTCATAATTCACATCCAACAGTCATTTAGAGTCCAAAGATGAAAAGTTAAAATTTCATCCATGTTGACCATTTTGGGAAAGTTCGACAGGTCCGGAGTCATCGTTTTTCATTAGAAAACTGATTTTTGTAGTGTACCAAAAATGATTCAAAATGTCAATTGGATCGTGCCTCATGTTGAATAACCACTTTTGAAACCCTCGCAGTGACCAAAATTGCCATTTTTACAGAGTTTTGCTTGCTTAAAAGCTTCCATTTTGACCAATTTTAGGCACCAAAATGACTTTAAACACACTTTTTTTAGTTGAAAAAGTCATAATAACACATTCTAACAGTCATTTAGAGTCAAAAGATTAAAAGTTAAAATTTCATCCATGTTGACCATTTTGGGAAAGTTCGACAGGTCCGGAGTCATCGTTTTTCATCAGAAAATTGATTTTTTGGAGTGTACCAAAAATGATTCAAAATGTCAATTGGATCGTGCCTCATGTTGAATAACCACTTTTGAAACCCTCACAGTGACCAAAATTGCCATTTTTACAGAGTTTTGCTTACTCAAAAGCTTCCATTTTGACCAATTTCAGGCACCGAAATGACTTTAAACACACTTATTTTAGTTGAACAAGTCATAATTCACATCCAACAGTCATTTAGAGTCAAAAGATTAAAAGTCAAAATTTCATCCATTTTGACCATTTTGGGAAAATTCGACAGGTCCGGAGTCATCGTTTTTCATCAGAAAATTGATTTTTTGTAGTGAACCAAAAATGATTCAAAATGTCAATTGGATCGTGCCTCATGTTGAATAACCACTTTTGAAACCCTCACAGTGATCAAAATTGCCATTTTTACAGAGTTTTGCTTACTCAAAAGCTTCCATTTTGACCAATTTTAGGCACCGAAATTACTTTAAACACACTTTTTTTAGTTGAAAAAGTCATAATAACACATTCCAACAGTCATTTAGAGTCAAAAGATTAAAAGGTAAAATTTCATCCATGTTGACCATTTTGGGAAAGTTCGACAGGTCCGGAGTCATCGTTTTTCATCAGAAAATTGATTTTTTGGAGTGTACCAAAAATGATTCAAAATGTCAATTGGGTCGTGCCTCATGTTGAATAACAACTTTTGAAACCCTCACAGTGACCAAAATTGCCATTTTTACAGAGTTTTGCTTACTCAAAAGCTTCCATTTTGACCAATTTCAGGCACCGAAATGACTTTAAACACACTTATTTTAGTTGAACAAGTCAAAATTCACATCCAACAGGCATTTAGAGTCAAAAGATTAAAAGTTAAAATTTCATCCATGTTTACCATTGTGGGAAAGTTCGACAGGTCCGGAGTCATCATTTTTCATCGGAAAATTGATTTTTTGGAGTGTACCAAAAATTATTCAAAATGTCAATTGAATTGTGCCTCATGTTGAATAACCACTTTTGAAACCCTCACAGTGACCAAAATTGCCATTTTTACAGAGCTTTGCTTACTCAAAAGCTTTCATTTTGACCAATTTCAGGCACCGAAATGACTTTAAACACACTTTTTTTAGTTGAAAAAGTCATAATTCACATCCAACAGTCATTTAGAGTCAAAAGATTAAAAGTAAAAATTTCATCCATGTTGACCATTTTGGGAAAATTCGACAGGTCCGGAGTCATCGTTTTTCATCAGAAAATTGATTTTTTGTAGTGAACCAAAAATGATTCAAAATGTCAATTGGATCGTGCTCATGTTGAATAACCACTTTTGAAACCCTCACAGTGACCAAAATTGCCATTTTTACAGAGCTTTGCTTACTCAAAAGCTTTCTTTTTGACCAATTTCAGGCACCGAAATGACTTTAAACACACTTTTTTTAGTTGAACAAGTCATAATTCACATCCAACAGTCATTTAGAGTCAAAAGATTAAAAGTTAAAATTTCATCCATGTTGACCATTTTGGGAAAATTCGACAGGTCCGGAGTCATCGTTTTTCATCAGAAAATTGATTTTTTGTAGTGAACCAAAAATGATTCAAAATGTCATGTTGAATAACCACTTTTGAAACCCTCACAGTGACCAAAATTGCCATTTTTACAGAGCTTTGCTTACTCAAAAGCTTCCATTTTGATCAATTTCAGGCACCGAAATGACTTTAAACACACTTATTTTTGTTGAACAAGTCAAAATTCACATCCAACAGTCATTTAGAGTCAAAAGATTAAAAGTTAAAATTTCATCCATGTTGACCATTTTGGGAAAGTTTGACAGGTCCGGAGTCATCATTTTTCATCGGAAAATTGATTTTTTGGAGTGTACCAAAAATTATTCAAAATGTCAATTGAATTGTGCCTCATGTTGAATAACCACTTTTGAAACCCTCACAGTGACCAAAATTGCCATTTTTACAGAGTTTTGCTTACTCAAAAGCTTCCATTTTGGCCAATTTTAGGCACCGAAATGACTTTAAACACACTTTTTTTAGTTGAAAAAGTCATAATAACACATTCCAACAGTCATTTAGAGTCAAAAGATTAAAAGGTAAAATTTCATCCATGTTGACCATTTTGGGAAAGTTCGACAGGTCCGGAGTCATCGTTTTTCATCAGAAAATTGATTTTTTGGAGTGTACCAAAAATGATTCAAAATGTCAATTGGATCGTGCCTCATGTTGAATAACCACTTTTGAAACCCTCACAGTAACCAAAATTGCCATTTTTACAGAGCTTTGCTTACTCAAAAGCTTCAATTTTGACCAATTTCAGGCACCGAAAGGACATTAAACACACTTATTTTAGTTGAACAAATCAAAATTCACATCCAACAGGCATTTAGAGTCAAAAGATTAAAAGTTAAAATTTCATCCATGTTTACCATTTTGGGAAAGTTCGACAGGTCCGGAGTCATCGTTTTTCATCGGAAAATTGATTTTTTGGAGTGTACCAAAAATTATTCAAAATGTCAATTGAATTGTGCCTCATGTTGAATAACCACTTTTGAAACCCTCACAGTGACCAAAATTGCCATTTTTACAGAGCTTTGCTTACACAAAAGCTTTCATTTTGACCAATTTCAGGCACCGAAATGACTTTAATTACTTTTTTTAGTTGAAAAAGTCATAATAAAATATTCCAACAGTCATTTAGAGTCAAAAGATTAAAAGTTAAAATTTCATCCATGTTGACCATTTTGGGAAAGTTTGACAGGACCGGAGTCATCGTTTTTCATCAGAAAATTGATTTTTTGGTGTGTACCAAAAATAATTCAAAATGTCAATTGGATCGTGCCTCATGTTGAATAACAACTTTTGAAACCCTCACAGTGACCAAAATTGCAATTTTTACAGAGTTTTGCTCACTCAAAAGCTTCCATTTTGACCAATTTCAGGCACCGAAATGACTTTAAACACACTTATTTTAGTTGAACAAGTCAAAATTCACATCCAACAGATATTTAGAGTCAAAAGATTAAAAGTTAAAATTTCATCCATGTTTACCATTTTGGGAAAGTTCGACAGGTCCGGAGTTATCATTTTTCATCGGAAAATTGATTTTTTGGAGTGTACCAAAAATTATTCAAAATGTCAATTGAATTGTGCCTCATGTTGAATAACCACTTTTGAAACCCTCACAGTGACCAAAATTGCCATTTTTACAGAGCTTTGCTTACTCAATAGCTTTCATTTTGACCAATTTCAGGCACCGAAATGACTTTAAACACACTTTTTTTAGTTGAAAAAGTCATAATTCACATCCAACAGTCATTTAGAGTCAAAAGATTAAAAGTTAAAATTTCATCCATGTTGACCATTTTGGGAAAGTTCGACAGGTCCGGAGTCATCGTTTTTCATTAGAAAACTGATTTTTGTAGTGTACCAAAAATGATTCAAAATGTCAATTGGATCGTGCCTCAAGTTGAATAACCACTTTTGAAACCCTCGCAGTGACCAAAATTGCCATTTTTACAGAGTTTTGCTTGCTCAAAAGCTTCCATTTTGACCAATTTTAGGCACCGAAATGACTTTAAACACACTTTTTTTAGTTGAAAAAGTCATAATAACACATTCTAACAGTCATTTAGAGTCAAAAGATTAAAAGTTAAAATTTCATCCATGTTGACCATTTTGGGAAAGTTCGACAGGTCCGGAGTCATCGTTTTTCATCAGAAAATTGATTTTTTGGAGTGTACCAAAAATGATTCAAAATGTCAATTGGATTGTGCCTAATGTTGAATAACCACTTTTGAAACCCTCACAGTGACCAAAATTGCCATTTTTACAGAGCTTTGCTAACTCAAAAGCTTCCATTTTGACCAATTTCAGGCACCGAAATGACTTTAAACACACTTATTTTAGTTAAACAAGTCAAAATTCACATCCAACAGGCATTTAGAATCAAAAGACTAAAAGTTAAAATTTCATCCATGTTGACCATTTTGGGAAAGTTCGACAGGTCCGGAGTCATCGTTTTTCATCAAAAATTTGATTTTTTGGAGTGTACCAAAAATGATTCAAAATGTCAATTGGATTGTGACTCATGTTGAATAACCACTTTTGAAACCCTAACAGTGACCAAAATTGCCATTTCTACAGAGTTTTGCTTACTCAAAAGCTTCCATTTTGAGCAATTTCAGGCACCGAAATGACTTTAAACACACTTATTTTAGTTGAACAAGTCATAATTCACATCCAACAGTCATTTAGAGTTAAAAGATTAAAAGTTAAAATTTCATCCATGTTGACCATTTTGGGAAAATTCGACAGGTCCGGAGTCATCGTTTTTCATCAGAAAATTGATTTTTTGGTGTGTACCAAAAATGATTCAAAATGTCAATTGGATTGTGCCTCATGTTGAATAACCGCTTTTGAAACCCTCACAGTAACCAAAATTGCCATTTTTACAGAGTTTTGCTTACTCAAAAGCTTCCATTTTGCCCAATTTCAGGCACCGAAATGACTTTAAACACACTTTTTTTAGTTGAACAAGTCAGTGGGACACCCCCGCGCCGCACGGCCACCAGCTGCTGCGTGTGCCCCTTGCCTGCCCCTGCCTCACTGCTGCCTCGTTTTGCCGATTGCCGGCGGGCGCCGCTGCGGTTGTTTTGCCCTTGTTTTGTCTAACATTTGTGCCTGTTTTATATAACTTTGTTTTTTCCTTGTTTTCCTTGTTTTGTTGAGAATTTGTGCCCGTTCTGTTTAATTTTTATTTCCCCCGTGTTGTGGTTTCCTTCCTTGTTGTCCGCCTACCTTCGCCGCCCTCCGCCCTCCCTTCCCGCCACCGCCGCTTTTCCCCGCCCCTTTTTCTATTCTGTACCCTCCCCGCTCCCGCCTCCCAGCTGCTCCGCCCACCCGCGCACTTGGCCTTAAATGGCGACCGTGCGACGCAGGTGAGTGTGACCCACTTGTGGGACACCCCCGCGCCGCACGGCCACCAGCTGCTGCGTGTGCCCCTTGCCTGCCCCTGCCTCGCTGCTGCCTCGTTTTGCCGATTGCCGGCGGGCGCCGCTGCGGTTGTTTTGCCCTAGTTTTGTCTAACATTTGTGCCTGTTTTATATAACTTTGTTTTTTCCTTGTTTTCCTTGTTTTGTTGAGAATTTGTGCCCGTTCTGTTTAATTTTTATTTCCCCCGTGTTGTGGTTTCCTTCCTTGTTGTCCGCCTACCTTCGCCGCCCTCCGCCCTCCCTTCCCGCCACCGCCGCTTTTCCCCGCCCCGTTTTCTATTCTGTACCCTCCCCGCTCCCGCCTCCCAGCTGCTCCGCCCACCCGCGCACTTGGCCTTAAATGGCGACCGTGCGACGCAGGTGAGTGTGACCCACTTGTGGGACACCCCCGCGCCGCACGGCCACCAGCTGCTGCGTGTGCCCCTTGCCTGCCCCTGCCTCGCTGCTGCCTCGTTTTGCCGATTGCCGGCGGGCGCCGCTGCGGTTGTTTTGCCCTTGTTTTGTCTAACATTTGTGCATGTTTTATATAACTTTGTTTTTTCCTTGTTTTCCTTGTTTTGTTGAGAATTTGTGCCCGTTCTGTTTAATTTTTATTTCCCCCGTGTTGTGGTTTCCTTCCTTGTTGTCCACCTACCTTCACCGCCCTCCGCCCTCCCTTCCTGCCACCGCCGCTTTTCCCCGCCCCTTTTTCTATTCTGTACCCTCCCCGCTCCCGCCTCCCAGCTGCTCCGCCCACCCGCGCACTTCGCCTTAAATGGCGACCGTGCGAACGCGCAGCGGTCACGCGCAGCGGGCGCGCCGATTGTGCGATGAAGGCGCGCCAAAGGTAAGCCCGTCTGCGCCCGTCCGCGACCGGACCGCGCCCAGCGCCAGGACCCCTGGCCCACGAAGACCCCGACCGACCCGCAGGACGTACTCAACCGCCACCCTCAGCGCACTCAACACCGGCCGACGCCCAGAGTGCCACCAAGCCACACCACGACGCACCCAGGGACCCTTCAGCTGCCACGCCTGCAAGTTCTCCTGCATCCGGACCTGCCTCGCACCAACACCCGCCAAGTCAAACACCAGCAGCACCCACCTCAAGTGCATCCTGCTCAACACCCGCTCCGTCCACAGACATGCCATCGAACTCTGGAACCTCCTCGACACCACAGCTCCAGACGTTGCCTTCCTCACGGAGACCTGGATGAACGCCTCTTCAGCTCCCGACATCGCCATCGCCATCCCAGAAGGCTACAAGATCGTCCGAAGGGACCGAAACGCCAACCAGATGGGAGGAGGCATCGCCATCATCCACAGGAGCACCATCCGTCTCACGACCAGCACCGACAACTCCCTGACCACCGCCGAACACCTGCATTTCCAGATCCACACCAACCCGAACACCACCCTCAGAGGCACCCTGATCTACCGACCCCCGGGACCACGCACACAATTCAGCGAGGACATAGCCGACTTCGTCAGCCCACATGCCCTCCCCTCCGCTGACTACATCCTCCTGGGAGACCTCAACTTCCATCTGGAGAACAACAACGACCGCAACACCAGCACCCTGCTCGACAACCTCGCCAACCTGGGACTCAAGCAACTGGTGTCCACCCCCACCCACCTCGCCGGACACACACTCGACGCTGTCTTCTCACCCAGCAAAGACATCGACTTCAGCCACGCCACAGAGCTTCAATGGACGGACCACAGCTGCGTCCACTTCACCTTCAAGAAAACGACGACCCACCACCACCAGCAACAGGCCGCCCGCAGAAGCTGGAACAAGATCACAGCAGACCAGCTCGCCACGTCCCTGAGCCAGCACCCTCCTGCCAGCTCAGCGAACCCCAGCCAGGCCGCCGACAACCTCACGAAGTGGATCAGCAACTGCGCGGACGAACTCGCCCCACTGAGGACCCCGCCCAGCAGACCCGGCAGCAAGAAAGCCCCATGGTTCACCGACGAACTCAAGAGCTCCAAGAAGAACTGCCGAGCCCTCGAGAAAGTCTGGAGATGGGAACCGACACCGGACAACAGGACCTCCTTCAAACTTGCCACCCGGAAACACCACCAGCTGATCCGCGCCGCCAAGAAAACAGCATTCAAGGACCGGTTGGACAACAACGCACACAACTGCAAGGAACTCTTCAACATCGTCAAAGAGCTCTCCAACCCCAGCGCAGGAAACAACGACATCACCCCATCACAAGACCTCTGCAACTCCCTGGCTTCATACTTCCACAACAAGATCGCGGACATACACATCAGCTTCAACAACCAACCAACGCACACCATGACCGAACAACCACCCCCCACCACCACCCTCCACGCCTGGACCCCGATCAGCACCGAAGACACCATCCGCACGATGAACTCCTTCCACTCCGGATCACCGACCGACCCCTGCCCTCACCACGTCTTCAACAAGGCCGACGCTGTCATCGCACCCCACCTGCGAGACATCATCAACACATCCTTCGACACCACCATCTTCCCCGAGAGCTGGAAACACGCCGAACTCAGCGCTCTACTCAAGAAACCAACAGCGGACCCCACCGACCTCAAGAATTACCGCCCCATCTCGCTCCTCCCGTTTCCAGCCAAAGTCATCGAGAAGACCGTCAACAAGCAGATGGCCGCCTTCCTCGAGACGAACGGATCCCTCGACCCCTCACAGTCCGGCTTCCGAGCCAACCACAGCACCGAGACCGCCCTCATCGCCGCCACCGATGACATCCGAGCCCTGATGGACAACGGAGAAACAGCGGCCCTCATCCTCCTAGACCTCTCCGCGGCATTCGACACGGTCTGCCACCGCACCCTAGTACGGCGCCTCAGCAACGTCGGAATCCAGGACAAGGCGCTGGAATGGATCATCTCCTTCCTCGACGGGAGAACACAGAGAGTCCGCCTACCACCGTACAAGTCAGAGGCCACCGAAGTCATCTGCGGCGTCCCCCAGGGATCATCTCTGAGCCCCACCCTCTTCAACGTCTACATGAGCCCCCTCGCGGCCATCGTACGCAAACACAACCTCAGCATAATCTCCTACGCCGACGACACCCAGCTGATCCTCTCCCTGACCAATGACCCCGCCGCCGCCAGAGCCAACCTGCACGAAGGGATGAAAGAGGTAGCCGAGTGGATGACGACCAGCCGCCTGAAACTAAACTCGGACAAGACGGAGGTCCTCATCCTGGGCTCCTCTCCCTCCGCCTGGGACGACTCCTGGTGGCCTCCCGCCCTGGGCACCGCACCCAAACCGACAGACCATGCACGCAACCTGGGCTTCATCCTGGACTCCTCCCTCTCCATGACCAGGCAAGTCAACAACGTCTCCTCGGCATGCTTCAACATCCTACGCATGCTACGGAAGATCTTCTGGTGGATCCCCACCGAGACCAGGAAGACCGTCACCCAGGCCCTCGTCACCAGCCGACTGGACTACGGCAACGCCCTCTACGCCGGCACCACCGCCAAGCTCCAGAAGAGACTCCAGCGGATCCAGAACGCCTCAGCCAGACTCATCCTCGACATCCCACGAACCAGCCACATCTCCGGACATCTGAGAGACCTTCACTGGCTCCCCGTCAACAAAAGAATCACCTTCCGCCTCCTCACCCACGCACACAAAGCCCTACACGACCAAGGCCCGAGCTACCTCAACAGCCGAGTCAACTTCTACACTCCCAAACGCCACCTCCGATCAGCCAACCACGCCCTCGCCGCCGTCCCCCGCATCCGAAGAGCGACTACAGGAGGAAGGTCCTTCTCCTACCTGGCCGCCAAGACCTGGAACTCCCTCCCGCCCGACCTGCGCCTGACCCAAGACCACCTCTCCTTCAGGAAGAAGCTGAAGACCTGGCTGTTCGAGCAGTAGCGGCTCCCCCCCCCAGCGCCTTGAGACCCTACGGGTATGTAGCGCGCTTTATAAGTGTCACTGATTGATTGATTGATAATTCACATCCAACAGTCATTTAGAGTCAAAAGATTAAAAGTCAAAATTTCATCCATGTTGACCATTTTGGGAAAATTCGACAGGTCCGGAGTCATCGTTTTTCATCAGAAAATTGATTTTTTGTAGTGAACCAAAAATGATTCAAAATGTCAATTGGATCGTGCTCATGTTGAATAACCACTTTTGAAACCCTCACAGTGACCAAAATTGCCATTTTTACAGAGCTTTGCTTACTCAAAAGCTTTCTTTTTGACCAATTTCAGGCACCGAAATGACTTTAAACGCACTTTTTTTAGTTGAACAAGTCATAATTCACATCCAACAGTCATTTAGAGTCAAAAGATTAAAAGTTAAAATTTCATCCATGTTGACCATTTTGGGAAAATTCGACAGGTCCGGAGTCATCGTTTTTCATTAGAAAACTGATTTTTGTAGTGTACCAAAAATGATTCAAAATGTCAATTGGATCGTGCCTCATGTTGAATAACCACTTTTGAAACCCTCACAGTGACCAAAATTGCCATTTTTACAGAGCTTTGCTTACACAAAAGCTTTCATTTTGACCAATTTCAGGCACCGAAATGACTTTAAACACACTTTTTTTAGTTGAAAAAGTCATAATAAAATATTCCAACAGTCATTTAGAGTCAAAAGATTAAAAGTTAAAATTTCATCCATGTTGACCATTTTGGGAAAGTTTGACAGGACCGGAGTCATCGTTTTTCATCAGAAAATTGATTTTTTGGTGTGTACCAAAAATAATTCAAAATGTCAATTGGATTGTGCCTCATGTTGAATAACCGCTTTTGAAACCCTCACAGTGACCAAAATTGCCATTTTTACAGAGCTTTGCTTACTCAAAAGCTTTCATTTTGACCAATTTCAGGCACCGAAATGACTTTAAACACACTTTTTTTAGTTGAAAAAGTCATAATTCACATCCAACAGTCATTTAGAGTCAAAAGATGAAAAGTTAAAATTTCATCCATGTTGACCATTTTGGGAAAGTTCGACAGGTCCGGAGTCATCGTTTTTCATTAGAAAACTGATTTTTGTAGTGTACCAAAAATGATTCAAAATGTCAATTGGATCGTGCCTCATGTTGAATAACCACTTTTGAAACCCTCGCAGTGACCAAAATTGCCATTTTTACAGAGTTTTGCTTGCTTAAAAGCTTCCATTTTGACCAATTTTAGGCACCAAAATGACTTTAAACACACTTTTTTTAGTTGAAAAAGTCATAATAACACATTGTAACAGTCATTTAGAGTCAAAAGATTAAAAGTTAAAATTTCATCCATGTTGACCATTTTGGGAAAGTTCGACAGGTCCGGAGTCATCGTTTTTCATCAGAAAATTGATTTTTTGGAGTGTACCAAAAATGATTCAAAATGTCAATTGGATCGTGCCTCATGTTGAATAACCACTTTTGAAACCCTCACAGTGACCAAAATTGCCATTTTTACAGAGTTTTGCTTACTCAAAAGCTTCCATTTTGACCAATTTCAGGCACCGAAATGACTTTAAACACACTTATTTTAGTTGAACAAGTCATAATTCACATCCAACAGTCATTTAGAGTCAAAAGATTAAAAGTCAAAATTTCATCCATTTTGACCATTTTGGGAAAATTCGACAGGTCCGGAGTCATCGTTTTTCATCAGAAAATTGATTTTTTGTAGTGAACCAAAAATGATTCAAAATGTCAATTGGATCGTGCCTCATGTTGAATAACCACTTTTGAAACCCTCACAGTGATCAAAATTGCCATTTTTACAGAGTTTTGCTTACTCAAAAGCTTCCATTTTGACCAATTTTAGGCACCGAAATTACTTTAAACACACTTTTTTTAGTTGAAAAAGTCATAATAACACATTCCAACAGTCATTTAGAGTCAAAAGATTAAAAGGTAAAATTTCATCCATGTTGACCATTTTGGGAAAGTTCGACAGGTCCGGAGTCATCGTTTTTCATCAGAAAATTGATTTTTTGGAGTGTACCAAAAATGATTCAAAATGTCAATTGGGTCGTGCCTCATGTTGAATAACAACTTTTGAAACCCTCACAGTGACCAAAATTGCCATTTTTACAGAGTTTTGCTTACTCAAAAGCTTCCATTTTGACCAATTTCAGGCACCGAAATGACTTTAAACACACTTATTTTAGTTGAACAAGTCAAAATTCACATCCAACAGGCATTTAGAGTCAAAAGATTAAAAGTTAAAATTTCATCCATGTTTACCATTTTGGGAAAGTTCGACAGGTCCGGAGTCATCATTTTTCATCGGAAAATTGATTTTTTGGAGTGTACCAAAAATTATTCAAAATGTCAATTGAATTGTGCCTCATGTTGAATAACCACTTTTGAAACCCTCACAGTGACCAAAATTGCCATTTTTACAGAGCTTTGCTTACTCAAAAGCTTTCATTTTGACCAATTTCAGGCACCAAAATGACTTTAAACACACTTTTTTTAGTTGAAAAAGTCATAATTCACATCCAACAGTCATTTAGAGTGAAAAGATTAAAAGTAAAAATTTCATCCATGTTGACCATTTTGGGAAAGTTCGACAGGTCCGGAGTCATCGTTTTTCATTAGAAAACTGATTTTTGTAGTGTACCAAAAAGGATTCAAAATGTCAATTGGATCGTGCCTCATGTTGAATAACCACTTTTGAAACCCTCGCAGTGACCAAAATTGCCATTTTTACAGAGTTTTGCTTACTCAAAAGCTTACATTTTGACCAATTTCAGGCACCGAAATGACTTTAAACACACTTATTTTAGTTGAACAAGTCAAAATTCACATCCAACAGGCATTTAGAGTCAAAAGATTAAAAGTTAAAATTTCATCCATGTTTACCATTTTGGGAAAGTTCGACAGGTCCGGAGTCATCATTTTTCATCGGAAAATTGATTTTTTGGAGTGTACCAAAAATTATTCAAAATGTCAATTGAATTGTGCCTCATGTTGAATAACCACTTTTGAAACCCTCACAGTGACCAAAATTGCCATTTTTACAGAGCTTTGCTTACTCAAAAGCTTTCATTTTGACCAATTTCAGGCACCGAAATGACTTTAAACACACTTTTTTTAGTTGAAAAAGTCATAATAACACATTCTAACAGTCATTTAGAGTCAAAAGATTAAAAGTTAAAATTTCATCCATGTTGACCATTTTGGGAAAGTTCGACAGGTCCGAAGTCATCGTTTTTCATCAGAAAATTGATTTTTTGGAGTGTACCAAAAATGATTCAAAATGTCAATTGGATCGTGCCTCATGTTGAATAACCACTTTTGAAACCCTCGCAGTGACCAAAATTGCCATTTTTACAGAGTTTTGCTTACTCAAAAGCTTCCATTTTGACCAATTTCAGGCACCGAAATGACTTTAAACACACTTATTTTAGTTGAACAAGTCATAATTCACATCCAACAGTCATTTAGAGTCAAAAGATTAAAAGTCAAAATTTCATCCATGTTGACCATTTTGGGAAAATTCGACAGGTCCGGAGTCATCGTTTTTCATCAGAAAATTGATTTTTTGTAGTGAACCAAAAATGATTCAAAATGTCAATTGGATCGTGCTCATGTTGAATAACCACTTTTGAAACCCTCACAGTGACCAAAATTGCCATTTTTACAGAGCTTTGCTTACTCAAAAGCTTTCTTTTTGACCAATTTCAGGCACCGAAATGACTTTAAACACACTTTTTTTAGTTGAACAAGTCATAATTCACATCCAACAGTCATTTAGAGTCAAAAGATTAAAAGTTAAAATTTCATCCATGTTGACCATTTTGGGAAAATTCGACAGGTCCGGAGTCATCGTTTTTCATCAGAAAATTGATTTTTTGTAGTGAACCAAAAATGATTCAAAATGTCAATTGGATCGTGCCTCATGTTGAATAACCACTTTTGAAACCCTCACAGTGACCAAAATTGCCATTTTTACAGAGCTTTGCTTACTCAAAAGCTTCCATTTTGATCAATTTCAGGCACCGAAATGACTTTAAACACACTTATTTTAGTTGAAAAAGTCATAATAAAATATTCCAACAGTCATTTAGAGTCAAAAGATTAAAAGTTAAAATTTCATCCATGTTGACCATTTTGGAAAAGTTTGACAGGTCCGGAGTCATCGTTTTTCATCAGAAAACTGATTTTTTGGAGTGTACCAAAAATGATTCAAAATGTCAATTGGATCGTGCCTCATGTTGAATAACCACTTTTGAAACCCTCACAGTGACCAAAATTGCCATTTTTACAGAGTTTTGCTTACTCAAAAGCGTCCATTTTGGCCAATTTTAGGCACCGAAATGACTTTAAACACACTTTTTTTAGTTGAAAAAGTCATAATAACACATTCCAACAGTCATTTAGAGTCAAAAGATTAAAAGGTAAAATTTCATCCATGTTGACCATTTTGGGAAAGTTCGACAGGTCCGGAGTCATCGTTTTTCATCAGAAAATTGATTTTTTGGAGTGTACCAAAAATGATTCAAAATGTCAATTGGATCGTGCCTCATGTTGAATAACCACTTTTGAAACCCTCACAGTAACCAAAATTGCCATTTTTACAGAGCTTTGCTTACTCAAAAGCTTCAATTTTGACCAATTTCAGGCACCGAAAGGACATTAAACACACTTATTTTAGTTGAACAAATCAAAATTCACATCCAACAGGCATTTAGAGTCAAAAGATTAAAAGTTAAAATTTCATCCATGTTTACCATTTTGGGAAAGTTCGACAGGTCCGGAGTCATCGTTTTTCATCGGAAAATTGATTTTTTGGAGTGTACCAAAAATTATTCAAAATGTCAATTGAATTGTGCCTCATGTTGAATAACCACTTTTAAAACCCTCACAGTGACCAAAATTGCCATTTTTACAGAGCTTTGCTTACACAAAAGCTTTCATTTTGACCAATTTCAGGCACCGAAATGACTTTAAACACACTTTTTTTAGTTGAAAAAGTCATAATAAAATATTCCAACAGTCATTTAGAGTCAAAAGATTAAAAGTTAAAATTTCATCCATGTTGACCATTTTGGGAAAGTTTGACAGGACCGGAGTCATCGTTTTTCATCAGAAAATTGATTTTTTGGTGTGTACCAAAAATAATTCAAAATGTCAATTGGATTGTGCCTCATGTTGAATAACCGCTTTTGAAACCCTCACAGTGACCAAAATTGCCATTTTTACAGAGCTTTGCTTACTCAAAAGCTTTCATTTTGACCAATTTCAGGCACCGAAATGACTTTAAACACACTTTTTTTAGTTGAAAAAGTCATAATTCACATCCAACAGTCATTTAGAGTCAAAAGATGAAAAGTTAAAATTTCATCCATGTTGACCATTTTGGGAAAGTTCGACAGGTCCGGAGTCATCGTTTTTCATTAGAAAACTGATTTTTGTAGTGTACCAAAAATGATTCAAAATGTCAATTGGATCGTGCCTCATGTTGAATAACCACTTTTGAAACCCTCGCAGTGACCAAAATTGCCATTTTTACAGAGTTTTGCTTGCTTAAAAGCTTCCATTTTGACCAATTTTAGGCACCAAAATGACTTTAAACACACTTTTTTTAGTTGAAAAAGTCATAATAACACATTCTAACAGTCATTTAGAGTCAAAAGATTAAAAGTTAAAATTTCATCCATGTTGACCATTTTGGGAAAGTTCGACAGGTCCGGAGTCATCGTTTTTCATCAGAAAATTGATTTTTTGGAGTGTACCAAAAATGATTCAAAATGTCAATTGGATCGTGCCTCATGTTGAATAACCACTTTTGAAACCCTCACAGTGACCAAAATTGCCATTTTTACAGAGTTTTGCTTACTCAAAAGCTTCCATTTTGACCAATTTCAGACACCGAAATGACTTTAAACACACTTATTTTAGTTGAACAAGTCATAATTCACATCCAACAGTCATTTAGAGTCAAAAGATTAAAAGTCAAAATTTCATCCATTTTGACCATTTTGGGAAAATTCGACAGGTCCGGAGTCATCGTTTTTCATCAGAAAATTGATTTTTTGTAGTGAACCAAAAATGATTCAAAATGTCAATTGGATCGTGCCTCATGTTGAATAACCACTTTTGAAACCCTCACAGTGATCAAAATTGCCATTTTTACAGAGTTTTGCTTACTCAAAAGCTTCCATTTTGACCAATTTTAGGCACCGAAATGACTTTAAACACACTTTTTTTAGTTGAAAAAGTCATAATAACACATTCCAACAGTCATTTAGAGTCAAAAGATTAAAAGGTAAAATTTCATCCATGTTGACCATTTTGGGAAAGTTCGACAGGTCCGGAGTCATCGTTTTTCATCAGAAAATTGATTTTTTGGAGTGTACCAAAAATGATTCAAAATGTCAATTGGGTCGTGCCTCATGTTGAATAACAACTTTTGAAACCCTCACAGTGACCAAAATTGCCATTTTTACAGAGTTTTGCTTACTCAAAAGCTTCCATTTTGACCAATTTCAGGCACCGAAATGACTTTAAACACACTTATTTTAGTTGAACAGGTCAAAATTCACATCCAACAGGCATTTAGAGTCAAAAGATTAAAAGTTAAAATTTCATCCATGTTTACCATTTTGGGAAAGTTCGACAGGTCCGGAGTCATCATTTTTCATCGGAAAATTGATTTTTTGGAGTGTACCAAAAATTATTCAAAATGTCAATTGAATTGTGCCTCATGTTGAATAACCACTTTTGAAACCCTCACAGTGACCAAAATTGCCATTTTTACAGAGCTTTGCTTACTCAAAAGCTTTCATTTTGACCAATTTCAGGCACCAAAATGACTTTAAACACACTTTTTTTAGTTGAAAAAGTCATAATTCACATCCAACAGTCATTTAGAGTCAAAAGATTAAAAGTAAAAATTTCATCCATGTTGACCATTTTGGGAAAGTTCGACAGGTCCGGAGTCATCGTTTTTCATTAGAAAACTGATTTTTGTAGTGTACCAAAAATTATTCAAAATGTCAATTGAATTGTGCCTCATGTTGAATAACCACTTTTAAAACCCTCACAGTGACCAAAATTGCCATTTTTACAGAGCTTTGCTTACACAAAAGCTTTCATTTTGACCAATTTCAGGCACCGAAATGACTTTAAACACACTTTTTTTAGTTGAAAAAGTCATAATAAAATATTCCAACAGTCATTTAGAGTCAAAAGATTAAAAGTTAAAATTTCATCCATGTTGACCATTTTGGGAAAGTTTGACAGGACCGGAGTCATCGTTTTTCATCAGAAAATTGATTTTTTGGTGTGTACCAAAAATAATTCAAAATGTCAATTGGATTGTGCCTCATGTTGAATAACCGCTTTTGAAACCCTCACAGTGACCAAAATTGCCATTTTTACAGAGCTTTGCTTACTCAAAAGCTTTCATTTTGACCAATTTCAGGCACCGAAATGACTTTAAACACACTTATTTTAGTTGAACAGGTCAAAATTCACATCCAACAGGCATTTAGAGTCAAAAGATTAAAAGTTAAAATTTCATCCATGTTTACCATTTTGGGAAAGTTCGACAGGTCCGGAGTCATCGTTTTTCATCGGAAAATTGATTTTTTGGAGTGTACCAAAAATTATTCAAAATGTCAATTGAATTGTGCCTCATGTTGAATAACCACTTTTAAAACCCTCACAGTGACCAAAATTGCCATTTTTACAGAGCTTTGCTTACACAAAAGCTTTCATTTTGACCAATTTCAGGCACCGAAATGACTTTAAACACACTTTTTTTAGTTGAAAAAGTCATAATAAAATATTCCAACAGTCATTTAGAGTCAAAAGATTAAAAGTTAAAATTTCATCCATGTTGACCATTTTGGGAAAGTTTGACAGGACCGGAGTCATCGTTTTTCATCAGAAAATTGATTTTTTGGTGTGTACCAAAAATAATTCAAAATGTCAATTGGATTGTGCCTCATGTTGAATAACCGCTTTTGAAACCCTCACAGTGACCAAAATTGCCATTTTTACAGAGCTTTGCTTACTCAAAAGCTTTCATTTTGACCAATTTCAGGCACCGAAATGACTTTAAACACACTTTTTTTAGTTGAAAAAGTCATAATTCACATCCAACAGTCATTTAGAGTCAAAAGATGAAAAGTTAAAATTTCATCCATGTTGACCATTTTGGGAAAGTTCGACAGGTCCGGAGTCATCGTTTTTCATTAGAAAACTGATTTTTGTAGTGTACCAAAAATGATTCAAAATGTCAATTGGATCGTGCCTCATGTTGAATAACCACTTTTGAAACCCTCGCAGTGACCAAAATTGCCATTTTTACAGAGTTTTGCTTGCTTAAAAGCTTCCATTTTGACCAATTTTAGGCACCAAAATGACTTTAAACACACTTTTTTTAGTTGAAAAAGTCATAATAACACATTCTAACAGTCATTTAGAGTCAAAAGATTAAAAGTTAAAATTTCATCCATGTTGACCATTTTGGGAAAGTTCGACAGGTCCGGAGTCATCGTTTTTCATCAGAAAATTGATTTTTTGGAGTGTACCAAAAATGATTCAAAATGTCAATTGGATCGTGCCTCATGTTGAATAACCACTTTTGAAACCCTCACAGTGACCAAAATTGCCATTTTTACAGAGTTTTGCTTACTCAAAAGCTTCCATTTTGACCAATTTCAGACACCGAAATGACTTTAAACACACTTATTTTAGTTGAACAAGTCATAATTCACATCCAACAGTCATTTAGAGTCAAAAGATTAAAAGTCAAAATTTCATCCATTTTGACCATTTTGGGAAAATTCGACAGGTCCGGAGTCATCGTTTTTCATCAGAAAATTGATTTTTTGTAGTGAACCAAAAATGATTCAAAATGTCAATTGGATCGTGCCTCATGTTGAATAACCACTTTTGAAACCCTCACAGTGATCAAAATTGCCATTTTTACAGAGTTTTGCTTACTCAAAAGCTTCCATTTTGACCAATTTTAGGCACCGAAATGACTTTAAACACACTTTTTTTAGTTGAAAAAGTCATAATAACACATTCCAACAGTCATTTAGAGTCAAAAGATTAAAAGGTAAAATTTCATCCATGTTGACCATTTTGGGAAAGTTCGACAGGTCCGGAGTCATCGTTTTTCATCAGAAAATTGATTTTTTGGAGTGTACCAAAAATGATTCAAAATGTCAATTGGGTCGTGCCTCATGTTGAATAACAACTTTTGAAACCCTCACAGTGACCAAAATTGCCATTTTTACAGAGTTTTGCTTACTCAAAAGCTTCCATTTTGACCAATTTCAGGCACCGAAATGACTTTAAACACACTTATTTTAGTTGAACAGGTCAAAATTCACATCCAACAGGCATTTAGAGTCAAAAGATTAAAAGTTAAAATTTCATCCATGTTTACCATTTTGGGAAAGTTCGACAGGTCCGGAGTCATCGTTTTTCATCGGAAAATTGATTTTTTGGAGTGTACCAAAAATTATTCAAAATGTCAATTGAATTGTGCCTCATGTTGAATAACCACTTTTAAAACCCTCACAGTGACCAAAATTGCCATTTTTACAGAGCTTTGCTTACACAAAAGCTTTCATTTTGACCAATTTCAGGCACCGAAATGACTTTAAACACACTTTTTTTAGTTGAAAAAGTCATAATAAAATATTCCAACAGTCATTTAGAGTCAAAAGATTAAAAGTTAAAATTTCATCCATGTTGACCATTTTGGGAAAGTTTGACAGGACCGGAGTCATCGTTTTTCATCAGAAAATTGATTTTTTGGTGTGTACCAAAAATAATTCAAAATGTCAATTGGATTGTGCCTCATGTTGAATAACCGCTTTTGAAACCCTCACAGTGACCAAAATTGCCATTTTTACAGAGCTTTGCTTACTCAAAAGCTTTCATTTTGACCAATTTCAGGCACCGAAATGACTTTAAACACACTTTTTTTAGTTGAAAAAGTCATAATTCACATCCAACAGTCATTTAGAGTCAAAAGATGAAAAGTTAAAATTTCATCCATGTTGACCATTTTGGGAAAGTTCGACAGGTCCGGAGTCATCGTTTTTCATTAGAAAACTGATTTTTGTAGTGTACCAAAAATGATTCAAAATGTCAATTGGATCGTGCCTCATGTTGAATAACCACTTTTGAAACCCTCGCAGTGACCAAAATTGCCATTTTTACAGAGTTTTGCTTGCTTAAAAGCTTCCATTTTGACCAATTTTAGGCACCAAAATGACTTTAAACACACTTTTTTTAGTTGAAAAAGTCATAATAACACATTCTAACAGTCATTTAGAGTCAAAAGATTAAAAGTTAAAATTTCATCCATGTTGACCATTTTGGGAAAGTTCGACAGGTCCGGAGTCATCGTTTTTCATCAGAAAATTGATTTTTTGGAGTGTACCAAAAATGATTCAAAATGTCAATTGGATCGTGCCTCATGTTGAATAACCACTTTTGAAACCCTCACAGTGACCAAAATTGCCATTTTTACAGAGTTTTGCTTACTCAAAAGCTTCCATTTTGACCAATTTCAGACACCGAAATGACTTTAAACACACTTATTTTAGTTGAACAAGTCATAATTCACATCCAACAGTCATTTAGAGTCAAAAGATTAAAAGTCAAAATTTCATCCATTTTGACCATTTTGGGAAAATTCGACAGGTCCGGAGTCATCGTTTTTCATCAGAAAATTGATTTTTTGTAGTGAACCAAAAATGATTCAAAATGTCAATTGGATCGTGCCTCATGTTGAATAACCACTTTTGAAACCCTCACAGTGATCAAAATTGCCATTTTTACAGAGTTTTGCTTACTCAAAAGCTTCCATTTTGACCAATTTTAGGCACCGAAATGACTTTAAACACACTTTTTTTAGTTGAAAAAGTCATAATAACACATTCCAACAGTCATTTAGAGTCAAAAGATTAAAAGGTAAAATTTCATCCATGTTGACCATTTTGGGAAAGTTCGACAGGTCCGGAGTCATCGTTTTTCATCAGAAAATTGATTTTTTGGAGTGTACCAAAAATGATTCAAAATGTCAATTGGGTCGTGCCTCATGTTGAATAACAACTTTTGAAACCCTCACAGTGACCAAAATTGCCATTTTTACAGAGTTTTGCTTACTCAAAAGCTTCCATTTTGACCAATTTCAGGCACCGAAATGACTTTAAACACACTTATTTTAGTTGAACAGGTCAAAATTCACATCCAACAGGCATTTAGAGTCAAAAGATTAAAAGTTAAAATTTCATCCATGTTTACCATTTTGGGAAAGTTCGACAGGTCCGGAGTCATCATTTTTCATCGGAAAATTGATTTTTTGGAGTGTACCAAAAATTATTCAAAATGTCAATTGAATTGTGCCTCATGTTGAATAACCACTTTTGAAACCCTCACAGTGACCAAAATTGCCATTTTTACAGAGCTTTGCTTACTCAAAAGCTTTCATTTTGACCAATTTCAGGCACCAAAATGACTTTAAACACACTTTTTTTAGTTGAAAAAGTCATAATTCACATCCAACAGTCATTTAGAGTCAAAAGATTAAAAGTAAAAATTTCATCCATGTTGACCATTTTGGGAAAGTTCGACAGGTCCGGAGTCATCGTTTTTCATTAGAAAACTGATTTTTGTAGTGTACCAAAAATTATTCAAAATGTCAATTGAATTGTGCCTCATGTTGAATAACCACTTTTAAAACCCTCACAGTGACCAAAATTGCCATTTTTACAGAGCTTTGCTTACACAAAAGCTTTCATTTTGACCAATTTCAGGCACCGAAATGACTTTAAACACACTTTTTTTAGTTGAAAAAGTCATAATAAAATATTCCAACAGTCATTTAGAGTCAAAAGATTAAAAGTTAAAATTTCATCCATGTTGACCATTTTGGGAAAGTTTGACAGGACCGGAGTCATCGTTTTTCATCAGAAAATTGATTTTTTGGTGTGTACCAAAAATAATTCAAAATGTCAATTGGATTGTGCCTCATGTTGAATAACCGCTTTTGAAACCCTCACAGTGACCAAAATTGCCATTTTTACAGAGCTTTGCTTACTCAAAAGCTTTCATTTTGACCAATTTCAGGCACCGAAATGACTTTAAACACACTTATTTTAGTTGAACAGGTCAAAATTCACATCCAACAGGCATTTAGAGTCAAAAGATTAAAAGTTAAAATTTCATCCATGTTTACCATTTTGGGAAAGTTCGACAGGTCCGGAGTCATCGTTTTTCATCGGAAAATTGATTTTTTGGAGTGTACCAAAAATTATTCAAAATGTCAATTGAATTGTGCCTCATGTTGAATAACCACTTTTAAAACCCTCACAGTGACCAAAATTGCCATTTTTACAGAGCTTTGCTTACACAAAAGCTTTCATTTTGACCAATTTCAGGCACCGAAATGACTTTAAACACACTTTTTTTAGTTGAAAAAGTCATAATAAAATATTCCAACAGTCATTTAGAGTCAAAAGATTAAAAGTTAAAATTTCATCCATGTTGACCATTTTGGGAAAGTTTGACAGGACCGGAGTCATCGTTTTTCATCAGAAAATTGATTTTTTGGTGTGTACCAAAAATAATTCAAAATGTCAATTGGATTGTGCCTCATGTTGAATAACCGCTTTTGAAACCCTCACAGTGACCAAAATTGCCATTTTTACAGAGCTTTGCTTACTCAAAAGCTTTCATTTTGACCAATTTCAGGCACCGAAATGACTTTAAACACACTTTTTTTAGTTGAAAAAGTCATAATTCACATCCAACAGTCATTTAGAGTCAAAAGATGAAAAGTTAAAATTTCATCCATGTTGACCATTTTGGGAAAGTTCGACAGGTCCGGAGTCATCGTTTTTCATTAGAAAACTGATTTTTGTAGTGTACCAAAAATGATTCAAAATGTCAATTGGATCGTGCCTCATGTTGAATAACCACTTTTGAAACCCTCGCAGTGACCAAAATTGCCATTTTTACAGAGTTTTGCTTGCTTAAAAGCTTCCATTTTGACCAATTTTAGGCACCAAAATGACTTTAAACACACTTTTTTTAGTTGAAAAAGTCATAATAACACATTCTAACAGTCATTTAGAGTCAAAAGATTAAAAGTTAAAATTTCATCCATGTTGACCATTTTGGGAAAGTTCGACAGGTCCGGAGTCATCGTTTTTCATCAGAAAATTGATTTTTTGGAGTGTACCAAAAATGATTCAAAATGTCAATTGGATCGTGCCTCATGTTGAATAACCACTTTTGAAACCCTCACAGTGACCAAAATTGCCATTTTTACAGAGTTTTGCTTACTCAAAAGCTTCCATTTTGACCAATTTCAGACACCGAAATGACTTTAAACACACTTATTTTAGTTGAACAAGTCATAATTCACATCCAACAGTCATTTAGAGTCAAAAGATTAAAAGTCAAAATTTCATCCATTTTGACCATTTTGGGAAAATTCGACAGGTCCGGAGTCATCGTTTTTCATCAGAAAATTGATTTTTTGTAGTGAACCAAAAATGATTCAAAATGTCAATTGGATCGTGCCTCATGTTGAATAACCACTTTTGAAACCCTCACAGTGATCAAAATTGCCATTTTTACAGAGTTTTGCTTACTCAAAAGCTTCCATTTTGACCAATTTTAGGCACCGAAATGACTTTAAACACACTTTTTTTAGTTGAAAAAGTCATAATAACACATTCCAACAGTCATTTAGAGTCAAAAGATTAAAAGGTAAAATTTCATCCATGTTGACCATTTTGGGAAAGTTCGACAGGTCCGGAGTCATCGTTTTTCATCAGAAAATTGATTTTTTGGAGTGTACCAAAAATGATTCAAAATGTCAATTGGGTCGTGCCTCATGTTGAATAACAACTTTTGAAACCCTCACAGTGACCAAAATTGCCATTTTTACAGAGTTTTGCTTACTCAAAAGCTTCCATTTTGACCAATTTCAGGCACCGAAATGACTTTAAACACACTTATTTTAGTTGAACAGGTCAAAATTCACATCCAACAGGCATTTAGAGTCAAAAGATTAAAAGTTAAAATTTCATCCATGTTTACCATTTTGGGAAAGTTCGACAGGTCCGGAGTCATCATTTTTCATCGGAAAATTGATTTTTTGGAGTGTACCAAAAATTATTCAAAATGTCAATTGAATTGTGCCTCATGTTGAATAACCACTTTTGAAACCCTCACAGTGACCAAAATTGCCATTTTTACAGAGCTTTGCTTACTCAAAAGCTTTCATTTTGACCAATTTCAGGCACCAAAATGACTTTAAACACACTTTTTTTAGTTGAAAAGGTCATAATTCACATCCAACAGTCATTTAGAGTCAAAAGATTAAAAGTAAAAATTTCATCCATGTTGACCATTTTGGGAAAGTTCGACAGGTCCGGAGTCATCGTTTTTCATTAGAAAACTGATTTTTGTAGTGTACCAAAAAGGATTCAAAATGTCAATTGGATCGTGCCTCATGTTGAATAACCACTTTTGAAACCCTCGCAGTGACCAAAATTGCCATTTTTACAGAGTTTTGCTTACTCAAAAGCTTCCATTTTGACCAATTTCAGGCACCGAAATGACTTTAAACACACTTATTTTAGT
Source organism: Lissotriton helveticus (assembly GCF_964261635.1). Taxonomy (NCBI): domain Eukaryota; kingdom Metazoa; phylum Chordata; class Amphibia; order Caudata; family Salamandridae; genus Lissotriton; species Lissotriton helveticus. Next base: position 340,258,803 of record NC_136072.1, read on the forward strand.
TGAACAAGTCAAAATTCACATCCAACAGGCATTTAGAGTCAAAAGATTAAAAGTTAAAATTTCATCCATGTTTACCATTTTGGGAAAGTTCGACAGGTCCGGAGCCATCATTTTTCATCGGAAAATTGATTTTTTGGAGTGTACCAAAAATGATTCAAAATGTCAATTGGATTGTGACTCATGTTGAATAACCACTTTTGAAACCCTAACAGTGACCAAAATTGCCATTTCTACAGAGTTTTGCTTACTCAAAAGCTTCCATTTTGAGCAATTTCAGGCACCGAAATGACTTTAAACACACTTATTTTAGTTGAACAAGTCATAATTCACATCCAACAGTCATTTAGAGTTAAAAGATTAAAAGTTAAAATTTCATTCATGTTGACCATTTTGGGAAAATTCGACAGGTCCGGAGTCATCGTTTTTCATCAGAAAATTGATTTTTTTGGTGTGTACCAAAAATGATTCAAAATGTCAATTGGATTGTGCCTCATGTTGAATAACCGCTTTTGAAACCCTCACAGTAACCAAAATTGCCATTTTTACAGAGTTTTGCTTACTCAAAAGCTTCCATTTTGACCAATTTCAGGCACCGAAATGACTTTAAACACACTTTTTTTAGTTGAACAAGTCATAATAACACATTCTAACAGTCATTTAGAGTCAAAAGATTAAAAGTTAAAATTTCATCCATGTTGACCATTTTGGGAAAGTTCGACAGGTCCGGAGTCATCGTTTTTCATCAGAAAATTGATTTTTTGGAGTGTACCAAAAATGATTCAAAATGTCAATTGGATCGTGCCTCATGTTGAATAACCACTTTTGAAACCCTCACAGTGACCAAAATTGCCATTTTTACAGAGTTTTGCTTACTCAAAAGCTTCCATTTTGACCAATTTCAGGCACCGAAATGACTTTAAACACACTTATTTTAGTTGAACAAGTCATAATTCACATCCAACAGTCATTTAGAGTCAAAAGATTAAAAGTCAAAATTTCATCCATGTTGACCATTTTGGGAAAATTCGACAGGTCCGGAGTCATCGTTTTTCATTAGAAAATTGATTTTTTGTAGTGAACCAAAAATGATTCAAAATGTCAATTGGATCGTGCTCATGTTGAATAACCACTTTTGAAACCCTCACAGTGACCAAAATTGCCATTTTTACAGAGCTTTGCTTACTCAAAAGCTTTCTTTTTGACCAATTTCAGGCACCGAAATGACTTTAAACACACTTTTTTTAGTTGAACAAGTCATAATTCACATCCAACAGTCATTTAGAGTCAAAAGATTAAAAGTTAAAATTTCATCCATGTTGACCATTTTGGGAAAATTCGACAGGTCCGGAGTCATCGTTTTTCATCAGAAAATTGATTTTTTGTAGTGAACCAAAAATGATTCAAAATGTCAATTGGATCGTGCCTCATGTTGAATAACCACTTTTGAAACCCTCACAGTGACCAAAATTGCCATTTTTACAGAGCTTTGCTTACTCAAAAGCTTCCATTTTGATCAATTTCAGGCACCGAAATGACTTTAAACACACTTATTTTAGTTGAAAAAGTCATAATAAAATATTCCAACAGTCATTTAGAGTCAAAAGATTAAAAGTTAAAATTTCATCCATGTTGACCATTTTGGGAAAGTTTGACAGGTCCGGAGTCATCGTTTTTCATCAGAAAACTGATTTTTTGGAGTGTACCAAAAATGATTCAAAATGTCAATTGGATCGTGCCTCATGTTGAATAACCACTTTTGAAACCCTCACAGTGACCAAAATTGCCATTTTTACAGAGTTTTGCTTACTCAAAAGCTTCCATTTTGGCCAATTTTAGGCACCGAAATGACTTTAAACACACTTTTTTTAGTTGAAAAAGTCATAATAACACATTCCAACAGTCATTTAGAGTCAAAAGATTAAAAGGTAAAATTTCATCCATGTTGACCATTTTGGGAAAGTTCGACAGGTCCGGAGTCATCCTTTTTCATCAGAAAATTGATTTTTTGGAGTGTACCAAAAATGATTCAAAATGTCAATTGGATCGTGCCTCATGTTGAATAACCACTTTTGAAACCCTCACAGTGACCAAAATTGCCATTTTTACAGAGCTTTGCTTACTCAAAAGCTTTCATTTTGACCAATTTCAGGCACCGAAATGACTTTAAACACACTTTTTTTAGTTGAAAAAGTCATAATTCACATCCAACAGTCATTTAGAGTCAAAAGATTAAAAGTTAAAATTTCATCCATGTTGACCATTTTGGGAAAGTTCGACAGGTCCGGAGTCATCGTTTTTCATTAGAAAACTGATTTTTGTAGTGTACCAAAAATGATTCAAAATGTCAATTGGATCGTGCCTCAAGTTGAATAACCACTTTTGAAACCCTCGCAGTGACCAAAATTGCCATTTTTACAGAGTTTTGCTTGCTCAAAAGCTTCCATTTTGACCAATTTTAGGCACCGAAATGACTTTAAACACACTTTTTTTAGTTGAAAAAGTCATAATAACACATTCTAACAGTCATTTAGAGTCAAAAGATTAAAAGTTAAAATTTCATCCATGTTTACCATTTTGGGAAAGTTCGACAGGTCCGGAGTCATCGTTTTTCATCAGAAAATTGATTTTTTGGAGTGTACCAAAAATGATTCAAAATGTCAATTGGATTGTGCCTAATGTTGAATAACCACTTTTGAAACCCTCACAGTGACCAAAATTGCCATTTTTACAGAGCTTTGCTAACTCAAAAGCTTCCATTTTGACCAATTTCAGGCACCGAAATGACTTTAAACACACTTATTTTAGTTAAACAAGTCAAAATTCACATCCAACAGGCATTTAGAGTCAAAAGACTAAAAGGTAAAATTTCATCCATGTTGACCATTTTGGGAAAGTTCGACAGGTCCGGAGTCATCGTTTTTCATCAAAAATTTGATTTTTTGGAGTGTACCAAAAATGATTCAAAATGTCAATTGGATTGTGACTCATGTTGAATAACCACTTTTGAAACCCTAACAGTGACCAAAATTGCCATTTCTACAGAGTTTTGCTTACTCAAAAGCTTCAATTTTGAGCAATTTCAGGCACCGAAAGGACATTAAACACACTTATTTTAGTTGAACAAATCAAAATTCACATCCAACAGGCATTTAGAGTCAAAAGATTAAAAGTTAAAATTTCATCCATGTTTACCATTTTGGGAAAGTTCGACAGGTCCGGAGTCATCGTTTTTCATCGGAAAATTGATTTTTTGGAGTGTACCAAAAATTATTCAAAATGTCAATTGAATTGTGCCTCATGTTGAATAACCACTTTTGAAACCCTCACAGTGACCAAAATTGCCATTTTTACAGAGCTTTGCTTACACAAAAGCTTTCATTTTGACCAATTTCAGGCACCGAAATGACTTTAAACACACTTTTTTTAGTTGAAAAAGTCATAATAAAATATTCCAACAGTCATTTAGAGTCAAAAGATTAAAAGTTAAAATTTCATCCATGTTGACCATTTTGGGAAAGTTTGACAGGACCGGAGTCATCGTTTTTCATCAGAAAATTGATTTTTTGGTGTGTACCAAAAATGATTCAAAATGTCAATTGGATCGTGCCTCATGTTGAATAACCACTTTTGAAACCCTCACAGTGACCAAAATTGCCATTTTTACAGAGCTTTGCTTACTCAAAAGCTTTCATTTTGACCAATTTCAGGCACCGAAATGACTTTAAACACACTTTTTTTAGTTGAAAAAGTCATAATTCACATCCAACAGTCATTTAGACTCAAAAGATGAAAAGTTAAAATTTCATCCATGTTGACCATTTTGGGAAAGTTCGACAGGTCCGGAGTCATCGTTTTTCATTAGAAAACTGATTTTTGTAGTGTACCAAAAATGATTCAAAATGTCAATTGGATCGTGCCTCATGTTGAATAACCACTTTTGAAACCCTCGCAGTGACCAAAATTGCCATTTTTACAGAGTTTTGCTTGCTTAAAAGCTTCCATTTTGACCAATTTTAGGCACCAAAATGACTTTAAACACACTTTTTTTAGTTGAAAAAGTCATAATAACACATTCTAACAGTCATTTAGAGTCAAAAGATTAAAAGTTAAAATTTCATCCATGTTGACCATTTTGGGAAAGTTCGACAGGTCCGGAGTCATCGTTTTTCATCAGAAAATTGATTTTTTGGAGTGTACCAAAAATGATTCAAAATGTCAATTGGATCGTGCCTCATGTTGAATAACCACTTTTGAAACCCTCACAGTGACCAAAATTGCCATTTTTACAGAGTTTTGCTTACTCAAAAGCTTCCATTTTGACCAATTTCAGACACCGAAATGACTTTAAACACACTTATTTTAGTTGAACAAGTCATAATTCACATCCAACAGTCATTTAGAGTCAAAAGATTAAAAGTCAAAATTTCATCCATTTTGACCATTTTGGGAAAATTCGACAGGTCCGGAGTCATCGTTTTTCATCAGAAAATTGATTTTTTGTAGTGAACCAAAAATGATTCAAAATGTCAATTGGATCGTGCCTCATGTTGAATAACCACTTTTGAAACCCTCACAGTGATCAAAATTGCCATTTTTACAGAGTTTTGCTTACTCAAAAGCTTCCATTTTGACCAATTTTAGGCACCGAAATGACTTTAAACACACTTATTTTAGTTAAACAAGTCATAATAACACATTCCAACAGTCATTTAGAGTCAAAAGATTAAAAGGTAAAATTTCATCCATGTTGACCATTTTGGGAAAGTTCGACAGGTCCGGAGTCATCGTTTTTCATCAGAAAATTGATTTTTTGGAGTGTACCAAAAATGATTCAAAATGTCAATTGGGTCGTGCCTCATGTTGAATAACAACTTTTGAAACCCTCACAGTGACCAAAATTGCCATTTTTACAGAGTTTTGCTTACTCAAAAGCTTCCATTTTGACCAATTTCAGGCACCGAAATGACTTTAAACACACTTATTTTAGTTGAACAGGTCAAAATTCACATCCAACAGGCATTTAGAGTCAAAAGATTAAAAGTTAAAATTTCATCCATGTTTACCATTTTGGGAAAGTTCGACAGGTCCGGAGTCATCATTTTTCATCGGAAAATTGATTTTTTGGAGTGTACCAAAAATTATTCAAAATGTCAATTGAATTGTGCCTCATGTTGAATAACCACTTTTGAAACCCTCACAGTGACCAAAATTGCCATTTTTACAGAGCTTTGCTTACTCAAAAGCTTTCATTTTGACCAATTTCAGGCACCAAAATGACTTTAAACACACTTTTTTTAGTTGAAAAAGTCATAATTCACATCCAACAGTCATTTAGAGTCAAAAGATTAAAAGTAAAAATTTCATCCATGTTGACCATTTTGGGAAAGTTCGACAGGTCCGGAGTCATCGTTTTTCATTAGAAAACTGATTTTTGTAGTGTACCAAAAAGGATTCAAAATGTCAATTGGATCGTGCCTCATGTTGAATAACCACTTTTGAAACCCTCGCAGTGACCAAAATTGCCATTTTTACAGAGTTTTGCTTACTCAAAAGCTTCCATTTTGACCAATTTCAGGCACCGAAATGACTTTAAACACACTTATTTTAGTTGAACAAGTCAAAATTCACATCCAACAGGCATTTAGAGTCAAAAGATTAAAAGTTAAAATTTCATCCATGTTTACCATTTTGGGAAAGTTCGACAGGTCCGGAGTCATCACTTTTTCATCGGAAAATTGATTTTTTGGAGTGTACCAAAAATGATTCAAAATGTCAATTGGATTGTGACTCATGTTGAATAACCACTTTTGAAACCCTAACAGTGACCAAAATTGCCATTTCTACAGAGTTTTGCTTACTCAAAAGCTTCCATTTTGAGCAATTTCAGGCACCGAAATGACTTTAAACACACTTATTTTAGCTGAACAAGTCATAATTCACATCCAACAGTCATTTAGAGTTAAAAGATTAAAAGTTAAAATTTCATTCATGTTGACCATTTTGGGAAAATTCGACAGGTCCGGAGTCATCGTTTTTCATCAGAAAATTGATTTTTTGGAGTGTACCAAAAATGATTCAAAATGTCAATTGGATCGTGCCTCATGTTGAATAACCGCTTTTGAAACCCTCACAGTGACCAAAATTGCCATTTTTACAGAGTTTTGCTTACTCAAAAGCTTCCATTTTGACCAATTTCAGGCACCGAAATGACTTTAAACACACTTTTTTTAGTTGAACAAGTCATAATAACACATTCTAACAGTCATTTAGAGTCAAAAGATTAAAAGTTAAAATTTCATCCATGTTGACCATTTTGGGAAAGTTCGACAGGTCCGGAGTCATCGTTTTTCATCAGAAAATTGATTTTTTGGAGTGTACCAAAAATGATTCAAAATGTCAATTGGATCGTGCCTCATGTTGAATAACCACTTTTGAAACCCTCACAGTGACCAAAATTGCCATTTTTACAGAGTTTTGCTTACTCAAAAGCTTCCATTTTGACCAATTTCAGGCACCGAAATGACTTTAAACACACTTATTTTAGTTGAACAAGTCATAATTCACATCCAACAGTCATTTAGAGTCAAAAGATTAAAAGTCAAAATTTCATCCATGTTGACCATTTTGGGAAAATTCGACAGGTCCGGAGTCATCGTTTTTCATTAGAAAATTGATTTTTTGTAGTGAACCAAAAATGATTCAAAATGTCAATTGGATCGTGCTCATGTTGAATAACCACTTTTGAAACCCTCACAGTGACCAAAATTGCCATTTTTACAGAGCTTTGCTTACTCAAAAGCTTTCTTTTTGACCAATTTCAGGCACCGAAATGACTTTAAACACACTTTTTTTAGTTGAACAAGTCATAATTCACATCCAACAGTCATTTAGAGTCAAAAGATTAAAAGTTAAAATTTCATCCATGTTGACCATTTTGGGAAAATTCGACAGGTCCGGAGTCATCGTTTTTCATCAGAAAATTGATTTTTTGTAGTGAACCAAAAATGATTCAAAATGTCAATTGGATCGTGCCTCATGTTGAATAACCACTTTTGAAACCCTCACAGTGACCAAAATTGCCATTTTTACAGAGCTTTGCTTACTCAAAAGCTTCCATTTTGATCAATTTCAGGCACCGAAATGACTTTAAACACACTTATTTTAGTTGAAAAAGTCATAATAAAATATTCCAACAGTCATTTAGAGTCAAAAGATTAAAAGTTAAAATTTCATCCATGTTGACCATTTTGGGAAAGTTTGACAGGTCCGGAGTCATCGTTTTTCATCAGAAAACTGATTTTTTGGAGTGTACCAAAAATGATTCAAAATGTCAATTGGATCGTGCCTCATGTTGAATAACCACTTTTGAAACCCTCACAGTGACCAAAATTGCCATTTTTACAGAGTTTTGCTTACTCAAAAGCTTCCATTTTGGCCAATTTTAGGCACCGAAATGACTTTAAACACACTTTTTTTAGTTGAAAAAGTCATAATAACACATTCCAACAGTCATTTAGAGTCAAAAGATTAAAAGGTAAAATTTCATCCATGTTGACCATTTTGGGAAAGTTCGACAGGTCCGGAGTCATCCTTTTTCATCAGAAAATTGATTTTTTGGAGTGTACCAAAAATGATTCAAAATGTCAATTGGATCGTGCCTCATGTTGAATAACCACTTTTGAAACCCTCACAGTGACCAAAATTGCCATTTTTACAGAGCTTTGCTTACTCAAAAGCTTTCATTTTGACCAATTTCAGGCACCGAAATGACTTTAAACACACTTTTTTTAGTTGAAAAAGTCATAATTCACATCCAACAGTCATTTAGAGTCAAAAGATTAAAAGTTAAAATTTCATCCATGTTGACCATTTTGGGAAAGTTCGACAGGTCCGGAGTCATCGTTTTTCATTAGAAAACTGATTTTTGTAGTGTACCAAAAATGATTCAAAATGTCAATTGGATCGTGCCTCAAGTTGAATAACCACTTTTGAAACCCTCGCAGTGACCAAAATTGCCATTTTTACAGAGTTTTGCTTGCTCAAAAGCTTCCATTTTGACCAATTTTAGGCACCGAAATGACTTTAAACACACTTTTTTTAGTTGAAAAAGTCATAATAACACATTCTAACAGTCATTTAGAGTCAAAAGATTAAAAGTTAAAATTTCATCCATGTTTACCATTTTGGGAAAGTTCGACAGGTCCGGAGTCATCGTTTTTCATCAGAAAATTGATTTTTTGGAGTGTACCAAAAATGATTCAAAATGTCAATTGGATTGTGCCTAATGTTGAATAACCACTTTTGAAACCCTCACAGTGACCAAAATTGCCATTTTTACAGAGCTTTGCTAACTCAAAAGCTTCCATTTTGACCAATTTCAGGCACCGAAATGACTTTAAACACACTTATTTTAGTTAAACAAGTCAAAATTCACATCCAACAGGCATTTAGAGTCAAAAGACTAAAAGGTAAAATTTCATCCATGTTGACCATTTTGGGAAAGTTCGACAGGTCCGGAGTCATCGTTTTTCATCGGAAAATTGATTTTTTGGAGTGTACCAAAAATTATTCAAAATGTCAATTGAATTGTGCCTCATGTTGAATAACCACTTTTGAAACCCTCACAGTGACCAAAATTGCCATTTTTACAGAGCTTTGCTTACACAAAAGCTTTCATTTTGACCAATTTCAGGCACCGAAATGACTTTAAACACACTTTTTTTAGTTGAAAAAGTCATAATAAAATATTCCAACAGTCATTTAGAGTCAAAAGATTAAAAGTTAAAATTTCATCCATGTTGACCATTTTGGGAAAGTTTGACAGGACCGGAGTCATCGTTTTTCATCAGAAAATTGATTTTTTGGTGTGTACCAAAAATGATTCAAAATGTCAATTGGATCGTGCCTCATGTTGAATAACCACTTTTGAAACCCTCACAGTGACCAAAATTGCCATTTTTACAGAGCTTTGCTTACTCAAAAGCTTTCATTTTGACCAATTTCAGGCACCGAAATGACTTTAAACACACTTTTTTTAGTTGAAAAAGTCATAATTCACATCCAACAGTCATTTAGAGTCAAAAGATGAAAAGTTAAAATTTCATCCATGTTGACCATTTTGGGAAAGTTCGACAGGTCCGGAGTCATCGTTTTTCATTAGAAAACTGATTTTTGTAGTGTACCAAAAATGATTCAAAATGTCAATTGGATCGTGCCTCATGTTGAATAACCACTTTTGAAACCCTCGCAGTGACCAAAATTGCCATTTTTACAGAGTTTTGCTTGCTTAAAAGCTTCCATTTTGACCAATTTTAGGCACCAAAATGACTTTAAACACACTTTTTTTAGTTGAAAAAGTCATAATAACACATTCTAACAGTCATTTAGAGTCAAAAGATTAAAAGTTAAAATTTCATCCATGTTGACCATTTTGGGAAAGTTCGACAGGTCCGGAGTCATCGTTTTTCATCAGAAAATTGATTTTTTGGAGTGTACCAAAAATGATTCAAAATGTCAATTGGATCGTGCCTCATGTTGAATAACCACTTTTGAAACCCTCACAGTGACCAAAATTGCCATTTTTACAGAGTTTTGCTTACTCAAAAGCTTCCATTTTGACCAATTTCAGACACCGAAATGACTTTAAACACACTTATTTTAGTTGAACAAGTCATAATTCACATCCAACAGTCATTTAGAGTCAAAAGATTAAAAGTCAAAATTTCATCCATTTTGACCATTTTGGGAAAATTCGACAGGTCCGGAGTCATCGTTTTTCATCAGAAAATTGATTTTTTGTAGTGAACCAAAAATGATTCAAAATGTCAATTGGATCGTGCCTCATGTTGAATAACCACTTTTGAAACCCTCACAGTGATCAAAATTGCCATTTTTACAGAGTTTTGCTTACTCAAAAGCTTCCATTTTGACCAATTTTAGGCACCGAAATGACTTTAAACACACTTTTTTTAGTTGAAAAAGTCATAATAACACATTCCAACAGTCATTTAGAGTCAAAAGATTAAAAGGTAAAATTTCATCCATGTTGACCATTTTGGGAAAGTTCGACAGGTCCGGAGTCATCGTTTTTCATCAGAAAATTGATTTTTTGGAGTGTACCAAAAATGATTCAAAATGTCAATTGGGTCGTGCCTCATGTTGAATAACAACTTTTGAAACCCTCACAGTGACCAAAATTGCCATTTTTACAGAGTTTTGCTTACTCAAAAGCTTCCATTTTGACCAATTTCAGGCACCGAAATGACTTTAAACACACTTATTTTAGTTGAACAGGTCAAAATTCACATCCAACAGGCATTTAGAGTCAAAAGATTAAAAGTTAAAATTTCATCCATGTTTACCATTTTGGGAAAGTTCGACAGGTCCGGAGTCATCATTTTTCATCGGAAAATTGATTTTTTGGAGTGTACCAAAAATTATTCAAAATGTCAATTGAATTGTGCCTCATGTTGAATAACCACTTTTGAAACCCTCACAGTGACCAAAATTGCCATTTTTACAGAGCTTTGCTTACTCAAAAGCTTTCATTTTGACCAATTTCAGGCACCAAAATGACTTTAAACACACTTTTTTTAGTTGAAAAAGTCATAATTCACATCCAACAGTCATTTAGAGTCAAAAGATTAAAAGTAAAAATTTCATCCATGTTGACCATTTTGGGAAAGTTCGACAGGTCCGGAGTCATCGTTTTTCATTAGAAAACTGATTTTTGTAGTGTACCAAAAAGGATTCAAAATGTCAATTGGATCGTGCCTCATGTTGAATAACCACTTTTGAAACCCTCGCAGTGACCAAAATTGCCATTTTTACAGAGTTTTGCTTACTCAAAAGCTTCCATTTTGACCAATTTCAGGCACCGAAATGACTTTAAACACACTTATTTTAGTTGAACAAGTCAAAATTCACATCCAACAGGCATTTAGAGTCAAAAGATTAAAAGTTAAAATTTCATCCATGTTTACCATTTTGGGAAAGTTCGACAGGTCCGGAGTCATCATTTTTCATCGGAAAATTGATTTTTTGGAGTGTACCAAAAATGATTCAAAATGTCAATTGGATTGTGACTCATGTTGAATAACCACTTTTGAAACCCTAACAGTGACCAAAATTGCCATTTCTACAGAGTTTTGCTTACTCAAAAGCTTCCATTTTGAGCAATTTCAGGCACCGAAATGACTTTAAACACACTTATTTTAGCTGAACAAGTCATAATTCACATCCAACAGTCATTTAGAGTTAAAAGATTAAAAGTTAAAATTTCATTCATGTTGACCATTTTGGGAAAATTCGACAGGTCCGGAGTCATCGTTTTTCATCAGAAAATTGATTTTTTTGGTGTGTACCAAAAATGATTCAAAATGTCAATTGGATTGTGCCTCATGTTGAATAACCGCTTTTGAAACCCTCACAGTGACCAAAATTGCCATTTTTACAGAGTTTTGCTTACTCAAAAGCTTCCATTTTGACCAATTTCAGGCACCGAAATGACTTTAAACACACTTATTTTAGTTGAACAAGTCATAATTCACATCCAACAGTCATTTAGAGTCAAAAGATTAAAAGTCAAAATTTCATCCATGTTGACTATTTTGGGAAAATTCGACAGGTCCGGAGTCATCGTTTTTCATTAGAAAATTGATTTTTTGTAGTGAACCAAAAATGATTCAAAATGTCAATTGGATCGTGCTCATGTTGAATAACCACTTTTGAAACCCTCACAGTGACCAAAATTGCCATTTTTACAGAGCTTTGCTTACTCAAAAGCTTTCTTTTTGACCAATTTCAGGCACCGAAATGACTTTAAACACACTTTTTTTAGTTGAACAAGTCATAATTCACATCCAACAGTCATTTAGAGTCAAAAGATTAAAAGTTAAAATTTCATCCATGTTGACCATTTTGGGAAAATTCGACAGGTCCGGAGTCATCGTTTTTCATCAGAAAATTGATTTTTTGTAGTGAACCAAAAATGATTCAAAATGTCAATTGGATCGTGCCTCATGTTGAATAACCACTTTTGAAACCCTCACAGTGACCAAAATTGCCATTTTTACAGAGCTTTGCTTACTCAAAAGCTTCCATTTTGATCAATTTCAGGCACCGAAATGACTTTAAACACACTTATTTTAGTTGAAAAAGTCATAATAAAATATTCCAACAGTCATTTAGAGTCAAAAGATTAAAAGTTAAAATTTCATCCATGTTGACCATTTTGGGAAAGTTTGACAGGTCCGGAGTCATCGTTTTTCATCAGAAAACTGATTTTTTGGAGTGTACCAAAAATGATTCAAAATGTCAATTGGATCGTGCCTCATGTTGAATAACCACTTTTGAAACCCTCACAGTGACCAAAATTGCCATTTTTACAGAGTTTTGCTTACTCAAAAGCTTCCATTTTGGCCAATTTTAGGCACCGAAATGACTTTAAACACACTTTTTTTAGTTGAAAAAGTCATAATAACACATTCCAACAGTCATTTAGAGTCAAAAGATTAAAAGGTAAAATTTCATCCATGTTGACCATTTTGGGAAAGTTCGACAGGTCCGGAGTCATCCTTTTTCATCAGAAAATTGATTTTTTGGAGTGTACCAAAAATGATTCAAAATGTCAATTGGATCGTGCCTCATGTTGAATAACCACTTTTGAAACCCTCACAGTGACCAAAATTGCCATTTTTACAGAGCTTTGCTTACTCAAAAGCTTTCATTTTGACCAATTTCAGGCACCGAAATGACTTTAAACACACTTTTTTTAGTTGAAAAAGTCATAATTCACATCCAACAGTCATTTAGAGTCAAAAGATTAAAAGTTAAAATTTCATCCATGTTGACCATTTTGGGAAAGTTCGACAGGTCCGGAGTCATCGTTTTTCATTAGAAAACTGATTTTTGTAGTGTACCAAAAATGATTCAAAATGTCAATTGGATCGTGCCTCAAGTTGAATAACCACTTTTGAAACCCTCGCAGTGACCAAAATTGCCATTTTTACAGAGTTTTGCTTGCTCAAAAGCTTCCATTTTGACCAATTTTAGGCACCAAAATGACTTTAAACACACTTTTTTTAGTTGAAAAAGTCATAATAACACATTCTAACAGTCATTTAGAGTCAAAAGATTAAAAGTTAAAATTTCATCCATGTTTACCATTTTGGGAAAGTTCGACAGGTCCGGAGTCATCGTTTTTCATCAGAAAATTGATTTTTTGGAGTGTACCAAAAATGATTCAAAATGTCAATTGGATTGTGCCTAATGTTGAATAACCACTTTTGAAACCCTCACAGTGACCAAAATTGCCATTTTTACAGAGCTTTGCTAACTCAAAAGCTTCCATTTTGACCAATTTCAGGCACCGAAATGACTTTAAACACACTTATTTTAGTTAAACAAGTCAAAATTCACATCCAACAGGCATTTAGAGTCAAAAGACTAAAAGTTAAAATTTCATCCATGTTGACCATTTTGGGAAAGTTCGACAGGTCCGGAGTCATCGTTTTTCATCAAAAATTTGATTTTTTGGAGTGTACCAAAAATGATTCAAAATGTCAATTGGATTGTGACTCATGTTGAATAACCACTTTTGAAACCCTAACAGTGACCAAAATTGCCATTTCTACAGAGTTTTGCTTACTCAAAAGCTTCCATTTTGAGCAATTTCAGGCACCGAAATGACTTTAAACACACTTATTTTAGTTGAACAAGTCATAATTCACATCCAACAGTCATTTAGAGTTAAAAGATTAAAAGTTAAAATTTCATCCATGTTGACCATTTTGGGAAAATTCGACAGGTCCGGAGTCATCGTTTTTCATCAGAAAATTGATTTTTTGGTGTGTACCAAAAATGATTCAAAATGTCAATTGGATTGTGCCTCATGTTGAATAACCGCTTTTGAAACCCTCACAGTAACCAAAATTGCCATTTTTACAGAGTTTTGCTTACTCAAAAGCTTCCATTTTGACCAATTTCAGGCACCGAAATGACTTTAAACACACTTTTTTTAGTTGAACAAGTCATAATAACACATTCTAACAGTCATTTAGAGTCAAAAGATTAAAAGTTAAAATTTCATCCATGTTGACCATTTTGGGAAAGTTCGACAGGTCCGGAGTCATCGTTTTTCATCAGAAAATTGATTTTTTGGAGTGTACCAAAAATGATTCAAAATGTCAATTGGATCGTGCCTCATGTTGAATAACCACTTTTGAAACCCTCACAGTGACCAAAATTGCCATTTTTACAGAGTTTTGCTTACTCAAAAGCTTCCATTTTGACCAATTTCAGGCACCGAAATGACTTTAAACACACTTATTTTAGTTGAACAAGTCATAATTCACATCCAACAGTCATTTAGAGTCAAAAGATTAAAAGTCAAAATTTCATCCATGTTGACCATTTTGGGAAAATTCGACAGGTCCGGAGTCATCGTTTTTCATCAGAAAATTGATTTTTTGTAGTGAACCAAAAATGATTCAAAATGTCAATTGGATCGTGCTCATGTTGAATAACCACTTTTGAAACCCTCACAGTGACCAAAATTGCCATTTTTACAGAGCTTTGCTTACTCAAAAGCTTTCTTTTTGACCAATTTCAGGCACCGAAATGACTTTAAACACACTTTTTTTAGTTGAACAAGTCATAATTCACATCCAACAGTCATTTAGAGTCAAAAGATTAAAAGTTAAAATTTCATCCATGTTGACCATTTTGGGAAAATTCGACAGGTCCGGAGTCATCGTTTTTCATCAGAAAATTGATTTTTTGTAGTGAACCAAAAATGATTCAAAATGTCAATTGGATCGTGCCTCATGTAGAATAACCACTTTTGAAACCCTCACAGTGACCAAAATTGCCATTTTTACAGAGCTTTGCTTACTCAAAAGCTTCCATTTTGATCAATTTCAGGCACCGAAATGACTTTAAACACACTTATTTTATTTGAAAAAGTCATAATAAAATATTCCAACAGTCATTTAGAGTCAAAAGATTAAAAGTTAAAATTTCATCCATGTTGACCATTTTGGGAAAGTTTGACAGGTCCGGAGTCATCGTTTTTCATCAGAAAATTGATTTTTTGGAGTGTACCAAAAATGATTCAAAATGTCAATTGGATCGTGCCTCATGTTGAATAACCACTTTTGAAACCCTCACAGTGACCAAAATTGCCATTTTTACAGAGCTTTGCTTACTCAAAAGCTTCAATTTTGACCAATTTCAGGCACCGAAAGGACATTAAACACACTTATTTTAGTTGAACAAATCAAAATTCACATCCAACAGGCATTTAGAGTCAAAAGATTAAAAGTTAAAATTTCATCCATGTTTACCATTTTGGGAAAGTTCGACAGGTCCGGAGTCATCGTTTTTCATCGGAAAATTGATTTTTTGGAGTGTACCAAAAATTATTCAAAATGTCAATTGAATTGTGCCTCATGTTGAATAACCACTTTTGAAACCCTCACAGTGACCAAAATTGCCATTTTTACAGAGCTTTGCTTACACAAAAGCTTTCATTTTGACCAATTTCAGGCACCGAAATGACTTTAAACACACTTTTTTTAGTTGAAAAAGTCATAATAAAATATTCCAACAGTCATTTAGAGTCAAAAGATTAAAAGTTAAAATTTCATCCATGTTGACCATTTTGGGAAAGTTTGACAGGACCGGAGTCATCGTTTTTCATCAGAAAATTGATTTTTTGGTGTGTACCAAAAAAAATTCAAAATGTCAATTGGATTGTGCCTCGTGTTGAATAACCGCTTTTGAAACCCTCACAGTGACCAAAATTGCCATTTTTACAGAGCTTTGCTTACTCAAAAGCTTTCATTTTGACCAATTTCAGGCACCGAAATGACTTTAAACACACTTATTTTAGTTGAACAAGTCAAAATTCACATCCAACAGGCATTTAGAGTCAAAAGATTAAAAGTTAAAATTTCATCCATGTTTACCATTTTGGGAAAGTTCGACAGGTCCGGAGTCATCATTTTTCATCGGAAAATTGATTCTTTGGAGTGTACCAAAAATTATTCAAAATGTCAATTGAATTGTGCCTCATGTTGAATAACCACTTTTGAAACCCTCACAGTGACCAAAATTGCCATTTTTACAGAGCTTTGCTTACTCAAAAGCTTTCATTTTGACCAATTTCAGGCACCAAAATGACTTTAAACACACTTTTTTTGTTGAAAAAGTCATAATTCACATCCAACAGTCATTTAGAGTCAAAAGATTAAAAGTAAAAATTTCATCCATGTTGACCATTTTGGGAAAGTTCGACAGGTCCGGAGTCATCGTTTTTCATTAGAAAACTGATTTTTGTAGTGTACCAAAAAGGATTCAAAATGTCAATTGGATCGTGCCTCATGTTGAATAACCACTTTTGAAACCCTCGCAGTGACCAAAATTGCCATTTTTACAGAGTTTTGCTTGCTCAAAAGCTTACATTTTGACCAATTTTAGGCACCGAAATGACTTTAAACACACTTTTTTTAGTTGAAAAAGTCATAATAACACATTCTAACAGTCATTTAGAGTCAAAAGATTAAAAGTTAAAATTTCATCCATGTTGACCATTTTGGGAAAGTTCGACAGATCTGGAGTCATCGTTTTTCATCAGAAAATTGATTTTTTGGAGTGTACCAAAAATGATTCAAAATGTCAATTGGATCGTGCCTCATATTGAATAACCACTTTTGAAACCCTCACAGTGACCAAAATTGCCATTTTTACAGAGTTTTGCTTACTCAAAAGCTTCCATTTTGACCAATTTCAGGCACCGAAATGACTTTAAACACACTTATTTTAGTTGAACAAGTCATAATTCACATCCAACAGTCATTTAGAGTCAAAAGATTAAAAGTCAAAATTTCATCCATGTTGACCATTTTGGGAAAATTCGACAGGTCCGGAGTCATCGTTTTTCATCAGAAAATTGATTTTTTGTAGTGAACCAAAAATGATTCAAAATGTCAATTGGATCGTGCTCATGTTGAATAACCACTTTTGAAACCCTCACAGTGACCAAAATTGCCATTTTTACAGAGCTTTGCTTACTCAAAAGCTTTCTTTTTGACCAATTTCAGGCACCGAAATGACTTTAAACACACTTTTTTTAGTTGAACAAGTCATAATTCACATCCAACAGTCATTTAGAGTCAAAAGATTAAAAGTTAAAATTTCATCCATGTTGACCATTTTGGGAAAATTCGACAGGTCCGGAGTCATCGTTTTTCATCAGAAAATTGATTTTTTGTAGTGAACCAAAAATGATTCAAAATGTCAATTGGATCGTGCCTCATGTTGAATAACCACTTTTGAAACCCTCACAGTGACCAAAATTGCCATTTTTACAGAGCTTTGCTTACTCAAAAGCTTCCATTTTGATCAATTTCAGGCACCGAAATGACTTTAAACACACTTATTTTAGTTGAAAAAGTCATAATAAAATATTCCAACAGTCATTTAGAGTCAAAAGATTAAAAGTTAAAATTTCATCCATGTTGACCATTTTGGGAAAGTTTGACAGGTCCGGAGTCATCGTTTTTCATCAGAAAACTGATTTTTTGGAGTGTACCAAAAATGATTCAAAATGTCAATTGGATCGTGCCTCATGTTGAATAACCACTTTTGAAACCCTCACAGTGACCAAAATTGCCATTTTTACAGAGTTTTGCTTACTCAAAAGCTTCCATTTTGGCCAATTTTAGGCACCAAAATGACTTTAAACACACTTTTTTTAGTTGAAAAAGTCATAATAACACATTCCAACAGTCATTTAGAGTCAAAAGATTAAAAGGTAAAATTTCATCCATGTTGACCATTTTGGGAAAGTTCGACAGGTCCGGAGTCATCGTTTTTCATCAGAAAATTGATTTTTTGGAGTGTACCAAAAATGATTCAAAATGTCAATTGGATCGTGCCTCATGTTGAATAACCACTTTTGAAACCCTCACAGTGACCAAAATTGCCATTTTTACAGAGCTTTGCTTACTCAAAAGCTTCAATTTTGACCAATTTCAGGCACCGAAAGGACATTAAACACACTTATTTTAGTTGAACAAATCAAAATTCACATCCAACAGGCATTTAGAGTCAAAAGATTAAAAGTTAAAATTTCATCCATGTTTACCATTTTGGGAAAGTTCGACAGGTCCGGAGTCATCGTTTTTCATCGGAAAATTGATTTTTTGGAGTGTACCAAAAATTATTCAAAATGTCAATTGAATTGTGCCTCATGTTGAATAACCACTTTTGAAACCCTCACAGTGACCAAAATTGCCATTTTTACAGAGCTTTGCTTACACAAAAGCTTTCATTTTGACCAATTTCAGTCACCGAAATGACTTTAAACACACTTTTTTTAGTTGAAAAAGTCATAATAAAATATTCCAACAGTCATTTAGAGTCAAAAGATTAAAAGTTAAAATTTCATCCATGTTGACCATTTTGGGAAAGTTTGACAGGACCGGAGTCATCGTTTTTCATCAGAAAATTGATTTTTTGGTGTGTACCAAAAATAATTCAAAATGTCAATTGGATTGTGCCTCGTGTTGAATAACCGCTTTTAAAACCCTCACAGTGACCAAAATTGCCATTTTTACAGAGCTTTGCTTACTCAAAAGCTTCCATTTTGACCAATTTCAGGCACCGAAATGACTTTAAACACACTTATTTTAGTTGAACAAGTCATAATTCACATCCAACAGTCATTTAGAGTCAAAAGATTAAAAGTCAAAATTTCATCCATGTTGACCATTTTGGGAAAATTCGACAGGTCCGGAGTCATCGTTTTTCATCAGAAAATTGATTTTTTGTAGTGAACCAAAAATGATTCAAAATGTCAATTGGATCGTGCCTCATGTTGAATAACCACTTTTGAAACCCTCACAGTGACCAAAATTGCCATTTTTACAGAGTTTTGCTTACTCAAAAGCTTCCATTTTGACCAATTTTAGGCACCGAAATGACTTTAAACACACTTTTTTTAGTTGAAAAGGTCATAATAACACATTCCAACAGTCATTTAGAGTCAAAAGATTAAAAGGTAAAATTTCATCCATGTTGACCATTTTGGGAAAGTTCGACAGGTCCGGAGTCATCGTTTTTCATCAGAAAATTGATTTTTTGGAGTGTACCAAAAATGATTCAAAATGTCAATTGGATCGTGCCTCATGTTGAATAACCACTTTTGAAACCCTCACAGTCACCAAAATTGCCATTTTTACAGAGTTTTGCTTACTCAAAAGCTTCCATTTTGACCAATTTCAGGCACCGAAATGACTTTAAACACACTTATTTTAGTTGAACAAGTCAAAATTCACATCCAACAGGCATTTAGAGTCAAAAGATTAAAAGTTAAAATTTCATCCATGTTTACCATTTTGGGAAAGTTCGACAGGTCCGGAGTCATCATTTTTCATCGGAAAATTGATTTTTTGGAGTGTACCAAAATTATTTAAAATGTCAATTGAATTGTGCCTCATGTTGAATAACCACTTTTGAAACCCTCACAGTGACCAAAATTGCCATTTTTACAGAGCTTTGCTTACTCAAAAGCTTTCATTTTGACCAATTTCAGGCACCGAAATGACTTTAAACACACTTGTTTTAGTTGAACAAGTCATAATTCACATCCAACAGTCATTTAGAGTCAAAAGATTAAAAGTTAAAATTTCATCCATTTTGACCATTTTGGGAAAGTTCGACAGGTCCGGAGTCATCGTTTTTCATCAGAAAATTGATTTTTTGGAGTGTACCAAAAATGATTCAAAATGTCAATTGGATCGTGCCTCATGTTGAATAACCACTTTTGAAACCCTCACAGTGACCAAAATTGCCATTTTTACAGAGCTTTGCTTACTCAAAAGCTTCCATTTTGACCAATTTCAGGCACCGAAATGACTTTAAACACACTTTTTTTAGTTGAAAAAGCCATAATTCACATCCAACAGTCATTTAGAGTCAAAAGATTAAAAGTTAAAATTTCATCCATGTTGACCATTTTGGGAAAATTCGACAGGTCCGGAGTCATCGTTTTTCATCAGAAAATTGATTTTTTGGAGTGTACCAAAAATGATTCAAAATGTCAATTGGATCGTGCCTAATGTTGAATAACCACTTTTGAAACCCTCACAGTGACCAAAATTGCCATTTTTACAGAGCTTTGCTAACTCAAAAGCTTCCATTTTGACCAATTTCAGGCACCGAAATGACTTTAAACACACTTATTTTAGTTAAACAAGTCAAAATTCACATCCAACAGGCATTTAGAGTCAAAAGACTAAAAGTTAAAATTTCATCCATGTTGACCATTTTGGGAAAGTTCGACAGGTCCGGAGTCATCGTTTTTCATCAAAAATTTGATTTTTTGGAGTGTACCAAAAATGATTCAAAATGTCAATTGGATTGTGACTCATGTTGAATAACCACTTTTGAAACCCTAACAGTGACCAAAATTGCCATTTCTACAGAGTTTTGCTTACTCAAAAGCTTCCATTTTGAGCAATTTCAGGCACCGAAATGACTTTAAACACACTTATTTTAGTTGAACAAGTCATAATTCACATCCAACAGTCATTTAGAGTTAAAAGATTAAAAGTTAAAATTTCATCCATGTTGACCATTTTGGGAAAATTCGACAGGTCCGGAGTCATCGTTTTTCATCAGAAAATTGATTTTTTGGTGTGTACCAAAAATGATTCAAAATGTCAATTGGTTTGTGCCTCATGTTGAATAACCGCTTTTGAAACCCTCACAGTAACCAAAATTGCCATTTTTACAGAGTTTTGCTTACTCAAAAGCTTCCATTTTGACCAATTTCAGGCACCGAAATGACTTTAAACACACTTTTTTTAGTTGAACAAGTCATAATAACACATTCTAACAGTCATTTAGAGTCAAAAGATTAAAAGTTAAAATTTCATCCATGTTGACCATTTTGGGAAAGTTCGACAGGTCCGGAGTCATCGTTTTTCATCAGAAAATTGATTTTTTGGAGTGTACCAAAAATGATTCAAAATGTCAATTGGATCGTGCCTCATGTTGAATAACCACTTTTGAAACCCTCACAGTGACCAAAATTGCCATTTTTACAGAGTTTTGCTTACTCAAAAGCTTCCATTTTGACCAATTTCAGGCACCGAAATGACTTTAAACACACTTATTTTAGTTGAACAAGTCATAATTCACATCCAACAGTCATTTAGAGTCAAAAGATTAAAAGTCAAAATTTCATCCATGTTGACCATTTTGGGAAAATTCGACAGGTCCGGAGTCATCGTTTTTCATCAGAAAATTGATTTTTTGTAGTGAACCAAAAATGATTCAAAATGTCAATTGGATCGTGCTCATGTTGAATAACCACTTTTGAAACCCTCACAGTGACCAAAATTGCCATTTTTACAGAGCTTTGCTTACTCAAAAGCTTTCTTTTTGACCAATTTCAGGCACCGAAATGACTTTAAACACACTTTTTTTAGTTGAACAAGTCATAATTCACATCCAACAGTCATTTAGAGTCAAAAGATTAAAAGTTAAAATTTCATCCATGTTGACCATTTTGGGAAAATTCGACAGGTCCGGAGTCATCGTTTTTCATCAGAAAATTGATTTTTTGTAGTGAACCAAAAATGATTCAAAATGTCAATTGGATCGTGCCTCATGTAGAATAACCACTTTTGAAACCCTCACAGTGACCAAAATTGCCATTTTTACAGAGCTTTGCTTACTCAAAAGCTTTCATTTTGACCAATTTCAGGCACCGAAATGACTTTAAACACACTTATTTTATTTGAAAAAGTCATAATAAAATATTCCAACAGTCATTTAGAGTCAAAAGATTAAAAGTTAAAATTTCATCCATGTTGACCATTTTGGGAAAGTTTGACAGGTCCGGAGTCATCGTTTTTCATCAGAAAATTGATTTTTTGGAGTGTACCAAAAATGATTCAAAATGTCAATTGGATCGTGCCTCATGTTGAATAACCACTTTTGAAACCCTCACAGTGACCAAAATTGCCATTTTTACAGAGCTTTGCTTACTCAAAAGCTTCAATTTTGACCAATTTCAGGCACCGAAAGGACATTAAACACACTTATTTTAGTTGAACAAATCAAAATTCACATCCAACAGGCATTTAGAGTCAAAAGATTAAAAGTTAAAATTTCATCCATGTTTACCATTTTGGGAAAGTTCGACAGGTCCGGAGTCATCATTTTTCATCGGAAAATTGATTCTTTGGAGTGTACCAAAAATTATTCAAAATGTCAATTGAATTGTGCCTCATGTTGAATAACCACTTTTGAAACCCTCACAGTGACCAAAATTGCCATTTTTACAGAGCTTTGCTTACTCAAAAGCTTTCATTTTGACCAATTTCAGGCACCAAAATGACTTTAAACACACTTTTTTTAGTTGAAAAAGTCATAATTCACATCCAACAGTCATTTAGAGTCAAAAGATTAAAAGTAAAAATTTCATCCATGTTGACCATTTTGGGAAAGTTCGAAAGGTCCGGAGTCATCGTTTTTCATTAGAAAACTGATTTTTGTAGTGTACCAAAAAGGATTCAAAATGTCAATTGGATCGTGCCTCATGTTGAATAACCACTTTTGAAACCCTCGCAGTGACCAAAATTGCCATTTTTACAGAGTTTTGCTTGCTCAAAAGCTTACATTTTGACCAATTTTAGGCACCGAAATGACTTTAAACACACTTTTTTTAGTTGAAAAAGTCATAATAACACATTCTAACAGTCATTTAGAGTCAAAAGATTAAAAGTTAAAATTTCATCCATGTTGACCATTTTGGGAAAGTTCGACAGATCTGGAGTCATCGTTTTTCATCAGAAAATTGATTTTTTGGAGTGTACCAAAAATGATTCAAAATGTCAATTGGATCGTGCCTCATATTGAATAACCACTTTTGAAACCCTCACAGTGACCAAAATTGCCATTTTTACAGAGTTTTGCTTACTCAAAAGCTTCCATTTTGACCAATTTCAGGCACCGAAATGACTTTAAACACACTTATTTTAGTTGAACAAGTCATAATTCACATCCAACAGTCATTTAGAGTCAAAAGATTAAAAGTCAAAATTTCATCCATGTTGACCATTTTGGGAAAATTCGACAGGTCCGGAGTCATCGTTTTTCATCAGAAAATTGATTTTTTGTAGTGAACCAAAAATGATTCAAAATGTCAATTGGATCGTGCTCATGTTGAATAACCACTTTTGAAACCCTCACAGTGACCAAAATTGCCATTTTTACAGAGCTTTGCTTACTCAAAAGCTTTCTTTTTGACCAATTTCAGGCACCGAAATGACTTTAAACACACTTTTTTTAGTTGAACAAGTCATAATTCACATCCAACAGTCATTTAGAGTCAAAAGATTAAAAGTTAAAATTTCATCCATGTTGACCATTTTGGGAAAATTCGACAGGTCCGGAGTCATCGTTTTTCATCAGAAAATTGATTTTTTGTAGTGAACCAAAAATGATTCAAAATGTCAATTGGATCGTGCCTCATGTTGAATAACCACTTTTGAAACCCTCACAGTGACCAAAATTGCCATTTTTACAGAGCTTTGCTTACTCAAAAGCTTCCATTTTGATCAATTTCAGGCACCGAAATGACTTTAAACACACTTATTTTAGTTGAAAAAGTCATAATAAAATATTCCAACAGTCATTTAGAGTCAAAAGATTAAAAGTTAAAATTTCATCCATGTTGACCATTTTGGGAAAGTTTGACAGGTCCGGAGTCATCGTTTTTCATCAGAAAACTGATTTTTTGGAGTGTACCAAAAATGATTCAAAATGTCAATTGGATCGTGCCTCATGTTGAATAACCACTTTTGAAACCATCACAGTGACCAAAATTGCCATTTTTACAGAGTTTTGCTTACTCAAAAGCTTCCATTTTGGCCAATTTTAGGCACCAAAATGACTTTAAACACACTTTTTTTAGTTGAAAAAGTCATAATAACACATTCCAACAGTCATTTAGAGTCAAAAGATTAAAAGGTAAAATTTCATCCATGTTGACCATTTTGGGAAAGTTCGACAGGTCCGGAGTCATCGTTTTTCATCAGAAAATTGATTTTTTGGAGTGTACCAAAAATAATTCAAAATGTCAATTGGATCGTGCCTCATGTTGAATAACCACTTTTGAAACCCTCACAGTGACCAAAATTGCCATTTTTACAGAGCTTTGCTTACTCAAAAGCTTCAATTTTGACCAATTTCAGGCACCGAAAGGACATTAAACACACTTATTTTAGTTGAACAAATCAAAATTCACATCCAACAGGCATTTAGAGTCAAAAGATTAAAAGTTAAAATTTCATCCATGTTTACCATTTTGGGAAAGTTCGACAGGTCCGGAGTCATCGTTTTTCATCGGAAAATTGATTTTTTGGAGTGTACCAAAAATTATTCAAAATGTCAATTGAATTGTGCCTCATGTTGAATAACCACTTTTGAAACCCTCACAGTGACCAAAATTGCCATTTTTACAGAGCTTTGCTTACACAAAAGCTTTCATTTTGACCAATTTCAGTCACCGAAATGACTTTAAACACACTTTTTTTAGTTGAAAAAGTCATAATAAAATATTCCAACAGTCATTTAGAGTCAAAAGATTAAAAGTTAAAATTTCATCCATGTTGACCATTTTGGGAAAGTTTGACAGGACCGGAGTCATCGTTTTTCATCAGAAAATTGATTTTTTGGTGTGTACCAAAAATAATTCAAAATGTCAATTGGATTGTGCCTCGTGTTGAATAACCGCTTTTAAAACCCTCACAGTGACCAAAATTGCCATTTTTACAGAGCTTTGCTTACTCAAAAGCTTCCATTTTGACCAATTTCAGGCACCGAAATGACTTTAAACACACTTATTTTAGTTGAACAAGTCATAATTCACATCCAACAGTCATTTAGAGTCAAAAGATTAAAAGTCAAAATTTCATCCATGTTGACCATTTTGGGAAAATTCGACAGGTCCGGAGTCATCGTTTTTCATCAGAAAATTGATTTTTTGTAGTGAACCAAAAATGATTCAAAATGTCAATTGGATCGTGCCTCATGTTGAATAACCACTTTTGAAACCCTCACAGTGACCAAAATTGCCATTTTTACAGAGTTTTGCTTACTCAAAAGCTTCCATTTTGACCAATTTTAGGCACCGAAATGACTTTAAACACACTTTTTTTAGTTGAAAAAGTCATAATAACACATTCCAACAGTCATTTAGAGTCAAAAGATTAAAAGGTAAAATTTCATCCATGTTGACCATTTTGGGAAAGTTCGACAGGTCCGGAGTCATCGTTTTTCATCAGAAAATTGATTTTTTGGAGTGTACCAAAAATGATTCAAAATGTCAATTGGATCGTGCCTCATGTTGAATAACCACTTTTGAAACCCTCACAGTCACCAAAATTGCCATTTTTACAGAGTTTTGCTTACTCAAAAGCTTCCATTTTGACCAATTTCAGGCACCGAAATGACTTTAAACACACTTATTTTAGTTGAACAAGTCAAAATTCACATCCAACAGGCATTTAGAGTCAAAAGATTAAAAGTTAAAATTTCATCCATGTTTACCATTTTGGGAAAGTTCGACAGGTCCGGAGTCATCATTTTTCATCGGAAAATTGATTTTTTGGAGTGTACCAAAATTATTTAAAATGTCAATTGAATTGTGCCTCATGTTGAATAACCACTTTTGAAACCCTCACAGTGACCAAAATTGCCATTTTTACAGAGCTTTGCTTACTCAAAAGCTTTCATTTTGACCAATTTCAGGCACCGAAATGACTTTAAACACACTTGTTTTAGTTGAACAAGTCATAATTCACATCCAACAGTCATTTAGAGTCAAAAGATTAAAAGTTAAAATTTCATCCATTTTGACCATTTTGGGAAAGTTCGACAGGTCCGGAGTCATCGTTTTTCATCAGAAAATTGATTTTTTGGAGTGTACCAAAAATGATTCAAAATGTCAATTGGATCGTGCCTCATGTTGAATAACCACTTTTGAAACCCTCACAGTGACCAAAATTGCCATTTTTACAGAGCTTTGCTTACTCAAAAGCTTCCATTTTGACCAATTTCAGGCACCGAAATGACTTTAAACACACTTTTTTTAGTTGAAAAAGCCATAATTCACATCCAACAGTCATTTAGAGTCAAAAGATTAAAAGTTAAAATTTCATCCATGTTGACCATTTTGGGAAAATTCGACAGGTCCGGAGTCATCGTTTTTCATCAGAAAATTGATTTTTTGGAGTGTACCAAAAATGATTCAAAATGTCAATTGGATCGTGCCTAATGTTGAATAACCACTTTTGAAACCCTCACAGTGACCAAAATTGCCATTTTTACAGAGCTTTGCTAACTCAAAAGCTTCCATTTTGACCAATTTCAGGCACCGAAATGACTTTAAACACACTTATTTTAGTTAAACAAGTCAAAATTCACATCCAACAGGCATTTAGAGTCAAAAGACTAAAAGTTAAAATTTCATCCATGTTGACCATTTTGGGAAAGTTCGACAGGTCCGGAGTCATCGTTTTTCATCAAAAATTTTATTTTTTGGAGTGTACCAAAAATGATTCAAAATGTCAATTGGATTGTGACTCATGTTGAATAACCACTTTTGAAACCCTAACAGTGACCAAAATTGCCATTTCTACAGAGTTTTGCTTACTCAAAAGCTTCCATTTTGAGCAATTTCAGGCACCGAAATGACTTTAAACACACTTATTTTAGTTGAACAAGTCATAATTCACATCCAACAGTCATTTAGAGTCAAAAGATTAAAAGTTAAAATTTCATCCATGTTGACCATTTTGGGAAAATTCGACAGGTCCGGAGTCATCGTTTTTCATCAGAAAATGGATTTTTTGGTGTGTACCAAAAATGATTCAAAATGTCAATTGGATTGTGCCTCATGTTGAATAACCGCTTTTGAAACCCTCACAGTAACCAAAATTGCCATTTTTACAGAGATTTGCTTACTCAAAAGCTTCCATTTTGACCAATTTCAGGCACCGAAATGACTTTAAACACTTATTTTAGTTGAACAAGTCATAATTCACATCCAACAGTCATTTAGAGTCAAAAGATTAAAAGTTAAAATTTCATCCATGTTGACCATTTTGGGAAAGTTCGACAGGTCCGGAGTCATCGTTTTTCATTAGAAAACTGATTTTTGTAGTGTACCAAAAATGATTCAAAATGTCAATTGGATCGTGCCTCATGTTGAATAACCACTTTTGAAACCCTCGCAGTGACCAAAATTGCCATTTTTACAGTTTTGCTTGCTCAAAAGCTTCCATTTTGACCAATTTTAGGCACCGAAATGACTTTAAACACACTTTTTTTAGTTGAAAAAGTCATAATAACACATTCTAACAGTCATTTAGAGTCAAAAGATTAAAAGTTAAAATTTCATCCATGTTGACCATTTTGGGAAAGTTCGACAGGTCCGGAGTCATCGTTTTTCATCAGAAAATTGATTTTTTGGAGTGTACCAAAAATGATTCAAAATGTCAATTGGATCGTGCCTCATGTTGAATAACCACTTTTGAAACCCTCACAGTGACCAAAATTGCCATTTTTACAGAGCTTTGCTTACTCAAAAGCTTTCTTTTTGACCAATTTCAGGCACCGAAATGACTTTAAACACACTTTTTTTAGTTGAAAAAGCCATAATTCACATCCAACAGTCATTTAGAGTCAAAAGATTAAAAGTTAAAATTTCATCCATGTTGACCATTTTGGGAAAATTCGACAGGTCCGGAGTCATCGTTTTTCATCAGAAAATTGATTTTTTGGTGTGTACCAAAAATGATTCAAAATGTCAATTGGATCGTGCCTCATGTTGAATAACCACTTTTGAAACCCTCACAGTGACCAAAATTGCCATTTTTACAGAGCTTTGCTTACTCAAAAGCTTCCATTTTGACCAATTTCAGGCACTGAAATGACTTTAAACACACTTGTTTTAGTTGAACAAGTCATAATTCACATCCAACAGTCATTTAGAGTCAAAAGATTAAAAGTTAAAATTTCATCCATGTTGACCATTTTGGGAAAATTCGACAGGTCCGGAGTCATCGATTTTCATCAGAAACTTGATTTTTTGTAGTGAACCAAAAAAGATTCAAAATGTCAATTGGATAGTGCCTCATGTTGAATAACAACTTTTGAAACCCTCACAGTGACCAAAATTGCCATTTTTACAGAGCTTTGCTTTCTCAAAAGCTTTCTTTTTGACCAATTTCAGGCACCGAAATGACTTTAAACACACTTTTTTTAGTTGAAAAAGTCATAATTCACATCCAACAGTCATTTAGAGTCAAAAGATTAAAAGTTAAAATTTCATCCATGTTGGCCATTTTGGGAAAGTTCGACAGGTCCGGAGTCATCGTTTTTCATCAGAAAATTGATTTTTTGGAGTGTACCAAAAATGATTCAAAATGTCAATTGGATCGTGCCTAATGTTGAATAACCACTTTTGAAACCCTCACAGTGACCAAAATTGCCATTTTTACAGAGCTTTGCTAACTCAAAAGCTTCCATTTTGACCAATTTCAGGCACCGAAATGACTTTAAACACACTTATTTTAGTTAAACAAGTCAAAATTCACATCCAACAGGCATTTAGAGTCAAAAGACTAAAAGTTAAAATTTCATCCATGTTGACCATTTTGGGAAAGTTCGACAGGTCCGGAGTCATCGTTTTTCATCAAAAATTTGATTTTTTGGAGTGTACCAAAAATGATTCAAAATGTCAATTGGATTGTGACTCATGTTGAATAACCACTTTTGAAACCCTAACAGTGACCAAAATTGCCATTTCTACAGAGTTTTGCTTACTCAAAAGCTTCCATTTTGAGCAATTTCAGGCACCAAAATGACTTTAAACACACTTATTTTAGTTGAACAAGTCATAATTCACATCCAACAGTCATTTAGAGTCAAAAGATTAAAAGTTAAAATTTCATCCATGTTGACCATTTTGGGAAAATTCGACAGGTCCGGAGTCATCGTTTTTCATCAGGAAATTGATTTTTTGGTGTGTACCAAAAATGATTCAAAATGTCAATTGGATTGTGCCTCATGTTGAATAACCGCTTTTGAAACCCTCACAGTAACCAAAATTGCCATTTTTACAGAGATTTGCTTACTCAAAAGCTTCCATTTTGACCAATTTCAGGCACCGAAATGACTTTAAACACTTATTTTAGTTGAACAAGTCATAATTCACATCCAACAGTCATTTAGAGTCAAAAGATTAAAAGTTAAAATTTCATCCATGTTGACCATTTTGGGAAAATTCGACAGGTCCGGAGTCATCGTTTTTCATCAGAAAATTGATTTTTTGTAGTGAACCAAAAATGATTCAAAATGTCAATTGGATCGTGCCTCATGTTGAATAACCACTTTTGAAACCCTCACAGTGACCAAAATTGCCATTTTTACAGAGCTTTGCTTACTCAAAAGCTTTCTTTTTGACCAATTTCAGGAACCAAAATGACTTTAAACATACTTTTTTTAGTTCAAAAAGTCATAATTCACATCCAACAGTCATTTAGAGTCAAAAGATTAAAAGTTAAAATTTCATCCATGTTGGCCATTTTGGGAAAGTTCGACAGGTCCGGAGTCATCGTTTTTCATCAGAAATTTGATTTTTTGGAGTGTACCAAAAATGATTCAAAATGTCAATTGGATCGTGCCTCATGTTGAATAACCACTTTTGAAACCCTCACAGTGACCAAAATTGCCATTTTTACAGAGCTTTGCTTACTCAAAAGCTTTCTTTTTGACCAATTTCAGGAACCGAAATGACTTTAAACACACTTTTTTTAGTTCAAAAAGTCATAATTCACATCCAACAGTCATTTAGAGTCAAAAGATTAAAAGTTAAAATTTCATCCATGTTGGCCATTTTGGGAAAGTGCGACAGGTCCGGAGTCATAGTTTTTCATCGGAAAATTGATTTTTTGGAGTGTACCAAAAATTATTCAAAATGTCAATTGAATTGTGCCTCATGTTGAATAACCACTTTTGAAACCCTCACAGTGACCAAAATTGCCATTTTTACAGAGCTTTGCTTACTCAAAAGCTTTCATTTTGACCAATTTCAGGCACCGAAATGACTTTAAACACACTTTTTTTAGTTGAAAAAGTCATAATTCACATCCAACAGTCATTTAGAGTCAAAAGATTAAAAGTAAAAATTTCATCCATGTTGACCATTTTGGGAAAGTTCGACAGGTCCGGAGTCATCGTTTTTCATTAGAAAACTGATTTTTGTAGTGTACCAAAAATGATTCAAAATGTCAATTGGATCGTGCCTCATGTTGAATAACCACTTTTGAAACCCTCGCAGTGACCAAAATTGCCATTTTTACAGAGTTTTGCTTGCTCAAAAGCTTCCATTTTGACCAATTTCAGGCACCGAAAGGACATTAAACACACTTATTTTAGTTGAACAAATCAAAATTCACATCCAACAGGCATTTAGAGTCAAAAGATTAAAAGTTAAAATTTCATCCATGTTTACCATTTTGGGAAAGTTCGACAGGTCCGGAGTCATAGTTTTTCATCGGAAAATTGATTTTTTGGAGTGTACCAAAAATTATTCAAAATGTCAATTGAATTGTGCCTCATGTTGAATAACCACTTTTGAAACCCTCACAGTGACCAAAATTGCCATTTTTACAGAGCTTTGCTTACACAAAAGCTTTCATTTTGACCAATTTCAGGCACCGAAATGACTTTAAACACACTTTTTTTAGTTGAAAAAGTCATAATAAAATATTCCAACAGTCATTTAGAGTCAAAAGATTAAAAGTTAAAATTTCATCCATGTTGACCATTTTGGGAAAGTTTGACAGGTCCGGAGTCATCGTTTTTCATCAGAAAATTGATTTTTTGGAGTGTACCAAAAATGATTCAAAATGTCAAGTGGATCGTGCCTAATGTTGAATAACCACTTTTGAAACCCTCACAGTGACCAAAATTGCCATTTTTACAGAGCTTTGCTAACTCAAAAGCTTCCATTTTGACCAATTTCAGGCACCGAAATGACTTTAAACACACTTATTTTAGTTAAACAAGTCAAAATTCACATCCAACAGGCATTTAGAGTCAAAAGACTAAAAGTTAAAATTTCATCCATGTTGACCATTTTGGGAAAGTTCGACAGGTCCGGAAGTCATCGTTTTTCATCAAAAATTTGATTTTTTGGAGTGTACCAAAAATGATTCAAAATGTCAATTGGATTGTGCCTCATGTTGAATAACCGCTTTTGAAACCCTCACAGTAACCAAAATTGCCATTTTTACAGAGATTTGCTTACTCAAAAGCTTCCATTTTGACCAATTTCAGGCACCGAAATGACTTTAAACACTTATTTTAGTTGAACAAGTCATAATTCACATCCAACAGTCATTTAGAGTCAAAAGATTAAAAGTTAAAATTTCATCCATGTTGACCATTTTGGGAAAATTCGACAGGTCCGGAGTCATCGTTTTTCATTAGAAAACTGATTTTTGTAGTGTACCAAAAATGATTCAAAATGTCAATTGGATCGTGCCTCATGTTGAATAACCACTTTTGAAACCCTCGCAGTGACCAAAATTGCCATTTTTACAGAGTTTTGCTTGCTCAAAAGCTTCCATTTTGACCAATTTTAGGCACCGAAATGACTTTAAACACACTTTTTTTAGTTGAAAAAGTCATAATAACACATTCTAGCAGTCATTTAGAGTCAAAAGATTAAAAGTTAAAATTTCATCCATGTTGACCATTTTGGGAAAGTTCGACAGGTACGGAGTCATCGTTTTTCATCAGAAAATTGATTTTTTGGAGTGTACCAAAAATGATTCAAAATGTCAATTGGATCGTGCCTCATGTTGAATAACCAGTTTTGAAACCCTCACAGTGACCAAAATTGCCATTTTTACAGAGTTTTGCTTACTCAAAAGCTTCCATTTTGACCAATTTCAGGCACCGAAATGACTTTAAACACTTATTTTAGTTGAACAAGTCATAATTCACATCCAACAGTCATTTAGAGTCAAAAGATTAAAAGTTAAAATTTCATCCATGTTGACCATTTTGGGAAAATTCGACAGGTCCGGAGTCATCGTTTTTCATCAGAAAATTGATTTTTTGTAGTGAACCAAAAATGATTCAAAATGTCAATTGGATCGTGCCTCATGTTGAATAACCACTTTTGAAACCCTCACAGTGACCAAAATTGCCATTTTTACAGAGCTTTGCTTACTCAAAAGCTTTCTTTTTGACCAATTTCAGGAACCGAAATGACTTTAAACACACTTTTTTTAGTTCAAAAAGTCATAATTCACATCCAACAGTCATTTAGAGTCAAAAGATTAAAAGTTAAAATTTCATCCATG
Source organism: Lissotriton helveticus (assembly GCF_964261635.1). Classification (NCBI taxonomy): domain Eukaryota; kingdom Metazoa; phylum Chordata; class Amphibia; order Caudata; family Salamandridae; genus Lissotriton; species Lissotriton helveticus. The sequence goes on from NC_136072.1 coordinate 340,291,259, forward strand.
TTGGCCATTTTGGGAAAGTGCGACAGGTCCGGAGTCATAGTTTTTCATCGGAAAATTGATTTTTTGGAGTGTACCAAAAATTATTCAAAATGTCAATTGAATTGTGCCTCATGTTGAATAACCACTTTTGAAACCCTCACAGTGACCAAAATTGCCATTTTTACAGAGCTTTGCTTACACAAAAGCTTTCATTTTGACCAATTTCAGGCACCGAAATGACTTTAAACACACTTTTTTTAGTTGAAAAAGTCATAATAAAATATTCCAACAGTCATTTAGAGTCAAAAGATTAAAAGTTAAAATTTCATCCATGTTGACCATTTTGGGAAAGTTTGACAGGTCCGGAGTCATCGTTTTTCATCAGAAAATTGATTTTTTGGTGTGTACCAAAAATAATTCAAAATGTCAATTGGATTGTGCCTCATGTTGAATAACCGCTTTTGAAACCCTCACAGTGACCAAAATTGCCATTTTTACAGAGCTTTGCTTACTCAAAAGCTTTCATTTTGACCAATTTCAGGCACCGAAATGACTTTAAACACACTTTTTTTAGTTGAAAAAGTCATAATTCACATCCAACAGTCATTTAGAGTCAAAAGATTAAAAGTAAAAATTTCATCCATGTTGACCATTTTGGGAAGGTTCGACAGGTCCGGAGTCATCGTTTTTCATTAGAAAACTGATTTTTGTAGTGTACCAAAAATGATTCAAAATGTCAATTGGATCGTGCCTCATGTTGAATAACCACTTTTGAAACCCTCGCAGTGACCAAAATTGCCATTTTTACAGAGTTTTGCTTGCTCAAAAGCTTCCATTTTGACCAATTTTAGGCACCGAAATGACTTTAAACACACTTTTTTTAGTTGAAAAAGTCATAATAACACATTCTAGCAGTCATTTAGAGTCAAAAGATTAAAAGTTAAAATTTCATCCATGTTGACCATTTTGGGAAAGTTCGACAGGTACGGAGTCATCGTTTTTCATCAGAAAATTGATTTTTTGGAGTGTACCAAAAATGATTCAAAATGTCAATTGGATCGTGCCTCATGTTGAATAACCAGTTTTGAAACCCTCACAGTGACCAAAATTGCCATTTTTACAGAGTTTTGCTTACTCAAAAGCTTCCATTTTGACCAATTTCAGGCACCGAAATGACTTTAAACACACTTATTTTAGTTGAACAAGTCATAATTCACATCCAACAGTCATTTAGAGTCAAAAGATTAAAAGTCAAAATTTCATCCATGTTGACCATTTTGGGAAAATTCGACAGGTCCGGAGTCATCGTTTTTCATCAGAAAATTGATTTTTTGTAGTGAACCAAAAATGATTCAAAATGTCAATTGGATCGTGCCTCATGTTGAATAACCACTTTTGAAACCCTCACGGTGACCAAAATTGCCATTTTTACAGAGTTTTGCTTACTCAAATGCTTCCATTTTGACCAATTTTAGGCACCGAAATGACTTTAAACACACTTTTTTTAGTTGAAAAAGTCATAATAACACATTCCAACAGTCATTTAGAGTCAAAAGATTAAAAGGTAAAATTTCATCCATGTTGACCATTTTGGGAAAGTTCGACAGGTCCGGAGTCATCGTTTTTCATCAGAAAATTGATTTTTTGGAGTGTACCAAAAATGATTCAAAATGTCAATTGGATCGTGCCTCATGTTGAATAACAACTTTTGAAACCCTCACAGTGACCAAAATTGCCATTTTTACAGAGTTTTGCTTACTCAAAAGCTTCCATTTTGACCAATTTCAGGCACCGAAATGACTTTAAACACACTTATTTTAGTTGAACAAGTCAAAATTCACATCCAACAGGCATTTAGAGTCAAAAGATTAAAAGTTAAAATTTCATCCATGTTTACCATTTTGGGAAAGTTCGACAGGTCCGGAGTCATCATTTTTCATCGGAAAATTGATTTTTTGGAGTGTACCAAAAATTATTCAAAATGTCAATTGAATTGTGCCTCATTTTGAATAACCACTTTTGAAACCCTCACAGTGACCAAAATTGCCATTTTTACAGAGCTTTGCTTACTCAAAAGCTTTCATTTTGACCAATTTCAGGCACCGAAATGACTTTAAACACACTTTTTTTAGTTGAAAAAGTCATAATTCACATCCAACAGTCATTTAGAGTCAAAAGATTAAAAGTTAAAATTTCATCCATGTTGACCATTTTGGGAAAGTTCGACAGGTCCGGAGTCATCGTTTTTCATCAGAAAATTGATTTTTTGGAGTGTACGAAAAATGATTCAAAATGTCAATTGGATCGTGCCTAATGTTGCATAACCACTTTTGAAACCCTCACAGTGACCAAAATTGCCATTTTTACAGAGCTTTGCTAACTCAAAAGCTTCCATTTTGACCAATTTCAGGCACCGAAATGACTTTAAACACACTTATTTTAGTTAAACAAGTCAAAATTCACATCCAACAGGCATTTAGAGTCAAAAGACTAAAAGTTAAAATTTCATCCATGTTGACCATTTTGGGAAAGTTCGACAGGTCCGGAGTCATCGTTTTTCATCAAAAATTTGATTTTTTGGAGTGTACCAAAAATGATTCAAAATGTCAATTGGATTGTGACTCATGTTGAATAACCACTTTTGAAACCCTAACAGTGACCAAAATTGCCATTTCTACAGAGTTTTGCTTACTCAAAAGCTTCCATTTTGAGCAATTTCAGGCACCGAAATGACTTTAAACACACTTATTTTAGTTGAACAAGTCATAATTCACATCCAACAGTCATTTAGAGTTAAAAGATTAAAAGTTAAAATTTCATCCATGTTGACCATTTTGGGAAAATTCGACAGGTCCGGAGTCATCGTTTTTCATCAGAAAATTGATTTTTTGGTGTGTACCAAAAATGATTCAAAATGTCAATTGGATTGTGCCTCATGTTGAATAACCGCTTTTGAAACCCTCACAGTAACCAAAATTGCCATTTTTACAGAGTTTTGCTTACTCAAAAGCTTCCATTTTGACCAATTTCAGGCACCGAAATGACTTTAAACACACTTTTTTTAGTTGAACAAGTCATAATAACACATTCTAACAGTCATTTAGAGTCAAAAGATTAAAAGTTAAAATTTCATCCATGTTGACCATTTTGGGAAAGTTCGACAGGTCCGGAGTCATCGTTTTTCATCAGAAAATTGATTTTTTGGAGTGTACCAAAAATGATTCAAAATGTCAATTGGATCGTGCCTCATGTTGAATAACCACTTTTGAAACCCTCACAGTGACCAAAATTGCCATTTTTACAGAGCTTTGCTTACTCAAAAGCTTCCATTTTGACCAATTTCAGGCACTGAAATGACTTTAAACACACTTGTTTTAGTTGAACAAGTCATAATTCACATCCAACAGTCATTTAGAGTCAAAAGATTAAAAGTTAAAATTTCATCCATGTTGACCATTTTGGGAAAATTCGACAGGTCCGGAGTCATCGATTTTCATCAGAAACTTGATTTTTTGTAGTGAACCAAAAAAGATTCAAAATGTCAATTGGATAGTGCCTCATGTTGAATAACAACTTTTGAAACCCTCACAGTGACCAAAATTGCCATTTTTACAGAGCTTTGCTTTCTCAAAAGCTTTCTTTTTGACCAATTTCAGGCACCGAAATGACTTTAAACACACTTTTTTTAGTTGAAAAAGTCATAATTCACATCCAACAGTCATTTAGAGTCAAAAGATTAAAAGTTAAAATTTCATCCATGTTGGCCATTTTGGGAAAGTTCGACAGGTCCGGAGTCATCGTTTTTCATCAGAAAATTGATTTTTTGGAGTGTACCAAAAATGATTCAAAATGTCAATTGGATCGTGCCTAATGTTGAATAACCACTTTTGAAACCCTCACAGTGACCAAAATTGCCATTTTTACAGAGCTTTGCTAACTCAAAAGCTTCCATTTTGACCAATTTCAGGCACCGAAATGACTTTAAACACACTTATTTTAGTTAAACAAGTCAAAATTCACATCCAACAGGCATTTAGAGTCAAAAGACTAAAAGTTAAAATTTCATCCATGTTGACCATTTTGGGAAAGTTCGACAGGTCCGGAGTCATCGTTTTTCATCAAAAATTTGATTTTTTGGAGTGTACCAAAAATGATTCAAAATGTCAATTGGATTGTGACTCATGTTGAATAACCACTTTTGAAACCCTAACAGTGACCAAAATTGCCATTTCTACAGAGTTTTGCTTACTCAAAAGCTTCCATTTTGAGCAATTTCAGGCACCAAAATGACTTTAAACACACTTATTTTAGTTGAACAAGTCATAATTCACATCCAACAGTCATTTAGAGTCAAAAGATTAAAAGTTAAAATTTCATCCATGTTGACCATTTTGGGAAAATTCGACAGGTCCGGAGTCATCGTTTTTCATCAGGAAATTGATTTTTTGGTGTGTACCAAAAATGATTCAAAATGTCAATTGGATTGTGCCTCATGTTGAATAACCGCTTTTGAAACCCTCACAGTAACCAAAATTGCCATTTTTACAGAGATTTGCTTACTCAAAAGCTTCCATTTTGACCAATTTCAGGCACCGAAATGACTTTAAACACTTATTTTAGTTGAACAAGTCATAATTCACATCCAACAGTCATTTAGAGTCAAAAGATTAAAAGTTAAAATTTCATCCATGTTGACCATTTTGGGAAAATTCGACAGGTCCGGAGTCATCGTTTTTCATCAGAAAATTGATTTTTTGTAGTGAACCAAAAATGATTCAAAATGTCAATTGGATCGTGCCTCATGTTGAATAACCACTTTTGAAACCCTCACAGTGACCAAAATTGCCATTTTTACAGAGCTTTGCTTACTCAAAAGCTTTCTTTTTGACCAATTTCAGGAACCAAAATGACTTTAAACACACTTTTTTTAGTTCAAAAAGTCATAATTCACATCCAACAGTCATTTAGAGTCAAAAGATTAAAAGTAAAAATTTCATCCATGTTGGCCATTTTGGGAAAGTTCGACAGGTCCGGAGTCATCGTTTTTCATCAGAAATTTGATTTTTTGGAGTGTACCAAAAATGATTCAAAATGTCAATTGGATCGTGCCTCATGTTGAATAACCACTTTTGAAACCCTCACAGTGACCAAAATTGCCATTTTTACAGAGCTTTGCTTACTCAAAAGCTTTCTTTTTGACCAATTTCAGGAACCGAAATGACTTTAAACACACTTTTTTTAGTTCAAAAAGTCATAATTCACATCCAACAGTCATTTAGAGTCAAAAGATTAAAAGTTAAAATTTCATCCATGTTGGCCATTTTGGGAAAGTGCGACAGGTCCGGAGTCATAGTTTTTCATCGGAAAATTGATTTTTTGGAGTGTACCAAAAATTATTCAAAATGTCAATTGAATTGTGCCTCATGTTGAATAACCACTTTTGAAACCCTCACAGTGACCAAAATTGCCATTTTTACAGAGCTTTGCTTACTCAAAAGCTTTCATTTTGACCAATTTCAGGCACCGAAATGACTTTAAACACACTTTTTTTAGTTGAAAAAGTCATAATTCACATCCAACAGTCATTTAGAGTCAAAAGATTAAAAGTAAAAATTTCATCCATGTTGACCATTTTGGGAAAGTTCGATAGGTCCGGAGTCATCGTTTTTCATTAGAAAACTGATTTTTGTAGTGTACCAAAAATGATTCAAAATGTCAATTGGATCGTGCCTCATGTTGAATAACCACTTTTGAAACCCTCGCAGTGACCAAAATTGCCATTTTTACAGAGTTTTGCTTGCTCAAAAGCTTCCATTTTGACCAATTTCAGGCACCGAAAGGACATTAAACACACTTATTTTAGTTGAACAAATCAAAATTCACATCCAACAGGCATTTAGAGTCAAAAGATTAAAAGTTAAAATTTCATCCATGTTTACCATTTTGGGAAAGTTCGACAGGTCCGGAGTCATAGTTTTTCATCGGAAAATTGATTTTTTGGAGTGTACCAAAAATTATTCAAAATGTCAATTGAATTGTGCCTCATGTTGAATAACCACTTTTGAAACCCTCACAGTGACCAAAATTGCCATTTTTACAGAGCTTTGCTTACACAAAAGCTTTCATTTTGACCAATTTCAGGCACCGAAATGACTTTAAACACACTTTTTTTAGTTGAAAAAGTCATAATAAAATATTCCAACAGTCATTTAGAGTCAAAAGATTAAAAGTTAAAATTTCATCCATGTTGACCATTTTGGGAAAGTTTGACAGGTCCGGAGTCATCGTTTTTCATCAGAAAATTGATTTTTTGGAGTGTACCAAAAATGATTCAAAATGTCAAGTGGATCGTGCCTAATGTTGAATAACCACTTTTGAAACCCTCACAGTGACCAAAATTGCCATTTTTACAGAGCTTTGCTAACTCAAAAGCTTCCATTTTGACCAATTTCAGGCACCGAAATGACTTTAAACACACTTATTTTAGTTAAACAAGTCAAAATTCACATCCAACAGGCATTTAGAGTCAAAAGACTAAAAGTTAAAATTTCATCCATGTTGACCATTTTGGGAAAGTTCGACAGGTCCGGAAGTCATCGTTTTTCATCAAAAATTTGATTTTTTGGAGTGTACCAAAAATTATTCAAAATGTCAATTGGATTGTGCCTCATGTTGAATAACCGCTTTTGAAACCCTCACAGTAACCAAAATTGCCATTTTTACAGAGATTTGCTTACTCAAAAGCTTCCATTTTGACCAATTTCAGGCACCGAAATGACTTTAAACACTTATTTTAGTTGAACAAGTCATAATTCACATCCAACAGTCATTTAGAGTCAAAAGATTAAAAGTTAAAATTTCATCCATGTTGACCATTTTGGGAAAATTCGACAGGTCCGGAGTCATCGTTTTTCATCAGAAAATTGATTTTTTGTAGTGAACCAAAAATGATTCAAAATGTCAATTGGATCGTGCCTCATGTTGAATAACCACTTTTGAAACCCTCACAGTGACCAAAATTGCCATTTTTACAGAGCTTTGCTTACTCAAAAGCTTTCTTTTTGACCAATTTCAGGAACCGAAATGACTTTAAACACACTTTTTTTAGTTCAAAAAGTCATAATTCACATCCAACAGTCATTTAGAGTCAAAAGATTAAAAGTTAAAATTTCATCCATGTTGGCCATTTTGGGAAAGTGCGACAGGTCCGGAGTCATAGTTTTTCATCGGAAAATTGATTTTTTGGAGTGTACCAAAAATTATTCAAAATGTCAATTGAATTGTGCCTCATGTTGAATAACCACTTTTGAAACCCTCACAGTGACCAAAATTGCCATTTTTACAGAGCTTTGCTTACACAAAAGCTTTCATTTTGACCAATTTCAGGCACCGAAATGACTTTAAACACACTTTTTTTAGTTGAAAAAGTCATAATAAAATATTCCAACAGTCATTTAGAGTCAAAAGATTAAAAGTTAAAATTTCATCCATGTTGACCATTTTGGGAAAGTTTGACAGGTCCGGAGTCATCGTTTTTCATCAGAAAATTGATTTTTTGGTGTGTACCAAAAATAATTCAAAATGTCAATTGGATTGTGCCTCATGTTAATTAACCGCTTTTGAAACCCTCACAGTGACCAAAATTGCCATTTTTACAGAGCTTTGCTTACTCAAAAGCTTTCATTTTGACCAATTTCAGGCACCGAAATGACTTTAAACACACTTTTTTTAGTTGAAAAAGTCATAATTCACATCCAACAGTCATTTAGAGTCAAAAGATTAAAAGTAAAAATTTCATCCATGTTGACCATTTTGGGAAAGTTCGACAGGTCCGGAGTCATCGTTTTTCATTAGAAAACTGATTTTTGTAGTGTACCAAAAATGATTCAAAATGTCAATTGGATCGTGCCTCATGTTGAATAACCACTTTTGAAACCCTCGCAGTGACCAAAATTGCCATTTTTACAGAGTTTTGCTTGCTCAAAAGCTTCCATTTTGACCAATTTTAGGCACCGAAATGACTTTAAACACACTTTTTTTAGTTGAAAAAGTCATAATAACACATTCTAGCAGTCATTTAGAGTCAAAAGATTAAAAGTTAAAATTTCATCCATGTTGACCATTTTGGGAAAGTTCGACAGGTACGGAGTCATCGTTTTTCATCAGAAAATTGATTTTTTGGAGTGTACCAAAAATGATTCAAAATGTCAATTGGATCGTGCCTCATGTTGAATAACCAGTTTTGAAACCCTCACAGTGACCAAAATTGCCATTTTTACAGAGTTTTGCTTACTCAAAAGCTTCCATTTTGACCAATTTCAGGCACCGAAATGACTTTAAACACACTTATTTTAGTTGAACAAGTCATAATTCACATCCAACAGTCATTTAGAGTCAAAAGATTAAAAGTCAAAATTTCATCCATGTTGACCATTTTGGGAAAATTCGACAGGTCCGGAGTCATCGTTTTTCATCAGAAAATTGATTTTTTGTAGTGAACCAAAAATGATTCAAAATGTCAATTGGATCGTGCCTCATGTTGAATAACCACTTTTGAAACCCTCACAGTGACCAAAATTGCCATTTTTACAGAGTTTTGCTTACTCAAATGCTTCCATTTTGACCAATTTTAGGCACCGAAATGACTTTAAACACACTTTTTTTAGTTGAAAAAGTCATAATAACACATTCCAACAGTCATTTAGAGTCAAAAGATTAAAAGGTAAAATTTCATCCATGTTGACCATTTTGGGAAAGTTCGACAGGTCCGGAGTCATCGTTTTTCATCAGAAAATTAATTTTTTGGAGTGTACCAAAAATGATTCAAAATGTCAATTGGATCGTGCCTCATGTTGAATAACAACTTTTGAAACCCTCACAGTGACCAAAATTGCCATTTTTACAGAGTTTTGCTTACTCAAAAGCTTCCATTTTGACCAATTTCAGGCACCGAAATGACTTTAAACACACTTATTTTAGTTGAACAAGTCAAAATTCACATCCAACAGGCATTTAGAGTCAAAAGATTAAAAGTTAAAATTTCATCCATGTTTACCATTTTGGGAAAGTTCGACAGGTCCGGAGTCATCATTTTTCATCGGAAAATTGATTTTTTGGAGTGTACCAAAAATTATTCAAAATGTCAATTGAATTGTGCCTCATTTTGAATAACCACTTTTGAAACCCTCACAGTGACCAAAATTGCCATTTTTACAGAGCTTTGCTTACTCAAAAGCTTTCATTTTGACCAATTTCAGGCACCGAAATGACTTTAAACACACTTTTTTTAGTTGAAAAAGTCATAATTCACATCCAACAGTCATTTAGAGTCAAAAGATTAAAAGTTAAAATTTCATCCATGTTGACCATTTTGGGAAAGTTCGACAGGTCCGGAGTCATCGTTTTTCATCAGAAAATTGATTTTTTGGAGTGTACGAAAAATGATTCAAAATGTCAATTGGATCGTGCCTAATGTTGCATAACCACTTTTGAAACCCTCACAGTGACCAAAATTGCCATTTTTACAGAGCTTTGCTAACTCAAAAGCTTCCATTTTGACCAATTTCAGGCACCGAAATGACTTTAAACACACTTATTTTAGTTAAACAAGTCAAAATTCACATCCAACAGGCATTTAGAGTCAAAAGACTAAAAGTTAAAATTTCATCCATGTTGACCATTTTGGGAAAGTTCGACAGGTCCGGAGTCATCGTTTTTCATCAAAAATTTGATTTTTTGGAGTGTACCAAAAATGATTCAAAATGTCAATTGGATTGTGACTCATGTTGAATAACCACTTTTGAAACCCTAACAGTGACCAAAATTGCCATTTCTACAGAGTTTTGCTTACTCAAAAGCTTCCATTTTGAGCAATTTCAGGCACCGAAATGACTTTAAACACACTTATTTTAGTTGAACAAGTCATAATTCACATCCAACAGTCATTTAGAGTTAAAAGATTAAAAGTTAAAATTTCATCCATGTTGACCATTTTGGGAAAATTCGACAGGTCCGGAGTCATCGTTTTTCATCAGAAAATTGATTTTTTGGTGTGTACCAAAAATGATTCAAAATGTCAATTGGATTGTGCCTCATGTTGAATAACCGCTTTTGAAACCCTCACAGTAACCAAAATTGCCATTTTTACAGAGTTTTGCTTACTCAAAAGCTTCCATTTTGACCAATTTCAGGCACCGAAATGACTTTAAACACACTTTTTTTAGTTGAACAAGTCATAATAACACATTCTAACAGTCATTTAGAGTCAAAAGATTAAAAGTTAAAATTTCATCCATGTTGACCATTTTGGGAAAGTTCGACAGGTCCGGAGTCATCGTTTTTCATCAGAAAATTGATTTTTTGGAGTGTACCAAAAATGATTCAAAATGTCAATTGGATCGTGCCTCATGTTGAATAACCACTTTTGAAACCCTCACAGTGACCAAAATTGCCATTTTTACAGAGTTTTGCTTACTCAAAAGCGTCCATTTTGACCAATTTCAGGCACCGAAATGACTTTAAACACACTTATTTTAGTTGAACAAGTCATAATTCACATCCAACAGTCATTTAGAGTCAAAAGATTAAAAGTCAAAATTTCATCCATGTTGACCATTTTGGGAAAATTCGACAGGTCCGAAGTCATCTTTTTTCATCAGAAAATTGATTTTTTGTAGTGAACCAAAAATGATTCAAAATGTCAATTGGATCGTGCCTCATGTTGAATAACCACTTTCGAAACCCTCACAGTGACCAAAATTGCCATTTTTACAGAGCTTTGCTTACTCAAAAGCTTTCTTTTTGACCAATTTCAGGCACCGAAATGACTTTAAACACACTTTTTTTAATTGAACAAGTCATAATTCACATCCAACAGTCATTTAGAGTCAAAAGATTAAAAGTTAAAATTTCATCCATGTTGACCATTTTGGGAAAATTCGACAGGTCCGGAGTCATCGTTTTTCATCAGAAAATTGATTTTTTGTAGTGAACCAAAAATGATTCAAAATGTCAATTGGATCGTGCCTCATGTTGAATAACCACTTTTGAAACCCTCACAGTGACCAAAATTGCCATTTTTACAGAGCTTTGCTTACTCAAAACCTTTCTTTTTGACCAATTTCAGGAACCGAAATGACTTTAAACACACTTTTTTTAGTTGAAAAAGTCATAATTCACATCCAACAGTCATTTAGAGTCAAAAGATTAAAAGTTAAAATTTCATCCATGTTGGCCATTTTGGGAAAGTTCGACAGGTCGTTTTTCATCAGAAAACTGATTTTTTGGAGTGTACCAAAAATGATTCAAAATGTCAATTGGATCGTGCCTCATGTTGAATAACCACTTTTGAAACCCTCACAGTGACCAAAATTGCCATTTTTACAGAGTTTTGCTTACTCAAAAGCTTCCATTTTGGCCAATTTTAGGCACCGAAATGACTTTAAACACACTTTTTTTAGTTGAAAAAGTCATAATAACACATTCCAACAGTCATTTAGAGTCAAAAGATTAAAAGGTAAAATTTCATCCATGTTGACCATTTTGGGAAAGTTCGACAGGTCCGGAGTCATCGTTTTTCATCAGAAAATTGATTTTTTGGAGTGTACCAAAAATGATTCAAAATGTCAATTGGATCGTGCCTCATGTTGAATAACCACTTTTGAAACCCTCACAGTGACCAAAATTGCCATTTTTACAGAGCTTTGCTTACTCAAAAGCTTCAATTTTTACCAATTTCAGGCACCGAAAGGACATTAAACACACTTATTTTAGTTGAACAAATCAAAATTCACATCCAACAGGCATTTAGAGTCAAAAGATTAAAAGTTAAAATTTCATCCATGTTTACCATTTTGGGAAAGTTCGACACGTCCAGAGTCATCGTTTTTCATCGGAAAATTGATTTTTTGGAGTGTACCAAAAATTATTCAAAATGTCAATTGAATTGTGCCTCATGTTGAATAACCACTTTTGAAACCCTCACAGTGACCAAAATTGCCATTTTTACAGAGCTTTGCTTACACAAAAGCTTTCATTTTGACCAATTTCAGGCACCAAAATGACTTTAAACACACTTTTTTTAGTTGAAAAAGTCATAATAAAATATTCCAACAGTCATTTAGAGTCAAAAGATTAAAAGTTAAAATTTCATCCATGTTGACCATTTTGGGAAAGTTTGACAGGACCGAAGTCATCGTTTTTCATCAGAAAATTGATTTTTTGGTGTGTACCAAAAATATTTCAAAATGTCAATTGGATTGTGCCTCATGTTGAATAACCGCTTTTGAAACCCTCACAGTGACCAAAATTGCCATTTTTACAGAGCTTTGCTTACTCAAAAGCTTTCATTTTGACCAATTTCAGGCACCGAAATGACTTTAAACACACTTTTTTTTGTTGAAAAAGTCATAATTCACATCCAACAGTCATTTAGAGTCAAAAGATTAAAAGTTAAAATTTCATCCATGTTGACCATTTTGGGAAAGTTCGACAGGTCCGGAGTCATCGTTTTTCATTAGAAAACTGATTTTTGTAGTGTACCAAAAATGATTCAAAATGTCAATTGGATCGTGCCTCATGTTGAATAACCACTTTTGAAACCCTCGCAGTGACCAAAATTGCCATTTTTACAGAGTTTTGCTTACTCAAAAGCTTCCATTTTGACCAATTTCAGGCACCGAAATGACTTTAAACACACTTTTTTTAGTTGAACAAGTCATAATAACACATTCTAACAGTCATTTAGAGTCAAAAGATTAAAAGTTAAAATTTCATCCATGTTGACCATTTTGGGAAAGTTCGACAGGTCCGGAGTCATCGTTTTTCATCAGAAAATTGATTTATTGGAGTGTACCAAAAATGATTCAAAATGTCAATTGGATCGTGCCTCATGTTGAATAACCACTTTTGAAACCCTCACAGTGACCAAAATTGCCATTTTTACAGAGTTTTGCTTACTCAAAAGCTTCCATTTTGACCAATTTCAGGCACCGAAATGACTTTAAACACACTTATTTTAGTTGAACAAGTCATAATTCACATCCAACAGTCATTTAGAGTCAAAAGATTAAAAGTCAAAATTTCATCCATGTTGACCATTTTGGGAAAATTCGACAGGTCCGGAGTCATCTTTTTTCATCAGAACATTGATTTTTTGTAGTGAACCAAAAATGATTCAAAATGTCAATTGGATCGTGCCTCATGTTGAATAACCACTTTCGAAACCCTCACAGTGACCAAAATTGCCATTTTTACAGAGCTTTGCTTACTCAAAAGCTTTCTTTTTGACCAATTTCAGGCACCGAAATGACTTTAAACACACTTTTTTTAATTGAACAAGTCATAATTCACATCCAACAGTCATTTAGAGTCAAAAGATTAAAAGTTAAAATTTCATCCATGTTGACCATTTTGGGAAAATTCGACAGGTCCGGAGTCATCGTTTTTCATCAGAAAATTGATTTTTTGTAGTGAACCAAAAATGATTGAAAATGTCAATTGGATCGTGCCTCATGTTGAATAACCACTTTTGAAACCCTCACAGTGACCAAAATTGCCATTTTTACAGAGCTTTGCTTACTCAAAACCTTTCTTTTTGACCAATTTCAGGAACCGAAATGACTTTAAACACACCTTTTTTTAGTTGAAAAAGTCATAATTCACATCCAACAGTCATTTAGAGTCAAAAGATTAAAAGTTAAAATTTCATCCATGTTGGCCATTTTGGGAAAGTTCGACAGGTCGTTTTTCATCAGAAAACTGATTTTTTGGAGTGTACCAAAAATGATTCAAAATGTCAATTGGATCGTGCCTCATGTTGAATAACCACTTTTGAAACCCTCACAGTGACCAAAATTGCCATTTTTACAGAGTTTTGCTTACTCAAAAGCTTCCATTTTGGCCAATTTTAGGCACCGAAATGACTTTAAACACACTTTTTTTAGTTGAAAAAGTCATAATAACACATTCCAACAGTCATTTAGAGTCAAAAGATTAAAAGGTAAAATTTCATCCATGTTGACCATTTTGGGAAAGTTCGACAGGTCCGGAGTCATCGTTTTTCATCAGAAAATTGATTTTTTGGAGTGTACCAAAAATGATTCAAAATGTCAATTGGATCGTGCCTCATGATGAATAACCACTTTTGAAACCCTCACAGTGACCAAAATTGCCATTTTTACAGAGCTTTGCTTACTCAAAAGCTTCAATTTTGACCAATTTCAGGCACCGAAAGGACATTAAACACACTTATTTTAGTTGAACAAATCAAAATTCACATCCAACAGGCATTTAGAGTCAAAAGATTAAAAGTTAAAATTTCATCCATGTTTACCATTTTGGGAAAGTTCGACAGGTCCAGAGTCATCGTTTTTCATCGGAAAATTGATTTTTTGGAGTGTACCAAAAATTATTCAAAATGTCAATTGAATTGTGCCTCATGTTGAATAACCACTTTTGAAACCCTCACAGTGACCAATATTGCCATTTTTATAGAGCTTTGCTTACACAAAAGCTTTCATTTTGACCAATTTCAGGCACCAAAATGACTTTAAACACACTTTTTTTAGTTGAAAAAGTCATAATAAAATATTCCAACAGTCATTTAGAGTCAAAAGATTAAAAGTTAAAATTTCATCCATGTTGACCATTTTGGGAAAGTTTGACAGGACCGAAGTCATCGTTTTTCATCAGAAAATTGATTTTTTGGTGTGTACCAAAAATAATTCAAAATGTCAATTGGATTGTGCCTCATGTTGAATAACCGCTTTTGAAACCCTCACAGTGACCAAAATTGCCATTTTTACAGAGCTTTGCTTACTCAAAAGCTTTCATTTTGACCAATTTCAGGCACCGAAATGACTTTAAACACACTTTTTTTTGTTGAAAAAGTCATAATTCACATCCAACAGTCATTTAGAGTCAAAAGATTAAAAGTTAAAATTTCATCCATGTTGACCATTTTGGGAAAGTTCGACAGGTCCGGAGTCATCGTTTTTCATTAGAAAACTGATTTTTGTAGTGTACCAAAAATGATTCAAAATGTCAATTGGATCGTGCCTCATGTTGAATAACCACTTTTGAAACCCTCGCAGTGACCAAAATTGCCATTTTTACAGAGTTTTGCTTGCTCAAAAGCTTCCATTTTGACCAATTTTAGGCACCGAAATGACTTTAAACACACTTTTTTTAGTTGAAAAAGTCATAATAACACATTCTAGCAGTCATTTAGAGTCAAAAGATTAAAAGTTAAAATTTCATCCATGTTGACCATTTTGGGAAAGTTCGACAGGTCCGGAGTCATCGTTTTTCATCAGAAAATTGATTTTTTGGAGTGTACCAAAAATGATTCAAAATGTCAATTGGATCGTGCCTCATGTTGAATAACCACTTTTGAAACCCTCACAGTGACCAAAATTGCCATTTTTACAGAGTTTTGCTTACTCAAAAGCTTCCATTTTGACCAATTTCAGGCACCGAAATGACTTTAAACACACTTATTTTAGTTGAACAAGTCATAATTCACATCCAACAGTCATTTAGAGTCAAAAGATTAAAAGTCAAAATTTCATCCATGTTGGCCATTTTGGGAAAGTTCGACAGGTCCGGAGTCATCGTTTTTCATCAGAAATTTGATTTTTTGGAGTGTACCAAAAATGATTCAAAATGTCAATTGGATCGTGCCTCATGTTGAATAACCACTTTTGAAACCCTCACAGTGACCAAAATTGCCATTTTTACAGAGCTTTGCTTACTCAAAAGCTTTCTTTTTGACCAATTTCAGGAACCGAAATGACTTTAAACACACTTTTTTTAGTTCAAAAAGTCATAATTCACATCCAACAGTCATTTAGAGTCAAAAGATTAAAAGTTAAAATTTCATCCATGTTGGCCATTTTGGGAAAGTGCGACAGGTCCGGAGTCATAGTTTTTCATCGGAAAATTGATTTTTTGGAGTGTACCAAAAATTATTCAAAATGTCAATTGAATTGTGCCTCATGTTGAATAACCACTTTTGAAACCCTCACAGTGACCAAAATTGCCATTTTTACAGAGCTTTGCTTACTCAAAAGCTTTCATTTTGACCAATTTCAGGCACCGAAATGACTTTAAACACACTTTTTTTAGTTGAAAAAGTCATAATTCACATCCAACAGTCATTTAGAGTCAAAAGATTAAAAGTAAAAATTTCATCCATGTTGACCATTTTGGGAAAGTTCGACAGGTCCGGAGTCATCGTTTTTCATTAGAAAACTGATTTTTGTAGTGTACCAAAAATGATTCAAAATGTCAATTGGATCGTGCCTCATGTTGAATAACCACTTTTGAAACCCTCGCAGTGACCAAAATTGCCATTTTTACAGAGTTTTGCTTGCTCAAAAGCTTCCATTTTGACCAATTTCAGGCACCGAAAGGACATTAAACACACTTATTTTAGTTGAACAAATCAAAATTCACATCCAACAGGCATTTAGAGTCAAAAGATTAAAAGTTAAAATTTCATCCATGTTTACCATTTTGGGAAAGTTCGACAGGTCCGGAGTCATAGTTTTTCATCGGAAAATTGATTTTTTGGAGTGTACCAAAAATTATTCAAAATGT
Organism: Lissotriton helveticus; assembly: GCF_964261635.1. NCBI lineage: Eukaryota > Metazoa > Chordata > Amphibia > Caudata > Salamandridae > Lissotriton > Lissotriton helveticus. The sequence goes on from NC_136072.1 coordinate 340,307,837, forward strand.
CAATTGAATTGTGCCTCATGTTGAATAACCACTTTTGAAACCCTCACAGTGACCAAAATTGCCATTTTTACAGAGCTTTGCTTACACAAAAGCTTTCATTTTGACCAATTTCAGGCACCGAAATGACTTTAAACACACTTTTTTTAGTTGAAAAAGTCATAATAAAATATTCCAACAGTCATTTAGAGTCAAAAGATTAAAAGTTAAAATTTCATCCATGTTGACCATTTTGGGAAAGTTTGACAGGTCCGGAGTCATCGTTTTTCATCAGAAAATTGATTTTTTGGAGTGTACCAAAAATGATTCAAAATGTCAAGTGGATCGTGCCTAATGTTGAATAACCACTTTTGAAACCCTCACAGTGACCAAAATTGCCATTTTTACAGAGCTTTGCTAACTCAAAAGCTTCCATTTTGACCAATTTCAGGCACCGAAATGACTTTAAACACACTTATTTTAGTTAAACAAGTCAAAATTCACATCCAACAGGCATTTAGAGTCAAAAGACTAAAAGTTAAAATTTCATCCATGTTGACCATTTTGGGAAAGTTCGACAGGTCCGGAAGTCATCGTTTTTCATCAAAAATTTGATTTTTTGGAGTGTACCAAAAATGATTCAAAATGTCAATTGGATTGTGCCTCATGTTGAATAACCGCTTTTGAAACCCTCACAGTAACCAAAATTGCCATTTTTACAGAGATTTGCTTACTCAAAAGCTTCCATTTTGACCAATTTCAGGCACCGAAATGACTTTAAACACTTATTTTAGTTGAACAAGTCATAATTCACATCCAACAGTCATTTAGAGTCAAAAGATTAAAAGTTAAAATTTCATCCATGTTGACCATTTTGGGAAAATTCGACAGGTCCGGAGTCATCGTTTTTCATCAGAAAATTGATTTTTTGTAGTGAACCAAAAATGATTCAAAATGTCAATTGGATCGTGCCTCATGTTGAATAACCACTTTTGAAACCCTCACAGTGACCAAAATTGCCATTTTTACAGAGCTTTGCTTACTCAAAAGCTTTCTTTTTGACCAATTTCAGGAACCGAAATGACTTTAAACACACTTTTTTTAGTTCAAAAAGTCATAATTCACATCCAACAGTCATTTAGAGTCAAAAGATTAAAAGTTAAAATTTCATCCATGTTGGCCATTTTGGGAAAGTGCGACAGGTCCGGAGTCATAGTTTTTCATCGGAAAATTGATTTTTTGGAGTGTACCAAAAATTATTCAAAATGTCAATTGAATTGTGCCTCATGTTGAATAACCACTTTTGAAACCCTCACAGTGACCAAAATTGCCATTTTTACAGAGCTTTGCTTACACAAAAGCTTTCATTTTGACCAATTTCAGGCACCGAAATGACTTTAAACACACTTTTTTTAGTTGAAAAAGTCATAATAAAATATTCCAACAGTCATTTAGAGTCAAAAGATTAAAAGTTAAAATTTCATCCATGTTGACCATTTTGGGAAAGTTTGACAGGTCCGGAGTCATCGTTTTTCATCAGAAAATTGATTTTTTGGTGTGTACCAAAAATAATTCAAAATGTCAATTGGATTGTGCCTCATGTTGAATAACCGCTTTTGAAACCCTCACAGTGACCAAAATTGCCATTTTTACAGAGCTTTGCTTACTCAAAAGCTTTCATTTTGACCAATTTCAGGCACCGAAATGACTTTAAACACACTTTTTTTAGTTGAAAAAGTCATAATTCACATCCAACAGTCATTTAGAGTCAAAAGATTAAAAGTAAAAATTTCATCCATGTTGACCATTTTGGGAAAGTTCGACAGGTCCGGAGTCATCGTTTTTCATTAGAAAACTGATTTTTGTAGTGTACCAAAAATGATTCAAAATGTCAATTGGATCGTGCCTCATGTTGAATAACCACTTTTGAAACCCTCGCAGTGACCAAAATTGCCATTTTTACAGAGTTTTGCTTGCTCAAAAGCTTCCATTTTGACCAATTTTAGGCACCGAAATGACTTTAAACACACTTTTTTTAGTTGAAAAAGTCATAATAACACATTCTAGCAGTCATTTAGAGTCAAAAGATTAAAAGTTAAAATTTCATCCATGTTGACCATTTTGGGAAAGTTCGACAGGTACGGAGTCATCGTTTTTCATCAGAAAATTGATTTTTTGGAGTGTACCAAAAATGATTCAAAATGTCAATTGGATCGTGCCTCATGTTGAATAACCAGTTTTGAAACCCTCACAGTGACCAAAATTGCCATTTTTACAGAGTTTTGCTTACTCAAAAGCTTCCATTTTGACCAATTTCAGGCACCGAAATGACTTTAAACACACTTATTTTAGTTGAACAAGTCATAATTCACATCCAACAGTCATTTAGAGTCAAAAGATTAAAAGTCAAAATTTCATCCATGTTGACCATTTTGGGAAAATTCGACAGGTCCGGAGTCATCGTTTTTCATCAGAAAATTGATTTTTTGTAGTGAACCAAAAATGATTCAAAATGTCAATTGGATCGTGCCTCATGTTGAATAACCACTTTTGAAACCCTCACAGTGACCAAAATTGCCATTTTTACAGAGTTTTGCTTACTCAAATGCTTCCATTTTGACCAATTTTAGGCACCGAAATGACTTTAAACACACTTTTTTTAGTTGAAAAAGTCATAATAACACATTCCAACAGTCATTTAGAGTCAAAAGATTAAAAGGTAAAATTTCATCCATGTTGACCATTTTGGGAAAGTTCGACAGGTCCGGAGTCATCGTTTTTCATCAGAAAATTGATTTTTTGGAGTGTACCAAAAATGATTCAAAATGTCAATTGGATCGTGCCTCATGTTGAATAACAACTTTTGAAACCCTCACAGTGACCAAAATTGCCATTTTTACAGAGTTTTGCTTACTCAAAAGCTTCCATTTTGACCAATTTCAGGCACCGAAATGACTTTAAACACACTTATTTTAGTTGAACAAGTCAAAATTCACATCCAACAGGCATTTAGAGTCAAAAGATTAAAAGTTAAAATTTCATCCATGTTTACCATTTTGGGAAAGTTCGACAGGTCCGGAGTCATCATTTTTCATCGGAAAATTGATTTTTTGGAGTGTACCAAAAATTATTCAAAATGTCAATTGAATTGTGCCTCATTTTGAATAACCACTTTTGAAACCCTCACAGTGACCAAAATTGCCATTTTTACAGAGCTTTGCTTACTCAAAAGCTTTCATTTTGACCAATTTCAGGCACCGAAATGACTTTAAACACACTTTTTTTAGTTGAAAAAGTCATAATTCACATCCAACAGTCATTTAGAGTCAAAAGATTAAAAGTTAAAATTTCATCCATGTTGACCATTTTGGGAAAGTTCGACAGGTCCGGAGTCATCGTTTTTCATCAGAAAATTGATTTTTTGGAGTGTACGAAAAATGATTCAAAATGTCAATTGGATCGTGCCTAATGTTGCATAACCACTTTTGAAACCCTCACAGTGACCAAAATTGCCATTTTTACAGAGCTTTGCTAACTCAAAAGCTTCCATTTTGACCAATTTCAGGCACCGAAATGACTTTAAACACACTTATTTTAGTTAAACAAGTCAAAATTCACATCCAACAGGCATTTAGAGTCAAAAGACTAAAAGTTAAAATTTCATCCATGTTGACCATTTTGGGAAAGTTCGACAGGTCCGGAGTCATCGTTTTTCATCAAAAATTTGATTTTTTGGAGTGTACCAAAAATGATTCAAAATGTCAATTGGATTGTGACTCATGTTGAATAACCACTTTTGAAACCCTAACAGTGACCAAAATTGCCATTTCTACAGAGTTTTGCTTACTCAAAAGCTTCCATTTTGAGCAATTTCAGGCACCGAAATGACTTTAAACACACTTATTTTAGTTGAACAAGTCATAATTCACATCCAACAGTCATTTAGAGTTAAAAGATTAAAAGTTAAAATTTCATCCATGTTGACCATTTTGGGAAAATTCGACAGGTCCGGAGTCATCGTTTTTCATCAGAAAATTGATTTTTTGGTGTGTACCAAAAATGATTCAAAATGTCAATTGGATTGTGCCTCATGTTGAATAACCGCTTTTGAAACCCTCACAGTAACCAAAATTGCCATTTTTACAGAGTTTTGCTTACTCAAAAGCTTCCATTTTGACCAATTTCAGGCACCGAAATGACTTTAAACACACTTTTTTTAGTTGAACAAGTCATAATAACACATTCTAACAGTCATTTAGAGTCAAAAGATTAAAAGTTAAAATTTCATCCATGTTGACCATTTTGGGAAAGTTCGACAGGTCCGGAGTCATCGTTTTTCATCAGAAAATTGATTTTTTGGAGTGTACCAAAAATGATTCAAAATGTCAATTGGATCGTGCCTCATGTTGAATAACCACTTTTGAAACCCTCACAGTGACCAAAATTGCCATTTTTACAGAGTTTTGCTTACTCAAAAGCGTCCATTTTGACCAATTTCAGGCACCGAAATGACTTTAAACACACTTATTTTAGTTGAACAAGTCATAATTCACATCCAACAGTCATTTAGAGTCAAAAGATTAAAAGTCAAAATTTCATCCATGTTGACCATTTTGGGAAAATTCGACAGGTCCGAAGTCATCTTTTTTCATCAGAAAATTGATTTTTTGTAGTGAACCAAAAATGATTCAAAATGTCAATTGGATCGTGCCTCATGTTGAATAACCACTTTCGAAACCCTCACAGTGACCAAAATTGCCATTTTTACAGAGCTTTGCTTACTCAAAAGCTTTCTTTTTGACCAATTTCAGGCACCGAAATGACTTTAAACACACTTTTTTTAATTGAACAAGTCATAATTCACATCCAACAGTCATTTAGAGTCAAAAGATTAAAAGTTAAAATTTCATCCATGTTGACCATTTTGGGAAAATTCGACAGGTCCGGAGTCATCGTTTTTCATCAGAAAATTGATTTTTTGTAGTGAACCAAAAATGATTCAAAATGTCAATTGGATCGTGCCTCATGTTGAATAACCACTTTTGAAACCCTCACAGTGACCAAAATTGCCATTTTTACAGAGCTTTGCTTACTCAAAACCTTTCTTTTTGACCAATTTCAGGAACCGAAATGACTTTAAACACACTTTTTTTAGTTGAAAAAGTCATAATTCACATCCAACAGTCATTTAGAGTCAAAAGATTAAAAGTTAAAATTTCATCCATGTTGGCCATTTTGGGAAAGTTCGACAGGTCGTTTTTCATCAGAAAACTGATTTTTTGGAGTGTACCAAAAATGATTCAAAATGTCAATTGGATCGTGCCTCATGTTGAATAACCACTTTTGAAACCCTCACAGTGACCAAAATTGCCATTTTTACAGAGTTTTGCTTACTCAAAAGCTTCCATTTTGGCCAATTTTAGGCACCGAAATGACTTTAAACACACTTTTTTTAGTTGAAAAAGTCATAATAACACATTCCAACAGTCATTTAGAGTCAAAAGATTAAAAGGTAAAATTTCATCCATGTTGACCATTTTGGGAAAGTTCGACAGGTCCGGAGTCATCGTTTTTCATCAGAAAATTGATTTTTTGGAGTGTACCAAAAATGATTCAAAATGTCAATTGGATCGTGCCTCATGTTGAATAACCACTTTTGAAACCCTCACAGTGACCAAAATTGCCATTTTTACAGAGCTTTGCTTACTCAAAAGCTTCAATTTTTACCAATTTCAGGCACCGAAAGGACATTAAACACACTTATTTTAGTTGAACAAATCAAAATTCACATCCAACAGGCATTTAGAGTCAAAAGATTAAAAGTTAAAATTTCATCCATGTTTACCATTTTGGGAAAGTTCGACACGTCCAGAGTCATCGTTTTTCATCGGAAAATTGATTTTTTGGAGTGTACCAAAAATTATTCAAAATGTCAATTGAATTGTGCCTCATGTTGAATAACCACTTTTGAAACCCTCACAGTGACCAAAATTGCCATTTTTACAGAGCTTTGCTTACACAAAAGCTTTCATTTTGACCAATTTCAGGCACCAAAATGACTTTAAACACACTTTTTTTAGTTGAAAAAGTCATAATAAAATATTCCAACAGTCATTTAGAGTCAAAAGATTAAAAGTTAAAATTTCATCCATGTTGACCATTTTGGGAAAGTTTGACAGGACCGAAGTCATCGTTTTTCATCAGAAAATTGATTTTTTGGTGTGTACCAAAAATATTTCAAAATGTCAATTGGATTGTGCCTCATGTTGAATAACCGCTTTTGAAACCCTCACAGTGACCAAAATTGCCATTTTTACAGAGCTTTGCTTACTCAAAAGCTTTCATTTTGACCAATTTCAGGCACCGAAATGACTTTAAACACACTTTTTTTTGTTGAAAAAGTCATAATTCACATCCAACAGTCATTTAGAGTCAAAAGATTAAAAGTTAAAATTTCATCCATGTTGACCATTTTGGGAAAGTTCGACTGGTCCGGAGTCATCGTTTTTCATTAGAAAACTGATTTTTGTAGTGTACCAAAAATGATTCAAAATGTCAATTGGATCGTGCCTCATGTTGAATAACCACTTTTGAAACCCTCGCAGTGACCAAAATTGCCATTTTTACAGAGTTTTGCTTACTCAAAAGCTTCCATTTTGACCAATTTCAGGCACCGAAATGACTTTAAACACACTTTTTTTAGTTGAACAAGTCATAATAACACATTCTAACAGTCATTTAGAGTCAAAAGATTAAAAGTTAAAATTTCATCCATGTTGACCATTTTGGGAAAGTTCGACGGGTCCGGAGTCATCGTTTTTCATCAGAAAATTGATTTATTGGAGTGTACCAAAAATGATTCAAAATGTCAATTGGATCGTGCCTCATGTTGAATAACCACTTTTGAAACCCTCACAGTGACCAAAATTGCCATTTTTACAGAGTTTTGCTTACTCAAAAGCTTCCATTTTGACCAATTTCAGGCACCGAAATGACTTTAAACACACTTATTTTAGTTGAACAAGTCATAATTCACATCCAACAGTCATTTAGAGTCAAAAGATTAAAAGTCAAAATTTCATCCATGTTGACCATTTTGGGAAAATTCGACAGGTCCGGAGTCATCTTTTTTCATCAGAACATTGATTTTTTGTAGTGAACCAAAAATGATTCAAAATGTCAATTGGATCGTGCCTCATGTTGAATAACCACTTTCGAAACCCTCACAGTGACCAAAATTGCCATTTTTACAGAGCTTTGCTTACTCAAAAGCTTTCTTTTTGACCAATTTCAGGCACCGAAATGACTTTAAACACACTTTTTTTAATTGAACAAGTCATAATTCACATCCAACAGTCATTTAGAGTCAAAAGATTAAAAGTTAAAATTTCATCCATGTTGACCATTTTGGGAAAATTCGACAGGTCCGGAGTCATCGTTTTTCATCAGAAAATTGATTTTTTGTAGTGAACCAAAAATGATTGAAAATGTCAATTGGATCGTGCCTCATGTTGAATAACCACTTTTGAAACCCTCACAGTGACCAAAATTGCCATTTTTACAGAGCTTTGTTTACTCAAAACCTTTCTTTTTGACCAATTTCAGGAACCGAAATGACTTTAAACACACCTTTTTTTAGTTGAAAAAGTCATAATTCACATCCAACAGTCATTTAGAGTCAAAAGATTAAAAGTTAAAATTTCATCCATGTTGGCCATTTTGGGAAAGTTCGACAGGTCGTTTTTCATCAGAAAACTGATTTTTTGGAGTGTACCAAAAATGATTCAAAATGTCAATTGGATCGTGCCTCATGTTGAATAACCACTTTTGAAACCCTCACAGTGACCAAAATTGCCATTTTTACAGAGTTTTGCTTACTCAAAAGCTTCCATTTTGGCCAATTTTAGGCACCGAAATGACTTTAAACACACTTTTTTTAGTTGAAAAAGTCATAATAACACATTCCAACAGTCATTTAGAGTCAAAAGATTAAAAGGTAAAATTTCATCCATGTTGACCATTTTGGGAAAGTTCGACAGGTCCGGAGTCATCGTTTTTCATCAGAAAATTGATTTTTTGGAGTGTACCAAAAATGATTCAAAATGTCAATTGGATCGTGCCTCATGATGAATAACCACTTTTGAAACCCTCACAGTGACCAAAATTGCCATTTTTACAGAGCTTTGCTTACTCAAAAGCTTCAATTTTGACCAATTTCAGGCACCGAAAGGACATTAAACACACTTATTTTAGTTGAACAAATCAAAATTCACATCCAACAGGCATTTAGAGTCAAAAGATTAAAAGTTAAAATTTCATCCATGTTTACCATTTTGGGAAAGTTCGACAGGTCCAGAGTCATCGTTTTTCATCGGAAAATTGATTTTTTGGAGTGTACCAAAAATTATTCAAAATGTCAATTGAATTGTGCCTCATGTTGAATAACCACTTTTGAAACCCTCACAGTGACCAATATTGCCATTTTTATAGAGCTTTGCTTACACAAAAGCTTTCATTTTGACCAATTTCAGGCACCAAAATGACTTTAAACACACTTTTTTTAGTTGAAAAAGTCATAATAAAATATTCCAACAGTCATTTAGAGTCAAAAGATTAAAAGTTAAAATTTCATCCATGTTGACCATTTTGGGAAAGTTTGACAGGACCGAAGTCATCGTTTTTCATCAGAAAATTGATTTTTTGGTGTGTACCAAAAATAATTCAAAATGTCAATTGGATTGTGCCTCATGTTGAATAACCGCTTTTGAAACCCTCACAGTGACCAAAATTGCCATTTTTACAGAGCTTTGCTTACTCAAAAGCTTTCATTTTGACCAATTTCAGGCACCGAAATGACTTTAAACACACTTTTTTTTGTTGAAAAAGTCATAATTCACATCCAACAGTCATTTAGAGTCAAAAGATTAAAAGTTAAAATTTCATCCATGTTGACCATTTTGGGAAAGTTCGACAGGTCCGGAGTCATCGTTTTTCATTAGAAAACTGATTTTTGTAGTGTACCAAAAATGATTCAAAATGTCAATTGGATCGTGCCTCATGTTGAATAACCACTTTTGAAACCCTCGCAGTGACCAAAATTGCCATTTTTACAGAGTTTTGCTTGCTCAAAAGCTTCCATTTTGACCAATTTTAGGCACCGAAATGACTTTAAACACACTTTTTTTAGTTGAAAAAGTCATAATAACACATTCTAGCAGTCATTTAGAGTCAAAAGATTAAAAGTTAAAATTTCATCCATGTTGACCATTTTGGGAAAGTTCGACAGGTCCGGAGTCATCGTTTTTCATCAGAAAATTGATTTTTTGGAGTGTACCAAAAATGATTCAAAATGTCAATTGGATCGTGCCTCATGTTGAATAACCACTTTTGAAACCCTCACAGTGACCAAAATTGCCATTTTTACAGAGTTTTGCTTACTCAAAAGCTTCCATTTTGACCAATTTCAGGCACCGAAATGACTTTAAACACACTTATTTTAGTTGAACAAGTCATAATTCACATCCAACAGTCATTTAGAGTCAAAAGATTAAAAGTCAAAATTTCATCCATGTTGACCATTTTGGGAAAATTCGACAGGTCCGGAGTCATCGTTTTTCATCAGAAAATTGATTTTTTGTAGTGAACCAAAAATGATTCAAAATGTCAATTGGATCGTGCCTCATGTTGAATAACCACTTTTGAAACCCTCACAGTGACCAAAATTGCCATTTTTACAGAGTTTTGCTTACTCAAAAGCTTCCATTTTGACCAATTTTAGGCACCGAAATGACTTTAAACACACTTTTTTTAGTTGAAAAAGTCATAATAACACATTCCAACAGTCATTTAGAGTCAAAAGATTAAAAGTTAAAATTTCATCCATGTTGACCATTTTGGGAAAGTTTGACAGGACCGAAGTCATCGTTTTTCATCAGAAAATTGATTTTTTGGTGTGTACCAAAAATATTTCAAAATGTCAATTGGATTGTGCCTCATGTTGAATAACCGCTTTTGAAACCCTCACAGTGACCAAAATTGCCATTTTTACAGAGCTTTGCTTACTCAAAAGCTTTCATTTTGACCAATTTCAGGCACCGAAATGACTTTAAACACACTTTTTTTTGTTGAAAAAGTCATAATTCACATCCAACAGTCATTTAGAGTCAAAAGATTAAAAGTTAAAATTTCATCCATGTTGACCATTTTGGGAAAGTTCGACAGGTCCGGAGTCATCGTTTTTCATTAGAAAACTGATTTTTGTAGTGTACCAAAAATGATTCAAAATGTCAATTGGATCGTGCCTCATGTTGAATAACCACTTTTGAAACCCTCGCAGTGACCAAAATTGCCATTTTTACAGAGTTTTGCTTACTCAAAAGCTTCCATTTTGACCAATTTCAGGCACCGAAATGACTTTAAACACACTTTTTTTAGTTGAACAAGTCATAATAACACATTCTAACAGTCATTTAGAGTCAAAAGATTAAAAGTTAAAATTTCATCCATGTTGACCATTTTGGGAAAGTTCGACAGGTCCGGAGTCATCGTTTTTCATCAGAAAATTGATTTTTTGTAGTGTACCAAAAATGATTCAAAATGTCAATTGGATCGTGCCTCATGTTGAATAACCACTTTTGAAACCCTCACAGTGACCAAAATTGCCATTTTTACAGAGTTTTGCTTACTCAAAAGCTTCCATTTTGACCAATTTTAGGCACCGAAATGACTTTAAACACACTTTTTTTAGTTGAAAAAGTCATAATAACACATTCCAACAGTCATTTAGAGTCAAAAGATTAAAAGTTAAAATTTCATCCATGTTGACCATTTTGGGAAAGTTTGACAGGACCGAAGTCATCGTTTTTCATCAGAAAATTGATTTTTTGGTGTGTACCAAAAATATTTCAAAATGTCAATTGGATTGTGCCTCATGTTGAATAACCGCTTTTGAAACCCTCACAGTGACCAAAATTGCCATTTTTACAGAGCTTTGCTTACTCAAAAGCTTTCATTTTGACCAATTTCAGGCACCGAAATGACTTTAAACACACTTTTTTTTGTTGAAAAAGTCATAATTCACATCCAACAGTCATTTAGAGTCAAAAGATTAAAAGTTAAAATTTCATCCATGTTGACCATTTTGGGAAAGTTCGACAGGTCCGGAGTCATCGTTTTTCATTAGAAAACTGATTTTTGTAGTGTACCAAAAATGATTCAAAATGTCAATTGGATCGTGCCTCATGTTGAATAACCACTTTTGAAACCCTCGCAGTGACCAAAATTGCCATTTTTACAGAGTTTTGCTTACTCAAAAGCTTCCATTTTGACCAATTTCAGGCACCGAAATGACTTTAAACACACTTTTTTTAGTTGAACAAGTCATAATAACACATTCTAACAGTCATTTAGAGTCAAAAGATTAAAAGTTAAAATTTCATCCATGTTGACCATTTTGGGAAAGTTCGACAGGTCCGGAGTCATCGTTTTTCATCAGAAAATTGATTTATTGGAGTGTACCAAAAATGATTCAAAATGTCAATTGGATCGTGCCTCATGTTGAATAACCACTTTTGAAACCCTCACAGTGACCAAAATTGCCATTTTTACAGAGTTTTGCTTACTCAAAAGCTTCCATTTTGACCAATTTCAGGCACCGAAATGACTTTAAACACACTTATTTTAGTTGAACAAGTCATAATTCACATCCAACAGTCATTTAGAGTCAAAAGATTAAAAGTCAAAATTTCATCCATGTTGACCATTTTGGGAAAATTCGACAGGTCCGGAGTCATCTTTTTTCATCAGAACATTGATTTTTTGTAGTGAACCAAAAATGATTCAAAATGTCAATTGGATCGTGCCTCATGTTGAATAACCACTTTCGAAACCCTCACAGTGACCAAAATTGCCATTTTTACAGAGCTTTGCTTACTCAAAAGCTTTCTTTTTGACCAATTTCAGGCACCGAAATGACTTTAAACACACTTTTTTTAATTGAACAAGTCATAATTCACATCCAACAGTCATTTAGAGTCAAAAGATTAAAAGTTAAAATTTCATCCATGTTGACCATTTTGGGAAAATTCGACAGGTCCGGAGTCATCGTTTTTCATCAGAAAATTGATTTTTTGTAGTGAACCAAAAATGATTGAAAATGTCAATTGGATCGTGCCTCATGTTGAATAACCACTTTTGAAACCCTCACAGTGACCAAAATTGCCATTTTTACAGAGCTTTGCTTACTCAAAACCTTTCTTTTTGACCAATTTCAGGAACCGAAATGACTTTAAACACACCTTTTTTTAGTTGAAAAAGTCATAATTCACATCCAACAGTCATTTAGAGTCAAAAGATTAAAAGTTAAAATTTCATCCATGTTGGCCATTTTGGGAAAGTTCGACAGGTCGTTTTTCATCAGAAAACTGATTTTTTGGAGTGTACCAAAAATGATTCAAAATGTCAATTGGATCGTGCCTCATGTTGAATAACCACTTTTGAAACCCTCACAGTGACCAAAATTGCCATTTTTACAGAGTTTTGCTTACTCAAAAGCTTCCATTTTGGCCAATTTTAGGCACCGAAATGACTTTAAACACACTTTTTTTAGTTGAAAAAGTCATAATAACACATTCCAACAGTCATTTAGAGTCAAAAGATTAAAAGGTAAAATTTCATCCATGTTGACCATTTTGGGAAAGTTCGACAGGTCCGGAGTCATCGTTTTTCATCAGAAAATTGATTTTTTGGAGTGTACCAAAAATGATTCAAAATGTCAATTGGATCGTGCCTCATGATGAATAACCACTTTTGAAACCCTCACAGTGACCAAAATTGCCATTTTTACAGAGCTTTGCTTACTCAAAAGCTTCAATTTTGACCAATTTCAGGCACCGAAAGGACATTAAACACACTTATTTTAGTTGAACAAATCAAAATTCACATCCAACAGGCATTTAGAGTCAAAAGATTAAAAGTTAAAATTTCATCCATGTTTACCATTTTGGGAAAGTTCGACAGGTCCAGAGTCATCGTTTTTCATCGGAAAATTGATTTTTTGGAGTGTACCAAAAATTATTCAAAATGTCAATTGAATTGTGCCTCATGTTGAATAACCACTTTTGAAACCCTCACAGTGACCAATATTGCCATTTTTACAGAGCTTTGCTTACACAAAAGCTTTCATTTTGACCAATTTCAGGCACCAAAATGACTTTAAACACACTTTTTTTAGTTGAAAAAGTCATAATAAAATATTCCAACAGTCATTTAGAGTCAAAAGATTAAAAGTTAAAATTTCATCCATGTTGACCATTTTGGGAAAGTTTGACAGGACCGAAGTCATCGTTTTTCATCAGAAAATTGATTTTTTGGTGTGTACCAAAAATAATTCAAAATGTCAATTGGATTGTGCCTCATGTTGAATAACCGCTTTTGAAACCCTCACAGTGACCAAAATTGCCATTTTTACAGAGCTTTGCTTACTCAAAAGCTTTCATTTTGACCAATTTCAGGCACCGAAATGACTTTAAACACACTTTTTTTTGTTGAAAAAGTCATAATTCACATCCAACAGTCATTTAGAGTCAAAAGATTAAAAGTTAAAATTTCATCCATGTTGACCATTTTGGGAAAGTTCGACAGGTCCGGAGTCATCGTTTTTCATTAGAAAACTGATTTTTGTAGTGTACCAAAAATGATTCAAAATGTCAATTGGATCGTGCCTCATGTTGAATAACCACTTTTGAAACCCTCGCAGTGACCAAAATTGCCATTTTTACAGAGTTTTGCTTGCTCAAAAGCTTCCATTTTGACCAATTTTAGGCACCGAAATGACTTTAAACACACTTTTTTTAGTTGAAAAAGTCATAATAACACATTCTAGCAGTCATTTAGAGTCAAAAGATTAAAAGTTAAAATTTCATCCATGTTGACCATTTTTGGAAAGTTCGACAGGTCCGGAGTCATCGTTTTTCATCAGAAAATTGATTTTTTGGAGTGTACCAAAAATGATTCAAAATGTCAATTGGATCGTGCCTCATGTTGAATAACCACTTTTGAAACCCTCACAGTGACCAAAATTGCCATTTTTACAGAGTTTTGCTTACTCAAAAGCTTCCATTTTGACCAATTTCAGGCACCGAAATGACTTTAAACACACTTATTTTAGTTGAACAAGTCATAATTCACATCCAACAGTCATTTAGAGTCAAAAGATTAAAAGTCAAAATTTCATCCATGTTGACCATTTTGGGAAAATTCGACAGGTCCGGAGTCATCGTTTTTCATCAGAAAATTGATTTTTTGTAGTGAACCAAAAATGATTCAAAATGTCAATTGGATCGTGCCTCATGTTGAATAACCACTTTTGAAACCCTCACAGTGACCAAAATTGCCATTTTTACAGAGTTTTGCTTACTCAAAAGCTTCCATTTTGACCACTTTTAGGCACCGAAATGACTTTAAACACACTTTTTTTAGTTGAAAAAGTCATAATAACACATTCCAACAGTCATTTAGAGTCAAAAGATTAAAAGTTAAAATTTCATCCATGTTGACCATTTTGGGAAAGTTCGACAGGTCCGGAGTCATCGTTTTTCATCAGAAAATTGATTTTTTGGAGTGTACCAAAAATGATTCAAAATGTCAATTGGATCGTGCCTAATGTTGAATAACCACTTTTGAAACCCTCACAGTGACCAAAATTGCCATTTTTACAGAGCTTTGCTAACTCAAAAGCTTCCATTTTGACCAATTTCAGGCACCGAAATGACTTTAAACACACTTATTTTAGTTAAACAAGTAAAAATTCACATCCAACAGGCATTTAGAGTCAAAAGACTAAAAGTTAAAATTTCATCCATGTTGACCATTTTGGGAAAGTTCGACAGGTCCGGAGTCATCGTTTTTCATCAAAAATTTGATTTTTTGGAGTGTACCAAAAATGATTCAAAATGTCAATTGGATTGTGACTCATGTTGAATAACCACTTTTGAAACCCTAACAGTGACCAAAATTGCCATTTCTACAGAGTTTTGCTTACTCAAAAGCTTCCATTTTGTGCAATTTCAGGCACCGAAATGACTTTAAACACACTTATTTTAGTTGAACAAGTCATAATTCACATCCAACAGTCATTTAGAGTTAAAAGATTAAAAGTTAAAATTTCATCCATGTTGACCATTTTGGGAAAATTCGACAGGTCCGGAGTCATCGTTTTTCATCAGAAAATTGATTTTTTGGAGTGTACCAAAAATGATTCAAAATGTCAATTGGATCGTGCCTCATGTTGAATAACCACTTTTGAAACCCTCACAGTGACCAAAATTGCCATTTTTACAGAGTTTTGCTTACTCAAAAGCTTCCATTTTGACCAATTTCAGGCACCGAAATGACTTTAAACACACTTATTTTAGTTGAACAAGTCATAATTCACATCCAACAGTCTTTTAGAGTCAAAAGATTAAAAGTCAAAATTTCATCCATGTTGACCATTTTGGGAAAATTCGACAGGTCCGGAGTCATCTTTTTTCATCAGAAAATTGATTTTTTGTAGTGAACCAAAAATGATTCAAAATGTCAATTGGATCGTGCCTCGTGTTGAATAACCACTTTTGAAACCCTCACAGTGACCAAAATTGCCATTTTTACAGAGCTTTGCTTACTCAAAAGCTTTCTTTTTGACCAATTTCAGACACCGAAATGACTTTAAACACACTTTTTTTAGTTGAACAAGTCATAATTCACATCCAACAGTCATTTAGAGTCAAAAGATTAAAAGTTAAAATTTCATCCATGTTGACCATTTTGGGAAAATTCGACAGGTCCGGAGTCATCGTTTTTCATCAGAAAATTGATTTTTTGTAGTGAACCAAAAATTATTCAAAATGTCAATTGGATCGTGCCTCATGTTGAATAACCACTTTTGAAACCCTCACAGTGACCAAAATTGCCATTTTTACAGAGCTTTGCTTACTCAAAAGCTTTCTTTTTGACCAATTTCAGGAACCGAAATGACTTTAAACACACTTTTTTTAGTTGAAAAAGTCATAATTCACATCCAACAGTCATTTAGAGTCAAAAGATTAAAAGTTAAAATTTCATCCATGTTGGCCATTTTGGGAAAGTTCGACAGGTCCGGAGTCATCGTTTTTCATCAGAAAACTGATTTTTTGGAGTGTACCAAAAATGATTCAAAATGTCAATTGGATCGTGCCTCATGTTGAATAACCACTTTTGAAACCCTCACAGTAACCAAAATTGCCATTTTTACAGAGTTTTGCTTACTCAAAAGCTTCCATTTTGACCAATTTCAGGCACCGAAATGACTTTAAACACACTTTTTTTAGTTGAACAAGTCATAATAACACATTCTAACAGTCATTTAGAGTCAAAAGATTAAAAGTTAAAATTTCATCCATGTTGACCATTTTGGGAAAGTTCGACAGGTCCGGAGTCATCGTTTTTCATCAGAAAATAGATTTTTTGGAGTGTACCAAAAATGATTCAAAATGTCAATTGGATCGTGCCTCATGTTGAATAACCACTTTTGAAACCCTCACAGTGACCAAAATTGCCATTTTCACAGAGTTTTGCTTACTCAAAAGCGTCCATTTTGACCAATTTCAGGCACCGAAATGACTTTAAACACACTTATTTTAGTTGAACAAGTCATAATTCACATCCAACAGTCATTTAGAGTCAAAAGATTAAAAGTCAAAATTTCATCCATGTTGACCATTTTGGGAAAATTCGACAGGTCCGAAGTCATCTTTTTTCATCAGAAAATTGATTTTTTGTAGTGAACCAAAAATGATTCAAAATGTCAATTGGATCGTGCCTCATGTTGAATAACCACTTTCGAAACCCTCACAGTGACCAAAATTGCCATTTTTACAGAGCTTTGCTTACTCAAAAGCTTTCTTTTTGACCAATTTCAGGCACCGAAATGACTTTAAACACACTTTTTTTAATTGAACAAGTCATAATTCACATCCAACAGTCATTTAGAGTCAAAAGATTAAAAGTTAAAATTTCATCCATGTTGACCATTTTGGGAAAATTCGACAGGTCCGGAGTCATCGTTTTTCATCAGAAAATTGATTTTTTGTAGTGAACCAAAAATGATTCAAAATGTCAATTGGATCGTGCCTCATGTTGAATAACCACTTTTGAAACCCTCACAGTGACCAAAATTGCCATTTTTACAGAGCTTTGCTTACTCAAAACCTTTCTTTTTGACCAATTTCAGGAACCGAAATGACTTTAAACACACTTTTTTTAGTTGAAAAAGTCATAATTCACATCCAACAGTCATTTAGAGTCAAAAGATTAAAAGTTAAAATTTCATCCATGTTGGCCATTTTGGGAAAGTTCGACAGGTCGTTTTTCATCAGAAAACTGATTTTTTGGAGTGTACCAAAAATGATTCAAAATGTCAATTGGATCGTGCCTCATGTTGAATAACCACTTTTGAAACCCTCACAGTGACCAAAATTGCCATTTTTACAGAGTTTTGCTTACTCAAAAGCTTCCATTTTGGCCAATTTTAGGCACCGAAATGACTTTAAACACACTTTTTTTAGTTGAAAAAGTCATAATAACACATTCCAACAGTCATTTAGAGTCAAAAGATTAAAAGGTAAAATTTCATCCATGTTGACCATTTTGGGAAAGTTCGACAGGTCCGGAGTCATCGTTTTTCATCAGAAAATTGATTTTTTGGAGTGTACCAAAAATGATTCAAAATGTCAATTGGATCGTGCCTCATGTTGAATAACCACTTTTGAAACCCTCACAGTGACCAAAATTGCCATTTTTACAGAGCTTTGCTTACTCAAAAGCTTCAATTTTTACCAATTTCAGGCACCGAAAGGACATTAAACACACTTATTTTAGTTGAACAAATCAAAATTCACATCCAACAGGCATTTAGAGTCAAAAGATTAAAAGTTAAAATTTCATCCATGTTTACCATTTTGGGAAAGTTCGACAGGTCCAGAGTCATCGTTTTTCATCGGAAAATTGATTTTTTGGAGTGTACCAAAAATTATTCAAAATGTCAATTGAATTGTGCCTCATGTTGAATAACCACTTTTGAAACCCTCACAGTGACCAAAATTGCCATTTTTACAGAGCTTTGCTTACACAAAAGCTTTCATTTTGACCAATTTCAGGCACCAAAATGACTTTAAACACACTTTTTTTAGTTGAAAAAGTCATAATAAAATATTCCAACAGTCATTTAGAGTCAAAAGATTAAAAGTTAAAATTTCATCCATGTTGACCATTTTGGGAAAGTTTGACAGGACCGAAGTCATCGTTTTTCATCAGAAAATTGATTTTTTGGTGTGTACCAAAAATATTTCAAAATGTCAATTGGATTGTGCCTCATGTTGAATAACCGCTTTTGAAACCCTCACAGTGACCAAAATTGCCATTGTTACAGAGCTTTGCTTACTCAAAAGCTTTCATTTTGACCAATTTCAGGCACCGAAATGACTTTAAACACACTTTTTTTTGTTGAAAAAGTCATAATTCACATCCAACAGTCATTTAGAGTCAAAAGATTAAAAGTTAAAATTTCATCCATGTTGACCATTTTGGGAAAGTTCGACAGGTCCGGAGTCATCGTTTTTCATTAGAAAACTGATTTTTGTAGTGTACCAAAAATGATTCAAAATGTCAATTGGATCGTGCCTCATGTTGAATAACCACTTTTGAAACCCTCGCAGTGACCAAAATTGCCATTTTTACAGAGTTTTGCTTACTCAAAAGCTTCCATTTTGACCAATTTCAGGCACCGAAATGACTTTAAACACACTTTTTTTAGTTGAACAAGTCATAATAACACATTCTAACAGTCATTTAGAGTCAAAAGATTAAAAGTTAAAATTTCATCCATGTTGACCATTTTGGGAAAGTTCGACAGGTCCGGAGTCATCGTTTTTCATCAGAAAATTGATTTTTTGGAGTGTACCAAAAATGATTCAAAATGTCAATTGGATCGTGCCTCATGTTGAATATCCACTTTTGAAACCCTCACAGTGACCAAAATTGCCATTTTTACAGAGTTTTGCTTACTCAAAAGCTTCCATTTTGACCAATTTCAGGCACCGAAATGACTTTAAACACACTTATTTTAGTTGAACAAGTCATAATTCACATCCAACAGTCATTTAGAGTCAAAAGATTAAAAGTCAAAATTTCATCCATGTTGACCATTTTGGGAAAATTCGACAGGTCCGGAGTCATCTTTTTTCATCAGAACATTGATTTTTTGTAGTGAACCAAAAATGATTCAAAATGTCAATTGGATCGTGCCTCATGTTGAATAACCACTTTCGAAACCCTCACAGTGACCAAAATTGCCATTTTTACAGAGCTTTGCTTACTCAAAAGCTTTCTTTTTGACCAATTTCAGGCACCGAAATGACTTTAAACACACTTTTTTTAATTGAACAAGTCATAATTCACATCCAACAGTCATTTAGAGTCAAAAGATTAAAAGTTAAAATTTCATCCATGTTGACCATTTTGGGAAAATTCGACAGGTCCGGAGTCATCGTTTTTCATCAGAAAATTGATTTTTTGTAGTGAACCCAAAATGATTGAAAATGTCAATTGGATCGTGCCTCATGTTGAATAACCACTTTTGAAACCCTCACAGTGACCAAAATTGCCATTTTTACAGAGCTTTGCTTACTCAAAACCTTTCTTTTTGACCAATTTCAGGAACCGAAATGACTTTAAACACACCTTTTTTTAGTTGAAAAAGTCATAATTCACATCCAACAGTCATTTAGAGTCAAAAGATTAAAAGTTAAAATTTCATCCATGTTGGCCATTTTGGGAAAGTTCGACAGGTCGTTTTTCATCAGAAAACTGATTTTTTGGAGTGTACCAAAAATGATTCAAAATGTCAATTGGATCGTGCCTCATGTTGAATAACCACTTTTGAAACCCTCACAGTGACCAAAATTGCCATTTTTACAGAGTTTTGCTTACTCAAAAGCTTCCATTTTGGCCAATTTTAGGCACCGAAATGACTTTAAACACACTTTTTTTAGTTGAAAAAGTCATAATAACACATTCCAACAGTCATTTAGAGTCAAAAGATTAAAAGGTAAAATTTCATCCATGTTGACCATTTTGGGAAAGTTCGACAGGTCCGGAGTCATCGTTTTTCATCAGAAAATTGATTTTTTGGAGTGTACCAAAAATGATTCAAAATGTCAATTGGATCGTGCCTCATGATGAATAACCACTTTTGAAACCCTCACAGTGACCAAAATTGCCATTTTTACAGAGCTTTGCTTACTCAAAAGCTTCAATTTTGACCAATTTCAGGCACCGAAAGGACATTAAACACACTTATTTTAGTTGAACAAATCAAAATTCACATCCAACAGGCATTTAGAGTCAAAAGATTAAAAGTTAAAATTTCATCCATGTTTACCATTTTGGGAAAGTTCGACAGGTCCAGAGTCATCGTTTTTCATCGGAAAATTGATTTTTTGGAGTGTACCAAAAATTATTCAAAATGTCAATTGAATTGTGCCTCATGTTGAATAACCACTTTTGAAACCCTCACAGTGACCAAAATTGCCATTTTTACAGAGCTTTGCTTACACAAAAGCTTTCATTTTGACCAATTTCAGGCACCAAAATGACTTTAAACACACTTTTTTTAGTTGAAAAAGTCATAATAAAATATTCCAACAGTCATTTAGAGTCAAAAGATTAAAAGTTAAAATTTCATCCATGTTGACCATTTTGGGAAAGTTTGACAGGACCGAAGTCATCGTTTTTCATCAGAAAATTGATTTTTTGGTGTGTACCAAAAATAATTCAAAATGTCAATTGGATTGTGCCTCATGTTGAATAACCGCTTTTGAAACCCTCACAGTGACCAAAATTGCCATTTTTACAGAGCTTTGCTTACTCAAAAGCTTTCATTTTGACCAATTTCAGGCACCGAAATGACTTTAAACACACTTTTTTTTGTTGAAAAAGTCATAATAACACATTCTAGCAGTCATTTAGAGTCAAAAGATTAAAAGTTAAAATTTCATCCATGTTGACCATTTTGGGAAAGTTCGACAGGTCCGGAGTCATCGTTTTTCATCAGAAAATTGATTTTTTGGAGTGTACCAAAAATGATTCAAAATGTCAATTGGATCGTGCCTCATGTTGAATAACCACTTTTGAAACCCTCACAGTGACCAAAATTGCCATTTTTACAGAGTTTTGCTTACTCAAAAGCTTCCATTTTGACCAATTTCAGGCACCGAAATGACTTTAAACACACTTATTTTAGTTGAACAAGTCATAATTCACATCCAACAGTCATTTAGAGTCAAAAGATTAAAAGTCAAAATTTCATCCATGTTGACCATTTTGGGAAAATTCGACAGGTCCGGAGTCATCGTTTTTCATCAGAAAATTGATTTTTTGTAGTGAACCAAAAATGATTCAAAAATGATTCAAAATGTCAATTGGATCGTGCCTCATGTTGAATAACCACTTTTGAAACCCTCACAGTGACCAAAATTGCCATTTTTACAGAGTTTTGCTTACTCAAAAGCTTCCATTTTGACCAATTTTAGGCACCGAAATGACTTTAAACACACTTTTTTTAGTTGAAAAAGTCATAATAACACATTCCAACAGTCATTTAGAGTCAAAAGATTAAAAGTTAAAATTTCATCCATGTTGACCATTTTGGGAAAGTTTGACAGGACCGAAGTCATCGTTTTTCATCAGAAAATTGATTTTTTGGTGTGTACCAAAAATATTTCAAAATGTCAATTGGATTGTGCCTCATGTTGAATAACCGCTTTTGAAACCCTCACAGTGACCAAAATTGCCATTTTTACAGAGCTTTGCTTACTCAAAAGCTTTCATTTTGACCAATTTCAGGCACCGAAATGACTTTAAACACACTTTTTTTTGTTGAAAAAGTCATAATTCACATCCAACAGTCATTTAGAGTCAAAAGATTAAAAGTTAAAATTTCATCCATGTTGACCATTTTGGGAAAGTTCGACAGGTCCGGAGTCATCGTTTTTCATTAGAAAACTGATTTTTGTAGTGTACCAAAAATGATTCAAAATGTCAATTGGATCGTGCCTCATGTTGAATAACCACTTTTGAAACCCTCGCAGTGACCAAAATTGCCATTTTTACAGAGTTTTGCTTACTCAAAAGCTTCCATTTTGACCAATTTCAGGCACCGAAATGACTTTAAACACACTTTTTTTAGTTGAACAAGTCATAATAACACATTCTAACAGTCATTTAGAGTCAAAAGATTAAAAGTTAAAATTTCATCCATGTTGACCATTTTGGGAAAGTTCGACAGGTCCGGAGTCATCGTTTTTCATCAGAAAATTGATTTATTGGAGTGTACCAAAAATGATTCAAAATGTCAATTGGATCGTGCCTCATGTTGAATAACCACTTTTGAAACCCTCACAGTGACCAAAATTGCCATTTTTACAGAGTTTTGCTTACTCAAAAGCTTCCATTTTGACCAATTTCAGGCACCGAAATGACTTTAAACACACTTATTTTAGTTGAACAAGTCATAATTCACATCCAACAGTCATTTAGAGTCAAAAGATTAAAAGTCAAAATTTCATCCATGTTGACCATTTTGGGAAAATTCGACAGGTCCGGAGTCATCTTTTTTCATCAGAACATTGATTTTTTGTAGTGAACCAAAAATGATTCAAAATGTCAATTGGATCGTGCCTCATGTTGAATAACCACTTTCGAAACCCTCACAGTGACCAAAATTGCCATTTTTACAGAGCTTTGCTTACTCAAAAGCTTTCTTTTTGACCAATTTCAGGCACCGAAATGACTTTAAACACACTTTTTTTAATTGAACAAGTCATAATTCACATCCAACAGTCATTTAGAGTCAAAAGATTAAAAGTTAAAATTTCATCCATGTTGACCATTTTGGGAAAATTCGACAGGTCCGGAGTCATCGTTTTTCATCAGAAAATTGATTTTTTGTAGTGAACCAAAAATGATTGAAAATGTCAATTGGATCGTGCCTCATGTTGAATAACCACTTTTGAAACCCTCACAGTGACCAAAATTGCCATTTTTACAGAGCTTTGCTTACTCAAAACCTTTCTTTTTGACCAATTTCAGGAACCGAAATGACTTTAAACACACCTTTTTTTAGTTGAAAAAGTCATAATTCACATCCAACAGTCATTTAGAGTCAAAAGATTAAAAGTTAAAATTTCATCCATGTTGGCCATTTTGGGAAAGTTCGACAGGTCGTTTTTCATCAGAAAACTGATTTTTTGGAGTGTACCAAAAATGATTCAAAATGTCAATTGGATCGTGCCTCATGTTGAATAACCACTTTTGAAACCCTCACAGTGACCAAAATTGCCATTTTTACAGAGTTTTGCTTACTCAAAAGCTTCCATTTTGGCCAATTTTAGGCACCGAAATGACTTTAAACACACTTTTTTTAGTTGAAAAAGTCATAATAACACATTCCAACAGTCATTTAGAGTCAAAAGATTAAAAGGTAAAATTTCATCCATGTTGACCATTTTGGGAAAGTTCGACAGGTCCGGAGTCATCGTTTTTCATCAGAAAATTGATTTTTTGGAGTGTACCAAAAATGATTCAAAATGTCAATTGGATCGTGCCTCATGATGAATAACCACTTTTGAAACCCTCACAGTGACCAAAATTGCCATTTTTACAGAGCTTTGCTTACTCAAAAGCTTCAATTTTGACCAATTTCAGGCACCGAAAGGACATTAAACACACTTATTTTAGTTGAACAAATCAAAATTCACATCCAACAGGCATTTAGAGTCAAAAGATTAAAAGTTAAAATTTCATCCATGTTTACCATTTTGGGAAAGTTCGACAGGTCCAGAGTCATCGTTTTTCATCGGAAAATTGATTTTTTGGAGTGTACCAAAAATTATTCAAAATGTCAATTGAATTGTGCCTCATGTTGAATAACCACTTTTGAAACCCTCACAGTGACCAAAATTGCCATTTTTACAGAGCTTTGCTTACACAAAAGCTTTCATTTTGACCAATTTCAGGCACCAAAATGACTTTAAACACACTTTTTTTAGTTGAAAAAGTCATAATAAAATATTCCAACAGTCATTTAGAGTCAAAAGATTAAAAGTTAAAATTTCATCCATGTTGACCATTTTGGGAAAGTTTGACAGGACCGAAGTCATCGTTTTTCATCAG
This sequence comes from Lissotriton helveticus, assembly GCF_964261635.1. Taxonomy (NCBI): domain Eukaryota; kingdom Metazoa; phylum Chordata; class Amphibia; order Caudata; family Salamandridae; genus Lissotriton; species Lissotriton helveticus. The sequence goes on from NC_136072.1 coordinate 340,332,059, forward strand.
AAAATTGATTTTTTGGTGTGTACCAAAAATAATTCAAAATGTCAATTGGATTGTGCCTCATGTTGAATAACCGCTTTTGAAACCCTCACAGTGACCAAAATTGCCATTTTTACAGAGCTTTGCTTACTCAAAAGCTTTCATTTTGACCAATTTCAGGCACCGAAATGACTTTAAACACACTTTTTTTTGTTGAAAAAGTCATAATAACACATTCTAGCAGTCATTTAGAGTCAAAAGATTAAAAGTTAAAATTTCATCCATGTTGACCATTTTGGGAAAGTTCGACAGGTCCGGAGTCATCGTTTTTCATCAGAAAATTGATTTTTTGGAGTGTACCAAAAATGATTCAAAATGTCAATTGGATCGTGCCTCATGTTGAATAACCACTTTTGAAACCCTCACAGTGACCAAAATTGCCATTTTTACAGAGTTTTGCTTACTCAAAAGCTTCCATTTTGACCAATTTCAGGCACCGAAATGACTTTAAACACACTTATTTTAGTTGAACAAGTCATAATTCACATCCAACAGTCATTTAGAGTCAAAAGATTAAAAGTCAAAATTTCATCCATGTTGACCATTTTGGGAAAATTCGACAGGTCCGGAGTCATCGTTTTTCATCAGAAAATTGATTTTTTGTAGTGAACCAAAAATGATTCAAAAATGATTCAAAATGTCAATTGGATCGTGCCTCATGTTGAATAACCACTTTTGAAACCCTCACAGTGACCAAAATTGCCATTTTTACAGAGTTTTGCTTACTCAAAAGCTTCCATTTTGACCAATTTTAGGCACCGAAATGACTTTAAACACACTTTTTTTAGTTGAAAAAGTCATAATAACACATTCCAACAGTCATTTAGAGTCAAAAGATTAAAAGTTAAAATTTCATCCATGTTGACCATTTTGGGAAAGTTTGACAGGACCGAAGTCATCGTTTTTCATCAGAAAATTGATTTTTTGGTGTGTACCAAAAATATTTCAAAATGTCAATTGGATTGTGCCTCATGTTGAATAACCGCTTTTGAAACCCTCACAGTGACCAAAATTGCCATTTTTACAGAGCTTTGCTTACTCAAAAGCTTTCATTTTGACCAATTTCAGGCACCGAAATGACTTTAAACACACTTTTTTTTGTTGAAAAAGTCATAATTCACATCCAACAGTCATTTAGAGTCAAAAGATTAAAAGTTAAAATTTCATCCATGTTGACCATTTTGGGAAAGTTCGACAGGTCCGGAGTCATCGTTTTTCATTAGAAAACTGATTTTTGTAGTGTACCAAAAATGATTCAAAATGTCAATTGGATCGTGCCTCATGTTGAATAACCACTTTTGAAACCCTCGCAGTGACCAAAATTGCCATTTTTACAGAGTTTTGCTTACTCAAAAGCTTCCATTTTGACCAATTTCAGGCACCGAAATGACTTTAAACACACTTTTTTTAGTTGAACAAGTCATAATAACACATTCTAACAGTCATTTAGAGTCAAAAGATTAAAAGTTAAAATTTCATCCATGTTGACCATTTTGGGAAAGTTCGACAGGTCCGGAGTCATCGTTTTTCATCAGAAAATTGATTTATTGGAGTGTACCAAAAATGATTCAAAATGTCAATTGGATCGTGCCTCATGTTGAATAACCACTTTTGAAACCCTCACAGTGACCAAAATTGCCATTTTTACAGAGTTTTGCTTACTCAAAAGCTTCCATTTTGACCAATTTCAGGCACCGAAATGACTTTAAACACACTTATTTTAGTTGAACAAGTCATAATTCACATCCAACAGTCATTTAGAGTCAAAAGATTAAAAGTCAAAATTTCATCCATGTTGACCATTTTGGGAAAATTCGACAGGTCCGGAGTCATCTTTTTTCATCAGAACATTGATTTTTTGTAGTGAACCAAAAATGATTCAAAATGTCAATTGGATCGTGCCTCATGTTGAATAACCACTTTCGAAACCCTCACAGTGACCAAAATTGCCATTTTTACAGAGCTTTGCTTACTCAAAAGCTTTCTTTTTGACCAATTTCAGGCACCGAAATGACTTTAAACACACTTTTTTTAATTGAACAAGTCATAATTCACATCCAACAGTCATTTAGAGTCAAAAGATTAAAAGTTAAAATTTCATCCATGTTGACCATTTTGGGAAAATTCGACAGGTCCGGAGTCATCGTTTTTCATCAGAAAATTGATTTTTTGTAGTGAACCAAAAATGATTGAAAATGTCAATTGGATCGTGCCTCATGTTGAATAACCACTTTTGAAACCCTCACAGTGACCAAAATTGCCATTTTTACAGAGCTTTGCTTACTCAAAACCTTTCTTTTTGACCAATTTCAGGAACCGAAATGACTTTAAACACACCTTTTTTTAGTTGAAAAAGTCATAATTCACATCCAACAGTCATTTAGAGTCAAAAGATTAAAAGTTAAAATTTCATCCATGTTGGCCATTTTGGGAAAGTTCGACAGGTCGTTTTTCATCAGAAAACTGATTTTTTGGAGTGTACCAAAAATGATTCAAAATGTCAATTGGATCGTGCCTCATGTTGAATAACCACTTTTGAAACCCTCACAGTGACCAAAATTGCCATTTTTACAGAGTTTTGCTTACTCAAAAGCTTCCATTTTGGCCAATTTTAGGCACCGAAATGACTTTAAACACACTTTTTTTAGTTGAAAAAGTCATAATAACACATTCCAACAGTCATTTAGAGTCAAAAGATTAAAAGGTAAAATTTCATCCATGTTGACCATTTTGGGAAAGTTCGACAGGTCCGGAGTCATCGTTTTTCATCAGAAAATTGATTTTTTGGAGTGTACCAAAAATGATTCAAAATGTCAATTGGATCGTGCCTCATGTTGAATAACCACTTTTGAAACCCTCACAGTGACCAAAATTGCCATTTTTACAGAGCTTTGCTTACTCAAAAGCTTCAATTTTTACCAATTTCAGGCACCGAAAGGACATTAAACACACTTATTTTAGTTGAACAAATCAAAATTCACATCCAACAGGCATTTAGAGTCAAAAGATTAAAAGTTAAAATTTCATCCATGTTTACCATTTTGGGAAAGTTCGACAGGTCCAGAGTCATCGTTTTTCATCGGAAAATTGATTTTTTGGAGTGTACCAAAAATTATTCAAAATGTCAATTGAATTGTGCCTCATGTTGAATAACCACTTTTGAAACCCTCACAGTGACCAAAATTGCCATTTTTACAGAGCTTTGCTTACACAAAAGCTTTCATTTTGACCAATTTCAGGCACCAAAATGACTTTAAACACACTTTTTTTAGTTGAAAAAGTCATAATAAAATATTCCAACAGTCATTTAGAGTCAAAAGATTAAAAGTTAAAATTTCATCCATGTTGACCATTTTGGGAAAGTTTGACAGGACCGAAGTCATCGTTTTTCATCAGAAAATTGATTTTTTGGTGTGTACCAAAAATATTTCAAAATGTCAATTGGATTGTGCCTCATGTTGAATAACCGCTTTTGAAACCCTCACAGTGACCAAAATTGCCATTGTTACAGAGCTTTGCTTACTCAAAAGCTTTCATTTTGACCAATTTCAGGCACCGAAATGACTTTAAACACACTTTTTTTTGTTGAAAAAGTCATAATTCACATCCAACAGTCATTTAGAGTCAAAAGATTAAAAGTTAAAATTTCATCCATGTTGACCATTTTGGGAAAGTTCGACAGGTCCGGAGTCATCGTTTTTCATTAGAAAACTGATTTTTGTAGTGTACCAAAAATGATTCAAAATGTCAATTGGATCGTGCCTCATGTTGAATAACCACTTTTGAAACCCTCGCAGTGACCAAAATTGCCATTTTTACAGAGTTTTGCTTACTCAAAAGCTTCCATTTTGACCAATTTCAGGCACCGAAATGACTTTAAACACACTTTTTTTAGTTGAACAAGTCATAATAACACATTCTAACAGTCATTTAGAGTCAAAAGATTAAAAGTTAAAATTTCATCCATGTTGACCATTTTGGGAAAGTTCGACAGGTCCGGAGTCATCGTTTTTCATCAGAAAATTGATTTTTTGGAGTGTACCAAAAATGATTCAAAATGTCAATTGGATCGTGCCTCATGTTGAATATCCACTTTTGAAACCCTCACAGTGACCAAAATTGCCATTTTTACAGAGTTTTGCTTACTCAAAAGCTTCCATTTTGACCAATTTCAGGCACCGAAATGACTTTAAACACACTTATTTTAGTTGAACAAGTCATAATTCACATCCAACAGTCATTTAGAGTCAAAAGATTAAAAGTCAAAATTTCATCCATGTTGACCATTTTGGGAAAATTCGACAGGTCCGGAGTCATCTTTTTTCATCAGAACATTGATTTTTTGTAGTGAACCAAAAATGATTCAAAATGTCAATTGGATCGTGCCTCATGTTGAATAACCACTTTCGAAACCCTCACAGTGACCAAAATTGCCATTTTTACAGAGCTTTGCTTACTCAAAAGCTTTCTTTTTGACCAATTTCAGGCACCGAAATGACTTTAAACACACTTTTTTTAATTGAACAAGTCATAATTCACATCCAACAGTCATTTAGAGTCAAAAGATTAAAAGTTAAAATTTCATCCATGTTGACCATTTTGGGAAAATTCGACAGGTCCGGAGTCATCGTTTTTCATCAGAAAATTGATTTTTTGTAGTGAACCCAAAATGATTGAAAATGTCAATTGGATCGTGCCTCATGTTGAATAACCACTTTTGAAACCCTCACAGTGACCAAAATTGCCATTTTTACAGAGCTTTGCTTACTCAAAACCTTTCTTTTTGACCAATTTCAGGAACCGAAATGACTTTAAACACACCTTTTTTTAGTTGAAAAAGTCATAATTCACATCCAACAGTCATTTAGAGTCAAAAGATTAAAAGTTAAAATTTCATCCATGTTGGCCATTTTGGGAAAGTTCGACAGGTCGTTTTTCATCAGAAAACTGATTTTTTGGAGTGTACCAAAAATGATTCAAAATGTCAATTGGATCGTGCCTCATGTTGAATAACCACTTTTGAAACCCTCACAGTGACCAAAATTGCCATTTTTACAGAGTTTTGCTTACTCAAAAGCTTCCATTTTGGCCAATTTTAGGCACCGAAATGACTTTAAACACACTTTTTTTAGTTGAAAAAGTCATAATAACACATTCCAACAGTCATTTAGAGTCAAAAGATTAAAAGGTAAAATTTCATCCATGTTGACCATTTTGGGAAAGTTCGACAGGTCCGGAGTCATCGTTTTTCATCAGAAAATTGATTTTTTGGAGTGTACCAAAAATGATTCAAAATGTCAATTGGATCGTGCCTCATGATGAATAACCACTTTTGAAACCCTCACAGTGACCAAAATTGCCATTTTTACAGAGCTTTGCTTACTCAAAAGCTTCAATTTTGACCAATTTCAGGCACCGAAAGGACATTAAACACACTTATTTTAGTTGAACAAATCAAAATTCACATCCAACAGGCATTTAGAGTCAAAAGATTAAAAGTTAAAATTTCATCCATGTTTACCATTTTGGGAAAGTTCGACAGGTCCAGAGTCATCGTTTTTCATCGGAAAATTGATTTTTTGGAGTGTACCAAAAATTATTCAAAATGTCAATTGAATTGTGCCTCATGTTGAATAACCACTTTTGAAACCCTCACAGTGACCAAAATTGCCATTTTTACAGAGCTTTGCTTACACAAAAGCTTTCATTTTGACCAATTTCAGGCACCAAAATGACTTTAAACACACTTTTTTTAGTTGAAAAAGTCATAATAAAATATTCCAACAGTCATTTAGAGTCAAAAGATTAAAAGTTAAAATTTCATCCATGTTGACCATTTTGGGAAAGTTTGACAGGACCGAAGTCATCGTTTTTCATCAGAAAATTGATTTTTTGGTGTGTACCAAAAATAATTCAAAATGTCAATTGGATTGTGCCTCATGTTGAATAACCGCTTTTGAAACCCTCACAGTGACCAAAATTGCCATTTTTACAGAGCTTTGCTTACTCAAAAGCTTTCATTTTGACCAATTTCAGGCACCGAAATGACTTTAAACACACTTTTTTTTGTTGAAAAAGTCATAATAACACATTCTAGCAGTCATTTAGAGTCAAAAGATTAAAAGTTAAAATTTCATCCATGTTGACCATTTTGGGAAAGTTCGACAGGTCCGGAGTCATCGTTTTTCATCAGAAAATTGATTTTTTGGAGTGTACCAAAAATGATTCAAAATGTCAATTGGATCGTGCCTCATGTTGAATAACCACTTTTGAAACCCTCACAGTGACCAAAATTGCCATTTTTACAGAGTTTTGCTTACTCAAAAGCTTCCATTTTGACCAATTTCAGGCACCGAAATGACTTTAAACACACTTATTTTAGTTGAACAAGTCATAATTCACATCCAACAGTCATTTAGAGTCAAAAGATTAAAAGTCAAAATTTCATCCATGTTGACCATTTTGGGAAAATTCGACAGGTCCGGAGTCATCGTTTTTCATCAGAAAATTGATTTTTTGTAGTGAACCAAAAATGATTCAAAAATGATTCAAAATGTCAATTGGATCGTGCCTCATGTTGAATAACCACTTTTGAAACCCTCACAGTGACCAAAATTGCCATTTTTACAGAGTTTTGCTTACTCAAAAGCTTCCATTTTGACCAATTTTAGGCACCGAAATGACTTTAAACACACTTTTTTTAGTTGAAAAAGTCATAATAACACATTCCAACAGTCATTTAGAGTCAAAAGATTAAAAGTTAAAATTTCATCCATGTTGACCATTTTGGGAAAGTTTGACAGGACCGAAGTCATCGTTTTTCATCAGAAAATTGATTTTTTGGTGTGTACCAAAAATATTTCAAAATGTCAATTGGATTGTGCCTCATGTTGAATAACCGCTTTTGAAACCCTCACAGTGACCAAAATTGCCATTTTTACAGAGCTTTGCTTACTCAAAAGCTTTCATTTTGACCAATTTCAGGCACCGAAATGACTTTAAACACACTTTTTTTTGTTGAAAAAGTCATAATTCACATCCAACAGTCATTTAGAGTCAAAAGATTAAAAGTTAAAATTTCATCCATGTTGACCATTTTGGGAAAGTTCGACAGGTCCGGAGTCATCGTTTTTCATTAGAAAACTGATTTTTGTAGTGTACCAAAAATGATTCAAAATGTCAATTGGATCGTGCCTCATGTTGAATAACCACTTTTGAAACCCTCGCAGTGACCAAAATTGCCATTTTTACAGAGTTTTGCTTACTCAAAAGCTTCCATTTTGACCAATTTCAGGCACCGAAATGACTTTAAACACACTTTTTTTAGTTGAACAAGTCATAATAACACATTCTAACAGTCATTTAGAGTCAAAAGATTAAAAGTTAAAATTTCATCCATGTTGACCATTTTGGGAAAGTTCGACAGGTCCGGAGTCATCGTTTTTCATCAGAAAATTGATTTATTGGAGTGTACCAAAAATGATTCAAAATGTCAATTGGATCGTGCCTCATGTTGAATAACCACTTTTGAAACCCTCACAGTGACCAAAATTGCCATTTTTACAGAGTTTTGCTTACTCAAAAGCTTCCATTTTGACCAATTTCAGGCACCGAAATGACTTTAAACACACTTATTTTAGTTGAACAAGTCATAATTCACATCCAACAGTCATTTAGAGTCAAAAGATTAAAAGTCAAAATTTCATCCATGTTGACCATTTTGGGAAAATTCGACAGGTCCGGAGTCATCTTTTTTCATCAGAACATTGATTTTTTGTAGTGAACCAAAAATGATTCAAAATGTCAATTGGATCGTGCCTCATGTTGAATAACCACTTTCGAAACCCTCACAGTGACCAAAATTGCCATTTTTACAGAGCTTTGCTTACTCAAAAGCTTTCTTTTTGACCAATTTCAGGCACCGAAATGACTTTAAACACACTTTTTTTAATTGAACAAGTCATAATTCACATCCAACAGTCATTTAGAGTCAAAAGATTAAAAGTTAAAATTTCATCCATGTTGACCATTTTGGGAAAATTCGACAGGTCCGGAGTCATCGTTTTTCATCAGAAAATTGATTTTTTGTAGTGAACCAAAAATGATTGAAAATGTCAATTGGATCGTGCCTCATGTTGAATAACCACTTTTGAAACCCTCACAGTGACCAAAATTGCCATTTTTACAGAGCTTTGCTTACTCAAAACCTTTCTTTTTGACCAATTTCAGGAACCGAAATGACTTTAAACACACCTTTTTTTAGTTGAAAAAGTCATAATTCACATCCAACAGTCATTTAGAGTCAAAAGATTAAAAGTTAAAATTTCATCCATGTTGGCCATTTTGGGAAAGTTCGACAGGTCGTTTTTCATCAGAAAACTGATTTTTTGGAGTGTACCAAAAATGATTCAAAATGTCAATTGGATCGTGCCTCATGTTGAATAACCACTTTTGAAACCCTCACAGTGACCAAAATTGCCATTTTTACAGAGTTTTGCTTACTCAAAAGCTTCCATTTTGGCCAATTTTAGGCACCGAAATGACTTTAAACACACTTTTTTTAGTTGAAAAAGTCATAATAACACATTCCAACAGTCATTTAGAGTCAAAAGATTAAAAGGTAAAATTTCATCCATGTTGACCATTTTGGGAAAGTTCGACAGGTCCGGAGTCATCGTTTTTCATCAGAAAATTGATTTTTTGGAGTGTACCAAAAATGATTCAAAATGTCAATTGGATCGTGCCTCATGATGAATAACCACTTTTGAAACCCTCACAGTGACCAAAATTGCCATTTTTACAGAGCTTTGCTTACTCAAAAGCTTCAATTTTGACCAATTTCAGGCACCGAAAGGACATTAAACACACTTATTTTAGTTGAACAAATCAAAATTCACATCCAACAGGCATTTAGAGTCAAAAGATTAAAAGTTAAAATTTCATCCATGTTTACCATTTTGGGAAAGTTCGACAGGTCCAGAGTCATCGTTTTTCATCGGAAAATTGATTTTTTGGAGTGTACCAAAAATTATTCAAAATGTCAATTGAATTGTGCCTCATGTTGAATAACCACTTTTGAAACCCTCACAGTGACCAAAATTGCCATTTTTACAGAGCTTTGCTTACACAAAAGCTTTCATTTTGACCAATTTCAGGCACCAAAATGACTTTAAACACACTTTTTTTAGTTGAAAAAGTCATAATAAAATATTCCAACAGTCATTTAGAGTCAAAAGATTAAAAGTTAAAATTTCATCCATGTTGACCATTTTGGGAAAGTTTGACAGGACCGAAGTCATCGTTTTTCATCAGAAAATTGATTTTTTGGTGTGTACCAAAAATAATTCAAAATGTCAATTGGATTGTGCCTCATGTTGAATAACCGCTTTTGAAACCCTCACAGTGACCAAAATTGCCATTTTTACAGAGCTTTGCTTACTCAAAAGCTTTCATTTTGACCAATTTCAGGCACCGAAATGACTTTAAACACACTTTTTTTTGTTGAAAAAGTCATAATAACACATTCTAGCAGTCATTTAGAGTCAAAAGATTAAAAGTTAAAATTTCATCCATGTTGACCATTTTGGGAAAGTTCGACAGGTCCGGAGTCATCGTTTTTCATCAGAAAATTGATTTTTTGGAGTGTACCAAAAATGATTCAAAATGTCAATTGGATCGTGCCTCATGTTGAATAACCACTTTTGAAACCCTCACAGTGACCAAAATTGCCATTTTTACAGAGTTTTGCTTACTCAAAAGCTTCCATTTTGACCAATTTCAGGCACCGAAATGACTTTAAACACACTTATTTTAGTTGAACAAGTCATAATTCACATCCAACAGTCATTTAGAGTCAAAAGATTAAAAGTCAAAATTTCATCCATGTTGACCATTTTGGGAAAATTCGACAGGTCCGGAGTCATCGTTTTTCATCAGAAAATTGATTTTTTGTAGTGAACCAAAAATGATTCAAAAATGATTCAAAATGTCAATTGGATCGTGCCTCATGTTGAATAACCACTTTTGAAACCCTCACAGTGACCAAAATTGCCATTTTTACAGAGTTTTGCTTACTCAAAAGCTTCCATTTTGACCAATTTTAGGCACCGAAATGACTTTAAACACACTTTTTTTAGTTGAAAAAGTCATAATAACACATTCCAACAGTCATTTAGAGTCAAAAGATTAAAAGTTAAAATTTCATCCATGTTGACCATTTTGGGAAAGTTTGACAGGACCGAAGTCATCGTTTTTCATCAGAAAATTGATTTTTTGGTGTGTACCAAAAATATTTCAAAATGTCAATTGGATTGTGCCTCATGTTGAATAACCGCTTTTGAAACCCTCACAGTGACCAAAATTGCCATTTTTACAGAGCTTTGCTTACTCAAAAGCTTTCATTTTGACCAATTTCAGGCACCGAAATGACTTTAAACACACTTTTTTTTGTTGAAAAAGTCATAATTCACATCCAACAGTCATTTAGAGTCAAAAGATTAAAAGTTAAAATTTCATCCATGTTGACCATTTTGGGAAAGTTCGACAGGTCCGGAGTCATCGTTTTTCATTAGAAAACTGATTTTTGTAGTGTACCAAAAATGATTCAAAATGTCAATTGGATCGTGCCTCATGTTGAATAACCACTTTTGAAACCCTCGCAGTGACCAAAATTGCCATTTTTACAGAGTTTTGCTTACTCAAAAGCTTCCATTTTGACCAATTTCAGGCACCGAAATGACTTTAAACACACTTTTTTTAGTTGAACAAGTCATAATAACACATTCTAACAGTCATTTAGAGTCAAAAGATTAAAAGTTAAAATTTCATCCATGTTGACCATTTTGGGAAAGTTCGACAGGTCCGGAGTCATCGTTTTTCATCAGAAAATTGATTTATTGGAGTGTACCAAAAATGATTCAAAATGTCAATTGGATCGTGCCTCATGTTGAATAACCACTTTTGAAACCCTCACAGTGACCAAAATTGCCATTTTTACAGAGTTTTGCTTACTCAAAAGCTTCCATTTTGACCAATTTCAGGCACCGAAATGACTTTAAACACACTTATTTTAGTTGAACAAGTCATAATTCACATCCAACAGTCATTTAGAGTCAAAAGATTAAAAGTCAAAATTTCATCCATGTTGACCATTTTGGGAAAATTCGACAGGTCCGGAGTCATCTTTTTTCATCAGAACATTGATTTTTTGTAGTGAACCAAAAATGATTCAAAATGTCAATTGGATCGTGCCTCATGTTGAATAACCACTTTCGAAACCCTCACAGTGACCAAAATTGCCATTTTTACAGAGCTTTGCTTACTCAAAAGCTTTCTTTTTGACCAATTTCAGGCACCGAAATGACTTTAAACACACTTTTTTTAATTGAACAAGTCATAATTCACATCCAACAGTCATTTAGAGTCAAAAGATTAAAAGTTAAAATTTCATCCATGTTGACCATTTTGGGAAAATTCGACAGGTCCGGAGTCATCGTTTTTCATCAGAAAATTGATTTTTTGTAGTGAACCAAAAATGATTGAAAATGTCAATTGGATCGTGCCTCATGTTGAATAACCACTTTTGAAACCCTCACAGTGACCAAAATTGCCATTTTTACAGAGCTTTGCTTACTCAAAACCTTTCTTTTTGACCAATTTCAGGAACCGAAATGACTTTAAACACACCTTTTTTTAGTTGAAAAAGTCATAATTCACATCCAACAGTCATTTAGAGTCAAAAGATTAAAAGTTAAAATTTCATCCATGTTGGCCATTTTGGGAAAGTTCGACAGGTCGTTTTTCATCAGAAAACTGATTTTTTGGAGTGTACCAAAAATGATTCAAAATGTCAATTGGATCGTGCCTCATGTTGAATAACCACTTTTGAAACCCTCACAGTGACCAAAATTGCCATTTTTACAGAGTTTTGCTTACTCAAAAGCTTCCATTTTGGCCAATTTTAGGCACCGAAATGACTTTAAACACACTTTTTTTAGTTGAAAAAGTCATAATAACACATTCCAACAGTCATTTAGAGTCAAAAGATTAAAAGGTAAAATTTCATCCATGTTGACCATTTTGGGAAAGTTCGACAGGTCCGGAGTCATCGTTTTTCATCAGAAAATTGATTTTTTGGAGTGTACCAAAAATGATTCAAAATGTCAATTGGATCGTGCCTCATGATGAATAACCACTTTTGAAACCCTCACAGTGACCAAAATTGCCATTTTTACAGAGCTTTGCTTACTCAAAAGCTTCAATTTTGACCAATTTCAGGCACCGAAAGGACATTAAACACACTTATTTTAGTTGAACAAATCAAAATTCACATCCAACAGGCATTTAGAGTCAAAAGATTAAAAGTTAAAATTTCATCCATGTTTACCATTTTGGGAAAGTTCGACAGGTCCAGAGTCATCGTTTTTCATCGGAAAATTGATTTTTTGGAGTGTACCAAAAATTATTCAAAATGTCAATTGAATTGTGCCTCATGTTGAATAACCACTTTTGAAACCCTCACAGTGACCAATATTGCCATTTTTACAGAGCTTTGCTTACACAAAAGCTTTCATTTTGACCAATTTCAGGCACCAAAATGACTTTAAACACACTTTTTTTAGTTGAAAAAGTCATAATAAAATATTCCAACAGTCATTTAGAGTCAAAAGATTAAAAGTTAAAATTTCATCCATGTTGACCATTTTGGGAAAGTTTGACAGGACCGAAGTCATCGTTTTTCATCAGAAAATTGATTTTTTGGTGTGTACCAAAAATAATTCAAAATGTCAATTGGATTGTGCCTCATGTTGAATAACCGCTTTTGAAACCCTCACAGTGACCAAAATTGCCATTTTTACAGAGCTTTGCTTACTCAAAAGCTTTCATTTTGACCAATTTCAGGCACCGAAATGACTTTAAACACACTTTTTTTTGTTGAAAAAGTCATAATTCACATCCAACAGTCATTTAGAGTCAAAAGATTAAAAGTTAAAATTTCATCCATGTTGACCATTTTGGGAAAGTTCGACAGGTCCGGAGTCATCGTTTTTCATTAGAAAACTGATTTTTGTAGTGTACCAAAAATGATTCAAAATGTCAATTGGATCGTGCCTCATGTTGAATAACCACTTTTGAAACCCTCGCAGTGACCAAAATTGCCATTTTTACAGAGTTTTGCTTGCTCAAAAGCTTCCATTTTGACCAATTTTAGGCACCGAAATGACTTTAAACACACTTTTTTTAGTTGAAAAAGTCATAATAACACATTCTAGCAGTCATTTAGAGTCAAAAGATTAAAAGTTAAAATTTCATCCATGTTGACCATTTTTGGAAAGTTCGACAGGTCCGGAGTCATCGTTTTTCATCAGAAAATTGATTTTTTGGAGTGTACCAAAAATGATTCAAAATGTCAATTGGATCGTGCCTCATGTTGAATAACCACTTTTGAAACCCTCACAGTGACCAAAATTGCCATTTTTACAGAGTTTTGCTTACTCAAAAGCTTCCATTTTGACCAATTTCAGGCACCGAAATGACTTTAAACACACTTATTTTAGTTGAACAAGTCATAATTCACATCCAACAGTCATTTAGAGTCAAAAGATTAAAAGTCAAAATTTCATCCATGTTGACCATTTTGGGAAAATTCGACAGGTCCGGAGTCATCGTTTTTCATCAGAAAATTGATTTTTTGTAGTGAACCAAAAATGATTCAAAATGTCAATTGGATCGTGCCTCATGTTGAATAACCACTTTTGAAACCCTCACAGTGACCAAAATTGCCATTTTTACAGAGTTTTGCTTACTCAAAAGCTTCCATTTTGACCACTTTTAGGCACCGAAATGACTTTAAACACACTTTTTTTAGTTGAAAAAGTCATAATAACACATTCCAACAGTCATTTAGAGTCAAAAGATTAAAAGTTAAAATTTCATCCATGTTGACCATTTTGGGAAAGTTCGACAGGTCCGGAGTCATCGTTTTTCATCAGAAAATTGATTTTTTGGAGTGTACCAAAAATGATTCAAAATGTCAATTGGATCGTGCCTAATGTTGAATAACCACTTTTGAAACCCTCACAGTGACCAAAATTGCCATTTTTACAGAGCTTTGCTAACTCAAAAGCTTCCATTTTGACCAATTTCAGGCACCGAAATGACTTTAAACACACTTATTTTAGTTAAACAAGTAAAAATTCACATCCAACAGGCATTTAGAGTCAAAAGACTAAAAGTTAAAATTTCATCCATGTTGACCATTTTGGGAAAGTTCGACAGGTCCGGAGTCATCGTTTTTCATCAAAAATTTGATTTTTTGGAGTGTACCAAAAATGATTCAAAATGTCAATTGGATTGTGACTCATGTTGAATAACCACTTTTGAAACCCTAACAGTGACCAAAATTGCCATTTCTACAGAGTTTTGCTTACTCAAAAGCTTCCATTTTGAGCAATTTCAGGCACCGAAATGACTTTAAACACACTTATTTTAGTTGAACAAGTCATAATTCACATCCAACAGTCATTTAGAGTTAAAAGATTAAAAGTTAAAATTTCATCCATGTTGACCATTTTGGGAAAATTCGACAGGTCCGGAGTCATCGTTTTTCATCAGAAAATTGATTTTTTGGAGTGTACCAAAAATGATTCAAAATGTCAATTGGATCGTGCCTCATGTTGAATAACCACTTTTGAAACCCTCACAGTGACCAAAATTGCCATTTTTACAGAGTTTTGCTTACTCAAAAGCTTCCATTTTGACCAATTTCAGGCACCGAAATGACTTTAAACACACTTATTTTAGTTGAACAAGTCATAATTCACATCCAACAGTCTTTTAGAGTCAAAAGATTAAAAGTCAAAATTTCATCCATGTTGACCATTTTGGGAAAATTCGACAGGTCCGGAGTCATCTTTTTTCATCAGAAAATTGATTTTTTGTAGTGAACCAAAAATGATTCAAAATGTCAATTGGATCGTGCCTCGTGTTGAATAACCACTTTTGAAACCCTCACAGTGACCAAAATTGCCATTTTTACAGAGCTTTGCTTACTCAAAAGCTTTCTT
This sequence comes from Lissotriton helveticus, assembly GCF_964261635.1. Classification (NCBI taxonomy): domain Eukaryota; kingdom Metazoa; phylum Chordata; class Amphibia; order Caudata; family Salamandridae; genus Lissotriton; species Lissotriton helveticus. The sequence continues at coordinate 340,347,160 of NC_136072.1, forward strand.
TTTGACCAATTTCAGACACCGAAATGACTTTAAACACACTTTTTTTAGTTGAACAAGTCATAATTCACATCCAACAGTCATTTAGAGTCAAAAGATTAAAAGTTAAAATTTCATCCATGTTGACCATTTTGGGAAAATTCGACAGGTCCGGAGTCATCGTTTTTCATCAGAAAATTGATTTTTTGTAGTGAACCAAAAATTATTCAAAATGTCAATTGGATCGTGCCTCATGTTGAATAACCACTTTTGAAACCCTCACAGTGACCAAAATTGCCATTTTTACAGAGCTTTGCTTACTCAAAAGCTTCAATTTTTACCAATTTCAGGCACCGAAAGGACATTAAACACACTTATTTTAGTTGAACAAATCAAAATTCACATCCAACAGGCATTTAGAGTCAAAAGATTAAAAGTTAAAATTTCATCCATGTTTACCATTTTGGGAAAGTTCGACAGGTCCAGAGTCATCGTTTTTCATCGGAAAATTGATTTTTTGGAGTGTACCAAAAATTATTCAAAATGTCAATTGAATTGTGCCTCATGTTGAATAACCACTTTTGAAACCCTCACAGTGACCAAAATTGCCATTTTTACAGAGCTTTGCTTACACAAAAGCTTTCATTTTGACCAATTTCAGGCACCAAAATGACTTTAAACACACTTTTTTTAGTTGAAAAAGTCATAATAAAATATTCCAACAGTCATTTAGAGTCAAAAGATTAAAAGTTAAAATTTCATCCATGTTGACCATTTTGGGAAAGTTTGACAGGACCGAAGTCATCGTTTTTCATCAGAAAATTGATTTTTTGGTGTGTACCAAAAATATTTCAAAATGTCAATTGGATTGTGCCTCATGTTGAATAACCGCTTTTGAAACCCTCACAGTGACCAAAATTGCCATTGTTACAGAGCTTTGCTTACTCAAAAGCTTTCATTTTGACCAATTTCAGGCACCGAAATGACTTTAAACACACTTTTTTTTGTTGAAAAAGTCATAATTCACATCCAACAGTCATTTAGAGTCAAAAGATTAAAAGTTAAAATTTCATCCATGTTGACCATTTTGGGAAAGTTCGACAGGTCCGGAGTCATCGTTTTTCATTAGAAAACTGATTTTTGTAGTGTACCAAAAATGATTCAAAATGTCAATTGGATCGTGCCTCATGTTGAATAACCACTTTTGAAACCCTCGCAGTGACCAAAATTGCCATTTTTACAGAGTTTTGCTTACTCAAAAGCTTCCATTTTGACCAATTTCAGGCACCGAAATGACTTTAAACACACTTTTTTTAGTTGAACAAGTCATAATAACACATTCTAACAGTCATTTAGAGTCAAAAGATTAAAAGTTAAAATTTCATCCATGTTGACCATTTTGGGAAAGTTCGACAGGTCCGGAGTCATCGTTTTTCATCAGAAAATTGATTTTTTGGAGTGTACCAAAAATGATTCAAAATGTCAATTGGATCGTGCCTCATGTTGAATATCCACTTTTGAAACCCTCACAGTGACCAAAATTGCCATTTTTACAGAGTTTTGCTTACTCAAAAGCTTCCATTTTGACCAATTTCAGGCACCGAAATGACTTTAAACACACTTATTTTAGTTGAACAAGTCATAATTCACATCCAACAGTCATTTAGAGTCAAAAGATTAAAAGTCAAAATTTCATCCATGTTGACCATTTTGGGAAAATTCGACAGGTCCGGAGTCATCTTTTTTCATCAGAACATTGATTTTTTGTAGTGAACCAAAAATGATTCAAAATGTCAATTGGATCGTGCCTCATGTTGAATAACCACTTTCGAAACCCTCACAGTGACCAAAATTGCCATTTTTACAGAGCTTTGCTTACTCAAAAGCTTTCTTTTTGACCAATTTCAGGCACCGAAATGACTTTAAACACACTTTTTTTAATTGAACAAGTCATAATTCACATCCAACAGTCATTTAGAGTCAAAAGATTAAAAGTTAAAATTTCATCCATGTTGACCATTTTGGGAAAATTCGACAGGTCCGGAGTCATCGTTTTTCATCAGAAAATTGATTTTTTGTAGTGAACCCAAAATGATTGAAAATGTCAATTGGATCGTGCCTCATGTTGAATAACCACTTTTGAAACCCTCACAGTGACCAAAATTGCCATTTTTACAGAGCTTTGCTTACTCAAAACCTTTCTTTTTGACCAATTTCAGGAACCAAAATGACTTTAAACACACCTTTTTTTAGTTGAAAAAGTCATAATTCACATCCAACAGTCATTTAGAGTCAAAAGATTAAAAGTTAAAATTTCATCCATGTTGGCCATTTTGGGAAAGTTCGACAGGTCGTTTTTCATCAGAAAACTGATTTTTTGGAGTGTACCAAAAATGATTCAAAATGTCAATTGGATCGTGCCTCATGTTGAATAACCACTTTTGAAACCCTCACAGTGACCAAAATTGCCATTTTTACAGAGTTTTGCTTACTCAAAAGCTTCCATTTTGGCCAATTTTAGGCACCGAAATGACTTTAAACACACTTTTTTTAGTTGAAAAAGTCATAATAACACATTCCAACAGTCATTTAGAGTCAAAAGATTAAAAGGTAAAATTTCATCCATGTTGACCATTTTGGGAAAGTTCGACAGGTCCGGAGTCATCGTTTTTCATCAGAAAATTGATTTTTTGGAGTGTACCAAAAATGATTCAAAATGTCAATTGGATCGTGCCTCATGATGAATAACCACTTTTGAAACCCTCACAGTGACCAAAATTGCCATTTTTACAGAGCTTTGCTTACTCAAAAGCTTCAATTTTGACCAATTTCAGGCACCGAAAGGACATTAAACACACTTATTTTAGTTGAACAAATCAAAATTCACATCCAACAGGCATTTAGAGTCAAAAGATTAAAAGTTAAAATTTCATCCATGTTTACCATTTTGGGAAAGTTCGACAGGTCCAGAGTCATCGTTTTTCATCGGAAAATTGATTTTTTGGAGTGTACCAAAAATTATTCAAAATGTCAATTGAATTGTGCCTCATGTTGAATAACCACTTTTGAAACCCTCACAGTGACCAAAATTGCCATTTTTACAGAGCTTTGCTTACACAAAAGCTTTCATTTTGACCAATTTCAGGCACCAAAATGACTTTAAACACACTTTTTTTAGTTGAAAAAGTCATAATAAAATATTCCAACAGTCATTTAGAGTCAAAAGATTAAAAGTTAAAATTTCATCCATGTTGACCATTTTGGGAAAGTTTGACAGGACCGAAGTCATCGTTTTTCATCAGAAAATTGATTTTTTGGTGTGTACCAAAAATAATTCAAAATGTCAATTGGATTGTGCCTCATGTTGAATAACCGCTTTTGAAACCCTCACAGTGACCAAAATTGCCATTTTTACAGAGCTTTGCTTACTCAAAAGCTTTCATTTTGACCAATTTCAGGCACCGAAATGACTTTAAACACACTTTTTTTTGTTGAAAAAGTCATAATAACACATTCTAGCAGTCATTTAGAGTCAAAAGATTAAAAGTTAAAATTTCATCCATGTTGACCATTTTGGGAAAGTTCGACAGGTCCGGAGTCATCGTTTTTCATCAGAAAATTGATTTTTTGGAGTGTACCAAAAATGATTCAAAATGTCAATTGGATCGTGCCTCATGTTGAATAACCACTTTTGAAACCCTCACAGTGACCAAAATTGCCATTTTTACAGAGTTTTGCTTACTCAAAAGCTTCCATTTTGACCAATTTCAGGCACCGAAATGACTTTAAACACACTTATTTTAGTTGAACAAGTCATAATTCACATCCAACAGTCATTTAGAGTCAAAAGATTAAAAGTCAAAATTTCATCCATGTTGACCATTTTGGGAAAATTCGACAGGTCCGGAGTCATCGTTTTTCATCAGAAAATTGATTTTTTGTAGTGAACCAAAAATGATTCAAAAATGATTCAAAATGTCAATTGGATCGTGCCTCATGTTGAATAACCACTTTTGAAACCCTCACAGTGACCAAAATTGCCATTTTTACAGAGTTTTGCTTACTCAAAAGCTTCCATTTTGACCAATTTTAGGCACCGAAATGACTTTAAACACACTTTTTTTAGTTGAAAAAGTCATAATAACACATTCCAACAGTCATTTAGAGTCAAAAGATTAAAAGTTAAAATTTCATCCATGTTGACCATTTTGGGAAAGTTTGACAGGACCGAAGTCATCGTTTTTCATCAGAAAATTGATTTTTTGGTGTGTACCAAAAATATTTCAAAATGTCAATTGGATTGTGCCTCATGTTGAATAACCGCTTTTGAAACCCTCACAGTGACCAAAATTGCCATTTTTACAGAGCTTTGCTTACTCAAAAGCTTTCATTTTGACCAATTTCAGGCACCGAAATGACTTTAAACACACTTTTTTTTGTTGAAAAAGTCATAATTCACATCCAACAGTCATTTAGAGTCAAAAGATTAAAAGTTAAAATTTCATCCATGTTGACCATTTTGGGAAAGTTCGACAGGTCCGGAGTCATCGTTTTTCATTAGAAAACTGATTTTTGTAGTGTACCAAAAATGATTCAAAATGTCAATTGGATCGTGCCTCATGTTGAATAACCACTTTTGAAACCCTCGCAGTGACCAAAATTGCCATTTTTACAGAGTTTTGCTTACTCAAAAGCTTCCATTTTGACCAATTTCAGGCACCGAAATGACTTTAAACACACTTTTTTTAGTTGAACAAGTCATAATAACACATTCTAACAGTCATTTAGAGTCAAAAGATTAAAAGTTAAAATTTCATCCATGTTGACCATTTTGGGAAAGTTCGACAGGTCCGGAGTCATCGTTTTTCATCAGAAAATTGATTTATTGGAGTGTACCAAAAATGATTCAAAATGTCAATTGGATCGTGCCTCATGTTGAATAACCACTTTTGAAACCCTCACAGTGACCAAAATTGCCATTTTTACAGAGTTTTGCTTACTCAAAAGCTTCCATTTTGACCAATTTCAGGCACCGAAATGACTTTAAACACACTTATTTTAGTTGAACAAGTCATAATTCACATCCAACAGTCATTTAGAGTCAAAAGATTAAAAGTCAAAATTTCATCCATGTTGACCATTTTGGGAAAATTCGACAGGTCCGGAGTCATCTTTTTTCATCAGAACATTGATTTTTTGTAGTGAACCAAAAATGATTCAAAATGTCAATTGGATCGTGCCTCATGTTGAATAACCACTTTCGAAACCCTCACAGTGACCAAAATTGCCATTTTTACAGAGCTTTGCTTACTCAAAAGCTTTCTTTTTGACCAATTTCAGGCACCGAAATGACTTTAAACACACTTTTTTTAATTGAACAAGTCATAATTCACATCCAACAGTCATTTAGAGTCAAAAGATTAAAAGTTAAAATTTCATCCATGTTGACCATTTTGGGAAAATTCGACAGGTCCGGAGTCATCGTTTTTCATCAGAAAATTGATTTTTTGTAGTGAACCAAAAATGATTGAAAATGTCAATTGGATCGTGCCTCATGTTGAATAACCACTTTTGAAACCCTCACAGTGACCAAAATTGCCATTTTTACAGAGCTTTGCTTACTCAAAACCTTTCTTTTTGACCAATTTCAGGAACCGAAATGACTTTAAACACACCTTTTTTTAGTTGAAAAAGTCATAATTCACATCCAACAGTCATTTAGAGTCAAAAGATTAAAAGTTAAAATTTCATCCATGTTGGCCATTTTGGGAAAGTTCGACAGGTCGTTTTTCATCAGAAAACTGATTTTTTGGAGTGTACCAAAAATGATTCAAAATGTCAATTGGATCGTGCCTCATGTTGAATAACCACTTTTGAAACCCTCACAGTGACCAAAATTGCCATTTTTACAGAGTTTTGCTTACTCAAAAGCTTCCATTTTGGCCAATTTTAGGCACCGAAATGACTTTAAACACACTTTTTTTAGTTGAAAAAGTCATAATAACACATTCCAACAGTCATTTAGAGTCAAAAGATTAAAAGGTAAAATTTCATCCATGTTGACCATTTTGGGAAAGTTCGACAGGTCCGGAGTCATCGTTTTTCATCAGAAAATTGATTTTTTGGAGTGTACCAAAAATGATTCAAAATGTCAATTGGATCGTGCCTCATGATGAATAACCACTTTTGAAACCCTCACAGTGACCAAAATTGCCATTTTTACAGAGCTTTGCTTACTCAAAAGCTTCAATTTTGACCAATTTCAGGCACCGAAAGGACATTAAACACACTTATTTTAGTTGAACAAATCAAAATTCACATCCAACAGGCATTTAGAGTCAAAAGATTAAAAGTTAAAATTTCATCCATGTTTACCATTTTGGGAAAGTTCGACAGGTCCAGAGTCATCGTTTTTCATCGGAAAATTGATTTTTTGGAGTGTACCAAAAATTATTCAAAATGTCAATTGAATTGTGCCTCATGTTGAATAACCACTTTTGAAACCCTCACAGTGACCAAAATTGCCATTTTTACAGAGCTTTGCTTACACAAAAGCTTTCATTTTGACCAATTTCAGGCACCAAAATGACTTTAAACACACTTTTTTTAGTTGAAAAAGTCATAATAAAATATTCCAACAGTCATTTAGAGTCAAAAGATTAAAAGTTAAAATTTCATCCATGTTGACCATTTTGGGAAAGTTTGACAGGACCGAAGTCATCGTTTTTCATCAGAAAATTGATTTTTTGGTGTGTACCAAAAATAATTCAAAATGTCAATTGGATTGTGCCTCATGTTGAATAACCGCTTTTGAAACCCTCACAGTGACCAAAATTGCCATTTTTACAGAGCTTTGCTTACTCAAAAGCTTTCATTTTGACCAATTTCAGGCACCGAAATGACTTTAAACACACTTTTTTTTGTTGAAAAAGTCATAATAACACATTCTAGCAGTCATTTAGAGTCAAAAGATTAAAAGTTAAAATTTCATCCATGTTGACCATTTTGGGAAAGTTCGACAGGTCCGGAGTCATCGTTTTTCATCAGAAAATTGATTTTTTGGAGTGTACCAAAAATGATTCAAAATGTCAATTGGATCGTGCCTCATGTTGAATAACCACTTTTGAAACCCTCACAGTGACCAAAATTGCCATTTTTACAGAGTTTTGCTTACTCAAAAGCTTCCATTTTGACCAATTTCAGGCACCGAAATGACTTTAAACACACTTATTTTAGTTGAACAAGTCATAATTCACATCCAACAGTCATTTAGAGTCAAAAGATTAAAAGTCAAAATTTCATCCATGTTGACCATTTTGGGAAAATTCGACAGGTCCGGAGTCATCGTTTTTCATCAGAAAATTGATTTTTTGTAGTGAACCAAAAATGATTCAAAAATGATTCAAAATGTCAATTGGATCGTGCCTCATGTTGAATAACCACTTTTGAAACCCTCACAGTGACCAAAATTGCCATTTTTACAGAGTTTTGCTTACTCAAAAGCTTCCATTTTGACCAATTTTAGGCACCGAAATGACTTTAAACACACTTTTTTTAGTTGAAAAAGTCATAATAACACATTCCAACAGTCATTTAGAGTCAAAAGATTAAAAGTTAAAATTTCATCCATGTTGACCATTTTGGGAAAGTTTGACAGGACCGAAGTCATCGTTTTTCATCAGAAAATTGATTTTTTGGTGTGTACCAAAAATATTTCAAAATGTCAATTGGATTGTGCCTCATGTTGAATAACCGCTTTTGAAACCCTCACAGTGACCAAAATTGCCATTTTTACAGAGCTTTGCTTACTCAAAAGCTTTCATTTTGACCAATTTCAGGCACCGAAATGACTTTAAACACACTTTTTTTTGTTGAAAAAGTCATAATTCACATCCAACAGTCATTTAGAGTCAAAAGATTAAAAGTTAAAATTTCATCCATGTTGACCATTTTGGGAAAGTTCGACAGGTCCGGAGTCATCGTTTTTCATTAGAAAACTGATTTTTGTAGTGTACCAAAAATGATTCAAAATGTCAATTGGATCGTGCCTCATGTTGAATAACCACTTTTGAAACCCTCGCAGTGACCAAAATTGCCATTTTTACAGAGTTTTGCTTACTCAAAAGCTTCCATTTTGACCAATTTCAGGCACCGAAATGACTTTAAACACACTTTTTTTAGTTGAACAAGTCATAATAACACATTCTAACAGTCATTTAGAGTCAAAAGATTAAAAGTTAAAATTTCATCCATGTTGACCATTTTGGGAAAGTTCGACAGGTCCGGAGTCATCGTTTTTCATCAGAAAATTGATTTATTGGAGTGTACCAAAAATGATTCAAAATGTCAATTGGATCGTGCCTCATGTTGAATAACCACTTTTGAAACCCTCACAGTGACCAAAATTGCCATTTTTACAGAGTTTTGCTTACTCAAAAGCTTCCATTTTGACCAATTTCAGGCACCGAAATGACTTTAAACACACTTATTTTAGTTGAACAAGTCATAATTCACATCCAACAGTCATTTAGAGTCAAAAGATTAAAAGTCAAAATTTCATCCATGTTGACCATTTTGGGAAAATTCGACAGGTCCGGAGTCATCTTTTTTCATCAGAACATTGATTTTTTGTAGTGAACCAAAAATGATTCAAAATGTCAATTGGATCGTGCCTCATGTTGAATAACCACTTTCGAAACCCTCACAGTGACCAAAATTGCCATTTTTACAGAGCTTTGCTTACTCAAAAGCTTTCTTTTTGACCAATTTCAGGCACCGAAATGACTTTAAACACACTTTTTTTAATTGAACAAGTCATAATTCACATCCAACAGTCATTTAGAGTCAAAAGATTAAAAGTTAAAATTTCATCCATGTTGACCATTTTGGGAAAATTCGACAGGTCCGGAGTCATCGTTTTTCATCAGAAAATTGATTTTTTGTAGTGAACCAAAAATGATTGAAAATGTCAATTGGATCGTGCCTCATGTTCAATAACCACTTTTGAAACCCTCACAGTGACCAAAATTGCCATTTTTACAGAGCTTTGCTTACTCAAAACCTTTCTTTTTGACCAATTTCAGGAACCGAAATGACTTTAAACACACCTTTTTTTAGTTGAAAAAGTCATAATTCACATCCAACAGTCATTTAGAGTCAAAAGATTAAAAGTTAAAATTTCATCCATGTTGGCCATTTTGGGAAAGTTCGACAGGTCGTTTTTCATCAGAAAACTGATTTTTTGGAGTGTACCAAAAATGATTCAAAATGTCAATTGGATCGTGCCTCATGTTGAATAACCACTTTTGAAACCCTCACAGTGACCAAAATTGCCATTTTTACAGAGTTTTGCTTACTCAAAAGCTTCCATTTTGGCCAATTTTAGGCACCGAAATGACTTTAAACACACTTTTTTTAGTTGAAAAAGTCATAATAACACATTCCAACAGTCATTTAGAGTCAAAAGATTAAAAGGTAAAATTTCATCCATGTTGACCATTTTGGGAAAGTTCGACAGGTCCGGAGTCATCGTTTTTCATCAGAAAATTGATTTTTTGGAGTGTACCAAAAATGATTCAAAATGTCAATTGGATCGTGCCTCATGATGAATAACCACTTTTGAAACCCTCACAGTGACCAAAATTGCCATTTTTACAGAGCTTTGCTTACTCAAAAGCTTCAATTTTGACCAATTTCAGGCACCGAAAGGACATTAAACACACTTATTTTAGTTGAACAAATCAAAATTCACATCCAACAGGCATTTAGAGTCAAAAGATTAAAAGTTAAAATTTCATCCATGTTTACCATTTTGGGAAAGTTCGACAGGTCCAGAGTCATCGTTTTTCATCGGAAAATTGATTTTTTGGAGTGTACCAAAAATTATTCAAAATGTCAATTGAATTGTGCCTCATGTTGAATAACCACTTTTGAAACCCTCACAGTGACCAATATTGCCATTTTTACAGAGCTTTGCTTACACAAAAGCTTTCATTTTGACCAATTTCAGGCACCAAAATGACTTTAAACACACTTTTTTTAGTTGAAAAAGTCATAATAAAATATTCCAACAGTCATTTAGAGTCAAAAGATTAAAAGTTAAAATTTCATCCATGTTGACCATTTTGGGAAAGTTTGACAGGACCGAAGTCATCGTTTTTCATCAGAAAATTGATTTTTTGGTGTGTACCAAAAATAATTCAAAATGTCAATTGGATTGTGCCTCATGTTGAATAACCGCTTTTGAAACCCTCACAGTGACCAAAATTGCCATTTTTACAGAGCTTTGCTTACTCAAAAGCTTTCATTTTGACCAATTTCAGGCACCGAAATGACTTTAAACACACTTTTTTTTGTTGAAAAAGTCATAATTCACATCCAACAGTCATTTAGAGTCAAAAGATTAAAAGTTAAAATTTCATCCATGTTGACCATTTTGGGAAAGTTCGACAGGTCCGGAGTCATCGTTTTTCATTAGAAAACTGATTTTTGTAGTGTACCAAAAATGATTCAAAATGTCAATTGGATCGTGCCTCATGTTGAATAACCACTTTTGAAACCCTCGCAGTGACCAAAATTGCCATTTTTACAGAGTTTTGCTTGCTCAAAAGCTTCCATTTTGACCAATTTTAGGCACCGAAATGACTTTAAACACACTTTTTTTAGTTGAAAAAGTCATAATAACACATTCTAGCAGTCATTTAGAGTCAAAAGATTAAAAGTTAAAATTTCATCCATGTTGACCATTTTTGGAAAGTTCGACAGGTCCGGAGTCATCGTTTTTCATCAGAAAATTGATTTTTTGGAGTGTACCAAAAATGATTCAAAATGTCAATTGGATCGTGCCTCATGTTGAATAACCACTTTTGAAACCCTCACAGTGACCAAAATTGCCATTTTTACAGAGTTTTGCTTACTCAAAAGCTTCCATTTTGACCAATTTCAGGCACCGAAATGACTTTAAACACACTTATTTTAGTTGAACAAGTCATAATTCACATCCAACAGTCATTTAGAGTCAAAAGATTAAAAGTCAAAATTTCATCCATGTTGACCATTTTGGGAAAATTCGACAGGTCCGGAGTCATCGTTTTTCATCAGAAAATTGATTTTTTGTAGTGAACCAAAAATGATTCAAAATGTCAATTGGATCGTGCCTCATGTTGAATAACCACTTTTGAAACCCTCACAGTGACCAAAATTGCCATTTTTACAGAGTTTTGCTTACTCAAAAGCTTCCATTTTGACCACTTTTAGGCACCGAAATGACTTTAAACACACTTTTTTTAGTTGAAAAAGTCATAATAACACATTCCAACAGTCATTTAGAGTCAAAAGATTAAAAGTTAAAATTTCATCCATGTTGACCATTTTGGGAAAGTTCGACAGGTCCGGAGTCATCGTTTTTCATCAGAAAATTGATTTTTTGGAGTGTACCAAAAATGATTCAAAATGTCAATTGGATCGTGCCTAATGTTGAATAACCACTTTTGAAACCCTCACAGTGACCAAAATTGCCATTTTTACAGAGCTTTGCTAACTCAAAAGCTTCCATTTTGACCAATTTCAGGCACCGAAATGACTTTAAACACACTTATTTTAGTTAAACAAGTAAAAATTCACATCCAACAGGCATTTAGAGTCAAAAGACTAAAAGTTAAAATTTCATCCATGTTGACCATTTTGGGAAAGTTCGACAGGTCCGGAGTCATCGTTTTTCATCAAAAATTTGATTTTTTGGAGTGTACCAAAAATGATTCAAAATGTCAATTGGATTGTGACTCATGTTGAATAACCACTTTTGAAACCCTAACAGTGACCAAAATTGCCATTTCTACAGAGTTTTGCTTACTCAAAAGCTTCCATTTTGAGCAATTTCAGGCACCGAAATGACTTTAAACACACTTATTTTAGTTGAACAAGTCATAATTCACATCCAACAGTCATTTAGAGTTAAAAGATTAAAAGTTAAAATTTCATCCATGTTGACCATTTTGGGAAAATTCGACAGGTCCGGAGTCATCGTTTTTCATCAGAAAATTGATTTTTTGGAGTGTACCAAAAATGATTCAAAATGTCAATTGGATCGTGCCTCATGTTGAATAACCACTTTTGAAACCCTCACAGTGACCAAAATTGCCATTTTTACAGAGTTTTGCTTACTCAAAAGCTTCCATTTTGACCAATTTCAGGCACCGAAATGACTTTAAACACACTTATTTTAGTTGAACAAGTCATAATTCACATCCAACAGTCTTTTAGAGTCAAAAGATTAAAAGTCAAAATTTCATCCATGTTGACCATTTTGGGAAAATTCGACAGGTCCGGAGTCATCTTTTTTCATCAGAAAATTGATTTTTTGTAGTGAACCAAAAATGATTCAAAATGTCAATTGGATCGTGCCTCGTGTTGAATAACCACTTTTGAAACCCTCACAGTGACCAAAATTGCCATTTTTACAGAGCTTTGCTTACTCAAAAGCTTTCTTTTTGACCAATTTCAGACACCGAAATGACTTTAAACACACTTTTTTTAGTTGAACAAGTCATAATTCACATCCAACAGTCATTTAGAGTCAAAAGATTAAAAGTTAAAATTTCATCCATGTTGACCATTTTGGGAAAATTCGACAGGTCCGGAGTCATCGTTTTTCATCAGAAAATTGATTTTTTGTAGTGAACCAAAAATTATTCAAAATGTCAATTGGATCGTGCCTCATGTTGAATAACCACTTTTGAAACCCTCACAGTGACCAAAATTGCCATTTTTACAGAGCTTTGCTTACTCAAAAGCTTCAATTTTTACCAATTTCAGGCACCGAAAGGACATTAAACACACTTATTTTAGTTGAACAAATCAAAATTCACATCCAACAGGCATTTAGAGTCAAAAGATTAAAAGTTAAAATTTCATCCATGTTTACCATTTTGGGAAAGTTCGACAGGTCCAGAGTCATCGTTTTTCATCGGAAAATTGATTTTTTGGAGTGTACCAAAAATTATTCAAAATGTCAATTGAATTGTGCCTCATGTTGAATAACCACTTTTGAAACCCTCACAGTGACCAAAATTGCCATTTTTACAGAGCTTTGCTTACACAAAAGCTTTCATTTTGACCAATTTCAGGCACCAAAATGACTTTAAACACACTTTTTTTAGTTGAAAAAGTCATAATAAAATATTCCAACAGTCATTTAGAGTCAAAAGATTAAAAGTTAAAATTTCATCCATGTTGACCATTTTGGGAAAGTTTGACAGGACCGAAGTCATCGTTTTTCATCAGAAAATTGATTTTTTGGTGTGTACCAAAAATATTTCAAAATGTCAATTGGATTGTGCCTCATGTTGAATAACCGCTTTTGAAACCCTCACAGTGACCAAAATTGCCATTGTTACAGAGCTTTGCTTACTCAAAAGCTTTCATTTTGACCAATTTCAGGCACCGAAATGACTTTAAACACACTTTTTTTTGTTGAAAAAGTCATAATTCACATCCAACAGTCATTTAGAGTCAAAAGATTAAAAGTTAAAATTTCATCCATGTTGACCATTTTGGGAAAGTTCGACAGGTCCGGAGTCATCGTTTTTCATTAGAAAACTGATTTTTGTAGTGTACCAAAAATGATTCAAAATGTCAATTGGATCGTGCCTCATGTTGAATAACCACTTTTGAAACCCTCGCAGTGACCAAAATTGCCATTTTTACAGAGTTTTGCTTACTCAAAAGCTTCCATTTTGACCAATTTCAGGCACCGAAATGACTTTAAACACACTTTTTTTAGTTGAACAAGTCATAATAACACATTCTAACAGTCATTTAGAGTCAAAAGATTAAAAGTTAAAATTTCATCCATGTTGACCATTTTGGGAAAGTTCGACAGGTCCGGAGTCATCGTTTTTCATCAGAAAATTGATTTTTTGGAGTGTACCAAAAATGATTCAAAATGTCAATTGGATCGTGCCTCATGTTGAATATCCACTTTTGAAACCCTCACAGTGACCAAAATTGCCATTTTTACAGAGTTTTGCTTACTCAAAAGCTTCCATTTTGACCAATTTCAGGCACCGAAATGACTTTAAACACACTTATTTTAGTTGAACAAGTCATAATTCACATCCAACAGTCATTTAGAGTCAAAAGATTAAAAGTCAAAATTTCATCCATGTTGACCATTTTGGGAAAATTCGACAGGTCCGGAGTCATCTTTTTTCATCAGAACATTGATTTTTTGTAGTGAACCAAAAATGATTCAAAATGTCAATTGGATCGTGCCTCATGTTGAATAACCACTTTCGAAACCCTCACAGTGACCAAAATTGCCATTTTTACAGAGCTTTGCTTACTCAAAAGCTTTCTTTTTGACCAATTTCAGGCACCGAAATGACTTTAAACACACTTTTTTTAATTGAACAAGTCATAATTCACATCCAACAGTCATTTAGAGTCAAAAGATTAAAAGTTAAAATTTCATCCATGTTGACCATTTTGGGAAAATTCGACAGGTCCGGAGTCATCGTTTTTCATCAGAAAATTGATTTTTTGTAGTGAACCCAAAATGATTGAAAATGTCAATTGGATCGTGCCTCATGTTGAATAACCACTTTTGAAACCCTCACAGTGACCAAAATTGCCATTTTTACAGAGCTTTGCTTACTCAAAACCTTTCTTTTTGACCAATTTCAGGAACCGAAATGACTTTAAACACACCTTTTTTTAGTTGAAAAAGTCATAATTCACATCCAACAGTCATTTAGAGTCAAAAGATTAAAAGTTAAAATTTCATCCATGTTGGCCATTTTGGGAAAGTTCGACAGGTCGTTTTTCATCAGAAAACTGATTTTTTGGAGTGTACCAAAAATGATTCAAAATGTCAATTGGATCGTGCCTCATGTTGAATAACCACTTTTGAAACCCTCACAGTGACCAAAATTGCCATTTTTACAGAGTTTTGCTTACTCAAAAGCTTCCATTTTGGCCAATTTTAGGCACCGAAATGACTTTAAACACACTTTTTTTAGTTGAAAAAGTCATAATAACACATTCCAACAGTCATTTAGAGTCAAAAGATTAAAAGGTAAAATTTCATCCATGTTGACCATTTTGGGAAAGTTCGACAGGTCCGGAGTCATCGTTTTTCATCAGAAAATTGATTTTTTGGAGTGTACCAAAAATGATTCAAAATGTCAATTGGATCGTGCCTCATGATGAATAACCACTTTTGAAACCCTCACAGTGACCAAAATTGCCATTTTTACAGAGCTTTGCTTACTCAAAAGCTTCAATTTTGACCAATTTCAGGCACCGAAAGGACATTAAACACACTTATTTTAGTTGAACAAATCAAAATTCACATCCAACAGGCATTTAGAGTCAAAAGATTAAAAGTTAAAATTTCATCCATGTTTACCATTTTGGGAAAGTTCGACAGGTCCAGAGTCATCGTTTTTCATCGGAAAATTGATTTTTTGGAGTGTACCAAAAATTATTCAAAATGTCAATTGAATTGTGCCTCATGTTGAATAACCACTTTTGAAACCCTCACAGTGACCAAAATTGCCATTTTTACAGAGCTTTGCTTACACAAAAGCTTTCATTTTGACCAATTTCAGGCACCAAAATGACTTTAAACACACTTTTTTTAGTTGAAAAAGTCATAATAAAATATTCCAACAGTCATTTAGAGTCAAAAGATTAAAAGTTAAAATTTCATCCATGTTGACCATTTTGGGAAAGTTTGACAGGACCGAAGTCATCGTTTTTCATCAGAAAATTGATTTTTTGGTGTGTACCAAAAATAATTCAAAATGTCAATTGGATTGTGCCTCATGTTGAATAACCGCTTTTGAAACCCTCACAGTGACCAAAATTGCCATTTTTACAGAGCTTTGCTTACTCAAAAGCTTTCATTTTGACCAATTTCAGGCACCGAAATGACTTTAAACACACTTTTTTTTGTTGAAAAAGTCATAATAACACATTCTAGCAGTCATTTAGAGTCAAAAGATTAAAAGTTAAAATTTCATCCATGTTGACCATTTTGGGAAAGTTCGACAGGTCCGGAGTCATCGTTTTTCATCAGAAAATTGATTTTTTGGAGTGTACCAAAAATGATTCAAAATGTCAATTGGATCGTGCCTCATGTTGAATAACCACTTTTGAAACCCTCACAGTGACCAAAATTGCCATTTTTACAGAGTTTTGCTTACTCAAAAGCTTCCATTTTGACCAATTTCAGGCACCGAAATGACTTTAAACACACTTATTTTAGTTGAACAAGTCATAATTCACATCCAACAGTCATTTAGAGTCAAAAGATTAAAAGTCAAAATTTCATCCATGTTGACCATTTTGGGAAAATTCGACAGGTCCGGAGTCATCGTTTTTCATCAGAAAATTGATTTTTTGTAGTGAACCAAAAATGATTCAAAAATGATTCAAAATGTCAATTGGATCGTGCCTCATGTTGAATAACCACTTTTGAAACCCTCACAGTGACCAAAATTGCCATTTTTACAGAGTTTTGCTTACTCAAAAGCTTCCATTTTGACCAATTTTAGGCACCGAAATGACTTTAAACACACTTTTTTTAGTTGAAAAAGTCATAATAACACATTCCAACAGTCATTTAGAGTCAAAAGATTAAAAGTTAAAATTTCATCCATGTTGACCATTTTGGGAAAGTTTGACAGGACCGAAGTCATCGTTTTTCATCAGAAAATTGATTTTTTGGTGTGTACCAAAAATATTTCAAAATGTCAATTGGATTGTGCCTCATGTTGAATAACCGCTTTTGAAACCCTCACAGTGACCAAAATTGCCATTTTTACAGAGCTTTGCTTACTCAAAAGCTTTCATTTTGACCAATTTCAGGCACCGAAATGACTTTAAACACACTTTTTTTTGTTGAAAAAGTCATAATTCACATCCAACAGTCATTTAGAGTCAAAAGATTAAAAGTTAAAATTTCATCCATGTTGACCATTTTGGGAAAGTTCGACAGGTCCGGAGTCATCGTTTTTCATTAGAAAACTGATTTTTGTAGTGTACCAAAAATGATTCAAAATGTCAATTGGATCGTGCCTCATGTTGAATAACCACTTTTGAAACCCTCGCAGTGACCAAAATTGCCATTTTTACAGAGTTTTGCTTACTCAAAAGCTTCCATTTTGACCAATTTCAGGCACCGAAATGACTTTAAACACACTTTTTTTAGTTGAACAAGTCATAATAACACATTCTAACAGTCATTTAGAGTCAAAAGATTAAAAGTTAAAATTTCATCCATGTTGACCATTTTGGGAAAGTTCGACAGGTCCGGAGTCATCGTTTTTCATCAGAAAATTGATTTATTGGAGTGTACCAAAAATGATTCAAAATGTCAATTGGATCGTGCCTCATGTTGAATAACCACTTTTGAAACCCTCACAGTGACCAAAATTGCCATTTTTACAGAGTTTTGCTTACTCAAAAGCTTCCATTTTGACCAATTTCAGGCACCGAAATGACTTTAAACACACTTATTTTAGTTGAACAAGTCATAATTCACATCCAACAGTCATTTAGAGTCAAAAGATTAAAAGTCAAAATTTCATCCATGTTGACCATTTTGGGAAAATTCGACAGGTCCGGAGTCATCTTTTTTCATCAGAACATTGATTTTTTGTAGTGAACCAAAAATGATTCAAAATGTCAATTGGATCGTGCCTCATGTTGAATAACCACTTTCGAAACCCTCACAGTGACCAAAATTGCCATTTTTACAGAGCTTTGCTTACTCAAAAGCTTTCTTTTTGACCAATTTCAGGCACCGAAATGACTTTAAACACACTTTTTTTAATTGAACAAGTCATAATTCACATCCAACAGTCATTTAGAGTCAAAAGATTAAAAGTTAAAATTTCATCCATGTTGACCATTTTGGGAAAATTCGACAGGTCCGGAGTCATCGTTTTTCATCAGAAAATTGATTTTTTGTAGTGAACCAAAAATGATTGAAAATGTCAATTGGATCGTGCCTCATGTTGAATAACCACTTTTGAAACCCTCACAGTGACCAAAATTGCCATTTTTACAGAGCTTTGCTTACTCAAAACCTTTCTTTTTGACCAATTTCAGGAACCGAAATGACTTTAAACACACCTTTTTTTAGTTGAAAAAGTCATAATTCACATCCAACAGTCATTTAGAGTCAAAAGATTAAAAGTTAAAATTTCATCCATGTTGGCCATTTTGGGAAAGTTCGACAGGTCGTTTTTCATCAGAAAACTGATTTTTTGGAGTGTACCAAAAATGATTCAAAATGTCAATTGGATCGTGCCTCATGTTGAATAACCACTTTTGAAACCCTCACAGTGACCAAAATTGCCATTTTTACAGAGTTTTGCTTACTCAAAAGCTTCCATTTTGGCCAATTTTAGGCACCGAAATGACTTTAAACACACTTTTTTTAGTTGAAAAAGTCATAATAACACATTCCAACAGTCATTTAGAGTCAAAAGATTAAAAGGTAAAATTTCATCCATGTTGACCATTTTGGGAAAGTTCGACAGGTCCGGAGTCATCGTTTTTCATCAGAAAATTGATTTTTTGGAGTGTACCAAAAATGATTCAAAATGTCAATTGGATCGTGCCTCATGATGAATAACCACTTTTGAAACCCTCACAGTGACCAAAATTGCCATTTTTACAGAGCTTTGCTTACTCAAAAGCTTCAATTTTGACCAATTTCAGGCACCGAAAGGACATTAAACACACTTATTTTAGTTGAACAAATCAAAATTCACATCCAACAGGCATTTAGAGTCAAAAGATTAAAAGTTAAAATTTCATCCATGTTTACCATTTTGGGAAAGTTCGACAGGTCCAGAGTCATCGTTTTTCATCGGAAAATTGATTTTTTGGAGTGTACCAAAAATTATTCAAAATGTCAATTGAATTGTGCCTCATGTTGAATAACCACTTTTGAAACCCTCACAGTGACCAAAATTGCCATTTTTACAGAGCTTTGCTTACACAAAAGCTTTCATTTTGACCAATTTCAGGCACCAAAATGACTTTAAACACACTTTTTTTAGTTGAAAAAGTCATAATAAAATATTCCAACAGTCATTTAGAGTCAAAAGATTAAAAGTTAAAATTTCATCCATGTTGACCATTTTGGGAAAGTTTGACAGGACCGAAGTCATCGTTTTTCATCAGAAAATTGATTTTTTGGTGTGTACCAAAAATAATTCAAAATGTCAATTGGATTGTGCCTCATGTTGAATAACCGCTTTTGAAACCCTCACAGTGACCAAAATTGCCATTTTTACAGAGCTTTGCTTACTCAAAAGCTTTCATTTTGACCAATTTCAGGCACCGAAATGACTTTAAACACACTTTTTTTTGTTGAAAAAGTCATAATAACACATTCTAGCAGTCATTTAGAGTCAAAAGATTAAAAGTTAAAATTTCATCCATGTTGACCATTTTGGGAAAGTTCGACAGGTCCGGAGTCATCGTTTTTCATCAGAAAATTGATTTTTTGGAGTGTACCAAAAATGATTCAAAATGTCAATTGGATCGTGCCTCATGTTGAATAACCACTTTTGAAACCCTCACAGTGACCAAAATTGCCATTTTTACAGAGTTTTGCTTACTCAAAAGCTTCCATTTTGACCAATTTCAGGCACCGAAATGACTTTAAACACACTTATTTTAGTTGAACAAGTCATAATTCACATCCAACAGTCATTTAGAGTCAAAAGATTAAAAGTCAAAATTTCATCCATGTTGACCATTTTGGGAAAATTCGACAGGTCCGGAGTCATCGTTTTTCATCAGAAAATTGATTTTTTGTAGTGAACCAAAAATGATTCAAAAATGATTCAAAATGTCAATTGGATCGTGCCTCATGTTGAATAACCACTTTTGAAACCCTCACAGTGACCAAAATTGCCATTTTTACAGAGTTTTGCTTACTCAAAAGCTTCCATTTTGACCAATTTTAGGCACCGAAATGACTTTAAACACACTTTTTTTAGTTGAAAAAGTCATAATAACACATTCCAACAGTCATTTAGAGTCAAAAGATTAAAAGTTAAAATTTCATCCATGTTGACCATTTTGGGAAAGTTTGACAGGACCGAAGTCATCGTTTTTCATCAGAAAATTGATTTTTTGGTGTGTACCAAAAATATTTCAAAATGTCAATTGGATTGTGCCTCATGTTGAATAACCGCTTTTGAAACCCTCACAGTGACCAAAATTGCCATTTTTACAGAGCTTTGCTTACTCAAAAGCTTTCATTTTGACCAATTTCAGGCACCGAAATGACTTTAAACACACTTTTTTTTGTTGAAAAAGTCATAATTCACATCCAACAGTCATTTAGAGTCAAAAGATTAAAAGTTAAAATTTCATCCATGTTGACCATTTTGGGAAAGTTCGACAGGTCCGGAGTCATCGTTTTTCATTAGAAAACTGATTTTTGTAGTGTACCAAAAATGATTCAAAATGTCAATTGGATCGTGCCTCATGTTGAATAACCACTTTTGAAACCCTCGCAGTGACCAAAATTGCCATTTTTACAGAGTTTTGCTTACTCAAAAGCTTCCATTTTGACCAATTTCAGGCACCGAAATGACTTTAAACACACTTTTTTTAGTTGAACAAGTCATAATAACACATTCTAACAGTCATTTAGAGTCAAAAGATTAAAAGTTAAAATTTCATCCATGTTGACCATTTTGGGAAAGTTCGACAGGTCCGGAGTCATCGTTTTTCATCAGAAAATTGATTTATTGGAGTGTACCAAAAATGATTCAAAATGTCAATTGGATCGTGCCTCATGTTGAATAACCACTTTTGAAACCCTCACAGTGACCAAAATTGCCATTTTTACAGAGTTTTGCTTACTCAAAAGCTTCCATTTTGACCAATTTCAGGCACCGAAATGACTTTAAACACACTTATTTTAGTTGAACAAGTCATAATTCACATCCAACAGTCATTTAGAGTCAAAAGATTAAAAGTCAAAATTTCATCCATGTTGACCATTTTGGGAAAATTCGACAGGTCCGGAGTCATCTTTTTTCATCAGAACATTGATTTTTTGTAGTGAACCAAAAATGATTCAAAATGTCAATTGGATCGTGCCTCATGTTGAATAACCACTTTCGAAACCCTCACAGTGACCAAAATTGCCATTTTTACAGAGCTTTGCTTACTCAAAAGCTTTCTTTTTGACCAATTTCAGGCACCGAAATGACTTTAAACACACTTTTTTTAATTGAACAAGTCATAATTCACATCCAACAGTCATTTAGAGTCAAAAGATTAAAAGTTAAAATTTCATCCATGTTGACCATTTTGGGAAAATTCGACAGGTCCGGAGTCATCGTTTTTCATCAGAAAATTGATTTTTTGTAGTGAACCAAAAATGATTGAAAATGTCAATTGGATCGTGCCTCATGTTGAATAACCACTTTTGAAACCCTCACAGTGACCAAAATTGCCATTTTTACAGAGCTTTGCTTACTCAAAACCTTTCTTTTTGACCAATTTCAGGAACCGAAATGACTTTAAACACACCTTTTTTTAGTTGAAAAAGTCATAATTCACATCCAACAGTCATTTAGAGTCAAAAGATTAAAAGTTAAAATTTCATCCATGTTGGCCATTTTGGGAAAGTTCGACAGGTCGTTTTTCATCAGAAAACTGATTTTTTGGAGTGTACCAAAAATGATTCAAAATGTCAATTGGATCGTGCCTCATGTTGAATAACCACTTTTGAAACCCTCACAGTGACCAAAATTGCCATTTTTACAGAGTTTTGCTTACTCAAAAGCTTCCATTTTGGCCAATTTTAGGCACCGAAATGACTTTAAACACACTTTTTTTAGTTGAAAAAGTCATAATAACACATTCCAACAGTCATTTAGAGTCAAAAGATTAAAAGGTAAAATTTCATCCATGTTGACCATTTTGGGAAAGTTCGACAGGTCCGGAGTCATCGTTTTTCATCAGAAAATTGATTTTTTGGAGTGTACCAAAAATGATTCAAAATGTCAATTGGATCGTGCCTCATGTTGAATAACCACTTTTGAAACCCTCACAGTGACCAAAATTGCCATTTTTACAGAGCTTTGCTTACTCAAAAGCTTCAATTTTTACCAATTTCAGGCACCGAAAGGACATTAAACACACTTATTTTAGTTGAACAAATCAAAATTCACATCCAACAGGCATTTAGAGTCAAAAGATTAAAAGTTAAAATTTCATCCATGTTTACCATTTTGGGAAAGTTCGACAGGTCCAGAGTCATCGTTTTTCATCGGAAAATTGATTTTTTGGAGTGTACCAAAAATTATTCAAAATGTCAATTGAATTGTGCCTCATGTTGAATAACCACTTTTGAAACCCTCACAGTGACCAAAATTGCCATTTTTACAGAGCTTTGCTTACACAAAAGCTTTCATTTTGACCAATTTCAGGCACCAAAATGACTTTAAACACACTTTTTTTAGTTGAAAAAGTCATAATAAAATATTCCAACAGTCATTTAGAGTCAAAAGATTAAAAGTTAAAATTTCATCCATGTTGACCATTTTGGGAAAGTTTGACAGGACCGAAGTCATCGTTTTTCATCAGAAAATTGATTTTTTGGTGTGTACCAAAAATATTTCAAAATGTCAATTGGATTGTGCCTCATGTTGAATAACCGCTTTTGAAACCCTCACAGTGACCAAAATTGCCATTGTTACAGAGCTTTGCTTACTCAAAAGCTTTCATTTTGACCAATTTCAGGCACCGAAATGACTTTAAACACACTTTTTTTTGTTGAAAAAGTCATAATTCACATCCAACAGTCATTTAGAGTCAAAAGATTAAAAGTTAAAATTTCATCCATGTTGACCATTTTGGGAAAGTTCGACAGGTCCGGAGTCATCGTTTTTCATTAGAAAACTGATTTTTGTAGTGTACCAAAAATGATTCAAAATGTCAATTGGATCGTGCCTCATGTTGAATAACCACTTTTGAAACCCTCGCAGTGACCAAAATTGCCATTTTTACAGAGTTTTGCTTACTCAAAAGCTTCCATTTTGACCAATTTCAGGCACCGAAATGACTTTAAACACACTTTTTTTAGTTGAACAAGTCATAATAACACATTCTAACAGTCATTTAGAGTCAAAAGATTAAAAGTTAAAATTTCATCCATGTTGACCATTTTGGGAAAGTTCGACAGGTCCGGAGTCATCGTTTTTCATCAGAAAATTGATTTTTTGGAGTGTACCAAAAATGATTCAAAATGTCAATTGGATCGTGCCTCATGTTGAATATCCACTTTTGAAACCCTCACAGTGACCAAAATTGCCATTTTTACAGAGTTTTGCTTACTCAAAAGCTTCCATTTTGACCAATTTCAGGCACCGAAATGACTTTAAACACACTTATTTTAGTTGAACAAGTCATAATTCACATCCAACAGTCATTTAGAGTCAAAAGATTAAAAGTCAAAATTTCATCCATGTTGACCATTTTGGGAAAATTCGACAGGTCCGGAGTCATCTTTTTTCATCAGAACATTGATTTTTTGTAGTGAACCAAAAATGATTCAAAATGTCAATTGGATCGTGCCTCATGTTGAATAACCACTTTCGAAACCCTCACAGTGACCAAAATTGCCATTTTTACAGAGCTTTGCTTACTCAAAAGCTTTCTTTTTGACCAATTTCAGGCACCGAAATGACTTTAAACACACTTTTTTTAATTGAACAAGTCATAATTCACATCCAACAGTCATTTAGAGTCAAAAGATTAAAAGTTAAAATTTCATCCATGTTGACCATTTTGGGAAAATTCGACAGGTCCGGAGTCATCGTTTTTCATCAGAAAATTGATTTTTTGTAGTGAACCCAAAATGATTGAAAATGTCAATTGGATCGTGCCTCATGTTGAATAACCACTTTTGAAACCCTCACAGTGACCAAAATTGCCATTTTTACAGAGCTTTGCTTACTCAAAACCTTTCTTTTTGACCAATTTCAGGAACCGAAATGACTTTAAACACACCTTTTTTTAGTTGAAAAAGTCATAATTCACATCCAACAGTCATTTAGAGTCAAAAGATTAAAAGTTAAAATTTCATCCATGTTGGCCATTTTGGGAAAGTTCGACAGGTCGTTTTTCATCAGAAAACTGATTTTTTGGAGTGTACCAAAAATGATTCAAAATGTCAATTGGATCGTGCCTCATGTTGAATAACCACTTTTGAAACCCTCACAGTGACCAAAATTGCCATTTTTACAGAGTTTTGCTTACTCAAAAGCTTCCATTTTGGCCAATTTTAGGCACCGAAATGACTTTAAACACACTTTTTTTAGTTGAAAAAGTCATAATAACACATTCCAACAGTCATTTAGAGTCAAAAGATTAAAAGGTAAAATTTCATCCATGTTGACCATTTTGGGAAAGTTCGACAGGTCCGGAGTCATCGTTTTTCATCAGAAAATTGATTTTTTGGAGTGTACCAAAAATGATTCAAAATGTCAATTGGATCGTGCCTCATGATGAATAACCACTTTTGAAACCCTCACAGTGACCAAAATTGCCATTTTTACAGAGCTTTGCTTACTCAAAAGCTTCAATTTTGACCAATTTCAGGCACCGAAAGGACATTAAACACACTTATTTTAGTTGAACAAATCAAAATTCACATCCAACAGGCATTTAGAGTCAAAAGATTAAAAGTTAAAATTTCATCCATGTTTACCATTTTGGGAAAGTTCGACAGGTCCAGAGTCATCGTTTTTCATCGGAAAATTGATTTTTTGGAGTGTACCAAAAATTATTCAAAATGTCAATTGAATTGTGCCTCATGTTGAATAACCACTTTTGAAACCCTCACAGTGACCAAAATTGCCATTTTTACAGAGCTTTGCTTACACAAAAGCTTTCATTTTGACCAATTTCAGGCACCAAAATGACTTTAAACACACTTTTTTTAGTTGAAAAAGTCATAATAAAATATTCCAACAGTCATTTAGAGTCAAAAGATTAAAAGTTAAAATTTCATCCATGTTGACCATTTTGGGAAAGTTTGACAGGACCGAAGTCATCGTTTTTCATCAGAAAATTGATTTTTTGGTGTGTACCAAAAATAATTCAAAATGTCAATTGGATTGTGCCTCATGTTGAATAACCGCTTTTGAAACCCTCACAGTGACCAAAATTGCCATTTTTACAGAGCTTTGCTTACTCAAAAGCTTTCATTTTGACCAATTTCAGGCACCGAAATGACTTTAAACACACTTTTTTTTGTTGAAAAAGTCATAATAACACATTCTAGCAGTCATTTAGAGTCAAAAGATTAAAAGTTAAAATTTCATCCATGTTGACCATTTTGGGAAAGTTCGACAGGTCCGGAGTCATCGTTTTTCATCAGAAAATTGATTTTTTGGAGTGTACCAAAAATGATTCAAAATGTCAATTGGATCGTGCCTCATGTTGAATAACCACTTTTGAAACCCTCACAGTGACCAAAATTGCCATTTTTACAGAGTTTTGCTTACTCAAAAGCTTCCATTTTGACCAATTTCAGGCACCGAAATGACTTTAAACACACTTATTTTAGTTGAACAAGTCATAATTCACATCCAACAGTCATTTAGAGTCAAAAGATTAAAAGTCAAAATTTCATCCATGTTGACCATTTTGGGAAAATTCGACAGGTCCGGAGTCATCGTTTTTCATCAGAAAATTGATTTTTTGTAGTGAACCAAAAATGATTCAAAAATGATTCAAAATGTCAATTGGATCGTGCCTCATGTTGAATAACCACTTTTGAAACCCTCACAGTGACCAAAATTGCCATTTTTACAGAGTTTTGCTTACTCAAAAGCTTCCATTTTGACCAATTTTAGGCACCGAAATGACTTTAAACACACTTTTTTTAGTTGAAAAAGTCATAATAACACATTCCAACAGTCATTTAGAGTCAAAAGATTAAAAGTTAAAATTTCATCCATGTTGACCATTTTGGGAAAGTTTGACAGGACCGAAGTCATCGTTTTTCATCAGAAAATTGATTTTTTGGTGTGTACCAAAAATATTTCAAAATGTCAATTGGATTGTGCCTCATGTTGAATAACCGCTTTTGAAACCCTCACAGTGACCAAAATTGCCATTTTTACAGAGCTTTGCTTACTCAAAAGCTTTCATTTTGACCAATTTCAGGCACCGAAATGACTTTAAACACACTTTTTTTTGTTGAAAAAGTCAAAATTCACATCCAACAGTCATTTAGAGTCAAAAGATTAAAAGTTAAAATTTCATCCATGTTGACCATTTTGGGAAAGTTCGACAGGTCCGGAGTCATCGTTTTTCATTAGAAAACTGATTTTTGTAGTGTACCAAAAATGATTCAAAATGTCAATTGGATCGTGCCTCATGTTGAATAACCACTTTTGAAACCCTCGCAGTGACCAAAATTGCCATTTTTACAGAG
Organism: Lissotriton helveticus; assembly: GCF_964261635.1. Classification (NCBI taxonomy): domain Eukaryota; kingdom Metazoa; phylum Chordata; class Amphibia; order Caudata; family Salamandridae; genus Lissotriton; species Lissotriton helveticus. Next base: position 340,373,624 of record NC_136072.1, read on the forward strand.
TTTTGCTTACTCAAAAGCTTCCATTTTGACCAATTTCAGGCACCGAAATGACTTTAAACACACTTTTTTTAGTTGAACAAGTCATAATAACACATTCTAACAGTCATTTAGAGTCAAAAGATTAAAAGTTAAAATTTCATCCATGTTGACCATTTTGGGAAAGTTCGACAGGTCCGGAGTCATCGTTTTTCATCAGAAAATTGATTTATTGGAGTGTACCAAAAATGATTCAAAATGTCAATTGGATCGTGCCTCATGTTGAATAACCACTTTTGAAACCCTCACAGTGACCAAAATTGCCATTTTTACAGAGTTTTGCTTACTCAAAAGCTTCCATTTTGACCAATTTCAGGCACCGAAATGACTTTAAACACACTTATTTTAGTTGAACAAGTCATAATTCACATCCAACAGTCATTTAGAGTCAAAAGATTAAAAGTCAAAATTTCATCCATGTTGACCATTTTGGGAAAATTCGACAGGTCCGGAGTCATCTTTTTTCATCAGAACATTGATTTTTTGTAGTGAACCAAAAATGATTCAAAATGTCAATTGGATCGTGCCTCATGTTGAATAACCACTTTCGAAACCCTCACAGTGACCAAAATTGCCATTTTTACAGAGCTTTGCTTACTCAAAAGCTTTCTTTTTGACCAATTTCAGGCACCGAAATGACTTTAAACACACTTTTTTTAATTGAACAAGTCATAATTCACATCCAACAGTCATTTAGAGTCAAAAGATTAAAAGTTAAAATTTCATCCATGTTGACCATTTTGGGAAAATTCGACAGGTCCGGAGTCATCGTTTTTCATCAGAAAATTGATTTTTTGTAGTGAACCAAAAATGATTGAAAATGTCAATTGGATCGTGCCTCATGTTGAATAACCACTTTTGAAACCCTCACAGTGACCAAAATTGCCATTTTTACAGAGCTTTGCTTACTCAAAACCTTTCTTTTTGACCAATTTCAGGAACCGAAATGACTTTAAACACACCTTTTTTTAGTTGAAAAAGTCATAATTCACATCCAACAGTCATTTAGAGTCAAAAGATTAAAAGTTAAAATTTCATCCATGTTGGCCATTTTGGGAAAGTTCGACAGGTCGTTTTTCATCAGAAAACTGATTTTTTGGAGTGTACCAAAAATGATTCAAAATGTCAATTGGATCGTGCCTCATGTTGAATAACCACTTTTGAAACCCTCACAGTGACCAAAATTGCCATTTTTACAGAGTTTTGCTTACTCAAAAGCTTCCATTTTGGCCAATTTTAGGCACCGAAATGACTTTAAACACACTTTTTTTAGTTGAAAAAGTCATAATAACACATTCCAACAGTCATTTAGAGTCAAAAGATTAAAAGGTAAAATTTCATCCATGTTGACCATTTTGGGAAAGTTCGACAGGTCCGGAGTCATCGTTTTTCATCAGAAAATTGATTTTTTGGAGTGTACCAAAAATGATTCAAAATGTCAATTGGATCGTGCCTCATGATGAATAACCACTTTTGAAACCCTCACAGTGACCAAAATTGCCATTTTTACAGAGCTTTGCTTACTCAAAAGCTTCAATTTTGACCAATTTCAGGCACCGAAAGGACATTAAACACACTTATTTTAGTTGAACAAATCAAAATTCACATCCAACAGGCATTTAGAGTCAAAAGATTAAAAGTTAAAATTTCATCCATGTTTACCATTTTGGGAAAGTTCGACAGGTCCAGAGTCATCGTTTTTCATCGGAAAATTGATTTTTTGGAGTGTACCAAAAATTATTCAAAATGTCAATTGAATTGTGCCTCATGTTGAATAACCACTTTTGAAACCCTCACAGTGACCAAAATTGCCATTTTTACAGAGCTTTGCTTACACAAAAGCTTTCATTTTGACCAATTTCAGGCACCAAAATGACTTTAAACACACTTTTTTTAGTTGAAAAAGTCATAATAAAATATTCCAACAGTCATTTAGAGTCAAAAGATTAAAAGTTAAAATTTCATCCATGTTGACCATTTTGGGAAAGTTTGACAGGACCGAAGTCATCGTTTTTCATCAGAAAATTGATTTTTTGGTGTGTACCAAAAATAATTCAAAATGTCAATTGGATTGTGCCTCATGTTGAATAACCGCTTTTGAAACCCTCACAGTGACCAAAATTGCCATTTTTACAGAGCTTTGCTTACTCAAAAGCTTTCATTTTGACCAATTTCAGGCACCGAAATGACTTTAAACACACTTTTTTTTGTTGAAAAAGTCATAATAACACATTCTAGCAGTCATTTAGAGTCAAAAGATTAAAAGTTAAAATTTCATCCATGTTGACCATTTTGGGAAAGTTCGACAGGTCCGGAGTCATCGTTTTTCATCAGAAAATTGATTTTTTGGAGTGTACCAAAAATGATTCAAAATGTCAATTGGATCGTGCCTCATGTTGAATAACCACTTTTGAAACCCTCACAGTGACCAAAATTGCCATTTTTACAGAGTTTTGCTTACTCAAAAGCTTCCATTTTGACCAATTTCAGGCACCGAAATGACTTTAAACACACTTATTTTAGTTGAACAAGTCATAATTCACATCCAACAGTCATTTAGAGTCAAAAGATTAAAAGTCAAAATTTCATCCATGTTGACCATTTTGGGAAAATTCGACAGGTCCGGAGTCATCGTTTTTCATCAGAAAATTGATTTTTTGTAGTGAACCAAAAATGATTCAAAAATGATTCAAAATGTCAATTGGATCGTGCCTCATGTTGAATAACCACTTTTGAAACCCTCACAGTGACCAAAATTGCCATTTTTACAGAGTTTTGCTTACTCAAAAGCTTCCATTTTGACCAATTTTAGGCACCGAAATGACTTTAAACACACTTTTTTTAGTTGAAAAAGTCATAATAACACATTCCAACAGTCATTTAGAGTCAAAAGATTAAAAGTTAAAATTTCATCCATGTTGACCATTTTGGGAAAGTTTGACAGGACCGAAGTCATCGTTTTTCATCAGAAAATTGATTTTTTGGTGTGTACCAAAAATATTTCAAAATGTCAATTGGATTGTGCCTCATGTTGAATAACCGCTTTTGAAACCCTCACAGTGACCAAAATTGCCATTTTTACAGAGCTTTGCTTACTCAAAAGCTTTCATTTTGACCAATTTCAGGCACCGAAATGACTTTAAACACACTTTTTTTTGTTGAAAAAGTCATAATTCACATCCAACAGTCATTTAGAGTCAAAAGATTAAAAGTTAAAATTTCATCCATGTTGACCATTTTGGGAAAGTTCGACAGGTCCGGAGTCATCGTTTTTCATTAGAAAACTGATTTTTGTAGTGTACCAAAAATGATTCAAAATGTCAATTGGATCGTGCCTCATGTTGAATAACCACTTTTGAAACCCTCGCAGTGACCAAAATTGCCATTTTTACAGAGTTTTGCTTACTCAAAAGCTTCCATTTTGACCAATTTCAGGCACCGAAATGACTTTAAACACACTTTTTTTAGTTGAACAAGTCATAATAACACATTCTAACAGTCATTTAGAGTCAAAAGATTAAAAGTTAAAATTTCATCCATGTTGACCATTTTGGGAAAGTTCGACAGGTCCGGAGTCATCGTTTTTCATCAGAAAATTGATTTATTGGAGTGTACCAAAAATGATTCAAAATGTCAATTGGATCGTGCCTCATGTTGAATAACCACTTTTGAAACCCTCACAGTGACCAAAATTGCCATTTTTACAGAGTTTTGCTTACTCAAAAGCTTCCATTTTGACCAATTTCAGGCACCGAAATGACTTTAAACACACTTATTTTAGTTGAACAAGTCATAATTCACATCCAACAGTCATTTAGAGTCAAAAGATTAAAAGTCAAAATTTCATCCATGTTGACCATTTTGGGAAAATTCGACAGGTCCGGAGTCATCTTTTTTCATCAGAACATTGATTTTTTGTAGTGAACCAAAAATGATTCAAAATGTCAATTGGATCGTGCCTCATGTTGAATAACCACTTTCGAAACCCTCACAGTGACCAAAATTGCCATTTTTACAGAGCTTTGCTTACTCAAAAGCTTTCTTTTTGACCAATTTCAGGCACCGAAATGACTTTAAACACACTTTTTTTAATTGAACAAGTCATAATTCACATCCAACAGTCATTTAGAGTCAAAAGATTAAAAGTTAAAATTTCATCCATGTTGACCATTTTGGGAAAATTCGACAGGTCCGGAGTCATCGTTTTTCATCAGAAAATTGATTTTTTGTAGTGAACCAAAAATGATTGAAAATGTCAATTGGATCGTGCCTCATGTTGAATAACCACTTTTGAAACCCTCACAGTGACCAAAATTGCCATTTTTACAGAGCTTTGCTTACTCAAAACCTTTCTTTTTGACCAATTTCAGGAACCGAAATGACTTTAAACACACCTTTTTTTAGTTGAAAAAGTCATAATTCACATCCAACAGTCATTTAGAGTCAAAAGATTAAAAGTTAAAATTTCATCCATGTTGGCCATTTTGGGAAAGTTCGACAGGTCGTTTTTCATCAGAAAACTGATTTTTTGGAGTGTACCAAAAATGATTCAAAATGTCAATTGGATCGTGCCTCATGTTGAATAACCACTTTTGAAACCCTCACAGTGACCAAAATTGCCATTTTTACAGAGTTTTGCTTACTCAAAAGCTTCCATTTTGGCCAATTTTAGGCACCGAAATGACTTTAAACACACTTTTTTTAGTTGAAAAAGTCATAATAACACATTCCAACAGTCATTTAGAGTCAAAAGATTAAAAGGTAAAATTTCATCCATGTTGACCATTTTGGGAAAGTTCGACAGGTCCGGAGTCATCGTTTTTCATCAGAAAATTGATTTTTTGGAGTGTACCAAAAATGATTCAAAATGTCAATTGGATCGTGCCTCATGATGAATAACCACTTTTGAAACCCTCACAGTGACCAAAATTGCCATTTTTACAGAGCTTTGCTTACTCAAAAGCTTCAATTTTGACCAATTTCAGGCACCGAAAGGACATTAAACACACTTATTTTAGTTGAACAAATCAAAATTCACATCCAACAGGCATTTAGAGTCAAAAGATTAAAAGTTAAAATTTCATCCATGTTTACCATTTTGGGAAAGTTCGACAGGTCCAGAGTCATCGTTTTTCATCGGAAAATTGATTTTTTGGAGTGTACCAAAAATTATTCAAAATGTCAATTGAATTGTGCCTCATGTTGAATAACCACTTTTGAAACCCTCACAGTGACCAATATTGCCATTTTTACAGAGCTTTGCTTACACAAAAGCTTTCATTTTGACCAATTTCAGGCACCAAAATGACTTTAAACACACTTTTTTTAGTTGAAAAAGTCATAATAAAATATTCCAACAGTCATTTAGAGTCAAAAGATTAAAAGTTAAAATTTCATCCATGTTGACCATTTTGGGAAAGTTTGACAGGACCGAAGTCATCGTTTTTCATCAGAAAATTGATTTTTTGGTGTGTACCAAAAATAATTCAAAATGTCAATTGGATTGTGCCTCATGTTGAATAACCGCTTTTGAAACCCTCACAGTGACCAAAATTGCCATTTTTACAGAGCTTTGCTTACTCAAAAGCTTTCATTTTGACCAATTTCAGGCACCGAAATGACTTTAAACACACTTTTTTTTGTTGAAAAAGTCATAATTCACATCCAACAGTCATTTAGAGTCAAAAGATTAAAAGTTAAAATTTCATCCATGTTGACCATTTTGGGAAAGTTCGACAGGTCCGGAGTCATCGTTTTTCATTAGAAAACTGATTTTTGTAGTGTACCAAAAATGATTCAAAATGTCAATTGGATCGTGCCTCATGTTGAATAACCACTTTTGAAACCCTCGCAGTGACCAAAATTGCCATTTTTACAGAGTTTTGCTTGCTCAAAAGCTTCCATTTTGACCAATTTTAGGCACCGAAATGACTTTAAACACACTTTTTTTAGTTGAAAAAGTCATAATAACACATTCTAGCAGTCATTTAGAGTCAAAAGATTAAAAGTTAAAATTTCATCCATGTTGACCATTTTTGGAAAGTTCGACAGGTCCGGAGTCATCGTTTTTCATCAGAAAATTGATTTTTTGGAGTGTACCAAAAATGATTCAAAATGTCAATTGGATCGTGCCTCATGTTGAATAACCACTTTTGAAACCCTCACAGTGACCAAAATTGCCATTTTTACAGAGTTTTGCTTACTCAAAAGCTTCCATTTTGACCAATTTCAGGCACCGAAATGACTTTAAACACACTTATTTTAGTTGAACAAGTCATAATTCACATCCAACAGTCATTTAGAGTCAAAAGATTAAAAGTCAAAATTTCATCCATGTTGACCATTTTGGGAAAATTCGACAGGTCCGGAGTCATCGTTTTTCATCAGAAAATTGATTTTTTGTAGTGAACCAAAAATGATTCAAAATGTCAATTGGATCGTGCCTCATGTTGAATAACCACTTTTGAAACCCTCACAGTGACCAAAATTGCCATTTTTACAGAGTTTTGCTTACTCAAAAGCTTCCATTTTGACCACTTTTAGGCACCGAAATGACTTTAAACACACTTTTTTTAGTTGAAAAAGTCATAATAACACATTCCAACAGTCATTTAGAGTCAAAAGATTAAAAGTTAAAATTTCATCCATGTTGACCATTTTGGGAAAGTTCGACAGGTCCGGAGTCATCGTTTTTCATCAGAAAATTGATTTTTTGGAGTGTACCAAAAATGATTCAAAATGTCAATTGGATCGTGCCTAATGTTGAATAACCACTTTTGAAACCCTCACAGTGACCAAAATTGCCATTTTTACAGAGCTTTGCTAACTCAAAAGCTTCCATTTTGACCAATTTCAGGCACCGAAATGACTTTAAACACACTTATTTTAGTTAAACAAGTAAAAATTCACATCCAACAGGCATTTAGAGTCAAAAGACTAAAAGTTAAAATTTCATCCATGTTGACCATTTTGGGAAAGTTCGACAGGTCCGGAGTCATCGTTTTTCATCAAAAATTTGATTTTTTGGAGTGTACCAAAAATGATTCAAAATGTCAATTGGATTGTGACTCATGTTGAATAACCACTTTTGAAACCCTAACAGTGACCAAAATTGCCATTTCTACAGAGTTTTGCTTACTCAAAAGCTTCCATTTTGAGCAATTTCAGGCACCGAAATGACTTTAAACACACTTATTTTAGTTGAACAAGTCATAATTCACATCCAACAGTCATTTAGAGTTAAAAGATTAAAAGTTAAAATTTCATCCATGTTGACCATTTTGGGAAAATTCGACAGGTCCGGAGTCATCGTTTTTCATCAGAAAATTGATTTTTTGGAGTGTACCAAAAATGATTCAAAATGTCAATTGGATCGTGCCTCATGTTGAATAACCACTTTTGAAACCCTCACAGTGACCAAAATTGCCATTTTTACAGAGTTTTGCTTACTCAAAAGCTTCCATTTTGACCAATTTCAGGCACCGAAATGACTTTAAACACACTTATTTTAGTTGAACAAGTCATAATTCACATCCAACAGTCTTTTAGAGTCAAAAGATTAAAAGTCAAAATTTCATCCATGTTGACCATTTTGGGAAAATTCGACAGGTCCGGAGTCATCTTTTTTCATCAGAAAATTGATTTTTTGTAGTGAACCAAAAATGATTCAAAATGTCAATTGGATCGTGCCTCGTGTTGAATAACCACTTTTGAAACCCTCACAGTGACCAAAATTGCCATTTTTACAGAGCTTTGCTTACTCAAAAGCTTTCTTTTTGACCAATTTCAGACACCGAAATGACTTTAAACACACTTTTTTTAGTTGAACAAGTCATAATTCACATCCAACAGTCATTTAGAGTCAAAAGATTAAAAGTTAAAATTTCATCCATGTTGACCATTTTGGGAAAATTCGACAGGTCCGGAGTCATCGTTTTTCATCAGAAAATTGATTTTTTGTAGTGAACCAAAAATTATTCAAAATGTCAATTGGATCGTGCCTCATGTTGAATAACCACTTTTGAAACCCTCACAGTGACCAAAATTGCCATTTTTACAGAGCTTTGCTTACTCAAAAGCTTTCTTTTTGACCAATTTCAGGAACCGAAATGACTTTAAACACACTTTTTTTAGTTGAAAAAGTCATAATTCACATCCAACAGTCATTTAGAGTCAAAAGATTAAAAGTTAAAATTTCATCCATGTTGGCCATTTTGGGAAAGTTCGACAGGTCCGGAGTCATCGTTTTTCATCAGAAAACTGATTTTTTGGAGTGTACCAAAAATGATTCAAAATGTCAATTGGATCGTGCCTCATGTTGAATAACCACTTTTGAAACCCTCACAGTAACCAAAATTGCCATTTTTACAGAGTTTTGCTTACTCAAAAGCTTCCATTTTGACCAATTTCAGGCACCGAAATGACTTTAAACACACTTTTTTTAGTTGAACAAGTCATAATAACACATTCTAACAGTCATTTAGAGTCAAAAGATTAAAAGTTAAAATTTCATCCATGTTGACCATTTTGGGAAAGTTCGACAGGTCCGGAGTCATCGTTTTTCATCAGAAAATAGATTTTTTGGAGTGTACCAAAAATGATTCAAAATGTCAATTGGATCGTGCCTCATGTTGAATAACCACTTTTGAAACCCTCACAGTGACCAAAATTGCCATTTTCACAGAGTTTTGCTTACTCAAAAGCGTCCATTTTGACCAATTTCAGGCACCGAAATGACTTTAAACACACTTATTTTAGTTGAACAAGTCATAATTCACATCCAACAGTCATTTAGAGTCAAAAGATTAAAAGTCAAAATTTCATCCATGTTGACCATTTTGGGAAAATTCGACAGGTCCGAAGTCATCTTTTTTCATCAGAAAATTGATTTTTTGTAGTGAACCAAAAATGATTCAAAATGTCAATTGGATCGTGCCTCATGTTGAATAACCACTTTCGAAACCCTCACAGTGACCAAAATTGCCATTTTTACAGAGCTTTGCTTACTCAAAAGCTTTCTTTTTGACCAATTTCAGGCACCGAAATGACTTTAAACACACTTTTTTTAATTGAACAAGTCATAATTCACATCCAACAGTCATTTAGAGTCAAAAGATTAAAAGTTAAAATTTCATCCATGTTGACCATTTTGGGAAAATTCGACAGGTCCGGAGTCATCGTTTTTCATCAGAAAATTGATTTTTTGTAGTGAACCAAAAATGATTCAAAATGTCAATTGGATCGTGCCTCATGTTGAATAACCACTTTTGAAACCCTCACAGTGACCAAAATTGCCATTTTTACAGAGCTTTGCTTACTCAAAACCTTTCTTTTTGACCAATTTCAGGAACCGAAATGACTTTAAACACACTTTTTTTAGTTGAAAAAGTCATAATTCACATCCAACAGTCATTTAGAGTCAAAAGATTAAAAGTTAAAATTTCATCCATGTTGGCCATTTTGGGAAAGTTCGACAGGTCGTTTTTCATCAGAAAACTGATTTTTTGGAGTGTACCAAAAATGATTCAAAATGTCAATTGGATCGTGCCTCATGTTGAATAACCACTTTTGAAACCCTCACAGTGACCAAAATTGCCATTTTTACAGAGTTTTGCTTACTCAAAAGCTTCCATTTTGGCCAATTTTAGGCACCGAAATGACTTTAAACACACTTTTTTTAGTTGAAAAAGTCATAATAACACATTCCAACAGTCATTTAGAGTCAAAAGATTAAAAGGTAAAATTTCATCCATGTTGACCATTTTGGGAAAGTTCGACAGGTCCGGAGTCATCGTTTTTCATCAGAAAATTGATTTTTTGGAGTGTACCAAAAATGATTCAAAATGTCAATTGGATCGTGCCTCATGTTGAATAACCACTTTTGAAACCCTCACAGTGACCAAAATTGCCATTTTTACAGAGCTTTGCTTACTCAAAAGCTTCAATTTTTACCAATTTCAGGCACCGAAAGGACATTAAACACACTTATTTTAGTTGAACAAATCAAAATTCACATCCAACAGGCATTTAGAGTCAAAAGATTAAAAGTTAAAATTTCATCCATGTTTACCATTTTGGGAAAGTTCGACAGGTCCAGAGTCATCGTTTTTCATCGGAAAATTGATTTTTTGGAGTGTACCAAAAATTATTCAAAATGTCAATTGAATTGTGCCTCATGTTGAATAACCACTTTTGAAACCCTCACAGTGACCAAAATTGCCATTTTTACAGAGCTTTGCTTACACAAAAGCTTTCATTTTGACCAATTTCAGGCACCAAAATGACTTTAAACACACTTTTTTTAGTTGAAAAAGTCATAATAAAATATTCCAACAGTCATTTAGAGTCAAAAGATTAAAAGTTAAAATTTCATCCATGTTGACCATTTTGGGAAAGTTTGACAGGACCGAAGTCATCGTTTTTCATCAGAAAATTGATTTTTTGGTGTGTACCAAAAATATTTCAAAATGTCAATTGGATTGTGCCTCATGTTGAATAACCGCTTTTGAAACCCTCACAGTGACCAAAATTGCCATTGTTACAGAGCTTTGCTTACTCAAAAGCTTTCATTTTGACCAATTTCAGGCACCGAAATGACTTTAAACACACTTTTTTTTGTTGAAAAAGTCATAATTCACATCCAACAGTCATTTAGAGTCAAAAGATTAAAAGTTAAAATTTCATCCATGTTGACCATTTTGGGAAAGTTCGACAGGTCCGGAGTCATCGTTTTTCATTAGAAAACTGATTTTTGTAGTGTACCAAAAATGATTCAAAATGTCAATTGGATCGTGCCTCATGTTGAATAACCACTTTTGAAACCCTCGCAGTGACCAAAATTGCCATTTTTACAGAGTTTTGCTTACTCAAAAGCTTCCATTTTGACCAATTTCAGGCACCGAAATGACTTTAAACACACTTTTTTTAGTTGAACAAGTCATAATAACACATTCTAACAGTCATTTAGAGTCAAAAGATTAAAAGTTAAAATTTCATCCATGTTGACCATTTTGGGAAAGTTCGACAGGTCCGGAGTCATCGTTTTTCATCAGAAAATTGATTTTTTGGAGTGTACCAAAAATGATTCAAAATGTCAATTGGATCGTGCCTCATGTTGAATATCCACTTTTGAAACCCTCACAGTGACCAAAATTGCCATTTTTACAGAGTTTTGCTTACTCAAAAGCTTCCATTTTGACCAATTTCAGGCACCGAAATGACTTTAAACACACTTATTTTAGTTGAACAAGTCATAATTCACATCCAACAGTCATTTAGAGTCAAAAGATTAAAAGTCAAAATTTCATCCATGTTGACCATTTTGGGAAAATTCGACAGGTCCGGAGTCATCTTTTTTCATCAGAACATTGATTTTTTGTAGTGAACCAAAAATGATTCAAAATGTCAATTGGATCGTGCCTCATGTTGAATAACCACTTTCGAAACCCTCACAGTGACCAAAATTGCCATTTTTACAGAGCTTTGCTTACTCAAAAGCTTTCTTTTTGACCAATTTCAGGCACCGAAATGACTTTAAACACACTTTTTTTAATTGAACAAGTCATAATTCACATCCAACAGTCATTTAGAGTCAAAAGATTAAAAGTTAAAATTTCATCCATGTTGACCATTTTGGGAAAATTCGACAGGTCCGGAGTCATCGTTTTTCATCAGAAAATTGATTTTTTGTAGTGAACCCAAAATGATTGAAAATGTCAATTGGATCGTGCCTCATGTTGAATAACCACTTTTGAAACCCTCACAGTGACCAAAATTGCCATTTTTACAGAGCTTTGCTTACTCAAAACCTTTCTTTTTGACCAATTTCAGGAACCGAAATGACTTTAAACACACCTTTTTTTAGTTGAAAAAGTCATAATTCACATCCAACAGTCATTTAGAGTCAAAAGATTAAAAGTTAAAATTTCATCCATGTTGGCCATTTTGGGAAAGTTCGACAGGTCGTTTTTCATCAGAAAACTGATTTTTTGGAGTGTACCAAAAATGATTCAAAATGTCAATTGGATCGTGCCTCATGTTGAATAACCACTTTTGAAACCCTCACAGTGACCAAAATTGCCATTTTTACAGAGTTTTGCTTACTCAAAAGCTTCCATTTTGGCCAATTTTAGGCACCGAAATGACTTTAAACACACTTTTTTTAGTTGAAAAAGTCATAATAACACATTCCAACAGTCATTTAGAGTCAAAAGATTAAAAGGTAAAATTTCATCCATGTTGACCATTTTGGGAAAGTTCGACAGGTCCGGAGTCATCGTTTTTCATCAGAAAATTGATTTTTTGGAGTGTACCAAAAATGATTCAAAATGTCAATTGGATCGTGCCTCATGATGAATAACCACTTTTGAAACCCTCACAGTGACCAAAATTGCCATTTTTACAGAGCTTTGCTTACTCAAAAGCTTCAATTTTGACCAATTTCAGGCACCGAAAGGACATTAAACACACTTATTTTAGTTGAACAAATCAAAATTCACATCCAACAGGCATTTAGAGTCAAAAGATTAAAAGTTAAAATTTCATCCATGTTTACCATTTTGGGAAAGTTCGACAGGTCCAGAGTCATCGTTTTTCATCGGAAAATTGATTTTTTGGAGTGTACCAAAAATTATTCAAAATGTCAATTGAATTGTGCCTCATGTTGAATAACCACTTTTGAAACCCTCACAGTGACCAAAATTGCCATTTTTACAGAGCTTTGCTTACACAAAAGCTTTCATTTTGACCAATTTCAGGCACCAAAATGACTTTAAACACACTTTTTTTAGTTGAAAAAGTCATAATAAAATATTCCAACAGTCATTTAGAGTCAAAAGATTAAAAGTTAAAATTTCATCCATGTTGACCATTTTGGGAAAGTTTGACAGGACCGAAGTCATCGTTTTTCATCAGAAAATTGATTTTTTGGTGTGTACCAAAAATAATTCAAAATGTCAATTGGATTGTGCCTCATGTTGAATAACCGCTTTTGAAACCCTCACAGTGACCAAAATTGCCATTTTTACAGAGCTTTGCTTACTCAAAAGCTTTCATTTTGACCAATTTCAGGCACCGAAATGACTTTAAACACACTTTTTTTTGTTGAAAAAGTCATAATAACACATTCTAGCAGTCATTTAGAGTCAAAAGATTAAAAGTTAAAATTTCATCCATGTTGACCATTTTGGGAAAGTTCGACAGGTCCGGAGTCATCGTTTTTCATCAGAAAATTGATTTTTTGGAGTGTACCAAAAATGATTCAAAATGTCAATTGGATCGTGCCTCATGTTGAATAACCACTTTTGAAACCCTCACAGTGACCAAAATTGCCATTTTTACAGAGTTTTGCTTACTCAAAAGCTTCCATTTTGACCAATTTCAGGCACCGAAATGACTTTAAACACACTTATTTTAGTTGAACAAGTCATAATTCACATCCAACAGTCATTTAGAGTCAAAAGATTAAAAGTCAAAATTTCATCCATGTTGACCATTTTGGGAAAATTCGACAGGTCCGGAGTCATCGTTTTTCATCAGAAAATTGATTTTTTGTAGTGAACCAAAAATGATTCAAAAATGATTCAAAATGTCAATTGGATCGTGCCTCATGTTGAATAACCACTTTTGAAACCCTCACAGTGACCAAAATTGCCATTTTTACAGAGTTTTGCTTACTCAAAAGCTTCCATTTTGACCAATTTTAGGCACCGAAATGACTTTAAACACACTTTTTTTAGTTGAAAAAGTCATAATAACACATTCCAACAGTCATTTAGAGTCAAAAGATTAAAAGTTAAAATTTCATCCATGTTGACCATTTTGGGAAAGTTCGACAGGTCCGGAGTCATCGTTTTTCATCAGAAAATTGATTTTTTGGAGTGTACCAAAAATGATTCAAAATGTCAATTGGATCGTGCCTAATGTTGAATAACCACTTTTGAAACCCTCACAGTGACCAAAATTGCCATTTTTACAGAGCTTTGCTAACTCAAAAGCTTCCATTTTGACCAATTTCAGGCACCGAAATGACTTTAAACACACTTATTTTAGTTAAACAAGTAAAAATTCACATCCAACAGGCATTTAGAGTCAAAAGACTAAAAGTTAAAATTTCATCCATGTTGACCATTTTGGGAAAGTTCGACAGGTCCGGAGTCATCGTTTTTCATCAAAAATTTGATTTTTTGGAGTGTACCAAAAATGATTCAAAATGTCAATTGGATTGTGACTCATGTTGAATAACCACTTTTGAAACCCTAACAGTGACCAAAATTGCCATTTCTACAGAGTTTTGCTTACTCAAAAGCTTCCATTTTGACCAATTTCAGGCACCGAAATGACTTTAAACACACTTATTTTAGTTGAACAAGTCATAATTCACATCCAACAGTCTTTTAGAGTCAAAAGATTAAAAGTCAAAATTTCATCCATGTTGACCATTTTGGGAAAATTCGACAGGTCCGGAGTCATCTTTTTTCATCAGAAAATTGATTTTTTGTAGTGAACCAAAAATGATTCAAAATGTCAATTGGATCGTGCCTCGTGTTGAATAACCACTTTTGAAACCCTCACAGTGACCAAAATTGCCATTTTTACAGAGCTTTGCTTACTCAAAAGCTTTCTTTTTGACCAATTTCAGACACCGAAATGACTTTAAACACACTTTTTTTAGTTGAACAAGTCATAATTCACATCCAACAGTCATTTAGAGTCAAAAGATTAAAAGTTAAAATTTCATCCATGTTGACCATTTTGGGAAAATTCGACAGGTCCGGAGTCATCGTTTTTCATCAGAAAATTGATTTTTTGTAGTGAACCAAAAATGATTCAAAATGTCAATTGGATCGTGCCTCATGTTGAATAACCACTTTTGAAACCCTCACAGTGACCAAAATTGCCATTTTTACAGAGCTTTGCTTACTCAAAAGCTTTCTTTTTGACCAATTTCAGGAACCGAAATGACTTTAAACACACTTTTTTTAGTTGAAAAAGTCATAATTCACATCCAACAGTCATTTAGAGTCAAAAGATTAAAAGTTAAAATTTCATCCATGTTGGCCATTTTGGGAAAGTTCGACAGGTCCGGAGTCATCGTTTTTCATCAGAAAACTGATTTTTTGGAGTGTACCAAAAATGATTCAAAATGTCAATTGGATCGTGCCTCATGTTGAATAACCACTTTTGAAACCCTCACAGTGACCAAAATTGCCATTTTTACAGAGTTTTGCTTACTCAAAAGCTTCCATTTTGGCCAATTTTAGGCACCGAAATGATTTTAAACACACTTTTTTTAGTTGAAAAAGTCATAATAACACATTCCAACAGTCATTTAGAGTCAAAAGATTAAAAGGTAAAATTTCATCCATGTAGACCATTTTGGGAAAGTTCGACAGGTCCGGAGTCATCGTTTTTCATCAGAAAATTGATTTTTTGGAGTGTACCAAAAATGATTCAAAATGTCAATTGGATCGTGCCTCATGTTGAATAACCACTTTTGAAACCCTCACAGTGACCAAAATTGCCATTTTTACAGAGCTTTGCTTACTCAAAAGCTTCAATTTTGACCAATTTCAGGCACCGAAAGGACATTAAACACACTTATTTTAGTTGAACAAATCAAAATTCACATCCAACAGGCATTTAGAGTCAAAAGATTAAAAGTTAAAATTTCATCCATGTTTACCATTTTGGGAAAGTTCGACAGGTCCAGAGTCATCGTTTTTCATCGGAAAATTGATTTTTTGGAGTGTACCAAAAATTATTCAAAATGTCAATTGAATTGTGCCTCATGTTGAATAACCACTTTTGAAACCCTCACAGTGACCAAAATTGCCATTTTTACAGAGCTTTGCTTACACAAAAGCTTTCATTTTGACCAATTTCAGGCACCAAAATGACTTTAAACACACTTTTTTTAGTTGAAAAAGTCATAATAAAATATTCCAACAGTCATTTAGAGTCAAAAGATTAAAAGTTAAAATTTCATCCATGTTGACCATTTTGGGAAAGTTCGACAGGTCCGGAGTCATCGTTTTTCATCAGAAAATTGATTTTTTGGAGTGTACCAAAAATGATTCAAAATGTCAATTGGATCGTGCCTCATGTTGAATAACCACTTTTGAAACCCTCGCAGTGACCAAAATTGCCATTTTTATAGAGTTTTGCTTGCTCAAAAGCTTCCATTTTGACCAATTTTAGGCACCGAAATGACTTTAAACACACTTTTTTTAGTTGAAAAAGTCATAATAACACATTCTAACAGTCATTTAGAGTCAAAAGATTAAAAGTTAAAATTTCATCCATGTTGACCATTTTGGGAAAGTTCGACAGGTCCGGAGTCATCGTTTTTCATCAGAAAATTGATTTTTTGGAGTGTACCAAAAATGATTCAAAATGTCAATTGGATCGTGCCTAATGTTGAATAACCACTTTTGAAACCCTCACAGTGACCAAAATTGCCATTTTTACAGAGTTTTGCTTACTCAAAAGCTTCCATTTTGACCAATTTCAGGCACCGAAATGACTTTAAACACACTTATTTTAGTTGAACAAGTCATAATTCACATCCAACAGTCATTTAGAGTCAAAAGATTAAAAGTCAAAATTTCATCCATGTTGACCATTTTGGGAAAATTCGACAGGTCCGGAGTCATCTTTTTTCATCAGAAAATTGATTTTTTGTAGTGAACCAAAAATGATTCAAAATGTCAATTGGATCGTGCCTCATGTTGAATAACCACTTTTGAAACCCTCACAGTGACCAAAATTGCCATTTTTACAGAGCTTTGCTTACTCAAAAGCTTTCTTTTTGACCAATTTCAGGCACCGAAATGACTTTAAACACACTTTTTTTAGTTGAACAAGTCATAATTCACATCCAACAGTCATTTAGAGTCAAAAGATTAAAAGTTAAAATTTCATCCATGTTGACCATTTTGGGAAAATTCGACAGGTCCGGAGTCATCGTTTTTCATCAGAAAATTGATTTTTTGTAGTGAACCAAAAATGATTCAAAATGTCAATTGGATCGTGCCTCATGTTGAATAACCACTTTTGAAACCCTCACAGTGACCAAAATTGCCATTTTTACAGAGCTTTGCTTACTCAAAAGCTTTCTTTTTGACCAATTTCAGGAACCGAAATGACTTTAAACACACTTTTTTTAGTTGAAAAAGACATAATTCACATCCAACAGTCATTTAGAGTCAAAAGATTAAAAGTTAAAATTTCATCCATGTTGGCCATTTTGGGAAAGTTCGACAGGTCCGGAGTCATCGTTTTTCATCAGAAAACTGATTTTTTGGAGTGTACCAAAAATGATTCAAAATGTGAATTGGATCGTGCCTCATGTTGAATAACCACTTTTGAAACCCTCACAGTGACCAAAATTGCCATTTTTACAGAGTTTTGCTTACTCAAAAGCTTCCATTTTGGCCAATTTTAGGCACCGAAATGATTTTAAACACACTTTTTTTAGTTGAAAAGTCATAATAACACATTCCAACAGTCATTTAGAGTCAAAAGATTAAAAGGTAAAATTTCATCCATGTTGACCATTTTGGGAAAGTTCGACAGGTCCGGAGTCATCGTTTTTCATCAGAAAATTGATTTTTTGAAGTGTACCAAAAATGATTCAAAATGTCAATTGGATCGTGCCTCATGTTGAATAACCACTTTTGAAACCCTCACAGTGACCAAAATTGCCATTTTTACAGAGCTTTGCTTACTCAAAAGCTTCAATTTTGACCAATTTCAGGCACCGAAAGGACATTAAACACACTTATTTTAGTTGAACAAATCAAAATTCACATCCAACAGGCATTTAGAGTCAAAAGATTAAAAGTTAAAATTTCATCCATGTTTACCATTTTGGGAAAGTTCGACAGGTCCAGAGTCATCGTTTTTCATCGGAAAATTGATTTTTTGGAGTGTACCAAAAATTATTCAAAATGTCAATTGAATTGTGCCTCATGTTGAATAACCACTTTTGAAACCCTCACAGTGACCAAAATTGCCATTTTTACAGAGCTTTGCTTACACAAAAGCTTTCATTTTGACCAATTTCAGGCACCAAAATGACTTTAAACACACTTTTTTTAGTTGAAAAAGTCATAATAACACATTCTAACAGTCATTTAGAGTCAAAAGATTAAAAGTTAAAATTTCATCCATGTTGACCATTTTGGGAAAGTTCGACAGATCCGGAGTCATCGTTTTTCATCAGAAAATTGATTTTTTGGAGTGTACCAAAAATGATTCAAAATGTCAATTGGATCGTGCCTCATGTTGAATAACCACTTTTGAAACCCTCACAGTGACCAAAATTGCCATTTTTACAGAGTTTTGCTTACTCAAAAGCTTCCATTTTGACCAATTTCAGGCACCGAAATGACTTTAAACACACTTATTTTAGTTGAACAAGTCATAATTCACATCCAACAGTCATTTAGAGTCAAAAGATTAAAAGTCAAAATTTCATCCATGTTGACCATTTTGGGAAAATGCGACAGGTCCGGAGTCATCGTTTTTCATCAGAAAATGGATTTTTTGTAGTGAACCAAAAATGATTCAAAATGTCAATTGGATCGTGCCTCATGTTGAATAACCACTTTTGAAACCCTCACAGTGACCAAAATTGCCATTTTTACAGAGCTTTGCTTACTCAAAAGCTTTCTTTTTGACCAATTTCAGGCACCGAAATGACTTTAAACACACTTTTTTTAGTTGAAAAAGTCATAATTCACATCCAACAGTCATTTAGAGTCAAAAGATTAAAAGTTAAAATTTCATCCATGTTGACCATTCTGGGAAAATTCGACAGGTCCGGAGTCATCGTTTTTCATCAGAAAATTGATTTTTTGGTGTGTACCAAAAATGATTCAAAATGTCAATTGGATCGTGCCTCATGTTGAATAACCACTTTTGAAACCCTCACAGTGACCAAAATTGCCATTTTTACAGAGCTTTGCTAACTCAAAAGCTTCCATTTTGACCAATTTCAGGCACCGAAATGACTTTAAACACACTTATTTTAGTTGAACAAGTCATAATAACACATTCCAACAGTCATTTAGAGTCAAAAGATTAAAAGTTAAAATTTCATCCATGTTTACCATTTTGGGAAAGTTCGACAGGTCCGGAGTCATCGTTTTTCATCAGAAAATTGATTTTTTGGAGTGTACCAAAAATTATTCAAAATGTCAATTGAATTGTGCCTCATGTTGAATAACCACTTTTGAAACCCTCACAGTGACCAAAATTGCCATTTTTACAGAGCTTTGCTTACACAAAAGCTTTCATTTTGACCAATTTCAGGCACCAAAATGACTTTAAACACACTTTTTTTAGTTGAAAAAGTCATAATAACACATTCTAACAGTCATTTAGAGTCAAAAGATTAAAAGTTAAAATTTCATCCATGTTGACCATTTTGGGAAAGTTCGACAGGTCCGGAGTCATCGTTTTTCATCAGAAAATTGATTTTTTGGAGTGTACCAAAAATGATTCAAAATGTCAATTGGATCGTGCCTCATGTTGAATAACCACTTTTGAAACCCTCACAGTGACCAAAATTGCCATTTTTACAGAGTTTTGCTTACTCAAAAGCTTCCATTTTGACCAATTTCAGGCACCGAAATGACTTTAAACACACTTGTTTTAGTTGAACAAGTCATAATTCACATCCAACAGTCATTTAGAGTCAAAAGATTAAAAGTTAAAATTTCATCCATGTTGACCATTTTTGGAAAATTCGACAGGTCCGGAGTCATCGTTTTTCATCAGAAAATTGATTTTTTGTAGTGAACCAAAAATGATTCAAAATGTCAATTGGATCGTGCCTCATGTTGAATAACAACTTTTGAAACCCTCACAGTGACCAAAATTGCCATTTTTACAGAGCTTTGCTTTCTCAAAAGCTTTCTTTTTGACCAATTTCAGGCACCGAAATGACTTTAAACACACTTTTTTTAGTTGAAAAAGTCATAATTCACAGTCATTTAGAGTCAAAAGATTAAAAGTTAAAATTTCATCCATGTTGGCCATTTTGGGAAAGTTCGACAGGTCCGGAGTCATCGTTTTTCATCAGAAAATTGATTTTTTGGAGTGTACCAAAAATGATTCAAAATGTCAATTGGATCGTGCCTAATGTTGAATAACCACTTTTGAAACCCTCACAGTGACCAAAATTGCCATTTTTACAGAGCTTTGCTTACTCAAAAGCTTCCATTTTGACCAATTTCAGGCACCGAAATGACTTTAAACACTTATTTTAGTTGAACAAGTCATAATTCACATCCAACAGTCATTTAGAGTCAAAAGATTAAAAGTTAAAATTTCATCCATGTTGACCATTTTGGGAAAATTCGGAGTCATCGTTTTTCATCAGAAAATTGATTTTTTGTAGTGAACCAAAAATGATTCAAAATGTCAATTGGATCGTGCCTCATGTTGAATAACCACTTTTGAAACCCTCACAGTGACCAAAATTGCCATTTTTACAGAGCTTTGCTTACTCAAAAGCTTTCTTTTTGACCAATTTCAGGAACCGAAATGACTTTAAACACACTTTTTTTAGTTGAAAAAGTCATAATTCACATCCAACAGTCATTTAGAGTCAAAAGATTAAAAGTTAAAATTTCATCCATGTTGGCCATTTTGGGAAAGTTCGACAGGTCCGGAGTCATCGTTTTTCATCAGAAAACTGATTTTTTGGAGTGTACCAAAAATGATTCAAAATGTCAATTGGATCGTGCCTCATGTTGAATAACCACTTTTGAAACCCTCACAGTGACCAAAATTGCCATTTTTACAGAGTTTTGCTTACTCAAAAGCTTCCATTTTGACCAATTTTAGGCACCGAAATGACTTTAAACACACTTTTTTTAGTTGAAAAAGTCATAATAACACATTCCAACAGTCATTTAGAGTCAAAAGATTAAAAGGTCAAATTTCATCCATGTTGACCATTTTGGGAAAGTTCGACAGGTCCGGAGTCATCGTTTTTCATCAGAAAATTGATTTTTTGGAGTGTACCAAAAATGATTCAAAATGTCAATTGGATCGTGCCTCATGTTGAATAACCACTTTTGAAACCCTCACAGTGACCAAAATTGCCATTTTTACAGAGCTTTGCTTACTCAAAAGCTTCAATTTTGACCAATTTCAGGCACCGAAAGGACATTAAACACACTTATTTTAGTTGAACAAATCAAAATTCACATCCAACAGGCATTTAGAGTCAAAAGATTAAAAGTTAAAATTTCATCCATGTTTACCATTTTGGGAAAGTTCGACAGGTCCGGAGTCATCGTTTTTCATCGGAAAATTGATTTTTTGGAGTGTACCAAAAATTATTCAAAATGTCAATTGAATTGTGCCTCATGTTGAATAACCACTTTTGAAACCCTCACAGTGACCAAAATTGCCATTTTTACAGAGCTTTGCTTACACAAAAGCTTTCATTTTGACCAATTTCAGGCACCGAAATGACTTTAAACACACTTTTTTTAGTTGAAAAAGTCATAATAAAATATTCCAACAGTCATTTAGAGTCAAAAGATTAAAAGTTAAAATTTCATCCATGTTGACCATTTTGGGAAAGTTTGACAGGTCCGGAGTCATCGTTTTTCATCAGAAAATTGATTTTTTGGTGTGTACCAAAAATAATTCAAAATGTCAATTGGATTGTGCCTCATGTTGAATAACCGCTTTTGAAACCCTCACAGTGACCAAAATTGCCATTTTTACAGAGCTTTGCTTACTCAAAAGCTTTCATTTTGACCAATTTCAGGCACCGAAATGACTTTAAACACACTTTTTTTAGTTGAAAAAGTCATAATTCACATCCAACAGTCATTTAGAGTCAAAAGATTAAAAGTTAAAATTTCATCCATGTTGACCATTTTGGGAAAGTTCGACAGGTCCGGAGTCATCGTTTTTCATCAGAAAATTGATTTTTTGGAGTGTACCAAAAATGATTCAAAATGTCAATTGGATCGTGCCTCATGTTGAATAACCACTTTTGAAACCCTCACAGTGACCAAAATTGCCATTTTTACAGAGTTTTGCTTACTCAAAAGCTTCCATTTTGACCAATTTCAGGCACCGAAATGACTTTAAACACACTTATTTTAGTTGAACAAGTCATAATTCACATCCAACAGTCATTTAGAGTCAAAAGATTAAAAGTCAACATTTCATCCATGTTGACCATTTTGGGAAAATTCGACAGGTCCGGAGTCATCGTTTTTCATCAGAAAATTGATTTTTTGTAGTGAACCAAAAATGATTCAAAATGTCAATTGGATCGTGCCTCATGTTGAATAACCACTTTTGAAACCCTCACAGTGACCAAAATTGCCATTTTTACAGAGTTTTGCTTACTCAAAAGCTTCCATTTTGACCAATTTTAGGCACCGAAATGACTTTAAACACACTTTTTTTAGTTGAAAAAGTCATAATAAAACATTCCAACAGTCATTTAGAGTCAAAAGATTAAAAGATAAAATTTCATCCATGTTGACCATTTTGGGAAAGTTCGACAGGTCCGGAGTCATCGTTTTTCATCAGAAAATTGATTTTTTGGAGTGTACCAAAAATGATTCAAAATGTCAATTGGATCGTGCCTCATGTTGAATAACCACTTTTGAAACCCTCACAGTGACCAAAATTGCCATTTTTACAGAGTTTTGCTTACTCAAAAGCTTCCATTTTGACCAATTTCAGGCACCGAAATGACTTTAAACACACTTATTTTAGTTGAACAAGTCATAATTCACATCCAACAGTCATTTAGAGTCAAAAGATTAAAAGTCAAAATTTCATCCATGTTGACCATTTTGGGAAAATTCGACAGGTCCGGAGTCATCGTTTTTCATCAGAAAATTGATTTTTTGTAGTGAACCAAAAATGATTAAAAATGTCAATTGGATCGTGCCTCATGTTGAATAACCACTTTTGAAACCCTCACAGTGACCAAAATTGCCATTTTTACAGAGTTTTGCTTACTCAAAAGCTTCCATTTTGACCAATTTTAGGCACCGAAATGACTTTAAACACACTTTTTTTAGTTGAAAAAGTCATAATAACACATTCCAACAGTCATTTAGAGTCAAAAGATTAAAAGTTAAAATTTCATCCATGTTTACCATTTTGGGAAAGTTCGACAGGTCCGGAGTCATCGTTTTTCATCGGAAAATTGATTTTTTGGAGTGTACCAAAAATTATTCAAAATGTCAATTGAATTGTGCCTCATGTTGAATAACCACTTTTGAAACCCTCACAGTGACCAAAATTGCCATTTTTACAGAGCTTTGCTTACACAAAAGCTTTCATTTTGACCAATTTCAGGCACCGAAATGACTTTAAACACACTTTTTTTAGTTGAAAAAGTCATAATAACACATTCTAACAGTCATTTAGAGTCAAAAGATTAAAAGGTAAAATTTCATCCATGTTGACCATTTTGGGAAAATTCGACAGGTCCGGAGTCATCGTTTTTCATCAGAAAATTGATTTTTTGTAGTGAACCAAAAATGATTCAAAATGTCAATTGGATCGTGCCTCATGTTGAATAACAACTTTTGAAACCCTCACAGTGACCAAAATTGCCATTTTTACAGAGCTTTGCTTACTCAAAAGCTTTCTTTTTGAGCAATTTCAGGCACCGAAATGACTTTAAACACACTTATTTTAGTTGAACAAGTCATAATTCACATCCAACAGTCATTTAGAGTCAAAAGATTAAAAGTTAAAATTTCATCCATGTTGACCATTTTGGGAAAATTCGACAGGTCCGGAGTCATCGTTTTTCATCAGAAAATTGATTTTTTGGTGTGTACCAAAAATGATTCAAAATGTCAATTGGATTGTGCCTCATGTTGAATAACCGCTTTTGAAACCCTCACAGTAACCAAAATTGCCATTTTTACAGAGATTTGCTTACTCAAAAGCTTCCATTTTGACCAATTTCAGGCACCGAAATGACTTTAAACACTTATTTTAGTTGAACAAGTCATAATTCACATCCAACAGTCATTTAGAGTCAAAAGATTAAAAGTTAAAATTTCATCCATGTTGACCATTTTGGGAAAATTCGACAGGTCCGGAGTCATCGTTTTTCATCAGAAAATTGATTTTTTGTAGTGAACCAAAAATGATTCAAAATGTCAATTGGATCGTGCCTCATGTTGAATAACCACTTTTGAAACCCTCACAGTGACCAAAATTGCCATTTTTACAGAGCTTTGCTCACTCAAAAGCTTTCTTTTTGACCAATTTCAGGAACCGAAATGACTTTAAACACATTTTTTTAGTTGAAAAAGTCATAATTCACATCCAACAGTCATTTAGAGTCAAAAGATTAAAAGTTAAAATTTCATCCATGTTGGCCATTTTGGGAAAGTTCGACAGGTCCGGAGTCATCGTTTTTCATCAGAAAACTGATTTTTTGGAGTGTACCAAAAATGATTCAAAATGTCAATTGGATCATGCCTCATGTTGAATAACCACGTTTGAAACCCTCACAGTGACCAAAATTGCCATTTTTACAGAGTTTTGCTTACTCAAAAGCTTCCATTTTGACCACTTTTAGGCACCGAAATGACTTTAAACTCACTTTTTTTAGTTGAAAAAGTCATAATAACACATTCCAACAGTCATTTAGAGTCAAAAGATTAAAAGGTAAAATTTCATCCATGTTGACCATTTTGGGAAAGTTCGACAGGTCCGGAGTCATCGTTTTTCATCAGAAAATTGATTTTTTGGAGTGTACCAAAAATGATTCAAAATGTCAATTGGATCGTGCCTCATGTTGAATAACCACTTTTGAAACCCTCACAGTGACCAAAATTGCCATTTTTACAGAGCTTTGCTTACTCAAAAGCTTCAATTTTGACCAATTTCAGGCACCGAAAGGACATTAAACACACTTATTTTAGTTGAACAAATCAAAATTCACATCCAACAGGCATTTAGAGTCAAAAGATTAAAAGTTAAAATTTCATCCATGTTTACCATTTTGGGAAAGTTCGACAGGTCCGGAGTCATCGTTTTTCATCGGAAAATTGATTTTTTGGAGTGTACCAAAAATTATTCAAAATGTCAATTGAATTGTGCCTCATGTTGAATAACCACTTTTGAAACCCTCACAGTGACCAAAATTGCCATTTTTACAGAGCTTTGCTTACTCAAAAGCTTTCATTTTGACCAATTTCAGGCACCGAAATGACTTTAAACACACTTTTTTTAGTTGAAAAAGTCATAATAAAATATTCCAACAGTCATTTAGAGTCAAAAGATTAAAAGTTAAAATTTCATCCATGTTGACCATTTTGGGAAAGTTTGACAGGTCCGGAGTCATCATTTTTCATCAGAAAATTGATTTTTTGGTGTGTACCAAAAATAATTCAAAATGTCAATTGGATTGTGCCTCATGTTGAATAACCGCTTTTGAAACCCTCACAGTGACCAAAATTGCCATTTTTACAGAGCTTTGCTTACTCAAAAGCTTCCATTTTGACCAATTTTAGGCACCGAAATGACTTTAAACACACTTTTTTTAGTTGAAAAAGTCATAATAACACATTCCAACAGTCATTTAGAGTCAAAAGATTAAAAGGTCAAATTTCATCCATGTTGACCATTTTGGGAAAGTTCGACAGGTCCGGAGTCATCGTTTTTCATCAGAAAATTGATTTTTTGGAGTGTACCAAAAATGATTCAAAATGTCAATTGGATCGTGCCTCATGTTGAATAACCACTTTTGAAACCCTCACAGTGACCAAAATTGCCATTTTTACAGAGCTTTGCTTACTCAAAAGCTTCAATTTTGACCAATTTCAGGCACCGAAAGGACATTAAACACACTTATTTTAGTTGAACAAATCAAAATTCACATCCAACAGGCATTTAGAGTCAAAAGATTAAAAGTTAAAATTTCATCCATGTTTACCATTTTGGGAAAGTTCGACAGGTCCGGAGTCATCGTTTTTCATCGGAAAATTGATTTTTTGGAGTGTACCAAAAATTATTCAAAATGTCAATTGAATTGTGCCTCATGTTGAATAACCACTTTTGAAACCCTCACAGTGACCAAAATTGCCATTTTTACAGAGCTTTGCTTACACAAAAGCTTTCATTTTGACCAATTTCAGGCACCGAAATGACTTTAAACACACTTTTTTTAGTTGAAAAAGTCATAATAAAATATACCAACAGTCATTTAGAGTCAAAAGATTAAAAGTTAAAATTTCATCCATGTTGACCATTTTGGGAAAGTTTGACAGGTCCGGAGTCATCGTTTTTCATCAGAAAATTGATTTTTTGGTGTGTACCAAAAATAATTCAAAATGTCAATTGGATTGTGCCTCATGTTGAATAACCGCTTTTGAAACCCTCACAGTGACCAAAATTGCCATTTTTACAGAGCTTTGCTTACTCAAAAGCTTTCATTTTGACCAATTTCAGGCACCGAAATGACTTTAAACACACTTTTTTTAGTTGAAAAAGTCATAATTCACATCCAACAGTCATTTAGAGTCAAAAGATTAAAAGTTAAAATTTCATCCATGTTGACCATTTTGGGAAAGTTCGACAGGTCCGGAGTCATCGTTTTTCATCAGAAAATTGATTTTTTGGAGTGTACCAAAAATGATTCAAAATGTCAATTGGATCGTGCCTCATGTTGAATAACCACTTTTGAAACCCTCACAGTGACCAAAATTGCCATTTTTACAGAGTTTTGCTTACTCAAAAGCTTCCATTTTGACCAATTTCAGGCACCGAAATGACTTTAAACACACTTATTTTAGTTGAACAAGTCATAATTCACATCCAACAGTCATTTAGAGTCAAAAGATTAAAAGTCAAAATTTCATCCATGTTGACCATTTTGGGAAAATTCGACAGGTCCGGAGTCATCGTTTTTCATCAGAAAATTGATTTTTTGTAGTGAACCAAAAATGATTCAAAATGTCAATTGGATCGTGCCTCATGTTGAATAACCACTTTTGAAACCCTCACAGTGACCAAAATTGCCATTTTTACAGAGTTTTGCTTACTCAAAAGCTTCCATTTTGACCAATTTTAGGCACCGAAATGACTTTAAACACACTTTTTTTAGTTGAAAAAGTCATAATAAAACATTCCAACAGTCATTTAGAGTCAAAAGATTAAAAGATAAAATTTCATCCATGTTGACCATTTTGGGAAAGTTCGACAGGTCCGGAGTCATCGTTTTTCATCAGAAAATTGATTTTTTGGAGTGTACCAAAAATGATTCAAAATGTCAATTGGATCGTGCCTCATGTTGAATAACCACTTTTGAAACCCTCACAGTGACCAAAATTGCCATTTTTACAGAGTTTTGCTTACTCAAAAGCTTCCATTTTGACCAATTTCAGGCACCGAAATGACTTTAAACACACTTATTTTAGTTGAACAAGTCATAATTCACATCCAACAGTCATTTAGAGTCAAAAGATTAAAAGTCAAAATTTCATCCATGTTGACCATTTTGGGAAAATTCGACAGGTCCGGAGTCATCGTTTTTCATCAGAAAACTGATTTTTTGGAGTGTACCAAAAATGATTCAAAATGTCAATTGGATCGTGCCTCATGTTGAATAACCACTTTTGAAACCCTCACAGTGACCAAAATTGCCATTTTTACAGAGTTTTGCTTACTCAAAAGCTTCCATTTTGACCAATTTCAGGCACCGAAATGACTTTAAACACACTTATTTTAGTTGAACAAGTCATAATTCACATCCAACAGTCATTTAGAGTCAAAAGATTAAAAGTCAAAATTTCATCCATGTTGACCATTTTGGGAAAATTCGACAGGTCCGGAGTCATCGTTTTTCATCGGAAAATTGATTTTTTGGAGTGTACCAAAAATTATTCAAAATGTCAATTGAATTGTGCCTCATGTTGAATAACCACTTTTGAAACCCTCACAGTGACCAAAATTGCCATTTTTACAGAGCTTTGCTTACACAAAAGCTTTCATTTTGACCAATTTCAGGCACCGAAATGACTTTAAACACACTTTTTTTAGTTGAAAAAGTCATAATAACACATTCTAACAGTCATTTAGAGTCAAAAGATTAAAAGGTAAAATTTCATCCATGTTGACCATTTTGGGAAAATTCGACAGGTCCGGAGTCATCGTTTTTCATCAGAAAATTGATTTTTTGTAGTGAACCAAAAATGATTCAAAATGTCAATTGGATCGTGCCTCATGTTGAATAACAACTTTTGAAACCCTCACAGTGACCAAAATTGCCATTTTTACAGAGCTTTGCTTACTCAAAAGCTTTCTTTTTGAGCAATTTCAGGCACCGAAATGACTTTAAACACACTTATTTTAGTTGAACAAGTCATAATTCACATCCAACAGTCATTTAGAGTCAAAAGATTAAAAGTTAAAATTTCATCCATGTTGACCATTTTGGGAAAATTCGACAGGTCCGGAGTCATCGTTTTTCATCAGAAAATTGATTTTTTGGTGTGTACCAAAAATGATTCAAAATGTCAATTGGATTGTGCCTCATGTTGAATAACCGCTTTTGAAACCCTCACAGTAACCAAAATTGCCATTTTTACAGAGATTTGCTTACTCAAAAGCTTCCATTTTGACCAATTTCAGGCACCGAAATGACTTTAAACACTTATTTTAGTTGAACAAGTCATAATTCACATCCAACAGTCATTTAGAGTCAAAAGATTAAAAGTTAAAATTTCATCCATGTTGACCATTTTGGGAAAATTCGACAGGTCCGGAGTCATCGTTTTTCATCAGAAAATTGATTTTTTGTAGTGAACCAAAAATGATTCAAAATGTCAATTGGATCGTGCCTCATGTTGAATAACCACTTTTGAAACCCTCACAGTGACCAAAATTGCCATTTTTACAGAGCTTTGCTCACTCAAAAGCTTTCTTTTTGACCAATTTCAGGAACCGAAATGACTTTAAACACACTTTTTTTAGTTGAAAAAGTCATAATTCACATCCAACAGTCATTTAGAGTCAAAAGATTAAAAGTTAAAATTTCATCCATGTTGGCCATTTTGGGAAAGTTCGACAGGTCCGGAGTCATCGTTTTTCATCAGAAAACTGATTTTTTGGAGTGTACCAAAAATGATTCAAAATGTCAATTGGATCATGCCTCATGTTGAATAACCACGTTTGAAACCCTCACAGTGACCAAAATTGCCATTTTTACAGAGTTTTGCTTACTCAAAAGCTTCCATTTTGACCACTTTTAGGCACCGAAATGACTTTAAACACACTTTTTTTAGTTGAAAAAGTCATAATAACACATTCCAACAGTCATTTAGAGTCAAAAGATTAAAAGGTAAAATTTCATCCATGTTGACCATTTTGGGAAAGTTCGACAGGTCCGGAGTCATCGTTTTTCATCAGAAAATTGATTTTTTGGAGTGTACCAAAAATGATTCAAAATGTCAATTGGATCGTGCCTCATGTTGAATAACCACTTTTGAAACCCTCACAGTGACCAAAATTGCCATTTTTACAGAGCTTTGCTTACTCAAAAGCTTCAATTTTGACCAATTTCAGGCACCGAAAGGACATTAAACACACTTATTTTAGTTGAACAAATCAAAATTCACATCCAACAGGCATTTAGAGTCAAAAGATTAAAAGTTAAAATTTCATCCATGTTTACCATTTTGGGAAAGTTCGACAGGTCCGGAGTCATCGTTTTTCATCGGAAAATTGATTTTTTGGAGTGTACCAAAAATTATTCAAAATGTCAATTGAATTGTGCCTCATGTTGAATAACCACTTTTGAAACCCTCACAGTGACCAAAATTGCCATTTTTACAGAGCTTTGCTTACTCAAAAGCTTTCATTTTGACCAATTTCAGGCACCTAAATGACTTTAAACACACTTTTTTTAGTTGAAAAAGTCATAATTCACATCCAACAGTCATTTAGAGTCAAAAGATTAAAAGTTAAAATTTCATCCATGTTGGCCATTTTGGGAAAGTTCGACAGGTCCGGAGTCATCGTTTTTCATTAGAAAACTGATTTTTGTAGTGTACCAAAAATGATTCAAAATGTCAATTGGATCGTGCCTCATGTTGAATAACCACTTTTGAAACCCTCGCAGTGACCAAAATTGCCATTTTTACAGAGTTTTGCTTGCTCAAAAGCTTCCATTTTGACCAATTTTAGGCACCGAAATGACTTTAAACACACTTTTTTTAGTTGAAAAAGTCATAATAACACATTCTAACAGTCATTTAGAGTCAAAAGATTAAAAGTTAAAATTTCATCCATGTTGACCATTTTGGGAAAGTTCGACAGGTCCGGAGTCATCGTTTTTCATCAGAAAATGGATTTTTTGGAGTGTACCAAAAATGATTCAAAATGTCAATTGGATCGTGCCTCATGTTGAATAACCACTTTTGAAACCCTCACAGTGACCAAAATTGCCATTTTTACAGAGCTTTGCTAACTCAAAAGCTTCCATTTTGACCAATTTCAGGCACCGAAATGACTTTAAACACACTTATTTTAGTTGAACAAGTCATAATTCACATCCAACAGGCATTTAGAGTCAAAAGATTAAAAGTTAAAATTTCATCCATGTTGACCATTTTGGGAAAGTTTGACAGGTCCGGAGTCATCGTTTTTCATCAGAAAACTGATTTTTTGGAGTGTACCAAAAATGATTCAAAATGTCAATTGGATCGTGCCTCATGTTGAATAACCACTTTTGAAACCCTCACAGTGACCAAAATTGCCATTTTTACAGAGTTTTGCTTACTCAAAAGCTTCCATTTTGACCAATTTTAGGCACAGAAATGACTTTAAACACACTTTTTTTAGTTGAAAAAGTCATAATAACACATTCCAACAGTCATTTAGAGTCAAAAGATTAAAAGTTAAAATTTCATCCATGTTTACCATTTTGGGAAAGTTCGACAGGTCCGGAGTCATCGTTTTTCATCGGAAAATTGATTTTTTGGAGTGTACCAAAAATGATTCAAAATGTCAATTGGATCGTGCCTCATGTTGAATAACCACTTTTGAAACCCTCACAGTGACCAAAATTGCCATTTTTACAGAGTTTTGCTTACTCAAAAGCTTCCATTTTGACCAATTTCAGGCACCGAAATGACTTTAAACACACTTATTTTAGTTGAACAAGTCATAATTCACATCCAACAGTCATTTAGAGTCAAAAGATTAAAAGGTAAAATTTCATCCATGTTGACCATTTTGGGAAAATTCGACAGGTCCGGAGTCATCGTTTTTCATCAGAAAATTGATTTTTTGTAGTGAACCAAAAATGATTCAAAATGTCAATTGGATCGTGCCTCATGTTGAATAACAACTTTTGAAACCCTCACAGTGACCAAAATTGCCATTTTTACAGAGCTTTGCTTACTCAAAAGCTTTCTTTTTGACCAATTTCAGGCACCAAAATGACTTTAAACACACTTTTTTTAGTTGAAAAAGTCATAATTCACATCCAACAGTCATTTAGAGTCAAAAGATTAAAAGTTAAAATTTCATCCATGTTGACCATTTTGGGAAAGTTCGACAGGTCCGGAGTCATCGTTTTTCATTAGAAAACTGATTTTTGTAGTGTACCAAAAATGATTCAAAATGTCAATTGGATCGTGCCTCATGTTGAATAACCACTTTTGAAACCCTCGCAGTGACCAAAATTGCCATTTTTACAGAGTTTTGCTTGCTCAAAAGCTTCCATTTTGACCAATTTTAGGCACCGAAATGACTTTAAACACACTTTTTTTAGTTGAAAAAGTCATAATAACACATTCTAACAGTCATTTAGAGTCAAAAGATTAAAAGTTAAAATTTCATCCATGTTGACCATTTTGGGAAAGTTCGACAGGTCCGGAGTCATCGTTTTTCATCAGAAAATGGATTTTTTGGAGTGTACCAAAAATGATTCAAAATGTCAATTGGATCGTGCCTCATGTTGAATAACCACTTTTGAAACCCTCACAGTGACCAAAATTGCCATTTTTACAGAGTTTTGCTTACTCAAAAGCTTCCATTTTGACCAATTTCAGGCACCGAAATGACTTTAAACACACTTATTTTAGTTGAACAAGTCATAATTCACATCCAACAGTCATTTAGAGTCAAAAGATTAAAAGTCAAAATTTCATCCATGTTGACCATTTTGGGAAAATTCGACAGGTCCGGAGTCATCGTTTTTCATCAGAAAATTGATTTTTTGTAGTGAACCAAAAATGATTAAAAATGTCAATTGGATCGTGCCTCATGTTGAATAACCACTTTTGAAACCCTCACAGTGACCAAAATTGCCATTTTTACAGAGCTTTGCTTACTCAAAAGCTTTCTTTTTGACCAATTTCAGGCACCGAAATGACTTTAAACACACT
Organism: Lissotriton helveticus; assembly: GCF_964261635.1. NCBI lineage: Eukaryota > Metazoa > Chordata > Amphibia > Caudata > Salamandridae > Lissotriton > Lissotriton helveticus. The sequence goes on from NC_136072.1 coordinate 340,406,068, forward strand.
TTTTTTAGTTGAAAAAGTCATAATTCACATCCAACAGTCATTTAGAGTCAAAAGATTAAAAGTTAAAATTTCATCCATGTTGACCATTTTGGGAAAATTGGACAGGTCCGGAGTCATCGTTTTTCATCAGAAAATTGATTTTTTGGTGTGTACCAAAAATGATTCAAAATGTCAATTGGATCGTGCCTCATGTTGAATAACCACTTTTAAAACCCTCACAGTGACCAAAATTGCCATTTTTACAGAGCTTTGCTAACTCAAAAGCTTCCATTTTGACCAATTTCAGGCACCGAAATGACTTTAAACACACTTATTTTAGTTGAACAAGTCATAATTCACATCCAACAGGCATTTAGAGTCAAAAGATTAAAAGTTAAAATTTCATCCATGTTGACCATTTTGGGAAAGTTTGACAGGTCCGGAGTCATCGTTTTTCATCAGAAAACTGATTTTTTGGAGTGTACCAAAAATGATTCAAAATGTCAATTGGATCGTGCCTCATGTTGAATAACCACTTTTGAAACCCTCACAGTGACCAAAATTGCCATTTTTACAGAGTTTTGCTTACTCAAAAGCTTCCATTTTGACCAATTTTAGGCACCGAAATGACTTTAAACACACTTTTTTTAGTTGAAAAAGTCATAATAACACATTCCAACAGTCATTTAGAGTCAAAAGATTAAAAGTTAAAATTTCATCCATGTTTACCATTTTGGGAAAGTTCGACAGGTCCGGAGTCATCGTTTTTCATCGGAAAATTGATTTTTTCGAGTGTACCAAAAATTATTCAAAATGTCAATTGAATTGTGCCTCATGTTGAATAACCACTTTTGAAACCCTCACAGTGACCAAAATTGCCATTTTTACAGAGCTTTGCTTACTCAAAAGCTTTCTTTTTGACCAATTTCAGGCACCAAAATGACTTTAAACACACTTTTTTTAGTTGAAAAAGTCATAATTCACATCCAACAGTCATTTAGAGTCAAAAGATTAAAAGTTAAAATTTCATCCATGTTGGCCATTTTGGGAAAGTTCGACAGGTCCGGAGTCATCGTTTTTCATCAGAAAATTGATTTTTTGGAGTGTACCAAAAATGATTCAAAATGTCAATTGGATTGTGCCTCATGTTGAATAACCACTTTTGAAACCCTAACAGTGACCAAAATTGCCATTTCTACAGAGTTTTGCTTACTCAAAAGCTTCCATTTTGAGCAATTTCAGGCACCGAAATGACTTTAAACACACTTATTTTAGTTGAACAAGTCATAATTCACATCCAACAGTCATTTAGAGTCAAAAGATTAAAAGTTAAAATTTCATCCATGTTGACCATTTTGGGAAAATTCGACAGGTCCGGAGTCATCGTTTTTCATCAGAAAATTGATTTTTTGGTGTGTACCAAAAATGATTCAAAATGTCAATTGGATTGTGCCTCATGTTGAATAACCGCTTTTGAAACCCTCACAGTAACCAAAATTGCCATTTTTACAGAGTTTTGCTTACTCAAAAGCTTCCATTTTGACCAATTTCAGGCACCGAAATGACTTTAAACACACTTATTTTAGTTGAACAAGTCATAATTCACATCCAACAGTCATTTAGAGTCAAAAGATTAAAAGTAAAAATTTCATCCATGTTGACCATTTTGGGAAAATTCGACAGGTCCGGAGTCATCATTTTTCATCAGAAAATTGATTTTTTGTAGTGAACCAAAAATGATTCAAAATGTCAATTGGATCGTGCCTCATGTTGAATAACCACTTTTGAAACCCTCACAGTGACCAAAATTGCCATTTTTACAGAGCTTTGCTTACTCAAAAGCTTTCTTTTTGACCAATTTCAGGAACCGAAATGACTTTAAACACACTTTTTTTAGTTGAAAAAGTCATAATTCACATCCAACAGTCATTTAGAGTCAAAAGATTAAAAGTTAAAATTTCATCCATGTTGACCATTTTGGGAAAGTTGAACAGGTCCGGAGTCATCGTTTTTCATCAGAAAACTGATTTTTTGGAGTGTACCAAAAATGATTCAAAATGTCAATTGGATCGTGCCTCATGTTGAATAACCACTTTTGAAACCCTCACAGTGACCAAAATTGCCATTTTTACAGAGTTTTGCTTACTCAAAAGCTTCCATTTTGACCAATTTTAGGCACCGAAATGACTTTAAACACACTTTTTTTAGTTGAAAAAGTCATAATAACACATTCCAACAGTCATTTAGAGTCAAAAGATTAAAAGGTAAAATTTCATCCATGTTGACCATTTTGGGAAAGTTCGACAGGTCCGGAGTCATCGTTTTTCATCAGAAAATTGATTTTTTGGAGTGTACCAAAAATGATTCAAAATGTCAATTGGATCGTGCCTCATGTTGAATAACCACTTTTGAAACCCTCACAGTGACCAAAATTGCCATTTTTACAGAGCTTTGCTTACTCAAAAGCTTCAATTTTGACCAATTTCAGGCACCGAAAGGACATTAAACACACTTATTTTAGTTGAACAAGTCAAAATTCACATCCAACAGGCATTTAGAGTCAAAAGATTAAAAGTTAAAATTTCATCCATGTTTACCATTTTGGGAAAGTTCGACAGGTCCGGAGTCATCGTTTTTCATCGGAAAATTGATTTTTTGGAGTGTACCAAAAATTATTCAAAATGTCAATTGAATTGTGCCTCATGTTGAATAACCACTTTTGAAACCCTCACAGTGACCAAAATTGCCATTTTTACAGAGCTTTGCTTACTCAAAAGCTTTCATTTTGACCAATTTCAGGCACCGAAATGACTTTAAACACACTTTTTTTAGTTGAAAAAGTCATAATTCACATCCAACAGTCATTTAGAGTCAAAAGATTAAAAGTTAAAATTTCATCCATGTTGGCCATTTTGGGAAAGTTCGACAGGTCCGGAGTCATCGTTTTTCATTAGAAAACTGATTTTTGTAGTGTACCAAAAATGATTCAAAATGTCAATTGGATCGTGCCTCATGTTGAATAACCACTTTTGAAACCCTCGCAGTGACCAAAATTGCCATTTTTACAGAGTTTTGCTTGCTCAAAAGCTTCCATTTTGACCAATTTTAGGCACCGAAATGACTTTAAACACACTTTTTTTAGTTGAAAAAGTCATAATAACACATTCTAACAGTCATTTAGAGTCAAAAGATTAAAAGTTAAAATTTCATCCATGTTGACCATTTTGGGAAAGTTCGACAGGTCCGGAGTCATCGTTTTTCATCAGAAAACTGATTTTTTGGAGTGTACCAAAAATGATTCAAAATGTCAATTGGATCGTGCCTCATGTTGAATAACCACTTTTGAAACCCTCACAGTGACCAAAATTGCCATTTTTACAGAGTTTTGCTTACTCAAAAGCTTCCATTTTGACCAATTTTAGGCACAGAAATGACTTTAAACACACTTTTTTTAGTTGAAAAAGTCATAATAACACATTCCAACAGTCATTTAGAGTCAAAAGATTAAAAGTTAAAATTTCATCCATGTTTACCATTTTGGGAAAGTTCGACAGGTCCGGAGTCATCGTTTTTCATCGGAAAATTGATTTTTTGGAGTGTACCAAAAATGATTCAAAATGTCAATTGGATCGTGCCTCATGTTGAATAACCACTTTTGAAACCCTCACAGTGACCAAAATTGCCATTTTTACAGAGTTTTGCTTACTCAAAAGCTTCCATTTTGACCAATTTCAGGCACCGAAATGACTTTAAACACACTTATTTTAGTTGAACAAGTCATAATTCACATCCAACAGTCATTTAGAGTCAAAAGATTAAAAGGTAAAATTTCATCCATGTTGACCATTTTGGGAAAATTCGACAGGTCCGGAGTCATCGTTTTTCATCAGAAAATTGATTTTTTGTAGTGAACCAAAAATGATTCAAAATGTCAATTGGATCGTGCCTCATGTTGAATAACAACTTTTGAAACCCTCACAGTGACCAAAATTGCCATTTTTACAGAGCTTTGCTTACTCAAAAGCTTTCTTTTTGACCAATTTCAGGCACCAAAATGACTTTAAACACACTTTTTTTAGTTGAAAAAGTCATAATTCACATCCAACAGTCATTTAGAGTCAAAAGATTAAAAGTTAAAATTTCATCCATGTTGACCATTTTGGGAAAGTTCGACAGGTCCGGAGTCATCGTTTTTCATTAGAAAACTGATTTTTGTAGTGTACCAAAAATGATTCAAAATGTCAATTGGATCGTGCCTCATGTTGAATAACCACTTTTGAAACCCTCGCAGTGACCAAAATTGCCATTTTTACAGAGTTTTGCTTGCTCAAAAGCTTCCATTTTGACCAATTTTAGGCACCGAAATGACTTTAAACACACTTTTTTTAGTTGAAAAAGTCATAATAACACATTCTAACAGTCATTTAGAGTCAAAAGATTAAAAGTAAAAATTTCATCCATGTTGACCATTTTGGGAAAGTTCGACAGGTCCGGAGTCATCGTTTTTCATCAGAAAATGGATTTTTTGGAGTGTACCAAAAATGATTCAAAATGTCAATTGGATCGTGCCTCATGTTGAATAACCACTTTTGAAACCCTCACAGTGACCAAAATTGCCATTTTTACAGAGTTTTGCTTACTCAAAAGCTTCCATTTTGACCAATTTCAGGCACCGAAATGACTTTAAACACACTTATTTTAGTTGAACAAGTCATAATTCACATCCAACAGTCATTTAGAGTCAAAAGATTAAAAGTCAAAATTTCATCCATGTTGACCATTTTGGGAAAATTCGACAGGTCCGGAGTCATCGTTTTTCATCAGAAAATTGATTTTTTGTAGTGAACCAAAAATGATTAAAAATGTCAATTGGATCGTGCCTCATGTTGAATAACCACTTTTGAAACCCTCACAGTGACCAAAATTGCCATTTTTACAGAGCTTTGCTTACTCAAAAGCTTTCTTTTTGACCAATTTCAGGCACCGAAATGACTTTAAACACACTTTTTTTAGTTGAAAAAGTCATAATTCACATCCAACAGTCATTTAGAGTCAAAAGATTAAAAGTTAAAATTTCATCCATGTTGACCATTTTGGGAAAATTGGACAGGTCCGGAGTCATCGTTTTTCATCAGAAAATTGATTTTTTGGTGTGTACCAAAAATGATTCAAAATGTCAATTGGATCGTGCCTCATGTTGAATAACCACTTTTAAAACCCTCACAGTGACCAAAATTGCCATTTTTACAGAGCTTTGCTAACTCAAAAGCTTCCATTTTGACCAATTTCAGGCACCGAAATGACTTTAAACACACTTATTTTAGTTGAACAAGTCATAATTCACATCCAACAGGCATGTAGAGTCAAAAGATTAAAAGTTAAAATTTCATCCATGTTGACCATTTTGGGAAAGTTTGACAGGTCCGGAGTCATCGTTTTTCATCAGAAAACTGATTTTTTGGAGTGTACCAAAAATGATTCAAAATGTCAATTGGATCGTGCCTCATGTTGAATAACCACTTTTGAAACCCTCACAGTGACCAAAATTGCCATTTTTACAGAGTTTTGCTTACTCAAAAGCTTCCATTTTGACCAATTTTAGGCACCGAAATGACTTTAAACACACTTTTTTTAGTTGAAAAAGTCATAATAACACATTCCAACAGTCATTTAGAGTCAAAAGATTAAAAGTTAAAATTTCATCCATGTTTACCATTTTGGGAAAGTTCGACAGGTCCGGAGTCATCGTTTTTCATCGGAAAATTGATTTTTTCGAGTGTACCAAAAATTATTCAAAATGTCAATTGAATTGTGCCTCATGTTGAATAACCACTTTTGAAACCCTCACAGTGACCAAAATTGCCATTTTTACAGAGCTTTGCTTACTCAAAAGCTTTCTTTTTGACCAATTTCAGGCACCAAAATGACTTTAAACACACTTTTTTTAGTTGAAAAAGTCATAATTCACATCCAACAGTCATTTAGAGTCAAAAGATTAAAAGTTAAAATTTCATCCATGTTGGCCATTTTGGGAAAGTTCGACAGGTCCGGAGTCATCGTTTTTCATCAGAAAATTGATTTTTTGGAGTGTACCAAAAATGATTCAAAATGTCAATTGGATTGTGCCTCATGTTGAATAACCACTTTTGAAACCCTAACAGTGACCAAAATTGCCATTTCTACAGAGTTTTGCTTACTCAAAAGCTTCCATTTTGAGCAATTTCAGGCACCGAAATGACTTTAAACACACTTATTTTAGTTGAACAAGTCATAATTCACATCCAACAGTCATTTAGAGTCAAAAGATTAAAAGTTAAAATTTCATCCATGTTGACCATTTTGGGAAAATTCGACAGGTCCGGAGTCATCGTTTTTCATCAGAAAATTGATTTTTTGGTGTGTACCAAAAATGATTCAAAATGTCAATTGGATTGTGCCTCATGTTGAATAACCGCTTTTGAAACCCTCACAGTAACCAAAATTGCCATTTTTACAGAGTTTTGCTTACTCAAAAGCTTCCATTTTGACCAATTTCAGGCACCGAAATGACTTTAAACACACTTATTTTAGTTGAACAAGTCATAATTCACATCCAACAGTCATTTAGAGTCAAAAGATTAAAAGTAAAAATTTCATCCATGTTGACCATTTTGGGAAAATTCGACAGGTCCGGAGTCATCATTTTTCATCAGAAAATTGATTTTTTGTAGTGAACCAAAAATGATTCAAAATGTCAATTGGATCGTGCCTCATGTTGAATAACCACTTTTGAAACCCTCACAGTGACCAAAATTGCCATTTTTACAGAGCTTTGCTTACTCAAAAGCTTTCTTTTTGACCAATTTCAGGAACCGAAATGACTTTAAACACACTTTTTTTAGTTGAAAAAGTCATAATTCACATCCAACAGTCATTTAGAGTCAAAAGATTAAAAGGTAAAATTTCATCCATGTTGACCATTTTGGGAAAGTTCGACAGGTCCGGAGTCATCGTTTTTCATCAGAAAATTGATTTTTTGGAGTGTACCAAAAATGATTCAAAATGTCAATTGGATCGTGCCTCATGTTGAATAACCACTTTTGAAACCCTCACAGTGACCAAAATTGCCATTTTTACAGAGCTTTGCTTACTCAAAAGCTTCAATTTTGACCAATTTCAGGCACCGAAAGGACATTAAACACACTTATTTTAGTTGAACAAGTCAAAATTCACATCCAACAGGCATTTAGAGTCAAAAGATTAAAAGTTAAAATTTCATCCATGTTTACCATTTTGGGAAAGTTCGACAGGTCCGGAGTCATCGTTTTTCATCGGAAAATTGATTTTTTGGAGTGTACAAAAAATTATTCAAAATGTCAATTGAATTGTGCCTCATGTTGAATAACCACTTTTGAAACCCTCACAGTGACCAAAATTGCCATTTTTACAGAGCTTTGCTTACACAAAAGCTTTCATTTTGACCAATTTCAGGCACCGAAATGACTTTAAACACACTTTTTTTAGTTGAAAAAGTCATAATAAAATATTCCAACAGTCATTTAGAGTCAAAAGATTAAAAGTTAAAATTTCATCCATGTTGACCATTTTGGGAAAGTTTGACAGGTCCGGAGTCATCGTTTTTCATCAGAAAATTGATTTTTTGGAGTGTACCAAGAATGATTCAAAATGTCAATTGGATCGTGCCTCATGTTGAATAACCACTTTTGAAACCCTCACAGTGACCAAAATTGCCATTTTTCCAGAGCTTTGCTTACTCAAAAGCTTCCTTTTTTTAACAATTTCAGGCACCGAAATGACTTTAAGCACACTTATTTTAGTTGAAAAAGTCATATTTCACATCCAACAGTCATTTAGAGTCAAAAGATTAAATGTTAACATTTCATCCATATTGACCATTTTGGGAAAGTTCGACAGGTCCGGAGTCATCGTTTTTCATCAGAAAATTGATTTTTTGGTGTGTACCAAAAATAATTCAAAATGTCAATTGGATTGTGCCTCATGTTGAATAACCGCTTTTGAAACCCTCACAGTGACCAAACTTGCCATTTTTACAGAGCTTTGCTGACTCAAAAGCCTCCATTTTGACCAATTTCAGGCACCGAAATGACTTTAAAGACACTTATTTTAGTTGAACAAGTCATAATTCACATCCAACAGTCATTTAGAGTCAAAAGATCAAAAGTTAAAATTTCATCCATGTTGACCATTTTGGGAAAATTCGACAGGTCCGGAGTCATCGTTTTTCATCAGAAAATTTATTTTTTGGAGTGTACCAAAAATGATTCAAAATGTCAATTGGATTGTGCCTCATGTTGAATAACCACTTTTGAAACCCTCACAGTGACCAAAATTGCCATTTTTACAGAGTTTTGCTTACTCAAAAGCTTCCATTTTGACCAATTTTAGGCACCAAAATGACTTTAAACACACTTTTTTTAGTTGAAAAAGTCATAATAACACATTCCAACAGTCATTTAGAGTCAAAAGATTAAAAGGTAAAATTTCATCCATGTTGACCATTTTGGGAAAGTTCGACAGGTCCGGAGTCATCGTTTTTCATCAGAAAATTGATTTTTTGGAGTGTACCAAAAATGATTCAAAATGTCAATTGGATCGTGCCTCATGTTGAATAACCACTTTTGAAACCCTCACAGTGACCAAAATTGCCATTTTTACAGAGTTTTGCTTACTCAAAAGCTTCCATTTTGACCAATTTCAGGCACCGAAATGACTTTAAACACACTTATTTTAGTTGAACAAGTCATAATTCACATCCAACAGTCATTTAGAGTCAAAAGATTAAAAGTCAAAATTTCATCCATGTTGACCATTTTGGGAAAATTCGACAGGTCCGGAGTCATCGTTTTTCATCAGAAAATTGATTTTTTGTAGTGAACCAAAAATGATTAAAAATGTCAATTGGATCGTGCCTCATGTTGAATAACCACTTTTGAAACCCTCACAGTGACCAAAATTGCCATTTTTACAGAGCTTTGCTTACTCAAAAGCTTTCTTTTTGACCAATTTCAGGCACCGAAATGACTTTAAACACACTTTTTTTAGTTGAAAAAGTCATAATTCACATCCAACAGTCATTTAGAGTCAAAAGATTAAAAGTTAAAATTTCATCCATGTTGACCATTTTGGGAAAATTGGACAGGTCCGGAGTCATCGTTTTTCATCAGAAAATTGATTTTTTGGTGTGTACCAAAAATGATTCAAAATGTCAATTGGATCGTGCCTCATGTTGAATAACCACTTTTAAAACCCTCACAGTGACCAAAATTGCCATTTTTACAGAGCTTTGCTAACTCAAAAGCTTCCATTTTGACCAATTTCAGGCACCGAAATGACTTTAAACACACTTATTTTAGTTGAACAAGTCATAATTCACATCCAACAGGCATTTAGAGTCAAAAGATTAAAAGTTAAAATTTCATCCATGTTGACCATTTTGGGAAAGTTTGACAGGTCCGGAGTCATCGTTTTTCATCAGAAAACTGATTTTTTGGAGTGTACCAAAAATGATTCAAAATGTCAATTGGATCGTGCCTCATGTTGAATAACCACTTTTGAAACCCTCACGGTGACCAAAATTGCCATTTTTACAGAGTTTTGCTTACTCAAAAGCTTCCATTTTGACCAATTTTAGGCACCGAAATGACTTTAAACACACTTTTTTTAGTTGAAAAAGTCATAATAACACATTCCAACAGTCATTTAGAGTCAAAAGATTAAAAGTTAAAATTTCATCCATGTTTACCATTTTGGGAAAGTTCGACAGGTCCGGAGTCATCGTTTTTCATCGGAAAATTGATTTTTTCGAGTGTACCAAAAATTATTCAAAATGTCAATTGAATTGTGCCTCATGTTGAATAACCACTTTTGAAACCCTCACAGTGACCAAAATTGCCATTTTTACAGAGCTTTGCTTACTCAAAAGCTTTCTTTTTGACCAATTTCAGGCACCAAAATGACTTTAAACACACTTTTTTTAGTTGAAAAAGTCATAATTCACATCCAACAGTCATTTAGAGTCAAAAGATTAAAAGTTAAAATTTCATCCATGTTGGCCATTTTGGGAAAGTTCGACAGGTCCGGAGTCATCGTTTTTCATCAGAAAATTGATTTTTTGGAGTGTACCAAAAATGATTCAAAATGTCAATTGGATTGTGCCTCATGTTGAATAACCACTTTTGAAACCCTAACAGTGACCAAAATTGCCATTTCTACAGAGTTTTGCTTACTCAAAAGCTTCCATTTTGAGCAATTTCAGGCACCGAAATGACTTTAAACACACTTATTTTAGTTGAACAAGTCATAATTCACATCCAACAGTCATTTAGAGTCAAAAGATTAAAAGTTAAAATTTCATCCATGTTGACCATTTTGGGAAAATTCGACAGGTCCGGAGTCATCGTTTTTCATCAGAAAATTGATTTTTTGGTGTGTACCAAAAATGATTCAAAATGTCAATTGGATTGTGCCTCATGTTGAATAACCGCTTTTGAAACCCTCACAGTAACCAAAATTGCCATTTTTACAGAGTTTTGCTTACTCAAAAGCTTCCATTTTGACCAATTTCAGGCACCGAAATGACTTTAAACACACTTATTTTAGTTGAACAAGTCATAATTCACATCCAACAGTCATTTAGAGTCAAAAGATTAAAAGTAAAAATTTCATCCATGTTGACCATTTTGGGAAAATTCGACAGGTCCGGAGTCATCATTTTTCATCAGAAAATTGATTTTTTGTAGTGAACCAAAAATGATTCAAAATGTCAATTGGATCGTGCCTCATGTTGAATAACCACTTTTGAAACCCTCACAGTGACCAAAATTGCCATTTTTACAGAGCTTTGCTTACTCAAAAGCTTTCTTTTTGACCAATTTCAGGAACCGAAATGACTTTAAACACACTTTTTTTAGTTGAAAAAGTCATAATTCACATCCAACAGTCATTTAGAGTCAAAAGATTAAAAGTTAAAATTTCATCCATGTTGACCATTTTGGGAAAGTTGAACAGGTCCGGAGTCATCTTTTTCATCAGAAAACTGATTTTTTGGAGTGTACCAAAAATGATTCAAAATGTCAATTGGATCGTGCCTCATGTTGAATAACCACTTTTGAAACCCTCACAGTGACCAAAATTGCCATTTTTACAGAGTTTTGCTTACTCAAAAGCTTCCATTTTGACCAATTTTAGGCACCGAAATGACTTTAAACACACTTTTTTTAGTTGAAAAAGTCATAATAACACATTCCAACAGTCATTTAGAGTCAAAAGATTAAAAGGTAAAATTTCATCCATGTTGACCATTTTGGGAAAGTTCGACAGGTCCGGAGTCATCGTTTTTCATCAGAAAATTGATTTTTTGGAGTGTACCAAAAATGATTCAAAATGTCAATTGGATCGTGCCTCATGTTGAATAACCACTTTTGAAACCCTCACAGTGACCAAAATTGCCATTTTTACAGAGCTTTGCTTACTCAAAAGCTTCAATTTTGACCAATTTCAGGCACCGAAAGGACATTAAACACACTTATTTTAGTTGAACAAGTCAAAATTCACATCCAACAGGCATTTAGAGTCAAAAGATTAAAAGTTAAAATTTCATCCATGTTTACCATTTTGGGAAAGTTCGACAGGTCCGGAGTCATCGTTTTTCATCGGAAAATTGATTTTTTGGAGTGTACAAAAAATTATTCAAAATGTCAATTGAATTGTGCCTCATGTTGAATAACCACTTTTGAAACCCTCACAGTGACCAAAATTGCCATTTTTACAGAGCTTTGCTTACACAAAAGCTTTCATTTTGACCAATTTCAGGCACCGAAATGACTTTAAACACACTTTTTTTAGTTGAAAAAGTCATAATAAAATATTCCAACAGTCATTTAGAGTCAAAAGATTAAAAGTTAAAATTTCATCCATGTTGACCATTTTGGGAAAGTTTGACAGGTCCGGAGTCATCGTTTTTCATCAGAAAATTGATTTTTTGGAGTGTACCAAGAATGATTCAAAATGTCAATTGGATCGTGCCTCATGTTGAATAACCACTTTTGAAACCCTCACAGTGACCAAAATTGCCATTTTTCCAGAGCTTTGCTTACTCAAAAGCTTCCTTTTTTTAACAATTTCAGGCACCGAAATGACTTTAAGCACACTTATTTTAGTTGAAAAAGTCATATTTCACATCCAACAGTCATTTAGAGTCAAAAGATTAAATGTTAACATTTCATCCATATTGACCATTTTGGGAAAGTTCGAAAGGTCCGGAGTCATCGTTTTTCATCAGAAAATTGATTTTTTGGAGTGTACCAAAAATGATTCAAAATGTCAATTGGATCGTGCCTCATGTTGAATAACCACTTTTGAAACCCTCACAGTGACCAAAATTGCCATTTTTCCAGAGCTTTGCTTACTCAAAAGCTTCCTTTTATTACCAATTTCAGGCACCGAAATGACTTTAAGCACACTTATTTTAGTTGAAAAAGCCATATTTCACATCCAACAGTCATTTAGAGTCAAAAGATTAAATGTTAACATTTCATCCATATTGACCATTTTGGGAAAGTTCGAAAGGTCCAGAGTCATCGTTTTTCATCAGAAAATTGATTTTTTGGAGTGTACCAAAACTGATTCAAAATGTCAATTGGATCGTGCCTCATGTTGAATAACCACTTTTGAAACCCTCACAGTGACCAAAATTGTCATTTTTACAGAGCTTTGCTTACTCAAAAGATTCCATTTTGACCAATTTCAGGCACCGAAAGGACATTAAACACACTTATTTTAGTTGAACAAGTCAAAATTCACATCCAACAGGCATTTAGAGTCAAAAGATTAAAAGTAAAAATTTCATCCATGTTGACCATTTTGGGAAAGTTCGACAGGTTCGTCATAGTTTTTCATCAGAAAACTGATTTTTGTAGTGTACCAAAAATGATTCAAAATGTCAATTGGATCGTGCCTCATGTTGAATAACCACTTTTGAAACCCTCACAGTGACCAAAATTGCCATTTTTACAGAGTTTTGCTTGCTCAAAAGCTTCCATTTTGACCAATTTTAGGCACCGAAATGACTTTAAACACACTTTTTTTAGTTGAAAAAGTCACAATAACACATTCTAACAGTCATTTAGAGTAAAAAGAATAAAAGTTAAAATTTCATCCATGTTGACCATTTTGGGAAAGTTCGACAGGTCCGGAGTCATCGTTTTTCATCAGAAAATTGATTTTTTGGTGTGTACCAAAAATAATTCAAAATGTCAATTGGATTGTGCCTCATGTTGAATAACCACTTTTGAAACCCTCACAGTGGCCAAAATTGCCATTTTTACAGAGTTTTGCTTACTCAAAAGCTTCCATTTTGACCAATTTCAGGCACCGAAATGACTTTAAACACACTTATTTTAGTTGAACAAGTCATAATTCACATCCAACAGTCATTTAGAGTCAAAAGATTAAAAGTTAAAATTTCATCGATATTGACCATTTTGGGAAAGTTCGACAGGTCCGGAGTCATCGTTTTTCATCAGAAAATTGATTTTTTGGTGTGTACCAAAAATAATTCAAAATGTCAATTGGATTGTGCCTCATGTTGAATAACCGCTTTTGAAACCCTCACAGTGACCAAACTTGCCATTTTTACAGAGCTTTGCTGACTCAAAAGCCTCCATTTTGACCAATTTCAGGCACCGAAATGACTTTAAAGACACTTATTTTAGTTGAACAAGTCATAATTCACATCCAACAGTCATTTAGAGTCAAAAGATCAAAAGTTAAAATTTCATCCATGTTGACCATTTTGGGAAAATTCGACAGGTCCGGAGTCATCGTTTTTCATCAGAAAATTTATTTTTTGGAGTGTACCAAAAATGATTCAAAATGTCAATTGGATTGTGCCTCATGTTGAATAACCACTTTTGAAACCCTCACAGTGACCAAAATTGCCATTTTTACAGAGTTTTGCTTACTCAAAAGCTTCCATTTTGACCAATTTTAGGCACCAAAATGACTTTAAACACACTTTTTTTAGTTGAAAAAGTCATAATAACACATTCCAACAGTCATTTAGAGTCAAAAGATTAAATGTTAAAATTTCATCCATGTTGACCATTTTGGGAAAGTTCGACAGGTCCGGAGTCATCGTTTTTCATCAGAAAATTGATTTTTTGGTGTGTACCAAAAATAATTCAAAATGTCAATTGGATTGTGCCTCATGTTGAATAACCACTTTTGAAACCCTCACAGTGGCCAAAATTGCCATTTTTACAGAGTTTTGCTTACTCAAAAGCTTCCATTTTGACCAATTTCAGGCACCGAAATGACTTTAAACACACTTATTTTAGTTGAACAAGTCATAATTCACATCCAACAGTCATTTAGAGTCAAAAGATTAAAAGTTAAAATTTCATCGATATTGACCATTTTGGGAAAGTTCGACAGGTCCGGAGTCATCGTTTTTCATCAGAAAATTGATTTTTTGGTGTGTACCAAAAATAATTCAAAATGTCAATTGGATTGTGCCTCATGTTGAATAACCGCTTTTGAAACCCTCACAGTGACCAAACTTGCCATTTTTACAGAGCTTTGCTGACTCAAAAGCCTCCATTTTGACCAATTTCAGGCACCGAAATGACTTTAAAGACACTTATTTTAGTTGAACAAGTCATAATTCACATCCAACAGTCATTTAGAGTCAAAAGATCAAAAGTTAAAATTTCATCCATGTTGACCATTTTGGGAAAATTCGACAGGTCCGGAGTCATCGTTTTTCATCAGAAAATTTATTTTTTGGAGTGTACCAAAAATGATTCAAAATGTCAATTGGATTGTGCCTCATGTTGAATAACCACTTTTGAAACCCTCACAGTGACCAAAATTGCCATTTTTACAGAGTTTTGCTTACTCAAAAGCTTCCATTTTGACCAATTTTAGGCACCAAAATGACTTTAAACACACTTTTTTTAGTTGAAAAAGTCATAATAACACATTCCAACAGTCATTTAGAGTCAAAAGATTAAAAGGTAAAATTTCATCCATGTTGACCATTTTGGGAAAGTTCGACAGGTCCGGAGTCATCGTTTTTCATCAGAAAATTGATTTTTTGGAGTGTACCAAAAATGATTCAAAATGTCAATTGGATCGTGCCTCATGTTGAATAACCACTTTTGAAACCCTCACAGTGACCAAAATTGCCATTTTTACAGAGCTTTGCTTACTCAAAAGCTTCAATTTTGACCAATTTCAGGCACCGAAATGACTTTAAACACACTTATTTTAGTTGAACAAGTCATAATTCACATCCAACAGTCCTTTAGAGTCAAAAGATTAAATGTTAAAATTTCATCCATATTGACCATTTTGGGAAAGTTCGACAGGTCCGGAGTCATCGTTTTTCATCAGAAAATTGATTTTTTGGTGTGTACCAAAAATGATTCAAAATGTCAATTGGATTGTGCCTCATGTTGAATAACCGCTTTTGAAACCCTCACAGTAACCAAAATTGCCATTTTTACAGAGTTTTGCTTACTCAAAAGCTTCCATTTTGACCAATTTCAGGCACCGAAATGACTTTAAACACACTTATTTTAGTTGAACAAGTCATAATTCACATCCAACAGTCATTTAGAGTCAAAAGATTAAAAGTTAAAATTTCATCCATGTTGACCATTTTGGGAAAATTCGACAGGTCCGGAGTCATCGTTTTTCATCAGAAAATTGATTTTTTGTAGTGAACCAAAAATGATTCAAAATGTCAATTGGATCGTGCCTCATGTTGAATAACCACTTTTGAAACCCTCTCAGTGACCAAAATTGCCATTTTTACAGAGTTTTGCTTACTCAAAAGCTTCCATTTTGACAAATTTTAGGCACCGAAATGACTTTAAACACACTTTTTTTAGTTGAAAAAGTCATAATAACACATTCCAACAGTCATTTAGAGTCAAAAGATTAAAAGGTAAATTTTCATCCATGTTGACCATTTTGGGAAAGTTCGACAGGTCTTGAGTCATCGTTTTTCATCAGAAAATTGATTTTTTGGAGTGTACCAAAAATGATTCAAAATGTCAATTGGATCGTGCCTCATGTTGAATAACCACTTTTGAAACCCTCACAGTGACCAAAATTGCCATTTTTACAGAGCTTTGCTTACTCAAAAGCTTCAATTTTGACCAATTTCAGGCACCGAAAGGACATTAAACACACTTATTTTAGTTGAACAAGTCAAAATTCACATCCAACAGGCATTTAGAGTCAAAAGATTAAAAGTTAAAATTTCATCCATGTTTACCATTTTGGGAAAGTTCGACAGGTCCGGAGTCATCGTTTTTCATCGGAAAATTGATTTTTTGGAGTGTACCAAAAATTATTCAAAATGTCAATTGAATTGTGCCTCATGTTGAATAACCACTTTTGAAACCCTCACAGTGACCAAAATTGCCATTTTTACAGAGCTTTGCTTACACAAAAGCTTTCATTTTGACCAATTTCAGGCACCGAAATGACTTTAAACACACTTTTTTTAGTTGAAAAAGTCATAATAAAATATTCCAACAGTCATTTAGAGTCAAAAGATTAAAAGTTAAAATTTCATCCATGTTGACCATTTTGGGAAAGTTTGACAGGTCCGGAGTCATCGTTTTTCATCAGAAAATTGATTTTTTGGTGTGCACCAAAAATGATTCAAAATGTCAATTGGATTGTGCCTCATGTTGAATAACCGCTTTTGAAACCCTCACAGTGACCAAAATTGCCATTTTTACAGAGCTTTGCTTACTCAAAAGCTTCAATTTTGACCAATTTCAGGCACCGAAAGGACTTTAAACACACTTATTTTAGTTGAACAAGTCATAATTCACATCCAACAGTCATTTAGAGTCAAAAGATTAAAAGTTAAAATTTCATCCATGTTGACCATTTTGGGAAAATTCGACAGGTCCGGAGTCATCGTTTTTCATCAGAAAATTGATTTTTTGTAGTGAACCAAAAATGATTCAAAATGTCAATTGGATCGTGCCTCATGTTGAATAACCACTTTTGAAACCCTCACAGTGACCAAAATTGCCATTTTTACAGAGCTTTGCTTACTCAAAAGCTTTCTTTTTGACCAATTTCAGGCACCGAAATGACTTTAAACACACTTTTTTTAGTTGAAAAAGTCATAATTCACATCCAACAGTCATTTAGAGTCAAAAGATTAAAAGTTAAAATTTCATCCATGTTGGCCATTTTGGGAAAGTTCGACAGGTCCGGAGTCATCATTTTTCATCAGAAAACTGATTTTTTGGAGTGTACCAAAAATGATTCAAAATGTCAATTGGATCGTGCCTCATGTTGAATAACCACTTTTGAGACCCTCACAGTGACCAAAATTGCCATTTTTACAGAGCTTTGCTTACACAAAAGCTTTCATTTTGACCAATTTCAGGCGCCGAAATGACTTTAAACACACTTTTTTTAGTTGAAAAAGTCATAATAAAATATTCCAACAGTCATTTAGAGTCAAAAGATTAAAAGTTAAAATTTCATCCATGTTGACCATTTTGGGAAAGTTTGACAGGTCCGGAGTCATCGTTTTTCATCAGAAAATTGATTTATTGGAGGGTACCAAAAATGATTCAAAATGTCAATTGGATCGTGCCTCATGTTGAATTATCACTTTTGAAACCCTCAGAGTGACCAAAATTGCCATTTTTACAGAGCTTTGCTTACTCAAAAGCTTCCATTTTGATCAATTTCAGGCACCGAAATGACTTTAAGCACACTTATTTTAGTTGAACAAGTCATAATTCACATCCAACAGTCATTTAGAGTCAAAAGATTAAATGTTAAAATTTCATCGATATTGACCATTTTGGGAAAGTTCGACAGGTCCGGAGTCATCGTTTTTCATCAGAAAATTGATTTTTTGGTGTGTACCAAAAATGATTCAAAATGTCAATTGGATTGTGCCTCATGTTGAATAACCAATTTTGAAACCCTCACAGTGACTACAATTGCCATTTTTACAGAGTTTTGCTTACTCAAAAGCTTCCATTTTGACCAATTTCAGGCACCGAAATGACTTTAAACACACTTATTTTAGTTGAAAAAGTCATATTTCACATCCAACAGTCATTTAGAGTCAAAAGATTAAAAGTTAAAATTTCATCCATGTTGACCATTTTGGGAAAATTCGACAGGTCCGGAGTCATCGTTTTTCATCAGAAAATTGATTTTTTGTAGTGAACCAAAAATGATTCAAAATGTCAATTGGATCGTGCCTCATGTTGAATAACCACTTTTGAAACCCTCACAGTGACCAAAATTGCCATTTTTACAGAGCTTTGCATACTCAAAAGATTCCATTTTGAGCAATTTCAGGCACCGAAATAACTTTAAACACACTTATTTTAGTTGAACAAGTCATAATTCACATCCAACAAGCATTTAAAGTCAAACGATTAAAAGTTAAAATTTCATCCATGTTGACCATTTTGGGAAAGTTCGACAGGTCCGGAGTCATCGTTTTTCATTAGAAAATTGATTTTTTGGAGTGTACCAAAAATGATTCAAAATGTCAATTGGATTGTGCCTCATGTTGAATAACCACTTTTGAAACCCTAACAGTGACCAAAATTGCCATTTCTACAGAGTTTTGCTTACTCAAAAGCTTCCATTTTGAGCAATTTCAGGCACCGAAATGACTTTAAACACACTTATTTTAGTTGAACAAGTCATAATTCACATCCAACAGTCATTTAGAGTCAAAAGATTAAAAGTTAAAATTTCATCCATGTTGACCATTTTGGGAAAATTCGACAGGTCCGGAGTCATCGTTTTTCATCAGAAAATTAATTTTTTGGTGTGTACCAAAAATGATTCAAAATGTCAATTGGATTGTGCCTCATGTTGAATAACCGCTTTTGAAACCCTCACAGTAACCAAAATTGCCATTTTTACAGAGTTTTGCTTACTCAAAAGCTTCCATTTTGACCAATTTCAGGCACCGAAATGACTTTAAACACACTTATTTTAGTTGAACAAGTCATAATTCACATCCAACAGTCATTTAGAGTCAAAAGATTAAAAGTAAAAATTTCATCCATGTTGACCATTTTGGGAAAATTCGACAGGTCCGGAATCATCGTTTTTCATCAGAAAATTGATTTTTTGTAGTGAACCAAAAATGATTCAAAATGTCAATTGGATCGTGCCTCATGTTGAATAACCACTTTTGAAACCCTCACAGTGACCAAAATTGCCATTTTTACAGAGCTTTGCTTACTCAAAAGCTTTCTTTTTGACCAATTTCAGGAACCGAAATGACTTTAAACACACTTTTTTTAGTTGAAAAAGTCATAATTCACATCCAACAGTCATTTAGAGTCAAAAGATTAAAAGTTAAAATTTCATCCATGTTGACCATTTTGGGAAAGTTGAACAGGTCCGGAGTCATCGTTTTTCATCAGAAAACTGATTTTTTGGAGTGTACCAAAAATGATTCAAAATGTCAATTGGATCGTGCCTCATGTTGAATAACCACTTTTGAAACCCTCACAGTGACCAAAATTGCCATTTTTACAGAGTTTTGCTTACTCAAAAGCTTCCATTTTGACCAATTTTAGGCACCGAAATGACTTTAAACACACTTTTTTTAGTTGAAAAAGTCATAATAACACATTCCAACAGTCATTTAGAGTCAAAAGATTAAAAGGTAAAATTTCATCCATGTTGACCATTTTGGGAAAGTTCGACAGGTCCGGAGTCATCGTTTTTCATCAGAAAATTGATTTTTTGGAGTGTACCAAAAATGATTCAAAATGTCAATTGGATCGTGCCTCATGTTGAATAACCACTTTTGAAACCCTCACAGTGACCAAAATTGCCATTTTTACAGAGCTTTGCTTACTCAAAAGCTTCAATTTTGACCAATTTCAGGCACCGAAAGGACATTAAACACACTTATTTTAGTTGAACAAGTCAAAATTCACATCCAACAGGCATTTAGAGTCAAAAGATTAAAAGTTAAAATTTCATCCATGTTTACCATTTTGGGAAAGTTCGACAGGTCCGGAGTCATCGTTTTTCATCGGAAAATTGATTTTTTGGAGTGTACAAAAAATTATTCAAAATGTCAATTGAATTGTGCCTCATGTTGAATAACCACTTTTGAAACCCTCACAGTGACCAAAATTGCCATTTTTACAGAGCTTTGCTTACACAAAAGCTTTCATTTTGACCAATTTCAGGCACCAAAATGACTTTAAACACACTTTTTTTAGTTGAAAAAGTCATAATAAAATATTCCAACAGTCATTTAGAGTCAAAAGATTAAAAGTTAAAATTTCATCCATGTTGACCATTTTGGGAAAGTTTGACAGGTCCGGAGTCATCGTTTTTCATCAGAAAATTGATTTTTTGGAGTGTACCAAGAATGATTCAAAATGTCAATTGGATCGTGCCTCATGTTGAATAACCACTTTTGAAACCCTCACAGTGACCAAAATTGCCATTTTTCCAGAGCTTTGCTTACTCAAAAGCTTCCTTTTTTTAACAATTTCAGGCACCGAAATGACTTTAAGCACACTTATTTTAGTTGAAAAAGTCATATTTCACATCCAACAGTCATTTAGAGTCAAAAGATTAAATGTTAACATTTCATCCATATTGACCATTTTGGGAAAGTTCGAAAGGTCCGGAGTCATCGTTTTTCATCAGAAAATTGATTTTTTGGAGTGTACCAAAAATGATTCAAAATGTCAATTGGATCGTGCCTCATGTTGAATAACCACTTTTGAAACCCTCACAGTGACCAAAATTGCCATTTTTCCAGAGCTTTGCTTCCTCAAAAGCTTCCTTTTTTTACCAATTTCAGGCACCGAAATGACTTTAAGCACACGTATTTTAGTTGAAAAAGCCATATTTCACATCCAACAGTCATTTAGAGTCAAAAGATTAAATGTTAACATTTCATCCATATTGACCATTTTGGGAAAGTTCGAAGGTCCGGAGTCATCGTTTTTCATCAGAAAATTGATTTTTTGGAGTGTACCAAAAATGATTCAAAATGTCAATTGGATCGTGCCTCATGTTGAATAACCACTTTTGAAACCCTCACAGTGACCAAAATTGTCATTTTTACAGAGCTTTGCTTACTCAAAAGATTCCATTTTGACCAATTTCAGGCACCGAAAGGACATTAAACACACTTATTTTAGTTGAACAAGTCAAAATTCACATCCAACAGGCATTTAGAGTCAAAAGATTAAAAGTAAAAATTTCATCCATGTTGACCATTTTGGGGAAGTTCGACAGGTCCGGAGTCATCGTTTTTCATCAGAAAACTGATTTTTGTAGTGTACCAAAAATGATTCAAAATGTCAATTGGATCGTGCCTCATGTTGAATAACCACTTTTGAAACCCTCACAGTGACCAAAATTGCCATTTTTACAGAGTTTTGCTTGCTCAAAAGCTTCCATTTTGACCAATTTTAGGCACCGAAATGACTTTAAACACACTTTTTTTAGTTGAAAAAGTCACAATAACACATTCTAACAGTCATTTAGAGTAAAAAGATTAAAAGTTAAAATTTCCTCCATGTTGACCATTTTGGGAAAGTTCGACAGGTCCGGAGTCATCGTTTTTCATCAGAAAATTGATTTTTTGGAGTGTACCAAAAATGATTCAAAATGTCAATTGGATTGTGCCTCATGTTGAATAACCACTTTTGAAACCCTCACAGTGACCAAAATTGCCATTTTTACAGAGTTTTGCTTACTCAAAAGCTTCCATTTTGACCAATTTCAGGCACCGAAATGACTTTAAACACACTTATTTTAGTTGAACAAGTCATAATTCACATCCAACAGTCATTTAGAGTCAAAAGATTAAAAGTAAAAATTTCATCCATGTTGACCATTTTGGGAAAATTCGACAGGTCCGGAATCATCGTTTTTCATCAGAAAATTGATTTTTTGTAGTGAACCAAAAATGATTCAAAATGTCAATTGGATCGTGCCTCATGTTGAATAACCACTTTTGAAACCCTCACAGTGACCAAAATTGCCATTTTTACAGAGCTTTGCTTACTCAAAAGCTTTCTTTTTGACCAATTTCAGGAACCGAAATGACTTTAAACACACTTTTTTTAGTTGAAAAAGTCATAATTCACATCCAACAGTCATTTAGAGTCAAAAGATTAAAAGTTAAAATTTCATCCATGTTGACCATTTTGGGAAAGTTGAACAGGTCCGGAGTCATCGTTTTTCATCAGAAAACTGATTTTTTGGAGTGTACCAAAAATGATTCAAAATGTCAATTGGATCGTGCCTCATGTTGAATAACCACTTTTGAAACCCTCACAGTGACCAAAATTGCCATTTTTACAGAGTTTTGCTTACTCAAAAGCTTCCATTTTGACCAATTTTAGGCACCGAAATGACTTTAAACACACTTTTTTTAGTTGAAAAAGTCATAATAACACATTCCAACAGTCATTTAGAGTCAAAAGATTAAAAGGTAAAATTTCATCCATGTTGACCATTTTGGGAAAGTTCGACAGGTCCGGAGTCATCGTTTTTCATCAGAAAATTGATTTTTTGGAGTGTACCAAAAATGATTCAAAATGTCAATTGGATCGTGCCTCATGTTGAATAACCACTTTTGAAACCCTCACAGTGACCAAAATTGCCATTTTTACAGAGCTTTGCTTACTCAAAAGCTTCAATTTTGACCAATTTCAGGCACCGAAAGGACATTAAACACACTTATTTTAGTTGAACAAGTCAAAATTCACATCCAACAGGCATTTAGAGTCAAAAGATTAAAAGTTAAAATTTCATCCATGTTTACCATTTTGGGAAAGTTCGACAGGTCCGGAGTCATCGTTTTTCATCGGAAAATTGATTTTTTGGAGTGTACAAAAAATTATTCAAAATGTCAATTGAATTGTGCCTCATGTTGAATAACCACTTTTGAAACCCTCACAGTGACCAAAATTGCCATTTTTACAGAGCTTTGCTTACACAAAAGCTTTCATTTTGACCAATTTCAGGCACCGAAATGACTTTAAACACACTTTTTTTAGTTGAAAAAGTCATAATAAAATATTCCAACAGTCATTTAGAGTCAAAAGATTAAAAGTTAAAATTTCATCCATGTTGACCATTTTGGGAAAGTTTGACAGGTCCGGAGTCATCGTTTTTCATCAGAAAATTGATTTTTTGGAGTGTACCAAGAATGATTCAAAATGTCAATTGGATCGTGCCTCATGTTGAATAACCACTTTTGAAACCCTCACAGTGACCAAAATTGCCATTTTTCCAGAGCTTTGCTTACTCAAAAGCTTCCTTTTTTTAACAATTTCAGGCACCGAAATGACTTTAAGCACACTTATTTTAGTTGAAAAAGTCATATTTCACATCCAACAGTCATTTAGAGTCAAAAGATTAAATGTTAACATTTCATCCATATTGACCATTTTGGGAAAGTTCGAAAGGTCCGGAGTCATCGTTTTTCATCAGAAAATTGATTTTTTGGAGTGTACCAAAAATGATTCAAAATGTCAATTGGATCGTGCCTCATGTTGAATAACCACTTTTGAAACCCTCACAGTGACCAAAATTGCCATTTTTCCAGAGCTTTGCTTCCTCAAAAGCTTCCTTTTTTTACCAATTTCAGGCACCGAAATGACTTTAAGCACACGTATTTTAGTTGAAAAAGCCATATTTCACATCCAACAGTCATTTAGAGTCAAAAGATTAAATGTTAACATTTCATCCATATTGACCATTTTGGGAAAGTTCGAAGGTCCGGAGTCATCGTTTTTCATCAGAAAATTGATTTTTTGGAGTGTACCAAAAATGATTCAAAATGTCAATTGGATCGTGCCTCATGTTGAATAACCACTTTTGAAACCCTCACAGTGACCAAAATTGTCATTTTTACAGAGCTTTGCTTACTCAAAAGATTCCATTTTGACCAATTTCAGGCACCGAAAGGACATTAAACACACTTATTTTAGTTGAACAAGTCAAAATTCACATCCAACAGGCATTTAGAGTCAAAAGATTAAAAGTAAAAATTTCATCCATGTTGACCATTTTGGGAAAGTTCGACAGGTCCGGAGTCATCGTTTTTCATCAGAAAACTGATTTTTGTAGTGTACCAAAAATGATTCAAAATGTCAATTGGATCGTGCCTCATGTTGAATAACCACTTTTGAAACCCTCACAGTGATCAAAATTGCCATTTTTACAGAGCTTTGCTTACACAAAAGCTTTCATTTTGACCAATTTCAGGCACCGAAATGACTTTAAACACACTTTTTTTAGTTGAAAAAGTCATAATAAAATATTCCAACAGTCATTTAGAGTCAAAAGATTAAAAGTTAAAATTTCATCCATGTTGACCATTTTGGGAAAGTTTGACAGGTCCGGAGTCATCGTTTTTCATCAGAAAATTGATTTTTTGGAGTGTACCAAGAATGATTCAAAATGTCAATTGGATCGTGCCTCATGTTGAATAACCACTTTTGAAACCCTCACAGTGACCAAAATTGCCATTTTTCCAGAGCTTTGCTTACTCAAAAGCTTCCTTTTTTTAACAATTTCAGGCACCGAAATGACTTTAAGCACACTTATTTTAGTTGAAAAAGTCATATTTCACATCCAACAGTCATTTAGAGTCAAAAGATTAAATGTTAACATTTCATCCATATTGACCATTTTGGGAAAGTTCGAAAGGTCCGGAGTCATCGTTTTTCATCAGAAAATTGATTTTTTGGAGTGTACCAAAAATGATTCAAAATGTCAATTGGATCGTGCCTCATGTTGAATAAACACTTTTGAAACCCTCACAGTGACCAAAATTGCCATTTTTCCAGAGCTTTGCTTCCTCAAAAGCTTCCTTTTTTTACCAATTTCAGGCACCGAAATGACTTTAAGCACACGTATTTTAGTTGAAAAAGCCATATTTCACATCCAACAGTCATTTAGAGTCAAAAGATTAAATGTTAACATTTCATCCATATTGACCATTTTGGGAAAGTTCGAAGGTCCGGAGTCATCGTTTTTCATCAGAAAATTGATTTTTTGGAGTGTACCAAAAATGATTCAAAATGTCAATTGGATCGTGCCTCATGTTGAATAACCACTTTTGAAACCCTCACAGTGACCAAAATTGTCATTTTTACAGAGCTTTGCTTACTCAAAAGATTCCATTTTGACCAATTTCAGGCACCGAAAGGACATTAAACACACTTATTTTAGTTGAACAAGTCAAAATTCACATCCAACAGGCATTTAGAGTCAAAAGATTAAAAGTAAAAATTTCATCCATGTTGACCATTTTGGGGAAGTTCAACAGGTCCGGAGTCATCGTTTTTCATCAGAAAACTGATTTTTGTAGTGTACCAAAAATGATTCAAAATGTCAATTGGATCGTGCCTCATGTTGAATAACCACTTTTGAAACCCTCACAGTGACCAAAATTGCCATTTTTACAGAGTTTTGCTTGCTCAAAAGCTTCCATTTTGACCAATTTTAGGCACCGAAATGACTTTAAACACACTTTTTTTAGTTGAAAAAGTCACAATAACACATTCTAACAGTCATTTAGAGTAAAAAGATTAAAAGTTAAAATTTCCTCCATGTTGACCATTTTGGGAAAGTTCGACAGGTCCGGAGTCATCGTTTTTCATCAGAAAATTGATTTTTTGGAGTGTACCAAAAATGATTCAAAATGTCAATTGGATTGTGCCTCATGTTGAATAACCACTTTTGAAACCCTCACAGTGACCAAAATTGCCATTTTTACAGAGTTTTGCTTACTCAAAAGCTTCCATTTTGACCAATTTCAGGCACCGAAATGACTTTAAACACACTTATTTTAGTTGAACAAGTCATAATTCACATCCAACAGTCATTTAGAGTCAAAAGATTAAAAGTAAAAATTTCATCCATGTTGACCATTTTGGGAAAATTCGACAGGTCCGGAATCATCGTTTTTCATCAGAAAATTGATTTTTTGTAGTGAACCAAAAATGATTCAAAATGTCAATTGGATCGTGCCTCATGTTGAATAACCACTTTTGAAACCCTCACAGTGACCAAAATTGCCATTTTTACAGAGCTTTGCTTACTCAAAAGCTTTCTTTTTGACCAATTTCAGGAACCGAAATGACTTTAAACACACTTTTTTTAGTTGAAAAAGTCATAATTCACATCCAACAGTCATTTAGAGTCAAAAGATTAAAAGTTAAAATTTCATCCATGTTGACCATTTTGGGAAAGTTGAACAGGTCCGGAGTCATCGTTTTTCATCAGAAAACTGATTTTTTGGAGTGTACCAAAAATGATTCAAAATGTCAATTGGATCGTGCCTCATGTTGAATAACCACTTTTGAAACCCTCACAGTGACCAAAATTGCCATTTTTACAGAGTTTTGCTTACTCAAAAGCTTCCATTTTGACCAATTTTAGGCACCGAAATGACTTTAAACACACTTTTTTTAGTTGAAAAAGTCATAATAACACATTCCAACAGTCATTTAGAGTCAAAAGATTAAAAGGTAAAATTTCATCCATGTTGACCATTTTGGGAAAGTTCGACAGGTCCGGAGTCATCGTTTTTCATCAGAAAATTGATTTTTTGGAGTGTACCAAAAATGATTCAAAATGTCAATTGGATCGTGCCTCATGTTGAATAACCACTTTTGAAACCCTCACAGTGACCAAAATTGCCATTTTTACAGAGCTTTGCTTACTCAAAAGCTTCAATTTTGACCAATTTCAGGCACCGAAAGGACATTAAACACACTTATTTTAGTTGAACAAGTCAAAATTCACATCCAACAGGCATTTAGAGTCAAAAGATTAAAAGTTAAAATTTCATCCATGTTTACCATTTTGGGAAAGTTCGAAATGTCCGGAGTCATCGATTTTCATCGGAAAATTGATTTTTTGGAGTGTACAAAAAATTATTCAAAATGTCAATTGAATTGTGCCTCATGTTGAATAACCACTTTTGAAACCCTCACAGTGACCAAAATTGCCATTTTTACAGAGCTTTGCTTACACAAAAGCTTTCATTTTGACCAATTTCAGGCACCGAAATGACTTTAAACACACTTTTTTTAGTTGAAAAAGTCATAATAAAATATTCCAACAGTCATTTAGAGTCAAAAGATTAAAAGTTAAAATTTCATCCATGTTGACCATTTTGGGAAAGTTTGACAGGTCCGGAGTCATCGTTTTTCATCAGAAAATTGATTTTTTGGAGTGTACCAAGAATGATTCAAAATGTCAATTGGATCGTGCCTCATGTTGAATAACCACTTTTGAAACCCTCACAGTGACCAAAATTGCCATTTTTCCAGAGCTTTGCTTACTCAAAAGCTTCCTTTTTTTAACAATTTCAGGCACCGAAATGACTTTAAGCACACTTATTTTAGTTGAAAAAGTCATATTTCACATCCAACAGTCATTTAGAGTCAAAAGATTAAATGTTAACATTTCATCCATATTGACCATTTTGGGAAAGTTCGAAAGGTCCGGAGTCATCGTTTTTCATCAGAAAATTGATTTTTTGGAGTGTACCAAAAATGATTCAAAATGTCAATTGGATCGTGCCTCATGTTGAATAACCACTTTTGAAACCCTCACAGTGACCAAAATTGCCATTTTTCCAGAGCTTTGCTTCCTCAAAAGCTTCCTTTTTTTACCAATTTCAGGCACCGAAATGACTTTAAGCACACGTATTTTAGTTGAAAAAGCCATATTTCACATCCAACAGTCATTTAGAGTCAAAAGATTAAATGTTAACATTTCATCCATATTGACCATTTTGGGAAAGTTCGAAGGTCCGGAGTCATCGTTTTTCATCAGAAAATTGATTTTTTGGAGTGTACCAAAAATGATTCAAAATGTCAATTGGATCGTGCCTCATGTTGAATAACCACTTTTGAAACCCTCACAGTGACCAAAATTGTCATTTTTACAGAGCTTTGCTTACTCAAAAGATTCCATTTTGACCAATTTCAGGCACCGAAAGGACATTAAACACACTTATTTTAGTTGAACAAGTCAAAATTCACATCCAACAGGCATTTAGAGTCAAAAGATTAAAAGTAAAAATTTCATCCATGTTGACCATTTTGGGAAAGTTCGACAGGTCCGGAGTCATCGTTTTTCATCAGAAAACTGATTTTTGTAGTGTACCAAAAATGATTCAAAATGTCAATTGGATCGTGCCTCATGTTGAATAACCACTTTTGAAACCCTCACAGTGACCAAAATTGCCATTTTTACAGAGTTTTGCTTGCTCAAAAGCTTCCATTTTGACCAATTTTAGGCACCGAAATGACTTTAAACACACTTTTTTTAGTTGAAAAAGTCACAATAACACATTCTAACAGTCATTTAGAGTAAAAAGATTAAAAGTTAAAATTTCATCCATGTTGACCATTTTGGGAAAGTTCGACAGGTCCGGAGTCATCGTTTTTCATCAGAAAATTGATTTTTTGGAGTGTACCAAAAATGATTCAAAATGTCAATTGGATTGTGCCTCATGTTGAATAACCACTTTTGAAACCCTCACAGTGACCAAAATTGCCATTTTTACAGAGTTTTGCTTACTCAAAAGCTTCCATTTTGACCAATTTCAGGCACCGAAATGACTTTAAACACACTTATTTTAGTTGAACAAGTCATAATTCACATCCAAAAAGCATTTAAAGTCAAACGATTAAAAGTTAAAATTTCATCCATGTTGACCATTTTGGGAAAGTTCGACAGGTCCGGAGTCATCGTTTTTCATCAGAAAATTGATTTTTTGGAGTGTACCAAAAATGAATCAAAATCTCAATTGCATTGTGCCTCATGTTGAATAACCGCTTTTGAAACCCTCACAGTGACCAAAATTGCCATTTTTACAGAGTTTTGCTTACTCAAAAGCTTCCATTTTTACCAATTTCAGGCACCGAAAGGACTTTAAACACACTTATTTTAGTTGAACAAGTCATAATTCACATCCAACAGTCATTTAGAGTCAAAAGATTAAATGTTAAAATGTCATCCATATTGACCATTTTGGGAAAGTTCGACAGGTCCGGAGTCATCGTTTTTCATCAGAAAATTGATTTTTTGGAGTGTACCAAAAATTATTCAAAATGTCAATTGGATCGTGCCTCATGTTGAATAACCACTTTTTAAACCCTCACAGTGACCAAAATTACCATTTTTACAGAGCTTTGCTTACTCAAAAGCTTCCATTTTGACCAATTTCAGGCACCGAAATGACTTTAAACACACTTATTTTAGTTGAACAAGTCATAATTCACATCCAACAGTCATTTAGAGTCAAAAGATTAAAAGTGAAAATTTCATCCATGTTGGCCATTTTGGGAAAGTTTGACAGGTCCGGAGTCATTGTTTTTCATCAGAAAACTGATTTTTTGGAGTGTACCAAAAATGATTCAAAATGTCAATTGGATCGTGCCTCATGTTGAATAACCACTTTTGAAACCCTCACAGTGACCAAAATTGCCATTTTTACAGAGTTTTGCTTACTCAAAAGCTTCCATTTTGACAAATTTT
The DNA here is from genome assembly GCF_964261635.1 of Lissotriton helveticus. Taxonomy (NCBI): domain Eukaryota; kingdom Metazoa; phylum Chordata; class Amphibia; order Caudata; family Salamandridae; genus Lissotriton; species Lissotriton helveticus. Next base: position 340,435,636 of record NC_136072.1, read on the forward strand.
AGGCACCGAAATGACTTTAAACACACTTTTTTTAGTTGAAAAAGTCATAATAACACATTCCAACAGTCATTTAGAGTCAAAAGATTAAAAGGTAAATTTTCATCCATGTTGACCATTTTGGGAAAGTTCGACAGGTCTTGAGTCATCGTTTTTCATCAGAAAATTGATTTTTTGGAGTGTACCAAAAATGATTCAAAATGTCAATTGGGTCGTGCCTCATGTTGAATAACCACTTTTGAAACCCTCACAGTGACCAAAATTGCCATTTTTACAGAGCTTTGCTTACTCAAAAGCTTCAATTTTGACCAATTTCAGGCACCGAAAGGACATTAAACACACTTATTTTAGTTGAACAAGTCAAAATTCACATCCAACAGGCATTTAGAGTCAAAAGATTAAAAGTTAAAATTTCATCCATGTTTACCATTTTGGGAAAGTTCGACAGGTCCGGAGTCATCGTTTTTCATCGGAAAATTGATTTTTTGGAGTGTACCAAAAATTATTCAAAATGTCAATTGAATTGTGCCTCATGTTGAATAACCACTTTTGAAACCCTCACAGTGACCAAAATTGCCATTTTTACAGAGCTTTGCTTACACAAAAGCTTTCATTTTGACCAATTTCCGGCACCGAAATGACTTTAAACACACTTTTTTTAGTTGAAAAAGTCATAATAAAATATTCCAACAGTCATTTAGAGTCAAAAGATTAAAAGTTAAAATTTCATCCATGTTGACCATTTTGGGAAAGTTTGACAGGTCCGGAGTCATCGTTTTTCATCAGAAAATTGATTTTTTGGTGTGCACCAAAAATGATTCAAAATGTCAATTGGATTGTGCCTCATGTTGAATAACCGCTTTTGAAACCCTCACAGTGACCAAAATTGCCATTTTTACAGAGCTTTGCTTACTCAAAAGCTTCAATTTTGACCAATTTCAGGCACCGAAAGGACTTTAAACACACTTATTTTAGTTGAACAAGTCATAATTCACATCCAACAGTCATTTAGAGTCAAAAGATTAAATGTTAAAATTTCATCCATATTGACCATTTTGGGAAAGTTCGACAGGTCCGGAGTCATCGTTTTTCATCAGAAAATTGATTTTTTGGTGTGTACCAAAAATGATTCAAAATGTCAATTGGATTGTGCCTCATGTTGAATAACCGATTTTGAAACCCTCACAGTGACTACAATTGCCATTTTTACAGAGTTTTGCTTACTCAAAAGCTTCCATTTTGACCAATTTCAGGCACCAAAATGACTTTAAACACACTTTTTTTACTTGAAAAAGTCATAATTCACATCCAACAGTCATTTAGAGTCAAAAGATTAAAAGTTAAAATTTCATCCATGTTGACCATTTTGGGAAAGTTCGACAGGTTCGGAGTCATCGTTTTTCATCAGAAAATTGATTTTTTGGAGTGTACCAAAAATGATTCAAAATGTCAATTGGATCGTGCCTCATGTTGAATAACCACTTTTGAAACCCTCACAGTGACCAAAATTGCCATTTCTACAGAGCTTTGCTTACTCAAAAGCTTCCTTTTTTACCAATTTCAGGCACCGAAATGACTTTAAGCACACTTATTTTAGTTGAAAAAGTCATATTTCACATCCAACAGTCATTTAGAGTCAAAAGATTAAAAGGTAAATTTTCATCCATGTTGACCATTTTGGGAAAGTTCGACAGGTCTTGAGTCATCGTTTTTCATCAGAAAATTGATTTTTTGGAGTGTACCAAAAATGATTCAAAATGTCAATTGGGTCGTGCCTCATGTTGAATAACCACTTTTGAAACCCTCACAGTGACCAAAATTGCCATTTTTACAGAGCTTTGCTTACTCAAAAGCTTCAATTTTGACCAATTTCAGGCACCGAAATGACTTTAAACACACTTTTTTTAGTTGAAAAAGTCACAATAACACATTCTAACAGTCATTTAGAGTAAAAAGATTAAAAGTTAAAATTTCCTCCATGTTGACCATTTTGGGAAAGTTCGACAGGTCCGGAGTCATCGTTTTTCATCAGAAAATTGATTTTTTGGAGTGTACCAAAAATGATTCAAAATGTCAATTGGATTGTGCCTCATGTTGAATAACCACTTTTGAAACCCTCACAGTGACCAAAATTGCCATTTTTACAGAGTTTTGCTTACTCAAAAGCTTCCATTTTGACCAATTTCAGGCACCGAAATGACTTTAAACACACTTATTTTAGTTGAACAAGTCATAATTCACATCCAACAGTCATTTAGAGTCAAAAGATTAAAAGTAAAAATGTCATCCATGTTGACCATTTTGGGAAAATTCGACAGGTCCGGAATCATCGTTTTTCATCAGAAAATTGATTTTTTGTAGTGAACCAAAAATGATTCAAAATGTCAATTGGATCGTGCCTCATGTTGAATAACCACTTTTGAAACCCTCACAGTGACCAAAATTGCCATTTTTACAGAGCTTTGCTTACTCAAAAGCTTTCTTTTTGACCAATTTCAGGAACCGAAATGACTTTAAACACACTTTTTTTAGTTGAAAAAGTCATAATTCACATCCAACAGTCATTTAGAGTCAAAAGATTAAAAGTTAAAATTTCATCCATGTTGACCATTTTGGGAAAGTTGAACAGGTCCGGAGTCATCGTTTTTCATCAGAAAACTGATTTTTTGGAGTGTACCAAAAATGATTCAAAATGTCAATTGGATCGTGCCTCATGTTGAATAACCACTTTTGAAACCCTCACAGTGACCAAAATTGCCATTTTTACAGAGTTTTGCTTACTCAAAAGCTTCCATTTTGACCAATTTTAGGCACCGAAATGACTTTAAACACACTTTTTTTAGTTGAAAAAGTCATAATAACACATTCCAACAGTCATTTAGAGTCAAAAGATTAAAAGGTAAAATTTCATCCATGTTGACCATTTTGGGAAAGTTCGACAGGTCCGGAGTCATCGTTTTTCATCAGAAAATTGATTTTTTGGAGTGTACCAAAAATGATTCAAAATGTCAATTGGATCGTGCCTCATGTTGAATAACCACTTTTGAAACCCTCACAGTGACCAAAATTGCCATTTTTACAGAGCTTTGCTTACTCAAAAGCTTCAATTTTGACCAATTTCAGGCACCGAAAGGACATTAAACACACTTATTTTAGTTGAACAAGTCAAAATTCACATCCAACAGGCATTTAGAGTCAAAAGATTAAAAGTTAAAATTTCATCCATGTTTACCATTTTGGGAAAGTTCGACAGGTCCGGAGTCATCGTTTTTCATCGGAAAATTGATTTTTTGGAGTGTACCAAAAATTATTCAAAATGTCAATTGAATTGTGCCTCATGTTGAATAACCACTTTTGAAACCCTCACAGTGACCAAAATTGCCATTTTTACAGAGCTTTGCTTACACAAAAGCTTTCATTTTGACCAATTTCAGGCACCGAAATGACTTTAAACACACTTTTTTTAGTTGAAAAAGTCATAATAAAATATTCCAACAGTCATTTAGAGTCAAAAGATTAAAAGTTAAAATTTCATCCATGTTGACCATTTTGGGAAAGTTTGACAGGTCCGGAGTCATCGTTTTTCATCAGAAAATTGATTTTTTGGAGTGTACCAAGAATGATTCAAAATGTCAATTGGATCGTGCCTCATGTTGAATAACCACTTTTGAAACCCTCACAGTGACCAAAATTGCCATTTTTCCAGAGCTTTGCTTACTCAAAAGCTTCCTTTTTTTTAACAATTTCAGGCACCGAAATGACTTTAAGCACACTTATTTTAGTTGAAAAAGTCATATTTCACATCCAACAGTCATTTAGAGTCAAAAGATTAAATGTTAACATTTCATCCATATTGACCATTTTGGGAAAGTTCGAAAGGTCCGGAGTCATCGTTTTTCATCAGAAAATTGATTTTTTGGAGTGTACCAAAAATGATTCAAAATGTCAATTGGATCGTGCCTCATGTTGAATAACCACTTTTGAAACCCTCACAGTGACCAAAATTGCCATTTTTCCAGAGCTTTGCTTCCTCAAAAGCTTCCTTTTTTTACCAATTTCAGGCACCGAAATGACTTTAAGCACACGTATTTTAGTTGAAAAAGCCATATTTCACATCCAACAGTCATTTAGAGTCAAAAGATTAAATGTTAACATTTCATCCATATTGACCATTTTGGGAAAGTTCGAAGGTCCGGAGTCATCGTTTTTCATCAGAAAATTGATTTTTTGGAGTGTACCAAAAATGATTCAAAATGTCAATTGGATCGTGCCTCATGTTGAATAACCACTTTTGAAACCCTCACAGTGACCAAAATTGTCATTTTTACAGAGCTTTGCTTACTCAAAAGATTCCATTTTGACCAATTTCAGGCACCGAAAGGACATTAAACACACTTATTTTAGTTGAACAAGTCAAAATTCACATCCAACAGGCATTTAGAGTCAAAAGATTAAAAGTAAAAATTTCATCCATGTTGACCATTTTGGGAAAGTTCGACAGGTCCGGAGTCATCGTTTTTCATCAGAAAACTGATTTTTGTAGTGTACCAAAAATGATTCAAAATGTCAATTGGATCGTGCCTCATGTTGAATAACCACTTTTGAAACCCTCACAGTGATCAAAATTGCCATTTTTACAGAGCTTTGCTTACACAAAAGCTTTCATTTTGACCAATTTCAGGCACCGAAATGACTTTAAACACACTTTTTTTAGTTGAAAAAGTCATAATAAAATATTCCAACAGTCATTTAGAGTCAAAAGATTAAAAGTTAAAATTTCATCCATGTTGACCATTTTGGGAAAGTTTGACAGGTCCGGAGTCATCGTTTTTCATCAGAAAATTGATTTTTTGGAGTGTACCAAGAATGATTCAAAATGTCAATTGGATCGTGCCTCATGTTGAATAACCACTTTTGAAACCCTCACAGTGACCAAAATTGCCATTTTTCCAGAGCTTTGCTTACTCAAAAGCTTCCTTTTTTTAACAATTTCAGGCACCGAAATGACTTTAAGCACACTTATTTTAGTTGAAAAAGTCATATTTCACATCCAACAGTCATTTAGAGTCAAAAGATTAAATGTTAACATTTCATCCATATTGACCATTTTGGGAAAGTTCGAAAGGTCCGGAGTCATCGTTTTTCATCAGAAAATTGATTTTTTGGAGTGTACCAAAAATGATTCAAAATGTCAATTGGATCGTGCCTCATGTTGAATAACCACTTTTGAAACCCTCACAGTGACCAAAATTGCCATTTTTCCAGAGCTTTGCTTCCTCAAAAGCTTCCTTTTTTTACCAATTTCAGGCACCGAAATGACTTTAAGCACACGTATTTTAGTTGAAAAAGCCATATTTCACATCCAACAGTCATTTAGAGTCAAAAGATTAAATGTTAACATTTCATCCATATTGACCATTTTGGGAAAGTTCGAAGGTCCGGAGTCATCGTTTTTCATCAGAAAATTGATTTTTTGGAGTGTACCAAAAATGATTCAAAATGTCAATTGGATCGTGCCTCATGTTGAATAACCACTTTTGAAACCCTCACAGTGACCAAAATTGTCATTTTTACAGAGCTTTGCTTACTCAAAAGATTCCATTTTGACCAATTTCAGGCACCGAAAGGACATTAAACACACTTATTTTAGTTGAACAAGTCAAAATTCACATCCAACAGGCATTTAGAGTCAAAAGATTAAAAGTAAAAATTTCATCCATGTTGACCATTTTGGGGAAGTTCGACAGGTCCGGAGTCATCGTTTTTCATCAGAAAACTGATTTTTGTAGTGTACCAAAAATGATTCAAAATGTCAATTGGATCGTGCCTCATGTTGAATAACCACTTTTGAAACCCTCACAGTGACCAAAATTGCCATTTTTACAGAGTTTTGCTTGCTCAAAAGCTTCCATTTTGACCAATTTTAGGCACCGAAATGACTTTAAACACACTTTTTTTAGTTGAAAAAGTCACAATAACACATTCTAACAGTCATTTAGAGTAAAAAGATTAAAAGTTAAAATTTCCTCCATGTTGACCATTTTGGGAAAGTTCGACAGGTCCGGAGTCATCGTTTTTCATCAGAAAATTGATTTTTTGGAGTGTACCAAAAATGATTCAAAATGTCAATTGGATTGTGCCTCATGTTGAATAACCACTTTTGAAACCCTCACAGTGACCAAAATTGCCATTTTTACAGAGTTTTGCTTACTCAAAAGCTTCCATTTTGACCAATTTCAGGCACCGAAATGACTTTAAACACACTTATTTTAGTTGAACAAGTCATAATTCACATCCAACAGTCATTTAGAGTCAAAAGATTAAAAGTAAAAATTTCATCCATGTTGACCATTTTGGGAAAATTCGACAGGTCCGGAATCATCGTTTTTCATCAGAAAATTGATTTTTTGTAGTGAACCAAAAATGATTCAAAATGTCAATTGGATCGTGCCTCATGTTGAATAACCACTTTTGAAACCCTCACAGTGACCAAAATTGCCATTTTTACAGAGCTTTGCTTACTCAAAAGCTTTCTTTTTGACCAATTTCAGGAACCGAAATGACTTTAAACACACTTTTTTTAGTTGAAAAAGTCATAATTCACATCCAACAGTCATTTAGAGTCAAAAGATTAAAAGTTAAAATTTCATCCATGTTGACCATTTTGGGAAAGTTGAACAGGTCCGGAGTCATCGTTTTTCATCAGAAAACTGATTTTTTGGAGTGTACCAAAAATGATTCAAAATGTCAATTGGATCGTGCCTCATGTTGAATAACCACTTTTGAAACCCTCACAGTGACCAAAATTGCCATTTTTACAGAGTTTTGCTTACTCAAAAGCTTCCATTTTGACCAATTTTAGGCACCGAAATGACTTTAAACACACTTTTTTTAGTTGAAAAAGTCATAATAACACATTCCAACAGTCATTTAGAGTCAAAAGATTAAAAGGTAAAATTTCATCCATGTTGACCATTTTGGGAAAGTTCGACAGGTCCGGAGTCATCGTTTTTCATCAGAAAATTGATTTTTTGGAGTGTACCAAAAATGATTCAAAATGTCAATTGGATCGTGCCTCATGTTGAATAACCACTTTTGAAACCCTCACAGTGACCAAAATTGCCATTTTTACAGAGCTTTGCTTACTCAAAAGCTTCAATTTTGACCAATTTCAGGCACCGAAAGGACATTAAACACACTTATTTTAGTTGAACAAGTCAAAATTCACATCCAACAGGCATTTAGAGTCAAAAGATTAAAAGTTAAAATTTCATCCATGTTTACCATTTTGGGAAAGTTCGAAATGTCCGGAGTCATCGATTTTCATCGGAAAATTGATTTTTTGGAGTGTACAAAAAATTATTCAAAATGTCAATTGAATTGTGCCTCATGTTGAATAACCACTTTTGAAACCCTCACAGTGACCAAAATTGCCATTTTTACAGAGCTTTGCTTACACAAAAGCTTTCATTTTGACCAATTTCAGGCACCGAAATGACTTTAAACACACTTTTTTTAGTTGAAAAAGTCATAATAAAATATTCCAACAGTCATTTAGAGTCAAAAGATTAAAAGTTAAAATTTCATCCATGTTGACCATTTTGGGAAAGTTTGACAGGTCCGGAGTCATCGTTTTTCATCAGAAAATTGATTTTTTGGAGTGTACCAAGAATGATTCAAAATGTCAATTGGATCGTGCCTCATGTTGAATAACCACTTTTGAAACCCTCACAGTGACCAAAATTGCCATTTTTCCAGAGCTTTGCTTACTCAAAAGCTTCCTTTTTTTTAACAATTTCAGGCACCGAAATGACTTTAAGCACACTTATTTTAGTTGAAAAAGTCATATTTCACATCCAACAGTCATTTAGAGTCAAAAGATTAAATGTTAACATTTCATCCATATTGACCATTTTGGGAAAGTTCGAAAGGTCCGGAGTCATCGTTTTTCATCAGAAAATTGATTTTTTGGAGTGTACCAAAAATGATTCAAAATGTCAATTGGATCGTGCCTCATGTTGAATAACCACTTTTGAAACCCTCACAGTGACCAAAATTGCCATTTTTCCAGAGCTTTGCTTCCTCAAAAGCTTCCTTTTTTTACCAATTTCAGGCACCGAAATGACTTTAAGCACACGTATTTTAGTTGAAAAAGCCATATTTCACATCCAACAGTCATTTAGAGTCAAAAGATTAAATGTTAACATTTCATCCATATTGACCATTTTGGGAAAGTTCGAAGGTCCGGAGTCATCGTTTTTCATCAGAAAATTGATTTTTTGGAGTGTACCAAAAATGATTCAAAATGTCAATTGGATCGTGCCTCATGTTGAATAACCACTTTTGAAACCCTCACAGTGACCAAAATTGTCATTTTTACAGAGCTTTGCTTACTCAAAAGATTCCATTTTGACCAATTTCAGGCACCGAAAGGACATTAAACACACTTATTTTAGTTGAACAAGTCAAAATTCACATCCAACAGGCATTTAGAGTCAAAAGATTAAAAGTAAAAATTTCATCCATGTTGACCATTTTGGGAAAGTTCGACAGGTCCGGAGTCATCGTTTTTCATCAGAAAACTGATTTTTGTAGTGTACCAAAAATGATTCAAAATGTCAATTGGATCGTGCCTCATGTTGAATAACCACTTTTGAAACCCTCACAGTGACCAAAATTGCCATTTTTACAGAGTTTTGCTTGCTCAAAAGCTTCCATTTTGACCAATTTTAGGCACCGAAATGACTTTAAACACACTTTTTTTAGTTGAAAAAGTCACAATAACACATTCTAACAGTCATTTAGAGTAAAAAGATTAAAAGTTAAAATTTCATCCATGTTGACCATTTTGGGAAAGTTCGACAGGTCCGGAGTCATCGTTTTTCATCAGAAAATTGATTTTTTGGAGTGTACCAAAAATGAATCAAAATCTCAATTGCATTGTGCCTCATGTTGAAGAACCACTTTTGAAACCCTCACAGTGACCAAAATTGCCATTTTTACAGAGTTTTGCTTACTCAAAAGCTTCCATTTTTACCAATTTCAGGCACCGAAAGGACTTTAAACACACTTATTTTAGTTGAACAAGTCATAATTCACATCCAACAGTCATTTAGAGTCAAAAGATTAAATGTTAAAATGTCATCCATATTGACCATTTTGGGAAAGTTCGACAGGTCCGGAGTCATCGTTTTTCATCAGAAAATTGATTTTTTGGAGTGTACCAAAAATTATTCAAAATGTCAATTGGATCGTGCCTCATGTTGAATAACCACTTTTTAAACCCTCACAGTGACCAAAATTACCATTTTTACAGAGCTTTGCTTACTCAAAAGCTTCCATTTTGACCAATTTCAGGCACCGAAATGACTTTAAACACACTTATTTTAGTTGAACAAGTCATAATTCACATCCAACAGTCATTTAGAGTCAAAAGATTAAAAGTGAAAATTTCATCCATGTTGGCCATTTTGGGAAAGTTTGACAGGTCCGGAGTCATTGTTTTTCATCAGAAAACTGATTTTTTGGAGTGTACCAAAAATGATTCAAAATGTCAATTGGATCGTGCCTCATGTTGAATAACCACTTTTGAAACCCTCACAGTGACCAAAATTGCCATTTTTACAGAGTTTTGCTTACTCAAAAGCTTCCATTTTGACAAATTTTAGGCACCGAAATGACTTTAAACACACTTTTTTTAGTTGAAAAAGTCATAATAACACATTCCAACAGTCATTTAGAGTCAAAAGATTAAAAGGTAAATTTTCATCCATGTTGACCATTTTGGGAAAGTTCGACAGGTCTTGAGTCATCGTTTTTCATCAGAAAATTGATTTTTTGGAGTGTACCAAAAATGATTCAAAATGTCAATTGGGTCGTGCCTCATGTTGAATAACCACTTTTGAAACCCTCACAGTGACCAAAATTGCCATTTTTACAGAGCTTTGCTTACTCAAAAGCTTCAATTTTGACCAATTTCAGGCACCGAAAGGACATTAAACACACTTATTTTAGTTGAACAAGTCAAAATTCACATCCAACAGGCATTTAGAGTCAAAAGATTAAAAGTTAAAATTTCATCCATGTTTACCATTTTGGGAAAGTTCGACAGGTCCGGAGTCATCGTTTTTCATCGGAAAATTGATTTTTTGGAGTGTACCAAAAATTATTCAAAATGTCAATTGAATTGTGCCTCATGTTGAATAACCACTTTTGAAACCCTCACAGTGACCAAAATTGCCATTTTTACAGAGCTTTGCTTACACAAAAGCTTTCATTTTGACCAATTTCCGGCACCGAAATGACTTTAAACACACTTTTTTTAGTTGAAAAAGTCATAATAAAATATTCCAACAGTCATTTAGAGTCAAAAGATTAAAAGTTAAAATTTCATCCATGTTGACCATTTTGGGAAAGTTTGACAGGTCCGGAGTCATCGTTTTTCATCAGAAAATTGATTTTTTGGTGTGCACCAAAAATGATTCAAAATGTCAATTGGATTGTGCCTCATGTTGAATAACCGCTTTTGAAACCCTCACAGTGACCAAAATTGCCATTTTTACAGAGCTTTGCTTACTCAAAAGCTTCAATTTTGACCAATTTCAGGCACCGAAAGGACTTTAAACACACTTATTTTAGTTGAACAAGTCATAATTCACATCCAACAGTCATTTAGAGTCAAAAGATTAAATGTTAAAATTTCATCCATATTGACCATTTTGGGAAAGTTCGACAGGTCCGGAGTCATCGTTTTTCATCAGAAAATTGATTTTTTGGTGTGTACCAAAAATGATTCAAAATGTCAATTGGATTGTGCCTCATGTTGAATAACCGATTTTGAAACCCTCACAGTGACTACAATTGCCATTTTTACAGAGTTTTGCTTACTCAAAAGCTTCCATTTTGACCAATTTCAGGCACCAAAATGACTTTAAACACACTTTTTTTACTTGAAAAAGTCATAATTCACATCCAACAGTCATTTAGAGTCAAAAGATTAAAAGTTAAAATTTCATCCATGTTGACCATTTTGGGAAAGTTCGACAGGTTCGGAGTCATCGTTTTTCATCAGAAAATTGATTTTTTGGAGTGTACCAAAAATGATTCAAAATGTCAATTGGATCGTGCCTCATGTTGAATAACCACTTTTGAAACCCTCACAGTGACCAAAATTGCCATTTCTACAGAGCTTTGCTTACTCAAAAGCTTCCTTTTTTACCAATTTCAGGCACCGAAATGACTTTAAGCACACTTATTTTAGTTGAAAAAGTCATATTTCACATCCAACAGTCATTTAGAGTCAAAAGATTAAAAGGTAAATTTTCATCCATGTTGACCATTTTGGGAAAGTTCGACAGGTCTTGAGTCATCGTTTTTCATCAGAAAATTGATTTTTTGGAGTGTACCAAAAATGATTCAAAATGTCAATTGGGTCGTGCCTCATGTTGAATAACCACTTTTGAAACCCTCACAGTGACCAAAATTGCCATTTTTACAGAGCTTTGCTTACTCAAAAGCTTCAATTTTGACCAATTTCAGGCACCGAAAGGACATTAAACACACTTATTTTAGTTGAACAAGTCAAAATTCACATCCAACAGGCATTTAGAGTCAAAAGATTAAAAGTTAAAATTTCATCCATGTTGACCATTTTGGGAAAGTTCGACAGGTCTTGAGTCATCGTTTTTCATCAGAAAATTGATTTTTTGGAGTGTACCAAAAATGATTCAAAATGTCAATTGGGTCGTGCCTCATGTTGAATAACCACTTTTGAAACCCTCACAGTGACCAAAATTGCCATTTTTACAGAGCTTTGCTTACTCAAAAGCTTCAATTTTGACCAATTTCAGGCACCGAAAGGACATTAAACACACTTATTTTAGTTGAACAAGTCAAAATTCACATCCAACAGGCATTTAGAGTCAAAAGATTAAAAGGTAAATTTTCATCCATGTTGACCATTTTGGGAAAGTTCGACAGGTCTTGAGTCATCGTTTTTCATCAGAAAATTGATTTTTTGGAGTGTACCAAAAATGATTCAAAATGTCAATTGGGTCGTGCCTCATGTTGAATAACCACTTTTGAAACCCTCACAGTGACCAAAATTGCCATTTTTACAGAGCTTTGCTTACACAAAAGCTTTCATTTTGACCAATTTCAGGCACCGAAATGACTTTAAACACACTTTTTTTAGTTGAAAAAGTCATAATAAAATATTCCAACAGTCATTTAGAGTCAAAAGATTAAAAGTTAAAATTTCATCCATGTTGACCATTTTGGGAAAGTTTGACAGGTCCGGAGTCATCGTTTTTCATCAGAAAATTGATTTTTTGGTGTGCACCAAAAATGATTCAAAATGTCAATTGGATTGTGCCTCATGTTGAATAACCGCTTTTGAAACCCTCACAGTGACCAAAATTGCCATTTTTACAGAGCTTTGCTTACTCAAAAGCTTCAATTTTGACCAATTTCAGGCACCGAAAGGACTTTAAACACACTTATTTTAGTTGAACAAGTCATAATTCACATCCAACAGTCATTTAGAGTCAAAAGATTAAATGTTAAAATTTCATCCATATTGACCATTTTGGGAAAGTTCGACAGGTCCGGAGTCATCGTTTTTCATCAGAAAATTGATTTTTTGGTGTGTACCAAAAATGATTCAAAATGTCAATTGGATTGTGCCTCATGTTGAATAACCGATTTTGAAACCCTCACAGTGACTACAATTGCCATTTTTACAGAGTTTTGCTTACTCAAAAGCTTCCATTTTGACCAATTTCAGGCACCAAAATGACTTTAAACACACTTTTTTTACTTGAAAAAGTCATAATTCACATCCAACAGTCATTTAGAGTCAAAAGATGAAAAGTTAAAATTTCATCCATGTTGACCATTTTGAGAAAGTTCGACAGGTTCGGAGTCATCGTTTTTCATCAGAAAATTGATTTTTTGGAGTGTACCAAAAATGATTCAAAATGTCAATTGGATCGTGCCTCATGTTGAATAACCACTTTTGAAACCCTCACAGTGACCAAAATTGCCATTTCTACAGAGCTTTGCTTACTCAAAAGCTTCCTTTTTTACCAATTTCAGGCACCGAAATGACTTTAAGCACACTTATTTTAGTTGAAAAAGTCATATTTCACATCCAACAGTCATTTAGAGTCAAAAGATTAAAAGTTAAAATTTCATCCATGTTGACCATTTTGGGAAAATTCGACAGGTCCGGAGTCATCGTTTTTCATCAGAAAATTGATTTTTTGTAGTGAACCAAAAATGATTCAAAATGTCAATTGGATCGTGCCTCATGTTGAATAACCACTTTTGAAACCCTCACAGTGACCAAAATTGCCATTTTTACAGAGCTTTGCTTACTCAAAAGCTTTCTTTTTGACCAATTTCAGGCACCGAAATGACTTTAAACACACTTTTTTTAGTTGAAAAAGTCATAATTCACATCCAACAGTCATTTAGAGTCAAAAGATTAAAAGTTAAAATTTCATCCATGTTGGCCATTTTGGGAAAGTTCGACAGGTCCGGAGTCATCGTTTTTCATCAGAAAACTGATTTTTTGGAGGGTACCAAAAATGATTCAAAATGTCAATTGGATCGTGCCTCATGTTGAATAACCACTTTTGAAACCCTCACAGTGACCAAAATTGCCATTTTTACAGAGCTTTGCTTACACAAAAGCTTTCATTTTGACCAATTTCAGGCACCGAAATGACTTTAAGCACACTTATTTTAGTTGAACAAGTCATAATTCACATCCAACAGTCATTTAGAGTCAAAAGATTAAATGTTAAAATTTCATCGATATTGACCATTTTGGGAAAGTTCGACAGGTCCGGAGTCATCGTTTTTCATCAGAAAATTGATTTTTTGGTGTGCACCAAAAATAATTCAAAATGTCAATTGGATTGTGCCTCATGTTGAATAACCGCTTTTGAAACCCTCACAGTGACCAAAATTGCCATTTTTACAGAGTTTTGCTTACTCAAAAGCTTCCATTTTGACCAATTTCAGGCACCGAAAGGACTTTAAACACACTTATTTTAGTTGAACAAGTCATAATTCACATCCAACAGTCATTTAGAGTCAAAAGATTAAATGTTAAAATTTCATCCATATTGACCATTTTGGGAAAGTTCGACAGGTCCGGAGTCATCGTTTTTCATCGGAAAATTGATTTTTTGGAGTGTACCAAAAATTATTCAAAATGTCAATTGAATTGTGCCTCATGTTGAATAACCACTTTTGAAACCCTCACAGTGACCAAAATTGCCATTTTTACAGAGCTTTGCTTACACAAAAGCTTTCATTTTGACCAATTTCAGGCACCGAAATGACTTTAAACACACTTTTTTTACTTGAAAAAGTCATAATTCACATCCAACAGTCATTTAGAGTCAAAAGATTAAAAGTTAAAATTTCATCCATGTTGACCATTTTGGGAAAGTTCGACAGGTCCGGAGTCATCGTTTTTCATCAGAAAATTGATTTTTTGGAGTGTACCAAAAATGATTCAAAATGTCAATTGGATCGTGCCTCATGTTGAATAACCACTTTTGAAACCCTCACAGTGACCAAAATTGCCATTTTTACAGAGCTTTGCTTACTCAAAAGCTTCCTTTTTTACCAATTTCAGGCACCGAAATGACTTTAAGCACACTTATTTTAGTTGAAAAAGTCATATTTCACATCCAACAGTCATTTAGAGTCAAAAGATTAAAAGTTAAAATTTCATCCATGTTGACCATTTTGGGAAAATTCGACAGGTCCGGAGTCATCGTTTTTCATCAGAAAATTGATTTTTTGGTGTGTACCAAAAATGATTCAAAATGTCAATTGGATTGTGCCTCATGTTGAATAACCAATTTTGAAACCCTCAGAGTGACCAAAATTGCCATTTTTACAGAGCTTTGCTTACTCAAAAGCTTCCTTTTTTACCAATTTCAGGCACCGAAATGACTTTAAGCACACTTATTTTAGTTGAAAAAGTCATATTTCACATCCAACAGTCATTTAGAGTCAAAAGATTAAAAGTTAAAATTTCATCCATGTTGACCATTTTGGGAAAATTCGACAGGTCCGGCGTCATCGTTTTTCATCAGAAAATTGATTTTTTGTAGTGAACCAAAAATGATTCAAAATGTCAATTGGATCGTGCCTCATGTTGAATAACCACTTTTGAAACCCTCACAGTGACCAAAATTGCCATTTTTACAGAGCTTTGCATACTCAAAAGCTTCCATTTTGAGCAATTTCAGGCACCGAAATAACTTTAAACACACTTATTTTAGTTGAACAAGTCATAATTCACATCCAACAAGCATTTAAAGTCAAACGATTAAAAGTTAAAATTTCATCCATGTTGACCATTTTGGGAAAGTTCGACAGGTCCGGAGTCATCGTTTTTCATCAGAAAATTGATTTTTTGGAGTGTACCAAAAATGATTCAAAATGTCAATTGGATCGTGCCTCATGTTGAATAACCACTTTTGAAACCCTCACAGTGACCAAAATTGCCATTTTTCCAGAGCTTTGCTTACTCAAAAGCTTCCTTTTTTTAACAATTTCAGGCACCGAAATGACTTTAAGCACACTTATTTTAGTTGAAAAAGTCATATTTCACATCCAACAGTCATTTAGAGTCAAAAGATTAAATGTTAACATTTCATCCATATTGACCATTTTGGGAAAGTTCGAAAGGTCCGGAGTCATCGTTTTTCATCAGAAAATTGATTTTTTGGAGTGTACCAAAAATGATTCAAAATGTCAATTGGATCGTGCCTCATGTTGAATAACCACTTTTGAAACCCTCACAGTGACCAAAATTGTCATTTTTACAGAGCTTTGCTTACTCAAAAGCTTCCATTTTGACCAATTTCAGGCACCGAAAGGACATTAAACACACTTATTTTAGTTGAACAAGTCAAAATTCACATCCAACAGGCATTTAGAGTCAAAAGATTAAAAGTTAAAATTTCATCCATGTTGACCATTTTGGGAAAGTTCGACAGGTCCGGAGTCATCGTTTTTCATCAGAAAACTGATTTTTGTAGTGTACCAAAAATGATTCAAAATGTCAATTGGATCGTGCCTCATGTTGAATAACCACTTTTGAAACCCTCACAGTGACCAAAATTGCCATTTTTACAGAGTTTTGCTTGCTCAAAAGCTTCCATTTTGACCAATTTTAGGCACCGAAATGACTTTAAACACACTTTTTTTAGTTGAAAAAGTCACAATAACACATTCTAACAGTCATTTAGAGTAAAAAGATTAAAAGTTAAAATTTCATCCATGTTGACCATTTTGGGAAAGTTCGACAGGTCCGGAGTCATCGTTTTTCATCAGAAAATTGATTTTTTGGAGTGTACCAAAAATGATTCAAAATGTCAATTGGATCGTGCCTCATGTTGAATAACCACTTTTGAAACCCTCACTGTGACCAAAATTGCCATTTTTACAGAGTTTTGCTTACTCAAAAGCTTCCATTTTGACCAATTTCAGGCACCGAAATGACTTTAAACACACTTATTTTAGTTGAACAAGTCATAATTCACATCCAACAGTCATTTAGAGTCAAAAGATTAAAAGTTAAAATTTCATCCATGTTGACCATTTTGGGAAAATTCGACAGGTCCGGAGTCATCGTTTTTCATCAGAAAATTGATTTTTTGTAGTGAACCAAAAATGATTCAAAATGTCAATTGGATCGTGCCTCATGTTGAATAACCACTTTTGAAACCCTCACAGTGACCAAAATTGCCATTATTACAGAGCTTTGCTTACTCAAAAGCTTTCTTTTTGACCAATTTCAGGAACCAAAATGACTTTAAACACACTTTTTTTAGTTGAAAAAGTCATAATTCACATCCAACAGTCATTTAGAGTCAAAAGATTAAAAGTTAAAATTTCATCCATGTTGGCCATTTTGGGAAAGTTCGACAGGTCCGGAGTCATTGTTTGTCATCAGAAAACTGATTTTTTGGAGTGTACCAAAAATTATTCAAAATGTCAATTGGATCGTGCCTCATGTTGAATAACCACTTTTGAAACCCTCACAGTGACCAAAATTGCCATTTTTACAGAGTTTTGCTTACTCAAAAGCTTCCATTTTGACAAATTTTAGGCACCGAAATGACTTTAAACACACTTTTTTAGTTGAAAAAGTCATAATAACACATTCCAACAGTCATTTAGAGTCAAAAGATTAAAAGGTAAATTTTCATCCATGTTGACCATTTTGGGAAAGTTCGACAGGTCTTGAGTCATCGTTTTTCATCAGAAAATTGATTTTTTGGAGTGTACCAAAAATGATTCAAAATGTCAATTGGATCGTGCCTCATGTTGAATAACCACTTTTGAAACCCTCACAGTGACCAAAATTGCCATTTTTACAGAGCTTTGCTTACTCAAAAGCTTCAATTTTGACCAATTTCAGGCACCGAAAGGACATTAAACACACTTATTTTAGTTGAACAAGTCAAAATTCACATCCAACAGGCATTTAGAGTCAAAAGATTAAAAGTTAAAATTTCATCCATGTTTACCATTTTGGGAAAGTTTGACAGGTCCGGAGTCATCGTTTTTCATCAGAAAATTGATTTTTTGGTGTGCACCAAAAATGATTCAAAATGTCAATTGGATTGTGCCTCATGTTGAATAACCGCTTTTGAAACCCTCACAGTGACCAAAATTGTCATTTTTACAGAGCTTTGCTTACTCAAAAGCTTCAATTTTGACCAATTTCAGGCACCGAAAGGACTTTAAACACACGTATTTTAGTTGAACAAGTCATAATTCACATCCAACAGTCATTTAGAGTCAAAAGATTAAATGTTAAAATTTCATACATATTGACCATTTTGGGAAAGTTCGACAGGTCCGGAGTCATCGTTTTTCATCAGAAAATTGATTTTTTGGTGTGTACCAAAAATGATTCAAAATGTCAATTGGATTGTGCCTCATGTTGAATAACCGATTTTGAAACCCTCACAGTGACTACAATTGCCATTTTTACAGAGTTTTGCTTACTCAAAAGCTTCCATTTTGACCAATTTCAGGCACCAAAATGACTTTAAACACACTTTTTTTACTTGAAAAAGTCATAATTCACATCCAACAGTCATTTAGAGTCAAAAGATTAAAAGTTAAAATTTCATCCATGTTGACCATTTTGGGAAAGTTCGACAGGTCCGGAGTCATCGTTTTTCATCAGAAAATTGATTTTTTGGAGTGTACCAAAAATGATTCAAAATGTCAATTGGATCGTGCCTCATGTTGAATAACCACTTTTGAAACCCTCACAGTGACCAAAATTGCCATTTTTCCAGAGCTTTGCTTACTCAAAAGCTTCCTTTTTTTAACAATTTCAGGCACCGAAATGACTTTAAGCACACTTATTTTAGTTGAAAAAGTCATATTTCACATCCAACAGTCATTTAGAGTCAAAAGATTAAATGTTAACATTTCATCCATATTGACCATTTTGGGAAAGTTCGAAATGTCCGGAGTCATCGTTTTTCATCAGAAAATTGATTTTTTGGAGTGTACCAAAAATGATTCAAAATGTCAATTGGATCGTGCCTCATGTTGAATAACCACTTTTGAAACCCTCACAGTGACCAAAATTGCCATTTTTCCAGAGCTTTGCTTACTCAAAAGCTTCCTTTTTTTACCAATTTCAGGCACCGAAATGACTTTAAGCACACGTATTTTAGTTGAAAAAGCCATATTTCACATCCAACAGTCATTTAGAGTCAAAAGATTAAATGTTAACATTTCATCCATATTGACCATTTTGGGAAAGTTCGAAATGTCCGGAGTCATCGTTTTTCATCAGAAAATTGATTTTTTGGAGTGTACCAAAAATGATTCAAAATGTCAATTGGATCGTGCCTCATGTTGAATAACCACTTTTGAAACCCTCACAGTGACCAAAATTGTCATTTTTACAGAGCTTTGTTTGCTCAAAAGCTTCCATTTTGACCAATTTCAGGCACCGAAAGGACATTAAACACACTTATTTTAGTTGAACAAGTCAAAATTCACATCCAACAGGCATTTAGAGTCAAAAGATTAAAAGTTAAAATTTCATCCATGTTGACCATTTTGGGAAAGTTCAACAGGTCCGGAGTCATCGTTTTTCATCAGAAAACTGATTTTTGTAGTGTACCAAAAATGATTCAAAATGTCAATTGGATCGTGCCTCATGTTGAATAACCACTTTTGAAACCCTCACAGTGACCAAAATTGCCATTTTTACAGAGTTTTGCTTGCTCAAAAGCTTCCATTTTGACCAATTTTAGGCACCGAAATGACTTTCAACACACTTTTTTTAGTTGAAAAAGTCACAATAACACATTCTAACAGTCATTTAGAGTAAAAAGATTAAAAGTTAAAATTTCATCCATGTTGACCATTTTGGGAAAGTTCGACAGGTCCGGAGTCATCGTTTTTCATCAGAAAATTGATTTTTTGGTGTGTACCAAAAATAATTCAAAATGTCAATTGGATTGTGCCTCATGTTGAATAACCGCTTTTGAAACCCTCACAGTGACCAAACTTGCCATTTTTACAGAGCTTTGCTGACTCAAAAGCTTCCATTTTGACCAATTTCAGGTACCGAAATGACTTTAAACACACTTATTTTAGTTGAACAAGTCACAATAACACATTCTAACAGTCATTTAGAGTAAAAAGATTAAAAGTTAAAATTTCATCCATGTTGACCATTTTGGGAAAGTTCGACAGGTCCGGAGTCATCGTTTTTCATCAGAAAATTGATTTTTTGGTGTGTACCAAAAATAATTCAAAATGTCAATTGGATTGTGCCTCATGTTGAATAACCGCTTTTGAAACCCTCACAGTGACCAAACTTGCCATTTTTACAGAGCTTTGCTGACTCAAAAGCTTCCATTTTGACCAATTTCAGGCACCGAAATGACTTTAAACACACTTATTTTAGTTGAACAAGTCATAATTCACATCCAACAGTCATTTAGAGTCAAAAGATTAAAAGTTAAAATTTCATCCATGTTGACCATTTTGGGAAAATTCGACAGGTCCGGAGTCATCGTTTTTCATCAGAAAATTTATTTTTTGGAGTGTACCAAAAATGATTCAAAATGTCAATTGGATTGTGCCTCATGTTGAATAACCACTTTTGAAACCCTAACAGTGACCAAAATTGCCATTTCTACAGAGTTTTGATTACTCAAAAGCTTCCATTTTGAGCAATTTCAGGCACCGAAATGACTTTAAACACACTTATTTTAGTTGAACAAGTCATAATTCACATCCAACAGTCATTTAGAGTCAAAAGATTAAAAGTTAAAATTTCATCGATATTGACCATTTTGGGAAAGTTCGACAGGTCCGGAGTCATCGTTTTTCATCAGAAAATTGATTTTTTGGTGTGTACCAAAAATAATTCAAAATGTCAATTGGATTGTGCCTCATGTTGAATAACCGCTTTTGAAACCCTCACAGTGACCAAACTTGCCATTTTTACAGAGCTTTGCTGACTCAAAAGCTTCCATTTTGACCAATTTCAGGCACCGAAATGACTTTAAACACACTTATTTTAGTTGAACAAGTCATAATTCACATCCAACAGTCATTTAGAGTCAAAAGATTAAAAGTTAAAATTTCATCCATGTTGACCATTTTGGGAAAATTCGACAGGTCCGGAGTCATCGTTTTTCATCAGAAAATTTATTTTTTGGAGTGTACCAAAAATGATTCAAAATGTCAATTGGATTGTGCCTCATGTTGAATAACCACTTTTGAAACCCTAACAGTGACCAAAATTGCCATTTCTACAGAGTTTTGCTTACTCAAAAGCTTCCATTTTGAGCAATTTCAGGCACCGAAATAACTTTAAACACACTTATTTTAGTTGAACAAGTCATAATTCACATCCAACAGTCATTTAGAGTCAAAAGATTAAAATTTAAAATTTCATCCATGTTGACCATTTTGGGAAAATTCGACAGGTCCGGAGTCATCGTTTTCATCAGAAAATTGATTTTTTGTAGTGAACCAAAAATGATTCAAAATGTCAATTGGATCATGCCTCATGTTGAATAACCACTTTTGAAACCCTCACAGTGACCAAAATTGCCATTTTTACAGAGCTTTGATTACTCAAAAGCTTTCATTTTGACCAATTTCAGGCACCGAAATGACTTTAAACACACTTATTTTAGTTGAACAAGTCATAATTCACATCCAACAGTCATTTAGAGTCAAAAGATTAAATGTTAAAATTTCATCCATATTGACCATTTTGGGAAAGTTCGACAGGTCCGGAGTCATCGTTTTTCATCAGAAAATTGATTTTTTGGTGTGTACCAAAAATGATTCAAAATGTCAATTGGATTGTGCCTCATGTTGAATAACCGCTTTTGAAACCCTCACAGTAACCAAAATTGCCATTTTTACAGAGTTTTGCTTACTCAAAAGCTTCCATTTTGACCAATTTCAGGCACCGAAATGACTTTAAACACACTTATTTTAGTTGAACAAGTCATAATTCACATCCAACAGTCATTTAGAGTCAAAAGATTAAAAGTTAAAATTTCATCCATGTTGACCATTTTGGGAAAATTCGACAGGTCCGGAGTCATCGTTTTTCATCAGAAAATTGATTTTTTGTAGTGAACCAAAAATGATTCAAAATGTCAATTGGATCGTGCCTCATGTTGAATAACCACTTTTGAAACCCTCACAGTGACCAAAATTGCCATTATTACAGAGCTTTGCTTACTCAAAAGCTTTCTTTTTGACCAATTTCAGGCACCAAAAATGACTTTAAACACACTTTTTTTAGTTGAAAAAGTCATAATTCACATCCAACAGTCATTTAGAGTCAAAAGATTAAAAGTTAAAATTTCATCCATATTGGCCATTTTGGGAAAGTTCGACAGGTCCGGAGTCATTGTTTTTCATCAGAAAACTGATTTTTTGGAGTGTACCAAAAATGATTCAAAATGTCAATTGGATCGTGCCTCATGTTGAATAACCACTTTTGAAACACTCACAGTGACCAAAATTGCCATTTTTACAGAGTTTTGCTTACTCAAAAGCTTCCATTTTGACAAATTTTAGGCACCGAAATGACTTTAAACACACTTTTTTTAGTTGAAAAAGTCATAATAACACATTCCAACAGTCATTTAGAGTCAAAAGATTAAAAGGTAAATTTTCATCCATGTTGACCATTTTGGGAAAGTTCGACAGGTCTTGAGTCATCGTTTTTCATCAGAAAATTGATTTTTTGGAGTGTACCAAAAATGATTCAAAATGTCAATTGGATCGTGCCTCATGTTGAATAACCACTTTTGAAACCCTCACAGTGACCAAAATTGCCATTTTTACAGAGCTTTGCTTACTCAAAAGCTTCAATTTTGACCAATTTCAGGCACCGAAAGGACATTAAACACACTTATTTTAGTTGAACAAGTCAAAATTCACATCCAACAGGCATTTAGAGTCAAAAGATTAAAAGTTAAAATTTCATCCATGTTTACCATTTTGGGAAAGTTCGACAGGTCCGGAGTCATCGTTTTTCATCGGAAAATTGATTTTTTGGAGTGTACCAAAAATTATTCAAAATGTCAATTGAATTGTGCCTCATGTTGAATAACCACTTTTGAAACCCTCACAGTGACCAAAATTGCCATTTTTACAGAGCTTTGCTTACACAAAAGCTTTCATTTTGACCAATTTCAGGCACCGAAATGACTTTAAACACACTTTTTTTAGTTGAAAAAGTCATAATAAAATATTCCAACATTCATTTAGAGTCAAAAGATTAAAAGTTAAAATTTCATCCATGTTGACCATTTTGGGAAAGTTTGACAGGTCCGGAGTCATCGTTTTTCATCAGAAAATTGATTTTTTGGTGTGCACCAAAAATGATTCAAAATGTCAATTGGATTGTGCCTCATGTTGAATAACCGCTTTTGAAACCCTCACAGTGACCAAAATTGCCATTTTTACAGAGCTTTGCTTACTCAAAAGCTTCAATTTTGACCAATTTCAGGCACCGAAAGGACTTTAAACACACTTATTTTAGTTGAACAAGTCATAATTCACATCCAACAGTCATTTAGAGTCAAAAGATTAAAAGTTAAAATTTCATCCATGTTGACCATTTTGGGAAAGTTCGACAGGTCCGGAGTCATCGTTTTTCATCAGAAAATTGATTTTTTGTAGTGAACCAAAAATGATTCAAAATGTCAATTGGATCGTGCCTCATGTTGAATAACCACTTTTGAAACCCTCACAGTGACCAAAATTGCCATTTTTACAGAGCTTTGCTTACTCAAAAGCTTCCTTTTTTACCAATTTCAGGCACCGAAATGACTTTAAGCACACCTATTTTAGTTGAAAAAGTCATATTTCACATCCAACAGTCATTTAGAGTCAAAAGATTAAAAGTTAAAATTTCATCCATGTTGACCATTTTGGGAAAATTCGACAGGTCCGGAGTCATCGTTTTTCATCAGAAAATTGATTTTTTGTAGTGAACCAAAAATGATTCAAAATGTCAATTGGATCGTGCCTCATGTTGAATAACCACTTTTGAAACCCTCACAGTGACCAAAATTGCCATTTTTACAGAGCTTTGCTTACTCAAAAGCTTTCTTTTTGACCAATTTCAGGCACCGAAATGACTTTAAACACACTTTTTTTAGTTGAAAAAGTCATAATTCACATCCAACAGTCATTTAGAGTCAAAAGATTAAAAGTTAAAATTTCATCCATGTTGGCCATTTTGGGAAAGTTCAACAGGTCCGGAGTCATCATTTTTCATCAGAAAACTGATTTTTTGGAGTGTACCAAAAATGATTCAAAATGTCAATTGGATCGTGCCTCATGTTGAATAACCACTTTTGAAACCCTCACAGTGACCAAAATTGCCATTTTTACAGAGCTTTGCTTACACAAAAGCTTTCGTTTTGACCAATTTCAGGCACCGAAATGACTTTAAACACACTTTTTTTAGTTGAAAAAGTCATAATAAAATATTCCAACAGTCATTTAGAGTCAAAAGATTAAAAGTTAAAATTTCATCCATGTTGACCATTTTGGGAAAGTTTGACAGGTCCGGAGTCATCGTTTTTCATCAGAAAATTGATTTTTTGGAGGGTACCAAAAATGATTCAAAATGTCAATTGGATCGTGCCTCATGTTGAATTATCACTTTTGAAACCCTCAGAGTGACCAAAATTGCCATTTTTACAGAGCTTTGCTTACTCAAAAGCTTCCATTTTGATCAATTTCAGGCACCGAAATGACTTTAAGCACACTTATTTTAGTTGAACAAGTCATAATTCACATCCAACAGTCATTTAGAGTCAAAAGATTAAATGTTAAAATTTCATCGATATTGACCATTTTGGGAAAGTTCGACAGGTCCGGAGTCATCGTTTTTCATCAGAAAATTGATTTTTTGGTGTGCACCAAAAATAATTCAAAATGTCAATTGGATTGTGCCTCATGTTGAATAACCGCTTTTGAAACCCTCACAGTGACCAAAATTGCCATTTTTACAGAGTTTTGCTTACTCAAAAGCTTCCATTTTGACCAATTTCAGGCACCGAAAGGACTTTAAACACACTTATTTTAGTTGAACAAGTCATAATTCACATCCAACAGTCATTTAGAGTCAAAAGATTAAATGTTAAAATTTCATCCATATTGACCATTTTGGGAAAGTTCGACAGGTCCGGAGTCATCGTTTTTCATCAGAAAATTGATTTTTTGGTGTGTACCAAAAATGATTCAAAATGTCAATTGGATTGTGCCTCATGTTGAATAACCAATTTTTAAACCCTCAGAGTGACCAAAATTGCCATTTTTACAGAGCTTTGCTTACTCAAAAGCTTCCTTTTTTACCAATTTCAGGCACCGAAATGACTTTAAGCACACTTATTTTAGTTGAAAAAGTCATATTTCACATCCAACAGTCATTTAGAGTCAAAAGATTAAAAGTTAAAATTTCATCCATGTTGACCATTTTGGGAAAATTCGACAGGTCCGGAGTCATCGTTTTTCATCAGAAAATTGATTTTTTGTAGTGAACCAAAAATGATTCAAAATGTCAATTGGATCGTGCCTCATGTTGAATAACCACTTTTGAAACCCTCACAGTGACCAAAATTGCCATTTTTACAGAGCTTTGCATACTCAAAAGCTTCCATTTTGAGCAATTTCAGGCACCGAAATAACTTTAAACACACTTATTTTAGTTGAACAAGTCATAATTCACATCCAACAAGCATTTAAAGTCAAACGATTAAAAGTTAAAATTTCATCCATGTTGACCATTTTGGGAAAGTTCGACAGGTCCGGAGTCATCGTTTTTCATCAGAAAATTGATTTTTTGGAGTGTACCAAAAATGATTCAAAATGTCAATTGGATCGTGCCTCATGTTGAATAACCACTTTTGAAACCCTCACAGTGACCAAAATTGCCATTTTTCCAGAGCTTTGCTTACTCAAAAGCTTCCTTTTTTTAACAATTTCAGGCACCGAAATGACTTTAAGCACACTTATTTTAGTTGAAAAAGTCATATTTCACATCCAACAGTCATTTAGAGTCAAAAGATTAAATGTTAACATTTCATCCATATTGACCATTTTGGGAAAGTTCGAAAGGTCCGGAGTCATCGTTTTTCATCAGAAAATTGATTTTTTGGAGTGTACCAAAAATGATTCAAAATGTCAATTGGATCGTGCCTCATGTTGAATAACCACTTTTGAAACCCTCACAGTGACCAAAATTGCCATTTTTCCAGAGCTTTGCTTACTCAAAAGCTTCCTTTTTTTACCAATTTCAGGCACCAAAATGACTTTAAGCACACGTATTTTAGTTGAAAAAGCCATATTTCACATCCAACAGTCATTTAGAGTCAAAAGATTAAATGTTAACATTTCATCCATATTGACCATTTTGGGAAAGTTCGAAAGGTCCGGAGTCATCGTTTTTCATCAGAAAATTGATTTTTTGGAGTGTACCAAAAATGATTCAAAATGTCAATTGGATCGTGCCTCATGTTGAATAACCACTTTTGAAACCCTCACAGTGACCAAAATTGTCATTTTTACAGAGCTTTGCTTACTCAAAAGCTTCCATTTTGACCAATTTCAGGCACCGAAAGGACATTAAACACACTTATTTTAGTTGAACAAGTCAAAATTCACATCCAACAGGCATTTAGAGTCAAAAGATTAAAAGTTAAAATTTCATCCATGTTGACCATTTTGGGAAAGTTCGACAGGTCCGGAGTCATCGTTTTTCATCAGAAAACTGATTTTTGTAGTGTACCAAAAATGATTCAAAATGTCAATTGGATCGTGCCTCATGTTGAATAACCACTTTTGAAACCCTCACAGTGACCAAAATTGCCATTTTTACAGAGTTTTGCTTGCTCAAAAGCTTCCATTTTGACCAATTTTAGGCACCGAAATGACTTTAAACACACTTTTTTTAGTTGAAAAAGTCACAATAACACATTCTAACAGTCATTTAGAGTAAAAAGATTAAAAGTTAAAATTTCATCCATGTTGACCATTTTGGGAAAGTTCGACAGGTCCGGAGTCATCGTTTTTCATCAGAAAATTGATTTTTTGGAGTGTACCAAAAATGATTCAAAATGTCAATTGGATCGTGCCTCATGTTGAATAACCACTTTTGAAACCCTCACTGTGACCAAAATTGCCATTTTTACAGAGTTTTGCTTACTCAAAAGCTTCCATTTTGACCAATTTCAGGCACCGAAATGACTTTAAACACACTTATTTTAGTTGAACAAGTCATAATTCACATCCAACAGTCATTTAGAGTCAAAAGATTAAAAGTTAAAATTTCATCGATATTGACCATTTTGGGAAAGTTCGACAGGTCCGGAGTCATCGTTTTTCATCAGAAAATTGATTTTTTGGTGTGTACCAAAAATAATTCTAAATGTCAATTGGATTGTGCCTCATGTTGAATAACCGCTTTTGAAACCCTCACAGTGACCAAACTTGCCATTTTTACAGAGCTTTGCTGACTCAAAAGCTTCCATTTTGACCAATTTCAGGCATAGAAATGACTTTAAACACACTTATTTTAGTTGAACAAGTCATAATTCACATCCAACAGTCATTTAGAGTCAAAAGATTAAAAGTTAAAATTTCATCCATGTTGACCATTTTGGGAAAATTCGACAGGTCCGGAGTCATCGTTTTTCATCAGAAAATTTATTTTTTGGAGTGTACCAAAAATGATTCAAAATGTCAATTGGATTGTGCCTCATGTTGAATAACCACTTTTGAAACCCTAACAGTGACCAAAATTGCCATTTCTACAGAGTTTTGCTTACTCAAAAGCTTCCATTTTGAGCAATTTCAGGCACCGAAATAACTTTAAACACACTTATTTTAGTTGAACAAGTCATAATTCACATCCAACAGTCATTTAGAGTCAAAAGATTAAAATTTAAAATTTCATCCATGTTGACCATTTTGGGAAAATTCGACAGGTCCGGAGTCATCGTTTTCATCAGAAAATTGATTTTTTGTAGTGAACCAAAAATGATTCAAAATGTCAATTGGATCGTGCCTCATGTTGAATAACCACTTTTGAAACCCTCACAGTGACCAAAAGTGCCATTTTTACAGAGCTTTGATTACTCAAAAGCATTCATTTTGACCAATTTCAGGCACCGAAATGACTTTAAACACACTTATTTTAGTTGAACAAGTCATAATTCACATCCAACAGTCATTTAGAGTCAAAAGATTAAATGTTAAAATTTCATCCATATTGACCATTTTGGGAAAGTTCGACAGGTCCGGAGTCATCGTTTTTCATCAGAAAATTGATTTTTTGGTGTGTACCAAAAATGATTCAAAATGTCAATTGGATTGTGCCTCATGTTGAATAACCGCTTTTGAAACCCTCACAGTAACCAAAATTGCCATTTTTACAGAGTTTTGCTTACTCAAAAGCTTCCATTTTGACCAATTTCAGGCACCGAAATGACTTTAAACACACTTATTTTAGTTGAACAAGTCATAATTCACATCCAACAGTCATTTAGAGTCAAAAGATTAAAAGTTAAAATTTCATCCATGTTGACCATTTTGGGAAAATTCGACAGGTCCGGAGTCATCGTTTTTCATCAGAAAATTGATTTTTTGTAGTGAACCAAAAATGATTCAAAATGTCAATTGGATCGTGCCTCATGTTGAATAACCACTTTTGAAACCCTCACAGTGACCAAAATTGCCATTATTACAGAGCTTTGCTTACTCAAAAGCTTTCTTTTTGACCAATTTCAGGAACCAAAATGACTTTAAACACACTTTTTTTAGTTGAAAAAGTCATAATTCACATCCAACAGTCATTTAGAGTCAAAAGATTAAAAGTTAAAATTTCATCCATGTTGGCCATTTTGGGAAAGTTCGACAGGTCCGGAGTCATTGTTTTTCATCAGAAAACTGATTTTTTGGAGTGTACCAAAAATTATTCAAAATGTCAATTGGATCGTGCCTCATGTTGAATAACCACTTTTGAAACCCTCACAGTGACCAAAATTGCCATTTTTACAGAGTTTTGCTTACTCAAAAGCTTCCATTTTGACAAATTTTAGGCACCGAAATGACTTTAAACACACTTTTTTTAGTTGAAAAAGTCATAATAACACATTCCAACAGTCATTTAGAGTCAAAAGATTAAAAGGTAAATTTTCATCCATGTTGACCATTTTGGGAAAGTTCGACAGGTCTTGAGTCATCGTTTTTCATCAGAAAATTGATTTTTTGGAGTGTACCAAAAATGATTCAAAATGTCAATTGGATCGTGCCTCATGTTGAATAACCACTTTTGAAACCCTCACAGTGACCAAAATTGCCATTTTTACAGAGCTTTGCTTACTCAAAAGCTTCAATTTTGACCAATTTCAGGCACCGAAAGGACTTTAAACACACGTATTTTAGTTGAACAAGTCATAATTCACATCCAACAGTCATTTAGAGTCAAAAGATTAAATGTTAAAATTTCATCCATATTGACCATTTTGGGAAAGTTCGACAGGTCCGGAGTCATCGTTTTTCATCAGAAAATTGATTTTTTGGTGTGTACCAAAAATGATTCAAAATGTCAATTGGATTGTGCCTCATGTTGAATAACCGATTTTGAAACCCTCACAGTGACTACAATTGCCATTTTTACAGAGTTTTGCTTACTCAAAAGCTTCCATTTTGACCAATTTCAGGCACCAAAATGACTTTAAACACACTTTTTTTACTTGAAAAAGTCATAATTCACATCCAACAGTCATTTAGAGTCAAAAGATTAAAAGTTAAAATTTCATCCATGTTGACCATTTTGGGAAAGTTCGACAGGTCCGGAGTCATCGTTTTTCATCAGAAAATTGATTTTTTGGAGTGTACCAAAAATGATTCAAAATGTCAATTGGATCGTGCCTCATGTTGAATAACCACTTTTGAAACCCTCACAGTGACCAAAATTGCCATTTTTCCAGAGCTTTGCTTACTCAAAAGCTTCCTTTTTTTAACAATTTCAGGCACCGAAATGACTTTAAGCACACTTATTTTAGTTGAAAAAGTCATATTTCACATCCAACAGTCATTTAGAGTCAAAAGATTAAATGTTAACATTTCATCCATATTGACCATTTTGGGAAAGTTCGAAAGGTCCGGAGTCATCGTTTTTCATCAGAAAATTGATTTTTTGGAGTGTACCAAAAATGATTCAAAATGTCAATTGGATCGTGCCTCATGTTGAATAACCACTTTTGAAACCCTCACAGTGACCAAAATTGTCATTTTTACAGAGCTTTGCTTGCTCAAAAGCTTCCATTTTGACCAATTTCAGGCACCGAAAGGACATTAAACACACTTATTTTAGTTGAACAAGTCAAAATTCACATCCAACAGGCATTTAGAGTCAAAAGATTAAAAGTTAAAATTTCATCCATGTTGACCATTTTGGGAAAGTTCAACAGGTCCGGAGTCATCGTTTTTCATCAGAAAACTGATTTTTGTAGTGTACCAAAAATGATTCAAAATGTCAATTGGATCGTGCCTCATGTTGAATAACCACTTTTGAAACCCTCACAGTGACCAAAATTGCCATTTTTACAGAGTTTTGCTTGCTCAAAAGCTTCCATTTTGACCAATTTTAGGCACCGAAATGACTTTAAACACACTTTTTTTAGTTGAAAAAGTCACAATAACACATTCTAACAGTCATTTAGAGTAAAAAGATTAAAAGTTAAAATTTCATCCATGTTGACCATTTTGGGAAAGTTCGACAGGTCCGGAGTCATCGTTTTTCATCAGAAAATTGATTTTTTGGTGTGTACCAAAAATAATTCAAAATGTCAATTGGATTGTGCCTCATGTTGAATAACCGCTTTTGAAACCCTCACAGTGACCAAACTTGCCATTTTTACAGAGCTTTGCTGACTCAAAAGCTTCCATTTTGACCAATTTCAGGCACCGAAATGACTTTAAACACACTTATTTTAGTTGAACAAGTCATAATTCACATCCAACAGTCATTTAGAGTCAAAAGATTAAAAGTTAAAATTTCATCCATGTTGACCATTTTGGGAAAATTCGACAGGTCCGGAGTCATCGTTTTTCATCAGAAAATTTATTTTTTGGAGTGTACCAAAAATGATTCAAAATGTCAATTGGATTGTGCCTCATGTTGAATAACCACTTTTGAAACCCTAACAGTGACCAAAATTGCCATTTCTACAGAGTTTTGATTACTCAAAAGCTTCCATTTTGAGCAATTTCAGGCACCGAAATGACTTTAAACACACTTATTTTAGTTGAACAAGTCATAATTCACATCCAACAGTCATTTAGAGTCAAAAGATTAAAAGTTAAAATTTCATCGATATTGACCATTTTGGGAAAGTTCGACAGGTCCGGAGTCATCGTTTTTCATCAGAAAATTGATTTTTTGGTGTGTACCAAAAATAATTCAAAATGTCAATTGGATTGTGCCTCATGTTGAATAACCGCTTTTGAAACCCTCACAGTGACCAAACTTGCCATTTTTACAGAGCTTTGCTGACTCAAAAGCTTCCATTTTGACCAATTTCAGGCACCGAAATGACTTTAAACACACTTATTTTAGTTGAACAAGTCATAATTCACATCCAACAGTCATTTAGAGTCAAAAGATTAAAAGTTAAAATTTCATCCATGTTGACCATTTTGGGAAAATTCGACAGGTCCGGAGTCATCGTTTTTCATCAGAAAATTTATTTTTTGGAGTGTACCAAAAATGATTCAAAATGTCAATTGGATTGTGCCTCATGTTGAATAACCACTTTTGAAACCCTAACAGTGACCAAAATTGCCATTTCTACAGAGTTTTGCTTACTCAAAAGCTTCCATTTTGAGCAATTTCAGGCACCGAAATAACTTTAAACACACTTATTTTAGTTGAACAAGTCATAATTCACATCCAACAGTCATTTAGAGTCAAAAGATTAAAATTTAAAATTTCATCCATGTTGACCATTTTGGGAAAATTCGACAGGTCCGGAGTCATCGTTTTCATCAGAAAATTGATTTTTTGTAGTGAACCAAAAATGATTCAAAATGTCAATTGGATCATGCCTCATGTTGAATAACCACTTTTGAAACCCTCACAGTGACCAAAATTGCCATTTTTACAGAGCTTTGATTACTCAAAAGCTTTCATTTTGACCAATTTCAGGCACCGAAATGACTTTAAACACACTTATTTTAGTTGAACAAGTCATAATTCACATCCAACAGTCATTTAGAGTCAAAAGATTAAATGTTAAAATTTCATCCATATTGACCATTTTGGGAAAGTTCGACAGGTCCGGAGTCATCGTTTTTCATCAGAAAATTGATTTTTTGGTGTGTACCAAAAATGATTCAAAATGTCAATTGGATTGTGCCTCATGTTGAATAACCGCTTTTGAAACCCTCACAGTAACCAAAATTGCCATTTTTACAGAGTTTTGCTTACTCAAAAGCTTCCATTTTGACCAATTTCAGGCACCGAAATGACTTTAAACACACTTATTTTAGTTGAACAAGTCATAATTCACATCCAACAGTCATTTAGAGTCAAAAGATTAAAAGTTAAAATTTCATCCATGTTGACCATTTTGGGAAAATTCGACAGGTCCGGAGTCATCGTTTTTCATCAGAAAATTGATTTTTTGTAGTGAACCAAAAATGATTCAAAATGTCAATTGGATCGTGCCTCATGTTGAATAACCACTTTTGAAACCCTCACAGTGACCAAAATTGCCATTATTACAGAGCTTTGCTTACTCAAAAGCTTTCTTTTTGACCAATTTCAGGCACCAAAAATGACTTTAAACACACTTTTTTTAGTTGAAAAAGTCATAATTCACATCCAACAGTCATTTAGAGTCAAAAGATTAAAAGTTAAAATTTCATCCATATTGGCCATTTTGGGAAAGTTCGACAGGTCCGGAGTCATTGTTTTTCATCAGAAAACTGATTTTTTGGAGTGTACCAAAAATGATTCAAAATGTCAATTGGATCGTGCCTCATGTTGAATAACCACTTTTGAAACCCTCACAGTGACCAAAATTGCCATTATTACAGAGCTTTGCTTACTCAAAAGCTTTCTTTTTGACCAATTTCAGGCACCAAAAATGACTTTAAACACACTTTTTTTAGTTGAAAAAGTCATAATTCACATCCAACAGTCATTTAGAGTCAAAAGATTAAAAGTTAAAATTTCATCCATTTTGGCCATTTTGGGAAAGTTCGACAGGTCCGGAGTCATCGTTTTTCATCAGAAAATTGATTTTTTGTAGTGAACCAAAAATGATTCAAAATGTCAATTGGATCGTGCCTCATGTTGAATAACCACTTTTGAAACCCTCACAGTGACCAAAATTGCCATTATTACAGAGCTTTGCTTACTCAAAAGCTTTCTTTTTGACCAATTTCAGGAACCAAAATGACTTTAAACACACTTTTTTTAGTTGAAAAAGTCATAATTCACATCCAACAGTCATTTAGAGTCAAAAGATTAAAAGTTAAAATTTCATCCATGTTGGCCATTTTGGGAAAGTTCGACAGGTCCGGAGTCATTGTTTTTCATCAGAAAACTGATTTTTTTGGAGTGTACCAAAAATTATTCAAAATGTCAATTGGATCGTGCCTCATGTTGAATAACCACTTTTGAAACCCTCACAGTGACCAAAATTGCCATTTTTACAGAGTTTTGCTTACTCAAAAGCTTCCATTTTGACAAATTTTAGGCACCGAAATGACTTTAAACACACTTTTTTTAGTTGAAAAAGTCATAATAACACATTCCAACAGTCATTTAGAGTCAAAAGATTAAAAGGTAAATTTTCATCCATGTTGACCATTTTGGGAAAGTTCGACAGGTCTTGAGTCATCATTTTTCATCAGAAAATTGATTTTTTGGAGTGTACCAAAAATGATTCAAAATGTCAATTGGATCGTGCCTCATGTTGAATAACCACTTTTGAAACCCTCACAGTGACCAAAATTGCCATTTTTACAGAGCTTTGCTTACTCAAAAGCTTCAATTTTGACCAATTTCAGGCACCGAAAGGACTTTAAACACACGTATTTTAGTTGAACAAGTCATAATTCACATCCAACAGTCATTTAGAGTCAAAAGATTAAATGTTAAAATTTCATCCATATTGACCATTTTGGGAAAGTTCGACAGGTCCGGAGTCATCGTTTTTCATCAGAAAATTGATTTTTTGGTGTGTACCAAAAATGATTCAAAATGTCAATTGGATTGTGCCTCATGTTGAATAACCAATTTTGAAACCCTCACAGTGACTACAATTGCCATTTTTACAGAGTTTTGCTTACTCAAAAGCTTCCATTTTGACCAATTTCAGGCACCAAAATGACTTTAAACACACTTTTTTTACTTGAAAAAGTCATAATTCACATCCAACAGTCATTTAGAGTCAAAAGATTAAAAGTTAAAATTTCATCCATGTTGACCATTTTGGGAAAGTTCGACAGGTCCGGAGTCATCGTTTTTCATCAGAAAATTGATTTTTTGGAGTGTACCAAAAATGATTCAAAATGTCAATTGGATCGTGCCTCATGTTGAATAACCACTTTTGAAACCCTCACAGTGACCAAAATTGCCATTTTTCCAGAGCTTTGCTTACTCAAAAGCTTCCTTTTTTTAACAATTTCAGGCACCGAAATGACTTTAAGCACACTTATTTTAGTTGAAAAAGTCATATTTCACATCCAACAGTCATTTAGAGTCAAAAGATTAAATGTTAACATTTCATCCATATTGACCATTTTGGGAAAGTTCGAAAGGTCCGGAGTCATCGTTTTTCATCAGAAAATTGATTTTTTGGAGTGTACCAAAAATGATTCAAAATGTCAATTGGATCGTGCCTCATGTTGAATAACCACTTTTGAAACCCTCACAGTGACCAAAATTGTCATTTTTACAGAGCTTTGCTTGCTCAAAAGCTTCCATTTTGACCAATTTCAGGCACCGAAAGGACATTAAACACACTTATTTTAGTTGAACAAGTCAAAATTCACATCCAACAGGCATTTAGAGTCAAAAGATTAAAAGTTAAAATTTCATCCATGTTGACCATTTTGGGAAAGTTCAACAGGTCCGGAGTCATCGTTTTTCATCAGAAAACTGATTTTTGTAGTGTACCAAAAATGATTCAAAATGTCAATTGGATCGTGCCTCATGTTGAATAACCACTTTTGAAACCCTCACAGTGACCAAAATTGCCATTTTTACAGAGTTTTGCTTGCTCAAAAGCTTCCATTTTGACCAATTTTAGGCACCGAAATGACTTTAAACACACTTTTTTTAGTTGAAAAAGTCACAATAACACATTCTAACAGTCATTTAGAGTAAAAAGATTAAAAGTTAAAATTTCATCCATGTTGACCATTTTGGGAAAGTTCGACAGGTCC
Source organism: Lissotriton helveticus (assembly GCF_964261635.1). Classification (NCBI taxonomy): domain Eukaryota; kingdom Metazoa; phylum Chordata; class Amphibia; order Caudata; family Salamandridae; genus Lissotriton; species Lissotriton helveticus. The sequence goes on from NC_136072.1 coordinate 340,470,658, forward strand.
GGAGTCATCGTTTTTCATCAGAAAATTGATTTTTTGGTGTGTACCAAAAATAATTCAAAATGTCAATTGGATTGTGCCTCATGTTGAATAACCGCTTTTGAAACCCTCACAGTGACCAAACTTGCCATTTTTACAGAGCTTTGCTGACTCAAAAGCTTCCATTTTGACCAATTTCAGGCACCGAAATGACTTTAAACACACTTATTTTAGTTGAACAAGTCATAATTCACATCCAACAGTCATTTAGAGTCAAAAGATTAAAAGTTAAAATTTCATCCATGTTGACCATTTTGGGAAAATTCGACAGGTCCGGAGTCATCGTTTTTCATCAGAAAATTTATTTTTTGGAGTGTACCAAAAATGATTCAAAATGTCAATTGGATTGTGCCTCATGTTGAATAACCACTTTTGAAACCCTAACAGTGACCAAAATTGCCATTTCTACAGAGTTTTGATTACTCAAAAGCTTCCATTTTGAGCAATTTCAGGCACCGAAATGACTTTAAACACACTTATTTTAGTTGAACAAGTCATAATTCACATCCAACAGTCATTTAGAGTCAAAAGATTAAAAGTTAAAATTTCATCGATATTGACCATTTTGGGAAAGTTCGACAGGTCCGGAGTCATCGTTTTTCATCAGAAAATTGATTTTTTGGTGTGTACCAAAAATAATTCAAAATGTCAATTGGATTGTGCCTCATGTTGAATAACCGCTTTTGAAACCCTCACAGTGACCAAACTTGCCATTTTTACAGAGCTTTGCTGACTCAAAAGCTTCCATTTTGACCAATTTCAGGCACCGAAATGACTTTAAACACACTTATTTTAGTTGAACAAGTCATAATTCACATCCAACAGTCATTTAGAGTCAAAAGATTAAAAGTTAAAATTTCATCCATGTTGACCATTTTGGGAAAATTCGACAGGTCCGGAGTCATCGTTTTTCATCAGAAAATTTATTTTTTGGAGTGTACCAAAAATGATTCAAAATGTCAATTGGATTGTGCCTCATGTTGAATAACCACTTTTGAAACCCTAACAGTGACCAAAATTGCCATTTCTACAGAGTTTTGCTTACTCAAAAGCTTCCATTTTGAGCAATTTCAGGCACCGAAATAACTTTAAACACACTTATTTTAGTTGAACAAGTCATAATTCACATCCAACAGTCATTTAGAGTCAAAAGATTAAAATTTAAAATTTCATCCATGTTGACCATTTTGGGAAAATTCGACAGGTCCGGAGTCATCGTTTTCATCAGAAAATTGATTTTTTGTAGTGAACCAAAAATGATTCAAAATGTCAATTGGATCATGCCTCATGTTGAATAACCACTTTTGAAACCCTCACAGTGACCAAAATTGCCATTTTTACAGAGCTTTGATTACTCAAAAGCTTTCATTTTGACCAATTTCAGGCACCGAAATGACTTTAAACACACTTATTTTAGTTGAACAAGTCATAATTCACATCCAACAGTCATTTAGAGTCAAAAGATTAAATGTTAAAATTTCATCCATATTGACCATTTTGGGAAAGTTCGACAGGTCCGGAGTCATCGTTTTTCATCAGAAAATTGATTTTTTGGTGTGTACCAAAAATGATTCAAAATGTCAATTGGATTGTGCCTCATGTTGAATAACCGCTTTTGAAACCCTCACAGTAACCAAAATTGCCATTTTTACAGAGTTTTGCTTACTCAAAAGCTTCCATTTTGACCAATTTCAGGCACCGAAATGACTTTAAACACACTTATTTTAGTTGAACAAGTCATAATTCACATCCAACAGTCATTTAGAGTCAAAAGATTAAAAGTTAAAATTTCATCCATGTTGACCATTTTGGGAAAATTCGACAGGTCCGGAGTCATCGTTTTTCATCAGAAAATTGATTTTTTGTAGTGAACCAAAAATGATTCAAAATGTCAATTGGATCGTGCCTCATGTTGAATAACCACTTTTGAAACCCTCACAGTGACCAAAATTGCCATTATTACAGAGCTTTGCTTACTCAAAAGCTTTCTTTTTGACCAATTTCAGGCACCAAAAATGACTTTAAACACACTTTTTTTAGTTGAAAAAGTCATAATTCACATCCAACAGTCATTTAGAGTCAAAAGATTAAAAGTTAAAATTTCATCCATATTGGCCATTTTGGGAAAGTTCGACAGGTCCGGAGTCATTGTTTTTCATCAGAAAACTGATTTTTTGGAGTGTACCAAAAATGATTCAAAATGTCAATTGGATCGTGCCTCATGTTGAATAACCACTTTTGAAACCCTCACAGTGACCAAAATTGCCATTATTACAGAGCTTTGCTTACTCAAAAGCTTTCTTTTTGACCAATTTCAGGCACCAAAAATGACTTTAAACACACTTTTTTTAGTTGAAAAAGTCATAATTCACATCCAACAGTCATTTAGAGTCAAAAGATTAAAAGTTAAAATTTCATCCATATTGGCCATTTTGGGAAAGTTCGACAGGTCCGGAGTCATTGTTTTTCATCAGAAAACTGATTTTTTGGAGTGTACCAAAAATGATTCAAAATGTCAATTGGATCGTGCCTCATGTTGAATAACCACTTTTGAAACCCTCACAGTGACCAAAATTGCCATTTTTACAGAGTTTTGCTTACTCAAAAGATTCCATTTTGACAAATTTTAGGCACCGAAATGACTTTAAACACACTTTTTTTAGTTGAAAAAGTCATAATAACACATTCCAACAGTCATTTAGAGTCAAAAGATTAAAAGGTAAATTTTCATCCATGTTGACCATTTTGGGAAAGTTCGACAGGTCTTGAGTCATCGTTTTTCATCAGAAAATTGATTTTTTGGAGTGTACCAAAAATGATTCAAAATGTCAATTGGATCGTGCCTCATGTTGAATAACCACTTTTGAAACCCTCACAGTGACCAAAATTGCCATTTTTACAGAGCTTTGCTTACTCAAAAGCTTCAATTTTGACCAATTTCAGGCACCGAAAGGACATTAAACACACTTATTTTAGTTGAACAAGTCAAAATTCACATCCAACAGGCATTTAGAGTCAAAAGATTAAAAGTTAAAATTTCATCCATGTTTACCATTTTGGGAAAGTTCGACAGGTCCGGAGTCATCGTTTTTCATCGGAAAATTGATTTTTTGGAGTGTACCAAAAATTATTCAAAATGTCAATTGAATTGTGCCTCATGTTGAATAACCACTTTTGAAACCCTCACAGTGACCAAAATTGCCATTTTTACAGAGCTTTGCTTATACAAAAGCTTTCATTTTGACCAATTTCAGGCACCGAAATGACTTTAAACACACTTTTTTTAGTTGAAAAAGTCATAATAAAATATTCCAACATTCATTTAGAGTCAAAAGATTAAAAGTTAAAATTTCATCCATGTTGACCATTTTGGGAAAGTTTGACAGGTCCGGAGTCATCGTTTTTCATCAGAAAATTGATTTTTTGGTGTGCACCAAAAATGATTCAAAATGTCAATTGGATTGTGCCTCATGTTGAATAACCGCTTTTGAAACCCTCACAGTGACCAAAATTGCCATTTTTACAGAGCTTTGCTTACTCAAAAGCTTCAATTTTGACCAATTTCAGGCACCGAAAGGACTTTAAACACACGTATTTTAGTTGAACAAGTCATAATTCACATCCAACAGTCATTTAGAGTCAAAAGATTAAAAGTTAAAATTTCATCCATGTTGACCATTTTGGGAAAGTTCGACAGGTCCGGAGTCATCGTTTTTCATCAGAAAATTGATTTTTTGTAGTGAACCAAAAATGATTCAAAATGTCAATTGGATCGTGCCTCATGTTGAATAACCACTTTTGAAACCCTCACAGTGACCAAAATTGCCATTTTTACAGAGCTTTGCTTACTCAAAAGCTTTCTTTTTGACCAATTTCAGGCACCGAAATGACTTTAAACACACTTTTTTTAGTTGAAAAAGTCATAATTCACATCCAACAGTCATTTAGAGTCAAAAGATTAAAAGTTAAAATTTCATCCATGTTGGCCATTTTGGGAAAGTTCGACAGGTCCGGAGTCATCGTTTTTCATCAGAAAACTGATTTTTTGGAGTGTACCAAAAATGATTCAAAATGTCAATTGGATCGTGCCTCATGTTGAATAACCACTTTTGAAACCCTCACAGTGACCAAAATTGCCATTTTTACAGAGTTTTGCTTACTCAAAAGCTTCCATTTTGACAAATTTCAGGCACCGAAATGACTTTAAACACACTTTTTTTAGTTGAAAAAGTCATAATAACACATTCCAACAGTCATTTAGAGTCAAAAGATTAAAAGGTAAATTTTCATCCATGTTGACCATTTTGGGAAAGTTCGACAGGTCCGGAGTCATCGTTTTTCATCGGAAAATTGATTTTTTGGAGTGTACCAAAAATTATTCAAAATGTCAATTGAATTGTGCCTCATGTTGAATAACCACTTTTGAAACCCTCACAGTGACCAAAATTGCCATTTTTACAGAGCTTTGCTTACACAAAAGCTTTCATTTTGACCAATTTCAGGCACCAAAATGACTTTAAACACACTTTTTTTAGTTGAAAAAGTCATAATAAAATATTCCAACAGTCATTTAGAGTCAAAAGATTAAAAGTTAAAATTTCATCCATGTTGACCATTTTGGGAAAGTTTGACAGGTCCGGAGTCATCGTTTTTCATCAGAAAATTGATTTTTTGGTGTGCACCAAAAATGATTCAAAATGTCAATTGGATTGTGCCTCATGTTGAATAACCGCTTTTGAAACCCTCACAGTGACCAAAATTGCCATTTTTACAGAGCTTTGCTTACTCAAAAGCTTCAATTTTGACCAATTTCAGGCACCGAAAGGACTTTAAACACACTTATTTTAGTTGAACAAGTCATAATTCACATCCAACAGTCATTTAGAGTCAAAAGATTAAATGTTAAAATTTCATCCATATTGACCATTTTGGGAAAGTTCGACAGGTCCGGAGTCATCGTTTTTCATCAGAAAATTGATTTTTTGGTGTGTACCAAAAATGATTCAAAATGTCAATTGGATTGTGCCTCATGTTGAATAACCGATTTTGAAACCCTCACAGTGACTACAATTGCCATTTTTACAGAGTTTTGCTTACTCAAAAGCTTCCATTTTGACCAATTTCAGGCACCAAAATGACTTTAAACACACTTTTTTTACTTGAAAAAGTCATAATTCACATCCAACAGTCATTTAGAGTCAAAAGATTAAAAGTTAATATTTCATCCATGTTGACCATTTTGGGAAAGTTTGACAGGTCCGGAGTCATCGTTTTTCATCAGAAAATTGATTTTTTGGAGTGTACCAAAAATGATTCAAAATGTCAATTGGATCGTGCCTCATGTTGAATAACCACTTTTGAAACCCTCACAGTGACCAAAATTGCCATTTTTACAGAGCTTTGCTTACTCAAAAGCTTCCTTTTTTACCAATTTCAGGCACCGAAATGACTTTAAGCACACTTATTTTAGTTGAAAAAGTCATATTTCACATCCAACAGTCATTTAGAGTCAAAAGATTAAAAGTTAAAATTTCATCCATGTTGACCATTGTGGGAAAATTCGACAGGTCCGGAGTCATCGTTTTTCATCAGAAAATTGATTTTTTGTAGTGAACCAAAAATGATTCAAAATGTCAATTGGATCGTGCCTCATGTTGAATAACCACTTTTGAAACCCTCACAGTGACCAAAATTGCCATTTTTACAGAGCTTTGCTTACACAAAAGCTTTCATTTTGACCAATTTCAGGCACCGAAATGACTTTAAACACACTTTTTTAGTTGAAAAAGTCATAATAAAATATTCCAACAGTCATTTAGAGTCAAAAGATTAAAAGTTAAAATTTCATCCATGTTGACCATTTTGGGAAAGTTTGACAGGTCCGGAGTCATCGTTTTTCATCAGAAAATTGATTTTTTGGAGGGTACCAAAAATGATTCAAAATGTCAATTGGATCGTGCCTCATGTTGAATTATCACTTTTGAAACCCTCCGAGTGACCAAAATTGCCATTTTTACAGAGCTTTGCTTACTCAAAAGCTTCCATTTTGACCAATTTCAGGCACCGAAATGACTTTAAACACACTTATTTTAGTTGAACAAGTCAAAATTCACATCCAACAGGCATTTAGAGTCAAAAGATTAAATTTTAAAATTTCATCCATATTGACCATTTTGGGAAAGTTCGACAGGTCCAGAGTCATCGTTTTTCATCAGAAAATTGATTTTTTGGAGTGTACCAAAAATGATTCAAAATGTCAATTGGATCGTGCCTCATGTTGAATAACCACTTTTGAAACCCTCACAGTGACCAAAATTGCCATTTTTACAGAGCTTTGCTTACTCAAATGCTTCCTTTTTTACCAATTTCAGGCACCAAAATGACTTTAAGCACACTTATTTTAGTTGAAAAAGTCATATTTCACATCCAACAGTCATTTAGAGTCAAAAGATTAAATGTTAACATTTCATCCATATTGACCATTTTGGGAAAGTTCGAAAGGTCCGGAGTCATCGTTTTTCATCAGATATTTGATTTTTTGCAGTGTACCAAAAATGATTCAAAATGTCAATTGTATTGTGCCTCATGTTGAATAACCACTTTTGAAACCCTCACAGTGACCAAAATTGCCATTTTTACAGAGTTTTGCTTACTCAAAACTTCCATTTTGAGCAATTTCAGGCACCGAAATGACTTTAAACACACTTATTTTAGTTGAACAAGTCATAATTCACATCCAACAGTCATTTAGAGTCAAAAGATTAAATGTTAAAATTTCATCCATATTGACCATTTTGGGAAAGTTCGACAGGTCCGGAGTCATCGTTTTTCATCAGAAAATTGATTTTTTGGTGTGTACCAAAAATGATTCAAAATGTCAATTGGATTGTGCCTCATGTTGAATAACCAATTTTGAAACCCTCAGAGTGACCAAAATTGCCATTTTTACAGAGCTTTGCTTACTCAAAAGCTTCCTTTTTTACCAATTTCAGGCACCGAAATGACTTTAAGCACACTTATTTTAGTTGAAAAAGTCATATTTCACATCCAACAGTCATTTAGAGTCAAAAGATTAAAAGTTAAAATTTCATCCATGTTGACCATTTTGGGAAAATTCGACAGGTCCGGAGTCATCGTTTTTCATCAGAAAATTGATTTTTTGTAGTGAACCAAAAATGATTCAAAATGTCAATTGGATCGTGCCTCATGTTGAATAACCACTTTTGAAACCCTCACAGTGACCAAAATTGCCATTTTTACAGAGCTTTGCATACTCAAAAGCTTCCATTTTGAGCAATTTCAGGCACCGAAATAACTTTAAACACACTTATTTTAGTTGAACAAGTCATAATTCACATCCAACAAGCATTTAAAGTCAAACGATTAAAAGTTAAAATTTCATCCATGTTGACCATTTTGGGAAAGTTCGACATGTCCGGAGTCATCGTTTTTCATCAGAAAATTGATTTTTTGGAGTGTACCAAAAATTATTCAAAATGTCAATTGGATCGTGCCTCATGTTGAATAGCCACTTTTGAAACCCTCACAGTGACCAAAATTGCCATTTTTCCAGAGCTTTGCTTACTCAAAAGCTTCCTTTTTTTAACAATTTCAGGCACCGAAATGACTTTAAGCACACTTATTTTAGTTGAAAAAGTCATATTTCACATCCAACAGTCATTTAGAGTCAAAAGATTAAATGTTAACATTTCATCCATATTGACCATTTTGGGAAAGTTCGAAAGGTCCGGAGTCATCGTTTTTCATCAGAAAATTGATTTTTTGGAGTGTACCAAAAATGATTCAAAATGTCAATTGGATCGTGCCTCATGTTGAATAACCACTTTTGAAACCCTCACAGTGACCAAAATTGCCATTTTTCCAGAGCTTTGCTTACTCAAAAGCTTCCTTTTTTTACCAATTTCAGGCACCAAAATGACTTTAAGCACACGTATTTTAGTTGAAAAAGCCATATTTCACATCCAACAGTCATTTAGAGTCAAAAGATTAAATGTTAACATTTCATCCATATTGACCATTTTGGGAAAGTTCGAAAGGTCCGGAGTCATCGTTTTTCATCAGAAAATTGATTTTTTGGAGTGTACCAAAAATGATTCAAAATGTCAATTGGATCGTGCCTCATGTTGAATAACCACTTTTGAAACCCTCACAGTGACCAAAATTGTCATTTTTACAGAGCTTTGCTTACTCAAAAGCTTCCATTTTGACCAATTTCAGGCACCGAAAGGACATTAAACACACTTATTTTAGTTGAACAAGTCAAAATTCACATCCAACAGGCATTTAGAGTCAAAAGATTAAAAGTTAAAATTTCATCCATGTTGACCATTTTGGGAAAGTTCGACAGGTCCGGAGTCATCGTTTTTCATCAGAAAACTGATTTTTGTAGTGTACCAAAAATGATTCAAAATGTCAATTGGATCGTGCCTCATGTTGAATAACCACTTTTGAAACCCTCACAGTGACCAAAATTGCCATTTTTACAGAGTTTTGCTTGCTCAAAAGCTTCCATTTTGACCAATTTTAGGCACCGAAATGACTTTAAACACACTTTTTTTAGTTGAAAAAGTCACAATAACACATTCTAACAGTCATTTAGAGTAAAAAGATTAAAAGTTAAAATTTCATCCATGTTGACCATTTTGGGAAAGTTCGACAGGTCCGGAGTCATCGTTTTTCATCAGAAAATTGATTTTTTGGAGTGTACCAAAAATGATTCAAAATGTCAATTGGATCGTGCCTCATGTTGAATAACCACTTTTGAAACCCTCACTGTGACCAAAATTGCCATTTTTACAGAGTTTTGCTTACTCAAAAGCTTCCATTTTGACCAATTTCAGGCACCGAAATGACTTTAAACACACTTATTTTAGTTGAACAAGTCATAATTCACATCCAACAGTCATTTAGAGTCAAAAGATTAAAAGTTAAAATTTCATCGATATTGACCATTTTGGGAAAGTTCGACAGGTCCGGAGTCATCGTTTTTCATCAGAAAATTGATTTTTTGGTGTGTACCAAAAATAATTCTAAATGTCAATTGGATTGTGCCTCATGTTGAATAACCGCTTTTGAAACCCTCACAGTGACCAAACTTGCCATTTTTACAGAGCTTTGCTGACTCAAAAGCTTCCATTTTGACCAATTTCAGGCATAGAAATGACTTTAAACACACTTATTTTAGTTGAACAAGTCATAATTCACATCCAACAGTCATTTAGAGTCAAAAGATTAAAAGTTAAAATTTCATCCATGTTGACCATTTTGGGAAAATTCGACAGGTCCGGAGTCATCGTTTTTCATCAGAAAATTTATTTTTTGGAGTGTACCAAAAATGATTCAAAATGTCAATTGGATTGTGCCTCATGTTGAATAACCACTTTTGAAACCCTAACAGTGACCAAAATTGCCATTTCTACAGAGTTTTGCTTACTCAAAAGCTTCCATTTTGAGCAATTTCAGGCACCGAAATAACTTTAAACACACTTATTTTAGTTGAACAAGTCATAATTCACATCCAACAGTCATTTAGAGTCAAAAGATAAAAATTTAAAATTTCATCCATGTTGACCATTTTGGGAAAATTCGACAGGTCCGGAGTCATCGTTTTCATCAGAAAATTGATTTTTTGTAGTGAACCAAAAATGATTCAAAATGTCAATTGGATCGTGCCTCATGTTGAATAACCACTTACCTTTGCCGCCACCGCCGAGAGTCAGTCGGAATCAGCTGCAGGGAGCACCAGGAAGCTCCAATAGCCATCGCCGCCACCGCCAAGAGTCCCAAGGCACCGGACTCCGCGCCGCCGCTCCGGGAGACCACAAATCCCGGCAGGCAACGCGGCGGCGCGTGCAGAGTGACGCGCCTCGCGCCCAGAGAGCGCCAACGTGGGCTTAAAGACCGGCAAACCCGGCAGAGCGGGGGGACATACTTACCTTTGCCGCCACCGCCGAGAGTCAGTCGGAATCAGCTGCAGGGAGCACCAGGAAGCTCCAATAGCCATCGCCGCCACCGCCAAGAGTCCCAAGGCACCGGACTCCGCGCCGCCGCTCCGGGAGACCACAAATCCCGGCAGGCAACGCGGCGGCGCGTGCAGAGTGACGCGCCTCGCGCCCAGAGAGCGCCAACGTGGGCTTAAAGACCGGCAAACCCCGCGTCGCGGGACGCGAGCGGGACGCCCGGGGCTAAGCCCGGGCAAAGGGCGGGCCCTCTGAGGCCCTCTGAGGTCAACAGTGGTCGGGCGGGCCACCCCACCAACACTTCCGAAGAAGGTTAGTCCCTAAATAGGTCTCCAATAATGGCTGATTGTACTGCTACATGCATAAATGTTGACATCCTTACTCAAGATGCAGAGTCCCCTGTAACATTGTTAACGTCGTTTGAGGCATTGATAGACACTGCATTCAACGAGATTGTTGAGACTGAAAGGAGATTTTCTATGGGTCCATTGAGCATAAATCAACCACATGCCGTGAGCAGTCTCAATGGCAATACCCACACCCATATAAATCCCGAAATAATCGTCGTAAAATCCTCACATCCTATTGTTGAAGTACCAATTGTCTCAGACGATGAGGACACCGTCACGTATATAGCACCAGAAGTGACTCTTGGCCATGCCCCAGAAATAACATCTATTGAGGCTGCTAACAAGGTACCTGGTAAAGTTGCAGCAAAGAGAAAGAGGGGCCCTGCTAAAATAACTTATAATAAACGGAAGCAGTCACTAAGGACTGTCAACCAACCAACTCCACAAAGCATGTGGAATAAGGGGAAGAGACAGAAGTTGGTCCAACACATAGCACCTATACAGGATCAACCGTATCTGGGTGATATGGTCGTTATAAATAACGAGGGGTCAAATCATATATCTATCTCCACCCAGACTGAGCCTCCCCACGGAACTGACAAACTTAGTCATTATGCTAAATCAGAGGGGAACCTTATCGAGACTATTGCAGAGACAATTTTTAAAAATTTGGAAGGTCAAATGATCAAACAATTTAATAATATTTTTAAAAGACTTGATAAATTGGAGAATTTAATTAAAAACGAGGATGCAAAGAGAAAAGGCATAGCGAACTTGGACAAAATGAGAGTAGAACGTCTGTTAAAAGACCTTGAATCCACTACTCGTGTCACCACCACTGGTGACCACGGTAATATCAGGACAGTGGAACAACAAGCCATTTCTAATCCAACACAGTCTGTTACACCTAAGGCGACTAATAATAAGGGTACAACTGGCAGTAATCTGCCTGATCGTCAAACCAACATTCCCTTATTACCATGTAGCCCTATACATGGGAATGTCACTTCATCCAAACCTTCTGTCTCCACTAATGATACAAGCGGAGTATTTATTAATGCCATAAAAAAGGGTATTACAGTGAAGCAGACCACACTAGTACAGAAGGGTCCTGTTAACTCCAGCCAGCACGATAAAAAGATCACGCATGAGGACAATAGACCTAATAAACATCAAGGCCCGGCCCTACATCTTCCACCTGAGGCCTGTCCTTATGTCCTAGTTCTGGCTGGTATCCCACCGCTTAAGGAAGATCAAGGAGAATCATGGGTTCAACTCCACAATAAGTGTATAGACTGGTTAACGAAGCACAAGGGAGTGGGGTATGATATCTCAAAAGAAATCATAACCACACGGCGTGTAACCTGGATCGGTCCCCTTTACAAAAATATTAATGGGGACTGTATTGTAATCAATTTTAGAAACCCGGGCACTGCAAAATTCCTGTTGAACTATAATCCTGGTCGACACGGCCCATCCACTGTGGTGACACCACTACCATTAAAATATTTCTACCGTCCTCCACACAAGATGATGCAACCCCCTCCAGTTTTCCCATTGCAGAATAGGTTTGGAATTTTCCAGGACCTGGACACATTGGACTGACTGCCCACTAAAAAGACCAAACTACTTCTCGTGTGCCCTGAGGCAGTCCAGTTAAAGGAACCATCTCGAGAGGCGGACCCGTCAACACAGGAGATTTCTCCATCTAGTCCATTATGTGTTCAACAGGGACATGTTACATCTAAATCCGCCTCAAGTACTTACCAGGGTCCCAGTCCGAGGAACAATAAAGATAATAACCTAAGTATCCTCAGTTGGAACATTGCGGGCCTGAAGTCCAAGTTGGGAATTCTTTCATGGAGGGACTGTGTCAATTGTTATGATATATTGATGTTCCAAGAAACTTGGTGTGTGGAGGATCTATTGTTTGAGGGGTATAGCTGTCATAACAGGACTGTCCCGGTCCCTTTGGTTGGTCGTCCTAGTGGTGGATTGTCCATTTGGATAAAAATATGTGCTGGAACTAAAATCGACGCGCTACAGACAAATTGTCCTAGTTTTATGGCACTCTCGTATACCGAGCGGATAAAACTGTGTTTAATCAATTTCTATAATAATGATTTTTTGTCTCAACCTAACCGAAATTTTATTCTCTTATTTGATTTTATTAATGAAATCATGGATGGACAGGTATATGGGAAATTTGATGGCATTTGTTTAGGGGGGGATTTTAATGCACATGTACATCTAAGGAATCCCCCATGTAAAAGAGGAAAAGAACTGTTAGATCTTCTTGCTACTAGTGAACTTGTCAATTGCATGGAACATGTAGGTATGGAAGACTATGCATCCCCATTCCCTACTTTTATTGGACATGGGGGTGGTACAACAATTGATTATGTTTTCGTTTCACATGCCATTGCAAATTCATTAATAAGGGCAGAGGTAGTGTGTGAAATTCACAGTGACCACTATCCAATTGCCATCCATTTATCATTGCCGAAGGGTAAATGTCCAAGACGTGAAATAGGCGCAATGGGTTTGGAAGCTTCGACAGATAAGTTAAGGGTAATCTGGAAGGGAGTGGACAATAAGGGAATCCTGGCAGGAGTATGTAAAAAACATCCAAGTTTGATCAAAGATTGTCTAAGCACAGAGGACCATGGGACCAACGTGGTTAAAGCGTTCTCTGAACTCTGCACCACAATTAAAGGCGAAATTTCCAGACCAGCCTCTAGTAAGGCTGCGGAATCACCTAGATGGTTTGATGCCCCATGCTCAAAAGCAAATAGGATGCTTAGAGCTGCCTTAAAAGCTGAACCGAGGGATATACCACGGGTAAGGTTGCTCAGAGCAGAGTACAAGCGTGCTTTACGTACTAGATCAAATGATCTACTGAAAACCCACTGGGATTCCCTGGCACGATCTGCTGACCTAAAAGATACCACTGGGTTCTGGAAGGAGGTAAAGGAAATAAGATCTATCGGTTCGACCCTGACCGAAATCAATTGCAATATTACTGGTCCCATCTGGGTTGCACATTTTGGTAAAATCTATGCAACACCAGACAATCCTCCTTTACTGTTACCCCCCCCACACCCAATGTCTATTTCCATATCTGAGGTATTTGATGCCATTTTAGAAAGCGCCGGGAACAAAGCGCCTGGATCTGATGGGCTCTCTATAGACCAGTTAAAATGTGAGCCAGATTTTTGGGCCCCATTGCTGTGCAATGTTTTTAACAATTTAACTGAAGGGGAGATCCCGGAAACATGGTCACGTAGTATTATTGTTCCTATTTTTAAAAAGGGCGACAGGCTGGACCCTGGGTGTTACCGCCCAATTTCTTTAATAGATAATACTTTAAAAGTATTGGGGCGGATCTTATTTAAAAGGATAAGAACATGGACCGATGAGAATAACATCCTACATCCGAGCCAGTTCGGGTTCCGTAGCAGCGTCGGAACGGTGGAGCAATGCCTGAACCTGAACCTGATCATGGCAAAATACAATATCGCAAAGAAATCCCCTTTATATTTTGGTTTTATGGATCTGAGCTCGGCTTTTGATTTTGTTAACCGTTCCCGGCTTTGGTTTACCCTTCTTGAATATGGTTTAGATGACCATCTGGTACATTTTTTAGCTTTTTTACATCGTGATCTTAAAGCTTGTGTACGTGTGAATCAAATGGGTGAAGTTTCTGATGATATTAGCATTGGTAGGGGGGTCAGACAAGGGTGTGTGCAGGCCCCTCTCCTGTTTATTTTGTATATCAATAAGCTAAGCAGCACTTTGAGCACCTTAACTAGTGATGTGCCTTACATTAATGGAGTCCCTATACCCACACTTCTTTATGCGGATGATGCGGTCCTGATGGGCCGCACTCCCAAGGCACTCCGTATTTTAATTTCAGGTTTTGTCCTTTTTATGGCCGATTTAGGCCTAACAACTAATTTTAAAAAATCATTAATCATGAGCTGTGGTCCAAAAAATCACAAAATCCCCCAGATCATTTCAGGGTCAAATGTTTTAAAAAGCACCAGCACTTTTCCCTATTTAGGGCTGCTATTCTCAAATAGTGGTACGTGGCATGCACATGTTTCTTATGCCAGGAACAAGTTGGGCAAGTCTATTAATTGTGTAACCTCTTTGAGACAGCCCAACCAAGCTGATGCAATAACTTCCCTGGTCAAGATATACCAAACCCAATGTATGCCAACCGGCACTTACGGCGCTGAGGTTTGGGGTTATACCAACTGCTCCCCTATTCAAATAGAAGAGAATAGATTTTGTCGTAAGGTATTGGGGGGGGGTTATCTGTTCTTCAACCTATGTATGCCACAATGAATTAAATATCCCTTACATTGAGGATTTTGTGAAGTCCAGACCAGCACTATTCTGGATAAAGATCTGGAACAACACGGCTGCTACATTAACCCGTGAAATTATTTTGGATTGTTTAAAGTGTGATAGGGGACACCATATACCATGGCTGAAAGCAGTAAAAGAGTGCCTTGTAAGTGTGGGTTTGGCTTCTCTGTTCACATCACCAAACCTAATAAACCGCTCCCATAAAACCATCATTTCAAGGGCATTGTATGACTTATATAGAGAAGAGCGTGATAGAAAGAACCTGACTAAATGCACGGTTGTAAAATATTTGGCCTATTCTGAACCACACGTCAAAAAACCTGGCCCACCGTATAGATACTTGCGTTTGCATCTTGGTAGATGGGTAAGGGGTTTACTGTTTCGCTTCCGAGACGGGAGTATAGTCAATCTATTGAACTTCCCGATGGGATATAATAAACATCTCGAAACCTTAAATTGCCCCTGTAACCCTGACCTGAAGCAAAGTCTTATGCATTTCTTGTTCTTTTGTGGTTTCTATAAAAAATTCACTGCACATTTTCTTATGCCCTACTGTAAGAAAAATGGATTAACTAATTTTAAATTGGCACTCCGGTCCTTTTTGGTATTGGGATCAGATGAAGTCATTTTTAGGATGAGTTGTTTTCTCAAAGCTGCTGTTAGATCGAGAATCACCCTTAATATTGATGTTTAACTATTGCACACTGCACTTTCTATTTTGATACCCTTTTTTATAATGGTTTAATAATGGTTTTAATAATTTTAATAGTGTTTTTAAATAGCGTTTTTAAATAATATTGTAAGATATTCTCTTCTTTTATAAAAAATTAAATGATTTACTATCACGAAGGGACATATGTTGTATAGCTGGGACATTGTAAATGGATTCTGATTTTGCTCGTTTGTTCTCGGATAATTCTCCAATTGCAACTATTGATGAATGTTTTTAAAAATGTATTGTGTTTTTTTCTGTTTGTACTTTTATGGATGTTTTTTTACTCCGAATAAAGATCTTTTGACTTGAATAACCACTTTTGAAACCCTCACAGTGACCAAAAGTGCCATTTTTACAGAGCTTTGATTACTCAAAAGCTTTCATTTTGACCAATTTCAGGCACCGAAATGACTTTAAACACACTTATTTTAGTTGAACAAGTCATAATTCACATCCAACAGTCATTTAGAGTCAAAAGATTAAATGTTAAAATTTCATCCATATTGACCATTTTGGGAAAGTTCGACAGGTCCGGAGTCATCGTTTTTCATCAGAAAATTGATTTTTTGGTGTGTACCAAAAATGATTCAAAATGTCAATTGGATTGTGCCTCATGTTGAATAACCGCTTTTGAAACCCTCACAGTAACCAAAATTGCAATTTTTACAGAGTTTTGCTTACTCAAAAGCTTCCATTTTGACCAATTTCAGGCACCGAAATGACTTTAAACACACTTATTTTAGTTGAACAAGTCATAATTCACATCCAACAGTCATTTAGAGTCAAAAGATTAAAAGTTAAAATTTCATCCATGTTGACCATTTTGGGAAAATCAAAATTCGACAGGTCCGGAGTCATCGTTTTTCATCAGAAAATTGATTTTTTGTAGTGAACCAAAAATGATTCAAAATGTCAATTGGATCGTGCCTCATGTTGAATAACCACTTTTGAAACCCTCACAGTGACCAAAATTGCCATTATTACAGAGCTTTGCTTACTCAAAAGCTTTCTTTTTGACCAATTTCAGGAACCAAAATGACTTTAAACACACTTTTTTTAGTTGAAAAAGTCATAATTCACATCCAACAGTCATTTAGAGTCAAAAGATTAAAAGTTAAAATTTCATCCATGTTGGCCATTTTGGGAAAGTTCGACAGGTCCGGAGTCATTGTTTTTCATCAGAAAACTGATTTTTTGGAGTGTACCAAAAATTATTCAAAATGTCAATTGGATCGTGCCTCATGTTGAATAACTACTTTTGAAACCCTCACAGTGACCAAAATTGCCATTTTTACAGAGTTTTGCTTACTCAAAAGCTTCCATTTTGACAAATTTTAGGCACCGAAATGACTTTAAACACACTTTTTTTAGTTGAAAAAGTCATAATAACACATTCCAACAGTCATTTAGAGTCAAAAGATTAAAAGGTAAATTTTCATCCATGTTGACCATTTTGGGAAAGTTCGACAGGTCTTGAGTCATCGTTTTTCATCAGAAAATTGATTTTTTGGAGTGTACCAAAAATGATTCAAAATGTCAATTGGATCGTGCCTCATGTTGAATAACCACTTTTGAAACCCTCACAGTGACCAAAATTGCCATTTTTACAGAGCTTTGCTTACTCAAAAGCTTCAATTTTGACCAATTTCAGGCACCGAAAGGACATTAAACACACTTATTTTAGTTGAACAAGTCAAAATTCACATCCAACAGGCATTTAGAGTCAAAAGATTAAAAGTTAAAATTTCATCCATGTTTACCATTTTGGGAAAGTTTGACAGGTCCGGAGTCATCGTTTTTCATCAGAAAATTGATTTTTTGGTGTGCACCAAAAATGATTCAAAATGTCAATTGGATTGTGCCTCATGTTGAATAACCGCTTTTGAAACCCTCACAGTGACCAAAATTGTCATTTTTACAGAGCTTTGCTTACTCAAAAGCTTCAATTTTGACCAATTTCAGGCACCGAAAGGACTTTAAACACACGTATTTTAGTTGAACAAGTCATAATTCACATCCAACAGTCATTTAGAGTCAAAAGATTAAATGTTAAAATTTCATCCATATTGACCATTTTGGGAAAGTTCGACAGGTCCGGAGTCATCGTTTTTCATCAGAAAATTGATTTTTTGGTGTGTACCAAAAATGATTCAAAATGTCAATTGGATTGTGCCTCATGTTGAATAACCGATTTTGAAACCCTCACAGTGACTACAATTGCCATTTTTACAGAGTTTTGCTTACTCAAAAGCTTCCATTTTGACCAATTTCAGGCACCAAAATGACTTTAAACACACTTTTTTTACTTGAAAAAGTCATAATTCACATCCAACAGTCATTTAGAGTCAAAAGATTAAAAGTTAAAATTTCATCCATGTTGACCATTTTGGGAAAGTTCGACAGGTCCGGAGTCATCGTTTTTCATCAGAAAATTGATTTTTTGGAGTGTACCAAAAATGATTCAAAATGTCAATTGGATCGTGCCTCATGTTGAATAACCACTTTTGAAACCCTCACAGTGACCAAAATTGCCATTTTTCCCGAGCTTTGCTTACTCAAAAGCTTCCTTTTTTTAACAATTTCAGGCACCGAAATGACTTTAAGCACACTTATTTTAGTTGAAAAAGTCATATTTCACATCCAACAGTCATTTAGAGTCAAAAGATTAAATGTTAACATTTCATCCATATTGACCATTTTGGGAAAGTTCGAAATGTCCGGAGTCATCGTTTTTCATCAGAAAATTGATTTTTTGGAGTGTACCAAAAATGATTCAAAATGTCAATTGGATCGTGCCTCATGTTGAATAACCACTTTTGAAACCCTCACAGTGACCAAAATTGCCATTTTTCCAGAGCTTTGCTTACTCAAAAGCTTCCTTTTTTTACCAATTTCAGGCACCGAAATGACTTTAAGCACACGTATTTTAGTTGAAAAAGCCATATTTCACATCCAACAGTCATTTAGAGTCAAAAGATTAAATGTTAACATTTCATCCATATTGACCATTTTGGGAAAGTTCGAAAGGTCCGGAGTCATCGTTTTTCATCAGAAAATTGATTTTTTGGAGTGTACCAAAAATGATTCAAAATGTCAATTGGATCGTGCCTCATGTTGAATAACCACTTTTGAAACCCTCACAGTGACCAAAATTGTCATTTTTACAGAGCTTTGCTT
This sequence comes from Lissotriton helveticus, assembly GCF_964261635.1. Classification (NCBI taxonomy): domain Eukaryota; kingdom Metazoa; phylum Chordata; class Amphibia; order Caudata; family Salamandridae; genus Lissotriton; species Lissotriton helveticus. Next base: position 340,489,290 of record NC_136072.1, read on the forward strand.
GCTCAAAAGCTTCCATTTTGACCAATTTCAGGCACCGAAAGGACATTAAACACACTTATTTTAGTTGAACAAGTCAAAATTCACATCCAACAGGCATTTAGAGTCAAAAGATTAAAAGTTAAAATTTCATCCATGTTGACCATTTTGGGAAAGTTCAACAGGTCCGGAGTCATCGTTTTTCATCAGAAAACTGATTTTTGTAGTGTACCAAAAATGATTCAAAATGTCAATTGGATCGTGCCTCATGTTGAATAACCACTTTTGAAACCCTCACAGTGACCAAAATTGCCATTTTTACAGAGTTTTGCTTGCTCAAAAGCTTCCATTTTGACCAATTTTAGGCACCGAAATGACTTTAAACACACTTTTTTTAGTTGAAAAAGTCACAATAACACATTCTAACAGTCATTTAGAGTAAAAAGATTAAAAGTTAAAATTTCATCCATGTTGACCATTTTGGGAAAGTTCGACAGGTCCGGAGTCATCGTTTTTCATCAGAAAATTGATTTTTTGGTGTGTACCAAAAATAATTCAAAATGTCAATTGGATTGTGCCTCATGTTGAATAACCGCTTTTGAAACCCTCACAGTGACCAAACTTGCCATTTTTACAGAGCTTTGCTGACTCAAAAGCTTCCATTTTGACCAATTTCAGGCACCGAAATGACTTTAAACACACTTATTTTAGTTGAACAAGTCATAATTCACATCCAACAGTCATTTAGAGTCAAAAGATTAAAAGTTAAAATTTCATCCATGTTGACCATTTTGGGAAAATTCGACAGGTCCGGAGTCATCGTTTTTCATCAGAAAATTTATTTTTTGGAGTGTACCAAAAATGATTCAAAATGTCAATTGGATTGTGCCTCATGTTGAATAACCACTTTTGAAACCCTAACAGTGACCAAAATTGCCATTTCTACAGAGTTTTGATTACTCAAAAGCTTCCATTTTGAGCAATTTCAGGCACCGAAATGACTTTAAACACACTTATTTTAGTTGAACAAGTCATAATTCACATCCAACAGTCATTTAGAGTCAAAAGATTAAAAGTTAAAATTTCATCGATATTGACCATTTTGGGAAAGTTCGACAGGTCCGGAGTCATCGTTTTTCATCAGAAAATTGATTTTTTGGTGTGTACCAAAAATAATTCAAAATGTCAATTGGATTGTGCCTCATGTTGAATAACCGCTTTTGAAACCCTCACAGTGACCAAACTTGCCATTTTTACAGAGCTTTGCTGACTCAAAAGCTTCCATTTTGACCAATTTCAGGCACCGAAATGACTTTAAACACACTTATTTTAGTTGAACAAGTCATAATTCACATCCAACAGTCATTTAGAGTCAAAAGATTAAAAGTTAAAATTTCATCCATGTTGACCATTTTGGGAAAATTCGACAGGTCCGGAGTCATCGTTTTTCATCAGAAAATTTATTTTTTGGAGTGTACCAAAAATGATTCAAAATGTCAATTGGATTGTGCCTCATGTTGAATAACCACTTTTGAAACCCTAACAGTGACCAAAATTGCCATTTCTACAGAGTTTTGCTTACTCAAAAGCTTCCATTTTGAGCAATTTCAGGCACCGAAATAACTTTAAACACACTTATTTTAGTTGAACAAGTCATAATTCACATCCAACAGTCATTTAGAGTCAAAAGATTAAAATTTAAAATTTCATCCATGTTGACCATTTTGGGAAAATTCGACAGGTCCGGAGTCATCGTTTTCATCAGAAAATTGATTTTTTGTAGTGAACCAAAAATGATTCAAAATGTCAATTGGATCATGCCTCATGTTGAATAACCACTTTTGAAACCCTCACAGTGACCAAAATTGCCATTTTTACAGAGCTTTGATTACTCAAAAGCTTTCATTTTGACCAATTTCAGGCACCGAAATGACTTTAAACACACTTATTTTAGTTGAACAAGTCATAATTCACATCCAACAGTCATTTAGAGTCAAAAGATTAAATGTTAAAATTTCATCCATATTGACCATTTTGGGAAAGTTCGACAGGTCCGGAGTCATCGTTTTTCATCAGAAAATTGATTTTTTGGTGTGTACCAAAAATGATTCAAAATGTCAATTGGATTGTGCCTCATGTTGAATAACCGCTTTTGAAACCCTCACAGTAACCAAAATTGCCATTTTTACAGAGTTTTGCTTACTCAAAAGCTTCCATTTTGACCAATTTCAGGCACCGAAATGACTTTAAACACACTTATTTTAGTTGAACAAGTCATAATTCACATCCAACAGTCATTTAGAGTCAAAAGATTAAAAGTTAAAATTTCATCCATGTTGACCATTTTGGGAAAATTCGACAGGTCCGGAGTCATCGTTTTTCATCAGAAAATTGATTTTTTGTAGTGAACCAAAAATGATTCAAAATGTCAATTGGATCGTGCCTCATGTTGAATAACCACTTTTGAAACCCTCACAGTGACCAAAATTGCCATTATTACAGAGCTTTGCTTACTCAAAAGCTTTCTTTTTGACCAATTTCAGGCACCAAAAATGACTTTAAACACACTTTTTTTAGTTGAAAAAGTCATAATTCACATCCAACAGTCATTTAGAGTCAAAAGATTAAAAGTTAAAATTTCATCCATATTGGCCATTTTGGGAAAGTTCGACAGGTCCGGAGTCATTGTTTTTCATCAGAAAACTGATTTTTTGGAGTGTACCAAAAATGATTCAAAATGTCAATTGGATCGTGCCTCATGTTGAATAACCACTTTTGAAACCCTCACAGTGACCAAAATTGCCATTTTTACAGAGTTTTGCTTACTCAAAAGCTTCCATTTTGACAAATTTTAGGCACCGAAATGACTTTAAACACACTTTTTTTAGTTGAAAAAGTCATAATAACACATTCCAACAGTCATTTAGAGTCAAAAGATTAAAAGGTAAATTTTCATCCATGTTGACCATTTTGGGAAAGTTCGACAGGTCTTGAGTCATCGTTTTTCATCAGAAAATTGATTTTTTGGAGTGTACCAAAAATGATTCAAAATGTCAATTGGATCGTGCCTCATGTTGAATAACCACTTTTGAAACCCTCACAGTGACCAAAATTGCCATTTTTACAGAGCTTTGCTTACTCAAAAGCTTCAATTTGGACCAATTTCAGGCACCGAAAGGACATTAAACACACTTATTTTAGTTGAACAAGTCAAAATTCACATCCAACAGGCATTTAGAGTCAAAAGATTAAAAGTTAAAATTTCATCCATGTTTACCATTTTGGGAAAGTTCGACAGGTCCGGAGTCATCGTTTTTCATCGGAAAATGGATTTTTTGGAGTGTACCAAAAATTATTCAAAATGTCAATTGAATTGTGCCTCATGTTGAATAACCACTTTTGAAACCCTCACAGTGACCAAAATTGCCATTTTTACAGAGCTTTGCTTACACAAAAGCTTTCATTTTGACCAATTTCAGGCACCGAAATGACTTTAAACACACTTTTTTTAGTTGAAAAAGTCATAATAAAATATTCCAACATTCATTTAGAGTCAAAAGATTAAAAGTTAAAATTTCATCCATGTTGACCATTTTGGGAAAGTTTGACAGGTCCGGAGTCATCGTTTTTCATCAGAAAATTGATTTTTTGGTGTGCACCAAAAATGATTCAAAATGTCAATTGGATTGTGCCTCATGTTGAATAACCGCTTTTGAAACCCTCACAGTGACCAAAATTGCCATTTTTACAGAGCTTTGCTTACTCAAAAGCTTCAATTTTGACCAATTTCAGGCACCGAAAGGACTTTAAACACACTTATTTTAGTTGAACAAGTCATAATTCACATCCAACAGTCATTTATAGTCAAAAGATTAAAAGTTAAAATTTCATCCATGTTGACCATTTTGGGAAAGTTCGACAGGTCCGGAGTCATCGTTTTTCATCAGAAAATTGATTTTTTGTAGTGAACCAAAAATGATTCAAAATGTCAATTGGATCGTGCCTCATGTTGAATAACCACTTTTGAAACCCTCACAGTGACCAAAATTGCCATTTTTACAGAGCTTTGCTTACTCAAAAGCTTTCTTTTTGACCAATTTCAGGCACCGAAATGACTTTAAACACACTTTTTTTAGTTGAAAAAGTCATAATTCACATCCAACAGTCATTTAGAGTCAAAAGATTAAAAGTTAAAATTTCATCCATGTTGGCCATTTTGGGAAAGTTCGACAGGTCCGGAGTCATTGTTTTTCATCAGAAAACTGATTTTTTGGAGTGTACCAAAAATGATTCAAAATGTCAATTGGATCGTGCCTCATGTTGAATAACCACTTTTGAAACCCTCACAGTGACCAAAATTGCCATTTTTACAGAGTTTTGCTTACTCAAAAGCTTCCATTTTGACAAATTTTAGGCACCGAAATGACTTTAAACACACTTTTTTTAGTTGAAAAAGTCATAATAACACATTCCAACAGTCATTTAGAGTCAAAAGATTAAAAGGTAAATTTTCATCCATGTTGACCATTTTGGGAAAGTTCGACAGGTCTTGAGTCATCGTTTTTCATCAGAAAATTGATTTTTTGGAGTGTACCAAAAATGATTCAAAATGTCAATTGGATCGTGCCTCATGTTGAATAACCACTTTTGAAACCCTCACAGTGACCAAAATTGCCATTTTTACAGAGCTTTGCTTACTCAAAAGCTTCAATTTTGACCAATTTCAGGCACCGAAAGGACATTAAACACACTTATTTTAGTTGAACAAGTCAAAATTCACATCCAACAGGCATTTAGAGTCAAAAGATTAAAAGTTAAAATTTCATCCATGTTTACCATTTTGGGAAAGTTCGACAGGTCCGGAGTCATCGTTTTTCATCGGAAAATTGATTTTTTGGAGTGTACCAAAAATTATTCAAAATGTCAATTGAATTGTGCCTCATGTTGAATAACCACTTTTGAAACCCTCACAGTGACCAAAATTGCCATTTTTACAGAGCTTTGCTTACACAAAAGCTTTCATTTTGACCAATTTCAGGCACCGAAATGACTTTAAACACACTTTTTTTAGTTGAAAAAGTCATAATAAAATATTCCAACAGTCATTTAGAGTCAAAAGATTAAAAGTTAAAATTTCATCCATGTTGACCATTTTGGGAAAGTTTGACAGGTCCGGAGTCATCGTTTTTCATCAGAAAATTTATTTTTTGGTGTGCACCAAAAATGATTCAAAATGTCAATTGGATTGTGCCTCATGTTGAATAACCGCTTTTGAAACCCTCACAGTGACCAAAATTGCCATTTTTACAGAGCTTTGCTTACTCAAAAGCTTCAATTTTGACCAATTTCAGGCACCGAAAGGACTTTAAACACACTTATTTTAGTTGAACAAGTCATAATTCACATCCAACAGTCATTTAGAGTCAAAAGATTAAATGTTAAAATTTCATCCATATTGACCATTTTGGGAAAGTTCGACAGGTCCGGAGTCATCGTTTTTCATCAGAAAATTGATTTTTTGGTGTGTACCAAAAATGATTCAAAATGTCAATTGGATTGTGCCTCATGTTGAATAACCGATTTTGAAACCCTCACAGTGACTACAATTGCCATTTTTACAGAGTTTTGCTTACTCAAAAGCTTCCATTTTGACCAATTTCAGGCACCAAAATGACTTTAAACACACTTTTTTTACTTGAAAAAGTCATAATTCACATCCAACAGTCATTTAGAGTCAAAAGATTAAAAGTTAAAATTTCATCCATGTTGACCATTTTGGGAAAGTTCGACAGGTCCGGAGTCATCGTTTTTCATCAGAAAATAGATTTTTTGGAGTGTACCAAAAATGATTCAAAATGTCAATTGGATCGTGCCTCATGTTGAATAACCACTTTTGAAACCCTCACAGTGACCAAAATTGCCATTTTTACAGAGCTTTGCTTACTCAAAAGCTTCCTTTTTTACCAATTTCAGGCACCGAAATGACTTTAAGCACACTTATTTTAGTTGAAAAAGTCATATTTCACATCCAACAGTCATTTAGAGTCAAAAGATTAAAAGTTAAAATTTCATCCATGTTGACCATTTTGGGAAAATTCGACAGGTCCGGAGTCATCGTTTTTCATCAGAAAATTGATTTTTTGTAGTGAACCAAAAATGATTCAAAATGTCAATTGGATCGTGCCTCATGTTGAATAACCACTTTTGAAACCCTCACAGTGACCAAAATTGCCATTTTTACAGAGCTTTGCTTACTCAAAAGCTTTCTTTTTGACCAATTTCAGGCACCGAAATGACTTTATACACACTTTTTTTAGTTGAAAAAGTCATAATTCACATCCAACAGTCATTTAGAGTCAAAAGATTAAAAGTTAAAATTTCATCCATGTTGGCCATTTTGGGAAAGTTCGACAGGTCCGGAGTCATCATTTTTCATCAGAAAACTGATTTTTTGGAGTGTACCAAAAATGATTCAAAATGTCAATTGGATCGTGCCTCATGTTGAATAACCACTTTTGAAACCCTCACAGTGACCAAAATTGCCATTTTTACAGAGCTTTGCTTACACAAAAGCTTTCATTTTGACCAATTTCAGGCACCGAAATGACTTTAAACACACTTTTTTTAGTTGAAAAAGTCATAATAAAATATTCCAACAGTCATTTAGAGTCAAAAGATTAAAAGTTAAAATTTCATCCATGTTGACCATTTTGGGAAAGTTTGACAGGTCCGGAGTCATCGTTTTTCATCAGAAAATTGATTTTTTGGAGGGTACCAAAAATGATTCAAAATGTCAATTGGATCGTGCCTCATGTTGAATTATCACTTTTGAAACCCTCAGAGTGACCAAAATTGCCATTTTTACAGAGCTTTGCTTACTCAAAAGCTTCCATTTTGATCAATTTCAGGCACCGAAATGACTTTAAGCACACTTATTTTAGTTGAACAAGTCATAATTCACATCCAACAGTCATTTAGAGTCAAAAGATTAAATGTTAAAATTTCATCGATATTGACCATTTTGGGAAAGTTCGACAGGTCCGGAGTCATCGTTTTTCATCAGAAAATTGATTTTTTGGTGTGCACCAAAAATAATTCAAAATGTCAATTGGATTGTGCCTCATGTTGAATAACCGCTTTTGAAACCCTCACAGTGACCAAAATTGCCATTTTTACAGAGTTTTGCTTACTCAAAAGCTTCCATTTTGACCAATTTCAGGCACCGAAAGGACTTTAAACACACTTATTTTAGTTGAACAAGTCATAATTCACATCCAACAGTCATTTAGAGTCAAAAGATTAAATGTTAAAATTTCATCCATATTGACCATTTTGGGAAAGTTCGACAGGTCCGGAGACATCGTTTTTCATCAGAAAATTGATTTTTTGGTGTGTACCAAAAATGATTCAAAATGTCAATTGGATTGTGCCTCATGTTGAATAACCAATTTTGAAACCCTCAGAGTGACCAAAATTGCCATTTTTACAGAGCTTTGCTTACTCAAAAGCTTCCTTTTTTACCAATTTCAGGCACCGAAATGACTTTAAGCACACTTATTTTAGTTGAAAAAGTCATATTTCACATCCAACAGTCATTTAGAGTCAAAAGATTAAAAGTTAAAATTTCATCCATGTTGACCATTTTGGGAAAATTCGACAGGTCCGGAGTCATCGTTTTTTATCAGAAAATTGATTTTTTGTAGTGAACCAAAAATGATTCAAAATGTCAATTGGATCGTGCCTCATGTTGAATAACCACTTTTGAAACCCTCACAGTGACCAAAATTGCCATTTTTACAGAGCTTTGCATACTCAAAAGCTTCCATTTTGAGCAATTTCAGGCACCGAAATAACTTTAAACACACTTATTTTAGTTGAACAAGTCATAATTCACATCCAACAAGCATTTAAAGTCAAACGATTAAAAGTTAAAATTTCATCCATGTTGACCATTTTGGGAAAGTTCGACAGGTCCGGAGTCATCGTTTTTCATCAGAAAATTGATTTTTTGGAGTGTACCAAAAATGATTCAAAATGTCAATTGGATCGTGCCTCATGTTGAATAACCACTTTTGAAACCCTCACAGTGACCAAAATTGCCATTTTTCCAGAGCTTTGCTTACTCAAAAGCTTCCTTTTTTTAACAATTTCAGGCACCGAAATGACTTTAAGCACACTTATTTTAGTTGAAAAAGTCATATTTCACATCCAACAGTCATTTAGAGTCAAAAGATTAAATGTTAACATTTCATCCATATTGACCATTTTGGGAAAGTTCGAAAGGTCCGGAGTCATCGTTTTTCATCAGAAAATTGATTTTTTGGAGTGTACCAAAAATGATTCAAAATGTCAATTGGATCGTGCCTCATGTTGAATAACCACTTTTGAAACCCTCACAGTGACCAAAATTGCCATTTTTCCAGAGCTTTGCTTACTCAAAAGCTTCCTTTTTTTACCAATTTCAGGCACCAAAATGACTTTAAGCACACGTATTTTAGTTGAAAAAGCCATATTTCACATCCAACAGTCATTTAGAGTCAAAAGATTAAATGTTAACATTTCATCCATATTGACCATTTTGGGAAAGTTCGAAAGGTCCGGAGTCATCGTTTTTCATCAGAAAATTGATTTTTTGGAGTGTACCAAAAATGATTCAAAATGTCAATTGGATCGTGCCTCATGTTGAATAACCACTTTTGAAACCCTCACAGTGACCAAAATTGTCATTTTTACAGAGCTTTGCTTACTCAAAAGCTTCCATTTTGACCAATTTCAGGCACCGAAAGGACATTAAACACACTTATTTTAGTTGAACAAGTCAAAATTCACATCCAACAGGCATTTAGAGTCAAAAGATTAAAAGTTAAAATTTCATCCATGTTGACCATTTTGGGAAAGTTCGACAGGTCCGGAGTCATCGTTTTTCATCAGAAAACTGATTTTTGTAGTGTACCAAAAATGATTCAAAATGTCAATTGGATCGTGCCTCATGTTGAATAACCACTTTTGAAACCCTCACAGTGACCAAAATTGCCATTTTTACAGAGTTTTGCTTGCTCAAAAGCTTCCATTTTGACCAATTTTAGGCACCGAAATGACTTTAAACACACTTTTTTTAGTTGAAAAAGTCACAATAACACATTCTAACAGTCATTTAGAGTAAAAAGATTAAAAGTTAAAATTTCATCCATGTTGACCATTTTGGGAAAGTTCGACAGGTCCGGAGTCATCGTTTTTCATCAGAAAATTGATTTTTTGGAGTGTACCAAAAATGATTCAAAATGTCAATTGGATCGTGCCTCATGTTGAATAACCACTTTTGAAACCCTCACTGTGACCAAAATTGCCATTTTTACAGAGTTTTGCTTACTCAAAAGCTTCCATTTTGACCAATTTCAGGCACCGAAATGACTTTAAACACACTTATTTTAGTTGAACAAGTCATAATTCACATCCAACAGTCATTTAGAGTCAAAAGATTAAAAGTTAAAATTTCATCGATATTGACCATTTTGGGAAAGTTCGACAGGTCCGGAGTCATCGTTTTTCATCAGAAAATTGATTTTTTGGTGTGTACCAAAAATAATTCTAAATGTCCATTGGATTGTGCCTCATGTTGAATAACCGCTTTTGAAACCCTCACAGTGACCAAACTTGCCATTTTTACAGAGCTTTGCTGACTCAAAAGCTTCCATTTTGACCAATTTCAGGCATAGAAATGACTTTAAACACACTTATTTTAGTTGAACAAGTCATAATTCACATCCAACAGTCATTTAGAGTCAAAAGATTAAAAGTTAAAATTTCATCCATGTTGACCATTTTGGGAAAATTCGACAGGTCCGGAGTCATCGTTTTCATCAGAAAATTGATTTTTTGTAGTGAACCAAAAATGATTCAAAATGTCAATTGGATCGTGCCTCATGTTGAATAACCACTTTTGAAACCCTCACAGTGACCAAAAGTGCCATTTTTACAGAGCTTTGATTACTCAAAAGCTTTCATTTTGACCAATTTCAGGCACCGAAATGACTTTAAACACACTTATTTTAGTTGAACAAGTCATAATTCACATCCAACAGTCATTTAGAGTCAAAAGATTAAATGTTAAAATTTCATCCATATTGACCATTTTGGGAAAGTTCGACAGGTCCGGAGTCATCGTTTTTCATCAGAAAATTGATTTTTTGGTGTGTACCAAAAATGATTCAAAATGTCAATTGGATTGTGCCTCATGTTGAATAACCGCTTTTGAAACCCTCACAGTAACCAAAATTGCCATTTTTACAGAGTTTTGCTTACTCAAAAGCTTCCATTTTGACCAATTTCAGGCACCGAAATGACTTTAAACACACTTATTTTAGTTGAACAAGTCATAATTCACATCCAACAGTCATTTAGAGTCAAAAGATTAAAAGTTAAAATTTCATCCATGTTGACCATTTTGGGAAAATTCGACAGGTCCGGAGTCATCGTTTTTCATCAGAAAATTGATTTTTTGTAGTGAACCAAAAATGATTCAAAATGTCAATTGGATCGTGCCTCATGTTGAATAACCACTTTTGAAACCCTCACAGTGACCAAAATTGCCATTATTACAGAGCTTTGCTTACTCAAAAGCTTTCTTTTTGACCAATTTCAGGAACCAAAATGACTTTAAACACACTTTTTTTAGTTGAAAAAGTCATAATTCACATCCAACAGTCATTTAGAGTCAAAAGATTAAAAGTTAAAATTTCATCCATGTTGGCCATTTTGGGAAAGTTCGACAGGTCCGGAGTCATTGTTTTTCATCAGAAAACTGATTTTTTGGAGTGTACCAAAAATTATTCAAAATGTCAATTGGATCGTGCCTCATGTTGAATAACCACTTTTGAAACCCTCACAGTGACCAAAATTGCCATTTTTACAGAGTTTTGCTTACTCAAAAGCTTCCATTTTGACAAATTTTAGGCACCGAAATGACTTTAAACACACTTTTTTTAGTTGAAAAAGTCATAATAACACATTCCAACAGTCATTTAGAGTCAAAAGATTAAAAGGTAAATTTTCATCCATGTTGACCATTTTGGGAAAGTTCGACAGGTCTTGAGTCATCGTTTTTCATCAGAAAATTGATTTTTTGGAGTGTACCAAAAATGATTCAAAATGTCAATTGGATCGTGCCTCATGTTGAATAACCACTTTTGAAACCCTCACAGTGACCAAAATTGCCATTTTTACAGAGCTTTGCTTACTCAAAAGCTTCAATTTTGACCAATTTCAGGCACCGAAAGGACATTAAACACACTTATTTTAGTTGAACAAGTCAAAATTCACATCCAACAGGCATTTAGAGTCAAAAGATTAAAAGTTAAAATTTCATCCATGTTTACCATTTTGGGAAAGTTTGACAGGTCCGGAGTCATCGTTTTTCATCAGAAAATTGATTTTTTGGTGTGCACCAAAAATGATTCAAAATGTCAATTGGATTGTGCCTCATGTTGAATAACCGCTTTTGAAACCCTCACAGTGACCAAAATTGTCATTTTTACAGAGCTTTGCTTACTCAAAAGCTTCAATTTTGACCAATTTCAGGCACCGAAAGGACTTTAAACACACGTATTTTAGTTGAACAAGTCATAATTCACATCCAACAGTCATTTAGAGTCAAAAGATTAAATGTTAAAATTTCATCCATATTGACCATTTTGGGAAAGTTCGACAGGTCCGGAGTCATCGTTTTTCATCAGAAAATTGATTTTTTGGTGTGTACCAAAAATGATTCAAAATGTCAATTGGATTGTGCCTCATGTTGAATAACCGATTTTGAAACCCTCACAGTGACTACAATTGCCATTTTTACAGAGTTTTGCTTACTCAAAAGCTTCCATTTTGACCAATTTCAGGCACCAAAATGACTTTAAACACACTTTTTTTACTTGAAAAAGTCATAATTCACATCCAACAGTCATTTAGAGTCAAAAGATTAAAAGTTAAAATTTCATCCATGTTGACCATTTTGGGAAAGTTCGACAGGTCCGGAGTCATCGTTTTTCATCAGAAAATTGATTTTTTGGAGTGTACCAAAAATGATTCAAAATGTCAATTGGATCGTGCCTCATGTTGAATAACCACTTTTTAAACCCTCACAGTGACCAAAATTGCCATTTTTCCAGAGCTTTGCTTACTCAAAAGCTTCCTTTTTTTAACAATTTCAGGCACCGAAATGACTTTAAGCACACTTATTTTAGTTGAAAAAGTCATATTTCACATCCAACAGTCATTTAGAGTCAAAAGATTAAATGTTAACATTTCATCCATATTGACCATTTTGGGAAAGTTCGAAATGTCCGGAGTCATCGTTTTTCATCAGAAAATTGATTTTTTGGAGTGTACCAAAAATGATTCAAAATGTCAATTGGATCGTGCCTCATGTTGAATAACCACTTTTGAAACCCTCACAGTGACCAAAATTGCCATTTTTCCAGAGCTTTGCTTACTCAAAAGCTTCCTTTTTTTACCAATTTCAGGCACCGAAATGACTTTAAGCACACGTATTTTAGTTGAAAAAGCCATATTTCACATCCAACAGTCATTTAGAGTCAAAAGATTAAATGTTAACATTTCATCCATATTGACCATTTTGGGAAAGTTCGAAAGGTCCGGAGTCATCGTTTTTCATCAGAAAATTGATTTTTTGGAGTGTACCAAAAATGATTCAAAATGTCAATTGGATCGTGCCTCATGTTGAATAACCACTTTTGAAACCCTCACAGTGACCAAAATTGTCATTTTTACAGAGCTTTGCTTGCTCAAAAGCTTCCATTTTGACCAATTTCAGGCACCGAAAGGACATTAAACACACTTATTTTAGTTGAACAAGTCAAAATTCACATCCAACAGGCATTTAGAGTCAAAAGATTAAAAGTTAAAATTTCATCCATGTTGACCATTTTGGGAAAGTTCAACAGGTCCGGAGTCATCGTTTTTCATCAGAAAACTGATTTTTGTAGTGTACCAAAAATGATTCAAAATGTCAATTGGATCGTGCCTCATGTTGAATAACCACTTTTGAAACCCTCACAGTGACCAAAATTGCCATTTTTACAGAGTTTTGCTTGCTCAAAAGCTTCCATTTTGACCAATTTTAGGCACCGAAATGACTTTAAACACACTTTTTTTAGTTGAAAAAGTCACAATAACACATTCTAACAGTCATTTAGAGTAAAAAGATTAAAAGTTAAAATTTCATCCATGTTGACCATTTTGGGAAAGTTCGACAGGTCCGGAGTCATCGTTTTTCATCAGAAAATTGATTTTTTGGTGTGTACCAAAAATAATTCAAAATGTCAATTGGATTGTGCCTCATGTTGAATAACCGCTTTTGAAACCCTCACAGTGACCAAACTTGCCATTTTTACAGAGCTTTGCTGACTCAAAAGCTTCCATTTTGACCAATTTCAGGCACCGAAATGACTTTAAACACACTTATTTTAGTTGAACAAGTCATAATTCACATCCAACAGTCATTTAGAGTCAAAAGATTAAAAGTTAAAATTTCATCCATGTTGACCATTTTGGGAAAATTCGACAGGTCCAGAGTCATCGTTTTTCATCAGAAAATTTATTTTTTGGAGTGTACCAAAAATGATTCAAAATGTCAATTGGATTGTGCCTCATGTTGAATAACCACTTTTGAAACCCTAACAGTGACCAAAATTGCCATTTCTACAGAGTTTTGATTACTCAAAAGCTTCCATTTTGAGCAATTTCAGGCACCGAAATGACTTTAAACACACTTATTTTAGTTGAACAAGTCATAATTCACATCCAACAGTCATTTAGAGTCAAAAGATTAAAAGTTAAAATTTCATCGATATTGACCATTTTGGGAAAGTTCGACAGGTCTGGAGTCATCGTTTTTCATCAGAAAATTGATTTTTTGGTGTGTACCAAAAATAATTCAAAATGTCAATTGGATCATGCCTCATGTTGAATAACCACTTTTGAAACCCTCACAGTGACCAAAATTGCCATTTTTACAGAGCTTTGATTACTCAAAAGCTTTCATTTTGACCAATTTCAGGCACCGAAATGACTTTAAACACACTTATTTTAGTTGAACAAGTCATAATTCACATCCAACAGTCATTTAGAGTCAAAAGATTAAATGTTAAAATTTCATCCATATTGACCATTTTGGGAAAGTTCGACAGGTCCGGAGTCATCGTTTTTCATCAGAAAATTGATTTTTTGGTGTGTACCAAAAATGATTCAAAATGTCAATTGGATTGTGCCTCATGTTGAATAACCGCTTTTGAAACCCTCACAGTAACCAAAATTGCCATTTTTACAGAGTTTTGCTTACTCAAAAGCTTCCATTTTGACCAATTTCAGGCACCGAAATGACTTTAAACACACTTATTTTAGTTCAACAAGTCATAATTCACATCCAACAGTCATTTAGAGTCAAAAGATTAAAAGTTAAAATTTCATCCATGTTGACCATTTTGGGAAAATTCGACAGGTCCGGAGTCATCGTTTTTCATCAGAAAATTGATTTTTTGTAGTGAACCAAAAATGATTCAAAATGTCAATTGGATCGTGCCTCATGTTGAATAACTACTTTTGAAACCCTCACAGTGACCAAAATTGCCATTATTACAGAGCTTTGCTTACTCAAAAGCTTTCTTTTTGACCAATTTCAGGCACCAAAAATGACTTTAAACACACTTTTTTTAGTTGAAAAAGTCATAATTCACATCCAACAGTCATTTAGAGTCAAAAGATTAAAAGTTAAAATTTCATCCATATTGGCCATTTTGGGAAAGTTCGACAGGTCCGGAGTCATTGTTTTTCATCAGAAAACTGATTTTTTGGAGTGTACCAAAAATGATTCAAAATGTCAATTGGATCGTGCCTCATGTTGAATAACCACTTTTGAAACCCTCACAGTGACCAAAATTGCCATTTTTACAGAGTTTTGCTTACTCAAAAGCTTCCATTTTGACAAATTTTAGGCACCGAAATGACTTTAAACACACTTTTTTTAGTTGAAAAAGTCATAATAACACATTCCAACAGTCATTTAGAGTCAAAAGATTAAAAGGTAAATTTTCATCCATGTTGACCATTTTGGGAAAGTTCGACAGGTCTTGAGTCATCGTTTTTCATCAGAAAATTGATTTTTTGGAGTGTACCAAAAATGATTCAAAATGTCAATTGGATCGTGCCTCATGTTGAATAACCACTTTTGAAACCCTCACAGTGACCAAAATTGCCATTTTTACAGAGCTTTGCTTACTCAAAAGCTTCAATTTTGACCAATTTCAGGCACCGAAAGGACATTAAACACACTTTTTTTAGTTGAAAAAGTCACAATAACACATTCTAACAGTCATTTAGAGTAAAAAGATTAAAAGTTAAAATTTCATCCATGTTGACCATTTTGGGAAAGTTCGACAGGTCCGGAGTCATCGTTTTTCATCAGAAAATTGATTTTTTGGAGTGTACCAAAAATGATTCAAAATGTCAATTGGATCGTGCCTCATGTTGAATAACCACTTTTGAAACCCTCACTGTGACCAAAATTGCCATTTTTACAGAGTTTTGCTTACTCAAAAGCTTCCATTTTGACCAATTTCAGGCACCGAAATGACTTTAAACACACTTATTTTAGTTGAACAAGTCATAATTCACATCCAACAGTCATTTAGAGTCAAAAGATTAAAAGTTAAAATTTCATCCATGTTGACCATTTTGGGAAAATTCGACAGGTCCGGAGTCATCGTTTTTCATCAGAAAATTGATTTTTTGTAGTGAACCAAAAATGATTCAAAATGTCAATTGGATCGTGCCTCATGTTGAATAACCACTTTTGAAACCCTCACAGTGACCAAAATTGCCATTATTACAGAGCTTTGCTTACTCAAAAGCTTTCTTTTTGACCAATTTCAGGAACCAAAATGACTTTAAACACACTTTTTTTAGTTGAAAAAGTCATAATTCACATCCAACAGTCATTTAGAGTCAAAAGATTAAAAGTTAAAATTTCATCCATGTTGGCCATTTTGGGAAAGTTCGACAGGTCCGGAGTCATTGTTTTTCATCAGAAAACTGATTTTTTGGAGTGTACCAAAAATTATTCAAAATGTCAATTGGATCGTGCCTCATGTTGAATAACCACTTTTGAAACCCTCACAGTGACCAAAATTGCCATTTTTACAGAGTTTTGCTTACTCAAAAGCTTCCATTTTGACAAATTTTAGGCACCGAAATGACTTTAAACACACTTTTTTAGTTGAAAAAGTCATAATAACACATTCCAACAGTCATTTAGAGTCAAAAGATTAAAAGGTAAATTTTCATCCATGTTGACCATTTTGTGAAAGTTCGACAGGTCTTGAGTCATCGTTTTTCATCAGAAAATTGATTTTTTGGAGTGTACCAAAAATGATTCAAAATGTCAATTGGATCGTGCCTCATGTTGAATAACCACTTTTGAAACCCTCACAGTGACCAAAATTGCCATTTTTACAGAGCTTTGCTTACTCAAAAGCTTCAATTTTGACCAATTTCAGGCACCGAAAGGACATTAAACACACTTATTTTAGTTGAACAAGTCAAAATTCACATCCAACAGGCATTTAGAGTCAAAAGATTAAAAGTTAAAATTTCATCCATGTTTACCATTTTGGGAAAGTTTGACAGGTCCGGAGTCATCGTTTTTCATCAGAAAATTGATTTTTTGGTGTGCACCAAAAATGATTCAAAATGTCAATTGGATTGTGCCTCATGTTGAATAACCGCTTTTGAAACCCTCACAGTGACCAAAATTGTCATTTTTACAGAGCTTTGCTTACTCAAAAGCTTCAATTTTGACCAATTTCAGGCACCGAAAGGACTTTAAACACACGTATTTTAGTTGAACAAGTCATAATTCACATCCAACAGTCATTTAGAGTCAAAAGATTAAATGTTAAAATTTCATCCATATTGACCATTTTGGGAAAGTTCGACAGGTCCGGAGTCATCGTTTTTCATCAGAAAATTGATTTTTTGGTGTGTACCAAAAATGATTCAAAATGTCAATTGGATTGTGCCTCATGTTGAATAACCGATTTTGAAACCCTCACAGTGACTACAATTGCCATTTTTACAGAGTTTTGCTTACTCAAAAGCTTCCATTTTGACCAATTTCAGGCACCAAAATGACTTTAAACACACTTTTTTTACTTGAAAAAGTCATAATTCACATCCAACAGTCATTTAGAGTCAAAAGATTAAAAGTTAAAATTTCATCCATGTTGACCATTTTGGGAAAGTTCGACAGGTCCGGAGTCATCGTTTTTCATCAGAAAATTGATTTTTTGGAGTGTACCAAAAATGATTCAAAATGTCAATTGGATCGTGCCTCATGTTGAATAACCACTTTTGAAACCCTCACAGTGACCAAAATTGCCATTTTTCCAGAGCTTTGCTTACTCAAAAACTTCCTTTTTTTAACAATTTCAGGCACCGAAATGACTTTAAGCACACTTATTTTAGTTGAAAAAGTCATATTTCACATCCAACAGTCATTTAGAGTCAAAAGATTAAATGTTAACATTTCATCCATATTGACCATTTTGGGAAAGTTCGAAATGTCCGGAGTCATCGTTTTTCATCAGAAAATTGATTTTTTGGAGTGTACCAAAAATGATTCAAAATGTCAATTGGATCGTGCCTCATGTTGAATAACCACTTTTGAAACCCTCACAGTGACCAAAATTGCCATTTTTCCAGAGCTTTGCTTACTCAAAAGCTTCCTTTTTTTACCAATTTCAGGCACCGAAATGACTTTAAGCACACGTATTTTAGTTGAAAAAGCCATATT
This sequence comes from Lissotriton helveticus, assembly GCF_964261635.1. Classification (NCBI taxonomy): domain Eukaryota; kingdom Metazoa; phylum Chordata; class Amphibia; order Caudata; family Salamandridae; genus Lissotriton; species Lissotriton helveticus. The sequence goes on from NC_136072.1 coordinate 340,507,123, forward strand.
TCACATCCAACAGTCATTTAGAGTCAAAAGATTAAATGTTAACATTTCATCCATATTGACCATTTTGGGAAAGTTCGAAATGTCCGGAGTCATCGTTTTTCATCAGAAAATTGATTTTTTGGAGTGTACCAACAATGATTCAAAATGTCAATTGGATCGTGCCTCATGTTGAATAACCACTTTTGAAACCCTCACAGTGACCAAAATTGTCATTTTTACAGAGCTTTGCTTGCTCAAAAGCTTCCATTTTGACCAATTTCAGGCACCGAAAGGACATTAAACACACTTATTTTAGTTGAACAAGTCAAAATTCACATCCAACAGGCATTTAGAGTCAAAAGATTAAAAGTTAAAATTTCATCCATGTTGACCATTTTGGGAAAGTTCAACAGGTCCGGAGTCATCGTTTTTCATCAGAAAATTGATTTTTTGGTGTGTACCAAAAATAATTCAAAATGTCAATTGGATTGTGCCTCATGTTGAATAACCGCTTTTGAAACCCTCACAGTGACCAAACTTGCCATTTTTACAGAGCTTTGCTGACTCAAAAGCTTCCATTTTGACCAATTTCAGGCACCGAAATGACTTTAAACACACTTATTTTAGTTGAACAAGTCACAATAACACATTCTAACAGTCATTTAGAGTAAAAAGATTAAAAGTTAAAATTTCATCCATGTTGACCATTTTGGGAAAGTTCGACAGGTCCGGAGTCATCGTTTTTCATCAGAAAATTGATTTTTTGGTGTGTACCAAAAATAATTCAAAATGTCAATTGGATTGTGCCTCATGTTGAATAACCGCTTTTGAAACCCTCACAGTGACCAAACTTGCCATTTTTACAGAGCTTTGCTGACTCAAAAGCTTCCATTTTGACCAATTTCAGGCACCGAAATGACTTTAAACACACTTATTTTAGTTGAACAAGTCATAATTCACATCCAACAGTCATTTAGAGTCAAAAGATTAAAAGTTAAAATTTCATCCATGTTGACCATTTTGGGAAAATTCGACAGGTCCGGAGTCATCGTTTTTCATCAGAAAATTTATTTTTTGGAGTGTACCAAAAATGATTCAAAATGTCAATTGGATTGTGCCTCATGTTGAATAACCACTTTTGAAACCCTAACAGTGACCAAAATTGCCATTTCTACAGAGTTTTGATTACTCAAAAGCTTCCATTTTGAGCAATTTCAGGCACCGAAATGACTTTAAACACACTTATTTTAGTTGAACAAGTCATAATTCACATCCAACAGTCATTTAGAGTCAAAAGATTAAAAGTTAAAATTTCATCGATATTGACCATTTTGGGAAAGTTCGACAGGTCCGGAGTCATCGTTTTTCATCAGAAAATTGATTTTTTGGTGTGTACCAAAAATAATTCAAAATGTCAATTGGATTGTGCCTCATGTTGAATAACCGCTTTTGAAACCCTCACAGTGACCAAACTTGCCATTTTTACAGAGCTTTGCTGACTCAAAAGCTTCCATTTTGACCAATTTCAGGCACCGAAATGACTTTAAACACACTTATTTTAGTTGAACAAGTCATAATTCACATCCAACAGTCATTTAGAGTCAAAAGATTAAAAGTTAAAATTTCATCCATGTTGACCATTTTGGGAAAATTCGACAGGTCCGGAGTCATCGTTTTTCATCAGAAAATTTATTTTTTGGAGTGTACCAAAAATGATTCAAAATGTCAATTGGATTGTGCCTCATGTTGAATAACCACTTTTGAAACCCTAACAGTGACCAAAATTGCCATTTCTACAGAGTTTTGCTTACTCAAAAGCTTCCATTTTGAGCAATTTCAGGCACCGAAATAACTTTAAACACACTTATTTTAGTTGAACAAGTCATAATTCACATCCAACAGTCATTTAGAGTCAAAAGATTAAAATTTAAAATTTCATCCATGTTGACCATTTTGGGAAAATTCGACAGGTCCGGAGTCATCGTTTTCATCAGAAAATTGATTTTTTGTAGTGAACCAAAAATGATTCAAAATGTCAATTGGATCATGCCTCATGTTGAATAACCACTTTTGAAACCCTCACAGTGACCAAAATTGCCATTTTTACAGAGCTTTGATTACTCAAAAGCTTTCATTTTGACCAATTTCAGGCACCGAAATGACTTTAAACACACTTATTTTAGTTGAACAAGTCATAATTCACATCCAACAGTCATTTAGAGTCAAAAGATTAAATGTTAAAATTTTATCCATATTGACCATTTTGGGAAAGTTCGACAGGTCCGGAGTCATCGTTTTTCATCAGAAAATTGATTTTTTGGTGTGTACCAAAAATGATTCAAAATGTCAATTGGATTGTGCCTCATGTTGAATAACCGCTTTTGAAACCCTCACAGTAACCAAAATTGCCATTTTTACAGAGTTTTGCTTACTCAAAAGCTTCCATTTTGACCAATTTCAGGCACCGAAATGACTTTAAACACACTTATTTTAGTTGAACAAGTCATAATTCACATCCAACAGTCATTTAGAGTCAAAAGATTAAAAGTTAAAATTTCATCCATGTTGACCATTTTGGGAAAATTCGACAGGTCCGGAGTCATCGTTTTTCATCAGAAAATTGATTTTTTGTAGTGAACCAAAAATGATTCAAAATGTCAATTGGATCGTGCCTCATGTTGAATAACCACTTTTGAAACCCTCACAGTGACCAAAATTGCCATTATTACAGAGCTTTGCTTACTCAAAAGCTTTCTTTTTGACCAATTTCAGGCACCAAAAATGACTTTAAACACACTTTTTTTAGTTGAAAAAGTCATAATTCACATCCAACAGTCATTTAGAGTCAAAAGATTAAAAGTTAAAATTTCATCCATATTGGCCATTTTGGGAAAGTTCGACAGGTCCGGAGTCATTGTTTTTCATCAGAAAACTGATTTTTTGGAGTGTACCAAAAATGATTCAAAATGTCAATTGGATCGTGCCTCATGTTGAATAACCACTTTTGAAACACTCACAGTGACCAAAATTGCCATTTTTACAGAGTTTTGCTTACTCAAAAGCTTCCATTTTGACAAATTTTAGGCACCGAAATGACTTTAAACACACTTTTTTTAGTTGAAAAAGTCATAATAACACATTCCAACAGTCATTTAGAGTCAAAAGATTAAAAGGTAAATTTTCATCCATGTTGACCATTTTGGGAAAGTTCGACAGGTCTTGAGTCATCGTTTTTCATCAGAAAATTGATTTTTTGGAGTGTACCAAAAATGATTCAAAATGTCAATTGGATCGTGCCTCATGTTGAATAACCACTTTTGAAACCCTCACAGTGACCAAAATTGCCATTTTTACAGAGCTTTGCTTACTCAAAAGCTTCAATTTTGACCAATTTCAGGCACCGAAAGGACATTAAACACACTTATTTTAGTTGAACAAGTCAAAATTCACATCCAACAGGCATTTAGAGTCAAAAGATTAAAAGTTAAAATTTCATCGTTGTTTACCATTTTGGGAAAGTTCGACAGGTCCGGAGTCATCGTTTTTCATCGGAAAATTGATTTTTTGGAGTGTACCAAAAATTATTCAAAATGTCAATTGAATTGTGCCTCATGTTGAATAACCACTTTTGAAACCCTCACAGTGACCAAAATTGCCATTTTTACAGAGCTTTGCTTACACAAAAGCTTTCATTTTGACCAATTTCAGGCACCGAAATGACTTTAAACACACTTTTTTTAGTTGAAAAAGTCATAATAAAATATTCCAATATTCATTTAGAGTCAAAAGATTAAAAGTTAAAATTTCATCCATGTTGACCATATTGGGAAAGTTTGACAGGTCCGGAGTCATCGTTTTTCATCAGAAAATTGATTTTTTGGTGTGCACCAAAAATGATTCAAAATGTCAATTGGATTGTGCCTCATGTTGAATAACCGCTTTTGAAACCCTCACAGTGACCAAAATTGCCATTTTTACAGAGCTTTGCTTACTCAAAAGCTTCAATTTTGACCAATTTCAGGCACCGAAAGGACTTTAAACACACTTATTTTAGTTGAACAAGTCATAATTCACATCCAACAGTCATTTAGAGTCAAAAGATTAAAAGTTAAAATTTCATCCATGTTGACCATTTTGGGAAAGTTCGACAGGTCCGGAGTCATCGTTTTTCATCAGAAAATTGATTTTTTGTAGTGAACCAAAAATGATTCAAAATGTCAATTGGATCGTGCCTCATGTTGAATAACCACTTTTGAAACCCTCACAGTGACCAAAATTGCCATTTTTACAGAGCTTTGCTTACTCAAAAGCTTTCTTTTTGACCAATTTCAGGCACCGAAATGACTTTAAACACACTTTTTTTAGTTGAAAAAGTCATAATTCACATCCAACAGTCATTTAGAGTCAAAAGATTAAAAGTTAAAATTTCATCCATGTTGGCCATTTTGGGAAAGTTCGACAGGTCCGGAGTCATTGTTTTTCATCAGAAAACTGATTTTTTGGAGTGTACCAAAAATGATTCAAAATGTCAATTGGATCGTGCCTCATGTTGAATAACCACTTTTGAAACCCTCACAGTGACCAAAATTGCCATTTTTACAGAGTTTTGCTTACTCAAAAGCTTCCATTTTGACAAATTTTAGGCACCGAAATGACTTTAAACACACTTTTTTTAGTTGAAAAAGTCATAATAACACATTCCAACAGTCATTTAGAGTCAAAAGATTAAAAGGTAAATTTTCATCCATGTTGACCATTTTGGGAAAGTTCGACAGGTCTTGAGTCATCGTTTTTCATCAGAAAATTGATTTTTTGGAGTGTACCAAAAATGATTCAAAATGTCAATTGGATCGTGCCTCATGTTGAATAACCACTTTTGAAACCCTCACAGTGACCAAAATTGCCATTTTTACAGAGCTTTGCTTACTCAAAAGCTTCAATTTTGACCAATTTCAGGCACCGAAAGGACATTAAACACACTTATTTTAGTTGAACAAGTCAAAATTCACATCCAACAGGCATTTAGAGTCAAAAGATTAAAAGTTAAAATTTCATCCATGTTTACCATTTTGGGAAAGTTCGACAGGTCCGGAGTCATCGTTTTTCATCGGAAAATTGATTTTTTGGAGTGTACCAAAAATTATTCAAAATGTCAATTGAATTGTGCCTCATGTTGAATAACCACTTTTGAAACCCTCACAGTGACCAAAATTGCCATTTTTACAGAGCTTTGCTTACACAAAAGCTTTCATTTTGACCAATTTCAGGCACCGAAATGACTTTAAACACACTTTTTTTAGTTGAAAAAGTCATAATAAAATATTCCAACAGTCATTTAGAGTCAAAAGATTAAAAGTTAAAATTTCATCCATGTTGACCATTTTGGGAAAGTTTGACAGGTCCGGAGTCATCGTTTTTCATCAGAAAATTGATTTTTTGGTGTGCACCAAAAATGATTCAAAATGTCAATTGGATTGTGCCTCATGTTGAATAACTGCTTTTGAAACCCTCACAGTGACCAAAATTGCCATTTTTACAGAGCTTTGCTTACTCAAAAGCTTCAATTTTGACCAATTTCAGGCACCGAAAGGACTTTAAACACACTTATTTTAGTTGAACAAGTCATAATTCACATCCAACAGTCATTTAGAGTCAAAAGATTAAATGTTAAAATTTCATCCATATTGACCATTTTGGGAAAGTTCGACAGGTCCGGAGTCATCGTTTTTCATCAGAAAATTGATTTTTTGGTGTGTACCAAAAATGATTCAAAATGTCAATTGGATTGTGCCTCATGTTGAATAACCGATTTTGAAACCCTCACAGTGACTACAATTGCCATTTTTACAGAGTTTTGCTTACTCAAAAGCTTCCATTTTGACCAATTTCAGGCACCAAAATGACTTTAAACACACTTTTTTTACTTGAAAAAGTCATAATTCACATCCAACAGTCATTTAGAGTCAAAAGATTAAAAGTTAAAATTTCATCCATGTTGACCATTTTGGGAAAGTTCGACAGGTCCGGAGTCATCGTTTTTCATCAGAAAATTGATTTTTTGGAGTGTACCAAAAATGATTCAAAATGTCAATTGGATCGTGCCTCATGTTGAATAACCACTTTTGAAACCCTCACAGTGACCAAAATTGCCATTTTTACAGAGCTTTGCTTACTCAAAAGCTTCCTTTTTTACCAATTTCAGGCACCGAAATGACTTTAAGCACACCTGTTTTAGTTGAAAAAGTCATATTTCACATCCAACAGTCATTTAGAGTCAAAAGATTAAAAGTTAAAATTTCATCCATGTTGACCATTTTGGGAAAATTCGACAGGTCCGGAGTCATCGTTTTTCATCAGAAAATTGATTTTTTGTAGTGAACCAAAAATGATTCAAAATGTCAATTGGATCGTGCCTCATGTTGAATAACCACTTTTGAAACCCTCACAGTGACCAAAATTGCCATTTTTACAGAGCTTTGCTTACTCAAAAGCTTTCTTTTTGACCAATTTCAGGCACCGAAATGACTTTAAACACACTTTTTTTAGTTGAAAAAGTCATAATTCACATCCAACAGTCATTTAGAGTCAAAAGATTAAAAGTTAAAATTTCATCCATGTTGACCATTTTGGGAAAGTTTGACAGGTCCGGAGTCATCGTTTTTCATCAGAAAATTGATTTTTTGGAGGGTACCAAAAATGATTCAAAATGTCAATTGGATCGTGCCTCATGTTGAATAACCACTTTTGAAACCCTCAGAGTGACCAAAATTGCCATTTTTACAGAGCTTTGCTTACTCAAAAGCTTCCATTTTGATCAATTTCAGGCACCGAAATGACTTTAAGCACACTTATTTTAGTTGAACAAGTCATAATTCACATCCAACAGTCATTTAGAGTCAAAAGATTAAATGTTAAAATTTCATCGATATTGACCATTTTGGGAAAGTTCGACAGGTCCGGAGTCATCGTTTTTCATCAGAAAATTGATTTTTTGGTGTGCACCAAAAATAATTCAAAATGTCAATTGGATTGTGCCTCATGTTGAATAACCGCTTTTGAAACCCTCACAGTGACCAAAATTGCCATTTTTACAGAGTTTTGCTTACTCAAAAGCTTCCATTTTGACCAATTTCAGGCACCGAAAGGACTTTAAACACACTTATTTTAGTTGAACAAGTCATAATTCACATCCAACAGTCATTTAGAGTCAAAAGATTAAAAGTTAAAATTTCATCCATGTTGACCATTTTGGGAAAGTTCGACAGGTCCGGAGTCATCGTTTTTCATCAGAAAATTGATTTTTTGTAGTGAACCAAAAATGATTCAAAATGTCAATTGGATCGTGCCTCATGTTGAATAACCACTTTTGAAACCCTCACAGTGACCAAAATTGCCATTTTTACAGAGCTTTGCTTACTCAAAAGCTTTCTTTTTGACCAATTTCAGGCACCGAAATGACTTTAAACACACTTTTTTTAGTTGAAAAAGTCATAATTCACATCCAACAGTCATTTAGAGTCAAAAGATTAAAAGTTAAAATTTCATCCATGTTGGCCATTTTGGGAAAGTTCGACAGGTCCGGAGTCATTGTTTTTCATCAGAAAACTGATTTTTTGGAGTGTACCAAAAATGATTCAAAATGTCAATTGGATCGTGCCTCATGTTGAATAACCACTTTTGAAACCCTCACAGTGACCAAAATTGCCATTTTTACAGAGTTTTGCTTACTCAAAAGCTTCCATTTTGACAAATTTTAGGCACCGAAATGACTTTAAACACACTTTTTTTAGTTGAAAAAGTCATAATAACACATTCCAACAGTCATTTAGAGTCAAAAGATTAAAAGGTAAATTTTCATCCATGTTGACCATTTTGGGAAAGTTCGACAGGTCTTGAGTCATCGTTTTTCATCAGAAAATTGATTTTTTGGAGTGTACCAAAAATGATTCAAAATGTCAATTGGATCGTGCCTCATGTTGAATAACCACTTTTGAAACCCTCACAGTGACCAAAATTGCCATTTTTACAGAGCTTTGCTTACTCAAAAGCTTCAATTTTGACCAATTTCAGGCACCGAAAGGACATTAAACACACTTATTTTAGTTGAACAAGTCAAAATTCACATCCAACAGGCATTTAGAGTCAAAAGATTAAAAGTTAAAATTTCATCCATGTTTACCATTTTGGGAAAGTTCGACAGGTCCGGAGTCATCGTTTTTCATCGGAAAATTGATTTTTTGGAGTGTACCAAAAATTATTCAAAATGTCAATTGAATTGTGCCTCATGTTGAATAACCACTTTTGAAACCCTCACAGTGACCAAAATTGCCATTTTTACAGAGCTTTGCTTACACAAAAGCTTTCATTTTGACCAATTTCAGGCACCGAAATGACTTTAAACACACTTTTTTTAGTTGAAAAAGTCATAATAAAATATTCCAACAGTCATTTAGAGTCAAAAGATTAAAAGTTAAAATTTCATCCATGTTGACCATTTTGGGAAAGTTTGACAGGTCCGGAGTCATCGTTTTTCATCAGAAAATTGATTTTTTGGTGTGCACCAAAAATGATTCAAAATGTCAATTGGATTGTGCCTCATGTTGAATAACCGCTTTTGAAACCCTCACAGTGACCAAAATTGCCATTTTTACAGAGTTTTGCTTACTCAAAAGCTTCAATTTTGACCAATTTCAGGCACCGAAAGGACTTTAAACACACTTATTTTAGTTGAACAAGTCATAATTCACATCCAACAGTCATTTAGAGTCAAAAGATTAAATGTTAAAATTTCATCCATATTGACCATTTTGGGAAAGTTCGACAGGTCCGGAGTCATCGTTTTTCATCAGAAAATTGATTTTTTGGTGTGTACCAAAAATGATTCAAAATGTCAATTGGATTGTGCCTCATGTTGAATAACCGATTTTGAAACCCTCACAGTGACTACAATTGCCATTTTTACAGAGTTTTGCTTACTCAAAAGCTTCCATTTTGACCAATTTCAGGCACCAAAATGACTTTAAACACACTTTTTTTACTTGAAAAAGTCATAATTCACATCCAACAGTCATTTAGAGTCAAAAGATTAAAAGTTAAAATTTCATCCATGTTGACCATTTTGGGAAAGTTCGACAGGTCCGGAGTCATCGTTTTTCATCAGAAAATTGATTTTTTGGAGTGTACCAAAAATGATTCAAAATGTCAATTGGATCGTGCCTCATGTTGAATAACCACTTTTGAAACCCTCACAGTGACCAAAATTGCCATTTTTACAGAGCTTTGCTTACTCAAAAGCTTCCTTTTTTACCAATTTCAGGCACCGAAATGACTTTAAGCACACCTGTTTTAGTTGAAAAAGTCATATTTCACATCCAACAGTCATTTAGAGTCAAAAGATTAAAAGTTAAAATTTCATCCATGTTGACCATTTTGGGAAAATTCGACAGGTCCGGAGTCATCGTTTTTCATCAGAAAATTGATTTTTTGTAGTGAACCAAAAATGATTCAAAATGTCAATTGGATCGTGCCTCATGTTGAATAACCACTTTTGAAACCCTCACAGTGACCAAAATTGCCATTTTTACAGAGCTTTGCTTACTCAAAAGCTTTCTTTTTGACCAATTTCAGGCACCGAAATGACTTTAAACACACTTTTTTTAGTTGAAAAAGTCATAATTCACATCCAACAGTCATTTAGAGTCAAAAGATTAAAAGTTAAAATTTCATCCATGTTGACCATTTTGGGAAAGTTTGACAGGTCCGGAGTCATCGTTTTTCATCAGAAAATTGATTTTTTGGAGGGTACCAAAAATGATTCAAAATGTCAATTGGATCGTGCCTCATGTTGAATAACCACTTTTGAAACCCTCAGAGTGACCAAAATTGCCATTTTTACAGAGCTTTGCTTACTCAAAAGCTTCCATTTTGATCAATTTCAGGCACCGAAATGACTTTAAGCACACTTATTTTAGTTGAACAAGTCATAATTCACATCCAACAGTCATTTAGAGTCAAAAGATTAAATGTTAAAATTTCATCGATATTGACCATTTTGGGAAAGTTCGACAGGTCCGGAGTCATCGTTTTTCATCAGAAAATTGATTTTTTGGTGTGCACCAAAAATAATTCAAAATGTCAATTGGATTGTGCCTCATGTTGAATAACCGCTTTTGAAACCCTCACAGTGACCAAAATTGCCATTTTTACAGAGTTTTGCTTACTCAAAAGCTTCCATTTTGACCAATTTCAGGCACCGAAAGGACTTTAAACACACTTATTTTAGTTGAACAAGTCATAATTCACATCCAACAGTCATTTAGAGTAAAAAGATTAAAAGTTAAAATTTCATCCATGTTGACCATTTTGGGAAAGTTCGACAGGTCCGGAGTCATCGTTTTTCATCAGAAAATTGATTTTTTGGAGTGTACCAAAAATGATTCAAAATGTCAATTGGATCGTGCCTCATGTTGAATAACCACTTTTGAAACCCTCACTGTGACCAAAATTGCCATTTTTACAGAGTTTTGCTTACTCAAAAGCTTCCATTTTGACCAATTTCAGGCACCGAAATGACTTTAAACACACTTATTTTAGTTGAACAAGTCATAATTCACATCCAACAGTCATTTAGAGTCAAAAGATTAAAAGTTAAAATTTCATCCATGTTGACCATTTTGGGAAAATTCGACAGGTCCGGAGTCATCGTTTTTCATCAGAAAATTGATTTTTTGTAGTGAACCAAAAATGATTCAAAATGTCAATTGGATCGTGCCTCATGTTGAATAACCACTTTTGAAACCCTCACAGTGACCAAAATTGCCATTATTACAGAGCTTTGCTTACTCAAAAGCTTTCTTTTTGACCAATTTCAGGAACCAAAATGACTTTAAACACACTTTTTTTAGTTGAAAAAGTCATAATTCACATCCAACAGTCATTTAGAGTCAAAAGATTAAAAGTTAAAATTTCATCCATGTTGGCCATTTTGGGAAAGTTCGACAGGTCCGGAGTCATTGTTTTTCATCAGAAAACTGATTTTTTGGAGTGTACCAAAAATTATTCAAAATGTCAATTGGATCGTGCCTCATGTTGAATAACCACTTTTGAAACCCTCACAGTGACCAAAATTGCCATTTTTACAGAGTTTTGCTTACTCAAAAGCTTCCATTTTGACAAATTTTAGGCACCGAAATGACTTTAAACACACTTTTTTAGTTGAAAAAGTCATAATAACACATTCCAACAGTCATTTAGAGTCAAAAGATTAAAAGGTAAATTTTCATCCATGTTGACCATTTTGGGAAAGTTCGACAGGTCTTGAGTCATCGTTTTTCATCAGAAAATTGATTTTTTGGAGTGTACCAAAAATGATTCAAAATGTCAATTGGATCGTGCCTCATGTTGAATAACCACTTTTGAAACCCTCACAGTGACCAAAATTGCCATTTTTACAGAGCTTTGCTTACTCAAAAGCTTCAATTTTGACCAATTTCAGGCACCGAAAGGACATTAAACACACTTATTTTAGTTGAACAAGTCAAAATTCACATCCAACAGTCATTTAGAGTCAAAAGATTAAATGTTAAAATTTCATCCATATTGACCATTTTGGGAAAGTTCAACAGGTCCGGAGTCATCGTTTTTCATCAGAAAATTGATTTTTTGGTGTGTACCAAAAATGATTCAAAATGTCAATTGGATTGTGCCTCATGTTGAATAACCGATTTTGAAACCCTCACAGTGACTACAATTGCCATTTTTACAGAGTTTTGCTTACTCAAAAGCTTCCATTTTGACCAATTTCAGGCACCAAAATGACTTTAAACACACTTTTTTTACTTGAAAAAGTCATAATTCACATCCAACAGTCATTTAGAGTCAAAAGATTAAAAGTTAAAATTTCATCCATGTTGACCATTTTGGGAAAGTTCGACAGGTCCGGAGTCATCGTTTTTCATCAGAAAATTGATTTTTTGGAGTGTACCAAAAATGATTCAAAATGTCAATTGGATCGTGCCTCATGTTGAATAACCACTTTTGAAACCCTCACAGTGACCAAAATTGCCATTTTTCCAGAGCTTTGCTTACTCAAAAGCTTCCTTTTTTTAACAATTTCAGGCACCGAAATGACTTTAAGCACACTTATTTTAGTTGAAAAAGTCATATTTCACATCCAACAGTCATTTAGAGTCAAAAGATTAAATGTTAACATTTCATCCATATTGACCATTTTGGGAAAGTTCGAAATGTCCGGAGTCATCGTTTTTCATCAGAAAATTGATTTTTTGGAGTGTACCAAAAATGATTCAAAATGTCAATTGGATCGTGCCTCATGTTGAATAACCACTTTTGAAACCCTCACAGTGACCAAAATTGCCATTTTTCCAGAGCTTTGCTTACTCAAAAGCTTCCTTTTTTTACCAATTTCAGGCACCGAAATGACTTTAAGCACACGTATTTTAGTTGAAAAAGCCATATTTCACATCCAACAGTCATTTAGAGTCAAAAGATTAAATGTTAACATTTCATCCATATTGACCATTTTGGGAAAGTTCGAAATGTCCGGAGTCATCGTTTTTCATCAGAAAATTGATTTTTTGGAGTGTACCAAAAATGATTCAAAATGTCAATTGGATCGTGCCTCATGTTGAATAACCACTTTTGAAACCCTCACAGTGACCAAAATTGTCATTTTTACAGAGCTTTGCTTGCTCAAAAGCTTCCATTTTGACCAATTTCAGGCACCGAAAGGACATTAAACACACTTATTTTAGTTGAACAAGTCAAAATTCACATCCAACAGGCATTTAGAGTCAAAAGATTAAAAGTTAAAATTTCATCCATGTTGACCATTTTGGGAAAGTTCAACAGGTCCGGAGTCATCGTTTTTCATCAGAAAACTGATTTTTGTAGTGTACCAAAAATGATTCAAAATGTCAATTGGATCGTGCCTCATGTTGAATAACCACTTTTGAAACCCTCACAGTGACCAAAATTGCCATTTTTACAGAGTTTTGCTTGCTCAAAAGCTTCCATTTTGACCAATTTTAGGCACCGAAATGACTTTCAACACACTTTTTTTAGTTGAAAAAGTCACAATAACACATTCTAACAGTCATTTAGAGTAAAAAGATTAAAAGTTAAAATTTCATCCATGTTGACCATTTTGGGAAAGTTCGACAGGTCCGGAGTCATCGTTTTTCATCAGAAAATTGATTTTTTGGTGTGTACCAAAAATAATTCAAAATGTCAATTGGATTGTGCCTCATGTTGAATAACCGCTTTTGAAACCCTCACAGTGACCAAACTTGCCATTTTTACAGAGCTTTGCTGACTCAAAAGCTTCCATTTTGACCAATTTCAGGCACCGAAATGACTTTAAACACACTTATTTTAGTTGAACAAGTCACAATAACACATTCTAACAGTCATTTAGAGTAAAAAGATTAAAAGTTAAAATTTCATCCATGTTGACCATTTTGGGAAAGTTCGACAGGTCCGGAGTCATCGTTTTTCATCAGAAAATTGATTTTTTGGTGTGTACCAAAAATAATTCAAAATGTCAATTGGATTGTGCCTCATGTTGAATAACCGCTTTTGAAACCCTCACAGTGACCAAACTTGCCATTTTTACAGAGCTTTGCTGACTCAAAAGCTTCCATTTTGACCAATTTCAGGCACCGAAATGACTTTAAACACACTTATTTTAGTTGAACAAGTCATAATTCACATCCAACAGTCATTTAGAGTCAAAAGATTAAAAGTTAAAATTTCATCCATGTTGACCATTTTGGGAAAATTCGACAGGTCCGGAGTCATCGTTTTTCATCAGAAAATTTATTTTTTGGAGTGTACCAAAAATGATTCAAAATGTCAATTGGATTGTGCCTCATGTTGAATAACCACTTTTGAAACCCTAACAGTGACCAAAATTGCCATTTCTACAGAGTTTTGATTACTCAAAAGCTTCCATTTTGAGCAATTTCAGGCACCGAAATGACTTTAAACACACTTATTTTAGTTGAACAAGTCATAATTCACATCCAACAGTCATTTAGAGTCAAAAGATTAAAAGTTAAAATTTCATCGATATTGACCATTTTGGGAAAGTTCGACAGGTCCGGAGTCATCGTTTTTCATCAGAAAATTGATTTTTTGGTGTGTACCAAAAATAATTCAAAATGTCAATTGGATTGTGCCTCATGTTGAATAACCGCTTTTGAAACCCTCACAGTGACCAAACTTGCCATTTTTACAGAGCTTTGCTGACTCAAAAGCTTCCATTTTGACCAATTTCAGGCACCGAAATGACTTTAAACACACTTATTTTAGTTGAACAAGTCATAATTCACATCCAACAGTCATTTAGAGTCAAAAGATTAAAAGTTAAAATTTCATCCATGTTGACCATTTTGGGAAAATTCGACAGGTCCGGAGTCATCGTTTTTCATCAGAAAATTTATTTTTTGGAGTGTACCAAAAATGATTCAAAATGTCAATTGGATTGTGCCTCATGTTGAATAACCACTTTTGAAACCCTAACAGTGACCAAAATTGCCATTTCTACAGAGTTTTGCTTACTCAAAAGCTTCCATTTTGAGCAATTTCAGGCACCGAAATAACTTTAAACACACTTATTTTAGTTGAACAAGTCATAATTCACATCCAACAGTCATTTAGAGTCAAAAGATTAAAATTTAAAATTTCATCCATGTTGACCATTTTGGGAAAATTCGACAGGTCCGGAGTCATCGTTTTCATCAGAAAATTGATTTTTTGTAGTGAACCAAAAATGATTCAAAATGTCAATTGGATCATGCCTCATGTTGAATAACCACTTTTGAAACCCTCACAGTGACCAAAATTGCCATTTTTACAGAGCTTTGATTACTCAAAAGCTTTCATTTTGACCAATTTCAGGCACCGAAATGACTTTAAACACACTTATTTTAGTTGAACAAGTCATAATTCACATCCAACAGTCATTTAGAGTCAAAAGATTAAATGTTAAAATTTCATCCATATTGACCATTTTGGGAAAGTTCGACAGGTCCGGAGTCATCGTTTTTCATCAGAAAATTGATTTTTTGGTGTGTACCAAAAATGATTCAAAATGTCAATTGGATTGTGCCTCATGTTGAATAACCGCTTTTGAAACCCTCACAGTAACCAAAATTGCCATTTTTACAGAGTTTTGCTTACTCAAAAGCTTCCATTTTGACCAATTTCAGGCACCGAAATGACTTTAAACACACTTATTTTAGTTGAACAAGTCATAATTCACATCCAACAGTCATTTAGAGTCAAAAGATTAAAAGTTAAAATTTCATCCATGTTGACCATTTTGGGAAAATTCGACAGGTCCGGAGTCATCGTTTTTCATCAGAAAATTGATTTTTTGTAGTGAACCAAAAATGATTCAAAATGTCAATTGGATCGTGCCTCATGTTGAATAACCACTTTTGAAACCCTCACAGTGACCAAAATTGCCATTATTACAGAGCTTTGCTTACTCAAAAGCTTTCTTTTTGACCAATTTCAGGCACCAAAAATGACTTTAAACACACTTTTTTTAGTTGAAAAAGTCATAATTCACATCCAACAGTCATTTAGAGTCAAAAGATTAAAAGTTAAAATTTCATCCATATTGGCCATTTTGGGAAAGTTCGACAGGTCCGGAGTCATTGTTTTTCATCAGAAAACTGATTTTTTGGAGTGTACCAAAAATGATTCAAAATGTCAATTGGATCGTGCCTCATGTTGAATAACCACTTTTGAAACACTCACAGTGACCAAAATTGCCATTTTTACAGAGTTTTGCTTACTCAAAAGCTTCCATTTTGACACATTTTAGGCACCGAAATGACTTTAAACACACTTTTTTTAGTTGAAAAAGTCATAATAACACATTCCAACAGTCATTTAGAGTCAAAAGATTAAAAGGTAAATTTTCATCCATGTTGACCATTTTGGGAAAGTTCGACAGGTCTTGAGTCATCGTTTTTCATCAGAAAATTGATTTTTTGGAGTGTACCAAAAATGATTCAAAATGTCAATTGGATCGTGCCTCATGTTGAATAACCACTTTTGAAACCCTCACAGTGACCAAAATTGCCATTTTTACAGAGCTTTGCTTACTCAAAAGCTTCAATTTTGACCAATTTCAGGCACCGAAAGGACATTAAACACACTTATTTTAGTTGAACAAGTCAAAATTCACATCCAACAGGCATTTAGAGTCAAAAGATTAAAAGTTAAAATTTCATCGTTGTTTACCATTTTGGGAAAGTTCGACAGGTCCGGAGTCATCGTTTTTCATCGGAAAATTGATTTTTTGGAGTGTACCAAAAATTATTCAAAATGTCAATTGAATTGTGCCTCATGTTGAATAACCACTTTTGAAACCCTCACAGTGACCAAAATTGCCATTTTTACAGAGCTTTGCTTACACAAAAGCTTTCATTTTGACCAATTTCAGGCACCGAAATGACTTTAAACACACTTTTTTTAGTTGAAAAAGTCATAATAAAATATTCCAACATTCATTTAGAGTCAAAAGATTAAAAGTTAAAATTTCATCCATGTTGACCATTTTGGGAAAGTTTGACAGGTCCGGAGTCATCGTTTTTCATCAGAAAATTGATTTTTTGGTGTGCACCAAAAATGATTCAAAATGTCAATTGGATTGTGCCTCATGTTGAATAACCGCTTTTGAAACCCTCACAGTGACCAAAATTGCCATTTTTACAGAGCTTTGCTTACTCAAAAGCTTCAATTTTGACCAATTTCAGGCACCGAAAGGACTTTAAACACACTTATTTTAGTTGAACAAGTCATAATTCACATCCAACAGTCATTTAGAGTCAAAAGATTAAAAGTTAAAATTTCATCCATGTTGACCATTTTGGGAAAGTTCGACAGGTCCGGAGTCATCGTTTTTCATCAGAAAATTGATTTTTTGTAGTGAACCAAAAATGATTCAAAATGTCAATTGGATCGTGCCTCATGTTGAATAACCACTTTTGAAACCCTCACAGTGACCAAAATTGCCATTTTTACAGAGCTTTGCTTACTCAAAAGCTTTCTTTTTGACCAATTTCAGGCACCGAAATGACTTTAAACACACTTTTTTTAGTTGAAAAAGTCATAATTCACATCCAACAGTCATTTAGAGTCAAAAGATTAAAAGTTAAAATTTCATCCATGTTGGCCATTTTGGGAAAGTTCGACAGGTCCGGAGTCATTGTTTTTCATCAGAAAACTGATTTTTTGGAGTGTACCAAAAATGATTCAAAATGTCAATTGGATCGTGCCTCATGTTGAATAACCACTTTTGAAACCCTCACAGTGACCAAAATTGCCATTTTTACAGAGTTTTGCTTACTCAAAAGCTTCCATTTTGACAAATTTTAGGCACCGAAATGACTTTAAACACACTTTTTTTAGTTGAAAAAGTCATAATAACACATTCCAACAGTCATTTAGAGTCAAAAGATTAAAAGGTAAATTTTCATCCATGTTGACCATTTTGGGAAAGTTCGACAGGTCTTGAGTCATCGTTTTTCATCAGAAAATTGATTTTTTGGAGTGTACCAAAAATGATTCAAAATGTCAATTGGATCGTGCCTCATGTTGAATAACCACTTTTGAAACCCTCACAGTGACCAAAATTGCCATTTTTACAGAGCTTTGCTTACTCAAAAGCTTCAATTTTGACCAATTTCAGGCACCGAAAGGACATTAAACACACTTATTTTAGTTGAACAAGTCAAAATTCACATCCAACAGGCATTTAGAGTCAAAAGATTAAAAGTTAAAATTTCATCCATGTTTACCATTTTGGGAAAGTTCGACAGGTCCGGAGTCATCGTTTTTCATCGGAAAATTGATTTTTTGGAGTGTACCAAAAATTATTCAAAATGTCAATTGAATTGTGCCTCATGTTGAATAACCACTTTTGAAACCCTCACAGTGACCAAAATTGCCATTTTTACAGAGCTTTGCTTACACAAAAGCTTTCATTTTGACCAATTTCAGGCACCGAAATGACTTTAAACACACTTTTTTTAGTTGAAAAAGTCATAATAAAATATTCCAACAGTCATTTAGAGTCAAAAGATTAAAAGTTAAAATTTCATCCATGTTGACCATTTTGGGAAAGTTTGACAGGTCCGGAGTCATCGTTTTTCATCAGAAAATTGATTTTTTGGTGTGCACCAAAAATGATTCAAAATGTCAATTGGATTGTGCCTCATGTTGAATAACTGCTTTTGAAACCCTCACAGTGACCAAAATTGCCATTTTTACAGAGCTTTGCTTACTCAAAAGCTTCAATTTTGACCAATTTCAGGCACCGAAAGGACTTTAAACACACTTATTTTAGTTGAACAAGTCATAATTCACATCCAACAGTCATTTAGAGTCAAAAGATTAAATGTTAAAATTTCATCCATATTGACCATTTTGGGAAAGTTCGACAGGTCCGGAGTCATCGTTTTTCATCAGAAAATTGATTTTTTGGTGTGTACCAAAAATGATTCAAAATGTCAATTGGATTGTGCCTCATGTTGAATAACCGATTTTGAAACCCTCACAGTGACTACAATTGCCATTTTTACAGAGTTTTGCTTACTCAAAAGCTTCCATTTTGACCAATTTCAGGCACCAAAATGACTTTAAACACACTTTTTTTACTTGAAAAAGTCATAATTCACACCCAACAGTCATTTAGAGTCAAAAGATTAAAAGTTAAAATTTCATCCATGTTGACCATTTTGGGAAAGTTCGACAGGTCCGGAGTCATCGTTTTTCATCAGAAAATTGATTTTTTGGAGTGTACCAAAAATGATTCAAAATGTCAATTGGATCGTGCCTCATGTTGAATAACCACTTTTGAAACCCTCACAGTGACCAAAATTGCCATTTTTACAGAGCTTTGCTTACTCAAAAGCTTCCTTTTTTACCAATTTCAGGCACCGAAATGACTTTAAGCACACCTATTTTAGTTGAAAAAGTCATATTTCACATCCAACAGTCATTTAGAGTCAAAAGATTAAAAGTTAAAATTTCATCCATGTTGACCATTTTGGGAAAATTCGACAGGTCCGGAGTCATCGTTTTTCATCAGAAAATTGATTTTTTGTAGTGAACCAAAAATGATTCAAAATGTCAATTGGATCGTGCCTCATGTTGAATAACCACTTTTGAAACCCTCACAGTGACCAAAATTGCCATTTTTACAGAGCTTTGCTTACTCAAAAGCTTTCTTTTTGACCAATTTCAGGCACCGAAATGACTTTAAACACACTTTTTTTAGTTGAAAAAGTCATAATTCACATCCAACAGTCATTTAGAGTCAAAAGATTAAAAGTTAAAATTTCATCCATGTTGACCATTTTGGGAAAGTTTGACAGGTCCGGAGTCATCGTTTTTCATCAGAAAATTGATTTTTTGGAGGGTACCAAAAATGATTCAAAATGTCAATTGGATCGTGCCTCATGTTGAATAACCACTTTTGAAACCCTCAGAGTGACCAAAATTGCCATTTTTACAGAGCTTTGCTTACTCAAAAGCTTCCATTTTGATCAATTTCAGGCACCGAAATGACTTTAAGCACACTTATTTTAGTTGAACAAGTCATAATTCACATCCAACAGTCATTTAGAGTCAAAAGATTAAATGTTAAAATTTCATCGATATTGACCATTTTGGGAAAGTTCGACAGGTCCGGAGTCATCGTTTTTCATCAGAAAATTGATTTTTTGGTGTGCACCAAAAATAATTCAAAATGTCAATTGGATTGTGCCTCATGTTGAATAACCGCTTTTGAAACCCTCACAGTGACCAAAATTGCCATTTTTACAGAGTTTTGCTTACTCAAAAGCTTCCATTTTGACCAATTTCAGGCACCGAAAGGACTTTAAACACACTTATTTTAGTTGAACAAGTCATAATTCACATCCAACAGTCATTTAGAGTCAAAAGATTAAATGTTAAAATTTCATCCATATTGACCATTTTGGGAAAGTTCGACAGGTCCGGAGTCATCGTTTTTCATCAGAAAATTGATTTTTTGGTGTGTACCAAAAATGATTCAAAATGTCAATTGGATTGTGCCTCATGTTGAATAACCAATTTTTAAACCCTCAGAGTGACCAAAATTGCCATTTTTACAGAGCTTTGCTTACTCAAAAGCTTCCTTTTTTACCAATTTCAGGCACCGAAATGACTTTAAGCACACTTATTTTAGTTGAAAAAGTCATATTTCACATCCAACAGTCATTTAGAGTCAAAAGATTAAAAGTTAAAATTTCATCCATGTTGACCATTTTGGGAAAATTCGACAGGTCCGGAGTCATCGTTTTTCATCAGAAAATTGATTTTTTGTAGTGAACCAAAAATGATTCAAAATGTCAATTGGATCGTGCCTCATGTTGAATAACCACTTTTGAAACCCTCACAGTGACCAAAATTGCCATTTTTACAGAGCTTTGCATACTCAAAAGCTTCCATTTTGAGCAATTTCAGGCACCGAAATAACTTTAAACACACTTATTTTAGTTGAACAAGTCATAATTCACATCCAACAAGCATTTAAAGTCAAACGATTAAAAGTTAAAATTTCATCCATGTTGACCATTTTGGGAAAGTTCGACAGGTCCGGAGTCATCGTTTTTCATCAGAAAATTGATTTTTTGGAGTGTACCAAAAATGATTCAAAATGTCAATTGGATCGTGCCTCATGTTGAATAACCACTTTTGGAACCCTCACAGTGACCAAAATTGCAATTTTTCCAGAGCTTTGCTTACTCAAAAGCTTCCTTTTTTTAACAATTTCAGGCACCGAAATGACTTTAAGCACACTTATTTTAGTTGAAAAAGTCATATTTCACATCCAACAGTCATTTAGAGTCAAAAGATTAAATGTTAACATTTCATCCATATTGACCATTTTGGGAAAGTTCGAAAGGTCCGGAGTCATCGTTTTTCATCAGAAAATTGATTTTTTGGAGTGTACCAAAAATGATTCAAAATGTCAATTGGATCGTGCCTCATGTTGAATAACCACTTTTGAAACCCTCACAGTGACCAAAATTGCCATTTTTCCAGAGCTTTGCTTACTCAAAAGCTTCCTTTTTTTACCAATTTCAGGCACCAAAATGACTTTAAGCACACGTATTTTAGTTGAAAAAGCCATATTTCACATCCAACAGTCATTTAGAGTCAAAAGATTAAATGTTAACATTTCATCCATATTGACCATTTTGGGAAAGTTCGAAAGGTCCGGAGTCATCGTTTTTCATCAGAAAATTGATTTTTTGGAGTGTACCAAAAATGATTCAAAATGTCAATTGGATCGTGCCTCATGTTGAATAACCACTTTTGAAACCCTCACAGTGACCAAAATTGTCATTTTTACAGAGCTTTGCTTACTCAAAAGCTTCCATTTTGACCAATTTCAGGCACCGAAAGGACATTAAACACACTTATTTTAGTTGAACAAGTCAAAATTCACATCCAACAGGCATTTAGAGTCAAAAGATTAAAAGTTAAAATTTCATCCATGTTGACCATTTTGGGAAAGTTCGACAGGTCCGGAGTCATCGTTTTTCATCAGAAAACTGATTTTTGTAGTGTACCAAAAATGATTCAAAATGTCAATTGGATCGTGCCTCATGTTGAATAACCACTTTTGAAACCCTCACAGTGACCAAAATTGCCATTTTTACAGAGTTTTGCTTGCTCAAAAGCTTCCATTTTGACCAATTTTAGGCACCGAAATGACTTTAAACACACTTTTTTTAGTTGAAAAAGTCACAATAACACATTCTAACAGTCATTTAGAGTAAAAAGATTAAAAGTTAAAATTTCATCCATGTTGACCATTTTGGGAAAGTTCGACAGGTCCGGAGTCATCGTTTTTCATCAGAAAATTGATTTTTTGGAGTGTACCAAAAATGATTCAAAATGTCAATTGGATCGTGCCTCATGTTGAATAACCACTTTTGAAACCCTCACTGTGACCAAAATTGCCATTTTTACAGAGTTTTGCTTACTCAAAAGCTTCCATTTTGACCAATTTCAGGCACCGAAATGACTTTAAACACACTTATTTTAGTTGAACAAGTCATAATTCACATCCAACAGTCATTTAGAGTCAAAAGATTAAAAGTTAAAATTTCATCGATATTGACCATTTTGGGAAAGTTCGACAGGTCCGGAGTCATCGTTTTTCATCAGAAAATTGATTTTTTGGTGTGTACCAAAAATAATTCTAAATGTCAATTGGATTGTGCCTCATGTTGAATAACCGCTTTTGAAACCCTCACAGTGACCAAACTTGCCATTTTTACAGAGCTTTGCTGACTCAAAAGCTTCCATTTTGACCAATTTCAGGCATAGAAATGACTTTAAACACACTTATTTTAGTTGAACAAGTCATAATTCACATCCAACAGTCATTTAGAGTCAAAAGATTAAAAGTTAAAATTTCATCCATGTTGACCATTTTGGGAAAATTCGACAGGTCCGGAGTCATCGTTTTTCATCAGAAAATTTATTTTTTGGAGTGTACCAAAAATGATTCAAAATGTCAATTGGATTGTGCCTCATGTTGAATAACCACTTTTGAAACCCTAACAGTGACCAAAATTGCCATTTCTACAGAGTTTTGCTTACTCAAAAGCTTCCATTTTGAGCAATTTCAGGCACCGAAATAACTTTAAACACACTTATTTTAGTTGAACAAGTCATAATTCACATCCAACAGTCATTTAGAGTCAAAAGATTAAAATTGAAAATTTCATCCATGTTGACCATTTTGGGAAAATTCGACAGGTCCGGAGTCATCGTTTTCATCAGAAAATTGATTTTTTGTAGTGAACCAAAAATGATTCAAAATGTCAATTGGATCGTGCCTCATGTTGAATAACCACTTTTGAAACCCTCACAGTGACCAAAAGTGCCATTTTTACAGAGCTTTGATTACTCAAAAGCTTCCATTTTGACCAATTTCAGGCACCGAAATGACTTTAAACACACTTATTTTAGTTGAACAAGTCATAATTCACATCCAACAGTCATTTAGAGTCAAAAGATTAAAAGTTAAAATTTCATCCATGTTGACCATTTTGGGAAAATTCGACAGGTCCGGAGTCATCGTTTTTCATCAGAAAATTGATTTTTTGTAGTGAACCAAAAATGATTCAAAATGTCAATTGGATCGTGCCTCATGTTGAATAACCACTTTTGAAACCCTCACAGTGACCAAAATTGCCATTATTACAGAGCTTTGCTTACTCAAAAGCTTTCTTTTTGACCAATTTCAGGAACCAAAATGACTTTAAACACACTTTTTTTAGTTGAAAAAGTCATAATTCACATCCAACAGTCATTTAGAGTCAAAAGATTAAAAGTTAAAATTTCATCCATGTTGGCCATTTTGGGAAAGTTCGACAGGTCCGGAGTCATTGTTTTTCATCAGAAAACTGATTTTTTGGAGTGTACCAAAAATTATTCAAAATGTCAATTGGATCGTGCCTCATGTTGAATAACCACTTTTGAAACCCTCACAGTGACCAAAATTGCCATTTTTACAGAGTTTTGCTTACTCAAAAGCTTCCATTTTGACAAATTTTAGGCACCGAAATGACTTTAAACACACTTTTTTTAGTTGAAAAAGTCATAATAACACATTCCAACAGTCATTTAGAGTCAAAAGATTAAAAGGTAAATTTTCATCCATGTTGACCATTTTGGGAAAGTTCGACAGGTCTTGAGTCATCGTTTTTCATCAGAAAATTGATTTTTTGGAGTGTACCAAAAATGATTCAAAATGTCAATTGGATCGTGCCTCATGTTGAATAACCACTTTTGAAACCCTCACAGTGACCAAAATTGCCATTTTTACAGAGCTTTGCTTACTCAAAAGCTTCAATTTTGACCAATTTCAGGCACCGAAAGGACATTAAACACACTTATTTTAGTTGAACAAGTCAAAATTCACATCCAACAGGCATTTAGAGTCAAAAGATTAAAAGTTAAAATTTCATCCATGTTTACCATTTTGGGAAAGTTTGACAGGTCCGGAGTCATCGTTTTTCATCAGAAAATTGATTTTTTGGTGTGCACCAAAAATGATTCAAAATGTCAATTGGATTGTGCCTCATGTTGAATAACCGCTTTTGAAACCCTCACAGTGACCAAAATTGTCATTTTTACAGAGCTTTGCTTACTCAAAAGCTTCAATTTTGACCAATTTCAGGCACCGAAAGGACTTTAAACACACGTATTTTAGTTGAACAAGTCATAATTCACATCCAACAGTCATTTAGAGTCAAAAGATTAAATGTTAAAATTTCATCCATATTGACCATTTTGGGAAAGTTCGACAGGTCCGGAGTCATCGTTTTTCATCAGAAAATTGATTTTTTGGTGTGTACCAAAAATGATTCAAAATGTCAATTGGATTGTGCCTCATGTTGAATAACCGATTTTGAAACCCTCACAGTGACTACAATTGCCATTTTTACAGAGTTTTGCTTACTCAAAAGCTTCCATTTTGACCAATTTCAGGCACCAAAATGACTTTAAACACACTTTTTTTACTTGAAAAAGTCATAATTCACATCCAACAGTCATTTAGAGTCAAAAGATTAAAAGTTAAAATTTCATCCATGTTGACCATTTTGGGAAAGTTCGACAGGTCCGGAGTCATCGTTTTTCATCAGAAAATTGATTTTTTGGAGTGTACCAAAAATGATTCAAAATGTCAATTGGATCGTGCCTCATGTTGAATAACCACTTTTGAAACCCTCACAGTGACCAAAATTGCCATTTTTCCAGAGCTTTGCTTACTCAAAAGCTTCCTTTTTTTAACAATTTCAGGCACCGAAATGACTTTAAGCACACTTATTTTAGTTGAAAAAGTCATATTTCACATCCAACAGTCATTTAGAGTCAAAAGATTAAATGTTAACATTTCATCCATATTGACCATTTTGGGAAAGTTCGAAAGGTCCGGAGTCATCGTTTTTCATCAGAAAATTGATTTTTTGGAGTGTACCAAAAATGATTCAAAATGTCAATTGGATCGTGCCTCATGTTGAATAACCACTTTTGAAACCCTCACAGTGACCAAAATTGTCATTTTTACAGAGCTTTGCTTGCTCAAAAGCTTCCATTTTGACCAATTTCAGGCACCGAAAGGACATTAAACACACTTATTTTAGTTGAACAAGTCAAAATTCACATCCAACAGGCATTTAGAGTCAAAAGATTAAAAGTTAAAATTTCATCCATGTTGACCATTTTGGGAAAGTTCAACAGGTCCGGAGTCATCGTTTTTCATCAGAAAACTGATTTTTGTAGTGTACCAAAAATGATTCAAAATGTCAATTGGATCGTGCCTCATGTTGAATAACCACTTTTGAAACCCTCACAGTGACCAAAATTGCCATTTTTACAGAGTTTTGCTTGCTCAAAAGCTTCCATTTTGACCAATTTTAGGCACCGAAATGACTTTAAACACACTTTTTTTAGTTGAAAAAGTCACAATAACACATTCTAACAGTCATTTAGAGTAAAAAGATTAAAAGTTAAAATTTCATCCATGTTGACCATTTTGGGAAAGTTCGACAGGTCCGGAGTCATCGTTTTTCATCAGAAAATTGATTTTTTGGTGTGTATCAAAAATAATTCAAAATGTCAATTGGATTGTGCCTCATGTAAAATAACCGCTTTTGAAACCCTCACAGTGACCAAACTTGCCATTTTTACAGAGCTTTGCTGACTCAAAAGCTTCCATTTTGACCAATTTCAGGCACCGAAATGACTTTAAACACACTTATTTTAGTTGAACAAGTCATAATTCACATCCAACAGTCATTTAGAGTCAAAAGATTAAAAGTTAAAATTTCATCCATGTTGACCATTTTGGGAAAATTCGACAGGTCCGGAGTCATCGTTTTTCATCAGAAAATTTATTTTTTGGAGTGTACCAAAAATGATTCAAAATGTCAATTGGATTGTGCCTCATGTTGAATAACCACTTTTGAAACCCTAACAGTGACCAAAATTGCCATTTCTACAGAGTTTTGATTACTCAAAAGCTTCCATTTTGAGCAATTTCAGGCACCGAAATGACTTTAAACACACTTATTTTAGTTGAACAAGTCATAATTCACATCCAACAGTCATTTAGAGTCAAAAGATTAAAAGTTAAAATTTCATCGATATTGACCATTTTGGGAAAGTTCGACAGGTCCGGAGTCATCGTTTTTCATCAGAAAATTGATTTTTTGGTGTGTACCAAAAATAATTCAAAATGTCAATTGGATTGTGCCTCATGTTGAATAACCGCTTTTGAAACCCTCACAGTGACCAAACTTGCCATTTTTACAGAGCTTTGCTGACTCAAAAGCTTCCATTTTGACCAATTTCAGGCACCGAAATGACTTTAAACACACTTATTTTAGTTGAACAAGTCATAATTCACATCCAACAGTCATTTAGAGTCAAAAGATTAAAAGTTAAAATTTCATCCATGTTGACCATTTTGGGAAAATTCGACAGGTCCGGAGTCATCGTTTTTCATCAGAAAATTTATTTTTTGGAGTGTACCAAAAATGATTCAAAATGTCAATTGGATTGTGCCTCATGTTGAATAACCGCTTTTGAAACCCTCACAGTAACCAAAATTGCCATTTTTACAGAGTTTTGCTTACTCAAAAGCTTCCATTTTGACCAATTTCAGGCACCGAAATGACTTTAAACACCCTTATTTTAGTTGAACAAGTCATAATTCACATCCAACAGTCATTTAGAGTCAAAAGATTAAAAGTTAAAATTTCATCCATGTTGACCATTTTGGGAAAATTCGACAGGTCCGGAGTCATCGTTTTTCATCAGAAAATTGATTTTTTGTAGTGAACCAAAAATGATTCAAAATGTCAATTGGATCGTGCCTCATGTTGAATAACCACTTTTGAAACCCTCACAGTGACCAAAATTGCCATTATTACAGAGCTTTGCTTACTCAAAAGCTTTCTTTTTGACCAATTTCAGGCACCAAAAATGACTTTAAACACACTTTTTTTAGTTGAAAAAGTCATAATTCACATCCAACAGTCATTTAGAGTCAAAAGATTAAAAGTTAAAATTTCATCCATATTGGCCATTTTGGGAAAGTTCGACAGGTCCGGAGTCATTGTTTTTCATCAGAAAACTGATTTTTTGGAGTGTACCAAAAATGATTCAAAATGTCAATTGGATCGTGCCTCATGTTGAATAACCACTTTGAAACCCTCACAGTGACCAAAATTGCCATTTTTACAGAGTTTTGCTTACTCAAAAGCTTCCATTTTGACAAATTTTAGGCACCGAAATGACTTTAAACACACTTTTTTTAGTTGAAAAAGTCATAATAACACATTCCAACAGTCATTTAGAGTCAAAAGATTAAAAGGTAAATTTTCATCCGTGTTGACCATTTTGGGAAAGTTCGACAGGTCTTGAGTCATCGTTTTTCATCAGAAAATTGATTTTTTGGAGTGTACCAAAAATGATTCAAAATGTCAATTGGATCGTGCCTCATGTTGAATAACCACTTTTGAAACCCTCACAGTGACCAAAATTGCCATTTTTACAGAGCTTTGCTTACTCAAAAGCTTCAATTTTGACCAATTTCAGGCACCGAAAGGACATTAAACACACTTATTTTAGTTGAACAAGTCAAAATTCACATCCAACAGGCATTTAGAGTCAAAAGATTAAAAGTTAAAATTTCATCCATGTTTACCATTTTGGGAAAGTTCGACAGGTCCGGAGTCATCGTTTTTCATCGGAAAATTGATTTTTTGGAGTGTACCAAAAATGATTCAAAATGTCAATTGGATCGTGCCTCATGTTGAATAACCGCTTTTGAAACCCTCACAGTAACCAAAATTGCCATTTTTACAGAGTTTTGCTTACTCAAAAGCTTCCATTTTGACCAATTTCAGGCACCGAAATGACTTTAAACACACTTATTTTAGTTGAACAAGTCATAATTCACATCCAACAGTCATTTAGAGTCAAAAGATTAAAAGTTAAAATTTCATCCATGTTGACCATTTTGGGAAAATTCGACAGGTCCGGAGTCATCGTTTTTCATCAGAAAATTGATTTTTTGTAGTGAACCAAAAATGATTCAAAATGTCAATTGGATCGTGCCTCATGTTCAATAACCACTTTTGAAACCCTCACAGTGACCAAAATTGCCATTATTACAGAGCTTTGCTTACTCAAAAGCTTTCTTTTTGACCAATTTCAGGCACCAAAAATGACTTTAAACACACTTTTTTTAGTTGAAAAAGTCATAATTCACATCCAACAGTCATTTAGAGTCAAAAGATTAAAAGTTAAAATTTCATCCATATTGGCCATTTTGGGAAAGTTCGACAGGTCCGGAGTCATTGTTTTTCATCAGAAAACTGATTTTTTGGAGTGTACCAAAAATGATTCAAAATGTCAATTGGATCGTGCATCATGTTGAATAACCACTTTTGAAACCCTCACAGTGACCAAAATTGCCATTTTTACAGAGTTTTGCTTACTCAAAAGCTTCCATTTTGACAAATTTTAGGCACCGAAATGACTTTAAACACACTTTTTTTAGTTGAAAAAGTCATAATAACACATTCCAACAGTCATTTAGAGTCAAAAGATTAAAAGGTAAATTTTCATCCATGTTGACCATTTTGGGAAAGTTCGACAGGTCTTGAGTCATCGTTTTTCATCAGAAAATTGATTTTTTGGAGTGTACCAAAAATGATTCAAAATGTCAATTGGATCGTGCCTCATGTTGAATAACCACTTTTGAAACCCTCACAGTGACCAAAATTGCCATTTTTACAGAGCTTTGCTTACTCAAAAGCTTCAATTTTGACCAATTTCAGGCACCGAAAGGACATTAAACACACTTATTTTAGTTGAACAAGTCAAAATTCACATCCAACAGGCATTTAGAGTCAAAAGATTAAAAGTTAAAATTTCATCCATGTTTACCATTTTGGGAAAGTTCGACAGGTCCGGAGTCATCGTTTTTCATCGGAAAATTGATTTTTTGGAGTGTACCAAAAATTATTCAAAATGTCAATTGAATTGTGCCTCATGTTGAATAACCACTTTTGAAACCCTCACAGTGACCAAAATTGCCATTTTTACAGAGCTTTGCTTATACAAAAGCTTTCATTTTGACCAATTTCAGGCACCGAAATGACTTTAAACACACTTTTTTTAGTTGAAAAAGTCATAATAAAATATTCCAACATTCATTTAGAGTCAAAAGATTAAAAGTTAAAATTTCATCCATGTTGACCATTTTGGGAAAGTTTGACAGGTCCGGAGTCATCGTTTTTCATCAGAAAATTGATTTTTTGGTGTGCACCAAAAATGATTCAAAATGTCAATTGGATTGTGCCTCATGTTGAATAACCGCTTTTGAAACCCTCACAGTGACCAAAATTGCCATTTTTACAGAGCTTTGCTTACTCAAAAGCTTCAATTTTGACCAATTTCAGGCACCGAAAGGACTTTAAACACACGTATTTTAGTTGAACAAGTCATAATTCACATCCAACAGTCATTTAGAGTCAAAAGATTAAAAGTTAAAATTTCATCCATGTTGACCATTTTGGGAAAGTTCGACAGGTCCGGAGTCATCGTTTTTCATCAGAAAACTGATTTTTTGGAGTGTACCAAAAATGATTCAAAATGTCAATTGGATCGTGCCTCATGTTGAATAACCACTTTTGAAACCCTCACAGTGACCAAAATTGCCATTTTTACAGAGTTTTGCTTACTCAAAAGCTTCCATTTTGACAAATTTCAGGCACCGAAATGACTTTAAACACACTTTTTTTAGTTGAAAAAGTCATAATAACACATTCCAACAGTCATTTAGAGTCAAAAGATTAAAAGGTAAATTTTCATCCATGTTGACCATTTTGGGAAAGTTCGACAGGTCCGGAGTCATCGTTTTTCATCGGAAAATTGATTTTTTGGAGTATACCAAAAATTATTCAAAATGTCAATTGAATTGTGCCTCATGTTGAATAACCACTTTTGAAACCCTCACAGTGACCAAAATTGCCATTTTTACAGAGCTTTGCTTACACAAAAGCTTTCATTTTGACCAATTTCAGGCACCGAAATGACTTTAAACACACTTTTTTTAGTTGAAAAAGTCATAATAAAATATTCCAACAGTCATTTAGAGTCAAAAGATTAAAAGTTAAAATTTCATCCATGTTGACCATTTTGGGAAAGTTTGACAGGTCCGGAGTCATCGTTTTTCATCAGAAAATTGATTTTTTGGTGTGCACCAAAAATGATTCAAAATGTCAATTTAATTGTGCCTCATGTTGAATAACCGCTTTTGAAACCCTCACAGTGACCAAAATTGCCATTTTTACAGAGCTTTGCTTACTCAAAAGCTTCAATTTTGACCAATTTCAGGCACCGAAAGGACTTTAAACACACTTATTTTAGTTGAACAAGTCATAATTCACATCCAACAGTCATTTAGAGTCAAAAGATTAAATGTTAAAATTTCATCCATATTGACCATTTTGGGAAAGTTCGACAGGTCCGGAGTCATCGTTTTTCATCAGAAAATTGATTTTTTGGTGTGTACCAAAAATGATTCAAAATGTCAATTGGATTGTGCCTCATGTTGAATAACCGATTTTGAAACCCTCACAGTGACTACAATTGCCATTTTTACAGAGTTTTGCTTACTCAAAAGCTTCCATTTTGACCAATTTCAGGCACCAAAATGACTTTAAACACACTTTTTTTACTTGAAAAAGTCATAATTCACATCCAACAGTCATTTAGAGTCAAAAGATTAAAAGTTAAAATTTCATCCATGTTGACCATTTTGGGAAAGTTCGACAGGTCCGGAGTCATCGTTTTTCATCAGAAAATTGATTTTTTGGAGTGTACCAAAAATGATTCAAAATGTCAATTGGATCGTGCCTCATGTTGAATAACCACTTTTGAAACCCTCACAGTGACCAAAATTGCCATTTTTACAGAGCTTTGCTTACTCAAAAGCTTCCTTTTTTACCAATTTCAGGCACCGAAATGACTTTAAGCACACTTATTTTAGTTGAAAAAGTCATATTTCACATCCAACAGTCATTTAGAGTCAAAAGATTAAAAGTTAAAATTTCATCCATGTTGACCATTTTGGGAAAATTCGACAGGTCCGGAGTCATCGTTTTTCATCAGAAAATTGATTTTTTGTAGTGAACCAAAAATGATTCAAAATGTCAATTGGATCGTGCCTCATGTTGAATAACCACTTTTGAAACCCTCACAGTGACCAAAATTGCCATTTTTACAGAGCTTTGCTTACACAAAAGCTTTCATTTTGACCAATTTCAGGCACCGAAATGACTTTAAACACACTTTTTTAGTTGAAAAAGTCATAATAAAATATTCCAACAGTCATTTAGAGTCAAAAGATTAAAAGTTAAAATTTCATCCATGTTGACCATTTTGGGAAAGTTTGACAGGTCCGGAGTCATCGTTTTTCATCAGAAAATTGATTTTTTGGAGGGTACCAAAAATGATTCAAAATGTCAATTGGATCGTGCCTCATGTTGAATTATCACTTTTGAAACCCTCCGAGTGACCAAAATTGCCATTTTTACAGAGCTTTGCTTACTCAAAAGCTTCCATTTTGACCAATTTCAGGCACCGAAATGACTTTAAACACACTTATTTTAGTTGAACAAGTCAAAATTCACATCCAACAGGCATTTAGAGTCAAAAGATTAAATTTTAAAATTTCATCCATATTGACCATTTTGGGAAAGTTCGACAGGTCCAGAGTCATCGTTTTTCATCAGAAAATTGATTTTTTGGAGTGTACCAAAAATGATTCAAAATGTCAATTGGATCGTGCCTCATGTTGAATAACCACTTTTGAAACCCTCACAGTGACCAAAATTGCCATTTTTACAGAGCTTTGCTTACTCAAAAGCTTCCTTTTTTACCAATTTCAGGCACCAAAATGACTTTAAGCACACTTATTTTAGTTGAAAAAGTCATATTTCACATCCAACAGTCATTTAGAGTCAAAAGATTAAATGTTAACATTTCATCCATATTGACCATTTTGGGAAAGTTCGAAAGGTCCGGAGTCATCGTTTTTCATCAGATATTTGATTTTTTGCAGTGTACCAAAAATGATTCAAAATGTCAATTGGATTGTGCCTCATGTTGAATAACCACTTTTGAAACCCTCACAGTGACCAAAATTGCCATTTTTACAGAGTTTTGCTTACTCAAAACTTCCATTTTGAGCAATTTCAGGCACCGAAATGACTTTAAACACACTTATTTTAGTTGAACAAGTCATAATTCACATCCAACAGTCATTTAGAGTCAAAAGATTAAATGTTAAAATTTCATCCATATTGACCATTTTGGGAAAGTTCGACAGGTCCGGAGTCATTGTTTTTCATCAGAAAATTGATTTTTTGTAGTGAACTAAAAATGATTCAAAATGTCAATTGGATCGTGCCTCATGTTGAATAACCACTTTTGAAACCCTCACAGTGACCAAAATTGCCATTTTAACAGAGCTTTGCTTACTCAAAAGCTTCCATTTTGACCGATTTCAGGCACCGAAATGACTTTAAACACACTTATTTTATTTTAACAAGTCAAAATTCACATCCAACAGTCATTTAGAGTCAAAAGATTAAATGTTAAAATTTCATCCATATTGACCATTTTGGGAAAGTTCGACAGGTCCGGAGTCATCGTTTTTCATCAGAAAATTGATTTTTTGGTGTGTACCAAAAATGATTCAAAATGTCAATTGGATTGTGCCTCATGTTGAATAACCAATTTTGAAACCCTCAGAGTGACCAAAATTGCCATTTTTACAGAGCTTTGCTTACT
Organism: Lissotriton helveticus; assembly: GCF_964261635.1. NCBI lineage: Eukaryota > Metazoa > Chordata > Amphibia > Caudata > Salamandridae > Lissotriton > Lissotriton helveticus. Next base: position 340,540,057 of record NC_136072.1, read on the forward strand.
CAAAAGCTTCCTTTTTTACCAATTTCAGGCACCGAAATGACTTTAAGCACACTTATTTTAGTTGAAAAAGTCATATTTCACATCCAACAGTCATTTAGAGTCAAAAGATTAAAAGTTAAAATTTCATCCATGTTGACCATTTTGGGAAAATTCGACAGGTCCGGAGTCATCGTTTTTCATCAGAAAATTGATTTTTTGTAGTGAACCAAAAATGATTCAAAATGTCAATTGGATCGTGCCTCATGTTGAATAACCACTTTTGAAACCCTCACAGTGACCAAAATTGCCATTTTTACAGAGCTTTGCATACTCAAAAGCTTCCATTTTGAGCAATTTCAGGCACCGAAATAACTTTAAACACACTTATTTTAGTTGAACAAGTCATAATTCACATCCAACAAGCATTTAAAGTCAAACGATTAAAAGTTAAAATTTCATCCATGTTGACCATTTTGGGAAAGTTCGACATGTCCGGAGTCATCGTTTTTCATCAGAAAATTGTTTTTTTGGAGTGTACCAAAAATGATTCAAAATGTCAATTGGATCGTGCCTCATGTTGAATAACCACTTTTGAAACCCTCACAGTGACCAAAATTGCCATTTTTCCAGAGCTTTGCTTACTCAAAAGCTTCCTTTTTTTAACAATTTCAGGCACCGAAATGACTTTAAGCACACTTATTTTAGTTGAAAAAGTCATATTTCACATCCAACAGTCATTTAGAGTCAAAAGATTAAATGTTAACATTTCATCCATATTGACCATTTTGGGAAAGTTCGAAAGGTCCGGAGTCATCGTTTTTCATCAGAAAATTGATTTTTTGGAGTGTACCAAAAATGATTCAAAATGTCAATTGGATCGTGCCTCATGTTGAATAACCACTTTTGAAACCCTCACAGTGACCAAAATTGCCATTTTTCCAGAGCTTTGCTTACTCAAAAGCTTCCTTTTTTTACCAATTTCAGGCACCAAAATGACTTTAAGCACACGTATTTTAGTTGAAAAAGCCATATTTCACATCCAACAGTCATTTAGAGTCAAAAGATTAAATGTTAACATTTCATCCATATTGACCATTTTGGGAAAGTTCGAAAGGTCCGGAGTCATCGTTTTTCATCAGAAAATTGATTTTTTGGAGTGTACCAAAAATGATTCAAAATGTCAATTGGATCGTGCCTCATGTTGAATAACCACTTTTGAAACCCTCACAGTGACCAAAATTGTCATTTTTACAGAGCTTTGCTTACTCAAAAGCTTCCATTTTGACCAATTTCAGGCACCGAAAGGACATTAAACACACTTATTTTAGTTGAACAAGTCAAAATTCACATCCAACAGGCATTTAGAGTCAAAAGATTAAAAGTTAAAATTTCATCCATGTTGACCATTTTGGGAAAGTTCGACAGGTCCGGAGTCATCGTTTTTCATCAGAAAACTGATTTTTGTAGTGTACCAAAAATGATTCAAAATGTCAATTGGATCGTGCCTCATGTTGAATAACCACTTTTGAAACCCTCACAGTGACCAAAATTGCCATTTTTACAGAGTTTTGCTTGCTCAAAAGCTTCCATTTTGACCAATTTTAGGCACCGAAATGACTTTAAACACACTTTTTTTAGTTGAAAAAGTCACAATAACACATTCTAACAGTCATTTAGAGTAAAAAGATTAAAAGTTAAAATTTCATCCATGTTGACCATTTTGGGAAAATTCGACAGGTCCGGAGTCATCGTTTTTCATCAGAAAATTGATTTTTTGTAGTGAACCAAAAATGATTCAAAATGTCAATTGGATCGTGCCTCATGTTGAATAACCACTTTTGAAACCCTCACAGTGACCAAAATTGCCATTTTTACAGAGCTTTGCATACTCAAAAGCTTCCATTTTGAGCAATTTCAGGCACCGAAATAACTTTAAACACACTTATTTTAGTTGAACAAGTCATAATTCACATCCAACAAGCATTTAGAGTCAAAAGATTAAATGTTAACATTTCATCCATATTGACCATTTTGGGAAAGTTCGAAATGTCCGGAGTCATCGTTTTTCATCAGAAAATTGATTTTTTGGAGTGTACCAAAAATGATTCAAAATGTCAATTGGATCGTGCCTCATGTTGAATAACCACTTTTGAAACCCTCACAGTGACCAAAATTGCCATTTTTCCAGAGCTTTGCTTACTCAAAAGCTTCCTTTTTTTACCAATTTCAGGCACCGAAATGACTTTAAGCACACGTATTTTAGTTGAAAAAGCCATATTTCACATCCAACAGTCATTTAGAGTCAAAAGATTAAATGTTAACATTTCATCCATATTGAGCATTTTGGGAAAGTTCGAAAGGTCCGGAGTCATCGTTTTTCATCAGAAAATTGATTTTTTGGAGTGTACCAAAAATGATTCAAAATGTCAATTGGATCGTGCCTCATGTTGAATAACCACTTTTGAAACCCTCACAGTGACCAAAATTGTCATTTTTACAGAGCTTTGCTTGCTCAAAAGCTTCCATTTTGACCAATTTCAGGCACCGAAAGGACATTAAACACACTTATTTTAGTTGAACAAGTCAAAATTCACATCCAACAGGCATTTAGAGTCAAAAGATTAAAAGTTAAAATTTCATCCATGTTGACCATTTTGGGAAAGTTCAACAGGTCCGGAGTCATCGTTTTTCATCAGAAAACTGATTTTTGTAGTGTACCAAAAATGATTCAAAATGTCAATTGGATCGTGCCTCATGTTGAATAACCACTTTTGAAACCCTCACAGTGACCAAAATTGCCATTTTTACAGAGTTTTGCTTGCTCAAAAGCTTCCATTTTGACCAATTTTAGGCACCGAAATGACTTTAAACACACTTTTTTTAGTTGAAAAAGTCACAATAACACATTCTAACAGTCATTTAGAGTAAAAAGATTAAAAGTTAAAATTTCATCCATGTTGACCATTTTGGGAAAGTTCGACAGGTCCGGAGTCATCGTTTTTCATCAGAAAATTGATTTTTTGGTGTGTACCAAAAATAATTCAAAATGTCAATTGGATTGTGCCTCATGTTGAATAACAGCTTTTGAAACCCTCACAGTGACCAAACTTGCCATTTTTACAGAGCTTTGCTGACTCAAAAGCTTCCATTTTGACCAATTTCAGGCACCGAAATGACTTTAAACACACTTATTTTAGTTGAACAAGTCATAATTCACATCCAACAGTCATTTAGAGTCAAAAGATTAAAAGTTAAAATTTCATCCATGTTGACCATTTTGGGAAAATTCGACAGGTCCGGAGTCATCGTTTTTCATCAGAAAATTTATTTTTTGGAGTGTACCAAAAATGATTCAAAATGTCAATTGGATTGTGCCTCATGTTGAATAACCACTTTTGAAACCCTAACAGTGACCAAAATTGCCATTTCTACAGAGTTTTGATTACTCAAAAGCTGCCATTTTGAGCAATTTCAGGCACCGAAATGACTTTAAACACACTTATTTTAGTTGAACAAGTCATAATTCACATCCAACAGTCATTTAGAGTCAAAAGATTAAAAGTTAAAATTTCATCGATATTGACCATTTTGGGAAAGTTCGACAGGTCCGGAGTCATCGTTTTTCATCAGAAAATTGATTTTTTGGTGTGTACCAAAAATAATTCAAAATGTCAATTGGATTGTGCCTCATGTTGAATAACCGCTTTTGAAACCCTCACAGTGACCAAACTTGCCATTTTTACAGAGCTTTGCTGACTCAAAAGCTTCCATTTTGACCAATTTCAGGCACCGAAATGACTTTAAACACACTTATTTTAGTTGAACAAGTCATAATTCACATCCAACAGTCATTTAGAGTCAAAAGATTAAAAGTTAAAATGTCATCCATGTTGACCATTTTGGGAAAATTGGACAGGTCCGGAGTCATCGTTTTTCATCAGAAAATTGATTTTTTGGTGTGTACCAAAAATGATTCAAAATGTCAATTGGATCGTGCCTCATGTTGAATAACCACTTTTAAAACCCTCACAGTGACCAAAATTGCCATTTTTACAGAGCTTTGCTAACTCAAAAGCTTCCATTTTGACCAATTTCAGGCACCGAAATGACTTTAAACACACTTATTTTAGTTGAACAAGTCATAATTCACATCCAACAGGCATTTAGAGTCAAAAGATTAAAAGTTAAAATTTCATCCATGTTGACCATTTTGGGAAAGTTTGACAGGTCCGGAGTCATCGTTTTTCATCAGAAAACTGATTTTTTGGAGTGTACCAAAAATGATTCAAAATGTCAATTGGATCGTGCCTCATGTTGAATAACCACTTTTGAAACCCTCACAGTGACCAAAATTGCCATTATTACAGAGCTTTGCTTACTCAAAAGCTTTCTTTTTGACCAATTTCAGGCACCAAAAATGACTTTAAACACACTTTTTTTAGTTGAAAAAGTCATAATTCACATCCAACAGTCATTTAGAGTCAAAAGATTAAAAGTTAAAATTTCATCCATATTGGCCATTTTGGGAAAGTTCGACAGGTCCGGAGTCATTGTTTTTCATCAGAAAACTGATTTTTTGGAGTGTACCAAAAATGATTCAAAATGTCAATTGGATCGTGCCTCATGTTGAATAACCACTTTTGAAACCCTCACAGTGACCAAAATTGCCATTTTTACAGAGTTTTGCTTACTCAAAAGCTTCCATTTTGACAAATTTTAGGCACCGAAATGACTTTAAACACACTTTTTTTAGTTGAAAAAGTCATAATAACACATTCCAACAGTCATTTAGAGTCAAAAGATTAAAAGGTAAATTTTCATCCATGTTGACCATTTTGGGAAAGTTCGACAGGTCTTGAGTCATCGTTTTTCATCAGAAAATTGATTTTTTGGAGTGTACCAAAAATGATTCAAAATGTCAATTGGATCGTGCCTCATGTTGAATAACCACTTTTGAAACCCTCACAGTGACCAAAATTGCCATTTTTACAGAGCTTTGCTTACTCAAAAGCTTCAATTTTGACCAATTTCAGGCACCGAAAGGACATTAAACACACTTATTTTAGTTGAACAAGTCAAAATTCACATCCAACAGGCATTTAGAGTCAAAAGATTAAAAGTTAAAATTTCATCCATGTTTACCATTTTGGGAAAGTTCGACAGGTCCGGAGTCATCGTTTTTCATCGGAAAATTGATTTTTTGGAGTGTACCAAAAATTATTCAAAATGTCAATTGAATTGTGCCTCATGTTGAATAACCACTTTTGAAACCCTCACAGTGACCAAAATTGCCATTTTTACAGAGCTTTGCTTACACAAAAGCTTTCATTTTGACCAATTTCAGGCACCGAAATGACTTTAAACACACTTTTTTTAGTTGAAAAAGTCATAATAAAATATTCCAACATTCATTTAGAGTCAAAAGATTAAAAGTTAAAATTTCATCCATGTTGACCATTTTGGGAAAGTTTGACAGGTCCGGAGTCATCGTTTTTCATCAGAAAATTGATTTTTTGGTGTGCACCAAAAATGATTCAAAATGTCAATTGGATTGTGCCTCATGTTGAATAACCGCTTTTGAAACCCTCACAGTGACCAAAATTGCCATTTTTACAGAGCTTTGCTTACTCAAAAGCTTCAATTTTGACCAATTTCAGGCACCGAAAGGACTTTAAACACACTTATTTTAGTTGAACAAGTCATAATTCACATCCAACAGTCATTTAGAGTCAAAAGATTAAAAGTTAAAATTTCATCCATGTTGGCCATTTTGGGAAAGTTCGACAGGTCCGGAGTCATTGTTTTTCATCAGAAAACTGATTTTTTGGAGTGTACCAAAAATGATTCAAAATGTCAATTGGATCGTGCCTCATGTTGAATAACCACTTTTGAAACCCTCACAGTGACCAAAATTGCCATTTTTACTGAGTTTTGCTTACTCAAAAGCTTCCATTTTGACAAATTTTAGGCACCGAAATGACTTTAAACACACTTTTTTTAGTTGAAAAAGTCATAATAACACATTCCAACAGTCATTTAGAGTCAAAAGATTAAAAGGTAAATTTTCATCCATGTTGACCATTTTGGGAAAGTTCGACAGGTCTTGAGTCATCGTTTTTCATCAGAAAATTGATTTTTTGGAGTGTACCAAAAATGATTCAAAATGTCAATTGGATCGTGCCTCATGTTGAATAACCACTTTTGAAACCCTCACAGTGACCAAAATTGCCATTTTTACAGAGCTTTGCTTACTCAAAAGCTTCAATTTTGACCAATTTCAGGCACCGAAAGGACATTAAACACACTTATTTTAGTTGAACAAGTCAAAATTCACATCCAACAGGCATTTAGAGTCAAAAGATTAAAAGTTAAAATTTCATCCATGTTTACCATTTTGGGAAAGTTCGACAGGTCCGGAGTCATCGTTTTTCATCGGAAAATTGATTTTTTGGAGTGTACCAAAAATTATTCAAAATGTCAATTGAATTGTGCCTCATGTTGAATAACCACTTTTGAAACCCTCACAGTGACCAAAATTGCCATTTTTACAGAGCTTTGCTTACACAAAAGCTTTCATTTTGACCAATTTCAGGCACCGAAATGACTTTAAACACACTTTTTTTAGTTGAAAAAGTCATAATAAAATATTCCAACAGTCATTTAGAGTCAAAAGATTAAAAGTTAAAATTTCATCCATGTTGACCATTTTGGGAAAGTTTGACAGGTCCGGAGTCATCGTTTTTCATCAGAAAATTTATTTTTTGGTGTGCACCAAAAATGATTCAAAATGTCAATTGGATTGTGCCTCATGTTGAATAACCGCTTTTGAAACCCTCACAGTGACCAAAATTGCCATTTTTACAGAGCTTTGCTTACTCAAAAGCTTCAATTTTGACCAATTTCAGGCACCGAAAGGACTTTAAACACACTTATTTTAGTTGAAAAAGTCATAATTCACATCCAACAGTCATTTAGAGTCAAAAGATTAAAAGTTAAAATTTCATCCATGTTGACCATTTTGGGAAAGTTCGACAGGTCCGGAGTCATCGTTTTTCATCAGAAAATAGATTTTTTGGAGTGTACCAAAAATGATTCAAAATGTCAATTGGATCGTGCCTCATGTTGAATAACCACTTTTGAAACCCTCACAGTGACCAAAATTGCCATTTTTACAGAGCTTTGCTTACTCAAAAGCTTCCTTTTTTACCAATTTCAGGCACCGAAATGACTTTAAGCACACTTATTTTAGTTGAAAAAGTCATATTTCACATCCAACAGTCATTTAGAGTCAAAAGATTAAAAGTTAAAATTTCATCCATGTTGACCATTTTGGGAAAATTCGACAGGTCCGGAGTCATCGTTTTTCATCAGAAAATTGATTTTTTGTAGTGAACCAAAAATGATTCAAAATGTCAATTGGATCGTGCCTCATGTTGAATAACCACTTTTGAAACCCTCACAGTGACCAAAATTGCCATTTTTACAGAGCTTTGCTTACTCAAAAGCTTTCTTTTTGACCAATTTCAGGCACCGAAATGACTTTATACACACTTTTTTTAGTTGAAAAAGTCATATTTCACATCCAACAGTCATTTAGAGTCAAAAGATTAAAAGTTAAAATTTCATCCATGTTGGCCATTTTGGGAAAGTTCGACAGGTCCGGAGTCATCATTTTTCATCAGAAAACTGATTTTTTGGAGTGTACCAAAAATTATTCAAAATGTCAATTGGATCGTGCCTCATGTTGAATAACCACTTTTGAAACCCTCACAGTGACCAAAATTGCCATTTTTACAGAGCTTTGCTTACACAAAAGCTTTCATTTTGACCAATTTCAGGCACCGAAATGACTTTAAACACACTTTTTTTAGTTGAAAAAGTCATAATAAAATATTCCAACAGTCATTTAGAGTCAAAAGATTAAAAGTTAAAATTTCATCCATGTTGACCATTTTGGGAAAGTTTGACAGGTCCGGAGTCATCGTTTTTCATCAGAAAATTGATTTTTTGGAGGGTACCAAAAATGATTCAAAATGTCAATTGGATCGTGCCTCATGTTGAATTATCACTTTTGAAACCCTCAGAGTGACCAAAATTGCCATTTTTACAGAGCTTTGCTTACTCAAAAGCTTCCATTTTGATCAATTTCAGGCACCGAAATGACTTTAAGCACACTTATTTTAGTTGAACAAGTCATAATTCACATCCAACAGTCATTTAGAGTCAAAAGATTAAATGTTAAAATTTCATCGATATTGACCATTTTGGGAAAGTTCGACAGGTCCGGAGTCATCGTTTATCATCAGAAAATTGATTTTTTGGTGTGCACCAAAAATAATTCAAAATGTCAATTGGATTGTGCCTCATGTTGAATAACCGCTTTTGAAACCCTCACAGTGACCAAAATTGCCATTTTTACAGAGTTTTGCTTACTCAAAAGCTTCCATTTTGACCAATTTCAGGCACCGAAAGGACTTTAAACACACTTATTTTAGTTGAACAAGTCATAATTCACATCCAACAGTCATTTAGAGTCAAAAGATTAAATGTTAAAATTTCATCCATATTGACCATTTTGGGAAAGTTCGACAGGTCCGGAGACATCGTTTTTCATCAGAAAATTGATTTTTTGGTGTGTACCAAAAATGATTCAAAATGTCAATTGGATTGTGCCTCATGTTGAATAACCAATTTTGAAACCCTCAGAGTGACCAAAATTGCCATTTTTACAGAGCTTTGCTTACTCAAAAGCTTCCTTTTTTACCAATTTCAGGCACCGAAATGACTTTAAGCACACTTATTTTAGTTGAAAAAGTCATATTTCACATCCAACAGTCATTTAGAGTCAAAAGATTAAAAGTTAAAATTTCATCCATGTTGACCATTTTGGGAAAATTCGACAGGTCCGGAGTCATCGTTTTTTATCAGAAAATTGATTTTTTGTAGTGAACCAAAAATGATTCAAAATGTCAATTGGATCGTGCCTCATGTTGAATAACCACTTTTGAAACCCTCACAGTGACCAAAATTGCCATTTTTACAGAGCTTTGCATACTCAAAAGCTTCCATTTTGAGCAATTTCAGGCACCGAAATAACTTTAAACACACTTATTTTAGTTGAACAAGTCATAATTCACATCCAACAAGCATTTAAAGTCAAACGATTAAAAGTTAAAATTTCATCCATGTTGACCATTTTGGGAAAGTTCGACAGGTCCGGAGTCATCGTTTTTCATCAGAAAATTGATTTTTTGGAGTGTACCAAAAATGATTCAAAATGTCAATTGGATCGTGCCTCATGTTGAATAACCACTTTTGAAACCCTCACAGTGACCAAAATTGCCATTTTTCCAGAGCTTTGCTTACTCAAAAGCTTCCTTTTTTTAACAATTTCAGGCACCGAAATGACTTTAAGCACACTTATTTTAGTTGAAAAAGTCATATTTCACATCCAACAGTCATTTAGAGTCAAAAGATTAAATGTTAACATTTCATCCATATTGACCATTTTGGGAAAGTTCGAAAGGTCCGGAGTCATCGTTTTTCATCAGAAAATTGATTTTTTGGAGTGTACCAAAAATGATTCAAAATGTCAATTGGATCGTGCCTCATGTTGAATAACCACTTTTGAAACCCTCACAGTGACCAAAATTGCCATTTTTCCAGAGCTTTGCTTACTCAAAAGCTTCCTTTTTTTACCAATTTCAGGCACCAAAATGACTTTAAGCACACGTATTTTAGTTGAAAAAGCCATATTTCACATCCAACAGTCATTTAGAGTCAAAAGATTAAATGTTAACATTTCATCCATATTGACCATTTTGGGAAAGTTCGAAAGGTCCGGAGTCATCGTTTTTCATCAGAAAATTGATTTTTTGGAGTGTACCAAAAATGATTCAAAATGTCAATTGGATCGTGCCTCATGTTGAATAACCACTTTTGAAACCCTCACAGTGACCAAAATTGCCATTTTTACAGAGTTTTGCTTGCTCAAAAGCTTCCATTTTGACCAATTTTAGGCACCGAAATGACTTTAAACACACTTTTTTTAGTTGAAAAAGTCACAATAACACATTCTAACAGTCATTTAGAGTAAAAAGATTAAAAGTTAAAATTTCATCCATGTTGACCATTTTGGGAAAGTTCGACAGGTCCGGAGTCATCGTTTTTCATCAGAAAATTGATTTTTTGGAGTGTACCAAAAATGATTCAAAATGTCAATTGGATCGTGCCTCATGTTGAATAACCACTTTTGAAACCCTCACAGTGACCAAAATTGCCATTTTTACAGAGCTTTGCTTACACAAAAGCTTTCATTTTGACCAATTTCAGGCACCGAAATGACTTTAAACACACTTTTTTTAGTTGAAAAAGTCATAATAAAATATTCCAACAGTCATTTAGAGTCAAAAGATTAAAAGTTAAAATTTCATCCATGTTGACCATTTTGGGAAAGTTTGACAGGTCCGGAGTCATCGTTTTTCATCAGAAAACTGATTTTTTGGAGTGTACCAAAAATGATTCAAAATGTCAATTGGATCGTGCCTCATGTTGAATAACCACTTTTGAAACCCTCACAGTGACCAAAATTGCCATTATTACAGAGCTTTGCTTACTCAAAAGCTTTCTTTTTGACCAATTTCAGGCACCAAAAATGACTTTAAACACACTTTTTTTAGTTGAAAAAGTCATAATTCACATCCAACAGTCATTTAGAGTCAAAAGATTAAAAGTTAAAATTTCATCCATATTGGCCATTTTGGGAAAGTTCGACAGGTCCGGAGTCATTGTTTTTCATCAGAAAACTGATTTTTTGGAGTGTACCAAAAATGATTCAAAATGTCAATTGGATCGTGCCTCATGTTGAATAACCACTTTTGAAACCCTCACAGTGACCAAAATTGCCATTTTTACAGAGTTTTGCTTACTCAAAAGCTTCCATTTTGACAAATTTTAGGCACCGAAATGACTTTAAACACACTTTTTTTAGTTGAAAAAGTCATAATAACACATTCCAACAGTCATTTAGAGTCAAAAGATTAAAAGGTAAATTTTCATCCATGTTGACCATTTTGGGAAAGTTCGACAGGTCTTGAGTCATCGTTTTTCATCAGAAAATTGATTTTTTGGAGTGTACCAAAAATGATTCAAAATGTCAATTGGATCGTGCCTCATGTTGAATAACCACTTTTGAAACCCTCACAGTGACCAAAATTGCCATTTTTACAGAGCTTTGCTTACTCAAAAGCTTCAATTTTGACCAATTTCAGGCACCGAAAGGACATTAAACACACTTATTTTAGTTGAACAAGTCAAAATTCACATCCAACAGGCATTTAGAGTCAAAAGATTAAAAGTTAAAATTTCATCCATGTTTACCATTTTGGGAAAGTTCGACAGGTCCGGAGTCATCGTTTTTCATCGGAAAATTGATTTTTTGGAGTGTACCAAAAATTATTCAAAATGTCAATTGAATTGTGCCTCATGTTGAATAACCACTTTTGAAACCCTCACAGTGACCAAAATTGCCATTTTTACAGAGCTTTGCTTACACAAAAGCTTTCATTTTGACCAATTTCAGGCACCGAAATGACTTTAAACACACTTTTTTTAGTTGAAAAAGTCATAATAAAATATTCCAACATTCATTTAGAGTCAAAAGATTAAAAGTTAAAATTTCATCCATGTTGACCATTTTGGGAAAGTTTGACAGGTCCGGAGTCATCGTTTTTCATCAGAAAATTGATTTTTTGGTGTGCACCAAAAATGATTCAAAATGTCAATTGGATTGTGCCTCATGTTGAATAACCGCTTTTGAAACCCTCACAGTGACCAAAATTGCCATTTTTACAGAGCTTTGCTTACTCAAAAGCTTCAATTTTGACCAATTTCAGGCACCGAAAGGACTTTAAACACACTTATTTTAGTTGAACAAGTCATAATTCACATCCAACAGTCATTTAGAGTCAAAAGATTAAAAGTTAAAATTTCATCCATGTTGGCCATTTTGGGAAAGTTCGACAGGTCCGGAGTCATTGTTTTTCATCAGAAAACTGATTTTTTGGAGTGTACCAAAAATGATTCAAAATGTCAATTGGATCGTGCCTCATGTTGAATAACCACTTTTGAAACCCTCACAGTGACCAAAATTGCCATTTTTACTGAGTTTTGCTTACTCAAAAGCTTCCATTTTGACAAATTTTAGGCACCGAAATGACTTTAAACACACTTTTTTTAGTTGAAAAAGTCATAATAACACATTCCAACAGTCATTTAGAGTCAAAAGATTAAAAGGTAAATTTTCATCCATGTTGACCATTTTGGGAAAGTTCGACAGGTCTTGAGTCATCGTTTTTCATCAGAAAATTGATTTTTTGGAGTGTACCAAAAATGATTCAAAATGTCAATTGGATCGTGCCTCATGTTGAATAACCACTTTTGAAACCCTCACAGTGACCAAAATTGCCATTTTTACAGAGCTTTGCTTACTCAAAAGCTTCAATTTTGACCAATTTCAGGCACCGAAAGGACATTAAACACACTTATTTTAGTTGAACAAGTCAAAATTCACATCCAACAGGCATTTAGAGTCAAAAGATTAAAAGTTAAAATTTCATCCATGTTTACCATTTTGGGAAAGTTCGACAGGTCCGGAGTCATCGTTTTTCATCGGAAAATTGATTTTTTGGAGTGTACCAAAAATTATTCAAAATGTCAATTGAATTGTGCCTCATGTTGAATAACCACTTTTGAAACCCTCACAGTGACCAAAATTGCCATTTTTACAGAGCTTTGCTTACACAAAAGCTTTCATTTTGACCAATTTCAGGCACCGAAATGACTTTAAACACACTTTTTTTAGTTGAAAAAGTCATAATAAAATATTCCAACAGTCATTTAGAGTCAAAAGATTAAAAGTTAAAATTTCATCCATGTTGACCATTTTGGGAAAGTTTGACAGGTCCGGAGTCATCGTTTTTCATCAGAAAATTTATTTTTTGGTGTGCACCAAAAATGATTCAAAATGTCAATTGGATTGTGCCTCATGTTGAATAACCGCTTTTGAAACCCTCACAGTGACCAAAATTGCCATTTTTACAGAGCTTTGCTGACTCAAAAGCTTCCATTTTGACCAATTTCAGGCATAGAAATGACTTTAAACACACTTATTTTAGTTGAACAAGTCATAATTCACATCCAACAGTCATTTAGAGTCAAAAGATTAAAAGTTAAAATTTCATCCATGTTGACCATTTTGGGAAAATTCGACAGGTCCGGAGTCATCGTTTTTCATCAGAAAATTTATTTTTTGGAGTGTACCAAAAATGATTCAAAATGTCAATTGGATTGTGCCTCATGTTGAATAACCACTTTTGAAACCCTAACAGTGACCAAAATTGCCATTTCTACAGAGTTTTGCTTACTCAAAAGCTTCCATTTTGAGCAATTTCAGGCACCGAAATAACTTTAAACACACTTATTTTAGTTGAACAAGTCATAATTCACATCCAACAGTCATTTAGAGTCAAAAGATTAAAATTTAAAATTTCATCCATGTTGACCATTTTGGGAAAATTCGACAGGTCCGGAGTCATCGTTTTCATCAGAAAATTGATTTTTTGTAGTGAACCAAAAATGATTCAAAATGTCAATTGGATCGTGCCTCATGTTGAATAACCACTTTTGAAACCCTCACAGTGACCAAAAGTGCCATTTTTACAGAGCTTTGATTACTCAAAAGCTTTCATTTTGACCAATTTCAGGCACCGAAATGACTTTAAACACACTTATTTTAGTTGAACAAGTCATAATTCACATCCAACAGTCATTTAGAGTCAAAAGATTAAATGTTAAAATTTCATCCATATTGACCATTTTGGGAAAGTTCGACAGGTCCGGAGTCATCGTTTTTCATCAGAAAATTGATTTTTTGGTGTGTACCAAAAATGATTCAAAATGTCAATTGGATTGTGCCTCATGTTGAATAACCGCTTTTGAAACCCTCACAGTAACCAAAATTGCAATTTTTACAGAGTTTTGCTTACTCAAAAGCTTCCATTTTGACCAATTTCAGGCACCGAAATGACTTTAAACACACTTATTTTAGTTGAACAAGTCATAATTCACATCCAACAGTCATTTAGAGTCAAAAGATTAAAAGTTAAAATTTCATCCATGTTGACCATTTTGGGAAAATTCGACAGGTCCGGAGTCATCGTTTTTCATCAGAAAATTGATTTTTTGTAGTGAACCAAAAATGATTCAAAATGTCAATTGGATCGTGCCTCATGTTGAATAACCACTTTTGAAACCCTCACAGTGACCAAAATTGCCATTATTACAGAGCTTTGCTTACTCAAAAGCTTTCTTTTTGACCAATTTCAGGAACCAAAATGACTTTAAACACACTTTTTTTAGTTGAAAAAGTCATAATTCACATCCAACAGTCATTTAGAGTCAAAAGATTAAAAGTTAAAATTTCATCCATGTTGGCCATTTTGGGAAAGTTCGACAGGTCCGGAGTCATTGTTTTTCATCAGAAAACTGATTTTTTGGAGTGTACCAAAAATTATTCAAAATGTCAATTGGATCGTGCCTCATGTTGAATAACCACTTTTGAAACCCTCACAGTGACCAAAATTGCCATTTTTACAGAGTTTTGCTTACTCAAAAGCTTCCATTTTGACAAATTTTAGGCACCGAAATGACTTTAAACACACTTTTTTTAGTTGAAAAAGTCATAATAACACATTCCAACAGTCATTTAGAGTCAAAAGATTAAAAGGTAAATTTTCATCCATGTTGACCATTTTGGGAAAGTTCGACAGGTCTTGAGTCATCGTTTTTCATCAGAAAATTGATTTTTTGGAGTGTACCAAAAATGATTCAAAATGTCAATTGGATCGTGCCTCATGTTGAATAACCACTTTTGAAACCCTCACAGTGACCAAAATTGCCATTTTTACAGAGCTTTGCTTACTCAAAAGCTTCAATTTTGACCAATTTCAGGCACCGAAAGGACATTAAACACACTTATTTTAGTTGAACAAGTCAAAATTCACATCCAACAGGCATTTAGAGTCAAAAGATTAAAAGTTAAAATTTCATCCATGTTTACCATTTTGGGAAAGTTTGACAGGTCCGGAGTCATCGTTTTTCATCAGAAAATTGATTTTTTGGTGTGCACCAAAAATGATTCAAAATGTCAATTGGATTGTGCCTCATGTTGAATAACCGCTTTTGAAACCCTCACAGTGACCAAAATTGTCATTTTTACAGAGCTTTGCTTACTCAAAAGCTTCAATTTTGACCAATTTCAGGCACCGAAAGGACTTTAAACACACGTATTTTAGTTGAACAAGTCATAATTCACATCCAACAGTCATTTAGAGTCAAAAGATTAAATGTTAAAATTTCATCCATATTGACCATTTTGGGAAAGTTCGACAGGTCCGGAGTCATCGTTTTTCATCAGAAAATTGATTTTTTGGTGTGTACCAAAAATGATTCAAAATGTCAATTGGATTGTGCCTCATGTTGAATAACCGATTTTGAAACCCTCACAGTGACTACAATTGTCATTTTTACAGAGTTTTGCTTACTCAAAAGCTTCCATTTTGACCAATTTCAGGCACCAAAATGACTTTAAACACACTTTTTTTACTTGAAAAAGTCATAATTCACATCCAACAGTCATTTAGAGTCAAAAGATTAAAAGTTAAAATTTCATCCATGTTGACCATTTTGGGAAAGTTCGACAGGTCCGGAGTCATCGTTTTTCATCAGAAAATTGATTTTTTGGAGTGTACCAAAAATGATTCAAAATGTCAATTGGATCGTGCCTCATGTTGAATAACCACTTTTGAAACCCTCACAGTGACCAAAATTGCCATTTTTCCAGAGCTTTGCTTACTCAAAAGCTTCCTTTTTTTAACAATTTCAGGCACCGAAATGACTTTAAGCACACTTATTTTAGTTGAAAAAGTCATATTTCACATCCAACAGTCATTTAGAGTCAAAAGATTAAATGTTAACATTTCATCCATATTGACCATTTTGGGAAAGTTCGAAATGTCCGGAGTCATCGTTTTTCATCAGAAAATTGATTTTTTGGAGTGTACCAAAAATGATTCAAAATGTCAATTGGATCGTGCCTCATGTTGAATAACCACTTTTGAAACCCTCACAGTGACCAAAATTGCCATTTTTCCAGAGCTTTGCTTACTCAAAAGCTTCCTTTTTTTACCAATTTCAGGCACCGAAATGACTTTAAGCACACGTATTTTAGTTGAAAAAGCCATATTTCACATCCAACAGTCATTTAGAGTCAAAAGATTAAATGTTAACATTTCATCCATATTGACCATTTTGGGAAAGTTCGAAAGGTCCGGAGTCATCGTTTTTCATCAGAAAATTGATTTTTTGGAGTGTACCAAAAATGATTCAAAATGTCAATTGGATCGTGCCTCATGTTGAATAACCACTTTTGAAACCCTCACAGTGACCAAAATTGTCATTTTTACAGAGCTTTGCTTGCTCAAAAGCTTCCATTTTGACCAATTTCAGGCACCGAAAGGACATTAAACACACTTATTTTAGTTGAACAAGTCAAAATTCACATCCAACAGGCATTTAGAGTCAAAAGATTAAAAGTTAAAATTTCATCCATGTTGACCATTTTGGGAAAGTTCAACAGGTCCGGAGTCATCGTTTTTCATCAGAAAACTGATTTTTGTAGTGTACCAAAAATGATTCAAAATGTCAATTGGATCGTGCCTCATGTTGAATAACCACTTTTGAAACCCTCACAGTGACCAAAATTGCCATTTTTACAGAGTTTTGCTTGCTCAAAAGCTTCCATTTTGACCAATTTTAGGCACCGAAATGACTTTAAACACACTTTTTTTAGTTGAAAAAGTCACAATAACACATTCTAACAGTCATTTAGAGTAAAAAGATTAAAAGTTAAAATTTCATCCATGTTGACCATTTTGGGAAAGTTCGACAGGTCCGGAGTCATCGTTTTTCATCAGAAAATTGATTTTTTGGTGTGTACCAAAAATAATTCAAAATGTCAATTGGATTGTGCCTCATGTTGAATAACCGCTTTTGAAACCCTCACAGTGACCAAACTTGCCATTTTTACAGAGCTTTGCTGACTCAAAAGCTTCCATTTTGACCAATTTCAGGCACCGAAATGACTTTAAACACACTTATTTTAGTTGAACAAGTCATAATTCACATCCAACAGTCATTTAGAGTCAAAAGATTAAAAGTTAAAATTTCATCCATGTTGACCATTTTGGGAAAATTCGACAGGTCCAGAGTCATCGTTTTTCATCAGAAAATTTATTTTTTGGAGTGTACCAAAAATGATTCAAAATGTCAATTGGATTGTGCCTCATGTTGAATAACCACTTTTGAAACCCTAACAGTGACCAAAATTGCCATTTCTACAGAGTTTTGATTACTCAAAAGCTTCCATTTTGAGCAATTTCAGGCACCGAAATGACTTTAAACACACTTATTTTAGTTGAACAAGTCATAATTCACATCCAACAGTCATTTAGAGTCAAAAGATTAAAAGTTAAAATTTCATCGATATTGACCATTTTGGGAAAGTTCGACAGGTCTGGAGTCATCGTTTTTCATCAGAAAATTGATTTTTTGGTGTGTACCAAAAATAATTCAAAATGTCAATTGGATTGTGCCTCATGTTGAATAACCGCTTTTGAAACCCTCACAGTGACCAAACTTGCCATTTTTACAGAGCTTTGCTGACTCAAAAGCTTCCATTTTGACCAATTTCAGGCACCGAAATGACTTTAAACACACTTATTTTAGTTGAACAAGTCATAATTCACATCCAACAGTCATTTAGAGTCAAAAGATTAAAAGTTAAAATTTCATCCATGTTGACCATTTTGGGAAAATTCGACAGGTCCGGAGTCATCGTTTTTCATCAGAAAATTTATTTTTTGGAGTGTACCAAAAATGATTCAAAATGTCAATTGGATTGTGCCTCATGTTGAATAACCACTTTTGAAACCCTAACAGTGACCAAAATTGCCATTTCTACAGAGTTTTGCTTACTCAAAAGCTTCCATTTTGAGCAATTTCAGGCACCGAAATAACTTTAAACACACTTATTTTAGTTGAACAAGTCATAATTCACATCCAACAGTCATTTAGAGTCAAAAGATTAAAATTTAAAATTTCATCCATGTTGACCATTTTGGGAAAATTCGACAGGTCCGGAGTCATCGTTTTCATCAGAAAATTGATTTTTTGTAGTGAACCAAAAATGATTCAAAATGTCAATTGGATCATGCCTCATGTTGAATAACCACTTTTGAAACCCTCACAGTGACCAAAATTGCCATTTTTACAGAGCTTTGATTACTCAAAAGCTTTCATTTTGACCAATTTCAGGCACCGAAATGACTTTAAACACACTTATTTTAGTTGAACAAGTCATAATTCACATCCAACAGTCATTTAGAGTCAAAAGATTAAAAGTTAAAATTTCATCCATGTTGACCATTTTGGGAAAGTTCGACAGGTCCGGAGTCATCGTTTTTCATCAGAAAATTGATTTTTTGTAGTGAACCAAAAATGATTCAAAATGTCAATTGGATCGTGCCTCATGTTGAATAACCACTTTTGAAACCCTCACAGTGACCAAAATTGCCATTTTTACAGAGCTTTGCTTACTCAAAAGCTTTCTTTTTGACCAATTTCAGGCACCGAAATGACTTTAAACACACTTTTTTTAGTTGAAAAAGTCATAATTCACATCCAACAGTCATTTAGAGTCAAAAGATTAAAAGTTAAAATTTCATCCATGTTGGCCATTTTGGGAAAGTTCGACAGGTCCGGAGTCATTGTTTTTCATCAGAAAACTGATTTTTTGGAGTGTACCAAAAATGATTCAAAATGTCAATTGGATCGTGCCTCATGTTGAATAACCACTTTTGAAACCCTCACAGTGACCAAAATTGCAATTTTTACAGAGTTTTGCTTACTCAAAAGCTTCCATTTTGACAAATTTTAGGCACCGAAATGACTTTAAACACACTTTTTTTAGTTGAAAAAGTCATAATAACACATTCCAACAGTCATTTAGAGTCAAAAGATTAAAAGGTAAATTTTCATCCATGTTGACCATTTTGGGAAAGTTCGACAGGTCTTGAGTCATCGTTTTTCATCAGAAAATTGATTTTTTGGAGTGTACCAAAAATGATTCAAAATGTCAATTGGATCGTGCCTCATGTTGAATAACCACTTTTGAAACCCTCACAGTGACCAAAATTGCCATTTTTACAGAGCTTTGCTTACTCAAAAGCTTCAATTTTGACCAATTTCAGGCACCGAAAGGACATTAAACACACTTATTTTAGTTGAACAAGTCAAAATTCACATCCAACAGGCATTTAGAGTCAAAAGATTAAAAGTTAAAATTTCATCCATGTTTACCATTTTGGGAAAGTTCGACAGGTCCGGAGTCATCGTTTTTCATTGGAAAATTGATTTTTTGGAGTGTACCAAAAATTATTCAAAATGTCAATTGAATTGTGCCTCATGTTGAATAACCACTTTTGAAACCCTCACAGTGACCAAAATTGCCATTTTTACAGAGCTTTGCTTACACAAAAGCTTTCATTTTGACCAATTTCAGGCACCGAAATGACTTTAAACACACTTTTTTTAGTTGAAAAAGTCATAATAAAATATTCCAACTGTCATTTAGAGTCAAAAGATTAAAAGTTAAAATTTCATCCATGTTGACCATTTTGGGAAAGTTTGACAGGTCCGGAGTCATCGTTTTTCATCAGAAAATTGATTTTTTGGTGTGCACCAAAAATGATTCAAAATGTCAATTGGATTGTGCCTCATGTTGAATAACCGCTTTTGAAACCCTCACAGTGACCAAAATTGCCATTTTTACAGAGCTTTGCTTACTCAAAAGCTTCAATTTTGACCAATTTCAGGCACCGAAAGGACTTTAAACACACTTATTTTAGTTGAACAAGTCATAATTCACATCCAACAGTCATTTAGAGTCAAAAGATTAAATGTTAAAATTTCATCCATATTGACCATTTTGGGAAAGTTCGACAGGTCCGGAGTCATCGTTTTTCATCAGAAAATTGATTTTTTGGTGTGTACCAAAAATGATTCAAAATGTCAATTGGATTGTGCCTCATGTTGAATAACCGATTTTGAAACCCTCACAGTGACTACAATTGCCATTTTTACAGAGTTTTGCTTACTCAAAAGCTTCCATTTTGACCAATTTCAGGCACCAAAATGACTTTAAACACACTTTTTTTACTTGAAAAAGTCATAATTCACATCCAACAGTCATTTAGAGTCAAAAGATTAAAAGTTAAAATTTCATCCATGTTGACCATTTTGGGAAAGTTCGACAGGTCCGGAGTCATCGTTTTTCATCAGAAAATTGATTTTTTGGAGTGTACCAAAAATGATTCAAAATGTCAATTGGATCGTGCCTCATGTTGAATAACCACTTTTGAAACCCTCACAGTGACCAAAATTGCCATTTTTACAGAGCTTTGCTTACTCAAAAGCTTCCTTTTTTACCAATTTCAGGCACCGAAATGACTTTAAGCACACTTATTTTAGTTGAAAAAGTCATATTTCACATCCAACAGTCATTTAGAGTCAAAAGATTAAAAGTTAAAATTTCATCCATGTTGACCATTTTGGGAAAATTCGACAGGTCCGGAGTCATCGTTTTTCATCAGAAAATTGATTTTTTGTAGTGAACCAAAAATGATTCAAAATGTCAATTGGATCGTGCCTCATGTTGAATAACCACTTTTGAAACCCTCACAGTGACCAAAATTGCCATTTTTACAGAGCTTTGCTTACTCAAAAGCTTTCTTTTTGACCAATTTCAGGCACCGAAATGACTTTAAACACACTTTTTTTAGTTGAAAAAGTCATAATTCACATCCAACAGTCATTTAGAGTCAAAAGATTAAAAGTTAAAATTTCATCCATGTTGGCCATTTTGGGAAAGTTCGACAGGTCCGGAGTCATCATTTTTCATCAGAAAACTGATTTTTTGGAGTGTACCAAAAATGATTCAAAATGTCAATTGGATCGTGCCTCATGTTGAATAACCACTTTTGAAACCCTCACAGTGACCAAAATTGCCATTTTTACAGAGCTTTGCTTACACAAAAGCTTTCATTTTGACCAATTTCAGGCACCGAAATGACTTTAAACACACTTTTTTTAGTTGAAAAAGTCATAATAAAATATTCCAACAGTCATTTAGAGTCAAAAGATTAAAAGTTAAAATTTCATCCATGTTGACCATTTTGGGAAAGTTTGACAGGTCCGGAGTCATCGTTTTTCATCAGAAAATTGATTTTTTGGAGGGTACCAAAAATGATTCAAAATGTCAATTGGATCGTGCCTCATGTTGAATTATCACTTTTGAAACCCTCAGAGTGACCAAAATTGCCATTTTTACAGAGCTTTGCTTACTCAAAAGCTTCCATTTTGATCAATTTCAGGCACCGAAATGACTTTAAGCACACTTATTTTAGTTGAACAAGTCATAATTCACATCCAACAGTCATTTAGAGTCAAAAGATTAAATATTAAAATTTCATCGATATTGACCATTTTGGGAAAGTTCGACAGGTCCGGAGTCATCGTTTTTCATCAGAAAATTGATTTTTTGGTGTGCACCAAAAATAATTCAAAATGTCAATTGGATTGTGCCTCATGTTGAATAACCGCTTTTGAAACCCTCACAGTGACCAAAATTGCCATTTTTACAGAGTTTTGCTTACTCAAAAGCTTCCATTTTGACCAATTTCAGGCACCGAAAGGACTTTAAACACACTTATTTTAGTTGAACAAGTCATAATTCACATCCAACAGTCATTTAGAGTCAAAAGATTAAATGTTAAAATTTCATCCATATTGACCATTTTGGGAAAGTTCGACAGGTCCGGAGTCATCGTTTTTCATCAGAAAATTGATTTTTTGGTGTGTACCAAAAATGATTCAAAATGTCAATTGGATTGTGCCTCATGTTGAATAACCAATTTTGAAACCCTCAGAGTGACCAAAATTGCCATTTTTACAGAGCTTTGCTTACTCAAAAGCTTCCTTTTTTACCAATTTCAGGCACCGAAATGACTTTAAGCACACTTATTTTAGTTGAAAAAGTCATATTTCACATCCAACAGTCATTTAGAGTCAAAAGATTAAAAGTTAAAATTTCATCCATGTTGACCATTTTGGGAAAATTCGACAGGTCCGGAGTCATCGTTTTTCATCAGAAAATTGATTTTTTGGAGTGTACCAAAAATGATTCAAAATGTCAATTGGATCGTGCCTCATGTTGAATAACCACTTTTGAAACCCTCACAGTGACCAAAATTGCCATTTTTACAGAGCTTTGCATACTCAAAAGCTTCCATTTTGACAAATTTTAGGCACCGAAATGACTTTAAACACACTTTTTTTAGTTGAAAAAGTCATAATAACACATTCCAACAGTCATTTAGAGTCAAAAGATTAAAAGGTAAATTTTCATCCATGTTGACCATTTTGGGAAAGTTCGACAGGTCTTGAGTCATCGTTTTTCATCAGAAAATTGATTTTTTGGAGTGTACCAAAAATGATTCAAAATGTCAATTGGATCGTGCCTCATGTTGAATAACCACTTTTGAAACCCTCACAGTGACCAAAATTGCCATTTTTACAGAGCTTTGCTTACTCAAAAGCTTCAATTTTGACCAATTTCAGGCACCGAAAGGACATTAAACACACTTATTTTAGTTGAACAAGTCAAAATTCACATCCAACAGGCATTTAGAGTCAAAAGATTAAAAGTTAAAATTTCATCCATGTTTACCATTTTGGGAAAGTTTGACAGGTCCGGAGTCATCGTTTTTCATCAGAAAATTGATTTTTTGGTGTGCACCAAAAATGATTCAAAATGTCAATTGGATTGTGCCTCATGTTGAATAACCGCTTTTGAAACCCTCACAGTGACCAAAATTGTCATTTTTACAGAGCTTTGCTTACTCAAAAGCTTCAATTTTGACCAATTTCAGGCACCGAAAGGACTTTAAACACACGTATTTTAGTTGAACAAGTCATAATTCACATCCAACAGTCATTTAGAGTCAAAAGATTAAATGTTAAAATTTCATCCATATTGACCATTTTGGGAAAGTTCGACAGGTCCGGAGTCATCGTTTTTCATCAGAAAATTGATTTTTTGGTGTGTACCAAAAATGATTCAAAATGTCAATTGGATTGTGCCTCATGTTGAATAACCGATTTTGAAACCCTCACAGTGACTACAATTGCCATTTTTACAGAGTTTTGCTTACTCAAAAGCTTCCATTTTGACCAATTTCAGGCACCAAAATGACTTTAAACACACTTTTTTTACTTGAAAAAGTCATAATTCACATCCAACAGTCATTTAGAGTCAAAAGATTAAAAGTTAAAATTTCATCCATGTTGACCATTTTGGGAAAGTTCGACAGGTCCGGAGTCATCGTTTTTCATCAGAAAATTGATTTTTTGGAGTGTACCAAAAATGATTCAAAATGTCAATTGGATCGTGCCTCATGTTGAATAACCACTTTTGAAACCCTCACAGTGACCAAAATTGCCATTTTTCCAGAGCTTTGCTTACTCAAAAGCTTCCTTTTTTTAACAATTTCAGGCACCGAAATGACTTTAAGCACACTTATTTTAGTTGAAAAAGTCATATTTCACATCCAACAGTCATTTAGAGTCAAAAGATTAAATGTTAACATTTCATCCATATTGACCATTTTGGGAAAGTTCGAAATGTCCGGAGTCATCGTTTTTCATCAGAAAATTGATTTTTTGGAGTGTACCAAAAATGATTCAAAATGTCAATTGGATCGTGCCTCATGTTGAATAACCACTTTTGAAACCCTCACAGTGACCAAAATTGCCATTTTTCCAGAGCTTTGCTTACTCAAAAGCTTCCTTTTTTTACCAATTTCAGGCACCGAAATGACTTTAAGCACACGTATTTTAGTTGAAAAAGCCATATTTCACATCCAACAGTCATTTAGAGTCAAAAGATTAAATGTTAACATTTCATCCATATTGACCATTTTGGGAAAGTTCGAAAGGTCCGGAGTCATCGTTTTTCATCAGAAAATTGATTTTTTGGAGTGTACCAAAAATGATTCAAAATGTCAATTGGATCGTGCCTCATGTTGAATAACCACTTTTGAAACCCTCACAGTGACCAAAATTGTCATTTTTACAGAGCTTTGCTTGCTCAAAAGCTTCCATTTTGACCAATTTCAGGCACTGAAAGGACATTAAACACACTTATTTTAGTTGAACAAGTCAAAATTCACATCCAACAGGCATTTAGAGTCAAAAGATTAAAAGTTAAAATTTCATCCATGTTGACCATTTTGGGAAAGTTCAACAGGTCCGGAGTCATCGTTTTTCATCAGAAAACTGATTTTTGTAGTGTACCAAAAATGATTCAAAATGTCAATTGGATCGTGCCTCATGTTGAATAACCACTTTTGAAACCCTCACTGTGACCAAAATTGCCATTTTTACAGAGTTTTGCTTGCTCAAAAGCTTCCATTTTGACCAATTTTAGGCACCGAAATGACTTTAAACACACTTTTTTTAGTTGAAAAAGTCACAATAACACATTCTAACAGTCATTTAGAGTAAAAAGATTAAAAGTTAAAATTTCATCCATGTTGACCATTTTGGGAAAGTTCGACAGGTCCGGAGTCATCGTTTTTCATCAGAAAATTGATTTTTTGGTGTGTACCAAAAATAATTCAAAATGTCAATTGGATTGTGCCTCATGTTGAATAACCGCTTTTGAAACCCTCACAGTGACCAAACTTGCCATTTTTACAGAGCTTTGCTGACTCAAAAGCTTCCATTTTGACCAATTTCAGGCACCGAAATGACTTTAAACACACTTATTTTAGTTGAACAAGTCATAATTCACATCCAACAGTCATTTAGAGTCAAAAGATTAAAAGTTAAAATTTCATCCATGTTGACCATTTTGGGAAAATTCGACAGGTCCGGAGTCATCGTTTTTCATCAGAAAATTTATTTTTTGGAGTGTACCAAAAATGATTCAAAATGTCAATTGGATTGTGCCTCATGTTGAATAACCACTTTTGAAACCCTAACAGTGACCAAAATTGCCATTTCTACAGAGTTTTGATTACTCAAAAGCTTCCATTTTGAGCAATTTCAGGCACCGAAATAACTTTAAACACACTTATTTTAGTTGAACAAGTCATAATTCACATCCAACAGTCATTTAGAGTCAAAAGATTAAAATTTTAAATTTCATCCATGTTGACCATTTTGGGAAAATTCGACAGGTCCGGAGTCATCGTTTTTCATCAGAAAATTGATTTTTTGGTGTGTACCAAAAATGATTCAAAATGTCAATTGGATTGTGCCTCATGTTGAATAACCGCTTTTGAAACCCTCACAGTAACCAAAATTGCCATTTTTACAGAGTTTTGCTTACTCAAAAGCTTCCATTTTGACCAATTTCAGGCACCGAAATGACTTTAAACACACTTATTTTAGTTGAACAAGTCATAATTCACATCCAACAGTCATTTAGAGTCAAAAGATTAAAAGTTAAAATTTCATCCATGTTGACCATTTTGGGAAAATTCGACAGGTCCGGAGTCATCGTTTTTCATCAGAAAATTGATTTTTTGTAGTGAACCAAAAATGATTCAAAATGTCAATTGGATCGTGCCTCATGTTGAATAACCACTTTTGAAACCCTCACAGTGACCAAAATTGCCATTATTACAGAGCTTTGCTTACTCAAAAGCTTTCTTTTTGACCAATTTCAGGAACCAAAAATGACTTTAAACACACTTTTTTTAGTTGAAAAAGTCATAATTCACATCCAACAGTCATTTAGAGTCAAAAGATTAAAAGTTAAAATTTCATCCATGTTGGCCATTTTGGGAAAGTTCGACAGGTCCGGAGTCATTGTTTTTCATCAGAAAACTGATTTTTTGGAGTGTACCAAAAATGATTCAAAATGTCAATTGGATCGTGCCTCATGTTGAATAACCACTTTTGAAACCCTCACAGTGACCAAAATTGCCATTTTTACAGAGTTTTGCTTACTCAAAAGCTTCCATTTTGACAAATTTTAGGCACCGAAATGACTTTAAACACACTTTTTTTAGTTGAAAAAGTCATAATAACACATTCCAACAGTCATTTAGAGTCAAAAGATTAAAAGGTAAATTTTCATCCATGTTGACCATTTTGGGAAAGTTCGACAGGTCTTGAGTCATCGTTTTTCATCAGAAAATTGATTTTTTGGAGTGTACCAAAAATGATTCAAAATGTCAATTGGATCGTGCCTCATGTTGAATAACCACTTTTGAAACCCTCACAGTGACCAAAATTGCCATTTTTACAGAGCTTTGCTTACTCAAAAGCTTCAATTTTGACCAATTTCAGACACCGAAAGGACATTAAACACACTTATTTTAGTTGAACAAGTCAAAATTCACATCCAACAGGCATTTAGAGTCAAAAGATTAAAAGTTAAAATTTCATCCATGTTTACCATTTTGGGAAAGTTCGACAGGTCCGGAGTCATCGTTTTTCATCGGAAAATTGATTTTTTGGAGTGTACCAAAAATTATTCAAAATGTCAATTGAATTGTGCCTCATGTTGAATAACCACTTTTGAAACCCTCACAGTGACCAAAATTGCCATTTTTACAGAGCTTTGCTTACACAAAAGCTTTCATTTTGACCAATTTCAGGCACCGAAATGACTTTAAACACACTTTTTTTAGTTGAAAAAGTCATAATAAAATATTCCAACATTCATTTAGAGTCAAAAGATTAAAAGTTAAAATTTCATCCATGTTGACCATTTTGGGAAAGTTTGACAGGTCCGGAGTCATCGTTTTTCATCAGAAAATTGATTTTTTGGTGTGCACCAAAAATGATTCAAAATGTCAATTGGATTGTGCCTCATGTTGAATAACCGCTTTTGAAACCCTCACAGTGACCAAAATTGCCATTTTTACAGAGCTTTGCTTACTCAAAAGCTTCAATTTTGACCAATTTCAGGCACCGAAAGGACTTTAAACACACTTATTTTAGTTGAACAAGTCATAATTCACATCCAACAGTCATTTAGAGTCAAAAGATTAAAAGTTAAAATTTCATCCATGTTGACCATTTTGGGAAAGTTCGACAGGTCCGGAGTCATCGTTTTTCATCAGAAAATTGATTTTTTGTAGTGAACCAAAAATGATTCAAAATGTCAATTGGATCGTGCCTCATGTTGAATAACCACTTTTGAAACCCTCACAGTGACCAAAATTGCCATTTTTACAGAGCTTTGCTTACTCAAAAGGTTTCTTTTTGACCAATTTCAGGCACCGAAATGACTTTAAACACACTTTTTTTAGTTGAAAAAGTCATAATTCACATCCAACAGTCATTTAGAGTCAAAAGATTAAAAGTTAAAATTTCATCCATGTTGGCCATTTTGGGAAAGTTCGACAGGTCCGGAGTCATTGTTTTTCATCAGAAAACTGATTTTTTGGAGTGTACCAAAAATTATTCAAAATGTCAATTGGATCGTGCCTCATGTTGAATAACCACTTTTGAAACCCTCACAGTGACCAAAATTGCCATTTTTACAGAGTTTTGCTTACTCAAAAGCTTCCATTTTGACAAATTTTAGGCACCGAAATGACTTTAAACACACTTTTTTTAGTTGAAAAAGTCATAATAACACATTCCAACAGTCATTTAGAGTCAAAAGATTAAAAGGTAAATTTTCATCCATGTTGACCATTTTGGGAAAGTTCGACAGGTCTTGAGTCATCGTTTTTCATCAGAAAATTGATTTTTTGGAGTGTACCAAAAATGATTCAAAATGTCAATTGGATCGTGCCTCATGTTGAATAACCACTTTTGAAACCCTCACAGTGACCAAAATTGCCATTTTTACAGAGCTTTGCTTACTCAAAAGCTTCAATTTTGACCAATTTCAGGCACCGAAAGGACATTAAACACACTTATTTTAGTTGAACAAGTCAAAATTCACATCCAACAGGCATTTAGAGTCAAAAGATTAAAAGTTAAAATTTCATCCATGTTTACCATTTTGGGAAAGTTTGACAGGTCCGGAGTCATCGTTTTTCATCAGAAAATTGATTTTTTGGTGTGCACCAAAAATGATTCAAAATGTCAATTGGATTGTGCCTCATGTTGAATAACCGCTTTTGAAACCCTCACAGTGACCAAAATTGTCATTTTTACAGAGCTTTGCTTACTCAAAAGCTTCAATTTTGACCAATTTCAGGCACCGAAAGGACTTTAAACACACGTATTTTAGTTGAACAAGTCATAATTCACATCCAACAGTCATTTAGAGTCAAAAGATTAAATGTTAAAATTTCATCCATATTGACCATTTTGGGAAAGTTCGACAGGTCCGGAGTCATCGTTTTTCATCAGAAAATTGATTTTTTGGTGTGTACCAAAAATGATTCAAAATGTCAATTGGATTGTGCCTCATGTTGAATAACCGATTTTGAAACCCTCACAGTGACTACAATTGCCATTTTTACAGAGTTTTGCTTACTCAAAAGCTTCCATTTTGACCAATTTCAGGCACCAAAATGACTTTAAACACACTTTTTTTACTTGAAAAAGTCATAATTCACATCCAACAGTCATTTAGAGTCAAAAGATTAAAAGTTAAAATTTCATCCATGTTGACCATTTTGGGAAAGTTCGACAGGTCCGGAGTCATCGTTTTTCATCAGAAAATTGATTTTTTGGAGTGTACCAAAAATGATTCAAAATGTCAATTGGATCGTGCCTCATGTTGAATAACCACTTTTGAAACCCTCACAGTGACCAAAATTGCCATTTTTCCAGAGCTTTGCTTACTCAAAAGCTTCCTTTTTTTAACAATTTCAGGCACCGAAATGACTTTAAGCACACTTATTTTAGTTGAAAAAGTCATATTTCACATCCAACAGTCATTTAGAGTCAAAAGATTAAATGTTAACATTTCATCCATATTGACCATTTTGGGAAAGTTCGAAATGTCCGGAGTCATCGTTTTTCATCAGAAAATTGATTTTTTGGAGTGTACCAAAAATGATTCAAAATGTCAATTGGATCGTGCCTCATGTTGAATAACCACTTTTGAAACCCTCACAGTGACCAAAATTGCCATTTTTCCAGAGCTTTGCTTACTCAAAAGCTTCCTTTTTTTACCAATTTCAGGCACCGAAATGACTTTAAGCACACGTATTTTAGTTGAAAAAGCCATATTTCACATCCAACAGTCATTTAGAGTCAAAAGATTAAATGTTAACATTTCATCCATATTGACCATTTTGGGAAAGTTCGAAAGGTCCGGAGTCATCGTTTTTCATCAGAAAATTGATTTTTTGGAGTGTACCAAAAATGATTCAAAATGTCAATTGGATCGTGCCTCATGTTGAATAACCACTTTTGAAACCCTCACAGTGACCAAAATTGTCATTTTTACAGAGCTTTGCTTGCTCAAAAGCTTCCATTTTGACCAATTTCAGGCACTGAAAGGACATTAAACACACTTATTTTAGTTGAAAAAGTCAAAATTCACATCCAACAGGCATTTAGAGTCAAAAGATTAAAAGTTAAAATTTCATCCATGTTGACCATTTTGGGAAAGTTCAACAGGTCCGGAGTCATCGTTTTTCATCAGAAAACTGATTTTTGTAGTGTACCAAAAATGATTCAAAATGTCAATTGGATCGTGCCTCATGTTGAATAACCACTTTTGAAACCCTCACAGTGACCAAAATTGCCATTTTTACAGAGTTTTGCTTGCTCAAAAGCTTCCATTTTGACCAATTTTAGGCACCGAAATGACTTTAAACACACTTTTTTTAGTTGAAAAAGTCACAATAACACATTCTAACAGTCATTTAGAGTAAAAAGATTAAAAGTTAAAATTTCATCCATGTTGACCATTTTGGGAAAGTTCGACAGGTCCGGAGTCATCGTTTTTCATCAGAAAATTGATTTTTTGGTGTGTACCAAAAATAATTCAAAATGTCAATTGGATTGTGCCTCATGTTGAATAACCGCTTTTGAAACCCTCACAGTGACCAAACTTGCCATTTTTACAGAGCTTTGCTGACTCAAAAGCTTCCATTTTGACCAATTTCAGGCACCGAAATGACTTTAAACACACTTATTTTAGTTGAACAAGTCATAATTCACAGCCAACAGTCATTTAGAGTCAAAAGATTAAAAGTTAAAATTTCATCCATGTTGACCATTTTGGGAAAATTCGACAGGTCCGGAGTCATCGTTTTTCATCAGAAAATTTATTTTTTGGAGTGTACCAAAAATGATTCAAAATGTCAATTGGATTGTGCCTCATGTTGAATAACCACTTTTGAAACCCTAACAGTGACCAAAATTGCCATTTCTACAGAGTTTTGCTTACTCAAAAGCTTCCATTTTGAGCAATTTCAGGCACCGAAATAACTTTAAACACACTTATTTTAGTTGAACAAGTCATAATTCACATCCAACAGTCATTTAGAGTCAAAAGATTAAAATTTTAAATTTCATCCATGTTGACCATTTTGGGAAAATTCGACAGGTCCGGAGTCATCGTTTTTCATCAGAAAATTGATTTTTTGGTGTGTACCAAAAATGATTCAAAATGTCAATTGGATTGTGCCTCATGTTGAATAACCGCTTTTGAAACCCTCACAGTAACCAAAATTGCCATTTTTACAGAGTTTTGCTTACTCAAAAGCTTCCATTTTGACCAATTTCAGGCACCGAAATGACTTTAAACACACTTATTTTAGTTGAACAAGTCATAATTCACATCCAACAGTCATTTAGAGTCAAAAGATTAAAAGTTAAAATTTCATCCATGTTGACCATTTTGGGAAAATTCGACAGGTCCGGAGTCATCGTTTTTCATCAGAAAATTGATTTTTTGTAGTGAACCAAAAATGATTCAAAATGTCAATTGGATCGTGCCTCATGTTGAATAACCACTTTTGAAACCCTCACAGTGACCAAAATTGCCATTATTACAGAGCTTTGCTTACTCAAAAGCTTTCTTTTTGACCAATTTCAGGCACCAAAAATGACTTTAAACACACTTTTTTTAGTTGAAAAAGTCATAATTCACATCCAACAGTCATTTAGAGTCAAAAGATTAAAAGTTAAAATTTCATCCATATTGGCCATTTTGGGAAAGTTCGACAGGTCCGGAGTCATTGTTTTTCATCAGAAAACTGATTTTTTGGAGTGTACCAAAAATGATTCAAAATGTCAATTGGATCGTGCCTCATGTTGAATAACCACTTTTGAAACCCTCACAGTGACCAAAATTGCCATTTTTACAGAGTTTTGCTTACTCAAAAGCTTCCATTTTGACAAATTTTAGGCACCAAAATGACTTTAAACACACTTTTTTTAGTTGAAAAAGTCATAATAACACATTCCAACAGTCATTTAGAGTCAAAAGATTAAAAGGTAAATTTTCATCCATGTTGACCATTTTGGGAAAGTTCGACAGGTCTTGAGTCATCGTTTTTCATCAGAAAATTGATTTTTTGGAGTGTACCAAAAATGATTCAAAATGTCAATTGGATCGTGCCTCATGTTGAATAACCACTTTTGAAACCCTCACAGTGACCAAAATTGCCATTTTTACAGAGCTTTGCTTACTCAAAAGCTTCAATTTTGACCAATTTCAGGCACCGAAAGGACATTAAACACACTTATTTTAGTTGAACAAGTCAAAATTCACATCCAACAGGCATTTAGAGTCAAAAGATTAAAAGTTAAAATTTCATCCATGTTTACCATTTTGGGAAAGTTCGACAGGTCCGGAGTCATCGTTTTTCATCGGAAAATTGATTTTTTGGAGTGTACCAAAAATTATTCAAAATGTCAATTGAATTGTGCCTCATGTTGAATAACCACTTTTGAAACCCTCACAGTGACCAAAATTGCCATTTTTACAGAGCTTTGCTTACACAAAAGCTTTCATTTTGACCAATTTCAGGCACCGAAATGACTTTAAACACACTTTTTTTAGTTGAAAAAGTCATAATAAAATATTCCAACAGTCATTTAGAGTCAAAAGATTAAAAGTTAAAATGTCATCCATGTTGACCATTTTGGGAAAGTTTGACAGGACCGGAGTCATCGTTTTTCATCAGAAAATTGATTTTTTGGTGTGCACCAAAAATGATTCAAAATGTCAATTGGATTGTGCCTCATGTTGAATAACCGCTTTTGAAACCCTCACAGTGACCAAAATTGCCATTTTTACAGAGCTTTGCTTACTCAAAAGCTTCAATTTTGACCAATTTCAGGCACCGAAATGACTTTAAACACACTTTTTTTACTTGAAAAAGTCATAATTCACATCCAACAGTCATTTAGAGTCAAAAGATTAAAAGTTAAAATTTCATCCATGTTGACCATTTTGGGAAAGTTCGACAGGTCCGGAGTCATCGTTTTTCATCAGAAAATTGATTTTTTGGAGTGTACCAAAAATGATTCAAAATGTCAATTGGATCGTGCCTCATGTTGAATAACCACTTTTGAAACCCTCACAGTGACCAAACTTGCCATTTTTACAGAGCTTTGCTGACTCAAAAGCTTCCATTTTGAGCAATTTCAGGCACCGAAATAACTTTAAACACACTTATTTTAGTTGAACAAGTCATAATTCACATCCAACAGTCATTTAGAGTCAAAAGATTAAAATTTAAAATTTCATCCATGTTGACCATTTTGGGAAAATTCGACAGGTCCGGAGTCATCGTTTTCATCAGAAAATTGATTTTTTGTAGTGAACCAAAAATGATTCAAAATGTCAATTGGATCGTGCCTCATGTTGAATAACCACTTTTGAAACCCTCACAGTGACCAAAAGTGCCATTTTTACAGAGCTTTGATTACTCAAAAGCTTTCATTTTGACCAATTTCAGGCACCGAAATGACTTTAAACACACTTATTTTAGTTGAACAAGTCATAATTCACATCCAACAGTCATTTAGAGTCAAAAGATTAAATGTTAAAATTTCATCCATATTGACCATTTTGGGAAAGTTCGACAGGTCCGGAGTCATCGTTTTTCATCAGAAAATTGATTTTTTGGTGTGTACCAAAAATGATTCAAAATGTCAATTGGATTGTGCCTCATGTTGAATAACCGCTTTTGAAACCCTCACAGTAACCAAAATTGCCATTTTTACAGAGTTTTGCTTACTCAAAAGCTTCCATTTTGACCAATTTCAGGCACCGAAATGACTTTAAACACACTTATTTTAGTTGAACAAGTCATAATTCACATCCAACAGTCATTTAGAGTCAAAAGATTAAAAGTTAAAATTTCATCCATGTTGACCATTTTGGGAAAATTCGACAGGTCCGGAGTCATCGTTTTTCATCAGAAAATTGATTTTTTGTAGTGAACCAAAAATGATTCAAAATGTCAATTGGATCGTGCCTCATGTTGAATAACCACTTTTGAAACCCTCACAGTGACCAAAATTGCCATTATTACAGAGCTTTGCTTACTCAAAAGCTTTCTTT
This sequence comes from Lissotriton helveticus, assembly GCF_964261635.1. NCBI lineage: Eukaryota > Metazoa > Chordata > Amphibia > Caudata > Salamandridae > Lissotriton > Lissotriton helveticus. Next base: position 340,573,718 of record NC_136072.1, read on the forward strand.
TTGACCAATTTCAGGAACCAAAATGACTTTAAACACACTTTTTTTAGTTGAAAAAGTCATAATTCACATCCAACAGTCATTTAGAGTCAAAAGATTAAAAGTTAAAATTTCATCCATGTTGGCCATTTTGGGAAAGTTCGACAGGTCCGGAGTCATTGTTTTTCATCAGAAAACTGATTTTTTGGAGTGTACCAAAAATTATTCAAAATGTCAATTGGATCGTGCCTCATGTTGAATAACCACTTTTGAAACCCTCACAGTGACCAAAATTGCCATTTTTACAGAGTTTTGCTTACTCAAAAGCTTCCATTTTGACAAATTTTAGGCACCGAAATGACTTTAAACACACTTTTTTTAGATGAAAAAGTCATAATAACACATTCCAACAGTCATTTAGAGTCAAAAGATTAAAAGGTAAATTTTCATCCATGTTGACCATTTTGGGAAAGTTCGACAGGTCTTGAGTCATCGTTTTTCATCAGAAAATTGATTTTTTGGAGTGTACCAAAAATGATTCAAAATGTCAATTGGATCGTGCCTCATGTTGAATAACCACTTTTGAAACCCTCACAGTGACCAAAATTGCCATTTTTACAGAGCTTTGCTTACTCAAAAGCTTCAATTTTGACCAATTTCAGGCACCGAAAGGACATTAAACACACTTATTTTAGTTGAACAAGTCAAAATTCACATCCAACAGGCATTTAGAGTCAAAAGATTAAAAGTTAAAATTTCATCCATGTTTACCATTTTGGGAAAGTTTGACAGGTCCGGAGTCATCGTTTTTCATCAGAAAATTGATTTTTTGGTGTGCACCAAAAATGATTCAAAATGTCAATTGGATTGTGCCTCATGTTGAATAACCGCTTTTGAAACCCTCACAGTGACCAAAATTGTCATTTTTACAGAGCTTTGCTTACTCAAAAGCTTCAATTTTGACCAATTTCAGGCACCGAAAGGACTTTAAACACACGTATTTTAGTTGAACAAGTCATAATTCACATCCAACAGTCATTTAGAGTCAAAAGATTAAATGTTAAAATTTCATCCATATTGACCATTTTGGGAAAGTTCGACAGGTCCGGAGTCATCGTTTTTCATCAGAAAATTGATTTTTTGGTGTGTACCAAAAATGATTCAAAATGTCAATTGGATTGTGCCTCATGTTGAATAACCGATTTTGAAACTCTCACAGTGACTACAATTGCCATTTTTACAGAGTTTTGCTTACTCAAAAGCTTCCATTTTGACCAATTTCAGGCACCAAAATGACTTTAAACACACTTTTTTTTACTTGAAAAAGTCATAATTCACATCCAACAGTCATTTAGAGTCAAAAGATTAAAAGTTAAAATTTCATCCATGTTGACCATTTTGGGAAAGTTCGACAGGTCCGGAGTCATCGTTTTTCATCAGAAAATTGATTTTTTGGAGTGTACCAAAAATGATTCAAAATGTCAATTGGATCGTGCCTCATGTTGAATAACCACTTTTGAAACCCTCACAGTGACCAAAATTGCCATTTTTCCAGAGCTTTGCTTACTCAAAAGCTTCCTTTTTTTAACAATTTCAGGCACCGAAATGACTTTAAGCACACTTATTTTAGTTGAAAAAGTCATATTTCACATCCAACAGTCATTTAGAGTCAAAAGATTAAATGTTAACATTTCATCCATATTGACCATTTTGGGAAAGTTCGAAATGTCCGGAGTCATCGTTTTTCATCAGAAAATTGATTTTTTGGAGTGTACCAAAAATGATTCAAAATGTCAATTGGATCGTGCCTCATGTTGAATAACCACTTTTGAAACCCTCACAGTGACCAAAATTGCCATTTTTCCAGAGCTTTGCTTACTCAAAAGCTTCCTTTTTTTACCAATTTCAGGCACCGAAATGACTTTAAGCACACGTATTTTAGTTGAAAAAGCCATATTTCACATCCAACAGTCATTTAGAGTCAAAAGATTAAATGTTAACATTTCATCCATATTGACCATTTTGGGAAAGTTCGAAAGGTCCGGAGTCATCGTTTTTCATCAGAAAATTGATTTTTTGGAGTGTACCAAAAATGATTCAAAATGTCAATTGGATCGTGCCTCATGTTGAATAACCACTTTTGAAACCCTCACAGTGACCAAAATTGTCATTTTTACAGAGCTTTGCTTGCTCAAAAGCTTCCATTTTGACCAATTTCAGGCACCGAAAGGACATTAAACACACTTATTTTAGTTGAACAAGTCAAAATTCACATCCAACAGGCATTTAGAGTCAAAAGATTAAAAGTTAAAATTTCATCCATGTTGACCATTTTGGGAAAGTTCAACAGGTCCGGAGTCATCGTTTTTCATCAGAAAACTGATTTTTGTAGTGTACCAAAAATGATTCAAAATGTCAATTGGATCGTGCCTCATGTTGAATAACCACTTTTGAAACCCTCACAGTGACCAAAATTGCCATTTTTACAGAGTTTTGCTTGCTCAAAAGCTTCCATTTTGACCAATTTTAGGCACCGAAATGACTTTAAACACACTTTTTTTAGTTGAAAAAGTCACAATAACACATTCTAACAGTCATTTAGAGTAAAAAGATTAAAAGTTAAAATTTCATCCATGTTGACCATTTTGGGAAAGTTCGACAGGTCCGGAGTCATCGTTTTTCATCAGAAAATTGATTTTTTGGTGTGTACCAAAAATAATTCAAAATGTCAATTGGATTGTGCCTCATGTTGAATAACCGCTTTTGAAACCCTCACAGTGACCAAACTTGCCATTTTTACAGAGCTTTGCTGACTCAAAAGCTTCCATTTTGACCAATTTCAGGCACCGAAATGACTTTAAACACACTTATTTTAGTTGAACAAGTCATAATTCACATCCAACAGTCATTTAGAGTCAAAAGATTAAAAGTTAAAATTTCATCCATGTTGACCATTTTGGGAAAATTCGACAGGTCCGGAGTCATCGTTTTTCATCAGAAAATTTATTTTTTGGAGTGTACCAAAAATGATTCAAAATGTCAATTGGATTGTGCCTCATGTTGAATAACCACTTTTGAAACCCTAACAGTGACCAAAATTGCCATTTCTACAGAGTTTTGATTACTCAAAAGCTTCCATTTTGAGCAATTTCAGGCACCGAAATGACTTTAAACACACTTATTTTAGTTGAACAAGTCATAATTCACATCCAACAGTCATTTAGAGTCAAAAGATTAAAAGTTAAAATTTCATCGATATTGACCATTTTGGGAAAGTTCGACAGGTCCGGAGTCATCGTTTTTCATCAGAAAATTGATTTTTTGGTGTGTACCAAAAATAATTCAAAATGTCAATTGGATTGTGCCTCATGTTGAATAACCGCTTTTGAAACCCTCACAGTGACCAAACTTGCCATTTTTACAGAGCTTTGCTGACTCAAAAGCTTCCATTTTGACCAATTTCAGGCACCAAAATGACTTTAAACACACTTATTTTAGTTGAACAAGTCATAATTCACATCCAACAGTCATTTAGAGTCAAAAGATTAAAAGTTAAAATTTCATCCATGTTGACCATTTTGGGAAAATTCGACAGGTCCGGAGTCATCGTTTTTCATCAGAAAATTTATTTTTTGGAGTGTACCAAAAATGATTCAAAATGTCAATTGGATTGTGCCTCATGTTGAATAACCACTTTTGAAACCCTAACAGTGACCAAAATTGCCATTTCTACAGAGTTTTGCTTACTCAAAAGCTTCCATTTTGAGCAATTTCAGGCACCGAAATAACTTTAAACACACTTATTTTAGTTGAACAAGTCATAATTCACATCCAACAGTCATTTAGAGTCAAAAGATTAAAATTTAAAATTTCATCCATGTTGACCATTTTGGGAAAATTCGACAGGTCCGGAGTCATCGTTTTCATCAGAAAATTGATTTTTTGTAGTGAACCAAAAATGATTCAAAATGTCAATTGGATCATGCCTCATGTTGAATAACCACTTTTGAAACCCTCACAGTGACCAAAATTGCCATTTTTACAGAGCTTTGATTACTCAAAAGCTTTCATTTTGACCAATTTCAGGCACCGAAATGACTTTAAACACACTTATTTTAGTTGAACAAATCATAATTCACATCCAACAGTCATTTAGAGTCAAAAGATTAAATGTTAAAATTTCATCCATATTGACCATTTTGGGAAAGTTCGACAGGTCCGGAGTCATCGTTTTTCATCAGAAAATTGATTTTTTGGTGTGTACCAAAAATGATTCAAAATGTCAATTGGATTGTGCCTCATGTTGAATAACCGCTTTTGAAACCCTCACAGTAACCAAAATTGCCATTTTTACAGAGTTTTGCTTACTCAAAAGCTTCCATTTTGACCAATTTCAGGCACCGAAATGACTTTAAACACACTTATTTTAGTTGAACAAGTCATAATTCACATCCAACAGTCATTTAGAGTCAAAAGATTAAAAGTTAAAATTTCATCCATGTTGACCATTTTGGGAAAATTCGACAGGTCCGGAGTCATCGTTTTTCATCAGAAAATTGATTTTTTGTAGTGAACCAAAAATGATTCAAAATGTCAATTGGATCGTGCCTCATGTTGAATAACCACTTTTGAAACCCTCACAGTGACCAAAATTGCCATTATTACAGAGCTTTGCTTACTCAAAAGCTTTCTTTTTGACCAATTTCAGGCACCAAAAATGACTTTAAACACACTTTTTTTAGTTGAAAAAGTCATAATTCACATCCAACAGTCATTTAGAGTCAAAAGATTAAAAGTTAAAATTTCATCCATGTTGGCCATTTTGGGAAAGTTCGACAGGTCCGGAGTCATCATTTTTCATCAGAAAACTGATTTTTTGGAGTGTACCAAAAATGATTCAAAATGTCAATTGGATCGTGCCTCATGTTGAATAACCACTTTTGAAACCCTCACAGTGACCAAAATTGCCATTTTTACAGAGCTTTGCTTACACAAAAGCTTTCATTTTGACCAATTTCAGGCACCGAAATGACTTTAAACACACTTTTTTTAGTTGAAAAAGTCATAATAAAATATTCCAACAGTCATTTAGAGTCAAAAGATTAAAAGTTAAAATTTCATCCATGTTGACCATTTTGGGAAAGTTTGACAGGTCCGGAGTCATCGTTTTTCATCAGAAAATTGATTTTTTGGAGGGTACCAAAAATGATTCAAAATGTCAATTGGATCGTGCCTCATGTTGAATTATCACTTTTGAAACCCTCACAGTGACCAAAATTGCCATTTTTACAGAGTTTTGCTTACTCAAAAGCTTCCATTTTGACCAATTTCAGGCACCGAAAGGACTTTAAACACACTTATTTTAGTTGAACAAGTCATAATTCACATCCAACAGTCATTTAGAGTCAAAAGATTAAATGTTAAAATTTCATCCATATTGACCATTTTGGGAAAGTTCGACAGGTCCGGAGTCATCGTTTTTCATCAGAAAATTGATTTTTTGTAGTGAACCAAAAATGATTCAAAATGTCAATTGGATCGTGCCTCATGTTGAATAACCACTTTTGAAACCCTCACAGTGACCAAAATTGCCATTTTTACAGAGCTTTGCATACTCAAAAGCTTCCATTTTGAGCAATTTCAGGCACCGAAATAACTTTAAACACACTTATTTTAGTTGAACAAGTCATAATTCACATCCAACAAGCATTTAAAGTCAAACGATTAAAAGTTAAAATTTCATCCATGTTGACCATTTTGGGAAAGTTCGACAGGTCCGGAGTCATCGTTTTTCATCAGAAAATTGATTTTTTGGAGTGTACCAAAAATGATTCAAAATGTCAATTGGATCGTGCCTCATGTTGAATAACCACTTTTGAAACCCTCACAGTGACCAAAATTGCCATTTTTCCAGAGCTTTGCTTACTCAAAAGCTTCCTTTTTTTAACAATTTCAGGCACCGAAATGACTTTAAGCACACTTATTTTAGTTGAAAAAGTCATATTTCACATCCAACAGTCATTTAGAGTCAAAAGATTAAATGTTAACATTTCATCCATATTGACCATTTTGGGAAAGTTCGAAAGGTCCGGAGTCATCGTTTTTCATCAGAAAATTGATTTTTTGGAGTGTACCAAAAATGATTCAAAATGTCAATTGGATCGTGCCTCATGTTGAATAACCACTTTTGAAACCCTCACAGTGACCAAAATTGCCATTTTTCCAGAGCTTTGCTTACTCAAAAGCTTCCTTTTTTTACCAATTTCAGGCACCAAAATGACTTTAAGCACACGTATTTTAGTTGAAAAAGCCATATTTCACATCCAACAGTCATTTAGAGTCAAAAGATTAAATGTTAACATTTCATCCATATTGACCATTTTGGGAAAGTTCGAAAGGTCCGGAGTCATCGTTTTTCATCAGAAAATTGATTTTTTGGAGTGTACCAAAAATGATTCAAAATGTCAATTGGATCGTGCCTCATGTTGAATAACCACTTTTGAAACCCTCACAGTGACCAAAATTGTCATTTTTACAGAGCTTTGCTTACTCAAAAGCTTCCATTTTGACCAATTTCAGGCACCGAAAGGACATTAAACACACTTATTTTAGTTGAACAAGTCAAAATTCACATCCAACAGGCATTTAGAGTCAAAAGATTAAAAGTTAAAATTTCATCCATGTTGACCATTTTGGGAAAGTTCGACAGGTCCGGAGTCATCGTTTTTCATCAGAAAACTGATTTTTGTAGTGTACCAAAAATGATTCAAAATGTCAATTGGATCGTGCCTCATGTTGAATAACCACTTTTGAAACCCTCACAGTGACCAAAATTGCCATTTTTACAGAGTTTTGCTTGCTCAAAAGCTTCCATTTTGACCAATTTTAGGCACCGAAATGACTTTAAACACACTTTTTTTAGTTGAAAAAGTCACAATAACACATTCTAACAGTCATTTAGAGTAAAAAGATTAAAAGTTAAAATTTCATCCATGTTGACCATTTTGGGAAAGTTCGACAGGTCCGGAGTCATCGTTTTTCATCAGAAAATTGATTTTTTGGAGTGTACCAAAAATGATTCAAAATGTCAATTGGATCGTGCCTCATGTTGAATAACCACTTTTGAAACCCTCACTGTGACCAAAATTGCCATTTTTACAGAGTTTTGCTTACTCAAAAGCTTCCATTTTGACCAATTTCAGGCACCGAAATGACTTTAAACACACTTATTTTAGTTGAACAAGTCATAATTCACATCCAACAGTCATTTAGAGTCAAAAGATTAAAAGTTAAAATGTCATCGATATTGACCATTTTGGGAAAGTTCGACAGGTCCGGAGTCATCGTTTTTCATCAGAAAATTGATTTTTTGGTGTGTACCAAAAATAATTCTAAATGTCAATTGGATTGTGCCTCATGTTGAATAACCGCTTTTGAAACCCTCACAGTGACCAAACTTGCCATTTTTACAGAGCTTTGCTGACTCAAAAGCTTCCATTTTGACCAATTTCAGGCATAGAAATGACTTTAAACACACTTATTTTAGTTGAACAAGTCATAATTCACATCCAACAGTCATTTAGAGTCAAAAGATTAAAAGTTAAAATTTCATCCATGTTGACCATTTTGGGAAAATTCGACAGGTCCGGAGTCATCGTTTTTCATCAGAAAATTTATTTTTTGGAGTGTACCAAAAATGATTCAAAATGTCAATTGGATTGTGCCTCATGTTGAATAACCACTTTTGAAACCCTAACAGTGACCAAAATTGCCATTTCTACAGAGTTTTGCTTACTCAAAAGCTTCCATTTTGAGCAATTTCAGGCACCGAAATAACTTTAAACACACTTATTTTAGTTGAACAAGTCATAATTCACATCCAACAGTCATTTAGAGTCAAAAGATTAAAATTTAAAATTTCATCCATGTTGACCATTTTGGGAAAATTCGACAGGTCCGGAGTCATCGTTTTCATCAGAAAATTGATTTTTTGTAGTGAACCAAAAATGATTCAAAATGTCAATTGGATCGTGCCTCATGTTGAATAACCACTTTTGAAACCCTCACAGTGACCAAAAGTGCCATTTTTACAGAGCTTTGATTACTCAAAAGCTTTCATTTTGACCAATTTCAGGCACCGAAATGACTTTAAACACACTTATTTTAGTTGAACAAGTCATAATTCACATCCAACAGTCATTTAGAGTCAAAAGATTAAATGTTAAAATTTCATCCATATTGACCATTTTGGGAAAGTTCGACAGGTCCGGAGTCATCGTTTTTCATCAGAAAATTGATTTTTTGGTGTGTACCAAAAATGATTCAAAATGTCAATTGGATTGTGCCTCATGTTGAATAACCGCTTTTGAAACCCTCACAGTAACCAAAATTGCCATTTTTACAGAGTTTTGCTTACTCAAAAGCTTCCATTTTGACCAATTTCAGGCACCGAAATGACTTTAAACACACTTATTTTAGTTGAACAAGTCATAATTCACATCCAACAGTCATTTAGAGTCAAAAGATTAAAAGTTAAAATTTCATCCATGTTGACCATTTTGGGAAAATTCGACAGGTCCGGAGTCATCGTTTTTCATCAGAAAATTGATTTTTTGTAGTGAACCAAAAATGATTCAAAATGTCAATTGGATCGTGCCTCATGTTGAATAACCACTTTTGAAACCCTCACAGTGACCAAAATTGCCATTATTACAGAGCTTTGCTTACTCAAAAGCTTTCTTTTTGACCAATTTCAGGAACCAAAATGACTTTAAACACACTTTTTTTAGTTGAAAAAGTCATAATTCACATCCAACAGTCATTTAGAGTCAAAAGATTAAAAGTTAAAATTTCATCCATGTTGGCCATTTTGGGAAAGTTCGACAGGTCCGGAGTCATTGTTTTTCATCAGAAAACTGATTTTTTGGAGTGTACCAAAAATTATTCAAAATGTCAATTGGATCGTGCCTCATGTTGAATAACCACTTTTGAAACCCTCACAGTGACCAAAATTGCCATTTTTACAGAGTTTTGCTTACTCAAAAGCTTCCATTTTGACAAATTTTAGGCACCGAAATGACTTTAAACACACTTTTTTTAGTTGAAAAAGTCATAATAACACATTCCAACAGTCATTTAGAGTCAAAAGATTAAAAGGTAAATTTTCATCCATGTTGACCATTTTGGGAAAGTTCGACAGGTCTTGAGTCATCGTTTTTCATCAGAAAATTGATTTTTTGGAGTGTACCAAAAATGATTCAAAATGTCAATTGGATCGTGCCTCATGTTGAATAACCACTTTTGAAACCCTCACAGTGACCAAAATTGCCATTTTTACAGAGCTTTGCTTACTCAAAAGCTTCAATTTTGACCAATTTCAGGCACCGAAAGGACATTAAACACACTTATTTTAGTTGAACAAGTCAAAATTCACATCCAACAGGCATTTAGAGTCAAAAGATTAAAAGTTAAAATTTCATCCATGTTTACCATTTTGGGAAAGTTTGACAGGTCCGGAGTCATCGTTTTTCATCAGAAATTGATTTTTTGGTGTGCACCAAAAATGATTCAAAATGTCAATTGGATTGTGCCTCATGTTGAATAACCGCTTTTGAAACCCTCAAAGTGACCAAAATTGTCATTTTTACAGAGCTTTGCTTACTCAAAAGCTTCAATTTTGACCAATTTCAGGCACCGAAAGGACTTTAAACACACGTATTTTAGTTGAACAAGTCATAATTCACATCCAACAGTCATTTAGAGTCAAAAGATTAAATGTTAAAATTTCATCCATATTGACCATTTTGGGAAAGTTCGACAGGTCCGGAGTCATCGTTTTTCATCAGAAAATTGATTTTTTGGTGTGTACCAAAAATGATTCAAAATGTCAATTGGATTGTGCCTCATGTTGAATAACCGATTTTGAAACCCTCACAGTGACTACAATTGCCATTTTTACAGAGTTTTGCTTACTCAAAAGCTTCCATTTTGACCAATTTCAGGCACCAAAATGACTTTAAACACACTTTTTTTACTTGAAAAAGTCATAATTCACATCCAACAGTCATTTAGAGTCAAAAGATTAAAAGTTAAAATTTCATCCATGTTGACCATTTTGGGAAAGTTCGACAGGTCCGGAGTCATCGTTTTTCATCAGAAAATTGATTTTTTGGAGTGTACCAAAAATGATTCAAAATGTCAATTGGATCGTGCCTCATGTTGAATAACCACTTTTGAAACCCTCACAGTGACCAAAATTGCCATTTTTCCAGAGCTTTGCTTACTCAAAAGCTTCCTTTTTTTAACAATTTCAGGCACCGAAATGACTTTAAGCACACTTATTTTAGTTGAAAAAGTCATATTTCACATCCAACAGTCATTTAGAGTCAAAAGATTAAATGTTAACATTTCATCCATATTGACCATTTTGGGAAAGTTCGAAATGTCCGGAGTCATCGTTTTTCATCAGAAAATTGATTTTTTGGAGTGTACCAAAAATGATTCAAAATGTCAATTGGATCGTGCCTCATGTTGAATAACCACTTTTGAAACCCTCACAGTGACCAAAATTGCCATTTTTCCAGAGCTTTGCTTACTCAAAAGCTTCCTTTTTTTACCAATTTCAGGCACCGAAATGACTTTAAGCACACGTATTTTAGTTGAAAAAGCCATATTTCACATCCAACAGTCATTTAGAGTCAAAAGATTAAATGTTAACATTTCATCCATATTGACCATTTTGGGAAAGTTCGAAAGGTCCGGAGTCATCGTTTTTCATCAGAAAATTGATTTTTTGGAGTGTACCAAAAATGATTCAAAATGTCAATTGGATCGTGCCTCATGTTGAATAACCACTTTTGAAACCCTCACAGTGACCAAAATTGTCATTTTTACAGAGCTTTGCTTGCTCAAAAGGTTCCATTTTGACCAATTTCAGGCACCGAAAGGACATTAAACACACTTATTTTAGTTGAACAAGTCAAAATTCACATCCAACAGGCATTTAGAGTCAAAAGATTAAAAGTTAAAATTTCATCCATGTTGACCATTTTGGGAAAGTTCAACAGGTCCGGAGTCATCGTTTTTCATCAGAAAACTGATTTTTGTAGTGTACCAAAAATGATTCAAAATGTCAATTGGATCGTGCCTCATGTTGAATAACCACTTTTGAAACCCTCACAGTGACCAAAATTGCCATTTTTACAGAGTTTTGCTTGCTCAAAAGCTTCCATTTTGACCAATTTTAGGCACCGAAATGACTTTAAACACACTTTTTTTAGTTGAAAAAGTCACAATAACACATTCTAACAGTCATTTAGAGTAAAAAGATTAAAAGTTAAAATTTCATCCATGTTGACCATTTTGGGAAAGTTCGACAGGTCCGGAGTCATCGTTTTTCATCAGAAAATTAATTTTTTGGTGTGTACCAAAAATAATTCAAAATGTCAATTGGATTGTGCCTCATGTTGAATAACCGCTTTTGAAACCCTCACAGTGACCAAACTTGCCATTTTTACAGAGCTTTGCTGACTCAAAAGCTTCCATTTTGACCAATTTCAGGCACCGAAATGACTTTAAACACACTTATTTTAGTTGAACAAGTCATAATTCACATCCAACAGTCATTTAGAGTCAAAAGATTAAAAGTTAAAATTTCATCCATGTTGACCATTTTGGGAAAATTCGACAGGTCCGGAGTCATCGTTTTTCATCAGAAAATTGATTTTTTGGTGTGTACCAAAAATAATTCAAAATGTCAATTGGATTGTGCCTCATGTTGAATAACCGCTTTTGAAACCCTCACAGTGACCAAACTTGCCATTTTTACAGAGCTTTGCTGACTCAAAAGCTTCCATTTTGACCAATTTCAGGCACCGAAATGACTTTAAACACACTTATTTTAGTTGAACAAGTCATAATTCACATCCAACAGTCATTTAGAGTCAAAAGATTAAAAGTTAAAATTTCATCGATATTGACCATTTTGGGAAAGTTCGACAGGTCCGGAGTCATCGTTTTTCATCAGAAAATTGATTTTTTGGTGTGTACCAAAAATAATTCAAAATGTCAATTGGATTGTGCCTCATGTTGAATAACCGCTTTTGAAACCCTCACAGTGACCAAACTTGCCATTTTTACAGAGCTTTGCTGACTCAAAAGCTTCCATTTTGACCAATTTCAGGCACCGAAATGACTTTAAATACACTTATTTTAGTTGAACAAGTCATAATTCACATCCAACAGTCATTTAGAGTCAAAAGATTAAAAGTTAAAATTTCATCCATGTTGACCATTTTGGGAAAATTCGACAGGTCCGGAGTCATCGTTTTTCATCAGAAAATTTATTTTTTGGAGTGTACCAAAAATGATTCAAAATGTCAATTGGATTGTGCCTCATGTTGAATAACCACTTTTGAAACCCTAACAGTGACCAAAATTGCCATTTCTACAGAGTTTTGCTTACTCAAAAGCTTCCATTTTGAGCAATTTCAGGCACCGAAATAACTTTAAACACACTTATTTTAGTTGAACATGTCATAATTCACATCCAACAGTCATTTAGAGTCAAAAGATTAAAATTTAAAATTTCATCCATGTTGACCATTTTGGGAAAATTCGACAGGTCCGGAGTCATCGTTTTCATCAGAAAATTGATTTTTTGTAGTGAACCAAAAATGATTCAAAATGTCAATTGGATCATGCCTCATGTTGAATAACCACTTTTGAAACCCTCACAGTGACCAAAATTGCCATTTTTACAGAGCTTTGATTACTCAAAAGCTTTCATTTTGACCAATTTCAGGCACCGAAATGACTTTAAACACACTTATTTTAGTTGAACAAGTCATAATTCACATCCAACAGTCATTTAGAGTCAAAAGATTAAATGTTAAAATTTCATCCATATTGACCATTTTGGGAAAGTTCGACAGGTCCGGAGTCATCGTTTTTCATCAGAAAATTGATTTTTTGGTGTGTACCAAAAATGATTCAAAATGTCAATTGGATTGTGCCTCATGTTGAATAACCGCTTTTGAAACCCTCACAGTAACCAAAATTGCCATTTTTACAGAGTTTTGCTTACTCAAAAGCTTCCATTTTGACCAATTTCAGGCACCGAAATGACTTTAAACACACTTATTTTAGTTGAACAAGTCATAATTCACATCCAACAGTCATTTAGAGTCAAAAGATTAAAAGTTAAAATTTCATCCATGTTGACCATTTTGGGAAAATTCGACAGGTCCGGAGTCATCGTTTTTCATCAGAAAATTGATTTTTTGTAGTGAACCAAAAATGATTCAAAATGTCAATTGGATCGTGCCTCATGTTGAATAACCACTTTTGAAACCCTCACAGTGACCAAAATTGCCATTATTACAGAGCTTTGCTTACTCAAAAGCTTTCTTTTTGACCAATTTCAGGCACCAAAAATGACTTTAAACACACTTTTTTTAGTTGAAAAAGTCATAATTCACATCCAACAGTCATTTAGAGTCAAAAGATTAAAAGTTAAAATTTCATCCATATTGGCCATTTTGGGAAAGTTCGACAGGTCCGGAGTCATTGTTTTTCATCAGAAAACTGATTTTTTGGAGTGTACCAAAAATGATTCAAAATGTCAATTGGATCGTGCCTCATGTTGAATAACCACTTTTGAAACCCTCACAGTGACCAAAATTGCCATTTTTACAGAGTTTTGCTTACTCAAAAGCTTCCATTTTGACAAATTTTAGGCACCGAAATGACTTTAAACACACTTTTTTTGTTGAAAAAGTCATAATAACACATTCCAACAGTCATTTAGAGTCAAAAGATTAAAAGGTAAATTTTCATCCATGTTGACCATTTTGGGAAAGTTCGACAGGTCTTGAGTCATCGTTTTTCATCAGAAAATTGATTTTTTGGAGTGTACCAAAAATGATTCAAAATGTCAATTGGATCGTGCCTCATGTTGAATAACCACTTTTGAAACCCTCACAGTGACCAAAATTGCCATTTTTACAGAGCTTTGCTTACTCAAAAGCTTCAATTTTGACCAATTTCAGGCACCGAAAGGACATTAAACACACTTATTTTAGTTGAACAAGTCAAAATTCACATCCAACAGGCATTTAGAGTCAAAAGATTAAAAGTTAAAATTTCATCCATGTTTACCATTTTGGGAAAGTTCGACAGGTCCGGAGTCATCGTTTTTCATCGGAAAATTGATTTTTTGGAGTGTACCAAAAATTATTCAAAATGTCAATTGAATTGTGCCTCATGTTGAATAACCACTTTTGAAACCCTCACAGTGACCAAAATTGCCATTTTTACAGAGCTTTGCTTACACAAAAGCTTTCATTTTGACCAATTTCAGGCACCGAAATGACTTTAAACACACTTTTTTTAGTTGAAAAAGTCATAATTCACATCCAACAGTCATTTAGAGTCAAAAGATTAAAAGTTAAAATTTCATCCATGTTGGCCATTTTGGGAAAGTTCGACAGGTCCGGAGTCATTGTTTTTCATCAGAAAACTGATTTTTTGGAGTGTACCAAAAATGATTCAAAATGTCAATTGGATCGTGCCTCATGTTGAATAACCACTTTTGAAACCCTCACAGTGACCAAAATTGCCATTTTTACAGAGTTTTGCTTACTCAAAAGCTTCCATTTTGACAAATTTTAGGCACCGAAATGACTTTAAACACACTTTTTTTAGTTGAAAAAGTCATAATAACACATTCCAACAGTCATTTAGAGTCAAAAGATTAAAAGGTAAATTTTCATCCATGTTGACCATTTTGGGAAAGTTCGACAGGTCTTGAGTCATCGTTTTTCATCAGAAAATTGATTTTTTGGAGTGTACCAAAAATGATTCAAAATGTCAATTGGATCGTGCCTCATGTTGAATAACCACTTTTGAAACCCTCACAGTGACCAAAATTGCCATTTTTACAGAGCTTTGCTTACTCAAAAGCTTCAATTTTGACCAATTTCAGGCACCGAAAGGACATTAAACACACTTATTTTAGTTGAACAAGTCAAAATTCACATCCAACAGTCATTTAGAGTCAAAAGATTAAAAGTTAAAATTTCATCCATGTTGACCATTTTGGGAAAGTTTGACAGGTCCGGAGTCATCGTTTTTCATCAGAAAATTGATTTTTTGGTGTGCACCAAAAATGATTCAAAATGTCAATTGGATTGTGCCTCATGTTGAATAACCGCTTTTGAAACCCTCACAGTGACCAAAATTGCCATTTTTACAGAGCTTTGCTTACTCAAAAGCTTCAATTTTGACCAATTTCAGGCACCGAAAGGACTTTAAACACACTTATTTTAGTTGAACAAGTCATAATTCACATCCAACAGTCATTTAGAGTCAAAAGATTAAATGTTAAAATTTCATCCATATTGACCATTTTGGGAAAGTTCGACAGGTCCGGAGTCATCGTTTTTCATCAGAAAATTGATTTTTTGGTGTGTACCAAAAATGATTCAAAATGTCAATTGGATTGTGCCTCATGTTGAATAACCGATTTTGAAACCCTCACAGTGACTACAATTGCCATTTTTACAGAGTTTTGCTTACTCAAAAGCTTCCATTTTGACCAATTTCAGGCACCAAAATGACTTTAAACACACTTTTTTTACTTGAAAAAGTCATAATTCACATCCAACAGTCATTTAGAGTCAAAAGATTAAAAGTTAAAATTTCATCCATGTTGACCATTTTGGGAAAGTTCGACAGGTCCGGAGTCATCGTTTTTCATCAGAAAATTGATTTTTTGGAGTGTACCAAAAATGATTCAAAATGTCAATTGGATCGTGCCTCATGTTGAATAACCACTTTTGAAACCCTCACAGTGACCAAAATTGCCATTTTTACAGAGCTTTGCTTACTCAAAAGCTTCCTTTTTTACCAATTTCATGCACCGAAATGACTTTAAGCACACTTATTTTAGTTGAAAAAGTCATATTTCACATCCAACAGTCATTTAGAGTCAAAAGATTAAAAGTTAAAATTTCATCCATGTTGACCATTTTGGGAAAATTCGACAGGTCCGGAGTCATCGTTTTTCATCAGAAAATTGATTTTTTGTAGTGAACCAAAAATGATTCAAAATGTCAATTGGATCGTGCCTCATGTTGAATAACCACTTTTGAAACCCTCACAGTGACCAAAATTGCCATTTTTACAGAGCTTTGCTTACTCAAAAGCTTTCTTTTTGACCAATTTCAGGCACCGAAATGACTTTAAACACACTTTTTTTAGTTGAAAAAGTCATAATTCACATCCAACAGTCATTTAGAGTCAAAAGATTAAAAGTTAAAATTTCATCCATGTTGGCCATTTTGGGAAAGTTCGACAGGTCCGGAGTCATAATTTTTCATCAGAAAACTGATTTTTTGGAGTGTACCAAAAATGATTCAAAATGTCAATTGGATCGTGCCTCATGTTGAATAACCACTTTTGAAACCCTCACAGTGACCAAAATTGCCATTTTTACAGAGCTTTGCTTACACAAAAGCTTCCTTTTTTACCAATTTCAGGCACCGAAATGACTTTAAGCACACTTATTTTAGTTGAAAAAGTCATATTTCACATCCAACAGTCATTTAGAGTCAAAAGATTAAAAGTTAAAATTTCATCCATGTTGACCATTTTGGGAAAATTCGACAGGTCCGGAGTCATCGTTTTTCATCAGAAAATTGATTTTTTGTAGTGAACCAAAAATGATTCAAAATGTCAATTGGATCGTGCCTCATGTTGAATAACCACTTTTGAAACCCTCACAGTGACCAAAATTGCCATTTTTACAGAGCTTTGCTTACTCAAAAGCTTTCTTTTTGACCAATTTCAGGCACCAAAATGACTTTAAACACACTTTTTTTAGTTGAAAAAGTCATAATTCACATCCAACAGTCATTTAGAGTCAAAAGATTAAAAGTTAAAATTTCATCCATGTTGGCCATTTTGGGAAAGTTCGACAGGTCCGGAGTCATCATTTTTCATCAGAAAACTGATTTTTTGGAGTGTACCAAAAATGATTCAAAATGTCAATTGGATCGTGCCTCATGTTGAATAACCACTTTTGAAACCCTCACAGTGACCAAAATTGCCATTTTTACAGAGCTTTGCTTACTCAAAAGCTTCCTTTTTTACCAATTTCAGGCACCGAAATGACTTTAAGCACACTTATTTTAGTTGAAAAAGTCATATTTCACATCCAACAGTCATTTAGAGTCAAAAGATTAAAAGTTAAAATTTCATCCATGTTGACCATTTTGGGAAAATTCGACAGGTCCGGAGTCATCGTTTTTCATCAGAAAATTGATTTTTTGTAGTGAACCAAAAATGATTCAAAATGTCAATTGGATCGTGCCTCATGTTGAATAACCACTTTTGAAACCCTCACAGTGACCAAAATTGCCATTTTTACAGAGCTTTGCTTACTCAAAAGCTTTCTTTTTGACCAATTTCAGGCACCGAAATGACTTTAAACACACTTTTTTTAGTTGAAAAAGTCATAATTCACACCCAACAGTCATTTAGAGTCAAAAGATTAAAAGTTAAAATTTCATCCATGTTGGCCATTTTGGGAAAGTTCGACAGGTCCGGAGTCATCATTTTTCATCAGAAAACTGATTTTTTGGAGTGTACCAAAAATGATTCAAAATGTCAATTGGATCGTGCCTCATGTTGAATAACCACTTTTGAAACCCTCACAGTGACCAAAATTGCCATTTTTACAGAGCTTTGCTTACACAAAAGCTTTCATTTTGACAAATTTCAGGCACCGAAATGACTTTAAACACACTTTTTTTAGTTGAAAAAGTCATAATAAAATATTCCAACAGTCATTTAGAGTCAAAAGATTAAAAGTTAAAATTTCATCCATGTTGACCATTTTGGGAAAGTTTGACAGGTCCGGAGTCATCGTTTTTCATCAGAAAATTGATTTTTTGGAGGGTACCAAAAATGATTCAAAATGTCAATTGGATCGTGCCTCATGTTGAATTATCACTTTTGAAACCCTCAGAGTGACCAAAATTGCCATTTTTACAGAGCTTTGCTTACTCAAAAGCTTCCATTTTGATCAATTTCAGGCACCGAAATGACTTTAAGCACACTTATTTTAGTTGAACAAGTCATAATTCACATCCAACAGTCATTTAGAGTCAAAAGATTAAATGTTAAAATTTCATCGATATTGACCATTTTGGGAAAGTTCGACAGGTCCGGAGTCATCGTTTTTCATCAGAAAATTGATTTTTTGGTGTGCACCAAAAATAATTCAAAATGTCAATTGGATTGTGCCTCATGTTGAATAACCGCTTTTGAAACCCTCACAGTGACCAAAATTGCCATTTTTACAGAGTTTTGCTTACTCAAAAGCTTCCATTTTGACCAATTTCAGGCACCGAAAGGACTTTAAACACACTTATTTTAGTTGAACAAGTCATAATTCACATCCAACAGTCATTTAGAGTCAAAAGATTAAATGTTAAAATTTCATCCATATTGACCATTTTGGGAAAGTTCGACAGGTCCGGAGTCATCGTTTTTCATCAGAAAATTGATTTTTTGGTGTGTACCAAAAATGATTCAAAATGTCAATTGGATTGTGCCTCATGTTGAATAACCAATTTTGAAACCCTCAGAGTGACCAAAATTGCCATTTTTACAGAGCTTTGCTTACTCAAAAGCTTCCTTTTTTACCAATTTCAGGCACCGAAATGACTTTAAGCACACTTATTTTAGTTGAAAAAGTCATATTTCACATCCAACAGTCATTTAGAGTCAAAAGATTAAAAGTTAAAATTTCATCCATGTTGACCATTTTGGGAAAATTCGACAGGTCCGGAGTCATCGTTTTTCATCAGAAAATTGATTTTTTGTAGTGAACCAAAAATGATTCAAAATGTCAATTGGATCGTGCCTCATGTTGAATAACCACTTTTGAAACCCTCACAGTGACCAAAATTGCCATTTTTACAGAGCTTTGCATACTCAAAAGCTTCCATTTTGAGCAATTTCAGGCACCGAAATAACTTTAAACACACTTATTTTAGTTGAACAAGTCATAATTCACATCCAACAAGCATTTAAAGTCAAACGATTAAAAGTTAAAATTTCATCCATGTTGACCATTTTGGGAAAGTTCGACAGGTCCGGAGTCATCGTTTTTCATCAGAAAATTGATTTTTTGGAGTGTACCAAAAATGATTCAAAATGTCAATTGGATCGTGCCTCATGTTGAATAACCACTTTTGAAACCCTCACAGTGACCAAAATTGCCATTTTTCCAGAGCTTTGCTTACTCAAAAGCTTCCTTTTTTTAACAATTTCAGGCACCGAAATGACTTTAAGCACACTTATTTTAGTTGAAAAAGTCATATTTCACATCCAACAGTCATTTAGAGTCAAAAGATTAAATGTTAACATTTCATCCATATTGACCATTTTGGGAAAGTTCGAAAGGTCCGGAGTCATCGTTTTTCATCAGAAAATTGATTTTTTGGAGTGTACCAAAAATGATTCAAAATGTCAATTGGATCGTGCCTCATGTTGAATAACCACTTTTGAAACCCTCACAGTGACCAAAATTGCCATTTTTCCAGAGCTTTGCTTACTCAAAAGCTTCCTTTTTTTACCAATTTCAGGCACCAAAATGACTTTAAGCACACGTATTTTAGTTGAAAAAGCCATATTTCACATCCAACAGTCATTTAGAGTCAAAAGATTAAATGTTAACATTTCATCCATATTGACCATTTTGGGAAAGTTCGAAAGGTCCGGAGTCATCGTTTTTCATCAGAAAATTGATTTTTTGGAGTGTACCAAAAATGATTCAAAATGTCAATTGGATCGTGCCTCATGTTGAATAACCACTTTTGAAACCCTCACAGTGACCAAAATTGTCATTTTTACAGAGCTTTGCTTACTCAAAAGCTTCCATTTTGACCAATTTCAGGCACCGAAAGGACATTAAACACACTTATTTTAGTTGAACAAGTCAAAATTCACATCCAACAGGCATTTAGAGTCAAAAGATTAAAAGTTAAAATTTCATCCATGTTGACCATTTTGGGAAAGTTCGACAGGTCCGGAGTCATCGTTTTTCATCAGAAAACTGATTTTTGTAGTGTACCAAAAATGATTCAAAATGTCAATTGGATCGTGCCTCATGTTGAATAACCACTTTTGAAACCCTCACTGTGACCAAAATTGCCATTTTTACAGAGTTTTGCTTACTCAAAAGCTTCCATTTTGACCAATTTCAGGCACCGAAATGACTTTAAACACACTTATTTTAGTTGAACAAGTCATAATTCACATCCAACAGTCATTTAGAGTCAAAAGATTAAAAGTTAAAATTTCATCGATATTGACCATTTTGGGAAAGTTCGACAGGTCCGGAGTCATCGTTTTTCATCAGAAAATTGATTTTTTGGTGTGTACCAAAAATAATTCTAAATGTCAATTGGATTGTGCCTCATGTTGAATAACCGCTTTTGAAACCCTCACAGTGACCAAACTTGCCATTTTTACAGAGCTTTGCTGACTCAAAAGCTTCCATTTTGACCAATTTCAGGCATAGAAATGACTTTAAACACACTTATTTTAGTTGAACAAGTCATAATTCACATCCAACAGTCATTTAGAGTCAAAAGATTAAAAGTTAAAATTTCATCCATGTTGACCATTTTGGGAAAATTCGACAGGTCCGGAGTCATCGTTTTTCATCAGAAAATTTATTTTTTGGAGTGTACCAAAAATGATTCAAAATGTCAATTGGATTGTGCCTCATGTTGAATAACCACTTTTGAAACCCTAACAGTGACCAAAATTGCCATTTCTACAGAGTTTTGCTTACTCAAAAGCTTCCATTTTGAGCAATTTCAGGCACCGAAATAACTTTAAACACACTTATTTTAGTTGAACAAGTCATAATTCACATCCAACAGTCATTTAGAGTCAAAAGATTAAAATTTAAAATTTCATCCATGTTGACCATTTTGGGAAAATTCGACAGGTCCGGAGTCATCGTTTTCATCAGAAAATTGATTTTTTGTAGTGAACCAAAAATGATTCAAAATGTCAATTGGATCGTGCCTCATGTTGAATAACCACTTTTGAAACCCTCACAGTGACCAAAAGTGCCATTTTTACAGAGCTTTGATTACTCAAAAGCTTTCATTTTGACCAATTTCAGGCACCGAAATGACTTTAAACACACTTATTTTAGTTGAACAAGTCATAATTCACATCCAACAGTCATTTAGAGTCAAAAGATTAAATGTTAAAATTTCATCCATATTGACCATTTTGGGAAAGTTCGACAGGTCCGGAGTCATCGTTTTTCATCAGAAAATTGATTTTTTGGTGTGTACCAAAAATGATTCAAAATGTCAATTGGATTGTGCCTCATGTTGAATAACCGCTTTTGAAACCCTCACAGTAACCAAAATTGCCATTTTTACAGAGTTTTGCTTACTCAAAAGCTTCCATTTTGACCAATTTCAGGCACCGAAATGACTTTAAACACACTTATTTTAGTTGAACAAGTCATAATTCACATCCAACAGTCATTTAGAGTCAAAAGATTAAAAGTTAAAATTTCATCCATGTTGACCATTTTGGGAAAATTCGACAGGTCCGGAGTCATCGTTTTTCATCAGAAAATTGATTTTTTGTAGTGAACCAAAAATGATTCAAAATGTCAATTGGATCGTGCCTCATGTTGAATAACCACTTTTGAAACCCTCACAGTGACCAAAATTGCCATTATTACAGAGCTTTGCTTACTCAAAAGCTTTCTTTTTGACCAATTTCAGGAACCAAAATGACTTTAAACACACTTTTTTTAGTTGAAAAAGTCATAATTCACATCCAACAGTCATTTAGAGTCAAAAGATTAAAAGTTAAAATTTCATCCATGTTGGCCATTTTGGGAAAGTTCGACAGGTCCGGAGTCATTGTTTTTCATCAGAAAACTGATTTTTTGGAGTGTACCAAAAATTATTCAAAATGTCAATTGGATCGTGCCTCATGTTGAATAACCACTTTTGAAACCCTCACAGTGACCAAAATTGCCATTTTTACAGAGTTTTGCTTACTCAAAAGCTTCCATTTTGACAAATTTTAGGCACCGAAATGACTTTAAACACACTTTTTTTAGTTGAAAAAGTCATAATAACACATTCCAACAGTCATTTAGAGTCAAAAGATTAAAAGGTAAATTTTCATCCATGTTGACCATTTTGGGAAAGTTCGACAGGTCTTGAGTCATCGTTTTTCATCAGAAAATTGATTTTTTGGAGTGTACCAAAAATGATTCAAAATGTCAATTGGATCGTGCCTCATGTTGAATAACCACTTTTGAAACCCTCACAGTGACCAAAATTGCCATTTTTACAGAGCTTTGCTTACTCAAAAGCTTCAATTTTGACCAATTTCAGGCACCGAAAGGACATTAAACACACTTATTTTAGTTGAACAAGTCAAAATTCACATCCAACAGGCATTTAGAGTCAAAAGATTAAAAGTTAAAATTTCATCCATGTTTACCATTTTGGGAAAGTTTGACAGGTCCGGAGTCATCGTTTTTCATCAGAAAATTGATTTTTTGGTGTGCACCAAAAATGATTCAAAATGTCAATTGGATTGTGCCTCATGTTGAATAACCGCTTTTGAAACCCTCACAGTGACCAAAATTGTCATTTTTACAGAGCTTTGCTTACTCAAAAGCTTCAATTTTGACCAATTTCAGGCACCGAAAGGACTTTAAACACACGTATTTTAGTTGAACAAGTCATAATTCACATCCAACAGTCATTTAGAGTCAAAAGATTAAATGTTAAAATTTCATCCATATTGACCATTTTGGGAAAGTTCGACAGGTCCGGAGTCATCGGTTTTTCATCAGAAAATTGATTTTTTGGTGTGTACCAAAAATGATTCAAAATGTCAATTGGATTGTGCCTCATGTTGAATAACCGATTTTGAAACCCTCACAGTGACTACAATTGCCATTTTTACAGAGTTTTGCTTACTCAAAAGCTTCCATTTTGACCAATTTCAGGCACCAAAATGACTTTAAACACACTTTTTTTACTTGAAAAAGTCATAATTCACATCCAACAGTCATTTAGAGTCAAAAGATTAAAAGTTAAAATTTCATCCATGTTGACCATTTTGGGAAAGTTCGACAGGTCCGGAGTCATCGTTTTTCATCAGAAAATTGATTTTTTGGAGTGTACCAAAAATGATTCAAAATGTCAATTGGATCGTGCCTCATGTTGAATAACCACTTTTGAAACCCTCACAGTGACCAAAATTGCCATTTTTCCAGAGCTTTGCTTACTCAAAAGCTTCCTTTTTTTAACAATTTCAGGCACCGAAATGACTTTAAGCACACTTATTTTAGTTGAAAAAGTCATATTTCACATCCAACAGTCATTTAGAGTCAAAAGATTAAATGTTAACATTTCATCCATATTGACCATTTTGGGAAAGTTCGAAAGGTCCGGAGTCATCGTTTTTCATCAGAAAATTGATTTTTTGGAGTGTCCCAAAAATGATTCAAAATGTCAATTGGATCGTGCCTCATGTTGAATAACCACTTTTGAAACCCTCACAGTGACCAAAATTGTCATTTTTACAGAGCTTTGCTTGCTCAAAAGCTTCCATTTTGACCAATTTCAGGCACCGAAAGGACATTAAACACACTTATTTTAGTTGAACAAGTCAAAATTCACATCCAACAGGCATTTAGAGTCAAAAGATTAAAAGTTAAAATTTCATCCATGTTGACCATTTTGGGAAAGTTCAACAGGTCCGGAGTCATCGTTTTTCATCAGAAAACTGATTTTTGTAGTGTACCAAAAATGATTCAAAATGTCAATTGGATCGTGCCTCATGTTGAATAACCACTTTTGAAACCCTCACAGTGACCAAAATTGCCATTTTTACAGAGTTTTGCTTGCTCAAAAGCTTCCATTTTGACCAATTTTAGGCACCGAAATGACTTTAAACACACTTTTTTTAGTTGAAAAAGTCACAATAACACATTCTAACAGTCATTTAGAGTAAAAAGATTAAAAGTTAAAATTTCATCCATGTTGACCATTTTGGGAAAGTTCGACAGGTCCGGAGTCATCGTTTTTCATCAGAAAATTGATTTTTTGGTGTGTACCAAAAATAATTCAAAATGTCAATTGGATTGTGCCTCATGTTGAATAACCGCTTTTGAAACCCTCACAGTGACCAAACTTGCCATTTTTACAGAGCTTTGCTGACTCAAAAGCTTCCATTTTGACCAATTTCAGGCACCGAAATGACTTTAAACACACTTATTTTAGTTGAACAAGTCATAATTCACATCCAACAGTCATTTAGAGTCAAAAGATTAAAAGTTAAAATTTCATCCATGTTGACCATTTTGGGAAAATTCGACAGGTCCGGAGTCATCGTTTTTCATCAGAAAATTTATTTTTTGGAGTGTACCAAAAATGATTCAAAATGTCAATTGGATTGTGCCTCATGTTGAATAACCACTTTTGAAACCCTAACAGTGACCAAAATTGCCATTTCTACAGAGTTTTGATTACTCAAAAGCTTCCATTTTGAGCAATTTCAGGCACCGAAATAACTTTAAACACACTTATTTTAGTTGAACAAGTCATAATTCACATCCAACAGTCATTTAGAGTCAAAAGATAAAAATTTAAAATTTCATACATGTTGACCATTTTGGGAAAGTTTGACAGGTCCGGAGTCATCGTTTTTCATCAGAAAATAGATTTTTTGGTGTGCACCAAAAATGATTCAAAATGTCAATTGGATTGTGCCTCATGTTGAATAACCACTTTTGAAACCCTCACAGTGACCAAAATTGCCATTTTTACAGAGCTTTGCTTACTCAAAAGCTTCAATTTTGACCAATTTCAGGCACCGAAAGGACTTTAAACACACTTATTTTAGTTGAACAAGTCATAATTCACATCCAACAGTCATTTAGAGTCAAAAGATTAAATGTTAAAATTTCATCCATATTGACCATTTTGGGAAAGTTCGACAGGTCCGGAGTCATCGTTTTTCATCAGAAAATTGATTTTTTGGTGTGTACCAAAAATGATTCAAAATGTCAATTGGATTGTGCCTCATGTTGAATAACCGCTTTTGAAACCCTCACAGTAACCAAAATTGCCATTTTTACAGAGTTTTGCTTACTCAAAAGCTTCCATTTTGACCAATTTCAGGCACCGAAATGACTTTAAACACACTTATTTTAGTTGAACAAGTCATAATTCACATCCAACAGTCATTTAGAGTCAAAAGATTAAAAGTTAAAATTTCATCCATGTTGACCATTTTGGGAAAATTCGACAGGTCCGGAGTCATCGTTTTTCATCAGAAAATTGATTTTTTGTAGTGAACCAAAAATGATTCAAAATGTCAATTGGATCGTGCCTCATGTTGAATAACCACTTTTGAAACCCTCACAGTGACCAAAATTGCCATTATTACAGAGCTTTGCTTACTCAAAAGCTTTCTTTTTGACCAATTTCAGGCACCAAAAATGACTTTAAACACACTTTTTTTAGTTGAAAAAGTCATATTTCACATCCAACAGTCATTTAGAGTCAAAAGATTAAAAGTTAAAATTTCATCCATATTGGCCATTTTGGGAAAGTTCGACAGGTCCGGAGTCATTGTTTTTCATCAGAAAACTGATTTTTTGGAGTGTACCAAAAATGATTCAAAATGTCAATTGGATCGTGCCTCATGTTGAATAACCACTTTTGAAACCCTCACAGTGACCAAAATTGCCATTTTTACAGAGTTTTGCTTACTCAAAAGCTTCCATTTTGACAAATTTTAGGCACCGAAATGACTTTAAACACACTTTTTTTAGTTGAAAAAGTCATAATAACACATTCCAACAGTCATTTAGAGTCAAAAGATTAAAAGGTAAATTTTCATCCATGTTGACCATTTTGGGAAAGTTCGACAGGTCTTGAGTCATCGTTTTTCATCAGAAAATTGATTTTTTGGAGTGTACCAAAAATGATTCAAAATGTCAATTGGATCGTGCCTCATGTTGAATAACCACTTTTGAAACCCTCACAGTGACCAAAATTGCCATTTTTACAGAGCTTTGCTTACTCAAAAGCTTCAATTTTGACCAATTTCAGGCACCGAAAGGACATTAAACACACTTATTTTAGTTGAACAAGTCAAAATTCACATCCAACAGGCATTTAGAGTCAAAAGATTAAAAGTTAAAATTTCATCCATGTTTACCATTTTGGGAAAGTTCGACAGGTCCGGAGTCATCGTTTTTCATCGGAAAATTGATTTTTTGGAGTGTACCAAAAATTATTCAAAATGTCAATTGAATTGTGCCTCATGTTGAATAACCACTTTTGAAACCCTCACAGTGACCAAAATTGCCCTTTTTACAGAGCTTTGCTTACACAAAAGCTTTCATTTTGACCAATTTCAGGCACCGAAATGACTTTAAACACACTTTTTTTAGTTGAAAAAGTCATAATAAAATATTCCAACATTCATTTAGAGTCAAAAGATTAAAAGTAAAAAGTTCATCCATGTTGACCATTTTGGGAAAGTTTGACAGGTCCGGAGTCATCGTTTTTCATCAGAAAATTGATTTTTTGGTGTGCACCAAAAATGATTCAAAATGTCAATTGGATTGTGCCTCATGTTGAATAACCGCTTTTGAAACCCTCACAGTGACCAAAATTGCCATTTTTGCAGAGCTTTGCTTACTCAAAAGCTTCAATTTTGACCAATTTCAGGCACCGAAAGGACTTTAAACACACTTATTTTAGTTGAACAAGTCATAATTCACATCCAACAGTCATTTAGAGTCAAAAGATTAAAAGTTAAAATTTCATCCATGTTGACCATTTTGGGAAAGTTCGACAGGTCCGGAGTCATCGTTTTTCATCAGAAAATTGATTTTTTGGTGTGCACCAAAAATGATTCAAAATGTCAATTGGATTGTGCCTCATGTTGAATAACCGCTTTTGAAACCCTCACAGTGACCAAAATTGCCATTTTTACAGAGTTTTGCTTACTCAAAAGCTTCCATTTTGACAAATTTTAGGCACCGAAATGACTTTAAACACACTTTTTTTAGTTGAAAAAGTCATAATAACACATTCCAACAGTCATTTAGAGTCAAAAGATTAAAAGGTAAATTTTCATCCATGTTGACCATTTTGGGAAAGTTCGACAGGTCTTGAGTCATCGTTTTTCATCAGAAAATTGATTTTTTGGAGTGTACCAAAAATGATTCAAAATGTCAATTGGATCGTGCCTCATGTTGAATAACCACTTTTGAAACCCTCACAGTGACCAAAATTGCCATTTTTACAGAGCTTTGCTTACTCAAAAGCTTCAATTTTGACCAATTTCAGGCACCGAAAGGACATTAAACACACTTATTTTAGTTGAACAAGTCATAATTCACATCCAACAGTCATTTAGAGTCAAAAGATTAAATGTTAAAATTTCATCCATATTGACCATTTTGGGAAAGTTCGACAGGTCCGGAGTCATCGTTTTTCATCAGAAAATTGATTTTTTGGTGTGTACCAAAAATGATTCAAAATGTCAATTGGATTGTGCCTCATGTTGAATAACCGATTTTGAAACCCTCACAGTGACTACAATTGCCATTTTTACAGAGTTTTGCTTACTCAAAAGCTTCCATTTTGACCAATTTCAGGCACCAAAATGACTTTAAACACACTTTTTTTACTTGAAAAAGTCATAATTCACATCCAACAGTCATTTAGAGTCAAAAGATTAAAAGTTAAAATTTCATCCATGTTGACCATTTTGGGAAAGTTCGACAGGTCCGGAGTCATCGTTTTTCATCAGAAAATTGATTTTTTGGAGTGTACCAAAAATGATTCAAAATGTCAATTGGATCGTGCCTCATGTTGAATAACCACTTTTGAAACCCTCACAGTGACCAAAATTGCCATTTTTCCAGAGCTTTGCTTACTCAAAAGCTTCCTTTTTTTAACAATTTCAGGCACCGAAATGACTTTAAGCACACTTATTTTAGTTGAAAAAGTCATATTTCACATCCAACAGTCATTTAGAGTCAAAAGATTAAATGTTAACATTTCATCCATATTGACCATTTTGGGAAAGTTCGAAATGTCCGGAGTCATCGTTTTTCATCAGAAAATTGATTTTTTGGAGTGTACCAAAAATGATTCAAAATGTCAATTGGATCGTGCCTCATGTTGAATAACCACTTTTGAAACCCTCACAGTGACCAAAATTGCCATTTTTCCAGAGCTTTGCTTACTCAAAAGCTTCCTTTTTTTACCAATTTCAGGCACCGAAATGACTTTAAGCACACGTATTTTAGTTGAAAAAGCCATATTTCACATCCAACAGTCATTTAGAGTCAAAAGATTAAATGTTAACATTTCATCCATATTGACCATTTTGGGAAAGTTCGAAAGGTCCGGAGTCATCGTTTTTCATCAGAAAATTGATTTTTTGGAGTGTACCAAAAATGATTCAAAATGTCAATTGGATCGTGCCTCATGTTGAATAACCACTTTTGAAACCCTCACAGTGACCAAAATTGTCATTTTTACAGAGCTTTGCTTGCTCAAAAGCTTCCATTTTGACCAATTTCAGGCACCGAAAGGACATTAAACACACTTATTTTAGTTGAACAAGTCAAAATTCACATCCAACAGGCATTTAGAGTCAAAAGATTAAAAGTTAAAATTTCATCCATGTTGACCATTTTGGGAAAGTTCAACAGGTCCGGAGTCATCGTTTTTCATCAGAAAACTGATTTTTGTAGTGTACCAAAAATGATTCAAAATGTCAATTGGATCGTGCCTCATGTTGAATAACCACTTTTGAAACCCTCACAGTGACCAAAATTGCCATTTTTACAGAGTTTTGCTTGCTCAAAAGCTTCCATTTTGACCAATTTTAGGCACCGAAATGACTTTAAACACACTTTTTTTAGTTGAAAAAGTCACAATAACACATTCTAACAGTCATTTAGAGTAAAAAGATTAAAAGTTAAAATTTCATCCATGTTGACCATTTTGGGAAAGTTCGACAGGTCCGGAGTCATCGTTTTTCATCAGAAAATTGATTTTTTTGGTGTGTACCAAAAATAATTCAAAATGTCAATTGGATTGTGCCTCATGTTGAATAACCGCTTTTGAAACCCTCACAGTGACCAAACTTGCCATTTTTACAGAGCTTTGCTGACTCAAAAGCTTCCATTTTGACCAATTTCAGGCACCGAAATGACTTTAAACACACTTATTTTAGTTGAACAAGTCATAATTCACATCCAACAGTCATTTAGAGTCAAAAGATTAAAAGTTAAAATTTCATCCATGTTGACCATTTTGGGAAAATTCGACAGGTCCGGAGTCATCGTTTTTCATCAGAAAATTTATTTTTTGGAGTGTACCAAAAATGATTCAAAATGTCAATTGGATTGTGCCTCATGTTGAATAACCACTTTTGAAACCCTAACAGTGACCAAAATTGCCATTTCTACAGAGTTTTGATTACTCAAAAGCTTCCATTTTGAGCAATTTCAGGCACCGAAATGACTTTAAACACACTTATTTTAGTTGAACAAGTCATAATTCACATCCAACAGTCATTTAGAGTCAAAAGATTAAAAGTTAAAATTTCATCCATGTTGACCATTTTGGGAAAGTTTGACAGGTCCGGAGTCATCGTTTTTCATCAGAAAATTGATTTTTTTGGTGTGTACCAAAAATAATTCAAAATGTCAATTGGATTGTGCCTCATGTTGAATAACCGCTTTTGAAACCCTCACAGTGACCAAACTTGCCATTTTTACAGAGCTTTGCTGACTCAAAAGCTTCCATTTTGACCAATTTCAGGCACCGAAATGACTTTAAACACACTTATTTTAGTTGAACAAGTCATAATTCACATCCAACAGTCATTTAGAGTCAAAAGATTAAAAGTTAAAATTTCATCCATGTTGACCATTTTGGGAAAATTCGACAGGTCCGGAGTCATCGTTTTTCATCAGAAAATTTATTTTTTGGAGTGTACCAAAAATGATTCAAAATGTCAATTGGATTGTGCCTCATGTTGAATAACCACTTTTGAAACCCTAACAGTGACCAAAATTGCCATTTCTACAGAGTTTTGATTACTCAAAAGCTTCCATTTTGAGCAATTTCAGGCACCGAAATGACTTTAAACACACTTATTTTAGTTGAACAAGTCATAATTCACATCCAACAGTCATTTAGAGTCAAAAGATTAAAAGTTAAAATTTCATCGATATTGACCATTTTGGGAAAGTTCGACAGGTCCGGAGTCATCGTTTTTCATCAGAAAATTGATTTTTTGGTGTGTACCAAAAATAATTCAAAATGTCAATTGGATTGTGCCTCATGTTGAATAACCGCTTTTGAAACCCTCACAGTGACCAAACTTGCCATTTTTACAGAGCTTTGCTGACTCAAAAGCTTCCATTTTGACCAATTTCAGGCACCGAAATGACTTTAAACACACTTATTTTAGTTGAACAAGTCATAATTCACATCCAACAGTCATTTAGAGTCAAAAGATTAAAAGTTAAAATTTCATCCATGTTGACCATTTTGGGAAAATTCGACAGGTCCGGAGTCATCGTTTTTCATCAGAAAATTTATTTTTTGGAGTGTACCAACAATGATTCAAAATGTCAATTGGATTGTGCCTCATGTTGAATAACCACTTTTGAAACCCTAACAGTGACCAAAATTGCCATTTCTACAGAGTTTTGCTTACTCAAAAGCTTCCATTTTGAGCAATTTCAGGCACCGAAATAACTTTAAACACACTTATTTTAGTTGAACAAGTCATAATTCACATCCAACAGTCATTTAGAGTCAAAAGATTAAAATTTAAAATTTCATCCATGTTGACCATTTTGGGAAAATTCGACAGGTCCGGAGTCATCGTTTTCATCAGAAAATTGATTTTTTGTAGTGAACCAAAAATGATTCAAAATGTCAATTGGATCATGCCTCATGTTGAATAACCACTTTTGAAACCCTCACAGTGACCAAAATTGCCATTTTTACAGAGCTTTGATTACTCAAAAGCTTTCATTTTGACCAATTTCAGGCACCGAAATGACTTTAAACACACTTATTTTAGTTGAACAAGTCATAATTCACATCCAACAGTCATTTAGAGTCAAAAGATTAAATGTTAAAATTTCATCCATATTGACCATTTTGGGAAAGTTCGACAGGTCCGGAGTCATCGTTTTTCATCAGAAAATTGATTTTTTGGTGTGTACCAAAAATGATTCAAAATGTCAATTGGATTGTGCCTCATGTTGAATAACCGCTTTTGAAACCCTCACAGTAACCAAAATTGCCATTTTTACAGAGTTTTGCTTACTCAAAAGCTTCCATTTTGACCAATTTCAGGCACCGAAATGACTTTAAACACACTTATTTTAGTTGAACAAGTCATAATTCACATCCAACAGTCATTTAGAGTCAAAAGATTAAAAGTTAAAATTTCATCCATGTTGACCATTTTGGGAAAATTCGACAGGTCCGGAGTCATCGTTTTTCATCAGAAAATTGATTTTTTGTAGTGAACCAAAAATGATTCAAAATGTCAATTGGATCGTGCCTCATGTTGAATAACCACTTTTGAAACCCTCACAGTGACCAAAATTGCCATTATTACAGAGCTTTGCTTACTCAAAAGCTTTCTTTTTGACCAATTTCAGGCACCAAAAATGACTTTAAACACACTTTTTTTAGTTGAAAAAGTCATAATTCACATCCAACAGTCATTTAGAGTCAAAAGATTAAAAGTTAAAATTTCATCCATATTGGCCATTTTGGGAAAGTTCGACAGGTCCGGAGTCATTGTTTTTCATCAGAAAACTGATTTTTTGGAGTGTACCAAAAATGATTCAAAATGTCAATTGGATCGTGCCTCATGTTGAATAACCACTTTTGAAACCCTCACAGTGACCAAAATTGCCATTTTTACAGAGTTTTGCTTACTCAAAAGCTTCCATTTTGACAAATTTTAGGCACCGAAATGACTTTAAACACACTTTTTTTAGTTGAAAAAGTCATAATAACACATTCCAACAGTCATTTAGAGTCAAAAGATTAAAAGGTAAATTTTCATCCATGTTGACCATTTTGGGAAAGTTCGACAGGTCTTGAGTCATCGTTTTTCATCAGAAAATTGATTTTTTGGAGTGTACCAAAAATGATTCAAAATGTCAATTGGATCGTGCCTCATGTTGAATAAC
Source organism: Lissotriton helveticus (assembly GCF_964261635.1). Lineage (NCBI taxonomy): Eukaryota > Metazoa > Chordata > Amphibia > Caudata > Salamandridae > Lissotriton > Lissotriton helveticus. The sequence continues at coordinate 340,606,029 of NC_136072.1, forward strand.
CACTTTTGAAACCCTCACAGTGACCAAAATTGCCATTTTTACAGAGCTTTGCTTACTCAAAAGCTTCAATTTTGACCAATTTCAGGCACCGAAAGGACATTAAACACACTTATTTTAGTTGAACAAGTCAACATTCACATCCAACAGGCATTTAGAGTCAAAAGATTAAAAGTTAAAATTTCATCCATGTTTACCATTTTGGGAAAGTTCGACAGGTCCGGAGTCATCGTTTTTCATCGGAAAATTGATTTTTTGGAGTGTACCAAAAATTATTCAAAATGTCCATTGAATTGTGCCTCATGTTGAATAACCACTTTTGAAACCCTCACAGTGACCAAAATTGCCATTTTTACAGAGCTTTGCTTACACAAAAGCTTTCATTTTGACCAATTTCAGGCACCGAAATGACTTTAAACACACTTTTTTTAGTTGAAAAAGTCATAATAAAATATTCCAACATTCATTTAGAGTCAAAAGATTAAAAGTTAAAATTTCATCCATGTTGACCATTTTGGGAAAGTTTGACAGGTCCGGAGTCATCGTTTTTCATCAGAAAATTGATTTTTTGGTGTGCACCAAAAATGATTCAAAATGTCAATTGGATTGTGCCTCATGTTGAATAACCGCTTTTGAAACCCTCACAGTGACCAAAATTGCCATTTTTACAGAGCTTTGCTTACTCAAAAGCTTCAATTTTGACCAATTTCAGGCACCGAAAGGACTTTAAACACACTTATTTTAGTTGAACAAGTCATAATTCACATCCAACAGTCATTTAGAGTCAAAAGATTAAAAGTTAAAATTTCATCCATGTTGACCATTTTGGGAAAGTTCGACAGGTCCGGAGTCATCGTTTTTCATCAGAAAATTGATTTTTTGTAGTGAACCAAAAATGATTCAAAATGTCAATTGGATCGTGCCTCATGTTGAATAACCACTTTTGAAACCCTCACAGTGACCAAAATTGTCATTTTTACAGAGCTTTGCTTACTCAAAAGCTTCCATTTTGACCAATTTCAGGCACCGAAAGGACATTAAACACACTTATTTTAGTTGAACAAGTCAAAATTCACATCCAACAGGCATTTAGAGTCAAAAGATTAAAAGTTAAAATTTCATCCATGTTGACCATTTTGGGAAAGTTCGACAGGTCCGGAGTCATCGTTTTTCATCAGAAAACTGATTTTTGTAGTGTACCAAAAATGATTCAAAATGTCAATTGGATCGTGCCTCATGTTGAATAACCACTTTTGAAACCCTCACACTGACCAAAATTGCCATTTTTACAGAGTTTTGCTTGCTCAAAAGCTTCCATTTTGACCAATTTTAGGCACCGAAATGACTTTAAACACACTTTTTTTAGTCGAAAAAGTCATAATAACACATTCTAACAGTCATTTAGAGTCAAAAGATTAAAAGTTAAAATTTCATCCATGTTGACCATTTTGGGAAAGTTCGACAGGTCCGGAGTCATCGTTTTTCATCAGAAAATTGATTTTTTGGAGTGTACCAAAAATGATTCAAAATGTCAATTGGATCGTGCCTCATGTTGAATAACCACTTTTGAAACCCTCACAGTGACCAAAATTGCCATTTTTACAGAGTTTTGCTTACTCAAAAGCTTCCATTTTGACCAATTTCAGGCACCGAAATGACTTTAAACACACTTATTTTAGTTGAACAAGTCATAATTCACATCCAACAGTCATTTAGAGTCAAAAGATTAAAAGTTAAAATTTCATCCATGTTGACCATTTTGGGAAAATTCGACAGGTCCGGAGTCATCGTTTTTCATCAGAAAATTGCTTTTTTGTAGTGAACCAAAAATGATTCAAAATGTCAATTGGATCGTGCCTCATGTTGAATAACCACTTTTGAAACCCTCACAGTGACCAAAATTGCCATTTATACAGAGCTTTGCTTACTCAAAAGCTTTCTTTTTGACCAATTTCAGGCACCGAAATGACTTTAAACACACTTTTTTTAGTTGAAAAAGTCATAATTCACATCCAACAGTCATTTAGAGTCAAAAGATTAAAAGTTAAAATTTCATCCATGTTGGCCATTTTGGGAAAGTTCGACAGGTCCGGAGTCATTGTTTTTCATCAGAAAACTGATTTTTTGGAGTGTACCAAAAATGATTCAAAATGTCAATTGGATCGTGCCTCATGTTGAATAACCACTTTTGAAACCCTCACAGTGACCAAAATTGCCATTTTTACAGAGTTTTGCTTACTCAAAAGCTTCCATTTTGACAAATTTTAGGCACCGAAATGACTTTAAACACACTTTTTTTAGTTGAAAAAGTCATAATAACACATTCCAACAGTCATTTAGAGTCAAAAGATTAAAAGGTAAATTTTCATCCATGTTGACCATTTTGGGAAAGTTCGACAGGTCTGGAGTCATCGTTTTTCTTCAGAAAATTGATTTTTTGGAGTGTACCAAAAATGATTCAAAATGTCAATTGGATCGTGCCTCATGTTGAATAACCACTTTTGAAACCCTCACAGTGACCAAAATTGCCATTTTACCAGAGCTTTGCTTACTCAAAAGCTTCAATTTTGACCAATTTCAGGCACCGAAAGGACATTAAACACACTTATTTTAGTTGAACAAGTCAAAATTCACATCCAACAGGCATTTAGAGTCAAAAGATTAAAAGTTAAAATTTCATCCATGTTTACCATTTTGGGAAAGTTCGACAGGTCCGGAGTCATCGTTTTTCATCGGAAAATTGATTTTTTGGAGTGTACCAAAAATGATTCAAAATGTCAATTGGATCGTGCCTCATGTTGAATAACCACTTTTGAAACCCTCACAGTGACCAAAATTGCCATTTTACCAGAGCTTTGCTTACTCAAAAGCTTCAATTTTGACCAATTTCAGGCACCGAAAGGACATTAAACACACTTATTTTAGTTGAACAAGTCAAAATTCACATCCAACAGGCATTTAGAGTCAAAAGATTAAAAGTTAAAATTTCATCCATGTTTACCATTTTGGGAAAGTTCGACAGGTCCGGAGTCATCGTTTTTCATCGGAAAATTGATTTTTTGGAGTGTACCAAAAATTATTCAAAATGTCAATTGAATTGTGCCTCATGTTGAATAACCACTTTTGAAACCCTCACAGTGACCAAAATTGCCATTTTTACAGAGCTTTGCTTACACAAAAGCTTTCATTTTGACCAATTTCAGGCACCGAAATGACTTTAAACACACTTTTTTTAGTTGAAAAAGTCATAATAAAATATTCCAACAGTCATTTAGAGTCAAAAGATTAAAAGTTAAAATTTCATCCATGTTGACCATTTTGGGAAAGTTTGACAGGTCCGGAGTCATTGTTTTTCATCAGAAAATTGATTTTTTGGTGTGCACCAAAAATGATTCAAAATGTCAATTGGATTGTGCCTCATGTTGAATAACCGCTTTTGAAACCCTCACAGTGACCAAAATTGCCATTTTTACAGAGTTTTGCTTACTCAAAAGCTTCCATTTTGACCAATTTCAGGCACCGAAAGGACTTTAAACACACTTATTTTAGTTAAACAAGTCATAATTCACATCCAACAGTCATTTAGAGTCAAAAGATTAAATGTTAAAATTTCATCCATATTGACCATTTTGGGAAAGTTCGACAGGTCCGGAGTCATCGTTTTTCATCAGAAAATTGATTTTTTGGTGTGTACCAAAAATGATTCAAAATGTCAATTGGATTGTGCCTCATGTTGAATAACCGATTTTGAAACCCTCACAGTGACTACAATTGCCATTTTTACAGAGTTTTACTTACTCAAAAGCTTCCATTTTGACCAATTTCAGGCACCGAAATGACTTTAAACACACTTTTTTTAGTTGAAAAAGTCATAATTCACATCCAACAGTCATTTAGAGTCAAAAGATTAAAAGTTAAAATTTCATCCATGTTGACCATTTTGGGAAAGTTCGACAGGTCCGGAGTCATCGTTTTTCATCAGAAAATTGATTTTTTGGAGTGTACCAAAAATGATTCAAAATGTCAATTGGATCGTGCCTCATGTTGAATAACCACTTTTGAAGCCCTCACATTGACCAAAATTGCCATTTTTACAGAGCTTTGCTTACTCAAAAGCTTCCTTTTTTACCAATTTCAGGCACCGAAATGACTTTAAGCACACTTACTTTAGTTGAAAAAGTCATATTTCACATCCAACAGTCATTTAGAGTCAAAAGATTAAAGTTAAAATTTCATCCATGTTGACCATTTTGGGAAAATTCGACAGGTCCGGAGTCATCGTTTTTCATCAGAAAATTGATTTTTTGTAGTGAACCAAAAATGATTCAAAATGTCAATTGGATCGTGCCTCATGTTGAATAACCACTTTTGAAACCCTCACAGTGACCAAAATTGCTTTTTTTACAGAGCTTTGCTTACTCAAAAGCTTTCTTTTTGACCAATTTCAGGCACCGAAATGACTTTAAACACACTTTTTTTAGTTGAAAAAGTCATAATTCACATCCAACAGTCATTTAGAGTCAAAAGATTAAAAGTTAAAATTTCATCCATGTTGGCCATTTTGGGAAAGTTCGACAGGTCCGGAGTCATCGTTTTTCATCAGAAAACTGATTTTTTGGAGTGTACCAAAAATGATTCAAAATGTCAATTGGATCGTGCCTCATGTTGAATAACCACTTTTGAAACCCTCACAGTGACCAAAATTGCCATTTTTACAGAGTTTTGCTTACTCAAAAGCTTCCATTTTGACCAATTTTAGGCACCAAAATGACTTTAAACACACTTTTTTTAGTTGAAAAAGTCATAATAACACATTCCAACAGTCATTTAGAGTCAAAAGATTAAAAGGTAAAATTTCATCCATGTTGACCATTTTGGGAAAGTTCGACAGGTCCGGAGTCATCGTTTTTCATCAGAAAATTGATTTTTTTGGAGTGTACCAAAAATGATTCAAAATGTCAATTGGATCGTGCCTCATGTTGAATAACCACTTTTGAAACCCTCACAGTGACCAAAATTGCCATTTTTACAGAGCTTTGCTTACACAAAAGCTTTCATTTTGACCAATTTCAGGCACCGAAATGACTTTAAACACACTTTTTTTAGTTGAAAAAGTCATAATAAAATATTCCAACAGTCATTTAGAGTCAAAAGATTAAAAGTTAAAATTTCATCCATGTTGACCATTTTGGGAAAGTTTGACAGGTCCGGAGTCATCGTTTTTCATCAGAAAATTGATTTTTTGGAGTGTACCAAAAATGATTCAAAATGTCAATTGGATCGTGCCTCATGTTGAATAACCACTTTTGAAACCTTCACAGTGACCAAAATTGCCATTTTTCCAGAGCTTTGCTTACTCAAAAGCTTCCTTTTTTTACCAATTTCAGGCACCGAAATGACTTTAAGCACACTTATTTTAGTTGAACAAGTCATAATTCACATCCAACAGTCATTTAGATTCAAAAGATTAAATGTTAAAATTTCATCCATATTGACCATTTTGGGAAAGTTCGACAGGTCCGGAGTCATCGTTTTTCATCAGAAAATTGATTTTTTGGTGTGTACCAAAAATGATTCAAAATGTCAATTGGATTGTGCCTCATGTTGAATAACCGATTTTGAAACCCTCACAGTGACTACAATTGCCATTTTTACAGAGTTTTGCTTACTCAAAAGCTTCCATTTTGACCAATTTCAGGCACCGAAATGACTTTTTTTAGTTGAAAAAGTCATAATTCACATCCAACAGTCATTTAGAGTCAAAAGATTAAAAGTTAAAATTTCATCCATGTTGACCATTTTGGGAAAGTTCGACAGGTCCGGAGTCATCGTTTTTCATCAGAAAATTGATTTTTTGGAGTGTACCAAAAATGATTCAAAATGTCAATTGGATCGTGCCTCATGTTGAATAACCACTTTTGAAACCCTCACAGTGACCAAAATTGCCATATTTACAGAGCTTTGCTTACTCAAAAGCTTCCTTTTTTACCAATTTCAGGCACCGAAATGACTTTAAGCACACTTATTTTAGTTGAAAAAGTCATATTTCACATCCAACAGTCATTTAGAGTCAAAAGATTAAAAGTTAAAATTTCATCCATGTTGACCATTTTGGGAAAATTCGACAGGTCCGGAGTCATCGTTTTTCATCAGAAAATTGATTTTTTGTAGTGAACCAAAAATGATTCAAAATGTCAATTGGATCGTGCCTCATGTTGAATAACCACTTTTGAAACCCTCACAGTGACCAAAATTGCCATTTTTACAGAGCTTTGCTTACTCAAAAGCTTTCTTTTTGACCAATTTCAGGCACCGAAATGACTTTAAACACACTTTTTTTAGTTGAAAAAGTCATAATTCACATCCAACAGTCATTTAGAGTCAAAAGATTAAAAGTTAAAATTTCATCCATGTTGGCCATTTTGGGAAAGTTCGACAGGTCCGGAGTCATCGTTTTTCATCAGAAAACTGATTTTTTGGAGTGTACCAAAAATGATTCAAAATGTCAATTGGATCGTGCCTCATGTTGAATAACCACTTTTGAAACCCTCACAGTGACCAAAATTGTCATTTTTACAGAGCTTTGCTTACTCAAAAGCTTCCATTTTGACCAATTTCAGGCACCGAAAGGACATTAAACACACTTATTTTAGTTGAACAAGTCATAATTCACATCCAACAGTCATTTAGAGTCAAAAGATTAAAAGTTAAAATTCCATCCATGTTGACCATTTTGGGAAAGTTCGACAGGTCCGGAGTCATCGTTTTTCATCAGAAAATTGATTTTTTGGAGTGTACCAAAAATGATTCAAAATGTCAATTGGATCGTGCCTCATGTTGAATAACCACTTTTGAAACCCTCACAGTGACCAAAATTGCCATTTTTACAGAGTTTTGCTTACTCAAAAGCTTCCATTTTGACCAATTTCAGGCACCGAAATGACTTTAAACACACTTATTTTAGTTGAACAAGTCATAATTCACATCCAACAGTCATTTAGAGTCAAAAGATTAAAAGTTAAAATTTTATCCATGTTGACCATTTTGGGAAAATTCGACAGGTCCGGAGTCATCGTTTTTCATCAGAAAATTGATTTTTTGTAGTGAACCAAAAATGATTCAAAATGTCAATTGGATCGTGCCTCGTGTTGAATAACCACTTTTGAAACCCTCACAGTGACCAAAATTGCCATTTTTACAGAGCTTTGATTACTCAAAAGCTTTCATTTTGACCAATTTCAGGCACCGAAATGACTTTAAACACACTTATTTTAGTTGAACAAGTCATAATTCACATCCAACAGTCATTTAGAGTCAAAAGATTAAATGTTAAAATTTCATCCATATTGACCATTTTGGGAAAGTTCGACAGGTCCGGAGTCATCGTTTTTCATCAGAAAATTGATTTTTTTGGTGTGTACCAAAAATGATTCAAAATGTCAATTGGATTGTGCCTCATGTTGAATAACCGATTTTGAAACCCTCACAGTGACTACAATTGCCATTTTTACAGAGTTTTGCTTACTCAAAAGCTTCCATTTTGACCAATTTCAGGCACCGAAATGACTTTAAACACACTTTTTTTAGTTGAAAAAGTCATAATTCACATCAACAGTCATTTAGAGTCAAAAGATTAAAAGTTAAAATTTCATCCATGTTGACCATTTTGGGAAAGTTCGACAGGTCCGGAGTCATCGTTTTACATCAGAAAATTGATTTTTTGGAGTGTACCAAAAATGATTCAAAATGTCAATTGGATCGTGCCTCATGTTGAATAACCACTTTTGAAACCCTCACAGTGACCAAAATTGCCATATTTACAGAGCTTTGCTTACTCAAAAGCTTCCTTTTTTACCAATTTCAGGCACCGAAATGACTTTAAGCACACTTATTTTAGTTGAAAAAGTCATATTTCACATCCAACAGTCATTTAGAGTCAAAAGATTAAAAGTTAAAATTTCATCCATGTTGACCATTTTGGGAAAATTCGACAGGTCCGGAGTCATCGTTTTTCATCAGAAAATTGATTTTTTGTAGTGAACCAAAAATGATTCAAAATGTCAATTGGATCGTGCCTCATGTTGAATAACCACTTTTGAAACCCTCACAGTGACCAAAATTGCCATTTTTACAGAGCTTTGCTTACTCAAAAGCTTTCTTTTTGACCAATTTCAGGCACCGAAATGACTTTAAACACACTTTTTTTAGTTGAAAAAGTCATAATTCACATCCAACAGTCATTTAGAGTCAAAAGATTAAAAGTTAAAATTTCATCCATGTTGGCCATTTTGGGAAAGTTCGACAGGTCCGGAGTCATCGTTTTTCATCAGAAAACTGATTTTTTGGAGTGTACCAAAAATGATTCAAAATGTCAATGGATCGTGCCTCATGTTGAATAACCACTTTTGAAACCCTCACAGTGACCAAAATTGCCATTTTTACAGAGTTTTGCTTACTCAAAAGCTTCCATTTTGACCAATTTTAGGCACCAAAATGACTTTAAACACACTTTTTATAGTTGAAAAAGTCATAATAACACATTCCAACAGTCATTTAGAGTCAAAAGATTAAAAGGTAAAATTTCATCCATGTTGACCATTTTGGGAAAGTTCGACAGGTCCGGAGTCATCGTTTTTCATCAGAAAATTGATTTTTTTGGAGTGTACCAAAAATGATTCAAAATGTCAATTGGATCGTGCCTCATGTTGAATAACCACTTTTGAAACCCTCACAGTGACCAAAATTGCCATTTTTACAGAGTTTTGCTTACTCAAAAGCTTCCATTTTGACCAATTTCAGGCACCGAAATGACTTTAAACACACTTATTTTAGTTGAACAAGTCATAATTCACATCCAACAGTCATTTAGAGTCAAAAGATTAAAAGTTAAAATTTTATCCATGTTGACCATTTTGGGAAAATTCGACAGGTCCGGAGTCATCGTTTTTCATCAGAAAATTGATTTTTTGTAGTGAACCAAAAATGATTCAAAATGTCAATTGGATCGTGCTTCGTGTTGAATAACCACTTTTGAAACCCTCACAGTGACCAAAATTGCCATTTTTACAGAGCTTTGATTACTCAAAAGCTTTCATTTTGACCAATTTCAGGCACCGAAATGACTTTAAACACACTTATTTTAGTTGAACAAGTCATAATTCACATCCAACAGTCATTTAGAGTCAAAAGATTAAATGTTAAAATTTCATCCATATTGACCATTTTGGGAAAGTTCGACAGGTCCGGAGTCATCGTTTTTCATCAGAAAATTGATTTTTTGGTGTGTACCAAAAATGATTCAAAATGTCAATTGGATCGTGCCTCATGTTGAATAACCACTTTTGAAACCCTCACAGTGACCAAAATTGCCATTTTTACAGAGTTTTGCTTGCTCAAAAGCTTCCATTTTGACCAATTTCAGGCACCGAAATGACTTTAAACACACTTTTTTTAGTTGGAAAAGTCATAATAACACATTCTAACAGTCATTTAGAGTCAAAAGATTAAAAGTTAAAATTTCATCCATGTTGACCATTTTGGGAAAGTTCGACAGGTCCGGAGTCATCGTTTTTCATCAGAAAATTGATTTTTTGGAGTGTACCAAAAATGATTCAAAATGTCAATTGGATCGTGCCTCATGTTGAATAACCACTTTTGAAACCCTCACAGTGACCAAAATTGCCATTTTTACAGAGTTTTGCTTACTCAAAAGCTTCCATTTTGACCAATTTCAGGCACCGAAATGACTTTAAACACACTTATTTTAGTTGAACAAGTCATAATTCACATCCAACAGTCATTTAGAGTCAAAAGATTAAAAGTTAAAATTTCATCCATGTTGACCATTTTGGGAAAATTCGACAGGTCCGGAGTCATCGTTTTTCATCAGAAAATTGCTTTTTTGTAGTGAACCAAAAATGATTCAAAATGTCAATTGGATCGTGCCTCATGTTGAATAACCACTTTTGAAACCCTCACAGTGACCAAAATTGCCATTTATACAGAGCTTTGCTTACTCAAAAGCTTTCTTTTTGACCAATTTCAGGCACCGAAATGACTTTAAACACACTTTTTTTAGTTGAAAAAGTCATAATTCACATCCAACAGTCATTTAGAGTCAAAAGATTAAAAGTTAAAATTTCATCCATGTTGGCCATTTTGGGAAAGTTCGACAGGTCCGGAGTCATTGTTTTTCATCAGAAAACTGATTTTTTGGAGTGTACCAAAAATGATTCAAAATGTCAATTGGATCGTGCCTCATGTTGAATAACCACTTTTGAAACCCTCACAGTGACCAAAATTGCCATTTTTACAGAGCTTTGCTTACTCAAAAGCTTTCTTTTTGACCAATTTCAGGCACCGAAATGACTTTAAACACACTTTTTTTAGTTGAAAAAGTCATAATTCACATCCAACAGTCATTTAGAGTCAAAAGATTAAAAGTTAAAATTTCATCCATGTTGGCCATTTTGGGAAAGTTCGACAGGTCCGGAGTCATCGTTTTTCATCAGAAAACTGATTTTTTGGAGTGTACCAAAAATGATTCAAAATGTCAATTGGATCGTGCCTCATGTTGAATAACCACTTTTGAAACCCTCACAGTGACCAAAATTGTCATTTTTACAGAGCTTTGCTTACTCAAAAGCTTCCATTTTGACCAATTTCAGGCACCGAAAGGACATTAAACACACTTATTTTAGTTGAACAAGTCATAATTCACATCCAACAGTCATTTAGAGTCAAAAGATTAAAAGTTAAAATTCCATCCATGTTGACCATTTTGGGAAAGTTCGACAGGTCCGGAGTCATCGTTTTTCATCAGAAAATTGATTTTTTGGAGTGTACCAAAAATGATTCAAAATGTCAATTGGATCGTGCCTCATGTTGAATAACCACTTTTGAAACCCTCACAGTGACCAAAATTGCCATTTTTACAGAGTTTTGCTTACTCAAAAGCTTCCATTTTGACCAATTTCAGGCACCGAAATGACTTTAAACACACTTATTTTAGTTGAACAAGTCATAATTCACATCCAACAGTCATTTAGAGTCAAAAGATTAAAAGTTAAAATTTTATCCATGTTGACCATTTTGGGAAAATTCGACAGGTCCGGAGTCATCGTTTTTCATCAGAAAATTGATTTTTTGTAGTGAACCAAAAATGATTCAAAATGTCAATTGGATCGTGCCTCGTGTTGAATAACCACTTTTGAAACCCTCACAGTGACCAAAATTGCCATTTTTACAGAGCTTTGATTACTCAAAAGCTTTCATTTTGACCAATTTCAGGCACCGAAATGACTTTAAACACACTTATTTTAGTTGAACAAGTCATAATTCACATCCAACAGTCATTTAGAGTCAAAAGATTAAATGTTAAAATTTCATCCATATTGACCATTTTGGGAAAGTTCGACAGGTCCGGAGTCATCGTTTTTCATCAGAAAATTGATTTTTTGGTGTGTACCAAAAATGATTCAAAATGTCAATTGGATTGTGCCTCATGTTGAATAACCGATTTTGAAACCCTCACAGTGACTACAATTGCCATTTTTACAGAGTTTTGCTTACTCAAAAGCTTCCATTTTGACCAATTTCAGGCACCGAAATGACTTTAAACACACTTTTTTTAGTTGAAAAAGTCATAATTCACATCAACAGTCATTTAGAGTCAAAAGATTAAAAGTTAAAATTTCATCCATGTTGACCATTTTGGGAAAGTTCGACAGGTCCGGAGTCATCGTTTTACATCAGAAAATTGATTTTTTGGAGTGTACCAAAAATGATTCAAAATGTCAATTGGATCGTGCCTCATGTTGAATAACCACTTTTGAAACCCTCACAGTGACCAAAATTGCCATATTTACAGAGCTTTGCTTACTCAAAAGCTTCCTTTTTTACCAATTTCAGGCACCGAAATGACTTTAAGCACACTTATTTTAGTTGAAAAAGTCATATTTCACATCCAACAGTCATTTAGAGTCAAAAGATTAAAAGTTAAAATTTCATCCATGTTGACCATTTTGGGAAAATTCGACAGGTCCGGAGTCATCGTTTTTCATCAGAAAATTGATTTTTTGTAGTGAACCAAAAATGATTCAAAATGTCAATTGGATCGTGCCTCATGTTGAATAACCACTTTTGAAACCCTCACAGTGACCAAAATTGCCATTTTTACAGAGCTTTGCTTACTCAAAAGCTTTCTTTTTGACCAATTTCAGGCACCGAAATGACTTTAAACACACTTTTTTTAGTTGAAAAAGTCATAATTCACATCCAACAGTCATTTAGAGTCAAAAGATTAAAAGTTAAAATTTCATCCATGTTGGCCATTTTGGGAAAGTTCGACAGGTCCGGAGTCATCGTTTTTCATCAGAAAACTGATTTTTTGGAGTGTACCAAAAATGATTCAAAATGTCAATGGATCGTGCCTCATGTTGAATAACCACTTTTGAAACCCTCACAGTGACCAAAATTGCCATTTTTACAGAGTTTTGCTTACTCAAAAGCTTCCATTTTGACCAATTTTAGGCACCAAAATGACTTTAAACACACTTTTTATAGTTGAAAAAGTCATAATAACACATTCCAACAGTCATTTAGAGTCAAAAGATTAAAAGGTAAAATTTCATCCATGTTGACCATTTTGGGAAAGTTCGACAGGTCCGGAGTCATCGTTTTTCATCAGAAAATTGATTTTTTTGGAGTGTACCAAAAATGATTCAAAATGTCAATTGGATCGTGCCTCATGTTGAATAACCACTTTTGAAACCCTCACAGTGACCAAAATTGCCATTTTTACAGAGTTTTGCTTACTCAAAAGCTTCCATTTTGACCAATTTCAGGCACCGAAATGACTTTAAACACACTTATTTTAGTTGAACAAGTCATAATTCACATCCAACAGTCATTTAGAGTCAAAAGATTAAAAGTTAAAATGTTATCCATGTTGACCATTTTGGGAAAATTCGACAGGTCCGGAGTCATCGTTTTTCATCAGAAAATTGATTTTTTGTAGTGAACCAAAAATGATTCAAAATGTCAATTGGATCGTGCTTCGTGTTGAATAACCACTTTTGAAACCCTCACAGTGACCAAAATTGCCATTTTTACAGAGCTTTGATTACTCAAAAGCTTTCATTTTGACCAATTTCAGGCACCGAAATGACTTTAAACACACTTATTTTAGTTGAAAAAGTCATAATTCACATCAACAGTCATTTAGAGTCAAAAGATTAAAAGTTAAAATTTCATCCATGTTGACCATTTTGGGAAAGTTCGACAGGTCCGGAGTCATCGTTTTACATCAGAAAATTGATTTTTTGGAGTGTACCAAAAATGATTCAAAATGTCAATTGGATCGTGCCTCATGTTGAATAACCACTTTTGAAACCCTCACAGTGACCAAAATTGCCATATTTACAGAGCTTTGCTTACTCAAAAGCTTCCTTTTTTACCAATTTCAGGCACCGAAATGACTTTAAGCACACTTATTTTAGTTGAAAAAGTCATATTTCACATCCAACAGTCATTTAGAGTCAAAAGATTAAAAGTTAAAATTTCATCCATGTTGACCATTTTGGGAAAATTCGACAGGTCCGGAGTCATCGTTTTTCATCAGAAAATTGATTTTTTGTAGTGAACCAAAAATGATTCAAAATGTCAATTGGATCGTGCCTCATGTTGAATAACCACTTTTGAAACCCTCACAGTGACCAAAATTGCCATTTTTACAGAGCTTTGCTTACTCAAAAGCTTTCTTTTTGACCAATTTCAGGCACCGAAATGACTTTAAACACACTTTTTTTAGTTGAAAAAGTCATAATTCACATCCAACAGTCATTTAGAGTCAAAAGATTAAAAGTTAAAATTTCATCCATGTTGGCCATTTTGGGAAAGTTCGACAGGTCCGGAGTCATCGTTTTTCATCAGAAAACTGATTTTTTGGAGTGTACCAAAAATGATTCAAAATGTCAATGGATCGTGCCTCATGTTGAATAACCACTTTTGAAACCCTCACAGTGACCAAAATTGCCATTTTTACAGAGTTTTGCTTACTCAAAAGCTTCCATTTTGACCAATTTTAGGCACCAAAATGACTTTAAACACACTTTTTATAGTTGAAAAAGTCATAATAACACATTCCAACAGTCATTTAGAGTCAAAAGATTAAAAGGTAAAATTTCATCCATGTTGACCATTTTGGGAAAGTTCGACAGGTCCGGAGTCATCGTTTTTCATCAGAAAATTGATTTTTTTGGAGTGTACCAAAAATGATTCAAAATGTCAATTGGATCGTGCCTCATGTTGAATAACCACTTTTGAAACCCTCACAGTGACCAAAATTGCCATTTTTACAGAGTTTTGCTTACTCAAAAGCTTCCATTTTGACCAATTTCAGGCACCGAAATGACTTTAAACACACTTATTTTAGTTGAACAAGTCATAATTCACATCCAACAGTCATTTAGAGTCAAAAGATTAAAAGTTAAAATTTTATCCATGTTGACCATTTTGGGAAAATTCGACAGGTCCGGAGTCATCGTTTTTCATCAGAAAATTGATTTTTTGTAGTGAACCAAAAATGATTCAAAATGTCAATTGGATCGTGCTTCGTGTTGAATAACCACTTTTGAAACCCTCACAGTGACCAAAATTGCCATTTTTACAGAGCTTTGATTACTCAAAAGCTTTCATTTTGACCAATTTCAGGCACCGAAATGACTTTAAACACACTTATTTTAGTTGAACAAGTCATAATTCACATCCAACAGTCATTTAGAGTCAAAAGATTAAATGTTAAAATTTCATCCATATTGACCATTTTGGGAAAGTTCGACAGGTCCGGAGTCATCGTTTTTCATCAGAAAATTGATTTTTTGGTGTGTACAAAAATGATTCAAAATGTCAATTGGATCGTGCCTCATGTTGAATAACCACTTTTGAAACCCTCACAGTGACCAAAATTGCCATTTTTACAGAGTTTTGCTTGCTCAAAAGCTTCCATTTTGACCAATTTCAGGCACCGAAATGACTTTAAACACACTTTTTTTAGTTGGAAAAGTCATAATAACACATTCTAACAGTCATTTAGAGTCAAAAGATTAAAAGTTAAAATTTCATCCATGTTGACCATTTTGGGAAAGTTCGACAGGTCCGGAGTCATCGTTTTTCATCAGAAAATTGATTTTTTGGAGTGTACCAAAAATGATTCAAAATGTCAATTGGATCGTGCCTCATGTTGAATAACCACTTTTGAAACCCTCACAGTGACCAAAATTGCCATTTTTACAGAGTTTTGCTTACTCAAAAGCTTCCATTTTGACCAATTTCAGGCACCGAAATGACTTTAAACACACTTATTTTAGTTGAACAAGTCATAATTCACATCCAACAGTCATTTAGAGTCAAAAGATTAAAAGTTAAAATTTCATCCATGTTGACCATTTTGGGAAAATTCGACAGGTCCGGAGTCATCGTTTTTCATCAGAAAATTGCTTTTTTGTAGTGAACCAAAAATGATTCAAAATGTCAATTGGATCGTGCCTCATGTTGAATAACCACTTTTGAAACCCTCACAGTGACCAAAATTGCCATTTATACAGAGCTTTGCTTACTCAAAAGCTTTCTTTTTGACCAATTTCAGGCACCGAAATGACTTTAAACACACTTTTTTTAGTTGAAAAAGTCATAATTCACATCCAACAGTCATTTAGAGTCAAAAGATTAAAAGTTAAAATTTCATCCATGTTGGCCATTTTGTGAAAGTTCGACAGGTCCGGAGTCATTGTTTTTCATCAGAAAACTGATTTTTTGGAGTGTACCAAAAATGATTCAAAATGGCAATTGGATCGTGCCTCATGTTGAATAACCACTTTTGAAACCCTCACAGTGACCAAAATTGCCATTTTTACAGAGTTTTGCTTACTCAAAAGCTTCCATTTTGACAAATTTTAGGCACCGAAATGACTTTAAACACACTTTTTTTAGTTGAAAAAGTCATAATAACACATTCCAACAGTCATTTAGAGTCAAAAGATTAAAAGGTACATTTTCATCCATGTTGACCATTTTGGGAAAGTTTGACAGGTCTGGAGTCATCGTTTTTCATCAGAAAATTGATTTTTTGGAGTGTACCAAAAATGATTCAAAATGTCAATTGGATCGTGCCTCATGTTGAATAACCACTTTTGAAACCCTCACAGTGACCAAAATTGCCATTTTTACAGAGCTTTGCTTACTCAAAAGCTTCAATTTTGACCAATTTCAGGCACCGAAAGGACATTAGACACACTTATTTTAGTTGAACAAGTCAAAATTCACATCCAACAGGCATTTAGAGTCAAAAGATTAAAAGTTAAAATTTCATCCATGTTTACCATTTTGGGAAAGTTCGACAGGTCCGGAGTCATCGTTTTTCATCGGAAAATTGATTTTTTGGAGTGTACCAAAAATTATTCAAAATGTCAATTGAATTGTGCCTCATGTTGAATAACCACTTTTGAAACCCTCACAGTGACCAAAATTGCCATTTTTACAGAGCTTTGCTTACACAAAAGCTTTCATTTTGACCAATTTCAGGCACCGAAATGACTTTAAACACACTTTTTTTACTTGAAAAAGTCATAATTCACATCCAACAGTCATTTAGAGTCAAAAGATTAAAAGTTAAAATTTCATCCATGTTGACCATTTTGGGAAAGTTCGACAGGTCCGGAGTCATCGTTTTTCATCAGAAAATTGATTTTTTGGAGTGTACCAAAAATGATTCAAAATGTCAATTGGATCGTGCCTCATGTTGAATAACCACTTTTGAAACCCTCACAGTGACCAAAATTGCCATTTTTACAGAGTTTTGCTTGCTCAAAAGCTTCCATTTTGAGCAATTTCAGGCACCGAAATGACTTTAAACACACTTATTTTAGTTGAACAAGTCATAATTCACATCCAACAGTCATTTAGAGTCAAAAGATTAAAAGTTAAAATTTCATCCATGTTGACCATTTTGGGAAAATTCGACAGGTCCGGAGTCATCGTTTTTCATCAGAAAATTGCTTTTTTGTAGTGAACCAAAAATGATTCAAAATGTCAATTGGATCGTGCCTCATGTTGAATAACCACTTTTGAAACCCTCACAGTGACCAAAATTGCCATTTATACAGAGCTTTGCTTACTCAAAAGCTTTCTTTTTGACCAAGTTCAGGCACCGAAATGACTTTAAACACACTTTTTTTAGTTGAAAAAGTCATAATTCACATCCAACAGTCATTTAGAGTCAAAAGATTAAAAGTTAAAATTTCATCCATGTTGGCCATTTTGGGAAAGTTCGACAGGTCCGGAGTCATTGTTTTTCATCAGAAAACTGATTTTTTGGAGTGTACCAAAAATGATTCAAAATGGCAATTGGATCGTGCCTCATGTTGAATAACCACTTTTGAAACCCTCACAGTGACCAAAATTGCCATTTTTACAGAGTTTTGCTTACTCAAAAGCTTCCATTTTGACAAATTTTAGGCACCGAAATGACTTTAAACACACTTTTTTTAGTTGAAAAAGTCATAATAACACATTCCAACAGTCATTTAGAGTCAAAAGATTAAAAGGTACATTTTCATCCATGTTGACCATTTTGGGAAAGTTTGACAGGTCTGGAGTCATCGTTTTTCATCAGAAAATTGATTTTTTGGAGTGTACCAAAAATGATTCAAAATGTCAATTGGATCGTGCCTCATGTTGAATAACCACTTTTGAAACCCTCACAGTGACCAAAATTGCCATTTTTACAGAGCTTTGCTTACTCAAAAGCTTCAATTTTGACCAATTTCAGGCACCGAAAGGACATTAGACACACTTATTTTAGTTGAACAAGTCAAAATTCACATCCAACAGGCATTTAGAGTCAAAAGATTAAAAGTTAAAATTTCATCCATGTTTACCATTTTGGGAAAGTTCGACAGGTCCGGAGTCATCGTTTTTCATCGGAAAATTGATTTTTTGGAGTGTACCAAAAATTATTCAAAATGTCAATTGAATTGTGCCTCATGTTGAATAACCACTTTTGAAACCCTCACAGTGACCAAAATTGCCATTTTTACAGAGCTTTGCTTACACAAAAGCTTTCATTTTGACCAATTTCAGGCACCGAAATGACTTTAAACACACTTTTTTTACTTGAAAAAGTCATAATTCACATCCAACAGTCATTTAGAGTCAAAAGATTAAAAGTTAAAATTTCATCCATGTTGACCATTTTGGGAAAGTTCGACAGGTCCGGAGTCATCGTTTTTCATCAGAAAATTGATTTTTTGGAGTGTACCAAAAATGATTCAAAATGTCAATTGGATCGTGCCTCATGTTGAATAACCACTTTTGAAACCCTCACAGTGACCAAAATTGCCATTTTTACAGAGCTTTGCTTACTCAAAAGCTTCCTTTTTTACCAATTTCAGGCACCGAAATGACTTTAAGCACACTTATTTTAGTTGAAAAAGTCATATTTCACATCCAACAGTCATTTAGAGTCAAAAGATTAAAAGTTAAAATTTCATCCATGTTGACCATTTTGGGAAAATTCGACAGGTCCGGAGTCATCGTTTTTCATCAGAAAATTGATTTTTTGTAGTGAACCAAAAATGATTCAAAATGTCAATTGGATCGTGCCTCATGTTGAATAACCACTTTTGAAACCCTCACAGTGACCAAAATTGCCATTTTTACAGAGCTTTGCTTACTCAAAAGCTTTCTTTTTGACCAATTTCAGGCACAGAAATGACTTTAAACACACTTTTTTTAGTTGAAAAAGTCATAATTCACATCCAACAGTCATTTAGAGTCAAAAGATTAAAAGTTAAAATTTCATCCATGTTGGCCATTTTGGGAAAGTTCGACAGGTCCGGAGTCATCGTTTTTCATCAGAAAACTGATTTTTTGGAGTGTACCAAAAATTATTCAAAATGTCAATTGGATCGTGCCTCATGTTGAATAACCACTTTTGAAACCCTCACAGTGACCAAAATTGCCATTTTTACAGAGTTTTGCTTACTCAAAAGCTTCCATTTTGACCAATTTTAGGCACCAAAATGACTTTAAACACACTTTTTTTAGTTGAAAAAGTCATAATAACACATTCCAACAGTCATTTAGAGTCAAAAGATTAAAAGGTAAAATTTCATCCATGTTGACCATTTTGGGAAAGTTCGACAGGTCCGGAGTCATCGTTTTTCATCAGAAAATAGATTTTTTTGGAGTGTACCAAAAATGATTCAAAATGTCAATTGGATCGTGCCTCATGTTGAATAACCACTTTTGAAACCCTCACAGTGACCAAAATTGCCATTTTTACAGAGCTTTGCTTACACAAAAGCTTTCATTTTGACCAATTTCAGGCACCGAAATGACTTTAAACACACTTTTTTTAGTTGAAAAAGTCATAATAAAATATTCCAACAGTCATTTAGAGTCAAAAGATTAAAAGTTAAAATTTCATCCATGTTGACCATTTTGGGAAAGTTTGACAGGTCCGGAGTCATCGTTTTTCATCAGAAAATTGATTTTTTGGAGTGTACCAAAAATGATTCAAAATGTCAATTGGATCGTGCCTCATGTTGAATTATCACTTTTGAAACCCTCAGAGTGACCAAAATTGCCATTTTTACAGAGCTTTGCTTACTCAAAAGCTTCCATTTTGATCAATTTCAGGCACCGAAATGACTTTAAGCACACTTATTTTAGTTGAACAAGTCATAATTCACATCCAACAGTCATTTAGAGTCAAAAGATTAAATGTTAAAATTTCATCGATATTGACCATTTTGGGAAAGTTCGACAGGTCCGGAGTCATCGTTTTTCATCAGAAAATTGATTTTTTGGTGTGCACCAAAAATAATTCAAAATGTCAATTGGATTGTGCCTCATGTTGAATAACCGCTTTTGAAACCCTCACAGTGACCAAAATTGCCATTTTTACAGAGTTTTGCTTACTCAAAAGCTTCCATTTTGACCAATTTCAGGCACCGAAAGGACTTTAAACACACTTATTTTAGTTGAACAAGTCATAATTCACATCCAACAGTCATTTAGAGTCAAAAGATTAAATGTTAAAATTTCATCCATATTGACCATTTTGGGAAAGTTCGACAGGTCCGGAGTCATCGTTTTTCATCAGAAAATTGATTTTTTGGTGTGTACCAAAAATGATTCAAAATGTCAATTGGATTGTGCCTCATGTTGAATAACCGATTTTGAAACCCTCACAGTGACTACAATTGCCATTTTTACAGAGTTTTGCTTACTCAAAAGCTTCCATTTTGACCAATTTCAGGCACCGAAATGACTTTAAACACACTTTTTTTAGTTGAAAAAGTCATAATTCACATCCAACAGTCATTTAGAGTCAAAAGATTAAAAGTAAAAATTTCATCCATGTTGACCATTTTGGGAAAATTCGACAGGTCCGGAGTCATCGTTTTTCATCAGAAAATTGATTTTTTGTAGTGAACCAAAAATGATTCAAAATGTCAATTGGGTCGTGCCTCATGTTGAATAACCACTTTTGAAACCCTCACAGTGACCAAAATTGCCATTTTTACAGAGCTTTGCTTACTCAAAAGCTTTCTTTTTGACCAATTTCAGGCACCGAAATGACTTTAAACACACTTTTTTTAGTTGAAAAAGTCATAATTCACATCCAACAGTCATTTAGAGTCAAAAGATTAAAAGTTAAAATTTCATCCATGTTGGCCATTTTGGGAAAGTTCGACAGGTCCGGAGTCATCGTTTTTCATCAGAAAACTGATTTTTTGGAGTGTACCAAAAATGATTCAAAATGTCAATTGGATCATGCCTCATGTTGAATAACCACTTTTGAAACCCTCACAGTGACCAAAATTGCCATTTTTACAGAGTTTTGCTTACTCAAAAGCTTCCATTTTGACCAATTTTAGGCACCGAAATGACTTTAAACACACTTTTTATAGTTGAAAAAGTCATAATAACACATTCCAACAGTCATTTAGAGTCAAAAGATTAAAAGGTAAAATTTCATCCATGTTGACCATTTTGGGAAAGTTCGACAGGTCTGTGGAAAAGTAAATTTTGCCATGTTCTGTGTCCCTACATGTCATCCATCATATGTTATGTGTGCATGATTAAATATGGCATATGCATTCCCCATGTTCGATTAATGACGCAATTACAGTTGTGTCCACCTCTAGTATGCCAGTTTCCAGTCCTCGTGAATACTACGAATATCAGGCCTATGTAAAGCTACGTTGCCACGTTTCTCAGTGTACACGTTATTCTATTATAAAATCTCCGTTTCTAGGCCTCAAAAGGGCCCGGACACCAGATTCAGCTCCTGTCTCCTGACACTTCGCTGAGGAGCGATACAGCCCCCACCTGTATCCTCGACCCTTCACTTACTTCCTGCCTCGCAGTGCCCGGTTCAGCCTGGCTCAGCCTCTGAGTCTGCCAAAAGTATGTTATAGTTCCAGTTATCAGTTCAGTCCTCCTTCTCTGCATTCCTAAGTTACTGAACTGCATCAATAGTTTCCGTCATTGTCTAGCCTTCACGTCTCCACGTTAGAGAAATACTGCATTTAATGGTCATTTAATATTCCTCAACACGCACTACATGTAGAATAATGCCTGGTCCAGTCTTAGAATCAAGTTAGCCTTTCCTCTCCTGACTTCTAGTTTATATCAACATGTTCTCTAAACATCAGATACTAGATACTGTTTAGGTACATGTCGCCCTGACTCTCCAGACTTCAGTCTCTGCTCCTAGCACAGAGTTCATAGCCCCCAGTTTCTCCTAGTGATACGTCATTGCTAGTTTGCGCGCACCATCAGGTTAGAGGTCCCGGCTCCTTAGGTAGCCCCCTCCATGGTTTCCGCCCCATTCATGACATATTCTGTTACGTTTGCATCACATGTCTATGTATACGCCCAGTTACACCTACTTTCGCCCTTATCTTTCGCGACTGCTACGCGTCACGCCTTCTGCTCCACCCACTGCTACGCCTACTGCAATGTAATGCTATGTGTTTGCGTTATGTATATATGCTCATGTATTGTTATTAAAAGTCAGCTCGCTCATCCCAGATCCAGCCCCAGCAGCTGCTGGGCCCTGCCATCCTATTCCTATGCAGGTTGTCCTGTTCCTGTCCTTATGCTGTATTAAACCTGCAAAACTCCTACTACCTCGAATCTTGACTCTTATTTATTGAGCTATCTGTTATGATATATGTCTAGTCAAAAAGAGAGGTATTATTTATTTATTTACCACATAATGGCGCCCGAACAGGGACTTGCCCTTTCCCCACGCGTCGGTGAAGCCACGCCGACCCCCTGACCCTCTGCAGTCGTGACGGAACTCTTCTGTGCACCGGCAGATATTTCTGCTTCAAGTATCCCTCAGGCCCACGGAGGAGACGGAGGAGGCGGTCCAGCATCCAAACGAGACGGTGGAGGAACGCGGCGAGTCCCGACCAGAGCCCAAGCCGAGAGTTCAAGGTCCGAGGTATCCGGAGGCCCACCCGTAACTGAAGTCCGAAGTCCGTCGTCGTCGTAGCAGTCCAGTCCAGTCCGAGGCCTTCCGTTCTTGCTGCCCGGTGAGTACCATTACTGGGGTAGTATCTAGACAGGGTCAATCTAAATTGACTCTGGTCCGTGGGTTGGTGGTACACAGACTCACAAACGAAGTGTTCACCTAGGTGGATACGGGTCTTGATGCGTCCCTTTATGGGACCGGTATGTTCCGTACTGTTTCAGCAGTGCATCCAGTAAACTCTAGTCTGTTCCGTTCTCGAGAAATTCTTGTGTTTCTGTTCTCAGTATTCCAGGTAATATTCTGTCCGAACTGTTATGTTATGATGTTGTTCAATGTATTTCCAATGTCGTGGTATGCCTGAATTGTTTTCCCAGTTGTGATTGTTCCTCGTGTATTGTATTGTGTTCCGATTCAAGTTTACAATGTCTCTCTTTTCGAGATTACGTCAGCTAAAAACTAGAAAGGGTTTGTTAGAAGAAGCAGTTCCTGTTCCACCGAGGGACAGTCCAGGTCATTTTATGTATCAGAAGCATGGCATAAGCGCCATATTGTATCTAGATTTATGGGTAGAGTATACCAAACAGTTAGAAGAAAAGTATAGATGGCCCGTATCGGGTACATGGGATGCCGAATGCATCATGCGAGTAGAAGAAGCATTATGGAAAAAGAAAGCCAGACAGTCACAGAAAGATGCCATCGAGTTATGGCGTAAAGAAGCTCATAAAAGAACCGAAAAAGAAATCAGAAAGTCAGAATTAAGTAGAGAATCCTTGGAACGAGCACAAGAAAAAGAACTAATCGAGATAGGTGAACAAGTCAAAGCCGAACAGTCAGACAGACAGAGGCATGCCCTTATTAGGGGTATGTATCCTCTCCTTGCCGAGGGCTTGCCAAAAGCGACCCCAGAGGCATCCAGTAATTTCCCGCCACCATTAGTTCCGACCAAGCTACGTCACAAACAGACCGCAGCTGATATTTTTATTTCGTCCTATTTGGACGACACAGTCCCAGAATATGCAAATCCTGTTCGCGCTCCGCCAGTCCCTGTAAATCAGGCACTTCCCGCTCCTCCAGACACCGGAGTACCTGTTACGGTACCCCCGGTCCAGCCCGCCATACAAGTCCAGCCTACATTTCCATTTCCCACTCTGCCAGGACGAAGAGCCTCAGTACACGACTCTAGTTTAGGGGCCGCAGGGGGAGGTACTCCTCAAACCCCGCCGCCACACAAACGTTTAACGACAGCCAAATTACATGCACAAGCGTCACAGCGTACGCCTAGACATCAGACTGTAGCAGAAATAAGAAAATCCCTTGCCGAATGCGGCTATGATCCAGTCCCAGGCGAGGATAATATGGTTTTATATTCATTCCGCGTAAGAAAGGTGGCCGAGTATCTAGTCACCTTACCGAATATGAAAGAAGATCTAGACAGAATATATCGTTTCATCCGTACAGGGGATGATCCAGAAAGTATTAGCGAGGCCATGTCTCAAAGGAAAGCCGAGATCCAGCTCATGATATTAAAGTTTCTGATCAATTGTCTAATAAGAGAACAAGATTACCCGTCTAAAGATCCGGCCGAAATGAAAATCCTGACAAGGTGGAGTGATAATATAGCCGAGGGTAAGCACAAGACCGTCGGTGCTATGGAGAGTATGTACAAGAAAATCCGTAGAGAAATAATAAAATTACACGAACAGCGTAAAGCAGCACAAGTAAGCGAGAAAGAAAGTAACTCTGATACTGAAGAGGTAGAGGACGAGAATCCCGCCAGAATAGCGTATGTAGGAAAATCTAGATTTCCAGATCGCCATTTACGCCTAGAACACAAGTCTATTTTTCATTCTCCAGCACCAGAACAAGGTTCACTAGAACAAGTGTTTCAAGCTACCGATCACATTCTGAAATCACGAATCGGTTACAGTGAGTTAAGTACCATGCATGAACAAGAACTAGCCTGATCAGCAGTCCGATGGATTACTGATTCTACCACTTTTCCAGACGAAATAGTGGCACAAATGTTTCTGAAAATGCCCCCAGCCGAACAACGACTGGCGGGTATGTATATGATTCAGCACCTCATTACTTTGTATGAGGGTCAACACTCTGATCCAGGTCCGTTACATGATGTCCTGAACGAGTTACTCCAGTATAGATGGAAAGGTCTAGGTACCGACTTAATTAGTATCATTCTAGAACAGCGTCATAAATATAGAACGTTCCTGAACCCGCATTTTGTTCATGCCTCACCCCCAGAAAGTAAACCATTTTACATGGAGAGACAGAATCCGTTACGAGAAGTCCACCCAGTTAAAGGAACGGGTGGCGAAATGCAGCGAGTGTTTGTATACACTCCGATTACAAAGATGGAACTCCTCGAGATGAAGAAATTAATTCCCTGTCATGACAAAGATCCAGCAGGGTTCCATAGAGAATTAAAAGACATGCTCCGTATGGGAGAATACACATATCCAGATATAATTAAAATGTTAAAGGTTTTGCTGCCCGCAGGGGTGTATGAAAAGCTCAAGGAAAAAGAATGGGAGGTGGGAGAGAAAAAGATCGATTGGGCAGTTCTAGAAGCTGAAGACAAGGCACGAGTACCAGGTACCGGTCTTGGAGATAAATGTAAAGAATTACCAGAATTATTGATACAAGTTCTACCCAGATTATTGACAACTAGAAAAGAAGACTGGGATGCAATCTCAGCCTGTAAACAGAAGCAAGATGAGGATATTAGTGATTTTTATTCTAGATTTGAAAAATGTTTTAGCATCAACAGTGGCCTCAAGACAAGTAGTGAGTCATACCCTCACCTTTTTGTTACTAAATTAGTCGAGAATTCAAGCCCACAAATTAAAAATCGAGTTCTGAAAGTCGAAAGTACCTGGCAAGCTAATACCCCGTCCCAGATGTTGCAGATGCTTCAATACCACCAGAATAGAATCAGAGAAGAACAAGAACACGAAAGAAAACGTATGAAAGACACGAAAATGAAAGTACTAGTTGCACAATCTGTTCCTCAAGACAGTCAGAAGAGGGGTCCGAATCAAGCCAGTCATCCTGCAGCTCCCGTTAAAGGGAACTGCAATTATTGTAAACAGCCAGGTCATTTTATAAACGAGTGTGCAGTTCTGAAACACAACATAGCTACTGGTAAGACTAAAGAAAGACCACGTCCGCCTAGACAAGAACAAGTTTCACAGATTCCTCAGCCACAGAATGCACCACAGACAGTTACCGCACCGCAGCCTATTGCTGCAACACAGCACGTTACACAGCAGATGTACCAGTATGCACAGTCTGAGTATCCAGAGTACCAGCAGTATTCATGAAACAGCCTAGAGAGGGAGGTAGGCTTGCCTCTCATCGAGATACCTGTAGATCAAGAAGGTCCCTATGTTCACAGTCAAGTATTAGGGAAAGACAGAAAGTTTTTGATTGATACAGGGGCAAGTAGGACCACAATTAGTCACGCCGAAGTTCCAGGGGCTCCGCTCTCAGGCTCAAGAAATGTTTCCCTTGGATTTTCAGGAAAACCTATCGTAAATGAGATTTCAAAGCCAGTTACTCTAGAAGTAGGTCCATTGTCCCGCACTACTGATCTGTTACTTACTAAGTCATGTCCAGAAAATCTATTAGGCATTAAAACACTGAAAGAGTTAGGTGCAGTTATATGCTGTTCCCCAGAGGGAATACGATTGTTCCTACGTGACTTCAAGGGTCACTATGTATTACGAGATTTTGATTCAAGATTGTCTAATGTTCCACAGCACTTATGGGCGCAAGGTCCAACTGATGTAGGTTACATGCAAATCACACCCTATCGTGTGACTCTCAAGCCAGGTGTAGTGTTACCACGAATCAGACAGTACAGATTGCCACCTGAGGCTGTAGCAGCCTTATCCAAAATTATTGACGAGCTCATGGCTCAAGGAGTGGTTGTAGAAACTGACTCCAATGTATGTAATTCTCCGATCATTCCAGTCATGAAACGTACTGATCCAAATGCACCCCCAGTATATCGATTAGTGATTGACCTACGAGAGCTTAATAAATGTATTATTCCGCAGTACCCAGTTGTCCCAGACATATCTTCCCTATTGACAGCTATTGATTCCGAAGCCACGTTCTTCACTGTCATAGACCTCAAGAACGCATTTTTCAGTGTTCCTATTCATCCAGACAGCCAGTTCCTTTTCGGATTTTGTTTAAATGGAAGGAGCTATATGTTTACACGAGCTCCTCAAGGTTTCACAGAAAGTCCTAGTATTTACAGTCAAGCACTCAAGAGACAACTAGACAACATTCACATGCCAACTGACACTGCCCTGCTCCAGTATGTCGATGATCTACTGATCACAGCCCGTTCTGAACGTGCTTGCGAGCGAGCATCCCTTACAGTCTTGTATTTCCTAGCCGAGATGGGGCACAAGGTGTCCCCTTCTAAGCTTCAATTCTGTGTCCAGCAAGTGGTCTACTTAGGACACTTACTGTCCAAGAGGGGTAGGCAGTTGACACCAGACCGTATCCAGTTAATAGCGAGTCTTCCTCAGCCCAAGACCCAGAAGGAGGTACGTGCTTTTATCGGCCTCACTTCTTACTGCAGACAATGGATTCCTCAGTATGCATTTCTAGCCAAGCCACTGATACAGTTAACGACACAGGAGGCAGCCGTATCGACTGTCCTCCCTTGGACATCTGAACATACACTTAGTTTCAATGAGTTAAAGAAAGCCCTATGCCAAGCTCCAGTTCTAGCGACACCGAACTACAGTAAGCCTTTTACACTTTTCGTCACTGAACGTGAAGGTACAGCATTATCTGTTCTCACACAAGATCAAGCAGGACAATACAAGCCCTGTGCTTATTTTTCGAGCACATTAGATCCTGTAGCCCAGGCTCTGCCTGCGTGCCTCAAGTCAGTTGCAGCCACAGCATTAGCTATCAGACAAAGTGATTCCATAGTCTTAGAACATACCTTGACAGTACAAGTTCCACATTCTGTGGAAGTTCTTTTAAACCGAACACAAACTCAGCACTTGACAATTGCACGTTTAACAGGTTATGAATTGACACTGTTCCAGCCACACATAGAAATCAGACGCTGCAACATCCTGAATCCTGCTACATTGTTACCATCAGTTAATTCAAATCCAGCCACACATGATTGCGTGGAAGTAGTTAACATTACGACAAAGCCAAGACAAGATCTGACAGATACTCCGTTACCAGACCCCGACCTGACACTTTATGTGGATGGTTCATGTATGAGAACTAGTACAGGAGAACTAGTCGCCGCGTATGCAGTGACTACTGACACCGAAGTGATTGAAACACACCGTATTGATACCCTGTCCGCTCAAGCAGCAGAGCTAGTTGCTCTGACACAAGCCTGTATACATGCCAAGAACCAGAGAGTTAATGTTTACACAGATTCACGCTACGCATTCGGAGTCGTACACGACTTCGGAGTGCTCTGGCAGGAGAGAGGTTTCATGACTTCTCATGGAACCAAGATTCAGCATGGTCTCCTTATTCAAGCTCTGTTAGATGCCATACATTTACCGACATCTATCGCTATCATGAAGTGTAAAGCACATACGAAAGTTACTGACATTATTTCCCAAGGTAATGATTTAGCAGATCGCACAGCCAAGCTCACAGCACAGACTCTAGACATTCCAGTTAATATGACACACACTCCAGATCCGACTACATGTATGACAGTTAAGGACCCTACACAAGATGTCATAGATATCCAGTTACATGCTACTCCCGATGAAATCAAGAAATGGTCCGAACAAGGAGGGGTCCAGACAGATCAAGGATGGTTAACAAAGGGTAGAGCCACATGGTTTCTCCCCGACTCTATGGTTCAAGTCATTATTAATACCGCACATAGTCCAGCACATTTAGGAGAAAAAGCTATGTTAGACAGTATCCAGAACATTTGGTTCAACAAGCATTTACGAGCTGCAGCCAAGCAGAAAGTCCGTACCTGTATGATATGTTGCCAGTTTAATCCAGGTAAAAGTGTCCCGGTGGAACAAGGTGGATTCCAGCCCCCTGACCACCCTTTTGAAGTCCTCCAGATGGATTATATTCAGATGGAGCGATGTCGAGGTTTCAAGTATGTCCTTGTAGTTGTATGCGCTTTGTCCAGGTGGACAGAAGCATATCCAGTCCCAGATTACACAGCCGCGACCACTGCCAAGCAGTTGGTTCGTGAGTTCTTCCCTCGTTATGGACTCCCTAGAGTCGTATATTCTGACAACGGCCAGCCATTCTCATCTGAACTGATGAAACATGTTTCCCTGTTATTAGGGTACCAGTGGAAGTTTCATTGTGTACGCCATCCTGAAGCAGCCGGTCTCGTAGAGAGACATAACCAGACTCTGAAAATCCGTATCGCCAAAATATGTAAAGAGAAAGGTGTGGACTGGCTAGTAGCTCTGCCAGTCGCTTTGTTTTATATGCGCATGGTCGCACATTCCAGATCAGGTCTGTCCCCGTATGAGGTCGTTTTCGGCCGCCCCCCTAACATGTGGGGTACTCCTAGACCCCGAAGTATTACCGATGTTTCAAGTAATATGCTGACAGATTACCTAGCTTCCTTGATGTCTGCCCTCAACTCATGTCGTTCACAGGTTGCCGCCGCATTTCCAGACAATACCGAGGTGGCACCGCATGAAATCGTTCCAGGATCCATGGTGATGGTCCGCAACTTTGACAGATCAAGTCCGCTGGAGCCTCGTTGGAAAGAGCCCCGACAGGTCCTCCTCACCACCCGTACAGCCGTGAAGTTGGAAGGACGCAAAGGCTGGGTGCACCTTTCTCATATTAAACTTTTTAAAGGACTGAAACCCGTCTTAAAGAACATTTCCCAGGATTTGAAGGATTGCCAAAGCATTGTTCTCAAGGACTGTCCCGCAAAAGACATTGCTACAACCCCTCCCCTGTTAGAGAAAACTCCACAACAGGAGTATAAACTAAAACTCCGGTCTAGTAAAATAAGTCAGTCAGTTTGATTGTCTAAGTCCTCCCCTAGGTGAAAC
Source organism: Lissotriton helveticus (assembly GCF_964261635.1). Taxonomy (NCBI): domain Eukaryota; kingdom Metazoa; phylum Chordata; class Amphibia; order Caudata; family Salamandridae; genus Lissotriton; species Lissotriton helveticus. Next base: position 340,635,636 of record NC_136072.1, read on the forward strand.
GGTTAGACTGTTTCTGACATGTATAAAATAGACCCCCATAGTGAGAGAGTTAGTCAAAACTCAATCCGATGTATTGTTTTTCTATGTTTCATATTATTTCTCAGCATTATGATTTCCTGCACCAGTTATGCATTTTTCTTGTATTTCCCAGTTCTTCGTGTAAATAAGTCTGCTAATGCTACAGTAGAGCACACGTTTAGTGATCTGCCTCCTCATGAACTCTCTTACCGCCTCGCTATGCAAAATAACTCATTCATCCGCATGTTACATTACTCACACCAGACCAGCAATGCCACTAATTGTTGGGTGTGTGGTCGACTCCCCCCTTTCCAGACCCCGAAGGGAGTTCTGCCACTTTTTCCTTATCCATTCTCACATAATGGTTCGTGTGGAGCATGGTCCACGTTAACGTCATCCTCAACAGATATGTCTTTTCTTAACAGTACATGTTTTCCAGACAAGCAAGGTCTTCCCCACAGAACAGGTTTAGATCTAGAAAATGAAGTGTATAATTTAGGTAATTATTCGTCGAATTTTATGGTCCTGAATGTTCAGTCTGATACTACTCCAGACTTACCTGCTATTTCAGTACTACCAGTCAGAGGTGAATTATGTGTCCGAAATAAGGGTTCCATACACGTAGGACATAGTGATTGTACTACTATTGTCAAGTATAGTGACAGTGGGAAATCTATTTTCAAAGCTTCACGTCATTCTTATTTTATTTGTGGTCAAACTGCATATGTTCGTCTGCCCCTCGATTGGGAGGGAACCTGTTACATTGCCTTCCTACTGCCACCAGTTTTCCTAGCCCCACCTGATTATCATAGAAACACACATCTAGTACACATTAGACATAAAAGGGAGTCCCCAATTGTCGATTATACTGAAACTGCTCTAGAACAGTATACAGATTTCAACAGAGGTTTCTTCTTCTTTATAGGACCTATCCAGAATAGTAAACTGATCCGTAGGTTAACCAGAACCCTTGAAGCTGTAGTAAATGAGACTGCCTCTGCTCTAGGTAACTTAACCGAAGAGCAATCTGCTATGAGATTTGTCGTTTTACAGAATCGTCTCGTCCTTGACGTCATACTGGCCGATAGGGGCGGGGCCTGTAGAGTCATCGGATCTAGTTGCTGCATTTTCATTCCAAATAACGCGCCGTCTGTTTATTCAGCTATAACCAGACTCCATAAGATTGCCCATCTGATACACCAAGATCCAGGCACCTGGACATGGTCCGGTTGGTTCTGGAATATAATTTCCGCATGGGGATGGAAAATATTGTCCTTCCTAGGTATTGCAGTAGCGATCATATTCAGCTGCTGCCTCTGTATACAATGTGGCCCTGCGATTTGCGGCATTTGTGCTACCTCTTGTATTCCTAGTCCCAAGCCCCGTTCTAAATCCCATTCCAGGATAATTCGAGACGAGCAAATGATACTGTATGAAATGATAGACGGTATCATGAATATTGATGTTTCCTGATGGAAACGTAGTGACAAGGAGGGAATGTGGAAAAGTAAATTTTGCCATGTTCTGTGTCCCTACATGTCATCCATCATATGTTATGTGTGCATGATTAAATATGCATATGCATTCCCCATGTTCGATTAATGACGCAATTACAGTTGTGTCCACCTCTAGTATGCCAGTTTCCAGTCCTCGTGAATACTACGAATATCAGGCCTATGTAAAGCTACGTTGCCACGTTTCTCAGTGTACACGTTATTCTATTATAAAATCTCCGTTTCTAGGCCTCAAAAGGGCCCGGACACCAGATTCAGCTCCTGTCTCCTGACACTTCGCTGAGGAGCGATACAGCCCCCACCTGTATCCTCGACCCTTCACTTACTTCCTGCCTCGCAGTGCCCGGTTCAGCCTGGCTCAGCCTCTGAGTCTGCCAAAAGTATGTTATAGTTCCAGTTATCAGTTCAGTCCTCCTTCTCTGCATTCCTAAGTTACTGAACTGCATCAATAGTTTCCGTCATTGTCTAGCCTTCACGTCTCCACGTTAGAGAAATACTGCATTTAATGGTCATTTAATATTCCTCAACACGCACTACATGTAGAATAATGCCTGGTCCAGTCTTAGAATCAAGTTAGCCTTTCCTCTCCTGACTTCTAGTTTATATCAACATGTTCTCTAAACATCAGATACTAGATACTGTTTAGGTACATGTCGCCCTGACTCTCCAGACTTCAGTCTCTGCTCCTAGCACAGAGTTCATAGCCCCCAGTTTCTCCTAGTGATACGTCATTGCTAGTTTGCGCGCACCATCAGGTTAGAGGTCCCGGCTCCTTAGGTAGCCCCCTCCATGGTTTCCGCCCCATTCATGACATATTCTGTTACGTTTGCATCACATGTCTATGTATACGCCCAGTTACACCTACTTTCGCCCTTATCTTTCGCGACTGCTACGCGTCACGCCTTCTGCTCCACCCACTGCTACGCCTACTGCAATGTAATGCTATGTGTTTGCGTTATGTATATATGCTCATGTATTGTTATTAAAAGTCAGCGCGCTCATCCCAGATCCAGCCCCAGCAGCTGCTGGGCCCTGCCATCCTATTCCTATGCAGGTTGTCCTGTTCCTGTCCTTATGCTGTATTAAACCTGCAAAACTCCTACTACCTCGAATCTTGACTCTTATTTATTGAGCTATCTGTTATGATATATGTCTAGTCAAAAAGAGAGGTATTATTTATTTATTTACCACAGGTCCGGAGTCATCGTTTTTCATCAGAAAATTGATTTTTTTGGAGTGTACCAAAAATGATTCAAAATGTCAATTGGATCGTGCCTCATGTTGAATAACCACTTTTGAAACCCTCACAGTGACCAAAATTGTCATTTTTACAGAGCTTTGCTTACTCAAAAGCTTCCATTTTGACCAATTTCAGGCACCGAAAGGACATTAAACACACTTATTTTAGTTGAACAAGTCAAAATTCACATCCAACAGGCATTTAGAGTCAAAAGATTAAAAGTTAAAATTTCATCCATGTTTACCATTTTGGGAAAGTTCGACAGGTCCGGAGTCATCATTTTTCATCAGAAAACTGATTTTTGTAGTGTACCAAAAATGATTCAAAATGTCAATTAGATCGTGCCTCATGCTGAATAACCACTTTTGAAACCCTCACAGTGACCAAAATTGCCATTTTTACAGAGTTTTGCTTGCTCAAAAGCTTCCATTTTGACCAATTTTAGGCACCGAAATGACTTTAAACACACTTTTTTTAGTTGAAAAAGTCATAATAACACATTCTAACAGTCATTTAGAGTCAAAAGATTAAAAGTTAAAATTTCATCCATGTTGACTATTTTGGGAAAGTTCGACAGGTCCGGAGTCATCGTTTTTCATCAGAAAATTGATTTTTTGGAGTGTACCAAAAATGATTCAAAATGTCAATTGGATTGTGCCTCATGTTGAATAACCACTTTTGAAACCCTCACAGTGACCAAAATTGCCATTTTTAGAGAGTTTTGCTTACTCAAAAGCTTCCATTTTGACCAATTTCAGGCACCGAAATGACTTTAAACACACTTATTTTAGTTTAACAAGTCATAATTCCCATCCAACAGTCATTTAGAGTCAAAAGATTAAAAGTTAAAATTCCATCCATGTTGACCATTTTGGGAAAGTTCGACAGGTCCGGAGTCATCGTTTTTCATCAGAAAATTGATTTTTTGGAGTGTACCAAAAATGATTCAAAATGTCAATTGGATCGTGCCTCATGTTGAATAACCACTTTTGAAACCCTCACAGTGACCAAAATTGCCATTTCTACAGAGTTTTGCTTACTCAAAAGCTTCCATTTTTAGCAATTTCAGGCACCGAAATGACTTTAAACACACTTATTTTAGTTGAACAAGTCATAATTCACATCCAACAGTCATTTAGAGTCAAAAGATTAAAAGTTAAAATTTTATCCATGTTGACCATTTTGGGAAAATTCGACAGGTCCGGAGTCATCGTTTTTCATCAGAAAATTGATTTTTTGTAGTGAACCAAAAATGATTCAAAATGTCAATTGGATCGTGCCTCGTGTTGAATAACCACTTTTGAAACCCTCACAGTGACCAAAATTGTCATTTTTACAGAGCTTTGCTTACTCAAAAGCTTCCATTTTGACCAATTTCAGGCACCGAAAGGACATTAAACACAGTTATTTTAGTTGAACAAGTCAAAATTCACATCCAACAGGCATTTAGAGTCAAAAGATTAAAAGTTAAAATTTCATCCATGTTGACCATTTTGGGAAAGTTCGACAGGTACGGAGTCATCATTTTTCATCAGAAAATTGATTTTTGTAGTGTACCAAAAATGATTCAAAATGTCAATTGGATCGTGCCTCATGTTGAATAACCACTTTTGAAACCCTCACAGTGACCAAAATTGCCATTTTTACAGAGTTTTGCTTGCTCAAAAGCTTCCATTTTGACCAATTTTAGGCACCGAAATGACTTTAAACACACTTTTTTTAGTTGAAAAAGTCATAATAACACATTCTAACAGTCATTTAGAGTCAAAAGATTAAAAGTTTAAATTTCATCCATGTTGACCATTTTGGGAAAGTTCGACAGGTCCGGAGTCATCGTTTTTCATCAGAAAATTGATTTTTTGTAGTGAACCAAAAATGATTCAAAATGTCAATTGGATCGTGCCTCATGTTGAATAACCACTTTTGAAACCCTCGCAGTGACCAAAATTGCCATTTTTACAGAGCTTTGCTTACTCAAAAGCTTTCTTTAGAGTCAAAAGATTAAAAGTTAAAATTTCATCCATGTTGACCATTTTGGGAAAATTCGACAGGTCCGGAGTCATCGTTTTTCATCAGAAAATTGATTTTTTGTAGTGAACCAAAAATGATTCAAAATGTCAATTGGATCGTGCCTCATGTTGAATAACCACTTTTGAAACCCTCACAGTGACCAAAATTGCCATTTTTACAGAGCTTTGCTTACTCAAAAGCTTTCTTTTTGACCAATTTCAGGCACCGAAATGACTTTAAACACACTTTTTTTAGTTGAAAAAGTCATAATTCACATCCAACAGTCATTTAGAGTCAAAAGATGAAAAGTTAAAATTTCATCCATGTTGGCCATTTTGGGAAAGTTCGACAGGTCCGGAGTCATCGTTTTTCATCAGAAAACTGATTTTTTGGAGTGTACCAAAAATGATTCAAAATGTAAATTGGATCGTGCCTCATGTTGAATAACTACTTTTGAAACCCTCACTGTGACCAAAATTGCCATTTTTACAGAGCTTTGCTTACTCAAAAGCTTCCATTTTGATCAATTTCAGGCACCGAAATGACTTTAAGCACACTTATTTTAGTTGAACAAGTCATAATTCACATCCAACAGTCATTTAGAGTCAAAAGATTAAATGTTAAAATTTCATCGATATTGACCATTTTGGGAAAGTTCGACAGGTCCGGAGTCATCGTTTTTCATCAGAAAATTGATTTTTTGGTGTGTACCAAAAATAATTCAAAATGTCAATTGGATTGTGCCTCATGTTGAATAACCGCTTTTGAAACCCTCACAGTGACCAAAATTGCCATTTTTACAGAGTTTTGCTTACTCAAAAGCTTCCATTTTGACCAATTTCAGGCACCGAAAGGACTTTAAACACACTTATTTTAGTTGAACAAGTCATAATTCACATCCAACAGTCATTTAGAGTCAAAAGATTAAATGTTAAAATTTCATCCATATTGACCATTTTGGGAAAGTTCGACAGGTCCGGAGTCATCGTTTTTCATCAGAAAATGGATTTTTTGGTGTGTACCAAAAATGATTCAAAATGTCAATTGGATTGTGCCTCATGTTGAATAACCGATTTTGAAACCCTCACAGTGACTACAATTGCCATTTTTACAGAGTTTTGCTTACACAAAAGCTTCCATTCTGACCAATTTCAGGCACCGAAATGACTTTAAGCACACTTATTTTAGTTGAAAAAGTCATATTTCACATCCAACAGTCATTTAGAGTCAAAAGATTAAAAGTTAAAATTTCATCCATAATGACCATTTTGGGAAAATTCGACAGGTCCGGAGTCATCGTTTTTCATCAGAAAATTGATTTTTTGTAGTGAACCAAAAATGATTCAAAATGTCAATTGGATCGTGCCTCATGTTGAATAACCACTTTTGAAACCCTCACAGTGACCAAAATTGCCATTTTTACAGAGCTTTGCTTACTCAAAAGCTTTCTTTTTGACCAATTTCAGGCACCGAAATGACTTTAAACACACTTTTTTTTAGTTGAAAAAGTCATAATTCACATCCAACAGTCATTTAGAGTCAAAAGATTAAAAGTTAAAATTTCATCCATGTTGGCCATTTTGGGAAAGTTCGACAGGTCAGGAGTCATCGTTTTTCATCAGAAAACTGATTTTTTGGAGTGTACCAAAAATGATTCAAAATGTAAATTGGATCGTGCCTCATGTTGAATAACCACTTTTGAAACCCTCACAGTGACCAAAATTGCCATTTTTACAGAGTTTTGCTTACTCAAAAGCTTCCATTTTGACCAATTTTAGGCACCGAAACGACTTTAAACACACTTTTTTTAGTTGAAAAAGTCATAATAACACATTCTAACAGTCATTTAGAGTCAAAAGATTAAAAGTTAAAATTTCATCCATGTTGACCATTTTGGGAAAGTTCGACAGGTCCGGAGTCATCGTTTTTCATCAGAAAACTGATTTTTGTAGTGTACCAAAAATGATTCAAAATGTCAATTGGATCGTGCCTCATGTTGAATAACCACTTTTGAAACCCTCACAGTGACCAAAATTGCCATTTTTACAGAGTTTTGCTTGCTCAAAAGCTTCCATTTTGACCAATTTCAGGCACCGAAATGACTTTAAACACACTTATTTTAGTTGAACAAGTCAAAATTCACATCCAACAGGTATTTGGAGTCAAAAGATTAAAAGTTAAAATTTCATCCATGTTGACCATTTTGGGAAAATTCGACAGGTCCGGAGTCATCGTTTTTCATCAGAAAATTGATTTTTTGTAGTGAACCAAAAATGATTCAAAATGTCAATTGGATCGTGCCTCATGTTGAATAACCACTTTTGAAACCCTCACAGTGACCAAAATTGCCATTTTTACAGAGCTTTGCTTACTCAAAAGCTTTCTTTTTGACCAATTTCAGGCACCGAAATGACTTTAAACACACTTTTTTTAGTTGAAAAAGTCATAATTCACATCCAACAGTCATTTAGAGTCAAAAGATTAAAAGTTAAAATTTCATCCATGTTGGCCATTTTGGGAAAGTTCGACAGGTCCGGAGTCATCGTTTTTCATCAGAAAATTGATTTTTTGGAGTGTACCAAAAATGATTCAAAATGTCAATTGGATCGTGCCTCATGTTGAATAACCACTTTTGAAACCCTCACAGTGACCAAAATTGCCATTTCTACAGAGTTTTGCTTACTCAAAAGCTTCCATTTTTAGCAATTTCAGGCACCGAAATGACTTTAAACACACTTATTTTAGTTGAGCAAGTCATAATTCACATCCAACAGTCATTTAGAGTCAAAAGATTAAAAGTTAAAATTTTATCCATGTTGACCATTTTGGGAAAATTCGACAGGTCCGGAGTCATCGTTTTTCATCAGAAAATAGATTTTTTGTAGTGAACCAAAAATGATTCAAAATGTCAATTGGATCGTGCCTCATGTTGAATAACCACTTTTGAAACCCTCACAGTGACCAAAATTGCCATTTTTACTGAGCTTTGATTACTCAAAAGCTTTCATTTTGACCAATTTCAGGCACCGAAATGACTTTAAACACACTTATTTTAGTTGAACAAGTCATAATTCACATCCAACAGTCATTTAGAGTCAAAAGATTAAATGTTAAAATTTCATCCATATTGACCATTTTGGGAAAGTTCGACAGGTCCGGAGTCATCGTTTTTCATCAGAAAATTGATTTTTTGGTGTGTACCAAAAATGATTCAAAATGTCAATTGGATCGTGCCTCATGTTGAATAACCACTTTTGAAACCCTCACAGTGACCAAAATGGCCATTTTTACAGAGCTTTGCTTACTCAAAAGCTTTCTTTTTGACCAATTTCAGGCACCGAAATGACTTTAAACACACTTTTTTTAGTTGAAAAAGTCATAATTCACATCCAACAGTCATTTAGAGTCAAAAGATTAAAAGTTAAAATTTCATCCATGTTGGCCATTTTGGGAAAGTTCGACAGGTCCGGAGTCATCGTTTTTCATCAGAAAATTGATTTTTTGGAGTGTACCAAAAATGATTCAAAATGTCAATTGGATCGTGCCTCATGTTGAATAACCACTTTTGAAACCCTCACAGTGACCAAAATTGCCATTTCTACAGAGTTTTGCTTACTCAAAAGCTTCCATTTTTAGCAATTTCAGGCACCAAAATGACTTTAAACACACTTATTTTAGTTGAACAAGTCATAATTCACATCCAACAGTCATTTAGAGTCAAAAGATTAAAAGTTAAAATTTTATCCATGTTGACCATTTTGGGAAAATTCGACAGGTCCGGAGTCATCGTTTTTCATCAGAAAATTGATTTTTTGTAGTGAACCAAAAATGATTCAAAATGTCAATTGGATCGTGCCTCATGTTGAATAACCACTTTTGAAACCCTCACAGTGACCAAAATTGCCATTTTTACAGAGCTTTGATTACTCAAAAGCTTTCATTTTGACCAATTTCAGGCACCGAAATGACTTTAAACACACTTATTTTAGTTGAACAAGTCATAATTCACATCCAACAGTCATTTAGAGTCAAAAGATTAAATGTTAAAATTTCATCCATATTGACCATTTTGGCAAAGTTCGACAGGTCCGGAGTCATCGTTTTTCATCAGAAAATTGATTTTTTGGTGTGTACCAAAAATGATTCAAAATGTCAATTGGATCGTGCCTCATGTTGAATAACCACTTTTGAAACCCTCACAGTGACCAAAATTGCCATTTTTACAGAGCTTTGATTACTCAAAAGCTTTCATTTTGACCAATTTCAGGCACCGAAATGACTTTAAACACACTTATTTTAGTTGAACAAGTCATAATTCACATCCAACAGTCATTTAGAGTCAAAAGATTAAATGTTAAAATTTCATCCATATTGACCATTTTGGGAAAGTTCGACAGGTCCGGAGTCATCGTTTTTCATCAGAAAATTGATTTTTTGGTGTGTACCAAAAATGATTCAAAATGTCAATTGGATCGTGCCTCATGTTGAATAACCACTTTTGAAACCCTCACAGTGACCAAAATTGCCATTTTTACAGAGTTTTGCTTGCTCAAAAGCTTCCATTTTGACCAATTTTAGGCACCGAAATGACTTTAAACACACTTTTTTTAGTTGAAAAAGTCATACTAACACATTCTAACAGTCATTTAGAGTCAAAAGATTAAAAGTTAAAATTTCATCCATGTTGACCATTTTGGGAAAGTTCGACAGGTCCGGAGTCATCGTTTTTCATCAGAAAATTGATTTTTTGGAGTGTACCAAAAATGATTCAAAATGTCAATTGGATCGTGCCTCATGTTGAATAACCACTTTTGAAACCCTCACAGTGACCAAAATTGCCATTTTTACAGAGTTTTGCTTACTCAAAAGCTTCCATTTTGACCAATTTCAGGCACCGCAATGACTTTAAACACACTTATTTTAGTTGAACAAGTCATAATTCACACCCAACAGTCATTTAGAGTCAAAAGATTAAAAGTTAAAATTTCATCCATGTTGGCCATTTTGGGAAAGTTCGACAGGTCCGGAGTCATCGTTTTTCATCAGAAAATAGATTTTTTGTAGTGAACCAAAAATGATTCAAAATGTCAATTGGATCGTGCCTCATGTTGAATAACCACTTTTGAAACCCTCACAGTGACCAAAATTGCCATTTTTACTGAGCTTTGATTACTCAAAAGCTTTCATTTTTAGCAATTTCAGGCACCGAAATGACTTTAAACACACTTATTTTAGTTGAACAAGTCATAATTCACATCCAACAGTCATTTAGAGTCAAAAGATTAAAAGTTAAAATTTCATCCATATTGACCATTTTGGGAAAGTTCGACAGGTCCGGAGTCATCATTTTTCATCAGAAAACTGATTTTTGTAGTGTACCAAAAATGATTCAAAATGTCAATTGGATCGTGCCTCATGTTGAATAACCACTTTTGAAACCCTCACAGTGACCAAAATTGCCATTTTTACAGAGTTTTGCTTGCTCAAAAGCTTCCATTTTGACCAATTTTAGGCACCGAAATGACTTTAAACACACTTTTTTTAGTTGAAAAAGTCATACTAACACATTCTAACAGTCATTTAGAGTCAAAAGATTAAAAGTTAAAATTTCATCCATGTTGACCATTTTGGGAAAGTTCGACAGGTCCGGAGTCATCGTTTTTCATCAGAAAATTGATTTTTTGGAGTGTACCAAAAATGATTCAAAATGTCAATTGGATCGTGCCTCATGTTGAATAACCACTTTTGAAACCCTCACAGTGACCAAAATTGCCCTTTTTACAGAGTTTTGCTTACTCAAAAGCTTCCATTTTGACCAATTTCAGGCACCGCAATGACTTTAAACACACTTATTTTAGTTGAACAAGTCATAATTCACACCCAACAGTCATTTAGAGTCAAAAGATTAAAAGTTAAAATTTCATCCATGTTGACCATTTTGGGAAAATTCGACAGGTCCGGAGTCATCGTTTTTCATCAGAAAATTGATTTTTTGTAGTGAACCAAAAATGATTCAAAATGTCAATTGGATCGTGCCTCATGTTGAATAACCACTTTTGAATCCCTCACAGTGACCAAAATTGCCATTTTTACAGAGCTTTGCTTACTCAAAAGCTTTCTTTTTGACCAATTTCAGGCACCGAAATCACTTTAAACACACTTTTTTTAGTTGAAAAAGTCATAATTCACATCCAACAGTCATTTAGAGTCAAAAGATTAAAAGTTAAAATTTTATCCATGTTGGCCATTTTGGGAAAGTTCGACAGGTCCGGAGTCATCGTTTTTCATCAGAAAATTGATTTTTTGGAGTGTACCAAAAATGATTCAAAATGTCAATTGGATCGTGCCTCATGTTGAATAACCACTTTTGAAACCCTCACAGTGACCAAAATTGCCATTTCTACAGAGTTTTGCTTACTCAAAAGCTTCAATTTTTAGCAATTTCAGGCACCGAAATGACTTTAAACACACTTATTTTAGTTGAACAAGTCATAATTCACATCCAACAGTCATTTACAGTCAAAAGATTAAAAGTTAAAATTTTATCCATGTTGACCATTTTGGGAAAATTCGACAGGTCCGGAGTCATCGTTTTTCATCAGAAAATAGATTTTTTGTAGTGAACCAAAAATGATTCAAAATGTCAATTGGATCGTGCCTCATGTTGAATAACCACTTTTGAAACCCTCACAGTGACCAAAATTGCCATTTTTACTGAGCATTGATTACTCAAAAGCTTTCATTTTGACCAATTTCAGGGACCAAAATGACTTTAAACACACTTATTTTAGTTGAACAAGTCATAATTCACATCCAACAGTCATTTAGAGTCAAAAGATTAAATGTTAAAATTTCATCCATATTGACCATTTTGGGAAAGTTCGACAGGTCCAGAGTCATCGTTTTTCATCAGAAAATTGATTTTTTGGTGTGTACCAAAAATGATTCAAAATGTCAATTGGATCGTGCCTCATGTTGAATAACAACTTTTGAAACCCTCACAGTGACCAAAATTGCCATTTTTACAGAGCTTTGATTACTCAAAAGCTTTCATTTTGACCAATTTCAGGCACCGAAATGACTTTAAACACACTTATTTTAGTTGAACAAGTCATAATTCACATCCAACAGTCATTTAGAGTCAAAAGATTAAAAGTTAAAATTTCATCCATGTTGACCATTTTGGGAAAATTGGACAGGTCCGGAGTCATCGTTTTTCATCAGAAAATTGATTTTTTGTAGTGAACCAAAAATGATTCAAAATGTCAATTGGATCGTGCCTCATGTTGAATAACCACTTTTGAAACCCTCACAGTGACCAAAATTGCCATTATTACTGAGCTTTGCTTACTCAAAAGCTTTCTTTTTGACCAATTTCAGGCACCGAAATGACTTTAAACACACTTTTTTTAGTTGAAAAAGTCATAATTCACATCCAACAGTCATTTAGAGTCAAAAGATTAAAAGTTAAAATTTCATCCATGTTGGCCATTTTGGGAAAGTTCGACAGGTCCGGAGTCATCGTTTTTCATCAGAAAACTGATTTTTTGGAGTGTACCAAAAATGATTCAAAATGTCAATTGGATCGTGCCTCATGTTGAATAACCACTTTTGAAACACTCACAGTGACCAAAATTGCCATTTTTACAGAGTTTTGCTTACTCAAAAGCTTCCATTTTGACAAATTTTAGGCACCGAAATGACTTTAAACACACTTTTTTTAGTTGAAAAAGTCATAATAACACATTCCAACAGTCATTTAGAGTCAAAAGATTAAAAGGTAAATTTTCATCCATGTTGACCATTTTGGGAAAGTTCGACAGGTCTGGAGTCATCGTTTTTCATCAGAAAATAGATTTTTTGGAGTGTACCAAAAATTATTCAAAATGTCAATTGGATCGTGCCTCATGTTGAATAACCACTTTTGAAACCCTCACAGTGACCAAAATTGCCAATTTTTACAGAGCTTTGCTTACTCAAAAGCTTCAATTTTGACCAATTTCAGGCACCGAAAGGACATTAAACACACTTATTTTAGTTGAACAAGTCAAAATTCACATCCAACAGGCATTTAGAGTCAAAAGATTAAAAGTTAAAATTTCATCCATGTTTACCATTTTGGGAAAGTTCGACAGGTCCGGAGTCATCGTTTTTCATCGGAAAATTGATTTTTTGGAGTGTACCAAAAATTATTCAAAATGTCAATTGAATTGTGCCTCATGTTGAATAACCACTTTTGAAACCCTCACAGTGACCAAAATTGCCATTTTTACAGAGCTTTGATTACACAAAAGCTTTCATTTTGACCAATTTCAGGCACCGAAATGACTTTAAACACACTTTTTTTAGTTGAAAAAGTCATAATAAAATATTCCAACAGTCATTTAGAGTCAAAAGATTAAAAGTTAAAATTTCATCCATGTTGACCATTTTGGGAAAGCTTGACAGGTCCGGAGTCATCGTTTTTCATCAGAAAATTGATTTTTTGGAGTGTACCAAAAATGATTCAAAATGTCAATTGGATCGTGCCTCATGTTGAATTATCACTTTTGAAACCCTCAGAGTGACCAAAATTGCCATTTTTACAGAGCTTTGCTTACTCAAAAGCTTCCATTTTGATCAATTTCAGGCACCGAAATGACTTTAAGCACACTTATTTTAGTTGAACAAGTCATAATTCACATCCAACAGTCATTTAGAGTCAAAAGATTAAATGTTAAAATTTCATCGATATTGACCATTTTGGGAAAGTTCGACAGGTCCGGAGTCATCGTTTTTCATCAGAAAATTGATTTTTTGGTGTGTACCAAAAATAATTCAAAATGTCAATTGGATTGTGCCTCATGTTGAATAACCGCTTTTGAAACCCTCACAGTGACCAAAATTGCCATTTTTACAGAGTTTTGCTTACTCAAAAGCTTCCATTTTGACCAATTTCAGGCACCGAAAGGACTTTAAACACACTTATTTTAGTTGAACAAGTCATAATTCACATCCAACAGTCATTTAGAGTCAAAAGATTAAATGTTAAAATTTCATCCATATTGACCATTTTGGGAAAGTTCGACAGGTCCGGAGTCATCGTTTTTCATCAGAAAATGGAGTTTTTTGGTGTGTACCAAAAATGATTCAAAATGTCAATTGGATTGTGCCTCATGTTGAATAACCGATTTTGAAACCCTCACAGTGACTACAATTGCCATTTTTACAGAGTTTTGCTTACACAAAAGCTTCCATTCTGACCAATTTCAGGCACCGAAATGACTTTAAACACACTTTTTTTAGTTGAAAAAGTCATAATTCACATCCAACAGTCATTTAGAGTCAAAAGATTAAAAGTTAAAATTTCATCCATGTTGACCATTTTGGGAAAGTTCGACAGATCCGGAGTCATCGTTTTTCATCAGAAAATTGATTTTTTGGAGTGTACCAAAAATGATTCAAAATGTCAATTGGATCGTGCCTCATGTTGAATAACCACTTTTGAAACCCTCACAGTGACCAAAATTGCCATTTTTACAGAGCTTTGCTTACTCAAAAGCTTCCTTTTTTACCAATTTCAGGCACCGAAATGACTTTAAGCACACTTATTTTAGTTGAAAAAGTCATATTTCACATCCAACAGTCATTTAGAGTCAAAAGATTAAAAGTTAAAATTTCATCCATGTTGACCATTTTGGGAAAATTCGACAGGTCCGGAGTCATCGTTTTTCATCAGAAAATTGATTTTTTGTAGTGAACCAAAAATGATTCAAAATGTCAATTGGATCGTGCCTCATGTTGAATAACCACTTTTGAAACCCTCACAGTGACCAAAATTGCCATTTTTACAGAGCTTTGCTTACTCAAAAGCTTACTTTTTGACCAATTTCAGGCACCGAAATGACTTTAAACACACTTTTTTTAGTTGAAAAAGTCATAATTCACATCCAACAGTCATTTAGAGTCAAAAGATGAAAAGTTAAAATTTCATCCATGTTGGCCATTTTGGGAAAGTTCGACAGGTCCGGAGTCATCGTTTTTCATCAGAAAACTGATTTTTTGGAGTGTACCAAAAATGATTCAAAATGTAAATTGGATCGTGCCTCATGTTGAATAACCACTTTTGAAACCCTCACAGTGACCAAAATTGCCATTTTTACAGAGCTTTGCTTACTCAAAAGCTTCCATTTTGATCAATTTCAGGCACCGAAATGACTTTAAGCACACTTATTTTAGTTGAACAAGTCATAATTCACATCCAACAGTCATTTAGAGTCAAAAGATTAAATGTTAAAATTTCATCGATATTGCCCATTTTGGGAAAGTTCGACAGGTCCGGAGTCATCGTTTTTCATCAGAAAATTGATTTTTTGGTGTGTACCAAAAATAATTCAAAATGTCAATTGGATTGTGCCTCATGTTGAATAACCGCTTTTGAAACCCTCACAGTGACCAAAATTGCCATTTTTACAGAGTTTTGCTTACTCAAAAGCTTCCATTTTGACCAATTTCAGGCACCGAAAGGACTTTAAACACACTTATTTTAGTTGAACAAGTCATAATTCACATCCAACAGTCATTTAGAGTCAAAAGATTAAATGTTAAAATTTCATCCATATTGACCATTTTGGGAAAGTTCGACAGGTCCGGAGTCATCGTTTTTCATCAGAAAATGGATTTTTTGGTGTGTACCAAAAATGATTCAAAATGTCAATTGGATTGTGCCTCATGTTGAATAACCGATTTTGAAACCCTCACAGTGACTACAATTGCCATTTTTACAGAGTTTTGCTTACACAAAAGCTTCCATTCTGACCAATTTCAGGCACCGAAATGACTTTAAGCACACTTATTTTAGTTGAAAAAGTCATATTTCACATCCAACAGTCATTTAGAGTCAAAAGATTAAAAGTTAAAATTTCATCCATGTTGACCATTTTGGGAAAATTCAACAGGTCCGGAGTCATCGTTTTTCATCAGAAAATTGATTTTTTGTAGTGAACCAAAAATGATTCAAAATGTCAATTGGATCGTGCCTCATGTTGAATAACCACTTTTGAAACCCTCACAGTGACCAAAATTGCCATTTTTACAGAGCTTTGCTTACTCAAAAGCTTCCATTTTGACCAATTTTAGGCACCGAAACGACTTTAAACACACTTTTTTTAGTTGAAAAAGTCATAATAACACATTCTAACAGTCATTTAGAGTCAAAAGATTAAAAGTTAAAATTTCATCCATGTTGACCATTTTGGGAAAGTTCGACAGGTCCGGAGTCATCGTTTTTCATCAGAAAACTGATTTTTGTAGTGTACCAAAAATGATTCAAAATGTCAATTGGATCGTGCCTCATGTTGAATAACCACTTTTGAAACCCTCACAGTGACCAAAATTGCCATTTTTACAGAGTTTTGCTTGCTCAAAAGCTTCCATTTTGACCAATTTCAGGCACCGAAATGACTTTAAACACACTTATTTTAGTTGAACAAGTCAAAATTCACATCCAACAGGTATTTGGAGTCAAAAGATTAAAAGTTAAAATTTCATCCATGTTGACCATTTTGGGAAAATTCGACAGGTCCGGAGTCATCGTTTTTCATCAGAAAATTGATTTTTTGTAGTGAACCAAAAATGATTCAAAATGTCAATTGGATCGTGCCTCATGTTGAATAACCACTTTTGAAACCCTCACAGTGACCAAAATTGCCATTTTTACAGAGCTTTGCTTACTCAAAAGCTTTCTTTTTGACCAATTTCAGGCACCGAAATGACTTTAAACACACTTTTTTTAGTTGAAAAAGTCATAATTCACATCCAACAGTCATTTAGAGTCAAAAGATTAAAAGTTGAAATTTCATCCATGTTGGCCATTTTGGGAAAGTTCGACAGGTCCGGAGTCATCGTTTTTCATCAGAAAATTGATTTTTTGGAGTGTACCAAAAATGATTCAAAATGTCAATTGGATCGTGCCTCATGTTGAATAACCACTTTTGAAACCCTCACAGTGACCAAAATTGCCATTTCTACAGAGTTTTGCTTACTCAAAAGCTTCCATTTTTAGCAATTTCAGGCACCGAAATGACTTTAAACACACTTATTTTAGTTGAACAAGTCATAATTCACATCCAACAGTCATTTAGAGTCAAAAGATTAAAAGTTAAAATTTTATCCATGTTGACCATTTTGGGAAAATTCGACAGGTCCGGAGTCATCGTTTTTCATCAGAAAATTGATTTTTTGTAGTGTACCAAAAATGATTCAAAATGTCAATTGGATCGTGCCTCATGTTGAATAACCACTTTTGAAACCCTCACAGTGACCAAAATTGCCATTTTTACTGGGCTTTGATTACTCAAAAGCTTTCATTTTGACCAATTTCAGGCACCGAAATGACTTTAAACACACTTATTTTAGTTGAACAAGTCATAATTCACATCCAACAGTCATTTAGAGTCAAAAGATTAAAAGTTAAAATTTCATCCATGTTGGCCATTTTGGGAAAGTTCGACAGGTCCGGAGTCATCGTTTTTCATCAGAAAACTGATTTTTTGGAGTGTACCAAAAATGATTCAAAATGTCAATTGGATCGTGCCTCATGTTGAATAACCATTTTTGATACCCTCACAGTGACCAAAATTGCCATTTTTACAGAGCTTTGCTTACACAAAAGCTTTCATTTTGACCAATTTCAGGCACCGAAATGACTTTAAACACACTTTTTTTAGTTGAAAAAGTCATAATAAAATATTCCAACAGTCATTTAGAGTCAAAAGATTAAAAGTTAAAATTTCATCCATGTTGACCATTTTGGCAAAGTTTGACAGGTCCGGAGTCATCGTTTTTCATCAGAAAATTGATTTTTTGGAGTGTACCAAAAATGATTCAAAATGTAAATTGGATCGTGCCTCATGTTGAATTATCACTTTTGAAACCCTCAGAGTGACCAAAATTGCCATTTTTACAGAGCTTTGCTTACTCCAAAGCTTCTATGTTGATCAATTTCAGGCACCGAAATGACTTTAAACACACTTATTTTAGTTGAACAAGTCATAATTCACATCCAACAGTCATTTAAAGTCTAAGATTAAATGTTAAAATTTCATCGATATTGACCATTTTGGGAAATTTCGACAGGTCCGGAGTCATCGTTTTTCATCAGAAAATTGATTTTTTGGTGTGTACCAAAAATAATTCAAAATGTCAATTGGATTGTGCCTCATGTTGAATAACCGCTTTTGAAACCCTCACAGTGACCAAAATTGCCATTTTTACAGAGTTTTGCTTACTCAAAAGCTTCCATTTTGACCAATTTCAGGCACCGAAAGGACTTTAAACACACTTATTTTAGTTGAACAAGTCATAATTCACATCCAACAGTCATTTAGAGTCAAAAGATTAAAAGTTAAAATTTCATCCATGTTGAACATTTTGGGAAAATTCGACAGGTCCGGATTCATCGTTTTTCATCAGAAAATTGATTTTTTGGAGTGTACCAAAAATGATTCAAAATGTCAATTGGATCGTGCCTCATGTTGAATAACGACTTTTGAAACCCACACCGTGACCAAAATTGCCATTTTTACAGAGCTTTGCTTACTCAAAAGCTTCCATTTTGACCAATTTCAGGCACCGAAATGACTTTAAACACACTTATTTTAGTTGAACAAGTCAAAATTCACATCCAACAGGCATTTAGAGTCAAAAGATTAAATGTTAAAATTTCATCCATATTGACCATTTTGGGAAAGTTCGACAGGTCCGGAGTCATCGTTTTTCATCAGAAAATTGATTTTTTGGAGTGTACCAAAAATGATTCAAAATGTCAATTGGATCGTGCCTCATGTTGAATAACCACTTTTGAAACCCTCACAGTGACCAAAATGCAATTTTTACAGAGCTTTGCTTACTCAAAAGCTTCCTTTTTTACCAATTTCAAGCACCGAAATGACTTTAAGCACACTTATTTTAGTTGAAAAAGTCATATTTCACATCCAACAGTCATTTAGAGTCAAAAGTTTAAATGTTAACATTTCATCCATATTGACCATTTTGGGAAAGTTCGAAAGGTCCGGACTCATCGTTTTTCATCAGAAAATTGATTTTTTGGAGTGTACCAAAAATGATTCAAAATGTCAATTGGATTGTGCCTCATGTTGAATAACCGCTTTTAAAACCCTCACAGTGACCAAAATTGCCATTTTTACAGAGCTTTGCTTACTTAAAAGCTTCCATTTTGACCAATTTCAGGCACCGAAATGACTTTAAACACACTTTTTTTAGTTGAAAAAGTCATAATAAAATATTCCAACAGTCATTTAGAGTCAAAAGATTAAAAGTTAAAATTTCATCCATGTTGACCATTTTGGGAAAGTTTGACAGGTCCGGAATCATCGTTTTTCATCAGAAAATTGATTTTTTGGAGTGTACCAAAAATGATTCAAAATGTCAATTGGATCGTGCCTCATGGTGAATTATCACTTTTGAAACCCTCAGAGTGACCAAAATTGCCATTTTTACAGAGCTTTGCTTACTCAAAAGCTTCAATTTTGACCAATTTCAGGCACCGAAATGACTTTAAACACACTTATTTTAGTTGAAAAAGTCATAATTCACATCCAACTATCATTTAGAGTCAAAAGATTAAAAGTTAAAATTTCATCCATGTTGACCATTTTGGGAAAGTTTGACAGGTCCGGAGTCATCGTTTTTCATCAGATAATTGATTTTTTGGAGTGTACCAAAAATGATTCAAAATGTCAATTGGATTGTGCCTCATGTTGAATAACCGCTTTTGAAACCCTCACAGTGACCAAAATTGCCATTTTTACAGAGCTTTGCTTACTTAAAAGCTTCCATTTTGACCAATTTCAGGCACCGAAATGACTTTAAACACACTTATTTTAGTTGAAAAAGTCATAATTCACATCCAACTGTCATTTAGAGTCAAAAGATTAAAAGTTAAAATTTCATCCATGTTGACCATTTTAGTAAAGTTCGACAGGTCCGGAGTCATCGTTTTTCATCAGAAATTTGATTTTTTTGTAGTGTACCAAAAATGATTCAAAATGTCAATTGGATCGTGCCACATGTTGAATAACCACTTTTGAAGCCCTCACAGTGACCAAAATTGCCATTTTTACAGAGCTTTGCTTACTCAAAAGCTTTCATTTTGACCAATTTCAGGCACCGAAATGACTTTAAACACACTTTTTTTAGTTGAAAAAGTCATATTTCACATCCAACAGTCATTTAGGGTCAAAAGATTAAGGGGTCGATTAGGATCGCGGACGGACTTGAGTCCGTCCGTGACCCCTGAGGAGGAGGGAACGTCCGCATGGGCTGCGGCGTTCCCTCCGATCTGCTTAGGATGTGACCGCCAGGGTGGCGGTCACATCCTCTATCTCTAACATTGCGGCGGGTGCATCTTCAAGCTGCACCCGCCCCAATGTAAAAAATGCATGCACAGCATTTGCGTGCACAAAGCGGCAGGCACCGCGCGGTGCCTGCTGCATTGTGCATGCAAAGGCAGGGGGGTCCAATAGGTACCCCCCATGTGCACCCCCCACCACCCCTTCACCCAGGGGTCCCGCAACAGGCCCTCGAAGTGAAGGTCCGTATTCTTTTTCACGGCAGAAAAGCCGCCGTGGAAAAGCATAGAATTGCAGACATCCTAATATGCCTGGCGGTGTCTGATAGACACCGACAGACATGTTAGTGCTTTTCCGCCGCGGTCGCCTTCTGACCGCGGCGGAAAAGCTGCTGACAGATTATCAGACCCACCAGCCATCCTAATTTGGCGGTGGGTCTGTGGAGGCTCCGCTGCGGTTTTCCCGCATCCTCCAGGCCGGCGGTGGCTTCCGCCGGCCCGGAGGATGCGGGAATTCCGCAATCATAATGACCCCCTAAATGTTATAATTTCATCCATATTGGCCATCTTGGCAACGTTCGACAGGTCCGGAGTGATCGTTTTTGCATCAGAAAATTGATTTTTTGGAGTGTACCAAAAATTATTCAAAATGTCAATTGGATCGTGCCTCATGTTGAATAACTGCTTTTGAAACCCTCACAGTGACCAAAATTACAATTTTTACAGAGTTTTGTTTACTCAAAAGCTTCCATTTTGACCAATTTCAGGCACCGAAATGACTTTAAACACACTTCTTTTAGTTGAAAAAGTCATAATTCACATCCAACAGTCATTTACAGTCAAAAGATTAAATGTTAAAATGTAACCCATATTGACCATTTTGGCAACGTTCGACAAGTCCGGAGTCATCGTTTTTCATCAGAAAATTGATTTTTGGAGTGTACCAAAAATGATTCAAATGTCAATTGGATCGTGCCTCATGTTCAATAACCATTTTGAAACCCTCAGAGTGACCAAAATTGCCATTTTTACAGAGCTTTGCTTACTCAAAAGCTTCAATTTTGACCAATTTCAGGCACCGAAATGACTTTAAACACACTTATTTTAGTTGAAAAAGTCATAATTCACATCCAACTGTCATTTAGAGTCAAAAGATTAAAAGTTAAAATTTCATCCATGTTGACCATTTTGGGAAAGTTCGACAGGTCCGGAGTCATCGTTTTTCATCAGAAAATTGATTTTTTGTAGTGTACCAAAAATGATTCAAAATGTCAATTGGATCGTGCCACATATTGAATAACCACTTTTGAAGCCCTCACAGTGACCAAAATTGCCATTTTTACAGAGCTTTGCTTACTCAAAAGCTTTCATTTTGACCAATTTCAGGCACCGAAATGACTTTAAACACACTTATTTTAGTTGAACAAGTCATAATTCACATCCAACAGTCATTTAGAGTCAAAAGATTAAAAGTAAAAAATTCATCCATGTTGACCATTTTGGGAAAGTTCGACAGGTCCGGAGTCTTCGTTTTTCATCAGAAAATTGATTTTTTGGAGCGTACCAAAAATGATTCAAAATGTCAATTGGATCGTGCCTCATGTTGAATAACCACTTTTGAAACCCTCACAGTGACCAAAATTGCAATTTTTACAGAGCTTTGCTTACTCAAAGGCTTCCATTTTGACCAATTTCAGGCACCGAAATGACTTTAAACACACTTATTTTAGTTGAACAAGTCATAATTCACATCCAACAGTCATTTAGAGTCAAAAGATTAAAAGTTAAAATTTCATGCATGTTTACCATTTTGGAAAAGTTCGACAGGTCCGGAGTCATCGTTTTTCATCAGAAAATTGATTTTTTGTAGTGAACCCAAAATGATTCAAAATGTCAATTGGATCGTGCCTCATGTTGAATAACCACTTTTGAAACCCTCACAGTGACCAAAATTGCCATTTTTACAGAGCTTTGCTTACTCAAAATCTTCCATTTTGACCAATTTCAGGCACCGAAAGGACATTAAACACACTTATTTTAGTTGAACAAGTCAAAATTCACATCCAACAGGCATTTAGAGTCAAAAGATTAAAAGTTAAAATTTCATCCATGTTTACCATTTTGGAAAAGTTCGACAGGTCCGGAGTCATCGTTTTTCATCGGAAAATTGATTTTTTGGAGTGTACCAAAAATTATTCAAAATGTCAATTGAATTGTGCCTCATGTTGAATAACCACTTTTGAAACCCTCACAGTGACCAAAATTGCCATTTTTACAGAGCTTTGCTTACTCAAAAGCTTTAATTTTGACCAATTTCAGGCACCGAAATGACTTTAAACACACTTTTTTTAGTTGAAAAAGTCATAATAAAATATTCCAACAGTCATTTAGAGTCAAAAGATTAAAAGTTAAAATTTCATCCATGTTGACCATTTTGGGAAAGTTTGACAGGTCCGGAGTCATTGATTTTCATCAGAAAATTGATTTTTTGGAGTGTACCAAAAATGATTCAGAATGTCAATTGGATCGTGCCTCATGTTGAATTATCACTTTTGAAACCCTCAGAGTGACCAAACTTGCCATTTTTACAGAGCTTTGCTTACTCAAAAGCTTCAATTTTGACCAATTTCAGGCACCGAAATGACTTTAAACACACTTATTTTAGTTGAAAAAGTCATAATTCACATCCAACTATCATTTAGAGTCAAAAGATTAAAAGTTAAAATTTCATCCATGTTGACCATTTTGGGAAAGTTCGACAGGTCCGGAGTCATCGTTTTTCATCAGAAAATTGATTTTTTGTAGTGTACCAAAAATGATTCAAAATGTCAATTGGATCGTGCCACATGTTGAATAACCACTTTTGAAGCCCTCACAGTGACCAAAATTGCCATTTTTACAGAGCTTTGCTTACTCAAAAGCTTTCATTTTGACCAATTTCAGGCACCAAAATGACTTTAAACACACTTTTTTTAGTTGAAAAAGTCATAATAACCCATTCCAAAAGTCATTTAGAGTCAAAAGATTAAAAGTTAAAATTTCATCCATGTTGACCATTTTGGGAAAGTTCGACAGGTCCGGAGTCATCGTTTTTCATCAGAAAATAGATTTTTTGGAGTGTACCAAAAATGATTCAAAATGTCAATTGGATCGTGCCTCATGTTGAATAACCACTTTTGAAACCCTCACAGTGACCAAAATTGCCATTTTTACAGAGCTTTGCTTACTCAAAAGCTTCCATTTTGAGCAATTTCAGGCACCGAAATGACTTTAAACACACTTATTTTAGTTGAACAAGTCATAATTCACATCCAACAGTCATTTAGAGTCAAAAGATTAAATGTTAAAATTTCATCCATGTTGACCATTTTGGGAAAGTTCAACAGGTCCGGAGTCTTCGTTTTTCATCAGAAAATTGATTTTTTGGAGTGTACCAAAAATGATTCAAAATGTCAATTGGATCGTGCCTCATGTTGAATAACCACTTTTGAAACCCTCACAGTGACCAAAATTGCCATTTTCACAGAGCTTTGCTTACTCAAAAGCTTCCATTTTGACCAATTTCAGGCACCGAAATGACTTTAAACACACTTATTTTAGTTGAACAAGTCATAATTCAAATCCAACAGTCATTTAGAGTCAAAAGATTAAAAGTTAAAATTTCATCCATGTTTACCATTTTGGGAAAGTTCGACAGGTCCGGAGTCATCGTTTTTCATCGGAAAATTGATTTTTTGGAGTGTACCAAAAATTATTCAAAATGTCAATTGAATTGTGCCTCATGTTGAATAACCACTTTTGAAACCCTCACAGTGACCAAAATTGCCATTTTTACAGAGCTTTGCTTACTCAAAAGCTTTCATTTTGACCAATTTCAGGCACCGAACTGACTTTAAACACACTTTTTTTAGTTGAAAAAGTCATAATAAAATATTCCAACAGTCATTTAGAGTCAAAAGATTAAAAGTTAAAATTTCATCCATGTTGACCATTTTGGGAAAGTTTGACAGGTCCGGAGTCATCGTTTTTCGTCAGAAAATTGATTTTTTGGAGTGTACCAAAAATGATTCAAAATGTCAATTGGATCGTGCCTCATGGTGAATTATCACTTTTGAAACCCTCAGAGTGACCAAAATTGCCATTTTTACAGAGCTTTGCTTACTCAAAAGCTTCAATTTTGACCAATTTCAGGCACCGAAATGACTTTAAACACACTTATTTTAGTTGAAAAAGTCATAATTCACATCCAACAGTCATTTTGAGTCAAAAGATTAAAAGTTAAAATTTCATCCATGTTGACCATTTTGGGAAAGTTTGACAGGTCCGGAGTCATCGTTTTTCATCAGAAAATTGATTTTTTGGAGTGTACCAAAAATGATTCAAAATGTCAATTGGATTGTGCCTCATGTTGAATAACCGCTTTTGAAACCCTCACAGTGACCAAAATTGCCATTTTTACAGAGCTTTGCTTACTTAAAAGCTTCCATTTTGACCAATTTCAGGCACCGAAATGACTTTAAACACACTTATTTTAGTTGAAAAAGTCATAATTCACATCCAACTGTCATTTAGAGTCAAAAGATTAAAAGTTAAAATTTCATCCATGTTGACCATTTTAGGAAAGTTCGACAGGTCCGAAGTCATCGTTTTTCATCAGAAATTTGATTTTTTTGTAGTGTACCAAAAATGATTCAAAATGTCAATTGGATCGTGCCACATGTTGAATAACCACTTTTGAAGCCCTCACAGTGACCAAAATTGCCATTTTTACAGAGCTTTGCTTACTCAAAAGCTTTCATTTTGACCAATTTCAGGCACCGAAATGACTTTAAACACACTTTTTTTAGTTGAAAAAGTCATATTTCACATCCAACAGTCATTTAGGGTCAAAAGATTAAGGGGTCGATTAGGATCGCGGACGGACTTGAGTCCGTCCGCGACCCCTGAGGAGGAGGGAACGTCCGCATGGGCTGCGGCGTTCCCTCCGATCTGCTTAGGATGTGACCGCCAGGGTGGCGGTCAAATCCTCTATCTCTAACATTGCGGCGGGTGCATCTTCAAGCTGCACCCGCCCCAATGTAAAAAATGCATGCACAGCATTTGCGTGCACAAAGGGGCAGGCACCGCGCGGTGCCTGCTGCATTGTGCATGCAAAGGCAGGGGGGTCCAATAGGTACCCCCCATGTGCACCCCCCACCACCCCTTCACCCAGGGGTCCCGCAACAGGCCCTCGAAGTGAAGGTCCGTATGCTTTTTCACGGCAGAAAAGCCGCCGTGGAAAAGCATAGAATTGCAGACATCCTAATATGCCTGGCGGTGTCTGATAGACACCGACAGACATGTTAGTGCTTTTCCGCCGCGGTCGCCTTCTGACCGTGGCGGAAAAGCTGCGGACAGATTATCAGACCCACCAGCCATCCTAATTTGGCGGTGGGTCTGTGGAGGCTCCGCTGCGGTTTTCCCGCATCCTCCAGGGCCGGCGGTGGCTTCCACCGGCCCGGAGGATGCGGGAATTCCGCAATCATAATGACCCCCTAAATGTTAAAATTTCATCCATATTGGCCATCTTGGCAACGTTCGACAGGTCCGGAGTGATCGTTTTTGCATCAGAAAATTGATTTTTTGGAGTGTACCAAAAATTATTCAAAATGTCAATTGGATCGTGCCTCATGTTGAATAACTGCTTTTGAAACCCTCACAGTGACCAAAATTACAATTTTTACAGAGTTTTGCTTACTCAAAAGCTTCCATTTTGACCAATTTCAGGCACCGAAATGACTTTAAACACACTTCTTTTAGTTGAAAAAGTCATAATTCACATCCAACAGTCATTTACAGTCAAAAGATTAAATGTTAAAATGTAACCCATATTGACCATTTTGGCAACGTTCGACAAGTCCGGAGTCATCGTTTTTCATCAGAAAATTGATTTTTGGAGTGTACCAAAAATGATTCAAATGTCAATTGGATCGTGCCTCATGTTCAATAACCATTTTGAAACCCTCACAGTGACCAAAATTGCAATTTTTACAGAGCTTTGCTTACTCAAAAGCTTCCATTTTGACCAATTCCAGGCACCAAAATGACTTTTTAAACAGACTTATTTTAGTTGAAAAACTCATATTTCACAGCCAACAGTCATTTACAGTCAAAAGATTAAATGTTAAAATTTCATCCATATTGACCATTTTGGGAACGTTCAACAGGTCCGGAGTCATCGTTTTTCATCACAAAATTGATTTTTGGAGTGTACCAAAAATGATTCAAATGTCAATTGGATCGTGCCTCATGTTCAATAACCATTTTGAAACCCTCACAGTGACCAAAATTGCCATTTTTACAGAGTTTTGCTTACTCAAAAGCTTCCATTTTGACCAATTCCAGGCACCAAAATGACTTTAAACAGACTAATTTTAGTTGAAAAAGTCATAATTCACATCCAACAGTCATTTAGAGTCAAAAGATTAAAAGTTAAAATGTCATCCATGTTGACCATTTTGGGCAAGTTTGACAGTTGCGGAGTCATCATTTTTTCAGATAATTGATTTTTTGGAGTGTACCAAAAATGATTCAAAATGTCAATTGGATCATGCCTCATGTTGAATAACCGCTTTTGAAACCCTCACAGTGACCAACATTGCCATTTTTACAGAGCTTTGCTTACTCAAAAGCTTCCATTTTGACCAATTTCAGGCACCAAAATGACTTTAAACACACTTATTTTAGTTGAAAAAGTCATTATTCACATCCAACAGTCATTTAGAGTCAAAAGATTAAAAGATAAAATGTCATCCATGTTGACCATTTTGGGAAAGTTCGACATGTCCGGAGTCATCGTTTTTCATCAGCAAATTGATATTTTGTAGTCTACAAAAATGATTCAAAATGTCAATTGGATCGTGCCTCATTATGAATAACCACTTTTGAAACCCTCACAGTGACCAAAATTGCCATTTTTACAGAGTTTTGCTTACTCAAAAGCTTCCATTTTGACCAATTTTAGGCACCGAAATGACTTTAAACACACTTTTTTAGTTGAAAAAGTCATAATAACATATTCCAACAGTCATTTAGAGTCAAAAGATTAAAAGGTAAAATTTCATCCATGTTGACCATTTTGGGAAAGTTTGACAGGTCCGGAGTCATCGTTTTTCATCAGAAAATTGATTTTTTGGAGTGTACCAAAAATGATTCAAAATGTCAATTGGATCGTGCCTCATGTTGAATAACCACTTTTGAAACCCTCACAGTGACCAAAATTGCCATTTTTACAGAGCTTTGCTTACTCAAAAGCTTCCATTTTGACCAATTTCAGGCACCGAAAGGACATTAAACACACTTATTTTAGTTGAACAAGTCAAAATTCACATCAAACAGGCATTTAGAGTCAAAAGATTAAAAGTTAAAATTTCACCCATGTTTACCATTTTGGGAAAGTTCGACAGGTCCGGAGTCATCGTTTTTCATCAGAAAACTGATTTTTTGGAGTGTACCAAAAATGATTCAAAATGTCAAGTGGATTGTGCCTCATGTGGAATAACCGCTTTTGAAACCCCCACAGTTACCAAAATTGCCATTTTTACAGAGCTTTGCTTACTTAAAAGCTTCCATTTTGACCAATTTCAGGCACCGAAATGACTTTAAACACACTTATTTTAGTTGAAAAAGTCATAATTCACATCCAACTGTCATTTAGAGTCAAAAGATTAAAAGTTAAAATTTCATCCATGTTGACCATTTTAGGAAAGTTCGACAGGTCCGGAGTCATCGTTTTTCATCAGAAAATTGATTTTTTTGTAGTGTACCAAAAATGATTCAAAATGTCAATTGGATCGTGCCACATGTTGAATAACCACTTTTGAAGCCCTCACAGTGACCAAAATTGCCATTTTTACAGAGCTTTGCTTACTCAAAAGCTTTCATTTTGACCAATTTCAGGCACCAAAATGACTTTAAACACACTTTTTTTAGTTGAAAAAGTCATAATAACACATTCCAACAGTCATTTACAGTCAAAAGATTAAATGTTAAAATGTAACCCATATTGACCATTTTGGCAACGTTCCACAAGTCCGGAGTCATCGTTTTTCATCAGAAAATTGATTTTTTGGAGTGTACCAAAAATGATTCAAAATGTCAATTGGATTGTGCCTCATGTTGAATAACCGCTTTTGAAACCCTCACAGTGACCAAAATTGCCATTTTTACAGAGCTTTGCTTACTCAAAAGCTTCCATTTTGACCAATTTCAGGCACCGAATTTACTTTAAACACACTTATTTTAGTTGAAAAACTCATATTTCACAGCCAACAGTCATTTACAGTCAAAAGATTAAATGTTAAAATTTCATCCATGTTGACCATTTTGGGAAAATTCGACAGGTCCGGAGTCATCGTTTTTCATCAGAAAATTGATTTTTGGAGTGTACCAAAAATGATTCAAAATGTCAATTGGATCGTGCCTCATGTTGAATAACCACTTTTGAAACCCTCACAGTGACCAAAATTGCCATTTTTACAGAGTTTTGCTTACTCAAAAGCTTCAATTTTGACTATTTCAGGTACCGAAATTACTTTAAACACACTTATTTTAGTTGAAAAACTCATAATTCACATCCAACAGTCATTTACAGTCAAAAGATTAAATGTTAAAATGTAACCCATATTGACCATTTTGGCAACGTTCGACAAGTCCGGAGTCATCATTTTTCATCGGAAAATTGATTTTTTTACTGTACCAAAAATTATTCAAAATGTCAATTGGATCGTGCCTCATGTTGAATAACCGCTTTTGAAACCCTCACAGTGACCAACATTGTCATTTTTACAGAGCTTTGCTTACTCAAAAGCTTCCATTTTGACCAATTTCAGGCACCAAAATGACTTTAAACATACTTATTTTAGTTGAAAAAGTCATTATTCACATCCAACAGTCATTTAGAGTCAAAAGATTAAAAGATAAAATTTCATCCATGTTGACCATTTTGGGAAAGTTCGACATGTCCGGAGTCATCGTTTTTCATCAGCAAATTGATATTTTGTAGTCTACAAAAATGATTCAAAATGTCAATTGGATCGTGCCTCATTATGAATAACCACTTTTGAAACCCTCATAGTGACCAAAATTGCCATTTTTACAGAGTTTTGCTTATTAAAAAGCTTCCATTTTGACCAATTCCAGGCACCAAAATGACTTTTTAAACAGACTTATTTTAGTTGAAAAAGTCATAATTCACATCCAACAGTCCTTTAGAGTCAAAAGATTAAAAGTTAAAATTTCATCCATGTTGACCATTTTGGGAAAGTTCGACAGTTGCGGAGTCATCGCTTTTTCAGATAATTGATTTTTTGGAGTGTACCAAAAATGATTCAAAATGTCAATTGGATCGTGCCTCATGTTGAATAACCGCTTATGAAACCCTCACAGTGACCAAAATTGCCATTTTTACAGAGCTTTGCTAACTCAAAAGCTTCCATTTTGACCAATTTCAGGCACCAAAATGACTTTAAACAGACTTATTTTAGTTGAAAAAGTCATAATTCACATCCAACAGTCATTTAGAGTCAAAAGATTAAAAGTTAAAATTTCATCCATGTTGACCATTTTGGGAAAGTTTGACAGTTCCGGAGTCATCGTTTTTTCAGATAATTGATTTTTTGGACTGTACCAAAAATGATTCAAAATGTCAATTGGATCGTGCCTCATGTTGAATATCTACTTTTGAAACCCTCATACTGACCAAAATTGCCATTTTTACAGAGTTTTGCTTACTCAAAAGCTTCAATTTTGACACATTTCTGGAACAGAATGACTTTAAACACACTTATTTTTGTTGAAAATGTCATATTTCACATCCAACAGTCATTTAGAGTCAAAAGATTAAAAGTTAAAATTTCATCCATGTTGACCATTTTGGCAACGTTCGACAGGTCCGGAGTCATCGTTTTTCATCAGAAAATTGATTTTTTTGTAGTGTACCAAAAATGATTCAAAATGTCAATTGGATCGTGCCACATGTTGAATAACCACTTTTGAAGCCCTCACAGTGACCAAAATTGCCATTTTTACAGAGCTTTGCTTACTCAAAAGCTTTCATTTTGACCAATTTCAGGCACCGAAATGACTTTAAACACACTTATTTTAGTTGAACAAGTCATAATTCACATCCAACAGTCATTTAGAGTCAAAAGATTAAAAGTAAAAAATTCATCCATGTTGACCATTTTGGGAAAGTTCGACAGGTCCGGAGTCTTCGTTTTTCATCAGAAAATTGATTTTTTGGAGCGTACCAAAAATGATTCAAAATGTCAATTGGATCGTGCCTCATGTTGAATAACCACTTTTGAAACCCTCACAGTGACCAAAATTGCAATTTTTACAGAGCTTTGCTTACTCAAAGGCTTCCATTTTGACCAATTTCAGGCACCGAAATGACTTTAAACACACTTATTTTAGTTGAACAAGTCATAATTCACATCCAACAGTCATTTAGAGTCAAAAGATTAAAAGTTAAAATTTCATGCATGTTTACCATTTTGGAAAAGTTCGACAGGTCCGGAGTCATCGTTTTTCATCAGAAAATTGATTTTTTGTAGTGAACCCAAAATGATTCAAAATGTCAATTGGATCGTGCCTCATGTTGAATAACCACTTTTGAAACCCTCACAGTGACCAAAATTGCCATTTTTACAGAGCTTTGCTTACTCAAAATCTTCCATTTTGACCAATTTCAGGCACCGAAAGGACATTAAACACACTTATTTTAGTTGAACAAGTCAAAATTCACATCCAACAGGCATTTAGAGTCAAAAGATTAAAAGTTAAAATTTCATCCATGTTTACCATTTTGGAAAAGTTCGACAGGTCCGGAGTCATCGTTTTTCATCGGAAAATTGATTTTTTGGAGTGTACCAAAAATTATTCAAAATGTCAATTGAATTGTGCCTCATGTTGAATAACCACTTTTGAAACCCTCACAGTGACCAAAATTGCCATTTTTACAGAGCTTTGCTTACTCAAAAGCTTTAATTTTGACCAATTTCAGGCACCGAAATGACTTTAAACACACTTTTTTTAGTTGAAAAAGTCATAATAAAATATTCCAACAGTCATTTAGAGTCAAAAGATTAAAAGTTAAAATTTCATCCATGTTGACCATTTTGGGAAAGTTTGACAGGTCCGGAGTCATTGATTTTCATCAGAAAATTGATTTTTTGGAGTGTACCAAAAATGATTCAGAATGTCAATTGGATCGTGCCTCATGTTGAATTATCACTTTTGAAACCCTCAGAGTGACCAAACTTGCCATTTTTACAGAGCTTTGCTTACTCAAAAGCTTCAATTTTGACCAATTTCAGGCACCGAAATGACTTTAAACACACTTATTTTAGTTGAAAAAGTCATAATTCACATCCAACTATCATTTAGAGTCAAAAGATTAAAAGTTAAAATTTCATCCATGTTGACCATTTTGGGAAAGTTCGACAGGTCCGGAGTCATCGTTTTTCATCAGAAAATTGATTTTTTGTAGTGTACCAAAAATGATTCAAAATGTCAATTGGATCGTGCCACATGTTGAATAACCACTTTTGAAGCCCTCACAGTGACCAAAATTGCCATTTTTACAGAGCTTTGCTTACTCAAAAGCTTTCATTTTGACCAATTTCAGGCACCAAAATGACTTTAAACACACTTTTTTTAGTTGAAAAAGTCATAATAACCCATTCCAAAAGTCATTTAGAGTCAAAAGATTAAAAGTTAAAATTTCATCCATGTTGACCATTTTGGGAAAGTTCGACAGGTCCGGAGTCATCGTTTTTCATCAGAAAATAGATTTTTTGGAGTGTACCAAAAATGATTCAAAATGTCAATTGGATCGTGCCTCATGTTGAATAACCACTTTTGAAACCCTCACAGTGACCAAAATTGCCATTTTTACAGAGCTTTGCTTACTCAAAAGCTTCCATTTTGAGCAATTTCAGGCACCGAAATGACTTTAAACACACTTATTTTAGTTGAACAAGTCATAATTCACATCCAACAGTCATTTAGAGTCAAAAGATTAAATGTTAAAATTTCATCCATGTTGACCATTTTGGGAAAGTTCAACAGGTCCGGAGTCTTCGTTTTTCATCAGAAAATTGATTTTTTGGAGTGTACCAAAAATGATTCAAAATGTCAATTGGATCGTGCCTCATGTTGAATAACCACTTTTGAAACCCTCACAGTGACCAAAATTGCCATTTTCACAGAGCTTTGCTTACTCAAAAGCTTCCATTTTGACCAATTTCAGGCACCGAAATGACTTTAAACACACTTATTTTAGTTGAACAAGTCATAATTCAAATCCAACAGTCATTTAGAGTCAAAAGATTAAAAGTTAAAATTTCATCCATGTTTACCATTTTGGGAAAGTTCGACAGGTCCGGAGTCATCGTTTTTCATCGGAAAATTGATTTTTTGGAGTGTACCAAAAATTATTCAAAATGTCAATTGAATTGTGCCTCATGTTGAATAACCACTTTTGAAACCCTCACAGTGACCAAAATTGCCATTTTTACAGAGCTTTGCTTACTCAAAAGCTTTCATTTTGACCAATTTCAGGCACCGAACTGACTTTAAACACACTTTTTTTAGTTGAAAAAGTCATAATAAAATATTCCAACAGTCATTTAGAGTCAAAAGATTAAAAGTTAAAATTTCATCCATGTTGACCATTTTGGGAAAGTTTGACAGGTCCGGAGTCATCGTTTTTCGTCAGAAAATTGATTTTTTGGAGTGTACCAAAAATGATTCAAAATGTCAATTGGATCGTGCCTCATGGTGAATTATCACTTTTGAAACCCTCAGAGTGACCAAAATTGCCATTTTTACAGAGCTTTGCTTACTCAAAAGCTTCAATTTTGACCAATTTCAGGCACCGAAATGACTTTAAACACACTTATTTTAGTTGAAAAAGTCATAATTCACATCCAACAGTCATTTTGAGTCAAAAGATTAAAAGTTAAAATTTCATCCATGTTGACCATTTTGGGAAAGTTTGACAGGTCCGGAGTCATCGTTTTTCATCAGAAAATTGATTTTTTGGAGTGTACCAAAAATGATTCAAAATGTCAATTGGATTGTGCCTCATGTTGAATAACCGCTTTTGAAACCCTCACAGTGACCAAAATTGCCATTTTTACAGAGCTTTGCTTACTTAAAAGCTTCCATTTTGACCAATTTCAGGCACCGAAATGACTTTAAACACACTTATTTTAGTTGAAAAAGTCATAATTCACATCCAACTGTCATTTAGAGTCAAAAGATTAAAAGTTAAAATTTCATCCATGTTGACCATTTTAGGAAAGTTCGACAGGTCCGAAGTCATCGTTTTTCATCAGAAATTTGATTTTTTTGTAGTGTACCAAAAATGATTCAAAATGTCAATTGGATCGTGCCACATGTTGAATAACCACTTTTGAAGCCCTCACAGTGACCAAAATTGCCATTTTTACAGAGCTTTGCTTACTCAAAAGCTTTCATTTTGACCAATTTCAGGCACCGAAATGACTTTAAACACACTTTTTTTAGTTGAAAAAGTCATATTTCACATCCAACAGTCATTTAGGGTCAAAAGATTAAGGGGTCGATTAGGATCGCGGACGGACTTGAGTCCGTCCGCGACCCCTGAGGAGGAGGGAACGTCCGCATGGGCTGCGGCGTTCCCTCCGATCTGCTTAGGATGTGACCGCCAGGGTGGCGGTCAAATCCTCTATCTCTAACATTGCGGCGGGTGCATCTTCAAGCTGCACCCGCCCCAATGTAAAAAATGCATGCACAGCATTTGCGTGCACAAAGGGGCAGGCACCGCGCGGTGCCTGCTGCATTGTGCATGCAAAGGCAGGGGGGTCCAATAGGTACCCCCCATGTGCACCCCCCACCACCCCTTCACCCAGGGGTCCCGCAACAGGCCCTCGAAGTGAAGGTCCGTATGCTTTTTCACGGCAGAAAAGCCGCCGTGGAAAAGCATAGAATTGCAGACATCCTAATATGCCTGGCGGTGTCTGATAGACACCGACAGACATGTTAGTGCTTTTCCGCCGCGGTCGCCTTCTGACCGTGGCGGAAAAGCTGCGGACAGATTATCAGACCCACCAGCCATCCTAATTTGGCGGTGGGTCTGTGGAGGCTCCGCTGCGGTTTTCCCGCATCCTCCAGGCCGGCGGTGGCTTCCACCGGCCCGGAGGATGCGGGAATTCCGCAATCATAATGACCCCCTAAATGTTAAAATTTCATCCATATTGGCCATCTTGGCAACGTTCGACAGGTCCGGAGTGATCGTTTTTGCATCAGAAAATTGATTTTTTGGAGTGTACCAAAAATTATTCAAAATGTCAATTGGATCGTGCCTCATGTTGAATAACTGCTTTTGAAACCCTCACAGTGACCAAAATTACAATTTTTACAGAGTTTTGCTTACTCAAAAGCTTCCATTTTGACCAATTTCAGGCACCGAAATGACTTTAAACACACTTCTTTTAGTTGAAAAAGTCATAATTCACATCCAACAGTCATTTACAGTCAAAAGATTAAATGTTAAAATGTAACCCATATTGACCATTTTGGCAACGTTCGACAAGTCCGGAGTCATCGTTTTTCATCAGAAAATTGATTTTTGGAGTGTACCAAAAATGATTCAAATGTCAATTGGATCGTGCCTCATGTTCAATAACCATTTTGAAACCCTCACAGTGACCAAAATTGCAATTTTTACAGAGCTTTGCTTACTCAAAAGCTTCCATTTTGACCAATTCCAGGCACCAAAATGACTTTTTAAACAGACTTATTTTAGTTGAAAAACTCATATTTCACAGCCAACAGTCATTTACAGTCAAAAGATTAAATGTTAAAATTTCATCCATATTGACCATTTTGGGAACGTTCAACAGGTCCGGAGTCATCGTTTTTCATCACAAAATTGATTTTTGGAGTGTACCAAAAATGATTCAAATGTCAATTGGATCGTGCCTCATGTTCAATAACCATTTTGAAACCCTCACAGTGACCAAAATTGCCATTTTTACAGAGTTTTGCTTACTCAAAAGCTTCCATTTTGACCAATTCCAGGCACCAAAATGACTTTAAACAGACTAATTTTAGTTGAAAAAGTCATAATTCACATCCAACAGTCATTTAGAGTCAAAAGATTAAAAGTTAAAATGTCATCCATGTTGACCATTTTGGGCAAGTTTGACAGTTGCGGAGTCATCATTTTTTCAGATAATTGATTTTTTGGAGTGTACCAAAAATGATTCAAAATGTCAATTGGATCATGCCTCATGTTGAATAACCGCTTTTGAAACCCTCACAGTGACCAACATTGCCATTTTTACAGAGCTTTGCTTACTCAAAAGCTTCCATTTTGACCAATTTCAGGCACCAAAATGACTTTAAACACACTTATTTTAGTTGAAAAAGTCATTATTCACATCCAACAGTCATTTAGAGTCAAAAGATTAAAAGATAAAATGTCATCCATGTTGACCATTTTGGGAAAGTTCGACATGTCCGGAGTCATCGTTTTTCATCAGCAAATTGATATTTTGTAGTCTACAAAAATGATTCAAAATGTCAATTGGATCGTGCCTCATTATGAATAACCACTTTTGAAACCCTCACAGTGACCAAAATTGCCATTTTTACAGAGTTTTGCTTACTCAAAAGCTTCCATTTTGACCAATTTTAGGCACCGAAATGACTTTAAACACACTTTTTTAGTTGAAAAAGTCATAATAACATATTCCAACAGTCATTTAGAGTCAAAAGATTAAAAGGTAAAATTTCATCCATGTTGACCATTTTGGGAAAGTTTGACAGGTCCGGAGTCATCGTTTTTCATCAGAAAATTGATTTTTTGGAGTGTACCAAAAATGATTCAAAATGTCAATTGGATCGTGCCTCATGTTGAATAACCACTTTTGAAACCCTCACAGTGACCAAAATTGCCATTTTTACAGAGCTTTGCTTACTCAAAAGCTTCCATTTTGACCAATTTCAGGCACCGAAAGGACATTAAACACACTTATTTTAGTTGAACAAGTCAAAATTCACATCAAACAGGCATTTAGAGTCAAAAGATTAAAAGTTAAAATTTCACCCATGTTTACCATTTTGGGAAAGTTCGACAGGTCCGGAGTCATCGTTTTTCATCAGAAAACTGATTTTTTGGAGTGTACCAAAAATGATTCAAAATGTCAAGTGGATTGTGCCTCATGTGGAATAACCGCTTTTGAAACCCCCACAGTTACCAAAATTGCCATTTTTACAGAGCTTTGCTTACTTAAAAGCTTCCATTTTGACCAATTTCAGGCACCGAAATGACTTTAAACACACTTATTTTAGTTGAAAAAGTCATAATTCACATCCAACTGTCATTTAGAGTCAAAAGATTAAAAGTTAAAATTTCATCCATGTTGACCATTTTAGGAAAGTTCGACAGGTCCGGAGTCATCGTTTTTCATCAGAAAATTGATTTTTTTGTAGTGTACCAAAAATGATTCAAAATGTCAATTGGATCGTGCCACATGTTGAATAACCACTTTTGAAGCCCTCACAGTGACCAAAATTGCCATTTTTACAGAGCTTTGCTTACTCAAAAGCTTTCATTTTGACCAATTTCAGGCACCAAAATGACTTTAAACACACTTTTTTTAGTTGAAAAAGTCATAATAACACATTCCAACAGTCATTTACAGTCAAAAGATTAAATGTTAAA
This sequence comes from Lissotriton helveticus, assembly GCF_964261635.1. Classification (NCBI taxonomy): domain Eukaryota; kingdom Metazoa; phylum Chordata; class Amphibia; order Caudata; family Salamandridae; genus Lissotriton; species Lissotriton helveticus. The sequence continues at coordinate 340,672,523 of NC_136072.1, forward strand.
ATGTAACCCATATTGACCATTTTGGCAACGTTCCACAAGTCCGGAGTCATCGTTTTTCATCAGAAAATTGATTTTTTGGAGTGTACCAAAAATGATTCAAAATGTCAATTGGATTGTGCCTCATGTTGAATAACCGCTTTTGAAACCCTCACAGTGACCAAAATTGCCATTTTTACAGAGCTTTGCTTACTCAAAAGCTTCCATTTTGACCAATTTCAGGCACCGAATTTACTTTAAACACACTTATTTTAGTTGAAAAACTCATATTTCACAGCCAACAGTCATTTACAGTCAAAAGATTAAATGTTAAAATTTCATCCATGTTGACCATTTTGGGAAAATTCGACAGGTCCGGAGTCATCGTTTTTCATCAGAAAATTGATTTTTGGAGTGTACCAAAAATGATTCAAAATGTCAATTGGATCGTGCCTCATGTTGAATAACCACTTTTGAAACCCTCACAGTGACCAAAATTGCCATTTTTACAGAGTTTTGCTTACTCAAAAGCTTCAATTTTGACTATTTCAGGTACCGAAATTACTTTAAACACACTTATTTTAGTTGAAAAACTCATAATTCACATCCAACAGTCATTTACAGTCAAAAGATTAAATGTTAAAATGTAACCCATATTGACCATTTTGGCAACGTTCGACAAGTCCGGAGTCATCATTTTTCATCGGAAAATTGATTTTTTTACTGTACCAAAAATTATTCAAAATGTCAATTGGATCGTGCCTCATGTTGAATAACCGCTTTTGAAACCCTCACAGTGACCAACATTGTCATTTTTACAGAGCTTTGCTTACTCAAAAGCTTCCATTTTGACCAATTTCAGGCACCAAAATGACTTTAAACATACTTATTTTAGTTGAAAAAGTCATTATTCACATCCAACAGTCATTTAGAGTCAAAAGATTAAAAGATAAAATTTCATCCATGTTGACCATTTTGGGAAAGTTCGACATGTCCGGAGTCATCGTTTTTCATCAGCAAATTGATATTTTGTAGTCTACAAAAATGATTCAAAATGTCAATTGGATCGTGCCTCATTATGAATAACCACTTTTGAAACCCTCATAGTGACCAAAATTGCCATTTTTACAGAGTTTTGCTTATTAAAAAGCTTCCATTTTGACCAATTCCAGGCACCAAAATGACTTTTTAAACAGACTTATTTTAGTTGAAAAAGTCATAATTCACATCCAACAGTCCTTTAGAGTCAAAAGATTAAAAGTTAAAATTTCATCCATGTTGACCATTTTGGGAAAGTTCGACAGTTGCGGAGTCATCGCTTTTTCAGATAATTGATTTTTTGGAGTGTACCAAAAATGATTCAAAATGTCAATTGGATCGTGCCTCATGTTGAATAACCGCTTATGAAACCCTCACAGTGACCAAAATTGCCATTTTTACAGAGCTTTGCTAACTCAAAAGCTTCCATTTTGACCAATTTCAGGCACCAAAATGACTTTAAACAGACTTATTTTAGTTGAAAAAGTCATAATTCACATCCAACAGTCATTTAGAGTCAAAAGATTAAAAGTTAAAATTTCATCCATGTTGACCATTTTGGGAAAGTTTGACAGTTCCGGAGTCATCGTTTTTTCAGATAATTGATTTTTTGGACTGTACCAAAAATGATTCAAAATGTCAATTGGATCGTGCCTCATGTTGAATATCTACTTTTGAAACCCTCATACTGACCAAAATTGCCATTTTTACAGAGTTTTGCTTACTCAAAAGCTTCAATTTTGACACATTTCTGGAACAGAATGACTTTAAACACACTTATTTTTGTTGAAAATGTCATATTTCACATCCAACAGTCATTTAGAGTCAAAAGATTAAAAGTTAAAATTTCATCCATGTTGACCATTTTGGCAACGTTCGACAGGTCCGGAGTCATCGTTTTTCATCAGAAAATTGATTTTTTTGTAGTGTACCAAAAATGATTCAAAATGTCAATTGGATCGTGCCACATGTTGAATAACCACTTTTGAAGCCCTCACAGTGACCAAAATTGCCATTTTTACAGAGCTTTGCTTACTCAAAAGCTTTCATTTTGACCAATTTCAGGCACCAAAATGACTTTAAACACACTTTTTTTAGTTGAAAAAGTCATAATAACACATTCCAACAGTCATTTACAGTCAAAAGATTAAATGTTAAAATGTAACCCATATTGACCATTTTGGCAACGTTCGACAAGTCCGGAGTCATCGTTTTTCATCAGAAAATTGATTTTTTGGAGTGTACCAAAAATGATTCAAAATGTCAATTGGATTGTGCCTCATGTTGAATAACCGCTTTTGAAACCCTCACAGTGACCAAAATTGCCATTTTTACAGAGCTTTGCTTACTCAAAAGCTTCCATTTTGACCAATTTCAGGCACCGAATTTACTTTAAACACACTTATTTTAGTTGAAAAACTCATATTTCACAGCCAACAGTCATTTACAGTCAAAAGATTAAATGTTAAAATTTCATCCATGTTGACCATTTTGGGAAAATTCGACAGGTCCGGAGTCATCGTTTTTCATCAGAAAATTGATTTTTGGAGTGTACCAAAAATGATTCAAAATGTCAATTGGATCGTGCCTCATGTTGAATAACCACTTTTGAAACCCTCACAGTGACCAAAATTGCCATTTTTACAGAGTTTTGCTTACTCAAAAGCTTCAATTTTGACTATTTCAGGTACCGAAATTACTTTAAACACACTTATTTTAGTTGAAAAACTCATAATTCACATCCAACAGTCATTTACAGTCAAAAGATTAAATGTTAAAATGTAACCCATATTGACCATTTTGGCAACGTTCGACAAGTCCGGAGTCATCATTTTTCATCGGAAAATTGATTTTTTTACTGTACCAAAAATTATTCAAAATGTCAATTGGATCGTGCCTCATGTTGAATAACCGCTTTTGAAACCCTCACAGTGACCAACATTGTCATTTTTACAGAGCTTTGCTTACTCAAAAGCTTCCATTTTGACCAATTTCAGGCACCAAAATGACTTTAAACATACTTATTTTAGTTGAAAAAGTCATTATTCACATCCAACAGTCATTTAGAGTCAAAAGATTAAAAGATAAAATTTCATCCATGTTGACCATTTTGGGAAAGTTCGACATGTCCGGAGTCATCGTTTTTCATCAGCAAATTTATATTTTGTAGTCTACAAAAATGATTCAAAATGTCAATTGGATCGTGCCTCATTATGAATAACCACTTTTGAAACCCTCATAGTGACCAAAATTGCCATTTTTACAGAGTTTTGCTTATTAAAAAGCTTCCATTTTGACCAATTCCAGGCACCAAAATGACTTTTTAAACAGACTTATTTTAGTTGAAAAAGTCATAATTCACATCCAACAGTCCTTTAGAGTCAAAAGATTAAAAGTTAAAATTTCATCCATGTTGACCATTTTGGGAAAGTTCGACAGTTGCGGAGTCATCGCTTTTTCAGATAATTGATTTTTTGGAGTGTACCAAAAATGATTCAAAATGTCAATTGGATCGTGCCTCATGTTGAATAACCGCTTATGAAACCCTCACAGTGACCAAAATTGCCATTTTTACAGAGCTTTGCTAACTCAAAAGCTTCCATTTTGACCAATTTCAGGCACCAAAATGACTTTAAACAGACTTATTTTAGTTGAAAAAGTCATAATTCACATCCAACAGTCATTTAGAGTCAAAAGATTAAAAGTTAAAATTTCATCCATGTTGACCATTTTGGGAAAGTTTGACAGTTCCGGAGTCATCGTTTTTTCAGATAATTGATTTTTTGGACTGTACCAAAAATGATTCAAAATGTCAATTGGATCGTGCCTCATGTTGAATATCTACTTTTGAAACCCTCATACTGACCAAAATTGCCATTTTTACAGAGTTTTGCTTACTCAAAAGCTTCAATTTTGACACATTTCTGGAACAGAATGACTTTAAACACACTTATTTTTGTTGAAAATGTCATATTTCACATCCAACAGTCATTTAGAGTCAAAAGATTAAAAGTTAAAATTTCATCCATGTTGACCATTTTGGCAACGTTCGACAGGTCCGGAGTCATCGTTTTTCATCAGCAAATTGATATTTTGTAGTCTACCAAAATGATTCAAAATGTCAATTGGATCGTGCCTCATTTTGAATAACCACTTTTGAAACCCTCAAAGTGACCAAAATTGCCATTTTTACAGAGTTTTGCTTACTCAAAAGCTCCCATTTTGACCAATTTCAGGCACCGAAATGACTTTAAACACAGTTATTTTAGTTTAAAAAGTCATATTTCACATCCAACAGTCATTTAGAGTCAAAAGATTAAATGTTAAAATTTGATCCATATTGACCATTTTGGCAACGTTCGACAGGTCCGGAGTCATCGCTTTTCATCAGAAATTTGATTTTTTGGAGTGTACCAAAAATGATTCAAAATGTCAATTGGATTGTGCCTCATGTTGAATAACCACTTTTGAAACCCTCATAGTGACCAAAATTGCCAATTTTACAGAGCTTTGCTTACTCAAAAGCTTCCATTTTGACCAATTTCAGGCACCGAAATGACTTTAAACACACTTTTTTAGTTGAAAAAGTCATAATTCACATCCAACAGTCATTTAGAGTCAAAAGATTAAAAGTTAAAATTTCATCCATGTTGGCCATTTTGGGAAAGTTCGACAGGTCCGGAGTCATCGTTTTTCATCAGAAAATTGATTTTTTGGAGTGTACCAAAAATGATTCAAAATGTCAATTGGATCGTGCCTCATGTTGAATTATCACTTTTGAAACCCTCAGAGTGACCAAAATTGCCATTTTTACAGAGCTTTGCTTACTCAAAAGCTTCCATTTTGATCAATTTCAGGCACCGAAATGACTTTAAACACACTTATTTTAGTTGAACAAGTCATAATTCACATCCAACAGTCATTTAGAGTCAAAAGATTAAATGTTAAAATTTCATCGATATTGACCATTTTGGGAAAGTTCGACAGGTCCGGAGTCATCGTTTTTCATCAGAAAATTGATTTTTTGGTGTGTACCAAAAATAATTCAAAATGTCAATTGGATTGTGCCTCATGTTGAATAACCGCTTTTGAAACCCTCACAGTGACCAAACTTGCCATTTTTACAGAGTTTTGCTTACTCAAAAGCTTCCATTTTGACCAATTTCAGGCACCGAAAGGACTTTAAACACACGTATTTTAGTTGAAAAGGTCATATTTCACATCCAACAGGCATTTAGAGTCAAAAGATTAAAAGTTAACATTTCATCCATGTTGACCATTTTGGGAAAGTTCGACAGGTCCGGAGTCATCGTTTTTCATCAGAAAATTGATTTTTTGGAGTGTACCAAAAATGATTCAAAATGTCTATTGGATCGTGCCTCATGTTGAATAACCACTTTTGAAACCCTCACAGTGACCAAAATTGCCATTTTTACAGAGCTTTGCTGACTCAAAAGCTTTCTTTTTGACCAATTTCAGGCACTGAAATGACTTTAAACACACTTTTTTATGTTGAAAAAGTCATAATTCACATCCAACAGTCATTTAGAGTCAAAAGATTAAAAGTTAAAATTTCATCCATGTTGACCATTTTGGGAAAATTCGACAGGTCCGGAGTCATCGTTTTTCATCAGAAAATTGATTTTTTGTAGTGAACCAAAAATGATTCAAAATGTCAATTGGATCGTGCCTCATGTTGAATAACCACTTTTGAAACCCTCACAGTGACCAAAATTGCCATTATTACAGAGCTTTGCTTACTCAAAAGCTTTCTTTTTGACCAATTTCAGGCACTGAAATGACTTTAAACACACTTTTTTATGTTGAAAAAGTCATAATTCACATCCAACAGTCATTTAGAGTCAAAAGATTAAAAGTTAAAATATCATCCATGTTGGCCATTTTGGGAAAGTTCGACAGGTCCGGAGTCATCGTTTTTCATCAGAAAATTGATTTTTTGGAGTGTACCAAAAATGATTCAAAATGTCAATTGGATCGTGCCTCGTGTTGAATAACCGCTTTTGAAAACCTCACAGTGACTACAATTGCCATTTTTACAGAGTTTTGCTTACTCAAAAGCTTCCATTTTGACCAATTTCAGGCACCGAAATGACTTTAAACACGCTTTTTTTAGTTGAAAAAGTCATAATTCACATCCAACAGTCATTTAGAGTCAAAAGATTAAAAGTTAAAATTTCATCCATGTTTACCATTTTGGGAAAGTTCGACAGGTCCGGAGTCATCGTTTTTCATCGGAAAATTGATTTTTTGGAGTGTACCAAAAATTATTCAAAATGTCAATTGAATTGTGCCTCATGTTGAATAACCACTTTTGAAACCCTCACAGTGACCAAAATTGCCAGTTTTTACAGAGCTTTGCTTACACAAAAGCTTTCATTTTGACCAATTTCAGGCACCGAAATGACTTTAAACACACTTTTTTTTAGTTGAAAAAGTCATAATAAAATATTCCAACAGTCATTTAGAGTCAAAAGATTAAAAGTTAAAATTTCATCCATGTTGACCATTTTGGGAAAGTTTGACAGGTCCGGAGTCATCGTTTTTCATCAGAAAATTGATTTTTTGGAGTGAACCCAAAATGATTCAAAATGTCAATTGGATCGTGCCTCATGTTGAATAACCACTTTTGAAACCCTCACAGTGACCAAAATTGCCATTTTTACAGAGCTTTGCTTACTCAAAAGCTTCCATTTTGATCAATTTCAGGCACCGAAATGACTTTAAACACACTTATTTTAGTTGAACAAGTCATAATTCACATCCAACAGTCATTTAGAGTCAAAAGATTAAATGTTAAAATTTCATCGATATTGACCATTTTGGGAAAGTTCGACAGGTCCGGAGTCATCGTTTTTCATCAGAAAATTGATTTTTTTGGTGTGTACCACAAATGATTCAAAATGTCAATTGGATTGTGCCTCATGTTGAATAACCGCTTTTGAAAACCTCGCAGTGACTACAATTGCCATTTTTACAGAGTTTTGCTTACTCAAAAGCTTCCAATTTGACCAATTTCAGGCACCGAAATGACTTTAAACACACTTTTTTTAGTTGAAAAAGTCATAATTCACATCCAACAGTCATTTAGAGTCAAAAGATTAAAAGTTAAAATTTCATCCATGTTGACCATTTTGGGAAAGTTCGACAGGTCCGGAGTCATCGGTTTTCATCAGAAAATTGATTTTTTGGAGTGTACCAAAAATGATTCAAAATGTCAATTGGATCGTGCCTCATGTTGAATAACCACTTTTGAAACCCTCACAGTGACCAAAATTGCCAATTTTTACAGAGCTTTGCTTACTCAAAAGCTTCCTTTTTTACCAATTTCAGGCACCGAAATGACTTTAAGCACACTTATTTTAGTTGAAAAAGTCATATTTCACATCCAACAGTCATTTAGAGTCAAAAGATTAAAAGTTAAAATTTCATCCATGTTGACCATTTTGGGAAAGTTCAACAGGTCAGGAGTCTTCGTTTTTCATCAGAAAATTGATTTTTTGGTGTGTACCAAAAATAATTCAAAATGTCAATTGGATTGTGCCTCATGTTGAATAACCGCTTTTGAAACCCTCACAGTGACCAAACTGGCCATTTTTACAGAGTTTTGCTTACTCAAAAGCTTCCATTTTGACCAATTTCAGGCACCCAAAGGACTTTAAACACACTTATTTTAGTTGAAAAAGTCATATTTCACATCCAACAGGCATTTAGAGTCAAAAGATTAAAAGTTAACATTTCATCCATGTTGACCATTTTGGGAAAGTTCGACAGGTCCGGAGTCATCGTTTTTCATTAGAAAATAGATTTTTTGGAGTGTACCAAGAATGATTCAAAATGTCAATTGGATCGTGCCTTATGTTGAATAACCACTTTTGAAACCCTCACAGTGACCAAAATTGCCATTTTTACAGAGCTTTGCATACTCAAAAGCTTCCATTTTGAGCAATTTCAGGCACCGAAATAACTTTAAACACACTTATTTTAGTTGTACAAGTCATAATTCACATCCAACAAGCATTTAATGTCAAACGATTAAAAGTTAAAATTTCATCCATGTTGACCATTTTGGGAAAGTTCGACAGGTCCGGAGTCATCGTTTTTCATCAGAAAATTGATTTTTTGGAGTGTACCAAAAATGATTCAAAATGTCAATTGGATCGTGCCTCATGTTGAATAACCACTTTTGAAACCCTCACAGTGACCAAAATTGCCATTTTTCCAGAGCTTTGCTTACTCAAAAGCTTCCTTTTTTTACCAATTTCAGGCACCGAAATGACTTTAAGCACACTTATTTTAGTTGAAAAAGTCATAATTCACATCCAACTGTCATTTAGAGTCAAAAGATTAAAAGTTAAAATTTCATCCATGTTGACCATTTTAGGAAAGTTCGACAGGTCCGGAGTCATCGTTTTTCATCAGAAATTTGATTTTTTTGTAGTGTACCAAAAATGATTCAAAATGTCAATTGGATCGTGCCACATGTTGAATAACCACTTTTGAAGCCCTCACAGTGACCAAAATTGCCATTTTTACAGAGCTTTGCTTACTCAAAAGCTTTCATTTTGACCAATTTCAGGCACCGAAATGACTTTAAACACACTTTTTTTAGTTGAAAAAGTCATATTTCACATCCAACAGTCATTTAGGGTCAAAAGATTAAGGGGTCGATTAGGATCGCGGACGGACTTGAGTCCGTCCGCGACCCCTGAGGAGGAGGGAACGTCCGCATGGGCTGCGGCGTTCCCTCCGATCTGCTTAGGATGTGACCGCCAGGGTGGCGGTCACATCCTCTATCTCTAACATTGCGGCGGGTGCATCTTCAAGCTGCACCCGCCCCAATGTAAAAAATGCATGCACAGCATTTGCGTGCACAAAGCGGCAGGCACCGCGCGGTGCCTGCTGCATTGTGCATGCAAAGGCAGGGGGGTCCAATAGGTACCCCCCATGTGCACCCCCCACCACCCCTTCACCCAGGGGTCCCGCAACAGGCCCTCGAAGTGAAGGTCCGTATGCTTTTTCACGGCAGAAAAGCCGCCGTGGAAAAGCATAGAATTGCAGACATCCTAATATGCCTGGCGGTGTCTGATAGACACCGACAGACATGTTAGTGCTTTTCCGCCGCGGTCGCCTTCTGACCGCGGCGGAAAAGCTGCGGACAGATTATCAGACCCACCAGCCATCCTAATTTGGCGGTGGGTCTGTGGAGGCTCCGCTGCGGTTTTCCCGCATCCTCCAGGCCGGCGGTGGCTTCCACCGGCCCGGAGGATGCGGGAATTCCGCAATCATAATGACCCCCTAAATGTTAAAATTTCATCCATATTGGCCATCTTGGCAACGTTCGACAGGTCCGGAGTGATCGTTTTTGCATCAGAAAATTGATTTTTTGGAGTGTACCAAAAATTATTCAAAATGTCAATTGGATCGTGCCTCATGTTGAATAACTGCTTTTGAAACCCTCACAGTGACCAAAATTACAATTTTTACAGAGTTTTGCTTACTCAAAAGCTTCCATTTTGACCAATTTCAGGCACCGAAATGACTTTAAACACACTTCTTTTAGTTGAAAAAGTCATAATTCACATCCAACAGTCATTTACAGTCAAAAGATTAAATGTTAAAATGTAACCCATATTGACCATTTTGGCAACGTTCGACAAGTCCGGAGTCATCGTTTTTCATCAGAAAATTGATTTTTGGAGTGTACCAAAAATGATTCAAATGTCAATTGGATCGTGCCTCATGTTCAATAACCATTTTGAAACCCTCACAGTGACCAAAATTGCAATTTTTACAGAGCTTTGCTTACTCAAAAGCTTCCATTTTGACCAATTCCAGGCACCAAAATGACTTTTTAAACAGACTTATTTTAGTTGAAAAACTCATATTTCACAGCCAACAGTCATTTACAGTCAAAAGATTAAATGTTAAAATTTCATCCATATTGACCATTTTGGGAACGTTCAACAGGTCCGGAGTCATCGTTTTTCATCACAAAATTGATTTTTGGAGTGTACCAAAAATGATTCAAATGTCAATTGGATCGTGCCTCATGTTCAATAACCATTTTGAAACCCTCACAGTGACCAAAATTGCCATTTTTACAGAGTTTTGCTTACTCAAAAGCTTCCATTTTGACCAATTCCAGGCACCAAAATGACTTTAAACAGACTAATTTTAGTTGAAAAAGTCATAATTCACATCCAACAGTCATTTAGAGTCAAAAGATTAAAAGTTAAAATGTCATCCATGTTGACCATTTTGGGCAAGTTTGACAGTTGCGGAGTCATCATTTTTTCAGATAATTGATTTTTTGGAGTGTACCAAAAATGATTCAAAATGTCAATTGGATCATGCCTCATGTTGAATAACCGCTTTTGAAACCCTCACAGTGACCAACATTGCCATTTTTACAGAGCTTTGCTTACTCAAAAGCTTCCATTTTGACCAATTTCAGGCACCAAAATGACTTTAAACACACTTATTTTAGTTGAAAAAGTCATTATTCACATCCAACAGTCATTTAGAGTCAAAAGATTAAAAGATAAAATGTCATCCATGTTGACCATTTTGGGAAAGTTCGACATGTCCGGAGTCATCGTTTTTCATCAGCAAATTGATATTTTGTAGTCTACAAAAATGATTCAAAATGTCAATTGGATCGTGCCTCATTATGAATAACCACTTTTGAAACCCTCACAGTGACCAAAATTGCCATTTTTACAGAGTTTTGCTTACTCAAAAGCTTCCATTTTGACCAATTTTAGGCACCGAAATGACTTTAAACACACTTTTTTAGTTGAAAAAGTCATAATAACATATTCCAACAGTCATTTAGAGTCAAAAGATTAAAAGGTAAAATTTCATCCATGTTGACCATTTTGGGAAAGTTTGACAGGTCCGGAGTCATCGTTTTTCATCAGAAAATTGATTTTTTGGAGTGTACCAAAAATGATTCAAAATGTCAATTGGATCGTGCCTCATGTTGAATAACCACTTTTGAAACCCTCACAGTGACCAAAATTGCCATTTTTACAGAGCTTTGCTTACTCAAAAGCTTCCATTTTGACCAATTTCAGGCACCGAAAGGACATTAAACACACTTATTTTAGTTGAACAAGTCAAAATTCACATCAAACAGGCATTTAGAGTCAAAAGATTAAAAGTTAAAATTTCATCCATGTTTACCATTTTGGGAAAGTTCGACAGGTCCGGAGTCATCGTTTTTCATCAGAAAACTGATTTTTTGGAGTGTACCAAAAATGATTCAAAATGTCAAGTGGATTGTGCCTCATGTGGAATAACCGCTTTTGAAACCCCCACAGTTACCAAAATTGCCATTTTTACAGAGCTTTGCTTACTTAAAAGCTTCCATTTTGACCAATTTCAGGCACCGAAATGACTTTAAACACACTTATTTTAGTTGAAAAAGTCATAATTCACATCCAACTGTCATTTAGAGTCAAAAGATTAAAAGTTAAAATTTCATCCATGTTGACCATTTTAGGAAAGTTCGACAGGTCCGGAGTCATCGTTTTTCATCAGAAAATTGATTTTTTTGTAGTGTACCAAAAATGATTCAAAATGTCAATTGGATCGTGCCACATGTTGAATAACCACTTTTGAAGCCCTCACAGTGACCAAAATTGCCATTTTTACAGAGCTTTGCTTACTCAAAAGCTTTCATTTTGACCAATTTCAGGCACCAAAATGACTTTAAACACACTTTTTTTAGTTGAAAAAGTCATAATAACACATTCCAACAGTCATTTACAGTCAAAAGATTAAATGTTAAAATGTAACCCATATTGACCATTTTGGCAACGTTCGACAAGTCCGGAGTCATCGTTTTTCATCAGAAAATTGATTTTTTGGAGTGTACCAAAAATGATTCAAAATGTCAATTGGATTGTGCCTCATGTTGAATAACCGCTTTTGAAACCCTCACAGTGACCAAAATTGCCATTTTTACAGAGCTTTGCTTACTCAAAAGCTTCCATTTTGACCAATTTCAGGCACCGAATTTACTTTAAACACACTTATTTTAGTTGAAAAACTCATATTTCACAGCCAACAGTCATTTACAGTCAAAAGATTAAATGTTAAAATTTCATCCATGTTGACCATTTTGGGAAAATTCGACAGGTCCGGAGTCATCGTTTTTCATCAGAAAATTGATTTTTGGAGTGTACCAAAAATGATTCAAAATGTCAATTGGATCGTGCCTCATGTTGAATAACCACTTTTGAAACCCTCACAGTGACCAAAATTGCCATTTTTACAGAGTTTTGCTTACTCAAAAGCTTCAATTTTGACTATTTCAGGTACCGAAATTACTTTAAACACACTTATTTTAGTTGAAAAACTCATAATTCACATCCAACAGTCATTTACAGTCAAAAGATTAAATGTTAAAATGTAACCCATATTGACCATTTTGGCAACGTTCGACAAGTCCGGAGTCATCATTTTTCATCGGAAAATTGATTTTTTTACTGTACCAAAAATTATTCAAAATGTCAATTGGATCGTGCCTCATGTTGAATAACCGCTTTTGAAACCCTCACAGTGACCAACATTGTCATTTTTACAGAGCTTTGCTTACTCAAAAGCTTCCATTTTGACCAATTTCAGGCACCAAAATGACTTTAAACATACTTATTTTAGTTGAAAAAGTCATTATTCACATCCAACAGTCATTTAGAGTCAAAAGATTAAAAGATAAAATTTCATCCATGTTGACCATTTTGGGAAAGTTCGACATGTCCGGAGTCATCGTTTTTCATCAGCAAATTTATATTTTGTAGTCTACAAAAATGATTCAAAATGTCAATTGGATCGTGCCTCATTATGAATAACCACTTTTGAAACCCTCATAGTGACCAAAATTGCCATTTTTACAGAGTTTTGCTTATTAAAAAGCTTCCATTTTGACCAATTCCAGGCACCAAAATGACTTTTTAAACAGACTTATTTTAGTTGAAAAAGTCATAATTCACATCCAACAGTCCTTTAGAGTCAAAAGATTAAAAGTTAAAATTTCATCCATGTTGACCATTTTGGGAAAGTTCGACAGTTGCGGAGTCATCGCTTTTTCAGATAATTGATTTTTTGGAGTGTACCAAAAATGATTCAAAATGTCAATTGGATCGTGCCTCATGTTGAATAACCGCTTATGAAACCCTCACAGTGACCAAAATTGCCATTTTTACAGAGCTTTGCTAACTCAAAAGCTTCCATTTTGACCAATTTCAGGCACCAAAATGACTTTAAACAGACTTATTTTAGTTGAAAAAGTCATAATTCACATCCAACAGTCATTTAGAGTCAAAAGATTAAAAGTTAAAATTTCATCCATGTTGACCATTTTGGGAAAGTTTGACAGTTCCGGAGTCATCGTTTTTTCAGATAATTGATTTTTTGGACTGTACCAAAAATGATTCAAAATGTCAATTGGATCGTGCCTCATGTTGAATATCTACTTTTGAAACCCTCATACTGACCAAAATTGCCATTTTTACAGAGTTTTGCTTACTCAAAAGCTTCAATTTTGACACATTTCTGGAACAGAATGACTTTAAACACACTTATTTTTGTTGAAAATGTCATATTTCACATCCAACAGTCATTTAGAGTCAAAAGATTAAAAGTTAAAATTTCATCCATGTTGACCATTTTGGCAACGTTCGACAGGTCCGGAGTCATCGTTTTTCATCAGCAAATTGATATTTTGTAGTCTACCAAAATGATTCAAAATGTCAATTGGATCGTGCCTCATTTTGAATAACCACTTTTGAAACCCTCAAAGTGACCAAAATTGCCATTTTTACAGAGTTTTGCTTACTCAAAAGCTCCCATTTTGACCAATTTCAGGCACCGAAATGACTTTAAACACAGTTATTTTAGTTTAAAAAGTCATATTTCACATCCAACAGTCATTTAGAGTCAAAAGATTAAATGTTAAAATTTGATCCATATTGACCATTTTGGCAACGTTCGACAGGTCCGGAGTCATCGCTTTTCATCAGAAATTTGATTTTTTGGAGTGTACCAAAAATGATTCAAAATGTCAATTGGATTGTGCCTCATGTTGAATAACCACTTTTGAAACCCTCATAGTGACCAAAATTGCCAATTTTACAGAGCTTTGCTTACTCAAAAGCTTCCATTTTGACCAATTTCAGGCACCGAAATGACTTTAAACACACTTTTTTAGTTGAAAAAGTCATAATTCACATCCAACAGTCATTTAGAGTCAAAAGATTAAAAGTTAAAATTTCATCCATGTTGGCCATTTTGGGAAAGTTCGACAGGTCCGGAGTCATCGTTTTTCATCAGAAAATTGATTTTTTGGAGTGTACCAAAAATGATTCAAAATGTCAATTGGATCGTGCCTCATGTTGAATTATCACTTTTGAAACCCTCAGAGTGACCAAAATTGCCATTTTTACAGAGCTTTGCTTACTCAAAAGCTTCCATTTTGATCAATTTCAGGCACCGAAATGACTTTAAACACACTTATTTTAGTTGAACAAGTCATAATTCACATCCAACAGTCATTTAGAGTCAAAAGATTAAATGTTAAAATTTCATCGATATTGACCATTTTGGGAAAGTTCGACAGGTCCGGAGTCATCGTTTTTCATCAGAAAATTGATTTTTTGGTGTGTACCAAAAATAATTCAAAATGTCAATTGGATTGTGCCTCATGTTGAATAACCGCTTTTGAAACCCTCACAGTGACCAAACTTGCCATTTTTACAGAGTTTTGCTTACTCAAAAGCTTCCATTTTGACCAATTTCAGGCACCGAAAGGACTTTAAACACACGTATTTTAGTTGAAAAGGTCATATTTCACATCCAACAGGCATTTAGAGTCAAAAGATTAAAAGTTAACATTTCATCCATGTTGACCATTTTGGGAAAGTTCGACAGGTCCGGAGTCATCGTTTTTCATCAGAAAATTGATTTTTTGGAGTGTACCAAAAATGATTCAAAATGTCTATTGGATCGTGCCTCATGTTGAATAACCACTTTTGAAACCCTCACAGTGACCAAAATTGCCATTTTTACAGAGCTTTGCTGACTCAAAAGCTTTCTTTTTGACCAATTTCAGGCACTGAAATGACTTTAAACACACTTTTTTATGTTGAAAAAGTCATAATTCACATCCAACAGTCATTTAGAGTCAAAAGATTAAAAGTTAAAATTTCATCCATGTTGACCATTTTGGGAAAATTCGACAGGTCCGGAGTCATCGTTTTTCATCAGAAAATTGATTTTTTGTAGTGAACCAAAAATGATTCAAAATGTCAATTGGATCGTGCCTCATGTTGAATAACCACTTTTGAAACCCTCACAGTGACCAAAATTGCCATTATTACAGAGCTTTGCTTACTCAAAAGCGTTCTTTTTGACCAATTTCAGGCACTGAAATGACTTTAAACACACTTTTTTTATGTTGAAAAAGTCATAATTCACATCCAACAGTCATTTAGAGTCAAAAGATTAAAAGTTAAAATATCATCCATGTTGGCCATTTTGGGAAAGTTCGACAGGTCCGGAGTCATCGTTTTTCATCAGAAAATTGATTTTTTGGAGTGTACCAAAAATGATTCAAAATGTCAATTGGATCGTGCCTCGTGTTGAATAACCGCTTTTGAAAACCTCACAGTGACTACAATTGCCATTTTTACAGAGTTTTGCTTACTCAAAAGCTTCCATTTTGACCAATTTCAGGCACCGAAATGACTTTAAACACGCTTTTTTTAGTTGAAAAAGTCATAATTCACATCCAACAGTCATTTAGAGTCAAAAGATTAAAAGTTAAAATTTCATCCATGTTGACCATTTTGGGAAAGTTCGACAGGTCCGGAGTCATCGTTTTTCATCAGAAAATTGATTTTTTGGAGTGTACCAAAAATGATTCAAAATGTCAATTGGATCGTGCCTCATGTTGAATAACCACTTTTGAAACCCTCACAGTGACCAAAATTGCCAATTTTTACAGAGCTTTGCTTACTCAAAAGCTTCCTTTTTTACCAATTTCAGGCACCGAAATGACTTTAAGCACACTTATTTTAGTTGAAAAAGTCATATTTCACATCCAACAGTCATTTAGAGTCAAAAGATTAAAAGTTAAAATTTCATCCATGTTGACCATTTTGGGAAAGTTCAACAGGTCCGGAGTCTTCGTTTTTCATCAGAAAATTGATTTTTTGGAGTGTACCAAAAATGATTCAAAATGTCAATTGGATCGTGCCTCATGTTGAATAACCACTTTTGAAACCCTCACAGTGACCAAAATTGCCATTTTTACAGAGCTTTGCTTACTCAAAAGCTTCCATTTTGACCAATTTCAGGCACCGAAATGACTTTAAACACACTTTTTTAGTTGAAAAAGTCATAATTCACATCCAACAGTCATTAAGAGTCAAAAGATTAAAAGTTAAAATTTCATCCATGTTGGCCATTTTGGGAAAGTTCGACAGGTCCGGAGTCATCGTTTTTCATGAGTAAATTGATTTTTTGGAGTGTACCAAAAATGATTCAAAATGTCAATTGGATCGTGCCTCGTGTTGAATAACCACTTTTGAAACCCTCACAGTGACCAAAATTGCCATTTTTACAGAGCTTTGCTTACTCAAAAGCTTCAATTTTGACCAATTTCAGGCACCGAAAGGACATTAAACACACTTATTTTAGTTGAACAAGTCAAAATTCACATCCAACAGGCATTTAGAGTCAAAAGATTAAAAGTTAAAATTTCATCCATGTTTACCATTTTGGGAAAGTTCGACAGGTCCGGAGTCATCGTTTTTCATCGGAAAATTGATTTTTTGGAGTGTACCAAAAATTATTCAAAATGTCAATTGAATTGTGCCTCATGTTGAATAACCACTTTTGAAACCCTCACAGTGACCAAAATTGCCAGTTTTTACAGAGCTTTGCTTACACAAAAGCTTTCATTTTGACCAATTTCAGGCACCGAAATGACTTTAAACACACTTTTTTTTAGTTGAAAAAGTCATAATAAAATATTCCAACAGTCATTTAGAGTCAAAAGATTAAAAGTTAAAATTTCATCCATGTTGACCATTTTGGGAAAGTTTGACAGGTCCGGAGTCATCGTTTTTCATCAGAAAATTGATTTTTTGGAGTGAACCCAAAATGATTCAAAATGTCAATTGGATCGTGCCTCATGTTGAATAACCACTTTTGAAACCCTCACAGTGACCAAAATTGCCATTTTTACAGAGCTTTGCTTACTCAAAAGCTTCCATTTTGATCAATTTCAGGCACCGAAATGACTTTAAACACACTTATTTTAGTTGAACAAGTCATAATTCACATCCAACAGTCATTTAGAGTCAAAAGATTAAATGTTAAAATTTCATCGATATTGACCATTTTGGGAAAGTTCGACAGGTCCGGAGTCATCGTTTTTCATCAGAAAATTGATTTTTTTGGTGTGTACCACAAATGATTCAAAATTTCAATTGGATTGTGCCTCATGTTGAATAACCGCTTTTGAAAACCTCGCAGTGACTACAATTGCCATTTTTACAGAGTTTTGCTTACTCAAAAGCTTCCAATTTGACCAATTTCAGGCACCGAAATGACTTTAAACACACTTTTTTTAGTTGAAAAAGTCATAATTCACATCCAACAGTCATTTAGAGTCAAAAGATTAAAAGTTAAAATTTCATCCATGTTGACCATTTTGGGAAAGTTCGACAGGTCCGGAGTCATCGGTTTTCATCAGAAAATTGATTTTTTGGAGTGTACCAAAAATGATTCAAAATGTCAATTGGATCGTGCCTCATGTTGAATAACCACTTTTGAAACCCTCACAGTGACCAAAATTGCCAATTTTTACAGAGCTTTGCTTACTCAAAAGCTTCCTTTTTTACCAATTTCAGGCACCGAAATGACTTTAAGCACACTTATTTTAGTTGAAAAAGTCATATTTCACATCCAACAGTCATTTAGAGTCAAAAGATTAAAAGTTAAAATTTCATCCATGTTGACCATTTTGGAAAAGTTCAACAGGTCAGGAGTCTTCGTTTTTCATCAGAAAATTGATTTTTTGGTGTGTACCAAAAATAATTCAAAATGTCAATTGGATTGTGCCTCATGTTGAATAACCGCTTTTGAAACCCTCACAGTGACCAAACTGGCCATTTTTACAGAGTTTTGCTTACTCAAAAGCTTCCATTTTGACCAATTTCAGGCACCCAAAGGACTTTAAACACACTTATTTTAGTTGAAAAAGTCATATTTCACATCCAACAGGCATTTAGAGTCAAAAGATTAAAAGTTAACATTTCATCCATGTTGACCATTTTGGGAAAGTTCGACAGGTCCGGAGTCATCGTTTTTCATTAGAAAATAGATTTTTTGGAGTGTACCAAGAATGATTCAAAATGTCAATTGAATTGTGCCTCATGTTGAATAACCACTTTTGAAACCCTCACAGTGACCAAAATTGCCATTTTTACAGAGCTTTGCTTACTCAAAAGCTTTCATTTTGACCAATTTCAGGCACCGAAATGACTTTAAACACACTTATTTTAGTTGAACAAGTCATAATTCACATCCAACAGTCATTTAGAGTCAAAAGATTAAAAGTTAAAATTTCATCCATGTTGGCCATTTTGGGAAAGTTCGACAGGTCCGGAGTCATCGTTTTTCATCAGAAAATTGATTATTTTGGAGTGTACCAAAAATGATTCAAAATGTCTATTGGATCGTGCCTCATGTTGAATAACCACTTTTGAAACCCTCACAGTGACCAAAATTGCCATTTTTACAGAGCTTTGCTGACTCAAAAGCTTCCATTTTGACCAATTTCAGGCACCGAAATGACTTTAAACACACTTACTTTAGTTAAACAAGTTAAAATACACATCCAACAGGCATTTAGAGTCAAAAGACTAAAAGTTAGAATTTCATCCATGTTGACCATTTTGGGAAAGTTCGACAGGTCCGGAGTCATCGTTTTTCATCAAAAATTTGATTTTTTGGAGTGTACCAAAAATGATTCAAAATGTCAATTGGATTGTGCCTCATGTTGAATAACAACTTTTGAAACCCTAACAGTGACCAAAATTGCCATTTCTACAGAGTTTTGCTTACTCAAAAGCTTCCATTTTGAGCAATTTCAGGCACCGAAATGACTTTAAACACACTTACTTTAGTTAAACAAGTTAAAATACACATCCAACAGGCATTTAGAGTCAAAAGACTAAAAGTTAGAATTTCATCCATGTTGACCATTTTGGGAAAGTTCGACAGGTCCGGAGTCATCGTTTTTCATCAAAAATTTGATTTTTTGGAGTGTACCAAAAATGATTCAAAATGTCAATTGGATTGTGCCTCATGTTGAATAACAACTTTTGAAACCCTAACAGTGACCAAAATTGCCATTTCTACTGAGTTTTGCTTACTCAAAAGCTTCCATTTTGAGCAATTTCAGGCACCGAAATGACTTTAAACACACTTATTTTAGTTGAACAAGTCATAATTCACATCCAACAGTCATTTAGAGTCAAAAGATTAAAAGTTAAAATTTCATCCATGTTGACCATTTTGGGAAAATTCGACAGGTCCGGAGTCATCGTTTTTCATCAGAAAATTGATTTTTTGTAGTGAACCAAAAATGATTCAAAATGTCAATTGGATCGTGCCTCATGTTGAATAACCACTTTTGAAACCCTCACAGTGACCAAAATTGCCATTTTTACAGAGCTTTGATTACTCAAAAGCTTTCATTTTGACCAATTTCAGGCATCGAAATGACTTTAAACACACTTATTTTAGTTGAACAAGTCATAATTCACATCCAACAGTCATTTAGAGTCAAAATATTAAATGTTAAAATTTCATCCATACTGACCATTTTGGGAAAGTTCGACAGGTCCGGAGTCATCGTTTTTCATCAGAAAATTGATTTTTTGGTGTGTACCAAAAATGATTCAAAATGTCAATTGGATTGTGCCTCATGTTGAATAACCGCTTTTGAAACCCTCACAGTAACCAAAATTGCCATTTTTACAGAGTTTTGCTTACTCAAAAGCTTCCATTTTGACCAATTTCAGGCACCGAAATGACTTTAAACACACTTATTTTAGTTGAACAAGTCATAATTCACATCCAACAGTCATTTAGAGTCAAAAGATTAAAAGTTAAAATTTCATCCATGTTGACCATTTTGGGAAAATTCGACAGGTCCGGAGTCATCGTTTTTCATCAGAAAATTGATTTTTTTGTAGTGAACCAAAAATGATTCAAAATGTCAATTGGATCGTGCCTCATGTTGAATAACCACTTTTGAAACCCTCACAGTGACCAAAATTGCCATTATTACAGAGCTTTGCTTACTCAAAAGCTTTCTTTTTGACCAATTTCAGGCACTGAAATGACTTTAAACACACTTTTTTATGTTGAAAAAGTCATAATTCACATCCAACAGTCATTTAGAGTCAAAGATTAAAAGTTAAAATATCATCCATGTTGGCCATTTTGGGAAAGTTCGACAGGTCCGGAGTCATCGTTTTTCATCAGAAAACTGATTTTTTGGAGTGTACCAAAAATGATTCAAAATGTCAATTGGATTGTGCCTCATGTTGAATAACCACTTTTGAAACCCTCACAGTGACCAAAATTGCCATTTTTACAGAGTTTTGCTTACTCAAAAGCTTCCATTTTGACAAATTTTAGGCACCGAAATGACTTTAAACACACTTTTTTTAGTTGAAAAAGTCATAATAACACATTCCAACAGTCATTTAGAGTCAAAAGATTAAAAGGTAAATTTTCATCCATGTTGACCATTTTGGGAAAGTTCGACAGGTCCGGAGTCATCGTTTTTCATGAGAAAATTGATTTTTTGGAGTGTACCAAAAATGATTCAAAATGTCAATTGGATCGTGCCTCGTGTTGAATAACCACTTTTGAAACCCTCACAGTGACCAAAATTGCCATTTTTACAGAGCTTTGCTTACTCAAAAGCTTCAATTTTGACCAATTTCAGGCACCGAAAGGACATTAAACACACTTATTTTAGTTGAACAAGTCAAAATTCACATCCAACAGGCATTTAGAGTCAAAAGATTAAAAGTTAAAATTTCATCCATGTTTACCATTTTGGGAAAGTTCGACAGGTCCGGAGTCATCGTTTTTCATCGGAAAATTGATTTTTTGGAGTGTACCAAAAATTATTCAAAATGTCAATTGAATTGTGCCTCATGTTGAATAACCACTTTTGAAACCCTCACAGTGACCAAAATTGCCATTTTTACAGAGCTTTGCTTACACAAAAGCTTTCATTTTGACCAATTTCAGGCACCAAAATGACTTTAAACACACTTTTTTTTTAGTTGAAAAAGTCATAATAAAACATTCCAACAGTCATTTAGAGTCAAAAGATTAAAAGTTAAAATTTCATCCATGTTGACCATTTTGGGAAAGTTTGACAGGTCCGGAGTCATCGTTTTTCATCAGAAAATTGATTTTTTGGAGTGTACCAAAAATGATTCAAAATGTCAATTGGATCGTGCCTCATGTTGAATTATCACTTTTGAAACCCTCAGAGTGACCAAAATTGCCATTTTTACAGAGCTTTGCTTACTCAAAAGCTTCCATTTTGATCAATTTCAGGCACCGAAATGACTTTAAACACACTTATTTTAGTTGAACAAGTCATAATTCACATCCAACAGTCATTTAGAGTCAAAAGATTAAATGTTAAAATTTCATCGATATTGACCATTTTGGGAAAGTTCGACAGGTCCGGAGTCATCGTTTTTCATCAGAAAATTGATTTTTTGGTGTGTACCAAAAATGATTCAAAATGTCAATTGGATTGTGCCTCATGTTGAATAACCGCTTTTGAAAACCTCACAGTGACTACAATTGCCATTTTTACAGAGTTTTGCTTACTCAAAAGCTTCCATTTTGACCAATTTCAGGCACCGAAATGACTTTAAACACACTTTTTTTAGTTGAAAAAGTCATAATTCACATCCAACAGTCATTTAGAGTCAAAAGATTAAAAGTTAAAATTTCATCCATGTTGACCATTTTGGGAAAGTTCGACAGGTCCGGAGTCATCGTTTTTCATCAGAAAATTGATTTTTTGGAGTGTACCAAAAATGATTCAAAATGTCAATTGGATCGTGCCTCATGTTGAATAACCACTTTTGAAACCCTCACAGTGACCAAAATTGCCAATTTTTACATAGCTTTGCTTACTCAAAAGCTTCCTTTTTTACCAATTTCAGGCACCGAAATGACTTTAAGCACACTTATTTTAGTTGAAAAAGTCATATTTCACATCCAACAGTCATTTAGAGTCAAAAGATTAAAAGTTAAAATTTCATCCATGTTGACCATTTTGGGAAAATTCGACAGGTCCGGAGTCATCGTTTTTCATCAGAAAATTGATTTTTTGTAGTGAACCAAAAATGATTCAAAATGTCAATTGGATCGTGCCTCATGTTGAATAACCACTTTTGAAACCCTCACAGTGACCAAAATTGCCATTATTACAGAGCTTTGCTTACTCAAAAGCTTTCTTTTTGACCAATTTCAGGCACCGAAATGACTTTAAACAAACTTTTTTTAGTTGAAAAAGTCATAATTCACATCCAACAGTCATTTAGAGTCAAAAGATTAAAAGTTAAAATGTCATCCATGTTGGCCATTTTGGGAAAGTTCGACAGGTCCGGAGTCATCGTTTTTCATCAGAAAACTGATTTTTTGGAGTGTACCAAAAATGATTCAAAATGTCAATTGGATCGTGCCTCATGTTGAATAACCACTTTTGAAACCCTCACAGTGACCAAAATTGCCATTTTTACAGAGTTTTGCTTACTCAAAAGCTTCCATTTTGACAAATTGTAGGCACCGAAATGACTTTAAACACACTTTTTTTAGTTGAAAAAGTCATAATAACACATTCCAACAGTCATTTAGAGTCAAAAGATTAAAAGGTAAATTTTCATCCATGTTGACCATTTTGGGAAAGTTCGACAGGTCCGGAGTCATCGTTTTTCATGAGAAAATTGATTTTTTGGAGTGTACCAAAAATGATTCAAAATGTCAATTGGATCGTGCCTCGTGTTGAATAACCACTTTTGAAACCCTCACAGTGACCAAAATTGCCATTTTTACAGAGCTTTGCTTACTCAAAAGCTTCAATTTTGACCAATTTCAGGCACCGAAAGGACATTAAACACACTTATTTTAGTTGAACAAGTCAAAATTCACATCCAACAGGCATTTAGAGTCAAAAGATTAAAAGTTAAAATTTCATCCATGTTTACCATTTTGGGAAAGTTCGACAGGTCCGGAGTCATTGTTTTTCATCGGAAAATTGATTTTTTGGAGTGTACCAAAAATTATTCAAAATGTCAATTGAATTGTGCCTCATGTTGAATAACCACTTTTGAAACCCTCACAGTGACCAAAATTGCCATTTTTACAGAGCTTTGCTTACACAAAAGCTTCCATTTTGATCAATTTCAGGCACCGAAATGACTTTAAGCACACTTATTTTAGTTGAACAAGTCATAATTCACATCCAACAGTCATTTAGAGTCAAAAGATTAAATGTTAAAATTTCATCGATATTGACCATTTTGCGAAAGTTCGACAGGTCCGGAGTCATCGTTTTTCATCAGAAAATTGATTTTTTGGTGTGTACCAAAAATAATTCAAAATGTCAATTGGATTGTGCCTCATGTTGAATAACTGCTTTTGAAACCCTCACAGTGACCAAAATTGCCATTTTTACAGAGTTTTGCTTACTCAAAAGCTTCCATTTTGACCAATTTCAGGCACCGAAAGGACTTTAAACACACTTATTTTAGTTGAACAAGTCATAATTCACATCCAACAGTCATTTAGAGTCAAAAGATTAAATGTTAAAATTTCATCCATATTGACCATTTTGGGAAAGTTCGACAGGTCCGGAAGTCATCGTTTTTCATCAGAAAATTGATTTTTTGGAGTGTACCAAAAATGATTCAAAATGTCAATTGGATCGTGCCTCATGTTGAATAACCACTTTTGAAACCCTCACAGTGACCAAAATTGCCATTTTTACAGAGCTTTGCTTACTCAAAAGCTTCCTTTTTTACCAATTTCAGGCACCGAAATGACTTTAAGCACACTTATTTTAGTTGAAAAAGTCATATTTCACATCCAACAGTCATTTAGAGTCAAAAGATTAAAAGTTAAAATTTCATCCATGTTGACCATTTTGGGAAAATTCGACAGGTCCGGAGTCATCGTTTTTCATCAGTAAATTGATTTTTTGTAGTGAACCAAAAATGATTCAAAATGTCAATTGGATCGTGCCTCATGTTGAATAACCACTTTTGAAACCCTCACAGTGACCAAAATTGCCATTATTACAGAGCTTTGCTTACTCAAAAGCTTTCTTTTTGACCAATTTCAGGCACCAAAATGACTTTAAACAAACTTTTTTTAGTTGAAAAAGTCATAATTCACATCCAACAGTCATTTAGAGTCAAAAGATTAAAAGTTAAAATTTCATCCATGTTGGCCATTTTGGGAAAGTTCGACAGGTCCGGAGTCATCGTTTTTCATCAGAAAACTGATTTTTTGGAGTGTACCAAAAATGATTCAAAATGTCGATTGGATCGTGCCTCATGTTGAATAACCACTTTTGAAACCCTCACAGTGACCAAAATTGCCATTTTTACAGAGTTTTGCTTACTCAAAAGCTTCCATTTTGACAAATTTTAGGCACCGAAATGACTTTAAACACACTTTTTTTAGTTGAAAAAGTCATAATAACACATTCCAACAGTCATTTAGAGTCAAAAGATTAAAAGTTAAAATTTCATCCATGTTGACCATTTTGGGAAAGTTTGACAGGTCCGGAGTCATCGTTTTTCATCAGAAAATTGATTTTTTGGAGTGTACCAAAAATGATTCAAAATGTCAATTGGATCGTGCCTCGTGTTGAATTATCACTTTTGAAACCCTCAGAGTGACCAAAATTGCCATTTTTACAGAGCTTTGCTTACTCAAAAGCTTCCATTTTGATCAATTTCAGGCACCGAAATGACTTTAAACACACTTATTTTAGTTGAACAAGTCATAATTCACATCCAACAGTCATTTAGAGTCAAAAGATTAAATGTTAAAATTTCATCGATATTGACCATTTTGGGAAAGTTCGACAGGTCCGGAGTCATCGTTTTTCAACCGAAAATTGATTTTTTGGTGTGTACCAAAAATAATTCAAAATGTCAATTGGATTGTGTCTCATGTTGAATAACCGCTTTTGAAACCCTCACAGTGACGAAAATTGACATTTTTACAGAGTTTTGCTTACTCAAAAGCTTCCATTTTGACCAATTTCAGGCACCGAAAGGACTTTAAACACACTTATTTTAGTTGAAAAAGTCATAATTCACATCCAACAGTCATTTAGTTTCCCTGATTGCATCTCTCCTGAGGCGGAAGCCGGGAGGCTAAACCCACGATTACAAAAAATTGCAAACTCGAATTTGACAAGCGCCGCTTTTAATAGCGCTTCGCGCCTTTTAAAATACCTTCACTTGTTTTATCGTGTCACTGCTAATACTGTGTAAAATTGTTGTAGAAGTCAATTTCACCTTCTGACCGTAGCAAGCCGCTTCCTCATGCAGAATAATTGCATGACCTGAAGCTTCTCAGGGCTCCCGGTCTCCCATAGCAACACCCCTCGAGGCGCAGACTCCACGGGCGCCATCTTTGAAGGGGGATTGGACAGCGCTCTAGTGGCTGGGCGACTTGGCCCCAACCACTACAAAAGAGCTCCCAATCGGCATCTCTCCATTCCCTGATTGCATCTCTCCTGAGGCGGAAGCCGGGAGGCTAAACCCACGATTACAAAAAATTGCAAACTCGAATTTGACAAGCGCCGCTTTTAATAGCGCTTCGCGCCTTTTAAAATACTTTCACTTGTTTTATCGTGTCACTGCTAATACTGTGTAAAATTGTTGTAGAAGTCAATTTCACCTTCTGACCGTAGCGAGCCGCTTCCTCATGCAGAATAATTGCATGACCTGAAGCTTCTCAGGGCTCCCGGTCTCCCATAGCAACACCCCTCGAGGCGCAGACTCCACGGGTGCCATCTTTGAAGGGGGATTGGACAGCGCTCTAGTGGCTGGGCGACTTGGCCCCAACCACTACAAAAGAGCTCCCAATCGGCATCTCTCCATTCCCTGATTGCATCTCTCCTGAGGCGGAAGCCGGGAGGCTAAACCCACGATTACAAAAAATTGCAACTCGAATTTGACAAGCGCCGCTTTTAATAGCGCTTCGCGCCTTTTAAAATACTTTCACTTGTTTTATCGTGTCACTGCTAATACTGTGTAAAATTGTTGTAGAAGTCAATTTCACCTTCTGACCGTAGCGAGCTGCTTCCTCATGCAGAATAATTGCATGACCTGAAGCTTCTCAGGGCTCCCGGTCTCCCATAGCAACACCCCTCGAGGCGCAGACTCCACGGGCGCCATCTTTGAAGGGGGATTGGACAGCGCTCTAGTGTCTGGGCGACTTGGCCCCAACCACTACAAAATGAAGCCCTCATCTCGTCCGCGCAGCGGGCGGGCGCAGCGGGCGCCCCGTTGGCGCGCCGGAGGCGCGCCAGAGGCAAGCCCGTCTGGGCCCGTCCGGGCCAGGCGGGGCACAGGGCCATCCACTATGCCCAATTTCCATAATCATCGAATTGTCCATTCCCGGGACTACCTCCTACAATTCGACACAGCCACACCTACCTCTACCCCATCACCCCCGCCGCCGGGCCAATCCCCACAGAAATCCACTTGCCACTCACCCTACCTTGTTAGCCTTGCTCTTCTCAACTGTAGATCCGCTTGTAAACACTCTCTAGAAATTAAAATCTTGATCCAAGATATCAATCTGGACATACTTTTCCTTACGGAAACCTGGTTTACACCTCATTCAGAGGCTGACATGGTTAATATGCTACCAATTGGTTACCTGATACAACATCTTAACAGACCAAAGGGAAAAGGAGGCGGTATAGCGATTGTTTACCGTAACTCCTTCACATGCAGGATACAAGAAGGAGGAATCGATGACTGCGAAAGCGCCTTCTTTTCCCTCCAAATCACTCCCAACAAATCCCTCTCGGGTACCCTCGTATACCGACCACCTGGCAACCTAGGAAATTTTGCCGGCTCACTTCTTGA
This sequence comes from Lissotriton helveticus, assembly GCF_964261635.1. NCBI lineage: Eukaryota > Metazoa > Chordata > Amphibia > Caudata > Salamandridae > Lissotriton > Lissotriton helveticus. Next base: position 340,699,792 of record NC_136072.1, read on the forward strand.
CTCCACGATCTCCTCCTGCACCTCAACCTCTAATTTTATCCTGCTGGGAGACTTGAACCTCCACTTTGAGGACAGATCAGACAGCACTGTAAGGGACCTCATCTCTGAACTAAAAGCACTGGACTTACACCTCTTAAATTTGGAGGTAACCCACACCAAGGGTCATCTTCTAGACCCTATCTTCTCCAACCTGTCGAAAATAGAAACACGACCAACTCTCCCATTACCATGGTCGGATCACTTCCTCATCCCTTTCACATGGCAAATTGACCCTAACACCCCCCAAACGTCATCATCAAGAGAACATGACAGAATCTGGTCCAAACTCTCATTTGAGCGTTGGACCCAAGAATTGATAAGCTCTGCCCCCTCTGCTCTTCCTGACCCCATAAAAGCAGACGAAAATTTCACTAAATGGCTCACATCTACTCTTGATATAGTTGCTCCCAAAAAAAACATAACGAAAAAAAGCACTACCTTCAAATCCCCATGGTACTCCCAAGAATTGAAGAACCATAGAAAAATCTGTAAGATCAAAGAGCGGAACTGGAGGAAAAACTGGGACCCCATCATCAAAGATGAATATAAAAAAGCAATGAGAACCTACAAATTAGCACGAAAATCAGCACAAGCATCCTTCTTCAATGAAAAAATAAAAAATGCATCCAATTCATCCAGAGAGACTTATAAAATCTTTAAAGAGTTACTCAAAATCCCTAACCCACCCTCCACTGAGCAACCCACAATTTCCAGATGCAACCAAATAGCATCCTTTTTTCAGAACAAAATCACCAATATTTTACAAACCCTCCCACCCATAACGAACAATGAACCCCTTGAGGAACGGGTACCCTCCACAACTGGCCCGACTTTAGATAGCTTTCACCAACTGTCCAACGAAGACTTCCTGAAAACTCTTTCAGGTATGAAAAGTGGCTCACCCACCGATCCTGCCCCCACCCGTATCCTCAAACAAATTGGTCCTATCATTTCACACCTAGCAACAAATCTTATCAATGCCTCTCTTACTCAAGGAGTAGTCCCCCCAAACTGGAAACATGCGATTGTCAAAGCCCTTCAAAAAAAGCCAGGCCAGGATCCCTCAGACTTCTCTAACCTGCGCCCAATCTCTCTCTTACCAGGTATGAGTAAGATTGCAGAGAAACTAGTCAACCAGCAACTGTCTAACTTTCTTGAAAGTAACAATCTCCTACGCCCATCACAAACAGGTTTTCGTCCCGGACAGGGGACAGAGACCGCCCTAGTAAAGGTAGTCGAGGAAGCCAGATGCATCTTGGATTCAGGGGGATCGGTTTTACTGATCCTCCTGGATCTAAGCGCTGCATTTGACACGGTGGACCACAAGATCTTGATCCAGCGACTACTCAACCTGGGAGTGAGAGACAAGGCACTCAGCTGGCTCTCATCTTTCCTGAAGGACAGAACCTTCCAGGTCTGTGAAGGGAATATATGATCAGACCCATTCCACCTCCAGTGTGGGGTTCCACAGGGCTCTTCATTGAGCCCCACACTATTTAACACTTACATGGCCCCCCTGGAGGATGTGGTAATTCCCTTTGGGATAAAAGCCGTAACATATGCTGACGACACCCAAATGGTTGTGTCCTTTTCCCTTGAAGGTGAAAAGATAAAAAACCTTCATGATTGCCTTGAGGGAATCTACGAGTGGATGTCCAAATCAAGGTTGAAACTCAATGGCTCCAAGACCGAGCTCATGCTGCTGGGTCACCAATCGTCGCCTCTCCCGTCCGCCATGTGGCCCTCATGCCTAGGCCCCCTTCCTCAGCCCAAGACGGAACTCAAGAGTTTAGGCTTCTGGCTAGAACAGGATCTATCTATGAAAACACAGGCCAAAAAAACTGCCGGCACTTGTGTCGGCCTACTCCGCTCAGCCAGGAAGATTCTCCCTCTACTCCCTGCACAATCTCAAAAACTGCTTATACAGGGACTAATACTATCGAGGTTAGACTATAGTAACGCCCTCTTCCTGGCAGCCCCAGAAGCTACCCTTAATGTTCTCCAAAGAACACAGAATGCCGCTGCTCGGATGCTGACAGGAACACCCCGGAGATCTTCTGCTAAACCAGCACTAAAGGAACTCCATTGGCTGCCGATTCGAGAAAGAGTCATATTCAAGGCCCTATGCACCACCCATAGGGCCCTGCAAAACCTAGGGCCACCGATGCTGAAGACCATGATCTACCCATACAAACCCAATAGGCCCCTCCGCTCCTCTCAAAGGAACCTGGCTACGGTCCACAGAGCAAAGAAAGCCCGCACTGGAGGACGCCGTTTCTCGGTCACAGCCGCTACTCTATGGAACGCCCTACCAATTCAGCTTCGGGCCGAACCCAACTACATAAAGTTCCGAAAACTACTCAAAACGCACCTCTTCCCACAATAAAACTTCTCTTTCCTTCTTTTACCCTTTGACCCCCCCCCCCTCTCCTCCCCTCAGCTGTTTATGCAATCTCAGCGCTGGGACGCTCTCGGGCAGCCATGCGCTATATAAATCCTGCTTTCATTTCATTTCATTTAATTTCATTTCATTTAGAGTCAAAAGATTAAAAGTTAAAATTTCATCCATGTTGACCATTTTGGGAAAGTTCGACAGGTCCAGAGTCATCGTTTTTCATCAGAAAATTGATTTTTTGGAGTGTACCAAAAATGATTCAAAATGTCAATTGGATCGTGCCTCATGTTGAATAACCACTTTTGAAACCCTCACAGTGTCCAAAATTGCCATTTTTACAGAGCTTTGCTTACTCAAAAGCTTCCTTTTTTACCAATTTCAGGCACCGAAATGACTTTAAGCACACTTATTTTAGTTGAAAAAGTCATATTTCACATCCAACAGTCATTTAGAGTCAAAAGATTAAAAGTTAAAATTTCATCCATGTTGACCATTTTGGATAAATTCGACAGGTCCGGAGTCATCGTTTTTCATCAGAAAATGGATTTTTTGTAGTGAACCAAAAATGATTCAAAATGTCAATTGGATCGTGCCTCATGTTGAATAACCACTTTTGAAACCCTCACAGTGACCAAAATTGCCATTTTTACAGAGCTTTGCTTACTCAAAAGCTTTCTTTTTGACCAATTTCAGGCACCGAAATGACTTTAAACACACTTTTTTTAGTTGAAAAAGTCATAATTCACATCCAACAGTCATTTAGAGTCAAAAGATTAAAAATTAAAATTTCATCCATGTTGGCCATTTTGGGAAAGTTCGACAGGTCCGGAGTCATCGTTTTTCATCAGAAAACTGATTTTTTGGAGTGTACCAAAAATGATTCAAAATGTCAATTGGATAGTGCCTCATGTTGAATAACCACTTTTGAAACCCTCACAGTGACCAAAATTGCCATTTTTACAGAGTTTTGCTTACTCAAAAGCTTCCATTTTGACCAATTTTAGGCACCGAAATGACTTTAAACACACTTTTTTTAGTTGAAAAAGTCATAATAACACATTCCAACAGTCATTTAGAGTCAAAAGATTAAAAGGTAAAATTTCATCCATGTTGACCATTTTGGGAAAGTTCGACAGGTCCGGAGTCATCGTTTTTCATCAGAAAATTGATTTTTTGGAGTGTACCAAAAATGATTCAAAATGTCAATTGGATCGTGCCTCATGTTGAATAACCACTTTTGAAACCCTCACAGTGACCAAAATTGTCATTTTTACAGAGCTTTGCTTACTCAAAAGCTTCCATTTTGACCAATTTCAGGCACCGAAAGGACATTAAACACACTTATTTTAGTTGAACAAGTCAAAATTCACATCCAACAGGCATTTAGAGTCAAAAGATTAAAAGTTAAAATTTCATCCATGTTTACCATTTTGGGAAAGTTCGACAGGTCCGGAGTCATCATTTTTCATCAGAAAACGGATTTTTGTAGTGTACCAAAAAGGATTCAAAATGTCAATTGGATCGTGCCTCATGTTGAATAACCACTTTTGAAACCCTCACAGTGACCAAAATTGCCATTTTTACAGAGTTTTGCTTGCTCAAAAGCTTCCATTTTGACCAATTTTAGGCACCGAAATGACTTTAAACACACTTTTCTTAGTTGAAAAAGTCATAATAACACATTCTAACAGTCATTTAGAGTCAAAAGATTAAAAGTTAAAATTTCATCCATGTTGACCATTTTGGGAAAGTTTGACAGGTCCGGAGTCATCGTTTTTCATCCGAAAATTGATTTTTTGGAGTGTACCAAAAATGATTCAAAATGTCAATTGGATTGTGCCTCATGTTGAATAACCACTTTTGAAACCCTCACAGTGACCAAAATTGCAATTTTTACAGAGTTTTGCTTACTCAAAAGCTTCCATTTTGACCAATTTTAGGCACTGAAATGACTTTAAACACACCTTTTTTTAGTTGAAAAAGTCATAATAACACATTCCAACAGTCATTTAGAGTCAAAAGATTAAAAGGTAAAATTTCATCCATGTTGACCATTTTGGGAAAGTTCGACAGGTCCGGAGTCATCGTTTTTCATCAGAAAATTGATTTTTTGGAGTGTACCAAAAATAATTCAAAATGTCAATTGGATCGTGCCTCATGTTGAATAACCTCTTTTGAAACCCTCACAGTGACCAAAATTGCCATTTTTACAGAGCTTTGCTTACTCAAAAGCTTCAATTTTTACCAATTTCAGGCACCGAAAGGACATTAAACACACTTATTTTAGTTGAACAAGTCAAAATTCACATCCAACAGGCATTTAGAGTCAAAAAATTAAAAGTTAAAATTTCATCCATGTTTACCATTTTGGGAAAGTTCGACAGGTCCGGAGTCATCATTTTTCATTAGAAAAATGATTTTTGTAGTGTACCAAAAAGGATTCAAAATATCAATTGAATTGTGCCTCATGTTGAATAACCACTTTTGAAACCCTCACAGTGACCAAAATTGCCATTTTTACAGAGCTTTGCTTACACAAAAGCTTTCATTTTGACCAATTTCAGGCACCGAAATGACTTTAAACACACTTTTTTAGTTGAAAAAGTCATAATAAAATATTCCAACAGTCATTTAGAGTCAAAAGATTAAAAGTTAAAATTTCATCCATGTTGACCATTTTGGGAAAGTTTGACAGGTCCGGAGTCATCGTTTTTCATCAGAAAATTGATTTTTTGGAGTGTACCAAAAATGATTCAAAATGTCAATTGGATCGTGCCTCATGTTGAATTATCACTTTTGAAACCCTCAGAGTGACCAAAATTGCCATTTTTACAGAGCTTTGCTTACTCAAAAGCTTCCATTTTGATCAATTTCAGGCACCGAAATGACTTTAAACACACTTATTTTAGTTGAACAAGTCATAATTCACATCCAACAGTCATTTAGAGTCAAAGATTAAATGTTAAAATGTCATCGATATTGACCATTTTGGGAAAGTTCGACAGGTCCGGAGTCATCGTTTTTCATCAGAAAATTGATTTTTTGGTGTGTACCAAAAATAATTCAAAATGTCAATTGGATAGTGCCTCATGTTGAATAACCGCTTTTGAAACCCTCACAGTGACCAAAATTGCCATTTTTACAGAGTTTTGCTTACTCAAAAGCTTCCATTTTGACCAATTTCAGGCACCGAAAGGACTTTAAACACACTTATTTTATTTGAACAAGTCAAAATTCACATCCAACTGGCATCAAAAGATTAAAAGTTAAAATTTCATCCATGTTGACCATTTTGGGAAAGTTCGACAGGTCCGGAGTCATCGTTTTTCATCAGAAAATTGATTTTTTGGAGTGTACCAAAAATGATTCAAAATGTCAATTGGATCGTGCCTCATGTTGAATAACCACTTTTTAAACCCTCACAGTGACCAAAATTGCCATTTTTACAGAGCTTTGCTTACTCAAAAACTTCCATTTTGACCAATTTCAGGCACCGAAATGACTTTAAACACACTTATTTTAGTTGAACAAGTCAAAATTCACATCCAACAGGCATTTAGAGTCAAAAGATTAAATGTTAAAATTTCATCCATATTGAGCATTTTGGGAAAGTTCGACAGGTCCGGAGTCATCATTTTTCATCAGAAAACTGATTTTTGTAGTGTACCAAAAAGGATTCAAAATATCAATTGAATTGTGCCTCATGTTGAATAACCACTTTTGAAACCCTCACAGTGACCAAAATTGCCATTTTTACAGAGCTTTGCTTACACAAAAGCTTTCATTTTGACCAATTTCAGGCACCGAAATGACTTTAAACACACTTTTTTAGTTGAAAAAGTCATAATAAAATATTCCAACAGTCATTTAGAGTCAAAAGATTAAAAGTTAAAATTTCATCCATGTTGACCATTTTGGGAAAGTTTGACAGGTCCGGAGTCATCGTTTTTCATCAGAAAATTGATTTTTTGGAGTGTACCAAAAATGATTCAAAATGTCAATTGGATCGTGCCTCGTGTTGAATTATCACTTTTGAAACCCATTTTTACAGAGCTTTACTTACTCAAAAGCTTCCATTTTGATCAATTTCAGGCACCGAAATGACTTTAAACACACTTATTTTAGTTGAACAAGTCATAATTCACATCCAACAGTCATTTAGAGTCAAAAGATTAAATGTTAAAATTTCATCGATATTGACCATTTTGGGAAAGTTCGACAGGTCCGGAGTCATCGTTTTTCATCAGAAAATTGATTTTTTGGTGTGTACCAAAAATAATTCAAAATGTCAATTGGATTGTGTCTCATGTTGAATAACCGCTTTTGAAACCCTCACAGTGACGAAAATTGACATTTTTACAGAGTTTTGCTTACTCAAAAGCTTCCATTTTGACCAATTTCAGGCACCGAAATGACTTTAAACACACTTTTTTTAGTTGAAAAAGTCATAATTCACATCCAACAGTCATTTAGAGTCAAAAGATTAAAAGTTAAAATTTCATCCATGTTGACCATTTTGGGAAAGTTCGACAGGTCCGGAGTCATCGTTTTTCATCAGAAAATTGATTTTTTGGAGTGTACCAAAAATGATCCAAATGTCAATTGGATCGTGCCTCATGTTGAATAACCACTTTTGAAACCCTCACAGTGACCACAATTGCCATTTTTACAGAGCTTTGCTTACTCAAAAGCTTCATTTTTTACCAATTTCAGGCACCGAAATGACTTTAAGCACACTTATTTTAGTTGAAAAAGTCATATTTCACATCCAACAGTCATTTAGAGTCAAAAGATTAAAAGTTAAAATTTCATCCATGTTGACCATTTTGGGAAAATTCGACAGGTCCGGAGTCATCGTTTTTCATCAGAAAATTGATTTTTTGTAGTGAACCAAAAATGATTCAAAATGTCAATTGGATCGTGCCTCATGTTGAATAACCACTTTTGAAACCCTCACAGTGACCAAAATTGCCATTATTACAGAGCTTTGCTTACTCAAAAGCTTCCTTTTTTACCAATTTCAGGCACCGAAATGACTTTAAGCACACTTATTTTAGTTGAAAAAGTCATATTTCACATCCAACAGTCATTTAGAGTCAAAAGATTAAAAGTTAAAATTTCATCCATGTTGGCCATTTTGGGAAAGTTCGACAGGTCCGGAGTCATCGTTTTTCATCAGAAAACTGATTTTTTGGAGTGTACCAAAAATGATTCAAAATGTCAATTGGATCGTGCCTCATGTTGAATAACCACTTTTGAAACCCTCACAGTGACCAAAATTGCCATTTTTACAGAGTTTTGCTTACTCAAAAGCTTCCATTTTGACAAATTGTAGGCACCGAAATGACTTTAAACACACTTTTTTTAGTTGAAAAAGTCATAATAACACATTCCAACAGTCATTTAGAGTCAAAATATTAAAAGGTAAATTTTCATCCATGTTGACCATTTTGGGAAAGTTCGACAGGTCCAGAGTCATCGTTTTTCATCAGAAAATTGATTTTTTGGAGTGTACCAAAAATGATTCAAAATGTCAATTGGATCGTGCCTCATGTTGAATAACCACTTTTGAAACCCTCACAGTGACCAAAATTGCCATTTTTACAGAGCTTTGCTTACTCAAAAGCTTCCATTTTGATCAATTTCAGGCACCGAAATGACTTTAAACACACTTATTTTAGTTGAACAAGTCATAATTCACATCCAACAGTCATTTAGAGTCAAAAGATTAAATGTTAAAATTTCATCGATATTGACCATTTTGGGAAAGTTCGACAGGTCCGGAGTCATCGTTTTTCATCAGAAAATTAATTTTTTGGTGTGTACCAAAAATAATTCAAAATGTCAATTGGATCGTGCCTCATGTTGAATAACCACTTTTGAAACCCTCACAGTGACCAAAATTGCCATTATTACAGAGCTTTGCTTACTCAAAAGCTTCCTTTTTTACCAATTTCAGGCACCGAAATGACTTTAAGCACACTTATTTTAGTTGAAAAAGTCATATTTCACATCCAACAGTCATTTAGAGTCAAAAGATTAAAAGTTAAAATTTCATCCATGTTGGCCATTTTGGGAAAGTTCGACAGGTCCGGAGTCATCGTTTTTCATCAGAAAACTGATTTTTTGGAGTGTACCAAAAATGATTCAAAATGTCAATTGGATCGTGCCTCATGTTGAATAACCACTTTTGAAACCCTCACAGTGACCAAAATTGCCATTTTTAAAGAGTTTTGCTTACTCAAAAGCTTCCATTTTGACCAATTTTAGGCACCGAAATGACTTTAAACACACTTTTTTTAGTTGAAAAAGTCATAATAACACATTCCAACAGTCATTTAGAGTCAAAAGATTAAAAGGTAAAATTTCATCCATGTTGACCATTTTGGGAAAGTTCGACAGGTCCGGAGTCATCGTTTTTCATCAGAAAATTGATTTTTTGGAGTGTACCAAAAATGATTCAAAATGTCAATTGGATCGTGCCTCATGTTGAATAACCACTTTTGAAACCCTCACAGTGACCAAAATTGTCATTTTTACAGAGCTTTGCTTACTCAAAAGCTTCCATTTTGACCAATTTCAGGCACCGAAAGGACATTAAACACACTTATTTTAGTTGAACAAGTCAAAATTCACATCCAACAGGCATTTAGAGTCAAAAGATTAAAAGTTAAAATTTCATCCATGTTTACCATTTTGGGAAAGTTCGACAGGTCCGGAGTCATCATTTTTCATCAGAAAACTGATTTTTGTAGTGTACCAAAAAGGATTCAAAATGTCAATTGGATCGTGCCTCATGTTGAATAACCACTTTTGAAACCCTCACAGTGACCAAAATTGCCATTTTTACAGAGTTTTGCTTGCTCAAAAGCTTCCATTTTGACCAATTTTAGGCACCGAAATGACTTTAAACACACTTTTTTTAGTTGAAAAAGTCATAATAACACATTCTAACAGTCATTTAGAGTCAAAAGATTAAAAGTTAAAATTTCATCCATGTTGACCATTTTGGGAAAGTTTGACAGGTCCGGAGTCATCGTTTTTCATCAGAAAATTGATTTTTTGTAGTGTACCAAAAATGATTCAAAATGTCAATTGGATTGTGCCTCATGTTGAATAACCACTTTTGAAACCCTCACAGTGACCAAAATTGCAATTTTTACAGAGTTTTGCTTACTCAAAAGCTTCCATTTTGACCAATTTTAGGCACCGAAATGACTTTAAACACACTTTTTTTAGTTGAAAAAGTCATAATAACACATTCCAACAGTCATTTAGAGTCAAAAGATTAAAAGGTAAAATTTCATCCATGTTGACCATTTTGGGAAAGTTCGACAGGTCCGGAGTCATCGTTTTTCATCAGAAAATTGATTTTTTGGAGTGTACCAAAAATGATTCAAAATGTCAATTGGATCGTGCCTCATGTTGAATAACCTCTTTTGAAACCCTCACAGTGACCAAAATTGCCATTTTTACAGAGCTTTGCTTACTCAAAAGCTTCAATTTTGACCAATTTCAGGCACCGAAAGGACATTAAACACACTTATTTTAGTTGAACAAGTCAAAATTCACATCCAACAGGCATTTAGAGTCAAAAAATTAAAAGTTAAAATTTCATCCATGTTTACCATTTTGGGAAAGTTCGACAGGTCCGGAGTCATCATTTTTCATCAGAAAACTGATTTTTGTAGTGTACCAAAAAGGATTCAAAATGTCAATCGAATTGTGCCTCATGTTGAATAACCACTTTTGAAACCCTCACAGTGACCAAAATTGCCATTTTTACAGAGCTTTGCTTACACAAAAGCTTTCATTTTGACCAATTTCAGGCACCAAAATGACTTTAAACACACTTTTTTAGTTGAAAAAGTCATAATAAAATATTCCAACAGTCATTTAGAGTCAAAAGATTAAAAGTTAAAATTTCATCCATGTTGACCATTTTGGGAAAGTTTGACAGGTCCGGAGTCATCGTTTTTCATCAGAAAATTGATTTTTTGGAGTGTACCAAAAATGATTCAAAATGTCAATTGGATCGTGCCTCATGTTGAATTATCACTTTTGAAACCCTCAGAGTGACCAAAATTGCCATTTTTACAGAGCTTTGCTTACTCAAAAGCTTCCATTTTGATCAATTTCAGGCACCGAAATGACTTTAAACACACTTATTTTAGTTGAACAAGTCATAATTCACATCCAACAGTCATTTAGAGTCAAAGATTAAATGTTAAAATTTCATCGATATTGACCATTTTGGGAAAGTTCGACAGGTCCGGAGTCATCGTTTTTCATCAGAAAATTGATTTTTTGGTGTGTACCAAAAATAATTCAAAATGTCAATTGGATTGTGCCTCATGTTGAATAACCGCTTTTGAAACCCTCACAGTGACCAAAATTGCCATTTTTACAGAGTTTTGCTTACTCAAAAGCTTCCATTTTGACCAATTTCAGGCACCGAAAGGACTTTAAACACACTTATTTTATTTGAACAAGTCAAAATTCACATCCAACCGGCATCAAAAGATTAAAAGTTAAAATTTCATCCCTGTTGACCATTTTGGGAAAGTTCGACAGGTCCGGAGTCATCGTTTTTCATCAGAAAATTGATTTTTTGGAGTGTACCAAAAATGATTCAAAATGTCAATTGGATCGTGCCTCATGTTGAATAACCACTTTTTAAACCCTCACAGTGACCAAAATTGCCATTTTTACAGAGCTTTGCTTACTCAAAAGCTTCCATTTTGACCAATTTCAGGCACCGAAATGACTTTAAACACACTTATTTTAGTTGAACAAGTCAAAATTCACATCCAACAGGCATTTAGAGTCAAAAGATTAAAAGTTAAAATTTCATCCATGTTGGCCATTTTGGGAAAGTTCGACAGGTCCGGAGTCATCGTTTTTCATCAGAAAACTGATTTTTTGGAGTGTACCAAAAATGATTCAAAATGTCAATTGGATCGTGCCTCATGTTGAATAACCACTTTTGAAACCCTCACAGTGACCAAAATTGCCATTTTTACAGAGTTTTGCTTACTCAAAAGCTTCCATTTTGACAAATTTTAGGCACCGAAATGACTTTAAACACACTTTTTTTAGTTGAAAAAGTCATAATAACACATTCCAACAGTCATTTAGAGTCAAAATATTAAAAGGTAAATTTTCATCCATGTTGACCATTTTGGGAAAGTTCGACAGGTCCAGAGTCATCGTTTTTCATCAGAAAATTGATTTTTTGGAGTGTACCAAAAATGATTCAAAATGTCAATTGGATCGTGCCTCATGTTGAATAACCACTTTTGAAACCCTCACAGTGACCAAAATTGCCATTTTTACAGAGCTTTGCTTACTCAAAAGCTTCCATTTTGATCAATTTCAGGCACCGAAATGACTTTAAACACACTTATTTTAGTTGAACAAGTCATAATTCACATCCAACAGTCATTTAGAGTCAAAAGATTAAATGTTAAAATGTTATCGATGTTGACCATTTTGGGAAAGTTCGACAGGTCCGGAGTCATCGTTTTTCATCAGAAAATTGATTTTTTGGTGTGTACCAAAAATAATTCAAAATGTCAATTGGATTGTGTCTCATGTTGAATAACCGCTTTTGAAACCCTCACAGTGACGAAAATTGACATTTTTACAGAGTTTTGCTTACTCAAAAGCTTCCATTTTGACCAATTTCAGGCACCGAAAGGACTTTAAACACACTTATTTTAGTTGAAAAAGTCATAATTCACATCCAACAGTCATTTAGAGTCAAAAGATTAAAAGTTAAAATTTCATCCATGTTGACCATTTTGGGAAAGTTCGACAGGTCCGGAGTCATCGTTTTTCATCAGAAAATTGATTTTTTGGAGTGTACCAAAAATGATTCAAAATGTCAATTGGATCGTGCCTCATGTTGAATAACCACTTTTGAAACCCTCACAGTGTCCAAAATTGCCATTTTTACAGAGCTTTGCTTACTCAAAAGCTTCCTTTTTTACCAATTTCAGGCACCGAAATGACTTTAAGCACACTTATTTTAGTTGAAAAAGTCATATTTCACATCCAACAGTCATTTAGAGTCAAAAGATTAAAAGTTAAAATTTCATCCATGTTGACCATTTTAGGAAAATTCGACAGGTCCGGAGTCATCGTTTTTCATCAGAAAATTGATTTTTTGTAGTGAACCAAAAATGATTCAAAATGTCAATTGGATCGTGCCTCATGTTGAATAACCACTTTTGAAACCCTCACAGTGACCAAAATTGCCATTTTTACAGAGCTTTGCTTACTCAAAAGCTTTCTTTTTGACCAATTTCAGGCACCGAAATGACTTTAAACACACTTTTTTTAGTTGAAAAAGTCATAATTCACATCCAACAGTCATTTAGAGTCAAAAGATTAAAAGTTAAAATTTCATCCATGTTGGCCATTTTGGGAAAGTTCGACAGGTCCGGAGTCATCGTTTTTCATCAGAAAACTGATTTTTTGGAGTGTACCAAAAATGATTCAAAATGTCAATTGGATCGTGCCTCATGTTGAATAACCACTTTTGAAACCCTCACAGTGAACAAAATTGCCATTTTTACAGAGTTTTGCTTACTCAAAAGCTTCCATTTTGACCAATTTTAGGCACCGAAATGACTTTAAACACACTTTTTTTAGTTGAAAAAGTCATAATAACACATTCCAACAGTCATTTAGAGTCAAAAGATTAAAAGGTAAAATTTCATCCATGTTGACCATTTTGGGAAAGTTCGACAGGTCCGGAGTCATCGTTTTTCATCAGAAAATTGATTTTTTGGAGTGTACCAAAAATGATTCAAAATGTCAATTAAATCGTGCCTCATGTTGAATAACCACTTTTGAAACCCTCACAGTCACTAAAATTGTCATTTTTACAGAGCTTTGCTTACTCAAAAGCTTCCATTTTGACCAATTTCAGGCACCGAAAGGACATTAAACACACTTATTTTAGTTGAACAAGTCAAAATTCACATCCAACAGGCATTTAGAGTCAAAAGATTAAAAGTTAAAATTTCATCCATGTTTACCATTTTGGGAAAGTTCGACAGGTCCGGAGTCATCATTTTTCATCAGAAAACTGATTTTTGTAGTGTACCAAAAAGGATTCAAAATGTCAATTGGATCGTGCCTCATGTTGAATAACCACTTTTGAAACCCTCACAGTGACCAAAATTGCAATTTTTACAGAGTTTTGCTTGCTCAAAAGCTTCCATTTTGACCAATTTTAGGCACCGAAATGACTTTAAACACACTTTTTTTAGTTGAAAAAGTCATAATAACACATTCTAACAGTCATTTAGAGTCAAAAGATTAAAAGTTAAAATTTCATCCATGTTGACCATTTTGGGAAAGTTTGACAGGTCCGGAGTCATCGTTTTTCATCAGAAAATTGATTTTTTGGAGTGTACCAAAAATGATTCAAAATGTCAATTGGATTGTGCCTCATGTTGAATAACCACTTTTGAAACCCTCACAGTGACCAAAATTGCCATTTTTACAGAGTTTTGCTTACTCAAAAGCTTCCATTTTGACCAATTTTAGGCACCGAAATGACTTTAAACACACTTTTTTTAGTTGAAAAAGTCATATTAACACATTCCAACAGTCATTTAGAGTCAAAAGATTAAAAGGTAAAATTTCATCCATGTTGACCATTTTGGGAAAGTTCGACAGGTCCGGAGTCATCGTTTTTCATCAGAAAATTGATTTTTTGGAGTGTACCAAAAATGATTCAAAATGTCAATTGGATCGTGCCTCATGTTGAATAACCTCTTTTGAAACCCTCACAGTGACCAAAATTGCCATTTTTACAGAGCTTTGCTTACTCAAAAGCTTCAATTTTGACCAATTTCAGGCACCGAAAGGACATTAAACACACTTATTTTAGTTGAACAAGTCAAAATTCACATCCAACCGGCATCAAAAGATTAAAAGTCAAAATTTCATCCATGTTGACCATTTTGGGAAAGTTCGACAGGTCCGGAGTCATCGTTTTTCATCAGAAAATTGATTTTTTGGAGTGTACCAAAAATGATTCAAAATGTCAATTGGATCGTGCCTCATGTTGAATAACCACTTTTTAAACCCTCACAGTGACCAAAATTGCCATTTTTACAGAGCTTTGCTTACTCAAAAGCTTCCATTTTGACCAATTTCAGGCACCGAAATGACTTTAAACACACTTATTTTAGTTGAACAAGTCATAATTCACATCCAACAGTCATTTAGAGCCAAAAGATTAAATGTTAAAATTTCATCCATATTGACCATTTTGGGAAAGTTTGACAGGTCCGGAGTCATCGTTTTTCATCAGAAAATTGATTTTTTTGAGTGTACCAAATATGAATCAAAATGTCAATTGGATATTGCCTCATGTTGATTAACCACTTTTGAAACCCTCACCGTGACCAAAATTGCCATTTTTACAGAGCTTTGCTTACTCAAAAGCTTCCATTTTGACCAATTTCAGGCACCGAAATGACTTTAAACACACTTATCTTAGTTGAACAAGTCAAAATTCACATCCAACAGGCATTTAGAGTCAAAAGATTAAATGTTAAAATTTCATCCATATTGAGCATTTTGGGAAAGTTCGACAGGTCCGGAGTCATCGTTTTTCATCAGAAAATTGATTTTTTGGAGTGTACCAAAAATGATTCAAAATGTCAATTGGATTGTGCCTCATGTTGAATAACCGCTTTTAAAACCCTCACAGTGACCAAAATTGCCATTTTTACAGAGCTTTGCTTACTTAAAAGCTTCCATTTTGACCAATTTCAGGCACCTAAATGACTTTAAACACACTTATTTTATTTGAACAAGTCAAAATTCACATCCAACCGGCATCAAAAGATTAAAAGTTAAAATTACATCCATGTTGACCATTTTGGGAAAGATCGACAGTTTCGGAGTCATCATTTTTCATCGGAAAATTGATTTTTTGGAGTGTACCAAAAATTATTCAAAATGTCAATTGAATTGTGCCTCATGTTGAATAACCACTTTTGAAACCCTCACAGTGACCAAAATTGCCATTTTTACAGAGCTTTGATTACTCAAAAGCTTTCATTTTGACCAATTTCAGGCACCGAAATGACTTTAAACACACTTTTTTTAGTTGAAAAAGTCATAATTCACATCCAACAGTCATTTAGAGTCAAAAGATTAAAAGTTAAAATTTCATCCATGTTGACCATTTTGGGAAAGTTCGACAGGTCCGGAGTCATCGTTTTTCATCAGAAAACTGATTTTTGTAGTGTACCAAAAATGATTCAAAATGTCAATTGGATCGTGCCTCATGTTGAATAACCACTTTTGAAACCCTCACAGTGACCAAAATTGCCATTTTTACAGAGTTTTGCTTGCTCAAAAGCTTCCATTTTGACCAATTTTAGGCACCGAAATGACTTTAAACACACTTATTTTAGTTGAACAAGTCAAAATTTACATCCAACAGTCATTTAGAGTCAAAAGATTAAAAGTTAAAATTTCATTCATATTGACCATTTTGGGAAAGTTCGACAGGTCCGGAGTCATCGTTTTTCATCAGAAAATGGATTTTTTGGATTGTAACAAAAATGATTCAAAATGTCAATTGGATCGTGCCTCATGTTGAATAACCACTTTTGAAACCCTCACAGTGACCAAAATTGCCATTTTTACAGAGCTTTGCTAACTCAAAAGCTTCAATTTTGACCAATTTCAAGCACCAAAATGACTTTAAACACACTTATTTTAGTTGAAAAAGTCATAATTCACATCCAACAGTCATTTTGAGTCAAAAGATTAAAAGTTAAAATTTCATCCATGTTGACCATTTTGGGAAAGTTCGACAGGTCCGGAGTCATCGTTTTTCATCAGAAAATTGATTTTTTTGGAGTGTACCAAAAATGATTCAAAATGTCAATTGGATCGTGCCTCATGTTGAATAACCACTTTTGAAACCCTCACAGTGACCAAAATTGCCATTTTTACAGAGCTTTGCTTACTCAAAAGCTTCCATTTTGACCAATTTCAGGCACCGAATTTACTTTAAACACACTTATTTTAGTTGAAAAACTCATATTTCACAGCCAACAGTCATTTACAGTCAAAAGATTAAATGTTAAAATTTCATCCATGTTGACCATTTTGGGAAAATTCGACAGGTCCGGAGTCATCGTTTTTCATCAGAAAATTGATGTTAGGAGTGTACCAAAAATGATTCAAAATGTCAATTGGATCGTGCCTCATGTTGAATAACCACTTTTGAAACCCTCACAGTGACCAAAATTGCCATTTTTACAGAGTTTTGCTAACTCAAAAGCTTCAATTTTGACTAATTTCAGGTACCAAAATTACTTTAAACACACTTATTTTAGTTGAAAAAGTCATAATTCACATCCAAATGTCATTTAGAGTCAAAAGATTCAAAGTTAAAATTTCATCCATGTTGACCATTTTAGGAAAGTTCGACAGGTCCGGAGTCATCGTTTTTCATCAGAAAATTGATTTTTTGTAGTGTACCAAAAATGATTCAAAATGTCAATTGGATCGTGCCACATGTTGAATAACCACTTTTGAAGCCCTCACAGTGACCAAAATTGCCATTTTTACAGAGCTTTGCTTACTCAAAAGCTTTCATTTTGACCAATTTCAGGCACCGAAATGACTTTAAACACACTTTTTTTAGTTGAAAAAGTCATAATAACACATTCCAACAGTCATTTAGAGTCAAAAGAATAAAAGTTAAAATGTCATCCATGTTGACCATTTTGGGAAAGTTCGACAGGTCCGGAGTCATCGTTTTTCATCAGAAAATTGATTTTTTGGAGTGTACCAAAAATGATTCAAAATGTCAATTGGATCGTGCCTCATGTTGAATAACCACTTTTGAAACCCTCACAGTGACCAAAATTGCCATTTTTACAGAGCTTTGCTTACTCAAAAGCTTCCATTATGACCAATTTCAGGCACCGAATTTACTTTAAACACACTTATTTTAGTTGAAAAACTCATATTTCACAGCCAACAGTGATTTACAGTCAAAAGATTAAATGTTAAAATTTCATCCATGTTGACCATTTTGGGAAAATTCGACAGGTCCGGAGTCATCGTTTTTCATCAGAAAATTGATTTTAGGAGTGTACCAAAAAGGATTCAAAATGTCAATTGAATTGTGCCTCATGTTGAATACCCACTTTTGAAACCCTCACAGTGACCAAAATTGCCATTTTTACAGAGTTTTGCTTACTCAAAAGCTTCCATTTTGACCAATTTTAGGCACCGAAATGACTTTAAACACACTTTTTTTAGTTGAAAAAGTCATATTAACACATTCCAACAGTCATTTAGAGTCAAAAGATTAAAAGGTAAAATTTCATCCATGTTGACCATTTTGGGAAAGTTCGACAGGTCCGGAGTCATCGTTTTTCATCAGAAAATTGATTTTTTGGAGTGTACCAAAAATGATTCAAAATGTCAATTGGATCGTGCCTCATGTTGAATAACCTCTTTTGAAACCCTCACAGTGACCAAAATTGCCATTTTTACAGAGCTTTGCTTACTCAAAAGCTTCAATTTTGACCAATTTCAGGCACCGAAAGGACATTAAACACACTTATTTTAGTTGAACAAGTCAAAATTCACATCCAACCGGCATCAAAAGATTAAAAGTCAAAATTTCATCCATGTTGACCATTTTGGGAAAGTTCGACAGGTCCGGAGTCATCGTTTTTCATCAGAAAATTGATTTTTTGGAGTGTACCAAAAATGATTCAAAATGTCAATTGGATCGTGCCTCATGTTGAATAACCACTTTTTAAACCCTCACAGTGACCAAAATTGCCATTTTTACAGAGCTTTGCTTACTCAAAAGCTTCCATTTTGACCAATTTCAGGCACCGAAATGACTTTAAACACACTTATTTTAGTTGAACAAGTCATAATTCACATCCAACAGTCATTTAGAGCCAAAAGATTAAATGTTAAAATTTCATCCATATTGACCATTTTGGGAAAGTTCGACAGGTCCGGAGTCATTGTTTTTCATCAGAAAATTGATTTTTTTGAGTGTACCAAATATGAATCAAAATGTCAATTGGATATTGCCTCATGTTGATTAACCACTTTTGAAACCCTCACCGTGACCAAAATTGCCATTTTTACAGAGCTTTGCTTACTCAAAAGCTTCCATTTTGACCAATTTCAGGCACCGAAATGACTTTAAACACACTTATCTTAGTTGAACAAGTCAAAATTCACATCCAACAGGCATTTAGAGTCAAAAGATTAAATGTTAAAATTTCATCCATATTGAGCATTTTGGGAAAGTTCGACAGGTCCGGAGTCATCGTTTTTCATCAGAAAATTGATTTTTTGGAGTGTACCAAAAATGATTCAAAATGTCAATTGGATTGTGCCTCATGTTGAATAACCGCTTTTAAAACCCTCACAGTGACCAAAATTGCCATTTTTACAGAGCTTTGCTTACTTAAAAGCTTCCATTTTGACCAATTTCAGGCACCTAAATGACTTTAAACACACTTATTTTATTTGAACAAGTCAAAATTCACATCCAACCGGCATCAAAAGATTAAAAGTTAAAATTACATCCATGTTGACCATTTTGGGAAAGATCGACAGTTTCGGAGTCATCATTTTTCATCGGAAAATTGATTTTTTGGAGTGTACCAAAAATTATTCAAAATGTCAATTGAATTGTGCCTCATGTTGAATAACCACTTTTGAAACCCTCACAGTGACCAAAATTGCCATTTTTACAGAGCTTTGATTACTCAAAAGCTTTCATTTTGACCAATTTCAGGCACCGAAATGACTTTAAACACACTTTTTTTAGTTGAAAAAGTCATAATTCACATCCAACAGTCATTTAGAGTCAAAAGATTAAAAGTTAAAATTTCATCCATGTTGACCATTTTGGGAAAGTTCGACAGGTCCGGAGTCATCGTTTTTCATCAGAAAACTGATTTTTGTAGTGTACCAAAAATGATTCAAAATGTCAATTGGATCGTGCCTCATGTTGAATAACCACTTTTGAAACCCTCACAGTGACCAAAATTGCCATTTTTACAGAGTTTTGCTTGCTCAAAAGCTTCCATTTTGACCAATTTTAGGCACCGAAATGACTTTAAACACACTTATTTTAGTTGAACAAGTCAACATTTACATCCAACAGTCATTTAGAGTCAAAAGATTAAAAGTTAAAATTTCATTCATATTGACCATTTTGGGAAAGTTCGACAGGTCCGGAGTCATCGTTTTTCATCAGAAAATGGATTTTTTGGATTGTAACAAAAATGATTCAAAATGTCAATTGGATCGTGCCTCATGTTGAATAACCACTTTTGAAACCCTCACAGTGACCAAAATTGCCATTTTTACAGAGCTTTGCTAACTCAAAAGCTTCAATTTTGACCAATTTCAAGCACCAAAATGACTTTAAACACACTTATTTTAGTTGAAAAAGTCATAATTCACATCCAACAGTCATTTTGAGTCAAAAGATTAAAAGTTAAAATTTCATCCATGTTGACCATTTTGGGAAAGTTCGACAGGTCCGGAGTCATCGTTTTTCATCAGAAAATTGATTTTTTTGGAGTGTACCAAAAATGATTCAAAATGTCAATTGGATCGTGCCTCATGTTGAATAACCACTTTTGAAACCCTCACAGTGACCAAAATTGCCATTTTTACAGAGCTTTGCTTACTCAAAAGCTTCCATTTTGACCAATTTCAGGCACCGAATTTACTTTAAACACACTTATTTTAGTTGAAAAACTCATATTTCACAGCCAACAGTCATTTACAGTCAAAAGATTAAATGTTAAAATTTCATCCATGTTGACCATTTTGGGAAAATTCGACAGGTCCGGAGTCATCGTTTTTCATCAGAAAATTGATGTTAGGAGTGTACCAAAAATGATTCAAAATGTCAATTGGATCGTGCCTCATGTTGAATAACCACTTTTGAAACCCTCACAGTGACCAAAATTGCCATTTTTACAGAGTTTTGCTAACTCAAAAGCTTCAATTTTGACTAATTTCAGGTACCAAAATTACTTTAAACACACTTATTTTAGTTGAAAAAGTCATAATTCACATCCAAATGTCATTTAGAGTCAAAAGATTCAAAGTTAAAATTTCATCCATGTTGACCATTTTAGGAAAGTTCGACAGGTCCGGAGTCATCGTTTTTCATCAGAAAATTGATTTTTTGTAGTGTACCAAAAATGATTCAAAATGTCAATTGGATCGTGCCACATGTTGAATAACCACTTTTGAAGCCCTCACAGTGACCAAAATTGCCATTTTTACAGAGCTTTGCTTACTCAAAAGCTTTCATTTTGACCAATTTCAGGCACCGAAATGACTTTAAACACACTTTTTTTAGTTGAAAAAGTCATAATAACACATTCCAACAGTCATTTAGAGTCAAAAGAATAAAAGTTAAAATGTCATCCATGTTGACCATTTTGGGAAAGTTCGACAGGTCCGGAGTCATCGTTTTTCATCAGAAAATTGATTTTTTGGAGTGTACCAAAAATGATTCAAAATGTCAATTGGATCGTGCCTCATGTTGAATAACCACTTTTGAAACCCTCACAGTGACCAATATTGCCATTTTTACAGAGCTTTGCTTACTCAAAAGCTTCCATTATGACCAATTTCAGGCACCGAATTTACTTTAAACACACTTATTTTAGTTGAAAAACTCATATTTCACAGCCAACAGTGATTTACAGTCAAAAGATTAAATGTTAAAATTTCATCCATGTTGACCATTTTGGGAAAATTCGACAGGTCCGGAGTCATCGTTTTTCATCAGAAAATTGATTTTAGGAGTGTACCAAAAATGATTCAAAATGTCAATTGGATCGTGCCTCATGTTGAATAACCACTTTTGAAACCCTCACAGTGACCAAAATTGCCATTTTTACAGAGTTTTGCTAACTCAAAAGCTTCAATTTTGACTAATTTCAGGTACCGAAATTACTTTAAACACACTTATTTTAGTTGAAAAACTCATAATTCACATCCAACAGTCATTTACAGTCAAAAGATTAAATGTTAAAATGTAACCCATATTGACCATTTTGGCAACGTTCGACAAGTCCGGAGTCATCGTTTTTCATCAGAAAATTGATTTTTTTACTGTACCAAAAATTATTCAAAATGTCATTTGGATCGTGCCTCATGTTGAATAACCACTTTTAAAACCCTCATAGTGACCAAAATTGCAATTTTTACAGAGCTTTGCTTACTCAAAAGCTTCCATTTTGACCAATTGCAGGCACCAAAATGACTTTTTAAGCAGACTTATTTTAGTTGAAAAACTCATATTTCACAGCCAACAGTCATTTACAGTCAAAAGATTAAAAGTTAAAATTTCATCCATGTTGACCATTTTGGGAAAGTTCGACAGGTCCGGAGTCATCGTTTTTCATCAGAAAACTGATTTTTGTAGTGTACCAAAAATGATTCAAAATGTCAATTGGATCGTGCCTCATGTTGAATAACCACTTTTGAAACCCTCACAGTGACCAAAATTGCCATTTTTACAGAGCTTTGCTTACTCAAAAGCTTCCATTTTGACCAATTTCAGGCACCGAAATGACTTTAAACACACTTATTTTAGTTGAAAAAGTTATAATTTACACCCAACAGTCATTTAGAGTCAAAAGATTAAAAGTTAAAATTTCATTCATATTGACCATTTTGGGAAAGTTCGACAGGTCCGGAGTCATCGTTTTTCATCAGAAAATGGATTTTTTGGATTGTAACAAAAATGATTCAAAATGTCAATTGGATCGTGCCTCATGTTGAATAACCACTTTTGAAACCCTCACAGTGACCAAAATTGCCATTTTTACAGAGCTTTGCTAACTCAAAAGCTTAAATTTTGACCAATTTCAAGCACCGAAATGACTTTAAACACACTTATTTTAGTTGAAAAAGTCATAATTCACATCCAACAGTCATTTTGAGTCAAAAGATTAAAAGTTAAAATTTCATCCATGTTGACCATTTTGGGAAAGTTTGACAGGTCCGGAGTCATCGTTTTTCATCAGAAAATTGATTTTTTGGAGTGTACCAAAAATGATTCAAAATGTCAATTGGATCGTGCCTCATGTTGAATAACCACTTTTGAAACCCTCACAGTGACCAAAATTGCCATTTTTACAGAGCTTTGCTTACTCAAAAGCTTCCATTTTGACCAATTTCAGGCACCGAATTTACTTTAAACACACTTATTTTAGTTGAAAAACTCATATTTCACAGCCAACAGTCATTTACAGTCAAAAGATTAAATGTTAAAATTTCATCCATGTTGACCATTTTGGGAAAATTCGACAGGTCCGGAGTCATCGTTTTTCATCAGAAAATTGATGTTAGGAGTGTACCAAAAATTATTCAAAATGTCAATTGGATCGTGCCTCATGTTGAATAACCACTTTTGAAACCCTCACAGTGACCAAAATTGCCATTTTTACAGAGTTTTGCTAACTCAAAAGCTTCAATTTTGACTAATTTCAGGTACCAAAATTACTTTAAACACACTTATTTTAGTTGAAAAAGTCATAATTCACATCCAAATGTCATTTAGAGTCAAAAGATTAAAAGTTCAAATTTCATCCATGTTGACCATTTTAGGAAAGTTCGACAGGTCCGGAGTCATCGTTTTTCATCAGAAAATTGATTTTTTGTAGTGTACCAAAAATGATTCAAAATGTCAATTGGATCGTGCCACATGTTGAATAACCACTTTTGAAGCCCTCACAGTGACCAAAATTGCCATTTTTACAGAGCTTTGCTTACTCAAAAGCTTTCATTTTGACCAATTTCAGGCACCGAAATGACTTTAAACACACTTTTTTTAGTTGAAAAAGTCATAATAACACATTCCAACAGTCATTTAGAATCAAAAGATTAAAAGTTAAAATTTCATCCATGTTGACCATTTTGGGAAAGTTCGACAGGTCCTGAGTCATCGTTTTTCATCAGAAAATTGATTTTTTGGAGTGTACCAAAAATGATTCAAAATGTCAATTGGATCGTGCCTCATGTTGAATAACCACTTTTGAAACCGTCACAGTGACCAAAATTGCCATTTTTACAGAGCTTTGCTTACTCAAAAGCTTCCATTATGACCAATTTCAGGCACCAAATTTACTTTAAACACACTTATTTTAGTTGAAAAACTCATATTTCACAGCCAACAGTGATTTACAGTCAAAAGATTAAATGTTAAAATTTCATCCATGTTGACCATTTTGGGAAAATTCGACAGGTCCGGAGTCATCGTTTTTCATCAGAAAATTGATTTTAGGAGTGTACCAAAAATGATTCAAAATGTCAATTGGATCGTGCCTCATGTTGAATAACCACTTTTGAAACCCTCACAGTGACCAAAATTGCCATTTTTACAGAGGTTTGCTAACTCAAAAGCTTCAATTTTGACTAATTTCAGGTACCGAAATTACTTTAAACACACTTATTTTAGTTGAAAAACTCATAATTCACATCCAACAGTCATTTACAGTCAAAAGATTAAATGTTAAAATGTAACCCATATTGACCATTTTGGCAACGTTCGACAAGTCCGGAGTCATCGTTTTTCATCACAAAATTGATTTTTTGGAGTGTACCAAAAATGATTCAAAATGTCAATTGGATCGTGCCTCATGTTGAATAACCACTTTTGAAACCCTCATAGTGACCAAAATTGCAATTTATACAGAGCTTTGCTTACTCAAAAGCTTCCATTTTGACCAATTCCAGGCACCAAAATGACTTTTTAAGCAGACTTATTTTAGTTGAAAAACTCATATTTCACAGCCAACAGTCATTTACAGTCAAAAGATTAAATGTTAAAATTTCATCCATATTGACCATTTTGGGAACGTTCGACAGGTCCGGAGTCATCGTTTTTCATCACAAAATTGATTTTTGGAGTGTACCAAAAATGATTCAAATGTTAATTGGATCGTGCCTCATGTTCAATAACCACTTTTGAAACCCTCACAGTGACCAAAATTGCCATTTTTACAGAGATTTGCTTACTCAAAAGCTTCCATTTTGACCAATTCCAGGCACCAAAATGACTTTAAACAGACTTATTTTAGTTGAAAAAGTCATAATTCACATCCAACAGTCATTTAGAGTCAAAAGATTAAAAGTTAAAATGTCATCCATGTTGACCATTTTGGGCAAGTTCGACAGTTGCGGAGTCATCGTTTTTTCAGATAATTGATTTATTGGAGTGTACCAAAAATGATTCAAAATGTCAATTGGATCATGCCTCATGTTGAATAACCGCTTTTGAAACCCTTACAGTGACCAACATTGCCATTTTTACAGAGCTTTGCTTACTCAAAAGCTTCCATTTTGACCAATTTCAGGCACCAAAATGACTTTAAACACACTTATTTTAGTTGAAAAAGTCATTATTCACATCCAACAGTCATTTAGAGTCAAAAGATTAAAAGATAAAATTTCATCCATGTTGACCATTTTGGGAAAGTTCGACATGTCCGGAGTCATCGTTTTTCATCAGCAAATTGATATTTTGTAGTCTACAAAAATGATTCAAAATGTCAATTGGATCGTGCCTCATTATGAATAACCACTTTTGAAACCCTCAAAGTGACCAAAATTGCAATTTTTACAGAGTTTTGCTTACTTAAAAGCTTCCATTTTGACCAATTTCATGCACCGAAATTACTTTAAACACACGTATTTTAGTTGAAAAACTCATATTTCACAGCCAACAGTCATTTACAGTCAAAAGATTAAATGTTAAAATTTCATCCATATTGACCATTTTGGGAACGTTCGACAGGTCCGGAGTCATCGTTTTTCATCAGAAAATTGATTTTTAGAGTGTACCAAAAATGATTCAAAATGTCAATTGGATCGTGCCTCATGTTGAATAACCACTTTTGAAACCCTCACAGTGACCAAAATTGCCATTTTTACAGAGCTTTGCTTACTCAAAAGCTTCCATTTTGACCAATTTCAGGCACCAAAATGACTTTAAACACACTTATTTTAGTTGAAAAACTCATAATTCACATCCAACAGTCATTTACAGTCAAAAGATTAAATGTTAAAATGTAACCCATATTGACCATTTTGGCAACGTTCGACAAGTCCGGAGTCATCGTTTTTCATCAGAAAATTGATTTTTTTACTGTACCAAAAATTATTCAAAATGTCATTTGGATCGTGCCTCATGTTGAATAACCACTTTTGAAACCCTCATAGTGACCAAAATTGCAATTTTTACAGAGCTTTGCTTACTCAAAAGCTTCCATTTTGACCAATTGCAGGCACCAAAATGACTTTTTAAGCAGACTTATTTTAGTTGAAAAACTCATATTTCACAGCCAACAGTCATTTACAGTCAAAAGATTAAAAGTTAAAATTTCATCCATGTTGACCATTTTGTGAAAGTACGACAGGTTCGGAGTCATCGTTTTTCATCAGAAAATTGATTTTTTTGGAGTGTACCAAAAATGATTCAAAATGTCAATTGGATCGTGCCTCATGTTGAATAACCACTTTTGAAACCCTCACAGTGACCAAAATTGCCATTTTTACAGAGCTTTGCTTACTCAAAAGCTTCCATTTTGACCAATTTCAGGCACCGAATTTACTTTAAACACACTTATTTTAGTTGAAAAACTCATATTTCACAGCCAACAGTCATTTACAGTCAAAAGATTAAATGTTAAAATTTCATCCATGTTGACCATTTTGGGAAAATTCGACAGGTCCGGAGTCATCGTTTTTCATCAGAAAATTGATGTTAGGAGTGTACCAAAAATGATTCAAAATGTCAATTGGATCGTGCCTCATGTTGAATAACCACTTTTGAAACCCTCACAGTGACCAAAATTGCCATTTTTACAGAGTTTTGCTAACTCAAAAGCTTCAATTTTGACTAATTTCAGGTACCAAAATTACTTTAAACACACTTATTTTAGTTGAAAAAGTCATAATTCACATCCAAATGTCATTTAGAGTCAAAAGATTAAAAGTTCAAATTTCATCCATGTTGACCATTTTAGGAAAGTTCGACAGGTCCGGAGTCATCGTTTTTCCTCAGAAAATTGATTTTTTGTAGTGTACCAAAAATTATTCAAAATGTCAATTGGATCGTGCCACATGTTGAATAACCACTTTTGAAGCCCTCACAGTGACCAAAATTGCCATTTTTACAGAGCTTTGCTTACTCAAAAGCTTTCATTTTGACCAATTTCAGGCACCGAAATGACTTTAAACACACTTTTTTTAGTTGAAAAAGTCATAATAACACATTCCAACAGTCATTTAGAGTCAAAAGATTAAAAGTTAAAATTTCATCCATGTTGACCATTTTGGGAAAGTTCGACAGGTCCGGAGTCATCGTTTTTCATCAGAAAATTGATTTTTTGGAGTGTACCAAAAATGATTCAAAATGTCAATTGGATCGTGCCTCATGTTGAATAACCACTTTTGAAACCCTCACAGTGACCAAAATTGCCATTTTTACAGAGCTTTGCTTACTCAAAAGCTTCCATTATGACCAATTTCAGGCACCGAATTTACTTTAAACACACTTATTTTAGTTGAAAAACTCATATTTCACAGCCAACAGTGATTTACAGTCAAAAGATTAAATGTTAAAATTTCATCCATGTTGACCATTTTGGGAAAGTTCGACAGGTCCGGAGTCATCGTTTTTCATCAGAAAATTGATTTTTTGGAGTGTACCAAAAATGATTCAAAATGTCAATTGGATCGTGCCTCATGTTGAATAACCACTTTTGAAACCCTCATAGTGACCAAAATTGCAATTTTTACAGAGCTTTGCTTACTCAAAAGCTTCCATTTTGACCAATTCCAGGCACCAAAATGACTTTTTAAGCAGACTTATTTTAGTTGAAAAACTCATATTTCACAGCCAACAGTCATTTACAGTCAAAAGATTAAATGTTAAAATTTCATCCATATTGACCATTTTGGGAACGTTCGACAGGTCCGGAGTCATCGTTTTTCATCACAAAATTGATTTTTGGAGTGTACCAAAAATGATTCAAATGTCAATTGGATCGTGCCTCATGTTCAATAACCACTTTTGAAACCCTCACAGTGACCAAAATTGCCATTTTTACAGAGATTTGCTTACTCAAAAGCTTCCATTTTGACCAATTCCAGGCACCAAAATGACTTTAAACAGACTTATTTTAGTTGAAAAAGTCATAATTCACATCCAACAGTCATTTAGAGTCAAAAGATTAAAAGTAAAAATGTCATCCATGTTGACCATTTTGGGCAAGTTCGACAGTTGCGGAGTCATCGTTTTTTCAGATAATTGATTTATTGGAGTGTACCAAAAATGATTCAAAATGTCAATTGGATCATGCCTCATGTTGAATAACCGCTTTTGAAACCCTTACAGTGGCCAACATTGCCATTTTTACAGAGCTTTGCTTACTCAAAAGCTTCCATTTTGACCAATTTCAGGCACCAAAATGACTTTAAACACACTTATTTTAGTTGAAAAAGTCATTATTCACATCCAACAGTCATTTAGAGTCAAAAGATTAAAAGATAAAATTTCATCCATGTTGACCATTTTGGGAAAGTTCGACATGTCCGGAGTCATCGTTTTTCATCAGCAAATTGATGTTTTGTAGTCTACAAAAATGATTCAAAATGTCAATTGGATCGTGCCTCATTATGAATAACCACTTTTGAAACCCTCAAAGTGACCAAAATTGCAATTTTTACAGAGTTTTGCTTACTTAAAAGCTTCCATTTTGACCAATTTCATGCACCGAAATTACTTTAAACACACGTATTTTAGTTGAATAACTCATATTTCACAGCCAACAGTCATTTACAGTCAAAAGATTAAATGTTAAAATTTCATCCATATTGACCATTTTGGGAACGTTCGACAGGTCCGGAGTCATAGTTTTTCATCAGAAAATTGATTTTTAGAGTGTACCAAAAATGATTCAAAATGTCAATTGGATCGTGCCTCATGTTGAATAACCACTTTTGAAACCCTCACAGTGACCAAAATTGCCATTTTTACAGAGCTTTGCTTACTCAAAAGCTTCCATTTTGACCAATTTCAGGCACCAAAATGACTTTAAACACACTTATTTTAGTTGAAAAACTCATATTTCACAGCCAACAGTGATTTAGAGTCAAAAGATTAAATGTTAAAATTTCATCCATGTTGACCATTTTGGGAAAATTCGACAGGTCCGGAGTCATCGTTTTTCATCAGAAAATTGATTTTAGGAGTGTACCAAAAATGATTCAAAATGTCAATTGGATCGTGCCTCATGTTGAATAACCACTTTTGAAACCCTCACAGTGACCAAAATTGCCATTTTTACAGAGTTTTGCTAACTCAAAAGCTTCAATTTTGACTAATTTCAGGTACCGAAATTACTTTAAACACACTTATTTTAGTTGAAAAACTCATAATTCACATCCAACAGTCATTTACAGTCAAAAGATTAAATGTTAAAATGTAACCCATATTGACCATTTTGGCAACGTTCGACAAGTCCGGAGTCATCGTTTTTCATCAGAAAATTGATTTTTTTACTGTACCAAAAATTATTCAAAATGTCATTTGGATCGTGCCTCATGTTGAATAACCACTTTTGAAACCCTCATAGTGACCAAAATTGCAATTTTTACAGAGCTTTGCTTACTCAAAAGCTTCCATTTTGACCAATTCCAGGCACCAAAATGACTTTTTAAGCAGACTTATTTTAGTTGAAAAACTCATATTTCACAGCCAACAGTCATTTACAGTCAAAAGATTAAATGTTAAAATTTCATCCATATTGACCATTTTGGGAACGTTCGACAGGTCCGGAGTCATCGTTTTTCATCACAAAATTGATTTTTGGAGTGTACCAAAAATGATTCAAATGTCAATTGGATCGTGCCTCATGTTCAATAACCACTTTTGAAACCCTCACAGTGACCAAAATTGCCATTTTTACAGAGATTTGCTTACTCAAAAGCTTCCATTTTGACCAATTCCAGGCACCAAAATGACTTTAAACAGACTTATTTTAGTTGAAAAAGTCATAATTCACATCCAACAGTCATTTAGAGTCAAAAGATTAAAAGTTAAAATGTCATCCATGTTGACCATTTTGGGCAAGTTCGACAGTTGCGGAGTCATCGTTTTTTCAGATAATTGATTTATTGGAGTGTACCAAAAATGATTCAAAATGTCAATTGGATCATGCCTCATGTTGAATAACCGCTTTTGAAACCCTCACAGTGACCAACATTGCCATTTTTACAGAGCTTTGCTTACTCAAAAGCTTCCATTTTGACCAATTTCAGGCACCAAAATGACTTTAAACACACTTATTTTAGTTGAAAAAGTCATTATTCACATCCAACAGTCATTTAGAGTCAAAAGATTAAAAGATAAAATTTCATCCATGTTGACCATTTTGGGAAAGTTCGACATGTCCGGAGTCATCGTTTTTCATCAGCAAATTGATATTTTGTAGTCTACAAAAATGATTCAAAATGTCAATTGGATCGTGCCTCATTATGAATAACCACTTTTGAAACCCTCAAAGTGACCAAAATTGCAATTTTTACAGAGTTTTGCTTACTTAAAAGCTTCCATTTTGACCAATTTCATGCACCGAAATTACTTTAAACACACGTATTTTAGTTGAAAAACTCATATTTCACAGCCAACAGTCATTTACAGTCAAAAGATTAAATGTTAAAATTTCATCCATATTGACCATTTTGGGAACGTTCGACAGGTCCGGAGTCATCGTTTTTCATCAGAAAATTGATTTTTAGAGTGTACCAAAAATGATTCAAAATGTCAATTGGATCGTGCCTCATGTTGAATAACCACTTTTGAAACCCTCACAGTGACCAAAATTGCCATTTTTACAGAGCTTTGCTTACTCAAAAGCTTCCATTTTGACCAATTTCAGGCACCAAAATGACTTTAAACAGACTTATTTTAGTTGAAAAAGTCATAATTCACATCCAACAGTCATTTAGAGTCAAAAGATTAAAAGTTAAAATTTCATCCATGTTTACCATTTTGGGAAAGTTCGACAGTTGCGGAGTCATCGTTTTTTCAGATAATTGATTTTTTCGAGTGTACCAAAAATGATTCAAAATGTCAATTGGATCGTGCGTCATGTTGAATAACCACTTTTGAAACCCTCACAGTGACCAAAATTGCCATTTTTACAGAGTTTTCTTACTCAAAAGCTTCCATTTTTACCAATTTCAGGCACCGAAATGACTTTAAACACACTTATTTTAGTTGAACAAGTCATAATTCACATCCAACAGTCATTTAGAGTCAAAAGATTAAAAGTTAAAATTTCATCCATGTTGACCATTTTGGGAAAGTTCGACAGTTCCGGAGTCATCGTTTTTTCAGATAATTGATTTTTTTGGACTGTACCAAAAATGATTCAAAATGTCAATTGGATCGTACCTCATGTTGAATAACCACTTTTGAAACCCTCCCAGTGACCTAAAATGCCGTTTTTACAGAGCTTTGCTTACTCAAAAGCTTCCATTTTGACCAATTTCAGGCACCGAAAAGACTTTAAACACACTTATTTTAGTTGAAAAAGTCATTATTCACATCCAACAGTCATTTAGAGTCAAAAGATTAAAAGATAAAATTTCATCCATGTTGACCATTTTGGGAAAGTTCGACAGGTCCGGAGTCATCGTTTTTGCATCAGAAAATTGATTTTTTGGAGTGTACCAAAAATGATTCAAAATGTCAATTGGATTGTGCCTCATGTTGAATAACCACTTTTGAAACCCTCATAGTGACCAAAATTGCCATTTTTACAGAGCTTTGCTTACTCAAAAGCTTCCATTTTGACCAATTTCAGGCACCGAAACGACTTTATACACACTTCTTTTAGTTGAAAAAGTCATAATTCACATCCAACAGTCATTTAGAGTCAAAAGATTAAAAGTGAAAATTTCATCCATGTTGACCATTTTGGGAAAGTTCGACAGGTCCGGAGTCATCGTTTTTCATCAGAAAACTGATTTTTGTAGTGTACCAAAAATGATTCAAAATGTCAATTGGATCGTTCCTCATGTTGAATAACCACTTTTGAAACCCTCACAGTGACCAAAATTGCCATTTTTACAGAGCTTTGCTAACTCAAAAGCTTCAATTTTGACCAATTTCAAGCACCGAAATGACTTTAAACACACTTATTTTAGTTGAAAAAGTCATAATTCACATCCAACAGTCATTTTGAGTCAAAAGATTAAAAGTTAAAATTTCATCCATGTTGACCATTTTGGGAAAGTTCGACAGGTCCGGAGTCATCGTTTTTCATCAGAAAATTGATTTTTTGGAGTGTACCAAAAATGATTCAAAATGTCAATTGGATCGTGCCTCATGTTGAATAACCACTTTTGAAACCCTCACAGTGACCAAAATTGCCATTTTTACAGAGCTTTGCTTACTCAAAAGCTTCCATTTTGACCAATTTCAGCCACCGAATTTACTTTAAACACACTTATTTTAGTTGAAAAACTCATATTTCACAGCCAACAGTCATTTACAGTCAAAAGATTAAATGTTAAAATTTCATCCATGTTGACCATTTTGGGAAAATTCGACAGGTCCGGAGTCATCGTTTTTCATCAGAAAATTGATTTTAGGAGTGTACCAAAAATGATTCAAAATGTCAATTGGATCGTGCCTCATGTTGAATAACCACTTTTGAAACCCTCACAGTGACCAACATTGCCATTTTTACAGAGCTTTGCTTACTCAAAAGCTTCCATTTTGACCAATTTCAGGCACCGAAATGACTTTAAACACACTTATTTTAGTTGAACAAGTCATAATTCACATCCAACAGTCATTTAGAGTCAAAAGATTAAAAGTTAAAATTTCATCCATGTTGACCAATTTTGGAAAATTCGACAGGTCCGGAGTCATCGTTTTTCATCAGAAAATTGATTTTTTGTAGTGAACCCAAAATGATTCAAAATGTCAATTGGATCGTGCCACATGTTGAATAACCACTTTTAAAGCCCTCACAGTGACCAAAATTGCCATTTTTACAGAGCTTTGCTTACTTAAAAGCTTTCATTTTGACCAATTTAAGGCACCGAAATGACTTTAAACACACTTTTTTAGTTGAAAAAGTCATAATAACACATTCCAACAGTCATTTAGAGTCAAAAGATTAAAAGTTAAAATTTCATCCATGTTGACCATTTTGGGAAAGTTCGACAGGTCCGGAGTCATCGTTTTTCATCAGAAAATTGATTTTTTGGAGTGTACCAAAAATGATTCAAAATGTCAATTGGATCGTGCCTCATGTTGAATAACCACTTTTGAAACCCTCACAGTGACCAAAATTGCCATTTTTACAGAGCTTTGCTTACTCAAAAGCTTCCATTATGACCAATTTCAGGCACCGAATTTACTTTAAACACACTTATTTTAGTTGAAAAACTCATATTTCACAGCCAACAGTCATTTACAGTCAAAAGATTAAATGTTAAAATTTCATCCATGTTGACCATTTTGGGAAAATTCGACAGGTCCGGAGTCATCGTTTTTCATCAGAAAATTGATTTTAGGAGTGTACCAAAAATGATTCAAAATGTCAATTGGATCGTGCCTCATGTTGAATAACCACTTTTGAAACCCTCACAGTGACCAAAATTGCCATTTTTACAGAGTTTTGCTAACTCAAAAGCTTCAATTTTGACTAATTTCAGGTACCGAAATTACTTTAAACACACTTATTTTAGTTGAACAAGTCATAATTCACATCCAACAGTCATTTAGAGTCAAAAGATTAAAAGTTAAAATTTCATCCATGTTGACCAATTTCGGAAAATTCGACAGGTCCGGAGTCATCGTTTTTCATCAGAAAATTGATTTTTTGTAGTGAACCCAAAATGATTCAAAATGTCAATTGGATCGTGCCACATGTTGAATAACCACTTTTAAAGCCCTCACAGTGACCAAAATTGCCATTTTTACAGAGCTTTGCTTACTTAAAAGCTTTCATTTTGACCAATTTCAGGCACCGAAATGACTTTAAACACACTTTTTTAGTTGAAAAAGTCATAATAACACATTCCAACAGTCATTTAGAGTCAAAAGATTAAAAGTTAAAATTTCATCCATGTTGACCATTTTGGGAAAGTTCGACAGGTCCGGAGTCATCGTTTTTCATCAGAAAATTGATTTTTTGGAGTGTACCAAAAATGATTCAAAATGTCAATTGGATCGTGCCTCATGTTGAATAACCACTTTTGAAACCCTCACAGTGACCAAAATTGCCATTTTTACAGAGCTTTGCTTACTCAAAAGCTTCCATTATGACCAATTTCAGGCACCGAATTTACTTTAAACACACTTATTTTAGTTGAAAAACTCATATTTCACAGCCAACAGTCATTTACAGTCAAAAGATTAAATGTTAAAATTTCATCCATGTTGACCATTTTGGGAAAATTCGACAGGTCCGGAGTCATCGTTTTTCATCAGAAAATTGATTTTAGGAGTGTACCAAAAATGATT
The DNA here is from genome assembly GCF_964261635.1 of Lissotriton helveticus. Classification (NCBI taxonomy): domain Eukaryota; kingdom Metazoa; phylum Chordata; class Amphibia; order Caudata; family Salamandridae; genus Lissotriton; species Lissotriton helveticus. Next base: position 340,733,838 of record NC_136072.1, read on the forward strand.
CAAAATGTCAATTGGATCGTGCCTCATGTTGAATAACTACTTTTGAAACCCTCACAGTGACCAAAATTGCCATTTTTACAGAGTTTTGCTAACTCAAAAGCTTCAATTTTGACTAATTTCAGGTACCGAAATTACTTTAAACACACTTATTTTAGTTGAAAAACTCATAATTCACATCCAACAGTCATTTACAGTCAAAAGATTAAATGTTAAAATGTAACCCATATTGACCATTTTGGCAACGTTCGACAAGTCCGGAGTCATCGTTTTTCATCAGAAAATTGATTTTTTTACTGTACCAAAAATTATTCAAAATGTCAATTGGATCGTGCCTCATGTTGAATAACCACTTTTGAAACCCTGTGGTATATAAATAAATAATACCGGATCTATTTTTTAATGAATAAATGAATAACAGGTAGCTCAATAAATAAGAGTCAAGATTCGAGGTAGTAGGAGTTTTGCAGGTTTATTACAGCATAAAGGACAGGAGCGGGACAACCTGCATAGGAATAGGATGGCAGGGCCCAGCAGCTGCTGGGGCTCGATCTGGGATGAGCACGCTCGGAAGGAGTAACTTTTTAATAACAGTACATGAGCATATATACATAACGCAAACACATAGCATTACATCGCAATAGGCGTAGCAGTGGGAGGAGCAATAGGCGTGACGCGTAGCAGTCGCGAAAGATAAGGGTGAAAAAGAGGTGTAACAGAGGCGTATACATAGACATGTGATGCAAACGTAACAGAATATGTCATGAATGGGGCGGAAACATGGAGGGGGCTACCTAAGGAGCCGGGACCTCTGACCTGATGGTGCGCGCAAACTGGCAATGACGTGTTACTAGGAGAAGCTGGGGGCTACGAACTCTGTGCTAGGAGCAGAGACTGAAGTCTGGAGAGTCAGGGCGACATGTACCTAAGCAGTATCTAGTATCTGATGTTTAGAGAACATGTTGATATAAACTATAAGTCAGGAGGGGAGAGGCTAACTGATTCTAAGACTGGAGCATGCATTATTCTACATGTAGTGCGTGATGAAGAATATTAAATGACCATTAATACAGTATTTCTCTAACGTGGAGACGTGAAGGCTAGACAATGACGGAAACTATTGATGCGATTCAGTAGCTTTAGGAATGCAGAGAAGGAGGGCTGGACTGATAGCTAGAATCATAACATACTCTTGGCAGACTCAGAGGCAGAGCCAGGCTGAACCGGGCACTGTGAGGCAGGAAGTAAGTGAAGGGTCGAGGATACAGGTGGGGGCTGTATCACTCCTCAGCGAGGGCTTCAGGAGGCAGGAGACAGGAGCTGAATCTGGTGTCCAGGCCCTTTTGAGGCCTAGAAACGAGGACTTTACAATGGAATAACGTGCACACTGAGAAACGTGGCAACGTAGCTTTACATAGGCCTGATATTCGTAGTATTCACGAGAACTGGAAACTGACATACTAAAGGTGGACACAACTGTAATTGCATCTTTAATTGAACATGGGGAATAACATATGCATATTAATCATGCACAGATAACATATGATGGAGGACTCGTAGGGACACAGAACATGGCAAAATTTACTTTTCCACATTCCCTCCTTGTCACTACGTTTCCATCAGGAAACATCAATATTCATGATACCATCTATCATTTCATACAGTATCATTTGTTCGTCTCGAATTTTCTGGGAACGGGATCTAGAACGGGGCTTGGGACTAGGAATACAGGAGGTAGCACAAATGCCGCAAATCGCAGGGCCACATTGTATACAGAGGCAGCAGCTGAATATGATCGCTACTGCAATACCTAGAAAAGACAAGACTTTCCATCCCCAAGCGGAAATTATATTCCAGAACCAACCGGACCATGTCCAGGTGCCTGGATCTTGGTGTAACAGATGGGCAATTTTATGGAGTCTGGTTATAGCTGAATAAACAGACGGCGCGTTATTTGGAATGAAAATGCAGCAACTAGATCCGATGACTCTACAGGCCCCGCCCCTATCGGCCAATATGACGTCAAGGACGAGACGATTCTGTAAAACGACAAATCTCATAGCAGATTGCTCTTCGGTTACGTTACCTAGAGCAGAGGCAGTCTCATTGACTACTACTTCAAGGGTTCTTGTTAACCTACGGATTAACTTACTATTCTGGATAGGTCCTATAAAGAAGAAGAAACCTCTATTGAAATCTGTATACTGTTCTAGAGCAGTTTCAGTATAATCGACAATTGGGGACTCGATCTCCCTTCTATGTCTAATGTGTACTAGATGTGTGTTTCTATGATAATCAGGTGGGGCTAGGAAAACTGGTGGCAGTAGGAAGGCGATGTAACAGGTTCCCTCCCAATCGAGGGGCAGACGAACATATGCGGTCTGACCACAAATAAAATAAGAATGACGTGAAGCTTTGAAAATAGATTTCCCACTGTCACTATACTTGACAATAGTAGTACAATCACTATGTCCTACGTGTACGGAACCATTATTTCGGACACATAATTCGCCTTTGACTGGTAGTACTGAAATTGTAGGTAAGTCTGGAGTGGAATCAGACTGAACATTCAGGACTATGAAATTCGAAGAATAATTACCTAAATTATACACTTCATTTTCTAGATCTAACCCGATTCTGTGGGGGAGACCTTGCTTGTCTGGAAAACATGTACTGTTAAGCAAAGACATATCTGTTGAGAATGACGTTAACGTGGACCATGCTCCACACGAACCATTATGTGAAAAAGGATAAGGAAAAAGTGGCAGAACTCCCTTCGGTGTCTGGAAAGGGGGGAGTCGACCACACACCCAACAATTTGTGGCATTGCTGGTCTGGTGTGAATAATGTAACATGCGGATGAAAGAATTATTTCGCATAGCGAGGCGGTAAGAGAGTTCATGAGGAGGCAGATCACTAAACGTGTGTTCTACTGTAGCATTAGCAGACTTATTTACATGAGAAACTGAAAAATACAGATAAAATGCATAACTGGTGCAGGAAATCATAATACTGAGAAATAATATGAAACATAGAAAAACGATACATCGGATTGAGTTTTGACTAACTCTCTCACTATGGGGGTCTATTTTATACATGTCAGAAACAGTCTAACCGTTTCACCTAGGGGAGGACTTAGACAATCAAACTGGCTGACTTATTTTACTAGACCGGAGTTTCAACTTATACTCCTGTTGCGGAGTTTTCTCTAACTGGGAAGGGTTCGTAGCAATGTCTTTTGCGGGACAGTCCTTAAAAATAATACTTTGGCAGTCCTTTGAATCCTGGGAAATGTTCTTTGAGACTGGTTTCAGTCCATAAAACTTCTTTATATGTGAAAGGTGCACCCAGCCTTTGCGTCCCTCCAACTTCACGGCTGTACGGGTGGTGAGGAGGACCTGTCGGGGTTCCTTCCAGCGAGGCTCCAGCGGACTTGAGCGGTCAAAATTCCGGACAAGGACCATGGATCCTGGAACGATTTCATGCGGTGCCACCTCGGTGTTGTCTGGAAATGCGGCGGCAACCTGTGAACGACAAGAGTTGAGGGCAGACATCAAGGAAGCTAGGTAATCTGTCAGCATATTACTTGAAACATCGGTAATACTTCGGGGTCTGGGTGTACCCCACATGTTAGGGGGGCGGCCGAAAACGACCTCATACGGGGACAGACCTGATCTGGAATGTGCGACCATGCGCATATAGAACAAAGCGACTGGCAGAGCTACTAGCCAGTCTACACCTTTCTCTTTACATACTTTGGCGATGCGGATTTTCAGGGTCTGGTTATGTCTCTCTACGAGACCTGCTGCTTCAGGGTGGCGTACACAATGGAACTTCCACTGGTACCCTAACAAAAGGGAAACATGTTTCATTAACTCTGAGGAGAATGGCTGGCCGTTGTCAGAATATACGACTCTAGGGAGTCCATAACGGAGGAAGAACTCACGAACCAACTGCTTGGCAGTGGTCGCGGCTGTGTAATCTGGGACTGGATATGCTTCTGTCCACCTGGACAAAGCGCATACAACTACAAGGACATACTTGAAACCTCGACATCGCTCCATCTGAATATAATCCATCTGGAGGACTTCAAAAGGGTGGTCAGGGGGCTGGAATCCACCTTGTTCCACCGGGACACTTTTACCTGGATTGAACTGACAACATATCATACAGGTACGGACTTTCTGCTTGGCTGCAGCTCGTAAATGCTTGTTGAACCAAAGGTTCTGGATACTGTCTAACATAGCTTTTTCTCCTAAATGTGCTGGACTATGTGCGGTATTAATAATGACTTGAACCATAGAGTCGGGGAGAAACCAAGTGGCTTTTCCTTTCGTTAACCATCCTTGATCTGTCTGGACCCCTCCTTGTTCGGACCATTTCTTGATTTCTTCGGGAGTAGCATGTAACTGGATATCTATGACATCTTGAGTAGGGTCCTTAACTGTCATACATGTAGTCGGATCTGGAGTGTGTGTCATGTTAACTGGAATGTCTGGAGTCTGTGCTGTAAGCTTGGCTGTGCGATCTGCTAGATCGTTACCTTGAGAAATAATGTCAGTAACTTTCGTGTGTGCTTTGCATTTCATGATAGCAATGGATGTCGGTAAATGTATGGCATCTAACAGAGCTTGAGTAAGGATACCATGCTGAATCTTGGTTCCATGAGAAGTCATGAAACCTCTCTCCTGCCATAGCACTCCAAAGTCGTGTACGACTCCAAATGCGTAGCGTGAATCTGTGTAAACATTAACTTTCCGGTTCTTGGCGTGTATGCAGGCTTGAGTCAGAGCAACTAGCTCTGCTGCTTGAGCGGACAGGGTGTCAATACGGTGTGTCTCAATAACTTCAGTGTCAGTAGTCACTGCATACGCGGCGACTAGTTCTCCTGTATTAGTTCTCATACATGAACCATCCACATAAAGTGTTAGGTCAGGATCTGGTAACGGAATATCTGTCAGATCTTGTCTTGGCTTGGTCGTGATATTAACTACTTCCACACAGTCGTGTGTGTCCGGACTTAAAGTAACTGATGGTAACAGTGTAGCAGGGTTCAGGATGTTGCAGCGTCTGATTTCTATGTGTGGCTGAAACAGTGTCAATTCATAACCTGTTAAACGTGCAATTGTCAAGTGCTGAGTTTGTGTTCGGTTTAAAAGAACTTCCACGGAGTGTGGAACTTGTACTGTCAGGGAGTGTCCTAACACTATGGAATCACTTTGTCTGATAGCTAGGGCTGTGGCTGCAACTGACTTGAGGCACGCAGGCAGAGCCTGGGCTACAGGATCTAATGTGCTCAAAAAATAAGCACAAGGCTTGTACTGTCCTGCTTGATCTTGTGTGAGAACAGATAATGCTGTACCTTCACGTTCTGTGACGAAAAGTGTAAAAGGCTTACTGTAGTTCGGTGTAGCTAGAACTGGAGCTTGACATAGGGCTTTCTTTAACTCATTGAAACTAAGTGTATGTTCAGATGACCAAGGGAGGACAGTCGATACGGCTGCCTCCTGTGTCGTTAACTGTATCAGTGGCTTGGCTAGAAATGCATACTGAGGAATCCATTGTCTGCAATAAGAAGTAAGGCCAATAAAAGCACGTACCTCCTTCTGGGTCTTGGGCTGAGGAAGACTCGCTATTAACTGGATACGGTCTGGTGTCAACTGCCTACCCCTCTTGGACAGTAAGTGTCCTAAGTAGACCACTTGCTGGACACAGAATTGAAGCTTAGAAGGGGACACCTTGTGCCCCATCTCGGCTAGGAAATACAGAACTGTAAGGGATGCTCGCTCGCAAGCACGTTCAGAACGGGCTGTGATCAGGAGGTCATCGACATACTGGAGCAGGGCAGTGTCAGTTGGCATGTGAATGTTGTCCAGTTGTCTCTTAAGTGCTTGACTATAAATACTAGGACTTTCTGTGAAACCTTGAGGAGCTCGTGTGAACATATAGCTCCTTCCATTTAAACAAAATCCGAAAAGGAACTGGCTGTCTGGATGAATGGGGACACTGAAAAATGCGTTCTTGAGGTCGATTACAGTAAAGAACGTGGCTTCTGAATCAATGGCTGTCAATAGGGAAGAGATATCTGGGACAACTGGGTACTGCGGAATAATACATTTATTAAGCTCTCGTAGGTCAATCACTAATCGATATACTGGGGGTGCATTTGGATCAGTACGTTTCATGACGGGAATGATCGGAGAATTGCATACATTGGAGTCAGTTTCTACAACTACTCCTTGAGCGATGAGCTCGTCAATAATTTTGGATAAGGCTGCTACAGCCTCAGGTGGCAATCTGTACTGTCTGATTCGTGGCAGGACTACACCGGGCTTGAGAGTCACACGATGGGGTGTGATTTGCATATAACCAACATCAGTTGGACCTTGCGCCCATAGATGCTGCGGGACATTGGACAATCTGGGATCAAAATCTCGTAATACATAGTGACCCTTGAAGTCACGTAGGAACAATCGTATTCCCTGTGGGGAACAGCATATAACTGCACCTAATTCTTTCAGTGTTTTAATACCTAATAGATTTTCTGGACATGACTTAGTAAGTAACAGATCAGTAGTGCGGGACAATGGACCTACTTCTAGAGTAACTGGCTTTGATATTTCATTTACAATGGGTTTTCCTGAAAATCCAAGGGAAACATTTCTTGAGCCTGAGAGCGGAGCCCCTGGAACTTCGGCGTGACTTATAGTGGTCCTACTTGCCCCTGTATCAATCAAAAACTTTCTATCTTTCCCTAGTACTTGACTGTGAACATAGGGACCTTCTTGATCTACAGGTATCTCGATGAGAGGCAAGCCTACCTCCCTCTCTAGGCTGTTTCATGAATATGGCTGATACTCTGGATACTCAGACTGTGCATACTGGTACATCTGCTGTGTAACGTGCTGTGTTGCAGCGATGGGCTGCGGTGCTGTAACTGTCTGTTGTGTATTCTGTGGCTGAGCAGTCTGTGAAACTTGTTCTTGTCTAGGTGGACGTGGTCTTTCTTTAGTCTTACCAGTAGCTATGTTGTGTTTCAGAACTGCACACTCGTTTATAAAATGACCTGGCTGTTTACAATAATTGCAGTTCCCTTTAACGGGAGCTGCGGGATGACTGGCTTGATTTGGACCCCTCTTCTGACTGTCTTGAGGAACGGATTGTGCAACTAGTACTTTCATTTTCGTGTCTTTCATACGTTTTCTCTCGTGTTCTTGCTCTTCCCTGATTCTATTCTGGTGGTATTGGAGCATCTGTAACATCTGGGACGGGGTATTAGCTTGCCAGGTACTTTCGACTTTCAAAACTCGATTTTTAATTTGTGGGCTTGAATTCTCGACTAATTTAGTAACAAAAAGATGAGGGTATGACTCACTACTTGTCTTGAGGCCACTGTTGATGCTAAAACATTTCTCAAATCTAGAATAAAAATCACTAATGTCTTCGTCTTGTTTCTGTTTACAAGCTGAGATTGCATCCCAGTCTTCTTTTCTAGTTGTCAATAATCTGGGTAAAACTTGAATCAATAATTCAGGTAATTCTTTACATTTCGCTCCAAGACGGTACCTGGTACTCGTGCCTTGTCTTCAGCTTCTAGAACTGCCCAATCGATCTTTTTCTCTCCCACCTCCCATTCTTTTTCCTTGAGCTTTTCATACACCCCTGCGGGCAACAGAACCTTTAACATTTTAATTATATCTGGATACGTGTATTCTCCCATACGGAGCATGTCTTTTAATTCTCGATGGAACCCTGCTGGATCTTTATCATGACAGGGGATTAATTTTTTCATCTCTAAGAGTTCCATCTTGGTAATCGGAGTGTAAACAAACACTCGTTCTAGTTCGCCACCCTTTCCTCTAACTGGGTGGACTTCTCGTAACGGATTCTGTCTGTCCATGTAAAATGGTTTACTTTCTGGGGGTGAGACATGAACAAAATGCGGGTTCAAAAACGTTCTATATTTGTGACGCTGTTCTAGAATGACACTAATTAAATCGGTACCTAAACCTTTCCATCTATACTGGAGTAACTCGTTCAGGATATCATGTAACGGGCCTGGATCAGAGTGTTGACCCTCATACAATGTAATGAGGTGCTGAATCATATACATACCCGCCAGTCGTTGCTCGGCTGGGGGCATTTTCAGGAACATTTGTGCAACTATTTCGTCTGGAAAAGTGGTAGAATCAGTAGTCCATCGGACTGCTGATCGGGCTAGTTCTTGTTCATGCATAGTACTTAACTCGCTATAACCGATTCGTGATTTCAGAATGTGATCGGTAGCTTGAAATATTTGTTCTAGAGAACCTTGTTCTGGTGCTGGATGATGGAAAATTGACTTGTGTTCTAGGCGTAAATGGCGATCTGGAAATCTAGATTTTCCTACATACGCTATTTTGTCGGGATTCTCGTCGTCTACCTCTTCAGTATCAGAGTTACTTTCTTTCTCGCTTACTTGTGCTGCTTTACGTTGATCGTGTAACCTTATTATTTCTTTACGGATTTTCTTGTACATACTTTCCATAGCACTGATGGTCCTGTGCTTACCCTCGGCTATATTATCACTCCACTTTGTCAGGGTTCTCATTTCGGCTTGATCTTTGGACGGGTAATCTTGTTCTCGTATTAGACAATTAATCAAAAACTTTAGTATCATGAGCTGGATCTCGGCTTTTCTTTGAGACATGACTTCGCCAATGCTTTCTGGATCATCCCCTGTACGGATGAAACGATATATTCTGTCTAGATCTTCTTTCATATTCGGTAGGGTGACTAGATACTCGGTCACCTTTCTTACACGTAATGAATATAAAACCATATTATCCTCGCCTGGGACTGGATCATAGCCGCATTCATTAAGGGCTTTTCTTATTTCTGCTACAGACTGATGTCTGGGCGTACGCTGTGACGCTTGTGCATGTAATTCGGCTGTCGTTAAACGCTTGTGTGGCGGCGGGGTCTGGGGAGGACCTCCTCCTGCGGCCCCTAAACTAGAATCGTCGACTGATCCTCTTCGTACTAGTGTGGCAGGAAATTGAAATGCGGGCTGAACTGGTATGGCGGGCTGGACCAGGGGGACCGTAGCAGGTACTGCAAGGGGTACCCCGGTGTCTGGAGGAACGGGAAGTGCCTGATTTACAGGGGCTGGCGGAGCGCGAACAGGATTTGCATATTCTGGGACTGTGTCGTCCAAATAGGACGAAATGAAAATATCAGCTGCGGTCTGTTTGTGACGTAGCTTGGTCGGAACTAATGGTGGCGGGAAATTACTGGATGCCTCTGGGGTCGCTTTTGGCAAGCCCTCGGCAAGAAGAGGATACATACCCTTGATAAGAGCATGCCTCTGTCTGTCTGACTGTTCGGTTTTAACTCGTTCACCAATCTCGATTAATTCCCTTTCTTGGGCTCGTTCTAAGGATTCTCTACTTAATTCTGACTTTCTGATTTCTTTTTCGGTTCTTTTATGAGATTCTTTGCGCCATAACTCGATGGCATCTTTCTGTGACTGTCTGGCTTTCTTTTTCCATAATGCTTCTTCTACTCTCATGATGCACTCGGCATCCCATGTGCCTGATACAGGCCATCTATACTTTTCCTCTAACTGTTTGGTATACTCGACCCATAAATCTAGATACAATATGGCGCTTATGCCATGCTTCTGATACATAAAATGACCTGGACTGTCCCTAGGCGGGACAGGATCTGCTGCTTCCAGCAGACCCTTTCTAGTTCTCAACTGACGCAGTTTTGAAAAGAGCGGCATGACTGAACTATAATCAGGACACAATACGATACACAATAAACACGATAACTACTTCACACTCATTCCACGACATCAAGATACATGAAGAACATTCAGAATAACAGTTCGAACAGAATACTACCTGGAATACGGAAAACAGAATACATGAATTTTCTCGAGAACAGAACTGACTAGAACAGAAACTAGATGCACTGCTGAAACAGTACGAAACTTACCGGTCTCATACAGAGACACGTCAGGACCCGTATCCACCGGAGTGGACACTTCGTTTGTGGGACTGTGTACCACCAACCCACGGACCAGAGTCAATTAAATTGACCCTGTCTAGATACTACCCCAGTAACGGTACTCACCGGGCAGCAAGAACGGAAGGCCTCGGACTGGACTGGACTGCTTCGACGCCGGACGACGAACTTCGGACTTCAGTTACGGGTGGACCTCCGGATACCTCGGACCTTGAACTCTCGGCTTGGGCTCTGGTCGGGACTCGCCGCGTTCCTCCACCGCCTCGTCTGGATGCTGGACCGCCTCCTCCGTCTCCTCCGTGGGCCTGAGGGATACTTGAAGCAGAAATATCTGCACGTGCACGGTATGGTTCCGTCACGGCTGCAGAGGGTCAGGGGGCCGGCGTGGCTTCACCGGCGCGTGGGGAAAGGGCAAGTCCCTATTTGGGCGCCATCATGTGGTATATAAATAAATAATACCGGATCTATTTTTTAATGAATAAATGAATAACAGGTAGCTCAATAAATAAGAGTCAAGATTCGAGGTAGTAGGAGTTTTGCAGGTTTATTACAGCATAAAGGACAGGAGCGGGACAACCTGCATAGGAATAGGATGGCAGGGCCCAGCAGCTGCTGGGGCTCGATCTGGGATGAGCACGCTCGGAAGGAGTAACTTTTTAATAACATTACATGAGCATATATACATAACGCAAACACATAGCATTACATCGCAATAGGCGTAGCAGTGGGAGGAGCAATAGGCGTGACGCGTAGCAGTCGCGAAAGATAAGGGTGAAAAAGAGGTGTAACAGAGGCGTATACATAGACATGTGATGCAAACGTAACAGAATATGTCATGAATGGGGCGGAAACATGGAGGGGGCTACCTAAGGAGCCGGGACCTCTGACCTGATGGTGCGCGCAAACTGGCAATGACGTGTTACTAGGAGAAGCTGGGGGCTACGAACTCTGTGCTAAGAGCAGAGACTGAAGTCTGGAGAGTCAGGGCGACATGTACCTAAGCAGTATCTAGTATCTGATGTTTAGAGAACATGTTGATATAAACTATAAGTCAGGAGGGGAGAGGCTAACTGATTCTAAGACTGGAGCATGCATTATTCTACATGTAGTGCGTGATGAAGAATATTAAATGACCATTAATACAGTATTTCTCTAACGTGGAGACGTGAAGGCTAGACAATGACGGAAACTATTGATGCGATTCAGTCGCTTTAGGAATGCAGAGAAGGAGGGCTGGACTGATAGCTAGAATCATAACATACTCTTGGCAGACTCAGAGGCAGAGCCAGGCTGAACCGGGCACTGCGAGGCAGGAAGTAAGTGAAGGGTCGAGGATACAGGTGGGGGCTGTATCACTCCTCAGCGAGGGCTTCAGGAGGCAGGAGACAGGAGCTGAATCTGGTGTCCAGGCCCTTTTGAGGCCTAGAAACGAGGACTTTACAATGGAATAACGTGCACACTGAGAAAACGTGGCAACGTAGCTTTACATAGGCCTGATATTCGTAGTATTCACGAGAACTGGAAACTGACATACTAAAGGTGGACACAACTGTAATTGCGTCTTTAATTGAACATGGGGAATAACATATGCATATTAATCATGCACAGATAACATATGATGGAGGACTCGTAGGGACACAGAACATGGCAAAATTTACTTTTCCACACCCTCATAGTGACCAAAATTGCAATTTTTACAGAGCTTTGCTTACTCAAAAGCTTCCATTTTGACCAATTCCAGGCACCAAAATGACTTTTTAAGCAGACTTATTTTAGTTGAAAAACTCATAATTCACAGCCAACAGTCATTTACAGTCAAAAGATTAAATGTTAAAATTTCATCCATATTGACCATTTTGGGAACGTTCGACAGGTCCGGAGTCATCGTTTTTCATCACAAAATTGATTTTTGGAGTGTACCAAAAATGATTCAAATGTCAATTGGATCGTGCCTCATGTTCAATAACCACTTTTGAAACCCTCACAGTGACCAAAATTGCCATTTTTACAGAGATTTGCTTACTCAAAAGCTTCCATTTTGACCAATTCCAGGAACCAAAATGACTTTAAACAGACTTATTTTAGTTGAAAAAGTCATAATTCACATCCAACAGTCATTTAGAGTCAAAAGATTAAAAGTTAAAATGTCATCCATGTTGACCATTTTGGGCAAGTTCGACAGTTGCGGAGTCATCGTTTTTTCAGATAATTGATTTATTGGAGTGTACCAAAAATGATTCAAAATGTCAATTGGATCATGCCTCATGTTGAATAACCGCTTTTGAAACCCTCACAATGACCAACATTGCCATTTTTACAGAGCTTTGCTTACTCAAAAGCTTCCATTTTGACCAATTTCAGGCACCAAAATGACTTTAAACACACTTATTTTAGTTGAAAAAGTCATTATTCACATCCAACAGTCATTTAGAGTCAAAAGATTAAAAGATAAAATTTCATCCATGTTGACCATTTTGGGAAAGTTCGACATGTCCGGAGTCATCGTTTTTCATCAGCAAATTGATATTTTGTAGTCTACAAAAATGATTCAAAATGTCAATTGGATCGTGCCTCATTATGAATAACCACTTTTGAAACCCTCAAAGTGACCAAAATTGCAATTTTTACAGAGTTTTGCTTACTTAAAAGCTTCCATTTTGACCAATTTCATGCACCGAAATTACTTTAAACACACGTATTTTAGTTGAAAAACTCATATTTCACAGCCAACAGTCATTTACAGTCAAAAGATTAAATGTTAAAATTTCATCCATATTGACCATTTTGGGAACGTTCGACAGGTCCGGAGTCATCGTTTTTCATCAGAAAATTGATTTTTAGAGTGTACCAAAAATGATTCAAAATGTCAATTGGATCGTGCCTCATGTTGAATAACCACTTTTGAAACCCTCACAGTGACCAAAATTGCCATTTTTACAGAGCTTTGCTTACTCAAAAGCTTCCATTTTGACCAATTTCAGGCACCAAAATGACTTTAAACAGACTTATTTTAGTTGAAAAAGTCATAATTCACATCCAACAGTCATTTAGAGTCAAAAGATTAAAAGTTAAAATTTCATCCATGTTTACCATTTTGGGAAAGTTCGACAGTTGCGGAGTCATCGTTTTTTCAGATAATTGATTTTTTCGAGTGTACCAAAAATGATTCAAAATGTCAATTGGATCGTGCCTCATGTTGAATAACCACTTTTGAAACCCTCACAGTGACCAAAATTGCCATTTTTACAGAGTTTTCTTACTCAAAAGCTTCCATTTTGACCAATTTCAGGCACCAAATTTACTTTAAACACACTTATTTTAGTTGAAAACTCATATTTCACATCCAAATGTCATTTAGAGTCAAAAGATTAAAAGTTAAAATTTCATCCATGTTGACCATTTTAGGAAAGTTCGACAGGTCCGGAGTCATCGTTTTTCATCAGAAAATTGATTTTTTGTAGTTTACCAAAAATGATTCAAAATGTCAATTGGATCGTGCCACATGTTGAATAACCACTTTTGAAGCCCTCACAGTGACCAAAATTGCCATTTTTACAGAGCTTTGCTTATTCAAAAGCTTCCATTTTGACCAATTTCAGGCACCGAATTTACTTTAAACACACTTATTTTAGTTGAAAAACTCATATTTCACAGCCAACAGTCATTTACAGTCAAAAGATTAAATGTTAAAATTTCATCCATGTTGACCATTTTGGGAAAATTCGACAGGTCCGGAGTCATCGTTTTTCATCAGAAAATTGATTTTAGGAGTGTACCAAAAATGATTCAAAATGTCAATTGGATCGTGCCTCATGTTGAATAACCACTTTTGAAACCCTCACAGTGACCAAAATTGCCATTTTTACAGAGTTTTGCTAACTCAAAAGCTTCAATTTTGACTAATTTCAGGTACCGAAATTACTTTAAACACACTTATTTTAGTTGAAAAACTCATAATTCACATCTAACAGTCATTTACAGTCAAAAGATTAAATGTTAAAATGTAACCCATATTGACCATTTTGGCAACGTTCGACAAGTCCGGAGTCATCGTTTTTCATCAGAAAATTGATTTTTTTACTGTACCAAAAAATATTCAAAATGTCAATTGGATCATGCCTCATGTTGAATAACCACTTTTGAAACCCTCATAGTGACCAAAATTGCAATTTTTACAGAGCTTTGCTTACTCAAAAGCTTCCATTTTGACCAATTCCAGGCACCAAAATGACTTTTTAAACAGACTTATTTTAGTTGAAAAACTCATATTTCACAGCCAACAGTCATTTACAGTCAAAAGATTAAATGTTAAAATTTCATCCATATTGACCATTTTGGGAACGTTCGACAGGTCCGGAGTCATCGTTTTTCATCACAAAATTGATTTTTGGAGTGTACCAAAAATGATTCAAATGTCAATTGGATCGTGCCTCATGTTCAATAACCACTTTTGAAACCCTCACAGTGACCAAAATTGCCATTTTTACAGAGATTTGCTTACTCAAATGCTTCCATTCTGACCAATTCCAGGCACCAAAATGACTTTAAACAGACTTATTTTAGTTGAAAAAGTCATAATTCACATCCAACAGTCATTTAGAGTCAAAAGATTAAAAGTTAAAATGTCATCCATGTTGACCATTTTGGGCAAGTTCGACAGTTGCGGAGTCATCGTTTTTTCAGATAATTGATTTTTTCGAGTGTACCAAAAATGATTCAAAATGTCAATTGGATCGTGCCTCATGTTGAATAACCACTTTTGAAACCCTCACAGTGACCAAAATTGCCATTTTTACAGAGTTTTCTTACTCAAAAGCTTCCATTTTGACCAATTTCAGGCACCAAATTTACTTTAAACACACTTATTTTAGTTGAAAAACTCATATTTCACATCCAAATGTCATTTAGAGTCAAAAGATTAAAAGTTAAAATTTCATCCATGTTGACCATTTTAGGAAAGTTCGACAGGTCCGGAGTCATCGTTTTTCATCAGAAAATTGATTTTTTGTAGTGTACCAAAAATGATTCAAAATGTCAATTGGATCGTGCCACATGTTGAATAACCACTTTTGAAGCCCTCACAGTGACCAAAATTGCCATTTTTACAGAGCTTTGCTTATTCAAAAGCTTCCATTTTGACCAATTTCAGGCACCGAATTTACTTTAAACACACTTATTTTAGTTGAAAACTCATATTTCACAGCCAACAGTCATTTACAGTCAAAAGATTAAATGTTAAAATTTCATCCATGTTGACCATTTTGGGAAAATTCGACAGGTCCGGAGTCATCGTTTTTCATCAGAAAATTGATTTTAGGAGTGTACCAAAAATGATTCAAAATGTCAATTGGATCGTGCCTCATGTTGAATAACCACTTTTGAAACCCTCACAGTGACCAAAATTGCCATTTTTACAGAGTTTTGCTAACTCAAAAGCTTCAATTTTGACTAATTTCAGGTACCGAAATTACTTTAAACACACTTATTTTAGTTGAAAAACTCATAATTCACATCCAACAGTCATTTACAGTCAAAAGATTAAATGTTAAAATGTAACCCATATTGACCATTTTGGCAACGTTCGACAAGTCCGGAGTCATCGTTTTTCATCAGAAAATTGATTTTTTTACTGTACCAAAAAATATTCAAAATGTCAATTGGATCGTGCCTCATGTTGAATGACCACTTTTGAAACCCTCATAGTGACCAAAATTGCAATTTTTACAGAGCTTTGCTTACTCAAAAGCTTCCATTTTGACCAATTCCAGGCACCAAAATGACTTTTTAAACAGACTTATTTTAGTTGAAAAACTCATTTTTCACAGCCAACAGTCATTTACAGTCAAAAGATTAAATGTTAAAATTTCATCCATATTGACCATTTTGGGAACGTTCGACAGGTCCGGAGTCATCGTTTTTCATCACAAAATTGATTTTTGGAGTGTACCAAAAATGATTCAAATGTCAATTGGATCGTGCCTCATGTTCAATAACCACTTTTGAAACCCTCACAGTGACCAAAATTGCCATTTTTACAGAGATTTGCTTACTCAAATGCTTCCATTCTGACCAATTCCAGGCACCAAAATGACTTTAAACAGACTTATTTTAGTTGAAAAAGTCATAATTCACATCCAACAGTCATTTAGAGTCAAAAGATTAAAAGTTAAAATGTCATCCATGTTGACCATTTTGGGCAAGTTCGACAGTTGCGGAGTCATCGTTTTTTCAGATAATTGATTTATTGGAGTGTACCAAAAATGATTCAAAATGTCAATTGGATCATGCCTCATGTTGAATAACCGCTTTTGAAACCCTCACAGTGACCAACATTGCCATTTTTACAGAGCTTTGCTTACTCAAAAGCTTCCATTTTGACCAATTTCAGGCACCAAAATGAATTTAAACACACTTATTGTAGTTGAAAAAGTCATTATTCACATCCAACAGTCATTTAGAGTCAAAAGATTAAAAGATAAAATTTCATCCATGTTGACCATTTTGGGAAAGTTCGACATGTCCGGAGTCATCGTTTTTCATCAGCAAATTGATATTTTGTAGTCTACAAAAATGATTCAAAATGTCAATTGGATCGTGCCTCATTATGAATAACCACTTTTGAAACCCTCAAAGTGACCAAAATTGCAATTTTTACAGAGTTTTGCTTACTTAAAAGCTTCCATTTTGACCAATTTCATGCACCGAAATTACTTTAAACACACGTATTTTAGTTGAAAAACTCATATTTCACAGCCAACAGTCATTTACAGTCAAAAGATTAAATGTTAAAATTTCATCCATATTGACCATTTTGGGAACGTTCGACAGGTCCGGAGTCATCGTTTTTCATCAGAAAATTGATTTTTAGAGTGTACCAAAAATGATTCAAAATGTCAATTGGATCGTGCCTCATGTTGAATAACCACTTTTGAAACCCTCACAGTGACCAAAATTGCCATTTTTACAGAGCTTTGCTTACTCAAAAGCTTCCATTTTGACCAATTTCAGGCACCAAAATGACTTTAAACAGACTTATTTTAGTTGAAAAAGTCATAATTCACATCCAACAGTCATTTAGAGTCAAAAGATTAAAAGTTAAAATTTCATCCATGTTTACCATTTTGGGAAAGTTCGACAGTTGCGGAGTCATCGTTTTTTCAGATAATTGATTTTTTCGAGTGTACCAAAAATTATTCAAAATGTCAATTGGATCGTGCCTCATGTTGAATAACCACTTTTGAAACCCTCACAGTGACCAAAATTGCCATTTTTACAGAGTTTTCTTACTCAAAAGCTTCCATTTTGACCAATTTCAGGCACCGAAATGACTTTAAACACACTTATTTTAGTTGAACAAGTCATAATTCACATCCAACAGTCATTTAGAGTCAAAAGATTAAAAGTTAAAATTTCATCCATGTTGACCATTTTGGGAAAGTTCGACAGTTCCGGAGTCATCGTTTTTTCAGATAATTGATTTTTTTGGACTGTACCAAAAATGATTCAAAATGTCAATTGGATCGTACCTCATGTTGAATAACCACTTTTGAAACCCTCCCAGTGACCTAAAATGCCGTTTTTACAGAGCTTTGCTTACTCAAAAGCTTCCATTTTTACCAATTTCAGGCACCGAAATGACTTTAAACGGGGAACATCCATTACAACGCAACTATTACAACGTAGTGCTATTACAACGCAGGTATTACAACGTAATTACTATTACAACGCATGTTTTTACAACGCATGGTGTTACAACGCTAATGCTATTACACCGCATGTATTTACATCGTATATTAATTTTTATAATTTATTTTGGGTATTTAGATAGATAGTTATTTATATAATTATTTTATAAAATTATTATTATTTTAATAAAATTAATTATAATACTTAGTGATTATTTGTAGATTTTTGGTATTATAGATATATTGAGAAATATTTATTTATTTATTTATATAATTATTAATAATTGATATATATATATATTGAATTAGTGTATTAGTATTTTATTTTATTTTTATTTTATAAATGTAGGAAGTATTAATATTAATAAAAAAATAAGTATTAATACTCAGGTAATTTTTACAAGATAAATATCATGTTTGTTAAAAAAATATTTTTTATTAAATTAATTATAATACTTAGTGATTAATAGTAGATTTTGGGTATTACAGATATATAGATTTAAAAAAAAAAAAAAATTTTAATAATAATATTTATGGGGGTATTAAGATAAACATTTATTTTTTATAATTTAATTAATTGTTATAGATAAATATATATAAATATTACCTACTGGCGGTCGCCAGTAGGTATATATAGTTAGGATTTTTTCTCTATGGGATTTTTGAAAATTCTATGTCTAATAACTTTGGCGTTTGTGGACGGAATTGGCTGAAATTTTCAGGAAAATGGAACATTTTGTTTCTGAGCAGCCCCTGAAAATTTTGGGGGGGTTCGTCCAGGGGGGGCCGAGAAAAAAGGGGGGTCCCAAAACGTGTTTTTAACATTGAGTTTTCCATAGGGCGGTTAGCCTCACTTTTAGCCCGAACGGCTGAATGGATTTGCACGAAACTTGGCAAAATTGTAGGGACTGGTAGCCCGATGTGCCTTTTGTAGGTCTCAATATATGTGCTCCAGTGGATTTTGAGAAATTAACGTTTAAAAAAAGATATATATCTGTAAGCGCGCTCTGGGCAGCGCTCCGGTCCGCGGACCTTAAGCGTACCGGAACTTCGCGTAGCTAAGCTGATTGGCTCTCCGGTGTCTGTCAACATTCTAAACAGTCCGGAGCGGCCGCCATCTTGTCTCTCGGTAGGATTGAGAGACAAGAGGAGGCCAAAACAAAGGGGGAAATAACCATAAGGGGGCATACTAGCTCCTCCCTGACCCCCTAGGTTTGATGTGGAGGCTTTAAAGGGGCCCCGCTAAGCAAAAAATAAAAAAAAATGTTTTATTTTTTTTCGTGGTTAGCGCCCGGTACGCGAACCGGGAAGCGTTCTGGGGAGCGTATCACAATGAAAAATGAATGATAGACTTTTCAAATGCTGTATGTTAATTGATTGTTGGTTTTGTTGATTATTTTTTATTTTATTTTTACGTTTTTTTTATTGTGTTTCATAATTTATTAAACTTTCTAACATTTCATTGTCAGAAATTTCATAATCATGGAATATAGATTGTAGTCTCTGAGGTTGTAAAATGTCCTCATTTGCAAGGAGGTTATCTACTGCTTGTACACATTGCAGTAGTTCTTGGTCCCAAGATTCATCCATAAATTCAATCTCATTTGGATCAATGATTTCTGTGTTGGACTCTGGAAGGACAATTTCAAATGAAATGTTTTGTTCACTTTCCATTTTTCCTGAAATTTGCATAAAAAAAATATATATTAGTAGAGGTAGGGCACTGTTGGGATTAATTTTAGATAGGCAGTTTTTAACAGAGAATTTATCTTTGGGCAGTGTATAGTATCAGAGTGGAAGTAGGAATATAAAAAAGTGTATCTAAATTTATAAGTACTACAGAGGGATAGTATATAACTAACAGAAAAAGTTTGCCATATTAACTTAAAGTGCTCAATATACTTCAGTTTTAAAAATAACAACTTACCTTTAAAAAGAAGTTGAAGTTATTAATGAAAATTCTAATAGAAATGTACACCAGGAAGTAGTAGTCAAAATGGCTGTGTTTCCTTCTCTTCCTTTATATATATTCGGGTACATAACCAATCAAATGTCAGGTAAAAAAAGTAGAAAATGAAAGTAACATTTTAATTGGTTGTCAATTCCAACACTTCAGATGTGTTTTGTGAAGTAATTTACCTCACGGTATTTAGTGAGTTCTATAGGCTAAATGGTTAAATGGAATTCCAATCAAATTTGTGAAAATGGTAGGGATTGGTATGTAGTATGAGCTAATCTATATTTGGTGAAATTGTCTCAAGTGGCTTTTGTGTGAACTACTTTCCCACCTTTTTTGATGGTGCGCTTCCCAGGAAGCGACCCGGTACGCGAACCGGTGAGCGCCCTGGTACGCAAACCTTAAGCGTAACGGGAGTCCACCATTTTGTGTTTCGGTCGAATTATGATACAAGATGGAGGGCAAATAATGTTCAGAATAGGTAGAAGGGGGCATGGTAGACTTATCTTGACCCCCTAGGTTTTGTGAGGGTGGCTGAGGAGGCCCATATGTGCGAAAAAAAAACATTTTTTTTTTAAATTTCGCGAGGTTAGCTCCCGGTACGCGTACCGGGTAGCGCCCCAGGGAGCGTACTTTGTTGAAAATTAGTGAAAAAAGTTAGAGTAAAATAATAATTGTGAGTGATTAGATGTAGGGTAGCTCTGAGAAGAGCTTTTGGGTTTATGGTACATTTTGGTACTTATAAGTAGGTACCAATGCACATTTTTAAATTCAGAGTGAAAACTCTGTTGCCCTCATCTGAGAAGTGAACTCCATCTCCTCTGTAGATATCTTGCATGTAGTAACGCAAGTTATTGTTGTACAGGGAGCCCATTCCATGGTCTCTCATGTAAGCTGAAACAGATTTGTTTACATGCTTCCTCGACTTCTCAATTTGTGGACAAAATTGGTTTGACCACCTCCATTTCTGTCTTTGGCATATATTTGAATATACCAAGGCAGTCTGAGGAAAAAGTGCCATTAATTGCTCAAAGGTGTCCTTTAAAAGCATTTCCAGACCTACACCAGTCAAAGTGCCCAAGTCATTACCTCCACAGTGCACAATTAACAGGTCAGGTTTGGGCAAATGCATAAAGGTTTTCACCAATGGTATCAATTGGTGACATTTTAATCCTCTGTGGCCAAACCACTTAATTTCCACATCTTGTAAATTGAGGTTAGGTAAATTCCTGCTTTCAACGTACCTTTGAGCCCAGTGAATATAACTATGACCAACAATCCAGACAGAAAACATGGTGAGAGAAGGTTCTCCTGCAGTCAGATGAAGTGTGGCAATGAAATGGCAGTTGAAAAAATGTGAGTTTGAAATGAAAAAAACTGTGGAGTTTCTGTGTTCATGAAGTAGTAACAGTGATTGGTGGATTTTGATTGATGAAAACAGAAAGTTAGGGTGTAGAGATGTGTTCTTTGAAAGATGTATTTTGAGTGGTCAATAAAAAATCATTAAATGAAAGAAAGCACTGGATATGCAGGTGCACTGAGAGTTCAGAGTTCAATTGCAACATTGTTGTGTGAATTTGCAAACACCAGAGTTTCTCCAAGAGGTGGTTGCTATGGAAAATAGGCAGAAAGGGCAGAGGGGGAAGGGTTTTCATTTGAAAAAAAGTGAGGGAAGAGTTTTGATTGGGTGACATGAGAAATATGTGTGAAGAATTACACCATTTCTGTGCTTTTGATAGCTGCAGACTCTGGAGTGCATACCTTTTGCTCTGCTGAAGACAAATTGGTGTGTTTCTGAGACTGTTTTCAAACTCAAAGTATTTGCTAAGGTGAGAAAATATTTCTTTACTTTAGATAGAGAATAGTGTGCTTTAAGGAGAAAATTATGATTTATGTGGCGCAAATTGCTTGTAAATATGCTCTCACATGTGCATGGAAAATTTTGATTTTGAATGTTTGTGTTAAATAGCTATGTTAAAAGTGACCAAACCATGCTGGGAAGGCAATCAAAAAACGCTTTCATGTGTTTTAATGACATTTTAAGTCATTTTCTGATGTGCAGTGTTTAGAAATTATGATTTTAAAATCGTTTTTGGGGAAAAGGAATTGTTTATAAAATCATGACAAGGACATAATGGTGTATGGTTCTTTATAAGGCAATTGACTGTTCCTGATGTTATTTTTCTCATTTTAGTGTAAGACCTTTCTCTGTGGCGCAAATTGCTTGTAAATATGCTCTTACATGTGCATGAAAATTTTAATTATCAATGTTTGTGTTACATAGCCATGATAAAAATGAATCAACAATGCAGGAAAACCAATCAAAAAATGCTTTAATGTGTTTCAATGACATTTTAAGTCATTTTCTCATGTGCAGTTTTTTGAAATTATGATTTGAAAATCGTTTTTGGGAAAAAGGAATTGTTTTTAAATGCATGAGAAGGACATAATGGTGTATGGTTTTTTATAAGGCAATTGACTGTCCCTGATGTTATTTTTGCCATTTTAATGTCAGACCTTTCTTTGTGGCGCAAATTGCTTGTAAATATGCTCCCACCTGTACATGGAAAATTTTGATTTTGAATGTTTATGTTACATAGCCATGTTAAAAGTGACCCTACCATGCAGGAAAGCCAATCAAAAAACGCTTTTATGTGTCTTAAGTACAATTTAAGTAAGGTTATGGATACATTTATGATGACTGGTGCAATGAAGTAGAAATCACTTACTTCATTGGTAGGCATTTACAATAAAATTTTCTCCTCTGTTTTGTTCATCAAGCGTAACTTTAATCTGCAATCCTGAGTAGGCCTCACCTTAAACAAACCTCTGGATAGGCCACATATTATTGTCATCCTGATTTAATCATTTATAATGCTAGGGATAGATTTATGATAGGTGTATACCTCTTTTGTGCCACTTAGAAAACATTCTCCATGGGGAAATGACTTAAAATGTCATTAAGACACATGAATGTTTTTTTTTTTTAAACGTTTGCAAATTTTTTGGGTCACTTTCAACATGGCTATGTGTCTGCAACAGTCAAAATCTAAATTTGCAATGTACAGGTGGGAGCATATTTACAAGGAATGTGCTTCATGGGGAAACGTTTGCAATTTTTTTGGGTCACTTTCAACATGGCTATGTGTCTGAAACAGTGAAAATCTAAATTTGCAATGCACAGGTGGGAGCATATTTACAAGGAATGTGCTTCATGGGGAAAGGTCTTATAATGTAATATGGGAAAAATGACATTAGAGATACTGAAATGTTTTATAGAGAAGCATACACCATTATGTCCTTGTCATAATTTTGCAAACCATTACTTTTCCCCAAAAACGATTTTCAAATTATATTTTGAAAACACTGCACATGTGGAAATTACTTAAAATGTCATGTACATATGGTGGTTCATCTGTAACAAGATAAGAAGCTTAGGGATACATTTATGATGACTGGTGCAATAAAGTGGACATTACTTACTTCATTGGTAGGCCTTTACATGTATTATCTCCTCTGTATTCTTCATCAAGCGTAACTTTGATCTGCAACCCTGAGTAGGCCTCACCTTAAACAAACCTCTGCATAGGCCACACCTTATCGTCATCCTGAATTAATCATTTAAAATGCTAGGGACAGATTTATGATAGGTGTATGCATCTTTTGCGCCACTGTGCGTCACTTTTGTGACGCAGTGGCGGTGCAAAAGATTTGCTATGAGGCGAGAAAATTACAAATTGATGCATTTAGGCAGATGTGTCATGGTGTAAAAAAAACGTGCCACATGAAACCGATGCAGCAGTGGATGTGCCAGTCATTTTGCGCCGCTGTTCCGCCACCCATGGTGTGCTGCATTTACAATGCGGCGCAGCATGGGGCAAAAATGGCACAGATGCGTGACGTATCTGTGCTGTAAAGGTGGCGCATTGCTGGAGTTGTATCGTAAGTGCGATGCAGCTCCAGCAAGGCTCAGGGGTGCCCCATCTATACAATGCTGCGTCAAGACCTATGCAAGCTTCAAGCAGGCGCAGGGTTTTGAAGCAGCTTTCTCCTATCTGATTGTAAATGCGGCACACCATGGGTGGTAAAACAGTGGTGCACATTAACTGGTGCATGCCTGGGGATGTGCCATTTAATATAAATCTGCACTTTAACATTTGAGTATGTGCAGGGGACACAGAGTCGTTGAGGCTTATCCAAGGTTAAGAACAGATGAGTCCTGTTCAGTGAAAAATTAGACATAGGCTTCACCTGCTCAGCATCGCTGGACATGGTTAAATAATAGCTGCAAAATGTTACTCTTGTTAAATAATTTTACTATTATAATCTGTGAGATTTGTCTCTTACTCTGCAACATCTCATTGTTGTTATCTTTCTTTAAAGATAAAGACAACCTCAACATGAGCGACAATCTGCAATCAGTTGATTTTGACCTCATCATTGAACTTGTAATTGAAACATCAGTGGATGTTGATCCATTGGATGATTTAAATCCTGAGGATGAAGAAGAGCGTGATGAGGATGCAGATTTGTCTGAATTATATGATATCGGATGGGAAGCTGACTTGCTTCAGCCTTTGGAATTATAAACATTTATTTTTAAAATTTATAATCAATAAAAAGTAAAAAGGTAAACCGTTTAATTTAAAAATAAAAACACCTTCAAAAACAGGTTATGTGTAGTGTTTTCAATAAAATATTAAAATATGCTCATAAAATTAGATCAGATTCACATATAAAATAGCATAGGTAACATAAATATAAATGTCATTTCTTTTCTGGTATTTCTGTATTGTAAAAATGGCAATGACTAAAAAATCTTCAAAATAAAATGTCAAGTAGTGTGTTATGTTTTTGATCACTATTACTGATTTACTGTTTGATAATAATGTTTAATAACATTTTTTATTATCTTTTTCCTCAGATTCAACTGCAGATCATTTCAAGATGCCTACAAAAATAAGAGAGAAAAAGGCTGCAAAACGTGAAAGACAGCAGGAGAAAAAAAAAATGCAGCAGTCCTCTAACAAAAAGATTTCTCAAGCCATGAAGAAAGCACCGGGTAAGAGCTCTAAATATTTCATAAGAAATATTTGTAATAAAAAAAATATTAGTACAGAAAATGTTTCAATCCATAATATGACAAGTAAATCAAATGGAAAGAAAAGGACAAATGAAAATGTTACTGCTAGAGCAAGAGATAAATCTGTGCATGATAGTAGAAGGAAACAACAGTTTTGGGAGATTTGTAAACGAATGTTCCGCAACAGGATAATTGGCAATTTGTTAAAAAATATTAAGAAAGGTCAACAGAAATTAGTTTTTTATAGGAGAAAAAAAAAAGTTGAGAAAGTTATTGATCAGGCTTTTGAAATTAAACGTAAGTTATTTATTTTGATAATCAATAGAATTAGGAAGCTAAACAAGGAAATTTTTGATTTCAAAAGAAATAGTAGATGGAAGAGAATAGTTAATCGTAGTAATTTTTGTGAAGTTTTTTCTGGAGAATGGATACATAGTTCAAGCTGTGAGGCATTTTTTAATGAAGAGAGTTATTTCCAGGATAATGATTTGGTGCATGCAGTTGACATCAGTGGTCGTGCTTATGAAATGAAAGATGGTTGTCCAGTTGAAAAAGAAAAACTTGTGACAACAGAGGCAGAAGAGTTGTTAGGTAATGAGGTTTTAGGAAGACGTGCTAAGGGTCCTGTGTACACCTGGAAGTGTAGTAGTATTTGCAGTGTGCGACAGGATTCCATCAATTTGCTTTGTGATTTTGTACGGACATTTAACAAGAAAAGTTTAAAGCAGAAAATAAGGTTGTTGCAAGAATTAGATCCTTGCAGAGTGAGAGAAGTGACAGGTTTGCATGGTCATTCACTGGCTTGTCTTTCCAGGAGAGTATGCCAGAGTGTTTTTCATCATTTCAGGATGCTAGCAGTGCATCATAACAAAGTGAGGAAGTTAGTTAGAATGTTGTATTATGCTAAGAGTCCAGCAATTATGCTGAAACAATTATGCGCTGCTCTTTTGCATGGTTCTGAAATAGATGTGAGGAATATATGTGAAGAAATTGAGTTTTGTTACTTTGGAAGTAAAGAGGAGAATGTTGAAATTGAGCAAGAAATAGAGGGTCATTTGGAAGATACTGTACATGTTTCCAGTACAGATAATTTCCAGAGGGAAATTGCGACGTTTGACATGAAATCAAGTGAGAGGCCTAATTTCACTTGTGTGTGTTGTCGACGCACTTATTATAAGAATCAGACTAAGTTAGTGGATTTATATGCAAAAAGTGAAAGGGAAAATAATAGTGAATGGAAGGATTTTGCAACATACTTGATGGTAGAAAATTGTTTTGATTTGGGATTGGATCAACGTGTGTGTACTTATTGTTGTAACAAATTAAAACAAAACCAGATGCCTGCTAGAGCAGTTCATAATAATCTGGAATTGGTTGAGATTCCTTCTGAATTGAAGGATTTAAATACTTATGAATCTATTTTGATTCAAAGTATCCATCCCTTTCAGGCTATTGTAAGAATGGAGCCAAAGACAGGGAAATTGCCTCCATCAGATTTACAGAGAGGGTTAAAGGGAAGAGTTGTTTATTTGCCTCTAGATTTGAAGAAAAACATTAACACAATTGGAGTAGAAAAAGTGGAAGAGGAACCTCTGGTTATCTTAGTTAATGGGGTTCCGACAAAGAATAAGAAAATATGGCAAGATTTAGTAGATGTTAGGAAAGTTAAAAAGGCAACATTGTATTTGAAAAAAAATAATAAATACTATAAGAATGTATATGTTGCAGAAGAGGAAGTAAGTGAGGAAGAGGATAGCGATTTGTGTGCTGGTCAAATTGAGAAAGTAGAACCCTCTACTAGTGAGGAAATATATGAACATTATAGTGTTCATCCTTTGCATTCAAAGGAAGTCATGGGGAATGCTATTGAGTTGTTTCAAATGAAACAAGCCAAAGGGAGTCCCATTAGTGTTTGGGAGGAAAGTTTGGAAGCTCGGTGTTTCCCACAGCTTTTTCCAACAGGTCAGGGAGGAAGATATGATGAGCGACCTCATCAAATTCCTGCTTCTGAATACCGGACTTTGCGATTGTATGCAGGAGATGCTAGGTTTCGACAATGCATTCCTTATTTGTTTCATCTCCTGTTTGAAAGCGATCTGTCTGGACTGTCATATGCAGTGAACCACATCTTGAAAAGTGGTATACACATGCAAAACATCTCGGCAAGTGATTTTATGGATAAAGTGAATGTCCAAGATAGTATTTTGGAATCTCACCTGATTAATCTCATGGCGTGTCAGCGTGGTACTAATGAGTACTGGTACCGTCGTCATGGTGATTTAAAATGTATGCTGAGGAACTTAGGTACTCCCACATGGTTCCTCACTCTGAGTTGTGCCGAGTATGGCTGGGAAGACTTACTTCAATTTCTACGAGAGGCAAATGCTAACGTAGAAAACATCAAATTCAAGACACCCGGAGAACTGTGCTCTTTGGATCCAGTCAATGTATGTAGGTACTTCAATCATAGATTTGAAGCTATGATGTCTTTCATCATGAATAAGAAGAATCCACCTCTTGGAGAGGTGTTGGATTTCTTCTGGAGAAAGGAGTACCAAGCAAGAGGAGCTCCTCATATACATATGTTGCTGTGGATCAAGGATGCACCTAAATTTGGAACGGATCCAGAAGACTCAGTGATGAGTTTCATCCAACAGTATTCTACGTGTGCTGTTCCAAACGCAAAGGAGAAGAAAAGCCTAGGAGAAAAAGTTCTGCGTTTCCAAAGCCATCGATGTGGAAAGTACTGCCGTCGTAAATTCCGAAACAAAGACAAGTTCTACACCAAATGTCGTTTCGGCTTCCCACGACCGGTGATTTCTAAAGGAAGAGTAAACAGTTTGATGTCTTCGCTGCGACATAATGTGATGAAGAAATCACCTAAAAACACTTACAATTTGAAGAGGAACGAAGAGTCCAAGTACATCAACGACTACAACCCGGTGATTTTGTCCATGTGGAATGCTAACATGGATATACAGTTTGTGGCTGATAACTGTATGGCTGTGGCTCGGTATGTGACGTCGTATATCACCAAAAAAGAGAAGACAGAATTGAAGGATATGTGGGAGGACATTTCCCATGAAAAGAGCCTCAGCAAGAAGTTGTACAGTTTCAGTCTGAAGATGTTGTCGCATCGAGAAATCGGAGCGTACGAATGTTCTGACCGGTTGTCTTCAGCAAGTCTCTATGCCAAGTCCAGGAGTATCGTTTGGGCGAGTCTTGGTCTTGCTGCAACGCGTAATCGAGTTCTCAAACCTGTGCGGGAAATTGAGTATTTGGCGGAAAAGGAGCCAAACAGTACCGACATTTTGAAGACAAACATGTTGGATACATATTATCCAAATCGAAGCAGTCACCTAGAGAATGTTTGTCTGTATGAGGTTCTGCAAAATTACATGTTCAAGAGGAACATCAAAGAAGATACTGAGAAAGGAGTGTATGCTGTAATAGGAAGTGAGGGATGTCTGGTCAAGCAAAGAAAATGCCACTTGATAAACCATCGAAAATTGAGTGGCGAATCTCCTGAAAAAAAGGAGTTTTTCTATTTAGCACTTTTGCAACTTTTCAAGCCTTGGCGTGCAGAAGAGGAACTGCTTGGAGATTTCCTCTGTTACGAAGACTCTTTCAATGCCGCCAAGGAGACCATAGAATGTCCTGCTTTTCCCAAATATGTAGAAATGTTGAATGCGGAAATTGAGCAGGAAGCAACGATTGCAGCCGAGATTGCCAGAGACAGTTCTCAGGACAGTCAGAGTTCTGCTTCATTGAGTCAGGATCCACTAGGAGGACCTCTTATTGAAAATGAAGCTGCCACTGCTATGAATGAGGTGGAAAGAGCCATGGCACATGCTCAAGAGGATGCGGTTAACTTAGAAGAGTTGGAAAGGCAACTCAACGTTGAGCAGAGGAAAATATATGACGAAGTTACCATGCAAATTGATCATGGATTAAGTCATGATAAGAAAGAGTGCTCATGTACGTCGTTGAAACCTGTCCGACTGTACGTGAGTGGAGAAGCGGGAACTGGAAAAAGTTTCCTCATTAAAGCAATTTCATGCTATTTGCAGGAAAGGACAGAGTCATCACTGTCTTGTGTTGTCACTGCTCCAACTGGACTGGCAGCACATAATATTAAAGGGATTACTTTACATCATTTACTGATGCTGCCAGTGGAGCATGACAACAAATTAGAATATCACAAGCTATCTGGAGATGCTTGTTTTGAAGTTTCAAGAATCTTGAGGAAAATGAAACTTCTTATCATTGACGAAGTAAGCATGGTTTCCAATGTCATGCTTGCCTTTGTGCATTTGAGGATGCAAGAAGTTCTCAAAACAGAGTATGATGTGTTATTCGGTGGCAAACACATCATTTTTTTTGGAGATCTTCTGCAGCTGACACCAGTGAAAGGGCAACCTGTGTTCAAAATGCTCACGCATGAAGATACCAGGAAGTGCCTAGGCAGCATTGGCAACGTCAATATATGGTTAAACTTCAATTATGCTGAACTGCATGAAAATATGCGTCAGGCAAAGGATGAAGTTTACAAGACTATTCTACAAGATGTTAGAATTGGAAAAGTGACCGAGCATGGGAAAGAAGCTTTACATGCACGATTACTGTCAAATTTATATCCAGAACAAGATGTTGTGCCTGAGAATATTTTTCAGAAAATTACTGATAAGAAATCTGGAATATGTTTGATGCCAACTCTTGCAGAATGTGCAAAATTTAACAACAAAATGTTGCATTTAGAAAAGCAAGAGATTGTGAAAGTGGAAGCTATTGATAGAGTAGAGCATATGGGATCAACAATTATTTTGTCTGAGAATCTGAAAACAAAATTGGATTCATTAGAGAAGAGTATATCTAAAACTGCAGGTTTTGAAAAGACTCTGAATGTGTGCTTGAACTGCCGTATAATTTTAAGAAGGAATTTACATGTTGAAAGAGGTCTGGTAAATGGATCAATGGGTAATGTTGTTGATTTTGTGAAATACAGAAATAGAGATGGAATTGAATTTTTAAAAATTAAATTTGATGGCATTGAGGAAGTACAGCTAATTGCTCGTTGTTCTGCTAGATTTTTGCTTGTAAAAGACTTATATGTTCGCCGTAAGCAGTTCCCTGTTTGCTTGGCATATGCGGTGACAATTCATAAATCGCAAGGTTTAAGTGTAGACACTGCATTGGTGAATATTGGCAGTTCTGTGTTCAAGGAGGGTATGGCATATGTGGCATTGTCACGAGTTAGAACTTTATCGGGATTGTACTTGATTGACTGTGATGTCAGAAACATTTGTGCAGATCTAGATTGTGTTAAGGAATACAATAGGTTAAGAAGAGAGTATGCGCCACATTTGCCTCAGTTTCCTTTGTTTGAGAAACGTCTGGTAGGCCGGAAACGAAGAAATGAGAACAATACTGGGCAGGTTGTAGCAAAAAGACAAAAAGTGAATGAACCTAAAATTACAAGCAGAAACAAAGAGGATTCTGTTGAAGATGTTGTTGGTTTTCAGTTTGAAAACAGTTCTGGTGTCAACTGCTATGCTAATGTAGTAATTAATGTTTTGTTTTCTCTAAAAAATGTAAAAGAAGAGATTGTGGTCAATTCTGATCAAAGATTTTGCAGTTTGTTAAATTCTGTGTTAGAGAAATGTACCACTGATAGAAGAAACATAGAAAGTGTGTCTGAAATTAGAAATCTGTTAGATAGATGTTCAGGCCAAACACAATTCTCTCAAAATATTCAGCAAGATTGTCAGGAGTTTTTAATGTATATGCTTCATGTATTACATGCTGAAGGTGTAGATGTAGATCAGCTGTTTGGGCTTTCTTATCAATGGCAGCATGACTGCGAGAACTGTATGGTATCAAGTACTACTAGTGTAGACTCAGAAAGATTTGTATATTTAACTTTGCCAGACAGTAAATCAGTCTCCTTTAATAAGCTAGTAAAAGCTGCTAATCACAACATGGAGTGTAGCCAATGTAAATCTGAAATGATGTCCACATTATTTATACGAACATATGGCCAGTACATCATTTTAATGTTCCAACGATGTAGGCCTGATGGAACAAAATTGACAACTTTAATAAAAAAATTTGTAGCTTCGCAGTTGTCAATATCAGGAAGGACTTTTGTAACTACAGCAATTATATATCATGACGGCCCTTCAATATCATCAGGACATTACACAGCTTATTTAAAGTCTAGAAATGGCTGGTCATTCTGTAATGATTCTGTTGTAATTTTCAAAAAAAAATTGCCGTATGACCTTAAAAACTCTTACCTGGTGTTTTTAAAACCAAAATTTTAGGAAAATAATCTCGGGATATGATCTGTGGAATTTCAAGAAGTTCTAATGGCTCCTACACAATTTGGCCTTGAGGATAAGTGTAGTTCAGAGACATAACTTCTAATCATAGGATTGGACATCATGGACATGTATGTGCAGTTTAAATGAGTTCAGAAAAACTGTTTCTTTTCATAAGCTAATTAAAGCAGCCAATCAAAACATGGAGTAGAGGGAATGTAAGTCTGCAATGCTGTCTACTGTTTTACATTACTTTGTGATTAAAAGTGATGTAGAGAATTAAATAATTGTAGTACTCATAGAGGTAGTGTAAGTCTGCTTCATATTAAGCAGTATCAGTGTCATACGAAATGTAGAACATGACTGAGCAAGAAGGGGAAGATATTACTATTCCAGGATTGTGAAAATGATCTTCAACATTTTAATTCTGAAAGTTGCGGGAATGCCAAATGATGGGATTGGCTAACAAGAAATCCAAGAGTTATACATGGCTCTGACAAAATTTGGCCTTGTGGAATCTTGTGGTAGAGAGCAAGAAGTCATTTATTGTATGTAACATGTTTTTAAAAACGATGGAGATTTTCTTTCAGAAACTGGTGGGCTGAAAGTAATAACAGCACAAAAGAGTATAAGCTATTCATAGGACATCCTTGGACGTCATGGAAAGTAAGTTAACTTTAAGGAGTTCTGATTTTTGATTTCTGATCTTGTATGGGTTTTTTAAACACAATCATTTTGATTGTGTTTTTTTTTCCCCGCTGTTACATGATGAATACCTTCAAGTCACTGTTTTTAGTGAATTTTGATACATTCTGAGAACAGCAAAAATAAACCATTTAACATGTATAATTAATTCTGTAATGTTTCCATTTATGATGTATATGTAGAACTGTGTAGAAGGCATGGAGAAGGTGAGGCTTCTGTAAGTGTCAAAGTTGTTGCATGCAGTGCTGCACTTCTGCGTATTCTTTGATATGCTAGACTACATCTGCACAATGAGATACCTAAGCAAAGGAAACAGAAGTGATGTGATTGTGAAATGAGCAAAATAAATTGCATGTATTTCAATTACATCACCTGTGTTTCCTATCATTACGAATCACATTGTGCAGATCAAGTTTAGGTCTGTCCAGGGAAACATAGGAGGTTTGGACTTTGTTGAAGATTGCAGTGGACATGACTCACTTCATTGGTAGACCTTCACATGTATTATGTCTTCTATTCTCTTCAACAACTCGAAATTTCATCTGCAACCCTGAGTAGGCCTCACCTGAAACAAAACTCTGGATAGTAGACATCTTATTGGCATCCTGAAGCAATTATTTTAAATTTTAGTGTCTTGCGACACTTTTCTGAGACAACAGCAATGCAAAAGATGCACCATGTTTTAAGATAGGCCTCACTTCATCTGCATCAAGATAGTGTTACTTTAAAATGTATATCTTTAGGACTGTGTAGCTTCTGTAAGTGT
Source organism: Lissotriton helveticus (assembly GCF_964261635.1). Lineage (NCBI taxonomy): Eukaryota > Metazoa > Chordata > Amphibia > Caudata > Salamandridae > Lissotriton > Lissotriton helveticus. The sequence continues at coordinate 340,766,362 of NC_136072.1, forward strand.
CAAAGTTATTGAAAAACTGTTTGTTCTTCAATCTTTGCCCTTGTCTTTTGTAATTTTTCAATACATGTTTTTATATTTTTCAAATGTTTGTTCTCTCTTTCACAGATTGAAAGTATAAAAATAAAAAGTGAGGAATTTAACGACAATTATAAGGTAAGTATTTTGTACTCTTTTCGTTACATTTCTATCACATTGAACTACTATTAGTTCCACTGCTTCATTTCTTTAATCCTCAGTTTCCTGCCTTTGCTACTTCCCTCATTCCTTTCTCTATTACCTACTTACTCAACTCCTTCCACTTTTTTTCTCAGTCCCTCTCTTCTCATAGTTCCTCACTCTTGTTCACTCACTCCGTCTCTATTACTCTTAGTGTCTTTGACTGATCACTGTATCACTATTTGTTCATAATGCTTTCTCTGTGTAGTTGAAGCACACTAAGGGGCATATTATGAATGCAGCCAATAAAATTATTGCTCTTTTTATTGGCAGAAAACTGGTGCAAAAGCGGCTTTAGCGGCAGTTTTCTGCCGCAAAAGCAGCTTTAGCGACACATTTCTGCCTATAAAAGCTGCAAAACTTTTATTGCCTATGTTGATAATATGCCCCTATGTTATTTACATTAGGGCTATATTGTCCAGTATAACAATCAAAATTGCTCTCCAAAGACACCAGGCAAAGCAGACGCTCCCTCAAACAGATCACCAAGCGCAATTTACCCTACTTACAATCTAGCCTGTTCTCTGTCGAGACTTTAGCAATCTTTAGAGCACAAGATAAGATTTTTTTACATGGAAGAGCCATACGTATTGCAATTCTACTTAAGAAACAAGCATTGGCATAGACAATAGGTCTCGCCTTTGGGACCTTATACGTGTTTAGCCATGCAACAGTTGATGTTGCTGCACCAAGGATATTATGCTGTATAACTAAAGACTTAGAAGGTCCAAAAGTCGATACCTATTGGCTATGCCAATGCTTGTTTTTCTTTCACTTCGTTATCTATTTTGTTTTTCACAATTATACCATCTTCTGTCTGTTCTTTGGTAAATAGATCTATTAAATAGTATCTCTTCTTTACTCCCTATAGCTGTCTTTCTTGAAACATCACTCTCTGTTTACTTTCCTTATACTTACTCTTTTTTTTAAAAAAGTTTTTTTTTTGGTTAGCTCCCGGTACGCGTACCGGGAAGCTAAACCGGAAGCGAACCAAAAGAAATAGAGCTTGCCAGAGTGCTAAACATTCTAGCAATTTTTTTGGAAAGGGAAGGTAGTTCTGAAAAGAACTTTTTTTTTATATTTTTGTTGTTTTATATTTTTTTTGTATTTTTTGAACATTTTTTGTTTTTTTTGTATTTTTTGAATGATTTTATATTTTTTTTGGTTTTTTTGGGGGGGGGAACAACAAAAAACAGGCGTTGAAAAGGGCTCAACAGGAGCAAAAAAAAATTACTGGGGGCGGTTAGGGCAATTATGATTGTCATAAGCCAGGTTGATGGCATTAATACAATATGTCATTTGAGATGTCATCAGTGATGTCATCAGTGATGTCACTGACCATGTCATGAATGATGTAATATGTGACATCATCAGCAGTGGATTGCGGATGCGCGATATATAGTTAGTGCAACTAACTATATATGGAATTTCAATGGTTTTGTGTGAGTAAAATAAGGTTTTCTAAATGCTAATTCCTAACTATATATGGTCTATAACCTATGGTTTTTTCAGTGAATATATATATATATATATATAATTAGTCTATTAGTATTTTAAAAATGTAGGAAGTATTAATATTTAGATAATTATTTATTATAAATTAAATTAAAATTTAAGTATTATTACTAAGGTACTTTTTACAAGATAAATATCATGTTTGTTAATACTATATTTTTTGGTAGTTTTAATTAAATATTAAATCATTAAAAAAATAAAGAAGATAAAAAAATCAAGTATTAATATTCAGGTTTTATTTAAAAAAAGAATTTAATATTGTAAAATGTTACATTAGCAATAAATAAATCTATTTAATATTGTTTAATGTTTATAATTTTTTTAATGAAATAATAATATTTTTAAAATTATTTATAGAATCATATTTATACTTTTTCCCACGCTTTTGTATTGATTTCAATGAAGCGTTTTGTCCTTCATTTATTTCGTTGACGTCTTGAATGGGATCCGCGGGACAGTTTGCTATGCTTTTAAAACAACGGATGCAGGGGGGAGAAGAAGGAAATAAGGGTAGACAAATGGTAAGTGATAAAAAACATAAATTTTAATGTGTGTATTGAAATTAATAACGTTTAAAATAAAAATAATAAAAGTAGAAACCATATATTGTACGAATAAAATTTTGTTTATTGATGATATTAAATGTAAAAAAAATATGTATTTTTATTTAAATTGCAAATATTTTTATGATTTTTTTTATTAACAAATAATAGAATTAGAAAATAATATAAACATATAATAGATTATAATGTAATTGTCCATTTTCTATTTTGATTTATTTTGATGACGTCTTCACGTTAACGTCGACGCAAGCCGCCATCTTGGATTTTCCGATTGCTGGAAGTAGCTGGAAGCTGATCTGCGCTAAAGGTAGGAAACTTTTCAAACTTATTTTATACTAAAACATATTTAAAAAGATATATATAATGTAATGAGAGGTTAAGTAGAGGTTGCTTATTAAACTAATAGTTGTTTTGATTATATTACAACATGTCGCCGAACATTTCACTGTTATATGCCATTGTCGGGTTATTTTTCGGGACAAATAAAGGGTAAATATGTTTAAAAACATAGAGTGATGATTTATATTGTATACATTTTGAACGTAATATGTTTTGTGTAGTGGTAGAATAGTTTGGATTCTTTTCATTAGATGAACACAGATAGGAAATGTTTGAAACAATTTTTAAGAAAACTGATTGCATTTGGTTTGTTTTGTATCAGAGAAAACTGTTTTTTTGGGATTTAAAAAACAGTTCGTTGTTTTACCATGCAAGGTTTCGTTTATTTGCTTTTTAGAGAATTTACAAAAATGTTCAAAATTGATTTCTTTGGTTACATTTTGATGTTATCGATTTGTTTGAGAAAGTTGATTTCGTGGTCCGTTATTTTAGAATGAAATTGTTTTCATATTGGAAATAAAAGGATTTTCATTGAAAGTAGTAATTATTTTTTGTAAAAATGCCAATTAAATGTTTTTAGTTAGTGAGAAATACTGCAGTTAGGTTGTTTAGTTAGCGAGAAATACTGCAGTTAGGTTGATGAGAAATAAATAATGAAAATGTGAAATTATTTGGGGTAGATTTGACAAAAAATGCTTTAAAATTAAGCTTAGAAAAAAAAAATATCTTATCTTTTACAAAAAATATTTCTGTTTGAAATAGCACAGAAATGTTTGAAAAATATAATAAAGAAACAGATATATTTTTCTATAATAGTACCAGTTTTCTGATAACATTTTTCACAAACCAGCATCAATTTTCTAAAATAAAGGGGTGTCATTTTGTATAGTATAAATTTTCTTGGTACGTTCAGAATGTTTACAAAATTAAACAAAAATGGAATGCAAATTATTTCCATTTACGTTTTCATAAAGATTTTTTATAACTATTATGTTAGGGTTTTTTTCTTTTCAAAGATATAAGAAAAACATTTTTTCTTATTTTTAACAGGTGTACTTTGAGAGAAAAAAATTTACAAAAGATAAGGGAACCCGACAAGTAATAATTTAAAAAAAAATTTAAAAAATTTCAAATGAATTTAAAAAAAAAAAATTTTTAGGGCAAAGCAGGAAAGTAAGTTACATAAAAAATAGTTAAAAATGTAAAATATTAGCAACATTCTCTAGGTAATCCAAAGCCACACACAACGAAAATTGTTGTAGTACACCCAATAGTCTCTCAGACATTTCCTTTGTTTGCCTTGAAGGACGTGGGTTTAGAATACCTGACAATGCCTGAGCAAGTCTCATTTCTTGAAAACTTTGCTCCTTCTTCAAAGTTTTCAGGAAAGAGTAGAAATTAGGATGGTGTTTGCCAATCGTGTGACTGAAGGAGTTATGCCATCCCTCTATGGCATTATTTGTTTTTGCACCACCTTCTAAGCAGGTTGAGTAGCAATTCCACCACTCCACATGGTAACGTGGCTTCCTCCTGCGACCCGATCTGCCTAGACGTCCAATCCATGTGTCTTCGAAATAATTTAAAATGGGTGCCAATTTTTCCTCATGTTCTACAAAATATTCTGACTCTGAAATTGCTGTGTAGTAGTCATCTACACTATCAGGTGGTACAAAACAAAGTGCAGTTAATTTTTTTAGTTCGACTTGTAATTTGCTATCAGATGAGTAATCAGCAACCAGGGATGTTTTTTGAAGCTTACGCCAATATGCCTGGGAAAAATGAAAAAAACATCCCTGAATTTGGGTATCCGTGTACAATTTGTTGATGACATTCATCATTGTCAATTCAAAATCTAATATGATTTTCCTAGGACTGATTCCAGAAGTTTTTTCTTTAATAACTGATAAAAACTCAGTATAGGTTGCTGATTGCTTATCTGGTAATAAACTGTATACTAAAGGTACTACATTATTATTAATTTGAGCATGAATACTGTAAATTTGGGTGAATGGATGGGGCGTACTTTTAAACGTCCCATCCATCATCCAAATTTCTGTATTTTCTAATTTAAAAAGGTTACGGGGAGTGCTAAATATTAACATGCGTTTCAGAGGGTTTTGGTTATCATACAGTAGAAAAGGTTCATTAGAGAAGGAAAGAGTTAAATCATGAGGAATTACAATGTCAGCAAAAGTTTGAGGAGTAACAGTTTGGGTGTTACTTGCCTGCTTTTTTCTTTGAATAATTCTACGCAAATTTGGGATTGTTGGCATATTACAAGCAACATGTCCAGGGACATGTTGAGCAACCTCTCTCAAAATTTGACCAGGAGTTTGATTGGAGGTGGATGCAATATCTTTCATTTCATTGATAGTATCGCGTATTTCAATCTCCATTGCAGAGGCAGCGTGGTTATGTTCTGTGGTTCTTACCACTATCTCACCAAGAGTAACCGCTCTGCCGCTGCAATGGGCGGTATAATATTGTACACACCTGCAATGTCTCCTGGGTTCACTTAACCTCTCATTACAGTATATATACCCACAATGTTTCAGGAGTCTGTTTCCTTTTCGAGATTTGGTGTAAGTTGCAGTATTTTGGCTTGTCATTTCCTGTTGAAAAAAAAAATTTAAATTATATTCTATTTAAGATACACACATTTTTGATTTTTTTATTTACACATAAATTGAAAAATATTTATTTGCTTTTACTGTAGATTTTAAGTATAAAATGTACTTTTTCTACTTGGAATTGTAAGTGGCATTTTTATACTATCAATCACATCCTGTGAGTTGGGATAGTAATTGGCACTTTTTCACTAATCAGCACTTTATCTGATTATGCACTCATTTGGAGTTAGAATACTAAATGGCACTTGGACACTATCCAGCACTTTCCCTACTCATGCACTTTCACAGAGTTGGAATAGTAATTGGCAATTTTTCACTAACCAGCACTTTCTCTGAATATGCACTCACCTGGAGTTAGAATAGTAAGTGGCACTTGGACACTATCCAGCACTTTCCCTACTCATGCACTTTCACAGAATTGGGATAGTAATTGGCACTTTTTCACTAACCAGCACTTTCTCTGATTATGCACTCATTTGGAGTTAGAATACTTAATGGCACTTGGACACTATCCAGCACTTTCCCTACTCATGCACTTTCACAGAGTTGGAATAGTAATTGGCACTTTTTCACTAACCATGCACTTTCTCTTAATATGCACTCACCTGGACTTAGAATAGTAAATGGCACTTGGACACTATCCAGCACTTTCCCTACTCATGTATTTTCACAGAGTTGGGATAGTAATTGACACTTTTTCACTAACCAACACTTTCTCTGAATATACAATCACCTGGAGTTAGAATAGTAAGTGGCACTTGGACACTATCCAGCACTTTTCCTACTCATGCACTTTCACAGAGTTGGGATAGTAATTGGCACTTTTTCACTAACCAGCACTTTTTCTAAATATGCACTCACCTGGAGTTAGAATAGTAAATAGCACTTGGACACTATCCAGCACTTTACCTACTCATGCACTTTCACAGAGTTGGATTAGTAATTGGCACTTTTTCACTAACCAGCACTTTCTCTGAATATGCACTCACTTGGAGTTAGAATAGTAAGTGGCACTTGGACACTATCCAGCACTTTCCCTATTCTTGAACTTTCACAGAGTTGGGATAGTAATAGAATAATTTAATAGTTATTATTCTGCTTTTATAATGTGTTTCACAATGATTTCTAATTGCTCTGAAATATGATACTCAGATGTGTTTATTTAGGAAAATTACCTTGGGTTTCGGAAGGTTTTTTTCGAAAAACTGTTATATATAGTTGTGGAATAGACTGGTTTTTTGTGGATATCTGCCTTGCAGTGGTTTCTGGTAGGCTGTGAAGAAAACAAGTTGAAAAGGTGTTCAATGATTAGAAAATGTATTATTTTATTGCCTTCTCTATATATATGTGGGGGGAAAAGCATTTACCTTTATGCATGTTTATAAATATGGCACATGTTATCATTAAACTGCATTTTCTTTCAATATGCAATGATGTGGTGTTTAAATACTCAGAGGCACTTTAACACTATTCTGCACTTTACCGACTTATGCACTTGCACAGAGTAGGAGTAGTAAGGGGTATATTTTCAATATCCAGCAGTATTTCAGAATAGGCACTTACCTGGAGTTAGAATAGTAAAAGGCACTCGGAAACTATCCAGCACTTTCCCTACTCATGCACTTTCACAGAGTTGGGATAGTAATTGGCACTTTTTCAATAACCAGATCTTTTTCTGAATATGCACTCACTTGGAGTTAGATTAGTAAATGGAACTTGGACACTATCCAGCACTTTCCCTACTCATGCACTTTCACAGAGTTGAAATAGTAATAGGCAATTTTTCACTAACCATGCACTTTCTCTTAATATGCACTCAACTGGAGTTAAAATAGTAAATGGCACTTGGACACTATCCAGCACTTTCCACACTCATGCATTTTCACAGAGTTGGGATAGTAATTGGCACTTTTTCACTAACCAGCACTTTCTCTGAATATGCACTCATTTGGAGTTAGAATACTAAATGGCACTTGGACACTATCCAGCACTTTCACTACTCATGCACTTTCACAGAGTTGGAATAGTAATTGGCAATTTTTCACTAACCAGCACTTTCTCTGAATATGCACTCACCTGGAGTTAGAATAGTAACTGGCACTTGGACACTATCCAGCACTTCCCTAATCATGCACTTTCACAGAATTGGAATAGTAATTGGCACTTTTTCACTAAACAGCACTTTCTCTGAATATGCACTCATTTGGAGTTAGAATAGAAAGTGGCACTTGGACACTATCCAGCACTTTCCCTACTCATGCACTTTCACAGAGTTGGAATAGTAATTGGCAATTTTTCACTAACCAGCACTTTCTCTGAATATGCACTCACCTGGAGTTAGAATAGTAAGTGTCACTTGGACACTATCCAGAACTTTCCCTACTCATGCACTTTCACAGAATAGGAATAGTAATTGGCACTTTTTGACTAATCGCACTTTCTCAGATTATTCACTCATTTGGAATTAGAATAATAAATGGCACTTGGACACTATTCTGCACTTTACCGACACATGCACTTGCACAGAGTAGGAGTAGTAACGGGTACATTTTAATATCCAGCAGTATTTCAGAATAGGCACTTACCTGGAGTTAGAATAGTAAAAGGCACTCGGAAACTATCCAGCACTTTACCTACTCATGCACTTTCACAGAGTTGGGATAGTAATTGGCACTTTTTCACTAATCAGCACTTTCTCTGAATATGCACTCATTTGGAGTTAGAATACTAAATGGCACTTGGACACTATCCAGCACTTTCCCTACTCATGCACTTTCACAGAGTTGGAATAGTAATTGACACTTTTTCACTAACCATGCACTTTCTATTAATATGCACTCACCTGGACTTAGAATAGTAAGTGGCACTTGGACACTATCCAGCACTTTCCCTACTCATGCACTTTCACAGAGTTGGGATAGTAATTGACACTTTTTCACTAACCAACACTTTCTCTGAATATGCACTCATTTGGAGTTAGAATACTAAATGGCAATTGGACACTATCCAGCAATTTCCCTACTCATGCACTTTCACAGAGTTGGAATAGTAATTGGCAATTTTTCACTAACCAGCACTTTCTCTGAATATGCACTCACCTGGAGTTAGAATAGTAAGTGGCACTTGGACACTATCCAGCACTTTCCCTACTCATGCACTTTCACAGAATTGGAATAGTAATTGGCACTTTTTCACTAACCAGAACTTTCTATGATTATGCACTCAATAGGAGTTAGAATAGTATGTTGAACTTGGACACTATCCAGCACTTTCCCTATTCTTGCACTTTCACAGAGTTGGGATAGTAATTGAATAATTTTACTAGTTATTATTCTGTACTTATAATGCGTTTCACAATGATTTTTAATTGCTCAGAAATATAATAGTCAGATGTGTTTATTTAGGAAAATTACCTTGGGTTTCGAAAGGTTCTTTACGAAAAACTGTTATATATAGTTATGGAATAGATTGGCTTTTTGTGGATATATGACTTGCAGAGGTTTCTGGTAGGCTGTGAAGAAAACAAGTTGAAAAGGTGTTCAATGATTAGAAAATGTATTATTTTATTGGCTTCTCTATATATATGTGGGGGGAAAAGCATTTACATTTATGCATGTTTATAAATATGGCACATGTTATCATTAAACTGCACTTTTTTTCAATATGCAATGATGTGGTGTTTAAATAGTCATAGGCACTTTAAAACTATTCTGCACTTTACCGACACATGCACTTGCACAGAGTAGGAGTAGTAAGGGGTACATTTTCAATATCCAACAGTATTTCAGAATAGGCAATTACCTGGAGTTAGAATAGTAAATGGCACTCGGAAACTATCCAGCACTTTCCCTAATCATGCACTTTCACAGAGTTGGGATAGTAATTGGCACTTTTTTCAATAACAAGCACTTGCTCTGAATATGTACTCACTTGTAGATAGAATAGTAAATGGCAATTGGACACTATGCAGCACTTTTCCTACTAATGCACTTTCACAGAGTTGGAATAGTAATTGGCACTTTTTCACTAACCAGCACTTTCTCTGAATATGCACTCATTTGGAGTTAGAATAGTAAGTGGCACTTGGACACTATCCAGCACTTTCCCTACTCATGCACTTTCACAGAATTGGAATAGTAATTGGCACTTTTTCACTAACCAGCACTTTTTCTGAATATGAACTCACCTGGAGTTAGAATAGTAAGTGGCACTTGGACACTATCCAGCACTTTCCCTACTCATGCACTTTCACAGAGTTGGAATAGTAATTGACATATTTTCAATAACCAGCACTTTCTCTGAATATGCACTCAATTGGAGTTAGAATAGTAAGTGGCACTTAGACACTATCCAGCACTTTCCCTATTCTTGCACTTTCACAGAGTTGGGATAGTAATTGAATAATTTTACTAGTTATTATTCTGTACTTATAATGCATTTCACAATGATTTTTAATTGCTTTGAAATATGATAGTCAGATGTGTTTATTTAGGAAAATTACCTTGGGTTTCGAAAGGTTCTTTTCGAAAAACTGTTGTATATAGTTATGGAATAGACTGGCTTTTTGTGGATATCTGCCTTGCAGTGGTTTCTGGTAGGCTGTGAAGAAAACAAGTTGAAAAGGTGTTCAATGATTAGAAAATGTATTATTATATTGGCTTCTCTATATATATGTGGGGGGAAAAGCATTTACCTTTATGTATGTTTATAAATATGGCACATGTTATCATTAAACTGCACTTCATTACAAAATGCAATGATGTGGTGTTTAAATAGTCAGAGGCACTTTAAAACTATTCTACACTTTACCGACACATGCACTTGCACAGAGTAGGAATAGTAAGGGGTACATTTTCAGTATCCAGCAGTTTTTCATAATAGGCACTTACCTGGAGTTAGAATAATAAATTACACTCGGACACTATCCAGCACTTTACCAACTCATGCACTTTCACAGAGTTGGAATAGTAATTGGCACTTTTTCACTAACCAGCACTTTCTCTGAATATGCACTCATTTGGAGTTAGAATAGTAAGTGGCACTTGGACACTATCCAGCACTTTCCCTACTCATGCACTTTCACAGAGTTGGAATAGTAATTGGCACTTTTTCACTAACCAGCACTTTCTCTGAATATGCACTAAACTGGAGTTAGAATAGTAAGTGGCACTTGGACACTATCCAGAACTTTCCCTACTCATGCACTTTCACAGAATTGGAATAGTAATTGGCACTTTTTCACTAACCAGCACTTTATCTGAATATGCACTAAACTGGAGTTAGAATACTAAGTGGCACTTGGACACTATCCAGCACTTTCCCCACTCTTGCATTTTCACAGAGTTGGGATAGTAATTGGCACTTTTTCACTAACCAGCACTTTCTCTGAATATGCACTCATTTGGAGTTAGAATACTAAATGGCACTTGGACACTATCCAGCACTTTTCCTACTCATGCACTTTCACAGAGTTGGGATAGTAATTGGCACTTTTTCACTAACCAGCACTTTTTCTGAATATACAATCACCTGGAGTTAGAATAGTAAGTGGCACTTGGACACTATCCAGCACTTTCCCTACTCATGCACTTTCACAGAGTTGGAATAGTAATTGGCACTTTTTCACTAACCAGCACTTTCTCTGAATATGCACTCACTTGCAGTTAGAATAGTAAGTGGCACTTGGACACTATCCAGCACTTTCCCTATTCTTGCACTTTCACAGAGTTGGGATAGTAATAGAATAATTTTACTAGTTATTATTCTGCTTTTATAATGTGTTTCACAATGATTTCTAATTGCTCTGAAATATGATACTCAGATGTGTTTATTTAGGAAAATTACCTTGGGTTTCGGAAGGTTCTTTTCGAAAAAATGTTATATATAGTTGTGGAATAGACTGGCTTTTTGTGGATATCTGCCTTGCAGTGGTTTCTGGTAGGCTGTGAAGAAAACAAGTTGAAAAGGTGTTCAATGCTTAGAAAATGTATTATTTTATTGGCTTCTCTATATATATGTGGGGGAAAAATCATTTACCTTTATGCATGTTTATAAATATGGCACATGTTATCATTAAACTGCATTTTCTTTCAATATGCAATGATGTGGTTTTTAAATAGTCAGAGGCACTTTAACACTATTCTGCACTTTCCCGACACATGCACTTGCACAGAGTTGGGATAGTAATTGGCACTTTTTCAATAACAAGCTCTTTCTCTGAATATGCACTCACTTGGAGTTAGAATAGAAAGTGGCACTTGGACACTATCCAGCACTTTCCCTACTCATGCACTTTCACAGAGTTGGGATAGTAATTGGCACTTTTTCACTAACCAGCTCTTTATCTGAATATGCACTCACCTGGAGTTAGAATAGTAAATGGCAATAGGACACTATCCTGCACTTTCTCTACTCATCCACTTTCACAGAGTTGGAATAGTAATTGGCACTTTTTCACTAACCAGCACTTTCTCTGAATATGCACTCACCTGGAGTTACAATAGTAAGTGGCACTTGGACACTATCCAGCACTTTCCCAACTCATGCACTTTCAAAAAGTTGGGATAGTAATTAAATAATTTTACTAGTTATTATTCTGCACTTATAATGCGTTTAACAATGTTTTTTAATTGCTCTGAAATATGATACTCAGATATGTTTATTTAGGAAAATTACCTTGGGTTTTGGAATGTTTTTTTTGAAAAACTGTTGGCTGCCTTTTTGCGGATGTGTGCGTTGAAGTGGTTTCTGGTAGGCTGTGAAGAAAACAAGTACAAAAGGTGTTCAATGCTTAGAAATTATACTATTTTGTTGGCTGCTTTATATATTTGTAGAGAAAAAAATTTACTTTGAAGGATTTTTAGAAATATGGTAAATAATATTATTATACTGCACTTATAATCTTTACGACATTGCTTTTTATTTACTATGACATCAGTAAATGCAATATATATATTCATGGAAATTACCTTTGTTTTTTGAAGGTTGTTTTTTAAAAATTCTTCAAAATACTCTCGATTTTGGTTGATTTTTCGACGTTCTGTGACTTTTGCAACTTATTCAGTTTGCCTTTAAAAAATACAATTTCAAAAGTTTTATTTAAATGTGGTGTTTTTTAATCATTTAAAAATTAAAAAATAATATATTACTGCACATTATCGTACGATTTTGTATTAGCTTTTAAATTTTTTCGGATGGAATGGAACCTTATTTTTTTTAATATACATATATACAAACTTTTTACACTGTATTTCCTTTATCGTTTAATCATACTTATTTTTAGTATTTCAGGTTATTTACTGAACTGAGTGGGGGTATATACACGGTTCGTTTTTTTATGTGCTATGTAATTTTTTATTAAATAAAATAATTTAAACAAAACATTTATATTTTTATAAGCAGTTATTTGATAACGATTTTTTTAATATACATTTAATGTTCCAATTATATGGAAAATAATTTTCATTAATCCACTTTATTTAATGCAATTATCAATTTTTGTTTTCCAGTTAGGTCTGGCTGAGATAATATTTCAGGAAACATTTGAAATGGATTAATAGTTGCGTTGTAATGGATGTTACCCTTTAGAAATATATGTATTATTTATTAATAAATCGTTTACCATGCATTTGGATGTACGACTAAAGAAATATTACTTTTAAGCCATTTCTCATTAGTTTAGAAATGTTGGCATTTCTATAAATAAATTATTTAAAAAATGTATTACTTCACGAAATATTTTAAATTGTTGAATTAATTATATTTTGTTTATCGTTCATTAAATACATTTATTTCTCATAAAATAATTTTTAACTATTATTACCGTTCACAATGTTAACAAAAAAACGAATAAACCTTACATATTAGGTTCTAAGTGTTACTAAATTAATGTATACTACTATATTAATTAATACAAAATTTAAACAGTTTTAGGAAATATTACGCTAATAATATGTTAACTGAAAACATTTTACCAAATCGTTTTAAATATCTTACTGTTCTATGAAATAGAAATGCTTCTACGGTCGCTTTCGGTGATATTTATCTGAAGAGGTCAGAGGGTCAGGTTTTCACGTCTGATTACTCTGCTAGTTGATAATCAACTGTTTTCAAAATGGTGGGATACGTCTATTTATAACTTTTCTTAAATAGCATTATATTTTTCGTAAATTATATTGATTACTTTCATAATTTTTGGGGAATAATTTAATGAGGAAACATATAATTTAATTTGTTTTATTTAAAAGTAAGCTCAACAAACTTTCGTTCCTTTTTAACATCCATTTTGAATGTCTTGTTGACATTGGAGGGCATTGAAATAGTAGATGGACATTATTTTTCATTGCAGTGTTTAAAATGGCGTTCATTTCTTCGTAAGGTCATTATTTTTGTCTATCGAGTATTGGAAACTATTATTTCTCCTTTATATTCTTAAAATATATATATTCTTTTGCGTTGTTAAAGAATTCCATGGTACACAGTATTTTTATAAGTAATCGAGTATTAATTTATTAAATAAATAAATATGTTTTTTATTACTCGGGTATTAATTTATTAAATAAATAAACCGAATTCGAAATATTATAGTAGTTTAATGACCCGTTTTTTAATAAACTTACCCACCCAAAACCCCTAATTTCCCTGCATCCCGTGACAGATTTTATTTTACAAAAAAAAATATATATATGTAATGGTATGCTTTGAAATGTATTATTTTTATAAGTAATCGAGTATAAATTTATTAAATAAATAAATATGTTTTTTATTACTCGGGTATTAATTTATTAAATAAATAAACCGAATTCGTAATATTATAGTAGTTTAATGACCCGTTTTTTAATACACTTACCCACCCAAAACCCCTAATTTCCCTGCATCCCGTGACAGATTTTATTTGACAAAAAAAAAAATATATATATGTAATGGTATGCTTTGAAATGTATTATTTTTTAATACTCGGGTATTAATTTATTAAATAATTAAATATGTTTTTTATTACTCGGGTATTAATTTATTAAATAAATAAACCGAATTCGTAATATTATAGTAGTTTAATGACCCGTTTTTTAATACACTTACCCACCCAAAACCCCTAATTTCCCTGCATCCCGTGCCAGATTTTATTTTACAAAAAAAAAAAATTATAAGTAATGGTATGCTTTGAAATGTATTATTTTTTAATACTCGGGTATTAATTTATTAAATAAATAAACCAAAATCGTAATATAATAATAGTTTAATGACCCGTTTTTTAAAACACTTACCCACCCAAAACCCCTAATTTCCCTGCATCCCGTGACAGATTTTATTTTACAAAAAAAAAATATATATATATGTAATGGTATGCGTTGTATTAAAATGCGTTGTAACAGTACTTTAGAATCAATAACACTATTTTACGATGTAATAGCATGTGTTGTAAAAAAATGCGTTGTAATAACAGTTGCGTTGTAAAAAATGCGATGTAAATGCATGCGTTGTAATAACATGCGTTGTACTGACACCAATCCCTTTAAACACACGTATTTTAGTTGAAAAAGTCATTATTCACATCCAACAGTCATTTAGAGTCAAAAGATTAAAAGATAAAATTTCATCCATGTTGACCATTTTGGGAAAGTTCGACAGGTCCGGAGTCATCGTTTTTGCATCAGAAAATTGATTTTTTGGAGTGTACCAAAAATGATTCAAAATGTCAATTGGATTGTGCCTCATGTTGAATAACCACTTTTGAAACCCTCATAGTGACCAAAATTGCCATTTTTACAGAGCTTTGCTTACTCAAAAACTTCCATTTTGACCAATTTCAGGCACCGAAATGACTTTAAACACACTTCTTTTAGTTGAAAAAGTCATATTTCACATCCAACAGTCATTTAGGGTCAAAAGATTAAATGTTAAAATTTCATCCATGTTGACCATTTTGGGAAAGTTCGACAGGTCCGGAGTCATCGTTTTTGCATCAGAAAATTGATTTTTTGAAGTGTACCAAAAATGATTCAAAATGTCAATTGGATCATGCCTCATGTTGAATAACCGCTTTTGAAACCCTCACAGTGACCAACATTGCCATTTTTACAGAGCTTTGCTTACTCAAAAGCTTCCATTTTGACCAATTTCAGGCACCAAAATGACTTTAAACACACTTATTGTAGTTAAAAAAGTCATTATTCACATCCAACAGTCATTTAGAGTCAAAAGATTAAAAGATAAAATTTCATCCATGTTGACCATTTTGGGAAAGTTCGACATGTCCGGAGTCATCGTTTTTCATCAGCAAATTGATATTTTGTAGTCTACAAAAATGATTCAAAATGTCAATTGGATCGTGCCTCATTATGAATAACCACTTTTGAAACCCTCAAAGTGACCAAAATTGCAATTTTTACAGAGTTTTGCTTACTTAAAAGCTTCCATTTTGACCAATTTCATGCACCGAAATTACTTTAAACACACGTATTTTAGTTGAAAAACTCATATTTCACAGCCAACAGTCATTTACAGTCAAAAGATTAAATGTTAAAATTTCATCCATATTGACCATTTTGGGAACGTTCGACAGGTCCGGAGTCATCGTTTTTCATCAGAAAATTGATTTTTAGAGTGTACCAAAAATGATTCAAAATGTCAATTGGATCGTGCCTCATGTTGAATAACCACTTTTGAAACCCTCACAGTGACCAAAATTGCCATTTTTACAGAGCTTTGCTTACTCAAAAGCTTCCATTTTGACCAATTTCAGGCACCAAAATGACTTTAAACAGACTTATTTTAGTTGAAAAAGTCATAATTCACATCCAACAGTCATTTAGAGTCAAAAGATTAAAAGTTAAAATTTCATCCATGTTTACCATTTTGGGAAAGTTCGACAGTTGCGGAGTCATCGTTTTTTCAGATAATTGATTTTTTCGAGTGTACCAAAAATTATTCAAAATGTCAATTGGATCGTGCCTCATGTTGAATAACCACTTTTGAAACCCTCACAGTGACCAAAATTGCCATTTTTACAGAGTTTTCTTACTCAAAAGCTTCCATTTTGACCAATTTCAGGCACCGAAATGACTTTAAACACACTTATTTTAGTTGAACAAGTCATAATTCACATCCAACAGTCATTTAGAGTCAAAAGATTAAAAGTTAAAATTTCATCCATGTTGACCATTTTGGGAAAGTTCGACAGTTCCGGAGTCATCGTTTTTTCAGATAATTGATTTTTTTGGACTGTACCAAAAATGATTCAAAATGTCAATTGGATCGTACCTCATGTTGAATAACCACTTTTGAAACCCTCCCAGTGACCTAAAATGCCGTTTTTACAGAGCTTTGCTTACTCAAAAGCTTCCATTTTTACCAATTTCAGGCACCGAAATGACTTTAAACACACGTATTTTAGTTGAAAAAGTCATTATTCACATCCAACAGTCATTTAGAGTCAAAAGATTAAAAGATAAAATTTCATCCATGTTGACCATTTTGGGCAAGTTCGACAGGTCCGGAGTCATCGTTTTTGCATCAGAAAATTGATTTTTTGGAGTGTACCAAAAATGATTCAAAATGTCAATTGGATTGTGCCTCATGTTGAATAACCACTTTTGAAACCCTCATAGTGACCAAAATTGCCATTTTTACAGAGCTTTGCTTACTCAAAAACTTCCATTTTGACCAATTTCAGGCACCGAAATGACTTTAAACACACTTCTTTTAGTTGAAAAAGTCATATTTCACATCCAACAGTCATTTCGGGTCAAAAGATTAAATGTTAAAATTTCATCCATGTTGACCATTTTGGGAAAGTTCGACAGGTCCGGAGTCATCGTTTTTGCATCAGAAAATTGATTTTTTGAAGTGTACCAAAAATGATTCAAAATGTCAATTGGATCGTGCCACATGTTGAATAACCACTTTTGAAGACCTCACAGTGACCAAAATTGCCATTTTTACAGAGCTTTGCTTACTCAAAAGCTTTCATTTTGACCAATTTCAGGCACCGAAATGACTTTAAACACACTTTTTTTTTTGTTGAAAAAGTCATAATAACACATTCCAACAGTCATTTAGAGTCAAAAGATTAAAAGTTAAAATTTCATCCATGTTGACCATTTTGGGAAAGTTCGACAGGTCCGGAGTCATCGTTTTTCATCAGAAAATTGATTTTTTGTAGTGTACCAAAAATGATTCAAAATGTCAATTGGATCGTGCCTCATGTTGAATAACCACTTTTGAAACCCTCACAGTGACCAAAATTGCCATTTTTACAGAGTTTTGCTAACTCAAAAGCTTCAATTTTGACTAATTTCAGGTACCGAAATTACTTTAAACACACTTATTTTAGTTGAAAAACTCATAATTCACATCCAACAGTCATTTACAGTCAAAAGAATAAATGTTGAAATGTAACCCATATTGACCATTTTGGCAACGTTCGACAAGTCCGGAGTCATCGTTTTTCATCAGAAAATTGATTTTTTTACTGTACCAAAAATTATTCAAAATGTCAATTGGATCGTGCCTCATGTTGAATAACCACTTTTGAAACCCTCATAGTGACCAAAATTGCAATTTTTACAGAGCTTTGCTTACTCAAAAGCTTCCATTTTGACCAATTCCAGGCACCAAAATGACTTTTTAAACAGACTTATTTTAGTTGAAAAACTCATATTTCACAGCCAACAGTCATTTACAGTCAAAAGATTAAATGTTAAAATGTCATCCATATTGACCATTTTGGGAACGTTCGACAGGTCCGGAGTCATCGTTTTTCATCACAAAATTGATTTTTGGAGTGTACCAAAAATGATTCAAATGTCAATTGGATCGTGCCTCATGTTCAATAACCACTTTTGAAACCCTCACAGTGACCAAAATTGCCATTTTTACAGAGAATTGCTTACTCAAAAGCTTCCATTTTGACCAATTCCAGGCACCAAAATGACTTTAAACAGACTTATTTTAGTTAAAAAAGTCATAATTCACATCCAACAGTCATTTAGAGTCAAAACATTAAAAGTTAAAATGTCATCCATGTTGACCATTTTGGGCAAGTTCGACAGTTGCCGAGTCATCGTTTTTTCAGATAATTGATTTATTGGAGTGTACCAAAAATGATTCAAAATGTCAATTGGATCATGCCTCATGTTGAATAACCGCTTTTGAAACCCTCACAGTGATCAACATTGCCATTTTTACAGAGCTTTGCTTACTCAAAAGCTTCCATTTTGACCAATTTCAGGCACCAAAATGACATTAAACACACTTATTTTAGTTGAAAAAGTCATTATTCACATCCAACAGTCATTTAGAGTCAAAAGATTAAAAGATAAAATTTCATCCATGTTGACCATTTTGGGAAAGTTCGACATGTCCGGAGTCATCGTTTTTCATCAGCAAATTGATATTTTGTAGTCTACAAAAATGATTCAAAATGTCAATTGGATCGTGCCTCATTATGAATAACCACTTTTGAAACCCTCAAAGTGACCAAAATTGCAATTTTTACAGAGTTTTGCTTACTTAAAAGCTTCCATTTTGACCAATTTCATGCACCGAAATTACTTTAAACACACGTATTTTAGTTGAAAAACTCATATTTCACAGCCAACAGTCATTTACAGTCAAAAGATTAAATGTTAAAATTTCATCCATATTGACCATTTTGGGAACGTTCGACAGGTCCGGAGTCATCGTTTTTCATCAGAAAATTGATTTTTAGAGTGTACCAAAAATGATTCAAAATGTCAATTGGATCGTGCCTCATGTTGAATAACCACTTTTGAAACCCTCACAGTGACCAAAATTGCCATTTTTACAGAGCTTTGCTTACTCAAAAGCTTCCATTTTGACCAATTTCAGGCACCAAAATGACTTTAAACAGACTTATTTTAGTTGAAAAAGTCATAATTCACATCCAACAGTCATTTAGAGTCAAAAGATTAAAAGTTAAAATTTCATCCATGTTTACCATTTTGGGAAAGTTCGACAGTTGCGGAGTCATCGTTTTTTCAGATAATTGATTTTTTCGAGTGTACCAAAAATGATTCAAAATGTCAATTGGATCGTGCCTCATGTTGAATAACCACTTTTGAAACCCTCACAGTGACCAAAATTGCCATTTTTGCAGAGTTTTCTTACTCAAAAGCTTCCATTTTGACCAATTTCAGGCACCGAATTTACTTTAAACACACTTATTTTAGTTGAAAAACTCATATTTCACAGCCAACAGTCATTTACAGTCAAAAGATTAAATGTTAAAATTTCATCCATGTTGACCATTTTGGGAAAATTCGACCGGTCCGGAGTCATCGTTTTTCATCAGAAAATTGATTTTAGGAGTGTACCAAAAATGATTCAAAATGTCAATTGGATCGTGCCTCATGTTGAATAACCACTTTTGAAACCCTCACAGTGACCAAAATTGCCATTTTTACAGAGTTTTGCTAACTCAAAAGCTTCAATTTTGACTAATTTCAGGTACCGAAATTACTTTAAAACACTTATTTTAGTTGAAAAAGTCATAATTCACATCCAAATGTCATTTAGAGTCAAAAGATTAAAAGTTAAAATTTCATCCATGTTGACCATTTTAGGAAAGTTCGACAGGTGCGGAGTAATCGTTTTTCATCAGAAAATTGATTTTTTGTAGTGTACCAAAAATGATTCAAAATGTCAATTGGATCGTGCCACATGTTGAATAACCACTTTTGAAGCCCTCACAGTGACCAAAATTGCCATTTTTACAGAGCTTTGCTTATTCAAAAGCTTCCATTTTGACCAATTTCAGGCACCGAATTTACTTTAAACACACTTATTTTAGTTGAAAAACTCATATTTCACAGCCAACAGTCATTTACAGTCAAAAGATTAAATGTTAAAATTTCATCCATGTTGACCATTTTGGGAAAATTCGACAGGTCCGGAGTCATCGTTTTTCATCAGAAAATTGATTTTAGGAGTGTACCAAAAATGATTCAAAATGTCAATTGGATCGTGCCTCATGTTGAATAACCACTTTTGAAACCCTCACAGTGACCAAAATTGCCATTTTTACAGAGTTTTGCTAACTCAAAAGCTTCAATTTTGACTAATTTCAGGTACCGAAATTACTTTAAACACACTTATTTTAGTTGAAAAACTCATAATTCACATCCAACAGTCATTTACAGTCAAAAGATTAAATGTTAAAATGTAACCCATATTGACCATTTTGGCAACGTTCGACAAGTCCGGAGTCATCGTTTTTCATCAGAAAATTGATTTTTTTACTGTACCAAAAATTATTCAAAATGTCAATTGGATCGTGCCTCATGTTGAATAACCACTTTTGAAACCCTCATAGTGACCAAAATTGCAATTTTTACAGAGCTTTGCTTACTCAAAAGCTTCCATTTTGACCAATTCCAGGCACCAAAATGACTTTTTAAGCAGACTTATTTTAGTTGAAAAACTCATATTTCACAGCCAACAGTCATTTACAGTCAAAAGATTAAATGTTAAAATTTCATCCATATTGACCATTTTGGGAACGTTCGACAGGTCCGGAGTCATCGTTTTTCATCACAAAATTGATTTTTGGAGTGTACCAAAAATGATTCAAATGTCAATTGGATCGTGCCTCATGTTCAATAACCACTATTGAAACCCTCACAGTGACCAAAATTGCCATTTTTTCAGAGATTTGCTTACTCAAATGCTTCCATTCTGACCAATTCCAGGCACCAAAATGACTTTAAACAGACTTATTTTAGTTGAAAAAGTCATAATTCACATCCAACAGTCATTTAGAGTCAAAAGATTAAAAGTTAAAATGTCATCCATGTTGACCATTTTGGGCAAGTTCGACAGTTGCGGAGTCATCGTTTTTTCAGATAATTGATTTATTGGAGTGTACCAAAAATGATTCAAAATGTCAATTGGATCATGCCTCATGTTGAATAACCGCTTTTGAAACCCTCACAGTGACCAACATTGCCATTTTTACAGAGCTTTGCTTACTCAAAAGCTTCCATTTTGACCAATTTCAGGCACCAAAATGACTTTAAACACACTTATTGTAGTTGAAAAAGTCATTATTCACATCCAACAGTCATTTAGAGTCAAAAGATTAAAAGATAAAATTTCATCCATGTTGACCATTTTGGGAAAGTTCGACATGTCCGGAGTCATCGTTTTTCATCAGCAAATTGATATTTTGTAGTCTACAAAAATGATTCAAAATGTCAATTGGATCGTGCCTCATTATGAATAACCACTTTTGAAACCCTCAAAGTGACCAAAATTGCAATTTTTACAGAGTTTTGCTTACTTAAAAGCTTCCATTTTGACCAATTTCATGCACCAAAATTACTTTAAACACACGTATTTTAGTTGAAAAACTCATATTTCACAGCCAACAGTCATTTACAGTCAAAAGATTAAATGTTAAAATTTCATCCATATTGACCATTTTGGGAACGTTCGATAGGTCCGGAGTCATCGTTTTTCATCAGAAAATTGATTTTTAGAGTGTACCAAAAATGATTCAAAATGTCAATTGGATCGTGCCTCATGTTGAATAACCACTTTTGAAACCCTCACAGTGACCAAAATTGCCATTTTTACAGAGTTTTCTTACTCAAAAGCTTCCATTTTGACCAATTTCAGGCACCGAAATGACTTTAAACACACTTATTTTAGTTGAACAAGTCATAATTCACATCCAACAGTCATTTAGAGTCAAAAGATTAAAAGTTAAAATTTCATCCATGTTGACCATTTTGGGAAAGTTCGACAGTTCCGGAGTCATCGTTTTTTCAGATAATTGATTTTTTTGGACTGTACCAAAAATGATTCAAAATGTCAATTGGATCGTACCTCATGTTGAATAACCACTTTTGAAACCCTCCCAGTGACCTAAAATGCCGTTTTTACAGAGCTTTGCTTACTCAAAAGCTTCCATTTTAGACCAATTTCAGGCACCGAAATGACTTTAAACACACTTATTTTAGTTGAAAAAGTCATTATTCACATCCAACAGTCATTTAGAGTCAAAAGATTAAAAGATAAAATTTCATCCATGTTGACCATTTTGGGAAAGTTCGACAGGTCCGGAGTCATCGTTTTTGCATCAGAAAATTTATTTTTTGGAGTGTACCAAAAATGATTCAAAATGTCAATTGGATTGTGCCTCATGTTGAATAACCACTTTTGAAACCCTCATAGTGACCAAAATTGCCATTTTTACAGAGCTTTGCTTACTCAAAAGCTTCCATTTTGACCAATTTCAGGCACCGAAATGACTTTAAACACACTTCTTTTAGTTGAAAAAGTCACATTTCACATCCAACAGTCATTTAGGGTCAAAAGATTAAATGTTAAAATTTCATCCATGTTGACCATTTTGGGAAAGTTCGACAGGTCCGTAGTCATCGTTTTTGCATCAGAAAATTGATTTTTTGAAGTGTACCAAAAATGATTCAAAATGTCAATTGGATCGTGCCACATGTTGAATAACCACTTTTGAAGACCTCACAGTGACCAAAATTGCCATTTTTACAGAGCTTTGCTTACTCAAAAGCTTTCATTTTGACCAATTTCAGGCACCGAAATGACTTTAAACACACTTTTTTTTTAGTTGAAAAAGTCATAATAACACATTCCAACAGTCATTTAGAGTCAAAAGATTAAAAGTTAAAATTTCATCCATGTTGACCATTTTGGGAAAGTTCGACAGGTCCGGAGTCATCGTTTTTCATCAGAAAATTGATTTTTTGTAGTGTACCAAAAATGATTCAAAATGTCAATTGGATCGTGCCTCATGTTGAATAACCACTTTTGAAACCCTCACAGTGACCAAAATTGCCATTTTTACAGAGTTTTGCTAACTCAAAAGCTTCAATTTTGACTAATTTCAGGTACCGAAATTACTTTAAACACACTTATTTTAGTTGAAAAACTCATAATTCACATCCAACAGTCATTTACAGTCAAAAGATTAAATGTTGAAATGTAACCCATATTGACCATTTTGGCAACGTTCGACAAGTTCGGAGTCATCGTTTTTCATCAGAAAATTGATTTTTTTACTGTACCAAAAATTATTCAAAATGTCAATTGGATCGTGCCTCATGTTGAATAACCACTTTTGAAACCCTCATAGTGACCAAAATTGCAATTTTTACAGAGCTTTGCTTACTCAAAAGCTTCCATTTTGACCAATTCCAGGCACCAAAATGACTTTAAACAGACTTATTTTAGTTAAAAAAGTCATAATTCACATCCAACAGTCATTTAGAGTCAAAACATTAAAAGTTAAAATGTCATCCATGTTGACCATTTTGGGCAAGTTCGACAGTTGCCGAGTCATCGTTTTTTCAGATAATTGATTTATTGGAGTGTACCAAAAATGATTCAAAATGTCAATTGGATCATGCCTCATGTTGAATAACCGCTTTTGAAACCCTCACAGTGACCAACATTGCCATTTTTACAGAGCTTTGCTTACTCAAAAGCTTCCATTTTGACCAATTTCAGGCACCAAAATGACATTAAACACACTTATTTTAGTTGAAAAAGTCATTATTCACATCCAACAGTCATTTAGAGTCAAAAGATTAAAAGATAAAATTTCATCCATGTTGACCATTTTGGGAAAGTTCGACATGTCCGGAGTCATCGTTTTTCATCAGCAAATTGATATTTTGTAGTCTACAAAAATGATTCAAAATGTCAATTGGATCGTGCCTCATTATGAATAACCACTTTTGAAACCCTCAAAGTGACCAAAATTGCAATTTTTACAGAGTTTTGCTTACTTAAAAGCTTCCATTTTGACCAATTTCATGCACCGAAATCACTTTAAACACACATATTTTAGTTGAAAAACTCATATTTCACAGCCAACAGTCATTTACAGTCAAAAGATTAAATGTTAAAATTTCATCCATATTGACCATTTTGGGAACGTTCGACAGGTCCGGAGTCATCGTTTTTCATCAGCAAATTGATATTTTGTAGTCTACAAAAATGATTCAAAATGTCAATTGGATCGTGCCTCATTATGAATAACCACTTTTGAAACCCTCAAAGTGACCAAAATTGCAATTTTTACAGAGTTTTGCTTACTTAAAAGCTTCCATTTTGACCAATTTCATGCACCAAAATTACTTTAAACACACGTATTTTAGTTGAAAAACTCATATTTCACAGCCAACAGTCATTTACAGTCAAAAGATTAAATGTTAAAATTTCATCCATATTGACCATTTTGGGAACGTTCGATAGGTCCGGAGTCATCGTTTTTCATCAGAAAATTGATTTTTAGAGTGTACCAAAAATGATTCAAAATGTCAATTGGATCGTGCCTCATGTTGAATAACCACTTTTGAAACCCTCACAGTGACCAAAATTGCCATTTTTACAGAGTTTTCTTACTCAAAAGCTTCCATTTTGACCAATTTCAGGCACCGAAATGACTTTAAACACACTTATTTTAGTTGAACAAGTCATAATTCACATCCAACAGTCATTTAGAGTCAAAAGATTAAAAGTTAAAATTTCATCCATGTTGACCATTTTGGGAAAGTTCGACAGTTCCGGAGTCATCGTTTTTTCAGATAATTGATTTTTTTGGACTGTACCAAAAATGATTCAAAATGTCAATTGGATCGTACCTCATGTTGAATAACCACTTTTGAAACCCTCCCAGTGACCTAAAATGCCGTTTTTACAGAGCTTTGCTTACTCAAAAGCTTCCATTTTAGACCAATTTCAGGCACCGAAATGACTTTAAACACACTTATTTTAGTTGAAAAAGTCATTATTCACATCCAACAGTCATTTAGAGTCAAAAGATTAAAAGATAAAATTTCATCCATGTTGACCATTTTGGGAAAGTTCGACAGGTCCGGAGTCATCGTTTTTGCATCAGAAAATTTATTTTTTGGAGTGTACCAAAAATGATTCAAAATGTCAATTGGATTGTGCCTCATGTTGAATAACCACTTTTGAAACCCTCATAGCGACCAAAATTGCCATTTTTACAGAGCTTTGCTTACTCAAAAGCTTCCATTTTGACCAATTTCAGGCACCGAAATGACTTTAAACACACTTCTTTTAGTTGAAAAAGTCACATTTCACATCCAACAGTCATTTAGGGTCAAAAGATTAAATGTTAAAATTTCATCCATGTTGACCATTTTGGGAAAGTTCGACAGGTCCGTAGTCATCGTTTTTGCATCAGAAAATTGATTTTTTGAAGTGTACCAAAAATGATTCAAAATGTCAATTGGATCGTGCCACATGTTGAATAACCACTTTTGAAGACCTCACAGTGACCAAAATTGCCATTTTTACAGAGCTTTGCTTACTCAAAAGCTTTCATTTTGACCAATTTCAGGCACCGAAATGACTTTAAACACACTTTTTTTTTAGTTGAAAAAGTCATAATAACACATTCCAACAGTCATTTAGAGTCAAAAGATTAAAAGTTAAAATTTCATCCATGTTGACCATTTTGGGAAAGTTCGACAGGTCCGGAGTCATCGTTTTTCATCAGAAAATTGATTTTTTGTAGTGTACCAAAAATGATTCAAAATGTCAATTGGATCGTGCCTCATGTTGAATAACCACTTTTGAAACCCTCACAGTGACCAAAATTGCCATTTTTACAGAGTTTTGCTAACTCAAAAGCTTCAATTTTGACTAATTTCAGGTACCGAAATTACTTTAAACACACTTATTTTAGTTGAAAAACTCATAATTCACATCCAACAGTCATTTACAGTCAAAAGATTAAATGTTGAAATGTAACCCATATTGACCATTTTGGCAACGTTCGACAAGTTCGGAGTCATCGTTTTTCATCAGAAAATTGATTTTTTTACTGTACCAAAAATTATTCAAAATGTCAATTGGATCGTGCCTCATGTTGAATAACCACTTTTGAAACCCTCATAGTGACCAAAATTGCAATTTTTACAGAGCTTTGCTTACTCAAAAGCTTCCATTTTGACCAATTCCAGGCACCAAAATGACTTTAAACAGACTTATTTTAGTTAAAAAAGTCATAATTCACATCCAACAGTCATTTAGAGTCAAAACATTAAAAGTTAAAATGTCATCCATGTTGACCATTTTGGGCAAGTTCGACAGTTGCCGAGTCATCGTTTTTTCAGATAATTGATTTATTGGAGTGTACCAAAAATGATTCAAAATGTCAATTGGATCATGCCTCATGTTGAATAACCGCTTTTGAAACCCTCACAGTGACCAACATTGCCATTTTTACAGAGCTTTGCTTACTCAAAAGCTTCCATTTTGACCAATTTCAGGCACCAAAATGACATTAAACACACTTATTTTAGTTGAAAAAGTCATTATTCACATCCAACAGTCATTTAGAGTCAAAAGATTAAAAGATAAAATTTCATCCCTGTTGACCATTTTGGGAAAGTTCGACATGTCCGGAGTCATCGTTTTTCATCAGCAAATTGATATTTTGTAGTCTACAAAAATGATTCAAAATGTCAATTGGATCGTGCCTCATTATGAATAACCACTTTTGAAACCCTCAAAGTGACCAAAATTGCAATTTTTACAGAGTTTTGCTTACTTAAAAGCTTCCATTTTGACCAATTTCATGCACCGAAATCACTTTAAACACACATATTTTAGTTGAAAAACTCATATTTCACAGCCAACAGTCATTTACAGTCAAAAGATTAAATGTTAAAATTTCATCCATATTGACCATTTTGGGAACGTTCGACAGGTCCGGAGTCATCGTTTTTCATCAGAAAATTGATTTTTAGAGTGTACCAAAAATGATTCAAAATGTCAATTGGATCGTGCCTCATGTTGAATAACCACTTTTGAAACCCTCACAGTGACCAAAATTGCCATTTTTACAGAGCTTTGCTTACTCAAAAGCTTCCATTTTGACCAATTTCAGGCACCAAAATGACTTTAAACAGACTTATTTCAGTTGAAAAAGTCATAATTCACATCCAACAGTCATTTAGAGTCAAAAGATTAAAAGTTAAAATTTCATCCATGTTTACCATTTTGGGAAAGTTCAACAGTTGCGGAGTCATCGTTTTTTCAGATAATTGATTTTTTCGAGTGTACCAAAAATGATTCAAAATGTCAATTGGATCGTGCCTCATGTTGAATAACCACTTTTGAAACCCTCACAGTGACCAAAATTGCCATTTTTACAGAGTTTTCTTACTCAAAAGCTTCCATTTTGACCAATTTCAGGCACCGAAATGACTTTAAACACACTTATTTTAGTTGAACAAGTCATAATTCACATCCAACAGTCATTTAGAGTCAAAAGATTAAAAGTTAAAATTTCATCCATGTTGACCATTTTGGGAAAGTTCGACAGTTCCGGAGTCATCGTTTTTTCAGATAATTGATTTTTTTGGACTGTACCAAAAATGATTCAAAATGTCAATTGGATCGTACCTCATGTTGAATAACCACTTTTGAAACCCTCCCAGTGACCTAAAATGCCGTTTTTACAGAGCTTTGCTTACTCAAAAGCTTCAATTTTGACCATTTTCAGGCACCGAAATGACTTTAAACACACTTATTTAAGTTGAAAAAGTCATTATTCACATCCAACAGTCATTTAGAGTCAAAAGATTAAAAGATAAAATTTCATCCATGTTGACCATTTTGGGAAAGTTCGACAGGTCCGGAGTCATCGTTTTTGCATCAGAAAATTGATTTTTTGGAGTGTACCAAAAATGATTCAAAATGTCAATTGGATTGTGCCTCATGTTGAATAACCACTTTTGAAACCCTCATAGTGACCAAAATTGCCATTTTTACAGAGCTTTGCTTACTCAAAAGCTTCCATTTTGACCAATTTCAGGCACCGAAATGACTTTAAACACACTTCTTTTAGTTGAAAAAGTCATATTTCACATCCAACAGTCATTTAGGGTCAAAAGATTAAATGTTAAAATCTCATCCATATTGGCCATTTTGGCAACGTTCGACAGTTGCGGAGTCATCGTTTTTTCAGATAATTGATTTATTGGAGTGTACCAAAAATGATTCAAAATGTCAATTGGATCATGCCTCATGTTGTATAACCGCTTTTGAAACCCTCACAGTGACCAACATTGCCATTTTTACAGAGCTTTGCTTACTCAAAAGCTTCCATTTTGACCAATTTCAGGCACCAAAATGACTTTAAACACACTTATTGTAGTTGAAAAAGTCATTATTCACATCCAACAGTCATTTAGAGTCAAAAGATTAAAAGATAAAATTTCATCCATGTTGACCATTTTGGGAAAGTTCGACATGTCCGGAGTCATCGTTTTTCATCAGCAAATTGATATTTTGTAGTCTACAAAAATTATTCAAAATGTCAATTGGATCGTGCCTCATTATGAATAACCACTTTTGAAACCCTCAAAGTGACCAAAATTGCAATTTTTACAGAGTTTTGCTTACTTAAAAGCTTCCATTTTGACCAATTTCATGCACCGAAATTACTTTAAACACACGTATTTTAGTTGAAAAACTCATATTTCACAGCCAACAGTCATTTACAGTCAAAAGATTAAATGTTAAAATTTCATCCATATTGACCATTTTGGGAACGTTCGACAGGTCCGGAGTCATCGTTTTTCATCAGAAAATTGATTTTTAGAGTGTACCAAAAATGATTCAAAATGTCAATTGGATCGTGCCTCATGTTGAATAACCACTTTTGAAACCCTCACAGTGACCAAAATTGCCATTTTTACAGAGCTTTGCTTACTCAAAAGCTTCCATTTTGACCAATTTCAGGCACCAAAATGACTTTAAACAGACTTATTTTAGTTGAAAAAGTCATAATTCACATCCAACAGTCATTTAGAGTCAAAAGATTAAAAGTTAAAATTTCATCCATGTTTACCATTTTGGGAAAGTTCGACAGTTGCGGAGTCATCGTTTTTTCAGATAATTGATTTTTTCGAGTGTACCAAAAATTATTCAAAATGTCAATTGGATCGTGCCTCATGTTGAATAACCACTTTTGAAACCCTCACAGTGACCAAAATTGCCATTTTTACAGAGTTTTCTTACTCAAAAGCTTCCATTTTGACCAATTTCAGGCACCGAAATGACTTTAAACACACTTATTTTAGTTGAACAAGTCATAATTCACATCCAACAGTCATTTAGAGTCAAAAGATTAAAAGTTAAAATTTCATCCATGTTGACCATTTTGGGAAAGTTCGACAGTTCCGGAGTCATCGTTTTTTCAGATAATTGATTTTTTTGGACTGTACCAAAAATGATTCAAAATGTCAATTGGATCGTACCTCATGTTGAATAACCACTTTTGAAACCCTCCCAGTGACCTAAAATGCCGTTTTTACAGAGCTTTGCTTACTCAAAAGCTTCCATTTTTACCAATTTCAGGCACCGAAATGACTTTAAACACACTTATTTTAGTTGAAAAAGTCATTATTCACATCCAACAGTCATTTAGAGTCAAAAGATTAAAAGATAAAATTTCATCCATGTTGACCATTTTGGGAAAGTTCGACAGGTCCGGAGTCATCGTTTTTGCATCAGAAAATTGATTTTTTGGAGTGTACCAAAAATGATTCAAAATGTCAATTGGATTGTGCCTCATGTTGAATAACCACTTTTGAAACCCTCATAGTGACCAAAATTGCCATTTTTACAGAGCTTTGCTTACTCAAAAACTTCCATTTTGACCAATTTCAGGCACCGAAATGACTTTAAACACACTTCTTTTAGTTGAAAAAGTCATATTTCACATCCAACAGTCAGTTAGGGTCAAAAGATTAAATGTTAAAATTTCATCCATGTTGACCATTTTGGGAAAGTTCGACAGGTCCGGAGTCATCGTTTTTGCATCAGAAAATTGATTTTTTGAAGTGTACCAAAAATGATTCAAAATGTCAATTGGATCGTGCCACATGTTGAATAACCACTTTTGAAGACCTCACAGTGACCAAAATTGCCATTTTTACAGAGCTTTGCTTACTCAAAAGCTTTCATTTTGACCAATTTCAGGCACCGAAATGACTTTAAACACACTTTTTTTTTAGTTGAAAAAGTCATAATAACACATTCCAACAGTCATTTAGAGTCAAAAGATTAAAAGTTAAAATTTCATCCATGTTGACCATTTTGGGAAAGTTCGACAGGTCCGGAGTGATCGTTTTTCATCAGAAAATTGATTTTTTGTAGTGTACCAAAAATGATTCAAAATGTCAATTGGATCGTGCCTCATGTTGAATAACCACTTTTGAAACCCTCACAGTGACCAAAATTGCCATTTTTACAGAGTTTTGCTAACTCAAAAGCTTCAATTTTGACTAATTTCAGGTACCGAAATTACTTTAAACACACTTATTTTAGTTGAAAAACTCATAATTCACATCCAACAGTCATTTACAGTCAAAAGAATAAATGTTGAAATGTAACCCATATAGACCATTTTGGCAACGTTCGACAAGTCCGGAGTCATCGTTTTTCATCAGAAAATTGATTTTTTTACTGTACCAAAAATTATTCAAAATGTCAATTGGATCGTGCCTCATGTTGAATACCCACTTTTGAAACCCTCATAGTGACCAAAATTGCAATTTTTACAGAGCTTTGCTTACTCAAAAGCTTCCATTTTGACCAATTCCAGGCACCAAAATGACTTTTTAAACAGACTTATTTTAGTTGAAAAACTCATATTTCACAGCCAACAGTCATTTACAGTCAAAAGATTAAATGTTAAAATTTCATCCATATTGACCATTTTGGGAACGTTCGACAGGTCCGGAGTCATCGTTTTTCATCACAAAATTGATTTTTGGAGTGTACCAAAAATGATTCAAATGTCAATTGGATCGTGCCTCATGTTCAATAACCACTTTTGAAACCCTCACAGTGACCAAAATTGCCATTTTTACAGAGATTTGCTTACTCAAAAGCTTCCATTTTGACCAATTCCAGGCACCAAAATGACTTTAAACAGACTTATTTTAGTTAAAAAAGTCATAATTCACATCCAACAGTCATTTAGAGTCAAAACATTAAAAGTTAAAATGTCATCCATGTTGACCATTTTGGGCAAGTTCGACAGTTGCAGAGTCATCGTTTTTTCAGATAATTGATTTATTGGAGTGTACCAAAAATGATTCAAAATGTCAATTGGATCATGCCTCATGTTGAATAACCGCTTTTGAAACCCTCACAGTGATCAACATTGCCATTTTTACAGAGCTTTGCTTATTCAAAAACTTCCATTTTGACCAATTTCAGGCACCAAAATGACATTAAACACACTTATTTTAGTTGAAAAAGTCATTATTCACATCCAACAGTCATTTAGAGTCAAAAGATTAAAAGATAAAATTGCATCCATGTTGACCATTTTGGGAAAGTTCGACATGTCCGGAGTCATCGTTTTTCATCAGCAAATTGATATTTTGTAGTCTACAAAAATGATTCAAAATGTCAATTGGATCGTGCCTCATTATGAATAACCACTTTTGAAACCCTCAAAGTGACCAAAATTGCAATTTTTACAGAGTTTTGCTTACTTAAAAGCTTCCATTTTGACCAATTTCATGCACCGAAATTACTTTAAACACACGTATTTTAGTTGAAAAACTCATATTTCACAGCCAACAGTCATTTACAGTCAAAAGATTAAATGTTAAAATTTCATCTATATTGACCATTTTGGGAACGTTCGACAGGTCCGGAGTCATCGTTTTTCATCAGAAAATTGATTTTTAGAGTGTACCAAAAATGATTCAAAATGTCAATTGGATCGTGCCTCATGTTGAATAACCACTTTTGAAACCCTCACAGTGACCAAAATTGCCATTTTTACAGAGCTTTGCTTACTCAAAAGCTTCCATTTTGACCAATTTCAGGCACCAAAATGACTTTAAACAGACTTATTTTAGTTGAAAAAGTCATAATTCACATCCAACAGTCATTTAGAGTCAAAAGATTAAAAGTTACAATTTCATCCATGTTTACCATTTTGGGAAAGTTCGACAGTTGCGGAGTCATCGTTTTTTCAGATAATTGATTTTTTCGAGTGTACCAAAAATGATTCAAAATGTCAATTGGATCGTGCCTCATGTTGAATAACCACTTTTGAAACCCTCACAGTGACCAAAATTGCCATTTTTACAGAGTTTTCTTACTCAAAAGCTTCCATTTTGACCAATTTCAGGCACCGAATTTACTTTAAACACACTTATTTTAGTTGAAAAACTCATATTTCACAGCCAACAGTCATTTACAGTCAAAAGATTAAATGTTAAAATTTCATCCATGTTGACCATTTTGGGAAAATTCGACCGGTCCGGAGTCATCGTTTTTCATCAGAAAATTGATTTTAGGAGTGTACCAAAAATGATTCAAAATGTCAATTGGATCGTGCCTCATGTTGAATAACCACTTTTGAAACCCTCACAGTGACCAAAATTGCCATTTTTACAGAGTTTTGCTGACTCAAAAGCTTCAATTTTGACTAATTCCAGGTACCGACATTACTTTAAACACACTTATTTTAGTTGAAAAAGTCATAATTCACATCCAAATGTCATTTAGAGTCAAAAGATTAAAAGTTAAAATTTCATCCATGTTGACCATTTTAGGAAAGTTCGACAGGTCCGGAGTCATCGTTTTTCATCAGAAAATTGATTTTTTGTAGTGTACCAAAAATGATTCAAAATGTCAATTGGATCGTGCCACATGTTGAATAACCACTTTTGAAGCCCTCACAGTGACCAAAATTGCCATTTTTACAGAGCTTTGCTTATTCAAAAGCTTCCATTTTGACCAATTTCAGGCACCGAATTTACTTTAAACACACTTATTTTAGTTGAAAAACTCATATTTCACAGCCAACAGTCATTTACAGTCAAAAGATTAAATGTTAAAATTTCATCCATGTTGACCATTTTGGGAAAATTCGACAGGTCCGGAGTCATCGTTTTTCATCAGAAAATTGATTTTAGGAGTGTACCAAAAATGATTCAAAATGTCAATTGGATCGTGCCTCATGTTGAATAACCACTTTTGAAACCCTCACAGTGACCAAAATTGCCATTTTTACAGAGTTTTGCTAACTCAAAAGCTTCAATTTTGACTAATTTCAGGTACCGAAATTACTTTAAACACACTTATTTTAGTTGAAAAACTCATAATTCACATCCAACAGTCATTTACAGTCAAAAGATTAAATGTTAAAATGTAACCCATATTGACCATTTTGGCAACGTTCGACAAGTCCGGAGTCATCGTTTTTCATCAGAAAATTGATTTTTTTACTGTACCAAAAATTATTCAAAATGTCAATTGGATCGTGCCTCATGTTGAATACCCACTTTTGAAACCCTCATAGTGACCAAAATTGCAATTTTTACAGAGCTTTGCTTACTCAAAAGCTTCCATTTTGACCAATTCCAGGCACCAAAATGACTTTTTAAACAGACTTATTTTAGTTGAAAAACTCATATTTCACAGCCAACAGTCATTTACAGTCAAAAGATTAAATGTTAAAATTTCATCCATATTGACCATTTTGGGAACGTTCGACAGGTCCGGAGTCATCGTTTTTCATCACAAAATTGATTTTTGGAGTGTACCAAAAATGATTCAAATGTCAATTGGATCGTGCCTCATGTTCAATAACCACTTTTGAAACCCTCACAGTGACCAAAATTGCCATTTTTACAGAGATTTGCTTACTCAAAAGCTTCCATTTTGACCAATTCCAGGCACCAAAATGACTTTAAACAGACTTATTTTAGTTAAAAAAGTCATAATTCACATCCAACAGTCATTTAGAGTCAAAACATTAAAAGTTAAAATGTCATCCATGTTGACCATTTTGGGCAAGTTCGACAGTTGCAGAGTCATCGTTTTTTCAGATAATTGATTTATTGGAGTGTACCAAAAATGATTCAAAATGTCAATTGGATCATGCCTCATGTTGAATAACCGCTTTTGAAACCCTCACAGTGATCAACATTGCCATTTTTACAGAGCTTTGCTTACTCAAAAACTTCCATTTTGACCAATTTCAGGCACCAAAATGACATTAAACACACTTATTTTAGTTGAAAAAGTCATTATTCACATCCAACAGTCATTTAGAGTCAAAAGATTAAAAGATAAAATTGCATCCATGTTGACCATTTTGGGAAAGTTCGACATGTCCGGAGTCATCGTTTTTCATCAGCAAATTGATATTTTGTAGTCTACAAAAATGATTCAAAATGTCAATTGGATCGTGCCTCATTATGAATAACCACTTTTGAAACCCTCAAAGTGACCAAAATTGCAATTTTTACAGAGTTTTGCTTACTTAAAAGCTTCCATTTTGACCAATTTCATGCACCGAAATTACTTTAAACACACGTATTTTAGTTGAAAAACTCATATTTCACAGCCAACAGTCATTTACAGTCAAAAGATTAAATGTTAAAATTTCATCCATATTGACCATTTTGGGAACGTTCGACAGGTCCGGAGTCATCGTTTTTCATCAGAAAATTGATTTTTAGAGTGTACCAAAAATGATTCAAAATGTCAATTGGATCGTGCCTCATGTTGAATAACCACTTTTGAAACCCTCACAGTGACCAAAATTGCCATTTTTACAGAGCTTTGCTTACTCAAAAGCTTCCATTTTGACCAATTTCAGGCACCAAAATGACTTTAAACAGACTTATTTTAGTTGAAAAAGTCATAATTCACATCCAACAGTCATTTAGAGTCAAAAGATTAAAAGTTAAAATTTCATCCATGTTTACCATTTTGGGAAAGTTCGACAGTTGCGGAGTCATCGTTTTTTCAGATAATTGATTTTTTCGAGTGTACCAAAAATGATTCAAAATGTCAATTGGATCGTGCCTCATGTTGAATAACCACTTTTGAAACCCTCACAGTGACCAAAATTGCCATTTTTACAGAGTTTTCTTACTCAAAAGCTTCCATTTTGACCAATTTCAGGCACCGAATTTACTTTAAACACACTTATTTTAGTTGAAAAACTCATATTTCACAGCCAACAGTCATTTACAGTCAAAAGATTAAATGTTAAAATTTCATCCATGTTGACCATTTTGGGAAAATTCGACCGGTCCGGAGTCATCGTTTTTCATCAGAAAATTGATTTTAGGAGTGTACCAAAAATGATTCAAAATGTCAATTGGATCGTGCCTCATGTTGAATAACCACTTTTGAAACCCTCACAGTGACCAAAATTGCCATTTTTACAGAGTTTTGCTAACTCAAAAGCTTCAATTTTGACTAATTTCAGGTACCGAAATTACTTTAAACACACTTATTTTAGTTGAAAAAGTCATAATTCACATCCAAATGTCATTTAGAGTCAAAAGATTAAAAGTTAAAATTTCATCCATGTTGACCATTTTAGGAAAGTTCGACAGGTCCGGAGTCATCGTTTTTCATCAGAAAATTGATTTTTTGTAGTGTACCAAAAATGATTCAAAATGTCAATTGGATCGTGCCACATGTTGAATAACCACTTTTGAAGCCCTCACAGTGACCAAAATTGCCATTTTTACAGAGCTTTGCTTATTCAAAAGCTTCCATTTTGACCAATTTCAGGCACCGAATTTACTTTAAACACACTTATTTTAGTTGAAAAACTCATATTTCACAGCCAACAGTCATTTACAGTCAAAAGATTAAATGTTAAAATTTCATCCATGTTGACCATTTTGGGAAAATTCGACAGGTCCGGAGTCATCGTTTTTCATCAGAAAATTGATTTTAGGAGTGTACCAAAAATGATTCAAAATGTCAATTGGATCGTGCCTCATGTTGAATAACCACTTTTGAAACCCTCACAGTGACCAAAATTGCCATTTTTACAGAGTTTTGCTAACTCAAAAGCTTCAATTTTGACTAATTTCAGGTACCGAAATTACTTTAAACACACTTATTTTAGTTGAAAAACTCATAATTCACATCCAACAGTCATTTACAGTCAAAAGATTAAATGTTAAAATGTAACCCATATTGACCATTTTGGCAACGTTCGACAAGTCCGGAGTCATCGTTTTTCATCAGAAAATTGATTTTTTTACTGTACCAAAAATTATTCAAAATGTCAATTGGATCGTGCCTCATGTTGAATAACCACTTTTGAAACCCTCATAGTGACCAAAATTGCAATTTTTACAGAGCTTTGCTTACTCAAAAGCTTCCATTTTGACCAATTCCAGGCACCAAAATGCCTTTTTAAGCAGACTTATTTTAGTTGAAAAACTCATATTTCACAGCCAACAGTCATTTACAGTCAAAAGATTAAATGTTAAAATTTCATCCATATTGACCATTTTGGGAACGTTCGACAGGTCCGGAGTCATCGTTTTTCATCACAAAATTGATTTTTGGAGTGTACCAAAAATGATTCAAATGTCAATTGGATCGTGCCTCATGCTCAATAACCACTTTTGAAACCCTCACAGTGACCAAAATTGCCATTTTTTCAGAGATTTGCTTACTCAAATGCTTCCATTCTGACCAATTCCAGGCACCAAAATGACTTTAAACAGACTTATTTTAGTTGAAAAAGTCATAATTCACATCCAACAGTCATTTAGAGTCAAAAGATTAAAAGTTAAAATGTCATCCATGTTGACCATTTTGGGCAAGTTCGACAGTTGCGGAGTCATCGTTTTTTCAGATAATTGATTTATTGGAGTGTACCAAAAATGATTCAAAATGTCAATTGGATCATGCCTCATGTTGAATAACCGCTTTTGAAACCCTCACAGTGACCAACATTGCCATTTTTACAGAGCTTTGCTTACTCAAAAGCTTCCATTTTGACCAATTTCAGGCACCAAAATGACTTTAAACACACTTATTGTAGTTGAAAAAGTCATTATTCACATCCAACAGTCATTTAGAGTCAAAAGATTAAAAGATAAAGTTTCATCCATGTTGACCATTTTGGGAAAGTTCGACATGTCCGGAGTCATCGTTTTTCATCAGCAAATTGATATTTTGTAGTCTACAAAAATGATTCAAAATGTCAATTGGATCGTGCCTCATTATGAATAACCACTTTTGAAACCCTCAAAGTGACCAAAATTGCAATTTTTACAGAGTTTTGCTTACTTAAAAGCTTCCATTTTGACCAATTTCATGCACCAAAATTACTTTAAACACACGTATTTTAGTTGAAAAACTCATATTTCACAGCCAACAGTCATTTACAGTCAAAAGATTAAATGTTAAAATTTCATCCATATTGGCCATTTTGGCAACGTTCGACAGTTGCGGAGTCATCGTTTTTTCAGATAATTGATTTATTGGAGTGTACCAAAAATGATTCAAAATGTCAATTGGATCATGCCTCATGTTGTATAACCGCTTTTGAAACCCTCACAGTGACCAACATTGCCATTTTTACAGAGCTTTGCTTACTCAAAAGCTTCCATTTTGACCAATTTCAGGCACCAAAATGACTTTAAACAGACTTATTTTAGTTGAAAAAGTCATAATTCACATCCAACAGTCATTTAGAGTCAAAAGATTAAAAGTTAAAATTTCATCCATGTTTACCATTTTGGGAAAGTTCGACAGTTGCGGAGTCATCGTTTTTTCAGATAATTGATTTTTTCGAGTGTACCAAAAATTATTCAAAATGTCAATTGGATCGTGCCTCATGTTGAATAACCACTTTTGAAACCCTCACAGTGACCAAAATTGCCATTTTTACAGAGTTTTCTTACTCAAAAGCTTCCATTTTGACCAATTTCAGGCACCGAAATGACTTTAAACACACTTATTTTAGTTGAACAAGTCATAATTCACATCCAACAGTCATTTAGAGTCAAAAGATTAAAAGTTAAAATTTCATCCATGTTGACCATTTTGGGAAAGTTCGACAGTTCCGGAGTCATCGTTTTTTCAGATAATTGATTTTTTTGGACTGTACCAAAAATGATTCAAAATGTCAATTGGATCGTACCTCATGTTGAATAACCACTTTTGAAACCCTCCCAGTGACCTAAAATGCCGTTTTTACAGAGCTTTGCTTACTCAAAAGCTTCCATTTTTACCAATTTCAGGCACCGAAATGACTTTAAACACACTTATTTTAGTTGAAAAAGTCATTATTCACATCCAACAGTCATTTAGAGTCAAAAGATTAAAAGATAAAATTTCATCCATGTTGACCATTTTGGGAAAGTTCGACAGGTCCGGAGTCATCGTTTTTGCATCAGAAAATTGATTTTTTGGAGTGTACCAAAAATGATTCAAAATGTCAATTGGATTGTGCCTCATGTTGAATAACCACTTTTGAAACCCTCATAGTGACCAAAATTGCCATTTTTACAGAGCTTTGCTTACTCAAAAACTTCCATTTTGACCAATTTCAGGCACCGAAATGACTTTAAACACACTTCTTTTAGTTGAAAAAGTCATATTTCACATCCAACAGTCAGTTAGGGTCAAAAGATTAAATGTTAAAATTTCATCCATGTTGACCATTTTGGGAAAGTTCGACAGGTCCGGAGTCATCGTTTTTGCATCAGAAAATTGATTTTTTGAAGTGTACCAAAAATGATTCAAAATGTCAATTGGATCGTGCCACATGTTGAATAACCACTTTTGAAGACCTCACAGTGACCAAAATTGCCATTTTTACAGAGCTTTGCTTACTCAAAAGCTTTCATTTTGACCAATTTCAGGCACCGAAATGACTTTAAACACACTTTTTTTTTAGTTGAAAAAGTCATAATAACACATTCCAACAGTCATTTAGAGTCAAAAGATTAAAAGTTAAAATTTCATCCATGTTGACCATTTTGGGAAAGTTCGACAGGTCCGGAGTCATCGTTTTTCATCAGAAAATTGATTTTTTGTAGTGTACCAAAAATGATTCAAAATGTCAATTGGATCGTGCCTCATGTTGAATAACCACTTTTGAAACCCTCACAGTGACCAAAATTGCCATTTTTACAGAGTTTTGCTAACTCAAAAGCTTCAATTTTGACTAATTTCAGGTACCGAAATTACTTTAAACACACTTATTTTAGTTGAAAAACTCATAATTCACATCCAACAGTCATTTACAGTCAAAAGAATAAATGTTGAAATGTAACCCATATTGACCATTTTGGCAACGTTCGACAAGTCCGGAGTCATCGTTTTTCATCAGAAAATTGATTTTTTTACTGTACCAAAAATTATTCAAAATGTCAATTGGATCGTGCCTCATGTTGAATACCCACTTTTGAAACCCTCATAGTGACCAAAATTGCAATTTTTACAGAGCTTTGCTTACTCAAAAGCTTCCATTTTGACCAATTCCAGGCACCAAAATGACTTTTTAAACAGACTTATTTTAGTTGAAAAACTCATATTTCACAGCCAACAGTCATTTACAGTCAAAAGATTAAATGTTAAAATTTCATCCATATTGACCATTTTGGGAACGTTCGACAGGTCCGGAGTCATCGTTTTTCATCACAAAATTGATTTTTGGAGTGTACCAAAAATGATTCAAATGTCAATTGGATCGTGCCTCATGTTCAATAACCACTTTTGAAACCCTCACAGTGACCAAAATTGCCATTTTTACAGAGATTTGCTTACTCAAAAGCTTCCATTTTGACCAATTCCAGGCACCAAAATGACTTTAAACAGACTTATTTTAGTTAAAAAAGTCATAATTCACATCCAACAGTCATTTAGAGTCAAAACATTAAAAGTTAAAATGTCATCCATGTTGACCATTTTGTGCAAGTTCGACAGTTGCAGAGTCATCGTTTTTTCAGATAATTGATTTATTGGAGTGTACCAAAAATGATTCAAAATGTCAATTGGATCATGCCTCATGTTGAATAACCGCTTTTGAAACCCTCACAGTGATCAACATTGCCATTTTTACAGAGCTTTGCTTACTCAAAAGCTTCCATTTTGACCAATTTCAGGCACCAAAATGACATTAAACACACTTATTTTAGTTGAAAAAGTCATTATTCACATCCAACAGTCATTTAGAGTCAAAAGATTAAAAGATAAAATTTCATCCATGTTGACCATTTTGGGAAAGTTCGACATGTCCGGAGTCATCGTTTTTCATCAGCAAATTGATATTTTGTAGTCTACAAAAATGATTCAAAATGTCAATTGGATCGTGCCTCATTATGAATAACCACTTTTGAAACCCTCAAAGTGACCAAAATTGCAATTTTTACAGAGTTTTGCTTACTTAAAAGCTTCCATTTTGACCAATTTCATGCACCGAAATTACTTTAAACACACGTATTTTAGTTGAAAAACTCATATTTCACAGCCAACAGTCATTTACAGTCAAAAGATTAAATGTTAAAATTTCATCCATATTGACCATTTTGGGAACGTTCGACAGTTGCGGAGTCATCGTTTTTTCAGATAATTGATTTATTGGAGTGTACCAAAAATGATTCAAAATGTCAATTGGATCATGCCTCATGTTGTATAACCGCTTTTGAAACCCTCACAGTGACCAACATTGCCATTTTTACAGAGCTTTGCTTACTCAAAAGCTTCCATTTTGACCAATTTCAGGCACCAAAATGACTTTAAACAGACTTATTTTAGTTGAAAAAGTCATAATTCACATCCAACAGTCATTTAGAGTCAAAAGATTAAAAGTTAAAATTTCATCCATGTTTACCATTTTGGGAAAGTTCGACAGTTGCGGAGTCATCGTTTTTTCAGATAATTGATTTTTTCGAGTGTACCAAAAATTATTCAAAATGTCAATTGGATCGTGCCTCATGTTGAATAACCACTTTTGAAACCCTCACAGTGACCAAAATTGCCATTTTTACAGAGTTTTCTTACTCAAAAGCTTCCATTTTGACCAATTTCAGGCACCGAAATGACTTTAAACACACTTATTTTAGTTGAACAAGTCATAATTCACATCCAACAGTCATTTAGAGTCAAAAGATTAAAAGTTAAAATTTCATCCATGTTGACCATTTTGGGAAAGTTCGACAGTTCCGGAGTCATCGTTTTTTCAGATAATTGATTTTTTTGGACTGTACCAAAAATGATTCAAAATGTCAATTGGATCGTACCTCATGTTGAATAACCACTTTTGAAACCCTCCCAGTGACCTAAAATGCCGTTTTTACAGAGCTTTGCTTACTCAAAAGCTTCCATTTTTACCAATTTCAGGCACCGAAATGACTTTAAACACACTTATTTTAGTTGAAAAAGTCATTATTCACATCCAACAGTCATTTAGAGTCAAAAGATTAAAAGATAAAATTTCATCCATGTTGACCATTTTGGGAAAGTTCGACAGGTCCGGAGTCATCGTTTTTGCATCAGAAAATTGATTTTTTGGAGTGTACCAAAAATGATTCAAAATGTCAATTGGATTGTGCCTCATGTTGAATAACCACTTTTGAAACCCTCATAGTGACCAAAATTGCCATTTTTACAGAGCTTTGCTTACTCAAAAACTTCCATTTTGACCAATTTCAGGCACCGAAATGACTTTAAACACACTTCTTTTAGTTGAAAAAGTCATATTTCACATCCAACAGTCAGTTAGGGTCAAAAGATTAAATGTTAAAATTTCATCCATGTTGACCATTTTGGGAAAGTTCGACAGGTCCGGAGTCATCGTTTTTGCATCAGAAAAT
Organism: Lissotriton helveticus; assembly: GCF_964261635.1. Lineage (NCBI taxonomy): Eukaryota > Metazoa > Chordata > Amphibia > Caudata > Salamandridae > Lissotriton > Lissotriton helveticus. Next base: position 340,808,287 of record NC_136072.1, read on the forward strand.
TGATTTTTTGAAGTGTACCAAAAATGATTCAAAATGTCAATTGGATCGTGCCACATGTTGAATAACCACTTTTGAAGACCTCACAGTGACCAAAATTGCCATTTTTACAGAGCTTTGCTTACTCAAAAGCTTTCATTTTGACCAATTTCAGGCACCGAAATGACTTTAAACACACTTTTTTTTTAGTTGAAAAAGTCATAATAACACATTCCAACAGTCATTTAGAGTCAAAAGATTAAAAGTTAAAATTTCATCCATGTTGACCATTTTGGGAAAGTTCGACAGGTCCGGAGTCATCGTTTTTCATCAGAAAATTGATTTTTTGTAGTGTACCAAAAATGATTCAAAATGTCAATTGGATCGTGCCTCATGTTGAATAACCACTTTTGAAACCCTCACAGTGACCAAAATTGCCATTTTTACAGAGTTTTGCTAACTCAAAAGCTTCAATTTTGACTAATTTCAGGTACCGAAATTACTTTAAACACACTTATTTTAGTTGAAAAACTCATAATTCACATCCAACAGTCATTTACAGTCAAAAGAATAAATGTTGAAATGTAACCCATATTGACCATTTTGGCAACGTTCGACAAGTCCGGAGTCATCGTTTTTCATCAGAAAATTGATTTTTTTACTGTACCAAAAATTATTCAAAATGTCAATTGGATCGTGCCTCATGTTGAATACCCACTTTTGAAACCCTCATAGTGACCAAAATTGCAATTTTTACAGAGCTTTGCTTACTCAAAAGCTTCCATTTTGACCAATTCCAGGCACCAAAATGACTTTTTAAACAGACTTATTTTAGTTGAAAAACTCATATTTCACAGCCAACAGTCATTTACAGTCAAAAGATTAAATGTTAAAATTTCATCCATATTGACCATTTTGGGAACGTTCGACAGGTCCGGAGTCATCGTTTTTCATCACAAAATTGATTTTTGGAGTGTACCAAAAATGATTCAAATGTCAATTGGATCGTGCCTCATGTTCAATAACCACTTTTGAAACCCTCACAGTGACCAAAATTGCCATTTTTACAGAGATTTGCTTACTCAAAAGCTTCCATTTTGACCAATTCCAGGCACCAAAATGACTTTAAACAGACTTATTTTAGTTAAAAAAGTCATAATTCACATCCAACAGTCATTTAGAGTCAAAACATTAAAAGTTAAAATGTCATCCATGTTGACCATTTTGTGCAAGTTCGACAGTTGCAGAGTCATCGTTTTTTCAGATAATTGATTTATTGGAGTGTACCAAAAATGATTCAAAATGTCAATTGGATCATGCCTCATGTTGAATAACCGCTTTTGAAACCCTCACAGTGATCAACATTGCCATTTTTACAGAGCTTTGCTTACTCAAAAGCTTCCATTTTGACCAATTTCAGGCACCAAAATGACATTAAACACACTTATTTTAGTTGAAAAAGTCATTATTCACATCCAACAGTCATTTAGAGTCAAAAGATTAAAAGATAAAATTTCATCCATGTTGACCATTTTGGGAAAGTTCGACATGTCCGGAGTCATCGTTTTTCATCAGCAAATTGATATTTTGTAGTCTACAAAAATGATTCAAAATGTCAATTGGATCGTGCCTCATTATGAATAACCACTTTTGAAACCCTCAAAGTGACCAAAATTGCAATTTTTACAGAGTTTTGCTTACTTAAAAGCTTCCATTTTGACCAATTTCATGCACCGAAATTACTTTAAACACACGTATTTTAGTTGAAAAACTCATATTTCACAGCCAACAGTCATTTACAGTCAAAAGATTAAATGTTAAAATTTCATCCATATTGACCATTTTGGGAACGTTCGACAGGTCCGGAGTCATCGTTTTTCATCAGAAAATTGATTTTTAGAGTGTACCAAAAATGATTCAAAATGTCAATTGGATCGTGCCTCATGTTGAATAACCACTTTTGAAACCCTCACAGTGACCAAAATTGCCATTTTTACAGAGCTTTGCTTACTCAAAAGCTTCCATTTTGACCAATTTCAGGCACCAAAATGACTTTAAACAGACTTATTTTAGTTGAAAAAGTCATAATTCACATCCAACAGTCATTTAGAGTCAAAAGATTAAAAGTTAAAATTTCATCCATGTTTACCATTTTGGGAAAGTTCGACAGTTGCGGAGTCATCGTTTTTTCAGATAATTGATTTTTTCGAGTGTACCAAAAATGATTCAAAATGTCAATTGGATCGTGCCTCATGTTGAATAACCACTTTTGAAACCCTCACAGTGACCAAAATTGCCATTTTTACAGAGTTTTCTTACTCAAAAGCTTCCATTTTGACCAATTTCAGGCACCGAATTTACTTTAAACACACTTATTTTAGTTGAAAAACTCATATTTCACAGCCAACAGTCATTTACAGTCAAAAGATTAAATGTTAAAATTTCATCCATGTTGACCATTTTGGGAAAATTCGACCGGTCCGGAGTCATCGTTTTTCATCAGAAAATTGATTTTAGGAGTGTACCAAAAATGATTCAAAATGTCAATTGGATCGTGCCTCATGTTGAATAACCACTTTTGAAACCCTCACAGTGACCAAAATTGCCATTTTTACAGAGTTTTGCTAACTCAAAAGCTTCAATTTTGACTAATTTCAGGCACCGAAATTACTTTAAACACACTTATTTTAGTTGAAAAAGTCATAATTCACATCCAAATGTCATTTAGAGTCAAAAGATTAAAAGTTAAAATTTCATCCATGTTGACCATTTTAGGAAAGTTCGACAGGTCCGGAGTCATCGTTTTTCATCAGAAAATTGATTTTTTGTAGTGTACCAAAAATGATTCAAAATGTCAATTGGATCGTGCCACATGTTGAATAACCACTTTTGAAGCCCTCACAGTGACCAAAATTGCCATTTTTACAGAGCTTTGCTTATTCAAAAGCTTCCATTTTGACCAATTTCAGGCACCGAATTTACTTTAAACACACTTATTTTAGTTGAAAAACTCATATTTCACAGCCAACAGTCATTTACAGTCAAAAGATTAAATGTTAAAATTTCATCCATGTTGACCATTTTGGGAAAATTCGACAGGTCCGGAGTCATCGTTTTTCATCAGAAAATTGATTTTAGGAGTGTACCAAAAATGATTCAAAATGTCAATTGGATCGTGCCTCATGTTGAATAACCACTTTTGAAACCCTCACAGTGACCAAAATTGCCATTTTTACAGAGTTTTGCTAACTCAAAAGCTTCAATTTTGACTAATTTCAGGTACCGAAATTACTTTAAACACACTTATTTTAGTTGAAAAACTCATAATTCACATCCAACAGTCATTTACAGTCAAAAGATTAAATGTTAAAATGTAACCCATATTGACCATTTTGGCAACGTTCGACAAGTCCGGAGTCATCGTTTTTCATCAGAAAATTGATTTTTTTACTGTACCAAAAATTATTCAAAATGTCAATTGGATCGTGCCTCATGTTGAATAACCACTTTTGAAACCCTCATAGTGACCAAAATTGCAATTTTTACAGAGCTTTGCTTACTCAAAAGCTTCCATTTTGACCAATTCCAGGCACCAAAATGACTTTTTAAGCAGACTTATTTTAGTTGAAAAACTCATATTTCACAGCCAACAGTCATTTACAGTCAAAAGATTAAATGTTAAAATTTCATCCATATTGACCATTTTGGGAACGTTCGACAGGTCCGGAGTCATCGTTTTTCATCACAAAATTGATTTTTGGAGTGTACCAAAAATGATTCAAATGTCAATTGGATCGTGCCTCATGTTCAATAACCACTTTTGAAACCCTCACAGTGACCAAAATTGCCATTTTTTCAGAGATTTGCTTACTCAAATGCTTCCATTCTGACCAATTCCAGGCACCAAAATGACTTTAAACAGACTTATTTTAGTTGAAAAAGTCATAATTCACATCCAACAGTCATTTAGAGTCAAAAGATTAAAAGTTAAAATGTCATCCATGTTGACCATTTTGGGCAAGTTCGACAGTTGCGGAGTCATCGTTTTTTCAGATAATTGATTTATTGGAGTGTACCAAAAATGATTCAAAATGTCAATTGGATCATGCCTCATGTTGAATAACCGCTTTTGAAACCCTCACAGTGACCAACATTGCCATTTTTACAGAGCTTTGCTTACTCAAAAGCTTCCATTTTGACCAATTTCAGGCACCAAAATGACTTTAAACACACTTATTGTAGTTGAAAAAGTCATTATTCACATCCAACAGTCATTTAGAGTCAAAAGATTAAAAGATAAAGTTTCATCCATGTTGACCATTTTGGGAAAGTTCGACATGTCCGGAGTCATCGTTTTTCATCAGCAAATTGATATTTTGTAGTCTACAAAAATGATTCAAAATGTCAATTGGATCGTGCCCCATTATGAATAACCACTTTTGAAACCCTCAAAGTGACCAAAATTGCAATTTTTACAGAGTTTTGCTTACTTAAAAGCTTCCATTTTGACCAATTTCATGCACCAAAATTACTTTAAACACACGTATTTTAGTTGAAAAACTCATATTTCACAGCCAACAGTCATTTACAGTCAAAAGATTAAATGTTAAAATTTCATCCATATTGGCCATTTTGGCAACGTTCGACAGTTGCGGAGTCATCGTTTTTTCAGATAATTGATTTATTGGAGTGTACCAAAAATGATTCAAAATGTCAATTGGATCATGCCTCATGTTGTATAACCGCTTTTGAAACCCTCACAGTGACCAACATTGCCATTTTTACAGAGCTTTGCTTACTCAAAAGCTTCCATTTTGACCAATTTCAGGCACCAAAATGACTTTAAACACACTTATTGTAGTTGAAAAAGTCATAATTCACATCCAACAGTCATTTAGAGTCAAAAGATTAAAAGTTAAAATTTCATCCATGTTTACCATTTTGGGAAAGTTCGACAGTTGCGGAGTCATTGTTTTTTCAGATAATTGATTTTTTCGAGTGTACCAAAAATGATTCAAAATGTCAATTGGATCGTGCCTCATGTTGAATAACCACTTTTGAAGCCCTCACAGTGACCAAAATTGCCATTTTTACAGAGCTTTGCTTATTCAAAAGCTTCCATTTTGACCAATTTCAGGCACCGAATTTACTTTAAACACACTTATTTTAGTTGAAAAACTCATATTTCACAGCCAACAGTCATTTACAGTCAAAAGATTAAATGTTAAAATTTCATCCATGTTGACCATTTTGGGAAAATTCGACAGGTCCGGAGTCATCGTTTTTCATCAGAAAATTGATTTTAGGAGTGTACCAAAAATGATTCAAAATGTCAATTGGATCGTGCCTCATGTTGAATAACCACTTTTGAAACCCTCACAGTGACCAAAATTGCCATTTTTACAGAGTTTTGCTAACTCAAAAGCTTCAATTTTGACTAATTTCAGGTACCGAAATTACTTTAAACACACTTATTTTAGTTGAAAAACTCATAATTCACATCCAACAGTCATTTACAGTCAAAAGATTAAATGTTAAAATGTAACCCATATTGACCATTTTGGCAACGTTCGACAAGTCCGGAGTCATCGTTTTTCATCAGAAAATTGATTTTTTTACTGTACCAAAAATTATTCAAAATGTCAATTGGATCGTGCCTCATGTTGAATAACCACTTTTGAAACCCTCATAGTGACCAAAATTGCAATTTTTACAGAGCTTTGCTTACTCAAAAGCTTCCATTTTGACCAATTCCAGGCACCAAAATGACTTTTTAAGCAGACTTATTTTAGTTGAAAAACTCATATTTCACAGCCAACAGTCATTTACAGTCAAAAGATTAAATGTTAAAATTTCATCCATATTGACCATTTTGGGAACGTTCGACAGGTCCAAAGTCATCGTTTTTCATCACAAAATTGATTTTTGGAGTGTACCAAAAATGATTCAAATGTCAATTGGATCGTGCCTCATGTTCAATAACCACTTTTGAAACCCTCACAGTGACCAAAATTGCCATTTTTTCAGAGATTTGCTTACTCAAATGCTTCCATTCTGACCAATTCCAGGCACCAAAATGACTTTAAACACACTTATTTTAGTTGAAAAAGTCATAATTCACATCCAACAGTCATTTAGAGTCAAAAGATTAAAAGTTAAAATTTCATCCATGTTGACCATTTTGGGCAAGTTCGACAGTTGCGGAGTCATCGTTTTTTCAGATAATTGATTTATTGGAGTGTACCAAAAATGATTCAAAATGTCAATTGGATCATGCCTCATGTTGAATAACCGCTTTTGAAACCCTCACAGTGACCAACATTGCCATTTTTACAGAGCTTTGCTTACTCAAAAGCTTCCATTTTGACCAATTTCAGGCACCAAAATGACTTTAAACACACTTATTGTAGTTGAAAAAGTCATTATTCACATCCAACAGTCATTTAGAGTCAAAAGATTAAAAGATAAAATTTCATCCATGTTGACCATTTTGGGAAAGTTCGACATGTCCGGAGTCATCGTTTTTCATCAGCAAATTGATATTTTGTAGTCTACAAAAATGATTCAAAATGTCAATTGGATCGTGCCTCATTATGAATAACCACTTTTGAAACCCTCAAAGTGACCAAAATTGCAATTTTTACAGAGTTTTGCTTACTTAAAAGCTTCCATTTTGACCAATTTCATGCACCAAAATTACTTTAAACACACGTATTTTAGTTGAAAAACTCATATTTCACAGCCAACAGTCATTTACAGTCAAAAGATTAAATGTTAAAATTTCATCCATATTGACCATTTTGGGAACGTTCGACAGGTCCGGAGTCATCGTTTTTCATCAGAAAATTGATTTTTAGAGTGTACCAAAAATGATTCAAAATGTCAATTGGATCGTGCCTCATGTTGAATAACCACTTTTGAAACCCTCACAGTGACCAAAATTGCCATTTTTACAGAGTTTTGCTTGCTCAAAAGCTTCCATTTTGACCAATTTTAGGCACCGAAATGACTTTAAACACACTTATTTTAGTTGAACAAGTCATAATTAACATCCAACAGTCATTTAGAGTCAAAAGATTAAAAGTTAAAATTTCATCCATGTTTACCATTTTGGGAAAGTTCGACAGTTGCGGAGTCATCGTTTTTTCAGATAATTGATTTTTTCGAGTGTACCAAAAATTATTCAAAATGTCAATTGGATCGTGCCTCATGTTGAATAACCACTTTTGAAACCCTCACAGTGACCAAAATTGCCATTTTTACAGAGTTTTCTTACTCAAAAGCTTCCATTTTGACCAATTTCAGGCACCGAAATGACTTTAAACACACTTATTTTAGTTGAACAAGTCATAATTCACATCCAACAGTCATTTAGAGTCAAAAGATTAAAAGTTAAAATTTCATCCATGTTGACCATTTTGGGAAAGTTCGACAGTTCCGGAGTCATCGTTTTTTCAGATAATTGATTTTTTTGGACTGTACCAAAAATGATTCAAAATGTCAATTGGATCGTACCTCATGTTGAATAACCACTTTTGAAACCCTCCCAGTGACCTAAAATGCCGTTTTTACAGAGCTTTGCTTACTCAAAAGCTTCCATTTTGACCAATTTCAGGCACCGAAATGACTTTAAACACACTTATTTTAGTTGAAAAAGTCATTATTCACATCCAACAGTCATTTAGAGTCAAAAGATTAAAAGATAAAATTTCATCCATGTTGACCATTTTGGGAAAGTTCGACAGGTCCGGAGTCATCGTTTTTGCATCAGAAAATTGATTTTTTGGAGTGTACCAAAAATGATTCAAAATGTCAATTGGATTGTGCCTCATGTTGAATAACCACTTTTGAAACCCTCATAGTGACCAAAATTGCCATTTTTACAGAGCTTTGCTTACTCAAAAGCTTCCATTTTGACCAATTTCAGGCACCGAAATGACTTTAAACACACTTCTTTAGTTGAAAAAGTCACATTTCACATCCAACAGTCATTTAGGGTCAAAAGATTAAATGTTAAAATTTCATCCATGTTGACCATTTTGGGAAAGTTCGACAGGTCCGGAGTCATCGTTTTTGCATCAGAAAATTGATTTTTTGAAGTGTACCAAAAATGATTCAAAATGTCAATTGGATCGTGCCACATGTTGAATAACCACTTTTGAAGACCTCACAGTGACCAAAATTGCCATTTTTACAGAGCTTTGCTTACTCAAAAGCTTTCATTTTGACCAATTTCAGGCACCGAAATGACTTTAAACACACTTTTTTTTTAGTTGAAAAAGTCATAATAACACATTCCAACAGTCATTTAGAGTCAAAAGATTAAAAGTTAAAATTTCATCCATGTTGACCATTTTGGGAAAGTTCGACAGGTCCGGAGTCATCGTTTTTCATCAGAAAATTGATTTTTTGTAGTGTACCAAAAATGATTCAAAATGTCAATTGGATCGTGCCTCATGTTGAATAACCACTTTTGAAACCCTCACAGTGACCAAAATTGCCATTTTTACAGAGTTTTGCTAACTCAAAAGCTTCAATTTTGACTAATTTCAGGTACCGAAATTACTTTAAACACACTTATTTTAGTTGAAAAACTCATAATTCACATCCAACAGTCATTTACAGTCAAAAGATTAAATGTTGAAATGTAACCCATATTGACCATTTTGGCAACGTTCGACAAGTCCGGAGTCATCGTTTTTCATCAGAAAATTGATTTTTAGAGTGTACCAAAAATGATTCAAAATGTCAATTGGATCGTGCCTCATGTTGAATAACCACTTTTGAAACCCTCATAGTGACCAAAATTGCAATTTTTACAGAGCTTTGCTTACTCAAAAGCTTCCATTTTGACCAATTCCAGGCACCAAAATGACTTTAAACAGACTTATTTTAGTTAAAAAAGTCATAATTCACATCCAACAGTCATTTAGAGTCAAAACATTAAAAGTTAAAATGTCATCCATGTTGACCATTTTGGGCAAGTTCGACAGTTGCCGAGTCATCGTTTTTTCAGATAATTGATTTATTGGAGTGTACCAAAAATGATTCAAAATGTCAATTGGATCATGCCTCATGTTGAATAACCGCTTTTGAAACCATCACAGTGACCAACATTGCCATTTTTACAGAGCTTTGCTTACTCAAAAGCTTCCATTTTGACCAATTTCAGGCACCAAAATGACACTAAACACACTTATTTTAGTTGAAAAAGTCATTATTCACATCCAACAGTCATTTAGAGTCAAAAGATTAAAAGATAAAATTTCATCCATGTTGACCATTTTGGGAAAGTTCGACATGTCCGGAGTCATCGTTTTTCATCAGCAAATTGATATTTTGTAGTCTACAAAAATGATTCAAAATGTCAATTGGATCGTGCCTCATTATGAATAACCACTTTTGAAACCCTCAAAGTGACCAAAATTGCAATTTTTACAGAGTTTTGCTTACTTAAAAGCTTCCATTTTGACCAATTTCATGCACCGAAATTACTTTAAACACACATATTTTTGTTGAAAAACTCATATTTCACAGCCAACAGTCATTTACAGTCAAAAGATTAAATGTTAAAATTTCATCCATATTGACCATTTTGGGAAAGTTCGACAGGTCCGGAGTCATCGTTTTTCATCAGAAAATTGATTTTTAGAGTGTACCAAAAATGATTCAAAATGTCAATTGGATCGTGCCTCATGTTGAATAACCACTTTTGAAACTCTCACAGTGACCAAAATTGCCATTTTTACAGAGCTTTGCTTACTCAAAAGCTTCCATTTTGACCAATTTCAGGCACCAAAATGACTTTAAACAGACTTATTTCAGTTGAAAAAGTCATAATTCACATCCAACAGTCATTTAGAGTCAAAAGATTAAAAGTTAAAATTTCATCCATGTTTACCATTTTGGGAAAGTTCGACAGTTGCGGAGTCATCGTTTTTTCAGATAATTGATTTTTTTGGACTGTACCAAAAATGATTCAAAATGTCAATTGGATCGTACCTCATGTTGAATAACCACTTTTGAAACCCTCCCAGTGACCTAAAATGCCGTTTTTACAGAGCTTTGCTTACTCAAAAGCTTCCATTTTGACCATTTTCAGGCACCGAAATGACTTTAAACACACTTATTTAAGTTGAAAAAGTCATTATTCACATCCAACAGTCATTTAGAGTCAAAAGATTAAAAGATAAAATTTCATCCATGTTGACCATTTTGGGAAAGTTCGACAGGTCCGGAGTCATCGTTTTTGCATCAGAAAATTGATTTTTTGGAGTGTACCAAAAATGATTCAAAATGTCAATTGGATTGTGCCTCATGTTGAATAACCACTTTTGAAACCCTCATAGTGACCAAAATTGCCATTTTTACAGAGCTTTGCTTACTCAAAAGCTTCCATTTTGACCAATTTCAGGCACCGAAATGACTTTAAACACACTTCTTTTAGTTGAAAAAGTCATATTTCACATCCAACAGTCATTTAGGGTCAAAAGATTAAATGTTAAAATCTCATCCATATTGGCCATTTTGGCAACGTTCGACAGTTGCGGAGTCATCGTTTTTTCAGATAATTGATTTATTGGAGTGTACCAAAAATGATTCAAAATGTCAATTGGATCATGCCTCATGTTGTATAACCGCTTTTGAAACCCTCACAGTGACCAACATTGCCATTTTTACAGAGCTTTGCTTACTCAAAAGCTTCCATTTTGACCAATTTCAGGCACCAAAATGACTTTAAACACACTTATTGTAGTTGAAAAAGTCATTATTCACATCCAACAGTCATTTAGAGTCAAAAGATTAAAAGATAAAATTTCATCCATGTTGACCATTTTGGGAAAGTTCGACATGTCCGGAGTCATCGTTTTTCATCAGCAAATTGATATTTTGTAGTCTACAAAAATGATTCAAAATGTCAATTGGATCGTGCCTCATTATGAATAACCACTTTTGAAACCCTCAAAGTGACCAAAATTGCAATTTTTACAGAGTTTTGCTTACTTAAAAGCTTCCATTTTGACCAATTTCATGCACCGAAATTACTTTAAACACACGTATTTTAGTTGAAAAACTCATATTTCACAGCCAACAGTCATTTACAGTCAAAAGATTAAATGTTAAAATTTCATCCATATTGACCATTTTGGGAACGTTCGACAGGTCCGGAGTCATCGTTTTTCATCAGAAAATTGATTTTTAGAGTGTACCAAAAATGATTCAAAATGTCAATTGGATCGTGCCTCATGTTGAATAACCACTTTTGAAACCCTCACAGTGACCCAAATTGCCATTTTTACAGAGCTTTGCTTACTCAAAAGCTTCCATTTTGACCAATTTCAGGCACCAAAATGACTTTAAACAGACTTATTTTAGTTGTAAAAGTCATAATTCACATCCAACAGTCATTTAGAGTCAAAAGATTAAAAGTTAAAATTTCATCCATGTTTACCATTTTGGGAAAGTTCGACAGTTGCGGAGTCATCGTTTTTTCAGATAATTGATTTTTTCGAGTGTACCAAAAATTATTCAAAATGTCAATTGGATCGTGCCTCATGTTGAATAACCACTTTTGAAACCCTCACAGTGACCAAAATTGCCATTTTTACAGAGTTTTCTTACTCAAAAGCTTCCATTTTGACCAATTTCAGGCACCGAAATGACTTTAAACACACTTATTTTAGTTGAACAAGTCATAATTCACATCCAACAGTCATTTAGAGTCAAAAGATTAAAAGTTAAAATTTCATCCATGTTGATCATTTTGGGAAAGTTCGACAGTTCCGGAGTCATCGTTTTTTCAGATAATTGATTTTTTTGGACTGTACCAAAAATGATTCAAAATGTCAATTGGATCGTACCTCATGTTGAATAACCACTTTTGAAACCCTCCCAGTGACCTAAAATGCCGTTTTTACAGAGCTTTGCTTACTCAAAAGCTTCCATTTTGACCAATTTCATGCACCGAAAATACTTTAAACACACGTATTTTAGTTGAAAAACTCATATTTCACAGCCAACAGTCATTTACAGTCAAAAGATTAAATGTTAAAATTTCATCCATATTGACCATTTTGGGAACATTCGACAGGTCCGGAGTCATCGTTTTTCATCAGAAAATTGATTTTTAGAGTGTACCAAAAATGATTCAAAATGTCAATTGGATCGTGCCTCATGTTGAATAACCACTTTTGAAACCCTCACAGTGACCAAAATTGCCATTTTTACAGAGTTTTGCTTGCTCAAAAGCTTCCATTTTGACCAATTTTAGGCACCGAAATGACTTTAAACACACTTATTTTAGTTGAACAAGTCATAATCCACACCCAACAGTCATTTAGAGTCAAAAGATTAAAAGTTAAAATTTCATCCATGTTTACCATTTTGGGAAAGTTCGACAGTTGCGGAGTCATCGTTTTTTCAGATAATTGATTTTTTCGAGTGTACCAAAAATTATTCAAAATGTCAATTGGATCGTGCCTCATGTTGAATAACCACTTTTGAAACCCTCACAGTGACCAAAATTGCCATTTTTACAGAGTTTTCTTACTCAAAAGCTTCCATTTTGACCAATTTCAGGCACCGAAATGACTTTAAACACACTTATTTTAGTTGAACAAGTCATAATTCACATCCAACAGTCATTTAGAGTCAAAAGATTAAAAGTTAAAATTTCATCCATGTTGACCATTTTGGGAAAGTTCGACAGTTCCGGAGTCATCGTTTTTTTCAGATAATTGATTTTTTTGGACTGTACCAAAAATGATTCAAAATGTCAATTGGATCGTACCTCATGTTGAATAACCACTTTTGAAACCCTCCCAGTGACCTAAAATGCCGTTTTTACAGAGCTTTGCTTACTCAAAAGCTTCCATTTTGACCAATTTCAGGCACCGAAATGACTTTAAACACACTTATTTTAGTTGAAAAAGTCATTATTCACATCCAACAGTCATTTAGAGTCAAAAGATTAAAAGATAAAATTTCATCCATGTTGACCATTTTGGGAAAGTTCGACAGGTCCGGAGTCATCGTTTTTGCACCAGAAAATTGATTTTTTGGAGTGTACCAAAAATGATTCAAAATGTCAATTGGATTGTGCCTCATGTTGAATAACCACTTTTGAAACCCTCATAGTGACCAAAATTGCCATTTTTACAGAGCTTTGCTTACTCAAAAGCTTCCATTTTGACCAATTTCAGGCACCGAAATGACTTTAAACACACTTCTTTTAGTTGAAAAAGTCACATTTCACATCCAACAGTCATTTAGGGTCAAAAGATTAAATGTTAAAATTTCATCCATGTTGACCATTTTGGGAAAGTTCGACAGGTCCAGAGTCATCGTTTTTGCATCAGAAAATTGATTTTTTGAAGTGTACCAAAAATGATTCAAAATGTCAATTGGATCGTGCCACATGTTGAATAACCACTTTTGAAGACCTCACAGTGACCAAAATTGCCATTTTTACAGAGCTTTGCTTACTCAAAAGCTTTCATTTTGACCAATTTCAGGCACCGAAATGACTTTAAACACACTTTTTTTTTAGTTGAAAAAGTCATAATAACACATTCCAACAGTCATTTAGAGTCAAAAGATTAAAAGTTAAAATTTCATCCATGTTGACCATTTTGGGAAAGTTCGACAGGTCCGGAGTCATCGTTTTTCATCAGAAAATTGATTTTTTGTAGTGTACCAAAAATGATTCAAAATGTCAATTGGATCGTGCCTCATGTTGAATAACCACTTTTGAAACCCTCACAGTGACCAAAATTGCCATTTTTACAGAGTTTTGCTAACTCAAAAGCTTCAATTTTGACTAATTTCAGGTACCGAAATTACTTTAAACACACTTATTTTAGTTGAAAAACTCATAATTCACATCCAACAGTCATTTACAGTCAAAAGATTAAATGTTGAAATGTAACCCATATTGACCATTTTGGCAACGTTCGACAAGTCCGGAGTCATCGTTTTTCATCAGAAAACTGATTTTTTTACTGTACCAAAAATTATTCAAAATGTCAATTGGATCGTGCCTCATGTTGAATAACCACTTTTGAAACCCTCATAGTGACCAAAATTGCAATTTTTACAGAGCTTTGCTTACTCAAAAGCTTCCATTTTGACCAATTCCAGGCACCAAAATGACTTTAAACAGACTTATTTTAGTTAAAAAAGTCATAATTCACATCCAACAGTCATTTAGAGTCAAAACAATAAAAGTTAAAATGTCATCCATGTTGACCATTTTGGGCAAGTTCGACAGTTGCCGAGTCATCGTTTTTTCAGATAATTGATTTATTGGAGTGTACCAAAAATGATTCAAAATGTCAATTGGATCATGCCTCATGTTGAATAACCGCTTTTGAAACCCTCACAGTGACCAACATTGCCATTTTTACAGAGCTCTGCTTACTCAAAAGCTTCCATTTTGACCAATTTCAGGCACCAAAATGACATTAAACACACTTATTTTAGTTGAAAAAGTCATTATTCACATCCAACAGTCATTTAGAGTCAAAAGATTAAAAGATAAAATTTCATCCATGTTGACCATTTTGGGAAAGTTCGACATGTCCGGAGTCATCGTTTTTCATCAGCAAATTGATATTTTGTAGTCTACAAAAATGATTCAAAATGTCAATTGGATCGTGCCTCATTATGAATAACCACTTTTGAAACCCTCAAAGTGACCAAAATTGCAATTTTTACAGAGTTTTGCTTACTTAAAAGCTTCCATTTTGACCAATTTCATGCACCGAAATTGCTTTAAACACACATATTTTAGTTGAAAAACTCATATTTCACAGCCAACAGTCATTTACAGTCAAAAGATTAAATGTTAAAATTTCATCCATATTGACCATTTTGGGAACGTTCGACAGGTCCGGAGTCATCGTTTTTCATCAGAAAATTGATTTTTAGAGTGTACCAAAAATGATTCAAAATGTCAATTGGATCGTGCCTCATGTTGAATAACCACTTTTGAAACCCTCACAGTGACCAAAATTGCCATTTTTACAGAGCTTTGCTTACTCAAAAGCTTCCATTTTGACCAATTTCAGGCACCAAAATGACTTTAAACAGACTTATTTCAGTTGAAAAAGTCATAATTCACATCCAACAGTCATTTAGAGTCAAAAGATTAAAAGTTAAAATTTCATCCATGTTTACCATTTTGGGAAAGTTCGACAGTTGCGGAGTCATCGTTTTTTCAGATAATTGATTTTTTCGAGTGTACCAAAAATGATTCAAAATGTCAATTGGATCGTGCCTCATGTTGAATAACCACTTTTGAAACCCTCACAGTGACCAAAATTGCCATTTTTACAGAGTTTTCTTACTCAAAAGCTTCCATTTTGACCAATTTCAGGCACCGAAATGACTTTAAACACACTTATTTTAGTTGAACAAGTCATAATTCACATCCAACAGTCATTTAGAGTCAAAAGATTAAAAGTTAAAATTTCATCCATGTTGACCATTTTGGGAAAGTTCGACAGTTCCGGAGTCATCGTTTTTTCAGATAATTGATTTTTTTGGACTGTACCAAAAATGATTCAAAATGTCAATTGGATCGTACCTCATGTTGAATAACCACTTTTGAAACCCTCCCAGTGACCTAAAATGCCGTTTTTACAGAGCTTTGCTTACTCAAAAGCTTCCATTTTGACCAATTTCAGGCACCGAAATGACTTTAAACACACTTATTTTAGTTGAAAAAGTCATTATTCACATCCAACAGTCATTTAGAGTCAAAAGATTAAAAGATAAAATTTCATCCATGTTGACCATTTTGGGAAAGTTCGACAGGTCAGGAGTCATCGTTTTTGCATCAGAAAATTGATTTTTTGGAGTGTACCAAAAATGATTCAAAATGTCAATTGGATTGTGCCTCATGTTGAATAACCACTTTTGAAACCCTCAGAGTGACCAAAATTGCCATTTTTACAGAGCTTTGCTTACTCAAAAGCTTCCATTTTGACCAATTTCAGGCACCGAAATGACTTTAAACACACTTCTTTTAGTTGAAAAAGTCACATTTCACATCCAACAGTCATTTAGGGTCAAAAGATTAAATGTTAAAATTTCATCCATGTTGACCATTTTGGGAAAGTTCGACAGGTCCGGAGTCATCGTTTTTGCATCAGAAAATTGATTTTTTGAAGTGTACCAAAAATGATTCAAAATGTCAATTGGATCGTGCCACATGTTGAATAACCACTTTTGAAGACCTCACAGTGACCAAAATTGCCATTTTTACAGAGCTTTGCTTACTCAAAAGCTTTCATTTTGACCAATTTCAGGCACCGAAATGACTTTAAACACACTTTTTTTTTAGTTGAAAAAGTCATAATAACACATTCCAACAGTCATTTAGAGTCAAAAGATTAAAAGTTAAAATTTCATCCATGTTGACCATTTTGGGAAAGTTCGACAGGTCCGGAGTCATCGTTTTTCATCAGAAAATTGATTTTTTGTAGTGTACCAAAAATGATTCAAAATGTCAATTGGATCGTGCCACATGTTGAATAACCACTTTTGAAGACCTCACAGTGACCAAAATTGCCATTTTTACAGAGCTTTGCTTACTCAAAAGCTTTCATTTTGACCAATTTCAGGCACCGAAATTACTTTAAACACACTTATTTTAGTTGAAAAACTCATAATTCACATCCAACAGTCATTTACAGTCAAAAGATTAAATGTTGAAATGTAACCCATATTGACCATTTTGGCAACGTTCGACAAGTCCGGAGTCATCGTTTTTCATCAGAAAATTGATTTTTTTACTGTACCAAAAATTATTCAAAATGTCAATTGGATCGTGCCTCATGTTGAATAACCACTTTTGAAACCCTCATAGTGACCAAAATTGCAATTTTTACAGAGCTTTGCTTACTCAAAAGCTTCCATTTTGACCAATTCCAGGCACCAAAATGACTTTTTAAACAGACTTATTTTAGTTGAAAAACTCATATTTCACAGCCAACAGTCATTTACAGTCAAAAGATTAAATGTTAAAATTTCATCCATATTGACCATTTTGGGAACGTTCGACAGGTCCGGAGTCATCGTTTTTCATCACAAAATTGATTTTTGGAGTGTACCAAAAATGATTCAAATGTCAATTGGATCGTGCCTCATGTTCAATAACCACTTTTGAAACCCTCACAGTGACCAAAATTGCCATTTTTACAGAGATTTGCTTACTCAAAAGCTTCCATTTTGACCAATTCCAGGCACCAAAATGACTTTAAACAGACTTATTTTAGTTAAAAAAGTCATAATTCACATCCAACAGTCATTTAGAGTCAAAACATTAAAAGTTAAAATGTCATCCATGTTGACCATTTTGGGCAAGTTCGACAGTTGCCGAGTCATCGTTTTTTCAGATAATTGATTTATTGGAGTGTACCAAAAATGATTCAAAATGTCAATTGGATCATGCCTCATGTTGAATAACCGCTTTTGAAACCCTCACAGTGACCAACATTGCCATTTTTACAGAGCTTTGCTTACTCAAAAGCTTCCATTTTGACCAATTTCAGGCACCAAAATGACATTAAACACACTTATTTTAGTTGAAAAAGTCATTATTCACATCCAACAGTCATTTAGAGTCAAAAGATTAAAAGATAAAATTTCATCCATGTTGACCATTTTGGGAAAGTTCGACATGTCCGGAGTCATCGTTTTTCATCAGCAAATTGATATTTTGTAGTCTACAAAAATGATTCAAAATGTCAATTGGATCGTGCCTCATTATGAATAACCACTTTTGAAACCCTCAAAGTGACCAAAATTGCAATTTTTACAGAGTTTTGCTTACTTAAAAGCTTCCATTTTGACCAATTTCATGCACCGAAATTACTTTAAACACACATATTTTAGTTGAAAAACTCATATTTCACAGCCAACAGTCATTTACAGTCAAAAGATTAAATGTTAAAATTTCATCCATATTGACCATTTTGGGAACGTTCGACAGGTCCGGAGTCATCGTTTTTCATCAGAAAATTGATTTTTAGAGTGTACCAAAAATGATTCAAAATGTCAATTGGATCGTGCCTCATGTTGAATAACCACTTTTGAAACCCTCACAGTGACCAAAATTGCCATTTTTACAGAGGTTTGCTTACTCAAAAGCTTCCATTTTGACCAATTTCAGGCACCAAAATGACTTTAAACAGACTTATTTCAGTTGAAAAAGTCATAATTCACATCCAACAGTCATTTAGAGTCAAAAGATTAAAAGTTAAAATTTCATCCATGTTGGCCATTTTGGCAACGTTCGACAGTTGCGGAGTCATCGTTTTTTCAGATAATTGATTTATTAGAGTGTACCAAAAATGATTCAAAATGTCAATTGGATCATGCCTCATGTTGTATAACCGCTTTTGAAACCCTCACAGTGACCAACATTGCCATTTTTACAGAGCTTTGCTTACTCAAAAGCTTCCATTTTGACCAATTTCAGGCACCAAAATGACTTTAAACACACTTATTGTAGTTGAAAAAGTCATTATTCACATCCAACAGTCATTTAGAGTCAAAAGATTAAAAGATAAAATTTCATCCATGTTGACCATTTTGGGAAAGTTCGACATGTCCGGAGTCATCGTTTTTCATCAGCAAATTGATATTTTGTAGTCTACAAAAATGATTCAAAATGTCAATTGGATCGTGCCTCATTATGAATAACCACTTTTGAAACCCTCAAAGTGACCAAAATTGCAATTTTTACAGAGTTTTGCTTACTTAAAAGCTTCCATTTTGACCAATTTCATGCACCGAAATTACTTTAAACACACGTATTTTAGTTGAAAAACTCATATTTCACAGCCAACAGTCATTTACAGTCAAAAGATTAAATGTTAAAATTTCATCCATATTGACCATTTTGGGAACGTTCGACAGGTCCGGAGTCATCGTTTTTCATCAGAAAATTGATTTTTAGATTGTACCAAAAATGATTCAAAATGTCAATTGGATCGTGCCTCATGTTGAATAACCACTTTTGAAACCCTCCCAGTGACCAAAATTGCCATTTTTACAGAGCTTTGCTTACTCAAAAGCTTCCATTTTGACCAATTTCAGGCACCAAAATGACTTTAAACAGACTTATTTTAGTTGAAAAAGTCATAATTCACATCCAACAGTCATTTAGGGTCAAAAGATTAAAAGTTAAAATTTCATCCATGTTTACCATTTTGGGAAAGTTCGACAGTTGCGGAGTCATCGTTTTTTCAGATAATTGATTTTTTCGAGTGTACCAAAAATTATTCAAAATGTCAATTGGATCGTGCCTCATGTTGAATAACCACTTTTGAAACCCTCACAGTGACCAAAATTGCCATTTTTACAGAGTTTTCTTACTCAAAAGCTTCCATTTTGACCAATTTCAGGCACCGAAATGACTTTAAACACACTTATTTTAGTTGAACAAGTCATAATTCACATCCAACAGTCATTTAGAGTCAAAAGATTAAAAGTTAAAATTTCATCCATGTTGACCATTTTGGGAAAGTTCGACAGTTCCGGAGTCATCGTTTTTTCAGATAATTGATTTTTTTGGACTGTACCAAAAATGATTCAAAATGTCAATTGGATCGTACCTCATGTTGAATAACCACTTTTGAAACCCTCCCAGTGACCTAAAATGCCGTTTTTACAGAGCTTTGCTTACTCAAAAGCTTCCATTTTGACCAATTTCAGGCACCGAAATGACTTTAAACACACTTATTTTAGTTGAAAAAGTCATTATTCACATCCAACAGTCATTTAGAGTCAAAAGATTAAAAGATAACATTTCATCCATGTTGACCATTTTGGGAAAGTTCGACAGGTCCGGAGTCATCGTTTTTGCATCAGAAAATTGATTTTTTGGAGTGTACCAAAAATGATTCAAAATGTCAATTGGATTGTGCCTCATGTTGAATAACCACTTTTGAAACCCTCATAGTGACCAAAATTGCCATTTTTACAGAGCTTTGCTTACTCAAAAGCTTCCATTTTGACCAATTTCAGGCACCGAAATGACTTTAAACACACTTCTTTTAGTTGAAAAAGTCATATTTCACATCCAACAGTCATTTAGGGTCAAAAGATTAAATGTTAAAATTTCATCCATGTTGACCATTTTGGGAAAATTCGACCGGTCCGGAGTCATCGTTTTTCATCAGAAAATTGATTTTAGGAGTGTACCAAAAATGATTCAAAATGTCAATTGGATCGTGCCTCATGTTGAATAACCACTTTTGAAACCCTCACAGTGACCAAAATTGCCATTTTTACAGAGTTTTGCTAACTCAAAAGCTTCAATTTTGACTAATTTCAGGTACCGAAATTACTTTAAACACACTTATTTTAGTTGAAAAAGTCATAATTCACATCCAAATGTCATTTAGAGTCAAAAGATTAAAAGTTAAAATTTCATCCATGTTGACCATTTTAGGAAAGTTCGACAGGTCCGGAGTCATCGTTTTTCATCAGAAAATTGATTTTTTGTAGTGTACCAAAAATGATTCAAAATGTCAATTGGATCGTGCCACATGTTGAATAACCACTTTTGAAGCCCTCACAGTGACCAAAATTGCCATTTTTACAGAGCTTTGCTTATTCAAAAGCTTCCATTTTGACCAATTTCAGGCACCGAATTTACTTTAAACACACTTATTTTAGTTGAAAAACTCATATTTCACAGCCAACAGTCATTTACAGTCAAAAGATTAAATGTTAAAATTTCATCCATGTTGACCATTTTGGGAAAATTCGACAGGTCCGGAGTCATCGTTTTTCATCAGAAAATTGATTTTAGGAGTGTACCAAAAATGATTCAAAATGTCAATTGGATCGTGCCTCATGTTGAATAACCACTTTTGAAACCCTCACAGTGACCAAAATTGCCATTTTTACAGAGTTTTGCTAACTCAAAAGCTTCAATTTTGACTAATTTCAGGTACCAAAATTACTTTAAACACACTTATTTTAGTTGAAAAACTCATAATTCACATCCAACAGTCATTTACAGTCAAAAGATTAAATGTTAAAATGTAACCCATATTGACCATTTTGGCAACGTTCGACAAGTCCGGAGTCATCGTTTTTCATCAGAAAATTGATTTTTTTACTGTACCAAAAATTATTCAAAATGTCAATTGGATCGTGCCTCATGTTGAATAACCACTTTTGAAACCCTCATAGTGACCAAAATTGCAATTTTTACAGAGCTTTGCTTACTCAAAAGCTTCCATTTTGACCAATTCCAGGCACCAAAATGACTTTTTAAGCAGACTTATTTTAGTTGAAAAACTCATATTTCACAGCCAACAGTCATTTACAGTCAAAAGATTAAATGTTAAAATTTCATCCATATTGACCATTTTGGGAACGTTCGACAGGTCCGGAGTCATCGTTTTTCTTCACAAAATTGATTTTTGGAGTGTACCAAAAATGATTCAAATGTCAATTGGATCGTGCCTCATGTTCAATAACCACTTTTGAAACCCTCACAGTGACCAAAATTGCCATTTTTTCAGAGATTTGCTTACTCAAATGCTTCCATTCTGACCAATTCCAGGCACCAAAATGACTTTAAACAGACTTATTTTAGTTGAAAAAGTCATAATTCACATCCAACAGTCATTTAGAGTCAAAAGATTAAAAGTTAAAATGTCATCCATGTTGACCATTTTGGGCAAGTTCGACAGTTGCGGAGTCATCGTTTTTTCAGATAATTGATTTATTGGAGTGTACCAAAAATGATTCAAAATGTCAATTGGATCATGCCTCATGTTGAATAACCGCTTTTGAAACCCTCACAGTGACCAACATTGCCATTTTTACAGAGCTTTGCTTACTCAAAAGCTTCCATTTTGACCAATTTCAGGCACCAATATGACTTTAAACACACTTATTGTAATTGAAAAAGTCATTATTCACATCCAACAGTCATTTAGAGTCAAAAGATTAAAAGATAAAATTTCATCCATGTTGACCATTTTGGGAAAGTTCGACATGTCCGGAGTCATCGTTTTTCATCAGCCAATTGATATTTTGTAGTCTACAAAAATGATTCAAAATGTCAATTGGATCGTGCCTCATTATGAATAACCACTTTTGAAACCCTCAAAGTGACCAAAATTGCAATTTTTACAGAGTTTTGCTTACTTAAAAGCTTCCATTTTGACCAATTTCATGCACCGAAATTACTTTAAACACACGTATTTTAGTTGAAAAACTCATATTTCACAGCCAACAGTCATTTACAGTCAAAAGATTAAATGTTAAAATTTCATCCATATTGACCATTTTGGGAACGTTCGACAGGTCCGGAGTCATCGTTTTTCATCAGAAAATTGATTTTTTGAGTGTACCAAAAATGATTCAAAATGTCAATTGGATCGTGCCTCATGTTGAATAACCACTTTTGAAACCCTCACAGTGACCAAAATTGCCATTTTTACAGAGTTTTGCTTGCTCAAAAGCTTCCATTTTGACCAATTTTAGGCACCGAAATGACTTTAAACACACTTATTTTAGTTGAACAAGTCATAATTCACATCCAACAGTCATTTAGAGTCAAAAGATTAAAAGTTAAAATTTCATCCATGTTTACCATTTTGGGAAAGTTCGACAGTTGCGGAGTCATCGTTTTTTCAGATAATTGATTTTTTCGAGTGTACCAAAAATTATTCAAAATGTCAATTGGATCGTGCCTCATGTTGAATAACCACTTTTGAAACCCTCACAGTGACCAAAATTGCCATTTTTACAGAGTTTTCTTACTCACAAGCTTCCATTTTGACCAATTTCAGGCACCGAAATGACTTTAAACACACTTATTTTAGTTGAACAAGTCATAATTCACATCCAACAGTCATTTAGAGTCAAAAGATTAAAAGTTAAAATTTCATCCATGTTGACCATTTTGGGAAAGTTCGACAGTTCCGGAGTCATCGTTTTTTCAGATAATTGATTTTTTTGGACTGTACCAAAAATGATTCAAAATGTCAATTGGATCGTACCTCATGTTGAATAACCACTTTTGAAACCCTCCCAGTGACCTAAAATGCCGTTTTTACAGAGCTTTGCTTACTCAAAAGCTTCCATTTTGACCAATTTCAGGCACCGAAATGACTTTAAACACACTTATTTTAGTTGAAAAAGTCATTATTCACATCCAACAGTCATTTAGAGTCAAAAGATTAAAAGATAAAATTTCATCCATGTTGACCATTTTGGGAAAGTTCGACAGGTCCGGAGTCATCGTTTTTGCATCAGAAAATTGATTTTTTGGAGTGTACCAAAAATGATTCAAAATGTCAATTGGATTGTGCCTCATGTTGAATAACCACTTTTGAAACCCTCATAGTGACCAAAATTGCCATTTTTACAGAGCTTTGCTTACTCAAAAGCTTCCATTTTGACCAATTTCAGGCACCGAAATGACTTTAAACACACTTCTTTTAGTTGAAAAAGTCACATTTCACATCCAACAGTCATTTAGGGTCAAAAGATTAAATGTTAAAATTTCATTCATGTTGACCATTTTGGGAAAGTTCGACAGGTCCGGAGTCATCGTTTTTGCATCAGAAAATGGATTTTTTGAAGTGTACCAAAAATGATTCAAAATGTCAATTGGATCGTGCCACATGTTGAATAACCACTTTTGAAGACCTCACAGTGACCAAAATTGCCATTTTTACAGAGCTTTGCTTACTCAAAAGCTTTCATTTTGACCAATTTCAGGCACCGAAATTACTTTAAACACACTTATTTTAGTTGAAAAACTCATAATTCACATCCAACAGTCATTTACAGTCAAAAGATTAAATGTTGAAATGTAACCCATATTGACCATTTTGGCAACGTTCGACAAGTCCGGAGTCATCGTTTTTCATCAGAAAATTGATTTTTTTACTGTACCAAAAATTATTCAAAATGTCAATTGGATCGTGCCTCATGTTGAATAACCACTTTTGAAACCCTCATAGTGACCAAAATTGCAATTTTTACAGAGCTTTGCTTACTCAAAAGCTTCCATTTTGACCAATTCCAGGCACCAAAATGACTTTTTAAACAGACTTATTTTAGTTGAAAAACTCATATTTCACAGCCAACAGTCATTTACAGTCAAAAGATTAAATGTTAAAATTTCATCCATATTGACCATTTTGGGAACGTTCGACAGGTCCGGAGTCATCGTTTTTCATCACAAAATTGATTTTTGGAGTGTACCAAAAATGATTCAAATGTCAATTGGATCGTGCCTCATGTTCAATAACCACTTTTGAAACCCTCACAGTGACCAAAATTGCCATTTTTACAGAGATTTGCTTACTCAAAAGCTTCCATTTTGACCAATTCCAGGCACCAAAATGACTTTAAACAGACTTATTTTAGTTAAAAAAGTCATAATTCACATCCAACAGTCATTTAGAGTCAAAACATTAAAAGTTAAAATGTCATCCATGTTGACCATTTTGGGCAAGTTCGACAGTTGCCGAGTCATCGTTTTTTCAGATAATTGATTTATTGGAGTGTACCAAAAATGATTCAAAATGTCAATTGGATCATGCCTCATGTTGAATAACCGCTTTTGAAACCATCACAGTGACCAACATTGCCATTTTTACAGAGCTTTGCTTACTCAAAAGCTTCCATTTTGACCAATTTCAGGCACCAAAATGACATTAAACACACTTATTTTAGTTGAAAAAGTCATTATTCACATCCAACAGTCATTTAGAGTCAAAAGATTAAAAGATAAAATTTCATCCATGTTGACCATTTTGGGAAAGTTCGACATGTCCGGAGTCATCGTTTTTCATCAGCAAATTGATATTTTGTAGTCTACAAAAATGATTCAAAATGTCAATTGGATCGTGCCTCATTATGAATAACCACTTTTGAAACCCTCAAAGTGACCAAAATTGCAATTTTTACAGAGTTTTGCTTACTTAAAAGCTTCCATTTTGACCAATTTCATGCACCGAAATTACTTTAAACACACATATTTTAGTTGAAAAACTCATATTTCACAGCCAACAGTCATTTACAGTCAAAAGATTAAATGTTAAAATTTCATCCATATTGACCATTTTGGGAACGTTCGACAGGTCCGGAGTCATCGTTTTTCATCAGAAAATTGATTTTTAGAGTGTACCAAAAATGATTCAAAATGTCAATTGGATCGTGCCTCATGTTGAATAACCACTTTTGAAACCCTCACAGTGACCAAAATTGCCATTTTTACAGAGCTTTGCTTACTCAAAAGCTTCCATTTTGACCAATTTCAGGCACCAAAATGACTTTAAACAGACTTATTTCAGTTGAAAAAGTCATAATTCACATCCAACAGTCATTTAGAGTCAAAAGATTAAAAGTTAAAATTTCATCCATGTTTACCATTTTGGGAAAGTTCGACAGTTGCGGAGTCATCGTTTTTTCAGATAATTGATTTTTAGAGTGTACCAAAAATGATTCAAAATGTCAATTGGATCGTGCCTCATGTTGAATAACCACTTTTGAAACCCTCACAGTGACCAAAATTGCCATTTTTACAGAGCTTTGCTTACTCAAAAGCTTCCATTTTGACCAATTTCAGGCACCAAAATGACTTTAAACAGACTTATTTCAGTTGAAAAAGTCATAATTCACATCCAACAGTCATTTAGAGTCAAAAGATTAAAAGTTAAAATTTCATCCATGTTTACCATTTTGGGAACGTTCGACAGGTCCGGAGTCATCGTTTTTCATCAGAAAATTGATTTTTAGAGTGTACCAAAAATGATTCAAAATGTCAATTGGATCGTGCCTCATGTTGAATAACCACTTTTGAAACCCTCACAGTGACCAAAATTGCCATTTTTACAGAGCTTTGCTTACTCAAAAGCTTCCATTTTGACCAATTTCAGGCACCAAAATGACTTTTTAAACAGACTTATTTTAGTTGAAAAACTCATATTTCACAGCCAACAGTCATTTACAGTCAAAAGATTAAATGTTAAAATTTCATCCATATTGACCATTTTGGGAACGTTCGACAGGTCCGGAGTCATCGTTTTTCATCACAAAATTGATTTTTGGAGTGTACCAAAAATGATTCAAATGTCAATTGGATCGTGCCTCATGTTCAATAACCACTTTTGAAACCCTCACAGTGACCAAAATTGCCATTTTTACAGAGATTTGCTTACTCAAAAGCTTCCATTTTGACCAATTCCAGGCACCAAAATGACTTTAAACAGACTTATTTTAGTTAAAAAAGTCATAATTCACATCCAACAGTCATTTAGAGTCAAAACATTAAAAGTTAAAATGTCATCCATGTTGACCATTTTGGGCAAGTTCGACAGTTGCCGAGTCATCGTTTTTTCAGATAATTGATTTATTGGAGTGTACCAAAAATGATTCAAAATGTCAATTGGATCATGCCTCATGTTGAATAACCGCTTTTGAAACCCTCACAGTGACCAACATTGCCATTTTTACAGAGCTTTGCTTACTCAAAAGCTTCCATTTTGACCATTTTCAGGCACCAAAATGACATTAAACACACTTATTTTAGTTGAAAAAGTCATTATTCACATCCAACAGACATTTAGAGTCAAAAGATTAAAAGATAAAATTTCATCCATGTTGACCATTTTGGGAAAGTTCGACATGTCCGGAGTCATCGTTTTTCATCAGCAAATTGATATTTTGTAGTCTACAAAAATGATTCAAAATGTCAATTGGATCGTGCCTCATTATGAATAACCACTTTTGAAACCCTCAAAGTGACCAAAATTGCAATTTTTACAGAGTTTTGCTTACTTAAAAGCTTCCATTTTGACCAATTTCATGCACCGAAATTACTTTAAACACACATATTTTAGTTGAAAAACTCATATTTCACAGCCAACAGTCATTTACAGTCAAAAGATTAAATGTTAAAATTTCATCCATATTGACCATTTTGGGAACGTTCGACAGGTCCGGAGTCATCGTTTTTCATCAGAAAATTGATTTTTAGAGTGTACCAAAAATGATTCAAAATGTCAATTGGATCGTGCCTCATGTTGAATAACCACTTTTGAAACCCTCACAGTGACCAAAATTGCCATTTTTACAGAGCTTTGCTTACTCAAAAGCTTCCATTTTGACCAATTTCATGCACCAAAATGACTTTAAACAGACTTATTTCAGTTGAAAAAGTCATAATTCACATCCAACAGTCATTTAGAGTCAAAAGATTAAAAGTTACAATTTCATCCATGTTTACCATTTTGGGAAAGTTCGACAGTTGCGGAGTCATCGTTTTTTCAGATAATTGATTTTTTCGAGTGTACCAAAAATGATTCAAAATGTCAATTGGATCGTGCCTCATGTTGAATAACCACTTTTGAAACCCTCACAGTGACCAAAATTGCCATTTTTACAGAGTTTTCTTACTCAAAAGCTTCCATTTTGACCAATTTCAGGCACCGAAATGACTTTAAACACACTTATTTTAGTTGAACAAGTCATAATTCACATCCAACAGTCATTTAGAGTCAAAAGATTAAAAGTTAAAATTTCATCCATGTTGACCATTTTGGGAAAGTTCGACAGTTCCGGAGTCATCGTTTTTTCAGATAATTGATTTTTTTGGACTGTACCAAAAATGATTCAAAATGTCAATTGGATCGTACCTCATGTTGAATAACCACTTTTGAAACCCTCCCAGTGACCTAAAATGCCGTTTTTACAGAGCTTTGCTTACTCAAAAGCTTCCATTTTGACCATTTTCAGGCACCGAAATGACTTTAAACACACTTATTTAAGTTGAAAAAGTCATTATTCACATCCAACAGTCATTTAGAGTCAAAAGATTAAAAGATAAAATTTCATCCATGTTGACCATTTTGGGAAAGTTCGACAGGTCCGGAGTCATCGTTTTTGCATCAGAAAATTGATTTTTTGGAGTGTACCAAAAATGATTCAAAATGTCAATTGGATTGTGCCTCATGTTGAATAACCACTTTTGAAACCCTCATAGTGACCAAAATTGCCATTTTTACAGAGCTTTGCTTACTCAAAAGCTTCCATTTTGACCAATTTCAGGCACCGAAATGACTTTAAACACACTTCTTTTAGTTGAAAAAGTCATATTTCACATCCAACAGTCATTTAGGGTCAAAAGATTAAATGTTAAAATCTCATCCATATTGGCCATTTTGGGAACGTTCGACAGGTCCGGAGTCATCGTTTTTCATCAGAAAATTGATTTTTGGAGTGTACCAAAAATGATTCAAAATGTCAATTGGATCGTGCCTCATGTTGAATAACCACTTTTGAAACCCTCACAGTGACCAAAATTGCCATTTTTACAGAGCTTTGCTTACTCAAAAGCTTGCATTTTGACCAATTCCAGGCACCAAAATGACTTTTTAAACAGACTTATTTTAGTTGAAAAACTCATATTTCACAGCCAACAGTCATTTACAGTCAAAAGATTAAATGTTAAAATTTCATCCATATTGACCATTTTGGGAACGTTCGACAGGTCCGGAGTCATCGTTTTTCATCAGAAAATTGATTTTTGGAGTGTACCAAAAATGATTCAAAATGTCAATTGGATCGTGCCTCATGTTGAATAACCACTTTTGAAACCCTCACAGTGACCAAAATTGCCATTTTTACAGAGTTTTGCTTACTCAAAAGCTTCCATTTTGACCAATTCCAGGCACCAAAATGACTTTTTAAACAGACTTATTTTAGTTGAAAAAGTCATAATTCACATCCAACAGTCATTTAGAGTCAAAAGATTAAAAGTTAAAATGTCATCCATGTTGACCATTTTGGGCAAGTTCGACAGTTGCGGAGTCATTGTTTTTTCAGATAATTGATTTATTGGAGTGTACCAAAAATGATTCAAAATGTCAATTGGATCATGCCTCATGTTGAATAACCGCTTTTGAAACCCTCACAGTGACCAACATTGCCATTTTTACAGAGCTTTGCTTACTCAAAAGCTTCCATTTTGACCAATTTCAGGCACCAAAATGACTTTAAACACACTTATTGTAGTTGAAAAAGTCATTATTCACATCCAACAGTCATTTAGAGTCAAAAGATTAAAAGATAAAATTTCATCCATGTTGACCATTTTGGGAAAGTTCGACATGTCCGGAGTCATCGTTTTTCATCAGCAAATTGATATTTTGTAGTCTACAAAAATGATTCAAAATGTCAATTGTATCATGCCTCATTATGAATAACCACTTTTGAAACCCTCAAAGTGACCAAAATTGCAATTTTTACAGAGTTTTGCTTACTTAAAAGCTTCCATTTTGACCAATTTCATGCACCGAAATTACTTTAAACACACGTATTTTAGTTGAAAAACTCATATTTCACAGCCAACAGTCATTTACAGTCAAAAGATTAAATGTTAAAATTTCATCCATATTGACCATTTTGGGAACGTTCGACAGGTCCGGAGTCATCGTTTTTCATCAGAAAATTGATTTTTAGAGTGTACCAAAAATGATTCAAAATGTCAATTGGATCGTGCCTCATGTTGAATAACCACTTTTGAAACCCTCACAGTGACCAAAATTGCCATTTTTACAGAGCTTTGCTTACTCAAAAGCTTACATTTTGACCAATTTCAGGCACCAAAATGACTTTAAACAGACTTATTTTAGTTGAAAAAGTCATAATTCACATCCAACAGTCATTTAGAGTCAAAAGATTAAAAGTTAAAATTTCATCCATGTTTACCATTTTGGGAAAGTTCGACAGTTGCGGAGTCATCGTTTTTTCAGATAATTGATTTTTTCGAGTGTACCAAAAATTATTCAAAATGTCAATTGGATCGTGCCTCATGTTGAATAACCACTTTTGAAACCCTCACAGTGACCAAAATTGCCATTTTTACAGAGTTTTCTTACTCAAAAGCTTCCATTTTGACCAATTTCAGGCACCGAAATGACTTTAAACACACTTATTTTAGTTGAACAAGTCATAATTCACATCCAACAGTCATTTAGAGTCAAAAGATTAAAAGTTAAAATTTCATCCATGTTGACCATTTTGGGAAAGTTCGACAGTTCCGGAGTCATCGTTTTTTCAGATAATTGATTTTTTTGGACTGTACCAAAAATTATTCAAAATGTCAATTGGATCGTACCTCATGTTGAATAACCACTTTTGAAACCCTCCCAGTGACCTAAAATGCCGTTTTTACAGAGCTTTGCTTACTCAAAAGCTTCCATTTTGACCAATTTCAGGCACCGAAATGACTTTAAACACACTTATTTTAGTTGAAAAAGTCATTATTCACATCCAACAGTCATTTAGAGTCAAAAGATTAAAAGATAAAATTTCATCCATGTTGACCATTTTGGGAAAGTTCGACAGGTCCGGAGTCATCGTTTTTGCATCAGAAAATTGATTTTTTGGAGTGTACCAAAAATGATTCAAAATGTCAATTGGATTGTGCCTCATGTTGAATAACCACTTTTGAAACCCTCATAGTGACCAAAATTGCCATTTTTACAGAGCTTTGCTTACTCAAAAGCTTCCATTTTGACCAATTTCAGGCACCGAAATGACTTTAAACACACTTCTTTTAGTTGAAAAAGTCATATTTCACATCCAACAGTCATTTAGGGTCAAAAGATTAAATGTTAAAATTTCATCCATGTTGACCATTTTGGGAAAGTTCGACAGGTCCGGAGTCATCGTTTTTGCATCAGAAAATTGATTTTTTGAAGTGTACCAAAAATGATTCAAAATGTCAATTGGATCGTGCCACATGTTGAATAACCACTTTTGAAGACCTCACAGTGACCAAAATTGCCATTTTTACAGAGCTTTGCTTACTCAAAAGCTTTCATTTTGACCAATTTCAGGCACCGAAATGACTTTAAACACACTTTTTTTAGTTGAAAAAGTCATAATAACACATTCCAACAGTCATTTAGAGTCAAAAGATTAAAAGTTAAAATTTCATCCATGTTGACCATTTTGGGAAAGTTCGACAGGTCCGGAGTCATCGTTTTTCATCAGAAAATTGATTTTTTGTAGTGTACCAAAAATGATTCAAAATGTCAATTGGATCGTGCCTCATGTTGAATAACCACTTTTGAAACCCTCACAGTGACCAAAATTGCCATTTTTACAGAGTTTTGCTAACTCAAAAGCTTCAATTTTGACTAATTTCAGGTACCGAAATTACTTTAAACACACTTATTTTAGTTGAAAAACTCATAATTCACATCCAACAGTCATTTACAGTCAAAAGATTAAATGTTAAAATGTAACCCATATTGACCATTTTGGCAACGTTCGACAAGTCCGGAGTCATCGTTTTTCATCAGAAAATTGATTTTTTTACTGTATCCAAAAATTATTCAAAATGTCAATTGGATCGTGCCTCATGTTGAATAACCACTTTTGAAACCCTCATAGTGACCAAAATTGCAATTTTTACAGAGCTTTGCTTACTCAAAAGCTTCCATTTTGACCAATTCCAGGCACCAAAATGACTTTTTAAACAGACTTATTTTAGTTGAAAAACTCATATTTCACAGCCAACAGTCATTTACAGTCAAAAGATTAAATGTTAAAATTTCATCCATATTGACCATTTTGGGAACGTTCGACAGGTCCGGAGTCATCGTTTTTCATCACAAAATTGATTTTTGGAGTGTACCAAAAATGATTCAAATGTCAATTGGATCGTGCCTCATGTTCAATAACCACTTTTGAAACCCTCACAGTGACCAAAATTGCCATTTTTACAGAGATTTGCTTACTGAAAAGCTTCCATTTTGACCAATTCCAGGCACCAAAATGACTTTAAACAGACTTATTTTAGTTTAAAAAGTCATAATTCACATCCAACAGTCATTTAGAGTCAAAACATTAAAAGTTAAAATGTCATCCATGTTGACCATTTTGGGCAAGTTCGACAGTTGCCGAGTCATCGTTTTTTCAGATAATTGATTTATTGGAGTGTACCAAAAATGATTCAAAATGTCAATTGGATCATGCCTCATGTTGAATAACCGCTTTTGAAACCCTCACAGTGACCAACATTGCCATTTTTACAGAGCTTTGCTTACTCAAAAGCTTCCATTTTGACCAATTTCAGGCACCAAAATGACTTTAAACACACTTATTTTAGTTGAAAAAGTCATTATTCACATCCAACAGTCATTTAGAGTCAAAAGATTAAAAGATAAAATTTCATCCATGTTGACCATTTTGGGAAAGTTCGACATGTCCGGAGTCATCGTTTTTCATCAGCAAATTGATATTTTGTAGTCTACAAAAATGATTCAAAATGTCAATTGGATCGTGCCTCATTATGAATAACCACTTTTGAAACCCTCAAAGTGACCAAAATTGCAATTTTTACAGAGTTTTGCTTACTTAAAAGCTTCCATTTTGACCAATTTCATGCACCGAAATTACTTTAAACACACATATTTTAGTTGAAAAACTCATATTTCACAGCCAACAGTCATTTACAGTCAAAAGATTAAATGTTAAAATTTCATCCATATTGACCATTTTGGGAACGTTCGACAGGTCCGGAGTCATCGTTTTTCATCAGATAATTGATTTTTAGAGTGTACCAAAAATGATTCAAAATGTCAATTGGATCGTGCCTCATGTTGAATAACCACTTTTGAAACCCTCACAGTGACCAAAATTGCCATTTTTACAGAGCTTTGCTTACTCAAAAGCTTCCATTTTGACCAATTTCAGGCACCAAAATGACTTTAAACAGACTTATTTCAGTTGAAAAAGTCATAATTCACATCCAACAGTCATTAGAGTCAAAAGATTAAAAGTTAAAATTTCATCCATGTTTACCATTTTGGGAAAGTTCGACAGTTGCGGAGTCATCGTTTTTTCAGATAATTGATTTTTTCGAGTGTACCAAAAATGATTCAAAATGTCAATTGGATCGTGCCTCATGTTGAATAACCACTTTTGAAACCCTCACAGTGACCAAAATTGCCATTTTTACAGAGTTTTCTTACTCAAAAGCTTCCATTTTGACCAATTTCAGGCACCGAAATGACTTTAAACACACTTATTTTAGTTGAACAAGTCATAATTCACATCCAACAGTCATTTAGAGTCAAAAGATTAAAAGTTAAAATTTCATCCATGTTGACCATTTTGGGAAAGTTCGACAGTTCCGGAGTCATCGTTTTTTCAGATAATTGATTTTTTGGGACTGTACCAAAAATGATTCAAAATGTCAATTGGATCGTACCTCATGTTGAATAACCACTTTTGAAACCCTCCCAGTGACCTAAAATGCCGTTTTTACAGAGCTTTGCTTACTCAAAAGCTTCCATTTTGACCATTTTCAGGCACCGAAATGACTTTAAACACACTTATTTAAGTTGAAAAAGTCATTATTCACATCCAACAGTCATTTAGAGTCAAAAGATTAAAAGATAAAATTTCATCCATGTTGACCATTTTGGGAAAGTTCGACAGGTCCGGAGTCATCGTTTTTGCATCAGAAAATTGATTTTTTGGAGTGTACCAAAAATGATTCAAAATGTCAATTGGATTGTGCCTCATGTTGAATAACCACTTTTGAAACCCTCATAGTGACCAAAATTGCCATTTTTACAGAGCTTTGCTTACTCAAAAGCTTCCATTTTGACCAATTTCAGGCACCGAAATGACTTTAAACACACTTCTTTTAGTTGAAAAAGTCATATTTCACATCCAACAGTCATTTAGGGTCAAAAGATTAAATGTTAAAATGTCATTCATATTGGCCATTTTGGCAACGTTCGACAGGTCCGGAGTCATCGTTTTTGCATCAGAAAATTGATTTTTTGAAGTGTACCAAAAAATGATTCAAAATGTCAATTGGATCGTGCCTCAAGTTGAATAACCACTTTTGAAACCCTCACAGTGACCAAAATTGCCATTTTTACAGAGTTTTGCTTACTCAAAAGCTTCCATTTTGACCAATTTAAGGCATCGAAATGACTTTAAACACACTTATTTTAGTTGAAAAGTCATAATTCACATCCAACAGTCATTTAGAGTCAAAAGATTAAAATTTAAAATTTCATCCATATTGACCATTTTGGGAAAGTTCGACAGGTCCGGAGTCATCGTTTTTCATCAGAAATTTGATTTTTTGGAGTGTACCAAAAATGGTTCAAAATGTCAATTGGATTGTGCCTCATGTTCAATAACCACTTTTGAAACCCTCATAGTGACCAAAATTGCCATTTTTACAGAGTTTTGCTTACTCAAAAGCTTCCATTTTGACCAATTCCAGGCACCAAAATGACTTTTTAAACAGACTTATTTTAGTTGAAAAAGTCATAATTCACATCCAACAGTCCTTTAGAGTCAAAAGATTAAAAGTTAAAATTTCATCCATGTTGACCATTTTGGGAAAGTTCGACAGTTGCGGAGTCATCGCTTTTTCAGATAATTGATTTTTTGGAGTGTACCAAAAATGATTCAAAATGTCAATTGGATCGTGCCTCATGTTGAATAACCGCTTCTGAAACCCTCACAGTGACCAAAATTGCCATTTTTACAGAGCTTTGCTAACTCAAAAGCTTCCATTTTGACCAATTTCAGGCACCAAAATGACTTTAAACAGACTTATTTTAGTTGAAAAAGTCACAATTCACATCCAACAGTCATTTAGAGTCAAAAGATTAAAAGTTAAAATTTCATCCATGTTGACCATTTTGGCAACGTTCGACAGGTCCGGAGTCATCGTTTTTCATCAGCAAATTGATATTTTGTAGTCTACCAAAATGATTCAAAATGTCAATTGGATCGTGCCTCATGTTGAATAACCACTTTTGAAACCCTCATAGTGACCAAAATTGCCATTTTTACAGAGCTTTGCTTACTCAAAAGCTTCCATTTTGACCAATTTCAGGCACCGAAATGACTTTAAACACACTTATTTTAGTTGAAAAAGTCGTAATTTACATCCAACAGTCATTTAGAGTCAAAAGATTAAAAGTTAAAATTTCATCCATGTTGACCATTTTGGGAAAATTCGACAGGTCCGGAGTCATCGTTTTTCATCAGAACATTGATTTTTTGGAGTGTACCAAAAATGATTCAAAATGTCAATTGGATCGTGCCTCATGTTGAATAACCACTTCTGAAACCCTCAAAGTGACCAAAATTGCAATTTTTACAGAGTTTTGCTTACTCAAAAGCTTCCATTTTGACCAATTTCAGGCACCGAATTGACTTTAAACACACTTCTTTTAGTTGAAAAAGTCATATTTCACGTCCAACAGTCATTTAGGGTCAAAAGATTAAATGTTAAAATTTCATCCATATTGGCCATTTTGGCAACGTTCGACACGTCCGGAGTGATCGTTTTTGCATCAGAAAATTGATTTTTTTGGAGTGTACCAAAAATGATTCAAAATGTCAATTGGATTGTGCCTCATGTTGAATAACCACTTTTGAAACCCTCACAGTGACCAAAATTGCCATTTTTACAGAGTTTTGCTTACTCAAAAGCTTCCATTTTGAGCAATTTCAGGCACCGAAATGACTTTAAACACACTTATTATAGTTGAACAAGTCATAATTCACATCCAACAGTCATTTAGAGTCAAAAGATTAAATGTTAAAATTTCATCCATATTGACCATTTTGGGAAAGTTCGACAGTTGCGGAGTCATCATTTTTTCAGATAATTGATTTTTTGGAGTGTACCAAAAATGATTCAAAATGTCAATTGGATCGTGCCTCGTGTTGAATAATCGCTTATGAAACCCTCACAGTGACCAAAATTGCCATTTTTACAGAGCTTTGCTTACTCAAAAGCTTGCATTTTGACCAATTTCAGGCACCAAAATGACTTTAAACAGACTTATTTTAGTTGAAAAAGTCATAATTCACATCCAACAGTCATTTAGAGTCAAAAGATAAAAAGTTAAAATTTCATCCATGTTGACCATTTTGGGAAAGTTCGACAGTTGCGGAGTCATCGTTTTTTCAGATAATTGATTTTTTCGAGTGTACCAAAAATGATTCAAAATGTCAATTGGATCGTGCCTCATGTTGAATAACCACTTTTGAAACCCTCTCAGTGACCAAAATTGCCATTTTTACAGAGTTTTCTTATTCAAAAGCTTCAATTTTGACCAATTTCAGGTACCGAAATGAATTTAAATACACTTATTTTAGTTGAAAAAGTCATAATTCACATCCAACAGTCATTTAGAGTCAAAAGATTAAAAGTAAAAATTTCATCCATGTTGACCATTTTGGGAAAGTTCGACAGTTCCGGAGTCATCGTTTTTTCAGATAATTGATTTTTTTGGACTGTTCCAAAAATAATTCAAAATGTCAATTGGATCGTGCCTCATGTTGAATATCCACTTTTGAAACCCTCAAACTGACCAAAATTGCCATTTTTACAGAGTTTTGCTTGACTCAAAAGCTTCAATTTTGACACATTTCTGGCACAGAATGACTTTAAACACACTTATTTTAGTTGAAAATTTCATATTTCACATCCAACAGTCATTTAGAGTCAAAAGATTAAATGTTAAAATTTCATCCATATTGTCCATTTTGGCAACGTTCGACAGGTCCGGAGTCATCGTTTTTCATCAGAAAATTGATTTTTTGGACTGTACCAAAAATGATT
Source organism: Lissotriton helveticus (assembly GCF_964261635.1). Lineage (NCBI taxonomy): Eukaryota > Metazoa > Chordata > Amphibia > Caudata > Salamandridae > Lissotriton > Lissotriton helveticus. The sequence goes on from NC_136072.1 coordinate 340,844,930, forward strand.
CAAAATGTCAATTGGATCGTGCCTCATGTTGAATAACCACTTTTGAAACTCTCACAGTGACCAACATTGCCATTTTTACAGACCTTTGCTTACTCAAAAGCTTCCATTTTGACCAATTTCAGGCACTGAAATGACTTTAAACACACTTATTTTAGTTGAAAAAGTCATAATTCACATCAACAGTCATTTAGAGTCAAAAGATTAAAAGTTAAAATTTCATCCATGTTGACCATTTTGGGAAAGTTTGACAGTTGCGGAGTCATCGTTTTTTCAGATAATTGATTTTTTCGAGTGTACCAAAAATTATTCAAAATGTCAATTGGATCGTGCCTCATGTTGAATTGTAGTGTAGCTCCTATTTTCCCAATAGGCTCTGCGCATTGGAATAGTACCTACAGCAGTAAAGGCCTAGGCCAGACGTTAACTAGGTCTACTACTGTCGAAACTAGACTTAATTTTTGGGTTTGCCAGCTAAGCTCAGAGTTCGCTAGAAACTTTCTCGAATGTTCAAGGAAGGATGAACTCCCCTGATTAGACAAGAAGGGATTTAGTTTCTGACAACCATAGAACATGACAACTTTGCTCTCCCCTAATCAAGAGTCAATCTCGAGAGTCGTGTGAGCACAAGGCAATTATTTTACTCAGTCAGTACGTGCATTCTTAGTCTCATCAGAATGTAGAGAAAAGGAAGAGACGGGCGTGTTAAATAAAAGATGTTATTTATTGATCAGTCTCTTTTCTCGTACAAGAGAAATGGATCGATGTTATTGCAATACTTATAGTTAAGTAAAGTGCATACATTAGAAGCAATAGTATAAAATAATACTGTAAAAACATTGATATGGTTTCTGAGCCATATGATGTTTAAAATGATTAAAATATATTTACATACACATATACTTTTGACTAAACGTACTCAACTGGTGTTTCTAAATACGCCTACCCCGTGTACCTGACCTAAGTCTAATGCGTGGGCGGGAATAGAAAGTTACAGTTTAGTTTAAGTTTGTTTTTGCCAAGTGAATAACTAAAGAATTCTCTAGGAGGGGTTATTCAGTTCTGTACCTGGAATTTAGGATGAATGAGGAATGGTATCTCTTTCTCTGCTCTCGATATTCCAGGCTGCCTGTGAGGGCTGCCCAGAAGCGCCGGTGCTGGGTCTCTCGGCTTGAGATAGCAGCGCGTCTCTCAGCGCGTCAGGAAGGCGGGGCTGCTGCCTGCGGGGTCTGCTTCTGCTCTCGGCTTCGGCAAGTATGGCTGCTCCGTCTTGTCACCACGCGTGTGTTTGCATAGGGCAAGGTCGGCAATATTTATACCTTAAAGGTGCCGAGATTGACGTAAGGATGGACATAGGTACGTCAATAAAGATGTCATACGACTTGCTCGTTAGCACATTCTTTACTAAAGTTCTCTGTGAAATCAAAACAATGGCCGCACGGATTATCCAGGTTGTCATAGGTTTGATTTGTTATGAGAACGTCGTATGCCTTATCAGGGGCTGGAGGAATATCGCTTGTCTAATTAGATCTCAAGCGTTATGACCTAATCAGATAACACGTTCCTGTGCCGTAGTGTGACTGCGTCAGATAACGGTATCTGCATCATGGGGGATTTCTTGCCTCATGGGCTGACTGTTAGTTAACTAGCTAGTAAGTTTAACCAGAATAGGGTCAGGAATAGGGGGATCGAATCAGAACCTATAGAAATACACGACACCCACTCCACGCTAACTATGGTCATATCTACTAATCTATGCATAGTATAACATAGTACAACATACTATAGAGTATAGTGTATACCTTACCACCCCAAAATACATAAATGCATTTCGAAATTTTCAAATATACTGAAAAATTGCAGTCATATATATTGTATGCACTTAAGCTATGAATTAAATGCAAAAGTGAACACGCATTGTTATGCATTATTGATTGTTGGTATATGAGAAATACACATGAAATGGCTCTTAATATGGCTATACAGAAAAAAAGTCGAAACCATTTCATCACATAAAATCTATTGCGAACATACCAGCGGGCAGCTAAAGTCTATAAAGTCTATAAAGTATCTAAAATAGAAATCTTAGTTCTCTAGGAATAGTCTCTTACTTTAAGCAGAAAATCAGTGTCCCGGGAAAAAATATATAGAAAAATATTTTAGGGGCTTGCTGAAAAAAGTCGCTGTCCGTGAACTGGATTGTAATTGTTCATGTGACTTTATTTTTAAAGTTGAAGGCCGAATTCAGGGAACGCCGTGTGCGAGTTTACTCAAAAGTCTCTATTTCTGTTCCGGAGAGAACATCATATCATTCAGGCTTTCGAAAAAACTGTCAACAGCTTCATGGGAAAGTTCCTCTAAGTCGGAAATAGGGGTAACCATGCATTCATGCGCATGATTGTCTCCATTGACATTCTGATTTGCATTGCTGACAGAAGGTCGTACCTGTTCGATGCTGCTTTCATCTTGAACTTCACTACTCTTCAATCGCAGTGGTGAAGATTCCAGGAATGCCGTCATCAGAATTGGCAGCCTTTGAGGGCAGCACAGTGCGTGAACCTTGGTAGGAACCAACAGTGTATCTGCATCCACCGGCGCATCCGATTGTAGCGTCAGACAGGTGTCTAACACGCATTCTTCTCCGCATAGCAGACACCTTAGTACAGGTAAAACACACCTTTGCCACATTGGTCGAAATGATAGAAACCAAGTCATGTTTAGGTCTCTAAGCCGGGATAGTCCCAGGATTTTTGATATCCGGTCCCGGTATCCAATGGCTAGGATCGTATCTTCCATTGTCGCGAGAGTTTGATCTGTGACATGGGTTGCCATAACGAAAAATAAGGACTAGGAATAGGATTCCTGCAATTAGTCCTAGGATCAGGGGAAGTCCGCCAAAAATCGAATGGACGAAGTCTGGAAAAATACCCAGTATGGCTTTGAATGGTGTTAATGCCATCGAAAATACTGTCTTAAATACCTTTGAGACCCCTGTGGTATCAGAAATATTTAAGATTTCGCTCAGGATTTCCGCGAAATGTACGGGGGAATTAGTTGATAATAATGTATGTATCTCTGCAGTCGTCCTTGCGACTTGTAGATCATACGTTTCTTTAGATGACGTGAGCCTTGTAGGCGTCTGAAGAAGCACTGTTTTCATTCTGCTTAAAGTGTCTATTCGAATAGAAGTAATTTTCAAACTGGGCCATGCCCCTCGCCTCCCTGTCTGGAAAGGAGCTGGGAAACAAAGAACGTCCACAGCACTTGACCTTCGCCGTCGTAGTGACGAGATAAGGAGTCCCGGGCATAAGACTACAGCATCTGCGGTCTACAATAAGAATGTAACTCCCATTATAGAGTCTTTGAAAGAATGGTTCTATTTCAGTTGCAGGTGCGCCTTGCTGGTGACATGAAAGGTTGTATGAATTCCCTTCACAGGCTCCGTGCAAACTAATACCGTTACACAGAAGCGTGCCGCTTAGTGACATAGCACAATTGATGCCACTAAGAAACACTTTCTGTCCTTTGTTACTGATACATGCATGTGAATAGGGCAGGTTCCATGTTGTTTTAAGGTACCCCTTTCCCAATTTCTCGTACATGCCAGCCTGTATATATTTTTGGCAGTATTGAAACCTGAAGGTTGAGATTGGAATATTTATGATTCCGTGGATTATCCATTCACTGACTGGTCGTTCTGACATTGTCAACGGTAATCTTTCTAGTTTTTCAATGCTCAAGATTGTATAATCAGCACCCTTCTGCGCCATACCGATTTGTCTATCAGTAAGGTTAAAGATTTGAAATAGTGACGTTGTGTTGATTAAACGCCAAGGCACATAGCCTGAACGCAGATTTTGTAACGTCCAGCCAAGCTGTACAATAGAACGCAATTGTGACTGACCATGTTGTAATAACAGTAAGTCTTGCGATAATATATCGATTGCTGAAGACACAATGCTGTCCAATGAAAAAATTCTGGAGGACAGAGTCATTAACCCATTGTCCACTACAGAAAGTGATTTTTCCAAATTAATACGGTCAATTTCCCGTATTCTTTTTGCTGTCTCAATTTGAGTAACCTTCCAGGCCTCATTGTATGCTGCATATACAGAGGCTGCTATGAAACGCTTTTGACGCTGTTTGCGTGGTCCCATTATGAAATCACGCAAGTCAGCACCATCAGTAAGTAAAGTTAGGTGTTGCTTAATTTCAGGCAGTGTGGAAGTTTGTAGCCATTGAAGGCATAATTTGCCCACACTGTAGGTTGTTATTATCCCTGGGTGATGTCTTTGGGGATATCTAGGGTCTGGCCTGTTCATTTTGAAACCCTGTGTTTTATTCAGGAATCTATCTTGACAGTTATTTGTATCTGTGGGCCAGATCAACCATTGTTTCCAATCAGGATGTGTTCTGTTTTGGTTAAGTATATGGTTTATGTCTATTTCTTCATCTGTTTCAGAGTTATTGCTAAACATTGTTGGCTTTGGAATAGACAGGTTATTTAAATCTTTGATTTTGGCTAAGCCAAGACAGGTGGTTTGTTGAACGGTGTCATTTAAAAATATCATTTGTTCTGGGATCATGCAGGCTCTAAACAAAGCTTCTATACCCTGTACTTGCCATTCTTTTGTACCCCAAACACTTTTCAAATCAACATGTTTGTCCCAATAATCAAATCCAAAAGTATTCATTTTTTCAAAGAAAGAATCTGAATATATCAATTTTGTGTTGGTTATCATGGTTTTCATCCCTGTCTTGTTTGACAATTTGTAATAAAATGTTTCAGCATTAGTTATGTTAAAACCTGAAAAATATGAATATTTGCCATACACGGTTCTAGAGCTCCCTTTTGGAGGTGTAGCACAATGTTCCCATTGATTAAAATTTAAAACATTTCTAGGTTGTGCAGATTTATGCAAGAAATGGTTACCATAATGGTTATAGCAGTACATGCTGTCATAATTTGTAGAACCCTGCAAATAATCATGTTTTGTAAATTTAGCAGACATTACTAAGTCAGACATCATATTGTTTATACTTTCAAAGTCCCAATCATCAGCAAATGAGTTTGGTTTTGCAAAGTCACTCAAGGAGATCTTGATTTGGTGTGGATATTTCAGGATCTCGACCGGACCATAAATTTCATAGTCAGTGTTGTCCCAGGCTACCCCACCAGATATTGGAATTGCTGTGAAGTTGGCTGAAGAAAGTTCTGAAGAAAGTTCTCTTTTCTCGACGTGTGAAGATGTGTGTGGTTTGAGGACCAAGTTGATGTTCTGACTTGCTGTGTCCATTTTAGCATATTTTCCCTCAATGAAGCGTCCCAAGGTAAATACCATGATGAGCCAAAGTATGAGGATAAATGCACCAAAACCCACCCAAAATTCAATCCATGGAGAAACTAGATATGTTTCTTTCAGTTGTTTCAAAAGTTCCTTCGCTTTGTCTTTAAAGGATTTTGATGATGGCTGTGTCTTTTGTTCGCTGAAGCCTTCAGAGGAATCATCGAAGTTGATGAAGTAACCGGATGCAGTTCTGTCAATTGTTCCAATTGGTTCAGGATTTTTGTTTCTTGCATTTTCACTTGGTACTTCTGTATAGATTGGTGTGTCTCTGCTAAATGTCTTTATTTGGGTTTTCAGAGGTCTAAGTTCTATTGCATTGTTGCATAGTCCTTGTTGTTCTTCTGTAGGCGTTTCGAATGTGATGAGCCTCTTTGATAGGACCTCTGTACTGGTAGCAAACCTTGGTGTTCTGCTACTTATTCGGAGTCCACTTGGCCTACTGTTGGTTATCGGCCACATGTTGTGGTTTTACCAGGTCGATGGATACAACTCGGTTCTCCTTTTTTCCAGCAAGTGGCGGTAGTACAACTGATCTTGTCCCGTTGACAGACAATACAGGAACTGCTTTTCTGTAAGAAGGCCCAAATTCCTTCTTTACCGCGATCTTCTCCCTGACTAGATCCCCGACTTTTGGAATCCAGACAGGTCTTGCTGGGACAGGTGGTGATTCTTCAGTGGTCGTTGGCTGTTCTTTCAACTGTATGTTGCTCAGGTCTTTTCTTGTTTTGTTTAAGTCCTGCAAAATAGCCAAACGGTCTTTGACATCAAAGCTTTTTTCTGTTACCACTGAAGTCTGACTATCAAGGTCAGAGATCAACATCCTAGTTCCGAATAATAATTCGTACGGACTGAATCCCTTCAGAGAATTTCTTGGCAAGTTATTTAGACTACGTTGGACACTTATTAGATGTTTGACCCACCCAGCTCCCGAACCTAATATCCTTTCTATTATAGATTGCTTTCTGTCTTGGTTTTTTCTTTACACCATCCCATACCCTCAGGAAGGAAGTGAGAAGATTCCCGCTGGGCTGTGCTCATTTGGCCATTCTTTCCCCCCCCCAGGCTGGATTGCCTGAGAAAAAGAAAAAAAATGGTCGAACGTAGCATGCTCTTAGCGTATATGCCATTTAGACTCGCAAATCTTGTATAACAGTCCGGACGTCAGCCGAGTGCTGTGGATCTACATTATAAGTGGGAACTAGCCTGTATATGTTAATCGCAAGCCATTCTTTTTAGTGGTGATGTTATCTGCCTTGATACGACGAGGTATTAAACTGCTTCTCTCCCCACTGCGATCTCTGTTGCAGTTTGGGCAGTTTTTTACAAACATGGTGTAGTGCAGGCTCATGCCTGGCCACCAGTACCGTGATTGTAATTCTTCCAGAGAATCTTTTAATTTAAGGTGTCTGAGACCCTCGCCCATGTGTGCGTCTGCGATTAACAAGTTTCTCCTGTCCATGTTTGGAATCCCTCTATCCCCCACTCCAGGGATTCGAGCAAAAGGAATGGAGTTTGCATCTATGATGTATGTGTAATTGAGTGGATAGTTGATCGGTAACGCCGAGCAGTCGCCTTTTGATGACGTTTTTACTGCCAGCACTGTTTCGCCGTCAATGTATTTTAATGTACGCTTTTTTCGATCTACGGGAGCCGGTTTACTGGCTGCCGCTGCGGCTGTTTCAGCCAATGAATTCCCTACAACGTGAACGCCATCACGCTGGTGACTCAGTGAGTGTGTCACGTGAGTCTTTGGTAGTTCTTTTTTCAAAAGAGCTACCTGTTCCCAAAGCAATCTCTGATTTATTGGTGCATCCGTGTCATCTTTGTAATCGTTCTGAATCCAGGTCTGCAAATCCTTGTTATATGCTTTGACGCAGAAATATGAATCTGACACTATAAGTGTCGGGAATTCGCGATCCGCATTATCTAGCGCCATTTTCAAAGCTAATATTTCAGTTTGTAGTTCTGAATTAGTTTCTACTGAGTGTGATTTTGTTAATAGAGGTCTTAGTTTACCTCTGTGCCACACTTCTTTTGTAATCTCACATGTGGGATTGTATGCATGTTCTCCCCAAACGGAGGGTTGAGCATGTCCGTCTGTATAGATTACACAGGCGTAATGTCGTAGAGGCAGAATGTCGATTGGCAGAGGATACGTTTTTTCATATTTTAGATTTTTTAATTCTTCTAGTTCTGGATCAAAGAAGTAATATACTTTGTCCGTTGTGATTGAATTTACCCATTGTAACCATTCTGGATCCAATGTTGTTGTTGGTAAAGTACACGGTGTTGTTAATGCCTCAAAGGCTGATTCTGCTGTTCTGACTGTGATATGTCTACCGTCAGCTATGTCTTTTTCTCTAGCTATTGCGGTTTGAACTGCTTGAACAATTTTTCCTTTGTTGTTGAATCTCTGTTCAGCTTTTGTGTACAAATGTGATTTGAATGCAATTGGTACCTTATCTCCCTCATTAGAGGTTAGGTATGTGAATCCGTATCTCCCTGGGATGACTCGGATCACAAGGTTGCGTGTATTATCACGGGTTTCTAATTTTGTTTTAATTAGCATGTCTGTTTGTAAGGATCTCAAAATTTCTGTGTGTGCTTGAGTCCAACTGGATCTTTTAAAGTCTGGTTTAATTAGATCGTAAAGGGGTTTGACCCTTTCTGCGTAATTTGCAATGTAAGTTCTTCCGAAATTTAGGAAGCCTAGAATTGACTGTAGGTTTTTTAGTGTTTTAGGAGCTTGGATTACGGCACATTTCTCTAGGAAATTGTCTGCCAGGCTTTTGCCTTCACTTGATAACTCATATCCTAAGAATAGGACCGTCAGATGGGCAATTCTGGACTTTTTGAAGTTGAATTTGTAACCCTCTGCAGCGAAACCAAGTATTATGGTGTTCACTCTTTTCAAGTGAGTCTCCAAGTCATCATCTGTTAAGTAAATGTCATCGACATAAGATAATGCTTCATCATCATATAGTTGTAGTAATTCTGTTACTCTCGCTGAGAATACCCCCGGGCTATTCTTGTACCCCTGGGCTAACCGACAGAATTGTTTTTGAGTGCCATTTACTGAAAATGCAGTTAAATATCTGCTCTCTGGTGCTATGTTTTGACAAAAGAATCCGTTGGAGATGTCCAAGGTTGTTTTGTATTTTTTGCGCACTATGTTATTCATTAGTGCAGCACTGTGTGAGTTTTGCACTGCAAAAGTTTTGCAACATGTGTTAAGGTGTCGGTAATCCAAAACTAGACGGTACGAATTGTCTGGTTTGGAGACCGGAAACAAAGGATTGTTCATTTGTGAGGTGCAAGTTTCAATCACCCCCTGGTATTCTAGCTGATCTAGTATTTCATTTACTTGTTTTTTAGCTTCTTGCTTAATTGGGTACTGCCTTTGTGCAGTAGGTTGTGATTTTAACTGGACTTTGTGAGGAGGAGAATCCTCATCCCATCCTACGTGATTTTTATATAAAGCAGGTGCTAAGGCCACTGCCCACTTTCTAGTAAGTGTGTATTTTTTATGAATCGGTATTTGATTCGAGAAGGCAGGCATAATTACTTCTTCGCCATGAGGGCACTCCCTGACAAACTCCGGTGGCCAGTCTTTTTCAGCTAGAAGGATGTCATAGCCCTTGGATAGGTTATCCCAAAATAGTCCCCTTATTTTCCTAGTCTTATCTCCCTCTATACGTAATGTTATCTCGTATATTTTGTGGGGCTTGCTAACTCTGGTATCTGCAGTTTCCACTTGAAGGTATTCATTTGTGTCCACTGTCTCCAGATGATTCATAAGGACTTTGCGAGCTATGCTCACCTCTGCTGCGCTGTCTAGCATTGTCTGAGCCCATTCTCCGTTTTTCAGTTGTGTCCTCAGTATTCTCGGCATTGTTAACTACCTTGATACTGGCTACCTTCTTTTTTGGAATTTGTGATTTCTTTTTCAGTTGAGCAGGTTCCTTGTCTTTGGACTTGGCGTGCTCTTCTGATCGTCCTCTTCTTTCCGATTTCTGCGAGGAATTCTGAAAAGATTGAGACGGACGTGTATCAATGTCTTGATATCTATCAGGTTTTTTAATATTATCCCTATTTCTAAGGTTATATCTATTCCCAGAGGGTTCACTCTGAGGTGACCTTTGTCTCGGGTTTGGAGATTTCTCTCTTCGCCTAGGAGACCTTCCTCTGGACTGGAATTTCTTTTCTTTAGGATTGGATTGTTTATTTCCATCCCAGTTCTTTTTTGGTGAATTATTATTAAAAAATATTTTTTCTGGACTTGTAGTCAGTTGCGGTTTTACTGGTATTCCACCTAGACTATCTCTGCCTAGTTCTTCATAGGATTTTTCTATGATTCTGGCAATTTCAGCTGGTTGGTCTGCTATATCTGTCTCTTTTAACCTCTGGCGGATCGCCACGTTTGCTGCTTCACCCTTTATGTTGGCTAGTAATATAGCCGAGACCTGCTTGAAGTCTTTCAGTAATTTCATACCAAGAGTTAAAGCAGGTTCTGGACCGTATTCATCTTGAATTTGTTTTAGCACATCTGGTATTACCGAAATGGATGGAACACCGTGCGTTTTTGTGTAGATTGAAGCAAAGACCGTACCCCAAGTGTCACAGTCCTCAATGTGTGGTGCGATTCCCATTGGGAGACATATAGTCAGAATCCTGTGCTTTTCTAATGGGGTGGTGTCAGGAAACACCGCCTCTATTTGGGTGATTTTCTGTGCCAACCAGAATGGTATCTGTTCCCGTTTAGCTGGAACTTTACCTAGGCAGGATTGGATGTTCTGTGGTGTGATTTTATTTGTGTTCCCCTGGTGAGGGGTCAGCTGTGGAATTTTAATCGCTGGCTGAATTGTTGAAGTCCGCATTACATACTGAACTAATTGTCTGTGAATTTTTAGTAGTTGTTTTAGCTGTATTAATAGCTCTGGTGCAGTCATCTCGTCGATGTCTGGATGTGGTGTGTATCCGGCTAAGACCGGCCACGTTGCTCCTGGTCTTCCTAAAGGACCGAGCCTTGTAATGTGATTATTATGTTTTAGGGTGCCATCAAATAAGAGCAAATGCTCTTGGAATTTGAGTGGTACTTCCACCTCCTCGAAAGGAGTGTACGTTTCAGGAGGTTCCTCTACTTTGTAATAGTGGAAGTACTTTGTTACAGCATTTGCTGCTGGAAAATGTATCCATGTATAGTATACCTCTGTCTGCCGATATTCGTGTGCCTCAATTACGAATATGACTGTGCCACCTCTAGGTGTCAGTCCATTTTCTATAAGTTTTAAGGTTATAGATCTCCTTTTGGCGACCTGGATGAGTATTATATCCGGGTCTGCTGTTTGCATGGTAGCATCAGCATCTGCTATTTCAGTAGCTAATCTAATTGCCTCTCTTTCTCCATCACTGTCTCCCATTTTACTGACAGGATGGTATTATTTTTATTTGCAGATCAGGTTTCTTTATGGAAACAGAGATTAGGTGCACAATATTTTGGAACTGTTTTATCCTTCAACGTTGACTAGACCAAGAACCATACATAGGAGTTCCCTCCTGCGAGGTTTTGGAGGATATAATAACCTTTCACCCACTCCAGACGTCTTTGGAGTATTTGGGAGAAGGGGTCTGAGTGAGAAAGCACGACTGAGTTACTCTAAATGTCTTACGTTAGTTTTATCGCCCTTTCCAAACACGTTGGGCGCCATGTAGTGTAGCTCCTATTTTCCCAATAGGCTCTGCGCATTGGAATAGTACCTACAGCAGTAAAGGCCTAGGCCAGACGTTAACTAGGTCTACTACTGTCGAAACTAGACTTAATTTTTGGGTTTGCCAGCTAAGCTCAGAGTTCGCTAGAAACTTTCTCGAATGTTCAAGGAAGGATGAACTCCCCTGATTAGACAAGAAGGGATTTAGTTTCTGACAACCATAGAACATGACAACTTTGCTCTCCCCTAATCAAGAGTCAATCTCGAGAGTCGTGTGAGCACAAGGCAATTATTTTACTCAGTCAGTACGTGCATTCTTAGTCTCATCAGAATGTAGAGAAAAGGAAGAGACGGGCGTGTTAAATAAAAGATGTTATTTATTGATCAGTCTCTTTTCTCGTACAAGAGAAATGGATCGATGTTATTGCAATACTTATAGTTAAGTAAAGTGCATACATTAGAAGCAATAGTATAAAATAATACTGTAAAAACATTGATATGGTTTCTGAGCCATATGATGTTTAAAATGATTAAAATATATTTACATACACATATACTTTTGACTAAACGTACTCAACTGGTGTTTCTAAATACGCCTACCCCGTGTACCTGACCTAAGTCTAATGCGTGGGCGGGAATAGAAAGTTACAGTTTAGTTTAAGTTTGTTTTTGCCAAGTGAATAACTAAAGAATTCTCTAGGAGGGGTTATTCAGTTCTGTACCTGGAATTTAGGATGAATGAGGAATGGTATCTCTTTCTCTGCTCTCGATATTCCAGGCTGCCTGCGAGGGCTGCCCAGAAGCGCCGGTGCTGGGTCTCTCGGCTTGAGATAGCAGCGCGTCTCTCAGCGCGTCAGGAAGGCGGGGCTGCTGCCTGCGGGGTCTGCTTCTGCTCTCGGCTTCGGCAAGTATGGCTGCTCCGTCTTGTCACCACGCGTGTGTTTGCATAGGGCAAGGTCGGCAATATTTATACCTTAAAGGTGCCGAGATTGACGTAAGGATGGACATAGGTACGTCAATAAAGATGTCATACGACTTGCTCGTTAGCACATTCTTTACTAAAGTTCTCTGTGAAATCAAAACAATGGCCGCACGGATTATCCAGGTTGTCATAGGTTTGATTTGTTATGAGAACGTCGTATGCCTTATCAGGGGCTGGAGGAATATCGCTTGTCTAATTAGATCTCAAGCGTTATGACCTAATCAGATAACACGTTCCTGTGCCGTAGTGTGACTGCGTCAGATAACGGTATCTGCATCATGGGGGATTTCTTGCCTCATGGGCTGACTGTTAGTTAACTAGCTAGTAAGTTTAACCAGAATAGGGTCAGGAATAGGGGGATCGAATCAGAACCTATAGAAATACACGACAGAATAACCACTTTTGAAACGCTCACATTGACCAAAATTGCCATTTTTACAGTTTTCTTACTCAAAAGGTTAAATTTTGACCAATTTCAGGCACCGAAATGACTTTAAACACACTTATTTTAGTTGAACAACTCATAATTCACATCCAACAGTCATTTAGAGTCAAAAGATTAAAAGTTAAAATTTCATCCATGTTGACCATTTTCGGAAAGTTCGACAGTTCCGGAGTCATCGTTTTTTCAGATAATTGATTTTTTTGGACTGTACCAAAAATAATTCAAAATGTCAATTGGATCGTGCCTCATGTTGAATATCCACTTTTGAAACCCTCATACTGACCAAAATTGCCATTTTTACAGAGTTTTGCTTGACTCAAAAGCTTCAATTTTGACACATTTCTGGCACAGAATGACTTTAAACACACTTATTTTAGTTGAACATTTCATATTTCACATCCAACAGTCATTTAGAGTCAAAAGATTAAATGTTAAAATTTCATCCATATTGTCCATTTTGGCAACGTTCGACAGGTCCGGAGTCATCGTTTTTCATCAGAAAATTGATTTTTTGGACTGTACCAAAAATGATTCAAAATGTCAATTGGATCGTGCCTCATGTTGAATAACCACTTTTGAAACTCTCACAGTGACCAACATTGCCATTTTAACAGAGCTTTGCTTACTCAAAAGCTTCCATTTTGACCAATTTCAGGCACCAAAATGACTTTAAACACACTTATTTTAGTTGAAAAAGTCATAATTCACATCCAACATTCATTTAGAGTCAAAAGATTAAAAGATAAAATTTCATCCATGTTGACCATTTTGGGAAAGTTCGACTGGTCCGGAGTCATCGTTTTTCATCAGCAAATTGATATTTTTTAGTCTACCAAAAATGATTCAAAATGTCAATTGGATCGTGCCTCATTTTCAATAACCACTTTTGAAACCCTCAAAGTGACCAAAATTGCAATTTTTACAGAGTTTTGCTTACTTAAAAGCTTCCATTTTGACCAATTTCATGCACCGAAATTACTTTAAACACACTTATTTTAGTTGAAAAACTCATATTTCACAGCCAACAGTCATTTACAGTCAAAAGATTAAATGTTAAAATTTCATCCATATTGACCATTTTGGGAACGTTCGACAGGTCCGGAGTCATCGTTTTTCATCAGAAAATTGATTTTTGGAGTGTACCAAAAATTATTCAAAATGTCAATTGGATCGTGCCTCATGTTGAATAACCACTTTTGAAACCCTCACATTGACCAAAATTGACATTTTTACAGAGTTTTGCTTACTCAAATGCTTCCATTTTGACCAATTTCAGGCACCGAAATGCCTTTAAACACACTTATTTTAGTTGAAAAAGTCGTAATTTACATCCAACAGTCATTTAGAGTCAAAAGATTAAAAGTTAAAATTTCATCCATATTGACTATTTTGGGAAAGTTTGACAGTTGCGGAGTCATCGTTTTTTCAGATAATTGATTTTTTTGGACTGTACCAAAAATGATTCAAAATGTCAATTGGATCGTGCCTCATGTTGAATAACCACTTTTGAAACCCTCACAGTGACCAAAATTGCCATTTTTACAGAGTTTTGCTTACTCAAAAGCTTCAATTTTTACTAATTTCAGGTACCGAAATTACTTTAAACACACTTATTTTAGTTGAAAAACTCATAATCCACATCCAACAGTCCTTTACAGTCAAAAGATTAAATGTTAAAATGTAATCCATATTGACCATTTTGGGAACGTTCGACAAGTCCGGAGTCATCGTTTTTCATCAGAAAATTGATTTTTTTACTGTACCAAAAATTATTCAAAATGTCAATTGGATCGTGCCTCATGTTGAATAACCACTTTTGAAACCCTCATAGTGACCAAAATTGCAATTTTTACAGAGCTTTGCTTACTCAAAAGCTTCCATTTTGACCAATTTCAGGCACCGAAATGACTTTAAACACACTTATTTTAGTTAAAAAACTCATATTTCACATCCAACAGTCATTTACAGTCAAAAGATTAAAAGTTAAAATTTCATCCATGTTGACCATTTTGGGAAAGTTCGACAGGTCCGGAGTCATCGTTTTTCATCAGAAAATTGATTTTTTGACGTGTACCAAAAATGATACAAAATGTCAATTGGATTGTGCCTCATGTTGAATAACCACTTTTGAAACCCTCATAGTGACCAAAATTGCCATTTTTACAGAGTTTTGCTTACTCAAAAGCTTCCATTTTGACCAATTTCATGCACCGAAATGACTTAAAACACACTTATTTTAGTTGAAAAACTCATATTTCACAGCCAACAGTCATTTACAGTCAAAAGATTAAATGTTAAAATTTCATCCATATTGACCATTTTGGGAACGTTCGACAGGTCCACAGTCATCGTTTTTCATCAGAAAATGGATTTTTGGAGTGTACCAAACATGATTCAAAATGTCAATTGGATCGTGCCTCATGTTGAATAACCACTTTTGAAACCCTCACAGTGACCAAAATTGCCATTTTTACAGAGTTTTGCTTACTCAAAAGCTTCAATTTTTACTAATTTCAGGCACCGAAATGACTTTAAACACACTTATTTTAGTTGAAAAACTCATATTTCACAGCCAACATTCATTTAGAGTCAAAAGATTAAAAGATAAAATTTCATCCATGTTGACCATTTTGGGAAAGTTCGACAGGTCCGGAGTGATCGTTTTTGCATCAGAAAATTGATTTTTTGGAGTGTACCAAAAATTATTCAAAATGTCAATTGGATCGTGCCTCATGTTGAATAACCACTTTTGAAACTCTCACAGTGACCAACATTGCCATTTTTACAGAGCTTTGCTTACTCAAAAGCTTCCATTTTGACCAATTTCAGGCACCGAAATGACTTTAAACACACTTATTTTAGTTGAAAAAGTCATAATTCAGATCCAACAGTCATTTAGAGTCAAAAGATTAAAAGTTAAAATTTCATCCATGTTGACCATTTTGGGAACGTTCGACAGGTCCAGAGTCATCGTTTTTCATCAGAAAATGGATTTTTGGAGTGTACCAAAAATGATTCAAAATGTCAATTGGATCGTGCCTCATGTTGAATAACCACTTTTGAAACCCTCACAGTGACCAAAATTGCCATTTTTACAGAGTTTTGCTTCCTCAAAAGCTTCCATTTTGACCAATTTCAGGCACCGAAATGACTTTAAACACACTTATTTTAGTTGAAAAAGTCATAATTCACATCCAACAGTCATTTAGAGTCAAAAGATTAAATGTTAAAATTTCATCCATGTTGACCATTTTGGGAAAGTTCGACAGGTCCGGAGTCATCGTTTTTCATCAGAAAATTGATTTTTTTACTGTACCAAAAACTATACAAAATGTCAATTGGATCGTGCCTCATGTTGAATAACCACTTTTGAAACCCTCATAGTGACCAAAATTGCCATTTTTACAGAGCTTTGCTTACTCAAAAGCTTCCATTTTGACCAATTTCAGGGACCGAAATGACTTTAAACACACTTATTTTCGTTGAAAAAGTCATAATTCACATCCAACAGTCATTTAGAGTCAAAAGATTAAAAGTTAAAATTTCATCCATATTGACCATTTTGGGAAAGTTCGACAGGTCCGGAGTCATCGTTTTTCATCAGAAATTTGATTTTTTGGAGTGTACCAAAAATGATTCAAAATGTCAATTGGATTGTGCCTCATGTTGAATAACCACTTTTGAAACCCTCATAGGGACCAAAATTGCCATTTTTACAGAGCTTTGCTTACTCAAAAGCTTCCATTTTTACTAATTTCAGGCACCGAAATGACTTTAAACACACTTATTTTAGTTGAAAAAGTCGTAATTTACATCCAACAGTCATTTAGAGTCAAAAGATTAAAAGTTAAAATTTCATCCATGTTGACCATTTTGGGAAAGTTTGACAGTTGCGGAGTCATCGTTTTTTCAGATAATTGATTTTTTTGGACTGTACCAAAAATGATTCAAAATATCAATTGGATCGTACCTCATGTTGAATAACCACTTTTGAAACCCTCCCAGTGACCTAAAATGCCGTTTTTACAGAGCTTTGCTTACTCAAAAGCTTCCATTTTGACCAATTTCATGCACCGAAATGACTTTAAACACACTTATTTTAGTTGAAAAACTCATATTTCACAGCCAACAGTCATTTACAGTCAAAAGATTAAATGTTAAAATTTCATCCATATTGACCATTTTGGGAACGTTCGACAGGTCCAGAGTCATCGTTTTTCATCAGAAAATTGATTTTTGGAGTGTACCAAAAATGATTCAAAATGTCAATTGGATCGTGCCTCATGTTGAATAACCACTTTTGAAACTCTCACAGTGACCAACATTGCCATTTTTACAGAGCTTTGCTTACTCAAAAGCTTCCATTTTGACCAATTTCAGGCACCGAAATGACTTTAAACACACTTATTTTAGTTGAAAAAGTCATAATTCAGATCCAACAGTCATTTAGAGTCAAAAGATTAAAAGTTAAAATTTCATCCATGTTGACCATTTTGGGAACGTTCGACAGGTCCAGAGTCATCGTTTTTCATCAGAAAATTGATTTTTGGAGTGTACCAAAAATGATTCAAAATGTCAATTGGATCGTGCCTCATGTTGAATAACCACTTTTGAAACCCTCACAGTGACCAAAATTGCCATTTTTACAGAGTTTTGCTTCCTCAAAAGCTTCCATTTTGACCAATTTCAGGCACCGAAATGACTTTAAACACACTTATTTTAGTTGAAAAAGTCATAATTCACATCCAACAGTCATTTAGAGTCAAAAGATTAAATGTTAAAATTTCATCCATGTTGACCATTTTGGGAAAGTTCGACAGGTCCGGAGTCATCGTTTTTCATCAGAAAATTGATTTTTTTACTGTACCAAAAACTATACAAAATGTCAATTGGATCGTGCCTCATGTTGAATAACCACTTTTGAAACCCTCATAGTGACCAAAATTGCCATTTTTACAGAGCTTTGCTTACTCAAAAGCTTCCATTTTGACCAATTTCAGGGACCGAAATGACTTTAAACACACTTATTTTCGTTGAAAAAGTCATAATTCACATCCAACAGTCATTTAGAGTCAAAAGATTAAAAGTTAAAATTTCATCCATATTGACCATTTTGGGAAAGTTCGACAGGTCCGGAGTCATCGTTTTTCATCAGAAATTTGATTTTTTGGAGTGTACCAAAAATGATTCAAAATGTCAATTGGATTGTGCCTCATGTTGAATAACCACTTTTGAAACCCTCATAGGGACCAAAATTGCCATTTTTACAGAGCTTTGCTTACTCAAAAGCTTCCATTTTTACTAATTTCAGGCACCGAAATGACTTTAAACACACTTATTTTAGTTGAAAAAGTCGTAATTTACATCCAACAGTCATTTAGAGTCAAAAGATTAAAAGTTAAAATTTCATCCATGTTGACCATTTTGGGAAAGTTTGACAGTTGCGGAGTCATCGTTTTTTCAGATAATTGATTTTTTTGGACTGTACCAAAAATGATTCAAAATATCAATTGGATCGTGCCTCATGTTGAATATCTACTTTTGAAACCCTCATACTGACCAAAATTGCAATTTTTACAGAGTTTTGCTTACTCAAAAGCTTCAATTTTGACCAATTTCAGGCACCGAAATGACTTTAAACACACTTCTTTTAGTTGAAAAAGTCATATTTCACATCCAACAGTCATTTAGGGTCAAAAGATTAAATGTTAAAATTTCATCCATATTGGCCATTTTGGCAACGTTCGACAGGTCCGGAGTGATCGTTTTTGCATCAGAAAATTGATTTTTTGGAGTGTACCAAAAATTATTCAAAATGTCAATTGGATCGTGCCTCATGTTGAATAACCACTTTTGAAACCCTCACAGTGACCAAAATTGCCATTTTTACAGAGTTTTGCTTACTCAAAAGCTTCAATTTTTACTAATTTCAGGTACCGAAATCACTTTAAACACACCTATTTTAGTTCAAAAACTCATAATTCACATCCAACAGGCATTTAGGGTCAAAAGATTAAATGTTAAAATGTTATCCATATTGACCATTTTGGGAACGTTCGACAAGTCCGGAGTCATCGTTTTTCATCAGAAAATTGATTTTTTTACTGTACCAAAAATTATTCAAAATGTCAATTGGATCGTGCCTCATGTTGAATAACCACTTTTGAAACAGTCACAGTGACCAAAATTGCCATTTTTACAGAGTTTTGCTTACTCGAAAGCTTCAATTTTTACTAATTTCAGGTACCGAAATCACTTTAAACACACTTATTTTAGTTGAAAAACTCATAATTCACATCCAAGAGGCATTTAGGGTCAAAAGATTAAATGTTAAAATGTTATCCATATTGACCATTTTGGGAACGTTCGACAAGTCCGGAGTCATCGTTTTTCATCCGAAAATTGTATTTTTTTACTGTACCAAAAATTATTCAAAATGTCAATTGGATCGTGCCTCATGTTGAATAACCACTTTTGAAACCCTCATAGTGACCAAAATTGCCATTTTTACAGAGCTTTGCTTACTCAAAAGCTTCCATTTTGACCAATTTCAGGCACCGAAATGACTTTAAACACACTTATTTTAGTTGAAAAAGTCATAATTCACATCGAACAGTCATTTAGAGTCAAAAGATTAAAAGTTAAAATTTCATCCATGTTGACCATTTTGGGAAAGTTTGACGGTTGCGGAGTCATCGTTTTTTCAGATAATTGATTTTTTCGAGTGTACCAAAAATGATTAAAAATGTCAATTGGATCGTGCCTCATGTTGAATAACCACTTTTGAAACGCTCACAGTGACCAAAATTGCCATTTTTACAGAGTTTTCTTACTCGAAAGCTTCAATTTTGACCAATTTCAGGCACCGAAATGACTTTAAACACACTTATTTTAGTTGAACAACTCATAATTCACATCCAACAGTCATTTAGAGTCAAAAGATTAAAAGTTAAAATTTCATCCATGTTGACCATTTTGGGAAAGTTCGACAGTTCCGGAGTCATCGTTTTTTCAGATAATTGATTTTTTTGGACTGTACCAAAATGATTCAAAATGTCAATTGGATCGTGCCTCATGTTGAATATCCACTTTTGAAACCCTCATACTGACCAAAATTGCCATTTTTACAGAGTTTTGCTTGACTCAAAAGCTTCAATTTTGACACATTTCTGGCACAGAATGACTTTAAACACACTTATTTTAGTTGAACATTTCATATTTCACATCCAACAGTCATTTAGAGTCAAAAGATTAAATGTTAAAATTTCATCCATATTGTCCATTTTGGCAACGTTCGACAGGTCCGGAGTCATCGTTTTTCATCAGAAAATTGATTTTTTGGACTGTACCAAAAATGATTCTAAATGTCAATTGGATCGTGCCTCATGTTGAATAACCCCTTTTGAAACTCTCACAGTGACCAACATTGCCATTTTTACAGAGCTTTGCTTACTCAAAAGCTTCCATTTTGACCAATTTCAGGCACCGAAATGACTTTAAACACACTTCTTTTAGTTGAAAAAGTCATATTTCACATCCAACAGTCATTTAGGGTCAAAAGATTAAATGTTAAAATTTCATCCATATTGGCCATTTTGGCAACGTTCGACAGGTCCGGATTGATCGTTTTTGCAGCAGAAAATTGATTTTTTGGAGTGTACCAAAAATAATTCAAAATGTCAATTGGATCGTGCCTCATGTTGAATATCCACTTTTGAAACCCTCATACTGACCAAAATTGCCATTTTTACAGAGTTTTGCTTGACTCAAAAGCTTCAATTTTGACACATTTCTGGCACAGAATGACTTTAAACACACTTATTTTAGTTGAACATTTCATATTTCACATCCAACAGTCATTTAGAGTCAAAAGATTAAAAGTTAAAATTTCATCCATATTGACCATTTTGGGAAAGTTTGACAGTTGCGGAGTCATCGTTTTTTCAGATAATTGATTTTTTCGAGTGTACCAAAAATGATTCAAAATGTCAATTGGATCGTGCCTCATGTTGAATAACCACTTTTGAAACGCTCACATTGACCAAAATTGCCATTTTTACAGAGTTTTCTTACTCAAAAGGTTCAATTTTGACCAATTTCAGGCACCGAAATGACTTTAAACACACTTATTTTAGTTGAACAACTCATAATTCACATCCAACAGTCATTTAGAGTCAAAAGATTAAAAGTTAAAATTTCATCCATGTTGACCATTTTGGGAAAGTTCGACAGTTCCGGAGTCATCGTTTTTTCAGATAATTGATTTTTTTGGACTGTACCAAAAATAATTCAAAATGTCAATTGGATCGTGCCTCATGTTGAATATCCACTTTTGAAACCCTCATACTGACCAAAATTGCCATTTTTACAGAGTTTTGCTTGACTCAAAAGCTTCAATTTTGACACATTTCTGGCACAGAATGACTTTAAACACACTTATTTTAGTTGAACATTTCATATTTCACATCCAACAGTCATTTAGAGTCAAAAGATTAAATGTTAAAATTTCATCCATATTGTCCATTTTGGCAACGTTCGACAGGTCCGGAGTCATCGTTTTTCATCAAAAAATTGATTTTTTGGACTGTACCAAAAATGATTCAAAATGTCAATTGGATCGTGCTTCATGTTGAATAACCACTTTTGAAACTCTCACAGTGACCAACATTGCCATTTTTACAAAGCTTTGCTTACTCAAAAGCTTCCATTTTGACCAATTTCAGGCACCGAAATGACTTTAAACACACTTATTTTAGTTGAAAAAGTCATAATTCACATCCAACATTCATTTAGAGTCAAAAGATTAAAAGATAAAATGTCATCCATGTTGACCATTTTGGGAAAGTTCGACTGGTCCGGAGTCATCGTTTTTCATCAGCAAATTGATATTTTTTAGTCTACCAAAAATGATTCAAAATGTCAATTGGATCGTGCCTCATTTTCAATAACCACTTTTGAAACCCTCAAAGTGACCAAAATTGCCATTTTTACAGAGTTTTGCTTACTTAAAAGCTTCCATTTTGACCAATTTCATGCACCGAAATTACTTTAAACACACTTATTTTAGTTGAAAAACTCATATTTCACAGCCAACAGTCATTTACAGTCAAAAGATTAAATGTTAAAATTTCATCCATATTGACCATTTTGGGAACGTTCGACAGGTCCGGAGTCATCGTTTTTCATCAGCAAATTGATATTTTTTAGTCTACCAAAAATGATTCAAAATGTCAATTGGATCGTGCCTCATTTTCAATAACCACTTTTGAAACCCTCACAGTGACCAAAATTGACATTTTTACAGAGTTTTGCTTACTCAAATGCTTCCATTTTGACCAATTTCAGGCACCGAAATGCCTTTAAACACACTTATTTTAGTTGAAAAAGTCGTAATTTACATCCAACAGTCATTTAGAGTCAAAAGATTAAAAGTTAAAATTTCATCCATATTGACCATTTTGGGAAAGTTTGACAGTTGCGGAGTCATCGTTTTTTCAGATAATTGATTTTTTTGGACTGTACCAAAAATGATTCAAAATGTCAATTGGATCGTGCCTCATGTTGAATAACCACTTTTGAAACCCTCACAGTGACCAAAATTGCCATTTTTACAGAGTTTTGCTTACTCAAAAGCTTAAATTTTTACTAATTTCAGGTACCGAAATTACTTTAAACACACTTATTTTAGTTGAAAAACTCATAATTCACATCCAACAGTCCTTTACAGTCAAAAGATTAAATGTTAAAATGTAATCCATATTGACCATTTTGGGAACGTTCGACAAGTCCGGAGTCATCGTTTTTCATCAGAAAATTGATTTTTTTACTGTACCAAAAATTATTCAAAATGTCAATTGGATCGTGCCTCATGTTGAATAACCACTTTTGAAACCCTCATAGTGACCAAAATTGCCATTTTTACAGAGCTTTGCTTACTCAAAAGCTTCCATTTTGACCAATTTCAGGCACCGAAATGACTTTAAACACACTTATTTTAGTTGAAAAACTCATATTTCACATCCAACAGTCATTTACAGTCAAAAGATTAAAAGTTAAAATTTCATCCATGTTGACCATTTTGGGAAAGTTCGACAGGTCCGGAGTCATCGTTTTTCATCAGAAAATTGATTTTTTGACGTGTACCAAAAATGATACAAAATGTCAATTGGATTGTGCCTCATGTTGAATAACCACTTTTGAAACCCTCATAGTGACCAAAATTGCCATTTTTACAGAGTTTTGCTTACTCAAAAGCTTCCATTTTGACCAATTTCAGGCACCGAAATGACTTTAAACACACTTATTTTAGTTGAAAAACTCATATTTCACAGCCAACAGTCATTTACAGTCAAAAGATTAAATGTTAAAATTTCATCCATATTGACCATTTTGGGAACGTTCTGTGGAAAAGTAAATTTTGCCATGTTGTATGTGCCTACGTGTTCCCCATATTATGCTATAAGTGCATGATCGATATGCATGTGTCCCCCTATGATCGATTAAAGACGCAATTATAGTTGTGTCCATCTCTAGTATGCCAGTTTCCAGTTCTCGTGAAAGCAACGAGTATTGGGCCTATGTTGCCACATTTTACAGTGTGCACGTTAATTCAGTGAATTGTCCCCGTTTCTAGGCCTCAAAAGGGCCCGGACATCAGATTCAGCTCCTGTCTCCTGAACCCTCTCCAAGGAGCGATACAGCCCCCACCTGCATCCCTGACCCTTCACTTACATCCTGCCTCACAGTGCGCGGCTCGGCCTGGCTCTGCCTGCCAGTCTGCCAAGAGTATGTTATGCTTCTAGTTATCAGTCCAGCCCTCCTTCTCTGCATTCCTAAGCTACTGAATCGCATCAACAGTTTCAGCCATGGTCTAGCCTTTCTGTCTCCATGTAAGAGAAATACTGTATTAATATTCATAGAATATTCCTAGCACACGCAATACATGTAGAATTATGCACGCACCAGTCTTAGTGTCAAGTAGCCTTTGCCCTGATAACTTTTGGATTCTATCAACATGTACTCCAAACACCAGATACCAGATATGATATAGGTACATGTCGTTCTGACACTGCAGACTGTAGTCTCCTCTTCCAGCGCAGAAGTCATAGCCCCCAGTTTCTCCTGGTAACACGTCATTGCCCGTTTGCGCGCACCACTAGGTTAAAGGTCCCAGCTGCTCAGGTAGCCCCCTCCATGTTTCCGCCCCGTTCATGACACTTCTGTTACGTTTACATCACATGTCTATATATATGCCCTGTACACGCCTTTTGTTACTCCCATTTCGTCCTTATCTTTCGCGACTGTTACGAGTTACGCCTACTGCTACGCCTACTGTATTGAATGTAATGTAATTGTTTTAGTATATATATACTGTGTACTGTTACTGAAAGTTCCCATTATCCCCTTACCCATTTCCCCGGCAGCTGCCGTCCCGTGCTTTCTATTGCAGGCTGTCCTGTTCCTGTCCCTTATGCCTGATTAAAGCCTGTAGACTCAAGATACCTCGAATCCTGTCTCTTATTTATTGAGCTATCTGTTTTATTCACTGTATTCAAAAATAGTACCGGTAATTATTATTTATTTACCACATAATGGCGCCCGAATAGGGACTTGCCCTTTCCTCACGCGCCGGCGAAGCCACGCAGGCCCCATGATCCTCTGCAGCCGTGACGGAACCATACCGTGCACGTGCAGATATTTCTGCTTCAAGTATCCCTCAGGCCCACGGAGGAGACGGAGGTTGCGGTCCAGCATCCAGACGAGGCGGTGAGGAACGCGGCGAGTCCCGACCAGAGCCCAAGCCGAGAGTCCAAGGTCCGAGGTATCCGGAGGCCCACCTGTAACTGAAGTCCGAAGTTCGTAGTCCGTCGTCGTAGCAGTCCAGTCCAGTCCGAGGCCTTCCGTTCTTGCTGCCCGGTGAGTACCGTTGCTGGGGTAGTATCTAGACAGGGTCAATTAACTTGTCTCTGGTCCGAGGGTTTGGGTACACAGATCCAATCCGAAGTGTTCAGCTAGGTGGACGCGGGTCCTGACGTGTCTCTCTATGGGACCGGTAAGTTTCGTACTGTTTAGCAGTACATCTAGTAATTCTAGTAAGTTTTCGTTCTCGAGAAATTCATGTGTTCTGTTCTCAGTATATCAGGTAATATTCTGTCCGAACTGTTATTTTAAATGTCGTTTAATGTGTTTTCAATGTTGTGGTATGAGTGATTTGTTTTTCCAGTCATTATTGTGTTTATCGTGTATTGTATTGTGTTTGGATTCCAGCCTAGAGAATGCCTCTATTCTCCAAGTTACGTCAGTTAAAATCCAGAAAAGGGTTGCTCGAGGAAGCAGTTCCTGTCCCGCCTAGGGACAGTCCAGGTCATTTTATGTATCATAAGCATGGCTTAAGTGCCATATTATATCTAGACTTGTGGGTGGATTATACCAAGGAGTTAGAAGAGAAATATAGATGGCCCATGTCAGGTACATGGGATGCCGAGTGCATCATGCGAGTAGAAGAAGCATTATGGAAAAAGAAAGCCAGACAGTCCCAGAAAGATGCCATCGAGTTATGGCGCAAAGAATCTCATAGAAGAACAGAAAAAGAAATCAGAAAAACAGAATTAAGTAGGGAATCCTCAGAAAGAGCCCAAGAAAGGGAATTAATCGAAGTAGGTGAACGAGTTAAAGCAGAACAGTCAGACAGACAGAGAAATGCCCTTATTAAGGGTATGTATCCTCTTCTTGCCGAGGGCTTGCCAAAAGCAACCCCGGAAGCACCATGTAATTTTCCGCTGCCATTAGTTCCGATTACACTACGTCACAAACCGACCGCAGCTGATATTTTTCTCTCGTCCTATTTGGACGATACAGTCCCGGAATATGCAAATCCTGTTCCGCCTGCTCCCGTAAATAATGAAATTCCTGTTCCTCCAGCCACCGGGGCACCCGTTGCAGCACCTGTTACGGTACCCCCGGTCCAGCCTACAGTACATGTACCCGCTACATCAGTCACTCTACCAGCACGTACAGTACACATCGACGATTCTAGTTTAGGAGCCACGGGGGGAAGTCCTCCTGGAACCCCGCCTCAATACAGACGTATGACGATACTTGAACTACATGAACGAGCGTTACAGCGTTCGCCAAAAATTCAAACATTTGCAGATATCAAGCGAGCACTTACCGAATGTCGTTATGATCCAGTTTCAGGCGATGGTAATATGGTCATATATTCATTACGTTTAAGACGGGTGACCGAATATTTGGACACCCTGCCCAATATGAGGGAATATCTAGACAGAATATATCGTTTTATCCGTACAGGAGTGGATCCAGAAAGTGTTCGCGACGCCATGATTCAAAGAAAGGTCGAGATTCAGCTCATGCTTTTAAAGTTTCTAATTAATTGTTTAATAAGAGAACAAGATTATCCGGATAAAGATCCAGAAGAAATGAAAGTCTTGACCAGGTGGAGTGACCATATAAGTGAGGGAAGACACAAGACACAGAATTGTATAGAGAGTATGTACAAGAAAATTCGTAGGGAAATAATAAAGTTACACGAGAAACGAGAAGCAGCACAAGTAACCGAGAAAGAAGACGACTCTCCTACTGAAGAGGTAGACGACGAGAATCCCTCCAGAATAGCGTATGTAGGTAGAACTAGACTTCCCGACCGACATTCACGCCTAGATCCCAAGAAAGTTTTCCCTCCTCCAGCACCAGAACAGGTTTCTCTTGAACAAGTATTCCAAGCGACCGATCACATTCTGAAATCACGAATAGGTTATAGTGAGCTTAGTACAATGCATGAACAAGAACTAGCCCGATCAGCAGTCCGATGGACTACTGATTCTACCACTTTTCCAGACGAAATAGTGGCACAAATGTTTCTGAAACTGCCCCCAGCCGAGCAGCGACTGGTGGGCATGTATATGATCCAGCACCTCATTACACTGTATGACGGACAGCATTCTGATCCAGGTCCACTACATGATATTTTGAACGAGTTACTCCAGTATAGATGGAGAGGTCTAGGTACTGATTTAATTAGTGTCATCCTAGAACAGCGCCACAAATATCGAACGTTTCTGAATCCGCATTTCGTTCATGTCTCACCTCCAGAAAGTAAATCATTTTACATAGATAGACAGCATCCGTTACGAGAAGTACACCCAGTTAGGACAGCGGGTGGTGACCTAGAACGAGTATTTGTTTACACCCCTATCACAAAGATGGAACTCTTAGAGATGAAAAAGTTAATTCCCTGTCACGATAAAGATCCAGCAGGGTTCCATCGAGAATTAAAAGACATGCTCCGTATGGGAGAATACACTTATCCTGATATCATTAAAATGTTAAAGGTCCTGTTGCCCGCAGGGGTATATGAGAAACTCAAGGAAAAACAATGGGAGGTGGGAGAGAAAAAGATTGATTGGACAGCTCTAGAAGCTGAAGATGGTTTACGAGTACCAGGTACCGGTCTTGGGGAGAAATGTAAAGATTTGCCCGAGTTATTGATACAAGTTTTGCCAAGATTACTAGCCACGAAAAAGGAAGATTGGGATGCCATCTCAGCTTGTAAACAGAAACAAGATGAAGATACTAGTGATTTTTATTCAAGATTTGAAAAATGTTTTATTATTAATAGTGGTCTGAAAACAAGTAGTGAATCGTACCCTCATCTTTTTGTTACCAAACTAGTCGAGAATTCAAGTCCACAAGTTAAAAATCGAGTTTTGAAAGTCGAAAGTACCTGGCAAGCTAATACTCCGTCGCAAATGTTACAAATGCTCCAGTATCACCAGAACAGAATCAGGGAAGAGCAAGAACACGAAAGGAGACGTATGAAAGACACGAAAATGAAAGTATTAGTTGCACAATCTGTTCCACAAGACAGTCAGAAGAGGGGTCCGAATCAAGCCAGTCATCCTGCAGCTCCCGTTAAAGGGACATGCAATTATTGTAAACAGCCAGGTCATTTTAGAAACGAGTGTGCAGTTCTGAAACACAACATAGCTACTGGTAAAACTAAAGAAAGACCACGTCCGCCTAGACAAGAACAAGTTTTACAGACTTCTCAACCACAGAATGCACAACAGACAGTTCCAGCACCGCAGCCTATCGCTGCAACACAGCATGTTACACAGCAGATGTACCAGTATGCCCAGACAGAGTATCCAGATTATCAGCCGTATTCATGAAACAGCCTAGAGAGGGAGGTAGGCTTACCTCTCATCGAGATACCTGTAGATCAAGAGGGTCCCTATGTACACAGTCAAGTATTAGGGAAAGACAGAAAGTTTCTGATTGATACAGGGGCAAGTAGGACTACCATCAGTCATGACGAGGCTCCAGGGGCTCCGCTCTCAGGCTCTAAAAATGTTTCCCTTGGATTTTCAGGAAAGCCGATTGTTAATGAAATTTCGAAAAACCAGTTACTCTAGAAGTCGGTCCATTGTCCCGAACTACTGATTTGTTACTCACGAAATCTTGTCCAGAAAATTTGTTAGGCATTAAGACATTAAAAGAATTAGGAGCAGTTATTTGCTGTTCCCCAGAAGGGGTCCGTTTGTTTTTGAGAGACTTTAAAGGTCATTATGTATTACGTGATTTTGATCCAAGATTATTGAATGTACCACAGCATTTATGGGCGCAAGGTCCAACTGATGTAGGTTGTATGCATATCACCCCCCATCGTGTGACTCTAAAGCAAGGTGTAGTTTTGCCACGAATCAGACAGTACAAATTGCCACCTGAGGCTGTAGCAGCCTTATCCAGAATTATTGACGAACTTATTGCCCAAGGAGTGGTTGTAGAAACTGACTCCAATGTATGTAATTCTCCTATCATTCCAGTCCTGAAACGTACTGATCCAAATGCACCTCCAGTATATCGATTAGTGATTGATCTCCGAGAGCTTAATAAATGTATCATACCTCAGTATCCAGTAGTCCCAGATATTTCATCCCTCTTGACAGCCATTGATTCTGAAGCCACGTTCTTCACAGTTATCGATCTCAAGAACGCATTCTTCAGTGTCCCCATTCACCCAGACAGCCAGTACCTTTTCGGTTTTTGTTTAAATGGAAGAAGCTATAAATTCACACGAGATCCTCAAGGTTTTACAGAAAGTCCTAGTATTTACAGTCAAGCACTTAAGAGACAACTAGACAATATTCACATGCCAACTGACACTGCCCTGTTCCAGTATGTCGATGATCTACTGATCACAGCCCGTTCGGAACGTGACTGCGAGCGAGCGTCACTTACAGTTCTGTATTTTCTGGCCGAGCAGGGGCACAAGGTGTCCCCTTCCAAATTGCAATTCTGTGTCCAGCAAGTGGTATACTTGGGACACTTGCTGTCCAAGTGGGGTAGGCAGTTGACACCTGACCGTATCCAGTTAATAGCGAGACTTCCACAGCCCAAGACACAGAAGGAGGTACGAGCTTTTATCGGCCTTACTTCTTACTGCAGACAATGGATTCCTCAGTATGCATTTCTAGCCAAGCCAATGATACAGTTAACGACACAGGAGGCAGCCGTATCGACTGTCCTCCCTTGGACCCAGGAACATACATTTGTTTTTAATAAGTTAAAGAAAGCCTTATGTCAAGCACCTGTTCTAGCAACACCGAACTACAGTAAGCCTTTTACACTTTTTGTTACAGAACGTGATGGTACTGCATTATCTGTTCTCACACAAGATCAAGCAGGACAATACAAGCCCTGTGCTTATTTCTCAAGCACATTAGATCCAGTGGCCCAGGCTCTGCCTGCGTGCCTCAAGTCAGTTGCAGCCACAGCTCTAGCTATCAGACAAAGTGATTCCATAGTGTTAGGACACTCCCTGACAGTACAAGTTCCACACTCCGTGGAAGTTCTTTTAAACCGAACCCACACTCAGCACTTGACAATTGCACGTTTAACAGGTTATGAACTTACACTGTTCCAGCCACACATAGAAATCAGACGCTGCAACATTCTAAATCCTGCTACACTGTTACCGTCAGTTACTTCAAACCCTGCCACACATGACTGTGTGGAAGTTGTTAACACTATGACAAAGCCAAGACAAGATCTGACAGATATTGCATTACCTGATCCCAACCTGACACTTTATGTGGATGGTTCATGTATGAGAACAAGTACAGGAGAACTAGTAGCCGCGTATGCAGTGACTACTGAAACCGAAGTTATAGAAACACATCGTATTGACACCCTGTCTGCTCAAGCAGCAGAGCTAGTCGCTCTGACCCAAGCCTGCATACATGCCAAGAACCAGAAAGTAAACATATACACAGATTCACGTTATGCATTCGGAGTCGTACACGACTTTGGAGTGCTCTGGCAAGAACGAGGTTTCATGACTTCTCATGGAACCAAAATTCAGCATGGTCTTCTCATTCAAGCTCTATTAGATGCAATACATTTACCGACAGCTATCGCTATCATGAAGTGCAAGGCACATATGAAAGTCACTGACATCATTTCCCAAGGTAACGATCTAGCAGATCGAACAGCCAAGCTTACAGCTCAGACTCCAGACATTCCAGTTAACATGACACAGACACTCACTCCAGATCAGACTACTTGTATGACAGTTAAGGACCCGACACAAGATGTCATAGACATACAGTTACATGCTACTCCTGAAGAAATCAAGAAATGGTCCGAACAAGGAGGGGTCCAGACAGATCAAGGATGGTTGACGAAGGGAAAAGCCACATGGTTTCTCCCCGACTCTATGGTTCAAGTCATTATTAATACCGCACATAGTCCAGCACATCTAGGAGAAAAAGCTATGCTAGACAGTATTCAGAACCTTTGGTTCAACAAGCATTTACGAGCTGCAGCCAAGCAGAAAGTTCGTACCTGTATGATATGTTGTCAGTTCAATCCAGGTAAAAGTGTCCCGGTGGAACAAGGTGGATTCCAACCTCCTGACCACCCTTTTGAAGTCCTCCAGATGGATTATATTCAGATGGAGCGATGTCGAGGTTTCAAGTATGTCCTCGTAGTTGTATGTGCTTTGTCCAGGTGGACAGAAGCATATCCAGTTCCAGATTACACTGCCGCGACCACTGCCAGGCAGTTGGTTCGTGAGTTCTTTCCCCGCTATGGACTACCTAGGGTCGTGTATTCAGATAACGGCCAGCCATTCTCATCCGAGCTCATGAAACATGTTTCCCTTCTGTTAGGGTACCAGTGGAAGTTCCATTGTGTGCGCCATCCTGAAGCAGCCGGTCTCGTAGAGAGACATAATCAGACTTTGAAAATCCGCATTGCTAAAGTATGTAGAGAAAAAGGTGTAGATTGGTTAGTTGCCCTGCCAGTTGCTCTATTCTATATGAGAATGGTTGCACATTCCAGATCAGGTCTGTCCCCGTATGAGGTCGTATTCGGCCGTCCTCCAAACATGTGGGGTACACCTAGACCCCGTAGTATTACAGATGTTTCCAGTAATATGCTGACAGAGTACCTAGCTTCCTTGATGTCTGCCCTACACTCTTGTCGTTCGCAGGTTGCCGCTGCATTTCCAGACAACACTGAGGTGAAACCGCATGAAGTCGTTCCTGGAGAATATGTTTTGGTCCGCAATTTTGATCGTTCAAGTCCGCTGGAGCCCCGGTGGAAGGAGCCTCAAATGGTGTTATTGACAACAAGGACCGCGGTGAAACTTGAAAGCAGGAAGGGGTGGGTCCACACCAGTCATATCAAGAAGTTCCATGGATTACAACAAAAGACATTTGTTAAGGACTGCCTTATTCCTAAAGACTGCCTAAAAACAGACTCTGAGTTCAAAATTCCCCTGTTAGAGAAAACTCCGCAACAGGAGTATAAAACGAAGCTCCGGTCTAGTAAAATAAGTCAGCCAGTTTAATTGTCTAAGTCCCTCTCGGGTGAAACGGTTAGACAGGTTCCTGACATGTATGAGACAGACCCACATAGTGAGAGAGTTAGTCAAAACTCTAAGAGATGTATTATCGTTCTATTTTTCTTGTTATTTTTGAGTCTTATGGTTACATGCACAAGTTATGCTTTACATTTATGTTTTCCAATTTCACATGTACATGTTTTCTAATGCTACAGTAGAGCACACATTTAGGATCTGCCTCCTCACGAGCTATCCTATCGTCTTGCTATGCGTAACAATACATTCATCCGAATGTTACACTATTCACATCAGACCAGCAATGCCACTAATTGTTGGGTGTGTGGTCGACTCCCCCCTTTCCAGACACCGAAGGGAGTTCTGCCACTCTTTCCTTATCCGTTTTCACATAATGGTTCGTGTGGAGCATAGTCCATGTTAACGTCATCCTCGAATGATATGTCCCTTCTGAATAGAACATGTTTCCCAGACAAGCAAGGTCTTTCCCATAGAACAGGGTTAGATCTAGAAAATGAAGTATATGATTTAGGTAATTATTCCTCGAATTTCATGGTCCTGAATGTTCAGTCCGATACAACTCCAGATTTGCCTGCTATTTCAGTACTACCAGTCAAAGGCGAATTATGTGTCAGAAAGAATGGTTCCGCACCTGTAGGACATAGTGATTGTACTACTACTGTCGAGTATAGTGACAGTGGGAAATCTATTTTCAAAGCCTCACGTCATTCTTATTTTGTTTGTGGTCAGACCGCATATGTTCGTCTGCCCCTCGATTGGGATGGAACATGTTACATTGCCTTCCTACTGCCACCAGTTTTTCTAGCCCCATCCGATTATCACAGAAACACACATCTAGTACACGTCAGACATAGAAGGGAGATCAAGTCCCCAATTGTCGATCAAACTGAAACTACTCTAGAACAGTATCAAGACTTCAATAAAGGTTTCTTCTTCTTTATAGGCCCTGTCCAGAATAGTAAGTTAATACGTAGGTTAACCAGAACCCTTGAAGCAGTAGTGAATGAGACTACTTCCGCTCTAGGTAACTTAACTGAAGAGCAATCTGCTATGAGATTTGTTGTGCTCCAAAATCGTCTCGTTCTTGACGTCATACTGGCCGATAGAGGAGGAACATGTAGAGTCATCGGATCTAGTTGCTGCATTTTCATTCCTAATAACGCGCCGTCTGTTTATTCAGCTATAACCAGACTCCATAAAATTGCCCATCAGTTACACCAGAATCCAGGCACCTGGACATGGTCCGGTTGACTCTGGAGTATCATATCTGCCTGGGGATGGAAAGTATTGTCATTCCTGGGTATTGCAGTAATGATTATATTCAGTTGCTGCCTCCGTATACAATGTGGCCCTGCGATTTGCGGCATGTGTGCTACCTCTTGTATTCCTAGTCCTAAATCCCGTTCCAAGACAATTCGAGACGAGCAAATGATGCTATATGAAATGATAGATGGTATCATGAATATTGATGTTTCCTGATGGAAACGTAGGGCACAAGGAGGGAATGTGGAAAAGTAAATTTTGCCATGTTGTATGTGCCTACGTGTTCCCCATATTATGCTATAAGTGCATGATCGATATGCATGTGTCCCCCTATGATCGATTAAAGACGCAAATATAGTTGTGTCCATCTCTAGTATGCCAGTTTCCAGTTCTCGTGAAAGCAACGAGTATTGGGCCTATGTTGCCACATTTTACAGTGTGCACGTTAATTCAGTGAATTGTCCCCGTTTCTAGGCCTCAAAAGGGCCCGGACATCAGATTCAGCTCCTGTCTCCTGAACCCTCTCCAAGGAGCGATACAGCCCCCACCTGCATCCCTGACCCTTCACTTACATCCTGCCTCACAGTGCGCGGCTCGGCCTGGCTCTGCCTGCCAGTCTGCCAAGAGTATGTTATGCTTCTAGTTATCAGTCCAGCCCTCCTTCTCTGCATTCGTAAGCTACTGAATCGCATCAACAGTTTCAGCCATGGTCTAGCCTTTCTGTCTCCATGTAAGAGAAATACTGTATTAATATTCATAGAATATTCCTAGCACACGCAATACATGTAGAATTATGCACGCACCAGTCTTAGTGTCAAGTAGCCTTTGCCCTGATAACTTTTGGATTCTATCAACATGTACTCCAAACACCAGATACCAGATATGATATAGGTACATGTCGTTCTGACACTGCAGACTGTAGTCTCCTCTTCCAGCGCAGAAGTCATAGCCCCCAGTTTCTCCTGGTAACACGTCATTGCCCGTTTGCGCGCACCACTAGGTTAAAGGTCCCAGCTGCTCAGGTAGCCCCCTCCATGTTTCCGCCCTGTTCATGACACTTCTGTTACGTTTACATCACATGTCTATGTATATGCCCTGTACACGCCTTTTGTTACTCCCATTTCGTCCTTATCTTTCGCGACTGTTACGAGTTACGCCTACTGCTACGCCTACTGTATTGAATGTAATGTAATTGTTTTAGTATATATATATACTGTGTACTGTTACTGAAAGTTCCCATTATCCCCTTACCCATTTCCCCGGCAGCTGCCGTCCCGTGCTTTCTATTGCAGGCTGTCCTGTTCCTGTCCCTTATGCCTGATTAAAGCCTGTAGACTCAAGATACCTCGAATCCTGTCTCTTATTTATTGAGCTATCTGTTTTATTCACTGTATTCAAAAATAGTACTGGTAATTAATTATTTATTTACCACAGTTCGACAGGTCCACAGTCATCGTTTTTCATCAGAAAATTGATTTTTGGAGTGTACCAAAAATGATTCAAAATGTCAATTGGATCGTGCCTCATGTTGAATAACCACTTTTGAAACCCTCACAGTGACCAAAATTGCCATTTTTACAGAGTTTTGCTTACTCAAAAGCTTCAATTTTTACTAATTTCAGGCACCGAAATGACTTTAAACACACTTATTTTAGTTGAAAAACTCATATTTCACAGCCAACATTCATTTAGAGTCAAAAGATTAAAAGTTAAAATTTCATCCATATTGACCATTTTGGGAAAATTCGACAGGTCCGGAGTCATCGTTTTTCATCAGAAATTTGATTTTTTGGAGTGTACCAAAAATGATTCAAAATGTCAATTGGATTGTGCCTCATGTTGAATAACCACTTTTTAAACCCTCCTAGTGACCAAAATTGGCATTTTTACAGAGTTTTGCTTACTCAAAAGCTTCAATTTTTACTAATTTCAGGCACCGAAATGACTTTAAACACACTTATTTTAGTTGAAAAAGTCGTAATTTACATCCAACAGTCATTTAGAGTCAAAAGATTAAAAGTTAAAATTTCATCCATGTTGACCATTTTGGGAAAGTTTGACAGTTGCGGAGTCATCGTTTTTTCAGATAATTGATTTTTTTGGACTGTACCAAAAATGATTCAAAATGTCAATTGGATCGTGCCTCATGTTGAATATCTACTTTTGAAACCCTCATACTGACCAAAATTGCAATTTTTACAGAGTTTTGCTTACTCAAAAGCTTCAATTTTGACCAATTTCAGGCACCGAAATGACTTTAAACACACTTCTTTTAGTTGAAAAAGTCATATTTCACATCCAACAGTCATTTAGGGTCAAAAGATTAAATGTTAAAATTTCATCCATATTGGCCATTTTGGCAACGTTCGACAGGTCCGGAGTGATCGTTTTTGCATCAGAAAATTGATTTTTTGGAGTGTACCAAAAATTATTCAAAATGTCAATTGGATCGTGCCTCATGTTGAATAACCACTTTTGAAACAGTCAGAGTGACCAAAATTGCCATTTTTACAGAGTTTTGCTTACTCGAAAGCTTCAATTTTTACTAATTTCAGGTACCGAAATCACTTTAAACACACTTATTTTAGTTGAAAAACTCATAATTCACATCCAACAGGCATTTAGGGTCAAAAGATTAAATGTTAAAATGTTATCCATATTGACCATTTTGGGAACGTTCGACAAGTCCGGAGTCATCGTTTTTCATCAGAAAATTGATTTTTTTACTGTACCAAAAATTATTCAAAATGTCAATTGGATCCTGCCTCATGTTGAATAACCACTTTTGAAACCCTCATAGTGACCAAAATTGCCATTTTTACAGAGCTTTGCTTACTCAAAAGCTTCCATTTTGACCAATTTCAGGCACCGAAATGACTTTAAACACACTTATTTTAGTTGAAAAAGTCATAATTCACATCCAACAGTCATTTAGAGTCAAAAGATTAAAAGTTAAAATTTCATCCATGTTGACCATTTTGGGAAAGTTCGACACTTCCGGAGTCATCGTTTTTTCAGATAATTGATTTTTTTGGACTGTACCAAAAATAATTCAAAATGTCAATTGGATCGTGCCTCATGTTGAATATCCACTTTTGAAACCCTCATACTGACCAAAATTGCCATTTTTACAGAGTTTTGCTTGACTCAAAAGCTTCAATTTTGACACATTTCTGGCACAGAATGACTTTAAACACACTTATTTTAGTTGAACATTTCATATTTCACATCCAACAGTCATTTAGAGTCAAAAGATTAAATGTTAAAATTTCATCCATATTGTCAATTTTGGCAACGTTCGACAGGTCCGGAGTCATCGTTTTTCATCAGAAAATTGATTTTTTGGACTGTACCAAAAATGATTCAAAATGTCAATTGGATCGTGCCTCATGTTGAATAACCCCTTTTGAAACTCTCACAGTGACCAACATTGCCATTTTTACAGAGCTTTGCTTACTCAAAAGCTTCCATTTTGACCAATTTCAGGCACCGAAATGACTTTAAACACACTTCTTTTAGTTGAAAAAGTCATATTTCACATCCAACAGTCATTTAGGGTCAAAAGATTAAATGTTAAAATTTCATCCATATTGGCCATTTTGGCAACGTTCGACAGGTCCGGATTGATCGTTTTTGCAGCAGAAAATTGATTTTTTGGAGTGTACCAAAAATTATTCAAAATGTCAATTGGATCGTGCCTCATGTTGAATAACCACTTTTGAAACCCTCACAGTGACCAAAATTGCCATTTTTACAGAGTTTTGCTTACTCAAAAGCTTCAATTTTTACTAATTTCAGATACCGAAATTACTTTAAACACACTTATTTTAGTTGAAAAACTCATATTTCACAGCCAACAGTCATTTACAGTCAAAAGATTAAATGTTAAAATTTCATCCATATTGACCATTTTGGGAACGTTCGACAGGTCCAGAGTCATCGTTTTTCATCAGAAAATTGATTTTTGGAGTGTACCAAAAATTATTCAAAATGTCAATTGGATCGTGCCTCATGTTGAATAACCGCTTTTGAAACCCTCACAGTGACCAAAATTGCCATTTTTACAGAGCTTTGCTTACTCAAAAGCTTCCATTTTGACCAATTTCAGGCACCAAAATGACTTTAAACACACTTATTTTAGTTGAAAAACTCATATTTCACAGCCAACAGTCATTTACAGTCAAAAGATTAAATGTTAAAATTTCATCCATATTGACCATTTTGGGAAAGTTCGACAGGTCCGGAGTGATCGTTTTTGCATCAGAAAATTGATTTTTTGGAGTGTACCAAAAATTATTCAAAATGTCAATTGGATCGTGCCTCATGTTGAATAACCACTTTTGAAACTCTCACAGTGACCAACATTGCCATTTTTACAGAGCTTTGCTTACTCAAAAGCTTCCATTTTGACCAATTTCAGGCACCGAAATGACTTTAAACACACTTATTTTAGTTGAAAAACTCATATTTCACAGCCAACAGTCATTTACAGTCAAAAGATTAAATGTTAAAATTTCATCCATATTGACCATTTTGGGAAAGTTTGACAGGTCCAGAGTCATCGTTTTTCATCAGAAAATTGATTTTTGGAGTGTACCAAAAATGATTCAAAATGTCAATTGGATCGTGCCTCATGTTGAATAACCACTTTTGAAACCCTCACAATGACCAAAATTGCCATTTTTACAGAGTTTTGCTTACTCAAAAGCTTCCATTTTGACCAATTTCAAGCACCGAAATGACTTTAAACACACTTATTTTAGTTGAAAAAGTCATAATTCACATCCAACAGTCATTTTGAGTCAAAAGATTAAAAGTTAAAATTTCATCCATGTTGACCATTTTGGGAAAGTTTGACAGGTCCGGAGTCATCGTTTTTCATCAGAAAATTGATTTTTTGGAGTGTACCAAAAATGATTCAAAATGTCAATTGGATTGTGCCTCATGTTGAATAACCGCTTTTGAAACCCTCACAGTGACCAAAATTGCCATTTTTACAGAGCTTTGCTTACTTAAAAGCTTCAATTTTGACCAATTTCAGGCACCAAAATGACTTTACACACTTATTTTAGTTGAACAAGTCATAATTCACATCCAACAGTCATTTAGAGTCAAAAGATTAAAAGTTAAAATTTCATCCATGTTGACCATTTTGGGAAAATTCGACAGTTGCGGAGTCATCGTTTTTTCAGATAATTGATTTTTTTGGACAGTACCAAAAATAATTCAAAATGTCAAATGGATCGTGCCTCATGTTGAATATCTACTTTTGAAACCCTCATACTGACCAAAATGGCAATTTTTACAGAGTTTTGCTTACTCAAAAATTTCCATTTTGACCAATTTCAGGCACCGAAATGACTTTAAACACACTTCTTTTAGTTGAAAAAGTCATATTTCACATCCAACAGTCAATTAGGGTCAAAAGATTAAATGTTAAAATTTCATCCATATTGGCAATTTTGGCAACGTTCGACAGGTCCGGAGTGATCGTTTTTGCATCAGAAAATTGATTTTTTGGAGTGTACCAACAATTATTCAAAATGTCAATTGGATCGTGCCTCATGTTGAATAACCACTTTTGAAACCCTCACAGTGACCAAAATTGCCATTTTTACAGAGTTTTGCTTACTCAAAAGCTTCAATTTTTACTAATTTCAGGTACCGAAATTACTTTAAACACACTTATTTTAGTTGAAAAACTCATAATTCACACCCAACAGTCCTTTACAGTCAAAAGATTAAATGTTAAAATGTAATCCATATTGACCATTTTGGGAACGTTCGACAAGTCCGGAGTCATCGTTTTTCATCAGAAAATTGATTTTTTTACTGTACCAAAAATTATTCAAAATGTCAATTGGATCGTGCCTCATGTTGAATAACCACTTTTGAAACCCTCATAGTGACCAAAATTGCCATTTTTACAGAGCTTTGCTTACTCAAAAGCTTCCATTTTGACCAATTTCAGGCACCGAAATGACTTTAAACACACTTATTTTAGTTGAAAAAGTCATAATTCACATCCAACAGTCATTTAGAGTCAAAAGATTAAAAGTTAAAATTTCATCCATATTGACCATTTTGGGGAAAGTTCGACAGGTCCGGAGTCATCGTTTTTCATCAGAAATTTGATTTATTGGAGTGTACCAAAAATGATTCAAAATGTCAATTGGATTGTGTCTCATGTTGAATAACCACTTTTGAAACCCTCATAGTGACCAAAATTGCCATTTTTACAGAGCTTTGCTTACTCAAAAGCTTCCATTTTTACTAATTTCAGGCACCGAAATGACTTTAAACACACCTATTTTAGTTGAAAAAGTCTTAATTTACATCCAACAGTCATTTAGAGTCAAAAGATTAAAAGTTAACATTTCATCCATGTTGACCATTTTGGGAAAGTTTGACAGTTGCGGAGTCATAGTTTTTTCAGATAATTGATTTTTTTGGACTGTACCGAAAATGATTCAAAATGTCAATTGGATCGTGCCTCATGTTGAATATCTACTTTTGAAACCCTCATACTGACCAAAATTGCAATTTTTACAGAGTTTTGCTTACTCAAAAGCTTCCATTTTGACCAATTTCAGGCACCGAAATGACTTTAAACACACTTCTTTTAGTTGAAAAAGTCATATTTCACATCCAACAGTCATTTAGGGTCAAAAGATTAAATGTTAAAATTTCATCCATATTGGCCATTTTGGCAACGTTCGACAGGTCCGGAGTGATCGTTTTTGCATCAGAAAATTGATTTTTTGGAGTGTACCAAAAATTATTCAAAATGTCAATTGGATCGTGCCTCATGTTGAATAACCACTTTTGAAACCCTCATAGTGACCAAAATTGCCATTTTTACAGAGCTTTGCTTACTCAAAAGCTTCCATTTTGACCAATTTCAGGCACCGAAATGACTTTAAACACACTTATTTTAGTTGAAAAACTCATATTTCACAGCCAACATTCATTTAGAGTCAAAAGATTAAAAGATAAAATTTCATCCATGTTGACCAATTTGGGAAAGTTCGACAGGTTCGGAGTGATCGTTTTTGCATCAGACAATTGATTTTTTGGAGTGTACCAAAAATTATTCAAAATGTCAATTGGATCGTGCCTCATGTTGAATAACCACTTTTGAAACTCTCACAGTGACCAACATTGCCATTTT
Organism: Lissotriton helveticus; assembly: GCF_964261635.1. Taxonomy (NCBI): domain Eukaryota; kingdom Metazoa; phylum Chordata; class Amphibia; order Caudata; family Salamandridae; genus Lissotriton; species Lissotriton helveticus. The sequence continues at coordinate 340,884,748 of NC_136072.1, forward strand.
TACAGAGCTTTGCTTACTCAAAAGCTTCTATTTTGACCAATTTCAGGCACCGAAATGACTTTAAACACACTTATTTTAGTTGAAAAAGTCATAATTCACATCCAACAGTCATTTAGAGTCAAAAGATTAAAAGTTAAAATTTCATCCATGTTGACCATTTTGGGAAAGTTCGACAGGTCCGGAGTCATCGTTTTTCATCAGAAAATTGATTTTTTGACATGTACCAAAAATGATACAAAATGTCAATTGGATTGTGCCTCATGTTGAATAACCTCTTTTGAAACCCTCATAGTGACCAAAATTGCCATTTTTACAGAGTTTTGCTTACGCAAAAGCTTCCATTTTGACCAATTTCAGGCACCGAAATGACTTTAAACACACTTATTTTAGTTGAAAAACTCATATTTCACAGCCAACAGTCATTTACAGTCAAAAGATTAAATGTTAAAATTTCATCCATATTGACCATTTTGGGAACGTTCGACATGTCCAGAGTCATCGTTTTTCATCAGAAAATTGATTTTTGGAGTGTACCAAAAATGATTCAAAATGTCAATTGGATCGTGCCTCATGTTGAATAACCACTTTTGAAACCCTCACAGTTACCAAAATTGCCATTTTTACAGAGTTTTGCTTACTCAAAAGCTTCCATTTTGACCAATTTCAGGCACCAAAATGACTTTAACACACTTATTTTAGTTGAACAAGTCATAATTCACATCCAACAGTCATTTAGAGTCAAAAGATTAAAAGTTAAAATTTCATCCATATTGACCATTTTGGGAACGTTCGACAGTCATCGTTTTTCATCAGAAATTTTATTTTTTGGAGTGTACCAAAAATTATTCAAAATGTCAATTGGATTGTGCCTCGTGTTGAATAACCACTTTTGAAACCCTCATAGTGACCAAAATTGCCATTTTTACAGAGCTTTGCTTACTCAAAAGCTTCCATTTTGACCAATTTCAGGCACCAAAATGACTTTAAACACACTTATTTTAGTTGAAAAAGTCGTAATTTACATCCAACAGTCATTTAGAGTCAAAAGATTAAAAGTTAAAATTTCATCCATGTTGACCATTTTGGGAAAATTCGACAGGTCCGGAGTCATCGTTTTTCATCAGAAAATTGATTTTTTGGAGTGTACCAAAAATGATACAAAATGTCAATTGGATCGTGCCTCATGTTGAATAACCACTTTTGAAACCCTCAAAGTGACAAAAATTGCAGTTTTTACAGAGTTTTGCTTACTCAAAAGCTTCAATTTTTACTAATTGGAGGTACCGAAATTACTTTAAACACACTTATTTTAGTTGAAAAACTCATAATTCACATCCAACAGTCATTTACAGTCAAAAGATTAAATGTTAAAAGGTAATCCATATTGACCATTTTGGGAACGTTCGACAAGTCCGGAGTCATCGTTTTTCATCAGAAAATTGATTTTTTTACTGTACCAAAAATTATTCAAAATGTTAATTGGATCGTGCCTCATGTTGAATAACCACTTTTGAAACCCTCATAGTGACCAAAATTGCCATTTTTACAGAGCTTTGCTTACTCAAAAGCTTCCATTTTGACCAATTTCAGGCACCGAAATGACTTTAAACACACTAATTTTAGTTGAAAAACTCATATTTTACAGCCAACATTCATTTAGAGTCAAAAGATTAAAAGATAAAATTTCATCCATGTTGACCATTTTGGGAAAGTTCGACAGGTCCGGAGTGATCGTTTTTGCATCAGAAAATTGATTTTTTGGAGTGTACCAAAAATTATTCAAAATGTCAATTGGATCGTGCCTCATGTTGAATAACCACTTTTGAAACTCTCACAGTGACCAACATTGCCATTTTTACAGAGCTTTGCTTACTCAAAGCTTCTATTTTGACCAATTTCAGGCACCGAAATGACTTTAAACACACTTATTTTAGTTGAAAAAGTCATAATTCACATCCAACAGTCATTTAGAGTCAAAAGATTAAAAGTTAAAATTTCATCCATGTTGACCATTTTGGGAAAGTTCGACAGGTCCGGAGTCATCGTTTTTCATCAGAAAATTGATTTTTTGACATGTACCAAAAATGATACAAAATGTCAATTGGATTGTGCCTCATGTTGAATAACCTCTTTTGAAACCCTCATAGTGACCAAAATTGCAATTTTTACAGAGTTTTGCTTACGCAAAAGCTTCCATTTTGACCAATTTCAGGCACCGAAATGACTTTAAACACACTTATTTTAGTTGAAAAACTCATATTTCACAGCCAACAGTCATTTACAGTCAAAAGATTAAATGTTAAAATTTCATCCATATTGACCATTTTGGGAACGTTCGACATGTCCAGAGTCATCGTTTTTCATCAGAAAATTGATTTTTGGAGTGTACAAAAAATGATTCAAAATGTCAATTGGATCGTGCCTCATGTTGAATAACCACTTTTGAAACCCTCACAGTTACCAAAATTGCCATTTTTACAGAGTTTTGCTTACTCAAAAGCTTCCATTTTGACCAATTTCAGGCACCAAAATGACTTTAACACACTTATTTTAGTTGAACAAGTCATAATTCACATCCAACAGTCATTTAGAGTCAAAAGATTAAAAGTTAAAATTTCATCCATATTGACCATTTTGGGAACGTTCGACAGTCATCGTTTTTCATCAGAAATTTTATTTTTTGGAGTGTACCAAAAATTATTCAAAATGTCAATTGGATTGTGCCTCGTGTTGAATAACCACTTTTGAAACCCTCATAGTGACCAAAATTGCCATTTTTACAGAGCTTTGCTTACTCAAAAGCTTCCATTTTGACCAATTTCAGGCACCAAAATGACTTTAAACACACTTATTTTAGTTGAAAAAGTCGTAATTTACATCCAACAGTCATTTAGAGTCAAAAGATTAAAAGTTAAAATTTCATCCATGTTGACCATTTTGGGAAAATTCGACAGGTCCGGAGTCATCGTTTTTCATCAGAAAATTGATTTTTTGGAGTGTACCAAAAATGATACAAAATGTCAATTGGATCGTGCCTCATGTTGAATAACCACTTTTGAAACCCTCAAAGTGACAAAAATTGCAGTTTTTACAGAGTTTTGCTTACTCAAAAGCTTCAATTTTTACTAATTGGAGGTACCGAAATTACTTTAAACACACTTATTTTAGTTGAAAAACTCATAATTCACATCCAACAGTCATTTACAGTCAAAAGATTAAATGTTAAAAGGTAATCCATATTGACCATTTTGGGAACGTTCGACAAGTCCGGAGTCATCGTTTTTCATCAGAAAATTGATTTTTTTACTGTACCAAAAATTATTCAAAATGTTAATTGGATCGTGCCTCATGTTGAATAACCACTTTTGAAACCCTCATAGTGACCAAAATTGCCATTTTTACAGGGCTTTGCTTACTCAAAAGCTTCCATTTTGACCAATTTCAGGCACCGAAATGACTTTAAACACACTAATTTTAGTTGAAAAAGTCATATTTCACATCCAACAGTCATTTACAGTCAAAAGATTAAATGTTAAAAGGTAATCCATATTGACCATTTTGGGAACGTTCGACAAGTCCAGAGTCATCGTTTTTTATCAGAAAATTGATTTTTTTACTGTACCAAAAATTATTCAAAATGTCAATTGGATCGTGCCTCATGTTGAATAACCACTTTTGAAACCCTCATAGTGACCAAAATTGCCATTTTTACAGAGCTTTGCTTACTCAAAAGCTTCCATTTTGACCAATTTCAGGCACCGAAATGACTTTAAACACACTTATTTTAGTTGAAAAAGTCATAATTCACATCCAACAGTCATTTAGAGTCAAAAGATTAAAAGTTAAAATTTCATCCATATTGACCATTTTGGGGAAAGTTCGACAGGTCCGGAGTCATCGTTTTTCATCAGAAATTTGATTTATTGGAGTGTACCAAAAATGATTCAAAATGTCAATTGGATTGTGCCTCATGTTGAATAACCACTTTTGAAACCCTCATAGTGACCAAAATTGCCATTTTTACAGAGCTTTGCTTACTCAAAAGCTTCCATTTTTACTAATTTCAGGCACCGAAATGACTTTAAACACACCTATTTTAGTTGAAAAAGTCTTAATTTACATCCAACAGTCATTTAGAGTCAAAAGATTAAAAGTTAACATTTCATCCATGTTGACCATTTTGGGAAAGTTTGACAGTTGCGGAGTCATAGTTTTTTCAGATAATTGATTTTTTTGGACTGTACCGAAAATGATTCAAAATGTCAATTGGATCGTGCCTCATGTTGAATATCTACTTTTGAAACCCTCATACTGACCAAAATTGCAATTTTTACAGAGTTTTGCTTACTCAAAAGCTTCCATTTTGACCAATTTCAGGCACCGAAATGACTTTAAACACACTTCTTTTAGTTGAAAAAGTCATATTTCACATCCAACAGTCATTTAGGGTCAAAAGATTAAATGTTAAAATTTCATCCATATTGGCCATTTTGGCAACGTTCGACAGGTCCGGAGTGATCGTTTTTGCATCAGAAAATTGATTTTTTGGAGTGTACCAAAAATTATTCAAAATGTCAATTGGATCGTGCCTCATGTTGAATAACCACTTTTGAAACCCTCATAGTGACCAAAATTGCCATTTTTACAGAGCTTTGCTTACTCAAAAGCTTCCATTTTGACCAATTTCAGGCACCGAAATGACTTTAAACACACTTATTTTAGTTGAAAAACTCATATTTCACAGCCAACATTCATTTAGAGTCAAAAGATTAAAAGATAAAATTTCATCCATGTTGACCAATTTGGGAAAGTTCGACAGGTTCGGAGTGATCGTTTTTGCATCAGACAATTGATTTTTTGGAGTGTACCAAAAATTATTCAAAATGTCAATTGGATCGTGCCTCATGTTGAATAACCACTTTTGAAACTCTCACAGTGACCAACATTGCCATTTTTACAGAGCTTTGCTTACTCAAAAGCTTCTATTTTGACCAATTTCAGGCACCGAAATGACTTTAAACACACTTATTTTAGTTGAAAAAGTCATAATTCACATCCAACAGTCATTTAGAGTCAAAAGATTAAAAGTTAAAATTTCATCCATGTTGACCATTTTGGGAAAGTTCGACAGGTCCGGAGTCATCGTTTTTCATCAGAAAATAGATTTTTTGACATGTACCAAAAATGATACAAAATGTCAATTGGATTGTGCCTCATGTTGAATAACCTCTTTTGAAACCCTCATAGTGACCAAAATTGCCATTTTTACAGAGTTTTGCTTACGCAAAAGCTTCCATTTTGACCAATTTCAGGCACCGAAATGACTTTAAACACACTTATTTTAGTTGAAAAACTCATATTTCACAGCCAACAGTCATTTACAGTCAAAAGATTAAATGTTAAAATTTCATCCATATTGACCATTTTGGGAACGTTCGACATGTCCAGAGTCATCGTTTTTCATCAGAAAATTGATTTTTGGAGTGTACCAAAAATGATTCAAAATGTCAATTGGATCGTGCCTCATGTTGAATAACCACTTTTGAAACCCTCACAGTTACCAAAATTGCCATTTTTACAGAGTTTTGCTTACTCAAAAGCTTCCATTTTGACCAATTTCAGGCACCAAAATGACTTTAACACACTTATTTTAGTTGAACAAGTCATAATTCACATCCAACAGTCATTTAGAGTCAAAAGATTAAAAGTTAAAATTTCATCCATATTGACCATTTTGGGAACGTTCGACAGTCATCGTTTTTCATCAGAAATTTTATTTTTTGGAGTGTACCAAAAATTATTCAAAATGTCAATTGGATTGTGCCTCGTGTTGAATAACCACTTTTGAAACCCTCATAGTGACCAAAATTGCCATTTTTACAGAGCTTTGCTTACTCAAAAGCTTCCATTTTGACCAATTTCAGGCACCAAAATGACTTTAAACACACTTATTTTAGTTGAAAAAGTCGTAATTTACATCCAACAGTCATTTAGAGTCAAAAGATTAAAAGTTAAAATTTCATCCATGTTGACCATTTTGGGAAAATTCGACAGGTCCGGAGTCATCGTTTTTCATCAGAAAATTGATTTTTTGGAGTGTACCAAAAATGATACAAAATGTCAATTGGATCGTGCCTCATGTTGAATAACCACTTTTGAAACCCTCAAAGTGACAAAAATTGCAGTTTTTACAGAGTTTTGCTTACTCAAAAGCTTCAATTTTTACTAATTGGAGGTACCGAAATTACTTTAAACACACTTATTTTAGTTGAAAAACTCATAATTCACATCCAACAGTCATTTACAGTCAAAAGATTAAATGTTAAAAGGTAATCCATATTGACCATTTTGGGAACGTTCGACAAGTCCGGAGTCATCGTTTTTCATCAGAAAATTGATTTTTTTACTGTACCAAAAATTATTCAAAATGTTAATTGGATCGTGCCTCATGTTGAATAACCACTTTTGAAACCCTCATAGTGACCAAAATTGCCATTTTTACAGAGCTTTGCTTACTCAAAAGCTTCCATTTTGACCAATTTCAGGCACCGAAATGACTTTAAACACACTAATTTTAGTTGAAAAACTCATATTTTACAGCCAACATTCATTTAGAGTCAAAAGATTAAAAGATAAAATTTCATCCATGTTGACCATTTTGGGAAAGTTCGACAGGTCCGGAGTGATCGTTTTTGCATCAGAAAATTGATTTTTTGGAGTGTACCAAAAATTATTCAAAATGTCAATTGGATCGTGTCTCATGTTGAATAACCACTTTTGAAACTCTCACAGTGACCAACATTGCCATTTTTACAGAGCTTTGCTTACTCAAAAGCTTCTATTTTGACCAATTTCAGGCACCGAAATGACTTTAAACACACTTATTTTAGTTGAAAAAGTCATAATTCACATCCAACAGTCATTTAGAGTCAAAAGATTAAAAGTTAAAATTTCATCCATGTTGACCATTTTGGGAAAGTTCGACAGGTCCGGAGTCATCGTTTTTCATCAGAAAATTGATTTTTTGACGTGTACCAAAAAGGATACAAAATGTCAATTGGATTGTGCCTCATGTTGAATAACCTCTTTTGAAACCCTCATAGTGACCAAAATTGCAATTTTTACAGAGTTTTGCTTACTCAAAAGCTTCCATTTTGACCAATTTCAGGCACCGAAATGACTTTAAACACACTTATTTTAGTTGAAAAACTCATATTTCACAGCCAACAGTCATTTACAGTCAAAAGATTAAAAGTTAAAATTTCATCCATATTGACCATTTTGGGAACGTTCGACAGTCATCGTTTTTCATCAGAAATTTTATTTTTTGGAGTGTACCAAAAATTATTCAAAATGTCAATTGGATTGTGCCTCGTGTTGAATAACCACTTTTGAAACCCTCATAGTGACCAAAATTGCCATTTTTACAGAGCTTTGCTTACTCAAAAGCTTCCATTTTGACCAATTTCAGGCACCAAAATGACTTTAAACACACTTATTTTAGTTGAAAAAGTCGTAATTTACATCCAACAGTCATTTAGAGTCAAAAGATTAAAAGTTAAAATTTCATCCATGTTGACCATTTTGGGAAAATTCGACAGGTCCGGAGTCATCGTTTTTCATCAGAAAATTGATTTTTTGGAGTGTACCAAAAATGATACAAAATGTCAATTGGATCGTGCCTCATGTTGAATAACCACTTTTGAAACCCTCAAAGTGACAAAAATTGCAGTTTTTACAGAGTTTTGCTTACTCAAAAGCTTCAATTTTTACTAATTGGAGGTACCGAAATTACTTTAAACACACTTATTTTAGTTGAAAAACTCATAATTCACATCCAACAGTCATTTACAGTCAAAAGATTAAATGTTAAAAGGTAATCCATATTGACCATTTTGGGAACGTTCGACAAGTCCGGAGTCATCGTTTTTCATCAGAAAATTGATTTTTTTACTGTACCAAAAATTATTCAAAATGTTAATTGGATCGTGCCTCATGTTGAATAACCACTTTTGAAACCCTCATAGTGACCAAAATTGCCATTTTTACAGAGCTTTGCTTACTCAAAAGCTTCCATTTTGACCAATTTCAGGCACCGAAATGACTTTAAACACACTAATTTTAGTTGAAAAACTCATATTTTACAGCCAACATTCATTTAGAGTCAAAAGATTAAAAGATAAAATTTCATCCATGTTGACCATTTTGGGAAAGTTCGACAGGTCCGGAGTGATCGTTTTTGCATCAGAAAATTGATTTTTTGGAGTGTACCAAAAATTATTCAAAATGTCAATTGGATCGTGCCTCATGTTGAATAACCACTTTTGAAACTCTCACAGTGACCAACATTGCCATTTTTACAGAGCTTTGCTTACTCAAAAGCTTCTATTTTGACCAATTTCAGGCACCGAAATGACTTTAAACACACTTATTTTAGTTGAAAAAGTCATAATTCACATCCAACAGTCATTTAGAGTCAAAAGATTAAAAGTTAAAATTTCATCCATGTTGACCATTTTGGGAAAGTTCGACAGGTCCGGAGTCATCGTTTTTCATCAGAAAATTGATTTTTTGACGTGTACCAAAAAGGATACAAAATGTCAATTGGATTGTGCCTCATGTTGAATAACCTCTTTTGAAACCCTCATAGTGACCAAAATTGCAATTTTTACAGAGTTTTGCTTACTCAAAAGCTTCCATTTTGACCAATTTCAGGCACCGAAATGACTTTAAACACACTTATTTTAGTTGAAAAACTCATATTTCACAGCCAACAGTCATTTACAGTCAAAAGATTAAATGTTAAAATTTCATCCATATTGACCATTTTGGGAACGTTCGACAGGTCCAGAGACATCGTTTTTCATCAGAAAATGGATTTTTGGAGTGTACCAAAAATGATTCAAAATGTCAATTGGATCGTGCCTCATGTTGAATATCTACTTTTGAAACCCTCATACTGACCAAAATGGCAATTTTTACAGAGTTTTGCTTACTCAAAAATTTCCATTTTGACCAATTTCAGGCACCGAAATGACTTTAAACACACTTCTTTTAGTTGAAAAAGTCATATTTCACATCCAACAGTCAATTAGGGTCAAAAGATTAAATGTTAAAATTTCATCCATATTGGCAATTTTGGCAACGTTCGACAGGTCCGGAGTGATCGTTTTTGCATCAGAAAATTGATTTTTTGGAGTGTACCAACAATTATTCAAAATGTCAATTGGATCGTGCCTCATGTTGAATAACCACTTTTGAAACCCTCACAGTGACCAAAATTGCCATTTTTACAGAGTTTTGCTTACTCAAAAGCTTCAATTTTTACTAATTTCAGGTACCGAAATTACTTTAAACACACTTATTTTAGTTGAAAAACTCATAATTCACACCCAACAGTCCTTTACAGTCAAAAGATTAAATGTTAAAATGTAATCCATATTGACCATTTTGGGAACGTTCGACAAGTCCGGAGTCATCGTTTTTCATCAGAAAATTGATTTTTTTACTGTACCAAAAATTATTCAAAATGTCAATTGGATCGTGCCTCATGTTGAATAACCACTTTTGAAACCCTCATAGTGACCAAAATTGCCATTTTTACAGAGCTTTGCTTACTCAAAAGCTTCCATTTTGACCAATTTCAGGCACCGAAATGACTTTAAACACACTTATTTTAGTTGAAAAAGTCATAATTCACATCCAACAGTCATTTAGAGTCAAAAGATTAAAAGTTAAAATTTCATCCATATTGACCATTTTGGGGAAAGTTCGACAGGTCCGGAGTCATCGTTTTTCATCAGAAATTTGATTTATTGGAGTGTACCAAAAATGATTCAAAATGTCAATTGGATTGTGCCTCATGTTGAATAACCACTTTTGAAACCCTCATAGTGACCAAAATTGCCATTTTTACAGAGCTTTGCTTACTCAAAAGCTTCCATTTTTACTAATTTCAGGCACCGAAATGACTTTAAACACACTTATTTTAGTTGAAAAAGTCTTAATTTACATCCAACAGTCATTTAGAGTCAAAAGATTAAAAGTTAACATTTCATCCATGTTGACCATTTTGGGAAAGTTTGACAGTTGCGGAGTCATAGTTTTTTCAGATAATTGATTTTTTTGGACTGTACCGAAAATGATTCAAAATGTCAATTGGATCGTGCCTCATGTTGAATATCTACTTTTGAAACCCTCATACTGACCAAAATTGCAATTTTTACAGAGTTTTGCTTACTCAAAAGCTTCCATTTTGACCAATTTCAGGCACCGAAATGACTTTAAACACACTTCTTTTAGTTGAAAAAGTCATATTTCACATCCAACAGTCATTTAGGGTCAAAAGATTAAATGTTAAAATTTCATCCATATTGGCCATTTTGGCAACGTTCGACAGGTCCGGAGTGATCGTTTTTGCATCAGAAAATTGATTTTTTGGAGTGTACCAAAAATTATTCAAAATGTCAATTGGATCGTGCCTCATGTTGAATAACCACTTTTGAAACTCTCACAGTGACCAAAATTGCCATTTTTACAGAGTTTTGCTTACTCAAAAGCTTCAATTTTTACTAATTTCAGGTACCGAAATTACTTTAAACACACTTATTTTAGTTGAAAAACTCATAATTCACATCCAACAGTCCTTTACAGTCAAAAGATTAAATGTTAAAATGTAATCCATATTGACCATTTTGGGAACGTTCGACAAGTCCGGAGTCATCGTTTTTCATCAGAAAATTGATTTTTTTACTGTACCAAAAATTATTCAAAATGTTAATTGGATCGTGCCTCATGTTGAATAACCACTTTTGAAACCCTCATAGTGACCAAAATTGCCATTTTTACAGAGCTTTGCTTACTCAAAAGCTTCCATTTTGACCAATTTCAGGCACCGAAATGACTTTAAACACACTTATTTTAGTTGAAAAACTCATATTTCACAGCCAACATTCATTTAGAGTCAAAAGATTAAAAGATAAAATTTCATCCATGTTGACCAATTTGGGAAAGTTCGACAGGTTCGGAGTGATCGTTTTTGCATCAGACAATTGATTTTTTGGAGTGTACCAAAAATTATTCAAAATGTCAATTGGATCGTGCCTCATGTTGAATAACCACTTTTGAAACTCTCACAGTGACCAACATTGCCATTTTTACAGAGCTTTGCTTACTCAAAAGCTTCTATTTTGACCAATTTCAGGCACCGAAATGACTTTAAACACACTTATTTTAGTTGAAAAAGTCATAATTCACATCCAACAGTCATTTAGAGTCAAAAGATTAAAAGTTAAAATTTCATCCATGTTGACCATTTTGGGAAAGTTCGACAGGTCCGGAGTCATTGTTTTTCATCAGAAAATTGATTTTTTGACATGTACCAAAAATGATACAAAATGTCAATTGGATTGTGCCTCATGTTGAATAACCTCTTTTGAAACCCTCATAGTGACCAAAATTGCCATTTTTACAGAGTTTTGCTTACGCAAAAGCTTCCATTTTGACCAATTTCAGGCACCGAAATGACTTTAAACACACTTATTTTAGTTGAAAAACTCATATTTCACAGCCAACAGTCATTTACAGTCAAAAGATTAAATGTTAAAATTTCATCCATATTGACCATTTTGGGAACGTTCGACATGTCCAGAGTCATCGTTTTTCATCAGAAAATTGATTTTTGGAGTGTACCAAAAATGATTCAAAATGTCAATTGGATCGTGCCTCATGTTGAATAACCACTTTTGAAACCCTCACAGTTACCAAAATTGCCATTTTTACAGAGTTTTGCTTACTCAAAAGCTTCCATTTTGACCAATTTCAGGCACCAAAATGACTTTAACACACTTATTTTAGTTGAACAAGTCATAATTCACATCCAACAGTCATTTAGAGTCAAAAGATTAAAAGTTAAAATTTCATCCATATTGACCATTTTGGGAACGTTCGACAGTCATCGTTTTTCATCAGAAATTTTATTTTTTGGAGTGTACCAAAAATTATTCAAAATGTCAATTGGATTGTGCCTCGTGTTGAATAACCACTTTTGAAACCCTCATAGTGACCAAAATTGCCATTTTTACAGAGCTTTGCTTACTCAAAAGCTTCCATTTTGACCAATTTCAGGCACCAAAATGACTTTAAACACACTTATTTTAGTTGAAAAAGTCGTAATTTACATCCAACAGTCATTTAGAGTCAAAAGATTAAAAGTTAAAATTTCATCCATGTTGACCATTTTGGGAAAATTCGACAGGTCCGGAGTCATCGTTTTTCATCAGAAAATTGATTTTTTGGAGTGTACCAAAAATGATACAAAATGTCAATTGGATCGTGCCTCATGTTGAATAACCACTTTTGAAACCCTCAAAGTGACAAAAATTGCAGTTTTTACAGAGTTTTGCTTACTCAAAAGCTTCAATTTTTACTAATTGGAGGTACCGAAATTACTTTAAACACACTTATTTTAGTTGAAAAACTCATAATTCACATCCAACAGTCATTTACAGTCAAAAGATTAAATGTTAAAAGGTAATCCATATTGACCATTTTGGGAACGTTCGACAAGTCCGGAGTCATCGTTTTTCATCAGAAAATTGATTTTTTTACTGTACCAAAAATTATTCAAAATGTTAATTGGATCGTGCCTCATGTTGAATAACCACTTTTGAAACCCTCATAGTGACCAAAATTGCCATTTTTACAGAGCTTTGCTTACTCAAAAGCTTCCATTTTGACCAATTTCAGGCACCGAAATGACTTTAAACACACTAATTTTAGTTGAAAAACTCATATTTTACAGCCAACATTCATTTAGAGTCAAAAGATTAAAAGATAAAATTTCATCCATGTTGACCATTTTGGGAAAGTTCGACAGGTCCGGAGTGATCGTTTTTGCATCAGAAAATTGATTTTTTGGAGTGTACCAAAAATTATTCAAAATGTCAATTGGATCGTGCCTCATGTTGAATAACCACTTTTGAAACTCTCACAGTGACCAACATTGCCATTTTTACAGAGCTTTGCTTACTCAAAAGCTTCTATTTTGACCAATTTCAGGCACCGAAATGACTTTAAACACACTTATTTTAGTTGAAAAAGTCATAATTCACATCCAACAGTCATTTAGAGTCAAAAGATTAAAAGTTAAAATTTCATCCATGTTGACCATTTTGGGAAAGTTCGACAGGTCCGGAGTCATCGTTTTTCATCAGAAAATTGATTTTTTGACGTGTACCAAAAAGGATACAAAATGTCAATTGGATTGTGCCTCATGTTGAATAACCTCTTTTGAAACCCTCATAGTGACCAAAATTGCAATTTTTACAGAGTTTTGCTTACTCAAAAGCTTCCATTTTGACCAATTTCAGGCACCGAAATGACTTTAAACACACTTATTTTAGTTGAAAAACTCATATTTCACAGCCAACAGTCATTTACAGTCAAAAGATTAAATGTTAAAATTTCATCCATATTGACCATTTTGGGAACGTTCGACAGGTCCAGAGACATCGTTTTTCATCAGAAAATGGATTTTTGGAGTGTACCAAAAATGATTCAAAATGTCAATTGGATCGTGCCTCATGTTGAATAACCACTTTTGAAACCCTCACAGTGACCAAAATTGCCATTTTTACAGAGTTTTGCTTACTCAAAAGCTTCCATTTTGACCAATTTCAGGCACCAAAATGACTTTAACACACGTATTTTAGTTGAACAAGTCGTAATTTACATCCAACAGTCATTTAGAGTCAAAAGATTAAAAGTAAAAATTTCATCCATGTTGACCATTTTGGGAAAGTTCGACAGGTCCGGAGTCACCGTTTTTCATCAGAAAATTGATTTTTTGACGTGTACCAAAAATGATACAAAATGTCAATTGGATTGTGCCTCATGTTGAATAACCACTTTTGAAACCCTCATAGTGACCAAAATTGCCATTTTTACAGAGTTTTGCTTACTCAAAAGCTTCCATTTTGACCAATTTCAGGCACCGAAATGACTTTAAACACACTTATTTTAGTTGAAAAACTCATATTTCACAGCCAACAGTCATTTACAGTCAAAAGATTAAATGTTAAAATTTCATCCATATTGACCATTTTGGGAACGTTCAACAGGTCCAGAGTCATCGTTTTTCATCAGAAAATTGATTTTTGGAGTGTACCAAAAATGATTCAAAATGTCAATTGGATCGTGCCTCATGTTGAATAACCACTTTTGAAACCCTCACAGTGACCAAAATTGCCATTTTTACAGAGTTTTGCTTACTCAAAAGCTTCAATTTTTACTAATTTCAGGCACCGAAATGACTTTAAACACACTTATTTTAGTTGAAAAACTCATATTTCACAGCCAACATTCATTTAGAGTCAAAAGATTAAAAGATCAAATTTCATCCATGTTGACCATTTTGGGAAAGTTCGACAGGTCCGGAGTGATCGTTTTTGCATCAGAAAATTGATTTTTTGGAGTGTACCAAAAATTATTCAAAATGTCAATTGGATCGTGCCTCATGTTGAATAACCACTTTTGAAACTCTCACAGTGACCAACATTGCCATTTTTACAGAGCTTTGCTTACTCAAAAGCTTCCATTTTGACCAATTTCAGGCACCGAAATGACTTTAAACCCACTTATTTTAGTTGAAAAACTCATATTTCACAGCCAACAGTCATTTACAGTCAAAAGATTAAATGTTAAAATTTCATCCATATTGACCAATTTGGGAATGTTCGACAGGTCCAGAGTCATCGTTTTTCATCAGAAAATTGATTTTTGGAGTGTACCAAAAATGATTCAAAATGTCAATTGGATCGTGCCTCATGTTGAATAACCACTTTTGAAACCCTCACAATGACCAAAATTGCCATTTTTACAGAGTTTTGCTTACTCAAAAGCTTCCATTTTGACCAATTTCAGGCACCGAAATGACTTTAAACACACTTATTTTAGTTGAAAAAGTCATAATTCACATCCAACAGTCATTTTGAGTCAATAGATTAAAAGTTAAAATTTCATCCATGTTGACCATTTTGGGAAAGTTTGACAGGTCCGGGGTCATCGTTTTTCATCAGAAAATTGATTTTTTGGAGTGTACCAAAAATGATTCAAAATGTCAATTGGATTGTGCCTCATGTTGAATAACCGCTTTTGAAACCCTCACAGTGACCAAAATTGCCATTTTTACAGAGCTTTGCTTACTTAAAAGCTTCCATTTTGACCAATTTCAGGCACCAAAATGACTTTACACACTTATTTTAATTGAACAAGTCATAATTCACATCCAACAGTCATTTAGAGTCAAAAGATTAAAAGTTAAAATTTCATCCATATTGACCATTTTGGGAACGTTCGACAGTCATCGTTTTTCATCAGAAATTTTATTTTTTGGAGTGTACCAAAAATTATTCAAAATGTCACTTGGATTGTGCCTCATGTTGAATAACCACTTTTGAAACCCTCATAGTGACCAAAATTGCCATTTTTACAGAGCTTGACTTACTCAAAAGCTTCCATTTTGACCAATTTCAGACACCGAAATGACTTTAAACACACTTATTTTAGTTGAAAAAGTCTTAATTTACATCCAACAGTCATTTAGAGTCAAAAGATTAAAAGTTAAAATTTCATCCATGTTGACCATTTTGGGAAAGTTTGACAGTTGCGGAGTCATAGTTTTTTCAGATAATTGATTTTTTTGGACTGTACCGAAAATGATTCAAAATGTCAATTGGATCGTGCCTCATGTTGAATATCTACTTTTGAAACCCTCAGACTGACCAAAATTGCAATTTTTACAGAGTTTTGCTTACTCAAAAGCTTCCATTTTGACCAATTTCAGGCACCGAAATGACTTTAAACACACTTCTTTTAGTTGAAAAAGTCATATTTCACATCCAACAGTCATTTAGGGTCAAAAGATTAAATGTTAAAATTTCATCCATATTGGCCATTTTGGCAACGTTCGACAGGTCCGGAGTGATCGTTTTTGCATCAGAAAATTGATTTTTTGGAGTGTACCAAAAATTATTCAAAATGTCAATTGGATCGTGCCTCATGTTGAATAACCACTTTTGAAACTCTCACAGTGACCAAAATTGCCATTTTTACAGAGTTTTGCTTACTCAAAAGCTTCAATTTTTACTAATTTCAGGTACCGAAATTACTTTAAACACACTTATTTTAGTTGAAAAACTCCTAATTCACATCCAACAGTCATTTACAGTCAAAAGATTAAATGTTAAAAGGTAATCCATATTGACCATTTTGGGAACGTTCGACAAGTCCGGAGTCATCGTTTTTCATCAGAAAATTGATTTTTTTACTGTACCAAAAATTATTCAAAATGTTAATTGGATCGTGCCTCATGTTGAATAACCACTTTTGAAACCCTCATAGTGACCAAAATTGCCATTTTTACAGAGCTTTGCTTACTCAAAAGCTTCCATTTTGACCAATTTCAGGCACCGAAATGACTTTAAACACACTAATTTTAGTTGAAAAACTCATATTTTACAGCCAACATTCATTTAGAGTCAAAAGATTAAAAGATAAAATTTCATCCATGTTGACCATTTTGGGAAAGTTCGACAGGTCCGGAGTGATCGTTTTTGCATCAGAAAATTGATTTTTTGGAGTGTACCAAAAATTATTCAAAATGTCAATTGGATCGTGCCTCATGTTGAATAACCACTTTTGAAACTCTCACAGTGACCAACATTGCCATTTTTACAGAGCTTTGCTTACTCAAAAGCTTCTATTTTGACCAATTTCAGGCACCGAAATGACTTTAAACACACTTATTTTAGTTGAAAAAGTCATAATTCACATCCAACAGTCATTTAGAGTCAAAAGATTAAAAGTTAAAATTTCATCCATGTTGACCATTTTGGGAAAGTTCGACAGTCATCGTTTTTCATCAGAAATTTTATTTTTTGGAGTGTAACAAAAATTATTCAAAATGTCAATTGGATCGTGCCTCATGTTGAATAACCACTTTTGAAACCCTCACAGTGACCAAAATTGCCATTTTTACAGAGTTTTGCTTACTCAAAAGCTTCCATTTTGACCAATTTCAGGCACCAAAATGACTTTAACACACGTATTTTAGTTGAACAAGTCGTAATTTACATCCAACAGTCATTTAGAGTCAAAAGATTAAAAGTAAAAATTTCATCCATGTTGACCATTTTGGGAAAGTTCGACAGGTCCGGAGTCACCGTTTTTCATCAGAAAATTGATTTTTTGACGTGTACCAAAAATGATACAAAATGTCAATTGGATTGTGCCTCATGTTGAATAACCACTTTTGAAACCCTCAAAGTGACAAAAATTGCAGTTTTTACAGAGTTTTGCTTACTCAAAAGCTTCAATTTTTACTAATTGGAGGTACCGAAATTACTTTAAACACACTTATTTTAGTTGAAAAACTCATATTTCACAGCCAACAGTCATTTACAGTCAAAAGATTAAATGTTAAAATTTCATCCATATTGACCATTTTGGGAACGTTCAACAGGTCCAGAGTCATCGTTTTTCATCAGAAAATTGATTTTTGGAGTGTACCAAAAATGATTCAAAATGTCAATTGGATCGTGCCTCATGTTGAATAACCACTTTTGAAACCCTCACAGTGACCAAAATTGCCATTTTTACAGAGTTTTGCTTACTCAAAAGCTTCAATTTTTACTAATTTCAGGCACCGAAATGACTTTAAACACACTTATTTTAGTTGAAAAACTCATATTTCACAGCCAACATTCATTTAGAGTCAAAAGATTAAAAGATAAAATTTCATCCATGTTGACCATTTTGGGAAAGTTCGACAGGTCCGATGTGATCGTTTTTGCATCAGAAAATTGATTTTTTGGAGTGTACCAAAAATTATTCAAAATGTCAATTGGATCGTGCCTCATGTTGAATAACCACTTTTGAAACTCTCACAGTGACCAACATTGCCATTTTTACAGAGCTTTGCTTACTCAAAAGCTTCCATTTTGACCAATTTCAGGCACCGAAATGACTTTAAACCCACTTATTTTAGTTGAAAAACTCATATTTCACAGCCAACAGTCATTTACAGTCAAAAGATTAAATGTTAAAATTTCATCCATATTGACCAATTTGGGAACGTTCGACAGGTCCAGAGTCATCGTTTTTCATCAGAAAATTGATTTTTGGAGTGTACCAAAAATGATTCAAAATGTCAATTGGATCGTGCCTCATGTTGAATAACCACTTTTGAAACCCTCACAATGACCAAAATTGCCATTTTTACAGAGTTTTGCTTACTCAAAAGCTTCCATTTTGACCAATTTCAGGCACCAAAATGACTTTAACACACTTATTTTAGTTGAACAAGTCATAATTCACATCCAACAGTCATTTAGAGTCAAAAGATTAAAAGTTAAAATTTCATCCATATTGACCATTTTGGGAACGTTCGACAGTCATCGTTTTTCATCAGAAATTTTATTTTTTGGAGTGTACCAAAAATTATTCAAAATGTCAATTGGATTGTGCCTCGTGTTGAATAACCACTTTTGAAACCCTCATAGTGACCAAAATTGCCATTTTTACAGAGCTTTGCTTACTCAAAAGCTTCCATTTTGACCAATTTCAGGCACCAAAATGACTTTAAACACACTTATTTTAGTTGAAAAAGTCGTAATTTACATCCAACAGTCATTTAGAGTCAAAAGATTAAAAGTTAAAATTTCATCCATGTTGACCATTTTGGGAAAATTCGACAGGTCCGGAGTCATCGTTTTTCATCAGAAAATTGATTTTTTGGAGTGTACCAAAAATGATACAAAATGTCAATTGGATCGTGCCTCATGTTGAATAACCACTTTTGAAACCCTCAAAGTGACAAAAATTGCAGTTTTTACAGAGTTTTGCTTACTCAAAAGCTTCAATTTTTACTAATTGGAGGTACCGAAATTACTTTAAACACACTTATTTTAGTTGAAAAACTCATAATTCACATCCAACATTCATTTACAGTCAAAAGATTAAATGTTAAAAGGTAATCCATATTGACCATTTTGGGAACGTTCGACAAGTCCGGAGTAATCGTTTTTCATCAGAAAATTGATTTTTTTACTGTACCAAAAATTATTCAAAATGTTAATTGGATCCTGCCACATGTTGAATAACCACTTTTGAAACCCTCATAGTGACCAAAATTGCCATTTTTACAGAGCTTTGCTTACTCAAAAGCTTCCATTTTGACCAATTTCAGGCACCGAAATGACTTTAAACACACTTATTTTAGTTGAAAAACTCATATTTTACAGCCAACATTCATTTAGAGTCAAAAGATTAAAAGATAAAATTTCATCCATGTTGACCATTTTGGGAAAGTTCGACAGTCCGGAGTGATCGTTTTTGCATCAGAAAATTGATTTTTTGGAGTGTACCAAAAATTATTCAAAATGTCAATTGGATCGTGCCTCATGTTGAATAACCACTTTTGAAACTCTCACAGTGACCAACATTGCCATTTTTACAGAGCTTTGCTTACTCAAAAGCTTCTATTTTGACCAATTTCAGGCACCGAAATGACTTTAAACACACTTATTTTAGTTGAAAAAGTCATATTTCACAGCCAACAGTCATTTACAGTCAAAAGATTAAATGTTAACATTTCATCCATATTGACCATTTTGGGAACGTTCGACAGGTCCAGAGTCATCGTTTTTCATCAGAAAATTGATTTTTGGAGTGTACCAAAAATGATTCAAAATGTCAATTGGATCGTGCCTCATGTTGAATAACCACTTTTGAAACCCTCACAGTGACCAACATTGCCATTTTTACAGAGTTTTGCTTACTCAAAAGCTTCCATTTTGACCAATTTCAGGCACCAAAATGACTTTAACACACTTATTTTAGTTGAACAAGTCATAATTCACATCCAACAGTCATTTAGAGTCAAAAGATTAAAAGTTAAAATTTCATCCATATTGACCATTTTGGGAACGTTCGACAGTCATCGTTTTTCATCAGAAATTTTATTTTTTGGAGTGTACCAAAAATTATTCAAAATGTCAATTGGATTGTGCCTCGTGTTGAATAACCACTTTTGAAACCCTCATAGTGACCAAAATTGCCATTTTTACAGAGCTTTGCTTACTCAAAAGCTTCCATTTTGACCAATTTCAGGCACCAAAATGACTTTAAACACACTTATTTTAGTTGAAAAAGTCATAATTTACATCCAACAGTCATTTAGAGTCAAAAGATTAAAAGTTAAAATTTCATCCATGTTGACCATTTTGGGAAAATTCGACAGGTCCGGAGTCATCGTTTTTCATCAGAAAATTGATTTTTTGGAGTGTACCAAAAATGATACAAAATGTCAATTGGATCGTGCCTCATGTTGAATAACCACTTTTGAAACCCTCAAAGTGACAAAAATTGCAGTTTTTACAGAGTTTTGCTTACTCAAAAGCTTCAATTTTTACTAATTGGAGGTACCGAAATTACTTTAAACACACTTATTTTAGTTGAAAAACTCATAATTCACATCCAACAGTCATTTACAGTCAAAAGATTAAATGTTAAAAGGTAATCCATATTGACCATTTTGGGAACGTTCGACAAGTCCGGAGTCATCGTTTTTCATCAGAAAATTGATTTTTTTACTGTACCAAAAATTATTCAAAATGTTAATTGGATCGTGCCTCATGTTGAATAACCACTTTTGAAACCCTCATAGTGACCAAAATTGCCATTTTTACAGAGCTTTGCTTACTCAAAAGCTTCCATTTTGACCAATTTCAGGCACCGAAATGACTTTAAACACACTTATTTTAGTTGAAAAACTCATATTTTACAGCCAACATTCATTTAGAGTCAAAAGATTAAAAGATAAAATTTCATCCATGTTGACCATTTTGGGAAAGTTCGACAGGTCCGGAGTGATCGTTTTTGCATCAGAAAATTGATTTTTTGGAGTGTACCAAAAATTATTCAAAATGTCAATTGGATCGTGCCTCATGTTGAATAACCACTTTTGAAACTCTCACAGTGACCAACATTGCCATTTTTACAGAGCTTTGCTTACTCAAAAGCTTCTATTTTGACCAATTTCAGGCACCGAAATGAATTAAACACACTTATTTTAGTTGAAAAAGTCATAATTCACATCCAACAGTCATTTAGAGTCAAAAGATTAAAAGTTAAAATTTCATCCATGTTGACCATTTTGGGAAAGTTCGACAGGTCCGGAGTCATCGTTTTTCATCAGAAAATTGATTTTTTGACGTGTACCAAAAAGGATACAAAATGTCAATTGGATTGTGCCTCATGTTGAATAACCTCTTTTGAAACCCTCATAGTGACCAAAATTGCCATTTTTACAGAGTTTTGCTTACTCAAAAGCTTCCATTTTGACCAATTTCAGGCACCGAAATGACTTTAAACACACTTATTTTAGTTGAAAAACTCATATTTCACAGCCAACAGTCATTTACAGTCAAAAGATTAAATGTTAAAATTTCATCCATATTGACCATTTTGGGAACGTTCGACAGGTCCAGAGACATCGTTTTTCATCAGAAAATGGATTTTTGGAGTGTACCAAAAATGATTCAAAATGTCAATTGGATCGTGCCTCATGTTGAATAACCACTTTTGAAACCCTCACAGTGACCAAAATTGCCATTTTTACAGAGTTTTGCTTACTCAAAAGCTTCCATTTTGACCAATTTCAGGCACCAAAATGACTTTAACACACGTATTTTAGTTGAACAAGTCGTAATTTACATCCAACAGTCATTTAGAGTCAAAAGATTAAAAGTAAAAATTTCATCCATGTTGACCATTTTGGGAAAGTTCGACAGGTCCGGAGTCATCGTTTTTCATCAGAAAATTGATTTTTTGACGTGTACCAAAAATGATACAAAATGTCAATTGGATTGTGCCTCATGTTGAATAACCACTTTTGAAACCCTCATAGTGACCAAAATTGCCATTTTTACAGAGCTTTGCTTACTCAAAAGCTTCCATTTTGACCAATTTCAGGCACCGAAATGACTTTAAACACACTTATTTTAGTTGAAAAACTCATATTTCACAGCCAACAGTCATTTACAGTCAAAAGATTAAATGTTAAAATTTCATCCATATTGACCATTTTGGGAACGTTCGACAGGTCCAGAGTCATCGTTTTTCATCAGAAAATTGATTTTTGGAGTGTACCAAAAATGATTCAAAATGTCAATTGGATTGTGCCTCATGTTGAATAACCACTTTTGAAACCCTCACAATGACCAAAATTGCCATTTTTACAGAGTTTTGCTTACTCAAAAGCTTCCATTTTGACCAATTTCAGGCACCGAAATGACTTTAAACACACTTATTTTAGTTGAAAAAGTCATAATTCACATCCAACAGTCATTTTGAGTCAAAAGATTAGAAGTTAAAATTTCATCCATGTTGACCATTTTGGGAAAGTTTGACAGGTCCGGGGTCATCGTTTTTCATCAGAAAATTGATTTTTTGGAGTGTACCAAAAATGATTCAAAATGTCAATTGGATTGTGCCTCATGTTGAATAACCGCTTTTGAAACCCTCACAGTGACCAAAATTGCCATTTTTACAGAGTTTTGCTTACTCAAAAGCTTCCATTTTGACCAATTTCAGGCACCAAAATGACTTTAACACACTTATTTTAGTTGAACAAGTCATAATTCACATCCAACAGTCATTTAGAGTCAAAAGATTAAAAGTTAAAATTTCATCCATATTGACCATTTTGGGAACGTTCGACAGTCATCGTTTTTCATCAGAAATTTTATTTTTTGGAGTGTACCAAAAATTATTCAAAATGTCAATTGGATTGTGCCTCGTGTTGAATAACCACTTTTGAAACCCTCATAGTGACCAAAATTGCCATTTTTACAGAGCTTTGCTTACTCAAAAGCTTCCATTTTGACCAATTTCAGGCACCAAAATGACTTTAAAAACACTTATTTTAGTTGAAAAAGTCATAATTTACATCCAACAGTCATTTAGAGTCAAAAGATTAAAAGTTAAAATTTCATCCATGTTGACCATTTTGGGAAAATTCGACAGGTCCGGAGTCATCGTTTTTCATCAGAAAATTGATTTTTTGGAGTGTACCAAAAATGATACAAAATGTCAATTGGATCGTGCCTCATGTTGAATAACCACTTTTGAAACCCTCAAAGTGACAAAAATTGCAGTTTTTACAGAGTTTTGCTTACTCAAAAGCTTCAATTTTTACTAATTGGAGGTACCGAAATTACTTTAAACACACTTATTTTAGTTGAAAAACTCATAATTCACATCCAACAGTCATTTACAGTCAAAAGATTAAATGTTAAAAGGTAATCCATATTGACCATTTTGGGAACGTTCGACAAGTCCGGAGTCATCGTTTTTCATCAGAAAATTGATTTTTTTACTGTACCAAAAATTATTCAAAATGTTAATTGGATCGTGCCTCATGTTGAATAACCACTTTTGAAACCCTCATAGTGACCAAAATTGCCATTTTTACAGAGCTTTGCTTACTCAAAAGCTTCCATTTTGACCAATTTCAGGCACCGAAATGACTTTAAACACACTTATTTTAGTTGAAAAACTCATATTTTACAGCCAACATTCATTTAGAGTCAAAAGATTAAAAGATAAAATTTCATCCATGTTGACCATTTTGGGAAAGTTCGACAGGTCCGGAGTGATCGTTTTTGCATCAGAAAATTGATTTTTTGGAGTGTTCCAAAAATTATTCAAAATGTCAATTGGATCGTGCCTCATGTTGAATAACCACTTTTGAAACTCTCACAGTGACCAACATTGCCATTTTTACAGAGCTTTGCTTACTCAAAAGCTTCTATTTTGACCAATTTCAGGCACCGAAATGACTTTAAACACACTTATTTTAGTTGAAAAAGTCATAATTCACATCCAACAGTCATTTAGAGTCAAAAGATTAAAAGTTAAAATTTCATCCATGTTGACCATTTTGGGAAAGTTCGACAGGTCCGGAGTCATCGTTTTTCATCAGAAAATTGATTTTTTGACGTGTACCAAAAAGGATACAAAATGTCAATTGGATTGTGCCTCATGTTGAATAACCTCTTTTGAAACCCTCATAGTGACCAAAATTGCCATTTTTACAGAGTTTTGCTTACTCAAAAGCTTCCATTTTGACCAATTTCAGGCACCGAAATGACTTTAAACACACTTATTTTAGTTGAAAAACTCATATTTCACAGCCAACAGTCATTTACAGTCAAAAGATTAAATGTTAAAATTTCATCCATATTGACCATTTTGGGAACGTTCGACAGGCCCAGAGACATCGTTTTTCATCAGAAAATGGATTTTTGGAGTGTACCAAAAATGATTCAAAATGTCAATTGGATCGTGCCTCATGTTGAATAACCACTTTTGAAACCCTCACAGTGACCAAAATTGCCATTTTTACAGAGTTTTGCTTACTCAAAAGCTTCCATTTTGACCAATTTCAGGCACCAAAATGACTTTAACACACGTATTTTAGTTGAACAAGTCGTAATTTACATCCAACAGTCATTTAGAGTCAAAAGATTAAAAGTAAAAATTTCATCCATGTTGACCATTTTGGGAAAGTTTGACAGGTCCGGGGTCATCGTTTTTCATCAGAAAATTGATTTTTTGGAGTGTACCAAAAATGATTCAAAATGTCAATTGGATTGTGCCTCATGTTGAATAACCGCTTTTGAAACCCTCACAGTGACCAAAATTGCCATTTTTACAGAGCTTTGCTTACTTAAAAGCTTCCATTTTGACCAATTTCAGGCACCAAAATGACTTTACACACTTATTTTAATTGAACAAGTCATAATTCACATCCAACAGTCATTTAGAGTCAAAAGATTAAAAGTTAAAATTTCATCCATATTGACCATTTTGGGAACGTTCGACAGTCATCGTTTTTCATCAGAAATTTTATTTTTTGGAGTGTACCAAAAATTATTAAAAATGTCACTTGGATTGTGCCTCATGTTGAATAACCACTTTTGAAACCCTCATAGTGACCAAAATTGCCATTTTTACAGAGCTTGGCTTACTCAAAAGCTTCCATTTTGACCAATTTCAGGCACCGAAATGACTTTAAACACACTTATTTTAGTTGAAAAAGTCGTAATTTACATCCAACAGTCATTTAGAGTCAAAAGATTAAAAGTTAAAATTTCATCCATGTTGACCATTTTGGGAAAATTCGACAGTTGCGGAGTCATCGTTTTTTCAGATAATTGATTTTTTTGGACAGTACCAAAAATGATTCAAAATGTCAAATGGATCGTGCCTCATGTTGAATATCTACTTTTGAAACCCTCATACTGACCAAAATTGCAATTTTTACAGAGTTTTGCTTACTCAAAAACTTCCAATTTTGACCAATTTCAGGCACCGAAATGACTTTAAACACACTTCTTTTAGTTGAAAAAGTCATATTTCACATCCAACAGTCAATTAGGGTCAAAAGATTAAATGTTAAAATTTCATCCATATTGGCCATTTTGGCAACGTTCGACACGTCCGGAGTGATCGTTTTTGCATCAGAAAATTGATTTTTTGGAGTGTACCAAAAATGATTCAAAATGTCAATTGGATCGTGCCTCATGTTGAATAACCACTTTTGAAACCCTCAGAATGACCAAAATTGCCATTTTTACAGAGTTTTGCTTACTCAAAAGCTTCCATTTTGACCAATTTCAGGTACCGAAATTACTTTAAACACACTTATTTTAGTTGAAAAACTCATAATTCACACCCAATAGTCCTTTACAGTCAAAAGATTAAATGTTAAAATGTAATCCATATTGACCATTTTGGGAACGTTCGACAAGTCCGGAATCATCGTTTTTCATCAGAAAATTGATTTTTTTACTGTACCAAAAATTATTCAAAATGTCAATTGGATCGTGCCTCATGTTGAATAACCACTTTTGAAACCCTCATAGTGACCAAAATTGCCATTTTTACAGAGCTTTGCTTACTCAAAAGCTTCCATTTTGACCAATTTCAGGCACCGAAATGACTTTAAACACACTTATTTTAGTTGAAAAACTCATATTTCACAGCCAACATTCATTTAGAGTCAAAAGATTAAAAGATAAAATTTCATCCATGTTGACCATTTTGGGGAAGTTCAACAGGTTCGGAGTGATCGTTTTTGCATCAGACAATTGATTTTTTGGAGTGTACCAAAAATTATTCAAAATGTCAATTGGATCGTGCCTCATGTTGAATAACCACTTTTGAAACTCTCACAGTGACCAACATTGCCATTTTTACAGAGCTTTGCTTACTCAAAAGCTTCTATTTTGACCAATTTCAGGCACCGAAATGACTTTAAACACACTTATTTTAGTTGAAAAAGTCATAATTCACATCCAACAGTCAATTAGAGTCAAAAGATTAAAAGTTAAAATTTCATCCATGTTGACCATTTTGGGAAAGTTCGACAGGTCCG
The DNA here is from genome assembly GCF_964261635.1 of Lissotriton helveticus. Taxonomy (NCBI): domain Eukaryota; kingdom Metazoa; phylum Chordata; class Amphibia; order Caudata; family Salamandridae; genus Lissotriton; species Lissotriton helveticus. The sequence continues at coordinate 340,911,248 of NC_136072.1, forward strand.
GAGTCATCGTTTTTCATCAGAAAATTGATTTTTTGACGTGTACCAAAAATGATACAAAATGTCAATTGGATTGTGCCTCATGTTGAATAACCTCTTTTGAAACCCTCATAGTGACCAAAATTGCCATTTTTACAGAGTTTTGCTTACTCAAAAGCTTCCATTTTGACCAATTTCAGGCACCGAAATGACTTTAAACACACTTATTTTAGTTGAAAAACTCATATTTCACAGCCAACAGTCATTTACAGTCAAAAGATTAAATGTTAAAATTTCATCCATATTGACCATTTTGGGAACGTTCGACAGGTCCAGAGTCATCGTTTTTCATCAGAAAATTGATTTTTGGAGTGTACCAAAAATGATTCAAAATGTCAATTGGATCGTGCCTCATGTTGAATAACCACTTTTGAAACCCTCACAGTGACCAAAATTGCCATTTTTACAGAGTTTTGCTTACTCAAAAGCTTCCATTTTGACCAATTTCAGGCACCAAAATGACTTTAACACACTTATTTTAGTTGAACAAGTCATAATTCACATCCAACAGTCATTTAGAGTCAAAAGATTAAAAGTTAAAATTTCATCCATATTGACCATTTTGGGAACGTTCGACAGTCATCGTTTTTCATCAGAAATTTTATTTTTTAAAGTGTACCAAAAATTATTCAAAATGTCAATTGGATTGTGCCTCGTGTTGAATAACCACTTTTGAAACCCTCATAGTGACCAAAATTGCCATTTTTACAGAGCTTTGCTTACTCAAAAGCTTCCATTTTGACCAATTTCAGGCACCAAAATGACTTTAAACACACTTATTTTAGTTGAAAAAGTCGTAATTTACATCCAACAGTCATTTAGAGTCAAAAGATTAAAAGTTAAAATTTCATCCATGTTGACCATTTTGGGAAAATTCGACAGGTCCGGAGTCATCGTTTTTCATCAGAAAATGGATTTTTTGGAGTGTACCAAAAATGATACAAAATGTCAATTGGATCGTGCCTCATGTTGAATAACCACTTTTGAAACCCTCAAAGTGACAAGAATTGCAGTTTTTACAGAGTTTTGCTTACTCAAAAGCTTCAACTTTTACTAATTGGAGGTACCGAAATTACTTTAAACACACTTATTTTAGTTGAAAAACTCATAATTCACATCCAACAGTCATTTACAGTCAAAAGATTAAATGTTAAAATGTAATCCATATTGACCATTTTGGGAACGTTCGACAAGTCCGGAGTCATCGTTTTTCATCAGAAAATTTATTTTTTTACTGTACCAAAAATTATTCAAAATGTTAATTGGATCGTGCCTCATGTTGAATAACCACTTTTGAAACCCTCATAGTGACCAAAATTGCCATTTTTACAGAGCTTTGCTTACTCAAAAGCTTCCATTTTGACCAATTTCAGGCACCGAAATGACTTTAAACACACTTATTTTAGTTGAAAAACTCATATTTTACAGCCAACATTCATTTAGAGTCAAAAGATTAAAAGATAAAATTTCATCCATGTTGACCATTTTGGGAAAGTTCGACAGGTCCGGAGTGATCGTTTTTGCATCAGAAAATTGATTTTTTGGAGTGTACCAAAAATTATTCAAAATGTCAATTGGATCGTGCCTCATGTTGAATAACCACTTTTGAAACTCTCACAGTGACCAACATTGCCATTTTTACAGAGCTTTGCTTACTCAAAAGCTTCTATTTTGACCAATTTCAGGCACCGAAATGACTTTAAACACACTTATTTTAGTTGACAAAGTCATAATTCACATCCAACAGTCATTTTGAGTCAAAAGATTAAAAGTTAAAATTTCATCCATGTTGACCATTTTGGGAAAGTTCGACAGGTCCGGAGTCATCGTTTTTCATCAGAAAATTGATTTTTTGACGTGTACCAAAAAGGATACAAAATGTCAATTGGATTGTGCCTCATGTTGAATAACCTCTTTTGAAACCCTCATAGTGACCAAAATTGCCATTTTTACAGAGTTTTGCTTACTCAAAAGCTTCCATTTTGACCAATTTCAGGCACCGAAATGACTTTAAACACACTTATTTTAGTTGAAAAACTCATATTTCACAGCCAACAGTCATTTACAGTCAAAAGATTAAATGTTAAAATTTCATCCATATTGACCATTTTGGGAACGTTCGACAGGTCCAGAGACATCGTTTTTCATCAGAAAATGGATTTTTGGAGTGTACCAAAAATGATTCAAAATGTCAATTGGATCGTGCCTCATGTTGAATAACCACTTTTGAAACCCTCACAGTGACCAAAATTGCCATTTTTACAGAGTTTTGCTTACTCAAAAGCTTCCATTTTGACCAATTTCAGGCACCAAAATGACTTTAACACACGTATTTTAGTTGAACAAGTCGTAATTTACATCCAACAGTCATTTAGAGTCAAAAGATTAAAAGTAAAAATTTCATCCATGTTGACCATTTTGGGAAAGTTCGACAGGTCCGGAGTCATCGTTTTTCATCAGAAAATTGATTTTTTGACGTGTACCAAAAATGATACAAAATGTCAATTGGATTGTGCCTCATGTTGAATAACCACTTTTGAAACCCTCATAGTGACCAAAATTGCCATTTTTACAGAGTTTTGCTTACTCAAAAGCTTCCATTTTGACCAATTTCAGGCACCGAAATGACTTTAAACACACTTATTTTAGTTGAAAAACTCTTATTTCACAGCCAACAGTCATTTACAGTCAAAAGATTAAATGTTAAAATTTCATCCATATTGACCATTTTGGGAACGTTCGACAGGTCCAGAGTCATCGTTTTTCATCAGAAAATTGATTTTTGGAGTGTACCAAAAATGATTCAAAATGTCAATTGGATCGTGCCTCATGTTGAATAACCACTTTTGAAACCCTCACAGTGACCAAAATTGCCATTTTTACAGAGTTTTGCTTACTCAAAAGCTTCAATTTTTACTAATTTCAGGCACCAAAATGACTTTAAACACACTTATTTTAGTTGAAAAACTCATATTTCACAGCCAACATTCATTTAGAGTCAAAAGATTAAAAGATAAAATTTCATCCATGTTGACCATTTTGGGAAAGTTCGACAGGTCCGGAGTGATCGTTTTTGCATCAGAAAATTGATTTTTTGGAGTGTACCAAAAATTATTCAAAATGTCAATTGGATCGTGCCTCGTGTTGAATAACCACTTTTGAAACTCTCACAGTGACCAACATTGCCATTTTTACAGAGCTTTGCTTACTCAAAAGCTTCCATTTTGACCAATTTCAGGCACCGAAATGACTTTAAACACACTTATTTTAGTTGAAAAACTCATATTTCACAGCCAACAGTCATTTACAGTCAAAAGATTAAATGTTAAAATTTCATCCATATTGACCATTTTGGGAATGTTCGACAGGTCCAGAGTCATCGTTTTTCATCAGAAAATTGATTTTTGGAGTGTACCAAAAATGATTCAAAATGTCAATTGGATCGTGCCTCATGTTGAATAACCACTTTTGAAACCCTCACAATGACCAAAATTGCCATTTTTACAGAGTTTTGCTTACTCAAAAGCTTCCATTTTGACCAATTTCAGGCACCGAAATGACTTTAAACACACTTATTTTAGTTGAAAAAGTCATAATTCACATCCAACAGTCATTTTGAGTCAAAAGATTAAAAGTTAAAATTTCATCCATGTTGACCATTTTGGGAAAGTTTGACAGGTCCGGAGTCATCGTTTTTCATCAGAAAATTGATTTTTTGGAGTGTACCAAAAATGATTCAAAATGTCAATTGGATGGTGCCTCATGTTGAATAACCGCTTTTGAAACCCTCACAGTGACCAAAATTGCCATTTTTACAGAGCTTTGCTTACTTAAAAGCTTCCATTTTGACCAATTTCAGGCACCAAAATGACTTTACACACTTATTTTAATTGAACAAGTCATAATTCACATCCAACAGTCATTTAGAGTGAAAAGATTAAAAGTTAAAATTTCATCCATATTGACCATTTTGGGAACGTTCGACAGTCATCGTTTTTCATCAGAAATTTTATTTTTTGGAGTGTACCAAAAATTATTCAAAATGTCACTTGGATTGTGCCTCATGTTGAATAACCACTTTTGAAACCCTCATAGTGACCAAAATTGCCATTTTTACAGAGCTTGGCTTACTCAAAAGCTTCCATTTTGACCAATTTCAGGCACCGAAATGACTTTAAACACACTTATTTTAGATGAAAAAGTCGTAATTTACATCCAACAGTCATTTAGAGTCAAAAGATTAAAAGTTAAAATTTCATCCATGTTGACCATTTTGGGAAAATTCGACAGTTGCGGAGTCATCGTTTTTTCAGATAATTGATTTTTTTGGACAGTACCAAAAATGATTCAAAATGTCAAATGGATCGTGCCTCATGTTGAATATCTACTTTTGAAACCCTCATACTGACCAAAATTGCAATTTTTACAGAGTTTTGCTTACTCAAAAACTTCCAATTTTGACCAATTTCAGGCACCGAAATGACTTTAAACACACTTCTTTTAGTTGAAAAAGTCATATTTCACATCCAACAGTCAATTAGGGTCAAAAGATTAAATGTTAAAATGTAATCCATATTGGCCATTTTGGCAACGTTCGACACGTCCGGAGTGATCGTTTTTGCATCAGAAAATTGATTTTTTGGAGTGTACCAAAAATTATTCAAAATGTCAATTGGATCGTGCCTCATGTTGAATAACCACTTTTGAAACCCTCATAGTGACCAAAATTGCCATTTTTACAGAGCTTTGCTTACTCAAAAGCTTCCATTTTGACCAATTTCAGGCACCAAAATGACTTTAAACACACTTATTTTAGTTGAAAAAGTCATAATTCACATCCAACAGTCATTAGAGTCAAAAGATTAAAAGTTAAAATTTCATCCATATTGACCATTTTGGGGAAAGTTCGACAGGTCCGGAGTCATCGTTTTTCATCAGAAATTTGATTTTTTGGAGTGTACCAAAAATTTTTCAAAATGTCAATTGGATTGTGCCTCATGTTGTATAACCACTTTTGAAACCCTCATAGTGACCAAAATTGCCATTTTTACAGAGCTTTGCTTACTCAAAAGCTTCCATTTTTACTAATTTCAGGCACCGAAATGACTTTAAACACACTTATTTTAGCTGAAAAAGTCGTAATTTACATCCAACAGTCATTTAGAGTCAAAAGATTAAAAGTTAAAATTTCATCCATATTGACCATTTTGGGAAAGTTTGACAGTTGCGGAGTCATAGTTTTTTCAGATAATTGATTTTTTTGGACTGTACCGAAAATGATTCAAAATGTCAATTGGATCGTGCCTCATGTTGAATATCTACTTTTGAAACCCTCATACTGACCAAAATTGCAATTTTTACAGAGTTTTGCTTACTCAAAAGCTTCCATTTTGACCAATTTCAGGCACCGAAATGACTTTAAACACACTTCTTTTAGTTGAAAAAGTCATAATTCACATCCAACAGTCCTTTACAGTCAAAAGATCAAATGTTAAAATGTAATCCATATTGACCATTTTGGCAACGTTCGACAAGTCCGGAGTCATCGTTTTTCATCAGAAAATTGATTTTTTTACTGTACCAAAAATTATTCAAAATGTTAATTCGATCGTGCCTCATGTTGAACAACCACTTTTGAAACCCTCATAGTGACCAAAATTGTCATTTTTACAGAACTTTGCTTACTCAAAAGCTTCCATTTTGACCAATTTCAGGCACCGAAATGACTTTAAACATACTTATTTTAGTTGAAAAACTCATATTTCACAGCCAACAGTCATTTAGAGTCAAAAGATTAAATGTTAAAATTTCATCCATATTGACCATTTTGGGAAAGTTCGACAGGTCCGGAGTCATCGTTTTTCATCCGAAATTTGATTTTTTGGAGTGTACCAAAAATTTTTCAAAATGTCAATTGGATTGTGCCTCATGTTGAATAACCACTTTTGAAACCCTCATAGTGACCAAAATTGCCATTTTTACAGAGCTTTGCTTACTCAAAAGCTTCCATTTTTACTAATTTCAGGCACCGAAATGACTTTAAACACACTTATTTTAGTTGAAAAAGTCGTAATTTACATCCAACCGTCATTTAGAGTCAAAAGATTAAAAGTTAAAATTTCATCCATATTGACCATTTTGGGAAAGTTTGACAGTTGCGGAGTCATAGTTTTTTCAGATAATTGATTTTTTCGAGTGTACCAAAAATGATTCAAAATGTCAATTGGATCGTGCCTCATGTTGAAAACCGCTTTTGAAACCCTCACAGTGACCAACATTGCCATTTTTACAGAGCTTTGCTTACTCAAAAGCTTCCATTTTGACCAATTTCAGGCACCGAAATGACTTTAAACACACTTATTTTAGTTGAAAAAATCATATTTCACAGCCAACAGCCATTTACAGTCAAAAGATTAAATGTTAAAATTTCATCCATATTGACCATTTTGGGAACGTTCGACAGGTACAGAGTCGTCGTTTTTCATCAGAAAATTGATTTTTGGAGTGAACCAAAAATGATTCAAAATGTCAATTGGATCGTGCCTCATGTTGAATAACTGCTTTTGAAACCCTCACAGTGACCAAAATTGCCATTTTTACAGAGCTTTGCTTACTCAAAAGCTTCCATTTTGACCAATTTCAGGCACCAAAAGGACTTTAAACAGACTTATTTTAGTTGAAAAAGTCATAATTCACATCCAACAGTCATTTAGAGTCAAAAGATTAAAAGTTAAAATTTCATCCATGTTGACCATTTTGGGAAAGTTCGACAGTTGCAGAGTCATCGTTTTTTCAGATAATTGATTTTTTTGGACTGTACCAAAAATTATTCAAAATGTCAATTGGATCGTGCCTCATGTTGAATAACCACTTTTGAAACCCTCACAGTGACCAAAATTGCCATTTTTACAGAGTTTTGCTTACTCAAAAGATTCAATTTTTACTAATTTCAGGTACCGAAATTACTTTAAACACACTTATTTTAGTTGAAAAACTCATAATTCACATCCAACAGTCCTTTACAGTCAAAAGATTAAATGTTAAAATGTAATCCATATTGACCATTTTGGGAACGTTCGACAAGTCCGGAGTCATCGTTTTTCATCAGAAAATTTATTTTTTTACTGTACCAAAAATTCTTCAAAATGTCAATTGGATCGTGCCTCATGTTGAATAACCACTTTTGAAACCCTCATAGTGACCAAAATTGCCATTTTTACAGAGCTTTGCTTACTCATAAGCTTCCATTTTGACCAATTTCAGGCACCGAAATGACTTTAAACACACTTATTTTAGTTGAACAAGTCATAATTCACATCCAACAGGCATTTAGAGTGAAAATATTAAAAGTTAACATTTCATCCATGTTGACCATTTTGGGAAAGCTCGACAGGTCCGGAGTCATCTTTTTTTTCAGATAATTGATTTTTTGGAGTGTACCAAAAATGATTCAAAATGTCAATTGGATCGTGCCTCATGTGAATAACCACTTTTTAAACACTCATAGTGACCAAAATTGCCATTTTTACAGAGTTTTGCTTACTCAAAAGCTTCAATTTTGACCAATTTCTGGCACAGAAATGACTTTAAACACACTTATTTTAGTTGAAAAACTCATATTTCACAGCCAACAGTCATTTACAGTCAAAAGATTAAATGTTAAAATTTCATCCATGTTGACCATTTTGGGAAAGTTCGACAGTTGCGGAGTCATCGTTTTTTCAGATAATTTATTTTTTGGAGTGTACCAAAAATGATTCAAAATGTCAATTGGATCGTGCCTCATGTTGAATAACTGCTTTTGAAACCCTCACAGTGACCAAAATTGCAATTTTTACAGAGTTTTGCTTACTCAAAAGCTTCCATTTTGACAAATTTCAGGCACCGAAATGACTTTAAACACACTTCTTTTAGTTGAAAAAGTCATATTTCACATCCAACAGTCATTTAGGGTCAAAAGATTAAATGTTAAAATTTCATCCATATTGGCCATTTTGGCAACGTTCGACAGGTCCGGAGTGATCGTTTTTGCATCAGAAAATTGATTTTTTGGAGTGTACCAAAAATTATTCAAAATGTCAATTGGATCGTGCCTCATGTTGAATAACGACTTTTGAAACCCTCACAGTGACCAAAATTGCCATTTTTACAGAGTTTTGCTTACTCAAAAGCTTCAATTTTGACTAATTTCAGGTACCGAAATTACTTTAAACACACTTATTTTAGTTGAAAAACTCATAATTCACATCCAACAGTCATTTACAGTCAAAAGATTAAATGTTAAAATGTAATCCATATTGACCATTTTGGGAAAGTTCGACAGTTGCGGAGTCATCGTTTTTTCAGATAATTGATTTTTTGGAGTGTACCAAAAATGATTCAAAATGTCAATTGGATCGTGCCTCATGTTGAATAACCGCTTTTGAAACCCTCACAGTGACCAACATTGCCATTTTTACAGAGCTTTGCTTACTCAAAAGCTTCCATTTTGACCAATTTCAGGCACCGAAATGACTTTAAACACACTTATTTTAGTTGAAAAACTCATATTTCACAGCCAACAGCCATTTACAGTCAAAAGATTAAATGTTAAAATTTCATCCATATTGACCATTTTGGGAACGTTCGACAGGTACAGAGTCGTCGTTTTTCATCAGAAAATTGATTTTTGGAGTGTACCAAAAATGATTCAAAAAGTCAATTGGATCGTGCCTCATGTTGAATAACCACTTTTGAAACCCTCACAGTGACCAAAATTGCCATTGTTACAGAGTTTTGCTTACTCAAAAGCTTCCATTTTGACCAATTTCAGGCACCAAAATGACTTTAAACAGACTTATTTTAGTTGAAAAAGTCATAATTCACATCCAACAGTCACTTAGAGTGAAAAGATTAAAAGTTAAAATTTCATCCATGTTGACCATTTTGGGAAAGTTCGACAGGTCCGGAGTCATCGTTTTTTCAGATAATTGATTTTTTGGAGTGAACCAAAAATGATTCAAAATGTCAATTGGATCGTGCCTCATGTTGAATAACTGCTTTTGAAACCCTCACAGTGACCAAAATTGCCATTTTTACAGAGCTTTGCTTACTCAAAAGCTTCAATTTTCACTAATTTCAGGTACCGAAATTACTTTAAACACACTTATTTTAGTTGAAAAACTCATAATTCACATCCAACAGTCCTTTACAGTCAAAAGATTAAATGTTAAAATGTAATCCATATTGACCATTTTGGGAACGTTCGACAAGTCCGGAGTCATCGTATTTCATCAGAAAATTGATTTTTTTACTGTACCAAAAATTATTCAAAATGTCAATTGGATCGTGCCTCATGTTGAATAACCACTTTTGAAACCCTCATAGTGATCAAAATTGCCATTTTTACAGAGCTTTGCTTACTCAAAAGCTTCCATTTTGACCAATTTCAGGCACCGAAATGACTTTAAACACACTTATTTTAGTTGAACAAGTCATAATTCACATCCAACAGGCATTTAGAGTCAAAATATTAAAAGTTAACATTTCATCCATGTTGACCATTTTGGGAAAGCTCGACAGGTCCGGAGTCAACTTTTTTTTCAGATAATTGATTTTTTGGAGTGTACCAAAAATGATTCAAAATGTCAATTGGATCGTGCCTCATGTGAATAACCACTTTTTAAACACTCATAGTGACCAAAATTGCCATTTTTACAGAGTTTTGCTTACTCAAAAGCTTCAATTTTGACCAATTTCTGGCACAGAAATGACTTTAAACACACTTATTTTAGTTGAAAAACTCATATTTCACAGCCAACAGTCATTTACAGTCAAAAGATTAAATGTTAAAATTTCATCCATATTGACCATTTTGGGAACGTTCGACAGGTCCGGAGTCATCGTTTTCCATCAGAAAATTGATTTTTGGAGTGTACCAAAAATGATTCAAAATGTCAATTGGATCGTGCCTCATGTTGAATAACCACTTTTGAGACCCTCACAGTGACCAAAATTGCCAGTTTTACAGAGCTTTGCTTACTCAAAAGCTTCCATTTTGACCAATTTCAGGCACCGAAATGACTTTAAACACACTTCTTTTAGTTGAAAAAGTCATATTTCACATCCAACAGTCATTTAGGGTCAAAAGATTAAGGGGTCGATTAGGATCGCGGACGGACTTGAGTCCGTCCGCGACCCCTGAGGAGTAGGGAACGTCCGCATGGGCTGCGGCGTTCCCTCCGATCTGCTTAGGATGTGACCGCCAGGGTGGCGGTCACATCCTCTATCTCTAACATTGCGGCGGGTGCATCTTCAAGCTGCACCCGCCCCAATGTAAAAAATGCATGCACAGCATTTGCGTGCACAAAGCGGCAGGCACCGCGCGGTGCCTGCTGCATTGTGCATGCAAAGGCAGGGGGGTCCAATAGGTACCCCCCATGTGCACCCCCCACCACCCCTTCACCCAGGGGTCCCGCAACAGGCCCTCGAAGTGGGAGGCAGAAAAGCCGCCGTGGAAAAGCATAGAATTGCAGACATCCTAATATGCCTGGCGGTGTCTGATAGACACCGACAGACATGTTAGTGCTTTTCCGCCGCGGTCGCCTTCTGACCGCGGCGGAAAAGCTGCGGACAGATTATCAGACCCACCAGCCATCCTAATTTGGCGGTGGGTCTGTGGAGGCTCCGCTGCGGTTTTCCCGCATCCTCCAGGCCGGCGGTGGCTTCCGCCGGCCCGGAGGATGCGGGAATTCCGCAATCATAATGACCCCCTAAATGTTAAAATTTCATCCATATTGGCCATCTTGGCAACGTTCGACAGGTCCGGAGTGATCGTTTTTGCATCAGAAAATTGATTTTTTGGAGTGTACCAAAAATTATTCAAAATGTCAATTGGATCGTGCCTCATGTTGAATAACTGCTTTTGAAACCCTCACAGTGACCAAAATTACTATTTTTACAGAGTTTTGCTTACTCAAAAGCTTCCATTTTGACCAATTTCAGGCACCGAAATGACTTTAAACACACTTCTTTTAGTTGAAAAAGTCATAATTCACATCCAACAGTCATTTACAGTCAAAAGATTAAATGTTAAAATGTAATCCATATTGACCATTTTGGGAACATTCGACAAGTCCGGAGTCATCGTTTTTCATCAGAAAATTGATTTTTTTACTGTACCAAAAATGATTCAAAATGTCAATTGGATCGTGCCTCATGTTGCATAACCACTTTTGAAACCCTCACAGTGACCAAAATTGCCATTTTTACAGAGCTTTGCTTACTCAAAAGCTTCAATTTTGACCAATTTCTGGCACAGAAATGACTTTAAACACACTTATTTTAGTTGAAAAACTCATATTTCACAGCCAACAGTCATTTACAGTCAAAAGATTAAATGTTAAAATTTCATCCATATTGACCATTTTGGGAACGTTCGACAGGTCCGGAGTCATCGTTTTCCATCAGAAAATTGATTTTTGGAGTTTACCAAAAATGATTCAAAATGTCAATTGGATCGTGCCTCATGTTGAATAACCACTTTTGAGACCCTCACAGTGACCAAAATTGCCATTTTTACAGAGTTTTGCTTACTCAAAAGCTTCCATTTTGATCAATTTCAGGCACCAAATTGACTTTAAACACACTTATTTTAGTTGAAAAAGTCATAATTCACATCCAACAGTCATTTACAGTCAAAAGATTAAATGTTAAAATTTCATCCATATTGACCATTTTGGGAATGTTCGACAGGTCCGGAGTCATCGTTTTTCACCAGAAAATAGATTTTTTTGGAGTGTACCAAAAATGATTCAAAATGTCAATTGGATCGTGCCTCATGTGAATAACCACTTTTTAAACACTCATAGTGACCAAAATTGCCATTCTTACAGAGTTTTGCTTACTCAAAAGCTTCAATTTTGACCAATTTCTGGCACAGAAATGACTTTAAACACACTTATTTTAGTTGAAAAACTCATAATTCACATCCAACAGTCATTTACAGTCAAAAGATTAAATGTTAAAATGTAATCCATATTGACCATTTTGGGAACGTTCGACAAGTCCGGAGTCATCGTTTTTCATCAGAAAATTGATTTTTTTACTGTACCAAAAATTATACAAAATGTCAATTGGATCGTGCCTCATGTTGAATAACCACTTTTGAAACCCTCATAGTGACCAAAATTGCCATTTTTACAGAGTTTTGCTTACTCAAAAGCTTCCATTTTGATCAATTTCAGGCACCAAATTGACTTTAAACACACTTATTTTAGTTGAAAAAGTCATAATTCACATCCAACAGTCATTTACAGTCAAAAGATTAAATGTTAAAATTTCATCCATATTGACCATTTTGGGAATGTTCGACAGGTCCGGAGTCATCGTTTTTCACCAGAAAATAGATTTTTTTGGAGTGTACCAAAAATGATTCAAAATGTCAATTGGATCGTGCCTCATGTGAATAACCACTTTTTAAACACTCATAGTGACCAAAATTGCCATTCTTACAGAGTTTTGCTTACTCAAAAGCTTCAATTTTGACCAATTTCTGGCACAGAAATGACTTTAAACACACTTATTTTAGTTGAAAAACTCATAATTCACATCCAACAGTCATTTACAGTCAAAAGATTAAATGTTAAAATGTAATCCATATTGACCATTTTGGGAACGTTCGACAAGTCCGGAGTCATCGTTTTTCATCAGAAAATTGATTTTTTTACTGTACCAAAAATTATACAAAATGTCAATTGGATCGTGCCTCATGTTGAATAACCACTTTTGAAACCCTCATAGTGACCAAAATTGCCATTTTTACAGAGCTTTGCTTACTCAAAAGCTTCCATTTTGACCAATTTCAGGCACCGAAATGACTTTAAACACACTTATTTTAGTTGAAAAACTCATATTTCACAGCCAACAGTCATTTACAGTCAAAAGATTAAATGTTAAAATTTCATCCATATTGACCATTTTGGGAAAGTTCGACAGGTCCGGAGTCATCGTTTTTCATCAGAAATTTTATTTTTTGGAGTGTACCAAAAATGATTCAAAATGTCAATTGGATCGTGCCTCATGTTGAATAACCACTTTTGAAACCCTCACAGTGACCAAAATTGCCATTTTTACAGACTTTTGCTTACTCAAAAGCTTCCATTTTGACTAATTTCAGGCACCAAAATGACTTTAAACAGACTTATTTTAGTTGAAAAAGTCATAATTCACATCCAACAGTCATTTAGAGTCAAAAGAATAAAAGATAACATTTCATCCATGTTGACCATTTTGGGAAAGTTCGACAGTTGCGGAGTCATCGTTTTTTCAGATAATTGATTTTTTGGAGTGTACCAAAAATGATTCAAAATGTCAATTGGATCGTGCCTCATGTTGAATAACCGCTTTTGAAACCCTCACAGTGACCAACATTGCCATTTTTACAGAGCTTTGCTTACTCAAAAGCTTCAATTTTGACCAATTTAAGGCACCGAAATTGCTTTAAACACACTTATTTTAGTTGAAAAACTCATATTTCACAGCCAACAGCCATTTACAGTCAAAAGATTAAATGTTAAAATTTCATCCATATTGACCATTTTGGGAACGTTCGACAGGTCCAGAGTCGTCGTTTTTCATCAGAAAATTGATTTTTGGAGTGTACCAAAAATGATTCAAAATGTCAATTGGATCGTGCCTCATGTTGAATAACCACTTTTGAAACCTTCACAGTGACCAAAATTGCCATTTTTACAGAGTTTTGCTTACTCAAAAGCTTCCATTTTGACTAATTTCAGGCACCAAAATGACTTTAAACAGACTTATTTTAGTTGAAAAAGTCATAATTCACATCCAACAGTCATTTAGAGTCAAAAGATTAAAAGTTAAAATTTCATCCATGTTGACCATTTTGGGAAAGTTCGACAGTTGCGGAGTCATCGTTTTTTCAGATAATTGATTTTTTTGGAGTGTACCAAAAATGATTCAAAATGTCAATTGGATCGTGCCTCATGTGAATAACCACTTTTTAAACACTCATAGTGACCAAAATTGCCATTCTTACAGAGTTTTGCTTACTCAAAAGCTTCAATTTTGACCAATTTCTGGCACAGAAATGACTTTAAACACACTTATTTTAGTTGAAAAACTCATAATTCACATCCAACAGTCATTTACAGTCAAAAGATTAAATGTTAAAATGTAATCCATATTGACCATTTTGGGAACGTTCGACAAGTCCGGAGTCATCGTTTTTCATCAGAAAATTGATTTTTTTACTGTACCAAAAATTATACAAAATGTCAATTGGATCGTGCCTCATGTTGAATAACCACTTTTGAAACCCTCATAGTGACCAAAATTGCCATTTTTACAGAGCTTTGCTTACTCAAAAGCTTCCATTTTGACCAATTTCAGGCACCGAAATGACTTTAAACACACTTATTTTAGTTGAAAAACTCATATTTCACAGCCAACAGTCATTTACAGTCAAAAGATTAAATGTTAAAATTTCATCCATATTGACCATTTTGGGAAAGTTCGACAGGTCCGGAGTCATCGTTTTTCATCAGAAATTTGATTTTTTGGAGTGTACCAAAAATGATTCAAAATGTCAATTGGATCGTGCCTCATGTTGAATAACCACTTTTGAAACCCTCACAGTGACCAAAATTGCCATTTTTACAGACTTTTGCTTACTCAAAAGCTTCCATTTTGACTAATTTCAGGCACCAAAATGACTTTAAACAGACTTATTTTAGTTGAAAAAGTCATAATTCACATCCAACAGTCATTTAGAGTCAAAAGAATAAAAGATAACATTTCATCCATGTTGACCATTTTGGGAAAGTTCGACAGTTGCGGAGTCATCGTTTTTTCAGATAATTGATTTTTTGGAGTGTACCAAAAATGATTCAAAATGTCAATTGGATCGTGCCTCATGTTGAATAACCGCTTTTGAAACCCTCACAGTGACCAACATTGCCATTTTTACAGAGCTTTGCTTACTCAAAAGCTTCCATTTTGACCAATTTAAGGCACCGAAATTGCTTTAAACACACTTATTTTAGTTGAAAAACTCATATTTCACAGCCAACAGCCATTTACAGTCAAAAGATTAAATGTTAAAATTTCATCCATATTGACCATTTTGGGAACGTTCGACAGGTCCAGAGTCGTCGTTTTTCATCAGAAAATTGATTTTTGGAGTGTACCAAAAATGATTCAAAATGTCAATTGGATCGTGCCTCATGTTGAATAACCACTTTTGAAACCCTCACAGTGACCAAAATTGCCATTTTTACAGAGTTTTGCTTACTCAAAAGCTTCCATTTTGACTAATTTCAGGCACCAAAATGACTTTAAACAGACTTATTTTAGTTGAAAAAGTCATAATTCACATCCAACAGTCATTTAGAGTCAAAAGATTAAAAGTTAAAATTTCATCCATGTTGACCATTTTGGGAAAGTTCGACAGTTGCGGAGTCATCGTTTTTTCAGATAATTGATTTTTTGGAGTGAACCAAAAATGATTCAAAATGTCAATTGGATCGTGCCTCATGTTGAATAACTACTTTTGAACCCCTCACAGTGACCAAAATTGCCATTTTTACAGAGCTTTGCTTACTCAAAAGCTTCCATTTTGACCAATTTCAGGCACCAAAAGGACTTTAAACAGACTTATTTTAGTTGAAAAAGTCATAATTCACATCCAACAGTCATTTAGAGTCAAAAGATTAAAAGTTAAAATTTCATCCATGTTGACCATTTTGGGAAAGTTCGACAGTTGCAGAGTCATCGTTTTTTCAGATAATTGATTTTTTCGAGTGTACCAAAAATGATTCAAAATGTCAATTGGATCGTGCCTCATGTTGAATATCTACTTTTGAAACCCTCATACTGACCAAAATTGCCATTTTTACAGACTTTTGCTTACTCAAAAGCTTCAATTTTGACACATTTCTGGCACAGAATGACTTTAAACACACTTATTTTAGTTGAAAATGTCATATTTCACATCCAACAGTCATTTAGAGTCAAAAGATTAAAAGTTAAAATTTCATCCATATTGACCATTTTGGGAAAGTTCGACAGGTCCGGAGTCATCGTTTTTCATCAGAAATTTGATTTTTTGGAGTGTACCAAAAATGATTCAAAATGTCAATTGGATTGTGCCTCATGTTGAATAACCACTTTTGAAACCCTCATAGTGACCAAAATTGCCATTTTTACAGAGCTTTGCTTACTCAAAAGCTTCCATTTTGACCAATTTCAGGCACCGAAATGACTTTAAACACACTTCTTTTAGTTGAAAAAGTCATATTTCACATCCAACAGTCATTTAGGGTCAAAAGATTAAGGGGTCGATTAGGATCGCGGACGGACTTGAGTCCGTCCGCGACCCCTGAGGAGGAGGGAACGTCCGCATGGGCTGCGGCGTTCCCTCCGATCTGCTTAGGATGTGACCGCCAGGGTGGCGGTCACATCCTCTATCTCTAACATTGCGGCGGGTGCATCTTCAAGCTGCACCCGCCCCAATGTAAAAAATGCATGCACAGCATTTGCGTGCACAAAGCGGCAGGCACCGCGCGGTGCCTGCTGCATTGTGCATGCAAAGGCAGGGGGGTCCAATAGGTACCCCCCATGTGCACCCCCCACCACCCCTTCACCCAGGGGTCCCGCAACAGGCCCTCGAAGTGGGAGGCAGAAAAGCCGCCGTGGAAAAGCATAGAATTGCAGACATCCTAATATGCCTGGCGGTGTCTGATAGACACCGACAGACATGTTAGTGCTTTTCCGCCGCGGTCGCCTTCTGACCGCGGCGGAAAAGCTGCGGACAGATTATCAGACCCACCAGCCATCCTAATTTGGCGGTGGGTCTGTGGAGGCTCCGCTGCGGTTTTCCCGCATCCTCCAGGCCGGCGGTGGCTTCCGCCGGCCCGGAGGATGCGGGAATTCCGCAATCATAATGACCCCCTAAATGTTAAAATTTCATCCATATTGGCCATCTTGGCAACGTTCGACAGGTCCGGAGTGATCGTTTTTGCATCAGAAAATTGATTTTTTGGAGTGTACCAAAAATTATTCAAAATGTCAATTGGATCGTGCCTCATGTTGAATAACTGCTTTTGAAACCCTCACAGTGACCAAAATTACTATTTTTACAGAGTTTTGCTTACTCAAAAGCTTCCATTTTGACCAATTTCAGGCACCGAAATGACTTTAAACACACTTCTTTTAGTTGAAAAAGTCATAATTCACATCCAACAGTCATTTACAGTCAAAAGATTAAATGTTAAAATGTAATCCATATTGACCATTTTGGGAACATTCGACAAGTCCGGAGTCATCGTTTTTCATCAGAAAATTGAGTTTTTTTTACTGTACCAAAAATGATTCAAAATGTCAATTGGATCGTGCCTCATGTTGCATAACCACTTTTGAAACCCTCACAGTGACCAAAATTGCCATTTTTACAGAGCTTTGCTTACTCAAAAGCTTCAATTTTGACCAATTTCTGGCACAGAAATGACTTTAAACACACTTATTTTAGTTGAAAAACTCATATTTCACAGCCAACAGTCATTTACAGTCAAAAGATTAAATGTTAAAATTTCATCCATATTGACCATTTTGGGAACGTTCGACAGGTCCGGAGTCATCGTTTTCCATCAGAAAATTGATTTTTGGAGTGTACCAAAAATGATTCAAAATGTCAATTGGATCGTGCCTCATGTTGAATAACCACTTTTGAAACCCTCACAGTGACCAAAATTGCCATTTTTACAGACTTTTGCTTACTCAAAAGCTTCCATTTTGACTAATTTCAGGCACCAAAATGACTTTAAACAGACTTATTTTAGTTGAAAAAGTCATAATTCACATCCAACAGTCATTTAGAGTCAAAAGAATAAAAGATAACATTTCATCCATGTTGACCATTTTGGGAAAGTTCGACAGTTGCGGAGTCATCGTTTTTTCAGATAATTGATTTTTTGGAGTGTACCAAAAATGATTCAAAATGTCAATTGGATCGTGCCTCATGTTGAATAACCGCTTTTGAAACCCTCACAGTGACCAACATTGCCATTTTTACAGAGCTTTGCTTACTCAAAAGCTTCCATTTTGACCAATTTAAGGCACCGAAATTGCTTTAAACACACTTATTTTAGTTGAAAAACTCATATTTCACAGCCAACAGCCATTTACAGTCAAAAGATTAAATGTTAAAATTTCATCCATATTGACCATTTTGGGAACGTTCGACAGGTCCAGAGTCGTCGTTTTTCATCAGAAAATTGATTTTTGGAGTGTACCAAAAATGATTCAAAATGTCAATTGGATCGTGCCTCATGTTGAATAACCACTTTTGAAACCCTCACAGTGACCAAAATTGCCATTTTTACAGAGTTTTGCTTACTCAAAAGCTTCCATTTTGACTAATTTCAGGCACCAAAATGACTTTAAACAGACTTATTTTAGTTGAAAAAGTCATAATTCACATCCAACAGTCATTTAGAGTCAAAAGATTAAAAGTTAAAATTTCATCCATGTTGACCATTTTGGGAAAGTTCGACAGTTGCGGAGTCATCGTTTTTTCAGATAATTGATTTTTTGGAGTGAACCAAAAATGATTCAAAATGTCAATTGGATCGTGCCTCATGTTGAATAACTACTTTTGAACCCCTCACAGTGACCAAAATTGCCATTTTTACAGAGCTTTGCTTACTCAAAAGCTTCCATTTTGACCAATTTCAGGCACCAAAAGGACTTTAAACAGACTTATTTTAGTTGAAAAAGTCATAATTCACATCCAACAGTCATTTAGAGTCAAAAGATTAAAAGTTAAAATTTCATCCATATTGACCATTTTGGGAAAGTTCGACAGGTCCGGAGTCATCGTTTTTCATCAGAAATTTGATTTTTTGGAGTGTACCAAAAATGATTCAAAATGTCAATTGGATTGTGCCTCATGTTGAATAACCACTTTTGAAACCCTCATAGTGACCAAAATTGCCATTTTTACAGAGCTTTGCTTACTCAAAAGCTTCCATTTTGACCAATTTCAGGCACCGAAATGACTTTAAACACACTTCTTTTAGTTGAAAAAGTCATATTTCACATCCAACAGTCATTTAGGGTCAAAAGATTAAGGGGTCGATTAGGATCGCGGACGGACTTGAGTCCGTCCGCGACCCCTGAGGAGGAGGGAACGTCCGCATGGGCTGCGGCGTTCCCTCCGATCTGCTTAGGATGTGACCGCCAGGGTGGCGGTCACATCCTCTATCTCTAACATTGCGGCGGGTGCATCTTCAAGCTGCACCCGCCCCAATGTAAAAAAAGGATGCACAGCATTTGCGTGCACAAAGCGGCAGGCACCGCGCGGTGCCTGCTGCATTGTGCATGCAAAGGCAGGGGGGTCCAATAGGTACCCCCCATGTGCACCCCCCACCACCCCTTCACCCAGGGGTCCCGCAACAGGCCCTCGAAGTGGGAGGCAGAAAAGCCGCCGTGGAAAAGCATAGAATTGCAGACATCCTAATATGCCTGGCGGTGTCTGATAGACACCGACAGACATGTTAGTGCTTTTCCGCCGCGGTCGCCTTCTGACCGCGGCGGAAAAGCTGCGGACAGATTATCAGACCCACCAGCCATCCTAATTTGGCGGTGGGTCTGTGGAGGCTCCGCTGCGGTTTTCCCGCATCCTCCAGGCCGGCGGTGGCTTCCGCCGGCCCGGAGGATGCGGGAATTCCGCAATCATAATGACCCCCTAAATGTTAAAATTTCATCCATATTGGCCATCTTGGCAACGTTCGACAGGTCCGGAGTGATCGTTTTTGCATCAGAAAATTGATTTTTTGGAGTGTACCAAAAATTATTCAAAATGTCAATTGGATCGTGCCTCATGTTGAATAACTGCTTTTGAAACCCTCACAGTGACCAAAATTACTATTTTTACAGAGTTTTGCTTACTCAAAAGCTTCCATTTTGACCAATTTCAGGCACCGAAATGACTTTAAACACACTTCTTTTAGTTGAAAAAGTCATAATTCACATCCAACAGTCATTTACAGTCAAAAGATTAAATGTTAAAATGTAACCCATATTGACCATTTTGGGAACATTCGACAAGTCCGGAGTCATCGTTTTTCATCAGAAAATTGATTTTTTTACTGTACAAAAAATTATTCAAAATGTCAATTGGATCGTGCCTCATGTTGAATAACCACTTTTGAAACCCTCATAGTGACCAAAATTGCCATTTTTACAGAGCTTTGCTTACTCAAAAGCTTCCATTTTGTCCAATTCCAGGCACCAAAATGACTTTAAACACACTTATTTTAGTTGGAAAAGTCATAATTCACATCCAACAGTCATTTAGAGTCAAAAGATTAAAAGTTAAAATTTCATCCATGTTGACCATTTTGGGAAAGTTCGACAGTTGCGGAGTCATCGTTTTTTCAGATAATTGATTTTTTGGAGTGTACCAAAAATGATTCAAAATGTCAATTTGATCGTGCCTCATGTTGAATAACCGCTTTTGAAACCCCCACAGTGACCAACATTGCCATTTTTACAGAGCTTTGCTTACTCAAAAGCTTCAATTTTGACCAATTTCAGGCACCTTAATGACTTTAAACACACTTATTTTAGTTGAAAAAGTCATTATTCACATCCAACAGTCATTTAGAGTCAAAAGATTAAAAGATAAAATTTCATCCATGTTGACCATTTTGGGAAAGTTCGACATGTCCGGAGTCATCGTTTTTCATCAGCAAATTGATATTTTGTAGTCTACCAAAAATGATTCAAAATGTCAATTAGATCGTGCCTCATTTTGAATAACCACTTTTGAAACCCTCAAAGTGACCAAAATTGCCATTTTTACAGAGTTTTGCTTACTTAAAAGCTTCCATTTTGACCAATTTCCTGCACCGAAATTACTTTAAACACACTTATTTTAGTTGAAAAACTCATATTTCACAGCCAACAGTCATTTAGAGTCAAAAGATTAAATGTTAAAATTTCATCCATATTGTCCATTTTGGCAACGTTCGACAGGTCCGGAGTCATCGTTTTTCATCAGAAAATTGATTTTTGGAGTGTACCAAAAATGATTCAAAATGTCAATTGGATCGTGCCTCATGTTGAATAACGACTTTTGAAACCCTCACAGTGACCAAAATTGCCATTTTTACAGAGTTTTGCTTACTCAAAAGCTTCAATTTTGACTAATTTCAGGTACCGAAATTACTTTAAACACACTTATTTTAGTTGAAAAACTCATAATTCACATCCAACAGTCATTTACAGTCAAAAGATTAAATGTTAAAATGTAATCCATATTGACCATTTTGGGAACGTTCGACAAGTCCGGAGTCATCGTTTTTCATCAGAAAATTGATTTTTTTTACTGTACCAAAAATTATACAAAATGTCAATTGGATCGTGCCTCATGTTGAATAACCACTTTTGAAACCCTCATAGTGACCAAAATTGCCATTTTTACAGAGCTTTGCTTACTCAAAAGCTTCCATTTTGACCAATTTCAGGCACCGAAATGACTTTAAACACACTTATTTTAGTTGAAAAACTCATATTTCACAGCCAACAGTCATTTAGAGTCAAAAGATTAAAAGTTAAAATTTCATCCATGTTGACCATTTTGGGAAAGTCCGACAGGTCCGGAGTCATCGCTTTTCATCTGAAATTTGATTTTTTGGAGTGTACCAAAAATGATTCAAAATGTCAATTGGATCGTGCCTCATGTTGAATAACCACTTTTGAAACCCTCACAGTGACCAAAATTGCCATTTTTACAGACTTTTGCTTACTCAAAAGCTTCCATTTTGACCAATTCCAGGCACCAAAATGACTTTAAACAGACTTATTTTAGTTGAAAAAGTCATAATTCACATCCAACAGTCATTTAGAGTCAAAAGATTAAAAGTTAAAATTTCATCCATGTTGACCATTTTGGGAAAGTTCGACAGTTGCGGAGTCATCGTTTTTTCAGATAATTGATTTTTTGGAGTGTACCAAAAATGATTCAAAATGTCAATTGGATCGTGCCTCATGTTGAATAACCGCTTTTGAAACCCTCACAGTGACCAACATTGCCATTTTTACAGAGCTTTGCTTACTCAAAAGCTTCCATTTTGACCAATTTCAGGCACCGAAATGACTTTAAACACACTTATTTTAGTTGAAAAACTCATATTTCACAGCCAACAGACATTTACAGTCAAAAGATTAAATGTTAAAATTTCATCCATATTGACCATTTTGGGAACGTTCGACAGGTACAGAGTCGTCGTTTTTCATCAGAAAATTGATTT
The DNA here is from genome assembly GCF_964261635.1 of Lissotriton helveticus. Classification (NCBI taxonomy): domain Eukaryota; kingdom Metazoa; phylum Chordata; class Amphibia; order Caudata; family Salamandridae; genus Lissotriton; species Lissotriton helveticus. Next base: position 340,933,600 of record NC_136072.1, read on the forward strand.
TTGGAGTGTACCAAAAATGATTCAAAAAGTCAATTGGATCGTGCCTCATGTTGAATAACCACTTTTGAAACCCTCAGTGACCAAAATTGCCATTGTTACAGAGTTTTGCTTACTCAAAAGCTTCCATTTTGACCAATTTCAGTCACCAAAATGACTTTAAACAGACTTATTTTAGTTGAAAAAGTCATAATTCACATCCAACAGTCACTTAGAGTGAAAAGATTAAAAGTTAAAATTTCATCCATGTTGACCATTTTGGGAAAGTTCGACAGGTCCGGAGTCATCGTTTTTTCAGATAATTGATTTTTTGGAGTGAACCAAAAATGATTCAAAATGTCAATTGGATCGTGCCTCATGTTGAATAACTGCTTTTGAAACCCTCACAGTGACCAAAATTGCCATTTTTACAGAGCTTTGCTTACTCAAAAGCTTCAATTTTTACTAATTTCAGGTACCGAAATTACTTTAAACACACTTATTTTAGTTGAAAAACTCATAATTCACATCCAACAGTCCTTTACAGTCAAAAGATTAAATGTTAAAATGTAATCCATATTGACCATTTTGGGAACGTTCGACAAGTCCGGAGTCATCGTTTTTCATCAGAAAATTGATTTTTTTACTGTACCAAAAATTATTCAAAATGTCAATTGGATCGTGCCTCATGTTGAATAACCACTTTTGAAACCCTCATAGTGATCAAAATTGCCATTTTTACAGAGCTTTGCTTACTCAAAAGCTTCCATTTTGACCAATTTCAGGCACCGAAATGACTTTAAACACACTTATTTTAGTTGAACAAGTCATAATTCACATCCAACAGGCATTTAGAGTCAAAATATTAAAAGTTAACATTTCATCCATGTTGACCATTTTGGGAAAGCTCGACAGGTCCGGAGTCAACTTTTTTTTCAGATAATTGATTTTTTGGAGTGTACCAAAAATGATTCAAAATGTCAATTGGATCGTGCCTCATGTGAATAACCACTTTTTAAACACTCATAGTGACCAAAATTGCCATTTTTACAGAGTTTTGCTTACTCAAAAGCTTCAATTTTGACCAATTTCTGGCACAGAAATGACTTTAAACACACTTATTTTAGTTGAAAAACTCATATTTCACAGCCAACAGTCATTTACAGTCAAAAGATTAAATGTTAAAATTTCATCCATATTGACCATTTTGGGAACGTTCGACAGGTCCGGAGTCATCGTTTTCCATCAGAAAATTGATTTTTGGAGTGTACCAAAAATGATTCAAAATGTCAATTGGATCGTGCCTCATGTTGAATAACCACTTTTGAGACCCTCACAGTGACCAAAATTGCCATTTTTACAGAGTTTTGCTTACTCAAAAGCTTCCATTTTGATCAATTTCAGGCACCAAATTGACTTTAAACACACTTATTTTAGTTGAAAAAGTCATAATTCACATCCAACAGTCATTTACAGTCAAAAGATTAAATGTTAAAATTTCATCCATATTGACCATTTTGGGAACGTTCGACAAGTCCGGAGTCATCGTTTTTCATCAGAAAATTGATTTTTTTACTGTACCAAAAATTATACAAAATGTCAATTGGATCGTGCCTCATGTTGAATAACCACTTTTGAAACCCTCATAGTGACCAAAATTGCCATTTTACAGAGCTTTGCTTACTCAAAAGCTTCCATTTTGACCAATTTCAGGCACCGAAATGACTTTAAACACACTTATTTTAGTTGAAAAACTCATATTTCACAGCCAACAGTCATTTACAGTCAAAAGATTAAATGTTAAAATTTCATCCATATTGACCATTTTGGGAAAGTTCGACAGGTCCGGAGTCATCGTTTTTCATCAGAAATTTGATTTTTTGGAGTGTACCAAAAATGATTCAAAATGTCAATTGGATCGTGCCTCATGTTGAATAACCACTTTTGAAACCCTCACAGTGACCAACATTGCCATTTTTACAGACTTTTGCTTACTCAAAAGCTTCCATTTTGACTAATTTCAGGCACCAAAATGACTTTAAACAGACTTATTTTAGTTGAAAAAGTCATAATTCACATCCAACAGTCATTTAGAGTCAAAAGAATAAAAGATAACATTTCATCCATGTTGACCATTTTGGGAAAGTTCGACAGTTGCGGAGTCATCGTTTTTTCAGATAATTGATTTTTTGGAGTGTACCAAAAATGATTCAAAATGTCAATTGGATCGAGCCTCGTGTTGAATAACCGCTTTTGAAACCCTCACAGTGACCAACATTGCCATTTTTACAGAGCTTTGCTTACTCAAAAGCTTCCATTTTGACCTATTTAAGGCACCGAAATTGCTTTAAACACACTTATTTTAGTTGAAAAACTCATATTTCACAGCCAACAGCCATTTACAGTCAAAAGATTAAATGTTAAAATTTCATCCATATTGACCATTTTGGGAACGTTCGACAGGTCCAGAGTCGTCGTTTTTCATCAGAAAATTGATTTTTGGAGTGTACCAAAAATGATTCAAAATGTCAATTGGATCGTGCCTCATGTTGAATAACCACTTTTGAAACCCTCACAGTGACCAAAATTGCCATTTTTACAGAGTTTTGCTTACTCAAAAGCTTCCATTTTGACTAATTTCAGGCACCAAAATGACTTTAAACAGACTTATTTTAGTTGAAAAAGTCATAATTCACATCCAACAGTCATTTAGAGTCAAAAGATTAAAAGTTAAAATTTCATCCATGTTGACCATTTTGGGAAAGTTCGACAGTTGCGGAGTCATCGTTTTTTCAGATAATTGATTTTTTGGAGTGAACCAAAAATGATTCAAAATGTCAATTGGATCGTGCCTCATGTTGAATAACTACTTTTGAAACCCTCACAGTGACCAAAATTGCCATTTTTACAGAGCTTTGCTTACTCAAAAGCTTCCATTTTGACCAATTTCAGGCACCAAAAGGACTTTAAACAGACTTATTTTAGTTGAAAAAGTCATAATTCACATCCAACAGTCATTTAGAGTCAAAAGATTAAAAGTTAAAATTTCATCCATGTTGACCATTTTGGGAAAGTTCGACAGTTGCAGAGTCATCGTTTTTTCAGATAATTGATTTTTTCGAGTGTACCAAAAATGATTCAAAATGTCAATTGGATCGTGCCTCATGTTGAATATCTACTTTTGAAACCCTCATACTGACCAAAATTGCCATTTTTACAGAGTTTTGCTTACTCGAAAGCTTCAATTTTGACACATTTCTGGAACAGAATGACTTTAAACACACTTATTTTAGTTGAAAATGTCATATTTCACATCCAACAGTCATTTAGAGTCAAAAGATTAAAAGTTAAAATTTCATCCATATTGACCATTTTGGGAAAGTTCGACAGGTCCGGAGTCATCGTTTTTCATCAGAAATTTGATTTTTTGGAGTGTACCAAAAATGATTCAAAATGTCGATTGGATTGTGCCTCATGTTGAATAACCACTTTTGAAACCCTCATAGTGACCAAAATTGCCATTTTTACAGAGCTTTGCTTACTCAAAAGCTTCCATTTTGACCAATTTCAGGCACCGAAATGACTTTAAACACACTTCTTTTAGTTGAAAAAGTCATATTTCACATCCAACAGTCATTTAGGGTCAAAAGATTAAGGGGTCGATTAGGATCGCGGACGGACTTGAGTCCGTCCGCGACCCCTGAGGAGGAGGGAACGTCCGCATGGGCTGCGGCGTTCCCTCCGATCTGCTTAGGATGTGACCGCCAGGGTGGCGGTCACATCCTCTATCTCTAACATTGCGGCGGGTGCCTCTTCAAGCTGCACCCGCCCCAATGTAAAAAATGCATGCACAGCATTTGCGTGCACAAAGCGGCAGGCACCGCGCGGTGCCTGCTGCATTGTGCATGCAAAGGCAGGGGGGTCCAATAGGTACCCCCCATGTGCACCCCCCACCACCCCTTCACCCAGGGGTCCCGCAACAGGCCCTCGAAGTGAAGGTCCGTATGCTTTTTCACGGCAGAAAAGCCGCCGTGGAAAAGCATAGAATTGCAGACATCCTAATATGCCTGGCGGTGTCTGATAGACACCGACAGACATGTTAGTGCTTTTCCGCCGCGGTCGCCTTCTGACCGCGGCGGAAAAGCTGCGGACAGATTATCAGACCCACCAGCCATCCTAATTTGGCGGTGGGTCTGTGGAGGCTCCGCTGCGGTTTTCCCGCATCCTCCAGGCCGGCGGTGGCTTCCGCCGGCCCGGAGGATGAGGGAATTCCGCAATCATAATGACCCCTAAATGTTAAAATTTCATCCATATTGGCCATCTTGGCAACGTTCGACAGGTCCGGAGTGATCGTTTTTGCATCAGAAAATTGATTTTTTGGAGTGTACCAAAAATTATTCAAAATGTCAATTGGATCGTGCCTCATGTTGAATAACTGCTTTTGAAACCCTCACAGTGACCAAAATTACAATTTTTACAGAGTTTTGCTTACTCAAAAGCTTCCATTTTGACCAATTTCAGGCACCGAAATGACTTTAAACACACTTCTTTTAGTTGAAAAAGTCATAATTCAGATCCAACAGTCATTTACAGTCAAAAGATTAAATGTTAAAATGTAATCCATATTGACCATTTTGGGAACATTCGACAAGTCCGGAGTCATCGTTTTTCATCAGAAAATTGATTTTTTTACTGTACAAAAAATGATTCAAAATGTCAATTTGATCGTGCCTCATGTTGAATAACCGCTTTTGAAACCCCCACAGTGACCAACATTGCCATTTTTACAGAGCTTTGCTTACTCAAAAGCTTCAATTTTGACCAATTTCAGGCACCTTAATGACTTTAAACACACTTATTTTAGTTGAAAAAGTCATTATTCACATCCAACAGACATTTAGAGTCAAAAGATTAAAAGATAAAATTTCATCCATGTTGACCATTTTGGGAAAGATCGACAGGTCCGGAGTCATCGTTTTTCATCAGCAAATTGATATTTTGTAGTCTACCAAAAATGATTCAAAATGTCAATTGGATCGTGCCTCATTTTGAATAACCACTTTTGAAACCCTCAAAGTGACCAAAATTGCCATTTTTACAGAGTTTTGCTTACTTAAAAGCTTCCATTTTGACCAATTTCCTGCACCGAAATTACTTTAAACACACTTATTTTAGTTGAAAAACTCATATTTCACAGCCAACAGTCATTTAGAGTCAAAAGATTAAATGTTAAAATTTCATCCATATTGTCCATTTTGGCAACGTTCGACAGGTCCGGAGTCATCGTTTTTCATCAGAATATTGATTTTTGGAGTGTACCAAAAATGATTCAAAATGTCAATTGGATCGTGCCTCATGTTGAATAACCACTTTTGAAACCCTCACAGTGACCAAAATTGCCATTTTTACAGAGTTTTGCTTACTCAAAAGCTTCCATTTTGACCAATTTCAGGCACCAAAATGACTTTAAACAGACTTATTTTAGTTGAAAAAGTCATAATTCACATCCAACAGTCATTTAGAGTCAAAAGATTAAAAGTTAAAATTTCATTCATGTTGACCATTTTGGGAAAGTTCGACAGTTGCGGAGTCATCGTTTTTTCAGATAATTGATTTTTTGAAGTGTACCAAAAATGATTCAAAATGTCAATTGGATCGTGCCTCATGTTGAATTACTGCTTTTGAAACCCTCACAGTGACCAAAATTGCCATTTTTACAGAGCTTTGCTTACTCAAAAGCTTCCATTTTTACCAATTTCAGGCACCAAAAGGACTTTAAACAGACTTATTTTAGTTGAAAAAGTCATAATTCACATCCAACAGTCATTTAGATTCAAAAGATTAAAAGTTAAAATTTCATTCATGTTGACCATTTTGGGAAAGTTCGACAGTTGCGGAGTCATCGTTTTTTCAGATTATTGATTTTTTCGAGTGTACCAAAAATGATTCAAAATGTCAATTGGATCGTGCCTCATGTTGAATATCTACTTTTGAAACCCTCATACTGACCAAAATTGCCATTTTTACAGAGTTTTGCTTACTCAAAAGCTTCAATTTTGACACATTTCTGGCACAGAATGACTTTAAACACACTTATTTTAGTTGAAAATGTCATATTTCACATCCAACAGTCATTTAGGGTCAAAAGATTAAATGTTAACATTTCATCCATATTGGCCATTTTGGCAACGTTAGACAGGTCCGGAGTGATCGTTTTTGCATCAGAAAATTGATTTTTTGAAGTGTACCAAAAAATGATTAAAAATGTCAATTGGATCGTGCCTCATGTTGAATAACCACATTTGAAACCCTCACAGTGACCAAAATTGCCATTTTTACAGAGTCTTGCTTACTCAAAAGCTTCCATTTTGACCAATTTAAGGCATCGAAATGACTTTAAACACACTTATTTTAGTTGAAAAGTCATAATTCACATCCAACAGTTATTTAGATTCAAAAGATTAAAAGTTAAAATTTCATCCATATTGACCATTTTGGGATAGTTCGACAGGTCCGGAGTCATCGTTTTTCATCAGAAATTAGATTTTTTGGAGTGTACCAAAAATGATTCAAAATGTCAATTGGATTGTGCCTCATGTTGAATAACCACTTTTGAAACCCTCAGAGTGACCAAAATTGCCATTTTTACAGTTTTGCTTACTCAAAAGCTTCAATTTTTACTAATTTCAGGTACTTTAAACACACTTATTTTAGTTGAAAAACTCATAATTCACATCCAACAGTCATTTACTGTCAAAAGATTAAATGTTAAAATGTAATCCATATTGACCATTTTGGGAACGTTCGACAAGTTCAGAGTCATCGTTTTTCATCAGAAAATTGATTTTTTTACTGTACCAAAAATGATTCAAAATGTCAATTGGATCGTGCCTCATGTTGAATAACCACTTTTGAAACCATCACAGTGACCAAAATTGCCATTTTTACAGAGCTTTGCTTGCTCAAAATCTTCCATTTTGACCAATTTTCAGGCACCGAAATGACTTTAAACACACTTATTTCAGTTGAACAAGTCATAATTCACATCCAACAGGCATTTAGACTCAAAAGATTAAAAGTTAACATTTCATCCTTGTTGACCATTTTGGGAAAGCTCGACAGGTCCGGAGTCATCTTTTTTTTCAGATAATTTATTTTTTGGAGTGTACCAAAAATGATTCAAAATGTCAATTGGATCGTGCCTCATGTTGAATAACTGCTTTTGAAACCCTCATAGTGACCAAAATTCCAATTTTTACAGAGTTTTGCTTACTCAAAAGCTTCCATTTTGACCAATTTCAGGCACCGAAATGACTTTAAACACACTTCTTTTAGTTGAAAAAGTCATATTTCACATCCAACAGTCATTTAGGGTCAAAAGATTAAATGTTAAAATTTCATCCATATTGGCCATTTTGGCAACGTTCGACAGGTCCGGAGTGATCGTTTTTGCATCAGAAAATTTATTTTTTGGAGTGTACCAAAAATTATTCAAAATGTCAATTGGATCGTGCCTCATGTTGAATAAGCACTTTTGAAACCCTCACAGTGACCAAAATTGCCATTTTTACAGAGTTTTGCTTACTCAAAAGCTGCAATTTTTACTAATTTCAGGTACCGAAATTACTTTAAACACACTTATTTTAGTTGAAAAACTCATAATTCACATCCAACAGTCATTTACAGTCAAAAGATTCAATGTTAAAATGTAATCCATATTGACCATTTTGGGAACGTTCGACAAGTTCGGAGTCATCGTTTTTCATCAGAAAATTGATTTTTTTACAGTACCAAAAATTATTCAAAATGTCAATTGGATCGTGCCTCATGTTGAATAACCACTTTTGAAACCCTCATAGTGACCAAAATTGCCATTTTTACGGAGCTTTGCTTACTCAAAAGCTTCCATTTTGACCAATTTCAGGCACCGAAATAACTTTAAACACACTTATTTTAGTTGAAAAAGTCATAATTCACATCCAACAGTCATTTAGAGTCAAAAGATTAAAAGTTAAAATTTCATCCATGTTGACCATTTTGGGAAAGTTCGACAGTTGCAGAGTCATCGTTTTTTCAGATAATTGATTTTTTTGGACTGTACCAAAAATTATTCAAAATGTCAATTGGATCGTGCCTCATGTTGAATAACCGCTTTTGAAACCCCCACAGTGACCAACATTGCCATTTTTTCAGAGCTTTGCTTACTCAAAAGCTTCAATTTTGACCAATTTCAGGCACCTTAATGACTTTAAACACACTTATTTTAGTTGAAAAAGTCATTATTCACATCCAACAGACATTTAGAGTCAAAAGATTAAAAGATAAAATTTCATCCATGTTGACCATTTTGGAAAAGATCGACAGGTCCGGAGTCATCGTTTTTCATCAGCAAATTGATATTTTGTATTCTACCAAAAATGATTCAAAATGTCAATTGGATCGTGCCTCATTTTGAATAACCACTTTTGAAACCCTCAAAGTGACCAAAATTGCCATTTTTACAGAGTTTTGCTTACTTAAAAGCTTCCATTTTGACCAATTTCCTGCACCGAAATTACTTTAAACACACTTATTTTAGTTGAAAAACTCATATTTCACAGCCAACAGTCATTTAGAGTCAAAAGATTAAATGTTAAAATTTCATCCATATTGTCCATTTTGGCAACGTTCGACAGGTCCGGAGTCATCGTTTTTTCAGATAATTGATTTTTTTAAGTGTACCAAAAATGATTCAAAATGTCAATTGGATCGTGCCTCATGTTGAATTACTGCTTTTGAAACCCTCACAGTGACCAAAATTGCCATTTTTACAGAGTCTTGCTTACTCAAAAGCTTCCATTTTGACCAATTTAAGGCATCGAAATGACTTTAAACACACTTATTTTAGTTGAAAAGTCATAATTCACATCCAACAGTTATTTAGATTCAAAAGATTAAAAGTTAAAATTTCATCCATATTGACCATTTTGGGATAGTTCGACAGGTCCGGAGTCATCGTTTTTCATCAGAAATTAGATTTTTTGGAGTGTACCAAAAATGATTCAAAATGTCAATTGGATTGTGCCTCATGTTGAATAACCACTTTTGAAACCCTCAGAGTGACCAAAATTGCCATTTTTACAGTTTTGCTTACTCAAAAGCTTCAATTTTTACTAATTTCAGGTACTTTAAACACACTTATTTTAGTTGAAAAACTCATAATTCACATCCAACAGTCATTTACTGTCAAAAGATTAAATGTTAAAATGTAATCCATATTGACCATTTTGGGAACGTTCGACAAGTTCAGAGTCATCGTTTTTCATCAGAAAATTGATTTTTTTACTGTACCAAAAATGATTCAAAATGTCAATTGGATCGTGCCTCATGTTGAATAACCACTTTTGAAACCATCACAGTGACCAAAATTGCCATTTTTACAGAGCTTTGCTTGCTCAAAATCTTCCATTTTGACCAATTTTCAGGCACCGAAATGACTTTAAACACACTTATTTCAGTTGAACAAGTCATAATTCACATCCAACAGGCATTTAGACTCAAAAGATTAAAAGTTAACATTTCATCCTTGTTGACCATTTTGGGAAAGCTCGACAGGTCCGGAGTCATCTTTTTTTTCAGATAATTTATTTTTTGGAGTGTACCAAAAATGATTCAAAATGTCAATTGGATCGTGCCTCATGTTGAATAACTGCTTTTGAAACCCTCATAGTGACCAAAATTCCAATTTTTACAGAGTTTTGCTTACTCAAAAGCTTCCATTTTGACCAATTTCAGGCACCGAAATGACTTTAAACACACTTCTTTTAGTTGAAAAAGTCATATTTCACATCCAACAGTCATTTAGGGTCAAAAGATTAAATGTTAAAATTTCATCCATATTGGCCATTTTGGCAACGTTCGACAGGTCCGGAGTGATCGTTTTTGCATCAGAAAATTTATTTTTTGGAGTGTACCAAAAATTATTCAAAATGTCAATTGGATCGTGCCTCATGTTGAATAAGCACTTTTGAAACCCTCACAGTGACCAAAATTGCCATTTTTACAGAGTTTTGCTTACTCAAAAGCTGCAATTTTTACTAATTTCAGGTACCGAAATTACTTTAAACACACTTATTTTAGTTGAAAAACTCATAATTCACATCCAACAGTCATTTACAGTCAAAAGATTCAATGTTAAAATGTAATCCATATTGACCATTTTGGGAACGTTCGACAAGTTCGGAGTCATCGTTTTTCATCAGAAAATTGATTTTTTTACAGTACCAAAAATTATTCAAAATGTCAATTGGATCGTGCCTCATGTTGAATAACCACTTTTGAAACCCTCATAGTGACCAAAATTGCCATTTTTACGGAGCTTTGCTTACTCAAAAGCTTCCATTTTGACCAATTTCAGGCACCGAAATAACTTTAAACACACTTATTTTAGTTGAAAAAGTCATAATTCACATCCAACAGTCATTTAGAGTCAAAAGATTAAAAGTTAAAATTTCATCCATGTTGACCATTTTGGGAAAGTTCGACAGTTGCAGAGTCATCGTTTTTTCAGATAATTGATTTTTTTGGACTGTACCAAAAATTATTCAAAATGTCAATTGGATCGTGCCTCATGTTGAATAACCGCTTTTGAAACCCCCACAGTGACCAACATTGCCATTTTTTCAGAGCTTTGCTTACTCAAAAGCTTCAATTTTGACCAATTTCAGGCACCTTAATGACTTTAAACACACTTATTTTAGTTGAAAAAGTCATTATTCACATCCAACAGACATTTAGAGTCAAAAGATTAAAAGATAAAATTTCATCCATGTTGACCATTTTGGAAAAGATCGACAGGTCCGGAGTCATCGTTTTTCATCAGCAAATTGATATTTTGTATTCTACCAAAAATGATTCAAAATGTCAATTGGATCGTGCCTCATTTTGAATAACCACTTTTGAAACCCTCAAAGTGACCAAAATTGCCATTTTTACAGAGTTTTGCTTACTTAAAAGCTTCCATTTTGACCAATTTCCTGCACCGAAATTACTTTAAACACACTTATTTTAGTTGAAAAACTCATATTTCACAGCCAACAGTCATTTAGAGTCAAAAGATTAAATGTTAAAATTTCATCCATATTGTCCATTTTGGCAACGTTCGACAGGTCCGGAGTCATCGTTTTTTCAGATAATTGATTTTTTGAAGTGTACCAAAAATGATTCAAAATGTCAATTGGATCGTGCCTCATGTTGAATTACTGCTTTTGAAACCCTCACAGTGACCAAAATTGCCATTTTTACAGAGTCTTGCTTACTCAAAAGCTTCCATTTTGACCAATTTAAGGCATCGAAATGACTTTAAACACACTTATTTTAGTTGAAAAGTCATAATTCACATCCAACAGTTATTTAGATTCAAAAGATTAAAAGTTAAAATTTCATCCATATTGACCATTTTGGGATAGTTCGACAGGTCCGGAGTCATCGTTTTTCATCAGAAATTAGATTTTTTGGAGTGTACCAAAAATGATTCAAAATGTCAATTGGATTGTGCCTCATGTTGAATAACCACTTTTGAAACCCTCAGAGTGACCAAAATTGCCATTTTTACAGTTTTGCTTACTCAAAAGCTTCAATTTTTACTAATTTCAGGTACTTTAAACACACTTATTTTAGTTGAAAAACTCATAATTCACATCCAACAGTCATTTACTGTCAAAAGATTAAATGTTAAAATGTAATCCATATTGACCATTTTGGGAATGTTCGACAAGTTCAGAGTCATCGTTTTTCATCAGAAAATTGATTTTTTTACTGTACCAAAAATGATTCAAAATGTCAATTGGATCGTGCCTCATGTTGAATAACCACTTTTGAAACCATCACAGTGACCAAAATTGCCATTTTTACAGAGCTTTGCTTGCTCAAAATCTTCCATTTTGACCAATTTTCAGGCACCGAAATGACTTTAAACACACTTATTTCAGTTGAACAAGTCATAATTCACATCCAACAGGCATTTAGACTCAAAAGATTAAAAGTTAACATTTCATCCTTGTTGACCATTTTGGGAAAGCTCGACAGGTCCGGAGTCATCTTTTTTTTCAGATAATTTATTTTTTGGAGTGTACCAAAAATGATTCAAAATGTCAATTGGATCGTGCCTCATGTTGAATAACTGCTTTTGAAACCCTCATAGTGACCAAAATTCCAATTTTTACAGAGTTTTGCTTACTCAAAAGCTTCCATTTTGACCAATTTCAGGCACCGAAATGACTTTAAACACACTTCTTTTAGTTGAAAAAGTCATATTTCACATCCAACAGTCATTTAGGGTCAAAAGATTAAATGTTAAAATTTCATCCATATTGGCCATTTTGGCAACGTTCGACAGGTCCGGAGTGATCGTTTTTGCATCAGAAAATTTATTTTTTGGAGTGTACCAAAAATTATTCAAAATGTCAATTGGATCGTGCCTCATGTTGAATAAGCACTTTTGAAACCCTCACAGTGACCAAAATTGCCATTTTTACAGAGTTTTGCTTACTCAAAAGCTGCAATTTTTACTAATTTCAGGTACCGAAATTACTTTAAACACACTTATTTTAGTTGAAAAACTCATAATTCACATCCAACAGTCATTTACAGTCAAAAGATTCAATGTTAAAATGTAATCCATATTGACCATTTTGGGAACGTTCGACAAGTTCGGAGTCATCGTTTTTCATCAGAAAATTGATTTTTTTACAGTACCAAAAATTATTCAAAATGTCAATTGGATCGTGCCTCATGTTGAATAACCACTTTTGAAACCCTCATAGTGACCAAAATTGCCATTTTTACGGAGCTTTGCTTACTCAAAAGCTTCCATTTTGACCAATTTCAGGCACCGAAATAACTTTAAACACACTTATTTTAGTTGAAAAAGTCATAATTCACATCCAACAGTCATTTAGAGTCAAAAGATTAAAAGTTAAAATTTCATCCATGTTGACCATTTTGGGAAAGTTCGACAGTTGCAGAGTCATCGTTTTTTCAGATAATTGATTTTTTTGGACTGTACCAAAAATTATTCAAAATGTCAATTGGATCGTGCCTCATGTTGAATAACCGCTTTTGAAACCCCCACAGTGACCAACATTGCCATTTTTTCAGAGCTTTGCTTACTCAAAAGCTTCAATTTTGACCAATTTCAGGCACCTTAATGACTTTAAACACACTTATTTTAGTTGAAAAAGTCATTATTCACATCCAACAGACATTTAGAGTCAAAAGATTAAAAGATAAAATTTCATCCATGTTGACCATTTTGGAAAAGATCGACAGGTCCGGAGTCATCGTTTTTCATCAGCAAATTGATATTTTGTATTCTACCAAAAATGATTCAAAATGTCAATTGGATCGTGCCTCATTTTGAATAACCACTTTTGAAACCCTCAAAGTGACCAAAATTGCCATTTTTACAGAGTTTTGCTTACTTAAAAGCTTCCATTTTGACCAATTTCCTGCACCGAAATTACTTTAAACACACTTATTTTAGTTGAAAAACTCATATTTCACAGCCAACAGTCATTTAGAGTCAAAAGATTAAATGTTAAAATTTCATCCATATTGTCCATTTTGGCAACGTTCGACAGGTCCGGAGTCATCGTTTTTTCAGATAATTGATTTTTTGAAGTGTACCAAAAATGATTCAAAATGTCAATTGGATCGTGCCTCATGTTGAATTACTGCTTTTGAAACCCTCACAGTGACCAAAATTGCCATTTTTACAGAGCTTTGCTTACTCAAAAGCTTCCATTTTTACCAATTTCAGGCACCAAAAGGACTTTAAACAGACTTATTTTAGTTGAAAAAGTCATAATTCACATCCAACAGTCATTTAGAGTCAAAAGATTAAAAGTTAAAATTTCATTCATGTTGACCATTTTGGGAAAGTTCGACAGTTGCGGAGTCATCGTTTTTTCAGATAATTGATTTTTTGAAGTGTACCAAAAATGATTCAAAATGTCAATTGGATCGTGCCTCATGTTGAATTACTGCTTTTGAAACCCTCACAGTGACCAAAATTGCCATTTTTACAGAGCTTTGCTTACTCAAAAGCTTCCATTTTTACCAATTTCAGGCACCAAAAGGACTTTAAACAGACTTATTTTAGTTGAAAAAGTCATAATTCACATCCAACAGTCATTTAGATTCAAAAGATTAAAAGTTAAAATTTCATTCATGTTGACCATTTTGGGAAAGTTCGACAGTTGCGGAGTCATCGTTTTTTCAGATTATTGATTTTTTCAAAGGGTACCAAAAATGATTCAAAATGTCAATTGGATCATGCCTCATGTTGAATATCTACTTTTGAAACCCTCATACTGACCAAAATTGCCATTTTTACAGAGTTTTGCTTACTCAAAAGCTTCAATTTTGACTAATTTCAGGTACCGAAATTACTTTAAACACACTTATTTTAGTTGAAAAACTCATAATTCACATCCAACAGTCATTTACAGTCAAAAGATTAAATGTTAAAATGTAATCCTTATTGACCATTTTGGGAACTTTCGACAAGTCCGGAGTCATCGTTTTTCATCAGAAAATTGATTTTTTTACTGTACCAAAAATTATACAAAATGTCAATTGGATCGTGCCTCATGTTGAATAACCACTTTTGAAACCCTCATAGTGACCAAAATTGCCATTTTTACAGAGCTTTGCTTACTCAAAAGCTTCCATTTTGACCAAATCAGGCACCGAAATGACTTTAAACACACTTATTTTAGTTGAAAAACTCATATTTCACAGCCAACAGTCATTTACAGTCAAAAGATTAAATGTTAAAATTTCATCCATATTGACCATTTTGGGAAAGTTCGACAGGTCCGGAGTCATCGTTTTTCATCAGAAATTTGATTTTTTGGAGTGTACCAAAAATGATTCAAAATGTCAATTGGATCGTGCCTCATGTTGAATAACCACTTTTGAAACCCTCACAGTGACCAAAATTGCCATTTTTACAGACTTTTGCTTACTCAAAAGCTTACATTTTGACTAATTTCAGGCACCAAAATGACTATAAACAGACTTATTTTAGTTGAAAAAGTCATAATTCACATCCAACGGTCATTTAGAGTCAAAAGATTAAAAGATAAAATTTCATCCATGTTGACCATTTTGGGAAAGTTCGACAGTTGCGGAGTCATCGTTTTTTCAGATAATTGATTTTTTGGAGTGTACCAAAAATGATTCAAAATGTCAATTGGATCGTGCCTCATGTTGAATAACCGCTTTTGAAACTCTCACAGTGACCAACATTGCCATTTTTACAGAGCTTTGCTTACTCAAAAGCTTCCATTTTGACCAATTTCAGGCACCGAAATGGCTTTAAACACACTTATTTTAGTTGAAAAACTCATATTTCACAGCCAACAACCATTTACAGTCAAAAGATTAAATGTTAAAATGTCATCCATATTGACCATTTTGGGAACGTTCGACAGGTCCAGAGTCGTCGTTTTTCATCAGAAAATTGATTTTTGGAGTGTACCAAAAATGATTCAAAATGTCAATTGGATTGTGCCTCATGTTGAATAACCACTTTTTAAACACTCATAGTGAACAAAATTGCCATTTTTACAGAGTTTTGCTTACTCAAAAGCTTCAATTTTGACCAATTTCTGGCACAGAAATGACTTTAAACACACTTATTTTAGTTGAAAAAGTCATAATTCACATCCAACAGTCATTTAGAGTCAAAAGATTAAAAGATAAGATTTCATCCATGTTGACCATTTTGGGAAAGTTCGACAGTTGCGGAGTCATCGGTTTTTCAGATAATTGATTTTTTGGAGTGTACCAAAAATGATTCAAAATGTCAATTGGATTGTGCCTCATGTTGAATAACCACTTTTTAAACACTCATAGTGACCAAAATTGCCATTTTTACAGAGTTTTGCTTACTCAAAAGCTTCCATTTTGACTAATTTCAGGCACCAAAATGACTTTAAACAGACTTATTTTAGTTGAAAAAGTCATAATTCACATCCAACAGTCATTTAGAGTCAAAAGATTAGAAGTTACAATTTCATCCATGTTGACCATTTTGGGAAAGTTCGACAGTTGCGGAGTCATCGTTTTTTCAGATAATTGATTTTTTGGAGTGAACCAAAAATGATTCAAAATGTCAATTGGATCGTGCCTCATGTTGAATAACTGCTTTTGAAACCCTCACAGTGACCAAAATTGCCATTTTTACAGAGCTTTGCTTACTCAAAAGCTTCCATTTTGACCAATTTCAGGCACCAAAAGGACTTTAAACAGACTTATTTTAGTTGAAAAAGTCATAATTCACATCCAACAGTCATTTAGAGTCAAAAGATTAGAAGTTACAATTTCATCCATGTTGACCATTTTGGGAAAGTTCGACAGTTGCGGAGTCATCGTTTTTTCAGATAATTGATTTTTTGGAGTGAACCAAAAATGATTCAAAATGTCAATTGGATCGTGCCTCATGTTGAATAACTGCTTTTGAAACCCTCACAGTGACCAAAATTGCCATTTTTACAGAGTTTTGCTTACTCAAAAGCTTCAATATTGACACATTTCTGGCACAGAATGACTTTAAACACACTTATTTTAGTTGAAAATATCATATTTCACATCCAACAGTCATTTAGAGTCAAAAGATTAAAAGTTAAAATTTTATCCATATTGACCATTTTGGGAAAGTTCGATAGGTCCGGAGTCATCGTTTTTCATCAGAAATTTGAATTTTTGGAGTGTACCAAAAATGATTCAAAATGTCAATTGGATTGTGCCTCATGTTGAATAACCACTTTTTAAACACTCATAGTGACCAAAATTGCCATTTTTACAGAGTTTTGCTTACTCAAAAGCTTCAATTTTGACCAATTTCTGGCACAGAAATGACTTTAAACACACTTATTTTAGTTGAAAAAGTCATAATTCACATCCAACAGTCATTTAGAGTCAAAAGATTAAAAGTTAAAATTTCATCCATGTTGACCATTTTGGGAAAGTTCGACAGTTGCAGAGTCATCGTTTTTTCAGATAATTTATTTTTTGGAGTGTACCAAAAATGATTCAAAATGTCAATTGGATCGTGCCTCATGTTGAATAACTGCTTTTGAAACCCTCACAGTGACCAAAATTGCAATTTTTACAGAGTTTTGCTTACTCAAAAGCTTCCATTTTGACCAATTTCAGGCACCGAAATGACTTTAAACACACATCTTTTAGTTGAAAAAGTCATATTTCACATCCAACAGTCATTTAGGGTCAAAAGATTAAATGTTAAAATTTCATCCATATTGGCCATTTTGGCAACGTTCGACAGGTCCGGAGTGATCGTTTTTGCATCAGAAAATTGATTTTTTGGAGTGTACCAAAAATTATTCAAAATGTAAATTGGATCGTGCCTCATGTTGAATAACGACTTTTGAAACCCTCACAGTGACCAAAATTGCCATTTTTACAGAGTTTTGCTTACTCAAAAGCTTCAATTTTGACTAATTTCAGGTACCGAAATTACTTTAAACACACTTATTTTAGTTGAAAAACTCATATTTCACAGCCAACAGTCATTTACAGTCAAAAGATTAAATGTTAAAATTTCATCCATATTGATCATTTTGGGAAAGTTCGACAGGTCCGGAGTCATCGTTTTTCATCAGAAATTTGATTTTTTGGAGTGTACCAAAAATGATTCAAAATGTCAATTGGATCGTGCCTCATGTTGAATAACCACTTTTGAAACCCTCACAGTGACCAAAATTGCCATTTTTACAGACTTTTGCTTACTCAAAAGCTTCCATTTTGACTCATTTCAGGCACCAAAATGACTTTAATCAGACTTATTTTAGTTGAAAAAGTCATAATTCACATCCAACAGTCATTTAGAGTCAAAAGATTAAAAGATAAAATTTCATCCATGTTGACCATTTTGGGAAAGTTCGACAGTTGCGGAGTCATCGTTTTTTCAGATAATTGATTTTTTGGAGTGTACCAAAAATGATTCAAAATGTCAATTGGATCGTTCCTCATGTTGAATAACCGCTTTTGAAACCCTCACAGTGACCAACATTGCCATTTTTACAGAGCTTTGCTTACTCAAAAGCTTCAATTTTCACCAATTTCAGGCATCGAAATGACTTTAAACACACTTCTTTTAGTTGAAAAAGTCATATTTCACATCCAACAGTCATTTAGGGTCAAAAGATTAAATGTTAAAATGTCATCCACATTGGCCATTTTGGCAACGTTCGACAGGTCTGGAGTGATCGTTTTTGCATCAGAAAATTGATTTTTTGGAGTGTAACAAAAATTATTCAAAATGTCAATTGGATCGTGCCTCATGTTGAATAACCACTTTTGAAACCCTCACAGTGACCACAATTGCCATTTTTACAGAGTTTTGCTAACTCAAAAGCTTCAATTTTTACTAATTTCAGGTACCGAAATTACTTTAAACACACTTATTTTAGTTGAAAAACTCATAATTCACATCCAACAGTCATTTACAGTCAAAAGATTAAATGTTAAAATGTAATCCATATTGACCATTTTGGGAACGTTTGACAAGTCCGGAGTCATCGTTTTTCATCAGAAAATTGATTTTTTGGAGTGTACCAAAAATGATTCAAAATGTCAATTGGATTGTGCCTCATGTTGAATAACCGCTTTTGAAACCCTCACAGTGACCAAAATTGCCTATTTTACAGAGCTTTGCTTACTCAAAAGCTTCCATTTTGACCAATTTCAGGCACCAAAATGACTTTAAACAGACTTATTTTAGTTGAAAAAGTCATAATTCACATCCAACAGTCATTTAGAGTCAAAAGATTAAAAGTTAAAATTTCATCCATGTTGACCATTTTGGGAAAGTTTGACAGTTGCGGAGTCATCGTTTTTTCAGATAATTTATTTTTTGGAGTGTACCAAAAATGATTCAAAATGTCAATTGGATCGTGCCTCATGTTGAATAACTGCTTTTGAAACCCTCACAGTGACCAAAATTGCAATTTTTACAGAGTTTTGCTTACTCAAAAGCTTCCATTTTGACCAATTTCAGGCACCGAAATGACTTTAAACACACATCTTTTAGTTGAAAAAGTCATATTTCACATCCAACAGTCATTTAGGGTCAAAAGATTAAATGTTAAAATTTCATCCATATTGGCCATTTTGGCAACGTTCGACAGGTCCGGAGTGATCGTTTTTGCATCAGAAAATTGATTTTTTGGAGTGTACCAAAAATTATTCAAAATGTCAATTGGATCGTGCCTCATGTTGAATAACCACTTTTGAAACCCTCACAGTGACCAAAATTGCAATTTTTACAGAGTTTTGCTTACTCAAAAGCTTCAATTTTGACTAATTTCAGGTACCGAAATTACTTTAAACACACTTATTTTAGTTGAAAAACTCATAATTCACATCCAACAGTCATTTACAGTCAAAAGATTAAATGTTAAAATGTAATCCATATTGACCATTTTGGGAACGTTTGACAAGTCCGGAGTCATCGTTTTTCATCAGAAAATTGATTTTTTTACTGTACCAAAAATTATTCAAAATGTCAATTGGATCGTGCCTCATGTTGAATAACCACTTTTGAAACCCTCATAGTGACCAAAATTGCCATTTTTATAGAGCTTTGCTTACTCAAAAGCTTCCATTTTGACCAATTTCAGGCACCGAAATTACTTTAAACACACTTCTTTTAGTTGAAAAAGTCATATTTCACATCCAACAGTCATTTAGGGTCAAAAGATTAAATGTTAAAATGTCATCCATATTGGCCATTTTGGCAACGTTCAACAGGTCCGGAGTGATTGTTTTTGCATCAGAAAATTGATTTTTTGGAGTGTACCAAAAATTATTCAAAATGTCAATTGGATTGTGCCTCATGTTGAATAACCACTTTTGAAACCCTCACAGTGACCACAATTGACATTTTTACAGAGTTTTGCTTACTCAAAAGCTTCAATTTTTACTAATTTCAGGTACCGAAATTACTTTAAACACACCTATTTTAGTTTAAAAACTCATAATTCACATCCAACAGTCATTTATAGTCAAAAGATTAAATGTTAAAATGTAATCCATATTGACCATTTTGGGAACGTTCGACAAGTTCGGAGTCATCGTTTTTCATCAGAAAATTGATTTTTTTACTGTACCAAAATTTATTCAAAATGTCAATTGGATCATGCCTCATGTTGAATAACCACTTTTGAAACCCTCATAGTGACCAAAATTGCCATTTTTACAGAGCTTTGCTTACTCAAAAGCTTCCATTTTGACCAATTTCAGGCACCGAAATGACTTTAAACACACTTATTTTAGTTGAAAAACTCATATTTCACATCCAACAGTCATTTACAGTCAAAAGATTAAATGTTAAAATGTAATCCATATTGACCATTTTGGGAACGTTTGACAAGTCCGGAGTCATCGTTTTTCATCAGAAAATTGATTTTTTTACTGTACCAAAAATTATTCAAAATGTCAATTGGATCGTGCCTCATGTTGAATAACCACTTTTGAAACCCTCATAGTGACCAAAATTGCCATTTTTACAGAGCTTTGCTTACTCAAAAGCTTCAATTTTGACCAATTTCAGGCACCGAAATGACTTTAAACACACTTATTTTAGTTGAAAAACTCATATTTCACAGCCAACAGTCATTTACAGTCAAAAGATTAAATGTTAAAATTTCATCCATGTTGACCATTTTGGGAAAGTTCGATAGTTGCGGAGTCATCGTTTTTTCAGATAATTGATTTTTTGGAGTGTACCAAAAATGATTCAAAATGTCAATTGGATCGTGCCTCATGTTGAATAACCGCTTTTGAAACCCTCACAGTGACCAACATTGCCATTTTTACAGAGCTTTGCTTACTCAAAAGCTTCCATTTTGACCAATTTCAGGCACCGAAATGACTTTTAACACATTTATTTTAGTTGTAAAAGTCATTATTCACATCCAACAGTCATTTAGAGTCAAAAGATTAAAAGATAAAATTTCATCCATGTTGACCATTTTGGGAAAGTTCGACAGGTCCAGAGTCATCGTTTTTCATCAGAAATTAGATTTTTTGGAGTGTACCAAAAATGATTCAAAATATCAATTGGATCGTGCCTCATGTTGAATAACCACTTTTGAAACCATCATAGTGACCAAAATTGCCATTTTTACAGAGCTTTACTTACTCAAAAGCTTCCATTTTGACCAATTTCAGGCACCGAAATGACTTTAAACACACTTATTTTAGTTGAAAAGTCATAATTCACATCCAACAGTCATTTAGAGTCAAAAGATTAAAAGTTAAAATTTCATCCATATTGGCCATTTTGGGAAAGTTCGACAGGTCCGGAGTCATCGTTTTTCATCAGAAATTTGATTTTTTGGAGTGTACCAAAAATGATTCAAAATGTCAATTGGATCGTGCTTCATGTTGAATAACCACTTTTGAAACCCTCAAAGTGACCAAAATTGCAATTTTTACAGAGTTTTGCTTACTCAAAACCCTCCGTTTTGACCCATTTCAGGCACCGAAATGACTTTAAACACACTTCTTTTAGTTGAAAAAGTCATATTTCACATCCAACAGTCATTTAGGGTCAAAAGATTAAATGTTAAAATTTCATCCATATTGGCCATTTTGGCAACGTTCGACAGGTCCGGAGTGATCGTTTTTGCTTCAGAAAATGGATTTTTTGAAGTGTTCCAAAAAATTATTCAAAATGTCAATTGGATCGTGCCTCATGTTGAATAACCACTTTTGAAACCCTCACAGTGACCAAAATTGCAATTTTTACAGAGTTTTGCTTACTCAAAAGCTTCCATTTTGACCAATTTAAGGCATCGAAATGACTTTAAACACACTTATTTTAGTTGAAAAGTCATAATTCACATCCAACAGTCATTTAGAGTCAAAAGATTAAAAATTAAAATTTCATCCATATTGACCATTTTGGGAAAGTTCGACAGGTCCGGAGTCATCGTTTTTCATCAGAAATTTGATTTTTTGGAGTGTACCAAAAATGATTCAAAATGTCAATTGGATTGTGCCTCATGTTGAATAACCACTTTTGAAACCCTCATAGTGACCAAAATTGCCATTTTTACAGAGCTTTGCTCACTCAAAAGCTTCCATTTTGACCAATTTCAGGCACCGAAATGACTTTAAACACACTTATTTTAGTTGAAAAAGTCGTAATTTACATCCAACAGTCATTTAGAGTCAAAAGATTAAAAGTTAAAATTTCATCCATGTCGACCATTTTGGGAAAGTTCGACAGGTCTGGAGTCATCGTTTTTCATCAGAAAATTGATTTTTTGGAGTGTACCAAAAATGATTCAAAATGTCAATTGGATCGTGCCTCATGTTGAATAACCACTTTTGAAACCCTCAAAGTGACCAAAATTGCAATTTTTACAGAGTTTTGCTTACTCAAAAGCTTCCATTTTGACCAATTTCAGGCACCGAAATGACTTTAAACACACTTCTTTTAGTTGAAAAAGTCATATTTCACATCCAACAGTCATTTAGGGTCAAAAGATTAAATGTTAAAATGTCATCCATATTGGCCATTTTGGCAACGTTCGACAGGTCCGGAGTGATCATTTTTGCATCAGAAAATTGATTTTTTGGAGTGTACCAAAAATTATTCAAAGTGTCAATTGGATCGTGCCTCATGTTGAATAACCACTTTTGAAACCCTCACAGTGACCAAAATTGCCATTTTTACAGAGCTTTGCTTACTCAAAAGCTTCCATTTTGAGCAATTTCAGGCACGGAAATGACTTTAAACACACTTATTTTAGTTGAACAAGTCATAATTCACATCCAACAGTCATTCAGAGTCAAAAGATTAAAAGTTAAAATTTCATCCATGTTGACCATTTTGGGAAAATTCGACAGGTCCGGAGTTATCGTTTTTCATCAGAAAATTGATTTTTTGTAGTGAACCAAAAATGATTCAAAATGTCAATTGGATCGTGCCTCATGTTGAATAACCACTTTTGAAACCCTCACAGTGACCAAAATTGCCATTTTTACAGAGCTTTGCTTACACAAAAGCTTCCATTTTGAGCAATTTCAGGCACGGAAATGACTTTAAACACACTTATTTTAGTTGAACAAGTCAAAATTCACATCCAACGGGCATTTAGAGTCAAAAGATTAAAAGTTAAAATTTCATCCATGTTGACCATTTTGGGAAAGTTCGACAGGTCCGGAGTCATCGTTTTTCATCAGAAAATTGATTTTTTGGAGTGTACCAAAAATGATTCAAAATGTCAATTGGATCGTGCCTCATGTTGAATAACTGCTTTTGAAACCCTCACAGTGACCAAAATTGCCATTTTTACAGAGTTTTGCTTACTCAAAAGCTTACATTTTTACTAATTTCAGGTACCGAAATTACTTTAAACACACTTATTTTAATTGAAAAACTCATAATTCACATCCAACAGTCATTTAGGGTCAAAAGATTAAATGTTAAAATGTAATCCATATTGACCATTTTGGCAACGTTCGACAGGTCCGGAGTCATCGTTTTTGCATCAGAAAATAGATTTTTTGAAGTGTACCAAAAAATGATTCAAAATGTCAATTGGATCGTGCCTCATGTTGAATAACCACTTTTGAAACCCTCACAGTGACCAAAATTGCCATTTTTACAGAGTTTTGCTTACTCAAAAGCTTCCATTTTGACCAATTTCAGGCACCGAAATGACTTTAAACACACTTCTTTTAGTTGAAAAAGTCATATTTCACATCCAACAGTCATTTAGGGTCAAAAGATTAAATGTTAAAATTTCATCCATATTGGCCATTTTGGCAACGTTCGACAGGTCCGGAGTGATCGTTTTTGCATCAGAAAATAGATTTTTTGGAGTGTACCAAAAATTATTCAAAATGTCAATTGGATCGTGCCTCATGTTGAATAACCACTTTTGAAACCCTCATAGTGACCAAAATTGCCATTTTTACAGAGCTTTGCTTACTCAAAAGCTTCCATTTTGACCAATTTCAGGCACCGAAATGACTTTAAACACACTTATTTTAGTTGAAAAAGTCATAATTCACATCCAACAGTCATTTAGAGTCAAAAGATTAAAAGTTAAAATTTCATCCATGTTGACCATTTTGGGAAAGTTTGACAGGTCCGGAGTCATCGTTTTTCATTAGAGATTTGATTTTTTGGAGTGTACCAAAAATGATTCAAAATGTCAATTGGATCGTGCCTCGTGTTGAATAACCACTTTTGAAACCGTCACAGTGACCAAAATTGCCATTTTTAAAGAGCTTTGCTTGCTCAAAATCTTCCTTTTTGACCAATTTCAGGCACCAAAATGACTTTAAACAGACTTATTTTAGTTGAAAAAGTCATAATTCACATCCAACAGTCATTTAGAGTCAAAAGATTAAAAGTTAAAATTTCATCCATGTTGACCATTTTGGGAAAGTTCAACAGTTGCGGAGTCATCGTTTTTTCAGATAATTTATTTTTTGGAGTGTACCAAAAATGATTCAAAATGTCAATTGGATCGTGCCTCATGTTGAATAACTGCTTTTGAAACCCTCACAGTGACCAAAATTGCAATTTTTACAGAGTTTTGCTTACTCAAAAGCTCCAATTTTTACTAATTTCAGGTACCGAAATTACTTTACACACACTTATTTTAGTTGAAAAACTCATAATTCACATCCAACAGTCATTTACCGTCAAAAGATTAAATGTTAAAATGTAATCCATATTGACCATTTTGGGAACGTTCGACAAGTCCGGAGTCATCGTTTTTCATCAGAAAATTGATTTTTTGGAGTGTACCAAAAATGATTCAAAATGTCAATTTGATCGTGCCTCATGTTGAATAACCACTTTTGAAACCCTCAAAGTGACCAAAATTGCAATTTTTACAGAGTTTTGCTTACTCAAAAGCCTCCGTTTTGGCCCATTTCAGGCACCAAAATGACTTTAAACACACTTCTTTTAGTTGAAAAAGTCATATTTCACATCCAACAGTCATTTAGGGTCAAAAGATTAAATGTTAAAATTTCATCCATATTGGCCATTTTGGCAACGTTCGACAGGTCCGGAGTGATCGTTTTTCATCAGAAAATTGATTTTTTGGACTGTACCAAAAATGATTCAAAATGTCAATTGAATCGTGCCTCATGTTGAATAACCACTTTTGAAACCCTCACAGTGACCAAAATTGCCATTTTTACAGAGTTTTGCTTACTCAAAAGCTTCCATTTTGACCAATTTAAGGCATCGAAATGACTTTAAACACACTTATTTTAGTTGAAAAGTCATAATTCACATCCAACAGTCATTTAGAGTCAAAAGATTAAAAGTTAAAATTTCATCCATATTGACCATTTTGGGAAAGTTCAACAGGTCTGGAGTCATCGTTTTTCATCAGAAAATTGATTTTTTGGAGTGTACCAAAAATGATTCAAAATGTCAATTGGATCGTGCCTCATGTTGAATAACCACTTTTGAAACCCTCAAAGTGACCAAAATTGCAATTTTTACAGAGTTTTGCTTACTCAAAAGCTTCCATTTTGACCAATTTCAGCCACCGAAATGACTTTAAACACACTTCTTTTAGTTGAAAAAGTCATATTTCACATCCAACAGTCATTTAGGGTCAAAAGATTAAATGTTAAAATGTCATCCATATTGGCCATTTTGGCAACGTTCGACAGGTCCGGAGTGATCATTTTTGCATCAGAAAATTGATTTTTTGGAGTGTACCAAAAATTATTCAAAATGTCAATTGGATCGTGCCTCATGTTGAATAACCACTTTTGAAACCCTCACAGTGACCAAAATTGCCATTTTTACAGAGCTTTGCTTACTCAAAAGCTTCCATTTTGAGCAATTTCAGGCACGGAAATGACTTTAAACACACTTATTTTAGTTGAACAAGTCATAATTCACATCCAACAGTCATTCAGAGTCAAAAGATTAAAAGTTAAAATTTCATCCATGTTGACCATTTTGGGAAAATTCGACAGGTCCGGAGTTATCGTTTTTCATCAGAAAATTGATTTTTTGTAGTGAACCAAAAATGATTCAAAATGTCAATTGGATCGTGCCTCATGTTGAATAACCACTTTTGAAACCCTCACAGTGAGCAAAATTGCCATTTTTACAGAGCTTTGCTTACTCAAAAGCTTTCATTTTGACCAATTTCAGGCACCGAAATGACTTTAAACACACTTATTTTAGTTGAACAAGTCAAAATTCACATCCAACGGGCATTTAGAGTCAAAAGATTAAAAGTTAAAATTTCATCCATGTTGACCATTTTGGGAAAGTTCGACAGGTCCGGAGTCATCGTTTTTCATCAAAAAATGGATTTTTTGGAGTGTACCAAAAATGATTCAAAATGTCAATTGGATCGTGCCTCATGTTGAATAACTGCTTTTGACACCCTCACAGTGACCAAAATTGCCATTTTTACAGAGTTTTGCTTACTCAAAAGCTTACATTTTTACTAATTTCAGGTACCGAAATTACTTTAAACACACTTATTTTAGTTGAAAAACTCATAATTCACATCCAACAGTCATTTAGGGTCAAAAGATTAAATGTTAAAATTTCATTCATATTGGCCATTTTGGCAACGTTCGACAGGTCCGGAGTCATCGTTTTTGCATCAGAAAATGGATTTTTTGGAGTGTACCAAAAATTATTCAAAATGTCAATTGGATCGTGCCTCATGTTGAATAACCACTTTTGAAACCCTCATAGTGACCAAAATTGCCATTTTTACAGAGCTTTGCTTACTCAAAAGCTTCCATTTTGACCAATTTCAGGCACCGAAATGACTTTAAACACACTTATTTTAGTTGAAAAAGTCATAATTCACATCCAACAGTCATTTAGAGTCAAAAGATTAAAAGTTAAAATTTCATCCATGTTGACCATTTTGGGAAAGTTTGACAGGTCCGGAGTCATCGTTTTTCATTAGAGATTTGATTTTTTGGAGTGTACCAAAAATGATTCAAAATGTCAATTGGATCGTGCCTCGTGTTGAATAACCACTTTTGAAACCGTCACAGTGACCAAAATTGCCATTTTTAAAGAGCTTTGCTTGCTCAAAATCTTCCTTTTTGACCAATTTCAGGCACCGAAATGACTTTAAACACACTTATTTTAGTTGAACAAGTCATAATTAACATCCAACAGGCATTTAGAGTCAAAAGATTAAAAGTTAACATTTCATCCATGTTGACCATTTTGGGAAAGCTCGACAGGTCCGGAGTCATCTTTTTTTTCAGAAAATTGATTTTTTGGAGTGTACCAAAAATGATTCAAAATGTCAATTGGATCGTGCCTCATGTTGAATAACCACTTTTGAAACCCTCACAGTGACCAAAATTGCCATTTTTACAGAGTTTTGCTTACTCAAAAGCTTCCATTTTGACCAATTTCAGGCACCAAAATGACTTTAAACAGACTTATTTTAGTTGAAAAAGTCATAATTCACATCCAACAGTCATTTAGAGTCAAAAGATTAAAAGTTAAAATTTCATCCATGTTGACCATTTTGGGAAAGTTCAACAGTTGCGGAGTCATCGTTTTTTCAGATAATTTATTTTTTGGAGTGTACCAAAAATGATTCAAAATGTCAATTGGATCGTGCCTCATGTTGAATAACTGCTTTTGAAACCCTCACAGTGACCAAAATTGCAATTTTTACAGAGTTTTGCTTACTCAAAAGCTCCAATTTTTACTAATTTCAGGTACCGAAATTACTTTACACACACTTATTTTAGTTGAAAAACTCATAATTCACATCCAACAGTGATTTACCGTCAAAAGATTAAATGTTAAAATGTAATCCATATTGACCATTTTGGGAACGTTCGACAAGTCCGGAGTCATTGTTTTTCATCAGAAAATTGATTTTTTTTACTGTACCAAAAATTATTAAAAATGTCAATTGGATCATGCCTCGTGTTGAATAACCACTTTTGAAACCCTCACAGTGACCAAAATTGCCATTTTTATAGAGTTTTGCTTACTCAAAAGCTTCCATTTTGACCAATTTCAGGCACCAAAATGACTTTAAACACACTTATTTTAGTTGAAAAAGTCATAATTCACATCCAACAGTCATTTAGAATCAAAAGATTAAAGGTTAAAATTTCATCCATATTGACCATTTTGGGAAAGTTCGACAGGTCCGGAGTCATCGTTTTTCATCAGAAAATTGATTTTTTGGAGTGTACCAAAAATGATTCAAAATGTCAATTGGATCGTGCCTCATGTTGAATAACCACTTTTGAAACCCTCAAAGTGACCAAAATTGCAATTTTTACAGAGTTTTCCTTACTCAAAAGCCTCCGTTTTGGCCCATTTCAGGCACCAAAATGACTTTAAACACACTTCTTTTAGTTGAAAAAGTCATATTTCACATCCAACAGTCATTTAGGGTCAAAAGATTAAATGTTAAAATTTCATCCATATTGGCCATTTTGGCAACGTTCGACAGGTCCGGAGTGATCGTTTTTGCATCAGAAAATTGATTTTTTGAAGTGTACCAAAAAATGATTCAAAATGTCAATTGAATCGTGCCTCATGTTGAATAACCACTTTTGAAATCCTCACAGTGACCAAAATTGCCATTTTGACAGAGTTTTGCTTACTCAAAAGCTTCCATTTTGACCAATTTAAGGCATCGAAATGACTTTAAACACACTTATTTTAGTTGAAAAGTCATAATTCACATCCAACAGTCATTTAGAGTCAAAAGATTAAAAGTTAAAATTTCATCCATATTGACCATTTTGGGAAAGTTCGACAGGTCCGGAGTCATCGTTTTTCATCAGAAAATTGATTTTTTGGAGTGTACCAAAAATGATTCAAAATGTCAATTGGATCGTGCCTCATGTTGAATAACCACTTTTGAAACCCTCAAAGTGACCAAAATTGCAATTTTTACAGAGTTTTCCTTACTCAAAAGCCTCCGTTTTGGCCCATTTCAGGCACCAAAATGACTTTAAACACACTTCTTTTAGTTGAAAAAGTCATATTTCACATCCAACAGTCATTTAGGGTCAAAAGATTAAATGTTAAAATTTCATCCATATTGGCCATTTTGGCAACGTTCGACAGGTCCGGAGTGATCGTTTTTGCATCAGAAAATTGATTTTTTGAAGTGTACCAAAAAATGATTCAAAATGTCAATTGAATCGTGCCTCATGTTGAATAACCACTTTTAAAACCCTCACAGTGACCAAAATTGCCATTTTTACAGAGTTTTGCTTACTCAAAAGCTTCAATTTTTACTAATTTCAGGTACCGAAATTACTTTAAACACACTTATTTTAGTTGAAAAACTCATAATTCACATCCAACAGTCATTTACAGTCAAAAGATTAAATGTTAAAATTTCATCCATATTGACCATTTTGGGAAAGTTCGACAGGTCCGGAGTCATCGTTTTTCATCAGAAAATTGATTTTTTGGAGTGTACCAAAAAATGATTCAAAATGTCAATTGAATCGTGCCTCATGTTGAATAACCACTTTTGAAACCCTCACAGTGACCAAAATTGCCATTTTTACAGAGTTTTGCTTACTCAAAAGCTTCCATTTTTACTAATTTCAGGCACCAAAATGACTTTAAACACACTTCTTTTAGTTGAAAAAGTCATATTTCACATCCAACAGTCATTTAGGGTCAAAAGATTAAATGTTAAAATTTCATCCATATTGTTTTGGCAACGTTCGACAGGTCCGGAGTGATCGTTTTTGCATCAGAAAATTGATTTTTTGAAGTGTACCAAAAAATGATTCAAATTGTCAATTGAATCGTGCCTCATGTTGAATAACCTCTTTTGAAACCCTCAAAGTGACCAAAATTGCAATTTTTACAGAGTTTTGCTTACTCAAAAGCCTCCGTTTTGGCCCATTTCAGGCACCAAAATGACTTTAAACACACTTCTTTTAGTTGAAAAAGTCATATTTCACATCCAACAGTCATTTAGGGTCAAAAGATTAAATGTTAAAATTTCATCCATATTGGCCATTTTGGCAACGTTCGACAGGTCCGGAGTGATCGTTTTTGCATCAGAAAATTGATTTTTTGAAGTGTACCAAAAAATGATTCAAAATGTCAATTGAATGGTGCCTCATGTTGAATAACCACTTTTGAAACCCTCACAGTGACCAAAATTGCCATTTTTACAGAGTTTTGCTTACTCAAAAGCCTCCGTTTTGGCCCATTTCAGGCACCAAAATGACTTTAAACACACTTCTTTTAGTTGAAAAAGTCATATTTCACATCCAACAGTCATTTAGGGTCAAAAGATTAAATGTTAAAATTTCATCCATATTGGCCATTTTGGCAACGTTCGACAGGTCCGGAGTGATCGTTTTTGCATCAGAAAATTGATTTTTTGAAGTGTACCAAAAATGATTCAAAATGTCAATTGGATTGTGCCTCATGTTGAATAACCACTTTTGAAACCCTCAAAGTGACCAAAATTGCAATTTTTACAGAGTTTTGCTTACTCAAAAGCTTCCATTTTGACCAATTTAAGGCATCGAAATGACTTTAAACACACTTATTTTAGTTGAAAAGTCATAATTCACATCCAACAGTCATTTAGAGTCAAAAGATTAAAAGTTAAAATTTCATCCATATTGACCATTTTGGGAAAGTTCGACAGGTCTGGAGTCATCGTTTTTCATCAGAAAATTGATTTTTTGGAGTGTACCAAAAATGATTCAAAATGTCAATTGGATCGTGCCTCATGTTGAATAACCGCTTTTGAAACCCTCAAAGTGACCAAAATTGCAATTTTTACAGAGTTTTGCTTACTCAAAAGCTTCCATTTTGACCAATTTCAGGCACCAAAATGACTTTAAACACACTTCTTTTAGTTGAAAAAGGCATATTTCACATCCAACAGTCATTTAGGGTCAAAAGATTAAATGTTAAAATGTCATCCATATTGGTCATTTTGGCAACGTTCGACAGGTCCGGAGTGATCATTTTTGCATCAGAAAATTGATTTTTTGGAGTGTACCAAAAATTATTCAAAATGTCAATTGGATCGTGCCTCATGTTGAATAACCACTTTTGAAACCCTCACAGTGACCAAAATTGCCATTTTTACAGAGCTTTGCTTACTCAAAAGCTTCCATTTTGAGCAATTTCAGGCACGGAAATGACTTTAAACACACTTATTTTAGTTGAACAAGTCATAATTCACATCCAACAGTCATTCAGAGTCAAAAGATTAAAAGTTAAAATTTCATCCATGTTGACCATTTTGGGAAAATTCGACAGGTCCGGAGTTATCGTTTTTCATCAGAAAATTGATTTTTTGTAGTGAACCAAAAATGATTCAAAATGTCAATTGGATTGTGCCTCATGTTGAATAACCGCTTTTGAAACCCTCACAGTGACCAACATTGCCATTTTTACAGAGCTTTGCTTACTCAAAAGCTTCCATTTTGACCAATTTCAGGCACCGAAATGACTTTTAACACATTTATTTTAGTTGTAAAAGTCATTATTCACATCCAACAGTCATTTAGAGTCAAAAGATTAAAAGATAAAATTTCATCCATGTTGACCATTTTGGGAAAGTTCGACAGTTGCGGAGTCATCGTTTTTTCAGATAAATGATTTTTTGGAGTATACCAAAAATGATTCAAAATGTCAATTGGATCGTGCCTCATGTTGAATAACTGCTTTTGAAACCCTCACAGTGACCAAAATTGCCATTTTTACAGAGCTTTGCTTACTCAAAAGCTTCCATTTTGACCAATTTCAGGCACCAAAAGGACTTTAAACAGACCTATTTTAGTTGAAAAAGTCATAATTCACATCCAACAGTCATTTAGAGTCGAAAGATTAAAAGGTAAAATTTCATCCATGTTAACCATTTTGGGAAAGTTCGACAGTTCCAGAGTCATCGTTTTTTCAGATAATTGATTTTTTTGGACTGTACCAAAAATGATTCAAAATGTCAATTGGATCGTGCCTCATGTTGAATATCTACTTTTGAAACCCTCATACTGACCAAAATTGCCATTTTTACAGAGTTTTGCTTACTCAAAAGCTTCAATTTTGTCACATTTCTGTCACAGAATGACTTTAAACACACTTATTTTAGTTGAAAATGTCATATTTCACATCCAACAGTCATTTAGAGTCAAAAAATTAAATGTTAAAATTTCATCCATATTGCCCATTTTGGCAACGTTCGACAGGTCCGGAGTCATCGTTTTTCATCAGAAAATTGATTTTTTGGACTGTACCAAAAATGATTCAAAATATCAATTGGATCGTGCCTCATGTTGAATAACCACTTTTGAAACTCTCACAGTGACCAAAATTGCCATTTTTACAGAGTTTTGCTTACTCAAAAGCTTCCATTTTGACCAATTTCAGGCACCGAAATGACTTTAAACACACTTATTTTAGTTGAAAAAGTCATAATTCACATCCAACAGTCATTTAGAGTCAAAGATTAAAAGTTAAAATTTCATCCATATTGACCATTTTGGGAAAGTTCGACAGGTCCAGAGTCATCGTTTTTCATCAGAAATTAGATTTTTTGGAGTGTACCAAAAATGATTCAAAATATCAATTGGATCGTGCCTCATGTTGAATAACCACTTTTGAAACCCTCATAGTGACCAAAATTGCCATTTTTACAGAGCTTTACTTACTCAAAAGCTTCCATTTTGACCAATTTCAGGCACCGAAATGACTTTAAACACACTTATTTTAGTTGAAAAGTCATAATTCACATCCAACAGTCATTTAGAGTCAAAAGATTAAAAGTTAAAATTTCATCCATATTGGACATTTTGGCAACGTTCGACAGGTCCGGAGTGATCGTTTTTGCTTCAGAAAATGGATTTTTTGAAGTGTTCCAAAAAATGATTCAAAATGTCAATTGGATCGTGCCTCATGTTGAATAACCACTTTTGAAACCCTCACAGTGACCAAAATTGCCATTTTTACAGAGTTTTGCTTACTCAAAAGCTTCCATTTTGACCAATTTAAGGCATCGAAATGACTTTAAACACACTTATTTTAGTTGAAAAGTCATAATTCACATCCAACAGTCATTTAGAGTCAAAAGATTAAAAGTTAAAATTTCATCCATATTGACCATTTTGGGAAAGTTCGACAGGTCCGGAGTCATCGTTTTTCATCAGAAATTTGATTTTTTGGAGTGTACCAAAAATGATTCAAAATGTCAATTGGATTGTGCCTCATGTTGAATAACCACTTTTGAAACCCTCATAGTGACCAAAATTGCCATTTTTACAGAGCTTTGCTCACTCAAAAGCTTCCATTTTGACCAATTTCAGGCACCGAAATGACTTTAAACACACTTATTTTAGTTGAAAAAGTCGTAATTTACATCCAACAGTCATTTAGAGTCAAAAGATTAAAAGTTAAAATTTCATCCATGTCGACCATTTTGGGAAAGTTCGAAAGGTCTGGAGTCATCGTTTTTCATCAGAAAATTGATTTTTTGGAGTGTACCAAAAATGATTCAAAATGTCAATTGGATCGTGCCTCATGTTGAATAACCACTTTTGAAACCCTCAAAGTGACCAAAATTGCAATTTTTACAGAGTTTTGCTTCCTCAAAAGCTTCCATTTTGACCAATTTCAGGCACCGAAATGACTTTAAACACACTTCTTTTAGTTGAAAAAGTCATATTTCACATCCAACAGTCATTTAGGGTCAAAAGATTAAATGTTAAAATGTCATCCATATTGGCCATTTTGGCAACGTTCGACAGGTCCGGAGTGATCATTTTTGCATCAGAAAATTGATTTTTTGGAGTGTACCAAAAATTATTAAAAGTGTCAATTGGATCGTGCCTCATGTTGAATAACCACTTTTGAAACCCTCAAAGTGACCAAAATTGCAATTTTTACAGAGTTTTGCTTACTCAAAAGCCTCCGTTTTGGCCCATTTCAGGCACCAAAATGACTTTAAACACACTTCTTTTAGTTGAAAAAGTCATATTTCACATCCAACAGTCATTTAGGGTCAAAAGATTAAATGTTAAAATTTCATCCATATTGGCCATTTTGGCAACGTTCGACAGGTCCGGAGTGATCGTTTTTGCATCAGAAAATTGATTTTTTGAAGTGTACCAAAAAATGATTCAAAATGTCAATTGAATCGTGCCTCATGTTGAATAACCACTTTTGAAACCCTCACAGTGACCAAAATTGCCATTTTTACAGAGTTTTGCTTACTCAAAAGCTTCCATTTTGACCAATTTAAGGCATCGAAATGACTTTAAACACACTTATTTTAGTTGAAAAAGGCATATTTCACATCCAACAGTCATTTAGGGTCAAAAGATTAAATGTTAAAATGTCATCCATATTGGTCATTTTGGCAACGTTCGACAGGTCCGGAGTGATCATTTTTGCATCAGAAAATTGATTTTTTGGAGTGTACCAAAAATTATTCAAAATGTCAATTGGATCGTGCCTCATGTTGAATAACCACTTTTGAAACCCTCAC
Organism: Lissotriton helveticus; assembly: GCF_964261635.1. NCBI lineage: Eukaryota > Metazoa > Chordata > Amphibia > Caudata > Salamandridae > Lissotriton > Lissotriton helveticus. The sequence continues at coordinate 340,968,126 of NC_136072.1, forward strand.
AGTGACCAAAATTGCCATTTTTACAGAGCTTTGCTTACTCAAAAGCTTTCATTTTGACCAATTTCAGGCACCGAAATGACTTTAAACACACTTATTTTAGTTGAACAAGTCAAAATTCACATCCAACGGGCATTTAGAGTCAAAAGATTAAAAGTTAAAATTTCATCCATGTTGACCATTTTGCGAAAGTTCGACAGGTCCGGAGTCATCGTTTTTCATCAGAAAATTGATTTTTGGAGTGTACCAAAAATGATTCAAAATGTCAATTGGATTGTGCCTCATGTTGAATAACTGCTTTTGAAACCCTCACAGTGACCAAAATTGCCATTTTTACAGAGTTTTGCTTACTCAAAAGCTTAAATTTTTACTAATTTCAGGTACCGAAATTACTTTAAACACACTTATTTTAGTTGAAAAACTCATAATTCACATCCAACAGTCATTTACAGTCAAAAGATTAAATGTTAAAATGTAATCCATATTGACCATTTTGGCAACGTTCGACAGGTCGAGAGTCATTGTTTTTGCATCAGAAAATAGATTTTTTGAAGTGTACCAAAAATGATTCAAAATGTCAATTGGATCGTGCCTCGTGTTGAATAACCACTTTTGAAACCGTCACAGTGACCAAAATTGCCATTTTTAAAGAGCTTTGCTTGCTCAAAATCTTCCTTTTTGACCAATTTCAGGCACCGAAATGACTTTAAACACACTTATTTTAGTTGAACAAGTCATAATTAACATCCAACAGGCATTTAGAGTCAAAAGATTAAAAGTTAACATTTCATCCATGTTGACCATTTTGGGAAAGCTCGACAGGTCCGGAGTCATCTTTTTTTTCAGAAAATTGATTTTTTGGAGTGTACCAAAAATGATTCAAAATGTCAATTGGATCGTGCCTCATGTGAATAACCACTTTTTAAACACTCATAGTGACCAAAATTGCCATTTTTACAGAGTTTTGCTTACTCAAAAGCTTCAATTTTGACCAATTTCTGGCACAGAAATTACTTTAAACACACGTATTTTAGTTGAAAAAGTCATAATTCACACCCAACAGTCATTTACAGTCCAAAGATTAAATGTTAAAATTTCATCCATATTGACCATTTTGGGAATGTTCGACAGGTCCGGAGTCATCGTTTTTCATCAGAAAATTGATTTTTGGAGTGTACCAAAAATGATTCAAAATGTCAATTGGATCGTGCCTCATGTTGAATAACCACTTTTGAAACCCTCACAGTGACCAAAATTGCCATTTTTACAGAGTTTTGCTTACTCAAAAGCTTCCATTTTGACCAATTTCAGGCACCAAAATGACTTTAAACAGACTTATTTTAGTTGAAAAAGTCATAATTCACATCCAACAGTCATTTAGAGTCAAAAGATTAAAAGTTAAAATTTCATCCATGTTGACCATTTTGGGAAAGTTCAACAGTTGCGGAGTCATCGTTTTTTCAGATAATTTATTTTTTGGAGTGTACCAAAAATGATTCAAAATGTCAATTGGATCGTGCCTCATGTTGAATAACTGCTTTTGAAACCCTCACAGTGACCAAAATTGCAATTTTTACAGAGTTTTGCTTACTCAAAAGCTCCAATTTTTACTAATTTCAGGTACCGAAATTACTTTACACACACTTATTTTAGTTGAAAAACTCATAATTCACATCCAACAGTCATTTACCGTCAAAAGATTAAATGTTAAAATGTAATCCATATTGACCATTTTGGGAACGTTCGACAAGTCCGGAGTCATCGTTTTTCATCAGAAAATAGATTTTTTTTACTGTACCAAAAATTATTAAAAATGTCAATTGGATCATGCCTCATGTTGAATAACCACTTTTGAAACCCTCACAGTGACCAAAATTGCCATTTTTATAGAGTTTTGCTTACTCAAAAGCTTCCATTTTGACCAATTTCAGGCACCAAAATGACTTTAAACACACTTATTTTAGTTGAAAAAGTCATAATTCACATCCAACAGTCATTTAGAATCAAAAGATTAAAGGTTAAAATTTCATCCATATTGACCATTTTGGGAAAGTTCGACAGGTCCGGAGTCATCGTTTTTCATCAGAAAATTGATTTTTTGGAGTGTACCAAAAATGATTCAAAATGTCAATTGGATCGTGCCTCATGTTGAATAACCACTTTTGAAACCCTCAAAGTGACCAACATTGCAATTTTTACAGAGTTTTGCTTACTCAAAAGCCTCCGTTTTGGCCCATTTCAGGCACCAAAATTACTTTAAACACACTTCTTTTAGTTGAAAAAGTCATATTTCACATCCAACAGTCATTTAGGGTCAAAAGATTAAATGTTAAAATTTCATCCATATTGGCCATTTTGGCAACGTTCGACAGGTCCGGAGTGATCGTTTTTGCATCAGAAAATTGATTTTTTGAAGTGTACCAAAAAATGATTCAAAATGTCAATTGAATCGTGCCTCATGTTGAATAACCACTTTTGAAATCCTCACAGTGACCAAAATTGCCATTTTTACAGAGTTTTGCTTACTCAAAAGATTCAATTTTTACTAATTTCAGGTACCGAAATTGCTTTAAACACACTTATTTTAGTTGAAAAACTCATAATTCACATCCAACAGTCATTTACAGTCAAAAGATTAAATGTTAAAATTTCATCCATATTGGCCATTTTGGGAAAGTTTGACAGGTCCGGAGTGATCATTTTTGCATCAGAAAATTGATTTTTTGGAGTGTACCAAAAATTATTCAAAATGTCAATTGGATCGTGCCTCATGTTGAATAACCACTTTTGAAACCCTCACAGTGACCAAAATTGTCATTTTTACAGAGTTTTGCTTACTCAAAAGCTTCCATTTTTACTAATTTCAGGCACCAAAATGACTTTAAACACACTTCTTTTAGTTGAAAAAGTCATATTTCACATCCAACAGTCATTTAGGGTCAAAAGATTAAATGTTAAAATTTCATCCATATTGTTTTGGCAACGTTCGACAGGTCCGGAGTGATCGTTTTTGCATCAGAAAATTGATTTTTTGAAGTGTACCAAAAAATGATTCAAAATGTCAATTGAATCGTGCCTCATGTTGAATAACCTCTTTTGAAACCCTCATAGTGACCAAAATTGCCATTTTTACAGAGCTTTGCTTACTCAAAAGCTTCCATTTTGTCGAATTTCAGGCACCGAAATGACTTTAAACACACTTATTTTAGTTGAAAAAGTCATAATTCACATTCAACTGTCATTTAGGGTCAAAAGATTAAATGTTAAAATTTCATCCATATTGGCCATTTTGGGAAAGTTTGACAGGTCCGGAGTGATCATTTTTGCATCAGAAAATTGATTTTTTGGAGTGTACCAAAAATTATTCAAAATGTCAATTGGATCGTGCCTCATGTTGAATAACCACTTTTGAAACCCTCACAGTGACCAAAATTGTCATTTTTACAGAGTTTTGCTTACTCAAAAGCTTCCATTTTGACCAATTTCAGGCACCAAAATGACTTTAAACAGACTTATTTTAGTTGAAAAAGTCATAATTCACATCCAACAGTCATTTACAGTCAAAAGATTAAATGTTAAAATGTAATCCATATTGACCATTTTGGCAACGTTCGACAGGTCCGGAGTCATCGTTTTTGCATCAGAAAATTGATGTTTTGGAGTGTACCAAAAATTATTCAAAATGTCAATTGGATCGTGCCTCATGTTGAATAACCACTTTTGAAACCCTCACAGTGACCAAAATTGCCATTTTTACAGAGTTTTGCTTACTCAAAAGCTCCAATTTTTACTAATTTCAGGTACCGAAATTACTTTAAACACACTTATTTTAGTTGAAAAACTCATAATTCACATCCAACAGTCATTTACAGTCAAAAGATTAAATGTTAAAATGTAATCCATATTGACCATTTTGGGAACGTTTGACAAGTCCGGAGTCATCGTTTTTCATCAGAAAATTGATTTTTTTACTGTACCAAAAATTATTTAAAATGTCAATTGGATCGTGCCTCATGTTGAATAACCACTTTTGAAACCCTCATAGTGACCAAAATTGCCATTTTTACAGAGCTTTGCTTACTCAAAAGCTTCCATTTAGACCAATTTCAGGCACCGAAATGACTTTAAACACACGTATTTTAGTTGAAAAAGTCATAATTCACATCCAACAGTCATTTAGAGTCAAAAGATTAAAAGTTAAAATTTCATCCATGTTGACCATTTTGGGAAAGTTTGACAGGTCCGGAGTCATCGTTTTTCATTAGAGATTTAATTTTTTGGAGTGTACCAAAAATGATTCAAAATGTCAATTGGATCGTGCCTCATGTTGAATAACCACTTTTGAAACCGTCACAGTGACCAAAATTGCCATTTTTACACAGCTTTGCTTACTCAAAAGCTTCCATTTAGACCAATTTCAGGCACCGAAATGACTTTAAACACACGTATTTTAGTTGAAAAAGTCATAATTCACATCCAACAGTCATTTAGAGTCAAAAGATTAAAAGTTAAAATTTCATCCATGTTGACCATTTTGGGAAAGTTTGACAGGTCCGGAGTCATCGTTTTTCATTAGAGATTTAATTTTTTGGAGTGTACCAAAAATGATTCAAAATGTCAATTGGATCGTGCCTCATGTTGAATAACCACTTTTGAAACCGTCACAGTGACCAAAATTGCCATTTTTACACAGCTTTGCTTGCTCAAAATCTTCCATTTTGACCAATTTCAGGCACCGAAATGACTTTAAACACACTTATTTTAGTTGAACAAGTCATAATTCACATCCAACAGGCATTTAGAGTCAAAAGATTAAAAGTTAACATTTCATCCATGTTGACCATTTTGGGAAAGCTCGACAGGTCCGGAGTCATCTTTTTTTTCAGATAATTGATTTTTTGGAGTGTACCAAAAATGATTCAAAATGTCAATTGGATCGTGCCTCATGTGAATAACCACTTTTTAAACACTCATAGTGACCAAAATTGCCATTTTTACAGAGTTTTGCTTACTAAAAAGCTTCAATTTTGACCAATTTCTGACACAGAAATGACTTTAAACACACTTATTTTAGTTGAAAAAGTCATAATTCACATCCAACAGTCATTTACAGTCAAAAGATTAAATGTTAAAATTTCATCCATATTGACCATTTTGGGAATGTTCGACAGGTCCGGAGTCATCGTTTTTCACCAGAAAATTGATTTTTTTGGAGTGTACCAAAAATGATTCAAAATGTCAATTGGATCGTGCCTCATGTTGAATAACCACTTTTGAAACCCTCACCGTGACCAAAATTGCCATTTTTACAGAGCTTTGCTTACTTAAAAGCTTCCATTTTGACCAATTTCATGCACCGAAATTACTTTAAACACACTTATTTTAGTTGAAAACTCATATTTCACAGCCAACAGTCATTTACAGTCAATAGATTAAATGTTAAAATTTCATCCATATTGACCATTTTGGGAACGTTCGACAGGTCCGGAGTCATCGTTTTTCATCAGAAAATTGATTTTTGGAGTGTACCAAAAATGATTCAAAATGTCAATTGGATCGTGCCTCATGTTGAATAACCACTTTTGAAACCCTGACAGTGACCAAAATTGCCATTTTTACAGAGTTTTGCTTACTCAAAAGCTTCCATTTTGTCCAATTTCAGGCACCAAAATGACTTTAAACAGACTTATTTTAGTTGAAAAAGTCATAATTCACATCCAACAGTCATTTAGAGTCAAAAGATTAAAAGTTAAAATTTCATCTATGTTGACCATTTTGGGAAAGTTCGACAGTTGCGGAGTCATCGTTTTTTCAGATAATTTATTTTTTGGAGTGTACCAAAAATTATACAAAATGTCAATAGGATCGTGCCTCATGTTAAATAACTGCTTTTGAAACCCTGACAGTGACCAAAATTGCCATTTTTACAGAGTTTTGCTTACTCAAAAGCTTCCATGTTGACCAATTTAAGGCATCAAACTGACTTTAAACACACTTATTTTAGTTGAAAAGCCATAATTCACATCCAACAGTCATTTAGAGTCAAAAGATTAAAAGTTAAAATTTCATCCATATTGACCATTTTGGGAAAGTTTGACAGGTTCGGAGTCATCGTTTTTCATCAGAAATTAGAATTTTTGGAGTGTACCAAAAATGATTCAAAATGTCAATTGGATCGTGCCTCATGTTGAATAACCACTATTGAAACCCTCATAGTGACCACAATTGCCATTTTTACAGAGCTTTGCTTACTTAAAAGCTTCCATTTTAACCAATTTCAGGCACCGAAATTACTTTAAACACACTTATTTTTGTTGAAAAACTCATAATTCACATCCAACAGTCATTTACAGTCAAAAGATTAAATGTTAAATGTAATCCATATTGACCATTTTGGGAACGTTCGACAAGTCCGGAGTCATCGTTTTTCATCAGAAAATTGATTTTTTTACTGTACCAAAAATTATTCAAAATGTCAATTGGATCGTGCCTCATGTTGAATAACCACTTTTGAAACCGTCACAGTGACCAAAATTGCCATTTTTACAGAGCTTTGCTTGCTCAAAATCTTCCATTTTGACCAATTTCAGGCACCAAAATGACTTTAAACACACTTATTTTAGTTGAACAAGTCATAATTCACATCCAACAGGCATTTAGAGTCAAAAGATTAAAAGTTAACATTTCATCCATGTTGACCATTTTGGGAAAGCTCAACAGGTCCGGAGTCATCTTTTTTTTTCAGATAATTGATTTTTTGGAGTGTACCAAAAATTATTCAAAATGTCAATTAGATCGTGCCTCATGTGAATAACCACTTTTTAAACACTCATAGTGACCAAAATTGCCATTTTTACAGAGTTTTGCTTACTCAAAAGCTTCCATTTTAACCAATTTCATGCACCGAAATTACTTTAAACACACTTATTTTAGTTGAAAACTCATATTTCACAGCCAACAGTCATTTACAGTCAAAAGATTAAATGTTAAAATTTCATCCATATTGACCATTTTGGGAACGTTCGACAGGTCCGGAGTCATCGTTTTTCATCAGAAAATTGATTTTGGGAGTGTACCAAAAATGATTCAAAATGTCAATTGGATCGTGCCTCATGTTGAATAACCACTTTTGAAACCCTCACAGTGACCAAAATTGCCATTTTTACAGAGTTTTGCTTACTCAAAAGCTTCCATTTTGACCAATTTCAGGCACCAAAATGACTTTAAACAGACTTATTTTAGTTGAAAAAGTCATAATTCACATCCAACAGTCATTTAGAGTCAAAAGATTAAAAGTTAAAATTTCATCCATGTTGACCATTTTGGGAAAGTTCGACAGGTCCGGAGTCATCGTTTTTCATCAGCAAATTGATATTTTGTAGTCTACCAAAAATGATTCAAAATGTCAATTGGATCGTGCCTCATTTTGAATAACCACTTTTGAAACCCTCAAAGTGACCAAAATTGCAATTTTTACAGAGTTTTGCTTACTTAAAAGCTTCCATTTTGACCAATTTCATGCACCGAAATTACTTTAAACACACTTATTTTAGTTGAAAAACTCATATTTCACAGCCAATAGTCATTTACAGTCAAAAGATTAAATGTTAAAATTTCATCCATATTGACCATTTTGGGAACGTTCGACAGGTCCGGAGTCGTCGTTTTTCATCAGAAAATTGATTTGTGGAGTGTACCAAAAATGATTCAAAATGTCAATTGGATCGTGCCTCATGTTGAATAACTGCTTTTGAAACCCTCACAGTGACCAAAATTGCCATTTTTACAGAGCTTTGCTTACTCAAAAGCTTCCATTTTGACCAATTTCAGGCACCAAAATGACTTTAAACAGACTTATTTTAGTTGAAAAAGTCATAATTCACATCCAACAGTCATTTAGAGTCAAAAGATTAAAAGTTAAAATTTCATCCATGTTGACCATTTTGGGAAAGTTCGACAGTTGCGGAGTCATCGTTTTTTCAGATAATTGATTTTTTCGAGTGTACCAAAAATGATTCAAAATGTCAATTGGATCGTGCCTCATGTTGAATAACCACTTTTGAAACCCTCACTGTGACCAAAATTGCCATTTTTACAGAGTTTTGCTTACTCAAAAGCTTCCATTTTGACCAATTTCAGGCACCGAAATGACTTTAAACACACTTATTTTAGTTGAAAAAGTCATAATTCACATCCAACTGTCATTTAGAGTCAAAAGATTAAAAGTTAAAATTTCATCCATATTGACCATTTTGGGAACGTTCGACAAGTTCGGAGTCATCGTTTTTCATCAGAAAATGGATTTTTTTTTACTGTACCAAAAATTATTCAAAATGTCAATTGGATCGTGCCTCATGTTGAATAACCACTTTTGAAACCCTCACAGTGACCAAAATTGCCATTTTTACAGAGTTTTGCTTACTCAAAAGCTTCAATTTTTACTAATTTCAGGTACCGAAATTACTTTAAACACACTTATTTTAGTTGAAAAACTCATAATTCACATCCAACAGTCCTTTACAGTCAAAAGATTAAATGTTAAAATGTAATCCATATTGACCATTTTGGGAACGTTCGACAAGTCCGGAGTCATCGTTTTTCATCAGAAAATTGATTTTTTTACTGTACCAAAAATGATTCAAAATGTCAATTGGATTGTGCCTCATGTTGAATAACCACTTTTGAAACCCTCATAGTGACCAAAATTGCTATTTTTACAGAGCTTTGCTTACTCAAAAGCTTCCATTTAGACCAATTTCAGGCACCGAAATGACTTTAAACACACTTATTTTAGTTGAAAAAGTCATAATTCACATCCAACAGTCATTTAGAGTCAAAAGATTAAAAGTTAAAATTTCATCCATGTTGACCATTTTGGGAAAGTTTGACAGGTCCGGAGTCATCGTTTTTCATTAGAGATTTAATTTTTTGGAGTGTACCAAAAATGATTCAAAATGTCAATTGGATCGTGCCTCATGTTGAATAACCACTTTTGAAGCCCTCACCGTGACCAAAATTGCCATTTTTACAGAGCTTTGCTTACTCAAAAGCTTCAATTTTGACCAATTTCTGGCACAGAAATGACTTTAAACACACTTATTTTAGTTGAAAAAGTCATAATTCACATCCAACAGTCATTTACAGTCAAAAGATTAAATGTTAAAATTTCATCCATATTGACCATTTTGGGAATGTTCGACAGGTCCGGAGTCATCGTTTTTCACCAGAAAATTGATTTTTTGGAGTGTACCAAAAATGATTCAAAATGTCAATTGGATCGTGCCTCATGTTGAATAACCACTTTTGAAGCCCTCACCGTGACCAAAATTGCCATTTTTACAGAGCTTTGCTTACTTAAAAGCTTCCATTTTAACCAATTTCATGCACCGAAATTACTTTAAACACACTTATTTTAGTTGAAAACTCATATTTCACAGCCAACAGTCATTTACAGTCAATAGATTAAATGTTAAAATTTCATCCATATTGACCATTTTGGGAACGTTCGACAGTTGCGGAGTCATCGTTTTTTCAGATAATTGATTTTTTCGAGTGTACCAAAAATGATTCAAAATGTCAATTGGATCGTGCCTCATGTTGAATAACCACTTTTGAAACCCTCACAGTGACCAAAATTGCCATTTTTACAGAGTTTTGCTTACTCAAAAGCTTCCATTTTGACCAATTTCAGGCACCAAAATGACTTTAAACAGACTTATTTTAGTTGAAAAAGTAATAATTCACATCCAACAGTCATTTAGAGTCAAAAGATTAAAAGTTAAAATTTCATCCATGTTGACCATTTTGGGAAAGTTCGACAGTTGCGGAGTCATCGTTTTTTCAGATAATTGATTTTTTGGAGTGTACCAAAAATGATTCAAAATATCAATTGGATCGTGCCTCATGTTGAATAACCACTTTTGAAACCCTCACAGTGACTAAAATTGCCATTTTTACAGAGTTTTCTTACTCAAAAGCTTCCATTTTGACCAATTTCAGGCACCGAAATGACTTTAAACACACTTATTTTAGTTGAACAAGTCATAATTCACATCCAACAGTCATTTAGTCAAAAGATTAAATGTTAAAATTTCATCCATATTGGCCATTTTGGCAACGTTCGACAGGTCCGGAGTGATCGTTTTTGCATCAGAAATTTGATTTTTTGGAGTGTACCAAAAATGATTCAAAATGTCAATTGGATTGTGCCTCATGTTGAATAACCACTTTTGAAACCCTCATAGTGACCAAAATTGCCATTTTTACAGAGCTTTGCTTACTCAAAAGCTTCCATTTTGACCAATTTCAGGCACCGAAATGACTTTAAACACACTTCTTTTAGTTGAAAAAGTCATATTTCACATCCAACAGTCATTTAGGGTCAAAAGATTAAATGTTAAAATTTCATCCATATTGGCCATTTTGGCAACGTTCGACAGCTCCGGAGTGATCATTTTTGCATCAGAAAATTGATTTTTTGGAGTGTACCAAAAATTAATCAAAATGTCAATTGGATCGTGCCTCATGTTGAATAACCACTTTTGAAACCCTCACAGTGACCACAATTGCCATTTTTACAGATCTTTGCTTACTTAAAAGCTTCCATTTTGACCAATTTCATGCACCGAAATGACTTTAAACACACTTATTTTAGTTGAAAAGTCATAATTCACATCCAACAGTCATTTACAGTCAAAAGATTAAATGTTAAAATGTAATCCATATTGACCATTTTGGCAACGTTCGACAAGTCCGGAGTCATCGTTTTTCATCAGAACATTGATTTTTTTACTGTACCAAAAATTATTCAAAATGTCAATTGGATCGTGCCTCATGTTGAATAACCACTTTTGAAACCCTCACATTGACCAAAATTGCCATTTTTACAGAGTTTTGCTTACTCAAAAGCTCCAATTTTTACTAATTTCAGGTACCGAAATTACTTTAAACACACTTATTTTAGTTGAAAAACTCATAATTCACATCCAACAGTCATTTACAGTCAAAAGATTAAATGTTAAAATGTAATCCATATTGACCATTTTGGGAAAGCTCGACAGGTCCGGAGTCATCTTTTTTTTTTCAGATAATTGATTTTTTGGAGTGTACCAAAAATGATTCAAAATGTCAATTGGATCGTGCCTCATGTGAATAACCACTTTTTAAACCCTCATAGTGACCAAAATTGCCATTTTTACAGAGTTTTGCTTACTCAAAAGCTTCAATTTTGACCAATTTCTGGCACAGAAATGACTTTAAACACACTTATTTTAGTTGAAAAAGTCATAATTCACATCCAACAGTCATTTACAGTCAAAAGATTAAATGTTAAAATTTCATCCATATTGACCATTTTGGGAATGTTCGACAGTTGCGGAGTCATCGTTTTTTCAGATAATTGATTTTTTCGAGTGTACCAAAAATGATTCAAAATGTCAATTGGATCGTGCCTCATGTTGAATAACCACTTTTGAAACCCTCATAGTGACCAAAATTGCCATTTTTACAGAGCTTTGCTTACTCAAAAGCTTCCATTTTGACCAAATCAGGCACCGAAATGACTTTAAACACACTTATTTTAGTTGAAAAACTCATATTTCACAGCCAACAGTCATTTACAGTCAAAAGATTAAATGTTAAAATTTCATCCATATTGACCATTTTGGGAAAGTTCGACAGGTCCGGAGTCATCGTTTTTCATCAGAAAATTGATTTTTTTACTGTACCAAAAATTATTTAAAATGTCAATTGGATCGTGCCTCATGTTGAATAACCACTTTTGAAACCCTCATAGTGACCAAAATTGCCATTTTTACAGAGCTTTGCTTACTCAAAAGCTTCCATTTAGACCAATTTCAGGCACCGAAATGACTTTAAACACACGTATTTTAGTTGAAAAAGTCATAATTCACATCCAACAGTCATTTAGAGTCAAAAGATTAAAAGTTAAAATTTCATCCATGTTGACCATTTTGGGAAAGTTTGACAGGTCCGGAGTCATCGTTTTTCATTAGAGATTTAATTTTTTGGAGTGTACCAAAAATGATTCAAAATGTCAATTGGATCGTGCCTCATGTTGAATAACCACTTTTGAAACCGTCACAGTGACCAAAATTGCCATTTTTACACAGCTTTGCTTACTCAAAAGCTTCCATTTAGACCAATTTCAGGCACCGAAATGACTTTAAACACACGTATTTTAGTTGAAAAAGTCATAATTCACATCCAACAGTCATTTAGAGTCAAAAGATTAAAAGTTAAAATTTCATCCATGTTGACCATTTTGGGAAAGTTTGACAGGTCCGGAGTCATCGTTTTTCATTAGAGATTTAATTTTTTGGAGTGTACCAAAAATGATTCAAAATGTCAATTGGATCGTGCCTCATGTTGAATAACCACTTTTGAAACCGTCACAGTGACCAAAATTGCCATTTTTACACAGCTTTGCTTGCTCAAAATCTTCCATTTTGACCAATTTCAGGCACCGAAATGACTTTAAACACACTTATTTTAGTTGAACAAGTCATAATTCACATCCAACAGGCATTTAGAGTCAAAAGATTAAAAGTTAACATTTCATCCATGTTGACCATTTTGGGAAAGCTCGACAGGTCCGGAGTCATCTTTTTTTCAGATAATTGATTTTTTGGAGTGTACCAAAAATGATTCAAAATGTCAATTGGATCGTGCCTCATGTGAATAACCACTTTTTAAACACTCATAGTGACCAAAATTGCCATTTTTACAGAGTTTTGCTTACTAAAAAGCTTCAATTTTGACCAATTTCTGACACAGAAATGACTTTAAACACACTTATTTTAGTTGAAAAAGTCATAATTCACATCCAACAGTCATTTACAGTCAAAAGATTAAATGTTAAAATTTCATCCATATTGACCATTTTGGGAATGTTCGACAGGTCCGGAGTCATCGTTTTTCACCAGAAAATTGATTTTTTTGGAGTGTACCAAAAATGATTCAAAATGTCAATTGGATCGTGCCTCATGTTGAATAAACACTTTTGAAACCCTCACCGTGACCAAAATTGCCATTTTTACAGAGCTTTGCTTACTTAAAAGCTTCCATTTTGACCAATTTCATGCACCGAAATTACTTTAAACACACTTATTTTAGTTGAAAACTCATATTTCACAGCCAACAGTCATTTACAGTCAATAGATTAAATGTTAAAATTTCATCCATATTGACCATTTTGGGAACGTTCGACAGGTCCGGAGTCATCGTTTTTCATCAGAAAATTGATTTTTGGAGTGTACCAAAAATGATTCAAAATGTCAATTGGATCGTGCCTCATGTTGAATAACCACTTTTGAAACCCTGACAGTGACCAAAATTGCCATTTTTACAGAGTTTTGCTTACTCAAAAGCTTCCATTTTGTCCAATTTCAGGCACCAAAATGACTTTAAACAGACTTATTTTAGTTGAAAAAGTCATAATTCACATCCAACAGTCATTTAGAGTCAAAAGATTAAAAGTTAAAATTTCATCTATGTTGACCATTTTGGGAAAGTTCGACAGTTGCGGAGTCATCGTTTTTTCAGATAATTTATTTTTTGGAGTGTACCAAAAATTATACAAAATGTCAATAGGATCGTGCCTCATGTTAAATAACTGCTTTTGAAACCCTGACAGTGACCAAAATTGCCATTTTTACAGAGTTTTGCTTACTCAAAAGCTTCCATGTTGACCAATTTAAGGCATCAAACTGACTTTAAACACACTTATTTTAGTTGAAAAGCCATAATTCACATCCAACAGTCATTTAGAGTCAAAAGATTAAAAGTTAAAATTTCATCCATATTGACCATTTTGGGAAAGTTTGACAGGTTCGGAGTCATCGTTTTTCATCAGAAATTAGAATTTTTGGAGTGTACCAAAAATGATTCAAAATGTCAATTGGATCGTGCCTCATGTTGAATAACCACTATTGAAACCCTCATAGTGACCACAATTGCCATTTTTACAGAGCTTTGCTTACTTAAAAGCTTCCATTTTAACCAATTTCAGGCACCGAAATTACTTTAAACACACTTATTTTTGTTGAAAAACTCATAATTCACATCCAACAGTCATTTACAGTCAAAAGATTAAATGTTAAATGTAATCCATATTGACCATTTTGGGAACGTTCGACAAGTCCGGAGTCATCGTTTTTCATCAGAAAATTGATTTTTTTACTGTACCAAAAATTATTCAAAATGTCAATTGGATCGTGCCTCATGTTGAATAACCACTTTTGAAACCGTCACAGTGACCAAAATTGCCATTTTTACAGAGCTTTGCTTGCTCAAAATCTTCCATTTTGACCAATTTCAGGCACCAAAATGACTTTAAACACACTTATTTTAGTTGAACAAGTCATAATTCACATCCAACAGGCATTTAGAGTCAAAAGATTAAAAGTTAACATTTCATCCATGTTGACCATTTTGGGAAAGCTCAACAGGTCCAGAGTCATCTTTTTTTTTCAGATAATTGATTTTTTGGAGTGTACCAAAAATTATTCAAAATGTCAATTAGATCGTGCCTCATGTGAATAACCACTTTTTAAACACTCATAGTGACCAAAATTGCCATTTTTACAGAGTTTTGCTTACTCAAAAGCTTCCATTTTAACCAATTTCATGCACCGAAATTACTTTAAACACACTTATTTTAGTTGAAAACTCATATTTCACAGCCAACAGTCATTTACAGTCAAAAGATTAAATGTTAAAATTTCATCCATATTGACCATTTTGGGAACGTTCGACAGGTCCGGAGTCATCGTTTTTCATCAGAAAATTGATTTTGGGAGTGTACCAAAAATGATTCAAAATGTCAATTGGATCGTGCCTCATGTTGAATAACCACTTTTGAAACCCTCACAGTGACCAAAATTGCCATTTTTACAGAGTTTTGCTTACTCAAAAGCTTCCATTTTGACCAATTTCAGGCACCAAAATGACTTTAAACAGACTTATTTTAGTTGAAAAAGTCATAATTCACATCCAACAGTCATTTAGAGTCAAAAGATTAAAAGTTAAAATTTCATCCATGTTGACCATTTTGGGAAAGTTCGACAGGTCCGGAGTCATCGTTTTTCATCAGCAAATTGATATTTTGTAGTCTACCAAAAATGATTCAAAATGTCAATTGGATCGTGCCTCATTTTGAATAACCACTTTTGAAACCCTCAAAGTGACCAAAATTGCAATTTTTACAGAGTTTTGCTTACTTAAAAGCTTCCATTTTGACCAATTTCATGCACCGAAATTACTTTAAACACACTTATTTTAGTTGAAAAACTCATATTTCACAGCCAATAGTCATTTACAGTCAAAAGATTAAATGTTAAAATTTCATCCATATTGACCATTTTGGGAACGTTCGACAGGTCCGGAGTCGTCGTTTTTCATCAGAAAATTGATTTGTGGAGTGTACCAAAAATGATTCAAAATGTCAATTGGATCGTGCCTCATGTTGAATAACTGCTTTTGAAACCCTCACAGTGACCAAAATTGCCATTTTTACAGAGCTTTGCTTACTCAAAAGCTTCCATTTTGACCAATTTCAGGCACCAAAATGACTTTAAACAGACTTATTTTAGTTGAAAAAGTCATAATTCACATCCAACAGTCATTTAGAGTCAAAAGATTAAAAGTTAAAATTTCATCCATGTTGACCATTTTGGGAAAGTTCGACAGTTGCGGAGTCATCGTTTTTTCAGATAATTGATTTTTTCGAGTGTACCAAAAATGATTCAAAATGTCAATTGGATCGTGCCTCATGTTGAATAACCACTTTTGAAACCCTCACAGTGACCAAAATTGCCATTTTTACAGAGTTTTGCTTACTCAAAAGCTTCAATTTTTACTAATTTCAGGTACCGAAATTACTTTAAACACACTTATTTTAGTTGAAAAACTCATAATTCACATCCAACAGTCCTTTACAGTCAAAAGATTAAATGTTAAAATGTAATCCATATTGACCATTTTGGGAACGTTCGACAAGTCCGGAGTCATCGTTTTTCATCAGAAAATTGATTTTTTTACTGTACCAAAAATGATTCAAAATGTCAATTGGATTGTGCCTCATGTTGAATAACCACTTTTGAAACCCTCATAGTGACCAAAATTGCTATTTTTACAGAGCTTTGCTTACTCAAAAGCTTCCATTTAGACCAATTTCAGGCACCGAAATGACTTTAAACACACTTATTTTAGTTGAAAAAGTCATAATTCACATCCAACAGTCATTTAGAGTCAAAAGATTAAAAGTTAAAATTTCATCCATGTTGACCATTTTGGGAAAGTTTGACAGGTCCGGAGTCATCGTTTTTCATTAGAGATTTAATTTTTTGGAGTGTACCAAAAATGATTCAAAATGTCAATTGGATCGTGCCTCATGTTGAATAACCACTTTTGAAGCCCTCACCGTGACCAAAATTGCCATTTTTACAGAGCTTTGCTTACTCAAAAGCTTCAATTTTGACCAATTTCTGGCACAGAAATGACTTTAAACACACTTATTTTAGTTGAAAAAGTCATAATTCACATCCAACAGTCATTTACAGTCAAAAGATTAAATGTTAAAATTTCATCCATATTGACCATTTTGGGAATGTTCGACAGGTCCGGAGTCATCGTTTTTCACCAGAAAATTGATTTTTTGGAGTGTACCAAAAATGATTCAAAATGTCAATTGGATCGTGCCTCATGTTGAATAACCACTTTTGAAGCCCTCACCGTGACCAAAATTGCCATTTTTACAGAGCTTTGCTTACTTAAAAGCTTCCATTTTAACCAATTTCATGCACCGAAATTACTTTAAACACACTTATTTTAGTTGAAAACTCATATTTCACAGCCAACAGTCATTTACAGTCAATAGATTAAATGTTAAAATTTCATCCATATTGACCATTTTGGGAACGTTCGACAGTTGCGGAGTCATCGTTTTTTCAGATAATTGATTTTTTCGAGTGTACCAAAAATGATTCAAAATGTCAATTGGATCGTGCCTCATGTTGAATAACCACTTTTGAAACCCTCACAGTGACCAAAATTGCCATTTTTACAGAGTTTTGCTTACTCAAAAGCTTCCATTTTGACCAATTTCAGGCACCAAAATGACTTTAAACAGACTTATTTTAGTTGAAAAAGTAATAATTCACATCCAACAGTCATTTAGAGTCAAAAGATTAAAAGTTAAAATTTCATCCATGTTGACCATTTTGGGAAAGTTCGACAGTTGCGGAGTCATCGTTTTTTCAGATAATTGATTTTTTGGAGTGTACCAAAAATGATTCAAAATATCAATTGGATCGTGCCTCATGTTGAATAACCACTTTTGAAACCCTCACAGTGACTAAAATTGCCATTTTTACAGAGTTTTCTTACTCAAAAGCTTCCATTTTGACCAATTTCAGGCACCGAAATGACTTTAAACACACTTATTTTAGTTGAACAAGTCATAATTCACATCCAACAGTCATTTAGTCAAAAGATTAAATGTTAAAATTTCATCCATATTGGCCATTTTGGCAACGTTCGACAGGTCCGGAGTGATCGTTTTTGCATCAGAAATTTGATTTTTTGGAGTGTACCAAAAATGATTCAAAATGTCAATTGGATTGTGCCTCATGTTGAATAACCACTTTTGAAACCCTCATAGTGACCAAAATTGCCATTTTTACAGAGCTTTGCTTACTCAAAAGCTTCCATTTTGACCAATTTCAGGCACCGAAATGACTTTAAACACACTTCTTTTAGTTGAAAAAGTCATATTTCACATCCAACAGTCATTTAGGGTCAAAAGATTAAATGTTAAAATTTCATCCATATTGGCCATTTTGGCAACGTTCGACAGCTCCGGAGTGATCATTTTTGCATCAGAAAATTGATTTTTTGGAGTGTACCAAAAATTAATCAAAATGTCAATTGGATCGTGCCTCATGTTGAATAACCACTTTTGAAACCCTCACAGTGACCACAATTGCCATTTTTACAGAGCTTTGCTTACTTAAAAGCTTCCATTTTGACCAATTTCATGCACCGAAATGACTTTAAACACACTTATTTTAGTTGAAAAGTCATAATTCACATCCAACAGTCATTTACAGTCAAAAGATTAAATGTTAAAATGTAATCCATATTGACCATTTTGGCAACGTTCGACAAGTCCGGAGTCATCGTTTTTCATCAGAACATTGATTTTTTTACTGTACCAAAAATTATTCAAAATGTCAATTGGATCGTGCCTCATGTTGAATAACCACTTTTGAAACCCTCACATTGACCAAAATTGCCATTTTTACAGAGTTTTGCTTACTCAAAAGCTCCAATTTTTACTAATTTCAGGTACCGAAATTACTTTAAACACACTTATTTTAGTTGAAAAACTCATAATTCACATCCAACAGTCATTTACAGTCAAAAGATTAAATGTTAAAATGTAATCCATATTGACCATTTTGGGAAAGCTCGACAGGTCCGGAGTCATCTTTTTTTTTTCAGATAATTGATTTTTTGGAGTGTACCAAAAATGATTCAAAATGTCAATTGGATCGTGCCTCATGTGAATAACCACTTTTTAAACCCTCATAGTGACCAAAATTGCCATTTTTACAGAGTTTTGCTTACTCAAAAGCTTCAATTTTGACCAATTTCTGGCACAGAAATGACTTTAAACACACTTATTTTAGTTGAAAAAGTCATAATTCACATCCAACAGTCATTTACAGTCAAAAGATTAAATGTTAAAATTTCATCCATATTGACCATTTTGGGAATGTTCGACAGGTCCGGAGTCATCGTTTTTCACCAGAAAATTGATTTTTTGGAGTGTACCAAAAATGATTCAAAATGTCAATTGGATCGTGCCTCATGTTGAATATCCACTTTTGAAACCCTCACAGTGACCAAAATTGCCATTTTTACAGAGCTTTGCTTACTTAAAAGCTTCCATTTTGACCAATTTCATGCACCGAAATTACTTTAAACACACTTATTTTAGTTGAAAAGTCATAATTCACATCCAACAGTCATTTAGAGTCAAAAGATTAAAAGTTAAAATTTCATCCATATTGACCATTTTGGGAAAGTTCGACAGGTCCGGAGTCATCGTTTTTCATCGGAAATTTGAATTTTTGGAGTGTACCAAAAATGATTCAAAATGTCAATGGATCGTGCCTCATGTTGAATAACCACTTTTGAAACCCTCATAGTGACCAAAATTGCCATTTTTACAGAGCTTTGCTTACTTAAAAGCTTCCATTTTAACCAATTTCATGCACCGAAATTACTTTAAACACACTTATTTTAGTTGAAAACTCATATTTCACAGCCAACAGTCATTTACAGTCAATAGATTAAATGTTAAAATTTCATCCATATTGACCATTTTGGGAACGTTCGACAGTTGCGGAGTCATCGTTTTTTCAGATAATTGATTTTTTCGAGTGTACCAAAAATGATTCAAAATGTCAATTGGATCGTGCCTCATGTTGAATATCTACTTTTGAAACCCTCATACTGACCAAAATTGCCATTTTTACAGAGTTTTGCTTACTCAAAAGCTTCAATTTTGACACATTTCTGGCACAGAATGACTTTAAACACACTTATTTTAGTTGAAAAAGTCATAATTCACATCCAACAGTCATTTAGAGTCAAAAGATTAAAAGTTAAAATTTCATCCATGTTGACCATTTTGGGAAAGTTCGACAGTTGCGGAGTCATCGTTTTTTCAGATAATTTATTTTTTGGAGTGTACCAAAAATTATTCAAAATGTCAATTGGATCGTGCCTCATTTGAATAACCACTTTTGAAACCCTCATAGTGACCAAAATTGCCATTTTTACAGAGCTTTGCTTACTTAAAACCTTCCATTTTAACCAATTTCAGGCACCGAAATTACTTTGAACACACTTATTTTAGTTGAAAAAGTCATAATTTCCATCCAACAGTCATTTACAGTCAAAAGATTAAATGTTAAAATTTCATCCATATTGACCATTTTGGGAACGTTCGACAGGTCCGGAGTCATCGTTTTTCATCAGAAAATTGATTTTTGGAGTGTACCAAAAATGATTCAAAATTGCAATTGGATCGTGCCTCATGTTGAATAACCACTTTTAAAACCCTCGCAGTGACCAAAATTGCCATTTTTACAGAGTTTTCCTTACTCAAAAGCTTCCATTTTGACCAATTTCAGGCACCGAAATGACTTTAAACACACTTCTTTTAGTTGAAAAAGTCATATTTCACAGCCAACAGTCATTTACAGTCAAAAGATTAAATGTTAAAATTTCATCCATATTGACCATTTTGGGAACGTTCGACAGGTCCGGAGTCGTCGTTTTTCATCAGAAAATTGATTTGTGGAGTGTACCAAAAATGATTCAAAATGTCAATTGGATCGTGCCTCATGTTGAATAACCACTTTTGAAACCCTCACAGTGACCAAAATTGCCATTTTTACAGAGTTTTGCTTACTCAAAAGCTTCCATTTTGACCAATTTCAGGCACCAAAATGACTTTAAACAGACTTATTTTAGTTGAAAAAGTCATAATTCACATCCAACAGTCATTTAGAGTCAAAAGATTAAAAGTTAAAATTTCATCCATGTTGACCATTTTGGGAAAGTTCGACAGTTGCGGAGTCATCGTTTTTTCAGATAATTGATTTTTGGAGTGTACCAAAAATGATTCAAAATGTCAATTGGATCGTGCCTCATGTTGAATAACTGCTTTTGAAACCCTCACAGCGACCAAAATTGCCATTTTTACAGAGTTTTGCTTACTCAAAAGCTTCAATTTTGACCAATTTCTGGCACAGAAATGACTTTAAACACACTTATTTTAGTTGAAAAAGTCATAATTCACATCCAACAGTCATTTACAGTCAAAAGATTAAATGTTAAAATTTCATCCATATTGACCATTTTGGGAATGTTCGACAGGTCCGGAGTCATCGTTTTTCACCAGAAAATTGATTTTTTGGAGTGTACCAAAAATGATTCAAAATGTCAATTGGATCGTGCCTCATGTTGAATAACCACTTTTGAAGCCCTCACAGTGACCAAAATTGCCATTTTTACAGAGCTTTGCTTACTTAAAAGCTTCCATTTTGACCAATTTCATGCACCGAAATTACTTTAAACACACTTATTTTAGTTGAAAAGTCATAATTCACATCCAACAGTCATTTAGAGTCAAAAGATTAAAAGTTAAAATTTCATCCATATTGACCATTTTGGGAAAGTTCGACAGGTCCGGAGTCATCGTTTTTCATCAGAAATTTGAATTTTTGGAGTGTACCAAAAATGATTCAAAATGTCAATGGATCGTGCCTCATGTTGAATAACCACTTTTGAAACCCTCATAGTGACCAAAATTGCCATTTTTACAGAGCTTTGCTTACTTAAAAGCTTCCATTTTAACCAATTTCAGGCACCGAAATTACTTTAAACACACTTATTTTAGTTGAAAAAGTCGTAATTTACGCCAACAGTAATTTACAGTCAAAAGATTAAATGTTAAAATTTCATCCATATTGACCATTTTGGGAACGTTCGACAGGTCCGGAGTCATCGTTTTTCATCAGAAAATTGATTTTTGGAGTGTACCAAAAATTATTCAAAATGTCAATTGGATCGTGCCTCATGTTGAATAACCACTTTTGAAACCCTCACAGTGACCAAAATTGCCATTTTTACAGAGTTTTGCTTACTCAAAAGCTTCCATTTTGACCAATTTCAGGCACCGAACTGACTTTAAACACACTTCTTTTAGTTGAAAAGGTCATATTTCACATCCAACAGTCATTTAGGGTCAAAAGATTAAATGTTAACATTTCATCCATATTGGCCATTTTGGCAACGTTCGACAGGTCCGGAGTGATCGTTTTTGCATCAGAAAATTGATTTTTTGGAGTGTACCAAAAATTATTCAAAATGTCAATTGGATCGTGCCTCATGTTGAATAACCACTTTTGAAACCCTCACAGTGACCAAAATTGCCATTTTTACAGAGTTTTGCTTACTCAAAAGATTCAATTTGTACTAATTTCAGGTACCGAAATTACTTTAGACACACTTATTTTAGTTGAAAAACTCATAATTCACATCCAACAGTCATTTACAGTCAAAAGATTAAATGTTAAAATGTAATCCATATTGACCATTTTGGGAACGTTCGACAAGTCCGGAGTCATCGTTTTTCATCAGAAAATTGATTTTTTTACAGTACCAAAAATTATTCAAAATGTCAATTGGATCGTGCCTCATGTTGAATAACCACTTTTGAAACCCTCATAGTGACCAAAATTGCCATTTTTACATAGCTTTGCTTACTCAAAAGCTTCCATGTTGACCAATTTCAGGCACCGAAATGACTTTAAACACACTTATTTTAGTTGAAAAAGTCATAATTCACATCCAACAGTCATTTAGAGTCAAAAGATTAAAAGTTAAAATTTCATCCATATTGACCATTTTGGGAAAGTTTGACAGGTCCGGAGTCATCGTTTTTCATTAGAGATTTGATTTTTTTTACTGTACCAAAAATTATTCAAAATGTCAATTGGATCGTGCCTCATGTTGAATAACCACTTTTGAAACCCTCATAGTGACCAAAATTGCCATTTTTACAGAGCTTTGCTTACTCAAAAGCTTCCATTTAGACCAATTTCAGGCACCGAAATGACTTTAAACACACTTATTTTAGTTGAAAAAGTCATAATTCACATCCAACAGTCATTTAGAGTCAAAAGATTAAAAGTTAAAATTTCATCCATGTTGACCATTTTGGGAAAGTTTGACAGGTCCGGAGTCATCGTTTTTCATTAGAGATTTAATTTTTTGGAGTGTACCAAAAATGATTCAAAATGTCAATTGGATCGTGCCTCATGTTGAATAACCACTTTTGAAACCGTCACAGTGACCAAAATTGCCATTTTTACACAGCTTTGCTTGCTCAAAATCTTCCATTTTGACCAATTTCAGGCACCGAAATGACTTTAAACACACTTATTTTAGTTGAACAAGTCATAATTCACATCCAACAGGCATTTAGAGTCAAAAGATTAAAAGTTAACATTTCATCCATGTTGACCATTTTGGGAAAGCTCGACAGGTCCGGAGTCATCTTTTTTTTCAGATAATTGATTTTTTGGAGTGTACCAAAAATGATTCAAAATGTCAATTGGATCGTGCCTCA
Source organism: Lissotriton helveticus (assembly GCF_964261635.1). NCBI lineage: Eukaryota > Metazoa > Chordata > Amphibia > Caudata > Salamandridae > Lissotriton > Lissotriton helveticus. Next base: position 340,991,350 of record NC_136072.1, read on the forward strand.
TGTGAATAACCACTTTTTAAACACTCATAGTGACCAAAATTGCCATTTTTACAGAGTTTTGCTTACTCAAAAGCTTCCATTTTGACCAATTTCTGGCACCGAAATGACTTTAAACACACTTCTTTTAGTTGAAAAAGTCATAATTCACATCCAACAGTCATTTACAGTCAAAAGATTAAATGTTAAAATTTCATCCATATTGACCATTTTGGGAATGTTCGACAGGTCCGGAGTCATCGTTTTTCACCAGAAAATAGATTTTTTGGAGTGTACCAAAAATGATTCAAAATGTCAATTGGATCGTGCCTCATGTTGAATAACCACTTTTGAAGCCCTCACCGTGACCAAAATTGCCATTTTTACAGAGCTTTGCTTACTTAAAAGCTTCCATTTTAACCAATTTCATGCACCGAAATTACTTTAAACACACTTATTTTAGTTGAAAACTCATATTTCACAGCCAACAGTCATTTACAGTCAATAGATTAAATGTTAAAATTTCATCCATATTGACCATTTTGGGAACGTTCGACAGTTGCGGAGTCATCGTTTTTTCAGATAATTGATTTTTTCGAGTGTACCAAAAATGATTCAAAATGTCAATTGGATCGTGCCTCATGTTGAATATCTACTTTTGAAACCCTCATACTGACCAAAATTGCCATTTTTACAGAGTTTTGCTTACTCAAAAGCTTCAATTTTGACACATTTCTGGCACAGAATGACTTTAAACACACTTATTTTAGTTGAAAAAGTCATAATTCACATCCAACAGTCATTTAGAGTCAAAAGATTAAAAGTTAAAATTTCATCCATGTTGTCCATTTTGGGAAAGTTCGACAGTTGCGGAGTCATCGTTTTTTCAGATAATTTATTTTTTGGAGTGTACCAAAAATTATTCAAAATGTCAATTGGATCGTGCCTCATTTGAATAACCACTTTTGAAACCCTCATAGTGACCAAAATTGCAATTTTTACAGAGCTTTGCTTACTTAAAACCTTCCATTTTAACCAATTTCAGGCACCGAAATTACTTTGAACACACTTATTTTAGTTGAAAAAGTCGTAATTTCCATCCAACAGTCATTTACAGTCAAAAGATTAAATGTTAAAATTTCATCCATATTGACCATTTTGGGAACGTTCGACAGGTCCGGAGTCATCGTTTTTCATCAGAAAATTGATTTTTGGAGTGTACCAAAAATGATTCAAAATTGCAATTGGATCGTGCCTCATGTTGAATAACCACTTTTAAAACCCTCGCAGTGACCAAAATTGCCATTTTTACAGAGTTTTGCTTACTCAAAAGCTTCCATTTTGACCAATTTCAGGCACCGAAATGACTTTAAACACACTTCTTTTAGTTGAAAAAGTCATATTTCACAGCCAACAGTCATTTACAGTCAAAAGATTAAATGTTAAAATTTCATCCATATTGACCAATTTGGGAACGTTCGACAGGTCCGGAGTCGTCGTTTTTCATCAGAAAATTGATTTGTGGAGTGTACCAAAAATGATTCAAAATGTCAATTGGATCGTGCCTCATGTTGAATAACCACTTTTGAAACCCTCACAGTGACCAAAATTGCCATTTTTACAGAGCTTTGCTTACTTAAAAGCTTCCATTTTGACCAATTTCATGCACCGAAATTACTTTAAACACACTTATTTTAGTTGAAAAGTCATAATTCACATCCAACAGTCATTTAGAGTCAAAAGATTAAAAGTTAAAATTTCATCCATATTGACCATTTTGGGAAAGTTCGACAGGTCCGGAGTCATCGTTTTTCATCAGAAATTTGAATTTTTGGAGTGTACCAAAAATGATTCAAAATGTCAATGGATCGTGCCTCATGTTGAATAACCACTTTTGAAACCCTCATAGTGACCAAAATTGCCATTTTTACAGAGCTTTGCTTACTTAAAAGCTTCCATTTTAACCAATTTCAGGCACCGAAATTACTTTAAACACACTTATTTTAGTTGAAAAAGTCGTAATTTACGCCAACAGTAATTTACAGTCAAAAGATTAAATGTTAAAATTTCATCCATATTGACCATTTTGGGAACGTTCGACAGGTCCGGAGTCATCGTTTTTCATCAGAGAATTGATTTTTGGAGTGTACCAAAAATGATTCAAAATGTCAATTGGATCGTGCCTCATGTTGAATAACCACTTTTGAAACCCTCACAGTGACCAAAATTGCCATTTTTACAGAGTTTTGCTTACTCAAAAGCTTCCATTTTGACCAATTTCAGGCACCGAACTGACTTTAAACACACTTCTTTTAGTTGAAAAGGTCATATTTCACATCCAACAGTCATTTAGGGTCAAAAGATTAAATGTTAACATTTCATCCATATTGGCCATTTTGGCAACGTTCGACAGGTCCGGAGTGATCGTTTTTGCATCAGAAAATTGATTTTTTGGAGTGTACCAAAAATTATTCAAAATGTCAATTGGATCGTGCCTCATGTTGAATAACCACTTTTGAAACCCTCACAGTGACCAAAATTGCCATTTTTACAGAGTTTTGCTTACTCAAAAGATTCAATTTGTACTAATTTCAGGTACCGAAATTACTTTAGACACACTTATTTTAGTTGAAAAACTCATAATTCACATCCAACAGTCATTTACAGTCAAAAGATTAAATGTTAAAATGTAATCCATATTGACCATTTTGGGAACGTTCGACAAGTCCGGAGTCATCGTTTTTCATCAGAAAATTGATTTTTTTACAGTACCAAAAATTATTCAAAATGTCAATTGGATCGTGCCTCATGTTGAATAACCACTTTTGAAACCCTCATAGTGACCAAAATTGCCATTTTTACATAGCTTTGCTTACTCAAAAGCTTCCATGTTGACCAATTTCAGGCACCGAAATGACTTTAAACACACTTATTTTAGTTGAAAAAGTCATAATTCACATCCAACAGTCATTTAGAGTCAAAAGATTAAAAGTTAAAATTTCATCCATATTGACCATTTTGGGAAAGTTTGACAGGTCCGGAGTCATCGTTTTTCATTAGAGATTTGATTTTTTTTACTGTACCAAAAATTATTCAAAATGTCAATTGGATCGTGCCTCATGTTGAATAACCACTTTTGAAACCCTCATAGTGACCAAAATTGCCATTTTTACAGAGCTTTGCTTACTCAAAAGCTTCCATTTAGACCAATTTCAGGCACCGAAATGACTTTAAACACACTTATTTTAGTTGAAAAAGTCATAATTCACATCCAACAGTCATTTAGAGTCAAAAGATTAAAAGTTAAAATTTCATCCATGTTGACCATTTTGGGAAAGTTTGACAGGTCCGGAGTCATCGTTTTTCATTAGAGATTTAATTTTTTGGAGTGTACCAAAAATGATTCAAAATGTCAATTGGATCGTGCCTCATGTTGAATAACCACTTTTGAAACCGTCACAGTGACCAAAATTGCCATTTTTACACAGCTTTGCTTGCTCAAAATCTTCCATTTTGACCAATTTCAGGCACCGAAATGACTTTAAACACACTTATTTTAGTTGAACAAGTCATAATTCACATCCAACAGGCATTTACAACAGTGGAGTAGTGTGGCTCACTGGTTAGAGGCGGCAGGCCCGAGAGCAGAAGTCAGCCTGGGACCAGGGTTCAAATCCCGACGCGGCAGGGTCGTGGACCTTGGTCAGCGGACTCGATAATTCTCGCTTCGGTGCTTACTCTAATCAGGGGTTCCACTCGGCAACTCTGGGCATTAGCTTGCCTAATCTCCACAACGGCCCCACCAATTCCGGGGATGCCTGGCTCCACCTTGGGGACTCCCAGCAAGGGACCATCCCACAGGGAAAGCCAGGACGGGTTCCCCAGAGTTATACAGCGCCGGGACGCCCCGTTGCTGGGGCAGCTGTGCGCTTTACAAGTATACTACATTTACATTTACATTTACATTTAGAGTCAAAAGATTAAAAGTTAACATTTCATCCATGTTGACCATTTTGGGAAAGCTCGACAGGTCCGGAGTCATCTTTTTTTTCAGATAATTGATTTTTTGGAGTGTACCAAAAATGATTCAAAATGTCAATTGGATCGTGCCTCATGTGAATAACCACTTTTTAAACACTCATAGTGACCAAAATTGCCATTTTTACAGAGTTTTGCTTACTCAAAAGCTTCAATTTTGACCAATTTCTGGCACAGAAATGACTTTAAACACACTTATTTTAGTTGAAAAAGTCATAATTCACATCCAGCAGTCATTTACAGTCAAAAGATTAAATGTTAAAATTTCATCCATATTGACCATTTTGGGAATGTTCGACAGGTCCGGAGTCATCGTTTTTCACCAGAAAATAGATTTTTTGGAGTGTACCAAAAATGATTCAAAATGTCAATTGGATCGTGCCTCATGTTGAATAACCACTTTTGAAGCCCTCACCGTGACCAAAATTGCCATTTTTACAGAGCTTTGCTTACTTAAAAGCTTCCATTTTAACAAATTTCATGCACCGAAATTACTTTAAACACACTTATTTTAGTTGAAAACTCATATTTCACAGCCAACAGTCATTTACAGTCAATAGATTAAATGTTAAAATTTCATCCATATTGACCATTTTGGGAACGTTCGACAGTTGCGGAGTCATCGTTTTTTCAGATAATTGATTTTTTCGAGTGTACCAAAAATGATTCAAAATGTCAATTGGATCGTGCCTCATGTTGAATATCTACTTTTGAAACCCTCATACTGACCAAAATTGCCATTTTTACAGAGTTTTGCTTACTCAAAAGCTTCAATTTTGACACATTTCTCGCACAGAATGACTTTAAACACACTTATTTTAGTTGAAAAAGTCATAATTCACATCCAACAGTCATTTAGAGTCAAAAGATTAAAAGTTAAAATTTCATCCATGTTGTCCATTTTGGGAAAGTTCGACAGTTGCGGAGTCATCGTTTTTTCAGATAATTTATTTTTTGGAGTGTACCAAAAATTATTCAAAATGTCAATTGGATCGTGCCTCATTTGAATAACCACTTTTGAAACCCTCATAGTGACCAAAATTGCCATTTTTACAGAGCTTTGCTTACTTAAAACCTTCCATTTTAACCAATTTCAGGCACCGAAATTACTTTGAACACACTTATTTTAGTTGAAAAAGTCGTAATTTCCATCCAACAGTCATTTACAGTCAAAAGAATAAATGTTAAAATTTCATCCATATTGACCAATTTGGGAACGTTCGACAGGTCCGGAGTCGTCGTTTTTCATCAGAAAATTGATTTGTGGAGTGTACCAAAAATGATTCAAAATGTCAATTGGATCGTGCCTCATGTTGAATAACCACTTTTGAAACCCTCACAGTGACCAAAATTGCCATTTTTACAGAGTTTTGCTTACTCAAAAGCTTCCATTTTGACCAATTTCAGGCACCAAAATGACTTTAAACAGACTTATTTTAGTTGAAAAAGTCATAATTCACATCCAACAGTCATTTAGAGTCAAAAGATTAAAAGTTAAAATTTCATCCATGTTGACCATTTTGGGAAAGTTCGACAGTTGCGGAGTCATCGTTTTTTCAGATAATTGATTTTTTGGAGTGTACCAAAAATGATTCAAAATGTCAATTGGATCGTGCCTCATGTTGAATAACTGCTTTTGAAACCCTCACAGCGACCAAAATTGCCATTTTTACAGAGTTTTGCTTACTCAAAAGCTTCAATTTTGACCAATTTCTGGCACAGAAATGACTTTAAACACACTTATTTTAGTTGAAAAAGTCATAATTCACATCCAACAGTCATTTACAGTCAAAAGATTAAATGTTAAAATTTCATCCATATTGACTATTTTGGGAATGTTCGACAGGTCCGGAGTCATCGTTTTTCACCAGAAAATTGATTTTTTGGAGTGTACCAAAAATGATTCAAAATGTCAATTGGATCGTGCCTCATGTTGAATAACCACTTTTGAAACCCTCACAGTGACCAAAATTGCCATTTTTACAGAGCTTTGCTTACTTAAAAGCTTCCATTTTGACCAATTTCATGCACCGAAATTACTTTAAACACACTTATTTTAGTTGAAAAGTCATAATTCACATCCAACAGTCATTTAGAGTCAAAAGATTAAAAGTTAAAATTTCATCCATATTGACCATTTTGGGAAAGTTCGACAGGTCCGGAGTCATCGTTTTTCATCAGAAATTTGAATTTTTGGAGTGTACCAAAAATGATTCAAAATGTCAATGGATCGTGCCTCATGTTGAATAACCAGTTTTGAAACCCTCATAGTGACCAAAATTGCCATTTTTAAAGAGCTTTGCTTACTTAAAAGCTTCCATTTTAACCAATTTCAGGCACCGAAATTACTTTAAACACACTTATTTTAGTTGAAAAAGTCGTAATTTACGCCAACAGTAATTTACAGTCAAAAGATTAAATGTTAAAATTTCATCCATATTGACCATTTTGGGAACGTTCGACAGGTCCGGAGTCATCGTTTTTCATCAGAAAATTGATTTTTGGAGTGTACCAAAAATGATTCAAAATGTCAATTGGATCGTGCCTCATGTTGAATAACCACTTTTGAAACCCTCACAGGGACCAAAATTGCCATTTTTACAGAGTTTTGCTTACTCAAAAGCTTCCATTTTGACCAATTTCAGGCACCGAACTGACTTTAAACACACTTCTTTTAGTTGAAAAGGTCATATTTCACATCCAACAGTCATTTAGGGTCAAAAGATTAAATGTTAAAATTTCATCCATATTGGCCATTTTGGCAACGTTCGACAGGTCCGGAGTGATCGTTTTTGCATCAGAAAATTGATTTTTTGGAGTGTACCAAAAATTATTCAAAATGTCAATTGGATCGTGCCTCATGTTGAATAACCACTTTTGAAACCCTCACAGTGACCAAAATTGCCATTTTTACAGAGTTTTGCTTACTCAAAAGATTCAATTTGTACTAATTTCAGGTACCGAAATTACTTTAGACACACTTATTTTAGTTGAAAAACTCATAATTCACATCCAACAGTCATTTACAGTCAAAAGATTAAATGTTAAAATGTAATCCATATTGACCATTTTGGGAACGTTCGACAAGTCCGGAGTCATCGTTTTTCATCAGAAAATTGATTTTTTTACAGTACCAAAAATTATTCAAAATGTCAATTGGATCGTGCCTCATGTTGAATAACCACTTTTGAAACCCTCATAGTGACCAAAATTGCCATTTTTACATAGCTTTGCTTACTCAAAAGCTTCCATGTTGACCAATTTCAGGCACCGAAATGACTTTAAACACACTTATTTTAGTTGAAAAAGTCATAATTCACATCCAACAGTCATTTAGAGTCAAAAGATTAAAAGTTAAAATTTCATCCATATTGACCATTTTGGGAAAGTTTGACAGGTCCGGAGTCATCGTTTTTCATTAGAGATTTGATTTTTTTTACTGTACCAAAAATTATTCAAAATGTCAATTGGATCGTGCCTCATGTTGAATAACCACTTTTGAAACCCTCATAGTGACCAAAATTGCCATTTTTACAGAGCTTTGCTTACTCAAAAGCTTCCATTTAGACCAATTTCAGGCACCGAAATGACTTTAAACACACTTATTTTAGTTGAAAAAGTCATAATTCACATCCAACAGTCATTTAGAGTCAAAAGATTAAAAGTTAAAATTTCATCCATGTTGACCATTTTGGGAAAGTTTGACAGGTCCGGAGTCATCGTTTTTCATTAGAGATTTAATTTTTTGGAGTGTACCAAAAATGATTCAAAATGTCAATTGGATCGTGCCTCATGTTGAATAACCACTTTTGAAACCGTCACAGTGACCAAAATTGCCATTTTTACACAGCTTTGCTTGCTCAAAATCTTCCATTTTGACCAATTTCAGGCACCGAAATGACTTTAAACACACTTATTTTAGTTGAACAAGTCATAATTCACATCCAACAGGCATTTAGAGTCAAAAGATTAAAAGTTAACATTTCATCCATGTTGACCATTTTGGGAAAGCTCGACAGGTCCGGAGTCATCTTTTTTTTCAGATAATTGATTTTTTGGAGTGTACCAAAAATGATTCAAAATGTCAATTGGATCGTGCCTCATGTGAATAACCACTTTTAAAACCCTCGCAGTGACCAAAATTGCCATTTTTACAGAGTTTTGCTTACTCAAAAGCTTCCATTTTGACCAATTTCAGGCACCGAAATGACTTTAAACACACTTCTTTTAGTTGAAAAAGTCATATTTCACAGCCAACAGTCATTTACAGTCAAAAGATTAAATGTTAAAATTTCATCCATATTGACCAATTTGGGAACGTTCGACAGGTCCGGAGTCGTCGTTTTTCATCAGAAAATTGATTTGTGGAGTGTACCAAAAATGATTCAAAATGTCAATTGGATCGTGCCTCATGTTGAATAACCACTTTTGAAACCCTCACAGTGACCAAAATTGCCATTTTTACAGAGTTTTGCTTACTCAAAAGCTTCCATTTTGACCAATTTCAGGCACCAAAATGACTTTAAACAGACTTATTTTAGTTGAAAAAGTCATAATTCACATCCAACAGTCATTTAGAGTCAAAAGATTAAAAGTTAAAATTTCATCCATGTTGACCATTTTGGGAAAGTTTGACAGTTGCGGAGTCATCGTTTTTTCAGATAATTGATTTTTTGGAGTGTACCAAAAATGATTCAAAATGTCAATTGGATCGTGCCTCATGTTGAATAACTGCTTTTGAAACCCTCACAGCGACCAAAATTGCCATTTTTACAGAGCTTTGCTTACTCAAAAGCTTCCATTTTGACCAATTTCAGGCACCAAAATGACTTTAAACAGACTTATTTTAGTTGAAAAAGTCATAATTCAAATCCAACAGTCATTTAGAGTCAAAAGATTAAAAGTTAAAATTTCATCCATGTTGACCATTTTGGGAAAGTTCGACAGTTGCGGAGTCATAGTTTTTTCAGATAATTGATTTTTTCGAGTGTACCAAAAATGATTCAAAATATCAATTGGATCGTGCCTCATGTTGAATAACCACTTTTGAAACCCTCACAGTGACCAAAATTGCCATTTTTACAGAGTTTTCTTACTCAAAAGCTTCCATTTTGACCAATTTCAGGCACCGAAATGACTTTAAACACACTTATTTTAGTTGAACAAGTCATAATTCACATCCAACAGTCATTTAGTCAAAAGATGAAATGTTAAAATTTCATCCATATTGGCCATTTTGGCAACGTTCGACAGGTCCGGAGTGATCGTTTTTGCATCAGAAAATTTATTTTTTGAAGTGTACCAAAAAATGATTCAAAATGTCAATTGGATCGTGCCTCGTGTTGAATAACCACTTTTGAAACCCTCACAGTGACCAAAATTGCCATTTTTACAGAGTTTTGCCTACTCAAAAGCTTCCATTTTGACCAATTTAAGGCATCGAAATGACTTTAAACACACTTATTTTAGTTGAAAAGTCATAATTCACATCCAACAGTCATTTAGAGTCAAAAGATTAAAAGTTAAAATTTCATCCATATTGACCATTTTGGGAAAGTTCGACAGGTCCGGAGTCATCGTTTTTCATCAGAAATTTGATTTTTTGGAGTGTACCAAAAATGATTCAAAATGTCAATTGGATTGTGCCTCATGTTGAATAACCACTTTTGAAACCCTCATAGTGACCAAAATTGCCATTTTTACAGAGCTTTGCTTACTCAAAAGCTTCCATTTTGACCAATTTCAGGCACCGAAATGACTTTAAACACACTTCTTTTAGTTGAAAAAGTCATATTTCACATCCAACAGTCATTTAGAGTCAAAAGATTAAAAGTTAAAATTTCATCCATGTTGTCCATTTTGGGAAAGTTCGACAGTTGCGGAGTCATCGTTTTTTCAGATAATTTATTTTTTGGAGTGTACCAAAAATTATTCAAAATGTCAATTGGATCGTGCCTCATTTGAATAACCACTTTTGAAACCCTCATAGTGACCAAAATTGCCATTTTTACAGAGCTTTGCTTACTTAAAACCTTCCATTTTAACCAATTTCAGGCACCGAAATTACTTTGAACACACTTATTTTAGTTGAAAAAGTCGTAATTTCCATCCAACAGTCATTTACAGTCAAAAGATTAAATGTTAAAATTTCATCCATATTGACCAATTTGGGAACGTTCGACAGGTCCGGAGTCGTCGTTTTTCATCAGAAAATTGATTTGTGGAGTGTACCAAAAATGATTCAAAATGTCAATTGGATCGTGCCTCATGTTGAATAACCACTTTTGAAACCCTCACAGTGACCAAAATTGCCATTTTTACAGAGTTTTGCTTACTCAAAAGCTTCCATTTTGACCAATTTCAGGCACCAAAATGACTTTAAACAGACTTATTTTAGTTGAAAAAGTCATAATTCACATCCAACAGTCATTTAGAGTCAAAAGATTAAAAGTTAAAATTTCATCCATGTTGACCATTTTGGGAAAGTTCGACAGTTGCGGAGTCATCGTTTTTTCAGATAATTGATTTTTTGGAGTGTACCAAAAATGATTCAAAATGTCAATTGGATCGTGCCTCATGTTGAATAACTGCTTTTGAAACCCTCACAGCGACCAAAATTGCCATTTTTACAGAGTTTTGCTTACTCAAAAGCTTCAATTTTGACCAATTTCTGGCACAGAAATGACTTTAAACACACTTATTTTAGTTGAAAAAGTCATAATTCACATCCAACAGTCATTTACAGTCAAAAGATTAAATGTTAAAATTTCATCCATATTGACTATTTTGGGAATGTTCGACAGGTCCGGAGTCATCGTTTTTCACCAGAAAATTGATTTTTTGGAGTGTACCAAAAATGATTCAAAATGTCAATTGGATCGTGCCTCATGTTGAATAACCACTTTTGAAACCCTCACAGTGACCAAAATTGCCATTTTTACAGAGCTTTGCTTACTTAAAAGCTTCCATTTTGACCAATTTCATGCACCGAAATTACTTTAAACACACTTATTTTAGTTGAAAAGTCATAATTCACATCCAACAGTCATTTAGAGTCAAAAGATTAAAAGTTAAAATTTCATCCATATTGACCATTTTGGGAAAGTTCGACAGGTCCGGAGTCATCGTTTTTCATCAGAAATGTGAATTTTTGGAGTGTACCAAAAATGATTCAAAATGTCAATGGATCGTGCCTCATGTTGAATAACCACTTTTGAAACCCTCATAGTGACCAAAATTGCCATTTTTAAAGAGCTTTGCTTACTTAAAAGCTTCCATTTTAACCAATTTCAGGCACCGAAATTACTTTAAACACACTTATTTTAGTTGAAAAAGTCGTAATTTACGCCAACAGTAATTTACAGTCAAAAGATTAAATGTTAAAATTTCATCCATATTGACCATTTTGGGAACGTTCGACAGGTCCGGAGTCATCGTTTTTCATCAGAAAATTGATTTTTGGAGTGTACCAAAAATGATTCAAAATGTCAATTGGATCGTGCCTCATGTTGAATAACCACTTTTGAAACCCTCACAGTGACCAAAATTGCCATTTTTACAGAGTTTTGCTTACTCAAAAGCTTCCATTTTGACCAATTTCAGGCACCGAACTGACTTTAAACACACTTCTTTTAGTTGAAAAGGTCATATTTCACATCCAACAGTCATTTAGGGTCAAAAGATTAAATGTTAAAATTTCATCCATATTGGCCATTTTGGCAACGTTCGACAGGTCCGGAGTGATCGTTTTTGCATCAGAAAATTGATTTTTTGGAGTGTACCAAAAATTATTCAAAATGTCAATTGGATCGTGCCTCATGTTGAATAACCACTTTTGAAACCCTCACAGTGACCAAAATTGCCATTTTTACAGAGTTTTGCTTACTCAAAAGATTCAATTTGTACTAATTTCAGGTACCGAAATTACTTTAGACACACTTATTTTAGTTGAAAAACTCATAATTCACATCCAACAGTCATTTACAGTCAAAAGATTAAATGTTAAAATGTAATCCATATTGACCATTTTGGGAACGTTCGACAAGTCCGGAGTCATCGTTTTTCATCAGAAAATTGATTTTTTTACAGTACCAAAAATTATTCAAAATGTCAATTGGATCGTGCCTCATGTTGAATAACCACTTTTGAAACCCTCATAGTGACCAAAATTGCCATTTTTACATAGCTTTGCTTACTCAAAAGCTTCCATGTTGACCAGTTTCAGGCACCGAAATGACTTTAAACACACTTATTTTAGTTGAAAAAGTCATAATTCACATCCAACAGTCATTTAGAGTCAAAAGATTAAAAGTTAAAATTTCATCCATATTGACCATTTTGGGAAAGTTTGACAGGTCCGGAGTCATCGTTTTTCATTAGAGATTTGATTTTTTTTACTGTACCAAAAATTATTCAAAATGTCAATTGGATCGTGCCTCATGTTGAATAACCACTTTTGAAACCCTCATAGTGACCAAAATTGCCATTTTTACAGAGTTTTGCTTACTCAAAAGCTTCCATTTAGACCAATTTCAGGCACCGAAATGACTTTAAACACACTTATTTTAGTTGAAAAAGTCATAATTCACATCCAACAGTCATTTAGAGTCAAAAGATTAAAAGTTAAAATTTCATCCATGTTGACCATTTTGGGAAAGTTTGACAGGTCCGGAGTCATCGTTTTTCATTAGAGATTTAATTTTTTGGAGTGTACCAAAAATGATTCAAAATGTCAATTGGATCGTGCCTCATGTTGAATAACCACTTTTGAAACCGTCACAGTGACCAAAATTGCCATTTTTACACAGCTTTGCTTGCTCAAAATCTTCCATTTTGACCAATTTCAGGCACCGAAATGACTTTAAACACACTTATTTTAGTTGAACAAGTCATAATTCACATCCAACAGGCATTTAGAGTCAAAAGATTAAAAGTTAACATTTCATCCATGTTGACCATTTTGGGAAAGCTCGACAGGTCCGGAGTCATCTTTTTTTTCAGATAATTGATTTTTTGGAGTGTACCAAAAATGATTCAAAATGTCAATTGGATCGTGCCTCATGTGAATAACCACTTTTAAAACCCTCGCAGTGACCAAAATTGCCATTTTTACAGAGTTTTGCTTACTCAAAAGCTTCCATTTTGACCAATTTCAGGCACCGAAATGACTTTAAACACACTTCTTTTAGTTGAAAAAGTCATATTTCACAGCCAACAGTCATTTACAGTCAAAAGATTAAATGTTAAAATTTCATCCATATTGACCAATTTGGGAACGTTCGACAGGTCCGGAGTCGTCGTTTTTCATCAGAAAATTGATTTGTGGAGTGTACCAAAAATGATTCAAAATGTCAATTGGATCGTGCCTCATGTTGAATAACCACTTTTGAAACCCTCACAGTGACCAAAATTGCCATTTTTACAGAGTTTTGCTTACTCAAAAGCTTCCATTTTGACCAATTTCAGGCACCAAAATGACTTTAAACAGACTTATTTTAGTTGAAAAAGTCATAATTCACATCCAACAGTCATTTAGAGTCAAAAGATTAAAAGTTAAAATTTCATCCATGTTGACCATTTTGGGAAAGTTCGACAGTTGCGGAGTCATCGTTTTTTCAGATAATTGATTTTTTGGAGTGTACCAAAAATGATTCAAAATGTCAATTGGATCGTGCCTCATGTTGAATAACTGCTTTTGAAACCCTCACAGCGACCAAAATTGCCATTTTTACAGAGCTTTGCTTACTCAAAAGCTTCCATTTTGACCAATTTCAGGCACCAAAATGACTTTAAACAGACTTATTTTAGTTGAAAAAGTCATAATTCAAATCCAACAGTCATTTAGAGTCAAAAGATTAAAAGTTAAAATTTCATCCATGTTGACCATTTTGGGAAAGTTCGACAGTTGCGGAGTCATCGTTTTTTCAGATAATTGATTTTTTCGAGTGTACCAAAAATGATTCAAAATATCAATTGGATCGTGCCTCATGTTGAATAACCACTTTTGAAACCCTCACAGTGACCAAAATTGCCATTTTTACAGAGTTTTCTTACTCAAAAGCTTCCATTTTGACCAATTTCAGGCACCGAAATGACTTTAAACACACTTATTTTAGTTGAACAAGTCATAATTCACATCCAACAGTCATTTAGTCAAAAGATGAAATGTTAAAATTTCATCCATATTGGCCATTTTGGCAACGTTCGACAGGTCCGGAGTGATCGTTTTTGCATCAGAAAATTTATTTTTTGAAGTGTACCAAAAAATGATTCAAAATGTCAATTGGATCGTGCCTCGTGTTGAATAACCACTTTTGAAACCCTCACAGTGACCAAAATTGCCATTTTTACAGAGTTTTGCCTACTCAAAAGCTTCCATTTTGACCAATTTAAGGCATCGAAATGACTTTAAACACACTTATTTTAGTTGAAAAGTCATAATTCACATCCAACAGTCATTTAGAGTCAAAAGATTAAAAGTTAAAATTTCATCCATATTGACCATTTTGGGAAAGTTCGACAGGTCCGGAGTCATCGTTTTTCATCAGAAATTTGATTTTTTGGAGTGTACCAAAAATGATTCAAAATGTCAATTGGATTGTGCCTCATGTTGAATAACCACTTTTGAAACCCTCATAGTGACCAAAATTGCCATTTTTACAGAGCTTTGCTTACTCAAAAGCTTCCATTTTGACCAATTTCAGGCACCGAAATGACTTTAAACACACTTCTTTTAGTTGAAAAAGTCATATTTCACATCCAACAGTCATTTTGGGTCAAAAGATTAAATGTTAAAATTTCATCCATATTGGCCATTTTGGCAACGTTCGACAGCTCCGGAGTGATCATTTTTGCATCAGAAAATTGATTTTTTGGAGTGTACCAAAAATTATTAAAAATGTCAATTGGATCGTGCCTCATGTTGAATAACCACTTTTGAAACCCTCACAGTGACCAAAATTGCCATTTTTAAAGAGTTTTGCTTACTCAAAAGCTCCAATTTTTACTAATTTCAGGTACCGAAATTACTTTAAACACACTTATTTTAGTTGAAAAACTCATAATTCACATCCAACAGTCATTTACAGTCAAAAGATTAAATGTTAAAATGTAATCCATATTGACCATTTTGGCAACGTTCGACAAGTCCGGAGTCATCGTTTTTCATCAGAACATTGATTTTTTTACTGTACCAAAAATTATTCAAAATGTCAATTGGATCGTGCCTCATGTTGAATAACCACTTTTGAAACCCACACAGTGACCAAAATTGCCATTTTTACAGAGTTTTGCTTACTCAAAAGCTCCAATTTTTACTAATTTCAGGTACCGAAATTACTTTAAACACACTTATTTTAGTTGAAAAACTCATAATTCACATCCAACGGTCATTTACAGTCAAAAGATTAAATGTTAAAATGTAATCCATATTGACCATTTTGGGAAAGCTCGACAGGTCCGGAGTCATCTTTTTTTTCAGATAATTGATTTTTTGGAGTGTACCAAAAATGATTCAAAATGTCAATTGGATCGTGCCTCATGTGAATAACCACTTTTGAAACCCTCATAGTGACCAAAATTGCCATTTTTACATAGCTTTGCTTACTCAAAAGCTTCCATGTTGACCAATTTCAGGCACCGAAATGACTTTAAACACACTTATTTTAGTTGAAAAAGTCATAATTCACATCCAACAGTCATTTAGAGTCAAAAGATTAAAAGTTAAAATTTCATCCATATTGACCATTTTGGGAAAGTTTGACAGGTCCGGAGTCATCGTTTTTCATTAGAGATTTGATTTTTTTTACTGTACCAAAAATTATTCAAAATGTCAATTGGATCGTGCCTCATGTTGAATAACCACTTTTGAAACCCTCATAGTGACCAAAATTGCCATTTTTACAGAGCTTTGCTTACTCAAAAGCTTCCATTTAGACCAATTTCAGGCACCGAAATGACTTTAAACACACTTATTTTAGTTGAAAAAGTCATAATTCACATCCAACAGTCATTTAGAGTCAAAAGATTAAAAGTTAAAATTTCATCCATGTTGACCATTTTGGGAAAGTTTGACAGGTCCGGAGTCATCGTTTTTCATTAGAGATTTAATTTTTTGGAGTGTACCAAAAATGATTCAAAATGTCAATTGGATCGTGCCTCATGTTGAATAACCACTTTTGAAACCGTCACAGTGACCAAAATTGCCATTTTTACACAGCTTTGCTTGCTCAAAATCTTCCATTTTGACCAATTTCAGGCACCGAAATGACTTTAAACACACTTATTTTAGTTGAACAAGTCATAATTCACATCCAACAGGCATTTAGAGTCAAAAGATTAAAAGTTAACATTTCATCCATGTTGACCATTTTGGGAAAGCTCGACAGGTCCGGAGTCATCTTTTTTTTCAGATAATTGATTTTTTGGAGTGTACCAAAAATGATTCAAAATGTCAATTGGATCGTGCCTCATGTGAATAACCACTTTTAAAACCCTCGCAGTGACCAAAATTGCCATTTTTACAGAGTTTTGCTTACTCAAAAGCTTCCATTTTGACCAATTTCAGGCACCGAAATGACTTTAAACACACTTCTTTTAGTTGAAAAAGTCATATTTCACAGCCAACAGTCATTTACAGTCAAAAGATTAAATGTTAAAATTTCATCCATATTGACCAATTTGGGAACGTTCGACAGGTCCGGAGTCATCGTTTTTCATCAGAAATTTGATTTTTTGGAGTGTACCAAAAATGATTCAAAATGTCAATTGGATTGTGCCTCATGTTGAATAACCACTTTTGAAACCCTCATAGTGACCAAAATTGCCATTTTTACAGAGCTTTGCTTACTCAAAAGCTTCCATTTTGACCAATTTCAGGCACCGAAATGACTTTAAACACACTTCTTTTAGTTGAAAAAGTCATATTTCACATCCAACAGTCATTTTGGGTCAAAAGATTAAATGTTAAAATTTCATCCATATTGGCCATTTTGGCAACGTTCGACAGCTCCGGAGTGATCATTTTTGCATCAGAAAATTGATTTTTTGGAGTGTACCAAAAATTATTAAAAATGTCAATTGGATCGTGCCTCATGTTGAATAACCACTTTTGAAACCCTCACAGTGACCAAAATTGCCATTTTTAAAGAGTTTTGCTTACTCAAAAGCTCCAATTTTTACTAATTTCAGGTACCGAAATTACTTTAAACACACTTATTTTAGTTGAAAAACTCATAATTCACATCCAACAGTCATTTACAGTCAAAAGATTAAATGTTAAAATGTAATCCATATTGACCATTTTGGCAACGTTCGACAAGTCCGGAGTCATCGTTTTTCATCAGAACATTGATTTTTTTACTGTACCAAAAATTATTCAAAATGTCAATTGGATCGTGCCTCATGTTGAATAACCACTTTTGAAACCCACACAGTGACCAAAATTGCCATTTTTACAGAGTTTTGCTTACTCAAAAGCTCCAATTTTTACTAATTTCAGGTACCGAAATTACTTTAAACACACTTATTTTAGTTGAAAAACTCATAATTCACATCCAACAGTCATTTACAGTCAAAAGATTAAATGTTAAAATGTAATCCATATTGACCATTTTGGGAAAGCTCGACAGGTCCGGAGTCATCTTTTTTTTCAGATAATTGATTTTTTGGAGTGTACCAAAAATGATTCAAAATGTCAATTGGATCGTGCCTCATGTGAATAACCACTTTTTAAACACTCATAGTGACCAAAATTGCCATTTTTACAGAGTTTTGCTTACTCAAAAGCTTCAATTTTGACCAATTTCAGGCACCGAAATGACTTTAACCACTTGGCTGCTAAGGGTGTTCGATGAGCTCCATTGACTTTCCATTGAAATCAATGGAAAGTCCATGACGAGTTACCCTTGTCATTAGCGCTGAAGGGGTTAAACACACTTATTTTAGTTGAAAAAGTCATAATTCACACCCAACAGTCATTTAGAGTCAAAAGATTAAAAGTTAAAATTTCATCCATATTGACCATTTTGGGAACGTTCGACAAGTTCGGAGTCATCGTTTTTCATCAGAAAATTGATTTTTTTTACTGTACCAAAAATTATTCAAAATGTCAATTGGATCGTGCCTCATGTTGAATAACCACTTTTGAAACCCTCAAAGTGACCAAAATTGCCATTTTTACAGAGCTTTGCTTACTCAAAAGATTCAATTTGTACTAATTTCAGGTACCGAAATTACTTTAGACACACTTATTTTAGTTGAAAAACTCATAATTCACATCCAACAGTCATTTACAGTCAAAAGATTAAATGTTAAAATGTAATCCATATTGACCATTTTGGGAACGTTCGACAAGTCCGGAGTCATCGTTTTTCATCAGAAAATTGATTTTTTTACAGTACCAAAAATTATTCAAAATGTCAATTGGATCGTGCCTCATGTTGAATAACCACTTTTGAAACCCTCATAGTGACCAAAATTGCCATTTTTACATAGCTTTGCTTACTCAAAAGCTTCCATGTTGACCAATTTCAGGCACCGAAATGACTTTAAACACACTTATTTTAGTTGAAAAAGTCATAATTCACATCCAACAGTCATTTAGAGTCAAAAGATTAAAAGTTAAAATTTCATCCATATTGACCATTTTGGGAAAGTTTGACAGGTCCGGAGTCATCGTTTTTCATTAGAGATTTGATTTTTTTTACTGTACCAAAAATTATTCAAAATGTCAATTGGATCGTGCCTCATGTTGAATAACCACTTTTGAAACCCTCATAGTGACCAAAATTGCCATTTTTACAGAGCTTTGCTTACTCAAAAGCTTCCATTTAGACCAATTTCAGGCACCGAAATGACTTTAAACACACTTATTTTAGTTGAAAAAGTCATAATTCACATCCAACAGTCATTTAGAGTCAAAAGATTAAAAGTTAAAATTTCATCCATGTTGACCATTTTGGGAAAGTTTGACAGGTCCGGAGTCATCGTTTTTCATTAGAGATTTAATTTTTTGGAGTGTACCAAAAATGATTCAAAATGTCAATTGGATCGTGCCTCATGTTGAATAACCACTTTTGAAACCGTCACAGTGACCAAAATTGCCATTTTTACACAGCTTTGCTTGCTCAAAATCTTCCATTTTGACCAATTTCAGGCACCGAAATGACTTTAAACACACTTATTTTAGTTGAACAAGTCATAATTCACATCCAACAGGCATTTAGAGTCAAAAGATTAAAAGTTAACATTTCATCCATGTTGACCATTTTGGGAAAGCTCGACAGGTCCGGAGTCATCTTTTTTTTCAGATAATTGATTTTTTGGAGTGTACCAAAAATGATTCAAAATGTCAATTGGATCGTGCCTCATGTGAATAACCACTTTTAAAACCCTCGCAGTGACCAAAATTGCCATTTTTACAGAGTTTTGCTTACTCAAAAGCTTCCATTTTGACCAATTTCAGGCACCGAAATGACTTTAAACACACTTCTTTTAGTTGAAAAAGTCATATTTCACAGCCAACAGTCATTTACAGTCAAAAGATTAAATGTTAAAATTTCATCCATATTGACCAATTTGGGAACGTTCGACAGGTCCGGAGTCGTCGTTTTTCATCAGAAAATTGATTTGTGGAGTGTACCAAAAATGATTCAAAATGTCAATTGGATCGTGCCTCATGTTGAATAACCACTTTTGAAACCCTCACAGTGACCAAAATTGCCATTTTTACAGAGTTTTGCTTACTCAAAAGCTTCCATTTTGACCAATTTCAGGCACCAAAATGACTTTAAACAGACTTATTTTAGTTGAAAAAGTCATAATTCACATCCAACAGTCATTTAGAGTCAAAAGATTAAAAGTTAAAATTTCATCCATGTTGACCATTTTGGGAAAGTTCGACAGTTGCGGAGTCATCGTTTTTTCAGATAATTGATTTTTTGGAGTGTACCAAAAATGATTCAAAATGTCAATTGGATCGTGCCTCATGTTGAATAACTGCTTTTGAAACCCTCACAGCGACCAAAATTGCCATTTTTACAGAGCTTTGCTTACTCAAAAGCTTCCATTTTGACCAATTTCAGGCACCAAAATGACTTTAAACAGACTTATTTTAGTTGAAAAAGTCATAATTCAAATCCAACAGTCATTTAGAGTCAAAAGATTAAAAGTTAAAATTTCATCCATGTTGACCATTTTGGGAAAGTTCGACAGTTGCGGAGTCATCGTTTTTTCAGATAATTGATTTTTTCGAGTGTACCAAAAATGATTCAAAATATCAATTGGATCGTGCCTCATGTTGAATAACCACTTTTGAAACCCTCACAGTGACCAAAATTGCCATTTTTACAGAGTTTTCTTACTCAAAAGCTTCCATTTTGACCAATTTCAGGCACCGAAATGACTTTAAACACACTTATTTTAGTTGAACAAGTCATAATTCACATCCAACAGTCATTTAGTCAAAAGATGAAATGTTAAAATTTCATCCATATTGGCCATTTTGGCAACGTTCGACAGGTCCGGAGTGATCGTTTTTGCATCAGAAAATTTATTTTTTGAAGTGTACCAAAAAATGATTCAAAATGTCAATTGGATCGTGCCTCGTGTTGAATAACCACTTTTGAAACCCTCACAGTGACCAAAATTGCCATTTTTACAGAGTTTTGCCTACTCAAAAGCTTCCATTTTGACCAATTTAAGGCATCGAAATGACTTTAAACACACTTATTTTAGTTGAAAAGTCATAATTCACATCCAACAGTCATTTAGAGTCAAAAGATTAAAAGTTAAAATTTCATCCATATTGACCATTTTGGGAAAGTTCGACAGGTCCGGAGTCATCGTTTTTCATCAGAAATTTGATTTTTTGGAGTGTACCAAAAATGATTCAAAATGTCAATTGGATTGTGCCTCATGTTGAATAACCACTTTTGAAACCCTCATAGTGACCAAAATTGCCATTTTTACAGAGCTTTGCTTACTCAAAAGCTTCCATTTTGACCAATTTCAGGCACCGAAATGACTTTAAACACACTTCTTTTAGTTGAAAAAGTCATATTTCACATCCAACAGTCATTTTGGGTCAAAAGATTAAATGTTAAAATTTCATCCATATTGGCCATTTTGGCAACGTTCGACAGCTCCGGAGTGATCATTTTTGCATCAGAAAATTGATTTTTTGGAGTGTACCAAAAATTATTAAAAATGTCAATTGGATCGTGCCTCATGTTGAATAACCACTTTTGAAACCCTCACAGTGACCAAAATTGCCATTTTTAAAGAGTTTTGCTTACTCAAAAGCTCCAATTTTTACTAATTTCAGGTACCGAAATTACTTTAAACACACTTATTTTAGTTGAAAAACTCATAATTCACATCCAACAGTCATTTACAGTCAAAAGATTAAATGTTAAAATGTAATCCATATTGACCATTTTGGCAACGTTCGACAAGTCCGGAGTCATCGTTTTTCATCAGAACATTGATTTTTTTACTGTACCAAAAATTATTCAAAATGTCAATTGGATCGTGCCTCATGTTGAATAACCACTTTTGAAACCCACACAGTGACCAAAATTGCCATTTTTACAGAGTTTTGCTTACTCAAAAGCTCCAATTTTACTAATTTCAGGTACCGAAATTACTTTAAACACACTTATTTTAGTTGAAAAACTCATAATTCACATCCAACAGTCATTTACAGTCAAAAGATTAAATGTTAAAATGTAATCCATATTGACCATTTTGGGAAAGCTCGACAGGTCCGGAGTCATCTTTTTTTTCAGATAATTGATTTTTTGGAGTGTACCAAAAATGATTCAAAATGTCAATTGGATCGTGCCTCATGTGAATAACCACTTTTTAAACACTCATAGTGACCAAAATTGCCATTTTTACAGAGTTTTGCTTACTCAAAAGCTTCAATTTTGACCAATTTCAGGCACCGAAATGACTTTAACCACTTGGCTGCTAAGGGTGTTCGATGAGCTCCATTGACTTTCCATTGAAATCAATGGAAAGTCCATGACGAGTTACCCTTGTCATTAGCGCTGAAGGGGTTAAACACACTTATTTTAGTTGAAAAAGTCATAATTCACACCCAACAGTCATTTAGAGTCAAAAGATTAAAAGTTAAAATTTCATCCATATTGACCATTTTGGGAACGTTCGACAAGTTCGGAGTCATCGTTTTTCATCAGAAAATTGATTTTTTTTACTGTACCAAAAATTATTCAAAATGTCAATTGGATCGTGCCTCATGTTGAATAACCACTTTTGAAACCCTCAAAGTGACCAAAATTGCCATTTTTACAGAGCTTTGCTTACTCAAAAGCTTCCATTTAGACCAATTTCTGGCACCAAAATGACTTTAAACACACTTATTTTAGTTGAAAAAGTCATAATTCACACCCAACAGTCATTTAGAGTCAAAAGATTAAAAGTTAAAATTTCATCATGTTGACCATTTTGGGAAAGTTCGACATGTCCGGAGTCATCGTTTTTCATCGGAAAATTGATTTTTTGGAGTGTACCAAAAATTATTCAAAATGTCAATTGGATCGTGCCTCATGTTGAATAACCACTTTTGAAACCCTCACAGTGACCAAAATTGCCATTTTTACAGAGCTTTGCTTACTCAAAAGCTTCCATTTTGACCAATTTCAGGCACCGAAAGGACTTTAAACACACTTATTTTAGTTGAACAAGTCATAATTCACATCCAACAGGCATTTAGAGTCAAAAGATTAAAAGTTAACATTTCATCCATGTTGACCATTTTGGGAAAGCTCGACAGGTCCGGAGTCATCTTTTTTTTCAGATAATTGATTTTTTGGAGTGTACCAAAAATGATTCAAAATGTGAATTGGATCGTGCCTCATGTGAATAACCACTTTTTAAACACTCATAGTGACCAAAATTGCCATTTTTACAGAGTTTTGCTTACTCAAAAGCTTCAATTTTGACCAATTTCTGGCACAGAAATGACTTTAAACACACTTATTTTAGTTGAAAAAGTCATAATTCACATCCAACAGTCATTTACAGTCAAAAGATTAAATGTTAAAATTTCATCCATATTGACCATTTTGGGAATGTTCGACAGGTCCGGAGTCATCGTTTTTCACCAGAAAATTGATTTTTTGGAGTGTACCAAAAATGATTCAAAATGTCAATTGGATCGTGCCTCATGTTGAATAACCACTTTTGAAACCCTCACAGTGACCAAAATTGCCATTTTTACAGAGCTTTGCTTACTTAAAAGCTTCAATTTTGACCAATTTCATGCACCGAAATTACTTTAAACACACTTATTTTAGTTGAAAAGTCATAATTCACATCCAACAGTCATTTAGAGTCAAAAGATTAAAAGTTAAAATTTCATCCATATTGACCATTTTGGGAAAGTTCGACAGGTCCGGAGTCATCGTTTTTCATCAGAAATTTGAATTTTTGGAGTGTACCAAAAATGATTCAAAATGTCAATGGCTCGTGCCTCATGTTGAATAACCACTTTTGAAACCCTCATAGTGACCAAAATTGCCATTTTTACAGAGCTTTGCTTACTTAAAAGCTTCCATTTTAACCAATTTCAGGCACCGAAATTACTTTAAACACACTTATTTTAGTTGAAAAAGTCGTAATTTACGCCAACAGTCATTTACAGTCAAAAGATTAAATGTTAAAATTTCATCCATATTGACCATTTTGGGAACGTTCGACAGGTCCGGAGTCATCGTTTTTCATCAGAAAATTGATTTTTGGAGTGTACCAAAAATGATTCAAAATGTCAATTGGATCGTGCCTCATGTTGAATAACCACTTTTGAAACCCTCACAGTGACCAAAATTGCCATTTTTACAGAGTTTTGCTTACTCAAAAGCTTCCATTTTGACCAATTTCAGGCACCGAACTGACTTTAAACACACTTCTTTTAGTTGAAAAGGTCATATTTTACATCCAACAGTCATTTAGGGTCAAAAGATTAAATGTTAAAATTTCATCCATATTGGCCATTTTGGCAACGTTCGACAGGTCCGGAGTGATCGTTTTTGCATCAGAAAATTGATTTTTTGGAGTGTACCAAAAATTATTCAAAATGTCAATTGGATCGTGCCTCATGTTGAATAACCACTTTTGAAACCCTCACAGTGACCAAAATTGCCATTTTTACAGAGTTTTGCTTACTCAAAAGATTCAATTTGTACTAATTTCAGGTACCGAAATTACTTTAGACACACTTATTTTAGTTGAAAAACTCATAATTCACATCCAACAGTCATTTACAGTCAAAAGATTAAATGTTAAAATGTAATCCATATTGACCATTTTGGGAACGTTCGACAAGTCCGGAGTCATCGTTTTTCATCAGAAAATTGATTTTTTTACAGTACCAAAAATTATTCAAAATGTCAATTGGATCGTGCCTCATGTTGAATAACCACTTTTGAAACCCTCATAGTGACCAAAATTGCCATTTTTACATAGCTTTGCTTACTCAAAAGCTTCCATGTTGACCAATTTCAGGCACCGAAATGACTTTAAACACACTTATTTTAGTTGAAAAAGTCATAATTCACATCCAACAGTCATTTAGAGTCAAAAGATTAAAAGTTAAAATTTCATCCATATTGACCATTTTGGGAAAGTTTGACAGGTCCGGAGTCATCGTTTTTCATTAGAGATTTGATTTTTTGGAGTGTACCAAAAATGATTCAAAATGTCAATTGGATCGTGCCTCATGTTGAATAACCACTTTTGAAACCGTCACAGTGACCAAAATTGCCATTTTTACAGAGCTTTGCTTGCTCAAAATCTTAAATTTTGACCAATTTCAGGCATCGAAATGACTTTAAACACACTTATTTTAGTTGAACAAGTCATAATTCACATCCAACAGGCATTTAGAGTCAAAAGATTAAAAGTTAACATTTCATCCATGATGACCATTTTGGGAAAGCTCGACAGGTCCGGAGTCATCTTTTTTTTCAGATAATTGATTTTTTGGAGTGTACCAAAAATGATTCAAAATGTCAATTGGATCGTGCCTCATGTGAATAACCACTTTTTAAACACTCATAGTGACCAAAATTGCCATTTTTACAGAGCTTTGCTTACTTAAAAGCTTCCATTTTAACCAATTTCATGCACCGAAATTACTTTAAACACACTTATTTTAGTTGAAAACTCATATTTCACAGCCAACAGTCATTTACAGTCAATAGATTAAATGTTAAAATTTCATCCATATTGACCATTTTGGGAACGTTCGACAGTTGCGGAGTCATCGTTTTTTCAGATAATTGATTTTTTCGAGTGTACCAAAAATGATTCAAAATGTCAATTGGATCGTGCCTCATGTTGAATATGTACTTTTGAAACCCTCATACTGACCAAAATTGCCATTTTTACAGAGTTTTGCTTACTCAAAAGCTTCAATTTTGACACATTTCTGGCACAGAATCACTTTAAACACACTTATTTTAGTTGAAAAAGTCATAATTCACATCCAACAGTCATTTAGAGTCAAAAGATTAAAAGTTAAAATTTCATCCATGTTGACCATTTTGGGAAAGTTCGACAGTTGCGGAGTCATCGTTTTTCATCAGAAAATTGATTTTTGGAGTGTACCAAAAATGATTCAAAATTGCAATTGGATCATGCCTCATGTTGAATAACCACTTTTAAAACCCTCGCAGTGACCAAAATTGCCATTTTTACAGAGTTTTGCTTACTCAAAAGCTTCCATTTTGACCAATTTCATGCACCGAAATGACTTTAAACACACTTCTTTTAGTTGAAAAAGTCATATTTCACAGCCAACAGTCATTTACAGTCAAAAGATTAAATGTTAAAATTTCGTCCATATTGACCATTTTGGGAACGTTCGACAGGTCCGGAGTCGTCGTTTTTCATCAGAAAATTGATTTGTGGAGTGTACCAAAAATGATTCAAAATGTCAATTGGATCGTGCCTCATGTTGAATAACCACTTTTGAAACCCTCACAGTGACCAAAATTGCCATTTTTACAGAGTTTTGCTTACTCAAAAGCTTCCATTTTGACCAATTTCAGGCACCAAAATGACTTTAAACAGACTTATTTTAGTTGAAAAAGTCATAATTCACACCCAACAGTCATTTAGAGTCAAAAGATTAAAAGTTAAAATTTCATCCATGCTGACCATTTTGGGAAAGTTCGACAGTTGCGGAGTCATCGTTTTTTCAGATAATTGATTTTTTGGAGTGTACCAAAAATGATTCAAAATGTCAATTGGATCATGCCTCATGTTGAATAACTGCTTTTGAAACCCTCACAGCGACCAAAATTGCCATTTTTACAGAGCTTTGCTTACTCAAAAGCTTCCATTTTGACCAATTTCAGGCACCAAAATGACTTTAAACAGACTTATTTTAGTTGAAAAAGTCATAATTCAAATCCAACAGTCATTTAGAGTCAAAAGATTAAAAGTTAAAATTTCATCCATGTTGACCATTTTGGGAAAGTTCGACAGTTGCGGAGTCATCGTTTTTTCAGATAATTGATTTTTTCGAGTGTACCAAAAATGATTCAAAATATCAATTTGATCGTGCCTCATGTTGAATAACCACTTTTGAAACCCTCACAGTGACCAAAATTGCCATTTTTACAGAGTTTTCTTACTCAAAAGCTTCCATTTTGACCAATTTCAGGCACCGAAATGACTTTAAACACACTTATTTTAGTGTAACAAGTCATAATTCACATCCAACAGTCATTTAGTCAAAAGATTAAATGTTAAAATTTCATCCATATTGGCCATTTTGGCAACGTTCGACAGGTCCGGAGTGATCGTTTTTGCATCAGAAAATTTATTTTTTGAAGTGTACCAAAAAATGATTCAAAATGTCAATTGGATCGTGCCTCGTGTTGAATAACCACTTTTGAAACCCTCACAGTGACCAAAATTGCCATTTTTACAGAGTTTTGCCTACTCAAAAGCTTCCATTTTGACCAATTTAAGGCATCGAAATGACTTTAAACACACTTATTTTAGTTGAAAAGTCATAATTCACATCCAACAGTCATTTAGAGTCAAAAGATTAAAAGTTAAAATTTCATCCATATTGACCATTTTGGGAAAGTTCGACAGGTCCGGAGTCATCGTTTTTCATCAGAAATTTGATTTTTTGGAGTGTACCAAAAATGATTCAAAATGTCAATTGGATTGTGCCTCATGTTGAATAACCACTTTTGAAACCCTCATAGTGACCAAAATTGCCATTTTTACAGAGCTTTGCTTACTCAAAAGCTTCCATTTTGACCAATTTGAGGCACCGAAATGACTTTAAACACACTTCTTTTAGTTGAAAAAGTCATATTTCACATCCAACAGTCATTTAGGGTCAAAAGATTAAATGTTAAAATTTCATCCATATTGGCCATTTTGGCAACGTTCGACAGCTCCGGAGTGATCATTTTTGCATCAGAAAATTGATTTTTTGGAGTGTACCAAAAATTATTCAAAATGTCAATTGGATCGTGCCTCATGTTGAATAACCACTTTTGAAACCCTCACAGTGACCAAAATTGCCATTTTTAAAGAGTTTTGCTTACTCAAAAGCTCCAATTTTTACTAATTTCAGGTACCGAAATTACTTTAAACACACTTATTTTAGTTGAAAAACTCATAATTCACATCCAACAGTCATTTACAGTCAAAAGATTAAATGTTAAAATGTAATCCATATTGACCATTTTGGCAACGTTCGACAAGTCCGGAGTCATCGTTTTTCATCAGAACATTGATTTTTTTACTGTACCAAAAATTATTCAAAATGTCAATTGGATCGTGCCTCATGTTGAATAACCACTTTTGAAACCCTCACAGTGACCAAAATTGCCATTTTTACAGAGTTTTGCTTACTCAAAAGCTCCAATTTTTACTAATTTCAGGTACCGAAATTACTTTAAACACACTTATTTTAGTTGAAAAACTCATAATTCACATCCAACAGTCATTTACAGTCAAAAGATTAAATGTTAAAATGTAATCCATATTGACCATTTTGGGAAAGCTCGACAGGTCCGGAGTCATCTTTTTTTTCAGATAATTGATTTTTTGGAGTGTACCAAAAATGATTCAAAATGTCAATTGGATCGTGCCTCATGTGAATAACCACTTTTTAAACACTCATAGTGACCAAAATTGCCATTTTTACAGAGTTTTGCTTACTCAAAAGCTTCAATTTTGACCAATTTCAGGCACCGAAATGACTTTAAACACACTTATTTTAGTTGAAAAAGTCATAATTCACACCCAACAGTCATTTAGAGTCAAAAGATTAAAAGTTAAAATTTCATCCATATTGACCATTTTGGGAACGTTCGACAAGTTCGGAGTCATCGTTTTTCATCAGAAAATTGATTTTTTTTACTGTACCAAAAATTATTCAAAATGTCAATTGGATCGTGCCCCATGTTGAATAACCACTTTTGAAACCCTCATAGTGACCAAAATTGCCATTTTTACAGAGCTTTGCTTACTCAAAAGCTTCCATTTAGACCAATTTCAGGCACCAAAATGACTTTAAACACACTTATTTTAGTTGAAAAAGTCATAATTCACATCCAACAGTCATTTAGAGTCAAAAGATTAAAAGTTAAAATTTCATCCATGTTGACCATTTTGGGAACGTTCGACAGGTC
This sequence comes from Lissotriton helveticus, assembly GCF_964261635.1. NCBI lineage: Eukaryota > Metazoa > Chordata > Amphibia > Caudata > Salamandridae > Lissotriton > Lissotriton helveticus. The sequence goes on from NC_136072.1 coordinate 341,020,050, forward strand.
CGGAGTCATCGTTTTTCATCAGAAAATTGATTTTTGGAGTGTACCAAAAATGATTCAAAATGTCAATTGGATCGTGCCTCATGTTGAATAACCACTTTTGAAACCGTCACAGTGACCAAAATTGCCATTTTTACACAGCTTTGCTTGCTCAAAATCTTCCATTTTGACCAATTTCAGGCACCGAAATGACTTTAAACACACTTATTTTAGTTGAACAAGTCATAATTCACATCCAACAGGCATTTAGAGTCAAAAGATTAAAAGTTAACATTTCATCCATGTTGACCATTTTGGGAAAGCTCGACAGGTCCGGAGTCATCTTTTTTTTCAGATAATTGATTTTTTGGAGTGTACCAAAAATTATTCAAAATGTCAATTGGATCGTGCCTCATGTGAATAACCACTTTTTAAACACTCATAGTGACCAAAATTGCCATTTTTACAGAGTTTTGCTTACTCAAAAGCTTCAATTTTGACCAATTTCTGGCACAGAAATGACTTTAAACACACTTATTTTAGTTGAAAAAGTCATAATTCACATCCAACAGTCATTTACAGTCAAAAGATTAAATGTTAAAATTTCATCCATATTGACCATTTTGGGAATGTTCGACAGGTCCGGAGTCATCGTTTTTCACCAGAAAATTGATTTTTTGGAGTGTACCAAAAATGATTCAAAATGTCAATTGGATCGTGCCTCATGTTGAATAACCACTTTTGAAACCCTCACAGTGACCAAAATTGCCATTTTTGCAGAGCTTTGCTTACTTAAAAGCTTCCATTTTAACCAATTTCAGGCACCGAAATTACTTTAAACACACTTATTTTAGTTGAAAAAGTCGAAATTTACGCCAACAGTCATTTACAGTCAAAAGATTAAATGTTAAAATTTCATCCATATTGACCATTTTGGGAACGTTCGACAGGTCCGGAGTGATCGTTTTTGCATCAGAAAATTGATTTTTGGAGTGTACCAAAAATTATTCAAAATGTCAATTGGATCGTGCCTCATGTTGAATAACCACTTTTGAAACCCTCACAGTGACCAAAATTGCCATTTTTACAGAGTTTTGCTTACTCAAAAGATTCAATTTGTACTAATTTCAGGTACCGAAATTACTTTAGACACACTTATTTTAGTTGAAAAACTCATAATTCACATCCAACAGTCATTTACAGTCAAAAGATTAAATGTTAAAATGTAATCCATATTGACCATTTTGGGAACGTTTGACAGGTCCGGAGTCATCGTTTTTCATTAGAGATTTGATTTTTTGGAGTGTACCAAAAATGATTCAAAATGTCAATTGGATCGTGCCTCATGTTGAATAACCACTTTTGAAACCGTCACAGTGACCGAAATTGCCATTTTTACAGAGCTTTGCTTGCTCAAAATCTTCCATTTTGACCAATTTCAGGCACCGAAATGACTTTAAACACACTTATTTTAGTTGAAAAACTCATAATTCACATCCAACAGTCATTTACAGTCAAAAGATTAAATGTTAAAATGTAATCCATATTGACCATTTTGGGAACGTTCGACAAGTCCGGAGTCATCGTTTTTCATCAGAAAATTGATTTTTTTACAGTACCAAAAATTATTCAAAATGTCAATTGGATCGTGCCTCATGTTGAATAACCACTTTTGAAACCCTCATAGTGACCAAAATTGCCATTTTTACATAGCTTTGCTTACTCAAAAGCTTCCATGTTGACCAATTTCAGGCACCGAAATGACTTTAAACACACTTATTTTAGTTGAAAAAGTCATAATTCACATCCAACAGTCATTTAGAGTCAAAAGATTAAAAGTTAAAATTTCATCCATATTGACCATTTTGGGAAAGTTTGACAGGTCCGGAGTCATCGTTTTTCATTAGAGATTTGATTTTTTGGAGTGTACCAAAAATGATTCAAAATGTCAATTGGATCGTGCCTCATGTTGAATAACCACTTTTGAAACCGTCACAGTGACCAAAATTGCCATTTTTACAGAGCTTTGCTTGCTCAAAATCTTAAATTTTGACCAATTTCAGGCATCGAAATGACTTTAAACACACTTATTTTAGTTGAACAAGTCATAATTCACATCCAACAGGCATTTAGAGTCAAAAGATTAAAAGTTAACATTTCATCCATGATGACCATTTTGGGAAAGCTCGACAGGTCCGGAGTCATCTTTTTTTTCAGATAATTGATTTTTTGGAGTGTACCAAAAATGATTCAAAATGTCAATTGGATCGTGCCTCATGTGAATAACCACTTTTTAAACACTCATAGTGACCAAAATTGCCATTTTTACAGAGCTTTGCTTACTTAAAAGCTTCCATTTTAACCAATTTCATGCACCGAAATTACTTTAAACACACTTATTTTAGTTGAAAACTCATATTTCACAGCCAACAGTCATTTACAGTCAATAGATTAAATGTTAAAATTTCATCCATATTGACCATTTTGGGAACGTTCGACAGTTGCGGAGTCATCGTTTTTTCAGATAATTGATTTTTTCGAGTGTACCAAAAATGATTCAAAATGTCAATTGGATCGTGCCTCATGTTGAATATGTACTTTTGAAACCCTCATACTGACCAAAATTGCCATTTTTACAGAGTTTTGCTTACTCAAAAGCTTCAATTTTGACACATTTCTGGCACAGAATCACTTTAAACACACTTATTTTAGTTGAAAAAGTCATAATTCACATCCAACAGTCATTTAGAGTCAAAAGATTAAAAGTTAAAATTTCATCCATGTTGACCATTTTGGGAAAGTTCGACAGTTGCGGAGTCATCGTTTTTCATCAGAAAATTGATTTTTGGAGTGTACCAAAAATGATTCAAAATTGCAATTGGATCATGCCTCATGTTGAATAACCACTTTTAAAACCCTCGCAGTGACCAAAATTGCCATTTTTACAGAGTTTTGCTTACTCAAAAGCTTCCATTTTGACCAATTTCATGCACCGAAATGACTTTAAACACACTTCTTTTAGTTGAAAAAGTCATATTTCACAGCCAACAGTCATTTACAGTCAAAAGATTAAATGTTAAAATTTCGTCCATATTGACCATTTTGGGAACGTTCGACAGGTCCGGAGTCGTCGTTTTTCATCAGAAAATTGATTTGTGGAGTGTACCAAAAATGATTCAAAATGTCAATTGGATCGTGCCTCATGTTGAATAACCACTTTTGAAACCCTCACAGTGACCAAAATTGCCATTTTTACAGAGTTTTGCTTACTCAAAAGCTTCCATTTTGACCAATTTCAGGCACCAAAATGACTTTAAACAGACTTATTTTAGTTGAAAAAGTCATAATTCACACCCAACAGTCATTTAGAGTCAAAAGATTAAAAGTTAAAATTTCATCCATGCTGACCATTTTGGGAAAGTTCGACAGTTGCGGAGTCATCGTTTTTTCAGATAATTGATTTTTTGGAGTGTACCAAAAATGATTCAAAATGTCAATTGGATCATGCCTCATGTTGAATAACTGCTTTTGAAACCCTCACAGCGACCAAAATTGCCATTTTTACAGAGCTTTGCTTACTCAAAAGCTTCCATTTTGACCAATTTCAGGCACCAAAATGACTTTAAACAGACTTATTTTAGTTGAAAAAGTCATAATTCAAATCCAACAGTCATTTAGAGTCAAAAGATTAAAAGTTAAAATTTCATCCATGTTGACCATTTTGGGAAAGTTCGACAGTTGCGGAGTCATCGTTTTTTCAGATAATTGATTTTTTCGAGTGTACCAAAAATGATTCAAAATATCAATTTGATCGTGCCTCATGTTGAATAACCACTTTTGAAACCCTCACAGTGACCAAAATTGCCATTTTTACAGAGTTTTCTTACTCAAAAGCTTCCATTTTGACCAATTTCAGGCACCGAAATGACTTTAAACACACTTATTTTAGTTGAACAAGTCATAATTCACATCCAACAGTCATTTAGTCAAAAGATTAAATGTTAAAATTTCATCCATATTGGCCATTTTGGCAACGTTCGACAGGTCCGGAGTGATCGTTTTTGCATCAGAAAATTTATTTTTTGAAGTGTACCAAAAAATGATTCAAAATGTCAATTGGATCGTGCCTCGTGTTGAATAACCACTTTTGAAACCCTCACAGTGACCAAAATTGCCATTTTTACAGAGTTTTGCCTACTCAAAAGCTTCCATTTTGACCAATTTAAGGCATCGAAATGACTTTAAACACACTTATTTTAGTTGAAAAGTCATAATTCACATCCAACAGTCATTTAGAGTCAAAAGATTAAAAGTTAAAATTTCATCCATATTGACCATTTTGGGAAAGTTCGACAGGTCCGGAGTCATCGTTTTTCATCAGAAATTTGATTTTTTGGAGTGTACCAAAAATGATTCAAAATGTCAATTGGATTGTGCCTCATGTTGAATAACCACTTTTGAAACCCTCATAGTGACCAAAATTGCCATTTTTACAGAGCTTTGCTTACTCAAAAGCTTCCATTTTGACCAATTTGAGGCACCGAAATGACTTTAAACACACTTCTTTTAGTTGAAAAAGTCATATTTCACATCCAACAGTCATTTAGGGTCAAAAGATTAAATGTTAAAATTTCATCCATATTGGCCATTTTGGCAACGTTCGACAGCTCCGGAGTGATCATTTTTGCATCAGAAAATTGATTTTTTGGAGTGTACCAAAAATTATTCAAAATGTCAATTGGATCGTGCCTCATGTTGAATAACCACTTTTGAAACCCTCACAGTGACCAAAATTGCCATTTTTAAAGAGTTTTGCTTACTCAAAAGCTCAAATTTTTACTAATTTCAGGTACCGAAATTACTTTAAACACACTTATTTTAGTTGAAAAACTCATAATTCACATCCAACAGTCATTTACAGTCAAAAGATTAAATGTTAAAATGTAATCCATATTGACCATTTTGGCAACGTTCGACAAGTCCGGAGTCATCGTTTTTCATCAGAACATTGATTTTTTTACTGTACCAAAAATTATTCAAAATGTCAATTGGATCGTGCCTCATGTTGAATAACCACTTTTGAAACCCTCACAGTGACCAAAATTGCCATTTTTACAGAGTTTTGCTTACTCAAAAGCTCCAATTTTTACTAATTTCAGGTACCGAAATTACTTTAAACACACTTATTTTAGTTGAAAAACTCATAATTCACATCCAACAGTCATTTACAGTCAAAAGATTAAATGTTAAAATGTAATCCATATTGACCATTTTGGGAAAGCTCGACAGGTCCGGAGTCATCTTTTTTTTCAGATAATTGATTTTTTGGAGTGTACCAAAAATGATTCAAAATGTCAATTGGATCGTGCCTCATGTGAATAACCACTTTTTAAACACTCATAGTGACCAAAATTGCCATTTTTACAGAGTTTTGCTTACTCAAAAGCTTCAATTTTGACCAATTTCAGGCACCGAAATGACTTTAAACACACTTATTTTAGTTGAAAAAGTCATAATTCACACCCAACAGTCATTTAGAGTCAAAAGATTAAAAGTTAAAATTTCATCCATATTGACCATTTTGGGAACGTTCGACAAGTTCGGAGTCATCGTTTTTCATCAGAAAATTGATTTTTTTTACTGTACCAAAAATTATTCAAAATGTCAATTGGATCGTGCCCCATGTTGAATAACCACTTTTGAAACCCTCATAGTGACCAAAATTGCCATTTTTACAGAGCTTTGCTTACTCAAAAGCTTCCATTTAGACCAATTTCAGGCACCAAAATGACTTTAAACACACTTATTTTAGTTGAAAAAGTCATAATTCACATCCAACAGTCATTTAGAGTCAAAAGATTAAAAGTTAAAATTTCATCCATGTTGACCATTTTGGGAAAGTTTGACAGGTCCGGAGTCATCGTTTTTCATTAGAGATTTAATTTTTTGGAGTGTACCAAAAATGATTCAAAATGTCAATTGGATCGTGCCTCATGTTGAATAACCACTTTTGAAACCGTCACAGTGACCAAAATTGCCATTTTTACACAGCTTTGCTTGCTCAAAATCTTCCATTTTGACCAATTTCAGGCACCGAAATGACTTTAAACACACTTATTTTAGTTGAACAAGTCATAATTCACATCCAACAGGCATTTAGAGTCAAAAGATTAAAAGTTAACATTTCATCCATGTTGACCATTTTGGGAAAGCTCGACAGGTCCGGAGTCATCTTTTTTTTCAGATAATTGATTTTTTGGAGTGTACCAAAAATTATTCAAAATGTCAATTGGATCGTGCCTCATGTGAATAACCACTTTTTAAACACTCATAGTGACCAAAATTGCCATTTTTACAGAGTTTTGCTTACTCAAAAGCTTCAATTTTGACCAATTTCTGGCACAGAAATGACTTTAAACACACTTATTTTAGTTGAAAAAGTCATAATTCACATCCAACAGTCATTTACAGTCAAAAGATTAAATGTTAAAATTTCATCCATATTGACCATTTTGGGAATGTTCGACAGGTCCGGAGTCATCGTTTTTCACCAGAAAATTGATTTTTTGGAGTGTACCAAAAATGATTCAAAATGTCAATTGGATCGTGCCTCATGTTGAATAACCACTTTTGAAACCCTCACAGTGACCAAAATTGCCATTTTTGCAGAGCTTTGCTTACTTAAAAGCTTCCATTTTAACCAATTTCAGGCACCGAAATTACTTTAAACACACTTATTTTAGTTGAAAAAGTCGAAATTTACGCCAACAGTCATTTCCAGTCAAAAGATTAAATGTTAAAATTTCATCCATATTGACCATTTTGGGAACGTTCGACAGGTCCGGAGTGATCGTTTTTGCATCAGAAAATTGATTTTTGGAGTGTACCAAAAATTATTCAAAATGTCAATTGGATCGTGCCTCATGTTGAATAACCACTTTTGAAACCCTCACAGTGACCAAAATTGCCATTTTTACAGAGTTTTGCTTACTCAAAAGATTCAATTTGTACTAATTTCAGGTACCGAAATTACTTTAGACACACTTATTTTAGTTGAAAAACTCATAATTCACATCCAACAGTCATTTACAGTCAAAAGATTAAATGTTAAAATGTAATCCATATTGACCATTTTGGGAACGTTTGACAGGTCCGGAGTCATCGTTTTTCATTAGAGATTTGATTTTTTGGAGTGTACCAAAAATGATTCAAAATGTCAATTGGATCGTGCCTCATGTTGAATAACCACTTTTGAAACCGTCACAGTGACCGAAATTGCCATTTTTACAGAGCTTTGCTTGCTCAAAATCTTCCATTTTGACCAATTTCAGGCACCGAAATGACTTTAAACACACTTATTTTAGTTGAACAAGTCATAATTCACATCCAACAGGCATTTAAAGTCAAAAGATGAAAAGTTAACATTTCATCCATGATGACCATTTTGGGAAAGCTCGACAGGTCCGGAGTCATCTTTTTTTTCAGATAATTGATTTTTTGGAGTGTACCAAAAATGATTCAAAATGTCAATTGGATCGTGCCTCATGTGAATAACCACTTTTTAAACACTCATAGTGACCAAAATTGCCATTTTTACAGAGTTTTGCTTACTCAAAAGCTTCAATTTTGACCAATTTCTGGCACAGAAATGACTTTAAACACACTTATTTTAGTTGAAAAAGTCATAATTCACATCCAACAGTCAATTAGAGTCAAAAGATTAAAAGTTAAAATTTCATCCATGTTGACCATTTTGGGAAAGTTCGACAGGTCCGGAGTCATCTTTTTTTTTCAGATAATTGATTTTTTGGAGTGTACCAAAAATGATTAAAAATGTCAATTGGATCGTGCCTCATGTGAATAACCACTTTTTAAACACTCATATTGACCAAAATTGCCATTTTTACAGAGTTTTGCTTACTCAAAAGCTTCAATTTTGACCAATTTCAGGCACCGAAATGACTTTAAACACACTTATTTTAGTTGAAAAAGTCATAATTCACACCCAACAGTCATTTAGAGTCAAAAGATTAAAAGTTAAAATTTCATCCATATTGACCATTTTGGGAACGTTCGACAAGTTCGGAGTCATCGTTTTTCATCAGAAAATTGATTTTTTTTACTGTACTAAAAATTATTCAAAATGTCAATTGGATCGTGCCTCATGTTGAATAACCACTTTTGAAACCCTCATAGTGACCAAAATTGCCATTTTTACAGAGCTTTGCTTACTCAAAAGCTTCCATTTAGACCAATTTCTGGCACCAAATTACTTTAAACACACTTATTTTAGTTGAAAAAGTCATAATTCACATCCAACAGTCATTTAGAGTCAAAAGATTAAAAGTTAAAATTTCATCCATGTTGACCATTTTGGGAAAGTTTGACAGGTCCGGAGTCATCGTTTTTCATTAGAGATTTAATTTTTTGGAGTGTACCAAAAATGATTCAAAATGTCAATTGGATCGTGCCTCATGTTGAATAACCACTTTTGAAACCGTCACAGTGACCAAAATTGCCATTTTTACACAGTTTTGCTTGCTCAAAATCTTCCATTTTGACCAATTTCAGGCACCGAAATGACTTTAAACACACTTATTTTAGTTGAACAAGTCATAATTCACATCCAACAGGCATTTAGAGTCAAAAGATTAAAAGTTAACATTTCATCCATGTTGACCATTTTGGGAAAGCTCGACAGGTCCGGAGTCATCTTTTTTTTCAGATAATTGATTTTTTGGAGTGTACCAAAAATGATTCAAAATGTCAATTGGATCGTGCCTCATGTGAATAACCACTTTTTAAACACTCATAGTGACCAAAATTGCCATTTTTACAGAGTTTTGCTTACTCAAAAGCTTCAATTTTGACACATTTCTGGCACAGAATCACTTTAAACACACTTATTTTAGTTGAAAAAGTCATAATTCACATCCAACAGTCATTTAGAGTCAAAAGATTAATAGTTAAAATTTCATCCATGTTGACCATTTTGGGAAAGTTCGACAGTTGCGGAGTCATCGTTTTTCATCAGAAAATTGATTTTTGGAGTGTACCAAAAATGATTCAAAATTGCAATTGGATCGTGCCTCATGTTGAATAACCACTTTTAAAACCCTCGCAGTGACCAAAATTGCCATTTTTACAGAGTTTTGCTTACTCAAAAGCTTCCATTTTGACCAATTTCAGGCACCGAAATGACTTTAAACACACTTCTTTTAGTTGAAAAAGTCATATTTCACAGCCAACAGTCATTTACAGTCAAAAGATTAAATGTTAAAATTTCGTCCATATTGACCATTTTGGGAACGTTCGACAGGTCCGGAGTCGTCGTTTTTCATCAGAAAATTGATTTGTGGAGTGTACCAAAAATGATTCAAAATGTCAATTGGATCGTGCCTCATGTTGAATAACCACTTTTGAGACCCTCACAGTGACCAAAATTGCCATTTTTACAGAGTTTTGCTTACTCAAAAGCTTCCATTTTTACCAATTTCAGGCACCAAAATGACTTTAAACAGACTTATTTTAGTTGAAAAAGTCATAATTCACATCCAACAGTCATTTAGAGTCAAAAGATTAAAAGTTAAAATTTCATCCATGTTGACCATTTTGGGAAAGTTCGACAGTTGCGGAGTCATCGTTTTTTCAGATAATTGATTTTTTGGAGTGTACCAAAAATGATTCAAAATGTCAATTGGATCGTGCCTCATGTTGAATAACTGCTTTTGAAACCCTCACAGCGACCAAAATTGCCATTTTTACAGAGCTTTGCTTACTCAAAAGCTTCCATTTTGACCAATTTCAGGCACCAAAATGACTTTAAACAGACTTATTTTAGTTGAAAAAGTCATAATTCAAATCCAACAGTCATTTAGAGTCAAAAGATTAAAAGTTAAAATTTCATCCATGTTGACCATTTTGGGAAAGTTCGACAGTTGCGGAGTCATCGTTTTTTCAGATAATTGATTTTTTCGAGTGTACCAAAAATGATTCAAAATATCAATTGGATCGTGCCTCATGTTGAATAACCACTTTTGAAACCCTCACAGTGACCAAAATTGCCATTTTTACAGAGTTTTCTTACTCAAAAGCTTCCATTTTGACCAATTTCAGGCACCGAAATGACTTTAAACACACTTATTTTAGTTGAACAAGTCATAATTCACATCCAACAGTCAGTTAGTCAAAAGATTAAATGTTAAAATTTCATCCATATTGGCCATTTTGGCAACGTTCGACAGGTCCGGAGTGATCGTTTTTGCATCAGAAAATTTATTTTTTGAAGTGTACCAAAAAATGATTCAAAATGTCAATTGGATCGTGCCTCGTGTTGAATAACCACTTTTGAAACCGTCACAGTGACCAAAATTGCCATTTTTACACAGTTTTGCTTGCTCAAAATCTTCCATTTTGACCAATTTCAGGCACCGAAATGACTTTAAACACACTTATTTTAGTTGAACAAGTCATAATTCACATCCAACAGGCATTTAGAGTCAAAAGATTAAAAGTTAACATTTCATCCATGTTGACCATTTTGGGAAAGCTCGACAGGTCCGGAGTCATCTTTTTTTTCAGATAATTGATTTTTTGGAGTGTACCAAAAATGATTCAAAATGTCAATTGGATCGTGCCTCATGTGAATAACCACTTTTTAAACACTCATAGTGACCAAAATTGCCATTTTTACAGAGTTTTGCTTACTCAAAAGCTTCAATTTTGACACATTTCTGGCACAGAATCACTTTAAACACACTTATTTTAGTTGAAAAAGTCATAATTCACATCCAACAGTCATTTAGAGTCAAAAGATTAAAAGTTAAAATTTCATCCATGTTGACCATTTTGGGAAAGTTCGACAGTTGCGGAGTCATCGTTTTTCATCAGAAAATTGATTTTTGGAGTGTACCAAAAATGATTCAAAATGGCAATTGGATCGTGCCTCATGTTGAATAACCACTTTTAAAACCCTCGCAGTGACCAAAATTGCCATTTTTACAGAGTTTTGCTTACTCAAAAGCTTCCATTTTGACCAATTTCAGGCACCGAAATGACTTTAAACACACTTCTTTTAGTTGAAAAAGTCATATTTCACAGCCAACAGTCATTTACAGTCAAAAGATTAAATGTTAAAATTTCGTCCATATTGACCATTTTGGGAACGTTCGACAGGTCCGGAGTCGTCGTTTTTCATCAGAAAATTGATTTGTGGAGTGTACCAAAAATGATTCAAAATGTCAATTGGATCGTGCCTCATGTTGAATAACCACTTTTGAGACCCTCACAGTGACCAAAATTGCCATTTTTACAGAGTTTTGCTTACTCAAAAGCTTCCATTTTTACCAATTTCAGGCACCAAAATGACTTTAAACAGACTTATTTTAGTTGAAAAAGTCATAATTCACATCCAACAGTCATTTAGAGTCAAAAGATTAAAAGTTAAAATTTCATCCATGTTGACCATTTTGGGAAAGTTCGACAGTTGCGGAGTCATCGTTTTTTCAGATAATTGATTTTTTGGAGTGTACCAAAAATGATTCAAAATGTCAATTGGATCGTGCCTCATGTTGAATAACTGCTTTTGAAACCCTCACAGCGACCAAAATTGCCATTTTTACAGAGCTTTGCTTATTCAAAAGCTTCCATTTTGACCAATTTCAGGCACCAAAATGACTTTAAACAGACTTATTTTAGTTGAAAAAGTCATAATTCAAATCCAACAGTCATTTAGAGTCAAAAGATTAAAAGTTAAAATTTCATCCATGTTGACCATTTTGGGAAAGTTCGACAGTTGCGGAGTCATCGTTTTTTCAGATAATTGATTTTTTCGAGTGTACCAAAAATGATTCAAAATATCAATTGGATCGTGCCTCATGTTGAATAACCACTTTTGAAACCCTCACAGTGACCAAAATTGCCATTTTTACAGCGTTTTCTTACTCAAAAGCTTCCATTTTGACCAATTTCAGGCACCGAAATGACTTTAAACACACTTATTTTAGTTGAACAAGTCATAATTCACATCCAACAGTTAGTTAGTCAAAAGATTAAATGTTAAAATTTCATCCATATTGGCCATTTTGGCAACGTTCGACAGGTCCGGAGTGATCGTTTTTGCATCAGAAAATTTATTTTTTGAAGTGTACCAAAAAATGATTCAAAATGTCAATTGGATCGTGCCTCGTGTTGAATAACCACTTTTGAAACCCTCACAGTGACCAAAATTGCCATTTTTACAGAGTTTTGCCTACTCAAAAGCTTCCATTTTGACCAATTTAAGGCATCGAAATGACTTTAAACACACTTATTTTAGTTGAAAAGTCATAATTCACATCCAACAGTCATTTAGAGTCAAAAGATTAAAAGTTAAAATTTCATCCATATTGACCATTTTGGGAAAGTTCGACAGGTCCGGAGTCATCGTTTTTCATCAGAAATTTGATTTTTTGGAGTGTACCAAAAATGATTCAAAATGTCAATTGGATTGTGCCTCATGTTGAATAACCACTTTTGAAACCCTCATAGTGACCAAAATTGCCATTTTTACAGAGCTTTGCTTACTCAAAAGCTTCCATTTTGACCAATTTCAGGCACCGAAATGACTTTAAACACACTTCTTTTAGTTGAAAAAGTCATATTTCACATCCAACAGTCATTTAGGGTCAAAAGATTAAATGTTAAAATTTCATCCATATTGGCCATTTTGGCAACGTTCGACAGCTCCGGAGTGATCATTTTTGCATCAGAAAATTGATTTTTTGGAGTGTACCAAAAATTATTCAAAATGTCAATTGGATCGTGCCTCATGTTGAATAACCACTTTTGAAACCCTCACAGTGACCAAAATTGCCATTTTTAAAGAGTTTTGCTTACTCAAAAGCTCCAATTTTTACTAATTTCAGGTACCGAAATTACTTTAAACACACTTATTTTAGTTGAAAAACTCATAATTCACATCCAACAGTCATTTACAGTCAAAAGATTAAATGTTAAAATGTTATCCATATTGACCATTTTGGCAACGTTCGACAAGTCCGGAGTCATCGTTTTTCATCAGAACATTGATTTTTTTACTGTACCAAAAATTATTCAAAATGTCAATTGGATCGTGCCTCATGTTGAATAACCACTTTTGAAACCCTCACAGTGACCAAAATTGCCATTTTTACAGAGTTTTGCTTACTCAAAAGCTCCAATTTTTACTAATTTCAGGTACCGAAATTACTTTAAACACACTTATTTTAGTTGAAAAACTCATAATTCACATCCAACAGTCATTTACAGTCAAAAGATTAAATGTTAAAATGTAATCCATATTGACCATTTTGGGAAAGCTCGACAGGTCCGGAGTCATCTTTTTTTTCAGATAATTGATTTTTTGGAGTGTACCAAAAATGATTCAAAATGTCAATTGGATCGTGCCTCATGTGAATAACCACTTTTTAAACACTCATAGTGACCAAAATTGCCATTTTTACAGAGTTTTGCTTACTCAAAAGCTTCAATTTTGACCAATTTCAGGCACCGAAATGACTTTAAACACACTTATTTTAGTTGAAAAAGTCATAATTCACACCCAACAGTCATTTAGAGTCAAAAGATTAAAAGTTAAAATTTCATCCATATTGACCATTTTGGGAACGTTCGACAAGTTCGGAGTCATCGTTTTTCATCAGAAAATTGATTTTTTTTACTGTACCAAAAATTATTCAAAATGTCAATTGGATCGTGCCCCATGTTGAATAACCACTTTTGAAACCCTCATAGTGACCAAAATTGCCATTTTTACAGAGCTTTGCTTACTCAAAAGCTTCCATTTAGACCAATTTCAGGCACCAAAATGACTTTAAACACACTTATTTTAGTTGAAAAAGTCATAATTCACATCCAACAGTCATTTAGAGTCAAAAGATTAAAAGTTAAAATTTCATCCATGTTGACCATTTTGGGAAAGTTTGACAGGTCCTGAGTCATCGTTTTTCATTAGAGATTTAATTTTTTGGAGTGTACCAAAAATGATTCAAAATGTCAATTGGATCATGCCTCATGTTGAATAACCACTTTTGAAACCGTCACAGTGACCAAAATTGCCATTTTTACACAGCTTTGCTTGCTCAAAATCTTCCATTTTGACCAATTTCAGGCACCGAAATGACTTTAAACACACTTATTTTAGTTGAAAAAGTCATAATTCACATCCAACAGTCATTTACAGTCAAAAGATTAAATGTTAAAATTTCATCCATATTGACAAATTTGGGAATGTTCGACAGGTCCGGAGTCATCGTTTTTCACCAGAAAATTGATTTTTTGGAGTGTACCAAAAATGATTCAAAATGTCAATTGGATCGTGCCTCATGTTGAATAACCACTTTTGAAACCCTCACAGTGACCAAAATTGCCATTTTTGCAGAGCTTTGCTTACTTAAAAGCTTCACTTTTAACCAATTTCAGGCACCGAAATTACTTTAAACACACTTATTTTAGTTGAAAAAGTCGAAATTTACGCCAACAGTCATTTACAGTCAAAAGATTAAATGTTAAAATTTCATCCATATTGACCATTTTGGGAACGTTCGACAGGTCCGGAGTGATCGTTTTTGCATCAGAAAATTGATTTTTAGAGTGTACCAAAAATGATTCAAAATGTCAATTGGATCGTGCCTCATGTTGAATAACCACTTTTGAAACCCTCACAGTGACCAAAATTGCCATTTTTACAGAGTTTTGCTTACTCAAAAGATTCAATTTGTACTAATTTCAGGTACCGAAATTACTTTAGACACACTTATTTTAGTTGAAAAACTCATAATTCACATCCAACAGTCATTTACAGTCAAAAGATTAAATGTTAAAATGTAATCCATATTGACCATTTTGGGAACGTTTGACAGGTCCGGAGTCATCGTTTTTCATTAGAGATTAGATTTTTTGGAGTGTACCAAAAATGATTCAAAATGTCAATTGGATCGTGCCTCATGTTGAATAACCACTTTTGAAACCGTCACAGTGACCAAAATTGCCATTTTTACAGAGCTTTGCTTGCTCAAAATCTTCCATTTTGACCAATTTCAGGCACCGAAATGACTTTAAACACACTTATTTTAGTTGAACAAGTCATAATTCACATCCAACAGGCATTTAAAGTCAAAAGATGAAAAGTTAACATTTCATCCATGATGACCATTTTGGGAAAGCTCGACAGGTCCGGAGTCATCTTTTTTTTCAGATAATTGATTTTTTGGAGTGTACCAAAAATGATTCAAAATGTCAATTGGATCGTGCCTTATGTGAATAACCACTTTTTAAACACTCATAGTGACCAAAATTGCCATTTTTACAGAGTTTTGCTTACTCAAAAGCTTCAATTTTGACCAATTTCTGGCACGGAAATGACTTTAAACACACTTATTTTAGTTGAAAAAGTCATAATTCACATCCAACAGTCAATTAGAGTCAAAAGATTAAAAGTTAAAATTTCATCCATGTTGACCATTTTGGGAAAGTTCGACAGGTCCGGAGTCATCTTTTTTTTCAGATAATTGATTTTTTGGAGTGTACCAAAAATGATTAAAAATGTCAATTGGATCGTGCCTCATGTGAATAACCACTTTTTAAACACTCATAGTGACCAAAATTGCCATTTTTACAGAGTTTTGCTTACTCAAAAGCTTCAATTTTGACCAATTTCAGGCACCGAAATGACTTTAAACACAGTTATTTTAGTTGAAAAAGTCATAATTCACACCCAACAGTCATTTAGAGTCAAAAGATTAAAAGTTAAAATTTCATCCATATTGACCATTTTGGGAACGTTCGACAAGTTCGGAGTCATCGTTTTTCATCAGAAAATTGATTTTTTTTACTGTACCAAAAATTATTCAAAATGTCAATTGGATCGTGCCTCATGTTGAATAACCACTTTTGAAACCCTCATAGTGACCAAAATTGCCATTTTTACAGAGCTTTGCTTACTCAAAAGCTTCCATTTAGACCAATTTCTGGCACCAAAATGACTTTAAACACACTTATTTTAGTTGAAAAAGTCATAATTCACATCCAACAGTCATTTAGAGTCAAAAGATTAAAAGTTAAAATTTCATCCATGTTGACCATTTTGGGAAAGTTTGACAGGTCCGGAGTCATCGTTTTTCATTAGAGATTTAATTTTTTGGAGTGTACCAAAAATGATTCAAAATGTCAATTGGATCGTGCCTCATGTTGAATAACCACTTTTGAAACCGTCACAGTGACCAAAATTGCCATTTTTACACAGCTTTGCTTGCTCAAAATCTTCCATTTTGACCAATTTCAGGCACCGAAATGACTTTAAACACACTTATTTTAGTTGAACAAGTCATAATTCACATCCAACAGGCATTTAGAGTCAAAAGATTAAAAGTTAACATTTCATCCATGTTGACCATTTTGGGAAAGCTCGACAGGTCCGGAGTCATCTTTTTTTTCAGATAATTGATTTTTTGGAGTGTACCAAAAATGATTCAAAATGTCAATTGGATCGTGCCTCATGTGAATAACCACTTTTTAAACACTCATAGTGACCAAAATTGCCATTTTTACAGAGTTTTGCTTACTCAAAAGCTTCAATTTTGACCAATTTCTGGCACAGAAATGACTTTAAACACACTTATTTTAGTTGAAAAAGTCATAATTCAAATCCAACAGTCATTTAGAGTCAAAAGATTAAAAGTTAAAATTTCATCCATGTTGACCATTTTGGGAAAGTTCGACAGTTGCGGAGTCATCGTTTTTTCAGATAATTGATTTTTTCGAGTGTACCAAAAATGATTCAAAATATCAATTGGATCGTGCCTCATGTTGAATAACCACTTTTGAAACCCTCACAGTGACCAAAATTGCCATTTTTACAGAGTTTTCTTACTCAAAAGCTTCCATTTTGACCAATTTCAGGCACCGAAATGACTTTAAACACACCTATTTTAGTTGAACAAGTCATAATTCACATCCAACAGTCATTTAGTCAAAAGATTAAATGTTAAAATTTCATCCATATTGGCCATTTTGGCAACGTTCGACAGGTCCGGAGTGATCGTTTTTGCATCAGAAAATTTATTTTTTGAAGTGTACCAAAAAATGATTCAAAATGTCAATTGGATCGTGCCTCGTGTTGAATAACCACTTTTGAAACCCTCACAGTGACAAAAATTGCCATTTTTACAGAGTTTTGCCTACTCAATAGCTTCCATTTTGACCAATTTAAGGCATCGAAATGACTTTAAACACACTTATTTTAGTTGAAAAGTCATAATTCACATCCAACAGTCATTTAGAGTCAAAAGATTAAAAGTTAAAATTTCATCCATATTGACCATTTTGGGAAAGTTCGACAGGTCCGGAGTCATCGTTTTTCATCAGAAATTTGATTTTTTTTGGATGTACCAAAAATGATTCAAAATGTCAATTGGATTGTGCCTCATGTTGAATAACCACTTTTGAAACCCTCATAGTGACCAAAATTGCCATTTTTACAGAGCTTTGCTTACTCAAAAGCTTCCATTTTGACCAATTTCAGGCACCGAAATGACTTTAAACACACTTCTTTTAGTTGAAAAAGTCATATTTCACATCCAACAGTCATTTAGGGTCAAAAGATTAAATGTTAAAATTTCATCCATATTGGCCATTTTGGCAACGTTCGACAGCTCCGGAGTGATCATTTTTGCATCAGAAAATTGATTTTTTGGAGTGTACCAAAAATTATTCAAAATGTCAATTGGATCGTGCCTCTTGTTGAATAACCACTTTTGAAACCCTCACAGTGACCAAAATTGCCATTTTTAAAGAGTTTTGCTTACTCAAAAGCTCCAATTTTTACTAATTTCAGGTACCGAAATTACTTTAAACACACTTATTTTAGTTGAAAAACTCATAATTCACATCCAACAGTCATTTACAGTCAAAAGATTAAATGTTAAAATGTAATCCATATTGACCATTTTGGCAACGTTCGACAAGTCCAGAGTCATCGTTTTTCATCAGAACATTGATTTTTTACTGTACCAAAAATTATTCAAAATGTCAATTGGATCGTGCCTCATGTTGAATAACCACTTTTGAAACCCTCACAGTGACCAAAATTGCCATTTTTACAGAGTTTTGCTTACTCAAAAGCTCCAATTTTTACTAATTTCAGGTACCGAAATTACTTTAAACAAACTTATTTTAGTTGAAAAACTCATAATTCACATCCAACAGTCATTTACAGTCAAAAGATTAAATGTTAAAATGTAATCCATATTGACCATTTTGGGAAAGCTCGACAGGTCCGGAGTCATCTTTTTTTTCAGATAATTGATTTTTTGGAGTGTACCAAAAATGATTCAAAATGTCAATTGGATCATGCCTCATGTGAATAACCACTTTTTAAACACTCATAGTGACCAAAATTGCCATTTTTACAGAGTTTTGCTTACTCAAAAGCTTCAATTTTGACCAATTTCAGGCACCGAAATGACTTTAAACACACTTATTTTAGTTGAAAAAGTCATAATTCACACCCAACAGTCATTTAGAGTCAAAAGATTAAAAGTAAAAATTTCATCCATATTGACCATTTTGGGAACGTTCGACAAGTTCGGAGTCATCGTTTTTCATGAGAAAATTGATTTTTTTTACTGTACCAAAAATTATTCAAAATGTCAATTGGATCGTGCCTCATGTTGAATAACCACTTTTGAAACCCTCATAGTGACCAAAATTACCATTTTTACAGAGCTTTGCATCCTCAAAGCTTCCATTTAGACCAATTTCTGGCACCAAAATGACTTTAAACACACTTATTTTAGTTGAAAAAGTCATAATTCACACCCAACAGTCATTTAGAGTCAAAAGATTAAAAGTTAAAATTTCATCCATGTTGACCATTTTGGGAAAGTTTGACAGGTCCGGAGTCATCGTTTTTCATTAGAGATTTAATTTTTTGGAGTGTACCAAAAATGATTCAAAATGTCAATTGGATCGTGCCTCATGTTGAATAACCACTTTTGAAACCGTCACAGTGACCAAAATTGCCATTTTTACACAGCTTTGCTTGCTCAAAATCTTCCATTTTGACCAATTTCAGGCACCGAAATGACTTTAAACACACTTATTTTAGTTGAACAAGTCATAATTCACATCCAACAGGCATTTAGAGTCAAAAGATTAAAAGTTAACATTTCATCCATGTTGACCATTTTGGGAAAGCTCGACAGGTCCGGAGTCATCTTTTTTTTCAGATAATTGATTTTTTGGAGTGTACCAAAAATGATTCAAAATGTCAATTGGATCGTGCCTCATGTGAATAACCACTTTTTAAACACTCATAGTGACCAAAATTGCCATTTTTACAGAGTTTTGCTTACTCAAAAGCTTCAATTTTGACCAATTTCTGGCACAGAAATGACTTTAAACACACTTATTTTAGTTGAAAAAGTCATAATTCACATCCAACAGTCATTTACAGTCAAAAGATTAAATGTTAAAATTTCATCCATATTGACCATTTTGGGAATGTTTGACAGGTCCGGAGTCATCGTTTTTCACCAGAAAATTGATTTTTTGGAGTGTACCAAAAATGATTCAAAATGTCAATTGGATCGTGCCTCATGTTGAATAACCACTTTTGAAACCCTCACAGTGACCAAAATTGCCATTTTTACAGAGCTTTGCTTACTTAAAAGCTTCCATTTTGACCAATTTCATGCACCGAAATTACTTTAAACACACTTATTTTAGTTGAAAAGTCATAATTCACATCCAACAGTCATTTAGAGTCAAAAGATTAAAAGTTAAAATTTCATCCATATTGACCATTTTGGGAAAGTTCGACAGGTCCGGAGTCATCGTTTTTCATCAGAAATTTGAATTTTTGTAGTGTACCAAAAATGATTCAAAATGTCAATGGCTCGTGCCTCATGTTGAATAACCACTTTTGAAACCCTCATAGTGACCAAAATTGCCATTTTTACAGAGCTTTGCTTACTTAAAAGCTTCCATTTTAACCAATTTCAGGCACCGAAATTACTTTAAACACACTTATTTTAGTTGAAAAAGTCGTAATTTACGCCAACAGTCATTTACAGTCAAAAGATTAAATGTTAAAATTTCATCCATATTGACCATTTTGGGAACGTTCGACAGGTCCGGAGTCATCGTTTTTCATCAGAAAATTGATTTTTGGAGTGTACCAAAAATGATTCAAAATGTCAATTGGATCGTGCCTCATGTTGAATAACCACTTTTGAAACCCTCACAGTGACCAAAATTGCCATTTTTACAGAGTTTTGCTTACTCAAAAGCTTCCATTTTGACCAATTTCAGGCACCGAACTGACTTTAAACACACTTCTTTTAGTTGAAAAGGTCATATTTCACATCCAACAGTCATTTAGGGTCAAAAGATTAAATGTTAAAATTTCATCCATATTGGCCATTTTGGCAACGTTCGACAGGTCCGGAGTGATCGTTTTTGCATCAGAAAATTGATTTTTTGGAGTGTACCAAAAATTATTCAAAATGTCAATTGGATCGTGCCTCATGTTGAATAACCACTTTTGAAACCCTCACAGTGACCAAAATTGCCATTTTTACAGAGTTTTGCTTACTCAAAAGATTCAATTTGTACTAATTTCAGGTACCGAAATTACTTTAGACACACTTATTTTAGTTGAAAAACTCATAATTCACATCCAACAGTCATTTACAGTCAAAAGATTAAAAGTTAAAATTTCATCCATGTTGACCATTTTGGGAACGTTCGACAGTTGCGGAGTCATCGTTTTTCATCAGAAAATTGATTTTTGGAGTGTACCAAAAATGATTCAAAATTGCAATTGGATCGTGCCTCATGTTGAATAACCACTTTTAAAACCCTCACAGTGACCAAAATTGCCATTTTTACAGAGTTTTGCTTACTCAAAAGCTTCCATTTTGACCAATTTCAGGCACCGAAATGACTTTAAACACACTTCTTTTAGTTGAAAAAGTCATAATTCACATCCAACAGTCATTTAGAGTCAAAAGATTAAAAGTTAAAATTTCATCCATGTTGACCATTTTGGGAAAGTTCGACAGTTGCGGAGTCATCGTTTTTTCAGATAATTGATTTTTTGGAGTGTACCAAAAATGATTCAAAATGTCAATTGGATCGTGCCTCATGTTGAATAACTGCTTTTGAAACCCTCACAGCGACCAAAATTGCCATTTTTACAGAGCTTTGCTTACTCAAAAGCTTCCATTTTGACCAATTTCAGGCACCAAAATGACTTTAAACAGACTTATTTTAGTTGAAAAAGTCATAATTCAAATCCAACAGTCATTTAGAGTCAAAAGATTAAAAGTTAAAATTTCATCCATGTTGACCATTTTGGGAAAGTTCGACAGTTGCGGAGTCATCGTTTTTTCAGATAATTGATTTTTTCGAGTGTACCAAAAATGATTCAAAATATCAATTGGATCGTGCCTCATGTTGAATAACCACTTTTGAAACCCTCACAGTGACCAAAATTGCCATTTTTACAGAGTTTTCTTACTCAAAAGCTTCCATTTTGACCAATTTCAGGCACCGAAATGACTTTAAACACACTTATTTTAGTTGAACAAGTCATAATTCACATCCAACAGTCAGTTAGTCAAAAGATTAAATGTTAAAATTTCATCCATATTGGCCATTTTGGCAACGTTCGACAGGTCCGGAGTGATCGTTTTTGCATCAGAAAATTTATTTTTTGAAGTGTACCAAAAAATGATTCAAAATGTCAATTGGATCGTGCCTCGTGTTGAATAACCACTTTTGAAACCCTCACAGTGACCAAAATTGCCATTTTTACAGAGTTTTGCCTACTCAAAAGCTTCCATTTTGACCAATTTAAGGCATCGAAATGACTTTAAACACACTTATTTTAGTTGAAAAGTCATAATTCACATCCAACAGTCATTTAGAGTCAAAAGATTAAAAGTTAAAATTTCATCCATATTGACCATTTTGGGAAAGTTCGACAGGTCCGGAGTCATCGTTTTTCATCAGAAATTTGATTTTTTGGAGTGTACCAAAAATGATTCAAAATGTCAATTGGATTGTGCCTCATGTTGAATAACCACTTTTGAAACCCTCATAGTGACCAAAATTGCCATTTTTACAGAGCTTTGCTTACTCAAAAGCTTCCATTTTGACCAATTTCAGGCACCGAAATGACTTTAAACACACTTCTTTTAGTTGAAAAAGTCATATTTCACATCCAACAGTCATTTAGGGTCAAAAGATTAAATGTTAAAATTTCATCCATATTGGCCATTTTGGCAACGTTCGACAGCTCCGGAGTGATCATTTTTGCATCAGAAAATTGATTTTTTGGAGTGTACCAAAAATTATTCAAAATGTCAATTGGATCGTGCCTCATGTTGAATAACCACTTTTGAAACCCTCACAGTGACCAAAATTGCCATTTTTAAAGAGTTTTGCTTACTCAAAAGCTCCAATTTTTACTAATTTCAGGTACCGAAATTACTTTAAACACACTTATTTTAGTTGAAAAACTCATAATTCACATCCAACAGTCATTTACAGTCAAAAGATTAAATGTTAAAATGTAATCCATATTGACCATTTTGGCAACGTTCGACAAGTCCGGAGTCATCGTTTTTCATCAGAACATTGATTTTTTTACTGTACCAAAAATTATTCAAAATGTCAATTGGATCGTGCCTCATGTTGAATAACCACTTTTGAAACCCTCACAGTGACCAAAATTGCCATTTTTACAGAGTTTTGCTTACTCAAAAGCTCCAATTTTTACTAATTTCAGGTACCGAAATTACTTTAAACACACTTATTTTAGTTGAAAAACTCATAATTCACATCCAACAGTCATTTACAGTCAAAAGATTAAATGTTAAAATGTAATCCATATTGACCATTTTGGGAAAGCTCGACAGGTCCGGAGTCATCTTTTTTTTCAGATAATTGATTTTTTGGAGTGTACCAAAAATGATTCAAAATGTCAATTGGATCGTGCCTCATGTGAATAACCACTTTTTAAACACTCATAGTGACCAAAATTGCCATTTTTACAGAGTTTTGCTTACTCAAAAGCTTCAATTTTGACCAATTTCAGGCACCGAAATGACTTTAAACACACTTATTTTAGTTGAAAAAGTCATAATTCACACCCAACAGTCATTTAGAGTCAAAAGATTAAAAGTTAAAATTTCATCCATATTGACCATTTTGGGAACGTTCGACAAGTTCGGAGTCATCGTTTTTCATCAGAAAATTGATTTTTTTTACTGTACCAAAAATTATTCAAAATGTCAATTGGATCGTGCCCCATGTTGAATAACCACTTTTGAAACCCTCATAGTGACCAAAATTGCCATTTTTACAGAGCTTTGCTTACTCAAAAGCTTCCATTTAGACCAATTTCAGGCACCAAAATGACTTTAAACACACTTATTTTAGTTGAAAAAGTCATAATTCACATCCAACAGTCATTTAGAGTCAAAAGATTAAAAGTTAAAATTTCATCCATGTTGACCATTTTGGGAAAGTTTGACAGGTCCGGAGTCATCGTTTTTCATTAGAGATTTAATTTTTTGGAGTGTACCAAAAATGATTCAAAATGTCAATTGGATCATGCCTCATGTTGAATAACCACTTTTGAAACCGTCACAGTGACCAAAATTGCCATTTTTACACAGCTTTGCTTGCTCAAAATCTTCCATTTTGACCAATTTCAGGCACCGAAATGACTTTAAACACACTTATTTTAGTTGAACAAGTCATAATTCACATCCAACAGGCATTTAGAGTCAAAAGATTAAAAGTTAACATTTCATCCATGTTGACCATTTTGGGAAAGCTCGACAGGTCCGGGGTCATCTTTTTTTTCAGATAATTGATTTTTTGGAGTGTACCAAAAATGATTCAAAATGTCAATTGGATCGTGCCTCATGTGAATAACCACTTTTTAAACACTCATAGTGACCAAAATTGCCATTTTTACAGAGTTTTGCTTACTCAAAAGCTTCAATTTTGACCAATTTCTGGCACAGAAATGACTTTAAACACACTTATTTTAGTTGAAAAAGTCATAATTCACATCCAACAGTCATTTACAGTCAAAAGATTAAATGTTAAAATTTCATCCATATTGACAAATTTGGGAATGTTCGACAGGTCCGGAGTCATCGTTTTTCACCAGAAAATTGATTTTTTGGAGTGTACCAAAAATGATTCAAAATGTCAATTGGATCGTGCCTCATGTTGAATAACCACTTTTGAAACCCTCACAGTGACCAAAATTGCCATTTTTGCAGAGCTTTGCTTACTTAAAAGCTTCCATTTTAACCAATTTCAGGCACCGAAATTACTTTAAACACACTTATTTTAGTTGAAAAAGTCGAAATTTACGCCAACAGTCATTTACAGTCAAAAGATTAAATGTTAAAATTTCATCCATATTGACCATTTTGGGAACGTTCGACAGGTCCGGAGTGATCGTTTTTGCATCAGAAAATTGATTTTTGGAGTGTACCAAAAATTATTCAAAATGTCAATTGGATCGTGCCTCATGTTGAATAACCACTTTTGAAACCCTCACAGTGACCAAAATTGCCATTTTTACAGAGTTTTGCTTACTCAAAAGATTCAATTTGTACTAATTTCAGGTACCGAAATTACTTTAGACACACTTATTTTAGTTGAAAAACTCATAATTCACATCCAACAGTCATTTACAGTCAAAAGATTAAATGTTAAAATGTAATCCATATTGACCATTTTGGGAACGTTTGACAGGTCCGGAGTCATCGTTTTTCATTAGAGATTTGATTTTTTGGAGTGTACCAAAAATGATTCAAAATGTCAATTGGATCGTGCCTCATGTTGAATAACCACTTTTGAAACCGTCACAGTGACCAAAAATTGCCATTTTTACAGAGCTTTGCTTGCTCAAAATCTTCCATTTTGACCAATTTCAGGCACCGAAATGACTTTAAACACACTTATTTTAGTTGAACAAGTCATAATTCACATCCAACAGGCATTTAAAGTCAAAAGATGAAAAGTTAACATTTCATCCATGATGACCATTTTGGGAAAGCTCGACAGGTCCGGAGTCATCTTTTTTTTCAGATAATTGATTTTTTGGAGTGTACCAAAAATGATTCAAAATGTCAATTGGATCGTGCCTTATGTGAATAACCACTTTTTAAACACTCATAGTGACCAAAATTGCCATTTTTACAGAGTTTTGCTTACTCAAAAGCTTCAATTTTGACAAATTTCTGGCACGGAAATGACTTTAAACACACTTATTTTAGTTGAAAAAGTCATAATTCACATCCAACAGTCAATTAGAGTCAAAAGATTAAAAGTTAAAATTTCATCCATGTTGACCATTTTGGGAAAGTTCGACAGGTCCGGAGTCATCTTTTTTTTCAGATAATTGATTTTTTGGAGTGTACCAAAAATGATTAAAAATGTCAATTGGATCGTGCCTCATGTGAATAACCACTTTTTAAACACTCATAGTGACCAAAATTGCCATTTTTACAGAGTTTTGCTTACTCAAAAGCTTCAATTTTGACCAATTTCAGGCACCGAAATGACTTTAAACACAGTTATTTTAGTTGAAAAAGTCATAATTCACACCCAACAGTCATTTAGAGTCAAAAGATTAAAAGTTAAAATTTCATCCATATTGACCATTTTGGGAACGTTCGACAAGTTCGGAGTCATCGTTTTTCATCAGAAAATTGATTTTTTTTACTGTACCAAAAATTATTCAAAATGTCAATTGGATCGTGCCTCATGTTGAATAACCACTTTTGAAACCCTCATAGTGACCAAAATTGCCATTTTTACAGAGCTTTGCTTACTCAAAAGCTTCCATTTAGACCAATTTCTGGCACCAAAATGACTTTAAACACACTTATTTTAGTTGAAAAAGTCATAATTCACATCCAACAGTCATTTAGAGTCAAAAGATTAAAAGTTAAAATTTCATCCATGTTGACCATTTTGGGAAAGTTTGACAGGTCCGGAGTCATCGTTTTTCATTAGAGATTTAATTTTTTGGAGTGTACCAAAAATGATTCAAAATGTCAATTGGATCGTGCCTCATGTTGAATAACCACTTTTGAAACCGTCACAGTGACCAAAATTGCCATTTTTACACAGCTTTGCTTGCTCAAAATCTTCCATTTTGACCAATTTCAGGCACCGAAATGACTTTAAACACACTTATTTTAGTTGAACAAGTCATAATTCACATCCAACAGGCATTTAGAGTCAAAAGATTAAAAGTTAACATTTCATCCATGTTGACCATTTTGGGAAAGCTCGACAGGTCCGGAGTCATCTTTTTTTTCAGATAATTGATTTTTTGGAGTGTACCAAAAATGATTCAAAATGTCAATTGGATCGTGCCTCATGTGAATAACCACTTTTTAAACACTCATAGTGACCAAAATTGCAATTTTTACAGAGTTTTGCTTACTCAAAAGCTTCAATTTTGACCAATTTCTGGCACAGAAATGACTTTAAACACACTTATTTTAGTTGAAAAAGTCATAATTCAAATCCAACAGTCATTTAGAGTCAAAAGATTAAAAGTTAAAATTTCATCCATGTTGACCATTTTGGGAAAGTTCGACAGTTGCGGAGTCATCGTTTTTTCAGATAATTGATTTTTTCGAGTGTACCAAAAATGATTCAAAATATCAATTGGATCGTGCCTCATGTTGAATAACCACTTTTGAAACCCTCACAGTGACCAAAATTGCCATTTTTACAGAGTTTTCTTACTCAAAAGCTTCCATTTTGACCAATTTCAGGCACCGAAATGACTTTAAACACACCTATTTTAGTTGAACAAGTCATAATTCACATCCAACAGTCATTTAGTCAAAAGATTAAATGTTAAAATTTCATCCATATTGGCCATTTTGGCAACGTTCGACAAGTCCGGAGTGATCGTTTTTGCATCAGAAAATTTATTTTTTGAAGTGTACCAAAAAATGATTCAAAATGTCAATTGGATCGTGCCTCGTGTTGAATAACCACTTTTGAAACCCTCACAGTGACCAAAATTGCCATTTTTACAGAGTTTTGCCTACTCAAAAGCTTCCATTTTGACCAATTTAAGGCATCGAAATGACTTTAAACACACTTATTTTAGTTGAAAAGTCATAATTCACATCCAACAGTCATTTAGAGTCAAAAGATTAAAAGTTAAAATTTCATCCATATTGACCATTTTGGGAAAGTTCGACAGGTCCGGAGTCATCGTTTTTCATCAG
Organism: Lissotriton helveticus; assembly: GCF_964261635.1. NCBI lineage: Eukaryota > Metazoa > Chordata > Amphibia > Caudata > Salamandridae > Lissotriton > Lissotriton helveticus. The sequence continues at coordinate 341,047,349 of NC_136072.1, forward strand.
AAATTTGATTTTTTTGGAGTGTACCAAAAATGATTCAAAATGTCAATTGGATTGTGCCTCATGTTGAATAACCACTTTTGAAACCCTCATAGTGACCAAAATTGCCATTTTTACAGAGCTTTGCTTACTCAAAATCTTCCATTTTGACCAATTTCAGGCACCGAAATGACTTTAAACACACTTCTTTTAGTTGAAAAAGTCATATTTCACATCCAACAGTCATTTAGGGTCAAAAGATTAAATGTTAAAATTTCATCCATATTGGCCATTTTGGCAACGTTCGACAGCTCCGGAGTGATCATTTTTGCATCAGAAAATTGATTTTTTGGAGTGTACCAAAAATTATTCAAAATGTCAATTGGATCGTGCCTCATGTTGAATAACCACTTTTGAAACCCTCACAGTGACCAAAATTGCCATTTTTAAAGAGTTTTGCTTACTCAAAAGCTCCAATTTTTACTAATTTCAGGTACCGAAATTACTTTAAACACACTTATTTTAGTTGAAAAACTCATAATTCACATCCAACAGTCATTTACAGTCAAAAGATTAAATGTTAAAATGTAATCCATATTGACCATTTTGGCAACGTTCGACAAGTCCGGAGTCATCGTTTTTCATCAGAACATTGATTTTTTTACTGTACCAAAAATTATTCAAAATGTCAATTGGATCGTGCCTCATGTTGAATAACCACTTTTGAAACCCTCACAGTGACCAAAATTGCCATTTTTACAGAGTTTTGCTTACTCAAAAGCTCCAATTTTTACTAATTTCAGGTACCGAAATTACTTTAAACACACTTATTTTAGTTGAAAAACTCATAATTCACATCCAACAGTCATTTACAGTCAAAAGATTAAATGTTAAAATGTAATCCATATTGACCATTTTGGGAAAGCTCGACAGGTCCGGAGTCATATTTTTTTTCAGATAATTGATTTTTTGGAGTGTACCAAAAATGATTCAAAATGTCAATTGGATCGTGCCTCATGTGAATAACCACTTTTTAAACACTCATAGTGACCAAAATTGCCATTTTTACAGAGTTTTGCTTACTCAAAAGCTTCAATTTTGACCAATTTCAGGCACCGAAATGACTTTAAACACACTTATTTTAGTTGAAAAAGTCATAATTCACACCCAACAGTCATTTAGAGTCAAAAGATTAAAAGTAAAAATTTCATCCATATTGACCATTTTGGGAACGTTCGACAAGTTCGGAGTCATCGTTTTTCATCAGAAAATTGATTTTTTTTACTGTACCAAAAATTATTCAAAATGTCAATTGGATCGTGCCTCATGTTGAATAACCACTTTTGAAACCCTCATAGTGACCAAAATTGCCATTTTTACAGAGCTTTGCTTACTCAAAAGCTTCCATTTAGACCAATTTCTGGCACCAAAATGACTTTAAACACACTTATTTTAGTTGAAAAAGTCATAATTCACACCCAACAGTCATTTAGAGTCAAAAGATTAAAAGTTAAAATTTCATCCATGTTGACCATTTTGGGAAAGTTTGACAGGTCCGGAGTCATCGTTTTTCATTAGCGATTTAATTTTTTGGAGTGTACCAAAAATGATTCAAAATGTCAATTGGATCGTGCCTCATGTTGAATAACCACTTTTGAAACCGTCACAGTGACCAAAATTGCCATTTTTACACAGCTTTGCTTGCTCAAAATCTTCCATTTTGACCAATTTCAGGCACCGAAATGACTTTAAACACACTTATTTTAGTTGAACAAGTCATAATTCACATCCAACAGGCATTTAGAGTCAAAAGATTAAAAGTTAACATTTCATCCATGTTGACCATTTTGGGAAAGCTCGACAGGTCCGGAGTCATCTTTTTTTTCAGATAATTGATTTTTTGGAGTGTACCAAAAATGATTCAAAATGTCAATTGGATCGTGCCTCATGTGAATAACCACTTTTTAAACACTCATAGTGACCAAAATTGCCATTTTTACAGAGTTTTGCTTACTCAAAAGCTTCAATTTTGACCAATTTCTGGCACAGAAATGACTTTAAACACACTTATTTTAGTTGAAAAAGTCATAATTCACATCCAACAGTCATTTACAGTCAAAAGATTAAATGTTAAAATTTCATCCATATTGACCATTTTGGGAATGTTTGACAGGTCCGGAGTCATCGTTTTTCACCAGAAAATTGATTTTTTGGAGTGTACCAAAAATGATTCAAAATGTCAATTGGATCGTGCCTCATGTTGAATAACCACTTTTGAAACCCTCACAGTGACCAAAATTGCCATTTTTACAGAGCTTTGCTTACTTAAAAGCTTGCATTTTGACCAATTTCATGCACCGAAATTACTTTAAACACACTTATTTTAGTTGAAAAGTCATAATTCACATCCAACAGTCATTTAGAGTCAAAAGATTAAAAGTTAAAATTTCATCCATATTGACCATTTTGGGAAAGTTCGACAGGTCCGGAGTCATCGTTTTTCATCAGAAATTTGAATTTTTGTAGTGTACCAAAAATGATTCAAAATGTCAATGGCTCGTGCCTCATGTTGAATAACCACTTTTGAAACCCTCATAGTGACCAAAATTGCCATTTTTACAGAGCTTTGCTTACTTAAAAGCTTCCATTTTAACCAATTTCAGGCACCAAAATTACTTTAAACACACTTATTTTAGTTGAAAAAGTCGTAATTTACGCCAACAGTCATTTACAGTCAAAAGATTAAATGTTAAAATTTCATCCATATTGACCATTTTGGGAACGTTCGACAGGTCCGGAGTCATCGTTTTTCATCAGAAAATTGATTTTTGGAGTGTACCAAAAATGATTCAAAATGTCAATTGGATCGTGCCTCATGTTGAATAACCACTTTTGAAACCCTCACAGTGACCAAAATTGCCATTTTTACAGAGTTTTGCTTACTCAAAAGCTTCCATTTTGACCAATTTCAGGCACCGAACTGACTTTAAACACACTTCTTTTAGTTGAAAAGGTCATATTTCACATCCAAGAGCCATTTAGGGTCAAAAGATTAAATGTTAAAATTTCATCCATATTGGCCATTTTGGCAACGTTCGACAGGTCCGGAGTGATCGTTTTTGCATCAGAAAATTGATTTTTTGGAGTGTACCAAAAATTATTCAAAATGTCAATTGGATCGCGCCTCATGTTGAATAACCACTTTTGAAACCCTCACAGTGACCAAAATTGCCATTTTTACAGAGTTTTGCTTACTCAAAAGATTCAATTTGCACTAATTTCAGGTACCGAAATTACTTTAGACACACTTATTTTAGTTGAAAAACTCATAATTCACATCCAACAGTCATTTACAGTCAAAAGATTAAATGTTAAAATGTAATCCATATTGACCATTTTGGGAACGTTCGACAAGTCCGGAGTCATCGTTTTTCATCAGAAAATTGATTTTTTTACAGTACCAAAAATTATTCAAAATGTCAATTGGATCGTGCCTCATGTTGAATAACCACTTTTGAAACCCTCATAGTGACCAAAATTGCCATTTTTACATAGCTTTGCTTACTCAAAAGCTTCCATGTTGACCAATTTCAGGCACCGAAATGACTTTAAACACACTTATTTTAGTTGAAAAAGTCATAATTTACATCCAACAGTCATTTAGAGTCAAAAGATTAAAAGTAAAAATTTCATCCATATTGACCATTTTGGGAAAGTTTGACAGGTCCGGAGTCATCGTTTTTCATTAGAGATTTGATTTTTTGGAGTGTACCAAAAATGATTCAAAATGTCAATTGGATCGTGCCTCATGTTGAATAACCACTTTTGAAACCGTCACAGTGACCAAAATTGCCATTTTTACAGAGCTTTGCTTGCTCAAAATCTTAAATTTTGACCAATTTCAGGCATCGAAATGACTTTAAACACACTTATTTTAGTTGAACAAGTCATAATTCACATCCAACAGGCATTTAGAGTCAAAAGATTAAAAGTTAACATTTCATCCATGATGACCATTTTGGGAAAGCTCGAAAGGTCTGGAGTCATCTTTTTTTTCAGATAATTGATTTTTTGGAGTGTACCAAAAATGATTCAAAATGTCAATTGGATCGTGCCTCATGTGAATAACCACTTTTTAAACACTCATAGTGACCAAAATTGCCATTTTTACAGAGCTTTCATTACTTAAAAGCTTCCATTTTAACCAATTTCATGCACCGAAATTACTTTAAACACACTTATTTTAGTTGAAAACTCATATTTCACAGCCAACAGTCATTTACAGTCAATAGATTAAATGTTAAAATTTCATCCATATTGACCATTTTGGGAACGTTCGACAGTTGCGGAGTCATCGTTTTTTCAGATAATTGATTTTTTCGAGTGTACCAAAAATGATTCAAAATGTCAATTGGATCGTGCCTCATGTTGAATATCTACTTTTGAAACCCTCATACTGACCAAAATTGCCATTTTTACAGAGTTTTGCTTACTCAAAAGCTTCAATTTTGACACATTTCTGGCACAGAATCACTTTAAACACACTTATTTTAGTTGAAAAAGTCATAATTCACATCCAACAGTCATTTAGAGTCAAAAGATTAAAAGTTAAAATTTCATCCATGTTGACCATTTTGGGAAAGTTCGACAGTTGCGGAGTCATCGTTTTTCATCAGAAAATTGATTTTTGGAGTGTACCAAAAATGATTCAAAATTGCAATTGGATCGTGCCTCATGTTGAATAACCACTTTTAAAACCCTCGCAGTGACCAAAATTGCCATTTTTACAGAGTTTTGCTTACTCAAAAGCTTCCATTTTGACCAATTTCAGGCACCGAAATGACTTTAAACACACTTCTTTTAGTTGAAAAAGTCATATTTCACAGCCAACAGTCATTTACAGTCAAAAGATTAAATGTTAAAATTTCGTCCATATTGACCATTTTGGGAACGTTCGACAGGTCCGGAGTCGTCGTTTTTCATCAGAAAATTGATTTGTGGAGTGTACCAAAAATGATTCAAAATGTCAATTGGATCGTGCCTCATGTTGAATAACCACTTTTGAAACCCTCACAGTGACCAAAATTGCCATTTTTACAGAGTTTTGCTTACTCAAAAGCTTCCATTTTGACCAATTTCAGGCACCAAAATGACTTTAAACAGACTTATTTTAGTTGAAAAAGTCATAATTCACATCCAACAGTCATTTAGAGTCAAAGATTAAAAGTTAAAATTTCATCCATGTTGACCATTTTGGGAAAGTTCGACAGTTGCGGAGTCATCGTTTTTTCAGATAATTGATTTTTTGGAGTGTACCAAAAATGATTCAAAATGTCAATTGGATCGTGCCTCATGTTGAATAACTGCTTTTGAAACCCTCACAGCGACCAAAATTGCCATTTTTACAGAGCTTTGCTTACTCAAAAGCTTCCATTTTGACCAATTTCAGGCACCAAAATGACTTTAAACAGACTTATTTTAGTTGAAAAAGTCATAATTCAAATCCAACAGTCATTTAGAGTAAAAAGATTAAAAGTTAAAATTTCATCCATGTTGACCATTTTGGGAAAGTTCGACAGTTGCGGGGTCATCGTTTTTTCAGATAATTGATTTTTTCGAGTGTACCAAAAATGATTCAAAATATCAATTGGATCGTGCCTCATGTTGAATAACCACTTTTGAAACCCTCACAGTGACCAAAATTGCCATTTTTACAGAGTTTTCTTACTCAAAAGCTTCCATTTTGACCAATTTCAGGCACCGAAATGACTTTAAACACACTTATTTTAGTTGAACAAGTCATAATTCACATCCAACAGTCATTTAGTCAAAAGATTAAATGTTAAAATTTCATCCATATTGGCCATTTTGGCAACGTTCGACAGGTCCGGAGTGATCGTTTTTGCATCAGAAAATTTATTTTTTGAAGTGTACCAAAAAATGATTCAAAATGTCAATTGGATCGTGCCTCGTGTTGAATAACCACTTTTGAAACCCTCACAGTGACCAAAATTGCCATTTTTACAGAGTTTTGCCTACTCAAAAGCTTCCATTTTGACCAATTTAAGGCACCGAAATGACTTTAAACACACTTATTTTAGTTGAAAAGTCATAATTCACATCCAACAGTCATTTAGAGTCAAAAGATTAAAAGTTAAAATTTCATCCATATTGACCATTTTGGGAAAGTTCGACAGGTCCGGAGTCATCGTTTTTCATCAGAAATTTGATTTTTTGGAGTGTACCAAAAATGATTCAAAATGTCAATTAGATTGTGCCTCATGTTGAATAACCACTTTTGAAACCCTCATAGTGACCAAAATTGCCATTTTTACAGAGCTTTGCTTACTCAAAAGCTTCCATTTTGACCAATTTCAGGCACCGAAATGACTTTAAACACACTTCTTTTAGTTGAAAAAGTCATATTTCACATCCAACAGTCATTTAGGGTCAAAAGATTAAATGTTAAAATTTCATCCATATTGGCCATTTTGGCAACGTTCGACAGCTCCGGAGTGATCATTTTTGCATCAGAAAATTGATTTTTTGGAGTGTACCAAAAATTATTCAAAATGTCAATTGGATCGTGCCTCATGTTGAATAACCACTTTTGAAACCCTCACAGTGACCAAAATTGCCATTTTTAAAGAGTTTTGCTTACTCAAAAGCTCCAATTTTTACTAATTTCAGGTACCGAAATTACTTTAAACACACTTATTTTAGTTGAAAAACTCATAATTCACATCCAACAGTCATTTACAGTCAAAAGATTAAATGTTAAAATGTAATCCATATTGACCATTTTGGCAACGTTCGACAAGTCCGGAGTCATCGTTTTTCATCAGAACATTGATTTTTTTACTGTACCAAAAATTATTCAAAATGTCAATTGGATCGTGCCTCATGTTGAATAACCACTTTTGAAACCCTCACAGTGACCAAAATTGCCATTTTTACAGAGTTTTGCTTACTCAAAAGCTCCAATTTTTACTAATTTCAGGTACCGAAATTACTTTAAACACACTTATTTTAGTTGAAAAACTCATAATTCACATCCAACAGTCATTTACAGTCAAAAGATTAAATGTTAAAATGTAATCCATATTGACCATTTTGGGAAAGCTCGACAGGTCCGGAGTCATCTTTTTTTCAGATAATTGATTTTTTGGAGTGTACCAAAAATGATTCAAAATGTCAATTGGATCGTGCCCCATGTGAATAACCACTTTTTAAACACTCATAGTGACCAAAATTGCCATTTTTACAGAGTTTTGCTTACTCAAAAGCTTCAATTTTGACCAATTTCAGGCACCGAAATGACTTTAAACACACTTATTTTAGTTGAAAAAGTCATAATTCACACCCAACAGTCATTTAGAGTCAAAAGATTAAAAGTTAAAATTTCATCCATATTGACCATTTTGGGAACGTTCGACAAGTTCGGAGTCATCGTTTTTCATCAGAAAATTGATTTTTTTTACTGTACCAAAAATTATTCAAAATGTCAATTGGATCGTGCCCCATGTTGAATAACCACTTTTGAAACCCTCATAGTGACCAAAATTGCCATTTTTACAGAGCTTTGCTTACTCAAAAGCTTCCATTTAGACCAATTTCAGGCACCAAAATGACTTTAAACACACTTATTTTAGTTGAACAAGTCATAATTCACATCCAACAGGCATTTAGAGTCAAAAGATTAAAAGTTAACATTTCATCCATGTTGACCATTTTGGGAAAGCTCGACAGGTCCGGAGTCATCTTTTTTTTCAGATAATTGATTTTTTGGAGTGTACCAAAAATGATTCAAAATGTCAATTGGATCGTGCCTCATGTGAATAACCACTTTTTAAACACTCATAGTGACCAAAATTGCCATTTTTACAGAGTTTTGCTTACACAAAAGCTTCAATTTTGACCAATTTCTGGCACAGAAATGACTTTAAACACACTTATTTTAGTTGAAAAAGTCATAATTCACATCCAACAGTCATTTACAGTCAAAAGATTAAATGTTAAAATTTCATCCATATTGACCATTTTGGGAATGTTCGACAGGTCCGGAGTCATCGTTTTTCACCAGAAAATTGATTTTTTGGAGTGTACCAAAAATGATTCAAAATGTCAATTGGATCGTGCCTCATGTTGAATAACCACTTTTGAAACCCTCACAGTGACCAAAATTGCCATTTTTACAGAGTTTTGCTTACTCAAAAGCTTCCATTTTGACCAATTTCAGGCACCAAAATGACTTTAAACAGACTTATTTTAGTTGAAAAAGTCATAATTCACATCCAACAGTCATTTAGAGTCAAAGATTAAAAGTTAAAATTTCATCCATGTTGACCATTTTGGGAAAGTTCGACAGTTGCGGAGTCATCGTTTTTTCAGATAATTGATTTTTTGGAGTGTACCAAAAATGATTCAAAATGTCAATTGGATCGTGCCTCATGTTGAATAACTGCTTTTGAAACCCTCACAGCGACCAAAATTGCCATTTTTACAGAGCTTTGCTTACTCAAAAGCTTCCATTTTGACCAATTTCAGGCACCAAAATGACTTTAAACAGACTTATTTTAGTTGAAAAAGTCATAATTCAAATCCAACAGTCATTTAGAGTAAAAAGATTAAAAGTTAAAATTTCATCCATGTTGACCATTTTGGGAAAGTTCGACAGTTGCGGGGTCATCGTTTTTTCAGATAATTGATTTTTTCGAGTGTACCAAAAATGATTCAAAATATCAATTGGATCGTGCCTCATGTTGAATAACCACTTTTGAAACCCTCACAGTGACCAAAATTGCCATTTTTACAGAGTTTTCTTACTCAAAAGCTTCCATTTTGACCAATTTCAGGCACCGAAATGACTTTAAACACACTTATTTTAGTTGAACAAGTCATAATTCACATCCAACAGTCATTTAGTCAAAAGATTAAATGTTAAAATTTCATCCATATTGGCCATTTTGGCAACGTTCGACAGGTCCGGAGTGATCGTTTTTGCATCAGAAAATTTATTTTTTGAAGTGTACCAAAAAATGATTCAAAATGTCAATTGGATCGTGCCTCGTGTTGAATAACCACTTTTGAAACCCTCACAGTGACCAAAATTGCCATTTTTACAGAGTTTTGCCTACTCAAAAGCTTCCATTTTGACCAATTTAAGGCACCGAAATGACTTTAAACACACTTATTTTAGTTGAAAAGTCATAATTCACATCCAACAGTCATTTAGAGTCAAAAGATTAAAAGTTAAAATTTCATCCATATTGACCATTTTGGGAAAGTTCGACAGGTCCGGAGTCATCGTTTTTCATCAGAAATTTGATTTTTTGGAGTGTACCAAAAATGATTCAAAATGTCAATTAGATTGTGCCTCATGTTGAATAACCACTTTTGAAACCCTCATAGTGACCAAAATTGCCATTTTTACAGAGCTTTGCTTACTCAAAAGCTTCCATTTTGACCAATTTCAGGCACCGAAATGACTTTAAACACACTTCTTTTAGTTGAAAAAGTCATATTTCACATCCAACAGTCATTTAGGGTCAAAAGATTAAATGTTAAAATTTCATCCATATTGGCCATTTTGGCAACGTTCGACAGCTCCGGAGTGATCATTTTTGCATCAGAAAATTGATTTTTTGGAGTGTACCAAAAATTATTCAAAATGTCAATTGGATCGTGCCTCATGTTGAATAACCACTTTTGAAACCCTCACAGTGACCAAAATTGCCATTTTTAAAGAGTTTTGCTTACTCAAAAGCTCCAATTTTTACTAATTTCAGGTACCGAAATTACTTTAAACACACTTATTTTAGTTGAAAAACTCATAATTCACATCCAACAGTCATTTACAGTCAAAAGATTAAATGTTAAAATGTAATCCATATTGACCATTTTGGCAACGTTCGACAAGTCCGGAGTCATCGTTTTTCATCAGAACATTGATTTTTTTACTGTACCAAAAATTATTCAAAATGTCAATTGGATCGTGCCTCATGTTGAATAACCACTTTTGAAACCCTCACAGTGACCAAAATTGCCATTTTTACAGAGTTTTGCTTACTCAAAAGCTCCAATTTTTACTAATTTCAGGTACCGAAATTACTTTAAACACACTTATTTTAGTTGAAAAACTCATAATTCACATCCAACAGTCATTTACAGTCAAAAGATTAAATGTTAAAATGTAATCCATATTGACCATTTTGGGAAAGCTCGACAGGTCCGGAGTCATCTTTTTTTCAGATAATTGATTTTTTGGAGTGTACCAAAAATGATTCAAAATGTCAATTGGATCGTGCCCCATGTGAATAACCACTTTTTAAACACTCATAGTGACCAAAATTGCCATTTTTACAGAGTTTTGCTTACTCAAAAGCTTCAATTTTGACCAATTTCAGGCACCGAAATGACTTTAAACACACTTATTTTAGTTGAAAAAGTCATAATTCACACCCAACAGTCATTTAGAGTCAAAAGATTAAAAGTTAAAATTTCATCCATATTGACCATTTTGGGAACGTTCGACAAGTTCGGAGTCATCGTTTTTCATCAGAAAATTGATTTTTTTTACTGTACCAAAAATTATTCAAAATGTCAATTGGATCGTGCCCCATGTTGAATAACCACTTTTGAAACCCTCATAGTGACCAAAATTGCCATTTTTACAGAGCTTTGCTTACTCAAAAGCTTCCATTTAGACCAATTTCAGGCACCAAAATGACTTTAAACACACTTATTTTAGTTGAACAAGTCATAATTCACATCCAACAGGCATTTAGAGTCAAAAGATTAAAAGTTAACATTTCATCCATGTTGACCATTTTGGGAAAGCTCGACAGGTCCGGAGTCATCTTTTTTTTCAGATAATTGATTTTTTGGAGTGTACCAAAAATGATTCAAAATGTCAATTGGATCGTGCCTCATGTGAATAACCACTTTTTAAACACTCATAGTGACCAAAATTGCCATTTTTACAGAGTTTTGCTTCCACAAAAGCTTCAATTTTGACCAATTTCTGGCACAGAAATGACTTTAAACACACTTATTTTAGTTGAAAAAGTCATAATTCACATCCAACAGTCATTTACAGTCAAAAGATTAAATGTTAAAATTTCATCCATATTGACCATTTTGGGAATGTTCGACAGGTCCGGAGTCATCGTTTTTCACCAGAAAATTGATTTTTTGGAGTGTACCAAAAATGATTCAAAATGTCAATTGGATCGTGCCTCATGTTGAATAACCACTTTTGAAACCCTCACAGTGACCAAAATTGCCATTTTTGCAGAGCTTTGCTTACTTAAAAGCTTCCATTTTAACCAATTTCAGGCACCGAAATTACTTTAAACACACTTATTTTAGTTGAAAAAGTCGAAATTTACGCCAACAGTCATTTACAGTCAAAAGATTAAATGTTAAAATGTAATCCATATTGACCATTTTGGGAACGTTTGACAGGTCCGGAGTCATCGTTTTTCATTAGAGATTTGATTTTTTGGAGTGTACCAAAAATGATTCAAAATGTCAATTGGATCGTGCCTCATGTTGAATAACCACTTTTGAAACCGTCACAGTGACCAAAATTGCCATTTTTACAAAGCTTTGCTTGCTCAAAATCTTCCATTTTGACCAATTTCAGGCACCGAAATGACTTTAAACACACTTATTTTAGTTGAACAAGTCATAATTCACATCCAACAGGCATTTAAAGTCAAAAGATTAAAAGTTAACATTTCATCCATGATGACCATTTTGGGAAAGCTCGACAGGTCCGGAGTCATCTTTTTTTTCAGATAATTGATTTTTTGGAGTGTACCAAAAATGATTCAAAATGTCAATTGGATCGTGCCTCATGTGAATAACCACTTTTTAAACACTCATAGTGACCAAAATTGCCATTTTTACAGAGTTTTGCTTACTCAAAAGCTTCAATTTTGACCAATTTCTGGCACGGAAATGACTTTAAACACACTTATTTTAGTTGAAAAAGTCATAATTCACATCCAACAGTCAATTAGAGTCAAAAGATTAAAAGTTAAAATTTCATCCATGTTGACCATTTTGGGAAAGTTCGACAGGTCCGGAGTCATCTTTTTTTTCAGATAATTGATTTTTTGGAGTGTACCAAAAATGATTAAAAATGTCAATTGGATCGTGCCTCATGTGAATAACCACTTTTTAAACACTCATAGTGACCAAAATTGCCATTTTTACAGAGTTTTGCTTACTCAAAAGCTTCAATTTTGACCAATTTCAGGCACCGAAATGACTTTAAACACACTTATTTTAGTTGAAAAAGTCATAATTCACACCCAACAGTCATTTAGAGTCAAAAGATTAAAAGTTAAAATTTCATCCATATTGACCATTTTGGGAACGTTCGACAAGTTCGGAGTCATCGTTTTTCATCAGAAAATTGATTTTTTTTACTGTACCAAAAATTATTCAAAATGTCAATTGGATCGTGCCTCATGTTGAATAACCACTTTTGAAACCCTCATAGTGACCAAAATTGCCATTTTTACAGAGCTTTGCTTACTCAAAAGCTTCCATCTAGACCAATTTCTGGCACCAAAATGACTTTAAACACACTTATTTTAGTTGAAAAAGTCATAATTCACATCCAACAGTCATTTAGAGTCAAAAGATTAAAAGTTAAAATTTCATCCATGTTGACCATTTTGGGAAAGTTTGACAGGTCCGGAGTCATCGTTTTTCATTAGAGATTTAATTTTTTGGAGTGTACCAAAAATGATTCAAAATGTCAATTGGATCGTGCATCATGTTGAATAACCACTTTTGAAACCGTCACAGTGACCAAAATTGCCATTTTTACACAGCTTTGCTTGCTCAAAATCTTCCATTTTGACCAATTTCAGGCACCGAAATGACTTTAAACACACTTATTTTAGTTGAACAAGTCATAATTCACATCCAACAGGCATTTAGAGTCAAAAGATTAAAAGTTAACATTTCATCCATGTTGACCATTTTGGGAAAGCTCGACAGGTCCGGAGTCATCTTTTTTTTCAGATAATTGATTTTTTGGAGTGTACCAAAAATGATTCAAAATGTCAATCGGATCGTGCCTCATGTGAATAACCACTTTTTAAACACTCATAGTGACCAAAATTGCCATTTTTACAGAGTTTTGCTTACTCAAAAGCTTCAATTTTGACCAATTTCTGGCACAGAAATGACTTTAAACACACTTATTTTAGTTGAAAAAGTCATAATTCACATCCAACAGTCATTTACAGTCAAAAGATTAAATGTTAAAATTTCATCCATATTGACCATTTTGGGAATGTTCGACAGGTCCGGAGTCATCGTTTTTCACCAGAAAATTGATTTTTTGGAGTGTACCAAAAATGATTCAAAATGTCAATTGGATCGTGCCTCATGTTGAATAACGACTTTTGAAACCCTCACAGTGACCAAAATTGCCATTTTTACAGAGCTTTGCTTACTTAAAAGCTTCCATTTTGACCAATTTCATGCACCGAAATTACTTTAAACACACTTATTTTAGTTGAAAAGTCATAATTCACATCCAACAGTCATTTAGAGTCAAAAGATTAAAAGTTAAAATTTCATCCATATTGACCATTTTGGGAAAGTTCGACAGGTCCGGAGTCATCGTTTTTCATCAGAAATTTGAATTTTTGGAGTGTACCAAAAATGATTCAAAATGTCAATGGCTCGTGCCTCATGTTGAATAACCACTTTTGAAACCGTCACAGTGACCAAAATTGCCATTTTTACAAAGCTTTGCTTGCTCAAAATCTTCCATTTTGACCAATTTCAGGCACCGAAATGACTTTAAACACACTTATTTTAGTTGAACAAGTCATAATTCACATCCAACAGGCATTTAAAGTCAAAAGATTAAAAGTTAACATTTCATCCATGATGACCATTTTGGGAAAGCTCGACAGGTCCGGAGTCATCTTTTTTTTCAGATAATTGATTTTTTGGAGTGTACCAAAAATGATTCAAAATGTCAATTGGATCGTGCCTCATGTGAATAACCACTTTTTAAACACTCATAGTGACCAAAATTGCCATTTTTACAGAGTTTTGCTTACTCAAAAGCTTCAATTTTGACCAATTTCTGGCACGGAAATGACTTTAAACACACTTATTTTAGTTGAAAAAGTCATAATTCACATCCAACAGTCAATTAGAGTCAAAAGATTAAAAGTTAAAATTTCATCCATGTTGACCATTTTGGGAAAGTTCGACAGGTCCGGAGTCATCTTTTTTTTCAGATAATTGATTTTTTGGAGTGTACCAAAAATGATTAAAAATGTCAATTGGATCGTGCCTCATGTGAATAACCACTTTTTAAACACTCATAGTGACCAAAATTGCCATTTTTACAGAGTTTTGCTTACTCAAAAGCTTCAATTTTGACCAATTTCAGGCACCGAAATGACTTTAAACACACTTATTTTAGTTGAAAAAGTCATAATTCACACCCAACAGTCATTTAGAGTCAAAAGATTAAAAGTTAAAATTTCATCCATATTGACCATTTTGGGAACGTTCGACAAGTTCGGAGTCATCGTTTTTCATCAGAAAATTGATTTTTTTTACTGTACCAAAAATTATTCAAAATGTCAATTGGATCGTGCCTCATGTTGAATAACCACTTTTGAAACCCTCATAGTGACCAAAATTGCCATTTTTACAGAGCTTTGCTTACTCAAAAGCTTCCATCTAGACCAATTTCTGGCACCAAAATGACTTTAAACACACTTATTTTAGTTGAAAAAGTCATAATTCACATCCAACAGTCATTTAGAGTCAAAAGATTAAAAGTTAAAATTTCATCCATGTTGACCATTTTGGGAAAGTTTGACAGGTCCGGAGTCATCGTTTTTCATTAGAGATTTAATTTTTTGGAGTGTACCAAAAATGATTCAAAATGTCAATTGGATCGTGCATCATGTTGAATAACCACTTTTGAAACCGTCACAGTGACCAAAATTGCCATTTTTACACAGCTTTGCTTGCTCAAAATCTTCCATTTTGACCAATTTCAGGCACCGAAATGACTTTAAACACACTTATTTTAGTTGAACAAGTCATAATTCACATCCAACAGGCATTTAGAGTCAAAAGATTAAAAGTTAACATTTCATCCATGTTGACCATTTTGGGAAAGCTCGACAGGTCCGGAGTCATCTTTTTTTTCAGATAATTGATTTTTTGGAGTGTACCAAAAATGATTCAAAATGTCAATCGGATCGTGCCTCATGTGAATAACCACTTTTTAAACACTCATAGTGACCAAAATTGCCATTTTTACAGAGTTTTGCTTACTCAAAAGCTTCAATTTTGACCAATTTCTGGCACAGAAATGACTTTAAACACACTTATTTTAGTTGAAAAAGTCATAATTCACATCCAACAGTCATTTACAGTCAAAAGATTAAATGTTAAAATTTCATCCATATTGACCATTTTGGGAATGTTCGACAGGTCCGGAGTCATCGTTTTTCACCAGAAAATTGATTTTTTGGAGTGTACCAAAAATGATTCAAAATGTCAATTGGATCGTGCCTCATGTTGAATAACGACTTTTGAAACCCTCACAGTGACCAAAATTGCCATTTTTACAGAGCTTTGCTTACTTAAAAGCTTCCATTTTGACCAATTTCATGCACCGAAATTACTTTAAACACACTTATTTTAGTTGAAAAGTCATAATTCACATCCAACAGTCATTTAGAGTCAAAAGATTAAAAGTTAAAATTTCATCCATATTGACCATTTTGGGAAAGTTCGACAGGTCCGGAGTCATCGTTTTTCATCAGAAATTTGAATTTTTGGAGTGTACCAAAAATGATTCAAAATGTCAATGGCTCGTGCCTCATGTTGAATAACCACTTTTGAAACCCTCATAGTGACCAAAATTGCCATTTTTACAGAGCTTTGCTTACTTAAAAGCTTCCATTTTAACCAATTTCAGGCACCGAAATTACTTTAAACACACTTATTTTAGTTGAAAAAGTCGTAATTTACGCCAACAGTCATTTACAGTCAAAAGATTAAATGTTAAAATTTCATCCATATTGACCATTTTGGGAACGTTCGACAGGTCCGGAGTCATCGTTTTTCATCAGAAAATTGATTTTTGGAGTGTACCAAAAATGATTCAAAATGTCAATTGGATCGTGCCTCATGTTGAATAACCACTTTTGAAACCCTCACAGTGACCAAAATTGCCATTTTTACAGAGTTTTGCTTACTCAAAAGCTTCCATTTTGACCAATTTCAGGCACCGAACTGACTTTAAACACACTTCTTTTAGTTGAAAAGGTCATATTTCACATCCAACAGTCATTTAGGGTCAAAAGATTAAATGTTAAAATTTCATCCATATTGGCCATTTTGGCAACGTTCAACAGGTCCGGAGTGATCGTTTTTGCATCAGAAAATTGATTTTTTGGAGTGTACCAAAAATTATTCAAAATGTCAATTGGATCGTGCCTCATGTTGAATAACCACTTTTGAAACCCTCACAGTGACCAAAATTGCCATTTTTACAGAGTTTTGCTTATTCAAAAGATTCAATTTGTACTAATTTCAGGTACCGAAATTACTTTAGACACACTTATTTTAGTTGAAAAACTCATAATTCACATCCAACAGTCATTTACAGTCAAAAGATTAAATGTTAAAATGTAATCCATATTGACCATTTTGGGAACGTTCGACAAGTCCGGAGTCATCGTTTTTCATCAGAAAATTGATTTTTTTACAGTACCAAAAATTATTCAAAATGTCAATTGGATCGTGCCTCATGTTGAATAAGCACTTTTGAAACCCTCATAGTGACCAAAATTGCCATTTTTACATAGCTTTGCTTACTCAAAAGCTTCCATGTTGACCAATTTCAGGCACCGAAATGACTTTAAACACACTTATTTTAGTTGAAAAAGTCATAATTCACATCCAACAGTCATTTAGAGTCAAAAGATTAAAAGTTAAAATTTCATCCATATTGACCATTTTGGGAAAGTTTGACAGGTCCGGAGTCATCGTTTTTCATTAGAGATTTGATTTTTTGGAGTGTACCAAAAATGATTCAAAATGTCAATTGGATCGTGCCTCATGTTGAATAACCACTTTTGAAACCGTCACAGTGACCAAAATTGCCATTTTTACAGAGCTTTGCTTGCTCAAAATCTTAAATTTTGACCAATTTCAGGCATCGAAATGACTTTAAACACACTTATTTTAGTTGAACAAGTCATAATTCACATCCAACAGGCATTTAGAGTCAAAAGATTAAAAGTTAACATTTCATCCATGATGACCATTTTGGGAAAGCTCGACAGGTCCGGAGTCATCTTTTTTTTCAGATAATTGATTTTTTGGAGTGTACCAAAAATGATTCAAAATGTCAATTGGATCGTGCCTCATGTGAATAACCACTTTTTAAACACTCATAGTGACCAAAATTGCCATTTTTACAGAGCTTTGCTTACTTAAAAGCTTCCATTTTAACCAATTTCATGCACCGAAATTACTTTAAACACACTTATTTTAGTTGAAAACTCATATTTCACAGCCAACAGTCATTTACAGTCAATAGATTAAATGTTAAAATTTCATCCATATTGACCATTTTGGGAACGTTCGACAGTTGCGGAGTCATCGTTTTTTCAGATAATTGATTTTTTCGAGTGTACCAAAAATGATTCAAAATGTCAATTGGATCGTGCCTCATGTTGAATATCTACTTTTGAAACCCTCATACTGACCAAAATTGCCATTTTTACAGAGTTTTGCTTACTCAAAAGCTTCAATTTTGACACATTTCTGGCACAGAATCACTTTAAACACACTTATTTTAGTTGAAAAAGTCATAATTCACATCCAACAGTCATTTAGAGTCAAAAGATTAAAAGTTAAAATTTCATCCATGTTGACTATTTTGGGAAAGTTTGACAGTTGCGGAGTCATCGTTTTTTCAGATAATTTATTTTTTGGAGTGTACCAAAAATTATTCAAAATGTCAATTGGATCGTGCCTCATTTGAATAACCACTTTTGAAACCCTCATAGTGACCAAAATTGCCATTTTTACAGAGCTTTGCTTACTTAAAACCTTCCATTTTAACCAATTTCAGGCACCGAAATTACTTTGAACACACTTATTTTAGTTGAAAAAGTCGTAATTTACATCCAACAGTCATTTACAGTCAAAAGATTAAATGTTAAAATTTCATCCATATTGACCATTTTGGGAACGTTCGACAGGTCCGGAGTCATCGTTTTTCATCAGAAAATTGATTTTTGGAGTGTACCAAAAATGATTCAAAATTGCAATTGGATCGTGCCTCATGTTGAATAACCACTTTTAAAACCCTCGCAGTGACCAAAATTGCCATTTTTACAGAGTTTTGCTTACTCAAAAGCTTCCATTTTGACCAATTTCAGGCACCGAAATGACTTTAAACACACTTCTTTTAGTTGAAAAAGTCATATTTCACAGCCAACAGTCATTTACAGTCAAAAGATTAAATGTTAAAATTTCGTCCATATTGACCATTTTGGGAACGTTCGACAGGTCCGGAGTCGTCGTTTTTCATCAGAAAATTGATTTGTGGAGTGTACCAAAAATGATTCAAAATGTCAATTGGATCGTGCCTCATGTTGAATAACCACTTTTGAAACCCTCACAGTGACCAAAATTGCCATTTTTACAGAGTTTTGCTTACTCAAAAGCTTCCATTTTGACCAATTTCAGGCACCAAAATGACTTTAAACAGACTTATTTTAGTTGAAAAAGTCATAATTCACATCCAACAGTCATTTAGAGTCAAAAGATTAAAAGTTAAAATTTCATCCATGTTGACCATTTTGGGAAAGTTCGACAGTTGCAGAGTCATCGTTTTTTCAAATAATTGATTTTTTGGAGTGTACCAAAAATGATTCAAAATGTCAATTGGATCGTGCCTCATGTTGAATAACTGCTTTTGAAACCCTCACAGCGACCAAAATTGCCATTTTTACAGAGCTTTGCTTACTCAAAAGCTTCCATTTTGACCAATTTCAGGCACCAAAATGACTTTAAACAGACTTATTTTAGTTGAAAAAGTCATAATTCAAATCCAACAGTCATTTAGAGTCAAAAGATTAAAAGTTAAAATTTCATCCATGTTGACCATTTTGGGAAAGTTCGACAGTTGCGGAGTCATCGTTTTTTCAGATAATTGATTTTTTCGAGTGTACCAAAAATGATTCAAAATATCAATTGGATCGTGCCTCATGTTGAATAACCACTTTTGAAACCCTCACAGTGACCAAAATTGCCATTTTTACAGAGTTTTCTTACTCAAAAGCTTCCATTTTGACCAATTTCAGGCACCGAAATGACTTTAAACACACTTATTTTAGTTGAACAAGTCATAATTCACATCCAACAGTCATTTAGTCAAAAGATTAAATGTTAAAATTTCATCCTTATTGGCCATTTTGGCAACGTTCGACAGGTCCGGAGTGATCGTTTTTGCATCAGAAAATTTATTTTTTGAAGTGTACCAAAAAATGATTCAAAATGTCAATTGGATCGTGCCTCGTGTTGAATAACCACTTTTGAAACCCTCACAGTGACCAAAATTGCCATTTTTACAGAGTTTTGCCTACTCAAAAGCTTCCATTTTGACCAATTTAAGGCATCGAAATGACTTTAAACACACTTATATTAGTTGAAAAGTCATAATTCACATCCAACAGTCATTTAGAGTCAAAAGATTAAAAGTTAAAATTTCATCCATATTGACCATTTTGGGAAAGTTCGACAGGTCCGGAGTCATCGTTTTTCATCAGAAATTTGATTTTTTGGAGTGTACCAAAAATGATTCAAAATGTCAATTGGATTGTGCCTCATGTTGAATAACCACTTTTGAAACCCTCATAGTGACCAAAATTGCCATTTTTACAGAGCTTTGCTTACTCAAAAGCTTCAATTTTGACCAATTTCAGGCACCGAAATGACTTTAAACACACTTATTTTAGTTGAAAAAGTCATAATTCACACCCAACAGTCATTTAGAATCAAAAGATTAAAAGTTAAAATTTCATCCATATTGACCATTTTGGGAACGTTCGACAAGTTCGGAGTCATCGTTTTTCATCAGAAAATTGATTTTTTTTACTGTACCAAAAATTATTCTAAATGTCAATTGGATCGTGCCTCATGTTGAATAACCACTTTTGAAACCCTCATAGTGACCAAAATTGCCATTTTTACAGAGCTTTGCTTACTTAAAAGCTTCCATCTAGACCAATTTCTGGCACCAAAATGACTTTAAACACACTTATTTTAGTTGAAAAAGTCATAATTCACATCCAACAGTCATTTAGAGTCAAAAGATTAAAAGTTAAAATTTCATCCATGTTGACCATTTTGGGAAAGTTTGACAGGTCCGGAGTCATTGTTTTTCATTAGAGATTTAATTTTTTGGAGTGTACCAAAAATGATTCAAAATGTCAATTGGATCGTGCCTCATGTTGAATAACCACTTTTGAAACCGTCACAGTGACCAAAATTGCCATTTTTACACAGCTTTGCTTGCTCAAAATCTTCCATTTTGACCAATTTCAGGCACCGAAATGACTTTAAACACACTTATTTTAGTTGAACAAGTCATAATTCACATCCAACAGGCATTTAGAGTCAAAAGATTAAAAGTTAACATTTCATCCATGTTGACCATTTTGGGAAAGCTCGACAGGTCCGGAGTCATCTTTTTTTTCAGATAATTGATTTTTTGGAGTGTACCAAAAATGATTCAAAATGTCAATTGGATCGTGCCTCATGTGAATAACCACTTTTTAAACACTCATAGTGACCAAAATTGCCATTTTTACAGAGTTTTGCTTACTCAAAAGCTTCAATTTTGACCAATTTCTGGCACAGAAATGACTTTAAACACACTTATTTTAGTTGAAAAAGTCATAATTCACATCCAACAGTCATTTACAGTCAAAAGATTAAATGTTAAAATTTCATCCATATTGACCATTTTGGGAATGTTCGACAGGTCCGGAGTCATCGTTTTTCACCAGAAAATTGATTTTTTGGAGTGTACCAAAAATGATTCAAAATGTCAATTGGATCGTGCCTCATGTTGAATAACCACTTTTGAAACCCTCACAGTGACCAAAATTGCCATTTTTACAGAGCTTTGCTTACTTAAAAGCTTCCATTTTGACCAATTTCATGCACCGAAATTACTTTAAACACACTTATTTTAGTTGAAAAGTCATAAATCACATCCAACAGTCATTTAGAGTCAAAAGATTAAAAGTTAAAATTTCATCCATATTGACCATTTTGGGAAAGTTCGACAGGTCCGGAGTCATCGTTTTTCATCAGAAATTTGAATTTTTGGAGTGTACCAAAAATGATTCAAAATGTCAATGGCTCGTGCCTCATGTTGAATAACCACTTTTGAAACCCTCATAGTGACCAAAATTGCCATTTTTACAGAGCTTTGCTTACTTAAAAGCTTCCATTTTAACCAATTTCAGGCACCGAAATTACTTTAAACACACTTATTTTAGTTGAAAAAGTCGTAATTTACGCCAACAGTCATTTACAGTCAAAAGATTAAATGTTAAAATTTCATCCATATTGACCATTTTGGGAACGTTCGACAGGTCCGGAGTCATCGTTTTTCATCAGAAAATTGATTTTTGGAGTGTACCAAAAATGATTCAAAATGTCAATTGGATCGTGCCTCATGTTGAATAACCACTTTTGAAACCCTCACAGTGACCAAAATTGCCATTTTTACAGAGTTTTGCTTACTCAAAAGCTTCCATTTTGACCAATTTCAGGCACCGAACTGAATTTAAACACACTTCTTTTAGTTGAAAAGGTCATATTTCACATCCAACAGTCATTTAGGGTCAAAAGATTAAATGTTAAAATTTCATCCATATTGGCCATTTTGGCAACGTTCGACAGGTCCGGAGTGATCGTTTTTGCATCAGAAAATTGATTTTTTGGAGTGTACCAAAAATTATTCAAAATGTCAATTGGATCGTGCCTCATGTTGAATAACCACTTTTGAAACCCTCACAGTGACCAAAATTGCCATTTTTACAGAGTTTTGCTTATTCAAAAGATTCAATTTGTACTAATTTCAGGTACCGAAATTACTTTAGACACACTTCTTTTAGTTGAAAAACTCATAATTCACATCCAACAGTCATTTACAGTCAAAAGATTAAATGTTAAAATGTAATCCATATTGACCATTTTGGGAACCTTCGACAAGTCCGGAGTCATCGTTTTTCATCAGAAAATTGATTTTTTTACAGTACCAAAAATTATTCAAAATGTCAATTGGATCGTGCCTCATGTTGAATAAGCACTTTTGAAACCCTCATAGTGACCAAAATTGCCATTTTTACATAGCTTTGCTTACTCAAAAGCTTCCATGTTGACCAATTTCAGGCACCAAAATGACTTTAAACACACTTATTTTAGTTGAAAAAGTCATAATTCACATCCAACAGTCATTTAGAGTCAAAAGATTAAAAGTTAAAATTTCATCCATATTGACCATTTTGGGAAAGTTTGACAGGTCCGGAGTCATCGTTTTTCATTAGAGATTTGATTTTTTGGAGTGTACCAAAAATGATTCAAAATGTCAATTGGATCGTGCCTCATGTTGAATAACCACTTTTGAAACCGTCACAGTGACCAAAATTGCCATTTTTACAGAGCTTTGCTTGCTCAAAATCTTAAATTTTGACCAATTTCAGGCATCGAAATGACTTTAAACACACTTATTTTAGTTGAACAAGTCATAATTCACATCCAACAGGCATTTAGAGTCAAAAGATTAAAAGTTAACATTTCATCCATGATGACCATTTTGGGAAAGCTCGACAGGTCCGGAGTCATCTTTTTTTTCAGATAATTGATTTTTTGGAGTGTACCAAAAATGATTCAAAATGTCAATTGGATCGTGCCTCATGTGAATAACCACTTTTTAAACACTCATAGTGACCAAAATTGCCATTTTTACAGAGCTTTGCTTACTTAAAAGCTTCCATTTTAACCAATTTCATGCACCGAAATTACTTTAAACACACTTATTTTAGTTGAAAACTCATATTTCACAGCCAACAGTCATTTACAGTCAATAGATTAAATGTTAAAATTTCATCCATATTGACCATTTTGGGAACGTTCGACAGTTGCGGAGTCATCGTTTTTTCAGATAATTGATTTTTTCGAGTGTACCAAAAATGATTCAAAATGTCAATTGGATCGTGCCTCATGTTGAATATCTACTTTTGAAACCCTCATACTGACCAAAATTGCCATTTTTACAGAGTTTTGCTTACTCAAAAGCTTCAATTTTGACACATTTCTGGCACAGAATCACTTTAAACACACTTATTTTAGTTGAAAAAGTCATAATTCACATCCAACAGTCATTTAGAGTCAAAAGATTAAAAGTTAAAATTTCATCCATGTTGACTATTTTGGGAAAGTTCGACAGTTGCGGAGTCATCGTTTTTTCAGATAATTTATTTTTTGGAGTGTACCAAAAATTATTCAAAATGTCAATTGGATCGTGCCTCATTTGAATAACCACTTTTGAAACCCTCATAGTGACCAAAATTGCCATTTTTACAGAGCTTTGCTTACTTAAAACCTTCCATTTTAACCAATTTCAGGCACCGAAATTACTTTGAACACACTTATTTTAGTTGAAAAAGTCGTAATTTACATCCAACAGTCATTTACAGTCAAAAGATTAAATGTTAAAATTTCATCCATATTGACCATTTTGGGAACGTTCGACAGGTCCGGAGTCATCGTTTTTCATCAGAAAATTGATTTTTGGAGTGTACCAAAAATGATTCAAAATTGTAATTGGATCGTGCCTCATGTTGAATAACCACTTTTAAAACCCTCGCAGTGACCAAAATTGCCATTTTTACAGAGTTTTGCTTACTCAAAAGCTTCCATTTTGACCAATTTCAGGCACCGAAATGACTTTAAACACACTTCTTTTAGTTGAAAAAGTCATATTTCACAGCCAACAGTCATTTACAGTCAAAAGATTAAATGTTAAAATTTCGTCCATATTGACCATTTTGGGAACGTTCGACAGGTCCGGAGTCGTCGTTTTTCATCAGAAAATTGATTTGTGGAGTGTACCAAAAATGATTCAAAATGTCAATTGGATCGTGCCTCATGTTGAATAACCACTTTTGAAACCCTCACAGTGACCAAAATTGCCATTTTTACAGAGTTTTGCTTACTCAAAAGCTTCCATTTTGACCAATTTCAGGCACCAAAATGACTTTAAACAGACTTATTTTAGTTGAAAAAGTCATAATTCACATCCAACAGTCATTTAGAGTCAAAAGATTAAAAGTTAAAATTTCATCCATGTTGACCATTTTGGGAAAGTTCGACAGTTGCGGAGTCATCGTTTTTTCAGATAATTGATTTTTTGGAGTGTACCAAAAATGATTCAAAATGTCAATTGGATCGTGCCTCATGTTGAATAACTGCTTTTGAAACCCTCACAGCGACCAAAATTGCCATTTTTACAGAGCTTTGCTTACTCAAAAGCTTCCATTTTAACCAATTTCAGGCACCAAAATGACTTTAAACAGACTTATTTTAGTTGAAAAAGTCATAATTCAAATCCAACAGTCATTTAGAGTCAAAAGATTAAAAGTTAAAATTTCATCCATGTTGACCATTTTGGGAAAGTTCGACAGTTGCGGAGTCATCGTTTTTTCAGATAATTGATTTTTTCGAGTGTACCAAAAATGATTCAAAATATCAATTGGATCGTGCCTCATGTTGAATAACCACTTTTGAAACCCTCACAGTGACCAAAATTGCCATTTTTACAGAGTTTTCTTACTCAAAAGCTTCAATTTTGACCAATTTCAGGCACCGAAATGACTTTAAACACACTTATTTTAGTTGAACAAGTCATAATTCACATCCAACAGTCATTTAGTCAAAAGATTAAATGTTAAAATTTCATCCTTATTGGCCATTTTGGCAACGTTCGACAGGTCCGGAGTGATCGTTTTTGCATCAGAAAATTTATTTTTTGAAGTGTACCAAAAAATGATTCAAAATGTCAATTGGATCGTGCCTCATGTTGAATAACCACTTTTGAAACCCTCACAGTGACCAAAATTGCCATTTTTACAGAGTTTTGCCTACTCAAAAGCTTCCATTTTGACCAATTTAAGGCATCGAAATGACTTTAAACACACTTATTTTAGTTGAAAAGTCATAATTCACATCCAACAGTCATTTAGAGTCAAAAGATTAAAAGTTAAAATTTCATCCATATTGACCATTTTGGGAAAGTTCGACAGGTCCGGAGTCATCGTTTTTCATCAGAAATTTGATTTTTTGGAGTGTACCAAAAATGATTCAAAATGTCAATTGGATTGTGCCTCATGTTGAATAACCACTTTTGAAACCCTCATAGTGACCAAAATTGCCATTTTTACAGAGCTTTGCTTACTCAAAAGCTTCCATTTTGACCAATTTCAGGCACCGAAATGACTTTAAACACACTTCTTTTAGTTGAAAAAGTCATATTTCACATCCAACAGTCATTTAGGGTCAAAAGATTAAATGTTAAAATTTCATCCATATTGACCATTTTGGGAACGTTCGACAGGTCCGGAGTGATCGTTTTTGCATCAGAAAATTGATTTTTGGAGTGTACCAAAAATGATTCAAAATGTCAATTGGATCGTGCCTCATGTTGAATAACCACTTTTGAAACCCTCACAGTGACCAAAATTGCCATTTTTACAGAGTTTTGCTTACTCAAAAGATTCAATTTGTACTAATTTCAGGTACCGAAATTACTTTAGACACACTTATTTTAGTTGAAAAACTCATAATTCACATCCAACAGTCATTTACAGTCAAAAGATTAAATGTTAAAATGTAATCCATATTGACCATTTTGGGAACGTTTGACAGGTCCGGAGTCATCGTTTTTCATTAGAGATTTGATTTTTTGGAGTGTACCAAAAATGATTCAAAATGTCAATTGGATCGTGCCTCATGTTGAATAACCACTTTTGAAACCGTCACAGTGACCAAAATTGCCATTTTTACACAGCTTTGCTTGCTCAAAATCTTCCATTTTGACCAATTTCAGGCACCGAAATGACTTTAAACACACTTATTTTAGTTGAACAAGTCATAATTCACATCCAACAGGCATTTAAAGTCAAAAGATGAAAAGTTAAAATTCCATCCATGTTGACCATTTTGGGAAAGTTCGACAGTTGCGGAGTCATCGTTTTTTCAGATAATTTATTTTTTGAAGTGTACCAAAAATGATTCAAAATGTCAATTGGATCGTGCCTCATGTTGAATAACTGCTTTTGAAACCCTCACAGTGACCAAAATTGCAATTTTTACAGAGTTTTGCTTACTCAAAAGCTTCCATTTTGACCAATTTCAGGCACCGAAATGACTTTAAACACACTTCTTTTAGTTGAAAAAGTCATATTTCACATCCAACAGTCATTTAGGGTCAAAAGATTAAATGTTAAAATTTCATCCATATTGGCCATTTTGGCAACGTTCGACAGGTCCGGAGTCATCGTTTTTCATCAGAAAATTGATTTTTTTACTGTACCAAAAATTATTCAAAATGTCAATTGGATCGTGCCTCATGTTGAATAACCACTTTTGAAACCCTCACAGTGACCAAAATTGCCATTTTTACAGAGTTTTGCTTACTCAAAAGCTTCAATTTTGACTAATTTCAGGTACCGAAATTACTTTAAACACATTTATTTTAGTTGAAAAACTCATAATTCACATCCAACAGTCATTTACAGTCAAAAGATTAAATGTTAAAATGTAATCCATATTGACCATTTTGGGAACGTTCGACAAGTCCAGAGTCATCGTTTTTCATCAGAAAATTGATTTTTTTACTGTACCAAAAATTATTCAAAATGTCAATTGGATCGTGCCTCATGTTGAATAACCACTTTTGAAACCCTCATAGTGACCAAAATTGCCATTTTTACAGAGCTTTGCTTACTCAAAAGCTTCCATTTTGACCAATTTCAGGCACCAAAATGACTTTAAACACACTTATTTTAGTTGAAAAACTCATATTTCACAGCCAACAGTCATTTACAGTCAAAAGATTAAATGTTAAAATTTCATCCATATTGACCATTTTGGGAACGTTCGACAGGTCCGGAGTCATCGTTTGTCATCAGAAAAGTGATTTTTGGAGTGTACCAAAAGTGATTCAAAATGTCAATTGGATCGTGCCTCATGTTGAATAACCACTTTTGAAACCCTCACAGTGACCAAAATTGCCATTTTTTCAGAGTTTTGCTTACTCAAAAGCTTCCATTTTGACCAATTCCAGGCACCAAAATGACTTTAAACAGACTTATTTTAGTTGAAAAAGTCATTATTCACATCCAACAGTCATTTAGAGTCAAAAGATTAAAAGATAACATTTCATCCATGTTGACCATTTTGGGAAAGTTCGACAGGTCCGGAGTCATCGTTTTTCATCAGCAAATTGATATTTTATAGTGTACCAAAAATGATTCAAAATGTCAATTGGATCGTGCCTCATGTTGAATAACCACTTTTGAAACCCTCACAGTGACCAAAATTGCCATTTTTACAGAGTTTTGCTTACTCAAAAGCTTCCATTTTGACCAATTTCAGGCACCAGAGTGACTTTAAACAGACTTATTTTAGTTGAAAAGTCATAATTCACATCCAACAGTCATTTAGAGTCAAAAGATTAAAAGTTAAAATTCCATCCATGTTGACCATTTTGGGAAAGTTCGACAGTTGCGGAGTCATCGTTTTTTCAGATAATTTATTTTTTGAAGTGTACCAAAAATGATTCAAAATGTCAATTGGATCGTGCCTCATGTTGAATAACTGCTTTTGAAACCCTCACAGTGACCAAAATTGCAACTTTTTACAGAGTTTTGCTTACTCAAAAGCTTCCATTTTGACCAATTTCAGGCACCGAAATGACTTTAAACACACTTCTTTTAGTTGAAAAAGTCATATTTCACATCCAACAGTCATTTAGGGTCAAAAGATTAAATGTTAAAATTTCATCCATATTGGCCATTTTGGCAACGTTCGACAGGTCCGGAGTCATCGTTTTTCATCAGAAAATTGATTTTTTTACTGTACCAAAAATTATTCAAAATGTCAATTGGATCGTGCCTCATGTTGAATAACCACTTTTGAAACCCTCACAGTGACCAAAATTGCCATTTTTACAGAGTTTTGCTTACTCAAAAGCTTCAATTTTGACTAATTTCAGGTACCGAAATTACTTTAAACACATTTATTTTAGTTGAAAAACTCATAATTCACATCCAACAGTCATTTACAGTCAAAAGATTAAATGTTAAAATGTAATCCATATTGACCATTTTGGGAACGTTCGACAAGTCCAGAGTCATCGTTTTTCATCAGAAAATTGATTTTTTTACTGTACCAAAAATTATTCAAAATGTCAATTGGATCGTGCCTCATGTTGAATAACCACTTTTGAAACCCTCATAGTGACCAAAATTGCCATTTTTACAGAGCTTTGCTTACTCAAAAGCTTCCATTTTGACCAATTTCAGGCACCAAAATGACTTTAAACACACTTATTTTAGTTGAAAAACTCATATTTCACAGCCAACAGTCATTTACAGTCAAAAGATTAAATGTTAAAATTTCATCCATATTGACCATTTTGGGAACGTTCGACAGGTCCGGAGTCATCGTTTTTCATCAGAAAAATGATTTTTGGAGTGTACCAAAAATGATTCAAAATGTCAATTGGATCGTGCCTCATGTTGAATAACCACTTTTGAAACCCTCACAGTGACCAAAATTGCCATTTTTACAGAGTTTTGCTTACTCAAAAGCTTCCATTTTGACCAATTCCAGGCACCAAAATGTCTTTAAACAGACTTATTTTAGTTGAAAAAGTCATAATTCACATCCAACAGTCATTTAGAGTCAAAAGATTAAAAGTTAAAATTTCATCCATGTTGACCATTTTGGGAAAGTTCGACAGTTGCGGAGTCATCGTTTTTTCAGATAATTGATTTTTTGGAGTGTACCAAAAATGATTCAAAATGTCAATTGGATCGTGCCTCATGTTGAATAACCACTTTTGAAACCGTCACAGTGACCAAAATTGCCATTTTTACACAGCTTTGCTTGCTCAAAATCTTCCATTTTGACCAATTTCAGGCACCAAAATGACTTTAAACACACTTATTTTAGTTGAACAAGTCATAATTCACATCCAACAGGCATTTAAAGTCAAAAGATGAAAAGTTAACATTTCATCCATGATGACCATTTTGGGAAAGCTCGACAGGTCCGGAGTCATCTTTTTTTTCAGATAATTGATTTTTTGGAGTGTACCAAAAATGATTCAAAATGTCAATTGGATCGTGCCTCATGTGAATAACCACTTTTGAAACCCTCACAGTGACCAAAATTGCCATTTTTACAGAGTTTTGCTTACTCAAAAGCTTCAATTTTGACCAATTTCTGGCACAGAAATGACTTTAAACACACTTCTTTTAGTTGAAAAAGTCATATTTCACATCCAACAGTCATTTACAGTCAAAAGATTAAATGTTAAAATTTCATCCATATTGACCATTTTGGGAACGTTCGACAGGTCCGGAGTGATCGTTTTTGCATCAAAAAATTGATTTTTGGAGTGTACCAAAAATGATTCAAAATGTCAATTGGATCGTGCCTCATGTTGAATAACCACTTTTGAAACCCTCACAGTGACCAAAATTGCCATTTTTACAGAGTTTTGCTTACTCAAAAGATTCAATTTGTACTAATTTCAGGTACCGAAATTACTTTAGACACACTTATTTTAGTTGAAAAACTCATAATTCACATCCAACAGTCATTTACAGTCAAAAGATTAAATGTTAAAATGTAATCCATATTGACCATTTTGGGAACGTTTGACAGGTCCGGAGTCATCGTTTTTCATTAGAGATTTGATTTTTTGGAGTGTACCAAAAATGATTCAAAATGTCAATTGGATCGTGCCTCATGTTGAATAACCACTTTTGAAACCGTCACAGTGACCAAAATTGCCATTTTTACACAGCTTTGCTTGCTCAAAATCTTCCATTTTGACCAATTTCAGGCACCGAAATGACTTTAAACACACTTATTTTAGTTGAACAAGTCATAATTCACATCCAACAGGCATTTAAAGTCAAAAGATGAAAAGTTAAAATTCCATCCATGTTGACCATTTTGGGAAAGTTCGACAGTTGCGGAGTCATCGTTTTTTCAGATAATTTATTTTTTGAAGTGTACCAAAAATGATTCAAAATGTCAATTGGATCGTGCCTCATGTTGAATAACTGCTTTTGAAACCCTCACAGTGACCAAAATTGCAATTTTTACAGAGTTTTGCTTACTCAAAAGCTTCCATTTTGACCAATTTCAGGCACCGAAATGACTTTAAACACACTTCTTTTAGTTGAAAAAGTCATATTTCACATCCAACAGTCATTTAGGGTCAAAAGATTAAATGTTAAAATTTCATCCATATTGGCCATTTTGGCAACGTTCGACAGGTCCGGAGTCATCGTTTTTCATCAGAAAATTGATTTTTTTACTGTACCAAAAATTATTCAAAATGTCAATTGGATCGTGCCTCATGTTGAATAACCACTTTTGAAACCCTCACAGTGACCAAAATTGCCATTTTTACAGAGTTTTGCTTACTCAAAAGCTTCAATTTTGACTAATTTCAGGTACCGAAATTACTTTAAACACATTTATTTTAGTTGAAAAACTCATAATTCACATCCAACAGTCATTTACAGTCAAAAGATTAAATGTTAAAATGTAATCCATATTGACCATTTTGGGAACGTTCGACAAGTCCAGAGTCATCGTTTTTCATCAGAAAATTGATTTTTTTACTGTACCAAAAATTATTCAAAATGTCAATTGGATCGTGCCTCATGTTGAATAACCACTTTTGAAACCCTCATAGTGACCAAAATTGCCATTTTTACAGAGCTTTGCTTACTCAAAAGCTTCCATTTTGACCAATTTCAGGCACCAAAATGACTTTAAACACACTTATTTTAGTTGAAAAACTCATATTTCACAGCCAACAGTCATTTACAGTCAAAAGATAAATGTTAAAATTTCATCCATATTGACCATTTTGGGAACGTTCGACAGGTCCGGAGTCATCGTTTTTCATCAGAAAAGTGATTTTTGGAGTGTACCAAAAGTGATTCAAAATGTCAATTGGATCGTGCCTCATGTTGAATAACCACTTTTGAAACCCTCACAGTGACCAAAATTGCCATTTTTACAGAGTTTTGCTTACTCAAAAGCTTCCATTTTGACCAATTCCAGGCACCAAAATGACTTTAAACAGACTTATTTTAGTTGAAAAAGTCATTATTCACATCCAACAGTCATTTAGAGTCAAAAGATTAAAAGATAACATTTCATCCATGTTGACCATTTTGGGAAAGTTCGACAGGTCCGGAGTCATCGTTTTTCATCAGCAAATTGATATTTTATAGTGTACCAAAAATGATTCAAAATGTCAATTGGATCGTGCCTCATGTTGAATAACCACTTTTGAAACCCTCACAGTGACCAAAATTGCCATTTTTACAGAGTTTTGCTTACTCAAAAGCTTCCATTTTGACCAATTTCAGGCACCAAAATGACTTTAAACAGACTTATTTTAGTTGAAAAGTCATAATTCACATCCAACAGTCATTTA
Source organism: Lissotriton helveticus (assembly GCF_964261635.1). Classification (NCBI taxonomy): domain Eukaryota; kingdom Metazoa; phylum Chordata; class Amphibia; order Caudata; family Salamandridae; genus Lissotriton; species Lissotriton helveticus. Next base: position 341,079,177 of record NC_136072.1, read on the forward strand.
GAGTAAAAAGATTAAAAGTTAAAATTCCATCCATGTTGACCATTTTGGGAAAGTTCGACAGTTGCGGAGTCATCGTTTTTTCAGATAATTTATTTTTTGAAGTGTACCAAAAATGATTCAAAATGTCAATTGGATCGTGCCTCATGTTGAATAACTGCTTTTGAAACCCTCACAGTGACCAAAATTGCAATTTTTACAGAGTTTTGCTTACTCAAAAGCTTCCATTTTGACCAATTTCAGGCACCGAAATGACTTTAAACACACTTCTTTTAGTTGAAAAAGTCATATTTCACATCCAACAGTCATTTAGGGTCAAAAGATTAAATGTTAAAATTTCATCCATATTGGCCATTTTGGCAACGTTCGACAGGTCCGGAGTCATCGTTTTTCATCAGAAAATTGATTTTTTTACTGTACCAAAAATTATTCAAAATGTCAATTGGATCGTGCCTCATGTTGAATAACCACTTTTGAAACCCTCACAGTGACCAAAATTGCCTTTTTTACAGAGTTTTGCTTACTCAAAAGCTTCAATTTTGACTAATTTCAGGTACCGAAATTACTTTAAACACATTTATTTTAGTTGAAAAACTCATAATTCACATCCAACAGTCATTTACAGTCAAAAGATTAAATGTTAAAATGTAATCCATATTGACCATTTTGGGAACGTTCGACAAGTCCAGAGTCATCGTTTTTCATCAGAAAATTGATTTTTTTACTGTACCAAAAATTATTCAAAATGTCAATTGGATCGTGCCTCATGTTGAATAACCACTTTTGAAACCCTCATAGTGACCAAAATTGCCATTTTTACAGAGCTTTGCTTACTCAAAAGCTTCCATTTTGACCAATTTCAGGCACCAAAATGACTTTAAACACACTTATTTTAGTTGAAAAACTCATATTTCACAGCCAACAGTCATTTACAGTCAAAAGATTAAATGTTAAAATTTCATCCATATTGACCATTTTGGGAACGTTCGACAGGTCCGGAGTCATCGTTTTTCATCAGAAAAATGATTTTTGGAGTGTACCAAAAATGATTCAAAATGTCAATTGGATCGTGCCTCATGTTGAATAACCACTTTTAAAACCCTCACAGTGACCAAAATTGCCATTTTTACAGAGTTTTGCTTACTCAAAAGCTTCCATTTTGACCAATTCCAGGCACCAAAATGTCTTTAAACAGACTTATTTTAGTTGAAAAAGTCATAATTCACATCCAACAGTCATTTAGAGTCAAAAGATTAAAAGTTAAAATTTCATCCATGTTGACCATTTTGGGAAAGTTCGACAGTTGCGGAGTCATCGTTTTTTCAGATAATTGATTTTTTGGAGTGTACCAAAAATGATTCAAAATGTCAATTGGATCGTGCCTCATGTTGAATAACCGCTTTTGAAACCCTCACAGTGACCAACATTGCCATTTTTGCAGAGCTTTGCTTACTCAAAAGCTTCCATTTTGACCAATTTCAGGCACCGAAATGACTTTAAACACACTTATTTTAGTTGAAAAAGTCATTATTCACATCCAACAGTCATTTAGAGTCAAAAGATTAAAAGATAACATTTCATCCATGTTGACCATTTTGGGAAAGTTCGACAGGTCCAGAGTCATCGTTTTTCATCAGCAAATTGATATTTTATAGTGTACCAAAAATGATTCAAAATGTCAATTGGATCGTGCCTCATGTTGAATAACCACTTTTGAAACCCTCACAGTGACCAAAATTGCCCTTTTTACAGACATTTGCTTACTCAAAAGCTTCCATTTTGACCAATTTCAGGCACCAAAATGACTTTAAACAGACTTATTTTAGTTGAAAAGTCATAATTCACATCCAACAGTCATTTAGAGTCAAAAGATTAAAAGTAAAAATTTCATCCATGTTGACCATTTTGGGAAAGTTCGACAGTTGCGGAGTCATCGTTTTTTCAGATAATTGATTTTTTGGAGTGTACCAAAAATGATTCAAAATGTCAATTGGATTGTGTCTCATGTTGAATAACTGCTTTTGAAACCCTCACAGTGACCAAAATTGTCATTTTTACAGAGCTTTGCTTACTCAAAAGCTTCCATTTTGACCCATTTCAGGCACCAAAATGACTTTAAACAGACTTATTTTAGTTGAAAAAGTCATAATTCACATCCAACAGTCATTTAGAGTCAAAAGATTAAAAGTAAAAATTTCATCCATGTTGACCATTTTGGGAAAGTTCGACAGTTACAGCGTCGTTGTTTTTTCAGATAATTTATTTTTTGGAGTGTACCAAAAATGATTCAAAATGTCAATTGGATCGTGCCTCATGTTGAATAACTGCTTTTGAAACCCTCACAGTGACCAAAATTGCAATTTTTACAGAGTTTTGCTTACTCAAAAGCTTCCATTTTGACCAATTTCAGGCGCCGAAATGACTTTAAACACACTTCTTTTAGTTGAAAAAGTCATATTTCACATCCAACAGTCATTTAGGGTCAAAAGATTAAATGTTAAAATTTCATCCATATTGTCCATTTTCGGAACGTTCAACAAGTCCGGAGTCATCGTTTTTCATCAGAAAATTGATTTTTTTTACTGTACCAAAAATTATTCCAAATGTCAATTGGATCTTGCCTCATGTTGAATAACCACTTTTGGAACCCTCATAGTGACCAAAATTGCCATTTTTACAGAGCTTTGCTTACTCAAAAGCTTCCATTTTGATCAGTTTCAGGCACCGAAATGACTTTAAGCACACTTATTTTAGTTGAACAAGTCATAATTCACATCCAACAGGCATTTAGAGTCAAAAGATTAAAAGTTCACATTTCATCCATGTTGACCATTTTGGGAAAGCTCGACAGGTCCGGAGTCATCGTTTTTCACCAGAAAATTGATTTTTTTGAAGTGTACCAAAAATGATACAAAATGTCAATTGGATCGTGCCTCATGTGAATAACCACTTTTTAAACACTCATAGTGACCAAAATTGCCATTTTTACAGAGTTTTGCTTACTCAAAAGCTTCCATTTTGACCAATTTCAGGCACAGAAATGACTTTAAACAGACTTATTTTAGTTGAAAAAGTCATAATTCACATCCAACAGTCATTTAGGGTCAAAAGATTAAATGTTAAAATGTCATCCATATTGGCCATTTTGGCAACGTTCGACAGGTCCGGAGTGATCGTTTTTGCATCAGAAAATTGATTTTTTGGAGTGTACCAAAAATTATTCAAAATGTCAATTGGATCGTGCCTCATGTTGAATAACCACTTTTGAAACCCTCACAGTGACCAAAATTGCCATTTTTACAGAGTTTTGCTTACTCAAAAGCTTCAATTTTGACTAATTTCAGGTACCGAAATTACTTTAAACACACTTATTTTAGTTGAAAAACTCATAATTCACATCCAACAGTCATTTACAGTCAAAAGATTAAATGTTAAAATGTAATCCATATTGACCATTTTGGGAACGTTCGACAAGTCTGGAGTCATCGTTTTTCATCAGAAAATTGACTTTTTTACTGTACCAAAAATTATTCAAAATGTCGATTGGATCGTGCCTCATGTTGAATAACCACTTTTGAAACCCTCATAGTGACCAAAATTGCCATTTTTACAGAGCTTGCTTACTCAAAAGCTTCCATTTTGACCAATTTCAGGCACCGAAATGACTTTAAACACACTTATTTTAGTTGAAAAACTCATATTTCACATCCAACAGTCATTTAGAGTCAAAAGATTAAAAGTTAAAATTTCATCCATGTTGACCATTTTGGGAAAGTTTGTCAGTTGCGGAGTCATCGTTTTTTCAGATAATTGATTTTTCGGAGTGTACCAAAAATGATTCAAAATGTCAATTGGATCGTGCCTCATGTTGAATAACCACTTTTGAAACCCTCACAGTGACCAAAATTGCCATTTTTACAGAGCTTTGCTTACTCAAAAGCTTCCATTTTGACAAATTTCAGGCACCAAAATGACTTTAAACAGACTTATTTTAGTTGAAAAAGTCATAATTCACATCCAACAGTCATTTAGAGTCAAAAGATTAAAAGTTAAAATTTCATCCATGTTGACCATTTTGGGAAAGTTCGACAGTTGCGGAGTCATCGTTTTTTCAGAAAATTGATTTTTTGGAGTGTACCAAAAATGATTCAAAATATCAATTGGATCGTGCCTCATGTTGAATAACTGCTTTTGAAACCCTCACAGTGACCAAAATTGCCATTTTTACAGAGCTTTGCTTACTCAAAAGCTTCCATTTTGACCAATTTCAGGCACCAAAATGGCTTTAAACAGACTTATTTTAGTTGAAAAAGTCATAATTCACATCCAACAGTCATTTAGAGTCAAAAGATTAAAAGTTAAAATTTCATCCATGTTGACCATTTTGGGAAAGTTCGACAGTTGCGGAGTCATCGTAATTGATTTTTTCGAGTGTACCAAAAATGATTCAAAATGTCAATTGGATCGTGCCTCATGTTGAATAACCACTTTTGAAACCCTCACAGTGACCAAAATTGCCATTTTTACAGAGTTTTGCTTACTCAAAAGCTTCAATTTTGACTAATTTCAGGTACCAAAATTACTTTAAACACATTTATTTTAGTTGAAAAACTCCTAATTCACATCCAACAGTCATTTACAGTCAAAAGATTAAATGTTAAAATGTAATCCATATTGACCATTTTGGGAACGTTCGACAAGTCCAGAGTCATCGTTTTTCATAAGACAATTGATTTTTTTACTGTACCAAAAATTATTCAAAATGTCAATTGGATCGTGCCTCATGTTGAATAACCACTTTTGAAACCCTCACAGTGACCAAAATTGCCATTTTTACAGAGCTTTGCTTACTCAAAAGCTTCCATTTTGACCAATTTCAGGCACCAAAATGACTTTAAACACACTTATTTTAGTTGAAAAACTCATATTTCACAGCCAACAGTCATTTACAGTCAAAAGATTAAATGTTAAAATTTCATCCATATTGACCATTTTGGGAACGTTCGACAGGTCCGGAGTCATCGTTTTTTCAGATAATTGATTTTTTGGAGTGTACCAACAATGATTCAAAATGTCAATTGGATCGTGCCTCATGTTGAATAACCGCTTTTGTAACCCTCACAGTGACCAAAATTGCAATTTTTGCAGAGTTTTGCTTACTCAAAAGCTTCCATTTTGACCAATTTCAGGCACCAAAATGACTTTAAACAGACTTATTTTAGTTGAAAAGTCATAATTCACATCCAACAGTCATTTAGAGTCAAAAGATTAAAAGTTAAAATTCCATCCATGTTGACCATTTTGGGAAAGTTCGACAGTTGCGGAGTCATCGTTTTTTCAGATAAATTATTTTTTGGAGTGTACCAAAAATGATTCAAAATGTCAATTGGATCGTGCCTCATGTTGAATAACTGCTTTTGAAACCCTCACAGTGACCAAAATTGCAATTTTTACAGAGTTTTGCTTACTCAAAAGCTTCCATTTTGACCAATTTCAGGCACCAAAATGACTTTAAACACACTTCTTTTAGTTGAAAAAGTCATATTTCACATCCAACAGTCATTTAGGGTCAAAAGATTAAATGTTAAAATTTCATCCATATTGGCCATTTTGGCAACGTTCGACAGGTCCGGAGTCATCGTTTTTCATCAGAAAATTGATTTTTTTACTGTACCAAAAATTATTCAAAATGTCAATTGGATCGTGCCTCATGTTGAATAACCACTTTTGAAACCCTCACAGTGACCAAAATTGCCATTTTTACAGAGTTTTGCTTACTCAAAAGCTTCAATTTTGACTAATTTCAGGTACCGAAATTACTTTAAACACATTTATTTTAGTTGAAAATCTCATAATTCACATCCAACAGTCATTTACAGTCAAAAGATTAAATGTTAAAATGTAATCCATATTGACCATTTTGGGAACGTTCGACAAGTCCAGAGTCATCGTTTTTCATCAGAAAATTGATTTTTTTACTGTACCAAAAATGATTCAAAATGTCAATTGGATCGTGCCTCATGTTGAATAACCACTTTTGAAACCCTCACAGTGACCAAAATTGCCATTTTTACAGAGTTTTGCTTACTCAAAAGCTTCCATTTTGACCAATTCCAGGCACCAAAATGACTTTAAACAGACTTATTTTAGTTGAAAAAGTCATAATTCACATCCAACAGTCATTTAGAGTCAAAAGATTTAAAGTTAAAATTTCATCCATGTTGACCATTTTGGGAAAGTTCGACAGTTGCGGAGTCATCGTTTTTTCAGATAATTGATTTTTTGGAGTGTACCAAAAATGATTCAAAATGTCAATTGGATCGTGCCTCATGTTGAATAACCGCTTTTGAAACCCTCACAGTGACCAACATTGCCATTTTTGCAGAGCTTTGCTTACTCAAAAGCTTCCATTTTGACCAATTTCAGGCACCGAAATGACTTTAAACACACTTATTTTAGTTGAAAAAGTCATTATTCACATCCAACAGTCATTTAGAGTCAAAAGATTAAAAGATAACATTTCATCCATGTTGACCATTTTGGGAAAGTTCGACAGGTCCGGAGTCATCGTTTTTCATCAGCAAATTGATATTTTATAGTGTACCAAAAATGATTCAAAATGTCAATTGGATCGTGCCTCATGTTGAATAACCACTTTTGAAACCCTCACAGTGACCAAAATTGCCATTTTTACAGAGCTTTGCTTACTCAAAAGCTTCCATTTTGACAAATTTCAGGCACCAAAATGACTTTAAACAGACTTATTTTAGTTGAAAAAGTCATAATTCACATCCAACAGTCATTTAGTGTCAAAAGATTAAAAGTTAAAATTTCATCCATGTTGACCATTTTGGGAAAGTTCGACAGTTGCGGAGTCATCGTTTTTTCAGATAATTGATTTTTTGGAGTGTACCAAAAATGATTCAAAATATCAATTGGATCGTGCCTCATGTTGAATAACTGCTTTTGAAACCCTCACAGTGACCAAAATTGCCATTTTTACAGAGCTTTGCTTACTCAAAAGCTTCCATTTTGACCAATTTCAGGCACCAAAATGGCTTTAAACAGACTTATTTTAGTTGAAAAAGTCATAATTCACATCCAACAGTCATTTAGAGTCAAAAGATTAAAAGTTAAAATTTCATCCATGTTGACCATTTTGGGAAAGTTCGACAGTTGCGGAGTCATCGTTTTTTCAGATAATTGATTTTTTCGAGTGTACCAAAAATTATTCAAAATGTCAATTGGATCGTGCCTCATGTTGAATAACCACTTTTGAAACCCTCACAGTGACCAAAATTGCCATTTTTCAGAGTTTTCTTACTCAAAAGCTTCCATTTTGACAAATTTCAGGCACCGAAATGACTTTAAACACACTTATTTTAGTTGAACAAGTCATAATTCATATCCAACAGTCATTTAGAGTCAAAAGATGAAAAGTTAAAATTTCATCCATGTTGACCATTTTGGGAAAGTTCGACAGTTGCGGAGTCATCGTTTTTTCAGATAATTGATTTTTTGGAGTGTACCAAAAATGATTCAAAATGTCAATTGGATCGTGCCTCATGTTGAATAACCGCTTTTGAAACCCTCACAGTGACCAACATTGCCATTTTTACAGAGCTTTGCTTACTCAAAAGTTTCCATTTTGACAAATTTCAGGCACCAAAATGACTTTAAACAGACTTATTTTAGTTGAAAAAGTCATAATTCACATCCAACAGTCATTTAGAGTCAAAAGATTAAAAGTTAACATTTCATCCAAGTTGACCATTTTGGGAAAGTTCGACAGTTGCGGAGTCATCGTTTTTTCAGATAATTGATTTTTTGGAGTGTACCAAAAATGATTCAAAATGTCAATTGGATCGTGCCTCATGTTGAATACCTGCTTTTGAAACCCTCACAGTGACCAAAATTGCCATTTTTACAGAGCTTTGCTTACTCAAAAGCTTCCATTTTGACCAATTTCAGGCACCAAAATGACTTTAAACAGACTTATTTTAGTTGAAAAAGTCATAATTCACATCCAACAGTCATTTAGAGTCAAAAGATTAAAAGTTAAAATTTCATCCATGTTGACCATTTTGGGAAAGTTCGACAGTTGCGGAGACATCGTTTTTTCAGATAATTTATTTTTTGGAGTGTACCAAAAATGATTCAACATGTCAATTGCATCGTGCCTCATGTTGAATAACCACTTTTGAAACCCTCACAGTGGCCAAAATTGTCATTTTTACAGAGTTTTGCTTACTCAAAAGCTTCCATTTTGACCAATTTCAGGCACCGAAATGACTTTAAACACACTTCTTCTAGTTGAAAAAGTCATATTTCACATCCAACAGTCATTTAGGGTCAAAAGATTAAATGTTAAAATTTCATCCATATTGGCATTTTTGGCAACGTTCGACAGGTCCGGAGTGATCGTTTTTGCATCAGAAAATTGATTTTTTGGAGTGTACCAAAAATTATTAAAAATGTCAATTGGATCGTGCCTCATGTTGAATAACCACTTTTGAAACCCTCACAGTGACCAAAATTGCCATTTTTACAGAGTTTTGCTTACTCAAAAGCTTCAATTTTGACTAATTTCAGGCACCAAAATGACTTTAAACAGACTTATTTTAGTTGAAAAAGTCATAATTCACATCCAACAGTCATTTAGAGTCAAAAGATTAAAAGTTAAAATTTCATCCATGTTGACCGTTTTGGGAAAGTTCGTCAGTTGCGGAGTCATTGTTTTTTCAGATAATTGATTTTTTGGAGTGTACCAAAAATGATTCAAAATGTCAATTGGATCGTGCCTCATGTTGAATAACCGCTTTTGAAACCCTCACAGTGACCAAAATTGACATTTTTACAGAGCTTTGCTTACTCAAAAGCTTCCATTTTGACAAATTTCAGGCACCAAAATGACTTTAAACAGACTTATTTTAGTTGAAAAAGTCATAATTCACATCCAACAGTCATTTAGAGTCAAAAGATTAAAAGTTAAAATTTCATCCATGTTGACCGTTTTGGGAAAGTTCGTCAGTTGCGGAGTCATTGTTTTTTCAGATAATTGATTTTTTGGAGTGTTCCAAAAATGATTCAAAATGTCAATTGGATCGTGCCTCATGTTGAATAACCGCTTTTGAAACCCTCACAGTGACCAACATTGCCATTTTTACAGACCTTTGCTTACTCAAAAGCTTCCATTTTGACCAATTTCAGGCACCGAAATGACTTTAAAAGACTTATTTTAGTTGAAAAAGTCATAATTCACATCCAACAGTCATTTACAGTCAAAAGATTAAAAGTTACAATTTCATCCATGTTGACCATTTTGGGAAAGTTCGACAGGTCCGGAGTCATCGTTTTTCATCAGAAAATTGATTTTTGGAGTGTACCAAAAATTATTCAAAATGTCAATTGGATCGTGCCTCATGTTGAATAACTGCTTTTAATACCCTCATAGTGACCAAAATTGCAATTTTTACAGAGTTTTGCTTACTCAAAAGCTTCCATTTTGACCAATTTCAGGCACCGAAATGACTTTAAACACACTTCTTTTAGTTGAAAAAGTCATATTTCACATCCAACAGTCATTTAGGGTCAAAAGATTAAATGTTAAAATTTCATCCATATTGGCAATTTTGGAAACGTTCGACAGGTCCGGAGTGATCGTTTTTGCATCAGAAAATTGATTTTTTGGAGTGTACCAAAAATGATTCAAAATGTCAATTGGATCGTGCCTCTTGTTGAATAACCGCTTTTGAAACCCTCACAGTGACCAACATTGCCCTTTTTACAGACCTTTGCTTACTCAAAAGCTTCCATTTTGACCAATTTCAGGCACCGAAATGACTTTAAACAGACTTATTTTAGTTGAAAAAGTCATAATTCACATCCAACAGTCATTTACAGTCAAAAGATTAAAAGTTAAAATTTCATCCATGTTGACCATTTTGGGAAAGTTCGACAGGTCCGGAGTCATCGTTTTTCATCAGAAAATTGATTTTTGGAGTGTACCAAAAATTATTCAAAATGTCAATTGGATCGTGCCTCATGTTGAATAACTGCTTTTGAAACCCTCACAGTGACCAAAATGGCCATTTTTACAAAGTTTTGCTTACTCAAAAGCTTCCATTTTGACCAATTTCAGGCACCAAAATGACTTTAAACAGACTTATTTTAGTTGAAAAAGTCATAATTCACATCCAACAGTCATTTAGAGTCAAAAGATTAAAAGTTAAAATTTCATCCATGTTGACCATTTTGGGAAAGTTCGACAGTTGCGGAGTCATAGTTTTTTCAGATAATTTATTTTTTGGAGTGTACCAAAAATGATTCAAAATGTCAATTGGATCGTGCCTCGTGTTGAATAACTGCTTTTGAAACCCTCACAGTGACCAAAATTGCAATTTTTACAGAGTTTTGCTTACTCAAAAGCTTCCATTTTGACCAATTTCAGGCACCGAAATGACTTTAAACACACTTCTTTTAGTTGAAAAAGTCATATTTCACATCCAACAGTCATTTAGGGTCAAAAGATTAAATGTTAAAATTTCATCCATATTGGCAATTTTGGCAACGTTCGACAGGTCCGGAGTGATCGTTTTTGCATCAGAAAATTGATTTTTTGGAGTGTACCAAAAATTATTCAAAATGTCAATTGGATCGTGCCTCATGTTGAATAACCACTTTTGAAACCCTCACAGTGACCAAAATTGCAATTTTTACAGAGTTTTGCTTACTCAAAAGCTTCAATTTTGACTAATTTCAGGTACCGAAATTACTTTAAACACACTTATTTTAGTTGAAAAACTCATAATTCACATCCAACAGTCATTTACAGTCAAAAGATTAAATGTTAAAATGTAATCCATATTGACCATTTTGGGAACGTTCGACAAGTCCGGAGTCATCGTTTTTCATCAGAAAATTGATTTTTTTACTGTACCAAAAATTATTCAAAATGTCGATTGGATCGTACCTCATGTTGAATAACTACTTTTGAAACCCTCATAGTGACCAAAATTGCCATTTTTACAGAGCTTTGCTTACTCAAAAGCTTCCATTTTGACCAATTTCAGGCACCGAAATGACTTTAAACACACTTATTTTAGTTGAAAAACTCATATTTCACATCCAACAGTCATTTAGAGTCAAAAGATTAAAAGTTAAAATTTCATCCATGTTGACCGTTTTGGGAAAGTTCGTCAGTTGCGGAGTCATTGTTTTTTCAGATAATTGATTTTTTGGAGTGTACCAAAAATGATTCAAAATGTCAATTGGATCGTGCCTCATGTTGAATAACCGCTTTTGAAACCCTCACAGTGACCAAAATTGCCATTTTTACAGAGCTTTGCTTACTCAAAAGCTTCCATTTTGACAAATTTCAGGCACCAAAATGACTTTAAACAGACTTATTTTAGTTGAAAAAGTCATAATTCACATCCAACAGTCATTTAGAGTCAAAAGATTAAAAGTTAAAATTTCATCCATGTTGACCGTTTTGGGAAAGTTCGTCAGTTGCGGAGTCATTGTTTTTTCAGATAATTGATTTTTTGGAGTGTACCAAAAATGATTCAAAATGTCAATTGGATCGTGCCTCATGTTGAATAACCGCTTTTGAAACCCTCACAGTGACCAACATTGCCATTTTTACAGACCTTTGCTTACTCAAAAGCTTCCATTTTGACCAATTTCAGGCACCGAAATGACTTTAAAAGACTTATTTTAGTTGAAAAAGTCATAATTCACATCCAACAGTCATTTACAGTCAAAAGATTAAAAGTTACAATTTCATCCATGTTGACAATTTTGGGAAAGTTCGACAGGTCCGGAGTCATCGTTTTTCATCAGAAAATTGATTTTTGGAGTGTACCAAAAATTATTCAAAATGTCAATTGGATCGTGCCTCATGTTGAATAACTGCTTTTGAAACCCTCACAGTGACCAAAAGTGCAATTTTTACAGAGTTTTGCTTAATCAAAAGCTTCCATTTTGACCAATTTCAGGCACCGAAATGACTTTAAACACACTTCTTTTAGTTGAAAAAGTCATATTTCACATCCAACAGTCATTTAGGGTCAAAAGATTAAATGTTAAAATTTCATCCATATTGGCAATTTTGGCAACGTTCGACAGGTCCGGAGTGATCGTTTTTGCATCAGAAAATTGATTTTTTGGAGTGTACCAAAAATGATTCAAAATGTCAATTGGATCGTGCCTCATGTTGAATAACCGCTTTTGAAACCCTCACAGTGACCAACATTGCCCTTTTTACAGACCTTTGCTTACTCAAAAGTTTCAATTTTGACCAATTTCAGGCACCGAAATGACTTTAAACAGACTTATTTTAGTTGAAAAAGTCATAATTCACATCCAACAGTCATTTACAGTCAAAAGATTAAAAGTTAAAATGTCATCCATGTTGACCATTTTGGGAAAGTTCGACAGGTCCGGAGTCATCGTTTTTCATCAGAAAATTGATTTTTGGAGTGTACCAAAAATTATTCAAAATGTCAATTGGATCGTGCCTCATGTTGAATAACCACTTTTGAAACCCTCATAGTGACCAAAATTGCCATTTTTACAGAGCTTTGCTTACTCAAAAGCTTCCATTTTGACCAATTTCAGGCACCAAAATGACTTTAAACACACTTATTTTAGTTGAAAAACTCATATTTCACAGCCAACAGTCATTTACAGTCAAAAGATTAAATGTTAAAATTTCATCCATATTGACCATTTTGGGAACGTTCGACAGGTCCGGAGTCATCGTTTTTCATCAGAAAAGTGATTTTTGGAGTGTACCAAAAGTGATTCAAAATGTCAATTGGATCGTGCCTCATGTTGAATAACCACTTTTGAAACCCTCAGAGTGACCAAAATTGCCATTTTTACAGAGTTTTGCTTACTCAAAAGCTTCCATTTTGACCAATTCCAGGCACCAAAATGACTTTAAACAGACTTATTTTAGTTGAAAAAGTCATTATTCACATCCAACAGTCATTTAGAGTCAAAAGATTAAAAGATAACATTTCATCCATGTTGACCATTTTGGGAAAGTTCGACAGGTCCGGAGTCATCGTTTTTCATCAGCAAATTGATATTTTATAGTGTACCAAAAATGATTCAAAATGTCAATTGGATCGTGCCTCATGTTGAATAACCACTTTTGAAACCCTCACAGTGACCAAAATTGTCATTTTTACAGAGTTTTGCTTACTCAAAAGCTTCCATTTTGACCAATTTCAGGCACCAAAATGACTTTAAACAGACTTATTTTAGTTGAAAAGTCATAATTCACATCCAACAGTCATTTAGAGTCAAAAGATTAAAAGTTAAAATTCCATCCATGTTGACCATTTTGGGAAAGTTCGACAGTTGCGGAGTCATCGTTTTTTCAGATAATTTATTTTTTGAAGTGTACCAAAAATGATTCAAAATGTCAATTGGATCGTGCCTCATGTTGAATAACTGCTTTTGAAACCCTCACAGTGACCAAAATTGCAATTTTTACAGAGTTTTGCTTACTCAAAAGCTTCCATTTTGACCAATTTCAGGCACCGAAATGACTTTAAACACACTTCTTTTAGTTGAAAAAGTCATATTTCACATCCAACAGTCATTTAGGGTCAAAAGATTAAATGTTAAAATTTCATCCATATTGGCCATTTTGGCAACGTTCGACAGGTCCGGAGTCATCGTTTTTCATCAGAAAATTGATTTTTTTACTGTACCAAAAATTATTCAAAATGTGAATTGGATCGTGCCTCATGTTGAATAACCACTTTTGAAACCCTCACAGTGACCAAAATTGCCATTTTTACAGAGTTTTGCTTACTCAAAAGCTTCAATTTTGACTAATTTCAGGTACCGACATTACTTTAAACACATTTATTTTAGTTGAAAAACTCATAATTCACATCCAACAGTCATTTACAGTCAAAAGATTAAATGTTAAAATGTAATCCATATTGACCATTTTGGGAACGTTCGACAAGTCCAGAGTCATCGTTTTTCATCAGAAAATTGATTTTTTTACTGTACCAAAAATTATTCAAAATGTCAATTGGATCGTGCCTCATGTTGAATAACCACTTTTGAAACCCTCATAGTGACCAAAATTGCCATTTTTACAGAGCTTTGCTTACTCAAAAGCTTCCATTTTGACCAATTTCAGGCACCAAAATGACTTTAAACACACTTATTTTAGTTGAAAAACTCATATTTCACAGCCAACAGTCATTTACAGTCAAAAGATTAAATGTTAAAATTTCATCCATATTGACCATTTTGGGAACGTTCGACAGGTCCGGAGTCATCGTTTTTCATCAGAAAAATGATTTTTGGAGTGTACCAAAAATGATTCAAAATGTCAATTGGATCGTGCCTCATGTTGAATAACCACTTTTGAAACCCTCACAGTGACCAAAATTGCCATTTTTACAGAGTTTTGCTTACTCAAAAGCTTCCATTTTGACCAATTCCAGGCACCAAAATGTCTTTAAACAGACTTATTTTAGTTGAAAAAGTCATAATTCACATCCAACAGTCATTTAGAGTCAAAAGATTAAAAGTTAAAATTTCATCCATGTTGACCATTTTGGGAAAGTTCGACAGTTGCGGAGTCATCGTTTTTTCAGATAATTGATTTTTTGGAGTGTACCAAAAATGATTCAAAATGTCAATTGGATCGTGCCTCATGTTGAATAACCGCTTTTGAAACCCTCACAGTGACCAACATTGCCATTTTTGCAGAGCTTTGCTTACTCAAAAGCTTCCATTTTGACCAATTTCAGGCACCGAAATGACTTTAAACACACTTATTTTAGTTGAAAAAGTCATTATTCACATCCAACAGTCATTTAGAGTCAAAAGATTAAAAGATAACATTTCATCCATGTTGACCATTTTGGGAAAGTTCGACAGGTCCAGAGTCATCGTTTTTCATCAGCAAATTGATATTTTATAGTGTACCAAAAATGATTCAAAATGTCAATTGGATCGTGCCTCATGTTGAATAACCACTTTTGAAACCCTCACAGTGACCAAAATTGCCCTTTTTACAGACATTTGCTTACTCAAAAGCTTCCATTTTGACCAATTTCAGGCACCAAAATTACTTTAAACAGACTTATTTTAGTTGAAAAGTCATAATTCACATCCAACAGTCATTTAGAGTCAAAAGATTAAAAGTTAAAATTCCATCCATGTTGACCATTTTGGGAAAGTTCGACAGGTCCAGAGTCATCGTTTTTCATCAGCAAATTGATATTTTATAGTATACCAAAAATGATTCAAAATGTCAATTGGATCGTGCCTCATGTTGAATAACCACTTTTGAAACCCTCACAGTGACCAAAATTGCCATTTTTACAGACATTTGCTTACTCAAAAGCTTCCATTTTGACCAATTTCAGGCACCAAAATGACTTTAAACAGACTTATTTTAGTTGAAAAGTCATAATTCACATCCAACAGTCATTTAGAGTCAAAAGATTAAAAGTAAAAATTTCATCCATGTTGACCATTTTGGGAAAGTTCGACAGTTGCGGAGTCATCGTTTTTTCAGATAATTGATTTTTTGGAGTGTACCAAAAATGATTCAAAATGTCAATTGGATTGTGTCTCATGTTGAATAACTGCTTTTGAAGCCCTCACAGTGACCAAAATTGTCATTTTTACAGAGCTTTGCTTACTCAAAAGCTTCCATTTTGACCCATTTCAGGCACCAAAATGACTTTAAACAGACTTATTTTAGTTGAAAAAGTCATAATTCACATCCAACAGTCATTTAGAGTCAAAAGATTAAAAGTAAAAATGTCATCCATGTTGACCATTTTGGGAAAGTTCGACAGTTGCGGAGTCATCGTTTTTTCAGATAATTTATTTTTTGGAGTGTACCAAAAATGATTCAAAATGTCAATTGGATCGTGCCTCATGTTGAATAACTGCTTTTGAAACCCTCACAGTGACCAAAATTGCAATTTTTACAGAGTTTTGCTTACTCAAAAGCTTCCATTTTGACCAATTTCAGGCGCCGAAATGACTTTAAACACACTTCTTTTAGTTGAAAAAGTCATATTTCACATCCAACAGTCATTTAGGGTCAAAAGATTAAATGTTAAAATTTCATCCATATTGTCCATTTTCGGAACGTTCAACAAGTCCGGAGTCATCGTTTTTCATCAGAAAATTGATTTTTTTTACTGTACCAAAAATTATTCCAAATGTCAATTGGATCTTGCCTCATGTTGAATAACCACTTTTGGAACCCTCATAGTGACCAAAATTGCCATTTTTACAGAGCTTTGCTTACTCAAAAGCTTCCATTTTGATCAGTTTCAGGCACCGAAATGACTTTAAACACACTTATTTTAGTTGAACAAGTCATAATTCACATCCAACAGGCATTTAGAGTCAAAAGATTAAAAGTTCACATTTCATCCATGTTGACCATTTTGGGAAAGCTCGACAGGTCCGGAGTCATCTTTTTTTTCAGATAATTGATTTTTTGGAGTGTACCAAAAATGATTCAAAATGTCAATTGGATCGTGCCTCATGTGAATAACCACTTTTTAAACACTCATAGTGACCAAAATTTCCATTTTTACAGAGTTTTGCTTACTCAAAAGCTTCAATTTTGACCAATTTCTGGCACAGAAATGACTTTAAACACACTTATTTTAGTTGAAAAAGTCATAATTCACATCCAACAGTCATTTACAGTCAAAAGATTAAATGTTAAAATTTCATCCATATTGACCATTTTGGGAATGTTCGACAGGTCTGGAGTCATCGTTTTTCACCAGAAAATTGATTTTTTTGGAGTGTACCAAAAATGATTCAAAATGTCAATTGGATCGTGCCTCATGTTGAATAACCACTTTTGAAACCCTCACAGTGACCAAAATTGCCATTTTTACAGAGTTTTGCTTACTCAAAAGCTTCCATTTTGACCAATTTCAGGCACCAAAATGACTTTAAACAGACTTATTTTAGTTGAAAAAGTCATAATTCACATCCAACAGTCATTTACAGTCAAAAGATTAAATGTTAAAATGTAATCCATATTGACCATTTTGGGAACGTTCGACAAGTCTGGAGTCATCGTTTTTCATCAGAAAATTGACTTTTTTACTGTACCAAAAATTATTCAAAATGTCGATTGGATCGTGCCTCATGTTGAATAACCACTTTTGAAACCCTCATAGTGACCAAAATTGCCATTTTTACAGAGCTTGCTTACTCAAAAGCTTCCATTTTGACCAATTTCAGGCACCGAAATGACTTTAAACACACTTCTTTTAGTTGAAAAGGTCATATTTTACATCCAACAGTCATTTAGAGTCAAAAGATTAAAAGTTAAAATTTCATCCATGTTGACCATTTTGGGAAAGTTTGTCAGTTGCGGAGTCATCGTTTTTTCAGATAATTGATTTTTCGGAGTGTACCAAAAATGATTCAAAATGTCAATTGGATCGTGCCTCATGTTGAATAACCACTTTTGAAACCCTCACAGTGACCAAAATTGCCATTTTTACAGAGCTTTGCTTACTCAAAAGCTTCCATTTTGACAAATTTCAGGCACCAAAATGACTTTAAACAGACTTATTTTAGTTGAAAAAGTCATAATTCACATCCAACAGTCATTTAGAGTCAAAAGATTAAAAGTTAAAATTTCATCCATGTTGACCATTTTGGGAAAGTTCGACAGTTGCGGAGTCATCGTTTTTTCAGAAAATCGATTTTTTGGAGTGTACCAAAAATGATTCAAAATATCAATTGGATCGTGCCTCATGTTGAATAACTGCTTTTGAAACCCTCACAGTGACCAAAATTGCCATTTTTACAGAGCTTTGCTTACTCAAAAGCTTCCATTTTGACCAATTTCAGGCACCAAAATGGCTTTAAACAGACTTATTTTAGTTGAAAAAGTCATAATTCACATCCAACAGTCATTTAGAGTCAAAAGATTAAAAGTTAAAATTTCATCCATGTTGACCATTTTGGGAAAGTTCGACAGTTGCGGAGTCATCGTAATTGATTTTTTCGAGTGTACCAAAAATGATTCAAAATGTCAATTGGATCGTGCCTCATGTTGAATAACCACTTTTGAAACCCTCACAGTGACCAAAATTGCCATTTTTACAGAGTTTTGCTTACTCAAAAGCTTCAATTTTGACTAATTTCAGGTACCAAAATTACTTTAAACACATTTATTTTAGTTGAAAAACTCCTAATTCACATCCAACAGTCATTTACAGTCAAAAGATTAAATGTTAAAATGTAATCCATATTGACCATTTTGGGAACGTTCGACAAGTCCAGAGTCATCGTTTTTCATAAGACAATTGATTTTTTTACTGTACCAAAAATTATTCAAAATGTCAATTGGATCGTGCCTCATGTTGAATAACCACTTTTGAAACCCTCACAGTGACCAAAATTGCCATTTTTACAGAGCTTTGCTTACTCAAAAGCTTCCATTTTGACCAATTTCAGGCACCAAAATGACTTTAAACACACTTATTTTAGTTGAAAAACTCATATTTCACAGCCAACAGTCATTTACAGTCAAAAGATTAAATGTTAAAATTTCATCCATATTGACCATTTTGGGAACGTTCGACAGGTCCGGAGTCATCGTTTTTTCAGATAATTGATTTTTTGGAGTGTACCAACAATGATTCAAAATGTCAATTGGATCGTGCCTCATGTTGAATAACCGCTTTTGAAACCCTCACAGTGACCAAAATTGCAATTTTTGCAGAGTTTTGCTTACTCAAAAGCTTCCATTTTGACCAATTTCAGGCACCAAAATGACTTTAAACAGACTTATTTTAGTTGAAAAGTCATAATTCACATCCAACAGTCATTTAGAGTCAAAAGATTAAAAGTTAAAATTCCATCCATGTTGACCATTTTGGGAAAGTTCGACAGTTGCGGAGTCATCGTTTTTTCAGATAAATTATTTTTTGGAGTGTACCAAAAATGATTCAAAATGTCAATTGGATCGTGCCTCATGTTGAATAACTGCTTTTGAAACCCTCACAGTGACCAAAATTGCAATTTTTGCAGAGTTTTGCTTACTCAAAAGCTTCCATTTTGACCAATTTCAGGCACCAAAATGACTTTAAACACACTTCTTTTAGTTGAAAAAGTCATATTTCACATCCAACAGTCATTTAGGGTCAAAAGATTAAATGTTAAAATTTCATCCATATTGGCCATTTTGGCAACGTTCGACAGGTCCGGAGTCATCGTTTTTCATCAGAAAATTGATTTTTTTACTGTACCAAAAATTATTCAAAATGTCAATTGGATCGTGCCTCATGTTGAATAACCACTTTTGAAACCCTCACAGTGACCAAAATTGCCATTTTTACAGAGTTTTGCTTACTCAAAAGCTTCAATTTTGACTAATTTCAGGTACCGAAATTACTTTAAACACATTTATTTTAGTTGAAAATCTCATAATTCACATCCAACATTCATTTACAGTCAAAAGATTAAATGTTAAAATGTAATCCATATTGACCATTTTGGGAACGTTCGACAAGTCCAGAGTCATCGTTTTTCATCAGAAAATTGATTTTTTTACTGTACCAAAAATGATTCAAAATGTCAATTGGATCGTGCCTCATGTTGAATAACCACTTTTGAAACCCTCACAGTGACCAAAATTGCCATTTTTACAGAGTTTTGCTTACTCAAAAGCTTCCATTTTGACCAATTCCAGGCACCAAAATGACTTTAAACAGACTTATTTTAGTTGAAAAAGTCATAATTCACATCCAACAGTCATTTAGAGTCAAAAGATTTAAAGTTAAAATTTCATCCATGTTGACCATTTTGGGAAAGTTCGACAGTTGCGGAGTCATCGTTTTTTCAGATAATTGATTTTTTGGAGTGTACCAAAAATGATTCAAAATGTCAATTGGATCGTGCCTCATGTTGAATAACCGCTTTTGAAACCCTCACAGTGACCAACATTGCCATTTTTGCAGAGCTTTGCTTACTCAAAAGCTTCCATTTTGACCAATTTCAGGCACCGAAATGACTTTAAACACACTTATTTTAGTTGAAAAAGTCATTATTCACATCCAACAGTCATTTAGAGTCAAAAGATTAAAAGATAACATTTCATCCATGTTGACCATTTTGGGAAAGTTCGACAGGTCCGGAGTCATCGTTTTTCATCAGCAAATTGATATTTTATAGTGTACCAAAAATGATTCAAAATGTCAATTGGATCGTGCCTCATGTTGAATAACCACTTTTGAAACCCTCACAGTGACCAAAATTGCCATTTTTACAGAGCTTTGCTTACTCAAAAGCTTCCATTTTGACAAATTTCAGGCACCAAAATGACTTTAAACAGACTTATTTTAGTTGAAAAAGTCATAATTCACATCCAACAGTCATTTAGTGTCAAAAGATTAAAAGTTAAAATTTCATCCATGTTGACCATTTTGGGAAAGTTCGACAGTTGCGGAGTCATCGTTTTTTCAGATAATTGATTTTTTGGAGTGTACCAAAAATGATTCAAAATATCAATTGGATCGTGCCTCATGTTGAATAACTGCTTTTGAAACCCTCACAGTGACCAAAATTGCCATTTTTACAGAGCTTTGCTTACTCAAAAGCTTCCATTTTGACCAATTTCAGGCACCAAAATGGCTTTAAACAGACTTATTTTAGTTGAAAAAGTCATAATTCACATCCAACAGTCATTTAGAGTCAAAAGATTAAAAGATAAAATTTCATCCATGTTGACCATTTTGGGAAAGTTCGACAGTTGCGGAGTCATCGTTTTTTCAGATAATTGATTTTTTCGAGTGTACCAAAAATGATTCAAAATGTCAATTGGATCGTGCCTCATGTTGAATAACCACTTTTGAAACCCTCACAGTGACCAAAATTGCCATTTTTCAGAGTTTTCTTACTCAAAAGCTTCCATTTTGACAAATTTCAGGCACCGAAATGACTTTAAACACACTTATTTTAGTTGAACAAGTCATAATTCATATCCAACAGTCATTTAGAGTCAAAAGATGAAAAGTTAAAATTTCATCCATGTTGACCATTTTGGGAAAGTTCGACAGTTGCGGAGTCATCGTTTTTTCAGATAATTGATTTTTTGGAGTGTACCAAAAATGATTCAAAATGTCAATTGGATCGTGCCTCATGTTGAATAACCGCTTTTGAAACCCTCACAGTGACCAACATTGCCATTTTTACAGAGCTTTGCTTACTCAAAAGCTTCCATTTTGACAAATTTCAGGCACCAAAATGACTTTAAACAGACTTATTTTAGTTGAAAAAGTCATAATTCACATCCAACAGTCATTTAGAGTCAAAAGATTAAAAGTTAACATTTCATCCAAGTTGACCATTTTGGGAAAGTTCGACAGTTGCGGAGTCATCGTTTTTTCAGATAATTGATTTTTTGGAGTGTACCAAAAATGATTCAAAATGTCAATTGGATCGTGCCTCATGTTGAATAACCGCTTTTGAAACCCTCACAGTGACCAACATTGCCATTTTTACAGAGCTTTGCTTACTCAAAAGCTTCCATTTTGACAAATTTCAGGCACCAAAATGACTTTAAACAGACTTATTTTAGTTGAAAAAGTCATAATTCACATCCAACAGTCATTTAGAGTCAAAAGATTAAAAGTTAACATTTCATCCAAGTTGACCATTTTGGGAAAGTTCGACAGTTGCGGAGTCATCGTTTTTTCAGATAATTGATTTTTTGGAGTGTACCAAAAATGATTCAAAATGTCAATTGGATCGTGCCTCATGTTGAATACCTGCTTTTGAAACCCTCACAGTGACCAAAATTGCCATTTTTACAGAGCTTTGCTTACTCAAAAGCTTCCATTTTTACCAATTTCAGGCACCAAAATGACTTTAAACAGACTTATTTTAGTTGAAAAAGTCATAATTCACATCCAACAGTCATTTAGAGTCAAAAGATTAAAAGTTAAAATTTCATCCATGTTGACCATTTTGGGAAAGTTCGACAGTTGCGGAGACATCGTTTTTTCAGATAATTTTTATTTTTGGAGTGTACCAAAAATGATTCAACATGTCAATTGGATCGTGCCTCATGTTGAATAACCACTTTTGAAACCCTCACAGTGGCCAAAATTGTCATTTTTACAGAGTTTTGCTTACTCAAAAGCTTCCATTTTGACCAATTTCAGGCACCGAAATGACTTTAAACACACTTCTTCTAGTTGAAAAAGTCATATTTCACATCCAACAGTCATTTAGGGTCAAAAGATTAAATGTTAAAATTTCATCCATATTGGCCATTTTGGCAACGTTCGACAGGTCCGGAGTGATCGTTTTTGCATCAGAAAATTGATTTTTTGGAGTGTACCAAAAATTATTAAAAATGTCAATTGGATCGTGCCTCATGTTGAATAACCACTTTTGAAACCCTCACAGTGACCAAAATTGCCATTTTTACAGAGTTTTGCTTACTCAAAAGCTTCAATTTTGACTAATTTCAGGTACCGAAATTACTTTAAACACACTTATTTTAGTTGAAAAACTCATAATTCACATCCAACAGTCATTTACAGTCAAAAGATTAAATGTTAAAATGTAATCCATATTGACCATTTTGGGAACGTTCGACAAGTTCGGAGTCATCGTTTTTCATCAGAAAATTGATTTTTTTACTGTACCAAAAATTATTCAAAATGTCGATTGGATCGTGCCTCATGTTGAATAACCACATTTGAAACCCTCATAGTGACCAAAATTGCCATTTTTACAGAGCTTTGCTTACTCAAAAGCTTCCATTTTGACCAATTTCAGGCACCGAAATGACTTTAAACACACTTATTTTAGTTGAAAAACTCATATTTCACATCCAACAGTCATTTAGAGTCAAAAGATTAAAAGTTAAAATTTCATCCATGTTGACCGTTTTGGGAAAGTTCGTCAGTTGCGGAGTCATTGTTTTTTCAGATAATTGATTTTTTGGAGTGTACCAAAAATGATTCAAAATGTCAATTGGATCGTGCCTCATGTTGAATAACCGCTTTTGAAACCCTCACAGTGACCAAAATTGCCATTTTTCAGAGTTTTCTTACTCAAAAGCTTCCATTTTGACAAATTTCAGGCACCGAAATGACTTTAAACACACTTATTTTAGTTGAACAAGTCATAATTCATATCCAACAGTCATTTAGAGTCAAAAGATGAAAAGTTAAAATTTCATCCATGTTGACCATTTTGGGAAAGTTCGACAGTTGCGGAGTCATCGTTTTTTCAGATAATTGATTTTTTGGAGTGTACCAAAAATGATTCAAAATGTCAATTGGATCGTGCCTCATGTTGAATAACCGCTTTTGAAACCCTCACAGTGACCAACATTGCCATTTTTACAGAGCTTTGCTTACTCAAAAGCTTCCATTTTGACAAATTTCAGGCACCAAAATGACTTTAAACAGACTTATTTTAGTTGAAAAAGTCATAATTCACATCCAACAGTCATTTAGAGTCAAAAGATTAAAAGTTAACATTTCATCCAAGTTGACCATTTTGGGAAAGTTCGACAGTTGCGGAGTCATCGTTTTTTCAGATAATTGATTTTTTGGAGTGTACCAAAAATGATTCAAAATGTCAATTGGATCGTGCCTCATGTTGAATAACCGCTTTTGAAACCCTCACAGTGACCAACATTGCCATTTTTACAGAGCTTTGCTTACTCAAAAGCTTCCATTTTGACAAATTTCAGGCACCAAAATGACTTTAAACAGACTTATTTTAGTTGAAAAAGTCATAATTCACATCCAACAGTCATTTAGAGTCAAAAGATTAAAAGTTAACATTTCATCCAAGTTGACCATTTTGGGAAAGTTCGACAGTTGCGGAGTCATCGTTTTTTCAGATAATTGATTTTTTGGAGTGTACCAAAAATGATTCAAAATGTCAATTGGATCGTGCCTCATGTTGAATACCTGCTTTTGAAACCCTCACAGTGACCAAAATTGCCATTTTTACAGAGCTTTGCTTACTCAAAAGCTTCCATTTTGACCAATTTCAGGCACCAAAATGACTTTAAACAGACTTATTTTAGTTGAAAAAGTCATAATTCACATCCAACAGTCATTTAGAGTCAAAAGATTAAAAGTTAAAATTTCATCCATGTTGACCATTTTGGGAAAGTTCGACAGTTGCGGAGACATCGTTTTTTCAGATAATTTATTTTTTGGAGTGTACCAAAAATGATTCAACATGTCAATTGGATCGTGCCTCATGTTGAATAACCACTTTTGAAACCCTCACAGTGGCCAAAATTGTCATTTTTACAGAGTTTTGCTTACTCAAAAGCTTCCATTTTGACCAATTTCAGGCACCGAAATGACTTTAAACACACTTCTTCTAGTTGAAAAAGTCATATTTCACATCCAACAGTCATTTAGGGTCAAAAGATTAAATGTTAAAATTTCATCCATATTGGCCATTTTGGCAACGTTCGACAGGTCCGGAGTGATCGTTTTTGCATCAGAAAATTGATTTTTTGGAGTGTACCAAAAATTATTAAAAATGTCAATTGGATCGTGCCTCATGTTGAATAACCACTTTTGAAACCCTCACAGTGACCAAAATTGCCATTTTTACAGAGTTTTGCTTACTCAAAAGCTTCAATTTTGACTAATTTCAGGTACCGAAATTACTTTAAACACACTTATTTTAGTTGAAAAACTCATAATTCACATCCAACAGTCATTTACAGTCAAAAGATTAAATGTTAAAATGTAATCCATATTGACCATTTTGGGAACGTTCGACAAGTTCGGAGTCATCGTTTTTCATCAGAAAATTGATTTTTTTACTGTACCAAAAATTATTCAAAATGTCGATTGGATCGTGCCTCATGTTGAATAACCACATTTGAAACCCTCATAGTGACCAAAATTGCCATTTTTACAGAGCTTTGCTTACTCAAAAGCTTCCATTTTGACCAATTTCAGGCACCGAAATGACTTTAAACACACTTATTTTAGTTGAAAAACTCATATTTCACATCCAACAGTCATTTAGAGTCAAAAGATTAAAAGTTAAAATTTCATCCATGTTGACCGTTTTGGGAAAGTTCGTCAGTTGCGGAGTCATTGTTTTTTCAGATAATTGATTTTTTGGAGTGTACCAAAAATGATTCAAAATGTCAATTGGATCGTGCCTCATGTTGAATAACCGCTTTTGAAACCCTCACAGTGACCAAAATTGCCATTTTTACAGAGCTTTGCTTACTCAAAAGCTTCCATTTTGACAAATTTCAGGCACCAAAATGACTTTAAACAGACTTATTTTAGTTGAAAAAGTCATAATTCACATCCAACAGTCATTTAGAGTCAAAAGATTAAAAGTTAAAATTTCATCCATGTTGACCGTTTTGGGAAAGTTCGTCAGTTGCGGAGTCATTGTTTTTTCAGATAATTGATTTTTTGGAGTGTTCCAAAAATGATTCAAAATGTCAATTGGATCGTGCCTCATGTTGAATAACCGCTTTTGAAACCCTCACAGTGACCAACATTGCCATTTTTACAGACCTTTGCTTACTCAAAAGCTTCCATTTTGACCAATTTCAGGCACCGAAATGACTTTAAAAGACTTATTTTAGTTGAAAAAGTCATAATTCACATCCAACAGTCATTTACAGTCAAAAGATTAAAAGTTACAATTTCATCCATGTTGACCATTTTGGGAAAGTTCGACAGGTCCGGAGTCATCGTTTTTCATCAGAAAATTGATTTTTGGAGTGTACCAAAAATTATTCAAAATGTCAATTGGATCGTGCCTCATGTTGAATAACTGCTTTTGAAACCCTCACAGTGACCAAAATTGCAATTTTTACAGAGTTTTGCTTACTCAAAAGCTTCCATTTTGACCAATTTCAGGCACCGAAATGACTTTAAACACACTTCTTTTAGTTGAAAAAGTCATATTTCACATCCAACAGTCATTTAGGGTCAAAAGATTAAATGTTAAAATTTCATCCATATTGGCAATTTTGGAAACGTTCGACAGGTCCGGAGTGATCGTTTTTGCATCAGAAAATTGATTTTTTGGAGTGTACCAAAAATGATTCAAAATGTCAATTGGATCGTGCCTCATGTTGAATAACCGCTTTTGAAACCCTCACAGTGACCAACATTGCCCTTTTTACAGACCTTTGCTTACTCAAAAGCTTCCATTTTGACCAATTTCAGGCACCGAAATGACTTTAAACAGACTTATTTTAGTTGAAAAAGTCATAATTCACATCCAACAGTCATTTACAGTCAAAAGATTAAAAGTTAAAATTTCATCCATGTTGACCATTTTGGGAAAGTTCGACAGGTCCGGAGTCATCGTTTTTCATCAGAAAATTGATTTTTGGAGTGTACCAAAAATTATTCAAAATGTCAATTGGATCGTGCCTCATGTTGAATAACTGCTTTTGAAACCCTCACAGTGACCAAAATGGCCATTTTTACAAAGTTTTGCTTACTCAAAAGCTTCCATTTTGACCAATTTCAGGCACCAAAATGACTTTAAACAGACTTATTTTAGTTGAAAAAGTCATAATTCACATCCAACAGTCATTTAGAGTCAAAAGATTAAAAGTTAAAATTTCATCCATGTTGACCATTTTGGGAAAGTTCGACAGTTGCGGAGTCATAGTTTTTTCAGATAATTTATTTTTTGGAGTGTACCAAAAATGATTCAAAATGTCAATTGGATCGTGCCTCGTGTTGAATAACTGCTTTTGAAACCCTCACAGTGACCAAAATTGCAATTTTTACAGAGTTTTGCTTACTCAAAAGCTTCCATTTTGACCAATTTCAGGCACCGAAATGACTTTAAACACACTTCTTTTAGTTGAAAAAGTCATATTTCACATCCAACAGTCATTTAGGGTCAAAAGATTAAATGTTAAAATTTCATCCATATTGGCAATTTTGGAAACGTTCGACAGGTCCGGAGTGATCGTTTTTGCATCAGAAAATTGATTTTTTGGAGTGTACCAAAAATGATTCAAAATCTCAATTGGATCGTGCCTCATGTTGAATAACCGCTTTTGAAACCCTCACAGTGACCAACATTGCCCTTTTTACAGACCTTTGCTTACTCAAAAGCTTCCATTTTGACCAATTTCAGGCACCGAAATGACTTTAAACAGACTTATTTTAGTTGAAAAAGTCATAATTCACATCCAACAGTCATTTACAGTCAAAAGATTAAAAGTTAAAATTTCATCCATGTTGACCATTTTGGGAAAGTTCGACAGTTGCGGAGTCATAGTTTTTTCAGATAATTTATTTTTTGGAGTGTACCAAAAATGATTCAAAATGTCAATTGGATCGTGCCTCGTGTTGAATAACTGCTTTTGAAACCCTCACAGTGACCAAAATTGCAATTTTTACAGAGTTTTGCTTACTCAAAAGCTTCCATTTTGACCAATTTCAGGCACCGAAATGACTTTAAACACACTTCTTTTAGTTGAAAAAGTCATATTTCACATCCAACAGTCATTTAGGGTCAAAAGATTAAATGTTAAAATTTCATCCATATTGGCAATTTTGGCAACGTTCGACAGGTCCGGAGTGATCGTTTTTGCATCAGAAAATTGATTTTTTGGAGTGTACCAAAAATTATTCAAAATGTCAATTGGATCGTGCCTCATGTTGAATAACCACTTTTGAAACCCTCACAGTGACCAAAATTGCAATTTTTACAGAGTTTTGCTTACTCAAAAGCTTCAATTTTGACTAATTTCAGGTACCGAAATTACTTTAAACACACTTATTTTAGTTGAAAAACTCATAATTCACATCCAACAGTCATTTACAGTCAAAAGATTAAATGTTAAAATGTAATCCATATTGACCATTTTGGGAACGTTCGACAAGTCCGGAGTCATCGTTTTTCATCAGAAAATTGATTTTTTTACTGTACCAAAAATTATTCAAAATGTCGATTGGATCGTGCCTCATGTTGAATAACTACTTTTGAAACCCTCATAGTGACCAAAATTGCCATTTTTACAGAGCTTTGCTTACTCAAAAGCTTCCATTTTGACCAATTTCAGGCACCGAAATGACTTTAAACACACTTATTTTAGTTGAAAAACTCATATTTCACATCCAACAGTCATTTAGAGTCAAAAGATTAAAAGTTAAAATTTCATCCATGTTGACCGTTTTGGGAAAGTTCGTCAGTTGCGGAGTCATTGTTTTTTCAGATAATTGATTTTTTGGAGTGTACCAAAAATGATTCAAAATGTCAATTGGATCGTGCCTCATGTTGAATAACCGCTTTTGAAACCCTCACAGTGACCAAAATTGCCATTTTTACAGAGCTTTGCTTACTCAAAAGCTTCCATTTTGACAAATTTCAGGCACCAAAATGACTTTAAACAGACTTATTTTAGTTGAAAAAGTCATAATTCACATCCAACAGTCATTTAGAGTCATTTAGAGTCAAAAGATTAAAAGTTAAAATTTCATCCATGTTGACCGTTTTGGGAAAGTTCGTCAGTTGCGGAGTCATTGTTTTTTCAGATAATTGATTTTTTGGAGTGTACCAAAAATGATTCAAAATGTCAATTGGATCGTGCCTCATGTTGAATAACCGCTTTTGAAACCCTCACAGTGACCAACATTGCCATTTTTACAGACCTTTGCTTACTCAAAAGCTTCCATTTTGACCAATTTCAGGCACCGAAATGACTTTAAAAGACTTATTTTAGTTGAAAAAGTCATAATTCACATCCAACAGTCATTTACAGTCAAAAGATTAAAAGTTACAATTTCATCCATGTTGACCATTTTGGGAAAGTTCGACAGGTCCGGAGTCATCGTTTTTCATCAGAAAATTGATTTTTGGAGTGTACCAAAAATTATTCAAAATGTCAATTGGATCGTGCCTCATGTTGAATAACTGCTTTTGAAACCCTCACAGTGACCAAAATTGCAATTTTTACAGAGTTTTGCTTAATCAAAAGCTTCCATTTTGACCAATTTCAGGCACCGAAATGACTTTAAACACACTTCTTTTAGTTGAAAAAGTCATATTTCACATCCAACAGTCATTTAGGGTCAAAAGATTAAATGTTAAAATTTCATCCATATTGGCAATTTTGGCAACGTTCGACAGGTCCGGAGTGATCGTTTTTGCATCAGAAAATTGATTTTTTGGAGTGTACCAAAAATGATTCAAAATGTCAATTGGATCGTGCCTCATGTTGAATAACCGCTTTTGAAACCCTCACAGTGACCAACATTGCCCTTTTTACAGACCTTTGCTTACTCAAAAGTTTCAATTTTGACCAATTTCAGGCACCGAAATGACTTTAAACAGACTTATTTTAGTTGAAAAAGTCATAATTCACATCCAACAGTCATTTACAGTCAAAAGATTAAAAGTTAAAATGTCATCCATGTTGACCATTTTGGGAAAGTTCGACAGGTCCGGAGTCATCGTTTTTCATCAGAAAATTGATTTTTGGAGTGTACCAAAAATTATTCAAAATGTCAATTGGATCGTGCCTCATGTTGAATAACTGCTTTTGAAACCCTCACAGTGACCAAAATTGCAATTTTTACACAGTTTTGCTTACTCAAAAGCTTCCATTTTGACCAATTTCAGGCACCGAAATGACTTTAAATACACTTCTTTTAGTTGAAAAAGTCATATTTCACATCCAACAGTCATTTAGGGTCAAAAGATTAAATGTTAAAATTTCATCCATATTGGCAATTTTGGCAACGTTCGACAGGTCCGGAGTGATCGTTTTTGCATCAGAAAATTGATTTTTTGGAGTGTACCAAAAATTATTCAAAATGTCAATTGGATCGTGCCTCATGTTGAATAACCACTTTTGAAACCCTCACAGTGACCAAAATTGCAATTTTTACAGAGTTTTGCTTACTCAAAAGCTTCAATTTTGACTAATTTCAGGTACCGAAATTACTTTAAACACACTTATTTTAGTTGAAAAACTCATAATTCACATCCAACAGTCATTTACAGTCAAAAGATTAAATGTTAAAATGTAATCCATATTGACCATTTTGGGAACGTTCGACAAGTCCGGAGTCATCGTTTTTCATCAGAAAATTGATTTTTTTACTGTACCAAAAATTATTCAAAATGTCGATTGGATCGTGCCTCATGTTGAATAACTACTTTTGAAACCCTCATAGTGACCAAAATTGCCATTTTTACAGAGCTTTGCTTACTCAAAAGCTTCCATTTTGACCAATTTCAGGCACCGAAATGACTTTAAACACACTTATTTTAGTTGAAAAACTCATATTTCACATCCAACAGTCATTTAGAGTCAAAAGATTAAAAGTTAAAATTTCATCCATGTTGACCATTTTGGGAAAGTTCGTCAGTTGCGGAGTCATCGTTTTTTCAGATAATTGATTTTTTTGGAGTATACCAAAAATGATTCAAAATGTCAATTGGATCGTGCCTCATGTTGAATAACCACTTTTGAAACCCTCACAGTGACCAAAATTGCCATTTTTACAGAGCTTTGCTTACTCAAAAGCTTCCATTTTGACAAATTTCAGGCACCAAAATGACTTTAAACAGACTTATTTTAGTTGAAAAAGTCATAATTCACATCCAACAGTCATTTAGAGTCAAAAGATTAAAAGGTAAAATTTCATCAATGTTGACCATTTTGGGAAAGTTCGACAGTTGCGGAGTCATAGTTTTTTTAGATAATTGATTTTTTGGAGTGTACCAAAAATGATTCAAAATATCAATTGGATCGTGCCTCATGTTGAATAACTGCTTTTGAAACCCTCACAGTGACCAAAATTGCCATTTTTACAGAGCTTTGACTACTCAAAAGCTTCCATTTTGACCAATTTCAGGCACCAAAATGGCTTTAAACAGACTTATTTTAGTTGAAAAAGTCATAATTCACATCCAACAGTCATTTAGAGTCAAAAGATTAAAAGGTAAAATTTCATCCATGTTGACCATTTTGGGAAAGTTCAAGAGTTGCGGAGTCATCGTTTTTTCAGATAATTGATTTTTTGGAGTGTACCAAAAATGATTCGAAATGTCAATTGGATCGTGCCTCAAGTTTGAATAACCGCTTTTGAAACCCTCACAGTGACCAAAATTGCCATTTTTACAGAGCTTTGCTTACTCAAAAGCTTCAATTTTGACTAATTTCAGGTACCGAAATTACTTTAAACACACTTATTTTAGTTGAAAAACTCATATTTCACATCCAACAGTCATTTAGAGTCAAAAGATTAAAAGTTAAAATTTCATCCATGTTGACCGTTTTGGGAAAGTTCGTCAGTTGCGGAGTCATTGTTTTTTCAGATAATTGATTTTTTGGAGTGTACCAAAAATGATTCAAAATGTCAATTGGATCGTGCCTCATGTTGAATAACCGCTTTTGAAACCCTCACAGTGACCAAAATTGCCATTTTTACAGAGCTTTGCTTACTCAAAAGCTTCCATTTTGACAAATTTCAGGCACCAAAATGACTTTAAACAGACTTATTTTAGTTGAAAAAGTCATAATTCACATCCAACAGTCATTTAGAGTCAAAAGATTAAAAGTTAAAGTTTCATCCATGTTGACCATTTTGGGAAAGTTCGTCAGTTGCGGAGTCATTGTTTTTTCAGATAATTGATTTTTTGGAGTGTACCAAAAATGATTCAAAATGTCAATTGGATCGTGCCTCATGTTGAATAACCGCTTTTGAAACCCTCACAGTGACCAACATTTCCATTTTTACAGACCTTTGCTTACTCAAAAGCTTCCATTTTGACCAATTTCAGGCACCGAAATGACTTTAAAAGACTTATTTTAGTTGAAAAAGTCATAATTCACATCCAACAGTCATTTACAGTCAAAAGATTAAAAGTTACAATTTCATCCATGTTGACCATTTTGGGAAAGTTCGACAGGTCCGGAGTCATCGTTTTTCATCAGAAAATTGATTTTTGGAGTGTACCAAAAATTATTTAAAATGTCAATTGGATCGTGCCTCATGTTGAATAACTGCTTTTGAAACCCTCACAGTGACCAAAATTGCAATTTTTACAGAGTTTTGCTTACTCAAAAGCTTCCATTTTGACCAATTTCAGGCACCGAAAGGACTTTAAACACACTTCTTTTAGTTGAAAAAGTCATATTTCACATCCAACAGTCATTTAGGGTCAAAAGATTAAATGTTAAAATTTCATCCATATTGGCAATTTTGGCAACGTTCGACAGGTCCGGAGTGATCGTTTTTGCATCAGAAAATTGATTTTTTGGAGTGTACCAAAAATTATTCAAAATGTCAATTGGATCGTGCCTCATGTTGAATAACCACTTTTGAAACCCTCACAGTGACCAAAATTGCAATTTTTACAGAGTTTTGCTTACTCAAAAGCTTCAATTTTGACTAATTTCAGGTACCGAAATTACTTTAAACACACTTATTTTAGTTGAAAAACTCATAATTCACATCCAATAGTCATTTACAGTCAAAAGATTAAATGTTAAAATGTAATCCATATTGACCATTTTGGGAACGTTCGACAAGTCCGGATCATCGTTTTTCATCAGAAAATTGATTTTTTTACTGTACCAAAAATTATTCAAAATGTCGATTGGATCGTGCCTCATGTTGAATAACTACTTTTGAAACCCTCATAGTGACCAAAATTGCCATTTTTACAGAGCTTTGCTTACTCAAAAGCTTCCATTTTGACCAATTTCAGGCACCGAAATGACTTTAAACACACTTATTTTAGTTGAAAAACTCATATTTCACATCCAACAGTCATTTAGAGTCAAAAGATTAAAAGTTAAAATTTCATCCATGTTGACCATTTTGGGAAAGTTCGTCAGTTGCGGAGTCATCGTTTTTTCAGATAATTGATTTTTTGGAGTATACCAAAAATGATTCAAAATGTCAATTGGATCGTGCCTCATGTTGAATAACCACTTTTGAAACCCTCACAGTGACCAAAATTGCCATTTTTACAGAGCTTTGCTTACTCAAAAGCTTCCATTTTGACAAATTTCAGGCACCAAAATGACTTTAAACAGACTTATTTTAGTTGAAAAAGTCATAATTCACATCCAACAGTCATTTAGAGTCAAAAGATTAAAAGGTAAAATTTCATCCATGTTGACCATTTTGGGAAAGTTCGACAGTTGCGGAGTCATCGTCTTTTTTAGATAATTGATTTTTTGGAGTGTACCAAAAATGATTCAAAATATCAATTGGATCGTGCCTCATGTTGAATAACTGCTTTTGAAACCCTCACAGTGACCAAAATTGCCATTTTTACAGAGCTTTGACTACTCAAAAGCTTCCATTTTGACCAATTTCAGGCACCAAAATGGCTTTAAACAGACTTATTTTAGTTGAAAAAGTCATAATTCACATCCAACAGTCATTTAGAGTCAAAAGATTAAAAGGTAAAATTTCATCCATGTTGACCATTTTGGGAAAGTTCGAGAGTTGCGGAGTCATCGTTTTTTCAGATAATTGATTTTTTGGAGTGTACCAAAAATGATTCGAAATGTCAATTGGATCGTGCCTCAAGTTTGAATAACCGCTTTTGAAACCCTCACAGTGACCAAAATTGCCATTTTTACAGAGCTTTGCTTACTCAAAAGCTTCAATTTTGACTAATTTCAGGTACCGAAATTACTTTAAACACACTTATTTTAGTTGAAAAACTCATATTTCACATCCAACAGTCATTTAGAGTCAAAAGATTAAAAGTTAAAATTTCATCCATGTTGACCGTTTTGGGAAAGTTCGTCAGTTGCGGAGTCATTGTTTTTTCAGATAATTGATTTTTTGGAGTGTACCAAAAATGATTCAAAATGTCAATTGGATCGTGCCTCATGTTGAATAACCGCTTTTGAAACCCTCACAGTGACCAAAATTGCCATTTTTACAGAGCTTTGCTTACTCAAAAGCTTCCATTTTGACAAATTTCAGGCACCAAAATGACTTTAAACAGACTTATTTTAGTTGAAAAAGTCATAATTCACATCCAACAGTCATTTAGAGTCAAAAGATTAAAAGTTAAAATTTCATCCATGTTGACCATTTTGGGAAAGTTCGTCAGTTGCGGAGTCATTGTTTTTTCAGATAATTGATTTTTTGGAGTGTACCAAAAATGATTCAAAATGTCAATTGGATCGTGCCTCATGTTGAATAACCGCTTTTGAAACCCTCACAGTGACCAACATTGCCATTTTTACAGACCTTTGCTTACTCAAAAGCTTCCATTTTGACCAATTTCAGGCACCGAAATGACTTTAAAAGACTTATTTTAGTTGAAAAAGTCATAATTCACATCCAACAGTCATTTACAGTCAAAAGATTAAAAGTTACAATTTCATCCATGTTGACCATTTTGGGAAAGTTCGACAGGTCCGGAGTCATCGTTTTTCATCAGAAAATTGATTTTTGGAGTGTACCAAAAATTATTCAAAATGTCAATTGGATCGTGCCTCATGTTGAATAACTGCTTTTGAAACCCTCACAGTGACCAAAATTGCAATTTTTACAGAGTTTTGCTTACTCAAAAGCTTCCATTTTGACCAATTTCAGGCACCGAAATGACTTTAAACACACTTCTTTTAGTTGAAAAAGTCATATTTCACATCCAACAGTCATTTAGGGTCAAAAGATTAAATGTTAAAATTTCATCCATATTGGCAATTTTGGCAACGTTCGACAGGTCCGGAGTGATCGTTTTTGCATCAGAAAATTGATTTTTTGGAGTGTACCAAAAATGATTCAAAATGTCAATTGGATCGTGCCTCATGTTGAATAACCGCTTTTGAAACCCTCACAGTGACCAACATTGCCCTTTTTACAGACCTTTGCTTACTCAAAAGCTTCCATTTTGACCAATTTCAGGCACCGAAATGACTTTAAACAGACTTATTTTAGTTGAAAAAGTCATAATTCACATCCAACAGTCATTTACAGTCAAAAGATTAAAAGTAAAAATTTCATCCATGTTGACCATTTTGGGAAAGTTCGACAGGTCCGGAGTCATCGTTTTTCATCAGAAAATTGATTTTTGGAGTGTACCAAAAATTATTCAAAATGTCAATTGGATCGTGCCTCATGTTGAATAACTGCTTTTGAAACCCTCACAGTGACCAAAATGGCCATTTTTACAAAGTTTTGCTTACTCAAAAGCTTCCATTTTGACCAATTTCAGGCACCAAAATGACTTTAAACAGACTTATTTTAGTTGAAAAAGTCATAATTCACATCCAACAGTCATTTAGAGTCAAAAGATTAAAAGTTAAAATTTCATCCATGTTGACCATTTTGGGAAAGTTCGACAGTTGCGGAGTCATAGTTTTTTCAGATAATTTATTTTTTGGAGTGTACCAAAAATGATTCAAAATGTCAATTGGATCGTGCCTCATGTTGAATAACTGCTTTTGAAACCCTCACAGTGACCAAAATTGCAATTTTTACAGAGTTTTGCTCACTCAAAAGCTTCCATTTTGACCAATTTCAGGCACCGAAATGACTTTAAACACACTTCTTTTAGTTGAAAAAGTCATATTTCACATCCAACAGTCATTTAGGGTCAAAAGATTAAATATTAAAATTTCATCCATATTGGCAATTTTGGCAACGTTCGACAGGTCCGGAGTGATCGTTTTTGCATCAGAAAATTGATTTTTTGGAGTGTACCAAAAATTATTAAAAATGTCAATTGGATCGTGCCTCATGTTGAATAACCACTTTTGAAACCCTCACAGTGACCAAAATTGCAATTTTTACAGAGTTTTGCTTATTCAAAAGCTTCAATTTTGACTAATTTCAGGTACCGAAATTACTTTAAACACACTTATTTTAGTTGAAAAACTCATAATTCACATCCAACAGTCATTTACAGTCAAAAGATTAAATGTTAAAATGTAATCCATATTGACCATTTTGGGAACGTTCGACAAGTCCGGAGTCATCGTTTTTCATCAGAAAATTGATTTTTTTACTGTACCAAAAATTATTCAAAATGTCGATTGGATCGTGCCTCATGTTGAATAACTACTTTTGAAACCCTCATAGTGACCAAAATTGCCATTTTTACAGAGCTTTGCTTACTCAAAAGCTTCCATTTTGACCAATTTCAGGCACCGAAATGGCTTTAAACAGACTTATTTTAGTTGAAAAAGTCATAATTCACATCCAACAGTCATTTAGAGTCAAAAGATTAAAAGTTAAAATTTCATCCATGTTGACCATTTTGGGAAAGTTCGAGAGTTGCGGAGTCATCGTTTTTTCAGATAATTGATTTTTTGGAGTGTACCAAAAATGATTCAAAATGTCAATTGGATCGTGCCTCATGTTGAATAACCGCTTTTGAAACCCTCACAGTGACCAACATTGCCATTTTTACAGAGCTTTGATTACTCAAAAGCTTCCATTTTGACCAATTTCAGGCCCCGAAATGACTTTAAACACACTTATTTTAGTTGAAAAAGTCATTATTCACATCCAACAGTCAATTAGAGTCAAAAGATTAAAAGATAAAATTTCATCCATGTTGACCATTTTGGGAAAGTTCGACAGGTCCGGAGTCATCGTTTTTCATCAGCAAATTGATATTTTGTAGTCTACCAAAAATGATTCAAAATGTCAATTGGATCGTGCCTCATGTTGAATAACCACTATTGAAACCCTCACAGTGACCAAAATTGCCATTTTTACAGAGTTTTCTTACTCAAAGGCTTCCATTTTGACCAATTTCAGGCACCGAAATGACTTTAACCACACTTATTTTAGTTGAACAAGTCATAATTCACATCCAACAGTCATTTAGAGTCAAAAGATTAAAAGTTAAAATTTCATCTATGTTGACCATTTTGGGAAAGTTCGACAGTTCCGGAGTCATCGTTTTTTCAGATAATTTATTTTTTTGGACTGTACCAAAAATGATTCAAAATGTCAATTGGATCGTGCCTGATGTTGAATATCTACTTTTGAAACCCTCATACTGACCAAAATTGCCATTTTTACAGAGTTTTGTTTACTCAAAAGCTTCAATTTTGACACATTTCTGGCACAGAATGACTTTAAACACACTTATTTTAGTTGAAAAGGTCATATTTCACATCCAACAGTCATTTAGAGTCAAAAGATTAAATGTTAAAATTTCATCCATATTGTCCATTTTGGCAACGTTCGACAGGTCCGGAGTCATCGTCTTTCATCAGAAAATTGATTTTTTGGACTGTACCAAAAATGATTCAAAATGTCAATCGGATCGTGCCTCATGTTGAATAACCACTTTTGAAACTCTCACAGTGACCAAAATTGCCATTTTTACAGAGTTTTGCTCACTCAAAAGTTTCCATTTTGACCAATTTCAGGCACCGAAATGACTTTAAACACACTTATTTTAGTTGAAAAAGTCATAATTCACATCCAACAGTCATTTAGAGTCATAAGATTAAAAGTTAAAATTTCATCCATATTGACCATTTTGGGAAAGTTCGACAGGTCGTTTTTCATCAGAAATTAGATTTTTTGGAGTGTACCAAAAATGATTAAAATTGTCAATTGGATTGTGCCTCATGTTGAATAACCACTTTTGAAACCCTCATAGTGACCAAAATTGCCATTTTTAAGAAGCTTTGCTTACTCAAAAGCTTCCATTTTGACCAATTTCAGGCACCGAAATGACTTTAAAAACACTTATTTTAGTTGAAAAAGTCATAATTCACATCCAACAGTCATTTAGAGTCAAAAGATTAAATGTTAAAATTTCATCTATATCAGCCATTTTGGCAACGTTCGACATGTCCGGAGTGATCGTTTTTGCATCAGAAAATTGATTTTTTGGAGTGTACCAAAAATTATTCAAAATGTCAATTGGATCGTGCCTCATGTTGAATAACCACTTTTGAAACCCTCACAGTGACCAAAATTGCCCTTTTTACAGAGTTTTGCTTACTCAAAAGCTTCAATTTTTACTAATTTCAGGTACCGAAATTACTTTAAACACACTTATTTTAGTTGAAAAACTCATAATTCACATCCAACAGTCATTTACAGTCAAAAGATTAAATGTTAAAATGTAATCCATATAGACCATTTTGGGAACGTTCGACAAGTCCGGAGTCATCGTTTTTCATCAGAAAATTGTTTTTTTTACTGTACCAAAAATTATACAAAATGTCAATTGGATTGTGCCTCATGTTGAATAACCACTTTTGAAACCCTCATAGTGACCAAAATTGCCATTTTTACAGAGCTTTGCTTACTCAAAAGCTTCCATTTTGACCAATTTCAGGAACCGAAATGACTTTAAACACACTTATTTTAGTTGAAAAAGTCATAATTCACATCCAACAGTCATTTAGAGTCAAAAGATTAAAAGTTAAAATTTCATCCATGTTGACCATTTTGGGAAAGTTTGAAAGGTCCGGAGTCATCGTTTTTCATTAGAGATTTGATTTTTTGGAGTGTACCAAAAATAATTCAAAATGTCAATTGGATCATGCCTCATGTTGAATAACCACTTTTAAAACCGTCACAGTGACCAAAATTGCCATATTTACAGAGCTTTGCTTGCTCAAAATCTTCCATTTTGACCAATTTCAGGCACCGAAATGACTTTAAACACACTTATTTTAGTTGAACAAGTCATAATTCACATCCAACAGGCATTTAGAGTCAAAAGATTAAAAGTTAACATTTCATCCATGTTGACCATTTTGGGAAAGTTCGACCGGTCCGGAGTCATCTTTTTTTTCAGATAATTGATTTTTTGGAGTGTACCAAAAATTATTCAAAATGTCAATTGGATCGTGCCTCATGTGAATAACCACTTTTTAAACACTCATAGTGACCAAAATTGCCATTTTTACAGAGTTTTGCTTACTCAAAAGCTTCAATTTTGACCAATTTCTGGCACCGAAATTACTTTAAACAGACTTATTTTAGTTGAAAAACTCATATTTCACAGCCAACAGTCATTTACAGTCAAAAGATTAAATGTTAAAATTTCATCCATATTGACCATTTTGGGAACGTTTGACAGGTCCGGAGTCATCGTTTTTCATCAGAAAATTGATTTTTGGAGTGTACCAAAAATTATTCAAAATGTCAATTGGATCGTGCCTCATGTTGAATAACCACTTTTGAAACCCTCATAGTGACCAAAATTGCCATTTTTACAGAGCTTTGCTTACTCAAAAGCTTCCATTTTGACTAATTTCAGGCACCGAAATGACTTTAAACACACTTATTTTAGTTGAAAAAGTCATAATTCACATCCAACAGTCATTTAGAATCAAAAGATTAAAAGTTAAAATTTCATCCATGTTGACCATTTTGCGAAAGTTTGACAGGTCCGGAGTCATCGTTTCTCATTAGAGATTTGACTTTTTGGAGTGTACCAAAAATGATTCAAAATGTCATTTGGATCGTGCCTCATGTTGAATAACCACTTTTGAAACCGTCACAGTGACCAAAATTGCCATTTTTACAGAGCTTTGCTTACTCAAAAGCTTCCATTTTAACCAATTTCAGGCACCGAAATGACTTTAAACACACTTCTTTTAGTTGAAAAAGTCATATTTCACATCCAACAGTCATTTAGCGTCAAAAGATTAAATGTTAAAATTTCATCCATATTGACCATTTTGGGAACGTTCGACAGGTCCGGAGTCATCGTTTTTCATCAGAAAATTGATTTTTGGAGTGTACCAAAAATTATTCAAAATGTCAATTGGATCGTGCCTCATGTTGAATAACCACTTTTGAAACCCTCATAGTGACCAAAATTGCCATTTTTACAGAGCTTTGCTTACTCAAAAGCTTCCATTTTGACTAATTTCAGGCACCGAAATGACTTTAAACACACTTATTTTAGTTGAAAAAGTCATAATTCACATCCAACAGTCATTTAGAATCAAAAGATTAAAAGTTAAAATTTCATCCATGTTGACCATTTTGGGAAAGTTTGACAGGTCCGGAGTCATCGTTTATCATTAGAGATTTGATTTTTTGGAGTGTACCAAAAATGATTCAAAATGTCATTTGGATCGTGCCTCATGTTGAATAACCACTTTTGAAACCGTCACAGTGACCAAAATTGCCATTTTTACAGAGCTTTGCTTACTCAAAAGCTTCAATTTTAACCAATTTCAGGCACCGAAATGACTTTAAACACACTTCTTTTAGTTGAAAAAGTCATAATTCACATCCAACAGTCATTTAGAATCAAAAGATTAAAAGTTAAAATTTCATCCATATTGACCATTTTGGGAATGTTCGACAGGTCCGGAGTCATCGTTTTTCACCAGAAAATTGATTTTTTGAAGTGTACCAAAAATGATTCAAAATGTTAATTGGATCGTGCCTCATGTTGAATAACCACTTTTGAAACCCTCACAGTGACCAAAATTGCCATTTTTACAGAGCTTTGCTTACTTAAAAGCTTCCATTTTGACCAATTTCATTCACCGAAATTACTTTAAACACACTTATTTTAGTTGAAAAAACTCATATTTCACAGCCAACAGTCATTTACAGTCAAAAGATTAAAAGTTAAAATTTCATCCATATTGACCATTTTGGGAAAGTTCGACAGGTCCGGAGTCATCGTTTTTCATCAGAAATTTGATTTTTTTGAGTGTACCAAAAATGATTCAGAATGTCAATTGGATCGTGCCTCATGTTGAATAACCACTTTTGAAACCCTCAAAGTGACCAAAATTGCAATTTTTACAGAGTTTTGCTTACTCAAAAGCCTCCGTTTTGACCAATTTCAGGCACCGAAATGACTTTAAACACACTTCTTTTAGTTGAAAAAGTCATATTTCACATCCAACAGTCATTTAGGGTCAAAAGATTAAATGTTAAAAATTCATCCATATTGGCCATTTTGGCAACGTTCGACAGGTCCGGAGTGATCGTTTTTGCATCAGAAAATTGTTTTTTTGAAGTGGACCAAAAAATGATTCACAATGTCAATTGGATAGTGCCTCATGTTGAATAACCACTTTTGAAACCCTCACAGTGACCAAAATTACCATTTTTACAGAGTTTTGCTTACTCAAAAGCTTCAATTTTGACTAATTTCAGGCACCAAAATGACTTTAAACAGACTTATTTTAGTTGAAAAAGTCATAATTCACATCCAACAATCATTTAGAGTCAAAAGATTAAAAGTTAAAATTTCATCCATGTTGACCATTTTGGGAACGTTCGACAAGTC
Organism: Lissotriton helveticus; assembly: GCF_964261635.1. NCBI lineage: Eukaryota > Metazoa > Chordata > Amphibia > Caudata > Salamandridae > Lissotriton > Lissotriton helveticus. The sequence continues at coordinate 341,120,427 of NC_136072.1, forward strand.
CGGAGTCATCGTTTTTCATCAGAAAATTGATTTTTTTACTGTACCAAAAATTATTCAAAATGTCGATTGGATCGTGCCTCATGTTGAATACCCACTTTTGAAACCCTCATAGTGACCAAAATTGCCATTTTTACAGAGCTTTGCTTACTCAAAAGCTTCCATTTTGACCAATTTCAGGCACCGAAATGACTTTAACCACACTTATTTTAGTTGAAAACTCATATTTCACATCCAACAGTCATTTAGAGTCAAAAGATTAAAAGTTAAAATTTCATCCATGTTGACCATTTTGGGAAAGTTCGTCAGTTGCGGAGTCATCGTTTTTTCAGATAATTGATTTTTTTGAGTGTACCAAAAAAGATTCAAAATGTCAATTGGATCGTGCCTCATGTTGAATAACTGCTTTTGAAACCCTCACAGTGACCAACATTGCCATTTTTACAGACCTTTGCTTACTCAAAAGCTTCCATTTTGACCAATTTCAGGCACCGAAATGCCTTTAAACAGACTTATTTTAGTTGAAAAAGTCATAATTCACATCCAACAGTCATTTAGAGTCAAAAGATTAAAAGTTAAAATTTCATCCATGTTGACCATTTTGGGAAAGTTCGACAGTTGCGGAGTCATCGTTTTTTTAGATAATTGATTTTTTGGAGTGTACCAAAAATGATTCAAAATATCAATTGGATCGTGCCTCATGTTGAATACCTGCTTTTGAAACCCTCACAGTGACCAAAATGGCCTTTTTTACAGAGCTTAGACTACTCAAAAGCTTCCATTTTGACCAATTTCAGGCACCAAAATGGCTTTAAACAGACTTATTTTAGTTGAAAAAGTCATAATTCACATCCAACAGTCATTTAGAGTCAAAAGATTAAAAGTTAAAATTTCATCCATGTTGACCATTTTGGGAAAGTTCGAGAGTTGCGGAGTCATCGTTTTTTCAGATAATTGATTTTTTGGAATGTACCAAAAATGATTCAAAATGTCAATTGGATCGTGCCTCATGTTGAATAACCGCTTTTGAAACCCTCACAGTGACCAACATTGCCATTTTTACAGAGCTTTGATTACTCAAAAGCTTCCATTTTGACCAATTTCAGGCACCAAAATGACTTTAAACACACTTATTTTAGTTGAAAATGTCATATTTCACATCCAACAGTCAATTAGAGTCAAAAGATTAAAAGATAAAATTTCATCCATGTTGACCATTTTGGGAAAGTTCGACAGGTCCGGAGTCATCGTTTTTCATCAGCAAATTGATATTTTGTAGTCTACCAAAAATGATTCAAAATGTCAATTGGATCGTGCCTCATGTTGAATAACCACTTTTGAAACTCTCACAGTGACCAAAATTGACATTTTTACAGAGTTTTGCTCACTCAAAAGCTTCCATTTTGACCAATTTCAGGCACCGAAATGACTTTAAACACACTTATTTTAGTTGAAAAAGTCATAATTCACATCCAACAGTCATTTAGAGTCATAAGATTAAAAGTTACAATTTCATCCATATTGACCATTTTGGGAAAGTTCGACAGGTCCGGAGTCATCGTTTTTCATCAGAAATTAGATTTTTTGGAGTGTACCAAAAATGATTCAAAATGTCAATTGGATTGTGCCTCATGTTGAATAACCACTTTTGAAACCCTCATAGTGACCAAAATTGCCATTTTTACAGAGCTTTGCTTACTCAAAAGCTTCCATTTTGACCAATTTCGGGCACCGAAATGACTTTAAAAACACTTATTTTAGTTGAAAAAGTCATAATTCACATCCAACAGTCATTTAGAGTCAAAAGATTAAATGTTAAAATTTCATCCATATTGGCCATTTTGGCAACGTTCGACAGGTCCGGAGTGATCGTTTTTGCATCAGAAAATTGATTTTTTGGAGTGTACCAAAAATTATTCAAAATGTCAATTGGATCGTGCCTCATGTTGAATAACCACTTTTGAAACCCTCATAGTGACCAAAATTGCCATTTTTACAGAGCTTTGCTTACTCAAAAGCTTCCATTTTGACTAATTTCAGGCACCGAAATGACTTTAAACACACTTATTTTAGTTGAAAAAGTCATAATTCACATCCAACAGTCATTTAGAATCAAAATATTAAAAGTTAAAATTTCATCCATGTTGACCATTTTGCGAAAGTTTGACAGGTCCGGAGTCATCGTTTATCATTAGAGATTTGATTTTTTGGAGTGTACCAAAAATGATTCAAAATGTCATTTGGATCGTGCCTCATGTTGAATAACCACTTTTGAAACCGTCACAGTGACCAAAATTGCCATTTTTACAGAGCTTTGCTTACTCAAAAGCTTCCATTTTGACAAATTTCAGGCACCAAAATGACTTTAAACAGACTTATTTTAGTTGAAAAAGTCATAATTCACATCCAACAGTCATTTAGAGTCAAAAGATTAAAAGGTAAAATTTCATCAATGTTGACCATTTTGGGAAAGTTCGACAGTTGCGGAGTCATAGTTTTTTTAGATAATTGATTTTTTGGAGTGTACCAAAAATGATTCAAAATATCAATTGGATCGTGCCTCATGTTGAATAACTGCTTTTGAAACCCTCACAGTGACCAAAATTGCCATTTTTACGGAGCTTTGACTACTCAAAAGCTTCCATTTTGACCAATTTCAGGCACCAAAATGGCTTTAAACAGACTTATTTTAGTTGAAAAAGTCATAATTCACATCCAACAGTCATTTAGAGTCAAAAGATTAAAAGGTAAAATTTCATCCATGTTGACCATTTTGGGAAAGTTCAAGAGTTGCGGAGTCATCGTTTTTTCAGATAATTGATTTTTTGGAGTGTACCAAAAATGATTCGAAATGTCAATTGGATCGTGCCTCAAGTTTGAATAACCGCTTTTGAAACCCTCACAGTGACCAAAATTGCCATTTTTACAGAGCTTTGCTTACTCAAAAGCTTCAATTTTGACTAATTTCAGGTACCGAAATTACTTTAAACACACTTATTTTAGTTGAAAAACTCATATTTCACATCCAACAGTCATTTAGAGTCAAAAGATTAAAAGTTAAAATTTCATCCATGTTGACCGTTTTGGGAAAGTTCGTCAGTTGCGGAGTCATTGTTTTTTCAGATAATTGATTTTTTGGAGTGTACCAAAAATGATTCAAAATGTCAATTGGATCGTGCCTCATGTTGAATAACCGCTTTTGAAACCCTCACAGTGACCAAAATTGCCATTTTTACAGAGCTTTGCTTACTCAAAAGCTTCCATTTTGACAAATTTCAGGCACCAAAATGACTTTAAACAGACTTATTTTAGTTGAAAAAGTCATAATTCACATCCAACAGTCATTTAGAGTCAAAAGATTAAAAGTTAAAGTTTCATCCATGTTGACCATTTTGGGAAAGTTCGTCAGTTGCGGAGTCATTGTTTTTTCAGATAATTGATTTTTTGGAGTGTACCAAAAATGATTCAAAATGTCAATTGGATCGTGCCTCATGTTGAATAACCGCTTTTGAAACCCTCACAGTGACCAACATTTCCATTTTTACAGACCTTTGCTTACTCAAAAGCTTCCATTTTGACCAATTTCAGGCACCGAAATGACTTTAAAAGACTTATTTTAGTTGAAAAAGTCATAATTCACATCCAACAGTCATTTACAGTCAAAAGATTAAAAGTTACAATTTCATCCATGTTGACCATTTTGGGAAAGTTCGACAGGTCCGGAGTCATCGTTTTTCATCAGAAAATTGATTTTTGGAGTGTACCAAAAATTATTTAAAATGTCAATTGGATCGTGCCTCATGTTGAATAACTGCTTTTGAAACCCTCACAGTGACCAAAATTGCAATTTTTACAGAGTTTTGCTTACTCAAAAGCTTCCATTTTGACCAATTTCAGGCACCGAAAGGACTTTAAACACACTTCTTTTAGTTGAAAAAGTCATATTTCACATCCAACAGTCATTTAGGGTCAAAAGATTAAATGTTAAAATTTCATCCATATTGGCAATTTTGGCAACGTTCGACAGGTCCGGAGTGATCGTTTTTGCATCAGAAAATTGATTTTTTGGAGTGTACCAAAAATTATTCAAAATGTCAATTGGATCGTGCCTCATGTTGAATAACCACTTTTGAAACCCTCACAGTGACCAAAATTGCAATTTTTACAGAGTTTTGCTTACTCAAAAGCTTCAATTTTGACTAATTTCAGGTACCGAAATTACTTTAAACACACTTATTTTAGTTGAAAAACTCATAATTCACATCCAATAGTCATTTACAGTCAAAAGATTAAATGTTAAAATGTAATCCATATTGACCATTTTGGGAACGTTCGACAAGTCCGGAGTCATCGTTTTTCATCAGAAAATTGATTTTTTTACTGTACCAAAAATTATTCAAAATGTCGATTGGATCGTGCCTCATGTTGAATAACTACTTTTGAAACCCTCATAGTGACCAAAATTGCCATTTTTACAGAGCTTTGCTTACTCAAAAGCTTCCATTTTGACCAATTTCAGGCACCGAAATGACTTTAAACACACTTATTTTAGTTGAAAAACTCATATTTCACATCCAACAGTCATTTAGAGTCAAAAGATTAAAAGTTAAAATTTCATCCATGTTGACCATTTTGGGAAAGTTCGTCAGTTGCGGAGTCATCGTTTTTTCAGATAATTGATTTTTTGGAGTATACCAAAAATGATTCAAAATGTCAATTGGATCGTGCCTCATGTTGAATAACCACTTTTGAAACCCTCACAGTGACCAAAATTGCCATTTTTACAGAGCTTTGCTTACTCAAAAGCTTCCATTTTGACAAATTTCAGGCACCAAAATGACTTTAAACAGACTTATTTTAGTTGAAAAAGTCATAATTCACATCCAACAGTCATTTAGAGTCAAAAGATTAAAAGGTAAAATTTCATCCATGTTGACCATTTTGGGAAAGTTCGACAGTTGCGGAGTCATCGTCTTTTTTAGATAATTGATTTTTTGGAGTGTACCAAAAATGATTCAAAATATCAATTGGATCGTGCCTCATGTTGAATAACTGCTTTTGAAACCCTCACAGTGACCAAAATTGCCATTTTTACAGAGCTTTGACTACTCAAAAGCTTCCATTTTGACCAATTTCAGGCACCAAAATGGCTTTAAACAGACTTATTTTAGTTGAAAAAGTCATAATTCACATCCAACAGTCATTTAGAGTCAAAAGATTAAAAGGTAAAATTTCATCCATGTTGACCATTTTGGGAAAGTTCGAGAGTTGCGGAGTCATCGTTTTTTCAGATAATTGATTTTTTGGAGTGTACCAAAAATGATTCGAAATGTCAATTGGATCGTGCCTCAAGTTTGAATAACCGCTTTTGAAACCCTCACAGTGACCAAAATTGCCATTTTTACAGAGCTTTGCTTACTCAAAAGCTTCAATTTTGACTAATTTCAGGTACCGAAATTACTTTAAACACACTTATTTTAGTTGAAAAACTCATATTTCACATCCAACAGTCATTTAGAGTCAAAAGATTAAAAGTTAAAATTTCATCCATGTTGACCGTTTTGGGAAAGTTCGTCAGTTGCGGAGTCATTGTTTTTTCAGATAATTGATTTTTTGGAGTGTACCAAAAATGATTCAAAATGTCAATTGGATCGTGCCTCATGTTGAATAACCGCTTTTGAAACCCTCACAGTGACCAAAATTGCCATTTTTACAGAGCTTTGCTTACTCAAAAGCTTCCATTTTGACAAATTTCAGGCACCAAAATGACTTTAAACAGACTTATTTTAGTTGAAAAAGTCATAATTCACATCCAACAGTCATTTAGAGTCAAAAGATTAAAAGTTAAAATTTCATCCATGTTGACCATTTTGGGAAAGTTCGTCAGTTGCGGAGTCATTGTTTTTTCAGATAATTGATTTTTTGGAGTGTACCAAAAATGATTCAAAATGTCAATTGGATCGTGCCTCATGTTGAATAACCGCTTTTGAAACCCTCACAGTGACCAACATTGCCATTTTTACAGACCTTTGCTTACTCAAAAGCTTCCATTTTGACCAATTTCAGGCACCGAAATGACTTTAAAAGACTTATTTTAGTTGAAAAAGTCATAATTCACATCCAACAGTCATTTACAGTCAAAAGATTAAAAGTTACAATTTCATCCATGTTGACCATTTTGGGAAAGTTCGACAGGTCCGGAGTCATCGTTTTTCATCAGAAAATTGATTTTTGGAGTGTACCAAAAATTATTCAAAATGTCAATTGGATCGTGCCTCATGTTGAATAACTGCTTTTGAAACCCTCACAGTGACCAAAATTGCAATTTTTACAGAGTTTTGCTTACTCAAAAGCTTCCATTTTGACCAATTTCAGGCACCGAAATGACTTTAAACACACTTCTTTTAGTTGAAAAAGTCATATTTCACATCCAACAGTCATTTAGGGTCAAAAGATTAAATGTTAAAATTTCATCCATATTGGCAATTTTGGCAACGTTCGACAGGTCCGGAGTGATCGTTTTTGCATCAGAAAATTGATTTTTTGGAGTGTACCAAAAATGATTCAAAATGTCAATTGGATCGTGCCTCATGTTGAATAACCGCTTTTGAAACCCTCACAGTGACCAACATTGCCCTTTTTACAGACCTTTGCTTACTCAAAAGCTTCCATTTTGACCAATTTCAGGCACCGAAATGACTTTAAACAGACTTATTTTAGTTGAAAAAGTCATAATTCACATCCAACAGTCATTTACAGTCAAAAGATTAAAAGTAAAAATTTCATCCATGTTGACCATTTTGGGAAAGTTCGACAGGTCCGGAGTCATCGTTTTTCATCAGAAAATTGATTTTTGGAGTGTACCAAAAATTATTCAAAATGTCAATTGGATCGTGCCTCATGTTGAATAACTGCTTTTGAAACCCTCACAGTGACCAAAATGGCCATTTTTACAAAGTTTTGCTTACTCAAAAGCTTCCATTTTGACCAATTTCAGGCACCAAAATGACTTTAAACAGACTTATTTTAGTTGAAAAAGTCATAATTCACATCCAACAGTCATTTAGAGTCAAAAGATTAAAAGTTAAAATTTCATCCATGTTGACCATTTTGGGAAAGTTCGACAGTTGCGGAGTCATAGTTTTTTCAGATAATTTATTTTTTGGAGTGTACCAAAAATGATTCAAAATGTCAATTGGATCGTGCCTCATGTTGAATAACTGCTTTTGAAACCCTCACAGTGACCAAAATTGCAATTTTTACAGAGTTTTGCTCACTCAAAAGCTTCCATTTTGACCAATTTCAGGCACCGAAATGACTTTAAACACACTTCTTTTAGTTGAAAAAGTCATATTTCACATCCAACAGTCATTTAGGGTCAAAAGATTAAATATTAAAATTTCATCCATATTGGCAATTTTGGCAACGTTCGACAGGTCCGGAGTGATCGTTTTTGCATCAGAAAATTGATTTTTTGGAGTGTACCAAAAATTATTAAAAATGTCAATTGGATCGTGCCTCATGTTGAATAACCACTTTTGAAACCCTCACAGTGACCAAAATTGCAATTTTTACAGAGTTTTGCTTATTCAAAAGCTTCAATTTTGACTAATTTCAGGTACCGAAATTACTTTAAACACACTTATTTTAGTTGAAAAACTCATAATTCACATCCAACAGTCATTTACAGTCAAAAGATTAAATGTTAAAATGTAATCCATATTGACCATTTTGGGAACGTTCGACAAGTCCGGAGTCATCGTTTTTCATCAGAAAATTGATTTTTTTACTGTACCAAAAATTATTCAAAATGTCGATTGGATCGTGCCTCATGTTGAATAACTACTTTTGAAACCCTCATAGTGACCAAAATTGCCATTTTTACAGAGCTTTGCTTACTCAAAAGCTTCCATTTTGACCAATTTCAGGCACCGAAATGGCTTTAAACAGACTTATTTTAGTTGAAAAAGTCATAATTCACATCCAACAGTCATTTAGAGTCAAAAGATTAAAAGTTAAAATTTCATCCATGTTGACCATTTTGGGAAAGTTCGAGAGTTGCGGAGTCATCGTTTTTTCAGATAATTGATTTTTTGGAGTGTACCAAAAATGATTCAAAATGTCAATTGGATCGTGCCTCATGTTGAATAACCGCTTTTGAAACCCTCACAGTGACCAACATTGCCATTTTTACAGAGCTTTGATTACTCAAAAGCTTCCATTTTGACCAATTTCAGGCCCCGAAATGACTTTAAACACACTTATTTTAGTTGAAAAAGTCATTATTCACATCCAACAGTCAATTAGAGTCAAAAGATTAAAAGATAAAATTTCATCCATGTTGACCATTTTGGGAAAGTTCGACAGGTCCGGAGTCATCGTTTTTCATCAGCAAATTGATATTTTGTAGTCTACCAAAAATGATTCAAAATGTCAATTGGATCGTGCCTCATGTTGAATAACCACTATTGAAACCCTCACAGTGACCAAAATTGCCATTTTTACAGAGTTTTCTTACTCAAAGGCTTCCATTTTGACCAATTTCAGGCACCGAAATGACTTTAACCACACTTATTTTAGTTGAACAAGTCATAATTCACATCCAACAGTCATTTAGAGTCAAAAGATTAAAAGTTAAAATTTCATCTATGTTGACCATTTTGGGAAAGTTCGACAGTTCCGGAGTCATCGTTTTTTCAGATAATTTATTTTTTTGGACTGTACCAAAAATGATTCAAAATGTCAATTGGATCGTGCCTGATGTTGAATATCTACTTTTGAAACCCTCATACTGACCAAAATTGCCATTTTTACAGAGTTTTGTTTACTCAAAAGCTTCAATTTTGACACATTTCTGGCACAGAATGACTTTAAACACACTTATTTTAGTTGAAAAGGTCATATTTCACATCCAACAGTCATTTAGAGTCAAAAGATTAAATGTTAAAATTTCATCCATATTGTCCATTTTGGCAACGTTCGACAGGTCCGGAGTCATCGTCTTTCATCAGAAAATTGATTTTTTGGACTGTACCAAAAATGATTCAAAATGTCAATCGGATCGTGCCTCATGTTGAATAACCACTTTTGAAACTCTCACAGTGACCAAAATTGCCATTTTTACAGAGTTTTGCTCACTCAAAAGTTTCCATTTTGACCAATTTCAGGCACCGAAATGACTTTAAACACACTTATTTTAGTTGAAAAAGTCATAATTCACATCCAACAGTCATTTAGAGTCATAAGATTAAAAGTTAAAATTTCATCCATATTGACCATTTTGGGAAAGTTCGACAGGTCGTTTTTCATCAGAAATTAGATTTTTTGGAGTGTACCAAAAATGATTAAAATTGTCAATTGGATTGTGCCTCATGTTGAATAACCACTTTTGAAACCCTCATAGTGACCAAAATTGCCATTTTTAAGAAGCTTTGCTTACTCAAAAGCTTCCATTTTGACCAATTTCAGGCACCGAAATGACTTTAAAAACACTTATTTTAGTTGAAAAAGTCATAATTCACATCCAACAGTCATTTAGAGTCAAAAGATTAAATGTTAAAATTTCATCTATATCAGCCATTTTGGCAACGTTCGACATGTCCGGAGTGATCGTTTTTGCATCAGAAAATTGATTTTTTGGAGTGTACCAAAAATTATTCAAAATGTCAATTGGATCGTGCCTCATGTTGAATAACCACTTTTGAAACCCTCACAGTGACCAAAATTGCCCTTTTTACAGAGTTTTGCTTACTCAAAAGCTTCAATTTTTACTAATTTCAGGTACCGAAATTACTTTAAACACACTTATTTTAGTTGAAAAACTCATAATTCACATCCAACAGTCATTTACAGTCAAAAGATTAAATGTTAAAATGTAATCCATATAGACCATTTTGGGAACGTTCGACAAGTCCGGAGTCATCGTTTTTCATCAGAAAATTGTTTTTTTTACTGTACCAAAAATTATACAAAATGTCAATTGGATTGTGCCTCATGTTGAATAACCACTTTTGAAACCCTCATAGTGACCAAAATTGCCATTTTTACAGAGCTTTGCTTACTCAAAAGCTTCCATTTTGACCAATTTCAGGAACCGAAATGACTTTAAACACACTTATTTTAGTTGAAAAAGTCATAATTCACATCCAACAGTCATTTAGAGTCAAAAGATTAAAAGTTAAAATTTCATCCATGTTGACCATTTTGGGAAAGTTTGAAAGGTCCGGAGTCATCGTTTTTCATTAGAGATTTGATTTTTTGGAGTGTACCAAAAATAATTCAAAATGTCAATTGGATCATGCCTCATGTTGAATAACCACTTTTAAAACCGTCACAGTGACCAAAATTGCCATATTTACAGAGCTTTGCTTGCTCAAAATCTTCCATTTTGACCAATTTCAGGCACCGAAATGACTTTAAACACACTTATTTTAGTTGAACAAGTCATAATTCACATCCAACAGGCATTTAGAGTCAAAAGATTAAAAGTTAACATTTCATCCATGTTGACCATTTTGGGAAAGTTCGACCGGTCCGGAGTCATCTTTTTTTTCAGATAATTGATTTTTTGGAGTGTACCAAAAATTATTCAAAATGTCAATTGGATCGTGCCTCATGTGAATAACCACTTTTTAAACACTCATAGTGACCAAAATTGCCATTTTTACAGAGTTTTGCTTACTCAAAAGCTTCAATTTTGACCAATTTCTGGCACCGAAATTACTTTAAACACACTTATTTTAGTTGAAAAACTCATATTTCACAGCCAACAGTCATTTACAGTCAAAAGATTAAATGTTAAAATTTCATCCATATTGACCATTTTGGGAACGTTTGACAGGTCCGGAGTCATCGTTTTTCATCAGAAAATTGATTTTTGGAGTGTACCAAAAATTATTCAAAATGTCAATTGGATCGTGCCTCATGTTGAATAACCACTTTTGAAACCCTCATAGTGACCAAAATTGCCATTTTTACAGAGCTTTGCTTACTCAAAAGCTTCCATTTTGACTAATTTCAGGCACCGAAATGACTTTAAACACACTTATTTTAGTTGAAAAAGTCATAATTCACATCCAACAGTCATTTAGAATCAAAAGATTAAAAGTTAAAATTTCATCCATGTTGACCATTTTGCGAAAGTTTGACAGGTCCGGAGTCATCGTTTCTCATTAGAGATTTGACTTTTTGGAGTGTACCAAAAATGATTCAAAATGTCATTTGGATCGTGCCTCATGTTGAATAACCACTTTTGAAACCGTCACAGTGACCAAAATTGCCATTTTTACAGAGCTTTGCTTACTCAAAAGCTTCCATTTTAACCAATTTCAGGCACCGAAATGACTTTAAACACACTTCTTTTAGTTGAAAAAGTCATATTTCACATCCAACAGTCATTTAGCGTCAAAAGATTAAATGTTAAAATTTCATCCATATTGACCATTTTGGGAACGTTCGACAGGTCCGGAGTCATCGTTTTTCATCAGAAAATTGATTTTTGGAGTGTACCAAAAATTATTCAAAATGTCAATTGGATCGTGCCTCATGTTGAATAACCACTTTTGAAACCCTCATAGTGACCAAAATTGCCATTTTTACAGAGCTTTGCTTACTCAAAAGCTTCCATTTTGACTAATTTCAGGCACCGAAATGACTTTAAACACACTTATTTTAGTTGAAAAAGTCATAATTCACATCCAACAGTCATTTAGAATCAAAAGATTAAAAGTTAAAATTTCATCCATGTTGACCATTTTGGGAAAGTTTGACAGGTCCGGAGTCATCGTTTATCATTAGAGATTTGATTTTTTGGAGTGTACCAAAAATGATTCAAAATGTCATTTGGATCGTGCCTCATGTTGAATAACCACTTTTGAAACCGTCACAGTGACCAAAATTGCCATTTTTACAGAGCTTTGCTTACTCAAAAGCTTCAATTTTAACCAATTTCAGGCACCGAAATGACTTTAAACACACTTCTTTTAGTTGAAAAAGTCATAATTCACATCCAACAGTCATTTAGAATCAAAAGATTAAAAGTTAAAATTTCATCCATATTGACCATTTTGGGAATGTTCGACAGGTCCGGAGTCATCGTTTTTCACCAGAAAATTGATTTTTTGAAGTGTACCAAAAATGATTCAAAATGTTAATTGGATCGTGCCTCATGTTGAATAACCACTTTTGAAACCCTCACAGTGACCAAAATTGCCATTTTTACAGAGCTTTGCTTACTTAAAAGCTTCCATTTTGACCAATTTCATTCACCGAAATTACTTTAAACACACTTATTTTAGTTGAAAAAACTCATATTTCACAGCCAACAGTCATTTACAGTCAAAAGATTAAAAGTTAAAATTTCATCCATATTGACCATTTTGGGAAAGTTCGACAGGTCCGGAGTCATCGTTTTTCATCAGAAATTTGATTTTTTTGAGTGTACCAAAAATGATTCAGAATGTCAATTGGATCGTGCCTCATGTTGAATAACCACTTTTGAAACCCTCAAAGTGACCAAAATTGCAATTTTTACAGAGTTTTGCTTACTCAAAAGCCTCCGTTTTGACCAATTTCAGGCACCGAAATGACTTTAAACACACTTCTTTTAGTTGAAAAAGTCATATTTCACATCCAACAGTCATTTAGGGTCAAAAGATTAAATGTTAAAAATTCATCCATATTGGCCATTTTGGCAACGTTCGACAGGTCCGGAGTGATCGTTTTTGCATCAGAAAATTGTTTTTTTGAAGTGGACCAAAAAATGATTCACAATGTCAATTGGATAGTGCCTCATGTTGAATAACCACTTTTGAAACCCTCACAGTGACCAAAATTACCATTTTTACAGAGTTTTGCTTACTCAAAAGCTTCAATTTTGACTAATTTCAGGCACCAAAATGACTTTAAACAGACTTATTTTAGTTGAAAAAGTCATAATTCACATCCAACAATCATTTAGAGTCAAAAGATTAAAAGTTAAAATTTCATCCATGTTGACCATTTTGGGAACGTTCGACAAGTCCGGAGTCATCGTTTTTCATCAGAAAATTGATTTTTTTACTGTACCAAAAATTATTCAAAATGTCGATTGGATCGTGCCTCATGTTGAATACCCACTTTTGAAACCCTCATAGTGACCAAAATTGCCATTTTTACAGAGCTTTGCTTACTCAAAAGCTTCCATTTTGACCAATTTCAGGCACCGAAATGACTTTAACCACACTTATTTTAGTTGAAAACTCATATTTCACATCCAACAGTCATTTAGAGTCAAAAGATTAAAAGTTAAAATTTCATCCATGTTGACCATTTTGGGAAAGTTCGTCAGTTGCGGAGTCATCGTTTTTTCAGATAATTGATTTTTTTGAGTGTACCAAAAAAGATTCAAAATGTCAATTGGATCGTGCCTCATGTTGAATAACTGCTTTTGAAACCCTCACAGTGACCAACATTGCCATTTTTACAGACCTTTGCTTACTCAAAAGCTTCCATTTTGACCAATTTCAGGCACCGAAATGCCTTTAAACAGACTTATTTTAGTTGAAAAAGTCATAATTCACATCCAACAGTCATTTAGAGTCAAAAGATTAAAAGTTAAAATTTCATCCATGTTGACCATTTTGGGAAAGTTCGACAGTTGCGGAGTCATCGTTTTTTTAGATAATTGATTTTTTGGAGTGTACCAAAAATGATTCAAAATATCAATTGGATCGTGCCTCATGTTGAATACCTGCTTTTGAAACCCTCACAGTGACCAAAATGGCCTTTTTTACAGAGCTTAGACTACTCAAAAGCTTCCATTTTGACCAATTTCAGGCACCAAAATGGCTTTAAACAGACTTATTTTAGTTGAAAAAGTCATAATTCACATCCAACAGTCATTTAGAGTCAAAAGATTAAAAGTTAAAATTTCATCCATGTTGACCATTTTGGGAAAGTTCGAGAGTTGCGGAGTCATCGTTTTTTCAGATAATTGATTTTTTGGAATGTACCAAAAATGATTCAAAATGTCAATTGGATCGTGCCTCATGTTGAATAACCGCTTTTGAAACCCTCACAGTGACCAACATTGCCATTTTTACAGAGCTTTGATTACTCAAAAGCTTCCATTTTGACCAATTTCAGGCACCAAAATGACTTTAAACACACTTATTTTAGTTGAAAATGTCATATTTCACATCCAACAGTCAATTAGAGTCAAAAGATTAAAAGATAAAATTTCATCCATGTTGACCATTTTGGGAAAGTTCGACAGGTCCGGAGTCATCGTTTTTCATCAGCAAATTGATATTTTGTAGTCTACCAAAAATGATTCAAAATGTCAATTGGATCGTGCCTCATGTTGAATAACCACTTTTGAAACTCTCACAGTGACCAAAATTGACATTTTTACAGAGTTTTGCTCACTCAAAAGCTTCCATTTTGACCAATTTCAGGCACCGAAATGACTTTAAACACACTTATTTTAGTTGAAAAAGTCATAATTCACATCCAACAGTCATTTAGAGTCATAAGATTAAAAGTTACAATTTCATCCATATTGACCATTTTGGGAAAGTTCGACAGGTCCGGAGTCATCGTTTTTCATCAGAAATTAGATTTTTTGGAGTGTACCAAAAATGATTCAAAATGTCAATTGGATTGTGCCTCATGTTGAATAACCACTTTTGAAACCCTCATAGTGACCAAAATTGCCATTTTTACAGAGCTTTGCTTACTCAAAAGCTTCCATTTTGACCAATTTCGGGCACCGAAATGACTTTAAAAACACTTATTTTAGTTGAAAAAGTCATAATTCACATCCAACAGTCATTTAGAGTCAAAAGATTAAATGTTAAAATTTCATCCATATTGGCCATTTTGGCAACGTTCGACAGGTCCGGAGTGATCGTTTTTGCATCAGAAAATTGATTTTTTGGAGTGTACCAAAAATTATTCAAAATGTCAATTGGATCGTGCCTCATGTTGAATAACCACTTTTGAAACCCTCATAGTGACCAAAATTGCCATTTTTACAGAGCTTTGCTTACTCAAAAGCTTCCATTTTGACTAATTTCAGGCACCGAAATGACTTTAAACACACTTATTTTAGTTGAAAAAGTCATAATTCACATCCAACAGTCATTTAGAATCAAAATATTAAAAGTTAAAATTTCATCCATGTTGACCATTTTGCGAAAGTTTGACAGGTCCGGAGTCATCGTTTATCATTAGAGATTTGATTTTTTGGAGTGTACCAAAAATGATTCAAAATGTCATTTGGATCGTGCCTCATGTTGAATAACCACTTTTGAAACCGTCACAGTGACCAAAATTGCCATTTTTACAGAGCTTTGCTTACTCAAAAGCTTCCATTTTAACCAATTTCAGGCACCGAAATGACTTTAAACACACTTCTTTTAGTTGAAAAAGTCATATTTCACATCCAACAGTCATTTAGCGTCAAAAGATTAAATGTTAAAATTTCATCCATATTGACCATTTTGGGAACGTTCGACAGGTCCGGAGTCATCGTTTTTCATCAGAAAATTGATTTTTGGAGTGTACCAAAAATTATTCAAAATGTCAATTGGATCGTGCCTCATGTTGAATAACCACTTTTGAAACCCTCATAGTGACCAAAATTGCCATTTTTACAGAGCTTTGCTTACTCAAAAGCTTCCATTTTGACTAATTTCAGGCACCGAAATGACTTTAAACACACTTATTTTAGTTGAAAAATTCATAATTCACATCCAACAGTCATTTAGAATCAAAAGATTAAAAGTTAAAATTTCATCCATGTTGACCATTTTGGGAAAGTTTGACAGGTCCGGAGTCATCGTTTATCATTAGAGATTTGATTTTTTGGAGTGTACCAAAAATGATTCAAAATGTCATTTGGATCGTGCCTCATGTTGAATAACCACTTTTGAAACCGTCACAGTGACCAAAAGTGCCATTTTTACAGAGCTTTGCTTACTCAAAAGCTTCCATTTTGACCAATTTCGGGCACCGAAATGACTTTAAACAGACTTATTTTAGTTGAAAAAGTCATAATTCACATCCAACAGTCATTTAGAGTCAAAAGATTAAAAGTTAAAATTTCATCCATGTTGACCATTTTGGGAAAGTTCGAGAGTTGCGGAGTCATCGTTTTTTCAGATAATTGATTTTTTGGAGTGTACCAAAAATGATTCAAAATGTCAATTGGATCGTGCCTCATGTTGAATAACCGCTTTTGAAACCCTCACAGTGACCAACATTGCCATTTTTACAGAGCTTTGATTACTCAAAAGCTTCCATTTTGACCAATTTCAGGCACCAAAATGACTTTAAACACACTTATTTTAGTTGAAAATGTCATATTTCACATCCAACAGTCAATTAGAGTCAAAAGATTAAAAGATAAAATTTCATCCATGTTGACCATTTTGGGAAAGTTCGACAGGTCCGGAGTCATCGTTTTTCATCAGCAAATTGATATTTTGTAGTCTACCCAAAATGATTCAAAATGTCAATTGGATCGTGCCTCATGTTGAATAACCACTTTTGAAACTCTCACAGTGACCAAAATTGACATTTTTACAGAGTTTTGCTCACTCAAAAGCTTCCATTTTGACCAATTTCAGGCACCGAAATGACTTTAAACACACTTATTTTAGTTGAAAAAGTCATAATTCACATCCAACAGTCATTTAGAGTCATAAGATTAAAAGTTACAATTTCATCCATATTGACCATTTTGGGAAAGTTCGACAGGTCCGGAGTCATCGTTTTTCATCAGAAATTAGATTTTTTGGAGTGTACCAAAAATGATTCAAAATGTCAATTGGATTGTGCCTCATGTTGAATAACCACTTTTGAAACCCTCATAGTGACCAAAATTGCCATTTTTACAGAGCTTTGCTTACTCAAAAGCTTCCATTTTGACCAATTTCGGGCACCGAAATGACTTTAAAAACACTTATTTTAGTTGAAAAAGTCATAATTCACATCCAACAGTCATTTAGAGTCAAAAGATTAAATGTTAAAATTTCATCCATATTGGCCATTTTGGCAACGTTCGACAGGTCCGGAGTGATCGTTTTTGCATCAGAAAATTGATTTTTTGGAGTGTACCAAAAATTATTCAAAATGTCAATTGGATCGTGCCTCATGTTGAATAACCACTTTTGAAACCCTCATAGTGACCAAAATTGCCATTTTTACAGAGCTTTGCTTACTCAAAAGCTTCCATTTTGACTAATTTCAGGCACCGAAATGACTTTAAACACACTTATTTTAGTTGAAAAAGTCATAATTCACATCCAACAGTCATTTAGAATCAAAAGATTAAAAGTTAAAATTTCATCCATGTTGACCATTTTGCGAAAGTTTGACAGGTCCGGAGTCATCGTTTATCATTAGAGATTTGATTTTTTGGAGTGTACCAAAAATGATTCAAAATGTCATTTGGATCGTGCCTCATGTTGAATAACCACTTTTGAAACCGTCACAGTGACCAAAATTGCCATTTTTACAGAGCTTTGCTTACTCAAAAGCTTCCATTTTAACCAATTTCAGGCACCGAAATGACTTTAAACACACTTCTTTTAGTTGAAAAAGTCATATTTCACATCCAACAGTCATTTAGCGTCAAAAGATTAAATGTTAAAATTTCATCCATATTGACCATTTTGGGAACGTTCGACAGGTCCGGAGTCATCGTTTTTCATCAGAAAATTGATTTTTGGAGTGTACCAAAAATTATTCAAAATGTCAATTGGATCGTGCCTCATGTTGAATAACCACTTTTGAAACCCTCATAGTGACCAAAATTGCCATTTTTACAGAGCTTTGCTTACTCAAAAGCTTCCATTTTGACTAATTTCAGGCACCGAAATGACTTTAAACACACTTATTTTAGTTGAAAAAGTCATAATTCACATCCAACAGTCATTTAGAATCAAAAGATTAAAAGTTAAAATTTCATCCATGTTGACCATTTTGGGAAAGTTTGACAGGTCCGGAGTCATCGTTTATCATTAGAGATTTGATTTTTTGGAGTGTACCAAAAATGATTCAAAATGTCATTTGGATCGTGCCTCATGTTGAATAACCACTTTTGAAACCGTCACAGTGACCAAAATTGCCATTTTTACAGAGCTTTGCTTACTCAAAAGCTTCCATTTTAACCAATTTCAGGCACCGAAATGACTTTAAACACACTTCTTTTAGTTGAAAAAGTCATAATTCACATCCAACAGTCATTTAGAATCAAAAGATTAAAAGTTAAAATTTCATCCATATTGACCATTTTGGGAATGTTCGACAGGTCCGGAGTCATCGTTTTTCACCAGAAAATTGATTTTTTGAAGTGTACCAAAAATGATTCAAAATGTTAATTGGATCGTGCCTCATGTTGAATAACCACTTTTGAAACCCTCACAGTGACCAAAATTGCCATTTTTACAGAGCTTTGCTTACTTAAAAGCTTCCATTTTGACCAATTTCATTCACCGAAATTACTTTAAACACACTTATTTTAGTTGAAAAAACTCATATTTCACAGCCAACAGTCATTTACAGTCAAAAGATTAAAAGTTAAAATTTCATCCATATTGACCATTTTGGGAAAGTTCGACAGGTCCGGAGTCATCGTTTTTCATCAGAAATTTGATTTTTTTGAGTGTACCAAAAATGATTCAGAATGTCAATTGGATCGTGCCTCATGTTGAATAACCACTTTTGAAACCCTCAAAGTGACCAAAATTGCAATTTTTACAGAGTTTTGCTTACTCAAAAGCCTCCGTTTTGACCAATTTCAGGCACCGAAATGACTTTAAACACACTTCTTTTAGTTGAAAAAGTCATATTTCACATCCAACAGTCATTTAGGGTCAAAAGATTAAATGTTAAAAATTCATCCATATTGGCCATTTTGGCAACGTTCGACAGGTCCGGAGTGATCGTTTTTGCATCAGAAAATTGTTTTTTTGAAGTGGACCAAAAAATGATTCACAATGTCAATTGGATCGTGCCTCATGTTGAATAACCACTTTTGAAACCCTCACAGTGACCAAAATTACCATTTTTACAGAGTTTTGCTTACTCAAAAGCTTCAATTTTGACTAATTTCAGGCACCAAAATGACTTTAAACAGACTTATTTTAGTTGAAAAAGTCATAATTCACATCCAACAATCATTTAGAGTCAAAAGATTAAAAGTAAAAATTTCATCCATGTTGACCATTTTGGGAACGTTCGACAAGTCCGGAGTCATCGTTTTTCATCAGAAAATTGATTTTTTTACTGTACCAAAAATTATTCAAAATGTCGATTGGATCGTGCCTCATGTTGAATACCCACTTTTGAAACCCTCATAGTGACCAAAATTGCCATTTTTACAGAGCTTTGCTTACTCAAAAGCTTCCATTTTGACCAATTTCAGGCACCGAAATGACTTTAACCACACTTATTTTAGTTGAAAACTCATATTTCACATCCAACAGTCATTTAGAGTCAAAAGATTAAAAGTTAAAATTTCATCCATGTTGACCATTTTGGGAAAGTTCGTCAGTTGCGGAGTCATCGTTTTTTCAGATAATTGATTTTTTTGAGTGTACCAAAAATGATTCAAAATGTCAATTGGATCGTGCCTCATGTTGAATAACTGCTTTTGAAACCCTCACAGTGACCAACATTGCCATTTTTACAGACCTTTGCTTACTCAAAAGCTTCCATTTTGACCAATTTCAGGCACCGAAATGCCTTTAAACAGACTTATTTTAGTTGAAAAAGTCATAATTCACATCCAACAGTCATTTAGAGTCAAAAGATTAAAAGTTAAAATTTCATCCATGTTGACCATTTTGGGAAAGTTCGACAGTTGCGGAGTCATCGTTTTTTTAGATAATTGATTTTTTGGAGTGTACCAAAAATGATTCAAAATATCAATTGGATCGTGCCTCATGTTGAATACCTGCTTTTGAAACCCTCACAGTGACCAAAATGGCCTTTTTTACAGAGCTTAGACTACTCAAAAGCTTCCATTTTGACCAATTTCAGGCACCAAAATGGCTTTAAACAGACTTATTTTAGTTGAAAAAGTCATAATTCACATCCAACAGTCATTTAGAGTCAAAAGATTAAAAGTTAAAATTTCATCCATGTTGACCATTTTGGGAAAGTTCGAGAGTTGCGGAGTCATCGTTTTTTCAGATAATTGATTTTTTGGAGTGTACCAAAAATGATTCAAAATGTCAATTGGATCGTGCCTCATGTTGAATAACCGCTTTTGAAACCCTCACAGTGACCAACATTGCCATTTTTACAGAGCTTTGATTACTCAAAAGCTTCCATTTTGACCAATTTCAGGCACCAAAATGACTTTAAACACACTTATTTTAGTTGAAAATGTCATATTTCACATCCAACAGTCAATTAGAGTCAAAAGATTAAAAGATAAAATTTCATCCATGTTGACCATTTTGGGAAAGTTCGACAGGTCCGGAGTCATCGTTTTTCATCAGCAAATTGATATTTTGTAGTCTACCAAAAATGATTCAAAATGTCAATTGGATCGTGCCTCATGTTGAATAACCACTTTTGAAACTCTCACAGTGACCAAAATTGACATTTTTACAGAGTTTTGCTCACTCAAAAGCTTCCATTTTGACCAATTTCAGGCACCGAAATGACTTTAAACACACTTATTTTAGTTGAAAAAGTCATAATTCACATCCAACAGTCATTTAGAGTCATAAGATTAAAAGTTACAATTTCATCCATATTGACCATTTTGGGAAAGTTCGACAGGTCCGGAGTCATCGTTTTTCATCAGAAATTAGATTTTTTGGAGTGTACCAAAAATGATTCAAAATGTCAATTGGATTGTGCCTCATGTTGAATAACCACTTTTGAAACCCTCATAGTGACCAAAATTGCCATTTTTACAGAGCTTTGCTTACTCAAAAGCTTCCATTTTGACCAATTTCGGGCACCGAAATGACTTTAAAAACACTTATTTTAGTTGAAAAAGTCATAATTCACATCCAACAGTCATTTAGAGTCAAAAGATTAAATGTTAAAATTTCATCCATATTGGCCATTTTGGCAACGTTCGACAGGTTCGGAGTGATCGTTTTTGCATCAGAAAATTGATTTTTTGGAGTGTACCAAAAATTATTCAAAATGTCAATTGGATCGTGCCTCATGTTGAATAACCACTTTTGAAACCCTCATAGTGACCAAAATTGCCATTTTTACAGAGCTTTGCTTACTCAAAAGCTTCCATTTTGACTAATTTCAGGCACCGAAATGACTTTAAACACACTTATTTTAGTTGAAAAAGTCATAATTCACATCCAACAGTCATTTAGAATCAAAATATTAAAAGTTAAAATTTCATCCATGTTGACCATTTTGCGAAAGTTTGACAGGTCCGGAGTCATCGTTTATCATTAGAGATTTGATTTTTTGGAGTGTACCAAAAATGATTCAAAATGTCATTTGGATCGTGCCTCATGTTGAATAACCACTTTTGAAACCGTCACAGTGACCAAAATTGCCATTTTTACAGAGCTTTGCTTACTCAAAAGCTTCCATTTTAACCAATTTCAGGCACCGAAATGACTTTAAACACACTTCTTTTAGTTGAAAAAGTCATATTTCACATCCAACAGTCATTTAGCGTCAAAAGATTAAATGTTAAAATTTCATCCATATTGACCATTTTGGGAACGTTCGACAGGTCCGGAGTCATCGTTTTTCATCAGAAAATTGATTTTTGGAGTGTACCAAAAATTATTCAAAATGTCAATTGGATCGTGCCTCATGTTGAATAACCACTTTTGAAACCCTCATAGTGACCAAAATTGCCATTTTTACAGAGCTTTGCTTACTCAAAAGCTTCCATTTTGACTAATTTCAGGCACCGAAATGACTTTAAACACACTTATTTTAGTTGAAAAATTCATAATTCACATCCAACAGTCATTTAGAATCAAAAGATTAAAAGTTAAAATTTCATCCATGTTGACCATTTTGGGAAAGTTTGACAGGTCCGGAGTCATCGTTTATCATTAGAGATTTGATTTTTTGGAGTGTACCAAAAATGATTCAAAATGTCATTTGGATCGTGCCTCATGTTGAATAACCACTTTTGAAACCGTCACAGTGACCAAAAGTGCCATTTTTACAGAGCTTTGCTTACTCAAAAGCTTCCATTTTGACCAATTTCGGGCACCGAAATGACTTTAAACAGACTTATTTTAGTTGAAAAAGTCATAATTCACATCCAACAGTCATTTAGAGTCAAAAGATTAAAAGTTAAAATTTCATCCATGTTGACCATTTTGGGAAAGTTCGAGAGTTGCGGAGTCATCGTTTTTTCAGATAATTGATTTTTTGGAGTGTACCAAAAATGATTCAAAATGTCAATTGGATCGTGCCTCATGTTGAATAACCGCTTTTGAAACCCTCACAGTGACCAACATTGCCATTTTTACAGAGCTTTGATTACTCAAAAGCTTCCATTTTGACCAATTTCAGGCACCAAAATGACTTTAAACACACTTATTTTAGTTGAAAATGTCATATTTCACATCCAACAGTCAATTAGAGTCAAAAGATTAAAAGATAAAATTTCATCCATGTTGACCATTTTGGGAAAGTTCGACAGGTCCGGAGTCATCGTTTTTCATCAGCAAATTGATATTTTGTAGTCTACCAAAAATGATTCAAAATGTCAATTGGATCGTGCCTCATGTTGAATAACCACTTTTGAAACTCTCACAGTGACCAAAATTGACATTTTTACAGAGTTTTGCTCACTCAAAAGCTTCCATTTTGACCAATTTCAGGCACCGAAATGACTTTAAACACACTTATTTTAGTTGAAAAAGTCATAATTCACATCCAACAGTCATTTAGAGTCATAAGATTAAAAGTTACAATTTCATCCATATTGACCATTTTGGGAAAGTTCGACAGGTCCGGAGTCATCGTTTTTCATCAGAAATTAGATTTTTTGGAGTGTACCAAAAATGATTCAAAATGTCAATTGGATTGTGCCTCATGTTGAATAACCACTTTTGAAACCCTCATAGTGACCAAAATTGCCATTTTTACAGAGCTTTGCTTACTCAAAAGCTTCCATTTTGACCAATTTCGGGCACCGAAATGACTTTAAAAACACTTATTTTAGTTGAAAAAGTCATAATTCACATCCAACAGTCATTTAGAGTCAAAAGATTAAATGTTAAAATTTCATCCATATTGGCCATTTTGGCAACGTTCGACAGGTCCGGAGTGATCGTTTTTGCATCAGAAAATTGATTTTTTGGAGTGTACCAAAAATTATTCAAAATGTCAATTGGATCGTGCCTCATGTTGAATAACCACTTTTGAAACCCTCATAGTGACCAAAATTGCCATTTTTACAGAGCTTTGCTTACTCAAAAGCTTCCATTTTGACTAATTTCAGGCACCGAAATGACTTTAAACACACTTATTTTAGTTGAAAAAGTCATAATTCACATCCAACAGTCATTTAGAATCAAAAGATTAAAAGTTAAAATTTCATCCATGTTGACCATTTTGCGAAAGTTTGACAGGTCCGGAGTCATCGTTTATCATTAGAGATTTGATTTTTTGGAGTGTACCAAAAATGATTCAAAATGTCATTTGGATCGTGCCTCATGTTGAATAACCACTTTTGAAACCGTCACAGTGACCAAAATTGCCATTTTTACAGAGCTTTGCTTACTCAAAAGCTTCCATTTTAACCAATTTCAGGCACCGAAATGACTTTAAACACACTTCTTTTAGTTGAAAAAGTCATATTTCACATCCAACAGTCATTTAGCGTCAAAAGATTAAATGTTAAAATTTCATCCATATTGACCATTTTGGGAACGTTCGACAGGTCCGGAGTCATCGTTTTTCATCAGAAAATTGATTTTTGGAGTGTACCAAAAATTATTCAAAATGTCAATTGGATCGTGCCTCATGTTGAATAACCACTTTTGAAACCCTCATAGTGACCAAAATTGCCATTTTTACAGAGCTTTGCTTACTCAAAAGCTTCCATTTTGACTAATTTCAGGCACCGAAATGACTTTAAACACACTTATTTTAGTTGAAAAAGTCATAATTCACATCCAACAGTCATTTAGAATCAAAAGATTAAAAGTTAAAATTTCATCCATGTTGACCATTTTGGGAAAGTTTGACAGGTCCGGAGTCATCGTTTATCATTAGAGATTTGATTTTTTGGAGTGTACCAAAAATGATTCAAAATGTCATTTGGATCGTGCCTCATGTTGAATAACCACTTTTGAAACCGTCACAGTGACCAAAATTGCCATTTTTACAGAGCTTTGCTTACTCAAAAGCTTCCATTTTAACCAATTTCAGGCACCGAAATGACTTTAAACACACTTCTTTTAGTTGAAAAAGTCATAATTCACATCCAACAGTCATTTAGAATCAAAAGATTAAAAGTTAAAATTTCATCCATATTGACCATTTTGGGAATGTTCGACAGGTCCGGAGTCATCGTTTTTCACCAGAAAATTGATTTTTTGAAGTGTACCAAAAATGATTCAAAATGTTAATTGGATCGTGCCTCATGTTGAATAACCACTTTTGAAACCCTCACAGTGACCAAAATTGCCATTTTTACAGAGCTTTGCTTACTTAAAAGCTTCCATTTTGACCAATTTCATTCACCGAAATTACTTTAAACACACTTATTTTAGTTGAAAAAACTCATATTTCACAGCCAACAGTCATTTACAGTCAAAAGATTAAAAGTTAAAATTTCATCCATATTGACCATTTTGGGAAAGTTCGACAGGTCCGGAGTCATCGTTTTTCATCAGAAATTTGATTTTTTTGAGTGTACCAAAAATGATTCAGAATGTCAATTGGATCGTGCCTCATGTTGAATAACCACTTTTGAAACCCTCAAAGTGACCAAAATTGCAATTTTTACAGAGTTTTGCTTACTCAAAAGCCTCCGTTTTGACCAATTTCAGGCACCAAAATGACTTTAAACACACTTCTTTTAGTTGAAAAAGTCATATTTCACATCCAACAGTCATTTAGGGTCAAAAGATTAAATGTTAAAAATTCATCCATATTGGCCATTTTGGCAACGTTCGACAGGTCCGGAGTGATCGTTTTTGCATCAGAAAATTGTTTTTTTGAAGTGGACCAAAAAATGATTCACAATGTCAATTGGATCGTGCCTCATGTTGAATAACCACTTTTGAAACCCTCACAGTGACCAAAATTACCATTTTTACAGAGTTTTGCTTACTCAAAAGCTTCAATTTTGACTAATTTCAGGCACCAAAATGACTTTAAACAGACTTATTTTAGTTGAAAAAGTCATAATTCACATCCAACAATCATTTAGAGTCAAAAGATTAAAAGTAAAAATTTCATCCATGTTGACCATTTTGGGAACGTTCGACAAGTCCGGAGTCATCGTTTTTCATCAGAAAATTGATTTTTTTACTGTACCAAAAATTATTCAAAATGTCGATTGGATCGTGCCTCATGTTGAATACCCACTTTTGAAACCCTCATAGTGACCAAAATTGCCATTTTTACAGAGCTTTGCTTACTCAAAAGCTTCCATTTTGACCAATTTCAGGCACCGAAATGACTTTAACCACACTTATTTTAGTTGAAAACTCATATTTCACATCCAACAGTCATTTAGAGTCAAAAGATTAAAAGTTAAAATTTCATCCATGTTGACCATTTTGGGAAAGTTCGTCAGTTGCGGAGTCATCGTTTTTTCAGATAATTGATTTTTTTGAGTGTACCAAAAATGATTCAAAATGTCAATTGGATCGTGCCTCATGTTGAATAACTGCTTTTGAAACCCTCACAGTGACCAACATTGCCATTTTTACAGACCTTTGCTTACTCAAAAGCTTCCATTTTGACCAATTTCAGGCACCGAAATGCCTTTAAACAGACTTATTTTAGTTGAAAAAGTCATAATTCACATCCAACAGTCAATTAGAGTCAAAAGATTAAAAGATAAAATTTCATCCATGTTGACCATTTTGGGAAAGTTCGACAGGTCCGGAGTCATCGTTTTTCATCAGCAAATTGATATTTTGTAGTCTACCAAAAATGATTCAAAATGTCAATTGGATCGTGCCTCATGTTGAATAACCACTTTTGAAACTCTCACAGTGACCAAAATTGACATTTTTACAGAGTTTTGCTCACTCAAAAGCTTCCATTTTGACCAATTTCAGGCACCGAAATGACTTTAAACACACTTATTTTAGTTGAAAAAGTCATAATTCACATCCAACAGTCATTTAGAGTCATAAGATTAAAAGTTACAATTTCATCCATATTGACCATTTTGGGAAACTTCGACAGGTCCGGAGTCATCGTTTTTCATCAGAAATTAGATTTTTTGGAGTGTACCAAAAATGATTCAAAATGTCAATTGGATCGTGCCTCGTGTGAATAACCACTTTTTAATCACTCATAGTGACCAAAATTGCAATTTTTACAGAGTTTTGCTTACTCAAAAGCTTCAATTTTGACCAATTTCCGGCACAGAAATGACTTTAAACACACTTATTTTAGTTGAAAAAGTTGTAATTTACATCCAACAGTCATTTAGAGTCAAAAGTTTAAAAGTTAAAATTTCATCCATGTTGACCATTTTGGGAAAGGAGTCATCGTTTTTCATCAGAAAATTGATTTTTTGGAGTGTACCAAAAATGATTCAAAATGTCAATTGGATCGTGCCTCATGTTGAATAACCACTTTTGAAACCCTCAAAGTGACCAAAATTGCAATTTTACAGAGTTTTGCTTACTCAAAAGCTTCCATTTTAACCAATTTCAGGCACTGAAATGACTTTAAACACACTTCTTTTAGTTGAAAAAGTCATATTTCACATCCAACAGTCATTTAAGGTCAAAAGAATAAATGTTAAAATTTCATCCATATTGGCCATTTTGGCAACGTTCGACAGGTCCGGAGTGATCGTTTTTGCATCAGAAAATTGATTTTTTGGAGTGTACCAAAATATATTCAAAATGTCAATTGGATCGTGCCTCATGTTGAATAACCACTTTTGAAACCCTCACAGTGACCAAAATTGCCATTTTTACAGAGTTTTGCTTACTCAAAAGCTTCAATTTTGACTAATTTCAGGTACCGAAATTACTTTAAACACACTTATTTTAGTTGAAAAACTCATAATTCACATCCAACAGTCATTTACAGTCAAAAGATTAAATGTTGAAATGTAATTCATATTGACCATTTTGGGAACGTTCGACAAGTCCGGAGTCATCGTTTTTCATCAGAAAATTGATTTTTTTACTGTACCAAAAATTATTCAAAATGTCAATTGGATCGTGCCTCATGTTGAATAACCACTTTTGAAACCCTCATAGTGACCAAAATTGCCATTTTTACAGAGCTTTGCTTACTCAAAAGCTTCCGTTTTTACCAATTTCAGGCACCGAAATGACTTTAAACACACTTATTTTAGTTGAAAAAGTCATAATTCACATCCAACAGTCATTTAGAGTCAAAAGATTAAAAGTTAAAATTTCATCCATGTTGACCATTTTGGGAAAGTTTGACAGGTCCGGAGTCATCGTTTTTTATTAGAGATTTGATTTTTTGGAGTGTACCAAAAATAATTCAAAATGTCAATTGGATCATGCCTCATGTTGAATAACCACTTTTGAAACCGTCACAGTGACCATAATTGCCATATTTACAGAGCTTTGCTTGCTCAAAATCTTCCATTTTGGCCAATTTCAGGCACTGAAATGACTTTAAACACACTTATTTTAGTTGGACAAGTCATAATTCACATCCAACAGGCATTTAGAGTCAAAAGATTAAAAGTTAACATTTCATCCATGTTGACCATTTTGGGAAAGCTCGACCGGTCCGGAGTCATCTTTTTTTTCAGAATATTGATTTTTTGGAGTGTACCAAAAATGATTCAAAATGTCAATTGGATCGTGCCTCATGTGAATAACCACTTTTGAAACCCTCATAGTGACCAAAATTGCCATTTTTACAGAGCTTTGCTTACTCAAAAGCTTCCATTTTGACCAATTTCAGGCACCGAAATGACTTTAAAAACACTTATTTTAGTTGAAAAAGTCGTAATTTACATCCAACAGTCATTTAGAGTCAAGAGATTAAAAGTAAAAATTTCATCCATGTTGACCATTTTGGGAAAGTTCGACAGGTCCGGAGTCATCGTTTTTCATCAGAAAATTGATTTTTTGGAGTGTACCAAAAATGATTCAAAATGTCAATTGGATCGTGCCTCATGTTGAATAACCACTTTTAAAACCCTCAAAGTGACCAAAGTTGCAATTTTACAGAGTTTTGCTTACTCAAAAGCTTCCATTTTAACCAATTTCAGGCACCGAAATGACTTTAAACACACTTCTTTTAGTTGAAAAAGTCATATTTCACATCCAACAGTCATTTAGTGTCAAAGATTAAATGGTAAAATTTCATCCATATTGGCCATTTTGCCAACGTTCGACAGGTCAGGAGTGATCGTTTTTGCATCAGAAAATTGATTTTTTGGAGTGTACCAAAAATTATTCAAAATGTCAATTGGATCATGCCTCATGTTGAATAACCACTTTTGAAACCCTCATAGTGACCAAAATTGCCATTTTTACAGAGCTTTGCTTACTCAAAAGCTTCCATTTTGACCAATTTCAGGCACCGAAATGACTTTAAAAACACTTATTTTAGTTGAAAAAGTCATAATTCACATCCAACAGTCATTTAGAGTCAAAAGATTAAAAGTTAAAATTTCATCCATGTTGACCATTTTGGGAAAGTTTGACAGGTCCGGAGTCATCGTTTTTCATTAGAGATTTGATTTTTTGGGAGTGTACCAAAAATGATTCAAAATGTCAATTGGATTGTGCCTCATGTTGAATAACCACTTTTGAAACCCTCATAGTGACCAAAATTGCCATTTTTACAGAGCTTTGCTTACTCAAAAGCTTCCATTTTGACCAATTTCGGGCACCGAAATGACTTTAAAAACACTTATTTTAGTTGAAAAAGTCATAATTCACATCCAACAGTCATTTAGAGTCAAAAGATTAAATGTTAAAATTTCATCCATATTGGCCATTTTGGCAACGTTCGACAGGTCCGGAGTGATCGTTTTTGCATCAGAAAATTGATTTTTTGGAGTGTACCAAAAATTATTCAAAATGTCAATTGGATCGTGCCTCATGTTGAATAACCACTTTTGAAACCCTCATAGTGACCAAAATTGCCATTTTTACAGAGCTTTGCTTACTCAAAAGCTTCCATTTTGACTAATTTCAGGCACCGAAATGACTTTAAACACACTTATTTTAGTTGAAAAAGTCATAATTCACATCCAACAGTCATTTAGAATCAAAATATTAAAAGTTAAAATTTCATCCATGTTGACCATTTTGCGAAAGTTTGACAGGTCCGGAGTCATCGTTTATCATTAGAGATTTGATTTTTTGGAGTGTACCAAAAATGATTCAAAATGTCATTTGGATCGTGCCTCATGTTGAATAACCACTTTTGAAACCGTCACAGTGACCAAAATTGCCATTTTTACAGAGCTTTGCTTACTCAAAAGCTTCCATTTTAACCAATTTCAGGCACCGAAATGACTTTAAACACACTTCTTTTAGTTGAAAAAGTCATATTTCACATCCAACAGTCATTTAGCGTCAAAAGATTAAATGTTAAAATTTCATCCATATTGACCATTTTGGGAACGTTCGACAGGTCCGGAGTCATCGTTTTTCATCAGAAAATTGATTTTTGGAGTGTACCAAAAATTATTCAAAATGTCAATTGGATCGTGCCTCATGTTGAATAACCACTTTTGAAACCCTCATAGTGACCAAAATTGCCATTTTTACAGAGCTTTGCTTACTCAAAAGCTTCCATTTTGACTAATTTCAGGCACCGAAATGACTTTAAACACACTTATTTTAGTTGAAAAATTCATAATTCACATCCAACAGTCATTTAGAATCAAAAGATTAAAAGTTAAAATTTCATCCATGTTGACCATTTTGGGAAAGTTTGACAGGTCCGGAGTCATCGTTTATCATTAGAGATTTGATTTTTTGGAGTGTACCAAAAATGATTCAAAATGTCATTTGGATCGTGCCTCATGTTGAATAACCACTTTTGAAACCGTCACAGTGACCAAAAGTGCCATTTTTACAGAGCTTTGCTTACTCAAAAGCTTCCATTTTGACCAATTTCGGGCACCGAAATGACTTTAAACAGACTTATTTTAGTTGAAAAAGTCATAATTCACATCCAACAGTCATTTAGAGTCAAAAGATTAAAAGTTAAAATTTCATCCATGTTGACCATTTTGGGAAAGTTCGAGAGTTGCGGAGTCATCGTTTTTTCAGATAATTGATTTTTTGGAGTGTACCAAAAATGATTCAAAATGTCAATTGGATCGTGCCTCATGTTGAATAACCGCTTTTGAAACCCTCACAGTGACCAACATTGCCATTTTTACAGAGCTTTGATTACTCAAAAGCTTCCATTTTGACCAATTTCAGGCACCAAAATGACTTTAAACACACTTATTTTAGTTGAAAATGTCATATTTCACATCCAACAGTCAATTAGAGTCAAAAGATTAAAAGATAAAATTTCATCCATGTTGACCATTTTGGGAAAGTTCGACAGGTCCGGAGTCATCGTTTTTCATCAGCAAATTGATATTTTGTAGTCTACCAAAAATGATTCAAAATGTCAATTGGATCGTGCCTCATGTTGAATAACCACTTTTGAAACTCTCACAGTGACCAAAATTGACATTTTTACAGAGTTTTGCTCACTCAAAAGCTTCCATTTTGACCAATTTCAGGCACCGAAATGACTTTAAACACACTTATTTTAGTTGAAAAAGTCATAATTCACATCCAACAGTCATTTAGAGTCATAAGATTAAAAGTTACAATTTCATCCATATTGACCATTTTGGGAAAGTTCGACAGGTCCGGAGTCATCGTTTTTCATCAGAAATTAGATTTTTTGGAGTGTACCAAAAATGATTCAAAATGTCAATTGGATTGTGCCTCATGTTGAATAACCACTTTTGAAACCCTCATAGTGACCAAAATTGCCATTTTTACAGAGCTTTGCTTACTCAAAAGCTTCCATTTTGACCAATTTCGGGCACCGAAATGACTTTAAAAACACTTATTTTAGTTGAAAAAGTCATAATTCACATCCAACAGTCATTTAGAGTCAAAAGATTAAATGTTAAAATTTCATCCATATTGGCCATTTTGGCAACGTTCGACAGGTCCGGAGTGATCGTTTTTGCATCAGAAAATTGATTTTTTGGAGTGTACCAAAAATTATTCAAAATGTCAATTGGATCGTGCCTCATGTTGAATAACCACTTTTGAAACCCTCATAGTGACCAAAATTGCCATTTTTACAGAGCTTTGCTTACTCAAAAGCTTCCATTTTGACTAATTTCAGGCACCGAAATGACTTTAAACACACTTATTTTAGTTGAAAAAGTCATAATTCACATCCAACAGTCATTTAGAATCAAAAGATTAAAAGTTAAAATTTCATCCATGTTGACCATTTTGCGAAAGTTTGACAGGTCCGGAGTCATCGTTTATCATTAGAGATTTGATTTTTTGGAGTGTACCAAAAATGATTCAAAATGTCATTTGGATCGTGCCTCATGTTGAATAACCACTTTTGAAACCGTCACAGTGACCAAAATTGCCATTTTTACAGAGCTTTGCTTACTCAAAAGCTTCCATTTTAACCAATTTCAGGCACCGAAATGACTTTAAACACACTTCTTTTAGTTGAAAAAGTCATATTTCACATCCAACAGTCATTTAGCGTCAAAAGATTAAATGTTAAAATTTCATCCATATTGACCATTTTGGGAACGTTCGACAGGTCCGGAGTCATCGTTTTTCATCAGAAAATTGATTTTTGGAGTGTACCAAAAATTATTCAAAATGTCAATTGGATCGTGCCTCATGTTGAATAACCACTTTTGAAACCCTCATAGTGACCAAAATTGCCATTTTTACAGAGCTTTGCTTACTCAAAAGCTTCCATTTTGACTAATTTCAGGCACCGAAATGACTTTAAACACACTTATTTTAGTTGAAAAAGTCATAATTCACATCCAACAGTCATTTAGAATCAAAAGATTAAAAGTTAAAATTTCATCCATGTTGACCATTTTGGGAAAGTTTGACAGGTCCGGAGTCATCGTTTATCATTAGAGATTTGATTTTTTGGAGTGTACCAAAAATGATTCAAAATGTCATTTGGATCGTGCCTCATGTTGAATAACCACTTTTGAAACCGTCACAGTGACCAAAATTGCCATTTTTACAGAGCTTTGCTTACTCAAAAGCTTCCATTTTAACCAATTTCAGGCACCGAAATGACTTTAAACACACTTCTTTTAGTTGAAAAAGTCATAATTCACATCCAACAGTCATTTAGAATCAAAAGATTAAAAGTTAAAATTTCATCCATATTGACCATTTTGGGAATGTTCGACAGGTCCGGAGTCATCGTTTTTCACCAGAAAATTGATTTTTTGAAGTGTACCAAAAATGATTCAAAATGTTAATTGGATCGTGCCTCATGTTGAATAACCACTTTTGAAACCCTCACAGTGACCAAAATTGCCATTTTTACAGAGCTTTGCTTACTTAAAAGCTTCCATTTTGACCAATTTCATTCACCGAAATTACTTTAAACACACTTATTTTAGTTGAAAAAACTCATATTTCACAGCCAACAGTCATTTACAGTCAAAAGATTAAAAGTTAAAATTTCATCCATATTGACCATTTTGGGAAAGTTCGACAGGTCCGGAGTCATCGTTTTTCATCAGAAATTTGATTTTTTTGAGTGTACCAAAAATGATTCAGAATGTCAATTGGATCGTGCCTCATGTTGAATAACCACTTTTGAAACCCTCAAAGTGACCAAAATTGCAATTTTTACAGAGTTTTGCTTACTCAAAAGCCTCCGTTTTGACCAATTTCAGGCACCAAAATGACTTTAAACACACTTCTTTTAGTTGAAAAAGTCATATTTCACATCCAACAGTCATTTAGGGTCAAAAGATTAAATGTTAAAAATTCATCCATATTGGCCATTTTGGCAACGTTCGACAGGTCCGGAGTGATCGTTTTTGCATCAGAAAATTGTTTTTTTGAAGTGGACCAAAAAATGATTCACAATGTCAATTGGATCGTGCCTCATGTTGAATAACCACTTTTGAAACCCTCACAGTGACCAAAATTACCATTTTTACAGAGTTTTGCTTACTCAAAAGCTTCAATTTTGACTAATTTCAGGCACCAAAATGACTTTAAACAGACTTATTTTAGTTGAAAAAGTCATAATTCACATCCAACAATCATTTAGAGTCAAAAGATTAAAAGTAAAAATTTCATCCATGTTGACCATTTTGGGAACGTTCGACAAGTCCGGAGTCATCGTTTTTCATCAGAAAATTGATTTTTTTACTGTACCAAAAATTATTCAAAATGTCGATTGGATCGTGCCTCATGTTGAATACCCACTTTTGAAACCCTCATAGTGACCAAAATTGCCATTTTTACAGAGCTTTGCTTACTCAAAAGCTTCCATTTTGACCAATTTCAGGCACCGAAATGACTTTAACCACACTTATTTTAGTTGAAAACTCATATTTCACATCCAACAGTCATTTAGAGTCAAAAGATTAAAAGTTAAAATTTCATCCATGTTGACCATTTTGGGAAAGTTCGTCAGTTGCGGAGTCATCGTTTTTTCAGATAATTGATTTTTTTGAGTGTACCAAAAATGATTCAAAATGTCAATTGGATCGTGCCTCATGTTGAATAACTGCTTTTGAAACCCTCACAGTGACCAACATTGCCATTTTTACAGACCTTTGCTTACTCAAAAGCTTCCATTTTGACCAATTTCAGGCACCGAAATGCCTTTAAACAGACTTATTTTAGTTGAAAAAGTCATAATTCACATCCAACAGTCAATTAGAGTCAAAAGATTAAAAGATAAAATTTCATCCATGTTGACCATTTTGGGAAAGTTCGACAGGTCCGGAGTCATCGTTTTTCATCAGCAAATTGATATTTTGTAGTCTACCAAAAATGATTCAAAATGTCAATTGGATCGTGCCTCATGTTGAATAACCACTTTTGAAACTCTCACAGTGACCAAAATTGACATTTTTACAGAGTTTTGCTCACTCAAAAGCTTCCATTTTGACCAATTTCAGGCACCGAAATGACTTTAAACACACTTATTTTAGTTGAAAAAGTCATAATTCACATCCAACAGTCATTTAGAGTCATAAGATTAAAAGTTACAATTTCATCCATATTGACCATTTTGGGAAACTTCGACAGGTCCGGAGTCATCGTTTTTCATCAGAAATTAGATTTTTTGGAGTGTACCAAAAATGATTCAAAATGTCAATTGGATCGTGCCTCGTGTGAATAACCACTTTTTAATCACTCATAGTGACCAAAATTGCAATTTTTACAGAGTTTTGCTTACTCAAAAGCTTCAATTTTGACCAATTTCCGGCACAGAAATGACTTTAAACACACTTATTTTAGTTGAAAAAGTTGTAATTTACATCCAACAGTCATTTAGAGTCAAAAGTTTAAAAGTTAAAATTTCATCCATGTTGACCATTTTGGGAAAGGAGTCATCGTTTTTCATCAGAAAATTGATTTTTTGGAGTGTACCAAAAATGATTCAAAATGTCAATTGGATCGTGCCTCATGTTGAATAACCACTTTTGAAACCCTCAAAGTGACCAAAATTGCAATTTTACAGAGTTTTGCTTACTCAAAAGCTTCCATTTTAACCAATTTCAGGCACTGAAATGACTTTAAACACACTTCTTTTAGTTGAAAAAGTCATATTTCACATCCAACAGTCATTTAAGGTCAAAAGAATAAATGTTAAAATTTCATCCATATTGGCCATTTTGGCAACGTTCGACAGGTCCGGAGTGATCGTTTTTGCATCAGAAAATTGATTTTTTGGAGTGTACCAAAATATATTCAAAATGTCAATTGGATCGTGCCTCATGTTGAATAACCACTTTTGAAACCCTCACAGTGACCAAAATTGCCATTTTTACAGAGTTTTGCTTACTCAAAAGCTTCAATTTTGACTAATTTCAGGTACCGAAATTACTTTAAACACACTTATTTTAGTTGAAAAACTCATAATTCACATCCAACAGTCATTTACAGTCAAAAGATTAAATGTTGAAATGTAATTCATATTGACCATTTTGGGAACGTTCGACAAGTCCGGAGTCATCGTTTTTCATCAGAAAATTGATTTTTTTACTGTACCAAAAATTATTCAAAATGTCAATTGGATCGTGCCTCATGTTGAATAACCACTTTTGAAACCCTCATAGTGACCAAAATTGCCATTTTTACAGAGCTTTGCTTACTCAAAAGCTTCCGTTTTTACCAATTTCAGGCACCGAAATGACTTTAAACACACTTATTTTAGTTGAAAAAGTCATAATTCACATCCAACAGTCATTTAGAGTCAAAAGATTAAAAGTTAAAATTTCATCCATGTTGACCATTTTGGGAAAGTTTGACAGGTCCGGAGTCATCGTTTTTTATTAGAGATTTGATTTTTTGGAGTGTACCAAAAATAATTCAAAATGTCAATTGGATCATGCCTCATGTTGAATAACCACTTTTGAAACCGTCACAGTGACCATAATTGCCATATTTACAGAGCTTTGCTTGCTCAAAATCTTCCATTTTGGCCAATTTCAGGCACTGAAATGACTTTAAACACACTTATTTTAGTTGGACAAGTCATAATTCACATCCAACAGGCATTTAGAGTCAAAAGATTAAAAGTTAACATTTCATCCATGTTGACCATTTTGGGAAAGCTCGACCGGTCCGGAGTCATCTTTTTTTTCAGAATATTGATTTTTTGGAGTGTACCAAAAATGATTCAAAATGTCAATTGGATCGTGCCTCATGTGAATAACCACTTTTGAAACCCTCATAGTGACCAAAATTGCCATTTTTACAGAGCTTTGCTTACTCAAAAGCTTCCATTTTGACCAATTTCAGGCACCGAAATGACTTTAAAAACACTTATTTTAGTTGAAAAAGTCGTAATTTACATCCAACAGTCATTTAGAGTCAAGAGATTAAAAGTAAAAATTTCATCCATGTTGACCATTTTGGGAAAGTTCGACAGGTCCGGAGTCATCGTTTTTCATCAGAAAATTGATTTTTTGGAGTGTACCAAAAATGATTCAAAATGTCAATTGGATCGTGCCTCATGTTGAATAACCACTTTTAAAACCCTCAAAGTGACCAAAGTTGCAATTTTACAGAGTTTTGCTTACTCAAAAGCTTCCATTTTAACCAATTTCAGGCACCGAAATGACTTTAAACACACTTCTTTTAGTTGAAAAAGTCATATTTCACATCCAACAGTCATTTAGTGTCAAAGATTAAATGGTAAAATTTCATCCATATTGGCCATTTTGCCAACGTTCGACAGGTCAGGAGTGATCGTTTTTGCATCAGAAAATTGATTTTTTGGAGTGTACCAAAAATTATTCAAAATGTCAATTGGATCATGCCTCATGTTGAATAACCACTTTTGAAACCCTCATAGTGACCAAAATTGCCATTTTTACAGAGCTTTGCTTACTCAAAAGCTTCCATTTTGACCAATTTCAGGCACCGAAATGACTTTAAAAACACTTATTTTAGTTGAAAAAGTCATAATTCACATCCAACAGTCATTTAGAGTCAAAAGATTAAAAGTTAAAATTTCATCCATGTTGACCATTTTGGGAAAGTTTGACAGGTCCGGAGTCATCGTTTTTCATTAGAGATTTGATTTTTTGGGAGTGTACCAAAAATGATTCAAAATGTCATTTGGATCGTGCCTCATGTTGAATAACCACTTTTGAAACCGTCACAGTGACCAAAATTGCCATTTTTACAGAGCTTTGCTTTCTCAAAATCTTCCATTTTGACCAATTTCTGGCACCGAAATGACTTTAAACACACTTATTTTAGTTGAACAAGTCATAATTCACATCCAACAGTCATTTACAGTCAAAAGATTAAATGTTGAAATGTAATCCATATTGACCATTTTGGGAACGTTCGACAAGTCCGGAGTCATCGTTTTTCATCAGAAAATTGATTTTTTTACTGTACCAAAAATTATTCAAAATGTCAATTGGATCGTGCCTCATGTTGAATAACCACTTTTGAAACCCTCATAGTGACCAAAATTGCCATTTTTACAGAGTTTTGCTTACTCAAAAGCTTCAATTTTGACTAATTTCAGGTACCGAAATTACTTTAAACACACTTATTTTAGTTGAAAAACTCATAATTCACATCCAACAGTCATTTACAGTCAAAAGATTAAATGTTGAAATGTAATCCATATTGACCATTTTGGGAACGTTCGACAAGTCCGGAGTCATCGTTTTTCATCAGAAAATTGATTTTTTTACTGTACCAAAAATTATTCAAAATGTCAATTGGATCGTGCCTCATGTTGAATAACCACTTTTGAAACCCTCATAGTGACCAAAATTGCCATTTTTACAGAGCTTTGCTTACTCAAAAGCTTCCGTTTTGACCAATTTCAGGCACCAAAATGACTTTAAACACACTTATTTTAGTTGAAAAAGTCATAATTCACATCCAACAGTCATTTAGAGTCAAAAGATTAAAAGTTAAAATTTCATCCATGTTGACCATTTTGGGAAAGTTTGACAGGTCCGGAGTCATCGTTTTTCATTAGAGATTTGATTTTTTGGAGTGTACCAAAAATGATTCAAAATGTCATTTGGATCGTGCCTCATGTTGAATAACCACTTTTGAAACCGTCACAGTGACCAAAATTGCCATTTTTACAGAGCTTTGCTTTCTCAAAATCCTCCATTTTGACCAATTTCTGGCACCGAAATGACTTTAAACACACTTATTTTAGTTGAACAAGTCATAATTCACATCCAACAGGCATTTAGAGTCAAAAGATTAAAAGTTAATATTTCATCCATGTTGACCATTTTGGGAAAGCTCGACAGGTCCGGAGTCATCGTTTTTCACCAGAAAATTGATTTTTTGGAGTGTACCAAAAATGATTCAAAATGTCAATTGGATCGTGCCTCATGTTGAATAACCACTTTTGAAACCCTCTGAGTGACCAAAATTGCCATTTTTACAGAGCTTTGCTTACTCAAAAGCTTCCATTTTGACCAATTTCAGGCACCGAAATGACTTTAAACACACTTATTTTAGTTGAACAAGTCATAATTCACATCCAACAGGCATTTAGAGTCAAAAGATTAAAAGTTAACATTTCATCCATGTTGACCATTTTGGGAAAGTATGACAGGTCCGGAGTCATCGTTTTTCATTAGAGATTTGATTTTTTGGAGTGTACCAAAAATGATTCAAAATGTCAATTGGATTGTGCCTCATGTTGAATAACCACTTTTGAAACCCTCATAGTGACCAAAATTGCCATTTTTACAGAGCTTTGCTTACTCAAAAGCTTCCATTTTGACCAATTTCAGGCACCGAAATGACTTTAAACACACTTATTTTAGTTGAAAAAGTCGTAATTTACATCCAACAGTCATTTAGAGTCAAAAGATTAAAAGTTAAAATTTCATCCATGTTGACCATTTTGGGAAAGTTCGACAGGTCCGGAGTCATCGTTTTTCATCAGAAAATTGATTTTTTGGAGTGTACCAAAAATGATTCAAAATGTCAATTGGATCGTGCCTCATGTTGAATAACCACTTTTGAAACCCTCAAAGTGACCAAAGGTGCCATTTTACAGAGTTTTGCTTACTCAAAAGTTTCCATTTTAACCAATTTCAGGAACCGAAATGACTTTAAACACACTTCTTTTAGTTGAAAAAGTCATATTTCACATCCAACAGTCATTAAGTGTCAAAAGATTAAATGGTAAAATTTCGTCCATATTGACCATTTTGGGAAAGTTCGACAGGTCCGGAGT
The DNA here is from genome assembly GCF_964261635.1 of Lissotriton helveticus. NCBI lineage: Eukaryota > Metazoa > Chordata > Amphibia > Caudata > Salamandridae > Lissotriton > Lissotriton helveticus. The sequence continues at coordinate 341,159,517 of NC_136072.1, forward strand.
CATCGTTTTTCATCAGAAAATTGATTTTTTGGAGTGTACCAAAAATGATTCAAAATGTCAATTGGATCGGGCCTCATGTTGAATAACCACTTTTGAAACCCTCCCACTGTCCAAAATTACCATTTTTACAGAGCTTTGCTTACTCAAAAGCTTCCATTTTGACCAATTTCAGGCACCGAAATGACTTTAAACACACTTATTTTTGTTGAAAAAGTCATAATTTACATCCAACAGTCATTTAGAGTCAAAAGATTAAAAGTTTAAATTTCATCCATGGTGACCATTTTGGGAAAGTTCGACAGGTCCGGAGTCATCGTTTTTCATAAGAAAATTGATTTTTTGGAGTGTACCAAAAATGATTCAAAATGTCAATGGATCGTGCCTCATGTTGAATAACCACTTTTGAAAACCTCAAAGTGACCAAAATTGCCATTTGTACAGAGTTTTGCTTACTCAAAAGCTTCCATTTTGACCAATTTAAGGCACCGAAATGACTTTAAACACACTTATTTTAGTTGAAAAAGTCATATTTCACATCCAACAGTCATTTAGAGTCAAAAGATTAAATGTTAAAATTTCATCCATATTGACCATTTTGGGAAAGTTCAGACAAGTCATCGTTTTTCACCAGAAAATTGATTTTTTGGAGTGTACCAAAAATGATTCAAAATGTCAATTGGATCGTGCCTCATGTTGAATAACCACTTTTGAAACCCTCACAGTGACCACAATTGCCATTTTTACAGAGCTTTGCTTACTTAAAAGCTTCCATTTTGACCAATTTCATGCACCGAAATGACTTTAAACACACTTATTTTAGTTGAAAAGTCATAATTCACATCCAACAGTCATTTAGAGTCAAAAGATTAAAAGATAAATTTCATCCATATTGACCATTTTGGGAAAGTTCGACAGGTCCGGAGTCATCGTTTTTCATCAGAAATTTGATTTTTTGGAGTGTACCAAAAATTATTCAAAATGTCAATTGGATCGTGCCTCATGTTGAATAACCACTTTTGAAACCGTCACAGTGACCAAAATTGCCATTTTTACAGAGCTTTGCTTACTCAAAAGCTTCAATTTTGACCGATTTCTGGCACAGAAATGACTTTAAACACACTTATTTTAGTTGAAAAAGTCATAATTCACATCCAACTGTCATTTACAGTCAAAAGATTAAATGTTAAAATTTCATCCATATTGACCATTTTGGGAATGTTCGACAGGTCCGGAGTCATCGTTTTTCACCAGAAAATTGATTTTTTGGAGTGTACCAAAAATGATTCAAAATGTCAATTGGATCGTGCCTCATGTTGAATAACCACTTTTGAAACCCTCACAGTGACCACAATTGCCATTTTTACAGAGCTTTGCTTACTTAAAAGCTTCCATTTTGACCAATTTCATGCACCGAAATGACTTTAAACACACTTATTTTAGTTGAAAAGTCATAATTCACATCCAACAGTCATTTAGAGTCAAAAGATTAAAAGTTAAAATTTCATCCATATTGACCATTTTGGGAAAGTTCGACAGGTCCGGAGTCATCGTTTTTCATCAGAAATTTGATTTTTTGGAGTGTACCAAAAATGATTCAAAATGTCAATTGGATTGTGCCTCATGTTGAATAACCACTTTTGAAACCCTCACAGTGACCACAATTGCCATTTTTACAGAGCTTTGCTTACTTAAAAGCTTCCATTTTGACCAATTTCATGCACCGAAATGACTTTAAACACACTTATTTTAGTTGAAAAGTCATAATTCACATCCAACAGTCATTTAGAGTCAAAAGATTAAAAGTTAAAATTTCATCCATGTTGACCATTTTGGGAAAGTTTGTCAGGTCCTGAGTCATCGTTTTTCATTAGAGACTTGATTTTTTGGAGTGTACCAAAAATGATTCAAAATGTCATTTGGATCGTGCCTCATGTTGAATAACCACTTTTGAAACCGTCACAGTGACCAAAATTGCCATTTTTACAGAGCTTTGCTTTCTAAAAAACTTCCATTTTGACCAATTTCTGGCACCGAAATGACTTTAAACACACTTATTTTAGTTGAACAAGTCATAATTCACATCCAACAGGCATTTAGAGTCAAAAGATGAAAAGTTAACATTTCATCCATGTTGACCATTTTGGGAAAGCTCGACAGGTCCGGAGTCATCTTTTTTTTCAGATAATTGATTTTTTGGGAGTGTACCAAAAATGATTCAAAATGTCAATTGGATCGTGCCTCGTGTGAATAACCACTTTTTAATCACTCATAGTGACCAAAATTGCCATTTTTACAGAGTTTTGCTTACTCAAAAGCTTCAATTTTGACCAATTTCTGGCACAGAAATTACTTTAAACACACTTATTTTAGTTGAAAAAGTTGTAATTTACATCCAACAGTCATTTAGAGTCAAAATTTTAAAAGTTAAAATTTCATCCATGTTGACCATTTTGGGAAAGTTCGACAGGTCCGGAGTCATCGTTTTTCACCAGAAAATTGATTTTTTGGAGTGTACCAAAAATGATTCAAAATGTCAATTGGATCGTGCCTCATGTTGAATAACCACTTTTGAAACCCTCACAGTGACCACAATTGCCATTTTTACAGAGCTTTGCTTACTTAAAAGCTTCCATTTTGACCAATTTCATGCACCGAAATGACTTTAAACACACTTATTTTAGTTGAAAAGTCATAATTCACATCCAACAGTCATTTAGAGTCAAAAGATTAAAAGTTAAAATTTCATCCATATTGACCATTTTGGGAAAGTTCGACAGGTCCGGAGTCATCGTTTTTCATCAGAAATTTGATTTTTTGGAGTGTACCAAAAATGATTCAAAATGTCAATTGGATCGTGCCTCATGTTGAATAACCACTTTTGAAACCCTCATAGTGACCAAAATTGCCATTTTTACAGAGCTTTGCTTACTCAAAAGCTTCCATTTGACCAATTTCAGGCACCGAAATGACTTTAAACACACTTATTTTAGTTGAAAAAGTCATAATTCACATCCAACAGTCATTTAGAGTCAAAAGATTAAAAGTTAAAATTTCATCCATGTTGACCATTTTGGGAAAGTTTGACAGGTCCGGAGTCATCGTTTTTCATTAGAGATTTGATTTTTTGGAGTGTACCAAAAATGATTCAAAATGTCAATTGGATTGTGCCTCATGTTGAATAACCACTTTTGAAACCCTCATAGTGACCAAAATTGCCATTTTTACAGAGCTTTGCTTACTCAAAAGCTTCCATTTTGACCAATTTCAGGCACCGAAATGACTTTAAACACACTTATCTTAGTTGAAAAAGTCGTAATTTACATCCAACAGTCATTTAGAGTCAAAAGATTAAAAGTTAAAATTTCATCCATGTTGACCATTTTGGGAAAGTTCGACAGGTCCGGAGTCATCGTTTTTCATCAGAAAATTGATTTTTTGGAGTGTACCAAAAATGATTCAAAATGTCAATTGGATCGTGCCTCATGTTGAATAACCACTTTTGAAACCCTCAAAGTGACCAAAGGTGCAATTTTACAGAGTTTTGCTTACTCAAACGTTTCCATTTTAACCAATTTCAGGAACCAAAATGACTTTAAACACACTTCTTTTAGTTGAAAAAGTCATATTTCACATCCAACAGTCATTTAGTGTCAAAAGATTAAATGGTAAAATTTCGTCCATATTGACCATTTTGGGAAAGTTCGACAGGTCCGGAGTCATCGTTTTTCATCAGAAAATTGATTTTTTGGAGTGTACCAAAAATGATTCAAAATGTCAATTGGATCGGGCCTCATGTTGAATAACCACTTTTGAAACCCTCCCACTGTCCAAAATTACCATTTTTACAGAGCTTTGCTTACTCAAAAGCTTCCATTTTGACCAATTTCAGGCACCGAAATGACTTTAAACACACTTATTTTTGTTGAAAAAGTCATAATTTACATCCAACAGTCATTTAGAGTCAAAAGATTAAAAGTTTAAATTTCATCCATGGTGACCATTTTGGGAAAGTTCGACAGGTCCGGAGTCATCGTTTTTCATAAGAAAATTGATTTTTTGGAGTGTACCAAAAATGATTCAAAATGTCAATGGATCGTGCCTCATGTTGAATAACCACTTTTGAAAACCTCAAAGTGACCAAAATTGCCATTTATACAGAGTTTTGCTTACTCAAAAGCTTCCATTTTGACCAATTTAAGGCACCGAAATGACTTTAAACACACTTATTTTAGTTGAAAAAGTCATATTTCACATCCAACAGTCATTTAGAGTCAAAAGATTAAATGTTAAAATTTCATCCATATTGACCATTTTGGGAAAGTTCAGACAACTCATCGTTTTTCACCAGAAAATTGATTTTTTGGAGTGTACCAAAAATGATTCAAAATGTCAATTGGATCGTGCCTCATGTTGAATAACCACTTTTGAAACCCTCACAGTGACCACAATTGCCATTTTTACAGAGCTTTGCTTACTTAAAAGCTTCCATTTTGACCAATTTCATGCACCGAAATGACTTTAAACACACTTATTTTAGTTGAAAAGTCATAATTCACATCCAACAGTCATTTAGAGTCAAAAGATTAAAAGATAAATTTCATCCATATTGACCATTTTGGGAAAGTTCGACAGGTCCGGAGTCATCGTTTTTCATCAGAAATTTGATTTTTTGGAGTGTACCAAAAATTATTCAAAATGTCAATTGGATCGTGCCTCATGTTGAATAACCACTTTTGAAACCGTCACAGTGACCAAAATTGCCATTTTTACAGAGCTTTGCTTACTCAAAAGCTTCAATTTTGACCGATTTCTGGCACAGAAATGACTTTAAACACACTTATTTTAGTTGAAAAAGTCATAATTCACATCCAACTGTCATTTACAGTCAAAAGATTAAATGTTAAAATTTCATCCATATTGACCATTTTGGGAATGTTCGACAGGTCCGGAGTCATCGTTTTTCACCAGAAAATTGATTTTTTGGAGTGTACCAAAAATGATTCAAAATGTCAATTGGATCGTGCCTCATGTTGAATAACCACTTTTGAAACCCTCACAGTGACCACAATTGCCATTTTTACAGAGCTTTGCTTACTTAAAAGCTTCCATTTTGACCAATTTCATGCACCGAAATGACTTTAAACACACTTATTTTAGTTGAAAAGTCATAATTCACATCCAACAGTCATTTAGAGTCAAAAGATTAAAAGTTAAAATTTCATCCATATTGACCATTTTGGGAAAGTTCGACAGGTCCGGAGTCATCGTTTTTCATCAGAAATTTGATTTTTTGGAGTGTACCAAAAATGATTCAAAATGTCATTTGGATTGTGCCTCATGTTGAATAACCACTTTTGAAACCCTCACAGTGACCACAATTGCCATTTTTACAGAGCTTTGCTTACTTAAAAGCTTCCATTTTGACCAATTTCATGCACCGAAATGACTTTAAACACACTTATTTTAGTTGAAAAGTCATAATTCACATCCAACAGTCATTTAGAGTCAAAAGATTAAAAGTTAAAATTTCATCCATGTTGACCATTTTGGGAAAGTTTGTCAGGTCCTGAGTCATCGTTTTTCATTAGAGACTTGATTTTTTGGAGTGTACCAAAAATGATTCAAAATGTCATTTGGATTGTGCCTCATGTTGAATAACCACTTTTGAAACCGTCACAGTGACCAAAATTGCCATTTTTACAGAGCTTTGCTTTCTAAAAAACTTCCATTTTGACCAATTTCTGGCACCGAAATGACTTTAAACACACTTATTTTAGTTGAACAAGTCATAATTCACATCCAACAGGCATTTAGAGTCAAAAGATGAAAAGTTAACATTTCATCCATGTTGACCATTTTGGGAAAGCTCGACAGGTCCGGAGTCATCTTTTTTTTCAGATAATTGATTTTTTGGGAGTGTACCAAAAATGATTCAAAATGTCAATTGGATCGTGCCTCGTGTGAATAACCACTTTTTAATCACTCATAGTGACCAAAATTGCCATTTTTACAGAGTTTTGCTTACTCAAAAGCTTCAATTTTGACCAATTTCTGGCACAGAAATTACTTTAAACACACTTATTTTAGTTGAAAAAGTTGTAATTTACATCCAACAGTCATTTAGAGTCAAAATTTTAAAAGTTAAAATTTCATCCATGTTGACCATTTTGGGAAAGTTCGACAGGTCCGGAGTCATCGTTTTTCACCAGAAAATTGATTTTTTGGAGTGTACCAAAAATGATTCAAAATGTCAATTGGATCGTGCCTCATGTTGAATAACCACTTTTGAAACCCTCACAGTGACCACAATTGCCATTTTTACAGAGCTTTGCTTACTTAAAAGCTTCCATTTTGACCAATTTCATGCACCGAAATGACTTTAAACACACTTATTTTAGTTGAAAAGTCATAATTCACATCCAACAGTCCTTTAGAGTCAAAAGATTAAAAGTTAAAATTTCATCCATATTGACCATTTTGGGAAAGTTCGACAGGTCCGGAGTCATCGTTTTTCATCAGAAATTTGATTTTTTGGAGTGTACCAAAAATGATTCAAAATGTCAATTGGATCGTGCCTCATGTTGAATAACCACTTTTGAAACCCTCATAGTGACCAAAATTGCCATTTTTACAGAGCTTTGCTTACTCAAAAGCTTCCATTTTGACCAATTTCAGGCACCAAAATGACTTTAAACACACTTATTTTAGTTGAAAAAGTCATAATTCACATCCAACAGTCATTTAGAGTCAAAAGATTAAAAGTTAAAATTTCATCCATGTTGACCATTTTGTTAAAGTTTGACAGGTCCGGAGTCATCGTTTTTCATTAGAGATTTGATTTTTTGGAGTGTACCAAAAATGATTTAAAATGTCATTTGGATCGTGCCTCATGTTGAATAACCACTTTTGAAACCGTCACAGTGACCAAAATTGCCATTTTTACAGAGCTTTGCTTACTCAAAACCTTCCATTTTGACCAATTTCAGGCACCAAAATGACTTTAAACACACTTATCTTAGTTGAAAAAGTCGTAATTTACATCCAACAGTCATTTAGAGTCAAAAGATTAAAAGTTAAAATTTCATCCATGTTGACCATTTTGGGAAAGTTCGACAGTTCCGGAGTCATCGTTTTTCATCAGAAAATTGATTTTTTGGAGTGTACCAAAAATGATTCAAAATGTCAATTGGATCGTGCCTCATGTTGAATAACCACTTTTGAAACCCTCAAAGTGACCAAAGGTGCAATTTTACAGAGTTTTGCTTTATCAAAAGTTTCCATTTTAACCAATTTCAGGAACCGAAATGACTTTAAACACACTTCTTTTAGTTGAAAAAGTCATATTTCACCTCCAACAGTCATTTAGTGTCAAAAGATTAAATGGTAAAATTTCGTCCATATTGACCATTTTGGGAAAGTTCGACAGGTCCGGAGTCATCGTTTTTCATCAGAAAATTGATTTTTTGGAGTGTACCAAAAATGATTCAAAATGTCAATTGGATCGGGCCTCATGTTGAATAACCACTTTTGAAACCCTCCCACTGTCCAAAATTACCATTTTTACAGAGCTTTGCTTACTCAAAAGCTTCCATTTTGACCAATTTCAGGCACCGAAATGACTTTAAACACACTTATTTTTGTTGAAAAAGTCATAATTTACATCCAACAGTCATTTAGAGTCAAAAGATTAAAAGTTTAAATTTCATCCATGGTGACCATTTTGGGAAAGTTCGACAGGTCCGGAGTCATCGTTTTTCATAAGAAAATTGATTTTTTGGAGTGTACCAAAAATGATTCAAAATGTCAATGGATCGTGCCTCATGTTGAATAACCACTTTTGAAAACCTCAAAGTGACCAAAATTGCCATTTATACAGAGTTTTGCTTACTCAAAAGCTTCCATTTTGACCAATTTAAGGCACCGAAATGACTTTAAACACACTTATTTTAGTTGAAAAAGTCATATTTCACATCCAACAGTCATTTAGAGTCAAAAGATTAAATGTTAAAATTTCATCCATATTGACCATTTTGGGAAAGTTCAGACAAGTCATCGTTTTTCACCAGAAAATTGATTTTTTGGAGTGTACCAAAAATGATTCAAAATGTCAATTGGATCGTGCCTCATGTTGAATAACCACTTTTGAAACCCTCACAGTGACCACAATTGCCATTTTTACAGAGCTTTGCTTACTTAAAAGCTTCCATTTTGACCAATTTCATGCACCGAAATGACTTTAAACACACTTATTTTAGTTGAAAAGTCATAATTCACATCCAACAGTCATTTAGAGTCAAAATATTAAAAGATAAATTTCATCCATATTGACCATTTTGGGAAAGTTCGACAGGTCCGGAGTCATCGTTTTTCATCAGAAATTTGATTTTTTGGAGTGTACCAAAAATTATTCAAAATGTCAATTGGATCGTGCCTCATGTTGAATAACCACTTTTGAAACCGTCACAGTGACCAAAATTGCCAGTTTTTACAGAGCTTTGCTTACTCAAAAGCTTCAATTTTGACCGATTTCTGGCACAGAAATGACTTTAAACACACTTATTTTAGTTGAAAAAGTCATAATTCACATCCAACTGTCATTTACAGTCAAAAGATTAAATGTTAAAATTTCATCCATATTGACCATTTTGGGAATGTTCGACAGGTCCGGAGTCATCGTTTTTCACCAGAAAATTGATTTTTTGGAGTGTACCAAAAATGATTCAAAATGTCAATTGGATCGTGCCTCATGTTGAATAACCACTTTTGAAACCCTCACAGTGACCACAATTGCCATTTTTACAGAGCTTTGCTTACTTAAAAGCTTCCATTTTGACCAATTTCATGCACCGAAATGACTTTAAACACACTTATTTTAGTTGAAAAGTCATAATTCACATCCAACAGTCATTTAGAGTCAAAAGATTAAAAGTTAAAATTTCATCCATATTGACCATTTTGGGAAAGTTCGACAGGTCCGGAGTCATCGTTTTTCATCAGAAATTTGATTTTTTGGAGTGTACCAAAAATGATTCAAAATGTCATTTGGATTGTGCCTCATGTTGAATAACCACTTTTGAAACCCTCACAGTGACCACAATTGCCATTTTTACAGAGCTTTGCTTACTTAAAAGCTTCCATTTTGACCAATTTCATGCACCGAAATGACTTTAAACACACTTATTTTAGTTGAAAAGTCATAATTCACATCCAACAGTCATTTAGAGTCAAAAGATTAAAAGTTAAAATTTCATCCATGTTGACCATTTTGGGAAAGTTTGTCAGGTCCTGAGTCATCGTTTTTCATTAGAGACTTGATTTTTTGGAGTGTACCAAAAATGATTCAAAATGTCATTTGGATCGTGCCTCATGTTGAATAACCACTTTTGAAACCGTCACAGTGACCAAAATTGCCATTTTTACAGAGCTTTGCTTTCTAAAAAACTTCCATTTTGACCAATTTCTGGCACCGAAATGACTTTAAACACACTTATTTTAGTTGAACAAGTCATAATTCACATCCAACAGGCATTTAGAGTCAAAAGATGAAAAGTTAACATTTCATCCATGTTGACCATTTTGGGAAAGCTCGACAGGTCCGGAGTCATCTTTTTTTTCAGATAATTGATTTTTTGGGAGTGTACCAAAAATGATTCAAAATGTCAATTGGATCGTGCCTCGTGTGAATAACCACTTTTTAATCACTCATAGTGACCAAAATTGCCATTTTTACAGAGTTTTGCTTACTCAAAAGCTTCAATTTTGACCAATTTCTGGCACAGAAATTACTTTAAACACACTTATTTTAGTTGAAAAAGTTGTAATTTACATCCAACAGTCATTTAGAGTCAAAATTTTAAAAGTTAAAATTTCATCCATGTTGACCATTTTGGGAAAGTTCGACAGGTCCGGAGTCATCGTTTTTCACCAGAAAATTGATTTTTTGGAGTGTACCAAAAATGATTCAAAATGTCAATTGGATCGTGCCTCATGTTGAATAACCACTTTTGAAACCCTCACAGTGACCACAATTGCCATTTTTACAGAGCTTTGCTTACTTAAAAGCTTCCATTTTGACCAATTTCATGCACCGAAATGACTTTAAACACACTTATTTTAGTTGAAAAGTCATAATTCACATCCAACAGTCCTTTAGAGTCAAAAGATTAAAAGTTAAAATTTCATCCATATTGACCATTTTGGGAAAGTTCGACAGGTCCGGAGTCATCGTTTTTCATCAGAAATTTGATTTTTTGGAGTGTACCAAAAATGATTCAAAATGTCAATTGGATCGTGCCTCATGTTGAATAACCACTTTTGAAACCCTCATAGTGACCAAAATTGCCATTTTTACAGAGCTTTGCTTACTCAAAACCTTCCATTTTGACCAATTTCAGGCACCAAAATGACTTTAAACACACTTCTTTTAGTTGAAAAAGTCATATTTCACATCCAACAGTCATTTAGGGTCAAAAGATTAAATGTTAAAATTTCATCCATATTGGCCATTTTGGCAACGTTCGACAGGTCCGGAGTGATCGTTTTTGCATCAGAAAATTGATTTTTTGGAGTGTACCAAAAATTATTCAAAATGTCAATTGGATCGTGCCTCATGTTGAATAACCACTTTTGAAACCCTCACAGTGACCAAAATTGCCATTTTTACAGAGTTTTGCTTACTCAAAAGCTTCAATGTTGACTAATTTCAGGTACCGAAATTACTTTAAACACACCTATTTTAGTTGAAAAACTCATAATTCACATCCAACAGTCATTTACAGTCAAAAGATTAAATGTTAAAATGTAATCCATATTGACCATTTTGGGAACGTTCGACAAGTCCGGAGTCATCGTTTTTCATCAGAAAATTGATTTTTTTACTGTACCAAAAATTATTCAAAATGTCAATTGGATCGTGCCTCATATTGAATAACCACTTTTGAAACCCTCATAGTGACCAAAATTGCCATTTTTACAGAGCTTTGCTTACTCAAAAGCTTCCATTTTGACCAATTTCAGGCACCGAAATGACTTTAAACACACTTATTTTAGTTGAACAAGTCATAATTCACATCCAACAGGCATTTAGAGTCAAAAGATTAAAAGTTAACATTTCATCCATGTTGACCATTTTGGGAAAGCTCGACAGGTCCGGAGTCATCTTTTTTTTCAGATAATTGATTTTTTGGAGTGTACCAAAAATGATTCAAAATGTCAATTGGATCGTGCCTCATGTGAATAACCACTCTTTAAACACTCACAGTGACCAAAATTGCCATTTTTACAGAGTTTTGCTTACTCAAAAGCTTCAATTTTGACAAATTTCTGGCACAGAAATGACTTATTTTAGTTGAAAAAGTCATAATTCACATCCAACAGTCATTTACAGTCAAAAGATTGAATGTTAAAATTTCATCCATATTGACCATTTTGGGAATGTTCGACAGTCATCGTTTTTCACCAGAAAATTGATTTTTTGGAGTGTACCAAAAATGATTCAAAATGTCAATTGGATCGTGCCTCATGCTGAATAACCACTTTTGAAACCCTCCCACTGTCCAAAATTACCATTTTTACAGAGCTTTGCTTACTTAAAAACTTCCATTTTGACCAATTTCTGGCACCGAAATGACTTTAAACACACTTATTTTAGTTGAACAAGTCATAATTCACATCCAACAGGCATTTAGAGTCAAAAGATTAAAAGTTAACATTTCATCCATGTTGACCATTTTGGGAAAGCTCGACAGGTCCGGAGTCATCTTTTTTTTCAGATAATTGATTTTTTTGGAGTGTACCAAAAATGATTCAAAATGTCAATTGGATCGTGCCTCGTGTGAATAACCACTTTTTAATCACTCATAGTGACCAAAATTGCCATTTTTACAGAGTTTTGCTTACTCAAAAGCTTCAATTTTGACCAATTTCTGGCACAGAAATTACTTTAAACACACTTATTTTAGTTGAAAAAGTTGTAATTTACATCCAACAGTCATTTAGAGTCAAAAGTTTAAAAGTTAAAATTTCATCCATGTTGACCATTTTGGGAAAGTTCGACAGGTCCGGAGTCATCGTTTTTCACCAGAAAATTGATTTTTTGGAGTGTACCAAAAATGATTCAAAATGTCAATTGGATCGTGCCTCATGTTGAATAACCACTTTTGAAACCCTCACAGTGACCACAATTGCCATTTTTACAGAGCTTTGCTTACTTAAAAGCTTCCATTTTGACCAATTTCATGCACCGAAATGACTTTAAACACACTTATTTTAGTTGAAAAGTCATAATTCACATCCAACAGTCATTTAGAGTCAAAAGATTAAAAGTTAAAATTTCATCCATATTGACCATTTTGGGAAAGTTCGACAGGTCAGGAGTCATCGTTTTTCATCAGAAATTTGATTTTTTGGAGTGTACCAAAAATGATTCAAAATGTCAATTGGATCGTGCCTCATGTTGAATAACCACTTTTGAAACCCTCATAGTGACCAAAATTGCCATTTTTACAGAGCTTTGCTTACTCAAAAGCTTCCATTTTGACCAATTTCAGGCACCAAAATGACTTTAAACACACTTATTTTAGTTGAAAAAGTCATAATTCACATCCAACAGTCATTTAGAGTCAAAAGATTAAAAGTTAAAATTTCATCCATGTTGACCATTTTGGGAAAGTTTGACAGGTCCGGAGTCATCGTTTTTCATTAGAGATTTGATTTTTTGGAGTGTACCAAAAATGATTCAAAATGTCATTTGGATCGTGCCTCATGTTGAATAACCACTTTTGAAACCGTCACAGTGACCAAAATTGCCATTTTTACAGAGCTTTGCTTACTCAAAACCTTCCATTTTGACCAATTTCAGGCACCAAAATGACTTTAAACACACTTCTTTTAGTTGAAAAAGTCATATTTCACATCCAACAGTCATTTAGGGTCAAAAGATTAAATGTTAAAATTTCATCCATATTGGCCATTTTGGCAACGTTCGACAGGTCCGGAGTGATCGATTTTGCATCAGAAAATTGATTTTTTGGAGTGTACCAAAAATTATTCAAAATGTCAATTGGATCGTGCCTCATGTTGAATAACCACTTTTGAAACCCTCACAGTGACCAAAATTGCCATTTTTACAGAGTTTTGCTTACTCAAAAGCTTCAATTTTGACTAATTTCAGGTACCGAAATTACTTTAAACACACCTATTTTAGTTGAAAAACTCATAATTCACATCCAACAGTCATTTACAGTCAAAAGATTAAATGTTAAAATGTAATCCATATTGACCATTTTGGGAACGTTCGACAAGTCCGGAGTCATCGTTTTTCATCAGAAAATTGATTTTTTTACTGTACCAAAAATTATTAAAAATGTCAATTGGATCGTGCCTCATGTTGAATAACCACTTTTGAAACCCTCATAGTGACCAAAATTGCCATTTTTACAGAGCTTTGCTTACTCAAAAGCTTCCATTTTGACCAATTTCAGGCACCGAAATGACTTTAAACACACTTATTTTAGTTGAATAAGTCATAATTCACATCCAACAGGCATTTAGAGTCAAAAGATTAAAAGTTAACATTTCATCCATGTTGACCATTTTGGGAAAGCTCGACAGGTCCGGAGTCATCTTTTTTTTCAGATAATTGATTTTTTGGAGTGTACCAAAAATGATTCAAAATGTCAATTGGATCGTGCCTCATGTGAATAACCACTCTTTAAACACTCATAGTGACCAAAATTGCCATTTTTACAGAGTTTTGCTTACTCAAAAGCTTCAATTTTGACAAATTTCTGGCACAGAAATGACTTTAAACACACTTATTTTAGTTGAAAAAGTCATAATTCACATCCAACAGTCATTTACAGTCAAAAGATTGAATGTTAAAATTTCATCCATATTGACCATTTTGGGAATGTTCGACAGTCATCGTTTTTCACCAGAAAATTGATTTTTTGGAGTGTACCAAAAATGATTCAAAATGTCAATTGGATCGTGCCTCATGCTGAAAAACCACTTTTGAAACCCTCATATTGACCAAAATTGCCATTTTTACAGAGCTTTGCTTACTTAAAAGCTTCCATTTTGACCAATTTCATGCACCGAAATTACTTTAAACACACTTATTTTAGTTGAAAAACTCATAATTCACATCCAACAGTCATTTACAGTCAAAAGATTAAATATTAAAATGTAATCCATATTGACCATTTTGGGAACGTTCGACAAGTCCGGAGTCATCGTTTTTCATCAGAAAATTGATTTTTTTACTGTACCAAAAATTATTCAAAATGTCAATTGGATTGTGCCTCATGTTGAATACCCACTTTTGAAACCCTCATAGTGACCAAAATTGCCAGTTTTTCAGAGCTTTACTTCCTCAAAAGCTTCCATTTTGACCAATTTCAGGCACCGAAATGACTTTAAACACTCTTATTTTAGTTGAAAAAGTCATAATTCACATCCAACAGTCTTTTAGAGTCAAAAGATTAAAAGTTTAAATTTCATCCATATTGACCATTTTGGGAAAGTTTGACAGGTCCGGAGTCATCGTTTTTCATTAGAGATTTGATTTTTTGGAGTGTACCAAAAATGATTCAAAATGTCAATTGGATCGTGCCTCATGTTGAATAACCACTTTTGAAACCGTCACAGTGACCAAAATTGCCATTTTTACAGAGCATTGCTTGCTCAAACTCTTCCATTTTGACCAATTTCAGGCACCGAAATGACTTTAAACACACTTATTTTAGTTGAACAAGTCATAATTCACATCCAACGGGCATTTAGAGTCAAAAGATTAAAAGTTAACATTTCATCCATGTTGACCATTTTGGGAAAGCTCGACAGGTCCGGAGTCATCTTTTTTTTCAGATAATTGATTTTTTGGAGTGTACCAAAAATGATTCAAAATGTCAATTGGATCGTGCCTCATGTCAATAACCACTTTTTAAACACTCATACTGACCAAAATTGCCATTTTTACAGAGTTTTGCTTACTCAAAAGCTTCAATTTTGACCGATTTCTGGCACAGAAATGACTTTAAACACACTTATTTTAGTTGAAAAAGTCATAATTCACATCCAACTGTCATTTACAGTCAAAAGATTAAATGTTAAAATTTCATCCATATTGACCATTTTGGGAATGTTCGACAGGTTCGGAGACATCGTTTTTCACCAGAAAATTGATTTTTTGGAGTGTACCAAAAATGATTCAAAATGTCAATTGGATCGTGCCTCATGTTGAATAACCACTTTTGAAACCCTCACAGTGACCACAATTGCCATTTTTACAGAGCTTTGCTTACTTAAAAGCTTCCATTTTGACCAATTTCATGCACCGAAATGACTTTAAACACACTTATTTTAGTTGAAAAGTCATAATTCACATCCAACAGTCATTTAGAGTCAAAAGATTAAAAGTTAAAATTTCATCCATATTGACCATTTTGGGAAAGTTCGACAGGTCCGGAGTCATCGTTTTTCATCAGAAAATAGATTTTTTGGAGTGTACCAAAAATGATTCAAAATGTCAATTGGATCGTGCCTCATGTTGAATAACCACTTTTGAAACCATCAAAGTGACCAAAGTTGCAATTTTACAGAGTTTTGCTTACTCAAAAGTTTCCATTTTAACCAATTTCAGGAACCGAAATGACTTTAAACACACTTCTTTTAGTTGAAAAAGTCATATTTCACATCCAACAGTCATTTAGTGTCAAAAGATTAAATGGTAAAATTTCATCCATATTGGCCATTTTGGCAACGTTCGACAGGTCCGGAGTGATCGTTTTTGCATCAGAAAATTGATTTTTTGGAGTGTACCAAAAATTATTCAAAATGTCAATTGTATCGTGCCTTATGTTGAATAACCACTTTTGAAACCCTCATAGTGACCAAAATTGCCATTTTTACAGAGCTTTGCTTACTCAAAAGCTTCCATTTTGACCAATTTCAGGCACCGAAATGACTTTAAACACACTTATTTTCGTTGAAAAAGTCATAATTCACATCCAACAGTCATTTAGAGTCAAAAGATTAAAAGTTAAAATTTCATCCATGTTGACCATTTTGGGAAAGTTTGACAGGTCCGGAGTCATCGTTTTTCATTAGAGATTTGATTTTTTGGAGTGTACCAAAAATGATTCAAAATGTCATTTGGATCGTGCCTCATGTTGAATAACCACTTTTGAAACCGTCACAGTGACCAAAATTGCCATTTTTACAGAGCTTTGCTTTCTCAAAATCTTCAATTTTGACCAATTTCTGGCACCGAAATGACTTTAAACACACTTATTTTAGTTGAACATGTCATAATTCACATCCAACAGGCATTTAGAGTCAAAAGATTAAAAGTTAACATTTCATCCATGTTGACCATTTTGGGAAAGCTCGACAGGTCCGGAGTCATCTTTTTTTTCAGATAATTGATTTTTTGGAGTGTACCAAAAATGATTCAAAATGTCAATTGGATCGTGCCTCGTGTGAATAACCACTTTTTAATCACTCATAGTGACCAAAATTGCCATTTTTACAGAGTTTTGCTTACTCAAAAGCTTCAATTTTGACCAATTTCTGGCACCGAAATGACTTTAAACACACTTATTTTAGTTGAACAAGTCATAATTCACATCCAACAGTCATTTAGAGTCAAAAGATTAAATGTTAAAATTTCATCCATATTGACGATTTTGGGAAAGTTCGACAGGTCCGGAGTCATCGTTTTTCATCAGCAAATTGATATTTTGAAGTCTACCAAAAATGATTCAAAATGTCAATTGGATCGTGCCTCATTTTGAATAACCACTTTTGAAACCCTCAAAGTGACCAAAATTGCCATTTTTACAGAGTTTTGCTTACTTAAAAGCTTCCATTTTGACCAATTTCATGCACCGAAATTACTTTAAACACACTTATTTTAGTTGAAAAACTCATATTTCACAGCCAACAGTCATTTACAGTCAAAAGATTAAATGTTAAAATTTCATCCATATTGACGATTTTGGGAACGTTCGACAGGTCCGGAGTCGTCGTTTTTCATCAGAAAATTGATTTTTGGAGTGTACCAAAAATGATTCAAAATGTCAATTGGATCGTGCCTCATTTTGAATAACCACTTTTGAAACCCTCATAGTGACCAAAATTGCCAGTTTTACAGAACTTTGCTTACTCAAAAGCTTCCATTTTGACCAATTTCAGGCACCGAAATGACTTTAAACACTCTTATTTTAGTTGAAAAAGTCATAATTCACATCCAACAGTCTTTTAGAGTCAAATGATTAAAAGTTAAAATTTCATCCATGTTGACCATTTTGGGAAAGTTTGACAGGTCCGGAGTCATCGTTTTTCATTAGAGATTTGATTTTTTGGAGTGTACCAAAAATGATTCAAAATGTCAATTGGACGTGCCTCATGTTGAATAACCACTTTTGAAACCGTCACAGTGACCAAAAGTGCCATTTTTACAGAGCTTTGCTTGCTCAAAATCTTCCATTTTGACCAATTTCAGGCACCGAAATGACTTTAAACACACTTATTTTAGTTGAACAAGTCATAATTCACATCCAACAGGCATTTAGAGTCAAAAGATTAAAAGTTAACATTTCATCCATGTTGACCATTTTGGGAAAGCTCGACAGGTCCGGAGTCATCTTTTTTTTCAGATAATTGATTTTTTGGAGTGTACCAAAAATGATTCAAAATGTCAATTGGATCGTGCCTCATGTCAATACCCACTTTTTAAACACTCATAGTGACCAAAATTGCCATTTTTACAGAGTTTTGCTTACTCAAAAGCTTCAATTTTGACCGATTTCTGGCACAGAAATGACTTTAAACACACTTATTTTAGTTGAAAAAGTCATAATTCACATCCAACAGTCATTTACAGTCAAAAGATTAAATGTTTAAATTTCATCCATATTGACCATTTTGGGAATGTTCGACAGGTCCGGAGTCATCGTTTTTCACCAGAAAACTGATTTTTTGGAGTGCACCAAAAATGATTCAAAATGTCAATTGGATCGTGCCTCATGTTGAATAACCACTTTTGAAACCCTCACAGTGACCACAATTGCCATTTTTACAGAGCTTTGCTTACTTAAAAGATTCCATTTTGACCAATTTCATGCACCGAAATGACTTTAAACACACTTATTTTAGTTGAAAAGTCATAATTCACATCCAACAGTCATTTAGAGTCAGAAGATTAAAAGTTAAAATTTCATCCATATTGACCATTTTGGGAAAGTTGGACAGGTCCGGAGTCATCGTTTTTCATCAGAAATTTGATTTTTTGGAGTGTACCAAAAATGATTCAAAATGTCAATTGGATCGTGCCTCATGTTGAATAACCACTTTTGAAACCCTCATAGTGACCAAAATTGCCATTTTTACAGAGCTTTGCTTACTCAAAAGCTTCCATTTTGACCAATTTCAGGCACCGAAATGACTTTAAACACACTTATTTTCGTTGAAAAAGTCATAATTCACATCCAACAGTCATTTAGAGTCAAAAGATTAAAAGTTAAAATTTCATCCATGTTGACCATTTTGGGAAAGTTTGACAGGTCCGGAGTCATCGTTTTTCATTAGAGATTTGATTTTTTGGAGTGTACCAAAAATGATTCAAAATGTCATTTGGATCGTGCCTCATGTTGAATAACCACTTTTGAAACCGTCACAGTGACCAAAATTGCCATTTTTACAGAGCTTTGCTTTCTCAAAATCTTCCATTTTGACCAATTTCTGGCACCGAAATGACTTTAAACACACTTATTTTAGTTGAACAAGTCATAATTCACATCCAACAGGCATTTAGAGTCAAAAGATTAAAAGTTAATATTTCATCCATGTTGACCATTTTGGGAAAGCTCGACAGGTCCGGAGTCATCTTTTTTTTCAGATAATTGATTTTTTGGAGTGTACCAAAAATGATTCAAAATGTCAATTGGATAGTGCCTCGTGTGAATAACCACTTTTTAATCACTCATACTGACCAAAATTGCCATTTTTACAGAGTTTTGCTTACTCAAAAGCTTCAATTTTGACCAATTTCTGGCACAGAAATGACTTTAAACACACTTATTTTAGTTGAAAAAGTTGTAATTTACATCCAACAGTCATTTAGAGTCAAAAGTTTAAAAGTTAAAATTTCATCCATGTTGACCATTTTGGGAAAGTTCGACAGGTCCGGAGTCATCGTTTTTCACCAGAAAATT
Organism: Lissotriton helveticus; assembly: GCF_964261635.1. NCBI lineage: Eukaryota > Metazoa > Chordata > Amphibia > Caudata > Salamandridae > Lissotriton > Lissotriton helveticus. The sequence continues at coordinate 341,178,734 of NC_136072.1, forward strand.
GATTTTTTGGAGTGTACCAAAAATGATTCAAAATGTCAATTGGATCGTGCCTCATGTTGAATAACCACTTTTGAAACCCTCATAGTGACCAAAATTGCCATTTTTACAGAGCTTTGCTTACTCAAAAGCTTCCATTTTGACCAATTTCAGGCACCGAAATGACTTTAAACACACTTATTTTAGTTGAACAAGTCATAATTCACATCCAACAGGCATTTAGAGTCAAAAGATTAAAAGTTAACATTTCATCCATGTTGACCATTTTGGGAAAGTTTGACAGGTCCGGAGTCATCGTTTTTCATTAGAGATTTGATTTTTTGGAGTGTACCAAAAATGATTCAAAATGTCATTTGGATCGTGCCTCATGTTGAATAACCACTTTTTAAACCGTCACAGTGACCAAAATTGCCATTTTTACAGAGTTTTGCTTACTCAAAATCTTCAATTTTGACAAATTTCTGGCACAGAAATGACTTTAAACACACTTATTTTAGTTGAAAAAGTCATAATTCACATCCAACAGTCATTTATAGTCAAAAGATTGAATGTTAAAATTTCATCTATATTGACCATTTTGGGAATGTTCGACAGTCATCGTTTTTCACCAGAAAATTGATTTTTTGGAGTGTACCAAAAATGATTCAAAATGTCAATTGGATCGTGCCTCATGTTGAATAACCACTTTTGAAACCCTCACAGTGACCAAAATTGCCATTTTTACAGAGCTTTGCTTACTTAAAAGCTTTCATTTTGACCAATTTCATGCACCGAAATTACTTTAAACACACTTATTTTAGTTGAAAAACTCATATTTCACATACAACAGTCATTTACAGTCAAAAGATTAAATGTTAAAATTTCATCCATATTGACCATTTTGGGAACGTTCGACAGGTCCGGAGTCATCGTTTTTCATCAGAAAATTGATTTTTGGAATGTACCAAAAATGATTCAAAATGTCAATTGGATCGTGCCTGATGTTGAATAACCACGTTTGAAACCCTCACAGTGACCAAAATTGCCATTTTTACAGAGTTTTGCTTACTCAAAAGCTTCCATTTTTACCAATTTCAGGCACCAAAATGACTTTAAACAGACTTATGTTAGTTGAAAAAGTCATAATTCACATCCAACAGTCATTTAGAGTCAAAAGATTAAAAGTTAAAATTTCATCCATGTTGACCATTTTGGGAAAGTTCGACAGTTGCGGAGTCATCGTTTTTTCAGATAATTTATTTTTTGGAGTGTACCGAAAATGATTCAAAATGTCAATTGGATCGTGCCTCATGTTGAATAACTGCTTTTGAAACCCTCACAGTGACCAAAATTGCCATTTTGACAGTTTTGTTTACTCAAAAGCTTCAATTTTGACTAATTTCAGGTACCGAAATTACTTTAAACACACTTATTTTAGTTGAAAAACTCATAATTCACATCCAACAGTCATTTACAGTCAAAAGATTAAATATTAAAATGTAATCCATATTGACCATTTTGGGAACGTTCGACAAGTCCGGAGTCATCGTTTTTCATCAGAAAATTGATGTTTTTTACTGTACCAAAAATTATTCAAAATGTCAATTGGATTGTGCCTCATGTTGAATAACCACTTTTGAAACCCTCATAGTGACCAAAATTGCCAGTTTTACAGAGCTTTGCTTACTCAAAAGCTTCCATTTTGACCAATTTCAGGCACCGAAATGACTTTAAACACTCTTATTTTAGTTGAAAAAGTCATAATTCACATCCAACAGTCTTTTAGAGTCAAAAGATTCAAAGTTAAAATTTCATCCATGTTGACCATTTTGGGAAAGTTTGACAGGTCCGGAGTCATCGTTTTTCATTAGAGATTTGATTTTTTGGAGTGTACCAAAAATGATTCAAAATGTCAATTGGATCGTGCCTCATGTTGAATAACCACTTTTGAAACCGTCACAGTGACCAAAATTGCCATTTTTACAGAGCTTTGCTTGCTCAAAATCTTCCATTTTGACCAATTTCAGGCACCGAAATGACTTTAAACACACTTATTTTAGTTGAACAAGTCATAATTCACATCCAACAGGCATTTAGAGTCAAAAGATTAAAAGTTAACATTTCATCCATGTTGACCATTTTGGGAAAGCTCGACAGGTCCGGAGTCATCTTTTTTTTCAGATAATTGATTTTTTGGAGTGTACCAAAAATGATTCAAAATGTCAATTGGATCGTGCCTCATGTCAATAACCACTTTTTAAACTCTCATAGTGACCAAAATTGCAATTTTTACAGAGTTTTGCTTACTCAAAAGCTTCCATTTTGACCAATTTCAGGCACCAAAATGACTTTAAACAGACTTATTTTAGTTGAAAATGTCATAATTCACATCCAACAGTCATTTAGAGTCAAAAGATTAAAAGTTAAAATTTCATCCATGTTGACCATTTTGGGAAAGTTCGACAGGTCCGGAGTCATCGTTTTTCATCAGAAATTTGATTTTTTGGAGTGTACCAAAAATGATTCAAAATGTCAATTGGATCGTGCCTCATGTTGAATAACCACTTTTGAAACCCTCATAGTGACCAAAATTGCAATTTTTACAGAGTTTTACTTACTCAAAAGCTTCAATTTTGACCGATTTCTGGCACAGAAATGACTTTAAACACACTTATTTTAGTTGAAAAAGTCATAATTCACATCCAACTGTCATTTGCAGTCAAAAGATTAAATGTTAAAATTTCATCCATATTGACCATTTTGGGAATGTTCGACAGGTCCGGAGTCATCGTTTTTCACCAGAAAATTGATTTTTTGGAGTGTACCAAAAATGATTCAAAATGTCAATTGGATCGTGCCTCATGTTGAATAACCACTTTTGAAACCCTCACAGTGACCACAATTGCCATTTTTACAGAGCTTTGCTTACTTAAAAGCTTCCATTTTGACCAATTTCATGCACCGAAATGACTTTAAACACACTTATTTTAGTTGAAAAGTCATAATTCACATCCAACAGTCATTTAGAGTCAAAAGATTAAAAGTTAAAATTTCATCCATATTGACCATTTTGGGAAAGTTCGACAGGTCCGGAGTCATCGTTTTTCATCAGAAATTTGATTTTTTGGAGTGTACCAAAAATGATTCAAAATGTCAATTGGATTGTGCCTCATGTTGAATAACCACTTTTGAAACCCTCATAGTGAACAAAATTGCCATTTTTACAGAGCTTTGCTTACTCAAAAGCTTCCATTTTGACCAATTTTAGGCACCGAAATGACTTTAAACACACTTATTTTAGTTGAAAAAGTCGTAATTTACATCCAACAGTCATTTAGAGTCAAAAGATTAAAAGTTAAAATTTCATCCATGTTGACCATTTTGGGAAAGTTCGACAGGTCCGGAGTCATCGTTTTTCATCAGAAAATTGATTTTTTGGAGTGTACCAAAAATGATTCAAAATGTCAATTGGATCGTGCCTCATGTTGAATAACCACTTTTGAAACCCTCAAAGTGACCAAAGGTGCAATTTTACAGAGTTTTGCTTACTCAAAAGTTTCCATTTTAACCAATTTCAGGAACCGAAATGACTTTAAACACACTTCTTTTAGTTGAAAAAGTCATATTTCACATCCAACAGTCATTTAGTGTCAAAAGATTAAATGGTAAAATTTCGTCCATATTGACCATTTTGGGAAAGTTCGACAGGTCCGGAGTCATCGTTTTTCATCAGAAAATTGATTTTTTGGAGTGTACCAAAAATGATTCAAAATGTCAATTGGATCGGGCCTCATGTTGAATAACCACTTTTGAAACCCTCCCACTGTCCAAAATTACCATTTTTACAGAGCTTTGCTTACTCAAAAGCTTCCATTTTGACCAATTTCAGGCACAGAAATGACTTTAAACACACTTATTTTTGTTGAAAAAGTCATAATTTACATCCAACAGTCATTTAGAGTCAAAAGATTAAAAGTTTAAATTTCATCCATGGTGACCATTTTGGGAAAGTTCGACAGGTCCGGAGTCATCGTTTTTCATAAGAAAATTGATTTTTTGGAGTGTACCAAAAATGATTCAAAATGTCAATGGATCGTGCCTCATGTTGAATAACCACTTTTGAAAACCTCAAAGTGACCAAAATTGCCATTTATACAGAGTTTTGCTTACTCAAAAGCTTCCATTTTGACCAATTTAAGGCACCGAAATGACTTTAAACACACTTATTTTAGTTGAAAAAGTCATAATTCACATCCAACAGTCATTTACAGTCAAAAGATTAAATGTTTAAATTTCATCCATATTGACCATTTTGGGAATGTTCGACAGGTCCGGAGTCATCGTTTTTCACCAGAAAATTGATTTTTTGGAGTGCACCAAAAATGATTCAAAATGTCAATTGGATCGTGCCTCATGTTGAATAACCACTTTTGAAACCCTCACAGTGACCACAATTGCCATTTTTACAGAGCTTTGCTTACTTAAAAGATTCCATTTTGACCAATTTCATGCACCGAAATGACTTTAAACACACTTATTTTAGTTGAAAAGTCATAATTCACATCCAACAGTCATTTAGAGTCAGAAGATTAAAAGTTAAAATTTCATCCATATTGACCATTTTGGGAAAGTTGGACAGGTCCGGAGTCATCGTTTTTCATCAGAAATTTGATTTTTTGGAGTGTACCAAAAATGATTCAAAATGTCAATTGGATCGTGCCTCATGTTGAATAACCACTTTTGAAACCCTCATAGTGACCAAAATTGCCATTTTTACAGAGCTTTGCTTACTCAAAAGCTTCCATTTTGACCAATTTCAGGCACCGAAATGACTTTAAACACACTTATTTTCGTTGAAAAAGTCATAATTCACATCCAACAGTCATTTAGAGTCAAAAGATTAAAAGTTAAAATTTCATCCATGTTGACCATTTTGGGAAAGTTTGACAGGTCCGGAGTCATCGTTTTTCATTAGAGATTTGATTTTTTGGAGTGTACCAAAAATGATTCAAAATGTCATTTGGATCGTGCCTCATGTTGAATAACCACTTTTGAAACCGTCACAGTGACCAAAATTGCCATTTTTACAGAGCTTTGCTTTCTCAAAATCTTCCATTTTGACCAATTTCTGGCACCGAAATGACTTTAAACACACTTATTTTAGTTGAACAAGTCATAATTCACATCCAACAGGCATTTAGAGTCAAAAGATTAAAAGTTAATATTTCATCCATGTTGACCATTTTGGGAAAGCTCGACAGGTCCGGAGTCATCTTTTTTTTCAGATAATTGATTTTTTGGAGTGTACCAAAAATGATTCAAAATGTCAATTGGATAGTGCCTCGTGTGAATAACCACTTTTTAATCACTCATACTGACCAAAATTGCCATTTTTACAGAGTTTTGCTTACTCAAAAGCTTCAATTTTGACCAATTTCTGGCACAGAAATGACTTTAAACACACTTATTTTAGTTGAAAAAGTTGTAATTTACATCCAACAGTCATTTAGAGTCAAAAGTTTAAAAGTTAAAATTTCATCCATGTTGACCATTTTGGGAAAGTTCGACAGGTCCGGAGTCATCGTTTTTCACCAGAAAATTGATTTTTTGGAGTGTACCAAAAATGATTCAAAATGTCAATTGGATCGTGCCTCATGTTGAATAACCACTTTTGAAACCCTCATAGTGACCAAAATTGCCATTTTTACAGAGCTTTGCTTACTCAAAAGCTTCCATTTTGACCAATTTCAGGCACCGAAATGACTTTAAACACACTTATTTTAGTTGAACAAGTCATAATTCACATCCAACAGGCATTTAGAGTCAAAAGATTAAAAGTTAACATTTCATCCATGTTGACCATTTTGGGAAAGTTTGACAGGTCCGGAGTCATCGTTTTTCATTAGAGATTTGATTTTTTGGAGTGTACCAAAAATGATTCAAAATGTCATTTGGATCGTGCCTCATGTTGAATAACCACTTTTTAAACCGTCACAGTGACCAAAATTGCCATTTTTACAGAGTTTTGCTTACTCAAAATCTTCAATTTTGACAAATTTCTGGCACAGAAATGACTTTAAACACACTTATTTTAGTTGAAAAAGTCATAATTCACATCCAACAGTCATTTATAGTCAAAAGATTGAATGTTAAAATTTCATCTATATTGACCATTTTGGGAATGTTCGACAGTCATCGTTTTTCACCAGAAAATTGATTTTTTGGAGTGTACCAAAAATGATTCAAAATGTCAATTGGATCGTGCCTCATGTTGAATAACCACTTTTGAAACCCTCACAGTGACCAAAATTGCCATTTTTACAGAGCTTTGCTTACTTAAAAGCTTTCATTTTGACCAATTTCATGCACCGAAATTACTTTAAACACACTTATTTTAGTTGAAAAACTCATATTTCACATACAACAGTCATTTACAGTCAAAAGATTAAATGTTAAAATTTCATCCATATTGACCATTTTGGGAACGTTCGACAGGTCCGGAGTCATCGTTTTTCATCAGAAAATTGATTTTTGGAATGTACCAAAAATGATTCAAAATGTCAATTGGATCGTGCCTGATGTTGAATAACCACGTTTGAAACCCTCACAGTGACCAAAATTGCCATTTTTACAGAGTTTTGCTTACTCAAAAGCTTCCATTTTTACCAATTTCAGGCACCAAAATGACTTTAAACAGACTTATGTTAGTTGAAAAAGTCATAATTCACATCCAACAGTCATTTAGAGTCAAAAGATTAAAAGTTAAAATTTCATCCATGTTGACCATTTTGGGAAAGTTCGACAGTTGCGGAGTCATCGTTTTTTCAGATAATTTATTTTTTGGAGTGTACCGAAAATGATTCAAAATGTCAATTGGATCGTGCCTCATGTTGAATAACTGCTTTTGAAACCCTCACAGTGACCAAAATTGCAATTTTGACAGAGTTTTGCTTACTCAAAAGCTTCCATTTTGACCAATTTCAGGCACCGAAATGACTTTAAACACACTTCTTTTAGTTGAAAAAGTCATACTTCACATCCAACAGTCATTTACGGTCAAAAGATTAAATGTTAAAATTTCATCCATATTGGCCATTTTGGCAACGTTCGACAGGTCCGGAGTGATCGTTTTTGCAACAGAAAATTGATTTTTTGGAGTGTACCAAAAATTATTCAAAATGTCAATTGGATCGTGCCTCATGTTGAATAACCACTTTTGAAACCCTCACAGTGACCAAAATTGCCATTTTTACAGTTTTGTTTACTCAAAAGCTTCAATTTTGACTAATTTCAGGTACCGAAATTACTTTAAACACACTTATTTTAGTTGAAAAACTCATAATTCACATCCAACAGTCATTTACAGTCAAAAGATTAAATATTAAAATGTAATCCATATTGACCATTTTGGGAACGTTCGACAAGTCCGGAGTCATCGTTTTTCATCAGAAAATTGATGTTTTTTACTGTACCAAAAATTATTCAAAATGTCAATTGGATTGTGCCTCATGTTGAATAACCACTTTTGAAACCCTCATAGTGACCAAAATTGCCAGTTTTACAGAGCTTTGCTTACTCAAAAGCTTCCATTTTGACCAATTTCAGGCACCGAAATGACTTTAAACACTCTTATTTTAGTTGAAAAAGTCATAATTCACATCCAACAGTCTTTTAGAGTCAAAAGATTCAAAGTTAAAATTTCATCCATGTTGACCATTTTGGGAAAGTTTGACAGGTCCGGAGTCATCGTTTTTCATTAGAGATTTGATTTTTTGGAGTGTACCAAAAATGATTCAAAATGTCAATTGGATCGTGCCTCATGTTGAATAACCACTTTTGAAACCGTCACAGTGACCAAAATTGCCATTTTTACAGAGCTTTGCTTGCTCAAAATCTTCCATTTTGACCAATTTCAGGCACCGAAATGACTTTAAACACACTTATTTTAGTTGAACAAGTCATAATTCACATCCAACAGGCATTTAGAGTCAAAAGATTAAAAGTTAACATTTCATCCATGTTGACCATTTTGGGAAAGCTCGACAGGTCCGGAGTCATCTTTTTTTTCAGATAATTGATTTTTTGGAGTGTACCAAAAATGATTCAAAATGTCAATTGGATCGTGCCTCATGTCAATAACCACTTTTTAAACTCTCATAGTGACCAAAATTGCAATTTTTACAGAGTTTTGCTTACTCAAAAGCTTCCATTTTGACCAATTTCAGGCACCAAAATGACTTTAAACAGACTTATTTTAGTTGAAAATGTCATAATTCACATCCAACAGTCATTTAGAGTCAAAAGATTAAAAGTTAAAATTTCATCCATGTTGACCATTTTGGGAAAGTTCGACAGGTCCGGAGTCATCGTTTTTCATCAGAAATTTGATTTTTTGGAGTGTACCAAAAATGATTCAAAATGTCAATTGGATCGTGCCTCATGTTGAATAACCACTTTTGAAACCCTCATAGTGACCAAAATTGCAATTTTTACAGAGTTTTACTTACTCAAAAGCTTCAATTTTGACCGATTTCTGGCACAGAAATGACTTTAAACACACTTATTTTAGTTGAAAAAGTCATAATTCACATCCAACTGTCATTTGCAGTCAAAAGATTAAATGTTAAAATGTCATCCATATTGACCATTTTGGGAATGTTCGACAGGTCCGGAGTCATCGTTTTTCACCAGAAAATTGATTTTTTGGAGTGTACCAAAAATGATTCAAAATGTCAATTGGATCGTGCCTCATGTTGAATAACCACTTTTGAAACCCTCACAGTGACCACAATTGCCATTTTTACAGAGCTTTGCTTACTTAAAAGCTTCCATTTTGACCAATTTCATGCACCGAAATGACTTTAAACACACTTATTTTAGTTGAAAAGTCATAATTCACATCCAACAGTCATTTAGAGTCAAAAGATTAAAAGTTAAAATTTCATCCATATTGACCATTTTGGGAAAGTTCGACAGGTCCGGAGTCATCGTTTTTCATCAGAAATTTGATTTTTTGGAGTGTACCAAAAATGATTCAAAATGTCAATTGGATTGTGCCTCATGTTGAATAACCACTTTTGAAACCCTCATAGTGAACAAAATTGCCATTTTTACAGAGCTTTGCTTACTCAAAAGCTTCCATTTTGACCAATTTTAGGCACCGAAATGACTTTAAACACACTTATTTTAGTTGAAAAAGTCGTAATTTACATCCAACAGTCATTTAGAGTCAAAAGATTAAAAGTTAAAATTTCATCCATGTTGACCATTTTGGGAAAGTTCGACAGGTCCGGAGTCATCGTTTTTCATCAGAAAATTGATTTTTTGGAGTGTACCAAAAATGATTCAAAATGTCAATTGGATCGTGCCTCATGTTGAATAACCACTTTTGAAACCCTCAAAGTGACCAAAGGTGCAATTTTACAGAGTTTTGCTTACTCAAAAGTTTCCATTTTAACCAATTTCAGGAACCGAAATGACTTTAAACACACTTCTTTTAGTTGAAAAAGTCATATTTCACATCCAACAGTCATTTAGTGTCAAAAGATTAAATGGTAAAATTTCGTCCATATTGACCATTTTGGGAAAGTTCGACAGGTCCGGAGTCATCGTTTTTCATCAGAAAATTGATTTTTTGGAGTGTACCAAAAATGATTCAAAATGTCAATTGGATCGGGCCTCATGTTGAATAACCACTTTTGAAACCCTCCCACTGTCCAAAATTACCATTTTTACAGAGCTTTGCTTACTCAAAAGCTTCCATTTTGACCAATTTCAGGCACAGAAATGACTTTAAACACACTTATTTTTGTTGAAAAAGTCATAATTTACATCCAACAGTCATTTAGAGTCAAAAGATTAAAAGTTTAAATTTCATCCATGGTGACCATTTTGGGAAAGTTCGACAGGTCCGGAGTCATCGTTTTTCATAAGAAAATTGATTTTTTGGAGTGTACCAAAAATGATTCAAAATGTCAATGGATCGTGCCTCATGTTGAATAACCACTTTTGAAAACCTCACAGTGACCACAATTGCCATTTTTACAGAGCTTTGCTTACTTAAAAGCTTCCATTTTGACCAATTTCATGCACCGAAATGACTTTAAACACACTTATTTTAGTTGAAAAGTCATAATTCACATCCAACAGTCATTTAGAGTCAAAAGATTAAAAGATAAATTTCATCCATATTGACCATTTTGGGAAAGTTCGACAGGTCCGGAGTCATCGTTTTTCATCAGAAATTTGATTTTTTGGAGTGTACCAAAAATTATTCAAAATGTCAATTGGATCGTGCCTCATGTTGAATAACCACTTTTGAAACCGTCACAGTGACCAAAATTGCCATTTTTACAGAGCTTTGCTTACTCAAAAGCTTCAATTTTGACCGATTTCTGGCACAGAAATGACTTTAAACACACTTATTTTAGTTGAAAAAGTCATAATTCACATCCACCTGTCATTTACAGTCAAAAGATTAAATGTTAAAATTTCATCCATATTGACCATTTTGGGAATGTTCGACAGGTCCGGAGTCATCGTTTTTCACCAGAAAATTGATTTTTTGGAGTGTACCAAAAATGATTCAAAATGTCAATTGGATCGTGCCTCATGTTGAATAACCACTTTTGAAACCCTCACAGTGACCACAATTGCCACTTTTACAGAGCTTTGCTTACTTAAAAGCTTCCATTTTGACCAATTTCATGCACCGAAATGACTTTAAACACACTTATTTTAGTTGAAAAGTCACAATTCACATCCAACAGTCATTTAGAGTCAAAAGATTAAAAGTTAAAATTTCATCCATGTTGACCATTTTGGGAAAGTTTGACAGGTCCGGAGTCATCGTTTTTCATTAGAGATTTGATTTTTTGGAGTGTACCAAAAATGATTCAAAATGTCATTTGGATCGTGCCTCATGTTGAATAACCACTTTTGAAACCGTCACAGTGACCAAAATTGCCATTTTTACAGAGCTTTGCTTACTCAAAAGCTTCCATTTTCACCAATTTCAGGCACCGAAATGACTTTAAACACACTTCTTTTAGTTGAAAAAGTCATATTTCACATCCAACAGTCATTTAGGGTCAAAAGATTAAATGTTAAAATTTCATCCCTATTGGCCATTTTGGCAACGTTCGACAGGTCCGGAGTGATCGTTTTTGCATCAGAAAATTGATTTTTTGGAGTGTACCAAAAATTATTCAAGATGTCAATTGGATCGTGCCTCATGTTGAATAACCACTTTTGAAACCCTCACAGTGACCAAAATTGCCATTTTTACAGAGTTTTGCTTACTCAAAAGCTTCAATTTTGACTAATTTGAGGTACCGAAATTACTTTAAACACACCTATTTTAGTTTAAAAACTCATAATTCACATCCAACAGTCATTTACAGTCAAAAGATTAAATGTTAAAATGTAATCCATATTGACCATTTTGGGAACGTTCGACAAGTCCGGAGTCATCGTTTTTCATCAGAAAATTGATTTTTTTACTGTACCAAAAATTATTCAAAATGTCAATTGGATCGTGCCTCATGTTGAATAACCACTTTTGAAACCCTCATAGTGACCAAAATTGCCATTTTTACAGAGCTTTGCTTACTCAAAAGCTTCCATTTTGACCAATTTCAGGCACCGAAATGACTTTAAACACACGTATTTTAGTTGAAAAAGTCGTAATTTACATCCAACAGTCATTTAGAGTCAAAAGATTAAAAGTTAAAATTTTATCCATGTTGACCATTTTGGGAAAGTTCGACAGGTCCGGAGTCATCGTTTTTGCATCTGAAAATTGATTTTTTGGAGTGTACAAAAATTATTCAAAATGTCAATTGGATCGTGCCTCATGTTGAATAACCACTTTTTAAACCCTCATAGTGACCAAAATTGCCATTTTTACAGAGCTTTGCTTACTCAAAAGCTTCTATTTTGACCAATTTCAGGCACCAAAATGACTTTAAACACACTTATTTTAGTTGAACTAGTCATAATTCACATCCAACAGTCATTTAGAGTCAAAAGATTAAAAGATAAAATTTCATCCATGTTGACCATTTTGGGAAAGTTCGACAGGTCCGGAGTCATCGTTTTTTCAGATAATTGATTTTTTCGAGTGTACCAAAAATGATTCAAAATGTCAATTGGATCGTGCCTCATGTTGAATAACCACTTTTGAAACCCTCACAGTGACCAAAATTGCCATTTTTACAGAGCTATGCTTACTTAAAAGCTTCCATTTTGACCAATTTCATGCACCGAAATTACTTTAAACACACTTATTTTAGTTGAAAAACTCATATTTCACAGCCAACAGTCATTTACAGTCAAAAGATTAAATGTTAAAATTTCATCCATATTGACAATTTTGGGAACGTTCGACAGGTCCGGAGTCATCGTTTTTCATCAGAAAATTGATTTTTGGAGTGTACCAAAAATGATTCAAAATGTCAATTGGATCGTGCCTGATGTTGAATAACCACGTTTGAAACCCTCACAGTGACCAAAATTGCCATTTTTACAGAGTTTTGCTTATTCAAAAGCTTCCATTTTGACCAATTTCAGGCACCGAAATGACTTTAAACACACTTATTTTTAGTTGAACAAGTCATATTTCACATCCAACAGTCATTTACGGTCAAAAGATTAAATGTTAAAATTTCATCCATATTGGCCATTTTGGCAACGTTCGACAGGTCCGGAGTGATCGTTTTTGCATCAGAAAATTGATTTTTTGGAGTGTACCAAAAATTATTCAAAATGTCAATTGGATCGTGCCTCATGTTGAATAAACACTTTTGAAACCGTCACAGTGACCAAAATTGCCATTTTTACAGAGCTTTGCTTGCTCAAAATCTTCCATTTTGACCAATTTCCGGCACCGAAATGGCTTTAAACCCACTTATTTTAGTTGAACAAGTCATAATTCACATCCAACAGGCATTTAGAGTCAAAAGATTAAAAGTTAACATTTCATCCATGTTGACCATTTTGGGAAAGCTCGACAGGTCCGGAGTCATCTTTTTTTTCAGATAATTGATTTTTTGGAGTGTACCAAAAATGATTCAAAATGTCAATTGGATCGTGCCTCATGTCAATAACCACTTTTTAAACACTCATAGTGACCAAAATTGCCATTTTTACAGAGCTTTGCTTACTTAAAAGCTTCCATTTTGACCAATTTCATGCACCGAAATTACTTTAAACACACTTATTTTAGTTGAAAAACTCATATTTCACAGCCAACAGTCATTTACAGTCAAAAGATTAAATGTTAAAATTTCATCCATGTTGACCATTTTGGGAAAGTTCGACAATTGCGGAGTCATCGTTTTTTCAGATAATTTATTTTTTGGAGTGTACCGAAAATGATTCAAAATGTCAATTGGATCGTGCCTCATGTTGAATAACTGCTTTTGAAACCCTCACAGTGACCAAAATTGCAATTTTTACAGAGTTTTGCTTACTCAAAAGCTTCCATTTTGACCAATTTCAGGCACCAAAATGACTTTAAACAGACTTATTTTAGTTGAAAAAGTCATAATTCACATCCAACAGTCATTTAGAGTCAAAAGATTAAAAGTTAAAATTTCATCCATGTTGACCATTTTGGGAAAGTTCGACAGGTCCGGAGTCATCGTTTTTCATCAGAAATTTGATTTTTTGGAGTGTACCAAAAATGATTCAAAATGTCAATTGGATCGTGCCTCATGTTGAATAACCACTTTTGAAACCCTCAAAGTGACCAAAGTTGCAATTTTACAGAGTTTTGCTTACTCAAAAGTTTCCATTTTAACCAATTTCAGGAACTGAAATGACTTTAAACACACTTCTTTTAGTTGAAAAAGTCATATTTCACATCCAACAGTCATTTAGTGTCAAAAGATTAAATGGTAAAATTTCGTCCATATTGACCATTTTGGGAAAGTTCGACAGGTCCGGAGTCATCGTTTTTCATCAGAAAATTGATTTTTTGGAGTGTACCAAAAATGATTCAAAATGTCAATTGGATCGGGCCTCATGTTGAATAACCACTTTTGAAACCCTCCCACTGTCCAAAATTACCATTTTTACAGAGCTTTGCTTACTCAAAAGCTTCCATTTTGACCAATTTCAGGCACCGAAATGACTTTAAACACACTTATTTTTGTTGAAAAAGTCATAATTTACATCCAACAGTCATTTAGAGTCAAAAGATTAAAAGTTTAAATTTCATCCATGGTGACCATTTTGGGAAAGTTCGACAGGTCCGGAGTCATCGTTTCTCATCAGAAAATTGATTTTTTGGAGTGTACCAAAAATGATTCAAAATGTCAATGGATCGTGCCTCATGTTGAATAACCACTTTTGAAAACCTCAAAGTGACCAAAATTGCCATTTATACAGAGTTTTGCTTACTCAAAAGCTTCCATTTTGACCAATTTAAGGCACCGAAATGACTTTAAACAAACTTATTTTAGTTGAAAAAGTCATATTTCACATCCAACAGTCATTTAGAGTCAAAAGATTAAATGTTAAAATTTCATCCATATTGACAATTTTGGGAAAGTTCAGACAAGTCATCGTTTTTCATCAGAAAATTAATTTTTTGGAGTGTACCAAAAATGATTCAAAATGTCAATTGGATCGTGCCTCATGTTGAATAACCACTTTTGAAACCCTCACAGTGACCACAATTGCCATTTTTACAGAGCTTTGCTTACTTAAAAGCTTCCATTTTGACCAATTTCATGCACCGAAATGACTTTAAACACACTTATTTTAGTTGAAAAGTCATAATTCACATCCAACAGTCATTTAGAGTCAAAAGATTAAAAGTTAAAATTTCATCCATGTTGACCATTTTGGGAAAGTTTGACAGGTCCGGAGTCATCGTTTTTCATTAGAGATTTGATTTTTTGGAGTGTACCAAAAATGATTCAAAATGTCATTTGGATCGTGCCTCATGTTGAATAACCACTTTTGAAACCGTCACAGTGACCAAAATTGCCATTTTTACAGAGCTTTGCTTTCTCAAAATCTTCCATTTTGACCAATTTCTGGCACCGAAATGACTTTAAACACACTTATTTTAGTTGAACAAGTCATAATTCACATCCAACAGGCATTTAGAGTCAAAAGATTAAAAGTTAACATTTCATCCATGTTGACCATTTTGGGAAAGCTCGACAGGTCCGGAGTCATCTTTTTTTTCAGATAATTGATTTTTTTGGAGTGTACCAAAAATGATTCAAAATGTCAATTGGATCGTGCCTCGTGTGAATAACCACTTTTTAATCACTCATAGTGACCAAAATTGCCATTTTTACAGAGTTTTGCTTACTCAAAAGCTTCAATTTTGACCAATTTCTGGCACAGAAATTACTTTAAACACACTTATTTTAGTTGAAAAAGTTGGAATTTACATCCAACAGTCATTTAGAGTCAAAAGTTTAAAAGTTAAAATTTCATCCATGTTGACCATTTTGGGAAAGTTCGACAGGTCCGGAGTCATCGTTTTTCACCAGAAAATTGATTTTTTGGAGTGTACCAAAAATGATTCAAAATGTCAATTGGATCGTGCCTCATGTTGAATAACCACTTTTGAAACCCTCACAGTGACCACAATTGCCACTTTTACAGAGCTTTGCTTACTTAAAAGCTTCCATTTTGACCAATTTCATGCACCGAAATGACTTTAAACACACTTATTTTAGTTGAAAAGTCACAATTCACATCCAACAGTCATTTAGAGTCAAAAGATTAAAAGTTAAAATTTCATCCATGTTGACCATTTTGGGAAAGTTTGACAGGTCCGGAGTCATCGTTTTTCACCAGAAAATTGATTTTTTGGAGTGTACCAAAAATTATTCAAGATGTCAATTGGATCGTGCCTCATGTTGAATAACCACTTTTGAAACCCTCACAGTGACCAAAATTGCCATTTTTACAGAGTTTTGCTTACTCAAAAGCTTCAATTTTGACTAATTTGAGGTACCGAAATTACTTTAAACACACCTATTTTAGTTGAAAAACTCATAATTCACATCCAACAGTCATTTACAGTCAAAAGATTAAATGTTAAAATGTAATATATATTGACCATTTTGGGAACGTTCGACAAGTCCGGAGTCATCGTTTTTCATCAGAAAATTGATTTTTTTACTGTACCAAAAATTATTCAAAATGTCAATTGGATCGTGCCTCATGTTGAATAACCACTTTTGAAACCCTCATAGTGACCAAAATTGCCATTTTTACAGAGCTTTGCTTACTCAAAAGCTTCCATTTTGACCAATTTCAGGCACCGAAATGACTTTAAACACACGTATTTTAGTTGAAAAAGTCGTAATTTACATCCAACAGTCATTTAGAGTCAAAAGATTAAAAGTTAAAATTTTATCCATGTTGACCATTTTGGGAAAGTTCGACAGGTCCGGAGTCATCGTTTTTGCATCTGAAAATTGATTTTTTGGAGTGTACAAAAATTATTCAAAATGTCAATTGGATCGTGCCTCATGTTGAATAACCACTTTTTAAACCCTCATAGTGACCAAAATTGCCATTTTTACAGAGCTTTGCTTACTCAAAAGCTTCTATTTTGACCAATTTCAGGCACCAAAATGACTTTAAACACACTTATTTTAGTTGAACTAGTCATAATTCACATCCAACAGTCATTTAGAGTCAAAAGATTAAAAGATAAAATTTCATCCATGTTGACCATTTTGGGAAAGTTCGACAGGTCCGGAGTCATCGTTTTTTCAGATAATTGATTTTTTCGAGTGTACCAAAAATGATTCAAAATGTCAATTGGATCGTGCCTCATGTTGAATAACCACTTTTGAAACCCTCACAGTGACCAAAATTGCCATTTTTACAGAGCTATGCTTACTTAAAAGCTTCCATTTTGACCAATTTCATGCACCGAAATTACTTTAAACACACTTATTTTAGTTGAAAAACTCATATTTCACAGCCAACAGTCATTTACAGTCATAAGATTAAATGTTAAAATTTCATCCATATTGACAATTTTGGGAACGTTCGACAGGTCCGGAGTCATCGTTTTTCATCAGAAAATTGATTTTTGGAGTGTACCAAAAATGATTCAAAATGTCAATTGGATCGTGCCTGATGTTGAATAACCACGTTTGAAACCCTCACAGTGACCAAAATTGCCATTTTTACAGAGTTTTGCTTACTCAAAAGCTTCCATTTTTACCAATTTCAGGCACCAAAATGACTTTAAACAGACTTATTTTAGTTGAAAAAGTCATAATTCACATCCAACAGTCATTTAGAGTCAAAAGATTAAAAGTTAAAATTTCATCCATGTTGACCATTTTGGGAAAGTTCGACAGTTGCGGAGTCATTGTTTTTTCAGATAATTTATTTTTTGGAGTGTACCGAAAATGATTCAAAATGTCAATTGGATCGTGCCTCATGTTGAATAACTGCTTTTGAAACCCTCACAGTGACCAAAATTGCAATTTTTACAGAGTTTTGCTTATTCAAAAGCTTCCATTTTGACCAATTTCAGGCACCGAAATGACTTTAAACACACTTATTTTTAGTTGAACAAGTCATATTTCACATCCAACAGTCATTTACGGTCAAAAGATTAAATGTTAAAATTTCATCCATATTGGCCATTTTGGCAACTTTCGACAGGTCCGGAGTGATCGTTTTTGCATCAGAAAATTGATTTTTTGGAGTGTACCAAAAATGATTCAAAATGTCAATTGGATCGTGCCTCATGTTGAATAACCACTTTTGAAACCCTCACAGTGACCACAATTGCCAATTTTACAGAGCTTTGCTTACTTAAAAGCTTCCATTTTGACCAATTTCAGGCACCGAAATGACATTAAACACACTTATTTTTGTTGAAAAAGTCATAATTTACATCCAACAGTCATTTAGAGTCAAAAGATTAAAAGTTTAAATTTCATCCATGGTGACCATTTTGGGAAAGTTCGACAGGTCCGGAGTCATCGTTTCTCATCAGAAAATTGATTTTTTGGAGTGTACCAAAAATGATTCAAAATGTCAATGGATCGTGCCTCATGTTGAATAACCACTTTTGAAAACCTCAAAGTGACCAAAATTGCCATTTATACAGAGTTTTGCTTACTCAAAAGCTTCCATTTTTACCAATTTAAGGCACCGAAATGACTTTAAACCCACTTATTTTAGTTGAAAAAGTCATATTTCACATCCAACAGTCATTTAGAGTCAAAAGATTAAATGTTAAAATTTCATCCATATTGACCATTTTGGGAAAGTTCAGACAAGTCATCGTTTTTCATCAGAAAATTAATTTTTTGGAGTGTACCAAAAATGATTCAAAATGTCAATTGGATTGTGCCTCATGTTGAATAACCACTTTTGAAACCCTCACAGTGACCACAATTGCCATTTTTACAGAGCTTTGCTTACTTAAAAGCTTCCATTTTGACCAATTTCATGCACCGAAATGACTTTAAACACACTTATTTTAGTTGAAAAGTCATAATTCACATCCAACAGTCATTTAGAGTCAAAAGATTAAAAGTTAAAATTTCATCCATGTTGACCATTTTGGGAAAGTTTGACAGGTCCGGAGTCATCGTTTTTCATTAGAGATTTGATTTTTTGGCGTGTACCAAAAATGATTCAAAATGTCATTTGGATCGTGCCTCATGTTGAATAACCACTTTTGAAACCGTCACAGTGACCAAAATTGCCATTTTTACAGAGCTTTGCTTTCTCAAAATCTTCCATTTTGACCAATTTCTGGCACCGAAATGACTTTAAACACACTTATTTTAGTTGAACGAGTCATAATTCACATCCAACAGGCATTTAGAGTCAAAAGATTAAAAGTTAACATTTCATCCATGTTGACCATTTTGGGAAAGCTCGACAGGTCCGGAGTCATCTTTTTTTTCAGATAATTGATTTTTTTGGAGTGTACCAAAAATGATTCAAAATGTCAATTGGATCGTGCCTCGTGTGAATAACCACTTTTTAATCACTCATAGTGACCAAAATTGCCATTTTTACAGAGTTTTGCTTACTCAAAAGCTTCAATTTTGACCAATTTCTGGCACAGAAATTACTTTAAACACACTTATTTTAGTTGAAAAAGTTGTAATTTACATCCAACAGTCATTTAGAGTCAAAAGTTTAAAAGTTAAAATTTCATCCATGTTGACCATTTTGGGAAAGTTCGACAGGTCCGGAGTCATCGTTTTTCACCAGAAAATTGATTTTTTGGAGTGTACCAAAAATGATTCAAAATGTCAATTGGATCGTGCCTCATGTTGAATAACCACTTTTGAAACCCTCACAGTGACCACAATTGCCATTTTTACAGAGCTTTGCTTACTTAAAAGCTTCCATTTTGACCAATTTCATGCACCGAAATGACTTTAAACACACTTATTTTAGTTGAAAAGTCATAATTCACATCCAACAGTCATTTAGAGTGAAAAGATTAAAAGTTAAAATTTCATCCATATTGACCATTTTGGGAAAGTTCGACAGGTCCGGAGTCATCGTTTTTCATCAGAAATTTGATTTTTTGGAGTGTACCAAAAATGATTCAAAATGTCAATTGGATCGTGCCTCATGTTGAATAACCACTTTTGAAACCCTCATAGTGACCAAAATTGCCATTTTTACAGAGCTTTGCTTACTCAAAAGCTTCCATTTTGACCAATTTCAGGCACCAAAATGACTTTAAACACACTTATTTTAGTTGAAAAAGTCATAATTCACATCCAACAGTCATTTAGAGTCAAAAGATTAAAAGTTAAAATTTCATCCATGTTGACCATTTTGGGAAAGTTTGACAGGTCCGGAGTCATCGTTTTTCATTAGAGATTTGATTTTTTGGAGTGTACCAAAAATGATTCAAAATGTCAATTGGATCGTGCCTCATGTTGAATAACCACTTTTGAAACCGTCACAGTGACCAAAATTGCCATTTTTACAGAGCTTTGCTTACTCAAAAGCTTCCATTTTCACCAATTTCAGGCACCGAAATGACTTTAAACACACTTCTTTTAGTTGAAAAAGTCATATTTTACATCCAACAGTCATTTAGGGTCAAAAGATTAAATGTTAAAATTTCATCCCTATTGGCCATTTTGGCAACGTTCGACAGGTCCGGAGTGATCGTTTTTGCATCAGAAAATTGATTTTTTGGAGTGTACCAAAAATTATTCAAAATGTCAATTGGATCGTGCCTCATGTTGAATAACCACTTTTGAAACCCTCACAGTGACCAAAATTGCCATTTTTACAGAGTTTTGCTTACTCAAAAGCTTAAATTTTGACTAATTTCAGGTACCGAAATTACTTTAAACACACCTATTTTAGTTGAAAAACTCATAATTCACATCCAACAGTCATTTACAGTCAAAAGATTAAATGTTAAAATGTAATCCATATTGACCATTTTGGGAACGTTCGACAAGTCCGGAGTCATCGTTTTTCATCAGAAAATTGATTTTTTTACTGTACCAAAAATTATTCAAAATGTCAATTGGATCGTGCCTCATGTTGAATAACCACTTTTGAAACCCTCATAGTGACCAAAATTGCCATTTTTACAGAGCTTTGCTTACTCAAAAGCTTCCATTTTGACCAATTTCAGGCACCGAAATGACTTTAAACACACTTATTTTAGTTGAACAAGTCATAATTCACATCCAACAGGCATTTAGAGTCAAAAGATTAAAAGTTAACATTTCATCCATGTTGACCATTTTGGGAAAGCTCGACAGGTCCGGAGTCATCGTTTTTCACCAGAAAATTGATTTTTTGGAGTGTACCAAAAATGATTCAAAATGTCAATTGGATCGTGCCTCATGTTGAATAACCACTTTTGAAACCCTCACATTGACCAAAATTGCCATTTTTACAGAGCTTTGCTTACTTAAAAGCTTCCATTTTGACCAATTTCATGCACCGAAATTACTTTAAACACACTTATTTTAGTTGATAAACTCATAATTCACATCCAACAGTCATTTACAGTCAAAAGATTAAATATTAAAATGTAATCCATATTGACCATTTTGGGAACGTTCGACAAGTCCGGAGTCATCGTTTTTCATCAGAAAATTGATTTTTTTACTGTACCAAAAATTATTCAAAATGTCAATTGGATTGTGCCTCATGTTGAATAACCACTTTTGAAACCCTCATAATGACCAAAATTGCCAGTTTTACAGAGCTTTGCTTACTCAAAAGCTTCCATTTTGACCAATTTCAGGCACCGAAATGACTTTAAAAACACTTATTTTAGTTGAACAAGTCATAATTCACATCCAACAGGCATTTAGAGTCAAAAGATTAAAAGTTAACATTTCATCCATGTTGACCATTTTGGGAAAGTTTGACAGGTCCGGAGTCATCGTTTTTCATTAGAGATTTGATTTTTTGGAGTGTACCAAAAATGATTCAAAATGTCAATTGGATCGTGCCTCATGTTGAATAACCACTTTTGTAACCGTCACAGTGACCAAAATTGCCATTTTTACAGAGCTTTGCTTGCTCAAACTCTTCCATTTTGACCAATTTCAGGCACCGAAATGACTTTAAACACACTTATTTTAGTTGAACAAGTCATAATTCACATCCAACAGGCATTTAGAGTCAAAAGATTAAAAGTTAACATTTCATCCATGTTGACCATTTTGGGAAAGCTCGACAGGTCCGGAGTCATCTTTTTTTTCAGATAATTGATTTTTTGGAGTGTACCAAAAATGATTCAAAATGTCAATTGGATCGTGCCTCATGTCAATAACCACTTTTTAAACACTCATAGTGACCAAAATTGCCATTTTTACAGAGTTTTGCTTACTCAAAAGCTTCCATTTTGACCAATTTCAGGCACCGAAATGACTTTAAACACACTTATTTTAGTTGAAAAAGTCGTAATTTACATCCAACAGTCATTTAGAGTCAAAAGATTAAAAGTTAAAATTTCATCCATATTGACCATTTTAGGAAAGTTCGACAGGTCCGGAGTCATCGTTTTTCATCAGAAATTTGATTTTTTGGAGTGTACCAAAAATGATTCAAAATGTCAATTGGATTGTGCCTCATGTTGAATAACCACTTTTGAAACCCTCATAGTGACCAAAATTGCCATTTTTACAGAGCTTTGCTTACTCAAAAGCTTCCATTTTGACCAATTTCAGGCACCGAAATGACTTTAAACACACTTATTTTAGTTGAAAAAGTCGTAATTTACATCCAACAGTCATTTAGAGTCAAAAGATTAAAAGTTAAAATTTCATCCATGTTGACCATTTTGGGAAAGTTCGACAGGTCCGGAGTCATCGTTTTTCATCAGAAAATTGATTTTTTGGAGTGTACCAAAAATGATTCAAAATGTCAATTGGATCGTGCCTCATGTTGAATAACCACTTTTGAAACCCTCAAAGTGACCAAAGTTGCAATTTTACAGAGTTTTCCTTACTCAAAAGTTTCCATTTTAACCTATTTCAGCAACTGAAATGACTTTAAACACACTTCGTTTAGTTGAAAAAGTCATATTTCACATCCAACAGTCATTTAGTGTCAAAAGATTAAATGGTAAAATTTCGTCCATATTGACCATTTTGGGAAAGTTCGACAGGT
Source organism: Lissotriton helveticus (assembly GCF_964261635.1). NCBI lineage: Eukaryota > Metazoa > Chordata > Amphibia > Caudata > Salamandridae > Lissotriton > Lissotriton helveticus. The sequence goes on from NC_136072.1 coordinate 341,201,333, forward strand.
CCGGAGTCATCGTTTTTTCATCAGAAAATTGATTTTTTGGAGTGTACCAAAAATGATTCAAAATGTCAATTGGATCGGGCCTCATGTTGAATAACCACTTTTGAAACCCTCCCACTGTCCAAAATTACCATTTTTACAGAGCTTTGCTTACTCAAAAGCTTCCATTTTGACCAATTTCAGGCACCGAAATGACTTTAAACACACGTATTTTTGTTGAAAAGTCATAATTCACATCCAACAGTCATTTAGAGTCAAAAGATTAAAAGTTAAAATTTCATCCATGTTGACCATTTTGGGAAAGTTTGACAGGTCCGGAGTCATCGTTTTTCATTAGAGATTTGATTTTTTGGAGTGTACCAAAAATGATTCAAAATGTCATTTGGATCGTGCCTCATGTTGAATAACCACTTTTGAAACCCTCATAGTGACCAAAATTGCAATTTTTACAGAGCTTTGCTTACTCAAAAGCTTCCATTTTGACCAATTTCAGGCACCGAAATGACTTTAAACACACTTATTTTAGTTGAACGAGTCATAATTCACATCCAACAGGCATTTAGAGTCAAAAGATTAAAAGTTAACATTTCATCCATGTTGACCATTTTGGGAAAGCTCGACAGGTCCGGAGTCATCTTTTTTTTCAGATAATTGATTTTTTTGGAGTGTACCAAAAATGATTCAAAATGTCAATTGGATCGTGCCTCGTGTGAATAACCACTTTTTAATCACTCATAGTGACCAAAATTGCCATTTTTACAGAGTTTTGCTTACTCAAAAGCTTCAATTTTGACCAATTTCTGGCACAGAAATTACTTTAAACACACTTATTTTAGTTGAAAAAGTTGTAATTTACATCCAACAGTCATTTAGAGTCAAAAGTTTAAAAGTTAAAATTTCATCCATGTTGACCATTTTGGGAAAGTTCGACAGGTCCGGAGTCATCGTTTTTCACCAGAAAATTGATTTTTTGGAGTGTACCAAAAATGATTCAAAATGTCAATTGGATCGTGCCTCATGTTGAATAACCACTTTTGAAACCCTCACAGTGACCACAATTGCCATTTTTACAGAGCTTTGCTTACTTAAAAGCTTCCATTTTGACCAATTTCATGCACCGAAATGACTTTAAACACACTTATTTTAGTTGAAAAGTCATAATTCACATCCAACAGTCATTTAGAGTGAAAAGATTAAAAGTTAAAATTTCATCCATATTGACCATTTTGGGAAAGTTCGACAGGTCCGGAGTCATCGTTTTTCATCAGAAATTTGATTTTTTGGAGTGTACCAAAAATGATTCAAAATGTCAATTGGATCGTGCCTCATGTTGAATAACCACTTTTGAAACCCTCATAGTGACCAAAATTGCCATTTTTACAGAGCTTTGCTTACTCAAAAGCTTCCATTTTGACCAATTTCAGGCACCAAAATGACTTTAAACACACTTATTTTAGTTGAAAAAGTCATAATTCACATCCAACAGTCATTTAGAGTCAAAAGATTAAAAGTTAAAATTTCATCCATGTTGACCATTTTGGGAAAGTTTGACAGGTCCGGAGTCATCGTTTTTCATTAGAGATTTGATTTTTTGGAGTGTACCAAAAATGATTCAAAATGTCAATTGGATCGTGCCTCATGTTGAATAACCACTTTTGAAACCGTCACAGTGACCAAAATTGCCATTTTTACAGAGCTTTGCTTACTCAAAAGCTTCCATTTTCACCAATTTCAGGCACCGAAATGACTTTAAACACACTTCTTTTAGTTGAAAAAGTCATATTTTACATCCAACAGTCATTTAGGGTCAAAAGATTAAATGTTAAAATTTCATCCCTATTGGCCATTTTGGCAACGTTCGACAGGTCCGGAGTGATCGTTTTTGCATCAGAAAATTGATTTTTTGGAGTGTACCAAAAATTATTCAAAATGTCAATTGGATCGTGCCTCATGTTGAATAACCACTTTTGAAACCCTCACAGTGACCAAAATTGCCATTTTTACAGAGTTTTGCTTACTCAAAAGCTTAAATTTTGACTAATTTCAGGTACCGAAATTACTTTAAACACACCTATTTTAGTTGAAAAACTCATAATTCACATCCAACAGTCATTTACAGTCAAAAGATTAAATGTTAAAATGTAATCCATATTGACCATTTTGGGAACGTTCGACAAGTCCGGAGTCATCGTTTTTCATCAGAAAATTGATTTTTTTACTGTACCAAAAATTATTCAAAATGTCAATTGGATCGTGCCTCATGTTGAATAACCACTTTTGAAACCCTCATAGTGACCAAAATTGCCATTTTTACAGAGCTTTGCTTACTCAAAAGCTTCCATTTTGACCAATTTCAGGCACCGAAATGACTTTAAACACACTTATTTTAGTTGAACAAGTCATAATTCACATCCAACAGGCATTTAGAGTCAAAAGATTAAAAGTTAACATTTCATCCATGTTGACCATTTTGGGAAAGCTCGACAGGTCCGGAGTCATCGTTTTTCACCAGAAAATTGATTTTTTGGAGTGTACCAAAAATGATTCAAAATGTCAATTGGATCGTGCCTCATGTTGAATAACCACTTTTGAAACCCTCACATTGACCAAAATTGCCATTTTTACAGAGCTTTGCTTACTTAAAAGCTTCCATTTTGACCAATTTCATGCACCGAAATTACTTTAAACACACTTATTTTAGTTGATAAACTCATAATTCACATCCAACAGTCATTTACAGTCAAAAGATTAAATATTAAAATGTAATCCATATTGACCATTTTGGGAACGTTCGACAAGTCCGGAGTCATCGTTTTTCATCAGAAAATTGATTTTTTTACTGTACCAAAAATTATTCAAAATGTCAATTGGATTGTGCCTCATGTTGAATAACCACTTTTGAAACCCTCATAATGACCAAAATTGCCAGTTTTACAGAGCTTTGCTTACTCAAAAGCTTCCATTTTGACCAATTTCAGGCACCGAAATGACTTTAAAAACACTTATTTTAGTTGAACAAGTCATAATTCACATCCAACAGGCATTTAGAGTCAAAAGATTAAAAGTTAACATTTCATCCATGTTGACCATTTTGGGAAAGTTTGACAGGTCCGGAGTCATCGTTTTTCATTAGAGATTTGATTTTTTGGAGTGTACCAAAAATGATTCAAAATGTCAATTGGATCGTGCCTCATGTTGAATAACCACTTTTGTAACCGTCACAGTGACCAAAATTGCCATTTTTACAGAGCTTTGCTTGCTCAAACTCTTCCATTTTGACCAATTTCAGGCACCGAAATGACTTTAAACACACTTATTTTAGTTGAACAAGTCATAATTCACATCCAACAGGCATTTAGAGTCAAAAGATTAAAAGTTAACATTTCATCCATGTTGACCATTTTGGGAAAGCTCGACAGGTCCGGAGTCATCTTTTTTTTCAGATAATTGATTTTTTGGAGTGTACCAAAAATGATTCAAAATGTCAATTGGATCGTGCCTCATGTCAATAACCACTTTTTAAACACTCATAGTGACCAAAATTGCCATTTTTACAGAGTTTTGCTTACTCAAAAGCTTCCATTTTGACCAATTTCAGGCACCGAAATGACTTTAAACACACTTATTTTAGTTGAAAAAGTCGTAATTTACATCCAACAGTCATTTAGAGTCAAAAGATTAAAAGTTAAAATTTCATCCATATTGACCATTTTAGGAAAGTTCGACAGGTCCGGAGTCATCGTTTTTCATCAGAAATTTGATTTTTTGGAGTGTACCAAAAATGATTCAAAATGTCAATTGGATTGTGCCTCATGTTGAATAACCACTTTTGAAACCCTCATAGTGACCAAAATTGCCATTTTTACAGAGCTTTGCTTACTCAAAAGCTTCCATTTTGACCAATTTCAGGCACCGAAATGACTTTAAACACACTTATTTTAGTTGAAAAAGTCGTAATTTACATCCAACAGTCATTTAGAGTCAAAAGATTAAAAGTTAAAATTTCATCCATGTTGACCATTTTGGGAAAGTTCGACAGGTCCGGAGTCATCGTTTTTCATCAGAAAATTGATTTTTTGGAGTGTACCAAAAATGATTCAAAATGTCAATTGGATCGTGCCTCATGTTGAATAACCACTTTTGAAACCCTCAAAGTGACCAAAGTTGCAATTTTACAGAGTTTTCCTTACTCAAAAGTTTCCATTTTAACCTATTTCAGCAACTGAAATGACTTTAAACACACTTCGTTTAGTTGAAAAAGTCATATTTCACATCCAACAGTCATTTAGTGTCAAAAGATTAAATGGTAAAATTTCGTCCATATTGACCATTTTGGGAAAGTTCGACAGGTCCGGAGTCATCGTTTTTTCATCAGAAAATTGATTTTTTGGAGTGTACCAAAAATGATTCAAAATGTCAATTGGATCGGGCCTCATGTTGAATAACCACTTTTGAAACCCTCCCACTGTCCAAAATTACCATTTTTACAGAGCTTTGCTTACTCAAAAGCTTCCATTTTGACCAATTTCAGGCACCGAAATGACTTTAAACACACGTATTTTTGTTGAAAAGTCATAATTCACATCCAACAGTCATTTAGAGTCAAAAGATTAAAAGTTAAAATTTCATCCATGTTGACCATTTTGGGAAAGTTTGACAGGTCCGGAGTCATCGTTTTTCATTAGAGATTTGATTTTTTGGAGTGTACCAAAAATGATTCAAAATGTCATTTGGATCGTGCCTCATGTTGAATAACCACTTTTGAAACCCTCATAGTGACCAAAATTGCAATTTTTACAGAGCTTTGCTTACTCAAAAGCTTCCATTTTGACCAATTTCAGGCACCGAAATGACTTTAAACACACTTATTTTAGTTGAACAAGTCATAATTCACATCCAACAGGCATTTAGAGTCAAAAGATTAAAAGTTAACATTTCATCCATGTTGACCATTTTGGGAAAGCTCGACAGGTCCGGAGTCATCTTTTTTTTCAGATAATTGATTTTTTGGAGTGTACCAAAAATGATTCAAAATGTCAATTGGATCGTGCCTCATGTGAATAACCACTCTTTAAACACTCATAGTGACCAAAATTGCCATTTTTACAGAGTTTTGCTTACTCAAAAGCTTCAATTTTGACAAATTTCTGGCACAGAAATTACTTTAAACACACTTATTTTAGTTGAAAAACTCATAATTCACATCCAACAGTCATTTACAGTCAAAAGATTAAATATTAAAATGTAATCCATATTGACCATTTTGGGAACGTTTGACAAGTCCGGAGTCATCGTTTTTCATCAGAAAATTGATTTTTTTACTGTACCAAAAATTATTCAAAATGTCAATTGGATTGTGCCTCATGTTGAATAACCACTTTTGAAACCTCATAGTGACCAAAATTGCCAGTTTTACAGAGCTTTGCTTACTCAAAAGCTTCCATTTTGACCAATTTCAGGCACCAAAATGACTTTAAACACTCTTATTTTAGTTGAAAAAGTCATAATTCACATCCAACAGTCTTTTAGAGTCAAAAGATTAAAAGTTAAAATTTCATCCATGTTGACCATTTTGGGAAAGTTTGACAGGTCCGGAGTCATCGTTTTTCAATAGAGATTCGATTTTTTGGAGTGTACCAAAAATGATTCAAAATGTCAATTGGATCGTGCCTCATGTTGAATAACCACTTTTGAAACCGTCACAGTGACCAAAATTGCCATTTTTACAGAGCTTTGCTTGCTCAAACTCTTCCATTTTGACCAATTTCAGGCACCGAAATGACTTTAAACACACTTATTTTAGTTGAACAAGTCATAATTCACATCCAACAGGCATTTAGAGTCAAAAGATTAAAAGTTAAAATTTCATCCATGTTGACCATTTTGGGAAAGTTTGACAGGTCCGGAGTCATCGTTTTTCAATAGAGATTCGATTTTTTGGAGTGTACCAAAAATGATTCAAAATGTCAATTGGATCGTGCCTCATGTTGAATAACCACTTTTGAAACCGTCACAGTGACCAAAATTGCCATTTTTACAGAGTTTTGCTTACTCAAAAGCTTCAATTTTGACCGATTTCTGGCACAGAAATGACTTTAAACACACTTATTTTAGTTGAAAAAGTCATAATTCACATCCAACTGTCATTTACAGTCAAAAGATTAAATGTTAAAATTTCATCCATATTGACCATTTTGGGAATGTTCGACAGGTCCGGAGTCATCGTTTTTCACCAGAAAATTGATTTTTTGGAGTGTACCAAAAATGATTCAAAATGTCAATTGGATCGTGCCTCATGTTGAATAACCACTTTTGAAACCCTCACAGTGACCACAATTGCCATTTTTACAGAGCTTTGCTTACTTAAAAGCTTCCATTTTGACCAATTTCATGCACCGAAATGACTTTAAACACACTTATTTTAGTTGAAAAGTCATAATTCACATCCAACAGTCATTTAGAGTCAAAAGATTAAAAGTTAAAATTTCATCCATGTTGACCATTTTGGGAAAGTTCGACAGGTCCGGAGTCATCGTTTTTCATCAGAAAATTGAGTTTTTTGGAGTGTACCAAAAATGATTCAAAATGTCAATTGGATCGTGCCTCATGTTGAATAACCACTTTTGAAACCCTCAAAGTGACCAAAGTTGCAATTTTACAGAGTTTTGCTTACTCAAAAGTTTCCTTTTTAACCAATTTCAGGAACCGAAATGACTTTAAACACACTTCTTTTAGTTGAAAAAGTCATATTTCACATCCAACAGTCATTTAGTGTCAAAAGATTAAATGGTAAAATTTCATCCATATTGGCCATTTTGGCAACGTTCGACAGGTCCGGAGTGATCGTTTTTGCATCAGAAAATTGATTTTTTGGAGTGTACCAAAAATTATTCAAAATGTCAATTGTATCGTGCCTCATGTTGAATAACCACTTTTGAAACCCTCATAGTGACCAAAATTGCCATTTTTACAGAGCTTTGCTTAATCAAAAGCTTCCATTTTGACCAATTTCAGGCACCGAAATGACTTTAAACACACTTATTTTCGTTGAAAAAGTCATAATTCACATCCAACAATCATTTAGAGTCAAAAGATTAAAAGTTAAATTTCATCCATGTTGACCATTTTGGGAAAGTTTGACAGGTCCGGAGTCATCGTTTTTCATTAGAGATTTGATTTTTTGGAGTGTACCAAAAATGATTCATAATGTCATTTGGATCGTGCCTTATGTTGAATAACCACTTTTGAAACCCTCACAGTGACCACAATTGCCATTTTTACAGAGCTTTGCTTACTTAAAAGCTTCCATTTTGACCAATTTCATGCACCGAAATGACTTTAAACACACTTATTTTAGTTGAAAAGTCATAATTCACATCCAACAGTCATTTAGAGTCAAAAGATTAAAAGTTAAAATTTCATCCATGTTGACCATTTTGGGAAAGTTTGACAGGTCCGGAGTCATCGTTTTTCATTAGAGATTTGATTTTTTGGAGTGTACCAAAAATGATTCAAAATGTCATTTGGATCGTGCCTCATGTTGAATAACCACTTTTGAAACCGTCACAGTGACCAAAATTTCCATTTTTACAGAGCTTTGTTTTCTCAAAATCTTCCATTTTGACCAATTTCTGGCACCGAAATGACTTTAAACACACTTATTTTAGTTGAACAAGTCATAATTCACATCCAACAGGCATTTAGAGTCAAAAGATTAAAAGTTAACATTTCATCCATGTTGACCATTTTGGGAAAGCTCGACAGGTCCGGAGTCATCTTTTTTTTCAGATAATTGATTTTTTTGGAGTGTACCAAAAATGATTCAAAATGTCAATTGGATCGTGCCTCGTGTGAATAACCACTTTTTAATCACTCATAGTGACCAAAATTGCCATTTTTACAGAGTTTTGCTTACTCAAAAGCTTCAATTTTGACCAATTTCTGGCACAGAAATTACTTTAAACACACTTATTTTAGTTGAAAAAGTTGTAATTTACATCCAACAGTCATTTAGAGTCAAAAGTTTAAAAGTTAAAATTTCATCCATGTTGACCATTTTGGGAAAGTTCGACAGGTCCGGAGTCATCGTTTTTCACCAGAAAATTGATTTTGTGGAGTGTACCAAAAATGATTCAAAATGTCAATTGGATCGTGCCTCATGTTGAATAACCACTTTTGAAACCCTCACAGTGACCACAATTGCCATTTTTATAGAGCTTTGCTTACTTAAAAGCTTCCATTTTGACCAATTTCATGCACCGAAATGACTTTAAACACACTTATTTTAGTTGAAAAATCATAATTCACATCCAACAGTCATTTAGAGTCAAAAGATTAAAAGTTAAAATTTCATCCATATTGACCATTTTGGGAAAGTTCAACAGGTCCGGAGTCATCGTTTTTCATCAGAAATTTGATTTTTTGGAGTGTACCAAAAATGATTCAAAATGTCAATTGGATCGTGCCTCATGTTGAATAACCACTTTTGAAACCCTCATAGTGACCAAAATTGCCATTTTTACAGAGCTTTGCTTACTCAAAAGCTTCCATTTTGACCAATTTCAGGCACCAAAATGACTTTAAACACACTTATTTTAGTTGAAAAAGTCATAATTCACATCCAACAGTCATTTAGAGTCAAAAGATTAAAAGTTAAAATTTCATCCATGTTGACCATTTTGGGAAAGTTCGACAGGTCCGGAGTGATCGTTTTTGCATCAGAAAATTGATTTTTTGGAGTGTACCAAAAATTATTCAAAATGTCAATTGGATCGTGCCTCATGTTGAATAACCACTTTTGAAACCCTCACAGTGACCAAAATTGCCATTTTTACAGAGTTTTGCTTACTCAAAAGCTTCAATTTTGACTAATTTCAGGTACCGAAATTACTTTAAACACACTTATTTTAGTTGAAAAACTCATAATTCACATCCAACAGTCATTTACAGTCAAAAGATTAAATGTTAAAATGTAATCCATATTGACCATTTTGGGAACGTTCGACAAGTCCGGAGTCATCGTTTTTCATCAAAAAATTGATTTTTTTACTGTACCAAAAATTATTCAAAATGTCAATTGGATCGTGCCTCATGTTGAATAACCACTTTTGAAACCCTCATAGTGACCAAAATTGCCATTTTTACAGAGCTTTGCTTACTCAAAAGCTTCCATTTTGACCAATTTCAGGCACCGAAATTACTTTAAACACACTTATTTTATTCGAAAAAGTCATAATTCACATCCAACAGTCATTTAGAGTCAAAAGATTAAAAGTTAAAATTTCATCCATGTTGACCATTTTGGGAAAGTTCGACAGGTCCGGAGTCATCGTTTTTCACCAGAAAATTGATTTTTTGGAGTGTACCAAAAATGATTCAAAATGTCAATTGGATTGTGCCTCAAATTGTATAACCACATTTGAAACCCTCACAGTGACCAAAAACGCCATTTTTACAGAGCTTTGCTTACTCAAAAGCTTCCATTTTGACCAATTTCAGGCACCGAAATGACTTTAAACACACGTATTTTAGTTGAAAAAGTCGTAATTTACATCCAACAGTCATTTAGAGTCAAAAGATTAAAAGTTACAATTTTATCCATGTTGACCCTTTTGGGAAAGTTCGACAGGTCCGGAGTCATCGTTTTTCATCAGAAAATTGATTTTTTGGAGTGTACCAAAAATGTCCCAAAATGTCAATTGGATCAAAGCCTCATGTTGAATAACCACTTTTGAAACTCTCAAAGTGACCAAAATTGCAATTTTTACAGAGTTTTGCTTACTCAAAAGCTTCCATTTTCACCAATTTCAGGCACCGAAATGACTTTAAACACACTTCTTTTAGTTGAAAAAGTCATATTTCACATCCAACAGTCATTTAGAGTCAAAAGATTAAATGTTAAAATTTCATCCATGTTGACCATTTTGGGAAAGTTCGACAGGTCCGGAGTCATCGTTTTTCATCAGAATTTTTTTTTTTTGTAGTGTATCAAAAATGATTCAAAATGTCAATTGGATCGTGCCTCATGTTGAATAACCACTTTTGAAACCCTCACAGTGACCAAAATTGCCATTTTTACAGAGTTTTCTTACTCAAAAGCTTCCATTTTTACCAATTTCAGGCACCGAAATGACTTTAAACACACTTATTTTAGTTGAACAAGTCATAATTCACATCCAACAGTCATTTAGAGTCAAAAGATTAAATGTTAAAATTTCATCCATATTGACGATTTTGGGAAAGTTCGACAGGTCCGGAGTCATCGTTTTTCATCAGCAAATTGATATTTTGAAGTCTACCAAAAATGATTCAAAATGTCGATTGGATCGTGCCTCATTTTGAATAACCACTTTTGAAACCCTCAAAGTGACCAAAATTGCCATTTTTACAGAGTTTTGCTTACTTAAAAGCTTCCATTTTGACCAATTTCATGCACCGAAATTACTTTAAACACACTTATTTTAGTTGAAAAACTCATATTTCACAGCCAACAGTCATTTACAGTCAAAAGATTAAATGTTAAAATTTCATCCATATTGACGATTTTGGGAACGTTCGACAGGTCCGGAGTCGTCGTTTTTCATCAGAAAATTGATTTTTGGAGTGTACCAAAAATGATTCAAAATGTCAATTGGATCGTGCCTCATGTTGAATAACCACTTTTGAAACCCTCAGTGACCAAAATTGCCATTTTTACAGAGTTTTGCTTACTCAAAAGCTTCCATTTTGACCAATTTCAGGCACCAAAATGACTTTAAACAGACTTATTTTAGTTGAAAAAGACATAATTCACATCCAACAGTCATTTAGAGTCAAAAGACTAAAAGTTAAAATTTCATCCATGTTGACCATTTTGGGAAAGTTCGACAGTTGCGGAGTCATCGTTTTTTCAGATAATTGATTTTTTGGAGTGTACCAAAAACGATTCGAAATGTCAATTGGATCGTGCCTCATGTTGAATAATTGCTTTTGAAACCCTCACAGTGACCAAAATTGCCATTTTTACAGAGCTTTGCTTACTCAAAAGCTTCCATTTTGACCAATTTCAGGCACCGAAATGACTTTAAACACACTTATTTTATTTGAACAAGTCATAATTCACATCCAACAGTCATTTAGAGTCAAAAGATTAAAAGTTAAAATTTCATCCATGTTGACCATTTTGGGAAAGTTCGACAGTTCCGGAGTCATCGTTTTTTCAGATAATTGATTTTTTTGGACTGTACCAAAAATGATTCAAAATGTCAATTGGATTGTGCCTCATGTTGAATAACCACTTTTGAAACTCTCACAGTGACCAAAATTGCCATTTTTACAGAGTTTTGCTTACTCAAAAGCTTCCATTTTGACCAATTTCAGGCACCGAAATGACTTTAAACACACTTATTTTAGTTGATAAAGTCATAATTCACATCCAACAGTCATTTAGAGTCAAAAGATTAAAAGTTAAAATTTCATCCATGTTGACCATTTTGGGAAAGTTTGACAGGTCCGGAGTCATCGTTTTTCATTAGAGATTTGATTTTTTGGAGTGTACCAAAAATGATTCAAAATGTCATTTGGATCGTGCCTCATGTTGAATAACCACTTTTGAAACCGTCACAGTGACCAAAATTGCCATTTTTACAGAGCTTTGCTTTCTCAAAATCTTCCATTTTGACCAATTTCTGGCACCGAAATGACTTTAAACACACTTATTTTAGTTGAACGAGTCATAATTCACATCCAACAGGCATTTAGAGTCAAAAGATTAAAAGTTAACATTTCATCCATGTTGACCATTTTGGGAAAGCTCGACAGGACCGGAGTCATCGTTTTTCATCAGCAAATTGATATTTTGAAGTCTACCAAAAATGATTCAAAATGTCGATTGGATCGTGCCTCATTTTGAATAACCACTTTTGAAACCCTCAAAGTGACCAAAATTGCCATTTTTACAGAGTTTTGCTTACTTAAAAGCTTCCATTTTGACCAATTTCATGCACCGAAATTACTTTAAACACACTTATTTTAGTTGAAAAACTCATATTTCACAGCCAACAGTCATTTACAGTCAAAAGATTAAATGTTAAAATTTCATCCATATTGACGATTTTGGGAACGTTCGACAGGTCCGGAGTCGTCGTTTTTCATCAGAAAATTGATTTTTGGAGTGTACCAAAAATGATTCAAAATGTCAATTGGATCGTGCCTCATGTTGAATAACCACTTTTGAAACCCTCAGTGACCAAAATTGCCATTTTTACAGAGTTTTGCTTACTCAAAAGCTTCCATTTTGACCAATTTCAGGCACCAAAATGACTTTAAACAGACTTATTTTAGTTGAAAAAGACATAATTCACATCCAACAGTCATTTAGAGTCAAAAGACTAAAAGTTAAAATTTCATCCATGTTGACCATTTTGGGAAAGTTCGACAGTTGCGGAGTCATCGTTTTTTCAGATAATTGATTTTTTGGAGTGTACCAAAAACGATTCGAAATGTCAATTGGATCGTGCCTCATGTTGAATAATTGCTTTTGAAACCCTCACAGTGACCAAAATTGCCATTTTTACAGAGCTTTGCTTACTCAAAAGCTTCCATTTTGACCAATTTCAGGCACCGAAATGACTTTAAACACACTTATTTTATTTGAACAAGTCATAATTCACATCCAACAGTCATTTAGAGTCAAAAGATTAAAAGTTAAAATTTCATCCATGTTGACCATTTTGGGAAAGTTCGACAGTTCCGGAGTCATCGTTTTTTCAGATAATTGATTTTTTTGGACTGTACCAAAAATGATTCAAAATGTCAATTGGATTGTGCCTCATGTTGAATAACCACTTTTGAAACTCTCACAGTGACCAAAATTGCCATTTTTACAGAGTTTTGCTTACTCAAAAGCTTCCATTTTGACCAATTTCAGGCACCGAAATGACTTTAAACACACTTATTTTAGTTGATAAAGTCATAATTCACATCCAACAGTCATTTAGAGTCAAAAGATTAAAAGTTAAAATTTCATCCATGTTGACCATTTTGGGAAAGTTTGACAGGTCCGGAGTCATCGTTTTTCATTAGAGATTTGATTTTTTGGAGTGTACCAAAAATGATTCAAAATGTCATTTGGATCGTGCCTCATGTTGAATAACCACTTTTGAAACCGTCACAGTGACCAAAATTGCCATTTTTACAGAGCTTTGCTTTCTCAAAATCTTCCATTTTGACCAATTTCTGGCACCGAAATGACTTTAAACACACTTATTTTAGTTGAACGAGTCATAATTCACATCCAACAGGCATTTAGAGTCAAAAGATTAAAAGTTAACATTTCATCCATGTTGACCATTTTGGGAAAGCTCGACAGGTCCGGAGTCATCTTTTTTTTCAGATAATTGATTTTTTTGGAGTGTACCAAAAATGATTCAAAATGTCAATTGGATCGTGCCTCGTGTGAATAACCACTTTTTAATCACTCATAGTGACCAAAATTGCCATTTTTACAGAGTTTTTCTTACTCAAAAGCTTCAATTTTGACCAATTTCTGGCACAGAAATTACTTTAAACACACTTATTTTAGTTGAAAAAGTTGTAATTTACATCCAACAGTCATTTAGAGTCAAAAGTTTAAAAGTTAAAATTTCATCCATGTTGACCATTTTGGGAAAGTTCGACAGGTCCGGAGTCATCGTTTTTCACCAGAAAATTGATTTTTGGGAGTGTACCAAAAATGATTCAAAATGTCAATTGGATCGTGCCTCATGTTGAATAACCACTTTTGAAACCCTCACAGTGACCACAATTGCCATTTTTACAGAGCTTTGCTTACTTAAAAGCTTCCATTTTGACCAATTTCATGCACCGAAATGACTTTAAACACACTTATTTTAGTTGAAAAGTCATAATTCACATCCAACAGTCATTTAGAGTCAAAAGATTAAAAGTTAAAATTTCATCCATATTGACCATTTTGGGAAAGTTCGACAGGTCCGGAGTCATCGTTTTTCATCAGAAATTTGATTTTTTGGAGTGTACCAAAAATGATTCAAAATGTCAATTGGATCGTGCCTCATGTTGAATAACCACTTTTGAAACCCTCATAGTGACCAAAATTGCCATTTTTACAGAGCTTTGCTTACTCAAAAGCTTCCATTTTGACCAATTTCAGGCACCAAAATGACTTTAAACACACTTATTTTAGTTGAAAAAGTCATAATTCACATCCAACAGTCATTTAGAGTCAAAAGATTAAAAGTTAAAATTTAATCCATGTTGACCATTTTGGGAAAGTTTGACAGGTCCGGAGTCATCGTTTTTCATTAGAGATTTGATTTTTTGGAGTGTACCAAAAATGATTCAAAATGTCAATTGGATCGTGCCTCATGTTGAATAACCACTTTTGAAACCGTCACAGTGACCAAAATTGCCATTTTTACAGAGCTTTGCTTACTCAAAAGCTTCCATTTTCACCAATTTCAGGCACCGAAATGACTTTAAACACACTTCTTTTAGTTGAAAAAGTCATATTTCACATCCAACAGTCATTTAGGGTCAAAAGATTAAATGTTAAAATTTCATCCCTATTGGCCATTTTGGCAACGTTCGACAGGTCCGGAGTGATCGTTTTTGCATCAGAAAATTGATTTTTTGGAGTGTACCAAAAATTATTCAAAATGTCAATTGGATCGTGCCTCATGTTGAATAACCACTTTTGAAACCGTCACAGTGACCAAAATTGCCATTTTTACAGAGTTTTGCTTACTCAAAAGCTTCAATTTTGACTAATTTCAGGTACCGAAATTACTATAAACACACCTATTTTAGTTGAAAAACTCATAATTCACATCCAACAGTCATTTACAGTCAAAAGATTAAATGTTAAAATGTAATCCATATTGACCATTTTGGGAACGTTCGACAAGTCCGGAGTCATCGTTTTTCATCAGAAAATTGATTTTTTTACTGTACTAAAAATTATTCAAAATGTCAATTGGATCGTGCCTCATGTTGAATAACCACTTTTGAAACCCTCATAGTGACCAAAATTGCCATTTTTACAGAGCTTTGCTTACTCAAAAGCTTCCATTTTGACCAATTTCAGGCACCGAAATGACTTTAAACACACTTATTTTAGTTGAACAAGTCATAATTCACATCCAACAGGCATTTAGAGTCAAAAGATTAAAAGTTAACATTTCATCCATGTTTACCATTTTGGGAAAGCTCGACAGGTCCGGAGTCATCTTTTTTTTCAGATAATTGATTTTTTGGAGTGTACCAAAAATGATTCAAAATGTCAATTGGATCGTGCCTCATGTGAATAACCACTCTTTAAACACTCATAGTGACCAAAATTGCCATTTTTACAGAGTTTTGCTTACTCAAAAGCTTAAATTTTGACAAATTTCTGGCACAGAAATGACTTTAAACACACTTATTTTAGTTGAAAATGTCATAATTCACATCCAACAGTCATTTACAGTCAAAAGATTGAATGTTAAAATTTCATCCATATTGACCATTTTGGGAATGTTCGACAGTCATCGTTTTTCACCAGAAAATTGATTTTTTGGAGTGTACCAAAAATGATTCAAAATGTCAATTGGATCGTGCCTCATGTTGAATAACCACTTTTGAAACCCTCACATTGACCAAAATTGCCATTTTTACAGAGCTTTGCTTACTTAAAAGCTTCCATTTTGACCAATTTCATGCACCGAAATTACTTTAAACACACTTATTTTAGTTGAAAAACTCATAATTCACATCCAACAGTCATTTACAGTCAAAAGATTAAATATTAAAATGTAATCCATATTGACCATTTTGGGAACGTTTGACAAGTCCGGAGTCATCGTTTTTCATCAGAAAATTGATTTTTTTACTGTACCAAAAATTATTCAAAATGTCAATTGGATTGTGCCTCATGTTGAATAACCACTTTTGAAACCCTCATAGTGACCAAAATTGCCAGTTTTACAGAGCTTTGCTTACTCAAAAGCTTCCATTTTGACCAATTTCAGGCACCGAAATGACTTTAAACACTCTTATTTTAGTTGAAAAAGTCATAATTCACATCCAACAGTCTTTTAGAGTCAAAAGATTAAAAGTTAAAATTTCATCCATGTTGACCATTTTGGGAAAGTTTGACAGGTCCGGAGTCATCGTTTTTCATTAGAGATTTGATTTTTTGGAGTGTACCAAAAATGATTCAAAATGTCAATTGGATCGTGCCTCATGTTGAATAACCACTTTTGAAACCGTCACAGTGACCAAAATTGCCATTTTTACAGAGCTTTCCTTGCTCAAACTCTTCCATTTTGACCAATTTCAGGCACCGAAATGACTTTAAACACTTATTTTAGTTGAACAAGTCATAATTCACATCCAACAGGCATTTAGATTCAAAAGATTAAAAGTTAACATTTCATCCATGTTGACCATTTTGGGAAAGCTCGACAGGTCCGGAGTCATCTTTTTTTCAGATAATTGATTTTTTGGAGTGTACCAAAAATGATTCAAAATGTCAATTGGATCGTGCCTCATGTTGAATAACCACTTTTGAAACCCTCACAGTGACCACAATTGCCATTTTTACAGAGCTTTGCTTACTTAAAAGCTTCCATTTTGACCAATTTCATGCACCGAAATGACTTTAAACACACTTATTTTAGTTGAAAAGTCATAATTCACATCCAACAGTCATTTAGAGTCAAAAGATTAAAAGTTAAAATTTCATCCATATTGACCATTTTGGGAAAGTTCGACAGGTCCGGAGTCATCGTTTTTCATCAGAAATTCGATTTTTTGGAGTGTACCAAAAATTATTCAAAATGTCAATTGTATCGTGCCTCATGTTGAATAACCACTTTTGAAACCCTCATAGTGACCAAAATTGCCATTTTTACAGAGCTTTGCTTAATCAAAAGCTTCCATTTTGACCAATTTCAGGCACCGAAATGACTTTAAACACACTTATTTTCGTTGAAAAAGTCATAATTCACATCCAACAATCATTTAGAGTCAAAAGATTAAAAGTTAAAATTTCATCCATGTTGACCATTTTGGGAAAGTTTGACAGGTCCGGAGTCATCGTTTTTCATTAGAGATTTGATTTTTTGGAGTGTACCAAAAATGATTCAAAATGTCATTTGGATCGTGCCTTATGTTGAATAACCACTTTTGAAACCCTCACAGTGACCACAATTGCCATTTTTACAGAGCTTTGCTTACTTAAAAGCTTCCATTTTGACCAATTTCATGCACCGAAATGACTTTAAACACACTTATTTTAGTTGAAAGGTCATAATTCACATCCAACAGGCATTTAGAGTCAAAAGATTAAAAGTTAACATTTCATCCATGTTGACCATTTTGGGAAAGCTCGACAGGTCCGGAGTCATCTTTTTTTTCAGATAATTGATTTTTTGGAGTGTACCAAAAATGATTCAAAATGTCAATTGGATCGTGCCTCGTGTGAATAACCACTTTTTAATCACTCATAGTGACAAAAATTGCCATTTTTACAGAGTTTTGCTTACTCAAAAGCTTCAATTTTGACCAATTTCTGGCACAGAAATGACTTTAAACACACTTATTTTAGTTGAAAAAGTTGTAATTTACATCCAACAGTCATTTAGAGTCAAAAGTTTAAAAGTTAAAATTTCATCCATGTTGACCATTTTGGGAAAGTTCGACAGGTCCGGAGTGATCGTTTTTGCATCAGAAAATTGATTTTTTGGAGTGTACCAAAAATTATTCAAAATGTCAATTGGATCGTGCCTCATGTTGAATAACCACTTTTGAAACCCTCACAGTGACCAAAATTGCCATTTTTACAGAGTTTTGCTTACTCAAAAGCTTCTATTTTGACTAATTTCAGGTACCGAAATTACTTTAAACACACTTATTTTAGTTGAAAAACTCATAATTCACATCCAACAGTCATTTACAGTCAAAAGATTAAATGTTAAAATGTAATCCATATTGACCATTTTGGGAACGTTCGACAAGTCCGGAGTCATCGTTTTTCATCAAAAAATTGATTTTTTTACTGTACCAAAAATTATTCAAAATGTCAATTGGATCGTGCCTCATGTTGAATAACCACTTTTGAAACCCTCATAGTGACCAAAATTGCCATTTTTACAGAGCTTTGCTTACTCAAAAGCTTCCATTTTGACCAATTTCAGGCACCGAAATGACTTTAAACACACTTATTTTAGTTGAAAAAGTAACAATTCACATCCAACAGTCATTTAGAGTCAAAAGATTAAAAGTTAAAATTTCATCCATGTTGACCATTTTGGGAAAGTTCGACAGGTCCGGAGTCATCGTTTTTCACCAGAAAATTGATTTTTTGGAGTGTACCAAAAATGATTCAAAATGTCAATTGGATTGTGCCTCAAATTGTATAACCACATTTGAAACCCTCACAGTGACCAAAAACGCCATTTTTACAGAGCTTTGCTTACTCAAAAGCTTCCATTTTGACCAATTTCAGGCACCGAAATGACTTTAAACACACGTATTTTAGTTGAAAAAGTCGTAATTTACATCCAACAGTCATTTAGAGTCAAAAGATTAAAAGTTACAATTTTATCCATGTTGACCCTTTTGGGAAAGTTCGACAGGTCCGGAGTCATCGTTTTTCATCAGAAAATCGATTTTTTGGAGTGTACCAAAAATGTCCCAAAATGTCAATTGGATCAAAGCCTCATGTTGAATAACGACTTTTGAAACTCTCAAAGTGACCAAAATTGCAATTTTTACAGAGTTTTGCTTACTCAAAAGCTTCCATTTTCACCAATTTCAGGCACCGAAATGACTTTAAACACACTTCTTTTAGTTGAAAAAGTCATATTTCACATCCAACAGTCATTTAGGGTCAAAAGATTAAATGTTAAAATTTCATCCATATTGGCCATTTTGGCAACGTTCGACAGGTCCGGAGTGATCGTTTTTGCATCTGAAAATTGATTTTTTGGAGTGTACCAAAAATTATTCAAAATGTCAATTGGATCGTGCCTCATGTTGAATAACCACTTTTTAAACCCTCATAGTGACCAAAATTGCCATTTTTACAGAGCTTTGCTTACTCAAAAGCTTCTATTTTGACCAATTTCAGGCACCAAAATGACTTTAAACACACTTATTTTAGTTGAACAAGTCATAATTCACATCCAACAGTCATTTAGAGTCAAAAGATTAAAAGATAAAATTTCATCCATGTTGACCATTTTGGGAAAGTTCGACAGGTCCGGAGTCATCGTTTTTTCAGATAATTGATTTTTTCGAGTGTACCAAAAATGATTCAAAATGTCAATTGGATCGTGCCTCATGTTGAATAACCACTTTTGAAACCCTCACAGTGACCAAAATTGCCATTTTTACAGAGTTTTCTTACTCAAAAGCTTCCATTTTTACCAATTTCAGGCACCGAAATGACTTTAAACACACTTATTTTAGTTGAACAAGTCATAATTCACATCCAACAGTCATTTAGAGTCAAAAGATTAAATGTTAAAATTTCATCCATATTGACGATTTTGGGAAAGTTCGACAGGTCCGGAGTCATCGTTTTTCATCAGCAAATTGATATTTTGAAGTCTACCAAAAATGATTCAAAATGTCGATTGGATCGTGCCTCATTTTGAATAACCACTTTTGAAACCCTCAAAGTGACCAAAATTGCCATTTTTACAGAGTTTTGCTTACTTAAAAGCTTCCATTTTGACCAATTTCATGCACCGAAATTACTTTAAACACACTTATTTTAGTTGAAAAACTCATATTTCACAGCCAACAGTCATTTACAGTCAAAAGATTAAATGTTAAAATTTCATCCATATTGACGATTTTGGGAACGTTCGACAGGTCCGGAGTCGTCGTTTTTCATCAGAAAATTGATTTTTGGAGTGTACCAAAAATGATTCAAAATGTCAATTGGATCGTGCCTCATGTTGAATAACCACTTTTGAAACCCTCAGTGACCAAAATTGCCATTTTTACAGAGTTTTGCTTACTCAAAAGCTTCCATTTTGACCAATTTCAGGCACCAAAATGACTTTAAACAGACTTATTTTAGTTGAAAAAGACATAATTCACATCCAACAGTCATTTAGAGTCAAAAGACTAAAAGTTAAAATTTCATCCATGTTGACCATATTGGGAAAGTTCGACAGTTGCGGAGTCATCGTTTTTTCAGATAATTGATTTTTTGGAGTGTACCGAAAAACGATTCGAAATGTCAATTGGATCGTGCCTCATGTTGAATAATTGCTTTTGAAACCCTCACAGTGACCAAAATTGCCATTTTTACAGAGCTTTGCTTACTCAAAAGCTTCCATTTTGACCAATTTCAGGCACCGAAATGACTTTAAACACACTTATTTTAGTTGAACAAGTCATAATTCACATCCAACAGTCATTTAGAGTCAAAAGATTAAAAGTTAAAATTTCATCCATGTTGACCATTTTGGGAAAGTTCGACAGTTCCGGAGTCATCGTTTTTTCAGAAAATTGATTTTTGGAGTGTACCAAAAATGATTCAAAATGTCAATTGGATCGTGCCTCATGTTGAATAACCACTTTTGAAACCCTCAGTGACCAAAATTGCCATTTTTACAGAGTTTTGCTTACTCAAAAGCTTCCATTTTGACCAATTTCAGGCACCAAAATGACTTTAAACAGACTTATTTTAGTTGAAAAAGACATAATTCACATCCAACAGTCATTTAGAGTCAAAAGACTAAAAGTTAAAATTTCATCCATGTTGACCATATTGGGAAAGTTCGACAGGTCCGGAGTCATCGTTTTTCATCAGAAAATTGATTTTTTGGAGTATACCAAAAATGATTCAAAATGTCAATTGGATCGTGCCTCATGTTGCATAACCACTTTTGAAACCCTCACAGTGACCAAAATTGCCATTTTTACAGAGTTTTCTTACTCAAAAGCTTCCATTTTTACCAATTTCAGGCACCGAAATGACTTTAAACACACTTATTTTAGTTGAACAAGTCATAATTCACATCCAAAAGTCATTTAGAGTCAAAAGATTAAATGTTAAAATTTCATCCATATTGACGATTTTGGGAAAGTTCGACAGGTCCGGAGTCATCGTTTTTCATCAGAAAATTGATTTTTTGGAGTATACCAAAAATGATTCAAAATGTCAATTGGATCATGCCTCATGTTGCATAACCACTTTTGAAACCCTCACAGTGACCAAAATTGCCATTTTTACAAAGCTTTGCTTACTCAAAAGCTTCCATTTTGACCAATTTCAGGCACCGAAATGACTTTAAACACACTTATTTTAGTTGAAAAAGTCATAATTCACATCCAACAGTCATTTAGAGTCAAAAGATTAAAAGTTAAAATTTCATCCATATTGACCATTTTGGGAAAGTTCGACAGGTCCGGAGTCATCGTTTTTCATCAGAAAATTTATTTTTTGGAGTGTACCAAAAATGATTCAAAATGTCAATTGGATCGTGCCTCATGTTGAATAACCACTTTTGAAACCCTCACAGTGACCAAAATTGCCATTTTTACAGAGCTTTGCTTTCTCAAAATCTTCCATTTTGACCAATTTCTGGCACCGAAATGACTTTAAACACACTTATTTTAGTTGAACATGTCATAATTCACATCCAACAGGCATTTAGAGTCAAAAGATTAAAAGTTAACATTTCATCCATGTTGACCATTTTGGGAAAGCTCGACAGGTCCGGAGTCATCTTTTTTTTCAGATAATTGATTTTTTGGAGTGTACCAAAAATGATTCAAGATGTCAATTGGATCGGGCCTCATGTGAATAACCACTTTTTATTCACTCATAGTGACCAAAATTGCCATTTTTACAGAGTTTTGCTTACTCAAAAGCTTCAATTTTGACCAATTTCTGGCACAGAAATGACTTTAAACACACTTATTTTAGTTGAAAAAGTTGTAATTTACATCCAACAGTCATTTAGAGTCAAAAGTTTAAAAGTTAAAATTTCATCCATGTTGACCATTTTGGGAAAGTTCGACAGGTCCGGAGTGATCGTTTTTGCATCAGAAAATTGATTTTTTGGAGTGTACCAAAAATTATTCAAAATGTCAATTGGATCGTGCCTCATGTTGAATAACCACTTTTGAAACCCTCACAGTGACCAAAATTGCCATTTTTACAGAGTTTTGCTTACTCAAAAGCTTCAATTTTGACTAATTTCAGGTACTGAAATTACTTTAAACACACTTATTTTAGTTGAAAAACTCATAATTCACATCCAACAGTCATTTACAGTGAAAAGATTAAATGTTAAAATGTAATCCATATTGACCATTTTGTGAACGTTCGACAAGTCCGGAGTCATCGTTTTTCATCAGAAAATTGATTTTTTTACTGTACCAAAAATTATTCAAAATGTCAATTGGATCGTGCCTCATGTTGAATAACCACTTTTGAAACCCTCATAGTGACCAAAATTGCCATTTTTACAGAGCTTTGCTTACTTAAAAGCTTCCATTTTGACCAATTTCAGGCACCGAAATGACTTTAAACACACTTATTTTAGTTGAAAAAGTCATAATTCACATCCAACAGTCATTTAGAGTCAAAAGATTAAAAGTTAAAATTTCATCCATGTTGACCATTTTGGGAAAGTTTGACAGGTCCGGAGTCATCGTTTTTTATTAGAGATTTGATTTTTTGGAGTGTACCAAAAATGATTCAAAATGTCATTTGGATCGTGCCTCATGTTAAATAACCACTTTTGAAACCGTCACAGTGACCAAAATTGCCATTTTTACAGAGCTTTGCTTTCTCAAAATCTTCCATTTTGACCAATTTCAGGCACCAAAATGACTTTAAACACACTTATTTTAGTTGAACAAGTCATAATTCACATCCAACAGGCATTTAGAGTCAAAAGATTAAAAGTTAACATTTCATCCATGTTGACCATTTTGGGAAAGCTCGACAGGTCCGGAGTCATCTTTTTTTTCAGATAATTGATTTTTTGGAGTGTACCAAAAATGATTCAAAATGTCAATTGGATCGTGCCTCGTGTGAATAACCACTTTTGAAACCCTCACAGTGACCAAAATTGCCATTTTTACAGAGTTATCTTACTCAAAAGCTTCCATTTTTACCAATTTCAGGCACCAAAATGACTTTAAACACACTTATTTTAGTTGAACAAGTCATAATTCACATCCAACATTCATTTAGAGTCAAAAGATTAAATGTTAAAATTTCATCCATATTGACGATTTTGGGAAAGTTCGACAGGTCCGGAGTCATCGTTTTTCATCAGAAAATTGATTTTTGGAGTGTACCAAAAATGATTCAAAATGTCAATTGGATCGTGCCTCATGTTGAATAACCACTTTTGAAACCCTCAAAGTGACCAAAGTTGCCATTTTTACAGAGTTTTGCTTACTTAAAAGCTTCCATTTTGACCAATTTCATGCACCGAAATTACTTTAAACACACTTATTTTAGTTGAAAAACTCATATTTCACAGCCAACAGTCATTTACAGTCAAAAGATTAAATGTTAAAATTTCATCCATATTGACGATTTTGGGAACGTTCGACAGGTCCGGAGTCGTCGTTTTTCATCAGAAAATTGATTTTTGGAGTGTACCAAAAATGATTCAAAATGTCAATTGGATCGTGCCTCATGTTGAATAACCACTTTTGAAACCCTCAGTGACCAAAATTGCCATTTTTACAGAGTTTTGCTTACTCAAAAGCTTCCATTTTGACCAATTTCAGGCACCAAAATGACTTTAAACAGACGTATTTTAGTTGAAAAAGTCATAATTCACATCCAACAGTCATTTAGAGTCAAAAGACTAAAAGTTAAAATTTCATCCATGTTGACCATTTTGGGAAAGTTCGACAGTTGCGGAGTCATCATTTTTTCAGATAATTGATTTTTTGGAGTGTACCAAAAACGATTCGAAATGTCAATTGGATCGTGCCTCATGTTGAATAATTGCTTTTGAAACCCTCACAGTGACCAAAATTGCCATTTTTACAGAGCTTTGCTTACTCAAAAGCTTCCATTTTGACCAATTTCAGGCGCCGAAATGACTTTAAACACACTTATTTTAGTTGAACAAGTCATAATTCACATCCAACAGTCATTTAGAGTCAAAAGATTAAAAGGTAAAATTTCATCCATGTTGACCATTTTGGGAAAGTTCGACAGTTCCGGAGTCATCGTTTTTTCAGATAATTGATTTTTTTGGACTGTACCAAAAATGATTCAAAATGTCAATTGGATCGTGCCTCATGTTGAATAACCACTTTTGAAACTCTCACAGTGACCAAAATTGCCATTTTTACAGAGTTTTGCTTACTCAAAAGCTTCCATTTTGACCAATTTCAGGCACCGAAATGACTTTAAACACACTTATTTTAGTTGAAAAAGTCATAATTCACATCCAACAGTCATTTAGAGTCAAAAGATTAAAAGTTAAAATTTCATCCATATTGACCATTTTGGGAAAGTTCGACAGGTCCGGAGTCATCGTTTTTCATCAGAAAATTGATTTTTTGGAGTGTACCAAAAATGATTCAAAATGTCAATTGGATTGTGCCTCATGTTGAATAACCACTTTTGAAACCCTCATAGTGACCAAAATTGCCATTTTTACAGAGCTTTGCTAACTCAAAAGCTTCCATTTTGACCAATTTCAGGCACCGAAATGACTTTAAACACACTTATTTTAGTTGCAAAAGTCGTAATTTACATCCAACAGTCATTTAGAGTCAAAAGATTAAAAGTTAAAATTTCATCCATATTGGCCATTTTGGCAACGTTCGACAGGTCCGGAGTGATCGTTTTTGCATCAGAAAATTGATTTTTTGGAGTGTACAAAAAATTATTCAAAATGTCAATTGGATCGTGCCTCATGTTGAATAACCACTTTTGAAACCCTCACAGTGACCAAAATTGCCATTTTTACAGAGTTTTGCTTACTCAAAAGCTTCAATTTTGACTAATTTCAGGTACCGAAATTACTTTAAACACACTTATTTTAGTTGAAAAACTCATAATTCACATCCAACAGTCATTTACAGTCAAAAGATTAAATGTTAAAATGTAATCCATATTGACCATTTTGGGAACGTTCGACAAGTCCGGAGTCATCGTTTTTCATCAGAAAATTGATTTTTTTACTGTACCAAAAATTATTCAAAATGTCAATTGGATCGTGCCTCATGTTGAATAACCACTTTTGAAACCCTCATAGTGACCAAAATTGCCATTTTTACAGAGCTTTGCTTACTCAAAAGCTTCCATTTTGACCAATTTCAGGCACCGAAATGACTTTAAACACACTTATTTTAGTTGAAAAAGTCATAATTCACATCCAACAGTCATTTACTGTCAAAAGATTAAATGTTAAAATGTCATCCATATTGACCATTTTGGGAATGTACGACAGGTCCGGAGTCATCGTTTTTCACCAGAAAATTGATTTTTTGGAGTGTACCAAAAATGATTCAAAATGTCAATTGGATTGTGCCTCATGTTGTATAACCACTTTTGAAACTCTCATAGTGACCAAAATTGCCATTTTTACAGAGCTTTGCTTACTCAAAAGCTTCCATTTTGACCAATTTCAGGCACCGAAATGACTTTAAACACACCTATTTTAGTTGAAAAAGTCGTAATTTACATCCAACAGTCATTTAGAGTCAAAAGATTAAAAGTTACAATTTTATCCATGTTGACCATTTTGGGAAAGTTCGACAGGTCCGGAGTCATCGTTTTTCATCAGAAAATCGATTTTTTGGAGTGTACCAAAATTGTCTCAAAATGTCAATTGGATCAAAGCCTCATGTTGAATAACAACTTTTGAAACCCTCAAAGTGACCAAAATTGCCATTTTTACAGAGCTTTGCTTACTCAAAAGCTTCCATTTTGACCAATTTCAGGCACCGAAATGACTTTAAACACACTTATTTTAGTTGAACAAGTCATAATTCACATCCAACAGTCATTTAGAGTCAAAAGATTAAATGTTAAAATTTCATCCATATTGACGATTTTGGGAAAGTTCGACAGGTCCGGAGTCATCGTTTTTCATCAGCAAATTGATATTTTGAAGTCTACCAAAAATGATTCAAAATGTCAATTGGATCGTGCCTCATTTTGAATAACCACTTTTGAAACCCTCAAAGTGACCAAAATTGCCATTTTTACAGAGTTTTGCTTACTTAAAAGCTTCCATTTTGACCAATTTCATGCACCGAAATTACTTTAAACACACTTATTTTAGTTGAAAAACTCATATTTCACAGCCAACAGTCATTTACAGTCAAAAGATTAAATGTTAAAATTTCATCCATATTGATGATTTTGGGAACGTTCGACAGGTCCGGAGTCGTCGTTTTTCATCAGAAAATTGATTTTTGGAGTGTACCAAAAATGATTCAAAATGTCAATTGGATCGTGCCTCATGTTGAATAACCACTTTTGAAACCCTCAGTGACCAAAATTGCCATTTTTACGGAGTTTTGCTTACTCAAAAGCTTCCATTTTGACCAATTTCAGGCACCAAAATTACTTTAAACAGACTTATTTGAGTTGAAACAGTCATAATTCACATCCAACAGTCATTTAGAGTCAAAAGACTAAAAGTTAAAATTTCATCCATGTTGACCATTTTGGGAAAGTTCGACAGTTGCGGAGTCATCGTTTTTTCAGATAATTGATTTTTTGGAGTGTACCAAAAACGATTCGAAATGTCAATTGGATCGTGCCTCATGTTGAATAATTGCTTTTGAAACCCTCACAGTGACCAAAATTGCCATTTTTACAGAGCTTTGCTTTCTCAAAATCTTCCATTTTGACCAATTTCAGGCACCGAAATGACTTTAAACACACTTATTTTAGTTGAACAAGTCATAATTCACATCCAACAGGCATTTAGAGTCAAAAGATTAAAAGTTAACATTTCATCCATGTTGACCATTTTGGGAAAGCTCGACAGGTCCGGAGTCATCTTTTTTTCAGATAATTGATTTTTTGGAGTGTACCAAAAATGATTCAAAATGTCAATTGGATCGTGCCTCGTGTGAATAACCACTTTTTAATCACTCATAGTGACCAAAATTGCCATTTTTATAGAGTTTTGCTTACTCAAAAGCTTCAATTTTGACCAATTTCTGGCACAGAAATGACTTTAAACACACTTATTTTAGTTGAAAAAGTCATAATTCACATCCAACAGTCATTTACTGTCAAAAGATTAAATGTTAAAATTTCATCCATATTGACCATTTTGGGAATGTACGACAGGTCCGGCCGGAGTCATCGTTTTTCACCAGAAAATTGATTTTTTGGAGTGTACCAAAAATGATTCAAAATGTCAATTGGATTGTGCCTCATGTTGTATAACCACTTTTGAAACCCTCATAGTGACCAAAATTGCCATTTTTACAGAGCTTTGCTTACTCAAAAGCTTCCATTTTGACCAATTTCAGGCACCGAAATGACTTTAAACACACGTATTTTAGTTGAAAAAGTCGTAATTTACATCCAACAGTCATTTAGAGTCAAAAGATTAAAAGTTACAGTTTTATCCATGTTGACCATTTTGGGAAAGTTCGACAGGTCCGGAGTCATCGTTTTTCATCAGAAAATCGATTTTTTGGAGTGTACCAAAAATGTCTCAAAATGTCAATTGGATCAAAGCCTCATGTTGAATAACCACTTTTGAAACCCTCAAAGTGACCAAAATTGCAATTTTTACAGAGTTTTGCTTACTCAAAAGCTTCCATTTTGACCAATTTCAGGCACCGAAATGACTTTAAACACACTTCTTTTAGTTGAAAAAGTCATATTTCACATCCAACAGTCATTTAGGGTCAAAAGATTAAATGTTAAAATTTCATCCATATTGGCCATTTTGGCAACGTTCGACAGGTCCGGAGTGATCGTTTTTGCATCTGAAAATTGATTTTTTGGAGTGTACCAAAAATTATTCAAAATGTCAATTGGATCGTGCCTCATGTTGAATAACCACTTTTTAAACCCTCATAGTGACCAAAATTGCCATTTTTACAGAGCTTTGCTTACTCAAAAGCTTCTATTTTGACCAATTTCAGGCACCAAAATGACTTTAAACACACTTATTTTAGTTGAACAAGTCATAATTCACATCCAACAGTCATTTAGAGTCAAAAGATTAAAAGATCAAATTTCATCCATGTTGACCATTTTGGGAAAGTTCGACAGGTCCGGAGTCATCGTTTTTTCAGATAATTGATTTTTTCGAGTGTACCAAAAATGATTCAAAATGTCAATTGGCTCGTGCCTCATGTTGAATAACCACTTTTGAAACCCTCACAGTGACCAAAATTGCCATTTTTACAGAGTTTTCTTACTCAAAAGCTTCCATTTTTACCAATTTCAGGCACCGAAATGACTTTAAACACACTTATTTTAGTTGAACAAGTCATAATTCACATCCAACAGTCATTTAGAGTCAAAAGATTAAATGTTAAAATTTCATCCATATTGACGATTTTGGGAAAGTTCGACAGGTCCGGAGTCATCGTTTTTCATCAGCAAATTGATATTTTGAAGTCTACCAAAAATGATTTAAAATGTCAATTGGATCGTGCGTCATTTTGAATAACCACTTTTGAAACCCTCAAAGTGACCAAAATTGCCATTTTTACAGAGTTTTGCTTACTTAAAAGCTTCCATTTTGACCAATTTCATGCACCGAAATTACTTTAAACACACTTATTTTAGTTGAAAAACTCATATTTCACAGCCAACAGTCATTTACAGTCAAAAGATTAAATGTTAAAATTTCATCCATATTGACGATTTTGGGAACGTTCGACAGGTCCGGAGTCATCGTTTTTCATCAGCAAATTGATATTTTGAAGTCTACCAAAAATGATTCAAAATGTCAATTGGATCGTGCCTCATTTTGAATAACCACTTTTGAAACCCTCAAAGTGACCAAAATTGCCATTTTTACAGAGTTTTGCTTACTTAAAAGCTTCCATTTTGACCAATTTCATGCACCAAAATTACTTTAAACACACTTATTTTAGTTGAAAAACTCATAATTCACATCCAACAGTCATTTACAGTCAAAAGATTAAATGTTAAAATGTAATCCATATTGACCATTTTGGGAACGTTCGACAAGTCCGGAGTCATCGTTTTTCATCAGAAAATTGATTTTTTTACTGTACCAAAAATTATTCAAAATGTCAATTGGATCGTGCCTCATGTTGAATAACCACTTTTGAAACCCTCATAGTGACCAAAATTGCCATTTTTACAGAGCTTTGCTTACTCAAAAGCTTCCATTTTGACCAATTTCAGGCACCGAAATGACTTTAAACACACTTATTTTAGTTGAAAAAGTCATAATTCAGATCCAACAGTCATTTAGAGTCAAAAGATTAAAAGTTAAAATTTCATCCATGTTGACCATTTTGGGAAAGTTTGACAGGTCCGGAGTCATCGTTTTTTATTAGAGATTTGATTTTTTGGAGTGTACCAAAAATGATTCAAAATGTCATTTGGATCGTGCCTCATGTTAAATAACCACTTTTGAAACCGTCACAGTGACCAAAATTGCCATTTTTACAGAGCTTTGCTTTCTCAAAATCTTCCATTTTGACCAATTTCAGGCACCGAAATGACTTTAAACACACTTATTTTAGTTGAACAAGTCATAATTCACATCCAACAGGCATTTAGAGTCAAAAGATTAAAAGTTAACATTTCATCCATGTTGACCATTTTGGGAAAGCTCGACAGGTCCGGAGTCATCCTTTTTTTCAGATAATTGATTTTTTGGAGTGTACCAAAAATGATTCAAAATGTCAATTGGATTGTGCCTCATGTTGTATAACCACTTTTGAAACTCTCATAGTGACCAAAATTGCCATTTTTACAGAGCTTTGCTTACTCAAAAGCTTCCATTTTGACCAATTTCAGGCACCGAAATGACTTTAAACACACCTATTTTAGTTGAAAAAGTCGTAATTTACATCCAACAGTCATTTAGAGTCAAAAGATTAAAAGTTACAATTTTATCCATGTTGACCATTTTGGGAAAGTTCGACAGGTCCGGAGTCATCGTTTTTCATCAGAAAATCGATTTTTTGGAGTGTACCAAAATTGTCTCAAAATGTCAATTGGATCAAAGCCTCATGTTGAATAACAACTTTTGAAACCCTCAAAGTGACCAAAATTGCCATTTTTACAGAGCTTTGCTTACTCAAAAGCTTCCATTTTGACCAATTTCAGGCACCGAAATGACTTTAAACACACTTATTTTAGTTGAACAAGTCATAATTCACATCCAACAGTCATTTAGAGTCAAAAGATTAAATGTTAAAATTTCATCCATATTGACGATTTTGGGAAAGTTCGACAGGTCCAGAGTCATCGTTTTTCATCAGCAAATTGATATTTTGAAGTCTACCAAAAATGATTCAAAATGTCAATTGGATCGTGCCTCATTTTGAATAACCACTTTTGAAACCCTCAAAGTGACCAAAATTGCCATTTTTACAGAGTTTTGCTTACTTAAAAGCTTCCATTTTGACCAATTTCATGCACCGAAATTACTTTAAACACACTTATTTTAGTTGAAAAACTCATATTTCACAGCCAACAGTCATTTACAGTCAAAAGATTAAATGTTAAAATTTCATCCATATTGACGATTTTGGGAACGTTCAACAGGTCCGGAGTCGTCGTTTTTCATCAGAAAATTGATTTTTGGAGTGTACCAAAAATGATTCAAAATGTCAATTGGATCGTGCCTCATGTTGAATAACCACTTTTGAAACCCTCAGTGACCAAAATTGCCATTTTTACGGAGTTTTGCTTACTCAAAAGCTTCCATTTTGACCAATTTCAGGCACCAAAATGACTTTAAACAGACTTATTTGAGTTGAAACAGTCATAATTCACATCCAACAGTCATTTAGAGTCAAAAGACTAAAAGTTAAAATTTCATCCATGTTGACCATTTTGGGAAAGTTCGACAGTTGCGGAGTCATCGTTTTTTCAGATAATTGATTTTTTGGAGTGTACCAAAAACGATTCGAAATGTCAATTGGATCGTGCCTCATGTTGAATAATTGCTTTTGAAACCCTCACAGTGACCAAAATTGCCATTTTTACAGAGCTTTGCTTACTCAAAAGCTTCCATTTTGACCAATTTCAGGCACCGAAATGACTTTAAACACACTTATTTTAGTTGAACAAGTCATAATTCACATCCAACAGTCATTTAGAGTCAAAAGATTAAAAGTTAAAATTTCATCCATGTTGACCATTTTGGGAAAGTTCGACAGTTCCGGAGTCATCGTTTTTTCAGATAATTGACTTTTTTTGGACTGTACCAAAAATGATTCAAAATGTCAATTGGATCGTGCCTCATGTTGAATAACCACTTTTGAAACCCTCATAGTGACCAAAATTGCCATTTTTACAGAGCTTTGCTTACTCAAAAGCTTCCATTTTGACCAATTTCAGGCACCGAAATGACTTTAAACACACTTATTTTAGTTGAAAAAGTCATAATTCACATCCAACAGTCATTTAGAGTCAAAAGATTAAAAGTTAAAATTTCATCCATGTTGACCATTTTGGGAAAGTTTGACAGGTCCGGAGTCATCGTTTTTTATTAGAGATTTGATTTTTTGGAGTGTACCAAAAATGATTCAAAATGTCATTTGGATCGTGCCTCATGTTAAATAACCACTTTTGAAACCGTCACAGTGACCAAAATTGCCATTTTTACAGAGCTTTGCTTTCTCAAAATCTTCCATTTTGACCAATTTCAGGCACCGAAATGACTTTAAACACACTTATTTTAGTTGAACAAGTCATAATTCACATCCAACAGGCATTTAGAGTCAAAAGATTAAAAGTTAACATTTCATCCATGTTGACCATTTTGGGAAAGCTCGACAGGTCCGGAGTCATCTTTTTTTCAGATAATTGATTTTTTGGAGTGTACCAAAAATGATTCAAAATGTCAATTGGATCCTGCCTCGTGTGAATAACCACTTTTTAATCACTCATAGTGACCAAAATTGCCATTTTTATAGAGTTTTGCTTACTCAAAAGCTTCAATTTTGACCAATTTCTGGCACAGAAATGACTTTAAACACACT
The DNA here is from genome assembly GCF_964261635.1 of Lissotriton helveticus. Taxonomy (NCBI): domain Eukaryota; kingdom Metazoa; phylum Chordata; class Amphibia; order Caudata; family Salamandridae; genus Lissotriton; species Lissotriton helveticus. The sequence goes on from NC_136072.1 coordinate 341,233,487, forward strand.
TATTTTAGTTGAAAAAGTCATAATTCACATCCAACAGTCATTTACTGTCAAAAGATTAAATGTTAAAATTTCATCCATATTGACCATTTTGGGAATGTACGACAGGTCCGGCCGGAGTCATCGTTTTTCACCAGAAAATTGATTTTTTGGAGTGTACCAAAAATGATTCAAAATGTCAATTGGATTGTGCCTCATGTTGTATAACCACTTTTGAAACCCTCATAGTGACCAAAATTGCCATTTTTACAGAGCTTTGCTTACTCAAAAGCTTCCATTTTGACCAATTTCAGGCACCGAAATGACTTTAAACACACGTATTTTAGTTGAAAAAGTCGTAATTTACATCCAACAGTCATTTAGAGTCAAAAGATTAAAAGTTACAATTTTATCCATGTTGACCATTTTGGGAAAGTTCGACAGGTCCGGAGTCATCGTTTTTCATCAGAAAATCGATTTTTTGGAGTGTACCAAAAATGTCTCAAAATGTCAATTGGATCAAAGCCTCATGTTGAATAACCACTTTTGAAACCCTCAAAGTGACCAAAATTGCAATTTTTACAGAGTTTTGCTTACTCAAAAGCTTCCATTTTGACCAATTTCAGGCACCGAAATGACTTTAAACACACTTCTTTTAGTTGAAAAAGTCATATTTCACATCCAACAGTCATTTAGGGTCAAAAGATTAAATGTTAAAATTTCATCCATATTGGCCATTTTGGCAACGTTCGACAGGTCCGGAGTGATCGTTTTTGCATCTGAAAATTGATTTTTTGGAGTGTACCAAAAATTATTCAAAATGTCAATTGGATCGTGCCTCATGTTGAATAACCACTTTTTAAACCCTCATAGTGACCAAAATTGCCATTTTTACAGAGCTTTGCTTACTCAAAAGCTTCTATTTTGACCAATTTCAGGCACCAAAATGACTTTAAACACACTTATTTTAGTTGAACAAGTCATAATTCACATCCAACAGTCATTTAGAGTCAAAAGATTAAAAGATCAAATTTCATCCATGTTGACCATTTTGGGAAAGTTCGACAGGTCCGGAGTCATCGTTTTTTCAGATAATTGATTTTTTCGAGTGTACCAAAAATGATTCAAAATGTCAATTGGCTCGTGCCTCATGTTGAATAACCACTTTTGAAACCCTCACAGTGACCAAAATTGCCATTTTTACAGAGTTTTCTTACTCAAAAGCTTCCATTTTTACCAATTTCAGGCACCGAAATGACTTTAAACACACTTATTTTAGTTGAACAAGTCATAATTCACATCCAACAGTCATTTAGAGTCAAAAGATTAAATGTTAAAATTTCATCCATATTGACGATTTTGGGAAAGTTCGACAGGTCCGGAGTCATCGTTTTTCATCAGCAAATTGATATTTTGAAGTCTACCAAAAATGATTTAAAATGTCAATTGGATCGTGCCTCATTTTGAATAACCACTTTTGAAACCCTCAAAGTGACCAAAATTGCCATTTTTACAGAGTTTTGCTTACTTAAAAGCTTCCATTTTGACCAATTTCATGCACCGAAATTACTTTAAACACACTTATTTTAGTTGAAAAACTCATAATTCACATCCAACAGTCATTTACAGTCAAAAGATTAAATGTTAAAATGTAATCCATATTGACCATTTTGGGAACGTTCGACAAGTCCGGAGTCATCGTTTTTCATCAGAAAATTGATTTTTTTACTGTACCAAAAATTATTCAAAATGTCAATTGGATCGTGCCTCATGTTGAATAACCACTTTTGAAACCCTCATAGTGACCAAAATTGCCATTTTTACAGAGCTTTGCTTACTCAAAAGCTTCCATTTTGACCAATTTCAGGCACCGAAATGACTTTAAACACACTTATTTTAGTTGAAAAAGTCATAATTCACATCCAACAGTCATTTAGAGTCAAAAGATTAAAAGTTAAAATTTCATCCATGTTGACCATTTTGGGAAAGTTTGACAGGTCCGGAGTCATCGTTTTTTATTAGAGATTTGATTTTTTGGAGTGTACCAAAAATGATTCAAAATGTCATTTGGATCGTGCCTCATGTTAAATAACCACTTTTGAAACCGTCACAGTGACCAAAATTGCCATTTTTACAGAGCTTTGCTTTCTCAAAATCTTCCATTTTGACCAATTTCAGGCACCGAAATTACTTTAAACACACTTATTTTAGTTGAACAAGTCATAATTCACATCCAACAGGCATTTAGAGTCAAAAGATTAAAAGTTAACATTTCATCCATGTTGACCATTTTGGGAAAGCTCGACAGGTCCGGAGTCATCCTTTTTTTCAGATAATTGATTTTTTGGAGTGTACCAAAAATGATTCAAAATGTCAATTGGATTGTGCCTCATGTTGTATAACCACTTTTGAAACTCTCATAGTGACCAAAATTGCCATTTTTACAGAGCTTTGCTTACTCAAAAGCTTCCATTTTGACCAATTTCAGGCACCGAAATGACTTTAAACACACCTATTTTAGTTGAAAAAGTCGTAATTTACATCCAACAGTCATTTAGAGTCAAAAGATTAAAAGTTACAATTTTATCCATGTTGACCATTTTGGGAAAGTTCGACAGGTCCGGAGTCATCGTTTTTCATCAGAAAATCGATTTTTTGGAGTGTACCAAAATTGTCTCAAAATGTCAATTGGATCAAAGCCTCATGTTGAATAACAACTTTTGAAACCCTCAAAGTGACCAAAATTGCCATTTTTACAGAGCTTTGCTTACTCAAAAGCTTCCATTTTGACCAATTTCAGGCACCGAAATGACTTTAAACACACTTATTTTAGTTGAACAAGTCATAATTCACATCCAACAGTCATTTAGAGTCAAAAGATTAAATGTTAAAATTTCATCCATATTGACGATTTTGGGAAAGTTCGACAGGTCCGGAGTCATCGTTTTTCATCAGCAAATTGATATTTTGAAGTCTACCAAAAATGATTCAAAATGTCAATTGGATCGTGCCTCATTTTGAATAACCACTTTTGAAACCCTCAAAGTGACCAAAATTGCCATTTTTACAGAGTTTTGCTTACTTAAAAGCTTCCATTTTGACCAATTTCATGCACCGAAATTACTTTAAACACACTTATTTTAGTTGAAAAACTCATATTTCACAGCCAACAGTCATTTACAGTCAAAAGATTAAATGTTAAAATTTCATCCATATTGACGATTTTGGGAACGTTCAACAGGTCCGGAGTCGTCGTTTTTCATCAGAAAATTGATTTTTGGAGTGTACCAAAAATGATTCAAAATGTCAATTGGATCGTGCCTCATGTTGAATAACCACTTTTGAAACCCTCAGTGACCAAAATTGCCATTTTTACGGAGTTTTGCTTACTCAAAAGCTTCCATTTTGACCAATTTCAGGCACCAAAATGACTTTAAACAGACTTATTTGAGTTGAAACAGTCATAATTCACATCCAACAGTCATTTAGAGTCAAAAGACTAAAAGTTAAAATTTCATCCATGTTGACCATTTTGGGAAAGTTCGACAGTTGCGGAGTCATCGTTTTTTCAGATAATTGATTTTTTGGAGTGTACCAAAAACGATTCGAAATGTCAATTGGATCGTGCCTCATGTTGAATAATTGCTTTTGAAACCCTCACAGTGACCAAAATTGCCATTTTTACAGAGCTTTGCTTACTCAAAAGCTTCCATTTTGACCAATTTCAGGCACCGAAATGACTTTAAACACACTTATTTTAGTTGAACAAGTCATAATTCACATCCAACAGTCATTTAGAGTCAAAAGATTAAAAGTTAAAATTTCATCCATGTTGACCATTTTGGGAAAGTTCGACAGTTCCGGAGTCATCGTTTTTTCAGATAATTGACTTTTTTTGGACTGTACCAAAAATGATTCAAAATGTCAATTGGATCGTGCCTCATGTTGAATAACCACTTTTGAAACCCTCATAGTGACCAAAATTGCCATTTTTACAGAGCTTTGCTTACTCAAAAGCTTCCATTTTGACCAATTTCAGGCACCGAAATGACTTTAAACACACTTATTTTAGTTGAAAAAGTCATAATTCACATCCAACAGTCATTTAGAGTCAAAAGATTAAAAGTTAAAATTTCATCCATGTTGACCATTTTGGGAAAGTTTGACAGGTCCGGAGTCATCGTTTTTTATTAGAGATTTGATTTTTTGGAGTGTACCAAAAATGATTCAAAATGTCATTTGGATCGTGCCTCATGTTAAATAACCACTTTTGAAACCGTCACAGTGACCAAAATTGCCATTTTTACAGAGCTTTGCTTTCTCAAAATCTTCCATTTTGACCAATTTCAGGCACCGAAATGACTTTAAACACACTTATTTTAGTTGAACAAGTCATAATTCACATCCAACAGGCATTTAGAGTCAAAAGATTAAAAGTTAACATTTCATCCATGTTGACCATTTTGGGAAAGCTCGACAGGTCCGGAGTCATCTTTTTTTCAGATAATTGATTTTTTGGAGTGTACCAAAAATGATTCAAAATGTCAATTGGATCGTGCCTCGTGTGAATAACCACTTTTTAATCACTCATAGTGACCAAAATTGCCATTTTTATAGAGTTTTGCTTACTCAAAAGCTTCAATTTTGACCAATTTCTGGCACAGAAATGACTTTAAACACACTTATTTTAGTTGAAAAAGTCATAATTCACATCCAACAGTCATTTACTGTCAAAAGATTAAATGTTAAAATTTCATCCATATTGACCATTTTGGGAATGTACGACAGGTCCGGCCGGAGTCATCGTCTTTCACCAGAAAATTGATTTTTTGGAGTGTACCAAAAATTATTCAAAATGTCAATTGGATTGTGCCTCATGTTGTATAACCACTTTTGAAACCCTCATAGTGACCAAAATTGCCATTTTTACAGAGCTTTGCTTACTCAAAAGCTTCCATTTTGACCAATTTCAGGCACCGAAATGACTTTAAACACACGTATTTTAGTTGAAAAAGTCGTAATTTACATCCAACAGTCATTTAGAGTCAAAAGATTAAAAGTTACAATTTTATCCATGTTGACCATTTTGGGAAAGTTCGACAGGTCCGGAGTCATCGTTTTTCATCAGAAAATCGATTTTTTGGAGTGTACCAAAAATGTCTCAAAATGTCAATTGGATCAAAGCCTCATGTTGAATAACCACTTTTGAAACCCTCAAAGTGACCAAAATTGCAATTTTTACAGAGTTTTGCTTACTCAAAAGCTTCCATTTTGACCAATTTCAGGCACCGAAATGACTTTAAACACACTTCTTTTAGTTGAAAAAGTCATATTTCACATCCAACAGTCATTTAGGGTCAAAAGATTAAATGTTAAAATTTCATCCATATTGGCCATTTTGGCAACGTTCGACAGGTCCGGAGTGATCGTTTTTGCATCTGAAAATTGATTTTTTGGAGTGTACCAAAAATTATTCAAAATGTCATTTGGATCGTGCCTCATGTTGAATAACCACTTTTTAAGCCCTCATAGTGACCAAAATTGCCATTTTTACAGAGCTTTGCTTACTCAAAAGCTTCTATTTTGACCAATTTCAGGCACCAAAATGACTTTAAACACACTTATTTTAGTTGAACAAGTCATAATTCACATCCAACAGTCATTTAGAGTCAAAAGATTAAAAGATCAAATTTCATCCATGTTGACCATTTTGGGAAAGTTCGACAGGTCCGGAGTCATCGTTTTTTCAGATAATTGATTTTTTCGAGTATACCAAAAATGATTCAAAATGTCAATTGGCTCGTGCCTCATGTTGAATAACCACTTTTGAAACCCTCACAGTGACCAAAATTGCCATTTTTACAGAGTTTTCTTACTCAAAAGCTTCCATTTTTACCAATTTCAGGCACCGAAATGACTTTAAACACACTTATTTTAGTTGAACAAGTCATAATTCACATCCAACAGTCATTTAGAGTCAAAAGATTAAATGTTAAAATTTCATCCATATTGACGATTTTGGGAAAGTTCGACAGGTCCGGAGTCATCGTTTTTCATCAGCAAATTGATATTTTGAAGTCTACCAAAAATGATTTAAAATGTCAATTGGATCGTGCCTCATTTTGAATAACCACTTTTGAAACCCTCAAAGTGACCAAAATTGCCATTTTTACAGAGTTTTGCTTACTTAAAAGCTTCCATTTTGACCAATTTCATGCACCGAAATTACTTTAAACACACTTATTTTAGTTGAAAAACTCATATTTCACAGCCAACAGTCATTTACAGTCAAAAGATTAAATGTTAAAATTTCATCCATATTGACGATTTTGGGAACGTTCGACAGGTCCGGAGTCGTCGCTTTTCATCAGAAAATTGATTTTTGGAGTGTACCAAAAATGATTCAAAATGTCAATTGGATCGTGCCTCATGTTGAATAACCACTTTTGAAACCCTCAGTGACCAAAATTGCCATTTTTACAGAGTTTTGCTTACTCAAAAGCTTCCATTTTGACCAATTTCAGGCACCAAAATGACTTTAAACAGACTTATTTTAGTTGAAAAAGTCATAATTCACATCCAACAGTCATTTAGAGTCAAAAGACTAAAAGTTAAAATTTCATCCATGTTGACCATTTTGGGAAAGTTCGACATTTGCGGAGTCATCGTTTTTTCAGATACTTGATTTTTTGGAGTGTACCAAAAATGATTCAAAATGTCAATTGGATCGTGCCTCGTGTGAATAACCACTTTTTAATCACTCATAGTGACCAAAATTGCCATTTTTATAGAGTTTTGCTTACTCAAAAGCTTCAATTTTGACCAATTTCTGGCACAGAAATGACTTTAAACACACTTATTTTAGTTGAAAAAGTCATAATTCACATCCAACAGTCATTTACTGTCAAAAGATTAAATGTTAAAATTTCATCCATATTGACCATTTTGGGAATGTACGACAGGTCCGGCCGGAGTCATCGTTTTTCACCAGAAAATTGATTTTTTGGAGTGTACCAAAAATGATTCAAAATGTCAATTGGATTGTGCCTCATGTTGTATAACCACTTTTGAAACCCTCATAGTGACCAAAATTGCCATTTTTACAGAGCTTTGCTTACTCAAAAGCTTCCATTTTGACCAATTTCAGGCACCGAAATGACTTTAAACACACGTATTTTAGTTGAAAAAGTCGTAATTTACATCCAACAGTCATTTAGAGTCAAAAGATTAAAAGTTACAATTTTATCCATGTTGACCATTTTGGGAAAGTTCGACAGGTCCGGAGTCATCGTTTTTCATCAGAAAATCGATTTTTTGGAGTGTACCAAAAATGTCTCAAAATGTCAATTGGATCAAAGCCTCATGTTGAATAACCACTTTTGAAACCCTCAAAGTGACCAAAATTGCAATTTTTACAGAGTTTTGCTTACTCAAAAGCTTCCATTTTGACCAATTTCAGGCACCGAAATGACTTTAAACACACTTCTTTTAGTTGAAAAAGTCATATTTCACATCCAACAGTCATTTAGGGTCAAAAGATTAAATGTTAAAATTTCATCCATATTGGCCATTTTGGCAACGTTCGACAGGTCCGGAGTGATCGTTTTTGCATCTGAAAATTGATTTTTTGGAGTGTACCAAAAATTATTCAAAATGTCAATTGGATCGTGCCTCATGTTGAATAACCACTTTTTAAACCCTCATAGTGACCAAAATTGCCATTTTTACAGAGCTTTGCTTACTCAAAAGCTTCTATTTTGACCAATTTCAGGCACCAAAATGACTTTAAACACACTTATTTTAGTTGAACAAGTCATAATTCACATCCAACAGTCATTTAGAGTCAAAAGATTAAAAGATCAAATTTCATCCATGTTGACCATTTTGGGAAAGTTCGACAGGTCCGGAGTCATCGTTTTTTCAGATAATTGATTTTTTCGAGTGTACCAAAAATGATTCAAAATGTCAATTGGCTCGTGCCTCATGTTGAATAACCACTTTTGAAACCCTCACAGTGACCAAAATTGCCATTTTTACAGAGTTTTCTTACTCAAAAGCTTCCATTTTTACCAATTTCAGGCACCGAAATGACTTTAAACACACTTATTTTAGTTGAACAAGTCATAATTCACATCCAACAGTCATTTAGAGTCAAAAGATTAAATGTTAAAATTTCATCCATATTGACGATTTTGGGAAAGTTCGACAGGTCCGGAGTCATCGTTTTTCATCAGCAAATTGATATTTTGAAGTCTACCAAAAATGATTTAAAATGTCAATTGGATCGTGCCTCATTTTGAATAACCACTTTTGAAACCCTCAAAGTGACCAAAATTGCCATTTTTACAGAGTTTTGCTTACTTAAAAGCTTCCATTTTGACCAATTTCATGCACCGAAATTACTTTAAACACACTTATTTTAGTTGAAAAACTCATATTTCACAGCCAACAGTCATTTACAGTCAAAAGATTAAATGTTAAAATTTCATCCATATTGACGATTTTGGGAACGTTCGACAGGTCCGGAGTCGTCGCTTTTCATCAGAAAATTGATTTTTGGAGTGTACCAAAAATGATTCAAAATGTCAATTGGATCGTGCCTCATGTTGAATAACCACTTTTGAAACCCTCAGTGACCAAAATTGCCATTTTTACAGAGTTTTGCTTACTCAAAAGCTTCCATTTTGACCAATTTCAGGCACCAAAATGACTTTAAACAGACTTATTTTAGTTGAAAAAGTCATAATTCACATCCAACAGTCATTTAGAGTCAAAAGACTAAAAGTTAAAATTTCATCCATGTTGACCATTTTGGGAAAGTTCGACATTTGCGGAGTCATCGTTTTTTCAGATAATTGATTTTTTGGAGTGTACCAAAAATGATTCAAAATGTCAATTGGATCGTGCCTCGTGTGAATAACCACTTTTTAATCACTCATAGTGACCAAAATTGCCATTTTTATAGAGTTTTGCTTACTCAAAAGCTTCAATTTTGACCAATTTCTGGCACAGAAATGACTTTAAACACACTTATTTTAGTTGAAAAAGTCATAATTCACATCCAACAGTCATTTACTGTCAAAAGATTAAATGTTAAAATTTCATCCATATTGACCATTTTGGGAATGTACGACAGGTCCGGCCGGAGTCATCGTTTTTCACCAGAAAATTGATTTTTTGGAGTGTACCAAAAATGATTCAAAATGTCAATTGGATTGTGCCTCATGTTGTATAACCACTTTTGAAACCCTCATAGTGACCAAAATTGCCATTTTTACAGAGCTTTGCTTACTCAAAAGCTTCCATTTTGACCAATTTCAGGCACCGAAATGACTTTAAACACACGTATTTTAGTTGAAAAAGTCGTAATTTACATCCAACAGTCATTTAGAGTCAAAAGATTAAAAGTTACAATTTTATCCATGTTGACCATTTTGGGAAAGTTCGACAGGTCCGGAGTCATCGTTTTTCATCAGAAAATCGATTTTTTGGAGTGTACCAAAAATGTCTCAAAATGTCAATTGGATCAAAGCCTCATGTTGAATAACCACTTTTGAAACCCTCAAAGTGACCAAAATTGCAATTTTTACAGAGTTTTGCTTACTCAAAAGCTTCCATTTTGACCAATTTCAGGCACCGAAATGACTTTAAACACACTTCTTTTAGTTGAAAAAGTCATATTTCACATCCAACAGTCATTTAGGGTCAAAAGATTAAATGTTAAAATTTCATCCATATTGGCCATTTTGGCAACGTTCGACAGGTCCGGAGTGATCGTTTTTGCATCTGAAAATTGATTTTTTTGGAGTGTACCAAAAATTATTCAAAATGTCAATTGGATCGTGCCTCATGTTGAATAACCACTTTTTAAACCCTCATAGTGACCAAAATTGCCATTTTTACAGAGCTTTGCTTACTCAAAAGCTTCTATTTTGACCAATTTCAGGCACCAAAATGACTTTAAACACACTTATTTTAGTTGAACAAGTCATAATTCACATCCAACAGTCATTTAGAGTCAAAAGATTAAAAGATCAAATTTCATCCATGTTGACCATTTTGGGAAAGTTCGACAGGTCCGGAGTCATCGTTTTTTCAGATAATTGATTTTTTCGAGTGTACCAAAAATGATTCAAAATGTCAATTGGATCGTGCCTCATGTTGAATAACCACTTTTGAAACCCTCACAGTGACCAAAATTGCCATTTTTACAGAGTTTTCTTACTCAAAAGCTTCCATTTTTACCAATTTCAGGCACCGAAATGACTTTAAACACACTTATTTTAGTTGAACAAGTCATAATTCACATCCAACAGTCATTTAGAGTCAAAAGATTAAATGTTAAAATTTCATCCATATTGACGATTTTGGGAAAGTTCGACAGGTCCGGAGTCATCGTTTTTCATCAGCAAATTGATATTTTGAAGTCTACCAAAAATGATTTAAAATGTCAATTGGATCGTGCCTCATTTTGAATAACCACTTTTGAAACCCTCAAAGTGACCGAAATTGCCATTTTTACAGAGTTTTGCTTACTTAAAAGCTTCCATTTTGACCAATTTCATGCACCGAAATTACTTTAAACACACTTATTTTAGTTGAAAAACTCATATTTCACAGCCAACAGTCATTTACAGTCAAAAGATTAAATGTTAAAATTTCATCCATATTGACGATTTTGGGAACGTTCGACAGGTCCGGAGTCGTCGCTTTTCATCAGAAAATTGATTTTTGGAGTGTACCAAAAATGATTCAAAATGTCAATTGGATCGTGCCTCATGTTGAATAACCACTTTTGAAACCCTCAGTGACCAAAATTGCCATTTTTACAGAGTTTTGCTTACTCAAAAGCTTCCATTTTGACCAATTTCAGGCACCAAAATGACTTTAAACAGACTTATTTTAGTTGAAAAAGTCATAATTCACATCCAACAGTCATTTAGAGACAAAAGACTAAAAGTTAAAATTTCATCCATGTTGACCATTTTGGGAAAGTTCGACATTTGCGGAGTCATCGTTTTTTCAGATAATTGATTTTTTGAAGTGTACCAAAAACGATTCGAAATGTCAATTGGATCGTGCCTCATGTTGAATAATTGCTTTTGAAACCCTCACAGTGACCAAAATTGCCATTTTTACAGAGCTTTGCTTACTCAAAAGCTTCCATTTTGACCAATTTCAGGCACCGAAATGACTTTAAACACACTTATTTTAGTTGAACAAGTCATAATTCACATCCAACAGTCATTTAGAGTCAAAAGATTAAAAGTTAAAATTTCATCCATGTTGACCATTTTGGGAAAGTTCGACAGTTCCGGAGTCATCGTTTTTTCAGATAATTGATTTTTTTGGACTGTACCAAAAATGATTCAGAATGTCAATTGGATCGTGCCTCATGTTGAATAACCACTTTTGAAACTCTCACAGTGACCAAAATTGCCATTTTTACAGAGTTTTGCTTACTCAAAAGCTTCCATTTTGACCAATTTCAGGCACCGAAATGACTTTAAAAACACTTATTTTAGTTGAAAAAGTCATAATTCACATCCAACAGTCATTTAGAGTCAAAAGATTAAAAGTTAAAATTTCATCCATATTGACAATTTTGGGAAAGTTCGACAGGTCCGGAGTCATCGTTTTTCATCAGAAAATTGATTTTTTGGAGTATACCAAAAATGATTCAAAATGTCAATTGGATCGTGCCTCATGTTGCATAACCACTTTTGAAACCCTCACAGTGACCAAAATTGCCATTTTTACAGAGCTTTGCTTACTCAAAAGCTTCCATTTTGACCAATTTCAGGCACCGAAATGACTTTAAACACACGTATTTTAGTTGAAAAAGTCGTAATTTACATCCAACAGTCATTTAGAGTCAAAAGATTAAAAGTTACAGTTTTATCCATGTTGACCATTTTGGGAAAGTTCGACAGGTCCGGAGTCATCGTTTTTCATCAGAAAATCGATTTTTTGGAGTGTACCAAAAATGTCTCAAAATGTCAATTGGATCAAAGCCTCATGTTGAATAACCACTTTTGAAACCCTCAAAGTGACCAAAATTGCAATTTTTACAGAGTTTTGCTTACTCAAAAGCTTCCATTTTGACCAATTTCAGGCACCGAAATGACTTTAAACACACTTCTTTTAGTTGAAAAAGTCATATTTCACATCCAACAGTCATTTAGGGTCAAAAGATTAAATGTTAAAATTTCATCCATATTGGCCATTTTGGCAACGTTCGACAGGTCCGGAGTGATCGTTTTTGCATCTGAAAATTGATTTTTTGGAGTGTACCAAAAATTATTCAAAATGTCAATTGGATCGTGCCTCATGTTGAATAACCACTTTTTGAACCCTCATAGTGACCAAAATTGCCATTTTTACAGAGCTTTGCTTACTCAAAAGCTTCTATTTTGACCAATTTCAGGCACCAAAATGACTTTAAACACACTTATTTTAGTTGAACAAGTCATAATTCACATCCAACAGTCATTTAGAGTCAAAAGATTAAAAGATCAAATTTCATCCATGTTGACCATTTTGGGAAAGTTCGACAGGTCCGGAGTCATCGTTTTTTCAGATAATTGATTTTTTCGAGTGTACCAAAAATGATTCAAAATGTCAATTGGCTCGTGCCTCATGTTGAATAACCACTTTTGAAACCCTCACAGTGACCAAAATTGCCATTTTTACAGAGTTTTCTTACTCAAAAGCTTCCATTTTTACCAATTTCAGGCACCGAAATGACTTTAAACACACTTATTTTAGTTGAACAAGTCATAATTCACATCCAACAGTCATTTAGAGTCAAAAGATTAAATGTTAAAATTTCATCCATATTGACGATTTTGGGAAAGTTCGACAGGTCCGGAGTCATCGTTTTTCATCAGCAAATTGATATTTTGAAGTCTACCAAAAATGATTTAAAATGTCAATTGGATCGTGCCTCATTTTGAATAACCACTTTTGAAACCCTCAAAGTGACCAAAATTGCCATTTTTACAGAGTTTTGCTTACTTAAAAGCTTCCATTTTGACCAATTTCATGCACCGAAATTACTTTAAACACACTTATTTTAGTTGAAAAACTCATATTTCACAGCCAACAGTCATTTACAGTCAAAAGATTAAATGTTAAAATTTCATCCATATTGACGATTTTGGGAACGTTCGACAGGTCCGGAGTCATCGTTTTTCATCAGCAAATTGATATTTTGAAGTCTACCAAAAATGATTCAAAATGTCAATTGGATCGTGCCTCATTTTGAATAACCACTTTTGAAACCCTCAAAGTGACCAAAATTGCCATTTTTACAGAGTTTTGCTTACTTAAAAGCTTCCATTTTGACCAATTTCATGCACCGAAATTACTTTAAACACACTTATTTTAGTTGAAAAACTCATAATTCACATCCAACAGTCATTTACAGTCAAAAGATTAAATGTTAAAATGTAATCCATATTGACCATTTTGGGAAACGTTCGACAAGTCCGGAGTCATCGTTTTTCATCAGAAAATTTATTTTTTTACTGTACCAAAAATTATTCAAAATGTCAATTGGATCGTGCCTCATGTTGAATAACCACTTTTGAAACCCTCATAGTGACCAAAATTGCCATTTTTACAGAGCTTTGCTTACTCAAAAGCTTCCATTTTGACCAATTTCAGGCACCGAAATGACTTTAAACACACTTATTTTAGTTGAAAAAGTCATAATTCACATCCAACAGTCATTTAGAGTCAAAAGATTAAAAGTTAAAATTTCATCCATGTTGAGCATTTTGGGAAAGTTTGACAGGTCCGGAGTCATCGTTTTTTATTAGAGATTTGATTTTTTGGAGTGTACCAAAAATGATTCAAAATGTCATTTGGATCGTGCCTCATGTTAAATAACCACTTTTGAAACCGTCACAGTGACCAAAATTGCCATTTTTACAGAGCTTTGCTTTCTCAAAATCTTCCATTTTGACCAATTTCAGGCACCGAAATGACTTTAAACACACTTATTTTAGTTGAACAAGTCATAATTCACATCCAACAGGCATTTAGAGTCAAAAGATTAAAAGTTAACATTTCATCCATGTTGACCATTTTGGGAAAGCTCGACAGGTCCGGAGTCATCCTTTTTTTCAGATAATTGATTTTTTGGAGTGTACCAAAAATGATTCAAAATGTCAATTGGATTGTGCCTCATGTTGTATAACCACTTTTGAAACTCTCATAGTGACCAAAATTGCCATTTTTACAGAGCTTTGCTTACTCAAAAGCTTCCATTTTGACCAATTTCAGGCACCGAAATGACTTTAAACACACCTATTTTAGTTGAAAAAGTCGTAATTTACATCCAACAGTCATTTAGAGTCAAAAGATTAAAAGTTACAATTTTATCCATGTTGACCATTTTGGGAAAGTTCGACAGGTCCGGAGTCATCGTTTTTCATCAGAAAATCGATTTTTTGGAGTGTACCAAAATTGTCTCAAAATGTCAATTGGATCAAAGCCTCATGTTGAATAACAACTTTTGAAACCCTCAAAGTGACCAAAATTGCAATTTTTACAGAGCTTTGCTTACTCAAAAGCTTCCATTTTGACCAATTTCAGGCACCGAAATGACTTTAAACACACTTATTTTAGTTGAACAAGTCATAATTCACATCCAACAGTCATTTAGAGTCAAAAGATTAAATGTTAAAATTTCATCCATATTGACGATTTTGGGAAAGTTCGACAGGTCCGGAGTCATCGTTTTTCATCAGCAAATTGATATTTTGAAGTCTACCAAAAATGATTCAAAATGTCAATTGGATCGTGCCTCATGTTGAATAACCACTTTTGAAACCCTCAGTGACCAAAATTGCCATTTTTACGGAGTTTTGCTTACTCAAAAGCTTCCATTTTGACCAATTTCAGGCACCAAAATGACTTTAAACAGACTTATTTGAGTTGAAACAGTCATAATTCACATCCAACAGTCATTTAGAGTCAAAAGATTAAAAGTTAAAATTTCATCCATGTTGACCATTTTGGGAAAGTTCGACAGTTCCGGAGTCATCGTTTTTTCAGATAATTGACTTTTTTTGGACTGTACCAAAAATGATTCAAAATGTCAATTGGATCGTGCCTCATGTTGAATAACCACTTTTGAAACCCTCATAGTGACCAAAATTGCCATTTTTACAGAGCTTTGCTTACTCAAAAGCTTCCATTTTGACCAATTTCAGGCACCGAAATGACTTTAAACACACTTATTTTAGTTGAAAAAGTCATAATTCACATCCAACAGTCATTTAGAGTCAAAAGATTAAAAGTTAAAATTTCATCCATGTTGACCATTTTGGGAAAGTTTGACAGGTCCGGAGTCATCGTTTTTTATTAGAGATTTGATTTTTTGGAGTGTACCAAAAATGATTCAAAATGTCATTTGGATCGTGCCTCATGTTAAATAACCACTTTTGAAACCGTCACAGTGACCAAAATTGCCATTTTTACAGAGCTTTGCTTTCTCAAAATCTTCCATTTTGACCAATTTCAGGCACCGAAATGACTTTAAACACACTTATTTTAGTTGAACAAGTCATAATTCACATCCAACAGGCATTTAGAGTCAAAAGATTAAAAGTTAACATTTCATCCATGTTGACCATTTTGGGAAAGCTCGACAGGTCCGGAGTCATCTTTTTTTCAGATAATTGATTTTTTGGAGTGTACCAAAAATGATTCAAAATGTCAATTGGATCGTGCCTCGTGTGAATAACCACTTTTTAATCACTCATAGTGACCAAAATTGCCATTTTTATAGAGTTTTGCTTACTCAAAAGCTTCAATTTTGACCAATTTCTGCCACAGAAATGACTTTAAACACACTTATTTTAGTTGAAAAAGTCATAATTCACATCCAACAGTCATTTACTGTCAAAAGATTAAATGTTAAAATTTCATCCATATTGACCATTTTGGGAATGTACAACAGGTCCGGCCGGAGTCATCGTTTTTCACCAGAAAATTGATTTTTTGGAGTGTACCAAAAATGATTCAAAATGTCAATTGGATTGTGCCTCATGTTGTATAACCACTTTTGAAACCCTCATAGTGACCAAAATTGCCATTTTTACAGAGCTTTGCTTACTCAAAAGCTTCCATTTTGACCAATTTCAGGCACCGAAATGACTTTAAACACATGTATTTTAGTTGAAAAAGTCGTAATTTACATCCAACAGTCATTTAGAGTCAAAAGATTAAAAGTTACAATTTTATCCATGTTGACCATTTTGGGAAAGTTCGACAGGTCCGGAGTCATCGTTTTTCATCAGAAAATCGATTTTTTGGAGTGTACCAAAAATGTCTCAAAATGTCAATTGGATCAAAGCCTCATGTTGAATAACCACTTTTGAAACCCTCAAAGTGACCAAAATTGCAATTTTTACAGAGTTTTGCTTACTCAAAAGCTTCCATTTTGACCAATTTCAGGCACCGAAATGACTTTAAACACACTTCTTTTAGTTGAAAAAGTCATATTTCACATCCAACAGTCATTTAGGGTCAAAAGATTAAATGTTAAAATTTTATCCATATTGGCCATTTTGGCAACGTTCGACAGGTCCGGAGTGATCGTTTTTGCATCTGAAAATTGATTTTTTGGAGTGTACCAAAAATTATTCAAAATGTCAATTGGATCGTGCCTCATGTTGAATAACCACTTTTTAAACCCTCATAGTGACCAAAATTGCCATTTTTACAGAGCTTTGCTTACTCAAAAGCTTCTATTTTGACCAATTTCAGGCACCAAAATGACTTTAAACACACTTATTTTAGTTGAACAAGTCATAATTCACATCCAACAGTCATTTAGAGTCAAAAGATTAAAAGATCAAATTTCATCCATGTTGACCATTTTGGGAAAGTTCGACAGGTCCGGAGTCATCGTTTTTTCAGATAATTGATTTTTTCGAGTGTACCAAAAATGATTCAAAATGTCAATTGGCTCGTGCCTCATGTTGAATAACCACTTTTGAAACCCTCACAGTGACCAAAATTGCCATTTTTACAGAGTTTTCTTACTCAAAAGCTTCCATTTTTACCAATTTCAGGCACCGAAATGACTTTAAACACACTTATTTTAGTTGAACAAGTCATAATTCACATCCAACAGTCATTTAGAGTCAAAAGATTAAATGTTAAAATTTCATCCATATTGACGATTTTGGGAAAGTTCGACAGGTCCGGAGTCATCGTTTTTCATCAGCAAATTGATATTTTGAAGTCTACCAAAAATGATTTAAAATGTCAATTGGATCGTGCCTCATTTTGAATAACCACTTTTGAAACCCTCAAAGTGACCAAAATTGCCATTTTTACAGAGTTTTGCTTACTTAAAAGCTTCCATTTTGACCAATTTCATGCACCGAAATTACTTTAAACACACTTATTTTAGTTGAAAAACTCATATTTCACAGCCAACAGTCATTTACAGTCAAAAGATTAAATGTTAAAATTTCATCCATATTGACGATTTTGGGAACGTTCGACAGGTCCGGAGTCGTCGCTTTTCATCAGAAAATTGATTTTTGGAGTGTACCAAAAATGATTCAAAATGTCAATTGGATCGTGCCTCATGTTGAATAACCACTTTTGAAACCCTCAGTGACCAAAATTGCCATTTTTACAGAGTTTTGCTTACTCAAAAGCTTCCATTTTGACCAATTTCAGGCACCAAAATGACTTTAAACAGACTTATTTTAGTTGAAAAAGTCATAATTCACATCCAACAGTCATTTAGAGTCAAAAGACTAAAAGTTAAAATTTCATCCATGTTGACCATTTTGGGAAAGTTCGACATTTGCGGAGTCATCGTTTTTTCAGATAATTGATTTTTTGGAGTGTACCAAAAATGATTCAAAATGTCAATTGGATCGTGCCTCGTGTTAATAACCACTTTTTAATCACTCATAGTGACCAAAATTGCCATTTTTATAGAGTTTTGCTTACTCAAAAGCTTCAATTTTGACCAATTTCTGGCACAGAAATGACTTTAAACACACTTATTTTAGTTGAAAAAGTCATAATTCACATCCAACAGTCATTTACTGTCAAAAGATTAAATGTTAAAATTTCATCCATATTGACCATTTTGGGAATGTACGACAGGTCCGGCCGGAGTCATCGTTTTTCACCAGAAAATTGATTTTTTGGAGTGTACCAAAAATGATTCAAAATGTCAATTGGATTGTGCCTCATGTTGTATAACCACTTTTGAAACCCTCATAGTGACCAAAATTGCCATTTTTACAGAGCTTTGCTTACTCAAAAGCTTCCATTTTGACCAATTTCAGGCACCGAAATGACTTTAAACACACGTATTTTAGTTGAAAAAGTCGTAATTTACATCCAACAGTCATTTAGAGTCAAAAGATTAAAAGTTACAATTTTATCCATGTTGACCATTTTGGGAAAGTTCGACAGGTCCGGAGTCATCGTTTTTCATCAGAAAATCGATTTTTTGGAGTGTACCAAAAATGTCTCAAAATGTCAATTGGATCAAAGCCTCATGTTGAATAACCACTTTTGAAACCCTCAAAGTGACCAAAATTGCAATTTTTACAGAGTTTTGCTTACTCAAAAGCTTCCATTTTGACCAATTTCAGGCACCGAAATGACTTTAAACACACTTCTTTTAGTTGAAAAAGTCATATTTCACATCCAACAGTCATTTAGGGTCAAAAGATTAAATGTTAAAATTTCATCCATATTGGCCATTTTGGCAACGTTCGACAGGTCCGGAGTGATCGTTTTTGCATCTGAAAATTGATTTTTTTGGAGTGTACCAAAAATTATTCAAAATGTCAATTGGATCGTGCCTCATGTTGAATAACCACTTTTTAAACCCTCATAGTGACCAAAATTGCCATTTTTACAGAGCTTTGCTTACTCAAAAGCTTCTATTTTGACCAATTTCAGGCACCAAAATGACTTTAAACACACTTATTTTAGTTGAACAAGTCATAATTCACATCCAACAGTCATTTAGAGTCAAAAGATTAAAAGATCAAATTTCATCCATGTTGACCATTTTGGGAAAGTTCGACAGGTCCGGAGTCATCGTTTTTTCAGATAATTGATTTTTTCGAGTGTACCAAAAATGATTCAAAATGTCAATTGGATCGTGCCTCATGTTGAATAACCACTTTTGAAACCCTCACAGTGACCAAAATTGCCATTTTTACAGAGTTTTCTTACTCAAAAGCTTCCATTTTTACCAATTTCAGGCACCGAAATGACTTTAAACACACTTATTTTAGTTGAACAAGTCATAATTCACATCCAACAGTCATTTAGAGTCAAAAGATTAAATGTTAAAATTTCATCCATATTGACGATTTTGGGAAAGTTCGACAGGTCCGGAGTCATCGTTTTTCATCAGCAAATTGATATTTTGAAGTCTACCAAAAATGATTTAAAATGTCAATTGGATCGTGCCTCATTTTGAATAACCACTTTTGAAACCCTCAAAGTGACCGAAATTGCCATTTTTACAGAGTTTTGCTTACTTAAAAGCTTCCATTTTGACCAATTTCATGCACCGAAATTACTTTAAACACACTTATTTTAGTTGAAAAACTCATATTTCACAGCCAACAGTCATTTACAGTCAAAAGATTAAATGTTAAAATTTCATCCATATTGACGATTTTGGGAACGTTCGACAGGTCCGGAGTCGTCGCTTTTCATCAGAAAATTGATTTTTGGAGTGTACCAAAAATGATTCAAAATGTCAATTGGATCGTGCCTCATGTTGAATAACCACTTTTGAAACCCTCAGTGACCAAAATTGCCATTTTTACAGAGTTTTGCTTACTCAAAAGCTTCCATTTTGACCAATTTCAGGCACCAAAATGACTTTAAACAGACTTATTTTAGTTGAAAAAGTCATAATTCACATCCAACAGTCATTTAGAGACAAAAGACTAAAAGTTAAAATTTCATCCATGTTGACCATTTTGGGAAAGTTCGACATTTGCGGAGTCATCGTTTTTTCAGATAATTGATTTTTTGAAGTGTACCAAAAACGATTCGAAATGTCAATTGGATCGTGCCTCATGTTGAATAATTGCTTTTGAAACCCTCACAGTGACCACAATTGCCATTTTTACAGAGCTTTGCTTACTCAAAAGCTTCCATTTTGACCAATTTCAGGCACCGAAATGACTTTAAACACACTTATTTTAGTTGAACAAGTCATAATTCACATCCAACAGTCATTTAGAGTCAAAAGATTAAAAGTTAAAATTTCATCCATGTTGACCATTTTGGGAAAGTTCGACAGTTCCGGAGTCATCGTTTTTTCAGATAATTGATTTTTTTGGACTGTACCAAAAATGATTCAGAATGTCAATTGGATCGTGCCTCATGTTGAATAACCACTTTTGAAACTCTCACAGTGACCAAAATTGCCATTTTTACAGAGTTTTGCTTACTCAAAAGCTTCCATTTTGACCAATTTCAGGCACCGAAATGGCTTTAAAAACACTTATTTTAGTTGAAAAAGTCATAATTCACATCCAACAGTCATTTAGAGTCAAAAGATTAAAAGTTAAAATTTCATCCATATTGACAATTTTGGGAAAGTTCGACAGGTCCGGAGTCATCGTTTTTCATCAGAAAATTGATTTTTTGGAGTATACCAAAAATGATTCAAAATGTCAATTGGATCGTGCCTCATGTTGCATAACCACTTTTGAAACCCTCACAGTGACCAAAATTGCCATTTTTACAGAGCTTTGCTTACTCAAAAGCTTCCATTTTGACCAATTTCAGGCACCGAAATGACTTTAAACACACTTATTTTAGTTGAAAAAGTCATAATTCACATCCAACAGTCATTTAGAGTCAAAAGATTAAAAGTTAAAATTTCATCCATATTGACCATTTTGGGAAAGCTCGACAGGTCCGGAGTCATCGTTTTT
This sequence comes from Lissotriton helveticus, assembly GCF_964261635.1. Classification (NCBI taxonomy): domain Eukaryota; kingdom Metazoa; phylum Chordata; class Amphibia; order Caudata; family Salamandridae; genus Lissotriton; species Lissotriton helveticus. The sequence continues at coordinate 341,254,423 of NC_136072.1, forward strand.
CATCAGAAATTGGATTTTTTGGAGTGTACCAAAAATGATTCAAGATGTCAATTGGATCGGGCCTCGTGTGAATAACCACTTTTTATTCACTCATAGTGACCAAAATTGCCATTTTTACAGAGTTTTGCTTACTCAAAAGCTTCAATTTTGACCAATTTCTGGCACAGAAATGACTTTAAACACACTTATTTTAGTTGAAAAAGTTGTAATTTACATCCAACAGTCATTTAGAGTCAAAAGTTTAAAAGATAAAATTTCATCCATGTTGACCATTTTGGGAAAGTTCGACAGGTCCGGAGTGATCGTTTTTGCATCAGAAAATTGATTTTTTGGAGTGTACCAAAAATTATTCAAAATGTCAATTGGATCGTGCCTCATGTTGAATAACCACTTTTGAAACCCTCACAGTGACCAAAATTGCCATTTTTACAGAGTTTTGCTTACTCAAAAGCTTCAATTTTGACTAATTTCAGGTACCGAAATTACTTTAAACACACTTATTTTAGTTGAAAAACTCATAATTCACATCCAACAGTCATTTACAGTCAAAAGATTAAATGTTAAAATGTAATCCATATTGACCATTTTGGGAACGTTCGACAAGTCCGGAGTCATCGTTTTTCATCAGAAAATTGATTTTTTTACTGTACCAAAAATTATTCAAAATGTCAATTGGATCGTGCCTCATGTTGAATAACCACTTTTGAAACCCTCATAGTGACCAAAATTGCCATTTTTACAGAGCTTTGCTTACTCAAAAGCTTCCATTTTGACCAATTTCAGGCACCGAAATGACTTTAAACACACTTATTTTAGTTGAAAAAGTCATAATTCACATCCAACAGTCATTTAGAGTCAAAAGATTAAAAGTTAAAATTTCATCCATGTTGACCATTTTGGGAAAGTTTGACAGGTCCGGAGTCATCGTTTTTTATTAGAGATTTGATTTTTTGAAATGTACCAAAAATGATTCAAAATGTCATTTGGATCGTGCCTCATGTTAAATAACCACTTTTGAAACCGTCACAGTGACCAAAATTGCCATTTTTACAGAGCTTTGCTTTCTCAAAATCTTCCATTTTGACCAATTTCAGGCACCGAAATGACTTTAAACACACTTATTTTAGTTGAACAAGTCATAATTCACATCCAACAGGCATTTAGAGTCAAAAGATTAAAAGTTAACATTTCATCCATGTTGACCATTTTGGGAAAGCTCGACAGGTCCGGAGTCATCTTTTTTTTCAGATTATTGATTTTTTGGAGTGTACCAAAAATGATTCAAAATGTCAATTGGATCGTGCCTCGTGTGAATAACCACTTTTTAATCACTCATAGTGACCAAAATTGCCATTTTTACAGAGTTTTGCTTACTCAAAAGCTTCAATTTTGACCAATTTCTGGCACAGAAATGACTTTAAACACACTTATTTTAGTTGAAAAAGTCATAATTCACATCCAACTGTCATTCACTGTCAAAAGATTAAATGTTAAAATTTCATCCATATTGACCATTTTGGGAATGTACGACAGGTCCGGCCGGAGTCATCGTTTTTCACCAGAAAATTGATTTTTTGGAGTGTACCAAAAATGATTCAAAATGTCAATTGGATTGTGCCTCATGTTGTATAACCACTTTTGAAACCCTCATAGTGACCAAAATTGCCATTTTTACAGAGCTTTGCTTACTCAAAAGCTTCCATTTTGACCAATTTCAGGCACCGAAATGACTTTAAACACACGTATTTTAGTTGAAAAAGTCGTAATTTACATCCAACAGTCATTTAGAGTCAAAAGATTAAAAGTTACAATTTTATCCATGTTGACCATTTTGGGAAAGTTCGACAGGTCCGGAGTCATCGTTTTTCATCAGAAAATCGATTTTTTGGAGTGTACCAAAAATGATTCAAAATGTCAATTGGATCGTGCCTCATGTTGAATAACCACTTTTGAAACCCTCACAGTGACCAAAATTGCCATTTTTACAGAGCTTTGCTTACTCAAAAGCTTCCATTTTGACCAATTTCAGGCACCGAAATGACTTTAAACACACTTATTTTAGTTGAAAAAGTCATAATTCACATCCAACAGTCATTTAGAGTCAAAAGATTAAAAGTTAAAATTTCATCCATGTTGACCATTTTGGGAAAGTTTGACAGGTCCGGAGTCATCGTTTTTTATTAGAGATTTGATTTTTTGGAGTGTACCAAAAATGATTCAAAATTTCATTTGGATCGTGCCTCATGTTAAATAACCACTTTTGAAACCCTCACAGTGACCAAAATTGCCATTTTTACAGAGCTTTGCTTTCTCAAAATCTTCCATTTTGACCAATTTCAGGCACCGAAATGACTTTAAACACACTTATTTTAGTTGAACAAGTCATAATTCACATCCAACAGGCATTTAGAGTCAAAAGATTAAAAGTTAACATTTCATCCATGTTGACCATTTTGGGAAAGCTCGACAGGTCCGGAGTCATCTTTTTTTTCAGATAATTGATTTTTTGGAGTGTACCAAAAATGATTCAAAATGTCAATTGGATCGTGCCTCGTGTGAATAACCACTTTTTAATCACTCATAGTGACCAAAATTGCCATTTTTACAGAGTTTTGCTTACTCAAAAGCTTCAATTTTGACCAATTTCTGGCACAGAAATGACTTTAAACACACTTATTTTAGTTGAAAAAGTCATAATTCACATCCAACAGTCATTTACTGTCAAAAGATTAAATGTTAAAATTTCATCCATATTGACCATTTTGGGAATGTACGACAGGTCCGGCCGGAGTCATCGTTTTTCACCAGAAAATTGATTTTTTGGAGTGTACCAAAAATGATTCAAAATGTCAATTGGATTGTGCCTCATGTTGTATAACCACTTTTGAAACCCTCATAGTGACCAAAATTGCCCTTTTTACAGAGCTTTGCTTACTCAAAAGCTTCCATTTTGACCAATTTCAGGCACCGAAATGACTTTAAACACACGTATTTTAGTTGAAAAAGTCGTAATTTACATCCAACAGTCATTTAGAGTCAAAAGATTAAAAGTTACAATTTTATCCATGTTGACCATTTTGGGAAAGTTCGACAGGTCCGGAGTCATCGTTTTTCATCAGAAAATCGATTTTTTGGAGTGTACCAAAAATGTCTCAAAATGTCAATTGGATCAAAGCCTCATGTTGAATAACCACTTTTGAAACCCTCAAAGTGACCAAAATTGCAATTTTTACAGAGTTTTGCTTACTCAAAAGCTTCCATTTTGACCAATTTCAGGCACCGAAATGACTTTAAACACACTTCTTTTAGTTGAAAAAGTCATATTTCACATCCAACAGTCATTTAGGGTCAAAAGATTAAATGTTAAAATTTCATCCATATTGGCCATTTTGGCAACGTTCGACAGGTCCGGAGTGATCGTTTTTGCATCTGAAAATTGATTTTTTGGAGTGTACCAAAAATTATTCAAAATGTCAATTGGATCGTGCCTCATGTTGAATAACCACTTTTTAAACCCTCATAGTGACCAAAATTGCCATTTTTACAGAGCTTTGCTTACTCAAAAGCTTCTATTTTGACCAATTTCAGGCACCAAAATGACTTTAAACACACTTATTTTAGTTGAACAAGTCATAATTCACATCCAACAGTCATTTAGAGTCAAAAGATTAAAAGATCAAATTTCATCCATGTTGACCATTTTGGGAAAGTTCGACAGGTCCGGAGTCATCGTTTTTTCAGATAATTGATTTTTTCGAGTGTACCAAAAATGATTCAAAATGTCAATTGGATCGTGCCTCATGTTGAATAACCACTTTTGAAACCCTCACAGTGACCAAAATTGCCATTTTTACAGAGTTTTCTTACTCAAAAGCTTCCATTTTTACCAATTTCAGGCACCGAAATGACTTTAAACACACTTATTTTAGTTGAACAAGTCATAATTCACATCCAACAGTCATTTAGAGTCAAAAGATTAAATGTTAAAATTTCATCCATATTGACGATTTTGGGAAAGTTCGACAGGTCCGGAGTCATCGTTTTTCATCAGCAAATTGATATTTTGAAGTCTACCAAAAATGATTCAAAATGTCAATTGGATCGTGCCTCATTTTGAATAACCACTTTTGAAACCCTCAAAGTGACCAAAATTGCCATTTTTACAGAGTTTTGCTTACTTAAAAGCTTCCATTTTGACCAATTTCATGCACCGAAATTACTTTAAACACACTTATTTTAGTTGAAAAACTCATATTTCACAGCCAACAGTCATTTACAGTCAAAAGATTAAATGTTAAAATTTCATCCATATTGACGATTTTGGGAACGTTCGACAGGTCCGGAGTTGTCGTTTTTCATCAGAAAATTGATTTTTGGAGTGTACCAAAAATGATTCAAAATGTCAATTGGATCGTGCCTCATGTTGAATAACCACTTTTGAAACCCTCAGTGACCAAAATTGCCATTTTTACAGAGTTTTGCTTACTCAAAAGCTTCCATTTTGACCAATTTCAGGCACCAAAATGACTTTAAACAGACTTATTTTAGTTGAAAAAGTCATAATTCACATCCAACAGTCATTTAGAGTCAAAAGACTAAAAGTTAAAATTTCATCCATGTTGACCATTTTGGGAAAGTTCGACAGTTGCGGAGTCATCGTTTTTTCAGATAATTGATTTTTTGGAGTGTACCAAAAATGATTCAAAATGTCAATTGGATTGTGCCTCATGTTGTATAACCACTTTTGAAACCCTCATAGTGACCAAAATTGCCATTTTTACAGAGCTTTGCTTACTCAAAAGCTTCCATTTTGACCAATTTCAGGCACCGAAATGACTTTAAACACACTTATTTTAGTTGAAAAAGTCATAATTCACATCCAACAGTCATTTAGAGTCAAAAGATTAAAAGTTAAAATTTCATCCATGTTGACCATTTTGGGAAAGTTTGACAGGTCCGGAGTCATCGTTTTTTATTAGAGATTTGATTTTTTGGAGTGTACCAAAAATGATTCAAAATTTCATTTGGATCGTGCCTCATGTTAAATAACCACTTTTGAAACCCTCACAGTGACCAAAATTGCCATTTTTACAGAGCTTTGCTTTCTCAAAATCTTCCATTTTGACCAATTTCAGGCACCGAAATGACTTTAAACACACTTATTTTAGTTGAACAAGTCATAATTCACATCCAACAGGCATTTAGAGTCAAAAGATTAAAAGTTAACATTTCATCCATGTTGACCATTTTGGGAAAGCTCGACAGGTCCGGAGTCATCTTTTTTTTCAGATAATTGATTTTTTGGAGTGTACCAAAAATGATTCAAAATGTCAATTGGATCGTGCCTCGTGTGAATAACCACTTTTTAATCACTCATAGTGACCAAAATTGCCATTTTTACAGAGTTTTGCTTACTCAAAAGCTTCAATTTTGACCAATTTCTGGCACAGAAATGACTTTAAACACACTTATTTTAGTTGAAAAAGTCATAATTCACATCCAACAGTCATTTACTGTCAAAAGATTAAATGTTAAAATTTCATCCATATTGACCATTTTGGGAATGTACGACAGGTCCGGCCGGAGTCATCGTTTTTCACCAGAAAATTGATTTTTTGGAGTGTACCAAAAATGATTCAAAATGTCAATTGGATTGTGCCTCATGTTGTATAACCACTTTTGAAACCCTCATAGTGACCAAAATTGCCCTTTTTACAGAGCTTTGCTTACTCAAAAGCTTCCATTTTGACCAATTTCAGGCACCGAAATGACTTTAAACACACGTATTTTAGTTGAAAAAGTCGTAATTTACATCCAACAGTCATTTAGAGTCAAAAGATTAAAAGTTACAATTTTATCCATGTTGACCATTTTGGGAAAGTTCGACAGGTCCGGAGTCATCGTTTTTCATCAGAAAATCGATTTTTTGGAGTGTACCAAAAATGTCTCAAAATGTCAATTGGATCAAAGCCTCATGTTGAATAACCACTTTTGAAACCCTCAAAGTGACCAAAATTGCAATTTTTACAGAGTTTTGCTTACTCAAAAGCTTCCATTTTGACCAATTTCAGGCACCGAAATGACTTTAAACACACTTCTTTTAGTTGAAAAAGTCATATTTCACATCCAACAGTCATTTAGGGTCAAAAGATTAAATGTTAAAATTTCATCCATATTGGCCATTTTGGCAACGTTCGACAGGTCCGGAGTGATCGTTTTTGCATCTGAAAATTGATTTTTTGGAGTGTACCAAAAATTATTCAAAATGTCAATTGGATCGTGCCTCATGTTGAATAACCACTTTTTAAACCCTCATAGTGACCAAAATTGCCATTTTTACAGAGCTTTGCTTACTCAAAAGCTTCTATTTTGACCAATTTCAGGCACCAAAATGACTTTAAACACACTTATTTTAGTTGAACAAGTCATAATTCACATCCAACAGTCATTTAGAGTCAAAAGATTAAAAGATCAAATTTCATCCATGTTGACCATTTTGGGAAAGTTCGACAGGTCCGGAGTCATCGTTTTTTCAGATAATTGATTTTTTCGAGTGTACCAAAAATGATTCAAAATGTCAATTGGATCGTGCCTCATGTTGAATAACCACTTTTGAAACCCTCACAGTGACCAAAATTGCCATTTTTACAGAGTTTTCTTACTCAAAAGCTTCCATTTTTACCAATTTCAGGCACCGAAATGACTTTAAACACACTTATTTTAGTTGAACAAGTCATAATTCACATCCAACAGTCATTTAGAGTCAAAAGATTAAATGTTAAAATTTCATCCATATTGACGATTTTGGGAAAGTTCGACAGGTCCGGAGTCATCGTTTTTCATCAGCAAATTGATATTTTGAAGTCTACCAAAAATGATTCAAAATGTCAATTGGATCGTGCCTCATTTTGAATAACCACTTTTGAAACCCTCAAAGTGACCAAAATTGCCATTTTTACAGAGTTTTGCTTACTTAAAAGCTTCCATTTTGACCAATTTCATGCACCGAAATTACTTTAAACACACTTATTTTAGTTGAAAAACTCATATTTCACAGCCAACAGTCATTTACAGTCAAAAGATTAAATGTTAAAATTTCATCCATATTGACGATTTTGGGAACGTTCGACAGGTCCGGAGTTGTCGTTTTTCATCAGAAAATTGATTTTTGGAGTGTACCAAAAATGATTCAAAATGTCAATTGGATCGTGCCTCATGTTGAATAACCACTTTTGAAACCCTCAGTGACCAAAATTGCCATTTTTACAGAGTTTTGCTTACTCAAAAGCTTCCATTTTGACCAATTTCAGGCACCAAAATGACTTTAAACAGACTTATTTTAGTTGAAAAAGTCATAATTCACATCCAACAGTCATTTAGAGTCAAAAGACTAAAAGTTAAAATTTCATCCATGTTGACCATTTTGGGAAAGTTCGACAGTTGCGGAGTCATCGTTTTTTCAGATAATTGATTTTTTGGAGTGTACCAAAAACGATTCGAAATGTCAATTGGATCGTGCCTCATGTTGAATAATTGCTTTTGAAACCCTCACAGTGACCAAAATTGCCATTTTTACAGAGCTTTGCTTACTCAAAAGCTTCCATTTTGACCAATTTCAGGCACCGAAATGACTTTAAACACACTTATTTTAGTTGAAAAAGTCATAATTCACATCCAACAGTCATTTAGAGTCAAAAGATTAAAAGTTAAAATTTCATCCATGTTGACCATTTTGGGAAAGTTCGACAGTTCCGGAGTCATCGTTTTTTCAGATAATTGATTTTTTTGGACTGTACCAAAAATGATTCAGAATGTCAATTGGATCGTGCCTCATGTTGAATAACCACTTTTGAAACTCTCACAGTGACCAAAATTGCCATTTTTACAGAGTTTTGCTTACTCAAAAGCTTCCATTTTGACCAATTTCAGGCACCGAAATGACTTTAAACACACTTATTTTAGTTGAAAAAGTCATAATTCACATCCAACAGTCATTTAGAGTCAAAAGATTAAAAGTTAAAATTTCATCCATATTGACCATTTTGGGAAAGTTCGACAGGTCCGGAGGCATCGTTTTTCATCAGAAATTTGATTTTTTGGAGTATACCAAAAATGATTCAAAATGTCAATTGGATCGTGCCACATGTTGCATAACCACTTTTGAAACCCTCACAGTGACCAAAATTGCCATTTTTACAGAGCTTTGCTTACTCAAAAGCTTCCATTTTGACCAATTTCAGGCACCGAAATGACTTTAAACACACTTATTTTAGTTGAAAAAGTCATAATTCACATCCAACAGTCATTTAGAGTCAAAAGATTAAAAGTTAAAATTTCATCCATGTTGACCATTTTGGGAAAGTTTGACAGGTCCGGAGTCATCGTTTTTTATTAGAGATTTGATTTTTTGAAATGTACCAAAAATGATTCAAAATGTCATTTGGATCGTGCCTCATGTTAAATAACCACTTTTGAAACCCTCATAGTGACCAAAATTGCCATTTTTACAGAGCTTTGCTTACTCAAAAGCTTCCATTTTGACCAATTTCAGGCACCGAAATGACTTTAAACACACGTATTTTAGTTGAAAAAGTCGTAATTTACATCCAACAGTCATTTAGAGTCAAAAGATTAAAAGTTACAATTTTATCCATGTTGACCATTTTGGGAAAGTTCGACAGGTCCGGAGGCATCGTTTTTCATCAGAAATTTGATTTTTTGGAGTATACCAAAAATGATTCAAAATGTCAATTGGATCGTGCCACATGTTGCATAACCACTTTTGAAACCCTCACAGTGACCAAAATTGCCATTTTTACAGAGCTTTGCTTACTCAAAAGCTTCCATTTTGACCAATTTCAGGCACCGAAATGACTTTAAACACACTTATTTTAGTTGAAAAAGTCATAATTCACATCCAACAGTCATTTAGAGTCAAAAGATTAAAAGTTAAAATTTCATCCATATTGACCATTTTGGGAAAGTTCGACAGGTCCGGAGTCATCGTTTTTCATCAGAAATTTGATTTTTTGGAGTGTACCAAAAATGATTCAAAATGTCAATTGGATTGTGCCTCATGTTGAATAACCACTTTTGAAACCCTCATAGTGACCAAAATTGCCATTTTTACAGAGCTTTGCTAACTCAAAAGCTTCCATTTTGACCAATTTCAGGCACCGAAATGACTTTAAACACACGTATTTTAGTTGAAAAAGTCATAATTCACATCCAACAGTCATTTAGAGTCAAAAGATTAAAAGTTAAAATTTCATCCATATTGACCATTTTGGGAAAGTTCGACAGGTCCGGAGGCATCGTTTTTCATCAGAAATTTGATTTTTTGGAGTATACCAAAAATGATTCAAAATGTCAATTGGATCGTGCCACATGTTGCATAACCACTTTTGAAACCCTCACAGTGACCAAAATTGCCATTTTTACAGAGCTTTGCTTACTCAAAAGCTTCCATTTTGACCAATTTCAGGCACCGAAATGACTTTAAACACACTTATTTTAGTTGAAAAAGTCATAATTCACATCCAACAGTCATTTAGAGTCAAAAGATTAAAAGTTAAAATTTCATCCATATTGACCATTTTGGGAAAGTTCGACAGGTCCGGAGTCATCGTTTTTCATCAGAAATTTGATTTTTTGGAGTGTACCAAAAATGATTCAAAATGTCAATTGGATTGTGCCTCATGTTGAATAACCACTTTTGAAACCCTCATAGTGACCAAAATTGCCATTTTTACAGAGCTTTGCTAACTCAAAAGCTTCCATTTTGACCAATTTCAGGCACCGAAATGACTTTAAACACACTTATTTTAGTTGCAAAAGTCGTAATTTACATCCAACAGTCATTTAGAGTCAAAAGATTAAAAGTTAAAATTTCATCCATATTGGCCATTTTGGCAACGTTCGACAGGTCCGGAGTGATCGTTTTTGCATCAGAAAATTGATTTTTTGGAGTGTACCAAAAATTATTCAAAATGTCAATTGGATCGTGCCTCATGTTGAATAACCACTTTTGAAACCCTCACAGTGACCAAAATTGCCATTTTTACAGAGTTTTGCTTACTCAAAAGCTTCAATTTTGACTAATTTCAGGTACCGAAATTACTTTAAACACACTTATTTTAGTTGAAAAACTCATAATTCACATCCAACAGTCATTTACAGTCAAAAGATTAAATGTTAAAATGTAATCCATATTGACCATTTTGGGAACGTTCGACAAGTCCGGAGTCATCGTTTTTCATCAGAAAATTGATTTTTTTACTGTACCAAAAATTATTCAAAATGTCAATTGGATCGTGCCTCATGTTGAATAACCACTTTTGAAACCCTCATAGTGACCAAAATTGCCATTTTTACAGAGCTTTGCTTACTCAAAAGCTTCCATTTAGACCAATTTCAGGCACCGAAATGACTTTAAACACACTTATTTTAGTTGAAAAAGTCATAATTCACATCCAACAGTCATTTAGAGTCAAAAGATTAAAAGTTAAAATTTCATCCATGTTGACCATTTTGGGAAAGTTTGACAGGTCCGGAGTCATCGTTTTTTATTAGAGATTTGATTTTTTGAAATGTACCAAAAATGATTCAAAATGTCATTTGGATCGTGCCTCATGTTAAATAACCACTTTTGAAACCCTCATAGTGACCAAAATTGCCATTTTTACAGAGCTTTGCTTACTCAAAAGCTTCCATTTTGACCAATTTCAGGCACCGAAATGACTTTAAACACACGTATTTTAGTTGAAAAAGTCGTAATTTACATCCAACAGTCATTTAGAGTCAAAAGATTAAAAGTTACAATTTTATCCATGTTGACCATTTTGGGAAAGTTCGACAGGTCCGGAGTCATCGTTTTTCATCAGAAAATCGATTTTTTGGAGTGTACCAAAAATGTCTCAAAATGTCAATTGGATCAAAGCCTCATGTTGAATAACCACTTTTGAAACCCTCAAAGTGACCAAAATTGCAATTTTTACAGAGTTTTGCTTACTCAAAAGCTTCCATTTTGACCAATTTCAGGCACCGAAATGACTTTAAACACACTTCTTTTAGTTGAAAAAGTCATATTTCACATCCAACAGTCATTTAGGGTCAAAAGATTAAATGTTAAAATTTCATCCATATTGGCCATTTTGGCAACGTTCGACAGGTCCGGAGTGATCGTTTTTGCATCTGAAAATTGATTTTTTTGGAGTGTACCAAAAATTATTCAAAATGTCAATTGGATCGTGCCTCATGTTGAATAACCACTTTTTAAACCCTCATAGTGACCAAAATTGCCATTTTTACAGAGCTTTGCTTACTCAAAAGCTTCTATTTTGACCAATTTCAGGCACCAAAATGACTTTAAACACACTTATTTTAGTTGAACAAGTCATAATTCACATCCAACAGTCATTTAGAGTCAAAAGATTAAAAGATCAAATTTCATCCATGTTGACCATTTTGGGAAAGTTCGACAGGTCCGGAGTCATCGTTTTTTCAGATAATTGATTTTTTCGAGTGTACCAAAAATGATTCAAAATGTCAATTGGATCGTGCCTCATGTTGAATAACCACTTTTGAAACCCTCACAGTGACCAAAATTGCCATTTTTACAGAGTTTTCTTACTCAAAAGCTTCCATTTTTACCAATTTCAGGCACCGAAATGACTTTAAACACACTTATTTTAGTTGAACAAGTCATAATTCACATCCAACAGTCATTTAGAGTCAAAAGATTAAATGTTAAAATTTCATCCATATTGACGATTTTGGGAAAGTTCGACAGGTCCGGAGTCATCGTTTTTCATCAGCAAATTGATATTTTGAAGTCTACCAAAAATGATTTAAAATGTCAATTGGATCGTGCCTCATTTTGAATAACCACTTTTGAAACCCTCAAAGTGACCGAAATTGCCATTTTTACAGAGTTTTGCTTACTTAAAAGCTTCCATTTTGACCAATTTCATGCACCGAAATTACTTTAAACACACTTATTTTAGTTGAAAAACTCATATTTCACAGCCAACAGTCATTTACAGTCAAAAGATTAAATGTTAAAATTTCATCCATATTGACGATTTTGGGAACGTTCGACAGGTCCGGAGTCGTCGCTTTTCATCAGAAAATTGATTTTTGGAGTGTACCAAAAATGATTCAAAATGTCAATTGGATCGTGCCTCATGTTGAATAACCACTTTTGAAACCCTCAGTGACCAAAATTGCCATTTTTACAGAGTTTTGCTTACTCAAAAGCTTCCATTTTGACCAATTTCAGGCACCAAAATGACTTTAAACAGACTTATTTTAGTTGAAAAAGTCATAATTCACATCCAACAGTCATTTAGAGACAAAAGACTAAAAGTTAAAATTTCATCCATGTTGACCATTTTGGGAAAGTTCGACATTTGCGGAGTCATCGTTTTTTCAGATAATTGATTTTTTGAAGTGTACCAAAAACGATTCGAAATGTCAATTGGATCGTGCCTCATGTTGAATAATTGCTTGTGAAACCCTCACAGTGACCAAAATTGCCATTTTTACAGAGCTTTGCTTACTCAAAAGCTTCCATTTTGACCAATTTCAGGCACCGAAATGACTTTAAACACACTTATTTTAGTTGAACAAGTCATAATTCACATCCAACAGTCATTTAGAGTCAAAAGATTAAAAGTTAAAATTTCATCCATGTTGACCATTTTGGGAAAGTTCGACAGTTCCGGAGTCATCGTTTTTTCAGATAATTGATTTTTTTGGACTGTACCAAAAATGATTCAGAATGTCAATTGGATCGTGCCTCATGTTGAATAACCACTTTTGAAACTCTCACAGTGACCAAAATTGCCATTTTTACAGAGTTTTGCTTACTCAAAAGCTTCCATTTTGACCAATTTCAGGCACCGAAATGACTTTAAAAACACTTATTTTAGTTGAAAAAGTCATAATTCACATCCAACAGTCATTTAGAGTCAAAAGATTAAAAGTTAAAATTTCATCCATATTGACAATTTTGGGAAAGTTCGACAGGTCCGGAGTCATCGTTTTTCATCAGAAAATTGATTTTTTGGAGTATACCAAAAATGATTCAAAATGTCAATTGGATCGTGCCTCATGTTGCATAACCACTTTTGAAACCCTCACAGTGACCAAAATTGCCATTTTTACAGAGCTTTGCTTACTCAAAAGCTTCCATTTTGACCAATTTCAGGCACCGAAATGACTTTAAACACACTTATTTTAGTTGAAAAAGTCATAATTCACATCCAACAGTCATTTAGAGTCAAAAGATTAAAAGTTAAAATTTCATCCATATTGACCATTTTGGGAAAGCTCGACAGGTCCGGAGTCATCGTTTTTCATCAGAAATTGGATTTTTTGGAGTGTACCAAAAATGATTCAAGATGTCAATTGGATCGGGCCTCGTGTGAATAACCACTTTTTATTCACTCATAGTGACCAAAATTGCCATTTTTACAGAGTTTTGCTTACTCAAAAGCTTCAATTTTGACCAATTTCTGGCACAGAAATGACTTTAAACACACTTATTTTAGTTGAAAAAGTTGTAATTTACATCCAACAGTCATTTAGAGTCAAAAGTTTAAAAGTTAAAATTTCATCCATGTTGACCATTTTGGGAAAGTTCGACAGGTCCGGAGTGATCGTTTTTGCATCAGAAAATTGATTTTTTGGAGTGTACCAAAAATTATTCAAAATGTCAATTGGATCGTGCCTCATGTTGAATAACCACTTTTGAAACCCTCACAGTGACCAAAATTGCCATTTTTACAGAGTTTTGCTTACTCAAAAGCTTCAATTTTGACTAATTTCAGGTACCGAAATTACTTTAAACACACTTATTTTAGTTGAAAAACTCATAATTCACATCCAACAGTCATTTACAGTCAAAAGATTAAATGTTAAAATGTAATCCATATTGACCATTTTGGGAACGTTCGACAAGTCCGGAGTCATCGTTTTTCATCAGAAAATTGATTTTTTTACTGTACCAAAAATTATTCAAAATGTCAATTGGATCGTGCCTCATGTTGAATAACCACTTTTGAAACCCTCATAGTGACCAAAATTGCCATTTTTACAGAGCTTTGCTTACTCAAAAGCTTCCATTTTGACCAATTTCAGGCACCGAAATGACTTTAAACACACTTATTTTAGTTGAAAAAGTCATAATTCACATCCAACAGTCATTTAGAGTCAAAAGATTAAAAGTTAAAATTTCATCCATGTTGACCATTTTGGGAAAGTTTGACAGGTCCGGAGTCATCGTTTTTTATTAGAGATTTGATTTTTTGAAATGTACCAAAAATGATTCAAAATGTCATTTGGATCGTGCCTCATGTTAAATAACCACTTTTGAAACCGTCACAGTGACCAAAATTGCCATTTTTACAGAGCTTTGCTTTCTCAAAATCTTCCATTTTGACCAATTTCAGGCACCGAAATGACTTTAAACACACTTATTTTAGTTGAACAAGTCATAATTCACATCCAACAGGCATTTAGAGTCAAAAGATTAAAAGTTAACATTTCATCCATGTTGACCATTTTGGGAAAGCTCGACAGGTCCGGAGTCATCTTTTTTTTCAGATTATTGATTTTTTGGAGTGTACCAAAAATGATTCAAAATGTCAATGGATCGTGCCTCGTGTGAATAACCACTTTTTAATCACTCATAGTGACCAAAATTGCCATTTTTACAGAGTTTTGCTTACTCAAAAGCTTCAATTTTGACCAATTTCTGGCACAGAAATGACTTTAAACACACTTATTTTAGTTGAAAAAGTCATAATTCACATCCAACTGTCATTTACTGTCAAAAGATTAAATGTTAAAATTTCATCCATATTGACCATTTTGGGAATGTACGACAGGTCCGGCCGGAGTCATCGTTTTTCACCAGAAAATTGATTTTTTGGAGTGTACCAAAAATGATTCAAAATGTCAATTGGATTGTGCCTCATGTTGTATAACCACTTTTGAAACCCTCATAGTGACCAAAATTGCCATTTTTACAGAGCTTTGCTTACTCAAAAGCTTCCATTTTGACCAATTTCAGGCACCGAAATGACTTTAAACACACGTATTTTAGTTGAAAAAGTCGTAATTTACATCCAACAGTCATTTAGAGTCAAAAGATTAAAAGTTACAATTTTATCCATGTTGACCATTTTGGGAAAGTTCGACAGGTCCGGAGTCATCGTTTTTCATCAGAAAATCGATTTTTTGGAGTGTACCAAAAATGATTCAAAATGTCAATTGGATTGTGCCTCATGTTGTATAACCACTTTTGAAACCCTCATAGTGACCAAAATTGCCATTTTTACAGAGCTTTGCTTACTCAAAAGCTTCCATTTTGACCAATTTCAGGCACCGAAATGACTTTAAACACACTTATTTTAGTTGAAAAAGTCATAATTCACATCCAACAGTCATTTAGAGTCAAAAGATTAAAAGTTAAAATTTCTTCCATGTTGACCATTTTGGGAAAGTTTGACAGGTCCGGAGTCATCGTTTTTTATTAGAGATTTGATTTTTTGGAGTGTACCAAAAATGATTCAAAATTTCATTTGGATCGTGCCTCATGTTAAATAACCACTTTTGAAACCCTCACAGTGACCAAAATTGCCATTTTTACAGAGCTTTGCTTTCTCAAAATCTTCCATTTTGACCAATTTCAGGCACCGAAATGACTTTAAACACACTTATTTTAGTTGAACAAGTCATAATTCACATCCAACAGGCATTTAGAGTCAAAAGATTAAAAGTTAACATTTCATCCATGTTGACCATTTTGGGAAAGCTCGACAGGTCCGGAGTCATCTTTTTTTTCAGATAATTGATTTTTTGGAGTGTACCAAAAATGATTCAAAATGTCAATTGGATCGTGCCTCGTGTGAATAACCACTTTTTAATCACTCATAGTGACCAAAATTGCCATTTTTACAGAGTTTTGCTTACTCAAAAGCTTCAATTTTGACCAATTTCTGGCACAGAAATGACTTTAAACACACTTATTTTAGTTGAAAAAGTCATAATTCACATCCAACAGTCATTTACTGTCAAAAGATTAAATGTTAAAATTTCATCCATATTGACCATTTTGGGAATGTACGACAGGTCCGGCCGGAGTCATCGTTTTTCACCAGAAAATTGATTTTTTGGAGTGTACCAAAAATGATTCAAAATGTCAATTGGATTGTGCCTCATGTTGTATAACCACTTTTGAAACCCTCATAGTGACCAAAATTGCCCTTTTTACAGAGCTTTGCTTACTCAAAAGCTTCCATTTTGACCAATTTCAGGCACCGAAATGACTTTAAACACACGTATTTTAGTTGAAAAAGTCGTAATTTACATCCAACAGTCATTTAGAGTCAAAAGATTAAAAGTTACAATTTTATCCATGTTGACCATTTTGGGAAAGTTCGACAGGTCCGGAGTCATCGTTTTTCATCAGAAAATCGATTTTTTGGAGTGTACCAAAAATGTCTCAAAATGTCAATTGGATCAAAGCCTCATGTTGAATAACCACTTTTGAAACCCTCAAAGTGACCAAAATTGCAATTTTTACAGAGTTTTGCTTACTCAAAAGCTTCCATTTTGACCAATTTCAGGCACCGAAATGACTTTAAACACACTTCTTTTAGTTGAAAAAGTCATATTTCACATCCAACAGTCATTTAGGGTCAAAAGATTAAATGTTAAAATTTCATCCATATTGGCCATTTTGGCAACGTTCGACAGGTCCGGAGTGATCGTTTTTGCATCTGAAAATTGATTTTTTGGAGTGTACCAAAAAGTATTCAAAATGTCAATTGGATCGTGCCTCATGTTGAATAACCACTTTTTAAACCCTCATAGTGACCAAAATTGCCATTTTTACAGAGCTTTGCTTACTCAAAAGCTTCTATTTTGACCAATTTCAGGCACCAAAATGACTTTAAACACACTTATTTTAGTTGAACAAGTCATAATTCACATCCAACAGTCATTTAGAGTCAAAAGATTAAAAGATCAAATTTCATCCATGTTGACCATTTTGGGAAAGTTCGACAGGTCCGGAGTCATCGTTTTTTCAGATAATTGATTTTTTCGAGTGTACCAAAAATGATTCAAAATGTCAATTGGATCGTGCCTCATGTTGAATAACCACTTTTGAAACCCTCACAGTGACCAAAATTGCCATTTTGACAGAGTTTTCTTACTCAAAAGCTTCCATTTTTACCAATTTCAGGCACCGAAATGACTTTAAACACACTTATTTTAGTTGAACAAGTCATAATTCACATCCAACAGTCATTTAGAGTCAAAAGATTAAATGTTAAAATTTCATCCATATTGACGATTTTGGGAAAGTTCGACAGGTCCGGAGTCATCGTTTTTCATCAGCAAATTGATATTTTGAAGTCTACCAAAAATGATTCAAAATGTCAATTGGATCGTGCCTCATTTTGAATAACCACTTTTGAAACCCTCAAAGTGACCAAAATTGCCATTTTTACAGAGTTTTGCTTACTTAAAAGCTTCCATTTTGACCAATTTCATGCACCGAAATTACTTTAAACACACTTATTTTAGTTGAAAAACTCATATTTCACAGCCAACAGTCATTTACAGTCAAAAGATTAAATGTTAAAATTTCATCCATATTGACGATTTTGGGAACGTTCGACAGGTCCGGAGTTGTCGTTTTTCATCAGAAAATTGATTTTTGGAGTGTACCAAAAATGATTCAAAATGTCAATTGGATCGTGCCTCATGTTGAATAACCACTTTTGAAACCCTCAGTGACCAAAATTGCCATTTTTACAGAGTTTTGCTTACTCAAAAGCTTCCATTTTGACCAATTTCAGGCACCAAAATGACTTTAAACAGACTTATTTTAGTTGAAAAAGTCATAATTCACATCCAACAGTCATTTAGAGTCAAAAGACTAAAAGTTAAAATTTCATCCATGTTGACCATTTTGGGAAAGTTCGACAGTTGCGGAGTCATCGTTTTTTCAGATAATTGATTTTTTGGAGTGTACCAAAAACGATTCGAAATGTCAATTGGATCGTGCCTCATGTTGAATAATTGCTTTTGAAACCCTCACAGTGACCAAAATTGCCATTTTTACAGAGCTTTGCTTACTCAAAAGCTTCCATTTTGACCAATTTCAGGCACCGAAATGACTTTAAACACACTTATTTTAGTTGAAAAAGTCGTAATTTACATCCAACAGTCATTTAGAGTCAAAAGATTAAAAGTTACAATTTTATCCATGTTGACCATTTTGGGAAAGTTCGACAGGTCCGGAGTCATCGTTTTTCATCAGAAAATCGATTTTTTGGAGTGTACCAAAAATGTCTCAAAATGTCAATTGGATCAAAGCCTCATGTTGAATAACCACTTTTGAAACCCTCAAAGTGACCAAAATTGCAATTTTTACAGAGTTTTGCTTACTCAAAAGCTTCCATTTTGACCAATTTCAGGCACCGAAATGACTTTAAACACACTTCTTTTAGTTGAAAAAGTCATATTTCACATCCAACAGTCATTTAGGGTCAAAAGATTAAATGTTAAAATTTCATCCATATTGGCCATTTTGGCAACGTTCGACAGGTCCGGAGTGATCGTTTTTGCATCTGAAAATTGATTTTTTGGAGTGTACCAAAAAGTATTCAAAATGTCAATTGGATCGTGCCTCATGTTGAATAACCACTTTTTAAACCCTCATAGTGACCAAAATTGCCATTTTTACAGAGCTTTGCTTACTCAAAAGCTTCTATTTTGACCAATTTCAGGCACCAAAATGACTTTAAACACACTTATTTTAGTTGAACAAGTCATAATTCACATCCAACAGTCATTTAGAGTCAAAAGATTAAAAGATCAAATTTCATCCATGTTGACCATTTTGGGAAAGTTCGACAGGTCCGGAGTCATCGTTTTTTCAGATAATTGATTTTTTCGAGTGTACCAAAAATGATTCAAAATGTCAATTGGATCGTGCCTCATGTTGAATAACCACTTTTGAAACCCTCACAGTGACCAAAATTGCCATTTTGACAGAGTTTTCTTACTCAAAAGCTTCCATTTTTACCAATTTCAGGCACCGAAATGACTTTAAACACACTTATTTTAGTTGAACAAGTCATAATTCACATCCAACAGTCATTTAGAGTCAAAAGATTAAATGTTAAAATTTCATCCATATTGACGATTTTGGGAAAGTTCGACAGGTCCGGAGTCATCGTTTTTCATCAGCAAATTGATATTTTGAAGTCTACCAAAAATGATTCAAAATGTCAATTGGATCGTGCCTCATTTTGAATAACCACTTTTGAAACCCTCAAAGTGACCAAAATTGCCATTTTTACAGAGTTTTGCTTACTTAAAAGCTTCCATTTTGACCAATTTCATGCACCGAAATTACTTTAAACACACTTATTTTAGTTGAAAAACTCATATTTCACAGCCAACAGTCATTTACAGTCAAAAGATTAAATGTTAAAATTTCATCCATATTGACGATTTTGGGAACGTTCGACAGGTCCGGAGTTGTCGTTTTTCATCAGAAAATTGATTTTTGGAGTGTACCAAAAATGATTCAAAATGTCAATTGGATCGTGCCTCATGTTGAATAACCACTTTTGAAACCCTCAGTGACCAAAATTGCCATTTTTACAGAGTTTTGCTTACTCAAAAGCTTCCATTTTGACCAATTTCAGGCACCAAAATGACTTTAAACAGACTTATTTTAGTTGAAAAAGTCATAATTCACATCCAACAGTCATTTAGAGTCAAAAGACTAAAAGTTAAAATTTCATCCATGTTGACCATTTTGGGAAAGTTCGACAGTTGCGGAGTCATCGTTTTTTCAGATAATTGATTTTTTGGAGTGTACCAAAAACGATTCGAAATGTCAATTGGATCGTGCCTCATGTTGAATAATTGCTTTTGAAACCCTCACAGTGACCAAAATTGCCATTTTTACAGAGCTTTGCTTACTCAAAAGCTTCCATTTTGACCAATTTCAGGCACCGAAATGACTTTAAACACACTTATTTTAGTTGAAAAAGTCATAATTCACATCCAACAGTCATTTAGAGTCAAAAGATTAAAAGTTAAAATTTCATCCATGTTGACCATTTTGGGAAAGTTCGACAGTTCCGGAGTCATCGTTTTTTCAGATAATTGATTTTTTTGGACTGTACCAAAAATGATTCAGAATGTCAATTGGATCGTGCCTCATGTTGAATAACCACTTTTGAAACTCTCACAGTGACCAAAATTGCCATTTTTACAGAGTTTTGCTTACTCAAAAGCTTCCATTTTGACCAATTTCAGGCACCGAAATGACTTTAAACACACTTATTTTAGTTGAAAAAGTCATAATTCACATCCAACAGTCATTTAGAGTCAAAAGATTAAAAGTTAAAATTTCATCCATATTGACCATTTTGGGAAAGTTCGACAGGTCCGGAGGCATCGTTTTTCATCAGAAATTTGATTTTTTGGAGTATACCAAAAATGATTCAAAATGTCAATTGGATCGTGCCACATGTTGCATAACCACTTTTGAAACCCTCACAGTGACCAAAATTGCCATTTTTACAGAGCTTTGCTTACTCAAAAGCTTCCATTTTGACCAATTTCAGGCACCGAAATGACTTTAAACACACTTATTTTAGTTGAAAAAGTCATAATTCACATCCAACAGTCATTTAGAGTCAAAAGATTAAAAGTTAAAATTTCATCCATATTGACCATTTTGGGAAAGTTCGACAGGTCCGGAGTCATCGTTTTTCATCAGAAATTTGATTTTTTGGAGTGTACCAAAAATGATTCAAAATGTCAATTGGATTGTGCCTCATGTTGAATAACCACTTTTGAAACCCTCATAGTGACCAAAATTGCCATTTTTACAGAGCTTTGCTAACTCAAAAGCTTCCATTTTGACCAATTTCAGGCACCGAAATGACTTTAAACACACTTATTTTAGTTGCAAAAGTCGCAATTTACATCCAACAGTCATTTAGAGTCAAAAGATTAAAAGTTAAAATTTCATCCATATTGGCCATTTTGGCAACGTTCGACAGGTCCGGAGTGATCGTTTTTGCATCAGAAAATTGATTTTTTGGAGTGTACCAAAAATTATTCAAAATGTCAATTGGATCGTGCCTCATGTTGAATAACCACTTTTGAAACCCTCACAGTGACCAAAATTGCCATTTTTACAGAGTTTTGCTTACTCAAAAGCTTCAATTTTGACTAATTTCAGGTACCGAAATTACTTTAAACACACTTATTTTAGTTGAAAAACTCATAATTCACATCCAACAGTCATTTACAGTCAAAAGATTAAATGTTAAAATGTAATCCATATTGACCATTTTGGGAACGTTCGACAAGTCCGGAGTCATCGTTTTTCATCAGAAAATTGATTTTTTTACTGTACCAAAAATTATTCAAAATGTCAATTGGATCGTGCCTCATGTTGAATAACCACTTTTGAAACCCTCATAGTGACCAAAATTGCCATTTTTACAGAGCTTTGCTTACTCAAAAGCTTCCATTTTGACCAATTTCAGGCACCGAAATGACTTTAAACACACTTATTTTAGTTGAAAAAGTCATAATTCACATCCAACAGTCATTTAGAGTCAAAAGATTAAAAGTTAAAATTTCATCCATGTTGACCATTTTGGGAAAGTTTGACAGGTCCGGAGTCATCGTTTTTTATTAGAGATTTGATTTTTTGAAATGTACCAAAAATGATTCAAAATGTCATTTGGATCGTGCCTCATGTTAAATAACCACTTTTGAAACCCTCATAGTGACCAAAATTGCCATTTTTACAGAGCTTTGCTTACTCAAAAGCTTCCATTTTGACCAATTTCAGGCACCGAAATGACTTTAAACACACGTATTTTAGTTGAAAAAGTCGTAATTTACATCCAACAGTCATTTAGAGTCAAAAGATTAAAAGTTACAATTTTATCCACGTTGACCATTTTGGGAAAGTTCGACAGGTCCGGAGTCATCGTTTTTCATCAGAAAATCGATTTTTTGGAGTGTACCAAAAATGTCTCAAAATGTCAATTGGATCAAAGCCTCATGTTGAATAACCACTTTTGAAACCCTGAAAGTGACCAAAATTGCAATTTTTACAGAGTTTTGCTTACTCAAAAGCTTCCATTTTGACCAATTTCAGGCACCGAAATGACTTTAAACACACTTCTTTTAGTTGAAAAAGTCATATTTCACATCCAACAGTCATTTAGGGTCAAAAGATTAAATGTTAAAATTTCATCCATATTGGCCATTTTGGCAACGTTCGACAGGTCCGGAGTGATTGTTTTTGCATCTGAAAATTGATTTTTTTGGAGTGTACCAAAAATTATTCAAAATGTCAATTGGATCGTGCCTCATGTTGAATAACCACTTTTTAAACCCTCATAGTGACCAAAATTGCCATTTTTACAGAGCTTTGCTTACTCAAAAGCTTCTATTTTGACCAATTTCAGGCACCAAAATGACTTTAAACACACTTATTTTAGTTGAACAAGTCATAATTCACATCCAACAGTCATTTAGAGTCAAAAGATTAAAAGATCAAATTTCATCCATGTTGACCATTTTGGGAAAGTTCGACAGGTCCGGAGTCATCGTTTTTTCAGATAATTGATTTTTTCGAGTGTACCAAAAATGATTCAAAATGTCAATTGGATCGTGCCTCATGTTGAATAACCACTTTTGAAACCCTCACAGTGACCAAAATTGCCATTTTTACAGAGTTTTCTTACTCAAAAGCTTCCATTTTTACCAATTTCAGGCACCGAAATGACTTTAAACACACTTATTTTAGTTGAACAAGTCATAATTCACATCCAACAGTCATTTAGAGTCAAAAGATTAAATGTTAAAATTTCATCCATATTGACGATTTTGGGAAAGTTCGACAGGTCCGGAGTCATCGTTTTTCATCAGCAAATTGATATTTTGAAGTCTACCAAAAATGATTTAAAATGTCAATTGGATCGTGCCTCATTTTGAATAACCACTTTTGAAACCCTCAAAGTGACCGAAATTGCCATTTTTACAGAGTTTTGCTTACTTAAAAGCTTCCATTTTGACCAATTTCATGCACCGAAATTACTTTAAACACACTTATTTTAGTTGAAAAACTCATATTTCACAGCCAACAGTCATTTACAGTCAAAAGATTAAATGTTAAAATTTCATCCATATTGACGATTTTGGGAACGTTCGACAGGTCCGGAGTCGTCGCTTTTCATCAGAAAATTGATTTTTGGAGTGTACCAAAAATGATTCAAAATGTCAATTGGATCGTGCCTCATGTTGAATAACCACTTTTGAAACCCTCAGTGACCAAAATTGCCATTTTTACAGAGTTTTGCTTACTCAAAAGCTTCCATTTTGACCAATTTCAGGCACCAAAATGACTTTAAACAGACTTATTTTAGTTGAAAAAGTCATAATTCACATCCAACAGTCATTTAGAGACAAAAGACTAAAAGTTAAAATTTCATCCATGTTGACCATTTTGGGAAAGTTCGACATTTGCGGAGTCATCGTTTTTTCAGATAATTGATTTTTTGAAGTGTACCAAAAACGATTCGAAATGTCAATTGGATCGTGCCTCATGTTGAATAATTGCTTTTGAAACCCTCACAGTGACCAAAATTGCCATTTTTACAGAGCTTTGCTTACTCAAAAGCTTCCATTTTGACCAATTTCAGGCACCGAAATGACTTTAAACACACTTATTTTAGTTGAACAAGTCATAATTCACATCCAACAGTCATTTAGAGTCAAAAGATTAAAAGTTAAAATTTCATCCATGTTGACCATTTTGGGAAAGTTCGACAGTTCCGGAGTCATCGTTTTTTCAGATAATTGATTTTTTTGGACTGTACCAAAAATGATTCAGAATGTCAATTGGATCGTGCCTCATGTTGAATAACCACTTTTGAAACTCTCACAGTGACCAAAATTGCCATTTTTACAGAGTTTTGCTTACTCAAAAGCTTCCATTTTGACCAATTTCAGGCACCGAAATGACTTTAAAAACACTTATTTTAGTTGAAAAAGTCATAATTCACATCCAACAGTCATTTAGAGTCAAAAGATTAAAAGTTAAAATTTCATCCATATTGACAATTTTGGGAAAGTTCGACAGGTCCGGAGTCATCGTTTTTCATCAGAAAATTGATTTTTTGGAGTATACCAAAAATGATTCAAAATGTCAATTGGATCGTGCCTCATGTTGCATAACCACTTTTGAAACCCTCACAGTGACCAAAATTGCCATTTTTACAGAGCTTTGCTTACTCAAAAGCTTCCATTTTGACCAATTTCAGGCACCGAAATGACTTTAAACACACTTATTTTAGTTGAAAAAGTCATAATTCACATCCAACAGTCATTTAGAGTCAAAAGATTAAAAGTTAAAATTTCATCCATATTGACCATTTTGGGAAAGCTCGACAGGTCCGGAGTCATCGTTTTTCATCAGAAATTGGATTTTTTGGAGTGTACCAAAAATGATTCAAGATGTCAATTGGATCGGGCCTCGTGTGAATAACCACTTTTTATTCACTCATAGTGACCAAAATTGCCATTTTTACAGAGTTTTGCTTACTCAAAAGCTTCAATTTTGACCAATTTCTGGCACAGAAATGACTTTAAACACACTTATTTTAGTTGAAAAAGTTGTAATTTACATCCAACAGTCATTTAGAGTCAAAAGTTTAAAAGTTAAAATTTCATCCATGTTGACCATTTTGGGAAAGTTCAACAGGTCCGGAGTGATCGTTTTTGCATCAGAAAATTGATTTTTTGGAGTGTACCAAAAATTATTCAAAATGTCAATTGGATCGTGCCTCATGTTGAATAACCACTTTTGAAACCCTCACAGTGACCAAAATTGCCATTTTTACAGAGTTTTGCTTACTCAAAAGCTTCAATTTTGACTAATTTCAGGTACCGAAATTACTTTAAACACACGTATTTTAGTTGAAAAACTCATAATTCACATCCAACAGTCATTTACAGTCAAAAGATTAAATGTTAAAATGTAATCCATATTGACCATTTTGGGAACGTTCGACAAGTCCGGAGTCATCGTTTTTCATCAGAAAATTGATTTTTTTACTGTACCAAAAATTATTCAAAATGTCAATTGGATCGTGCCTCATGTTGAATAACCACTTTTGAAACCCTCATAGTGACCAAAATTGCCATTTTTACAGAGCTTTGCTTACTCAAAAGCTTCCATTTTGACCAATTTCAGGCACCGAAATGACTTTAAACACACTTATTTTAGTTGAAAAAGTCATAATTCACATCCAACAGTCATTTAGAGTCAAAAGATTAAAAGTTACAATTTCATCCATGTTGACCATTTTGGGAAAGTTTGACAGGTCCGGAGTCATCGTTTTTTATTAGAGATTTGATTTTTTGAAATGTACCAAAAATGATTCAAAATGTCATTTGGATCGTGCCTCATGTTAAATAACCACTTTTGAAACCGTCACAGTGACCAAAATTGCCATTTTTACAGAGCTTTGCTTTCTCAAAATCTTCCATTTTGACCAATTTCAGGCACCGAAATGACTTTAAACACACTTATTTTAGTTGAACAAGTCATAATTCACATCCAACAGGCATTTAGAGTCAAAAGATTAAAAGTTAACATTTCATCCATGTTGACCATTTTGGGAAAGCTCGACAGGTCCGGAGTCATCTTTTTTTTCAGATTATTGATTTTTTGGAGTGTACCAAAAATGATTCAAAATGTCAATTGGATCGTGCCTCGTGTGAATAACCACTTTTTAATCACTCATAGTGACCAAAATTGCCATTTTTACAGAGTTTTGCTTACTCAAAAGCTTCAATTTTGACCAATTTCTGGCACAGAAATGACTTTAAACACACTTATTTTAGTTGAAAAAGTCATAATTCACATCCAACTGTCATTTACTGTCAAAAGATTAAATGTTAAAATTTCATCCATATTGACCATTTTGGGAATGTACGACAGGTCCGGCCGGAGTCATCGTTTTTCACCAGAAAATTGATTTTTTGGAGTGTACCAAAAATGATTCAAAATGTCAATTGGATTGTGCCTCATGTTGTATAACCACTTTTGAAACCCTCATAGTGACCAAAATTGCCATTTTTACAGAGCTTTGCTTACTCAAAAGCTTCCATTTTGACCAATTTCAGGCACCGAAATGACTTTAAACACACGTATTTTAGTTGAAAAAGTCGTAATTTACATCCAACAGTCATTTAGAGTCAAAAGATTAAAAGTTAAAATTTCATCCATGTTGACCATTTTGGGAAAGTTTGACAGGTCCGGAGTCATCGTTTTTTATTAGAGATTTGATTTTTTGGAGTGTACCAAAAATGATTCAAAATTTCATTTGGATCGTGCCTCATGTTAAATAACCACTTTTGAAACCCTCACAGTGACCAAAATTGCCATTTTTACAGAGCTTTGCTTTCTCAAAATCTTCCATTTTGACCAATTTCAGGCACCGAAATGACTTTAAACACACTTATTTTAGTTGAACAAGTCATAATTCACATCCAACAGGCATTTAGAGTCAAAAGATTAAAAGTTAACATTTCATCCATGTTGACCATTTTGGGAAAGCTCGACAGGTCCGGAGTCATCTTTTTTTTCAGATAATTGATTTTTTGGTGTATAAAAAATGATTCAAAATGTCAATTGGATCGTGCCTCGTGTGAATAACCACTTTTTAATCACTCATAGTGACCAAAATTGCCATTTTTACAGAGTTTTGCTTACTCAAAAGCTTCAATTTTGACCAATTTCTGGCACAGAAATGACTTTAAACACACTTATTTTAGTTGAAAAAGTCATAATTCACATCCAACAGTCATTTACTGTCAAAAGATTAAATGTTAAAATTTCATCCATATTGACCATTTTGGGAATGTACGACAGGTCCGGAGTGATCGTTTTTGCATCAGAAAATTGATTTTTTGGAGTGTACCAAAAATGATTCAAAATGTCAATTGGATTGTGCCTCATGTTGTATAACCACTTTTGAAACCCTCATAGTGACCAAAATTGCCCTTTTTACAGAGCTTTGCTTACTCAAAAGCTTCCATTTTGACCAATTTCAGGCACCGAAATGACTTTAAACACACGTATTTTAGTTGAAAAAGTCGTAATTTACATCCAACAGTCATTTAGAGTCAAAAGATTAAAAGTTACAATTTTATCCATGTTGACCATTTTGGGAAAGTTCGACAGGTCCGGAGTCATCGTTTTTCATCAGAAAATCGATTTTTTGGAGTGTACCAAAAATGTCTCAAAATGTCAATTGGATCAAAGCCTCATGTTGAATAACCACTTTTGAAACCCTCAAAGTGACCAAAATTGCAATTTTTACAGAGTTTTGCTTACTCAAAAGCTTCCATTTTTACCAATTTCAGGCACCGAAATGACTTTAAACACACTTATTTTAGTTGAAAAAGTCATATTTCACATCCAACAGTCATTTAGGGTCAAAAGATTAAATGTTAAAATTTCATCCATATTGGCCATTTTGGCAACGTTCGACAGGTCCGGAGTGATCGTTTTTGCATCTGAAAATTGATTTTTTGGAGTGTACCAAAAATTATTCAAAATGTCAATTGGATCGTGCCTCATGTTGAATAACCACTTTTTAAACCCTCATAGTGACCAAAATTGCCATTTTTACAGAGCTTTGCTTACTCAAAAGCTTCTATTTTGACCAATTTCAGGCACCAAAATGACTTTAAACACACTTATTTTAGTTGAACAAGTCATAATTCACATCCAACAGTCATTTAGAGTCAAAAGATTAAAAGATCAAATTTCATCCATGTTGACCATTTTGGGAAAGTTCGACAGGTCCGGAGTCATCGTTTTTTCAGATAATTGATTTTTTCGAGTGTACCAAAAATGATTCAAAATGTCAATTGGATCGTGCCTCATGTTGAATAACCACTTTTGAAACCCTCACAGTGACCAAAATTGCCATTTTTACAGAGTTTTCTTACTCAAAAGCTTCCATTTTTACCAATTTCAGGCACCGAAATGACTTTAAACACACTTATTTTAGTTGAACAAGTCATAATTCACATCCAACAGTCATTTAGAGTCAAAAGATTAAATGTTAAAATTTCATCCATATTGACGATTTTGGGAAAGTTCGACAGGTCCGGAGTCATCGTTTTTCATCAGCAAATTGATATTTTGAAGTCTACCAAAAATGATTCAAAATGTCAATTGGATCGTGCCTCATTTTGAATAACCACTTTTGAAACCCTCAAAGTGACCAAAATTGCCATTTTTACAGAGTTTTGCTTACTTAAAAGCTTCCATTTTGACCAATTTCATGCACCGAAATTACTTTAAACACACTTATTTTAGTTGAAAAACTCATATTTCACAGCCAACAGTCATTTACAGTCAAAAGATTAAATGTTAAAATTTCATCCATATTGACGATTTTGGGAACGTTCGACAGGTCCGGAGTTGTCGTTTTTCATCAGAAAATTGATTTTTGGAGTGTACCAAAAATGATTCAAAATGTCAATTGGATCGTGCCTCATGTTGAATAACCACTTTTGAAACCCTCAGTGACCAAAATTGCCATTTTTACAGAGTTTTGCTTACTCAAAAGCTTCCATTTTGACCAATTTCAGGCACCAAAATGACTTTAAACAGACTTATTTTAGTTGAAAAAGTCATAATTCACATCCAACAGTCATTTAGAGTCAAAAGACTAAAAGTTAAAATTTCATCCATGTTGACCATTTTGGGAAAGTTCGACAGTTGCGGAGTCATCGTTTTTTCAGATAATTGATTTTTTGGAGTGTACCAAAAACGATTCGAAATGTCAATTGGATCGTGCCTCATGTTGAATAATTGCTTTTGAAACCCTCACAGTGACCAAAATTGCCATTTTTACAGAGCTTTGCTTACTCAAAAGCTTCCATTTTGACCAATTTCAGGCACCGAAATGACTTTAAACAAACTTATTTTAGTTGAAAAAGTCATAATTCACATCCAACAGTCATTTAGAGTCAAAAGATTAAAAGTTAAAATTTCATCCATGTTGACCATTTTGGGAAAGTTCGACAGTTCCGGAGTCTTCGTTTTTTCAGATAATTGATTTTTTTGGACTGTACCAAAAATGATTCAGAATGTCAATTGGATCGTGCCTCATGTTGAATAACCACTTTTGAAACTCTCACAGTGACCAAAATTGCCATTTTTACAGAGTTTTGCTTACTCAAAAGCTTCCATTTTGACCAATTTCAGGCACCGAAATGACTTTAAACACACTTATTTTAGTTGAAAAAGTCATAATTCACATCCAACAGTCATTTAGAGTCAAAAGATTAAAAGTTAAAATTTCATCCATATTGACCATTTTGGGAAAGTTCGACAGGTCCGGAGGCATCGTTTTTCATCAGAAATTTGATTTTTTGGAGTATACCAAAAATGATTCAAAATGTCAATTGGATCGTGCCACATGTTGCATAACCACTTTTGAAACCCTCACAGTGACCAAAATTGCCATTTTTACAGAGCTTTGCTTACTCAAAAGCTTCCATTTTGACCAATTTCAGGCACCGAAATGACTTTAAACACACTTATTTTAGTTGAAAAAGTCATAATTCACATCCAACAGTCATTTAGAGTCAAAAGATTAAAAGTTAAAATTTCATCCATATTGACCATTTTGGGAAAGTTCGACAGGTCCGGAGTCATCGTTTTTCATCAGAAATTTGATTTTTTGGAGTGTACCAAAAATGATTCAAAATGTCAATTGGATTGTGCCTCATGTTGAATAACCACTTTTGAAACCCTCATAGTGACCAAAATTGCCATTTTTACAGAGCTTTGCTAACTCAAAAGCTTCCATTTTGACCAATTTCAGGCACCGAAATGACTTTAAACACACTTATTTTAGTTGCAAAAGTCGTAATTTACATCCAACAGTCATTTAGAGTCAAAAGATTAAAAGTTACAATTTCATCCATATTGGCCATTTTGGCAACGTTCGACAGGTCCGGAGTGATCGTTTTTGCATCAGAAAATAGATTTTTTGGAGTGTACCAAAAATTATTCAAAATGTCAATTGGATCGTGCCTCATGTTGAATAACCACTTTTGAAACCCTCACAGTGACCAAAATTGCCATTTTTACAGAGTTTTGCTTACTCAAAAGCTTCAATTTTGACTAATCTCAGGTACCGAAATTACTTTAAACACACTTATTTTAGTTGAAAAACTCATAATTCACATCCAACAGTCATTTACAGTCAAAAGATTAAATGTTAAAATGTAATCCATATTGACCATTTTGGGAACGTTCGACAAGTCCGGAGTCATCGTTTTTCATCAGAAAATTGATTTTTTTACTGTACCAAAAATTATTCAAAATGTCAATTGGATCGTGCCTCATGTTGAATAACCACTTTTGAAACCCTCATAGTGACCAAAATTGCCATTTTTACAGAGCTTTGCTTACTCAAAAGCTTCCATTTTGACCAATTTCAGGCACCGAAATGACTTTAAACACACTTATTTTAGTTGAAAAAGTCATAATTCACATCCAACAGTCATTTAGAGTCAAAAGATTAAAAGTTAAAATTTCATCCATGTTGACCATTTTGGGAAAGTTTGACAGGTCCGGAGTCATCGTTTTTTATTAGAGATTTGATTTTTTGAAATGTACCAAAAATGATTCAAAATGTCATTTGGATCGTGCCTCATGTTAAATAACCACTTTTGAAACCGTCACAGTGACCAAAATTGCCATTTTTACAGAGCTTTGCTTTCTCAAAATCTTCCATTTTGACCAATTTCAGGCACCGAAATGACTTTAAACACACTTATTTTAGTTGAACAAGTCATAATTCACATCCAACAGGCATTTAGAGTCAAAAGATTAAAAGTTAACATTTCATCCATGTTGACCATTTTGGGAAAGCTCGACAGGTCCGGAGTCATCTTTTTTTTCAGATTATTGATTTTTTGGAGTGTACCAAAAATGATTCAAAATGTCAATTGGATCGTGCCTCGTGTGAATAACCACTTTTTAATCACTCATAGTGACCAAAATTGCCATTTTTACAGAGTTTTGCTTACTCAAAAGCTTCAATTTTGACCAATTTCTGGCACAGAAATGACTTTAAACACACTTATTTTAGTTGAAAAAGTCATAATTCACATCCAACTGTCATTTACTGTCAAAAGATTAAATGTTAAAATTTCATCCATATTGACCATTTTGGGAATGTACGACAGGTCCGGCCGGAGTCATCGTTTTTCACCAGAAAATTGATTTTTTGGAGTGTACCAAAAATGATTCAAAATGTCAATTGGATTGTGCCTCATGTTGTATAACCACTTTTGAAACCCTCATAGTGACCAAAATTGCCATTTTTACAGAGCTTTGCTTACTCAAAAGCTTCCATTTTGACCAATTTCAGGCACCGAAATGACTTTAAACACACGTATTTTAGTTGAAAAAGTCGTAATTTACATCCAACAGTCATTTAGAGTCAAAAGATTAAAAGTTACAATTTTATCCATGTTGACCATTTTGGGAAAGTTCGACAGGTCCGGAGTCATCGTTTTTCATCAGAAAATCGATTTTTTGGAGTGTACCAAAAATGATTCAAAATGTCAATTGGATTGTGCCTCATGTTGTATAACCACTTTTGAAACCCTCATAGTGACCAAAATTGCCATTTTTACAGAGCTTTGCTTACTCAAAAGCTTCCATTTTGACCAATTTCAGGCACCAAAATGACTTTAAACAGACTTATTTTAGTTGAAAAAGTCATAATTCACATCCAACAGTCATTTAGAGTCAAAAGACTAAAAGTTAAAATTTCATCCATGTTGACCATTTTGGGAAAGTTCGACAGTTGCGGAGTCATCGTTTTTTCAGATAATTGATTTTTTGGAGTGTACCAAAAACGATTCGAAATGTCAATTGGATCGTGCCTCATGTTGAATAATTGCTTTTGAAACCCTCACAGTGACCAAAATTGCCATTTTTACAGAGCTTTGCTTACTCAAAAGCTTCCATTTTGACCAATTTCAGGCACCGAAATGACTTTAAACAAACTTATTTTAGTTGAAAAAGTCATAATTCACATCCAACAGTCATTTAGAGTCAAAAGATTAAAAGTTAAAATTTCATCCATGTTGACCATTTTGGGAAAGTTCGACAGTTCCGGAGTCTTCGTTTTTTCAGATAATTGATTTTTTTGGACTGTACCAAAAATGATTCAGAATGTCAATTGGATCGTGCCTCATGTTGAATAACCACTTTTGAAACTCTCACAGTGACCAAAATTGCCATTTTTACAGAGTTTTGCTTACTCAAAAGCTTCCATTTTGACCAATTTCAGGCACCGAAATGACTTTAAACACACTTATTTTAGTTGAAAAAGTCATAATTCACATCCAACAGTCATTTAGAGTCAAAAGATTAAAAGTTAAAATTTCATCCATATTGACCATTTTGGGAAAGTTCGACAGGTCCGGAGGCATCGTTTTTCATCAGAAATTTGATTTTTTGGAGTATACCAAAAATGATTCAAAATGTCAATTGGATCGTGCCACATGTTGCATAACCACTTTTGAAACCCTCACAGTGACCAAAATTGCCATTTTTACAGAGCTTTGCTTACTCAAAAGCTTCCATTTTGACCAATTTCAGGCACCGAAATGACTTTAAACACACTTATTTTAGTTGAAAAAGTCATAATTCACATCCAACAGTCATTTAGAGTCAAAAGATTAAAAGTTAAAATTTCATCCATATTGACCATTTTGGGAAAGTTCGACAGGTCCGGAGTCATCGTTTTTCATCAGAAATTTGATTTTTTGGAGTGTACCAAAAATGATTCAAAATGTCAATTGGATTGTGCCTCATGTTGAATAACCACTTTTGAAACCCTCATAGTGACCAAAATTGCCATTTTTACAGAGCTTTGCTAACTCAAAAGCTTCCATTTTGACCAATTTCAGGCACCGAAATGACTTTAAACACACTTATTTTAGTTGCAAAAGTCGTAATTTACATCCAACAGTCATTTAGAGTCAAAAGATTAAAAGTTACAATTTCATCCATATTGGCCATTTTGGCAACGTTCGACAGGTCCGGAGTGATCGTTTTTGCATCAGAAAATAGATTTTTTGGAGTGTACCAAAAATTATTCAAAATGTCAATTGGATCGTGCCTCATGTTGAATAACCACTTTTGAAACCCTCACAGTGACCAAAATTGCCATTTTTACAGAGTTTTGCTTACTCAAAAGCTTCAATTTTGACTAATCTCAGGTACCGAAATTACTTTAAACACACTTATTTTAGTTGAAAAACTCATAATTCACATCCAACAGTCATTTACAGTCAAAAGATTAAATGTTAAAATGTAATCCATATTGACCATTTTGGGAACGTTCGACAAGTCCGGAGTCATCGTTTTTCATCAGAAAATTGATTTTTTTACTGTACCAAAAATTATTCAAAATGTCAATTGGATCGTGCCTCATGTTGAATAACCACTTTTGAAACCCTCATAGTGACCAAAATTGCCATTTTTACAGAGCTTTGCTTACTCAAAAGCTTCCATTTTGACCAATTTCAGGCACCGAAATGACTTTAAACACACTTATTTTAGTTGAAAAAGTCATAATTCACATCCAACAGTCATTTAGAGTCAAAAGATTAAAAGTTAAAATTTCATCCATGTTGACCATTTTGGGAAAGTTTGACAGGTCCGGAGTCATCGTTTTTTATTAGAGATTTGATTTTTTGAAATGTACCAAAAATGATTCAAAATGTCATTTGGATCGTGCCTCATGTTAAATAACCACTTTTGAAACCGTCACAGTGACCAAAATTGCCATTTTTACAGAGCTTTGCTTTCTCAAAATCTTCCATTTTGACCAATTTCAGGCACCGAAATGACTTTAAACACACTTATTTTAGTTGAACAAGTCATAATTCACATCCAACAGGCATTTAGAGTCAAAAGATTAAAAGTTAACATTTCATCCATGTTGACCATTTTGGGAAAGCTCGACAGGTCCGGAGTCATCTTTTTTTTCAGATTATTGATTTTTTGGAGTGTACCAAAAATGATTCAAAATGTCAATTGGATCGTGCCTCGTGTGAATAACCACTTTTTAATCACTCATAGTGACCAAAATTGCCATTTTTACAGAGTTTTGCTTACTCAAAAGCTTCAATTTTGACCAATTTCTGGCACAGAAATGACTTTAAACACACTTATTTTAGTTGAAAAAGTCATAATTCACATCCAACTGTCATTTACTGTCAAAAGATTAAATGTTAAAATTTCATCCATATTGACCATTTTGGGAATGTACGACAGGTCCGGCCGGAGTCATCGTTTTTCACCAGAAAATTGATTTTTTGGAGTGTACCAAAAATGATTCAAAATGTCAATTGGATTGTGCCTCATGTTGTATAACCACTTTTGAAACCCTCATAGTGACCAAAATTGCCATTTTTACAGAGCTTTGCTTACTCAAAAGCTTCCATTTTGACCAATTTCAGGCACCGAAATGACTTTAAACACACGTATTTTAGTTGAAAAAGTCGTAATTTACATCCAACAGTCATTTAGAGTCAAAAGATTAAAAGTTACAATTTTATCCATGTTGACCATTTTGGGAAAGTTCGACAGGTCCGGAGTCATCGTTTTTCATCAGAAAATCGATTTTTTGGAGT
This sequence comes from Lissotriton helveticus, assembly GCF_964261635.1. NCBI lineage: Eukaryota > Metazoa > Chordata > Amphibia > Caudata > Salamandridae > Lissotriton > Lissotriton helveticus. Next base: position 341,289,241 of record NC_136072.1, read on the forward strand.
GTACCAAAAATGATTCAAAATGTCAATTGGATTGTGCCTCATGTTGTATAACCACTTTTGAAACCCTCATAGTGACCAAAATTGCCATTTTTACAGAGCTTTGCTTACTCAAAAGCTTCCATTTTGACCAATTTCAGGCACCGAAATGACTTTAAACACACTTATTTTAGTTGAAAAAGTCATAATTCACATCCAACAGTCATTTAGAGTCAAAAGATTAAAAGTTAAAATTTCATCCATGTTGACCATTTTGGGAAAGTTTGACAGGTCCGGAGTCATCGTTTTTTATTAGAGATTTGATTTTTTGGAGTGTACCAAAAATGATTCAAAATTTCATTTGGATCGTGCCCCATGTTAAATAACCACTTTTGAAACCCTCACAGTGACCAAAATTGCCATTTTTACAGAGCTTTGCTTTCTCAAAATCTTCCATTTTGACCAATTTCAGGCACCGAAATGACTTTAAACACACTTATTTTAGTTGAACAAGTCATAATTCACATCCAACAGGCATTTAGAGTCAAAAGATTAAAAGTTAACATTTCATCCATGTTGACCATTTTGGGAAAGCTCGACAGGTCCGGAGTCATCTTTTTTTTCAGATAATTGATTTTTTGGAGTGTACCAAAAATGATTCAAAATGTCAATTGGATCGTGCCTCGTGTGAATAACCACTTTTTAATCACTCATAGTGACCAAAATTGCCATTTTTACAGAGTTTTGCTTACTCAAAAGCTTCAATTTTGACCAATTTCTGGCACAGAAATGACTTTAAACACACTTATTTTAGTTGAAAAAGTCATAATTCACATCCAACAGTCATTTACTGTCAAAAGATTAAATGTTAAAATTTCATCCATATTGACCATTTTGGGAATGTACGACAGGTCCGGCCGGAGTCATCGTTTTTCACCAGAAAATTGATTTTTTGGAGTGTACCAAAAATGATTCAAAATGTCAATTGGATTGTGCCTCATGTTGTATAACCACTTTTGAAACCCTCATAGTGACCAAAATTGCCCTTTTTACAGAGCTTTGCTTACTCAAAAGCTTCCATTTTGACCAATTTCAGGCACCGAAATGACTTTAAACACACGTATTTTAGTTGAAAAAGTCGTAATTTACATCCAACAGTCATTTAGAGTCAAAAGATTAAAAGTTACAATTTTATCCATGTTGACCATTTTGGGAAAGTTCGACAGGTCCGGAGTCATCGTTTTTCATCAGAAAATCGATTTTTTGGAGTGTACCAAAAATGTCTCAAAATGTCAATTGGATCAAAGCCTCATGTTGAATAACCACTTTTGAAACCCTCAAAGTGACCAAAATTGCAATTTTTACAGAGTTTTGCTTACTCAAAAGCTTCCATTTTGACCAATTTCAGGCACCAAAATGACTTTAAACACACTTCTTTTAGTTGAAAAAGTCATATTTCACATCCAACAGTCATTTAGGGTCAAAAGATTAAATGTTAAAATTTCATCCATATTGGCCATTTTGGCAACGTTCGACAGGTCCGGAGTGATCGTTTTTGCATCTGAAAATTGATTTTTTGGAGTGTACCAAAAATTATTCAAAATGTCAATTGGATCGTGCCTCATGTTGAATAACCACTTTTGAAACCCTCACAGTGACCAAAATTGCCATTTTTACAGAGTTTTCTTACTCAAAAGCTTCCATTTTTACCAATTTCAGGCACCGAAATGACTTTAAACACACTTATTTTAGTTGAACAAGTCATAATTCACATCCAACAGTCATTTAGAGTCAAAAGATTAAATGTTAAAATTTCATCCATATTGACGATTTTGGGAAAGTTCGACAGGTCCGGAGTCATCGTTTTTCATCAGCAAATTGATATTTTGAAGTCTACCAAAAATGATTCAAAATGTCAATTGGATCGTGCCTCATTTTGAATAACCACTTTTGAAACCCTCAAAGTGACCAAAATTGCCATTTTTACAGAGTTTTGCTTACTTAAAAGCTTCCATTTTGACCAATTTCATGCACCGAAATTACTTTAAACACACTTATTTTAGTTGAAAAACTCATATTTCACAGCCAACAGTCATTTACAGTCAAAAGATTAAATGTTAAAATTTCATCCATATTGACGATTTTGGGAACGTTCGACAGGTCCGGAGTTGTCGTTTTTCATCAGAAAATTGATTTTTGGAGTGTACCAAAAATGATTCAAAATGTCAATTGGATCGTGCCTCATGTTGAATAACCACTTTTGAAACCCTCAGTGACCAAAATTGCCATTTTTACAGAGTTTTGCTTACTCAAAAGCTTCCATTTTGACCAATTTCAGGCACCAAAATGACTTTAAACAGACTTATTTTAGTTGAAAAAGTCATAATTCACATCCAACAGTCATTTAGAGTCAAAAGACTAAAAGTTAAAATTTCATCCATGTTGACCATTTTGGGAAAGTTCGACAGTTGCGGAGTCATCGTTTTTTCAGATAATTGATTTTTTGGAGTGTACCAAAAACGATTCGAAATGTCAATTGGATCGTGCCTCATGTTGAATAATTGCTTTTGAAACCCTCACAGTGACCAAAATTGCCATTTTTACAGAGCTTTGCTTACTCAAAAGCTTCCATTTTGACCAATTTCAGGCACCGAAATGACTTTAAACACACTTATTTTAGTTGAAAAAGTCATAATTCACATCCAACAGTCATTTAGAGTCAAAAGATTAAAAGTTAAAATTTCATCCATGTTGACCATTTTGGGAAAGTTCGACAGTTCCGGAGTCATCGTTTTTTCAGATAATTGATTTTTTTGGACTGTACCAAAAATGATTCAGAATGTCAATTGGATCGTGCCTCATGTTGAATAACCACTTTTGAAACTCTCACAGTGACCAAAATTGCCATTTTTACAGAGTTTTGCTTACTCAAAAGTTTCCATTTTGACCAATTTCAGGCACCGAAATTACTTTAAACACACTTATTTTAGTTGAAAAACTCATAATTCACATCCAACAGTCATTTACAGTCAAAAGATTAAATGTTAAAATGTAATCCATATTGACCATTTTGGGAACGTTCGACAAGTCCGGAGTCATCGTTTTTCATCAGAAAATTGATTTTTTTACTGTACCAAAAATTATTCAAAATGTCAATTGGATCGTGCCTCATGTTGAATAACCACTTTTGAAACCCTCATAGTGACCAAAATTGCCATTTTTACAGAGCTTTGCTTTCTCAAAATCTTCCATTTTGACCAATTTCAGGCACCGAAATGACTTTAAACACACTTATTTTAGTTGAACAAGTCATAATTCACATCCAACAGGCATTTAGAGTCAAAAGATTAAAAGTTAACATTTCATCCATGTTGACCATTTTGGGAAAGATCGACGGGTCCGGATTCATCTTTTTTTTCAGATAATTGATTTTTTGGAGTGTACCAAAAATGATTCAAAATGTCAATTGGATCGTGCCTCGTGTGAATAACCACTTTTTAATCACTCATAGTGACCAAAATTGCCATTTTTACAGAGTTTTGCTTACTCAAAAGCTTCAATTTTGACCAATTTCTGGCACAGAAATGACTTTAAACACACTTATTTTAGTTGAAAAAGTCATAATTCACATCCAACAGTCATTTACTGTCAAAAGATTAAATGTTAAAATTTCATCCATATTGACCATTTTGGGAATGTACGACAGGTCCGGCCGGAGTCATCGTTTTTCACCAGAAAATTGATTTTTTGGAGTGTACCAAAAATGATTCAAAATGTCAATTGGATTGTGCCTCATGTTGTATAACCACTTTTGAAACCCTCATAGTGACCAAAATTGCCATTTTTACAGAGCTTTGCTTACTCAAAAGCTTCTATTTTGACCAATTTCAGGCACCGAAATGACTTTAAACACACGTATTTTAGTTGAAAAAGTCGTAATTTACATCCAACAGTCATTTAGAGTCAAAAGATTAAAAGTTACAATTTTATCCATGTTGACCATTTTGGGAAAGTTCGACAGGTCCGGAGTCATCGTTTTTCATCAGAAAATCGATTTTTTGGAGTGTACCAAAAATGTCTCAAAATGTCAATTGGATCAAAGCCTCATGTTGAATAACCACTTTTGAAACCCTCAAAGTGACCAAAATTGCAATTTTTACAGAGTTTTGCTTACTCAAAAGCTTCCATTTTGACCAATTTCAGGCACCGAAATGACTTTAAACACACTTCTTTTAGTTGAAAAAGTCATATTTCACATCCAACAGTCATTTAGGGTCAAAAGATTAAATGTTAAAATTTCATCCATATTGGCCATTTTGGCAACGTTCGACAGGTCCGGAGTGATCGTTTTTGCATCTGAAAATTGATTTTTTGGAGTGGACCAAAAATTATTCAAAATGTCAATTGGATCGTGCCTCATGTTGAATAACCACTTTTTAAACCCTCATAGTGACCAAAATTGCCATTTTTACAGAGCTTTGCTTACTCAAAAGCTTCTATTTTGACCAATTTCAGGCACCAAAATGACTTTAAACGCACTTATTTTAGTTGAACAAGTCATAATTCACATCCAACAGTCATTTAGAGTCAAAAGATTAAAAGATAAAATTTCATCCATGTTGACCATTTTGGGAAAGTTCGACAGGTCCGGAGTCATCGTTTTTTCATATAATTGATTTTTTCGAGTGTACCAAAAATGATTCAAAATGTCAATTGGATCGTGCCTCATGTTGAATAACCACTTTTGAAACCCTCACAGTGACCAAAATTGCCATTTTTACAGAGTTTTCTTACTCAAAAGCTTCCATTTTTACCAATTTCAGGCACCGAAATGACTTTAAACACACTTATTTTAGTTGAACAAGTCATAATTCACATTCAACAGTCATTTAGAGTCAAAAGATTAAATGTTAAAATTTCATCCATATTGACGATTTTGGGAAAGTTCGACAGGTCCGGAGTCATCGTTTTTCATCAGCAAATTGATATTTTGAAGTCTACCAAAAATGATTCAAAATGTCAATTGGATCGTGCCTCATTTTGAATAACCACTTTTAAAACCCTCAAAGTGACCAAAATTGCCATTTTTACAGAGTTTTGCTTACTCAAAAGCTTCAATTTTGACCAATTTCTGGCACAGAAATGACTTTAAACACACTTATTTTAGTTGAAAAAGTCATAATTCACATCCAACAGTCATTTACTGTCAAAAGATTAAATGTTAAAATTTCATCCATATTGACCATTTTGGGAATGTACGACAGGTCCGGCCGGAGTCATCGTTTTTCACCAGAAAATTGATTTTTTGGAGTGTACCAAAAATGATTCAAAATGTCAATTGGATTGTGCCTCATGTTGTATAACCACTTTTGAAACCCTCATAGTGACCAAAATTGCCATTTTTACAGAGCTTTGCTTACTCAAAAGCTTCTATTTTGACCAATTTCAGGCACCGAAATGACTTTAAACACACGTATTTTAGTTGAAAAAGTCGTAATTTACATCCAACAGTCATTTAGAGTCAAAAGATTAAAAGTTACAATTTTATCCATGTTGACCATTTTGGGAAAGTTCGACAGGTCCGGAGTCATCGTTTTTCATCAGAAAATCGATTTTTTGGAGTGTACCAAAAATGTCTCAAAATGTCAATTGGATCAAAGCCTCATGTTGAATAACCACTTTTGAAACCCTCAAAGTGACCAAAATTGCAATTTTTACAGAGTTTTGCTTACTCAAAAGCTTCCATTTTGACCAATTTCAGGCACCGAAATGACTTTAAACACACTTCTTTTAGTTGAAAAAGTCATATTTCACATCCAACAGTCATTTAGGGTCAAAAGATTAAATGTTAAAATTTCATCCATATTGGCCATTTTGGCAACGTTCGACAGGTCCGGAGTGATCGTTTTTGCATCTGAAAATTGATTTTTTGGAGTGGACCAAAAATTATTCAAAATGTCAATTGGATCGTGCCTCATGTTGAATAACCACTTTTTAAACCCTCATAGTGACCAAAATTGCCATTTTTACAGAGCTTTGCTTACTCAAAAGCTTCTATTTTGACCAATTTCAGGCACCAAAATGACTTTAAACACACTTATTTTAGTTGAACAATTCATAATTCACATCCAACAGTCATTTAGAGTCAAAAGATTAAAAGATAAAATTTCATCCATGTTGACCATTTTGGGAAAGTTCGACAGGTCCGGAGTCATCGTTTTTTCAGATAATTGATTTTTTCGAGTGTACCAAAAATGATTCAAAATGTCAATTGGATCGTGCCTCATGTTGAATAACCACTTTTGAAACCCTCACAGTGACCAAAATTGCCATTTTTACAGAGTTTTCTTACTCAAAAGCTTCCATTTTTACCAATTTCAGGCACCGAAATGACTTTAAACACACTTATTTTAGTTGAACAAGTCATAATTCACATCCAACAGTCATTTAGAGTCAAAAGATTAAATGTTAAAATTTCATCCATATTGACGATTTTGGGAAAGTTCGACAGGTCCGGAGTCATCGTTTTTCATCAGCAAATTGATATTTTGAAGTCTACCAAAAATGATTCAAAATGTCAATTGGATCGTGCCTCATTTTGAATAACCACTTTTGAAACCCTCAAAGTGACCAAAATTGCCATTTTTACAGAGTTTTGCTTACTTAAAAGCTTCCATTTTGACCAATTTAATGCACCGAAATTACTTTAAACACACTTATTTTAGTTGAAAAACTCATATTTCACAGCCAACAGTCATTTACAGTCAAAAGATTAAATGTTAAAATTTCATCCATATTGACGATTTTGGGAACGTTCGACAGGTCCGGAGTCGTCGTTTTTCATCAGAAAATTGATTTTTGGAGTGTACCAAAAATGATTCAAAATGTCAATTGGATCGTGCCTCATGTTGAATAACCACTTTTGAAACCCTCAGTGACCAAAATTGCCATTTTTACAGAGTTTTGCTTACTCAAAAGCTTCCATTTTGACCAATTTCAGGCACCAAAATGACTTTAAACAGACTTATTTTAGTTGAAAAAGTCATAATTCACATCCAACAGTCATTTAGAGTCAAAAGACTAAAAGTTAAAATTTCATCCATGTTGACCATTTTGGGAAAGTTCGACAGTAGCGGAGTCATCGTTTTTTCAGATAATTGATTTTTTGGAGTGTACCAAAAACGATTCGAAATGTCAATTGGATCGTGCCTCATGTTGAATAATTGCTTTTGAAACCCTCACAGTGACCAAAATTGCCATTTTTACAGAGCTTTGCTTACTCAAAAGCTTCCATTTTGACCAATTTCAGGCACCGAAATGACTTTAAACACAATTAATTTTAGTTGAACAAGTCATAATTCACATCCAACAGTCATTTAGAGTCAAAAGATTAAAAGTTAAAATTTCATCCATGTTGACCATTTTGGGAAAGTTCGACAGTTCCGGAGTCATCGTTTTTTCAGATAATTGATTTTTTTGGACTGTACCAAAAATGATTCAGAATGTCAATTGGATCGTGCCTCATGTTGCATAACCACTTTTGAAACCCTCACAGTGACCAAAATTGCCATTTTTACAGAGCTTTGCTTACTCAAAAGCTTCAATTTTGACCAATTTCAGGCACCGAAATGACTTTAAACACACTTATTTTAGTTGAAAAAGTCATAATTCACATCCAATAGTCATTTAGAGTCAAAAGATTAAAAGTTAAAATTTCATCCATATTGACCATTTTGGGAAAGTTCGACAGGTCCGGAGTCATCGTTTTTCATCAGAAATTTGATTTTTTGGAGTGTACCAAAAATGATTCAAAATGTCAATTGGATTGTGCCTCATGTTGAATAACCACTTTTGAGACCCTCATAGTGACCAAAATTGCCATTTTTACAGAGCTTTGCTAACTCAAAAGCTTCCATTTTGACCAATTTCAGGCACCGAAATTACTTTAAACACACTTATTTTAGTTGCAAAAGTCGTAATTTACATCCAACAGTCATTTAGAGTCAAAAGATTAAAAGTTAAAATTTCATCCATATTGGCCATTTTGGCAACGTTCGACAGGTCCGGAGTGATCGTTTTTGCATCAGAAAATTGATTTTTTGGAGTGTACCAAAAATTATTCAAAATGTCAATTGGATCGTGCCTCATGTTGAATAACCACTTTTGAAACCCTCACAGTGACCAAAATTGCCATTTTTACAGAGTTTTGCTTACTCAAAAGCTTCAATTTTGACTAATTTCAGGTACCGAAATTACTTTAAACACACTTATTTTAGTTGAAAAACTCATAATTCACATCCAACAGTCATTTACAGTCAAAAGATTAAATGTTAAAATGTAATCCATATTGACCATTTTGGGAACGTTCGACAAGTCCGGAGTCATCGTTTTTCATCAGAAAATTGATTTTTTTACTGTACCAAAAATTATTCAAAATGTCAATTGGATCGTGCCTCATGTTGAATAACCACTTTTGAAACCCTCATAGTGACCAAAATTGCCATTTTTACAGAGCTTTGCTTACTCAAAAGCTTCCATTTTGACCAATTTCAGGCACCGAAATGACTTTAAACACACTTATTTTAGTTGAAAAAGTCATAATTCACATCCAACAGTCATTTAGAGTCAAAAGATTAAAAGTTAAAATTTCATCCATGTTGACCATTTTGGGAAAGTTTGACAGGTCCGGAGTCATCGTTTTTATTAGAGATTTGATTTTTTGGAGTGTACCAAAAATGATTCAAAATGTCAATTGGATCGTGCCTCATGTTGAATAACCACTTTTGAAACCCTCACAGTGACCAAAATTGCCATTTTTACAGAGTTTTCTTACTCAAAAGCTTCCATTTTTACCAATTTCAGGCACCGAAATGACATTAAACACACTTATTTTAGTTGAACAAGTCATAATTCACATCCAACAGTCATTTAGAGTCAAAAGATTAAAAGATAAAATTTCATCCATGTTGACCATTTTGGGAAAGTTCGACAGGTCCGGAGTCATCGTTTTTCATCAGCAAATTGATATTTTGAAGTCTACCAAAAATGATTCAAAATGTCAATTGGATCGTGCCTCATTTTGAATAACCACTTTTGAAACCCTCAAAGTGACCAAAATTGCCATTTTTACAGAGTTTTGCTTACTCAAAAGCTTCCATTTTGACCAATTTCATGCACCGAAATTACTTTAAACACACTTATTTTAGTTGAAAAACTCACATTTCACAGCCAACAGTCATTTACAGTCAAAAGATTAAATGTTAAAATTTCATCCATATTGACGATTTTGGGAACGTTCGACAGGTCCGGAGTCATCGTTTTTTCAGATAATTGATTTTTTTGGACTGTACCAAAAATGATTCAAAATGTCAATTGGATTGTGCCTCATGTTGAATAACCACTTTTGAAACCCTCACAGTGACCAAAATTGCCATTTTTACAGAGTTTTCTTACTCAAAAGCTTCCATTTTTACCAATTTCAGGCACCGAAATGACTTTAAACACACTTATTTTAGTTGAACAAGTCATAATTCACATCCAACAGTCATTTAGAGTCAAAAGATTAAAAGTTAAAATTTCATCCATATTGACCATTTTGGGAAAGTTCGACAGGTCCGGAGTCATCGTTTTTCATCAGAAATTTGATTTTTTGGAGTGTACCAAAAATGATTCAAAATGTCAATTGGATTGTGCCTCATGTTGAATAACCACTTTTGAAACCGTCACAGTGACCAAAATTGCCATTTTTACAGAGCTTTGCTAACTCAAAAGCTTCCATTTTGACCAATTTCAGGCACCGAAATGACTTTAAACACACTTATTTTAGTTGAACAAGTCATAATTCACATCCAACAGGCATTTAGAGTCTAAAGATTAAAAGTTAACATTTCATCCATGTTGACCATTTTGGGAAAGCTCGACAGGTCCGGAGTCATCTTTTTTTTCAGATAATTGATTTTTTGGAGTGTACCAAAAATGATTCAAAATGTCAATTGGATCGTGCCTCGTGTGAATAACCACTTTTTAATCACTCCAGTGACCAAAATTGCCATTTTTACAGAGTTTTGCTTACTCAAAAGCTTCAATTTTGACCAATTTCTGGCACAGAAATGACTTTAAACACACTTATTTTAGTTGAAAAAGTCATAATTCACATCCAACAGTCATTTACTGTCAAAATATTAAATGTTAAAATTTCATCCATATTGACCATTTTGGGAATGTACGACAGGTCCGGAGTCATCGTTTTTCACCAGAAAATTGATTTTTTGGAGTGTACCAAAAATGATTCAAAATGTCAATTGGATTGTGCCTCATGTTGTATAACCACTTTTGAAACCCTCATAGTGACCAAAATTGCCATTTTTACAGAGCTTTGCTTACTCAAAAGCTTCCATTTTGACCAATTTCAGGCACCAAAATGACTTTAAACACACGTATTTTAGTTGAAAAAGTCGTAATTTACATCCAACAGTCATTTAGAGTCAAAAGATTAAAAGTTACAATTTTATCCATGTTGACCATTTTGGGAAAGTTCGACAGGTCCGGAGTCATCGTTTTTCATCAGAAAATCGATTTTTTGGAGTGTACCAAAAATGTCTCAAAATGTCAATTGGATCAAAGCCTCATGTTGAATAACCACTTTTGAAACCCTCAAAGTGACCAAAATTGCAATTTTTACAGAGTTTTGCTTACTCAAAAGCTTCCATTTTGACCAATTTCAGGCACCGAAATGACTTTAAACACACTTCTTTTAGTTGAAAAAGTCATATTTCACATCCAACAGTCATTTAGGGTCAAAAGATTAAATGTTAAAATTTCATCCATATTGGCCATTTTGGCAACGTTCGACAGGTCCGGAGTGATCGTTTTTGCATCTGAAAATTGATTTTTTGGAGTGGACCAAAAATTATTCAAAATGTCAATTGGATCGTGCCTCATGTTGAATAACCACTTTTTAAACCCTCATAGTGACCAAAATTGCCATTTTTACAGAGCTTTGCTTACTCAAAAGCTTCTATTTTGACCAATTTCAGGCACCAAAATGACTTTAAACACACTTATTTTAGTTGAACAATTCATAATTCACATCCAACAGTCATTTAGAGTCAAAAGATTAAAAGATAAAATTTCATCCATGTTGACCATTTTGGGAAAGTTCGACAGGTCCGGAGTCATCGTTTTTTCAGATAATTGATTTTTTCGAGTGTACCAAAAATGATTCAAAATGTCAATTGGATCGTGCCTCATGTTGAATAACCACTTTTGAAACCCTCACAGTGACCAAAATTGCCATTTTTACAGAGTTTTCTTACTCAAAAGCTTCCATTTTTACCAATTTCAGGCACCGAAATGACTTTAAACACACTTATTTTAGTTGAACAAGTCATAATTCACATCCAACAGTCATTTAGAGTCAAAAGATTAAATGTTAAAATTTCATCCATATTGACGATTTTGGGAAAGTTCGACAGGTCCGGAGTCATCGTTTTTCATCAGCAAATTGATATTTTGAAGTCTACCAAAAATGATTCAAAATGTCAATTGGATCGTGCCTCATTTTGAATAACCACTTTTGAAACCCTCAAAGTGACCAAAATTGCCATTTTTACAGAGTTTTGCTTACTTAAAAGCTTCCATTTTGACCAATTTAATGCACCGAAATTACTTTAAACACACTTATTTTAGTTGAAAAACTCATATTTCACAGCCAACAGTCATTTACAGTCAAATGATTAAATGTTAAAATTTCATCCATATTGACGATTTTGGGAACGTTCGACAGGTCCGGAGTCGTCGTTTTTCATCAGAAAATTGATTTTTGGAGTGTACCAAAAATGATTCAAAATGTCAATTGGATCGTGCCTCATGTTGAATAACCACTTTTGAAACCCTCAGTGACCAAAATTGCCATTTTTACAGAGTTTTGCTTACTCAAAAGCTTCCATTTTGACCAATTTCAGGCACCAAAATGACTTTAAACAGACTTATTTTAGTTGAAAAAGTCATAATTCACATCCAACAGTCATTTAGAGTCAAAAGACTAAAAGTTAAAATTTCATCCATGTTGACCATTTTGGGAAAGTTCGACAGTAGCGGAGTCATCGTTTTTTCAGATAATTGATTTTTTGGAGTGTACCAAAAACGATTCGAAATGTCAATTGGATCGTGCCTCATGTTGAATAATTGCTTTTGAAACCCTCACAGTGACCAAAATTGCCATTTTTACAGAGCTTTGCTTACTCAAAAGCTTCCATTTTGACCAATTTCAGGCACCGAAATGACTTTAAACACAATTAATTTTAGTTGAACAAGTCATAATTCACATCCAACAGTCATTTAGAGTCAAAAGATTAAAAGTTAAAATTTCATCCATGTTGACCATTTTGGGAAAGTTCGACAGTTCCGGAGTCATCGTTTTTTCAGATAATTGATTTTTTTGGACTGTACCAAAAATGATTCAGAATGTCAATTGGATCGTGCCTCATGTTGCATAACCACTTTTGAAACCCTCACAGTGACCAAAATTGCCATTTTTACAGAGCTTTGCTTACTCAAAAGCTTCAATTTTGACCAATTTCAGGTACCGAAATGACTTTAAACACACTTATTTTAGTTGAAAAAGTCATAATTCACATCCAACAGTCATTTAGAGTCAAAAGATTAAAAGTTAAAATTTCATCCATATTGACCATTTTGGGAAAGTTCGACAGGTCCGGAGTCATCGTTTTTCATCAGAAATTTGATTTTTTGGAGTGTACCAAAAATGATTCAAAATGTCAATTGGATTGTGCCTCATGTTGAATAACCACTTTTGAGACCCTCATAGTGACCAAAATTGCCATTTTTACAGAGCTTTGCTAACTCAAAAGCTTCCATTTTGACCAATTTCAGGCACCGAAATGACTTTAAACACACTTATTTTAGTTGCAAAAGTCGTAATTTACATCCAACAGTCATTTAGAGTCAAAAGATTAAAAGTTAAAATTTCATCCATATTGGCCATTTTGGCAACGTTCGACAGGTCCGGAGTGATCGTTTTTGCATCAGAAAATTGATTTTTTGGAGTGTACCAAAAATTATTCAAAATGTCAATTGGATCGTGCCTCATGTTGAATAACCACTTTTGAAACCCTCACAGTGACCAAAATTGCCATTTTTACAGAGTTTTGCTTACTCAAAAGCTTCAATTTTGACTAATTTCAGGTACCGAAATTACTTTAAACACACTTATTTTAGTTGAAAAACTCATAATTCACATCCAACAGTCATTTACAGTCAAAAGATTAAATGTTAAAATGTAATCCATATTGACCATTTTGGGAACGTTCGACAAGTCCGGAGTCATCGTTTTTCATCAGAAAATTGATTTTTTTACTGTACCAAAAATTATTCAAAATGTCAATTGGATCGTGCCTCATGTTGAATAACCACTTTTGAAACCCTCATAGTGACCAAAATTGCCATTTTTACAGAGCTTTGCTTACTCAAAAGCTTCCATTTTGACCAATTTCAGGCACCGAAATGACTTTAAACACACTTATTTTAGTTGAAAAAGTCATAATTCACATCCAACAGTCATTTAGAGTCAAAAGATTAAAAGTTAAAATTTCATCCATGTTGACCATTTTGGGAAAGTTTGACAGGTCCGGAGTCATCGTTTTTATTAGAGATTTGATTTTTTGGAGTGTACCAAAAATGATTCAAAATGTCAATTGGATCGTGCCTCATGTTGAATAACCACTTTTGAAACCCTCACAGTGACCAAAATTGCCATTTTTACAGAGTTTTCTTACTCAAAAGCTTCCATTTTTACCAATTTCAGGCACCGAAATGACATTAAACACACTTATTTTAGTTGAACAAGTCATAATTCACATCCAACAGTCATTTAGAGTCAAAAGATTAAAAGATAAAATTTCATCCATGTTGACCATTTTGGGAAAGTTCGACAGGTCCGGAGTCATCGTTTTTCATCAGCAAATTGATATTTTGAAGTCTACCAAAAATGATTCAAAATGTCAATTGGATCGTGCCTCATTTTGAATAACCACTTTTGAAACCCTCAAAGTGACCAAAATTGCCATTTTTACAGAGTTTTGCTTACTCAAAAGCTTCCATTTTGACCAATTTCATGCACCGAAATTACTTTAAACACACTTATTTTAGTTGAAAAACTCACATTTCACAGCCAACAGTCATTTACAGTCAAAAGATTAAATGTTAAAATTTCATCCATATTGACGATTTTGGGAACGTTCGACAGGTCCGGAGTCATCGTTTTTTCAGATAATTGATTTTTTTGGACTGTACCAAAAATGATTCAAAATGTCAATTGGATTGTGCCTCATGTTGAATAACCACTTTTGAAACCCTCACAGTGACCAAAATTGCCATTTTTACAGAGTTTTCTTACTCAAAAGCTTCCATTTTTACCAATTTCAGGCACCGAAATGACTTTAAACACACTTATTTTAGTTGAACAAGTCATAATTCACATCCAACAGTCATTTAGAGTCAAAAGATTAAAAGTTAAAATTTCATCCATATTGACCATTTTGGGAAAGTTCGACAGGTCCGGAGTCATCGTTTTTCATCAGAAATTTGATTTTTTGGAGTGTACCAAAAATGATTCAAAATGTCAATTGGATTGTGCCTCATGTTGAATAACCACTTTTGAAACCCTCATAGTGACCAAAATTGCCATTTTTACAGAGCTTTGCTAACTCAAAAGCTTCCATTTTGACCAATTTCAGGCACCGAAATGACTTTAAACACACTTATTTTAGTTGCAAAAGTCGTAATTTACATCCAACAGTCATTTAGAGTCAAAAGATTAAAAGTTAAAATTTCATCCATATTGGCCATTTTGGCAACGTTCGACAGGTCCGGAGTGATCGTTTTTGCATCAGAAAATTGATTTTTTGGAGTGTACCAAAAATTATTCAAAATGTCAATTGGATCGTGCCTCATGTTGAATAACCACTTTTGAAACCGTCACAGTGACCAAAATTGCCATTTTTACAGAGCTATGCTTTCTCAAAATCTTCTATTTTGACCAATTTCAGGCACCGAAATGACTTTAAACACACTTATTTTAGTTGAACAAGTCATAATTCACATCCAACAGGCATTTAGAGTCTAAAGATTAAAAGTTAACATTTCATCCATGTTGACCATTTTGGGAAAGCTCGACAGGTCCGGAGTCATCTTTTTTTTCAGATAATTGATTTTTTGGAGTGTACCAAAAATGATTCAAAATGTCAATTGGATCGTGCCTCGTGTGAATAACCACTTTTTAATCACTCCAGTGACCAAAATTGCCATTTTTACAGAGTTTTGCTTACTCAAAAGCTTCAATTTTGACCAATTTCTGGCACAGAAATGACTTTAAACACACTTATTTTAGTTGAAAAAGTCATAATTCACATCCAACAGTCATTTACTGTCAAAAGATTAAATGTTAAAATTTCATCCATATTGACGATTTTGGGAACGTTCGACAGGTCCGGAGTCGTTGTTTTTCATCAGAAAATTGATTTTTGGAGTGTACCAAAAATGATTCAAAATGTCAATTGGATCGTGCCTCATGTTGAATAACCACTTTTGAAACCCTCACGTGACCAAAATTGCCATTTTTACAGAGCTTTGCTTACTCAAAAGCTTCCATTTTGACCAATTTCAGGCACCGAAATGACTTTAAACACACTTATTTTAGTTGAACAAGTCATAATTCACATCCAACAGTCATTTAGAGTCAAAAGATTAAAAGATAAAATTTCATCCATGTTGACCATTTTGGGAAAGTTCGACAGGTCCGGAGTCATCGTTTTTTCAGATAATTGATTTTTTCGAGTGTACCAAAAATGATTCAAAATGTCAATTGGATCGTGCCTCATGTTGAATAACCACTTTTGAAACCCTCACAGTGACCAAAATTGCCATTTTTACAGAGTTTTGCTTACTTAAAAGCTTCCATTTTGACCAATTTCATGCACCGAAATTACTTTAAACACACTTATTTTAGTTGAAAAACTCACATTTCACAGCCAACAGTCATTTACAGTCAAAAGATTAAATGTTAAAATTTCATCCATATTGACGATTTTGGGAACGTTCGACAGGTCCGGAGTCGTTGTTTTTCATCAGAAAATTGATTTTTGGAGTGTACCAAAAATGATTCAAAATGTCAATTGGATCGTGCCTCATGTTGAATAACCACTTTTGAAACCCTCACGTGACCAAAATTGCCATTTTTACAGAGCTTTGCTTACTCAAAAGCTTCCATTTTGACCAATTTCAGGCACCGAAATGACTTTAAACACACTTATTTTAGTTGAACAAGTCATAATTCACATCCAACAGTCATTTAGAGTCAAAAGATTAAAAGTTAAAATTTCATCCATGTTGACCATTTTGGGAAAGTTCGACAGTTCCGGAGTCATCGTTTTTTCAGATAATTGATTTTTTTGGACTGTACCAAAAATGATTCAGAATGTCAATTGGATCGTGCCTCATGTTGAATAACCACTTTTGAAACTCTCACAGTGACCAAAATTGCCATTTTTACAGAGTTTTGCTTACTCAAAAGCTTCCATTTTGACCAATTTCAGGCACCGAAATGACTTTAAACACACTTATTTTAGTTGAAAAAGTCATAATTCACATCCAACAGTCATTTAGAGTCAAAAGATTAAAAGTTAAAATGTCATCCATATTGCCCATTTTGGGAAAGTTCGACAGGTCCGGAGTCATCGTTTTTCATCAGAAAATTGATTTTTTGAAGTATACCAAAAATGATTCAAAATGTCAATTGGATCGTGCCTCATGTTGCATAACCACTTTTGAAACCCTCATAGTGACCAAAATTGCCATTTTTACAGAGCTTTGTTTACTCAAAAGCTTCCATTTTGACCAATTTCAGGCACCGAAATGACTTTAAACACACTTATTTTAGTTGAAAAAGTCATAATTCACATCCAACAGTCATTTAGAGTCAAAAGATTAAAAGTTAAAATTGTATCCATATTGACCATTTTGGGAAAGTTCGACACGTCCGGAGTGATCGTTTTTGCATCTGAAAATTGATTTTTTGGAGTGTACCAAAAATTATTCAAAATGTCAATTGTATCGTGCCTCATGTTGAATAACCACTTTTTAAACCCTCATAGTGACCAAAATTGCCATTTTTACAGAGCATTGCTTACTCAAAAGCTTCTATTTTGACCAATTTCAGGCACCAAAATGACTTTAAACACACTTATTTTAGTTGAACAAGTCATAATTCACATCCAACAGTCATTTAGAGTCAAAAGATTAAAAGATAAAATTTCATCCATGTTGACCATTTTGGGAAAGTTCGACAGGTCCGGAGTCATAGTTTTTTCAGATAATTGATTTTTTCGAGTGTACCAAAAATGATTCAAAATGTCAATTGGATCGTGCCTCATTTTGAATAACCACTTTTGAAACCCTCAAAGTGACCAAAATTGCCATTTTTACAGAGTTTTGCTTACTTAAAAGCTTCCATTTTGACCAATTTCATGCACCGAAATTACTTTAAACACACTTATTTTAGTTGAAAAACTCATATTTCACAGCCAACAGTCATTTACAGTCAAAAGATTAAATGTTAAAATTTCATCCATATTGACGATTTTGGGAACGTTCGACAGGTCCGGAGTCATCGTTTTTTCACATAATTGATTTTTTTGGACTGTACCAAAAATGATACAAAATGTCAATTGGATCGTGCCTCATGTTGAATAACCACTTTTGAAACCCTCACAGTGACCAAAATTGCCATTTTTACAGAGTTTTCTTACTCAAAAGCTTCAATTTTTACCAATTTCAGGCACCGAAATGACTTTAAACACACTTATTTTAGTTGAACAAGTCATAATTCACATCCAACAGTCATTTAGAGTCAAAAGATTAAAAGTTAAAATTTCATCCATATTGACCATTTTGGGAAAGTTCGACAGGTCCGGAGTCATCGTTTTTCATCAGAAATTTGATTTTTTGGAGTGTACCAAAAATGATTCAAAATGTCAATTGGATTGTGCCTCATGTTGAATAACCACTTTTGAAACCCTCATAGTGACCAAAATTGCCATTTTTACAGAGCTTTGCTAACTCAAAAGCTTCCATTTTGACCAATTTCAGGCACCGAAATGACTTTAAACACACTTATTTTAGTTGCAAAAGTCGTAATTTACATCCAACAGTCATTTAGAGTCAAAAGATTAAAAGTTAAAATTTCATCCATATTGGCCATTTTGGCAACGTTCGACAGGTCCGGAGTGATCGTTTTTGCATCAGAAAATTGATTTTTTGGAGTGTACCAAAAATTATTCAAAATGTCAATTGGATCGTGCCTCATGTTGAATAACCACTTTTGAAACCCTCACAGTGACCAAAATTGCCATTTTTACAGAGTTTTGCTTACTCAAAAGCTTCCATTTTGACTAATTTCAGGTACCGAAATTACTTTAAACACACTTATTTTAGTTGAAAAACTCATAATTCACATCCAACAGTCATTTACAGTCAAAAGATTAAATGTTAAAATGTAATCCATATTGACCATTTTGGGAACGTTCGACAAGTCCGGAGTCATCGTTTTTCATCAGAAAATTGATTTTTTTACTGTACCAAAAATTATTCAAAATGTCAATTGGATCGTGCCTCATGTTGAATAACCACTTTTGAAACCCTCATAGTGACCAAAATTGCCATTTTTACAGAGCTTTGCTTACTCAAAAGCTTCCATTTTGACCAATTTCAGGCACCGAAATGACTTTAAACACACTTATTTTAGTTGAAAAAGTCATAATTCACATCCAACAGTCATTTAGAGTCAAAAGATTAAAAGTTAAAATTTCATCCATGTTGACCATTTTGGGAAAGTTTGACAGGTCCGGAGTCATCGTTTTTATTAGAGATTTGATTTTTTGGAGTGTACCAAAAATGATTCAAAATGTCATTTGGATCGTGCCTCATGTTAAATAACCACTTTTGAAACCGTCACAGTGACCAAAATTGCCATTTTTACAGAGCTTTGCTTTCTCAAAATCTTCCATTTTGACCAATTTCAGGCACCGAAATGACTTTAAACACACTTATTTTAGTTGAACAAGTCATAATTCACATCCAACAGGCATTTAGAGTCAAAAGATTAAAAGTTAACATTTCATCCATGTTGACCATTTTGGGAAAGCTCGACAGGTCCGGAGTCATCTTTTTTTTCAGATAATTGATTTTTTGGAGTGTACCAAAAATGATTCAAAATGTCAATTGGATCGTGCCTCGTGTGAATAACCACTTTTTAATCACTCATAGTGACCAAAATTGCCATTTTTACAGAGTTTTGCTTACTCAAAAGCTTCAATTTTGACCAATTTCTGGCACAGAAATGACTTTAAACACACTTATTTTAGTTGAAAAAGTCATAATTCACATCCAACAGTCATTTACTGTCAAAAGATTAAATGTTAAAATTTCATCCATATTGACCATTTTGGGAATGTACGACAGGTCCGGAGTCATCGTTTTTCACCAGAAAATTGATTTTTTGGAGTGTACCAAAAATGATTCAAAATGTCAATTGGATTGTGCCTCATGTTGTATAACCACTTTTGAAACCCTCATAGTGACCAAAATTGCCATTTTTATAGAGCTTTGCTTACTCAAAAGCTTCCATTTTGACCAATTTCAGGCACCGAAATGACTTTAAACACACGTATTTTAGTTGAAAAAGTCGCAATTTACATCCAACAGTCATTTAGAGTCAAAAGATTAAAAGTTAAAATTTTATCCATGTTGACCCTTTTGGGAAAGTTCGACAGGTCCGGAGTCATCGTTTTTCATCAGAAAATCGATTTTTTGGAGTGTACCAAAAATGTCTCAAAATGTCAATTGGATCAAAGCCTCATGTTGAATAACCACTTTTTAAACCCTCATAGTGACCAAAATTGCCATTTTTACAGAGCTTTGCTTACTCAAAAGCTTTATTTTGACCAATTTCAGGCACCAAAATGACTTTAAACACACTTATTTTAGTTGAACAATTCATAATTCACATCCAACAGTCATTTAGAGTCAAAAGATTAAAAGATAAAATTTCATCCATGTTGACCATTTTGGGAAAGTTTGACAGGTCCGGAGTCATCGTTTTTATTAGAGATTTGATTTTTTCGAGTGTACCAAAAATGATTCAAAATGTCATTTGGATCGTGCCTCATGTTAAATAACCACTTTTGAAACCGTCACAGTGACCAAAATTGCCATTTTTACAGAGCTTTGCTTTCTCAAAATCTTCAATTTTTACCAATTTCAGGCACCGAAATCACTTTCAACACACTTATTTTAGTTGAACAAGTCATAATTCACATCCAACAGGCATTTAGAGTCAAAAGATTAAAAGTTAACATTTCATCCATGTTGACCATTTTGGGAAAGCTCGACAGGTCCGGAGTCATCTTTTTTTTCAGATAATTGATTTTTTGGAGTGTACCAAAAATGATTCAAAATGTCAATTGGATTGTGCCTCATGTTGTATAACCACTTTTGAAACCCTCATAGTGACCAAAATTGCCATTTTTACAGAGCTTTGCTTACTCAAAAGCTTCCATTTTGACCAATTTCAGGCACCGAAATGACTTTAAACACACGTATTTTAGTTGAAAAAGTCGTAATTTACATCCAACAGTCATTTAGAGTCAAAAGATTAAAAGTTAAAATTTTATCCATGTTGACCCTTTTGGGAAAGTTCGACAGGTCCGGAGTCATCGTTTTTCATCAGAAAATCGATTTTTTGGAGTGTACCAAAAATGTCTCAAAATGTCAATTGGATCAAAGCCTCATGTTGAATAACCACTTTTGAAACCCTCAAAGTGACCAAAATTGCAATTTTTACGGAGTTTTGCTTACTCAAAAGCTTCCATTTTGACCAATTTCAGGCACCAAAATGACTTTAAACACACTTCTTTTAGTTGAAAAAGTCATATTTCACATCCAACAGTCATTTAGGGTCAAAAGATTAAATGTTAAAATTTCATCCATATTGGCCATTTTGGCAACGTTCGACAGGTCCGGAGTGATCGTTTTTGCATCTGAAAATTGATTTTTTGGAGTGTACTAAAAATTATTCAAAATGTCAATTGGATCGTGCCTCATGTTGAATAACCACTTTTTAAACCCTCATAGTGACCAAAATTGCCATTTTTACAGAGCTTTGCTTACTCAAAAGCTTTATTTTGACCAATTTCAGGCACCAAAATGACTTTAAACACACTTATTTTAGTTGAACAATTCATAATTCACATCCAACAGTCATTTAGAGTCAAAAGATTAAAAGATAAAATTTCATCCATGTTGACCATTTTGGGAAAGTTCGACAGGTCCGGAGACATCGTTTTTTCAGATAATTGATTTTTTCGAGTGTACCAAAAATGATTCAAAATGTCAATTGGATCGTGCCTCATGTTGAATAACCACTTTTGAAACCCTCAAAGTGACCAAAATTGCCATTTTTACAGAGTTTTCTTACTCAAAAGCTTCAATTTTTACCAATTTCAGGCACCGAAATGACTTTAAACACACTTATTTTAGTTGAACAATTCATAATTCACATCCAACAGTCATTTAGAGTCAAAAGATTAAAAGTTAAAATTTCATCCATGTTGACCATTTTGGGAAAGTTCGACAGTTCCGGAGTCATCGTTTTTTCAGATAATTGATTTTTTTGGACTGTACCAAAAATGATTCAAAATGTCAATTGGATCGTGCCTCATGTTGAATAACCACTTTTGAAACTCTCACAGTGACCAAAATTGCCATTTTTACAGAGTTTTGCTTACTCAAAAGCTTCCATTTTGACCAATTTCAGGCACCGAAATGACTTTAAACACACTTATTTTAGTTGAAAAAGTCATAATTCACATCCAACAGTCATTTAGAGTCAAAAGATTAAAAGTTAAAATTTCATCCATATTGACCATTTTGGGAAAGTTCGACAGGTCCGGAGTCATCGTTTTTCATCAGAAAATTGATTTTTTGGAGTATACCAAAAATGATTCAAAATGTCAATTGGATCGTGCCTCATGTTGCATAACCACTTTTGAACCCTCACAGTGACCAAAATTGCCATTTTTACAGAGCTTTGCTTACTCAAAAGCTTCCATTTTGACCAATTTCAGGCACCAAAATGACTTTAAACACACTTATTTTAGTTGAAAAAGTCATAATTCACATCCAACAGTCATTTAGAGTCAAAAGATTAAAAGTTAAAATTTCATCCATATTGACCATTTTGGGAAAGTTCGACCGGTCCGGAGTCATCGTTTTTCATCAGAAATTTGATTTTTTGGAGTGTACCAAAAATGATTCAAAATGTCAATTGGATTGTGCCTCATGTTGAATAACCACTTTTGAAACCCTCATAGTGACCAAAATTGCCATTTTTACAGAGCTTTGCTAACTCAAAAGCTTCCATTTTGACCAATTTCAGGCACCGAAATGACTTTAAACACACTTATTTTAGTTGCAAAAGTCGTAATTTACATCCAACAGTCATTTAGAGTCAAACGATTAAAAGTTAAAATTTCATCCATGTTGACCATTTTGGGAAAGTTCGACAGGTCCGGAGTCATCGTTTTTGCATCAGAAAATTGATTTTTTGGAGTGTACCAAAAATTATTCAAAATGTCAATTGGATCGTGCCTCATGTTGAATAACCACTTTTGAAACCCTCACAGTGACCAAAATTGCCATTTTTACAGAGTTTTGCTTACTCAAAAGCTTCAATTTTGACTAATTTCAGGTACCGAAATTACTTTAAACACACTTCTTTTAGTTGAAAAACTCATAATTCACATCCAACAGTCATTTACAATCAAAAGATTAAATGTTAAAATGTAATCCATATTGACCATTTTGGGAACGTTCGACAAGTCCGGAGTCATCGTTTTTCATCAGAAAATTGATTTTTTTACTGTACCAAAAATTATTCAAAATGTCAATTGGATCGTGCCTCATGTTGAATAACCACTTTTGAAACCCTCATAGTGACCAAAATTGCCATTTTTACAGAGCTTTGCTTACTCAAAAGCTTCCATTTTGACCAATTTCAGGCACCGAAATGACTTTAAACACACTTATTTTAGTTGAAAAAGTCATAATTCACATCCAACAGTCATTTAGAGTCAAAAGAATAAAAGTTAAAATTTCATCCATGTTGACCATTTTGGGAAAGTTTGACAGGTCCGGAGTCATCGTTTTTCATTAGAGATTTGATTTTTTGGAGTGTACCAAAAATGATTCAAAATGTCATTTGGATCGTGCCTCATGTTAAATAACCACTTTTGAAACCGTCACAGTGACCAAATTTGCCATTTTTACAGAGCTTTGCTTTCTCAAAATCTTCCATTTTGACCAATTTCAGGCACCGAAATGACTTTAAACACACTTATTTTAGTTGAACAAGTCATAATTCACATCCAACAGGCATTTAGAGTCAAAAGATTAAAAGTTAACATGTCATCCATGTTGACCATTTTGGGAAAGCTCGACAGGTCCGGAGTCATTGTTTTTCATCAGAAAATTGATTTTTTGGAGTGTACCAAAAATTATTCAAAATGTCAATTGGATCGTGCCTCGTGTGAATAGCCACTTTTTAATCACTCATAGTGACCAAAATTGCCATTTTTACAGAGTTTTGCTTACTCAAAAGCTTCAATTTTGACCAATTTCTGGCACAGAAATGACTTTAAACACACTTATTTTAGTTGAAAAAGTCATAATTCACATCCAACAGTCATTTACAGTCAAAAGATTAAATGTTAACATGTCATCCATGTTGACCATTTTGGGAAAGCTCGACAGGTCCGGAGTCATTGTTTTTCATCAGAAAATTGATTTTTTGGAGTGTACCAAAAATTATTCAAAATGTCAATTGGATTGTGCCTCATGTTGAATAACCACTTTTGAAACCCTCATAGTGACCAAAATTGCCATTTTTACAGAGCTTTGCTAACTCAAAAGCTTCCATTTTGACCAATTTCAGGCACCGAAATGACTTTAAACACACTTATTTTAGTTGCAAAAGTCGTAATTTACATCCAACAGTCATTTAGAGTCAAAAGATTAAAAGTTAAAATTTCATCCATATTGGCCATTTTGGCAACGTTCCACAGGTCCGGAGTGATCGTTTTTGCATCAGAAAATTGATTTTTTGGAGTGTACCAAAAATTATTCAAAATGTCAATTGGATCGTGCCTCATGTTGAATAACCACTTTTGAAACCCTCACAGTGACCAAAATTGCCATTTTTACAGAGTTTTGCTTACTCAAAAGCTTCAATTTTGACTAATTTCATGTAAATGTAAATGTAAATGTAAATGTACAGGAATTTATATAGCGCAAATCACCAAGCGGTTTCTAAGCGCTTGCTTAGGGAACCCGTCCTGGTATTCCCCTGTGAGATAACCCCGGCAGGGTATCCGCAAGGTGAAAGCCAGGCATCCCGCCGCGAGGGGCCGTTGTGGAGATTAAGCAAGCTATTGCCCAGAGTCGCAGAGTGTGAACCCGTGAATCGAGTAGGCACCGGAGTGAGAATTGTCGAGTCCATGGACATTTTAGGACTCAAGACCCCGCCGAGCTGGGAATTGAACACTTGTCCCGGGCTGACCTCTGCTTCCAGGTCTGCCTCCTCTAACCACCGAGCCACTCAAAAGCTTCCATTTTGACCAATTTCAGGCACCGAAATGACTTTAAACACACTTATTTTAGTTGAAAAAGTCATAATTCACATCCAATAGTCATTTAGAGTCAAAAGATTAAAAGTTAAAATTTCATCCATGTTGACCATTTTGGGAAAGTTTGACAGGTCCGGAGTCATCGTTTTTTATTAGAGATTTGATTTTTTGGAGTGTACCAAAAATGATTCAAAATGTCATTTGGATCGTGCCTCATGTTAAATAACCACTTTTGAAACCGTCACAGTGACCAAATTTGCCATTTTTACAGAGCTTTGCTTTCTCAAAATCTTCCATTTTGACCAATTTCAGGCACCGAAATGACTTTAGACACACTTATTTTAGTTGAACAAGTCATAATTCACATCCAACAGGCATTTAGAGTCAAAAGATTAAAAGTTAACATGTCATCCATGTTGACCATTTTGGGAAAGCTCGACAGGTCCGGAGTCATTGTTTTTCATCAGAAAATTGATTTTTTGGAGTGTACCAAAAATTATTCAAAATGTCAATTGGATCGTGCCTCGTGTGAATAGCCACTTTTTAATCACTCATAGTGACCAAAATTGCCATTTTTACAGAGTTTTGCTTACTCAAAAGCTTCAATTTTGACCAATTTCTGGCACAGAAATGACTTTAAACACACTTATTTTAGTTGAAAAAGTCATAATTCACATCCAACAGTCATTTACAGTCAAAAGATTAAATGTTAACATGTCATCCATGTTGACCATTTTGGGAAAGCTCGACAGGTCCGGAGTCATTGTTTTTCATCAGAAAATTGATTTTTTGGAGTGTACCAAAAATTATTCAAAATGTCAATTGGATTGTGCCTCATGTTGAATAACCACTTTTGAAACCCTCATAGTGACCAAAATTGCCATTTTTACAGAGCTTTGCTAACTCAAAAGCTTCCATTTTGACCAATTTCAGGCACCGAAATGACTTTAAACACACTTATTTTAGTTGCAAAAGTCGTAATTTACATCCAACAGTCATTTAGAGTCAAAAGATTAAAAGTTAAAATTTCATCCATATTGGCCATTTTGGCAACGTTCCACAGGTCCGGAGTGATCGTTTTTGCATCAGAAAATTGATTTTTTGGAGTGTACCAAAAATTATTCAAAATGTCAATTGGATCGTGCCTCATGTTGAATAACCACTTTTGAAACCCTCACAGTGACCAAAATTGCCATTTTTACAGAGTTTTGCTTACTCAAAAGCTTCAATTTTGACTAATTTCATGTAAATGTAAATGTAAATGTAAATGTACAGGAATTTATATAGCGCAAATCACCAAGCGGTTTCTAAGCGCTTGCTTAGGGAACCCGTCCTGGTATTCCCCTGTGAGATAACCCCGGCAGGGTATCCGCAAGGTGAAAGCCAGGCATCCCGCCGCGAGGGGCCGTTGTGGAGATTAAGCAAGCTATTGCCCAGAGTCGCAGAGTGTGAACCCGTGAATCGAGTAGGCACCGGAGTGAGAATTGTCGAGTCCATGGACATTTTAGGACTCAAGACCCCGCCGAGCTGGGAATTGAACACTTGTCCCGGGCTGACCTCTGCTTCCAGGTCTGCCTCCTCTAACCACCGAGCCACTCAAAAGCTTCCATTTTGACCAATTTCAGGCACCGAAATGACTTTAAACACACTTATTTTAGTTGAAAAAGTCATAATTCACATCCAATAGTCATTTAGAGTCAAAAGATTAAAAGTTAAAATTTCATCCATGTTGACCATTTTGGGAAAGTTTGACAGGTCCGGAGTCATCGTTTTTTATTAGAGATTTGATTTTTTGGAGTGTACCAAAAATGATTCAAAATGTCATTTGGATCGTGCCTCATGTTAAATAACCACTTTTGAAACCGTCACAGTGACCAAAATTGCCATTTTTACAGAGCTTTGCTTTCTCAAAATCTTCCATTTTGACCAATTTCAGGCACCGAAATGACTTTAAACACACTTATTTTAGTTGAACAAGTCATAATTCACATCCAACAGGCATTTAGAGTCAAAAGATTAAATGTTAAAATTTCATCCATATTGGCCATTTTGGCAACGTTCGACAGGTCCGGAGTGATCGTTTTTGCATCTGAAAATTGATTTTTTGGAGTGTACCAAAAATTATTCAAAATGTCAATTGGATCGTGCCTCATGTTGAATAACCACTTTTTAAACCCTCATAGTGACCAAAATTGCCATTTTTACAGAGCTTTGCTTACTCAAAAGCTTCTATTTTGACCAATTTCAGGCACCAAAATGACTTTAAACACACTTATTTTAGTTGAACAAGTCATAATTCACATCCAACAGTCATTTAGAGTCAAAAGATTAAAAGATAAAATTTCATCCATGTTGACCATTTTGGGAAAGTTCGACAGGTCCGGAGTCATCGTTTTTTCAGATAATTGATTTTTTCGAGTGTACCAAAAATGATTCAAAATGTCAATTGGATCGTGCCTCATGTTGAATAACCACTTTTGAAACCCTCACAGTGACCAAAATTGCCATTTTTACAGAGTTTTCTTACTCAAAAGCTTCAATTTTTACCAATTTCAGGCACCGAAATTACTTTAAACACACTTATTTTAGTTGAAAAACTCATATTTCACAGCCAACAGTCATTTACAGTCAAAAGATTAAATGTTAAAATTTCATCCATATTGACGATTTTGGGAACGTTCGACAGGTCCGGAGTCGTCGTTTTTCATCAGAAAATTGATTTTTGGAGTGTACGAAAAATGATTCAAAATGTCAATTGGATCGTGCCTCATGTTGAATAACCACTTTTGAAACCCTCAGTGACCAAAATTGCCATTTTTACAGAGTTTTGCTTACTCAAAAGCTTCCATTTTGACCAATTTCAGGCACCAAAATGACTTTAAACAGACTTATTTTAGTTGAAAAAGTCATAATTCACATCCAACAGTCATTTAGAGTCAAAAGACTAAAAGTTAAAATTTCATCCATGTTGACCATTTTGGGAAAGTCCGACAGTTGCGGAGTCATCGTTTTTTCAGATAATTGATTTTTTGGAGTGTACCAAAAACGATTCGAAATGTCAATTGGATCGTGCCTCATGTTGAATAACCACTTTTGAAACTCTCACAGTGACCAAAATTGCCATTTTTACAGAGTTTTGCTTACTCAAAAGCTTCCATTTTGACCAATTTCAGGCACCGAAATGACTTTAAACACACTTATTTTAGTTGAAAAAGTCATAATTCACATCCAACAGTCATTTAGAGTCAAAAGATTAAAAGTTAAAATTTCATCCATATTGACCATTTTGGGAAAGTTCGACTGGTCATCGTTTTTCATCAGAAAATTGATTTTTTGGAGTATACCAAAAATGATTCAAAATGTCAATTGGATCGTGCCTCATGTTGCATAACCACTTTTGAAACCCTCACAGTGACCAAAATTGCCATTTTTACAGAGCTTTACTTACTCAAAAGCTTCCATTTTGACCAATTTCAGGCACCGAAATGACTTTAAACACACTTATTTTAGTTGAAAAAGTCATAATTCACATCCAACAGTCATTTAGAGTCAAAAGATTAAAAGTTAAAATTTCATCCATATTGACCATTTTGGGAAAGTTCGACAGGTCCGGAGTCATCGTTTTTCATCAGAAATTTGATTTTTTGGAGTGTACCAAAAATGATTCAAAATGTCAATTGGATTGTGCCTCATGTTGAATAACCACTTTTGAAACCCTCATAGTGACCAAAATTGCCATTTTTACAGAGCTTTGCTAACTCAAAAGCTTCCATTTTGACCAATTTCAAGCACCGAAATGACTTTAAACACACTTATTTTAGTTGCAAAAGTCGTAATTTACATCCAACAGTCATTTAGAGTCAAAAGATTAAAAGTTAAAATTTCATCCATATTGTCCATTTTGGCAACGTTCGACAGGTCCGGAGTGATCGTTTTTGCATCAGAAAATTGATTTTTTGGAGTGTACCAAAAATTATTCAAAATGTCAATTGGATCGTGCCTCATGTTGAATAACCGATTTTGAAACCCTCATAGTGACCAAAATTGCCATTTTTACAGAGCTTTGCTTACTCAAAAGCTTCCATTTTGACCAATTTCAGGCACCGAAATGACTTTAAACACACTTATTTTAGTTGAACAAGTCATAATTCACATCCAACAGTCATTTAGAGTCAAAAGACTAAAAGTTAAAATTTCATCCATGTTGACCATTTTGGGAAAGTTTGACAGTTGCGGAGTCATCGTTTTTTCAGATAATTGATTTTTTGGAGTGTACCAAAAACGATTCGAAATGTCAATTGGATCGTGCCTCATGTTAAATAATTGCTTTTGAAACCCTCACAGTGACCAAAATTGCCATTTTTACAGAGATTTGCTTACTCAAAAGCTTCCATTTTGACCAATTTCAGGCACCGAAATGACTTTAAACACACTTATTTTAGTTGAACAAGTCATAATTCACATCCAACAGTCATTTAGAGTCAAAAGATTAAAAGTTAAAATTTCATCCATGTTGACCATTTTGGGAAAGTTCGACAGTTCCGGAGTCATCATTTTTTCAGATAATTGATTTTTTTGGACTGTACCAAAAATGATTCAAAATGTCAATTGGATCGTGCCTCATGTTGAATAACCACTTTTGAAACTCTCACAGTGACCAAAGTTGCCATTTTTACAGAGTTTTGCTTACTCAAAAGCTTCCATTTTGACCAATTTCAGGCACCGAAATGACTTTAAACACACTTATTTTAGTTGAAAAAGTCATAATTCACATCCAACAGTCATTTAGAGTCAAAAGATTAAAAGTTAAAATTTCATCCATATTGACCATTTTGGGAAAGTTCGACAGGTCCGGAGTCATCGTTTTTCATCAGAAATTTGATTTTTTGGAGTGTACCAAAAATGATTCAAAATGTCAATTGGATTGTGCCTCATGTTGAATAACCACTTTTGAAACCCTCATAGTGACCAAAATTGCCATTTTTACAGAGCTTTGCTAACTCAAAAGCTTCCATTTTGACCAATTTCAGGCACCGAAATGACTTTAAACACACTTATTTTAGTTGCAAAAGTCGTAATTTACATCCAACAGTCATTTAGAGTCAAAAGATTAAAAGTTAAAATTTCATCCATATTGTCCATTTTGGCAACGTTCGACAGGTCCGGAGTGATCGTTTTTGCATCAGAAAATTGATTTTTTGGAGTGTACCAAAAATTATTCAAAATGTCAATTGGATCGTGCCTCATGTTGAATAACCACTTTTGAAACCCTCATAGTGACCAAAATTGCCATTTTTACAGAGCTTTGCTTACTCAAAAGCTTCCATTTTGACCAATTTCAGGCACCGAAATGACTTTAAACACACTTATTTTAGTTGAAAAAGTCATAATTCACATCCAACAGTCATTTAGAGTCAAAAGATTAAAAGTTAAAATTTCATCCATGTTGTCCATTTTGGGAAAGTTTGACAGGTCCGGAGTCATCGTTTTTCATCAGCAAATTGATATTTTGAAGTCTACCAAAAATGATTCAAAATGTCAATTGGATCGTGCTTCATTTTGAATAACCACTTTTGAAACCCTCAAAGTGACCAAAATTGCCATTTTTACAGAGTTTTGCTTACTTAAAAGCTTCCATTTTGACCAATTTCATGCACCGAAATTACTTTAAACACACTTATTTTAGTTGAAAAACTCATATTTCACAGCCAACAGTCATTTACAGTCAAAAGATTAAATGTTAAAATTTCATCCATATTGACGATTTTGGGAACGTTCGACAGGTCCGGAGTCGTCGTTTTTCATCAGAAAATTGATTTTTGGAGTGTACCAAAAATGATTCAAAATGTCAATTGGATCGTGCCTCATGTTGAATAACCACTTTTGAAACCCTCAGTGACCAAAATTGCCATTTTTACAGAGTTTTGCTTACTCAAAAGCTTCCATTTTGACCAATTTCAGGCACCAAAATGACTTTAAACAGACTTATTTTAGTTGGAAAAAGTCATAATTCACATCCAACAGTCATTTAGAGTCAAAAGACTAAAAGTTAAAATTTCATCCATGTTGACCATTTTGGGAAAGTTCGACAGTTGCGGAGTCATCGTTTTTTCAGATAATTGATTTTTTGGAGTGTACCAAAAACGATTCGAAATGTCAATTGGATCGTGCCTCATGTTAAATAATTGCTTTTGAAACCCTCACAGTGACCAAAATTGCCATTTTTACAGAGCTTTGCTTACTCAAAAGCTTCCATTTTGACCAATTTCAGGCACCGAAATGACTTTAAACACACTTATTTTAGTTGAACAAGTCATAATTCACATCCAACAGTCATTTAGAGTCAAAAGATTAAAAGTTAAAATTTCATCCATGTTGACCATTTTGGGAAAGTTCGACAGTTCCGGAGTCATCGTTTTTTCAGATAATTGATTTTTTTGGACTGTACCAAAAATGATTCAAAATGTCAATTGGATCGTGCCTCATGTTGAATAACCACTTTTGAAACTCTCACAGTGACCAAAGTTGCCATTTTTACAGAGTTTTGCTTACTCAAAAGCTTCCATTTTGACCAATTTCAGGCACCGAAATGACTTTAAACACACTTATTTTAGTTGAAAAAGTCATAATTCACATCCAACAGTCATTTAGAGTCAAAAGATTAAAAGTTAAAATTTCATCCATATTGACCATTTTGGGAAAGTTCGACAGGTCCGGAGTCATCGTTTTTCATCAGAAAATTGATTTTTTGGAGTATACCAAAAATGATTCAAAATGTCAATTGGATCGTGCCTCATGTTGCATAACCACTTTTGAAACCCTCACAGTGACCAAAATTGCCATTTTTACAGAGCTTTGCTTACTCAAAAGCTTCCATTTTGACCAATTTCAGGCACCGAAATGACTTTAAACACACTTATTTTAGTTGAAAAAGTCATAATTCACATCCAACAGTCATTTAGAGTCAAAAGATTAAAAGTTAAAATTTCATCCATGTTGACCATTTTGGGAAAGTTCGACAGTTCCGGAGTCATCGTTTTTTCAGATAATTGATTTTTTTGGACTGTACCAAAAATGATTCAAAATGTCAATTGGATCGTGCCTCATGTTGAATAACCACTTTTGAAACCCTCACAGTGACCAAAATTGCCATTTTTACAGAGCTTTGCTTACTCAAAAGCTTCCATTTTGACCAATTTCAGGCACCGAAGTGACTATAAACACACTTATTTTAGTTGAAAAAGTCATAATTCACATCCAACAGTCATTTAGAGTCAAAAGATTTAAAGTTAAAATTTCATCCATATTGACCATTTTGGGAAAGTTCGACAGGTCCGGAGTCATCGTTTTTCATCAGAAATTTGATTTTTTGGAGTGTACCAAAAATGATTCAAAATGTCAATTGGATTGTGCCTCATGTTGCATAACCACTTTTGAAACCCTCACAGTGACCAAAATTGCCATTTTTACAGAGCTTTGCTTACTCAAAAGCTTCCATTTTGACCAATTTCAGGTACCGAAATGACTTTAAACACACTTATTTTAGTTGAAAAAGTCATAATTCACATCCAACAGTCATTTAGAGTCAAAAGATTAAAAGTTAAAATTTCATCCATGTTGACCATTTTGGGAAAGTTTGACAGGTCCGGAGTCATCGTTTTTTATTAGAGATTTGATTTTTTGGAGTGTACCAAAAATGATTCAAAATGTCATTTGGATCGTGCCTCATGTTAAATAACCACTTTTGAAACCCTCACAGTGACCAAAATTGCCATTTTTACAGAGTTTTCTTACTCAAAAGCTTCCATTTTTACCAATTTCAGGCACCGAAATGACTTTAAACACACTTATTTTAGTTGAACAAGTCATAATTCACATCCAACAGTCATTTAGAGTCAAAAGATTAAAAGATAAAATTTCATCCATGTTGATCATTTTGGGAAAATTTGACAGGTCCGGAGTCATCGTTTTTCATCAGCAAATTGATATTTTGAAGTCTACCAAAAATGATTCAAAATGTCAATTGGATCATGCCTCATTTTGAATAACCACTTTTGAAACCCTCAAAGTGACCAAAATTGCCATTTTTACAGAGTTTTGCTTACTTAAAAGCTTCCATTTTGACCAATTTCATGCACCGAAATTACTTTAAACACACTTATTTTAGTTGAAAAACTCATATTTCACAGCCAACAGTCATTTACAGTCAAAAGATTAAATGTTAAAATTTCATCCATATTGACGATTTTGGGAACGTTCGACAGGTCCGGAGTCGTCGTTTTTCATCAGAAAATTGATTTTTGGAGTGTACCAAAAATGATTCAAAATGTCAATTGGATCGTGCCTCATGTTGAATAACCACTTTTGAAACCCTCAGTGACCAAAATTGCCATTTTTACAGAGTTTTGCTTACTCAAAAGCTTCCATTTTGACCAATTTCAGGCACCAAAATGACTTTAAACAGACTTATTTTAGTTGAAAAAGTCATAATTCCCATCCAACAGTCATTTAGAGTCAAAAGACTAAAAGTTAAAATTTCATCCATGTTGACCATTTTGGGAAAGTTCGACAGTTGCGGAGTCATCGTTTTTTCAGATAATTGATTTTTTGGAGTGTACCAAAAACGATTCGAAATATCAATTGGATCGTGCCTCATGTTGAATAACCACTTTTGAAACTCTCACAGTGACCAAAATTGCCATTTTTACAGAGTTTTGCTTACTCAAAAGCTTCCATTTTGACCAATTTCAGGCACCGAAATGACTTTAAACACACTTATTTTAGTTGCAAAAGTCGTAATTTACATCCAACAGTCATTTAGAGTCAAAAGATTAAAAGTTAAAATTTCATCCATATTGACCATTTTGGCAACGTTCGACAGGTCAGGAGTGATCGTTTTTGCATCAGAAAATTGTTTTTTTGGAGTGTACCAAAAATTATTCAAAATGTCATTCGGATCGTGCCTCATGTTGAATAACCACTTTTGAAACCCTCACAGTGACCAAAATTGCCATTTTTACAGAGTTTTGCTTACTCAAAAGCTTCAATTTTGACTAATTTCAGGTACCGAAATTACTTTAAACACACTTATTTTAGTTGAAAAACTCATAATTCACATCCAACAGTCATTTACAGTCAAAAGATTAAATGTTAAAATGTAATCCATATTGACCATTTTGGTAACGTTCAACAAGTCCGGAGTCATCGTTTTTCATCAGAAAATTGATTTTTTTACTGTACCAAAAATTATTCAAAATGTCAATTGGATCGTGCCTCATGTTGAATAACCACTTTTGAAATCCTCATAGTGACCAAAATTACCATTTTTACAGAGCTTTGCTTACTCAAAAGCTTCCATTTTGACCAATTTCAGGTACCGAAATGACTTTAAACACACTTATTTTAGTTGAAAAAGTCATAATTCACATCCAACAGTCATTTAGAGTCAAAAGATTAAAAGTTAAAATTTCATCCATGTTGACCATTTTGGGAAAGTTTGACAGGTCCGGAGTCATCGTTTTTTATTAGAGATTTGATTTTTTGGAGTGTACCAAAAATGATTCAAAATGTCATTTGGATCGTGCCTCATGTTAAATAACCACTTTTGAAACCCTCACAGTGACCAAAATTGCCATTTTTACAGCGTTTTCTTACTCAAAAGCTTCCATTTTTACCAATTTCAGGCACCGAAATGACTTTAAACACACTTATTTTAGTTGAACAAGTCATAATTCACATCCAACAGTCATTTAGAGTCAAAAGATTAAAAGATACAATTTCATCCATGTTGATCATTTTGGGAAAATTTGACAGGTCCGGAGTCATCGTTTTTCATCAGCAAATTGATATTTTGAAGTCTACCAAAAATGATTCAAAATGTCAATTGGATCATGCCTCATTTTGAATAACCACTTTTGAAACCCTCAAAGTGACCAAAATTGCCATTTTTACAGAGTTTTGCTTACTTAAAAGCTTCCATTTTGACCAATTTCATGCACCGAAATTACTTTAAACACACTTATTTTAGTTGAAAAACTCATATTTCACAGCCAACAGTCATTTACAGTCAAAAGATTAAATGTTAAAATTTCATCCATATTGACGATTTTGGGAACGTTCGACAGGTCCGGAGTCGTCGTTTTTCATCAGAAAATTGATTTTTGGAGTGTACCAAAAATGATTCAAAATGTCAATTGGATCGTGCCTCATGTTGAATAACCACTTTTGAAACCCTCAGTGACCAAAATTGCCATTTTTACAGAGTTTTGCTTACTCAAAAGCTTCCATTTTGACCAATTTCAGGCACCAAAATGACTTTAAACAGACTTATTTTAGTTGAAAAAGTCATAATTCACATCCAACAGTCATTTAGAGTCAAAAGACTAAAAGTTAAAATTTCATCCATGTTGACCATTTTGGGAAAGTTCGACAGTTGCGGAGTCATCGTTTTTTCAGATAATTGATTTTTTGGAGTGTACCAAAAACGATTCGAAATGTCAATTGGATCGTGCCTCATGTTGAATAACCACTTTTGAAACTCTCACAGTGACCAAAATTGCCATTTTTACAGAGTTTTGCTTACTCAAAAGCTTACATTTTGACCAATTTCAGGCACCGAAATGACTTTAAACACACTTATTTTAGTTGAAAAAGTCATAATTCACATCCAACAGTCATTTAGAGTCAAAAGATTAAAAGTTAAAATTTCATCCATATTGGCCATTTTGGCAACGTTCGACAGGTCCGGAGTGATCGTTTTTGCATCAGAAAATTGATTTTTTGGAGTGTACCAAAAATTATTCAAAATGTCAATTGGATCGTGCCTCATGTTGAATAACCACTTTTGAAACCCTCACAGTGACCAAAATTGCCATTTTTACAGAGTTTTGCTTACTCAAAAGCTTCAATTTTGACTAATTTCAGGTACCGAAATTACTTTAAACACACTTATTTTAGTTGAAAAACTCATAATTCACATCCAACAGTCATTTACAGTCAAAAGATTAAATGTTAAAATGTAATCCATATTGACCATTTTGGTAACGTTCAACAAGTCCGGAGTCATCGTTTTTCATCAGAAAATTGATTTTTTTACTGTACCAAAAATTATTCAAAATGTCAATTGGATCGTGCCTCATGTTGAATAACCACTTTTGAAACCCTCATAGTGACCAAAATTACCATTTTTACAGAGCTTTGCTTACTCAAAAGCTTCCATTTTGACCAATTTCAGGTACCGAAATGACTTTAAACACACTTATTTTAGTTGAAAAAGTCATAATTCACATCCAACAGTCATTTAGAGTCAAAAGATTAAAAGTTAAAATTTCATCCATGTTGACCATTTTGGGAAAGTTTGACAGGTCCGGAGTCATCGTTTTTGATTAGAGATTTGATTTTTTGGAGTGTACCAAAAATGATTCAAAATGTCATTTGGATCGTGCCTCATGTTAAATAACCACTTTTGAAACCCTCACAGTGACCAAAATTGCCATTTTTACAGAGTTTTCTTACTCAAAAGCTTCCATTTTTAACAATTTCAGGCACCGAAATGACTTTAAACACACTTATTTTAGTTGAACAAGTCATAATTCACATCCAACAGTCATTTAGAGTCAAAAGATTAAAAGATAAAATTTCATCCATGTTGATCATTTTGGGAAAATTTGACAGGTCCGGAGTCATCGTTTTTCATCAGCAAATTGATATTTTGAAGTCTACCAAAAATGATTCAAAATGTCAATTGGATCATGCCTCATTTTGAATAACCACTTTTGAAACCCTCAAAGTGACCAAAATTGCCATTTTTACAGAGTTTTGCTTACTTAAAAGCTTCCATTTTGACCAATTTCATGCACCGAAATTACTTTAAACACACTTATTTTAGTTGAAAAACTCATATTTCACAGCCAACAGTCATTTACAGTCAAAAGATTAAATGTTAAAATTTCATCCATATTGACGATTTTGGGAACGTTCGACAGGTCCGGAGTCGTCGTTTTTCATCAGAAAATTGATTTTTGGAGTGTACCAAAAATGATTCAAAATGTCAATTGGATCGTGCCTCATGTTGAATAACCACTTTTGAAACCCTCAGTGACCAAAATTGCCATTTTTACAGAGTTTTGCTTACTCAAAAGCTTCCATTTTGACCAATTTCAGGCACCAAAATGACTTTAAACAGACTTATTTTAGTTGAAAAAGTCATAATTCACATCCAACAGTCATTTAGAGTCAAAAGATTAAAAGTTAAAATTTCATCCATATTGACCATTTTGGGAAAGTTCGACAGGTCCGGAGTCATCGTTTTTCATCAGAAAATTGATTTTTTGGAGTATACCAAAAATGATTCAAAATGTCAATTGGATCGTGCCTCATGTTGCATAACCACTTTTGAAACCCTCACAGTGACCAAAATTGCCATTTTTACAGAGCTTTGCTTACTCAAAAGCTTCCATTTTGACCAATTTCAGGCACCGAAATGACTTTAAACACACTTATTTTAGTTGAAAAAGTCATAATTCACATCCAACAGTCATTTAGAGTCAAAAGATTAAAAGTTAAAATTTCATCCATGTTGACCATTTTGGGAAAGTTCGACAGTTCCGGAGTCATCGTTTTTTCAGATAATTGATTTTTTTGGACTGTACCAAAAATGATTCAAAATGTCAATTGGATCGTGCCTCATGTTGAATAACCACTTTTGAAACCCTCACAGTGACCAAAATTGCCATTTTTACAGAGCTTTGCTTACTCAAAAGCTTCCATTTTGACCAATTTCAGGCACCGAAATGACTATAAACACACTTATTTTAGTTGAAAAAGTCATAATTCACATCCAACAGTCATTTAGAGTCAAAAGATTTAAAGTTAAAATTTCATCCATATTGACCATTTTGGGAAAGTTCGACAGGTCCGGAGTCATCGTTTTTCATCAGAAATTTGATTTTTTGGAGTGTACCAAAAATGATTCAAAATGTCAATTGGATTGTGCCTCATGTTGAATAACCACTTTTGAAACCCTCATAGTGACCAAAATTGCCATTTTTACAGAGCTTTGCTAACTCAAAAGCTTCCATTTTGACCAATTTCAGGCACCGAAATGACTTTAAACACACTTATTTTAGTTGCAAAAGTCGTAATTTACATCCAACAGTCATTTAGAGTCAAAAGATTAAAAGTTAAAATTTCATCCATATTGGCCATTTTGGCAACGTTCGACAGGTCCGGAGTGATCGTTTTTGCATCAGAAAATTGATTTTTTGGAGTGTACCAAAAATTATTCAAAATGTCAATTGGATCGTGCCTCATGTTGAATAACCACTTTTGAAACCCTCACAGTGACCAAAATTGCCATTTTTACAGATCTTTGCTTACTCAAAAGCTTCCATTTTGACCAATTTCAGGTACCGAAATGACTTTAAACACACTTATTATAGTTGAAAAAGTCATAATTCACATCCAACAGTCATTTAGAGTCAAAAGATTAAAAGTTAAAATTTCATCCATGTTGACCATTTTGGGAAAGTTTGACAGGTCCGGAGTCATCGTTTTTTATTAGAGATTTGATTTTTTGGAGTGTACCAAAAATGATTCAAAATGTCATTTGGATCGTGCCTCATGTTAAATAACCACTTTTGAAACCCTCACAGTGACCAAAATTGCCATTTTTACAGAGTTTTCTTACTCAAAAGCTTCCATTTTTACCAATTTCAGGCACCGAAATTACTTTAAACACACTTATTTTAGTTGAAAAACTCATATTTCACAGCCAACAGTCATTTACAGTCAAAAGATTAAATGTTAAAATTTCATCCATATTGACGATTTTGGGAACGTTCGACAGGTCCGGAGTCGTCGTTTTTCATCAGAAAATAGATTTTTGGAGTGTACCAAAAATGATTCAAAATGTCAATTGGATCGTGCCTCATGTTGAATAACCACTTTTGAAACCCTCAGTGACCAAAATTGCCATTTTTACAGAGTTTTGCTTACTCAAAAGCTTCCATTTTGACCAATTTCAGGCACCAAAATGACTTTAAACAGACTTATTTTAGTTGAAAAAGTCATAATTCCCATCCAACAATCATTTAGAGTCAAAAGACTAAAAGTTAAAATTTCATCCATGTTGACCATTTTGGGAAAGTTCGACAGTTGCGGAGTCATCGTTTTTTCAGATAATTGATTTTTTGGAGTGTACCAAAAACGATTCGAAATATCAATTGGATCGTGCCTCATGTTGAATAACCACTTTTGAAACTCTCACAGTGACCAAAATTGCCATTTTTACAGAGTTTTGCTTACTCAAAAGCTTCCATTTTGACCAATTTCAGGCACCGAAATGACTTTAAACACACTTATTTTAGTTGCAAAAGTCGTAATTTACATCCAACAGTCATTTAGAGTCAAAAGATTAAAAGTTAAAATTTCATCCATATTGACCATTTTGGCAACGTTCGACAGGTCCGGAGTGATCGTTTTTGCATCAGAAAATTGATTTTTTGGAGTGTACCAAAAATTATTCAAAATGTCAATTGGATCGTGCCTCATGTTGAATAACCACTTTTGAAACCCTCACAGTGACCAAAATTGCCATTTTACAGAGTTTTGCTTACTCAAAAGCTTCAATTTTGACTAATTTCAGGTACCGAAATTACTTTAAACACACTTATTTTAGTTGAAAAACTCATAATTCACATCCAACAGTCATTTACAGTCAAAAGATTAAATGTTAAAATGTAATCCATATTGACCATTTTGGTAACGTTCAACAAGTCCGGAGTCATCGTTTTTCATCAGAAAATTGATTTTTTTACTGTACCAAAAATTATTCAAAATGTCAATTGGATCGTGCCTCATGTTGAATAACCACTTTTGAAATCCTCATAGTGACCAAAATTACCATTTTTACAGAGCTTTGCTTACTCAAAAGCTTCCATTTTGACCAATTTCAGGTACCGAAATGACTTTAAACACACTTATTTTAGTTGAAAAAGTCATAATTCACATCCAACAGTCATTTAGAGTCAAAAGATTAAAAGTTAAAATTTCATCCATGTTGACCATTTTGGGAAAGTTTGACAGGTCCGGAGTCATCGTTTTTTATTAGAGATTTGATTTTTTGGAGTGTACCAAAAATGATTCAAAATGTCATTTGGATCGTGCCTCATGTTAAATAACCACTTTTGAAACCCTCACAGTGACCAAAATTGCCATTTTTACAGCGTTTTCTTACTCAAAAGCTTCCATTTTTACCAATTTCAGGCACCGAAATGACTTTAAACACACTTATTTTAGTTGAACAAGTCATAATTCACATCCAACAGTCATTTAGAGTCAAAAGATTAAAAGATACAATTTCATCCATGTTGATCATTTTGGGAAAATTTGACAGGTCCGGAGTCATCGTTTTTCATCAGCAAATTGATATTTTGAAGTCTACCAAAAATGATTCAAAATGTCAATTGGATCATGCCTCATTTTGAATAACCACTTTTGAAACCCTCAAAGTGACCAAAATTGCCATTTTTACAGAGTTTTGCTTACTTAAAAGCTTCCATTTTGACCAATTTCATGCACCGAAATTACTTTAAACACACTTATTTTAGTTGAAAAACTCATATTTCACAGCCAACAGTCATTTACAGTCAAAAGATTAAATGTTAAAATTTCATCCATATTGACGATTTTGGGAACGTTCGACAGGTCCGGAGTCGTCGTTTTTCATCAGAAAATTGATTTTTGGAGTGTACCAAAAATGATTCAAAATGTCAATTGGATCGTGCCTCATGTTGAATAACCACTTTTGAAACCCTCAGTGACCAAAATTGCCATTTTTACAGAGTTTTGCTTACTCAAAAGCTTCCATTTTGACCAATTTCAGGCACCAAAATGACTTTAAACAGACTTATTTTAGTTGAAAAAGTCATAATTCACATCCAACAGTCATTTAGAGTCAAAAGACTAAAAGTTAAAATTTCATCCATGTTGACCATTTTGGGAAAGTTCGACAGTTGCGGAGTCATCGTTTTTTCAGATAATTGATTTTTTGGAGTGTACCAAAAACGATTCGAAATGTCAATTGGATCGTGCCTCATGTTGAATAACCACTTTTGAAACTCTCACAGTGACCAAAATTGCCATTTTTACAGAGTTTTGCTTACTCAAAAGCTTACATTTTGACCAATTTCAGGCACCGAAATGACTTTAAACACACTTATTTTAGTTGAAAAAGTCATAATTCACATCCAACAGTCATTTAGAGTCAAAAGATTAAAAGTTAAAATTTCATCCATATTGACCATTTTGGGAAAGTTCGACAACATCAGAAAATTGATTTTTTGGAGTATACCAAAAATGATTCAAAATGTCAATTGGATCGTGCCTCATGTTGCATAACCACTTTTGAAACCCTCACAGTGACCAAAATTGCCATTTTTACAGAGCTTTACTTACTCAAAAGCTTCCATTTTGACCAATTTCAGGCACCGAAATGACTTTAAACACACTTATTTTAGTTGAAAAAGTCATAATTCACATCCAACAGTCATTTAGAGTCAAAAGATTAAAAGTTAAAATTTCATCCATATTGACCATTTTGGGAAAGTTCGACAGGTCCGGAGTCATCGTTTTTCATCAGAAAATTGATTTTTTGGAGTATACCAAAAATGATTCAAAATGTCAATTGGATCGTGCCTCATGTTGCATAACCACTTTTGAAACCCTCACAGTGACCAAAATTGCCATTTTTACAGAGCTTTACTTACTCAAAAGCTTCCATTTTGACCAATTTCAGGCACCGAAATGACTTTAAACACACTTATTTTAGTTGAAAAAGTCATAATTTACATCCAACAGTCATTTAGAGTCAAAAGATTAAAAGTTACAATTTCATCCATATTGGCCATTTTGGCAACGTTCGACAGGTCCGGAGTGATCGTTTTTGCATCAGAAAATTGATTTTTTGGAGTGTACCAAAAATTATTCAAAATGTCAATTGGATCGTGCCTCATGTTGAATAACCACTTTTGAAACCCTCACAGTGACCAAAATTGCCATTTTTACAGAGTTTTGCTTACTCAAAAGCTTCAATTTTGACTAATTTCAGGTACCGAAATTACTTTAAACACACTTATTTTAGTTGAAAAACTCATAATTCACATCCAACAGTCATTTACAGTCAAAAGATTAAATGTTAAAATGTAATCCATATTGACCATTTTGGTAACGTTCAACAAGTCCGGAGTCATCGTTTTTCATCAGAAAATTGATTTTTTTACTGTACCAAAAATTATTCAAAATGTCAATTGGATCGTGCCTCATGTTGAATAACCACTTTTGAAATCCTCATAGTGACCAAAATTACCATTTTTACAGAGCTTTGCTTACTCAAAAGCTTTCATTTTGACCAATTTCAGGTACCGAAATGACTTTAAACACACTTATTTTAGTTGAAAAAGTCATAATTCACATCCAACAGTCATTTAGAGTCAAAAGATTAAAAGTTAAAATTTCATCCATGTTGACCATTTTGGGAAAGTTTGACAGGTCCGGAGTCATCGTTTTTTATTAGAGATTTGATTTTTTGGAGTGTACCAAAAATGATTCAAAATGTCATTTGGATCGTGCCTCATGTTAAATAACCACTTTTGAAACCCTCACAGTGACCAAAATTGCCATTTTTACAGCGTTTTCTTACTCA
Organism: Lissotriton helveticus; assembly: GCF_964261635.1. Classification (NCBI taxonomy): domain Eukaryota; kingdom Metazoa; phylum Chordata; class Amphibia; order Caudata; family Salamandridae; genus Lissotriton; species Lissotriton helveticus. The sequence goes on from NC_136072.1 coordinate 341,331,673, forward strand.
AAAGCTTCCATTTTTACCAATTTCAGGCACCGAAATGACTTTAAACACACTTATTTTAGTTGAACAAGTCATAATTCACATCCAACAGTCATTTAGAGTCAAAAGATTAAAAGATAAAATTTCATCCATGTTGATCATTTTGGGAAAATTTGACAGGTCCGGAGTCATCGTTTTTCATCAGCAAATTGATATTTTGAAGTCTACCAAAAATGATTCAAAATGTCAATTGGATCATGCCTCATTTTGAATAACCACTTTTGAAACCCTCAAAGTGACCAAAATTGCCATTTTTACAGAGTTTTGCTTACTTAAAAGCTTCCATTTTGACCAATTTCATGCACCGAAATTACTTTAAACACACTTATTTTAGTTGAAAAACTCATATTTCACAGCCAACAGTCATTTACAGTCAAAAGATTAAATGTTAAAATTTCATCCATATTGACGATTTTGGGAACGTTCGACAGGTCCGGAGTCGTCGTTTTTCATCAGAAAATTGATTTTTGGAGTGTACCAAAAATGATTCAAAATGTCAATTGGATCGTGCCTCATGTTGAATAACCACTTTTGAAACCCTCAGTGACCAAAATTGCCATTTTTACAGAGTTTTGCTTACTCAAAAGCTTCCATTTTGACCAATTTCAGGCACCAAAATGACTTTAAACAGACTTATTTTAGTTGAAAAAGTCATAATTCACATCCAACAGTCATTTAGAGTCAAAAGACTAAAAGTTAAAATTTCATCCATGTTGACCATTTTGGGAAAGTTCGACAGTTGCGGAGTCATCGTTTTTTCAGATAATTGATTTTTTGGAGTGTACCAAAAACGATTCGAAATGTCAATTGGATCGTGCCTCATGTTGAATAACCACTTTTGAAACTCTCACAGTGACCAAAATTGCCATTTTTACAGAGTTTTGCTTACTCAAAAGCTTACATTTTGACCAATTTCAGGCACCGAAATGACTTTAAACACACTTATTTTAGTTGAAAAAGTCATAATTCACATCCAACAGTCATTTAGAGTCAAAAGATTAAAAGTTAAAATTTCATCCATATTGACCATTTTGGGAAAGTTCGACAACATCAGAAAATTGATTTTTTGGAGTATACCAAAAATGATTCAAAATGTCAATTGGATCGTGCCTCATGTTGCATAACCACTTTTGAAACCCTCACAGTGACCAAAATTGCCATTTTTACAGAGCTTTACTTACTCAAAAGCTTCCATTTTGACCAATTTCAGGCACCGAAATGACTTTAAACACACTTATTTTAGTTGCAAAAGTCGTAATTTACATCCAACAGTCATTTAGAGTCAAAAGATTAAAAGTTAAAATTTCATCCATATTGGCCATTTTGGCAACGTTCGACAGGTCCGGAGTGATCGTTTTTGCATCAGAAAATTGATTTTTTGGAGTGTACCAAAAATTATTCAAAATGTCAATTGGATCGTGCCTCATGTTGAATAACCACTTTTGAAACCCTCACAGTGACCAAAATTGCCATTTTTACAGAGTTTTGCTTACTCAAAAGCTTCAATTTTGACTAATTTCAGGTACCGAAATTACTTTAAACACACTTATTTTAGTTGAAAAACTCATAATTCACATCCAACAGTCATTTACAGTCAAAAGATTAAATGTTAAAATGTAATCCATATTGACCATTTTGGGAACGTTCGACAAGTCCGGAGTCATCGTTTTTCATCAGAAAATTGATTTTTTTACTGTACCAAAAATTATTCAAAATGTCAATTGGATCGTGCCTCATGTTGAATAACCACTTTTGAAACCCTCATAGTGACCAAAATTACCATTTTTACAGAGCTTTGCTTACTCAAAAGCTTCCATTTTGACCAATTTCAGGTACCGAAATGACTTTAAACACACTTATTTTAGTTGAAAAAATCATAATTCACATCCAACAGTCATTTACAGTCAAAAGATTAAATGTTAAAATTTCATCCATATTGACGATTTTGGGAACGTTCGACAGGTCCGGAGTCGTCGTTTTTCATCAGAAAATTGATTTTTGGAGTGTACCAAAAATGATTCAAAATGTCAATTGGATCGTGCCTCATGTTGAATAACCACTTTTGAAACCCTCAGTGACCAAAATTGCCATTTTTACAGAGTTTTGCTTACTCAAAAGCTTCCATTTTGACCAATTTCAGGCACCAAAATGACTTTAAACAGACTTATTTTAGTTGAAAAAGTCATAATTCACATCCAACAGTCATTTAGAGTCAAAAGACTAAAAGTTAAAATTTCATCCATGTTGACCATTTTGGGAAAGTTCGACAGTTGCGGAGTCATCGTTTTTTCAGATAATTGATTTTTTGGAGTGTACCAAAAACGATTCGAAATGTCAATTGGATCGTGCCTCATGTTGAATAACCACTTTTGAAACTCTCACAGTGACCAAAATTGCCATTTTTACAGAGTTTTGCTTACTCAAAAGCTTACATTTTGACCAATTTCAGGCACCGAAATGACTTTAAACACACTTATTTTAGTTGAAAAAGTCATAATTCACATCCAACAGTCATTTAGAGTCAAAAGATTAAAAGTTAAAATTTCATCCATATTGACCATTTTGGGAAAGTTCGACAACATCAGAAAATTGATTTTTTGGAGTATACCAAAAATGATTCAAAATGTCAATTGGATCGTGCCTCATGTTGCATAACCACTTTTGAAACCCTCACAGTGACCAAAATTGCCATTTTTACAGAGCTTTACTTACTCAAAAGCTTCCATTTTGACCAATTTCAGGCACCGAAATGACTTTAAACACACTTATTTTAGTTGCAAAAGTCGTAATTTACATCCAACAGTCATTTAGAGTCAAAAGATTAAAAGTTAAAATTTCATCCATATTGGCCATTTTGGCAACGTTCGACAGGTCCGGAGTGATCGTTTTTGCATCAGAAAATTGATTTTTTGGAGTGTACCAAAAATTATTCAAAATGTCAATTGGATCGTGCCTCATGTTGAATAACCACTTTTGAAACCCTCACAGTGACCAAAATTGCCATTTTTACAGAGTTTTGCTTACTCAAAAGCTTCAATTTTGACTAATTTCAGGTACCGAAATTACTTTAAACACACTTATTTTAGTTGAAAAACTCATAATTCACATCCAACAGTCATTTACAGTCAAAAGATTAAATGTTAAAATGTAATCCATATTGACCATTTTGGGAACGTTCGACAAGTCCGGAGTCATCGTTTTTCATCAGAAAATTGATTTTTTTACTGTGCCAAAAATTATTCAAAATGTCAATTGGATCGTGCCTCATGTTGAATAACCACTTTTGAAACCCTCATAGTGACCAAAATTACCATTTTTACAGAGCTTTGCTTACTCAAAAGCTTCCATTTTGACCAATTTCAGGTACCGAAATGACTTTAAACACACTTATTTTAGTTGAAAAAATCATAATTCACATCCAACAGTCATTTAGAGTCAAAAGATTAAAAGTTAAAATTTCATCCATGTTGACCATTTTGGGAAAGTTTGACAGGTCCGGAGTCATCGTTTTTTATTAGAGATTTGATTTTTTGGAGTGTACCAAAAATGATTCAAAATGTCATTTGGATCGTGCCTCATGTTAAATAACCACTTTTGAAACCCTCACAGTGACCAAAATTGCCATTTTTACAGAGTTTTCTTACTCAAAAGCTTCCATTTTTACCAATTTCAGGCACCGAAATGACTTTAAACACACTTATTTTAGTTGAACAAGTCATAATTCACATCCAACAGTCATTTAGAGTCAAAAGATTAAAAGATAAAATTTCATCCATGTTGATCATTTTGGGAAAATTTGACAGGTCCGGAGTCATCGTTTTTCATCAGCAAATTGATATTTTGAAGTCTACCAAAAATGATTCAAAATGTCAATTGGATCATGCCTCATTTTGAATAACCACTTTTGAAACCCTCAAAGTGACCAAAATTGCCATTTTTACAGAGTTTTGCTTACTTAAAAGCTTCCATTTTGACCAATTTCATGCACCGAAATTACTTTAAACACACTTATTTAAGTTGAAAAACTCATATTTCACAGCCAACAGTCATTTACAGTCAAAAGATTAAATGTTAAAATTTCATCCATATTGACGATTTTGGGAACGTTCGACAGGTCCGGAGTCGTCGTTTTTCATCAGAAAATTGATTTTTGGAGTGTACCAAAAATGATTCAAAATGTCAATTGGATCGTGCCTCATGTTGAATAACCACTTTTGAAACCCTCAGTGACCAAAATTGCCATTTTTACAGAGTTTTGCTTACTCAAAAGCTTTCATTTTGACCAATTTCAGGCACCAAAATGACTTTAAACAGACTTATTTTAGTTGAAAAAGTCATAATTCACATCCAACAGTCATTTAGAGTCAAAAGACTAAAAGTTAAAATTTCATCCATGTTGACCATTTTGGGAAAGTTCGACAGTTGCGGAGTCATCGTTTTTTCAGATAATTGATTTTTTGGAGTGTACCAAAAACGATTCGAAATGTCAATTGGATCGTGCCTCATGTTGAATAACCACTTTTGAAACTCTCACAGTGACCAAAATTACCATTTTTACAGAGTTTTGCTTACTCAAAAGCTTCCATTTTGACCAATTTCAGGCACCGAAATGACTTTAAACACACTTATTTTAGTTGAAAAAGTCATAATTCACATCCAACAGTCATTTAGAGTCAAAAGTTTAAAAGTTAAAATTTCATCCATATTGACCATTTTGGGAAAGTTCGACAGGTCCGGAGTCATCGTTTTTCATCAGAAAATTGATTTTTTGGAGTATACCAAAAATGATTCAAAATGTCAATTGGATCGTGCCTCATGTTGCATAACCACTTTTGAAACCCTCACAGTGACCAAAATTGCCATTTTTACAGAGCTTTACTTACTCAAAAGCTTCCATTTTGACCAATTTCAGGCACCGAAATGACTTTAAACACACTTATTTTAGTTGAAAAAGTCATAATTCACATCCAACAGTCATTTAGAGTCAAAAGATTAAAAGTTAAAATTTCATCCATATTGACCATTTTGGGAAAGTTCGACAGGTCCGGAGTCATCGTTTTTCATCAGAAATTTGATTTTTTGGAGTGTACCAAAAATGATTCAAAATGTCAATTGGATTGTGCCTCATGTTGAATAACCACTTTTGAAACCCTCATAGTGACCAAAATTGCCATTTTTACAGAGCTTTGCTAACTCAAAAGCTTCCATTTTGACCAATTTCAAGCACCGAAATGACTTTAAACACACTTATTTTAGTTGCAAAAGTCGTAATTTACATCCAACAGTCATTTAGAGTCAAAAGATTAAAAGTTAAAATTTCATCCATATTGTCCATTTTGGCAACGTTCGACAGGTCCGGAGTGATCGTTTTTGCATCAGAAAATTGATTTTTTGGAGTGTACCAAAAATTATTCAAAATGTCAATTGGATCGTGCCTCATGTTGAATAACCACTTTTGAAACCCTCATAGTGACCAAAATTGCCATTTTTACAGAGCTTTGCTTACTCAAAAGCTTCCATTTTGACCAATTTCAGGCACCGAAATGACTTTAAACACACTTATTTTAGTTGAAAAAGTCATAATTCACATCCAACAGTCATTTAGAGTCAAAAGATTAAAAGTTAAAATTTCATCCATGTTGACCATTTTGGGAAAGTTTGACAGGTCCGGAGTCATCGTTTTTCATCAGCAAATTGATATTTTGAAGTCTACCAAAAATGATTCAAAATGTCAATTGGATCGTGCTTCATTTTGAATAACCACTTTTGAAACCCTCAAAGTGACCCAAATTGCCATTTTTACAGAATTTTGCTTACTTAAAAGCTTCCATTTTGACCAATTTCATGCACCGAAATTACTTTAAACACACTTATTTTAGTTGAAAAACTCATATTTCACAGCCAACAGTCATTTACAGTCAAAAGATTAAATGTTAAAATTTCATCCATATTGACGATTTTGGGAACGTTCGACAGGTCCGGAGTCGTCGTTTTTCATCAGAAAATTGATTTTTGGAGTGTACCAAAAATGATTCAAAATGTCAATTGGATCGTGCCTCATGTTGAATAACCACTTTTGAAACCCTCAGTGACCAAAATTGCCATTTTTACAGAGTTTTGCTTACTCAAAAGCTTCCATTTTGACCAATTTCAGGCACCAAAATGACTTTAAACAGACTTATTTTAGTTGAAAAAGTCATAATTCACATCCAACAGTCATTTAGAGTCAAAAGACTAAAAGTTAAAATTTCATCCATGTTGACCATTTTGGGAAAGTTCGACAGTTGCGGAGTCATCGTTTTTTCAGATAATTGATTTTTTGGAGTGTACCAAAAACGATTCGAAATGTCAATTGGATCGTGCCTCATGTTAAATAATTGCTTTTGAAACCCTCACAGTGACCAAAATTGCCATTTTTACAGAGCTTTGCTTACTCAAAAGCTTCCATTTTGACCAATTTCAGGCACCGAAATGACTTTAAACACACTTATTTTAGTTGAACAAGTCATAATTCACATCCAACAGTCATTTAGAGTCAAAAGATTAAAAGTTAAAATTTCATCCATATTGACCATTTTGGGAAAGTTCGACAGGTCCGGAGTCATCGTTTTTCATCAGAAATTTGATTTTTTGGAGTGTACCAAAAATGATTCAAAATGTCAATTGGATTGTGCCTCATGTTGAATAACCACTTTTGAAACCCTCATAGTGACCAAAATTGCCATTTTTACAGAGCTTTGCTAACTCAAAAGCTTCCATTTTGACCAATTTCAGGCACCGAAATGACTTTAAACACACTTATTTTAGTTGCAAAAGTCGTAATTTACATCCAACAGTCATTTAGAGTCAAAAGATTAAAAGTTAAAATTTCATCCATATTGGCCATTTTGGCAACGTTCGACAGGTCCGGAGTGATCGTTTTTGCATCAGAAAATTGATTTTTTGGAGTGTACCAAAAATTATTCAAAATGTCAATTGGATCGTGCCTCATGTTGAATAACCACTTTTGAAACCCTCACAGTGACCAAAATTGCCATTTTTACAGAGTTTTGCTTACTCAAAAGCTTCAATTTTGACTAATTTCAGGTACCGAAATTACTTTAAACACACTTATTTTAGTTGAAAAACTCATAATTCACATCCAACAGTCATTTACAGTCAAAAGATTAAATGTTAAAATGTAATCCATATTGACCATTTTGGGAACGTTCGACAAGTCCGGAGTCATCGTTTTTCATCAGAAAATTAATTTTTTTACTGTACCAAAAATTATTCAAAATGTCAATTGGATCGTGCCTCATGTTGAATAACCACTTTTGAAACCCTCATAGTGACCAAAATTACCATTTTTACAGAGCTTTGCTTACTCAAAAGCTTCCATTTTGACCAATTTCAGGTACCGAAATGACTTTAAACACACTTATTTTAGTTGAAAAAGTCATAATTCACATCCAACAGTCATTTAGAGTCAAAAGATTATAAGTTAAAATTTCATCCATGTTGACCATTTTGGGAAAGTTTGACAGGTCCGGAGTCATCGTTTTTTATTAGAGATTTGATTTTTTGGAGTGTACCAAAAATGATTCAAAATGTCATTTGGATCGTGCCTCATGTTAAATAACCACTTTTGAAACCCTCACAGTGACCAAAATTGCCATTTTTACAGAGTGTTGCTTACTCAAAAGCTTCAATTTTGACTAATTTCAGGTACCGAAATTACTTTAAACACACTTATTTTAGTTGAAAAAGTCATAATTCACATCCAACAGTCATTTAGAGTCAAAAGATTAAAAGTTAAAATTTCATCCATGTTGACCATTTTAGGAACGTTCGACAAGTCCGGAGTCATCGTTTTTCATCAGAAAATTGATTTTTTTACTGTACCAAAAATTATTCAAAATGTCAATTGGATCGTGCCTCATGTTAAATAACCACTTTTGAAACCGTCACAGTGACCAAAATTGCAATTTTTACAGAGCTTTGCTTTCTCAAAATCTTCCATTTTGACCAATTTCAGGCACCGAAATGACTTTAAACACACTTATTTTAGTTGAACAAGTCATAATTCACATCCAACAGGCATTTAGAGTCAAAAGATTAAAAGTTAACATTTCATCCATGTTGACCATTTTGGGAAAGCTCGACAGGTCCGGAGTCATCTTTTTTTTCAGATAATTGATTTTTTGGAGTGTACCAAAAATGATTCAAAATGTCAATTGGATCGTGCCTCGTGTGAATAACCACTTTTTAATCACTCATAGTGACCAAAATTGCCATTTTTACAGAGTTTTGCTTACTCAAAAGCTTCAATTTTGACCAATTTCTGGCACAGAAATGACTTTAAACACACTTATTTTAGTTGAAAAAGTCATAATTCACATCCATCAGTCATTTAGAGTCAAAAGATTAAAAGATAAAATTTCATCCATGTTGACCATTTTGGGAAAGTTCGACAGGTCCGGAGTCATAGTTTTTCATCAGCAAATTGATATTTTGTAGTCTACCAAAAATGATTCAAAATGTCAATTGGATCGTGCCTCATTTTGAATAACCACTTTTGAAACCCTCAAAGTGACCAAAATTGCAATTTTTACAGAATTTTGCTTACTTAAAAGCTTCCATTTTGACCAATTTCATGCACCGAAATTACTTTAAACACACCTATTTTAGTTGAAAAACTCATATTTCACAGCCAACAGTCATTTACAGTAAAAAGATTAAATGTTAAAATGTAATCCATATTGACCATTTTGGGAACGTTCGACAAGTCCGGAGTCATCGTTTTTCATCAGAAAATGGATTTTTTTACTGTACCAAAAATTATTCAAAATGTCAATTGGATCGTGCCTCATGTTGAATAACCACTTTTGAAACCCTCATAGTGACCAAAATTACCATTTTTACAGAGCTTTGCTTACTCAAAAGCTTCCATTTTGACCAATTTCAGGTACCGAAATGACTTTAAACACACTTATTTTAGTTGAAAAAGTCATAATTCACATCCAACAGTCATTTAGAGTCAAAAGATTAAAAGTTAAAATTTCATCCATGTTGACCATTTTGGGAAAGTTTGACAGGTCCGGAGTCATCGTTTTTTATTAGAGATTTGATTTTTTGGAGTGTACCAAAAATGATTCAAAATGTCATTTGGATCGTGCCTCATGTTAAATAACCACTTTTGAAACCCTCACAGTGACCAAAATTGCCATTTTTACAGAGTTTTCTTACTCAAAAGCTTCCATTTTTACCAATTTCAGGCACCGAAATGACTTTAAACACACTTATTTTAGTTGAACAAGTCATAATTCACATCCAACAGTCATTTAGAGTCAAAAGATTAAAAGATAAAATTTCATCCATGTTGATCATTTTGGGAAAATTTGACAGGTCCGGAGTCATCGTTTTTCATCAGCAAATTGATATTTTGAAGTCTACCAAAAATGATTCAAAATGTCAATTGGATCATGCCTCATTTTGAATAACCACTTTTGAAACCCTCAAAGTGACCAAAATTGCCATTTTTACAGAGTTTTGCTTACTTAAAAGCTTCCATTTTGACCAATTTCATGCACCGAAATTACTTTAAACACACTTATTTTAGTTGAAAAACTCATATTTCACAGCCAACAGTCATTTACAGTCAAAAGATTAAATGTTAAAATTTCATCAATATTGACGATTTTGGGAACGTTCGACAGGTCCGGAGTCGTCGTTTTTCATCAGAAAATTGATTTTTGGAGTGTACCAAAAATGATTCAAAATGTCAATTGGATCGTGCCTCATGTTGAATAACCACTTTTGAAACCCTCAGTGACCAAAATTGCCATTTTTACAGAGTTTTGCTTACTCAAAAGCTTCCATTTTGACCAATTTCCGGCACCAAAATGACTTTAAACAGACTTATTTTAGTTGAAAAAGTCATAATTCACATCCAACAGTCATTTAGAGTCAAAAGATTAAAAGTTAAAATTTCATCCATATTGACCATTTTGGGAAAGTTCGACAGGTCCGGAGTCATCGTTTTTCATCAGAAAATTGATTTTTTGGAGTATACAAAAAATGATTCAAAATGTCAATTGGATCGTGCCTCATGTTGCATAACCACTTTTGAAACCCTCACAGTGACCAAAATTGCCATTTTTACAGAGCTTTGCTTACTCAAAAGCTTCCATTTTGACCAATTTCAGGCACCGAAATGACTTTAAACACACTTATTTTAGTTGAAAAAGTCATAATTCACATCCAACAGTCATTTAGAGTCAAAAGATTAAAAGTTAAAATTTCATCCATGTTGACCATTTTGGGAAAGTTCGACAGTTCCGGAGTCATCGTTTTTTCAGATAATTGATTTTTTTGGACTGTACCAAAAATGATTCAAAATGTCAATTGGATCGTGCCTCATGTTGAATAACCACTTTTGAAACTCTCACAGTGACCAAAGTTGCCATTTTTACAGAGCTTTGCTTACTCAAAAGCTTCCATTTTGACCAATTTCAGGCACCGAAATGACTTTAAACACACTTATTTTAGTTGAAAAAGTCATAATTCACATCAAACAGTCATTTAGAGTCAAAAGATTAAAAGTTAGAATTTCATCCATATTGACCATTTTGGGAAAGTTCGACAGGTCCGGAGTGATCGTTTTTGCATCAGAAAATTGATTTTTTGGAGTGTACCAAAAATTATTCAAAATGTCAATTGGATCGTGCCTCATGTTGAATAACCACTTTTGAAACCCTCACAGTGACCAAAATTGCCATTTTTACAGAGCTTTGCTTACTCAAAAGCTTCCAGTTTGACCAATTTCAGGTACCGAAATGACTTTAAACACACTTATTTTAGTTGAAAAAGTCATAATTCACATCCAACAGTCATTTAGAGTCAAAAGATTAAAAGTTAAAATTTCATCCATGTTGACCATTTTGGGAAAGTTTGACAGGTCCGGAGTCATCGTTTTTTATTAGAGATTTGATTTTTTGGAGTGTACCAAAAATGATTCAAAATGTCATTTGGATCGTGCCTCATGTTAAATAACCACTTTTGAAACCCTCACAGTGACCAAAATTGCCATTTTTACAGAGTTTTCTTACTCAAAAGCTTCCATTTTTACCAATTTCAGGCACCGAAATGACTTTAAACACACTTATTTTAGTTGAAAAAGTCATAATTCACATCCAACAGTCATTTAGAGTCAAAAGATTAAAAGTTAAAATTTCATCCATGTTGACCATTTTGGGAAAATTTGACAGGTCCGGAGTCATCGTTTTTCATCAGCAAATTGATATTTTGAAGTCTACCAAAAATGATTCAAAATGTCAATTGGATCATGCCTCATTTTGAATAACCACTTTTGAAACCCTCAAAGTCACCAAAATTGCCATTTTTACAGAGTTTTGCTTACTTAAAAGCTTCCATTTTGACCAATTTCATGCACCGAAATTACTTTAAACACACTTATTTTAGTTGAAAAACTCATATTTCACAGCCAACAGTCATTTACAGTCAAAAGATTAAATGTTAAAATTTCATCCATATTGACGATTTTGGGAACGTTCGACAGGTCCGGAGTCGTCGTTTTTCATCAGAAAATTGATTTTTGGAGTGTACCAAAAATGATTCAAAATGTCAATTGGATCGTGCCTCATGTTGAATAACCACTTTTGAAACCCTCAGTGACCAAAATTGCCATTTTTACAGAGTTTTGCTTACTCAAAAGCTTCCATTTTGACCAATTTCAGGCACCAAAATGACTTTAAACAAACTTATTTTAGTTGAAAAAGTCATAATTCACATCCAACAGTCATTTAGAGTCAAAAGATTAAAAGTTAAAATTTCATCCATATTGACCATTTTGGGAAAGTTCGACAGGTCCGGAGTCATCGTTTTTCATCAGAAAATTGATTTTTTGGAGTATACCAAAAATGATTCAAAATGTCAATTGGATCGTGCCTCATGTTGCATAACCACTTTTGAAACCCTCACAGTGACCAAAATTGCCATTTTTACAGAGCTTTACTTACTCAAAAGCTTCCATTTTGACCAATTTCAGGCACCGAAATGACTTTAAACACACTTATTTTAGTTGCAAAAGTCGTAATTTACATCCAACAGTCATTTAGAGTCAAAAGATTAAAAGTTAAAATTTCATCCATATTGGCCATTTTGGCAACGTTCGACAGGTCCGGAGTGATCGTTTTTGCATCAGAAAATTGATTTTTTGGAGTGTACCAAAAATTATTCAAAATGTCAATTGGATCGTGCCTCATGTTGAATAACCACTTTTGAAACCCTCACAGTGACCAAAATTGCCATTTTTACAGAGTTTTGCTTACTCAAAAGCTTCAATTTTGACTAATTTCAGGTACCGAAATTACTTTAAACACACTTATTTTAGTTGAAAAACTCATAATTCACATCCAACAGTCATTTACAGTCAAAAGATTAAATTTTAAAATGTAATCCATATTGACCATTTTGGTAACGTTCAACAAGTCCGGAGTCATCGTTTTTCATCAGAAAATTGATTTTTTTACTGTACCAAAAATTATTCAAAATGTCAATTGGATCGTGCCTCATGTTGAATATCCACTTTTGAAACCCTCATAGTGACCAAAATTACCATTTTTACAGAGCTTTGCTTACTCAAAAGCTTCCATTTTGACCAATTTCAGGTACCGAAATGACTTTAAACACACTTATTTTAGTTGAAAAAGTCATAATTCACATCCAACAGTCATTTAGAGTCAAAAGATTAAAAGTTAAAATTTCATCCATGTTGACCATTTTGGGAAAGTTTGACAGGTCCGGAGTCATCGTTTTTTATTAGAGATTTGATTTTTTGGAGTGTACCAAAAATGATTCAAAATGTCATTTGGATCGTGCCTCATGTTAAATAACCACTTTTGAAACCCTCACAGTGACCAAAATTGCCATTTTTACAGAGTTTTGCTTACTCAAAAGCTTCCATTTTGACCAATTTCAGGCACCAAAATGACTTTAAACAGACTTCTTTTAGTTGAAAAAGTCATAATTCACATCCAACAGTCATTTAGAGTCAAAAGATTAAAAGTTAAAATTTCATCCATATTGACCATTTTGGGAAAGTTCGACAACATCAGAAAATTGATTTTTTGGAGTATACCAAAAATGATTCAAAATGTCAATTGGATCGTGCCTCATATGCATAACCACTTTTGAAACCCTCACAGTGACCAAAATTGCCATTTTTACAGAGCTTTACTTACTCAAAAGCTTCCATTTTGACCAATTTCAGGCACCGAAATGACTTTAAACACACTTATTTTAGTTGCAAAAGTCGTAATTTACATCCAACAGTCATTTAGAGTCAAAAGATTAAAAGTTAAAATTTCATCCATATTGGCCATTTTGGCAACGTTCGACAGGTCCGGAGTGATCGTTTTTGCATCAGAAAATTGATTTTTTGGAGTGTACCAAAAATTATTCAAAATGTCAATTGGATCGTGCCTCATGTTGAATAACCACTTTTGAAACCCTCACAGTGACCAAAATTGCCATTTTTACAGAGTTTTGCTTACTCAAAAGCTTCAATTTTGACTAATTTCAGGTACCGAAATTACTTTAAACACACTTATTTTAGTTGAAAAACTCATAATTCACATCCAACAGTCATTTACAGTCAAAAGATTAAATGTTAAAATGTAATCCATATTGACCATTTTGGGAACGTTCGACAAGTCCGAAGTCATCGTTTTTCATCAGAAAATTGATTTTTTTACTGTACCAAAAATTATTCAAAATGTCAATTGGATCGTGCCTCATGTTGAATAACCACTTTTGAAACCCTCATAGTGACCAAAATTACCATTTTTACAGAGCTTTGCTTACTCAAAAGCTTCCATTTTGACCAATTTCAGGTACCGAAATTACTTTAAACACACTTATTTTAGTTGAAAAAGTCATAATTCACATCCAACAGTCATTTAGAGTCAAAAGATTAAAAGTTAAAATTTCATCCATGTTGACCATTTTGGGAAAGTTTGACAGGTCCGGAGTCATCGTTTTTTATTAGAGATTTGATTTTTTGGAGTGTACCAAAAATGATTCAAAATGTCATTTGGATCGTGCCTCATGTTAAATAACCACTTTTGAAACCCTCACAGTGACCAAAATTGCCATTTTTACAGAGTTTTCTTACTCAAAAGCTTCCATTTTTACCAATTTCAGGCACCGAAATGACTTTAAACACACTTATTTTAGTTGAACAAGTCATAATTCACATCCAACAGTCATTTAGAGTCAAAACATTAAAAGATAAAATTTCATCCATGTTGATCATTTTGGGAAAATTTGACAGGTCCGGAGTCATCGTTTTTCATCAGCAAATTGATATTTTGAAGTCTACCAAAAATGATTCAAAATGTCAATTGGCTCATGCCTCATTTTGAATAGCCACTTTTGAAACCCTCAAAGTGACCAAAATTGCAATTTTTACAGAGTTTTGCTTACTTAAAAGCTTCCATTTTGACCAATTTCATGCACCGAAATTACTTTAAACACACTTATTTAAGTTGAAAAACTCATATTTCACAGCCAACAGTCATTTACAGTCAAAAGATTAAATGTTAAAATTTCATCCATATTGACGATTTTGGGAACGTTCGACAGGTCCGGAGTCGTCGTTTTTCATCAGAAAATTGATTTTTGGAGTGTACCAAAAATGATTCAAAATGTCAATTGGATCGTGCCTCATGTTGAATAACCACTTTTGAAACCCTCAGTGACCAAAATTGCCATTTTTACAGAGTTTTGCTTACTCAAAAGCTTTCATTTTGACCAATTTCAGGCACCAAAATGACTTTAAACAGACTTATTTTAGTTGAAAAAGTCATAATTCACATCCAACAGTCATTTAGAGTCAAAAGACTAAAAGTTAAAATTTCATCCATGTTGACCATTTTGGGAAAGTTCGACAGTTGCGGAGTCATCGTTTTTTCAGATAATTGATTTTTTGGAGTGTACCAAAAACGATTCGAAATGTCAATTGGATCGTGCCTCATGTTGAATAACCACTTTTGAAACTCTCACAGTGACCAAAATTACCATTTTTACAGAGTTTTGCTTACTCAAAATCTTCCATTTTGACCAATTTCAGGCACCGAAATGACTTTAAACACACTTATTTTAGTTGAAAAAGTCATAATTCACATCCAACAGTCATTTAGAGTCAAAAGATTAAAAGTTAAAATTTCATCCATATTGACCATTTTGGGAAAGTTCGACAGGTCCGGAGTCATCGTTTTTCATCAGAAAATTGATTTTTTGGAGTATACCAAAAATGATTCAAAATGTCAATTGGATCGTGCCTCATGTTGCATAACCACTTTTGAAACCCTCACAGTGACCAAAATTGCCATTTTTACAGAGCTTTACTTTCTCAAAAGCTTCCATTTTGACCAATTTCAGGCACCGAAATGACTTTAAACACACTTATTTTAGTTGAAAAAGTCATAATTCACATCCAACAGTCATTTAGAGTCAAAAGATTAAAAGTTAAAATTTCATCCATATTGACCATTTTGGGAAAGTTCGACAGGTCCGGAGTCATCGTTTTTCATCAGAAATTTGATTTTTTGGAGTGTACCAAAAATGATTCAAAATGTCAATTGGATTGTGCCTCATGTTGAATAACCACTTTTGAAACCCTCATAGTGACCAAAATTGCCCTTTTTACAGAGCTTTGCTAACTGAAAAGCTTCCATTTTGACCAATTTCAAGCACCGAAATGACTTTAAACACACTTATTTTAGTTGCAAAAGTCGTAATTTACATCCAACAGTCATTTAGAGTCAAAAGATTAAAAGTTAAAATTTCATCCATATTGTCCATTTTGGCAACGTTCGACAGGTCCGGAGTGATCGTTTTTGCATCAGAAAATTGATTTTTTGGAGTGTACCAAAAATTATTCAAAATGTCAATTGGATCGTGCCTCATGTTGAATAACCACTTTTGAAACCCTCATAGTGACCAAAATTGCCATTTTTACAGAGCTTTGCTGACTCAAAAGCTTCCATTTTGACCAATTTCAGGCACCGAAATGACTTTAAACACACTTATTTTAGTTGAAAAAGTCATAATTCACATCCAACAGTCATTTAGAGTCAAAAGATTAAAAGTTAAAATTTCATCCATGTTGACCATTTTGGGAAAGTTTGACAGGTCCGGAGTCATCGTTTTTCATCAGCAAATTGATATTTTGAAGTCTACCAAAAATGATTCAAAATGTCAATTGGATCGTGCCTCATGTTGAATAACCACTTTTGAAACCCTCAGTGACCAAAATTGCCATTTTTACAGAGTTTTGCTTACTCAAAAGCTTCCATTTTGACCAATTTCAGGCACCAAAATGACTTTAAACAGACTTATTTTAGTTGAAAAAGTCATAATTCACATCCAACAGTCATTTAGAGTCAAAAGACTAAAAGTTAAAATTTCATCCATGTTGACCATTTTGGGAAAGTTTGACAGTTGCGGAGTCATCGTTTTTTCAGATAATTGATTTTTTGGAGTGTACCAAAAACGATTCGAAATGTCAATTGGATCGTGCCTCATGTTAAATAATTGCTTTTGAAACCCTCACAGTGACCAAAATTGCCATTTTTACAGAGCTTTGCTTACTCAAAAGCTTCCATTTTGACCAATTTCAGGCACCGAAATGACTTTAAACACACTTATTTTAGTTGAACAAGTCATAATTCACATCCAACAGTCATTTAGAGTCAAAAGATTAAAAGTTAAAATTTCATCCATGTTGACCATTTTGGGAAAGTTCGACAGTTCCGGAGTCATCGTTTTTTCAGATAATTGATTTTTTTGGACTGTACCAAAAATGATTCAAAATGTCAATTGGATCGTGCCTCATGTTGAATAACCACTTTTGAAACTCTCACAGTGACCAAAGTTGCCATTTTTACAGAGTTTTGCTTACTCAAAAGCTTCCATTTTGACCAATTTCAGGCACCGAAATGACTTTAAACACACTTATTTTAGTTGAAAAAGTCATAATTCACATCCAACAGTCATTTAGAGTCAAAAGATTAAAAGTTAAAATTTCATCCATATTGACCATTTTGGGAAAGTTCGACAGGTCCGGAGTCATCGTTTTTCATCAGAAATTTGATTTTTTGGAGTGTACCAAAAATGATTCAAAATGTCAATTGGATTGTGCCTCATGTTGAATAACCACTTTTGAAACCCTTATAGTGACCAAAATTGCCATTTTTTACAGAGCTTTGCTAACTCAAAAGCTTCCATTTTGACCAATTTCAGGCACCGAAATGACTTTAAACACACTTATTTTAGTTGCAAAAGTCGTAATTTACATCCAACAGTCATTTAGAGTCAAAAGATTAAAAGTTAAAATTTCATCCATATTGTCCATTTTGGCAACGTTCGACAGGTCCGGAGTGATCGTTTTTGCATCAGAAAATTGATTTTTTGGAGTGTACCAAAAATTATTCAAAATGTCAATTGGATCGTGCCTCATGTTGAATAACCACTTTTGAAACCCTCATAGTGACCAAAATTGCCATTTCTACAGAGCTTTGCTTACTCAAAAGCTTCCATTTTGACCAATTTCAGGCACCGAAATGACTTTAAACACACTTATTTTAGTTGAAAAAGTCATAATTCACATCCAACAGTCATTTAGAGTCAAAAGATTAAAAGTTAAAATTTCATCCATGTTGTCCATTTTGGGAAAGTTTGACAGGTCCGGAGTCATCGTTTTTCATCAGCAAATTGATATTTTGAAGTCTACCAAAAATGATTCAAAATGTCAATTGGATCGTGCTTCATTTTGAATAACCACTTTTGAAACCCTCAAAGTGACCAAAATTGCCATTTTTACAGAGTTTTGCTTACTTAAAAGCTTCCATTTTGACCAATTTCATGCACCGAAATTACTTTAAACACACTTATTTTAGTTGAAAAACTCATATTTCACAGCCAACAGTCATTTACAGTCAAAAGATTAAATGTTAAAATTTCATCCATATTGACGATTTTGGGAACGTTCGACAGGTCCGGAGTCGTCGTTTTTCATCAGAAAATTGATTTTTGGAGTGTACCAAAAATGATTCAAAATGTCAATTGGATCGTGCCTCATGTTGAATAACCACTTTTGAAACCCTCAGTGACCAAAATTGCCATTTTTACAGAGTTTTGCTTACTCAAAAGCTTCCATTGTGACCAATTTCAGGCACCAAAATGACTTTAAACAGACTTATTTTAGTTGAAAAAGTCATAATTCACATCCAACAGTCATTTAGAGTCAAAAGACTAAAAGTTAAAATTTCATCCATGTTGACCATTTTGGGAAAGTTCGACAGTTGCGGAGTCATCGTTTTTTCAGATAATTGATTTTTTGGAGTGTACCAAAAACGATTCGAAATGTCAATTGGATCGTGCCTCATGTTAAATAATTGCTTTTGAAACCCTCACAGTGACCAAAATTGCCATTTTTACAGAGCTTTGCTTACTCAAAAGCTTCCATTTTGACCAATTTCAGGCACCGAAATGACTTTAAACACACTTATTTTAGTTGAACAAGTCATAATTCACATCCAACAGTCATTTAGAGTCAAAAGATTAAAAGTTAAAATTTCATCCATGTTGACCATTTTGGGAAAGTTCGACAGTTCCGGAGTCATCGTTTTTTCAGATAATTGATTTTTTTGGACTGTACCAAAAATGATTCAAAATGTCAATTGGATCGTGCCTCATGTTGAATAACCACTTTTGAAACTCTCACAGTGACCAAAGTTGCCATTTTTACAGAGTTTTGCTTACTCAAAAGCTTCCATTTTGACCAATTTCAGGCACCGAAATGACTTTAAACACACTTATTTTAGTTGAAAAAGTCATAATTCACATCCAACAGTCATTTAGAGTCAAAAGATTAAAAGTTAAAATTTCATCCATATTGACCATTTTGGGAAAGTTCGACAGGTCCGGAGTCTTCGTTTTTCATCAGAAAATTGATTTTTTGGAGTATACCAAAAATGATTCAAAATGTCAATTGGATCGTGCCTCATGTTGCATAACCACTTTTGAAACCCTCACAGTGACCAAAATTGCCATTTTTACAGAGCTTTGCTTACTCAAAAGCTTCCATTTTGACCAATTTCAGGCACCGAAATGACTTTAAACACACTTATTTTAGTTGAAAAAGTCATAATTCACATCCAACAGTCATTTAGAGTCAAAAGATTTAAAGTTAAAATTTCATCCATATTGACCATTTTGGGAAAGTTCGACAGGTCCGGAGTCATCGTTTTTCATCAGAAATTTGATTTTTTGGAGTGTACCAAAAATGATTCAAAATGTCAATTGGATTGTGCCTCATGTTGAATAACCACTTTTGAAACCCTCATAGTGACCAAAATTGCCATTTTTACAGAGCTTTGCTAACTCAAAAGCTTCCATTTTGACCAATTTCAGGCACCGAAATGACTTTAAACACACTTATTTTAGTTGCAAAAGTCGTAATTTACATCCAACAGTCATTTAGAGTCAAAAGATTAAAAGTTAAAATTTCATCCATATTGGCCATTTTGGCAACGTTCGACAGGTCCGGAGTGATCGTTTTTGCATCAGAAAATTGATTTTTTGGAGTGTACCAAAAATTATTCAAAATGTCAATTGGATCGTGCCTCATGTTGAATAGCCACTTTTGAAACCCTCACAGTGACCAAAATTGCCATTTTTACAGAGTTTTGCTTACTCAAAAGCTTCAATTTTGACTAATTTCAGGTACCGAAATTACTTTAAACACACTTATTTTAGTTGAAAAACTCATAATTCACATCCAACAGTCATTTACAGTCAAAAGATTAAATGTTAAAATGTAATCCATATTGACCATTTTGGGAACGTTCGACAAGTCCGGAGTCATCGTTTTTCATCAGAAAATTGATTTTTTTACTGTACCAAAAATTATTCAAAATGTCAATTGGATCGTGCCTCATGTTGAATAACCACTTTTGAAACCCTCATAGTGACCAAAATTACCATTTTTACAGAGCTTTGCTTACTCAAAAGCTTCCATTTTGACCAATTTCAGGTACCGAAATGACTTTAAACACACTTATTTTAGTTGAAAAAGTCATAATTCACATCCAACAGTCATTTAGAGTCAAAAGATTATAAGTTAAAATTTCATCCATGTTGACCATTTTGGGAAAGTTTGACAGGTCCGGAGTCATCGTTTTTTATTAGAGATTTGAATTTTTTGGAGTGTACCAAAAATGATTCAAAATGTCATTTGGATCGTGCCTCATGTTAAATAACCACTTTTGAAACCGTCACAGTGACCAAAATTGCCATTTTTACAGAGCTTTGCTTTCTCAAAATCTTCCATTTTGACCAATTTCAGGCACCAAAATGACTTTAAACACACTTATTTTAGTTGCAAAAGTCGTAATTTACATCCAACATTCATTTAGAGTCAAAAGATTAAAAGTTAAAATTTTATCCATATTGGCCATTTTGGCAACGTTCGACAGGTCCGGAGTGATCGTTTTTGCATCAGAAAATTGATTTTTTGGAGTGTACCAAAAATTATTCAAAATGTCAAGTGGATCGTGCCTCATGTTGAATAACCACTTTTGAAACCCTCACAGTGACCAAAATTGCCATTTTTACAGAGTGTTGCTTACTCAAAAGCTTCAATTTTGACTAATTTCAGGCACCGAAATGACTTTAAACACACTTATTTTAGTTGAACAAGTCATAATTCACATCCAACAGGCATTAAGAGTCAAAAGATTAAAAGTTAACATTTCATCCATGTTGACCATTTTGGGAAAGCTCGACAGGTCCGGAGTCATCTTTTTTTTCAGATAATTGATTTTTTGGAGTGTACCAAAAATGATTCAAAATGTCAATTGGATCGTGCCTCGTGTGAATAACCACTTTTTAATCACTCATAGTGACCAAAATTGCCATTTTTACAGAGTTTTGCTTACTCAAAAGCTTCAATTCTGACCAATTTCTGGCACAGAAATGACTTTAAACACACTTATTTTAGTTGAAAAAGTCATAATTCACATCCATCAGTCATTTAGAGTCAAAAGATTAAAAGATAAAATTTCATCCATGTTGACCATTTTGGGAAAGTTCGACAGGTCCGGAGTCATAGTTTTTCATCAGCAAATTGATATTTTGTAGTCTACCAAAAATGATTCAAAATGTCAATTGGATCGTGCCTCATTTTGAATAACCACTTTTGAAACCCTCAAAGTGACCAAAATTGCCATTTTTACAGAATTTTGCTTACTTAAAAGCTTCCATTTTGACCAATTTCATGCACCGAAATTACTTTAAACACACCTATTTTAGTTGAAAAACTCATATTTCACAGCCAACAGTCATTTACAGTAAAAAGATTAAATGTTGAAATTTCATCCATATTGACGATTTTGGGAAGGTTCGACAGGTCCGGAGTCGTCGTTTTTCATCAGAAATTTGATTTTTGGAGTGTACCAAAAATGATTCAAAATGTCAATTGGATCGTGCCTCATGTTGAATAATTGCTTTTGAAACCCTCACAGTAACCAAAATTGCCATTTTTACAAAGCTTTGCTTTCTCAAAAGCTTCCATTTTGACCAATTTCAGGCACCAAAATGACTTTAAACAGACTTATTTTAGTTGAAAAAGTCATAATTCACATCCAACAGTCATTTAGAGTCAAAAGATTAAAAGTTAAAATTTCATCCATGTTGACCATTTTGGGTAAGTTCGACAGTTGCGGAGTCATCGTTTTTTCAGATAATTGATTTTTCGAGTGTACCAAAAATGATTCAAAATGTCAATTGGATCGTGCCTCATGTTGAATAACCACTTTTGAAACCCTCACAGTGACCGAAATTGCCATTTTTACAGAGTTTTCTTACTCAAAAGCTTCCATTTTGACCAATTTCAGGCACCAAAATGACTTTAAACACACTTATTTTAGTTGAACAAGTCATAATTCACATCCAACAGTCATTTAGAGTCAAAAGATTAAAAGTTAAAATTTCATCCATGTTGACCATTTTGGGAAAGTTCGACAGTTCCGGAATCATCGTTTTTTCAGATAATTGATTTTTTTGGACTGTACCAAAAATGATTCAAAATGTCAATTGGATTGTGCCTCATGTTGAATAACCATTTTTGAAACTCTCACAGTGACCAAAATTGTCATTTTTACAGAGTTTTGCTTACTCAAAAGCTTCCATTTTTACCAATTTCAGGCACCGAAATGACTTTAAACACACTTATTTTAGTTGAAAAAGTCGTAATTTACATCCAACAGTCATTTAGAGTCAAAAGATTAAAAGTAAAAATTTCATCCATGTTGACCATTTTGGGAAAGTTCGACAGGTCCGGAGTCATCGTTTTTCATCAGAAAATTGATTTTTTGGAGTGTACCAAAAATGATTCAAAATGTCAATTGGATCGTGCCTCATGTTGAATAACCACTTTTGAAACCCTCACAGTGACCAAAATTGCAATTTTTACAGAGTTTTGCTTACTCAAAAGCCTCCGTTTTGACCAATTTCAGGCACCGAAATGACTTTAAACACACTTCTTTTAGTTGAAAAAGTCATATTTCACACCCAACAGTCATTTAGGGTCAAAAGATCAAATGTTAAAATTTCATCCATATTGGCCATTTTGGCAACGTTCGACAGGTCCGGAGTGATCGTTTTTGCATCAGAAAATTGATTTTTTGGAGTGTACCAAAAATTTTTCAAAAGGTCAATTGGATCGTGCCTCATGTTGAATAACCACTTTTGAAACCCTCACAGTGACCAAAATTGCCATTTTTACAGAGTTTTGCTTACTCAATAGCTTCAATTTTGACTAATTTCAGGTACCGAAATTACTTTAAACACACTTATTTTAGTTGAAAAACTCATAATTCACATCCAACAGTCATTTACAGTCAAAAGATTAAATGTTAAAATGTAATCCATATTGACCATTTTGGGAACGTTCGACAAGTCCGGAGTCATCGTTTTTCATCAGAAAATTAATTTTTTTACTGTACCAAAAATGATTAAAAATGTCAATTGGATCGTGCCTCATGTTGAATAACCACTTTTGAAACCGTCACAGTGACCAAAATTGCCATTTTCACAGAGCTTTGCTTGCTCAAAATCTTCCATTTTGACCAATTTCAGGCACCAAAATGACTTTAAACACACCTATTTTAGTTGAACAAGTCATAATTCACATCCAACAGGCATTTAGAGTCAAAAGATTAAAAGTTAACATTTCATCCATGTTGACCATTTTGGGAAAGCTCGACAGGTCCGGAGTCATCATTTTTTTCAGATAATTGATTTTTTGGAGTGTACCAAAAATGATTCAAAATGTCAATTGGATCGTGCCTCATGTGAATAACCACTTTTTAAACACTCATAGTGACCAAAATTGCCATTTTTACAGAGTTTTGCTTACTCAAAATCTTCAATTTTGACCAATTTCTGGCACAGAAATGACTTTAAACACACTTATTTTAGTTGAAAAAGTCATAATTCACATCCAACAGTCATTTACAGTCAAAAGATTGTTAGGCCCCACCTTCCCACGCTAACAGCATTTAAGCTCCTTCTTTGCTGCTACTACTGTGTCACCTATTTGTGCATTCACTGAGGCTACGTACTTTCTCCGACAGTATCCAGCTCTATTACCGGATCCCTCTGACTCTTCAGCCACTGCTTGCGGTACCCGCTTCACGGGTCCCGCTTCGCTTCTGGGGGCTATTTCCGTCATCTGCAGCATCTACGGGACAGCAGCATCTCTCGGGGGTAGGGCCAGCGCGGTAGCGTGCAGGGCTGCGAGCGAGTGCGGGCGCAGGACTCAAAGTCCCAGGAGCACCCGCCAGACCCAATTGCAACCACCTGGGCCGCTCTCCCTGCACGCTCCGCCCCACCTTCCCACGCTAACAGCATTTTAGCTCCTTCTTTGCTGCTACTACCGTGTCACCTATTTGTGCATTCACTGAGGCTACGTACTTTCTCCGACAGTATCCAGCTCTATTACCGGATCCCTCTGACTCTTCAGGCACTGCTTGCGGTACCCGCTCCGCGGGTCCCGCTTCGCTTCTGGGGGCTATTTCCGTCATCTGCAGCATCTACGGGACAGCAGCATCTCTCGGGGGTAGGGCCAGCGCGGTAGCGTGCAGGGCTGCGAGCGAGTGCGGGCGCATGACTCAAAGTCCCAGAAGCGCCCGCCAGTCCCAATTGCAACCACCTGGGCCGCTCTCCCTGCACGCTCCGCCCCACCTTCCCACGCTAACAGCATTTAAGCTCCTTCTTTGCTGCTACTACCGTGTCACCTATTTGTGCATTCACTGAGGCTACGTACTTTCTCCGACAGTATCCAGCTCTATTACCGGATCCCTCTGACTCTTCAGCCACTGCTTGCGGTACCCGCTCCGTGGGTCCCGCTTCGCTTCTGGGGGCTATTTCCGTCATCTGCAGCATCTACGGGACAGCAGCATCTCTCGGGGGTAGGGCCAGCGCGGTAGCGTGCAGGGCTGCGAGCGAGTGCGGGCGCAGGACTCAAAGTCCCAGAAGCGCCCGCCAGTCCCAATTGCAACCACCTGGGCCGCTCTCCCTGCACGCTCCGCCCCTCTCACAAGCATCCTACATAACTAAGTCACTTGACCCGCTGCGCGGGAGCGCGCGGGAGGGCGCCGGGAGAAGCCCGTGACAAGGGCGGGCCCGTTTTAGCCCGTTCTAGACCGAGAGAGACCGGACCGGGCCACCCCTCTTGGTCGAGTGGTTGATGTATTCCATTATTTATTTATTTATTTATTTATTTATTTTTTTTGGTATTATCCTTTACTGCCCCATCATCTTGTCCAGGGTATCTTTCCGAACAATGTCTACACGTGTAACTCGGCATACGGCTAAAAATGTTAAAAAAACTACGGGAACACTGGATGACTTTATAACAAGGACCAACACAAGCATTGATAATGAAATTTCTAAACTCCAGCATAGAGTTTCTTTAGAGCTGGAGGAAGCAAGGAGACTATCCATTAGGCTTGGCCAAAAAATCTTCTTTAGGTAGTATTGCCTTAGCTAGGACTCCGGAACGCTCCGCTGTTACTAAATCTCTTGTTATACCGGTCGAAGTTCATCCAGCCCCCGAGGAAATTTTGCCATTTGTTAATGTCTCATCGGATCATTCTGAGGAAATGCTCGAAAGGACGTTACCTGTATCATCTTCCAAAACGGATATGACACCGAAGGACAATGAAACCAAAGACACTGAGGACATGACACTGAAGGACAATGAAACCAAAGACATTGAGGACATCAATAAAGTTTTGTATCCCACTAAGGTAATGCCAACACTAAAGAGAAAATGTAAGTTTGGGTCAGCGTACTTTAGGAAAAAAGCTAAAGTGGCAAAAAGCCAGTGTTTATCAGCTTGGTCAAATCCGAAGGGGGGTTCGAACGATCTATTTTCCCAGTCACTACCCAAGATAGAGTTGTCTAAAAAAAATAATGTGATGGAAATTAATAGTACAGCTGATGCTGCTATTATTGATGTGCATGATGCTCCAATGGCAGAGAAAACAGGTACATCTCTGCTAGAATTGGAGGGGGGGAAGGAGGATTTTGTCAAAACTGTATGGGAGACCTTAAAAAAGCTATTAAAGCCACTCGAAGTTAGGTTATCTAGTATTGAAAACCAACTATTGGAATTGGAGAAAAGTATTATTACTCTGTCTAGTATTAGCTTAGACACTTGTGGCATAAAACCTCCACAGCCTCCAGATGCTGCCCTTAGCAGCTCACATGTTTCCACTTGCCCCGTGATTACTACAACAAATATGGGTGCTAAACAAACTACTATAGTGAGTGTTCCTCAAGTAGCTGATCGTGGAGCAACCCAAGTTTACACTTTTTCTGCTACCCCCTTGGTTCCTCCAAAAGGTAATAATGCAAATAATCAGAAGGGTAAAGGTCCTGCCTTTGTAGAAAATACAGGATCTGTGGGTACTAAAAATACGTGCCCTATCAAATTGACTGTTCCCAACCCCCCTGTATGTGTAGCATCTACCCCTAGGGTGACCTCATTAAATAAAACAATGAAAAAGACTGTACCAAACGACCATTCCTCCCAAGCTAGCAAAATTCCCAGGGGGGGATTTATAGATCTTCCACCTGACGCAAGCCCTTTTGTAATTGTACTAACTGGGGTTCCCGAGCTAGACAACCAGTATGAGGAAAATTTTTTGTCTTTAAAAAATAAGGTAATATACTGGTTAAATGAGAACAAGCCCATTTCAAATGATACTAAAAGTAAAATCCTCATGGTAAGAAGGGTACCGTGGATCGGTCCTACACATAAAACCATCGTGGGCGACTGTATTGTCGTTTCTTTTGAGGGTTCTCTTACCGCCCAACATATTTGTTCACAAACCACTTATGCAGGCACATCTCCAATTGAAGTAAGGCCCCTGACATTCTTTTATCCCCCTTTGAGGCATGCGAACAATGGAGGCAACTGGACTACGGTTAATTACCATTCCATGCCCGAAGTAAGGCCCTTGACATTCTTTTATCCTCCTTTGAGGCATGCGAGCAATGGAGGTAATTGGACTACGGTTAATTACCGTTCTATGCCTGGTACGCGACATGGCAGTCATGGCACTGGCATTGGGTGGAATGGTGCTTCTACCTATAATAGGTTCAGTCCTCTGGATGGAGTTGATTGACTCCCAATCCAGAGAATTGGGCCCCCCAGTGGACACGCTAGTGATCGCCTAATTGACACTAAGGGTACCCCCATTAAACTTGTCAATACAAAAACAATGATTCGAGCTGGAGAGGGTGTTAAGGATTGTCAAGCTAAAAAAGGGGCCTTAGATATGCAGCATGGTCCTGCGTCAAGTATGAATAATTGTGGGGAGAATCAGATTGATTCAGTTGATGTTGTATCTAACTGTGTAGTGGACCGGCCATTTGATTTAGCTCCGTATCATGGAGATGAAACAGTCAAAGACCTAACGATAGGACCAGAATTGATTGTAAATCCTATCTGCACTGCAAAAGGGGTTAAACCATCCTTGCTTATTATCTCCTGGAATATTGCGGGGGTATGTAAAAATCTGAGGGACCCAGAATGGGCAGAATACATAGATTCCTGTGATTTTTGCTTCCTACAAGAAACTTGGGCAATAGATATACCCCATAGGATGGGATACAAAACCTATGGTATTGAGGCTGTCCAAGGAAGCAGGGGAAGACCCTCGGGGGGTCTTATCATATGGGCCAAAGTCACGTTGAAGATTAAGATCAAAATAATTGACACAGGCTCATTGGACATCCTGGCTTTGAAAATTACATCTGTAAAAAATGAAGAATGTTATCTGATTAATATTTACAATAGACCTTCCATGCACTCCAAAAAATCTCCCACTATTGAAGTATTAGATGACTTTTTAAAAAGGGTGGTTAGTGAGGTCCCAGTAATCATGGGCGGAGATATTAATTGTAATTTTGAACCCGTCCTGGGACTTGTGGACATTCTTGAGGAGGAAGACCTCGCAAATAACATCCCCCAACTTGAAAGCACAAAATTTGTCAACTGCTCTGTATTGGTCGTACAATTGGTAGGACTAACAATCGACCACAATATTAGAGCATGCAATGGTCGTTTCCCCTCTGATCTTTCAAAATGTCCCACGTTTGCAAGGTCCAATATGACAAGCAATCTGGACTTTATATTTGTCTCACTGTGCATTTGGCAACATATGTTGGATTTCGTGGTGTCTATTAGGGGTGAGAGTGATCATTACCCATTGGAACTATTGGTTGATGGTACTTTGTTCAGTGAAACTTCTTCCCAAGTAACAACTGAGGTTTTAAACCTAAATCCATGTGATGAGCATCATGTCAGTAATAATAGGCGTGCGCTGAAATGGTGCCAAGTACTTGAACACGAAAACGCACTGGCAAATGTATACTCAATCTTTGACTCAATCTTTGGGTCCTCAGATGATCACTCTCTTTCACCCGAATGTTATGATAGTTTTTTTGAACTCCACCATGCATTCTTCGAAAAATTAAAAATATGTTTGACAAAAATGCCGAAAAAAAGCAACAAAATGTGAGAATGGGGTGTCATGGAAAATTATGGTATGATAAGTCTTGTAGAGCAGCCAAGAGGGATCTATTGGTGGCAATAAAAAACAAATCAAAGGAGGATGTTAGAGTGGCTAGGGAATTCTATAAGACTACCCAAAATAGCTCAAGAAGAAGATGGGAGGAGTCGATTTGGGCAGAGATGCTGACTGCAGCTAAAGCAAAAGATAATGTGGGGTTCTGGAGGTTGGTGGCCAATGGGTCCCATGCAGCTAGAGTTGTGAAGGATGTTTTTTTAGATGAGCTGACTTGGCTAAATCACTTTACATCTCTCTACAAACAATATGACAAAATACCAGGTGATTTGTATAAACACGAGGTCGAAGTTTGGGCCCCTTATATAAATCACCTGTTTAATGCCCTGTCCAGCAATTGCCAATTCCCAGATAGCTGGCGTGCTGCAGAGGTTGTTCTTATATTTAAAAAGGGCAGTAGGCTGGTTCCGTCGAACTACAGACCGATTAGTTTGATGGACATTTTGCAAAAGCTTTACTCCAAACACTTACTGTTCCGAATGAATGATTGGATTGAGGAAAATGCCATACTTACCAAATTACAAGCTGGGTTTAGGGGTAAGATCAGTACCATAGACCAGGTGTTTAGATTGTGCTGTATATATTGGAAGTATGTGCTTATCAGGAAGGGTCGTTTGTATATCGCCTTCGTGGATTTGAGGGCGGCTTTCGACCTTGTTCCTCGCAATCTGCTTTGGAGGTCACTCAGTGAAGCTGGTATTCCTGGATGTCTCCTGGCCCAAATAATCCATCTACATGATGGGAATCATGCCAATATTAGGTGGGGACCATGTGGAGAACTGACACGTGATATCCCTATAGAGCGTGGAGTACGCCAAGGATGCGTCCTGGCACCCACTTTATTTTCGCTCTTTGTTAATTGTTTATTTGGGACTTTAATCGATTTTTTGGAGTGGACCAAAAATTATTTAAAATGTCAACTGGATTGTGCCTCATGTTGAATAACCACTTTTGAAACCCTCACAATGACCAAAATTGCCATTTTTACAGAGTTTTGCTTACTCAAAAGCTTCCATTTTGACCAATTTCAGGCACCGAAAGTACTTTAAACACACTTATTTTAGTTGAACAAGTCAAAATTCACATCCAACAAGCATTTAGAGCCAAAAGATTAAAAGTTAAAATTTCATCCATGTTGACCATTTTGGGAAAGTACGACAGGTCCAGAGTCATCGTTTTTCATCGGAAAATCGATTTTTTGGAGTGTACCAAAAATGATTCAAACCAAACCACTTTTGAAACCCTCACAGTGGCCAAAATTGTAATTTTTACAGAGCTTTGCTTATTCAAAAGCTTCCATTTTGACCAATTTCAGGCACCGAGAGGACTGTAAACACACTTATTTTAGTTGAACAAGTCAAAATTCACATCCAACAGGCATTTAGAGTCAAAAGATTAAAAGTTAACATTTCATCCATGTTGACCATTTCGGGAAAGTTCAACAGGTCCGGAGTCATCGTTTTTCATCGGAAAATCGATTTTTTGGAGTGTACCAAAAATGATTTAAAATGTCAACTGGATTGTGCCTCATGTTGAATAACCACTTTTGAAACCCTCACAATGACCAAAATTGCCATTTTTACAGAGCATTGCTTACTCAAAAGCTTCCATTTTGACCAATTTCAGGCACCGAAAGGACTTTAAACACACTTATTTTAGTTGAAAAAGTCATATTTCACATCCAACAGTCATTTAGAGTCAAAAGATTAAAAGTTAAAATTTCATCCATGTTGACCATTTTGGGAAAGTTCGACAGGTCCAAAGCCATCGTTTTTCATCAGAAAAAAGATTTTTTGGAGTGTACCAAAAATGATTCAAAATGTCAATTGGATCGTGCCTCATGTTGAATAACCACTTTTGACACCCTCACAGTGGCCAAAATTGTCATTTTTACAGAGCTTTGCTTATTCAAAAGTTTCCATTTTGATCAATTTCAGGCACCGAAAGGACTTTAAACACACTTATTTTAGTTGAAAAAGTCATATTTCACATCCAACAGTCATTTAGAGTCAAAAGATTAAAAGTTAAAATTTCATCCTTGTTGACCATTTTGGGAAAGTTCGAAAGGTCCAAAGTCATCGTTTTTCATCAGAAAAAAGATTTTTTGGAGTGTACCAAAAATGATTCAAAATGTCAATTGAATCGTGCCTCATGTTCAATATCCACTTTTGAAACCCTCACTGTGACCAAAATTGCCATTTTTACAGAGTTTTGCTTACTCAAAAGCTTCCATTTTGAGCAATTTCAGGCACCGAAATGACTTTAAACACACTTATTTTAGTTGAACAAGTCATAATTCACATCCAACAGTCATTTAGAGTCAAAAGATTAAATGTTAAAATTTCATCCATGTTGACCATTTTGGGAAAGTTCGACAGGTCCGGAGTCATCGTTTTTCATCAGAAAATTGTTTTTTTGTAGTGTATCAAAAATGATTCAAAATGTCAATTGGATCGTGCCTCATGTTGAATAACCACTTTTGAAACCCTCACAGTGACCAAAATTGCCATTTTTACTGAGCTTTGCTTACTCAAAAGCTTCCATTTTGACCAATTTCAGGCACCAAAATGACTTAAACACACTTTTTTTAGTTGAACAAGTCAAAATTCACATCCAACAGGCATTTAGAGTCAAAAGATTAAAAGTTAAAATTTCATCCATGTTGATCATTTCGGGAAAGTTCAACAGGTCCGGAGTCATCGTTTTTCATCGGAAAATCGTTTTTTTGGAGTGTACCAAAAATGATTTAAAATGTCAACTGGATTGTGCCTCATGTTGAATAACCACTTTTGAAACCCTCACAATGACCAAAATTGCCATTTTTACAGAGCATTGCTTACTCAAAAGCTTCCATTTTGACCAATTTCAGGCACCGAAAGGACTTTAAACACACTTATTTTAGTTGAAAAAGTCATATTTCACATCCAACAGTCATTTAGAGTCAAAAGATTAAAAGTTAAAATTTCATCCATGTTGACCATTTTGGGAAAGTTCGACAGGTCCAAAGTCATCGTTTTTCATCAGAAAAAAGATTTTTTGGAGTGTACCAAAAATGATTCAAAATCTCAATTGGATCGTGCCTCATGTTGAATAACCACTTTTGAAACCCTCACAGTGGCCAAAATTGTCATTTTTACAGAGCTTTGCTTATTCAAAAGCTTCCATTTTGACCAATTTCAGGCACCGAAAGGACTTTAAACACACTTATTTTAGTTGAAAAAGTCATATTTCACATCCAACAGTCATTTAGAGTCAAAAGATTAAAAGTTAAAATTTCATCCATGTTGACCATTTTGGGAAAGTTCGAAAGGTCCAAAGTCATCGTTTTTCATCAGAAAAAAGATTTTTTGGAGTGTACCAAAAATGATTCAAAATGTCAATTGAATCGTGCCTCATGTTCAATATCCACTTTTGAAACCCTCACTGTGACCAAAATTGCCATTTTTACAGAGTTTTGCTTACTCAAAAGCTTCCATTTTGAGCAATTTCAGGCACCGAAATGACTTTAAACACACTTATTTTAGTTGAACAAGTCATAATTCACATCCAACAGTCATTTAGAGTCAAAAGATTAAATGTTAAAATTTCATCCATGTTGACCATTTTGGGAAAGTTCAACAGGTCCGGAGTCATCATTTTTCATCGGAAAATCGATTTTTTGGAGTGTACCAAAAATGATTTAAAATGTCAACTGGATTATGCCTCATGTTGAATAACCACTTTTGAAACCCTCACAATGACCAAAATTGCCATTTTTACAGAGTTTTGCTTACTCAAAAGCTTCCATTTTGACCAATTTCAGGCACCGAAAGGACTTTAAACACACTTATTTTAGTTGAACAAGTCAAAATTCACATCCAACGGGCATTTAGAGTCAACAGATTAAAAGTTAAAATTTCATCAAGTTGACCATTTTGGGAAAGTTCGACAGGTCCGGAGTCATCGTTTTTCATCGGAAAATGGATTTTTTGGAGTGTACCAAAAATGATTCAAAATGTCAATTGGATCGTGCCTCATGTTGAATAACCACTTTTGAAACCCTCACAGTGGCCAAAATTGTCATTTTTACAGAGCATTGCTTACTCAAAAGCTTCCATTTTGACCAATTTCAGGCACCGAAAGGACTTTAAACACACTTATTTTAGTTGAAAAAGTCATATTTCACATCCAACAGTCATTTAGAGTCAAAAGATTAAAAGTTAAAATTTCATCCATGTTGACCATTTTGGGAAAGTTCGACAGGTCCAAAGTCATCGTTTTTCATCAGAAAAAAGATTTTTTGGAGTTTTCCAAAAATGATTCAAAATGTCAATTGGATCGTGCCTCATGTTGAATAACCGCTTTTGAAACCCTCACAGTGACCAAAATTGCCATTTTTACAGAGCTTTGCTTACTTAAAAGCTTCCATTTTGACCAATTTCAGGCACCGAAATGACTTTAAACACACTTATTTTAGTTGAACAAGTCAAAATTTTCATCCAACAGGCATTTAGAGTCAAAAGATTAAAAGTTAAAATTTCATCCATATTGACCATTTTGGGAAAGTTCGACAGGTCCCGGAGTCATCGTTTTTCATCAGAAAATTGATTTTTTGGAGTGTACCAAAAATGATTCAAAATGTCAACTGGATCATGCCTCATGTTGAATAACCACTTTTGAAACCCTCACAGTGACCAAAATTGCCATTTTTATAGAGCTTTGCTTACTTAAAAGCTTCCATTTTGACCAATTTCAGGCACCGACATGACTTTAAACACACTTATTTCAGTTGAACAGTCATAATTCACATCCAACAGACATTTAGAGTCAAAAGATTAAAAGTTAAAATTTAATCCATGTTGACCATTTTGGGAAAGTTCGACAGGTCCGGAGTCATCGTTTTTCGTCAGAAAATTGATTTTTTGTAGTGTATCAAAAATGATTCAAAATGTCAATTGGATCGTGCCTCATGTTGAATAACCACTTTTGAAACCCTCACAGTGGCCAAAATTTTCATTTTTACAGAGCTTTGCTTATTCAAAAGCTTCCATTTTGACCAATTTCAGGCACCGAAAGGACTTTAAACACACTTATTTTAGTTGAAAAAGTCATATTTCACATCCAACAGTCATTTAGAGTCAAAAGATTAAAAGTTAAAATTTCATCCATGTTGACCATTTTGGGAAAGTTCGAAAGGTCCAAAGTCATCGTTTTTCATCAGAAAAAAGATTTTTTGGAGTGTACCAAAAATGATTCAAAATGTCAATTGAATTGTGCCTCATGTTCAATATCCACTTTTGAAACCCTCACTGTGACCAAAATTGCCATTTTTACAGAGTTTTGCTTACTCAAAAGCTTCCATTTTGAGCAATTTCAGGCACCGAAATGACTTTAAACACACTTATTTTAGTTGAACAAGTCATAATTCACATCCAACAGTCATTTAGAGTCAAAAGATTAAATGTTAAAATTTCATCCATGTTGACCATTTTGGGAAAGTTCGACAGGTCCGGAGTCATCGTTTTTCATCAGAAAATTGTTTTTTTGTAGTGTATCAAAAATGATTCAAAATGTCAATTGGATCGTGCCTCATGTTGAATAACCACTTTTGAAACCATCACAGTGACCAAAATTGCCATTTTTACTGAGCTTTGCTTACTCAAAAGCTTCCATTTTGACCAATTTCAGGCACCAAAATGACTTAAACACACTTTTTTTAGTTGAACAAGTCAAAATTCACATCCAACAGGCATTTAGAGTCAAAAGATTAAAAGTTAAAATTTCATCCATGTTGACCATTTTGGGAAAGTTCAACAGGTCCCGAGTCATCGTTTTTCATCGGAAAATGGATTTTTTGGAGTGTACCAAAAATGATTCAAAATGTCAATTGAATCGTGCCTCATGTTCAATATCCACTTTTGAAACCCTCACAGTGACCAAAATTGCCATTTTTACAGAGTTTTGCTTACTCAAAAGCTTCCATTTTGAGCAATTTCAGGCACCGAAATGACTTTAAACACACTTATTTTAGTTGAACAAGTCATATTTCACATCCAACAGTCATTTAGAGTCAAAAGATTAAAAGTTAAAATTTCATCCATGTTGACCATTTTGGGAAAGTTTGACAGGACCAAAGTCATCGTTTTTCATCAGAAAAAAGATTTTTTGGAGTGTTCCAAAAATGATTCAAAATGTCAATTGGATCGTGCCTCATGTTGAATAACCGCTTTTGAAACCCTCACAGTGACCAAAATTGCCATTTTTACAGAGCTTTGCTTACTTAAAAGCTTCCATTTTGACCAATTTCAGGCACCGAAATGACTTTAAACACACTTATTTTAGTTGAACAAGTCAAAATTCTCATCCAACAGGCATTTAGAGTCAAAAGATTAAAAGTTAAAATTTCATCCATATTGACCATTTTGGGAAAGTTCGACAGGT
Source organism: Lissotriton helveticus (assembly GCF_964261635.1). NCBI lineage: Eukaryota > Metazoa > Chordata > Amphibia > Caudata > Salamandridae > Lissotriton > Lissotriton helveticus. The sequence continues at coordinate 341,366,355 of NC_136072.1, forward strand.
CCCGGAGTCATCGTTTTTCATCAGAAAATTGATTTTTTGGAGTGTACCAAAAATGATTCAAAATGTCAATTGGATTGTGCCTCATGTTGAATAACCGCTTTTGAAATCCTCACAGTGACCAAAATTGCCATTTTTACAGAGCTTTGCTTACTTAAAAGCTTCCATTTTGACCAATTTCAGGCACCGAAAGGACTTTAAACACACTTATTTTAGTTGAACAAGTCAAAATTCACATTCAATAGGCATTTAGAGTCAAAAGATTAAAAATTAAAATTTCATCCATGTTGACCATTTTGGGAAAGTTCGACAGGTCCGGAGTCATCGTTTTTCATCAGAAAATTGATTTTTTGTAGTGTACCAAAAATGATTCAAAATGTCAATTGGATCGTGCCTCATGTTGAATATCCACTTTTGAAACCCTCACAGTGGCCAAAATTGTCATTTTTACAGAGCTTTGCTTACTCAAAAGCTTCCATTTTGACCAATTTCAGGCACCGAAAGGACTTTAAACACACTTATTTTAGTTGAACAAGTCAAAATTCACATCCAACAGGCATTTAGAGTCAAATGATTAAAAGTTAAAATTTCATCCATCTTGACCATTTTGGGAAAGTTCGACAGGTCCGGAGTCATCGTTTTTCATCAGAAAATTGATTTTTTGTAGTGTACCAAAAATGATTAAAAATGTCAACTGGATTGTCCCTCATGTTGAATAACCACTTTTGAAACCCTCACAGTGACCAAAATTGCCATTTTTACAGAGTTTTTCTTACTCAAAAGCTTCCATTTTGAGCAATTTAAGTCACCGAAATGACTTTAAACACACTTATTTTAGTTGAACAAGTGATAATTCACATCCGACAGTCATTTAGGGTCAAAAGATTAAAAGTTAAAATTTCATCCATGTTGACCATTTTGGAAAAGTTCGACAGGTCCAGAGTCATCGTTTTTCATCAGAAAATTTATTTTTTGGAGTGTACCAAAAATGATTCAAAATGTCAATTGGATCGTGCCTCATGTTGAATAACCACTTTTGAAACCCTCACAGTGACCAAAATTGCCATTTTTACAGAGCTTTGCTTACTCAAAAGCTTCCATTTTGACCAATTTCAGGCACCAAAATGACTTTAAACACACTTTTTTTAGTTGAACAAGTCAAAATTCACATCCAACAGGCATTTAGAGTCAAAAGATTAAAAGTTAAAATTTCATCCATGTTGACCATTTTGGGAAAGTTCGACAGGTCCGGAGTCATCGTTTTTCATCGGAAAATCGATTTTTTGGAGTGTACCAAAAATGATTCAAACCAAACCACTTTTGAAACCCTCACAGTGGCCAAAATTGTCATTTTTATAGAGCTTTGCTTATTCAAAAGCTTCCATTTTGACCAATTTCAGGCACCGAGAGGACTGTAAACACACTTATTTTAGTTGAACAAGTCAAAATTCACATCCAACAGGCATTTAGAGTCAAAAGATTAAAAGTTAACATTTCATCCATGTTGACCATTTTGGGAAAGTTCAACAGGTCCGCGGAGTCATCGTTTTTCATCGGAAAATCGATTTTTTGGAGTGTACCAAAAATGATTCAAAATGTCAACTGGATTGTGCCTCATGTTGAATACCCACTTTTGAAACCCTCACAATGACCAAAATTGCCATTTTTACAGAGTTTTGCTTACTCAAAAGCTTCCATTTTGACCAATTTCAGGCACCGAAAGGACTTTAAACACACTTATTTTAGTTGAAAAAGTCATATTTCACATCCAACAGTCATTTAGAGTCAAAAGATTAAAAGTTAAAATTTCATCCATGTTGACCATTTTGGGAAAGTTCGACAGGTCCAAAGTCATCGTTTTTCATCAGAAAATAGATTTTTTGGAGTGTTCCAAAAATGATTCAAAATGTCAATTGGATCGTGCCTCATGTTGAATAACCGCTTTTGAAACCCTCACAGTGACCAAAATTGCCATTTTTACAGAGCTTTGCTTACTTAAAAGCTTCCATTTTGACCAATTTCAGGCACCGAAATGACTTTAAACACACTTATTTTAGTTGAACAAGTCAAAATTCTCATCCAACAGGCATTTAGAGTCAAAAGATTAAAAGTTAAAATTTCATCCATATTGACCATTTTGGGAAAGTTCGACAGGTCCCGGAGTCATCGTTTTTCATCAGAAAATTGATTTTTTGGAGTGTACCAAAAATGATTCAAAATGTCAATTGGATTGTGCCTCATGTTGAATAACCGCTTTTGAAACCCTCACAGTGACCAAAATTGCCATTTTTACAGAGTTTTTCTTACTCAAAAGCTTCCATTTTGAGCAATTTAAGTCACCGAAATGACTTTAAACACACTTATTTTAGTTGAACAAGTGATAATTCACATCCGACAGTCATTTAGGGTCAAAAGATTAAAAGTTAAAATTTCATCCATGTTGACCATTTTGGAAAAGTTCGACAGGTCCGGAGTCATCGTTTTTCATCAGAAAATTTATTTTTTGGAGTGTACCAAAAATGATTCAAAGTGTCAATTGGATTGTGCCTCATGTTGAAAAATCACTTTTGAAACCCTCACAGTGACCAAAATTGCCATTTTTACAGAGTTTTTCTTACTCAAAAGCTTCCATTTTGAGCAATTTAAGTCACCGAAATGACTTTAAACACACTTATTTTAGTTGAACAAGTGATAATTCACATCCGACAGTCATTTAGGGTCAAAAGATTAAAAGTTAAAATTTCATCCATGTTGACCATTTTGGAAAAGTTCGACAGGTCCGGAGTCATCGTTTTTCATCAGAAAATTTATTTTTTGGAGTGTACCAAAAATGATTCAAAATGTCAATTAGATCGTGCCTCATGTTGAATAACCACTTTTGAAACCCTCACAGTGACCAAAATTGCCATTTTTACAGACCTTTGCTTACTCAAAAGCTTCCATTTTGACCAATTTCAGGCACCGAGAGGACTGTAAACACACTTATTTTAGTTGAACAAGTCAAAATTCACATCCAACGGGCATTTAGAGTCAAAAGATTAAAAGTTAACATTTCATCCATGTTGACCATTTTGGGAAAGTTCAACAGGTCCGGAGTCATCGTTTTTCATCGGAAAATCGATTTTTTGGAGTGTACCAAAAATGATTCAAAATGTCAACTGGATTGTGCCTCATGTTGAATAACCACTTTTGAAACCCTCACAATGACCAAAATTGCCATTTTTACAGAGTTTTGCTTACTCAAAATCTTCCATTTTGACCAATTTCAGGCACCGAAAGGACTTTAAACACACTTATTTTAGTTGAACAAGTCAAAATTCACATCCAACGGGCATTTAGAGTCAACAGATTAAAAGTTAAAATTTCATCATGTTGACCATTTTGGGAAAGTTCGACAGGTCTGGAGTCATCGTTTTTCATCAGAAAATTGATTTTTTGGAGTGTACCAAAAATGATTCAAAATGTCAATTGGATCGTGCCTCATGTTGAATAACCACTTTTGAAACCCTCACAGTGGCCAAAATTGTCATTTTTACAGAGCATTGCTTACTCAAAAGCTTCCATTTTGACCAATTTCAGGCACCGAAAGGAGTTTAAACACACTTATTTTAGTTGAAAAAGTCATATTTCACATCCAACAGTCATTTAGAGTCAAAAGATTAAAAGTTAAAATTTCATCCATGTTGACCATTTTGGGAAAGTTCGACAGGTCCAAAGTCATCGTTTTTCATCAGAAAAAAGATTTTTTGGAGTGTTCCAAAAATGATTCAAAATGTCAATTGGATCGTGCCTCATGTTGAATAACCGCTTTTGAAACCCTCATAGTGACCAAAATTGCCATTTTTACAGAGCTTTGCTTACTTAAAAGCTTCCATTTTGACCAATTTCAGGCACCGAAATGACTTTAAACACACTTATTTTAGTTGAACAAGTCAAAATTCTCATCCAACAGGCATTTAGAGTCAAAAGATTAAAAGTTAAAATTTCATCCATATTGACCATTTTGGGAAAGTTCGACAGGTCCCGGAGTCATCGTTTTTCATCAGAAAATTGATTTTTTGGAGTGTACCAAAAATGATTCAAAATGTCAATTGGATTGTGCCTCATGTTGAATAACCGCTTTTGAAACCCTCACAGTGACCAAAATTGCCATTTTTACAGAGCTTTGCTTACTTAAAAGCTTCCATTTTGACCAATTTCAGGCATCGAAATGACTTTAAACACACTTATTTTAGTTGAACAAGTCAAAATTCACATTCAATAGGCATTTAGAGTCAAAAGATTAAAAGTTAAAATTTCATCCATGTTGACCATTTTGGGAAAGTTCGACAGGTCCGGAGTCATCGTTTTTCATCAGAAAATTGATTTGTTGTAGTGTACCAAAAATGATTCAAAATGTCAATTGGATCGTGCCTCATGTTGAATATCCACTTTTGAAACCCTCACAGTGGCCAAAATTGTCATTTTTACAGAGCTTTGCTTACTCAAAAGCTTCCATTTTGACCAATTTCAGGCACCGAAAGGACTTTAAACACACTTATTTTAGTTGAACAAGTCAAAATTCACATCCAACAGGCATTTAGAGTCAAAAGATTAAAAGTTAAAATTTCATCCATGTTGACCATTTTGGGAAAGTTCGACAGGTCCGGAGTCATCGTTTTTCATCGGAAAATCGATTTTTTGGAGTGTACCAAAAATGATTCAAAATGTCAACTGGATCGTGCCTCATGTTGAATAACCACTTTTGAAACCCTCACAGTGACCAAAATTGCCATTTTTACAGAGCTTTGCTTACTTAAAAGCTTCCATTTTGACCAATTTCAGGCACCGACATGACTTTAAACACACTTATTTCAGTTGAACAGTCATAATTCACATCCAACAGACATTTAGAGTCAAAAGATTAAAAGTTAAAATTTAATCCATGTTGACCATTTTGGGAAAGTTCGACAGGTCCGGAGTCATCGTTTTTTGTCAGAAAATTGATTTTTTGTAGTGTATCAAAAATGATTCAAAATGTCAATTGGATCGTGCCTCATGTTGAATAACCACTTTTGAAACCCTCACAGTGGCCAAAATTGTCATTTTTACAGAGCTTTGCTTATTCAAAAGCTTCCATTTTGACCAATTTCAGGCACCGAAAGGACTTTAAACACACTTATTTTAGTTGAAAAAGTCATATTTCACATCCAACAGTCATTTAGAGTCAAAAGATTAAAAGTTAAAATTTCATCCATGTTGACCATTTTGGGAAAGTTCGAAAGGTCCAAAGTCATCGTTTTTCATCAGAAAAAAGATTTTTTGGAGTGTACCAAAAATGATTCAAAATGTCAATTGAATCGTGCCTCATGTTCAATATCCACTTTTGAAACCCTCACAGTGACCAAAATTGCCATTTTTACAGAGTTTTGCTTACTCAAAAGCTTCCATTTTGAGCAATTTCAGGCACCTAAATGACTTTAAACACACTTATTTTAGTTGAACAAGTCATAATTCACATCCAACAGTCATTTAGAGTCAAAAGATTAAAAGTTAAAATTTCATCCATGTTGACCATTTTGGGAAAGTTCGACAGGTCCAAAGTCATCGTTTTTTATCAGAAAAAAGATTTTTTGGAGTGTACCAAAAATGATTCAAAATGTCAATTGAATCGTGCCTCATGTTCAATATCCACTTTTGAAACCCTCACAGTGACCAAAATTGCCATTTTTACAGAGTTTTGCTTACTCAAAAGCTTCCATTTTGAGCAATTTCAGGCACCGAAATGACTTTAAACACACTTTTTTTAGTTGAAAAAGTCATATTTCACATCCAACTGTCATTTAGAGTCAAAAGACTAAAAGTTAAAATGTCATCCACGTTGACCATTTTGGGAAAGTTCGACAGGTCGGAGTCATCGTTTTTCATCAGAAAATTGTTTTTTTGTAGTGTATCAAAAATGATTCAAAATGTCAATTGGATCGTGCCTCATGTTGAATAACCACTTTTGAAACCCTCACAGTGACCAAAATTGCCATTTTTACAGAGCTTTGCTTACTCAAAAGCTTCCATTTTGACCAATTTCAGGCACCAAAATGACTTAAACACACTTTTTTTAGTTGAACAAGTCAAAATTCACATCCAACAGGCATTTAGAGTCAAAAGATTAAAAGTAAAAATTTCATCCATGTTGACCATTTTGGGAAAGTTCAACAGGTCCGGAGTCATCGTTTTTCATCGGAAAATCGATTTTTTGGAGTGTACCAAAAATTATTTAAAATGTCAACTGGATTGTGCCTCATGTTGAATAACCACTTTTGAAACCCTCACAATGACCAAAATTGCCATTTTTACAGAGTTTTGCTTACTCAAAAGCTTCCATTTTGACCAATTTCAGGCACCGAAAGGACTTTAAACACACTTATTTTAGTTGAACAAGTCAAAATTCACATCCAGGGCATTTAGAGTCAACAGATTAAAAGTTAAAATTTCATCAAGTTGACCATTTTGGGAAAGTTCGAGAGGTCCAAAGTCATCGTTTTTCATCAGAAAAAAGATTTTTTGGAGTGTTCCAAAAATGATTCAAAATGTCAATTGGATCGTGCCTCATGTTGAATAACCGCTTTTGAAACCCTCACAGTGACCAAAATTGCCATTTTTACAGAGCTTTGCTTACTTAAAAGCTTCCATTTTGACCAATTTCAGGCATCGAAATGACTTTAAACACACTTATTTTAGTTGAACAAGTCAAAATTCACATTCAATAGGCATTTAGAGTCAAAAGATTAAAAGTTAAAATTTCATCCATGTTGACCATTTTGGGAAAGTTCGACAGGTCCGGAGTCATCGTTATTCATCAGAAAATTGATTTTTTTGTAGTGTACCAAAAATGATTCAAAATGTCAATTGGATCGTGCCTCATGTTGAATATCCACTTTTGAAACCCTCACAGTGGCCAAAATTGTCATTTTTACAGAGCTTTGCTTACTCAAAAGCTTCCATTTTGACCAATTTCAGGCACCGAAAGGACTTTAAACACACTTATTTTAGTTGAACAAGTCAAAATTCACATCCAACAGGCATTTAGAGTCAAAAGATTAAAAGTTAAAATTTCATCCATGTTGACCATTTTGGGAAAGTTCGACAGGTCCGGAGTCATCGTTTTTCATCAGAAAATTGATTTTTTGTAGTGTACCAAAAATGATTAAAAATGTCAACTGGATTGTCCCTCATGTTGAATAACCACTTTTGAAACCCTCACAGTGACCAAAATTGCAATTTTTACAGAGTTTTTCTTACTCAAAAGCTTCCATTTTGAGCAATTTAAGTCACCGAAATGACTTTAAACACACTTATTTTAGTTGAACAAGTGATAATTCACATCCAACAGTCATTTAGGGTCAAAAGATTAAAAGTTAAAATTTCATCCATGTTGACCATTTTGGGAAAGTTCGACAGGTCCGGAGTCATCGTATTTCATCAGAAAATTTATTTTTTGGAGTGTACCAAAAATGATTCAAAATGTCAATTGGATCGTGCCTCATGTTGAATAACCACTTTTGAAACCCTCACAGTGGCCAAAATTGTCATTTTTACAGAGCTTTGCTTATTCAAAAGCTTCCATTTTGACCAATTTCAGGCACCGAGAGGACTGTAAACACACTTATTTTAGTTGAACAAGTCAAAATTCACATCCAACAGGCATTTAGAGTCAAAAGATTAAAAGTTAACATTTCATCCATGTTGACCATTTTGGGAAAGTTCGACAGGTCCGGAGTCATCGTTTTTCATCGGAAAATCGATTTTTTGGAGTGTACCAAAAATGATTCAAAATGTCAACTGGATTGTGCCTCATGTTGAATAACCATTTTTGAAACCCTCACAATGACCAAAATTGCCATTTTTACAGAGTTTTGCTTACTCAAAAGCTTCCATTTTGACCAATTTCAGGCACCGAAAGGACTTTAAACACACTTATTTTAGTTGAACAAGTCAAAATTCACATCCAACGGGCATTTAGAGTCAACAGATTAAAAGTTAAAATTTCATCATGTTGACCATTTTGGTAAAGTTCGACAGGTCTGGAGTCATCGTTTTTCATCAGAAAATTGATTTTTTGGAGTGTACCAAAAATGATTCAAAATGTCAATTGGATCGTGCCTCATGTTGAATAACCGCTTTTGAAACCCTCACAGTGACCAAAACTGCCATTTTTATAGAGCTTTGCGTACTTAAAAGCTTCCATTTTGACCAATTTCAGGCACCGAAATGACTTTAAACACACTTATTTTAGTTGAACAAGTCAAAATTCTCATCCAACAGGCATTTAGAGTCAAAAGATTAAAAGTTAAAATTTCATCCATGTTGACCATTTTGGGAAAGTTCGACAGGTCCGGAGTCATCGTTTTTCATCGGAAAATTGATTTTTTGGAGTGTACCAAAAATGATTCTAAATGTCAATTGGATCGTGCCTCATGTTGAATATCCACTTTTGAAACCCTCACAGTGACCAAAATTGCCATTTTTACAGAGTTTTGCTTACTCAAAAGCTTCCATTTTGACCAATTTCAGGCACCGAAATGACTTTAAACACACTTGTTTTAGTTGAACAAGTCAAAATTCTCATCCAACAGGCATTTAGAGTCAAAAGATTAAAAGTTAAAATTTCATCCATATTGACCATTTTGGGAAAGTTCGACAGGTCAGGAGTCATCGTTTTTCATCAGAAAATTGATTTTTTGGAGTGTACCAAAAATGATTCAAAATGTCAATTGGATCGTGCCTCATGTCGAATAACCGCTTTTGAAACCCTCACAGTGACCAAAACTGCCATTTTTACAGAGCTTTGCTTACTTAAAAGCTTCCATTTTGACCAATTTCAGGCACCGAAATGACTTTAAACACACTTGTTTTAGTTGAACAAGTCAAAATTCTCATCCAACAGGCATTTAGAGTCAAAAGATTAAAAGTTAAAATTTCATCCATATTGACCATTTTGGGAAAGTTCGACAGGTCCGGAGTCATCGTTTTTCATCAGAAAATTGATTTTTTGTAGTGTACCAAAAATGATTCAAAATGTCAATTGGATCGTGCCTCATGTTGAATATCCACTTTTGAAACCCTCACAGTGGCCAAAATTGTCATTTTTACAGAGCTTTGCTTACTCAAAAGCTTCCATTTTGACCAATTTCAGGCACCGAAAGGACTTTAAACACACTTATTTTAGTTGAACAAGTCAAACTTCATATCCAACAGGCATTTAGAGTCAAAAGATTAAAAGTTAAAATTTCATCCATGTTGACCATTTTGGAAAAGTTCGACAGGTCCGGAGTCATCGTTTTTCATCAGAAAATTTATTTTTTGGAGTGTACCAAAAATTATTCAAAATGTCAATTGGATCGTGCCTCATGTTGAATAACCACTTTTGAAACCCTCACAGTGACCAAAATTGCCATTTTTACAGAGCTTTGCTTACTCAAAAGCTTCCATTTTGACCAATTTCAGGCACCAAAATGACTTTAAACACACTTTTTTTAGTTGAACAAGTCAAAATTCACATCCAACAGGCATTTAGAGTCAAAAGATAAAAAGTTAAAATTTCATCCATGTTGACCATTTTGGGAAAGTTCGACAGGTCCGGAGTCATCGTATTTCATCAGAAAATTTATTTTTTGGAGTGTACCAAAAATGATTCAAAATGTCAATTGGATTGTGCCTCATGTTGAATAACCACTTTTGAAACCCTCACAGTGGCCAAAATTGTCATTTTTACAGAGCTTTGCTTATTCAAAAGCTTCCATTTTGACCGATTTCAGGCACCGAAAGGACTTTAAACACACTTATTTTAGTTGAACAAGTCAAAATTCACATCCAACGGGCATTTAGAGTCAACAGATTAAAAGTTAAAATTTCATCATGTTGACCATTTTGGTAAAGTTCGACAGGTCTGGAGTCATCGTTTTTCATCAGAAAATTGATTTTTTGGAGTGTACCAAAAATGATTCAAAATGTCAATTGGATCGTGCCTCATGTTGAATAACCACTATTGAAACCCTCACAGTGGCCAAAATTGTCATTTTTACAGAGCTTTGCTTACTCAAAAGCTTCAATTTTGACCAATTTCAGGCACCGAAAGGACTTTAAACACACTTATTTTAGTTGAACAAGTCAAAATTCACATCCAACAGGCATTTAGAGTCAAAAGATTAAAAGTTAAAATTTCATCCATGTTGACCATTTTGGGAAAGTTCGACAGGTCCGGAGTCATCGTTTTTCATCAGAAAATTGATTTTTTGGAGTGTACCAAAAATGATTCTAAATGTCAATTGGATCGTGCCTCATGTTGAATATCCACTTTTGAATCCCTCACAGTGACCAAAAGTGCCATTTTTACAGAGTTTTGCTTACTCAAAAGCTTTCATTTTGAGCAATTTCAGGCACCGAAATGACTTTAAACACACTTATTTTAGTTGAACAAGTCATAATTCACATCCAACAGTCATTTAGAGTCTAAAGATTAAATGTTAAAATTTCATCCATATTGACCATTTTGGGAAAGTTCGACAGGTCAGGAGTCATCGTTTTTCATCAGAAAATTGATTTTTTGGAGTGTACCAAAAATGATTCAAAATGTCAATTGGATCGTGCCTCATGTTGAATAACCGCTTTTGAAACCCTCACAGTGACCAAAACTGCCATTTTTACAGAGCTTTGCTTACTTAAAAGCTTCCATTTTGACCAATTTCAGGCACCGAAATGACTTTAAACACACTTATTTTAGTTGAACAAGTCAAAATTCTCATCCAACAGGCATTTAGAGTCAAAAGATTAAAAGTTAAAATTTCATCCATATTGACCATTTTGGGAAAGTTCGACAGGTCCGGAGTCATCGTTTTTCATCAGAAAATTGATTTTTTGTAGTGTACCAAAAATGATTCAAAATGTCAATTGGATCGTGCCTCATGTTGAATATCCACTTTTGAAACCCTCACAGTGGCCAAAATTGTCATTTTTACAGAGCTTTGCTTACTCAAAAGCTTCCATTTTGACCAATTTCAGGCACCGAAAGGACTTTAAACACACTTATTTTAGTTGAACAAGTCAAAATTCACATCCAACGGGCATTTAGAGTCAACAGATTAAAAGTTAAAATTTCATCAAGTTGACCATTTTGGGAAAGTTCGACAGGTCCGGAGTCATCGTTTTTCATCGGAAAATTGATTTTTTGGAGTGTACCAAAAATGATTCAAAATGTCAATTGGATCGTGCCTCATGTTGAATAACTGCTTTTGAAACCCTCACAGTGACCAAAACTGCCATTTTTACAGAGCTTTGCCTACTTAAAAGCTTCCATTTTGACCAATTTCAGGCACCGAAATGACTTTAAACACACTTATTTTAGTTGAACAAGTCAAAATTCTCATCCAACAGGCATTTAGAGTCAAAAGATTAAAAGTAAAAATGTCATCCATATTGACCATTTTGGGAAAGTTCGACAGGTCCGGAGTCATCGTTTTTCATCAGAAAATTGATTTTTTGTAGTGTACCAAAAATGATTCAAAATGTCAATTGGATCGTGCCTCATGTTGAATATCCACTTTTGAAACCCTCACAGTGGCCAAAATTGTCATTTTTACAGAGCTTTGCTTACTCAAAAGCTTCCATTTTGACCAATTTCAGGCACCAAAAGGACTTTAAACACACTTATTTTAGTTGAACAAGTCAAAATTCACATCCAACAGGCATTTAGAGTCAAAAGATTAAAAGTTAAAATTTCATTCATGTTGACCATTTTGGGAAAGTTCGACAGGTCCGGAGTCATCGTTTTTCATCAGAAAATTGATTTTTTGTAGTGTACCAAAAATGATTCAAAATGTCAATTGGATCGTGCCTCATGTTGAATAACCACTTTTGAAACCCTCACAGTGGCCAAAATTGTCATTTTTACAGAGCATTGCTTACTCAAAAGCTTCCATTTTGACCAATTTCAGGCACCGAAAGGACTTTAAACACACTTATTTTAGTTGAAAAAGTCATATTTCACATCCAACAGTCATTTAGAGTCAAAAGATTAAAAGTTAAAATTTCATCCATGTTGACCATTTTGGGAAAGTTCGACAGGTAGTCATCGTTTTTCATCAGAAAAAAGATTTTTTGGAGTGTTCCAAAAATGATTCAAAATGTCAATTGGATCGTGCCTCATGTTGAATAACCACTTTTGAAACCCTCACAGTGACCAAAATTGCCATTTTTACAGAGCTTTGCTTACTTAAAAGCTTCCATTTTGACCAATTTCAGGCACCGAAATGACTTTAAACACACTTATTTTAGTTGAACAAGTCAAAATTTACATCCAACGGGCATTTAGAGTCAACAGATTAAAAGTTAAAATTTCATCAAGTTGACCATTTTGGGAAAGTTCGACAGGTCCGGAGTCATCGTTTTTCATCGGAAAATTGATTTTTTGGAGTGTACCAAAAATGATTCAAAATGTCAATTGGATCGTGCCTCATGTTGAATAACCGCTTTTGAAACCCCCACATTGACCAAAACTGCCATTTTTACAGAGCTTTGCTTACTTAAAAGCTTCCATTTTGACCAATTTCAGGCACCGAAATGACTTTAAAAACACTTATTTTAGTTGAACAAGTCAAAATTCTCATCCAACAGGCATTTAGAGTCAAAAGATTAAAAGTTAAAATTTCATCCATATTGACCATTTTGGGAAAGTTCGACAGGTCCGGAGTCATCGTTTTTCATCAGAAAATTGATTTTTTGTAGTGTACCAAAAATGATTCAAAATGTCAATTGGATCGTGCCTCATGTTGAATATCCACTTTTGAAACCCTCACAGTGGCCAAAATTGTCATTTTTACAGAGCTTTGCTTACTCAAAAGCTTCCATTTTGACCAATTTCAGGCACCGAAAGGACTTTAAACACACTTATTTTAGTTGAACAAGTCAAAATTCACATCCAACAGGCATTTAGAGTCAAAAGATTAAAAGTTAAAATTTCATCCATGTTGACCATTTTGGGAAAGTTCGACAGGTCCGGAGTCATCGTTTTTCATCGGAAAATCGATTTTTTGGAGTGTACCAAAAATGATTCAAAATGTCAATTGGATCGTGCCTCATGTTGAATAACCACTTTTGAAACCCTCACAGTGGCCAAAATTGTCATTTTTACAGAGCATTGCTTACTCAAAAGCTTCCATTTTGACCAATTTCAGGCACCGAAAGGACTTTAAACACACTTATTTTAGTTGAAAAAGTCATATTTCACATCCAACAGTCATTTAGAGTCAAAAGATTAAAAGTTAAAATTTCATCCATGTTGACCATTTTGGGAAAGTTCGACAGGTAGTCATCGTTTTTCATCAGAAAAAAGATTTTTTGGAGTGTTCCAAAAATGATTCAAAATGTCAATTGGATCGTGCCTCATGTTGAATAACCGCTTTTGAAACCCCCACAGTGACCAAAACTGCCATTTTTACAGAGCTTTGCTTACTTAAAAGCTTCCATTTTGACCAATTTCAGGCACCGAAATGACTTTAAACACACTTATTTTAGTTGAACAAGTCAAAATTCTCATCCAACAGGCATTTAGAGTCAAAAGATTAAAAGTTAAAATTTCATCCATATTGACCATTTTGGGAAAGTTCGACAGGTCCGGAGTCATCGTTTTTCATCAGAAAATTGATTTTTTGTAGTGTACCAAAAATGATTCAAAATGTCAATTGGATCGTGCCTCATGTTGAATAACCACTTTTGAAACCCTCACTGTGACCAAAATTGCCATTTTTACAGAGTTTTTCTTACTCAAAAGCTTCCATTTTGAGCAATTTAAGTCACCGAAATGACTTTAAACACACTTATTTTAGTTGAACAAGTCATAATTCACATCCAACAGTCATTTAGGGTCAAAAGATTAAAAGTTAAAATTTCATCCATGTTGACCATTTTGGAAAAGTTCGACAGGTCCGGAGTCATCGTTTTTCATCAGAAAATTTATTTTTTGGAGTGTACCAAAAATGATTCAAAATGTCAATTGGATCGTGCCTCATGTTGAATAACCACTTTTGAAACCCTCACAGTGACCAAAATTGCCATTTTTACAGAGCTTTGCTTACTCAAAAGCTTCCATTGTGACCAGTGTCAGGCACCAAAATGACTTTAAACACACTTTTGTTAGTTGAACAAGTCAAAATTCACATCCAACAGGCATTTAGAGTCAAAAGATTAAAAGGTAAAATTTCATCCATGTTGACCATTTTGGGAAAGTTTGACAGGTCCGGAGTCATCGTTTTTCATCAGAAAATTTATTTTTTGGAGTGTACCAAAAATGATTCAAAATGTCAATTGGATCGTGCCTCATGTTGAATAACCACTTTTGAAACCCTCACAGTGGCCAAAATTGTCATTTTTACAGAGCTTTGCTTATTCAAAAGCTTCCATTTTGACCAATTTCAGGCACCGAGAGGACTGTAAACACACTTATTTTAGTTGAACAAGTCAAAATTCACATCCAACAGGCATTTAGAGTCAAAAGATTAAAAGTTAACATTTCATCCATGTTGACCATTTTGGGAAAGTGCGACAGGTCTGGAGTCATCGTTTTTCATCAGAAAATTGATTTTTTGGAGTGTACCAAAAATGATTCAAAATGTCAATTGGATCGTGCCTCATGTTGAATAACCACTTTTGAAACCCTCACAGTGGCCAAAATTGTCATTTTTACAGAGCATTGCTTACTCAAAAGCTTCCATTTTGACCAATTTCAGGCACCGAAAGGACTTTAAACACACTTATTTTAGTTGAAAAAGTCATATTTCACATCCAACAGTCATTTAGAGTCAAAAGATTAAAAGTTAAAATTTCATCCATGTTGACCATTTTGGGAAAGTTCGACAGGTAGTCATCGTTTTTCATCAGAAAATTGATTTTTTGGAGTGTACCAAAAATGATTCAAAATGTCAATTGGATCGTGCCTCATGTTGAATAACCGCTTTTGAAACCCTCACAGTGACCAAAATTGCCATTTTTACAGAGCTTTGCTTACTTAAAAGCTTCCATTTTGACCAATTTCAGGCACCGAAATGACTTTAAACACACTTATTTTAGTTGAACAAGTCAAAATTCTCATCCAACAGGCATTTAGAGTCAAAAGATTAAAAGTTAAAATTTCATCATGTTGACCATTTTGGGAAAGTTCGACAGGTCATCGTTTTTCATCAGAAAATTGATTTTTTGGAGTGTACCAAAAATGATTCAAAATGTCAATTGGATCGTGCCTCATGTTGAATAACCACTTTTGAAACCCTCACAGTGGCCAAAATTGTCATTTTTACAGAGCATTGCTTACTCAAAAGCTTCCATTTTGACCAATTTCAGGCACCGAAAGGACTTTAAACACACTTATTTTAGTTGAACAAGTCAAAATTCACATCCAACAGGCATTTAGAGTCAAAAGATTAAAAGTTACAATTTCATCCATGTTGACCATTTTGGGAAAGTTCGACAGGTCCGGAGTCATCGTTTTTCATCAGAAAATTGATTTTTTGTAGTGTACCAGAAATGATTAAAAATGTCAACTGGATTGTCCCTCATGTTGAATAACCACTTTTGAAACCCTCACAGTGACCAAAATTGCCATTTTTACAGAGTTTTTCTTACTCAAAAGCTTCCATTTTGAGCAATTTAAGTCACCGAACTGACTTTAAACACACTTATTTTAGTTGAACAAGTGTTAATTCACATCCAACAGTCATTTAGGGTCAAAAGATTAAAAGTTAAAATTTCATCCATGTTGACCATTTTGGAAAAGTTCGACAAGTCCGGAGTCGTTTTTCATCAGAAAATTTATTTTTTGGAGTGTACCAAAAATGATTCAAAATGTCAATTGGATCGTGCCTCATGTTGAATAACCGCTTTTGAAACCCTCACAGTGACCAAAACTGGCATTTTTATAGAGCTTTGCTTACTTAAAAGCTTCCATTTTGACCAATTTCAGGCACCGAAATGACTTTAAACACACTTATTTTAGTTGAACAAGTCAAAATTCTCATCCAACAGGCATTTAGAGTCAAAAGATTAAAAGTTAAAATTTCATCCATGTTGACCATTTTGGGAAAGTTCGACAGGTCCGGAGTCATCGTTTTTCATCAGAAAATTGATTTTTTGGAGTGTACCAAAAATGATTCAAAATGTCAACTGGATTGTGCCTCATGTTGAATAACCACTTTTGAAACCCTCACAATCACCAAAATTGCCATTTTTACAGAGTTTTGCTTACTCAAAAGCTTCCATTTTGAGCAATTTCAGGCACCAAAATGACTTTAAACACACTTATTTTAGTTGAACAAGTCATAATTCACATCCAACAGTCATTTAGAGTCTAAAGATTAAATGTTAAAATTTCATCCATATTGACCATTTTGGGAAAGTTCAACAGGTCAGGAGTCATCGTTTTTCATCAGAAAATTGATTTTTTGGAGTGTACCAAAAATGATTCAAAATGTCAATTGGATCGTGCCTCATGTTGAATAACCGCTTTTGAAACCCTCACAGTGACCAAAACTGCCATTTTTACAGAGCTTTGCTTACTTAAAAGCTTCCATTTTGACCAATTTCAGGCACCGAAATGACTTTAAACACACTTGTTTTAGTTGAACAAGTCCAAATTCTCATCCAACAGGCATTTAGAGTCAAAAGATTAAAAGTTAAAATTTCATCCATATTGACCATTTTGGGAAAGTTCGACAGGTCCGGAGTCATCGTTTTTCATCAGAAAATTGATTTTTTGTAGTGTACCAAAAATGATTCAAAATGTCAATTGGATCGTGCCTCAAGTTGAATATCCACTTTTGAAACCCTCACAGTGGCCAAAATTGTCATTTTTACAGAGCTTTGCTTACTCAAAAGCTTCCATTTTGACCAATTTCAGGCACCGAAAGGACTTTAAACACACTTATTTTAGTTGAACAAGTCAAACTTCATATCCAACAGGCATTTAGAGTCAAAAGATTAAAAGTTAAAATTTCATCCATGTTGACCATTTTGGAAAAGTTCGACAGGTCCGGAGTCATCGTTTTTCATCAGAAAATTTATTTTTTGGAGTGTACCAAAAATGATTCAAAATGTCAATTGGATCGTGCCTCATGTTGAATAACCACTTTTGAAACCCTCACAGTGACCAAAATTGCCATTTTTACAGAGCTTTGCTTACTCAAAAGCTTCCATTTTGACCAATTTCAGGCACCAAAATGACTTTAAACACACTTTTGTTAGTTGAACAAGTCAAAATTCACATCCAACAGGCATTTAGAGTCAAAAGATTAAAAGTTAAAATTTCATCCATGTTGACCATTTTGGGAAAGTTCGACAGGTCCGGAGTCATCGTATTTCATCAGAAAATTTATTTTTTGGAGTGTACCAAAAATGATTCAAAATGTCAATTGGATCGTGCCTCATGTTGAATAACCACTTTTGAAACCCTCACAGTGGCCAAAATTGTCATTTTTACAGAGCTTTGCTTATTCAAAAGCTTCCATTTTGACCAATTTCAGGCACCGAGAGGACTGTAAACACACTTATTTTAGTTGAACAAGTCAAAATTCACATCCAACAGGCATTTAGAGTCAAAAGATTAAAAGTTAACATTTCATCCATGTTGACCATTTTGGGAAAGTTCGACAGGTCCGGAGTCATCGTTTTTCATCGGAAAATCGATTTTTTGGAGTGTACCAAAAATGATTCAAAATGTCAACTGGATTGTGCCTCATGTTGAATAACCACTTTTGAAACCCTCACAATGACCAAAATTGCCATTTTTACAGAGTTTTGCTTACTCAAAAGCTTCCATTTTGACCAATTTCAGGCACCGAAAGGACTTTAAACACACTTATTTTAGTTGAACAAGTCAAAATTCACATCCAACGGGCATTTAGAGTCAACAGATTAAAAGTTAAAATTTCATCATGTTGACCATTTTGGTAAAGTTCGACAGGTCTGGAGTCATCGTTTTTCATCAGAAAATTGATTTTTTGGAGTGTACCAAAAATGATTAAAAATGTCAACTGGATTGTCCCTCATGTTGAATAACCACTTTTGAAACCCTAACAGTGACCAAAATTGCCATTTTTACAGAGTTTTTCTTACTCAAAAGCTTCCATTTTGAGCAATTTAAGTCACCGAAATGACTTTAAACACACTTATTTTAGTTGAACAAGTGATAATTCACATCCAACAGTCATTTAGGGTCAAAAGATTAAAAGTTAAAATTTCATCCATGTTGACCATTTTGGAAAAGTTCGACAGGTCCGGAGTCATCGTTTTTCATCAGAAAATTTATTTTTTGGAGTGTACCAAAAATGATTCAAAATGTCAATTGGATCGTGCCTCATGTTGAATAACCACGTTTGAAACCCTCACAGTGACCAAAATTGCCATTTTTACAGAGCTTTGCTTACTCCAAAGCTTCCATTTTGACCAATTTCAGGCACCGAAATGACTTTAAACACACTTATTTTAGTTGAACTAGTCAAAATTCTCATCCAACAGGCATTTAGAGTCAAAAGATTAAAAGTTAAAATTTCATCCATGTTGACCATTTTGGGAAA
Organism: Lissotriton helveticus; assembly: GCF_964261635.1. Lineage (NCBI taxonomy): Eukaryota > Metazoa > Chordata > Amphibia > Caudata > Salamandridae > Lissotriton > Lissotriton helveticus. The sequence continues at coordinate 341,384,948 of NC_136072.1, forward strand.
GTTCGACAGGTCCGGAGTCATCGTTTTTCATCGGAAAATTGATTTTTTGGAGTGTACCAAAAATGATTCTAAATGTCAATTGGATCGTGCCTCATGTTGAATATCCACTTTTGAAACCCTCACAGTGACCAAAATTGCCATTTTTACAGAGTTTTGCTTACTCAAAAGCTTCCATTTTGAGCAATTTCAGGCACCGAAATGACTTTAAACACACTTATTTTAGTTGAACAAGTCATAATTCACATCCAACAGTCATTTAGAGTCTAAAGATTAAATGTTAAAATTTCATCCATATTGACCATTTTGGGAAAGTTCGACAGGTCAGGAGTCATCGTTTTTCATCAGAAAATTGATTTTTTGGAGTGTACCAAAAATGATTCAAAATGTCAATTGGATCGTGCCTCATGTCGAATAACCGCTTTTGAAACCCTCACAGTGACCAAAACTGCCATTTTTACAGAGCTTTGCTTACTTAAAAGCTTCCATTTTGACCAATTTCAGGCACCGAAATGACTTTAAACACACTTGTTTTAGTTGAACAAGTCAAAATTCTCATCCAACAGGCATTTAGAGTCGAAAGATTAAAAGTTAAAATTTCATCCATATTGACCATTTTGGGAAAGTTCGACAGGTCCGGAGTCATCGTTTTTCATCAGAAAATTGATTTTTTGTAGTGTACCAAAAATGATTCAAAATGTCAATTGGATCGTGCCTCATGTTGAATATCCACTTTTGAAACCCTCACAGTGGCCAAAATTGTCATTTTTACAGAGCTTTGCTTACTCAAAAGCTTCCATTTTGACCAATTTCAGGCACCGAAAGGACTTTAAACACACTTATTTTAGTTGAAAAAGTCAAACTTCATATCCAACAGGCATTTAGAGTCAAAAGATTAAAAGTTAAAATTTCATCCATGTTGACCATTTTGGGAAAGTTCGACAGGTCCGGAGTCATCGTATTTCATCAGAAAATTTATTTTTTGGAGTGTACCAAAAATTATTCAAAATGTCAATTGGATTGTGCCTCATGTTGAATAACCACTTTTGAAACCCTCACACTGGCCAAAATTGTCATTTTTACAGAGCTTTGCTTATTCAAAAGCTTCCATTTTGACCAATTTCAGGCACCGAGAGGACTGTAAACACACTTATTTTAGTTGAACAAGTCAAAATTCACATCCAACAGGCATTTAGAGTCAAAAGATTAAAAGTTAACATTTCATCCATGTTGACCATTTTGGGAAAGTTCGACAGGTCCGGAGTCATCGTTTTTCATCGGAAAATCGATTTTTTGGAGTGTACCAAAAATGATTCAAAATGTCAACTGGATTGTGCCTCATGTTGAATAACCACTTTTGAAACCCTCACTATGACCAAAATTGCCATTTTTACAGAGTTTTGCTTACTCAAAAGCTTCCATTTTGACCGATTTCAGGCACCGAAAGGACTTTAACCCCTTCGACGCTGATGACGAGCTGGGCTCGTCATGAGGTAGCCTCCTGCTACGCTGATGACGAGCCCAGCTCGTCATGTAACATGCAAATTCATAAAAGTCAGCGTGCGGGCGGAATTCCGCCCGCACGCATGCGGTTAAACACACTTATTTTAGTTGAACAAGTCAAAATTCACATCCAACGGGCATTTAGAGTCAACAGATTAAAAGTTAAAATTTCATCATGTTGACCATTTTGGTAAAGTTCGACAGGTCTGGAGTCATCGTTTTTCATCAGAAAATTGATTTTTTGGAGTGTACCAAAAATGATTCAAAATGTCAATTGGATCGTGCCTCATGTTGAATAACCACTTTTGAAACCCTCACAGTGGCCAAAATTGTCATTTTTACAGAGCATTGCTTACTCAAAAGCTTCCATTTTGACCAATTTCAGGCACCGAAAGGACTTTAAACACACTTATTTTAGTTGAACAAGTCATAATTCATATCCAACAGTCATTTAGAGTCAAAAGATTCAAAGTTAAAATTTCATCCATGTTGACCATTTTGGGAAAGTTCGACAGGTCCGGAGTCATCATTTTTCATCAGAAAATTGATTTTTTGGAGTGTTCCAAAAATGATTCAAAATGTCAATTGGATCGTGCCTCATGTTGAATAACCACTTTTGAAACCCTCACAGTGGCCAAAATTGTCATTTTTACAGAGCTTTGCTTACTCAAAAGCTTCAATTTTGACCAATTTCAGGCACCGAAAGGACTTTAAACACACTTATTTTAGTTGAACAAGTCAAAATTCACATCCAACAGGCATTTAGAGTCAAAAGATTAAAAGTTAAAATTTCATCCATGTTGACCATTTTGGGAAAGTTCGACAGGTCCGGAGTCATCGTTTTTCATCAGAAAATTGATTTTTTGGAGTGTACCAAAAATGATTCTAAATGTCAATTGGATCGTGCCTCATGTTGAATATCCACTTTTGAAACCCTCACAGTGACCAAAAGTGCCATTTTTACAGAGTTTTGCTTACTCAAAAGCTTTCATTTTGAGCAATTTCAGGCACCGAAATGACTTTAAACACACTTATTTTAGTTGAACAAGTCATAATTCACATCCAACAGTCATTTAGAGTCTAAAGATTAAATGTTAAAATTTCATCCATATTGACCATTTTGGGAAAGTTCGAAAGGTCAGGAGTCATCGTTTTTCATCAGAAAATTGATTTTTTGGAGTGTACCAAAAATGATTCAAAATGTCAATTGGATCGTGCCTCATGTTGAATAACCGCTTTTGAAACCCTCACAGTGACCAAAACTGCCATTTTTACAGAGCTTTGCTTACTTAAAAGCTTCCATTTTGACCAATTTCAGGCACCGAAATGACTTTAAACACACTTATTTTAGTTGAACAAGTCAAAATTCTCATCCAACAGGCATTTAGAGTCAAAAGATTAAAAGTTAAAATTTCATACATATTGACCATTTTGGGAAAGTTCGACAGGTCCGGAGTCATCGTTTTTCATCAGAAAATTGATTTTTTGTAGTGTACCAAAAATGATTCAAAATGTCAATTGGATCGTGCCTCATGTTGAATATCCACTTTTGAAACAATCACAGTGGCCAAAATTGTCATTTTTACAGAGCTTTGCTTACTCAAAAGCTTCCATTTTGACCAATTTCAGGCACCGAAAGGACTTTAAACACACTTATTTTAGTTGAACAAGTCAAAATTCACATCCAACAGGCATTTAGAGTCAAAAGATTAAAAGTAAAAATTTCATCCATGTTGACCATTTTGGGAAAGTTCGACAGGTCCGGAGTCATCGTTTTTCATCGGAAAATCGATTTTTTGGAGTGTACCAAAAATGATTCAAAATGTCAACTGGATTGTGCCTCATGTTGAATAACCACTTTTGAAACCCTCACAATGACCAAAATTGCCATTTTTACAGAGTTTTGCTTACTCAAAAGCTTCCATTTTGACCAATTTCAGGCACCCAAAGGACTTTAAACACACTTATTTTAGTTGAACAAGTCAAAATTCACATCCAACGGGCATTTAGAGTCAACAGATTAAAAGTTAAAATTTCATCAAGTTGACCATTTTGGGAAAGTTCGACAGGTCCGGAGTCATCGTTTTTCATCGGAAAATTGATTTTTTGGAGTGTACCAAAAATGATTCAAAATGTCAATTGGATCGTGCCTCATGTTGAATAACTGCTTTTGAAACCCTCACAGTGACCAAAACTGCCATTTTTACAGAGCTTTGCCTACTTAAAAGCTTCCATTTTGACCAATTTCAGGCACCGAAATGACTTTAAACACACTTATTTTAGTTGAACAAGTCAAAATTCTCATCCAACAGGCATTTAGAGTCAAAAGATTAAAAGTAAAAATTTCATCCATATTGACCATTTTGGGAAAGTTCGACAGGTCCGGAGTCATCGTTTTTCATCAGAAAATTAATTTTTTGTAGTGTACCAAAAATGATTCAAAATGTCAATTGGATCGTGCCTCATGTTGAATATCCACTTTTGAAACCCTCACAGTGGCCAAAATTGTCATTTTTACAGAGCTTTGCTTACTCAAAAGCTTCCATTTTGACCAATTTCAGGCACCGAAAGGACTTTAAACACACTTATTTTAGTTGAAAAAGTCATATTTCACATCCAACAGTCATTTAGAGTCAAAAGATTAAAAGTTAAAATTTCATCCATGTTGACCATTTTGGGAAAGTTCGACAGGTAGTCATCGTTTTTCATCAGAAAAAAGATTTTTTGGAGTGTTCCAAAAATGATTCAAAATGTCAATTGGATCGTGCCTCATGTTGAATAACCACTTTTGAAACCCTCACAGTGACCAAAATTGCCATTTTTACAGAGCTTTGCTTACTTAAAAGCTTCCATTTTGACCAATTTCAGGCACCAAAATGACTTTAAACACACTTATTTTAGTTGAACAAGTCAAAATTCACATCCAACGGGCATTTAGAGTCAACAGATTAAAAGTTAAAATTTCATCAAGTTGACCATTTTGGGAAAGTTCGACAGGTCCGGAGTCATCGTTTTTCATCGGAAAATTGATTTTTTGGAGTGTACCAAAAATGATTCAAAATGTCAATTGGATCGTGCCTCATGTTGAATATCCACTTTTGAAACCCTCACAGTGGCCAAAATTGTCATTTTTACAGAGCTTTGCTTACTCAAAAGCTTCCATTTTGACCAATTTCAGGCACCGAAAGGACTTTAAACACACTTATTTTAGTTGAACAAGTCAAAATTCACATCCAACAGGCATTTAGAGTCAAAAGATTAAAAGTTAAAATTTCATCCATGTTGACCATTTTGGGAAAGTTCGACAGGTCCGGAGTCATCGTTTTTCATCGGAAAATCGATTTTTTGGAGTGTACCAAAAATGATTCAAAATGTCAATTGGATCGTGCCTCATGTTGAATAACCACTTTTGAAACCCTCACAGTGGCCAAAATTGTCATTTTTACAGAGCATTGCTTACTCAAAAGCTTCCATTTTGACCAATTTCAGGCACCGAAAGGACTTTAAACACACTTATTTTAGTTGAAAAAGTCATATTTCACATCCAACAGTCATTTAGAGTCAAAAGATTAAAAGTTAAAATTTCATCCATGTTGACCATTTTGGGAAAGTTCGACAGGTCCGGAGTCATCGTTTTTCATCAGAAAATTGATTTTTTGTAGTGTACCAAAAATGATTCAAAATGTCAATTGGATCGTGCCTCATGTTGAATATCCACATTTGAAACCCTCACAGTGGCCAAAATTGTCATTTTTACAGAGCTTTGCTTACTCAAAAGCTTCCATTTTGACCAATTTCAGGCACCGAAAGGACTTTAAACACACTTATTTTAGTTGAACAAGTCAAAATTCACATCCAACAGGCATTTAGAGTCAAAAGATTAAAAGTTAAAATTTCATCCATGTTGACCATTTTGGGAACGTTTGACAGGTCCGGAGTCATCGTTTTTCATAGGAAAATCGTTTTTTTCGAGTGTACCAAAAATGATTCAAAATGTCAACTGGATTGTCCCTCATGTTAAATAACCACTTTTGAAACCCTCACTGTGACCAAAATTGCCATTTTTACAGAGTTTTTCTTACTCAAAAGCTTCCATTTTGAGCAATTTAAGTCACCGAAATGACTTTAAACACACTTATTTTAGTTGAACAAGTCATAATTCACATCCAACAGTCATTTAGGGTCAAAAGATAAAAATTTAAATTTCATCCATGTTGACCATTTTGGAAAAGTTCGACAGGTCCGGAGTCATCGTTTTTCATCAGAAAATTTATTTTTTGGAGTGTACCAAAAATGATTCAAAATGTCATTTGGATCGTGCCTTATGTTGAATATCCACTTTTGAAACCCTCACAGTGGCCAAAATTGTCATTTTTACAGAGCTTTGCTTACTCAAAAGCTTCCATTTTGACCAATTTCAGGCACCGAAAGGACTTTAAACACACTTATTTTAGTTGAACAAGTCAAAATTCACATCCAACAGGCATTTAGAGTCAAAAGATTAAAAGTTAAAATTTCATCCATGTTGACCATTTTGGGAACGTTTGACAGGTCCGGAGTCATCGTTTTTCATAGGAAAATCGTTTTTTTCGAGTGTACCAAAAATGATTCAAAATGTCAACTGGATTGTCCCTCATGTTGAATAACCACTTTTGAAACCCTCACAGTGGCCAAAATTGTCATTTTTACAGAGCTTTGCTTACTCAAAAGCTTCCATTTTGACCAATTTCAGGCACCGAAAGGACTTTAAACACACTTATTTTAGTTGAACAAGTCAAACTTCATATCCAACAGGCATTTAGAGTCAAAAGATTAAAAGTTAAAATTTCATCCATGTTGACCATTTTGGAAAAGTTCGACAGGTCCGGAGTCATCGTTTTTCATCAGAAAATTTATTTTTTGGAGTGTACCAAAAATGATTCAAAATGTCAATTGGATCGTGCCTCATGTTGAATAACCACTTTTGAAACCCTCACAGTGACCGAAATTGCCATTTTTACAGAGCTTTGCTTACTCAAAAGCTTCCATTTTGACCAATTTCAGGCACCAAAATGACTTTAAACACACTTTTTTTAGTTGAACAAGTCAAAATTCACATCCAACAGGCATTTAGAGTCAAAAGATTAAAAGTTAAAATTTCATCCATGTTGACCATTTTGGGAAAGTTCGACAGGTCCGGAGTCATCGTATTTCATCAGAAAATTTATTTTTTGGAGTGTACCAAAAATGATTCAAAATGTCAATTGGATTGTGCCTCATGTTGAATAACCACTTTTGAAACCCTCACAGTGGCCAAAATTGTCATTTTTACAGAGCTTTGCTTATTCAAAAGCTTCCATTTTGACCAATTTCAGGCACCGAGAGGACTGTAAACACACTTATTTTAGTTGAACAAGTCAAAATTCACATCCAACAGGCATTTAGAGTCAAAAGATTAAAAGTTAACATTTCATCCATGTTGACCATTTTGGGAAAGTTCGACAGGTCCGGAGTCATCGTTTTTCATCGGAAAATCGATTTTTTGGAGTGTACCAAAAATGATTCAAAATGTCAACTGGATTGTGCCTCATGTTGAATAACCACTTTTGAAACCCTCACAATGACCAAAATTGCCATTTTTACAGAGTTTTGCTTACTCAAAAGCTTCCATTTTGACCGATTTCAGGCACCGAAAGGACTTTAACCCCTTCGACGCTGATGGTAGCCTCCTGCTACGCTGATGACAAGCCCAGCTCGTCATGTAACATGCAAATTCATAAAAGTCAGCGTGCGGGCGGAATTTCGCCCGCACGCATGCGGTTAAACACACTTATTTTAGTTGAACAAGTCAAAATTCCCATCCAACGGGCATTTAGAGTCAACAGATTAAAAGTTAAAATTTCATCATGTTGACCATTTTGGTAAAGTTCGACAGGTCTGGAGTCATCGTTTTTCATCAGAAAATTGATTTTTTGGAGTGTACCAAAAATGATTCAAAATGTCAATTGGATCGTGCCTCATGTTGAATAACCACTTTTGAAACCCTCACAGTGGCCAAAATTGTCATTTTTACAGAGCATTGCTTACTCAAAAGCTTCCATTTTGACCAATTTCAGGCACCGAAAGGACTTTAAACACACTTATTTTAGTTGAACAAGTCATAATTCATATCCAACAGTCATTTAGAGTCAAAAGATTCAAAGTTAAAATTTCATCCATGTTGACCATTTTGGGAAAGTTCGACAGGTCCGGAGTCATCATTTTTCATCAGAAAATTGATTTTTTGGAGTGTTCCAAAAATGATTCAAAATGTCAATTGGATCGTGCCTCATGTTGAATAACCACTTTTGAAACCCTCACAGTGGCCAAAATTGTCATTTTTACAGAGCTTTGCTTACTCAAAAGCTTCAATTTTGACCAATTTCAGGCACCGAAAGGACTTTAAACACACTTATTTTAGTTGAACAAGTCAAAATTCACATCCAACAGGCATTTAGAGTCAAAAGATTAAAAGTTAAAATTTCATCCATGTTGACCATTTTGGGAAAGTTCGACAGGTCAGGAGTCATCGTTTTTCATCAGAAAATTGATTTTTTGGAGTGTACCAAAAATGATTCAAAATGTCAATTGGATCGTGCCTCATGTTGAATAACCGCTTTTGAAACCCTCACAGTGACCAAAACTGCCATTTTTACAGAGCTTTGCTTACTTAAAAGCTTCCATTTTGACCAATTTCAGGCACCGAAATGACTTTAAACACACTTATTTTAGTTGAACAAGTCAAAATTCTCATCCAACAGGCATTTAGAGTCAAAAGATTAAAAGTTAAAATTTCATACATATTGACCATTTTGGGAAAGTTCGACAGGTCCGGAGTCATCGTTTTTCATCAAAAAATTGATTTTTTGTAGTGTACCAAAAATGATTCAAAATGTCAATTGGATCGTGCCTCATGTTGAATATCCACTTTTGAAACCCTCACAGTGGCCAAAATTGTCATTTTTACAGAGCTTTGCTTACTCAAAAGCTTCCATTTTGACCAATTTCAGGCACCGAAATGACTTTAAAAACACTTATTTTAGTTGAACAAGTCAAAATTCTCATCCAACAGGCATTTAGAGTCAAAAGATTAAAAGTTAAAATTTCATCCATGTTGACCATTTTGGGAAAGTTCGACAGGTCCGGAGTCATCGTTTTTCATCGGAAAATCGATTTTTTGGAGTATACCAAAAATGATTCAAAATGTCAATTGGATCGTGCCTCATGTTGAATAACCACTTTTGAAACCCTCACAGTGGCCAAAATTGTCATTTTTACAGAGCATTGCTTACTCAAAAGCTTCCATTTTGACCAATTTCAGGCACCGAAAGGACTTTAAACACATTTATTTTAGTTGAAAAAGTCATATTTCACATCCAACAGTCATTTAGAGTCAAAAGATTAAAAGTTAAAATTTCATCCATGTTGACCATTTTGGGAAAGTTCGACAGGTAGTCATCGTTTTTCATCAGAAAAAAGATTTTTTGGAGTGTTCCAAAAATGATTCAAAATGTCAATTGGATCGTGCCTCATGTTGAATAACCACTTTTGAAACCCTCACAATGACCAAAATTGCCATTTTTACAGAGTTTTGCTTACTCAAAAGCTTCCATTTTGACCGATTTCAGGCACCGAAAGGACTTTAACCCCTTCGACGCTGATGACGAGCTGGGCTCGTCATGAGGTAGCCTCCTGCTACGCTGATGACAAGCCCAGCTCGTCATGTAACATGCAAATTCATAAAAGTCAGCGTGCGGGCGGAATTTCGCCCGCACGCATGCGGTTAAACACACTTATTTTAGTTGAACAAGTCAAAATTCCCATCCAACGGGCATTTAGAGTCAACAGATTAAAAGTTAAAATTTCATCATGTTGACCATTTTGGTAAAGTTCGACAGGTCTGGAGTCATCGTTTTTCATCAGAAAATTGATTTTTTGGAGTGTACCAAAAATGATTCAAAATGTCAATTGGATCGTGCCTCATGTTGAATAACCACTTTTGAAACCCTCACAGTGGCCAAAATTGTCATTTTTACAGAGCATTGCTTACTCAAAAGCTTCCATTTTGACCAATTTCAGGCACCGAAAGGACTTTAAACACACTTATTTTAGTTGAACAAGTCATAATTCATATCCAACAGTCATTTAGAGTCAAAAGATTCAAAGTTAAAATTTCATCCATGTTGACCATTTTGGGAAAGTTCGACAGGTCCGGAGTCATCATTTTTCATCAGAAAATTGATTTTTTGGAGTGTTCCAAAAATGATTCAAAATGTCAATTGGATCGTGCCTCATGTTGAATAACCACTTTTGAAACCCTCACAGTGGCCAAAATTGTCATTTTTACAGAGCTTTGCTTACTCAAAAGCTTCAATTTTGACCAATTTCAGGCACCGAAAGGACTTTAAACACACTTATTTTAGTTGAACAAGTCAAAATTCCCATCCAACAGGCATTTAGAGTCAAAAGATTAAAAGTTAAAATTTCATCCATGTTGACCATTTTGGGAAAGTTCGACAGGTCAGGAGTCATCGTTTTTCATCAGAAAATTGATTTTTTGGAGTGTACCAAAAATGATTCAAAATGTCAATTGGATCGTGCCTCATGTTGAATAACCGCTTTTGAAACCCTCACAGTGACCAAAACTGCCATTTTTACAGAGCTTTGCTTACTTAAAAGCTTCCATTTTGACCAATTTCAGGCACCGAAATGACTTTAAACACACTTATTTTAGTTGAACAAGTCAAAATTCTCATCCAACAGGCATTTAGAGTCAAAAGATTAAAAGTTAAAATTTCATACATATTGACCATTTTGGGAAAGTTCGACAGGTCCGGAGTCATCGTTTTTCATCAAAAAATTGATTTTTTGTAGTGTACCAAAAATGATTCAAAATGTCAATTGGATCGTGCCTCATGTTGAATATCCACTTTTGAAACCCTCACAGTGGCCAAAATTGTCATTTTTACAGAGCTTTGCTTACTCAAAAGCTTCCATTTTGACCAATTTCAGGCACCGAAATGACTTTAAAAACACTTATTTTAGTTGAACAAGTCAAAATTCTCATCCAACAGGCATTTAGAGTCAAAAGATTAAAAGTTAAAATTTCATCCATGTTGACCATTTTGGGAAAGTTCGACAGGTCCGGAGTCATCGTTTTTCATCGGAAAATCGATTTTTTGGAGTATACCAAAAATGATTCAAAATGTCAATTGGATCGTGCCTCATGTTGAATAACCACTTTTGAAACCCTCACAGTGGCCAAAATTGTCATTTTTACAGAGCATTGCTTACTCAAAAGCTTCCATTTTGACCAATTTCAGGCACCGAAAGGACTTTAAACACATTTATTTTAGTTGAAAAAGTCATATTTCACATCCAACAGTCATTTAGAGTCAAAAGATTAAAAGTTAAAATTTCATCCATGTTGACCATTTTGGGAAAGTTCGACAGGTAGTCATCGTTTTTCATCAGAAAAAAGATTTTTTGGAGTGTTCCAAAAATGATTCAAAATGTCAATTGGATCGTGCCTCATGTTGAATAACCGCTTTTGAAACCCTCACAGTGACCAAAATTGCCATTTTTACAGAGCTTTGCTTACTTAAAAGCTTCCATTTTGACCAATTTCAGGCACCGAAATGACTTTAAACACACTTATTTTAGTTGAACAAGTCAAAATTCACATCCAACGGGCATTTAGAGTCAACAGATTAAAAGTTAAAATTTCATCAAGTTGACCATTTTGGGAAAGTTCGACAGGTCCGGAGTCATCGTTTTTCATCGGAAAATTGATTTTTTGGAGTGTACCAAAAATGATTCAAAATGTCAATTGGATCGTGCCTCATGTTGAATAACCGCTTTTGAAACCCCCACAGTGACCAAAACTGCCATTTTTACAGAGCTTTGCTTACTTAAAAGCTTCCATTTTGACCAATTTCAGGCACCGAAATTACTTTAAACACACTTATTTTAGTTGAACAAGTCAAAATTCTCATCCAACAGGCATTTAGAGTCAAAAGATTAAAAGTTAAAATTTCATCCATATTGACCATTTTTGGAAAGTTCGACAGGTCCGGAGTCATCGTTTTTCATCAGAAAATTGATTTTTTGTAGTGTACCAAAAATGATTCAAAATGTCAATTGGATCGTGCCTCATGTTGAATATCCACTTTTGAAACCCTCACAGTGGCCAAAATTGTCATTTTTACAGAGCTTTGCTTACTCAAAAGCTTCCATTTTGACCAATTTCAGGCACCGAAAGGACTTTAAACACACTTATTTTAGTTGAACAAGTCAAAATTCACATCCAACAGGCATTTAGAGTCAAAAGATTAAAAGTTAAAATTTCATCCATGTTGACCATTTTGGGAAAGTTCGACAGGTCCGGAGTCATCGTTTTTCATCGGAAAATCGATTTTTTGGAGTGTACCAAAAATGATTCAAAATGTCAATTGGATCGTGCCTCATGTTGAATAACCACTTTTGAAACCCTCACAGTGGCCAAAATTGTCATTTTTACAGAGCATTGCTTACTCAAAAGCTTCCATTTTGACCAATTTCAGGCACCGAAAGGACTTTAAACACACTTATTTTAGTTGAAAAAGTCATATTTCACATCCAACAGTCATTTAGAGTCAAAAGATTAAAAGTTAAAATTTCATCCATGTTGACCATTTTGGGAAAGTTCGACAGGTCCGGAGTCATCGTTTTTCATCAGAAAATTGATTTTTTGTAGTGTACCAAAAATGATTCAAAATGTCAATTGGATCGTGCCTCATGTTGAATATCCACATTTGAAACCCTCACAGTGGCCAAAATTGTCATTTTTACAGAGCTTTGCTTACTCAAAAGCTTCCATTTTGACCAATTTCAGGCACCGAAAGGACTTTAAACACACTTATTTTAGTTGAACAAGTCAAAATTCACATCCAACAGGCATTTAGAGTCAAAAGATTAAAAGTTAAAATTTCATCCATGTTGACCATTTTGGGAACGTTTGACAGGTCCGGAGTCATCGTTTTTCATAGGAAAATCGTTTTTTTCGAGTGTACCAAAAATGATTCAAAATGTCAACTGGATTGTCCCTCATGTTAAATAACCACTTTTGAAACCCTCACTGTGACCAAAATTGCCATTTTTACAGAGTTTTTCTTACTCAAAAGCTTCCATTTTGAGCAATTTAAGTCACCGAAATGACTTTAAACACACTTATTTTAGTTGAACAAGTCATAATTCACATCCAATAGTCATTTAGGGTCAAAAGATTAAAAGTTAAAATTTCATCCATGTTGACCATTTTGGAAAAGTTCGACAGGTCCGGAGTCATCGTTTTTCATCAGAAAATTTATTTTTTGGAGTGTACCAAAAATGATTCAAAATGTCAATTGGATCGTGCCTCATGTTGAATAACCACTTTTGAAACCCTCACAGTGACCAAAATTGCCATTTTTACAGAGCTTTGCTTACTCAAAAGCTTCCATTGTGACCAATTTCAGGCACCAAAATGACTTTAAACACACTTTTTTAAGTTGAACAAGTCAAAATTCACATCCAACAGGCATTTAGAGTCAAAAGATTAAAAGTTAAAATTTCATCCATGTTGACCATTTTGGGAAAGTTTGACAGGTCCGGAGTCATCGTTTTTCATCAGAAAATTTATTTTTTGGAGTGTACCAAAAATGATTCAAAATGTCAATTGGATCGTGCCTCATGTTGAATAACCACTTTTGAAACCCTCACAGTGACCAAAATTGCTATTTTTACAGAGCTTTGCTTACTCAAAAGCTTCCATTTTGACCAATTTCAGGCACCAAAATGACTTTAAACACACTTTTTTTAGTTGAACAAGTCAAAATTCACATCCAACAGGCATTTAGAGTCAAAAGATTAAAAGTTAAAATTTCATCCATGTTGACCATTTTGGGAAAGTTCGACAGGTCCGGAGTCATCGTATTTCATCAGAAAATTTATTTTTTGGAGTGTACCAAAAATGATTCAAAATGTCAATTGGATTGTGCCTCATGTTGAATAACCACTTTTGAAACCCTCACAGTGGCCAAAATTGTCATTTTTACAGAGCTTTGCTTATTCAAAAGCTTCCATTTTGACCAATTTCAGGCACCGAGAGGACTGTAAACACACTTATTTTAGTTGAACAAGTCAAAATTCACATCCAACAGGCATTTAGAGTCAAAAGATTAAAAGTTAACATTTCATCCATGTTGACCATTTTGGGAAAGTTCGACAGGTCCGGAGTCATCGTTTTTCATCGGAAAATCGATTTTTTGGAGTGTACCAAAAATGATTCAAAATGTCAACTGGATTGTGCCTCATGTTGAATAACCACTTTTGAAACCCTCACAATGACCAAAATTGCCATTTTTACAGAGTTTTGCTTACTCAAAAGCTTCCATTTTGACCGATTTCAGGCACCGAAAGGACTTTAACCCCTTCGACGCTGATGACGAGCTGGGCTCGTCATGAGGTAGCCTCCTGCTACGCTGATGACAAGCCCAGCTCGTCATGTAACATGCAAATTCATAAAAGTCAGCGTGCGGGCGGAATTCCGCCCGCACGCATGCGGTTAAACACACTTATTTTAGTTGAACAAGTCAAAATTCACATCCAACGGGCATTTAGAGTCAACAGATTAAAAGTTAAAATTTCATCATGTTGACCATTTTGGGAAAGTTCGACAGGTCCGGAGTCATCGTTTTTCATCAGAAAATTGATTTTTTGGAGTGTACCAAAAATGATTCAAAATGTCAATTGGATCGTGCCTCATGTTGAATAACCACTTTTGAAACCCTCACAGTGGCCAAAATTGTCATTTTTACAGAGCATTGCTTACTCAAAAGCTTCCATTTTGACCAATTTCAGGCACCGAAAGGACTTTAAACACACTTATTTTAGTTGAACAAGTCATAATTCACATCCAACAGTCATTTAGAGTCAAAAGATTCAAAGTTAAAATTTCATCCATGTTGACCATTTTGGGAAAGTTCGACAGGTCCGGAGTCATCGTTTTTCATCAGAAAATTGATTTTTTGGAGTGTTCCAAAAATGATTCAAAATGTCAATTGGATCGTGCCTCATGTTGAATAACCACTTTTGAAACCCTCACAGTGGCCAAAATTGTCATTTTTACAGAGCTTTGCTTACTCAAAAGCTTCAATTTTGACCAATTTCAGGCACCGAAAGGACTTTAAACACACTTATTTTAGTTGAACAAGTCAAAATTCACATCCAACAGGCATTTAGAGTCAAAAGATTAAAAGTTAAAATTTCATCCATGGTGACCATTTTGGGAAAGTTCGACAGGTCCGGAGTCATCGTTTTTCATCAGAAAATTGATTTTTTGGAGTGTACCAAAAATGATTCTAAATGTCAATTGGATCGTGCCTCATGTTGAATATCCACTTTTGAAACCCTCACAGTGACCAAAAGTGCCATTTTTACAGAGTTTTGCTTACTTAAAAGTTTCCATTTTGACCAATTTCAGGCACCGAAATGACTTTAAACACACTTATTTTAGTTGAACAAGTCAAAATTCTCATCCAACAGGCATTTAGAGTCAAAAGATTAAAAGTTAAAATTTCATACATATTGACCATTTTGGGAAAGTTCGACAGGTCCGGAGTCATCGTTTTTCATCAAAAAATTGATTTTTTGTAGTGTACCAAAAATGATTCAAAATGTCAATTGGATCGTGCCTCATGTTGAATATCCACTTTTGAAACCCTCACAGTGGCCAAAATTGTCATTTTTACAGAGCTTTGCTTACTCAAAAGCTTCCATTTTGACCAATTTCAGGCACCGAAAGGACTTTAAACACACTTATTTTAGTTGAACAAGTCAAAATTCACATCCAACGGGCATTTAGAGTCAACAGATTAAAAGTTAAAATTTCATCAAGTTGACCATTTTGGGAAAGTTCGACAGGTCCGGAGTCATCGTTTTTCATCGGAAAATTGATTTTTTGGAGTGTACCAAAAATGATTCAAAATGTCAATTGGATCGTGCCTCATGTTGAATAACCGCTTTTGAAACCCCCACATTGACCAAAACTGCCATTTTTACAGAGCTTTGCTTACTTAAAAGCTTCCATTTTGACCAATTTCAGGCACCGAAAGGACTTTAAACACACTTATTTTAGTTGAAAAAGTCATATTTCACATCCAACAGTCATTTAGAGTCAAAAGATTAAAAGTTAAAATTTCATCCATGTTGACCATTTTGGGAAAGTTCGACAGGTAGTCATCGTTTTTCATCAGAAAAAAGATTTTTTGGAGTGTTCCAAAAATGATTCAAAATGTCAATTGGATCGTGCCTCATGTTGAATAACCGCTTTTGAAACCCCCACATTGACCAAAACTGCCATTTTTACAGAGCTTTGCTTACTTAAAAGCTTCCATTTTGACCAATTTCAGGCACCGAAATGACTTTAAAAACACTTATTTTAGTTGAACAAGTCAAAATTCTCATCCAACAGGCATTTAGAGTCAAAAGATTAAAAGTTAAAATTTCATCCATGTTGACCATTTTGGGAAAGTTCGACAGGTCCGGAGTCATCGTTTTTCATCGGAAAATCGATTTTTTGGAGTATACCAAAAATGATTCAAAATGTCAATTGGATCGTGCCTCATGTTGAATAACCACTTTTGAAACCCTCACAGTGGCCAAAATTGTCATTTTTACAGAGCATTGCTTACTCAAAAGCTTCCATTTTGACCAATTTCAGGCACCGAAAGGACTTTAAACACACTTATTTTAGTTGAAAAAGTCATATTTCACATCCAACAGTCATTTAGAGTCAAAAGATTAAAAGTTAAAATTTCATCCATGTTGACCATTTTGGGAAAGTTCGACAGGTAGTCATCGTTTTTCATCAGAAAAAAGATTTTTTGGAGTGTTCCAAAAATGATTCAAAATGTCAATTGGATCGTGCCTCATGTTGAATAACCGCTTTTGAAACCCTCACAGTGACCAAAATTGCCATTTTTACAGAGCTTTGCTTACTTAAAAGCTTCCATTTTGACCAATTTCAGGCACCGAAATGACTTTAAACACACTTATTTTAGTTGAACAAGTCAAAATTCACATCCAACGGGCATTTAGAGTCAACAGATTAAAAGTTAAAATTTCATCAAGTTGACCATTTTGGGAAAGTTCGACAGGTCCGGAGTCATCGTTTTTCATCGGAAAATTGATTTTTTTGGAGTGTACCAAAAATGATTCAAAATGTCAATTGGATCGTGCCTCATGTTGAATAACCGCTTTTGAAACCCCCACAGTGACCAAAACTGCCATTTTTACAGAGCTTTGCTTACTTAAAAGCTTCCATTTGGACCAATTTCAGGCACCGAAATTACTTTAAACACACTTATTTTAGTTGAACAAGTCAAAATTCTCATCCAACAGGCATTTAGAGTCAAAAGATTAAAAGTTAAAATTTCATCCATATTGACCATTTTGGGAAAGTTCGACAGGTCCGGAGTCATCGTTTTTCATCAGAAAATTGATTTTTTGTAGTGTACCAAAAATGATTCAAAATGTCAATTGGATCGTGCCTCATGTTGAATATCCACTTTTGAAACCCTCACAGTGGCCAAAATTGTCATTTTTACAGAGCTTTGCTTACTCAAAAGCTTCCATTTTGACCAATTTCAGGCACCGAAAGGACTTTAAACACACTTATTTTAGTTGAACAAGTCAAAATTCACATCCAACAGGCATTTAGAGTCAATAGATTAAAAGTTAAAATTTCATCCATGTTGACCATTTTGGGAAAGTTCGACAGGTCCGGAGTCATCGTTTTTCATCGGAAAATCGATTTTTTGGAGTGTACCAAAAATGATTCAAAATGTCAATTGGATCGTGCCTCATGTTGAATAACCACTTTTGAAACCCTCACAGTGGCCAAAATTGTCATTTTTACAGAGCATTGCTTACTCAAAAGCTTCCATTTTGACCAATTTCAGGCACCGAAAGGACTTTAAACACACTTATTTTAGTTGAAAAAGTCATATTTCACATCCAACAGTCATTTAGAGTCAAAAGATTAAAAGTTAAAATTTCATCCATGTTGACCATTTTGGGAAAGTTCGACAGGTCCGGAGTCATCGTTTTTCATCAGAAAATTTATTTTTTGTAGTGTACCAAAAATGATTCAAAATGTCAATTGGATCGTGCCTCATGTTGAATATCCACATTTGAAACCCTCACAGTGGCCAAAATTGTCATTTTTACAGAGCTTTGCTTACTCAAAAGCTTCCATTTTGACCAATTTCAGGCACCGAAAGGACTTTAAACACACTTATTTTAGTTGAACAAGTCAAAATTCACATCCAACAGGCATTTAGAGTCAAAAGATTAAAAGTTAAAATTTCATCCATGTTGACCATTTTGGGAACGTTTGACAGGTCCGGAGTCATCGTTTTTCATAGGAAAATCGTTTTTTTCGAGTGTACCAAAAATGATTCAAAATGTCAACTGGATTGTCCCTCATGTTAAATAACCACTTTTGAAACCCTCACTGTGACCAAAATTGCCATTTTTACAGAGTTTTTCTTACTCAAAAGCTTCCATTTTGAGCAATTTAAGTCACCGAAATGACTTTAAACACACTTATTTTAGTTGAACAAGTCATAATTCACATCCAATAGTCATTTAGGGTCAAAAGATTAAAAGTTAAAATTTCATCCATGTTGACCATTTTGGAAAAGTTCGACAGGTCCGGAGTCATCGTTTTTCATCAGAAAATTTATTTTTTGGAGTGTACCAAAAATGATTCAAAATGTCAATTGGATCGTGCCTCATGTTGAATAACCACTTTTGAAACCCTCACAGTGACCAAAATTGCCATTTTTACAGAGCTTTGCTTACTCAAAAGCTTCCATTGTGACCAATTTCAGGCACCAAAATGACTTTAAACACACTTTTTTAAGTTGAACAAGTCAAAATTCACATCCAACAGGCATTTAGAGTCAAAAGATTAAAAGTTAAAATTTCATCCATGTTGGCCATTTTGGGAAAGTTTGACAGGTCCGGAGTCATCGTTTTTCATCAGAAAATTTATTTTTTGGAGTGTACCAAAAATGATTCAAAATGTCAATTGGATCGTGCCTCATGTTGAATAACCACTTTTGAAACCCTCACAGTGACCAAAATTGCTATTTTTACAGAGCTTTGCTTACTCAAAAGCTTCCATTTTGACCAATTTCAGGCACCAAAATGACTTTAAACACACTTTTTTTAGTTGAACAAGTCAAAATTCACATCCAACAGGCATTTAGAGTCAAAAGATTAAAAGTTAAAATTTCATCCATGTTGACCATTTTGGGAAAGTTCGACAGGTCCGGAGTCATCGTATTTCATCAGAAAATTTATTTTTTGGAGTGTACCAAAAATGATTCAAAATGTCAATTGGATTGTGCCTCATGTTGAATAACCACTTTTGAAACCCTCACAGTGGCCAAAATTGTCATTTTTACAGAGCTTTGCTTATTCAAAAGCTTCCATTTTGACCAATTTCAGGCACCGAGAGGACTGTAAACACACTTATTTTAGTTGAACAAGTCAAAATTCACATCCAACAGGCATTTAGAGTCAAAAGATTAAAAGTTAACATTTCATCCATGTTGACCATTTTGGGAAAGTTCGACAGGTCCGGAGTCATCGTTTTTCATCGGAAAATCGATTTTTTGGAGTGTACCAAAAATGATTCAAAATGTCAACTGGATTGTGCCTCATGTTGAATAACCACTTTTGAAACCCTCACAATGACCAAAATTGCCATTTTTACAGAGTTTTGCTTACTCAAAAGCTTCCATTTTGACCGATTTCAGGCACCGAAAGGACTTTAACCCCTTCGACGCTGATGACGAGCTGGGCTCGTCATGAGGTAGCCTCCTGCTACGCTGATGACAAGCCCAGCTCGTCATGTAACATGCAAATTCATAAAAGTCAGCGTGCGGGCGGAATTCCGCCCGCACGCATGCGGTTAAACACACTTATTTTAGTTGAACAAGTCAAAATTCACATCCAACGGGCATTTAGAGTCAACAGATTAAAAGTTAAAATTTCATCATGTTGACCATTTTGGTAAAGTTCGACAGGTCTGGAGTCATCGTTTTTCATCAGAAAATTGATTTTTTGGAGTGTACCAAAAATGATTCAAAATGTCAATTGGATCGTGCCTCATGTTGAATAACCACTTTTGAAACCCTCACAGTGGCCAAAATTGTCATTTTTACAGAGCATTGCTTACTCAAAAGCTTCCATTTTGACCAATTTCAGGCACCGAAAGGACTTTAAACACACTTATTTTAGTTGAACAAGTCATAATTCATATCCAACAGTCATTTAGAGTCAAAAGATTCAAAGTTAAAATTTCATCCATGTTGACCATTTTGGGAAAGTTCGACAGGTCCGGAGTCATCATTTTTCATCAGAAAATTGATTTTTTGGAGTGTTCCAAAAATGATTCAAAATGTCAATTGGATCGTGCCTCATGTTGAATAACCACTTTTGAAACCCTCACAGTGGCCAAAATTGTCATTTTTACAGAGCTTTGCTTACTCAAAAGCTTCAATTTTGACCAATTTCAGGCACCGAAAGGACTTTAAACACACTTATTTTAGTTGAACAAGTCAAAATTCACATCCAACAGGCATTTAGAGTCAAAAGATTAAAAGTTAAAATTTCATCCATGTTGACCATTTTGGGAAAGTTCGACAGGTCCGGAGTCATCGTTTTTCATCAGAAAATTGATTTTTTGGAGTGTACCAAAAATGATTCTAAATGTCAATTGGATCGTGCCTCATGTTGAATATCCACTTTTGAAACCCTCACAGTGACCAAAAGTGCCATTTTTACAGAGTTTTGCTTACTCAAAAGCTTTCATTTTGAGCAATTTCAGGCACCGAAATGACTTTAAACACACTTATTTTAGTTGAACAAGTCATAATTCACATCCAACAGTCATTTAGAGTCTAAAGATTAAATGTTAAAATTTCATCCATATTGACCATTTTGGGAAAGTTCGACAGGTCAGGAGTCATCGTTTTTCATCAGAAAATTGATTTTTTGGAGTGTACCAAAAATCATTCAAAATGTCAATTGGATCGTGCCTCATGTTGAATAACCGCTTTTGAAACCCTCACAGTGACCAAAACTGCCATTTTTACAGAGCTTTGCTTACTTAAAAGCTTCCATTTTGACCAATTTCAGGCACCGAAATGACTTTAAACACACTTATTTTAGTTGAACAAGTCAAAATTCTCATCCAACAGGCATTTAGAGTCAAAAGATTAAAAGTTAAAATTTCATACATATTGACCATTTTGGGAAAGTTCGACAGGTCCGGAGTCATCGTTTTTCATAAAAAAATTGATTTTTTGTAGTGTACCAAAAATGATTCAAAATGTCAATTGGATCGTGCCTCATGTTGAATATCCACTTTTGAAACCCTCACAGTGGCCAAAATTGTCATTTTTACAGAGCTTTGCTTACTCAAAAGCTTCCATTTTGACCAATTTCAGGCACCGAAAGGACTTTAAACACACTTATTTTAGTTGAACAAGTCAAAATTCACATCCAACAGGCATTTAGAGTCAAAAGATTAAAAGTTAAAATTTCATCCATGTTGACCATTTTGGGAAAGTTCGACAGGTCCGGAGTCATCGTTTTTCATCGGAAAATCGATTTTTTGGAGTGTACCAAAAATGATTCAAAATGTCAACTGGATTGTGCCTCATGTTGAATAACCACTTTTGAAACCCTCACAATGACCAAAATTGCCATTTTTACAGAGTTTTGCTTACTCAAAAGCTTCCATTTTGACCAATTTCAGGCACCGAAAGGACTTTAAACACACTTATTTTAGTTGAACAAGTCAAAATTCACATCCAACGGGCATTTAGAGTCAACAGATTAAAAGTTAAAATTTCATCAAGTTGACCATTTTGGGAAAGTTCGACAGGTCCGGAGTCATCGTTTTTCATTGGAAAATTGATTTTTTGGAGTGTACCAAAAATGATTCAAAATGTCAATTGGATCGTGCCTCATGTTGAATAACTGCTTTTGAAACCCTCACAGTGACCAAAACTGCCATTTTTACAGAGCTTTGCCTACTTAAAAGCTTCCATTTTGACCAATTTCAGGCACCGAAATGACTTTAAACACACTTATTTTAGTTGAACAAGTCAAAATTCTCATCCAACAGGCATTTAGAGTCAAAAGATTAAAAGTAAAAATTTCATCCATATTGACCATTTTGGGAAAGTTCGACAGGTCCGGAGTCATCGTTTTTCATCGGAAAATTGATTTTTTGGAGTGTACCAAAAATGATTCCAAATGTCAATTGGATCGTGCCTCATGTTGAATAACCGCTTTTGAAACCCCCACATTGACCAAAACTGCCATTTTTACAGAGCTTTGCTTACTTAAAAGCTTCCATTTTGACCAATTTCAGGCACCGAAATGACTTTAAAAACACTTATTTTAGTTGAACAAGTCAAAATTCTCATCCAACAGGCATTTAGAGTCAAAAGATTAAAAGTTAAAATTTCATCCATGTTGACCATTTTGGGAAAGTTCGACAGGTCCGGAGTCATCGTTTTTCATCGGAAAATCGATTTTTTGGAGTATACCAAAAATGATTCAAAATGTCAATTGGATCGTGCCTCATGTTGAATAACCACTTTTGAAACCCTCACAGTGGCCAAAATTGTCATTTTTACAGAGCATTGCTTACTCAAAAGCTTCCATTTTGACCAATTTCAGGCACCGAAAGGACTTTAAACACACTTATTTTAGTTGAAAAAGTCATATTTCACATCCAACAGCCATTTAGAGTCAAAAGATTAAAAGTTAAAATTTCATCCATGTTGACCATTTTGGGAAAGTTCGACAGGTAGTCATCGTTCTTCATCAGAAAAAAGATTTTTTGGAGTGTTCCAAAAATGATTCAAAATGTCAATTGGATCGTGCCTCATGTTGAATAACCGCTTTTGAAACCCTCACAGTGACCAAAATTGCCATTTTTACAGAGCTTTGCTTACTTAAAAGCTTCCATTTTGACCAATTTCAGGCACCGAAATGACTTTAAACACACTTATTTTAGTTGAACAAGTCAAAATTCACATCCAACGGGCATTTAGAGTCAACAGATTAAAAGTTAAAATTTCATCAAGTTGACCATTTTGGGAAAGTTCGACAGGTCCGGAGTCATCGTTTTTCATCGGAAAATTGATTTTTTGGAGTGTACCAAAAATGATTCAAAATGTCAATTGGATCGTGCCTCATGTTGAATAACCGCTTTTGAAACCCCCACAGTGACCAAAACTGCCATTTTTACAGAGCTTTGCTTACTTAAAAGCTTCCATTTTGACCAATTTCAGGCACCGAAATTACTTTAAACACACTTATTTTAGTTGAACAAGTCAAAATTCTCATCCAACAGGCATTTAGAGTCAAAAGATTAAAAGTTAAAATTTCATCCATATTGACCATTTTGGGAAAGTTCGACAGGTCCGGAGTCATCGTTTTTCATCAGAAAATTGATTTTTTGTAGTGTACCAAAAATGATTCAAAATGTCAATTGGATCGTGCCTCATGTTGAATATCCACTTTTGAAACCCTCACAGTGGCCAAAATTGTCATTTTTACAGAGCTTTGCTTACTCAAAAGCTTCCATTTTGACCAATTTCAGGCACCGAAAGGACTTTAAACACACTTATTTTAGTTGAACAAGTCAAAATTCACATCCAACAGGCATTTAGAGTCAAAAGATTAAAAGTTAAAATTTAATCCATGTTGACCATTTTGGGAAAGTTCGACAGGTCCGGAGTCATCGTTTTTCATCGGAAAATCGATTTTTTGGAGTGTACCAAAAATGATTCAAAATGTCAATTGGATCGTGCCTCATGTTGAATAACCACTTTTGAAACCCTCACAGTGGCCAAAATTGTCATTTTTACAGAGCATTGCTTACTCAAAAGCTTCCATTTTGACCAATTTCAGGCACCGAAAGGACTTTAAACACACTTATTTTAGTTGAAAAAGTCATATTTCACATCCAACAGTCATTTAGAGTCAAAAGATTAAAAGTTAAAATTTCATCCATGTTGACCATTTTGGGAAAGTTCGACAGGTCCGGAGTCATCGTTTTTCATCAGAAAATTGATTTTTTGTAGTGTACCAAAAATGATTCAAAATGTCAATTGGATCGTGCCTCATGTTGAATATCCACATTTGAAACCCTCACAGTGGCCAAAATTGTCATTTTTACAGAGCTTTGCTTACTCAAAAGCTTCCATTTTGACCAATTTCAGGCACCGAAAGGACTTTAAACACACTTATTTTAGTTGAACAAGTCAAAATTCACATCCAACAGGCATTTAGAGTCAAAAGATTAAAAGTTAAAATTTCATCCATGTTGACCATTTTGGGAACGTTTGACAGGTCCGGAGTCATCGTTTTTCATAGGAAAATCGTTTTTTTCGAGTGTACCAAAAATGATTCAAAATGTCAACTGGATTGTCCCTCATGTTAAATAACCACTTTTGAAACCCTCACTGTGACCAAAATTGCCATTTTTACAGAGTTTTTCTTACTCAAAAGCTTCCATTTTGAGCAATTTAAGTCACCGAAATGACTTTAAACACACTTATTTTAGTTGAACAAGTCATAATTCACATCCAATAGTCATTTAGGGTCAAAAGATTAAAAGTTAAAATTTCATCCATGTTGACCATTTTGGAAAAGTTCGACAGGTCCGGAGTCATCGTTTTTCATCAGAAAATTTATTTTTTGGAGTGTACCAAAAATGATTCAAAATGTCAATTGGATCGTGCCTCATGTTGAATAACCACTTTTGAAACCCTCACAGTGACCAAAATTGCCATTTTTACAGAGCTTTGCTTACTCAAAAGCTTCCATTGTGACCAATTTCAGGCACCAAAATGACTTTAAACACACTTTTTTAAGTTGAACAAGTCAAAATTCACATCCAACAGGCATTTAGAGTCAAAAGATTAAAAGTTAAAATTTCATCCATGTTGGCCATTTTGGGAAAGTTTGACAGGTCCGGAGTCATCGTTTTTCATCAGAAAATTTATTTTTTGGAGTGTACCAAAAATGATTCAAAATGTCAATTGGATCGTGCCTCATGTTGAATAACCACTTTTGAAACCCTCACAGTGACCAAAATTGCTATTTTTACAGAGCTTTGCTTACTCAAAAGCTTCCATTTTGACCAATTTCAGGCACCAAAATGACTTTAAACACACTTTTTTTAGTTGAACAAGTCAAAATTCACATCCAACAGGCATTTAGAGTCAAAAGATTAAAAGTTAAAATTTCATCCATGTTGACCATTTTGGGAAAGTTCGACAGGTCCGGAGTCATCGTATTTCATCAGAAAATTTATTTTTAAGAGTGTACCAAAAATGATTCAAAATGTCAATTGGATTGTGCCTCATGTTGAATAACCACTTTTGAAACCCTCACAGTGGCCAAAATTGTCATTTTTACAGAGCTTTGCTTATTCAAAAGCTTCCATTTTGACCAATTTCAGGCACCGAGAGGACTGTAAACACACTTATTTTAGTTGAACAAGTCAAAATTCACATCCAACAGGCATTTAGAGTCAAAAGATTAAAAGTTAACATTTCATCCATGTTGACCATTTTGGGAAAGTTCGACAGGTCCGGAGTCATCGTTTTTCATCGGAAAATCGATTTTTTGGAGTGTACCAAAAATGATTCAAAATGTCAACTGGATTGTGCCTCATGTTGAATAACCACTTTTGAAACCCTCACAATGACCAAAATTGCCATTTTTACAGAGTTTTGCTTACTTAAAAGCTTCCATTTTGACCGATTTCAGGCACCGAAAGGACTTTAACCCCTTCGACGCTGATGACGAGCTGGGCTCGTCATGAGGTAGCCTCCTGCTACGCTGATGACAAGCCCAGCTCGTCATGTAACATGCAAATTCATAAAAGTCAGCGTGCGGGCGGAATTCCGCCCGCACGCATGCGGTTAAACACACTTATTTTAGTTGAACAAGTCAAAATTCACATCCAACGGGCATTTAGAGTCAACAGATTAAAAGTTAAAATTTCATCATGTTGACCATTTTGGTAAAGTTCGACAGGTCTGGAGTCATCGTTTTTCATCAGAAAATTTATTTTTTGGAGTGTACCAAAAATGATTCAAAATGTCAATTGGATCGTGCCTCATGTTGAATAACCACTTTTGAAACCCTCACAGTGACCAAAATTGCCATTTTTACAGAGCTTTGCTTACTCAAAAGCTTCCATTGTGACCAATTTCAGGCACCAAAATGACTTTAAACACACTTTTTTTAGTTGAACAAGTCAAAATTCACATCCAACAGGCATTTAGAGTCAAAAGATTAAAAGTTAAAATTTCATCCATGTTGACCATTTTGGGAAAGTTCGACAGGTCCGGAGTCATCGTATTTCATCAGAAAATTTATTTTTTGGAGTGTACCAAAAATGATTCAAAATGTCAATTGGATTGTGCCTCATGTTGAATAACCACTTTTGAAACCCTCACAGTGGCCAAAATTGTCATTTTTACAGAGCTTTGCTTATTCAAAAGCTTCCATTTTGACCAATTTCAGGCACCGAGAGGACTGTAAACACACTTATTTTAGTTGAACAAGTCAAAATTCACATCCAACAGGCATTTAGAGTCAAAAGATTAAAAGTTAACATTTCATCCATGTTGACCATTTTGGG
Organism: Lissotriton helveticus; assembly: GCF_964261635.1. Lineage (NCBI taxonomy): Eukaryota > Metazoa > Chordata > Amphibia > Caudata > Salamandridae > Lissotriton > Lissotriton helveticus. The sequence continues at coordinate 341,411,235 of NC_136072.1, forward strand.
AAAGTTCGACAGGTCCGGAGTCATCGTTTTTCATCGGAAAATCGATTTTTTGGAGTGTACCAAAAATTATTCAAAATGTCAACTGGATTGTGCCTCATGTTGAATAACCACTTTTGAAACCCTCACAATGACCAAAATTGCCATTTTTACAGAGTTTTGCTTACTCAAAAGCTTCCATTTTGACCGATTTCAGGCACCGAAAGGACTTTAACCCCTTCGACGCTGATGACGAGCTGGGCTCGTCATGAGGTAGCCTCCTGCTACGCTGATGACAAGCCCAGCTCGTCATGTAACATGCAAATTCATAAAAGTCAGCGTGCGGGCGGAATTCCGCCCGCACGCATGCGGTTAAACACACTTATTTTAGTTGAACAAGTCAAAATTCACATCCAACGGGCATTTAGAGTCAACAGATTAAAAGTTAAAATTTCATCATGTTGACCATTTTGGTAAAGTTCGACAGGTCTGGAGTCATCGTTTTTCATCAGAAAATTGATTTTTTGGAGTGTACCAAAAATGATTCAAAATGTCAATTGGATCGTGCCTCATGTTGAATAACCACTTTTGAAACCCTCACAGTGGCCAAAATTGTCATTTTTACAGAGCATTGCTTACTCAAAAGCTTCCATTTTGACCAATTTCAGGCACCGAAAGGACTTTAAACACACTTATTTTAGTTGAACAAGTCATAATTCATATCCAACAGTCATTTAGAGTCAAAAGATTCAAAGTTAAAATTTCATCCATGTTGACCATTTTGGGAAAGTTCGACAGGTCCGGAGTCATCATTTTTCATCAGAAAATTGATTTTTTGGAGTGTTCCAAAAATGATTCAAAATGTCAATTGGATCGTGCCTCATGTTGAATAACCACTTTTGAAACCCTCACAGTGGCCAAAATTGTCATTTTTACAGAGCTTTGCTTACTCAAAAGCTTCAATTTTGACCAATTTCAGGCACCGAAAGGACTTTAAACACACTTATTTTAGTTGAACAAGTCAAAATTCACATCCAACAGGCATTTAGAGTCAAAAGATTAAAAGTTAAAATTTCATCCATGTTGACCATTTTGGGAAAGTTCGACAGGTCCGGAGTCATCGTTTTTCATCAGAAAATTGATTTTTTGGAGTGTACCAAAAATGATTCTAAATGTCAATTGGATCGTGCCTCATGTTGAATATCCACTTTTGAAACCCTCACAGTGACCAAAAGTGCCATTTTTACAGAGTTTTGCTTACTCAAAAGCTTTCATTTTGAGCAATTTCAGGCACCGAAATGACTTTAAACACACTTATTTTAGTTGAACAAGTCATAATTCACATCCAACAGTCATTTAGAGTCTAAAGATTAAATGTTAAAATTTCATCCATATTGACCATTTTGGGAAAGTTCGACAGGTCAGGAGTCATCGTTTTTCATCAGAAAATTGATTTTTTGGAGTGTACCAAAAATGATTCAAAATGTCAATTGGATCGTGCCTCATGTTGAATAACCGCTTTTGAAACCCTCACAGTGACCAAAACTGCCATTTTTACAGAGCTTTGCTTACTTAAAAGCTTCCATTTTGACCAATTTCAGGCACCGAAATGACTTTAAACACACTTATTTTAGTTGAACAAGTCAAAATTCTCATCCAACAGGCATTTAGAGTCAAAAGATTAAAAGTTAAAATTTCATACATATTGACCATTTTGGGAAAGTTCGACAGGTCCGGAGTCATCGTTTTTCATCAAAAACTTGATTTTTTGTAGTGTACCAAAAATGATTCAAAATGTCAATTGGATCGTGCCTCATGTTGAATATCCACTTTTGAAACCCTCACAGTGGCCAAAATTGTCATTTTTACAGAGCTTTGCTTACTCAAAAGCTTCCATTTTGACCAATTTCAGGCACCGAAAGGACTTTAAACACACTTATTTTAGTTGAACAAGTCAAAATTCACATCCAACGGGCATTTAGAGTCAACAGATTAAAAGTTAAAAGTTCATCAAGTTGACCATTTTGGGAAAGTTCGACAGGTCCGGAGTCATCGTTTTTCATTGGAAAATTGATTTTTTGGAGTGTACCAAAAATGATTCAAAATGTCAATTGGATCGTGCCTCATGTTGAATAACTGCTTTTGAAACCCTCACAGTGACCAAAACTGCCATTTTTACAGAGCTTTGCCTACTTAAAAGCTTCCATTTTGACCAATTTCAGGCACCGAAATGACTTTAAACACACTTATTTTAGTTGAACAAGTCAAAATTCTCATCCAACAGGCATTTAGAGTCAAAAGATTAAAAGTAAAAATTTCATCCATATTGACCATTTTGGGAAAGTTCGACAGGTCCGGAGTCATCGTTTTTCATCGGAAAATCGATTTTTTGGAGTGTACCAAAAATGATTCAAAATGTCAATTGGATCGTGCCTCATGTTGAATAACCACTTTTGAAACCCTCACAGTGGCCAAAATTGTCATTTTTACAGAGCATTGCTTACTCAAAAGCTTCCATTTTGACCAATTTCAGGCACCGAAAGGACTTTAAACACACTTATTTTAGTTGAAAAAGTCATATTTCACATCCAACAGTCATTTAGAGTCAAAAGATTAAAAGTTAAAATTTCATCCATGTTGACCATTTTGGGAAAGTTCGACAGGTAGTCATCGTTTTTCATCAGAAAAAAGATTTTTTGGAGTGTTCCAAAAATGATTCAAAATGTCAATTGGATCGTGCCTCATGTTGAATAACCGCTTTTGAAACCCTCACAGTGACCAAAATTGCCATTTTTACAGAGCTTTGCTTACTTAAAAGCTTCCATTTTGACCAATTTCAGGCACCGAAATGACTTTAAACACACTTATTTTAGTTGAACAAGTCAAAATTCACATCCAACGGGCATTTAGAGTCAACAGATTAAAAGTTAAAATTTCATCAAGTTGACCATTTTGGGAAAGTTCGACAGGTCCGGAGTCATCGTTTTTCATCGGAAAATTGATTTTTTGGAGTGTACCAAAAATGATTCAAAATGTCAATTGGATCGTGACTCATGTTGAATAACCGCTTTTGAAACCCCCACAGTGACCAAAACTGCCATTTTTACAGAGCTTTGCTTACTTAAAAGCTTCCATTTTGACCAATTTCAGGCACCGAAATTACTTTAAACACACTTATTTTAGTTGAACAAGTCAAAATTCTCATCCAACAGGCATTTAGAGTCAAAAGATTAAAAGTTAAAATTTCATCCATATTGACCATTTTGGGAAAGTTCGACAGGTCCGGAGTCATCGTTTTTCATCAGAAAATTGATTTTTTGTAGTGTACCAAAAATGATTCAAAATGTCAATTGGATCGTGCCTCATGTTGAATATCCACTTTTGAAACCCTCACAGTGGCCAAAATTGTCATTTTTACAGAGCTTTGCTTACTCAAAAGCTTCCATTTTGAACAATTTCAGGCACCGAAAGGACTTTAAACACACTTATTTTAGTTGAACAAGTCAAAATTCACATCCAACAGGCATTTAGAGTCAAAAGATTAAAAGTTAAAATTTCATCCATGTTGACCATTTTGGGAAAGTTCGACAGGTCCGGAGTCATCGTTTTTCATCGGAAAATCGATTTTTTGGAGTGTACCAAAAATGATTCAAAATGTCAATTGGATCGTGCCTCATGTTGAATAACCACTTTTGAAACCCTCACAGTGGCCAAAATTGTCATTTTTACAGAGCATTGCTTACTCAAAAGCTTCCATTTTGACCAATTTCAGGCACCGAAAGGACTTTAAACACACTTATTTTAGTTGAAAAAGTCATATTTCACATCCAACAGTCATTTAGAGTCAAAAGATTAAAAGTTAAAATTTCATCCATGTTGACCATTTTGGGAAAGTTCGACAGGTCCGGAGTCATCGTTTTTCATCAGAAAATTGATTTTTTGTAGTGTACCAAAAATGATTCAAAATGTCAATTGGATCGTGCCTCATGTTGAATATCCACATTTGAAACCCTCACAGTGGCCAAAATTGTCATTTTTACAGAGCTTTGCTTACTCAAAAGCTTCCATTTTGACCAATTTCAGGCACCGAAAGGACTTTAAACACACTTATTTTAGTTGAACAAGTCAAAATTCACATCCAACAGGCATTTAGAGTCAAAAGATTAAAAGTTAAAATTTCATCCATGTTGACCATTTTGGGAACGTTTGACAGGTCCGGAGTCATCGTTTTTCATAGGAAAATCGTTTTTTTCGAGTGTACCAAAAATGATTCAAAATGTCAACTGGATTGTCCCTCATGTTAAATAACCACTTTTGAAACCCTCACTGTGACCAAAATTGCCATTTTTACAGAGTTTTTCTTACTCAAAAGCTTCCATTTTGAGCAATTTAAGTCACCGAAATGACTTTAAACACACTTATTTTAGTTGAACAAGTCATAATTCACATCCAACAGTCATTTAGGGTCAAAAGATTAAAAGTTAAAATTTCATCCATGTTGACCATTTTGGAAAAGTTCGACAGGTCCGGAGTCATCGTTTTTCATCAGAAAATGTATTTTTTGGAGTGTACCAAAAATGATTCAAAATGTCAATTGGATCGTGCCTCATGTTGAATAACCACTTTTGAAACCCTCACAGTGACCAAAATTGCCATTTTTACAGAGCTTTGCTTACTCAAAAGCTTCCATTGTGACCAATTTCAGGCACCAAAATGACTTTAAACACACTTTTTTAAGTTGAACAAGTCAAAATTCACATCCAACAGGCATTTAGAGTCAAAAGATTAAAAGTTAAAATTTCATCCATGTTGACCATTTTGGGAAAGTGCGACAGGTCTGGAGTCATCGTTTTTCATCAGAAAATTGATTTTTTGGAGTGTACCAAAAATGATTCAAAATGTCAATTGGATCGTGCCTCATGTTGAATAACCACTTTTGAAACCCTCACAGTGGCCAAAATTGTCATTTTTACAGAGCATTGCTTACTCAAAAGCTTCCATTTTGACCAATTTCAGGCACCGAAAGGACTTTAAACACACTTATTTTAGTTGAAAAAGTAATATTTCACATCCAACAGTCATTTAGAGTCAAAAGATTAAAAGTTAAAATTTCATCCATGTTGACCATTTTGGGAAAGTTCGACAGGTAGTCATCGTTTTTCATCAGAAAAAAGATTTTTTGGAGTGTTCCAAAAATGATTCAAAATGTCAATTGGATCGTGCCTCATGTTGAATAACCGCTTTTGAAACCCTCACAGTGACCAAAATTGCCATTTTTACAGAGCTTTGCTTACTTAAAAGCTTCCATTTTGACCAATTTCAGGCACCGAAATGACTTTAAACACACTTATTTTAGTTGAACAAGTCAAAATTCTCATCCAACAGGCATTTAGAGTCAAAAGATTAAAAGTTAAAATTTCATCCATATTGACCATTTTGGGAAAGTTCGACAGGTCTGGAGTCATCGTTTTTCATCGGAAAATCGATTTTTTGGAGTGTACCAAAAATGATTCAAAATGTCAACTGGATTGTGCCTCATGTTGAATAACCACTTTTGAAACCCTCACAATGACCAAAATTGCCATTTTTACAGAGTTTTGCTTACTCAAAAGCTTCCATTTCGACCAATTTCAGGCACCGAAAGGACTTTAAACACACTTATTTTAGTTGAACAAGTCAAAATTCACATCCAACGGGCATTTAGAGTCAACAGATTAAAAGTTAAAATTTCATCATGTTGACCATTTTGGTAAAGTTCGACAGGTCTGGAGTCATCGTTTTTCATCAGAAAATTGATTTTTTGGAGTGTACCAAAAATGATTCAAAATGTCAATTGGATCGTGCCTCATGTTGAATAACCACTTTTGAAACCCTCACAGTGACCAAAATTGCCATTTTTACAGAGCTTTGCTTACTTAAAAGCTTCCATTTTGACCAATTTCAGGCACCGAAATGACTTTAAACACACTTATTTTAGTTGAACAAGTCAAAATTCACATCCAACGGGCATTTAGAGTCAACAGATTAAAAGTTAAAATTTCATCAAGTTGACCATTTTGGGAAAGTTCGACAGGTCCGGAGTCATCGTTTTTCATCGGAAAATTGATTTTTTGGAGTGTACCAAAAATGATTCAAAATGTCAATTGGATCGTGCCTCATGTTGAATAACCGCTTTTGAAACCCCCACAGTGACCAAAACTGCCATTTTTACTGAGCTTTGCTTACTTAAAAGCTTCCATTTTGACCAATTTCAGGCACCGAAATGACTTTAAACACACTTATTTTAGTTGAACAAGTCAAAATTCTCATCCAACAGGCATTTAGAGTCAAAAGATTAAAAGTTAAAATTTCATCCATATTGACCATTTTGGGAAAGTTCGACAGGTCCGGAGTCATCGTTTTTCATCAGAAAATTGATTTTTTGTAGTGTACCAAAAATGATTCAAAATGTCAATTGGATCGTGCCTCATGTTGAATATCCACTTTTGAAACCCTCACAGTGGCCAAAATTGTCATTTTTACAGAGCTTTGCTTACTCAAAAGCTTCCATTTTGACCAATTTCAGGCACCGAAAGGACTTTAAACACACTTATTTTAGTTGAACAAGTCAAAATTCACATCCAACAGGCATTTAGAGTCAAAAGATTAAAAGTTAAAATTTCATCCATGTTGACCATTTTGGGAAAGTTCGACAGGTCCGGAGTCATCGTTTTTCATCGGAAAATCGATTTTTTGGAGTGTACCAAAAATGATTCAAAATGTCAATTGGATCGTGCCTCATGTTGAATAACCACTTTTGAAACCCTCACTGTGGCCAAAATTGTCATTTTTACAGAGCATTGCTGACTCAAAAGCTTCCATTTTGACCAATTTCAGGCACCGAAAGGACTTTAAACACACTTATTTTAGTTTAACAAGTCAAAATTCACATCCAACAGGCATTTAGATTCAAAAGATTAAAAGTTAAAATTTCATCCATGTTGACCATTTTGGGAACGTTTGACAGGTCCGGAGTCATCGTTTTTCATAGGAAAATCGTTTTTTTCGAGTGTACCAAAAATGATTCAAAATGTCAACTGGATTGTCCCTCATGTTAAATAACCACTTTTGAAACCCTCACTGTGACCAAAATTGCCATTTTTACAGAGTTTTTCTTACTCAAAAGCTTCCATTTTGAGCAATTTAAGTCACCGAAATGACTTTAAACACACTTATTTTAGTTGAACAAGTCATAATTCACATCCAACAGTCATTTAGGGTCAAAAGATTAAAAGTTAAAATTTCATCCATGTTGACCATTTTGGAAAAGTTCGACAGGTCCGGAGTCATCGTTTTTCATCAGAAAATTTATTTTTTGGAGTGTACCAAAAATGATTCAAAATGTCAATTGGATCGTGCCTCATGTTGAATAACCACTTTTGAAACCCTCACAGTGACCAAAATTGCCATTTTTACAGAGCTTTGCTTACTCAAAAGCTTCCATTGTGACCAATTTCAGGCACCAAAATGACTTTAAACACACTTTTTTTAGTTGAACAAGTCAAAATTCACATCCAACAGGCATTTAGAGTCAAAAGATTAAAAGTTAAAATTTCATCCATGTTGACCATTTTGGGAAAGTTTGACAGGTCCGGAGTCATCGTTTTTCATCAGAAAATTTATTTTTTGGAGTGTACCAAAAATGATTCAAAATGTCAATTGGATCGTGCCTCATGTTGAATAACCACTTTTGAAACCCTCACAGTGGCCAAAATTGTCATTTTTACAGAGCATTGCTTACTCAAAAGCTTCCATTTTGACCAATTTCAGGCACCGAAAGGACTTTAAACAGACTTATTTTAGTTGAAAAAGTCATATTTCACATCCAACAGTCATTTAGAGTCAAAAGATTAAAAGTTAAAATTTCATCCATGTTGACCATTTTGGGAAAGTTCGACAGGTAGTCATCGTTTTTCATCAGAAAAAAGATTTTTTGGAGTGTTCCAAAAATGATTCAAAATGTCAATTGGATCGTGCCTCATGTTGAATAACCGCTTTTGAAACCCTCACAGTGACCAAAATTGCCATTTTTACAGAGCTTTGCTTTCTTAAAAGCTTCCATTTTGACCAATTTCAGGCACCGAAATGACTTTAAACACACTTATTTTAGTTGAACAAGTCAAAATTCACATCCAACGGGCATTTAGAGTCAACAGATTAAAAGTTAACATTTCATCATGTTGACCATTTTGGTAAAGTTTGACAGGTCTGGAGTCATCGTTTTTCATCAGAAAATTGATTTTTTGGAGTGTACCAAAAATGATTCAAAATGTCAATTGGATCGTGCCTCATGTTGAATTACCACTTTTGAAACCCTCACAGTGGCCAAAATTGTCATTTTTACAGAGCATTGCTTACTCAAAAGCTTCCATTTTGACCAATTTCAGGCACCGAAAGGACTTTAAACACACTTATTTTAGTTGAACAGGTCATAATTCATATCCAACAGTCATTTAGAGTCAAAAGATTCAAAGTTAAAATTTCATCCATGTTGACCATTTTGTGAAAGTTCGACAGGTCCGGAGTCATCATTTTTCATCAGAAAATTGATTTTTTGGAGTGTTCCAAAAATGATTCAAAATGTCAATTGGATCGTGCCTCATGTTGAATAACCACTTTTGAAACCCTCACAGTGGCCAAAATTGTCATTTTTACAGAGCTTTGCTTACTCAAAAGCTTCAATTTTGACCAATTTCAGGCACCGAAAGGACTTTAAACACACTTATTTTAGTTGAACAAGTCAAAATTCACATCCAACAGGCATTTAGAGTCAAAAGATTAAAAGTTAAAATTTCATCCATGTTGACCATTTTGGGAAAGTTCGACAGGTCCGGAGTCATCGTTTTTCATCAGAAAATTGATTTTTTGGAGTGTACCAAAAATGATTCAAAATGTCAATTGGATCGTGCCTCATGTTGAATAACCGCTTTTGAAACCCTCACAGTGACCAAAACTGCCATTTTTACAGAGCTTTGCTTACTTAAAAGCTTCCATTTTGACCAATTTCAGGCACCGAAATGACTTTAAACACACTTATTTTAGTTGAACAAGTCAAAATTCTCATCCAACAGGCATTTAGAGTCAAAAGATTAAAAGTTAAAATTTCATCCATATTGACCATTTTGGGAAAGTTCGACAGGTCCGGAGTCATCGTTTTTCATCAGAAAATTGATTTTTTGTAGTGTACCAAAAATGATTCAAAATGTCAATTGGATCGTGCCTCATGTTGAATATCCACTTTTGAAACCCTCACAGTGGCCAAAATTGTCATTTTTACAGAGCTTTGCTTACTCAAAAGCTTCCATTTTGACCAATTTCAGGCACCAAAAGGACTTTAAACACACTTATTTTAGTTGAACAAGTCAAAATTCACATCCAACAGGCATTTAGAGTCAAAAGATTAAAAGTAAAAATTTCATCCATGTTGACCATTTTGGGAAAGTTCGACAGGTCCGGAGTCATCGTTTTTCATCGGAAAATCGATTTTTGGAGTGTACCAAAAATGATTCAAAATGTCAACTGGATTGTGCCTCATGTTGAATAACCACTTTTGAAACCCTCACAATGACCAAAATCGCCATTTTTACAGAGTTTTGCTTACTCAAAAGCTTCCATTTTGACCAATTTCAGGCACCGAAAGGACTTTAAACACACTTATTTTAGTTGAACAAGTCAAAATTCACATCCAACGGGCATTTAGAGTCAACAGATTGAAAGTTAAAATTTCATCATGTTGACCATTTTGGGAAAGTTCGACAAGTCCGGAGTCATCGTTTTTCATCGGAAAATTGATTTTTTGGAGTGTACCAAAAAATGATTCAAAATGTCAATTGGATCGTGCCTCATGTTGAATAACCACTTTTGAAACCCTCACAGTGACCAAAATTTCCATTTTTACAGAGCTTTGCTTACTCAAAAGCGTCCATTTTGACCAATATCAGGATCCGAAATGACTTTAAACACACTTTTTTTAGTTGAACAAGTCATAATTCACACCCAACAGTCATTTAGAGTCAAAAGAGTAAAAGTTAAAATTTCATCCATGTTGACCATTTTGGGAAATTCGACAGGTCCGGAGTCATCGTTTTTCATCGGAAAATTGATTTTTTGGAGTGTACCAAAAAATGATTCAAAATGTCAATTGGATCGTGCCTCATGTTGAATAACCACTTTTGAAACCCTCACAGTGACCAAAATTTCCATTTTTACAGAGCTTTGCTTACTCAAAAGCGTCCATTTTGACCAATATCAGGATCCGAAATGACTTTAAACACACTTTTTTTAGTTGAACAAGTCATAATTCACACCCAACAGTCATTTAGAGTCAAAAGAGTAAAAGTTAAAATTTCATCCATGTTGACCATTTTGGGAAATTCGACAGGTCCGGAGTCATCGTTTTTCATCAGAAAATTGATTTTTTGGAGTGTACCAAAAATGATTAAAAATGTCTATTGGATCGTGCCTCATGTTGAATAACCACTTTTGAAACCCTCACAGTGGCCAAAATTGTCATTTTTACAGAGCATTGCTTACTCAAAAGCTTCCATTTTGACCAATTTCAGGCACCGAAAGGACTTTAAACACACTTATTTTAGTTGAACAAGTCAAAATTCACATCCAACGGGCATTTAGAGTCAACAGATTAAAAGTTAAAATTTCATCATGTTGACCATTTTGGGAAAGTTCGACAAGTCCGGAGTCATCGTTTTTCATCGGAAAATTGATTTTTTGGAGTGTACCAAAAATGATTCAAAATGTCAATTGGATCGTGCCTCATGTTGAATAACCACTTTTGAAACCCTCACAGTGACCAAAATTGCCATTTTTACAGAGCTTTACTTACTCAAAAGCTTCCATTTTGACCAATATCAGGCTCCGAAATGACTTTAAACACACTTTTTTTAGTTGAACAAGTCATAATTCACATCCAACAGTCATTTAGAGTCAAAAGAGTAAAAGTTAAAATTTCATCCATGTTGACCATTTTGGGAAATTCGACAGGTCCGGAGTCATCGTTTTTCATCGGAAAATTGATTTTTTGGAGTGTACCAAAAATGATTCAAAATGTCAATTGGATCGTGCCTCATGTTGAATAACCACTTTTGAAACCCTCACTGTGACCAAAATTGCCATTTTTACAGAGTTTTGCTTACTCAAAAGCTTCCATTTTGACCAATTTCAGGCACCGAAAGGACTTTAAACACACTTATTTTAGTTGAACAAGTCATAATTCACATCCAACAGTCATTTAGAGTCTAAAGATTAAATGTTAAAATTTCATCCATATTGACCATTTTGGGAAAGTTCGACAGGTCCGGAGTCATCGTTTTTCATCAGAAAATTGATTTTTTGGAGTGTACCAAAAATGATTCAAAATGTCAATTGGATCGTGCCTCATGTTGAATAACCGCTTTTGAAACCCTCACAGTGACCAAAATTGCCATTTTTACAGAGCTTTGCTTACTCAAAAGCTTCCATTTTGACCAATTTCAGGCACCGAAAGGACTTTAAACACACTTATTTTAGTTGAACAAGTCAAAATTCACATCCAACAGGCATTTAGAGTCAAAAGATTAAAAGTTAAAATTTCATCCATGTTGACCATTTTGGGAAAGTTCGACAGGTCCGGAGTCATCGTTTTTCATCGGAAAATCGATTTTTTGGAGTGTACCAAAAATGATTCAAAATGTCAACTGGATTGTGCCTCATGTTGAATAACCACTTTTGAAACCCTCACAATGACCAAAATTGCCATTTTTACAGAGTTTTGCTTACTCAAAAGCTTCCATTTTGACCAATTTCAGGCACCGAAAGGACTTTAAACACACTTATTTTAGTTGAACAAGTCAAAATTCACATCCAACGGGCATTTAGAGTCAACAGATTAAAAGTTAAAATTTCATCATGTTGACCATTTTGGTAAAGTTCGACAGGTCTGGAGTCATCGTTTTTCATCAGAAAATTGATTTTTTGGAGTGTACCAAAAATGATTCAAAATGTCAATTGGATCGTGCCTCATGTTGAATAACCACTTTTGAAACCCTCACAGTGACCAAAATTGCCATTTTTACAGAGCTTTGCTTACTTAAAAGCTTCCATTTTGACCAATTTCAGGCACCGAAATGACTTTAAACACACTTATTTTAGTTGAACAAGTCAAAATTCACATCCAACGGGCATTTAGAGTCAACAGATTAAAAGTTAAAATTTCATCAAGTTGACCATTTTGGGAAAGTTCGACAGGTCCGGAGTCATCGTTTTTCATCGGAAAATTGATTTTTTGGAGTGTACCAAAAATGATTCAAAATGTCAATTGGATCGTGCCTCATGTTGAATAACCGCTTTTGAAACCCCCACAGTGACCAAAACTGCCATTTTTACTGAGCTTTGCTTACTTAAAAGCTTCCATTTTGACCAATTTCAGGCACCGAAATGACTTTAAACACACTTATTTTAGTTGAACAAGTCAAAATTCTCATCCAACAGGCATTTAGAGTCAAAAGATTAAAAGTTAAAATTTCATCCATATTGACCATTTTGGGAAAGTTCGACAGGTCCGGAGTCATCGTTTTTCATCAGAAAATTGATTTTTTGTAGTGTACCAAAAATGATTCAAAATGTCAATTGGATCGTGCCTCATGTTGAATATCCACTTTTGAAACCCTCACAGTGGCCAAAATTGTCATTTTTACAGAGCTTTGCTTACTCAAAAGCTTCCATTTTGACCAATTTCAGGCACCGAAAGGACTTTAAACACACTTATTTTAGTTGAACAAGTCAAAATTCACATCCAACAGGCATTTAGAGTCAAAAGATTAAAAGTTAAAATTTCATCCATGTTGACCATTTTGGGAAAGTTCGACAGGTCCGGAGTCATCGTTTTTCATCGGAAAATCGATTTTTTTGGAGTGTACCAAAAATGATTCAAAATGTCAATTGGATCGTGCCTCATGTTGAATAACCACTTTTGAAACCCTCACTGTGGCCAAAATTGTCATTTTTACAGAGCATTGCTGACTCAAAAGCTTCCATTTTGACCAATTTCAGGCACCGAAAGGACTTTAAACACACTTATTTTAGTTTAACAAGTCAAAATTCACATCCAACAGGCATTTAGATTCAAAAGATTAAAAGTTAAAATTTCATCCATGTTGACCATTTTGGGAACGTTTGACAGGTCCGGAGTCATCGTTTTTCATAGGAAAATCGTTTTTTTCGAGTGTACCAAAAATGATTCAAAATGTCAACTGGATTGTCCCTCATGTTAAATAACCACTTTTGAAACCCTCACTGTGACCAAAATTGCCATTTTTACAGAGTTTTTCTTACTCAAAAGCTTCCATTTTGAGCAATTTAAGTCACCGAAATGACTTTAAACACACTTATTTTAGTTGAACAAGTCATAATTCACATCCAACAGTCATTTAGGGTCAAAAGATTAAAAGTTAAAATTTCATCCATGTTGACCATTTTGGAAAAGTTCGACAGGTCCGGAGTCATCGTTTTTCATCAGAAAATTTATTTTTTGGAGTGTACCAAAAATGATTCAAAATGTCAATTGGATCGTGCCTCATGTTGAATAACCACTTTTGAAACCCTCACAGTGACCAAAATTGCCATTTTTACAGAGCTTTGCTTACTCAAAAGCTTCCATTGTGACCAATTTCAGGCACCAAAATGACTTTAAACACACTTTTTTTAGTTGAACAAGTCAAAATTCACATCCAACAGGCATTTAGAGTCAAAAGATTAAAAGTTAAAATTTCATCCATGTTGACCATTTTGGGAAAGTTTGACAGGTCCGGAGTCATCGTTTTTCATCAGAAAATTTATTTTTTGGAGTGTACCAAAAATGATTCAAAATGTCAATTGGATCGTGCCTCATGTTGAATAACCACTTTTGAAACCCTCACAGTGGCCAAAATTGTCATTTTTACAGAGCATTGCTTACTCAAAAGCTTCCATTTTGACCAATTTCAGGCACCGAAAGGACTTTAAACAGACTTATTTTAGTTGAAAAAGTCATATTTCACATCCAACAGTCATTTAGAGTCAAAAGATTAAAAGTTAAAATTTCATCCATGTTGACCATTTTGGGAAAGTTCGACAGGTAGTCATCGTTTTTCATCAGAAAAAAGATTTTTTGGAGTGTTCCAAAAATGATTCAAAATGTCAATTGGATCGTGCCTCATGTTGAATAACCGCTTTTGAAACCCTCACAGTGACCAAAATTGCCATTTTTACAGAGCTTTGCTTACTTAAAAGCTTCCATTTTGACCAATTTCAGGCACCGAAATGACTTTAAACACACTTATTTTAGTTGAACAAGTCAAAATTCACATCCAACGGGCATTTAGAGTCAACAGATTAAAAGTTAACATTTCATCATGTTGACCATTTTGGTAAAGTTCGACAGGTCTGGAGTCATCGTTTTTCATCAGAAAATTGATTTTTTGGAGTGTACCAAAAATGATTCAAAATGTCAATTGGATCGTGCCTCATGTTGAATTACCACTTTTGAAACCCTCACAGTGGCCAAAATTGTCATTTTTACAGAGCATTGCTTACTCAAAAGCTTCCATTTTGACCAATTTCAGGCACCGAAAGGACTTTAAACACACTTATTTTAGTTGAACAAGTCATAATTCATATCCAACAGTCATTTAGAGTCAAAAGATTCAAAGTTAAAATTTCATCCATGTTGACCATTTTGTGAAAGTTCGACAGGTCCGGAGTCATCATTTTTCATCAGAAAATTGATTTTTTGGAGTGTTCCAAAAATGATTCAAAATGTCAATTGGATCGTGCCTCATGTTGAATAACCACTTTTGAAACCCTCACAGTGGCCAAAATTGTCATTTTTACAGAGCTTTGCTTACTCAAAAGCTTCAATTTTGACCAATTTCAGGCACCAAAAGGACTTTAAACACACTTATTTTAGTTGAACAAGTCAAAATTCACATCCAACAGGCATTTAGAGTCAAAAGATTAAAAGTTAAAATTTCATCCATGTTGACCATTTTGGGAAAGTTCGACAGGTCCGGAGTCATCGTTTTTCATCAGAAAATTGATTTTTTGGAGTGTACCAAAAATGATTCAAAATGTCAATTGGATCGTGCCTCATGTTGAATAACCGCTTTTGAAACCCTCACAGTGACCAAAACTGCCATTTTTACAGAGCTTTGCTTACTTAAAAGCTTCCATTTTGACCAATTTCAGGCACCGAAATGACTTTAAACACACTTATTTTAGTTGAACAAGTCAAAATTCTCATCCAACAGGCATTTAGAGTCAAAAGATTAAAAGTTAAAATTTCATCCATATTGACCATTTTGGGAAAGTTCGACAGGTCCGGAGTCATCGTTTTTCATCAGAAAATTGATTTTTTGTAGTGTACCAAAAATGATTCAAAATGTCAATTGGATCGTGCCTCATGTTGAATATCCACTTTTGAAACCCTCACAGTGGCCAAAATTGTCATTTTTACAGAGCTTTGCTTACTCAAAAGCTTCCATTTTGACCAATTTCAGGCACCAAAAGGACTTTAAACACACTTATTTTAGTTGAACAAGT
The DNA here is from genome assembly GCF_964261635.1 of Lissotriton helveticus. Lineage (NCBI taxonomy): Eukaryota > Metazoa > Chordata > Amphibia > Caudata > Salamandridae > Lissotriton > Lissotriton helveticus. Next base: position 341,426,823 of record NC_136072.1, read on the forward strand.
CAAAATTCACATCCAACAGGCATTTAGAGTCAAAAGATTAAAAGTAAAAATTTCATCCATGTTGACCATTTTGGGAAAGTTCGACAGGTCCGGAGTCATCGTTTTTCATCGGAAAATCGATTTTTTGGAGTGTACCAAAAATGATTCAAAATGTCAACTGGATTGTGCCTCATGTTGAATAACCACTTTTGAAACCCTCACAATGACCAAAATCGCCATTTTTACAGAGTTTTGCTTACTCAAAAGCTTCCATTTTGACCAATTTCAGGCACCGAAAGGACTTTAAACACACTTATTTTAGTTGAACAAGTCAAAATTCACATCCAACGGGCATTTAGAGTCAACAGATTGAAAGTTAAAATTTCATCATGTTGACCATTTTGGGAAAGTTCGACAAGTCCGGAGTCATCGTTTTTCATCGGAAAATTGATTTTTTGGAGTGTACCAAAAAATGATTCAAAATGTCAATTGGATCGTGCCTCATGTTGAATAACCACTTTTGAAACCCTCACAGTGACCAAAATTTCCATTTTTACAGAGCTTTGCTTACTCAAAAGCGTCCATTTTGACCAATATCAGGATCCGAAATGACTTTAAACACACTTTTTTTAGTTGAACAAGTCATAATTCACACCCAACAGTCATTTAGAGTCAAAAGAGTAAAAGTTAAAATTTCATCCATGTTGACCATTTTGGGAAATTCGACAGGTCCGGAGTCATCGTTTTTCATCGGAAAATTGATTTTTTGGAGTGTACCAAAAAATGATTCAAAATGTCAATTGGATCGTGCCTCATGTTGAATAACCACTTTTGAAACCCTCACAGTGACCAAAATTTCCATTTTTACAGAGCTTTGCTTACTCAAAAGCGTCCATTTTGACCAATATCAGGATCCGAAATGACTTTAAACACACTTTATTTAGTTGAACAAGTCATAATTCACACCCAACAGTCATTTAGAGTCAAAAGAGTAAAAGTTAAAATTTCATCCATGTTGACCATTTTGGGAAATTCGACAGGTCCGGAGTCATCGTTTTTCATCAGAAAATTGATTTTTTGGAGTGTACCAAAAATGATTAAAAATGTCTATTGGATCGTGCCTCATGTTGAATAACCACTTTTGAAACCCTCACAGTGGCCAAAATTGTCATTTTTACAGAGCATTGCTTACTCAAAAGCTTCCATTTTGACCAATTTCAGGCACCGAAAGGACTTTAAACACACTTATTTTAGTTGAACAAGTCAAAATTCACATCCAACGGGCATTTAGAGTCAACAGATTAAAAGTTAAAATTTCATCATGTTGACCATTTTGGGAAAGTTCGACAAGTCCGGAGTCATCGTTTTTCATCGGAAAATTGATTTTTTGGAGTGTACCAAAAATGATTCAAAATGTCAATTGGATCGTGCCTCATGTTGAATAACCACTTTTGAAACCCTCACAGTGACCAAAATTGCCATTTTTACAGAGCTTTACTTACTCAAAAGCTTCCATTTTGACCAATATCAGGCTCCGAAATGACTTTAAACACACTTTTTTTAGTTGAACAAGTCATAATTCACATCCAACAGTCATTTAGAGTCAAAAGAGTAAAAGTTAAAATTTCATCCATGTTGACCATTTTGGGAAATTCGACAGGTCCGGAGTCATCGTTTTTCATCGGAAAATTGATTTTTTGGAGTGTACCAAAAATGATTCAAAATGTCAATTGGATCGTGCCTCATGTTGAATAACCACTTTTGAAACCCTCACTGTGACCAAAATTGCCATTTTTACAGAGTTTTGCTTACTCAAAAGCTTCCATTTTGACCAATTTCAGGCACCGAAAGGACTTTAAACACACTTATTTTAGTTGAACAAGTCATAATTCACATCCAACAGTCATTTAGAGTCTAAAGATTAAATGTTAAAATTTCATCCATATTGACCATTTTGGGAAAGTTCGACAGGTCCGGAGTCATCGTTTTTCATCAGAAAATTGATTTTTTGGAGTGTACCAAAAATGATTCAAAATGTCAATTGGATCGTGCCTCATGTTGAATAACCGCTTTTGAAACCCTCACAGTGACCAAAATTGCCATTTTTACAGAGCTTTGCTTACTCAAAAGCTTCCATTTTGACCAATTTCAGGCACCGAAAGGACTTTAAACACACTTATTTTAGTTGAACAAGTCAAAATTCACATCCAACAGGCATTTAGAGTCAAAAGATTAAAAGTTAAAATTTCATCCATGTTGACCATTTTGGGAAAGTTCGACAGGTCCGGAGTCATCGTTTTTCATAGGAAAATCGATTTTTTCGAGTGCACCAAAAATGATTCAAAATGTCAACTGGATTGTCCCTCATGTTGAATAACCACTTTTGAAACCCTCACAGTGGGCAAAATTGTCATTTTTACAGAGCATTGCTTACTCAAAAGCTTCCATTTTGACCAATTTCAGGCACCGAAAGGACTTTAAACACACTTATTTTAGTTGAACAAGTCAAAATTCACATCCAACGGGCATTTAGAGTCAACTGATTAAAAGTTAAAATTTCATCATGTTGACCATTTTGGGAAAGTTCGACAAGTCCGGAGTCATCGTTTTTCATCGGAAAATTGATTTTTTGGAGTGTACCAAAAATGATTCAAAATGTCAATTGGATCGTGCCTCATGTTGAATAACCACTTTTGAAACCCTCACAGTGACCAAAATTGCCATTTTTACAGAGCTTTGCTTACTCAAAAGCTTCCATTTTGACCAATATCAGGCTCCGAAATGACTTTAAACACACTTTTTTTAGTTGAACAAGTCATAATTCACATCCAACAGTCATTTAGAGTCAAAAGAGTAAAAGTTAAAATTTCATCCATGTTGACCATTTTGGGAAATTCGACAGGTCCGGAGTCATCGTTTTTCATCGGAAAATTGATTTTTTGGAGTGTACCAAAAATGATTCAAAATGTCAATTGGATCGTGCCTCATGTTGAATAACCACTTTTGAAACCCTCACAGTGACCAAAATTGCCATTTTTACAGAGTCTTGCTTACTCAAAAGCTTCCATTTTGACCAATTTCAGGCACCGAAAGGACTTTAAACACACTTATTTTAGTTGAACAAGTCATAATTCACATCCAACAGTCATTTAGAGTCTAAAGATTAAATGTTAAAATTTCATCCATATTGACCATTTTGGGAAAGTTCGACAGGTCCGGAGTCATCGTTTTTCATCAGAAAATTGATTTTTTTGAGTGTACCAAAAATGATTCAAAATGTCAATTGGATCGTGCCTCATGTTGAATAACCGCTTTTGAAACCCTCACAGTGACCAAAATTGCCATTTTTACAGAGCTTTGCTTACTCAAAAGCTTCCATTTTGACCAATTTCAGGCACCGAAAGGACTTTAAACACACTTATTTTAGTTGAACAAGTCAAAATTCACATCCAACAGGCATTTAGAGTCAAAAGATTAAAAGTTAAATTTCATCCATCTTGACCATTTTGGGAAAGTTCGACAGGTCCGGAGTCATCGTTTTTCATAGGAAAATCGATTTTTTCGAGTGCACCAAAAATGATTCAAAATGTCAACTGGATTGTCCCTCATGTTGAATAACCACTTTTGAAACCCTCACAGTGGGCACAATTGTCATTTTTACAGAGCTTTGCTTACTCAAAAGCTTCCATTTTGACCAATTTCAGGCACCGAAAGGACTTTAAACACACTTATTTTAGTTGAACAAGTCAAAATTCACATCCAACAGGCATTTAGAGTCAAAAGATTAAAAGTTACAATTTCATCCATGTTGACCATTTTGGGAAAGTTTGACAGGTCCGGAGTCATCGTTTTTCATAGGAAAATCGTTTTTTTCGAGTGTACCAAAAATGATTCAAAATGTCAACTGGATTGTCCCTCATGTTGAATAACCACTTTTGAAACCCTCACAGTGACCAAAATTGCCATTTTAACAGAGTTTTTCTTACTCAAAAGCTTCCATTTTGAGCAATTTCAGGCACCAAAATGACTTTAAACACACTTTTTTTAGTTGAACAAGTCAAAATTCACATCCAACAGGCATTTAGAGTCAACAGATTAAAAGTTAAAATTTCATCATGTTGACCATTTTGGGAAAGTTCGACAAGTCCGGAGTCATCGTTTTTCATCGGAAAATTGATTTTTTGGAGTGTACCAAAAATGATTCAAAATGTCAATTGGATCGTGCCTCATGTTGAATAACCACTCTTGAAACCCTCACAGTGGCCAAAAATGTCATTTTTACAGAGCTTTGCTTATTCAAAAGCTTCCATTTTGACCAATTTCAGACACCGAGAGGACTGTAAACACACTTATTTTAGTTGAACAAGTCAAAATTCACATCCAACAGGCATTTAGAGTCAAAAGATTAAAAGTTAAAATTTCATCCATGTTGACCATTTTGGGAAAGTTCGACAGGTCGTTTTTCATCAGAAAATTGATTTTTTGGAGTGTACCAAAAATTATTCAAAATGTCAATTGGATCGTGCCTCATGTTGAATAACCGCTTTTGAAACCCTCACAGTGACCAAAACTGCCATTTTTACAGAGCTTTGCTTACTTAAAGGCTTCCATTTTGACCAATTTCAGGCACCGAAATGACTTTAAACACACTTATTTTAGTTGAACAAGTCAAAATTCTCATCCAACAGGCATTTAGAGTCAAAAGATTAAAAGTTAAAATTTCATCCATATTGACTATTTTGGGAAAGTTCGACAGGTCCGGAGTCATCGTTTTTCATCGGAAAATCGATTTTTTGGAGTGTACCAAAAATGATTCAAAATGTCAACTGGATTGTGCCTCATGTTGAATAACCACTTTTGAAACCCTCACAATGACCAAAATCGCCATTTTTACAGAGCTTTGCTTACTCGAAAGCTTCCATTTTGACCAATTTCAGGCACCGAAAGGACTTTAAACACACTTATTTTAGTTGAACATGTCAAAATTCACATCCAACAGGCATTTAGAGTCAAAAGATTAAAAGTTAAAATTTCATCCATGTTGACCATTTTGGGAAAGTTCGACAGGTCCGGAGTCATCGTTTTTCATCAGAAAATTGATTTTTTGGAGTGTACCAAAAATGATTCTAAATGTCAATTGGATCGTGCCTCATGTTGAATATCCACTTTTGAAACCCTCACAGTGACCAAAATTGCCATTTTTACAGAGTTTTGCTTACTCAAAAGCTTCCATTTTGAGCAATTTCAGGCACCGAAATGACTTTAAACACACTTATTTTAGTTGAACAAGTCATAATTCACATCCAACAGTCATTTAGAGTCTAAAGGTTAAATGTTAAAATTTCATCCATATTGACCATTTTGGGAAAGTTCGACAGGTCGTTTTTCATCAGAAAATTGATTTTTTGGAGTGTACCAAAAATGATTCAAAATGTCAATTGGATCGTGCCTCATGTTGAATAACCGCTTTTGAAACCCTCACAGTGACCAAAACTGCCATTTTTACAGAGCTTTGCTTACTTAAAGGCTTCCATTTTGACCAATTTCAGGCACCGAAATGACTTTAAACACACTTATTTTAGTTGAACAAGTCAAAATTCTCATCCAACAGGCATTTAGAGTCAAAAGATTAAAAGTTAAAATTTCATCCATATTGACCATTTTGGGAAAGTTCGACAGGTCCGGAGTCATCGTTTTTCATCGGAAAATCGATTTTTTGGAGTGTACCAAAAATGATTCAAAATGTCAACTGGATTGTGCCTCATGTTGAATAACCACTTTTGAAACCCTCACAATGACCAAAATCGCCATTTTTACAGAGTTTTGCTTACTCAAAAGCTTCCATTTTGACCAATTTCAGGCACCGAAAGGACTTTAAACACACTTATTTTAGTTGAACAAGTCAAAATTCACATCCAACGGGCATTTAGAGTCAACAGATTAAAAGTTAAAATTTCATCCATGTTGACCATTTTGGGAAATTCGACAGGTCCGGAGTCATCGTTTTTCATCGGAAAATTGATTTTTTGGAGTGTACCAAAAATGATTCAAAATGTCAATTGGATCGTGCCTCATGTTGAATAACCACTTTTGAAACCCTCACAGTGACCAAAATTGCCATTTTTACAGAGTTTTGCTTACTCAAAAGCTTCCATTTTGACCAATTTCAGGCACCGAAAGGACTTTAAACACACTTATTTTAGTTGAACGAATCATAATTCACATCCAACAGTCATTTAGAGTCTAAAGATTAAATGTTAAAATTTCATCCATATTGACCATTTTGGGAAAGTTCGACAGGTCCGGAGTCATCGTTTTTCATCAGAAAATTGATTTTTTGGAGTGTACCAAAAATGATTCAAAATGTCAATTGGATCGTGCCTCATGTTGAATAACCGCTTTTGAAACCCTCACAGTGACCAAAATTGCCATTTTTACAGAGTTTTGCTTACTCAAAAGCTTCCATTTTGACCAATTTCAGGCACCGAAAGGACTTTAAACACACTTATTTTAGTTGAACAAGTCAAAATTCACATCCAACGGGCATTTAGAGTCAACAGATTAAAAGTTAAAATTTCATCCATGTTGACCATTTTGGGAAATTCGACAGGTCCGGAGTCATCGTTTTTCATCGGAAAATTGATTTTTTGGAGTGTACCAAAAATGATTCAAAATGTCAATTGGATCGTGCCTCATGTTGAATAACCGCTTTTGAAACCCTCACAGTGACCAAAACTGCAATTTTTACAGAGCTTTGCTTACTTAAAGGCTTCCATTTTGACCAATTTCAGGCACCGAAATGACTTTAAACACACTTATTTTAGTTGAACAAGTCAAAATTCTCATCCAACAGGCATTTAGAGTCAAAAGATTAAAAGTTAAAATTTCATCCATATTGACCATTTTGGGAAAGTTCGACAGGTCCGGAGTCATCGTTTTTCATCGGAAAATCGATTTTTTGGAGTGTACCAAAAATGATTCAAAATGTCAACTGGATTGTGCCTCATGTTGAATAACCACTTTTGAAACCCTCACAATGACCAAAATCGCCATTTTTACAGAGCTTTGCTTACTCGAAAGCTTCCATTTTGACCAATTTCAGGCACCGAAAGGACTTTAAACACACTTATTTTAGTTGAACATGTCAAAATTCACATCCAACAGGCATTTAGAGTCAAAAGATTAAAAGTTAAAATTTCATCCATGTTGACCATTTTGGGAAAGTTCGACAGGTCCGGAGTCATCGTTTTTCATCAGAAAATTGATTTTTTGGAGTGTACCAAAAATGATTCTAAATGTCAATTGGATCGTGCCTCATGTTGAATATCCACTTTTGAAACCCTCACAGTGACCAAAATTGCCATTTTTACAGAGTTTTGCTTACTCAAAAGCTTCCATTTTGAGCAATTTCAGGCACCGAAATGACTTTAAACACACTTATTTTAGTTGAACAAGTCATAATTCACATCCAACAGTCATTTAGAGTCTAAAGGTTAAATGTTAAAATTTCATCCATATTGACCATTTTGGGAAAGTTCGACAGGTCGTTTTTCATCAGAAAATTGATTTTTTGGAGTGTACCAAAAATGATTAAAATGTCAATTAGATCGTGCCTCATGTTGAATAACCGCTTTTGAAACCCTCACAGTGACCAAAACTGCCATTTTTACAGAGCTTTGCTTACTTAAAGGCTTCCATTTTGACCAATTTCAGGCACCGAAATGACTTTAAACACACTTATTTTAGTTGAACAAGTCAAAATTCTCATCCAACAGGCATTTAGAGTCAAAAGATTAAAAGTTAAAATGTCATCCATATTGACCATTTTGGGAAAGTTCGACAGGTCCGGAGTCATCGTTTTTCATCGGAAAATCGATTTTTTGGAGTGTACCAAAAATGATTCAAAATGTCAACTGGATTGTGCCTCATGTTGAATAACCACTTTTGAAACCCTCACAATGACCAAAATCGCCATTTTTACAGAGTTTTGCTTACTCAAAAGCTTCCATTTTGACCAATTTCAGGCACCGAAAGGACTTTAAACACACTTATTTTAGTTGAACAAGTCAAAATTCACATCCAACGGGCATTTAGAGTCAACAGATTAAAAGTTAAAATTTCATCATGTTGACCATTTTGGGAAAGTTCGACAAGTCCGGAGTCATCGTTTTTCATCGGAAAATTGATTTTTTGGAGTGTACCAAAAAATGATTCAAAATGTCAATTGGATCGTGCCTCATGTTGAATAACCACTTTTGAAACCCTCACAGTGACCAAAATTGCCATTTTTACAGAGCTTTACTTACTCAAAAGCTTCCATTTTGACCAATATCAGGCTCCGAAATGACTTTAAACACACTTTTTTTAGTTGAACAAGTCATAATTCACATCCAACAGTCATTTAGAGTCAAAAGAGTAAAAGTTAAAATTTCATCCATGTTGACCATTTTGGGAAATTCGACAGGTCCGGAGTCATCGTTTTTCATCGGAAAATTGATTTTTTGGAGTGTACCAAAAATGATTCAAAATGTCAATTGGATCGTGCCTCATGTTGAATAACCACTTTTGAAACCCTCACAGTGACCAAAATTGCCATTTTTACAGAGTTTTGCTTACTCAAAAGCTTCCATTTTGACCAATTTCAGGCACCGAAAGGACTTTAAACACACTTATTTTAGTTGAACAAGTCATAATTCACATCCAACAGTCATTTAGAGTCTAAAGATTAAATGTTAAAATTTCATCCATATTGACCATTTTGGGAAAGTTCGACAGGTCCGGAGTCATCGTTTTTCATCAGAAAATTGATTTTTTGGAGTGTACCAAAAATGATTCAAAATGTCAATTGGATCGTGCCTCATGTTGAATAACCGCTTTTGAAACCCTCACAGTGACCAAAATTGCCAATTTTACAGAGCTTTGCTTACTCAAAAGCTTCCATTTTGACCAATATCAGGCTCCGAAATGACTTTAAACACACTTTTTTTAGTTGAACAAGTCATAATTCACATCCAACAGTCATTTAGAGTCAAAAGAGTAAAAGTTAAAATTTCATCCATGTTGACCATTTTGGGAAATTCGACAGGTCCGGAGTCATCGTTTTTCATCGGAAAATTGATTTTTTGGAGTGTACCAAAAATGATTCAAAATGTCAATTGGATCGTGCCTCATGTTGAATAACCACTTTTGAAACCCTCACAGTGACCAAAATTGCCATTTTTACAGAGTTTTGCTTACTCAAAAGCTTCCATTTTGACCAATTTCAGGCACCGAAAGGACTTTAAACACACTTATTTTAGTTGAACAAGTCAAAATTCACATCCAACAGGCATTTAGAGTCAAAAGATTAAAAGTTAAAATTTCATCCATGTTGACCATTTTGGGAAAGTTCGACAGGTCCGGAGTCATCGTTTTTCATAGGAAAATCGATTTTTTCGAGTGCACCAAAAATGATTCAAAATGTCAACTGGATTGTCCCTCATGTTGAATAACCACTTTTGAAACCCTCACAGTGGGCAAAATTGTCATTTTTACAGAGCATTGCTTACTCAAAAGCTTCCATTTTGACCAATTTCAGGCACCGAAAGGACTTTAAACACACTTATTTTAGTTGAACAAGTCAAAATTCACATCCAACGGGCATTTAGAGTCAACTGATTAAAAGTTAAAATTTCATCATGTTGACCATTTTGGGAAAGTTCGACAAGTCCGGAGTCATCGTTTTTCATCGGAAAATTGATTTTTTGGAGTGTACCAAAAATGATTCAAAATGTCAATTGGATCGTGCCTCATGTTGAATAACCACTTTTGAAACCCTCACAGTGACCAAAATTGCCATTTTTACAGAGCTTTGCTTACTCAAAAGCTTCCATTTTGACCAATATCAGGCTCCGAAATGACTTTAAACACACTTTTTTTAGTTGAACAAGTCATAATTCACATCCAACAGTCATTTAGAGTCAAAAGAGTAAAAGTTAAAATTTCATCCATGTTGACCATTTTGGGAAATTCGACAGGTCCGGAGTCATCGTTTTTCATCGGAAAATTGATTTTTTGGAGTGTACCAAAAATGATTCAAAATGTCAATTGGATCGTGCCTCATGTTGAATAACCACTTTTGAAACCCTCACAGTGACCAAAATTGCCATTTTTACAGAGTCTTGCTTACTCAAAAGCTTCCATTTTGACCAATTTCAGGCACCGAAAGGACTTTAAACACACTTATTTTAGTTGAACAAGTCATAATTCACATCCAACAGTCATTTAGAGTCTAAAGGTTAAATGTTAAAATTTCATCATGTTGACCATTTTGGGAAAGTTCGACAAGTCTGGAGTCATCGTTTTTCATCGGAAAATTGATTTTTTGGAGTGTACCAAAAAATGATTCAAAATGTCAATTGGATCGTGCCTCATGTTGAATAACCACTTTTGAAACCCTCACAGTGACCAAAATTTCCATTTTTACAGAGCTTTGCTTACTCAAAAGCGTCCATTTTGACCAATATCAGGATCCGAAATGACTTTAAACACACTTTTTTTAGTTGAACAAGTCATAATTCACACCCAACAGTCATTTAGAGTCAAAAGAGTAAAAGTTAAAATTTCATCCATGTTGACCATTTTGGGAAATTCGACAGTTCCGGAGTCATCGTTTTTCATCAGAAATTGATTTTTTGGAGTGTACCAAAAATGATTAAAAATGTCTATTGGATCGTGCCTCATGTTGAATAACCACTTTTGAAACCCTCACAGTGACCAAAATTGCCATTTTTACAGAGCTTTACTTACTCAAAAGCTTCCATTTTGACCAATATCAGGCTCCGAAATGACTTTAAACACACTTTTTTTAGTTGAACAAGTCATAATTCACATCCAACAGTCATTTAGAGTCAAAAGAGTAAAAGTTAAAATTTCATCCATGTTGACCATTTTGGGAAATTCGACAGGTCCGGAGTCATCGTTTTTCATCGGAAAATTGATTTTTTGGAGTGTACCAAAAATGATTCAAAATGTCAATTGGATCGTGCCTCATGTTGAATAACCACTTTTGAAACCCTCACAGTGACCAAAATTGCCATTTTTACAGAGTTTTGCTTACTCAAAAGCTTCCATTTTGACCAATTTCAGGCACCGAAAGGACTTTAAACACACTTATTTTAGTTGAACAAGTCATAATTCACATCCAACAGTCATTTAGAGTCTAAAGATTAAATGTTAAAATTTCATCCATATTGACCATTTTGGGAAAGTTCGACAGGTCCGGAGTCATCGTTTTTCATCAGAAAATTGATTTTTTGGAGTGTACCAAAAATGATTCAAAATGTCAATTGGATCGTGCCTCATGTTGAATAACCGCTTTTGAAACCCTCACAGTGACCAAAATTGCCAATTTTACAGAGCTTTGCTTACTCAAAAGCTTCCATTTTGACCAATATCAGGCTCCGAAATGACTTTAAACACACTTTTTTTAGTTGAACAAGTCATAATTCACATCCAACAGTCATTTAGAGTCAAAAGAGTAAAAGTTAAAATTTCATCCATGTTGACCATTTTGGGAAATTCGACAGGTCCGGAGTCATCGTTTTTCATCGGAAAATTGATTTTTTGGAGTGTACCAAAAATGATTCAAAATGTCAATTGGATCGTGCCTCATGTTGAATAACCACTTTTGAAACCCTCACAGTGACCAAAATTGCCATTTTTACAGAGTTTTGCTTACTCAAAAGCTTCCATTTTGACCAATTTCAGGCACCGAAAGGACTTTAAACACACTTATTTTAGTTGAACAAGTCAAAATTCACATCCAACAGGCATTTAGAGTCAAAAGATTAAAAGTTAAAATTTCATCCATGTTGACCATTTTGGGAAAGTTCGACAGGTCCGGAGTCATCGTTTTTCATAGGAAAATCGATTTTTTCGAGTGCACCAAAAATGATTCAAAATGTCAACTGGATTGTCCCTCATGTTGAATAACCACTTTTGAAACCCTCACAGTGGGCAAAATTGTCATTTTTACAGAGCATTGCTTACTCAAAAGCTTCGATTTTGACCAATTTCAGGCACCGAAAGGACTTTAAACACACTTATTTTAGTTGAACAAGTCAAAATTCACATCCAACGGGCATTTAGAGTCAACTGATTAAAAGTTAAAATTTCATCATGTTGACCATTTTGGGAAAGTTCGACAAGTCCGGAGTCATCGTTTTTCATCGGAAAATTGATTTTTTGGAGTGTACCAAAAATGATTCAAAATGTCAATTGGATCGTGCCTCATGTTGAATAACCACTTTTGAAACCCTCACAGTGACCAAAATTGCCATTTTTACAGAGCTTTGCTTACTCAAAAGCTTCCATTTTGACCAATATCAGGCTCCGAAATGACTTTAAACACACTTTTTTTAGTTGAACAAGTCATAATTCACATCCAACAGTCATTTAGAGTCAAAAGAGTAAAAGTTAAAATTTCATCCATGTTGACCATTTTGGGAAATTCGACAGGTCCGGAGTCATCGTTTTTCATCGGAAAATTGATTTTTTGGAGTGTACCAAACATGATTCAAAATGTCAATTGGATCGTGCCTCATGTTGAATAACCACTTTTGAAACCCTCACAGTGACCAAAATTGCCATTTTTACAGAGTCTTGCTTACTCAAAAGCTTCCATTTTGACCAATTTCAGGCACCGAAAGGACTTTAAACACACTTATTTTAGTTGAACAAGTCATAATTCACATCCAACAGTCATTTAGAGTCTAAAGATTAAATGTTAAAATTTCATCCATATTGACCATTTTGGGAAAGTTCGACAGGTCCGGAGTCATCGTTTTTCATCAGAAAATTGATTTTTTTGAGTGTACCAAAAATGATTCAAAATGTCAATTGGATCGTGCCTCATGTTGAATAACCGCTTTTGAAACCCTCACAGTGACCAAAATTGCCATTTTTACAGAGCTTTGCTTACTCAAAAGCTTCCATTTTGACCAATTTCAGGCACCGAAAGGACTTTAAACACACTTATTTTAGTTGAACAAGTCAAAATTCACATCCAACAGGCATTTAGAGTCAAAAGATTAAAAGTTAAAATTTCATCCATCTTGACCATTTTGGGAAAGTTCGACAGGTCCGGAGTCATCGTTTTTCATAGGAAAATCGATTTTTTCGAGTGCACCAAAAATGATTCAAAATGTCAACTGGATTGTCCCTCATGTTGAATAACCACTTTTGAAACCCTCACAGTGGGCAAAATTGTCATTTTTACAGAGCTTTGCTTACTCAAAAGCTTCCATTTTGACCAATTTCAGGCACCGAAAGGACTTTAAACACACTTATTTTAGTTGAACAAGTCAAAATTCACATCCAACAGGCATTTAGAGTCAACAGATTAAAAGTTACAATTTCATCATGTTGACCATTTTGGGAAAGTTCGACAAGTCCGGAGTCATCGTTTTTCATCGGAAAATTGATTTTTTGGAGTGTACCAAAAATGATTCAAAATGTCAATTGGATCGTGCCTCATGTTGAATAACCACTCTTGAAACCCTCACAGTGGCCAAAAATGTCATTTTTACAGAGCTTTGCTTATTCAAAAGCTTCCATTTTGACCAATTTCAGACACCGAGAGGACTGTAAACACACTTATTTTAGTTGAACAAGTCAAAATTCACATCCAACAGGCATTTAGAGTCAAAAGATTAAAAGTTACAATTTCATCCATGTTGACCATTTTGGGAAAGTTCGACAGGTCGTTTTTCATCAGAAAATTGATTTTTTGGAGTGTACCAAAAATTATTCAAAATGTCAATTGGATCGTGCCTCATGTTGAATAACCGCTTTTGAAACCCTCACAGTGACCAAAACTGCCATTTTTACAGAGCTTTGCTTACTTAAAGGCTTCCATTTTGACCAATTTCAGGCACCGAAATGACTTTAAACACACTTATTTTAGTTGAACAAGTCAAAATTCTCATCCAACAGGCATTTAGAGTCAAAAGATTAAAAGTTAAAATTTCATCCATATTGACTATTTTGGGAAAGTTCGACAGGTCCGGAGTCATCGTTTTTCATCGGAAAATCGATTTTTTGGAGTGTACCAAAAATGATTCAAAATGTCAACTGGATTGTGCCTCATGTTGAATAACCACTTTTGAAACCCTCACAATGACCAAAATGGCCATTTTTACAGAGCTTTGCTTACTCGAAAGCTTCCATTTTGACCAATTTCAGGCACCGAAAGGACTTTAAACACACTTATTTTAGTTGAACATGTCAAAATTCACATCCAACAGGCATTTAGAGTCAAAAGATTAAAAGTTAAAATTTCATCCATGTTGACCATTTTGGGAAAGTTCGACAGGTCCGGAGTCATCGTTTTTCATCAGAAAATTGATTTTTTGGAGTGTACCAAAAATGATTCTAAATGTCAATTGGATCGTGCCTCATGTTGAATATCCACTTTTGAAACCCTCACAGTGACCAAAATTGCCATTTTTACAGAGTTTTGCTTACTCAAAAGCTTCCATTTTGAGCAATTTCAGGCACCGAAATGACTTTAAACACACTTATTTTAGTTGAACAAGTCATAATTCACATCCAACAGTCATTTAGAGTCTAAAGGTTAAATGTTAAAATTTCATCCATATTGACCATTTTGGGAAAGTTCGACAGGTCGTTTTTCATCAGAAAATTGATTTTTTGGAGTGTACCAAAAATGATTCAAAATGTCAATTGGATCGTGCCTCATGTTGAATAACCGCTTTTGAAACCCTCACAGTGACCAAAACTGCCATTTTTACAGAGCTTTGCTTACTTAAAGGCTTCCATTTTGACCAATTTCAGGCACCGAAATGACTTTAAACACACTTATTTTAGTTGAACAAGTCAAAATTCTCATCCAACAGGCATTTAGAGTCAAAAGATTAAAAGTTAAAATTTCATCCATATTGACCATTTTGGGAAAGTTCGACAGGTCCGGAGTCATCGTTTTTCATCGGAAAATCGATTTTTTGGAGTGTACCAAAAATGATTCAAAATGTCAACTGGATTGTGCCTCATGTTGAATAACCACTTTTGAAACCCTCACAATGACCAAAATCGCCATTTTTACAGAGTTTTGCTTACTCAAAAGCTTCCATTTTGACCAATTTCAGGCACCGAAAGGACTTTAAACACACTTATTTTAGTTGAACAAGTCAAAATTCACATCCAACGGGCATTTAGAGTCAACAGATTAAAAGTTAAAATTTCATCCATGTTGACCATTTTGGGAAATTCGACAGGTCCGGAGTCATCGTTTTTCATCGGAAAATTGATTTTTTGGAGTGTACCAAAAATGATTCAAAATGTCAATTGGATCGTGCCTCATGTTGAATAACCGCTTTTGAAACCCTCACAGTGACCAAAATTGCCAATTTTACAGAGCTTTGCTTACTCAAAAGCTTCCATTTTGACCAATTTCAGGCACCGAAAGGACTTTAAACACACTTATTTTAGTTGAACAAGTCAAAATTCTCATCCAACAGGCATTTAGAGTCAAAAGATTAAAAGTTAAAATTTCATCCATATTGACCATTTTGGGAAAGTTCGACAGGTCGTTTTTCATCAGAAAATTGATTTTTTGGAGTGTACCAAAAATGATTCAAAATGTCAATTGGATCGTGCCTCATGTTGAATAACCGCTTTTGAAACCCTCACAGTGACCAAAACTGCCATTTTTACAGAGCTTTGCTTACTTAAAGGCTTCCATTTTGACCAATTTCAGGCACCGAAATGACTTTAAACACACTTATTTTAGTTGAACAAGTCAAAATTCTCATCCAACAGGCATTTAGAGTCAAAAGATTAAAAGTTAAAATTTCATCCATATTGACCATTTTGGGAAAGTTCGACAGGTCCGGAGTCATCGTTTTTCATCGGAAAATCGATTTTTTGGAGTGTACCAAAAATGATTCAAAATGTCAACTGGATTGTGCCTCATGTTGAATAACCACTTTTGAAACCCTCACAATGACCAAAATCGCCATTTTTACAGAGCTTTGCTTACTCGAAAGCTTCCATTTTGACCAATTTCAGGCACCGAAAGGACTTTAAACACACTTATTTTAGTTGAACATGTCAAAATTCACATCCAACAGGCATTTAGAGTCAAAAGATTAAAAGTTAAAATTTCATCCATGTTGACCATTTTGGGAAAGTTCGACAGGTCCGGAGTCATCGTTTTTCATCAGAAAATTGATTTTTTGGAGTGTACCAAAAATGATTCTAAATGTCAATTGGATCGTGCCTCATGTTGAATATCCACTTTTGAAACCCTCACAGTGACCAAAATTGCCATTTTTACAGAGTTTTGCTTACTCAAAAGCTTCCATTTTGAGCAATTTCAGGCACCGAAATGACTTTAAACACACTTATTTTAGTTGAACAAGTCATAATTCACATCCAACAGTCATTTAGAGTCTAAAGGTTAAATGTTAAAATTTCATCCATATTGACCATTTTGGGAAAGTTCGACAGGTCGTTTTTCATCAGAAAATTGATTTTTTGGAGTGTACCAAAAATGATTAAAATGTCAATTGGATCGTGCCTCATGTTGAATAACCGCTTTTGAAACCCTCACAGTGACCAAAACTGCCATTTTTACAGAGCTTTGCTTACTTAAAGGCTTCCATTTTGACCAATTTCAGGCACCGAAATGACTTTAAACACACTTATTTTAGTTGAACAAGTCAAAATTCTCATCCAACAGGCATTTAGAGTCAAAAGATTAAAAGTTAAAATTTCATCCATATTGACCATTTTGGGAAAGTTCGACAGGTCCGGAGTCATCGTTTTTCATCGGAAAATCGATTTTTTGGAGTGTACCAAAAATGATTCAAAATGTCAACTGGATTGTGCCTCATGTTGAATAACCACTTTTGAAACCCTCACAATGACCAAAATCGCCATTTTTACAGAGTTTTGCTTACTCAAAAGCTTCCATTTTGACCAATTTCAGGCACCGAAAGGACTTTAAACACACTTATTTTAGTTGAACAAGTCAAAATTCACATCCAACGGGCATTTAGAGTCAACAGATTAAAAGTTAAAATTTCATCATGTTGACCATTTTGGGAAAGTTCGACAAGTCCGGAGTCATCGTTTTTCATCGGAAAATAGATTTTTTGGAGTGTACCAAAAAATGATTCAAAATGTCAATTGGATCGTGCCTCATGTTGAATAACCACTTTTGAAACCCTCACAGTGACCAAAATTTCCATTTTTACAGAGCTTTGCTTACTCAAAAGCGTCCATTTTGACCAATATCAGGATCCGAAATGACTTTAAACACACTTTTTTTAGTTGAACAAGTCATAATTCACACCCAACAGTCATTTAGAGTCAAAAGAGTAAAAGTTAAAATTTCATCCATGTTGACCATTTTGGGAAATTCGACAGTTCCGGAGTCATCGTTTTTCATCAGAAATTGATTTTTTGGAGTGTACCAAAAATGATTAAAAATGTCTATTGGATCGTGCCTCATGTTGAATAACCACTTTTGAAACCCTCACAGTGACCAAAATTGCCATTTTTACAGAGCTTTACTTACTCAAAAGCTTCCATTTTGACCAATATCAGGCTCCGAAATGACTTTAAACACACTTTTTTTAGTTGAACAAGTCATAATTCACATCCAACAGTCATTTAGAGTCAAAAGAGTAAAAGTTAAAATTTCATCCATGTTGACCATTTTGGGAAATTCGACAGGTCCGGAGTCATCGTTTTTCATCGGAAAATTGATTTTTTGGAGTGTACCAAAAATGATTCAAAATGTCAATTGGATCGTGCCTCATGTTGAATAACCACTTTTGAAACCCTCAAGTGACCAAAATTGCCATTTTTACAGAGTTTTGCTTACTCAAAAGCTTCCATTTTGACCAATTTCAGGCACCGAAAGGACTTTAAACACACTTATTTTAGTTGAACAAGTCATAATTCACATCCAACAGTCATTTAGAGTCTAAAGATTAAATGTTAAAATTTCATCCATATTGACCATTTTGGGAAAGTTCGACAGGTCCGGAGTCATCGTTTTTCATCAGAAAATTGATTTTTTGGAGTGTACCAAAAATGATTCAAAATGTCAATTGGATCGTGCCTCATGTTGAATAACCGCTTTTGAAACCCTCACAGTGACCAAAATTGCCAATTTTACAGAGCTTTGCTTACTCAAAAGCTTCCATTTTGACCAATATCAGGCTCCGAAATGACTTTAAACACACTTTTTTTAGTTGAACAAGTCATAATTCACATCCAACAGTCATTTAGAGTCAAAAGAGTAAAAGTTAAAATTTCATCCATGTTGACCATTTTGGGAAATTCGACAGGTCCGGAGTCATCGTTTTTCATCGGAAAATTGATTTTTTGGAGTGTACCAAAAATGATTCAAAATGTCAATTGGATCGTGCCTCATGTTGAATAACCACTTTTGAAACCCTCACAGTGACCAAAATTGCCATTTTTACAGAGTTTTGCTTACTCAAAAGCTTCCATTTTGACCAATTTCAGGCACCGAAAGGACTTTAAACACACTTATTTTAGTTGAACAAGTCATAATTCACATCCAACAGTCATTTAGAGTCAAAAGATTAAAAGTTAACATTTCATCCATGTTGACCATTTTGGGAAAGTTCGACAGGTCCGGAGTCATCGTTTTTCATCGGAAAATCGATTTTTTAGAGTGTACCAAAAATGATTCAAAATGTCAATTGGATCGTGCCTCCTGTTGAATAACCGCTTTTGAAGCCCTCACAGTGACCAAAATTGCCATTTTTACAGAGCTTTGCTTACTCAAAAGCTTCCATTTTGACCAATTTCAGGCACCGAAAGGACTTTAAACACACTTATTTTAGTTGAACAAGTCAAAATTCACATCCAACAGGCATTTAGAGTCAAAAGATTAAAAGTTAAAATTTCATCCATGTTGACCATTTTGGGAAAGTTCGACAGGTCCGGAGTCATCGTTTTTCATAGAAAAATCGATTTTTTCGAGTGCACCAAAAATGATTCAAAATGTCAACTGGATTGTCCCTCATGTTGAATAACCACTTTTGAAACCCTCACAGTGGGCAAAATTGTCATTTTTACAGAGCTTTGCTTACTCAAAAGCTTCCATTTTGACCAATTTCAGGCACCGAAAGGACTTTAAACACACTTATTTTAGTTGAACAAGTCAAAATTCACATCCAACAGGCATTTAGAGTCAAAAGATTAAAAGTTACAATTTCATCCATGTTGACCATTTTGGGAAAGTTTGACAGGTCCGGAGTCATCGTTTTTCATAGGAAAATCGTTTTTTCGAGTGTACCAAAAATGATTCAAAATGTCAACTGGATTGTCCCTCATGTTGAATAACCACTTTTGAAACCCTCACAGTGACCAAAATTGCCATTTTTACAGAGTTTTTCTTACTCAAAAGCTTCCATTTTGAGCAATTTAAGTCACCGAAATGACTTTAAACACACTTATTTTAGTTGAACAAGTCATAATTCACATCCAACAGTCATTTAGGGTCAAAAGATTAAAAGTTAAAATTTCATCCATGTTGACCATTTTGGAAAAGTTCGACAGGTCCGGAGTCATCGTTTTTCATCAGAAAATTGATTTTTTGGAGTGTTCCAAAAATGATTCAAAATGTCAATTGGATCGTGCCTCATGTTGAATAACCACTTTTGAAACCCTCACAGTGGCCAACATTGTCATTTTTACAGAGCTTTGCTTACTCAAAAGCTTCCATTTTGACCAATTTCAGGCACCGAGAGGACTTTAAACACACTTATTTTAGTTGAACAAGTCAAAATTCACATCCAACAGGCATTTAGAGTCAAAAGATTAAAAGTTGAAATTTCATCCATGTTGACCATTTTGGGAAAGTTCGACAGGTCCGGAGTCATCGTTTTTCATCAGAAAATTGATTTTTTGGAGTGTACCAAAAATGATTCAAAATGTCAATTGGATCGTGCCTCATGTTGAATATCCACTTTTGAAACCCTCACAGTGACCAAAATTGCCATTTTTACAGAGTTTTGCTTACTCAAAAGCTTCCATTTTGACAAATTTCAGGCACCAAAATGACTTTAAACACAGTTTTTTTAGTTGAACAAGTCAAAATTCACATCCAATCGGCATTTAGAGTCAAAAGATTAAAAGTTAAAATTTCATCCATGTTGACCATGTTGGGAAAGTTCGACAAGTCCGGAGTCATCGTTTTTCATCGGAAAATTGATTTTTTGGAGTGTACCAAAAATGATTCAAAATGTCAATTGGATCGTGCCTCATGTTGAATAACCACTTTTGAAACCCTCACAGTGGCCAAAATTGTCATTTTTACAGAGCTTTGCTTATTCAAAAGCTTCCATTTTGACCAATTTCAGGCACCGAGAGGACTGTAAACACACTTATTTTAGTTGAACAAGTCAAAATTCACATCCAACAGGCATTTAGAGTAAACAGATTAAAAGTTAAAATTTCATCATGTTGACCATTTTGGGAAAGTTCGACAGGTCTGGAGTCATCGTTTTTCATCAGAAAATTGATTTTTTTGGAGTGTACCAAAAATGATTCAAAATGTCAATTGGATCGTGCCTCATGTTGAATAACCACTTTTGAAACCCTCACAGTAGCCAAAATTGTCATTTTTACAGAGCTTTGCTTACTCAAAAGCTTCCATTTTGACCAATTTCAGGCACCGAAAGGACTTTAAACACACTTATTTTAGTTGAACAAGTCATAATTCACATCCAACAGTCGTTTAGAGTCAAAAGATTAAAAGTTAAAATTTCATCCATGTTGACCATTTTTGGAAAGTTCGACAGGTCCGGAGTCATCGTTTTTCATCACAAAATTGATTTTTTGGAGTTTACCAAAAATGATTCAAAATGTCAATTGGATCGTGCCTCATGTTGAATAACCACTTTTGAAACCCTCACAGTGGCCAACATTGTCATTTTTACAGAGCTTTGCTTACTCAAAAGCTTCCATTTTGACCAATTTCAGGCACCGAAAGGACTTTAAACACACTTATTTTAGTTGAACAAGTCAAAATTCACATCCAACAGGCATTTAGAGTCAAAAGATTAAAAGTTAAAATTTCATCCATGTTGACCATTTTGGGAAAGTTCGACAGGTCCGGAGTCATCGTTTTTCATCAGAAAATTGATTTTTTGGAGTGTACCAAAAATGATTCAAAATGTCAATTGGATCGTGCCTCATGTTGAATATCCACTTTTGAAACCCTCACAGTGACCAAAATTGCCATTTTTACAGAGTTTTGCTTACTCAAAAGCTTCCATTTTGACAAATTTCAGGCACCAAAATGACTTTAAACACAGTTTTTTTAGTTGAACAAGTCAAAATTCACATCCAATCGGCATTTAGAGTCAAAAGATTAAAAGTTAAAATTTCATCCATGTTGACCATGTTGGGAAAGTTCGACAAGTCCGGAGTCATCGTTTTTCATCGGAAAATTGATTTTTTGGAGTGTATCAAAAATGATTCAAAATGTCAATTGGATCGTGCCTCATGTTGAATAACCACTTTTGAAACCCTCACAGTGGCCAAAATTGTCATTTGTACAGAGCTTTGCTTATTCAAAAGCTTCCATTTTGACCAATTTCAGGCACCGAGAGGACTGTAAACACACTTATTTTAGTTGAACAAGTCAAAATTCACATCCAACAGGCATTTAGAGTCAAAAGATTAAAAGTTACAATTTCATCCATGTTGACCATTTTGGGAAAGTTCGACAAGTCCGGAGTCATCGTTTTTCATAGGAAAATCGTTTTTTTCGAGTGTACCAAAAATGATTCAAAATTTCAACTGGATTGTCCCTCATGTTGAATAACCACTTTTGAAACCCTCACAGTGACCAAAATTGCCATTTTTACAGAGTTTTTCTTACTCAAAAGCTTCCATTTTGAGCAATTTAAGTCACCGAAATGACTTTAAACACACTTATTTTAGTTGAACAAGTCATAATTCACATCCAACAGTCATTTAGGGTCAAAAGATTAAAAGTTAAAATTTCATCCATGTTGACCATTTTGGAAAAGTTCGACAGGTCCGGAGTCATCGTTTTTCATCAGAAAACTTATTTTTTGGAGTGTACCAAAAATGATTCAAAATGTCAATTGGATCGTGCCTCATGTTGAATAACCACTTTTGAAACCCTCACAGTGACCAAAATTGCCATTTTTACAGAGCTTTGCTTACTCAAAAGCTTCCATTTTGACAAATTTCAGGCACCAAAATGACTTTAAACACACTTTTTTTAGTTGAACAAGTCAAAATTCACATCCAACGGGCATTTAGAGTCAACAGATTAAAAGTTAAAATTTCATCATGTTGACCATTTTGGGAAAGTTCGACAAGTCCGGAGTCATCGTTTTTCATCGGAAAATTGATTTTTTGGAGTGTACCAAAAATGATTCAAAATGTCAATTGGATCGTGCCTCATGTTGAATAACCACTTTTGAAACCCTCACAGTGGCCAAAATTGTCATTTTTACAGAGCTTTGCTTATTCAAAAGCTTCCATTTTGACCAATTTCAGGCACCGAGAGGACTGTAAACACACTTATTTTAGTTGAACAAGTCAAAATTCACATCCAACAGGCATTTAGAGTCAAAAGATTAAAAGTTAACATTTCATCCATGTTGACCATTTTGGGAAAGTTCGACAGGTCCGGAGTCATCGTTTTTCATCGGAAAATCGATTTTTTGGAGTGTACCAAAAATGATTCAAAATGTCAACTGGATTGTGCCTCATGTTGAATAACCACTTTTGAAACCCTCACAATGACCAAAATTGCCATTTTTACAGAGTTTTGCTTACTCAAAAGCTTCCATTTTGACCAATTTCAGGCACCAAAATGACTTTAAACACAGTTTTTTTAGTTGAACAAGTCAAAATTCACATCCAATCGGCATTTAGAGTCAAAAGATTAAAAGTTAAAATTTCATCCATGTTGACCATGTTGGGAAAGTTCGACAAGTCCGGAGTCATCGTTTTTTATCGGAAAATTGATTTTTTGGAGTGTACCAAAAATGATTCAAAATGTCAATTGGATCGTGCCTCATGTTGAATAACCACTTTTGAAACCCTCACAGTGGCCAAAATTGTCATTTTTACAGAGCTTTGCTTATTCAAAAGCTTCCATTTTGACCAATTTCAGGCACCGAGAGGACTGTAAACACACTTATTTTAGTTGAACAAGTCAAAATTCACATCCAACAGGCATTTAGAGTCAAAAGATTAAAAGTTACAATTTCATCCATGTTGACCATTTTGGGAAAGTTCGACAAGTCCGGAGTCATCGTTTTTCATAGGAAAATCGTTTTTTTCGAGTGTACCAAAAATGATTCAAAATTTCAACTGGATTGTCCCTCATGTTGAATAACCACTTTTGAAACCCTCACAGTGACCAAAATTGCCATTTTTACAGAGTTTTTCTTACTCAAAAGCTTCCATTTTGAGCAATTTAAGTCACCGAAATGACTTTAAACACACTTATTTTAGTTGAACAAGTCATAATTCACATCCAACAGTCATTTAGGGTCAAAAGATTAAAAGTTAAAATTTCATCCATGTTGACCATTTTGGAAAAGTTCGACAGGTCCGGAGTCATCGTTTTTCATCAGAAAATTTATTTTTTGGAGTGTACCAAAAATGATTCAAAATGTCAATTGGATCGTGCCTCATGTTGAATAACCACTTTTGAAACCCTCACAGTGACCAAAATTGCCATTTTTACAGAGCTTTGCTTACTCAAAAGCTTCCATTTTGACAAATTTCAGGCACCAAAATGACTTTAAACACACTTTTTTTAGTTGAACAAGTCAAAATTCACATCCAACGGGCATTTAGAGTCAACAGATTAAAAGTTAAAATTTCATCATGTTGACCATTTTGGGAAAGTTCGACAAGTCCGGAGTCATCGTTTTTCATCGGAAAATTGATTTTTTGGAGTGTACCAAAAATGATTCAAAATGTCAATTGGATCGTGCCTCATGTTGAATAACCACTTTTGAAACCCTCACAGTGGCCAAAATTGTCATTTTTACAGAGCTTTGCTTATTCAAAAGCTTCCATTTTGACCAATTTCAGGCACCGAGAGGACTGTAAACACACTTATTTTAGTTGAACAAGTCAAAATTCACATCCAACAGGCATTTAGAGTCAAAAGATTAAAAGTTAACATTTCATCCATGTTGACCATTTTGGGAAAGTTCGACAGGTCCGGAGTCATCGTTTTTCATCGGAAAATCGATTTTTTGGAGTGTACCAAAAATGATTCAAAATGTCAACTGGATTGTGCCTCATGTTGAATAACCACTTTTGAAACCCTCACAATGACCAAAATTGCCATTTTTACAGAGTTTTGCTTACTCAAAAGCTTCCATTTTGACCAATTTCAGGCACCGAAAGGACTTTAAACACACTTATTTTAGTTGAACAAGTCATAACTCACATCCAACAGTCATTTAGATTCAAAAGATTCAAAGTTAAAATTTCATCCATGTTGACCATTTTGGGAAAGTACGACAGGTCCGGAGTCATCGTTTTTCATCAGAAAATTGATTTTTTGGAGTGTTCCAAAAATGATTCAAAATGTCAATTGGATCGTGCCTCATGTTGAATAACCACTTTTGAAACCCTCACAGTAGCCAAAATTGTCATTTTTACAGAGCTTTGCTTACTCAAAAGCTTCCATTTTGACCAATTTCAGGCACCGAAAGGACTTTAAACACACTTATTTTAGTTGAACAAGTCATAATTCACATCCAACAGTCGTTTAGAGTCAAAAGATTAAAAGTTAAAATTTCATCCATGTTGACCATTTTGGGAAAGTTCGACAGGTCCGGAGTCATCGTTTTTCATCAGAAAATTGATTTTTTGGAGTGTACCAAAAATGATTCAAAATGTCAATTGGATCGTGCCTCATGTTGAATATCCACTTTTGAAACCCTCACAGTGACCAAAATTGCCATTTTTACAGAGTTTTGCTTACTCAAAAGCTTCCATTTTGACAAATTTCAGGCACCAAAATGACTTTAAACACAGTTTTTTTAGTTGAACAAGTCAAAATTCACATCCAATCGGCATTTAGAGTCAAAAGATTAAAAGTTAAAATTTCATCCATGTTGACCATGTTGGGAAAGTTCGACAAGTCCGGAGTCATCGTTTTTCATCGGAAAATTGATTTTTTGGAGTGTATCAAAAATGATTCAAAATGTCAATTGGATCGTGCCTCATGTTGAATAACCACTTTTGAAACCCTCACAGTGGCCAAAATTGTCATTTGTACAGAGCTTTGCTTATTCAAAAGCTTCCATTTTGACCAATTTCAGGCACCGAGAGGACTGTAAACACACTTATTTTAGTTGAACAAGTCAAAATTCACATCCAACAGGCATTTAGAGTCAAAAGATTAAAAGTTACAATTTCATCCATGTTGACCATTTTGGGAAAGTTCGACAAGTCCGGAGTCATCGTTTTTCATAGGAAAATCGTTTTTTTCGAGTGTACCAAAAATGATTCAAAATTTCAACTGGATTGTCCCTCATGTTGAATAACCACTTTTGAAACCCTCACAGTGACCAAAATTGCCATTTTTACAGAGTTTTTCTTACTCAAAAGCTTCCATTTTGAGCAATTTAAGTCACCGAAATGACTTTAAACACACTTATTTTAGTTGAACAAGTCATAATTCACATCCAACAGTCATTTAGGGTCAAAAGATTAAAAGTTAAAATTTCATCCATGTTGACCATTTTGGAAAAGTTCGACAGGTCCGGAGTCATCGTTTTTCATCAGAAAACTTATTTTTTGGAGTGTACCAAAAATGATTCAAAATGTCAATTGGATCGTGCCTCATGTTGAATAACCACTTTTGAAACCCTCACAGTGACCAAAATTGCCATTTTTACAGAGCTTTGCTTACTCAAAAGCTTCCATTTTGACAAATTTCAGGCACCAAAATGACTTTAAACACACTTTTTTTAGTTGAACAAGTCAAAATTCACATCCAACGGGCATTTAGAGTCAACAGATTAAAAGTTAAAATTTCATCATGTTGACCATTTTGGGAAAGTTCGACAAGTCCGGAGTCATCGTTTTTCATCGGAAAATTGATTTTTTGGAGTGTACCAAAAATGATTCAAAATGTCAATTGGATCGTGCCTCATGTTGAATAACCACTTTTGAAACCCTCACAGTGGCCAAAATTGTCATTTTTACAGAGCTTTGCTTATTCAAAAGCTTCCATTTTGACCAATTTCAGGCACCGAGAGGACTGTAAACACACTTATTTTAGTTGAACAAGTCAAAATTCACATCCAACAGGCATTTAGAGTCAAAAGATTAAAAGTTAACATTTCATCCATGTTGACCATTTTGGGAAAGTTCGACAGGTCCGGAGTCATCGTTTTTCATCGGAAAATCGATTTTTTGGAGTGTACCAAAAATGATTCAAAATGTCAACTGGATTGTGCCTCATGTTGAATAACCACTTTTGAAACCCTCACAATGACCAAAATTGCCATTTTTACAGAGTTTTGCTTACTCAAAAGCTTCCATTTTGACCAATTTCAGGCACCAAAATGACTTTAAACACAGTTTTTTTAGTTGAACAAGTCAAAATTCACATCCAATCGGCATTTAGAGTCAAAAGATTAAAAGTTAAAATTTCATCCATGTTGACCATGTTGGGAAAGTTCGACAAGTCCGGAGTCATCGTTTTTTATCGGAAAATTGATTTTTTGGAGTGTACCAAAAATGATTCAAAATGTCAATTGGATCGTGCCTCATGTTGAATAACCACTTTTGAAACCCTCACAGTGGCCAAAATTGTCATTTTTACAGAGCTTTGCTTATTCAAAAGCTTCCATTTTGACCAATTTCAGGCACCGAGAGGACTGTAAACACACTTATTTTAGTTGAACAAGTCAAAATTCACATCCAACAGGCATTTAGAGTCAAAAGATTAAAAGTTACAATTTCATCCATGTTGACCATTTTGGGAAAGTTCGACAAGTCCGGAGTCATCGTTTTTCATAGGAAAATCGTTTTTTTCGAGTGTACCAAAAATGATTCAAAATTTCAACTGGATTGTCCCTCATGTTGAATAACCACTTTTGAAACCCTCACAGTGACCAAAATTGCCATTTTTACAGAGTTTTTCTTACTCAAAAGCTTCCATTTTGAGCAATTTAAGTCACCGAAATGACTTTAAACACACTTATTTTAGTTGAACAAGTCATAATTCACATCCAACAGTCATTTAGGGTCAAAAGATTAAAAGTTAAAATTTCATCCATGTTGACCATTTTGGAAAAGTTCGACAGGTCCGGAGTCATCGTTTTTCATCAGAAAATTTATTTTTTGGAGTGTACCAAAAATGATTCAAAATGTCAATTGGATCGTGCCTCATGTTGAATAACCACTTTTGAAACCCTCACAGTGACCAAAATTGCCATTTTTACAGAGCTTTGCTTACTCAAAAGCTTCCATTTTGACAAATTTCAGGCACCAAAATGACTTTAAACACACTTTTTTTAGTTGAACAAGTCAAAATTCACATCCAACGGGCATTTAGAGTCAACAGATTAAAAGTTAAAATTTCATCATGTTGACCATTTTGGGAAAGTTCGACAAGTCCGGAGTCATCGTTTTTCATCGGAAAATTGATTTTTTGGAGTGTACCAAAAATGATTCAAAATGTCAATTGGATCGTGCCTCATGTTGAATAACCACTTTTGAAACCCTCACAGTGGCCAAAATTGTCATTTTTACAGAGCTTTGCTTATTCAAAAGCTTCCATTTTGACCAATTTCAGGCACCGAGAGGACTGTAAACACACTTATTTTAGTTGAACAAGTCAAAATTCACATCCAACAGGCATTTAGAGTCAAAAGATTAAAAGTTAACATTTCATCCATGTTGACCATTTTGGGAAAGTTCGACAGGTCCGGAGTCATCGTTTTTCATCGGAAAATCGATTTTTTGGAGTGTACCAAAAATGATTCAAAATGTCAACTGGATTGTGCCTCATGTTGAATAACCACTTTTGAAACCCTCACAATGACCAAAATTGCCATTTTTACAGAGTTTTGCTTACTCAAAAGCTTCCATTTTGACCAATTTCAGGCACCGAAAGGACTTTAAACACACTTATTTTAGTTGAACAAGTCATAACTCACATCCAACAGTCATTTAGATTCAAAAGATTCAAAGTTAAAATTTCATCCATGTTGACCATTTTGGGAAAGTACGACAGGTCCGGAGTCATCGTTTTTCATCAGAAAATTGATTTTTTGGAGTGTTCCAAAAATGATTCAAAATGTCAATTGGATCGTGCCTCATGTTGAATAACCACTTTTGAAACCCTCACAGTAGCCAAAATTGTCATTTTTACAGAGCTTTGCTTACTCAAAAGCTTCCATTTTGACCAATTTCAGGCACCGAAAGGACTTTAAACACACTTATTTTAGTTGAACAAGTCATAATTCACATCCAACAGTCGTTTAGAGTCAAAAGATTAAAAGTTAAAATTTCATCCATGTTGACCATGTTGGGAAAGTTCGACAAGTCCGGAGTCATCGTTTTTCATCGGAAAATTGATTTTTTGGAGTGTATCAAAAATGATTCAAAATGTCAATTGGATCGTGCCTCATGTTGAATAACCACTTTTGAAACCCTCACAGTGGCCAAAATTGTCATTTGTACAGAGCTTTGCTTATTCAAAAGCTTCCATTTTGACCAATTTCAGGCACCGAGAGGACTGTAAACACACTTATTTTAGTTGAACAAGTCAAAATTCACATCCAACAGGCATTTAGAGTCAAAAGATTAAAAGTTACAATTTCATCCATGTTGACCATTTTGGGAAAGTTCGACAAGTCCGGAGTCATCGTTTTTCATAGGAAAATCGTTTTTTTCGAGTGTACCAAAAATGATTCAAAATTTCAACTGGATTGTCCCTCATGTTGAATAACCACTTTTGAAACCCTCACAGTGACCAAAATTGCCATTTTTACAGAGTTTTTCTTACTCAAAAGCTTCCATTTTGAGCAATTTAAGTCACCGAAATGACTTTAAACACACTTATTTTAGTTGAACAAGTCATAATTCACATCCAACAGTCATTTAGGGTCAAAAGATTAAAAGTTAAAATTTCATCCATGTTGACCATTTTGGAAAAGTTCGACAGGTCCGGAGTCATCGTTTTTCATCAGAAAACTTATTTTTTGGAGTGTACCAAAAATGATTCAAAATGTCAATTGGATCGTGCCTCATGTTGAATAACCACTTTTGAAACCCTCACAGTGACCAAAATTGCCATTTTTACAGAGCTTTGCTTACTCAAAAGCTTCCATTTTGACAAATTTCAGGCACCAAAATGACTTTAAACACACTTTTTTTAGTTGAACAAGTCAAAATTCACATCCAACGGGCATTTAGAGTCAACAGATTAAAAGTTAAAATTTCATCATGTTGACCATTTTGGGAAAGTTCGACAAGTCCGGAGTCATCGTTTTTCATCGGAAAATTGATTTTTTGGAGTGTACCAAAAATGATTCAAAATGTCAATTGGATCGTGCCTCATGTTGAATAACCACTTTTGAAACCCTCACAGTGGCCAAAATTGTCATTTTTACAGAGCTTTGCTTATTCAAAAGCTTCCATTTTGACCAATTTCAGGCACCGAGAGGACTGTAAACACACTTATTTTAGTTGAACAAGTCAAAATTCACATCCAACAGGCATTTAGAGTCAAAAGATTAAAAGTTAACATTTCATCCATGTTGACCATTTTGGGAAAGTTCGACAGGTCCGGAGTCATCGTTTTTCATCGGAAAATCGATTTTTTGGAGTGTACCAAAAATGATTCAAAATGTCAACTGGATTGTGCCTCATGTTGAATAACCACTTTTGAAACCCTCACAATGACCAAAATTGCCATTTTTACAGAGTTTTGCTTACTCAAAAGCTTCCATTTTGACCAATTTCAGGCACCAAAATGACTTTAAACACAGTTTTTTTAGTTGAACAAGTCAAAATTCACATCCAATCGGCATTTAGAGTCAAAAGATTAAAAGTTAAAATTTCATCCATGTTGACCATGTTGGGAAAGTTCGACAAGTCCGGAGTCATCGTTTTTTATCGGAAAATTGATTTTTTGGAGTGTACCAAAAATGATTCAAAATGTCAATTGGATCGTGCCTCATGTTGAATAACCACTTTTGAAACCCTCACAGTGGCCAAAATTGTCATTTTTACAGAGCTTTGCTTATTCAAAAGCTTCCATTTTGACCAATTTCAGGCACCGAGAGGACTGTAAACACACTTATTTTAGTTGAACAAGTCAAAATTCACATCCAACAGGCATTTAGAGTCAAAAGATTAAAAGTTACAATTTCATCCATGTTGACCATTTTGGGAAAGTTCGACAAGTCCGGAGTCATCGTTTTTCATAGGAAAATCGTTTTTTTCGAGTGTACCAAAAATGATTCAAAATTTCAACTGGATTGTCCCTCATGTTGAATAACCACTTTTGAAACCCTCACAGTGACCAAAATTGCCATTTTTACAGAGTTTTTCTTACTCAAAAGCTTCCATTTTGAGCAATTTAAGTCACCGAAATGACTTTAAACACACTTATTTTAGTTGAACAAGTCATAATTCACATCCAACAGTCATTTAGGGTCAAAAGATTAAAAGTTAAAATTTCATCCATGTTGACCATTTTGGAAAAGTTCGACAGGTCCGGAGTCATCGTTTTTCATCAGAAAATTTATTTTTTGGAGTGTACCAAAAATGATTCAAAATGTCAATTGGATCGTGCCTCATGTTGAATAACCACTTTTGAAACCCTCACAGTGACCAAAATTGCCATTTTTACAGAGCTTTGCTTACTCAAAAGCTTCCATTTTGACAAATTTCAGGCACCAAAATGACTTTAAACACACTTTTTTTAGTTGAACAAGTCAAAATTCACATCCAACGGGCATTTAGAGTCAACAGATTAAAAGTTAAAATTTCATCATGTTGACCATTTTGGGAAAGTTCGACAAGTCCGGAGTCATCGTTTTTCATCGGAAAATTGATTTTTTGGAGTGTACCAAAAATGATTCAAAATGTCAATTGGATCGTGCCTCATGTTGAATAACCACTTTTGAAACCCTCACAGTGGCCAAAATTGTCATTTTTACAGAGCTTTGCTTATTCAAAAGCTTCCATTTTGACCAATTTCAGGCACCGAGAGGACTGTAAACACACTTATTTTAGTTGAACAAGTCAAAATTCACATCCAACAGGCATTTAGAGTCAAAAGATTAAAAGTTAACATTTCATCCATGTTGACCATTTTGGGAAAGTTCGACAGGTCCGGAGTCATCGTTTTTCATCGGAAAATCGATTTTTTGGAGTGTACCAAAAATGATTCAAAATGTCAACTGGATTGTGCCTCATGTTGAATAACCACTTTTGAAACCCTCACAATGACCAAAATTGCCATTTTTACAGAGTTTTGCTTACTCAAAAGCTTCCATTTTGACCAATTTCAGGCACCGAAAGGACTTTAAACACACTTATTTTAGTTGAACAAGTCATAACTCACATCCAACAGTCATTTAGATTCAAAAGATTCAAAGTTAAAATTTCATCCATGTTGACCATTTTGGGAAAGTACGACAGGTCCGGAGTCATCGTTTTTCATCAGAAAATTGATTTTTTGGAGTGTTCCAAAAATGATTCAAAATGTCAATTGGATCGTGCCTCATGTTGAATAACCACTTTTGAAACCCTCACAGTAGCCAAAATTGTCATTTTTACAGAGCTTTGCTTACTCAAAAGCTTCCATTTTGACCAATTTCAGGCACCGAAAGGACTTTAAACACACTTATTTTAGTTGAACAAGTCATAATTCACATCCAACAGTCGTTTAGAGTCAAAAGATTAAAAGTTAAAATTTCATCCATGTTGACCATTTTTGGAAAGTTCGACAGGTCCGGAGTCATCATTTTTCATCACAAAATTGATTTTTTGGAGTTTACCAAAAATGATTCAAAATGTCAATTGGATCGTGCCTCATGTTGAATAACCACTTTTGAAACCCTCACAGTGGCCAACATTGTCATTTTTACAGAGCTTTGCTTACTCAAAAGCTTCCATTTTGACCAATTTCAGGCACCGAAAGGACTTTAAACACACTTATTTTAGTTGAACAAGTCAAAATTCACATCCAACAGGCATTTAGAGTCAAAAGATTAAAAGTTAAAATTTCATCCATGTTGACCATTTTGGGAAAGTTCGACAGGTCCGGAGTCATCGTTTTTCATCAGAAAATTGATTTTTTGGAGTGTACCAAAAATGATTCAAAATGTCAATTGGATCGTGCCTCATGTTGAATATCCACTTTTGAAACCCTCACAGTGACCAAAATTGCCATTTTTACAGAGTTTTGCTTACTCAAAAGCTTCCATTTTGACAAATTTCAGGCACCAAAATGACTTTAAACACAGTTTTTTTAGTTGAACAAGTCAAAATTCACATCCAATCGGCATTTAGAGTCAAAAGATTAAAAGTTAAAATTTCATCCATGTTGACCATGTTGGGAAAGTTCGACAAGTCCGGAGTCATCGTTTTTCATCGGAAAATTGATTTTTTGGAGTGTACCAAAAATGATTCAAAATGTCAATTGGATCGTGCCTCATGTTGAATAACCACTTTTGAAACCCTCACAGTGGCCAAAATTGTCATTTTTACAGAGATTTGCTTATTCAAAAGCTTCCATTTTGACCAATTTCAGGCACCGAGAGGACTGTAAACACACTTATTTTAGTTGAACAAGTCAAAATTCACATCCAACAGGCATTTAGAGTAAACAGATTAAAAGTTAAAATTTCATCATGTTGACCATTTTGGGAAAGTTCGACAGGTCTGGAGTCATCGTTTTTCATCAGAAAATTGATTTTTTTGGAGTGTACCAAAAATGATTCAAAATGTCAATTGGATCGTGCCTCATGTTGAATAACCACTTTTGAAACCCTCACAGTAGCCAAAATTGTCATTTTTACAGAGTTTGCTTACTCAAAAGCTTCCATTTTGACCAATTTCAGGCACCGAAAGGACTTTAAACACACTTATTTTAGTTGAACAAGTCATAATTCACATCCAACAGTCGTTTAGAGTCAAAAGATTAAAAGTTAAAATTTCATCCATGTTGACCATTTTTGGAAAGTTCGACAGGTCCGGAGTCATCGTTTTTCATCACAAAATTGATTTTTTGGAGTTGACCAAAAATGATTCAAAATGTCAATTGGATCGTGCCTCATGTTGAATAACCACTTTTGAAGCCCTCACAGTGGCCAACATTGTCATTTTTACAGAGCTTTGCTTACTCAAAAGCTTCCATTTTGACCAATTTCAGGCACCGAAAGGACTTTAAACACACTTATTTTAGTTGAACAAGTCAAAATTCACATCCAACAGGCATTTAGAGTCAAAAGATTAAAAGTTAAAATTTCATCCATGTTGACCATTTTGGGAAAGTTCGACAGGTCCGGAGTCATCGTTTTTCATTAGAAAATTGATTTTTTGGAGTGTACCAAAAATGATTCAAAATGTCAATTGGATCGTGCCTCATGTTGAATATCCACTTTTGAAACCCTCACAGTGACCAAAATTGCCATTTTTACAGAGTTTTGCTTACTCAAAAGCTTCCATTTTGACAAATTTCAGGCACCAAAATGACTTTAAACACAGTTTTTTTAGTTGAACAAGTCAAAATTCACATCCAATCGGCATTTAGAGTCAAAAGATTAAAAGTTAAAATTTCATCCATGTTGACCATGTTGGGAAAGTTCGACAAGTCCGGAGTCATCGTTTTTCATCGGAAAATTGATTTTTTGGAGTGTACCAAAAATGATTCAAAATGTCAATTGGATCGTGCCTCATGTTGAATAACCACTTTTGAAACCCTCACAGTAGCCAAAATTGTCATTTTTACAGAGCTTTGCTTATTCAAAAGCTTCCATTTTGACCAATTTCAGGCACCGAGAGGACTGTAAACACACTTATTTTAGTTGAACAAGTCAAAATTCACATCCAACAGGCATTTAGAGTCAAAAGATTAAAAGTTACAATTTCATCCATGTTGACCATTTTGGGAAAGTTCGACAAGTCCGGAGTCATCGTTTTTCATAGGAAAATCGTTTTTTTCGAGTGTACCAAAAATGATTCAAAATTTCAACTGGATTGTCCCTCATGTTGAATAACCACTTTTGAAACCCTCACAGTGACCAAAATTGCCATTTTTACAGAGTTTTTCTTACTCAAAAGCTTCCATTTTGACCAATTTCAGGCACCAAAATGACTTTAAACACAGTTTTTTTAGTTGAACAAGTCATAATTCACATCCAACAGTCATTTAGGGTCAAAAGATTAAAAGTTAAAATTTCATCCATGTTGACCATTTTGGAAAAGTTCGACAGGTCCGGAGTCATCGTTTTTCATCAGAAAATTAATTTTTTGGAGTGTACCAAAAATGATTCAAAATGTCAATTGGATCGTGCCTCATGTTGAATAACCACTTTTGAAACCCTCACAGTGACCAAAATTGCCATTTTTACAGAGTTTTGCTTACTCAAAAGATTCCATTTTGACCAATTTCAGGCACCGAAATGACTTTAAACACACTTATTTTAGTTAAACAAGTCAACATTTTCATCCAACAGGCATTTAGAGTCAAAAGATTAAAAGTTAAAATTTCATCCATATTGACCATTTTGGGAAAGTTCGACAGGTCCGGAGTCATCGTTTTTCATCACAAAATTGATTTTTTGGAGTTTACCAAAAATGATTCAAAATGTCAATTGGATCGTGCCTCATGTTGAATAACCACTTTTGAAACCCTCACAGTGGCCAACATTGTCATTTTTACAGAGCTTTGCTTACTCAAAAGCTTCCATTTTGACCAATTTCAGGCACCGAAAGGACTTTAAACACACTTATTTTAGTTGAACAAGTCAAAATTCACATCCAACAGGCATTTAGAGTCAAAAGATTAAAAGTTAAAATTTCATCCATGTTGACCATTTTGGGAAAGTTCGACAGGTCCGGAGTCATCGTTTTTCATCAGAAAATTGATTTTTTGGAGGGTACCAAAAATGATTCAAAATGTCAATTGGATCGTGCCTCATGTTGAATAACCACTTTTGAAACCCTCACAGTGACCAAAATTGCCATTTTTACAGAGCTTTGCTTACTCAAAAGCTTCCATTTTGACAAATTTCAGGCACCAAAATGACTTTAAACACACTTTTTTTAGTTGAACAAGTCAAAATTCACATCCAACGGGCATTTAGAGTCAACAGATGAAAAGTTAAAATGTCATCATGTTGACCATTTTGGGAAAGTTCGACAAGTCCGGAGTCATCGTTTTTCATCGGAAAATTGATTTTTTGGAGTGTACCAAAAATGATTCAAAATGTCAATTGGATCGTGCCTCATGTTGAATAACCACTTTTGAAACCCTCACAGTGGCCAAAATTGTCATTTTTACAGAGCTTTGCTTATTCAAAAGCTTCCATTTTGACCAATTTCAGGCACCGAGAGGACTGTAAACACACTTATTTTAGTTGAACAAGTCAAAATTCACATCCAACAGGCATTTAGAGTCAAAAGATTAAAAGTTAACATTTCATCCATGTTGACCATTTTGGGAAAGTTCGACAGGTCCGGAGTCATTGTTTTTCATCGGAAAATCGATTTTTTGGAGTGTACCAAAAATGATTCAAAATGTCAACTGGATTGTGCCTCATGTTGAATAACCACTTTTGAAACCCTCACAGTGGCCAAAATTGTCATTTTTACAGAGCTTTGCTTATTCAAAAGCTTCCATTTTGACCAATTTCAGGCACCGAGAGGACTGTAAACACACTTATTTTAGTTGAACAAGTCAAAATTCACATCCAACAGGCATTTAGAGTCAAAAGATTAAAAGTTAAAATTTCATCCATGTTGACCATTTTGGGAAAGTTCGACAGGTCCGGAGTCATCGTTTTTCATAGAAAAATCAATTTTTTCGAGTGCACCAAAAATGATTCAAAATGTCAACTGGATTGTCCCTCATGTTGAATAACCACTTTTGAAACCCTCACAGTGGGCAAAATTGTCATTTTTACAGAGCTTTGCTTACTCAAAAGCTTCCATTTTGACCAATTTCAGGCACCGAAAGGACTTTAAACACACTTATTTTAGTTGAACAAGTCAAAATTCACATCCAACAGGCATTTAGAGTCAAAAGATTAAAAGTTACAATTTCATCCATGTTGACCATTTTGGGAAAGTTTGACAGGTCCGGAGTCATCGTTTTTCATAGGAAAATCGTTTTTTTCGAGTGTACCAAAAATGATTCAAAATGTCAACTGGATTGTCCCTCGTGTTGAATAACCACTTTTGAAACCCTCACAGTGACCAAAATTGCCATTTTTACAGAGTTTTTCTTACTCAAAAGCTTCCATTTTGAGCAATTTAAGTCACCGAAATGACTTTAAACACACTTATTTTAGTTGAACAAGTCATAATTCACATCCAACAGTCATTTAGGGTCAAAAGATTAAAAGTTAAAATTTCATCCATGTTGACCATTTTGGAAAAGTTCGACAGGTCCGGAGTCATCGTTTTTCATCAGAAAATTTATTTTTTGGAGTGTACCAAAAATGATTCAAAATGTCAATTGGATCGTGCCTCATGTTGAATAACCACTTTTGAAACCCTCACAGTGACCAAAATTGCCATTTTTACAGAGCTTTGCTTACTCAAAAGCTTCCATTTTGACAAATTTCAGGCACCAAAATGACTTTAAACACACTTTTTTTAGTTGAACAAGTCAAAATTCACATCCAACGGGCATTTAGAGTCAACAGATTAAAAGTTAAAATTTCATCATGTTGACCATTTTGGGAAAGTTCGACAAGTCCGGAGTCATCGTTTTTCATCGGAAAATTGATTTTTTGGAGTGTACCAAAAATGATTCAAAATGTCAATTGGATCGTGCCTCATGTTGAATAACCACTTTTGAAACCCTCACAGTGGCCAGAATTGTCATTTTTACAGAGCTTTGCTTATTCAAAAGCTTCCATTTTGACCAATTTCAGGCACCGAGAGGACTGTAAACACACTTATTTTAGTTGAACAAGTCAAAATTCACATCCAACAGGCATTTAGAGTCAAAAGATTAAAAGTTACAATTTCATCCATGTTGACCATTTTGGGAAAGTTTGACAGGTCCGGAGTCATCGTTTTTCATAGGAAAATCGTTTTTTTCGAGTGTACCAAAAATGATTCAAAATTTCAACTGGATTGTCCCTCATGTTGAATAACCACTTTTGAAACCCTCACAGTGACCAAAATTGCCATTTTTACAGAGTTTTTCTTACTCAAAAGCTTCCATTTTGAGCAATTTAAGTCACCGAAATGACTTTAAACACACTTATTTTAGTTGAACAAGTCATAATTCACATCCAACAGTCATTTAGGGTCAAAAGATTAAAAGTTAAAATTTCATCCATGTTGACCATTTTGGCAAAGTTCGACAGGTCCGGAGTCATCGTTTTTCATCAGAAAATTTATTTTTTGGAGTGTACCAAAAATGATTCAAAATGTCAATTGGATCGTGCCTCATGTTGAATAACCACTTTTGAAACCCTCACAGTGGCCAAAATTGTCATTTTTACAGAGCTTTGCTTATTCAAAAGCTTCCATTTTGACCAATTTCAGGCACCGAGAGGACTGTAAACACACTTATTTTAGTTGAACAAGTCAAAATTCACATCCAACAGGCATTTAGAGTCAAAAGATTAAAAGTTAACATTTCATCCATGTTGACCATTTTGGAAAAGTTCGACAGGTCCGGAGTCATCGTTTTTCATCAGAAAATTGATTTTTTGGAGTGTTCCAAAAATGATTCAAAATGTCAATTGGATCGTGCCTCATGTTGAATAACCACTTTTGAAACCCTCACAGTGGCCAACATTGTCATTTTTACAGAGCTTTGCTTACTCAAAAGCTTCCATTTTGACCAATTTCAGGCACCGAGAGGACTTTAAACACACTTATTTTAGTTGAACAAGTCAAAATTCACATCCAACAGGCATTTAGAGTCAAAAGATTAAAAGTTAAAATTTCATCCATGTTGACCATTTTGGGAAAGTTCGACAGGTCCGGAGTCATCGTTTTTCATCAGAAAATTGATTTTTTGGAGTGTACCAAAAATGATTCAAAATGTCAATTGGATCGTGCCTCATGTTGAATATCCACTTTTGAAACCCTCACAGTGACCAAAATTGCCATTTTTACAGAGTTTTGCTTACTCAAAAGCTTCCATTTTGACAAATTTCAGGCACCAAAATGACTTTAAACACAGTTTTTTTAGTTGAACAAGTCAAAATTCACATCCAACGGGCATTTAGAGTCAACAGATTAAAAGTTAAAATTTCATCATGTTGACCATTTTGGGAAAGTTCGACAAGTCCGGAGTCATCGTTTTTCATCGGAAAATTGATTTTTTGGAGTGTACCAAAAATGATTCAAAATGTCAATTGGATCGTGCCTCATGTTGAATAACCACTTTTGAAACCCTCACAGTGGCCAGAATTGTCATTTTTACAGAGCTTTGCTTATTCAAAAGCTTCCATTTTGACCAATTTCAGGCACCGAGAGGACTGTAAACACACTTATTTTAGTTGAACAAGTCAAAATTCACATCCAACAGGCATTTAGAGTCAAAAGATTAAAAGTTACAATTTCATCCATGTTGACCATTTTGGGAAAGTTTGACAGGTCCGGAGTCATCGTTTTTCATAGGAAAATCGTTTTTTTCGAGTGTACCAAAAATGATTCAAAATTTCAACTGGATTGTCCCTCATGTTGAATAACCACTTTTGAAACCCTCACAGTGACCAAAATTGCCATTTTTACAGAGTTTTTCTTACTCAAAAGCTTCCATTTTGAGCAATTTAAGTCACCGAAATGACTTTAAACACACTTATTTTAGTTGAACAAGTCATAATTCACATCCAACAGTCATTTAGGGTCAAAAGATTAAAAGTTAAAATTTCATCCATGTTGACCATTTTGGAAAAGTTCGACAGGTCCGGAGTCATCGTTTTTCATCAGAAAATTTATTTTTTGGAGTGTACCAAAAATGATTCAAAATGTCAATTGGATCGTGCCTCATGTTGAATAACCACTTTTGAAACCCTCACAGTGGCCAAAATTGTCATTTTTACAGAGCTTTGCTTATTCAAAAGCTTCCATTTTGACCAATTTCAGGCACCGAGAGGACTGTAAACACACTTATTTTAGTTGAACAAGTCAAAATTCACATCCAACAGGCATTTAGAGTCAAAAGATTAAAAGTTAACATTTCATCCATGTTGACCATTTTGGAAAAGTTCGACAGGTCCGGAGTCATCGTTTTTCATCAGAAAATTGATTTTTTGGAGTGTTCCAAAAATGATTCAAAATGTCAATTGGATCGTGCCTCATGTTGAATAACCACTTTTGAAACCCTCACAGTGGCCAACATTGTCATTTTTACAGAGCTTTGCTTACTCAAAAGCTTCCATTTTGACCAATTTCAGGCACCGAGAGGACTTTAAACACACTTATTATAGTTGAACAAGTCAAAATTCACATCCAACAGGCATTTAGAGTCAAAAGATTAAAAGTTAAAATTTCATCCATGTTGACCATTTTGGGAAAGTTCGACAGGTCCGGAGTCATCGTTTTTCATCAGAAAATTGATTTTTTGGAGTGTACCAAAAATGATTCAAAATGTCAATTGGATCGTGCCTCATGTTGAATATCCACTTTTGAAACCCTCACAGTGACCAAAATTGCCATTTTTACAGAGTTTTGCTTACTCAAAAGCTTCCATTTTGACAAATT
Source organism: Lissotriton helveticus (assembly GCF_964261635.1). Taxonomy (NCBI): domain Eukaryota; kingdom Metazoa; phylum Chordata; class Amphibia; order Caudata; family Salamandridae; genus Lissotriton; species Lissotriton helveticus. Next base: position 341,466,786 of record NC_136072.1, read on the forward strand.
TCAGGCACCAAAATGACTTTAAACACAGTTTTTTTAGTTGAACAAGTCAAAATTCACATCCAATCGGCATTTAGAGTCAAAAGATTAAAAGTTAAAATTTCATCCATGTTGACCATGTTGGGAAAGTTCGACAAGTCCGGAGTCATCGTTTTTCATCGGAAAATTGATTTTTTGGAGTGTACCAAAAATGATTCAAAATGTCAATTGGATCGTGCCTCATGTTGAATAACCACTTTTGAAACCCTCACAGTGGCCAAAATTGTCATTTTTACAGAGCTTTGCTTATTCAAAAGCTTCCATTTTGACCAATTTCAGGCACCGAGAGGACTGTAAACACACTTATTTTAGTTGAACAAGTCAAAATTCACATCCAACAGGCATTTAGAGTAAACAGATTAAAAGTTAAAATTTCATCATGTTGACCATTTTGGGAAAGTTCGACAGGTCTGGAGTCATCGTTTTTCATCAGAAAATTGATTTTTTTGGAGTGTACCAAAAATGATTCAAAATGTCAATTGGATCGTGCCTCATGTTGAATAACCACTTTTGAAACCCTCACAGTAGCCAAAATTGTCATTTTTACAGAGCTTTGCTTACTCAAAAGCTTCCATTTTGACCAATTTCAGGCACCGAAAGGACTTTAAACACACTTATTTTAGTTGAACAAGTCATAATTCACATCCAACAGTCGTTTAGAGTCAAAAGATTAAAAGTTAAAATTTCATCCATGTTGACCATTTTTGGAAAGTTCGACAGGTCCGGAGTCATCGTTTTTCATCACAAAATTGATTTTTTGGAGTTTACCAAAAATGATTCAAAATGTCAATTGGATCGTGCCTCATGTTGAATAACCACTTTTGAAACCCTCACAGTGGCCAACATTGTCATTTTTACAGAGCTTTGCTTACTCAAAAGCTTCCATTTTGACCAATTTCAGGCACCGAAAGGACTTTAAACACACTTATTTTAGTTGAACAAGTCAAAATTCACATCCAACAGGCATTTAGAGTCAAAAGATTAAAAGTTAAAATTTCATCCATGTTGACCATTTTGGGAAAGTTCGACAGGTCCGGAGTCATCGTTTTTCATCAGAAAATTGATTTTTTGGAGTGTACCAAAAATGATTCAAAATGTCAATTGGATCGTGCCTCATGTTGAATATCCACTTTTGAAACCCTCACAGTGACCAAAATTGCCATTTTTACAGAGTTTTGCTTACTCAAAAGCTTCCATTTTGACAAATTTCAGGCACCAAAATGACTTTAAACACAGTTTTTTTAGTTGAACAAGTCAAAATTCACATCCAATCGGCATTTAGAGTCAAAAGATTAAAAGTTAAAATTTCATCCATGTTGACCATGTTGGGAAAGTTCGACAAGTCCGGAGTCATCGTTTTTCATCGGAAAATTGATTTTTTGGAGTGTACCAAAAATGATTCAAAATGTCAATTGGATCGTGCCTCATGTTGAATAACCACTTTTGAAACCCTCACAGTGGCCAAAATTGTCATTTTTACAGAGCTTTGCTTACTCAAAAGCTTCCATTTTGAGCAATTTAAGTCACCGAAATGACTTTAAACACACTTATTTTAGTTGAACAAGTCATAATTCACATCCAACAGTCATTTAGGGTCAAAAGATTAAAAGTTAAAATTTCATCCATGTTGACCATTTTGGAAAAGTTCGACAGGTCCGGAGTCATCGTTTTTCATCAGAAAACTTATTTTTTGGAGTGTACCAAAAATGATTCAAAATGTCAATTGGATCGTGCCTCATGTTGAATAACCACTTTTGAAACCCTCACAGTGACCAAAATTGCCATTTTTACAGAGCTTTGCTTACTCAAAAGCTTCCATTTTGACAAATTTCAGGCACCAAAATGACTTTAAACACACTTTTTTTAGTTGAACAAGTCAAAATTCACATCCAACGGGCATTTAGAGTCAACAGATTAAAAGTTAAAATTTCATCATGTTGACCATTTTGGGAAAGTTCGACAAGTCCGGAGTCATCGTTTTTCATCGGAAAATTGATTTTTTGGAGTGTACCAAAAATGATTCAAAATGTCAATTGGATCGTGCCTCATGTTGAATAACCACTTTTGAAACCCTCACAGTGGCCAAAATTGTCATTTTTACAGAGCTTTGCTTATTCAAAAGCTTCCATTTTGACCAATTTCAGGCACCGAGAGGACTGTAAACACACTTATTTTAGTTGAACAAGTCAAAATTCACATCCAACAGGCATTTAGAGTCAAAAGATTAAAAGTTAACATTTCATCCATGTTGACCATTTTGGGAAAGTTCGACAGGTCCGGAGTCATCGTTTTTCATCGGAAAATCGATTTTTTGGAGTGTACCAAAAATGATTCAAAATGTCAACTGGATTGTGCCTCATGTTGAATAACCACTTTTGAAACCCTCACAATGACCAAAATTGCCATTTTTACAGAGTTTTGCTTATTCAAAAGCTTCCATTTTGACCAATTTCAGGCACCAAAATGACTTTAAACACAGTTTTTTTAGTTGAACAAGTCAAAATTCACATCCAATCGGCATTTAGAGTCAAAAGATTAAAAGTTAAAATTTCATCCATGTTGACCATGTTGGGAAAGTTCGACAAGTCCGGAGTCATCGTTTTTTATCGGAAAATTGATTTTTGGAGTGTACCAAAAATGATTCAAAATGTCAATTGGATCGTGCCTCATGTTGAATAACCACTTTTGAAACCCTCACAGTGGCCAAAATTGTCATTTTTACAGAGCTTTGCTTATTCAAAAGCTTCCATTTTGACCAATTTCAGGCACCGAGAGGACTGTAAACACACTTATTTTAGTTGAACAAGTCAAAATTCACATCCAACAGGCATTTAGAGTCAAAAGATTAAAAGTTACAATTTCATCCATGTTGACCATTTTGGGAAAGTTCGACAAGTCCGGAGTCATCGTTTTTCATAGGAAAATCGTTTTTTTCGAGTGTACCAAAAATGATTCAAAATTTCAACTGGATTGTCCCTCATGTTGAATAACCACTTTTGAAACCCTCACAGTGACCAAAATTGCCATTTTTACAGAGTTTTTCTTACTCAAAAGCTTCCATTTTGAGCAATTTAAGTCACCGAAATGACTTTAAACACACTTATTTTAGTTGAACAAGTCATAATTCACATCCAACAGTCATTTAGGGTCAAAAGATTAAAAGTTAAAATTTCATCCATGTTGACCATTTTGGAAAAGTTCGACAGGTCCGGAGTCATCGTTTTTCATCAGAAAATTTATTTTTTGGCGTGTACCAAAAATGATTCAAAATGTCAATTGGATCGTGCCTCATGTTGAATAACCACTTTTGAAACCCTCACAGTGACCAAAATTGCCATTTTTACAGAGCTTTGCTTACTCAAAAGCTTCCATTTTGACAAATTTCAGGCACCAAAATGACTTTAAACACACTTTTTTTAGTTGAACAAGTCAAAATTCACATCCAACGGGCATTTAGAGTCAACAGATTAAAAGTTAAAATTTCATCATGTTGACCATTTTGGGAAAGTTCGACAAGTCCGGAGTCATCGTTTTTCATCGGAAAATTGATTTTTTGGAGTGTACCAAAAATGATTCAAAATGTCAATTGGATCGTGCCTCATGTTGAATAACCACTTTTGAAACCCTCACAGTGGCCAAAATTGTCATTTTTACAGAGCTTTGCTTATTCAAAAGCTTCCATTTTGACCAATTTCAGGCACCGAGAGGACTGTAAACACACTTATTTTAGTTGAACAAGTCAAAATTCACATCCAACAGGCATTTAGAGTCAAAAGATTAAAAGTTAACATTTCATCCATGTTGACCATTTTGGGAAAGTTCGACAGGTCCGGAGTCATCGTTTTTCATCGGAAAATCGATTTTTTGGAGTGTACCAAAAATGATTCAAAATGTCAACTGGATTGTGCCTCATGTTGAATAACCACTTTTGAAACCCTCACAATGACCAAAATTGCCATTTTTACAGAGTTTTGCTTACTCAAAAGCTTCCATTTTGACCAATTTCAGGCACCGAAAGGACTTTAAACACACTTATTTTAGTTGAACAAGTCATAACTCACATCCAACAGTCATTTAGATTCAAAAGATTCAAAGTTAAAATTTCATCCATGTTGACCATTTTGGGAAAGTACGACAGGTCCGGAGTCATCGTTTTTCATCAGAAAATTGATTTTTTGGAGTGTTCCAAAAATGATTCAAAATGTCAATTGGATCGTGCCTCATGTTGAATAACCACTTTTGAAACCCTCACAGTAGCCAAAATTGTCATTTTTACAGAGCTTTGCTTACTCAAAAGCTTCCATTTTGACCAATTTCAGGCACCGAAAGGACTTTAAACACACTTATTTTAGTTGAACAAGTCATAATTCACATCCAACAGTCGTTTAGAGTCAAAAGATTAAAAGTTAAAATTTCATCCATGTTGACCATTTTTGGAAAGTTCGACAGGTCCGGAGTCATCGTTTTTCATCACAAAATTGATTTTTTGGAGTTTACCAAAAATGATTCAAAATGTCAATTGGATCGTGCCTCATGTTGAATAACCACTTTTGAAACCCTCACAGTGGCCAACATTGTCATTTTTACAGAGCTTTGCTTACTCAAAAGCTTCCATTTTGACCAATTTCAGGCACCGAAAGGACTTTAAACACACTTATTTTAGTTGAACAAGTCAAAATTCACATCCAACAGGCATTTAGAGTCAAAAGATTAAAAGTTAAAATTTCATCCATGTTGACCATTTTGGGAAAGTTCGACAGGTCCGGAGTCATCGTTTTTCATCAGAAAATTGATTTTTTGGAGTGTACCAAAAATGATTCAAAATGTCAATTGGATCGTGCCTCATGTTGAATATCCACTTTTGAAACCCTCACAGTGACCAAAATTGCCATTTTTACAGAGTTTTGCTTACTCAAAAGCTTCCATTTTGACAAATTTCAGGCACCAAAATGACTTTAAACACAGTTTTTTTAGTTGAACAAGTCAAAATTCACATCCAATCGGCATTTAGAGTCAAAAGATTAAAAGTTAAAATTTCATCCATGTTGACCATGTTGGGAAAGTTCGACAAGTCCGGAGTCATCGTTTTTCATCGGAAAATTGATTTTTTGGAGTGTACCAAAAATGATTCAAAATGTCAATTGGATCGTGCCTCATGTTGAATAACCACTTTTGAAACCCTCACAGTGGCCAAAATTGTCATTTGTACAGAGCTTTGCTTATTCAAAAGCTTCCATTTTGACCAATTTCAGGCACCGAGAGGACTGTAAACACACTTATTTTAGTTGAACAAGTCAAAATTCACATCCAACAGGCATTTAGAGTCAAAAGATTAAAAGTTACAATTTCATCCATGTTGACCATTTTGGGAAAGTTCGACAAGTCCGGAGTCATCGTTTTTCATAGGAAAATCGTTTTTTTCGAGTGTACCAAAAATGATTCAAAATTTCAACTGGATTGTCCCTCATGTTGAATAACCACTTTTGAAACCCTCACAGTGACCAAAATTGCCATTTTTACAGAGTTTTTCTTACTCAAAAGCTTCCATTTTGAGCAATTTAAGTCACCGAAATGACTTTAAACACACTTATTTTAGTTGAACAAGTCATAATTCACATCCAACAGTCATTTAGGGTCAAAAGATTAAAAGTTAAAATTTCATCCATGTTGACCATTTTGGAAAAGTTCGACAGGTCCGGAGTCATCGTTTTTCATCAGAAAACTTATTTTTTGGAGTGTACCAAAAATGATTCAAAATGTCAATTGGATCGTGCCTCATGTTGAATAACCACTTTTGAAACCCTCACAGTGACCAAAATTGCCATTTTTACAGAGCTTTGCTTACTCAAAAGCTTCCATTTTGACAAATTTCAGGCACCAAAATTACTTTAAACACACTTTTTTTAGTTGAACAAGTCAAAATTCACATCCAACGGGCATTTAGAGTCAACAGATTAAAAGTTAAAATTTCATCATGTTGACCATTTTGGGAAAGTTCGACAAGTCCGGAGTCATCGTTTTTCATCGGAAAATTGATTTTTTGGAGTGTACCAAAAATTATTCAAAATGTCAATTGGATCGTGCCTCATGTTGAATAACCACTTTTGAAACCCTCACAGTGGCCAAAATTGTCATTTTTACAGAGCTTTGCTTATTCAAAAGCTTCCATTTTGACCAATTTCAGGCACCGAGAGGACTGTAAACACACTTATTTTAGTTGAACAAGTCAAAATTCACATCCAACAGGCATTTAGAGTCAAAAGATTAAAAGTTAACATTTCATCCATGTTGACCATTTTGGGAAAGTTCGACAGGTCCGGAGTCATCGTTTTTCATCGGAAAATCGATTTTTTGGAGTGTACCAAAAATGATTCAAAATGTCAACTGGATTGTGCCTCATGTTGAATAACCACTTTTGAAACCCTCACAATGACCAAAATTGCCATTTTTACAGAGTTTTGCTTACTCAAAAGCTTCCATTTTGACCAATTTCAGGCACCAAAATGACTTTAAACACAGTTTTTTTAGTTGAACAAGTCAAAATTCACATCCAATCGGCATTTAGAGTCAAAAGATTAAAAGTTAAAATTTCATCCATGTTGACCATGTTGGGAAAGTTCGACAAGTCCGGAGTCATCGTTTTTTATCGGAAAATTGATTTTTGGAGTGTACCAAAAATGATTCAAAATGTCAATTGGATCGTGCCTCATGTTGAATAACCACTTTTGAAACCCTCACAGTGGCCAAAATTGTCATTTTTACAGAGCTTTGCTTATTCAAAAGCTTCCATTTTGACCAATTTCAGGCACCGAGAGGACTGTAAACACACTTATTTTAGTTGAACAAGTCAAAATTCACATCCAACAGGCATTTAGAGTCAAAAGATTAAAAGTTACAATTTCATCCATGTTGACCATTTTGGGAAAGTTCGACAAGTCCGGAGTCATCGTTTTTCATAGGAAAATCGTTTTTTTCGAGTGTACCAAAAATGATTCAAAATTTCAACTGGATTGTCCCTCATGTTGAATAACCACTTTTGAAACCCTCACAGTGACCAAAATTGCCATTTTTACAGAGTTTTTCTTACTCAAAAGCTTCCATTTTGAGCAATTTAAGTCACCGAAATGACTTTAAACACACTTATTTTAGTTGAACAAGTCATAATTCACATCCAACAGTCATTTAGGGTCAAAAGATTAAAAGTTAAAATTTCATCCATGTTGACCATTTTGGAAAAGTTCGACAGGTCCGGAGTCATCGTTTTTCATCAGAAAATTTATTTTTTGGCGTGTACCAAAAATGATTCAAAATGTCAATTGGATCGTGCCTCATGTTGAATAACCACTTTTGAAACCCTCACAGTGACCAAAATTGCCATTTTTACAGAGCTTTGCTTACTCAAAAGCTTCCATTTTGACAAATTTCAGGCACCAAAATGACTTTAAACACACTTTTTTTAGTTGAACAAGTCAAAATTCACATCCAACGGGCATTTAGAGTCAACAGATTAAAAGTTAAAATTTCATCATGTTGACCATTTTGGGAAAGTTCGACAAGTCCGGAGTCATCGTTTTTCATCGGAAAATTGATTTTTTGGAGTGTACCAAAAATGATTCAAAATGTCAATTGGATCGTGCCTCATGTTGAATAACCACTTTTGAAACCCTCACAGTGGCCAAAATTGTCATTTTTACAGAGCTTTGCTTATTCAAAAGCTTCCATTTTGACCAATTTCAGGCACCGAGAGGACTGTAAACACACTTATTTTAGTTGAACAAGTCAAAATTCACATCCAACAGGCATTTAGAGTCAAAAGATTAAAAGTTAACATTTCATCCATGTTGACCATTTTGGGAAAGTTCGACAGGTCCGGAGTCATCGTTTTTCATCGGAAAATCGATTTTTTGGAGTGTACCAAAAATGATTCAAAATGTCAACTGGATTGTGCCTCATGTTGAATAACCACTTTTGAAACCCTCACAATGACCAAAATTGCCATTTTTACAGAGTTTTGCTTACTCAAAAGCTTCCATTTTGACCAATTTCAGGCACCAAAATGACTTTAAACACAGTTTTTTTAGTTGAACAAGTCAAAATTCACATCCAATCGGCATTTAGAGTCAAAAGATTAAAAGTTAAAATTTCATCCATGTTGACCATGTTGGGAAAGTTCGACAAGTCCGGAGTCATCGTTTTTTATCGGAAAATTGATTTTTGGAGTGTACCAAAAATGATTCAAAATGTCAATTGGATCGTGCCTCATGTTGAATAACCACTTTTGAAACCCTCACAGTGGCCAAAATTGTCATTTTTACAGAGCTTTGCTTATTCAAAAGCTTCCATTTTGACCAATTTCAGGCACCGAGAGGACTGTAAACACACTTATTTTAGTTGAACAAGTCAAAATTCACATCCAACAGGCATTTAGAGTCAAAAGATTAAAAGTTACAATTTCATCCATGTTGACCATTTTGGGAAAGTTCGACAAGTCCGGAGTCATCGTTTTTCATAGGAAAATCGTTTTTTTCGAGTGTACCAAAAATGATTCAAAATTTCAACTGGATTGTCCCTCATGTTGAATAACCACTTTTGAAACCCTCACAGTGACCAAAATTGCCATTTTTACAGAGTTTTTCTTACTCAAAAGCTTCCATTTTGAGCAATTTAAGTCACCGAAATGACTTTAAACACACTTATTTTAGTTGAACAAGTCATAATTCACATCCAACAGTCATTTAGGGTCAAAAGATTAAAAGTTAAAATTTCATCCATGTTGACCATTTTGGAAAAGTTCGACAGGTCCGGAGTCATCGTTTTTCATCAGAAAATTTATTTTTTGGCGTGTACCAAAAATGATTCAAAATGTCAATTGGATCGTGCCTCATGTTGAATAACCACTTTTGAAACCCTCACAGTGACCAAAATTGCCATTTTTACAGAGCTTTGCTTACTCAAAAGCTTCCATTTTGACAAATTTCAGGCACCAAAATGACTTTAAACACACTTTTTTTAGTTGAACAAGTCAAAATTCACATCCAACGGGCATTTAGAGTCAACAGATTAAAAGTTAAAATTTCATCATGTTGACCATTTTGGGAAAGTTCGACAAGTCCGGAGTCATCGTTTTTCATCGGAAAATTGATTTTTTGGAGTGTACCAAAAATGATTCAAAATGTCAATTGGATCGTGCCTCATGTTGAATAACCACTTTTGAAACCCTCACAGTGGCCAAAATTGTCATTTTTACAGAGCTTTGCTTATTCAAAAGCTTCCATTTTGACCAATTTCAGGAACCGAGAGGACTGTAAACACACTTATTTTAGTTGAACAAGTCAAAATTCACATCCAACAGGCATTTAGAGTCAAAAGATTAAAAGTTAACATTTCATCCATGTTGACCATTTTGGGAAAGTTCGACAGGTCCGGAGTCATCGTTTTTCATCGGAAAATCGATTTTTTGGAGTGTACCAAAAATGATTCAAAATGTCAACTGGATTGTGCCTCATGTTGAATAACCACTTTTGAAACCCTCACAATGACCAAAATTGCCATTTTTACAGAGTTTTGCTTACTCAAAAGCTTCCATTTTGACCAATTTCAGGCACCGAAAGGACTTTAAACACACTTATTTTAGTTGAACAAGTCATAACTCACATCCAACAGTCATTTAGATTCAAAAGATTCAAAGTTAAAATTTCATCCATGTTGACCATTTTGGGAAAGTACGACAGGTCCGGAGTCATCGTTTTTCATCAGAAAATTGATTTTTTGGAGTGTTCCAAAAATGATTCAAAATGTCAATTGGATCGTGCCTCATGTTGAATAACCACTTTTGAAACCCTCACAGTAGCCAAAATTGTCATTTTTACAGAGCTTTGCTTACTCAAAAGCTTCCATTTTGACCAATTTCAGGCACCGAAAGGACTTTAAACACACTTATTTTAGTTGAACAAGTCAAAATTCACATCCAACAGGCATTTAGAGTCAAAAGATTAAAAGTTAAAATTTCATCCATGTTGACCATTTTGGGAAAGTTCGACAGGTCCGGAGTCATCGTTTTTCATCAGAAAATTGATTTTTTGGAGTGTACCAAAAATGATTCAAAATGTCAATTGGATCGTGCCTCATGTTGAATATCCACTTTTGAAACCCTCACAGTGACCAAAATTGCCATTTTTACAGAGTTTTGCTTACTCAAAAGCTTCCATTTTGACAAATTTCAGGCACCAAAATGACTTTAAACACAGTTTTTTTAGTTGAACAAGTCAAAATTCACATCCAATCGGCATTTAGAGTCAAAAGATTAAAAGTTAAAATTTCATCCATGTTGACCATGTTGGGAAAGTTCGACAAGTCCGGAGTCATCGTTTTTCATCGGAAAATTGATTTTTTGGAGTGTACCAAAAATGATTCAAAATGTCAATTGGATCGTGCCTCATGTTGAATAACCACTTTTGAAACCCTCACAGTGGCCAAAATTGTCATTTTTACAGAGCTTTGCTTATTCAAAAGCTTCCATTTTGACCAATTTCAGGCACCGAGAGGACTGTAAACACACTTATTTTAGTTGAACAAGTCAAAATTCACATCCAACAGGCATTTAGAGTAAACAGATTAAAAGTTAAAATTTCATCATGTTGACCATTTTGGGAAAGTTCGACAGGTCTGGAGTCATCGTTTTTCATCAGAAAATTGATTTTTTTGGAGTGTACCAAAAATGATTCAAAATGTCAATTGGATCGTGCCTCATGTTGAATAACCACTTTTGAAACCCTCACAGTAGCCAAAATTGTCATTTTTACAGAGCTTTGCTTACTCAAAAGCTTCCATTTTGACCAATTTCAGGCACCGAAAGGACTTTAAACACACTTATTTTAGTTGAACAAGTCAAAATTCACATCCAACAGGCATTTAGAGTCAAAAGATTAAAAGTTACAATTTCATCCATGTTGACCATTTTGGGAAAGTTTGACAGGTCCGGAGTCATCGTTTTTCATAGGAAAATCGTTTTTTTCGAGTGTACCAAAAATGATTCAAAATTTCAACTGGATTGTCCCTCATGTTGAATAACCACTTTTGAAACCCTCACAGTGACCAAAATTGCCATTTTTACAGAGTTTTTCTTACTCAAAAGCTTCCATTTTGAGCAATTTAAGTCACCGAAATGACTTTAAACACACTTATTTTAGTTGAACAAGTCATAATTCACATCCAACAGTCATTTAGGGTCAAAAGATTAAAAGTTAAAATTTCATCCATGTTGACCATTTTGGAAAAGTTCGACAGGTCCGGAGTCATCGTTTTTCATCAGAAAATTTATTTTTTGGCGTGTACCAAAAATGATTCAAAATGTCAATTGGATCGTGCCTCATGTTGAATAACCACTTTTGAAACCCTCACAGTGACCAAAATTGCCATTTTTACAGAGCTTTGCTTACTCAAAAGCTTCCATTTTGACAAATTTCAGGCACCAAAATGACTTTAAACACACTTTTTTTAGTTGAACAAGTCAAAATTCACATCCAACGGGCATTTAGAGTCAACAGATTAAAAGTTAAAATTTCATCATGTTGACCATTTTGGGAAAGTTCGACAAGTCCGGAGTCATCGTTTTTCATCGGAAAATTGATTTTTTGGAGTGTACCAAAAATGATTCAAAATGTCAATTGGATCGTGCCTCATGTTGAATAACCACTTTTGAAACCCTCACAGTGGCCAAAATTGTCATTTTTACAGAGCTTTGCTTATTCAAAAGCTTCCATTTTGACCAATTTCAGGCACCGAGAGGACTGTAAACACACTTATTTTAGTTGAACAAGTCAAAATTCACATCCAACAGGCATTTAGAGTCAAAAGATTAAAAGTTAACATTTCATCCATGTTGACCATTTTGGGAAAGTTCGACAGGTCCGGAGTCATCGTTTTTCATCGGAAAATCGATTTTTTGGAGTGTACCAAAAATGATTCAAAAGGTCAACTGGATTGTGCCTCATGTTGAATAACCACTTTTGAAACCCTCACAATGACCAAAATTGCCATTTTTTACAGAGTTTTGCTTACTCAAAAGCTTCCATTTTGACCAATTTCAGGCACCGAAAGGACTTTAAACACACTTATTTTAGTTGAACAAGTCATAACTCACATCCAACAGTCATTTAGATTCAAAAGATTCAAAGTTAAAATTTCATCCATGTTGACCATTTTGGGAAAGTACGACAGGTCCGGAGTCATCGTTTTTCATCAGAAAATTGATTTTTTGGAGTGTTCCAAAAATGATTCAAAATGTCAATTGGATCGTGCCTCATGTTGAATAACCACTTTTGAAACCCTCACAGTAGCCAAAATTGTCATTTTTACAGAGCTTTGCTTACTCAAAAGCTTCCATTTTGACCAATTTCAGGCACCGAAAGGACTTTAAACACACTTATTTTAGTTGAACAAGTCATAATTCACATCCAACAGTCGTTTAGAGTCAAAAGATTAAAAGTTAAAATTTCATCCATGTTGACCATTTTTGGAAAGTTCGACAGGTCCGGAGTCATCGTTTTTCATCACAAAATTGATTTTTTGGAGTTTACCAAAAATGATTCAAAATGTCAATTGGATCGTGCCTCATGTTGAATAACCACTTTTGAAACCCTCACAGTGGCCAACATTGTCATTTTTACAGAGCTTTGCTTACTCAAAAGCTTCCATTTTGACCAATTTCAGGCACCGAAAGGACTTTAAACACACTTATTTTAGTTGAACAAGTCAAAATTCACATCCAACAGGCATTTAGAGTCAAAAGATTAAAAGTTAAAATTTCATCCATGTTGACCATTTTGGGAAAGTTCGACAGGTCCGGAGTCATCGTTTTTCATCAGAAAATTGATTTTTTGGAGTGTACCAAAAATGATTCAAAATGTCAATTGGATCGTGCCTCATGTTGAATATCCACTTTTGAAACCCTCACAGTGACCAAAATTGCCATTTTTACAGAGTTTTGCTTACTCAAAAGCTTCCATTTTGACAAATTTCAGGCACCAAAATGACTTTAAACACAGTTTTTTTAGTTGAACAAGTCAAAATTCACATCCAATCGGCATTTAGAGTCAAAAGATTAAAAGTTAAAATTTCATCCATGTTGACCATGTTGGGAAAGTTCGACAAGTCCGGAGTCATCGTTTTTCATCGGAAAATTGATTTTTTGGAGTGTACCAAAAATGATTCAAAATGTCAATTGGATCGTGCCTCATGTTGAATAACCACTTTTGAAACCCTCACAGTGGCCAAAATTGTCATTTGTACAGAGCTTTGCTTATTCAAAAGCTTCCATTTTGACCAATTTCAGGCACCGAGAGGACTGTAAACACACTTATTTTAGTTGAACAAGTCAAAATTCACATCCAACAGGCATTTAGAGTCAAAAGATTAAAAGTTACAATTTCATCCATGTTGACCATTTTGGGAAAGTTCGACAAGTCCGGAGTCATCGTTTTTCATAGGAAAATCGTTTTTTTCGAGTGTACCAAAAATGATTCAAAATTTCAACTGGATTGTCCCTCATGTTGAATAACCACTTTTGAAACCCTCACAGTGACCAAAATTGCCATTTTTACAGAGTTTTTCTTACTCAAAAGCTTCCATTTTGAGCAATTTAAGTCACCGAAATGACTTTAAACACACTTATTTTAGTTGAACAAGTCATAATTCACATCCAACAGTCATTTAGGGTCAAAAGATTAAAAGTTAAAATTTCATCCATGTTGACCATTTTGGAAAAGTTCGACAGGTCCGGAGTCATCGTTTTTCATCAGAAAACTTATTTTTTGGAGTGTACCAAAAATGATTCAAAATGTCAATTGGATCGTGCCTCATGTTGAATAACCACTTTTGAAACCCTCACAGTGACCAAAATTGCCATTTTTACAGAGCTTTGCTTACTCAAAAGCTTCCATTTTGACAAATTTCAGGCACCAAAATTACTTTAAACACACTTTTTTTAGTTGAACAAGTCAAAATTCACATCCAACGGGCATTTAGAGTCAACAGATTAAAAGTTAAAATTTCATCATGTTGACCATTTTGGGAAAGTTCGACAAGTCCGGAGTCATCGTTTTTCATCGGAAAATTGATTTTTTGGAGTGTACCAAAAATGATTCAAAATGTCAATTGGATCGTGCCTCATGTTGAATAACCACTTTTGAAACCCTCACAGTGGCCAAAATTGTCATTTTTACAGAGCTTTGCTTATTCAAAAGCTTCCATTTTGACCAATTTCAGGCACCGAGAGGACTGTAAACACACTTATTTTAGTTGAACAAGTCAAAATTCACATCCAACAGGCATTTAGAGTCAAAAGATTAAAAGTTAACATTTCATCCATGTTGACCATTTTGGGAAAGTTCGACAGGTCCGGAGTCATCGTTTTTCATCGGAAAATCGATTTTTTGGAGTGTACCAAAAATGATTCAAAATGTCAACTGGATTGTGCCTCATGTTGAATAACCACTTTTGAAACCCTCACAATGACCAAAATTGCCATTTTTACAGAGTTTTGCTTACTCAAAAGCTTCCATTTTGACCAATTTCAGGCACCAAAATGACTTTAAACACAGTTTTTTTAGTTGAACAAGTCAAAATTCACATCCAATCGGCATTTAGAGTCAAAAGATTAAAAGTTAAAATTTCATCCATGTTGACCATGTTGGGAAAGTTCGACAAGTCCGGAGTCATCGTTTTTTATCGGAAAATTGATTTTTGGAGTGTACCAAAAATGATTCAAAATGTCAATTGGATCGTGCCTCATGTTGAATAACCACTTTTGAAACCCTCACAGTGGCCAAAATTGTCATTTTTACAGAGCTTTGCTTATTCAAAAGCTTCCATTTTGACCAATTTCAGGCACCGAGAGGACTGTAAACACACTTATTTTAGTTGAACAAGTCAAAATTCACATCCAACAGGCATTTAGAGTCAAAAGATTAAAAGTTACAATTTCATCCATGTTGACCATTTTGGGAAAGTTCGACAAGTCCGGAGTCATCGTTTTTCATAGGAAAATCGTTTTTTTCGAGTGTACCAAAAATGATTCAAAATTTCAACTGGATTGTCCCTCATGTTGAATAACCACTTTTGAAACCCTCACAGTGACCAAAATTGCCATTTTTACAGAGTTTTTCTTACTCAAAAGCTTCCATTTTGAGCAATTTAAGTCACCGAAATGACTTTAAACACACTTATTTTAGTTGAACAAGTCATAATTCACATCCAACAGTCATTTAGGGTCAAAAGATTAAAAGTTAAAATTTCATCCATGTTGACCATTTTGGAAAAGTTCGACAGGTCCGGAGTCATCGTTTTTCATCAGAAAATTTATTTTTTGGCGTGTACCAAAAATGATTCAAAATGTCAATTGGATCAAGCCTCATGTTGAATAACCACTTTTGAAACCCTCACAGTGACCAAAATTGCCATTTTTACAGAGCTTTGCTTACTCAAAAGCTTCCATTTTGACAAATTTCAGGCACCAAAATGACTTTAAACACACTTTTTTTAGTTGAACAAGTCAAAATTCACATCCAACGGGCATTTAGAGTCAACAGATTAAAAGTTAAAATTTCATCATGTTGACCATTTTGGGAAAGTTCGACAAGTCCGGAGTCATCGTTTTTCATCGGAAAATTGATTTTTTGGAGTGTACCAAAAATGATTCAAAATGTCAATTGGATCGTGCCTCATGTTGAATAACCACTTTTGAAACCCTCACAGTGGCCAAAATTGTCATTTTTACAGAGCTTTGCTTATTCAAAAGCTTCCATTTTGACCAATTTCAGGCACCGAGAGGACTGTAAACACACTTATTTTAGTTGAACAAGTCAAAATTCACATCCAACAGGCATTTAGAGTCAAAAGATTAAAAGTTAACATTTCATCCATGTTGACCATTTTGGGAAAGTTCGACAGGTCCGGAGTCATCGTTTTTCATCGGAAAATCGATTTTTTGGAGTGTACCAAAAATGATTCAAAATGTCAACTGGATTGTGCCTCATGTTGAATAACCACTTTTGAAACCCTCACAATGACCAAAATTGCCATTTTTACAGAGTTTTGCTTACTCAAAAGCTTCCATTTTGACCAATTTCAGGCACCGAAAGGACTTTAAACACACTTATTTTAGTTGAACAAGTCATAACTCACATCCAACAGTCATTTAGATTCAAAAGATTCAAAGTTAAAATTTCATCCATGTTGACCATTTTGGGAAAGTACGACAGGTCCGGAGTCATCGTTTTTCATCAGAAAATTGATTTTTTGGAGTGTTCCAAAAATGATTCAAAATGTCAATTGGATCGTGCCTCATGTTGAATAACCACTTTTGAAACCCTCACAGTAGCCAAAATTGTCATTTTTACAGAGCTTTGCTTACTCAAAAGCTTCCATTTTGACCAATTTCAGGCACCGAAAGGACTTTAAACACACTTATTTTAGTTGAACAAGTCAAAATTCACATCCAACAGGCATTTAGAGTCAAAAGATTAAAAGTTAAAATTTCATCCATGTTGACCATTTTGGGAAAGTTCGACAGGTCCGGAGTCATCGTTTTTCATCAGAAAATTGATTTTTTGGAGTGTACCAAAAATGATTCAAAATGTCAATTGGATCGTGCCTCATGTTGAATATCCACTTTTGAAACCCTCACAGTGACCAAAATTGCCATTTTTACAGAGTTTTGCTTACTCAAAAGCTTCCATTTTGACAAATTTCAGGCACCAAAATGACTTTAAACACAGTTTTTTTAGTTGAACAAGTCAAAATTCACATCCAATCGGCATTTAGAGTCAAAAGATTAAAAGTTAAAATTTCATCCATGTTGACCATGTTGGGAAAGTTCGACAAGTCCGGAGTCATCGTTTTTCATCGGAAAATTGATTTTTTGGAGTGTACCAAAAATGATTCAAAATGTCAATTGGATCGTGCCTCATGTTGAATAACCACTTTTGAAACCCTCACAGTGGCCAAAATTGTCATTTTTACAGAGCTTTGCTTATTCAAAAGCTTCCATTTTGACCAATTTCAGGCACCGAGAGGACTGTAAACACACTTATTTTAGTTGAACAAGTCAAAATTCACATCCAACAGGCATTTAGAGTAAACAGATTAAAAGTTAAAATTTCATCATGTTGACCATTTTGGGAAAGTTCGACAGGTCTGGAGTCATGGTTTTTCATCAGAAAATTGATTTTTTTGGAGTGTACCAAAAATGATTCAAAATGTCAATTGGATCGTGCCTCATGTTGAATAACCACTTTTGAAACCCTCACAGTAGCCAAAATTGTCATTTTTACAGAGCTTTGCTTACTCAAAAGCTTCCATTTTGACCAATTTCAGGCACCGAAAGGACTTTAAACACACTTATTTTAGTTGAACAAGTCAAAATTCACATCCAACAGGCATTTAGAGTCAAAAGATTAAAAGTTACAATTTCATCCATGTTGACCATTTTGGGAAAGTTTGACAGGTCCGGAGTCATCGTTTTTCATAGGAAAATCGTTTTTTTCGAGTGTACCAAAAATGATTCAAAATTTCAACTGGATTGTCCCTCATGTTGAATAACCACTTTTGAAACCCTCACAGTGACCAAAATTGCCATTTTTACAGAGTTTTTCTTACTCAAAAGCTTCCATTTTGAGCAATTTAAGTCACCGAAATGACTTTAAACACACTTATTTTAGTTGAACAAGTCAAAATTCACATCCAACAGGCATTTAGAGTAAACAGATTAAAAGTTAAAATTTCATCATGTTGACCATTTTGGGAAAGTTCGACAGGTCTGGAGTCATCGTTTTTCATCAGAAAATTGATTTTTTTGGAGTGTACCAAAAATGATTCAAAATGTCAATTGGATCGTGCCTCATGTTGAATAACCACTTTTGAAACCCTCACAGTAGCCAAAATTGTCATTTTTACAGAGCTTTGCTTACTCAAAAGCTTCCATTTTGACCAATTTCAGGCACCGAAAGGACTTTAAACACACTTATTTTAGTTGAACAAGTCAAAATTCACATCCAACAGGCATTTAGAGTCAAAAGATTAAAAGTTACAATTTCATCCATGTTGACCATTTTGGGAAAGTTTGACAGGTCCGGAGTCATCGTTTTTCATAGGAAAATCGTTTTTTTCGAGTGTACCAAAAATGATTCAAAATTTCAACTGGATTGTCCCTCATGTTGAATAACCACTTTTGAAACCCTCACAGTGACCAAAATTGCCATTTTTACAGAGTTTTTCTTACTCAAAAGCTTCCATTTTGAGCAATTTAAGTCACCGAAATGACTTTAAACACACTTATTTTAGTTGAACAAGTCATAATTCACATCCAACAGTCATTTAGGGTCAAAAGATTAAAAGTTAAAATTTCATCCATGTTGACCATTTTGGCAAAGTTCGACAGGTCCGGAGTCATCGTTTTTCATCAGAAAATTTATTTTTTGGAGTGTACCAAAAATGATTCAAAATGTCAATTGGATCGTGCCTCATGTTGAATAACCACTTTTGAAACCCTCACAGTGGCCAAAATTGTCATTTTTACAGAGCTTTGCTTATTCAAAAGCTTCCATTTTGACCAATTTCAGGCACCGAGAGGACTGTAAACACACTTATTTTAGTTGAACAAGTCAAAATTCACATCCAACAGGCATTTAGAGTCAAAAGATTAAAAGTTAACATTTCATCCATGTTGACCATTTTGGAAAAGTTCGACAGGTCCGGAGTCATCGTTTTTCATCAGAAAATTGATTTTTTGGAGTGTTCCAAAAATGATTCAAAATGTCAATTGGATCGTGCCTCATGTTGAATAACCACTTTTGAAACCCTCACAGTGGCCAACATTGTCATTTTTACAGAGCTTTGCTTACTCAAAAGCTTCCATTTTGACCAATTTCAGGCACCGAGAGGACTTTAAACACACTTATTTTAGTTGAACAAGTCAAAATTCACATCCAACAGGCATTTAGAGTCAAAAGATTAAAAGTTAAAATTTCATCCATGTTGACCATTTTGGGAAAGTTCGACAGGTCCGGAGTCATCGTTTTTCATCAGAAAATTGATTTTTTGGAGTGTACCAAAAATGATTCAAAATGTCAATTGGATCGTGCCTCATGTTGAATATCCACTTTTGAAACCCTCACAGTGACCAAAATTGCCATTTTTACAGAGTTTTGCTTACTCAAAAGCTTCCATTTTGACAAATTTCAGGCACCAAAATGACTTTAAACACAGTTTTTTTAGTTGAACAAGTCAAAATTCACATCCAACGGGCATTTAGAGTCAACAGATTAAAAGTTAAAATTTCATCATGTTGACCATTTTGGGAAAGTTCGACAAGTCCGGAGTCATCGTTTTTCATCGGAAAATTGATTTTTTGGAGTGTACCAAAAATGATTCAAAATGTCAATTGGATCGTGCCTCATGTTGAATAACCACTTTTGAAACCCTCACAGTGGCCAGAATTGTCATTTTTACAGAGCTTTGCTTATTCAAAAGCTTCCATTTTGACCAATTTCAGGCACCGAGAGGACTGTAAACACACTTATTTTAGTTGAACAAGTCAAAATTCACATCCAACAGGCATTTAGAGTCAAAAGATTAAAAGTTACAATTTCATCCATGTTGACCATTTTGGGAAAGTTTGACAGGTCCGGAGTCATCGTTTTTCATAGGAAAATCGTTTTTTTCGAGTGTACCAAAAATGATTCAAAATTTCAACTGGATTGTCCCTCATGTTGAATAACCACTTTTGAAACCCTCACAGTGACCAAAATTGCCATTTTTACAGAGTTTCTCTTACTCAAAAGCTTCCATTTTGAGCAATTTAAGTCACCGAAATGACTTTAAACACACTTATTTTAGTTGAACAAGTCATAATTCACATCCAACAGTCATTTAGGGTCAAAAGATTAAAAGTTAAAATTTCATCCATGTTGACCATTTTGGAAAAGTTCGACAGGTCCGGAGTCATCGTTTTTCATCAGAAAATTTATTTTTTGGAGTGTACCAAAAATGATTCAAAATGTCAATTGGATCGTGCCTCATGTTGAATAACCACTTTTGAAACCCTCACAGTGGCCAAAATTGTCATTTTTACAGAGCTTTGCTTATTCAAAAGCTTCCATTTTGACCAATTTCAGGCACCGAGAGGACTGTAAACACACTTATTTTAGTTGAACAAGTCAAAATTCACATCCAACAGGCATTTAGAGTCAAAAGATTAAAAGTTAACATTTCATCCATGTTGACCATTTTGGAAAAGTTCGACAGGTCCGGAGTCATCGTTTTTCATCAGAAAATTGATTTTTTGGAGTGTTCCAAAAATGATTCAAAATGTCAATTGGATCGTGCCTCATGTTGAATAACCACTTTTGAAACCCTCACAGTGGCCAACATTGTCATTTTTACAGAGCTTTGCTTACTCAAAAGCTTCCATTTTGACCAATTTCAGGCACCGAGAGGACTTTAAACACACTTATTATAGTTGAACAAGTCAAAATTCACATCCAACAGGCATTTAGAGTCAAAAGATTAAAAGTTAAAATTTCATCCATGTTGACCATTTTGGGAAAGTTCGACAGGTCCGGAGTCATCGTTTTTCATCAGAAAATTGATTTTTTGGAGTGTACCAAAAATGATTCAAAATGTCAATTGGATCGTGCCTCATGTTGAATATCCACTTTTGAAACCCTCACAGTGACCAAAATTGCCATTTTTACAGAGTTTTGCTTACTCAAAAGCTTCCATTTTGACAAATTTCAGGCACCAAAATGACTTTAAACACAGTTTTTTTAGTTGAACAAGTCAAAATTCACATCCAATCGGCATTTAGAGTCAAAAGATTAAAAGTTAAAATTTCATCCATGTTGACCATGTTGGGAAAGTTCGACAAGTCCGGAGTCATCGTTTTTCATCGGAAAATTGATTTTTTGGAGTGTACCAAAAATGATTCAAAATGTCAATTGGATCGTGCCTCATGTTGAATAACCACTTTTGAAACCCTCACAGTGGCCAAAATTGTCATTTTTACAGAGCTTTGCTTATTCAAAAGCTTCCATTTTGACCAATTTCAGGCACCGAGAGGACTGTAAACACACTTATTTTAGTTGAACAAGTCAAAATTCACATCCAACAGGCATTTAGAGTAAACAGATTAAAAGTTAAAATTTCATCATGTTGACCATTTTGGGAAAGTTCGACAGGTCTGGAGTCATCGTTTTTCATCAGAAAATTGATTTTTTTGGAGTGTACCAAAAATGATTCAAAATGTCAATTGGATCGTGCCTCATGTTGAATAACCACTTTTGAAACCCTCACAGTAGCCAAAATTGTCATTTTTACAGAGCTTTGCTTACTCAAAAGCTTCCATTTTGACCAATTTCAGGCACCGAAAGGACTTTAAACACACTTATTTTAGTTGAACAAGTCATAATTCACATCCAACAGTCGTTTAGAGTCAAAAGATTAAAAGTTAAAATTTCATCCATGTTGACCATTTTTGGAAAGTTCGACAGGTCCGGAGTCATCGTTTTTCATCACAAAATTGATTTTTTGGAGTTTACCAAAAATGATTCAAAATGTCAATTGGATCGTGCCTCATGTTGAATAACCACTTTTGAAACCCTCACAGTGGCCAACATTGTCATTTTTACAGAGCTTTGCTTACTCAAAAGCTTCCATTTTGACCAATTTCAGGCACCGAAAGGACTTTAAACACACTTATTTTAGTTGAACAAGTCAAAATTCACATCCAACAGGCATTTAGAGTCAAAAGATTAAAAGTTAAAATTTCATCCATGTTGACCATTTTGGGAAAGTTCGACAGGTCCGGAGTCATCGTTTTTCATCAGAAAATTGATTTTTTGGAGTGTACCAAAAATGATTCAAAATGTCAATTGGATCGTGCCTCATGTTGAATATCCACTTTTGAAACCCTCACAGTGACCAAAATTGCCATTTTTACAGAGTTTTGCTTACTCAAAAGCTTCCATTTTGACAAATTTCAGGCACCAAAATGACTTTAAACACAGTTTTTTTAGTTGAACAAGTCAAAATTCACATCCAATCGGCATTTAGAGTCAAAAGATTAAAAGTTAAAATTTCATCCATGTTGACCATGTTGGGAAAGTTCGACAAGTCCGGAGTCATCGTTTTTCATCGGAAAATTGATTTTTTGGAGTGTACCAAAAATGATTCAAAATGTCAATTGGATCGTGCCTCATGTTGAATAACCACTTTTGAAACCCTCACAGTGGCCAAAATTGTCATTTTTACAGAGCTTTGCTTACTCAAAAGCTTCCATTTTGAGCAATTTAAGTCACCGAAATGACTTTAAACACACTTATTTTAGTTGAACAAGTCATAATTCACATCCAACAGTCATTTAGGGTCAAAAGATTAAAAGTTAAAATTTCATCCATGTTGACCATTTTGGAAAAGTTCGACAGGTCCGGAGTCATCGTTTTTCATCAGAAAACTTATTTTTTGGAGTGTACCAAAAATGATTCAAAATGTCAATTGGATCGTGCCTCATGTTGAATAACCACTTTTGAAACCCTCACAGTGACCAAAATTGCCATTTTTACAGAGCTTTGCTTACTCAAAAGCTTCCATTTTGACAAATTTCAGGCACCAAAATGACTTTAAACACACTTTTTTTAGTTGAACAAGTCAAAATTCACATCCAACGGGCATTTAGAGTCAACAGATTAAAAGTTAAAATTTCATCATGTTGACCATTTTGGGAAAGTTCGACAAGTCCGGAGTCATCGTTTTTCATCGGAAAATTGATTTTTTGGAGTGTACCAAAAATGATTCAAAATGTCAACTGGATTGTGCCTCATGTTGAATAACCACTTTTGAAACCCTCACAATGACCAAAATTGCCATTTTTACAGAGTTTTGCTTACTCAAAAGCTTCCATTTTGACCAATTTCAGGCACCAAAATGACTTTAAACACAGTTTTTTTAGTTGAACAAGTCAAAATTCACATCCAATCGGCATTTAGAGTCAAAAGATTAAAAGTTAAAATTTCATCCATGTTGACCATGTTGGGAAAGTTCGACAAGTCCGGAGTCATCGTTTTTTATCGGAAAATTGATTTTTGGAGTGTACCAAAAATGATTCAAAATGTCAATTGGATCGTGCCTCATGTTGAATAACCACTTTTGAAACCCTCACAGTGGCCAAAATTGTCATTTTTACAGAGCTTTGCTTATTCAAAAGCTTCCATTTTGACCAATTTCAGGCACCGAGAGGACTGTAAACACACTTATTTTAGTTGAACAAGTCAAAATTCACATCCAACAGGCATTTAGAGTCAAAAGATTAAAAGTTACAATTTCATCCATGTTGACCATTTTGGGAAAGTTCGACAAGTCCGGAGTCATCGTTTTTCATAGGAAAATCGTTTTTTTCGAGTGTACCAAAAATGATTCAAAATTTCAACTGGATTGTCCCTCATGTTGAATAACCACTTTTGAAACCCTCACAGTGACCAAAATTGCCATTTTTACAGAGTTTTTCTTACTCAAAAGCTTCCATTTTGAGCAATTTAAGTCACCGAAATGACTTTAAACACACTTATTTTAGTTGAACAAGTCATAATTCACATCCAACAGTCATTTAGGGTCAAAAGATTAAAAGTTAAAATTTCATCCATGTTGACCATTTTGGAAAAGTTCGACAGGTCCGGAGTCATCGTTTTTCATCAGAAAATTTATTTTTTGGCGTGTACCAAAAATGATTCAAAATGTCAATTGGATCGTGCCTCATGTTGAATAACCACTTTTGAAACCCTCACAGTGACCAAAATTGCCATTTTTACAGAGCTTTGCTTACTCAAAAGCTTCCATTTTGACAAATTTCAGGCACCAAAATGACTTTAAACACACTTTTTTTAGTTGAACAAGTCAAAATTCACATCCAACGGGCATTTAGAGTCAACAGATTAAAAGTTAAAATTTCATCATGTTGACCATTTTGGGAAAGTTCGACAAGTCCGGAGTCATCGTTTTTCATCGGAAAATTGATTTTTTGGAGTGTACCAAAAATGATTCAAAATGTCAATTGGATCGTGCCTCATGTTGAATAACCACTTTTGAAACCCTCACAGTGGCCAAAATTGTCATTTTTACAGAGCTTTGCTTATTCAAAAGCTTCCATTTTGACCAATTTCAGGCACCGAGAGGACTGTAAACACACTTATTTTAGTTGAACAAGTCAAAATTCACATCCAACAGGCATTTAGAGTCAAAAGATTAAAAGTTAACATTTCATCCATGTTGACCATTTTGGGAAAGTTCGACAGGTCCGGAGTCATCGTTTTTCATCGGAAAATCGATTTTTTGGAGTGTACCAAAAATGATTCAAAATGTCAACTGGATTGTGCCTCATGTTGAATAACCACTTTTGAAACCCTCACAATGACCAAAATTGCCATTTTTACAGAGTTTTGCTTACTCAAAAGCTTCCATTTTGACCAATTTCAGGCACCGAAAGGACTTTAAACACACTTATTTTAGTTGAACAAGTCATAACTCACATCCAACAGTCATTTAGATTCAAAAGATTCAAAGTTAAAATTTCATCCATGTTGACCATTTTGGGAAAGTACGACAGGTCCGGAGTCATCGTTTTTCATCAGAAAATTGATTTTTTGGAGTGTTCCAAAAATGATTCAAAATGTCAATTGGATCGTGCCTCATGTTGAATAACCACTTTTGAAACCCTCACAGTAGCCAAAATTGTCATTTTTACAGAGCTTTGCTTACTCAAAAGCTTCCATTTTGACCAATTTCAGGCACCGAAAGGACTTTAAACACACTTATTTTAGTTGAACAAGTCATAATTCACATCCAACAGTCGTTTAGAGTCAAAAGATTAAAAGTTAAAATTTCATCCATGTTGACCATTTTTGGAAAGTTCGACAGGTCCGGAGTCATCGTTTTTCATCACAAAATTGATTTTTTGGAGTTTACCAAAAATGATTCAAAATGTCAATTGGATCGTGCCTCATGTTGAATAACCACTTTTGAAACCCTCACAGTGGCCAACATTGTCATTTTTACAGAGCTTTGCTTACTCAAAAGCTTCCATTTTGACCAATTTCAGGCACCGAAAGGACTTTAAACACACTTATTTTAGTTGAACAAGTCAAAATTCACATCCAACAGGCATTTAGAGTCAAAAGATTAAAAGTTAAAATTTCATCCATGTTGACCATTTTGGGAAAGTTCGACAGGTCCGGAGTCATCGTTTTTCATCAGAAAATTGATTTTTTGGAGTGTACCAAAAATGATTCAAAATGTCAATTGGATCGTGCCTCATGTTGAATATCCACTTTTGAAACCCTCACAGTGACCAAAATTGCCATTTTTACAGAGTTTTGCTTACTCAAAAGCTTCCATTTTGACAAATTTCAGGCACCAAAATGACTTTAAACACAGTTTTTTTAGTTGAACAAGTCAAAATTCACATCCAATCGGCATTTAGAGTCAAAAGATTAAAAGTTAAAATTTCATCCATGTTGACCATGTTGGGAAAGTTCGACAAGTCCGGAGTCATCGTTTTTCATCGGAAAATTGATTTTTTGGAGTGTACCAAAAATGATTCAAAATGTCAATTGGATCGTGCCTCATGTTGAATAACCACTTTTGAAACCCTCACAGTGGCCAAAATTGTCATTTGTACAGAGCTTTGCTTATTCAAAAGCTTCCATTTTGACCAATTTCAGGCACCGAGAGGACTGTAAACACACTTATTTTAGTTGAACAAGTCAAAATTCACATCCAACAGGCATTTAGAGTCAAAAGATTAAAAGTTACAATTTCATCCATGTTGACCATTTTGGGAAAGTTCGACAAGTCCGGAGTCATCGTTTTTCATAGGAAAATCGTTTTTTTCGAGTGTACCAAAAATGATTCAAAATTTCAACTGGATTGTCCCTCATGTTGAATAACCACTTTTGAAACCCTCACAGTGACCAAAATTGCCATTTTTACAGAGTTTTTCTTACTCAAAAGCTTCCATTTTGAGCAATTTAAGTCACCGAAATGACTTTAAACACACTTATTTTAGTTGAACAAGTCATAATTCACATCCAACAGTCATTTAGGGTCAAAAGATTAAAAGTTAAAATTTTATCCATGTTGACCATTTTGGAAAAGTTCGACAGGTCCGGAGTCATCGTTTTTCATCAGAAAACTTATTTTTTGGAGTGTACCAAAAATGATTCAAAATGTCAATTGGATCGTGCCTCATGTTGAATAACCACTTTTGAAACCCTCACAGTGACCAAAATTGCCATTTTTACAGAGCTTTGCTTACTCAAAAGCTTCCATTTTGACAAATTTCAGGCACCAAAATTACTTTAAACACACTTTTTTTAGTTGAACAAGTCAAAATTCACATCCAACGGGCATTTAGAGTCAACAGATTAAAAGTTAAAATTTCATCATGTTGACCATTTTGGGAAAGTTCGACAAGTCCGGAGTCATCGTTTTTCATCGGAAAATTGATTTTTTGGAGTGTACCAAAAATGATTCAAAATGTCAATTGGATCGTGCCTCATGTTGAATAACCACTTTTGAAACCCTCACAGTGGCCAAAATTGTCATTTTTACAGAGCTTTGCTTATTCAAAAGCTTCCATTTTGACCAATTTCAGGCACCGAGAGGACTGTAAACACACTTATTTTAGTTGAACAAGTCAAAATTCACATCCAACAGGCATTTAGAGTCAAAAGATTAAAAGTTAACATTTCATCCATGTTGACCATTTTGGGAAAGTTCGACAGGTCCGGAGTCATCGTTTTTCATCGGAAAATCGATTTTTTGGAGTGTACCAAAAATGATTCAAAATGTCAACTGGATTGTGCCTCATGTTGAATAACCACTTTTGAAACCCTCACAATGACCAAAATTGCCATTTTTACAGAGTTTTGCTTACTCAAAAGCTTCCATTTTGACCAATTTCAGGCACCAAAATGACTTTAAACACAGTTTTTTTAGTTGAACAAGTCAAAATTCACATCCAATCGGCATTTAGAGTCAAAAGATTAAAAGTTAAAATTTCATCCATGTTGACCATGTTGGGAAAGTTCGACAAGTCCGGAGTCATCGTTTTTTATCGGAAAATTGATTTTTGGAGTGTACCAAAAATGATTCAAAATGTCAATTGGATCGTGCCTCATGTTGAATAACCACTTTTGAAACCCTCACAGTGGCCAAAATTGTCATTTTTACAGAGCTTTGCTTATTCAAAAGCTTCCATTTTGACCAATTTCAGGCACCGAGAGGACTGTAAACACACTTATTTTAGTTGAACAAGTCAAAATTCACATCCAACAGGCATTTAGAGTCAAAAGATTAAAAGTTACAATTTCATCCATGTTGACCATTTTGGGAAAGTTCGACAAGTCCGGAGTCATCGTTTTTCATAGGAAAATCGTTTTTTTCGAGTGTACCAAAAATGATTCAAAATTTCAACTGGATTGTCCCTCATGTTGAATAACCACTTTTGAAACCCTCACAGTGACCAAAATTGCCATTTTTACAGAGTTTTTCTTACTCAAAAGCTTCCATTTTGAGCAATTTAAGTCACCGAAATGACTTTAAACACACTTATTTTAGTTGAACAAGTCATAATTCACATCCAACAGTCATTTAGGGTCAAAAGATTAAAAGTTAAAATTTCATCCATGTTGACCATTTTGGAAAAGTTCGACAGGTCCGGAGTCATCGTTTTTCATCAGAAAATTTATTTTTTGGCGTGTACCAAAAATGATTCAAAATGTCAATTGGATCGTGCCTCATGTTGAATAACCACTTTTGAAACCCTCACAGTGACCAAAATTGCCATTTTTACAGAGCTTTGCTTACTCAAAAGCTTCCATTTTGACAAATTTCAGGCACCAAAATGACTTTAAACACACTTTTTTTAGTTGAACAAGTCAAAATTCACATCCAACGGGCATTTAGAGTCAACAGATTAAAAGTTAAAATTTCATCATGTTGACCATTTTGGGAAAGTTCGACAAGTCCGGAGTCATCGTTTTTCATCGGAAAATTGATTTTTTGGAGTGTACCAAAAATGATTCAAAATGTCAATTGGATCGTGCCTCATGTTGAATAACCACTTTTGAAACCCTCACAGTGGCCAAAATTGTCATTTTTACAGAGCTTTGCTTATTCAAAAGCTTCCATTTTGACCAATTTCAGGCACCGAGAGGACTGTAAACACACTTATTTTAGTTGAACAAGTCAAAATTCACATCCAACAGGCATTTAGAGTCAAAAGATTAAAAGTTAACATTTCATCCATGTTGACCATTTTGGGAAAGTTCGACAGGTCCGGAGTCATCGTTTTTCATCGGAAAATCGATTTTTTGGAGTGTACCAAAAATGATTCAAAATGTCAACTGGATTGTGCCTCATGTTGAATAACCACTTTTGAAACCCTCACAATGACCAAAATTGCCATTTTTACAGAGTTTTGCTTACTCAAAAGCTTCCATTTTGACCAATTTCAGGCACCGAAAGGACTTTAAACACACTTATTTTAGTTGAACAAGTCATAACTCACATCCAACAGTCATTTAGATTCAAAAGATTCAAAGTTAAAATTTCATCCATGTTGACCATTTTGGGAAAGTACGACAGGTCCGGAGTCATCGTTTTTCATCAGAAAATTGATTTTTTGGAGTGTTCCAAAAATGATTCAAAATGTCAATTGGATCGTGCCTCATGTTGAATAACCACTTTTGAAACCCTCACAGTAGCCAAAATTGTCATTTTTACAGAGCTTTGCTTACTCAAAAGCTTCCATTTTGACCAATTTCAGGCACCGAAAGGACTTTAAACACACTTATTTTAGTTGAACAAGTCAAAATTCACATCCAACAGGCATTTAGAGTCAAAAGATTAAAAGTTAAAATTTCATCCATGTTGACCATTTTGGGAAAGTTCGACAGGTCCGGAGTCATCGTTTTTCATCAGAAAATTGATTTTTTGGAGTGTACCAAAAATGATTCAAAATGTCAATTGGATCGTGCCTCATGTTGAATATCCACTTTTGAAACCCTCACAGTGACCAAAATTGCCATTTTTACAGAGTTTTGCTTACTCAAAAGCTTCCATTTTGACAAATTTCAGGCACCAAAATGACTTTAAACACAGTTTTTTTAGTTGAACAAGTCAAAATTCACATCCAATCGGCATTTAGAGTCAAAAGATTAAAAGTTAAAATTTCATCCATGTTGACCATGTTGGGAAAGTTCGACAAGTCCGGAGGCATCGTTTTTCATCGGAAAATTGATTTTTTGGAGTGTACCAAAAATGATTCAAAATGTCAATTGGATCGTGCCTCATGTTGAATAACCACTTTTGAAACCCTCACAGTGGCCAAAATTGTCATTTTTACAGAGCTTTGCTTATTCAAAAGCTTCCATTTTGACCAATTTCAGGCACCGAGAGGACTGTAAACACACTTATTTTAGTTGAACAAGTCAAAATTCACATCCAACAGGCATTTAGAGTAAACAGATTAAAAGTTAAAATTTCATCATGTTGACCATTTTGGGAAAGTTCGACAGGTCTGGAGTCATCGTTTTTCATCAGAAAATTGATTTTTTTGGAGTGTACCAAAAATGATTCAAAATGTCAATTGGATCGTGCCTCATGTTGAATAACCACTTTTGAAACCCTCACAGTAGCCAAAATTGTCATTTTTACAGAGCTTTGCTTACTCAAAAGCTTCCATTTTGACCAATTTCAGGCACCGAAAGGACTTTAAACACACTTATTTTAGTTGAACAAGTCATAATTCACATCCAACAGTCGTTTAGAGTCAAAAGATTAAAAGTTAAAATTTCATCCATGTTGACCATTTTTGGAAAGTTCGACAGGTCCGGAGTCATCGTTTTTCATCACAAAATTGATTTTTTGGAGTTGACCAAAAATGATTCAAAATGTCAATTGGATCGTGCCTCATGTTGAATAACCACTTTTGAAACCCTCACAGTGGCCAACATTGTCATTTTTACAGAGCTTTGCTTACTCAAAAGCTTCCATTTTGACCAATTTCAGGCACCGAAAGGACTTTAAACACACTTATTTTAGTTGAACAAGTCAAAATTCACATCCAACAGGCATTTAGAGTCAAAAGATTAAAAGTTAAAATTTCATCCATGTTGACCATTTTGGGAAAGTTCGACAAGTCCGGAGTCATCGTTTTTCATCGGAAAATTGATTTTTTGGAGTGTACCAAAAATGATTCAAAATGTCAATTGGATCGTGCCTCATGTTGAATATCCACTTTTGAAACCCTCACAGTGACCAAAATTGCCATTTTTACAGAGTTTTGCTTACTCAAAAGCTTCCATTTTGACAAATTTCAGGCACCAAAATGACTTTAAACACAGTTTTTTTAGTTGAACAAGTCAAAATTCACATCCAATCGGCATTTAGAGTCAAAAGATTAAAAGTTAAAATTTCATCATGTTGACCATGTTGGGAAAGTTCGACAAGTCCGGAGTCATCGTTTTTCATCGGAAAATTGATTTTTTGGAGTGTACCAAAAATGATTCAAAATGTCAATTGGATCGTGCCTCATGTTGAATAACCACTTTTGAAACCCTCACAGTGGCCAAAATTGTCATTTTTACAGAGCTTTGCTTATTCAAAAGCTTCCATTTTGACCAATTTCAGGCACCGAGAGGACTGTAAACACACTTATTTTAGTTGAACAAGTCAAAATTCACATCCAACAGGCATTTAGAGTCAAAAGATTAAAAGTTACAATTTCATCCATGTTGACCATTTTGGGAAAGTTCGACAAGTCCGGAGTCATCGTTTTTCATAGGAAAATCGTTTTTTTCGAGTGTACCAAAAATGATTCAAAATTTCAACTGGATTGTCCCTCATGTGGAATAACCACTTTTGAAACCCTCACAGTGACCAAAATTGCCATTTTTACAGAGTTTTTCTTACTCAAAAGCTTCCATTTTGAGCAATTTAAGTCACCGAAATGACTTTAAACACACTTATTTTAGTTGAACAAGTCATAATTCACATCCAACAGTCATTTAGGGTCAAAAGATTAAAAGTTAAAATTTCATCCATGTTGACCATTTTGGAAAAGTTCGACAGGTCCGGAGTCATCGTTTTTCATCAGAAAATTAATTTTTTGGAGTGTACCAAAAATGATTCAAATGTCAATTGGATCGTGCCTCATGTTGAATAACCACTTTTGAAACCCTCACAGTGACCAAAATTGCCATTTTTACAGAGTTTTGCTTACTCAAAAGATTCCATTTTGACCAATTTCAGGCACCGAAATGACTTTAAACACACTTATTTTAGTTAAACAAGTCAAAATTTTCATCCAACAGGCATTTAGAGTCAAAAGATTAAAAGTTAAAATTTCATCCATATTGACCATTTTGGGAAAGTTCGACAGGTCCGGAGTCATCGTTTTTCATCACAAAATTGATTTTTTGGAGTTTACCAAAAATGATTCAAAATGTCAATTGGATCGTGCCTCATGTTGAATAACCACTTTTGAAACCCTCACAGTGGCCAACATTGTCATTTTTACAGAGCTTTGCTTACTCAAAAGCTTCCATTTTGACAAATTTCAGGCACCAAAATGACTTTAAACACACTTATTTTAGTTGAACAAGTCAAAATTCACATCCAACAGGCATTTAGAGTCAAAAGATTAAAAGTTAAAATTTCATCCATGTTGACCATTTTGGGAAAGTTCGACAGGTCCGGAGTCATCGTTTTTCATCAGAAAATTGATTTTTTGGAGGGTACCAAAAATGATTCAAAATGTCAATTGGATCGTGCCTCATGTTGAATAACCACTTTTGAAACCCTCACAGTGACCAAAATTGCCATTTTTACAGAGCTTTGCTTACTCAAAAGCTTCCATTTTGACAAATTTCAGGCACCAAAATGACTTTAAACACACTTTTTTTAGTTGAACAAGTCAAAATTCACATCCAACGGGCATTTAGAGTCAACAGATTAAAAGTTAAAATGTCATCATGTTGACCATTTTGGGAAAGTTCGACAAGTCCGGAGTCATCGTTTTTCATCGGAAAATTGATTTTTTGGAGTTTACCAAAAATGATTCAAAATGTCAATTGGATCGTGCCTCATGTTGAATAACCACTTTTGAAACCCTCACAGTGGCCAAAATTGTCATTTTTACAGAGCTTTGCTTATTCAAAAGCTTCCATTTTGACCAATTTCAGGCACCGAGAGGACTGTAAACACACTTATTTTAGTTGAACAAGTCAAAATTCACATCCAACAGGCATTTAGAGTCAAAAGATTAAAAGTTAACATTTCATCCATGTTGACCATTTTGGGAAAGTTCGACAGGTCCGGAGTCATCGTTTTTCATCGGAAAATCGATTTTTTGGAGTGTACCAAAAATGATTCAAAATGTCAACTGGATTGTGCCTCATGTTGAATAACCACTTTTGAAACCCTCACAGTGGCCAAAATTGTCATTTTTACAGAGCTTTGCTTATTCAAAAGCTTCCATTTTGACCAATTTCAGGCACCGAGAGGACTGTAAACACACTTATTTTAGTTGAACAAGTCAAAATTCACATCCAACAGGCATTTAGAGTCAAAAGATTAAAAGTTAAAATTTCATCCATGTTGACCATTTTGGGAAAGTTCGACAGGTCCGGAGTCATCGTTTTTCATAGAAAAATCGATTTTTTCGAGTGCACCAAAAATGATTCAAAATGTCAACTGGATTGTCCCTCATGTTGAATAACCACTTTTGAAACCCTCACAGTGGGCAAAATTGTCATTTTTACAGAGCTTTGCTTACTCAAAAGCTTCCATTTTGACCAATTTCAGGCACCGAAAGGACTTTAAACACACTTATTTTAGTTGAACAAGTCAAAATTCACATCCAACAGGCATTTAGAGTCAAAAGATTAAAAGTTACAATTTCATCCATGTTGACCATTTTGGGAAAGTTTGACAGGTCCGGAGTCATCGTTTTTCATAGGAAAATCGTTTTTTTCGAGTGTACCAAAAATGATTCAAAATGTCAACTGGATTGTCCCTCATGTTGAATAACCACTTTTGAAACCCTCACAGTGACCAAAATTGCCATTTTTACAGAGTTTTTCTTACTCAAAAGCTTCCATTTTGAGCAATTTAAGTCACCGAAATGACTTTAAACACACTTATTTTAGTTGAACAAGTCATAATTCACATCCAACAGTCATTTAGGGTCAAAAGATTAAAAGTTAAAATTTCATCCATGTTGACCATTTTGGAAAAGTTCGACAGGTCCGGAGTCATCGTTTTTCATCAGAAAATTTATTTTTTGGAGTGTACCAAAAATGATTCAAAATGTCAATTGGATCGTGCCTCATGTTGAATAACCACTTTTGAAACCCTCACAGTGACCAAAATTGCCATTTTTACAGAGCTTTGCTTACTCAAAAGCTTCCATTTTGACAAATTTCAGGCACCAAAATGACTTTAAACACACTTTTTTTAGTTGAACAAGTCAAAATTCACATCCAACGGGCATTTAGAGTCAACAGATTAAAAGTTAAAATTTCATCATGTTGACCATTTTGGGAAAGTTTGACAGGTCCGGAGTCATCGTTTTTCATAGGAAAATCGTTTTTTTCGAGTGTACCAAAAATGATTCAAAATGTCAACTGGATTGTCCCTCATGTTGAATAACCACTTTTGAAACCCTCACAGTGACCAAAATTGCCATTTTTACAGAGTTTTTCTTACTCAAAAGCTTCCATTTTGAGCAATTTAAGTCACCGAAATGACTTTAAACACACTTATTTTAGTTGAACAAGTCATAATTCACATCCAACAGTCATTTAGGGTCAAAAGATTAAAAGTTAAAATTTCATCCATGTTGACCATTTTGGAAAAGTTCGACAGGTCCGGAGTCATCGTTTTTCATCAGAAAATTTATTTTTTGGAGTGTACCAAAAATGATTCAAAATGTCAATTGGATCGTGCCTCATGTTGAATAACCACTTTTGAAACCCTCACAGTGGCCAAAATTGTCATTTTTACAGAGCTTTGCTTATTCAAAAGCTTCCATTTTGACCAATTTCAGGCACCGAGAGGACTGTAAACACACTTATTTTAGTTGAACAAGTCAAAATTCACATCCAACAGGCATTTAGAGTCAAAAGATTAAAAGTTAACATTTCATCCATGTTGACCATTTTGGGAAAGTTCGACAGGTCCGGAGTCATCGTTTTTCATCGGAAAATCGATTTTTTGGAGTGTACCAAAAATGATTCAAAATGTCAACTGGATTGTGCCTCATGTTGAATAACCACTTTTGAAACCCTCACAATGACCAAAATTGCCATTTTTACAGAGTTTTGCTTACTCAAAAGCTTCCATTTTGACCAATTTCAGGCACCGAAAGGACTTTAAACACACTTATTTTAGTTGAACAAGTCAAAATTCACATCCAACAGGCATTTAGAGTAAACAGATTAAAAGTTAAAATTTCATCATGTTGACCATTTTGGGAAAGTTCGACAGGTCTGGAGTCATCGTTTTTCATCAGAAAATTGATTTTTTTGGAGTGTACCAAAAATGATTCAAAATGTCAATTGGATTGTGCCTCATGTTGAATAACCACTTTTGAAACCCTCAGAGTAGCCAAAATTGTCATTTTTACAGAGCTTTGCTTACTCAAAAGCTTCCATTTTGACCAATTTCAGGCACCGAAAGGACTTTAAACACACTTATTTTAGTTGAACAAGTCAAAATTCACATCCAACAGGCATTTAGAGTCAAAAGATTAAAAGTTAACATTTCATCCATGTTGACCATTTTGGGAAAGTTCGACAGGTCCGGAGTCATCGTTTTTCATCGGAAAATCGATTTTTTGGAGTGTACCAAAAATGATTCAAAATGTCAACTGGATTGTGCCTCATGTTGAATAACCACTTTTGAAACCCTCACAATGACCAAAATTGCCATTTTTACAGAGTTTTGCTTACTCAAAAGCTTCCATTTTGACCAATTTCAGGCACCGAAAGGACTTTAAACACACTTATTTTAGTTGAACAAGTCAAAATTCACATCCAACAGGCATTTAGAGTAAACAGATTAAAAGTTAAAATTTCATCATGTTGACCATTTTGGGAAAGTTCGACAGGTCTGGAGTCATCGTTTTTCATCAGAAAATTGATTTTTTTGGAGTGTACCAAAAATGATTCAAAATGTCAATTGGATCGTGCCTCATGTTGAATAACCACTTTTGAAACCCTCACAGTAGCCAAAATTGTCATTTTTACAGAGCTTTGCTTACTCAAAAGCTTCCATTTTGACCAATTTCAGGCACCGAAAGGACTTTAAACACACTTATTTTAGTTGAACAAGTCATAATTCACATCCAACAGTTGTTTAGAGTCAAAAGATTAAAAGTTAAAATTTCATCCATGTTGACCATTTTTGGAAAGTACGAAAGGTCCGGAGTCATCGTTTTTCATCAGAAAATTGATTTTTTGGAGTGTTCCAAAAATGATTCAAAATGTCAATTGGATCCTGCCTCATGTTGAATAACCACTTTTGAAACCCTCACAGTAGCCAAAATTGTCATTTTTACAGAGCTTTGCTTACTCAAAAGCTTCCATTTTGACCAATTTCAGGCACCGAAAGGACTTTAAACACACTTATTTTAGTTGAACAAGTCATAATTCACATCCAACAGTCGTTTAGAGTCAAAAGATTAAAAGTTAAAATTTCATCCATGTTGACCATTTTTGGAAAGTTCGACAGGTCCGGAGTCATCGTTTTTCATCACAAAATTGATTTTTTGGAGTTTACCAAAAATGATTCAAAATGTCAATTGGATCGTGCCTCATGTTGAATAACCACTTTTGAAACCCTCACAGTGGCCAACATTGTCATTTTTACAGAGCTTTGCTTACTCAAAAGCTTCCATTTTGACCAATTTCAGGCACCGAAAGGACTTTAAACACACTTATTTTAGTTGAACAAGTCAAAATTCACATCCAACAGGCATTTAGAGTCAAAAGATTAAAAGTTAAAATTTCATCCATGTTGACCATTTTGGGAAAGTTCGACAGGTCCGGAGTCATCGTTTTTCATCAGAAAATTGATTTTTTGGAGTGTACCAAAAATGATTCAAAATGTCAATTGGATCGTGCCTCATGTTGAATATCCACTTTTGAAACCCTCACAGTGACCAAAATTGCCATTTTTACAGAGTTTTGCTTACTCAAAAGCTTCCATTTTGACAAATTTCAGGCACCAAAATGACTTTAAACACAGTTTTTTTAGTTGAACAAGTCAAAATTCACATCCAATCGGCATTTAGAGTCAAAAGATTAAAAGTTAAAATTTCATCCATGTTGACCATGTTGGGAAAGTTCGACAAGTCCGGAGTCATCGTTTTTCATCGGAAAATTGATTTTTTGGAGTGTACCAAAAATGATTCAAAATGTCAATTGGATCGTGCCTCATGTTGAATAACCACTTTTGAAACCCTCACAGTGGCCAAAATTGTCATTTTTACAGAGCCTTGCTTATTCAAAAGCTTCCATTTTGACCAATTTCAGGCACCGAGAGGACTGTAAACACACTTATTTTAGTTGAACAAGTCAAAATTCACATCCAACAGGCATTTAGAGTCAAAAGATTAAAAGTTAACATTTCATCCATGTTGACCATTTTGGGAAAGTTCGACAGGTCCGGAGTCATCGTTTTTCATCGGAAAATCGATTTTTTGGAGTGTACCAAAAATGATTCAAAATGTCAACTGGATTGTGCCTCATGTTGAATAACCACTTTTGAAACCCTCACAATGACCAAAATTGCCATTTTTACAGAGTTTTGCTTACTCAAAAGCTTCCATTTTGACCAATTTCAGGCACCGAAAGGACTTTAAACACACTTATTTTAGTTGAACAAGTCAAAATTCACATCCAACAGGCATTTAGAGTAAACAGATTAAAAGTTACAATTTCATCATGTTGACCATTTTGGGAAAGTTCGACAGGTCTGGAGTCATCGTTTTTCATCAGAAAATTGATTTTTTTGGAGTGTACCAAAAATGATTCAAAATGTCAATTGGATCGTGCCTCATGTTGAATAACCACTTTTGAAACCCTCACAGTAGCCAAAATTGTCATTTTTACAGAGCTTTGCTTATTCAAAAGCTTCCATTTTGACCAATTTCAGGCACCGAGAGGACTGTAAACACACTTATTTTAGTTGAACAAGTCAAAATTCACATCCAACAGGCATTTAGAGTCAAAAGATTAAAAGTTACAATTTCATCCATGTTGACCATTTTGGGAAAGTTCGACAAGTCCGGAGTCATCGTTTTTCATAGGAAAATCGTTTTTTTCGAGTGTACCAAAAATGATTCAAAATTTCAACTGGATTGTCCCTCATGTTGAATAACCACTTTTGAAACCCTCACAGTGACCAAAATTGCCATTTTTACAGAGCTTTGCTTACTCAAAAGCTTCCATTTTGACAAATTTCAGGCACCAAAATGACTTTAAACACACTTTTTTTAGTTGAACAAGTCAAAATTCACATCCAACGGGCATTTAGAGTCAACAGATTAAAAGTTAAAATTTCATCATGTTGACCATTTTGGGAAAGTTCGACAAGTCCGGAGTCATCGTTTTTCATCGGAAAATTGATTTTTTGGAGTGTACCAAAAATGATTCAAAATGTCAATTGGATCGTGCCTCATGTTGAATAACCACTTTTGAAACCCTCACAGTGGCCAAAATTGTCATTTTTACAGAGCTTTGCTTATTCAAAAGCTTCCATTTTGACCAATTTCAGGCACCGAGAGGACTGTAAACACACTTATTTTAGTTGAACAAGTCAAAATTCACATCCAACAGGCATTTAGAGTCAAAAGATTAAAAGTTAACATTTCATCCATGTTGACCATTTTGGGAAAGTTCGACAGGTCCGGAGTCATCGTTTTTCATCGGAAAATCGATTTTTTGGAGTGTACCAAAAATGATTCAAAATGTCAACTGGATTGTGCCTCATGTTGAATAACCACTTTTGAAACCCTCACAATGACCAAAATTGCCATTTTTACAGAGTTTTGCTTACTCAAAAGCTTCCATTTTGACCAATTTCAGGCACCGAAAGGACTTTAAACACACTTATTTTAGTTGAACAAGTCATAACTCACATCCAACAGTCATTTAGATTCAAAAGATTCAAAGTTAAAATTTCATCCATGTTGACCATTTTGGGAAAGTACGACAGGTCCGGAGTCATCGTTTTTCATCAGAAAATTGATTTTTTGGAGTGTTCCAAAAATGATTCAAAATGTCAATTGGATCGTGCCTCATGTTGAATAACCACTTTTGAAACCCTCACAGTAGCCAAAATTGTCATTTTTACAGAGCTTTGCTTACTCAAAAGCTTCCATTTTGACCAATTTCAGGCACCGAAAGGACTTTAAACACACTTATTTTAGTTGAACAAGTCATAATTCACATCCAACAGTCGTTTAGAGTCAAAAGATTAAAAGTTAAAATTTCATCCATGTTGACCATTTTTGGAAAGTTCGACAGGTCCGGAGTCATCGTTTTTCATCACAAAATTGATTTTTTGGAGTTTACCAAAAATGATTCAAAATGTCAATTGGATCGTGCCTCATGTTGAATAACCACTTTTGAAACCCTCACAGTGGCCAACATTGTCATTTTTACAGAGCTTTGCTTACTCAAAAGCTTCCATTTT
Source organism: Lissotriton helveticus (assembly GCF_964261635.1). Lineage (NCBI taxonomy): Eukaryota > Metazoa > Chordata > Amphibia > Caudata > Salamandridae > Lissotriton > Lissotriton helveticus. Next base: position 341,505,630 of record NC_136072.1, read on the forward strand.
GACCAATTTCAGGCACCGAAAGGACTTTAAACACACTTATTTTAGTTGAACAAGTCAAAATTCACATCCAACAGGCATTTAGAGTCAAAAGATTAAAAGTTAAAATTTCATCCATGTTGACCATTTTGGGAAAGTTCGACAGGTCCGGAGTCATCGTTTTTCATCAGAAAATTTATTTTTTGGAGGGTACCAAAAATGATTCAAAATGTCAATTGGATCGTGCCTCATGTTGAATATCCACTTTTGAAACCCTCACAGTGACCAAAATTGCCATTTTTACAGAGTTTTGCTTACTCAAAAGATTCCATTTTGACCAATTTCAGGCACCGAAATGACTTTAAACACACTTATTTTAGTTAAACAAGTCAAAATTTTCATCCAACAGGCATTTAGAGTCAAAAGATTAAAAGTTAAAATTTCATCCATATTGACCATTTTGGGAAAGTTCGACAGGTCCGGAGTCATCGTTTTTCATCAGAAAATTGATTTTTTGGAGTGTAACAAAAATGATTCAAAATGTCAATTGGATCGTGCCTCATGTTGAATAACCACTTTTGAAACCCTCACAGTGGCCAAAATTGTCATTTTTACAGAGCTTTGCTTATTCAAAAGCTTCCATTTTGACCAATTTCAGGCACCGAGAGGACTGTAAACACACTTATTTTAGTTGAACAAGTCAAAATTCACATCCAACAGGCATTTAGAGTCAAAAGATTAAAAGTTAAAATTTCATCCATGTTGACCATTTTGGGAAAGTTCGACAGGTCCGGAGTCATCGTTTTTCATAGAAAAATCGATTTTTTCGAGTGCACCAAAAATGATTCAAAATGTCAACTGGATTGTCCCTCATGTTGAATAACCACTTTTGAAACCCTCACAGTGGGCAAAATTGTCATTTTTACAGAGCTTTGCTTACTCAAAAGCTTCCATTTTGACCAATTTCAGGCACCGAAAGGACTTTAAACACACTTATTTTAGTTGAACAAGTCAAAATTCACATCCAACAGGCATTTAGAGTCAAAAGATTAAAAGTTACAATTTCATCCATGTTGACCATTTTGGGAAAGTTTGACAGGTCCGGATTCATCGTTTTTCATAGGAAAATCGTTTTTTTCGAGTGTACCAAAAATGATTCAAAATGTCAACTGGATTGTCCCTCATGTTGAATAACCACTTTTGAAACCCTCACAGTGACCAAAATTGCCATTTTTACAGAGTTTTTCTTACTCAAAAGCTTCCATTTTGAGCAATTTAAGTCACCGAAATGACTTTAAACACACTTATTTTAGTTGAACAAGTCATAATTCACATCCAACAGTCATTTAGGGTCAAAAGATTAAAAGTTAAAATTTCATCCATGTTGACCATTTTGGAAAAGTTCGACAGGTCCGGAGTCATCGTTTTTCATCAGAAAATTTATTTTTTGGAGTGTACCAAAAATGATTCAAAATGTCAATTGGATCGTGCCTCATGTTGAATAACCACTTTTGAAACCCTCACAGTGACCAAAATTGCCATTTTTACAGAGCTTTGCTTACTCAAAAGCTTCCATTTTGACAAATTTCAGGCACCAAAATGACTTTAAACACACTTTTTTTAGTTGAACAAGTCAAAATTCACATCCAACGGGCATTTAGAGTCAACAGATTAAAAGTTAAAATTTCATCATGTTGACCATTTTGGGAAAGTTCGACAAGTCCGGAGTCATCGTTTTTCATCGGAAAATTGATTTTTTGGAGTGTACCAAAAATGATTCAAAATGTCAATTGGATCGTGCCTCATGTTGAATAACCACTTTTGAAACCCTCACAGTGGCCAAAATTGTCATTTTTACAGAGCTTTGCTTATTCAAAAGCTTCCATTTTGACCAATTTCAGGCACCGAGAGGACTGTAAACACACTTATTTTAGTTGAACAAGTCAAAATTCACATCCAACAGGCATTTAGAGTCAAAAGATTAAAAGTTAACATTTCATCCATGTTGACCATTTTGGGAAAGTTCAACAGGTCCGGAGTCATCGTTTTTCATCGGAAAATCGATTTTTTGGAGTGTACCAAAAATGATTCAAAATGTCAACTGGATTGTGCCTCATGTTGAATAACCACTTTTGAAACCCTCACAATGACCAAAATTGCCATTTTTACAGAGTTTTGCTTACTCAAAAGCTTCCATTTTGACCAATTTCAGGCACCGAAAGGACTTTAAACACACTTATTTTAGTTGAACAAGTCAAAATTTACATCCAAGAGGCATTTAGAGCAAACAGATTAAAAGTTAAAATTTCATCATGTTGACCATTTTGGGAAAGTTCGACAGGTCTGGAGTCATCGTTTTTCATCAGAAAATTGATTTTTTTGGAGTGTACCAAAAATGATTCAAAATGTCAATTGGATCGTGCCTCATGTTGAATAACCACTTTTGAAACCCTCACAGTAGCCAAAATTGTCATTTTTACAGAGCTTTGCTTACTCAAAAGCTTCCATTTTGACCAATTTCAGGCACCGAAAGGACTTTAAACACACTTATTTTAGTTGAACAAGTCATAATTCACATCCAACAGTTGTTTAGAGTCAAAAGATTAAAAGTTAAAATTTCATCCATGTTGACCATTTTTGGAAAGTACGAAAGGTCCGGAGTCATCGTTTTTCATCAGAAAATTGATTTTTTGGAGTGTTCCAAAAATGATTCAAAATGTCAATTGGATCGTGCCTCATGTTGAATAACCACTTTTGAAACCCTCACTGTAGCCAAAATTGTCATTTTTACAGAGCTTTGCTTACTCAAAAGCTTCCATTTTGACCAATTTCAGGCACCGAAAGGACTTTAAACACACTTATTTTAGTTGAACAAGTCATAATTCACATCCAACAGTCGTTTTGAGTCAAAAGATTAAAAGTTAAAATTTCATCCATGTTGACCATTTTTGGAAAGTTCGACAGGTCCGGAGTCATCGTTTTTCATCACAAAATTGATTTTTTGGAGTTTACCAAAAATGATTCAAAATGTCAATTGGATCGTGCCTCATGTTGAATAACCACTTTTGAAACCCTCACAGTGGCCAACATTGTCATTTTTACAGAGCTTTGCTTACTCAAAAGCTTCCATTTTGACCAATTTCAGGCACCGAAAGGACTTTAAACACACTTATTTTAGTTGAACAAGTCAAAATTCACATCCAACAGGCATTTAGAGTCAAAAGATTAAAAGTTAAAATTTCATCCATGTTGACCATTTTGGGAAAGTTCGACAGGTCCGGAGTCATCGTTTTTCATCAGAAAATTGATTTTTTGGAGTGTACCAAAAATGATTCAAAATGTCAATTGGATCCTGCCTCATGTTGAATATCCACTTTTGAAACCCTCACAGTGACCAAAATTGCCATTTTTACAGAGTTTTGCTTACTCAAAAGCTTCCATTTTGACAAATTTCAGGCACCAAAATGACTTTAAACACAGTTTTTTTAGTTGAACAAGTCAAAATTCACATCCAATCGGCATTCAGAGTCAAAAGATTAAAAGTTAAAATTTCATCCATGTTGACCATGTTGGGAAAGTTCGACAAGTCCGGAGTCATCGTTTTTCATCGGAAAATTGATTTTTTGGAGTGTACCAAAAATGATTCAAAATGTCAATTGGATCGTGCCTCATGTTGAATAACCACTTTTGAAACCCTCACAGTGGCCAAAATTGTCATTTTTACAGAGCTTTGCTTATTCAAAAGCTTCCATTTTGACCAATTTCAGGCACCGAGAGGACTGTAAACACACTTATTTTAGTTGAACAAGTCAAAATTCACATCCAACAGGCATTTAGAGTAAACAGATTAAAAGTTAAAATGTCATCATGTTGACCATTTTGGGAAAGTTCGACAGGTCTGGAGTCATCGTTTTTCATCAGAAAATTGATTTTTTTGGAGTGTACCAAAAATGATTCAAAATGTCAATTGGATCGTGCCTCATGTTGAATAACCACTTTTGAAACCCTCACAGTAGCCAAAATTGTCATTTTTACAGAGCTTTGCTTATTCAAAAGCTTCCATTTTGACCAATTTCAGGCACCGAGAGGACTGTAAACACACTTATTTTAGTTGAACAAGTCAAAATTCACATCCAACAGGCATTTAGAGTCAAAAGATTAAAAGTTACAATTTCATCCATGTTGACCATTTTGGGAAAGTTCGACAAGTCCGGAGTCATCGTTTTTCATAGGAAAATTGTTTTTTTCGAGTGTACCAAAAATGATTCAAAATTTCAACTGGATTGTCCCTCATGTTGAATAACCACTTTTGAAACCCTCACAGTGACCAAAATTGCCATTTTTACAGAGTTTTTCTTACTCAAAAGCTTCCATTTTGAGCAATTTAAGTCACCGAAATGACTTTAAACACACTTATTTTAGTTGAACAAGTCATAATTCACATCCAACAGTCATTTAGGGTCAAAAGATTAAAAGTTAAAATTTCATCCATGTTGACCATTTTGGAAAAGTTCGACAGGTCCGGAGTCATCGTTTTTCATCAGAAAATTTATTTTTTGGAGTGTACCAAAAATGATTCAAAATGTCAATTGGATCGTGCCTCATGTTGAATAACCACTTTTGAAACCCTCACAGTGACCAAAATTGCCATTTTTACAGAGCTTTGCTTACTCAAAAGCTTCCATTTTGACAAATTTCAGGCACCAAAATGACTTTAAACACACTTTTTTTAGTTGAACAAGTCAAAATTCACATCCAACGGGCATTTAGAGTCAACAGATTAAAAGTTAAAATTTCATCATGTTGACCATTTTGGGAAAGTTCGACAAGTCCGGAGTCATCGTTTTTCATCGGAAAATTGATTTTTTGGAGTGTACCAAAAATGATTCAAAATGTCAATTGGATCGTGCCTCATGTTGAATAACCACTTTTGAAACCCTCACAGTGGCCAAAATTGTCATTTTTACAGAGCTTTGCTTATTCAAAAGCTTCCATTTTGACCAATTTCAGGCACCGAGAGGACTGTAAACACACTTATTTTAGTTGAACAAGTCAAAATTCACATCCAACAGGCATTTAGAGTCAAAAGATTAAAAGTTAACATTTCATCCATGTTGACCATTTTGGGAAAGTTCGACAGGTCCGGAGTCATCGTTTTTCATCGGAAAATCGATTTTTTGGAGTGTACCAAAAATGATTCAAAATGTCAACTGGATTGTGCCTCATGTTGAATAACCACTTTTGAAACCCTCACAATGACCAAAATTGCCATTTTTACAGAGTTTTGCTTACTCAAAAGCTTCCATTTTGACCAATTTCAGGCACCGAAAGGACTTTAAACACACTTATTTTAGTTGAACAAGTCATAACTCACATCCAACAGTCATTTAGATTCAAAAGATTCAAAGTTAAAATTTCATCCATGTTGACCATTTTGGGAAAGTACGACAGGTCCGGAGTCATCGTTTTTCATCAGAAAATTGATTTTTTGGAGTGTTCCAAAAATGATTCAAAATGTCAATTGGATCGTGCCTCATGTTGAATAACCACTTTTGAAACCCTCACAGTAGCCAAAATTGTCATTTTTACAGAGCTTTGCTTACTCAAAAGCTTCCATTTTGACCAATTTCAGGCACCGAAAGGACTTTAAACACACTTATTTTAGTTGAACAAGTCATAATTCACATCCAACAGTCGTTTAGAGTCAAAAGATTAAAAGTTAAAATTTCATCCATGTTGACCATTTTTGGAAAGTTCGACAGGTCCGGAGTCATCGTTTTTCATCACAAAATTGATTTTTGGGAGTTTACCGAAAATGATTCAAAATGTCAATTGGATCGTGCCTCATGTTGAATAACCACTTTTGAAACCCTCACAGTGGCCAACATTGTCATTTTTACAGAGCTTTGCTTACTCAAAAGCTTCCATTTTGACCAATTTCAGGCACCGAAAGGACTTTAAACACACTTATTTTAGTTGAACAAGTCAAAATTCACATCCAACAGGCATTTAGAGTCAAAAGATTAAAAGTTAAAATTTCATCCATGTTGACCATTTTGGGAAAGTTCGACAGGTCCGGAGTCATCGTTTTTCATCAGAAAATTGATTTTTTGGAGGGTACCAAAAATGATTCAAAATGTCAATTGGATCGTGCCTCATGTTGAATATCCACTTTTGAAACCCTCACAGTGACCAAAATTGCCATTTTTACAGAGTTTTGCTTACTCAAAAGATTCCATTTTGACCAATTTCAGGCACCGAAATGACTTTAAACACACTTATTTTAGTTAAACAAGTCAAAATTTTCATCCAACAGGCATATAGAGTCAAAAGATTAAAAGTTAAAATTTCATCCATATTGACCATTTTGGGAAAGTTCGACAGGTCCGGAGTCATCGTTTTTCATCAGAAAATTGATTTTTTGGAGTGTACCAAAAATGATTCAAAATGTCAATTGGATCGTGCCTCATGTTGAATAACCACTTTTGAAACCCTCACAGTGGCCAACATTGTCATTTTTACAGAGCTTTGCTTATTCAAAAGCTTCCATTTTGACCAATTTCAGGCACCGAGAGGACTGTAAACACACTTATTTTAGTTGAACAAGTCACAATTCACATCCAACAGGCATTTAGAGTCAAAAGATTAAAAGTTAAAATTTCATCCATGTTGACCATTTTGGGAAAGTTCGACAGGTCCGGAGTCATCGTTTTTCATAGAAAAATCGATTTTTTCGAGTGCACCAAAAATGATTCAAAATGTCAACTGGATTGTCCCTCATGTTGAATAACCACTTTTGAAACCCTCACAGTGGGCAAAATTGTCATTTTTACAGAGCTTTGCTTACTCAAAAGCTTCCATTTTGACCAATTTCAGGCACCGAAAGGACTTTAAACACACTTATTTTAGTTGAACAAGTCAAAATTCACATCCAACAGGCATTTAGAGTCAAAAGATTAAAAGTTACAATTTCATCTATGTTGACCATTTTGGGAAAGTTTGACAGGTCCGGAGTCATCGTTTTTCATAGGAAAATCGTTTTTTTCGAGTGTACCAAATATGATTCAAAATGTCAACTGGATTGTCCCTCATGTTGAATAACCACTTTTGAAACCCTCACAGTGACCAAAATTGCCATTTTTACAGAGTTTTTCTTACTCAAAAGCTTCCATTTTGAGCAATTTAAGTCACCGAAATGACTTTAAACACACGTATTTTAGTTGAACAAGTCATAATTCACATCCAACAGTCATTTAGGGTCAAAAGATTAAAAGTTAAAATTTCATCCATGTTGACCATTTTGGAAAAGTTCGACAGGTCCGGAGTCATCGTTTTTCATCAGAAAATTTATTTTTTGGAGTGTACCAAAAATGATTCAAAATGTCAATTGGATCGTGCCTCATGTTGAATAACCACTTTTGAAACCCTCACAGTGACCAAAATTGCCATTTTTACAGAGCTTTGCTTACTCAAAAGCTTCCATTTTGACAAATTTCAGGCACCAAAATGACTTTAAACACACTTTTTTTAGTTGAACAAGTCAAAATTCACATCCAACGGGCATTTAGAGTCAACAGATTAAAAGTTAAAATTTCATCATGTTGACCATTTTGGGAAAGTTCGACAAGTCCGGAGTCATCGTTTTTCATCGGAAAATTGATTTTTTGGAGTGTACCAAAAATGATTCAAAATGTCAATTGGATCGTGCCTCATGTTGAATAACCACTTTTGAAACCCTCACAGTGGCCAAAATTGTCATTTTTACAGAGCTTTGCTTATTCAAAAGCTTCCATTTTGACCAATTTCAGGCACCGAGAGGACTGTAAACACACTTATTTTAGTTGAACAAGTCAAAATTCACATCCAACAGGCATTTAGAGTCAAAAGATTAAAAGTTACAATTTCATCCATGTTGACCATTTTGGGAAAGTTTGACAGGTCCGGAGTCATCGTTTTTCATAGGAAAATCGTTTTTTTCGAGTGTACCAAAAATGATTCAAAATTTCAACTGGATTGTCCCTCATGTTGAATAACCACTTTTGAAACCCTCACAGTGACCAAAATTGCCATTTTTACAGAGTTTTTCTTACTCAAAAGCTTCCATTTTGAGCAATTTAAGTCACCAAAATGACTTTAAACACACTTATTTTAGTTGAACAAGTCATAATTCACATCCAACAGTCATTTAGGGTCAAAAGATTAAAAGTTAAAATTTCATCCATGTTGACCATTTTGGAAAAGTTCGACAGGTCCGGAGTCATCGTTTTTCATCAGAAAATTTATTTTTTGGAGTGTACCAAAAATGATTCAAAATGTCAATTGGATTGTGCCTCATGTTGAATAACCACTTTTGAAACCCTCACAGTGACCAAAATTGCCATTTTTACAGAGCTTTGCTTACTCAAAAGCTTCCATTTTGACAAATTTCAGGCATAAAAATGACTTTAAACACACTTTTTTTAGTTGAACAAGTCAAAATTCACATCCAACGGGCATTTAGAGTCAACAGATTAAAAGTTAAAATTTCATCATGTTGACCATTTTGGGAAAGTTCGACAAGTCCGGAGTCATTGTTTTTCATCGGAAAATTGATTTTTTGGAGTGTACCAAAAATGATTCAAAATGTCAATTGGATCGTGCCTCATGTTGAATAACCACTTTTGAAACCCTCACAGTGGCCAAAATTGTCATTTTTACAGAGCTTTGCTTATTCAAAAGCTTCCATTTTGACCAATTTCAGGCACCGAGAGGACTGTAAACACACTTATTTTAGTTGAACAAGTCAAAATTCACATCCAACAGGCATTTAGAGTCAAAAGATTAAAAGTTAACATTTCATCCATGTTGACCATTTTGGGAAAGTTCGACAGGTCCGGAGTCATCGTTTTTCATCGGAAAATCGATTTTTTGGAGAGTACCAAAAATGATTCAAAATGTCAACTGGATTGTGCCTCATGTTGAATAACCACTTTTGAAACCCTCACAATGACCAAAATTGCCATTTTTACAGAGTTTTGCTTACTCAAAAGCTTCCATTTTGACCAATTTCAGGCACCGAAAGGACTTTAAACACACTTATTTTAGTTGAACAAGTCAAAATTCACATCCAACAGGCATTTAGAGTAAACAGATTAAAAGTTAAAATTTCATCATGTTGACCATTTTGGGAAAGTTCGACAGGTCTGGAGTCATCGTTTTTCATCAGAAAATTGATTTTTTTGGAGTGTACCAAAAATGATTCAAAATGTCAATTGGATCGTGCCTCATGTTGAATAACCACTTTTGAAACCCTCACAGTAGCCAAAATTGTCATTTTTACAGAGCTTTGCTTACTCAAAAGCTTCCATTTTGACCAATTTCAGGCACCGAAAGGACTTTAAACACACTTATTTTAGTTGAACAAGTCATAATTCACATCCAACAGTCGTTTAGAGTCAAAAGATTAAAAGTTAAAATTTCATCCATGTTGACCATTTTGGGAAAGTACGAAAGGTCCGGAGTCATCGTTTTTCATCAGAAAATTGATTTTTTGGAGTGTTCCAAAAATGATTCAAAATGTCAATTGGATCGTGCCTCATGTTGAATAACCACTTTTGAAACCCTCACAGTAGCCAAAATTGTCATTTTTACAGAGCTTTGCTTATTCAAAAGCTTCCATTTTGACCAATTTCAGGCACCGAGAGGACTGTAAACACACTTATTTTAGTTGAACAAGTCAAAATTCACATCCAACAGGCATTTAGAGTCAAAAGATTAAAAGTTAACATTTCATCCATGTTGACCATTTTGGGAAAGTTCGACAGGTCCGGAGTCATCGTTTTTCATCGGAAAATCGATTTTTTGGAGTGTACCAAAAATGATTCAAAATGTCAACTGGATTGTGCCTCATGTTGAATAACCACTTTTGAAACCCTCACAGTGACCAAAATTGCCATTTTTACAGAGTTTTTCTTACTCAAAAGCTTCCATTTTGAGCAATTTAAGTCACCGAAATGACTTTAAACACACGTATTTTAGTTGAACAAGTCATAATTCACATCCAACAGTCATTTAGGGTCAAAAGATTAAAAGTTAAAATTTCATCCATGTTGACCATTTTGGAAAAGTTCGACAGGTCCGGAGTCATCGTTTTTCATCAGAAAATTTATTTTTTGGAGTGTACCAAAAATGATTCAAAATGTCAATTGGATCGTGCCTCATGTTGAATAACCACTTTTGAAACCCTCACAGTGACCAAAATTGCCATTTTTACAGAGCTTTGCTTACTCAAAAGCTTCCATTTTGACAAATTTCAGGCACCAAAATGACTTTAAACACACTTTTTTTAGTTGAACAAGTCAAAATTCACATCCAACGGGCATTTAGAGTCAACAGATTAAAAGTTAAAATTTCATCATGTTGACCATTTTGGGAAAGTTCGACAAGTCCGGAGTCATCGTTTTTCATCGGAAAATTGATTTTTTGGAGTGTACCAAAAATGATTCAAAATGTCAATTGGATCGTGCCTCATGTTGAATAACCACTTTTGAAATCCTCACAGTGGCCAAAATTGTCATTTTTACAGAGCTTTGCTTATTCAAAAGCTTCCATTTTGACCAATTTCAGGCACCGAGAGGACTGTAAACACACTTATTTTAGTTGAACAAGTCAAAATTCACATCCAACAGGCATTTAGAGTCAAAAGATTAAAAGTTACAATTTCATCCATGTTGACCATTTTGGGAAAGTTTGACAGGTCCGGAGTCATCGTTTTTCATAGGAAAATCGTTTTTTTCGAGTGTACCAAAAATGATTCAAAATTTCAACTGGATTGTCCCTCATGTTGAATAACCACTTTTGAAACCCTCACAGTGACCAAAATTGCCATTTTTACAGAGTTTTTCTTACTCAAAAGCTTCCATTTTGAGCAATTTAAGTCACCAAAATGACTTTAAACACACTTATTTTAGTTGAACAAGTCATAATTCACATCCAACAGTCATTTAGGGTCAAAAGATTAAAAGTTAAAATTTCATCCATGTTGACCATTTTGGAAAAGTTCGACAGGTCCGGAGTCATCGTTTTTCATCAGAAAATTTATTTTTTGGAGTGTACCAAAAATGATTCAAAATGTCAATTGGATTGTGCCTCATGTTGAATAACCACTTTTGAAACCCTCACAGTGACCAAAATTGCCATTTTTACAGAGCTTTGCTTACTCAAAAGCTTCCATTTTGACAAATTTCAGGCATAAAAATGACTTTAAACACACTTTTTTTAGTTGAACAAGTCAAAATTCACATCCAACGGGCATTTAGAGTCAACAGATTAAAAGTTAAAATTTCATCATGTTGACCATTTTGGGAAAGTTCGACAAGTCCGGAGTCATTGTTTTTCATCGGAAAATTGATTTTTTGGAGTGTACCAAAAATGATTCAAAATGTCAATTGGATCGTGCCTCATGTTGAATAACCACTTTTGAAACCCTCACAGTGGCCAAAATTGTCATTTTTACAGAGCTTTGCTTATTCAAAAGCTTCCATTTTGACCAATTTCAGGCACCGAGAGGACTGTAAACACACTTATTTTAGTTGAACAAGTCAAAATTCACATCCAACAGGCATTTAGAGTCAAAAGATTAAAAGTTAACATTTCATCCATGTTGACCATTTTGGGAAAGTTCGACAGGTCCGGAGTCATCGTTTTTCATCGGAAAATCGATTTTTTGGAGAGTACCAAAAATGATTCAAAATGTCAACTGGATTGTGCCTCATGTTGAATAACCACTTTTGAAACCCTCACAATGACCAAAATTGCCATTTTTACAGAGTTTTGCTTACTCAAAAGCTTCCATTTTGACCAATTTCAGGCACCGAAAGGACTTTAAACACACTTATTTTAGTTGAACAAGTCAAAATTCACATCCAACAGGCATTTAGAGTAAACAGATTAAAAGTTAAAATTTCATCATGTTGACCATTTTGGGAAAGTTCGACAGGTCTGGAGTCATCGTTTTTCATCAGAAAATTGATTTTTTTGGAGTGTACCAAAAATGATTCAAAATGTCAATTGGATCGTGCCTCATGTTGAATAACCACTTTTGAAACCCTCACAGTAGCCAAAATTGTCATTTTTACAGAGCTTTGCTTACTCAAAAGCTTCCATTTTGACCAATTTCAGGCACCGAAAGGACTTTAAACACACTTATTTTAGTTGAACAAGTCATAATTCACATCCAACAGTCGTTTAGAGTCAAAAGATTAAAAGTTAAAATTTCATCCATGTTGACCATTTTGGGAAAGTACGAAAGGTCCGGAGTCATCGTTTTTCATCAGAAAATTGATTTTTTGGAGTGTTCCAAAAATGATTCAAAATGTCAATTGGATCGTGCCTCATGTTGAATAACCACTTTTGAAACCCTCACAGTAGCCAAAATTGTCATTTTTACAGAGCTTTGCTTATTCAAAAGCTTCCATTTTGACCAATTTCAGGCACCGAGAGGACTGTAAACACACTTATTTTAGTTGAACAAGTCAAAATTCACATCCAACAGGCATTTAGAGTCAAAAGATTAAAAGTTAACATTTCATCCATGTTGACCATTTTGGGAAAGTTCGACAGGTCCGGAGTCATCGTTTTTCATCGGAAAATCGATTTTTTGGAGTGTACCAAAAATGATTCAAAATGTCAACTGGATTGTGCCTCATGTTGAATAACCACTTTTGAAACCCTCACAATGACCAAAATTGCCATTTTTACAGAGTTTTGCTTACTCAAAAGCTTCCATTTTGACCAATTTCAGGCACCGAAAGGACTTTAAACACACTTATTTTAGTTGAACAAGTCAAAATTCACATCCAACAGGCATTTAGAGTAAACAGATTAAAAGTTAAAATTTCATCATGTTGACCATTTTGGGAAAGTTCGACAGGTCTGGAGTCATCGTTTTTCATCAGAAAATTGATTTTTTTGGAGTGTACCAAAAATGATTCAAAATGTCAATTGGATCGTGCCTCATGTTGAATAACCACTTTTGAAACCCTCACAGTAGCCAAAATTGTCATTTTTACAGAGCTTTGCTTACTCAAAAGCTTCCATTTTGACCAATTTCAGGCACCGAAAGGACTTTAAACACACTTATTTTAGTTGAACAAGTCATAATTCACATCCAACAGTTGTTTAGAGTCAAAAGATTAAAAGTTAAAATTTCATCCATGTTGACCATTTTTGGAAAGTACGAAAGGTCCGGAGTCATCGTTTTTCATCAGAAAATTGATTTTTTGGAGTGTTCCAAAAATGATTCAAAATGTCAATTGGATCGTGCCTCATGTTGAATAACCACTTTTGAAACCCTCACAGTAGCCAAAATTGTCATTTTTACAGAGCTTTGCTTACTCAAAAGCTTCCATTTTGACCAATTTCAGGCACCGAAAGGACTTTAAACACACTTATTTTAGTTGAACAAGTCATAATTCACATCCAACAGTCGTTTAGAGTCAAAAGATTAAAAGTTAAAATTTCATCCATGTTGACCATTTTTGGAAAGTTCGACAGGTCCGGAGTCATCGTTTTTCATCACAAAATTGATTTTTTGGAGTTTACCAAAAATGATTCAAAATGTCAATTGGATCGTGCCTCATGTTGAATAACCACTTTTGAAACCCTCACAGTGGCCAACATTGTCATTTTTACAGAGCTTTGCTTACTCAAAAGCTTCCATTTTGACCAATTTCAGGCACCGAAAGGACTTTAAACACACTTATTTTAGTTGAACAAGTCAAAATTCACATCCAACAGGCATTTAGAGTCAAAAGATTAAAAGTTAAAATTTCATCCATGTTGACCATTTTGGGAAAGTTCGACAGGTCCGGAGTCATCATTTTTCATCAGAAAATTGATTTTTTGGAGTGTACCAAAAATGATTCAAAATGTCAATTGGATCGTGCCTCATGTTGAATATCCACTTTTGAAACCCTCACAGTGACCAAAATTGCCATTTTTACAGAGTTTTGCTTACTCAAAAGCTTCCATTTTGACAAATTTCAGGCACCAAAATGACTTTAAACACAGTTTTTTTAGTTGAACAAGTCAAAATTCACATCCAATCGGCATTTAGAGTCAAAAGATTAAAAGTTAAAATTTCATCCATGTTGACCATGTTGGGAAAGTTCGACAAGTCCGGAGTCATCGTTTTTCATCGGAAAATTGATTTTTTGGAGTGTACCAAAAATGATTCAAAATGTCAATTGGATCGTGCCTCATGTTGAATAACCACTTTTGAAACCCTCACAGTGGCCAAAATTGTCATTTTTACAGAGCTTTGCTTATTCAAAAGCTTCCATTTTGACCAATTTCAGGCACCGAGAGGACTGTAAACACACTTATTTTAGTTGAACAAGTCAAAATTCACATCCAACAGGCATTTAGAGTAAACAGATTAAAAGTTAAAATTTCATCATGTTGACCATTTTGGGAAAGTTCGACAGGTCTGGAGTCATCGTTTTTCATCAGAAAATTGATTTTTTTGGAGTGTACCAAAAATGATTCAAAATGTCAATTGGATCGTGCCTCATGTTGAATAACCACTTTTGAAACCCTCACAGTAGCCAAAATTGTCATTTTTACAGAGCTTTGCTTATTCAAAAGCTTCCATTTTGACCAATTTCAGGCACCGAGAGGACTGTAAACACACTTATTTTAGTTGAACAAGTCAAAATTCACATCCAACAGTCATTTAGGGTCAAAAGATTAAAAGTTAAAATTTCATCCATGTTGACCATTTTGGAAAAGTTCGACAGGTCCGGAGTCATCGTTTTTCATCAGAAAATTTATTTTTTGGAGTGTACCAAAAATGATTCAAAATGTCAATTGGATTGTGCCTCATGTTGAATAACCACTTTTGAAACCCTCACAGTGACCAAAATTGCCATTTTTACAGAGCTTTGCTTACTCAAAAGCTTCCATTTTGACAAATTTCAGGCATAAAAATGACTTTAAACACACTTTTTTTAGTTGAACAAGTCAAAATTCACATCCAACGGGCATTTAGAGTCAACAGATTAAAAGTAAAAATTTCATCATGTTGACCATTTTGGGAAAGTTCGACAAGTCCGGAGTCATTGTTTTTCATCGGAAAATTGATTTTTTGGAGTGTACCAAAAATGATTCAAAATGTCAATTGGATCGTGCCTCATGTTGAATAACCACTTTTGAAACCCTCACAGTGGCCAAAATTGTCATTTTTACAGAGCTTTGCTTATTCAAAAGCTTCCATTTTGACCAATTTCAGGCACCGAGAGGACTGTAAACACACTTATTTTAGTTGAACAAGTCAAAATTCACATCCAACAGGCATTTAGAGTCAAAAGATTAAAAGTTAACATTTCATCCATGTTGACCATTTTGGGAAAGTTCGACATGTCCGGAGTCATCGTTTTTCATCGGAAAATCGATTTTTTGGAGTGTACCAAAAATGATTCAAAATGTCAACTGGATTGTGCCTCATGTTGAATAACCACTTTTGAAACCCTCACAATGACCAAAATTGCCATTTTTACAGAGTTTTGCTTACTCAAAAGCTTCCATTTTGACCAATTTCAGGCACCGAAAGGACTTTAAACACACTTATTTTAGTTGAACAAGTCAAAATTCACATCCAACAGGCATTTAGAGTAAACAGATTAAAAGTTAAAATTTCATCATGTTGACCATTTTGGGAAAGTTCGACAGGTCTGGAGTCATCGTTTTTCATCAGAAAATTGATTTTTTTGGAGTGTACCAAAAATGATTCAAAATGTCAATTGGATCGTGCCTCATGTTGAATAACCACTTTTGAAACCCTCACAGTAGCCAAAATTGTCATTTTTACAGAGCTTTGCTTACTCAAAAGCTTCCATTTTGACCAATTTCAGGCACCGAAAGGACTTTAAACACACTTATTTTAGTTGAACAAGTCATAATTCACATCCAACAGTCGTTTAGAGTCAAAAGATTAAAAGTTAAAATTTCATCCATGTTGACCATTTTGGGAAAGTACGAAAGGTCCGGAGTCATCGTTTTTCATCAGAAAATTGATTTTTTGGAGTGTTCCAAAAATGATTCAAAATGTCAATTGGATCGTGCCTCATGTTGAATAACCACTTTTGAAACCCTCACAGTAGCCAAAATTGTCATTTTTACAGAGCTTTGCTTATTCAAAAGCTTCCATTTTGACCAATTTCAGGCACCGAGAGGACTGTAAACACACTTATTTTAGTTGAACAAGTCAAAATTCACATCCAACAGGCATTTAGAGTCAAAAGATTAAAAGTTAACATTTCATCCATGTTGACCATTTTGGGAAAGTTCGACAGGTCCGGAGTCATCGTTTTTCATCGGAAAATCGATTTTTTGGAGTGTACCAAAAATGATTCAAAATGTCAACTGGATTGTGCCTCATGTTGAATAACCACTTTTGAAACCCTCACAATGACCAAAATTGCCATTTTTACAGAGTTTTGCTTACTCAAAAGCTTCCATTTTGACCAATTTCAGGCACCGAAAGGACTTTAAACACACTTATTTTAGTTGAACAAGTCAAAATTCACATCCAACAGGCATTTAGAGTAAACAGATTAAAAGTTAAAATTTCATCATGTTGACCATTTTGGGAAAGTTCGACAGGTCTGGAGTCATCGTTTTTCATCAGAAAATTGATATTTTTGGAGTGTACCAAAAATGATTCAAAATGTCAATTGGATCGTGCCTCATGTTGAATAACCACTTTTGAAACCCTCACAGTAGCCAAAATTGTCATTTTTACAGAGCTTTGCTTACTCAAAAGCTTCCATTTTGACCAATTTCAGGCACCGAAAGGACTTTAAACACACTTATTTTAGTTGAACAAGTCATAATTCACATCCAACAGTTGTTTAGAGTCAAAAGATTAAAAGTTAAAATTTCATCCATGTTGACCATTTTTGGAAAGTACGAAAGGTCGGGAGTCATCGTTTTTCATCAGAAAATTGATTTTTTGGAGTGTTCCAAAAATGATTCAAAATGTCAATTGGATCGTGCCTCATGTTGAATAACCACTTTTGAAACCCTCACAGTGGCCAAAATTGTCATTTTTACAGAGCTTTGCTTATTCAAAAGCTTCCATTTTGACCAATTTCAGGCACCGAGAGGACTGTAAACACACTTATTTTAGTTGAACAAGTCAAAATTCACATCCAACAGGCATTTAGAGTAAACAGATTAAAAGTAAAAATTTCATCATGTTGACCATTTTGGGAAAGTTCGACAGGTCTGGAGTCATCGTTTTTCATCAGAAAATTGATTTTTTTGGAGTGTACCAAAAATGATTCAAAATGTCAATTGGATCGTGCCTCATGTTGAATAACCACTTTTGAAACCCTCACAGTAGCCAAAATTGTCATTTTTACAGAGCTTTGCTTACTCAAAAGCTTCCATTTTGACCAATTTCAGGCACCGAAAGGACTTTAAACACACTTATTTTAGTTGAACAAGTCATAATTCACATCCAACAGTCGTTTAGAGTCAAAAGATTAAAAGTTAAAATTTCATCCATGTTGACCATTTTTGGAAAGTTCGACAGGTCCGGAGTCATCGTTTTTCATCACAAAATTGATTTTTTGGAGTTTACCAAAAATGATTCAAAATGTCAATTGGATCGTGCCTCATGTTGAATAACCACTTTTGAAACCCTCACAGTGGCCAACATTGTCATTTTTACAGAGCTTTGCTTACTCAAAAGCTTCCATTTTGACCAATTTCAGGCACCGAAAGGACTTTAAACACACTTATTTTAGTTGAACAAGTCAAAATTCACATCCAACAGGCATTTAGAGTCAAAAGATTAAAAGTTAAAATTTCATCCATGTTGACCATTTTGGGAAAGTTCGACAGGTCCGGAGTCATCGTTTTTCATCAGAAAATTGATTTTTTGGAGTGTACCAAAAATGATTCAAAATGTCAATTGGATCGTGCCTCATGTTGAATATCCACTTTTGAAACCCTCACAGTGACCACAATTGCCATTTTTACAGAGTTTTGCTTACTCAAAAGCTTCCATTTTGACAAATTTCAGGCACCAAAATGACTTTAAACACAGTTTTTTTAGTTGAACAAGTCAAAATTCACATCCAATCGGCATTTGGAGTCAAAAGATTAAAAGTTAAAATTTCATCCATGTTGACCATGTTGGGAAAGTTCGACAAGTCCGGAGTCATCGTTTTTCATCGGAAAATTGATTTTTTGGAGTGTACCAAAAATGATTCAAAATGTCAATTGGATCGTGCCTCATGTTGAATAACCACTTTTGAAACCCTCACAGTGGCCAAAATTGTCATTTTTACAGAGCTTTGCTTATTCAAAAGCTTCCATTTTGTCCAATTTCAGGCACCGAGAGGACTGTAAACACACTTATTTTAGTTGAACAAGTCAAAATTCACATCCAACAGGCATTTAGAGTCAAAAGATTAAAAGTTGCAATTTCATCCATGTTGACCATTTTGGGAAAGTTCGACAAGTCCGGAGTCATCGTTTTTCATAGGAAAATCGTTTTTTTCGAGTGTACCAAAAATGATTCAAAATTTCAACTGGATTGTCCCTCATGTTGAATAACCACTTTTGAAACCCTCACAGTGACCAAAATTGCCATTTTTACAGAGTTTTTCTTACTCAAAAGCTTCCATTTTGAGCAATTTAAGTCACCGAAATGACTTTAAACACACTTATTTTAGTTGAACAAGTCATAATTCACATCCAACAGTCATTTAGGGTCAAAAGATTAAAAGTTAAAATTTCATCCATGTTGACCATTTTGGAAAAGTTCGACAGGTCCGGAGTCATCGTTTTTCATCAGAAAATTTATTTTTTGGAGTGTACCAAAAATGATTCAAAATGTCAATTGGATCGTGCCTCATGTTGAATAACCACTTTTGAAACCCTCACAGTGACCAAAATTGCCATTTTTACAGAGCTTTGCTTACTCAAAAGCTTCCATTTTGACAAATTTCAGGCACCAAAATGACTTTAAACAAACTTTTTTTAGTTGAACAAGTCAAAATTCACATCCAACGGGCATTTAGAGTCAACAGATTAAAAGTTAAAATTTCATCATGTTGACCATTTTGGGAAAGTTCGACAAGTCCGGAGTCATCGTTTTTCATCGGAAAATTGATTTTTTGGAGTGTACCAAAAATGATTCAAAATGTCAATTGGATCGTGCCTCATGTTGAATAACCACTTTTGAAACCCTCACAGTGGCCAAAATTGTCATTTTTACAGAGCTTTGCTTATTCAAAAGCTTCCATTTTGACCAATTTCAGGCACCGAGAGGACTGTAAACACACTTATTTTAGTTGAACAAGTCAAAATTCACATCCAACAGGCATTTAGAGTCAAAAGATTAAAAGTTAACATTTCATCCATGTTGACCATTTTGGGAAAGTTCGACAGGTCCGGAGTCATCGTTTTTCATCGGAAAATCGATTTTTTGGAGTGTACCAAAAATGATTCAAAATGTCAACTGGATTGTGCCTCATGTTGAATAACCACTTTTGAAACCCTCACAATGACCAAAATTGCCATTTTTACAGAGTTTTGCTTACTCAAAAGCTTCCATTTTGACCAATTTCAGGCACCGAAAGGACTTTAAACACAGTTTTTTTAGTTGAACAAGTCAAAATTCACATCCAATCGGCATTTGGAGTCAAAAGATTAAAAGTTAAAATTTCATCCATGTTGACCATGTTGGGAAAGTTCGACAAGTCCGGAGTCATCGTTTTTCATCGGAAAATTGATTTTTTGGAGTGTACCAAAAATGATTCAAAATGTCAATTGGATCGTGCCTCATGTTGAATAACCACTTTTGAAACCCTCACAGTGGCCAAAATTGTCATTTTTACAGAGCTTTGCTTATTCAAAAGCTTCCATTTTGACCAATTTCAGGCACCGAGAGGACTGTAAACACACTTATTTTAGTTGAACAAGTCAAAATTCACATCCAACAGGCATTTAGAGTCAAAAGATTAAAAGTTGCAATTTCATCCATGTTGACCATTTTGGGAAAGTTCGACAAGTCCGGAGTCATCGTTTTTCATAGGAAAATCGTTTTTTTCGAGTGTACCAAAAATGATTCAAAATTTCAACTGGATTGTCCCTCATGTTGAATAACCACTTTTGAAACCCTCACAGTGACCAAAATTGCCATTTTTACAGAGTTTTTCTTACTCAAAAGCTTCCATTTTGAGCAATTTAAGTCACCGAAATGACTTTAAACACACTTATTTTAGTTGAACAAGTCATAATTCACATCCAACAGTCATTTAGGGTCAAAAGATTAAAAGTTAAAATTTCATCCATGTTGACCATTTTGGAAAAGTTCGACAGGTCCGGAGTCATCGTTTTTCATCAGAAAATTTATTTTTTGGAGTGTACCAAAAATGATTCAAAATGTCAATTGGATCGTGCCTCATGTTGAATAACCACTTTTGAAACCCTCACAGTGACCAAAATTGCCATTTTTACAGAGCTTTGCTTACTCAAAAGCTTCCATTTTGACAAATTTCAGGCACCAAAATGACTTTAAACAAACTTTTTTTAGTTGAACAAGTCAAAATTCACATCCAACGGGCATTTAGAGTCAACAGATTAAAAGTTAAAATTTCATCATGTTGACCATTTTGGGAAAGTTCGACAAGTCCGGAGTCATCGTTTTTCATCGGAAAATTGATTTTTTGGAGTGTACCAAAAATGATTCAAAATGTCAATTGGATCGTGCCTCATGTTGAATAACCACTTTTGAAACCCTCACAGTGGCCAAAATTGTCATTTTTACAGAGCTTTGCTTATTCAAAAGCTTCCATTTTGACCAATTTCAGGCACCGAGAGGACTGTAAACACACTTATTTTAGTTGAACAAGTCAAAATTCACATCCAACAGGCATTTAGAGTCAAAAGATTAAAAGTTAACATTTCATCCATGTTGACCATTTTGGGAAAGTTCGACAGGTCCGGAGTCATCGTTTTTCATCGGAAAATCGATTTTTTGGAGTGTACCAAAAATGATTCAAAATGTCAACTGGATTGTGCCTCATGTTGAATAACCACTTTTGAAACCCTCACAATGACCAAAATTGCCATTTTTACAGAGTTTTGCTTACTCAAAAGCTTCCATTTTGACCAATTTCAGGCACCGAAAGGACTTTAAACACACTTATTTTAGTTGAACAAGTCATAACTCACATCCAACAGTCATTTAGATTCAAAAGATTCAAAGTTAAAATTTCATCCATGTTGACCATTTTGGGAAAGTACGACAGGTCCGGAGTCATCGTTTTTCATCAGAAAATTGATTTTTTGGAGTGTTCCAAAAATGATTCAAAATGTCAATTGGATCGTGCCTCATGTTGAATAACCACTTTTGAAACCCTCACAGTAGCCAAAATTGTCATTTTTACAGAGCTTTGCTTACTCAAAAGCTTCCATTTTGACCAATTTCAGGCACCGAAAGGACTTTAAACACACTTATTTTAGTTGAACAAGTCATAATTCACATCGAACAGTCGATTAGAGTCAAAAGATTAAAAGTTAAAATTTCATCCATGTTGACCATTTTTGGAAAGTTCGACAGGTCCGGAGTCATTGTTTTTCATCACAAAATTGATTTTTTGGAGTTTACCAAAAATGATTCAAAATGTCAATTGGATCGTGCCTCATGTTGAATAACCACTTTTGAAACCCTCACAGTGGCCAACATTGTCATTTTTACAGAGCTTTGCTTACTCAAAAGCTTCCATTTTGACCAATTTCAGGCACCGAAAGGACTTTAAACACACTTATTTTAGTTGAACAAGTCAAAATTCACATCCAACAGGCATTTAGAGTCAAAAGATTAAAAGTTAAAATTTCATCCATGTTGACCATTTTGGGAAAGTTCGACAGGTCCGGAGTCATCGTTTTTCATCAGAAAATTGATTTTTTGGAGGGTACCAAAAATGATTCAAAATGTCAATTGGATCGTGCCTCATGTTGAATATCCACTTTTGAAACCCTCACAGTGACCAAAATTGCCATTTTTACAGAGTTTTGCTTACTCAAAAGATTCCATTTTGACCAATTTCAGGCACCGAAATGACTTTAAACACACTTATTTTAGTTAAACAAGTCAAAATTTTCATCCAACAGGCATTTAGAGTCAAAAGATTAAAAGTTACAATTTCATCCATATTGACCATTTTGGGAAAGTTCGACAGGTCCGGAGTCATCGTTTTTCATCAGAAAATTGATTTTTTGGAGTGTACCAAAAATGATTCAAAATGTCAATTGGATTGTGCCTCATGTTGAATAACCACTTTTGAAACCCTCACAGTGACCAAAATTGCCATTTTTACAGAGCTTTGCTTACTTAAAAGCTTCCATTTTGACCAATTTCAGGCACCGAAATGACTTTAAACACACTTATTTTAGTTGAACAAGTCAAAATTCACATCCAATAGGCATTTAGAGTCAAAAGATTAAAAGTTAAAATTTCATCCATGTTGACCATGTTGGGAAAGTTCGACAGGTCCGGAGTCATAGTTTTTTCATCAGAAAATTGATTTTTTGTAGTGTACCAAAAATGATTCAAAATGTCAATTGGATCGTGCCTCATGTTGAATATCCACTTTTGAAACCCTCACAGTGGCCAAAATTGTCATTTTTACAGAGCTTTGCTTACTCAAAAGCTTCCATTTTGAGCAATTTAAGTCACCGAAATGACTTTAAACACACTTATTTAGTTGAACAAGTCATAATTCACACCCAACAGTCATTTAGAGTCAAAAGATTAAAAGTTAAAATTTCATCCATGTTGACCATTTTGGGAAAGTTCGACATGTCCGGAGTCATCGTTTTTCATCGGAAAATTGATTTTTTAGAGTGTACCAAAAATGATTCAAAATGTCAATTGGATCGTGCCTCATGTTGAATAACCACTTTTGAAACCCTCACAGTGACCAAAATTGCCATTTTTACAGAGCTTTGCTTACTCAAAAGCTTCCATTTTGACAAATTTCAGGCACTAAAAGGACTTTAAACACACTTATTTTAGTTGAACAAGTCAAAATTCACATCCAATGGGCATTTAGAGTCAACAGATTAAAAGTTAAAATTTCATCATGTTGACCATTTTGGGAAAGTTCGACATGTCCGGAGTCATCGTTTTTCATCGGAAAATTGATTTTTTGGAGTGTACCAAAAATTATTCAAAATGTCAATTGGATCGTGCCTCATGTTGAATAACCACTTTTGAAACCCTCACAGTGACCAAAATTGCCATTTTTACAGAGCTTTGCTTACTCAAAAGCTTCCATTTTGACCAATTTCAGGCACCGAAAGGACTTTAAACACACTTATTTTAGTTGAACAAGTCATAATTCACATCCAACAGTCGTTTAGAGTCAAAAGATTAAAAGTTAAAATTTCATCCATGTTGACCATTTTGGGAAAGTTCGACAGGTCCGGAGTCATCGTTTTTCATCACAAAATTGATTTTTTGGAGTTTACCAAAAATGATTCAAAATGTCAATTGGATCGTGCCTCATGTTGAATAACCACTTTTGAAACCCTCACAGTGGCCAACATTGTGATTTTTACAGAGCTTTGCTTACTCAAAAGCTTCCATTTTGACCAATTTCAGGCACCGAAAGGACTTTAAACACACTTATTTTAGTTGAACGAGTCAAAATTCACATCCAACAGGCATTTAGAGTCAAAAGATTAAAAGTTAAAATTTCATCCATGTTGACCATTTTGGGAAAGTTCGACAGGTCCGGAGTCATCGTTTTTCATCAGAAAATTGATTTTTTGGAGTGTACCAAAAATGATTCAAAATGTCAATTGGATCGTGCCTCATGTTGAATAACCACTTTTGAAACCCTCACAGTGGCCAAAATTGTCATTTTTACAGAGCTTTGCTTATTCAAAAGCTTCCATTTTGACCAATTTCAGGCACCGAGAGGACTGTAAACACACTTATTTTAGTTAAACAAGTCAAAATTCACATCCAACAGGCATTTAGAGTCAAAAGATTAAAAGTTAACATTTCATCCATGTTGACCATTTTGGGAAATTTCGACAGGTCCGGAGTCATCGTTTTTCATCGGAAAATCGATTTTTTGGAGTGTACCAAAAATGATTCAAAATGTCAACTGGATTGTGCCTCATGTTGAATAACCACTTTTGAAACCCTCACAATGACCAAAATTGCCATTTTTACAGAGTTTTGCTTACTCAAAAGCTTCCATTTTGACCAATTTCAGGCACCGAAAGGACTTTAAACACACTTATTTTAGTTGAACAAGTCATAATTCACATCCAACAGTCGTTTAGAGTCAAAAGATTAAAAGTTAAAATTTCATCCATGTTGACCATTTTGGGAAAGTACGAAAGGTCCGGAGTCATCGTTTTTCATCAGAAAATTGATTTTTTGGAGTGTTCCAAAAATGATTCAAAATGTCAATTGGATCGTGCCTCATGTTGAATAACCACTTTTGAAACCCTCACAGTAGCCAAAATTGTCATTTTTACAGAGCTTTGCTTATTCAAAAGCTTTCATTTTGACCAATTTCAGGCACCGAGAGGACTGTAAACACACTTATTTTAGTTGAACAAGTCAAAATTCACATCCAACAGGCATTTAGAGTCAAAAGATTAAAAGTTAACATTTCATCCATGTTGACCATTTTGGGAAAGTTCGACAGGTCCGGAGTCATCGTTTTTCATCGGAAAATCGATTTTTTGGAGTGTACCAAAAATGATTCGAAATGTCAACTGGATTGTGCCTCATGTTGAATAACCACTTTTGAAACCCTCACAATGACCAAAATTGCCATTTTTACAGAGTTTTGCTTACTCAAAAGCTTCCATTTTGACCAATTTCAGGCACCGAAAGGACTTTAAACACACTTATTTTAGTTGAACAAGTCAAAATTCACATCCAACAGGCATTTAGAGTAAACAGATTAAAAGTTAAAATTTCATCATGTTGACCATTTTGGGAAAGTTCGACAGGTCTGGAGTCATCGTTTTTCATCAGAAAATTGATTTTTTTGGAGTGTACCAAAAATGATTCAAAATGTCAATTGGATCGTGCCTCATGTTGAATAACCACTTTTGAAACCCTCACAGTAGCCAAAATTGTCATTTTTACAGAGCTTTGCTTACTCAAAAGCTTCCATTTTGACCAATTTCAGGCACCGAAAGGACTTTAAACACACTTATTTTAGTTGAACAAGTCATAATTCACATCCAACAGTTGTTTAGAGTCAAAAGATTAAAAGTTAAAATTTCATCCATGTTGACCATTTTTGGAAAGTTCGACAGGTCCGGAGTCATCATTTTTCATCACAAAATTGATTTTTTGGAGTTTACCAAAAATGATTCAAAATGTCAATTGGATCGTGCCTCATGTTGAATATCCACTTTTGAAACCCTCACAGTGACCAAAATTGCCATTTTTACAGAGTTTTGCTTACTCAAAAGCTTCCATTTTGACAAATTTCAGGCACCAAAATGACTTTAAACACAGTTTTTTTAGTTGAACAAGTCAAAATTCACATCCAATCGGCATTTAGAGTCAAAAGATTAAAAGTTAAAATTTCATCCATGTTGACCATGTTGGGAAAGTTCGACAAGTCCGGAGTCATCGTTTTTCATCGGAAAATTGATTTTTTGGAGTGTACCAAAAATGATTCAAAATGTCAATTGGATCGTGCCTCATGTTGAATAACCACTTTTGAAACCCTCACAGTGGCCAAAATTGTCATTTTTACAGAGCTTTGCTTATTCAAAAGCTTCCATTTTGACCAATTTCAGGCACCGAGAGGACTGTAAACACACTTATTTTAGTTGAACAAGTCAAAATTCACATCCAACAGGCATTTAGAGTAAACAGATTAAAAGTTAAAATTTCATCATGTTGACCATTTTGGGAAAGTTCGACAGGTCTGGAGTCATCGTTTTTCATCAGAAAATTGATTTTTTTGGAGTGTACCAAAAATGATTCAAAATGTCAATTGGATCGTGCCTCATGTTGAATAACCACTTTTGAAACCCTCACAGTAGCCAAAATTGTCATTTTTACAGAGCTTTGCTTACTCAAAAGCTTCCATTTTGACCAATTTCAGGCACCGAAAGGACTTTAAACACACTTATTTTAGTTGAACAAGTCATAATTCACATCCAACAGTCGTTTAGAGTCATAAGATTAAAAGTTAAAATTTCATCCATGTTGACCATTTTTGGAAAGTTCGACAGGTCCGGAGTCATCGTTTTTCATCACAAAATTGATTTTTTGGAGTTTACCAAAAATGATTCAAAATGTCAATTGGATCGTGCCTCATGTTGAATAACCACTTTTGAAACCCTCACAGTGGCCAACATTGTCATTTTTACAGAGCTTTGCTTACTCAAAAGCTTCCATTTTGACCAATTTCAGGCACCGAAAGGACTTTAAACACACTTATTTTAGTTGAACAAGTCAAAATTCACATCCAACAGGAATTTAGAGTCAAAAGATTAAAAGTTAAAATTTCATCCATGTTGACCATTTTGGGAAAGTTCGACAGGTCCGGAGTCATCGTTTTTCATCAGAAAATTGATTTTTTGGAGTGTACCAAAAATGATTCAAAATGTCAATTGGATCGTGCCTCATGTTGAATATCCACTTTTGAAACCCTCACAGTGACCACAATTGCCATTTTTACAGAGTTTTGCTTACTCAAAAGCTTCCATTTTGACAAATTTCAGGCACCAAAATGACTTTAAACACAGTTTTTTTAGTTGAACAAGTCAAAATTCACATCCAATCGGCATTTAGAGTCAAAAGATTAAAAGTTAAAATTTCATCCATGTTGACCATGTTGGGAAAGTTCGACAAGTCCGGAGTCATCGTTTTTCATCGGAAAATTGATTTTTTGGAGTGTACCAAAAATGATTCAAAATGTCAATTGGATCGTGCCTCATGTTGAATAACCACTTTTGAAACCCTCACAGTGGCCAAAATTGTCATTTTTACAGAGCTTTGCTTATTCAAAAGCTTCCATTTTGACCAATTTCAGGCACCGAGAGGACTGTAAACACACTTATTTTAGTTGAACAAGTCAAAATTCACATCCAACAGGCATTTAGAGTCAAAAGATTAAAAGTTACAATTTCATCCATGTTGACCATTTTGGGAAAGTTCGACAAGTCCGGAGTCATCGTTTTTCATAGGAAAATCGTTTTTTTCGAGTGTACCAAAAATGATTCAAAATTTCAACTGGATTGTCCCTCATGTTGAATAACCACTTTTGAAACCCTCACAGTGACCAAAATTGCCATTTTTACAGAGTTTTTCTTACTCAAAAGCTTCCATTTTGAGCAATTTAAGTCACCGAAATGACTTTAAACACACTTATTTTAGTTGAACAAGTCATAATTCACATCCAACAGTCATTTAGGGTCAAAAGATTAAAAGTTACAATTTCATCCATGTTGACCATTTTGGAAAAGTTCGACAGGTCCGGAGTCATCGTTTTTCATCAGAAAATTTATTTTTTGGAGTGTACCAAAAATGATTCAAAATGTCAATTGGATCGTGCCTCATGTTGAATAACCACTTTTGAAACCCTCACAGTGACCAAAATTGCCATTTTTACAGAGCTTTGCTTACTCAAAAGCTTCCATTTTGACAAATTTCAGGCACCAAAATGACTTTAAACAAACTTTTTTTAGTTGAACAAGTCAAAATTCACATCCAACGGGCATTTAGAGTCAACAGATTAAAAGTTAAAATTTCATCATGTTGACCATTTTGGGAAAGTTCGACAAGTCCGGAGTCATCGTTTTTCATCGGAAAATTGATTTTTTGGAGTGTACCAAAAATGATTCAAAATGTCAATTGGATCGTGCCTCATGTTGAATAACCACTTTTGAAACCCTCACAGTGGCCAAAATTGTCATTTTTACAGAGCTTTGCTTATTCAAAAGCTTCCATTTTGACCAATTTCAGGCACCGAGAGGACTGTAAACACACTTATTTTAGTTGAACAAGTCAAAATTCACATCCAACAGGCATTTAGAGTCAAAAGATTAAAAGTTAACATTTCATCCATGTTGACCATTTTGGGAAAGTTCGACAGGTCCGGAGTCATCGTTTTTCATCGGAAAATCGATTTTTTGGAGTGTACCAAAAATGATTCAAAATGTCAACTGGATTGTGCCTCATGTTGAATAACCACTTTTGAAACCCTCACAATGACCAAAATTGCCATTTTTACAGAGTTTTGCTTACTCAAAAGCTTCCATTTTGACCAATTTCAGGCACCGAAAGGACTTTAAACACACTTATTTTAGTTGAACAAGTCATAACTCACATCCAACAGTCATTTAGATTCAAAAGATTCAAAGTTAAAATTTCATCCATGTTGACCATTTTGGGAAAGTACGACAGGTCCGGAGTCATCGTTTTTCATCAGAAAATTGATTTTTTGGAGTGTTCCAAAAATGATTCAAAATGTCAATTGGATCGTGCCTCATGTTGAATAACCACTTTTGAAACCCTCACAGTAGCCAAAATTGTCATTTTTACAGAGCTTTGCTTACTCAAAAGCTTCCATTTTGACCAATTTCAGGCACCGAAAGGACTTTAAACACACTTATTTTAGTTGAACAAGTCATAATTCACATCGAACAGTCGTTTAGAGTCAAAAGATTAAAAGTTAAAATTTCATCCATGTTGACCATTTTTGGAAAGTTCGACAGGTCCGGAGTCATCGTTTTTCATCACAAAATTGATTTTTTGGAGTTTACCAAAAATGATTCAAAATGTCAATTGGATCGTGCCTCATGTTGAATAACCACTTTTGAAACCCTCACAGTGGCCAACATTGTCATTTTTACAGAGCTTTGCTTACTCAAAAGCTTCCATTTTGACCAATTTCAGGCACCGAAAGGACTTTAAACACACTTATTTTAGTTGAACAAGTCAAAATTCACATCCAACAGGCATTTAGAGTCAAAAGATTAAAAGTTAAAATTTCATCCATGTTGACCATTTTGGGAAAGTTCGACAGGTCCGGAGTCATCGTTTTTCATCAGAAAATTGATTTTTTGGAGGGTACCAAAAATGATTCAAAATGTCAATTGGATCGTGCCTCATGTTGAATATCCACTTTTGAAACCCTCACAGTGACCAAAATTGCCATTTTTACAGAGTTTTGCTTACTCAAAAGATTCCATTTTGACCAATTTCAGGCACCGAAATGACTTTAAACACACTTATTTTAGTTAAACAAGTCAAAATTTTCATCCAACAGGCATTTAGAGTCAAAAGATTAAAAGTTACAATTTCATCTATATTGACCATTTTGGGAAAGTTCGACAGGTCCGGAGTCATCGTTTTTCATCAGAAAATTGATTTTTTGGAGTGTACCAAAAATGATTCAAAATGTCAATTGGATTGTGCCTCATGTTGAATAACCACTTTTGAAACCCTCACAGTGACCAAAATTGCCATTTTTACAGAGCTTTGCTTACTTAAAAGCTTCCATTTTGACCAATTTCAGGCACCGAAATGACTTTAAACACACTTATTTTAGTTGAACAAGTCAAAATTCACATCCAACGGGCATTTAGAGTCAACAGATTAAAAGTTAAAATTTCATCATGTTGACCATTTTGGGAAAGTTCGACAAGTCCGGAGTCATCGTTTTTCATCGGAAAATTGATTTTTTGGAGTGTACCAAAAATGATTCAAAATGTCAATTGGATCGTGCCTCATGATGAATAACCACTTTTGAAACCCTCACAGTGGCCAAAATTGTCATTTTTACAGAGCTTTGCTTATTCAAAAGCTTCCATTTTGACCAATTTCAGGCACCGAGAGGACTGTAAACACACTTATTTTAGTTGAACAAGTCAAAATTCACATCCAACAGGCATTTAGAGTCAAAAGATTAAAAGTTAACATTTCATCCATGTTGACCATTTTGGGAAAGTTCGACAGGTCCGGAGTCATCGTTTTTCATCGGAAAATCGATTTTTTGGAGTGTACCAAAAATGATTCAAAATGTCAACTGGATTGTGCCTCATGTTGAATAACCACTTTTGAAACCCTCACAATGACCAAAATTGCCATTTTTACAGAGTTTTGCTTACTCAAAAGCTTCCATTTTGACCAATTTCAGGCACCGAAAGGACTTTAAACACACTTATTTTAGTTGAACAAGTCATAACTCACATCCAACAGTCATTTAGATTCAAAAGATTCAAAGTTAAAATTTCATCCATGTTGACCATTTTGGGAAAGTACGACAGGTCCGGAGTCATCGTTTTTCATCAGAAAATTGATTTTTTGGAGTGTTCCAAAAATGATTCAAAATGTCAATTGGATCGTGCCTCATGTTGAATAACCACTTTTGAAACCCTCACAGTAGCCAAAATTGTCATTTTTACAGAGCTTTGCTTACTCAAAAGCTTCCATTTTGACCAATTTCAGGCACGGAAAGGACTTTAAACACACTTATTTTAGTTGAACAAGTCATAATTCACATCGAACAGTCGTTTAGAGTCAAAAGATTAAAAGTTAAAATTTCATCCGGAGTCATCGTTTTTCATCGGAAAATTGATTTTTTAGAGTGTACCAAAAATGATTCAAAATGTCAATTGGATCGTGCCTCATGTTGAATAACCACTTTTGAAACCCTCACAGTGACCAAAATTGCCATTTTTACAGAGCTTTGCTTACTCAAAAGCTTCCATTTTGACAAATTTCAGGCACTAAAAGGACTTTAAACACACTTATTTTAGTTGAACAAGTCAAAATTCACATCCAATGGGCATTTAGAGTCAACAGATTAAAAGTTAAAATTTCATCATGTTGACCATTTTGGGAAAGTTCGACATGTCCGGAGTCATCGTTTTTCATCGGAAAATTGATTTTTTGGAGTGTACCAAAAATTATTCAAAATGTCAATTGGATCGTGCCTCATGTTGAATAACCACTTTTGAAACCCTCACAGTGACCAAAATTGCCATTTTTACAGAGCTTTGCTTACTCAAAAGCTTCCATTTTGACCAATTTCAGGCACCGAAAGGACTTTAAACACACTTATTTTAGTTGAACGAGTCAAAATTCACATCCAACAGGCATTTAGAGTCAAAAGATTAAAAGTTAAAATTTCATCCATGTTGACCATTTTGGGAAAGTTCGACAGGTCCGGAGTCATCGTTTTTCATCAGAAAATTGATTTTTTGGAGTGTACCAAAAATGATTCAAAATGTCAATTGGATCGTGCCTCATGTTGAATATCCACTTTTGAAACCCTCACAGTGACCAAAATTGCCATTTTTACAGAGTTTTGATTACTCAAAAGCTTCCATTTTGACCAATTTCAGGCACCGAAAGGACTTTAAACACACTTATTTTAGTTGAACAAGTCATAATTCACATCCAACAGTCATTTAGAGTCTAAAGATTAAATGTTAAAATTTCATCCATATTGACCATTTTGGGAAAGTTCGACAGGTCCGGAGTCATCGTTTTTCATCAGAAAATTGATTTTTTGGAGTGTAACAAAAATGATTCAAAATGTCAATTGGATTGTGCCTCATGTTGAATAACCACTTTTGAAACCCTCACAGTGGCCAACATTGTCATTTTTACAGAGCTTTGCTTACTCAAAAGCTTCCATTTTGACCAATTTCAGGCACCGAAAGGACTTTAAACACACTTATTTTAGTTGAACAAGTCAAAATTCACATCCAACAGGCATTTAGAGTCAAAAGATTAAAAGTTAAAATTTCATCCATGTTGACCATTTTGGGAAAGTTCGACAGGTCCGGAGTCATCGTTTTTCATCAGAAAATTGATTTTTTGGAGGGTACCAAAAATGATTCAAAATGTCAATTGGATCGTGCCTCATGTTGAATATCCACTTTTGAAACCCTCACAGTGACCAAAATTGCCATTTTTACAGAGTTTTGCTTACTCAAAAGATTCCATTTTGACCAATTTCAGGCACCAAAATGACTTTAAACACACTTATTTTAGTTAAACAAGTCAAAATTTTCATCCAACAGGCATTTAGAGTCAAAAGATTAAAAGTTACAATTTCATCCATATTGACCATTTTGGGAAAGTTCGACAGGTCCGGAGTCATCGTTTTTCATCAGAAAATTGATTTTTTGGAGTGTACCAAAAATGATTCAAAATGTCAATTGGATTGTGCCTCATGTTGAATAACCACTTTTGAAACCCTCACAGTGACCAAAATTGCCATTTTTACAGAGCTTTGCTTACTTAAAAGCTTCCATTTTGACCAATTTCAGGCACCGAAATGACTTTAAACACACTTATTTTAGTTGAACAAGTCAAAATTCACATCCAATAGGCATTTAGAGTCAAAAGATTAAAAGTTAAAATTTCATCCATGTTGACCATTTTGGGAAAGTTCGACATGTCCGGAGTCATCGTTTTTCATCGGAAAATTGATTTTTTAGAGTGTACCAAAAATGATTCAAAATGTCAATTGGATCGTGCCTCATGTTGAATAACCACTTTTGAAACCCTCACAGTGACCAAAATTGCCATTTTTACAGAGCTTTGCTTACTCAAAAGCTTCCATTTTGACAAATTTCAGGCACTAAAAGGACTTTAAACACACTTATTTTAGTTGAACAAGTCAAAATTCACATCCAATGGGCATTTAGAGTCAACAGATTAAAAGTTAAAATTTCATCATGTTGACCATTTTGGGAAAGTTCGACATGTCCGGAGTCATCGTTTTTCATCGGAAAATTGATTTTTTGGAGTGTACCAAAAATTATTCAAAATGTCAATTGGATCGTGCCTCATGTTGAATAACCACTTTTGAAACCCTCACAGTGACCAAAATTGCCATTTTTACAGAGCTTTGCTTACTCAAAAGCTTCCATTTTGACCAATTTCAGGCACCGAAAGGACTTTAAACACACTTATTTTAGTTGAACAAGTCATAATTCACATCCAACAGTCGTTTAGAGTCAAAAGATTAAAAGTTAAAATTTCATCCATGTTGACCATTTTGGGAAAGTTCGACAGGTCCGGAGTCATCGTTTTTCATCACAAAATTGATTTTTTGGAGTTTACCAAAAATGATTCAAAATGTCAATTGGATCGTGCCTCATGTTGAATAACCACTTTTGAAACCCTCACAGTGGCCAACATTGTCATTTTTACAGAGCTTTGCTTACTCAAAAGCTTCCATTTTGACCAATTTCAGGCACCGAAAGGACTTTAAACACACTTATTTTAGTTGAACGAGTCAAAATTCACATCCAACAGGCATTTAGAGTCAAAAGATTAAAAGTTAAAATTTCATCCATGTTGACCATTTTGGGAAAGTTCGACAGGTCCGGAGTCATCGTTTTTCATCAGAAAATTGATTTTTTGGAGTGTACCAAAAATGATTCAAAATGTCAATTGGATCGTGCCTCATGTTGAATATCCACTTTTGAAACCCTCACAGTGACCAAAATTGCCATTTTTACAGAGTTTTGATTACTCAAAAGCTTCCATTTTGACCAATTTCAGGCACCGAAAGGACTTTAAACACCCTCTTTTTAGTTGAACAAGTCATAATTCACATCCAACAGTCATTTAGAGTCTAAAGATTAAATGTTAAAATTTCATCCATATTGACCATTTTGGGAAAGTTCGACAGGTCCGGAGTCATCGTTTTTCATCACAAAATTGATTTTTTGGAGTTTACCAAAAATGATTCAAAATGTCAATTGGATCGTGCCTCATGTTGAATAACCACTTTTGAAACCCTCACAGTGGCCAACATTGTCATTTTTACAGAGCTTTGCTTACTCAAAAGCTTCCATTTTGACCAATTTCAGGCACCGAAAGGACTTTAAACACACTTATTTTAGTTGAACAAGTCAAAATTCACATCCAACAGGCATTTAGAGTCAAAAGATTAAAAGTTAAAATTTCATCCATGTTGACCATTTTGGGAAAGTTCGACAGGTCCGGAGTCATCGTTTTTCATCAGAAAATTGATTTTTTGGAGGGTACCAAAAATGATTCAAAATGTCAATTGGATCGTGCCTCATGTTGAATATCCACTTTTGAAACCCTCACAGTGACCAAAATTGCCATTTTTACAGAGTTTTGCTTACTCAAAAGATTCCATTTTGACCAATTTCAGGCACCGAAATGACTTTAAACACACTTATTTTAGTTAAACAAGTCAAAATTTTCATCCAACAGGCATTTAGAGTCAAAAGATTAAAAGTTACAATTTCATCCATATTGACCATTTTGGGAAAGTTCGACAGGTCCGGAGTCATCGTTTTTCATCAGAAAATTGATTTTTTGGAGTGTACCAAAAATGATTCAAAATGTCAATTGGATTGTGCCTCATGTTGAATAACCACTTTTGAAACCCTCACAGTGACCAAAATTGCCATTTTTACAGAGCTTTGCTTACTTAAAAGCTTCCATTTTGACCAATTTCAGGCACCGAAATGACTTTAAACACACTTATTTTAGTTGAACAAGTCAAAATTCACATCCAATAGGCATTTAGAGTCAAAAGATTAAAAGTTAAAATTTCATCCATGTTGACCATTTTGGGAAAGTTCGACATGTCCGGAGTCATCGTTTTTCATCGGAAAATTGATTTTTTAGAGTGTACCAAAAATGATTCAAAATGTCAATTGGATCGTGCCTCATGTTGAATAACCACTTTTGAAACCCTCACAGTGACCAAAATTGCCATTTTTACAGAGCTTTGCTTACTCAAAAGCTTCCATTTTGACAAATTTCAGGCACTAAAAGGACTTTAAACACACTTATTTTAGTTGAACAAGTCAAAATTCACATCCAATGGGCATTTAGAGTCAACAGATTAAAAGTTAAAATTTCATCATGTTGACCATTTTGGGAAAGTTCGACATGTCCGGAGTCATCGTTTTTCATCGGAAAATTGATTTTTTGGAGTGTACCAAAAATTATTCAAAATGTCAATTGGATCGTGCCTCATGTTGAATAACCACTTTTGAAACCCTCACAGTGACCAAAATTGCCATTTTTACAGAGCTTTGCTTACTCAAAAGCTTCCATTTTGACCAATTTCAGGCACCGAAAGGACTTTAAACACACTTATTTTAGTTGAACGAGTCAAAATTCACATCCAACAGGCATTTAGAGTCAAAAGATTAAAAGTTAAAATTTCATCCATGTTGACCATTTTGGGAAAGTTCGACAGGTCCGGAGTCATCGTTTTTCATCAGAAAATTGATTTTTTGGAGTGTACCAAAAATGATTCAAAATGTCAATTGGATCGTGCCTCATGTTGAATATCCACTTTTGAAACCCTCACAGTGACCAAAATTGCCATTTTTACAGAGTTTTGATTACTCAAAAGCTTCCATTTTGACCAATTTCAGGCACCGAAAGGACTTTAAACACACTTATTTTAGTTGAACAAGTCATAATTCACATCCAACAGTCATTTAGAGTCTAAAGATTAAATGTTAAAATTTCATCCATATTGACCATTTTGGGAAAGTTCGACAGGTCCGGAGTCATCGTTTTTCATCAGAAAATTGATTTTTTGGAGTGTAACAAAAATGATTCAAAATGTCAATTGGATTGTGCCTCATGTTGAATAACCACTTTTGAAACCCTCACAGTGGCCAACATTGTCATTTTTACAGAGCTTTGCTTACTCAAAAGCTTCCATTTTGACCAATTTCAGGCACCGAAAGGACTTTAAACACACTTATTTTAGTTGAACAAGTCAAAATTCACATCCAACAGGCATTTAGAGTCAAAAGATTAAAAGTTACAATTTCATCCATGTTGACCATTTTGGGAAAGTTCGACAGGTCCGGAGTCATCGTTTTTCATCAGAAAATTGATTTTTTGGAGGGTACCAAAAATGATTCAAAATGTCAATTGGATCGTGCCTCATGTTGAATATCCACTTTTGAAACCCTCACAGTGACCAAAATTGCCATTTTTACAGAGTTTTGCTTACTCAAAAGATTCCATTTTGACCAATTTCAGGCACCGAAATGACTTTAAACACACTTATTTTAGTTAAACAAGTCAAAATTTTCATCCAACAGGCATTTAGAGTCAAAAGATTAAAAGTTACAATTTCATCCATATTGACCATTTTGGGAAAGTTCGACAGGTCCGGAGTCATCGTTTTTCATCAGAAAATTGATTTTTTGGAGTGTACCAAAAATGATTCAAAATGTCAATTGGATTGTGCCTCATGTTGAATAACCACTTTTGAAACCCTCACAGTGACCAAAATTGCCATTTTTACAGAGCTTTGCTTACTTAAAAGCTTCCATTTTGACCAATTTCAGGCACCGAAATGACTTTAAACACACTTATTTTAGTTGAACAAGTCAAAATTCACATCCAATAGGCATTTAGAGTCAAAAGATTAAAAGTTAAAATTTCATCCATGTTGACCATTTTGGGAAAGTTCGACATGTCCGGAGTCATCGTTTTTCATCGGAAAATTGATTTTTTAGAGTGTACCAAAAATGATTCAAAATGTCAATTGGATCGTGCCTCATGTTGAATAACCACTTTTGAAACCCTCACAGTGACCAAAATTGCCATTTTTACAGAGCTTTGCTTACTCAAAAGCTTCCATTTTGACAAATTTCAGGCACTAAAAGGACTTTAAACACACTTATTTTAGTTGAACAAGTCAAAATTCACATCCAATGGGCATTTAGAGTCAACAGATTAAAAGTTAAAATTTCATCATGTTGACCATTTTGGGAAAGTTCGACATGTCCGGAGTCATCGTTTTTCATCGGAAAATTGATTTTTTGGAGTGTACCAAAAATTATTCAAAATGTCAATTGGATCGTGCCTCATGTTGAATAACCAC
The DNA here is from genome assembly GCF_964261635.1 of Lissotriton helveticus. Classification (NCBI taxonomy): domain Eukaryota; kingdom Metazoa; phylum Chordata; class Amphibia; order Caudata; family Salamandridae; genus Lissotriton; species Lissotriton helveticus. Next base: position 341,542,520 of record NC_136072.1, read on the forward strand.
TTTTGAAACCCTCACAGTGACCAAAATTGCCATTTTTACAGAGCTTTGCTTACTCAAAAGCTTCCATTTTGACCAATTTCAGGCACCGAAAGGACTTTAAACACACTTATTTTAGTTGAACAAGTCATAATTCACATCCAACAGTCGTTTAGAGTCAAAAGATTAAAAGTTAAAATTTCATCCATGTTGACCATTTTGGGAAAGTTCGACAGGTCCGGAGTCATCGTTTTTCATCACAAAATTAATTTTTTGGAGTTTACCAAAAATGATTCAAAATGTCAATTGGATCGTGCCTCATGTTGAATAACCACTCTTGAAACCCTCACAGTGGCCAACATTGTCATTTTTACAGAGCTTTGCTTACTCAAAAGCTTCCATTTTGACCAATTTCAGGCACCGAAAGGACTTTAAACACACTTATTTTAGTTGAACGAGTCAAAATTCACATCCAACAGGCATTTAGAGTCAAAAGATTAAAAGTTAAAATTTCATCCATGTTGACCATTTTGGGAAAGTTCGACAGGTCCGGAGTCATCGTTTTTCATCAGAAAATTGATTTTTTGGAGTGTACCAAAAATGATTCAAAATGTCAATTGGATCGTGCCTCATGTTGAATATCCACTTTTGAAACCCTCACAGTGACCAAAATTGCCATTTTTACAGAGTTTTGATTACTCAAAAGCTTCCATTTTGACCAATTTCAGGCACCGAAAGGACTTTAAACACACTTATTTTAGTTGAACAAGTCATAATTCACATCCAACAGTCATTTAGAGTCTAAAGATTAAATGTTAAAATTTCATCCATATTGACCATTTTGGGAAAGTTCGACAGGTCCGGAGTCATCGTTTTTCATCAGAAAATAGATTTTTTGGAGTGTAACAAAAATGATTCAAAATGTCAATTGGATTGTGCCTCATGTTGAAAAACCACTTTTGAAACCCTCACAGTGACCAAAATTGCCATTTTTACAGAGCTTAGCTTACTTAAAAGCTTCCATTTTGACCAATTTCAGGCACCGAAATGACTTTAAACACACTTTTTTTAGTTGAACAAGTCAAAATTCACATCCAACAGGCATTTAGAGTCAAAAGATTAAAAGTTAAAATTTCATCCATGTTGACCATTTTGGGAAAGTTCGACAGGTCCGGAGTCATCGTTTTTCATCAGAACATTTATTTTTTGAAGTGTACCAAAAATGATTCAAAATGTCAATTGGATCGTGCCTCATGTTGAATAACCACTTTTGAAACCCTCACAGTGGCCAAAATTGTCATTTTTACAGAGCTTTGCTTATTCAAAAGCTTCCATTTTGACCAATTTCAGGCACCGAGAGGACTGTAAACACACTTATTTTAGTTGAACAAGTCAAAATTCACATCCAACAGGCATTTAGAGTCAAAAGATTAAAAGTTAACATTTCATCCATGTTGACCATTTTGGGAAAGTTCGACAGGTCCGGAGTCATCGTTTTTCATCGGAAAATCGATTTTTTGGAGTGTACCAAAAATGATTCAAACTGTCAACTGGATTGTGCCTCATGTTGAATAACCACTTTTGAAACCCTCACAATGACCAAAATTGCCATTTTTACAGAGTTTTGCTTACTCAAAAGCTTCCATTTTGACCAATTTCAGGCACTGAAAGGACTTTAAACACACTTATTTTAGTTGAACAAGTCAAAATTCACATCCAACGGGCATTTAGAGTCAACAGATTAAAAGTTAAAATTTCATCATGTTGACCATTTTGGGAAAGTTCGACAGGTCCGGAGTCATCGTTTTTCATCAGAAAATTGATTTTTTGGAGTGTACCAAAAATGATTCAAAATGTCAATTGGATCGTGCCTCATGTTGAATAACCACTTTTGAAACCCTCACAGTGGCCAAAATTGTCATTTTTACAGAGCATTGCTTACTCAAAAGCTTCCATTTTGACCAATTTCAGGCACCGAAAGGACTTTAAACACACTTATTTTAGTTGAACAAGTCATAATTCACATCCAACAGTCATTTAGAGTCAAAAGATTCAAAGTTAAAATTTCATCCATGTTGACCATTTTGGGAAAGTTCGACAGGTCCGGAGTCATCGTTTTTCATCAGAAAATTGATTTTTTTGGAGTGTTCCAAAAATGATTCAAAATGTCAATTGGATCGTGCCTCATGTTGAATAACCACTTTTGAAACCCTCACAGTGGCCAAAATTGTCATTTTTACAGAGCTTTGCTTACTCAAAAGCTTCCATTTTGACCAATTTCAGGCACCGAAAGGACTTTAAACACACTTATTTTAGTTGAACAAGTCAAAATTCACATCCAACAGGCATTTAGAGTCAAAAGATTAAAAGTTAAAATTTCATCCATGTTGACCATTTTGGGAAAGTTCGACAGGTCCGGAGTCATCGTTTTTCATCAGAAAATTGATTTTTTGGAGTGTACCAAAAATGATTCAAAATGTCAATTGGATCGTGCCTCATGTTGAATATCCACTTTTGAAACCCTCACAGTGGCCAAAATTGTCATTTTTACAGAGCTTTGCTTACTCAAAAGCTTCCATTTTGACCAATTTCAGGCACCGAAAGGACTTTAAACACACTTATTTTAGTTGAACAAGTCAAAATTCACATCCAACAGGCATTTAGAGTCAAAAGATTAAAAGTTAAAATTTCATCCATGTTGACCATTTTGGGAAAGTTCGACATGTCCGGAGTCATCGTTTTTCATCGGAAAATTGATTTTTTAGAGTGTACCAAAAATGATTCAAAATGTCAATTGGATCGTGCCTCATGTTGAATAACCACTTTTGAAACCCTCACTGTGACCAAAATTGTCATTTTTACAGAGCTTTGCTTACTCAAAAGCTTCCATTTTGACAAATTTCAGGCACCAAAAGGACTTTAAACACACTTATTTTAGTTGAACAAGTCAAAATTCACATCCAACGGGCATTTAGAGTCACCAGATTAAAAGTTAAAATTTCATCATGTTGACCATTTTGGGAAAGTTCGACATGTCCGGAGTCATCGTTTTTCATCGGAAAATTGATTTTTTGGAGTGTACCAAAAATGATTCAAAATGTCAATTGGATCGTGCCTCATGTTGAATAACCACTTTTGAAACCCTCACAGTGACCAAAATTGCCATTTTTACAGAGCTTTGCTTACTCAAAAGCTTCCATTTTGACCAATATCAGGCTCCGAAATGACTTTAAACACACTTTTTTTAGTTGAACAAGTCATAATTCACATCCAACAGTCATTTAGAGTCAAAAGAGTAAAAGTTAAAATTTCATCCATGTTGACTATTTTGGGAAATTCGACAGGTCCGGAGTCATCGTTTTTCATCAGAAAATTGATTTTTTGGAGTGTACCAAAAATGATTCAAAATGTCAATTGGATCGTGCCTCATGTTGAATAACTACTTTTGAAACCCTTACAGTTGCCAAAATTGTCATTTTTACAGAGCATTGCTTACTCAAAAGCTTCCATTTTGACCAATTTCAGGCACCGAAAGGACTTTAAACACACTTATTTTAGTTGAACAAGTCATAATTCACATCCAACAGTCGTTTAGAGTCAAAAGATTAAAAGTTAAAATTTCATCCATGTTGACCATTTTGGGAAAGTTCGACAGGTCCGGAGTCATCGTTTTTCATCACAAAATTGATTTTTTGGAGTTTACCAAAAATGATTCAAAATGTCAATTGGATCGTGCCTCATGTTGAATAACCACTTTTGAAACCCTCACAGTGGCCAACATTGTCATTTTTACAGAGCTTTGCTTACTCAAAAGCTTCAATTTTGACCAATTTCAGGCACCGAAAGGACTTTAAACACACTTTTTTTAGTTGAACAAGTCATAATTCACATCCAACAGTCATTTAGAGTCAAAAGAGTAAAAGTTAAAATTTCATCCATGTTGACGATTTTGGGAAAGTTCGACAGGTCCGGAGTCATCGTTTTTCATCAGAAAATTGATTTTTTGGAGTGTACCAAAAATGATTCAAAATGTCAATTGGATCGTGCCTCATGTTGAATATCCACTTTTGAAACCCTCACAGTGACCAAAATTGCCATTTTTACAGAGTTTTGATTACTCAAAAGCTTCCATTTTGACCAATTTCAGGCACCGAAAGGACTTTAAACACACTTATTTTAGTTGAACAAGTCATAATTCACATCCAACAGTCATTTAGAGTCTAAAGATTAAATGTTAAAATTTCATCCATATTGACCATTTTGGGAAAGTTCGACAGGTCCGGAGTCATCGTTTTTCATCAGAAAATTGATTTTTTGGAGTGTACCAAAAATGATTCAAAATGTCAATTGGATCGTGCCTCATGTTGAATAACCGCTTTTGAAACCCTCACAGTGACCAAAATTGCCATTTTTACAGAGCTTTGCTTACTTAAAAGCTTCCATTTTGACCAATTTCAGGCACCGAAATGACTTTAAACACACTTATTTTAGTTAAACAAGTCAAAATTTTCATCCAACAGGCATTTAGAGTCAAAAGATTAAAAGTTAAAATTTCATCCATATTGACCATTTTGGGAAAGTTCGACAGGTCCGGAGTCATCGTTTTTCATCAGAAAATTGATTTTTTGGAGTGTACCAAAAATGATTCAAAATGTCAATTGGATTGTGCCTCATGTTGAATAACCACTTTTGAAACCCTCACAGTGACCAACATTGCCATTTTTACAGAGCTTAGCTTACTTAAAAGCTTCCATTTTGACCAATTTCAGGCACCGAAATGACTTTAAACACACTTTTTTTAGTTGAACAAGTCAAAATTTACATCCAACAGGCATTTAGAGTCAAAAGATTAAAAGTTAAAATTTCATCCATTTTGACCATTTTGGGAAAGTTCGACAGGTCCGGAGTCATCGTTTTTCATCAGAACATTTATTTTTTGAAGTGTACCAAAAATGATTCAAAATGTCAATTGGATCGTGCCTCATGTTGAATAACCACTTTTGAAACCCTCACAGTGGCCAAAATTGTCATTTTTACAGAGCTTTGCTTATTCAAAAGCTTCCATTTTGACCAATTTCAGGCACCGAGAGGACTGTAAACACACTTATTTTAGTTGAACAAGTCAAAATTCACATCCAACAGGCATTTAGAGTCAAAAGATTAAAAGTTAACATTTCATCCATGTTGACCATTTTGGGAAAGTTCGACAGGTCCGGAGTCATCGTTTTTCATCAGAAAATTGATTTTTTGGAGTGTACCAAAAATGATTCAAAATGTCTATTGGATTGTGCCTCATGTTGAATAACCACTTTTGAAACCCTCACAGTGACCAAAATTGCCATTTTTACAGAGCTTAGCTTACTTAAAAGCTTCCATTTTGACCAATTTCAGGCACCGAAATGACTTTAAACACACTTTTTTTAGTTGAACAAGTCAAAATTCACATCCAACAGGCATTTAGAGTCAAAAGATTAAAAGTTAAAATTTCATCCATGTTGACCATTTTGGGAAAGTTCGACAGGTCCGGAGTCATCGTTTTTCATCAGAACATTTATTTTTTGAAGTGTACCAAAAATGATTCAAAATGTCAATTGGATCGTGCCTCATGTTGAATAACCACTTTTGAAACCCTCACAGTGGCCAAAATTGTCATTTTTACAGAGCTTTGCTTATTCAAAAGCTTCCATTTTGACCAATTTCAGGCACCGAGAGGACTGTAAACACAATTATTTTAGTTGAACAAGTCAAAATTCACATCCAACAGGCATTTAGAGTCAAAAGATTAAAAGTTAACATTTCATCCATGTTGACCATTTTGGGAAAGTTCGACAGGTCCGGAGTCATCGTTTTTCATCGGAAAATCGATTTTTTGGAGTGTACCAAAAATGATTCAAACTGTCAACTGGATTGTGCCTCATGTTGAATAACCACTTTTGAAACCCTCACAATGACCAAAATTGCCATTTTTACAGAGTTTTGCTTACTCAAAAGCTTCCATTTTGACCAATTTCAGGCACTGAAAGGACTTTAAACACACTTATTTTAGTTGAACAAGTCAAAATTCACATCCAACGGGCATTTAGAGTCAACAGATTAAAAGTTAAAATTTCATCATGTTGACCATTTTGGGAAAGTTCGACAGGTCCGGAGTCATCGTTTTTCATCAGAAAATTGATTTTTTGGAGTGTACCAAAAATGATTCAAAATGTCAATTGGATCGTGCCTCATGTTGAATAACCACTTTTGAAACCCTCACAGTGGCCAAAATTGTCATTTTTACAGAGCATTGCTTACTCAAAAGCTTGCATTTTGACCAATTTCAGGCACCGAAAGGACTTTAAACACACTTATTTTAGTTGAACAAGTCATAATTCACATCCAACAGTCATTTAGAGTCAAAAGATTCAAAGTTAAAATTTCATCCATGTTGACCATTTTGGGAAAGTTCGACAGGTCCGTAGTCATCGTTTTTCATCAGAAAATTGATTTTTTGGAGTGTTCCAAAAATGATTCAAAATGTCAATTGGATCGTGCCTCATGTTGAATAACCACTTTTGAAACCCTCACAGTGGCCAAAATTGTCATTTTTACAGAGCTTTGCTTACTCAAAAGCTTCCATTTTGACCAATTTCAGGCACCGAAAGGACTTTAAACACACTTATTTTAGTTGAACAAGTCAAAATTCACATCCAACAGGCATTTAGAGTCAAAAGATGAAAAGTTAAAATTTCATCCATGTTGACCATTTTGGGAAAGTTCGACAGGTCCGGAGTCATCGTTTTTCATCAGAAAATTGATTTTTTGGAGTGTACCAAAAATGATTCAAAATGTCAATTGGATCGTGCCTCATGTTGAATAACCGCTTTTGAAACCCTCACAGTGACCAAAACTGCCATTTTTACAGAGCTTTGCTTACTTAAAAGCTTCCATTTTGACCAATTTCAGGCACCGAAATGACTTTAAACACACCAATTTTAGTTGAACAAGTCAAAATTCTCATCCAACAGGCATTTAGAGTCAAAAGATTAAAAGTTAAAATTTCATCCATATTGACCATTTTGGGAAAGTTCGACAGGTCCGGAGTCATCGTTTTTTATCAGAAAATTGATTTTTTGTAGTGTACCAAAAATGATTCAAAATGTCTATTGGATCGTGCCTCATGTTGAATATCCACTTTTGAAACCCTCACAGTGGCCAAAATTGTCATTTTTACAGAGCTTTGCTTACTCAAAAGCTTCCATTTTGACCAATTTCAGGCACCGAAAGGACTTTAAACACACTTATTTTAGTTGAACAAGTCAAAATTCACATCCAACAGGCATTTACAGTCAAAAGATTAAAAGTTAAAATTTCATCCATGTTGACCATTTTGGGAAAGTTCGACAGGTCCGGAGTCATCGTTTTTCATCAGAAAATTGATTTTTTTGGAGTGTTCCAAAAATGATTCAAAATGTCAATTGGATCGTGCCTCATGTTGAATAACCACTTTTGAAACCCTCACAGTGGCCAAAATTGTCATTTTTACAGAGCTTTGCTTACTCAAAAGCTTCCATTTTGACCAATATCAGGCTCCAAAATGACTTTAAACACACTTTTTTTAGTTGACCAAGTCATAATTCACATCCAACAGTCATTTAGAGTCAAAAGAGTGAAAGTTACAATTTCATCCATGTTGACCATTTTGGGAAATTTGACAGGTCCGGAGTCATCGTTTTTCATCAGAAAATTAATTTTTTGGAGTGTACAAAAAATGATTCAAAATGTCAATTGGATCGTGCCTCATGTTGAATATCCAGTTTTGAAACCCTCACAGTGACCAAAATTGCCATTTTTACAGAGTTTTGCTTACTCAAAAGCTTCCATTTTGACCAATTTCAGGCACCGAAAGGACTTTAAACACACTTATTTTAGTTGAACAAGTCATAATTCACATCCAACAGTCATTTAGAGTCTAAGGATTAAATGTTAAAATTTCATCCATATTGACCATTTTGGGAAAGTTCGACAGGTCCGGAGTCATCGTTTTTCATCAGAAAATTGAATTTTTTGGAGTGTACCAAAAATGATTCAAAATGTCAATTGGATCGTGCCTCATGTTGAATAACCACTATTGAAACCCTCACAGTGACCAAAATTGCCATTTTTACAGAGTTTTGCTTACTCAAAAGCTTCCATTTTGACCAATTTCAGGCACCGAAAGGACTTTAAACACACTTATTTTAGTTGAACAAGTCATAATTCACATCCATCAGTCATTTAGAGTCTAAAGATTAAATGTTAAAATTTCATCCATATTGACCATTTTGGGAAAGTTCGACAGGTCCGGAGTCATCGTTTTTCATCAGAAAATTGATTTTTTGGAGTGTACCAAAAATGATTCAAAATGTCAATTGGATCGTGCCTCATGTTGAATAACCGCTTTTGAAACCCTCACAGTGACCAAAATTGCCATTTTTACAGAGCTTTGCTTACTTAAAAGCTTCCATTTTGACCAATTTCAGGCACCGAAATGACTTTAAACACACTTATTTTAGTTAAACAAGTCAAAATTTTAATCCAACAGGCATTTAGAGTCAAAAGATTAAAAGTTAAAATTTCATCCATATTGACCATTTTGGGAAAGTTCGACAGGTCCGGAGTCATCGTTTTTCATCAGAAAATTGATTTTTTGGAGTGTACCAAAAATGATTCAAAATGTCAATTGGATTGTGCCTCATGTTGAATAACCACTTTTGAAACCCTCACAGTGACCAAAATTGCCATTTTTACAGAGCTTAGCTTACTTAAAAGCTTCCATTTTGACCAATTTCAGGCACCGAAATGACTTTAAACACACTTTTTTTAGTTGAACAAGTCAAAATTCACATCCAACAGGCATTTAGAGTCAAAAGATTAAAAGTTAAAATTTCATCCATGTTGACCATTTTGGGAAAGTTCGACAGGTCCGGAGTCATCGTTTTTCATCTGAACATTTATTTTTTGAAGTGTACCAAAAATTATTCAAAATGTCAATTGGATCATGCCTCATGTTGAATAACCACTTTTGAAACCCTCACAGTGGCCAAAATTGTCATTTTTACAGAGCTTTGCTTATTCAAAAGCTTCCATTTTGACCAATTTCAGGCACCGAGAGGACTGTAAACACACTTATTTTAGTTGAACAAGTCAAAATTCACATCCAACAGGCATTTAGAGTCAAAAGATTAAAAGTTAACATTTCATCCATGTTGACCATTTTGGGAAAGTTCGACAGGTCCGGAGTCATCGTTTTTCATCGGAAAATCGATTTTTTGGAGTGTACCAAAAATGATTCAAACTGTCAAATGGATTGTGCCTCATGTTGAATAACCACTTTTGAAACCCTCACAATGACCAAAATTGCCATTTTTACAGAGTTTTGCTTACTCAAAAGCTTCCATTTTGACCAATTTCAGGCACTGAAAGGACTTTAAACACACTTATTTTAGTTGAACAAGTCAAAATTCACATCCAACGGGCATTTAGAGTCAACAGATTAAAAGTTAAAATTTCATCATGTTGACCATTTTGGGAAAGTTCGACAGGTCCGGAGTCATCGTTTTTCATCAGAAAATTGATTTTTTGGAGTGTACCAAAAATGATTCAAAATGTCAATTGGATCGTGCCTCATGTTGAATAACCACTTTTGAAACCCTCACAGTGGCCAAAATTGTCATTTTTACAGAGCATTGCTTACTCAAAAGCTTCCATTTTGACCAATTTCAGGCACCGAAAGGACTTTAAACACACTTATTTTAGTTGAACAAGTCATAATTCACATCCAACAGTCATTTAGAGTCAAAAGATTCAAAGTTAAAATTTCATCCATGTTGACCATTTTGGGAAAGTTCGACAGGTCCGGAGTCATCGTTTTTCATCAGAAAATTGATTTTTTGGAGTGTACCAAAAATGATTCTAAATGTCAATTGGATCGTGCCTCATGTTGAATAACCGCTTTTGAAACCCTCACAGTGACCAAAACTGCCATTTTTACAGAGCTTTGCTTACTCAAAAGCTTCCATTTTGACCAATTTCAGGCACCGAAATGACTTTAAACACACTTATTTTAGTTGAACAAGTCAAAATTCACATCCAACAGGCATTTACAGTCAAAAGATTAAAAGTTAAAATTTCATCCATGTTGACCATTTTGGGAAAGATCGACAGGTCCGGAGTCATCGTTTTTCATCAGAAAATTGATTTTTTGGAGTGTTCCAAAAATGATTCAAAATGTCAATTGGATCGTGCCTCATGTTGAATAACCACTTTTGAAACCCTCACAGTGGCCAAAATTGTCATTTTTACAGAGCTTTGCTTACTCAAAAGCTTCCATTTTGACCAATATCAGGCTCCAAAATGACTTTAAACACACTTTTTTTTAGTTGAACAAGTCATAATTCACATCCAACAGTCATTTAGAGTCAAAAGAGTAAAAGTTAAAATTTCATCCATGTTGACCATTTTGGGAAATTCGACAGGTCCGGAGTCATCGTTTTTCATCAGAAAATTGATTTTTTGGAGTGTGCCAAAAATGATTCAAAATGTCAATTGGATCGTGCCTCATGTTGAATAACCACTTTTGAAACCCTCACAGTGGCCAAAATTGTCATTTTTACAGAGCTTTGCTTACTCAAAAGCTTCCATTTTGACCAATTTCAGGCACCGAAAGGACTTTAAACACACTTATTTTAGTTGAACAAGTCAAAATTCACATCCAACAGGCATTTAGAGTCAAAAGATTAAAAGTTAAAATTTCATCCATGTTGACCATTTTGGGAAAGTTCGACAGGTCCGGAGTCATCGTTTTTCATCAGAAAATTGATTTTTTGGAGTGTACCAAAAATGATTGAAAATGTCAATTGGATCGTGCCTCATGTTGAATATCCACTTTTGAAACCCTCACAGTGACCAAAATTGCCATTTTTACAGAGTTTTGCTTACTCAAAAGCTTCCATTTTGACCAATTTCAGGCACCGAAAGGACTTTAAACACACTTATTTTAGTTGAACAAGTCATAATTCACATCCAACAGTCATTTAGAGTCTAAGGATTAAATGTTAAAATTTCATCCATATTGACCATTTTGGGAAAGTTCGACAGGTCCGGAGTCATCGTTTTTCATCAGAAAATTGATTTTTTGGAGTGTACCAAAAATGATTCAAAATGTCAATTGGATCGTGCCTCATGTTGAATAACCACTATTGAAACCCTCACAGTAACCAAAATTGCCATTTTTACAGAGTTTTGCTTACTCAAAAGCTTCCATTTTGACCAATTTCAGGCACCGAAATGACTTTAAACACACTTATTTTAGTTAAACAAGTCAAAATTCTCATCCAACAGGCATTTAGAGTCAAAAGATTAAAAGTTAAAATTTCATCCATATTGACCATTTTGGGAAAGTTCGACAGGTCCGGAGTCATCGTTTTTCATCAGAAAATTGATTTTTTGGAGTGTACCAAAAATGATTCAAAATGTCAATTGGATCGTGCCTCATGTTGAATATCCACTTTTGAAACCCTCACAGTGGCCAAAATTGTCATTTTTACAGAGCTTTGCTTACTTAAAAGCTTCCATTTTGACCAATTTCAGGCACCGAAATGACTTTAAACACACTTATTTTAGTTGAACAAGTCAAAATTCACATCCAATAGGCATTTAGAGTCAAAAGATTAAAAGTTAAAATTTCATCCATGTTGACCATTTTGGGAAAGTTCGACAGGTCCTGCGTAATCGTTTTTCATCAGAAAATTGATTTTTTGTAGTGTACCAAAAATGATTCAAAATGTCAATTGGATCGTGCCTCATGTTGAATATCCACTTTTGAAACCCTCACAGTGGCCAAAATTGTCATTTTTACAGAGCTTTGCTTACTCAAAAGCTTCCATTTTGACCAATTTCAGGCACCGAAAGGACTTTAAACACACTTATTTTAGTTGAACAAGTCAAAATTCACATCCAACAGGCATTTAGAGTCAAAAGATTAAAAGTTAAAATTTCATCCATGTTGACCATTTTGGGAAAGTTCGACAGGTCCGGAGTCATCGTTTTTCATAGGAAAATCGATTTTTTCGAGTGCACCAAAAATGATTCAAAATGTCAACTGGATTGTCCCTCATGTTGAATAACAACTTTTGAAACCCTCACAGTGACCAAAATTGGCATTTTTACAGAGTTTTGCTTACTCAAAAGCTTCCATTTTGAGCAATTTAAGTCACCAAAATGACTTTAAACACACTTATTTTAGTTGAACAAGTCATAATTCACATCCAACAGTCATTTAGGGTCAAAAGATTAAAAGTTAAAATTTCATCCATGTTGACCATTCTGGAAAAGTTCGACATTGTTTTTCATCAGAAAATTTATTTTTTGGAGTGTACCAAAAATGATTCAAAATGTCAATTGGATCGTGCCTCATGTTGAATAACCACTTTTGAAACCCTCACAGTGACCAAAATTGCCATTTTTACAGAGTTTTGCTTACTCAAAAGCTTCCATTTTTACCAATTTCAGGCACCGAAAGGACTTTAAACACACTTATTTTAGTTGAACATGTCAAAATTCACATCCAACGGGCATTTAGAGTCAACAGATTAAAAGTTAAAATTTCATCATGTTGACCATTTTGGGAAAGTTCGAGAGGTCTGGAGTCATCGTTTTTCATCAGAAAATTTATTTTTTGGAGTGTACCAAAAATGATTCAAAATGTCAATTGGATCGTGCCTCATGTTGAATAACCACTTTTTAAACCCTCACAGTGGCCAAAATTGTCATTTTTACAGAGCATTGCTTACTCAAAAGCTTCCATTTTGACCAATTTCAGGCACCGAAAGGACTTTAAACACACTTATTTTAGTTGAACAAGTCATAATTCACATCCAACAGTCATTTAGAGTCAAAAGATTCAAAGTTAAAATATCATCCCTGTTGACCATTTTGGGAAAGTTCGACAGGTCCGGAGTCATCGTTTTTCATCAGAAAATTGATTTTTTGGAGTGTTCCAAAAATGATTCAAAATGTCAATTGGATCGTGCCTCATGTTGAATAACCACTTTTGAAACCCTCACAGTGGCCAAAATGGTCATTTTTACAGAGTTTTGCTTACTCAAAAGCTTCCATTTTGAGCAATTTCAGGCACCGAAATGACTTTAAACACACTTATTTTAGTTGAACAAGTCATAATTCACATCCAACAGTCATTTAGAGTCTAAAGATTAAATGTTAAAATTTCATCCATATTGACCATTTTGGGAAAGTTCGACAGGTCGTTTTTCATCAGAAAATTGATTTTTTGGAGTGTACCAAAAATGATTCAAAATGTCAATTGGATCGTGCCTCATGTTGAATAACCGCTTTTGAAACCCTCACAGTGACCAAAACTGCCATTTTTACAGAGATTTGCTTACTTAAAAGCTTCCATTTTGACCAATTTCAGGCACCGAAATGACTTTAAACACACTTATTTTAGTTGAACAAGTCAAAATTCACATCCAATAGGCATTTAGAGTCAAAAGATTAAAAGTTAAAATTTCATCCATGTTGACCATTTTGGGAAAGTTCGACAGGTCCGGAGTAATCGTTTTTCATCAGAAAATTGATTTTTTGTAGTGTACCAAAAATGATTCAAAATGTCAATTGGATCGTGCCTCATGTTGAATATCCACTTTTGAAACCCTCACAGTGGCCAAAATTGTCATTTTTACAGAGCTTTGCTTACTCAAAAGCTTCCATTTTGACCAATTTCAGGCACCGAAAGGACTTTAAACACACTTATTTTAGTTGAACAAGTCAAAATTCACATCCAACAGGCATTTAGAGTCAAAAGATTAAAAGTTAAAATTTCATCCATGTTGACCATTTTGGGAAAGTTCGACAGGTCCGGAGTCATCGTTTTTCATAGGAAAATCGATTTTTTCGAGTGCACCAAAAATGATTCAAAATGTCAACTGGATTGTCCCTCATGTTGAATAACCACTTTTGAAACCCTCACAGTGACCAAAATTGGCATTTTTACAGAGTTTTGCTTACTCAAAAGCTTCCATTTTGAGCAATTTAAGTCACCGAAATGACTTTAAACACACTTATTTTAGTTGAACAAGTCATAATTCACATCCAACAGTCATTTAGGGTCAAAAGATTAAAAGTTAAAATTTCATCCATGTTGACCATTTTGGAAAAGTTCGACAGGTCCGGAGTCATCGTTTTTCATCAGAAAATTTATTTTTTGGAGTGTACCAAAAATGATTCAAAATGTCAATTGGATCGTGCCTCATGTTGAATAACCACTTTTGAAACCCTCACAGTGACCAAAATTGCCATTTTTACAGAGATTTGCTTACTCAAAAGCTTCCATTTTGACCAATTTCAGGCACCAAAATGACTTTAAACACACTTTTTTTAGTTGAACAGGTCAAAATTCACATCCAACAGGCATTTAGAGTCAAAAGATTAAAAGGTAAAATTTCATCCATGTTGACCATTTTGGGAAAGTTCGACAGGTCCGGAGTCATCGTTTTTCATCAGAAAATTTATTTTTTGGAGTGTACCAAAAATGATTCAAAATGTCAATTGGATCGTGCCTCATGTTGAATAACCACTTTTGAAACCCTCACAGTGACCAAAATTGCCATTTTTACAGAGCTTTGCTTACTCAAAAGCTTCCATTTTGACCAATTTCAGGCACCAAAATGACTTTAAACACACTTTTTTTAGTTGAACAAGTCAAAATTCACATCCAACAGGCATTTAGAGTCAAAAGATTAAAAGTTAACATTTCATCCATGTTGACCATTTTGGGAAAGTTCGACATGTCCGGAGTCATCGTTTTTCATCGGAAAATCGATTTTTTGGAGTGTACCAAAAATGATTCAAAATGTCAACTGGATTGTGCCTCATGTTGAATAACCACTTTTGAAACCCTCACAATGACCAAAATTGCCATTTTTACAGAGTTTTGCTTACTCAAAAGCTTCCATTTTGACCAATTTCAGGCACCAAAAGGACTTTAAACACACTTATTTTAGTTGAACAAGTCAAAATTCACATCCAACGGGCATTTAGAGTCAACAGATTAAAAGTTAAAATTTCATCATGTTGACCATTTTGGAAAAGTTCGACAGGTCCGGAGTCATCGTATTTCATCAGAAAATTGATTTTTTGGAGTGTACCAAAAATGATTCTAAATGTCAATTGGATCGTGCCTCATGTTGAATATCCACTTTTGAAACCCTCACAGTGACCAAAATTGCCATTTTTACAGAGTTTTGCTTACTCAAAAGCTTCCATTTTGAGCAATTTCAGGCACCGAAATGACTTTAAACACACTTATTTTAGTTGAACAAGTCATAATTCACATCCAACTGTCATTTAGAGTCTAAAGATTAAATGTTAAAATTTCATCCATATTGACCATTTTGGGAAAGTTCGACAGGTCGTTTTTCATCAGAAAATTGATTTTTTGGAGTGTACCAAAAATGATTCAAAATGTCAATTGGATCGTGCCTCATGTTGAATAACCGCTTTCGAAACCCTCACAGTGACCAAAACTGCCATTTTTACAGAGCTTTGCTTACTTAAAGGCTTCCATTTTGACCAATTTCAGGCACAGAAATGACTTTAAACACACTTATTTTAGTTGAACAAGTCAAAATTCTCATCCATCAGGCATTTAGAGTCAAAAGATTAAAAGTTAAAATTTCATCCATATTGACCATTTTGGGAAAGTTCGACAGGTCCGGAGTCATCATTTTTCATCAGAAAATTGATTTTTTGGAGTGTACCAAAAATTATTCAAAATGTCAATTGGATTGTGCCTCATGTTGAATAACCACTTTTGACACCCTCACAGTGACCAAAATTGCCATTTTTACAGAGCTTTGCTTACTTAAAAGCTTCCATTTTGACCAATTTCAGGCACCGAAATGACTTTAAACACACTTATTTTAGTTGAACAAGTCAAAATTCACATCCAATAGGCATTTAGAGTCAAAAGATTAAAAGTTAAAATTTCATCCATGTTGACCATTTTGGGAAAGTTCGACAGGTCCGGAGTAATCGTTTTTCATCAGAAAATTGATTTTTTGTAGTGTACCAAAAATGATTCAAAATGTCAATTGGATCGTGCCTCATGTTGAATATCCACTTTTGAAACCCTCACAGTGGCCAAAATTGTCATTTTTACAGAGCTTTGCTTACTCAAAAGCTTCCATTTTGACCAATTTCAGGCACCGAAAGGACTTTAAACACACTTATTTTAGTTGAACAAGTCAAAATTCACATCCAACAGGCATTTAGAGTCAAAAGATTAAAAGTTAAAATTTCATCCATGTTGACCATTTTGGGAAAGTTCGACAGGTCCGGAGTCATCGTTTTTCATAGGAAAATCGATTTTTTCGAGTGCACCAAAAATGATTCAAAATGTCAACTGGATTGTCCCTCATGTTGAATAACCACTTTTGAAACCCTCACAGTGACCAAAATTGGCATTTTTACAGAGTTTTGCTTACTCAAAAGCTTCCATTTTGAGCAATTTAAGTCACTGAAATGACTTTAAACACAATTATTTTAGTTGAACAAGTCATAATTCACATCCAACAGTCATTTAGGGTCAAAAGATTAAAAGTTAAAATTTCATCCATGTTGACCATTTTGGAAAAGTTCGACAGGTCCGGAGTCATCGTTTTTCATCAGAAAATTTATTTTTTGGAGTGTACCAAAAATGATTCAAAATGTCAATTGGATCGTGCCTCATGTTGAATAACCACTTTTGAAACCCTCACAGTGACCAAAATTGCCAGTTTTACAGAGATTTGCTTACTCAAAAGCTTCCATTTTGACCAATTTCAGGCACCAAAATGACTTTAAACACACTTTTTTTAGTTGAACAAGTCAAAATTCACATCCAACAGGCATTTAGAGTCAAAAGATTAAAAGTTAAAATTTCATCCATGTTGACCATTTTGGGAAAGTTCGACAGGTCCGGAGTCATCGTTTTTCATCAGAAAATTTATTTTTTGGAGTGTACCAAAAATGATTCAAAATGTCAATTGGATCGTGCCTCGTGTTGAATAACCACTTTTGAAACCCTCACAGTGACCAAAATTGCCATTTTTACAGAGCTTTGCTTACTCAAAAGCTTCCATTTTGACCAATTTCAGGCACCAAAATGACTTTAAACACACTTTTTTTAGTTGAACAAGTCAAAATTCACATCCAACAGGCATTTAGAGTCAAAAGATTAAAAGTTAACATTTCATCCATGTTGACCATTTTGGGAAAGTTCGACATGTCCGGAGTCATCGTTTTTCATCAGAAAATTTATTTTTTGGAGTGTACCAAAAATGATTCAAAATGTCAATTGGATCGTGCCTCATGTTGAATAACCACTTTTGAAACCCTCACAGTGACCAAAATTGCCATTTTTACAGAGCTTTGCTTACTCAAAAGCTTCCATTTTGACCAATATCAGGATCCAAAATGACTTTAAACACACTTTTTTTTAGTTGAACAAGTCATAATTCACATCCAACAGTCATTTAGAGTCAAAAGAGTAAAAGTTAAAATTTCATCCATGTTGACCATTTTGGGAAATTCGACAGGTCCGGAGTCATCGTTTTTCATCAGAAAATTGATTTTTTGGAGTGTACCAAAAATGATTCAAAATGTCTATTGGATCGTGCCTCATGTTGAATAACCACTTCTGAAACCCTCACTGTGGCCAAAATTGTCATTTTTACAGAGCATTGCTTACTCAAAATCTTCCATTTTGACCAATTTCAGGCACCGAAAGGACTTTAAACACACTTATTTTAGTTGAACAAGTCAAAATTCACATCCAAGGGGCATTTAGAGTCAACAGATTAAAAGTTAAAATTTCATCATGTTGACCATTTTGGGAAAGTTCGACAAGTCCGGAGTCATCGTTTTTCATCGGAAAATTGATTTTTTGGAGTGTACCAAAAATGATTCAAAATGTCAATTGGATCGTGCCTCATGTTGAATAACCACTTTTGAAACCCTCACAGTGACCAAAATTGCCATTTTTACAGAGCTTTGCTTACTCAAAAGCTTCCATTTTGACCAATATCAGGCTCCGAAATGACTTTAAACACACTTTTTTTTGTTGAACAAGTCATAATTCACATCCAACAGTCATTTAGAGTCAAAAGAGTAAAAGTTAAAATTTCATCCATGTTGACCATTTTGGGAAATTCGACAGGTCCGGAGTCATCGTTTTTCATTAGAAAATTGATTTTTTGTAGTGTACCAAAAATGATTCAAAATATCAATTGGATCGTGCCTCATGTTGAATATCCACTTTTGAAACCCTCACAGTGGCCAAAATTGTCATTTTTACGGAGCTTTGCTTACTCAAAAGCTTCCATTTTGACCAATTTCAGGCACCGGAAGGACTTTAAACACACTTATTTTAGTTGAACAAGTCAAAATTCACATCCAACAGGCATTTAGAGTCAAAAGATTAAAAGTTAAAATTTCATCCATGTTGACCATTTTGGGAAAGTTCGACAGGTCCGGAGTCATCGTTTTTCATCAGAAAATTTATTTTTTGGAGTGTACCAAAAATGATTCAAAATGTCAATTGGATCGTGCCTCGTGTTGAATAACCACTTTTGAAACCCTCACAGTGACCAAAATTGCCATTTTTACAGAGCTTTGCTTACTCAAAAGCTTCCATTTTGACCAATTTCAGGCACCAAAATGACTTTAAACACACTTTTTTTAGTTGAACAAGTCAAAATTCACATCCAACAGGCATTTAGAGTCAAAAGATTAAAAGTTAACATTTCATCCATGTTGACCATTTTGGGAAAGTTCGACATGTCCGGAGTCATCGTTTTTCATCAGAAAATTTATTTTTTGGAGTGTACCAAAAATGATTCAAAATGTCAATTGGATCGTGCCTCATGTTGAATAACCACTTTTGAAACCCTCACAGTGACCAAAATTGCCATTTTTACAGAGCTTTGCTTACTCAAAAGCTTCCATTTTGACCAATATCAGGATCCAAAATGACTTTAAACACACTTTTTTTTAGTTGAAGAAGTCATAATTCACATCCAACAGTCATTTAGAGTCAAAAGAGTAAAAGTTAAAATTTCATCCATGTTGACCATTTTGGGAAATTCGACAGGTCCGGAGTCATCGTTTTTCATCAGAAAATTGATTTTTTGGAGTGTACCAAAAATGATTCAAAATGTCTATTGGATCGTGCCTCATGTTGAATAACCACTTCTGAAACCCTCACTGTGGCCAAAATTGTCATTTTTACAGAGCATTGCTTACTCAAAATCTTCCATTTTGACCAATTTCAGGCACCGAAAGGACTTTAAACACACTTATTTTAGTTGAACAAGTCAAAATTCACATCCAACTGTCATTTAGAGTCTAAAGATTAAATGTTAAAATTTCATCCATATTGACCATTTTGGGAAAGTTCGACAGGTCGTTTTTCATCAGAAAATTGATTTTTTGGAGTGTACCAAAAATGATTCTAAATGTCAATTGGATCGTGCCTCATGTTGAATATCCACTTTTGAAACCCTCACAGTGACCAAAATTGCCATTTTTACAGAGTTTTGCTTACTCAAAAGCTTCCATTTTGAGCAATTTCAGGCACCGAAATGACTTTAAACACACTTATTTTAGTTGAACAAGTCATAATTCACATCCAACTGTCATTTAGAGTCTAAAGATTAAATGTTAAAATTTCATCCATATTGACCATTTTGGGAAAGTTCGACAGGTCGTTTTTCATCAGAAAATTGATTTTTTGGAGTGTACCAAAAATGATTCAAAATGTCAATTGGATCGTGCCTCATGTTGAATAACCGCTTTCGAAACCCTCACAGTGACCAAAACTGCCATTTTTACAGAGCTTTGCTTACTTAAAGGCTTCCATTTTGACCAATTTCAGGCACCGAAATGACTTTAAACACACTTATTTTAGTTGAACAAGTCAAAATTCTCATCCAACAGGCATTTAGAGTCAAAAGATTAAAAGTTAAAATTTCATCCATATTGACCATTTTGGGAAAGTTCGACAGGTCCGGAGTCATCATTTTTCATCAGAAAATTGATTTTTTGGAGTGTACCAAAAATTATTCAAAATGTCAATTGGATTGTGCCTCATGTTGAATAACCACTTTTGACACCCTCACAGTGACCAAAATTGCCATTTTTACAGAGCTTTGCTTACTTAAAAGCTTCCATTTTGACCAATTTCAGGCACCGAAATGACTTTAAACACACTTATTTTAGTTGAACAAGTCAAAATTCACATCCAATAGGCATTTAGAGTCAAAAGATTAAAAGTTAAAATTTCATCCATGTTGACCATTTTGGGAAAGTTCGACAGGTCCGGAGTAATCGTTTTTCATCAGAAAATTGATTTTTTGTAGTGTACCAAAAATGATTCAAAATGTCAATTGGATCGTGCCTCATGTTGAATATCCACTTTTGAAACCCTCACAGTGGCCAAAATTGTCATTTTTACAGAGCTTTGCTTACTCAAAAGCTTCCATTTTGACCAATTTCAGGCACCGAAAGGACTTTAAACACACTTATTTTAGTTGAACAAGTCAAAATTCACATCCAACAGGCATTTAGAGTCAAAAGATTAAAAGTTAAAATTTCATCCATGTTGACCATTTTGGGAAAGTTCGACAGGTCCGGAGTCATCGTTTTTCATAGGAAAATCGATTTTTTCGAGTGCACCAAAAATGATTCAAAATGTCAACTGGATTGTCCCTCATGTTGAATAACCACTTTTGAAACCCTCACAGTGACCAAAATTGGCATTTTTACAGAGTTTTGCTTACTCAAAAGCTTCCATTTTGAGCAATTTAAGTCACTGAAATGACTTTAAACACACTTATTTTAGTTGAACAAGTCATAATTCACATCCAACAGTCATTTAGGGTCAAAAGATTAAAAGTTAAAATTTCATCCATGTTGACCATTTTGGAAAAGTTCGACAGGTCCGGAGTCATCGTTTTTCATCAGAAAATTTATTTTTTGGAGTGTACCAAAAATGATTCAAAATGTCAATTGGATCGTGCCTCATGTTGAATAACCACTTTTGAAACCCTCACAGTGACCAAAATTGCCAGTTTTACAGAGATTTGCTTACTCAAAAGCTTCCATTTTGACCAATTTCAGGCACCAAAATGACTTTAAACACACTTTTTTTAGTTGAACAAGTCAAAATTCACATCCAACAGGCATTTAGAGTCAAAAGATTAAAAGTTAAAATTTCATCCATGTTGACCATTTTGGGAAAGTTCGACAGGTCCGGAGTCATCGTTTTTCATCAGAAAATTTATTTTTTGGAGTGTACCAAAAATGATTCAAAATGTCAATTGGATCGTGCCTCGTGTTGAATAACCACTTTTGAAACCCTCACAGTGACCAAAATTGCCATTTTTACAGAGCTTTGCTTACTCAAAAGCTTCCATTTTGACCAATTTCAGGCACCAAAATGACTTTAAACACACTTTTTTTAGTTGAACAAGTCAAAATTCACATCCAACAGGCATTTAGAGTCAAAAGATTAAAAGTTAACATTTCATCCATGTTGACCATTTTGGGAAAGTTCGACATGTCCGGAGTCATCGTTTTTCATCAGAAAATTTATTTTTTGGAGTGTACCAAAAATGATTCAAAATGTCAATTGGATCGTGCCTCATGTTGAATAACCACTTTTGAAACCCTCACAGTGACCAAAATTGCCATTTTTACAGAGCTTTGCTTACTCAAAAGCTTCCATTTTGACCAATATCAGGATCCAAAATGACTTTAAACACACTTTTTTTTAGTTGAACAAGTCATAATTCACATCCAACAGTCATTTAGAGTCAAAAGAGTAAAAGTTAAAATTTCATCCATGTTGACCATTTTGGGAAATTCGACAGGTCCGGAGTCATCGTTTTTCATCAGAAAATTGATTTTTTGGAGTGTACCAAAAATGATTCAAAATGTCTATTGGATCGTGCCTCATGTTGAATAACCACTTCTGAAACCCTCACTGTGGCCAAAATTGTCATTTTTACAGAGCATTGCTTACTCAAAATCTTCCATTTTGACCAATTTCAGGCACCGAAAGGACTTTAAACACACTTATTTTAGTTGAACAAGTCAAAATTCACATCCAAGGGGCATTTAGAGTCAACAGATTAAAAGTTAAAATTTCATCATGTTGACCATTTTGGGAAAGTTCGACAAGTCCGGAGTCATCGTTTTTCATCGGAAAATTGATTTTTTGGAGTGTACCAAAAATGATTCAAAATGTCAATTGGATCGTGCCTCATGTTGAATAACCACTTTTGAAACCCTCACAGTGACCAAAATTGCCATTTTTACAGAGCTTTGCTTACTCAAAAGCTTCCATTTTGACCAATATCAGGCTCCGAAATGACTTTAAACACACTTTTTTTTGTTGAACAAGTCATAATTCACATCCAACAGTCATTTAGAGTCAAAAGAGTAAAAGTTAAAATTTCATCCATGTTGACCATTTTGGGAAATTCGATAGGTCCGGAGTCATCGTTTTTCATTAGAAAATTAATTTTTTGTAGTGTACCAAAAATGATTCAAAATATCAATTGGATCGTGCCTCATGTTGAATATCCACTTTTGAAACCCTCACAGTGGCCAAAATTGTCATTTTTACGGAGCTTTGCTTACTCAAAAGCTTCCATTTTGACCAATTTCAGGCACCGGAAGGACTTTAAACACACTTATTTTAGTTGAACAAGTCAAAATTCACATCCAACAGGCATTTAGAGTCAAAAGATTAAAAGTTAAAATTTCATCCATGTTGACCATTTTGGAAAAGTTCGACAGGTCCGGAGTCATCGTTTTTCATAGGAAAATCGATTTTTTCGAGTGCACCAAAAATGATTCAAAATGTCAACTGGATTGTCCCTCATGTTGAATAACCACTTTTGAATCCCTCACAGTGACCAAAATTGGCATTTTTACAGAGTTTTGCTTACTCAAAAGCTTCCATTTTGAGCAATTTAAGTCACCGAAATGACTTTAAACACACTTATTTTAGTTGAACAAGTCAAAATTCACATCCAACAGGCATTTAGAGTCAAAAGATTAAAAGTTACAATTTCATCCATGTTGACCATTTTGGGAAAGTTTGACAGGTCCGGAGTCATCGTTTTTCATAGGAAAATCGTTTTTTTCGAGTGTACCAAAAATGATTCAAAATGTCAACTGGATTGTCCCTCATGTTGAATAACCACTTTTGAAACCCTCACAGTGACCAAAATTGCCATTTTTACAGAGTTTTTCTAACTCAAAAGCTTCCATTTTGAGCAATTTAAGTCACCGAAATGACTTTAAACACACTTATTTTAGTTGAACAAGTCATAATTCACATCCAACAGTCATTTAGGGTCAAAAGATTAAAAGTAAAAATTTCATCCATGTTGACCATTTTGGAAAAGTTCGACAGGTCCGGAGTCATCGTTTTTCATCAGAAAATTGATTTTTTGGAGTGTACCAAAAATGATTCAAAATGTCAATTGGATCGTGCCTCATGTTGAATATCCACTTTTGAAACCCTCACAGTGGCCAAAATTGTCATTTTTACGGAGCTTTGCTTACTCAAAAGCTTCCATTTTGACCAATTTCAGGCACCGAAAGGACTTTAAACACACTTATTTTAGTTGAACAAGTCAAAATTCACATCCAACAGGCATTTAGAGTCAAAAGATTAAAAGTTACAATTTCATCCATGTTGACCATTTTGGGAAAGTTCGACAGGTCCGGAGTCATCGTTTTTCATAGGAAAATCGATTTTTTTCGAGTGCACCAAAAATGATTCAAAATGTTAACTGGATTGTCCCTCATGTTGAATAACCACTTTTGAAACCCTCACAGTGACCAAAATTGGCATTTTTACAGAGTTTTGCTTACTCAAAAGCTTCCATTTTGAGCAATTTAAGTCACCGAAATGACTTTAAACACACCTATTTTAGTTGAACAAGTCATAATTCACATCCAACAGTCATTTAGAGTCAAAAGATTAAAAGTTAAAATTTCATCCATGTTGACCATTTTGGGAAAGTTCGACAGGTCCGGAGTCATCGTTTTTCATCAGAAAATTGATTTTTTGGAGTGTACCAAAAATGATTCAAAATGTCAATTGGATCGTGCCTCATGTTGAATATCCACTTTTGAAACCCTCACAGTGGCCAAAATTGTCATTTTTACAGAGCTTTGCTTACTCAAAAGCTTCCATTTTGACCAATTTCAGGCACCGAAAGGACTTTAAACACACTTATTTTAGTTGAACAAGTCAAAATTCACATCCAACAGGCATTTAGAATCAAAAGATTAAAAGTTACTATTTCATCCATGTTGACCATTTTGGGAAAGTTTGACAGGTCCGGAGTCATCGTTTTTCATAGGAAAATCGTTTTTTTCGAGTGTACCAAAAATGATTCAAAATGTCAACTGGATTGTCCCTCATGTTGAATAACCACTTTTGAAACCCTCACAGTGACCAAAATTGCCATTTTTACAGAGTTTTTCTAACTCAAAAGCTTCCATTTTGAGCAATTTAAGTCACCGAAATGACTTTAAACACACTTATTTTAGTTGAACAAGTCATAATTCACATCCAACAGTCATTTAGGGTCAAAAGATTAAAAGTAAAAATTTCATCCATGTTGACTATTTTGGAAAAGTTCGACAGGTCCGGAGTCATCGTTTTTCATCAGAAAATTGATTTTTTGGAGTGTACCAAAAATGATTCAAAATGTCAATTGGATCGTGCCTCATGTTGAATAACCACTTTTGAAACCCTCACAGTGGCCAAAATTGTCATTTTTACAGAGCTTTGCTTACTCGAAAGCTTCCATTTTGACCAATTTCAGGCACCGAAAGGACTTTAAACACAGTTATTTTAGTTGAACATGTCAAAATTCACATCCAACAGGCATTTAGAGTCAAAAGATTAAAAGTTAAAATTTCATCCAAGTTGACCATTTTGGGAAAGTTCGACAGGTCCGGAGTCATCGTTTTTCATAGGAAAATCGATTTTTTCGAGTGCACCAAAAATGATTCAAAATGTCAACTGGATTGTCCCTCATGTTGAATAACAACTTTTGAAACCCTCACAGTGACCAAAATTGGCATTTTTACAGAGTTTTGCTTACTCAAAAGCTTCCATTTTGAGCAATTTAAGTCACCAAAATGACTTTAAACACACTTATTTTAGTTGAACAAGTCATAATTCACATCCAACAGTCATTTAGGGTCAAAAGATTAAAAGTTAAAATTTCATCCATGTTGACCATTCTGGAAAAGTTCGACATTGTTTTTCATCAGAAAATTTATTTTTTGGAGTGTACCAAAAATGATTCAAAATGTCAATTGGATCGTGCCTCATGTTGAATAACCACTTTTGAAACCCTCACAGTGACCAAAATTGCCATTTTTACAGAGTTTTGCTTACTCAAAAGCTTCCATTTTTACCAATTTCAGGCACCGAAAGGACTTTAAACACACTTATTTTAGGTGAACATGTCAAAATTCACATCCAACGGGCATTTAGAGTCAACAGATTAAAAGTTAAAATTTCATCATGTTGACCATTTTGGGAAAGTTCGAGAGGTCTGGAGTCATCGTTTTTCATCAGAAAATTTATTTTTTGGAGTGTACCAAAAATGATTCAAAATGTCAATTGGATCGTGCCTCATGTTGAATAACCACTTTTTAAACCCTCACAGTGGCCAAAATTGTCATTTTTACAGAGCATTGCTTACTCAAAAGCTTCCATTTTGACCAATTTCAGGCACCGAAAGGACTTTAAACACACTTATTTTAGTTGAACAAGTCATAATTCACATCCAACAGTCATTTAGAGTCAAAAGATTCAAAGTTAAAATATCATCCATGTTGACCATTTTGGGAAAGTTCGACAGGTCCGGAGTCATCGTTTTTCATCAGAAAATTGATTTTTTGGAGTGTTCCAAAAATGATTCAAAATGTCAATTGGATCGTGCCTCATGTTGAATAACCACTTTTGAAACCCTCACAGTGGCCAAAATGGTCATTTTTACAGAGCTTTGCTTACTCAAAAGCTTCCATTTTGACCAATTTCAGGCACCGAAAGGACTTTAAACACACTTATTTTAGTTGAACAAGTCAAAATTCACATCCAACAGGCATTTAGAGTCAAAAGATTAAAAGTAAAAATTTCATCCATGTTGACCATTTTGGGAAAGTTCGACAGGTCTGGAGTCATCGTTTTTCATCAGAAAATTGATTTTTTGGAGTGTACCAAAAATGATTCTAAATGTCAATTGGATCGTGCCTCATGTTGAATATCCACTTTTGAAACCCTCACAGTGACCAAAATTGCCATTTTTACAGAGTTTTGCTTACTCAAAAGCTTCCATTTTGACCAATTTCAGGCACCGAAAGGACTTTAAACACACTTATTTTAGTTGAACAAGTCATAATTCACATCCAACAGTCATTTAGAGTCTAAAGATTAAATGTTAAAATTTCATCCATATTGACCATTTTGGGAAAGTTCGACAGGTCGTTTTTCATCAGAAAATTGATTTTTTGGAGTGTACCAAAAATGATTCAAAATGTCAATTGGATCGTGCCTCATGTTGAATAACCGCTTTTGAAACCCTCACAGTGACCAAAACTGCCATTTTTACAGAGATTTGCTTACTTAAAAGCTTCCATTTTGACCAATTTCAGGCACCGAAATGACTTTAAACACACTTATTTTAGTTGAACAAGTCAAAATTCACATCCAATAGGCATTTAGAGTCAAAAGATTAAAAGTTAAAATTTCATCCATGTTGACCATTTTGGGAAAGTTCGACAGGTCCGGAGTAATCGTTTTTCATCAGAAAATTGATTTTTTGTAGTGTACCAAAAATGATTCAAAATGTCAATTGGATCGTGCCTCATGTTGAATATCCACTTTTGAAACCCTCACAGTGGCCAAAATTGTCATTTTTACAGAGCTTTGCTTACACAAAAGCTTCCATTTTGACCAATTTCAGGCACCGAAAGGACTTTAAACACACTTATTTTAGTTGAACAAGTCAAAATTCACATCCAACAGGCATTTAGAGTCAAAAGATTAAAAGTTAACATTTCATCCATGTTGACCATTTTGGGAAAGTTCGACATGTCCGGAGTCATCGTTTTTCATCGGAAAATCGATTTTTTGGAGTGTACCAAAAATGATTCAAAATGTCAACTGGATTGTGCCTCATGTTGAATAACCACTTTTGAAACCCTCACAATGACCAAAATTGCCATTTTTACAGAGTTTTGCTTACTCAAAAGCTTCCATTTTGACCAATTTCAGGCACCAAAAGGACTTTAAACACACTTATTTTAGTTGAACAAGTCAAAATTCACATCCAACAGGCATTTAGAGTCAAAAGATTAAAAGTTAAAATTTCATCCAAGTTGACCATTTTGGGAAAGTTCGACAGGTCCGGAGTCATCGTATTTCATCAGAAAATTGATTTTTTGGAGTGTACCAAAAATGATTCTAAATGTCAATTGGATCGTGCCTCATGTTGAATATCCACTTTTGAAACCCTCACAGTGACCAAAATTGCCATTTTTACAGAGTTTTGCTTACTCAAAAGCTTCCATTTTGAGCAATTTCAGGCACCGAAATGACTTTAAACACACTTATTTTAGTTGAACAAGTCATAATTCACATCCAACAGTCATTTAGAGTCTAAAGATTAAATGTTAAAATTTCATCCATATTGACCATTTTGGGAAAGTTCGACAGGTCGTTTTTCATCAGAAAATTGATTTTTTGGAGTGTACCAAAAATGATTCAAAATGTCAATTGGATCGTGCCTCATGTTGAATAACCGCTTTCGAAACCCTCACAGTGACCAAAACTGCCATTTTTACAGAGCTTTGCTTACTTAAAGGCTTCCATTTTGACCAATTTCAGGCACCGAAATGACTTTAAACACACTTATTTTAGTTGAACAAGTCAAAATTCTCATCCAACAGGCATTTAGAGTCAAAAGATTAAAAGTTAAAATTTCATCCATATTGACCATTTTGGGAAAGTTCGACAGGTCCGGAGTCATCATTTTTCATCAGAAAATTGATTTTTTGGAGTGTACCAAAAATTATTCAAAATGTCAATTGGATTGTGCCTCATGTTGAATAACCACTTTTGACACCCTCACAGTGACCAAAATTGCCATTTTTACAGAGCTTTGCTTACTTAAAAGCTTCCATTTTGACCAATTTCAGGCACCGAAATGACTTTAAACACACTTATTTTAGTTGAACAAGTCAAAATTCACATCCAATAGGCATTTAGAGTCAAAAGATTAAAAGTTAAAATTTCATCCATGTTGACCATTTTGGGAAAGTTCGACAGGTCCGGAGTAATCGTTTTTCATCAGAAAATTGATTTTTTGTAGTGTACCAAAAATGATTCAAAATGTCAATTGGATCGTGCCTCATGTTGAATATCCACTTTTGAAACCCTCACAGTGGCCAAAATTGTCATTTTTACAGAGCTTTGCTTACTCAAAAGCTTCCATTTTGACCAATTTCAGGCACCGAAAGGACTTTAAACACACTTATTTTAGTTGAACAAGTCAAAATTCACATCCAACAGGCATTTAGAGTCAAAAGATTAAAAGTTAAAATTTCACCCATGTTGAGCATTTTGGGAAAGTTCGACAGGTCCGGAGTCATCGTTTTTCATAGGAAAATCGATTTTTTCGAGTGCACCAAAAATGATTCAAAATGTCAACTGGATTGTCCCTCATGTTGAATAACCACTTTTGAAACCCTCACAGTGACCAAAATTGGCATTTTTACAGAGTTTTGCTTACTCAAAAGCTTCCATTTTGAGCAATTTAAGTCACCGAAATGACTTTAAACACACTTATTTTAGTTGAACAAGTCATAATTCACATCCAACAGTCATTTAGGGTCAAAAGATTAAAAGTTAAAATTTCATCCATGTTGACCATTTTGGAAAAGTTCGACAGGTCCGGAGTCATCGTTTTTCATCAGAAAATTTATTTTTTGGAGTGTACCAAAAATGATTCAAAATGTCAATTGGATCGTGCCTCATGTTGAATAACCACTTTTGAAACCCTCACAGTGACCAAAATTGCCATTTTTACAGAGATTTGCTTACTCAAAAGCTTCCATTTTGACCAATTTCAGGCACCAAAATGACTTTAAACACACTTTTTTTAGTTGAACAGGTCAAAATTCACATCCAACAGGCATTTAGAGTCAAAAGATTAAAAGGTAAAATTTCATCCATGTTGACCATTTTGGGAAAGTTCGACAGGTCCGGAGTCATCGTTTTTCATCAGAAAATTTATTTTTTGGAGTGTACCAAAAATGATTCAAAATGTCAATTGGATCGTGCCTCATGTTGAATAACCACTTTTGAAACCCTCACAGTGACCAAAATTGCCATTTTTACAGAGCTTTGCTTACTCAAAAGCTTCCATTTTGACCAATTTCAGGCACCAAAATGACTTTAAACACACTTTTTTTAGTTGAACAAGTCAAAATTCACATCCAACAGGCATTTAGAGTCAAAAGATTAAAAGTTAACATTTCATCCATGTTGACCATTTTGGGAAAGTTCGACATGTCCGGAGTCATCGTTTTTCATCGGAAAATCGATTTTTTGGAGTGTACCAAAAATGATTCAAAATGTCAACTGGATTGTGCCTCATGTTGAATAACCACTTTTGAAACCCTCACAATGACCAAAATTGCCATTTTTACAGAGTTTTGCTTACTCAAAAGCTTCCATTTTGACCAATTTCATGCACCAAAAGGACTTTAAACACACTTATTTTAGTTGAACAAGTCAAAATTCACATCCAACGGGCATTTAGAGTCAACAGATTAAAAGTTAAAATTTCATCATGTTGACCATTTTGGGAAACTTCGAGAGGTCTGGAGTCATCGTTTTTCATCAGAAAATTGATTTTTTGGAGTGTACCAAAAATGATTCAAAATGTCAATTGGATCGTGCCTCATGTTGAATAACCACTTTTGAAACCCTCACAGTGGCCAAAATTGTCATTTTTACAGAGCTTTGCTTACTCGAAAGCTTCCATTTTGACCAATTTCAGGCACCGAAAGGACTTTAAACACACTTATTTTAGTTGAACATGTCAAAATTCACATCCAACAGGCATTTAGAGTCAAAAGATTAAAAGTTAAAATTTCATCCAAGTTGACCATTTTGGGAAAGTTCGACAGGTCCGGAGTCATCGTTTTTCATCAGAAAATTGATTTTTTGGAGTGTACCAAAAATGATTCTAAATGTCAATTGGATCGTGCCTCATGTTGAATATCCACTTTTGAAACCCTCACAGTGACCAAAATTGCCATTTTTACAGAGTTTTGCTTACTCAAAAGCTTCCATTTTGAGCAATTTCAGGCACCGAAATGACTTTAAACACACTTATTTTAGTTGAACAAGTCATAATTCACATCCAACAGTCATTTAGAGTCTAAAGATTAAATGTTAAAATTTCATCCATATTGACCATTTTGGGAAAGTTCGACAGGTCGTTTTTCATCAGAAAATTGATTTTTTGGAGTGTACCAAAAATGATTCAAAATGTCAATTGGATCGTGCCTCATGTTGAATAACCGCTTTTGAAACCCTCACAGTGACCAAAACTGCCATTTTTACAGAGCTTTGCTTACTTAAAGGCTTCCATTTTGACCAATTTCAGGCACCGAAATGACTTTAAACACACTTATTTTAGTTGAACAAGTCAAAATTCTCATCCAACAGGCATTTAGAGTCAAAAGATTAAAAGTTAAAATTTCATCCATATTGACCATTTTGGGAAAGTTCGACAGGTCCGGAGTCATCATTTTTCATCAGAAAATTGATTTTTTGGAGTGTACCAAAAATTATTCAAAATGTCAATTGGATTGTGCCTCATGTTGAATAACCACTTTTGACACCCTCACAGTGACCAAAATTGCCATTTTTACAGAGCTTTGCTTACTTAAAAGCTTCCATTTTGACCAATTTCAGGCACCGAAATGACTTTAAACACACTTATTTTAGTTGAACAAGTCAAAATTCACATCCAATAGGCATTTAGAGTCAAAAGATTAAAAGTTAAAATTTCATCCATGTTGACCATTTTGGGAAAGTTCGACAGGTCCGGAGTAATCGTTTTTCATCAGAAAATTGATTTTTTGTAGTGTACCAAAAATGATTCAAAATGTCAATTGGATCGTGCCTCATGTTGAATATCCACTTTTGAAACCCTCACAGTGGCCAAAATTGTCATTTTTACAGAGCTTTGCTTACTCAAAAGCTTCCATTTTGACCAATTTCAGGCACCGAAAGGACTTTAAACACACTTATTTTAGTTGAACAAGTCAAAATTCACATCCAACAGGCATTTAGAGTCAAAAGATTAAAAGTTACAATTTCATCCATGTTGAGCATTTTGGGAAAGTTCGACAGGTCCGGAGTCATCGTTTTTCATAGGAAAATCGATTTTTTCGAGTGCACCAAAAATGATTCAAAATGTCAACTGGATTGTCCCTCATGTTGAATAACCACTTTTGAAACCCTCACAGTGACCAAAATTGGCATTTTTACAGAGTTTTGCTTACTCAAAAGCTTCCATTTTGAGCAATTTAAGTCACTGAAATGACTTTAAACACACTTATTTTAGTTGAACAAGTCATAATTCACATCCAACAGTCATTTAGGGTCAAAAGATTAAAAGTTAAAATTTCATCCATGTTGACCATTTTGGAAAAGTTCGACAGGTCCGGAGTCATCGTTTTTCATCAGAAAATTTATTTTTTGGAGTGTACCAAAAATGATTCAAAATGTCAATTGGATCGTGCCTCATGTTGAATAACCACTTTTGAAACCCTCACAGTGACCAAAATTGCCATTTTTACAGAGATTTGCTTACTCAAAAGCTTCCATTTTGACCAATTTCAGGCACCAAAATGACTTTAAACACACTTTTTTTAGTTGAACAAGTCAAAATTCACATCCAACAGGCATTTAGAGTCAAAAGATTAAAAGTTAAAATTTCATCCATGTTGACCATTTTGGGAAAGTTCGACAGGTCCGGAGTCATCGTTTTTCATCAGAAAATTTATTTTTTGGAGTGTACCAAAAATGATTCAAAATGTCAATTGGATCGTGCCTCGTGTTGAATAACCACTTTTGAAACCCTCACAGTGACCAAAATTGCCATTTTTACAGAGCTTTGCTTACTCAAAAGCTTCCATTTTGACCAATTTCAGGCACCAAAATGACTTTAAACACACTTTTTTTAGTTGAACAAGTCAAAATTCACATCCAACAGGCATTTAGAGTCAAAAGATTAAAAGTTAACATTTCATCCATGTTGACCATTTTGGGAAAGTTCGACATTTCCGGAGTCATCGTTTTTCATCAGAAAATTTATTTTTTGGAGTGTACCAAAAATGATTCAAAATGTCAATTGGATCGTGCCTCATGTTGAATAACCACTTTTGAAACCCTCACAGTGACCAAAATTGCCATTTTTACAGAGCTTTGCTTACTCAAAAGCTTCCATTTTGACCAATATCAGGATCCAAAATGACTTTAAACACACTTTTTTTAGTTGAACAAGTCATAATTCACATCCAACAGTCATTTAGAGTCAAAAGAGTAAAAGTTAAAATTTCATCCATGTTGACCATTTTGGGAAATTCGACAGGTCCGGAGTCATCGTTTTTCATCAGAAAATTGATTTTTTGGAGTGCACCAAAAATGATTCAAAATGTCTATTGGATCGTGCCTCATGTTGAATAACCACTTCTGAAACCCTCACTGTGGCCAAAATTGTCATTTTTACAGAGCATTGCTTACTCAAAATCTTCCATTTTGACCAATTTCAGGCACCGAAAGGACTTTAAACACACTTATTTTAGTTGAACAAGTCAAAATTCACATCCAAGGGGCATTTAGAGTCAACAGATTAAAAGTTAAAATGTCATCATGTTGACCATTTTGGGAAAGTTCGACAAGTCCGGAGTCATCGTTTTTCATCGGAAAATTGATTTTTTGGAGTGTACCAAAAATGATTCAAAATGTCAATTGGATCGTGCCTCATGTTGAATAACCACTTTTGAAACCCTCACAGTGACCAAAATTGCCATTTTTACAGAGCTTTGCTTACTCAAAAGCTTCCATTTTGACCAATATCAGGCTCCGAAATGACTTTAAACACACTTTTTTTTGTTGAACAAGTCATAATTCACATCCAACAGTCATTTAGAGTCAAAAGAGTAAAAGTTAAAATTTCATCCATGTTGACCATTTTGGGAAATTCGACAGGTCCGGAGTCATCGTTTTTCATTAGAAAATTGATTTTTTGTAGTGTACCAAAAATGATTCAAAATATCAATTGGATCGTGCCTCATGTTGAATATCCACTTTTGAAACCCTCACAGTGGCCAAAATTGTCATTTTTACGGAGCTTTGCTTACTCAAAAGCTTCCATTTTGACCAATTTCAGTCACCGAAAGGACTTTAAACACACTTATTTTAGTTGAACAAGTCAAAATTCACATCCAACAGGCATTTAGAGTCAAAAGATTAAAAGTTAAAATTTCATCCATGTTGACCATTTTGGGAAAGTTCGACAGGTCCGGAGTCATCGTTTTTCATAGGAAAATCGATTTTTTCGAGTGCACCAAAAATGATTCAAAATGTCAACTGGATTGTCCCTCATGTTGAATAACCACTTTTGAAACCCTCACAGTGACCAAAATTGGCATTTTTACAGAGTTTTGCTTACTCAAAAGCTTCCATTTTGAGCAATTTAAGTCACCGAAATGACTTTAAACACACTTATTTTAGTTGAACAAGTCAAAATTCACATCCAACAGTCATTTAGGGTCAAAAGATTAAAAGTAAAAATTTCATCCATGTTGACCATTTTGGAAAAGTTTGACAGGTCCGGAGTCATCGTTTTTCATCAGAAAATTGATTTTTTGGAGTGTACCAAAAATGATTCAAAATGTCAATTGGATCGTGCCTCATGTTGAATATCCACTTTTGAAACCCTCACAGTGGCCAAAATTGTCATTTTTACGGAGCTTTGCTTACTCAAAAGCTTCCATTTTGACCAATTTCAGGCACCGAAAGGACTTTAAACACACTTATTTTAGTTGAACAAGTCAAAATTCACATCCAACAGGCATTTAGAGTCAAAAGATTAAAAGTTAAAATTTCATCCATGTTGACCATTTTGGGAAAGTTCGACAGGTCCGGAGTCATCGTTTTGCATAGGAAAATCGATTTTTTCGAGTGCACCAAAAATGATTCAAAATGTCAACTGGATTGTCCCTCATGTTGAATAACCACTTTTGAAACCCTCACAGTGACCAAAATTGGCATTTTTACAGAGTTTTGCTTACTCAAAAGCTTCCATTTTGAGCAATTTAAGTCACCGAAATGACTTTAAACACACCTATTTTAGTTAAACAAGTCATAATTCACATCCAACAGTCATTTAGAGTCAAAAGATTAAAAGTTAAAATTTCATCCATGTTGACCATTTTGGGAAATTCGACAGGTCCGGAGTCATCGTTTTTCATCAGAAAATTGATTTTTTGGAGTGTACCAAAAATGATTCAAAATGTCAATTGGATCGTGCCTCATGTTGAATATCCACTTTTGAAACCCTCACAGTGGCCAAAATTGTCATTTTTACAGAGCTTTGCTTACACAAAAGCTTCCATTTTGACCAATATCAGGATCCAAAATGACTTTAAACACACTTTTTTTAGTTGAACAAGTCATAATTCACATCCAACAGTCATTTAGAGTCAAAAGAGTAAAAGTTAAAATTTCATCCATGTTGACCACTTTGGGAAATTCGACAGGTCCGGAGTCATCGTTTTTCATCAGAAAATTGATTTTTTGGAGTGTACCAAAAATGATTCAAAATGTCAATTGGATCGTGCCTCATGTTGAATATCCACTTTTGAAACCCTCACAGTGGCTAAAATTGTCATTTTTACAGAGCTTTGCTTACTCAAAAGCTTCCATTTTGACCAATTTCAGGCACCGAAAGGACTTTAAACACACTTATTTTAGTTGAACAAGTCAAAATTCACATCCAACAGGCATTTAGAATCAAAAGATTAAAAGTTACAATTTCATCCATGTTGACCATTTTGGGAAAGTTTGACAGGTCCGGAGTCATCGTTTTTCATAGGAAAATCGTTTTTTTCGAGTGTACCAAAAATGATTCAAAATGTCAACTGGATTGTCCCTCATGTTGAATAACCACTTTTGAAACCCTCACAGTGACCAAAATTGCCATTTTTACAGAGTTTTTCTAACTCAAAAGCTTCCATTTTGAGCAATTTAAGTCACCGAAATGACTTTAAACACACTTATTTTAGTTGAACAAGTCATAATTCACATCCAACAGTCATTTAGGGTCAAAAGATTAAAAGTAAAAATTTCATCCATGTTGACCATTTTGGAAAAGTTCGACAGGTCCGGAGTCATCGTTTTTCATCAGAAAATTGATTTTTTGGAGTGTACCAAAAATGATTCAAAATGTCAATTGGATCGTGCCTCATGTTGAATAACCACTTTTGAAACCCTCACAGTGGCCAAAATTGTCATTTTTACAGAGCTTTGCTTACTCGAAAGCTTCCATTTTGACCAATTTCAGGCACCGAAAGGACTTTAAACACACTTATTTTAGTTGAACATGTCAAAATTCACATCCAACAGGCATTTAGAGTCAAAAGATTAAAAGTTAAAATTTCATCCAAGTTGACCATTTTGGGAAAGTTCGACAGGTCGTTTTTCATCAGAAAATTGATTTTTTGGAGTGTACCAAAAATGATTCAAAATGTCAATTGGATCGTGCCTCATGTTGAATAACCGCTTTTGAAACCCTCACAGTGACCAAAACTGCCATTTTTACAGAGCTTTGCTTACTTAAAGGCTTCCATTTTGACCAATTTCAGGCACCGAAATGACTTTAAACACACTTATTTTAGTTGAACAAGTCAAAATTCTCATCCAACAGGCATTTAGAGTCAAAAGATTAAAAGTTAAAATTTCATCCATATTGACCATTTTGGGAAAGTTCGACAGGTCCGGAGTCATCATTTTTCATCAGAAAATTGATTTTTTGGAGTGTACCAAAAATTATTCAAAATGTCAATTGGATTGTGCCTCATGTTGAATAACCACTTTTGACACCCTCACAGTGACCAAAATTGCCATTTTTACAGAGCTTTGCTTACTTAAAAGCTTCCATTTTGACCAATTTCAGGCACCGAAATGACTTTAAACACACTTATTTTAGTTGAACAAGTCAAAATTCACATCCAATAGGCATTTAGAGTCAAAAGATTAAAAGTTAAAATTTCATCCATGTTGACCATTTTGGGAAAGTTCGACAGGTCCGGAGTAATCGTTTTTCATCAGAAAATTGATTTTTTGTAGTGTACCAAAAATGATTCAAAATGTCAATTGGATCGTGCCTCATGTTGAATATCCACTTTTGAAACCCTCACAGTGGCCAAAATTGTCATTTTTACAGAGCTTTGCTTACTCAAAAGCTTCCATTTTGACCAATTTCAGGCACCGAAAGGACTTTAAACACACTTATTTTAGTTGAACAAGTCAAAATTCACATCCAACAGGCATTTAGAGTCAAAAGATTAAAAGTTAAAATTTCATCCATGTTGACCATTTTGGAAAAGTTCGACAGGTCCGGAGTCATCGTTTTTCATCAGAAAATTTATTTTTTGGAGTGTACCAAAAATGATTCAAAATGTCAATTGGATCGTGCCTCATGTTGAATAACCACTTTTGAAACCCTCACAGTGACCAAAATTGCCATTTTTACAGAGATTTGCTTACTCAAAAGCTTCCATTTTGACCAATTTCAGGCACCAAAATGACTTTAAACACACTTTTTTTAGTTGAACAAGTCAAAATTCACATCCAACAGGCATTTAGAGTCAAAAGATTAAAAGTTAAAATTTCATCCATGTTGACCATTTTGGGAAAGTTCGACAGGTCCGGAGTCATCGTTTTTCATCAGAAAATTTATTTTTTGGAGTGTACCAAAAATGATTCAAAATGTCAATTGGATCGTGCCTCGTGTTGAATAACCACTTTTGAAACCCTCACAGTGACCAAAATTGCCATTTTTACAGAGCTTTGCTTACTCAAAAGCTTCCATTTTGACCAATTTCAGGCACCAAAATGACTTTAAACACACTTTTTTTAGTTGAACAAGTCAAAATTCACATCCAACAGGCATTTAGAGTCAAAAGATTAAAAGGTAACATTTCATCCATGTTGACCATTTTGGGAAAGTTCGACATGTCCGGAGTCATCGTTTTTCATCAGAAAATTTATTTTTTGGAGTGTACCAAAAATGATTCAAAATGTCAATTGGATCGTGCCTCATGTTGAATAACCACTTTTGAAACCCTCACAGTGACCAAAATTGCCATTTTTACAGAGCTTTGCTTACTCAAAAGCTTCCATTTTGACCAATATCAGGATCCAAAATGACTTTAAACACACTTTTTTTAGTTGAACAAGTCATAATTCACATCCAACAGTCATTTAGAGTCAAAAGAGTAAAAGTTAAAATTTCATCCATGTTGACCATTTTGGGAAATTCGACAGGTCCGGAGTCATCGTTTTTCATCAGAAAATTGATTTTTTGGAGTGTACCAAAAATGATTCAAAATGTCTATTGGATCGTGCCTCATGTTGAATAACCACTTCTGAAACCCTCACTGTGGCCAAAATTGTCATTTTTACAGAGCATTGCTTACTCAAAATCTTCCATTTTGACCAATTTCAGGCACCGAAAGGACTTTAAACACACTTATTTTAGTTGAACAAGTCAAAATTCACATCCAAGGGGCATTTAGAGTCAACAGATTAAAAGTTAAAATTTCATCATGTTGACCATTTTGGGAAAGTTCGACAAGTCCGGAGTCATCGTTTTTCATCGGAAAATTGATTTTTTGGAGTGTACCAAAAATGATTCAAAATGTCAATTGGATCGTGCCTCATGTTGAATAACCACTTTTGAAACCCTCACAGTGACCAAAATTGCCATTTTTACAGAGCTTTGCTTACTCAAAAGCTTCCATTTTGACCAATATCAGGCTCCGAAATGACTTTAAACATACTTTTTTTGTTGAACAAGTCATAATTCACATCCAACAGTCATTTAGAGTCAAAACAGTAAAAGGTCAAATTTCATCCATGTTGACCATTTTGGGAAATTCGACAGGTCCGGAGTCATCGTTTTTCATTAGAAAATTGATTTTTTGTAGTGTACCAAAAATGATTCAAAATATCAATTGGATCGTGCCTCATGTTGAATATCCACTTTTGAAACCCTCACAGTGGCCAAAATTGTCATTTTTACGGAGCTTTGCTTACTCAAAAGCTTCCATTTTGACCAATTTCAGGCACCGAAAGGACTTTAAACACACTTATTTTAGTTGAACAAGTCAAAATTCACATCCAACAGGCATTTAGAGTCAAAAGATTAAAAGTTAAAATTTCATCCATGTTGACCATTTTGGGAAAGTTCGACAGGTCCGGAGTCATCGTTTTTCATAGGAAAATCGATTTTTTCGAGTGCACCAAAAATGATTCAAAATGTCAACTGGATTGTCCCTCATGTTGAATAACCACTTTTGAAACCCTCACAGTGACCAAAATTGGCATTTTTACAGAGTTTTGCTTACTCAAAAGCTTCCATTTTGAGCAATTTAAGTCACCGAAATGACTTTAAACACACTTATTTTAGTTGAACAAGTCAAAATTCACATCCAACAGGCATTTAGAGTCAAAAGATTAAAAGTTACAATTTCATCCATGTTGACCATTTTGGGAAAGTTTGACAGGTCCGGAGTCATCGTTTTTCATAGGAAAATCGTTTTTTTCGAGTGTACCAAAAATGATTCAAAATGTCAACTGGATTGTCCCTCATGTTGAATAACCACTTTTGAAACCCTCACAGTGACCAAAATTGCCATTTTTACAGAGTTTTTCTAACTCAAAAGCTTCCATTTTGAGCAATTTAAGTCACCGAAATGACTTTAAACACACTTATTTTAGTTGAACAAGTCATAATTCACATCCAACAGTCATTTAGGGTCAAAAGATTAAAAGTAAAAATTTCATCCATGTTGACCATTTTGGAAAAGTTCGACAGGTCCGGAGTCATCGTTTTTCATCAGAAAATTGATT
This sequence comes from Lissotriton helveticus, assembly GCF_964261635.1. NCBI lineage: Eukaryota > Metazoa > Chordata > Amphibia > Caudata > Salamandridae > Lissotriton > Lissotriton helveticus. The sequence continues at coordinate 341,581,830 of NC_136072.1, forward strand.
TTTTGGAGTGTACCAAAAATGATTCAAAATGTCAATTGGATCGTGCCTCATGTTGAATATCCACTTTTGAAACCCTCACAGTGGCCAAAATTGTCATTTTTACGGAGCTTTGCTTACTCAAAAGCTTCCATTTTGACCAATTTCAGGCACCGAAAGGACTTTAAACACACTTATTTTAGTTGAACAAGTCAAAATTCACATCCAACAGGCATTTAGAGTCAAAAGATTAAAAGTTAAAATTTCATCCATGTTGACCATTTTGGGAAAGTTCGACAGGTCCGGAGTCATCGTTTTTCATAGGAAAATCGATTTTTTTCGAGTGCACCAAAAATGATTCAAAATGTCAACTGGATTGTCCCTCATGTTGAATAACCACTTTTGAAACCCTCACAGTGACCAAAATTGGCATTTTTACAGAGTTTTGCTTACTCAAAAGCTTCCATTTTGAGCAATTTAAGTCACCGAAATGACTTTAAACACACCTATTTTAGTTGAACAAGTCATAATTCACATCCAACAGTCATTTAGAGTCAAAAGATTAAAAGTTAAAATTTCATCCATGTTGACCATTTTGGGAAAGTTCGACAGGTCCGGAGTCATCGTTTTTCATCAGAAAATTGATTTTTTGGAGTGTACCAAAAATGATTCAAAATGTCAATTGGATCGTGCCTCATGTTGAATATCCACTTTTGAAACCCTCACAGTGGCCAAAATTGTCATTTTTACAGAGCTTTGCTTACTCAAAAGCTTCCATTTTGACCAATTTCAGGCACCGAAAGGACTTTAAACACACTTATTTTAGTTGAACAAGTCAAAATTCACATCCAACAGGCATTTAGAATCAAAAAATTAAAAGTTACAATTTCATCCATGTTGACCATTTTGGGAAAGTTTGACAGGTCCGGAGTCATCGTTTTTCATAGGAAAATCGTTTTTTTCGAGTGTACCAAAAATGATTCAAAATGTCAACTGGATTGTCCCTCATGTTGAATAACCACTTTTGAAACCCTCACAGTGACCAAAATTGCCATTTTTACAGAGTTTTTCTAACTCAAAAGCTTCCATTTTGAGCAATTTAAGTCACCGAAATGACTTTAAACACACTTATTTTAGTTGAACAAGTCATAATTCACATCCAACAGTCATTTAGGGTCAAAAGATTAAAAGTAAAAATTTCATCCATGTTGACCATTTTGGAAAAGTTCGACAGGTCCGGAGTCATCGTTTTTCATCAGAAAATTGATTTTTTTGGAGTGTACCAAAAATGATTCAAAATGTCAATTGGATCGTGCCTCATGTTGAATAACCACTTTTGAAACCCTCACAGTGGCCAACATTGTCATTTTTACAGAGCTTTGCTTACTCGAAAGCTTCCATTTTGACCAATTTCAGGCACCGAAAGGACTTTAAACACACTTATTTTAGTTGAACATGTCAAAATTCACATCCAACAGGCATTTAGAGTCAAAAGATTAAAAGTTAAAATTTCATCCAAGTTGACCATTTTGGGAAAGTTCGACAGGTCCGGAGTCATCGTTTTTCATCAGAAAATTGATTTTTTGGAGTGTACCAAAAATGATTCTAAATGTCAATTGGATCGTGCCTCATGTTGAATATCCACTTTTGAAACCCTCACAGTGACCAAAATTGCCATTTTTACAGAGTTTTGCTTACTCAAAAGCTTCCATTTTGAGCAATTTCAGGCACCGAAATGACTTTAAACACACTTATTTTAGTTGAACAAGTCATAATTCACATCCAACAGTCATTTAGAGTCTAAAGATTAAATGTTAAAATTTCATCCATATTGACCATTTTGGGAAAATTCGACAGGTCGTTTTTCATCAGAAAATTGATTTTTTGGAGTGTACCAAAAATGATTCAAAATGTCAATTGGATTGTGCCTCATGTTGAATAACCGCTTTTGAAACCCTCACAGTGACCAAAACTGCCATTTTTACAGAGCTTTGCTTACTTAAAGGCTTCCATTTTGACCAATTTCAGGCACCAAAAGGACTTTAAACACACTTATTTTAGTTGAACAAGTCAAAATTCACATCCAACAGGCATTTAGAGTCAAAAGATTAAAAGTTAAAATTTCATCCATGTTGACCATTTTGGGAAAGTTCGACAGGTCCGGAGTCATCGTTTTTCATAGGAAAATCGATTTTTTCGAGTGCACCAAAAATGATTCAAAATGTCAACTGGATTGTCCCTCATGTTGAATAACCACTTTTGAAACCCTCACAGTGACCAAAATTGGCATTTTTACAGAGTTTTGCTTACTCAAAAGCTTCCATTTTGAGCAATTTAAGTCACCAAAATGACTTTAAACACACTTTTTTTAGTTGAACAAGTCAAAATTCACATCCAACAGGCATTTAGAGTCAAAAGATTAAAAGTTAAAATTTCATCCATGTTGACCATTTTGGGAAAGTTCGACAGGTCCGGAGTCATCGTTTTTCATCAGAAAATTTATTTTTTGGAGTGTACCAAAAATGATTCAAAATGTCAATTGGATCGTGCCTCATGTTGAATAACCACTTTTGAAACCCTCACAGTGACCAAAATTGCCATTTTTACAGAGCTTTGCTTACTCAAAAGCTTCCATTTTGACCAATTTCAGGCACCAAAATGACTTTAAACACACTTTTTTTAGTTGAACAAGTCAAAATTCACATCCAACAGGCATTTAGAGTCAAAAGATTAAAAGTTAACATTTCATCCATGTTGACCATTTTGGGAAAGTTCGACATGTCCGGAGTCATCGTTTTTCATCAGAAAATTTATTTTTTGGAGTGTACCAAAAATGATTCAAAATGTCAATTGGATCGTGCCTCATGTTGAATAACCACTTTTGAAACCCTCACAGTGACCAAAATTGCCATTTTTACAGAGCTTTGCTTACTCAAAAGCTTCCATTTTGACCAATATCAGGATCCAAAATGACTTTAAACACACTTTTTTTAGTTGAACAAGTCATAATTCACATCCAACAGTCATTTAGAGTCAAAAGAGTAAAAGTTAAAATTTCATCCATGTTGACCATTTTGGGAAATTCGACAGGTCCGGAGTCATCGTTTTTCATCAGAAAATTGATTTTTTGGAGTGTACCAAAAATGATTCAAAATGTCTATTGGATCGTGCCTCACGTTGAATAACCACTTTTGAAACCCTCACTGTGGCCAAAATTGTCATTTTTACAGAGCATTGCTTACTCAAAATCTTCCATTTTGACCAATTTCAGGCACCGAAAGGACTTTAAACACACTTATTTTAGTTGAACAAGTCAAAATTCACATCCAACAGGCATTTAGAGTCAAAAGATTAAAAGTTAAAATTTCATCATGTTGACCATTTTGGGAAAGTTCGACAAGTCCGGAGTCATCGTTTTTCATCGGAAAATTGATTTTTTGGAGTGTACCAAAAATGATTCAAAATGTCAATTGGATCGTGCCTCATGTTGAATAACCACTTTTGAAACCCTCACAGTGACCAAAATTGCCATTTTTACAGAGCTTTGCTTACTCAAAAGCTTCCATTTTGACCAATATCAGGCTCCGAAATGACTTTAAACACACTTTTTTTAGTTGAACAAGTCATAATTCACATCCAACAGTCATTTAGAGTCAAAAGAGTAAAAGTTAAAATTTCATCCATGTTGACCATTTTGGGAAATTCGACAGGTCCGGAGTCATCGTTTTTCATTAGAAAATTGATTTTTTGTAGTGTACCAAAAATGATTCAAAATATCAATTGGATCGTGCCTCAAGTTGAATAACCACTTTTGAAACCCTCACAGTGACCAAAATTGGCATTTTTACAGAGTTTTGCTTACTCAAAAGCTTCCATTTTGAGCAATTTAAGTCACCGAAATGACTTTAAACACACCTATTTTAGTTGAACAAGTCATAATTCACATCCAACAGTCATTTAGAGTCAAAAGATTAAAAGTTAAAATTTCATCCATGTTGACCATTTTGGGAAAGTTCGACAGGGTCGGAGTCATCGTTTTTCATCAGAAAATTGATTTTTTGGAGTGTACCAAAAATGATTCAAAATGTCAATTGGATCGTGCCTCATGTTGAATATCCACTTTTGAAACCCTCACAGTGGCCAAAATTGTCATTTTTACAGAGCTTTGCTTACTCAAAAGCTTCCATTTTGACCAATTTCAGGCACCGAAAGGACTTTAAACACACTTATTTTAGTTGAACAAGTCAAAATTCACATCCAACAGGCATTTAGAGTCAAAAGATTAAAAGTTACAATTTCATCCATGTTGACCATTTTGGGAAAGTTTGACAGGTCCGGAGTCATCGTTTTTCATAGGAAAATCGTTTTTTTCGAGTGTACCAAAAATGATTCAAAATGTCAACTGGATTGTCCCTCATGTTGAATAACCACTTTTGAAACCCTCACAGTGGCCAAAATTGTCATTTTTACAGAGCTTTGCTTACTCAAAAGCTTCCATTTTGACAAATTTCAGGCACCAAAATGACTTTAAACACACTTTTTTTAGTTGAACAAGTCAAAATTCACATCCAACGGGCATTTAGAGTCAACAGATTAAAAGTTAAAATTTCATCATGTTGACCATTTTGGGAAAGTTCGACAAGTCCGGAGTCATCGTTTTTCATCGGAAAATTTGGAGTGTACCAAAAATGATTCAAAATGTCAATTGGATCGTGCCTCATGTTGACTAACCACTTTTGAAACCCTCACAGTGGCCAAAATTGTCATTTTTACAGATCTTTGCTTATTCAAGAGCTTCCATTTTGACCAATTTCAGGCACCGAGAGGACTGTAAACACACTTATTTTAGTTGAACAAGTCAAAATTCACATCCAACAGGCATTTAGAGTCAAAAGATTAAAAGTTAACATTTCATCCATGTTGACCATTTTGGGAAAGTTCGACAGGTCCGAAGTCATCGTTTTTCATAGGAAAATCGATTTTTTCGAGTGCACCAAAAATGATTCAAAATGTCAACTGGATTGTCCCTCATGTTGAATAACCACTTTTGAAACCCTCACAGTGACCAAAATTGGCATTTTTACAGAGTTTTGCTTACTCAAAAGCTTCCATTTTGAGCAATTTAAGTCACCGAAATGACTTTAAACACACTTATTTTAGTTGAACAAGTCATAATTCACATCCAACAGTCATTTAGGGTCAAAAGATTAAAAGTAAAAATTTCATCCATGTTGACCATTTTGGGAAAGTTCGACATGTCCGGAGTCATCGTTTTTCATCGGAAAATCGATTTTTTGGAGTGTACCAAAAATGATTCAAAATGTCAACTGGATTGTGCCTCATGTTGAATAACCACTTTTGAAACCCTCACAATGACCAAAATTGCCATTTTTACAGAGTTTTGCTTACTCAAAAGCTTCCATTTTGACCAATTTCAGGCACCGAAAGGACTTTAAACACACTTATTTTAGTTGAACAAGTCAAAATTCACATCCAACGGGCATTTAGAGTCAAAAGATTAAAAGTTAAAATTTCATCATGTTGACCATTTTGGGAAAGTTCGAGAGGTCTGGAGTCATCGTTTTTCATCAGAAAATTGATTTTTTGGAGTGTACCAAAAATGATTCAAAATGTCAAATGGATCGTGCCTCATGTTGAATAACCACTTTTGAAACCCTCACAGTGGCCAAAATTGTCATTTTTACAGAGCTTTGCTTACTCGAAAGCTTCCATTTTGACCAATTTCAGGCACCGAAAGGACTTTAAACACACTTATTTTAGTTGAACATGTCAAAATTCACATCCAACAGGCATTTAGAGTCAAAAGATTAAAAGTTAAAATTTCATCCAAGTTGACCATTTTGGGAAAGTTCGACAGGTCCGGAGTCATCGTTTTTCATCAGAAAATTGATTTTTTGGAGTGTACCAAAAATGATTCAAAATGTCAATTGGATCGTGCCTCATGTTGAATAACCGCTTTTGAAACCCTCACAGTGACCAAAACTGCCATTTTTACAGAGCTTTGCTTACTTAAAGGCTTCCATTTTGACCAATTTCAGGCACCGAAATGACTTTAAACACACTTATTTTAGTTGAACAAGTCAAAATTCTCATCCAACAGGCATTTAGAGTCAAAAGATTAAAAGTTAAAATTTCATCCATATTGACCATTTTGGGAAAGTTCGACAGGTCCGGAGTCATCGTTTTTCATCGGAAAATCGATTTTTTGGAGTGTACCAAAAATGATTCAAAATGTCAACTGGATTGTGCCTCATGTTGAATAACCACTTTTGAAACCCTCACAATGACCAAAATCGCCATTTTTACAGAGTTTTGCTTACTCAAAAGCTTCCATTTTTACCAATTTCAGGCACCGAAAGGACTTTAAACACACTTATTTTAGTTGAACAAGTCAAAATTCACATCCAACGGGCATTTAGAGTCAACAGATTAAAAGTTAAAATTTCATCATGTTGACCATTTTGGGAAAGTTCGACAAGTCCGGAGTCATCGTTTTTCATCGGAAAATTGATTTTTTGGAGTGTACCAAAAATGATTCAAAATGTCAATTGGATCGTGCCTCATGTTGAATAACCACTTTTGAAACCCTCACAGTGACCAAAATTGCCATTTTTACAGAGCTTTGCTTACTCAAAAGCTTCCATTTTGACCAATTTCAGGCACCGAAAGGACTTTAAACACACTTATTTTAGTTGAACAAGTCATAATTCACATCCAACAGTCATTTAGAGTCTAAGGATTAAATGTTAAAATTTCATCCATATTGACCATTTTGGGAAAGTTCGACAGGTCCGGAGTCATCGTTTTTCATCAGAAAATTGATTTTTTGGAGTGTACCAAAAATGATTCAAAATGTCAATTGGATCGTGCCTCATGTTGAATAACCACTATTGAAACCCTTACAGTGACCAAAATTGCCATTTTTAAAGAGTTTTGCTTACTCAAAAGCTTCCATTTTGACCAATTTCAGGCACCGAAATGACTTTAAACACACTTATTTTAGTTAAACAAGTCAAAATTCTCATACAACAGGCATTTAGAGTCAAAAGATTAAAAGTTAAAATTTCATCCATATTGACCATTTTGGGAAAGTTCGACAGGTCCGGAGTCATCGTTTTTCATCAGAAAATTGATTTTTTGGAGTGTACCAAAAATGATTCAAAATGTCAATTGGATTGTGCCTCATGTTGAATAACCACTTTTGACACCCTCACAGTGACCAAAATTGCCATTTTTACAGAGCTTTGCTTACTTAAAAGCTTCCATTTTGACCAATTTCAGGCACCGAAATGACTTTAAACACACTTATTTTAGTTGAACAAGTCAAAATTCACATCCAATAGGCATTTAGAGTCAAAAGATTAAAAGTTAAAATTTCATCCATGTTGACCATTTTGGGAAAGTTCGACAGGTCCGGAGTAATCGTTTTTCATCAGAAAATTGACTTTTTTGTAGTGTACCAAAAATGATTCAAAATGTCAATTGGATCGTGCCTCATGTTGAATATCCACTTTTGAAACCCTCACAGTGGCCAAAACTGTCATTTTTACAGAGCTTTGCTTACTCAAAAGCTTCCATTTTGACCAATTTCAGGCACCGAAAGGACTTTAAACACACTTATTTTAGTTGAACAAGTCATAATTCACATCCAACAGTCATTTAGGGTTAAAAGATTAAAAGTTAAAATTTCATCCATGTTGACCATTTTGGAAAAGTTCGACAGGTCCGGAGTCATCGTTTTTCATCAGAAAATTTGATTTTTGGAGTGTACCAAAAATGATTCAAAATGTCAATTGGATCGTGCCTCATGTTGAATAACCACTTTTGAAACCCTCACAGTGACCAAAATTGCCATTTTTACAGAGCTTTGCTTACTCAAAAGCTTCCATTTTGACCAATTTCAGGCACCAAAATGACTTTAAACACACTTATTTTAGTTGAACAAGTCAAAATTCTCATCCAACAGGCATTTAGAGTCAAAAGATTAAAAGTTAAAATTTCATCCATGTTGACCATTTTGGGAAAGTTTGACAGGTCCGGAGTAATCGTTTTTCATCAGAAAATTGATTTTTTGTAGTGTACCAAAAATGATTCAAAATGTCAATTGGATCGTGCCTCATGTTGAATATCCACTTTTGAAACCCTCACAGTGGCCAAAATTGTCATTTTTACAGAGCTTTGCTTACTCAAAAGCTTCCATTTTGACCAATTTCAGGCACCGAAAGGACTTTAAACACACTTATTTTAGTTGAACAAGTCAAAATTCACATCCAACAGGCATTTAGAGTCAAAAGATTAAAAGTTAAAATTTCATCCATGTTGACCATTTTGGGAAAGTTCGACAGGTCCGGAGTCATCGTTTTTCATAGGAAAATCAATTTTTTCGAGTGCACCAAAAATGATTCAAAATGTCAACTGGATTGTCCCTCATGTTGAATAACCACTTTTGAAACCCTCACAGTGACCAAAATTGGCATTTTTACAGAGTTTTGCTTACTCAAAAGCTTCCATTTTGAGCAATTTAAGTCACCGAAATGACTTTAAACACACTTATTTTAGTTGAACAAGTCATAATTCACATCCAACAGTCATTTAGGGTTAAAAGATTAAAAGTTAAAATTTCATCCATGTTGACCATTTTGGAAAAGTTCGACAGGTCCGGAGTCATCGTTTTTCATCAGAAAATTTATTTTTTGGAGTGTACCAAAAATGATTCAAAATGTCAATTGGATCGTGCCTCATGTTGAATAACCACTTTTGAAACCCTCACAGTGACCAAAATTGCCATTTTTACAGAGCTTTGCTTACTCAAAAGCTTCCATTTTGACCAATTTCAGGCACCAAAATGACTTTAAACACACTTATTTTAGTTGAACAAGTCAAAATTCTCATCCAACAGGCATTTAGAGTCAAAAGATTAAAAGTTAAAATTTCATCCATATTGACCATTTTGGGAAAGTTCGACAGGTCCGGAGTCATCGTTTTTCATCGGAAAATCGATTTTTTGGAGTGTACCAAAAATGATTCAAAATGTCAACTGGATTGTGCCTCATGTTGAATAACCACTTTTGAAACCCTCACAGTGGCCAAAATTGTCATTTTTACAGAGCTTTGCTTACTCGAAAGCTTCCATTTTGACCAATTTCAGGCACCGAAAGGACTTTAAACACACTTATTTTAGTTGAACATGTCAAAATTCACATCCAACAGGCATTTAGAGTCAAAAGATTAAAAGTTAAAATTTCATCCAAGTTGACCATTTTGGGAAAGTTCGACAGGTCGTTTTTCATCAGAAAATTGATTTTTTGGAGTGTACCAAAAATGATTCAAAATGTCAATTGGATCGTGCCTCATGTTGAATAACCGCTTTTGAAACCCTCACAGTGACCAAAACTGCCATTTTTACAGAGCTTTGCTTACTTAAAGGCTTCCATTTTGACCAATTTCAGGCACCGAAATGACTTTAAACACACTTATTTTAGTTGAACAAGTCAAAATTCTCATCCAACAGGCATTTAGAGTCAAAAGATTAAAAGTTAAAATTTCATCCATATTGACCATTTTGGGAAAGTTCGACAGGTCCGGAGTCATCATTTTTCATCAGAAAATTGATTTTTTGGAGTGTACCAAAAATTATTCAAAATGTCAATTGGATTGTGCCTCATGTTGAATAACCACTTTTGACACCCTCACAGTGACCAAAATTGCCATTTTTACAGAGCTTTGCTTACTTAAAAGCTTCCATTTTGACCAATTTCAGGCACCGAAATGACTTTAAACACACTTATTTTAGTTGAACAAGTCAAAATTCACATCCAATAGGCATTTAGAGTCAAAAGATTAAAAGTTAAAATTTCATCCATGTTGACCATTTTGGGAAAGTTCGACAGGTCCGGAGTAATCGTTTTTCATCAGAAAATTGATTTTTTGTAGTGTACCAAAAATGATTCAAAATGTCAATTGGATCGTGCCTCATGTTGAATATCCACTTTTGAAACCCTCACAGTGGCCAAAATTGTCATTTTTACAGAGCTTTGCTTACTCAAAAGCTTCCATTTTGACCAATTTCAGGCACCGAAAGGACTTTAAACACACTTATTTTAGTTGAACAAGTCAAAATTCACATCCAACAGGCATTTAGAGTCAAAAGATTAAAAGTTAAAATTTCATCCATGTTGACCATTTTGGAAAAGTTCGACAGGTCCGGAGTCATCGTTTTTCATCAGAAAATTTATTTTTTGGAGTGTACCAAAAATGATTCAAAATGTCAATTGGATCTTGCCTCATGTTGAATAACCACTTTTGAAACCCTCACAGTGACCAAAATTGCCATTTTTACAGAGATTTGCTTACTCAAAAGCTTCCATTTTGACCAATTTCAGGCACCAAAATGACTTTAAACACACTTTTTTTAGTTGAACAAGTCAAAATTCACATCCAACAGGCATTTAGAGTCAAAAGATTAAAAGTTAAAATTTCATCCATGTTGACCATTTTGGGAAAGTTCGACAGGTCCGGAGTCATCGTTTTTCATCAGAAAATTTATTTTTTGGAGTGTACCAAAAATGATTCAAAATGTCAATTGGATCGTGCCTCGTGTTGAATAACCACTTTTGAAACCCTCACAGTGACCAAAATTGCCATTTTTACAGAGCTTTGCTTACTCAAAAGCTTCCATTTTGACCAATTTCAGGCACCAAAATGACTTTAAACACACTTTTTTTAGTTGAACAAGTCAAAATTCACATCCAACAGGCATTTAGAGTCAAAAGATTAAAAGTTAACATTTCATCCATGTTGACCATTTTGGGAAAGTTCGACATGTCCGGAGTCATCGTTTTTCATCAGAAAATTTATTTTTTGGAGTGTACCAAAAATGATTCAAAATGTCAATTGGATCGTGCCTCATGTTGAATAACCACTTTTGAAACCCTCACAGTGACCAAAATTGCCATTTTTACAGAGCTTTGCTTACTCAAAAGCTTCCATTTTGACCAATATCAGGATCCAAAATGACTTTAAACACACTTTTTTTAGTTGAACAAGTCATAATTCACATCCAACAGTCATTTAGAGTCAAAAGAGTAAAAGTTAAAATTTCATCCATGTTGACCATTTTGGGAAATTCGACAGGTCCGGAGTCATCGTTTTTCATCAGAAAATTGATTTTTTGGAGTGTACCAAAAATGATTCAAAATGTCTATTGGATCGTGCCTCATGTTGAATAACCACTTCTGAAACCCTCACTGTGGCCAAAATTGTCATTTTTACAGAGCATTGCTTACTCAAAATCTTCCATTTTGACCAATTTCAGGCACCGAAAGGACTTTAAACACACTTATTTTAGTTGAACAAGTCAAAATTCACATCCAAGGGGCATTTAGAGTCAACAGATTAAAAGTTAAAATTTCATCATGTTGACCATTTTGGGAAAGTTCGACAAGTCCGGAGTCATCGTTTTTCATCGGAAAATTGATTTTTTGGAGTGTACCAAAAATGATTCAAAATGTCAATTGGATCGTGCCTCATGTTGAATAACCACTTTTGAAACCCTCACAGTGACCAAAATTGCCATTTTTACAGAGCTTTGCTTACTCAAAAGCTTCCATTTTGACCAATATCAGGCTCCGAAATGACTTTAAACATACTTTTTTTGTTGAACAAGTCATAATTCACATCCAACAGTCATTTAGAGTCAAAAGAGTAAAAGTTAAAATTTCATCCATGTTGACCATTTTGGGAAATTCGACAGGTCCGGAGTCATCGTTTTTCATTAGAAAATTGATTTTTTGTAGTGTACCAAAAATGATTCAAAATATCAATTGGATCGTGCCTCATGTTGAATATCCACTTTTGAAACCCTCACAGTGGCCAAAATTGTCATTTTTACGGAGCTTTGCTTACTCAAAAGCTTCCATTTTGACCAATTTCAGGCACCGAAAGGACTTTAAACACACTTATTTTAGTTGAACAAGTCAAAATTCACATCCAACAGGCATTTAGAGTCAAAAGATTAAAAGTTAAAATTTCATCCATGTTGACCATTTTGGGAAAGTTCGACAGGTCCGGAGTCATCGTTTTTCATAGGAAAATCGATTTTTTCGAGTGCACCAAAAATGATTCAAAATGTCAACTGGATTGTCCCTCATGTTGAATAACCACTTTTGAAACCCTCACAGTGACCAAAATTGGCATTTTTACAGAGTTTTGCTTACTCAAAAGCTTCCATTTTGAGCAATTTAAGTCACCGAAATGACTTTAAACACACTTATTTTAGTTGAACAAGTCAAAATTCACATCCAACAGGCATTTAGAGTCAAAAGATTAAAAGTTACAATTTCATCCATGTTGACCATTTTGGGAAAGTTTGACAGGTCCGGAGTCATCGTTTTTCATAGGAAAATCGTTTTTTTCGAGTGTACCAAAAATGATTCAAAATGTCAACTGGATTGTCCCTCATGTTGAATAACCACTTTTGAAACCCTCACAGTGACCAAAATTGCCATTTTTACAGAGTTTTTCTAACTCAAAAGCTTCCATTTTGAGCAATTTAAGTCACCGAAATGACTTTAAACACACTTATTTTAGTTGAACAAGTCATAATTCACATCCAACAGTCATTTAGGGTCAAAAGATTAAAAGTAAAAATTTCATCCATGTTGACCATTTTGGAAAAGTTCGACAGGTCCGGAGTCATCGTTTTTCATCAGAAAATTGATTTTTTGGAGTGTACCAAAAATGATTCAAAATGTCAATTGGATCGTGCCTCATGTTGAATATCCACTTTTGAAACCCTCACAGACGGAGTCATCGTTTTTCATAGGAAAATCGATTTTTTTCGAGTGCACCAAAAATGATTCAAAATGTCAACTGGATTGTCCCTCATGTTGAATAACCACTTTTGAAACCCTCACAGTGACCAAAATTGGCATTTTTACAGAGTTTTGCTTACTCAAAAGCTTCCATTTTGAGCAATTTAAGTCACCGAAATGACTTTAAACACACCTATTTTAGTTGAACAAGTCATAATTCACATCCAACAGTCATTTAGAGTCAAAAGATTAAAAGTTAAAATTTCATCCATGTTGACCATTTTGGGAAAGTTCGACAGGTCCGGAGTCATCGTTTTTCATCAGAAAATTGATTTTTTGGAGTGTACCAAAAATGATTCAAAATGTCAATTGGATCGTGCCTCATGTTGAATATCCACTTTTGAAACCCTCACAGTGGCCAAAATTGTCATTTTTACAGAGCTTTGCTTACTCAAAAGCTTCCATTTTGACCAATTTCAGGCACCGAAAGGACTTTAAACACACTTATTTTAGTTGAACAAGTCAAAATTCACATCCAACAGGCATTTAGAATCAAAAGATTAAAAGTTACAATTTCATCCATGTTGACCATTTTGGGAAAGTTTGACAGGTCCGGAGTCATCGTTTTTCATAGGAAAATCGTTTTTTTCGAGTGTACCAAAAATGATTCAAAATGTCAACTGGATTGTCCCTCATGTTGAATAACCACTTTTGAAACCCTCACAGTGACCAAAATTGCCATTTTTACAGAGTTTTTCTAACTCAAAAGCTTCCATTTTGAGCAATTTAAGTCACCGAAATGACTTTAAACACACTTATTTTAGTTGAACAAGTCATAATTCACATCCAACAGTCATTTAGGGTCAAAAGATTAAAAGTAAAAATTTCATCCATGTTGACCATTTTGGAAAAGTTCGACAGGTCCGGAGTCATCGTTTTTCATCAGAAAATTGATTTTTTTGGAGTGTACCAAAAATGATTCAAAATGTCAATTGGATCGTGCCTCATGTTGAATAACCACTTTTGAAACCCTCACAGTGGCCAACATTGTCATTTTTACAGAGCTTTGCTTACTCGAAAGCTTCCATTTTGACCAATTTCAGGCACCGAAAGGACTTTAAACACACTTATTTTAGTTGAACAAGTCATAATTCACATCCAACAGTCATTTAGAGTCTAAAGATTAAATGTTAAAATTTCATCCATATTGACCATTTTGGGAAAATTCGACAGGTCGTTTTTCATCAGAAAATAGATTTTTTGGAGTGTACCAAAAATGATTCAAAATGTCAATTGGATTGTGCCTCATGTTGAATAACCGCTTTTGAAACCCTCACAGTGACCAAAACTGCAATTTTTACAGAGCTTTGCTTACTTAAATGCTTCCATTTTGACCAATTTCAGGCACCAAAAGGACTTTAAACACACTTATTTTAGTTGAACAAGTCAAAATTCACATCCAACAGGCATTTAGAGTCAAAAGATTAAAAGTTAAAATTTCATCCATGTTGACCATTTTGGGAAAGTTCGACAGGTCCGGAGTCATCGTTTTTCATAGGAAAATCGATTTTTTCGAGTGCACCAAAAATGATTCAAAATGTCAACTGGATTGTCCCTCATGTTGAATAACCACTTTTGAAACCCTCACAGTGACCAAAATTGGCATTTTTACAGAGTTTTGCTTACTCAAAAGCTTCCATTTTGAGCAATTTAAGTCACCAAAATGACTTTAAACACACTTTTTTTAGTTGAACAAGTCAAAATTCACATCCAACAGGCATTTAGAGTCAAAAGATTAAAAGTTAAAATTTCATCCATGTTGACCATTTTGGGAAAGTTCGACAGGTCCGGAGTCATCGTTTTTCATCAGAAAATTTATTTTTTGGAGTGTACCAAAAATGATTCAAAATGTCAATTGGATCATGCCTCATGTTGAATAACCACTTTTGAAACCCTCACAGTGACCAAAATTGCCATTTTTACAGAGCTTTGCTTACTCAAAAGCTTCCATTTTGACCAATATCAGGATCCAAAATGACTTTAAACACACTTTTTTTAGTTGAACAAGTCATAATTCACATCCAACAGTCATTTAGAGTCAAAAGAGTAAAAGTTAAAATTTCATCCATGTTGACCATTTTGGGAAATTCGACAGGTCCGGAGTCATCGTTTTTCATCAGAAAATTGATTTTTTGGAGTGTACCAAAAATGATTCAAAATGTCTATTGGATCGTGCCTCATGTTGAATAACCACTTTTGAAACCCTCACTGTGGCCAAAATTGTCATTTTTACAGAGCATTGCTTACTCAAAATCTTCCATTTTGACCAATTTCAGGCACCGAAAGGACTTTAAACACACTTATTTTAGTTGAACAAGTCAAAATTCACATCCAACAGGCATTTAGAGTCAAAAGATTAAAAGTTAAAATTTCATCATGTTGACCATTTTGGGAAAGTTCGACAAGTCCGGAGTCATCGTTTTTCATCGGAAAATTGATTTTTTGGAGTGTACCAAAAATGATTCAAAATGTCAATTGGATCGTGCCTCATGTTGAATAACCACTTTTGAAACCCTCACAGTGACCAAAATTGCCATTTTTACAGAGCTTTGCTTACTCAAAAGCTTCCATTTTGACCAATATCAGGCTCCGAAATGACTTTAAACACACTTTTTTTAGTTGAACAAGTCATAATTCACATCCAACAGTCATTTAGAGTCAAAAGAGTAAAAGTTAAAATTTCATCCATGTTGACCATTTTGGGAAATTCGACAGGTCCGGAGTCATCGTTTTTCATTAGAAAATTGATTTTTTGTAGTGTACCAAAAATGATTCAAAATATCAATTGGATCGTGCCTCAAGTTGAATAACCACTTTTGAAACCCTCACAGTGACCAAAATTGGCATTTTTACAGAGTTTTGCTTACTCAAAAGCTTCCATTTTGAGCAATTTAAGTCACCGAAATGACTTTAAACACACCTATTTTAGTTGAACAAGTCATAATTCACATCCAACAGTCATTTAGAGTCAAAAGATTAAAAGTTAAAATTTCATCCATGTTGACCATTTTGGGAAAGTTCGACAGGTCCGGAGTCATCGTTTTTCATCAGAAAATTGATTTTTTGGAGTGTACCAAAAATGATTCAAAATGTCAATTGAATCGTGCCTCATGTTGAATATCCACTTTTGAAACCCTCACAGTGGCCAAAATTGTCATTTTTACAGAGCTTTGCTTACTCAAAAGCTTCCATTTTGACCAATTTCAGGCACCGAAAGGACTTTAAACACACTTATTTTAGTTGAACAAGTCAAAATTCACATCCAACAGGCATTTAGAGTCAAAAGATTAAAAGTTACAATTTCATCCATGTTGACCATTTTGGGAAAGTTTGACAGGTCCGGAGTCATCGTTTTTCATAGGAAAATCGTTTTTTTCGAGTGTACCAAAAATGATTCAAAATGTCAACTGGATTGTCCCTCATGTTGAATAACCACTTTTGAAACCCTCACAGTGGCCAAAATTGTCATTTTTACAGAGCTTTGCTTACTCAAAAGCTTCCATTTTGACAAATTTCAGGCACCAAAATGACTTTAAACACACTTTTTTTAGTTGAACAAGTCAAAATTCACATCCAACGGGCATTTAGAGTCAACAGATTAAAAGTTAAAATTTCATCATGTTGACCATTTTGGGAAAGTTCGACAAGTCCGGAGTCATCGTTTTTCATCGGAAAATTTGGAGTGTACCAAAAATGATTCAAAATGTCAATTGGATCGTGCCTCATGTTGACTAACCACTTTTGAAACCCTCACAGTGGCCAAAATTGTCATTTTTACAGATCTTTGCTTATTCAAGAGCTTCCATTTTGACCAATTTCAGGCACCGAGAGGACTGTAAACACACTTATTTTAGTTGAACAAGTCAAAATTCACATCCAACAGGCATTTAGAGTCAAAAGATTAAAAGTTAACATTTCATCCATGTTGACCATTTTGGGAAAGTTCGACAGGTCCGAAGTCATCGTTTTTCATAGGAAAATCGATTTTTTCGAGTGCACCAAAAATGATTCAAAATGTCAACTGGATTGTCCCTCATGTTGAATAACCACTTTTGAAACCCTCACAGTGACCAAAATTGGCATTTTTACAGAGTTTTGCTTACTCAAAAGCTTCCATTTTGAGCAATTTAAGTCACCGAAATGACTTTAAACACACTTATTTTAGTTGAACAAGTCAAAATTCACATCCATCGGGCATTTAGAGTCAAAAGATTAAAAGTTAAAATTTCATCATGTTGACCATTTTGGGAAAGTTCGAGAGGTCTGGAGTCATCGTTTTTCATCAGAAAATTGATTTTTTGGAGTGTACCAAAAATGATTCAAAATGTCAAATGGATCGTGCCTCATGTTGAATAACCACTTTTGAAACCCTCACAGTGGCCAAAATTGTCATTTTTACAGAGCTTTGCTTACTCGAAAGCTTCCATTTTGACCAATTTCAGGCACCGAAAGGACTTTAAACACACTTATTTTAGTTGAACATGTCAAAATTCACATCCAACAGGCATTTAGAGTCAAAAGATTAAAAGTTAAAATTTCATCCAAGTTGACCATTTTGGGAAAGTTCGACAGGTCCGGAGTCATCGTTTTTCATCAGAAAATTGATTTTTTGGAGTGTACCAAAAATGATTCAAAATGTCAATTGGATCGTGCCTCATGTTGAATAACCGCTTTTGAAACCCTCACAGTGACCAAAACTGCCATTTTTACAGAGCTTTGCTTACTTAAAGGCTTCCATTTTGACCAATTTCAGGCACCGAAATGACTTTAAACACACTTATTTTAGTTGAACAAGTCAAAATTCTCATCCAACAGGCATTTAAAGTCAAAAGATTAAAAGTTAAAATTTCATCCATATTGACCATTTTGGGAAAGTTCGACAGGTCCGGAGTCATCGTTTTTCATCGGAAAATCGATTTTTTGGAGTGTACCAAAAATGATTCAAAATGTCAACTGGATTGTGCCTCATGTTGAATAACCACTTTTGAAACCCTCACAATGACCAAAATCGCCATTTTTACAGAGTTTTGCTTACTCAAAAGCTTCCATTTTTACCAATTTCAGGCACCGAAAGGACTTTAAACACACTTATTTTAGTTGAACAAGTCAAAATTCACATCCAACGGGCATTTAGAGTCAACAGATTAAAAGTTAAAATTTCATCATGTTGACCATTTTGGGAAAGTTCGACAAGTCCGGAGTCATCGTTTTTCATCGGAAAATTGATTTTTTGGAGTGTACCAAAAATGATTCAAAATGTCAATTGGATCGTGCCTCATGTTGAATAACCACTTTTGAAACCCTCACAGTGACCAAAATTGCCATTTTTACAGAGCTTTGCTTACTCAAAAGCTTCCATTTTGACCAATTTCAGGCACCGAAAGGACTTTAAACACACTTATTTTAGTTGAACAAGTCATAATTCACATCCAACAGTCATTTAGAGTCTAAGGATTAAATGTTAAAATTTCATCCATATTGACCATTTTGGGAAAGTTCGACAGGTCCGGAGTCATCGTTTTTCATCAGAAAATTGATTTTTTGGAGTGTACCAAAAATGATTCAAAATGTCAATTGGATCGTGCCTCATGTTGAATAACCACTATTGAAACCCTTACAGTGACCAAAATTGCCATTTTTAAAGAGTTTTGCTTACTCAAAAGCTTCCATTTTGACCAATTTCAGGCACCGAAATGACTTTAAACACACTTATTTTAGTTAAACAAGTCAAAATTCTCATACAACAGGCATTTAGAGTCAAAAGATTAAAAGTTAAAATTTCATCCATATTGACCATTTTGGGAAAGTTCGACAGGTCCGGAGTCATCGTTTTTCATCAGAAAATTGATTTTTTGGAGTGTACCAAAAATGATTCAAAATGTCAATTGGATTGTGCCTCATGTTGAATAACCACTTTTGACACCCTCACAGTGACCAAAATTGCCATTTTTACAGAGCTTTGCTTACTTAAAAGCTTCCATTTTGACCAATTTCAGGCACCGAAATGACTTTAAACACACTTATTTTAGTTGAACAAGTCAAAATTCACATCCAATAGGCATTTAGAGTCAAAAGATTAAAAGTTAAAATTTCATCCATGTTGACCATTTTGGGAAAGTTCGACAGGTCCGGAGTAATCGTTTTTCATCAGAAAATTGACTTTTTTGTAGTGTACCAAAAATGATTCAAAATGTCAATTGGATCGTGCCTCATGTTGAATATCCACTTTTGAAACCCTCACAGTGGCCAAAACTGTCATTTTTACAGAGCTTTGCTTACTCAAAAGCTTCCATTTTGACCAATTTCAGGCACCGAAAGGACTTTAAACACACTTATTTTAGTTGAACAAGTCATAATTCACATCCAACAGTCATTTAGGGTTAAAAGATTAAAAGTTAAAATTTCATCCATGTTGACCATTTTGGAAAAGTTCGACAGGTCCGGAGTCATCGTTTTTCATCAGAAAATTTGATTTTTGGAGTGTACCAAAAATGATTCAAAATGTCAATTGGATCGTGCCTCATGTTGAATAACCACTTTTGAAACCCTCACAGTGACCAAAATTGCCATTTTTACAGAGCTTTGCTTACTCAAAAGCTTCCATTTTGACCAATTTCAGGCACCAAAATGACTTTAAACACACTTATTTTAGTTGAACAAGTCAAAATTCTCATCCAACAGGCATTTAGAGTCAAAAGATTAAAAGTTAAAATTTCATCCATGTTGACCATTTTGGGAAAGTTTGACAGGTCCGGAGTAATCGTTTTTCATCAGAAAATTGATTTTTTGTAGTGTACCAAAAATGATTCAAAATGTCAATTGGATCGTGCCTCATGTTGAATATCCACTTTTGAAACCCTCACAGTGGCCAAAATTGTCATTTTTACAGAGCTTTGCTTACTCAAAAGCTTCCATTTTGACCAATTTCAGGCACCGAAAGGACTTTAAACACACTTATTTTAGTTGAACAAGTCAAAATTCACATCCAACAGGCATTTAGAGTCAAAAGATTAAAAGTTAAAATTTCATCCATGTTGACCATTTTGGGAAAGTTCGACAGGTCCGGAGTCATCGTTTTTCATAGGAAAATCAATTTTTTCGAGTGCACCAAAAATGATTCAAAATGTCAACTGGATTGTCCCTCATGTTGAATAACCACTTTTGAAACCCTCACAGTGACCAAAATTGGCATTTTTACAGAGTTTTGCTTACTCAAAAGCTTCCATTTTGAGCAATTTAAGTCACCGAAATGACTTTAAACACACTTATTTTAGTTGAACAAGTCATAATTCACATCCAACAGTCATTTAGGGTTAAAAGATTAAAAGTTAAAATTTCATCCATGTTGACCATTTTGGAAAAGTTCGACAGGTCCGGAGTCATCGTTTTTCATCAGAAAATTTATTTTTTGGAGTGTACCAAAAATGATTCAAAATGTCAATTGGATCGTGCCTCATGTTGAATAACCACTTTTGAAACCCTCACAGTGACCAAAATTGCCATTTTTACAGAGATTTGCTTACTCAAAAGCTTCCATTTTGACCAATTTCAGGCACCAAAATGACTTTAAACACACTTATTTTAGTTGAACAAGTCAAAATTCTCATCCAACAGGCATTTAGAGTCAAAAGATTAAAAGTTAAAATTTCATCCATATTGACCATTTTGGGAAAGTTCGACAGGTCCGGAGTCATCGTTTTTCATCGGAAAATCGATTTTTTGGAGTGTACCAAAAATGATTCAAAATGTCAACTGGATTGTGCCTCATGTTGAATAACCACTTTTGAAACCCTCACAATGACCAAAATCGCCATTTTTACAGAGTTTTGCTTACTCAAAAGCTTCCATTTTGACCAATATCAGGATCCGAAATGACTTTAAACACACTTTTTTTAGTTGAACAAGTCATAATTCACATCCAACAGTCATTTAGAGTCAAAAGAGTAAAAGTTAAAATTTCATCCATGTTGACCATTTTGGGAAATTCGACAGGTCCGGAGTCATCGTTTTTCATCAGAAAATTGATTTTTTGGAGTGTACCAAAAATGATTAAAAATGTCTATTGGATCGTGCCTCATGTTGAATAACCACTTTTGAAACCCTCACAGTGGCCAAAATTGTCATTTTTACAGAGCATTGCTTACTCAAAAGCTTCCATTTTGACCAATTTCAGGCACCGAAAGGACTTTAAACACACTTATTTTAGTTGAACAAGTCAAAATTCACATCCAACGGGCATTTAGAGTCAACAGATTAAAAGTTAAAATTTCATCATGTTGACCATTTTGGGAAAGTTCGACAAGTCCGGAGTCATCGTTTTTCATCGGAAAATTGATTTTTTGGAGTGTACCAAAAATGATTCAAAATGTCAATTGGATCGTGCCTCATGTTGAATAACCACTTTTGAAACCCTCACAGTGACCAAAATTGCCATTTTTACAGAGCTTTGCTTACTCAAAAGCTTCCATTTTGACCAATATCAGGCTCCGAAATGACTTTAAACACACTTTTTTTAGTTGAACAAGTCATAATTCACATCCAACAGTCATTTAGAGTCAAAAGAGTAAAAGTTAAAATTTCATCCATGTTGACCATTTTGGGAAATTCGACAGGTCCGGAGTCATCGTTTTTCATCAGAAAATTGATTTTTTGGAGTGTACCAAAAATGATTCAAAATGTCTATTGGATCGTGCCTCATGTTGAATAACCACTTTTGAAACCCTCACAATGACCAAAATTGCCATTTTTACAGAGTTTTGCTTACTCAAAAGCTTCCATTTTGACCAATTTCAGGCACCGAAAGGACTTTAAACACACTTATTTTAGTTGAACAAGTCAAAATTCACATCCAACGGGCATTTAGAGTCAACAGATTAAAAGTTAAAATTTCATCATGTTGACCATTTTGGGAAAGTTCGACAGGTCGTTTTTCATCAGAAAATTGATTTTTTGGAGTGTACCAAAAATGATTCAAAATGTCAATTGGATCGTGCCTCATGTTGAATAACTGCTTTTGAAACCCTCACAGTGACCAAAACTGCCATTTTTACAGAGCTTTGCTTACTTAAAGGCTTCCATTTTGACCAATTTCAGGCACCGAAATGACTTTAAACACACTTATTTTAGTTGAACAAGTCAAAATTCTCATCCAACAGGCATTTAGAGTCAAAAGATTAAAAGTTAAAATTTCATCCATATTGACCATTTTGGGAAAGTTTGACAGGTCCGGAGTCATCGTTTTTCATCGGAAAATCGATTTTTTGGAGTGTACCAAAAATGATTCAAAATGTCAACTGGATTGTGCCTCATGTTGAATAACCACTTTTGAAACCCTCACAATGACCAAAATCGCCATTTTTACAGAGTTTTGCTTACTCAAAAGCTTCCATTTTGACCAATTTCAGGCACCGAAAGGACTTTAAACACACTTATTTTAGTTGAACAAGTCAAAATTCACATCCAACGGGCATTTAGAGTCAACAGATTAAAAGTTAAAATTTCATCATGTTGACCATTTTGGGAAAGTTCGACAAGTCCGGAGTCATCGTTTTTCATCGGAAAATTGATTTTTTGGAGTGTACCAAAAATGATTCAAAATGTCAATTGGATCGTGCCTCATGTTGAATAACCACTTTTGAAACCCTCACAGTGACCAAAATTTCCATTTTTACAGAGCTTTGCTTACTCAAAAGCTTCCATTTTGACCAATATCAGGAACCGAAATGACTTTAAACACACTTTTTTTAGTTGAACAAGTCATAATTCACATCCAACAGTCATTTAGAGTCAAAAGAGTAAAAGTTAAAATTTCATCCATGTTGACCATTTTGGGAAATTCGACAGGTCCGGAGTCATCGTTTTTCATCAGAAAATTGATTTTTTGGAGTGTACCAAAAATGATTAAAAATGTCTATTGGATCGTGCCTCATGTTGAATAACCACTTTTGAAACCCTCACAGTGGCCAAAATTGTCATTTTTACAGAGCATTGCTTACTCAAAAGCTTCCATTTTGACCAATTTCAGGCACCGAAAGGACTTTAAACACACTTATTTTAGTTGAACAAGTCAAAATTCACATCCAACGGGCATTTAGAGTCAACAGATTAAAAGTTAAAATTTCATCATGTTGACCATTTTGGGAAATTCGACAGGTCCGGAGTCATCGTTTTTCATCAGAAAATTGATTTTTTGGAGTGTACCAAAAATGATTCAAAATGTCAATTGGATCGTGCCTCATGTTGAATAACCACTTTTGAAACCCTCACAGTGACCAAAATTGCCATTTTTACAGAGCTTTGCTTACTCAAAAGCTTCCATTTTGACCAATATCAGGCTCCAAAATGACTTTAAACACACTTTTTTTAGTTGAACAAGTCATAATTCACATCCAACTGTCATTTAGAGTCAAAAGAGTAAAAGTTAAAATTTCATCCATGTTGACCATTTTGGGAAATTCGACAGGTCCGGAGTCATCGTTTTTCATCAGAAAATTGATTTTTTGGAGTGTGCCAAAAATGATTCAAAATGTCAATTGGATCGTGCCTCATGTTGAATAACCACTTTTGAAACCCTCACAGTGGCCAAAATTGTCATTTTTACAGAGCATTGCTTACTCAAAAGCTTCCATTTTGACCAATTTCAGGCACCGAAAGGACTTTAAACACACTTATTTTAGTTGAACAAGTCATAATTCACATCCAACAGTCGTTTAGAGTCAAAAGATTAAAAGTTAAAATTTCATCCATGTTGACCATTTTGGGAAAGTTCGACAGGTCCGAAGTCATCGTTTTTCATCAGAAAATTGATTTTTTGGAGTTTACCAAAAATGATTCAAAATGTCAATTGGATCGTGCCTCATGTTGAATAACCACTTTTGAAACCCTCACAGTGGCCAAAATTGTCATTTTTACAGAGCTTTGCTTACTCAAAAGCTTCCATTTTGACCAATTTCAGGCACCGAAAGGACTTTAAACACACTTATTTTAGTTGAACAAGTCAAAATTCACATCCAACAGGCATTTAGAGTCAAAAGATTAAAAGTAAAAATTTCATCCATGTTGACCATTTTGGGAAAGTTCGACAGGTCCGGAGTCATCGTTTTTCATCAGAAAATTGATTTTTTGGAGTGTACCAAAAATGATTCAAAATGTCAATTGGATCGTGCCTCATGTTGAATATCCACTTTTGAAACCCTCACAGTGACCAAAATTGCCATTTCTACAGAGTTTTGCTTACTCAAAAGCTTCCATTTTGACCAATTTCAGGCACCGAAAGGACTTTAAACACACTTATTTTAGTTGAACAAGTCATAATTCACATCCAACAGTCATTTAGAGTCTAAGGATTAAATGTTAAAATTTCATCCATATTGACCATTTTGGGAAAGTTCGACAGGTCCGGAGTCATCGTTTTTCATCAGAAAATAGATTTTTTGGAGTGTACCAAAAATGATTCAAAATGTCAATTGGATCGTGCCTCATGTTGAATAACCACTATTGAAACCTTTACAGTGACCAAAATTGCCATTTTTAAAGAGTTTTGCTTACTCAAAAGCTTCCATTTTGACCAATTTCAGGCACCGAAATGACTTTAAACACACTTATTTTAGTTAAACAAGTCAAAATTCTCATACAACAGGCATTTAGAGTCAAAAGATTAAAAGTTAAAATTTCATCCATAATGACCATTTTGGGAAAGTTCGACAGGTCCGGAGTCATCGTTTTTCATCAGAAAATTGATTTTTTGGAGTGTACCAAAAATGATTCAAAATGTCAATTGGATTGTGCCTCATGTTGAATAACCACTTTTGACACCCTCACAGTGACCAAAATTGCCATTTTTACAGAGCTTTGCTTACTTAAAAGCTTCCATTTTGACCAATTTCAGGCACCGAAATGACTTTAAACACACTTATTTTAGTTGAACAAGTCAAAATTCACATCCAATAGGCATTTAGAGTCAAAAGATTAAAAGTTAAAATTTCATCCATGTTGACCATTTTGGGAAAGTTCGACAGGTCCGGAGTAATCGTTTTTCATCAGAAAATTGATTTTTTGTAGTGTACCAAAAATGATTCAAAATGTCAATTGGATCGTGCCTCATGTTGAATATCCACTTTTGAAACCCTCACAGTGGCCAAAATTGTCATTTTTACAGAGCTTTGCTTACTCAAAAGCTTCCATTTTGACCAATTTCAGGCACCGAAAGGACTTTAAACACACTTATTTTAGTTGAACAAGTCAAAATTCACATCCAACAGGCATTTAGAGTCAAAAGATTAAAAGTTAAAATTTCATCCATGTTGACCATTTTGGGAAAGTTCGACAGGTCCGGAGTCATCGTTTTTCATAGGAAAATCGATTTTTTCGAGTGCACCAAAAATGATTCAAAATGTCAACTGGATTGTCCCTCATGTTGAATAACCACTTTTGAAACCCTCACAGTGACCAAAATTGGCATTTTTACAGAGTTTTGCTTACTCAAAAGCTTCCATTTTGAGCAATTTAAGTCACCGAAATGACTTTAAACACACTTATTTTAGTTGAACAAGTCATAATTCACATCCAACAGTCATTTAGGGTCAAAAGATTAAAAGTTAAAATTTCATCCATGTTGACCATTTTGGAAAAGTTCGACAGGTCCGGAGTCATCGTTTTTCATCAGAAAATTTATTTTTTGGAGTGTACCAAAAATGATTCAAAATGTCAATTGGATCGTGCCTCATGTTGAATAACCACTTTTGAAACCCTCACAGTGACCAAAATTGCCATTTTTACAGAGATTTGCTTACTCAAAAGCTTCCATTTTGACCAATTTCAGGCACCAAAATGACTTTAAACACACTTTTTTTAGTTGAACAAGTCAAAATTCACATCCAACAGGCATTTAGAGTCAGAAGATTAAAAGTTAAAATTTCATCCATATTGACCATTTTGGGAAAGTTCGACAGGTCCGGAGTCATCGTTTTTCATCGGAAAATCGATTTTTTGGAGTGTACCAAAAATGATTCAAAATGTCAACTGGATTGTGCCTCATGTTGAATAACCACTTTTGAAACCCTCACAATGACCAAAATCGCCATTTTTACAGAGTTTTGCTTACTCAAAAGCTTCCATTTTGACCAATTTCAGGCACCGAAAGGACTTTAAACACACTTATTTTAGTTGAACAAGTCAAAATTCACATCCAACGGGCATTTAGAGTCAACAGATTAAAAGTTAAAATTTCATCATGTTGACCATTTTGGGAAAGTTCGACAAGTCCGGAGTCATCGTTTTTCATCGGAAAATTGATTTTTTGGAGTGTACCAAAAATGATTCAAAATGTCAATTGGATCGTGCCTCATGTTGAATAACCACTTTTGAAACCCTCACAGTGACCAAAATTTCCATTTTTACAGAGCTTTGCTTACTCAAAAGCTTCCATTTTGACCAATATCAGGATCCGAAATGACTTTAAACACACTTTTTTTAGTTGAACAAGTCATAATTCACATCCAACAGTCATTTAGAGTCAAAAGAGTAAAAGTTAAAATTTCATCCATGTTGACCATTTTGGGAAATTCGACAGGTCCGGAGTCATCGTTTTTCATCAGAAAATTGATTTTTTGGAGTGTACCAAAAATGATTAAAAATGTCTATTGGATCGTGCCTCATGTTGAATAACTACTTTTGAAACCCTCACAGTGGCCAAAATTGTCATTTTTACAGAGCATTGCTTACTCAAAAGCTTCCATTTTGACCAATTTCAGGCACCGAAAGGACTTTAAACACACTTATTTTAGTTGAACAAGTCAAAATTCACATCCAACGGGCATTTAGAGTCAACAGATTAAAAGTTAAAATTTCATCATGTTGACCATTTTGGGAAAGTTCGACAAGTCCGGAGTCATCGTTTTTCATCGGAAAATTTATTTTTTGGAGTGTACCAAAAATGATTCAAAATGTCAATTGGATCGTGCCTCATGTTGAATAACCACTTTTGAAACCCTCACAGTGACCAAAATTGCCATTTTTACAGAGCTTTGCTTACTCAAAAGCTTCCATTTTGACCAATATCAGGCTCCGAAATGACTTTAAACACACTTTTTTTAGTTGAACAAGTCATAATTCACATCCAACAGTCATTTAGAGTCAAAAGAGTAAAAGTTAAAATTTCATCCATGTTGACCATTTTGGGAAATTCGACAGGTCCGGAGTCATCGTTTTTCATCGGAAAATTGATTTTTTGGAGTGTACCAAAAATGATTCAAAATGTCAACTGGATTGTGCCTCATGTTGAATAACCACTTTTGAAACCCTCACAATGACCAAAATTGCCATTTTTACAGAGTTTTGCTTACTCAAAAGCTTCCATTTTGAGCAATTTCAGGCACCGAAATGACTTTAAACACACTTATTTTAGTTGAACAAGTCATAATTCACATCCAACAGTCATTTAGAGTCTAAAGATTAAATGTTAAAATTTCATCCATATTGACCATTTTGGGAAAGTTCGACAGGTCGTTTTTCATCAGAAAATTGATTTTTTGGAGTGTACCAAAAATGATTCAAAATGTCAATTGGATCGTGCCTCATGTTGAATAACCGCTTTTGAAACCCTCACAGTGACCAAAACTGCCATTTTTACAGAGCTTTGCTTACTTAAAGGCTTCCATTTTGACCAATTTCAGGCACCGAAATGACTTTAAACACACTTATTTTAGTTGAACAAGTCAAAATTCTCATCCAACAGGCATTTAGAGTCAAAAGATTAAAAGTTAAAATTTCATCCATATTGACCATTTTGGGAAAGTTCGACAGGTCCGGAGTCATCGTTATTCATCGGAAAATCGATTTTTTGGAGTGTACCAAAAATGATTCAAAATGTCAACTGGATTGTGCCTCATGTTGAATAACCACTTTTGAAACCCTCACAATGACCAAAATCGCCATTTTTACAGAGTTTTGCTTACTCAAAAGCTTCCATTTTGACCAATTTCAGGCACCGAAAGGACTTTAAACACACTTATTTTAGTTGAACAAGTCAAAATTCACATCCAACGGGCATTTAGAGTCAACAGATTAAAAGTTAAAATTTCATCATGTTGACCATTTTGGGAAAGTTCGACAAGTCCGGAGTCATCGTTTTTCCTCGTAAAAATTGATTTTTTGGAGTGTACCAAAAATGATTCAAAATGTCAATTGGATCGTGCCTCATGTTGAATAACCACTTTTGAAACCCTCACAGTGACCAAAATTTCCATTTTTACAGAGCTTTGCTTACTCAAAAGCTTCCATTTTGACCAATATCAGGATCCGAAATGACTTTAAACACACTTTTTTTAGTTGAACAAGTCATAATTCACATCCAACAGTCATTTAGAGTCAAAAGAGTAAAAGTTAAAATTTCATCCATGTTGACCATTTTGGGAAATTCGACAGGTCCGGAGTCATCGTTTTTCATCAGAAAATTGATTTTTTGGAATGTACCAAAAATGATTAAAAATGTCTATTGGATCGTGCCTCATGTTGAATAACCACTTTTGAAACCCTCACAGTGGCCAAAATTGTCATTTTTACAGAGAATTGCTTACTCAAAAGCTTCCATTTTGACCAATTTCAGGCACCGAAAGGACTTTAAACACACTTATTTTAGTTGAACAAGTCAAAATTCACATCCAACGGGCATTTAGAGTCAACAGATTAAAAGTTAAAATTTCATCATGTTGACCATTTTGGGAAAGTTCGACAAGTCCGGAGTCATCGTTTTTCATCGGAAAATTTATTTTTTGGAGTGTACCAAAAATGATTCAAAATGTCAATTGGATCGTGCCTCATGTTGAATAACCACTTTTGAAACCCTCACAGTGACCAAAATTGCCATTTTTACAGAGCTTTGCTTACTCAAAAGCTTCCATTTTGACCAATATCAGGCTCCGAAATGACTTTAAACACACTTTTTTTAGTTGAACAAGTCATAATTCACATCCAACAGTCATTTAGAGTCAAAAGAGTAAAAGTTAAAATTTCATCCATGTTGACCATTTTGGGAAATTCGACAGGTCCGGAGTCATCGTTTTTCATCGGAAAATTGATTTTTTGGAGTGTACCAAAAATGATTCAAAATGTCAACTGGATTGTGCCTCATGTTGAATAACCACTTTTGAAACCCTCACAATGACCAAAATTGCCATTTTTACAGAGTTTTGCTTACTCAAAAGCTTCCATTTTGACCAATTTCAGGCACCGAAAGGACTTTAAACACACTTATTTTAGTTGAACAAGTCAAAATTCACATCCAACGGGCATTTAGAGTCAACAGATTAAAAGTTAAAATTTCATCATGTTGACCATTTTGGGAAAGTTCGACAGGTCCGGAGTCATCGTTTTTCATCAGAAAATTGATTTTTTGGAGTGTACCAAAAATGATTCTAAATGTCAATTGGATCGTGCCTCATGTTGAATATCCACTTTTGAAACCCTCACAGTGACCAAAATTGCCATTTTTACAGAGTTTTGCTTACTCAAAAGCTTCCATTTTGAGCAATTTCAGGCACCGAAATGACTTTAAACACACTTATTTTAGTTGAACAAGTCATAATTCACATCCAACAGTCATTTAGAGTCTAAAGATTAAATGTTAAAATTTCATCCATATTGACCATTTTG
This sequence comes from Lissotriton helveticus, assembly GCF_964261635.1. Classification (NCBI taxonomy): domain Eukaryota; kingdom Metazoa; phylum Chordata; class Amphibia; order Caudata; family Salamandridae; genus Lissotriton; species Lissotriton helveticus. The sequence continues at coordinate 341,611,349 of NC_136072.1, forward strand.
GGAAAGTTCGACAGGTCGTTTTTCATCAGAAAATTGATTTTTTGGAGTGTACCAAAAATGATTCAAAATGTCAATTGGATCGTGCCTCATGTTGAATAACCGCTTTTGAAACCCTCACAGTGACCAAAACTGCCATTTTTACAGAGCTTTGCTTACTTAAAGGCTTCCATTTTGACCAATTTCAGGCACCGAAATGACTTTAAACACACTTATTTTAGTTGAACAAGTCAAAATTCTCATCCAACAGGCATTTAGAGTCAAAAGATTAAAAGTTAAAATTTCATCCATATTGACCATTTTGGGAAAGTTCGACAGGTCCGGAGTCATCGTTTTTCATCGGAAAATTGATTTTTTGGAGTGTACCAAAAATGATTCAAAATGTCAACTGGATTGTGCCTCATGTTGAATAACCACTTTTGAAACCCTCACAATGACCAAAATCGCCATTTTTACAGAGTTTTGCTTACTCAAAAGCTTCCATTTTGACCAATTTCAGGCACCGAAAGGACTTTAAACACACTTATTTTAGTTGAACAAGTCAAAATTCACATCCAACGGTCATTTAGAGTCAACAGATTAAAAGTTAAAATTTCATCATGTTGACCATTTTGGGAAAGTTCGACAAGTCCGGAGTCATCGTTTTTCATCGGAAAATTGATTTTTTGGAGTGTACCAAAAATGATTCAAAATGTCAATTGGATCGTGCCTCATGTTGAATAACCACTTTTGAAACCCTCACAGTGACCAAAATTTCCATTTTTACAGAGCTTTGCTTACTCAAAAGCTTCCATTTTGACCAATATCAGGATCCGAAATGACTTTAAACACACTTTTTTTCGTTGAACAAGTCATAATTCACATCCAACAGTCATTTAGAGTCAAAAGAGTAACAGTTAAAATTTCATCCATGTTGACCATTTTGGGAAATTCGACAGGTCCGGAGTCATCGTTTTTCATCTGAAAATTGATTTTTTGGAGTGTACCAAAAATGATTAAAAATGTCTATTGGATCGTGCCTCATGTTGAATAACCACTTTTGAAACCCTCACAGTGGCCAAAATTGTCATTTTTACAGAGCATTGCTTACTCAAAAGCTTCCATTTTGACCAATTTCAGGCACCGAAAGGACTTTAAACACACTTATTTTAGTTGAACAAGTCAAAATTCACATCCAACGGGCATTTAGAGTCAACAGATTAAAAGTTAAAATTTCATCATGTTGACCATTTTGGGAAAGTTCGACAAGTCCGGAGTCATCGTTTTTCATCGGAAAATTGATTTTTTGGAGTGTACCAAAAATGATTCAAAATGTCAATTGGATCGTGCCTCATGTTGAATAACCACTTTTGAAACCCTCACAGTGACCAAAATTGCCATTTTTACAGAGCTTTGCTTACTCAAAAGCTTCCATTTTGACCAATATCAGGCTCCGAAATGACTTTAAACACACTTATTTTAGTTAAACAAGTCAAAATTCTCATACAACAGGCATTTAGAGTCAAAAGAGTAAAAGTTAAAATTTCATCCATGTTGACCATTTTGGGAAATTCGACAGGTCCGGAGTCATCGTTTTTCATCAGAAAATTGATTTTTTGGGGTGTACCAAAAATGATTCAAAATGTCAATTGGATTGTGCCTCATGTTGAATAACCACTTTTGACACCCTCACAGTGACCAAAATTGCCATTTTTACAGAGTTTTGCTTACTTAAAAGCTTCCATTTTGACCAATTTCAGGCACCGAAATGACTTTAAACACACTTATTTTAGTTGAACAAGTCAAAATTCACATCCAATAGGCATTTAGAGTCAAAAGATTAAAAGTTAAAATTTCATCCATGTTGACCATTTTGGGAAAGTTCGACAGGTCCGGAGTAATCGTTTTTCATCAGAAAATTGATTTTTTGTAGTGTACCAAAAATGATTCAAAATGTCAATTGGATCGTGCCTCATGTTGAATATCCACTTTTGAAACCCTCACAGTGGCCAAAATTGTCATTTTTACAGAGCTTTGCTTACTCAAAAGCTTCCATTTTGACCAATTTCAGGCACCGAAAGGACTTTAAACACACTTATTATAGTTGAACAAGTCAAAATTCACATCCAACAGGCATTTAGAGTCAAAAGATTAAAAGTTAAAATTTCATCCATGTTGACCATTTTGGGAAAGTTCGACAGGTCCGGAGTCATCGTTTTTCATAGGAAAATCGATTTTTTCGAGTGCACCAAAAATGATTCAAAATGTCAACTGGATTGTCCCTCATGTTGAATAACCACTTTTGAAACCCTCACAGTGACCAAAATTGGCATTTTTACAGAGTTTTGCTTATTCAAAAGCTTCCATTTTGAGCAATTTAAGTCACCGAAATGACTTTAAACACACTTATTTTAGTTGAACAAGTCATAATTCACATCCAACAGTCATTTAGGGTCAAAAGATTAAAAGTTAAAATTTCATCCATGTTGACCATTTTGGAAAAGTTCGACAGGTCCGGATCATCGTTTTTCATCAGAAAATTTATTTTGTGGAGTGTACCAAAAATGATTCAAAATGTCAATTGGATCGTGCCTCATGTTGAATAACCACTTTTGAAACCCTCACAGTGACCAAAATTGCCATTTTTACAGAGATTTGCTTACTCAAAAGCTTCCATTTTGACCAATTTCAGGCACCAAAATGACTTTAAACACACTTTTTTTAGTTGAACAAGTCAAAATTCACATCCAACAGGCATTTAGAGTCAAAAGATTAAAAGTTAAAATTTCATCCATGTTGACCATTTTGGGAAAGTTCGACAGGTCCGGAGTCATCGTTTTTCATCAGAAAATTTATTTTTTGGAGTGTACCAAAAATGATTCAAAATGTCAATTGGATCGTGCCTCATGTTGAATAACCACTTTTGAAACCCTCACAGTGACCAAAATTGCCATTTTTACAGAGCTTTGCTTACTCAAAAGCTTCCATTTTGACCAATTTCAGGCACCAAAATGACTTTAAACACACTTTTTTTAGTTGAACAAGTCAAAATTCACATCCAACAGGCATTTAGAGTCAAAAGATTAAAAGTTAACATTTCATCCATGTTGACCATTTTGGGAAAGTTCGACATGTCCGGAGTCATCGTTTTTCATCGGAAAATCGATTTTTTGGAGTGTACCAAAAATGATTCAAAATGTCAACTGGATTGTGCCTCATGTTGAATAACCACTTTTGAAACCCTCACAATGACCAAAATTGCCATTTTTACAGAGTTTTGCTTACTCAAAAGCTTCCATTTTGACCAATTTCAGGCACCGAAAGGACTTTAAACACACTTATTTTAGTTCAAACAAGTCAAAATTCACATCCAATAGGCATTTAGAGTCAAAAGATTAAAAGTTAAAATTTCATCCATGTTGACCATTTTGGGAAAGTTCGACAGGTCCGGAGTAATCGTTTTTCATCAGAAAATTGATTTTTTTGTAGTGTACCAAAAATGATTCAAAATGTCAATTGGATCGTGCCTCATGTTGAATATCCACTTTTGAAACCCTCACAGTGGCCAAAATTGTCATTTTTACAGAGCTTTGCTTACTCAAAAGCTTCCATTTTGACCAATTTCAGGCACCGAAAGGACTTTAAACACACTTATTTTAGTTGAACAAGTCAAAATTCACATCCAACAGGCATTTAGAGTCAAAAGATTAAAAGTTAAAATTTCATCCATGTTGACCATTTTGGGAAAGTTCGACAGGTCCGGAGTCATCGTTTTTCATAGGAAAATCGATTTTTTCGAGTGCACCAAAAATGATTCAAAATGTCAACTGGATTGTCCCTCATGTTGAATAACCACTTTTGAAACCCTCACAGTGACCAAAATTGGCATTTTTACAGAGTTTTGCTTACTCAAAAGCTTCCATTTTGAGCAATTTAAGTCACCGAAATGACTTTAAACACACTTATTTTAGTTGAACAAGTCATAATTCACATCCAACAGTCATTTAGGGTCAAAAGATTAAAAGTTAAAATTTCATCCATGTTGACCATTTTGGAAAAGTTCGACAGGTCCGGAGTAATCGTTTTTCATCAGAAAATTGATTTTTTGTAGTGTACCAAAAATGATTCAAAATGTCAACTGGATTGTGCCTCATGTTGAATAACCACTTTTGAAACCCTCACAATGACCAAAATTGCCATTTTTACAGAGTTTTGCTTACTCAAAAGCTTCCATTTTGACCAATTTCAGGCACCGAAAGGACTTTAAACACACTTATTTTAGTTGAACAAGTCAAAATTCACATCCAACGGGCATTTAGAGTCAACAGATTAAAAGTTAAAATGTCATCATGTTGACCATTTTGGGAAAGTTCGAGAGGTCTGGAGTCATCGTTTTTCATCAGAAAATTGATTTTTTGGAGTGTACCAAAAATGATTCAAAATGTCAATTGGATTGTGCCTCATGTTGAATAACCACTTTTGACACCCTCACAGTGACCACAATTGGCATTTTTACAGAGTTTTGCTTATTCAAAAGCTTCCATTTTGAGCAATTTAAGTCACCGAAATGACTTTAAACACACTTATTTTAGTTGAACAAGTCATAATTCACATCCAACAGTCATTTAGGGTCAAAAGATTAAAAGTTAAAATTTCATCCATGTTGACCATTTTGGAAAAGTTCGACAGGTCCGGATCATCGTTTTTCATCAGAAAATTTATTTTGTGGAGTGTACCAAAAATGATTCAAAATGTCAATTGGATCGTGCCTCATGTTGAATAACCACTTTTGAAACCCTCACAGTGACCAAAATTGCCATTTTTACAGAGATTTGCTTACTCAAAAGCTTCCATTTTGACCAATTTCAGGCACCAAAATGACTTTAAACACACTTTTTTTAGTTGAACAAGTCAAAATTCACATCCAACAGGCATTTAGAGTCAAAAGATTAAAAGTTAAAATTTCATCCATGTTGACCATTTTGGGAAAGTTCGACAGGTCCGGAGTCATCGTTTTTCATCAGAAAATTTATTTTTTGGAGTGTACCAAAAATGATTCAAAATGTCAATTGGATCGTGCCTCATGTTGAATAACCACTTTTGAAACCCTCACAGTGACCAAAATTGCCATTTTTACAGAGCTTTGCTTACTCAAAAGCTTCCATTTTGACCAATTTCAGGCACCAAAATGACTTTAAACACACTTTTTTTAGTTGAACAAGTCAAAATTCACATCCAACAGGCATTTAGAGTCAAAAGATTAAAAGTTAACATTTCATCCATGTTGACCATTTTGGGAAAGTTCGACATGTCCGGAGTCATCGTTTTTCATCGGAAAATCGATTTTTTGGAGTGTACCAAAAATGATTCAAAATGTCAACTGGATTGTGCCTCATGTTGAATAACCACTTTTGAAACCCTCACAATGACCAAAATTGCCATTTTTACAGAGTTTTGCTTACTCAAAAGCTTCCATTTTGACCAATTTCAGGCACCGAAAGGACTTTAAACACACTTATTTTAGTTCAAACAAGTCAAAATTCACATCCAATAGGCATTTAGAGTCAAAAGATTAAAAGTTAAAATTTCATCCATGTTGACCATTTTGGGAAAGTTCGACAGGTCCGGAGTAATCGTTTTTCATCAGAAAATTGATTTTTTGTAGTGTACCAAAAATGATTCAAAATGTCAATTGGATCGTGCCTCATGTTGAATATCCACTTTTGAAACCCTCACAGTGGCCAAAATTGTCATTTTTACAGAGCTTTGCTTACTCAAAAGCTTCCATTTTGACCAATTTCAGGCACCGAAAGGACTTTAAACACACTTATTTTAGTTGAACAAGTCAAAATTCACATCCAACAGGCATTTAGAGTCAAAAGATTAAAAGTTAAAATTTCATCCATGTTGACCATTTTGGGAAAGTTCGACAGGTCCGGAGTCATCGTTTTTCATAGGAAAATCGATTTTTTCGAGTGCACCAAAAATGATTCAAAATGTCAACTGGATTGTCCCTCATGTTGAATAACCACTTTTGAAACCCTCACAGTGACCAAAATTGGCATTTTTACAGAGTTTTGCTTACTCAAAAGCTTCCATTTTGAGCAATTTAAGTCACCGAAATGACTTTAAACACACTTATTTTAGTTGAACAAGTCATAATTCACATCCAACAGTCATTTAGGGTCAAAAGATTAAAAGTTAAAATTTCATCCATGTTGACCATTTTGGAAAAGTTCGACAGGTCCGGAGTAATCGTTTTTCATCAGAAAATTGATTTTTTGGAGTGTACCAAAAATGATTCAAAATGTCAATTGGATTGTGCCTCATGCTGAATAACCACTTTTGACACCCTCACAGTGACCAAAATTGCCATTTTTACAGAGCTTTGCTTACTTAAAAGCTTCCATTTTGACCAATTTCAGGCACCGAAATGACTTTAAACACACTTATTTTAGTTGAACAAGTCAAAATTCACATCCAATAGGCATTTAGAGTCAAAAGATTAAAAGTTAAAATTTCATCCATGTTGACCATTTTGGGAAAGTTCGACAGGTCCGGAGTAATCGTTTTTCATCAGAAAATTGATTTTTTGTAGTGTACCAAAAATGATTCAAAATGTCAATTGGATCGTGCCTCATGTTGAAAATCCACTTTTGAAACCCTCACAGTGGCCAAAATTGTCATTTTTACAGAGCTTTGCTTACTCAAAAGCTTCCATTTTGACCAATTTCAGGCACCGAAAGGACTTTAAACACACTTATTTTAGTTGAACAAGTCAAAATTCACATCCAACAGGCATTTAGAGTCAAAAGATTAAAAGTTAAAATTTCATCCATGTTGACCATTTTGGGAAAGTTCGACAGGTCCGGAGTCATCGTTTTTCATAGGAAAATCGATTTTTTCGAGTGCACCAAAAATGATTCAAAATGTCAACTGGATTGTCCCTCATGTTGAATAACCACTTTTGAAACCCTCACAGTGACCAAAATTGGCATTTTTACAGAGTTTTGCTTACTCAAAAGCTTCCATTTTGAGCAATTTAAGTCACCGAAATGACTTTAAACACACTTATTTTAGTTGAACAAGTCATAATTCACATCCAATAGTCATTTAGGGTCAAAAGATTAAAAGTTAAAATTTCATCCATGTTGACCATTTTGGAAAAGTTCGACAGGTCCGGAGTCATCGTTTTTCATCAGAAAATTTATGTTTTGGAGTGTACCAAAAATTATTCAAAATGTCAATTGGATCGTGCCTCATGTTGAATAACCACTTGTGAAACCCTCACAGTGACCAAAATTGCCATTTTTACAGAGATTTGCTTACTCAAAAGCTTCCATTTTGACCAATTTCAGGCACCAAAATGACTTTAAACACACTTTTTTTAGTTGAACAAGTCAAAATTCACATCCAACGGGCATTTAGAGTCAACAGATTAAAAGTTAAAATTTCATCATGTTGACCATTTTGGGAAAGTTCGAGAGGTCTGGAGTCATAGTTTTTCATCAGAAAATTGATTTTTTGGAGTGTACCAAAAATGATTCAAAATGTCAATTGGATCGTGCCTCATGTTGAATAACCACTTTTGAAACCCTCACAGTGACCAAAATTGCCATTTTTACAGAGCTTTGCTTACTCAAAAGCTTCCATTTTGACCAATTTCAGGCACCAAAATGACTTTAAACACACTTTTTTTAGTTGAACAAGTCAAAATTCACATCCAACAGGCATTAAGAGTCAAAAGATTAAAAGTTAACATTTCATCCATGTTGACCATTTTGGGAAAGTTCGACATGTCCGGAGTCATCGTTTTTCATCGGAAAATCGATTTTTTGGAGTGTACCAAAAATGATTCAAAATGTCAACTGGATTGTGCCTCATGTTGAATAACCACTTTTGAAACCCTCACAATGACCAAAATTGCCATTTTTACAGAGTTTTGCTTACTCAAAAGCTTCCATTTTGACCAATTTCAGGCAACGAAAGGACTTTAAACACACTTATTTTAGTTGAACAAGTCAAAATTCACATCCAATTGGCATTTAGAGTCAAAAGATTAAAAGTTAAAATTTCATCCATGTTGACCATTTTGGGAAAGTTCGACAGGTCCGGAGTAATCGTTTTTCATCAGAAAATTGATTTTTTGTAGTGTACCAAAAATGATTCAAAATGTCAATTGGATCGTGCCTCATGTTGAATATCCACTTTTGAAACCCACACAATGGCCAAAATTGTCATTTTTACAGAGCTTTGCTTACTCAAAAGCTTCCATTTTGACCAATTTCAGGCACCGAAAAGACTTTAAACACACTTATTTTAGTTGAACAAGTCATAATTCACATCCAACAGTCATTTAGAGTCAAAAGAGTAAAAGTTAAAATTTCATCCATGTTGACCATTTTGGGAAATTCGACAGGTCCGGAGTCATCGTTTTTCATCAGAAAATTGATTTTTTGGAGTGTACCAAAAATGATTAAAAATGTCTATTGGATCGTGCCTCATGTTGAATAACTACTTTTGAAACCCTCACAGTGGCCAAAATTGTCATTTTTACAGAGCATTGCTTACTCAAAAGCTTCCATTTTGACCAATTTCAGGCACCGAAAGGACTTTAAACACACTTATTTTAGTTGAACAAGTCAAAATTCACATCCAACGGGCATTTAGAGTCAACAGATTAAAAGTTAAAATTTCATCATGTTGACCATTTTGGGAAAGTTCGACAAGTCCGGAGTCATCGTTTTTCATCGGAAAATTTATTTTTTGGAGTGTACCAAAAATGATTCAAAATGTCAATTGGATCGTGCCTCATGTTGAATAACCACTTTTGAAACCCTCACAATGACCAAAATTGCCATTTTTACAGAGTTTTGCTTACTCAAAAGCTTCCATTTTGAGCAATTTCAGGCACCGAAATGACTTTAAACACACTTATTTTAGTTGAACAAGTCATAATTCACATCCAACAGTCATTTAGAGTCTAAAGATTAAATGTTAAAATTTCATCCATATTGACCATTTTGGGAAAGTTCGACAGGTCGTTTTTCATCAGAAAATTGATTTTTTGGAGTGTACCAAAAATGATTCAAAATGTCAATTGGATCGTGCCTCATGTTGAATAACCGCTTTTGAAACCCTCACAGTGACCAAAACTGCCATTTTTACAGAGCTTTGCTTACTTAAAGGCTTCCATTTTGACCAATTTCAGGCACCGAAATGACTTTAAACACACTTATTTTAGTTGAACAAGTCAAAATTCTCATCCAACAGGCATTTAGAGTCAAAAGATTAAAAGTTAAAATTTCATCCATATTGACCATTTTGGGAAAGTTCGACAGGTCCGGAGTCATCGTTTTTCATCGGAAAATCGATTTTTTGGAGTGTACCAAAAATGATTCAAAATGTCAACTGGATTGTGCCTCATGTTGAATAACCACTTTTGAAACCCTCACAATGACCAAAATCGCCATTTTTACAGAGTTTTGCTTACTCAAAAGCTTCCATTTTGACCAATTTCAGGCACCGAAAGGACTTTAAACACACTTATTTTAGTTGAACAAGTCAAAATTCACATCCAACGGGCATTTAGAGTCAACAGATTAAAAGTTAAAATTTCATCATGTTGACCATTTTGGGAAAGTTCGACAAGTCCGGAGTCATCGTTTTTCCTCGTAAAAATTGATTTTTTGGAGTGTACCAAAAATGATTCAAAATGTCAATTGGATCGTGCCTCATGTTGAATAACCACTTTTGAAACCCTCACAGTGACCAAAATTTCCATTTTTACAGAGCTTTGCTTACTCAAAAGCTTCCATTTTGACCAATATCAGGATCCGAAATGACTTTAAACACACTTTTTTTAGTTGAACAAGTCATAATTCACATCCAACAGTCATTTAGAGTCAAAAGAGTAAAAGTTAAAATTTCATCTATGTTGACCATTTTGGGAAATTCGACAGGTCCGGAGTCATCGTTTTTCATCAGAAAATTGATTTTTTGGAATGTACCAAAAATGATTAAAAATGTCTATTGGATCGTGCCTCATGTTGAATAACCACTTTTGAAACCCTCACAGTGGCCAAAATTGTCATTTTTACAGAGAATTGCTTACTCAAAAGCTTTCATTTTGACCAATTTCAGGCACCGAAAGGACTTTAAACACACTTATTTTAGTTGAACAAGTCAAAATTCACATCCAACGGCCATTTAGAGTCAACAGATTAAAAGTTAAAATTTCATCATGTTGACCATTTTGGGAAAGTTCGACAAGTCCGGAGTCATCGTTTTTCATCGGAAAATTTATTTTTTGGAGTGTACCAAAAATGATTCAAAATGTCAATTGGATCGTGCCTCATGTTGAATAACCACTTTTGAAACCCTCACAGTGACCAAAATTGCCATTTTTACAGAGCTTTGCTTACTCAAAAGCTTCCATTTTGACCAATATCAGGCTCCGAAATGACTTTAAACACACTTTTTTTAGGTGAACAAGTCATAATTCACATCCAACAGTCATTTAGAGTCAAAAGAGTAAAAGTTAAAATTTCATCCATGTTGACCATTTTGGGAAATTCGACAGGTCCGGAGTCATCGTTTTTCATCGGAAAATTGATTTTTTGGAGTGTACCAAAAATGATTCAAAATGTCAACTGGATTGTGCCTCATGTTGAATAACCACTTTTGAAACCCTCACAATGACCAAAATTGCCATTTTTACAGAGTTTTGCTTACTCAAAAGCTTCCATTTTGACCAATTTCAGGCACCGAAAGGACTTTAAACACACTTATCTTAGTTGAACAAGTCAAAATTCACATCCAACGGGCATTTAGAGTCAACAGATTAAAAGTTAAAATTTCATCATGTTGACCATTTTGGGAAAGTTCGACAGGTCCGGAGTCATCGTTTTTCATCAGAAAATTGATTTTTTGGAGTGTACCAAAAATGATTCTAAATGTCAATTGGATCGTGCCTCATGTTGAATATCCACTTTTGAAACCCTCACAGTGACCAAAATTGCCATTTTTACAGAGTTTTGCTTACTCAAAAGCTTCCATTTTGAGCAATTTCAGGCACCGAAATGACTTTAAACACACTTATTTTAGTTGAACAAGTCATAATTCACATCCAACAGTCATTTAGAGTCTAAAGATTAAATGTTAAAATTTCATCCATATTGACCATTTTGGGAAAGTTCGACAGGTCGTTTTTCATCAGAAAATTGATTTTTTGGAGTGTACCAAAAATGATTCAAAATGTCAATTGGATCGTGCCTCATGTTGAATAACCGCTTTTGAAACCCTCACAGTGACCAAAACTGCCATTTTTACAGAGCTTTGCTTACTTAAAGGCTTCCATTTTGACCAATTTCAGGCACCGAAATGACTTTAAACACACTTATTTTAGTTGAACAAGTCAAAATTCTCATCCAACAGGCATTTAGAGTCAAAAGATTAAAAGTTAAAATTTCATCCATATTGACCATTTTGGGAAAGTTCGACAGGTCCGGAGTCATCGTTTTTCATCGGAAAATCGATTTTTTGGAGTGTACCAAAAATGATTCAAAATGTCAACTGGATTGTGCCTCATGTTGAATAACCACTTTTGAAACCCTCACAATGACCAAAATCGCCATTTTTACAGAGTTTTGCTTACTCAAAAGCTTCCATTTTGACCAATTTCAGGCACCGAAAGGACTTTAAACACACTTATTTTAGTTGAACAAGTCAAAATTCACATCCAACGGGCATTTAGAGTCAACAGATTAAAAGTTAAAATTTCATCATGTTGACCATTTTGGGAAAGTTCGACAAGTCCGGAGTCATCGTTTTTCATCGGAAAATTGATTTTTTGGAGTGTACCAAAAATGATTCAAAATGTCAATTGGATCGTGCCTCATGTTGAATAACCACTTTTGAAACCCTCACAGTGACCAAAATTTCCATTTTTACAGAGCTTTGCTTACTCAAAAGCTTCCATTTTGACCAATATCAGGATCCGAAATGACTTTAAACACACTTTTTTTCGTTGAACAAGTCATAATTCACATCCAACAGTCATTTAGAGTCAAAAGAGTAACAGTTAAAATTTCATCCATGTTGACCATTTTGGGAAATTCGACAGGTCCGGAGTCATCGTTTTTCATCTGAAAATTGATTTTTTGGAGTGTACCAAAAATGATTAAAAATGTCTATTGGATCGTGCCTCATGTTGAATAACCACTTTTGAAACCCTCACAGTGGCCAAAATTGTCATTTTTACAGAGCATTGCTTACTCAAAAGCTTCCATTTTGACCAATTTCAGGCACCGAAAGGACTTTAAACACACTTATTTTAGTTGAACAAGTCAAAATTCACATCCAACGGGCATTTAGAGTCAACAGATTAAAAGTTAAAATTTCATCATGTTGACCATTTTGGGAAAGTTCGACAAGTCCGGAGTCATCGTTTTTCATCGGAAAATTGATTTTTTGGAGTGTACCAAAAATGATTCAAAATGTCAATTGGATCGTGCCTCATGTTGAATAACCACTTTTGAAACCCTCACAGTGACCAAAATTGCCATTTTTACAGAGCTTTGCTTACTCAAAAGCTTCCATTTTGACCAATATCAGGCTCCGAAATGACTTTAAACACACTTATTTTAGTTAAACAAGTCAAAATTCTCATACAACAGGCATTTAGAGTCAAAAGAGTAAAAGTTAAAATTTCATCCATGTTGACCATTTTGGGAAATTCGACAGGTCCGGAGTCATCGTTTTTCATCAGAAAATTGATTTTTTGGGGTGTACCAAAAATGATTCAAAATGTCAATTGGATTGTGCCTCATGTTGAATAACCACTTTTGACACCCTCACAGTGACCAAAATTGCCATTTTTACAGAGCTTTGCTTACTTAAAAGCTTCCATTTTGACCAATTTCAGGCACCGAAATGACTTTAAACACACTTATTTTAGTTGAACAAGTCAAAATTCACATCCAATAGGCATTTAGAGTCAAAAGATTAAAAGTAAAAATTTCATCCATGTTGACCATTTTGGGAAAGTTCGACAGGTCCGGAGTAATCGTTTTTCATCAGAAAATTGATTTTTTGTAGTGTACCAAAAATGATTCAAAATGTCAATTGGATCGTGCCTCATGTTGAATATCCACTTTTGAAACCCTCACAGTGGCCAAAATTGTCATTTTTACAGAGCTTTGCTTACTCAAAAGCTTCCATTTTGACCAATTTCAGGCACCGAAAGGACTTTAAACACACTTATTTTAGTTGAACAAGTCAAAATTCACATCCAACAGGCATTTAGAGTCAAAAGATTAAAAGTTAAAATTTCATCCATGTTGACCATTTTGGGAAAGTTCGACAGGTCCGGAGTCATCGTTTTTCATAGGAAAATCGATTTTTTCGAGTGCACCAAAAATGATTCAAAATGTCAACTGGATTGTCCCTCATGTTGAATAACCACTTTTGAAACCCTCACAGTGACCAAAATTGGCATTTTTACAGAGTTTTGCTTATTCAAAAGCTTCCATTTTGAGCAATTTAAGTCACCGAAATGACTTTAAACACACTTATTTTAGTTGAACAAGTCATAATTCACATCCAACAGTCATTTAGGGTCAAAAGATTAAAAGTTAAAATTTCATCCATGTTGACCATTTTGGAAAAGTTCGACAGGTCCGGATCATCGTTTTTCATCAGAAAATTTATTTTGTGGAGTGTACCAAAAATGATTCAAAATGTCAATTGGATCGTGCCTCATGTTGAATAACCACTTTTGAAACCCTCACAGTGACCAAAATTGCCATTTTTACAGAGATTTGCTTACTCAAAAGCTTCCATTTTGACCAATTTCAGGCACCAAAATGACTTTAAACACACTTTTTTTAGTTGAACAAGTCAAAATTCACATCCAACAGGCATTTAGAGTCAAAAGATTAAAAGTTAAAATTTCATCCATGTTGACCATTTTGGGAAAGTTCGACAGGTCCGGAGTCATCGTTTTTCATCAGAAAATTTATTTTTTGGAGTGTACCAAAAATGATTCAAAATGTCAATTGGATCGTGCCTCATGTTGAATAACCACTTTTGAAACCCTCACAGTGACCAAAATTGCCATTTTTACAGAGCTTTGCTTACTCAAAAGCTTCCATTTTGACCAATTTCAGGCACCAAAATGACTTTAAACACACTTTTTTTAGTTGAACAAGTCAAAATTCACATCCAACAGGCATTTAGAGTCAAAAGATTAAAAGTTAACAGTTCATCCATGTTGACCATTTTGGGAAAGTTCGACATGTCCGGAGTCATCGTTTTTCATCGGAAAATCGATTTTTTGGAGTGTACCAAAAATGATTCAAAATGTCAACTGGATTGTGCCTCATGTTGAATAACCACTTTTGAAACCCTCACAATGACCAAAATTGCCATTTTTACAGAGTTTTGCTTACTCAAAAGCTTCCATTTTGACCAATTTCAGGCACCGAAAGGACTTTAAACACACTTATTTTAGTTCAAACAAGTCAAAATTCACATCCAATAGGCATTTAGAGTCAAAAGATTAAAAGTTAAAATTTCATCCATGTTGACCATTTTGGGAAAGTTCGACAGGTCCGGAGTAATCGTTTTTCATCAGAAAATTGATTTTTTGTAGTGTACCAAAAATGATTCAAAATGTCAATTGGATCGTGCCTCATGTTGAATATCCACTTTTGAAACCCTCACAGTGGCCAAAATTGTCATTTTTACAGAGCTTTGCTTACTCAAAAGCTTCCATTTTGACCAATTTCAGGCACCGAAAGGACTTTAAACACACTTATTTTAGTTGAACAAGTCAAAATTCACATCCAACAGGCATTTAGAGTCAAAAGATTAAAAGTTAAAATTTCATCCATGTTGACCATTTTGGGAAAGTTCGACAGGTCCGGAGTCATCGTTTTTCATAGGAAAATCGATTTTTTCGAGTGCACCAAAAATGATTCAAAATGTCAACTGGATTGTCCCTCATGTTGAATAACCACTTTTGAAACCCTCACAGTGACCAAAATTGGCATTTTTACAGAGTTTTGCTTACTCAAAAGCTTCCATTTTGAGCAATTTAAGTCACCGAAATGACTTTAAACACACTTATTTTAGTTGAACAAGTCATAATTCACATCCAACAGTCATTTAGGGTCAAAAGATTAAAAGTTAAAATTTCATCCATGTTGACCATTTTGGAAAAGTTCGACAGGTCCGGAGTAATCGTTTTTCATCAGAAAATTGATTTTTTGTAGTGTACCAAAAATGATTCAAAATGTCAACTGGATTGTGCCTCATGTTGAATAACCACTTTTGAAACCCTCACAATGACCAAAATTGCCATTTTTACAGAGTTTTGCTTACTCAAAAGCTTCCATTTTGACCAATTTCAGGCACCGAAAGGACTTTAAACACACTTATTTTAGTTGAACAAGTCAAAATTCACATCCAACGGGCATTTAGAGTCAACAGATTAAAAGTTAAAATTTCATCATGTTGACCATTTTGGGAAAGTTCGAGAGGTCTGGAGTCATCGTTTTTCATCAGAAAATTGATTTTTTGGAGTGTACCAAAAATGATTCAAAATGTCAATTGGATTGTGCCTCATGTTGAATAACCACTTTTGACACCCTCACAGTGACCAAAATTGCCATTTTTACAGAGCTTTGCTTACTTAAAAGCTTCCATTTTGACCAATTTCAGGCACCGAAATGACTTTAAACACACTTATTTTAGTTGAACAAGTCAAAATTCACATCCAATAGGCATTTAGAGTCAAAAGATTAAAAGTTAAAATTTCATCCATGTTGACCATTTTGGGAAAGTTCGACAGGTCCGGAGTAATCGTTTTTCATCAGAAAATTGATTTTTTGTAGTGTACCAAAAATGATTCAAAATGTCAATTGGATTGTGCCTCATGTTGAAAATCCACTTTTGAAACCCTCACAGTGGCCAAAATTGTCATTTTTACAGAGCTTTGCTTACTCAAAAGCTTCCATTTTGACCAATTTCAGGCACCGAAAGGACTTTAAACACACTTATTTTAGTTGAACAAGTCAAAATTCACATCCAACAGGCATTTAGAGTCAAAAGATTAAAAGTTAAAATTTCATCCATGTTGACCATTTTGGGAAAGTTCGACAGGTCCGGAGTCATCGTTTTTCATAGGAAAATCGATTTTTTCGAGTGCACCAAAAATGATTCAAAATGTCAACTGGATTGTCCCTCATGTTGAATAACCACTTTTGAAACCCTCACAGTGACCAAAATTGGCATTTTTACAGAGTTTTGCTTACTCAAAAGCTTCCATTTTGAGCAATTTAAGTCACCGAAATGACTTTAAACACACTTATTTTAGTTGAACAAGTCATAATTCACATCCAATAGTCATTTAGGGTCAAAAGATTAAAAGTTAAAATTTCATCCATGTTGACCATTTTGGAAAAGTTCGACAGGTCCGGAGTCATCGTTTTTCATCAGAAAATTTATGTTTTGGAGTGTACCAAAAATTATTCAAAATGTCAATTGGATCGTGCCTCATGTTGAATAACCACTTGTGAAACCCTCACAGTGACCAAAATTGCCATTTTTACAGAGATTTGCTTACTCAAAAGCTTCCATTTTGACCAATTTCAGGCACCAAAATGACTTTAAACACACTTTTTTTAGTTGAACAAGTCAAAATTCACATCCAACGGGCATTTAGAGTCAACAGATTAAAAGTTAAAATTTCATCATGTTGACCATTTTGGGAAAGTTCGAGAGGTCTGGAGTCATAGTTTTTCATCAGAAAATTGATTTTTTGGAGTGTACCAAAAATGATTCAAAATGTCAATTGGATCGTGCCTCATGTTGAATAACCACTTTTGAAACCCTCACAGTGACCAAAATTGCCATTTTTACAGAGCTTTGCTTACTCAAAAGCTTCCATTTTGACCAATTTCAGGCACCAAAATGACTTTAAACACACTTTTTTTAGTTGAACAAGTCAAAATTCACATCCAACAGGCATTAAGAGTCAAAAGATTAAAAGTTAACATTTCATCCATGTTGACCATTTTGGGAAAGTTCGACATGTCCGGAGTCATCGTTTTTCATCGGAAAATCGATTTTTTGGAGTGTACCAAAAATGATTCAAAATGTCAACTGGATTGTGCCTCATGTTGAATAACCACTTTTGAAACCCTCACAATGACCAAAATTGCCATTTTTACAGAGTTTTGCTTACTCAAAAGCTTCCATTTTGACCAATTTCAGGCAACGAAAGGACTTTAAACACACTTATTTTAGTTGAACAAGTCAAAATTCACATCCAATAGGCATTTAGAGTCAAAAGATTAAAAGTTAAAATTTCATCCATGTTGACCATTTTGGGAAAGTTCGACAGGTCCGGAGTAATCGTTTTTCATCAGAAAATTGATTTTTTGTAGTGTACCAAAAATGATTCAAAATGTCAATTGGATCGTGCCTCATGTTGAATATCCACTTTTGAAACCCACACAATGGCCAAAATTGTCATTTTTACAGAGCTTTGCTTACTCAAAAGCTTCCATTTTGACCAATTTCAGGCACCGAAAAGACTTTAAACACACTTATTTTAGTTGAACAAGTCAAAATTCACATCCAACAGGCATTTAGAGTCAAAAGATTAAAAGTTAAAATTTCATCCATGTTGACCATTTTGGGAAAGTTCGACAGGTCCGGAGTCATCGTTTTTCATAGGAAAATCGATTTTTTCGAGTGCACCAAAAATGATTCAAAATGTCAACTGGATTGTCCCTTATGTTGAATAACCACTTTTGAAACCCTCACAGTGACCAAAATTGGCATTTTTACAGAGTTTTGCTTACTCAAAAGCTTCCATTTTGAGCAATTTAAGTCACCGAAATGACTTTAAACACACCTATTTTAGTTGAACAAGTCATAATTCACATCCAACAGTCATTTAGAGTCAAAAGATTAAAAGTTAAAATTTCATCCATGTTGACCATTTTGGGAAAGTTCGACAGGTCCGGAGTCATGGTTTTTCATCAGAAAATTGATTTTTTGGAGTGTACCAAAAATGATTCAAAATGTCAATTGGATCGTGCCTCATGTTGAATATCCACTTTTGAAACCCTCACAGTGGCCAAAATTGTCATTTTTACAGAGCTTTGCTTACTCAAAAGCTTCCATTTTGACCAATTTCAGGCACCGAAATGACTTTAAACACACTTATTTTAGTTGAACAAGTCAAAATTCACATCCAATAGGCATTTAGAGTCAAAAGATTAAAAGATAAAATTTCATCCATGTTGACCATTTTGGGAAAGTTCGACAGGTCCGGAGTAATCGTTTTTCATCAGAAAATTGATTTTTTGTAGTGTACCAAAAATGATTCAAAATGTCAATTGGATCGTGCCTCATGTTGAATATCCACTTTTGAAACCCTCACAGTGGCCAAAATTGTCATTTTTACAGAGCTTTGCTTACTCAAAAGCTTCCATTTTGACCAATTTCAGGCACCGAAAGGACTTTAAACACACTTATTTTAGTTGAACAAGTCAAAATTCACATCCAACAGGCATTTAGAGTCAAAAGATTAAAAGTTAAAATTTCATCCATGTTGACCATTTTGGGAAAGTTCGACAGGTCCGGAGTCATCGTTTTTCATAGGAAAATCGATTTTTTTCGAGTGCACCAAAAATGATTCAAAATGTCAACTGGATTGTCCCTCATGTTGAATAACCACTTTTGAAACCCTCACAGTGACCAAAATTGGCATTTTTACAGAGTTTTGCTTACTCAAAAGCTTCCATTTTGAGCAATTTAAGTCACCGAAATGACTTTAAACACACTTATTTTAGTTGAACAAGTCATAATTCACATCCAACAGTCATTTAGGGTTAAAAGATTAAAAGTTAAAATTTCATCCATGTTGACCATTTTGGAAAAGTTCGACAGGTCCGGATCATCGTTTTTCATCGGAAAATCGATTTTTTGGAGTGTACCAAAAATGATTCAAAATGTCAAATGGATTGTGCCTCATGTTGAATAACCACTTTTGAAACCCTCACAATGACCAAAATCGCCATTTTTACAGAGTTTTGCTTACTCAAAAGCTTCCATTTTGACCAATTTCAGGCACCGAAAGGACTTTAAACACACTTATTTTAGTTGAACAAGTCAAAATTCACATCCAACGGGCATTTAGAGTCAACAGATTAAAAGTTAAAATGTCATCATGTTGACCATTTTGGGAAAGTTCGACAAGTCCGGAGTCATCGTTTTTCATCGGAAAATTGATTTTTTGGAGTGTACCAAAAATGATTCAAAATGTCAATTGGATCGTGCCTCATGTTGAATAACCACTTTTGAAACCCTCACAATGACCGAAATTGCCATTTTTACAGAGTTTTGCTTACTCAAAAGCTTCCATTTTGACCAATTTCAGGCACCGAAAGGACTTTAAACACACTTATTTTAGTTGAACAAGTCAAAATTCACATCCAACGGGCATTTAGAGTCAACAGATTAAAAGTTAAAATTTCATCATGTTGACCATTTTGGGAAAGTTGGACAGGTCCGGAGTCATCGTTTTTCATCAGAAAATTGATTTTTTGGAGTGTACCAAAAATGATTCTAAATGTCAATTGGATCGTGCCTCATGTTGAATATCCACTTTTGAAACCCTCACAGTGACCAAAATTGCCATTTTTACAGAGTTTTGCTTACTCAAAAGCTTCCATTTTGAGCAATTTCAGGCACCGAAATGACTTTAAACACACTTATTTTAGTTGAACAAGTCATAATTCACATCCAACAGTCATTTAGAGTCTAAAGATTAAATGTTAAAATTTCATCCATATTGACCATTTTGGGAAAGTGCGACAGGTCGTTTTTCATCAGAAAATTGATTTTTTGGAGTGTACCAAAAATGATTCAAAATGTCAATTGGATCGTGCCTCATGTTGAATAACCGCTTTTGAAACCCTCACAGTGACCAAAACTGCCATTTTTACAGAGCTTTGCTTACTTAAAGGCTTCCATTTTGACCAATTTCAGGCACCGAAATGACTTTAAACACACTTATTTTAGTTGAACAAGTCAAAATTCTCATCCAACAGGCATTTAGAGTCAAAAGATTAAAAGTTAAAATTTCATCCATGTTGACCATTTTGGGAAATTCGACAGGTCCGGAGTCATCGTTTTTCATCGGAAAATTGATTTTTTGGAGTGTACCAAAAATGATTCAAAATGTCAACTGGATTGTGCCTCATGTTGAATAACCACTTTTGAAACCCTCACAATGACCAAAATTGCCATTTTTACAGAGTTTTGCTTACTCAAAAGCTTCCATTTTGAGCAATTTCAGGCACCGAAATGACTTTAAACACACTTATTTTAGTTGAACAAGTCATAATTCACATCCAACAGTCATTTAGAGTCTAAAGATTAAATGTTAAAATTTCATCCATATTGACCATTTTGGGAAAGTTCGACAGGTCGTTTTTCATCAGAAAATTGATTTTTTGGAGTGTACCAAAAATGATTCAAAATGTCAATTGGATCGTGCCTCATGTTGAATAACCGCTTTTGAAACCCTCACAGTGACCAAAACTGCCATTTTTACAGAGCTTTGCTTACTTAAAGGCTTCCATTTTGACCAATTTCAGGCTCCGAAATGACTTTAAACACACTTTTTTTAGTTGAACAAGTCATAATTCACATCCAACAGTCATTTAGAGTCAAAAGAGTAAAAGTTAAAATTTCATCCATGTTGACCATTTTGGGAAATTCGACAGGTCCGGAGTCATCGTTTTTCATCGGAAAATTGATTTTTTGGAGTGTACCAAAAATGATTCAAAATGTCAACTGGATTGTGCCTCATGTTGAATAACCACTTTTGAAACCCTCACAATGACCAAAATTGCCATTTTTACAGAGTTTTGCTTACTCAAAAGCTTCCATTTTGAGCAATTTCAGGCACCGAAATGACTTTAAACACACTTATTTTAGTTGAACAAGTCATAATTCACATCCAACAGTCATTTAGAGTCTAAAGATTAAATGTTAAAATTTCATCCATATTGACCATTTTGGGAAAGTTCGACAGGTCGTTTTTCATCAGAAAATTGATTTTTTGGAGTGTACCAAAAATGATTCAAAATGTCAATTGGATCGTGCCTCATGTTGAATAACCGCTTTTGAAACCCTCACAGTGACCAAAACTGCCATTTTTACAGAGCTTTGCTTACTTAAAGGCTTCCATTTTGACCAATTTCAGGCACCGAAATGATTTTAAACACACTTATTTTAGTTGAACAAGTCAAAATTCTCATCCAACAGGCATTTAGAGTCAAAAGATTAAAAGTTAAAATTTCATCCATATTGACCATTTTGGGAAAGTTCGACAGGTCCGGAGTCATCGTTTTTCATCGGAAAATCGATTTTTTGGAGTGTACCAAAATTGATTCAAAATGTCAACTGGATTGTGCCTCATGTTGAATAACCACTTTTGAAACCCTCACAATGACCAAAATCGCCATTTTTACAGAGTTTTGCTTACTCAAAAGCTTCCATTTTGACCAATTTCAGGCACCGAAAGGACTTTAAACACACTTATTTTAGTTGAACAAGTCAAAATTCACATCCAACGGGCATTTAGAGTCAACAGATTAAAAGTTAAAATTTCATCATGTTGACCATTTTGGGAAAGTTCGACAGGTCCGGAGTCATCGTTTTTCATCAGAAAATTGATTTTTTGGAGTGTACCAAAAATGATTCTAAATGTCAATTGGATCGTGCCTCATGTTGAATATCCACTTTTGAAACCCTCACAGTGACCAAAATTGCCATTTTTACAGAGTTTTGCTTACTCAAAAGCTTCCATTTTGAGCAATTTCAGGCACCGAAATGACTTTAAACACACTTATTTTAGTTGAACAAGTCATAATTCACATCCAACAGTCATTTAGAGTCTAAAGATTAAATGTTAAAATTTCATCCATATTGACCATTTTGGGAAAGTTCGACAGGTCGTTTTTCATCAGAAAATTGATTTTTTGGAGTGTACCAAAAATGATTCAAAATGTCAATTGGATCGTGCCTCATGTTGAATAACCGCTTTTGAAACCCTCACAGTGACCAAAACTGCCATTTTTACAGAGCTTTGCTTACTTAAAGGCTTCCATTTTGACCAATTTCAGGCACCGAAAGGACTTTAAACACACTTATTTTAGTTGAACAAGTCAAAATTCACATCCAACGGGCATTTAGAGTCAACAGATTAAAAGTTAAAATTTCATCATGTTGACCATTTTGGGAAAGTTCGACAAGTCCGGAGTCATCGTTTTTCATCGGAAAAATTGATTTTTTGGAGTGTACCAAAAATGATTCAAAATGTCAATTGGATCGTGCCTCATGTTGAATAACCACTTTTGAAACCCTCACAGTGACCAAAATTTCCATTTTTACAGAGCTTTGCTTACTCAAAAGCTTCCATTTTGACCAATATCAGGATCCGAAATGACTTTAAACACACTTTTTTTAGTTGAACAAGTCATAATTCACATCCAACAGTCATTTAGAGTCAAAAGAGTAAAAGTTAAAATTTCATCCATGTTGACCATTTTGGGAAATTCGACAGGTCCGGAGTCATCGTTTTTCATCAGAAAATTGATTTTTTGGAGTGTACCAAAAATGATTAAAAATGTCTATTGGATCGTGCCTCATGTTGAATAACCACTTTTGAAACCCTCACAGTGGCCAAAATTGTCATTTTTACAGAGCATTGCTTACTCAAAAGCTTCAATTTTGACCAATTTCAGGCACCGAAAGGACTTTAAACACACTTATTTTAGTTGAACAAGTCAAAATTCACATCCAACGGGCATTTAGAGTCAACAGATTAAAAGTTAAAATTTCATCATGTTGACCATTTTGGGAAAGTTCGACATGTCCGGAGTCATCGTTTTTCATCGGAAAATCGATTTTTTGGAGTGTACCAAAAATGATTCAAAATGTCAACTGGATTGTGCCTCATGTTGAATAACCACTTTTGAAACCCTCACAATGACCAAAATTGCCATTTTTACAGAGTTTTGCTTACTCAAAAGCTTCCATTTTGACCAATTTCAGGCACCGAAAGGACTTTAAACACACTTATTTTAGTTGAACAAGTCAAAATTCACATCCAACGGGCATTTAGAGTCAACAGATTAAAAGTTAAAATTTCATCATGTTGACCATTTTGGGAAAGTTCGAGAGGTGTGGAGTCATCGTTTTTCATCAGAAAATTGATTTTTTGGAGTGTACCAAAAATGATTCAAAATGTCAATTGGATTGTGCCTCATGTTGAATAACCACTTTTGACACCCTCACAGTGACCAAAATTGCCATTTTTACAGAGCTTTGCTTACTTAAAAGCTTCCATTTTGACCAATTTCAGGCACCGAAATGACTTTAAACACACTTATTTTAGTTGAACAAGTCAAAATTCACATCCAATAGGCATTTAGAGTCAAAAGATTAAAAGTTAAAATGTCATCCATGTTGACCATTTTGGGAAAGTTCGACAGGTCCGGAGTAATCGTTTTTCATCAGAAAATTGATTTTTTGTAGTGTACCAAAAATGATTCAAAATGTCAATTGGATCGTGCCTCATGTTGAATATCCACTTTTGAAACCCTCACAGTGGCCAAAATTGTCATTTTTACAGAGCTTTGCTTACTCAAAAGCTTCCATTTTGACCAATTTCAGGCACCGAAAGGACTTTAAACACACTTATTTTAGTTGAACAAGTCAAAATTCACATCCAACAGGCATTTAGAGTCAAAAGATTAAAAGTTAAAATTTCATCCATGTTGACCATTTTGGGAAAGTTCGACAGGTCCGGAGTCATCGTTTTTCATAGGAAAATCGATTTTTTCGAGTGCACCAAAAATGATTCAAAATGTCAACTGGATTGTCCCTCATGTTGAATAACCACTTTTGAAACCCTCACAGTGACCAAAATTGGCATTTTTACAGAGTTTTGCTTACTCAAAAGCTTCCATTTTGAGGAATTTAAGTCACCGAAATGACTTTAAACACACTTATTTTAGTTGAATAAGTCATAATTCACATCCAACAGTCATTTAGGGTCAAAAGATTAAAAGTTAAAATTTCATCCATGTTGACCATTTTGGAAAAGTTCGACAGGTCCGGAGTCATCGTTTTTCATCAGAAAATTTATGTTTTGGAGTGTACCAAAAATTATTCAAAATGTCAATTGGATCGTGCCTCATGTTGAATAACCACTTTTGAAACCCTCACAGTGACCAAAATTGCCATTTTTACAGAGATTTGCTTACTCAAAAGCTTCCATTTTGACCAATTTCAGGCACCAAAATGACTTTAAACACACTTTTTTTAGTTGAACAAGTCAAAATTCACATCCAACGGGCATTTAGAGTCAACAGATTAAAAGTTAAAATTTCATCATGTTGACCATTTTGGGAAAGTTCGAGAGGTCTGGAGTCATAGTTTTTCATCAGAAAATTGATTTTTTGTAGTGTACCAAAAATGATTCAAAATGTCAATTGGATCGTGCCTCATGTTGAATATCCACTTTTGAAACCCTCACAGTGGCCAAAATTGTCATTTTTACAGAGCTTTGCTTACTCAAAAGCTTCCATTTTGACCAATTTCAGGCACCGAAAGGACTTTAAACACACTTATTTTAGTTGAACAAGTCAAAATTCACATCCAACAGGCATTTAGAGTCAAAAGATTAAAAGTTAAAATTTCATCCATGTTGACCATTTTGGGAAAGTTCGACAGGTCCGGAGTCATCGTTTTTCATCAGAAAATTTATGTTTTGGAGTGTACCAAAAATTATTCAAAATGTCAATTGGATCGTGCCTCATGTTGAATAACCACTTTTGAAACCCTCACAGTGACCAAAATTGCCATTTTTACAGAGATTTGCTTACTCAAAAGCTTCCATTTTGACCAATTTCAGGCACCAAAATGACTTTAAACACACTTTTTTTAGTTGAACAAGTCAAAATTCACATCCAACGGGCATTTAGAGTCAACAGATTAAAAGTTAAAATTTCATCATGTTGACCATTTTGGGAAAGTTCGAGAGGTCTGGAGTCATAGTTTTTCATGAGAAAATTGATTTTTTTGGAGTGTACCAAAAATGATTCAAAATGTCAATTGGATCGTGCCTCATGTTGAATAACCACTTTTGAAACCCTCACAGTGGCCAAAATTGTCATTTTTACAGAGCTATGCTTACTCGAAAGCTTCCATTTTGACCAATTTCAGGCACCGAAAGGACTTTAAACACACTTATTTTAGTTGAACATGTCAAAATTCACATCCAACAGGCATTTAGAGTCAAAAGATTAAAAGTTAAAATTTCATCCAAGTTGACCATTTTGGGAAAGTTCGACAGGTCCGGAGTCATCGTTTTTCATCAGAAAATTGATTTTTTGGAGTGTACCAAAAATGATTCTAAATGTCAATTGGATCGTGCCTCATGTTGAATATCCACTTTTGAAACCCTCACAGTGACCAAAATTGCCATTTTTACAGAGTTCTGCTTACTCAAAAGCTTCCATTTTGAGCAATTTCAGGCACCGAAATGACTTTAAACACACTTATTTTAGTTGAACAAGTCATAATTCACATCCAACAGTCATTTAGAGTCTAAAGATTAAATGTTAAAATTTCATCCATATTGACCATTTTGGGAAAGTTCGACAGGTCGTTTTTCATCAGAAAATTGATTTTTTGGAGTGTACCAAAAATGATTCAAAATGTCAATTGGATCGTGCCTCATGTTGAATAACCGCTTTTGAAACCCTCACAGTGACCAAAACTGCCATTTTTACAGAGCTTTGCTTACTTAAAGGCTTCCATTTTGACCAATTTCAGGCACCGAAATGACTTTAAACACACTTATTTTAGTTGAACAAGTCAACATTCTCATCCAACAGGCATTTAGAGTCAAAAGATTAAAAGTTAAAATTTCATCCATATTGACCATTTTGGGAAAGTTCGACAGGTCCGGAATCATCGTTTTTCATCGGAAAATCGATTTTTTGGAGTGTACCAAAAATGATTCAAAATGTCAAATGGATTGTGCCTCATGTTGAATAACCACTTTTGAAACCCTCACAATGACCAAAATCGCCATTTTTACAGAGTTTTGCTTACTCAAAAGCTTCCATTTTGACCAATTTCAGGCACCGAAAGGACTTTAAACACACTTATTTTAGTTGAACAAGTCAAAATTCACATCCAACGGGCATTTAGAGTCAACAGATTAAAAGTTAAAATGTCATCATGTTGACCATTTTGGGAAAGTTCGACAAGTCCGGAGTCATCGTTTTTCATCGGAAAATTGATTTTTTGGAGTGTACCAAAAATGATTCAAAATGTCAATTGGATCGTGCCTCATGTTGAATAACCACTTTTGAAACCCTCACAATGACCAAAATTGCCATTTTTACAGAGTTTTGCTTACTCAAAAGCTTCCATTTTGACCAATTTCAGACACCGAAAGGACTTTAAACACACTTATTTTAGTTGAACAAGTCAAAATTCACATCCAACGGGCATTTAGAGTCAACAGATTAAAAGTTAAAATTTCATCATGTTGACCATTTTGGGAAAGTTCGACAGGTCCGGAGTCATCGTTTTTCATCAGAAAATTGATTTTTTGGAGTGTACCAAAAATGATTCTAAATGTCAATTGGATCGTGCCTCATGTTGAATATCCACTTTTGAAACCCTCACAGTGACCAAAATTGCCATTTTTACCGAGTTTTGCTTACTCAAGAGCTTCCATTTTGAGCAATTTCAGGCACCGAAATGACTTTAAACACACTTATTTTAGTTGAACAAGTCATAATTCACATCCAACAGTCATTTAGAGTCTAAAGATTAAATGTTAAAATTTCATCCATATTGACCATTTTGGGAAAGTTCGACAGGTCGTTTTTCATCAGAAAATTGATTTTTTGGAGTGTACCAAAAATGATTCAAAATGTCAATTGGATCGTGCCTCATGTTGAATAACCGCTTTTGAAACCCTCACAGTGACCAAAACTGCCATTTTTACAGAGCTTTGCTTACTTAAAGGCTTCCATTTTGACCAATTTCAGGCCCCGAAATGACTTTAAACACACTTATTTTAGTTAAACAAGTCAAAATTCTCATACAACAGGCATTTAGAGTCAAAAGAGTAAAAGTTAAAATTTCATCCATGTTGACCATTTTGGGAAATTCGACAGGTCCGGAGTCATCGTTTTTCATCAGAAAATTGATTTTTTGGAGTGTACCAAAAATGATTCAAAATGTCAATTGGATTGTGCCTCATGTTGAATAACCACTTTTGACACCCTCACAGTGACCAAAATTGCCATTTTTACAGAGCTTTGCTTACTTAAAAGCTTCCATTTTGACCAATTTCAGGCACCGAAATGACTTTAAACACACTTATTTTAGTTGAACAAGTCAAAATTCACATCCAATAGGCATTTAGAGTCAAAAGATTAAAAGTTAAAATTTCATCCATTTTGACCATTTTGGGAAAGTTCGACAGGTCCGGAGTAATCGTTTTTCATCAGAAAATTGATTTTTTGTAGTGTACCAAAAATGATTCAAAATGTCAATTGGATCGTGCCTCATGTTGAATATCCACTTTTGAAACCCTCACAGTGGCCAAAATTGTCATTTTTACAGAGCTTTGCTTACTCAAAAGCTTACATTTTGACCAATTTCAGGCACCGAAAAGACTTTAAACACACTTATTTTAGTTGAACAAGTCAAAATTCACATCCAACAGGCATTTAGAGTCAAAAGATTAAAAGTTAAAATTTCATCCATGTTGACCATTTTGGGAAAGTTCGACAGGTCCGGAGTCATCGTTTTTCATAGGAAAATCGATTTTTTCGAGTGCACCAAAAATGATTCAAAATGTCAACTGGATTGTCCCTCATGTTGAATACCCACTTTTGAAACCCTCACAGTGACCAAAATTGGCATTTTTACAGAGTTTTGCTTACTCAAAAGCTTCCATTTTGAGCAATTTAAGTCACCTAAATGACTTTAAACACACTTATTTTAGTTGAACAAGTCATAATTCACATCCAACAGTCATTTAGGGTCAAAAGATTAAAAGTTAAAATTTCATCCATGTTGACCATTTTGGAAAAGTTCGACAGGTCCGGATCATCGTTTTTCATCAGAAAATTTATTTTTTGGAGTGTACCAAAAATGATTCAAAATGTAAATTGGATCGTGCCTCATGTTGAATAACCACTTTTGAAACCCTCACAGTGACCAAAATTGCCATTTTTACAGAGATTTGCTTACTCAAAAGCTTCCATTTTGACCAATTTCAGGCACCAAAATGACTTTAAACACACTTTTTTTAGTTGAACAAGTCAAAATTCACATCCAACAGGCATTTAGAGTCAAAAGATTAAAAGTTAAAATTTCATCCATGTTGACCATTTTGGGAAAGTTCGACAGGTCCGGAGTCATCGTTTTTCATCAGAAAATTTATTTTTTGGAGTGTACCAAAAATGATTCAAAATGTCAATTGGATCGTGCCTCATGTTGAATAACCACTTTTGAAACCCTCACAGTGACCAAAATTGCCATTTTTACAGAGCTTTGCTTACTCAAAAGCTTCCATTTTGACCAATTTCAGGCACCAAAATGACTTTAAACACACTTATTTTAGTTGAACAAGTCAAAATTCACATCCAACGGGCATTTAGAGTCAACAGATTAAAAGTTAAAATTTCATCATGTTGACCATTTTGGGAAAGTTCGAGAGGTCTGGAGTCATCGTTTTTCATCAGAAAATTGATTTTTTGGAGTGTACCAAAAATGATTCAAAATGTCAATTGGATTGTGCCTCATGTTGAATAACCACTTTTGACACCCTCACAGTGACCAAAATTGCCATTTTTACAGAGCTTTGCTTACTTAAAAGCTTCCATTTTGACCAATTTCAGGCACCGAAATGACTTTAAACACACTTATTTTAGTTGAACAAGTCAAAATTCACATCCAATAGGCATTTAGAGTCAAAAGATTAAAAGTTAAAATTTCATCCATGTTGACCATTTTGGGAAAGTTCGACAGGTCCGGAGTAATCGTTTTTCATCAGAAAATTGATTTTTTTGTAGTGTACCAAAAATGATTCAAAATGTCAATTGGATCGTGCCTCATGTTGAATATCCACTTTTGAAACCCTCACAGTGGCCAAAATTGTCATTTTTACAGAGCTTTGCTTACTCAAAAGCTTCCATTTTGACCAATTTCAGGCACCGAAAGGACTTTAAACACACTTATTTTAGTTGAACAAGTCAAAATTCACATCCAACAGGCATTTAGAGTCAAAAGATTAAAAGTTAAAATTTCATCCATGTTGACCATTTTGGGAAAGTTCGACAGGTCCGGAGTCATCGTTTTTCATAGGAAAATCGATTTTTTCGAGTGCACCAAAAATGATTCAAAATGTCAACTGGATTGTCCCTCATGTTGAATAACCACTTTTGAAACCCTCACAGTGACCAAAATTGGCATTTTTACAGAGTTTTTCTTACTCAAAAGCTTCCATTTTGAGCAATTTAAGTCACCGAAATGACTTTAAACACACTTATTTTAGTTGAACAAGTCATAATTCACATCCAACAGTCATTTAGGGTCAAAAGATTAAAAGTTAAAATTTCATCCATGTTGACCATTTTGGAAAAGTTCGACAGGTCCGGAGTCATCGTTTTTCATCAGAAAATTGATTTTTTGTAGTGTACCAAAAATGATTCAAAATGTCAATTGGATCGTGCCTCATGTTGAATATCCACTTTTGAAACCCTCACAGTGGCCAAAATTGTCATTTTTACAGAGCTTTGCTTACTCAAAAGCTTCCATTTTGACCAATTTCAGGCACCGAAATGACTTTAAACACACTTATTTTAGTTGAACAAGTCAAAATTCACATCCAATAGGCATTTAGAGTCAAAAGATTAAAAGTTAAAATTTCATCCATGTTGACCATTTTGGGAAAGTTCGACAGGTCCGGAGTCATCGTTTTTCATAGGAAAATCGATTTTTTCGAGTGCACCAAAAATGATTCAAAATGTCAACTGGATTGTCCCTCATGTTGAATAACCACTTTTGAAACCCTCACAGTGACCAAAATTGGCATTTTTACAGAGTTTTGCTTACTCAAAAGCTTCCATTTTGAGGAATTTAAGTCACCGAAATGACTTTAAACACACTTATTTTAGTTGAACAAGTCATAATTCACATCCAACAGTCATTTAGGGTCAAAAGATTAAAAGTTAAAATTTCATCCATGTTGACCATTTTGGAAAAGTTCGACAGGTCCGGAGTCATCGTTTTTCATCAGAAAATGTATGTTTTGGAGTGTACCAAAAATTATTCAAAATGTCAATTGGATCGTGCCTCATGTTGAATAACCACTTTTGAAACCCTCACAGTGACCAAAATTGCCATTTTTACAGAGATTTGCTTACTCAAAAGCTTCCATTTTGACCAATTTCAGGCACCAAAATGACTTTAAACACACTTTTTTTAGTTGAACAAGTCAAAATTCACATCCAACGGGCATTTAGAGTCAACAGATTAAAAGTTAAAATTTCATCATGTTGACCATTTTGGGAAAGTTCGAGAGGTCTGGAGTCATAGTTTTTCATCAGAAAATGGATTTTTTGTAGTGTACCAAAAATGATTCAAAATGTCAATTGGATCGTGCCTCATGTTGAATATCCACTTTTGAAACCCTCACAGTGGCCAAAATTGTCATTTTTACAGAGCTTTGCTTACTCAAAAGCTTCCATTTTGACCAATTTCAGGCACCGAAAGGACTTTAAACACACTTATTTTAGTTGAACAAGTCAAAATTCACATCCAACAGGCATTTAGAGTCAAAAGATTAAAAGTTAAAATTTCATCCATGTTGACCATTTTGGGAAAGTTCGACAGGTCCGGAGTCATCGTTTTTCATAGGAAAATCGATTTTTTCGAGTGCACCAAAAATGATTCAAAATGTCAACTGGATTGTCCCTCATGTTGAATAACCACTTTTGAAACCCTCACAGTGACCAAAATTGGCATTTTTACAGAGTTTTGCTTACTCAAAAGCTTCCATTTTGAGCAATTTAAGTCACCGAAATGACTTTAAACACACTTATTTTAGTTGAACAAGTCATAATTCACATCCAACAGTCATTTAGGGTCAAAAGATTAAAAGTTAAAATTTCATCCATGTTGACCATTTTGGAAAAGTTCGACAGGTCCGGAGTCATCGTTTTTCATCAGAAAATTTATGTTTTGGAGTGTACCAAAAATTATTCAAAATGTCAATTGGATCGTGCCTCATGTTGAATAACCACTTTTGAAACCCTCACAGTGACCAAAATTGCCATTTTTACAGAGATTTGCTTACTCAAAAGCTTCCATTTTGACCAATTTCAGGCACCAAAATGACTTTAAACACACTTTTTTTAGTTGAACAAGTCAAAATTCACATCCAACGGGCATTTAGAGTCAACAGATTAAAAGTTAAAATTTCATCATGTTGACCATTTTGGGAAAGTTCGAGAGGTCTGGAGTCATAGTTTTTCATCAGAAAATTGATTTTTTTGGAGTGTACCAAAAATGATTCAAAATGTCAATTGGATCGTGCCTCATGTTGAATAACCACTTTTGAAACCCTCACTATGGCCAAAATTTTCATTTTTACAGAGCTTTGCTTACTCGAAAGCTTCCATTTTGACCAATTTCAGGCACCGAAAGGACTTTAAACACACTTATTTTAGTTGAACATGTCAAAATTCACATCCAACAGGCATTTAGAGTCAAAAGATTAAAAGTTAAAATTTCATCCAAGTTGACCATTTTGGGAAAGTTCGACAGGTCCGGAGTCATCGTTTTTCATCAGAAAATTGATTTTTTGGAGTGTACCAAAAATGATTCTAAATGTCAATTGGATCGTGCCTCATGTTGAATATCCACTTTTGAAACCCTCACAGTGACCAAAATTGCCATTTTTACAGAGTTCTGCTTACTCAAAAGCTTCCATTTTGAGCAATTTCAGGCACCGAAATGACTTTAAACACACTTATTTTAGTTGAACAAGTCATAATTCACATCCAACAGTCATTTAGAGTCTAAAGATTAAATGTTAAAATTTCATCCATATTGACCATTTTGGGAAAGTTCGACAGGTCGTTTTTCATCAGAAAATTGATTTTTTGGAGTGTACCAAAAATGATTCAAAATGTCAATTGGATCGTGCCTCATGTTGAATAACCGCTTTTGAAACCCTCACAGTGACCAAAACTGCCATTTTTACAGAGCTTTGCTTACTTAAAGGCTTCCATTTTGACCAATTTCAGGCACCGAAATGACTTTAAACACACTTATTTTAGTTGAACAAGTCAAAATTCTCATCCAACAGGCATTTAGAGTCAAAAGATTAAAAGTTAAAATTTCATCCATATTGACCATTTTGGGAAAGTTCGACAGGTCCGGAATCATCGTTTTTCATCGGAAAATCGATTTTTTGGAGTGTACCAAAAATGATTCAAAATGTCAAATGGATTGTGCCTCATGTTGAATAACCACTTTTGAAACCCTCACAATGACCAAAATCGCCATTTTTACAGAGTTTTGCTTACTCAAAAGCTTCCATTTTGACCAATTTCAGGCACCGAAAGGACTTTAAACACACTTATTTTAGTTGAACAAGTCAAAATTCACATCCAACGGGCATTTAGAGTCAACAGATTAAAAGTTAAAATGTCATCATGTTGACCATTTTGGGAAAGTTCGACAAGTCCGGAGTCATCGTTTTTCATCGGAAAATTGATTTTTTGGAGTGTACCAAAAATGATTCAAAATGTCAATTGGATCGTGCCTATGTTGAATAACCACTTTTGAAACCCTCACAATGACCAAAATTGCCATTTTTACAGAGTTTTGCTTACTCAAAAGCTTCCATTTTGACCAATTTCAGACACCGAAAGGACTTTAAACACACTTATTTTAGTTGAACAAGTCAAAATTCACATCCAACGGGCATTTAGAGTCAACAGATTAAAAGTTAAAATTTCATCATGTTGACCATTTTGGGAAAGTTCGACAGGTCCGGAGTCATCGTTTTTCATCAGAAAATTGATTTTTTGGAGTGTACCAAAAATGATTCTAAATGTCAATTGGATCGTGCCTCATGTTGAATATCCACTTTTAAAACCCTCACAGTGACCAAAATTGCCATTTTTACCGAGTTTTGCTTACTCAAGAGCTTCCATTTTGAGCAATTTCAGGCACCGAAATGACTTTAAACACACTTATTTTAGTTGAACAAGTCATAATTCACATCCAACAAACATTTAGAGTCTAAAGATTAAATGTTAAAATTTCATCCATATTGACCATTTTGGGAAAGTTCGACAGGTCGTTTTTCATCGGAAAATCGATTTTTTGGAGTGTACCAAAAATGATTCAAAATGTCAACTGGATTGTGCCTCATGTTGAATAACCGCTTTTGAAACCCTCACAGTGACCAAAATCGCCATTTTTACAGAGTTTTGCTTACTCAAAAGCTTCCATTTTGACCAATTTCAGGCACCGAAAGGACTTTAAACACACTTATTTTAGTTGAACAAGTCAAAATTCACATCCAACGGGCATTTAGAGTCAACAGATTAAAAGTAAAAATTTCATCATGTTGACCATTTTGGGAAAGTTCGACAAGTCCGGAGTCATCGTTTTTCATCGGAAAATTGATTTTTTGGAGTGTACCAAAAATGATTCAAAATGTCAATTGGATCGTGCCTCATGTTGAATAACCACTTTTGAAACCCTCACAGTGACCAAAATTGCCATTTTTACAGAGCTTTGCTTACTCAAAAGCTTCCATTTTGACCAATATCAGGCTCCGAAATGACTTTAAACACACTTATTTTAGTTGAACAAGTCAAAATTCACATCCAACGGGCATTTAGAGTCAACAGATTAAAAGTAAAAATGTCATCATGTTGACCATTTTGGGAAAGTTCGACAAGTCCGGAGTCATCGTTTTTCATAGGAAAATCGATTTTTTCGAGTGCACCAAAAATGATTCAAAATGTCAACTGGATTGTCCCTCATGTTGAATAACCACTTTTGAAACCCTCACAGTGACCAAAATTGGCATTTTTACAGAGTTTTGCTTACTCAAAAGCTTCCATTTTGAGCAATTTAAGTCACCTAAATGACTTTAAACACACTTATTTTAGTTGAACAAGTCATAATTCACATCCAACAGTCATTTAGGGTCAAAAGATTAAAAGTTAAAATTTCATCCATGTTGACCATTTTGGAAAAGTTCGACAGGTCCGGATCATCGTTTTTCATC
This sequence comes from Lissotriton helveticus, assembly GCF_964261635.1. NCBI lineage: Eukaryota > Metazoa > Chordata > Amphibia > Caudata > Salamandridae > Lissotriton > Lissotriton helveticus. Next base: position 341,645,760 of record NC_136072.1, read on the forward strand.
AGAAAATTTATTTTTTGGAGTGTACCAAAAATGATTCTAAATGTCAATTGGATCGTGCCTCATGTTGAATATCCACTTTTGAAACCCTCACAGTGACCAAAATTGCCATTTTTACCGAGTTTTGCTTACTCAAGAGCTTCCATTTTGAGCAATTTCAGGCACCGAAATGACTTTAAACACACTTATTTTAGTTGAACAAGTCATAATTCACATCCAACAGTCATTTAGAGTCTAAAGATTAAATGTTAAAATTTCATCCATATTGACCATTTTGGGAAAGTTCGACAGGTCGTTTTTCATCGGAAAATCGATTTTTTGGAGTGTACCAAAAATGATTCAAAATGTCAACTGGATTGTGCCTCATGTTGAATAACCGCTTTTGAAACCCTCACAGTGACCAAAATCGCCATTTTTACAGAGTTTTGCTTACTCAAAAGCTTCCATTTTGACCAATTTCAGGCACCGAAAGGACTTTAAACACACTTATTTTAGTTGAACAAGTCAAAATTCACATCCAACGGGCATTTAGAGTCAACAGATTAAAAGTAAAAATTTCATCATGTTGACCATTTTGGGAAAGTTCGACAAGTCCGGAGTCATCGTTTTTCATCGGAAAATTGATTTTTTGGAGTGTACCAAAAATGATTCAAAATGTCAATTGGATCGTGCCTCATGTTGAATAACCACTTTTGAAACCCTCACAGTGACCAAAATTGCCATTTTTACAGAGCTTTGCTTACTCAAAAGCTTCCATTTTGACCAATATCAGGCTCCGAAATGACTTTAAACACACTTATTTTAGTTGAACAAGTCAAAATTCACATCCAACGGGCATTTAGAGTCAACAGATTAAAAGTAAAAATTTCATCATGTTGACCATTTTGGGAAAGTTCGACAAGTCCGGAGTCATCGTTTTTCATAGGAAAATCGATTTTTTCGAGTGCACCAAAAATGATTCAAAATGTCAACTGGATTGTCCCTCATGTTGAATAACCACTTTTGAAACCCTCACAGTGACCAAAATTGGCATTTTTACAGAGTTTTGCTTACTCAAAAGCTTCCATTTTGAGCAATTTAAGTCACCAAAATGACTTTAAACACACTTATTTTAGTTGAACAAGTCAAAATTCACATCCAACGGGCATTTAGAGTCAACAGATTAAAAGTAAAAATTTCATCATGTTGACCATTTTGGGAAAGTTCGACAAGTCCGGAGTCATCGTTTTTCATCGGAAAATTGATTTTTTGGAGTGTACCAAAAATGATTCAAAATGTCAATTGGATCGTGCCTCATGTTGAATAACCACTTTTGAAACCCTCACAGTGACCAAAATTGCCATTTTTACAGAGCTTTGCTTACTCAAAAGCTTCCATTTTGACCAATATCAGGCTCCGAAATGACTTTAAACACACTTATTTTAGTTGAACAAGTCAAAATTCACATCCAACGGGCATTTAGAGTCAACAGATTAAAAGTAAAAATTTCATCATGTTGACCATTTTGGGAAAGTTCGACAAGTCCGGAGTCATCGTTTTTCATAGGAAAATCGATTTTTTCGAGTGCACCAAAAATGATTCAAAATGTCAACTGGATTGTCCCTCATGTTGAATAACCACTTTTGAAACCCTCACAGTGACCAAAATTGGCATTTTTACAGAGTTTTGCTTACTCAAAAGCTTCCATTTTGAGCAATTTAAGTCACCTAAATGACTTTAAACACACTTATTTTAGTTGAACAAGTCATAATTCACATCCAACAGTCATTTAGGGTCAAAAGATTAAAAGTTAAAATTTCATCCATGTTGACCATTTTGGAAAAGTTCGACAGGTCCGGATCATCGTTTTTCATCAGAAAATTTATTTTTTGGAGTGTACCAAAAATGATTCAAAATGTAAATTGGATCGTGCCTCATGTTGAATAACCACTTTTGAAACCCTCACAGTGACCAAAATTGCCATTTTTACAGAGATTTGCTTACTCAAAAGCTTCCATTTTGACCAATTTCAGGCACCAAAATGACTTTAAACACACTTTTTTTAGTTGAACAAGTCAAAATTCACATCCAACAGGCATTTAGAGTCAAAAGATTAAAAGTTAAAATTTCATCCATGTTGACCATTTTGGGAAAGTTCGACAGGTCCGGAGTCATCGTTTTTCATCAGAAAATTTATTTTTTGGAGTGTACCAAAAATGATTCAAAATGTCAATTGGATCGTGCCTCATGTTGAATAACCACTTTTGAAACCCTCACAGTGACCAAAATTGCCATTTTTACAGAGCTTTGCTTACTCAAAAGCTTCCATTTTGACCAATTTCAGGCACCAAAATGACTTTAAACACACTTATTTTAGTTGAACAAGTCAAAATTCACATCCAACGGGCATTTAGAGTCAACAGATTAAAAGTTAAAATTTCATCATGTTGACCATTTTGGGAAAGTTCGAGAGGTCTGGAGTCATCGTTTTTCATCAGAAAATTGATTTTTTGGAGTGTACCAAAAATGATTCAAAATGTCAATTGGATTGTGCCTCATGTTGAATAACCACTTTTGACACCCTCACAGTGACCAAAATTGCCATTTTTACAGAGCTTTGCTTACTTAAAAGCTTCCATTTTGACCAATTTCAGGCACCGAAATGACTTTAAACACACTTATTTTAGTTGAACAAGTCAAAATTCACATCCAATAGGCATTTAGAGTCAAAAGATTAAAAGTTAAAATTTCATCCATGTTGACCATTTTGGGAAAGTTCGACAGGTCCGGAGTAATCGTTTTTCATCAGAAAATTGATTTTTTGTAGTGTACCAAAAATGATTCAAAATGTCAATTGGATCGTGCCTCATGTTGAATATCCACTTTTGAAACCCTCACAGTGGCCAAAATTGTCATTTTTACAGAGCTTTGCTTACTCAAAAGCTTCCATTTTGACCAATTTCAGGCACCGAAAGGACTTTAAACACACTTATTTTAGTTGAACAAGTCAAAATTCACATCCAACAGGCATTTAGAGTCAAAAGATTAAAAGTTAAAATTTCATCCATGTTGACCATTTTGGGAAAGTTCGACAGGTCCGGAGTCATCGTTTTTCATAGGAAAATCGATTTTTTCGAGTGCACCAAAAATGATTCAAAATGTCAACTGGATTGTCCCTCATGTTGAATAACCACTTTTGAAACCCTCACAGTGACCAAAATTGGCATTTTTACAGAGTTTTGCTTACTCAAAAGCTTCCATTTTGAGGAATTTAAGTCACCGAAATGACTTTAAACACACTTATTTTAGTTGAACAAGTCATAATTCACATCCAACAGTCATTTAGGGTCAAAAGATTAAAAGTTAAAATTTCATCCATGTTGACCATTTTGGAAAAGTTCGACAGGTCCGGAGTCATCGTTTTTCATCAGAAAATGTATGTTTTGGAGTGTACCAAAAATTATTCAAAATGTCAATTGGATCGTGCCTCATGTTGAATAACCACTTTTGAAACCCTCACAGTGACCAAAATTGCCATTTTTACAGAGATTTGCTTACTCAAAAGCTTCCATTTTGACCAATTTCAGGCACCAAAATGACTTTAAACACACTTTTTTTAGTTGAACAAGTCAAAATTCACATCCAACGGGCATTTAGAGTCAACAGATTAAAAGTTAAAATTTCATCATGTTGACCATTTTGGGAAAGTTCGAGAGGTCTGGAGTCATAGTTTTTCATCAGAAAATGGATTTTTTGTAGTGTACCAAAAATGATTCAAAATGTCAATTGGATCGTGCCTCATGTTGAATATCCACTTTTGAAACCCTCACAGTGGCCAAAATTGTCATTTTTACAGAGCTTTGCTTACTCAAAAGCTTCCATTTTGACCAATTTCAGGCACCGAAAGGACTTTAAACACACTTATTTTAGTTGAACAAGTCAAAATTCACATCCAACAGGCATTTAGAGTCAAAAGATTAAAAGTTAAAATTTCATCCATGTTGACCATTTTGGGAAAGTTCGACAGGTCCGGAGTCATCGTTTTTCATAGGAAAATCGATTTTTTCGAGTGCACCAAAAATGATTCAAAATGTCAACTGGATTGTCCCTCATGTTGAATAACCACTTTTGAAACCCTCACAGTGACCAAAATTGGCATTTTTACAGAGTTTTGCTTACTCAAAAGCTTCCATTTTGAGCAATTTAAGTCACCGAAATGACTTTAAACACACTTATTTTAGTTGAACAAGTCATAATTCACATCCAACAGTCATTTAGGGTCAAAAGATTAAAAGTTAAAATTTCATCCATGTTGACCATTTTGGAAAAGTTCGACAGGTCCGGAGTCATCGTTTTTCATCAGAAAATTTATGTTTTGGAGTGTACCAAAAATTATTCAAAATGTCAATTGGATCGTGCCTCATGTTGAATAACCACTTTTGAAACCCTCACAGTGACCAAAATTGCCATTTTTACAGAGATTTGCTTACTCAAAAGCTTCCATTTTGACCAATTTCAGGCACCAAAATGACTTTAAACACACTTTTTTTAGTTGAACAAGTCAAAATTCACATCCAACGGGCATTTAGAGTCAACAGATTAAAAGTTAAAATTTCATCATGTTGACCATTTTGGGAAAGTTCGAGAGGTCTGGAGTCATAGTTTTTCATCAGAAAATTGATTTTTTTGGAGTGTACCAAAAATGATTCAAAATGTCAATTGGAACGTGCCTCATGTTGAATAACCACTTTTGAAACCCTCACTATGGCCAAAATTTTCATTTTTACAGAGCTTTGCTTACTCGAAAGCTTCCATTTTGACCAATTTCAGGCACCGAAAGGACTTTAAACACACTTATTTTAGTTGAACATGTCAAAATTCACATCCAACAGGCATTTAGAGTCAAAAGATTAAAAGTTAAAATTTCATCCAAGTTGACCATTTTGGGAAAGTTCGACAGGTCCGGAGTCATCGTTTTTCATCAGAAAATTGATTTTTTGGAGTGTACCAAAAATGATTCTAAATGTCAATTGGATCGTGCCTCATGTTGAATATCCACTTTTGAAACCCTCACAGTGACCAAAATTGCCATTTTTACAGAGTTCTGCTTACTCAAAAGCTTCCATTTTGAGCAATTTCAGGCACCGAAATGACTTTAAACACACTTATTTTAGTTGAACAAGTCATAATTCACATCCAACAGTCATTTAGAGTCTAAAGATTAAATGTTAAAATTTCATCCATATTGACCATTTTGGGAAAGTTCGACAGGTCGTTTTTCATCAGAAAATTGATTTTTTGGAGTGTACCAAAAATGATTCAAAATGTCAATTGGATCGTGCCTCATGTTGAATAACCGCTTTTGAAACCCTCACAGTGACCAAAACTGCCATTTTTACAGAGCTTTGCTTACTTAAAGGCTTCCATTTTGACCAATTTCAGGCACCGAAATGACTTTAAACACACTTATTTTAGTTGAACAAGTCAAAATTCTCATCCAACAGGCATTTAGAGTCAAAAGATTAAAAGTTAAAATTTCATCCATATTGACCATTTTGGGAAAGTTCGACAGGTCCGGAATCATCGTTTTTCATCGGAAAATCGATTTTTTGGAGTGTACCAAAAATGATTCAAAATGTCAAATGGATTGTGCCTCATGTTGAATAACCACTTTTGAAACCCTCACAATGACCAAAATCGCCATTTTTACAGAGTTTTGCTTACTCAAAAGCTTCCATTTTGACCAATTTCAGGCACCGAAAGGACTTTAAACACACTTATTTTAGTTGAACAAGTCAAAATTCACATCCAACGGGCATTTAGAGTCAACAGATTAAAAGTTAAAATGTCATCATGTTGACCATTTTGGGAAAGTTCGACAAGTCCGGAGTCATCGTTTTTCATCGGAAAATTGATTTTTTGGAGTGTACCAAAAATGATTCAAAATGTCAATTGGATCGTGCCTATGTTGAATAACCACTTTTGAAACCCTCACAATGACCAAAATTGCCATTTTTACAGAGTTTTGCTTACTCAAAAGCTTCCATTTTGACCAATTTCAGACACCGAAAGGACTTTAAACACACTTATTTTAGTTGAACAAGTCAAAATTCACATCCAACGGGCATTTAGAGTCAACAGATTAAAAGTTAAAATTTCATCATGTTGACCATTTTGGGAAAGTTCGACAGGTCCGGAGTCATCGTTTTTCATCAGAAAATTGATTTTTTGGAGTGTACCAAAAATGATTCTAAATGTCAATTGGATCGTGCCTCATGTTGAATATCCACTTTTGAAACCCTCACAGTGACCAAAATTGCCATTTTTACCGAGTTTTGCTTACTCAAGAGCTTCCATTTTGAGCAATTTCAGGCACCGAAATGACTTTAAACACACTTATTTTAGTTGAACAAGTCATAATTCACATCCAACAGTCATTTAGAGTCTAAAGATTAAATGTTAAAATTTCATCCATATTGACCATTTTGGGAAAGTTCGACAGGTCGTTTTTCATCAGAAAATTTATTTTTTGGAGTGTACCAAAAATGATTCAAAATGTCAATTGGATCGTGCCTCATGTTGAATAACCGCTTTTGAAACCCTCACAGTGACCAAAACTGCCATTTTTACAGAGCTTTGCTTACTTAAAGGCTTCCATTTTGACCAATTTCAGGCACCGAAATGACTTTATACACACTTATTTTAGTTGAACAAGTCAAAATTCTCATCCAACAGGCATTTAGAGTCAAAAGATTAAAAGTTAAAATTTCATCCATATTGACCATTTTGGGAAAGTTCGACAGGTCCGGAGTCATCGTTTTTCATCGGAAAATCGATTTTTTGGAGTGTACCAAAAATGATTCAAAATGTCAACTGGATTGTGCCTCATGTTGAATAACCACTTTTGAAACCCTCACAATGACCAAAATCGCCATTTTTACAGAGTTTTGCTTACTCAAAAGCTTCCATTTTGACCAATTTCAGGCACCGAAAGGACTTTAAACACACTTATTTTAGTTGAACAAGTCAAAATTCACATCCAACGGGCATTTAGAGTCAACAGATTAAAAGTTAAAATTTCATCCATGTTGACCATTTTGGGAAATTCGACAGGTCCGGAGTCATCGTTTTTCATCAGAAAATTGATTTTTTGGAGTGTACCAAAAATGATTCAAAATGTCAATTGGATTGTGCCTCATGTTGAATAACCACTTTTGACACCCTCACAGTGACCAAAATTGCCATTTTTACAGAGCTTTGCTTACTTAAAAGCTTCCATTTTGACCAATTTCAGGCACCGAAATGACTTTAAACACACTTATTTTAGTTGAACAAGTCAAAATTCACATCCAATAGGCATTTAGAGTCAAAAGATTAAAAGTTAAAATTTCATCCATGTTGACCATTTTGGGAAAGTTCGACAGGTCCGGAGTAATCGTTTTTCATCAGAAAATTGATTTTTTGTAGTGTACCAAAAATGATTCAAAATGTCAATTGGATCGTGCCTCATGTTGAATATCCACTTTTGAAACCCTCACAGTGGCCAAAATTGTCATTTTTACAGAGCTTTGCTTACTCAAAAGCTTACATTTTGACCAATTTCAGGCACCGAAAAGACTTTAAACACACTTATTTTAGTTGAACAAGTCAAAATTCACATCCAACAGGCATTTAGAGTCAAAAGATTAAAAGTTAAAATTTCATCCATGTTGACCATTTTGGGAAAGTTCGACAGGTCCGGAGTCATCGTTTTTCATAGGAAAATCGATTTTTTCGAGTGCACCAAAAATGATTCAAAATGTCAACTGGATTGTCCCTCATGTTGAATAACCACTTTTGAAACCCTCACAGTGACCAAAATTGGCATTTTTACAGAGTTTTGCTTACTCAAAAGCTTCCATTTTGAGCAATTTAAGTCACCGAAATGACTTTAAACACACTTATTTTAGTTGAACAAGTCATAATTCACATCCAACAGTCATTTAGGGTCAAAAGATTAAAAGTTAAAATTTCATCCATGTTGACCATTTTGGAAAAGTTCGACAGGTCCGGATCATCGTTTTTCATCAGAAAATTTATTTTTTGGAGTGTACCAAAAATGATTCAAAATGTAAATTGGATCGTGCCTCATGTTGAATAACCACTTTTGAAACCCTCACAGTGACCAAAATTGCCATTTTTACAGAGATTTGCTTACTCAAAAGCTTCCATTTTGACCAATTTCAGGCACCAAAATGACTTTAAACACACTTTTTTTAGTTGAACAAGTCAAAATTCACATCCAACAGGCATTTAGAGTCAAAAGATTAAAAGTTAAAATTTCATCCATGTTGACCATTTTGGAAAAGTTCGACAGGTCCGGAGTAATCGTTTTTCATCAGAAAATTGATTTTTTGTAGTGTACCAAAAATGATTCAAAATGTCAATTGGATCGTGCCTCATGTTGAATATCCACTTTTGAAACCCTCACAGTGGCCAAAATTGTCATTTTTACAGAGCTTTGCTTACTCAAAAGCTTCCATTTTGACCAATTTCAGGCACCGAAAGGACTTTAAACACACTTATTTTAGTTGAACAAGTCAAAATTCACATCCAACAGGCATTTAGAGTCAAAAGATTAAAAGTTAAAATTTCATCCATGTTGACCATTTTGGGAAAGTTCGACAGGTCCGGAGTAATCGTTTTTCATCAGAAAATTGATTTTTTGTAGTGTACCAAAAATGATTCAAAATGTCAATTGGATCGTGCCTCATGTTGAATATCCACTTTTGAAACCCTCACAGTGGCCAAAATTGTCATTTTTACAGAGCTTTGCTTACTCAAAAGCTTCCATTTTGACCAATTTCAGGCACCGAAATGACTTTAAACACACTTATTTTAGTTGAACAAGTCAAAATTCACATCCAATAGGCATTTAGAGTCAAAAGATTAAAAGTTAAAATTTCATCCATGTTGACCATTTTGGGAAAGTTCGACAGGTCCGGAGTCATCGTTTTTCATAGGAAAATCGAGTTTTTTCGAGTGCACCAAAAATGATTCAAAATGTCAACTGGATTGTCCCTCATGTTGAATAACCACTTTTGAAACCCTCACAGTGACCAAAATTGGCATTTTTACAGAGTTTTGCTTACTCAAAAGCTTCCATTTTGAGCAATTTAAGTCACCGAAATGACTTTAAACACACTTATTTTAGTTGAACAAGTCATAATTCACATCCAACAGTCATTTAGGGTCAAAAGATTAAAAGTTAAAATTTCATCCATGTTGACCATTTTGGAAAAGTTCGACAGGTCCGGAGTCATCGTTTTTCATCAGAAAATTGATTTTTTGGAGTGTACCAAAAATGATTCAAAATGTCAATTGGATCGTGCCTCATGTTGAATAACCGCTTTTGAAACCCTCACAGTGACCAAAACTGCCATTTTTACAGAGCTTTGCTTACTTAAAGGCTTCCATTTTGACCAATTTCAGGCACCGAAATGACTTTAAACACACTTATTTTAGTTGAACAAGTCAAAATTCTCATCCAACAGGCATTTAGAGTCAAAAGATTAAAAGTTAAAATTTCATCCATATTGACCATTTTGGGAAAGTTCGACAGGTCCGGAATCATCGTTTTTCATCGGAAAATCGATTTTTTGGAGTGTACCAAAAATGATTCAAAATGTCAAATGGATTGTGCCTCATGTTGAATAACCACTTTTGAAACCCTCACAATGACCAAAATTGCCATTTTTACAGAGTTTTGCTTACTCAAAAGCTTCCATTTTGACCAATTTCAGGCACCGAAAGGACTTTAAACACACTTATTTTAGTTGAACAAGTCAAAATTCACATCCAACGGGCATTTAGAGTCAACAGATTAAAAGTTAAAATGTCATCATGTTGACCATTTTGGGAAAGTTCGACAAGTCCGGAGTCATCGTTTTTCATCGGAAAATTGATTTTTTGGAGTGTACCAAAAATGATTCAAAATGTCAATTGGATCGTGCCTCATGTTGAATAACCACTTTTGAAACCCTCACAATGACCAAAATTGCCATTTTTACAGAGTTTTGCTTACTCAAAAGCTTCCATTTTGACCAATTTCAGACACCGAAAGGACTTTAAACACACTTATTTTAGTTGAACAAGTCAAAATTCACATCCAACGGGCATTTAGAGTCAACAGATTAAAAGTTAAAATTTCATCATGTTGACCATTTTGGGAAAGTTCGACAGGTCCGGAGTCATCGTTTTTCATCAGAAAATTGATTTTTTGGAGTGTACCAAAAATGATTCTAAATGTCAATTGGATCGTGCCTCATGTTGAATATCCACTTTTGAAACCCTCACAGTGACCAAAATTGCCATTTTTACAGAGTTTTGCTTACTCAAAAGCTTCCATTTTGAGCAATTTCAGGCACCGAAATGACTTTAAACACACTTATTTTAGTTGAACAAGTCATAATTCACATCCAACAGTCATTTAGAGTCTAAAGATTAAATGTTAAAATTTCATCCATATTGACCATTTTGGGAAAGTTCGACAGGTCGTTTTTCATCAGAAAATTGATTTTTTGGAGTGTACCAAAAATGATTCAAAATGTCAATTGGATCGTGCCTCATGTTGAATAACCGCTTTTGAAACCCTCACAGTGACCAAAACTGCCATTTTTACAGAGCTTTGCTTACTTAAAGGCTTCCATTTTGACCAATTTCAGGCACCGAAATGACTTTAAACACACTTATTTTAGTTGAACAAGTCAAAATTCTCATCCAACAGGCATTTAGAGTCAAAAGATTAAAAGTTAAAATTTCATCCATATTGACCATTTTGGGAAAGTTCGACAGGTCCGGAGTCATCGTTTTTCATCGGAAAATCGATTTTTTGGAGTGTACCAAAAATGATTCAAAATGTCAACTGGATTGTGCCTCATGTTGAATAACCACTTTTGAAACCCTCACAATGACCAAAATCGCCATTTTTACAGAGTTTTGCTTACTCAAAAGCTTCCATTTTGACCAATTTCAGGCACCGAAAGGACTTTAAACACACTTATTTTAGTTGAACAAGTCAAAATTCACATCCAACGGGCATTTAGAGTCAACAGATTAAAAGTAAAAATTTCATCATGTTGACCATTTTGGGAAAGTTCGACAAGTCCGGAGTCATCGTTTTTCATCGGAAAATTGATTTTTTGGAGTGTACCAAAAATGATTCAAAATGTCAATTGGATCGTGCCTCATGTTGAATAACCACTTTTGAAACCCTCACAGTGACCAAAATTTCAATTTTTACAGAGCTTTGCTTACTCAAAAGCTTCCATTTTGACCAATATCAGGATCCGAAATGACTTTAAACACACTTTTTTTAGTTGAACAAGTCATAATTCACATCCAACAGTCATTTAGAGTCAAAAGAGTAACAGTTAAAATTTCATCCATGTTGACCATTTTGGGAAATTCGACAGGTCCGGAGTCATCGTTTTTCATCTGAAAATTGATTTTTTGGAGTGTACCAAAAATGATTAAAAATGTCTATTGGATCGTGCCTCATGTTGAATAACCACTTTTGAAACCCTCACAGTGGCCAAAATTGTCATTTTTACAGAGCATTGCTTACTCAAAAGCTTCCATTTTGACCAATTTCAGGCACCGAAAGGACTTTAAACACACTTATTTTAGTTGAACAAGTCAAAATTCACATCCAACGGGCATTTAGAGTCAACAGATTAAAAGTTAAAATTTCATCATGTTGACCATTTTGGGAAAGTTCGACAAGTCCGGAGTCATCGTTTTTCATCGGAAAATTGATTTTTTGGAGTGTACCAAAAATGATTCAAAATGTCAATTGGATCGTGCCTCATGTTGAATAACCACTTTTGAAACCCTCACAATGACCAAAATCGCCATTTTTACAGAGTTTTGCTTACTCAAAAGCTTCCATTTTGACCAATTTCAGGCACCGAAAGGACTTTAAACACACTTATTTTAGTTGAACAAGTCAAAATTCACATCCAACGGGCATTTAGAGTCAACAGATTAAAAGTAAAAATTTCATCATGTTGACCATTTTGGGAAAGTTCGACAAGTCCGGAGTCATCGTTTTTCATCGGAAAATTGATTTTTTGGAGTGTACCAAAAATGATTCAAAATGTCAATTGGATCGTGCCTCATGTTGAATAACCACTTTTGAAACCCTCACAGTGACCAAAATTTCAATTTTTACAGAGCTTTGCTTACTCAAAAGCTTCCATTTTGACCAATATCAGGATCCGAAATGACTTTAAACACACTTTTTTAGTTGAACAAGTCATAATTCACATCCAACAGTCATTTAGAGTCAAAAGAGTAACAGTTAAAATTTCATCCATGTTGACCATTTTGGGAAATTCGACAGGTCCGGAGTCATCGTTTTTCATCTGAAAATTGATTTTTTGGAGTGTACCAAAAATGATTAAAAATGTCTATTGGATCGTGCCTCATGTTGAATAACCACTTTTGAAACCCTCACAGTGGCCAAAATTGTCATTTTTACAGAGCATTGCTTACTCAAAAGCTTCCATTTTGACCAATTTCAGGCACCGAAAGGACTTTAAACACACTTATTTTAGTTGAACAAGTCAAAATTCACATCCAACGGGCATTTAGAGTCAACAGATTAAAAGTTAAAATTTCATCATGTTGACCATTTTGGGAAAGTTCGACAAGTCCGGAGTCATCGTTTTTCATCGGAAAATTGATTTTTTGGAGTGTACCAAAAATGATTCAAAATGTCAATTGGATCGTGCCTCATGTTGAATAAACACTTTTGAAACCCTCACAGTGACCAAAATTGCCATTTTTACAGAGCTTTGCTTACTCAAAAGCTTCCATTTTGACCAATATCAGGCTCCGAAATGACTTTAAACACACTTATTTTAGTTAAACAAGTCAAAATTCTCATACAACAGGCATTTAGAGTCAAAAGAGTAAAAGTTAAAATTTCATCCATGTTGACCATTTTGGGAAATTCGACAGGTCCGGAGTCATCGTTTTTCATCAGAAAATTGATTTTTTGGAGTGTACCAAAAATGATTCAAAATGTCAATTGGATTGTGCCTCATGTTGAATAACCACTTTTGACACCCTCACAGTGACCAAAATTGCCATTTTTACAGAGCTTTGCTTACTTAAAAGCTTCCATTTTGACCAATTTCAGGCACCGAAATGACTTTAAACACACTTATTTTAGTTGAACAAGTCAAAATTCACATCTGTTAGAAGCGGCTGTCTCTAGTTGGCAGAGGTATACACTTCTGACAAATAGGGACACACCTTTTCTAGTCAGGGCAAGGAGATCACACACTTAGATAACCCCTGCTCACCCCCTTGGTAGCTTGGCAAAGCAGACAGGCTTATCTCAGAGGCAGTGCGTTAAGCATTTATGACCACATACAGTAATAAAGTGAATACACTACAAATGGACACGACACAGTAGTATTATAAAAATAAGTATTTTTATATAAGGTTTAGCACAAGACCAAATAACGACAAAAATATACCACAGTCTTAATAAATACTCTTGGAAGGAAAAATAATAGTTCAAGCACGGTTTCTTCTTAGCACAAAAGTCTTTAGTATCAAAAGCAACTCTTCTTCTCTAAAACACAGTTCTTGGCAACAATGTAACCCACACGGGAGTCACACGACGTCGAGGCAAAGTTAATCCAAAGGTTCGGCGTCGACCGCGAGGAGCGCTACGTCGAGCCCGGAGTCGCACAGACCCCAACAACACAGTACCTTGGAAAAGTGAAGCACTCGATCATCAGCGGCGTCGAGATGTCCGGCGTCGCGTCTTCGGCGTCGATCGGGCCTCGGAGTCGGGGCGATCTGCAGCGGCGTCGACCGAAGTCAGGCGGGAGCAGCGCTCACGGGATGAAGCAGGATACGGCGTCGTCGATGTCGATGTTGCAAGAGTGAGCAGCGCTCACGGCGTCGAGAGGGCTCGAAGTCGATGCGATCAGCGGCGGTGCAGACACGGGGTCACTTGGAGCTGGAGCCGAACTCACTACTCACTGGCGTTGCTGCTGGCGTCGATCGGGCCCGGCGGCCGGCGTCGAGGAAGCGGGACACTGGAGCCGTTACTCACGATGTCGAGCTGGATTCGGCGGCGTCCGTCGGCGTCGAGATTGCTGGATTCTTTCAGAGGTGCTGGATTCACAAATTCCAGCAAATAGCACTTTAAGCAGATGAAGTCCTTTAGCCCTGTGACTTCAACAGGAGACTGGCACTCTTCCAGCCCTTGGAGATTTTCTTAGCAAAGAGTGAGAGTACACACAAAGTTCCTCTCTCCTGGTTCCTTGGCAAAAATAAAGAAGCAATGCAGGATTCCCCCAACAAACAGCACTCTGGCAGAAGGGGTAGGCAGTCCTTAGATCAGCAGGCTTCTTGTCCTTGGTTCAGGTTTCCTTGTCAGAAGTGATCTGAATTCTTGGTTCAGGGGTCCTTCTCTTATACCCCTTTTTGGCTTTGATCCCTTTGTCCATGCAGGGGAATTTCCCCCCATCCTGGGTTTGTTGTGGGTGTTGCCAGGCTGAAGCACCTGGCCTATTCACTGGGCAGGGCAGAGTCCTCAGCCGCTCAGCAGGAGCGGAGCCAGCATTGTCACTGGCAGGGGCAGGGCCATCAGCTGCCCGGCAGGAGGCGGGCCAGGAAAGTCCCAGGCAAGCACAGAGTCATCAGTCGCCTGGCAGTGGGGCGGAGCCAACATTGTATCAGGCAGGGCAGGCTATCAAGAGCTACTCTTCCCCTACTCTCAATGCAAATGCCCCACTCATCCCACACTGACTCATTCAGACTCTCTGGAGCCACCCAGCTCCTGTCACACACACACCAGAACCAGCAGAGACCGGTAGACAGTTAGACAAGAAAATAGCTACTTTCTAAAAGTGCTATTTTCAAACACAGAGTCCAAAAACCATCCACACAAACGGATGCGTTATTAAACCCTGAGTTCAGGGATACCAAACTCGACATTGCACCATGCTCCCCGAGCCCGCTAGGATTATAACGTTAATAATCCTGGCAGCCCATTCTAACTGATGGAGAGCAGGCTACCTTACAATAGTGAAAAACGACTATGGATGTAATTCACTATTAGGACATGCCAACCTTGTCAGGCTTGTCCTACCTTATGCTTACAATGCACCCTGCCCGTGGGCCTACCATAGGGGTGACTAACATGAAGTTAAGGGAAGGTTTAGGGACTGGCAAGTAGGTGTACGTGCGCAGTCCTCGTGACAGTCAGACTGTACGTGGTCTGGCAATGGCAGACCTTCAGACATACTTTTACTAGGCCGCTCTTGTGGGTGGCACAACATGTGCTGCAAGCCCACTAGCAGCATTTGTATTTACAAGCCCTGGCACTCCTGGTGCACTCTACTAGGGACTGATAGTAAACCAAATAAGCCAAACATGGAAGTCAATCAATACAGCAATTTCACATAGGGAGCACTTGCACTGTGGCACTGATCAGCAGTGGCACAGTGCCCAAAGCATATACCAGCAAAAACATCGTAAACAGAGGAGGCAAACAGAAAAAATGGAGGAGAGACTCATGCCAATGATGCCAGGTCTAACACGTGTCCCCTCCAGCTGAAATGTGGGGAGAACTACCCTTACCCTAGGGAGTCCTCATCACTAAGGCGGAAAAATCTGGACAGACCATCAGCATTGGCGTGATCTGTGCCAGGGCGGTGTTCCACCGTGAAGTCCATCCCCTGTAGGGAAATGGACCACCTCAACAGCTTTGGATTCTCACCCCTCATCTGCATCAACCATCTGAGGGGCCTGTGGTCTGTCTGCACCCGGAAGTGAGTCCCAAACAGGTAGGGTCTCAGCTTTTTCAGTGCCCAGACCACAGCAAATGCTTCTCTCTCTATCGCACTCCACCTCTGTTCCCTGGGAAGTAACCTCCTGCTGATGAAGGCTACAGGTAAGTCTCGGCCCTCTTCATTCACCTGAGCTAGAACAGCCCCCACGCCATGCTCTGAAGCGTCCGTCTGGACAACAAATTCTTTCGAAAAGTCGGGTGCCTGGAGTATGGGTGCTGTGCACATTGCAGTTTTCAGGGTGTCAAAGGCCGTCTGACAGGCGTCAGTCCAGTTCACAAGTCGTGGCTGCTTCCTGGAAGTCAGCGAAGTCAAGGGGTGCACAATGTTACCATAATCCTTGACAAACCTCCTGTAGTAACCCGTGAGACCCAAGAAAGCTCTCACCTGAGTCTGGGTTTTGGGCGGTGCCCATGCCAGGATGGTATCAATCTTGGGTTGCAGGGGGGCCACCTTGCCGCTCCCTACTTGGTGCCCCAAGTACACCACTGAACCCTGCCCAATCTGGCACTTACTGGCTTTGATTGTGAGGCCTGCTCTGCGCAGGGCCAACAACACTTCCTGGAGGTGGCACAAGTGTTCTTGCCAGCTGGCGCTGAACACTGCTATGTCGTCCAGGTAGGCGGCACTGAAATCCTCCAGTCCAGCCAAGACCTGGTTGACCAACCTCTGGAAGGTGGCAGGGGCATTCTTCATCCCAAAGGGCATAACCCGGAACTGGTAGTGCCCATCTGGTGTGGAGAATGCTGACCTCTCCTTTGCCCCATCGGTCAAGGCGATCTGCCAGTACCCAGACGTTAGATCAAACGTACTAAGGTACTGGGCAGCCCCTAACCGATCGATGAGCTCATCAGCTCTGGGGATGGGGTGCGCGTCAGTCTTCGTGACTGAATTGAGTCCTCGGTAATCCACACAGAACCGAAGTTCCGGTGAAGCACCAGGCGCTGCAGCCTTTGGAACCAAGACCACGGGGCTGGCCCAAGGACTGCTAGAGGACTCAACCACCCCTAGGGCAAACATCTTGGAGACCTCCTCCTTGATGTATGCTCTGACCTTGTCAGTCACTCTGTAAGCCTTGTGCTTGACAGGAGTGCTGTCCCCGGTGTCTACATCATGGACACACCACTGAGTAACACCAGGAATCAAGGAAAACAGATCAGGGAATTGCCCCAACAAATGGCGACAATCCTGCTGCTGTTCAGGGGTCAGTGTGTCAGAGAGGACAACACCATCCACTGACCCATCTTGCTCTTTGGCATACAGGAGGTCAGGAAGAGGCTCACTCTCCTCCTCCATTCCAGCATCTGTAGCTAGGAGCATGCCCACTTCGGACCTTTCTAAGTGGGGCTTCAACCGGTTGACATGCAGGACCCGCAAGGGGTTCCTGGGAGACTTTAAATCCACCAGGTAGGTGACATCGCTCTTCTTCTCCACAACCTCGAATGGTCCAGTCCACCTGTCCTTGAGCGCACAAGGTTCCACAGGGGACATGACCCAAACTTTCTGTCCAGGCTGAAGCTCTACCAGAGTGGCCCTCTGGTCGTACCACCGCTTCATCTCCTCCTGGCTGGCCTCCAGATTTGCCTGAGCAAGATCCCTGAAGCGCCTAGTCTGGTCCCTAAAGGCCAGCATGTAACTGTATACATCCTGGGGAGGTTTCCTGGGAGATTGCTCCCAGCCTTCTTTGACCAGACTTAAAGGTCCTCTTACCGGGTGACCATACAAAAGCTCAAAGGGGCTGAACCCTAGAGACTTCTGTGGCACCTCACGATAAGCAAACAACAGGCATGGCAAGAGGACGTCCCATTTACGCCTCATTGGTTCTTCAAGACCCATAATCATGCCCTTAAGGGTACGGTTGAACCTTTCAACCAACCCGTTACCTTGAGGGTGGTAAGGAGTGGTGAACTTATAAGTTACCCCACACTCCTTCCACAGAGACTTCATATAGTTGGAAATGAAGTTGGTGCCCCGGTCTGACACCACCTCTCTGGGGAACCCCATTCGGGAGAAAACACCCATTAGTGCCCGTCCCACCACGGGGGCAGTCACTGTTCTGAGAGGGATGGCTTCCGGGTACCGTGTGGCATGGTCCACCAAGACCAGGATGAACCTGTTGCCCAGGGCTGTCTTGGGGTCCAGTGGCCCAACAATGTCAATCCCCACCCGGTCAAAGGGGGTACTGACCACGGGAAAAGGTTGGAGGGGAGCCTTCTGCTTCCGCCCGCTTTTCCCACTTGCCTGGCAAGTCTGACAGGTCTTGCAATGGACATCTGTGTCCCTTCGCATCTGAGGCCAATAGAAATGGGTGACAAGCCTGTCATAGGTCTTGTCCTGCCCCAGATGTCCAGCTAAAGGAACGTCATGAGCCAAACCCAGTAGGAAGGCTCTGAAGCGCTGGGGTACCACCAGCACACGGGCTGACCCAGGCTCAGCAGCCTTAGGCTCGCTATACAGGAGGTCGTTCTCCCAGTACACAAAATGTGACCCTGACTGATCACCTGAGGTTTGGGCTGAGGCCTGCTGCCTCATACCCACAAGAGAAGGGCACACTTTCTGTTCTGCACAGAATTCCTCCCTGGAGGGACCACCATCCTGCTGCCAATGGGTCAGCTCGGGCAGGTCTCCCAGTTCGGCAACTTGTTCACCTGTGGGTTCCAGGGCATCCCCCTCGAGGTCTGCCTCCTCCTGGACCACGGGAACTACGGGGGACGGTTTCCCGCGCCCCCTGCCTCTTCTCTTCACAGCTGGGTCCTGGGCCATACTTTCAGGCTCCAGAACCCCATCAACACCCTTACTTGCTGTCATGGATCGAGTGGTTGCACACACCCACTCTGGCACACCCAACATTTTCAAATGTGTCTCCCTCTCCACCTTAGCCCAAGGGGAGTCTTCCAAATCATTGCCCAGGAGACAATCAACAGGCATGGCGGGCCTCACAGCAACCTGAAGAGTACCCGAAACTCCCCCCCATTCAAAGGAAACTTGAGCTACCTCACACTCTTTCTGGGAGTTGTCAGCAGCTATCACAGGGTAGAATGCGTGGGGAACAACCTGCTCTCTGGACACCAAGTGACACTTGACAGCTGTCACACTCGCTCCGGTGTCTCTGAGAGCTTCCACTCTATGGCCATTAATGGTCACCCACTGCCTATATTTCTTAGTGTTACTAGGCAGAGGGGGTGGAGGGACCAATTCCATGTCTCCTAGAGAGACCAGGGACATCTCCGCGGGACCCTCCCCACCATGGGCAACCATCTCCTCCCCTCCCAGAGCTACACTAGCCAACTGACGGGGTGGTGCACTGGGTAGTGCACCAGACTTCTTCAAGGGACACTGAGGGTCATAAAAACGGTGTCCTACCTGCTTACAAACGAAGCAGGTCAGTGGGCCCCTATGACCAGGTTTACCTGGCGGGGCCTCTGATTTCTTCACAGGGGGAGGCTGGGAACCTTTCCCTTGGTTCCCTTGGGGATTACTTTGGGGCCCTTTCTGGGACTCCTTCTGTTTACCCTTGTCCCCCCCACTCTTCTGCTGGGGACCCTGCCCACCTTTGGCTGAGTCTCCCACTGGACCCTTGTGGACCCTGGTACTGACCCAGCGGTCCGCCTCTTCAGCAAGTTTTCTAGGGTTAGATATCTTGCTATCAATAAGGTGCTGGCGCAGCTCTGGAAAACAGTTATTAGACAAGTGCTCCCAAGCAAACAAATCATAAAGAGCATCATAACTTTCCACTTTGCTGCCCTTTACCCAACCATCCATGGCTCTGCAAATATATGACACATACTCCACCCACGTGGTACCAGGCAACTTCTTACATTCTCTAAAGGCCTGTCTGTACTTTTCTGGGGTTAGGCCATACCTTAACATTAAAGCATCTTTCATATGAGCATAAGACGTCCTATTCTCAACAGGCATGTCTAACAGGGTATCTCTTCCCTCATTCACAAAGCGACCCCACAACCCCGCTCCCCAAAGCTTTAAACCACTGGCCAATATCCTCATTCTTCTGAAAATCTTTGATCACATCTTTGGGAAAATAAAACCTACTTTCTGCAGGCACAGATGGGACGCTGCCACCAGAGGGATTCAATTCTAACTCCTTAGCTTTGAGCTCCATGTCCCTCACCATTTTCTCACGCTCAAAAGCTAGCTTCTCTCTTTCAAACTCTAATCTTTTGATCTCCAAATCAGCTTCTCTCCTGCCTCTTGCATTCTCTATCTCCAACTGCCCATTTATCTTAAGTTTTGCCATTTCCACGTTGTAGGCTCGCTCCTTCGCCCTTTCTTCTCTTTCTTCAGGGGAAAGACCTTTGGAGGAAACACTGCTGCCAGGAGGGGATACAGGCCCAGTCACGGGCACTTCCTCCTCCCCTTCCTCTGTCGGTCCCACCACCGGATCAGAGGGATTTCTGGCCTCTAACCAGGCTTCCAATGCTTTGAAATATTCTGCTTTCTTGGAGAGGCCTGGAGTAGGGACTTTCAATTGTTTGCAAAAGTGTTTCAGCTCCTTTAAGGAATAACCATTTATCTTACTCCTATCAAATTCCTCCACAACAGCAACAACAGGTGTAGTGCTTCCAGCAGTACTCATGGTCAAAACTGGCAGTTTCAAAAATCAAGCTTCAGGAAAAGCGGAGAACAAAAATAGAATATCCAACCAAAACAGATTGTGGCTGCGCTATGGTCTGCTTTCACTATGTAGCGCACACTAATCACTGCACATGGGTCATAAATGCAAAGTTCAAAATCCCACCGCTGACCCACCAATGTTAGAAGCGGCTGTCTCTAGTTGGCAGAGGTATACACTTCTGACAAATAGGGACACACCTTTTCTAGTCAGGGCAAGGAGATCACACACTTAGATAACCCCTGCTCACCCCCTTGGTAGCTTGGCAAAGCAGACAGGCTTATCTCAGAGGCAGTGCGTTAAGCATTTATGACCACATACAGTAATAAAGTGAATACACTACAAATGGACACGACACAGTAGTATTATAAAAATAAGTATTTTTATATAAGGTTTAGCACAAGACCAAATAACGACAAAAATATACCACAGTCTTAATAAATACTCTTGGAAGGAAAAATAATAGTTCAAGCACGGTTTCTTCTTAGCACAAAAGTCTTTAGTATCAAAAGCAACTCTTCTTCTCTAAAACACAGTTCTTGGCAACAATGTAACCCACACGGGAGTCACACGACGTCGAGGCAAAGTTAATCCAAAGGTTCGGCGTCGACCGCGAGGAGCGCTACGTCGAGCCCGGAGTCGCACAGACCCCAACAACACAGTACCTTGGAAAAGTGAAGCACTCGATGATCAGCGGCGTCGAGATGTCCGGCGTCGCGTCTTCGGCGTCGATCGGGCCTCGGAGTCGGGGCGATCTGCAGCGGCGTCGACCGAAGTCAGGCGGGAGCAGCGCTCACGGGATGAAGCAGGATACGGCGTCGTCGATGTCGATGTTGCAAGAGTGAGCAGCGCTCACGGCGTCGAGAGGGCTCGAAGTCGATGCGATCAGCGGCGGTGCAGACACGGGGTCACTTGGAGCTGGAGCCGAACTCACTACTCACTGGCGTTGCTGCTGGCGTCGATCGGGCCCGGCGGCCGGCGTCGAGGAAGCGGGACACTGGAGCCGTTACTCACGATGTCGAGCTGGATTCGGCGGCGTCCGTCGGCGTCGAGATTGCTGGATTCTTTCAGAGGTGCTGGATTCACAAATTCCAGCAAATAGCACTTTAAGCAGATGAAGTCCTTTAGCCCTGTGACTTCAACAGGAGACTGGCACTCTTCCAGCCCTTGGAGATTTTCTTAGCAAAGAGTGAGAGTACACACAAAGTTCCTCTCTCCTGGTTCCTTGGCAAAAATAAAGAAGCAATGCAGGATTCCCCCAACAAACAGCACTCTGGCAGAAGGGGTAGGCAGTCCTTAGATCAGCAGGCTTCTTGTCCTTGGTTCAGGTTTCCTTGTCAGAAGTGATCTGAATTCTTGGTTCAGGGGTCCTTCTCTTATACCCCTTTTTGGCTTTGATCCCTTTGTCCATGCAGGGGAATTTCCCCCCATCCTGGGTTTGTTGTGGGTGTTGCCAGGCTGAAGCACCTGGCCTATTCACTGGGCAGGGCAGAGTCCTCAGCCGCTCAGCAGGAGCGGAGCCAGCATTGTCACTGGCAGGGGCAGGGCCATCAGCTGCCTGGCAGGAGGCGGGCCAGGAAAGTCCCAGGCAAGCACAGAGTCATCAGTCGCCTGGCAGGGGGGCGGAGCCAACATTGTATCAGGCAGGGCAGGCTATCAAGAGCTACTCTTCCCCTACTCTCAATGCAAATGCCCCACTCATCCCACACTGACTCATTCAGACTCTCTGGAGCCACCCAGCTCCTGTCACACACACACCAGAACCAGCAGAGACCGGTAGACAGTTAGACAAGAAAATAGCTACTTTCTAAAAGTGCTATTTTCAAACACAGAGTCCAAAAACCATCCACACAAACGGATGCGTTATTAAACCCTGAGTTCAGGGATACCAAACTCGACATTGCACCATGCTCCCCGAGCCCGCTAGGATTATAACGTTAATAATCCTGGCAGCCCATTCTAACTGATGGAGAGCAGGCTACCTTACAATAGTGAAAAACGACTATGGATGTAATTCACTATTAGGACATGCCAACCTTGTCAGGCTTGTCCTACCTTATGCTTACAATGCACCCTGCCCGTGGGCCTACCATAGGGGTGACTAACATGAAGTTAAGGGAAGGTTTAGGGACTGGCAAGTAGGTGTACGTGCGCAGTCCTCGTGACAGTCAGACTGTACGTGGTCTGGCAATGGCAGACCTTCAGACATACTTTTACTAGGCCGCTCTTGTGGGTGGCACAACATGTGCTGCAAGCCCACTAGCAGCATTTGTATTTACAAGCCCTGGCACTCCTGGTGCACTCTACTAGGGACTGATAGTAAACCAAATAAGCCAAACATGGAAGTCAATCAATACAGCAATTTCACATAGGGAGCACTTGCACTGTGGCACTGATCAGCAGTGGCACAGTGCCCAAAGCATATACCAGCAAAAACATCGTAAACAGAGGAGGCAAACAGAAAAAATGGAGGAGAGACTCATGCCAATGATGCCAGGTCTAACACGTGTCCCCTCCAGCTGAAATGTGGGGAGAACTACCCTTACCCTAGGGAGTCCTCATCACTAAGGCGGAAAAATCTGGACAGACCATCAGCATTGGCGTGATCTGTGCCAGGGCGGTGTTCCACCGTGAAGTCCATCCCCTGTAGGGAAATGGACCACCTCAACAGCTTTGGATTCTCACCCCTCATCTGCATCAACCATCTGAGGGGCCTGTGGTCTGTCTGCACCCGGAAGTGAGTCCCAAACAGGTAGGGTCTCAGCTTTTTCAGTGCCCAGACCACAGCAAATGCTTCTCTCTCTATCGCACTCCACCTCTGTTCCCTGGGAAGTAACCTCCTGCTGATGAAGGCTACAGGTAAGTCTCGGCCCTCTTCATTCACCTGAGCTAGAACAGCCCCCACGCCATGCTCTGAAGCGTCCGTCTGGACAACAAATTCTTTCCAAAAGTCGGGTGCCTGGAGTATGGGTGCTGTGCACATTGCAGTTTTCAGGGTGTCAAAGGCCGTCTGACAGGCGTCAGTCCAGTTCACAAGTCGTGGCTGCTTCCTGGAAGTCAGCGAAGTCAAGGGGTGCACAATGTTACCATAATCCTTGACAAACCTCCTGTAGTAACCCGTGAGACCCAAGAAAGCTCTCACCTGAGTCTGGGTTTTGGGCGGTGCCCATGCCAGGATGGTATCAATCTTGGGTTGCAGGGGGGCCACCTTGCCGCTCCCTACTTGGTGCCCCAAGTACACCACTGAACCCTGCCCAATCTGGCACTTACTGGCTTTGATTGTGAGGCCTGCTCTGCGCAGGGCCAACAACACTTCCTGGAGGTGGCACAAGTGTTCTTGCCAGCTGGCGCTGAACACTGCTATGTCGTCCAGGTAGGCGGCACTGAAATCCTCCAGTCCAGCCAAGACCTGGTTGACCAACCTCTGGAAGGTGGCAGGGGCATTCTTCATCCCAAAGGGCATAACCCGGAACTGGTAGTGCCCATCTGGTGTGGAGAATGCTGACCTCTCCTTTGCCCCATCGGTCAAGGCGATCTGCCAGTACCCAGACGTTAGATCAAACGTACTAAGGTACTGGGCAGCCCCTAACCGATCGATGAGCTCATCAGCTCTGGGGATGGGGTGCGCGTCAGTCTTCGTGACTGAATTGAGTCCTCGGTAATCCACACAGAACCGAAGTTCCGGTGAAGCACCAGGCGCTGCAGCCTTTGGAACCAAGACCACGGGGCTGGCCCAAGGACTGCTAGAGGACTCAACCACCCCTAGGGCAAACATCTTGGAGACCTCCTCCTTGATGTATGCTCTGACCTTGTCAGTCACTCTGTAAGCCTTGTGCTTGACAGGAGTGCTGTCCCCGGTGTCTACATCATGGACACACCACTGAGTAACACCAGGAATCAAGGAAAACAGATCAGGGAATTGCCCCAACAAATGGCGACAATCCTGCTGCTGTTCAGGGGTCAGTGTGTCAGAGAGGACAACACCATCCACTGACCCATCTTGCTCTTTGGCATACAGGAGGTCAGGAAGAGGCTCACTCTCCTCCTCCATTCCAGCATCTGTAGCTAGGAGCATGCCCACTTCGGACCTTTCTAAGTGGGGCTTCAACCGGTTGACATGCAGGACCCGCAAGGGGTTCCTGGGAGACTTTAAATCCACCAGGTAGGTGACATCGCTCTTCTTCTCCACAACCTCGAATGGTCCAGTCCACCTGTCCTTGAGCGCACAAGGTTCCACAGGGGACATGACCCAAACTTTCTGTCCAGGCTGAAGCTCTACCAGAGTGGCCCTCTGGTCGTACCACCGCTTCATCTCCTCCTGGCTGGCCTCCAGATTTGCCTGAGCAAGATCCCTGA
This sequence comes from Lissotriton helveticus, assembly GCF_964261635.1. Lineage (NCBI taxonomy): Eukaryota > Metazoa > Chordata > Amphibia > Caudata > Salamandridae > Lissotriton > Lissotriton helveticus. Next base: position 341,670,576 of record NC_136072.1, read on the forward strand.
AGCGCCTAGTCTGGTCCCTAAAGGCCAGCATGTAACTGTATACATCCTGGGGAGGTTTCCTGGGAGATTGCTCCCAGCCTTCTTTGACCAGACTTAAAGGTCCTCTTACCGGGTGACCATACAAAAGCTCAAAGGGGCTGAACCCTAGAGACTTCTGTGGCACCTCACGGTAAGCAAACAACAGGCATGGCAAGAGGACGTCCCATTTACGCCTCATTGGTTCTTCAAGACCCATAATCATGCCCTTAAGGGTACGGTTGAACCTTTCAACCAACCCGTTACCTTGAGGGTGGTAAGGAGTGGTGAACTTATAAGTTACCCCACACTCCTTCCACAGAGACTTCATATAGTTGGAAATGAAGTTGGTGCCCCGGTCTGACACCACCTCTCTGGGGAACCCCATTCGGGAGAAAACACCCATTAGTGCCCGTCCCACCACGGGGGCAGTCACTGTTCTGAGAGGGATGGCTTCCGGGTACCGTGTGGCATGGTCCACCAAGACCAGGATGAACCTGTTGCCCAGGGCTGTCTTGGGGTCCAGTGGCCCAACAATGTCAATCCCCACCCGGTCAAAGGGGGTACTGACCACGGGAAAAGGTTGGAGGGGAGCCTTCTGCTTCCGCCCGCTTTTCCCACTTGCCTGGCAAGTCTGACAGGTCTTGCAATGGACATCTGTGTCCCTTCGCATCTGAGGCCAATAGAAATGGGTGACAAGCCTGTCATAGGTCTTGTCCTGCCCCAGATGTCCAGCTAAAGGAACGTCATGAGCCAAACCCAGTAGGAAGGCTCTGAAGCGCTGGGGTACCACCAGCACACGGGCTGACCCAGGCTCAGCAGCCTTAGGCTCGCTATACAGGAGGTCGTTCTCCCAGTACACAAAATGTGACCCTGACTGATCACCTGAGGTTTGGGCTGAGGCCTGCTGCCTCATACCCACAAGAGAAGGGCACACTTTCTGTTCTGCACAGAATTCCTCCCTGGAGGGACCACCATCCTGCTGCCAATGGGTCAGCTCGGGCAGGTCTCCCAGTTCGGCAACTTGTTCACCTGTGGGTTCCAGGGCATCCCCCTCGAGGTCTGCCTCCTCCTGGACCACGGGAACTACGGGGGACGGTTTCCCGCGCCCCCTGCCTCTTCTCTTCACAGCTGGGTCCTGGGCCATACTTTCAGGCTCCAGAACCCCATCAACACCCTTACTTGCTGTCATGGATCGAGTGGTTGCACACACCCACTCTGGCACACCCAACATTTTCAAATGTGTCTCCCTCTCCACCTTAGCCCAAGGGGAGTCTTCCAAATCATTGCCCAGGAGACAATCAACAGGCATGGCGGGCCTCACAGCAACCTGAAGAGTACCCGAAACTCCCCCCCATTCAAAGGAAACTTGAGCTACCTCACACTCTTTCTGGGAGTTGTCAGCAGCTATCACAGGGTAGAATGCGTGGGGAACAACCTGCTCTCTGGACACCAAGTGACACTTGACAGCTGTCACACTCGCTCCGGTGTCTCTGAGAGCTTCCACTCTATGGCCATTAATGGTCACCCACTGCCTATATTTCTTAGTGTTACTAGGCAGAGGGGGTGGAGGGACCAATTCCATGTCTCCTAGAGAGACCAGGGACATCTCCGCGGGACCCTCCCCACCATGGGCAACCATCTCCTCCCCTCCCAGAGCTACACTAGCCAACTGACGGGGTGGTGCACTGGGTAGTGCACCAGACTTCTTCAAGGGACACTGAGGGTCATAAAAACGGTGTCCTACCTGCTTACAAACGAAGCAGGTCAGTGGGCCCCTATGACCAGGTTTACCTGGCGGGGCCTCTGATTTCTTCACAGGGGGAGGCTGGGAACCTTTCCCTTGGTTCCCTTGGGGATTACTTTGGGGCCCTTTCTGGGACTCCTTCTGTTTACCCTTGTCCCCCCCACTCTTCTGCTGGGGACCCTGCCCACCTTTGGCTGAGTCTCCCACTGGACCCTTGTGGACCCTGGTACTGACCCAGCGGTCCGCCTCTTCAGCAAGTTTTCTAGGGTTAGATATCTTGCTATCAATAAGGTGCTGGCGCAGCTCTGGAAAACAGTTATTAGACAAGTGCTCCCAAGCAAACAAATCATAAAGAGCATCATAACTTTCCACTTTGCTGCCCTTTACCCAACCATCCATGGCTCTGCAAAAATATGACACATACTCCACCCACGTGGTACCAGGCAACTTCTTACATTCTCTAAAGGCCTGTCTGTACTTTTCTGGGGTTAGGCCATACCTTAACATTAAAGCATCTTTCATATGAGCATAAGACGTCCTATTCTCAACAGGCATGTCTAACAGGGTATCTCTTCCCTCATTCACAAAGCGACCCCACAACCCCGCTCCCCAAAGCTTTAAACCACTGGCCAATATCCTCATTCTTCTGAAAATCTTTGATCACATCTTTGGGAAAATAAAACCTACTTTCTGCAGGCACAGATGGGACGCTGCCACCAGAGGGATTCAATTCTAACTCCTTAGCTTTGAGCTCCATGTCCCTCACCATTTTCTCACGCTCAAAAGCTAGCTTCTCTCTTTCAAACTCTAATCTTTTGATCTCCAAATCAGCTTCTCTCCTGCCTCTTGCATTCTCTATCTCCAACTGCCCATTTATCTTAAGTTTTGCCATTTCCACGTTGTAGGCTCGCTCCTTCGCCCTTTCTTCTCTTTCTTCAGGGGAAAGACCTTTGGAGGAAACACTGCTGCCAGGAGGGGATACAGGCCCAGTCACGGGCACTTCCTCCTCCCCTTCCTCTGTCGGTCCCACCACCGGATCAGAGGGATTTCTGGCCTCTAACCAGGCTTCCAATGCTTTGAAATATTCTGCTTTCTTGGAGAGGCCTGGAGTAGGGACTTTCAATTGTTTGCAAAAGTGTTTCAGCTCCTTTAAGGAATAACCATTTATCTTACTCCTATCAAATTCCTCCACAACAGCAACAACAGGTGTAGTGCTTCCAGCAGTACTCATGGTCAAAACTGGCAGTTTCAAAAATCAAGCTTCAGGAAAAGCGGAGAACAAAAATAGAATATCCAACCAAAACAGATTGTGGCTGCGCTATGGTCTGCTTTCACTATGTAGCGCACACTAATCACTGCACATGGGTCATAAATGCAAAGTTCAAAATCCCACCGCTGACCCACCAATGTTAGAAGCGGCTGTCTCTAGTTGGCAGAGGTATACACTTCTGACAAATAGGGACACACCTTTTCTAGTCAGGGCAAGGAGATCACACACTTAGATAACCCCTGCTCACCCCCTTGGTAGCTTGGCAAAGCAGACAGGCTTATCTCAGAGGCAGTGCGTTAAGCATTTATGACCACATACAGTAATAAAGTGAATACACTACAAATGGACACGACACAGTAGTATTATAAAAATAAGTATTTTTATATAAGGTTTAGCACAAGACCAAATAACGACAAAAATATACCACAGTCTTAATAAATACTCTTGGAAGGAAAAATAATAGTTCAAGCACGGTTTCTTCTTAGCACAAAAGTCTTTAGTATCAAAAGCAACTCTTCTTCTCTAAAACACAGTTCTTGGCAACAATGTAACCCACACGGGAGTCACACGACGTCGAGGCAAAGTTAATCCAAAGGTTCGGCGTCGACCGCGAGGAGCGCTACGTCGAGCCCGGAGTCGCACAGACCCCAACAACACAGTACCTTGGAAAAGTGAAGCACTCGATGATCAGCGGCGTCGAGATGTCCGGCGTCGCGTCTTCGGCGTCGATCGGGCCTCGGAGTCGGGGCGATCTGCAGCGGCGTCGACCGAAGTCAGGCGGGAGCAGCGCTCACGGGATGAAGCAGGATACGGCGTCGTCGATGTCGATGTTGCAAGAGTGAGCAGCGCTCACGGCGTCGAGAGGGCTCGAAGTCGATGCGATCAGCGGCGGTGCAGACACGGGGTCACTTGGAGCTGGAGCCGAACTCACTACTCACTGGCGTTGCTGCTGGCGTCGATCGGGCCCGGCGGCCGGCTTCGAGGAAGCGGGACACTGGAGCCGTTACTCACGATGTCGAGCTGGATTCGGCGGCGTCCGTCGGCGTCGAGATTGCTGGATTCTTTCAGAGGTGCTGGATTCACAAATTCCAGCAAATAGCACTTTAAGCAGATGAAGTCCTTTAGCCCTGTGACTTCAACAGGAGACTGGCACTCTTCCAGCCCTTGGAGATTTTCTTAGCAAAGAGTGAGAGTACACACAAAGTTCCTCTCTCCTGGTTCCTTGGCAAAAATAAAGAAGCAATGCAGGATTCCCCCAACAAACAGCACTCTGGCAGAAGGGGTAGGCAGTCCTTAGATCAGCAGGCTTCTTGTCCTTGGTTCAGGTTTCCTTGTCAGAAGTGATCTGAATTCTTGGTTCAGGGGTCCTTCTCTTATACCCCTTTTTGGCTTTGATCCCTTTGTCCATGCAGGGGAATTTCCCCCCATCCTGGGTTTGTTGTGGGTGTTGCCAGGCTGAAGCACCTGGCCTATTCACTGGGCAGGGCAGAGTCCTCAGCCGCTCAGCAGGAGCGGAGCCAGCATTGTCACTGGCAGGGGCAGGGCCATCAGCTGCCCGGCAGGAGGCGGGCCAGGAAAGTCCCAGGCAAGCACAGAGTCATCAGTCGCCTGGCAGGGGGGCGGAGCCAACATTGTATCAGGCAGGGCAGGCTATCAAGAGCTACTCTTCCCCTACTCTCAATGCAAATGCCCCACTCATCCCACACTGACTCATTCAGACTCTCTGGAGCCACCCAGCTCCTGTCACACACACACCAGAACCAGCAGAGACCGGTAGACAGTTAGACAAGAAAATAGCTACTTTCTAAAAGTGCTATTTTCAAACACAGAGTCCAAAAACCATCCACACAAACGGATGCGTTATTAAACCCTGAGTTCAGGGATACCAAACTCGACATTGCACCATGCTCCCCGAGCCCGCTAGGATTATAACGTTAATAATCCTGGCAGCCCATTCTAACTGATGGAGAGCAGGCTACCTTACAATAGTGAAAAACGACTATGGATGTAATTCACTATTAGGACATGCCAACCTTGTCAGGCTTGTCCTACCTTATGCTTACAATGCACCCTGCCCGTGGGCCTACCATAGGGGTGACTAACATGAAGTTAAGGGAAGGTTTAGGGACTGGCAAGTAGGTGTACGTGCGCAGTCCTCGTGACAGTCAGACTGTACGTGGTCTGGCAATGGCAGACCTTCAGACATACTTTTACTAGGCCGCTCTTGTGGGTGGCACAACATGTGCTGCAAGCCCACTAGCAGCATTTGTATTTACAAGCCCTGGCACTCCTGGTGCACTCTACTAGGGACTGATAGTAAACCAAATAAGCCAAACATGGAAGTCAATCAATACAGCAATTTCACATAGGGAGCACTTGCACTGTGGCACTGATCAGCAGTGGCACAGTGCCCAAAGCATATACCAGCAAAAACATCGTAAACAGAGGAGGCAAACAGAAAAAATGGAGGAGAGACTCATGCCAATGATGCCAGGTCTAACAACATCCAATAGGCATTTAGAGTCAAAAGATTAAAAGTTAAAATTTCATCCATGTTGACCATTTTGGGAAAGTTCGACAGGTCCGGAGTAATCGTTTTTCATCAGAAAATTGATTTTTTGTAGTGTACCAAAAATGATTCAAAATGTCAATTGGATCGTGCCTCATGTTGAATATCCACTTTTGAAACCCTCACAGTGGCCAAAATTGTCATTTTTACAGAGCTTTGCTTACTCAAAAGCTTACATTTTGACCAATTTCAGGCACCGAAAAGACTTTAAACACACTTATTTTAGTTGAACAAGTCAAAATTCACATCCAACAGGCATTTAGAGTCAAAAGATTAAAAGTTAAAATTTCATCCATGTTGACCATTTTGGGAAAGTTCGACAGGTCCGGAGTCATCGTTTTTCATAGGAAAATCGATTTTTTCGAGTGCACCAAAAATGATTCAAAATGTCAACTGGATTGTCCCTCATGTTGAATAACCACTTTTGAAACCCTCACAGTGACCAAAATTGGCATTTTTACAGAGTTTTGCTTACTCAAAAGCTTCCATTTTGAGCAATTTAAGTCACCGAAATGACTTTAAACACACTTATTTTAGTTGAACAAGTCATAATTCACATCCAACAGTCATTTAGGGTCAAAAGATTAAAAGTTAAAATTTCATCCATGTTGACCATTTTGGAAAAGTTCGACAGGTCCGGATCATCGTTTTTCATCAGAAAATTTATTTTTTGGAGTGTACCAAAAATGATTCAAAATGTCAATTGGATCGTGCCTCATGTTGAATAACCACTTTTGAAACCCTCACAGTGACCAAAATTGCCATTTTTACAGAGATTTGCTTACTCAAAAGCTTCCATTTTGACCAATTTCAGGCACCAAAATGACTTTAAACACACTTTTTTTAGTTGAACAAGTCAAAATTCACATCCAACAGGCATTTAGAGTCAAAAGATTAAAAGTTAAAATTTCATCCATGTTGACCATTTTGGGAAAGTTCGACAGGTCCGGAGTCATCGTTTTTGATCAGAAAATTTATTTTTTGGAGTGTACCAAAAATGATTCAAAATGTCAATTGGATCGTGCCTCATGTTGAATAACCACTTTTGAAACCCTCACAGTGACCAAAATTGCCATTTTTACAGAGCTTTGCTTACTCAAAAGCTTCCATTTTGACCAATTTCAGGCACCAAAATGACTTTAAACACACTTTTTTTAGTTGAACAAGTCAAAATTCACATCCAACAGGCATTTAGAGTCAAAAGATTGAAAGTTAACATTTCATCCATGTTGACCATTTTGGGAAAGTTCGACATGTCCGGAGTCATCGTTTTTCATCGGAAAATCGATTTTTTGGAGTGTACCAAAAATGATTCAAAATGTCAACTGGATTGTCCCTCATGTTGAATAACCACTTTTGAAACCCTCACAGTGACCAAAATTGGCATTTTTACAGAGTTTTGCTTACTCAAAAGCTTCCATTTTGAGCAATTTAAGTCACCGAAATGACTTTAAACACACTTATTTTAGTTGAACAAGTCATAATTCACATCCAACAGTCATTTAGGGTCAAAAGATTAAAAGTTAAAATTTCATCCATGTTGACCATTTTGGAAAAGTTCGACAGGTCCGGAGTCATCGTTTTTCATCAGAAAATTTATTTTTTGGAGTGTACCAAAAATGATTCAAAATGTCAATTGGATCGTGCCTCATGTTGAATAACCACTTTTGAAACCCTCACAGTGACCAAAATTGCCATTTTTACAGAGCTTTGCTTACTCAAAAGCTTCCATTTTGACCAATTTCGGGCACCAAAATGACTTTAAACACACTTTTTTTAGTTGAACAAGTCAAAATTGACATCCAACAGGCATTTAGAGTCAAAAGATTAAAAGTTAACATTTCATCCATGTTGACCATTTTGGGAAAGTTCGACATGTCCGGAGTCATCGTTTTTCATCGGAAAATCGATTTTTTGGAGTGTACCAAAAATGATTCAAAATGTCAACTGGATTGTGCCTCATGTTGAATAACCACTTTTGAAACCCTCACAATGACCAAAATTGCCATTTTTACAGAGTTTTGCTTACTCAAAAGCTTCCATTTTGACCAATTTCAGGCACCGAAAGGACTTTAAACACACTTATTTTAGTTGAACAAGTCAAAATTCACATCCCACGGGCATTTAGAGTCAACAGATTAAAAGTTAAAATGTCATCATGTTGACCATTTTGGGAAAGTTTCGAGAGGTCTGGAGTCATAGTTTTTCATCAGAAAATTGATTTTTTGGAGTGTACCAAAAATGATTCAAAATGTCAATTGGATCGTGCCTCATGTTGAATAACCACTTTTGAAACCCTCACAGTGGCCAAAATTGTCATTTTTACAGAGCTTTGCTTACTCGAAAGCTTCCATTTTGACCAATTTCAGGCACCGAAAGGACTTTAAACACACTTATTTTAGTTGAACATGTCAAAATTCACATCCAACAGGCATTTAGAGTCAAAAGATTAAAAGTTAAAATTTCATCCAAGTTGACCATTTTGGGAAAGTTCGACAGGTCCGGAGTCATCGTTTTTCATCAGAAAATTGATTTTTTGGAGTGTACCAAAAATGCTTCTAAATGTCAATTGGATCGTGCCTCATGTTGAATATCCACTTTTGAAACCCTCACAGTGACCAAAATTGCCATTTTTACAGAGTTCTGCTTACTCAAAAGCTTCAATTTTGAGCAATTTCAGGCACCGAAATGACTTTAAACACACTTATTTTAGTTGAACAAGTCATAATTCACATCCAACAGTCATTTAGAGTCTAAAGATTAAATGTTAAAATTTCATCCATATTGACCATTTTGGGAAAGTTCGACAGGTCGTTTTTCATCAGAAAATTGATTTTTTGGAGTGTACCAAAAATGATTCAAAATGTCAATTGGATCGTGCCTCATGTTGAATAACCGCTTTTGAAACCCTCACAGTGACCAAAATTGCCATTTTTACAGAGCTTTGCTTACTTAAAGGCTTCCATTTTGACCAATTTCAGGCACCGAAATGACTTTAAACACACTTATTTTAGTTGAACAAGTCAAAATTCTCATCCAACAGGCATTTAGAGTCAAAAGATTAAAAGTTACAATTTCATCCATATTGACCATTTTGGGAAAGTTCGACAGGTCGTTTTTCATCAGAAAATTGATTTTTTGGAGTGTACCAAAAATGATTCAAAATGTCAATTGGATCGTGCCTCATGTTGAATAACCGCTTTTGAAACCCTCACAGTGACCAAAATTGCCATTTTTACAGAGCTTTGCTTACTTAAAGGCTTCCATTTTGACCAATTTCAGGCACCGAAATGACTTTAAACACACTTATTTTAGTTGAACAAGTCAAAATTCACATCCAACGGGCATTTAGAGTCAACAGATTAAAAGTTAAAATTTCATCATGTTGACCATTTTGGGAAAGTTCGACAAGTCCGGAGTCATCGTTTTTCATCGGAAAATTGATTTTTTGGAGTGTACCAAAAATGATTCAAAATGTTAATTGGATCGTGCCTCATGTTGAATAACCACTTTTGAAACCCTCACAGTGACCAAAATTTCCATTTTTACAGAGCTTTGCTTACTCAAAAGCTTCCATTTTGACCAATATCAGGATCCGAAATGACTTTAAACACACTTTTTTTAGTTGAACAAGTCATAATTCACATCCAACAGTCATTTAGAGTCAAAAGAGTAAAAGTTAAAATTTCATCCATGTTGACCATTTTGGGAAATTCGACAGGTCCGGAGTCATCGTTTTTCATCAGAAAATTGATTTTTTGGAGTGTACCAAAAATGATTAAAAATGTCAATTGGATCGTGCCTCATGTTGAATAACCACTTTTGAAACCCTCACAGTGGCCAAAATTGTCATTTTTACAGAGCATTGCTTACTCAAAAGCTTCCATTTTGACCAATTTCAGGCACCGAAAGGACTTTAAACACACTTATTTTAGTTGAACAAGTCAAAATTGACATCCAACAGGCATTTAGAGTCAAAAGATTAAAAGTTAACATTTCATCCATGTTGACCATTTTGGGAAAGTTCGACATGTCCGGAGTCATCGTTTTTCATCGGAAAATCGATTTTTTGGAGTGTACCAAAAATGATTCAAAATGTCAACTGGATTGTGCCTCATGTTGAATAACCACTTTTGAAACCCTCACAATGACCAAAATTGCCATTTTTACAGAGTTTTGCTTACTCAAAAGCTTCCATTTTGACCAATTTCAGGCACCGAAAGGACTTTAAACACACTTATTTTAGTTGAACAAGTCAAAATTCACATCCCACGGGCATTTAGAGTCAACAGATTAAAAGTTAAAATGTCATCATGTTGATCATTTTGGGAAAGTTCGAGAGGTCTGGAGTCATAGTTTTTCATCAGAAAATTGATTTTTTGGAGTGTACCAAAAATGATTCAAAATGTCAATTGGATCGTGCCTCATGTTGAATAACCACTTTTGAAACCCTCACAGTGGCCAAAATTGTCATTTTTACAGAGCTTTGCTTACTCGAAAGCTTCCATTTTGACCAATTTCAGGCACCGAAAGGACTTTAAACACACTTATTTTAGTTGAACATGTCAAAATTCACATCCAACAGGCATTTAGAGTCAAAAGATTAAAAGTTAAAATTTCATCCAAGTTGACCATTTTGGGAAAGTTCGACAGGTCCGGAGTCATCGTTTTTCATCAGAAAATTGATTTTTTGGAGTGTACCAAAAATGATTCTAAATGTCAATTGGATCGTGCCTCATGTTGAATATCCACTTTTGAAACCCTCACAGTGACCAAAATTGCCATTTTTACAGAGTTCTGCTTACTCAAAAGCTTCAATTTTGAGCAATTTCAGGCACCGAAATGACTTTAAACACACTTATTTTAGTTGAACAAGTCATAATTCACATCCAACAGTCATTTAGAGTCTAAAGATTAAATGTTAAAATTTCATCCATATTGACCATTTTGGGAAAGTTCGACAGGTCGTTTTTCATCAGAAAATTGATTTTTTGGAGTGTACCAAAAATGATTCAAAATGTCAATTGGATCGTGCCTCATGTTGAATAACCGCTTTTGAAACCCTCACAGTGACCAAAACTGCCATTTTTACAGAGCTTTGCTTACTTAAAGGCTTCCATTTTGACCAATTTCAGGCACCGAAATGACTTTAAACACACCTATTTTAGTTGAACAAGTCAAAATTCTCATCCAACAGGCATTTAGAGTCAAAAGATTAAAAGTTAAAATTTCATCTATATTGACCATTTTGGGAAAGTTCGACAGGTCCGGAATCATCGTTTTTCATCGGAAAATCGATTTTTTGGAGTGTACCAAAAATGATTCAAAATGTCAAATGGATTGTGCCTCATGTTGAATAACCACTTTTGAAACCCTCACAATGACCAAAATCGCCATTTTTACAGAGTTTTGCTTACTCAAAAGCTTCCATTTTGACCAATTTCAGGCACCGAAAGGACTTTAAACACACTTATTTTAGTTGAACAAGTCAAAATTCACATCCAACGGGCATTTAGAGTCAACAGATTAAAAGTTAAAATTTCATCATGTTGACCATTTTGGGAAAGTTCGACAAGTCCGGAGTCATCGTTTTTCATCGGAAAATAGATTTTTTGGAGTGTACCAAAAATGATTCAAAATGTCAATTGGATCGTGCCTCATGTTGAATAACCACTTTTGAAACCCTCACAGTGACCAAAATTGCCATTTTTACAGAGCTTTGCTTACTCAAAAGCTTCCATTTTGACCAATATCAGGATCCGAAATGACTTTAAACACACTTTTTTTAGTTGAACAAGTCATAATTCACATCCAACAGTCATTTAGAGTCAAAAGAGTAAAAGTTAAAATTTCATCCATGTTGACCATTTTGGGAAATTCGACAGGTCCGGAGTCATCGTTTTTCATCAGAAAATTTATTTTTTGGAGTGTACCAAAAATAATTAAAAATGTCTATTGGATCGTGCCTCATGTTGAATAACCACTTTTGAAACCCTCACAGTGGCCAAAATTGTCATTTTTACAGAGCATTGCTTACTCAAAAGCTTCCATTTTGACCAATTTCAGGCACCGAAAGGACTTTAAACACACTTATTTTAGTTGAACAAGTCAAAATTCACATCCAACGGGCATTTAGAGTCAACAGATTAAAAGTTAAAATTTCATCATGTTGACCATTTTGGGAAATTCGACAGGTCCGGAGTCATCGTTTTTCATCAGAAAATTGATTTTTTGGAGTGTACCAAAAATGATTAAAAATGTCTATTGGATCGTGCCTCATGTTGAATAACCACTTTTGAAACCCTCACAGTGGCCAAAATTGTCATTTTTACAGAGCATTGCTTACTCAAAAGCTTCCATTTTGACGAATTTCAGGCACCGAAAGGACTTTAATCACACTTATTTTAGTTGAACAAGTCAAAATTCACATCCAACGGGCATTTAGAGTCAACAGATTAAAAGTTAAATTTTCATCATGTTGACCATTTTGGGAAAGTTCGACAAGTCCGGAGTCATCGTTTTTCATCGGAAAATTGATTTTTTGGAGTGTACCAAAAATGATTCAAAATGTCAATTGGATCGTGCCTCATGTTGAATAACCACTTTTGAAACCCTCACAGTGACCAAAATTGCCATTTTTACAGAGTTTTTCTTACTCAAAAGCTTCCATTTTGAGCAATTTAAGTCACCGAAATGACTTTAAACACACTTATTTTAGTTGAACAAGTCATAATTCACATCCAACAGTCATTTAGGGTCAAAAGATTAAAAGTTAAAATTTCATCCATGTTGACCATTTTGGAAAAGTTCGACAGGTCCGGAGTCATCGTTTTTCATCGGAAAATCGATTTTTTCGAGTGTACCAAAAATGATTCAAAATGTCAACTGGATTGTCCCTCATGTTGAATAACCACTTTTGAAACCCTCACAATGACCAAAATTGCCATTTTTACAGAGTTTTGCTTACTCAAAAGCTTCCATTTTGACCAATTTCAGGCACCGAAAGGACTTTAAACACACTTATTTTAGTTGAACAAGTCAAAATTCACATCCAACGGGCATTTAGAGTCAACAGATTAAAAGTTAAAATTTCATCATGTTGACCATTTTGGGAAAGTTCGACAAGTCCGGAGTCATCGTTTTTCATCGGAAAATTGATTTTTTGGAGTGTACCAAAAATGATTCAAAATGTCAATTGGATCGTGCCTCATGTTGAATAACCACTTTTGAAACCCTCACAGTGACCAAAATTGCCATTTTTACAGAGCTTTGCTTACTCAAAAGCTTCCATTTTGACCAATATCAGGCTCCGAAATGACTTTAAACACACTTATTTTGGTTGAACAAGTCAAAATTCACATCCAATAGGCATTTAGAGTCAAAAGATTAAAAGTTAAAATTTCATCCATGTTGACCATTTTGGGAAAGTTCGACAGGTCCGGAGTCATCGTTTTTCATCAGAAAATTGATTTTTTGTAGTGTACCAATAATGATTCAAAATGTCAATTGGAACGTGCCTCATGTTGAATATCCACTTTTGAAACCCTCACAGTGGCCAAAATTGTCATTTTTACAGAGCTTTGCTTACTCAAAAGCTTCCATTTTGACCAATTTCAGGCACCGAAAGGACTTTAAACACACTTATTTTAGTTAAACAAGTCAAAATTCACATCCAACAGGCATTTAGAGTCAAAAGATTAAAAGTTAAAATTTCATCCATGTTGACCATTTTGGGAAAGTTCGACAGGTCCGGAGTCATCGTTTTTCATCAGAAAATTTATTTTTTGGAGTGTACCAAAAATGATTCAAAATGTCAATTGGATCGTGCCTCATGTTGAATAACCACTTTTGAAACCCTCACAGTGGCCAAAATTGTCATTTTTACAGAGCTTTGCTTATTCAAAAGCTTCAATTTTGACCAATTTCAGGCACCGAGAGGACTGTAAACACACTTATTTTAGTTGAACAAGTCAAAATTCACATCCAACAGGCATTTAGAGTCAAAAGATTAAAAGTTAACATTTCATCCATGTTGACCATTTTGGGAAAGTTCGACAGGTCTGGAGTCATCGTTTTTCATCAGAAAATGGATTTTTTGGAGTGTGCCAAAAATGATTCAAAATGTCAATTGGATCGTGCCTCATGTTGAATAACCACTTTTGAAACCCTCACAGTGGCCAAAATTGTCATTTTTACAGTGCATTGCTTACTCAAAAGCTTCCATTTTGACCAATTTCAGGCACCGAAAGGACTTTAAACACACTTATTTTAGTTGAACAAGTCATAATTCACATCCAACAGTCATTTAGAGTCAAAAGATTCAAGTTAAAATTTCATCCATGTTGACCATTTTGGGAAAGTTCGACAGGTCCGAAATCATCATTTTTCATCAGAAAATTGATTTTTTGGAGTGTTCCAAAAATGATTCAAAATGTCAATTGGATCGTGCCTCATGTTGAATAACCACTTTTGAAACCCTCACAGTGGCCAAAATTGTCATTTTTACAGAGCTTTGCTTACTCAAAAGCTTCAATTTTGACCAATTTCAGGCACCGAAAGGACTTTAAACACACTTATTTTAGTTGAACAAGTCAAAATTCACATCCAACAGGCATTTAGAGTCAAAAGATTAAAAGTTAAAATTTCATCCATGTTAACCATTTTGGGAAAGTTCGACAGGTCCGGAGTCATCGTTTTTCATCAGAAAATTGATTTTTTGGAGTGTACCAAAAATGATTCTAAATGTCAATTGGATCGTGCCTCATGTTGAATATCCACTTTTGAAACCCTCACAGTGACCAAAATTGCCATTTTTACAGAGTTTTGCTTACTCAAAAGCTTCCATTTTGAGCAATTTCAGGCACCGAAATGACTTTAAACACACTTATTTTAGTTGAACAAGTCATAATTCACATCCAACAGTCATTTAGAGTCTAAAGATTAAATGTTAAAATTTCATCCATATTGACCATTTTGGGAAAGTTCGACAGGTCAGGAGTCATCGTTTTTCATCAGAAAATTGATTTTTTGGAGTGTACCAAAAATGATTCAAAATGTCAATTGGATTGTGCCTCATGTTGAATATCCACTTTTGAAACCCTCACAGTGGCCAAAATTGTCATTTTTACAGAGCTTTGCTTACTCAAAAGCTTCAATTTTGACCAATTTCAGGCACCGAAAGGACTTTAAACACACTTATTTTAGTTGAACAAGTCAAAATTCACATCCAACGGGCATTTAGAGTCAACAGATTAAAAGTTAAAATTTCATCATGTTGACCATTTTGGGAAAGTTCGACAAGTCCGGAGTCATCGTTTTTCATCGGAAAATTGATTTTTTGGAGTGTACAAAAAATGATTCAAAATGTCAATTGGATCGTGCCTCATGTTGAATAACCACTTTTGAAACCCTCACAGTGACCAAAATTGCCATTTTTACAGTGCATTGCTTACTCAAAAGCTTCCATTTTGACCAATTTCAGGCACCGAAAGGACTTTAAACACACTTATTTTAGTTGAACAAGTCATAATTCACATCCAACAGTCATTTAAAGTCAAAAGATTCAAAGTTAAAATTTCATCCATGTTGACCATTTTGGGAAAGTTCGACAGGTCCGGAGTCATCATTTTTCATCAGAAAATTGATTTTTTGGAGTGTTCCAAAAATGATTCAAAATGTCAATTGGATCGTGCCTCATGTTGAATAACCACTTTTGAAACCCTCACAGTGGCAAAAATTGTCATTTTTACAGAGCTTTGCTTACTCAAAAGCTTCAATTTTGACCAATTTCAGGCACCGAAAGGACTTTAAACACACTTATTTTAGTTGAATAAGTCAAAATTCACATCCAACAGGCATTTAGAGTCAAAAGATTAAAAGTTAAAATTTCATCCATGTTGACCATTTTGGGAAAGTTCGACAGGTCCGGAGTCATCGTTTTTCATCAGAAAATTGATTTTTTGGAGTGTACCAAAAATGATTCTAAATGTCAATTGGATCGTGCCTCATGTTGAATATCCACTTTTGAAACCCTCACAGTGACCAAAATTGCCATTTTTACAGAGTTTTGCTTACTCAAAAGATTCCATTTTGAGCAATTTCAGGCACCTAAATGACTTTAAACACACTTATTTTAGTTGAACAAGTCATAATTCACATCCAACAGTCATTTAGAGTCTAAAGATTAAATGTTAAAATTTCATCCATATTGACCATTTTGGGAAAGTTCGACAGGTCAGGAGTCATCGTTTTTCATCAGAAAATTGATTTTTTGGAGTGTACCAAAAATGATTCAAAATGTCAATTGGATCCTGCCTCATGTTGAATAACCACTTTTGAAACCCTCACAGTGACCAAAACTGCCATTTTTACAGAGCTTTGCTTACTTAAAAGCTTCCATTTTGACAAATTTCAGGCACTGAAATGACTTTAAACACACTTATTTTAGTTAAACAAGTCAAAATTCTCATCCAACAGGCATTTAGAGTCAAAAGATTAAAAGTTAAAATTTCATCCATATTGACCATTTTGGGAAAGTTCGACAGGTCCGGAGTCATCGTTTTTCATCAGAAAATTGATTTTTTGTAGTGTACCAAAAATGATTAGAAATGTCAATTGGATCGTGCCTCATGTTGAATATCCACTTTTGAAACCCTCACAGTGGCCAAAATTGTCAGTTTTACAGAGCTTTGCTTACTCAAAAGCTTCCATTTTGACCAATTTCAGGCACCGAAAGGACTTTAAACACACTTATTTTAGTTGAACAAGTCAAAATTCACATCCAACGGGCATTTAGAGTCAACAGATTAAAAGTTAAAATTTCATCATGTTGACCATTTTGGGAAAGTTCGACAAGTCCGGAGTCATCGTTTTTCATCGGAAAATTGATTTTTTGGAGTGTTCCAAAAATGATTCAAAATGTCAATTGGATCGTGCCTCATGTTGAATAACCACTTTTGAAACCCTCACAGTGGCAAAAATTGTCATTTTTACAGAGCTTTGCTTACTCAAAAGCTTCAATTTTGACCAATTTCAGGCACCGAAAGGACTTTAAACACACTTATTTTAGTTGAATAAGTCAAAATTCACATCCAACAGGCATTTAGAGTCAAAAGATTAAAAGTTAAAATTTCATCCATGTTGACCATTTTGGGAAAGTTCGACAGGTCCGGAGTCATCGTTTTTCATCAGAAAATTGATTTTTTGGAGTGTACCAAAAATGATTCTAAATGTCAATTGGATCGTGCCTCATGTTGAATATCCACTTTTGAAACCCTCACAGTGACCAAAATTGCCATTTTTACAGAGTTTTGCTTACTCAAAAGATTCCATTTTGAGCAATTTCAGGCACCGAAATGACTTTAAACACACTTATTTTAGTTGAACAAGTCATAATTCACATCCAACAGTCATTTAGAGTCTAAAGATTAAATGTTAAAATTTCATCCATATTGACCATTTTGGGAAAGTTCGACAGGTCAGGAGTCATCGTTTTTCATCAGAAAATTGATTTTTTGGAGTGTACCAAAAATGATTCAAAATGTCAATTGGATCCTGCCTCATGTTGAATAACCACTTTTGAAACCCTCACAGTGACCAAAACTGCCATTTTTACAGAGCTTTGCTTACTTAAAAGCTTCCATTTTGACAAATTTCAGGCACTGAAATGACTTTAAACACACTTATTTTAGTTAAACAAGTCAAAATTCTCATCCAACAGGCATTTAGAGTCAAAAGATTAAAAGTTAAAATTTCATCCATACTGACCATTTTGGGAAAGTTCGACAGGTCCGGAGTCATCGTTTTTCATCAGAAAATTGATTTTTTGTAGTGTACCAAAAATGATTAGAAATGTCAATTGGATCGTGCCTCATGTTGAATATCCACTTTTGAAACCCTCACAGTGGCCAAAATTGTCAGTTTTACAGAGCTTTGCTTACTCAAAAGCTTCCATTTTGACCAATTTCAGGCACCGAAAGGACTTTAAACACACTTATTTTAGTTGAACAAGTCAAAATTCACATCCAACGGGCATTTAGAGTCAACAGATTAAAAGTTAAAATTTCATCATGTTGACCATTTTGGGAAAGTTCGACAAGTCCGGAGTCATCGTTTTTCATCGGAAAATTGATTTTTTGGAGTGTACCAAAAATGATTCAAAATGTCAATTGGATCGTGCCTCATGTTGAATAACCGCTTTTGAAACCCTCACAGTGACCAAAACTGCCATTTTTACAGAGCTTTGCTTACTTAAAAGCTTCCATTTTGACAAATTTCAGGCACTGAAATGACTTTAAACACACTTATTTTAGTTAAACAAGTCAAAATTCTCATCCAACAGGCATTTAGAGTCAAAAGATTAAAAGTTAAAATTTCATCCATATTGACCATTTTGGGAAAGTTCGACAGGTCCGGAGTCATCGTTTTTCATCAGAAAATTGATTTTTTGGAGTGTACCAAAAATGATTCAAAATGTCTATTGGATCGTGCCTCATGTTGAATAACCACTTTTGAAACCCTCACAATGACCAAAATTGCCATTTTTACAGAGTTTTGCTTACTCAAAAGCTTCCATTTTGACCAATTTCAGGCACCGAAAGGACTTTAAACACACTTATTTTAGTTGAACAAGTCAAAATTCACATCCAACGGGCATTTAGAGTCAACAGATTAAAAGTTAAAATTTCATCATGTTGACCATTTTGGGAAAGTTCGACAAGTCCGGAGTCATCGTTTTTCATCGGAAAATTGATTTTTTGGAGTGTACCAAAAATGATTCAAAATGTCAATTGGATCGTGCCTCATGTTGAATAACCACTTTTGAAACCCTCACAGTGACCAAAATTGCCATTTTTACAGAGCTTTGCTTACTCAAAAGCTTCCATTTTGACCAATATCAGGCTCCGAAATGACTTTAAACACACTTATTTTGGTTGAACAAGTCAAAATTCACATCCAATAGGCATTTAGAGTCAAAAGATTAAAAGTTAAAATTTCATCCATGTTGACCATTTTGGGAAAGTTCGACAGGTCCGGAGTCATCGTTTTTCATCAGAAAATTGATTTTTTGTAGTGTACCAATAATGATTCAAAATGTCAATTGGAACGTGCCTCATGTTGAATATCCACTTTTGAAACCCTCACAGTGGCCAAAATTGTCATTTTTACAGAGCTTTGCTTACTCAAAAGCTTCCATTTTGACCAATTTCAGGCACCGAAAGGACTTTAAACACACTTATTTTAGTTAAACAAGTCAAAATTCACATCCAACAGGCATTTAGAGTCAAAAGATTAAAAGTTAAAATTTCATCCATGTTGACCATTTTGGGAAAGTTCGACAGGTCCGGAGTCATCGTTTTTCATCAGAAAATTTATTTTTTGGAGTGTACCAAAAATGATTCAAAATGTCAATTGGATCGTGCCTCATGTTGAATAACCACTTTTGAAACCCTCACAGTGGCCAAAATTGTCATTTTTACAGAGCTTTGCTTATTCAAAAGCTTCAATTTTGACCAATTTCAGGCACCGAGAGGACTGTAAACACACTTATTTTAGTTGAACAAGTCAAAATTCACATCCAACAGGCATTTAGAGTCAAAAGATTAAAAGTTAACATTTCATCCATGTTGACCATTTTGGGAAAGTTCGACAGGTCTGGAGTCATCGTTTTTCATCAGAAAATGGATTTTTTGGAGTGTGCCAAAAATGATTCAAAATGTCAATTGGATCGTGCCTCATGTTGAATAACCACTTTTGAAACCCTCACAGTGGCCAAAATTGTCATTTTTACAGTGCATTGCTTACTCAAAAGCTTCCATTTTGACCAATTTCAGGCACCGAAAGGACTTTAAACACACTTATTTTAGTTGAACAAGTCATAATTCACATCCAACAGTCATTTAGAGTCAAAAGATTCAAGTTAAAATTTCATCCATGTTGACCATTTTGGGAAAGTTCGACAGGTCCGAAATCATCATTTTTCATCAGAAAATTGATTTTTTGGAGTGTTCCAAAAATGATTCAAAATGTCAATTGGATCGTGCCTCATGTTGAATAACCACTTTTGAAACCCTCACAGTGGCCAAAATTGTCATTTTTACAGAGCTTTGCTTACTCAAAAGCTTCAATTTTGACCAATTTCAGGCACCGAAAGGACTTTAAACACACTTATTTTAGTTGAACAAGTCAAAATTCACATCCAACAGGCATTTAGAGTCAAAAGATTAAAAGTTAAAATTTCATCCATGTTAACCATTTTGGGAAAGTTCGACAGGTCCGGAGTCATCGTTTTTCATCAGAAAATTGATTTTTTGGAGTGTACCAAAAATGATTCTAAATGTCAATTGGATCGTGCCTCATGTTGAATATCCACTTTTGAAACCCTCACAGTGACCAAAATTGCCATTTTTACAGAGTTTTGCTTACTCAAAAGCTTCCATTTTGAGCAATTTCAGGCACCGAAATGACTTTAAACACACTTATTTTAGTTGAACAAGTCATAATTCACATCCAACAGTCATTTAGAGTCTAAAGATTAAATGTTAAAATTTCATCCATATTGACCATTTTGGGAAAGTTCGACAGGTCAGGAGTCATCGTTTTTCATCAGAAAATTGATTTTTTGGAGTGTACCAAAAATGATTCAAAATGTCAATTGGATTGTGCCTCATGTTGAATATCCACTTTTGAAACCCTCACAGTGGCCAAAATTGTCATTTTTACAGAGCTTTGCTTACTCAAAAGCTTCCATTTTGACCAATTTCAGGCACCGAAAGGACTTTAAACACACTTATTTTAGTTGAACAAGTCAAAATTCACATCCAACGGGCATTTAGAGTCAACAGATTAAAAGTTAAAATTTCATCATGTTGACCATTTTGGGAAAGTTCGACAAGTCCGGAGTCATCGTTTTTCATCGGAAAATTGATTTTTTGGAGTGTACAAAAAATGATTCAAAATGTCAATTGGATCGTGCCTCATGTTGAATAACCACTTTTGAAACCCTCACAGTGACCAAAATTGCCATTTTTACAGTGCATTGCTTACTCAAAAGCTTCCATTTTGACCAATTTCAGGCACCGAAAGGACTTTAAACACACTTATTTTAGTTGAACAAGTCATAATTCACATCCAACAGTCATTTAGAGTCAAAAGATTCAAAGTTAAAATTTCATCCATGTTGACCATTTTGGGAAAGTTCGACAGGTCCGGAGTCATCATTTTTCATCAGAAAATTGATTTTTTGGAGTGTTCCAAAAATGATTCAAAATGTCAATTGGATCGTGCCTCATGTTGAATAACCACTTTTGAAACCCTCACAGTGGCAAAAATTGTCATTTTTACAGAGCTTTGCTTACTCAAAAGCTTCAATTTTGACCAATTTCAGGCACCGAAAGGACTTTAAACACACTTATTTTAGTTGAATAAGTCAAAATTCACATCCAACAGGCATTTAGAGTCAAAAGATTAAAAGTTAAAATTTCATCCATGTTGACCATTTTGGGAAAGTTCGACAGGTCCGGAGTCATCGTTTTTCATCAGAAAATTGATTTTTTGGAGTGTACCAAAAATGATTCTAAATGTCAATTGGATCGTGCCTCATGTTGAATATCCACTTTTGAAACCCTCACAGTGACCAAAATTGCCATTTTTACAGAGTTTTGCTTACTCAAAAGATTCCATTTTGAGCAATTTCAGGCACCGAAATGACTTTAAACACACTTATTTTAGTTGAACAAGTCATAATTCACATCCAACAGTCATTTAGAGTCTAAAGATTAAATGTTAAAATTTCATCCATATTGACCATTTTGGGAAAGTTCGACAGGTCAGGAGTCATCGTTTTTCATCAGAAAATTGATTTTTTGGAGTGTACCAAAAATGATTCAAAATGTCAATTGGATCCTGCCTCATGTTGAATAACCACTTTTGAAACCCTCACAGTGACCAAAACTGCCATTTTTACAGAGCTTTGCTTACTTAAAAGCTTCCATTTTGACAAATTTCAGGCACTGAAATGACTTTAAACACACTTATTTTAGTTAAACAAGTCAAAATTCTCATCCAACAGGCATTTAGAGTCAAAAGATTAAAAGTTAAAATTTCATCCATATTGACCATTTTGGGAAAGTTCGACAGGTCCGGAGTCATCGTTTTTCATCAGAAAATTGATTTTTTGTAGTGTACCAAAAATGATTAGAAATGTCAATTGGATCGTGCCTCATGTTGAATATCCACTTTTGAAACCCTCACAGTGGCCAAAATTGTCAGTTTTACAGAGCTTTGCTTACTCAAAAGCTTCCATTTTGACCAATTTCAGGCACCGAAAGGACTTTAAACACACTTATTTTAGTTGAACAAGTCAAAATTCACATCCAACGGGCATTTAGAGTCAACAGATTAAAAGTTAAAATTTCATCATGTTGACCATTTTGGGAAAGTTCGACAAGTCCGGAGTCATCGTTTTTCATCGGAAAATTGATTTTTTGGAGTGTACCAAAAATGATTCAAAATGTCAATTGGATCGTGCCTCATGTTGAATAACCGCTTTTGAAACCCTCACAGTGACCAAAACTGCCATTTTTACAGAGCTTTGCTTACTTAAAAGCTTCCATTTTGACAAATTTCAGGCACTGAAATGACTTTAAACACACTTATTTTAGTTAAACAAGTCAAAATTCTCATCCAACAGGCATTTAGAGTCAAAAGATTAAAAGTTAAAATTTCATCCATATTGACCATTTTGGGAAAGTTCGACAGGTCCGGAGTCATCGTTTTTCATCAGAAAATTGATTTTTTGTAGTGTACCAAAAATGATTAGAAATGTCAATTGGATCGTGCCTCATGTTGAATATCCACTTTTGAAACCCTCACAGTGGCCAAAATTGTCAGTTTTACAGAGCTTTGCTTACTCAAAAGCTTCCATTTTGACCAATTTCAGGCACCGAAAGGACTTCAAACACACTTATTTTAGTTGAACAAGTCAAAATTCACATCCAACAGGCATTTACAGTCAAAAGATTAAAAGTTAAAATTTCATCCATGTTGACCATTTTGGGAAAGTTCGACAGGTCCGGAGTCATCGTTTTTTATCGGAAAATCGATTTTTTGGAGTGTACCAAAAATGATTCAAAATGTCAACTGGATTGTGCCTCATGTTGAATAACCACTTTTGAAACCCTCACAATGACCAAAATTGCCATTTTTACAGAGTTTTGCTTACTCAAAAGCTTCCATTTTGACCAATTTCTGGCACCGAAAGGACTTTAAACACACTTATTTTAGTTGAATAAGTCAAAATTCACATCCAACGGGCATTTAGAGTCAACAGATTAAAAGTTAAAATTTCATCATGTTGACCATTTTGGGAAAGTTCGACAAGTCCGGAGTCATCGTTTTTCATCGGAAAATTGATTTTTTGGAGTGTACCAAAAATGATTCAAAATGTCAATTGGATCGTGCCTCATGTTGAATAACCACTTTTGAAACCCTCACAGTGACCAAAATTGCCATTTTTACAGAGCTTTGCTTACTCAAAAGCTTCCATTTTGACCAATATCAGGCTCCGAAATGACTTTAAACACACTTTTTTTAGTTGAACAAGTCATAATTCACATCCAACAGTCATTTAGAGTCAAAAGAGTAAAAGTTAAAATTTCATCCATGTTGACCATTTTGGGAAATTCGACAGGTCCGGAGTCATCGTTTTTCATCAGAAAATCGATTTTTTGGAGTGTACCAAAAATGATTCAAAATGTCAATTGGATCGTGCCTCATGTTGAATAACCACTTTTGAAACCCTCACAGTGGCCAAAATTGTCATTTTTACAGAGCATTGCTTACTCAAAAGCTTCCATTTTGACCAATTTCAGGCACCGAAAGGACTTTAAACACACTTATTTTAGTTGAACAAGTCATAATTCACATCCAACAGTCGTTTAGAGTCAAAAGATTAAAAGTTAAAATTTTATCCATGTTGACCATTTTGGGAAAGTTCGACAGGTCCGGAGTCATCGTTTTTCATCAGAAAATTGATTTTTTGGAGTTTACCAAAAATGATTCAAAATGTCAATTGGATCGTGCCTCATGTTGAATAACGACTTTTGAAACCCTCACAGTGGCCAAAATTGTCATTTTTACAGAGCTTTGCTTACTCAAAATCTTCCATTTTGACCAATTTCAGGCACCGAAAGGACTTTGAACACACTTATTTTAGTTGAACAAGTCAAAATTCACATCCAACGGGCATTTAGAGTCAACAGATTAAAAGTTAAAATTTCATCATGTTGACCATTTTGGGAAAGTTCGACAAGTCCGGAGTCATCGTTTTTCATCGGAAAATTGATTTTTTGGAGTGTACCAAAAATGATTCAAAATGTCAATTGGATCGTGCCTCATGTTGAATAACCACTTTTGAAACCCTCACAGTGACCAAAATTGCCATTTTTACAGAGCTTTGCTTATTCAAAAGCTTCCATTTTGACCAATATCAGGCTCCGAAATGACTTTAAACACACTTTTTTTAGTTGAACAAGTCATAATTCACATCCAACAGTCATTTAGAGTCAAAAGAGTAAAAGTTAAAATTTCATCCATGTTGACCATTTTGGTAATATTCGACAGGTCCGGAGTCATCGTTTTTCATCAGAAAATTGATTTTTTGGAGTGTACCAAAAATTATACAAAATGTCAATTGGATCGTGCCTCATGTTGAATAACCACTTTTGAAACCCTCACAGTGGCCAAAATTGTCATTTTTACAGAGCATTGCTTACTCAAAAGCTTTCATTTTGACCAATTTCAGGCACCGAAAGGACTTTAAACACACTTATTTTAGTTGAACAAGTCATAATTCACATCCAACAGTCGTTTAGAGTCAAAAGATTAAAAGTTAAAATTTCATCCATGTTGACCATTTTGGGAAAGTTCGACAGGTCCGGAGTCATCGTTTTTCATCAGAAAATTGATTTTTTGGAGTTTACCAAAAATGATTCAAAATGTCAATTGGATCGTGCCTCATGTTGAATAACCACTTTTGAAACCCTCACAGTGGCCAAAATTGTCATTTTTACAGAGCATTGCTTACTCAAAAGCTTCCATTTTGACCAATTTCAGGCACCGAAAGGACTTTAAACACACTTATTTTAGTTGAACAAGTCAAAATTCACATCCAACAGGCATTTAGAGTCAAAAGATTAAAAGTTAAAATTTCATCCATGTTGACCATTTTGGGAAAGTTCGACAGGTCCGGAGTCATCGTTTTTCATCAGAAAATTGATTTTTTGGAGTGTACCAAAAATGATTCTAAATGTCAATTGGATCGTGCCTCATGTTGAATATCCACTTTTGAAACCCTCAAAGTGACCAAAATTGCCATTTTTACAGAGTTTTGCTTACTCAAAAGCTTCCATTTTGAGCAATTTCAGGCACCGAAATGACTTTAAACACACTTATTTTAGTTGAACAAGTCATAATTCACATCCAACAGTCATTTAGAGTCTAAAGATTAAATGTTAAAATTTCATCCATATTGACCATTTTGGGAAAGTTCGACAGGTCAGGAGTCATCGTTTTTCATCAGAAAATTGATTTTTTGGAGTGTACCAAAAATGATTCAAAATGTCAATTGGATCGTGCCTCATGTTGAATAACCGCTTTTGAAACCCTCACAGTGACCAAAACTGCCATTTTTACAGAGCTTTGCTTACTTAAAAGCTTCCATTTTGACCAATTTCAGGCACCGAAATGACTTTAAACACACTTATTTTAGTTGAACAAGTCAAAATTCTCATCCAACAGGCATTTAGAGTCAAAAGATTAAAAGTTAAAATTTCATCCATATTGACCATTTTGGGAAAGTTCGACAGGTCCGGAGTCATTGTTTTTCATCAGAAAATAGATTTTTTGTAGTGTACCAAAAATGATTCAAAATATCAATTGGACCGTGCCTCATGTTGAATATCCACTTTGAAACCCTCACAGTGGCCAAAATTGTCATTTTTACAGAGCTTTGCTTACTCAAAAGCTTCCATTTTTACCAATTTCAGGCACCGAAAGGACTTTAAACACACTTATTTTAGTTGAACAAGTCAAAATTCACATCCAACAGGCATTTACAGTCAAAAGATTAAAAGTTAAAATTTCATCCATGTTGACCATTTTGGGAAAGTTCGACAGGTCCGGAGTCATCGTTTTTCATCGGAAAATTGATTTTTTGGAGTGTACCAAAAATGATTCAAAATGTCAACTGGATTGTGCCTCATGTTGAATAACCACTTTTGAAACCCTCACAATGACCAAAATCGCCATTTTTACAGAGATTTGCATACTCAAAAGCTTCCATTTTGACCAATTTCAGGCACCGAAAGGACTTTAAACACACTTATTTTAGTTGAAAAAGTCAAAATTCACATCCAACAGGCATTTACAGTCAAAAGATTAAAAGTTAAAATTTCATCCATGTTGACCATTTTGGGAAAGTTCGACAAGTCCGGAGTGTTTTTCATCGGAAAATTGATTTTTTGGAGTGTACCAAAAATGATTCAAAATGTCAATTGGATCGTGCCTCATGTTGAATAACCACTTTTGAAACCCTCACAGTGGCCAAAATTGTCATTTTTACAGAGCATTGCTTACTCAAAAGCTTCCATTTTGACCAATTTCAGGCACCGAAAGGACTTTAAACACACTTATTTTAGTTGAACAAGTCATAATTCACATCCAACAGTCGTTTAGAGTCAAAAGATTAAAAGTTAAAATTTTATCCATGTTGACCATTTTGGGAAAGTTCGACAGGTCCGGAGTCATCGTTTTTCATCAGAAAATTGATTTTTTGGAGTTTACCAAAAATGATTCAAAATGTCAATTGGATCGTGCCTCATGTTGAATAACCACTTTTGAAACCCTCACAGTGGCCAAAATTGTCATTTTTACAGAGCTTTGCTTATTCAAAAGCTTCCATTTTGACCAATATCAGGCTCCAAAATGACTTTAAACACACTTTTTTTAGTTGAACAAGTCATAATTCACATCCAACAGTCATTTAGAGTCAAACGAGTAAAAGTTAAAATTTCATCCATGTTGACCATTTTGGGAAATTCGACAGGTCCGGAGTCATCGTTTTTCATCAGAAAATTGATTTTTTGGAGTGTACCAAAAATGATACAAAATGTCAATTGGATCGTGCCTCATGTTGAATAACCACTTTTGAAACCCTCACAGTGGCCAAAATTGTCATTTTTACAGAGCATTGCTTACTCAAAAGCTTCCATTTTGACCAATTTCAGGCACCGAAAGGACTTTAAACACACTTATTTTAGTTGAACAAGTCATAATTCACATCCAACAGTCGTTTAGAGTCAAAAGATTAAAAGTTAAAATTTCATCCATGTTGACCATTTTGGGAAAGTTCGACAGGTCCGGAGTCATCGTTTTTCATCAGAAAATTGATTTTTTGGAGTTTACCAAAAATGAGTCAAAATGTCAATCGGATCGTGCCTCATGTTGAATAACCACTTTTGAAACCCTCACAGTGGCCAAAATTGTCATTTTTACAGAGCTTTGCTTACTCAAAAGCTTCCATTTTGACCAATTTCAGGCACCGAAAGGACTTTAAACACACTTATTTTAGTTGAACAAGTCAAAATTCACATCCAACAGGCATTTAGAGTCAAAAGATTAAAAGTTAAAATTTCATCCATGTTGACCATTTTGGGAAAGTTCGACAGGTCCGGAGTCATCGTTTTTCATCAGAAAATTGATTTTTTGGAGTGTACCAAAAATGATTCTAAATGTAAATTGGATCGTGCCTCATGTTGAATATCCACTTTTGAAACCCTCACAGTGACCAAAATTGCCATTTTTACAGAGTTTTGCTTACTCAAAAGCTTCCATTTTGAGCAATTTCAGGCACCGAAATGACTTTAAACACACTTATTTTAGTTGAACAAGTCATAATTCACATCCAACAGTCATTTAGAGTCTAAAGATTAAATGTTAAAATTTCATCCATATTGACCATTTTGGGAAAGTTCGACAGGTCAGGAGTCATCGTTTTTCATCAGAAAATTGATTTTTTGGAGTGTACCAAAATGATTCAAAATGTCAATTGGATCGTGCCTCATGTTGAATAACCGCTTTTGAAACCCTCACAGTGACCAAAACTGCCATTTTTACAGAGCTTTGCTTACTTAAAAGCTTCCATTTTGACCAATTTCAGGCACCGAAATGACTTTAAACACACTTATTTTAGTTGAACAAGTCAAAATTCTCATCCAACAGGCATTTAGAGTCAAAAGATTAAAAGTTAAAATTTCATCCATATTGACCATTTTGGGAAAGTTCGACAGGTCCGGAGTCATCGTTTTTCATCAGAAAATTGATTTTTTGTAGTGTACCAAAAATGATTCAAAATGTCAATTGGATCGTGCCTCATGTTGAATATCCACTTTTGAAACCCTCACAGTGGCCAAAATTGTCATTTTTACAGAGCTTTGCTTACTCAAAAGCTTCCATTTTGACCAATTTCAGGCACCGAAAGGACTTTAAACACACTTATTTTAGTTGAACAAGTCAAAATTCACATCCAACAGGCATTTAGAGTCAAAAGATTAAAAGTTAAAATTTCATCCATGTTGACCATTTTGGGAAAGTTCGACAGGTCCGGAGTCATCGTTTTTCATCGGAAAATTGATTTTTTGGAGTGTACCAAAAATGATTCAAAATGTCAACTGGATTGTGCCTCATGTTGAATAACCACTTTTGAAACCCTCACAATGACCAAAATCGCCATTTTTACAGAGTTTTGCTTACTCAAAAGCTTCCATTTTGACCAATTTCTGGCACCGAAAGGACTTTAAACACACTTATTTTAGTTGAACAAGTCAAAATTCACATCCAACGGGCATTTAGAGTCAACAGATTAAAAGTTAAAATTTCATCATGTTGACCATTTTGGGAAAGTTCGACAAGTCCGGAGTCATCGTTTTTCATCGGAAAATTGATTTTTTGGAGTGTACCAAAAATGATTCAAAATGTCAATTGGATCGTGCCTCATGTTGAATAACCACTTTTGAAACCCTCACAGTGACCAAAATTGCCATTTTTACAGAGCTTTGCTTACTCAAAAGCTTCCATTTTGACCAATATCAGGCTCCGAAATGACTTTAAACACACTTTTTTTAGTTGAACAAGTCATAATTCACATCCAACAGTCATTTAGAGTCAAAAGAGTAAAAGTTAAAATTTCATCCATGTTGACCATTTTGAGAAATTCGACAGGTCCGGAGTCATCGTTTTTCATCGGAAAATTGATTTTTTGGAGTGTACCAAAAATGATTTAAAATGTCAATTGGATCGTGCCTCATGTTGAATAACCACTTTTGAAACCCTCACAGTGACCAAAATTGCCATTTTTACAGAGCTTTGCTTACTCAAAAGCTTCCATTTTGACCAATATCAGGCTCCGAAATTACTTTAAACACACTTTTTTTAGTTGAACAAGTCATAATTCACATCCAACAGTCATTTAGAGTCAAAAGATTAAAAGTTAAAATTTTATCCATGTTGACCATTTTGGGAAAGTTCGACAGGTCCGGAGTCATCGTTTTTCATCAGAAAATTGATTTTTTGGAGTTTACCAAAAATGATTCAAAATGTCAATTGGATCGTGCCTCATGTTGAATAACGACTTTTGAAACCCTCACAGTGGCCAAAATTGTCATTTTTACAGAGCTTTGCTTACTCAAAATCTTCCATTTTGACCAATTTCAGGCACCGAAAGGACTTTGAACACACTTATTTTAGTTGAACAAGTCAAAATTCACATCCAACGGGCATTTAGAGTCAACAGATTAAAAGTTAAAATTTCATCATGTTGACCATTTTGGGAAAGTTCGACAAGTCCGGAGTCATCGTTTTTCATCGGAAAATTGATTTTTTGGAGTGTACCAAAAATGATTCAAAATGTCAATTGGATCGTGCCTCATGTTGAATAACCACTTTTGAAACCCTCACAGTGACCAAAATTGCCATTTTTACAGAGCTTTGCTTATTCAAAAGCTTCCATTTTGACCAATATCAGGCTCCGAAATGACTTTAAACACACTTTTTTTAGTTGAACAAGTCATAATTCACATCCAACAGTCATTTAGAGTCAAAAGAGTAAAAGTTAAAATTTCATCCATGTTGACCATTTTGGTAATATTCGACAGGTCCGGAGTCATCGTTTTTCATCAGAAAATTGATTTTTTGGAGTGTACCAAAAATTATACAAAATGTCAATTGGATCGTGCCTCATGTTGAATAACCACTTTTGAAACCCTCACAGTGGCCAAAATTGTCATTTTTACAGAGCATTGCTTACTCAAAAGCTTTCATTTTGACCAATTTCAGGCACCGAAAGGACTTTAAACACACTTATTTTAGTTGAACAAGTCATAATTCACATCCAACAGTCGTTTAGAGTCAAAAGATTAAAAGTTAAAATTTCATCCATGTTGACCATTTTGGGAAAGTTCGACAGGTCCGGAGTCATCGTTTTTCATAGGAAAATCGATTTTTTCGAGTGCACCAAAAATGATTCAAAATGTCAACTGGATTGTCCCTCATGTTGAATAACCACTTTTGAAACCCTCACAGTGACCAAAATTGCCATTTTTACAGAGCTTTGCTTACTCAAAAGCTTCCATTTTGACCAATTTCAGGCACCAAAATGACTTTAAACACACTTTTTTTAGTTGAACAAGTCAAAATTCACATGCAACAGGCATTTAGAGTCAAAAGATTAAAAGTTAACATTTCATCCATGTTGACCATTTTGGGAAAGTTCGACAGGTCCGGAGTCATCGTTTTTCATCAGAAAATTTATTTTTTGGAGTGTACCAAAAATGATTCAAAATGTCAATTGGATCGTGCCTCATGTTGAATAACCACTTTTGAAACCCTCACAGTGACCAAAATTGCCATTTTTACAGAGCTTTGCTTACTCAAAAGCTTCCATTTTGACCAATTTCAGGCACCGAAAGGACTTTAAACACACTTATTTTAGTTGAACAAGTCAAAATTCACATCCAACGGGCATTTAGAGTCAACAGATTAAAAGTTAAAATTTCATCATGTTGACCATTTTGGGAAAGTTCGAGAGGTCTGGAGTCATCGTTTTTCATCAGAAAATTGATTTTTTGGAGTGTGCCAAAAATGATTCAAAATGTCAATTGGATCGTGCATTATGTTGAATAACCACTTTTGAAACCCTCGCAGTGGCCAAAATTGTCATTTTTACAGAGCTTTGCTTACTCGAAAGCTTCCATTTTGACCAATTTCAGGCACAGAAAGGACTTTAAACACACTTATTTTAGTTGAACAAGTCAAAATTCACATCCAACAGGCATTTAGAGTCAAAAGATTAAAAGTTAAAATTTCATCCATGTTGACCATTTTGGGAAAGTTCGACAGGTCCGGAGTCATCGTTTTTCATCAGAAAATTGATTTTTTGGAGTGTACCAAAAATGATTCAAAATGTCAATTGGATCGTGCCTCATGTTGAATATCCACTTTTGAAACCCTCACAGTGACCAAAATTGCCATTTTTACAGAGTTTTGCTTACTCAAAAGCTTCCATTTTGAGCAATTTCAGGCACCAAAATGACTTTAAACACACTTATTTTAGTTGAACAAGTCATAATTCACATCCAACAGTCATTTAGAGTCTAAAGATTAAATGTTAAAATTTCATCCATATTGACCATTTTGGGAAAGTTCGACAGGTCAGGAGTCATCGTTTTTCATCAGAAAATTGATTTTTTGGAGTGTACCAAAAATGATTCAAAATGTCAATTGGATCGTGCCTCATGTTGAATAACCGCTTTTGAAACCCTCACAGTGACCAAAACTGCCATTTTTACAGAGCTTTGCTTACTTAAAAGCTTCCATTTTGACCAATTTCACGCACCGAAATGACTTTAAACACACTTATTTTAGTTGAACAAGTCAAAATTCTCATCCAACAGGCATTTAGAGTCAAAAGATTAAAAGTTAAAATTTCATCCATATTGACCATTTTGGGAAAGTTCGACAGGTCCGGAGTCATCGTTTTTCATCAGAAAATTGATTTTTTGTAGTGTACCAAAAATGATTCAAAATGTCAATTGGATCGTGCCTCATGTTGAATATCCACTTTTGAAACCCTCACATTGGCCAAAATTGTCATTTTTACAGAGCTTTGCTTACTCAAAAGCTTCCATTTTGACCAATTTCAGGCACCGAA
Organism: Lissotriton helveticus; assembly: GCF_964261635.1. Classification (NCBI taxonomy): domain Eukaryota; kingdom Metazoa; phylum Chordata; class Amphibia; order Caudata; family Salamandridae; genus Lissotriton; species Lissotriton helveticus. Next base: position 341,702,440 of record NC_136072.1, read on the forward strand.
AGGACTTTAAACACACTTATTTTAGTTGAATAAGTCAAAATTCACATCCAACGGGCATTTAGAGTCAACAGATTAAAAGTTAAAATTTCATCATGTTGACCATTTTGGGAAAGTTCGACAAGTCCGGAGTCATCGTTTTTCATCGGAAAATTGATTTTTTGGAGTGTACCAAAAATGATTCAAAATGTCAATTGGATCGTGCCTCATGTTGAATAACCACTTTTGAAACCCTCACAGTGACCAAAATTGCCATTTTTACAGAGCTTTGCTTACTCAAAAGCTTCCATTTTGACCAATATCAGGCTCCGAAATGACTTTAAACACACTTTTTTTAGTTGAACAAGTCATAATTCACATCCAACAGTCATTTAGAGTCAAAAGAGTAAAAGTTAAAATTTCATCCATGTTGACCATTTTGGGAAATTCGACAGGTCCGGAGTCATCGTTTTTCATCAGAAAATTTATTTTTTGGAGTGTACCAAAAATGATTCAAAATGTCAATTGGATCGTGCCTCATGTTGAATAACCACTTTTGAAACCCTCACAGTGGCCAAAATTGTCATTTTTACAGAGCTTTGCTTATTCAAAAGCTTCAATTTTGACCAATTTCAGGCACCGAGAGGACTGTAAACACACTTATTTTAGTTGAACAAGTCAAAATTCACATCCAACAGGCATTTAGAGTCAAAAGATTAAAAGTTAACATTTCATCCATGTTGACCATTTTGGGAAAGTTCGACAGGTCTGGAGTCATCGTTTTTCATCAGAAAATGGATTTTTTGGAGTGTGCCAAAAATGATTCAAAATGTCAATTGGATCGTGCCTCGTGTTGAATAACCACTTTTGAAACCCTCACAGTGGCCAAAATTGTCATTTTTACAGTGCATTGCTTACTCAAAAGCTTCCATTTTGACCAATTTCAGGCACCGAAAGGACTTTAAACACACTTATTTTAGTTGAACAAGTCATAATTCACATCCAACAGTCATTTAGAGTCAAAAGATTCAAGTTAAAATTTCATCCATGTTGACCATTTTGGGAAAGTTCGACAGGTCCGAAATCATCATTTTTCATCAGAAAATTGATTTTTTGGAGTGTTCCAAAAATGATTCAAAATGTCAATTGGATCGTGCCTCATGTTGAATAACCACTTTTGAAACCCTCACAGTGGCCAAAATTGTCATTTTTACAGAGCTTTGCTTACTCAAAAGCTTCAATTTTGACCAATTTCAGGCACCGAAAGGACTTTAAACACACTTATTTTAGTTGAACAAGTCAAAATTCACATCCAACAGGCATTTAGAGTCAAAAGATTAAAAGTTAAAATTTCATCCATGTTAACCATTTTGGGAAAGTTCGACAGGTCCGGAGTCATCGTTTTTCATCAGAAAATTGATTTTTTGGAGTGTACCAAAAATGATTCTAAATGTCAATTGGATCGTGCCTCATGTTGAATATCCACTTTTGAAACCCTCACAGTGACCAAAATTGCCATTTTTACAGAGTTTTGCTTACTCAAAAGCTTCCATTTTGAGCAATTTCAGGCACCGAAATGACTTTAAACACACTTATTTTAGTTGAACAAGTCATAATTCACATCCAACAGTCATTTAGAGTCTAAAGATTAAATGTTAAAATTTCATCCATATTGACCATTTTGGGAAAGTTCGACAGGTCAGGAGTCATCGTTTTTCATCAGAAAATTGATTTTTTGGAGTGTACCAAAAATGATTCAAAATGTCAATTGGATTGTGCCTCATGTTGAATATCCACTTTTGAAACCCTCACAATGGCTAAAATTGTCATTTTTACAGAGCTTTGCTTACTCAAAAGCTTCCATTTTGACCAATTTCAGGCACCGAAAGGACTTTAAACACACTTATTTTAGTTGAACAAGTCAAAATTCACATCCAACGGGCATTTAGAGTCAACAGATTAAAAGTTAAAATTTCATCATGTTGACCATTTTGGGAAAGTTCGACAAGTCCGGAGTCATCGTTTTTCATCGGAAAATTGATTTTTTGGAGTGTACAAAAAATGATTCAAAATGTCAATTGGATCGTGCCTCATGTTGAATAACCACTTTTGAAACCCTCACAGTGACCAAAATTGCCATTTTTACAGTGCATTGCTTACTCAAAAGCTTCCATTTTGACCAATTTCAGGCACCGAAAGGACTTTAAACACACTTATTTTAGTTGAACAAGTCATAATTCACATCCAACAGTCATTTAGAGTCAAAAGATTCAAAGTTAAAATTTCATCCATGTTGACCATTTTGGGAAAGTTCGACAGGTCCGGAGTCATCATTTTTCATCAGAAAATTGATTTTTTGGAGTGTTCCAAAAATGATTCAAAATGTCAATTGGATCGTGCCTCATGTTGAATAACCACTTTTGAAACCCTCACAGTGGCAAAAATTGTCATTTTTACAGAGCTTTGCTTACTCAAAAGCTTCAATTTTGACCAATTTCAGGCACCGAAAGGACTTTAAACACACTTATTTTAGTTGAATAAGTCAAAATTCACATCCAACAGGCATTTAGAGTCAAAAGATTAAAAGTTAAAATTTCATCCATGTTGACCATTTTGGGAAAGTTCGACAGGTCCGGAGTCATCGTTTTTCATCAGAAAATTGATTTTTTGGAGTGTACCAAAAATGATTCTAAATGTCAATTGGATCGTGCCTCATGTTGAATATCCACTTTTGAAACCCTCACAGTGACCAAAATTGCCATTTTTACAGAGTTTTGCTTACTCAAAAGATTCCATTTTGAGCAATTTCAGGCACCGAAATGACTTTAAACACACTTATTTTAGTTGAACAAGTCATAATTCACATCCAACAGTCATTTAGAGTCTAAAGATTAAATGTTAAAATTTCATCCATATTGACCATTTTGGGAAAGTTCGACAGGTCAGGAGTCATCGTTTTTCATCAGAAAATTGATTTTTTGGAGTGTACCAAAAATGATTCAAAATGTCAATTGGATCCTGCCTCATGTTGAATAACCACTTTTGAAACCCTCACAGTGACCAAAACTGCCATTTTTACAGAGCTTTGCTTACTTAAAAGCTTCCATTTTGACAAATTTCAGGCACTGAAATGACTTTAAACACACTTATTTTAGTTAAACAAGTCAAAATTCTCATCCAACAGGCATTTAGAGTCAAAAGATTAAAAGTTAAAATTTCATCCATATTGACCATTTTGGGAAAGTTCGACAGGTCCGGAGTCATCGTTTTTCATCAGAAAATTGATTTTTTGTAGTGTACCAAAAATGATTAGAAATGTCAATTGGATCGTGCCTCATGTTGAATATCCACTTTTGAAACCCTCACAGTGGCCAAAATTGTCAGTTTTACAGAGCTTTGCTTACTCAAAAGCTTCCATTTTGACCAATTTCAGGCACCGAAAGGACTTTAAACACACTTATTTTAGTTGAACAAGTCAAAATTCACATCCAACGGGCATTTAGAGTCAACAGATTAAAAGTTAAAATTTCATCATGTTGACCATTTTGGGAAAGTTCGACAAGTCCGGAGTCATCGTTTTTCATCGGAAAATTGATTTTTTGGAGTGTACCAAAAATGATTCAAAATGTCAATTGGATCGTGCCTCATGTTGAATAACCGCTTTTGAAACCCTCACAGTGACCAAAACTGCCATTTTTACAGAGCTTTGCTTACTTAAAAGCTTCCATTTTGACAAATTTCAGGCACTGAAATGACTTTAAACACACTTATTTTAGTTAAACAAGTCAAAATTCTCATCCAACAGGCATTTAGAGTCAAAAGATTAAAAGTTAAAATTTCATCCATATTGACCATTTTGGGAAAGTTCGACAGGTCCGGAGTCATCGTTTTTCATCAGAAAATTGATTTTTTGTAGTGTACCAAAAATGATTAGAAATGTCAATTGGATCGTGCCTCATGTTGAATATCCACTTTTGAAACCCTCACAGTGGCCAAAATTGTCAGTTTTACAGAGCTTTGCTTACTCAAAAGCTTCCATTTTGACCAATTTCAGGCACCGAAAGGACTTCAAACACACTTATTTTAGTTGAACAAGTCAAAATTCACATCCAACAGGCATTTACAGTCAAAAGATTAAAAGTTAAAATTTCATCCATGTTGACCATTTTGGGAAAGTTCGACAGGTCCGGAGTCATCGTTTTTTATCGGAAAATCGATTTTTTGGAGTGTACCAAAAATGATTCAAAATGTCAACTGGATTGTGCCTCATGTTGAATAACCACTTTTGAAACCCTCACAATGACCAAAATTGCCATTTTTACAGAGTTTTGCTTACTCAAAAGCTTCCATTTTGACCAATTTCTGGCACCGAAAGGACTTTAAACACACTTATTTTAGTTGAATAAGTCAAAATTCACATCCAACGGGCATTTAGAGTCAACAGATTAAAAGTTAAAATTTCATCATGTTGACCATTTTGGGAAAGTTCGACAAGTCCGGAGTCATCGTTTTTCATCGGAAAATTGATTTTTTGGAGTGTACCAAAAATGATTCAAAATGTCAATTGGATCGTGCCTCATGTTGAATAACCACTTTTGAAACCCTCACAGTGACCAAAATTGCCATTTTTACAGAGCTTTGCTTACTCAAAAGCTTCCATTTTGACCAATATCAGGCTCCGAAATGACTTTAAACACACTTTTTTTAGTTGAACAAGTCATAATTCACATCCAACAGTCATTTAGAGTCAAAAGAGTAAAAGTTAAAATTTCATCCATGTTGACCATTTTGGGAAATTCGACAGGTCCGGAGTCATCGTTTTTCATCAGAAAATCGATTTTTTGGAGTGTACCAAAAATGATTCAAAATGTCAATTGGATCGTGCCTCATGTTGAATAACCACTTTTGAAACCCTCACAGTGGCCAAAATTGTCATTTTTACAGAGCATTGCTTACTCAAAAGCTTCCATTTTGACCAATTTCAGGCACCGAAAGGACTTTAAACACACTTATTTTAGTTGAACAAGTCATAATTCACATCCAACAGTCGTTTAGAGTCAAAAGATTAAAAGTTAAAATTTTATCCATGTTGACCATTTTGGGAAAGTTCGACAGGTCCGGAGTCATCGTTTTTCATCAGAAAATTGATTTTTTGGAGTTTACCAAAAATGATTCAAAATGTCAATTGGATCGTGCCTCATGTTGAATAACGACTTTTGAAACCCTCACAGTGGCCAAAATTGTCATTTTTACAGAGCTTTGCTTACTCAAAATCTTCCATTTTGACCAATTTCAGGCACCGAAAGGACTTTGAACACACTTATTTTAGTTGAACAAGTCAAAATTCACATCCAACGGGCATTTAGAGTCAACAGATTAAAAGTTAAAATTTCATCATGTTGACCATTTTGGGAAAGTTCGACAAGTCCGGAGTCATCGTTTTTCATCGGAAAATTGATTTTTTGGAGTGTACCAAAAATGATTCAAAATGTCAATTGGATCGTGCCTCATGTTGAATAACCACTTTTGAAACCCTCACAGTGACCAAAATTGCCATTTTTACAGAGCTTTGCTTATTCAAAAGCTTCCATTTTGACCAATATCAGGCTCCGAAATGACTTTAAACACACTTTTTTTAGTTGAACAAGTCATAATTCACATCCAACAGTCATTTAGAGTCAAAAGAGTAAAAGTTAAAATTTCATCCATGTTGACCATTTTGGTAATATTCGACAGGTCCGGAGTCATCGTTTTTCATCAGAAAATTGATTTTTTGGAGTGTACCAAAAATTATACAAAATGTCAATTGGATCGTGCCTCATGTTGAATAACCACTTTTGAAACCCTCACAGTGGCCAAAATTGTCATTTTTACAGAGCATTGCTTACTCAAAAGCTTTCATTTTGACCAATTTCAGGCACCGAAAGGACTTTAAACACACTTATTTTAGTTGAACAAGTCATAATTCACATCCAACAGTCGTTTAGAGTCAAAAGATTAAAAGTTAAAATTTCATCCATGTTGACCATTTTGGGAAAGTTCGACAGGTCCGGAGTCATCGTTTTTCATCAGAAAATTGATTTTTTGGAGTTTACCAAAAATGATTCAAAATGTCAATTGGATCGTGCCTCATGTTGAATAACCACTTTTGAAACCCTCACAGTGGCCAAAATTGTCATTTTTACAGAGCATTGCTTACTCAAAAGCTTCCATTTTGACCAATTTCAGGCACCGAAAGGACTTTAAACACACTTATTTTAGTTGAACAAGTCAAAATTCACATCCAACAGGCATTTAGAGTCAAAAGATTAAAAGTTAAAATTTCATCCATGTTGACCATTTTGGGAAAGTTCGACAGGTCCGGAGTCATCGTTTTTCATCAGAAAATTGATTTTTTGGAGTGTACCAAAAATGATTCTAAATGTCAATTGGATCGTGCCTCATGTTGAATATCCACTTTTGAAACCCTCAAAGTGACCAAAATTGCCATTTTTACAGAGTTTTGCTTACTCAAAAGCTTCCATTTTGAGCAATTTCAGGCACCGAAATGACTTTAAACACACTTATTTTAGTTGAACAAGTCATAATTCACATCCAACAGTCATTTAGAGTCTAAAGATTAAATGTTAAAATTTCATCCATATTGACCATTTTGGGAAAGTTCGACAGGTCAGGAGTCATCGTTTTTCATCAGAAAATTGATTTTTTGGAGTGTACCAAAAATGATTCAAAATGTCAATTGGATCGTGCCTCATGTTGAATAACCGCTTTTGAAACCCTCACAGTGACCAAAACTGCCATTTTTACAGAGCTTTGCTTACTTAAAAGCTTCCATTTTGACCAATTTCAGGCACCGAAATGACTTTAAACACACTTATTTTAGTTGAACAAGTCAAAATTCTCATCCAACAGGCATTTAGAGTCAAAAGATTAAAAGTTAAAATTTCATCCATATTGACCATTTTGGGAAAGTTCGACAGGTCCGGAGTCATTGTTTTTCATCAGAAAATAGATTTTTTGTAGTGTACCAAAAATGATTCAAAATATCAATTGGACCGTGCCTCATGTTGAATATCCACTTTGAAACCCTCACAGTGGCCAAAATTGTCATTTTTACAGAGCTTTGCTTACTCAAAAGCTTCCATTTTTACCAATTTCAGGCACCGAAAGGACTTTAAACACACTTATTTTAGTTGAACAAGTCAAAATTCACATCCAACAGGCATTTACAGTCAAAAGATTAAAAGTTAAAATTTCATCCATGTTGACCATTTTGGGAAAGTTCGACAGGTCCGGAGTCATCGTTTTTCATCGGAAAATTGATTTTTTGGAGTGTACCAAAAATGATTCAAAATGTCAACTGGATTGTGCCTCATGTTGAATAACCACTTTTGAAACCCTCACAATGACCAAAATCGCCATTTTTACAGAGATTTGCATACTCAAAAGCTTCCATTTTGACCAATTTCAGGCACCGAAAGGACTTTAAACACACTTATTTTAGTTGAAAAAGTCAAAATTCACATCCAACAGGCATTTACAGTCAAAAGATTAAAAGTTAAAATTTCATCCATGTTGACCATTTTGGGAAAGTTCGACAAGTCCGGAGTGTTTTTCATCGGAAAATTGATTTTTTGGAGTGTACCAAAAATGATTCAAAATGTCAATTGGATCGTGCCTCATGTTGAATAACCACTTTTGAAACCCTCACAGTGGCCAAAATTGTCATTTTTACAGAGCATTGCTTACTCAAAAGCTTCCATTTTGACCAATTTCAGGCACCGAAAGGACTTTAAACACACTTATTTTAGTTGAACAAGTCATAATTCACATCCAACAGTCGTTTAGAGTCAAAAGATTAAAAGTTAAAATTTTATCCATGTTGACCATTTTGGGAAAGTTCGACAGGTCCGGAGTCATCGTTTTTCATCAGAAAATTGATTTTTTGGAGTTTACCAAAAATGATTCAAAATGTCAATTGGATCGTGCCTCATGTTGAATAACCACTTTTGAAACCCTCACAGTGGCCAAAATTGTCATTTTTACAGAGCTTTGCTTATTCAAAAGCTTCCATTTTGACCAATATCAGGCTCCAAAATGACTTTAAACACACTTTTTTTAGTTGAACAAGTCATAATTCACATCCAACAGTCATTTAGAGTCAAACGAGTAAAAGTTAAAATTTCATCCATGTTGACCATTTTGGGAAATTCGACAGGTCCGGAGTCATCGTTTTTCATCAGAAAATTGATTTTTTGGAGTGTACCAAAAATGATACAAAATGTCAATTGGATCGTGCCTCATGTTGAATAACCACTTTTGAAACCCTCACAGTGGCCAAAATTGTCATTTTTACAGAGCATTGCTTACTCAAAAGCTTCCATTTTGACCAATTTCAGGCACCGAAAGGACTTTAAACACACTTATTTTAGTTGAACAAGTCATAATTCACATCCAACAGTCGTTTAGAGTCAAAAGATTAAAAGTTAAAATTTCATCCATGTTGACCATTTTGGGAAAGTTCGACAGGTCCGGAGTCATCGTTTTTCATCAGAAAATTGATTTTTTGGAGTTTACCAAAAATGAGTCAAAATGTCAATCGGATCGTGCCTCATGTTGAATAACCACTTTTGAAACCCTCACAGTGGCCAAAATTGTCATTTTTACAGAGCTTTGCTTACTCAAAAGCTTCCATTTTGACCAATTTCAGGCACCGAAAGGACTTTAAACACACTTATTTTAGTTGAACAAGTCAAAATTCACATCCAACAGGCATTTAGAGTCAAAAGATTAAAAGTTAAAATTTCATCCATGTTGACCATTTTGGGAAAGTTCGACAGGTCCGGAGTCATCGTTTTTCATCAGAAAATTGATTTTTTGGAGTGTACCAAAAATGATTCTAAATGTAAATTGGATCGTGCCTCATGTTGAATATCCACTTTTGAAACCCTCACAGTGACCAAAATTGCCATTTTTACAGAGTTTTGCTTACTCAAAAGCTTCCATTTTGAGCAATTTCAGGCACCGAAATGACTTTAAACACACTTATTTTAGTTGAACAAGTCATAATTCACATCCAACAGTCATTTAGAGTCTAAAGATTAAATGTTAAAATTTCATCCATATTGACCATTTTGGGAAAGTTCGACAGGTCAGGAGTCATCGTTTTTCATCAGAAAATTGATTTTTTGGAGTGTACCAAAATGATTCAAAATGTCAATTGGATCGTGCCTCATGTTGAATAACCGCTTTTGAAACCCTCACAGTGACCAAAACTGCCATTTTTACAGAGCTTTGCTTACTTAAAAGCTTCCATTTTGACCAATTTCAGGCACCGAAATGACTTTAAACACACTTATTTTAGTTGAACAAGTCAAAATTCTCATCCAACAGGCATTTAGAGTCAAAAGATTAAAAGTTAAAATTTCATCCATATTGACCATTTTGGGAAAGTTCGACAGGTCCGGAGTCATCGTTTTTCATCAGAAAATTGATTTTTTGTAGTGTACCAAAAATGATTCAAAATGTCAATTGGATCGTGCCTCATGTTGAATATCCACTTTTGAAACCCTCACAGTGGCCAAAATTGTCATTTTTACAGAGCTTTGCTTACTCAAAAGCTTCCATTTTGACCAATTTCAGGCACCGAAAGGACTTTAAACACACTTATTTTAGTTGAACAAGTCAAAATTCACATCCAACAGGCATTTAGAGTCAAAAGATTAAAAGTTAAAATTTCATCCATGTTGACCATTTTGGGAAAGTTCGACAGGTCCGGAGTCATCGTTTTTCATCGGAAAATTGATTTTTTGGAGTGTACCAAAAATGATTCAAAATGTCAACTGGATTGTGCCTCATGTTGAATAACCACTTTTGAAACCCTCACAATGACCAAAATCGCCATTTTTACAGAGTTTTGCTTACTCAAAAGCTTCCATTTTGACCAATTTCTGGCACCGAAAGGACTTTAAACACACTTATTTTAGTTGAACAAGTCAAAATTCACATCCAACGGGCATTTAGAGTCAACAGATTAAAAGTTAAAATTTCATCATGTTGACCATTTTGGGAAAGTTCGACAAGTCCGGAGTCATCGTTTTTCATCGGAAAATTGATTTTTTGGAGTGTACCAAAAATGATTCAAAATGTCAATTGGATCGTGCCTCATGTTGAATAACCACTTTTGAAACCCTCACAGTGACCAAAATTGCCATTTTTACAGAGCTTTGCTTACTCAAAAGCTTCCATTTTGACCAATAACAGGCTCCGAAATGACTTTAAACACACTTTTTTTAGTTGAACAAGTCATAATTCACATCCAACAGTCATTTAGAGTCAAAAGAGTAAAAGTTAAAATTTCATCCATGTTGACCATTTTGAGAAATTCGACAGGTCCGGAGTCATCGTTTTTCATCAGAAAATTGATTTTTTGGAGTGTACCAAAAATGATTCAAAATGTCAATTGGATCGTGCCTCATGTTGAATAACCACTTTTGAAACCCTCACAGTGGCCAAAATTGTCATTTTTACAGAGCATTGCTTACTCAAAAGCTTCCATTTTGACCAATTTCAGGCACCGAAAGGACTTTAAACACACTTATTTTAGTTGAACAAGTCAAAATTCACATCCAACAGTCGTTTAGAGTCAAAAGATTAAAAGTTAAAATTTTATCCATGTTGACCATTTTGGGAAAGTTCGACAGGTCCGGAGTCATCGTTTTTCATCAGAAAATTGATTTTTTGGAGTTTACCAAAAATGATTCAAAATGTCAATTAGATCGTGGCTCATGTTGAATAACCATTTTTGAAACCCTCACAGTGGCCAAAATTGTCATTTTTACAGAGCTTTGCTTACTCAAAAGCTTCCATTTTGACCAATTTCAGGCACCGAAAGGACTTTAAACACACTTATTTTAGTTGAACAAGTCAAAATTCACATCCAACGGGCATTTAGAGTCAACAGATTAAAAGTTAAAATTTCATCATGTTGACCATTTTGGGAAAGTTCGACAAGTCCGGAGTCATCGTTTTTCATCGGAAAATTGATTTTTTTGAGTGTACCAAAAATGATTTAAAATGTCAATTGGATCGTGCCTCATGTTGAATAACCACTTTTGAAACCCTCACAGTGACCAAAATTGCCATTTTTACAGAGCTTTGCTTACTCAAAAGCTTCCATTTTGACCAATATCAGGCTCCGAAATTACTTTAAACACACTTTTTTTTAGTTGAACAAGTCATAATTCACATCCAACAGTCATTTAGAGTCAAAAGATTAAAAGTTAAAATTTTATCCATGTTGACCATTTTGGGAAAGTTCGACAGGTCCGGAGTCATCGTTTTTCATCAGAAAATTGATTTTTTGGAGTTTACCAAAAATGATTCAAAATGTCAATTGGATCGTGCCTCATGTTGAATAACGACTTTTGAAACCCTCACAGTGGCCAAAATTGTCATTTTTACAGAGCTTTGCTTACTCAAAATCTTCCATTTTGACCAATTTCAGGCACCGAAAGGACTTTGAACACACTTATTTTAGTTGAACAAGTCAAAATTCACATCCAACGGGCATTTAGAGTCAACAGATTAAAAGTTAAAATTTCATCATGTTGACCATTTTGGGAAAGTTCGACAAGTCCGGAGTCATCGTTTTTCATCGGAAAATTGATTTTTTGGAGTGTACCAAAAATGATTCAAAATGTCAATTGGATCGTGCCTCATGTTGAATAACCACTTTTGAAACCCTCACAGTGACCAAAATTGCCATTTTTACAGAGCTTTGCTTATTCAAAAGCTTCCATTTTGACCAATATCAGGCTCCGAAATGACTTTAAACACACTTTTTTTAGTTGAACAAGTCATAATTCACATCCAACAGTCATTTAGAGTCAAAAGAGTAAAAGTTAAAATTTCATCCATGTTGACCATTTTGGTAATATTCGACAGGTCCGGAGTCATCGTTTTTCATCAGAAAATTGATTTTTTGGAGTGTACCAAAAATTATACAAAATGTCAATTGGATCGTGCCTCATGTTGAATAACCACTTTTGAAACCCTCACAGTGGCCAAAATTGTCATTTTTACAGAGCATTGCTTACTCAAAAGCTTTCATTTTGACCAATTTCAGGCACCGAAAGGACTTTAAACACACTTATTTTAGTTGAACAAGTCATAATTCACATCCAACAGTCGTTTAGAGTCAAAAGATTAAAAGTTAAAATTTCATCCATGTTGACCATTTTGGGAAAGTTCGACAGGTCCGGAGTCATCGTTTTTCATAGGAAAATCGATTTTTTCGAGTGCACCAAAAATGATTCAAAATGTCAACTGGATTGTCCCTCATGTTGAATAACCACTTTTGAAACCCTCACAGTGACCAAAATTGCCATTTTTACAGAGCTTTGCTTACTCAAAAGCTTCCATTTTGACCAATTTCAGGCACCAAAATGACTTTAAACACACTTTTTTTAGTTGAACAAGTCAAAATTCACATGCAACAGGCATTTAGAGTCAAAAGATTAAAAGTTAACATTTCATCCATGTTGACCATTTTGGGAAAGTTCGACAGGTCCGGAGTCATCGTTTTTCATCAGAAAATTTATTTTTTGGAGTGTACCAAAAATGATTCAAAATGTCAATTGGATCGTGCCTCATGTTGAATAACCACTTTTGAAACCCTCACAGTGACCAAAATTGCCATTTTTACAGAGCTTTGCTTACTCAAAAGCTTCCATTTTGACCAATTTCAGGCACCGAAAGGACTTTAAACACACTTATTTTAGTTGAACAAGTCAAAATTCACATCCAACGGGCATTTAGAGTCAACAGATTAAAAGTTAAAATTTCATCATGTTGACCATTTTGGGAAAGTTCGAGAGGTCTGGAGTCATCGTTTTTCATCAGAAAATTGATTTTTTGGAGTGTGCCAAAAATGATTCAAAATGTCAATTGGATCGTGCATTATGTTGAATAACCACTTTTGAAACCCTCGCAGTGGCCAAAATTGTCATTTTTACAGAGCTTTGCTTACTCGAAAGCTTCCATTTTGACCAATTTCAGGCACAGAAAGGACTTTAAACACACTTATTTTAGTTGAACAAGTCAAAATTCACATCCAACAGGCATTTAGAGTCAAAAGATTAAAAGTTAAAATTTCATCCATGTTGACCATTTTGGGAAAGTTCGACAGGTCCGGAGTCATCGTTTTTCATCAGAAAATTGATTTTTTGGAGTGTACCAAAAATGATTCAAAATGTCAATTGGATCGTGCCTCATGTTGAATATCCACTTTTGAAACCCTCACAGTGACCAAAATTGCCATTTTTACAGAGTTTTGCTTACTCAAAAGCTTCCATTTTGAGCAATTTCAGGCACCGAAATGACTTTAAACACACTTATTTTAGTTGAACAAGTCATAATTCACATCCAACAGTCATTTAGAGTCTAAAGATTAAATGTTAAAATTTCATCCATATTGACCATTTTGGGAAAGTTCGACAGGTCAGGAGTCATCGTTTTTCATCAGAAAATTGATTTTTTGGAGTGTACCAAAAATGATTCAAAATGTCAATTGGATCGTGCCTCATGTTGAATAACCGCTTTTGAAACCCTCACAGTGACCAAAACTGCCATTTTTACAGAGCTTTGCTTACTTAAAAGCTTCCATTTTGACCAATTTCACGCACCGAAATGACTTTAAACACACTTATTTTAGTTGAACAAGTCAAAATTCTCATCCAACAGGCATTTAGAGTCAAAAGATTAAAAGTTAAAATTTCATCCATATTGACCATTTTGGGAAAGTTCGACAGGTCCGGAGTCATCGTTTTTCATCAGAAAATTGATTTTTTGTAGTGTACCAAAAATGATTCAAAATGTCAATTGGATCGTGCCTCATGTTGAATATCCACTTTTGAAACCCTCACATTGGCCAAAATTGTCATTTTTACAGAGCTTTGCTTACTCAAAAGCTTCCATTTTGACCAATTTCAGGCACCGAAAGGACTTTAAACACACTTATTTTAGTTGAACAAGTCAAAATTCACATCCAACAGGTATTTAGAGTCAAAAGATTAAAAGTTAAAATTTCATCCATGTTGACCATTTTGGGAAAGTTCGACAGGTCCGGAGTCATCGTTTTTCATCGGAAAATTGATTTTTTGGAGTGTACCAAAAATGATTCAAAATGTCAACTGGATTGTGCCTCATGTTGAATAACCACTTTTGAAACCCTCACAATGACCAAAATCGCCATTTTTACAGAGTTTTGCTTACTCAAAAGCTTCCATTTTGACCAATTTCTGGCACCGAAAGGACTTTAAACACACTTATTTTAGTTGAACAAGTCAAAATTCACATCCAACGGGCATTTAGAGTCAACAGATTAAAAGTTAAAATTTCATCATGTTGACCATTTTGGGAAAGTTCGACAAGTCCGGAGTCATCGTTTTTCATCGGAAAATTGATTTTTTGGAGTGTACCAAAAATGATTCAAAATGTCAATTGGATTGTGCCTCATGTTGAATAACCACTTTTGAAACCCTCACAGTGACCAAAATTGCCATTTTTACAGAGCTTTGCTTACTCAAAAGCTTCCATTTTGACCAATATCAGGCTCCGAAATGACTTTAAACACACTTTTTTTAGTTGAACAAGTCATAATTCACATCCAACAGTCATTTAGAGTCAAAAGAGTAAAAGTTAAAATTTCATCCATGTTGACCATTTTGAGAAATTCGACAGGTCCGGAGTCATCGTTTTTCATCAGAAAATTGATTTTTTGGAGTGTACCAAAAATGATTCAAAATGTCAATTGGATCGTGCCTCATGTTGAATAACCACTTTTGAAACCCTCACAGTGGCCAAAATTGTCATTTTTACAGAGCATTGCTTACTCAAAAGCTTCCATTTTGACCAATTTCAGGCACCGAAAGGACTTTAAACACACTTATTTTAGTTGAACAAGTCAAAATTCACATCCAACAGTCGTTTAGAGTCAAAAGATTAAAAGTTAAAATTTTATCCATGTTGACCATTTTGGGAAAGTTCGACAGGTCCGGAGTCATCGTTTTTCATCAGAAAATTGATTTTTTGGAGTTTACCAAAAATGATTCAAAATGTCAATTGGATCGTGCCTCATGTTGAATAACCACTTTTGAAACCCTCACAGTGGCCAAAATTGTCATTTTTACAGAGCTTTGCTTACTCAAAAGCTTCCATTTTGACCAATTTCAGGCACCGAAAGGACTTTAAACACACTTATTTTAGTTGAACAAGTCAAAATTCACATCCAACGGGCATTTAGAGTCAACAGATTAAAAGTTAAAATTTCATCATGTTGACCATTTTGGGAAAGTTCGACAAGTCCGGAGTCATCGTTTTTCATCGGAAAATTGATTTTTTGGAGTGTACCAAAAATGATTTAAAATGTCAATTGGATCGTGCCTCATGTTGAATAACCACTTTTGAAACCCTCACAGTGACCAAAATTGCCATTTTTACAGAGCTTTGCTTACTCAAAAGCTTCCATTTTGACCAATATCAGGCTCCGAAATTACTTTAAACACACTTTTTTTTAGTTGAACAAGTCATAATTCACATCCAACAGTCATTTAGAGTCAAAAGAGTAAAAGTTAAAATTTCATCCATGTTGACCATTTTGGGAAATTCGACAGGTCCGGAGTCATCGTTTTTCATCAGAAAATTGATTTTTTGGAGTTTACCAAAAATAATTCAAAATGTCAATTGGATCGTGCCTCATGTTGAATAACCACTTTTGAAACCCTCACAGTGGCCAAAATTGTCATTTTTACAGAGCTTTGCTTACTCAAAAGCTTCCATTTTGACCAATTTCAGGCACCGAAAGGACTTTAAACACACTTATTTTAGTTGAACAAGTCAAAATTCACATCCAACGGGCATTTAGAGTCAACAGATTAAAAGTTAAAATTTCATCATGTTGACCATTTTGGGAAAGTTCGACAAGTCCGGAGTCATCGTTTTTCATCGGAAAATTGATTTTTTGGAGTGTACCAAAAATGATTCAAAATGTCAATTGGATCGTGCCTCATGTTGAATAACCACTTTTAAAACCCTCACAGTGACCAAAATTGCCATTTTTACAGAGCTTTGCTTACTCAAAAGCTTCCATTTTGACCAATATCAGGCTCCAAAATGACTTTAAACACACTTTTTTTAGTTGAACAAGTCATAATTCACATCCAACAGTCATTTAGAGTCAAAAGAGTAAAAGTAAAAATTTCATCCATGTTGACCATTTTGGGAAATTCGACAGGTCCGGAGTCATCGTTTTTCATAGGAAAATCGATTTTTTCGAGTGCACCAAAAATGATTCAAAATGTCAACTGGATTGTCCCTCATGTTGAATAACCACTTTTGAAACCCTCACAGTGACCAAAATTGCCATTTTTACAGAGATTTGCTTACTCAAAAGCTTCCATTTTGACCAATTTCAGGCACCAACATGACTTTAAACACACTTTTTTTAGTTGAACAAGTCAAAATTCACATCCAACAGGCATTTAGAGTCAAAAGATTAAAAGTTAAAATTTAATCCATGTTGACCATTTTGGGAAAGTTCGACAGGTCCGGAGTCATCGTTTTTCATCAGAAAATTTATTTTTTGGAGTGTACCAAAAATGATTCAAAATGTCAATTGGATCGTGCCTCATGTTGAATAACCACTTTTGAAACCCTCACAGTGACCAAAATTGCCATTTTTACAGAGCTTTGCTTACTCAAAAGCTTCCATTTTGACCAATTTCAGGCACCAAAATGACTTTAAACACACTTTTTTTAGTTGAACAAGTCAAAATTCACATGCAACAGGCATTTAGAGTCAAAAGATTAAGAGTTAACATTTCATCCATGTTGACCATTTTGGGAAAGTTCGACAGGTCCGGAGTCATCGTTTTTCATCAGAAAATTGATTTTTTGGAGTGTACCAAAAATGATTCAAAATGTCAATTGGATCGTGCCTCATGTTGAATAACCACTTTTGAAACCCTCACAGTGACCAAAATTGCCATTTTCACAGAGCTTTGCTTACTCAAAAGCTTCCATTTTGACCAATTTCAGGCACCGAAAGGACTTTAAACACACTTATTTTAGTTGAACAAGTCAAAATTCACATCCAACGGGCATTTAGAGTCAACAGATTAAAAGTTAAAATTTCATCATGTTGACCATTTTGGGAAAGTTCGAGAGGTCTGGAGTCATCGTTTTTCATCAGAAAATTGATTTTTTGGAGTGTGCCAAAAATGATTCAAAATGTCAATTGGATCGTGCATTATGTTGAATAACCACTTTTGAAACCCTCGCAGTGGCCAAAATTGTCATTTTTACAGAGCTTTGCTTACTCGAAAGCTTCCATTTTGACCAATTTCAGGCACAGAAAGGACTTTAAACACACTTATTTTAGTTGAACAAGTCAAAATTCACATCCAACAGGCATTTAGAGTCAAAAGATTAAAAGTTAAAATTTCATCCATGTTGACCATTTTGGGAAAGTTCGACAGGTCCGGAGTCATCGTTTTTCATCAGAAAATTGATTTTTTGGAGTGTACCAAAAATGATTCAAAATGTCAATTGGATCGTGCCTCATGTTGAATATCCACTTTTGAAACCCTCACAGTGACCAAAATTGCCATTTTTACAGAGTTTTGCTTACTCAAAAGCTTCCATTTTGATCAATTTCAGGCACCGAAAGGACTTTAAACACACTTATTTTAGTTGAACAAGTCATAATTCACATCCAACAGTCATTTAGAGTCTAAGGAAAAAATGTTAAAATTTCATCCATATTGACCATTTTGGGAAAGTTCGACAGGTCCGGAGTCATCGTTTTTCATCAGAAAATTGATTTTTTGGAGTGTACCAAAAATGATTCAAAATGTCAATTGGATCGTGCCTCATGTTGAATAACCACTATTGAAACCCTTACAGTGACCACAATTGCCATTTTTACAGAGCTTTGCTTACTCAAAAGCTTCCATTTTGACCAATATCAGGATCCGAAATGACTTTAAACACACTTTTTTTAGTTGAACAAGTCATAATTCACATCCAACAGTCATTTAGAGTCAAAAGAGTAAAAGTTAAAATTTCATCCATGTTGACCATTTTGGGAAATTCGACAGGTCCGGAGTCATCGTTTTTCATCAGAAAATTGATTTTTTGGAGTGTACCAAAAATGATTAAAAATGTCTATTGGATCGTGCCTCATGTTGAATAACCACTTTTGAAACCCTCACAGTGGCCAAAATTGTAATTTTTACAGAGCATTGCTTACTCAAAAGCTTCCATTTTGACCAATTTCAGGCACCGAAAGGACTTTAAACACACTTATTTTAGTTGAACAAGTCAAAATTCACATCCAACGGGCATTTAGAGTCAACAGATTAAAAGTTAAAATGTCATCATGTTGACCATTTTGGGAAAGTTCGACAAGTCCGGAGTCATCGTTTTTCATCGGAAAATTGATTTTTTGGAGTGTACCAAAAATGATTCAAAATGTCAATTGGATCGTGCCTCATGTTGAATAACCACTTTTGAAACCCTCACAGTGACCAAAATTGCCATTTTTACAGAGTTTTGCTTACTCAAAAGCTTCCATTTTGACCAATTTCAGGCACCGAAAGGACTTTAAACACACTTATTTTAGTTGAACAAGTCATAATTCACATCCAACAGTCATTTAGAGTCTAAAGATTAAATGTTAAAATTTCATCCATATTGACCATTTTGGGAAAGTTCGACAGGTCCGGAGTCATCGTTTTTCATCAGAAAATTGATTATTTGGAGTGTACCAAAAATGATTCAAAATGTCAATTGGATCGTGCCTCATGTTGAATAACCGCTTTTGAAACCCTCACAGTGACCAAAATTGCCATTTTTACAGAGCTTTGCTTACTCAAAAGCTTCCATTTTGACCAATTTCAGGCACCGAAAGGACTTTAAACACACTTATTTTAGTTGAACAAGTCAAAATTCACATCCAACAGGCATTTAGAGTCAAAAGATTAAAAGTTACAATTTCATCCATGTTGACCATTTTGGGAAAGTTTGACAGGTCCGGAGTCATCGTTTTTCATAGGAAAATCGTTTTTTTCGAGTGTACCAAAAATGATTCAAAATGTCAACTGGATTGTCCCTCATGTTGAATAACCACTTTTGAAACCCTCACAGTGACCAAAATTGCCATTTTTACAGAGTTTTTCTTACTCAAAAGCTTCCATTTTGAGCAATTTAAGTCACCGAAATGACTTTAAACACACTTATTTTAGTTGAACAAGTCATAATTCACATCCAATAGTCATTTAGGGTCAAAAGATTAAAAGTTAAAATTTCATCCATGTTGACCATTTTGGAAAAGTTCGACAGGTCCGGAGTCATCGTTTTTCATCAGAAAATTTATTTTCTGGAGTGTACCAAAAATGATTCAAAATGTCAATTGGATCGTGCCTCATGTTGAATAACCACTTTTGAAACCCTCACAGTGACCAAAATTGCCATTTTTACAGAGCTTTGCTTACTCAAAAGCTTCCATTTTGACAAATTTCAGGCACCAAAATGACTTTAAACACACTTTTTTTAGTTGAACAAGTCAAAATTCACATCCAACGGTCATTTAGAGTCAACAGATTAAAAGTCAAAATTTCATCATGTTGATCATTTTGGTAAAGTTCGACAAGTCCGGAGTCATCGTTTTTCATCGGAAAATTGATTTTTTGGAGTGTACCAAAAATGATTCAAAATGTCAATTGGATCGTGCCTCATGTTGAATAACCACTTTTGAAACCCTCACAGTGGCCAAAATTGTCATTTTTACAGAGCTTTGCTTATTCAAAAGCTTCCATTTTGACCAATTTCAGGCACCGAGAGGACTGTAAACACACTTATTTTAGTTGAACAAGTCAAAATTCACATCCAACAGGCATTTAGAGTCAAAAGATTAAAAGTTACAATTTCATCCATGTTGACCATTTTGGGAAAGTTTGACAGGTCCGGAGTCATCGTTTTTCATAGGAAAATCGTTTTTTTCGAGTGTACCAAAAATGATTCAAAATGTCAACTGGATTGTCCCTCATGTTGAATAACCACTTTTGAAACCCTCACAGTGACCAAAATTGCCATTTTTACAGAGATTTGCTTACTCAAAAGCTTCCATTTTGACCAATTTCAGGCACCAAAATGACTTTAAACACACTTTTTTTAGTTGAACAAGTCAAAATTCACATCCAACAGGCATTTAGAGTCAAAAGATTAAAAGTTAAAATTTCATCCATGTTGACCATTTTGGGAAAGTTCGACAGGTCCGGAGTCATCGTTTTTCATCAGAAAATTTATTTTTTGGAGTGTACCAAAAATGATTCAAAATGTCAATTGGATCGTGCCTCATGTTGAATAACCACTTTTGAAACCCTCACAGTGACCAAAATTGCCATTTTTACAGAGCTTTGCTTACTCAAAAGCTTCCATTTTGACCAATTTCAGGCACCAAAATGACTTTAAACACACTTTTTTTAGTTGAACAAGTCAAAATTCACATGCAACAGGCATTTAGAGTCAAAAGATTAAGAGTTAACATTTCATCCATGTTGACCATTTTGGGAAAGTTCGACAGGTCCGGAGTCATCGTTTTTCATCAGAAAATTGATTTTTTGGAGTGTACCAAAAATGATTCAAAATGTCAATTGGATCGTGCCTCATGTTGAATAACCACTTTTGAAACCCTCACAGTGACCAAAATTGCCATTTTCACAGAGCTTTGCTTACTCAAAAGCTTCCATTTTGACCAATTTCAGGCACCGAAAGGACTTTAAACACACTTATTTTAGTTGAACAAGTCAAAATTCACATCCAACGGGCATTTAGAGTCAACAGATTAAAAGTTAAAATTTCATCATGTTGACCATTTTGGGAAAGTTCGAGAGGTCTGGAGTCATCGTTTTTCATCAGAAAATTGATTTTTTGGAGTGTGCCAAAAATGATTCAAAATGTCAATTGGATCGTGCATTATGTTGAATAACCACTTTTGAAACCCTCGCAGTGGCCAAAATTGTCATTTTTACAGAGCTTTGCTTACTCGAAAGCTTCCATTTTGACCAATTTCAGGCACAGAAAGGACTTTAAACACACTTATTTTAGTTGAACAAGTCAAAATTCACATCCAACAGGCATTTAGAGTCAAAAGATTAAACGTTAAAATTTCATCCATGTTGACCATTTTGGGAAAGTTCGACAGGTCCGGAGTCATCGTTTTTCATCAGAAAATTGATTTTTTGGAGTGTACCAAAAATGATTCAAAATGTCAATTGGATCGTGCCTCATGTTGAATATCCACTTTTGAAACCCTCACAGTGACCAAAATTGCCATTTTTACAGAGTTTTGCTTACTCAAAAGCTTCCATTTTGATCAATTTCAGGCACCGAAAGGACTTTAAACACACTTATTTTAGTTGAACAAGTCAAAATTCACATCCAACAGGCATTTAGAGTCAAAAGATTAAAAGTTAAAATTTCATCCATGTTGACCATTTTGGGAAAGTTCGACAGGTCCGGAGTCATCGTTTTTCATCAGAAAATTTATTTTTTGGAGTGTACCAAAAATGATTCAAAATGTCAATTGGATCGTGCCTCATGTTGAATAACCACTTTTGAAACCCTCACAGTGACCAAAATTGCCATTTTTACAGAGCTTTGCTTACTCAAAAGCTTCCATTTTGACCAATTTCAGGCACCAAAATGACTTTAAACACACTTTTTTTAGTTGAACAAGTCAAAATTCACATGCAACAGGCATTTAGAGTCAAAAGATTAAGAGTTAACATTTCATCCATGTTGACCATTTTGGGAAAGTTCGACAGGTCCGGAGTCATCGTTTTTCATCAGAAAATTGATTTTTTGGAGTGTACCAAAAATGATTCAAAATGTCAATTGGATCGTGCCTCATGTTGAATAACCACTTTTGAAACCCTCACAGTGACCAAAATTGCCATTTTCACAGAGCTTTGCTTACTCAAAAGCTTCCATTTTGACCAATTTCAGGCACCGAAAGGACTTTAAACACACTTATTTTAGTTGAACAAGTCAAAATTCACATCCAACGGGCATTTAGAGTCAACAGATTAAAAGTTAAAATTTCATCATGTTGACCATTTTGGGAAAGTTCGAGAGGTCTGGAGTCATCGTTTTTCATCAGAAAATTGATTTTTTGGAGTGTGCCAAAAATGATTCAAAATGTCAATTGGATCGTGCATTATGTTGAATAACCACTTTTGAAACCCTCGCAGTGGCCAAAATTGTCATTTTTACAGAGCTTTGCTTACTCGAAAGCTTCCATTTTGACCAATTTCAGGCACAGAAAGGACTTTAAACACACTTATTTTAGTTGAACAAGTCAAAATTCACATCCAACAGGCATTTAGAGTCAAAAGATTAAAAGTTAAAATTTCATCCATGTTGACCATTTTGGGAAAGTTCGACAGGTCCGGAGTCATCGTTTTTCATCAGAAAATTGATTTTTTGGAGTGTACCAAAAATGATTCAAAATGTCAATTGGATCGTGCCTCATGTTGAATATCCACTTTTGAAACCCTCACAGTGACCAAAATTGCCATTTTTACAGAGTTTTGCTTACTCAAAAGCTTCCATTTTGATCAATTTCAGGCACCGAAAGGACTTTAAACACACTTATTTTAGTTGAACAAGTCATAATTCACATCCAACAGTCATTTAGAGTCTAAGGATAAAATGTTAAAATTTCATCCATATTGACCATTTTGGGAAAGTTCGACAGGTCCGGAGTCATCGTTTTTCATCAGAAAATTGATTTTTTGGAGTGTACCAAAAATGATTCAAAATGTCAATTGGATCGTGCCTCATGTTGAATAACCACTATTGAAACCCTTACAGTGACCAAAATTGCCATTTTTACAGAGCTTTGCTTACTCAAAAGCTTCCATTTTGACCAATATCAGGATCCGAAATGACTTTAAACACACTTTTTTTAGTTGAACAAGTCATAATTCACATCCAACAGTCATTTAGAGTCAAAAGAGTAAAAGTTAAAATTTCATCCATGTTGACCATTTTGGGAAATTCGACAGGTCCGGAGTCATCGTTTTTCATCAGAAAATTGATTTTTTGGAGTGTACCAAAAATGATTAAAAATGTCTATTGGATCGTGCCTCATGTTGAATAACCACTTTTGAAACCCTCACAGTGGCCAAAATTGTAATTTTTACAGAGCATTGCTTACTCAAAAGCTTCCATTTTGACCAATTTCAGGCACCGAAAGGACTTTAAACACACTTATTTTAGTTGAACAAGTCAAAATTCACATCCAACGGGCATTTAGAGTCAACAGATTAAAAGTTAAAATGTCATCATGTTGACCATTTTGGGAAAGTTCGACAAGTCCGGAGTCATCGTTTTTCATCGGAAAATTGATTTTTTGGAGTATACCAAAAATGATTCAAAATGTCAATTGGATCGTGCCTCATGTTGAATAACCACTTTTGAAACCCTCACAGTGACCAAAATTGCCATTTTTACAGAGTTTTGCTTACTCAAAAGCTTCCATTTTGACCAATTTCAGGCACCGAAAGGACTTTAAACACACTTATTTTAGTTGAACAAGTCATAATTCACATCCAACAGTCATTTAGAGTCTAAAGATTAAATGTTAAAATTTCATCCATATTGACCATTTTGGGAAAGTTCGACAGGTCCGGAGTCATCGTTTTTCATCAGAAAATTGATTATTTGGAGTGTACCAAAAATGATTCAAAATGTCAATTGGATCGTGCCTCATGTTGAATAACCGCTTTTGAAACCCTCACAGTGACCAAAATTGCCATTTTTACAGAGCTTTGCTTACTCAAAAGCTTCCATTTTGACCAATTTCAGGCACCGAAAGGACTTTAAACACACTTATTTTAGTTGAACAAGTCAAAATTCACATCCAACAGGCATTTAGAGTCAAAAGATTAAAAGTTACAATTTCATCCATGTTGACCATTTTGGGAAAGTTTGACAGGTCCGGAGTCATCGTTTTTCATAGGAAAATCGTTTTTTTCGAGTGTACCAAAAATGATTCAAAATGTCAACTGGATTGTCCCTCATGTTGAATAACCACTTTTGAAACCCTCACAGTGACCAAAATTGCCATTTTTACAGAGTTTTTCTTACTCAAAAGCTTCCATTTTGAGCAATTTAAGTCACCGAAATGACTTTAAACACACTTATTTTAGTTGAACAAGTCATAATTCACATCCAATAGTCATTTAGGGTCAAAAGATTAAAAGTTAAAATTTCATCCATGTTGACCATTTTGGAAAAGTTCGACAGGTCCGGAGTCATCGTTTTTCATCAGAAAATTTATTTTCTGGAGTGTACCAAAAATGATTCAAAATGTCAATTGGATCGTGCCTCATGTTGAATAACCACTTTTGAAACCCTCACAGTGACCAAAATTGCCATTTTTACAGAGCTTTGCTTACTCAAAAGCTTCCATTTTGACAAATTTCAGGCACCAAAATGACTTTAAACACACTTTTTTTAGTTGAACAAGTCAAAATTCACATCCAACGGTCATTTAGAGTCAACAGATTAAAAGTCAAAATTTCATCATGTTGATCATTTTGGTAAAGTTCGACAAGTCCGGAGTCATCGTTTTTCATCGGAAAATTGATTTTTTGGAGTGTACCAAAAATGATTCAAAATGTCAATTGGATCGTGCCTCATGTTGAATAACCACTTTTGAAACCCTCACAGTGGCCAAAATTGTCATTTTTACAGAGCTTTGCTTATTCAAAAGCTTCCATTTTGACCAATTTCAGGCACCGAGAGGACTGTAAACACACTTATTTTAGTTGAACAAGTCAGAATTCACATCCAACAGCCATTTAGAGTCAAAAGATTAAAAGTTACAATTTCATCCATGTTGACCATTTTGGGAAAGTTTGACAGGTCCGGAGTCATCGTTTTTCATAGGAAAATCGTTTTTTTCGAGTGTACCAAAAATGATTCAAAATGTCAACTGGATTGTCCCTCATGTTGAATAACCACTTTTGAAACCCTCACAGTGACCAAAATTGCCATTTTTACAGAGTTTTTCTTACTCAAAAGCTTCAATTTTGAGCAATTTAAGTCACCGAAATGACTTTAAACACACTTATTTTAGTTGAACAAGTCATAATTCACATCCAACAGTCATTTAGGGTCAAAAGATTAAAAGTTAAAATTTCATCCATGTTGACCATTTTGGAAAAGTTCGACAGGTCCGGAGTCATCGTTTTTCATCAGAAAATTTATTTTCTGGAGTGTACCAAAAATGATTCAAAATGTCAATTGGATTGTGCCTCATGTTGAATAACCACTTTTGAAACCCTCACAGTGACCAAAATTGCCATTTTTACAGAGCTTTGCTTACTCAAAAGCTTCCATTTTGACAAATTTCAGGCACCAAAATGACTTTAAACACACTTTTTTTAGTTGAACAAGTCAAAATTCCCATCCAACGGTCATTTAGAGTCAACAGATTAAAAGTTAAAATTTCATCATGTTGACCATTTTGGGAAAGTTCGACAAGTCCGGAGTCATCGTTTTTCATCGGAAAATTGATTTTTTGGAGTGTACCAAAAATGATTCAAAATGTCAATTGGATCGTGCCTCATGTTGAATAACCACTTTTGAAACCCTCACAGTGGCCAAAATTGTCATTTTTACAGAGCTTTGCTTATTCAAAAGCTTCCATTTTGACCAATTTCAGGCACCGAGAGGACTGTAAACACACTTATTTTAGTTCAACAAGTCAAAATTCACATCCAACAGGCATTTAGAGTCAAAAGATTAAAAGTTACAATTTCATCCATGTTGACCATTTTGGGAAAGTTTGACAGGTCCGGAGTCATCGTTTTTCATAGGAAAATCGTTTTTTTCGAGTGTACCAAAAATGATTCAAAATTTCAACTGGATTGTCCCTCATGTTGAATAACCACTTTTGAAACCCTCACAGTGACCAAAATTGCCATTTTTACAGAGTTTTTCTTACTCAAAAGCTTCCATTTTGAGCAATTTAAGTCACCGAAATGACTTTAAACACACTTATTTTAGTGGAACAAGTCATAATTCACATCCAACAGTCATTTAGGGTCAAAAGATTAAAAGTTAAAATTTCATCCATGTTGACCATTTTGGAAAAGTTCGACAGGTCCGGAGTCATCGTTTTTCATCAGAAAATTTATTTTTTGGAGTGTACCAAAAATGATTCAAAATGTCAATTGGATCGTGCCTCATGTTGAATAACCACTTTTGAAACCCTCACAGTGACCAAAATTGCCATTTTTACAGAGCTTTGCTTACTCAAAAGCTTCCATTTTGACAAATTTCAGGCACCAAAATGACTTTAAACACACTTTTTTTAGTTGAACAAGTCAAAATTCACATCCAACGGGCATTTAGAGTCAACAGATTAAAAGTTAAAATTTCATCATGTTGACCATTTTGGGAAAGTTCGACATGTCCGGAGTCATCGTTTTTCATCGGAAAATCGATTTTTGGGATTGTACCAAAAATGATTCAAAATGTCAACTGGATTGTGCCTCATGATGAATAACCACTTTTGAAACCCTCACAATGACCAAAATTGCCATTTTTACAGAGTTTTGCTTACTCAAAAGCTTCCATTTTGACCAATTTCAGGCACCGAAAGGACTTTAAACACACTTATTTTAGTTGAACAAGTCAAAATTCACATCCAACGGGCATTTAGAGTCAACAGATTAAAAGTTAAAATTTCATCATGTTGACCATTTTGGGAAAGTTCGAGAGGTCTGGAGTCATCGTTTTTCATCAGAAAATTGATTTTTTGGAGTGTGCCAAAAATGATTCAAAATATCAATTTGATCGTGCATTATGTTGAATAACCACTTTTGAAACCCTCGCAGTGGCCTAAATTGTCATTTTTACAGAGCTTTGCTTACTCGAAAGCTTCCATTTTGACCAATTTCAGGCACAGAAAGGACTTTAAACACACTTATTTTAGTTGAACAAGTCAAAATTCACATCCAACGGGCATTTAGAGTCAACAGATTAAAAGTTAAAATGTCATCATGTTGACCATTTTGGGAAATTCGACAGGTCCGGAGTCATCGTTTTTCATCAGAAAATTGATTTTTTGGAGTGTACCAAAAATGATTAAAAATGTCTATTGGATCATGCCTCATGTTGAATAACCACTTTTGAAACCCTCACAGTGGCCAAAATTGTAATTTTTACAGAGCATTGCTTACTCAAAAGCTTCCATTTTGACCAATTTCAGGCACCGAAAGGACTTTAAACACACTTATTTTAGTTGAACAAGTCAAAATTCACATCCAACGGGCATTTAGAGTCAAAAGATTAAAAGTTAAAATGTCATCATGTTGACCATTTTGGGAAAGTTCGACAAGTCCGGAGTCATCGTTTTTCATCAGAAAATTGATTTTTTGTAGTGTACCAAAAATGATTCAAAATGTCAATTGGATCGTGCCTCATGTTGAATATCCACTTTTGAAACCCTCACAGTGGCCAAAATTGTCATTTTTACAGAGCTTTGCTTACTCAAAAGCTTCCATTTTGACCAATTTCAGGCACCGAAAGGACTTTAAACACACTTATTTTAGTTGAACAAGTCAAAATTCACATCCAACAGGCATTTAGAGTCAAAAGATTAAAAGTTAAAATTTCATCCATGTTGACCATTTTGGGAAAGTTCGACAGGTCCGGAGTCATCGTTTTTCATCGGAAAATTGATTTTTTGGAGTGTACCAAAAATGATTCAAAATGTCAACTGGATTGTGCCTCATGTTGAATAACCACTTTTGAAACCCTCACAGTGACCAAAATTGCCATTTTTACAGAGCTTTGCTTACTCAAAAGCTTCCATTTTGACCAATATCAGGCTCCGAAATGACTTTAAACACACTTTTTTTAGTTGAACAAGTCATAATTCACATCCAACAGTCATTTAGAGTCAAAAGAGTAAAAGTTAAAATTTCATCCATGTTGACCATTTTGAGAAATTCGACAGGTCCGGAGTCATCGTTTTTCATCAGAAAATTGATTTTTTGGAGTGTACCAAAAATGATTCAAAATGTCAATTGGATCGTGCCTCATGTTGAATAACCACTTTTGAAACCCTCACAGTGGCCAAAATTGTCATTTTTACAGAGCATTGCTTACTCAAAAGCTTCCATTTTGACCAATTTCAGGCACCGAAAGGACTTTAAACACACTTATTTTAGTTGAACAAGTCAAAATTCACATCCAACAGTCGTTTAGAGTCAAAAGATTAAAAGTTAAAATTTTATCCATGTTGACCATTTTGGGAAAGTTCGACAGGTCCGGAGTCATCGTTTTTCATCAGAAAATTGATTTTTTGGAGTTTACCAAAAATGATTCAAAATGTCAATTGGATCGTGCCTCATGTTGAATAACCACTTTTGAAACCCTCACAGTGGCCAAAATTGTCATTTTTACAGAGCTTTGCTTACTCAAAAGCTTCCATTTTGACCAATTTCAGGCACCGAAAGGACTTTAAACACACTTATTTTAGTTGAACAAGTCAAAATTCACATCCAACGGGCATTTAGAGTCAACAGATTAAAAGTTAAAATTTCATCATGTTGACCATTTTGGGAAAGTTCGACAAGTCCGGAGTCATCGTTTTTCATCGGAAAATTGATTTTTTGGAGTGTACCAAAAATGATTTAAAATGTCAATTGGATCGTGCCTCATGTTGAATAACCACTTTTGAAACCCTCACAGTGACCAAAATTGCCATTTTTACAGAGCTTTGCTTACTCAAAAGCTTCCATTTTGACCAATATCAGGCTCCGAAATTACTTTAAACACACTTTTTTTTAGTTGAACAAGTCATAATTCACATCCAACAGTCATTTAGAGTCAAAAGAGTAAAAGTTAAAATTTCATCCATGTTGACCATTTTGGGAAATTCGACAGGTCCGGAGTCATCGTTTTTCATCAGAAAATTGATTTTTTGGAGTTTACCAAAAATAATTCAAAATGTCAATTGGATCGTGCCTCATGTTGAATAACCACTTTTGAAACCCTCACAGTGGCCAAAATTGTCATTTTTACAGAGCTTTGCTTACTCAAATGCTTCCATTTTGACCAATTTCAGGCACCGAAAGGACTTTAAACACACTTATTTTAGTTGAACAAGTCAAAATTCACATCCAACGGGCATTTAGAGTCAACAGATTAAAAGTTAAAATTTCATCATGTTGACCATTTTGGGAAAGTTCGACAAGTCCGGAGTCATCGTTTTTCATCGGAAAATTGATTTTTTGGAGTGTACCAAAAATGATTCAAAATGTCAATTGGATCGTGCCTCATGTTGAATAACCACTTTTAAAACCCTCACAGTGACCAAAATTGCCATTTTTACAGAGCTTTGCTTACTCAAAAGCTTCCATTTTGACCAATATCAGGCTCCAAAATGACTTTAAACACACTTTTTTTAGTTGAACAAGTCATAATTCACATCCAACAGTCATTTAGAGTCAAAAGAGTAAAAGTAAAAATTTCATCCATGTTGACCATTTTGGGAAATTCGACAGGTCCGGAGTCATCGTTTTTCATAGGAAAATCGATTTTTTCGAGTGCACCAAAAATGATTCAAAATGTCAACTGGATTGTCCCTCATGTTGAATAACCACTTTTGAAACCCTCACAGTGACCAAAATTGCCATTTTTACAGAGATTTGCTTACTCAAAAGCTTCCATTTTGACCAATTTCAGGCACCAAAATGACTTTAAACACACTTTTTTTAGTTGAACAAGTCAAAATTCACATCCAACAGGCATTGAGTCAAAAGATTAAAAGTTAAAATTTCATCCATGTTGACCATTTTGGGAAAGTTCGACAGGTCCGGAGTCATCGTTTTTCATCAGAAAATTTATTTTTTGGAGTGTACCAAAAATGATTCAAAATGTCAATTGGATCGTGCCTCATGTTGAATAACCACTTTTGAAACCCTCACAGTGACCAAAATTGCCATTTTTACAGAGCTTTGCTTACTCAAAAGCTTCCATTTTGACCAATTTCAGGCACCAACATGACTTTAAACACACTTTTTTTAGTTGAACAAGTCAAAATTCACATGCAACAGGCATTTAGAGTCAAAAGATTAAGAGTTAACATTTCATCCATGTTGACCATTTTGGGAAAGTTCGACAGGTCCGGAGTCATCGTTTTTCATCAGAAAATTGATTTTTTGGAGTGTACCAAAAATGATTCAAAATGTCAATTGGATCGTGCCTCATGTTGAATAACCACTTTTGAAACCCTCACAGTGACCAAAATTGCCATTTTCACAGAGCTTTGCTTACTCAAAAGCTTCCATTTTGACCAATTTCAGGCACCGAAAGGACTTTAAACACACTTATTTTAGTTGAACAAGTCAAAATTCACATCCAACGGGCATTTAGAGTCAACAGATTAAAAGTTAAAATTTCATCATGTTGACCATTTTGGGAAAGTTCGAGAGGTCTGGAGTCATCGTTTTTCATCAGAAAATTGATTTTTTGGAGTGTGCCAAAAATGATTCAAAATGTCAATTGGATCGTGCATTATGTTGAATAACCACTTTTGAAACCCTCGCAGTGGCCAAAATTGTCATTTTTACAGAGCTTTGCTTACTCGAAAGCTTCCATTTTGACCAATTTCAGGCACAGAAAGGACTTTAAACACACTTATTTTAGTTGAACAAGTCAAAATTCACATCCAACAGGCATTTAGAGTCAAAAGATTAAAAGTTAAAATTTCATCCATGTTGACCATTTTGGGAAAGTTCGACAGGTCCGGAGTCATCGTTTTTCATCAGAAAATTGATTTTTTGGAGTGTACCAAAAATGATTCAAAATGTCAATTGGATCGTGCCTCATGTTGAATATCCACTTTTGAAACCCTCACAGTGACCAAAATTGCCATTTTTACAGAGTTTTGCTTACTCAAAAGCTTCCATTTTGATCAATTTCAGGCACCGAAAGGACTTTAAACACACTTATTTTAGTTGAACAAGTCATAATTCACATCCAACAGTCATTTAGAGTCTAAGGATAAAATGTTAAAATTTCATCCATATTGACCATTTTGGGAAAGTTCGACAGGTCCGGAGTCATCGTTTTTCATCAGAAAATTGATTTTTTGGAGTGTACCAAAAATGATTCAAAATGTCAATTGGATCGTGCCTCATGTTGAATAACCACTATTGAAACCCTTACAGTGACCAAAATTGCCATTTTTACAGAGCTTTGCTTACTCAAAAGCTTCCATTTTGACCAATATCAGGATCCGAAATGACTTTAAACACACTTTTTTTAGTTGAACAAGTCATAATTCACATCCAACAGTCATTTAGAGTCAAAAGAGTAAAAGTTAAAATTTCATCCATGTTGACCATTTTGGGAAATTCGACAGGTCCGGAGTCATCGTTTTTCATCAGAAAATTGATTTTTTGGAGTGTACCAAAAATGATTAAAAATGTCTATTGGATCGTGCCTCATGTTGAATAACCACTTTTGAAACCCTCACAGTGGCCAAAATTGTAATTTTTACAGAGCATTGCTTACTCAAAAGCTTCCATTTTGACCAATTTCAGGCACCGAAAGGACTTTAAACACACTTATTTTAGTTGAACAAGTCAAAATTCACATCCAACGGGCATTTAGAGTCAACAGATTAAAAGTTAAAATGTCATCATGTTGACCATTTTGGGAAAGTTCGACAAGTCCGGAGTCATCGTTTTTCATCGGAAAATTGATTTTTTGGAGTGTACCAAAAATGATTCAAAATGTCAATTGGATCGTGCCTCATGTTGAATAACCACTTTTGAAACCCTCACAGTGACCAAAATTGCCATTTTTACAGAGTTTTGCTTACTCAAAAGCTTCCATTTTGACCAATTTCAGGCACCGAAAGGACTTTAAACACACTTATTTTAGTTGAACAAGTCATAATTCACATCCAACAGTCATTTAGAGTCTAAAGATTAAATGTTAAAATTTCATCCATATTGACCATTTTGGGAAAGTTCGACAGGTCCGGAGTCATCGTTTTTCATCAGAAAATTGATTATTTGGAGTGTACCAAAAATGATTCAAAATGTCAATTGGATCGTGCCTCATGTTGAATAACCGCTTTTGAAACCCTCACAGTGACCAAAATTGCCATTTTTACAGAGCTTTGCTTACTCAAAAGCTTCCATTTTGACCAATTTCAGGCACCGAAAGGACTTTAAACACACTTATTTTAGTTGAACAAGTCATAATTCACATCCAATAGTCATTTAGGGTCAAAAGATTAAAAGTTAAAATTTCATCCATGTTGACCATTTTGGAAAAGTTCGACAGGTCCGGAGTCATCGTTTTTCATCAGAAAATTTATTTTCTGGAGTGTACCAAAAATGATTCAAAATGTCAATTGGATCGTGCCTCATGTTGAATAACCACTTTTGAAACCCTCACAGTGACCAAAATTGCCATTTTTACAGAGCTTTGCTTACTCAAAAGCTTCCATTTTGACAAATTTCAGGCACCAAAATGACTTTAAACACACTTTTTTTAGTTGAACAAGTCAAAATTCACATCCAACGGTCATTTAGAGTCAACAGATTAAAAGTCAAAATTTCATCATGTTGATCATTTTGGTAAAGTTCGACAAGTCCGGAGTCATCGTTTTTCATCGGAAAATTGATTTTTTGGAGTGTACCAAAAATGATTCAAAATGTCAATTGGATCGTGCCTCATGTTGAATAACCACTTTTGAAACCCTCACAGTGGCCAAAATTGTCATTTTTACAGAGCTTTGCTTATTCAAAAGCTTCCATTTTGACCAATTTCAGGCACCGAGAGGACTGTAAACACACTTATTTTAGTTGAACAAGTCAAAATTCACATCCAACAGGCATTTAGAGTCAAAAGATTAAAAGTTACAATTTCATCCATGTTGACCATTTTGGGAAAGTTTGACAGGTCCGGAGTCATCGTTTTTCATAGGAAAATCGTTTTTTTCGAGTGTACCAAAAATGATTCAAAATGTCAACTGGATTGTCCCTCATGTTGAATAACCACTTTTGAAACCCTCACAGTGACCAAAATTGCCATTTTTACAGAGATTTGCTTACTCAAAAGCTTCCATTTTGACCAATTTCAGGCACCAAAATGACTTTAAACACACTTTTTTTAGTTGAACAAGTCAAAATTCACATCCAACAGGCATTTAGAGTCAAAAGATTAAAAGTTAAAATTTCATCCATGTTGACCATTTTGGGAAAGTTCGACAGGTCCGGAGTCATCGTTTTTCATCAGAAAATTTATTTTTTGGAGTGTACCAAAAATGATTCAAAATGTCAATTGGATCGTGCCTCATGTTGAATAACCACTTTTGAAACCCTCACAGTGACCAAAATTGCCATTTTTACAGAGCTTTGCTTACTCAAAAGCTTCCATTTTGACCAATTTCAGGCACCAAAATTACTTTAAACACACTTTTTTTAGTTGAACAAGTCAAAATTCACATGCAACAGGCATTTAGAGTCAAAAGATTAAGAGTTAACATTTCATCCATGTTGACCATTTTGGGAAAGTTCGACAGGTCCGGAGTCATCGTTTTTCATCAGAAAATTGATTTTTTGGAGTGTACCAAAAATGATTCAAAATGTCAATTGGATCGTGCCTCATGTTGAATAACCACTTTTGAAACCCTCACAGTGACCAAAATTGCCATTTTCACAGAGCTTTGCTTACTCAAAAGCTTCCATTTTGACCAATTTCAGGCACCGAAAGGACTTTAAACACACTTATTTTAGTTGAACAAGTCAAAATTCACATCCAACGGGCATTTAGAGTCAACAGATTAAAAGTTAAAATTTCATCATGTTGACCATTTTGGGAAAGTTCGAGAGGTCTGGAGTCATCGTTTTTCATCAGAAAATTGATTTTTTGGAGTGTGCCAAAAATGATTCAAAATGTCAATTGGATCGTGCATTATGTTGAATAACCACTTTTGAAACCCTCGCAGTGGCCAAAATTGTCATTTTTACAGAGCTTTGCTTACTCGAAAGCTTCCATTTTGACCAATTTCAGGCACAGAAAGGACTTTAAACACACTTATTTTAGTTGAACAAGTCAAAATTCACATCCAACAGGCATTTAGAGTCAAAAGATTAAAAGTTAAAATTTCATCCATGTTGACCATTTTGGGAAAGTTCGACAGGTCCGGAGTCATCGTTTTTCATCAGAAAATTGATTTTTTGGAGTGTACCAAAAATGATTCAAAATGTCAATTGGATCGTGCCTCATGTTGAATATCCACTTTTGAAACCCTCACAGTGACCAAAATTGCCATTTTTACAGAGTTTTGCTTACTCAAAAGCTTCCATTTTGATCAATTTCAGGCACCGAAAGGACTTTAAACACACTTATTTTAGTTGAACAAGTCAAAATTCACATCCAACAGGCATTTAGAGTCAAAAGATTAAAAGTTAAAATTTCATCCATGTTGACCATTTTGGGAAAGTTCGACAGGTCCGGAGTCATCGTTTTTCATCAGAAAATTTATTTTTTGGAGTGTACCAAAAATGATTCAAAATGTCAATTGGATCGTGCCTCATGTTGAATAACCACTTTTGAAACCCTCACAGTGACCAAAATTGCCATTTTTACAGAGCTTTGCTTACTCAAAAGCTTCCATTTTGACCAATTTCAGGCACCAAAATGACTTTAAACACACTTTTTTTAGTTGAACAAGTCAAAATTCACATGCAACAGGCATTTAGAGTCAAAAGATTAAGAGTTAACATTTCATCCATGTTGACCATTTTGGGAAAGTTCGACAGGTCCGGAGTCATCGTTTTTCATCAGAAAATTGATTTTTTGGAGTGTACCAAAAATGATTCAAAATGTCAATTGGATCGTGCCTCATGTTGAATAACCACTTTTGAAACCCTCACAGTGACCAAAATTGCCATTTTCACAGAGCTTTGCTTACTCAAAAGCTTCCATTTTGACCAATTTCAGGCACAGAAAGGACTTTAAACACACTTATTTTAGTTGAACAAGTCAAAATTCACATCCAACAGGCATTTAGAGTCAAAAGATTAAAAGTTAAAATTTCATCCATGTTGACCATTTTGGGAAAGTTCGACAGGTCCGGAGTCATCGTTTTTCATCAGAAAATTGATTTTTTGGAGTGTACCAAAAATGATTCAAAATGTCAATTGGATCGTGCCTCATGTTGAATATCCACTTTTGAAACCCTCACAGTGACCAAAATTGCCATTTTTACAGAGTTTTGCTTACTCAAAAGCTTCCATTTTGATCAATTTCAGGCACCGAAAGGACTTTAAACACACTTATTTTAGTTGAACAAGTCATAATTCACATCCAACAGTCATTTAGAGTCTAAGGATAAAATGTTAAAATTTCATCCATATTGACCATTTTGGGAAAGTTCGACAGGTCCGGAGTCATCGTTTTTCATCAGAAAATTGATTTTTTGGAGTGTACCAAAAATGATTCAAAATGTCAATTGGATCGTGCCTCATGTTGAATAACCACTATTGAAACCCTTACAGTGACCAAAATTGCCATTTTTACAGAGCTTTGCTTACTCAAAAGCTTCCATTTTGACCAATATCAGGATCCGAAATGACTTTAAACACACTTTTTTTAGTTGAACAAGTCATAATTCACATCCAACAGTCATTTAGAGTCAAAAGAGTAAAAGTTAAAATTTCATCCATGTTGACCATTTTGGGAAATTCGACAGGTCCGGAGTCATCGTTTTTCATCAGAAAATTGATTTTTTGGAGTGTACCAAAAATGATTAAAAATGTCTATTGGATCGTGCCTCATGTTGAATAACCACTTTTGAAACCCTCACAGTGGCCAAAATTGTAATTTTTACAGAGCATTGCTTACTCAAAAGCTTCCATTTTGACCAATTTCAGGCACCGAAAGGACTTTAAACACACTTATTTTAGTTGAACAAGTCAAAATTCACATCCAACGGGCATTTAGAGTCAACAGATTAAAAGTTAAAATGTCATCATGTTGACCATTTTGGGAAAGTTCGACAGGTCCGGAGTCATCGTTTTTCATCAGAAAATTGATTATTTGGAGTGTACCAAAAATGATTCAAAATGTCAATTGGATCGTGCCTCATGTTGAATAACCGCTTTTGAAACCCTCACAGTGACCAAAATTGCCATTTTTACAGAGCTTTGCTTACTCAAAAGCTTCCATTTTGACCAATTTCAGGCACCGAAAGGACTTTAAACACACTTATTTTAGTTGAACAAGTCAAAATTCACATCCAACAGGCATTTAGAGTCAAAAGATTAAAAGTTACAATTTCATCCATGTTGACCATTTTGGGAAAGTTTGACAGGTCCGGAGTCATCGTTTTTCATAGGAAAATCGTTTTTTTCGAGTGTACCAAAAATGATTCAAAATGTCAACTGGATTGTCCCTCATGTTGAATAACCACTTTTGAAACCCTCACAGTGACCAAAATTGCCATTTTTACAGAGTTTTTCTTACTCAAAAGCTTCCATTTTGAGCAATTTAAGTCACCGAAATGACTTTAAACACACTTATTTTAGTTGAACAAGTCATAATTCACATCCAATAGTCATTTAGGGTCAAAAGATTAAAAGTTAAAATTTCATCCATGTTGACCATTTTGGAAAAGTTCGACAAGTCCGGAGTCATCGTTTTTCATCAGAAAATTTATTTTCTGGAGTGTACCAAAAATGATTCAAAATGTCAATTGGATCGTGCCTCATGTTGAATAACCACTTTTGAAACCCTCACAGTGACCAAAATTGCCATTTTTACAGAGCTTTGCTTACTCAAAAGCTTCCATTTTGACAAATTTCAGGCACCAAAATGACTTTAAACACACTTTTTTTAGTTGAACAAGTCAAAATTCACATCCAACGGTCATTTAGAGTCAACAGATTAAAAGTCAAAATTTCATCATGTTGATCATTTTGGTAAAGTTCGACAAGTCCGGAGTCATCGTTTTTCATCGGAAAATTGATTTTTTGGAGTGTACCAAAAATGATTCAAAATGTCAATTGGATCGTGCCTCATGTTGAATAACCACTTTTGAAACCCTCACAGTGGCCAAAATTGTCATTTTTACAGAGCTTTGCTTATTCAAAAGCTTCCATTTTGACCAATTTCAGGCACCGAGAGGACTGTAAACACACTTATTTTAGTTGAACAAGTCAGAATTCACATCCAACAGCCATTTAGAGTCAAAAGATTAAAAGTTACAATTTCATCCATGTTGACCATTTTGGGAAAGTTTGACAGGTCCGGAGTCATCGTTTTTCATAGGAAAATCGTTTTTTTCGAGTGTACCAAAAATGATTCAAAATGTCAACTGGATTGTCCCTCATGTTGAATAACCACTTTTGAAACCCTCACAGTGACCAAAATTGCCATTTTTACAGAGTTTTTCTTACTCAAAAGCTTCAATTTTGAGCAATTTAAGTCACCGAAATGACTTTAAACACACTTATTTTAGTTGAACAAGTCATAATTCACATCCAACAGTCATTTAGGGTCAAAAGATTAAAAGTTAAAATTTCATCCATGTTGACCATTTTGGAAAAGTTCGACAGGTCCGGAGTCATCGTTTTTCATCAGAAAATTTATTTTCTGGAGTGTACCAAAAATGATTCAAAATGTCAATTGGATTGTGCCTCATGTTGAATAACCACTTTTGAAACCCTCACAGTGACCAAAATTGCCATTTTTACAGAGCTTTGCTTACTCAAAAGCTTCCATTTTGACAAATTTCAGGCACCAAAATGACTTTAAACACACTTTTTTTAGTTGAACAAGTCAAAATTCCCATCCAACGGTCATTTAGAGTCAACAGATTAAAAGTTAAAATTTCATCATGTTGACCATTTTGGGAAAGTTCGACAAGTCCGGAGTCATCGTTTTTCATCGGAAAATTGATTTTTTGGAGTGTACCAAAAATGATTCAAAATGTCAATTGGATCGTGCCTCATGTTGAATAACCACTTTTGAAACCCTCACAGTGGCCAAAATTGTCATTTTTACAGAGCTTTGCTTATTCAAAAGCTTCCATTTTGACCAATTTCAGGCACCGAGAGGACTGTAAACACACTTATTTTAGTTCAACAAGTCAAAATTCACATCCAACAGGCATTTAGAGTCAAAAGATTAAAAGTTACAATTTCATCCATGTTGACCATTTTGGGAAAGTTTGACAGGTCCGGAGTCATCGTTTTTCATAGGAAAATCGTTTTTTTCGAGTGTACCAAAAATGATTCAAAATTTCAACTGGATTGTCCCTCATGTTGAATAACCACTTTTGAAACCCTCACAGTGACCAAAATTGCCATTTTTACAGAGTTTTTCTTACTCAAAAGCTTCCATTTTGAGCAATTTAAGTCACCGAAATGACTTTAAACACACTTATTTTAGTGGAACAAGTCATAATTCACATCCAACAGTCATTTAGGGTCAAAAGATTAAAAGTTAAAATGTCATCCATGTTGACCATTTTGGAAAAGTTCGACAGGTCCGGAGTCATCGTTTTTCATCAGAAAATTTATTTTTTGGAGTGTACCAAAAATGATTCAAAATGTCAATTGGATCGTGCCTCATGTTGAATAACCACTTTTGAAACCCTCACAGTGACCAAAATTGCCATTTTTACAGAGCTTTGCTTACTCAAAAGCTTCCATTTTGACAAATTTCAGGCACCAAAATGACTTTAAACACACTTTTTTTAGTTGAACAAGTCAAAATTCACATCCAACGGGCATTTAGAGTCAACAGATTAAAAGTTAAAATTTCATCATGTTGACCATTTTGGGAAAGTTCGACATGTCCGGAGTCATCGTTTTTCATCGGAAAATCGATTTTTGGGATTGTACCAAAAATGATTCAAAATGTCAACTGGATTGTGCCTCATGATGAATAACCACTTTTGAAACCCTCACAATGACCAAAATTGCCATTTTTACAGAGTTTTGCTTACTCAAAAGCTTCCATTTTGACCAATTTCAGGCACCGAAAGGACTTTAAACACACTTATTTTAGTTGAACAAGTCAAAATTCACATCCAACGGGCATTTAGAGTCAACAGATTAAAAGTTAAAATTTCATCATGTTGACCATTTTGGGAAAGTTCGAGAGGTCTGGAGTCATCGTTTTTCATCAGAAAATTGATTTTTTGGAGTGTGCCAAAAATGATTCAAAATATCAATTTGATGGTGCATTATGTTGAATAACCACTTTTGAAACCCTCGCAGTGGCCTAAATTGTCATTTTTACAGAGCTTTGCTTACTCGAAAGCTTCCATTTTGACCAATTTCAGGCACAGAAAGGACTTTAAACACACTTATTTTAGTTGAACAAGTCAAAATTCACATCCAACGGGCATTTAGAGTCAACAGATTAAAAGTTAAAATTTCATCATGTTGACCATTTTGGGAAATTCGACAGGTCCGGAGTCATCGTTTTTCATCAGAAAATTGATTTTTTGGAGTGTACCAAAAATGATTAAAAATGTCTATTGGATCATGCCTCATGTTGAATAACCACTTTTGAAACCCTCACAGTGGCCAAAATTGTAATTTTTACAGAGCATTGCTTACTCAAAAGCTTCCATTTTGACCAATTTCAGGCACCGAAAGGACTTTAAACACACTTATTTTAGTTGAACAAGTCAAAATTCACATCCAACGGGCATTTAGAGTCAACAGATTAAAAGTTAAAATGTCATCATGTTGACCATTTTGGGAAAGTTCGACAAGTCCGGAGTCATCGTTTTTCATCGGAAAATTGATTTTTTGGAGTGTACCAAAAATGATTCAAAATGTCAATTGGATCGTGCCTCATGTTGAATAACCACTCTTGAAACCCTCACAGTGGCCAAAATTGTCATTTTTACAGAGCTTTGCTTATTCAAAAGCTTCCATTTTGACCAATTTCAGGCACCGAGAGGACTGTAAACACACTTATTTTAGTTGAACAAGTCAAAATTCACATCCAACAGTCATTTAGAGTCTAAAGATTAAATGTTAAAATTTCATCCATATTGACCATTTTGGGAAAGTTCGACAGGTCCGGAGTCATCGTTTTTCATCAGAAAATTGATTATTTGGAGTGTACCAAAAATGATTCAAAATGTCAATTGGATCGTGCCTCATGTTGAATAACCGCTTTTGAAACCCTCACAGTGACCAAAATTGCCATTTTTACAGAGCTTTGCATACTCAAAATCTTCCATTTTGACCAATTTCAGGCACTGAAAGGACTTTAAACACACTTATTTTAGTTGAACAAGTCAAAATTCACATCCAACAGGCATTTAGAGTCAAAAGATTAAAAGTTAAAATTTCATCCATGTTGACCATTTTGGGAAAGTTCGACAGGTCCGGAGTCATCGTTTTTCATCGGAAAATTGATTTTTTGGAGTGTACCAAAAATGATTCAAAATGTCAACTGGATTGTGCCTCATGTTGAATAACCACTTTTGAAACCCTCACAATGACCAAAATCGCCATTTTTACAGAGTTTTGCTTACTCAAAAGCTTCCATTTTGACCAATTTCTGGCACCGAAAGGACTTTAAACACACTTATTTTAGTTGAACAAGTCAAAATTCACATCCAACGGGCATTTAGAGTCAACAGATTAAAAGTTAAAATTTCATCATGTTGACCATTTTGGGAAAGTTCGACAAGTCCGGAGTCATCGTTTTTCATCGGAAAATTGATTTTTTGGAGTGTACCAAAAATGATTCAAAATGTCAATTGGATCGTGCCTCATGTTGAATAACCACTTTTGAAACCCTCACAGTGACCAAAATTGCCATTTTTACAGAGCTTTGCTTACTCAAAAGCTTCCATTTTGACCAATATCAGGCTCCGAAATGACTTTAAACACACTTTTTTTAGTTGAACAAGTCATAATTCACATCCAACAGTCATTTAGAGTCAAAAGAGTAAAAGTTAAAATTTCATCCATGTTGACCATTTTGAGAAATTCGACAGGTCCGGAGTCATCGTTTTTCATCAGAAAATTGATTTTTTGGAGTGTACCAAAAATGATTCAAAATGTCAATTGGATCGTGCCTCATGTTGAATAACCACTTTTGAAACCCTCACAGTGGCCAAAATTGTCATTTTTACAGAGCATTGCTTACTCAAAAGCTTCCATTTTGACCAATTTCAGGCACCGAAAGGACTTTAAACACACTTATTTTAGTTGAACAAGTCAAAATTCACATCCAACAGTCGTTTAGAGTCAAAAGATTAAAAGTTAAAATTTTATCCATGTTGACCATTTTGGGAAAGTTCGACAGGTCCGGAGTCATCGTTTTTCATCAGAAAATTGATTTTTTGGAGTTTACCAAAAATGATTCAAAATGTCAATTGGATCGTGCCTCATGTTGAATAACCACTTTTGAAACCCTCACAGTGGCCAAAATTGTCATTTTTACAGAGCTTTGCTTACTCAAAAGCTTCCATTTTGACCAATTTCAGGCACCGAAAGGACTTTAAACACACTTATTTTAGTTGAACAAGTCAAAATTCACATCCAACGGGCATTTAGAGTCAACAGATTAAAAGTTAAAATTTCATCATGTTGACCATTTTGGGAAAGTTCGACAAGTCCGGAGTCATCGTTTTTCATCGGAAAATTGATTTTTTGGAGTGTACCAAAAATGATTTAAAATGTCAATTGGATCGTGCCTCATGTTGAATAACCACTTTTGAAACCCTCACAGTGACCAAAATTGCCATTTTTACAGAGCTTTGCTTACTCAAAAGCTTCCATTTTGACCAATATCAGGCTCCGAAATTACTTTAAACACACTTTTTTTTAGTTGAACAAGTCATAATTCACATCCAACAGTCATTTAGAGTCAAAAGAGTAAAAGTTAAAATTTCATCCATGTTGACCATTTTGGGAAATTCGACAGGTCCGGAGTCATCGTTTTTCATCAGAAAATTGATTTTTTGGAGTTTACCAAAAATAATTCAAAATGTCAATTGGATCGTGCCTCATGTTGAATAACCACTTTTGAAACCCTCACAGTGGCCAAAATTGTCATTTTTACAGAGCTTTGCTTACTCAAATGCTTCCATTTTGACCAATTTCAGGCACCGAAAGGACTTTAAACACACTTATTTTAGTTGAACAAGTCAAAATTCACATCCAACGGGCATTTAGAGTCAACAGATTAAAAGTTAAAATTTCATCATGTTGACCATTTTGGGAAAGTTCGACAAGTCCGGAGTCATCGTTTTTCATCGGAAAATTGATTTTTTGGAGTGTACCAAAAATGATTCAAAATGTCAATTGGATCGTGCCTCATGTTGAATAACCACTTTTAAAACCCTCACAGTGACCAAAATTGCCATTTTTACAGAGCTTTGCTTACTCAAAAGCTTCCATTTTGACCAATATCAGGCTCCAAAATGACTTTAAACACACTTTTTTTAGTTGAACAAGTCATAATTCACATCCAACAGTCATTTAGAGTCAAAAGAGTAAAAGTAAAAATTTCATCCATGTTGACCATTTTGGGAAATTCGACAGGTCCGGAGTCATCGTTTTTCATAGGAAAATCGATTTTTTCGAGTGCACCAAAAATGATTCAAAATGTCAACTGGATTGTCCCTCATGTTGAATAACCACTTTTGAAACCCTCACAGTGACCAAAATTGCCATTTTTACAGAGATTTGCTTACTCAAAAGCTTCCATTTTGACCAATTTCAGGCACCAAAATGACTTTAAACACACTTTTTTTAGTTGAACAAGTCAAAATTCACATCCAACAGGCATTGAGTCAAAAGATTAAAAGTTAAAATTTCATCCATGTTGACCATTTTGGGAAAGTTCGACAGGTCCGGAGTCATCGTTTTTCATCAGAAAATTTATTTTTTGGAGTGTACCAAAAATGATTCAAAATGTCAATTGGATCGTGCCTCATGTTGAATAACCACTTTTGAAACCCTCACAGTGACCAAAATTGCCATTTTTACAGAGCTTTGCTTACTCAAAAGCTTCCATTTTGACCAATTTCAGGCACCAACATGACTTTAAACACACTTTTTTTAGTTGAACAAGTCAAAATTCACATGCAACAGGCATTTAGAGTCAAAAGATTAAGAGTTAACATTTCATCCATGTTGACCATTTTGGGAAAGTTCGACAGGTCCGGAGTCATCGTTTTTCATCAGAAAATTGATTTTTTGGAGTGTACCAAAAATGATTCAAAATGTCAATTGGATCGTGCCTCATGTTGAATAACCACTTTTGAAACCCTCACAGTGACCAAAATTGCCATTTTCACAGAGCTTTGCTTACTCAAAAGCTTCCATTTTGACCAATTTCAGGCACCGAAAGGACTTTAAACACACTTATTTTAGTTGAACAAGTCAAAATTCACATCCAACGGGCATTTAGAGTCAACAGATTAAAAGTTAAAATTTCATCATGTTGACCATTTTGGGAAAGTTCGAGAGGTCTGGAGTCATCGTTTTTCATCAGAAAATTGATTTTTTGGAGTGTGCCAAAAATGATTCAAAATGTCAATTGGATCGTGCATTATGTTGAATAACCACTTTTGAAACCCTCGCAGTGGCCAAAATTGTCATTTTTACAGAGCTTTGCTTACTCGAAAGCTTCCATTTTGACCAATTTCAGGCACAGAAAGGACTTTAAACACACTTATTTTAGTTGAACAAGTCAAAATTCACATCCAACAGGCATTTAGAGTCAAAAGATTAAAAGTTAAAATTTCATCCATGTTGACCATTTTGGGAAAGTTCGACAGGTCCGGAGTCATCGTTTTTCATCAGAAAATTGATTTTTTGGAGTGTACCAAAAATGATTCAAAATGTCAATTGGATCGTGCCTCATGTTGAATATCCACTTTTGAAACCCTCACAGTGACCAAAATTGCCATTTTTACAGA
This sequence comes from Lissotriton helveticus, assembly GCF_964261635.1. NCBI lineage: Eukaryota > Metazoa > Chordata > Amphibia > Caudata > Salamandridae > Lissotriton > Lissotriton helveticus. The sequence goes on from NC_136072.1 coordinate 341,746,487, forward strand.
GTTTTGCTTACTCAAAAGCTTCCATTTTGATCAATTTCAGGCACCGAAAGGACTTTAAACACACTTATTTTAGTTGAACAAGTCATAATTCACATCCAACAGTCATTTAGAGTCTAAGGATAAAATGTTAAAATTTCATCCATATTGACCATTTTGGGAAAGTTCGACAGGTCCGGAGTCATCGTTTTTCATCAGAAAATTGATTTTTTGGAGTGTACCAAAAATGATTCAAAATGTCAATTGGATCGTGCCTCATGTTGAATAACCACTATTGAAACCCTTACAGTGACCAAAATTGCCATTTTTACAGAGCTTTGCTTACTCAAAAGCTTCCATTTTGACCAATATCAGGATCCGAAATGACTTTAAACACACTTTTTTTAGTTGAACAAGTCATAATTCACATCCAACAGTCATTTAGAGTCAAAAGAGTAAAAGTTAAAATTTCATCCATGTTGACCATTTTGGGAAATTCGACAGGTCCGGAGTCATCGTTTTTCATCAGAAAATTGATTTTTTGGAGTGTACCAAAAATGATTAAAAATGTCTATTGGATCGTGCCTCATGTTGAATAACCACTTTTGAAACCCTCACAGTGGCCAAAATTGTAATTTTTACAGAGCATTGCTTACTCAAAAGCTTCCATTTTGACCAATTTCAGGCACCGAAAGGACTTTAAACACACTTATTTTAGTTGAACAAGTCAAAATTCACATCCAACGGGCATTTAGAGTCAACAGATTAAAAGTTAAAATGTCATCATGTTGACCATTTTGGGAAAGTTCGACAAGTCCGGAGTCATCGTTTTTCATCGGAAAATTGATTTTTTGGAGTGTACCAAAAATGATTCAAAATGTCAATTGGATCGTGCCTCATGTTGAATAACCACTTTTGAAACCCTCACAGTGACCAAAATTGCCATTTTTACAGAGTTTTGCTTACTCAAAAGCTTCCATTTTGACCAATTTCAGGCACCGAAAGGACTTTAAACACACTTATTTTAGTTGAACAAGTCATAATTCACATCCAACAGTCATTTAGAGTCTAAAGATTAAATGTTAAAATTTCATCCATATTGACCATTTTGGGAAAGTTCGACAGGTCCGGAGTCATCGTTTTTCATCAGAAAATTGATTATTTGGAGTGTACCAAAAATGATTCAAAATGTCAATTGGATCGTGCCTCATGTTGAATAACCGCTTTTGAAACCCTCACAGTGACCAAAATTGCCATTTTTACAGAGCTTTGCTTACTCAAAAGCTTCCATTTTGACCAATTTCAGGCACCGAAAGGACTTTAAACACACTTATTTTAGTTGAACAAGTCATAATTCACATCCAATAGTCATTTAGGGTCAAAAGATTAAAAGTTAAAATTTCATCCATGTTGACCATTTTGGAAAAGTTCGACAGGTCCGGAGTCATCGTTTTTCATCAGAAAATTTATTTTCTGGAGTGTACCAAAAATGATTCAAAATGTCAATTGGATCGTGCCTCATGTTGAATAACCACTTTTGAAACCCTCACAGTGACCAAAATTGCCATTTTTACAGAGCTTTGCTTACTCAAAAGCTTCCATTTTGACAAATTTCAGGCACCAAAATGACTTTAAACACACTTTTTTTAGTTGAACAAGTCAAAATTCACATCCAACGGTCATTTAGAGTCAACAGATTAAAAGTCAAAATTTCATCATGTTGATCATTTTGGTAAAGTTCGACAAGTCCGGAGTCATCGTTTTTCATCGGAAAATTGATTTTTTGGAGTGTACCAAAAATGATTCAAAATGTCAATTGGATCGTGCCTCATGTTGAATAACCACTTTTGAAACCCTCACAGTGGCCAAAATTGTCATTTTTACAGAGCTTTGCTTATTCAAAAGCTTCCATTTTGACCAATTTCAGGCACCGAGAGGACTGTAAACACACTTATTTTAGTTGAACAAGTCAAAATTCACATCCAACAGGCATTTAGAGTCAAAAGATTAAAAGTTACAATTTCATCCATGTTGACCATTTTGGGAAAGTTTGACAGGTCCGGAGTCATCGTTTTTCATAGGAAAATCGTTTTTTTCGAGTGTACCAAAAATGATTCAAAATGTCAACTGGATTGTCCCTCATGTTGAATAACCACTTTTGAAACCCTCACAGTGACCAAAATTGCCATTTTTACAGAGATTTGCTTACTCAAAAGCTTCCATTTTGACCAATTTCAGGCACCAAAATGACTTTAAACACACTTTTTTTAGTTGAACAAGTCAAAATTCACATCCAACAGGCATTTAGAGTCAAAAGATTAAAAGTTAAAATTTCATCCATGTTGACCATTTTGGGAAAGTTCGACAGGTCCGGAGTCATCGTTTTTCATCAGAAAATTTATTTTTTGGAGTGTACCAAAAATGATTCAAAATGTCAATTGGATCGTGCCTCATGTTGAATAACCACTTTTGAAACCCTCACAGTGACCAAAATTGCCATTTTTACAGAGCTTTGCTTACTCAAAAGCTTCCATTTTGACCAATTTCAGGCACCAAAATTACTTTAAACACACTTTTTTTAGTTGAACAAGTCAAAATTCACATGCAACAGGCATTTAGAGTCAAAAGATTAAGAGTTAACATTTCATCCATGTTGACCATTTTGGGAAAGTTCGACAGGTCCGGAGTCATCGTTTTTCATCAGAAAATTGATTTTTTGGAGTGTACCAAAAATGATTCAAAATGTCAATTGGATCGTGCCTCATGTTGAATAACCACTTTTGAAACCCTCACAGTGACCAAAATTGCCATTTTCACAGAGCTTTGCTTACTCAAAAGCTTCCATTTTGACCAATTTCAGGCACCGAAAGGACTTTAAACACACTTATTTTAGTTGAACAAGTCAAAATTCACATCCAACGGGCATTTAGAGTCAACAGATTAAAAGTTAAAATTTCATCATGTTGACCATTTTGGGAAAGTTCGAGAGGTCTGGAGTCATCGTTTTTCATCAGAAAATTGATTTTTTGGAGTGTGCCAAAAATGATTCAAAATGTCAATTGGATCGTGCATTATGTTGAATAACCACTTTTGAAACCCTCGCAGTGGCCAAAATTGTCATTTTTACAGAGCTTTGCTTACTCGAAAGCTTCCATTTTGACCAATTTCAGGCACAGAAAGGACTTTAAACACACTTATTTTAGTTGAACAAGTCAAAATTCACATCCAACAGGCATTTAGAGTCAAAAGATTAAAAGTTAAAATTTCATCCATGTTGACCATTTTGGGAAAGTTCGACAGGTCCGGAGTCATCGTTTTTCATCAGAAAATTGATTTTTTGGAGTGTACCAAAAATGATTCAAAATGTCAATTGGATCGTGCCTCATGTTGAATATCCACTTTTGAAACCCTCACAGTGACCAAAATTGCCATTTTTACAGAGTTTTGCTTACTCAAAAGCTTCCATTTTGATCAATTTCAGGCACCGAAAGGACTTTAAACACACTTATTTTAGTTGAACAAGTCAAAATTCACATCCAACAGGCATTTAGAGTCAAAAGATTAAAAGTTAAAATTTCATCCATGTTGACCATTTTGGGAAAGTTCGACAGGTCCGGAGTCATCGTTTTTCATCAGAAAATTTATTTTTTGGAGTGTACCAAAAATGATTCAAAATGTCAATTGGATCGTGCCTCATGTTGAATAACCACTTTTGAAACCCTCACAGTGACCAAAATTGCCATTTTTACAGAGCTTTGCTTACTCAAAAGCTTCCATTTTGACCAATTTCAGGCACCAAAATGACTTTAAACACACTTTTTTTAGTTGAACAAGTCAAAATTCACATGCAACAGGCATTTAGAGTCAAAAGATTAAGAGTTAACATTTCATCCATGTTGACCATTTTGGGAAAGTTCGACAGGTCCGGAGTCATCGTTTTTCATCAGAAAATTGATTTTTTGGAGTGTACCAAAAATGATTCAAAATGTCAATTGGATCGTGCCTCATGTTGAATAACCACTTTTGAAACCCTCACAGTGACCAAAATTGCCATTTTCACAGAGCTTTGCTTACTCAAAAGCTTCCATTTTGACCAATTTCAGGCACAGAAAGGACTTTAAACACACTTATTTTAGTTGAACAAGTCAAAATTCACATCCAACAGGCATTTAGAGTCAAAAGATTAAAAGTTAAAATTTCATCCATGTTGACCATTTTGGGAAAGTTCGACAGGTCCGGAGTCATCGTTTTTCATCAGAAAATTGATTTTTTGGAGTGTACCAAAAATGATTCAAAATGTCAATTGGATCGTGCCTCATGTTGAATATCCACTTTTGAAACCCTCACAGTGACCAAAATTGCCATTTTTACAGAGTTTTGCTTACTCAAAAGCTTCCATTTTGATCAATTTCAGGCACCGAAAGGACTTTAAACACACTTATTTTAGTTGAACAAGTCATAATTCACATCCAACAGTCATTTAGAGTCTAAGGATAAAATGTTAAAATTTCATCCATATTGACCATTTTGGGAAAGTTCGACAGGTCCGGAGTCATCGTTTTTCATCAGAAAATTGATTTTTTGGAGTGTACCAAAAATGATTCAAAATGTCAATTGGATCGTGCCTCATGTTGAATAACCACTATTGAAACCCTTACAGTGACCAAAATTGCCATTTTTACAGAGCTTTGCTTACTCAAAAGCTTCCATTTTGACCAATATCAGGATCCGAAATGACTTTAAACACACTTTTTTTAGTTGAACAAGTCATAATTCACATCCAACAGTCATTTAGAGTCAAAAGAGTAAAAGTTAAAATTTCATCCATGTTGACCATTTTGGGAAATTCGACAGGTCCGGAGTCATCGTTTTTCATCAGAAAATTGATTTTTTGGAGTGTACCAAAAATGATTAAAAATGTCTATTGGATCGTGCCTCATGTTGAATAACCACTTTTGAAACCCTCACAGTGGCCAAAATTGTAATTTTTACAGAGCATTGCTTACTCAAAAGCTTCCATTTTGACCAATTTCAGGCACCGAAAGGACTTTAAACACACTTATTTTAGTTGAACAAGTCAAAATTCACATCCAACGGGCATTTAGAGTCAACAGATTAAAAGTTAAAATGTCATCATGTTGACCATTTTGGGAAAGTTCGACAGGTCCGGAGTCATCGTTTTTCATCAGAAAATTGATTATTTGGAGTGTACCAAAAATGATTCAAAATGTCAATTGGATCGTGCCTCATGTTGAATAACCGCTTTTGAAACCCTCACAGTGACCAAAATTGCCATTTTTACAGAGCTTTGCTTACTCAAAAGCTTCCATTTTGACCAATTTCAGGCACCGAAAGGACTTTAAACACACTTATTTTAGTTGAACAAGTCAAAATTCACATCCAACAGGCATTTAGAGTCAAAAGATTAAAAGTTACAATTTCATCCATGTTGACCATTTTGGGAAAGTTTGACAGGTCCGGAGTCATCGTTTTTCATAGGAAAATCGTTTTTTTCGAGTGTACCAAAAATGATTCAAAATGTCAACTGGATTGTCCCTCATGTTGAATAACCACTTTTGAAACCCTCACAGTGACCAAAATTGCCATTTTTACAGAGTTTTTCTTACTCAAAAGCTTCCATTTTGAGCAATTTAAGTCACCGAAATGACTTTAAACACACTTATTTTAGTTGAACAAGTCATAATTCACATCCAATAGTCATTTAGGGTCAAAAGATTAAAAGTTAAAATTTCATCCATGTTGACCATTTTGGAAAAGTTCGACAGGTCCGGAGTCATCGTTTTTCATCAGAAAATTTATTTTCTGGAGTGTACCAAAAATGATTCAAAATGTCAATTGGATCGTGCCTCATGTTGAATAACCACTTTTGAAACCCTCACAGTGACCAAAATTGCCATTTTTACAGAGCTTTGCTTACTCAAAAGCTTCCATTTTGACAAATTTCAGGCACCAAAATGACTTTAAACACACTTTTTTTAGTTGAACAAGTCAAAATTCACATCCAACGGTCATTTAGAGTCAACAGATTAAAAGTCAAAATTTCATCATGTTGATCATTTTGGTAAAGTTCGACAAGTCCGGAGTCATCGTTTTTCATCGGAAAATTGATTTTTTGGAGTGTACCAAAAATGATTCAAAATGTCAATTGGATCGTGCCTCATGTTGAATAACCACTTTTGAAACCCTCACAGTGGCCAAAATTGTCATTTTTACAGAGCTTTGCTTATTCAAAAGCTTCCATTTTGACCAATTTCAGGCACCGAGAGGACTGTAAACACACTTATTTTAGTTGAACAAGTCAGAATTCACATCCAACAGCCATTTAGAGTCAAAAGATTAAAAGTTACAATTTCATCCATGTTGACCATTTTGGGAAAGTTTGACAGGTCCGGAGTCATCGTTTTTCATAGGAAAATCGTTTTTTTCGAGTGTACCAAAAATGATTCAAAATGTCAACTGGATTGTCCCTCATGTTGAATAACCACTTTTGAAACCCTCACAGTGACCAAAATTGCCATTTTTACAGAGTTTTTCTTACTCAAAAGCTTCAATTTTGAGCAATTTAAGTCACCGAAATGACTTTAAACACACTTATTTTAGTTGAACAAGTCATAATTCACATCCAACAGTCATTTAGGGTCAAAAGATTAAAAGTTAAAATTTCATCCATGTTGACCATTTTGGAAAAGTTCGACAGGTCCGGAGTCATCGTTTTTCATCAGAAAATTTATTTTCTGGAGTGTACCAAAAATGATTCAAAATGTCAATTGGATTGTGCCTCATGTTGAATAACCACTTTTGAAACCCTCACAGTGACCAAAATTGCCATTTTTACAGAGCTTTGCTTACTCAAAAGCTTCCATTTTGACAAATTTCAGGCACCAAAATGACTTTAAACACACTTTTTTTAGTTGAACAAGTCAAAATTCACATCCAACGGTCATTTAGAGTCAACAGATTAAAAGTTAAAATTTCATCATGTTGACCATTTTGGGAAAGTTCGACAAGTCCGGAGTCATCGTTTTTCATCGGAAAATTGATTTTTTGGAGTGTACCAAAAATGATTCAAAATGTCAATTGGATCGTGCCTCATGTTGAATAACCACTTTTGAAACCCTCACAGTGGCCAAAATTGTCATTTTTACAGAGCTTTGCTTATTCAAAAGCTTCCATTTTGACCAATTTCAGGCACCGAGAGGACTGTAAACACACTTATTTTAGTTCAACAAGTCAAAATTCACATCCAACAGGCATTTAGAGTCAAAAGATTAAAAGTTACAATTTCATCCATGTTGACCATTTTGGGAAAGTTTGACAGGTCCGGAGTCATCGTTTTTCATAGGAAAATCGTTTTTTTCGAGTGTACCAAAAATGATTCAAAATTTCAACTGGATTGTCCCTCATGTTGAATAACCACTTTTGAAACCCTCACAGTGACCAAAATTGCCATTTTTACAGAGTTTTTCTTACTCAAAAGCTTCCATTTTGAGCAATTTAAGTCACCGAAATGACTTTAAACACACTTATTTTAGTGGAACAAGTCATAATTCACATCCAACAGTCATTTAGGGTCAAAAGATTAAAAGTTAAAATGTCATCCATGTTGACCATTTTGGAAAAGTTCGACAGGTCCGGAGTCATCGTTTTTCATCAGAAAATTTATTTTTTGGAGTGTACCAAAAATGATTCAAAATGTCAATTGGATCGTGCCTCATGTTGAATAACCACTTTTGAAACCCTCACAGTGACCAAAATTGCCATTTTTACAGAGCTTTGCTTACTCAAAAGCTTCCATTTTGACAAATTTCAGGCACCAAAATGACTTTAAACACACTTTTTTTAGTTGAACAAGTCAAAATTCACATCCAACGGGCATTTAGAGTCAACAGATTAAAAGTTAAAATTTCATCATGTTGACCATTTTGGGAAAGTTCGACATGTCCGGAGTCATCGTTTTTCATCGGAAAATCGATTTTTGGGATTGTACCAAAAATGATTCAAAATGTCAACTGGATTGTGCCTCATGATGAATAACCACTTTTGAAACCCTCACAATGACCAAAATTGCCATTTTTACAGAGTTTTGCTTACTCAAAAGCTTCCATTTTGACCAATTTCAGGCACCGAAAGGACTTTAAACACACTTATTTTAGTTGAACAAGTCAAAATTCACATCCAACGGGCATTTAGAGTCAACAGATTAAAAGTTAAAATTTCATCATGTTGACCATTTTGGGAAAGTTCGAGAGGTCTGGAGTCATCGTTTTTCATCAGAAAATTGATTTTTTGGAGTGTGCCAAAAATGATTCAAAATATCAATTTGATGGTGCATTATGTTGAATAACCACTTTTGAAACCCTCGCAGTGGCCTAAATTGTCATTTTTACAGAGCTTTGCTTACTCGAAAGCTTCCATTTTGACCAATTTCAGGCACAGAAAGGACTTTAAACACACTTATTTTAGTTGAACAAGTCAAAATTCACATCCAACGGGCATTTAGAGTCAACAGATTAAAAGTTAAAATTTCATCATGTTGACCATTTTGGGAAATTCGACAGGTCCGGAGTCATCGTTTTTCATCAGAAAATTGATTTTTTGGAGTGTACCAAAAATGATTAAAAATGTCTATTGGATCATGCCTCATGTTGAATAACCACTTTTGAAACCCTCACAGTGGCCAAAATTGTAATTTTTACAGAGCATTGCTTACTCAAAAGCTTCCATTTTGACCAATTTCAGGCACCGAAAGGACTTTAAACACACTTATTTTAGTTGAACAAGTCAAAATTCACATCCAACGGGCATTTAGAGTCAACAGATTAAAAGTTAAAATGTCATCATGTTGACCATTTTGGGAAAGTTCGACAAGTCCGGAGTCATCGTTTTTCATCGGAAAATTGATTTTTTGGAGTGTACCAAAAATGATTCAAAATGTCAATTGGATCGTGCCTCATGTTGAATAACCACTCTTGAAACCCTCACAGTGGCCAAAATTGTCATTTTTACAGAGCTTTGCTTATTCAAAAGCTTCCATTTTGACCAATTTCAGGCACCGAGAGGACTGTAAACACACTTATTTTAGTTGAACAAGTCAAAATTCACATCCAACAGTCATTTAGAGTCTAAAGATTAAATGTTAAAATTTCATCCATATTGACCATTTTGGGAAAGTTCGACAGGTCCGGAGTCATCGTTTTTCATCAGAAAATTGATTATTTGGAGTGTACCAAAAATGATTCAAAATGTCAATTGGATCGTGCCTCATGTTGAATAACCGCTTTTGAAACCCTCACAGTGACCAAAATTGCCATTTTTACAGAGCTTTGCATACTCAAAATCTTCCATTTTGACCAATTTCAGGCACTGAAAGGACTTTAAACACACTTATTTTAGTTGAACAAGTCAAAATTCACATCCAACAGGCATTTAGAGTCAAAAGATTAAAAGTTAAAATTTCATCCATGTTGACCATTTTGGGAAAGTTCGACAGGTCCGGAGTCATCGTTTTTCATAGGAAAATTGATTTTTTCGAGTGCACCAAAAATGATTCAAAATGTCAACTGGATTGTCCCTCATGTTGAATAACCACTTTTGAAACCCTCACAGTGGGCAAAATTGTCATTTTTACAGAGCTTTGCTTACTCAAAAGCTTCCATTTTAAACAATTTCAGGCACCGAAAGGACTTTAAACACACTTATTTTAGTTGAACAAGTCAAAATTCACATCCAACAGGCATTTAGAGTCAAAAGATTAAAAGTTACAATTTCATCCATGTTGACCATTTTGGGAAAGTTTGACAGGTCCGGAGTCATCGTTTTTCATAGGAAAATCGTTTTTTTCGAGTGTACCAAAAATGATTCAAAATGTCAACTGGATTGTCCCTCATGTTGAATAACCACTTTTGAAACCCTCACAGTGACCAAAATTGCCATTTTTACAGAGTTTTTCTTACTCAAAAGCTTCCATTTTGAGCAATTTAAGTCACCGAAATGACTTTAAACACACTTATTTTAGTTGAACAAGTCATAATTCACATCCAACAGTCATTTAGGGTCAAAAGATTAAAAGTTAAAATTTCATCCATGTTGACCATTTTGGAAAAGTTCGACAGGTCCGGAGTCATCGTTTTTCATCAGAAAATTTATTTTCTGGAGTGTACCAAAAATGATTCAAAATGTCAATTGGATCGTGCCTCATGTTGAATAACCACTTTTGAAACCCTCACAGTGGCCAAAATTGTCATTTTTACAGAGCTTTGCTTATTCAAAAGCTTCCATTTTGACCAATTTCAGGCACCGAGAGGACTGTAAACACACTTATTTTAGTTGAACAAGTCAAAATTCACATCCAACAGTCATTTAGAGTCAACAGATTAAAAGTTACAATTTCATCCATGTTGACCATTTTGGGAAAGTTCGACAAGTCCGGAGTCATCGTTTTTAATCGGAAAATTGATTTTTTGGAGTGTACCAAAAATGATTCAAAATGTCAATTGGATCGTGCCTCATGTTGAATAACCACTTTTGAAACCCTCACAGTGGCCAAAATTGTCATTTTTACAGAGCTTTGCTTATTCAAAAGCTTCCATTTTGACCAATTTCAGGCACCGAGAGGACTGTAAACACACTTATTTTAGTTGAACAAGTCAAAATTCACATCCAACAGGCATTTAGAGTCAAAAGATTAAAAGTTACAATTTCATCCATGTTGACCATTTTGGGAAAGTTTGACAGGTCCGGAGTCATCGTTTTTCATAGGAAAATCGTTTTTTTCGAGTGTACCAAAAATGATTCAAAATGTCAACTGGATTGTCCCTCATGTTGAATAACCACTTTTGAAACCCTCACAGTGACCAAAATTGCCATTTTTACAGAGATTTGCTTACTCAAAAGCTTCCATTTTGACCAATTTCAGGCACCAAAATGACTTTAAACACACTTTTTTTAGTTGAACAAGTCAAAATTCACATCCAACAGGCATTTAGAGTCAAAAGATTAAAAGTTAAAATTTCATCCATGTTGACCATTTTGGGAAAGTTCGACAGGTCCGGAGTCATCGTTTTTCATCAGAAAATTTATTTTTTGGAGTGTACCAAAAATGATTCAAAATGTCAATTGGATCGTGCCTCATGTTGAATAACCACTTTTGAAACCCTCACAGTGACCAAAATTGCCATTTTTACAGAGCTTTGCTTACTCAAAAGCTTCCATTTTGACCAATTTCAGGCACCAAAATTACTTTAAACACACTTTTTTTAGTTGAACAAGTCAAAATTCACATGCAACAGGCATTTAGAGTCAAAAGATTAAGAGTTAACATTTCATCCATGTTGACCATTTTGGGAAAGTTCGACAGGTCCGGAGTCATCGTTTTTCATCAGAAAATTGATTTTTTGGAGTGTACCAAAAATGATTCAAAATGTCAATTGGATCGTGCCTCATGTTGAATAACCACTTTTGAAACCCTCACAGTGACCAAAATTGCCATTTTCACAGAGCTTTGCTTACTCAAAAGCTTCCATTTTGACCAATTTCAGGCACCGAAAGGACTTTAAACACACTTATTTTAGTTGAACAAGTCAAAATTCACATCCAACAGGCATTTAGAGTCAAAAGATTAAAAGTTACAATTTCATCCATGTTGACCATTTTGGGAAAGTTTGACAGGTCCGGAGTCATCGTTTTTCATCGTAAAATCGATTTTTTGGAGTGTACCAAAAATGATTCAAAATGTCAATTGGATCGTGCCTCATGTTGAATAACCACTTTTGAAACCCTCACAGTGGCCAACATTGTCATTTTTACAGAGCTTTGCTTACTCAAAAGCTTCCATTTTGACCAATTTCAGGCACCGAAAGGACTTTAAACACACTTATTTTAGTTGAACAAGTCAAAATTCACATCCAACGGGCATTTAGAGTCAAAAGATTAAAAGTTAAAATTTCATCCATGTTGACCATTTTGGGAAAGTTCGACAGGTCCGAAGTCATCGTTTTTCATCAGAAAATTGATTTTTTGGAGTGTACCAAAAATGATTCAAAATGTCAATTGGATCGTGCCTCATGTTGAATAACCACTTTTGAAACCCTCACAGTGGCCAAAATTGTCATTTTTACAGAGCATTGCTTACTCAAAAGCTACCATTTTGACCAATTTCAGGCACCGAAAGGACTTTAAACACACTTATTTTAGTTGAACAAGTCATAACTCACATCCAACAGTCATTTAGATTCAAAAGATTCAAAGTTAAAATTTCATCCATGTTGACCATTTTGGGAAAGTACGACAGGTCCGGAGTCATCGTTTTTCATCAGAAAATTGATTTTTTGGAGTGTTCCAAAAATGATTCAAAATGTCAATTGGATCGTGCCTCATGTTGAATAACCGCTTTTGAAACCCTCACAGTGACCAAAACTGCCATTTTTACAGAGCTTTGCTTACTTAAAAGCTTCCATTTTGACCAATTTCAGGCACCGAAATGACTTTAAACACACTTATTTTAGTTGAACAAGTCAAAATTCTCATCCAACAGGCATTTAGAGTCAAAAGATTAAAAGTTAAAATTTCATCCATATTGACCATTTTGGGAAAGTTCGACAGGTCCGGAGTCATCGTTTTTCATCAGAAAATTGATTTTTTGTAGTGTACCAAAAATGATTCAAAATGTCAATTGGATCGTGCCTCATGTTGAATATCCACTTTTGAAACCCTCACAGTGGCCAAAATTGTCATTTTTACAGAGCTTTGCTTACTCAAAAGCTTCCATTTTGACCAATTTCAGGCACCGAAAGGACTTTAAACACACTTATTTTAGTTGAACAAGTCAAAATTCACATCCAACAGGCATTTAGAGTCAAAAGATTAAAAGTTAAAATTTCATCCATGTTGACCATTTTGGGAAAGTTCGACAGGTCCGGAGTCATCGTTTTTCATCGGAAAATTGATTTTTTGGAGTGTACCAAAAATGATTCAAAATGTCAACTGGATTGTGCCTCATGTTGAATAACCACTTTTGAAACCCTCACAATGACCAAAATCGCCATTTTTACAGAGTTTTGCTTACTCAAAAGCTTCCATTTTGACCAATTTCTGGCACCGAAAGGACTTTAAACACACTTATTTTAGTTGAACAAGTCAAAATTCACATCCAACGGGCATTTAGAGTCAACAGATTAAAAGTTAAAATTTCATCATGTTGACCATTTTGGGAAAGTTCGACAAGTCCGGAGTCATCGTTTTTCATCGGAAAATTGATTTTTTGGAGTGTACCAAAAATGATTCAAAATGTCAATTGGATCGTGCCTCATGTTGAATAACCACTTTTGAAACCCTCACAGTGACCAAAATTGCCATTTTTACAGAGCTTTGCTTACTCAAAAGCTTCCATTTTGACCAATATCAGGCTCCGAAATGACTTTAAACACACTTTTTTTAGTTGAACAAGTCATAATTCACATCCAACAGTCATTTAGAGTCAAAAGAGTAAAAGTTAAAATTTCATCCATGTTGACCATTTTGAGAAATTCGACAGGTCCGGAGTCATCGTTTTTCATCAGAAAATTGATTTTTTGGAGTGTACCAAAAATGATTCAAAATGTCAATTGGATCGTGCCTCATGTTGAATAACCACTTTTGAAACCCTCACAGTGGCCAAAATTGTCATTTTTACAGAGCATTGCTTACTCAAAAGCTTCCATTTTGACCAATTTCAGGCACCGAAAGGACTTTAAACACACTTATTTTAGTTGAACAAGTCAAAATTCACATCCAACAGTCGTTTAGAGTCAAAAGATTAAAAGTTAAAATTTTATCCATGTTGACCATTTTGGGAAAGTTCGACAGGTCCGGAGTCATCGTTTTTCATCAGAAAATTGATTTTTTGGAGTTTACCAAAAATGATTCAAAATGTCAATTGGATCGTGCCTCATGTTGAATAACCATTTTTGAAACCCTCACAGTGGCCAAAATTGTCATTTTTACAGAGCTTTGCTTACTCAAAAGCTTCCATTTTGACCAATTTCAGGCACCGAAAGGACTTTAAACACACTTATTTTAGTTGAACAAGTCAAAATTCACATCCAACGGGCATTTAGAGTCAACAGATTAAAAGTTAAAATTTCATCATGTTGACCATTTTGGGAAAGTTCGACAAGTCCGGAGTCATCGTTTTTCATCGGAAAATTGATTTTTTGGAGTGTACCAAAAATGATTTAAAATGTCAATTGGATCGTGCCTCATGTTGAATAACCACTTTTGAAACCCTCACAGTGACCAAAATTGCCATTTTTACAGAGCTTTGCTTACTCAAAAGCTTCCATTTTGACCAATATCAGGCTCCGAAATTACTTTAAACACACTTTTTTTTTAGTTGAACAAGTCATAATTCACATCCAACAGTCATTTAGAGTCAAAAGAGTAAAAGTTAAAATTTCATCCATGTTGACCATTTTGGGAAATTCGACAGGTCCGGAGTCATCGTTTTTCATCAGAAAATTGATTTTTTTGGAGTGTACCAAAAATGATTCAAAATGTCAATTGGATCGTGCCTCATGTTGAATAACCACTTTTGAAACCCTCACAGTGGCCAAAATTGTCATTTTTACAGAGCATTGCTTACTCAAAAGCTTCCATTTTGACCAATTTCAGGCACCGAAAGGACTTTAAACACACTTATTTTAGTTGAACAAGTCATAATTCACATCCAACAGTCGTTTAGAGTCAAAAGATTAAAAGTTAAAATTTTATCCATGTTGACCATTTTGGGAAAGTTCGAGAGGTCTGGAGTCATCGTTTTTCATCAGAAAATTGATTTTTTGGAGTGTGCCAAAAATGATTCAAAATGTCAATTGGATCGTGCATTATGTTGAATAACCACTTTTGAAACCCTCGCAGTGGCCAAAATTGTCATTTTTACAGAGCTTTGCTTACTCGAAAGCTTCCATTTTGACCAATTTCAGGCACAGAAAGGACTTTAAACACACTTATTTTAGTTGAACAAGTCAAAATTCACATCCAACAGGCATTTAGAGTCAAAAGATTAAAAGTTAAAATTTCATCCATGTTGACCATTTTGGGAAAGTTCGACAGGTCCGGAGTCATCGTTTTTCATCAGAAAATTTATTTTTTGGAGTGTACCAAAAATGATTCAAAATGTCAATTGGATCGTGCCTCATGTTGAATAACCACTTTTGAAACCCTCACAGTGACCAAAACTGCCATTTTTACAGAGCTTTGCTTACTTAAAAGCTTCCATTTTGACCAATTTCAGGCACCGAAATGACTTTAAACACACTTATTTTAGTTGAACAAGTCAAAATTCTCATCCAACAGGCATTTAGAGTCAAAAGATTAAAAGTTAAAATTTCATCCATATTGACCATTTTGGGAAAGTTCGACAGGTCCGGAGTCATCGTTTTTCATCAGAAAATTGATTTTTTGTAGTGTACCAAAAATGATTCAAAATGTCAATTGGATCGTGCCTCATGTTGAATATCCACTTTTGAAACCCTCACAGTGGCCAAAATTGTCATTTTTACAGAGCTTTGCTTACTCAAAAGCTTCCATTTTGACCAATTTCAGGCACCGAAAGGACTTTAAACACACTTATTTTAGTTGAACAAGTCAAAATTCACATCCAACAGGCATTTAGAGTCAAAAGATTAAAAGTTAAAATTTCATCCATGTTGACCATTTTGGGAAAGTTCGACAGGTCCGGAGTCATCGTTTTTCATCGGAAAATTGATTTTTTGGAGTGTACCAAAAATGATTCAAAATGTCAACTGGATTGTGCCTCATGTTGAATAACCACTTTTGAAACCCTCACAATGACCAAAATCGCCATTTTTACAGAGTTTTGCTTACTCAAAAGCTTCCATTTTGACCAATTTCTGGCACCGAAAGGACTTTAAACACACTTATTTTAGTTGAACAAGTCAAAATTCACATCCAACGGGCATTTAGAGTCAACAGATTAAAAGTTAAAATTTCATCATGTTGACCATTTTGGGAAAGTTCGACAAGTCCGGAGTCATCGTTTTTCATCGGAAAATTGATTTTTTGGAGTGTACCAAAAATGATTCAAAATGTCAATTGGATCGTGCCTCATGTTGAATAACCACTTTTGAAACCCTCACAGTGACCAAAATTGCCATTTTTACAGAGCTTTGCTTACTCAAAAGCTTCCATTTTGACCAATATCAGGCTCCGAAATGACTTTAAACACACTTTTTTTAGTTGAACAAGTCATAATTCACATCCAACAGTCATTTAGAGTCAAAAGAGTAAAAGTTAAAATTTCATCCATGTTGACCATTTTGAGAAATTCGACAGGTCCGGAGTCATCGTTTTTCATCAGAAAATTGATTTTTTGGAGTGTACCAAAAATGATTCAAAATGTCAATTGGATCGTGCCTCATGTTGAATAACCACTTTTGAAACCCTCACAGTGGCCAAAATTGTCATTTTTACAGAGCATTGCTTACTCAAAAGCTTCCATTTTGACCAATTTCAGGCACCGAAAGGACTTTAAACACACTTATTTTAGTTGAACAAGTCAAAATTCACATCCAACAGTCGTTTAGAGTCAAAAGATTAAAAGTTAAAATTTTATCCATGTTGACCATTTTGGGAAAGTTCGACAGGTCCGGAGTCATCGTTTTTCATCAGAAAATTGATTTTTTGGAGTTTACCAAAAATGATTCAAAATGTCAATTGGATCGTGCCTCATGTTGAATAACCATTTTTGAAACCCTCACAGTGGCCAAAATTGTCATTTTTACAGAGCTTTGCTTACTCAAAAGCTTCCATTTTGACCAATTTCAGGCACCGAAAGGACTTTAAACACACTTATTTTAGTTGAACAAGTCAAAATTCACATCCAACGGGCATTTAGAGTCAACAGATTAAAAGTTAAAATTTCATCATGTTGACCATTTTGGGAAAGTTCGACAAGTCCGGAGTCATCGTTTTTCATCGGAAAATTGATTTTTTGGAGTGTACCAAAAATGATTTAAAATGTCAATTGGATCGTGCCTCATGTTGAATAACCACTTTTGAAACCCTCACAGTGACCAAAATTGCCATTTTTACAGAGCTTTGCTTACTCAAAAGCTTCCATTTTGACCAATATCAGGCTCCGAAATTACTTTAAACACACTTTTTTTTTAGTTGAACAAGTCATAATTCACATCCAACAGTCATTTAGAGTCAAAAGAGTAAAAGTTAAAATTTCATCCATGTTGACCATTTTGGGAAATTCGACAGGTCCGGAGTCATCGTTTTTCATCAGAAAATTGATTTTTTTGGAGTGTACCAAAAATGATTCAAAATGTCAATTGGATCGTGCCTCATGTTGAATAACCACTTTTGAAACCCTCACAGTGGCCAAAATTGTCATTTTTACAGAGCATTGCTTACTCAAAAGCTTCCATTTTGACCAATTTCAGGCACCGAAAGGACTTTAAACACACTTATTTTAGTTGAACAAGTCATAATTCACATCCAACAGTCGTTTAGAGTCAAAAGATTAAAAGTTAAAATTTTATCCATGTTGACCATTTTGGGAAAGTTCGAGAGGTCTGGAGTCATCGTTTTTCATCAGAAAATTGATTTTTTGGAGTGTGCCAAAAATGATTCAAAATGTCAATTGGATCGTGCATTATGTTGAATAACCACTTTTGAAACCCTCGCAGTGGCCAAAATTGTCATTTTTACAGAGCTTTGCTTACTCGAAAGCTTCCATTTTGACCAATTTCAGGCACAGAAAGGACTTTAAACACACTTATTTTAGTTGAACAAGTCAAAATTCACATCCAACAGGCATTTAGAGTCAAAAGATTAAAAGTTAAAATTTCATCCATGTTGACCATTTTGGGAAAGTTCGACAGGTCCGGAGTCATCGTTTTTCATCAGAAAATTGATTTTTTGGAGTGTACCAAAAATGATTCAAAATGTCAATTGGATCGTGCCTCATGTTGAATATCCACTTTTGAAACCCTCACAGTGACCAAAATTGCCATTTTTACAGAGTTTTGCTTACTCAAAAGCTTCCATTTTGATCAATTTCAGGCACCGAAAGGACTTTAAACACACTTATTTTAGTTGAACAAGTCATAATTCACATCCAACAGTCATTTAGAGTCTAAGGATAAAATGTTAAAATTTCATCCATATTGACCATTTTGGGAAAGTTCGACAGGTCCGGAGTCATCGTTTTTCATCAGAAAATTGATTTTTTGGAGTGTACCAAAAATGATTCAAAATGTCAATTGGATCGTGCCTCATGTTGAATAACCATTTTTGAAACCCTCACAGTGGCCAAAATTGTCATTTTTACAGAGCTTTGCTTACTCAAAAGCTTCCATTTTGACCAATTTCAGGCACCGAAAGGACTTTAAACACACTTATTTTAGTTGAACAAGTCAAAATTCACATCCAACGGGCATTTAGAGTCAACAGATTAAAAGTTAAAATTTCATCATGTTGACCATTTTGGGAAAGTTCGACAAGTCCGGAGTCATCGTTTTTCATCGGAAAATTGATTTTTTGGAGTGTACCAAAAATGATTTAAAATGTCAATTGGATCGTGCCTCATGTTGAATAACCACTTTTGAAACCCTCACAGTGACCAAAATTGCCATTTTTACAGAGCTTTGCTTACTCAAAAGCTTCCATTTTGACCAATATCAGGCTCCGAAATTACTTTAAACACACTTTTTTTTAGTTGAACAAGTCATAATTCACATCCAACAGTCATTTAGAGTCAAAAGAGTAAAAGTTAAAATTTCATCCATGTTGACCATTTTGGGAAATTCGACAGGTCCGGAGTCATCGTTTTTCATCAGAAAATTGATTTTTTTGGAGTGTACCAAAAATGATTCAAAATGTCAATTGGATCGTGCCTCATGTTGAATAACCACTTTTGAAACCCTCACAGTGGCCAAAATTGTCATTTTTACAGAGCATTGCTTACTCAAAAGCTTCCATTTTGACCAATTTCAGGCACCGAAAGGACTTTAAACACACTTATTTTAGTTGAACAAGTCATAATTCACATCCAACAGTCGTTTAGAGTCAAAAGATTAAAAGTTAAAATTTTATCCATGTTGACCATTTTGGGAAAGTTCGAGAGGTCTGGAGTCATCGTTTTTCATCAGAAAATTGATTTTTTGGAGTGTGCCAAAAATGATTCAAAATGTCAATTGGATCGTGCATTATGTTGAATAACCACTTTTGAAACCCTCGCAGTGGCCAAAATTGTCATTTTTACAGAGCTTTGCTTACTCGAAAGCTTCCATTTTGACCAATTTCAGGCACAGAAAGGACTTTAAACACACTTATTTTAGTTGAACAAGTCAAAATTCACATCCAACAGGCATTTAGAGTCAAAAGATTAAAAGTTAAAATTTCATCCATGTTGACCATTTTGGGAAAGTTCGACAGGTCCGGAGTCATCGTTTTTCATCAGAAAATTGATTTTTTGGAGTGTACCAAAAATGATTCAAAATGTCAATTGGATCGTGCCTCATGTTGAATATCCACTTTTGAAACCCTCACAGTGACCAAAATTGCCATTTTTACAGAGTTTTGCTTACTCAAAAGCTTCCATTTTGATCAATTTCAGGCACCGAAAGGACTTTAAACACACTTATTTTAGTTGAACAAGTCATAATTCACATCCAACAGTCATTTAGAGTCTAAGGATAAAATGTTAAAATTTCATCCATATTGACCATTTTGGGAAAGTTCGACAGGTCCGGAGTCATCGTTTTTCATCAGAAAATTGATTTTTTGGAGTGTACCAAAAATGATTCAAAATGTCAATTGGATCGTGCCTCATGTTGAATAACCACTATTGAAACCCTTACAGTGACCAAAATTGCCATTTTTACAGAGCTTTGCTTACTCAAAAGCTTCAATTTTGACCAATATCAGGATCCGAAATGACTTTAAACACACTTTTTTTAGTTGAACAAGTCATAATTCACATCCAACAGTCATTTAGAGTCAAAAGAGTAAAAGTTAAAATTTCATCCATGTTGACCATTTTGGGAAATTCGACAGGTCCGGAGTCATCGTTTTTCATCAGAAAATTGATTTTTTGGAGTGTACCAAAAATGATTAAAAATGTCTATTGGATCGTGCCTCATGTTGAATAACCACTTTTGAAACCCTCACAGTGGCCAAAATTGTAATTTTTACAGAGCATTGCTTACTCAAAAGCTTCCATTTTGACCAATTTCAGGCACCGAAAGGACTTTAAACACACTTATTTTAGTTGAACAAGTCAAAATTCACATCCAACAGGCATTTAGAGTCAACAGATTAAAAGTTAAAATGTCATCATGTTGACCATTTTGGGAAAGTTCGACAAGTCCGGAGTCATCGTTTTTCATCGGAAAATTGATTTTTTGGAGTGTACCAAAAATGATTCAAAATGTCAATTGGATCGTGCCTCATGTTGAATAACCACTTTTGAAACCCTCACAGTGACCAAAATTGCCATTTTTACAGAGTTTTGCTTACTCAAAAGCTTCCATTTTGACCAATTTCAGGCACCGAAAGGACTTTAAACACACTTATTTTAGTTGAACAAGTCATAATTCACATCCAACAGTCATTTAGAGTCTAAAGATTAAATGTTAAAATTTCATCCATATTGACCATTTTGGGAAAGTTCGACAGGTCCGGAGTCATCGTTTTTCATCAGAAAATTGATTATTTGGAGTGTACCAAAAATGATTCAAAATGTCAATTGGATCGTGCCTCATGTTGAATAACCGCTTTTGAAACCCTCACAGTGACCAAAATTGCCATTTTTACAGAGCTTTGCTTACTCAAAAGCTTCCATTTTGACCAATTTCAGGCACCGAAAGGACTTTAAACACACTTATTTTAGTTGAACAAGTCAAAATTCACATCCAACAGGCATTTAGAGTCAAAAGATTAAAAGTTACAATTTCATCCATGTTGACCATTTTGGGAAAGTTTGACAGGTCCGGAGTCATCGTTTTTCATAGGAAAATCGTTTTTTTCGAGTGTACCAAAAATGATTCAAAATGTCAACTGGATTGTCCCTCATGTTGAATAACCACTTTTGAAACCCTCACAGTGACCAAAATTGCCATTTTTACAGAGTTTTTCTTACTCAAAAGCTTCCATTTTGAGCAATTTAAGTCACCGAAATGACTTTAAACACACTTATTTTAGTTGAACAAGTCATAATTCACATCCAATAGTCATTTAGGGTCAAAAGATTAAAAGTTAAAATTTCATCCATGTTGACCATTTTGGAAAAGTTCGACAGGTCCGGAGTCATCGTTTTTCATCAGAAAATTTATTTTCTGGAGTGTACCAAAAATGATTCAAAATGTCAATTGGATCGTGCCTCATGTTGAATAACCACTTTTGAAACCCTCACAGTGACCAAAATTGCCATTTTTACAGAGCTTTGCTTACTCAAAAGCTTCCATTTTGACAAATTTCAGGCACCAAAATGACTTTCAACACACTTTTTTTAGTTGAACAAGTCAAAATTCACATCCAACGGTCATTTAGAGTCAACAGATTAAAAGTCAAAATTTCATCATGTTGACCATTTTGGTAAAGTTCGACAAGTCCGGAGTCATCGTTTTTCATCGGAAAATTGATTTTTTGGAGTGTACCAAAAATGATTCAAAATGTCAATTGGATCGTGCCTCATGTTGAATAACCACTTTTGAAACCCTCACAGTGGCCAAAATTGTCATTTTTACAGAGCTTTGCTTATTCAAAAGCTTCCATTTTGACCAATTTCAGGCACCGAGAGGACTGTAAACACACTTATTTTAGTTGAACAAGTCAAAATTCACATCCAACAGGCATTTAGAGTCAAAAGATTAAAAGTTACAATTTCATCCATGTTGACCATTTTGGGAAAGTTTGACAGGTCCGGAGTCATCGTTTTTCATAGGAAAATCGTTTTTTTCGAGTGTACCAAAAATGATTCAAAATGTCAACTGGATTGTCCCTCATGTTGAATAACCACTTTTGAAACCCTCACAGTGACCAAAATTGCCATTTTTACAGAGTTTTTCTTACTCAAAAGCTTCAATTTTGAGCAATTTAAGTCACCGAAATGACTTTAAACACACTTATTTTAGTTGAACAAGTCATAATTCACATCCAACAGTCATTTAGGGTCAAAAGATTAAAAGTTAAAATTTCATCCATGTTGACCATTTTGGAAAAGTTCGACAGGTCCGGAGTCATCGTTTTTCATCAGAAAATTTATTTTCTGGAGTGTACCAAAAATGATTCAAAATGTCAATTGGATTGTGCCTCATGTTGAATAACCACTTTTGAAACCCTCACAGTGACCAAAATTGCCATTTTTACAGAGCTTTGCTTACTCAAAAGCTTCCATTTTGACAAATTTCAGGCACCAAAATGACTTTAAACACACTTTTTTTAGTTGAACAAGTCAAAATTCACATCCAACGGTCATTTAGAGTCAACAGATTAAAAGTTAAAATTTCATCATGTTGACCATTTTGGGAAAGTTCGACAAGTCCGGAGTCATCGTTTTTCATCGGAAAATTGATTTTTTGGAGTGTACCAAAAATGATTCAAAATGTCAATTGGATCGTGCCTCATGTTGAATAACCACTTTTGAAACCCTCACAGTGGCCAAAATTGTCATTTTTACAGAGCTTTGCTTATTCAAAAGCTTCCATTTTGACCAATTTCAGGCACCGAGAGGACTGTAAACACACTTATTTTAGTTGAACAAGTCAAAATTCACATCCAACAGGCATTTAGAGTCAAAAGATTAAAAGTTACAATTTCATCCATGTTGACCATTTTGGGAAAGTTTGACAGGTCCGGAGTCATCGTTTTTCATAGGAAAATCTTTTTTTTCGAGTGTACCAAAAATGATTCAAAATTTCAACTGGATTGTCCCTCATGTTGAATAACCACTTTTGAAACCCTCACAGTGACCAAAATTGCCATTTTTACAGAGTTTTTCTTACTCAAAAGCTTCCATTTTGAGCAATTTAAGTCACCGAAATGACTTTAAACACACTTATTTTAGTTGAACAAGTCATAATTCACATCCAACAGTCATTTAGGGTCAAAAGATTAAAAGTTAAAATTTCATCCATGTTGACCATTTTGGAAAAGTTCGACAGGTCCGGAGTCATCGTTTTTCATCAGAAAATTTATTTTCTGGAGTGTACCAAAAATGATTCAAAATGTCAATTGGATCGTGCCTCATGTTGAATAACCACTTTTGAAACCCTCACAGTGACCAAAATTGCCATTTTTACAGAGCTTTGCTTACTCAAAAGCTTCCATTTTGACAAATTTCAGGCACCAAAATGACTTTCAACACACTTTTTTTAGTTGAACAAGTCAAAATTCACATCCAACGGTCATTTAGAGTCAACAGATTAAAAGTCAAAATTTCATCATGTTGACCATTTTGGTAAAGTTCGACAAGTCCGGAGTCATCGTTTTTCATCGGAAAATTGATTTTTTGGAGTGTACCAAAAATGATTCAAAATGTCAATTGGATCGTGCCTCATGTTGAATAACCACTTTTGAAACCCTCACAGTGGCCAAAATTGTCATTTTTACAGAGCTTTGCTTATTCAAAAGCTTCCATTTTGACCAATTTCAGGCACCGAGAGGACTGTAAACACACTTATTTTAGTTGAACAAGTCAAAATTCACATCCAACAGGCATTTAGAGTCAAAAGATTAAAAGTTACAATTTCATCCATGTTGACCATTTTGGGAAAGTTTGACAGGTCCGGAGTCATCGTTTTTCATAGGAAAATCGTTTTTTTCGAGTGTACCAAAAATGATTCAAAATGTCAACTGGATTGTCCCTCATGTTGAATAACCACTTTTGAAACCCTCACAGTGACCAAAATTGCCATTTTTACAGAGTTTTTCTTACTCAAAAGCTTCAATTTTGAGCAATTTAAGTCACCGAAATGACTTTAAACACACTTATTTTAGTTGAACAAGTCATAATTCACATCCAACAGTCATTTAGGGTCAAAAGATTAAAAGTTAAAATTTCATCCATGTTGACCATTTTGGAAAAGTTCGACAGGTCCGGAGTCATCGTTTTTCATCAGAAAATTTATTTTCTGGAGTGTACCAAAAATGATTCAAAATGTCAATTGGATTGTGCCTCATGTTGAATAACCACTTTTGAAACCCTCACAGTGACCAAAATTGCCATTTTTACAGAGCTTTGCTTACTCAAAAGCTTCCATTTTGACAAATTTCAGGCACCAAAATGACTTTAAACACACTTTTTTTAGTTGAACAAGTCAAAATTCACATCCAACGGTCATTTAGAGTCAACAGATTAAAAGTTAAAATTTCATCATGTTGACCATTTTGGGAAAGTTCGACAAGTCCGGAGTCATCGTTTTTCATCGGAAAATTGATTTTTTGGAGTGTACCAAAAATGATTCAAAATGTCAATTGGATCGTGCCTCATGTTGAATAACCACTTTTGAAACCCTCACAGTGGCCAAAATTGTCATTTTTACAGAGCTTTGCTTATTCAAAAGCTTCCATTTTGACCAATTTCAGGCACCGAGAGGACTGTAAACACACTTATTTTAGTTGAACAAGTCAAAATTCACATCCAACAGGCATTTAGAGTCAAAAGATTAAAAGTTACAATTTCATCCATGTTGACCATTTTGGGAAAGTTTGACAGGTCCGGAGTCATCGTTTTTCATAGGAAAATCTTTTTTTTCGAGTGTACCAAAAATGATTCAAAATTTCAACTGGATTGTCCCTCATGTTGAATAACCACTTTTGAAACCCTCACAGTGACCAAAATTGCCATTTTTACAGAGTTTTTCTTACTCAAAAGCTTCCATTTTGAGCAATTTAAGTCACCGAAATGACTTTAAACACACTTATTTTAGTTGAACAAGTCATAATTCACATCCAACAGTCATTTAGGGTCAAAAGATTAAAAGTTAAAATTTCATCCATGTTGACCATTTTGGAAAAGTTCGACAGGTCCGGAGTCATCGTTTTTCATCAGAAAATTTATTTTTTGGAGTGTACCAAAAATGATTCAAAATGTCAATTGGATCGTGCCTCATGTTGAATAACCACTTTTGAAACCCTCACAGTGACCAAAATTGCCATTTTTACAGAGCTTTGCTTACTCAAAAGCTTCCATTTTGACAAATTTCAGGCACCAAAATGACTTTAAACACACTTTTTTTAGTTGAACAAGTCAAAATTCACATCCAACGGGCATTTAGAGTCAACAGATTAAAAGTTAAAATTTCATCATGTTGACCATTTTGGGAAAGTTCGACATGTCCGGAGTCATCGTTTTTCATCGGAAAATCGATTTTTTGGATTGTACCAAGAATGATTCAAAATGTCAACTGGATTGTGCCTCATGATGAATAACCACTTTTGAAACCCTCACAATGACCAAAATTGCCATTTTTACAGAGTTTTGCTTACTCAAAAGCTTCCATTTTGACCAATTTCAGGCACCGAAAGGACTTTAAACACACTTATTTTAGTTGAACAAGTCAAAATTCACATCCAACGGGCATTTAGAGTCAACAGATTAAAAGTTAAAATTTCATCATGTTGACCATTTTGGGAAAGTTCGAGAGGTCTGGAGTCATCGTTTTTCATCAGAAAATTGATTTTTTGGAGTGTGCCAAAAATGATTCAAAATGTCAATTTGATCGTGCATTATGTTGAATAACCACTTTTGAAACCCTCGCAGTGGCCTAAATTGTCATTTTTACAGAGCTTTGCTTACTCGAAAGCTTCCATTTTGACCAATTTCAGGCACAGAAAGGACTTTAAACACACTTATTTTAGTTGAACAAGTCAAAATTCACATCCAACAGGCATTTAGAGTCAAAAGATTAAAAGTTAAAATTTCATCCATGTTGACCATTTTGGGAAAGTTCGACAGGTCCGGAGTCATCGTTTTTCATCAGAAAATTGATTTTTTGGAGTGTACCAAAAATGATTCAAAATGTCAATTGGATCGTGCCTCATGTTGAATATCCACTTTTGAAACCCTCACAGTGACCAAAATTGCCATTTTTACAGAGTTTTGCTTACTCAAAAGCTTCCATTTTGATCAATTTCAGGCACCGAAAGGACTTTAAACACACTTATTTTAGTTGAACAAGTCATAATTCACATCCAACAGTCATTTAGAGTCTAAGGATAAAATGTTAAAATTTCATCCATATTGACCATTTTGGGAAAGTTCGACAGGTCCGGAGTCATCGTTTTTCATCAGAAAATTGATTTTTTGGAGTGTACCAAAAATGATTCAAAATGTCAATTGGATCGTGCCTCATGTTGAATAACCACTATTGAAACCCTTACAGTGACCAAAATTGCCATTTTTACAGAGCTTTGCTTACTCAAAAGCTTCCATTTTGACCAATTTCAGGCACCGAGAGGACTGTAAACACACTTATTTTAGTTGAACAAGTCAAAATTCACATCCAACAGGCATTTAGAGTCAACAGATTAAAAGTCAAAATTTCATCATGTTGACCATTTTGGTAAAGTTCGACAAGTCCGGAGTCATCGTTTTTCATCGGAAAATTGATTTTTTGGAGTGTACCAAAAATGATTCAAAATGTCAATTGGATCGTGCCTCATGTTGAATAACCACTTTTGAAACCCTCACAGTGGCCAAAATTGTCATTTTTACAGAGCTTTGCTTATTCAAAAGCTTCCATTTTGACCAATTTCAGGCACCGAGAGGACTGTAAACACACTTATTTTAGTTGAACAAGTCAAAATTCACATCCAACAGGCATTTAGAGTCAAAAGATTAAAAGTTACAATTTCATCCATGTTGACCATTTTGGGAAAGTTTGACAGGTCCGGAGTCATCGTTTTTCATAGGAAAATCGTTTTTTTCGAGTGTACCAAAAATGATTCAAAATTTCAACTGGATTGTCCCTCATGTTGAATAACCACTTTTGAAACCCTCACAGTGACCAAAATTGCCATTTTTACAGAGTTTTTCTTACTCAAAAGTTCAATTTTGAGCAATTTAAGTCACCGAAATGACTTTAAACACACTTATTTTAGTTGAACAAGTCATAATTCACATCCAACAGTCATTTAGGGTCAAAAGATTAAAAGTTAAAATTTCATCCATGTTGACCATTTTGGAAAAGTTCGACAGGTCCGGAGTCATCGTTTTTCATCAGAAAATTTATTTTCTGGAGTGTACCAAAAATGATTCAAAATGTCAATTGGATTGTGCCTCATGTTGAATAACCACTTTTGAAACCCTCACAGTGACCAAAATTGCCATTTTTACAGAGCTTTGCTTACTCAAAAGCTTCCATTTTGACAAATTTCAGGCACCAAAATGACTTTAAACACACTTTTTTTAGTTGAACAAGTCAAAATTCACATCCAACGGTCATTTAGAGTCAACAGATTAAAAGTTAAAATTTCATCATGTTGACCATTTTGGGAAAGTTCGACAAGTCCGGAGTCATCGTTTTTCATCGGAAAATTGATTTTTTGGAGTGTACCAAAAATGATTCAAAATGTCAATTGGATCGTGCCTCATGTTGAATAACCACTTTTGAAACCCTCACAGTGGCCAAAATTGTCATTTTTACAGAGCTTTGCTTATTCAAAAGCTTCCATTTTGACCAATTTCAGGCACCGAGAGGACTGTAAACACACTTATTTTAGTTGAACAAGTCAAAATTCACATCCAACAGGCATTTAGAGTCAAAAGATTAAAAGTTACAATTTCATCCATGTTGACCATTTCGGGAAAGTTTGACAGGTCCGGAGTCATCGTTTTTCATAGGAAAATCTTTTTTTTCGAGTGTACCAAAAATGATTCAAAATTTCAACTGGATTGTCCCTCATGTTGAATAACCACTTTTGAAACCCTCACAGTGACCAAAATTGCCATTTTTACAGAGTTTTTCTTACTCAAAAGCTTCAATTTTGAGCAATTTAAGTCACCGAAATGACTTTAAACACACTTATTTTAGTTGAACAAGTCATAATTCACATCCAACAGTCATTTAGGGTCAAAAGATTAAAAGTTAAAATTTCATCCATGTTGACCATTTTGGAAAAGTTCGACAGGTCCGGAGTCATCGTTTTTCATCAGAAAATTTATTTTCTGGAGTGTACCAAAAATGATTCAAAATGTCAATTGGATTGTGCCTCATGTTGAATAACCACTTTTGAAACCCTCACAGTGACCAAAATTGCCATTTTTACAGAGCTTTGCTTACTCAAAAGCTTCCATTTTGACAAATTTCAGG
Source organism: Lissotriton helveticus (assembly GCF_964261635.1). NCBI lineage: Eukaryota > Metazoa > Chordata > Amphibia > Caudata > Salamandridae > Lissotriton > Lissotriton helveticus. The sequence continues at coordinate 341,774,803 of NC_136072.1, forward strand.
CACCAAAATGACTTTAAACACACTTTTTTTAGTTGAACAAGTCAAAATTCACATCCAACGGTCATTTAGAGTCAACAGATTAAAAGTTAAAATTTCATCATGTTGACCATTTTGGGAAAGTTCGACAAGTCCGGAGTCATCGTTTTTCATCGGAAAATTGATTTTTTGGAGTGTACCAAAAATGATTCAAAATGTCAATTGGATCGTGCCTCATGTTGAATAACCACTTTTGAAACCCTCACAGTGGCCAAAATTGTCATTTTTACAGAGCTTTGCTTATTCAAAAGCTTCCATTTTGACCAATTTCAGGCACCGAGAGGACTGTAAACACACTTATTTTAGTTGAACAAGTCAAAATTCACATCCAACAGGCATTTAGAGTCAAAAGATTAAAAGTTACAATTTCATCCATGTTGACCATTTTGGGAAAGTTTGACAGGTCCGGAGTCATCGTTTTTCATAGGAAAATCTTTTTTTTCGAGTGTACCAAAAATGATTCAAAATTTCAACTGGATTGTCCCTCATGTTGAATAACCACTTTTGAAACCCTCACAGTGACCAAAATTGCCATTTTTACAGAGTTTTTCTTACTCAAAAGCTTCCATTTTGAGCAATTTAAGTCACCGAAATGACTTTAAACACACTTATTTTAGTTGAACAAGTCATAATTCACATCCAACAGTCATTTAGGGTCAAAAGATTAAAAGTTAAAATTTCATCCATGTTGACCATTTTGGAAAAGTTCGACAGGTCCGGAGTCATCGTTTTTCATCAGAAAATTTATTTTTTGGAGTGTACCAAAAATGATTCAAAATGTCAATTGGATCGTGCCTCATGTTGAATAACCACTTTTGAAACCCTCACAGTGACCAAAATTGCCATTTTTACAGAGCTTTGCTTACTCAAAAGCTTCCATTTTGACAAATTTCAGGCACCAAAATGACTTTAAACACACTTATTTTAGTTGAACAAGTCAAAATTCACATCCAACGGGCATTTAGAGTCAACAGATTAAAAGTTAAAATTTCATCATGTTGACCATTTTGGGAAAGTTCGACATGTCCGGAGTCATCGTTTTTCATCGGAAAATCGATTTTTTGGATTGTACCAAGAATGATTCAAAATGTCAACTGGATTGTGCCTCATGATGAATAACCACTTTTGAAACCCTCACAATGACCAAAATTGCCATTTTTACAGAGTTTTGCTTACTCAAAAGCTTCCATTTTGACCAATTTCAGGCACCGAAAGGACTTTAAACACACTTATTTTAGTTGAACAAGTCAAAATTCACATCCAACGGGCATTTAGAGTCAACAGATTAAAAGTTAAAATTTCATCATGTTGACCATTTTGGGAAAGTTCGAGAGGTCTGGAGTCATCGTTTTTCATCAGAAAATTGATTTTTTGGAGTGTGCCAAAAATGATTCAAAATGTCAATTTGATCGTGCATTATGTTGAATAACCACTTTTGAAACCCTCGCAGTGGCCTAAATTGTCATTTTTACAGAGCTTTGCTTACTCGAAAGCTTCCATTTTGACCAATTTCAGGCACAGAAAGGACTTTAAACACACTTATTTTAGTTGAACAAGTCAAAATTCACATCCAACAGGCATTTAGAGTCAAAAGATTAAAAGTTAAAATTTCATCCATGTTGACCATTTTGGGAAAGTTCGACAGGTCCGGAGTCATCGTTTTTCATCAGAAAATTGATTTTTTGGAGTGTACCAAAAATGATTCAAAATGTCAATTGGATCGTGCCTCATGTTGAATATCCACTTTTGAAACCCTCACAGTGACCAAAATTGCCATTTTTACAGAGTTTTGCTTACTCAAAAGCTTCCATTTTGATCAATTTCAGGCACCGAAAGGACTTTAAACACACTTATTTTAGTTGAACAAGTCATAATTCACATCCAACAGTCATTTAGAGTCTAAGGATAAAATGTTAAAATTTCATCCATATTGACCATTTTGGGAAAGTTCGACAGGTCCGGAGTCATCGTTTTTCATCAGAAAATTGATTTTTTGGAGTGTACCAAAAATGATTCAAAATGTCAATTGGATCGTGCCTCCTGTTGAATAACCACTATTGAAACCCTTACAGTGACCAAAATTGCCATTTTTACAGAGCTTTGCTTACTCAAAAGCTTCCATTTTGACCAATATCAGGATCCGAAATGACTTTAAACACACTTTTTTTAGTTGAACAAGTCATAATTCACATCCAACAGTCATTTAGAGTCAAAAGAGTAAAAGTTAAAATTTCATCCATGTTGACCATTTTGGGAAATTCGACAGGTCCGGAGTCATCGTTTTTCATCAGAAAATTGATTTTTTGGAGTGTACCAAAAATGATTAAAAATGTCTATTGGATCATGCCTCATGTTGAATAACCACTTTTGAAACCCTCACAGTGGCCAAAATTGTAATTTTTACAGAGCATTGCTTACTCAAAAGCTTCCATTTTGACCAATTTCAGGCACCGAAAGGACTTTAAACACACTTATTTTAGTTGAACAAGTCAAAATTCACATCCAACGGGCATTTAGAGTCAACAGATTAAAAGTTAAAATGTCATCATGTTGACCATTTTGGGAAAGTTCGACAAGTCCGGAGTCATCGTTTTTCATCGGAAAATTGATTTTTTGGAGTGTACCAAAAATGATTCAAAATGTCAATTGGATCGTGCCTCATGTTGAATAACCACTTTTGAAACCCTCACAGTGACCAAAATTGCCATTTTTACAGAGTTTTGCTTACTCAAAAGCTTCCATTTTGACCAATTTCAGGCACCGAAAGGACTTTAAACACACTTATTTTAGTTGAACAAGTCATAATTCACATCCAACAGTCATTTAGAGTCTAAAGATTAAATGTTAAAATTTCATCCATATTGACCATTTTGGGAAAGTTCGACAGGTCCGGAGTCATCGTTTTTCATCAGAAAATTGATTATTTGGAGTGTACCAAAAATGATTCAAAATGTCAATTGGATCGTGCCTCATGTTGAATAACCGCTTTTGAAACCCTCACAGTGACCAAAATTGCCATTTTTACAGAGCTTTGCATACTCAAAATCTTCCATTTTGACCAATTTCAGGCACTGAAAGGACTTTAAACACACTTATTTTAGTTGAACAAGTCAAAATTCACATCCAACAGGCATTTAGAGTCAAAAGATTAAAAGTTAAAATTTCATCCATGTTGACCATTTTGGGAAAGTTCGACAGGTCCGGAGTCATCGTTTTTCATAGGAAACTTGATTTTTTCGAGTGCACCAAAAATGATTCAAAATGTCAACTGGATTGTCCCTCATGTTGAATAACCACTTTTGAAACCCTCACAGTGGGCAAAATTGTCATTTTTACAGAGCTCTGCTTACTCAAAAGCTTCCATTTTAAACAATTTCAGGCACCGAAAGGACTTTAAACACACTTATTTTAGTTGAACAAGTCAAAATTCACATCCAACAGGCATTTAGAGTCAAAAGATTAAAAGTTACAATTTCATCCATGTTGACCATTTTGGGAAAGTTTGACAGGTCCGGAGTCATCGTTTTTCATAGGAAAATCGTTTTTTTCGAGTGTACCAAAAATGATTCAAAATGTCAACTGGATTGTCCCTCATGTTGAATAACCACTTTTGAAACCCTCACAGTGACCAAAATTGCCATTTTTACAGAGTTTTTCTTACTCAAAAGCTTCCATTTTGAGCAATTTAAGTCACCGAAATGACTTTAAACACACTTATTTTAGTTGAACAAGTCATAATTCACATCCAACAGTCATTTAGGGTCAAAAGATTAAAAGTTAAAATTTCATCCATGTTGACCATTTTGGAAAAGTTCGACAGGTCCGGAGTCATCGTTTTTCATCAGAAAATTTATTTTCTGGAGTGTACCAAAAATGATTCAAAATGTCAATTGGATCGTGCCTCATGTTGAATAACCACTTTTGAAACCCTCACAGTGGCCAAAATTGTCATTTTTACAGAGCTTTGCTTATTCAAAAGCTTCCATTTTGACCAATTTCAGGCACCGAGAGGACTGTGAACACACTTATTTTAGTTGAACAAGTCAAAATTCACATCCAACAGTCATTTAGAGTCAACAGATTAAAAGTTACAATTTCATCCATGTTGACCATTTTGGGAAAGTTCGACAAGTCCGGAGTCATCGTTTTTCATCGGAAAATTGATTTTTTGGAGTGTACCAAAAATGATTCAAAATGTCAATTGGATCGTGCCTCATGTTGAATAACCACTTTTGAAACCCTCACAGTGGCCAAAATTGTCATTTTTACAGAGCTTTGCTTATTCAAAAGCTTCCATTTTGACCAATTTCAGGCACCGAGAGGACTGTAAACACACTTATTTTAGTTGAACAAGTCAAAATTCACATCCAACAGGCATTTAGAGTCAAAAGATTAAAAGTTACAATTTCATCCATGTTGACCATTTTGGGAAAGTTTGACAGGTCCGGAGTCATCGTTTTTCATAGGAAAATCGTTTTTTTCGAGTGTACCAAAAATGATTCAAAATTTCAACTGGATTGTCCCTCATGTTGAATAACCACTTTTGAAACCCTCACAGTGACCAAAATTGCCATTTTTACAGAGTTTTTCTTACTCAAAAGCTTCCATTTTGAGCAATTTAAGTCACCGAAATGACTTTAAACACACTTATTTTAGTTGAACAAGTCATAATTCACATCCAACAGTCATTTAGGGTCAAAAGATTAAAAGTTAAAATTTCATCCATGTTGACCATTTTGGGAAGGTTCGACAGGTCCGGAGTCATCGTTTTTCATCAGAAAATTAATTTTTTGGAGTGTACCAAAAATGATTCAAAATGTCAATTGGATCGTGCCTCATGTTGAATAACCACTTTTGAAACCCTCACAGTGACCAAAATTGCCATTTTTTCAGAGCTTTGCTTTCTCAAAAGCTTCCATTTTGACAAATTTCAGGCACCAAAATGACTTTAAACACACTTTTTTTAGTTGAACAAGTCAAAATTCACATCCAACGGGCATTTAGAGTCAACAGATTAAAAGTTAAAATTTCATCATGTTGACCATTTTGGGAAAGTTCGACAAGTCCGGAGTCATCGTTTTTCATCGGAAAATTGATTTTTTGGAGTGTACCAAAAATGATTCAAAATGTCAATTGGATCGTGCCTCATGTTGAATAACCACTCTTGAAACCCTCACAGTGGCCAAAATTGTCATTTTTACAGAGCTTTGCTTATTCAAAAGCTTCCATTTTGACCAATTTCAGGCACCGAGAGGACTGTAAACAGACTTATTTTAGTTGAACAAGTCAAAATTCACATCCAACAGGCATTTAGAGTCAAAAGATTAAAAGTTAACATTTCATCCATGTTGACCATTTTGGGAAGGTTCGACAGGTCCGGAGTCATCGTTTTTCATCGTAAAATCGATTTTTTGGAGTGTACCAAAAATGATTCAAAATGTCAATTGGATCGTGCCTCATGTTGAATAACCACTTTTGAAACCCTCACAGTGGCCAACATTGTCATTTTTACAGAGCTTTGCTTACTCAAAAGCTTCCATTTTGACCAATTTCAGGCACCGAAAGGACTTTAAACACACTTATTTTAGTTGAACAAGTCAAAATTCACATCCAACGGGCATTTAGAGTCAAAAGATTAAAAGTTAAAATTTCATCCATGTTGACCATTTTGGGAAAGTTCGACAGGTCCGAAGTCATCGTTTTTCATCAGAAAATTGATTTTTTGGAGTGTACCAAAAATGATTCAAAATGTCAATTGGATCGTGCCTCATGTTGAATAACCACTTTTGAAACCCTCACAGTGGCCAAAATTGTCATTTTTACAGAGCATTGCTTACTCAAAAGCTACCATTTTGACCAATTTCAGGCACCGAAAGGACTTTAAACACACTTATTTTAGTTGAACAAGTCATAACTCACATCCAACAGTCATTTAGATTCAAAAGATTCAAAGTTAAAATTTCATCCATGTTGACCATTTTGGGAAAGTACGACAGGTCCGGAGTCATCGTTTTTCATCAGAAAATTGATTTTTTGGAGTGTTCCAAAAATGATTCAAAATGTCAATTGGATCGTGCCTCATGTTGAATAACCACTTTTGAAACCCTCACAGTAGCCAAAATTGTCATTTTTACAGAGCTTTGCTTACTCAAAAGCTTCCATTTTGACCAATTTCAGGCACCGAAAGGACTTTAAACACACTTATTTTAGTTGAACAAGTCATAATTCACATCCAACAGTCGTTTAGAGTCAAAAGATTAAAAGTTAAAATTTCATCCATGTTGACCATTTTTGGAAAGTTCGACAGGTCCGGAGTCATCGTTTTTCATCACAAAATTGATTTTTTGGAGTTTACCAAAAATGATTCAAAATGTCAATTGGATCGTGCCTCATGTTGAATAACCACTTTTGAAACCCTCACAGTGGCCAACATTGTCATTTTTACAGAGCTTTGCTTACTCAAAAGCTTCCATTTTGACCAATTTCAGGCACCGAAAGGACTTTAAACACACTTATTTTAGTTGAACAAGTCAAAATTCACATCCAACAGGCATTTAGAGTCAAAAGATTAAAAGTTAAAATGTCATCCATGTTGACCATTTTGGGAAAGTTCGACAGGTCCGAAGTCATCGTTTTTCATCAGAAAATTGATTTTTTGGAGTGTACCAAAAATGATTCAAAATGTCAATTGGATCGTGCCTCATGTTGAATATCCACTTTTGAAACCCTCACAGTGACCAAAATTGCCATTTTTACAGAGTTTTGCTTACTCAAAAGCTTCCATTTTGAACAATTTCAGGCACCGAAAGGACTTTAAACACACTTATTTTAGTTGAACAAGTCATAATTCACATCCAACAGTCATTTAGAGTCTAAGGATTAAATGTTAAAATTTCATCCATATTGACCATTTTGGGAAAGTTCGACAGGTCCGGAGTCATCGTTTTTCATCAGAAAATTGATTTTTTGGAGTGTACCAAAAATGATTCAAAATGTCAATTGGATTGTGCCTCATGTTGAATAACCACTATTGAAACCCTTACAGTGACCAAAATTGCCATTTTTACAGAGTTTTGCTTACTCAAAAGCTTCCATTTTGACCAATGTCAGGCACCGAAATGACTTTAAACACACTTATTTTAGTTAAACAAGTCAAAATTCTCATACAACAGGCATTTAGAGTCAAAAGATTAAAAGTTAAAATTTCATCCATATTGACCATTTTGGGAAAGTTCGACAGGTCCGGAGTCATCGTTTTTCATCAGAAAATTGATTTTTTGGAGTGTACCAAAAATGATTCAAAATGTCAATTGGATTGTGCCTCATGTTGAATAACCACTTTTGACACCCTCACAGTGACCAAAATTGCCATTTTTACAGAGCTTTGCTTACTTAAAATCTTCCATTTTGACCAATTTCAGGCACCGAAATGACTTTAAACACCCTTATTTTAGTTGAACAAGTCAAAATTCACATCCAATAGGCATTTAGAGTCAAAAGATTAAAAGTTAAAATTTCATCCATGTTGACCATTTTGGGAAAGTTCGACAGGTCCGGAGTAATCGTTTTTCATCAGAAAATTGATTTTTTGTAGTGTACCAAAAATGATTCAAAATGTCAATTGGATCGTGCCTCATGTTGAATATCCACTTTTGAAACCCTCACAGTGGCCAAAATTGTCATTTTTACAGAGCTTTGCTTACTCAAAAGCTTCCATTTTGACCAATTTCAGGCACCGAAAGTACTTTAAACACACTTATTTTAGTTGAACAAGTCAAAATTCACATCCAACAGGCATTTAGAGTCAAAAGATTAAAAGTTAAAATTTCATCCATGTTGACCATTTTGGGAAAGTTCGACAGGTCCGGAGTCATCGTTTTTCATAGGAAAATCGATTTTTTCGAGTGCACCAAAAATGATTCAAAATGTCAACTGGATTGTCCCTCATGTTGAATAACCACTTTTGAAACCCTCACAGTGACCAAAATTGGCATTTTTACAGAGTTTTGCTTACTCAAAAGCTTCAATTTTGAGCAATTTAAGTCACCGAAATGACTTTAAACACACTTATTTTAGGTGAACAAGTCATAATTCACATCCAACAGTCATTTAGGGTCAAAAGATTAAAAGTTAAAATTTCATCCATGTTGACCATTTTGGAAAAGTTCGACAGGTCCGGAGTCATCGTTTTTCATCAGAAAATTTATTTTCTGGAGTGTACCAAAAATGATTCAAAATGTCAATTGGATTGTGCCTCATGTTGAATAACCACTTTTGAAACCCTCACAGTGACCAAAATTGCCATTTTTACAGAGCTTTGCTTACTCAAAAGCTTCCATTTTGACAAATTTCAGGCACCAAAATGACTTTAAACACACTTTTTTTAGTTGAACAAGTCAAAATTCACATCCAACGGTCATTTAGAGTCAACAGATTAAAAGTTAAAATTTCATCATGTTGACCATTTTGGGAAAGTTCGACAAGTCCGGAGTCATCGTTTTTCATCGGAAAATTGATTTTTTGGAGTGTACCAAAAATGATTCAAAATGTCAATTGGATCGTGCCTCATGTTGAATAACCACTTTTGAAACCCTCACAGTGGCCAAAATTGTCATTTTTACAGAGCTTTGCTTATTCAAAAGCTTCCATTTTGACCAATTTCAGGCACCGAGAGGACTGTAAACACACTTATTTTAGTTGAACAAGTCAAAATTCACATCCAACAGGCATTTAGAGTCAAAAGATTAAAAGTTACAATTTCATCCATGTTGACCATTTTGGGAAAGTTTGACAGGTCCGGAGTCATCGTTTTTCATAGGAAAATCGTTTTTTTCGAGTGTACCAAAAATGATTCAAAATTTCAACTGGATTGTCCCTCATGTTGAATAACCACTTTTGAAACCCTCACAGTGACCAAAATTGCCATTTTTACAGAGTTTTTCTTACTCAAAAGCTTCCATTTTGAGCAATTTAAGTCACCGAAATGACTTTAAACACACTTATTTTAGTTGAACAAGTCATAATTCACATCCAACAGTCATTTAGGGTCAAAAGATTAAAAGTTAAAATTTCATCCATGTTGACCATTTTGGAAAAGTTCGACAGGTCCGGAGTCATCATTTTTCATCAGAAAATTTATTTTTTGGAGTGTACCAAAAATGATTCAAAATGTCAATTGGATCGTGCCTCATGTTGAATAACCACTTTTGAAACCCTCACAGTGACCAAAATTGCCATTTTTACAGAGCTTTGCTTACTCAAAAGCTTCCATTTTGACAAATTTCAGGCACCAAAATGACTTTAAACACACTTTTTTTAGTTGAACAAGTCAAAATTCACATCCAACGGGCATTTAGAGTCAACAGATTAAAAGTTAAAATTTCATCATGTTGACCATTTTGGGAAAGTTCGACATGTCCGGAGTCATCGTTTTTCATCGGAAAATCGATTTTTTGGATTGTACCAAAAATGATTCAAAATGTCAACTGGATTGTGCCTCATGATGAATAACCACTTTTGAAACCCTCACAATGACCAAAATTGCCATTTTTACAGAGTTTTGCTTACTCAAAAGCTTCCATTTTGACCAATTTCAGGCACCGAAAGGACTTTAAACACACTTATTTTAGTTGAACAAGTCAAAATTCACATCCAACGGGCATTTAGAGTCAACAGATTAAAAGTTAAAATTTCATCATGTTGACCATTTTGGGAAAGTTCGAGAGGTCTGGAGTCATCGTTTTTCATCAGAAAATTGATTTTTTGGAGTGTACCAAAAATGATTCAAAATGTCAATTGGATCGTGCCTCATGTTGAATATCCACTTTTGAAACCCTCACAGTGACCAAAATTGCAATTTTTACAGAGTTTTGCTTACTCAAAAGCTTCCATTTTGATCAATTTCAGGCACCGAAAGGACTTTAAACACACTTATTTTAGTTGAACAAGTCATAATTCACATCCAACAGTCATTTAGAGTCTAAGGATAAAATGTTAAAATTTCATCCATATTGACCATTTTGGGAAAGTTCGACAGGTCCGGAGTCATCGTTTTTCATCAGAAAATTGATTTTTTGGAGTGTACCAAAAATGATTCAAAATGTCAATTGGATCGTGCCTCATGTTGAATAACCACTATTGAAACCCTTACAGTGACCAAAATTGCCATTTTTACAGAGCTTTGCTTACTCAAAAGCTTCCATTTTGACCAATATCAGGATCCGAAATGACTTTAAACACACTTTTTTTAGTTGAACAAGTCATAATTCACATCCAACAGTCATTTAGAGTCAAAAGAGTAAAAGTTAAAATTTCATCCATGTTGACCATTTTGGGAAATTCGACAGGTCCGGAGTCATCGTTTTTCATCAGAAAATTGATTTTTTGGAGTGTACCAAAAATGATTAAAAATGTCTATTGGATCATGCCTCATGTTGAATAACCACTTTTGAAACCCTCACAGTGGCCAAAATTGTAATTTTTACAGAGCATTGCTTACTCAAAAGCTTCCATTTTGACCAATTTCAGGCACCGAAAGGACTTTAAACACACTTATTTTAGTTGAACAAGTCAAAATTCACATCCAACGGGCATTTAGAGTCAACAGATTAAAAGTTAAAATGTCATCATGTTGACCATTTTGGGAAAGTTCGACAAGTCCGGAGTCATCGTTTTTCATCGGAAAATTGATTTTTTGGAGTGTACCAAAAATGATTCAAAATGTCAATTGGATCGTGCCTCATGTTGAATAACCACTTTTGAAACCCTCACAGTGACCAAAATTGCCATTTTTACAGAGTTTTGCTTACTCAAAAGCTTCCATTTTGACCAATTTCAGGCACCAAAAGGACTTTAAACACACTTATTTTAGTTGAACAAGTCATAATTCACATCCAACAGTCATTTAGAGTCTAAAGATTAAATGTTAAAATTTCATCCATATTGACCATTTTGGGAAAGTTCGACAGGTCCGGAGTCATCGTTTTTCATCAGAAAATTGATTATTTGGAGTGTACCAAAAATGATTCAAAATGTCAATTGGATCGTGCCTCATGTTGAATAACCGCTTTTGAAACCCTCACAGTGACCAAAATTGCCATTTTTACAGAGCTTTGCATACTCAAAATCTTCCATTTTGACCAATTTCAGGCACTGAAAGGACTTTAAACACACTTATTTTAGTTGAACAAGTCAAAATTCACATCCAACAGGCATTTAGAGTCAAAAGATTAAAAGTTAAAATTTCATCCATGTTGACCATTTTGGGAAAGTTCGACAGGTCCGGAGTCATCGTTTTTCATAGGAAAATTGATTTTTTCGAGTGCACCAAAAATGATTCAAAATGTCAACTGGATTGTCCCTCATGTTGAATAACCACTTTTGAAACCCTCACAGTGGGCAAAATTGTCATTTTTACAGAGCTTTGCTTACTCAAAAGCTTCCATTTTAAACAATTTCAGGCACCGAAAGGACTTTAAACACACTTATTTTAGTTGAACAAGTCAAAATTCACATCCAACAGGCATTTAGAGTCAAAAGATTAAAAGTTACAATTTCATCCATGTTGACCATTTTGGGAAAGTTTGACAGGTCCGGAGTCATCGTTTTTCATAGGAAAATCGTTTTTTTCGAGTGTACCAAAAATGATTCAAAATGTCAACTGGATTGTCCCTCATGTTGAATAACCACTTTTGAAACCCTCACAGTGACCAAAATTGCCATTTTTACAGAGTTTTTCTTACTCAAAAGCTTCCATTTTGAGCAATTTAAGTCACCGAAATGACTTTAAACACACTTATTTTAGTTGAACAAGTCATAATTCACATCCAACAGTCATTTAGGGTCAAAAGATTAAAAGTTAAAATTTCATCCATGTTGACCATTTTGGAAAAGTTCGACAGGTCCGGAGTCATCGTTTTTCATCAGAAAATTTATTTTCTGGAGTGTACCAAAAATGATTCAAAATGTCAATTGGATCGTGCCTCATGTTGAATAACCACTTTTGAAACCCTCACAGTGGCCAAAATTGTCATTTTTACAGAGCTTTGCTTATTCAAAAGCTTCCATTTTGACCAATTTCAGGCACCGAGAGGACTGTAAACACACTTATTTTAGTTGAACAAGTCAAAATTCACATCCAACAGTCATTTAGAGTCAACAGATTAAAAGTTACAATTTCATCCATGTTGACCATTTTGGGAAAGTTCGACAAGTCCGGAGTCATCGTTTTTCATCGGAAAATTGATTTTTTGGAGTGTACCAAAAATGATTCAAAATGTCAATTGGATCGTGCCTCATGTTGAATAACCACTTTTGAAACCCTCACAGTGGCCAAAATTGTCATTTTTACAGAGCTTTGCTTATTCAAAAGCTTCCATTTTGACCAATTTCAGGCACCGAGAGGACTGTAAACACACTTATTTTAGTTGAACAAGTCAAAATTCACATCCAACAGGCATTTAGAGTCAAAAGATTAAAAGTTACAATTTCATCCATGTTGACCATTTTGGGAAGGTTCGACAGGTCCGGAGTCATCGTTTTTCATCAGAAAATTAATTTTTTGGAGTGTACCAAAAATGATTCAAAATGTCAATTGGATCGTGCCTCATGTTGAATAACCACTTTTGAAACCCTCACAGTGACCAAAATTGCCATTTTTACAGAGCTTTGCTTACTCAAAAGCTTCCATTTTGACAAATTTCAGGCACCAAAATGACTTTAAACACACTTTTTTTAGTTGAACAAGTCAAAATTCACATCCAACGGGCATTTAGAGTCAACAGATTAAAAGTTAAAATTTCATCATGTTGACCATTTTGGGAAAGTTCGACAAGTCCGGAGTCATCGTTTTTCATCGGAAAATTGATTTTTTGGAGTGTACCAAAAATGATTCAAAATGTCAATTGGATCGTGCCTCATGTTGAATAACCACTCTTGAAACCCTCACAGTGGCCAAAATTGTCATTTTTACAGAGCTTTGCTTATTCAAAAGCTTCCATTTTGACCAATTTCAGGCACCGAGAGGACTGTAAACACACTTATTTTAGTTGAACAAGTCAAAATTCACATCCAACAGGCATTTAGAGTCAAAAGATTAAAAGTTAAAATTTCATCCATGTTGACCATTTTGGGAAAGTTCGACAGGTCCGGAGTCATCGTTTTTCATCAGAAAATTGATTTTTTGGAGTGTACCAAAAATGATTCAAAATGTCAATTGGATCGTGCCTCATGTTGAATATCCACTTTTGAAACCCTCACAGTGACCAAAATTGCCATTTTTACAGAGTTTTGCTTACTCAAAAGCTTCCATTTTGATCAATTTCAGGCACCGAAAGGACTTTAAACACACTTATTTTAGTTGAACAAGTCATAATTCACATCCAACAGTCATTTAGAGTCTAAGGATAAAATGTTAAAATTTCATCCATATTGACCATTTTGGGAAAGTTCGACAGGTCCGGAGTCATCGTTTTTCATCAGAAAATTGATTTTTTGGAGTGTACCAAAAATGATTCAAAATGTCAATTGGATCGTGCCTCATGTTGAATAACCACTATTGAAACCCTTACAGTGACCAAAATTGCCATTTTTACAGAGCTTTGCTTACTCAAAAGCTTCCATTTTGACCAATATCAGGATCCGAAATGACTTTAAACACACTTTTTTTAGTTGAACAAGTCATAATTCACATCCAACAGTCATTTAGAGTCAAAAGAGTAAAAGTTAAAATTTCATCCATGTTGACCATTTTGGGAAATTCGACAGGTCCGGAGTCATCGTTTTTCATCAGAAAATTGATTTTTTGGAGTGTACCAAAAATGATTAAAAATGTCTATTGGATCATGCCTCATGTTGAATAACCACTTTTGAAACCCTCACAGTGGCCAAAATTGTAATTTTTACAGAGCATTGCTTACTCAAAAGCTTCCATTTTGACCAATTTCAGGCACCGAAAGGACTTTAAACACACTTATTTTAGTTGAACAAGTCAAAATTCACATCCAACGGGCATTTAGAGTCAACAGATTAAAAGTTAAAATGTCATCATGTTGACCATTTTGGGAAAGTTCGACAAGTCCGGAGTCATCGTTTTTCATCGGAAAATTGATTTTTTGGAGTGTACCAAAAATGATTCAAAATGTCAATTGGATCGTGCCTCATGTTGAATAACCACTTTTGAAACCCTCACAGTGACCAAAATTGCCATTTTTACAGAGTTTTGCTTACTCAAAAGCTTCCATTTTGACCAATTTCAGGCACCGAAAGGACTTTAAACACACTTATTTTAGTTGAACAAGTCATAATTCACATCCAACAGTCATTTAGAGTCTAAAGATTAAATGTTAAAATTTCATCCATATTGACCATTTTGGGAAAGTTCGACAGGTCCGGAGTCATCGTTTTTCATCAGAAAATTGATTATTTGGAGTGTACCAAAAATGATTCAAAATGTCAATTGGATCGTGCCTCATGTTGAATAACCGCTTTTGAAACCCTCACAGTGACCAAAATTGCCATTTTTACAGAGCTTTGCATACTCAAAATCTTCCATTTTGACCAATTTCAGGCACTGAAAGGACTTTAAACACACTTATTTTAGTTGAACAAGTCAAAATTCACATCCAACAGGCATTTAGAGTCAAAAGATTAAAAGTTAAAATTTCATCCATGTTGACCATTTTGGGAAAGTTCGACAGGTCCGGAGTCATCGTTTTTCATAGGAAAATTGATTTTTTCGAGTGCACCAAAAATGATTCAAAATGTCAACTGGATTGTCCCTCATGTTGAATAACCACTTTTGAAACCCTCACAGTGGGCAAAATTGTCATTTTTACAGAGCTTTGCTTACTCAAAAGCTTCCATTTTAAACAATTTCAGGCACCGAAAGGACTTTAAACACACTTATTTTAGTTGAACAAGTCAAAATTCACATCCAACAGGCATTTAGAGTCAAAAGATTAAAAGTTACAATTTCATCCATGTTGACCATTTTGGGAAAGTTTGACAGGTCCGGAGTCATCGTTTTTCATAGGAAAATCGTTTTTTTCGAGTGTACCAAAAATGATTCAAAATGTCAACTGGATTGTCCCTCATGTTGAATAACCACTTTTGAAACCCTCACAGTGACCAAAATTGCCATTTTTACAGAGCTTTGCTTATTCAAAAGCTTCCATTTTGACCAATTTCAGGCACCGAGAGGACTGTAAACACACTTATTTTAGTTGAACAAGTCAAAATTCACATCCAACAGTCATTTAGAGTCAACAGATTAAAAGTTAAAATTTCATCCATGTTGACCATTTTGGGAAAGTTCGACAGGTCCGGAGTCATCGTTTTTCATAGGAAAATTGATTTTTTCGAGTGCACCAAAAATGATTCAAAATGTCAACTGGATTGTCCCTCATGTTGAATAACCACTTTTGAAACCCTCACAGTGGGCAAAATTGTCATTTTTACAGAGCTTTGCTTACTCAAAAGCTTCCATTTTAAACAATTTCAGGCACCGAAAGGACTTTAAACACACTTATTTTAGTTGAACAAGTCAAAATTCACATCCAACAGGCATTTAGAGTCAAAAGATTAAAAGTTACAATTTCATCCATGTTGACCATTTTGGGAAAGTTTGACAGGTCCGGAGTCATCGTTTTTCATAGGAAAATCGTTTTTTTCGAGTGTACCAAAAATGATTCAAAATGTCAACTGGATTGTCCCTCATGTTGAATAACCACTTTTGAAACCCTCACAGTGACCAAAATTGCCATTTTTACAGAGCTTTGCTTATTCAAAAGCTTCCATTTTGACCAATTTCAGGCACCGAGAGGACTGTAAACACACTTATTTTAGTTGAACAAGTCAAAATTCACATCCAACAGTCATTTAGAGTCAACAGATTAAAAGTTACAATTTCATCCATGTTGACCATTTTGGGAAAGTTCGACAAGTCCGGAGTCATCGTTTTTCATCGGAAAATTGATTTTTTGGAGTGTACCAAAAATGATTCAAAATGTCAATTGGATCGTGCCTCATGTTGAATAACCACTTTTGAAACCCTCACAGTGGCCAAAATTGTCATTTTTACAGAGCTTTGCTTATTCAAAAGCTTCCATTTTGACCAATTTCAGGCACCGAGAGGACTGTAAACACACTTATTTTAGTTGAACAAGTCAAAATTCACATCCAACAGGCATTTAGAGTCAAAAGATTAAAAGTTACAATTTCATCCATGTTGACCATTTTGGGAAAGTTTGACAGGTCCGGAGTCATCGTTTTTCATAGGAAAATCGTTTTTTTCGAGTGTACCAAAAATGATTCAAAATTTCAACTGGATTGTCCCTCATGTTGAATAACCACTTTTGAAACCCTCACAGTGACCAAAATTGCCATTTTTACAGAGTTTTTCTTACTCAAAAGCTTCCATTTTGAGCAATTTAAGTCACCGAAATGACTTTAAACACACTTATTTTAGTTGAACAAGTCATAATTCACATCCAACAGTCATTTAGGGTCAAAAGATTAAAAGTTAAAATTTCATCCATGTTGACCATTTTGGGAAGGTTCGACAGGTCCGGAGTCATCGTTTTTCATCAGAAAATTAATTTTTTGGAGTGTACCAAAAATGATTCAAAATGTCAATTGGATCGTGCCTCATGTTGAATAACCACTTTTGAAACCCTCACAGTGACCAAAATTGCCATTTTTACAGAGCTTTGCTTACTCAAAAGCTTCCATTTTGACAAATTTCAGGCACCAAAATGACTTTAAACACACTTTTTTTAGTTGAACAAGTCAAAATTCACATCCAACGGGCATTTAGAGTCAACAGATTAAAAGTTAAAATTTCATCATGTTGACCATTTTGGGAAAGTTCGACAAGTCCGGAGTCATCGTTTTTCATCGGAAAATTGATTTTTTGGAGTGTACCAAAAATGATTCAAAATGTCAATTGGATTGTGCCTCATGTTGAATAACCACTCTTGAAACCCTCACAGTGGCCAAAATTGTCATTTTTACAGAGCTTTGCTTATTCAAAAGCTTCCATTTTGACCAATTTCAGGCACCGAGAGGACTGTAAACACACTTATTTTAGTTGAACAAGTCAAAATTCACATCCAACAGGCATTTAGAGTCAAAAGATTAAAAGTTAACATTTCATCCATGTTGACCATTTTGGGAAGGTTCGACAGGTCCGGAGTCATCGTTTTTCATCGTAAAATCGATTTTTTGGAGTGTACCAAAAATGATTCAAAATGTCAATTGGATCGTGCCTCATGTTGAATAACCACTTTTGAAACCCTCACAGTGGCCAACATTGTCATTTTTACAGAGCTTTGCTTACTCAAAAGCTTCCATTTTGACCAATTTCAGGCACCGAAAGGACTTTAAACACACTTATTTTAGTTGAACAAGTCAAAATTCACATCCAACGGGCATTTAGAGTCAAAAGATTAAAAGTTAAAATTTCATCCATGTTGACCATTTTGGGAAAGTTCGACAGGTCCGAAGTCATCGTTTTTCATCAGAAAATTGATTTTTTGGAGTGTACCAAAAATGATTCAAAATGTCAATTGGATCGTGCCTCATGTTGAATAACCACTTTTGAAACCCTCACAGTGGCCAAAATTGTCATTTTTACAGAGCATTGCTTACTCAAAAGCTACCATTTTGACCAATTTCAGGCACCGAAAGGACTTTAAACACACTTATTTTAGTTGAACAAGTCATAACTCACATCCAACAGTCATTTAGATTCAAAAGGTTCAAAGTTAAAATTTCATCCATGTTGACCATTTTGGGAAAGTACGACAGGTCCGGAGTCATCGTTTTTCATCAGAAAATTGATTTTTTGGAGTGTTCCAAAAATGATTCAAAATGTCAATTGGATCGTGCCTCATGTTGAATAACCACTTTTGAAACCCTCACAGTAGCCAAAATTGTCATTTTTACAGAGCTTTGCTTACTCAAAAGCTTCCATTTTGACCAATTTCAGGCACCGAAAGGACTTTAAACACACTTATTTTAGTTGAACAAGTCATAATTCACATCCAACAGTCGTTTAGAGTCAAAAGATTAAAAGTTAAAATTTCATCCATGTTGACCATTTTTGGAAAGTTCGACAGGTCCGGAGTCATCGTTTTTCATCACAAAATTGATTTTTTGGAGTTTACCAAAAATGATTCAAAATGTCAATTGGATCGTGCCTCATGTTGAATAACCACTTTTGAAACCCTCACAGTGGCCAACATTGTCATTTTTACAGAGCTTTGCTTACTCAAAAGCTTCCATTTTGACCAATTTCAGGCACCGAAAGGACTTTAAACACACTTATTTTAGTTGAACAAGTCAAAATTCACATCCAACAGGCATTTAGAGTCAAAAGATTAAAAGTTAAAATGTCATCCATGTTGACCATTTTGGGAAAGTTCGACAGGTCCGAAGTCATCGTTTTTCATCAGAAAATTGATTTTTTGGAGTGTACCAAAAATGATTCAAAATGTCAATTGGATCGTGCCTCATGTTGAATATCCACTTTTGAAACCCTCACAGTGACCAAAATTGCCATTTTTACAGAGTTTTGCTTACTCAAAAGCTTCCATTTTGAACAATTTCAGGCACCGAAAGGACTTTAAACACACTTATTTTAGTTGAACAAGTCATAATTCACATCCAACAGTCATTTAGAGTCTAAGGATTAAATGTTAAAATTTCATCCATATTGACCATTTTGGGAAAGTTCGACAGGTCCGGAGTCATCGTTTTTCATCAGAAAATTGATTTTTTGGAGTGTACCAAAAATGATTCAAAATGTCAATTGGATTGTGCCTCATGTTGAATAACCACTATTGAAACCCTTACAGTGACCAAAATTGCCATTTTTACAGAGTTTTGCTTACTCAAAAGCTTCCATTTTGACCAATGTCAGGCACCGAAATGACTTTAAACACACTTATTTTAGTTAAACAAGTCAAAATTCTCATACAACAGGCATTTAGAGTCAAAAGATTAAAAGTTAAAATTTCATCCATATTGACCATTTTGGGAAAGTTCGACAGGTCCGGAGTCATCGTTTTTCATCAGAAAATTGATTTTTTGGAGTGTACCAAAAATGATTCAAAATGTCAATTGGATTGTGCCTCATGTTGAATAACCACTTTTGACACCCTCACAGTGACCAAAATTGCCATTTTTACAGAGCTTTGCTTACTTAAAATCTTCCATTTTGACCAATTTCAGGCACCGAAATGACTTTAAACACCCTTATTTTAGTTGAACAAGTCAAAATTCACATCCAATAGGCATTTAGAGTCAAAAGATTAAAAGTTAAAATTTCATCCATGTTGACCATTTTGGGAAAGTTCGACAGGTCCGGAGTAATCGTTTTTCATCAGAAAATTGATTTTTTGTAGTGTACCAAAAATGATTCAAAATGTCAATTGGATCGTGCCTCATGTTGAATATCCACTTTTGAAACCCTCACAGTGGCCAAAATTGTCATTTTTACAGAGCTTTGCTTACTCAAAAGCTTCCATTTTGACCAATTTCAGGCACCGAAAGTACTGTAAACACACTTATTTTAGTTGAACAAGTCAAAATTCACATCCAACAGTCATTTAGAGTCAACAGATTAAAAGTTACAATTTCATCCATGTTGACCATTTTGGGAAAGTTCGACAAGTCCGGAGTCATCGTTTTTCATCGGAAAATTGATTTTTTGGAGTGTACCAAAAATGATTCAAAATGTCAATTGGATCGTGCCTCATGTTGAATAACCACTTTTGAAACCCTCACAGTGGCCAAAATTGTCATTTTTACAGAGCTTTGCTTATTCAAAAGCTTCCATTTTGACCAATTTCAGGCACCGAGAGGACTGTAAACACACTTATTTTAGTTGAACAAGTCAAAATTCACATCCAACAGGCATTTAGAGTCAAAAGATTAAAAGTTACAATTTCATCCATGTTGACCATTTTGGGAAAGTTTGACAGGTCCGGAGTCATCGTTTTTCATAGGAAAATCGTTTTTTTCGAGTGTACCAAAAATGATTCAAAATTTCAACTGGATTGTCCCTCATGTTGAATAACCACTTTTGAAACCCTCACAGTGACCAAAATTGCCATTTTTACAGAGTTTTTCTTACTCAAAAGCTTCCATTTTGAGCAATTTAAGTCACCGAAATGACTTTAAACACACTTATTTTAGTTGAACAAGTCATAATTCACATCCAACAGTCATTTAGGGTCAAAAGATTAAAAGTTAAAATTTCATCCATGTTGACCATTTTGGGAAGGTTCGACAGGTCCGGAGTCATCGTTTTTCATCAGAAAATTAATTTTTTGGAGTGTACCAAAAATGATTCAAAATGTCAATTGGATCGTGCCTCATGTTGAATAACCACTTTTGAAACCCTCACAGTGACCAAAATTGCCATTTTTACAGAGCTTTGCTTACTCAAAAGCTTCCATTTTGACAAATTTCAGGCACCAAAATGACTTTAAACACACTTTTTTTAGTTGAACAAGTCAAAATTCACATCCAACGGGCATTTAGAGTCAACAGATTAAAAGTTAAAATTTCATCATGTTGACCATTTTGGGAAAGTTCGACAAGTCCGGAGTCATCGTTTTTCATCGGAAAATTGATTTTTTGGAGTGTACCAAAAATGATTCAAAATGTCAATTGGATTGTGCCTCATGTTGAATAACCACTCTTGAAACCCTCACAGTGGCCAAAATTGTCATTTTTACAGAGCTTTGCTTATTCAAAAGCTTCCATTTTGACCAATTTCAGGCACCGAGAGGACTGTAAACACACTTATTTTAGTTGAACAAGTCAAAATTCACATCCAACAGGCATTTAGAGTCAAAAGATTAAAAGTTAACATTTCATCCATGTTGACCATTTTGGGAAGGTTCGACAGGTCCGGAGTCATCGTTTTTCATCGTAAAATCGATTTTTTGGAGTGTACCAAAAATGATTCAAAATGTCAATTGGATCGTGCCTCATGTTGAATAACCACTTTTGAAACCCTCACAGTGGCCAACATTGTCATTTTTACAGAGCTTTGCTTACTCAAAAGCTTCCATTTTGACCAATTTCAGGCACCGAAAGGACTTTAAACACACTTATTTTAGTTGAACAAGTCAAAATTCACATCCAACGGGCATTTAGAGTCAAAAGATTAAAAGTTAAAATTTCATCCATGTTGACCATTTTGGGAAAGTTCGACAGGTCCGAAGTCATCGTTTTTCATCAGAAAATTGATTTTTTGGAGTGTACCAAAAATGATTCAAAATGTCAATTGGATCGTGCCTCATGTTGAATAACCACTTTTGAAACCCTCACAGTGGCCAAAATTGTCATTTTTACAGAGCATTGCTTACTCAAAAGCTACCATTTTGACCAATTTCAGGCACCGAAAGGACTTTAAACACACTTATTTTAGTTGAACAAGTCATAACTCACATCCAACAGTCATTTAGATTCAAAAGGTTCAAAGTTAAAATTTCATCCATGTTGACCATTTTGGGAAAGTACGACAGGTCCGGAGTCATCGTTTTTCATCAGAAAATTGATTTTTTGGAGTGTTCCAAAAATGATTCAAAATGTCAATTGGATCGTGCCTCATGTTGAATAACCACTTTTGAAACCCTCACAGTAGCCAAAATTGTCATTTTTACAGAGCTTTGCTTACTCAAAAGCTTCCATTTTGACCAATTTCAGGCACCGAAAGGACTTTAAACACACTTATTTTAGTTGAACAAGTCATAATTCACATCCAACAGTCGTTTAGAGTCAAAAGATTAAAAGTTAAAATTTCATCCATGTTGACCATTTTTGGAAAGTTCGACAGGTCCGGAGTCATCGTTTTTCATCACAAAATTGATTTTTTGGAGTTTACCAAAAATGATTCAAAATGTCAATTGGATCGTGCCTCATGTTGAATAACCACTTTTGAAACCCTCACAGTGGCCAACATTGTCATTTTTACAGAGCTTTGCTTACTCAAAAGCTTCCATTTTGACCAATTTCAGGCACCGAAAGGACTTTAAACACACTTATTTTAGTTGAACAAGTCAAAATTCACATCCAACAGGCATTTAGAGTCAAAAGATTAAAAGTTAAAATGTCATCCATGTTGACCATTTTGGGAAAGTTCGACAGGTCCGAAGTCATCGTTTTTCATCAGAAAATTGATTTTTTGGAGTGTACCAAAAATGATTCAAAATGTCAATTGGATCGTGCCTCATGTTGAATATCCACTTTTGAAACCCTCACAGTGACCAAAATTGCCATTTTTACAGAGTTTTGCTTACTCAAAAGCTTCCATTTTGAACAATTTCAGGCACCGAAAGGACTTTAAACACACTTATTTTAGTTGAACAAGTCATAATTCACATCCAACAGTCATTTAGAGTCTAAGGATTAAATGTTAAAATTTCATCCATATTGACCATTTTGGGAAAGTTCGACAGGTCCGGAGTCATCGTTTTTCATCAGAAAATTGATTTTTTGGAGTGTACCAAAAATGATTCAAAATGTCAATTGGATTGTGCCTCATGTTGAATAACCACTATTGAAACCCTTACAGTGACCAAAATTGCCATTTTTACAGAGTTTTGCTTACTCAAAAGCTTCCATTTTGACCAATGTCAGGCACCGAAATGACTTTAAACACACTTATTTTAGTTAAACAAGTCAAAATTCTCATACAACAGGCATTTAGAGTCAAAAGATTAAAAGTTAAAATTTCATCCATATTGACCATTTTGGGAAAGTTCGACAGGTCCGGAGTCATCGTTTTTCATCAGAAAATTGATTTTTTGGAGTGTACCAAAAATGATTCAAAATGTCAATTGGATTGTGCCTCATGTTGAATAACCACTTTTGACACCCTCACAGTGACCAAAATTGCCATTTTTACAGAGCTTTGCTTACTTAAAATCTTCCATTTTGACCAATTTCAGGCACCGAAATGACTTTAAACACCCTTATTTTAGTTGAACAAGTCAAAATTCACATCCAATAGGCATTTAGAGTCAAAAGATTAAAAGTTAAAATTTCATCCATGTTGACCATTTTGGGAAAGTTCGACAGGTCCGGAGTAATCGTTTTTCATCAGAAAATTGATTTTTTGTAGTGTACCAAAAATGATTCAAAATGTCAATTGGATCGTGCCTCATGTTGAATATCCACTTTTGAAACCCTCACAGTGGCCAAAATTGTCATTTTTACAGAGCTTTGCTTACTCAAAAGCTTCCATTTTGACCAATTTCAGGCACCGAAAGTACTTTAAACACACTTATTTTAGTTGAACAAGTCAAAATTCACATCCAACAGGCATTTAGAGTCAAAAGATTAAAAGTTAAAATTTCATCCATGTTGACCATTTTGGGAAAGTTCGACAGGTCCGGAGTCATCGTTTTTCATAGGAAAATCGATTTTTTCGAGTGCACCAAAAATGATTCAAAATGTCAACTGGATTGTCCCTCATGTTGAATAACCACTTTTGAAACCCTCACAGTGACCAAAATTGGCATTTTTACAGAGTTTTGCTTACTCAAAAGCTTCCATTTTGAGCAATTTAAGTCACCGAAATGACTTTAAACACACTTATTTTAGTTGAACAAGTCATAATTCACATCCAACAGTCATTTAGGGTCAAAAGATTAAAAGTTAAAATTTCATCCATGTTGACCATTTTGGAAAAGTTCGACAGGTCCGGAGTCATCGTTTTTCATCAGAAAATTTATTTTTTGGAGTGTACCAAAAATGATTCAAAATGTCAATTGGATCGTGCCTCATGTTGAATAACCACTTTTGAAACCCTCACAGTGACCAAAATTGCCATTTTTACAGAGATTTGCTTACTCAAAAGCTTCCATTTTGACCAATTTCAGGCACCAAAATGACTTTAAACACACTTTTTTTAGTTGAACAAGTCAAAATTCACATCCAACAGGCATTTAGAGTCAAAAGATTAAAAGTTAACATTTCATCCATGTTGACCATTTTGGGAAAGTTCGACATGTCCGGAGTCATCGTTTTTCATCGGAAAATCGATTTTTTGGAGTGTACCAAAAATGATTCAAAATGTCAATTGGATCGTGCCTCATGTTGAATAACCACTATTGAAACCCTTACAGTGACCAAAATTGCCATTTTTACAGAGTTTTGCTTACTCAAAAGCTTCCATTTTGACCAATGTCAGGCACCGAAATGACTTTTTAAACACACTTATTTTAGTTAAACAAGTCAAAATTCTCATACAACAGGCATTTAGAGTCAAAAGATTAAAAGTTAAAATTTCATCCATATTGACCATTTTGGGAAAGTTCGACAGGTCCGGAGTCATCGTTTTTCATCAGAAAATTGATTTTTTGGAGTGTACCAAAAATGATTCAAAATGTCAATTGGATTGTGCCTCATGTTGAATAACCACTTTTGACACCCTCACAGTGACCAAAATTGCCATTTTTACAGAGCTTTGCTTACTTAAAATCTTCCATTTTGACCAATTTCAGGCACCGAAATGACTTTAAACACACTTATTTTAGTTGAACAAGTCAAAATTCACATCCAATAGGCATTTAGAGTCAAAAGATTAAAAGTTAAAATTTCATCCATGTTGACCATTTTGGGAAAGTTCGACAGGTCCGGAGTAATCGTTTTTCATCAGAAAATTGATTTTTTGTAGTGTACCAAAAATGATTCAAAATGTCAATTGGATCGTGCCTCATGTTGAATATCCACTTTTGAAACCCTCACAGTGGCCAAAATTGTCATTTTTACAGAGCTTTGCTTACTCAAAAGCTTCCATTTTGACCAATTTCAGGCACCGAAAGTACTTTAAACACACTTATTTTAGTTGAACAAGTCAAAATTCACATCCAACAGGCATTTAGAGTCAAAAGATTAAAAGTTAAAATTTCATCCATGTTGACCATTTTGGGAAAGTTCGACAGGAGTCATCGTTTTTCATCAGAAAATTTATTTTTTGGAGTGTACCAAAAATGATTCAAAATGTCAATTGGATCGTGCCTCATGTTGAATAACCACTTTTGAAACACTCACAGTGACCAAAATTGAGATTTTTACAGAGATTTGATTACTCAAAAGCTTCCATTTTGACCAATTTCAGGCACCAAAATGACTTTAAACACACTTTTTTTAGTTGAACAAGTCAAAATTCACATCCAACAGGCATTTAGAGTCAAAAGATTAAAAGTTAAAATTTCATCCATGTTGACCATTTTGGGAAAGTTCGACAGGTCCGGAGTCATCGTTTTTCATCAGAAAATTTATTTTTTGGAGTGTACCAAAAATGATTCAAAATGTCAATTGGATCGTGCCTCATGTTAAATAACCACTTTTGAAACCCTCACAGTGACCAAAATTGCCATTTTTACAGAGCTTTGCTTACTCAAAAGCTTCCATTTTGACCAATTTCAGGCACCAAAATGACTTTAAACACACTTTTTTTAGTTGAACAAGTCAAAATTCACATCCAACAGGCATTTAGAGTCAAAAGATTAAAAGTTAACATTTCATCCATGTTGACCATTTTGGGAAAGTTCGACATGTCCGGAGTCATCGTTTTTCATCGGAAAATCGATTTTTTGGAGTGTACCAAAAATGATTCAAAATGTCAACTGGATTGTGCCTCATGTTGAATAACCACTTTTGAAACCCTCACAATGACCAAAATTGCCATTTTTACAGAGTTTTGCTTACTCAAAAGCTTCCATTTTGACCAATTTCAGGCACCGAAAGGACTTTAAACACACTTATTTTAGTTGAACAAGTCAAAATTCACATCCAATGGGCATTTAGAGTCAACAGATTAAAAGTTAAAATTTCATCATGTTGACCATTTTGGGAAAGTTCGAGAGGTCCGGAGTCATCGTTTTTCATCAGAAAATTGATTTTTTGGAGTGTACCAAAAATGATTCTAAATGTCAATTGGATCGTGCCTCATGTTGAATATCCACTTTTGAAACCCTCACAGTGACCAAAATTGCCATTTTTACAGAGTTTTGCTTACTCAAAAGCTTCCATTTTGAGCAATTTAAGTCACCGAAATGACTTTAAACACACTTATTTTAGTTGAACAAGTCATAATTCACATCCAACAGTCATTTAGAGTCTAAAGATTAAATGTTAAAATTTCATCCATATTGACCATTTTGGGAAAGTTCGACAGGTCCGGAGTCATCGTTTTTCATCAGAAAATTGATTTTTTAGAGTGTACCAAAAATGATTCAAAATGTCAATTGGATCGTGCCTCATGTTGAATAACCGCTTTTGAAACCCTCACAGTGACCAAAATTGCCATTTTTACAGAGCTTTGCTTACTCAAAAGCTTCCATTTTGACCAATTCCAGGCACCGAAAGGACTTTAAACACACTTATTTTAGTTGAACAAGTCAAAATTCACATCCAACGGGCATTTAGAGTCAACAGATTAAAAGTTAAAATTTCATCATGTTGACCATTTTGGGAAAGTTCGACAGGTCCGGAGTCATCGTTTTTCATCAGAAAATTGATTTTTTGGAGTGTACCAAAAATGATTCAAAATGTCAATTGGATCGTGCCTCATGTTGAATAACCACTTTTGAAACCCTCACAGTGACCAAAATTGCCATTTTTACAGAGTTTTGCTTACTCAAAAGCTTCCATTTTGACCAATTTCAGGCACCGAAAGGACTTTAAACACACTTATTTTAGTTGAACAAGTCATAATTCACATCCAACAGTCATTTAGAGTCTAAAGATTAAATGTTAAAATTTCATCCATATTGACCATTTTGGGAAAGTTCGACATGTCCGGAGTCATCGTTTTTCATCGGAAAATCGATTTTTTGGAGTGTACCAAAAATGATTCAAAATGTCAATTGGATCGTGCCTCATGTTGAATAACCACTATTGAAACCCTTACAGTGACCAAAATTGCCATTTTTACAGAGTTTTGCTTACTCAAAAGCTTCCATTTTGACCAATGTCAGGCACCGAAATGACTTTTTAAACACACTTATTTTAGTTAAACAAGTCAAAATTCTCATACAACAGGCATTTAGAGTCAAAAGATTAAAAGTTAAAATTTCATCCATATTGACCATTTTGGGAAAGTTCGACAGGTCCGGAGTCATCGTTTTTCATCAGAAAATTGATTTTTTGGAGTGTACCAAAAATGATTCAAAATGTCAATTGGATTGTGCCTCATGTTGAATAACCACTTTTGACACCCTCACAGTGACCAAAATTGCCATTTTTACAGAGCTTTGCTTACTTAAAATCTTCCATTTTGACCAATTTCAGGCACCGAAATGACTTTAAACACACTTATTTTAGTTGAACAAGTCAAAATTCACATCCAATAGGCATTTAGAGTCAAAAGATTAAAAGTTAAAATTTCATCCATGTTGACCATTTTGGGAAAGTTCGACAGGTCCGGAGTAATCGTTTTTCATCAGAAAATTGATTTTTTGTAGTGTACCAAAAATGATTCAAAATGTCAATTGGATCGTGCCTCATGTTGAATATCCACTTTTGAAACCCTCACAGTGGCCAAAATTGTCATTTTTACAGAGCTTTGCTTACTCAAAAGCTTCCATTTTGACCAATTTCAGGCACCGAAAGTACTTTAAACACACTTATTTTAGTTGAACAAGTCAAAATTCACATCCAACAGGCATTTAGAGTCAAAAGATTAAAAGTTAAAATTTCATCCATGTTGACCATTTTGGGAAAGTTCGACAGGTCCGGAGTCATCGTTTTTCATCAGAAAATTTATTTTTTGGAGTGCACCAAAAATGATTCAAAATGTCAATTGGATCGTGCCTCATGTTGAATAACCACTTTTGAAACCCTCACAGTGACCAAAATTGCCATTTTTACAGAGATTTGCTGACTCAAAAGCTTCCATTTTGACCAATTTCAGGCACCAAAATGACTTTAAACACACTTTTTTTAGTTGAACAAGTCAAAATTCACATCCAACAGGCATTTAGAGTCAAAAGATTAAAAGTTAAAATTTCATCCATGTTGACCATTTTGGGAAAGTTCGACAGGTCCGGAGTCATCGTTTTTCATCAGAAAATTTATTTTTTGGAGTGTACCAAAAATGATTCAAAATGTCAATTGGATCGTGCCTCATGTTGAATAACCACTTTTGAAACCCTCACAGTGACCAAAATTGCCATTTTTACAGAGCTTTGCTTACTCAAAAGCTTCCATTTTGACCAATTTCAGGCACCAAAATGACTTTAAACACACTTTTTTTAGTTGAACAAGTCAAAATTCACATCCAACAGGCATTTAGAGTCAAAAGATTAAAAGTTAACATTTCATCCATGTTGACCATTTTGGGAAAGTTCGACATGTCCGGAGTCATCGTTTTTCATCGGAAAATCGATTTTTTGGAGTGTACCAAAAATGATTCAAAATGTCAACTGGATTGTGCCTCATGTTGAATAACCACTTTTGAAACCCTCACAATGACCAAAATTGCCATTTTTACAGAGTTTTTCTTACTCAAAAGCTTCCATTTTGAGCAATTTAAGTCACCGAAATGACTTTAAACACACTTATTTTAGTTGAACAAGTCATAATTCACATCCAACAGTCATTTAGGGTCAAAAGATTAAAAGTTAAAATTTCATCCATGTTGACCATTTTGGAAAAGTTCGACAGGTCCGGAGTCATCGTTTTTCATCAGAAAATTTATTTTCTGGAGTGTACCAAAAATGATTCAAAATGTCAATTGGATCGTGCCTCATGTTGAATAACCACTTTTGAAACCCTCACAGTGACCAAAATAGCCATTTTTACAGAGCTTTGCTTACTCAAAAGCTTCCATTTTGACAAATTTCAGGCACCAAAATGACTTTAAACACACTTTTTTTAGTTGAACAAGTCAAAATTCACATCCAACGGTCATTTAGAGTCAACAGATTAAAAGTTAAAATGTCATCATGTTGACCATTTTGGGAAAGTTCGACAAGTCCGGAGTCATCGTTTTTCATAGGAAAATCGTTTTTTTCGAGTGTACCAAAAATGATTCAAAATTTCAACTGGATTGTCCCTCATGTTGAATAACCACTTTTGAAACCCTCACAGTGACCAAAATTGCCATTTTTACAGAGTTTTTCTTACTCAAAAGCTTCCATTTTGAGCAATTTAAGTCACCGAAATGACTTTAAACACACTTATTTTAGTTGAACAAGTCATAATTCACATCCAACAGTCATTTAGGGTCAAAAGATTAAAAGTTAAAATTTCATCCATGTTGACCATTTTGGAAAAGTTCGACAGGTCCGGAGTCATCGTTTTTCATCAGAAAATTTATTTTTTGGAGTGTACCAAAAATGATTCAAAATGTCAATTGGATCGTGCCTCATGTTGAATAACCACTTTTGAAACCCTCACAGTGACCAAAATTGCCATTTTTACAGAGCTTTGCTTACTCAAAAGCTTCCATTTTGACAAATTTCAGGCACCAAAATGACTTTAAACACACTTTTTTTAGTTGAACAAGTCAAAATTCACATCCAACGGGCATTTAGAGTCAACAGATTAAAAGTTAACATTTCATCATGTTGACCATTTTGGGAAAGTTCGACAAGTCCGGAGTCATCGTTTTTCATCGGAAAATTGATTTTTTGGAGTGTACCAAAAATGATTCAAAATGTCAATTGGATCGTGCCTCATGTTGAATAACCACTCTTGAAACCCTCACAGTGGCCAAAATTGTCATTTTTACAGAGCTTTGCTTATTCAAAAGCTTCCATTTTGACCAATTTCAGGCACCGAGAGGACTGTAAACACACTTATTTTAGTTGAACAAGTCAAAATTCACATCCAACAGGCATTTAGAGTCAAAAGATTAAAAGTTAACATTTCATCCATGTTGACCATTTTGGGAAGGTTCGACAGGTCCGGAGTCATCGTTTTTCATCGGAAAATCGATTTTTTGGAGTGTACCAAAAATGATTCAAAATGTCAATTGGATCGTGCCTCATGTTGAATAACCACTTTTGAAACCCTCACAGTGGCCAACATTGTCATTTTTACAGAGCTTTGCTTACTCAAAAGCTTCCATTTTGACCAATTTCAGGCACCGAAAGGACTTTAAACACACTTATTTTAGTTGAACAAGTCAAAATTCACATCCAACGGGCATTTAGAGTCAAAAGATTAAAAGTTAAAATTTCATCCATGTTGACCATTTTGGGAAAGTTCGACAGGTCCGAAGTCATCGTTTTTCATCAGAAAATTGATTTTTTGGAGTGTACCAAAAATGATTCAAAATGTCAATTGGATCGTGCCTCATGTTGAATAACCACTTTTGAAACCCTCACAGTGGCCAAAATTGTCATTTTTACAGAGCATTGCTTACTCAAAAGCTACCATTTTGACCAATTTCAGGCACCGAAAGGACTTTAAACACACTTATTTTAGTTGAACAAGTCATAACTCACATCCAACAGTCATTTAGATTCAAAAGATTCAAAGTTAAAATTTCATCCATGTTGACCATTTTGGGAAAGTACGACAGGTCCGGAGTCATCGTTTTTCATCAGAAAATTGATTTTTTGGAGTGTTCCAAAAATGATTCAAAATGTCAATTGGATCGTGCCTCATGTTGAATAACCACTTTTGAAACCCTCACAGTAGCCAAAATTGTCATTTTTACAGAGCTTTGCTTACTCAAAAGCTTCCATTTTGACCAATTTCAGGCACCGAAAGGACTTTAAACACACTTATTTTAGTTGAACAAGTCATAATTCACATCCAACAGTCGTTTAGAGTCAAAAGATTAAAAGTTAAAATTTCATCCATGTTGACCATTTTTGGAAAGTTCGACAGGTCCGGAGTCATCGTTTTTCATCACAAAATTGATTTTTTGGAGTTTACCAAAAATGATTCAAAATGTCAATTGGATCGTGCCTCATGTTGAATAACCACTTTTGAAACCCTCACAGTGGCCAACATTGTCATTTTTACAGAGCTTTGCTTACTCAAAAGCTTCCATTTTGACCAATTTCAGGCACCAAAAGGACTTTAAACACACTTATTTTAGTTGAACAAGTCAAAATTCACATCCAACAGGCATTTAGAGTCAAAAGATTAAAAGTTAAAATGTCATCCATGTTGACCATTTTGGGAAAGTTCGACAGGTCCGAAGTCATCGTTTTTCATCAGAAAATTGATTTTTTGGAGTGTACCAAAAATGATTCAAAATGTCAATTGGATCGTGCCTCATGTTGAATATCCACTTTTGAAACCCTCACAGTGACCAAAATTGCCATTTTTACAGAGTTTTGCTTACTCAAAAGCTTCCATTTTGAACAATTTCAGGCACCGAAAGGACTTTAAACACACTTATTTTAGTTGAACTAGTCATAATTCACATCCAACAGTCATTTAGAGTCTAAGGATTAAATGTTAAAATTTCATCCATATTGACCATTTTGGGAAAGTTTGACAGGTCCGGAGTCATCGTTTTTCATCAGAAAATTGATTTTTTGTAGTGTACCAAAAATGATTCAAAATGTCAATTGGATCGTGCCTCATGTTGAATATCCACTTTTGAAACCCTCACAGTGGCCAAAATTGTCATTTTTACAGAGCTTTGCTTACTCAAAAGCTTCCATTTTGACCAATTTCAGGCACCGAAAGTACTTTAAACACACTTATTTTAGTTGAACAAGTCAAAATTCACATCCAACAGGCATTTAGAGTCAAAAGATTAAAAGTTAAAATTTCATCCATGTTGACCATTTTGGGAAAGTTCGACAGGTCCGGAGTCATCGTTTTTCATAGGAAAATCGATTTTTTCGAGTGCACCAAAAATGATTCAAAATGTCAACTGGATTGTCCCTCATGTTGAATAACCACTTTTGAAACCCTCACAGTGACCAAAATTGGCATTTTTACAGAGTTTTGCTTACTCAAAAGCTTCCATTTTGAGCAATTTAAGTCACCGAAATGACTTTAAACACACTTATTTTAGTTGAACAAGTCATAATTCACATCCAACAGTCATTTAGGGTCAAAAGATTAAAAGTTAAAATTTCATCCATGTTGACCATTTTGGAAAAGTTCGACAGGTCCGGAGTCATCGTTTTTCATCAGAAAATTTATTTTTTGGAGTGTACCAAAAATGATTCAAAATGTCAATTGGATCGTGCCTCATGTTGAATAACCACTCTTGAAACCCTCACAGTGGCCAAAATTGTCATTTTTACAGAGCTTTGCTTATTCAAAAGCTTCCATTTTGACCAATTTCAGGCACCGAGAGGACTGTAAACACACTTATTTTAGTTGAACAAGTCAAAATTCACATCCAACAGGCATTTAGAGTCAAAAGATTAAAAGTTAACATTTCATCCATGTTGACCATTTTGGGAAGGTTCGACAGGTCCGGAGTCATCGTTTTTCATCGGAAAATCGATTTTTTGGAGTGTACCAAAAATGATTCAAAATGTCAATTGGATCGTGCCTCATGTTGAATAACCACTTTTGAAACCCTCACAGTGGCCAACATTGTCATTTTTACAGAGCTTTGCTTACTCAAAAGCTTCCATTTTGACCAATTTCAGGCACCGAAAGGACTTTAAACACACTTATTTTAGTTGAACAAGTCAAAATTCACATCCAACAGGCATTTAGAGTCAAAAGAATAAAAGTTAAAATGTCATCCATGTTGACCATTTTGGGAAAGTTCGACAGGTCCGAAGTCATCGTTTTTCATCAGAAAATTGATTTTTTGGAGTGTTCCAAAAATGATTCAAAATGTCAATTGGATCGTGCCTCATGTTGAATAACCACTTTTGAAACCCTCACAGTAGCCAAAATTGTCATTTTTACAGAGCTTTGCTTACTCAAAAGCTTCCATTTTGACCAATTTCAGGCACCGAAAGGACTTTAAACACACTTATTTTAGTTGAACAAGTCATAATTCACATCCAACAGTCGTTTAGAGTCAAAAGATTAAAAGTTAAAATTTCATCCATGTTGACCATTTTTGGAAAGTTCGACAGGTCCGGAGTCATCGTTTTTCATCACAAAATTGATTTTTTGGAGTTTACCAAAAATGATTCAAAATGTCAATTGGATCGTGCCTCATGTTGAATAACCACTTTTGAAACCCTCACAGTGGCCAACATTGTCATTTTTACAGAGCTTTGCTTACTCAAAAGCTTCCATTTTGACCAATTTCAGGCACCGAAAGGACTTTAAACACACTTATTTTAGTTGAACAAGTCAAAATTCACATCCAACAGGCATTTAGAGTCAAAAGAATAAAAGTTAAAATGTCATCCATGTTGACCATTTTGGGAAAGTTCGACAGGTCCGAAGTCATCGTTTTTCATCAGAAAATTGATTTTTTGGAGTGTACCAAAAATGATTCAAAATGTCAATTGGATCGTGCCTCATGTTGAATATCCACTTTTGAAACCCTCACAGTGACCAAAATTGCCATTTTTACAGAGTTTTGCTTACTCAAAAGCTTCCATTTTGAACAATTTCAGGCACCGAAAGGACTTTAAACACACTTATTTTAGTTGAACAAGTCATAATTCACATCCAACAGTCATTTAGAGTCTAAGGATTAAATGTTAAAATTTCATCCATATTGACCATTTTGGGAAAGTTCGACAGGTCCGGAGTCATCGTTTTTCATCAGAAAATTGATTTTTTGTAGTGTACCAAAAATGATTCAAAATGTCAATTGGATCGTGCCTCATGTTGAATATCCACTTTTGAACCCCTCACAATGGCCAAAATTGTCATTTTTACAGAGCTTTGCTTACTCAAAAGCTTCCATTTTGACCAATTTCAGGCACCGAAAGTACTTTAAACACACTTATTTTAGTTGAACAAGTCAAAATTCACATCCAACAGGCATTTAGAGTCAAAAGATTAAAAGTTAAAATTTCATCCATGTTGACCATTTTGGGAAAGTTCGACAGGTCCGGAGTCATCGTTTTTCATAGGAAAATCGATTTTTTCGAGTGCATCAAAAATGATTCAAAATGTCAACTGGATTGTCCCTCATGTTGAATAACCACTTTTGAAACCCTCACAGTGACCAAAATTGGCATTTTTACAGAGTTTTGCTTACTCAAAAGCTTCCATTTTGAGCAATTTAAGTCACCGAAATGACTTTAAACACACTTATTTTAGTTGAACAAGTCATAATTCACATCCAACAGTCATTTAGGGTCAAAAGATTAAAAGTTAAAATTTCATCCATGTTGACCATTTTGGAAAAGTTCGACAGGTCCGGAGTCATCGTTTTTCATCAGAAAATTTATTTTTTGGAGTGTACCAAAAATGATTCAAAATGTCAATTGGATCGTGCCTCATGTTGAATAACCACTTTTGAAACCCTCACAGTGACCAAAATTGCCATTTTTACAGAGATTTGCTTACTCAAAAGCTTCCATTTTGACCAATTTCAGGCACCGAAAGGACTTTAAACACACTTATTTTAGTTGAACAAGTCAAAATTCACATCCAATGGGCATTTAGAGTCAACAGACTAAAAGTTAAAATTTCATCATGTTGACCATTTTGGGAAAGTTCGAGAGGTCCGGAGTCATCGTTTTTCATCAGAAAATTGATTTTTTGGAGTGTACCAAAAATGATTCTAAATGTCAATTGGATCGTGCCTCATGTTGAATATCCACTTTTGAAACCCTCACAGTGACCAAAATTGCCATTTTTACAGAGTTTTGCTTACTCAAAAGCTTCCATTTTGAGCAATTTAAGTCACCGAAATGACTTTAAACACACTTATTTTAGTTGAACAAGTCATAATTCACATCCAACAGTCATTTAGAGTCTAAAGATTAAATGTTAAAATTTCATCCATATTGACCATTTTGGGAAAGTTCGACAGGTCCGGAGTCATCGTTTTTCATCAGAAAATTGATTTTTTAGAGTGTACCAAAAATGATTCAAAATGTCAATTGGATCGTGCCTCATGTTGAATAACCGCTTTTGAAACCCTCACAGTGACCAAAATTGCCATTTTTACAGAGCTTTGCTTACTCAAAAGCTTCCATTTTGACCAATTCCAGGCACCGAAAGGACTTTAAACACACTTATTTTAGTTGAACAAGTCAAAATTCACATCCAACGGGCATTTAGAGTCAACAGATTAAAAGTTAAAATTTCATCATGTTGACCATTTTGGGAAAGTTCGACAGGTCCGGAGTCATCGTTTTTCATCAGAAAATTGATTTTTTGGAGTGTACCAAAAATGATTCAAAATGTCAATTGGATCGTGCCTCATGTTGAATAACCACTTTTGAAACCCTCACAGTGACCAAAATTGCCATTTTTACAGAGTTTTGCTTACTCAAAAGCTTCCATTTTGACCAATTTCAGGCACCGAAAGGACTTTAAACACACTTATTTTAGTTGAACAAGTCATAATTCACATCCAACAGTCATTTAGAGTCTAAAGATTAAATGTTAAAATTTCATCCATATTGACCATTTTGGGAAAGTTCGACATGTCCGGAGTCATCGTTTTTCATCGGAAAATCGATTTTTTGGAGTGCACCAAAAATGATTCAAAATGTCAATTGGATCGTGCCTCATGTTGAATAACCACTATTGAAACCCTTACAGTGACCAAAATTGCCATTTTTACAGAGTTTTGCTTACTCAAAAGCTTCCATTTTGACCAATGTCAGGCACCGAAATGACTTTTTAAACACACTTATTTTAGTTGAACAAGTCATAATTCACATCCAACAGTCATTTAGAGTCTAAAGATTAAATGTTAAAATTTCATCCATATTGACCATTTTGGGAAAGTTCGACATGTCCGGAGTCATCGTTTTTCATCGGAAAATCGATTTTTTTGTAGTGCACCAAAAATGATTCAAAATGTCAATTGGATCGTGCCTCATGTTGAATAACCACTTTTGAAACCCTCACAGTGACCAAAATTGCCATTTTTACAGAGATTTGCTTACTCAAAAGCTTCCATTTTGACCAATTTCAGGCACCAAAATGACTTTAAACACACTTTTTTTAGTTGAACAAGTCAAAATTCACATCCAACAGGCATTTAGAGTCAAAAGATTAAAAGTTAACATTTCATCCATGTTGACCATTTTGGGAAAGTTCGACATGTCCGGAGTCATCGTTTTTCATCGGAAAATCGATTTTTTGGAGTGTACCAAAAATGATTCAAAATGTCAACTGGATTGTGCCTCATGTTGAATAACCACTTTTGAAACCCTCACAATGACCAAAATTGCCATTTTTACAGAGTTTTTCTTACTCAAAAGCTTCCATTTTGAGCAATTTAAGTCACCGAAATGACTTTAAACACACTTATTTTAGTTGAACAAGTCATAATTCACATCCAACAGTCATTTAGGGTCAAAAGATTAAAAGTTAAAATTTCATCCATGTTGACCATTTTGGAAAAGTTTGACAGGTCCGGAGTCATCGTTTTTCATCAGAAAATTTATTTTCTGGAGTGTACCAAAAATGATTCAAAATGTCAATTGGATCGTGCCTCATGTTGAATAACCACTTTTGAAACCCTCACAGTGACCAAAATTGCCATTTTTACAGAGCTTTGCTTACTCAAAAGCTTCCATTTTGACAAATTTCAGGCACCAAAATGACTTTAAACACACTTTTTTTAGTTGAACAAGTCAAAATTCACATCCAACGGTCATTTAGAGTCAACAGATTAAAAGTTAAAATGTCATCATGTTGACCATTTTGGGAAAGTTCGACAAGTCCGGAGTCATCGTTTTTCATCGGAAAATTGATTTTTTGGAGTGTACCAAAAATGATTCAAAATGTCAATTGGATCGTGCCTCATGTTGAATAACCACTTTTGAAACCCTCACAGTGGCCAAAATTGTAATTTTTACAGAGCTTTGCTTATTCAAAAGCTTCCATTTTGACCAATTTCAGGCACCGAGAGGACTGTAAACACACTTATTTTAGTTGAACAAGTCAAAATTCACATCCAACAGGCATATAGAGTCAAAAGATTAAAAGTTAACATTTCATCCATGTTGACCATTTTGGGAAGGTTCGACAGGTCCGGAGTCATCGTTTTTCATCGGAAAATCGATTTTTTGGAGTGTACCAAAAATGATTCAAAATGTCAATTGGATCGTGCCTCATGTTGAATAACCACTTTTGAAACCCTCACAGTGGCCAACATTGTCATTTTTACAGAGCTTTGCTTACTCAAAAGCTTCCATTTTGACCAATTTCAGGCACCGAAAGGACTTTAAACACACTTATTTTAGTTGAACAAGTCAAAATTCACATCCAACGGGCATTTAGAGTCAAAAGATTAAAAGTTAAAATTTCATCCATGTTGACCATTTTGGGAAAGTTCGACAGGTCCGAAGTCATCGTTTTTCATCAGAAAATTGATTTTTTGGAGTGTACCAAAAATGATTCAAAATGTCAATTGGATCGTGCCTCCCTGTTGAATAACCACTTTTGAAACCCTCACAGTGGCCAAAATTGTCATTTTTACAGAGCATTGCTTACTCAAAAGCTACCATTTTGACCAATTTCAGGCACCGAAAGGACTTTAAACACACTTATTTTAGTTGAACAAGTCATAACTCACATCCAACAGTCATTTAGATTCAAAAGATTCAAAGTTAAAATTTCATCCATGTTGACCATTTTGGGAAAGTACGACAGGTCCGGAGTCATCGTTTTTCATCAGAAAATTGATTTTTTGGAGTGTTCCAAAAATGATTCAAAATGTCAATTGGATCGTGCCTCATGTTGAATAACCACTTTTGAAACCCTCACAGTAGCCAAAATTGTCATTTTTACAGAGCTTTGCTTACTCAAAAGCTTCCATTTTGACCAATTTCAGGCACCGAAAGGACTTTAAACACACTTATTTTAGTTGAACAAGTCATAATTCACATCCAACAGTCGTTTAGAGTCAAAAGATTAAAAGTTAAAATTTCATCCATGTTGACCATTTTTGGAAAGTTCGACAGGTCCGGAGTCATCGTTTTTCATCACAAAATTGATTTTTTGGAGTTTACCAAAAATGATTCAAAATGTCAATTGGATCGTGCCTCATGTTGAATAACCACTTTTGAAACCCTCACAGTGGCCAACATTGTCATTTTTACAGAGCTTTGCTTACTCAAAAGCTTCCATTTTGACCAATTTCAGGCACCGAAAGGACTTTAAACACACTTATTTTAGTTGAACAAGTCAAAATTCACATCCAACAGGCATTTAGAGTCAAAAGATTAAAAGTTAAAATGTCATCCATGTTGACCATTTTGGGAAAGTTCGACAGGTCCGAAGTCATCGTTTTTCATCAGAAAATTGATTTTTTGGAGTGTACCAAAAATGATTCAAAATGTCAATTGGATCGTGCCTCATGTTGAATATCCACTTTTGAAACCCTCACAGTGACCAAAATTGCCATTTTTACAGAGTTTTGCTTATTCAAAAGCTTCCATTTTGAACAATTTCAGGCACCGAAAGGACTTTAAACACACTTATTTTAGTTGAACAAGTCATAATTCACATCCAACAGTCATTTAGAGTCTAAGGATTAAATGTTAAAATTTCATCCATATTGACCATTTTGGGAAAGTTCGACAGGTCCGGAGTCATCGTTTTTCATCAGAAAATTGATTTTTTGGAGTGTACCAAAAATGATTCAAAATGTCAATTGGATTGTGCCTCATGTTGAATAACCACTATTGAAGCCCTTACAGTGACCAAAATTGCCATTTTTACAGAGTTTTGCTTACTCAAAAGCTTCCATTTTGACCAATGTCAGGCACCGAAATGACTTTAAACACACTTATTTTAGTTAAACAAGTCAAAATTCTCATACAACAGGCATTTAAAGTCAAAAGATTAAAAGTTAAAATTTCATCCATATTGACCATTTTGGGAAAGTTCGACAGGTCCGGAGTCATCGTTTTTCATCAGAAAATTGATTTTTTGGAGTGTACCAAAAATGATTCAAAATGTCAATTGGATTGTGCCTCATGTTGAATAACCACTTTTGACACCCTCACAGTGACCAAAATTGCCATTTTTACAGAGCTTTGCTTACTTAAAATCTTCCATTTTGTCCAATTTCAGGCACCGAAATGACTTTAAACACCCTTATTTTAGTTGAACAAGTCAAAATTCACATCCAATAGGCATTTAGAGTCAAAAGATTAAAAGTTAAAATTTCATCCATGTTGACCATTTTGGGAAAGTTCGACAGGTCCGGAGTAATCGTTTTTCATCAGAAAATTGATTTTTTGTAGTGTACCAAAAATGATTCAAAATGTCAATTGGATCGTGCCTCATGTTGAATATCCACTTTTGAAACCCTCACAGTGGCCAAAATTGTCATTTTTACAGAGCTTTGCTTACTCAAAAGCTTCCATTTTGACCAATTTCAGGCACCGAAAGTACTTTAAACACACTTATTTTAGTTGAACAAGTCAAAATTCACATCCAACAGGCATTTAGAGTCAAAAGATTAAAAGTTAAAATTTCATCCATGTTGACCATTTTGGGAAAGTTCGACAGGTCCGGAGTCATCGTTTTTCATAGGAAAATCGATTTTTTCGAGTGCACCAAAAATGATTCAAAATGTCAACTGGATTGTCCCTCATGTTGAATAACCACTTTTGAAACCCTCACAGTGACCAAAATTGGCATTTTTACAGAGTTTTGCTTACTCAAAAGCTTCCATTTTGAGCAATTTAAGTCACCGAAATGACTTTAAACACACTTATTTTAGTTGAACAAGTCATAATTCACATCCAACAGTCATTTAGGGTCAAAAGATTAAAAGTTAAAATTTCATCCATGTTGACCATTTTGGAAAAGTTCGACAGGTCCGGAGTCATCGTTTTTCATCAGAAAATTTATTTTTTGGAGTGTACCAAAAATGATTCAAAATGTCAATTGGATCGTGCCTCATGTTGAATAACCACTTTTGAAACCCTCACAGTGACCAAAATTGCCATTTTTACAGAGATTAGCTTACTCAAAAGCTTCCATTTTGACCAATTTCAGGCACCAAAATGACTTTAAACACACTTTTTTTAGTTGAACAAGTCAAAATTCACATTCAACAGGCATTTAGAGTCAAAAGATTAAAAGTTAACATTTCATCCATGTTGACCATTTTGGGAAAGTTCGACATGTCCGGAGTCATCGTTTTTCATCGGAAAATCGTTTTTTTGGAGTGTACCAAAAATGATTCAAAATGTCAATTGGATCGTGCCTCATGTTGAATAACCACTATTGAAACCCTTACAGTGACCAAAATTGCCATTTTTACAGAGTTTTGCTTACTCAAAAGCTTCCATTTTGACCAATGTCAGGCACCGAAATGACTTTTTAAACACACTTATTTTAGTTAAACAAGTCAAAATTCTCATACAACAGGCATTTAGAGTCAAAAGATTAAAAGTTAAAATTTCATCCATATTGACCATTTTGGGAAAGTTCGACAGGTCCGGAGTCATCGTTTTTCATCAGAAAATTGATTTTTTGGAGTGTACCAAAAATGATTCAAAATGTCAATTGGATTGTGCCTCATGTTGAATAACCACTTTTGACACCCTCACAGTGACCAAAATTGCCATTTTTACAGAGCTTTGCTTACTTAAAATCTTCCATTTTGACCAATTTCAGGCACCGAAATGACTTTAAACACACTTATTTTAGTTGAACAAGTCAAAATTCACATCCAATAGGCATTTAGAGTCAAAAGATTAAAAGTTAAAATTTCATCCATGTTGACCATTTTGGGAAAGTTCGACAGGTCCGGAGTAATCGTTTTTCATCAGAAAATTGATTTTTTGTAGTGTACCAAAAATGATTCAAAATGTCAATTGGATCGTGCCTCATGTTGAATATCCACTTTTGAAACCCTCACAGTGGCCAAAATTGTCATTTTTACAGAGCTTTGCTTACTTAAAATCTTCCATTTTGACCAATTTCAGGCCCCGAAATGACTTTAAACACACTTATTTTAGTTGAACAAGTCAAAATTCACATCCAATAGGCATTTAGAGTCAAAAGATTAAAAGTTAAAATTTCATCCATGTTGACCATTTTGGGAAAGTTCGACAGGTCCGGAGTCCTCGTTTTTCATCAGAAAATTTATTTTTGGGAGTGTACCAAAAATGATTCAAAATGTCAATTGGATCGTGCCTCATGTTGAATAACCACTTTTGAAACCCTCACAGTGACCAAAATTGCCATTTTTACAGAGATTTGCTTACTCAAAAGCTTCCATTTTGACCAATTTCAGGCACCAAAATGACTTTAAACACACTTTTTTTAGTTGAACAAGTCAAAATTCACATCCAACAGGCATTTAGAGTCAAAAGATTAAAAGTTAAAATTTCATCCATGTTGACCATTTTGGGAAAGTTCGACAGGTCCGGAGTCATCGTTTTTCATCAGAAAATTTATTTTTTGGAGTGTACCAAAAATGATTCAAAATGTCAATTGGATCGTGCCTCATGTTGAATAACCACTTTTGAAACCCTCACAGTGACCAAAATTGCCATTTTTACAGAGCTTTGCTTACTCAAAAGCTTCCATTTTGACCAATTTCAGGCACCAAAATGACTTTAAACACACTTTTTTTAGTTGAACAAGTCAAAATTCACATCCAACAGGCATTAGAGTCAAAAGATTAAAAGTTAACATTTCATCCATGTTGACCATTTTGGGAAAGTTCGACATGTCCGGAGTCATCGTTTTTCATCGGAAAATCGATTTTTTGGAGTGTACCAAAAATGATTCAAAATGTCAACTGGATTGTGCCTCATGTTGAATAACCACTTTTGAAACCCTCACAATGACCAAAATTGCCATTTTTACAGAGTTTTGCTTACTCAAAAGCTTCCATTTTGACCAATTTCAGGCACCGAAAGGACTTTAAACACACTTATTTTAGTTGAACAAGTCAAAATTCACATCCAATGGGCATTTAGAGTCAACAGATTAAAAGTTAAAATTTCATCATGTTGACCATTTTGGGAAAGTTCGAGAGGTCCGGAGTCATCGTTTTTCATCAGAAAATTGATTTTTTGGAGTGTACCAAAAATGATTCTAAATGTCAATTGGATCGTGCCTCATGTTGAATATCCACTTTTGAAACCCTCACAGTGACCAAAATTGCCATTTTTACAGAGTTTTGCTTACTCAAAAGCTTCCATTTTGAGCAATTTAAGTCACCGAAATGACTTTAAACACACTTATTTTAGTTGAACAAGTCATAATTCACATCCAACAGTCATTTAGAGTCTAAAGATTAAAT
Source organism: Lissotriton helveticus (assembly GCF_964261635.1). NCBI lineage: Eukaryota > Metazoa > Chordata > Amphibia > Caudata > Salamandridae > Lissotriton > Lissotriton helveticus. The sequence goes on from NC_136072.1 coordinate 341,817,164, forward strand.
GTTAAAATTTCATCCATATTGACCATTTTGGGAAAGTTCGACAGGTCCGGAGTAATCGTTTTTCATCAGAAAATTGATTTTTTTGTAGTGTACCAAAAATGATTCAAAATGTCAATTGGATCGTGCCTCATGTTGAATATCCACTTTTGAAACCCTCACAGTGGCCAAAATTGTCATTTTTACAGAGCTTTGCTTACTTAAAATCTTCCATTTTGACCAATTTCAGGCACCGAAATGACTTTAAACACACTTATTTTAGTTGAACAAGTCAAAATTCACATCCAATAGGCATTTAGAGTCAAAAGATTAAAAGTTAAAATTTCATCCATGTTGACCATTTTGGGAAAGTTCGACAGGTCCGGAGTCATCGTTTTTCATCAGAAAATTTATTTTTTGGAGTGTACCAAAAATGATTCAAAATGTCAATTGGATCGTGCCTCATGTTGAATAACCACTTTTGAAACCCTCACAGTGACCAAAATTGCCATTTTTACAGAGATTTGCTTACTCAAAAGCTTCCATTTTGACCAATTTCAGGCACCAAAATGACTTTAAACACACTTTTTTTAGTTGAACAAGTCAAAATTCACATCCAACAGGCATTTAGAGTCAAAAGATTAAAAGTTAAAATTTCATCCATGTTGACCATTTTGGGAAAGTTCGACAGGTCCGGAGTCATCGTTTTTCATCAGAAAATTTATTTTTTGGAGTGTACCAAAAATGATTCAAAATGTCAATTGGATCGTGCCTCATGTTGAATAACCACTTTTGAAACCCTCACAGTGACCAAAATTGCCATTTTTACAGAGCTTTGCTTACTCAAAAGCTTCCATTTTGACCAATTTCAGGCACCAAAATGACTTTAAACACACTTTTTTTAGTTGAACAAGTCAAAATTCACATCCAACAGGCATTAGAGTCAAAAGATTAAAAGTTAACATTTCATCCATGTTGACCATTTTGGGAAAGTTCGACATGTCCGGAGTCATCGTTTTTCATCGGAAAATCGATTTTTTGGAGTGTACCAAAAATGATTCAAAATGTCAACTGGATTGTGCCTCATGTTGAATAACCACTTTTGAAACCCTCACAATGACCAAAATTGCCATTTTTACAGAGTTTTGCTTACTCAAAAGCTTCCATTTTGACCAATTTCAGGCACCGAAAGGACTTTAAACACACTTATTTTAGTTGAACAAGTCAAAATTCACATCCAATGGGCATTTAGAGTCAACAGATTAAAAGTTAAAATTTCATCATGTTGACCATTTTGGGAAAGTTCGAGAGGTCCGGAGTCATCGTTTTTCATCAGAAAATTGATTTTTTGGAGTGTACCAAAAATGATTCTAAATGTCAATTGGATCGTGCCTCATGTTGAATATCCACTTTTGAAACCCTCACAGTGACCAAAATTGCCATTTTTACAGAGTTTTGCTTACTCAAAAGCTTCCATTTTGAGCAATTTAAGTCACCGAAATGACTTTAAACACACTTATTTTAGTTGAACAAGTCATAATTCACATCCAACAGTCATTTAGAGTCTAAAGATTAAATGTTAAAATTTCATCCATATTGACCATTTTGGGAAAGTTCGACAGGTCCGGAGTCATCGTTTTTCATCAGAAAATTGATTTTTTAGAGTGTACCAAAAATGATTCAAAATGTCAATTGGATCGTGCCTCATGTTGAATAACCGCTTTTGAAACCCTCACAGTGACCAAAATTGCCATTTTTACAGAGCTTTGCTTACTCAAAAGCTTCCATTTTGACCAATTCCAGGCACCGAAAGGACTTTAAACACACTTATTTTAGTTGAACAAGTCAAAATTCACATCCAACGGGCATTTAGAGTCAACAGATTAAAAGTTAAAATTTCATCATGTTGACCATTTTGGGAAAGTTCGACAGGTCCGGAGTCATCGTTTTTCATCAGAAAATTGATTTTTTGGAGTGTACCAAAAATGATTCAAAATGTCAATTGGATCGTGCCTCATGTTGAATAACCACTTTTGAAACCCTCACAGTGACCAAAATTGCCATTTTTACAGAGTTTTGCTTACTCAAAAGCTTCCATTTTGACCAATTTCAGGCACCGAAAGGACTTTAAACACACTTATTTTAGTTGAACAAGTCATAATTCACATCCAACAGTCATTTAGAGTCTAAAGATTAAATGTTAAAATTTCATCCATATTGACCATTTTGGGAAAGTTCGACATGTCCGGAGTCATCGTTTTTCATCGGAAAATCGATTTTTTGGAGTGTACCAAAAATGATTCAAAATGTCAATTGGATCGTGCCTCATGTTGAATAACCACTATTGAAACCCTTACAGTGACCAAAATTGCCATTTTTACAGAGTTTTGCTTACTCAAAAGCTTCCATTTGGACCAATGTCAGGCACCGAAATGACTTTTTAAACACACTTATTTTAGTTAAACAAGTCAAAATTCTCATACAACAGGCATTTAGAGTCAAAAGATTAAAAGTTAAAATTTCATCCATATTGACCATTTTGGGAAAGTTCGACAGGTCCGGAGTCATCGTTTTTCATCAGAAAATTGATTTTTTGGAGTGTACCAAAAATGATTCAAAATGTCAATTGGATTGTGCCTCATGTTGAATAACCACTTTTGACACCCTCACAGTGACCAAAATTGCCATTTTTACAGAGCTTTGCTTACTTAAAATCTTCCATTTTGACCAATTTCAGGCACCGAAATGACTTTAAACACACTTATTTTAGTTGAACAAGTCAAAATTCACATCCAATAGGCATTTAGAGTCAAAAGATTAAAAGTTAAAATTTCATCCATGTTGACCATTTTGGGAAAGTTCGACAGGTCCGGAGTAATCGTTTTTCATCAGAAAATTGATTTTTTGTAGTGTACCAAAAATGATTCAAAATGTCAATTGGATCGTGTCTCATGTTGAATATCCACTTTTGAAACCCTCACAGTGGCCAAAATTGTCATTTTTACAGAGCTTTGCTTACTCAAAAGCTTCCATTTTGACCAATTTCAGGCACCGAAAGTACTTTAAACACACTTATTTTAGTTGAACAAGTCAAAATTCACATCCAACAGGCATTTAGAGTCAAAAGATTAAAAGTTAAAATTTCATCCATGTTGACCATTTTGGGAAAGTTCGACAGGTCCGGAGTCATCGTTTTTCATCAGAAAATTTATTTTTTGGAGTGCACCAAAAATGATTCAAAATGTCAATTGGATCGTGCCTCATGTTGAATAACCACTTTTGAAACCCTCACAGTGACCAAAATTGCCATTTTTACAGAGATTTGCTTACTCAAAAGCTTCCATTTTGACCAATTTCAGGCACCAAAATGACTTTAAACACACTTTTTTTAGTTGAACAAGTCAAAATTCACATCCAACAGGCATTTAGAGTCAAAAGATTAAAAGTTAAAATTTCATCCATGTTGACCATTTTGGGAAAGTTCGACAGGTCCGGAGTCATCGTTTTTCATCAGAAAATTTATTTTTTGGAGTGTACCAAAAATGATTCAAAATGTCAATTGGATCGTGCCTCATGTTGAATAACCACTTTTGAAACCCTCACAGTGACCAAAATTGCCATTTTTACAGAGCTTTGCTTACTCAAAAGCTTCCATTTTGACCAATTTCAGGCACCAAAATGACTTTAAACACACTTTTTTTAGTTGAACAAGTCAAAATTCACATCCAACAGGCATTTAGAGTCAAAAGATTAAAAGTTAACATTTCATCCATGTTGACCATTTTGGGAAAGTTCGACATGTCCGGAGTCATCGGTTTTCATCGGAAAATCGATTTTTTGGAGTGTACCAAAAATGATTCAAAATGTCAATTGGATCGTGCCTCATGTTGAATAACCGCTTTTGAAACCCTCACAGTGACCAAAATTGCCATTTTTACAGAGCTTTGCTTACTCAAAAGCTTCCATTTTGACCAATTCCAGGCACCGAAAGTACTTTAAACACACTTTTTTTAGTTGAACAAGTCAAAATTCACATCCAACGGGCATTTAGAGTCAAAAGATTAAAAGTTAAAATTTCATCATGTTGACCATTTTGGGAAAGTTCGACAGGTCCGGAGTCATCGTTTTTCATCAGAAAATTGATTTTTTGGAGTGTACCAAAAATGATTCAAAATGTCAATTGGATCGTGCCTCATGTTGAATAACCGCTTTTGAAACCCTCACAGTGACCAAAATTGCCATTTTTACAGAGCTTTGCTTACTCAAAAGCTTCCATTTTGACCAATTTCAGGCACCGAAAGGACTTTAAACACACTTATTTTAGTTTAACAAGTCAAAATTCACATCCAACAGGCATTTAGAGTCAAAAGATTAAAAGTTAAAATTTCATCCATGTTGACCATTTTGGAAAAGTACGACAGGAGTCATCGTTTTTCATCAGAAAATTTATTTTTTGGAGTGTACCAAAAATGATTCAAAATGTCAATTGGATCGTGCCTCATGTTGAATAACCACTTTTGAAACCCTCACAGTAACCAAAATTGCCATTTTTACAGAGCTTTGCTTACTCAAAAGCTTCCATTTTGACAAATTTCAGGCACCAAAATGACTTAAAACACACTTTTTTTAGTTGAACAAGTCAAAATTCACATCCAACGGGCATTTAGAGTCAACAGATTAAAAGTTAAAATTTCATCATGTTGACCATTTTGGGAAAGTTCGACAAGTCCGGAGTCATCGTTTTTCATCGGAAAATTGATTTTTTGGAGTGTACCAAAAATGATTCAAAATGTCAATTGGATCGTGCCTCATGTTGAATAACCACTCTTGAAACCCTCACAGTGGCCAAAATTGTCATTTTTACAGAGCTTTGCTTATTCAAAAGCTTCCATTTTGACCAATTTCAGGCACCGAGAGGACTGTAAACACACTTATTTTAGTTGAACAAGTCAAAATTCACATCCAACAGTCATTTAGATTCAAAAGATTCAAAGTTAAAATTTCATCCATGTTGACCATTTTGGGAAAGTACGACAGGTCCGGAGTCATCGTTTTTCATCGCAAAATTGATTTTTTGGAGTTTACCAAAAATGATTCAAAATGTCAATTGGATCGTGCCTCATGTTGAATAACCACTTTTGAAACCCTCACAGTGGCCAACATTGTCATTTTTACAGAGCTTTGCTTACTCAAAAGCTTCCATTTTGACCAATTTCAGGCACCGAAAGGACTTTAAACACACTTATTTTAGTTGAACAAGTCAAAATTCACATCCAACAGGCATTTAGAGTCAAAAGATTAAAAGTTAAAATTTCATCCATGTTGACCATTTTGGGAAAGTTCGACAGGTCCGGAGTCATCGTTTTTCATCAGAAAATTGATTTTTTGGAGTGTACCAAAAATGATTCAAAATGTAAATTGGATCGTGCCTCATGTTGAATATCCACTTTTGAAACCCTCACAGTGACCAAAATTGCCATTTTTACAGAGTTTTGCTTACTCAAAAGCTTCCATTTTGACCAATTTCAGGCACCGAAAGGACTTTAAACACACTTATTTTAGTTGAACAAGTCATAATTCACATCCAACAGTCATTTAGAGTCTAAGGATTAAATGTTAAAATTTCATCCATATTGACCATTTTGGGAAAGTTCGACAGGTCCGGAGTCATCGTTTTTCATCAGAAAATTGATTTTTTGGAGTGTACCAAAAATGATTCAAAATGCCAATTGGATTGTGCCTCATGTTGAATAACCACTTTTGACACCCTCACAGTGACCAAAATTGCCATTTTTACAGAGCTTTGCTTACTTAAAAGCTTCCATTTTGACCAATTTCAGGCACCGAAATGACTTTAAACACACTTATTTTAGTTGAACAAGTCAAAATTCACATCCAACAGGCATTTAGAGTCAAAAGATTAAAAGTTAACATTTCATCCATGTTGAACATTTTGGGAAAGTTCGACATGTCCGGAGTCATCGTTTTTCATCGGAAAATCGATTTTTTGGAGTGTACCAAAAATGATTCAAAATGTCAACTGGATTGTGCCTCATGTTAAATAACCACTTTTGAAACCCTCACAATGACCAAAATTGCCATTTTTACAGAGTTTTGCTTACTCAAAAGCTTCCATTTTGACCAATTTCAGGCACCGAAAGGACTTTAAACACACTTATTTTAGTTGAACAAGTCAAAATTCACATCCAACGGGCATTTAGAGTCAACAGATTAAAAGTTAAAATTTCATCATGTTGACCATTTTGGGAAAGTTCGAGAGGTCTGGAGTCATCGTTTTTCATCAGAAAATTGATTTTTTGGAGTGTACCAAAAATGATTCTAAATGTCAATTGGATCGTGCCTCATGTTGAATATCCACTTTGAAAACCCACACATTGACCAAAATTGCCATTTTTACAGAGTTTTGCTTACTCAAAAGCTTCCATTTTGAGCAATTTCAGGCACCGAAATGACTTTAAACACACTTATTTTAGTTGAACAAGTCATAATTCACATCCAACAGTCATTTAGAGTCTAAAGGTTAAATGTTAAAATTTCATCCATATTGACCATTTTGGGAAAGTTCGACAGGTCGTTTTTCATCAGAAAATTGATTTTTTGGAGTGTACCAAAAATGATTCAAAATGTCAATTGGATCGTGCCTCATGTTGAATAACCGCTTTTGAAACCCTCACAGTGACCAAAATTGCCATTTTTACAGAGTTTTGCTTACTCAAAAGCTTCCATTTTTAGCAATTTCAGGCACCGAAATGACTTTAAACACACTTATTTTAGTTGAACAAGTCAAAATTCTCATCCAACAGGCATTTAGAGTCAAAAGATTAAAAGTTAAAATTTCATCCATATTGACCATTTTGGGAAAGTTCGACAGGTCCGGAGTCATCGTTTTTCATCGGAAAATAGATTTTTTGGAATGTGTACCAAAAATGATTCAAAATGTCAATTGGATCGTGCCTCATGTTGAATAACCACTTTTGAAACCCTCACAGTGACCAAAATTGCCATTTTTACAGAGCTTTACTTACTCAAAAGCTTCCATTTTGACCAATATCAGGCTCCGAAATGACTTTAAACACACTTTTTTTAGTTGAACAAGTCATAATTCACATCCAACAGTCATTTAGAGTCAAAAGAGTAAAAGTTAAAATTTCATCCATGTTGACCATTTTGGGAAATTCGACAGGTCCGGAGTCATCGTTTTTCATCGGAAAATTGATTTTTTGGAGTGTACCAAAAATGATTCAAAATGTCAATTGGATCGTGCCTCATGTTGAATAACCACTTTTGAAACCCTCACAGTGACCAAAATTGCCATTTTTACAGAGTTTTGCTTACTCAAAAGCTTCCATTTTGACCAATTTCAGCCACCGAAAGGACTTTAAACACACTTATTTTAGTTGAACAAGTCATAATTCACATCCAACAGTCATTTAGAGTCTAAAGATTAAATGTTAAAATTTCATCCATATTGACCATTTTGGGAAAGTTCGACAGGTCCGGAGTCATCGGTTTTTCATCAGAAAATTGATTTTTTGGAGTGTACCAAAAATGATTCAAAATGTCAATTGGATCGTGCCTCATGTTGAATAACCGCTTTTGAAACCCTCACAGTGACCAAAATTGCCATTTTTACAGAGCTTTGCTTACTCAAAAGCTTCCATTTTGACCAATTTCAGGCACCGAAAGGACTTTAAACACACTTATTTTAGTTGAACAAGTCAAAATTCACATCCAACAGGCATTTAGAGTCAAAAGATTAAAAGTTAAAATTTCATCCATGTTGACCATTTTGGGAAAGTTCGACAGGTCCGGAGTCATCGTTTTTCATAGGAAAATCGATTTTTTCGAGTGCACCAAAAATGATTCAAAATGTCAACTGGATTGTCCCTCATGTTGAATAACCACTTTTGAAACCCTCACAGTGGGCAAAATTGTCATTTTTACAGAGCATTGCTTACTCAAAAGCTTCCATTTTGACCAATTTCAGGCACCAAAAGGACTTTAAACACACTTATTTTAGTTGAACAAGTCAAAATTCACATCCAACGGGCATTTAGAGTCAAAAGATTAAAAGTTAAATTTTCATCCATATTGACCATTTTGGGAAAGTTCGACATGTCCGGAGTCATCGTTTTTCATCGGAAAATCGATTTTTTGGAGTGTACCAAAAATGATTCAAAATGTCAACTGGATTGTGCCTCATGTTGAATAACCACTTTTGAAACCCTCACAATGACCAAAATTGCCATTTTTACAGAGTTTTGCTTACTCAAAAGCTTCCATTTTGACCAATTTCAGGCACCGAAAGGACTTTAAACACACTTATTTTAGTTGAACAAGTCAAAATTCACATCCAACGGGCATTTAGAGTCAACAGATTAAAAGTTAAAATTTCATCATGTTGACCATTTTGGGAAAGTTCGAGAGGTCTGGAGTCATCGTTTTTCATCAGAAAATTGATTTTTTGGAGTGTACCAAAAATGATTCTAAATGTCAATTGGATCGTGCCTCATGTTGAATATCCACTTTTGAAACCCTCACAGTGACCAAAATTGCCATTTTTACAGAGTTTTGCTTACTCAAAAGCTTCCATTTTGAGCAATTTCAGGCACCGAAATGACTTTAAACACACTTATTTTAGTTGAACAAGTCATAATTCACATCCAACAGTCATTTAGAGTCTAAAGGTTAAATGTTAAAATTTCATCCATATTGACCATTTTGGGAAAGTTCGACAGGTCGTTTTTCATCAGAAAATTGATTTTTTGGAGTGTACCAAAAATGATTCAAAATGTCAATTGGATCGTGCCTCATGTTGAATAACCACTTTTGAAACCCTCACAATGACGAAAAATCGCCATTTTTACAGAGTTTTGCTTACTCAAAAGCTTCCATTTTGACCAATATCAGGCTCCGAAATGACTTTAAACACACTTTTTTTAGTTGAACAAGTCATAATTCACATCCAACAGTCATTTAGAGTCAAAAGAGTAAAAGTTAAAATTTCATCCATGTTGACCATTTTGGGAAATTCGACAGGTCCGGAGTCATCGTTTTTCATCGGAAAATTGATTTTTTGGAGTGTACCAAAAATGATTCAAAATGTCAATTGGATCGTGCCTCATGTTGAATAACCACTTTTGAAACCCTCACAGTGACCAAAATTGCCATTTTTACAGAGTTTTGCTTACTCAAAAGCTTCCATTTTGACCAATTTCAGGCACCGAAAGGACTTTAAACACACTTATTTTAGTTGAACAAGTCATAATTCACATCCAACAGTCATTTAGAGTCTAAAGATTAAATGTTAAAATTTCATCCATATTGACCATTTTGGGAAAGTTCGACAGGTCCGGAGTCATCGTTTTTCATCAGAAAATTGATTTTTTGGAGTGTACCAAAAATGATTCAAAATGTCAATTGGATCGTGCCTCATGTTGAATAACCGCTTTTGAAACCCTCACAGTGACCAAAATTGCCATTTTTACAGAGCTTTGCTTACTCAAAAGCTTCCATTTTGACCAATTTCAGGCACCGAAAGGACTTTAAACACACTTATTTTAGTTGAACAAGTCAAAATTCACATCCAACAGGCATTTAGAGTCAAAAGATTAAAAGTTAAAATTTCATCCATGTTGACCATTTTGGGAAAGTTCGACATGTCCGGAGTCATCGTTTTTCATCGGAAAATCGATTTTTTGGAGTGTACCAAAAATGATTCAAAATGTCAACTGGATTGTGCCTCATGTTGAATAACCACTTTTGAAACCCTCACAATGACCAAAATTGCCATTTTTACAGAGTTTTGCTTACTCAAAAGCTTCCATTTTGACCAATTTCAGGCACCGAAAGGACTTTAAACACACTTATTTTAGTTGAACAAGTCAAAATTCACATCCAATGGGCATTTAGAGTCAACAGATTAAAAGTTAAAATTTCATCATGTTGACCATTTTGGGAAAGTTCGAGAGGTCCGGAGTCATCGTTTTTCATCAGAAAATTGATTTTTTGGAGTGTACCAAAAATGATTCTAAATGTCAATTGGATCGTGCCTCATGTTGAATATCCACTTTTGAAACCCTCACAGTGACCAAAATTGCCATTTTTACAGAGTTTTGCTTACTCAAAAGCTTCCATTTTGAGCAATTTAAGTCACCGAAATGACTTTAAACACACTTATTTTAGTTGAACAAGTCATAATTCACATCCAACAGTCATTTAGAGTCTAAAGATTAAATGTTAAAATTTCATCCATATTGACCATTTTGGGAAAGTTCGACAGGTCCGGAGTCATCGTTTTTCATCAGAAAATTGATTTTTTAGAGTGTACCAAAAATGATTCAAAATGTCAATTGGATCGTGCCTCATGTTGAATAACCGCTTTTGAAACCCTCACAGTGACCAAAATTGCCATTTTTACAGAGCTTTGCTTACTCAAAAGCTTCCATTTTGACCAATTCCAGGCACCGAAAGGACTTTAAACACACTTATTTTAGTTGAACAAGTCAAAATTCACATCCAACGGGCATTTAGAGTCAACAGATTAAAAGTTAAAATTTCATCATGTTGACCATTTTGGGAAAGTTCGACAGGTCCGGAGTCATCGTTTTTCATCAGAAAATTGATTTTTTGGAGTGTACCAAAAATGATTCAAAATGTCAATTGGATCGTGCCTCATGTTGAATAACCACTTTTGAAACCCTCACAGTGACCAAAATTGCCATTTTTACAGAGTTTTGCTTACTCAAAAGCTTCCATTTTGACCAATTTCAGGCACCGAAAGGACTTTAAACACACTTATTTTAGTTGAACAAGTCATAATTCACATCCAACAGTCATTTAGAGTCTAAAGATTAAATGTTAAAATTTCATCCATATTGACCATTTTGGGAAAGTTCGACATGTCCGGAGTCATCGTTTTTCATCGGAAAATCGATTTTTTGGAGTGTACCAAAAATGATTCAAAATGTCAATTGGATCGTGCCTCATGTTGAATAACCACTATTGAAACCCTTACAGTGACCAAAATTGCCATTTTTACAGAGTTTTGCTTACTCAAAAGCTTCCATTTTGACCAATGTCAGGCACCGAAATGACTTTTTAAACACACTTATTTTAGTTAAACAAGTCAAAATTCTCATACAACAGGCATTTAGAGTCAAAAGATTAAAAGTTAAAATTTCATCCATATTGACCATTTTGGGAAAGTTCGACAGGTCCGGAGTCATCGTTTTTCATCAGAAAATTGATTTTTTGGAGTGTACCAAAAATGATTCAAAATGTCAATTGGATTGTGCCTCATGTTGAATAACCACTTTTGACACCCTCACAGTGACCAAAATTGCCATTTTTACAGAGCTTTGCTTACTTAAAATCTTCCATTTTGACCAATTTCAGGCACCGAAATGACTTTAAACACACTTATTTTAGTTGAACAAGTCAAAATTCACATCCAATAGGCATTTAGAGTCAAAAGATTAAAAGTTAAAATTTCATCCATGTTGACCATTTTGGGAAAGTTCGACAGGTCCGGAGTAATCGTTTTTCATCAGAAAATTGATTTTTTGTAGTGTACCAAAAATGATTCAAAATGTCAATTGGATCGTGTCTCATGTTGAATATCCACTTTTGAAACCCTCACAGTGGCCAAAATTGTCATTTTTACAGAGCTTTGCTTACTCAAAAGCTTCCATTTTGACCAATTTCAGGCACCGAAAGTACTTTAAACACACTTATTTTAGTTGAACAAGTCAAAATTCACATCCAACAGGCATTTAGAGTCAAAAGATTAAAAGTTAAAATTTCATCCATGTTGACCATTTTGGGAAAGTTCGACAGGTCCGGAGTCATCGTTTTTCATCAGAAAATTTATTTTTTGGAGTGCACCAAAAATGATTCAAAATGTCAATTGGATCGTGCCTCATGTTGAATAACCACTTTTGAAACCCTCACAGTGACCAAAATTGCCATTTTTACAGAGATTTGCTTACTCAAAAGCTTCCATTTTGACCAATTTCAGGCACCAAAATGACTTTAAACACACTTTTTTTAGTTGAACAAGTCAAAATTCACATCCAACAGGCATTTAGAGTCAAAAGATTAAAAGTTAAAATTTCATCCATGTTGACCATTTTGGGAAAGTTCGACAGGTCCGGAGTCATCGTTTTTCATCAGAAAATTTATTTTTTGGAGTGTACCAAAAATGATTCAAAATGTCAATTGGATCGTGCCTCATGTTGAATAACCACTTTTGAAACCCTCACAGTGACCAAAATTGCCATTTTTACAGAGCTTTGCTTACTCAAAAGCTTCCATTTTGACCAATTTCAGGCACCAAAATGACTTTAAACACACTTTTTTTAGTTGAACAAGTCAAAATTCACATCCAACAGGCATTTAGAGTCAAAAGATTAAAAGTTAACATTTCATCCATGTTGACCATTTTGGGAAAGTTCGACATGTCCGGAGTCATCGTTTTTCATCGGAAAATCGATTTTTTGGAGTGTACCAAAAATGATTCAAAATGTCAATTGGATCGTGCCTCATGTTGAATAACCGCTTTTGAAACCCTCACAGTGACCAAAATTGCCATTTTTACAGAGCTTTGCTTACTCAAAAGCTTCCATTTTGACCAATTCCAGGCACCGAAAGTACTTTAAACACACTTATTTTAGTTGAACAAGTCAAAATTCACATCCAACGGGCATTTAGAGTCAACAGATTAAAAGTTAAAATTTCATCATGTTGACCATTTTGGGAAAGTTCGACAGGTCCGGAGTCATCGTTTTTCATCAGAAAATTGATTTTTTGGAGTGTACCAAAAATGATTCAAAATGTCAATTGGATCGTGCCTCATGTTGAATAACCGCTTTTGAAACCCTCACAGTGACCAAAATTGCCATTTTTACAGAGCTTTGCTTACTCAAAAGCTTCCATTTTGACCAATTTCAGGCACCGAAAGGACTTTAAACACACTTATTTTAGTTTAACAAGTCAAAATTCACATCCAACAGGCATTTAGAGTCAAAAGATTAAAAGTTAAAATTTCATCCATGTTGACCATTTTGGAAAAGTACGACAGGAGTCATCGTTTTTCATCAGAAAATTTATTTTTTGGAGTGTACCAAAAATGATTCAAAATGTCAATTGGATCGTGCCTCATGTTGAATAACCACTTTTGAAACCCTCACAGTAACCAAAATTGCCATTTTTACAGAGCTTTGCTTACTCAAAAGCTTCCATTTTGACAAATTTCAGGCACCAAAATGACTTTAAACACACTTTTTTTAGTTGAACAAGTCAAAATTCACATCCAACGGGCATTTAGAGTCAACAGATTAAAAGTTAAAATTTCATCATGTTGACCATTTTGGGAAAGTTCGACAAGTCCGGAGTCATCGTTTTTCATCGGAAAATTGATTTTTTGGAGTGTACCAAAAATGATTCAAAATGTCAATTGGATCGTGCCTCATGTTGAATAACCACTCTTGAAACCCTCACAGTGGCCAAAATTGTCATTTTTACAGAGCTTTGCTTATTCAAAAGCTTCCATTTTGACCAATTTCAGGCACCGAGAGGACTGTAAACACACTTATTTTAGTTGAACAAGTCAAAATTCACATCCAACAGTCATTTAGATTCAAAAGATTCAAAGTTAAAATTTCATCCATGTTGACCATTTTGGGAAAGTACGACAGGTCCGGAGTCATCGTTTTTCATCGCAAAATTGATTTTTTGGAGTTTACCAAAAATGATTCAAAATGTCAATTGGATCGTGCCTCATGTTGAATAACCACTTTTGAAACCCTCACAGTGGCCAACATTGTCATTTTTACAGAGCTTTGCTTACTCAAAAGCTTCCATTTTGACCAATTTCAGGCACCGAAAGGACTTTAAACACACTTATTTTAGTTGAACAAGTCAAAATTCACATCCAACAGGCATTTAGAGTCAAAAGATTAAAAGTTAAAATTTCATCCATGTTGACCATTTTGGGAAAGTTCGACAGGTCCGGAGTCATCGTTTTTCATCAGAAAATTGATTTTTTGGAGTGTACCAAAAATGATTCAAAATGTAAATTGGATCGTGCCTCATGTTGAATATCCACTTTTGAAACCCTCACAGTGACCAAAATTGCCATTTTTACAGAGTTTTGCTTACTCAAAAGCTTCCATTTTGACCAATTTCAGGCACCGAAAGGACTTTAAACACACTTATTTTAGTTGAACAAGTCATAATTCACATCCAACAGTCATTTAGAGTCTAAGGATTAAATGTTAAAATTTCATCCATATTGACCATTTTGGGAAAGTTCGACAGGTCCGGAGTCATCGTTTTTCATCAGAAAATTGATTTTTTGGAGTGTACCAAAAATGATTCAAAATGCCAATTGGATTGTGCCTCATGTTGAATAACCACTTTTGACACCCTCACAGTGACCAAAATTGCCATTTTTACAGAGCTTTGCTTACTTAAAAGCTTCCATTTTGACCAATTTCAGGCACCGAAATGACTTTAAACACACTTATTTTAGTTGAACAAGTCAAAATTCACATCCAACAGGCATTTAGAGTCAAAAGATTAAAAGTTAACATTTCATCCATGTTGAACATTTTGGGAAAGTTCGACATGTCCGGAGTCATCGTTTTTCATCGGAAAATCGATTTTTTGGAGTGTACCAAAAATGATTCAAAATGTCAACTGGATTGTGCCTCATGTTAAATAACCACTTTTGAAACCCTCACAATGACCAAAATTGCCATTTTTACAGAGTTTTGCTTACTCAAAAGCTTCCATTTTGACCAATTTCAGGCACCGAAAGGACTTTAAACACACTTATTTTAGTTGAACAAGTCAAAATTCACATCCAACGGGCATTTAGAGTCAACAGATTAAAAGTTAAAATTTCATCATGTTGACCATTTTGGGAAAGTTCGAGAGGTCTGGAGTCATCGTTTTTCATCAGAAAATTGATTTTTTGGAGTGTACCAAAAATGATTCTAAATGTCAATTGGATCGTGCCTCATGTTGAATATCCACTTTGAAAACCCACACATTGACCAAAATTGCCATTTTTACAGAGTTTTGCTTACTCAAAAGCTTCCATTTTGAGCAATTTCAGGCACCGAAATGACTTTAAACACACTTATTTTAGTTGAACAAGCCATAATTCACATCCAACAGTCATTTAGAGTCTAAAGGTTAAATGTTAAAATTTCATCCATATTGACCATTTTGGGAAAGTTCGACAGGTCGTTTTTCATCAGAAAATTGATTTTTTGGAGTGTACCAAAAATGATTCAAAATGTCAATTGGATCGTGCCTCATGTTGAATAACCGCTTTTGAAACCCTCACAGTGACCAAAATTGCCATTTTTACAGAGTTTTGCTTACTCAAAAGCTTCCATTTTTAGCAATTTCAGGCACCGAAATGACTTTAAACACACTTATTTTAGTTGAACAAGTCAAAATTCTCATCCAACAGGCATTTAGAGTCAAAAGATTAAAAGTTAAAATTTCATCCATATTGACCATTTTGGGAAAGTTCGACAGGTCCGGAGTCATCGTTTTTCATCGGAAAATAGATTTTTTGGAATGTGTACCAAAAATGATTCAAAATGTCAATTGGATCGTGCCTCATGTTGAATAACCACTTTTGAAACCCTCACAGTGACCAAAATTGCCATTTTTACAGAGCTTTACTTACTCAAAAGCTTCCATTTTGACCAATATCAGGCTCCGAAATGACTTTAAACACACTTTTTTTAGTTGAACAAGTCATAATTCACATCCAACAGTCATTTAGAGTCAAAAGAGTAAAAGTTAAAATTTCATCCATGTTGACCATTTTGGGAAATTCGACAGGTCCGGAGTCATCGTTTTTCATCGGAAAATTGATTTTTTGGAGTGTACCAAAAATGATTCAAAATGTCAATTGGATCGTGCCTCATGTTGAATAACCACTTTTGAAACCCTCACAGTGACCAAAATTGCCATTTTTACAGAGTTTTGCTTACTCAAAAGCTTCCATTTTGACCAATTTCAGCCACCGAAAGGACTTTAAACACACTTATTTTAGTTGAACAAGTCATAATTCACATCCAACAGTCATTTAGAGTCTAAAGATTAAATGTTAAAATTTCATCCATATTGACCATTTTGGGAAAGTTCGACAGGTCCGGAGTCATCGGTTTTTCATCAGAAAATTGATTTTTTGGAGTGTACCAAAAATGATTCAAAATGTCAATTGGATCGTGCCTCATGTTGAATAACCGCTTTTGAAACCCTCACAGTGACCAAAATTGCCATTTTTACAGAGCTTTGCTTACTCAAAAGCTTCCATTTTGACCAATTTCAGGCACCGAAAGGACTTTAAACACACTTATTTTAGTTGAACAAGTCAAAATTCACATCCAACAGGCATTTAGAGTCAAAAGATTAAAAGTTAAAATTTCATCCATGTTGACCATTTTGGGAAAGTTCGACAGGTCCGGAGTCATCGTTTTTCATAGGAAAATCGATTTTTTCGAGTGCACCAAAAATGATTCAAAATGTCAACTGGATTGTCCCTCATGTTGAATAACCACTTTTGAAACCCTCACAGTGGGCAAAATTGTCATTTTTACAGAGCATTGCTTACTCAAAAGCTTCCATTTTGACCAATTTCAGGCACCAAAAGGACTTTAAACACACTTATTTTAGTTGAACAAGTCAAAATTCACATCCAACGGGCATTTAGAGTCAAAAGATTAAAAGTTAAATTTTCATCCATATTGACCATTTTGGGAAAGTTCGACATGTCCGGAGTCATCGTTTTTCATCGGAAAATCGATTTTTTGGAGTGTACCAAAAATGATTCAAAATGTCAACTGGATTGTGCCTCATGTTGAATAACCACTTTTGAAACCCTCACAATGACCAAAATTGCCATTTTTACAGAGTTTTGCTTACTCAAAAGCTTCCATTTTGACCAATTTCAGGCACCGAAAGGACTTTAAACACACTTATTTTAGTTGAACAAGTCAAAATTCACATCCAACGGGCATTTAGAGTCAACAGATTAAAAGTTAAAATTTCATCATGTTGACCATTTTGGGAAAGTTCGAGAGGTCTGGAGTCATCGTTTTTCATCAGAAAATTGATTTTTTGGAGTGTACCAAAAATGATTCTAAATGTCAATTGGATCGTGCCTCATGTTGAATATCCACTTTTGAAACCCTCACAGTGACCAAAATTGCCATTTTTACAGAGTTTTGCTTACTCAAAAGCTTCCATTTTGAGCAATTTCAGGCACCGAAATGACTTTAAACACACTTATTTTAGTTGAACAAGTCATAATTCACATCCAACAGTCATTTAGAGTCTAAAGGTTAAATGTTAAAATTTCATCCATATTGACCATTTTGGGAAAGTTCGACAGGTCGTTTTTCATCAGAAAATTGATTTTTTGGAGTGTACCAAAAATGATTCAAAATGTCAATTGGATCGTGCCTCATGTTGAATAACCACTTTTGAAACCCTCACAATGACGAAAAATCGCCATTTTTACAGAGTTTTGCTTACTCAAAAGCTTCCATTTTGACCAATATCAGGCTCCGAAATGACTTTAAACACACTTTTTTTAGTTGAACAAGTCATAATTCACATCCAACAGTCATTTAGAGTCAAAAGAGTAAAAGTTAAAATTTCATCCATGTTGACCATTTTGGGAAATTCGACAGGTCCGGAGTCATCGTTTTTCATCGGAAAATTGATTTTTTGGAGTGTACCAAAAATGATTCAAAATGTCAATTGGATCGTGCCTCATGTTGAATAACCACTTTTGAAACCCTCACAGTGACCAAAATTGCCATTTTTACAGAGTTTTGCTTACTCAAAAGCTTCCATTTTGACCAATTTCAGGCACCGAAAGGACTTTAAACACACTTATTTTAGTTGAACAAGTCATAATTCACATCCAACAGTCATTTAGAGTCTAAAGATTAAATGTTAAAATTTCATCCATATTGACCATTTTGGGAAAGTTCGACAGGTCCGGAGTCATCGTTTTTCATCAGAAAATTGATTTTTTGGAGTGTACCAAAAATGATTCAAAATGTCAATTGGATCGTGCCTCATGTTGAATAACCGCTTTTGAAACCCTCACAGTGACCAAAATTGCCATTTTTACAGAGCTTTGCTTACTCAAAAGCTTCCATTTTGACCAATTTCAGGCACCGAAAGGACTTTAAACACACTTATTTTAGTTGAACAAGTCAAAATTCACATCCAACAGGCATTTAGAGTCAAAAGATTAAAAGTTAAAATTTCATCCATGTTGACCATTTTGGGAAAGTTCGACAGGTCCGGAGTCATCGTTTTTCATAGGAAAATCGATTTTTTCGAGTGCACCAAAAATGATTCAAAATGTCAACTGGATTGTCCCTCATGTTGAATAACCACTTTTGAAACCCTCACAGTGGGCAAAATTGTCATTTTTACAGAGCATTGCTTACTCAAAAGCTTCCATTTTGACCAATTTCAGGCACCGAAAGGACTTTAAACACACTTATTTTAGTTGAACAAGTCAAAATTCACATCCAACGGGCATTTAGAGTCAACAGATTAAAAGTTAAAATTTCATCATGTTGACCATTTTGGGAAAGTTCGACAAGTCCGGAGTCATCGTTTTTCATCGGAAAATTGATTTTTTGGAGTGTACCAAAAATGATTCAAAATGTCAATTGGATCGTGCCTCATGTTGAATAACCACTTTTGGAACCCTCACAGTGACCAAAATTGCCATTTTTACAGAGCTTTGCTTACTCAAAAGCTTCCATTTTGACCAATATCAGGCTCCGAAATGACTTTAAACACACTTTTTTTAGTTGAACAAGTCATAATTCACATCCAACAGTCATTTAGAGTCAAAAGAGTAAAAGTTAAAATTTCATCCATGTTGACCATTTTGGGAAATTCGACAGGTCCGGAGTCATCGTTTTTCATCGGAAAATTGATTTTTTGGAGTGTACCAAAAATGATTCAAAATGTCAATTGGGTCGTGCCTCATGTTGAATAACCACTTTTGAAACCCTCACAGTGACCAAAATTGCCATTTTTACAGAGTTTTGCTTACTCAAAAGCTTCCATTTTGACCAATTTCAGGCACCGAAAGGACTTTAAACACACTTATTTTAGTTGAACAAGTCATAATTCACATCCAACAGTCATTTAGAGTCTAAAGATTAAATGTTAAAATTTCATCCATATTGACCATTTTGGGAAAGTTCGACAGGTCCGGAGTCATCGTTTTTCATCAGAAAATTGATTTTTTGGAGTGTACCAAAAATGATTCAAAATGTCAACTGGATTGTCCCTCATGTTGAATAACCACTTTTGAAACCCTCACAGTGGGCAAAATTGCCATTTTTACAGAGTTTTGCTTACTCAAAAGCTTCCATTTTGACCAATTTCAGGCACCGAAAGGACTTTAAACACACTTATTTTAGTTGAACAAGTCATAATTCACATCCAACAGTCATTTAGAGTCTAAAGATTAAATGTTAAAATTTCATCCATATTGACCATTTTGGGAAAGTTCGACAGGTCCGGAGTCATCGTTTTTCATCAGAAAATTGATTTTTTGGAGTGTACCAAAAATGATTCAAAATGTCAATTGGATCGTGCCTCATGTTGAATAACCGCTTTTGAAACCCTCACAGTGACCAAAATTGCCATTTTTACAGAGCTTTGCTTACTCAAAAGCTTCCATTTTGACCAATTTCAGGCACCGAAAGGACTTTAAACACACTTATTTTAGTTGAACAAGTCAAAATTCACATCCAACTGGCATTTAGAGTCAAAAGATTAAAAGTTAAAATTTCATCCATGTTGACCATTTTGGGAAAGTTCGACAGGTCCGGAGTGATCGTTTTTCATAGGAAAATCGATTTTTTCGAGTGCACCAAAAATGATTCAAAATGTCAACTGGATTGTCCCTCATGTTGAATAACCACTTTTGAAACCCTCACAGTGGGCAAAATTGTCATTTTTACAGAGCATTGCTTACTCAAAAGCTTCCATTTTGACCAATTTCAGGCACCGAAATGACTTTAAACACACTTATTTTAGTTAAACAAGTCAAATTTTTCATCCAACAGGCATTTAGAGTCAAAAGATTAAAAGTTAAAATTTCATCCATGTTGACCATGTTGGGAAAGTTCGACAGGTCCGGAGTCATAGTTTTTTCATCAGAAAATTGATTTTTTGTAGTGTAGCAAAAATGATTCAAAATATCAATTGGATCGTGCCTCATGTTGAATATCCACTTTTGAAACCCTCACAGTGGCCAAAATTGTCATTTTTACAGAGCTTTGCTTACTCAAAAGCTTCCATTTTGACCAATTTCAGGCACCGAAAGGACTTTAAACACACTTATTTTAGTTGAACAAGTCAAAATTCACATCCAACAGGCATTTAGAGTCAAAAGATTAAAAGTTAAAATTTCATCCATGTTGACCATTTTGGGAAAGTTCGACATGTCCGGAGTCATCGTTTTTCATAGGAAAATCGATTTTTTCGAGTGCACCAAAAATGATTCAAAATGTCAACTGGATTGTCCCTCATGTTGAATAACCACTTTTGAAACCCTCACAGTGACCAAAATTGGCATTTTTACAGAGTTTTGCTTACTCAAAAGCTTCCATTTTGAGCAATTTAAGTCACCAAAATGACTTTAAACACACTTATTTTAGTTGAACAAGTCATAATTCACACCCAACAGTCATTTAGAGTAAAAAGATTAAAAGTTAAAATTTCATCCATGTTGACCATTTTGGGAAAGTTCGACATGTCCGGAGTCATTGTTTTTCATCGGAAAATTGATTTTTTAGAGTGTACCAAAAATGATTCAAAATGTCAATTGGATCGTGCCTCATGTTGAATAACCACTTTTGAAACCCTCACAGTGACCAAAATTGCCATTTTTACAGAGCTTTGCTTACTCAAAAGCTTCCATTTTGACAAATTTCAGGCACCAAAAGGACTTTAAACACACTTATTTTAGTTGAACAAGTCAAAATTCACATCCAACGGGCATTTAGAGTCAACAGATTAAAAGTTAAAATTTCATCATGTTGACCATTTTGGGAAAGTTCTACATGTCCGGAGTCATCGTTTTTCATCGGAAAATTGATTTTTTGGAGTGTACCAAAAATGATTCAAAATGTCAATTGGATCGTGCCTCATGTTGAATAACCACTTTTGAAACCCTCACAGTGACCAAAATTGCCATTTTTACAGAGCTTTGCTTACTCAAAAGCTTCCATTTTGACCAATATCAGGCTCCGAAATGACTTTAAACACACTTTTTTTAGTTGAACAAGTCATAATTCACATCCAACAGTCATTTAGAGTCAAAAGAGTAAAAGTTAAAATTTCATCCATGTTGACCATTTTGGGAAATTCGACAGGTCCGGAGTCATCGTTTTTCATCACAAAATTGATTTTTTGGAGTTTACCAAAAATGATTCAAAATGTCAATTGGATCGTGCCTCATGTTGAATAACCACTTTTGAAACCCTCACAGTGGCCAACATTGTCATTTTTACAGAGCTTTGATTACTCAAAAGCTTCCATTTTGACCAATTTCAGGCACCGAAAGGACTTTAAACACACTTATTTTAGTTGAACAAGTCATAATTCACATCCAACAGTCATTTAGAGTCTAAAGATTAAATGTTAAAATTTCATCCATATTGACCATTTTGGGAAAGTTCGACAGGTCCGGAGTCATCGTTTTTCATCAGAAAATTGATTTTTTGGAGTGTACCAAAAATGATTCAAAATGTCAATTGGATCGTGCCTCATGTTGAATAACCGCTTTTGAAACCCTCACAGTGACCAAAATTGCCATTTTTACAGAGCTTTGCTTACTTAAAAGCTTCCATTTTGACCAATTTCAGGCACCGAAATGACTTTAAACACACTTATTTTAGTTAAACAAGTCAACATTTTCATCCAACAGGCATTTAGAGTCAAAAGATTAAAAGTTAAAATTTCATCCATATTGACCATTTTGGGGAAGTTCGACAGGTCCGGAGTCATCGTTTTTCATCAGAAAATAGATTTTTTGGAGTGTACCAAAAATGATTCAAAATGTCAATTGGATTGTGCCTCATGTTGAATAACCACTTTTAAAACCCTCACAGTGACCAAAATTGCCATTTTTACAGAGCTTAGCTTACTTAAAAGCTTCCATTTTGACCAATTTCAGGCACCGAAATGACTTTAAACACACTTTTTTTAGTTGAACAAGTCAAAATTCACATCCAACAGGCATTTAGAGTCAAAAGATTAAAAGTTAAAATTTCATCCATGTTGACCATTTTGGGAAAGTTCGACAGGTCCGGAGTCATCGTTTTTCATCAGAACATTTATTTTTTGAAGTGTACCAAAAATGATTCAAAATGTCAATTGGATCGTGCCTCATGTTGAATAACCACTTTTGAAACCCTCACAGTGACCAAAATTGCCATTTTTATAGAGTTTTGCTTACTCAAAAGCTTCCATTTTGACCAATTTCAGGCACCGAAAGGACTTTAAACACACTTATTTTAGTTGAACAAGTCATAATTCACATCCAACAGTCATTTAGAGTCTAAAGATTAAATGTTAAAATTTCATCCATATTGACCATTTTGGGAAAGTTCGACAGGTCCGGAGTCATCGTTTTTCATCAGAAAATTGATTTTTTGGAGTGTACCAAAAATGATTCAAAATGTCAATTGGATCGTGCCTCATGTTGAATAACCGCTTTTGAAACCCTCACAGTGACCAAAATTGCCATTTTTACAGAGCTTTGCTTACTCAAAAGCTTCCATTTTGACCAATTTCAGGCACCGAAAGGACTTTAAACACACTTATTTTAGTTGAACAAGTCAAAATTCACATCCAACAGGCATTTAGAGTCAAAAGATTAAAAGTTAAAATTTCATCCATGTTGACCATTTTGGGAAAGTTCGACAGGTCCGGAGTCATCGTTTTTCATAGGAAAATCGATTTTTTCGAGTGCACCAAAAATGATTCAAAATGTCAACTGGATTGTCCCTCATGTTGAATAACCACTTTTGAAACCCTCACAGTGGGCAAAATTGTCATTTTTACAGAGCATTGCTTACTCAAAAGCTTCCATTTTGACCAATTTCAGGCACCGAAATGACTTTAAACACACTTATTTTAGTTAAACAAGTCAAATTTTTCATCCAATAGGCATTTAGAGTCAAAAGATTAAAAGTTAAAATTTCATCCATGTTGACCATGTTGGGAAAGTTCGACAGGTCCGGAGTCATAGTTTTTTCATCAGAAAATTGATTTTTTGTAGTGTAGCAAAAATGATTCAAAATATCAATTGGATCGTGCCTCATGTTGAATATCCACTTTTGAAACCCTCACAGTGGCCAAAATTGTCATTTTTACAGAGCTTTGCTTACTCAAAAGCTTCCATTTTGACCAATTTCAGGCACCGAAAGGACTTTAAACACACTTATTTTAGTTGAACAAGTCAAAATTCACATCCAACAGGCATTTAGAGTCAAAAGATTAAAAGTTAAAATTTCATCCATGTTGACCATTTTGGGAAAGTTCGACATGTCCGGAGTCATCGTTTTTCATAGGAAAATCGATTTTTTCGAGTGCACCAAAAATGATTCAAAATGTCAACTGGATTGTCCCTCATGTTGAATAACCACTTTTGAAACCCTCACAGTGACCAAAATTGGCATTTTTACAGAGTTTTGCTTACTCAAAAGCTTCCATTTTGAGCAATTTAAGTCACCAAAATGACTTTAAACACACTTATTTTAGTTGAACAAGTCATAATTCACACCCAACAGTCATTTAGAGTAAAAAGATTAAAAGTTAAAATTTCATCCATGTTGACCATTTTGGGAAAGTTCGACATGTCCGGAGTCATCGTTTTTCATCGGAAAATTGATTTTTTAGAGTGTACCAAAAATGATTCAAAATGTCAATTGGATCGTGCCTCATGTTGAATAACCACTTTTGAAACCCTCACAGTGACCAAAATTGCCATTTTTACAGAGCTTTGCTTACTCAAAAGCTTCCATTTTGACAAATTTCAGGCACCAAAAGGACTTTAAACACACTTATTTTAGTTGAACAAGTCAAAATTCACATCCAACGGGCATTTAGAGTCAACAGATTAAAAGTTAAAATTTCATCATGTTGACCATTTTGGGAAAGTTCGACATGTCCGGAGTCATCGTTTTTCATCGGAAAATTGATTTTTTGGAGTGTACCAAAAATGATTCAAAATGTCAATTGGATCGTGCCTCATGTTGAATAACCACTTTTGAAACCCTCACAGTGACCAAAATTGCCATTTTGTCAGAGCTTTGCTTACTCAAAAGCTTCCATTTTGACCAATATCAGGCTCCGAAATGACTTTAAACACACTTTTTTTAGTTGAACAAGTCATAATTCACATCCAACAGTCATTTAGAGTCAAAAGAGTAAAAGTTAAAATTTCATCCATGTTGACCATTTTGGGAAATTCGACAGGTCCGGAGTCATCGTTTTTCATCACAAAATTGATTTTTTGGAGTTTACCAAAAATGATTCAAAATGTCAATTGGATCGTGCCTCATGTTGAATAACCACTTTTGAAACCCTCACAGTGGCCAACATTGTCATTTTTACAGAGCTTTGATTACTCAAAAGCTTCCATTTTGACCAATTTCAGGCACCGAAAGGACTTTAAACACACTTATTTTAGTTGAACAAGTCATAATTCACATCCAACAGTCATTTAGAGTCTAAAGATTAAATGTTAAAATTTCATCCATATTGACCATTTTGGGAAAGTTCGACAGGTCCGGAGTCATCGTTTTTCATCAGAAAATTGATTTTTTGGAGTGTACCAAAAATGATTCAAAATGTCAATTGGATCGTGCCTCATGTTGAATAACCGCTTTTGAAACCCTCACAGTGACCAAAATTGCCATTTTTACAGAGCTTAGCTTACTTAAAAGCTTCCATTTTGACCAATTTCAGGCACCGAAATGACTTTAAACACACTTTTTTTAGTTGAACAAGTCAAAATTCACATCCAACAGGCATTTAGAGTCAAAAGATTAAAAGTTAAAATTTCATCCATGTTGACCATTTTGGGAAAGTTCGACAGGTCCGGAGTCATCGTTTTTCATCAGAACATTTATTTTTTGAAGTGTACCAAAAATGATTCAAAATGTCAATTGGATCGTGCCTCATGTTGAATAACCACTTTTGAAACCCTCACAGTGGACAAAATTGTCATTTTTACAGAGCTTTGCTTATTCAAAAGCTTCCATTTTGACCAATTTCAGGCACCGAGAGGACTGTAAACACACTTATTTTAGTTGAACAAGTCAAAATTCACATCCAACAGGCATTCAGAGTCAAAAGATTAAAAGTTAACATTTCATCCATGTTGACCATTTTGGGAAAGTTCGACAGGTCCGGAGTCATCGTTTTTCATCGGAAAATTGATTTTTTGGAGTGTACCAAAAATGATTCAAACTGTCAACTGGATTGTGCCTCATGTTGAATAACCACTTTTGAAACCCTCACAATGACCAACATTGCCATTTTTACAGAGTTTTGCTTACTCAAAAGCTTCCATTTTGACCAATTTCAGGCACTGAAAGGACTTTAAACACACTTATTTTAGTTGAACAAGTCAAAATTCACATCCAACGGGCATTTAGAGTCAACAGATTAAAAGTTAAAATTTCATCATGTTGACCATTTTGGGAAAGTTCGACAGGTCCGGAGTCATCGTTTTTCATCAGAAAATTGATTTTTTGGAGTGTACCAAAAATGATTCAAAATGTCAATTGGATCGTGCCTCATGTTGAATAACCACTTTTGAAACCCTCACAGTGGCCAAAATTGTCATTTTTACAGAGCATTGCTTACTCAAAAGCTTCCATTTTGACCAATTTCAGGCACCGAAAGGACTTTAAACACACTTATTTTAGTTGAACAAGTCATAATTCACATCCAACAGTCATTTAGAGTCAAAAGATTCAAAGTTAAAATTTCATCCATGTTGACCATTTTGGGAAAGTTCGACAGGTCCGGAGTCATCGTTTTTCATCAGAAAATTGATTTTTTTGGAGTGTACCAAAAATGATTCAAAATGTCAATTGGATCGTGCCTCATGTTGAATATCCACTTTTGAAACCCTCACAGTGACCAAAATTGCCATTTTTACAGAGTTTTGCTTACTCAAAAGAATCCATTTTGACCAATTTCAGGCACCGAAATGACTTTAAACACACTTATTTTAGTTGAACAAGTCATAATTCACATCCAACAGTCATTTAGAGTCAAAAGATTAAAAGTTAAAATTTCATCCATGTTGACCATTTTGGGAAAGTTCGACAGGTCCGGAGTCATCGTTTTTCATCAGAAAATTGATTTTTTGGTGTGTTCCAAAAATGATTCAAAATGTCAATTGGATCGTGCCTCATGTTGAATAACCACTTTTGAAACCCTCACAGTGGCCAAAATTGTCATTTTTACAGAGCTTTGCTTACTCAAAAGCTTCCATTTTGACCAATTTCAGGCACCGAAATGACTTTAAACACACTTATTTTAGTTGAACAAGTCAAAATTCACATCCAATAGGCATTTAGAGTCAAAAGATTAAAAGTTAAAATTTCATCCATGTTGACCATGTTGGGAAAGTTCGACAGGTCCGGAGTCATAGTTTTTTCATCAGAAAATTGATTTTTTGTAGTGTACCAAAAATGATTCAAAATGTCAATTGGATCGTGCCTCATGTTGAATATCCACTTTTGAAACCCTCACAGTGGCCAAAATTGTCATTTTTACAGAGCTTTGCTTACTCAAAAGCTTCCATTTTGACCAATTTCAGGCACCGAAAGGACTTTAAACACACTTATTTTAGTTGAACAAGTCAAAATTCACATCCAACAGGCATTTAGAGTCAAAAGATTAAAAGTTAAAATTTCATCCATGTTGACCATTTTGGGAAAGTTCGACATGTCCGGAGTCATCGTTTTTCATAGGAAAATCGATTTTTCGAGTGCACCAAAAATGATTCAAAATGTCAACTGGATTGTCCCTCATGTTGAATAACCACTTTTGAAACCCTCACAGTGACCAAAATTGGCATTTTTACAGAGTTTTGCTTACTCAAAAGCTTCCATTTTGAGCAATTTAAGTCACCGAAATGACTTTAAACACACTTATTTTAGTTGAACAAGTCAAAATTCACATCCAACGGGCATTTAGAGTCAACAGATTAAAAGTTAAAATTTCATCATGTTGACCATTTTGGGAAAGTTCGACATGTCCGGAGTCATCGTTTTTCATCGGAAAATTGATTTTTTGGAGTGTACCAAAAATGATTCAAAATGTCAATTGGATCGTGCCTCATGTTGAATAACCACTTTTGAAACCCTCACAGTGACCAAAATTGCCATTTTTACAGAGCTTTGCTTACTCAAAAGCTTCCATTTTGACCAATATCAGGCTCCGAAATGACTTTAAACACACTTTTTTTAGTTGAACAAGTCATAATTCACATCCAACAGTCATTTAGAGTCAAAAGAGTAAAAGTTAAAATTTCATCCATGTTGACCATTTTGGGAAATTCGACAGGTCCGGAGTCATCGTTTTTCATCGGAAAATTGATTTTTTGGAGTGTAACAAAAATGATTCAAAATGTCAATTGGATCGTGCCTCATGTTGAATAACCACTTTTGAAACCCTTACAGTTGCCAAAATTGTCATTTTTACAGAGCATTGCTTACTCAAAAGCTTCCATTTTGACCAATTTCAGGCACCGAAAGGACTTTAAACACACTTATTTTAGTTGAACAAGTCCTAATTCACATCCAACAGTCATATAGAGTCTAAAGATTAAATGTTAAAATTTCATCCATATTGACCATTTTGGGAAAGTTCGACAGGTCCGGAGTCATCGTTTTTCATCAGAAAATTGATTTTTTGGAGTGTACCAAAAATGATTCAAAATGTCAATTGGATCGTGCCTCATGTTGAATAACCGTTTTTGAAACCCTCACAGTGACCAAAATTGCCATTTTTACAGAGCTTTGCTTACTTAAAAGCTTCCATTTTGACCAATTTCAGGCACCGAAATGACTTTAAACACACTTATTTTAGTTAAACAAGTCAAAATTTTCATCCAACAGGCATTTAGAGTCAAAAGATTAAAAGTTAAAATTTCATCCATATTGACCATTTTGGGAAAGTTCGACAGGTCCGGAGTCATCGTTTTTCATCAGAAAATTGATTTTTTGGAGTGTACCAAAAATGATTCAAAATGTCAATTGGATTGTGCCTCATGTTGAATAACCACTTTTGAAACCCTCACAGTGACCAAAATTGCCATTTTTACAGAGCTTAGCTTACTTAAAAGCTTCCATTTTGACCAATTTCAGGCACCGAAATGACTTTAAACACACTTTTTTTAGTTGAACAAGTCAAAATTCACATCCAACAGGCATTTAGAGTCAAAAGATTAAAAGTTAAAATTTCATCCATGTTGACCATTTTGGGAAAGTTCGACAGGTCCGGAGTCATCGTTTTTCATCAGAACATTTATTTTTTGAAGTGTACCAAAAATGATTCAAAATGTCAATTGGATCGTGCCTCATGTAAAATAACCACTTTTGAAACACTCACAGTGGCCAAAATTGTCATTTTTACAGAGCTTTGCTTATTCAAAAGCTTCCATTTTAACCAATTTCAGGCACCGAGAGGACTGTAAACACACTTATTTTAGTTGAACAAGTCAAAATTCACATCCAACAGGCATTTAGAGTCAAAAGATTAAAAGTTAACATTTCATCCATGTTGACCATTTTGGGAATGTTCGACAGGTCCGGAGTCATCGTTTTTCATCGGAAAATCGATTTTTTGGAGTGTACCAAAAATGATTCAAACTGTCAACTGGATTGTGCCTCATGTTGAATAACCACTTTTGAAACCCTCACAATGACCAAAATTGCCATTTTTACAGAGTTTTGCTTACTCAAAAGCTTCCATTTTGACCAATTTCAGGCACTGAAAGGACTTTAAACACACTTATTTTAGTTGAACAAGTCAAAATTCACATCCAACGGGCATTTAGAGTCAACAGATTAAAAGTTAAAATTTCATCATGTTGACCATTTTGGGAAAGTTCGACAGGTCCGGAGTCATCGTTTTTCATCAGAAAATTGATTTTTTGGAGTGTACCAAAAATGATTCAAAATGTCAATTGGATCGTGCCTCATGTTGAATAACCACTTTTGAAACCCTCACAGTGGCCAAAATTGTCATTTTTACAGAGCATTGCTTACTCAAAAGCTTCATTTTGACCAATTTCAGGCACCGAAAGGACTTTAAACACACTTATTTTAGTTGAACAAGTCATAATTCACATCCAACAGTCATTTAGAGTCAAAAGATTCAAAGTTAAAATTTCATCCATGTTGACCATTTTGGGAAAGTTCGACAGGTCATCGTTTTTCATCAGAAAATTGATTTTTTGGAGTGTTCCAAAAATGATTCAAAATGTCAATTGGATCGTGCCTCATGTTGAATAACCACTTTTGAAACCCTCACAGTGGCCAAAATTGTCATTTTTACAGAGCTTTCCTTACTCAAAAGCTTCCATTTTGACCAATTTCAGGCACCGAAAGGACTTTAAACACACTTATTTTAGTTGAACAAGTCAAAATTCACATCCAACAGGCATTTAGAGTCAAAAGATGAAAAGTTAAAATTTCATCCATGTTGACCATTTTGGGAAAGTTCGACAGGTCCGGAGTCATCGTTTTTCATCAGAAAATTGATTTTTTGGAGTGTACCAAAAATGATTCTAAATGTCAATTGGATCGTGCCTCATGTTGAATAACCGCTTTTGAAACCCTCACAGTGACCAAACTGCCATTTTTACAGAGCTTTGCTTACTTAAAAGCTTCCATTTTGACCAATTTCAGGCACCGAAATGACTTTAAACACACTTATTTTAGTTGAACAAGTCAAAATTCTCATCCAACAGGCATTTAGAGTCAAAAGATTAAAAGTTAAAATTTCATCCATATTGACCATTTTGGGAAAGTTCGACAGGTCCGGAGTCATCGTTTTTCATCAGAAAATTGATTTTTTGGAGTGTACCAAAAATGATTCAAAATGTCAATTGGATCGTGCCTCATGTTGAATAACCGCTTTTGAAACCCTCACAGTGACCAAAACTGCCATTTTTACAGAGCTTTGCTTACTTAAAAGCTTCCATTTTGACCAATTTCAGGCACCGAAATGACTTTAAACACACTAATTTTAGTTGAACAAGTCAAAATTCTCATCCAACAGGCATTTAGAGTCAAAAGATTAAAAGTTAAAATTTCATCCATATTGACCATTTTGGGAAAGTTCGACAGGTCCGGAGTCATCGTTTTTTATCAGAAAATTGATTTTTTGTAGTGTACCAAAAATTATTCAAAATGTCAATTGGATCGTGCCTCATGTTGAATATCCACTTTTGAAACCCTCACAGTGGCCAAAATTGTCATTTTTACAGAGCTTTGCTTACTCAAAAGCTTCCATTTTGACCAATTTCAGGCACCGAAAGGACTTTAAACACACTTATTTTAGTTGAACAAGTCAAAATTCACATCCAACAGGCATTTACAGTCAAAAGATTAAAAGTTAAAATTTCATCCATGTTGACCATTTTGGGAAAGTTCGACAGGTCCGGAGTTATCGTTTTTCATCAGAAAATTGATTTTTTTGGAGTGTTCCAAAAATGATTCAAAATGTCAATTGGATCGTGCCTCATGTTGAATAACCACTTTTGAAACCCTCACAGTGGCCAAAATTGTCATTTTTACAGAGCTTTGCTTACTCAAAAGCTTCCATTTTGACCAATATCAGGCTCCAAAATGACTTTAAACACACTTTTTTTTAGTTGAACAAGTCATAATTCACATCCAACAGTCATTTAGAGTCAAAAGAGTAAAAGTTAAAATTTCATCCATGTTGACCATTTTGGGAAATTTGACAGGTCCGGAGTCATCGTTTTTCATCAGAAAATTGATTTTTTGGAGTGTGCCAAAAATGATTCAAAATGTCAATTGGATCGTGCCTCATGTTGAATAACCACTTTTGAAACCCTCACAGTGGCCAAAATTGTCATTTTTACAGAGCTTTGCTTACTCAAAAGCTTCCATTTTGACCAATTTCAGGCACCGAGAGGACTGTAAACACACTTATTTTAGTTGAACAAGTCAAAATTCACATCCAACAGGCATTTAGAGTCAAAAGATTAAAAGTTAACATTTCATCCATGTTGACCATTTTGGGAAAGTTCGACAGGTCCGGAGTCATCGTTTTTCATCGGAAAATCGATTTTTTGGAGTGTACCAAAAATGATTCAAACTGTCAACTGGATTGTGCCTCATGTTGAATAACCACTTTTGAAACCCTCACAATGACCAAAATTGCCATTTTTACAGAGTTTTGCTTACTCAAAAGCATCCATTTTGACCAATTTCAGGCACTGAAAGGACTTTAAACACAGTTATTTTAGTTGAACAAGTCAAAATTCACATCCAACGGGCATTTAGAGTCAACAGATTAAAAGTTAAAATTTCATCATGTTGACCATTTTGGGAAAGTTCGACAGGTCCGGAGTCATCGTTTTTCATCAGAAAATTGATTTTTTGGAGTGTACCAAAAATGATTCAAAATGTCAATTGGATCGTGCCTCATGTTGAATAACCACTTTTGAAACCCTCACAGTGGCCAAAATTGTCATTTTTACAGAGCATTGCTTACTCAAAAGCTTCCATTTTGACCAATTTCAGGCACCGAAAGGACTTTAAACACACTTATTTTAGTTGAACAAGTCATAATTCACATCCAACAGTCATTTAGAGTCAAAAGATTCAAAGTTAAAATTTCATCCATGTTGACCATTTTGGGAAAGTTCGACAGGTCCGGAGTCATCGTTTTTCATCAGAAAATTGATTTTTTGGAGTGTTCCAAAAATGATTCAAAATGTCAATTGGATCGTGCCTCATGTTGAATAACCACTTTTGAAACCCCCACAGTGGCCAAAATTGTCATTTTTACAGAGCTTTGCTTACTCAAAAGCTTCCATTTTGACCAAGTTCAGGCACCGAAAGGACTTTAAACACACTTATTTTAGTTGAACAAGTCAAAATTCACATCCAACAGGCATTTAGAGTCAAAAGATGAAAAGTTAAAATTGCATCCATGTTGACCATTTTGGGAAAGTTCGACAGGTCCGGAGTCATCGTTTTTCATCAGAAAATTGATTTTTTGGAGTGTACCAAAAATGATTCTAAATGTCAATTGGATCGTGCCTCATGTTGAATAACCGCTTTTGAAATCCTCACAGTGACCAAAACTGCCATTTTTACAGAGCTTTGCTTACTTAAAAGCTTCCATTTTGACCAATTTCAGGCACCGAAATGACTTTAAACACACTTATTTTAGTTGAACAAGTCAAAATTCTCATCCAACAGGCATTTAGAGTCAAAAGATTAAAAGTTAAAATTTCATCCATATTGACCATTTTGGGAAAGTTCGACAGGTCCGGAGTCATCGTTTTTCATCAGAAAATTGATTTTTTGGAGTGTACCAAAAATGATTCAAAATGTCAATTGGATCGTGCCTCATGTTGAATAACCGCTTTTGAAACCCTCACAGTGACCAAAACTGCCAATTTTACAGAGCTTTGCTTACTTAAAAGCTTCCATTTTGACCAATTTCAGGCACCAAAATGACTTTAAACACACTAATTTTAGTTGAACAAGTCAAAATTCTCATCCAACAGGCATTTAGAGTCAAAAGATTAAAAGTTAAAATTTCATCCATATTGACCATTTTGGGAAAGTTCGACAGGTCCGGAGTCATCGTTTTTTATCAGAAAATTGATTTTTTGTAGTGTACCAAAAATGATTCAAAATGTCAATTGGATCGTGCCTCATGTTGAATATCCACTTTTGAAACCCTCACAGTGGCCAAAATTGTCATTTTTACAGAGCTTTGCTTACTCAAAAGCTTCCATTTTGACCAATATCAGGCTCCAAAATGACTTTAAACACACTTTTTTTTAGTTGAACAAGTCATAATTCACATCCAACAGTCATTTAGAGTCAAAAGAGTAAAAGTTAAAATTTCATCCATGTTGACCATTTTGGGAAATTTGACAGGTCCGGAGTCATCGTTTTTCATCAGAAAATTGATTTTTTGGAGTGTGCCAAAAATGATTCAAAATGTCAATTGGATCGTGCCTCATGTTGAATAACCACTTTTGAAACCCTCACAGTGGCCAAAATTGTCATTTTTACAGAGCATTGCTTACTCAAAAGCTTCCATTTTGACCAATTTCAGGCACCGAAAGGACTTTAAACACACTTATTTTAGTTGAACAAGTCATAATTCACATCCAACAGTCGTTTAGAGTCAAAAGATTAAAAGTTAAAATTTCATCCATGTTGACCATTTTGGGAAAGTTCGACAGGTCCGGAGTCATCGTTTTTCATCAGAAAATTGATTTTTTGGAGTTTACCAAAAATGATTCAAAATGTCAATTTGATCGTGCCTCATGTTGAATAACCACTTTTGAAACCCTCACAGTGGCCAAAATTGTCATTTTTACAGAGCTTTGCTTACTCAAAAGCTTCCATTTTGACCAATTTCAGGCACCGAAAGGACTTTAAACACACTTATTTTAGTTGAACAAGTCAAAATTCACATCCAACAGGCATTTAGAGTCAAAAGATTAAAAGTTAAAATTTCATCCATGTTGACCATTTTGGGAAAGTTCGACAGGTCCGGAGTCATCGTTTTTCATCAGAAAATTGATTTTTTGGAGTGTACCAAAAATGATTCAAAATGTCAATTGGATCGTGCCTCATGTTGAATATCCACTTTTGAAACCCTCACAGTGACCAAAATTGCCATTTTTACAGAGTTTTGCTTACTCAAAAGCTTCCATTTTGACCAATTTCAGGCACCGAAAGGACTTTAAACACACTTATTTTAGTTGAACAAGTCATAATTCACATCCAACAGTCATTTAGAGTCTAAGGATTAAATGTTAAAATTTCATCCACATTGACCATTTTGGGAAAGTTCGACAGGTCCGGAGTCATCGTTTTTCATCAGAAAATTGATTTTTTGGAGTGTACCAAAAATGATTCAAAATGTCAATTGGATCGTGCCTCATGTTGAATAACCACTATTGAAACCCTCACAGTGACCAAAATTGCCATTTTTACAGAGTTTTGCTTACTCAAAAGCTTCCATTTTGACCAATTTCAGGCACCGAAAGGACTTTAAACACACTTATTTTAGTTGAACAAGTCATAATTCACATCCAACAGTCATTTAGAGTCTAAAGATTAAATGTTAAAATTTCATCCATATTGACCATTTTGGGAAAGTTCGACAGGTCCGGAGTCATCGTTTTTCATCAGAAAATTGATTTTTTGGAGTGTACCAAAAATGATTCAAAATGTCAATTGGATCGTGCCTCATGTTGAATAACCGCTTTTGAAACCCTCACAGTGACCAAAATTGCCATTTTTACAGAGCTTTGCTTACTTAAAAGCTTCCATTATTACCAATTTCAGGCACCGAAATGACTTTAAACACACTTATTTTAGTTAAACAAGTCAAAATTTTCATCCAACAGGCATTTAGAGTCAAAAGATTAAAAGTTAAAATTTCATCATGTTGACCATTTTGGGAAAGTTCGACAGGTCCGGAGTCATCGTTTTTCATCAGAAAATTGATTTTTTGTAGTGTACCAAAAATGATTCAAAATGTCAATTGGATCGTGCCTCATGTTGAATAACCACTTTTGAAACCCTCACAGTGGCCAAAATTGTCATTTTTACAGAGCATTGCTTACTCAAAAGCTTCCATTTTGACCAATTTCAGGCACCGAAAGGACTTTAAACACACTTATTTTAGTTGAACAAGTCATAATTCACATCCAACAGTCATTTAGAGTCAAAAGATTCAAAGTTAAAATTTCATCCATGTTGACCATTTTGGGAAAGTTCGACAGGTCCGGAGTCATCGTTTTTCATCAGAAAATTGATTTTTTGGAGTGTTCCAAAAATGATTCAAAATGTCAATTGGATCGTGCCTCATGTTGAATAACCACTTTTGAAACCCCCACAGTGGCCAAAATTGTCATTTTTACAGAGCTTTGCTTACTCAAAAGCTTCCATTTTGACCAATTTCAGGCACCGAAAGGACTTTAAACACACTTATTTTAGTTGAACAAGTCAAAATTCACATCCAACAGGCATTTAGAGTCAAAAGATGAAAAGTTAAAATTGCATCCATGTTGACCATTTTGGGAAAGTTCGACAGGTCCGGAGTCATCGTTTTTCATCAGAAAATTGATTTTTTGGAGTGTACCAAAAATGATTCAAAAT
The DNA here is from genome assembly GCF_964261635.1 of Lissotriton helveticus. Lineage (NCBI taxonomy): Eukaryota > Metazoa > Chordata > Amphibia > Caudata > Salamandridae > Lissotriton > Lissotriton helveticus. The sequence goes on from NC_136072.1 coordinate 341,852,656, forward strand.
GTCAATTGGATCGTGCCTCATGTTGAATAACCGCTTTTGAAACCCTCACAGTGACCAAAACTGCCATTTTTACAGAGCTTTGCTTACTTAAAAGCTTCCATTTTGACCAATTTCAGGCACCAAAATGACTTTAAACACACTAATTTTAGTTGAACAAGTCAAAATTCTCATCCAACAGGCATTTAGAGTCAAAAGATTAAAAGTTAAAATTTCATCCATATTGACCATTTTGGGAAAGTTCGACAGGTCCGGAGTCATCGTTTTTTATCAGAAAATTGATTTTTTGGAGTGTACCAAAAATGATTCAAAATGTCAATTGGATCGTGCCTCATGTTGAATATCCACTTTTGAAACCCTCACAGTGGCCAAAATTGTCATTTTTACAGAGCTTTGCTTACTCAAAAGCTTCCATTTTGACCAATATCAGGCTCCAAAATGACTTTAAACACACTTTTTTTTAGTTGAACAAGTCATAATTCACATCCAACAGTCATTTAGAGTCAAAAGAGTAAAAGTTAAAATTTCATCCATGTTGACCATTTTGGGAAATTTGACAGGTCCGGAGTCATCGTTTTTCATCAGAAAATTGATTTTTTGGAGTGTGCCAAAAATGATTCAAAATGTCAATTGGATCGTGCCTCATGTTGAATAACCACTTTTGAAACCCTCACAGTGGCCAAAATTGTCATTTTTACAGAGCATTGCTTACTCAAAAGCTTCCATTTTGACCAATTTCAGGCACCGAAAGGACTTTAAACACACTTATTTTAGTTGAACAAGTCATAATTCACATCCAACAGTCGTTTAGAGTCAAAAGATTAAAAGTTAAAATTTCATCCATGTTGACCATTTTGGGAAAGTTCGACAGGTCCGGAGTCATCGTTTTTCATCAGAAAATTGATTTTTTGGAGTTTACCAAAAATGATTCGAAATGTCAATTTGATCGTGCCTCATGTTGAATAACCACTTTTGAAACCCTCACAGTGGCCAAAATTGTCATTTTTACAGAGCTTTGCTTACTCAAAAGCTTCCATTTTGACCAATTTCAGGCACCGAAAGGACTTTAAACACACTTATTTTAGTTGAACAAGTCAAAATTCACATCCAACAGGCATTTAGAGTCAAAAGATTAAAAGTTAAAATTTCATCCATGTTGACCATTTTGGGAAAGTTCGACAGGTCCGGAGTCATCGTTTTTCATCAGAAAATTGATTTTTTGGAGTGTACCAAAAATGATTCAAAATGTCAATTGGATCGTGCCTCATGTTGAATATCCACTTTTGAAACCCTCACCGTGACCAAAATTGCCATTTTTACAGAGTTTTGCTTACTCAAAAGCTTCCATTTTGACCAATTTCAGGCACCGAAAGGACTTTAAACACACTTATTTTAGTTGAACAAGTCATAATTCACATCCAACAGTCATTTAGAGTCTAAGGATTAAATGTTAAAATTTCATCCATATTGACCATTTTGGGAAAGTTCGACAGGTCCGGAGTCATCGTTTTTCATCAGAAAATTGATTTTTTGGAGTGTACCAAAAATGATTCAAAATGTCAATTGGATCGTGCCTCATGTTGAATAACCACTATTGAAACCCTCACAGTGACCAAAATTGCCATTTTTACAGAGTTTTGCTTACTCAAAAGCTTCCATTTTGACCAATTTCAGGCACCGAAAGGACTTTAAACACACTTATTTTAGTTGAACAAGTCATAATTCACATCCAACAGTCATTTAGAGTCTAAAGATTAAATGTTAAAATTTCATCCATATTGACCATTTTGGGAAAGTTCGACAGGTCCGGAGTCATCGTTTTTCATCAGAAAATTGATTTTTTGGAGTGTACCAAAAATGATTCAAAATGTCAATTGGATCGTGCCTCATGTTGAATAACCGTTTTTGAAACCCTCACAGTGACCAAAATTGCCATTTTTACAGAGCTTTGCTTACTCAAAAGCTTCCATTTTGACCAATATCAGGCTCCGAAATGACTTTAAACACACTTTTTTTAGTTGAACAAGTCATAATTCACATCCAACAGTCATTTAGAGTCTAAAGATTAAATGTTAAAATTTCATCCATATTGACCATTTTGGGAAAGTTCGACAGGTCCGGAGTCATCGTTTTTCATCAGAAAATTGATTTTTTGGAGTGTACCAAAAATGATTCAAAATGTCAATTGGATCGTGCCTCATGTTGAATAACCGTTTTTGAAACCCTCACAGTGACCAAAATTGCCATTTTTACAGAGCTTAGCTTACTTAAAAGCTTCCATTTTGACCAATTTCAGGCACCGAAATGACTTTAAACACACTTTTTTTAGTTGAACAAGTCAAAATTCACATCCAACAGGCATTTAGAGTCAAAAGATTAAAAGTTAAAATTTCATCCATGTTGACCATTTTGGGAAAGTTCGACAGGTCCGGAGTCATCGTTTTTCATCAGAACATTTATTTTTTGAAGTGTACCAAAAATGATTCAAAATGTCAATTGGATCGTGCCTCATGTAAAATAACCACTTTTGAAACCCTCACAGTGGCCAAAATTGTCATTTTTACAGAGCTTTGCTTATTCAAAAGCTTCCATTTTAACCAATTTCAGGCACCGAGAGGACTGTAAACACACTTATTTTAGTTGAACAAGTCAAAATTCACATCCAACAGGCATTTAGAGTCAAAAGATTAAAAGTTAACATTTCATCCATGTTGACCATTTTGGGAATGTTCGACAGGTCCGGAGTCATCGTTTTTCATCGGAAAATCGATTTTTTGGAGTGTACCAAAAATGATTCAAACTGTCAACTGGATTGTGCCTCATGTTGAATAACCACTTTTGAAACCCTCACAATGACCAAAATTGCCATTTTTACAGAGTTTTGCTTACTCAAAAGCTTCCATTTTGACCAATTTCAGGCACTGAAAGGACTTTAAACACACTTATTTTAGTTGAACAAGTCAAAATTCACATCCAACGGGCATTTAGAGTCAACAGATTAAAAGTTAAAATTTCATCATGTTGACCATTTTGGGAAAGTTCGACAGGTCCGGAGTCATCGTTTTTCATCAGAAAATTGATTTTTTGGAGTGTACCAAAAATGATTCAAAATGTCAATTGGATCGTGCCTCATGTTGAATAACCACTTTTGAAACCCTCACAGTGGCCAAAATTGTCATTTTTACAGAGCATTGCTTACTCAAAAGCTTCCATTTTGACCAATTTCAGGCACCGAAAGGACTTTAAACACACTTATTTTAGTTGAACAAGTCATAATTCACATCCAACAGTCATTTAGAGTCAAAAGATTCAAAGTTAAAATTTCATCCATGTTGACCATTTTGGGAAAGTTCGACAGGTCATCGTTTTTCATCAGAAAATTGATTTTTTGGAGTGTTCCAAAAATGATTCAAAATGTCAATTGGATCGTGCCTCATGTTGAATAACCACTTTTGAAACCCTCACAGTGGCCAAAATTGTCATTTTTACAGAGCTTTCCTTACTCAAAAGCTTCCATTTTGACCAATTTCAGGCACCGAAAGGACTTTAAACACACTTATTTTAGTTGAACAAGTCAAAATTCACATCCAACAGGCATTTAGAGTCAAAAGATGAAAAGTTAAAATTTCATCCATGTTGACCATTTTGGGAAAGTTCGACAGGTCCGGAGTCATCGTTTTTCATCAGAAAATTGATTTTTTGGAGTGTACCAAAAATGATTCTAAATGTCAATTGGATCGTGCCTCATGTTGAATAACCGCTTTTGAAACCCTCACAGTGACCAAACTGCCATTTTTACAGAGCTTTGCTTACTTAAAAGCTTCCATTTTGACCAATTTCAGGCACCGAAATGACTTTAAACACACTTATTTTAGTTGAACAAGTCAAAATTCTCATCCAACAGGCATTTAGAGTCAAAAGATTAAAAGTTAAAATTTCATCCATATTGACCATTTTGGGAAAGTTCGACAGGTCCGGAGTCATCGTTTTTCATCAGAAAATTGATTTTTTGGAGTGTACCAAAAATGATTCAAAATGTCAATTGGATCGTGCCTCATGTTGAATAACCGCTTTTGAAACCCTCACAGTGACCAAAACTGCCATTTTTACAGAGCTTTGCTTACTTAAAAGCTTCCATTTTGACCAATTTCAGGCACCGAAATGACTTTAAACACACTAATTTTAGTTGAACAAGTCAAAATTCTCATCCAACAGGCATTTAGAGTCAAAAGATTAAAAGTTAAAATTTCATCCATATTGACCATTTTGGGAAAGTTCGACAGGTCCGGAGTCATCGTTTTTTATCAGAAAATTGATTTTTTGTAGTGTACCAAAAATTATTCAAAATGTCAATTGGATCGTGCCTCATGTTGAATATCCACTTTTGAAACCCTCACAGTGGCCAAAATTGTCATTTTTACAGAGCTTTGCTTACTCAAAAGCTTCCATTTTGACCAATTTCAGGCACCGAAAGGACTTTAAACACACTTATTTTTTAGTTGAACAAGTCAAAATTCACATCCAACAGGCATTTACAGTCAAAAGATTAAAAGTTAAAATTTCATCCATGTTGACCATTTTGGGAAAGTTCGACAGGTCCGGAGTTATCGTTTTTCATCAGAAAATTGATTTTTTTGGAGTGTTCCAAAAATGATTCAAAATGTCAATTGGATCGTGCCTCATGTTGAATAACCACTTTTGAAACCCTCACAGTGGCCAAAATTGTCATTTTTACAGAGCTTTGCTTACTCAAAAGCTTCCATTTTGACCAATATCAGGCTCCAAAATGACTTTAAACACACTTTTTTTTAGTTGAACAAGTCATAATTCACATCCAACAGTCATTTAGAGTCAAAAGAGTAAAAGTTAAAATTTCATCCATGTTGACCATTTTGGGAAATTTGACAGGTCCGGAGTCATCGTTTTTCATCAGAAAATTGATTTTTTGGAGTGTGCCAAAAATGATTCAAAATGTCAATTGGATCGTGCCTCATGTTGAATAACCACTTTTGAAACCCTCACAGTGGCCAAAATTGTCATTTTTACAGAGCTTTGCTTACTCAAAAGCTTCCATTTTGACCAATTTCAGGCACCGAGAGGACTGTAAACACACTTATTTTAGTTGAACAAGTCAAAATTCACATCCAACAGGCATTTAGAGTCAAAAGATTAAAAGTTAACATTTCATCCATGTTGACCATTTTGGGAAAGTTCGACAGGTCCGGAGTCATCGTTTTTCATCGGAAAATCGATTTTTTGGAGTGTACCAAAAATGATTCAAACTGTCAACTGGATTGTGCCTCATGTTGAATAACCACTTTTGAAACCCTCACAATGACCAAAATTGCCATTTTTACAGAGTTTTGCTTACTCAAAAGCTTCCATTTTGACCAATTTCAGGCACTGAAAGGACTTTAAACACACTTATTTTAGTTGAACAAGTCAAAATTCACATCCAACGGGCATTTAGAGTCAACAGATTAAAAGTTAAAATTTCATCATGTTGACCATTTTGGGAAAGTTCGACAGGTCCGGAGTCATCGTTTTTCATCAGAAAATTGATTTTTTGGAGTGTACCAAAAATGATTCAAAATGTCAATTGGATCGTGCCTCATGTTGAATAACCACTTTTGAAACCCTCACAGTGGCCAAAATTGTCATTTTTACAGAGCATTGCTTACTCAAAAGCTTCCATTTTGACCAATTTCAGGCACCGAAAGGACTTTAAACACACTTATTTTAGTTGAACAAGTCATAATTCACATCCAACAGTCATTTAGAGTCAAAAGATTCAAAGTTAAAATTTCATCCATGTTGACCATTTTGGGAAAGTTCGACAGGTCCGGAGTCATCGTTTTTCATCAGAAAATTGATTTTTTGGAGTGTTCCAAAAATGATTCAAAATGTCAATTGGATCGTGCCTCATGTTGAATAACCACTTTTGAAACCCCCACAGTGGCCAAAATTGTCATTTTTACAGAGCTTTGCTTACTCAAAAGCTTCCATTTTGACCAAGTTCAGGCACCGAAAGGACTTTAAACACACTTATTTTAGTTGAACAAGTCAAAATTCACATCCAACAGGCATTTAGAGTCAAAAGATGAAAAGTTAAAATTGCATCCATGTTGACCATTTTGGGAAAGTTCGACAGGTCCGGAGTCATCGTTTTTCATCAGAAAATTGATTTTTTGGAGTGTACCAAAAATGATTCTAAATGTCAATTGGATCGTGCCTCATGTTGAATAACCGCTTTTGAAATCCTCACAGTGACCAAAACTGCCATTTTTACAGAGCTTTGCTTACTTAAAAGCTTCCATTTTGACCAATTTCAGGCACCGAAATGACTTTAAACACACTTATTTTAGTTGAACAAGTCAAAATTCTCATCCAACAGGCATTTAGAGTCAAAAGATTAAAAGTTAAAATTTCATCCATATTGACCATTTTGGGAAAGTTCGACAGGTCCGGAGTCATCGTTTTTCATCAGAAAATTGATTTTTTGGAGTGTACCAAAAATGATTCAAAATGTCAATTGGATCGTGCCTCATGTTGAATAACCGCTTTTGAAACCCTCACAGTGACCAAAACTGCCATTTTTACAGAGCTTTGCTTACTTAAAAGCTTCCATTTTGACCAATTTCAGGCACCAAAATGACTTTAAACACACTAATTTTAGTTGAACAAGTCAAAATTCTCATCCAACAGGCATTTAGAGTCAAAAGATTAAAAGTTAAAATTTCATCCATATTGACCATTTTGGGAAAGTTCGACAGGTCCGGAGTCATCGTTTTTTATCAGAAAATTGATTTTTTGTAGTGTACCAAAAATGATTCAAAATGTCAATTGGATCGTGCCTCATGTTGAATATCCACTTTTGAAACCCTCACAGTGGCCAAAATTGTCATTTTTACAGAGCTTTGCTTACTCAAAAGCTTCCATTTTGACCAATATCAGGCTCCAAAATGACTTTAAACACACTTTTTTTTAGTTGAACAAGTCATAATTCACATCCAACAGTCATTTAGAGTCAAAAGAGTAAAAGTTAAAATTTCATCCATGTTGACCATTTTGGGAAATTTGACAGGTCCGGAGTCATCGTTTTTCATCAGAAAATTGATTTTTTGGAGTGTGCCAAAAATGATTCAAAATGTCAATTGGATCGTGCCTCATGTTGAATAACCACTTTTGAAACCCTCACAGTGGCCAAAATTGTCATTTTTACAGAGCATTGCTTACTCAAAAGCTTCCATTTTGACCAATTTCAGGCACCGAAAGGACTTTAAACACACTTATTTTAGTTGAACAAGTCATAATTCACATCCAACAGTCGTTTAGAGTCAAAAGATTAAAAGTTAAAATTTCATCCATGTTGACCATTTTGGGAAAGTTCGACAGGTCCGGAGTCATCGTTTTTCATCAGAAAATTGATTTTTTGGAGTTTACCAAAAATGATTCAAAATGTCAATTTGATCGTGCCTCATGTTGAATAACCACTTTTGAAACCCTCACAGTGGCCAAAATTGTCATTTTTACAGAGCTTTGCTTACTCAAAAGCTTCCATTTTGACCAATTTCAGGCACCGAAAGGACTTTAAACACACTTATTTTAGTTGAACAAGTCAAAATTCACATCCAACAGGCATTTAGAGTCAAAAGATTAAAAGTTAAAATTTCATCCATGTTGACCATTTTGGGAAAGTTCGACAGGTCCGGAGTCATCGTTTTTCATCAGAAAATTGATTTTTTGGAGTGTACCAAAAATGATTCAAAATGTCAATTGGATCGTGCCTCATGTTGAATATCCACTTTTGAAACCCTCACAGTGACCAAAATTGCCATTTTTACAGAGTTTTGCTTACTCAAAAGCTTCCATTTTGACCAATTTCAGGCACCGAAAGGACTTTAAACACACTTATTTTAGTTGAACAAGTCATAATTCACATCCAACAGTCATTTAGAGTCTAAGGATTAAATGTTAAAATTTCATCCATATTGACCATTTTGGGAAAGTTCGACAGGTCCGGAGTCATCGTTTTTCATCAGAAAATTGATTTTTTGGAGTGTACCAAAAATGATTCAAAATGTCAATTGGATCGTGCCTCATGTTGAATAACCACTATTGAAACCCTCACAGTGACCAAAATTGCCATTTTTACAGAGTTTTGCTTACTCAAAAGCTTCCATTTTGACCAATTTCAGGCACCGAAAGGACTTTAAACACACTTATTTTAGTTGAACAAGTCATAATTCACATCCAACAGTCATTTAGAGTCTAAAGATTAAATGTTAAAATTTCATCCATATTGACCATTTTGGGAAAGTTCGACAGGTCCGGAGTCATCGTTTTTCATCAGAAAATTGATTTTTTGGAGTGTACCAAAAATGATTCAAAATGTCAATTGGATCGTGCCTCATGTTGAATAACCGCTTTTGAAACCCTCACAGTGACCAAAATTGCCATTTTTACAGAGCTTTGCTTACTTAAAAGCTTCCATTATTACCAATTTCAGGCACCGAAATGACTTTAAACACACTTATTTTAGTTAAACAAGTCAAAATTTTCATCCAACAGGCATTTAGAGTCAAAAGATTAAAAGTTAAAATTTCATCATGTTGACCATTTTGGGAAAGTTCGACAGGTCCGGAGTCATCGTTTTTCATCAGAAAATTGATTTTTTGTAGTGTACCAAAAATGATTCAAAATGTCAATTGGATCGTGCCTCATGTTGAATAACCACTTTTGAAACCCTCACAGTGGCCAAAATTGTCATTTTTACAGAGCATTGCTTACTCAAAAGCTTCCATTTTGACCAATTTCAGGCACCGAAAGGACTTTAAACACACTTATTTTAGTTGAACAAGTCATAATTCACATCCAACAGTCATTTAGAGTCAAAAGATTCAAAGTTAAAATTTCATCCATGTTGACCATTTTGGGAAAGTTCGACAGGTCCGGAGTCATCGTTTTTCATCAGAAAATTGATTTTTTGGAGTGTTCCAAAAATGATTCAAAATGTCAATTGGATCGTGCCTCATGTTGAATAACCACTTTTGAAACCCCCACAGTGGCCAAAATTGTCATTTTTACAGAGCTTTGCTTACTCAAAAGCTTCCATTTTGACCAATTTCAGGCACCGAAAGGACTTTAAACACACTTATTTTAGTTGAACAAGTCAAAATTCACATCCAACAGGCATTTAGAGTCAAAAGATGAAAAGTTAAAATTGCATCCATGTTGACCATTTTGGGAAAGTTCGACAGGTCCGGAGTCATCGTTTTTCATCAGAAAATTGATTTTTTGGAGTGTACCAAAAATGATTCTAAATGTCAATTGGATCGTGCCTCATGTTGAATAACCGCTTTTGAAATCCTCACAGTGACCAAAACTGCCATTTTTACAGAGCTTTGCTTACTTAAAAGCTTCCATTTTGACCAATTTCAGGCACCGAAATGACTTTAAACACACTTATTTTAGTTGAACAAGTCAAAATTCTCATCCAACAGGCATTTAGAGTCAAAAGATTAAAAGTTAAAATTTCATCCATATTGACCATTTTGGGAAAGTTCGACAGGTCCGGAGTCATCGTTTTTCATCAGAAAATTGATTTTTTGGAGTGTACCAAAAATGATTCAAAATGTCAATTGGATCGTGCCTCATGTTGAATAACCGCTTTTGAAACCCTCACAGTGACCAAAACTGCCATTTTTACAGAGCTTTGCTTACTTAAAAGCTTCCATTTTGACCAATTTCAGGCACCGAAAGGACTTTAAACACACTTATTTTAGTTGAACAAGTCAAAATTCACATCCAACAGGCATTTAGAGTCAAAAGATTAAAAGTTAAAATTTCATCATGTTGACCATTTTGGGAAAGTTCGACAGGTCCGGAGTCATCGTTTTTCATCAGAAAATTGATTTTTTGTAGTGTACCAAAAATGATTCAAAATGTCAATTGGATCGTGCCTCATGTTGAATAACCGCTTTTGAAACCCTCACAGTGACCAAAACTGCCATTTTTACAGAGCTTTGCTTACTTAAAAGCTTCCATTTTGACCAATTTCAGGCACCGAAATGACTTTAAACACACTTATTTTAGTTGAACAAGTCAAAATTCTCATCCAACAGGCATTTAGAGTCAAAAGATTAAAAGTTAAAATTTCATCCATATTGACCATTTTGGGAAAGTTCGACAGGTCCGGAGTCATCGTTTTTCATCAGAAAATTGATTTTTTGGAGTGTACCAAAAATGATTCAAAATGTCAATTGGATCGTGCCTCATGTTGAATAACCGCTTTTGAAACCCTCACAGTGACCAAAACTGCCATTTTTACAGAGCTTTGCTTACTCAAAAGCTTCCATTTTGACCAATTTCAGGCACCGAAAGGACTTTAAACACACTTATTTTAGTTGAACAAGTCAAAATTCACATCCAACAGGCATTTAGAGTCAAAAGATTAAAAGTTAAAATTTCATCATGTTGACCATTTTGGGAAAGTTCGACAGGTCCGGAGTCATCGTTTTTCATCAGAAAATTGATTTTTTGTAGTGTACCAAAAATGATTCAAAATGTCAATTGGATCGTGCCTCATGTTGAATAACCACTTTTGAAACCCTCACAGTGGCCAAAATTGTCATTTTTACAGAGCATTGCTTACTCAAAAGCTTCCATTTTGACCAATTTCAGGCACCGAAAGGACTTTAAACACACTTATTTTAGTTGAACAAGTCATAATTCACATCCAACAGTCATTTAGAGTCAAAAGATTCAAAGTTAAAATTTCATCCATGTTGACCATTTTGGGAAAGTTCGACAGGTCCGGAGTCATCGTTTTTCATCAGAAAATTGATTTTTTGGAGTGTTCCAAAAATGATTCAAAATGTCAATTGGATCGTGCCTCATGTTGAATAACCACTTTTGAAACCCCCACAGTGGCCAAAATTGTCATTTTTACAGAGCTTTGCTTACTCAAAAGCTTCCATTTTGACCAATTTCAGGCACCGAAAGGACTTTAAACACACTTATTTTAGTTGAACAAGTCAAAATTCACATCCAACAGGCATTTAGAGTCAAAAGATGAAAAGTTAAAATTGCATCCATGTTGACCATTTTGGGAAAGTTCGACAGGTCCGGAGTCATCGTTTTTCATCAGAAAATTGATTTTTTGGAGTGTACCAAAAATGATTCTAAATGTCAATTGGATCGTGCCTCATGTTGAATAACCGCTTTTGAAATCCTCACAGTGACCAAAACTGCCATTTTTACAGAGCTTTGCTTACTTAAAAGCTTCCATTTTGACCAATTTCAGGCACCGAAATGACTTTAAACACACTTATTTTAGTTGAACAAGTCAAAATTCTCATCCAACAGGCATTTAGAGTCAAAAGATTAAAAGTTAAAATTTCATCCATATTGACCATTTTGGGAAAGTTCGACAGGTCCGGAGTCATCGTTTTTCATCAGAAAATTGATTTTTTGGAGTGTACCAAAAATGATTCAAAATGTCAATTGGATCGTGCCTCATGTTGAATAACCGCTTTTGAAACCCTCACAGTGACCAAAACTGCCATTTTTACAGAGCTTTGCTTACTTAAAAGCTTCCATTTTGACCAATTTCAGGCACCAAAATGACTTTAAACACACTAATTTTAGTTGAACAAGTCAAAATTCTCATCCAACAGGCATTTAGAGTCAAAAGATTAAAAGTTAAAATTTCATCCATATTGACCATTTTGGGAAAGTTCGACAGGTCCGGAGTCATCGTTTTTTATCAGAAAATTGATTTTTTGTAGTGTACCAAAAATGATTCAAAATGTCAATTGGATCGTGCCTCATGTTGAATATCCACTTTTGAAACCCTCACAGTGGCCAAAATTGTCATTTTTACAGAGCTTTGCTTTCTCAAAAGCTTCCATTTTGACCAATATCAGGCTCCAAAATGACTTTAAACACACTTTTTTTTAGTTGAACAAGTCATAATTCACATCCAACAGTCATTTAGAGTCAAAAGAGTAAAAGTTAAAATTTCATCCATGTTGACCATTTTGGGAAATTTGACAGGTCCGGAGTCATCGTTTTTCATCAGAAAATTGATTTTTTGGAGTGTGCCAAAAATGATTCAAAATGTCAATTGGATCGTGCCTCATGTTGAATAACCACTTTTGAAACCCTCACAGTGGCCAAAATTGTCATTTTTACAGAGCATTGCTTACTCAAAAGCTTCCATTTTGACCAATTTCAGGCACCGAAAGGACTTTAAACACACTTATTTTAGTTGAACAAGTCATAATTCACATCCAACAGTCGTTTAGAGTCAAAAGATTAAAAGTAAAAATTTCATCCATGTTGACCATTTTGGGAAAGTTCGACAGGTCCGGAGTCATCGTTTTTCATCAGAAAATTGATTTTTTGGAGTTTACCAAAAATGATTCGAAATGTCAATTTGATCGTGCCTCATGTTGAATAACCACTTTTGAAACCCTCACAGTGGCCAAAATTGTCATTTTTACAGAGCTTTGCTTACTCAAAAGCTTCCATTTTGACCAATTTCAGGCACCGAAATGACTTTAAACACACTTATTTTAGTTGAACAAGTCAAAATTCACATCCAACAGGCATTTAGAGTCAAAAGATTAAAAGTTAAAATTTCATCCATGTTGACCATTTTGGGAAAGTTCGACAGGTCCGGAGTCATCGTTTTTCATCAGAAAATTGATTTTTTGGAGTGTACCAAAAATGATTCAAAATGTCAATTGGATCGTGCCTCATGTTGAATATCCACTTTTGAAACCCTCACAGTGACCAAAATTGCCATTTTTACAGAGTTTTGCTTACTCAAAAGCTTCCATTTTGACCAATTTCAGGCACCGAAAGGACTTTAAACACACTTATTTTAGTTGAACAAGTCATAATTCACATCCAACAGTCATTTAGAGTCTAAGGATTAAATGTTAAAATTTCATCCATATTGACCATTTTGGGAAAGTTCGACAGGTCCGGAGTCATCGTTTTTCATCAGAAAATTGATTTTTTGGAGTGTACCAAAAATGATTCAAAATGTCAATTGGATCGTGCCTCATGTTGAATAACCACTATTGAAACCCTCACAGTGACCAAAATTGCCATTTTTACAGAGTTTTGCTTACTCAAAAGCTTCCATTTTGACCAATTTCAGGCACCGAAAGGACTTTAAACACACTTATTTTAGTTGAACAAGTCATAATTCACATCCAACAGTCATTTAGAGTCTAAAGATTAAATGTTAAAATTTCATCCATATTGACCATTTTGGGAAAGTTCGACAGGTCCGGAGTCATCGTTTTTCATCAGAAAATTGATTTTTTGGAGTGTACCAAAAATGATTCAAAATGTCAATTGGATCGTGCCTCATGTTGAATAACCGCTTTTGAAACCCTCACAGTGACCAAAATTGCCATTTTTACAGAGCTTTGCTTACTTAAAAGCTTCCATTTTGACCAATTTCAGGCACCGAAATGACTTTAAACACACTTATTTTAGTTAAACAAGTCAAAATTTTCATCCAACAGGCATTTAGAGTCAAAAGATTAAAAGTTAAAATTTCATCCATATTGACCATTTTGGGAAAGTTCGACAGGTCCGGAGTCATCGTTTTTCATCAGAAAATTGATTTTTTGGAGTGTACCAAAAATGATTCAAAATTTCAATTGGATTGTGCCTCATGTTGAATAACCACTTTTGAAACCCTCACAGTGACCAAAATTGTCATTTTTACAGAGCTTAGCTTATTCAAAAGCTTCCATTTTGACCAATTTCAGGCACCGAGAGGACTGTAAACACACTTATTTTAGTTGAACAAGTCAAAATTCACATCCAACAGGCATTTAGAGTCAAAAGATTAAAAGTTAACATTTCATCCATGTTGACCATTTTGGGAAAGTTCGACAGGTCCGGAGTCATCGTTTTTCATCGGAAAATCGATTTTTTGGAGTGTACCAGAAATGATTCTAAATTTCAATTGGATCGTGCCTCATGTTGAATAACCGCTTTTGAAACCCTCACAGTGACCAAAACTGCCATTTTTACAGAGCTTTGCTTACTCAAAAGCTTCCATTTTGACCAATTTCAGGCACCGAAATGACTTTAAACACACTTATTTTAGTTGAACAAGTCAAAATTCACATCCAACAGGCATTTACAGTCAAAAGAGTAAAAGTTAAAATTTCATCCATGTTGACCATTTTGGGAAATTCGACAGGTCCGGAGTCATCGTTTTTCATCAGAAAATTGATTTTTTGGAGTTTACCAAAAATGATTCAAAATGTCAATTGGATCGTGCCTCATGTTGAATAACCACTTTTGAAACCCTCACAGTGGCCAAAATTGTCATTTTTACAGAGCTTTGCTTACTCAAAAGCTTCCATTTTGACCAATTTCAGGCACCGAAAGGACTTTAAACACACTTATTTTAGTTGAACAAGTCAAAATTCACATCCAACAGGCATTTAGAGTCAAAAGATTAAAAGTTAAAATTTCATCCATGTTGACCATTTTGGGAAAGTTCGACAGGTCCGGAGTCATCGTTTTTCATCAGAAAATTAATTTTTTGGAGTGTACCAAAAATGATTCAAAATGTCAATTGGATCGTGCCTCATGTTGAATATCCACTTTTGAAACCCTCACAGTGACCAAAATTGCCATTTTTACAGAGTTTTGCTTACTCAAAAGCTTCCATTTTGACCAATTTCAGGCACCGAAAGGACTTTAAACACACTTATTTTAGTTGAACAAGTCATAATTCACATCCAACAGTCATTTAGAGTCTAAGGATTAAATGTTAAAATTTCATCCATATTGACCATTTTGGGAAAGTTCGACAGGTCCGGCCGGAGTCATCGTTTTTCATCAGAAAATAGATTTTTTGGAGTGTACCAAAAATGATTCAAAATGTCAATTGGATTGTGCCTCATGTTGAATAACCACTTTTGAAACCCTCACAGTGACCAAAATTGCCATTTTTACAGAGCTTAGCTTACTTAACAGCTTCCATTTTGACCAATTTCAGGCACCGAAATGACTTTAAACACACTTTTTTTAGTTGAACAAGTCAAAATTCACATCCAACAGGCATTTAGAGTCAAAAGATTAAAAGTTAAAATTTCATCCATGTTGACCATTTTGGGAAAGTTCGACAGGTCCGGAGTCATCGTTTTTCATCAGAACATTTATTTTTTGAGGTGTACCAAAAATGATTCAAAATGTCAATTGGATCGTGCCTCATGTTGAATAACCACTTTTGAAACCCTCACAGTGGCCAATATTGTCATTTTTACAGAGCTTTGCTTATTCAAAAGCTTCCATTTTGACCAATTTCAGGCACCGAGAGGACTGTAAACACACTTATTTTAGTTGAACAAGTCAAAATTCACATCCAACAGGCATTTAGAGTCAAAAGATTAAAAGTTAACATTTCATCCATGTTGACCATTTTGGGAAAGTTCGACAGGTCCGGAGTCATCGTTTTTCATCGGAAAATCGATTTTTTGGAGTGTACCAAAAATGATTCAAAATGTCAATTGGATCGTGCCTCATGTTGAATAACCACTTTTGAAACCCTCACAGTGGCCAAAATTGTCATGTTTACAGAGCATTGCTTACTCAAAAGCTTCCATTTTGACCAATTTCAGGCACCGAAAGGACTTTAAACACACTTATTTTAGTTGAACAAGTCATAATTCACATCCAACAGTCATTTAGAGTCAAAAGATTCAAAGTTAAAATTTCATCCATGTTGACCATTTTGGGAAAGTTCGACAGGTCCGGAGTCATCGTTTTTCATCAGAAAATTGATTTTTTGGAGTGTACCAAAAATGATTCTAAATTTCAATTGGATCGTGCCTCATGTTGAATAACCGCTTTTGAAACCCTCACAGTGACCAAAACTGCCATTTTTACAGAGCTTTGCTTACTCAAAAGCTTCCATTTTGACCAATTTCAGGCACCGAAATGACTTTAAACACACTTATTTTAGTTGAACAAGTCAAAATTCACATCCAACAGGCATTTACAGTCAAAAGAGTAAAAGTTAAAATTTCATCCATGTTGACCATTTTGGGAAATTCGACAGGTCCGGAGTCATCATTTTTCATCAGAAAATTGATTTTTTGGAGTGTGCCAAAAATGATTCAAAATGTCAATTGGATCGTGCCTCATGTTGAATAACCACTTTTGAAACCCTCACAGTGGCCAAAATTGTCATTTTTACAGAGCATTGCTTACTCAAAAGCTTCCATTTTGACCAATTTCAGGCACCGAAAGGACTTTAAACACACTTATTTTAGTTGAACAAGTCATAATTCACATCCAACAGTCGTTTAGAGTCAAAAGATTAAAAGTTAAAATTTCATCCATGTTGACCATTTTGGGAAAGTTCGACAGGTCCGGAGTCATCGTTTTTCATCAGAAAATTGATTTTTTGGAGTTTACCAAAAATGATTCAAAATGTCAATTGGATCGTGCCTCATGTTGAATAACCACTTTTGAAACCCTCACAGTGGCCAAAATTGTCATTTTTACAGAGCTTTGCTTACTCAAAAGCTTCCATTTTGACCAATTTGAGGCACCGAAAGGACTTTAAACACACTTATTTTAGTTGAACAAGTCAAAATTCACATCCAACAGGCATTTAGAGTCAAAAGATTAAAAGTTAAAATTTCATCCATGTTGACCATTTTGGGAAAGTTCGACAGGTCCGGAGTCATCGTTTTTCATAGGAAAATCGATTTTTTCGAGTGCACCAAAAATGATTCAAAATGTCAACTGGATTGTCCCTCATGTTGAATAACAACTTTTGAAACCCTCACAGTGACCAAAATTGGCATTTTTACAGAGTTTTGCTTACTCAAAAGCTTCCATTTTGAGCAATTTAAGTCACCAAAATGACTTTAAACACACTTATTTTAGTTGAACAAGTCATAATTCACATCCAACGGGCATTTAGAGTCAACAGATTAAAAGTTAAAATTTCATCATGTTGACCATTTTGGGAAAGTTCGAGAGGTCTGGAGTCATCGTTTTTCATCAGAAAATTGATTTTTTGGAGTGTACCAAAAATGATTAAAAATGTCAAATGGATCGTGCCTCATGTTGAATAACCACTTTTTAAACCCTCACAGTGGCCAAAATTGTCATTTTTACAGAGCATTGCTTACTCAAAAGCTTCCATTTTGACCAATTTCAGGCACCGAAAGGACTTTAAACACACTTATTTTAGTTGAACAAGTCAAAATTCACATCCAACAGGCATTTAGAGTCAAAAGATTAAAAGTTACAATTTCATCCATGTTGACCATTTTGGGAAAGTTTGACAGGTCCGGAGTCATCGTTTTTCATAGGAAAATCGTTTTTTTCGAGTGTACCAAAAATGATTCAAAATGTCAACTGGATTGTCCCTCATGTTGAATAACCACTTTTGAAACCCTCACAGTGACCAAAATTGCCATTTTTACAGAGTTTTTCTTACTCAAAAGCTTCCATTTTGAGCAATTTAAGTCACCGAAATGACTTTAAACACACTTATTTTAGTTGAACAAGTCATAATTCACATCCAACAGTCATTTAGGGTCAAAAGATTAAAAGTAAAAATTTCATCCATGTTGACCATTTTGGAAAAGTTCGACAGGTCCGGAGTCATCGTTTTTCATCAGAAAATTGATTTTTTGGAGTGTACCAAAAATGATTCAAAATGTCAATTGGATCGTGCCTCATGTTGAATATCCACTTTTGAAACCCTCACAGTGGCCAAAATTGTCATTTTTACAGAGCTTTGCTTACTCAAAAGCTTCCATTTTGACCAATTTCAGGCACCGAAAGGACTTTAAACACACTTATTTTAGTTGAACAAGTCAAAATTCACATCCAACAGGCATTTAGAGTCAAAAGATTAAAAGTTAAAATTTCATCCATGTTGACCATTTTGGGAAAGTTCGACAGGTCCGGAGTCATCCTTTTTCATAGGAAAATCGATTTTTTCGAGTGCACCAAAAATGATTCAAAATGTCAACTGGATTGTCCCTCATGTTGAATAACAACTTTTGAAACCCTCACAGTGACCAAAATTGGCATTTTTACAGAGTTTTGCTTACTCAAAAGCTTCCATTTTGAGCAATTTAAGTCACCAAAATGACTTTAAACACACTTATTTTAGTTGAACAAGTCATAATTCACATCCAACAGTCATTTAGGGTCAAAAGATTAAAAGTTAAAATTTCATCCATGTTGACCATTCTGGAAAAGTTCGACAGGTCCGGAGTCATTGTTTTTCATCAGAAAATTTATTTTTTGGAGTGTACCAAAAATGATTCAAAATGTCAATTGGATCGTGCCTCATGTTGAATAACCACTTTTGAAACCCTCACAGTGACCAAAATTGCCATTTTCACAGAGTTTTGCTTACTCAAAAGCTTCCATTTTTACCAATTTCAGGCACCGAAAGGACTTTAAACACACTTATTTTAGTTGAACATGTCAAAATTCACATCCAACGGGCATTTAGAGTCAACAGATTAAAAGTTAAAATTTCATCATGTTGACCATTTTGGGAAAGTTCGAGAGGTCTGGAGTCATCGTTTTTCATTAGAAAATTGATTTTTTGGAGTGTACCAAAAATGATTCAAAATGTCAATTGGATCGTGCCTCATGTTGAATAACCACTTTTTAAACCCTCACAGTGGCCAAAATTGTCATTTTTACAGAGCATTGCTTACTCAAAAGCTTCCATTTTGACCAATTTCAGGCACCGAAAGGACTTTAAACACACTTATTTTAGTTGAACAAGTCATAATTGACATCCAACAGTCATTTAGAGTCAAAAGATTCAAAGTTAAAATTTCATCCATGTTGACCATTTTGGGAAAGTTCGACAGGTCCGGAGTCATCGTTTTTCATCAGAAAATTGATTTTTTGGAGTGTTCCAAAAATGATTCAAAATGTCAATTGGATCGTGCCTCATGTTGAATAACCACTTTTGAAACCCTCACAGTGGCCAAAATGGTCATTTTTACAGAGCTTTGCTTACTCAAAAGCTTCCATTTTGACCAATTTCAGGCACCAAAAGGACTTTATACACACTTATTTTAGTTGAACAAGTCATAATTCACATCCAACAGTCGTTTAGAGTCAAAAGATTAAAAGTTAAAATTTCATCCATGTTGACCATTTTGGGAAAGTTCGACAGGTCCGGAGTCATCGTTTTTCATCAGAAAATTGTTTTTTTGGAGTTTACCAAAAATGATTCAAAATGTCAATTGGATCGTGCCTCATGTTGAATATCCACTTTTGAAACCCTCACAGTGGCCAAAATTGTCATTTTTACAGAGCATTGCTTACTCAAAAGCTTCCATTTTGACCAATTTCAGGCACCGAAAGGACTTTAAACACACTTATTTTAGTTGAACAAGTCAAAATTCACATCCAACTGGCATTTAGAGTCAAAAGATTAAAAGTTAAAATTTCATCCATGTTGACCATTTTGGGAAAGTTCGACAGGTCCGGAGTCATCGTTTTTCATAGGAAAATCGATTTTTTCGAGTGCACCAAAAATGATTCAAAATGTCAACTGGATTGTCCCTCATGTTGAATAACAACTTTTGAAACCCTCACAGTGTCCAAAATTGCCATTTTTACAGAGTTTTGCTTACTCAAAAGCTTTCATTTTTACCAATTTCAGGCACCGAAAGGACTTTAAACACACTTATTTTAGTTGAACATGTCAAAATTCACATCCAACGGGCATTTAGAGTCAACAGATTAAAAGTTAAAATGTCATCATGTTGACCATTTTGGGAAAGTTCGAGAGGTCCGGAGTCATCGTTTTTCATCAGAAAATTGATTTTTTGGAGTGTTCCAAAAATGATTCAAAATGTCAATTGGATCGTGCCTCATGTTGAATAACCACTTTTGAAACCCTCACAGTGGCCAAAATGGTCATTTTTACAGAGCTTTGCTTACTCAAAAGCTTCAATTTTGACCAATTTCAGGCACCGAAAGGACTTTAAACACACTTATTTTAGTTGAACAAGTCAAAATTCACATCCAACGGGCATTTAGAGTCAAAAGATTAAAAGTTAAAATTTCATCCATATTGACCATTTTGGGAAAGTTCGACAGGTCCGGAGTCATCGTTTTTCATCAGAAAATAGATTTTTTGGAGTGTACCAAAAATGATTCAAAATGTCAATTGGATTGTGCCTCATGTTGAATAACCACTTTTGAAACCCTCACAGTGACCAAAATTGCCATTTTTACAGAGCTTAGCTTACTTAACAGCTTCCATTTTGACCAATTTCAGGCACCGAAATGACTTTAAACACACTTTTTTTAGTTGAACAAGTCAAAATTCACATCCAACAGGCATTTAGAGTCAAAAGATTAAAAGTTAAAATTTCATCCATGTTGACCATTTTGGGAAAGTTCGACAGGTCCGGAGTCATCGTTTTTCATCAGAACATTTATTTTTTGAAGTGTACCAAAAATGATTCAAAATGTCAATTGGATCGTGCCTCATGTTGAATAACCACTTTTGAAACCCTCACAGTGGCCAAAATTGTCATTTTTACAGAGCTTTGCTTATTCAAAAGCTTCCATTTTGACCAATTTCAGGCACCGAGAGGACTGTAAACACACTTATTTTAGTTGAACAAGTCAAAATTCACATCCAACAGGCATTTAGAGTCAAAGATTAAAAGTTAACATTTCATCCATGTTGACCATTTTGGGAAAGTTCGACAGGTCCGGAGTCATCGTTTTTCATCGGAAAATCGATTTTTTGGAGTGTACCAAAAATGATTCAAACTGTCAACTGGATTGTGCCTCATGTTGAATAACCACTTTTGAAACCTTCACAATGACCAAAATTGCCATTTTTACAGAGTTTTGCTTACTCAAAAGCTTCCATTTTGACCAATTTCAGGCACTGAAAGGACTTTAAACACACTTATTTTAGTTGAACAAGTCAAAATTCACATCCAACAGTCATTTAGAGTCAAAAGATTCAAAGTTAAAATTTCATCCATGTTGACCATTTTGGGAAAGTTC
This sequence comes from Lissotriton helveticus, assembly GCF_964261635.1. Lineage (NCBI taxonomy): Eukaryota > Metazoa > Chordata > Amphibia > Caudata > Salamandridae > Lissotriton > Lissotriton helveticus. The sequence continues at coordinate 341,873,722 of NC_136072.1, forward strand.
GACAGGTCCGGAGTCATCGTTTTTCATCAGAAAATTGATTTTTTGGAGTGTACCAAAAATGATTCTAAATTTCAATTGGATCGTGCCTCATGTTGAATAACCGCTTTTGAAACCCTCACAGTGACCAAAACTGCCATTTTTACAGAGCTTTGCTTACTCAAAAGCTTCCATTTTGACCAATTTCAGGCACCGAAATGACTTTAAACACACTTATTTTAGTTGAACAAGTCAAAATTCACATCCAACAGGCATTTACAGTCAAAAGAGTAAAAGTTAAAATTTCATCCATGTTGACCATTTTGGGAAATTCGACAGGTCCGGAGTCATCGTTTTTCATCAGAAAATTGATTTTTTGGAGTGTGCCAAAAATGATTCAAAATGTCAATTGGATCGTGCCTCATGTTGAATAACCACTTTTGAAACCCTCACAGTGGCCAAAATTGTCATTTTTACAGAGCTTTGCTTACTCAAAAGCTTCCATTTTGACCAATTTCAGGCACCGAAAGGACTTTAAACACACTTATTTTAGTTGAACAAGTCAAAATTCACATCCAACAGGCATTTAGAGTCAAAAGATTAAAAGTTAAAATTTCATCCATGTTGACCATTTTGGGAAAGTTCGACAGGTCCGGAGTCATCGTTTTTCATCAGAAAATTGATTTTTTGGAGTGTACCAAAAATGATTCAAAATGTCAATTGGATCGTGCCTCATGTTGAATATCCACTTTTGAAACCCTCACAGTGACCAAAATTGCCATTTTTACAGAGTTTTGCTTACTCAAAAGCTTCCATTTTGACCAATTTCAGGCACCGAAAGGACTTTAAACACACTTATTTTAGTTGAACAAGTCATAATTCACATCCAACAGTCATTTAGAGTCTAAGGATTAAATGTTAAAATTTCATCCATATTGACCATTTTGGGAAAGTTCGACAGGTCCGGAGTCATCGTTTTTCATCAGAAAATAGATTTTTTGGAGTGTACCAAAAATGATTCAAAATGTCAATTGGATTGTGCCTCATGTTGAATAACCACTTTTGAAACCCTCACAGTGACCAAAATTGCCATTTTTACAGAGCTTAGCTTACTTAACAGCTTCCATTTTGACCAATTTCAGGCACCGAAATGACTTTAAACACACTTTTTTTAGTTGAACAAGTCAAAATTCACATCCAACAGGCATTTAGAGTCAAAAGATTAAAAGTTAAAATTTCATCCATGTTGACCATTTTGGGAAAGTTCGACAGGTCCGGAGTCATCGTTTTTCATCAGAACATTTATTTTTTGAAGTGTACCAAAAATGATTCAAAATGTCAATTGGATCGTGCCTCATGTTGAATAACCACTTTTGAAACCCTCACAGTGGCCAAAATTGTCATTTTTACAGAGCTTTGTTCACCACTGCATCAGTGCAGGTCGCGCTGCCGGCTGGCTGCTATTTTAATTAACCCTTAGCCTATTTTGGTTGCTTATTCTTTTTTATCCCCTGATTTTACTTACCGCTTTGCAGGGCCTGTGTCCCCTCACTTGCATATAAATTGTGGAAACTACACCGCCATTTGGCGGGTCCGGGTCCCGGGGCTGGAGACTGGTGGGCGCCATCTTTGTTTGGGGTGAGTGTGTGCTTGCGCGGGCGCCATCTTGGAGCGTCCTGACGCTCGAGGTGGTTTGGGAGACGCCTATTTAAGGCGGGCTCGCTTTGCCACTCGTTCTGTTCACCACTGCATCAGTGCAGGTCGCGCTGCCGGCTGGCTGCTATTTTAATTAACCCTTAGCCTATTTTGGTTGCTTATTCTTTTTTATCCCCTGATTTTACTTACCGCTTTGCAGGGCCTGTGTCCCCTCACTTGCATATAAATTGTGGAAACTACACCGCCATTTGGCGGGTCCGGGTCCCGGGGCTGGAGACTGGTGGGCGCCATCTTTGTTTGGGGTGAGTGTGTGCTTGCGCGGGCGCCATCTTGGAGCGTCCTGACGCTCGAGGTGGTTTGGGAGACGCCTATTTAAGGCGGGCTCGCTTTGCCACTCGTTCTGTTCACCACTGCATCAGTGCAGGTCGCGCTGCCGGCTGGCTGCTATTTTAATTAACCCTTAGCCTATTTTGGTTGCTTATTCTTTTTTATCCCCTGATTTTACTTACCGCTTTGCAGGGCCTGTGTCCCCTCACTTGCATATAAATTGTGGAAACTACACCGCCATTTGGCGGGTCCGGGTCCCGGGGCTGGAGACTGGTGGGCGCCATCTTTGTTTGGGGTGAGTGTGTGCTTGCGCGGGCGCCATCTTGGAGCGTCCTGACGCTCGAGGTGGTTTGGGAGACGCCTATTTAAAGTCGTCCTCTTCCGCGCAGCGGAAACGCGCAGAGGGACGCCGTCGCTTAGCCGGAGTCGTGCCAGAGTCCTGCCTGTCTGCGCTCGTCCGCGTCGAGGTAGCGGGCGCGGGCTATGGACTCTGGCCCCCTGCCACGGCAACACGATGTGTAATATCGTTCCGTGTAAGTACGACCGTGCTAGTATTCTCGCTGTACGAGATACTCTTCCAGTATGTAAGCATGTCCCATTATTTCCTCTCTCGGGACCTTATGACTGTTCCTGTGGCTGGTTTTCTTTGACCGCACCCACGGGGGTGCGTTCTGTGCCAGGGACTGCTTACGGCACTCATACAGATCGCACTGAGCAAGTCCTAAACGTGTGGAGCCTGAATGTCAGATCTTTGGTCAAGCACTATCAATTCCTTCGGGATATGATAGATTCGGATTCTCCAGATATCATCTTTTTGACCGAAACTTGGCTACAAGATGCTGACACCGCCATTATAAATCTGGCCTTCCCCTCCACCTATACGGTGTTTACACTGAACCGTACAACTAGGGGAGGTGGTATCGCCATGGCGATTAAATCCTGCCTATCGGCTGAATGGAAGCCTCAGAACCTTCCCATGTGTGAAAGCGCCTCCTTTAAGGTAAGGATAAGCCATCACTTCACCTTTAGTGGCATCCTTATCTATCGCCCACCTGGGAACGATACCGTCTTTAAGTCCGCACTGGTAGATGTGGTCAGCTCGCTAGTCTCTAGCTGTGCTAATTTTAACATCGTAGGGGACTTAAACATTCACTTCGATCTGATGTCTTCTTCTCCTATTAGCTCTCTGCTAGCGGATCTTGAAGCGATGCAACTTAACCAACTAGTTACCTCCCCCACCCACATAGGAGGACACATACTTGATCCCTTCTTTACCACCTTAATCCGGGCCAAAACATCTGTCCCGTTGGCGGTGGGTTGGACGGACCATATGTTGGTTAAAGTGGCGTGTCCCTTAGATAATCCACAATTGAAACCTGTGGATAAACAGATCCTCAAGCGTAGCTGGCGGAAACTCAAGCTGGAGGAATTTGTTGGGATATTGGAGGCACAGCCCTTAGGCAAACTGCAGAATGTGGAACAGGGCTACGAACAGTTCTGTAACTGGGTTCTCACGGCCCTCGATTCTCTTATACCTCTGCGCTGGTCTAAATGTCATGCTAAGACCCGCAGTCCCTGGTATAATGAAAACCTTGCCGAGCTTAAAAGAACGTGCCGGCAAGCTGAGAGAGCCTGGAGGAAATCCTTTGATCCCATGTTAAAATCACTGTACTTTGCCCAGCTCAAAAACTATCACAGAGCCATCTGTCAAACTCGGGCAGCTTATTATGCTACTGAGTTCTCCAATAGTTCCAATCCCTCCAAGCTTATCTTCAAGGTACTTAAAGATCTGATGGGGAAACGGGCCACCTCGATAGAAATCTGCACGGATTCACACTGTGAGAGCCTGGCATCCTTCTTCGTGGAGAAGGTGCAGGCAATCTACCGAGGTTTTACATCTTCCGTCCCCGCGGAGGCTCCGAGTACTGTGAAGACTTTGGTTGTGGAGACCTTGTCCTTCTTGCCGGCTATGTCTGTTGAGGTATTTGACACTCTAAGCCTCAAAATTAAATCTGGCTCTCCCTTAGATCCATTGAAGCCGGAGTTCTTCACTCTTCTCCCGCCGCTGTGTCGTGAGCCCATCCTGGATCTTATCAATCTTTCCCTTACTGAGGGCGTGGTTCCTCCATCCTGGAAGCAAGCTGTGGTCAGCCCTATTTTGAAGAAACCCAATCTTGACCCCTTGCTCCCGGAAAATTACCGGCCCATCTCCCTCCTGCCTTGGACCGCAAAGGTCACTGAGGCACACGTGAATACCATTCTGTCTACCCATCTCTCTCGTAATAACATTCTTGACGAGAGTCAAAATGGGTTCCGCACTCAACACAGCACTGAAACGGCCCTGCTCTTCATGACCGAGCACTTGCGGTCAGTGCTGGATGCGGGGCAGACAGCGGCGCTCCTGCTGTTAGACCTGAGCGCCGCATTTGACACGGTGTCTCATGACATTTTAGTGCGGCGTTTGGAGGAAGTGGGTATCGGAGGGAAAGCTCTTGAGTGGTTCCGCTCCTTCCTTTCGGACCGGTGTTTTAAAGTGGCCATTCCACCTGGCCAGTCCTCGTTCCACTCTCTCGGTCTGGGAGTTCCCCAGGGCTCCGCTTTAAGTCCTACACTGTTCAATCTGTATGTGAAACCGCTGGCTGCTGTCGTCAGGGAATGTGGCCTTACCATGACATCGTACGCCGACGACACGCAGCTGGCGGTAACACTTAGCGGAGACCCTGAGGTGAATGCGCCCAGATTTCGAGCTGGACTTATAGCTGTGGCTAAGTGGATGCGTTGCAACTGCTTACAGCTTAACGCTAAAAAAACCGAGGTCCTGATTCTAGGGAGGCAGACGGAACTTTGGGGAGACCAGTGGTGGCCTCCCGAACTGGGGGTCTCTCCCACTCCAGCGGCCGAAGTTAAAAACCTGGGGGTGTGGCTGGATTCCCATCTTTCTTTTGCCAGCCATACGAAGAGGGTAGCAGCTACCTGTTTTGGTATCCTGCGGGGACTGAGGCCTGTCCTTAAGTTCTTCGACCCCCCCACGCGGCAACTGGTGGTTCAGGCCTCCATCTTGTCGCGATTGGACTACGGGAGCGCTTTGCTACTTGGAGTGAACCAGGCTGAGGCTTCTAGGCTTCAGATTGTGCAGAATGCTGCTGCACGTGCCATTGTGGGCCTTCCGAGGCGGTGTTCTGTTTCCACTGTTCTGACTTCCCTTCATTGGCTTCCGGTCAGACAGAGAATCAAATTTAAGGCTCTCTGTCTGACATTTAAGATTCTGAAGCTTTCCTCCCCTCCTGCCCTTGCGGGCCTTATTGCTCCGTATCTGCCCACACGTTCCCTCAGGTCTGAATCTCACCACCTGGCGATTAAGCCTAGGTTCAGACTGAGTAGGATGGGAGGGCGCTCCTTTCGCGTTCTGGCAGTTGACCTATGGAATTCTCTCCCTGTACACATCCGTGCCCTGGATAGTCTTATTCTTTTCAGGCGCGCTATTAAAACCCACCTGTTCGCTTCTGGCAATTGATCTCCTCTTTCCCCGGCTCTGATCTCTTGTGTTGTGGTATCTGGACAGGCGCCAGGACGCCCCTTCGCTGGGGCAGCTGTGCGCCGAATAAAAGTTATTAACATAACATAACATAACATTCAAAAGCTTCCATTTTGACCAATTTCAGGCACCGAGAGGACTGTAAACACACTTATTTTAGTTGAACATGTCAAAATTCACATCCAACAGGCATTTAGAGTCAAAAGATTAAAAGTTAACATTTCATCCATGTTGACCATTTTGGGAAAGTTCGACAGGTCCGGAGTCATCGTTTTTCATCAGAAAATTGTTTTTTTGGAGTTTACCAAAAATGATTCAAAATGTCAATTGGATCGTGCCTCATGTTGAATATCCACTTTTGAAACCCTCACAGTGGCCAAAATTGTCATTTTTACAGAGCATTGCTTACTCAAAAGCTTCCATTTTGACCAATTTCAGGCACCGAAAGGACTTTAAACACACTTATTTTAGTTGAACAAGTCAAAATTCACATCCAACTGGCATTTAGAGTCAAATGATTAAAAGTTAAAATTTCATCCATGTTGACCATTTTGGGAAAGTTCGACAGGTCCGGAGTCATCGTTTTTCATCAGAACATTTATTTTTTGAAGTGTACCAAAAATGATTCAAAATGTCAATTGGATCGTGCCTCATGTTGAATAACCACTTTTGAAACCCTCACAGTGGCCAAAATTGTCATTTTTACAGAGCTTTGCTTATTCAAAAGCTTCCATTTTGACCAATTTCAGGCACCGAGAGGACTGTAAACACACTTATTTTAGTTGAACAAGTCAAAATTCACATCCAACAGGCATTTAGAGTCAAAGATTAAAAGTTAACATTTCATCCATGTTGACCATTTTGGGAAAGTTCGACAGGTCCGGAGTCATCGTTTTTCATCGGAAAATCGATTTTTTGGAGTGTACCAAAAATGATTCAAACTGTCAACTGGATTGTGCCTCATGTTGAATAACCACTTTTGAAACCCTCACAATGACCAAAATTGCCATTTTTACAGAGTTTTGCTTACTCAAAAGCTTCCATTTTGACCAATTTCAGGCACTGAAAGGACTTTAAACACACTTATTTTAGTTGAACAAGTCAAAATTCACATCCAACAGTCATTTAGAGTCAAAAGATTCAAAGTTAAAATTTCATCCATGTTGACCATTTTGGGAAAGTTCGACAGGTCCGGAGTCATCGTTTTTCATCAGAAAATTGATTTTTTGGAGTGTACCAAAAATGATTCTAAATTTCAATTGGATCGTGCCTCATGTTGAATAACCGCTTTTGAAACCCTCACAGTGACCAAAACTGCCATTTTTACAGAGCTTTGCTTACTCAAAAGCTTCCATTTTGACCAATTTCAGGCACCGAAATGACTTTAAACACACTTATTTTAGTTGAACAAGTCAAAATTCACATCCAACAGGCATTTACAGTCAAAAGAGTAAAAGTTAAAATTTCATCCATGTTGACCATTTTGGGAAATTCGACAGGTCCGGAGTCATCGTTTTTCATCAGAAAATTGATTTTTTGGAGTGTGCCAAAAATGATTCAAAATGTCAATTGGATCGTGCCTCATGTTGAATAACCACTTTTGAAACCCTCACAGTGGCCAAAATTGTCATTTTTACAGAGCTTTGCTTACTCAAAAGCTTCCATTTTGACCAATTTCAGGCACCGAAAGGACTTTAAACACACTTATTTTAGTTGAACAAGTCAAAATTCACATCCAACAGGCATTTAGAGTCAAAAGATTAAAAGTTAAAATTTCATCCATGTTGACCATTTTGGGAAAGTTCGACAGGTCCGGAGTCATCGTTTTTCATCAGAAAATTGATTTTTTGGAGTGTACCAAAAATGATTCAAAATGTCAATTGGATCGTGCCTCATGTTGAATATCCACTTTTGAAACCCTCACAGTGACCAAAATTGCCATTTTTACAGAGTTTTGCTTACTCAAAAGCTTCCATTTTGACCAATTTCAGGCACCGAAAGGACTTTAAACACACTTATTTTAGTTGAACAAGTCATAATTCACATCCAACAGTCATTTAGAGTCTAAGGATTAAATGTTAAAATTTCATCCATATTGACCATTTTGGGAAAGTTCGACAGGTCCGGAGTCATCGTTTTTCATCAGAAAATAGATTTTTTGGAGTGTACCAAAAATGATTCAAAATGTCAATTGGATTGTGCCTCATGTTGAATAACCACTTTTGAAACCCTCACAGTGACCAAAATTGCCATTTTTACAGAGCTTAGCTTACTTAACAGCTTCCATTTTGACCAATTTCAGGCACCGAAATGACTTTAAACACACTTTTTTTAGTTGAACAAGTCAAAATTCACATCCAACAGGCATTTAGAGTCAAAAGATTAAAAGTTAAAATTTCATCCATGTTGACCATTTTGGGAAAGTTCGACAGGTCCGGAGTCATCGTTTTTCATCAGAACATTTATTTTTTGAAGTGTACCAAAAATGATTCAAAATGTCAATTGGATCGTGCCTCATGTTGAATAACCACTTTTGAAACCCTCACAGTGGCCAAAATTGTCATTTTTACAGAGCTTTGTTCACCACTGCATCAGTGCAGGTCGCGCTGCCGGCTGGCTGCTATTTTAATTAACCCTTAGCCTATTTTGGTTGCTTATTCTTTTTTATCCCCTGATTTTACTTACCGCTTTGCAGGGCCTGTGTCCCCTCACTTGCATATAAATTGTGGAAACTACACCGCCATTTGGCGGGTCCGGGTCCCGGGGCTGGAGACTGGTGGGCGCCATCTTTGTTTGGGGTGAGTGTGTGCTTGCGCGGGCGCCATCTTGGAGCGTCCTGACGCTCGAGGTGGTTTGGGAGACGCCTATTTAAGGCGGGCTCGCTTTGCCACTCGTTCTGTTCACCACTGCATCAGTGCAGGTCGCGCTGCCGGCTGGCTGCTATTTTAATTAACCCTTAGCCTATTTTGGTTGCTTATTCTTTTTTATCCCCTGATTTTACTTACCGCTTTGCAGGGCCTGTGTCCCCTCACTTGCATATAAATTGTGGAAACTACACCGCCATTTGGCGGGTCCGGGTCCCGGGGCTGGAGACTGGTGGGCGCCATCTTTGTTTGGGGTGAGTGTGTGCTTGCGCGGGCGCCATCTTGGAGCGTCCTGACGCTCGAGGTGGTTTGGGAGACGCCTATTTAAGGCGGGCTCGCTTTGCCACTCGTTCTGTTCACCACTGCATCAGTGCAGGTCGCGCTGCCGGCTGGCTGCTATTTTAATTAACCCTTAGCCTATTTTGGTTGCTTATTCTTTTTTATCCCCTGATTTTACTTACCGCTTTGCAGGGCCTGTGTCCCCTCACTTGCATATAAATTGTGGAAACTACACCGCCATTTGGCGGGTCCGGGTCCCGGGGCTGGAGACTGGTGGGCGCCATCTTTGTTTGGGGTGAGTGTGTGCTTGCGCGGGCGCCATCTTGGAGCGTCCTGACGCTCGAGGTGGTTTGGGAGACGCCTATTTAAAGTCGTCCTCTTCCGCGCAGCGGAAACGCGCAGAGGGACGCCGTCGCTTAGCCGGAGTCGTGCCAGAGTCCTGCCTGTCTGCGCTCGTCCGCGTCGAGGTAGCGGGCGCGGGCTATGGACTCTGGCCCCCTGCCACGGCAACACGATGTGTAATATCGTTCCGTGTAAGTACGACCGTGCTAGTATTCTCGCTGTACGAGATACTCTTCCAGTATGTAAGCATGTCCCATTATTTCCTCTCTCGGGACCTTATGACTGTTCCTGTGGCTGGTTTTCTTTGACCGCACCCACGGGGGTGCGTTCTGTGCCAGGGACTGCTTACGGCACTCATACAGATCGCACTGAGCAAGTCCTAAACGTGTGGAGCCTGAATGTCAGATCTTTGGTCAAGCACTATCAATTCCTTCGGGATATGATAGATTCGGATTCTCCAGATATCATCTTTTTGACCGAAACTTGGCTACAAGATGCTGACACCGCCATTATAAATCTGGCCTTCCCCTCCACCTATACGGTGTTTACACTGAACCGTACAACTAGGGGAGGTGGTATCGCCATGGCGATTAAATCCTGCCTATCGGCTGAATGGAAGCCTCAGAACCTTCCCATGTGTGAAAGCGCCTCCTTTAAGGTAAGGATAAGCCATCACTTCACCTTTAGTGGCATCCTTATCTATCGCCCACCTGGGAACGATACCGTCTTTAAGTCCGCACTGGTAGATGTGGTCAGCTCGCTAGTCTCTAGCTGTGCTAATTTTAACATCGTAGGGGACTTAAACATTCACTTCGATCTGATGTCTTCTTCTCCTATTAGCTCTCTGCTAGCGGATCTTGAAGCGATGCAACTTAACCAACTAGTTACCTCCCCCACCCACATAGGAGGACACATACTTGATCCCTTCTTTACCACCTTAATCCGGGCCAAAACATCTGTCCCGTTGGCGGTGGGTTGGACGGACCATATGTTGGTTAAAGTGGCGTGTCCCTTAGATAATCCACAATTGAAACCTGTGGATAAACAGATCCTCAAGCGTAGCTGGCGGAAACTCAAGCTGGAGGAATTTGTTGGGATATTGGAGGCACAGCCCTTAGGCAAACTGCAGAATGTGGAACAGGGCTACGAACAGTTCTGTAACTGGGTTCTCACGGCCCTCGATTCTCTTATACCTCTGCGCTGGTCTAAATGTCATGCTAAGACCCGCAGTCCCTGGTATAATGAAAACCTTGCCGAGCTTAAAAGAACGTGCCGGCAAGCTGAGAGAGCCTGGAGGAAATCCTTTGATCCCATGTTAAAATCACTGTACTTTGCCCAGCTCAAAAACTATCACAGAGCCATCTGTCAAACTCGGGCAGCTTATTATGCTACTGAGTTCTCCAATAGTTCCAATCCCTCCAAGCTTATCTTCAAGGTACTTAAAGATCTGATGGGGAAACGGGCCACCTCGATAGAAATCTGCACGGATTCACACTGTGAGAGCCTGGCATCCTTCTTCGTGGAGAAGGTGCAGGCAATCTACCGAGGTTTTACATCTTCCGTCCCCGCGGAGGCTCCGAGTACTGTGAAGACTTTGGTTGTGGAGACCTTGTCCTTCTTGCCGGCTATGTCTGTTGAGGTATTTGACACTCTAAGCCTCAAAATTAAATCTGGCTCTCCCTTAGATCCATTGAAGCCGGAGTTCTTCACTCTTCTCCCGCCGCTGTGTCGTGAGCCCATCCTGGATCTTATCAATCTTTCCCTTACTGAGGGCGTGGTTCCTCCATCCTGGAAGCAAGCTGTGGTCAGCCCTATTTTGAAGAAACCCAATCTTGACCCCTTGCTCCCGGAAAATTACCGGCCCATCTCCCTCCTGCCTTGGACCGCAAAGGTCACTGAGGCACACGTGAATACCATTCTGTCTACCCATCTCTCTCGTAATAACATTCTTGACGAGAGTCAAAATGGGTTCCGCACTCAACACAGCACTGAAACGGCCCTGCTCTTCATGACCGAGCACTTGCGGTCAGTGCTGGATGCGGGGCAGACAGCGGCGCTCCTGCTGTTAGACCTGAGCGCCGCATTTGACACGGTGTCTCATGACATTTTAGTGCGGCGTTTGGAGGAAGTGGGTATCGGAGGGAAAGCTCTTGAGTGGTTCCGCTCCTTCCTTTTGGACCGGTGTTTTAAAGTGGCCATTCCACCTGGCCAGTCCTCGTTCCACTCTCTCGGTCTGGGAGTTCCCCAGGGCTCCGCTTTAAGTCCTACACTGTTCAATCTGTATGTGAAACCGCTGGCTGCTGTCGTCAGGGAATGTGGCCTTACCATGACATCGTACGCCGACGACACGCAGCTGGCGGTAACACTTAGCGGAGACCCTGAGGTGAATGCGCCCAGATTTCGAGCTGGACTTATAGCTGTGGCTAAGTGGATGCGTTGCAACTGCTTACAGCTTAACGCTAAAAAAACCGAGGTCCTGATTCTAGGGAGGCAGACGGAACTTTGGGGAGACCAGTGGTGGCCTCCCGAACTGGGGGTCTCTCCCACTCCAGCGGCCGAAGTTAAAAACCTGGGGGTGTGGCTGGATTCCCATCTTTCTTTTGCCAGCCATACGAAGAGGGTAGCAGCTACCTGTTTTGGTATCCTGCGGGGACTGAGGCCTGTCCTTAAGTTCTTCGACCCCCCCACGCGGCAACTGGTGGTTCAGGCCTCCATCTTGTCGCGATTGGACTACGGGAGCGCTTTGCTACTTGGAGTGAACCAGGCTGAGGCTTCTAGGCTTCAGATTGTGCAGAATGCTGCTGCACGTGCCATTGTGGGCCTTCCGAGGCGGTGTTCTGTTTCCACTGTTCTGACTTCCCTTCATTGGCTTCCGGTCAGACAGAGAATCAAATTTAAGGCTCTCTGTCTGACATTTAAGATTCTGAAGCTTTCCTCCCCTCCTGCCCTTGCGGGCCTTATTGCTCCGTATCTGCCCACACGTTCCCTCAGGTCTGAATCTCACCACCTGGCGATTAAGCCTAGGTTCAGACTGAGTAGGATGGGAGGGCGCTCCTTTCGCGTTCTGGCAGTTGACCTATGGAATTCTCTCCCTGTACACATCCGTGCCCTGGATAGTCTTATTCTTTTCAGGCGCGCTATTAAAACCCACCTGTTCGCTTCTGGCAATTGATCTCCTCTTTCCCCGGCTCTGATCTGTTGTGTTGTGGTATCTGGACAGGCGCCAGGACGCCCCTTCGCTGGGGCAGCTGTGCGCCGAATAAAAGTTATTAACATAACATAACATAACATTCAAAAGCTTCCATTTTGACCAATTTCAGGCACCGAGAGGACTGTAAACACACTTATTTTAGTTGAACATGTCAAAATTCACATCCAACAGGCATTTAGAGTCAAAAGATTAAAAGTTAACATTTCATCCATGTTGACCATTTTGGGAAAGTTCGACAGGTCCGGAGTCATCGTTTTTCATCAGAAAATTGTTTTTTTGGAGTTTACCAAAAATGATTCAAAATGTCAATTGGATCGTGCCTCATGTTGAATATCCACTTTTGAAACCCTCACAGTGGCCAAAATTGTCATTTTTACAGAGCATTGCTTACTCAAAAGCTTCCATTTTGACCAATTTCAGGCACCGAAAGGACTTTAAACACACTTATTTTAGTTGAACAAGTCAAAATTCACATCCAACTGGCATTTAGAGTCAAAAGATTAAAAGTTAAAATTTCATCCATGTTGACCATTTTGGGAAAGTTCGACAGGTCCGGAGTCATCGTTTTTCATAGGAAAATCGATTTTTTCGAGTGCACCAAAAATGATTCAAAATGTCAACTGGATTGTCCCTCATGTTGAATAACAACTTTTGAAACCCTCACAGTGACCAAAATTGGCATTTTTACAGAGTTTTACTTACTCAAAAGCTTCCATTTTGAGCAATTTAAGTCACCAAAATGACTTTAAGCACACTTATTTTAGTTGAACAAGTCATAATTCACATCCAACAGTCATTTAGGGTCAAAAGATTAAAAGTTAAAATTTCATCCATGTTGACCATTCTGGAAAAGTTCGAGAGGTCCGGAGTCATCGTTTTTCATCAGAAAATTGATTTTTTGGAGTGTTCCAAAAATGATTCAAAATGTCAATTGGATCGTGCCTCATGTTGAATAACCACTTTTGAAACCCTCACAGTGGCCAAAATGGTCATTTTTACAGAGCTTTGCTTACTCAAAAGCTTCCATTTTGACCAATTTCAGGCACCGAAAGGACTTTAAACACACTTATTTTAGTTGAACAAGTCAAAATTCACATCCAACGGGCATTTAGAGTCAAAAGATTAAAAGTTAAAATTTCATCCATATTGACCATTTTGGGAAAGTTCGACAGGTCCGGAGTCATCGTTTTTCATCAGAAAATAGATTTTTTGGAGTGTACCAAAAATGATTCAAAATGTCAATTGGATTGTGCCTCATGTTGAATAACCACTTTTGAAACCCTCACAGTGACCAAAATTGCCATTTTTACAGAGCTTAGCTTACTTAACAGCTTCCATTTTGACCAATTTCAGGCACCGAAATGACTTTAAACACACTTTTTTTAGTTGAACAAGTCAAAATTCACATCCAACAGGCATTTAGAGTCAAAAGATTAAAAGTTAAAATTTCATCCATGTTGACCATTTTGGGAAAGTTCGACAGGTCCGGAGTCATCGTTTTTCATCAGAACATTTATTTTTTGAAGTGTACCAAAAATGATTCAAAATGTCAATTGGATCGTGCCTCATGTTGAATAACCACTTTTGAAACCCTCACAGTGGCCAAAATTGTAATTTTTACAGAGCTTTGCTTATTCAAAAGCTTCCATTTTGACCAATTTCAGGCACCGAGAGGACTGTAAACACACTTATTTTAGTTGAACAAGTCAAAATTCACATCCAACAGGCATTTAGAGTCAAAAGATTAAAAGTTAACATTTCATCCATGTTGACCATTTTGGGAAAGTTCGACAGGTCCGGAGTCATCGTTTTTCATCGGAAAATCGAATTTTTTGGAGTGTACCAAAAATGATTCAAACTGTCAACTGGATTGTGCCTCATGTTGAATAACCACTTTTGAAACCCTCACAATGACCAAAATTGCCATTTTTACAGAGTTTTGCTTACTCAAAAGCTTCCATTTTGACCAATTTCAGGCACTGAAAGGACTTTAAACACACTTATTTTAGTTGAACAAGTCAAAATTCACATCCAACAGTCATTTAGAGTCAAAAGATTCAAAGTTAAAATTTCATCCATGTTGACCATTTTGGGAAAGTTCGACAGGTCCGGAGTCATCGTTTTTCATCAGAAAATTGATTTTTTGGAGTGTACCAAAAATTATTCTAAATTTCAATTGGATCGTGCCTCATGTTGAATAACCGCTTTTGAAACCCTCACAGTGACCAAAACTGCCATTTTTACAGAGCTTTGCTTACTCAAAAGCTTCCATTTTGACCAATTTCAGGCACCGAAATGACTTTAAACACACTTATTTTAGTTGAACAAGTCAAAATTCACATCCAACAGGCATTTACAGTCAAAAGAGTAAAAGTTAAAATTTCATCCATGTTGACCATTTTGGGAAATTCGACAGGTCCGGAGTCATCGTTTTTCATCGGAAAATCGATTTTTTGGAGTGTACCAAAAATGATTCAAACTGTCAACTGGATTGTGCCTCATGTTGAATAACCACTTTTGAAACCCTCACAATGACCAAAATTGCCATTTTTACAGAGTTTTGCTTACTCAAAAGCTTCCATTTTGACCAATTTCAGGCACTGAAAGGACTTTAAACACACTTATTTTAGTTGAACAAGTCAAAATTCACATCCAACAGTCATTTAGAGTCAAAAGATTCAAAGTTAAAATTTCATCCATGTTGACCATTTTGGGAAAGTTCGACAGGTCCGGAGTCATCGTTTTTCATCAGAAAATTGATTTTTTGGAGTGTACCAAAAATTATTCTAAATTTCAATTGGATCGTGCCTCATGTTGAATAACCGCTTTTGAAACCCTCACAGTGACCAAAACTGCCATTTTTACAGAGCTTTGCTTACTCAAAAGCTTCCATTTTGACCAATTTCAGGCACCGAAATGACTTTAAACACACTTATTTTAGTTGAACAAGTCAAAATTCACATCCAACAGGCATTTACAGTCAAAAGAGTAAAAGTTAAAATTTCATCCATGTTGACCATTTTGGGAAATTCGACAGGTCCGGAGTCATCGTTTTTCATCAGAAAATTGATTTTTTGGAGTGTGCCAAAAATGATTCAAAATGTCAATTGGATCGTGCCTCATGTTGAATAACCACTTTTGAAACCCTCACAGTGGCCAAAATTGTCATTTTTACAGAGCTTTGCTTACTCAAAAGCTTCAATTTTGACCAATTTCAGGCACCGAAAGGACTTTAAACACACTTATTTTAGTTGAACAAGTCATAATTCACATCCAACAGTCATTTAGAGTCTAAGGATTAAATGTTAAAATTTCATCCATATTGACCATTTTGGGAAAGTTCGACAGGTCCGGAGTCATCGTTTTTCATCAGAAAATAGATTTTTTGGAGTGTACCAAAAATGATTCAAAATGTCAAGTGGATTGTGCCTCATGTTGAATAACCACTTTTGAAACCCTCACAGTGACCAAAATTGCCATTTTTACAGAGCTTAGCTTACTTAACAGCTTCCATTTTGACCAATTTCAGGCACCGAAATGACTTTAAACACACTTTTTTTAGTTGAACAAGTCAAAATTCACATCCAACAGGCATTTAGAGTCAAAAGATTAAAAGTTAAAATTTCATCCATGTTGACCATTTTGGGAAAGTTCGACAGGTCCGGAGTCATCGTTTTTCATCAGAACATTTATTTTTTGAAGTGTACCAAAAATGATTCAAAATGTCAATTGGATCGTGCCTCATGTTGAATAACCACTTTTGAAACCCTCACAGTGGCCAAAATTGTCATTTTTACAGAGCTTTGCTTATTCAAAAGCTTCCATTTTGACCAATTTCAGGCACCGAGAGGACTGTAAACACACTTATTTTAGTTGAACATGTCAAAATTCACATCCAACAGGCATTTAGAGTCAAAAGATTAAAAGTTAACATTTCATCCATGTTGACCATTTTGGGAAAGTTCGACAGGTCCGGAGTCATCGTTTTTCATCGGAAAATCGATTTTTTGGAGTGTACCAAAAATGATTCAAACTGTCAACTGGATTGTGCCTCATGTTGAATAACCACTTTTGAAACCCTCACAATGACCAAAATTGCCATTTTTACAGAGTTTTGCTTACTCAAAAGCTTCCATTTTGACCAATTTCAGGCACTGAAAGGACTTTAAACACACTTATTTTAGTTGAACAAGTCAAAATTCACATCCAACGGGCATTTAGAGTCAACAGATTAAAAGTTAAAATTTCATCATGTTGACCATTTTGGGAAAGTTCGACAGGTCCGGAGTCATCGTTTTTCATCAGAAAATTGATTTTTTGGAGTGTACCAAAAATGATTCAAAATGTCAATTGGATCGTGCCTCATGTTGAATAACCACTTTTGAAACCCTCACAGTGGCCAAAATTGTCATTTTTACAGAGCATTGCTTACTCAAAAGCTTCCATTTTGACCAATTTCAGGCACCGAAAGGACTTTAAACACACTTATTTTAGTTGAACAAGTCATAATTCACATCCAACAGTCATTTAGAGTCAAAAGATTCAAAGTTAAAATTTCATCCATGTTGACCATTTTGGGAAAGTTCGACAGGTCCGGAGTCATCGTTTTTCATCAGAAAATTGATTTTTTGGAGTGTACCAAAAATGATTCTAAATTTCAATTGGATCGTGCCTCATGTTGAATAACCGCTTTTGAAACCCTCACAGTGACCAAAACTGCCATTTTTACAGAGCTTTGCTTACTCAAAAGCTTCCATTTTGACCAATTTCAGGCACCGAAATGACTTTAAACACACTTATTTTAGTTGAACAAGTCAAAATTCACATCCAACAGGCATTTACAGTCAAAAGAGTAAAAGTTAAAATTTCATCCATGTTGACCATTTTGGGAAATTCGACAGGTCCGGAGTCATCGTTTTTCATCAGAAAATTGATTTTTTGGAGTGTGCCAAAAATGATTCAAAATGTCAATTGGATCGTGCCTCATGTTGAATAACCACTTTTGAAACCCTCACAGTGGCCAAAATTGTCATTTTTACAGAGCATTGCTTACTCAAAAGCTTCCATTTTGACCAATTTCAGGCACCGAAAGGACTTTAAACACACTTATTTTAGTTGAACAAGTCATAATTCACATCCAACAGTCGTTTAGAGTCAAAAGATTAAAAGTTAAAATTTCATCCATGTTGACCATTTTGGGAAAGTTCGACAGGTCCGGAGTCATCGTTTTTCATCAGAAAATTGATTTTTTGGAGTGTACCAAAAATGATTCAAAATGTCAATTGGATCGTGCCTCATGTTGAATATCCACTTTTGAAACCCTCACAGTGACCAAAATTGCCATTTTTACAGAGTTTTGCTTACTCAAAAGCTTCCATTTTGACCAATTTCAGGCACCGAAAGGACTTTAAACACACTTATTTTAGTTGAACAAGTCATAATTCACATCCAACAGTCATTTAGAGTCTAAGGATTAAATGTTAAAATTTCATCCATATTGACCATTTTGGGAAAGTTCGACAGGTCCCGGAGTCATCGTTTTTCATCAGAAAATTGATTTTTTGGAGTGTACCAAAAATGATTCAAAATGTCAATTGGATCGTGCCTCATGTTGAATAACCACTATTGAAACCCTCACAGTGACCAAAATTGCCATTTTTACAGAGTTTTGCTTACTCAAAAGCTTCCATTTTGACCAATTTCAGGCACCGAAATGACTTTAAACACACTTATTTTAGTTAAACAAGTCAAAATTCTCATCCAACAGGCATTTAGAGTCAAAAGATTAAAAGTTAAAATTTCATCCATATTGACCATTTTGGGAAAGTTCGACAGGTCCGGAGTCATCGTTTTTCATCAGAAAATTGATTTTTTGGAGTGTACCAAAAATGATTCAAAATGTCAATTGGATTGTGCCTCATGTTGAATAACCACTTTTGAAACCCTCACAGTGACCAAAATTGCCATTTTTACAGAGCTTTGCTTACTTAAAAGCTTCCATTTTGACCAATTTCAGGCACCGAAATGACTTTAAACACACTTATTTTAGTTGAACAAGTCAAAATTCACATCCAATAGGCATTTAGAGTCAAAAGATTAAAAGTTAAAATGTCATCCATGTTGACCATTTTGGGAAAGTTCGACACGTCCGGAGTAATCGTTTTTCATCAGAAAATTGATTTTTTGTAGTGTACCAAAAATGATTCAAAATGTCAATTGGATCGTGCCTCATGTTGAATATCCACTTTTGAAACCCTCACAGTGGCCAAAATTGTCATTTTTACAGAGCTTTGCTTACTCAAAAGCTTCCATTTTGACCAATTTCAGGCACCGAAAGGACTTTAAACACACTTATTTTAGTTGAACAAGTCAAAATTCACATCCAACAGGCATTTAGAGTCAAAAGATTAAAAGTTAAAATTTCATCCATGTTGACCATTTTGGGAAAGTTCGACAGGTCCGGAGTCATCGTTTTTCATAGGAAAATCGATTTTTTCGAGTGCACCAAAAATGATTCAAAATGTCAACTGGATTGTCCCTCATGTTGAATAACAACTTTTGAAACCCTCACAGTGACCAAAATTGGCATTTTTACAGAGTTTTGCTTACTCAAAAGCTTCCATTTTGAGCAATTTAAGTCACCAAAATGACTTTAAACACACTTATTTTAGTTGAACAAGTCATAATTCACATCCAACAGTCATTTAGGGTCAAAAGATTAAAAGTTAAAATTTCATCCATGTTGACCATTCTGGAAAAGTTCGACAGGTCCGGAGTCATTGTTTTTCATCAGAAAATTTATTTTTTGGAGTGTACCAAAAATGATTCAAAATGTCAATTGGATCGTGCCTCATGTTGAATAACCACTTTTGAAACCCTCACAGTGACCAAAATTGCCATTTTTACAGAGTTTTGCTTACTCAAAAGCTTCCATTTTTACCAATTTCAGGCACCGAAAGGACTTTAAACACACTTATTTTAGTTGAACATGTCAAAATTCACATCCAACGGGCATTTAGAGTCAACAGATTAAAAGTTAAAATTTCATCATGTTGACCATTTTGGGAAAGTTCGAGAGGTCTGGAGTCATCGTTTTTCATCAGAAAATTGATTTTTTGGAGTGTACCAAAAATGATTCAAAATGTCAATTGGATCGTGCCTCATGTTGAATAACCACTTTTTAATTCCTCACAGTGGCCAAAATTGTCATTTTTACAGAGCATTGCTTACTCAAAAGCTTCCATTTTGACCAATTTCAGGCACCGAAAGGACTTTAAACACACTTATTTTAGTTGAACAAGTCAAAATTCACATCCAACAGGCATTTAGAGTCAAAAGATTAAAAGTTACAATTTCATCCATGTTGACCATTTTGGGAAAGTTTGACAGGTCCGGAGTCATCGTTTTTCATAGGAAAATCGTTTTTTTCGAGTGTACCAAAAATGATTCAAAATGTCAACTGGATTGTCCCTCATGTTGAATAACCACTTTTGAAACCCTCACAGTGACCAAAATTGCCATTTTTACAGAGTTTTTCTTACTCAAAAGCTTCCATTTTGAGCAATTTAAGTCACCGAAATGACTTTAAACACACTTATTTTAGTTGAACAAGTCATAATTCACATCCAACAGTCATTTAGGGTCAAA
The DNA here is from genome assembly GCF_964261635.1 of Lissotriton helveticus. Lineage (NCBI taxonomy): Eukaryota > Metazoa > Chordata > Amphibia > Caudata > Salamandridae > Lissotriton > Lissotriton helveticus. Next base: position 341,893,559 of record NC_136072.1, read on the forward strand.
ATATTAAAAGTAAAAATTTCATCCATGTTGACCATTTTGGAAAAGTTCGACAGGTCCAGAGTCATCGTTTTTCATCAGAAAATTGATTTTTTGGAGTGTACCAAAAATGATTCAAAATGTCAATTGGATCGTGCCTCATGTTGAATAACCACTATTGAAACCCTCACAGTGACCAAAATTGCCATTTTTACAGAGTTTTGCTTACTCAAAAGCTTCCATTTTAACCAATTTCAGGCACCGAAATGACTTTAAACACACTTATTTTAGTTAAACAAGTCAAAAATCTCATCCAACAGGCATTTAGAGTCAAAAGATTAAAAGTTAAAATTTCATCCATATTGACCATTTTGGGAAAGTTCGACAGGCCGGAGTCATCGTTTTTCATCAGAAAATTGATTTTTTGGAGTGTACCAAAAATGATTCAAAATGTCAATTGGATTGTGCCTCGTGTTGAATAACCACTTTTGAAACCCTCACAGTGACCAAAATTGCCATTTTTACAGAGCTTTGCTTACTTAAAAGCTTCCATTTTGACCAATTTCAGGCACCGAAATGACTTTAAACACACTTATTTTAGTTGAACAAGTCAAAATTCACATCCAATAGGCATTTAGAGTCAAAAGATTAAAAGTTAAAATTTCATCCATGTTGACCATTTTGGGAAAGTTCGACACGTCCGGAGTAATCGTTTTTCATCAGAAAATTGATTTTTTGTAGTGTACCAAAAATGATTCAAAATGTCAATTGGATCGTGCCTCATGTTGAATATCCACTTTTGAAACCCTCACAGTGGCCAAAATTGTCATTTTTACAGAGCTTTGCTTACTCAAAAGCTTCCATTTTGACCAATTTCAGGCACCGAAAGGACTTTAAACACACTTATTTTAGTTGAACAAGTCAAAATTCACATCCAACAGGCATTTAGAGTCAAAAGATTAAAAGTTAAAATTTCATCCATGTTGACCATTTTGGGAAAGTTCGACAGGTCCGGAGTCATCGTTTTTCATAGGAAAATCGATTTTTTCGAGTGCACCAAAAATGATTCAAAATGTCAACTGGATTGTCCCTCATGTTGAATAACAACTTTTGAAACCCTCACAGTGACCAAAATTGGCATTTTTACAGAGTTTTGCTTACTCAAAAGCTTCCATTTTGAGCAATTTAAGTCACCAAAATGACTTTAAACACACTTATTTTAGTTGAACAAGTCATAATTCACATCCAACAGTCATTTAGGGTCAAAAGATTAAAAGTTAAAATTTCATCCATGTTGACCATTCTGGAAAAGTTCGACAGGTCCGGAGTCATTGTTTTTCATCAGAAAATTTATTTTTTGGAGTGTACCAAAAATGATTCAAAATGTCAATTGGATCGTGCCTCATGTTGAATAACCACTTTTGAAACCCTCACAGTGACCAAAATTGCCATTTTTACAGAGTTTTGCTTACTCAAAAGCTTCCATTTTTACCAATTTCAGGCACCGAAAGGACTTTAAACACACTTATTTTAGTTGAACATGTCAAAATTCACATCCAACGGGCATTTAGAGTCAACAGATTAAAAGTTAAAATTTCATCATGTTGACCATTTTGGGAAAGTTCGAGAGGTCTGGAGTCATCGTTTTTCATTAGAAAATGGATTTTTTGGAGTGTACCAAAAATGATTCAAAATGTCAATTGGATCGTGCCTCATGTTGAATAACCACTTTTTAAACCCTCACAGTGGCCAAAATTGTCATTTTTACAGAGCATTGCTTACTCAAAAGCTTCCATTTTGACCAATTTCAGGCACCGAAAGGACTTTAAACACACTTATTTTAGTTGAACAAGTCATAATTCACATCCAACAGTCATTTAGAGTCAAAAGATTCAAAGTTAAAATTTCATCCATGTTGACCATTTTGGGAAAGTTCGACAGGTCCGGAGTCATCGTTTTTCATCAGATAATTGATTTTTTGGAGTGTTCCAAAAATGATTCAAAATGTCAATTGGATCGTGCCTCATGTTGAATAACCACTTTTGAAACCCTCACAGTGACCAAAATTGCCATTTTTACAGAGTTTTGCTTACTCAAAAGCTTCCATTTTGACCAATTTCAGGCACCGAAAGGACTTTAAACACACTTATTTTAGTTGAACAAGTCATAATTCACATCCAACAGTCATTTAGAGTCTAAGGATTAAATGTTAAAATTTCATCCATATTGACCATTTTGGGAAAGTTCGACAGGTCCGGAGTCATCGTTTTTCATCAGAAAATAGATTTTTTGGAGTGTACCAAAAATGATTCAAAATGTCAATTGGATTGTGCCTCATGTTGAATAACCACTTTTGAAACCCTCACAGTGACCAAAATTGCCATTTTTACAGAGCTTAGCTTACTTAACAGCTTCCATTTTGACCAATTTCAGGCACCGAAATGACTTTAAACACACTTTTTTTAGTTGAACAAGTCAAAATTCACATCCAACAGGCATTTAGAGTCAAAAGATTAAAAGTTAAAATTTCATCCATGTTGACCATTTTGGGAAAGTTCGACAGGTCCGGAGTCATCGTTTTTCATCAGAACATTTATTTTTTGAGGTGTACCAAAAATGATTCAAACTGTCAACTGGATTGTGCCTCATGTTGAATAACCACTTTTGAAACCCTCACAATGACCAAAATTGCCATTTTTACAGAGTTTTGCTTACTCAAAAGCTTCCATTTTGACCAATTTCAGGCACTGAAAGGACTTTAAACACACTTATTTTAGTTGAACAAGTCAAAATTCACATCCAACGGGCATTTAGAGTCAACAGATTAAAAGTTAAAATTTCATCATGTTGACCATTTTGGGAAAGTTCGACAGGTCCGGAGTCATCGTTTTTCATCAAAAAATTGATTTTTTGGAGTGTACCAAAAATGATTCAAAATGTCAATTGGATCGTGCCTCATGTTGAATAACCACTTTTGAAACCCTCACAGTGGCCAAAATTGTCATGTTTACAGAGCATTGCTTACTCAAAAGCTTCCATTTTGACCAATTTCAGGCACCGAAAGGACTTTAAACACACTTATTTTAGTTGAACAAGTCATAATTCACATCCAACAGTCATTTAGAGTCAAAAGATTCAAAGTTAAAATTTCATCCATGTTGACCATTTTGGGAAAGTTCGACAGGTCCGGAGTCATCGTTTTTCATCAGAAAATTGATTTTTTGGAGTGTACCAAAAATGATTCTAAATTTCAATTGGATCGTGCCTCATGTTGAATAACCGCTTTTGAAACCCTCACAGTGACCAAAACTGCCATTTTTACAGAGCTTTGCTTACTCAAAAGCTTCCATTTTGACCAATTTCAGGCACCGAAATGACTTTAAACACACTTATTTTAGTTGAACAAGTCAAAATTCACATCCAACAGGCATTTACAGTCAAAAGAGTAAAAGTTAAAATTTCATCCATGTTGACCATTTTGGGAAATTCGACAGGTCCGGAGTCATCATTTTTCATCAGAAAATTGATTTTTTGGAGTGTGCCAAAAATGATTCAAAATGTCAATTGGATCGTGCCTCATGTTGAATAACCACTTTTGAAACCCTCACAGTGGCCAAAATTGTCATTTTTACAGAGCATTGCTTACTCAAAAGCTTCCATTTTGACCAATTTCAGGCACCGAAAGGACTTTAAACACACTTATTTTAGTTGAACAAGTCATAATTCACATCCAACAGTCGTTTAGAGTCAAAAGATTAAAAGTTAAAATTTCATCCATGTTGACCATTTTGGGAAAGTTCGACAGGTCCGGAGTCATCGTTTTTCATCAGAAAATTGATTTTTTGGAGTTTACCAAAAATGATTCAAAATGTCAATTGGATCGTGCCTCATGTTGAATAACCACTTTTGAAACCCTCACAGTGGCCAAAATTGTCATTTTTACAGAGCTTTGCTTACTCAAAAGCTTCCATTTTGACCAATTTCAGGCACCGAAAGGACTTTAAACACACTTATTTTAGTTGAACAAGTCAAAATTCACATCCAACAGGCATTTAGAGTCAAAAGATTAAAAGTTAAAATTTCATCCATGTTGACCATTTTGGGAAAGTTCGACAGGTCCGGAGTCATCGTTTTTCATCAGAAAATTGATTTTATGGAGTGTACCAAAAATGATTCAAAATGTCAATTGGATCGTGCCTCATGTTGAATATCCACTTTTGAAACCCTCACAGTGACCAAAATTGCCATTTTTACAGAGTTTTGCTTACTCAAAAGCTTCCATTTTGACCAATTTCAGGCACCGAAAGGACTTTAAACACACTTATTTTAGTTGAACAAGTCATAATTCACATCCAACAGTCATTTAGAGTCTAAGGATTAAATGTTAAAATTTCATCCATATTGACCATTTTGGGAAAGTTCGACAGGTCCAGAGTCATCGTTTTTCATCAGAAAATTGATTTTTTGGAGTGTACCAAAAATGATTCAAAATGTCAATTGGATCGTGCCTCATGTTGAATAACCACTATTGAAACCCTCACAGTGACCAAAATTGCCATTTTTACAGAGTTTTGCTTACTCAAAAGCTTCCATTTTGACCAATTTCAGGCACCGAAATGACTTTAAACACACTTATTTTAGTTAAACAAGTCAAAATTCTCATCCAACAGGCATTTAGAGTCAAAAGATTAAAAGTTAAAATTTCATCCATATTGACCATTTTGGGAAAGTTCGACAGGTCCGGAGTCATCGTTTTTCATCAGAAAATTGATTTTTTGGAGTGTACCAAAAATGATTCAAAATGTCAATTGGATTGTGCCTCATGTTGAATAACCACTTTTGAAACCCTCACAGTGACCAAAATTGCCATTTTTACAGAGCTTTGCTTACTTAAAAGCTTCCATTTTGACCAATTTCAGGCACCGAAATGACTTTAAACACACTTATTTTAGTTGAACAAGTCAAAATTCACATCCAATAGGCATTTAGAGTCAAAAGATTAAAAGTTAAAATTTCATCCATGTTGACCATTTTGGGAAAGTTCGACACGTCCGGAGTAATCGTTTTTCATCAGAAAATTGATTTTTTGTAGTGTACCAAAAATGATTCAAAATGTCAATTGGATCGTGCCTCATGTTGAATATCCACTTTTGAAACCCTCACAGTGGCCAAAATTGTCATTTTTACAGAGCTTTGCTTACTCAAAAGCTTCCATTTTGACCAATTTGAGGCACCGAAAGGACTTTAAACACACTTATTTTAGTTGAACAAGTCAAAATTCACATCCAACAGGCATTTAGAGTCAAAAGATTAAAAGTTAAAATTTCATCCATGTTGACCATTTTGGGAAAGTTCGACAGGTCCGGAGTCATCGTTTTTCATAGGAAAATCGATTTTTTCGAGTGCACCAAAAATGATTCAAAATGTCAACTGGATTGTCCCTCATGTTGAATAACAACTTTTGAAACCCTCACAGTGACCAAAATTGGCATTTTTACAGAGTTTTGCTTACTCAAAAGCTTCCATTTTGAGCAATTTAAGTCACCAAAATGACTTTAAACACACTTATTTTAGTTGAACAAGTCATAATTCACATCCAACAGTCATTTAGGGTCAAAAGATTAAAAGTTAAAATTTCATCCATGTTGACCATTCTGGAAAGGTTCGACAGGTCCGGAGTCATTGTTTTTCATCAGAAAATTTATTTTTTGGAGTGTACCAAAAATGATTCAAAATGTCAATTGGATCGTGCCTCATGTTGAATAACCACTTTTGAAACCCTCACAGTGACCAAAATTGCCATTTTTACAGAGTTTTGCTTACTCAAAAGCTTCCATTTTTACCAATTTCAGGCACCGAAAGGACTTTAAACACACTTATTTTAGTTGAACATGTCAAAATTCACATCCAACGGGCATTTAGAGTCAACAGATTAAAAGTTAAAATTTCATCATGTTGACCATTTTGGGAAAGTTCGAGAGGTCTGGAGTCATCGTTTTTCATCAGAAAATTGATTTTTGGGAGTGTACCAAAAATGATTCAAAATGTCAAATGGATCGTGCCTCATGTTGAATAACCACTTTTTAAACCCTCACAGTGGCCAAAATTGTCATTTTTACAGAGCATTGCTTACTCAAAAGCTTCCATTTTGACCAATTTCAGGCACCGAAAGGACTTTAAACACACTTATTTTAGTTGAACAAGTCAAAATTCACATCCAACAGGCATTTAGAGTCAAAAGATTAAAAGTTACAATTTCATCCATGTTGACCATTTTGGGAAAGTTTGACAGGTCCGGAGTCATCGTTTTTCATAGGAAAATCGTTTTTTTCGAGTGTACCAAAAATGATTCAAAATGTCAACTGGATTGTCCCTCATGTTGAATAACCACTTTTGAAACCCTCACAGTGACCAAAATTGCCATTTTTACAGAGTTTTTCTTACTCAAAAGCTTCCATTTTGAGCAATTTAAGTCACCGAAATGACTTTAAACACACTTATTTTAGTTGAACAAGTCATAATTCACATCCAACAGTCATTTAGGGTCAAAAGATTAAAAGTAAAAATTTCATCCATGTTGACCATTTTGGAAAAGTTCGACAGGTCCGGAGTCATCGTTTTTCATCAGAAAATTGATTTTTTGGAGTGTACCAAAAATGATTCAAAATGTCAATTGGATTGTGCCTCGTGTTGAATAACCACTTTTGAAACCCTCACAGTGACCAAAATTGCCATTTTTACAGAGCTTTGCTTACTTAAAAGCTTCCATTTTGACCAATTTCAGGCACCGAAATGACTTTAAACACACTTATTTTAGTTGAACAAGTCAAAATTCACATCCAATAGGCATTTAGAGTCAAAAGATTAAAAGTTAAAATTTCATCCATGTTGACCATTTTGGGAAAGTTCGACACGTCCGGAGTAATCGTTTTTCATCAGAAAATTGATTTTTTGTAGTGTACCAAAAATGATTCAAAATGTCAATTGGATCGTGCCTCATGTTGAATATCCACTTTTGAAACCCTCACAGTGGCCAAAATTGTCATTTTTACAGAGCTTTGCTTACTCAAAAGCTTCCATTTTGACCAATTTCAGGCACCGAAAGGACTTTAAACACACTTATTTTAGTTGAACAAGTCAAAATTCACATCCAACAGGCATTTAGAGTCAAAAGATTAAAAGTTAAAATTTCATCCATGTTGACCATTTTGGGAAAGTTCGACAGGTCCGGAGTCATCGTTTTTCATAGGAAAATCGATTTTTTCGAGTGCACCAAAAATGATTCAAAATGTCAACTGGATTGTCCCTCATGTTGAATAACAACTTTTGAAACCCTCACAGTGACCAAAATTGGCATTTTTACAGAGTTTTGCTTACTCAAAAGCTTCCATTTTGAGCAATTTAAGTCACCAAAATGACTTTAAACACACTTATTTTAGTTGAACAAGTCATAATTCACATCCAACAGTCATTTAGGGTCAAAAGATTAAAAGTTAAAATTTCATCCATGTTGACCATTCTGGAAAAGTTCGACAGGTCCGGAGTCATTGTTTTTCATCAGAAAATTTATTTTTTGGAGTGTACCAAAAATGATTCAAAATGTCAATTGGATCGTGCCTCATGTTGAATAACCACTTTTGAAACCCTCACAGTGACCAAAATTGCCATTTTCACAGAGTTTTGCTTACTCAAAAGCTTCCATTTTTACCAATTTCAGGCACCGAAAGGACTTTAAACACACTTATTTTAGTTGAACATGTCAAAATTCACATCCAACGGGCATTTAGAGTCAACAGATTAAAAGTTAAAATTTCATCATGTTGACCATTTTGGGAAAGTTCGAGAGGTCTGGAGTCATCGTTTTTCATTAGAAAATTGATTTTTTGGAGTGTACCAAAAATGATTCAAAATGTCAATTGGATCGTGCCTCATGTTGAATAACCACTTTTTAAACCCTCACAGTGGCCAAAATTGTCATTTTTACAGAGCATTGCTTACTCAAAAGCTTCCATTTTGACCAATTTCAGGCACCGAAAGGACTTTAAACACACTTATTTTAGTTGAACAAGTCATAATTCACATCCAACAGTCATTTAGAGTCAAAAGATTCAAAGTTAAAATTTCATCCATGTTGACCATTTTGGGAAAGTTCGACAGGTCCGGAGTCATCGTTTTTCATCAGAAAATTGATTTTTTGGAGTGTTCCAAAAATGATTCAAAATGTCAATTGGATCGTGCCTCATGTTGAATAACCACTTTTGAAACCCTCACAGTGGCCAAAATGGTCATTTTTACAGAGCTTTGCTTACTCAAAAGCTTCCATTTTGACCAATTTCAGGCACCAAAAGGACTTTATACACACTTATTTTAGTTGAACAAGTCATAATTCACATCCAACAGTCGTTTAGAGTCAAAAGATTAAAAGTTAAAATTTCATCCATGTTGACCATTTTGGGAAAGTTCGACAGGTCCGGAGTCATCGTTTTTCATCAGAAAATTGTTTTTTTGGAGTTTACCAAAAATGATTCAAAATGTCAATTGGATCGTGCCTCATGTTGAATATCCACTTTTGAAACCCTCACAGTGGCCAAAATTGTCATTTTTACAGAGCATTGCTTACTCAAAAGCTTCCATTTTGACCAATTTCAGGCACCGAAAGGACTTTAAACACACTTATTTTAGTTGAACAAGTCAAAATTCACATCCAACTGGCATTTAGAGTCAAAAGATTAAAAGTTAAAATTTCATCCATGTTGACCATTTTGGGAAAGTTCGACAGGTCCGGAGTCATCGTTTTTCATAGGAAAATCGATTTTTTCGAGTGCACCAAAAATGATTCAAAATGTCAACTGGATTGTCCCTCATGTTGAATAACAACTTTTGAAACCCTCACAGTGACCAAAATTGCCATTTTTACAGAGTTTTGCTTACTCAAAAGCTTCCATTTTTACCAATTTCAGGCACCGAAAGGACTTTAAACACACTTATTTTAGTTGAACATGTCAAAATTCACATCCAACGGGCATTTAGAGTCAACAGATTAAAAGTTAAAATTTCATCCATGTTGACCATTTTGGGAAAGTTCGAGAGGTCCGGAGTCATCGTTTTTCATCAGAAAATTGATTTTTTGGAGTGTTCCAAAAATGATTCAAAATGTCAATTGGATCGTGCCTCATGTTGAATAACCACTTTTGAAACCCTCACAGTGGCCAAAATTGTCATTTTTACAGAGCTTTGCTTATTCAAAAGCTTCCATTTTGACCAATTTCAGGCACCGAGAGGACTGTAAACACACTTATTTTAGTTGAACAAGTCAAAATTCACATCCAACAGGCATTTAGAGTCAAAAGATTAAAAGTTAACATTTCATCCATGTTGACCATTTTGGGAAAGTTCGACAGGTCCGGAGTCATCGTTTTTCATCGGAAAATCGATTTTTTGGAGTGTACCAAAAATGATTCAAACTGTCAACTGGATTGTGCCTCATGTTGAATAACCACTTTTGAAACCCTCACAATGACCAAAATTGCCATTTTTACAGAGTTTTGCTTACTCAAAAGCTTCCATTTTGACCAATTTCAGGCACTGAAAGGACTTTAAACACACTTATTTTAGTTGAACAAGTCAAAATTCACATCCAACAGTCATTTAGAGTCAAAAGATTCAAAGTTAAAATTTCATCCATGTTGACCATTTTGGGAAAGTTCGACAGGTCCGGAGTCATCGTTTTTCATCAGAAAATTGATTTTTTGGAGTGTACCAAAAATGATTCTAAATTTCAATTGGATCGTGCCTCATGTTGAATAACCGCTTTTGAAACCCTCACAGTGACCAAAACTGCCATTTTTACAGAGCTTTGCTTACTCAAAAGCTTCCATTTTGACCAATTTCAGGCACCGAAATGACTTTAAACACACTTATTTTAGTTGAACAAGTCAAAATTCACATCCAACAGGCATTTACAGTCAAAAGAGTAAAAGTTAAAATTTCATCCATGTTGACCATTTTGGGAAATTCGACAGGTCCGGAGTCATCGTTTTTCATCAGAAAATGGATTTTTTGGAGTGTGCCAAAAATGATTCAAAATGTCAATTGGATCGTGCCTCATGTTGAATAACCACTTTTGAAACCCTCACAGTGGCCAAAATTGTCATTTTTACAGAGCTTTGCTTACTCAAAAGCTTCCATTTTGACCAATTTCAGGCACCGAAAGGACTTTAAACACACTTATTTTAGTTGAACAAGTCAAAATTCACATCCAACAGGCATTTAGAGTCAAAAGATTAAAAGTTAAAATTTCATCCATGTTGACCATTTTGGGAAAGTTCGACAGGTCCGGAGTCATCGTTTTTCATCAGAAAATTGATTTTTTGGAGTGTACCAAAAATGATTCAAAATGTCAATTGGATCGTGCCTCATGTTGAATATCCACTTTTGAAACCCTCACAGTGACCAAAATTGCCATTTTTACAGAGTTTTGCTTACTCCAAAGCTTCCATTTTGACCAATTTCAGGCACCGAAAGGACTTTAAACACACTTATTTTAGTTGAACAAGTCATAATTCACATCCAACAGTCATTTAGAGTCTAAGGATTAAATGTTAAAATTTCATCCATATTGACCATTTTGGGAAAGTTCGACAGGTCCGGAGTCATCGTTTTTCATCAGAAAATAGATTTTTTGGAGTGTACCAAAAATGATTCAAAATGTCAATTGGATTGTGCCTCATGTTGAATAACCACTTTTGAAACCCTCACAGTGACCAAAATTGCCATTTTTACAGAGCTTAGCTTACTTAACAGCTTCCATTTTGACCAATTTCAGGCACCGAAATGACTTTAAACACACTTTTTTTAGTTGAACAAGTCAAAATTCACATCCAACAGGCATTTAGAGTCAAAAGATTAAAAGTTAAAATTTCATCCATGTTGACCATTTTGGGAAAGTTCGACAGGTCCGGAGTCATCGTTTTTCATCAGAACATTTATTTTTTGAAGTGTACCAAAAATGATTCAAAATGTCAATTGGATCGTGCCTCATGTTGAATAACCACTTTTGAAACCCTCACAGTGGCCAAAATTGTCATTTTTACAGAGCTTTGCTTATTCAAAAGCTTCCATTTTGACCAATTTCAGGCACCGAGAGGACTGTAAACACACTTATTTTAGTTGAACATGTCAAAATTCACATCCAACAGGCATTTAGAGTCAAAAGATTAAAAGTTAACATTTCATCCATGTTGACCATTTTGGGAAAGTTCGACAGGTCCGGAGTCATCGTTTTTCATCAGAAAATTGTTTTTTTGGAGTTTACCAAAAATGATTCAAAATGTCAATTGGATCGTGCCTCATGTTGAATATCCACTTTTGAAACCCTCACAGTGGCCAAAATTGTCATTTTTACAGAGCTTTGCTTACTCAAAAGCTTCCATTTTGACCAATTTCAGGCACCGAAAGGACTTTAAACACACTTATTTTAGTTGAACAAGTCAAAATTCACATCCAACAGGCATTTAGAGTCAAAAGATTAAAAGTTAAAATTTCATCCATGTTGACCATTTTGGGAAAGTTCGACAGGTCCGGAGTCATCGTTTTTCATAGGAAAATCGATTTTTTCGAGTGCACCAAAAATGATTCAAAATGTCAACTGGATTGTCCCTCATGTTGAATAACAACTTTTGAAACCCTCACAGTGACCAAAATTGGCATTTTTACAGAGTTTTGCTTACTCAAAAGCTTCCATTTTGAGCAATTTAAGTCACCAAAATGACTTTAAACACACTTATTTTAGTTGAACAAGTCATAATTCACATCCAACAGTCATTTAGGGTCAAAAGATTAAAAGTTAAAATTTCATCCATGTTGACCATTCTGGAAAAGTTCGACAGGTCCGGAGTCATTGTTTTTCATCAGAAAATTTATTTTTTGGAGTGTACCAAAAATGATTCAAAATGTCAATTGGATCGTGCCTCATGTTGAATAACCACTTTTGAAACCCTCACAGTGACCAAAATTGCCATTTTCACAGAGTTTTGCTTACTCAAAAGCTTCCATTTTTACCAATTTCAGGCACCGAAAGGACTTTAAACACACTTATTTTAGTTGAACATGTCAAAATTCACATCCAACGGGCATTTAGAGTCAACAGATTAAAAGTTAAAATTTCATCATGTTGACCATTTTGGGAAAGTTCGAGAGGTCTGGAGTCATCGTTTTTCATTAGAAAATTGATTTTTTGGAGTGTACCAAAAATGATTCAAAATGTCAATTGGATCGTGCCTCATGTTGAATAACCACTTTTTAAACCCTCACAGTGGCCAAAATTGTCATTTTTACAGAGCATTGCTTACTCAAAAGCTTCCATTTTGACCAATTTCAGGCACCGAAAGGACTTTAAACACACTTATTTTAGTTGAACAAGTCATAATTCACATCCAACAGTCATTTAGAGTCAAAAGATTCAAAGTTAAAATTTCATCCATGTTGACCATTTTGGGAAAGTTCGACAGGTCCGGAGTCATCGTTTTTCATCAGAAAATTGATTTTTTGGAGTGTTCCAAAAATGATTCAAAATGTCAATTGGATCGTGCCTCATGTTGAATAACCACTTTTGAAACCCTCACAGTGGCCAAAATGGTCATTTTTACAGAGCTTTGCTTACTCAAAAGCTTCCATTTTGACCAATTTCAGGCACCAAAAGGACTTTATACACACTTATTTTAGTTGAACAAGTCATAATTCACATCCAACAGTCGTTTAGAGTCAAAAGATTAAAAGTTAAAATTTCATCCATGTTGACCATTTTGGGAAAGTTCGACAGGTCCGGAGTCATCGTTTTTCATCAGAAAATTGTTTTTTGGGAGTTTACCAAAAATGATTCAAAATGTCAATTGGATCGTGCCTCATGTTGAATATCCACTTTTGAAACCTTCACAGTGGCCAAAATTGTCATTTTTACAGAGCATTGCTTACTCAAAAGCTTCCATTTTGACCAATTTCAGGCACCGAAAGGACTTTAAACACACTTATTTTAGTTGAACAAGTCAAAATTCACATCCAACTGGCATTTAGAGTCAAAAGATTAAAAGTTAAAATTTCATCCATGTTGACCATTTTGGGAAAGTTCGACAGGTCCGGAGTCATCGTTTTTCATAGGAAAATCGATTTTTTCGAGTGCACCAAAAATGATTCAAAATGTCAACTGGATTGTCCCTCATGTTGAATAACAACTTTTGAAACCCTCACAGTGACCAAAATTGCCATTTTTACAGAGTTTTGCTTACTCAAAAGCTTCCATTTTTACCAATTTCAGGCACCGAAAGGACTTTAAACACACTTATTTTAGTTGAACATGTCAAAATTCACATCCAACGGGCATTTAGAGTCAACAGATTAAAAGTTAAAATTTCATCCATGTTGACCATTTTGGGAAAGTTCGAGAGGTCCGGAGTCATCGTTTTTCATCAGAAAATTGATTTTTTGGAGTGTTCCAAAAATGATTCAAAATGTCAATTGGATCGTGCCTCATGTTGAATAACCACTTTTGAAACCCTCACAGTGGCCAAAATTGTCATTTTTACAGAGCTTTGCTTATTCAAAAGCTTCCATTTTGACCAATTTCAGGCACCGAGAGGACTGTAAACACACTTATTTTAGTTGAACAAGTCAAAATTCACATCCAACAGGCATTTAGAGTCAAAAGATTAAAAGTTAACATTTCATCCATGTTGACCATTTTGGGAAAGTTCGACAGGTCCGGAGTCATCGTTTTTCATCGGAAAATCGATTTTTTGGAGTGTACCAAAAATGATTCAAACTGTCAACTGGATTGTGCCTCATGTTGAATAACCACTTTTGAAACCCTCACAATGACCAAAATTGCCATTTTTACAGAGTTTTGCTTACTCAAAAGCTTCCATTTTGACCAATTTCAGGCACTGAAAGGACTTTAAACACACTTATTTTAGTTGAACAAGTCAAAATTCACATCCAACAGTCATTTAGAGTCAAAAGATTCAAAGTTAAAATTTCATCCATGTTGACCATTTTGGGAAAGTTCGACAGGTCCGGAGTCATCGTTTTTCATCAGAAAATTGATTTTTTGGAGTGTACCAAAAATGATTCTAAATTTCAATTGGATCGTGCCTCATGTTGAATAACCGCTTTTGAAACCCTCACAGTGACCAAAACTGCCATTTTTACAGAGCTTTGCTTACTCAAAAGCTTCCATTTTGACCAATTTCAGGCACCGAAATGACTTTAAACACACTTATTTTAGTTGAACAAGTCAAAATTCACATCCAACAGGCATTTACAGTCAAAAGAGTAAAAGTTAAAATTTCATCCATGTTGACCATTTTGGGAAATTCGACAGGTCCGGAGTCATCGTTTTTCATCAGAAAATGGATTTTTTGGAGTGTGCCAAAAATGATTCAAAATGTCAATTGGATCGTGCCTCATGTTGAATAACCACTTTTGAAACCCTCACAGTGGCCAAAATTGTCATTTTTACAGAGCTTTGCTTACTCAAAAGCTTCCATTTTGACCAATTTCAGGCACCGAAAGGACTTTAAACACACTTATTTTAGTTGAACAAGTCAAAATTCACATCCAACAGGCATTTAGAGTCAAAAGATTAAAAGTTAAAATTTCATCCATGTTGACCATTTTGGGAAAGTTCGACAGGTCCGGAGTCATCGTTTTTCATCAGAAAATTGATTTTTTGGAGTGTACCAAAAATGATTCAAAATGTCAATTGGATCGTGCCTCATGTTGAATATCCACTTTTGAAACCCTCACAGTGACCAAAATTGCCATTTTTACAGAGTTTTGCTTACTCCAAAGCTTCCATTTTGACCAATTTCAGGCACCGAAAGGACTTTAAACACACTTATTTTAGTTGAACAAGTCATAATTCACATCCAACAGTCATTTAGAGTCTAAGGATTAAATGTTAAAATTTCATCCATATTGACCATTTTGGGAAAGTTCGACAGGTCCGGAGTCATCGTTTTTCATCAGAAAATAGATTTTTTGGAGTGTACCAAAAATGATTCAAAATGTCAATTGGATTGTGCCTCATGTTGAATAACCACTTTTGAAACCCTCACAGTGACCAAAATTGCCATTTTTACAGAGCTTAGCTTACTTAACAGCTTCCATTTTGACCAATTTCAGGCACCGAAATGACTTTAAACACACTTTTTTTAGTTGAACAAGTCAAAATTCACATCCAACAGGCATTTAGAGTCAAAAGATTAAAAGTTAAAATTTCATCCATGTTGACCATTTTGGGAAAGTTCGACAGGTCCGGAGTCATCGTTTTTCATCAGAACATTTATTTTTTGAAGTGTACCAAAAATGATTCAAAATGTCAATTGGATCGTGCCTCATGTTGAATAACCACTTTTGAAACCCTCACAGTGGCCAAAATTGTCATTTTTACAGAGCTTTGCTTATTCAAAAGCTTCCATTTTGACCAATTTCAGGCACCGAGAGGACTGTAAACACACTTATTTTAGTTGAACATGTCAAAATTCACATCCAACAGGCATTTAGAGTCAAAAGATTAAAAGTTAACATTTCATCCATGTTGACCATTTTGGGAAAGTTCGACAGGTCCGGAGTCATCGTTTTTCATCAGAAAATTGTTTTTTTGGAGTTTACCAAAAATGATTCAAAATGTCAATTGGATCGTGCCTCATGTTGAATATCCACTTTTGAAACCCTCACAGTGGCCAAAATTGTCATTTTTACAGAGCATTGCTTACTCAAAAGCTTCCATTTTGACCAATTTCAGGCACCGAAAGGACTTTAAACACACTTATTTTAGTTGAACAAGTCAAAATTCACATCCAACTGGCATTTAGAGTCAAAAGATTAAAAGTTAAAATTTCATCCATGTTGACCATTTTGGGAAAGTTCGACAGGTCCGGAGTCATCGTTTTTCATAGGAAAATCGATTTTTTCGAGTGCACCAAAAATGATTCAAAATGTCAACTGGATTGTCCCTCATGTTGAATAACAACTTTTGAAACCCTCACAGTGACCAAAATTGCCATTTTTACAGAGTTTTACTTACTCAAAAGCTTCCATTTTGAGCAATTTAAGTCACCAAAATGACTTTAAGCACACTTATTTTAGTTGAACAAGTCATAATTCACATCCAACAGTCATTTAGGGTCAAAAGATTAAAAGTTAAAATTTCATCCATGTTGACCATTCTGGAAAAGTTCGACAGGTCCGGAGTCATTGTTTTTCATCAGAAAATTTATTTTTTGGAGTGTACCAAAAATGATTCAAAATGTCAATTGGATCGTGCCTCATGTTGAATAACCACTTTTGAAACCCTCACAGTGACCAAAATTGCCATTTTTACAGAGTTTTGCTTACTCAAAAGCTTCCATTTTTACCAATTTCAGGCACCGAAAGGACTTTAAACACACTTATTTTAGTTGAACATGTCAAAATTCACATCCAACGGGCATTTAGAGTCAACAGATTAAAAGTTAAAATGTCATCATGTTGACCATTTTGGGAAAGTTCGAGAGGTCCGGAGTCATCGTTTTTCATCAGAAAATTGATTTTTTGGAGTGTTCCAAAAATGATTCAAAATGTCAATTGGATCGTGCCTCATGTTGAATAACCACTTTTGAAACCCTCACAGTGGCCAAAATGGTCATTTTTACAGAGCTTTGCTTACTCAAAAGCTTCCATTTTGACCAATTTCAGGCACCGAAAGGACTTTAAACACACTTATTTTAGTTGAACAAGTCAAAATTCACATCCAACGGGCATTTAGAGTCAAAAGATTAAAAGTTAAAATGTCATCCATATTGACCATTTTGGGAAAGTTCGACAGGTCCGGAGTCATCGTTTTTCATCAGAAAATAGATTTTTTGGAGTGTACCAAAAATGATTCAAAATGTCAATTGGATTGTGCCTCATGTTGAATAACCACTTTTGAAACCCTCACAGTGACCAAAATTGCCATTTTTACAGAGCTTAGCTTACTTAACAGCTTCCATTTTGACCAATTTCAGGCACCGAAATGACTTTAAACACACTTTTTTTAGTTGAACAAGTCAAAATTCACATCCAACAGGCATTTAGAGTCAAAAGATTAAAAGTTAAAATTTCATCCATGTTGACCATTTTGGGAAAGTTCGACAGGTCCGGAGTCATCGTTTTTCATCAGAACATTTATTTTTTGAAGTGTACCAAAAATGATTCAAAATGTCAATTGGATCGTGCCTCATGTTGAATAACCACTTTTGAAACCCTCACAGTGGCCAAAATTGTCATTTTTACAGAGCTTTGCTTATTCAAAAGCTTCCATTTTGACCAATTTCAGGCACCGAGAGGACTGTAAACACACTTATTTTAGTTGAACAAGTCAAAATTCACATCCAACAGGCATTTAGAGTCAAAAGATTAAAAGTTAACATTTCATCCATGTTGACCATTTTGGGAAAGTTCGACAGGTCCGGAGTCATCGTTTTTCATCGGAAAATCGATTTTTTGGAGTGTACCAAAAATGATTCAAACTGTCAACTG
Organism: Lissotriton helveticus; assembly: GCF_964261635.1. Taxonomy (NCBI): domain Eukaryota; kingdom Metazoa; phylum Chordata; class Amphibia; order Caudata; family Salamandridae; genus Lissotriton; species Lissotriton helveticus. Next base: position 341,911,091 of record NC_136072.1, read on the forward strand.
GATTGTGCCTCATGTTGAATAACCACTTTTGAAACCCTCACAATGACCAAAATTGCCATTTTTACAGAGTTTTGCTTACTCAAAAGCTTCCATTTTGACCAATTTCAGGCACTGAAAGGACTTTAAACACACTTATTTTAGTTGAACAAGTCAAAATTCACATCCAACAGTCATTTAGAGTCAAAAGATTCAAAGTTAAAATTTCATCCATGTTGACCATTTTGGGAAAGTTCGACAGGTCCGGAGTCATCGTTTTTCATCAGAAAATTGATTTTTTGGAGTGTACCAAAAATGATTCTAAATTTCAATTGGATCGTGCCTCATGTTGAATAACCGCTTTTGAAACCCTCACAGTGACCAAAACTGCCATTTTTACAGAGCTTTGCTTACTCAAAAGCTTCCATTTTGACCAATTTCAGGCGCCGAAATGACTTTAAACACACTTATTTTAGTTGAACAAGTCAAAATTCACATCCAACAGGCATTTACAGTCAAAAGAGTAAAAGTTAAAATTTCATCCATGTTGACCATTTTGGGAAATTCGACAGGTCCGGAGTCATCGTTTTTCATCAGAAAATTGATTTTTTGGAGTGTGCCAAAAATGATTCAAAATGTCAATTGGATCGTGCCTCATGTTGAATAACCACTTTTGAAACCCTCACAGTGGCCAAAATTGTCATTTTTACAGAGCTTTGCTTACTCAAAAGCTTCCATTTTGACCAATTTCAGGCACCGAAAGGACTTTAAACACACTTATTTTAGTTGAACAAGTCATAATTCACATCCAACAGTCATTTAGAGTCTAAGGATTAAATGTTAAAATTTCATCCATATTGACCATTTTGGGAAAGTTCGACAGGTCCGGAGTCATCGTTTTTCATCAGAAAATAGATTTTTTGGAGTGTACCAAAAATGATTCAAAATGTCAATTGGATTGTGCCTCATGTTGAATAACCACTTTTGAAACCCTCACAGTGACCAAAATTGCCATTTTTACAGAGCTTAGCTTACTTAACAGCTTCCATTTTGACCAATTTCAGGCACCGAAATGACTTTAAACACACTTATTTTAGTTGAACAAGTCAAAATTCACATCCAACAGGCATTTACAGTCAAAAGAGTAAAAGTTAAAATTTCATCCATGTTGACCATTTTGGGAAATTCGACAGGTCCGGAGTCATCGTTTTTCATCAGAAAATGGATTTTTTGGAGTGTGCCAAAAATGATTCAAAATGTCAATTGGATCGTGCCTCATGTTGAATAACCACTTTTGAAACCCTCACAGTGGCCAAAATTGTCATTTTTACAGAGCTTTGCTTACTCAAAAGCTTCCATTTTGACCAATTTCAGGCACCGAAAGGACTTTAAACACACTTATTTTAGTTGAACAAGTCAAAATTCACATCCAACAGGCATTTAGAGTCAAAAGATTAAAAGTTAAAATTTCATCCATGTTGACCATTTTGGGAAAGTTCGACAGGTCCGGAGTCATCGTTTTTCATCAGAAAATTGATTTTTTGGAGTGTACCAAAAATGATTCAAAATGTCAATTGGATCGTGCCTCATGTTGAATATCCACTTTTGAAACCCTCACAGTGACCAAAATTGCCATTTTTACAGAGTTTTGCTTACTCCAAAGCTTCCATTTTGACCAATTTCAGGCACCGAAAGGACTTTAAACACACTTATTTTAGTTGAACAAGTCATAATTCACATCCAACAGTCATTTAGAGTCTAAGGATTAAATGTTAAAATTTCATCCATATTGACCATTTTGGGAAAGTTCGACAGGTCCGGAGTCATCGTTTTTCATCAGAAAATAGATTTTTTGGAGTGTACCAAAAATGATTCAAAATGTCAATTGGATTGTGCCTCATGTTGAATAACCACTTTTGAAACCCTCACAGTGACCAAAATTGCCATTTTTACAGAGCTTAGCTTACTTAACAGCTTCCATTTTGACCAATTTCAGGCACCGAAATGACTTTAAACACACTTTTTTTAGTTGAACAAGTCAAAATTCACATCCAACAGGCATTTAGAGTCAAAAGATTAAAAGTTAAAATTTCATCCATGTTGACCATTTTGGGAAAGTTCGACAGGTCCGGAGTCATCGTTTTTCATCAGAACATTTATTTTTTGAAGTGTACCAAAAATGATTCAAAATGTCAATTGGATCGTGCCTCATGTTGAATAACCACTTTTGAAACCCTCACAGTGGCCAAAATTGTCATTTTTACAGAGCTTTGCTTATTCAAAAGCTTCCATTTTGACCAATTTCAGGCACCGAGAGGACTGTAAACACACTTATTTTAGTTGAACATGTCAAAATTCACATCCAACAGGCATTTAGAGTCAAAAGATTAAAAGTTAACATTTCATCCATGTTGACCATTTTGGGAAAGTTCGACAGGTCCGGAGTCATCGTTTTTCATCAGAAAATTGTTTTTTTGGAGTTTACCAAAAATGATTCAAAATGTCAATTGGATCGTGCCTCATGTTGAATATCCACTTTTGAAACCCTCACAGTGGCCAAAATTGTCATTTTTACAGAGCATTGCTTACTCAAAAGCTTCCATTTTGACCAATTTCAGGCACCGAAAGGACTTTAAACACACTTATTTTAGTTGAACAAGTCAAAATTCACATCCAACTGGCATTTAGAGTCAAAAGATTAAAAGTTAAAATTTCATCCATGTTGACCATTTTGGGAAAGTTCGACAGGTCCGGAGTCATCGTTTTTCATAGGAAAATCGATTTTTTCGAGTGCACCAAAAATGATTCAAAATGTCAACTGGATTGTCCCTCATGTTGAATAACAACTTTTGAAACCCTCACAGTGACCAAAATTGCCATTTTTACAGAGTTTTACTTACTCAAAAGCTTCCATTTTGAGCAATTTAAGTCACCAAAATGACTTTAAGCACACTTATTTTAGTTGAACAAGTCATAATTCACATCCAACAGTCATTTAGGGTCAAAAGATTAAAAGTTAAAATTTCATCCATGTTGACCATTCTGGAAAAGTTCGACAGGTCCGGAGTCATTGTTTTTCATCAGAAAATTTATTTTTTGGAGTGTACCAAAAATGATTCAAAATGTCAATTGGATCGTGCCTCATGTTGAATAACCACTTTTGAAACCCTCACAGTGACCAAAATTGCCATTTTTACAGAGTTTTGCTTACTCAAAAGCTTCCATTTTTACCAATTTCAGGCACCGAAAGGACTTTAAACACACTTATTTTAGTTGAACATGTCAAAATTCACATCCAACGGGCATTTAGAGTCAACAGATTAAAAGTTAAAATGTCATCATGTTGACCATTTTGGGAAAGTTCGAGAGGTCCGGAGTCATCGTTTTTCATCAGAAAATTGATTTTTTGGAGTGTTCCAAAAATGATTCAAAATGTCAATTGGATCGTGCCTCATGTTGAATAACCACTTTTGAAACCCTCACAGTGGCCAAAATGGTCATTTTTACAGAGCTTTGCTTACTCAAAAGCTTCCATTTTGACCAATTTCAGGCACCGAAAGGACTTTAAACACACTTATTTTAGTTGAACAAGTCAAAATTCACATCCAACGGGCATTTAGAGTCAAAAGATTAAAAGTTAAAATGTCATCCATATTGACCATTTTGGGAAAGTTCGACAGGTCCGGAGTCATCGTTTTTCATCAGAAAATAGATTTTTTGGAGTGTACCAAAAATGATTCAAAATGTCAATTGGATTGTGCCTCATGTTGAATAACCACTTTTGAAACCCTCACAGTGACCAAAATTGCCATTTTTACAGAGCTTAGCTTACTTAACAGCTTCCATTTTGACCAATTTCAGGCACCGAAATGACTTTAAACACACTTTTTTTAGTTGAACAAGTCAAAATTCACATCCAACAGGCATTTAGAGTCAAAAGATTAAAAGTTAAAATTTCATCCATGTTGACCATTTTGGGAAAGTTCGACAGGTCCGGAGTCATCGTTTTTCATCAGAACATTTATTTTTTGAAGTGTACCAAAAATGATTCAAAATGTCAATTGGATCGTGCCTCATGTTGAATAACCACTTTTGAAACCCTCACAGTGGCCAAAATTGTCATTTTTACAGAGCTTTGCTTATTCAAAAGCTTCCATTTTGACCAATTTCAGGCACCGAGAGGACTGTAAACACACTTATTTTAGTTGAACAAGTCAAAATTCACATCCAACAGGCATTTAGAGTCAAAAGATTAAAAGTTAACATTTCATCCATGTTGACCATTTTGGGAAAGTTCGACAGGTCCGGAGTCATCGTTTTTCATCGGAAAATCGATTTTTTGGAGTGTACCAAAAATGATTCAAACTGTCAACTGGATTGTGCCTCATGTTGAATAACCACTTTTGAAACCCTCACAATGACCAAAATTGCCATTTTTACAGAGTTTTGCTTACTCAAAAGCTTCCATTTTGACCAATTTCAGGCACTGAAAGGACTTTAAACACACTTATTTTAGTTGAACAAGTCAAAATTCACATCCAACAGTCATTTAGAGTCAAAAGATTCAAAGTTAAAATTTCATCCATGTTGACCATTTTGGGAAAGTTCGACAGGTCCGGAGTCATCGTTTTTCATCAGAAAATTGATTTTTTGGAGTGTACCAAAAATGATTCTAAATTTCAATTGGATCGTGCCTCATGTTGAATAACCGCTTTTGAAACCCTCACAGTGACCAAAACTGCCATTTTTACAGAGCTTTGCTTACTCAAAAGCTTCCATTTTGACCAATTTCAGGCGCCGAAATGACTTTAAACACACTTATTTTAGTTGAACAAGTCAAAATTCACATCCAACAGGCATTTACAGTCAAAAGAGTAAAAGTTAAAATTTCATCCATGTTGACCATTTTGGGAAATTCGACAGGTCCGGAGTCATCGTTTTTCATCAGAAAATTGATTTTTTGGAGTGTGCCAAAAATGATTCAAAATGTCAATTGGATCGTGCCTCATGTTGAATAACCACTTTTGAAACCCTCACAGTGGCCAAAATTGTCATTTTTACAGAGCTTTGCTTACTCAAAAGCTTCCATTTTGACCAATTTCAGGCACCGAAAGGACTTTAAACACACTTATTTTAGTTGAACAAGTCATAATTCACATCCAACAGTCATTTAGAGTCTAAGGATTAAATGTTAAAATTTCATCCATATTGACCATTTTGGGAAAGTTCGACAGGTCCGGAGTCATCGTTTTTCATCAGAAAATAGATTTTTTGGAGTGTACCAAAAATGATTCAAAATGTCAATTGGATTGTGCCTCATGTTGAATAACCACTTTTGAAACCCTCACAGTGACCAAAATTGCCATTTTTACAGAGCTTAGCTTACTTAACAGCTTCCATTTTGACCAATTTCAGGCACCGAAATGACTTTAAACACACTTTTTTTAGTTGAACAAGTCAAAATTCACATCCAACAGGCATTTAGAGTCAAAAGATTAAAAGTTAAAATTTCATCCATGTTGACCATTTTGGGAAAGTTCGACAGGTCCGGAGTCATCGTTTTTCATCAGAACATTTATTTTTTGAAGTGTACCAAAAATGATTCAAAATGTCAATTGGATCGTGCCTCATGTTGAATAACCACTTTTGAAACCCTCACAGTGGCCAAAATTGTCATTTTTACAGAGCTTTGCTTATTCAAAAGCTTCCATTTTGACCAATTTCAGGCACCGAGAGGACTGTAAACACACTTATTTTAGTTGAACAAGTCAAAATTCACATCCAACGGGCATTTAGAGTCAACAGATTAAAAGTTAACATTTCATCCATGTTGACCATTTTGGGAAAGTTCGACAGGTCCGGAGTCATCGTTTCTCATCGGAAAATCGATTTTTTGGAGTGTACCAAAAATGATTCAAACTGTCAACTGGAATGTGCCTCATGTTGAATAACCACTTTTGAAACCCTCACAATGACCAAAATTGCCATTTTTACAGAGTTTTGCTTACTCAAAAGCTTCCATTTTGACCAATTTCAGGCACTGAAAGGACTTTAAACACACTTATTTTAGTTGAACAAGTCAAAATTCACATCCAACGGGCATTTAGAGTCAACAGATTAAAAGTTAAAATTTCATCATGTTGACCATTTTGGGAAAGTTCGACAGGTCCGGAGTCATCGTTTTTCATCAGAAAATTGATTTTTTGGAGTGTACCAAAAATGATTCAAAATGTCAATTGGATCGTGCCTCATGTTGAATAACCACTTTTGAAACCCTCACAGTGGCCAAAATTGTCATTTTTACAGAGCATTGCTTACTCAAAAGCTTCCATTTTGACCAATTTCAGGCACCGAAAGGACTTTAAACACACTTATTTTAGTTGAACAAGTCATAATTCACATCCAACAGTCATTTAGAGTCAAAAGATTCAAAGTTAAAATTTCATCCATGTTGACCATTTTGGGAAAGTTCGACAGGTCCGGAGTCATCGTTTTTCATCAGAAAATTGATTTTTTGGAGTGTACCAAAAATGATTCTAAATTTCAATTGGATCGTGCCTCATGTTGAATAACCGCTTTTGAAACCCTCACAGTGACCAAAACTGCCATTTTTACAGAGCTTTGCTTACTCAAAAGCTTCCATTTTGACCAATTTCAGGCACCAAAATGACTTTAAACACACTTATTTTAGTTGAACAAGTCAAAATTCACATCCAACAGGCATTTACAGTCAAAAGAGTAAAAGTTAAAATTTCATCCATGTTGACCATTTTGGGAAATTCGACAGGTCCGGAGTCATCGTTTTTCATCAGAAAATTGATTTTTTGGAGTGTGCCAAAAATGATTCAAAATGTCAATTGGATCGTGCCTCATGTTGAATAACCACTTTTGAAACCCTCACAGTGGCCAAAATTGTCATTTTTACAGAGCATTGCTTACTCAAAAGCTTCCATTTTGACCAATTTCAGGCACCGAAAGGACTTTAAACACACTTATTTTAGTTGAACAAGTCATAATTCACATCCAACAGTCGTTTAGAGTCAAAAGATTAAAAGTTAAAATTTCATCCATGTTGACCATTTTGGGAAAGTTCGACAGGTCCGGAGTCATCGTTTTTCATCAGAAAATTGATTTTTTGGAGTTTACCAAAAATGATTCAAAATGTCAATTGGATCGTGCCTCATGTTGAATAACCACTTTTGAAACCCTCACAGTGGCCAAAATTGTCATTTTTACAGAGCTTTGCTTACTCAAAAGCTTCCATTTTGACCAATTTCAGGCACCGAAAGGACTTTAAACACACTTATTTTAGTTGAACAAGTCAAAATTCACATCCAACAGGCATTTAGAGTCAAAAGATTAAAAGTTAAAATTTCATCCATGTTGACCATTTTGGGAAAGTTCGACAGGTCCGGAGTCATCGTTTTTCATCAGAAAATTGATTTTTTGGAGTGTACCAAAAATGATTCAAAATGTCAATTGGATCGTGCCTCATGTTGAATATCCACTTTTGAAACCCTCACAGTGACCAAAATTGCCATTTTTACAGAGTTTTGCTTACTCAAAAGCTTCCATTTTGACCAATTTCAGGCACCGAAAGGACTTTAAACACACTTATTTTAGTTGAACAAGTCAAAATTCACATCCAACGGGCATTTAGAGTCAAAAGATTAAAAGTTAAAATTTCATCCATATTGACCATTTTGGGAAAGTTCGACAGGTCCGGAGTCATCGTTTTTCATCAGAAAATAGATTTTTTGGAGTGTACCAAAAATGATTCAAAATGTCAATTGGATTGTGCCTCATGTTGAATAACCACTTTTGAAACCCTCACAGTGACCAAAATTGCCATTTTTACAGAGCTTAGCTTACTTAACAGCTTCCATTTTGACCAATTTCAGGCACCGAAATGACTTTAAACACACTTTTTTTAGTTGAACAAGTCAAAATTCACATCCAACAGGCATTTAGAGTCAAAAGATTAAAAGTTAAAATTTCATCCATGTTGACCATTTTGGGAAAGTTCGACAGGTCCGGAGTCATCGTTTTTCATCAGAACATTTATTTTTTGAAGTGTACCAAAAATGATTCAAAATGTCAATTGGATCGTGCCTCATGTTGAATAACCACTTTTGAAACCCTCACAGTGGCCAAAATTGTCATTTTTACAGAGCTTTGCTTATTCAAAAGCTTCCATTTTGACCAATTTCAGGCACCGAGAGGACTGTAAACACACTTATTTTAGTTGAACAAGTCAAAATTCACATCCAACAGGCATTTAGAGTCAAAAGATTAAAAGTTAACATTTCATCCATGTTGACCATTTTGGGAAAGTTCGACAGGTCCGGAGTCATCGTTTTTCATCGGAAAATCGATTTTTTGGAGTGTACCAAAAATGATTCAAACTGTCAACTGGATTGTGCCTCATGTTGAATAACCACTTTTGAAACCCTCACAATGACCAAAATTGCCATTTTTACAGAGTTTTGCTTACTCAAAAGCTTCCATTTTGACCAATTTCAGGCACTGAAAGGACTTTAAACACACTTATTTTAGTTGAACAAGTCAAAATTCACATCCAACAGTCATTTAGAGTCAAAAGATTCAAAGTTAAAATTTCATCCATGTTGACCATTTTGGGAAAGTTCGACAGGTCCGGAGTCATCGTTTTTCATCAGAAAATTGATTTTTTGGAGTGTACCAAAAATGATTCTAAATTTCAATTGGATCGTGCCTCATGTTGAATAACCGCTTTTGAAACCCTCACAGTGACCAAAACTGCCATTTTTACAGAGCTTTGCTTACTCAAAAGCTTCCATTTTGACCAATTTCAGGCACCGAAATGACTTTAAACACACTTATTTTAGTTGAACAAGTCAAAATTCACATCCAACAGGCATTTACAGTCAAAAGAGTAAAAGTTAAAATTTCATCCATGTTGACTATTTTGGGAAATTCGACAGGTCCGGAGTCATCGTTTTTCATCAGAAAATTGATTTTTTGGAGTGTGCCAAAAATGATTCAAAATGTCAATTGGATCGTGCCTCATGTTGAATAACCACTTTTGAAACCCTCACAGTGGCCAAAATTGTCATTTTTACAGAGCTTTGCTTACTCAAAAGCTTCCATTTTGACCAATTTCAGGCACCGAAAGGACTTTAAACACACTTATTTTAGTTGAACAAGTCATAATTCACATCCAACAGTCATTTAGAGTCTAAGGATTAAATGTTAAAATTTCATCCATATTGACCATTTTGGGAAAGTTCGACAGGTCCGGAGTCATCGTTTTTCATCAGAAAATAGATTTTTTGGAGTGTACCAAAAATGATTCAAAATGTCAATTGGATTGTGCCTCATGTTGAATAACCACTTTTGAAACCCTCACAGTGACCAAAATTGCCATTTTTACAGAGCTTAGCTTACTTAACAGCTTCCATTTTGACCAATTTCAGGCACCGAAATGACTTTAAACACACTTTTTTTAGTTGAACAAGTCAAAATTCACATCCAACAGGCATTTAGAGTCAAAAGATTAAAAGTTAAAATTTCATCCATGTTGACCATTTTGGGAAAGTTCGACAGGTCCGGAGTCATCGTTTTTCATCAGAACATTTATTTTTTGAAGTGTACCAAAAATGATTCAAAATGTCAATTGGATCGTGCCTCATGTTGAATAACCACTTTTGAAACCCTCACAGTGGCCAAAATTGTCATTTTTACAGAGCTTTGCTTATTCAAAAGCTTCCATTTTGACCAATTTCAGGCACCGAGAGGACTGTAAACACACTTATTTTAGTTGAACATGTCAAAATTCACATCCAACAGGCATTTAGAGTCAAAAGATTAAAAGTTAACATTTCATCCATGTTGACCATTTTGGGAAAGTTCGACAGGTCCGGAGTCATCGTTTTTCATCGGAAAATCGATTTTTTGGAGTGTACCAAAAATGATTCAAACTGTCAACTGGATTGTGCCTCATGTTGAATAACCACTTTTGAAACCCTCACAATGACCAAAATTGCCATTTTTACAGAGTTTTGCTTACTCAAAAGCTTCCATTTTGACCAATTTCAGGCACTGAAAGGACTTTAAACACACTTATTTTAGTTGAACAAGTCAAAATTCACATCCAACGGGCATTTAGAGTCAACAGATTAAAAGTTAAAATTTCATCATGTTGACCATTTTGGGAAAGTTCGACAGGTCCGGAGTCATCGTTTTTCATCAGAAAATTGATTTTTTGGAGTGTACCAAAAATGATTCAAAATGTCAATTGGATCGTGCCTCATGTTGAATAACCACTTTTGAAACCCTCACAGTGGCCAAAATTGTCATTTTTACAGAGCATTGCTTACTCAAAAGCTTCCATTTTGACCAATTTCAGGCACCGAAAGGACTTTAAACACACTTATTTTAGTTGAACAAGTCATAATTCACATCCAACAGTCATTTAGAGTCAAAAGATTCAAAGTTAAAATTTCATCCATGTTGACCATTTTGGGAAAGTTCGACAGGTCCGGAGTCATCGTTTTTCATCAGAAAATTGATTTTTTGGAGTGTACCAAAAATGATTCTAAATTTCAATTGGATCGTGCCTCATGTTGAATAACCGCTTTTGAAACCCTCACAGTGACCAAAACTGCCATTTTTACAGAGCTTTGCTTACTCAAAAGCTTCCATTTTGACCAATTTCAGGCACCGAAATGACTTTAAACACACTTATTTTAGTTGAACAAGTCAAAATTCACATCCAACAGGCATTTACAGTCAAAAGAGTAAAAGTTAAAATTTCATCCATGTTGACCATTTTGGGAAATTCGACAGGTCCGGAGTCATCGTTTTTCATCAGAAAATTGATTTTTTGGAGTGTGCCAAAAATGATTCAAAATGTCAATTGGATCGTGCCTCATGTTGAATAACCACTTTTGAAACCCTCACAGTGGCCAAAATTGTCATTTTTACAGAGCATTGCTTACTCAAAAGCTTCCATTTTGACCAATTTCAGGCACCGAAAGGACTTTAAACACACTTATTGTAGTTGAACAAGTCATAATTCACATCCAACAGTCGTTTAGAGTCAAAAGATTAAAAGTTAAAATTTCATCCATGTTGACCATTTTGGGAAAGTTCGACAGGTCCGGAGTCATCGTTTTTCATCAGAAAATTGATTTTTTGGAGTTTACCAAAAATGATTCAAAATGTCAATTGGATCGTGCCTCATGTTGAATAACCACTTTTGAAACCCTCACAGTGGCCAAAATTGTCATTTTTACAGAGCTTTGCTTACTCAAAAGCTTCCATTTTGACCAATTTCAGGCACCGAAAGGACTTTAAACACACTTATTTTAGTTGAACAAGTCAAAATTCACATCCAACAGGCATTTAGAGTCAAAAGATTAAAAGTTAAAATTTCATCCATGTTGACCATTTTGGGAAAGTTCGACAGGTCCGGAGTCATCGTTTTTCATCAGAAAATTGATTTTTTGGAGTGTACCAAAAATGATTCAAAATGTCAATTGGATCGTGCCTCATGTTGAATATCCACTTTTGAAACCCTCACAGTGACCAAAATTGCCATTTTTACAGAGTTTTGCTTACTCAAAAGCTTCCATTTTGACCAATTTCAGGCACCGAAAGGACTTTAAACACACTTATTTTAGTTGAACAAGTCATAATTCACATCCAACAGTCATTTAGAGTCTAAGGATTAAATGTTAAAATTTCATCCATATTGACCATTTCGGGAAAGTTCGACAGGTCCCGGAGTCATCGTTTTTCATCAGAAAATTGATTTTTTGGAGTGTACCAAAAATGATTCAAAATGTCAATTGGATCGTGCCTCATGTTGAATAACCACTATTGAAACCCTCACAGTGACCAAAATTGCCATTTTTACAGAGTTTTGCTTACTCAAAAGCTTCCATTTTGACCAATTTCAGGCGCCGAAATGACTTTAAACACACTTATTTTAGTTAAACAAGTCAAAATTCTCATCCAACAGGCATTTAGAGTCAAAAGATTAAAAGTTAAAATTTCATCCATATTGACCATTTTGGGAAAGTTCGACAGGTCCGGAGTCATCGTTTTTCATCAGAAAATTGATTTTTTGGAGTGTACCAAAAATGATTCAAAATGTCAATTGGATTGTGCCTCATGTTGAATAACCACTTTTGAAACCCTCACAGTGACCAAAATTGCCATTTTTACAGAGCTTTGCTTACTTAAAAGCTTCCATTTTGACCAATTTCAGGCACCGAAATGACTTTAAACACACTTATTTTAGTTGAACAAGTCAAAATTCACATCCAATAGGCATTTAGAGTCAAAAGATTAAAAGTTAAAATTTCATCCATGTTGACCATTTTGGGAAAGTTCGACACGTCCGGAGTAATCGTTTTTCATCAGAAAATTGATTTTTTGTAGTGTACCAAAAATGATTCAAAATGTCAATTGGATCGTGCCTCATGTTGAATAACCACTTTTGAAACCCTCACAGTGACCAAAATTGCCATTTTTACAGAGTTTTGCTTACTCAAAAGCTTCCATTTTTACCAATTTCAGGCACCGAAAGGACTTTAAACACACTTATTTTAGTTGAACATGTCAAAATTCACATCCAACGGGCATTTAGAGTCAACAGATTAAAAGTTAAAATTTCATCATGTTGACCATTTTGGGAAAGTTCGAGAGGTCCGGAGTCATCGTTTTTCATCAGAAAATCGATTTTTTGGAGTGTACCAAAAATGATTCAAAATGTCAATTGGATCGTGCCTCATGTTGAATAACCACTTTTTAAACCCTCACAGTGGCCAAAATTGTCATTTTTACAGAGCATTGCTTACTCAAAAGCTTCCATTTTGACCAATTTCAGGCACCGAAAGGACTTTAAACACACTTATTTTAGTTGAACAAGTCAAAATTCACATCCAACAGGCATTTAGAGTCAAAAGATTAAAAGTTACAATTTCATCCATGTTGACCATTTTGGGAAAGTTTGACAGGTCCGGAGTCATCGTTTTTCATAGGAAAATCGTTTTTTTCGAGTGTACCAAAAATGATTCAAAATGTCAACTGGATTGTCCCTCATGTTGAATAACCACTTTTGAAACACTCACAGTGACCAAAATTGCCATTTTTACAGAGTTTTTCTTACTCAAAAGCTTCCATTTTGAGCAATTTAAGTCACCGAAATGACTTTAAACACACTTATTTTAGTTGAACAAGTCATAATTCACATCCAACAGTCATTTAGGGTCAAAATATTAAAAGTAAAAATTTCATCCATGTTGACCATTTTGGGAAAGTTCGACAGGTCCGGAGTCATCGTTTTTCATAGGAAAATCGATTTTTTGGATTGTACCAAGAATGATTCAAAATGTCAACTGGATTGTGCCTCATGATGAATAACCACTTTTGAAACCCTCACAATGACCAAAATTGCCATTTTTACAGAGTTTTGCTTACTCAAAAGCTTCCATTTTGACCAATTTCAGGCACCGAAATGACTTTAAACACACTTATTTTAGTTGAACAAGTCAAAATTCACATCCAATAGGCATTTAGAGTCAAAAGATTAAAAGTTAAAATTTCATCCATGTTGACCATTTTGGGAAAGTTCGACACGTCCGGAGTAATCGTTTTTCATCAGAAAATTGATTTTTTGTAGTGTACCAAAAATGATTCAAAATGTCAATTGGATCGTGCCTCATGTTGAATATCCACTTTTGAAACCCTCACAGTGGCCAAAATTGTCAATTTTTACAGAGCTTTGCTTACTCAAAAGCTTCCATTTTGACCAATTTCAGGCACCGAAAGGACTTTAAACACACTTATTTTAGTTGAACAAGTCAAAATTCACATCCAACAGGCATTTAGAGTCAAAAGATTAAAAGTTAACATTTCATCCATGTTGACCATTTTGGGAAAGTTCGACAGGTCCGGAGTCATCGTTTTTCATAGGAAAATCGATTTTTTCGAGTGCACCAAAAATGATTCAAAATGTCAACTGGATTGTCCCTCATGTTGAATAACAACTTTTGAAACCCTCACAGTGACCAAAATTGGCATTTTTACAGAGTTTTGCTTACTCAAAAGCTTCCATTTTGAGCAATTTAAGTCACCAAAATGACTTTAAACACACTTATTTTAGTTGAACAAGTCATAATTCACATCCATCAGTCATTTAGGGTCAAAAGATTAAAAGTTAAAATTTCATCCATGTTGACCATTCTGGAAAAGTTCGACAGGTCCGGAGTCATTGTTTTTCATCAGAAAATTTATTTTTTGGAGTGTACCAAAAATGATTCAAAATGTCAATTGGATCGTGCCTCATGTTGAATAACCACTTTTGAAACCCTCACAGTGACCAAAATTGCCATTTTTACAGAGTTTTGCTTACTCAAAAGCTTCCATTTTTACCAATTTCAGGCACCGAAAGGACTTTAAACACACTTATTTTAGTTGAACATGTCAACATTCACATCCAACGGGCATTTAGAGTCAACAGATTAAAAGTTAAAATTTCATCATGTTGACCATTTTGGGAAAGTTCGAGAGGTCTGGAGTCATCGTTTTTCATTAGAAAATGGATTTTTTGGAGTGTACCAAAAATGATTCAAAATGTCAATTGGATCGTGCCTCATGTTGAATAACCACTTTTTAAACCCTCACAGTGGCCAAAATTGTCATTTTTACAGAGCATTGCTTACTCAAAAGCTTCCATTTTGACCAATTTCAGGCACCGAAAGGACTTTATACACACTTATTTTAGTTGAACAAGTCATAATTCACATCCAACAGTCATTTAGAGTCAAAAGATTAAAAGTTAAAATTTCATCCATGTTGACCATTTTGGGAAAGTTCGACAGGTCCGGAGTCATCGTTTTTCATCAGATAATTGATTTTTTGGAGTGTTCCAAAAATGATTCAAAATGTCAATTGGATCGTGCCTCATGTTGAATAACCACTTTTGAAACCCTCACAGTGGCCAAAATGGTCATTTTTACAGAGCTTTGCTTACTCAAAAGCTTCCATTTTGACCAATTTCAGGCACCGAAAGGACTTTATACACACTTATTTTAGTTGAACAAGTCATAATTCACATCCAACAGTCGTTTAGAGTCAAAAGATTAAAAGTTAAAATGTCATCCATGTTGACCATTTTGGGAAAGTTCGACAGGTCCGGAGTCATCGTTTTTCATCAGAAAATTGATTTTTTGGAGTTTACCAAAAATGATTCAAAATGTCAATTGGATCGTGCCTCATGTTGAATATCCACTTTTGAAACCCTCACAGTGGCCAAAATTGTCATTTTTACAGAGCATTGCTTACTCAAAAGCTTCCATTTTGACCAATTTCAGGCACCGAAAGGACTTTAAACACACTTATTTTAGTTGAACAAGTCAAAATTCACATCCAACAGGCATTTAGAGTCAAAAGATTAAAAGTTAAAATTTCATCCATGTTGACCATTTTGGGAAAGTTCGACAGGTCCGGAGTCATCGTTTTTCATAGGAAAATCGATTTTTTCGAGTGCACCAAAAATGATTCAAAATGTCAACTGGATTGTCCCTCATGTTGAATAACAACTTTTGAAACCCTCACAGTGACCAAAATTGGCATTTTTACAGAGTTTTGCTTACTCAAAAGCTTCCATTTTGAGCAATTTAAGTCACCAAAATGACTTTAAACACACTTATTTTAGTTGAACAAGTCATAATTCACATCCAACAGTCATTTAGGGTCAAAAGATTAAAAGTTAAAATTTCATCCATGTTGACCATTCTGGAAAAGTTCGACAGGTCCGGAGTCATTGTTTTTCATCAGAAAATTTATTTTTTGGAGTGTACCAAAAATGATTCAAAATGTCAATTGGATCGTGCCTCATGTTGAATAACCACTTTTGAAACCCTCACAGTGACCAAAATTGCCATTTTTACAGAGTTTTGCTTACTCAAAAGCTTCCATTTTTACCAATTTCAGGCACCGAAAGGACTTTAAACACACTTATTTTAGTTGAACATGTCAAAATTCACATCCAACGGGCATTTAGAGTCAACAGATTAAAAGTTAAAATTTCATCATGTTGACCATTTTGGGAAAGTTCGAGAGGTCTGGAGTCATCGTTTTTCATTAGAAAATGGATTTTTTGGAGTGTACCAAAAATGATTCAAAATGTCAATTGGATCGTGCCTCATGTTGAATAACCACTTTTTAAACCCTCACAGTGGCCAAAATTGTCATTTTTACAGAGCATTGCTTACTCAAAAGCTTCCATTTTGACCAATTTCAGGCACCGAAAGGACTTTATACACACTTATTTTAGTTGAACAAGTCATAATTCACATCCAACAGTCATTTAGAGTCAAAAGATTCAAAGTTAAAATTTCATCCATGTTGACCATTTTGGGAAAGTTCGACAGGTCCGGAGTCATCGTTTTTCATCAGATAATTGATTTTTTGGAGTGTTCCAAAAATGATTCAAAATGTCAATTGGATCGTGCCTCATGTTGAATAACCACTTTTGAAACCCTCACAGTGGCCAAAATGGTCATTTTTACAGAGCTTTGCTTACTCAAAAGCTTCCATTTTGACCAATTTCAGGCACCGAAAGGACTTTATACACACTTATTTTAGTTGAACAAGTCATAATTCACATCCAACAGTCGTTTAGAGTCAAAAGATTAAAAGTTAAAATGTCATCCATGTTGACCATTTTGGGAAAGTTCGACAGGTCCGGAGTCATCGTTTTTCATCAGAAAATTGATTTTTTGGAGTTTACCAAAAATGATTCAAAATGTCAATTGGATCGTGCCTCATGTTGAATATCCACTTTTGAAACCCTCACAGTGGCCAAAATTGTCATTTTTACAGAGCATTGCTTACTCAAAAGCTTCCATTTTGACCAATTTCAGGCACCGAAAGGACTTTAAACACACTTATTTTAGTTGAACAAGTCAAAATTCACATCCAACAGGCATTTAGAGTCAAAAGATTAAAAGTTAAAATTTCATCCATGTTGACCATTTTGGGAAAGTTCGACAGGTCCGGAGTCATCGTTTTTCATAGGAAAATCGATTTTTTCGAGTGCACCAAAAATGATTCAAAATGTCAACTGGATTGTCCCTCATGTTGAATAACAACTTTTGAAACCCTCACAGTGACCAAAATTGGCATTTTTACAGAGTTTTGCTTACTCAAAAGCTTCCATTTTGAGCAATTTAAGTCACCAAAATGACTTTAAACACACTTATTTTAGTTGAACAAGTCATAATTCACATCCAACAGTCATTTAGGGTCAAAAGATTAAAAGTTAAAATTTCATCCATGTTGACCATTCTGGAAAAGTTCGACAGGTCCGGAGTCATTGTTTTTCATCAGAAAATTTATTTTTTGGAGTGTACCAAAAATGATTCAAAATGTCAATTGGATCGTGCCTCATGTTGAATAACCACTTTTGAAACCCTCACAGTGACCAAAATTGCCATTTTTACAGAGTTTTGCTTACTCAAAAGCTTCCATTTTTACCAATTTCAGGCACCGAAAGGACTTTAAACACACTTATTTTAGTTGAACATGTCAAAATTCACATCCAACGGGCATTTAGAGTCAACAGATTAAAAGTTAAAATTTCATCATGTTGACCATTTTGGGAAAGTTCGAGAGGTCTGGAGTCATCGTTTTTCATCAGAAAATTGATTTTTTGGAGTGTACCAAAAATGATTCAAAATGTCAATTGGATCGTGCCTCATGTTGAATAACCACTTTTTAAACCCTCACAGTGGCCAAAATTGTCATTTTTACAGAGCATTGCTTACTCAAAAGCTTCCATTTTGACCAATTTCAGGCACCGAAAGGACTTTAAACACACTTATTTTAGTTGAACAAGTCATAATTCACATCCAACAGTCATTTAGAGTCAAAAGATTCAAAGTTAAAATTTCATCCATGTTGACCATTTTGGGAAAGTTCGACAGGTCCGGAGTCATCGTTTTTCATCAGAAAATTGATTTTTTGGAGTGTTCCAAAAATGATTCAAAATGTCAATTGGATCGTGCCTCATGTTGAATAACCACTTTTGAAACCCTCACAGTGGCCAAAATGGTCATTTTTACAGAGCTTTGCTTACTCAAAAGCTTCCATTTTGACCAATTTCAGGCACCGAAAGGACTTTAAACACACTTATTTTAGTTGAACAAGTCAAAATTCACATCCAACAGGCATTTAGAGTCAAAAGATTAAAAGTTAAAATTTCATCCATGTTGACCATTTTGGGAAAGTTCGATAGGTCCGGAGTCATCGTTTTTCATCAGAAAATTGATTTTTTGGAGTGTACCAAAAATGATTCTAAATGTCAATTGGATCGTGCCTCATGTTGAATATCCACTTTTGAAACCCTCACAGTGACCAAAATTGCCATTTTTACAGAGTTTTGCTTACTCAAAGCTTCCATTTTGAGCAATTTCAGGCACCGAAATGACTTTAAACACACTTATTTTAGTTGAACAAGTCATAATTCACATCCAACAGTCATTTAGAGTCTAAAGATTAAATGTTAAAATTTCATCCATATTGACCATTTTGGGAAAGTTCGACAGGTCGTTTTTCATCAGAAAATTGATTTTTTGGAGTGTACCAAAAATGATTCAAAATGTCAATTGGATCGTGCCTCATGTTGAATAACCGCTTTTGAAACACTCCCAGTGACCAAAACTGCCATTTTTACAGAGCTTTGCTTACTTAAAAGCTTCCATTTTGACCAATTTCAGGCACCGAAATGACTTTAAACACACTTATTTTAGTTGAACAAGTCAAAATTCTCATCCAACAGGCATTTAGAGTCAAAAGATTAAAAGTTAAAATTTCATCCATATTGAGCATTTTGGGAAAGTTCGACAGGTCCCCGGAGTCATCGTTTTTCATCGGAAAATCGATTTTTTGGAGTGTACCAAAAATGATTCAAAATGTCAACTGGATTGTGCCTCATGTTGAATAACCACTTTTGAAACCCTCACAATGACCAAAATCGCAATTTTTACAGAGTTTTGCTTACTCAAAAGCTTCCATTTTGACCAATTTCAGGCACCGAAAGGACTTTAAACACACTTATTTTAGTTGAACAAGTCAAAATTCACATCCAACGGGCATTTAGAGTCAACAGATTAAAAGTTAAAATTTCATCATGTTGACCATTTTGGGAAAGTTCGACAAGTCCGGAGTCATCGTTTTTCATCGGAAAATTGATTTTTTGGAGTGTACCAAAAATGATTCAAAATGTCAATTGGATCGTGCCTCATGTTGAATAACCACTTTTGTAACCCTCACAGTGACCAAAATTGCCATTTTTACAGAGCTTTGCTTACTCAAAAGCTTCCATTTTGACCAATATCAGGATCCAAAATGACTTTAAACACACTTTTTTTAGTTGAACAAGTCATAATTCACATCCAACAGTCATTTAGAGTCAAAAGAGTAAAAGTTAAAATTTCATCCATGTTGACCATTTTGGGAAATTCGACAGGTCCGGAGTCATCGTTTTTCATCAGAAAATTGATTTTTTGGAGTGTACCAAAAATGATTCAAAATGTCTATTGGATCGTGCCTCATGTTGAATAACCACTTTTGAAACCCTCACTGTGGCCAAAATTGTCATTTTTACAGAGCATTGCTTACTCAAAATCTTCCATTTTGACCAATTTCAGGCACCGAAAGGACTTTAAACACACTTATTTTAGTTGAACAAGTCAAAATTCACATCCAACGGGCATTTAGAGTCAACAGATTAAAAGTTAAAATTTCATCATGTTGACCATTTTGGGAAAGTTCGACAAGTCCGGAGTCATCGTTTTTCATCGGAAAATTGATTTTTTGGAGTGTACCAAAAATGATTCAAAATGTCAATTGGATCGTGCCTCATGTTGAATAACCACTTTTGAAACCCTCACAGTGACCAAAATTGCCATTTTTACAGAGCTTTGCTTACTCAAAAGCTTCCATTTTGACCAATATCAGGCTCCGAAATGACTTTAAACACACTTTTTTTAGTTGAACAAGTCATAATTCACATCCAACAGTCATTTAGAGTCAAAAGAGTAAAAGTTAAAATTTCATCCATGTTGACCATTTTGGGAAATTCGACAGGTAAGGAGTCATCGTTTTTCATAGGAAAATCGATTTTTTCGAGTGCACCAAAAATGATTCAAAATGTCAACTGGATTGTCCCTCATGTTGAATAACCACTTTTGAAACCCTCACAGTGACCAAAATTGGCATTTTTACAGAGTTTTGCTTACTCAAAAGCTTCCATTTTGAGCAATTTAAGTCACCGAAATGACTTTAAACACACCTATTTTAGTTGAACAAGTCATAATTCACATCCAACAGTCATTTAGAGTCAAAAGATTAAAAGTTAAAATTTCATCCATGTTGACCATTTTGGGAAAGTTCGACAGGTCCGGAGTCATCGTTTATCATCAGAAAATTGATTTTTTGGAGTGTACCAAAAATGATTCAAAATGTCAATTGGATCGTGCCTCATGTTGAATATCCACTTTTGAAACCCTCACAGTGGCCAAAATTGTCATTTTTACAGAGCTTTGCTTACTCAAAAGCTTCCATTTTGACCAATTTCAGGCACCGAAAGGACTTTAAACACACTTATTTTAGTTGAACAAGTCAAAATTCACATCCAACAGGCATTTAGAGTCAAAATATTAAAAGTTACAATTTCATCCATGTTGACCATTTTGGGAAAGTTTGACAGGTCCGGAGTCATCGTTTTTCATAGGAAAATCGTTTTTTTCGAGTGTACCAAAAATGATTCAAAATGTCAACTGGATTGTCCCTCATGTTGAATAACCACTTTTGAAACCCTCACAGTGACCAAAATTGACATTTTTACAGAGTTTTTCTTACTCAAAAGCTTCCATTTTGAGCAATTTAAGTCACCGAAATGACTTTAAACACACTTATTTTAGTTGAACAAGTCATAATTCACATCCAACAGTCATTTAGGGTCAAAAGATTAAAAGTAAAAATTTCATCCATGTTGACCATTTTGGAAAAGTTCGACAGGTCCGGAGTCATCGTTTTTCATCAGAAAATTTATTTTTTGGAGTGTACCAAAAATGATTCAAAATGTCAATTGGATCGTGCCTCATGTTGAATAACCTCTTTTGAAACCCTCACAGTGACCAAAATTGCCATTTTTACAGAGCTTTGCTTACTCAAAAGCTTCCATTTTGACATATTTCAGGCACCAAAATGACTTTAAACACACTTTTTTTAGTTGAACAAGTCAAAATTCACATCCAACGGGCATTTAGAGTCAACAGATTAAAAGTTAAAATTTCATCATGTTGACCATTTTGGGAAAGTTCGACAAGTCCGGAGTCATCGTTTTTCATCGGAAAATTGATTTTTTGGAGTGTACCAAAAATGATTCAAAATGTCAATTGGATCGTGCCTCATGTTGAATAACCACTTTTGAAACCCTCACAGTGGCCAAAAGTGTCATTTTTACAGATCTTTGCTTATTCAAAAGCTTCCATTTTGACCAATTTCAGGCACCGAGAGGACTGTAAACACACTTATTTTAGTTGAACAAGTCAAAATTCACATCCAACAGGCATTTAGAGTCAAAAGATTAAAAGTTAACATTTCATCCATGTTGACCATTTTGGGAAAGTTCGACAGGTCCGGAGTCATCTTTTTTCATCGGAAAATCGATTTTTTGGAGTGTACCAAAAATGATCAAAATGTCAACTGGATTGTGCCTCATGTTGAATAACCACTTTTGAAACCCTCACAATGACCAAAATTGCCATTTTTACAGAGTTTTGATTACTCAAAAGCTTCCATTTTGACCAATTTCAGGCACCGAAAGGACTTTAAACACACTTATTTTAGTTGAACAAGTCAAAATTCACATCCAACGGGCATTTAGAGTCAACAGATTAAAAGTTAAAATTTCATCATGTTGACCATTTTGGGAAAGTTCGACAGGTCTGGAGTCATCGTTTTTCATCAGAAAATTGATTTTTTGGAGTGTACCAAAAATGATTCAAAATGTCAATTGGATCGTGCCTCATGTTGAATAACCTCTTTTGAAACCCTTACAGTGGCCAAAATTGTCATTTTTACAGAGCATTGCTTACTCAGAAGCTTCCATTTTGACCAATTTCAGGCACCGAAAGGACTTTAAACACACTTATTTTAGTTGAACAAGTCATAACTCACATCCAACAGTCATTTAGACTCAAAAGATTCAAAGTTAAAATTTCATCCATGTTGACCATTTTGGGAAAGTACGACAGGTCCGGAGTCATCGTTTTTCATCAGAAAATTGATTTTTTGGAGTGTTCCAAAAATGATTCAAAATGTCAATTGGATCGTGCCTCATGTTGAATAACCACTTATGAAACCCTCACAGTAGCCAAAATTGTCATTTTTACAGAGCTTTGCTTACTCAAAAGCTTCCATTTTGACATATTTCAGGCACCAAAATGACTTTAAACACACTTTTTTTAGTTGAACAAGTCAAAATTCACATCCAACGGGCATTTAGAGTCAACAGATTAAAAGTTAAAATTTCATCATGTTGACCATTTTGGGAAAGTTCGACAAGTCCGGAGTCATCGTTTTTCATCGGAAAATTGATTTTTTGGAGTGTACCAAAAATGATTCAAAATGTCAATTGGATCGTGCCTCATGTTGAATAACCACTTTTGAAACCCTCACAGTGGCCAAAAGTGTCATTTTTACAGATCTTTGCTTATTCAAAAGCTTCCATTTTGACCAATTTCAGGCACCGAGAGGACTGTAAACACACTTATTTTAGTTGAACAAGTCAAAATTCACATCCAACAGGCATTTAGAGTCAAAAGATTAAAAGTTAACATTTCATCCATGTTGACCATTTTGGGAAAGTTCGACAGGTCCGGAGTCATCTTTTTTCATCGGAAAATCGATTTTTTGGAGTGTACCAAAAATGATCAAAATGTCAACTGGATTGTGCCTCATGTTGAATAACCACTTTTGAAACCCTCACAATGACCAAAATTGCCATTTTTACAGAGTTTTGATTACTCAAAAGCTTCCATTTTGACCAATTTCAGGCACCGAAAGGACTTTAAACACACTTATTTTAGTTGAACAAGTCAAAATTCACATCCAACGGGCATTTAGAGTCAACAGATTAAAAGTTAAAATTTCATCATGTTGACCATTTTGGGAAAGTTCGACAGGTCTGGAGTCATCGTTTTTCATCAGAAAATTGATTTTTTGGAGTGTACCAAAAATGATTCAAAATGTCAATTGGATCGTGCCTCATGTTGAATAACCTCTTTTGAAACCCTTACAGTGGCCAAAATTGTCATTTTTACAGAGCATTGCTTACTCAGAAGCTTCCATTTTGACCAATTTCAGGCACCGAAAGGACTTTAAACACACTTATTTTAGTTGAACAAGTCATAACTCACATCCAACAGTCATTTAGACTCAAAAGATTCAAAGTTAAAATTTCATCCATGTTGACCATTTTGGGAAAGTACGACAGGTCCGGAGTCATCGTTTTTCATCAGAAAATTTATTTTTTGGAGTGTTCCAAAAATGATTCAAAATGTCAATTGGATCGTGCCTCATGTTGAATAACCACTTATGAAACCCTCACAGTAGCCAAAATTGTCATTTTTACAGAGCTTTGCTTACTCAAAAGCTTCAATTTTGACCAATTTCAGGCACCGAAAGGACTTTAAACACACTTATTTTAGTTGAACAAGTCAAAATTCACATCCAACAGGCATTTAGAGTAAAAAGATTAAAAGTTAAAATTTCATCCATGTTGACCATTTTGGGAAAGTTTGACAGGTCCGGAGTCATCGTTTTTCATCAGAAAATTGATTTTTTGGAGTGTACCAAAAATGATTCTAAATGTCAATTTGATCGTGCCTCGTGTTGATTATCCACTTTTGAAACCCTCACAGTGGCCAAAATTGTCATTTTTACAGAGCTTTGCTTACTCAAAAGCTTCCATTTTGACCAATTTCAGGCACCGAAAGGACTTTAAACACACATATTTTAGTTGAACAAGTCATAATTCACATCCAACAGTCATTTAGAGTCTAAAGATTAAATGTTAACATTTCATCCATATTGACCATTTTGGGAAAGTTCGACAGGTCAGGAGTCATCGTTTTTCATCAGAAAATTGATTTTTTGGAGTGTACCAAAAATGATTCAAAATGTCAATTGGATCGTGCCTCATGTTGAATATCCACTTTTGAAACCCTCACAGTGGCCAAAATTGTCATTTTTACAGAGCTTTGCTTACTCAAAAGCTTCCATTTTGACCAATTTCAGGCACCGAAAGGACTTTAAACACACTTATTTTAGTTGAACAAGTCAAAATTCACATCCAACAGGCATTTAGAGTCAAAAGATTAAAAGTTACAATTTCATCCATGTTGACCATTTTGGGAAAGTTTGACAGGTCCGGAGTCATTGTTTTTCATAGGAAAATCGTTTTTTTCGAGTGTACCAAAAATGATTCAAAATTTCAACTGGATTGTCCCTCATGTTGAATAACCACTTTTGAAAAACCCTCACAGTGACCAAAATTGCCATTTTTACAGAGTTTTTCTTACTCAAAAGCTTCCATTTTGAGCAATTTAAGTCACCGAAATGACTTTAAACACACTTATTTTAGTTGAACAAGTCATAATTCACATCCAACAGTCATTTAGGGTCAAAAGATTAAAAGTAAAAATTTCATCCATGTTGACCATTTTGGAAAAGTTCGACAGGTCCGGAGTCATCGTTTTTCATCAGAAAATTTATTTTTTGGAGTGTACCAAAAATGATTCAAAATGTCAATTGGATCGTGCCTCATGTTGAATAACCTCTTTTGAAACCCTCACAGTGACCAAAATTGCCATTTTTACAGAGCTTTGCTTACTCAAAAGCTTCCATTTTGACAAATTTCAGGCACCAAAATGACTTTAAACACACTTATTTTAGTTGAACAAGTCATAATTCACATCCAACAGTCATTTAGGGTCAAAAGATTAAAAGTAAAAATTTCATCCATGTTGACCATTTTGGGAAAGTTCGACAAGTCCGGAGTCATCGTTTTTCATCGGAAAATTGATTTTTTGGAGTGTACCAAAAATGATTCAAAATGTCAATTGGATCGTGCCTCATGTTGAATAACCACTTTTGAAACCCTAACAGTGGCCAAAATTGTCATTTTTACAGATCTTTGCTTATTCAAAAGCTTCCATTTTGACCAATTTCAGGCACCGAGAGGACTGTAAACACACGTATTTTAGTTGAACAAGTCAAAATTCACATCCAACAGGCATTTAGAGTCAAAAGATTAAAAGTTAACATTTCATCCATGTTGACCATTTTGGGAAAGTTCGACAGGTCCGGAGTCATCTTTTTTCATCGGAAAATCGATTTTTTGGAGTGTACCAAAAATGATTCAAAATGTCAACTGGATTGTGCCTCATGTTGAATAACCACTTTTGAAACCCTCACAATGACCAAAATTGCCATTTTTACAGAGTTTTGCTTACTCAAAAGCTTCCATTTTGACCAATTTCAGGCACCGAAAGGACTTTAAACACACTTATTTTAGTTGAACAAGTCAAAATTCACATCCAACAGGCATTTAGAGTAAAAAGATTAAAAGTTAAAATTTCATCCATGTTGACCATTTTGGGAAAGTTCGACAGGTCCGGAGTCATCGTTTTTCATCAGAAAATTGATTTTTTGGAGTGTACCAAAAATGATTCTAAATGTCAATTTGATCGTGCCTCGTGTTGATTATCCACTTTTGAAACCCTCACAGTGGCCAAAATTGTCATTTTTACAGAGCTTTGCTTACTCAAAAGCTTCCATTTTGACCAATTTCAGGCACCGAAAGGACTTTAAACACACATATTTTAGTTGAACAAGTCAAAATTCACATCCAACAGGCATTTAGAGTCAAAAGATTAAACGTTAAAATTTCATCCATGTTGACCATTTTGGGAAAGTTCGACAGGTCCGGAGTCATCGTTTTTCATCAGAAGATTGATTTTTTGGAGTGTACCAAAAATGATTCTAAATGTCAATTGGATCGTGCCTCATGTTGAATATCCACTTTTGAAACCCTCACAGTGACCAAAATTGCCATTTTTACAGAGTTTTGCTTACTCAAAAGCTTCCATTTTGAGCAATTTCAGGCACCGAAATGACTTTAAACACACTTATTTTAGTTGAACAAGTCATAATTCACATCCAACAGTCATTTAGAGTCTAAAGATTAAATGTTAACATTTCATCCATATTGACCATTTTGGGAAAGTTTGACAGTTCAGGAGTCATCGTTTTTCATCGGAAAATCGATTTTTTGGAGTGTCCCAAAAATGATTCACAATGTCAACTGGATTGTGCCTCATGTTGAATAACCACTTTTGAAACCCTCACAATGACCAAAATCGCCATTTTTACAGAGTTTTGCTTACTCAAAAGATTCCATTTTGACCAATTTCAGGCACCGAAATGACTTTAAACACACTTATTTTAGTTAAACAAGTCAAAATTTTCATCCGACAGGCATTTAGAGTCAAAAGATTAAAAGTTAAAATTTCATCCATATTGACCATTTTGGGAAAGTTCGACAGGTCCGGAATCATAGTTTTTCATCAGAAAATTGATTTCTTGGAGTGTACCAAAAATGATTCAAAATGTCAATGGATCGTGCCTCATGTTGAATAACCACTTTTGAAACCCTCACAGTGACCAAAATTAAATTTTTTTACAGAGCTTTGCTTACTCAAAAGCTTCCATTTTGACCAATTTCAGGCACCAAAATGACTTTAAACACACTTATTTTTGTTGAAAAAGTCATATTTCACATCCAACAGTCATTTAGAGTCAAAAGATTAAATGGTAAAATTTCATCCATGTTGACCATTTTGGGAAAGTTTGACAGGTCTGGAGTCATTGTTTTTCATTAGAGATTTGATTTTTTGGAGTGTACCAAAAATGATTCAAAATGTCAATTGGATCGTGCCTCATGTTGAATAACCACTTTTGAAACACTCACAGTGACCAAAACTGCCATTTTTACAGAGTTTTGCTTACTCAAAAGCTTCCATTTTGACCAATTTCAGGCACCGAAATGACTTTAAATACACCTATTTTAGTTGAACAAGTCATAATTTACATCCAACAGGCATTAGAGTCAAAAGATTAAAAGTTAGAATTTCATCTATGTTGACCATTTTGGGAAAGTTCGACAGGTCCGGAGTCATCGTTTTTCATCAGAAAATTGATTTTTTGGAGTGTACCAAAAATGATTCAAAATGTCAATTGGATCGTGCCTCATGTTGAATAACCACTTTTGAAACCCTCACAGTGACCAAAATTACCATTTTTACAGAGCTTTGCTTACTCAAAAGCTTCCATTTTGACCAATTTCAGGCACCGAAATTACTTTAAACACACTTATTTTAGTTGAAAAAGTCATATTTCACATCCAACAGTCATTTAGAGTCAAAAGATTAAATGTTTAAATTTCATCCATATTGACCATTTTGGGAAAGTTCGACAGGTCCGGAGTCATCGTTTTTCATCATAAAATTGATTTTTTGGACTGTACCAAAAAGGATTCAAAATGTTAATTGGATCGTGCCTCATGTTGAATAACCACTTTTGAAACCCTCACAGTGACCAAAATTGCCATTTTTACAGAGCTTTGCTTAATCAAAAGCTTCCATTTTGACCAATTTCAGGCACCAAAATGACTTTAAACACACTTATTTTAGTTGCAAAAATCATATTTCACATCCAACAGTCATTTAGAGTCAAAAGATTAAATGTTAAAATTTCATCCATATTGACCATTTTGGGAAAGTTCAACAGGTCCGGAGTCTTCGTTTTTCATTAGAGATGTGATTTTTTGGAGTGTACCAAAAATGATTCAAAATGTCAATTGGATCGTACCTCATGTTGAATAACCGCTTTTGAAACCCTCACAGTGACCAAAATTGCCATTTTTACAGAGCTTTGCTTACTCAAAAGCTTCCATTTTGACCAATTTCAGGCACCGAAATGACTTTAAACACACTTATTTTAGTTGAACAAGTCATAATTCACATCCAACAGTCATTTAGAGTCAAAAGATTAAAAGTTAAAATTTCATCCATGTTGACCATTTTTGGAAAGTTCGACAGGTCCGGAATCATAGTTTTTCATCAGAAAATTCATTTCTTGGAGTGTACCAAAAATGATTAAAAATGTCAATGGATCGTGCCTCATGTTGAATAACCACTTTTGAAACCCTCACAGTGACCAAAATTACAATTTTTACAGAGCTTTGCTTACTCAAAAGCTTCCATTTTGACCAATTTTAGGCACCAAAATGACTTTAAACACACTTTTTTTAGTTGAAAAAGTCAAAATTCACATCCAACAGGCATTTAGAGTAAAAAGATTAAAAGTTAAAATTTCATCCATGTTGACCATTTTGGGAAAGTTCGACAGGTCCGGAGTCATCGTTTTTCATCAGAAAATTGATTTTTTGGAGTGTACCAAAAATGATTCTAAATGTCAATTTGATCGTGCCTCGTGTTGATTATCCACTTTTGAAACCCTCACAGTGGCCAAAATTGTCATTTTTACAGAGCTTTGCTTACTCAAAAGCTTCCATTTTGACCAATTTCAGGCACCGAAAGGACTTTAAACACACATATTTTAGTTGAACAAGTCAAAATTCACATCCAACAGGCATTTAGAGTCAAAAGATTAAACGTTAAAATTTCATCCATGTTGACCATTTTGGGAAAGTTCGACAGGTCCGGAGTCATCGTTTTTCATCAGAAGATTGATTTTTTGGAGTGTACCAAAAATGATTCTAAATGTCAATTGGATCGTGCCTCATGTTGAATATCCACTTTTGAAACCCTCACATTGACCAAAATTGCCATTTTTACAGAGTTTTGCTTAC
Source organism: Lissotriton helveticus (assembly GCF_964261635.1). Lineage (NCBI taxonomy): Eukaryota > Metazoa > Chordata > Amphibia > Caudata > Salamandridae > Lissotriton > Lissotriton helveticus. The sequence goes on from NC_136072.1 coordinate 341,940,063, forward strand.
TCAAAAGCTTCAATTTTGAGCAATTTCAGGCACCGAAATGACTTTAAACACACTTATTTTAGTTGAACAAGTCATAATTCACATCCAACAGTCATTTAGAGTCTAAAGATTAAATGTTAACATTTCATCCATATTGACCATTTTGGGAAAGTTTGACAGTTCAGGAGTCATCGTTTTTCATCAGAAAATTGATTTTTTGGAGTGTACCAAAAATGATTCAAAATGTCAATTGGATCGTGCCTCATGTTGAATATCCACTTTTGAAACCCTCACAGTGGCCAAAATTGTCATTTTTACAGAGCTTTGCTTACTCAAAAGCTTCCATTTTGACCAATTTCAGGCACCGAAAGGACTTTAAACACACTTATTTTAGTTGAACAAGTCAAAATTCACATCCAACAGGCATTTAGAGTCAAAAGATTAAAAGTTAAAATTTCATCCATGTTGACCATTTTGGGAAAGTTCGACAGGTCCGGAGTCATCGTTTTTCATCGGAAAATCGATTTTTTGGAGTGTCCCAAAAATGATTCACAATGTCAACTGGATTGTGCCTCATGTTGAATAACCACTTTTGAAACCCTCACAATGACCAAAATCGCCATTTTTACAGAGTTTTGCTTACTCAAAAGATTCCATTTTGACCAATTTCAGGCACCGAAATGACTTTAAACACACTTATTTTAGTTAAACAAGTCAAAATTTTCATCCAACAGGCATTTAGAGTCAAAAGATTAAAAGTTAAAATTTCATCCATATTGACCATTTTGGGAAAGTTCGACAGGTCCGGAATCATAGTTTTTCATCAGAAAATTGATTTCTTGGAGTGTACCAAAAATGATTCAAAATGTCAATGGATCGTGCCTCATGTTGAATAACCACTTTTGAAACCCTCACAGTGACCAAAATTAAATTTTTTTACAGAGCTTTGCTTACTCAAAAGCTTCCATTTTGACCAATTTCAGGCACCAAAATGACTTTAAACACACTTATTTTTGTTGAAAAAGTCATATTTCACATCCAACAGTCATTTAGAGTCAAAAGATTAAATGGTAAAATTTCATCCATGTTGACCATTTTGGGAAAGTTTGACAGGTCTGGAGTCATTGTTTTTCATTAGAGATTTGATTTTTTGGAGTGTACCAAAAATGATTCAAAATGTCAATTGGATCGTGCCTCATGTTGAATAACCACTTTTGAAACACTCACAGTGACCAAAACTGCCATTTTTACAGAGTTTTGCTTACTCAAAAGCTTCCATTTTGACCAATTTCAGGCACCGAAATGACTTTAAATACACCTATTTTAGTTGAACAAGTCATAATTTACATCCAACAGGCATTAGAGTCAAAAGATTAAAAGTTAGAATTTCATCTATGTTGACCATTTTGGGAAAGTTCGACAGGTCCGGAGTCATCGTTTTTCATCAGAAAATTGATTTTTTGGAGTGTACCAAAAATGATTCAAAATGTCAATTGGATCGTGCCTCATGTTGAATAACCACTTTTGAAACCCTCACAGTGACCAAAATTACCATTTTTACAGAGCTTTGCTTACTCAAAAGCTTCCATTTTGACCAATTTCAGGCACCGAAATTACTTTAAACACACTTATTTTAGTTGAAAAAGTCATATTTCACATCCAACAGTCATTTAGAGTCAAAAGATTAAATGTTTAAATTTCATCCATATTGACCATTTTGGGAAAGTTCGACAGGTCCGGAGTCATCGTTTTTCATCATAAAATTGATTTTTTGGACTGTACCAAAAAGGATTCAAAATGTTAATTGGATCGTGCCTCATGTTGAATAACCACTTTTGAAACCCTCACAGTGACCAAAATTGCCATTTTTACAGAGCTTTGCTTAATCAAAAGCTTCCATTTTGACCAATTTCAGGCACCAAAATGACTTTAAACACACTTATTTTAGTTGCAAAAATCATATTTCACATCCAACAGTCATTTAGAGTCAAAAGATTAAATGTTAAAATTTCATCCACATTGACCATTTTGGGAAAGTTCAACAGGTCCGGAGTCTTCGTTTTTCATTAGAGATGTGATTTTTTGGAGTGTACCAAAAATGATTCAAAATGTCAATTGGATCGTACCTCATGTTGAATAACCGCTTTTGAAACCCTCACAGTGACCAAAATTGCCATTTTTACAGAGCTTTGCTTACTCAAAAGCTTCCATTTTGACCAATTTCAGGCACCGAAATGACTTTAAACACACTTATTTTAGTTGAACAAGTCATAATTCACATCCAACAGTCATTTAGAGTCAAAAGATTAAAAGTTAAAATTTCATCCATGTTGACCATTTTTGGAAAGTTCGACAGGTCCGGAATCATAGTTTTTCATCAGAAAATTCATTTCTTGGAGTGTACCAAAAATGATTAAAAATGTCAATGGATCGTGCCTCATGTTGAATAACCACTTTTGAAACCCTCACAGTGACCAAAATTAAAATTTTTACAGAGCTTTGCTTACTCAAAAGCTTCCATTTTGACCAATTTTAGGCACCAAAATGACTTTAAAAACACTTTTTTTAGTTGAAAAAGTCATATTTCACATCCAACAGTAATTTAAGGTCAAAAGATTAAATGGTAAAATTTCATCCATGTTGACCATTTCGGGAAAGTTTGACAAGTCTGGAGTCATCGTTTCTCATTAGAGATTTGATTTTTTGGAGTGTACCAAAAATTATTCAAAATGTCAATTGGATCGTGCCTCATGTTGAATAACCACTTTTGAAACCTTCACAGTGACCAAAATTGCCATTTTTACAGAGCTTTGCTTACTCAAAATCTTCAATTTTGACCAATTTCAGGCACCAAAATGACTTTAAACACACTTATTTGAATTGGAAAAAGTCATATTTCACATCCAACAGTCTTTTAGAGTCAAAAGATTAAATGTTAAAATTTAATCCTCAATGACCATTTTGGGAAAGTTCGACAGGTCCGGAGTCATCGTTTTTCATCAGAAAATTGATTTTTTGGACTGTACCAAAAATGATTCAGAATGTCAATTGGATCGTGCCTCATGTTGAATAATCACTTTTGAAACCCTCAGAGTGACCAAAATTGCCATTTTTACAGAGTTTTGCTTACTCAAAAGCTTCCATTTTGACCAATTTCAGGCATCGAAATGACTTTAAACACACTTATTTTAATTGAAAAAGTCATATTTCACATCCAACAGTCATTTAGAGTCAAAAGATTAAATGTTAAAATTTCATCCATATCGACCATTTTGGGAAAGTTCGACAGGTCCGCCGGAGTCATCGTTTTTCATCAGAAAATTGATTTTTTGACTGTACCAAAAATGATTCAAAATGTCAATTGGATCGTGCCTCATGTTGAATAACCACTTTTGAAACCCTCACAGTTACCAAAATTGCCATTTTTACAGAGCTTTTCTTACTCAAAAGCTTCCATTTTGATCAATTTCAGGCCCCGAAATGACTTAAAACACACTTATTTTAGTTGAAAAAGTCATAATTCACATCCAACAGTCATTTAGAGTCAAAAGATTAAAAGTTAAAATTTCATCCATGTTGAACATTTTGGGAAAGTTCGACAGGTCCGGAATCATCGTTTTTCATCAGAAAATTGATTTCTTGGAGTGTACCAAAAATGATTCAAAATGCCAATTGGATCGTGCCTCATGTTGAATAACCGCTTTTGAAACCCTCACAGTGACCAAAATTGCCATTTTTACAGAGCTTTGCTTACTCAAAAGCTTCCATTTTGACCAATTTCAGGCACCAAAATGACTTTAAACACACTTATTTTAGTTGAACAAGTCATAATTCACATCCAACAGTCATTTAGAGTCAAAAGATTAAAAGTTAAAATTTCATCCATGTTGACCATTTTGGGAATGCTCAACAGGTCCGGAGTCATCGTTTTTTCAGATAATTGATATTTTTGGAGTGTACCAAAAATGATTCAAAATGTCAATTGGATCAGGCCTCATGTTGAATAACCACTTTTGAAACCCTCACAGTGACCAAAATTACCATTTTTACACAGCTTTGCTTACTCAAAAGCTTCCATTTTGACCAATTTCAGGCACCGAAATGACTTTAAACAAACTTATTTTTGTTGAAAAAGTCATAATTTACATCCAACAGTCATTTAGAGTCAAAAGATTAAAAGTTTAAATTTCATCCATGGTGACCATTTTGGGAAAGTTCGACAGGTCCGGAGTCATCGTTTTTCATTTGAGATTTGATTTTTTGGAGTTTACTAAAAATGATTCAAAATGTCAATTGGATCGTGCCTCATGTTGAATAACCACTTTTGAAACCTTCACAGTGACCAAAATTGCCATTTTTACTGAGTTTTGCTTACTCAAAATCTTCCATTTTGACCAATTTCAGGCACCGAAATGACTTTAAACACACTTATTTTAGTTGAACAAGTCATAATTCACATCCAACAGTCATTTACAGTCAAAAGATTAAATGTTAAAATTTCATCCATATTGACCATTTTGGGAACGTTCGGCAGGTACGGAGTCATCGTTTTTCATCAGAAAATTGATTTTTTGGACTGTACCAAATATGATTCAAAATGTCAATTGGATTGCGCCTCATGTGAATAACCACTTTTGAAACCCTCACAGTGACCACAATTGCCAGTTTTCAGAGCTTTGCTTACTCAAAAGCTTCCATTTTGACCAATTGCAGGCACCGAAATGACTTTAAACGCACCTATTTAGTTGAACAAGTCATAATTCACATCCAACAGTCATTTAGAGTCAAAAGATTAAAAGTTAAAATGTCATCCATGTTGACCATTTTGGGAAAGCTCGACAGGTCCCGGAGTCATCGTTTTTTCAGATAATTGATTTTTTGGAATGTACCAAAAATGATTCTAAATGTCGATTGGATCGTGCCTCATGTTGAATAACCGCTTTTGAAACCCTCACAGTGACCAAAATTGCCATTTTTACAGAGCTTTTCTTACTCAAAAGCTTCCATTTTGATAAATTTCAGGCCCCGAAATGACTTAAAACACACTTATTTTAGTTGAAAAAGTCATAATTCACATCCAACAGTCATTTAGAGTCAAAAGATTAAAAGTTAAAATTTCATCCATGTTGAACATTTTGGGAAAGTTCGACAGGTCCGGAATCATCGTTTTTCATCAGAAAATTGATTTCTTGGAGTGTACCAAAAATGATTCAAAATGCCAATTGGATCGTGCCTCATGTTGAATAACCGCTTTTGAAACCCTCACAGTGACCAAAATTGCCATTTTTACAGAGCTTTGCTTACTCAAAAGCTTCCATTTTGACCAATTTCAGGCACCAAAATGACTTTAAACACACTTATTTTAGTTGAACAAGTCATAATTCACATCCAACAGTCATTTAGAGTCAAAAGATTAAAAGTTAAAATTTCATCCATGTTGACCATTTTGGGAATGCTCAACAGGTCCGGAGTCATCGTTTTTTCAGATAATTGATATTTTTGGAGTGTACCAAAAATGATTCAAAATGTCAATTGGATCAGGCCTCATGTTGAATAACCACTTTTGAAACCCTCACAGTGACCAAAATTACCATTTTTACACAGCTTTGCTTACTCAAAAGCTTCCATTTTGACCAATTTCAGGCACCGAAATGACTTTAAACAAACTTATTTTTGTTGAAAAAGTCATAATTTACATCCAACAGTCATTTAGAGTCAAAAGATTAAAAGTTTAAATTTCATCCATGGTGACCATTTTGGGAAAGTTCGACAGGTCCGGAGTCATCGTTTTTCATTTGAGATTTGATTTTTTGGAGTTTACTAAAAATGATTCAAAATGTCAATTGGATCGTGCCTCATGTTGAATAACCACTTTTGAAACCTTCACAGTGACCAAAATTGCCATTTTTACTGAGTTTTGCTTACTCAAAATCTTCCATTTTGACCAATTTCAGGCACCGAAATGACTTTAAACACACTTATTTTAGTTGAACAAGTCATAATTCACATCCAACAGTCATTTACAGTCAAAAGATTAAATGTTAAAATTTCATCCATATTGACCATTTTGGGAACGTTCGGCAGGTACGGAGTCATCGTTTTTCATCAGAAAATTGATTTTTTGGACTGTACCAAATATGATTCAAAATGTCAATTGGATTGCGCCTCATGTGAATAACCACTTTTGAAACCCTCACAGTGACCACAATTGCCAGTTTTCAGAGCTTTGCTTACTCAAAAGCTTCCATTTTGACCAATTGCAGGCACCGAAATGACTTTAAACGCACCTATTTAGTTGAACAAGTCATAATTCACATCCAACAGTCATTTAGAGTCAAAAGATTAAAAGTTAAAATGTCATCCATGTTGACCATTTTGGGAAAGCTCGACAGGTCCCGGAGTCATCGTTTTTTCAGATAATTGATTTTTTGGAATGTACCAAAAATGATTCTAAATGTCGATTGGATCGTGCCTCATGTTGAATAACCGCTTTTGAAACCCTCACAGTGACCAAAATTGCCATTTTTACAGAGCTTTGCTTACTCAAAAGCTTCCATTTCGACCAATTTCAGGCACAGAAATGACTTTAAACACACTTATTTTAGTTGAACAAGTCATAATTCACATCCAACAGTCATTTACAGTCAAAAGATTAAATGTTAAAATTTCATCCATATTGACCATTTTGGGAACGTTCGGCAGGTCCGGAGTCATCGTTTTTCATCAGAAAATTGATTTTTTGGACTGTACCAAAAATGATTCAAAATGTCAATTGGATCGTGCCTCATGTTGAATAACCACTTTTGAAACACTCACAGTGACCAAAATTGCCATTTTTACAGAGTTTTGCTTACTCAAAAGCTTCCATTCTGACCAATTTCAGGCACCAAAATGACTTTAAATACACCTATTTTAGTTGAACAAGTCATAATTTACATCCAACAGGCATTAGAGTCAAAAGATTAAAAGTTAAAATGTCATCCATGTTGACCATTTTGGGAAAGCTCGACAGGTCCAGAGTCATCGTTTTTTCAGATAATTGATATTTTTGGAGTGTACCAAAAATGATTCAAAATGTCAATTGGATCGTGCCTCATGTTGAATAACCACTTTTGAAACCCTCACAGTTACCAAAATTGCCATTTTTACAGAGCTTTTCTTACTCAAAAGCTTCCATTTTGATCAATTTCAGGCCCCGAAATGACTTAAAACACACTTATTTTAGTTGAAAAAGTCATAATTCACATCCAACAGACATTTAGAGTCAAAAGATTAAAAGTTAAAATTTCATCCATGTTGAACATTTTGGGAAAGTTCGACAGGTCCGGAATCATCGTTTTTCATCAGAAAATTGATTTCTTGGAGTGTACCAAAAATGATTCAAAATGCCAATTGGATCGTGCCTCATGTTGAATAACCACTTTTGAAACCCTCACAGTGAAAAAAATTGCCATTTTTACAGTTTTGCTTACTCAAAAGCTTCCATTTTGACCAATTTCAGGCTTCGAAATGACTTTAAACACACTTATTTTAATTGAAAAAGTCATATTTCACACCCAACAGTCATTTGGAGTCTAAAGATTAAAAGTTAAAATTTCATCCATGTTGACCATTTTGGGAAAGCTCGACAGATCCGGAGTCATCGTTTTTTCAGATAATTGATTTTTTGGAGAGTACCAAAAATGATTCAAAATGTCAATTGGATCGTACCTCATGTTGAATAACCGCTTTTGAAACCCTCACAGTGACCAAAATTGCCATTTTTACAGAGCTTTGTTTAATCAAAATCTTCCATTTTGACCAATTTCAGGCACCGAAATGACTTTAAACACACTTATTTTAGTTGAACAAGTCATAATTCACATCCAACAGTCATTTAGAGTCAAAAGATTAAAAGTTAAAATTACATCCATGTTGACCATTTTGGGAAAGTTCGACAGGTCCGGAATCATAGTTTTTCATCAGAAAATTGATTTCTTGGAGTGTACCAAAAATGATTCAAAATGTCAATGGATCGTGCCTCATGTTGAATAACCACTTTTGAAACCCTCACAGTGACCAAAATTAAAAAAATTTACAGAGCTTTGCTTACTCAAAAGCTTCCATTTTGACCAATTTCAGGCACCAAAATGACTTTAAACACACTTATTTTTGTTGAAAAAGTCATATTTCACATCCAACAGTCATTTAGAGTCAAAAGATTAAATGGTAAAATTTCATCCATGTTGACCATTTTGTGAAAGTTTGACAGGTCTGGAGTCATTGTTTTTCATTAGAGATTTGATTTTTTGGAGTGTACCAAAAATGATTCAAAATGTCAATTGGATCGTGCCTCATGTTGAATAACCACTTTTGAAACCTTCACAGTGACCAAAATTGCCATTTTTACAGAGCTTTGCTTACTCAAAATCTTCAATTTTGACCAATTTCAGGCACCAAAATGACTTTAAACACACTTATTTGAATTGGAAAAAGTCATATTTCACATCCAACAGTATTTTAGAGTCAAAAGATTAACCGCTATATGTATCAAGCTATTTAGCATTCGCAAAGGCCGAAATTCTGCGAATTTCGGCCTTTGCGAATGCTAAATAGACAAATGGAATGTATCAAACAAGTTTGATGCAAAATAAGGATTAGCAAAATTTGCTAATCCTTATTTTGCGATTGCACTTAAGGAATTGCAAATTTTGCAATTCCTTAAATGCAATGTATCAAACAAATATTATGGAAAAAATGCCATTAAGGATTAGCAAATTACCACCAACTTCTAGTTGGTGGTAATTTGCGAATTCTTATCAAAAAGCTTTTTTGAAAAAAACCAAAGGTGCCATATGACGCCCATACATGCCCTTAGGGCATGTATGTGCGCCATATGCCCCCAAATGTCTTTTTCAGGGGTGCAGCAGGGTGTTCTTGAGACACCCCTGCACCCTTGGAAAAATCCCTAATTTGCGATCAGCAAATTGCTAATCGCAAATTGCACTTTCATTCCTATGGGCCTCTTGGCCCATGGAAATGAAGGGGTAATTTGCGAATGACAATTTGCTAATCTCAAATTAGGAATGCTAAGGAATCGCTATTGGAATGCGATTTTGTACATACATACCGTTTTGCATTTCCTAAATAGCGATTCCTTAAAATTCGCTATTTAGGAAATGCAAAATGGTTTGTTGATACATATAGCGGTAAATGTTAAAATTTCATCCTCAATGACCATTTTGGGAAAGTTCGACAGGTCCGGAGTCATCGTTTTTCATCAGAAAATTGATTTTTTGACTGCACCAAAAATGATTCAAAATGTCAATTGGATTGTGCCTCATGTTGAATAACCACTTTTGAAACACTCACAGTGACCAAAATTGCCATTTTTACAGAGTTTTGCTTACTCAAAAGCTTCCATTCTGACCAATTTCAGGCACCAAAATGACTTTAAATACACCTATTTTAGTTGAAAAAGTCATATTTCACATCCAACAGGCATTAGAGTCAAAAGATTAAAAGTTAAAATGTCATCCATGTTGACCATTTTGGGAAAGCTCGACAGGTCCAGAGTCATCGTTTTTTCAGATAATTGATATTTTTGGAGTGTACCAAAAATGATTCAAAATGTCAATTGGATCGTGCCTCATGTTGAATAACCACTTTTGAAACCCTCACAGTTACCAAAATTGCCATTTTTACAGAGCTTTTCTTACTCAAAAGCTTCCATTTTGATCAATTTCAGGCCCCGAAATGACTTAAAACACACTTATTTTAGTTGAAAAAGTCATAATTCACATCCAACAGTCATTTAGAGTCAAAAGATTAAAAGTTAAAATTTCATCCATGTTGAACATTTTGGGAAAGTTCGACAGGTCCGGAATCATCGTTTTTCATCAGAAAATTGATTTCTTGGAGTGTACCAAAAATGATTCAAAATGCCAATTGGATCGTGCCTCATGTTGAATAACCGCTTTTGAAACCCTCACAGTGACCAAAATTGCCATTTTTACAGAGCTTTGCTTACTCAAAAGCTTCCATTTTGACCAATTTCAGGCACCAAAATGACTTTAAACACACTTATTTTAGTTGAACAAGTCATAATTCACATCCAACAGTCATTTAGAGTCAAAAGATTAAAAGTTAAAATTTCATCCATGTTGACCATTTTGGGAATGCTCAACAGGTCCGGAGTCATCGTTTTTTCAGATAATTGATATTTTTGGAGTGTACCAAAAATGATTCAAAATGTCAATTGGATCAGGCCTCATGTTGAATAACCACTTTTGAAACCCTCACAGTGACCAAAATTACCATTTTTACACAGCTTTGCTTACTCAAAAGCTTCCATTTTGACCAATTTCAGGCACCGAAATGACTTTAAACAAACTTATTTGTGTTGAAAAAGTCATAATTTACATCCAACAGTCATTTAGAGTCAAAAGATTAAAAGTTTAAATTTCATCCATGGTGACCATTTTGGGAAAGTTCGACAGGTCCGGAGTCATCGTTTTTCATTTGAGATTTGATTTTTTGGAGTTTACTAAAAATGATTCAAAATGTCAATTGGATCGTGCCTCATGTTGAATAACCACTTTTGAAACCTTCACAGTGACCAAAATTGCCATTTTTACTGAGTTTTGCTTACTCAAAATCTTCCATTTTGACCAATTTCAGGCACCGAAATGACTTTAAACACACTTATTTTAGTTGAACAAGTCATAATTCACATCCAACAGTCATTTACAGTCAAAAGATTAAATGTTAAAATTTCACCCATATTGACCATTTTGGGAACGTTCGGCAGGTACGGAGTCATCGTTTTTCATCAGAAAATTGATTTTTTGGACTGTACCAAATATGATTCAAAATGTCAATTGGATTGCGCCTCATGTGAATAACCACTTTTGAAACCCTCACAGTGACCACAATTGCCAGTTTTCAGAGCTTTGCTTACTCAAAAGCTTCCATTTTGACCAATTGCAGGCACCGAAATGACTTTAAACGCACCTATTTAGTTGAACAAGTCATAATTCACATCCAACAGTCATTTAGAGTCAAAAGATTAAAAGTTAAAATGTCATCCATGTTGACCATTTTGGGAAAGCTCGACAGGTCCCGGAGTCATCGTTTTTTCAGATAATTGATTTTTTGGAATGTACCAAAAATGATTCTAAATGTCGATTGGATCGTGCCTCATGTTGAATAACCGCTTTTGAAACCCTCACAGTGACCAAAATTGCCATTTTTACAGAGCTTTGCTTACTCAAAAGCTTCCATTTTGACCAATTTCAGGCACCGAAATGACTTTAAACACACTTATTTTAGTTGAACAAGTCATAATTCACATCCAACAGTCATTTAGAGTCAAAAGATTAAAAGTTAAAATTACATCCATGTTGACCATTTTGGGAAAGTTCGACAGGTCCGGAATCATAGTTTTTCATCAGAAAATTGATTTCTTGGAGTGTACCAAAAATGATTCAAAATGTCAATGGATCGTGCCTCATGTTGAATAACCACTTTTGAAACCCTCACAGTGACCAAAATTAAAAAAATTTACAGAGCTTTGCTTACTCAAAAGCTTCCATTTTGACCAATTTCAGGCACCAAAATGACTTTAAACACACTTATTTTTGTTGAAAAAGTCATATTTCACATCCAACAGTCATTTAGAGTCAAAAGATTAAATGGTAAAATTTCATCCATGTTGACCATTTTGTGAAAGTTTGACAGGTCTGGAGTCATTGTTTTTCATTAGAGATTTGATTTTTTGGAGTGTACCAAAAATGATTCAAAATGTCAATTGGATCGTGCCTCATGTTGAATAACCACTTTTGAAACCTTCACAGTGACCAAAATTGCCATTTTTACAGAGCTTTGCTTACTCAAAATCTTCAATTTTGACCAATTTCAGGCACCAAAATGACTTTAAACACACTTATTTGAATTGGAAAAAGTCATATTTCACATCCAACAGTATTTTAGAGTCAAAAGATTAAATGTTAAAATTTCATCCTCAATGACCATTTTGGGAAAGTTCGACAGGTCCGGAGTCATCGTTTTTCATCAGAAAATTGATTTTTTGACTGCACCAAAAATGATTCAAAATGTCAATTGGATCGTGCCTCATGTTGAATAACCACTTTTGAAACACTCACAGTGACCAAAATTGCCATTTTTACAGAGTTTTGCTTACTCAAAAGCTTCCATTCTGACCAATTTCAGGCACCAAAATGACTTTAAATACACCTATTTTAGTTGAAAAAGTCATATTTCACATCCAACAGGCATTAGAGTCAAAAGATTAAAAGTTAAAATGTCATCCATGTTGACCATTTTGGGAAAGCTCGACAGGTCCAGAGTCATCGTTTTTTCAGATAATTGATATTTTTGGAGTGTACCAAAAATGATTCAAAATGTCAATTGGATCGTGCCTCATGTTGAATAACCACTTTTGAAACCCTCAGAGTTACCAAAATTGCCATTTTTACAGAGCTTTTCTTACTCAAAAGCTTCCATTTTGATCAATTTCAGGCCCCGAAATGACTTAAAACACACTTATTTTAGTTGAAAAAGTCATAATTCACATCCAACAGTCATTTAGAGTCAAAAGATTAAAAGTTAAAATTTCATCCATGTTGAACATTTTGGGAAAGTTCGACAGGTCCGGAATCATCGTTTTTCATCAGAAAATTGATTTCTTGGAGTGTACCAAAAATGATTCAAAATGCCAATTGGATCGTGCCTCATGTTGAATAACCGCTTTTGAAACCCTCACAGTGACCAAAATTGCCATTTTTACAGAGCTTTGCTTACTCAAAAGCTTCCATTTTGACCAATTTCAGGCACCAAAATGACTTTAAACACACTTATTTTAGTTGAACAAGTCATAATTCACATCCAACAGTCATTTAGAGTCAAAAGATTAAAAGTTAAAATTTCATCCATGTTGACCATTTTGGGAATGCTCAACAGGTCCGGAGTCATCGTTTTTTCAGATAATTGATATTTTTGGAGTGTACCAAAAATGATTCAAAATGTCAATTGGATCAGGCCTCATGTTGAATAACCACTTTTGAAACCCTCACAGTGACCAAAATTACCATTTTTACACAGCTTTGCTTACTCAAAAGCTTCCATTTTGACCAATTTCAGGCACCGAAATGACTTTAAACAAACTTATTTGTGTTGAAAAAGTCATAATTTACATCCAACAGTCATTTAGAGTCAAAAGATTAAAAGTTTAAATTTCATCCATGGTGACCATTTTGGGAAAGTTCGACAGGTCCGGAGTCATCGTTTTTCATTTGAGATTTGATTTTTTGGAGTTTACTAAAAATGATTCAAAATGTCAATTGGATCGTGCCTCATGTTGAATAACCACTTTTGAAACCTTCACAGTGACCAAAATTGCCATTTTTACTGAGTTTTGCTTACTCAAAATCTTCCATTTTGACCAATTTCAGGCACCGAAATGACTTTAAACACACTTATTTTAGTTGAACAAGTCATAATTCACATCCAACAGTCATTTACAGTCAAAAGATTAAATGTTAAAATTTCATCCATATTGACCATTTTGGGAACGTTCGGCAGGTACGGAGTCATCGTTTTTCATCAGAAAATAGATTTTTTGGACTGTACCAAATATGATTCAAAATGTCAATTGGATTGCGCCTCATGTGAATAACCACTTTTGAAACCCTCACAGTGACCACAATTGCCAGTTTTCAGAGCTTTGCTTACTCAAAAGCTTCCATTTTGACCAATTGCAGGCACCGAAATGACTTTAAACGCACCTATTTAGTTGAACAAGTCATAATTCACATCCAACAGTCATTTAGAGTCAAAAGATTAAAAGTTAAAATGTCATCCATGTTGACCATTTTGGGAAAGCTCGACAGGTCCCGGAGTCATCGTTTTTTCAGATAATTGATTTTTTGGAATGTACCAAAAATGATTCTAAATGTCGATTGGATCGTGCCTCATGTTGAATAACCGCTTTTGAAACCCTCACAGTGACCAAAATTGCCATTTTTACAGAGCTTTGCTTACTCAAAAGCTTCCATTTCGACCAATTTCAGGCACAGAAATGACTTTAAACACACTTATTTTAGTTGAACAAGTCATAATTCACATCCAACAGTCATTTACAGTCAAAAGATTAAATGTTAAAATTTCATCCATATTGACCATTTTGGGAACGTTCGGCAGGTCCGGAGTCATCGTTTTTCATCAGAAAATTGATTTTTTGGACTGTACCAAAAATGATTCAAAATGTCAATTGGATCGTGCCTCATGTTGAATAACCACTTTTGAAACACTCACAGTGACCAAAATTGCCATTTTTACAGAGTTTTGCTTACTCAAAAGCTTCCATTCTGACCAATTTCAGGCACCAAAATGACTTTAAATACACCTATTTTAGTTGAACAAGTCATAATTTACATCCAACAGGCATTAGAGTCAAAAGATTAAAAGTTAAAATGTCATCCATGTTGACCATTTTGGGAAAGCTCGACAGGTCCAGAGTCATCGTTTTTTCAGATAATTGATATTTTTGGAGTGTACCAAAAATGATTCAAAATGTCAATTGGATCGTGCCTCATGTTGAATAACCACTTTTGAAACCCTCACAGTTACCAAAATTGCCATTTTTACAGAGCTTTTCTTACTCAAAAGCTTCCATTTTGATCAATTTCAGGCCCCGAAATGACTTAAAACACACTTATTTTAGTTGAAAAAGTCATAATTCACATCCAACAGACATTTAGAGTCAAAAGATTAAAAGTTAAAATTTCATCCATGTTGAACATTTTGGGAAAGTTCGACAGGTCCGGAATCATCGTTTTTCATCAGAAAATTGATTTCTTGGAGTGTACCAAAAATGATTCAAAATGCCAATTGGATCGTGCCTCATGTTGAATAACCACTTTTGAAACCCTCACAGTGAAAAAAATTGCCATTTTTACAGTTTTGCTTACTCAAAAGCTTCCATTTTGACCAATTTCAGGCTTCGAAATGACTTTAAACACACTTATTTTAATTGAAAAAGTCATATTTCACACCCAACAGTCATTTGGAGTCTAAAGATTAAAAGTTAAAATTTCATCCATGTTGACCATTTTGGGAAAGCTCGACAGATCCGGAGTCATCGTTTTTTCAGATAATTGATTTTTTGGAGAGTACCAAAAATGATTCAAAATGTCAATTGGATCGTACCTCATGTTGAATAACCGCTTTTGAAACCCTCACAGTGACCAAAATTGCCATTTTTACAGAGCTTTGTTTAATCAAAATCTTCCATTTTGACCAATTTCAGGCACCAAAATGACTTTAAACACACTTATTTTAGTTGAAAAAATCATATTTCACATCCAACAGTCATTTAGAGTCAAAAGATTAAATTTTAAAATTTCATCCATATTGACCATTTTGGGAAAGTTCGACAGGTCCGGAGTCATCGTTTTTTCAGATAATTGATTTTTTGGAGTGTACCAAAAATGATTCAAAATGTCAATTGGATCGTACCTCATGTTGAATAACCGCTTTTGAAACCCTCACAGTGACCAAAATTGCCATTTTTACAGAGCTTTGCTTACTCAAAAGCTTCCATTTTGACCAATTTCAGGCACCGAAATGACTTTAAACACACTTATTTTAGTTGAACAAGTCATAATTCACATCCAACAGTCATTTAGAGTCAAAAGATTAAAAGTTAAAATTTCATCCATGTTGACCATTTTGGGAAAGTTCGACAGGTCCGGAATCATAGTTTTTCATCAGAAAATTGATTTCTTGGAGTGTACCAAAAATGATTCAAAATGTCAATGGATCGTGCCTCATGTTGAATAACCACTTTTGAAACCCTCACAGTGACCAAAATTAAAAATTTTTACAGAGCTTTGCTTACTCAAAAGCTTCCATTTTGACCAATTTCAGGCACCAAAATGACTTTAAACACACTTATTTTTGTTGAAAAAGTCATATTTCACATCCAACAGTCATTTAGAGTCAAAAGATTAAATGGTAAAATTTCATCCATGTTGACCATTTTGGGAAAGTTTGACAGGTCTGGAGTCATTGTTTTTCATTAGAGATTTGATTTTTTGGAGTGTACCAAAAATGATTCAAAATGTCAATTGGATCGTGCCTCATGTTGAATAACCACTTTTGAAACCTTCACAGTGACCAAAATTGCCATTTTTACAGAGCTTTGCTTACTCAAAATCTTCAATTTTGACCAATTTCAGGCACCAAAATGACTTTAAACACACTTATTTGAATTGGAAAAAGTCATATTTCACATCCAACAGTATTTTAGAGTCAAAAGATTAAATGTTAAAATTTCATCCTCAATGACCATTTTGGGAAAGTTCGACAGGTCCGGAGTCATCGTTTTTCATCAGAAAATTGATTTTTTGACTGCACCAAAAATGATTCAAAATGTCAATTGGATCGTGCCTCATGTTGAATAACCACTTTTGAAACACTCACAGTGACCAAAATTGCCATTTTTACAGAGTTTTGCTTACTCAAAAGCTTCCATTTTGACCAATTTCAGGCACCGAAATGACTTTAAATACACCTATTTTAGTTGAACAAGTCATAATTTACATCCAACAGGCATTAGAGTCAAAAGATTAAAAGTTAAAATTTCATCCATGTTGACCATTTTGGGAAAGTTCGACAGGTCCGGAGTCATCGTTTTTCATCAGAAAATTGATTTTTTGGAGTGTACCAAAAATGATTCAAAATGTCAATTGGATCGTGCCTCATGTTGAATAACCACTTTTGAAACCCTCACAGTGACCAAAATTACCATTTTTACAGAGCTTTGCTTACTCAAAAGCTTCCATTTTGACCAATTTCAGGCACCGAAATTACTTTAAACACACTTATTTTAGTTGAAAAAGTCATATTTCACATCCAACGGTCATTTAGAGTCAAAAGATTAAATGTTAAAATTTCATCCATATTGACCATTTTGGGAAAGTTCGACAGGTCCGGAGTCATCGTTTTTCATCATAAAATTGATTTTTTGGACTGTACCAAAAAGGATTCAAAATGTTAATTGGATCGTGCCTTATGTTGAATAACCACTTTTGAAACCCTCACAGTGACCAAAATTGCCATTTTTACAGAGCTTTGCTTAATCAAAAGCTTCCATTTTGACCAATTTCAGGCACCAAAATGACTTTAAACACACTTATTTTAGTTGCAAAAATCATATTTCACATCCAACAGTCATTTAGAGTCAAAAGATTAAATGTTAAAATTTCATCCATATTGACCATTTTGGGAAAGTTCAACAGGTCCGGAGTCTTCGTTTTTCATTAGAGATGTGATTTTTTGGAGTGTACCAAAAATGATTCAAAATGTCAATTGGATCGTACCTCATGTTGAATAACCGCTTTTGAAACCCTCACAGTGACCGAAATTGCCATTTTTACAGAGCTTTGCTTACTCAAAAGCTTCCATTTTGACCAATTTCAGGCACCGAAATTACTTTAAACACACTTATTTTAGTTGAACAAGTCATAATTCACATCCAACAGTCATTTAGAGTCAAAAGATTAAAAATTAAAATTTCATCCATGTTGACCATTTTTGGAAAGTTCGACAGGTCCGGAATCATAGTTTTTCATCAGAAAATTCATTTCTTGGAGTGTACCAAAAATGATTCAAAATGTCAATGGATCGTGCCTCATGTTGAATAACCACTTTTGAAACCCTCACAGTGACCAAAATTAAAAATTTTTACAGAGCTTTGCTTACTCAAAAGCTTCCATTTTGACCAATTTCAGGCACCAAAATGACTTTAAACACACTTATTTTAGTTGAAAAAGTCATATTTCACATCCAACAGTCATTTCAAGTCAAAAGATTAAATGGTAAAATTTCATCCATGTTGACCATTTTGGGAAAGTTTGACAGGTCTGGAGTCATTGTTTTTCATTAGAGATTTGATTTTTTGGAGTGTACCAAAAATGATTCAAAATGTCAATTGGATCGTGCCTCATGTTGAATAACCACTTTTGAAACCTTCACAGTGACCAAAATTGCCATTTTTACAGAGCTTTGCTTACTCAAAATCTTCAATTTTGACCATTTTCAGGCACCAAAATGACTTTAAACACACTTATTTGAATTGGAAAAAGTCATATTTCACATCCAACAGTCTTTTAGAGTCAAAAGATTAAATGTTAAAATTTAATCCTCAATGACCATTTTGGGAAAGTTCGACAGGTCCGGAGTCATCGTTTTTCATCAGAAAATTGATTTTTTGGACTGTACCAAAAATGATTCAGAATGTCAATTGGATCGTGCCTCATGTTGAATAACCACTTTTGAAACCCTCACAGTGACCAAAATTGCCATTTTTACAGTTTTGCTTACTCAAAAGCTTCCATTTTGACCAATTTCAGGCTTCGAAATGACTTTAAACACACTTATTTTAATTGAAAAAGTCATATTTCACACCCAACAGTCATTTGGAGTCTAAAGATTAAAAGTTAAAATTTCATCCATGTTGACCATTTTGGGAAAGCTCGACAGATCCGGAGTCATCGTTTTTTCAGATAATTGATTTTTTGGAGAGTACCAAAAATGATTCAAAATGTCAATTGGATCGTACCTCATGTTGAATAACCGCTTTTGAAACCCTCACAGTGACCAAAATTGCCATTTTTACAGAGCTTTGTTTAATCAAAAGCTTCCATTTTGACCAATTTCAGGCACCAAAATGACTTTAAACACACTTATTTTAGTTGAAAAAATCATATTTCACATCCAACAGTCATTTAGAGTCTAAAGATTAAAAGTTAAAATTTCATCCATGTTGACCATTTTGGGAAAGCTCGACAGATCCGGAGTCATCGTTTTTTCAGATAATTGATTTTTTGGAGAGTACCAAAAATGATTCAAAATGTCAATTGGATCGTACCTCATGTTGAATAACCGCTTTTGAAACCCTCACAGTGACCAAAATTGCCATTTTTACAGAGCTTTGTTTAATCAAAAGCTTCCATTTTGACCAATTTCAGGCACCAAAATGACTTTAAACACACTTATTTTAGTTGAAAAAATCATATTTCACATCCAACAGTCATTTAGAGTCAAAAGATTAAATTTTAAAATTTCATCCATATTGACCATTTTGGGAAAGTTCGACAGGTCCGGAGTCATCGTTTTTTCAGATAATTGATTTTTTGGAGTGTACCAAAAACTGATTCAAAATGTCAATTGGATCGTACCTCATGTTGAATAACCGCTTTTGAAACCCTCACAGTGACCAAAATTGCCATTTTTACAGAGCTTTGCTTACTC
The DNA here is from genome assembly GCF_964261635.1 of Lissotriton helveticus. Classification (NCBI taxonomy): domain Eukaryota; kingdom Metazoa; phylum Chordata; class Amphibia; order Caudata; family Salamandridae; genus Lissotriton; species Lissotriton helveticus. The sequence continues at coordinate 341,959,356 of NC_136072.1, forward strand.
AAAAGCTTCCATTTTGACCAATTTCAGGCACCGAAATGACTTTAAACACACTTATTTTAGTTGAACAAGTCATAATTCACATCCAACAGTCATTTAGAGTCAAAAGATTAAAAGTTAAAATTTCATCCATGTTGACCATTTTGGGAAAGTTCGACAGGTCCGGAATCATAGTTTTTCATCAGAAAATTGATTTCTTGGAGTGTACCAAAAATGATTCAAAATGTCAATGGATCGTGCCTCATGTTGAATAACCACTTTTGAAACCCTCACAGTGACCAAAATTGCCATTTTTACAGAGCTTTGCTTAATCAAAAGCTTCCATTTTGACCAATTTCAGGCACCAAAATGACTTTAAACACACTTATTTTAGTTGCAAAAATCATATTTCACATCCAACAGTCATTTAGAGTCAAAAGATTAAATGTTAAAATTTCATCCATATTGACCATTTTGGGAAAGTTCAACAGGTCCGGAGTCTTCGTTTTTCATTAGAGATGTGATTTTTTGGAGTGTACCAAAAATGATTCAAAATGTCAATTGGATCGTACCTCATGTTGAATAACCGCTTTTGAAACCCTCACAGTGACCGAAATTGCCATTTTTACAGAGCTTTGCTTACTCAAAAGCTTCCATTTTGACCAATTTCAGGCACCGAAATTACTTTAAACACACTTATTTTAGTTGAACAAGTCATAATTCACATCCAACAGTCATTTAGAGTCAAAAGATTAAAAGTTAAAATTTCATCCATGTTGACCATTTTTGGAAAGTTCGACAGGTCCGGAATCATAGTTTTTCATCAGAAAATTCATTTCTTGGAGTGTACCAAAAATGATTCAAAATGTCAATGGATCGTGCCTCATGTTGAATAACCACTTTTGAAACCCTCACAGTGACCAAAATTAAAAATTTTTACAGAGCTTTGCTTACTCAAAAGCTTCCATTTTGACCAATTTCAGGCACCAAAATGACTTTAAACACACTTATTTTAGTTGAAAAAGTCATATTTCACATCCAACAGTCATTTCAAGTCAAAAGATTAAATGGTAAAATTTCATCCATGTTGACCATTTTGGGAAAGTTTGACAGGTCTGGAGTCATTGTTTTTCATTAGAGATTTGATTTTTTGGAGTGTACCAAAAATGATTCAAAATGTCAATTGGATCGTGCCTCATGTTGAATAACCACTTTTGAAACCTTCACAGTGACCAAAATTGCCATTTTTACAGAGCTTTGCTTACTCAAAATCTTCAATTTTGACCATTTTCAGGCACCAAAATGACTTTAAACACACTTATTTGAATTGGAAAAAGTCATATTTCACATCCAACAGTCTTTTAGAGTCAAAAGATTAAATGTTAAAATTTAATCCTCAATGACCATTTTGGGAAAGTTCGACAGGTCCGGAGTCATCGTTTTTCATCAGAAAATTGATTTTTTGGACTGTACCAAAAATGATTCAGAATGTCAATTGGATCGTGCCTCATGTTGAATAACCACTTTTGAAACCCTCACAGTGACCAAAATTGCCATTTTTACAGAGTTTTGCTTACTCAAAAGCTTCCATTTTGACCAATTTCAGGCATCGAAATGACTTTAAACACACTTATTTTAATTGAAAAAGTCATATTTCACATCCAACAGTCATTTAGAGTCAAAAGATTAAATGTTAAAATTTCATCCATATCGACCATTTTGGGAAAGTTCGACAGGTCCGCCGGAGTCAACGTTTTTCATCAGAAAATTGATTTTTTGACTGTACCAAAAATGATTCAAAATGTCAATTGGATTGTGCCTCATGTTGAATAACCACTTTTGAAACACTCACAGTGACCAAAATTGCCATTTTTACAGAGTTTTGCTTACCTTCCCTGCCTAAACGCCGCGCTCTGCGCACTTGTCTGCAAAACCTCGGACCCAGCCTTCTTGAGACACCAGCCTTCTTGAGACACCACGCCTCGCCGGACCCGCTCCGCGGGTCCCGCTTCGTGGTTTGTGGCTTCTGCTCCCCTCTGGGGCAATTCCTGTGATATTGACACCGGCAGGGCTGCGAGGGTAGAGCGGAGGACTCCAGTGTCCAGGAGTCTCCGCGCGCCCGTTTCCAGCTGGGCTCCTCTCCCTGCCGGCCACGCCCCCAACACTTCAAGATTTAACGGGCTGACAAGGGCTTCTCAGGTGGATTCCCTGCCTAAACGCCGCGCTCTGCGCACTTGTCTGCAAAACCTCGGACCCAGCCTTCTTGAGACACCACGCCTCGCCGGACCCGCTCCGCGGGTCCCGCTTCGTGGTTTGTGGCTTCTGCTCCCCTCTGGGGCAATTCCTGTGATATTGACACCGGCAGGGCTGCGAGGGTAGAGCGGAGGACTCCAGTGTCCAGGAGTCTCCGCGCGCCCGTTTCCAGCTGGGCTCCTCTCCCTGCCGGCCACGCCCCCAACACTTCAAGATTTAACGGGCTGACAAGGGCTTCTCAGGTGGATTCCCTGCCTAAACGCCGCGCTCTGCGCACTTGTCTGCAAAACCTCGGACCCAGCCTTCTTGAGACACCACGCCTCGCCGGACCCGCTCCGCGGGTCCCGCTCCGTGGTTTGTGGCTTCTGCTCCCCTCTGGGGCAATTCCTGTGATATTGACACCGGCAGGGCTGCGAGGGTAGAGCGGAGGACTCCAGTGTCCAGGAGTCTCCGCGCGCCCGTTTCCAGCTGGGCTCCTCTCCCTGCCGGCCACGCCCCATACACTTCAAGATTTAACGGGCTGACAAGGGCTTCTCAGGTGGATTCCCTGCCTAAACGCCGCGCTCTGCGCACTTGTCTGCAAAACCTCGGACCCAGCCTTCTTGAGACACCACGCCTCGCCGGACCCGCTCCGCGGGTCCCGCTTCGTGGTTTGTGGCTTCTGCTCACCTCTGGGGCAATTCCTGTGATATTGACACCGGCAGGGCTGCGAGGGTAGAGCGGAGGACTCCAGTGTCCAGGAGTCTCCGCGCGCCCGTTTCCAGCTGGGCTCCTCTCCCTGCCGGCAACGCCCCCTCGGTGTAACCTTCAAAAGGTGGCATCTGACCCGCTGCGCGGGAGCGCCCGGGAGCGACCGGGAGAAGCCCGGGACAAGGGCGGGACCGTCTGTGGCCGTCCGGGGCCGAAGGAGGCCGGGCCCATTCCCTAAAAACTTGCGGAAATCTCCATTCAGGTTATGCCCTCGCCAACAGTGTGTGAAACCCCATCAAGGGAGGGTGCATCTAGTTCCGGGACGCTGGACAATTATTTTAAATCTTCTAAGGGAGAGGTGGCTAAAGAGACCTCACTAGAGAAGCGTAGGGCAGAGCGCAGGCGCTCCATTGAATCTATGAAAAACAGATCTTTGACAGATATTGTCCCCTACCCAATCTCCCAAGAGGACGGTATGCTCCTTGACAGCCCAATGCCCTTGACCCTTGAGGACTTTCCCCTTTTATTGAGGGAAACCCCATGTTCCTCAGGGTTGGCATCAGGTAAACAACCGGTCCTGGTGGTTGATACTCAGTCCGACACTCCGGTCAACCTTGTAGCTCAACACTCTCCTTCACAAATGGGCAAGAAGAGCAAGTTAAAACCTATTGTTGCTGTTCAGGTGCATAGGCCTCCGCCTAGCAAACGTATTAGGAAATCAATAGGGGGCGGGGGAAAACCTAAATTATCCCATCTTGAATTTGGCAAGAAACATACCAACCCATTTTTACCAGGGAAGGTGGGTGAGAAAGTCTCCATTATCCCTCCAGCAAAGGTCCAAGGTCCTATCTTAGAGGTTACTAACACGAACCTAGAGGCCAAGGTTTCTACCAAAACCCCCCCACCCATATCCCTAGAGAGTATTGAAATTCTATTTCGTTCCCTCCTGCAGCCCATTAGCGTCAGTTTAGAAAAAGTGGAGAGCAGGCTCACTTTACTAGAAACATCCCTTACTACCTTGCACACAGTAGTAACTAAGCAAGTGGGATCCAAGCTCTCGGCTGGGGACCATCTGGAAGCAGGAGTTTTAAAATCAGCTAATGTAGGCTTGCCCCAGCGTGCGCCTTATGCCCCTCCTTTGCAGCCACTTATGGCTATCAAATTCCAGGCACAGCACCACAATCAAGCTTACGGGCTAGCGCAATTATCAGATTGCCCTCCCCAAAGATTACAGGTAGAGCATAAGGAAAGAGGCCAGGAAACCGGTAAAGGCACCCCACACTCTCCGGTTGGGCCCTCCCCAAGACCAAGGAGGCCAGATCTTCCGCCTGAAGCCAATAGCCTTACAGTAGTCTTAGCAGGCGCCCCCCATTTACGATCAGGGGAAAAAGAAGATTATTTATCCCTCAAGAAAAAGGTTATTAAATGGCTTAATTGGAATCGACCACTGCCCCCTTTTTTAAATAATGAGATCATTATGGTGAGAAGGGTCCCGTGGTTAGGGAAGACCAGGAAATCAATAATAGGGGACTGTGTCCTGGTAACTTTTAAAGATCAGGGTACAGTGCTGCATATATGTGAAGGCGTTAATAGATCCCTGGATTCTACCATCCAGACCCTGCCAGTTTCCTTCTTCTTCCCCCCTATTCGCATGCATAGGGCCCCAATGCATGATGAATGGACAAGGGTGGATCATAGACGCAGTCGCAAGGACCACAGCCAACGTCAGCACTTCCAAGTGCCAGAAACACCGTATTCTCATTTTAACCGTTTCAATTGTTTGAGTGCCCTGGATGGGGTCGATTGACTTGCTGCTCATAAGCCAGATACCTGGGATAACGGGGCCAGTAGACTCCTGGAATCTTCTATTTCAAAAATTGGTTTAGGTTCTGGCTTGGCGGATGATCAAGGGGTTCCCGAAATTGATATCTGTGGCCCTTTCTACCTACCTGTGGTTAATGATGACATAGCTGAGGGAAGCGCACAGGACTCTTTGACAATGGCTGACGGCTCGTTTAGCCATTTTGAGCCATCTTTTTCTATCGCAGCTCCTGCTTTAGGCACCCTGATGGAAGGGGTACCCGGATCTGATGGCCCCAATCCCCCTGGCCTGGCCGTTGTGGCGTCTGACCAGTTGAAGTTAATTTGTTGGAACATTGCGGGTCTGGCCAATAAACTGGGCGAGCCAGACTGGGAAGATTACATTAAAACGGGAGACATCTGCATGTTCCAGGAAACTTGGGCACGAGAGGACTATGGGCACCAGGGCTATGCATCATTTTCCATTCCAGCACGGTGGGAAGGCAAAGGCCGCCCATCTGGTGGGCTTACAACATGGGTAGCTTCTTATTTGGGATGTGTGGCCACTAGACGACTGCTTAATTCTGAAGATATACTTGTGGTTTCGTTAATCTGGCCAAACAATGTTAAACTTGTGCTGATTAATCTCTATTCTAGGCCGATGGGAAGGGCAAAGGAATCACCAACCATTGATGAACTATCGAGCCTCTTATCAGAACTGCCGAATGATTCATATTATGTGGTGGGTGGGGACTTTAATTCCCATTTTGAGCCATTACCTGGCCTTGTAGAAGGGCTTTCAGCGGAAGAAGATGCAAGGTGGGCAGTTCCCGCGGTGGAAACATCCCCCGCGAAAGCTTGGTCCCCACTAACGCTTCAAATTACTGCTCTTACCCTAAGGTTCGGAATCAGAGCCTGTAATGGGCGGATGAAATCCGATATCCCAAGTAAAACCACCTATAATAGACGGGGGAGAGAGTCGCATTTGGACTATGTTATGGTCCAACTTACGAGGTGGGCTACAATCCGGGACTTTAGGGTGGTAGAAAGGAATGAGAGCGATCATAATGCCCTGGAGCTTGACCTGGTGCACCCAGGCCCTTTAGCCTTGGGGCCTATAGTAGAAGGGAACAAACCCGCGCTCCTACTTGATAACAGCAGGAGAAGAATTAGGTGGGAAAATATGGTTGCAACCAAGGACAAACTTCCCCTACTATATGCTGAGATTGTCCCGATTTTGGAAGTCATGGGAAGTTGTGACATTAAGGAAAATGATATAGACTCCCAGACTAGAGTATTTAAGGCCCATGAGGACCTCACAAAAGTGGCGGCACTACACTTAACTAGTAGTCCATGTAAGACCAGAGCAAGGCCCAGAGGTAAAGCACTGTGGTACAATCGAGCATGTAGACAGGCTAAATCAGAACTTCTCAAAGTAGTCAAGGAGGGGGTAGGAGGAGAAGGCCTGAAACATAGCAGGCAAGCATATAAAAGGCTCCTTAACCAGGCTAAATTAGAATGGGAACAAAATCAGTGGGAAGAGCTCACAAAGGCTTTGGCACTCCAAAACCAACGGCTATTTTGGAGGGTAGTAAATGGGGGGTCAGGGAATTTACAATCGGCACTGGAGCCAAACATAGCGCCTGGGGTTTGGCAGGCCCATTTCCAGTCGCTCTATAGTTCTGAGCCAGGAGAACTCCCTGCACCTATCGAGGTGGAGGGGTCGGGCCACCAAGGGGAGGCAATTACACTGGGCGAGGTCATTGTCGCTATCTCGGGCCTGGCTTCTGCGAAGGCGCCGGGACTAGATAGCCTACCGGGGGACTTGTTCAAACAGGAACCCATTGTTTGGGCACCTTATTTCGTGGCCCTTTTCAACAGTGTTCTTGGTGGGATGGAAATCCCCGGTACTTGGCTGGGGGCAGAGGTGGTCCCTATCTTTAAAAAGGGATCCCCTCTTCTCCCAGCCAACTACAGGCCAATCAGCCTGATTGATGTCCCCCAGAAACTGTTTGGCAGGGTCTTGTTGAACAGGCTTCAGGACTGGATAGAGGAGGTGGGAGCCCTCAGTCCTTATCAGGCGGGGTTTAGGAAGGGGGTATCCACAGTGGACCAAGTATTTAGATTGAATTTAATCTATTGGAAGACAGCAAAGTTCGACGGCGGCAGTCTGTACACAATTTTTGTGGACTTACGGGCCGCTTTCGACCTGGTCCCCAGGGGGAAACTCTGGAGCGTCCTGGCAGAGATGGGCGTCCCCCCAGACATCCTGTTAATCTTGCAGAGGCTCCATCATGGTAACTTTGCCCGAGTGAGGTGCGGGAGGTCGGGGGAGTTGACTGACAGGTTCCCCGTTGGCCGAGGGGTAAGACAGGGCTGTGTGCTGGCGCCGACCCTGTTCTGCCTTTTTGTCAACGGGGTAATCGCCCATCTCAATGCCACTGATTATACCGACGCCCCCAAACTAAATGGCCGCAGGGTGCCCGCAATTATGTTTGCGGATGACACCCTGCTGCTTTCAAAAACCCCTATGGGTATCCAAAGGATACTTGACTCCTTCACTGCATTCTGCCTTGAAAGAGGGTTAGAAATTAATGCCACTAAAACCAAATGTATGGTTCTAAACCCGAGCCATAAATTGCGCCAGAATCCGCAACTGGGAACTGCGCGGTTGGATAGAGTGGCCACCTTTGAATATCTGGGTGTGACCCTCAATGAAACTATGACCTGGGGATCCCACCAGAGCAGGGCAAATCTTAAACTAGTGCAATCTACGGGAGGTATTGCACGAATAATGATTGGCTCGTTATATCGGCCATTGGGCCCCTTAATTCAGATATATAAGGCCCAGGCGAGGGGAGCAATTATGTATGGGGCCGAACTGTGGGGGCACACGCCCTGTCATAGCCTCTCTCTCACAGAAAACAAATTCATAAGAAAGGTGGCTGCTCTCCCCCCGAGCACACCGCTTCTTCCATTGAGGCTTGATTTAGGACTACGACCACTAGCGGATGAGATAGGTCTGAGACCCATAGCCTTTTGGCACAGGCTATGGAGCAGCACTGATCTCACGGACTACAGGGCAGAACTGGTCGAACTATTGAAACACCCGAAGGTGCTTAATGTCCCTTGGGTCAAAAACATTCAAGCCACTTGTATGGACTTGGGGCTCCCCGATTTATGGACAGACCCGGCCACGGCGGCACTTAATATTTCCAAGAAGTCCCTGTCGACTCTATATCATGAACGCAAATTGGCAGGGGCCATAGCTGCCCAGTCAGATGGGTCCCTATCAGCTGTGTTCCTACAGAGTAAGGACACCTATAGGCTTGAAAAGGCCCTGGACCCCATCTATCCAATACTTGCCAGAAAATTGTACCTCCAGTGGCGGTATGGCACATTACCCCTCCGGTCTTTCACCAGTCTGTGGCCGTCGGCTGCCCCTGTAAAGCATTGCCCTGTGTGCGAGGATAGGGATGAAAATGACTTGCATGTTGGGTTTTTTTGCCCAGCCTATAGGGCAGCCAGAAAGTATTGGCTGCTTCCATTGATAAGGAACATGGGTGGCAGGGAATATGCACCAATGTACAGGATTTTAAAAACTGATGTTAATGGCCCAACAGTTTTCGCACTTTCTAAGTTTTTCTCTAATGTGTGGTATATACGAAACCGTCTTTTAAAAAATGTTGGGTAGTGTTTAAACATTTTTTAAATTCATTGTAATGTTGTTTAACCCTGTACAGACTTTTTTATATATATTCAATATTTTACCCGTAATGAGATTTGTATATGTGTATTGTGCATCTTTTATGACCTAATGGTCGAAATAAAGATTGGAAAGGCTAAAAAAAAAAAAACGTACTCAAAAGCTTCCATTTTGACCAATTTCAGGCACCGAAATGACTTAAAACACACTTATTTTAGTTGAAAAAGTCATAATTCACATCCAACAGTCATTTAGAGTCAAAAGATTAAAAGTTAAAATTTCATCCATGTTGACCATTTTGGGAAAGTTCGACAGGTCCGGAATCATCGTTTTTCATCAGAAAATTGATTTCTTGGAGTGTACCAAAAATGATTAAAAATGCCAATTGGATCGTGCCTCATGTTGAATAACCACTTTTGAAACCCTCACAGTGAAAAAAATTGCCATTTTTACAGTTTTGCTTACTCAAAAGCTTCCATTTTGACCAATTTCAGGCTTGGAAATGACTTTAAACACACTTATTTTAATTGAAAAAGTCATATTTCACACCCAACAGTCATTTGGAGTCTAAAGATTAAAAGTTAAAATTTCATCCATGTTGACCATTTTGGGAAAGCTCGACAGATCCGGAGTCATCGTTTTTTCAGATAATTGATTTTTTGGAGAGTACCAAAAATGATTCAAAATGTCAATTGGATCGTACCTCATGTTGAATAACCGCTTTTGAAACCCTCACAGTGACCAAAATTGCCATTTTTACAGAGCTTTGCTTACTAAAAAGCTTCCATTTTGACCAATTTCAGGCACCGAAATGACTTTAAACACACTTATTTTAGATGAACAAGTCATAATTCACATCCAACAGTCATTTAGAGTCAAAAGATTAAAAGTTAAAATTTCATCCATGTTGACCATTTTGGGAAAGTTCGACAGGTCCGGAGTCATCGTTTTTCATCAGAAAATTGATTTTTTGGACTGTACCAAAAATGATTCAATATGTCAATTGGATCGTGCCTCATGTTGAATAACCACTTTTGAAACCCTCACAGTGACCAAAATTGCCATTTTTACAGAGCTTTGCTTAATCAAAAGCTTCCATTTTGACCAATTTCAGGCACCAAAATTACTTTAAACACACTTATTTTAGTTGAAAAAGTCATAATTCACATCCAACAGTCATTTAGAGTCAAAAGATTAAGTTAAAATTTCATCCATGTTGACCATTTTGGGAAAGTTTGACAGGTCCGGAGTCATCGTTTTTGATTTGAGATTTGATTTTTTGGAGTTTACTAAAAATGATTCAAAATGTCAATTGGATCGTGCCTCATGTTGAATAACCACTTTTGAAACCTTCACAGTGACCAAAATTGCCATTTTTACAGAGCTTTGCTTACTCAAAATCTTCCATTTTGACCAATTTCAGGCACCGAAATGACTTTAAACACACTTATTTTAGTTGAACAAGTCATAATTCACATCCAACAGGCATTTAGAGTCAAAAGATTAAACATTAAAATGTCATCCATGTTGACCATTTTGGGAAAGCTCGACAGGTCCCGGAGTCATCGTTTTTTCAGATAATTGATTTTTTGGAATGTACCAAAAATGATTCTAAATGTCGATTGGATCGTGCCTCATGTTGAATAACCGCTTTTGAAACCCTCACAGTGACCAAAATTGCCATTTTTACAGAGCTTTGCTTACTCAAAAGCTTCCATTTCGACCAATTTCAGGCACAGAAATGACTTTAAACACACTTATTTTAGTTGAACAAGTCATAATTCACATCCAACAGTCATTTACAGTCAAAAGATTAAATGTTAAAATTTCATCCATATTGACCATTTTGGGAACGTTCGGCAGGTCCGGAGTCATCGTTTTTCATCAGAAAATTGATTTTTTGGACTGTACCAAATATGATTCAAAATGTCAATTGGATTGCGCCTCATGTGAATAACCACTTTTGAAACCCTCACAGTGACCACAATTGCCAGTTTTCAGAGCTTTGCTTACTCAAAAGCTTCCATTTTGACCAATTGCAGGCACCGAAATGACTTTAAACGCACCTATTTAGTTGAACAAGTCATAATTCACATCCAACAGTCATTTAGAGTCAAAAGATTAAAAGTTAAAATTTCATCCATGTTGACCATTTTGGGAAAGTTCGACAGGTCCGGAGTCATCGTTTTTCATCAGAAAATTGATTTTTTGGAGTGTACCAAAAATGATTCGAAATGTCAATGGATCAAGCCTCATGTTGAAAAACCACTTTTGAAACCCTCAAAGTGACCAAAATTGCCATTTATACAGAGTTTTGCTTACTCAAAAGCTTCCATTTTGACCAATTTCAGGCACCGAAATGACTTTAAACACACTTATTTTAGTTGAAAAAGTCATATTTCACATCCAACAGTCATTTAGAGTCAAAAGATTAAATGTTAAAATTTCATCCATATTGACCATTTTGGGAAAGTTCGACAGGTCCGGAGTCATCGTTTTTCATCAGAAAATTGATTTTTTTGTAGTGTACCAAAAATGATTCAAAATGTCAATTGGATCGTGCCTCATGTTGAATAACCGCTTTTGAAACCCTCACAGTGACCAAAATTGCCATTTTTACAGAGCTTTGCTTACTCAAAAGCTTCCATTTTGACCAATTTCAGGCACCAAAATGACTTTAAACACACTTATTTTAGTTGAACAAGTCATAATTCACATCCAACAGTCATTTAGAGTCAAAAGAATAAAAGTTAAAATTTCATCCATGTTGACCATTTTGGGAATGCTCGACAGGTCCGGAGTCATCGTTTTTTCAGATAATTGAGATTTTTGGAGTGTACCAAAAATGATTCAAAATGTCAATTGGATCAGGCCTCATGTTGAATAACCACTTTTGAAACCCTCACAGTGACCAAAATTACCATTTTTACACAGCTTTGCTTACTCAAAAGCTTCCATTTTGACCAATTTCAGGCACCGAAATGTCTTTAAACAAACTTATTTTTGTTAAAAAAGTCATAATTTACATCCAACAGTCATTTAGAGTCAAAAGATTAAAAGTTTAAATTTCATCCATGGTGACCATTTTGGGAAAGTTCGACAGGTCCGGAGTCATCGTTTTTCATTTGAGATTTGATTTTTTGGAGTTTACTAAAAATGATTCAAAATGTCAATTGGATCGTGCCTCATGTTGAATAACCACTTTTGAAACCTTCACAGTGACCAAAATTGCCATTTTTACAGAGCTTTGCTTACTCAAAATCTTCCATTTTGACCAATTTCAGGCACCGAAATTACTTTAAACACACTTATTTAAGTTGAACAAGTCATAATTCACATCCAACAGGCATTTAGAGTCAAAAGATTAAACATTAAAATGTCATCCATGTTGACCATTTTGGGAAAGCTCGACAGGTCCCGGAGTCATCGTTTTTTCAGATAATTGATTTTTTGGAATGTACCAAAAATGATTCTAAATGTCGATTGGATCGTGCCTCATGTTGAATAACCGCTTTTGAAACCCTCACAGTGACCAAAATTGCCATTTTTACAGAGCTTTGCTTACTCAAAAGCTTCCATGTCGACCAATTTCAGGCACAGAAATGACTTTAAACACACTTATTTTAGTTGAACAAGTCATAATTCACATCCAACAGTCATTTACAGTCAAAAGATTAAATGTTAAAATTTCATCCATATTGACCATTTTGGGAACGTTCGGCAGGTCCGGAGTCATCGTTTTTCATCAGAAAATTGATTTTTTGGACTGTACCAAATATGATTCAAAATGTCAATTGGATTGCGCCTCATGTGAATAACCACTTTTGAAACCCTCACAGTGACCACAATTGCCAGTTTTCAGAGCTTTGCTTACTCAAAAGCTTCCATTTTGACCAATTGCAGGCACCGAAATGACTTTAAACGCACCTATTTAGTTGAACAAGTCATAATTCACATCCAACAGTCATTTAGAGTCAAAAGATTAAACGTTAAAATTTCATCCATGTTGACCATTTTGGGAAAGTTCGACAGGTCCGGAGTCATCGTTTTTCATCAGAAAATTGATTTTTTTGTAGTGTACCAAAAATGATTCAAAATGTCAATGGGATCGTACCTCATGTTGAATAACCACTTTTGAAACCCTCACAGTGACCAAAATTACCATTTTTACAGAGCTTTGCTTACACAAAAGCTTCCATTTTGACCAATTTCAGGCACCGAAATGACTTTAAACACACTTATTTTTGTTGAAAAAGTCATAATTTACATCCAACAGTCATTTAGAGTCAAAAGATTAAAAGTTTAAATTTCATCCATGGTGACCATTTTGGGAAAGTTCGACAGGTCCGGAGTCATCGTTTTTCATCAGAAAATTGATTTTTTGGAGTGTACCAAAAATGATTCGAAATGTCAATGGATCAAGCCTCATGTTGAAAAACCACTTTTGAAACCCTCAAAGTGACCAAAATTGCCATTTATACAGAGTTTTGCTTACTCAAAAGCTTCCATTTTGACCAATTTCAGGCACCGAAATGACTTTAAACACACTTATTTTAGTTGAAAAAGTCATATTTCACATCCAATAGTCATTTAGAGTCAAAAGATTAAATGTTAAAATTTCATCCATATTGACCATTTTGGGAAAGTTCGACAGGTCCGGAGTCATCGTTTTTCATCAGAAAATTGATTTTTTTGTAGTGTACCAAAAATGATTCAAAATGTCAATTGGATCGTGACTCATGTTGAATAACCGCTTTTGAAACCCTCACAGTGACCAAAATTGCCATTTTTACAGAGCTTTGCTTACTCAAAAGCTTCCATTTTGAAAAATTTCAGGCACCAAAATGACTTTAAACACACTTATTTTAGTTGAACAAGTCATAATTCACATCCAACAGTCATTTAGAGTCAAAAGATTAAAAGTTAAAATTTCATCCATGTTGACCATTTTGGGAAAGCTCGACAGGTCCGGAGTCATCGTTTTTTCAGATAATTGATATTTTTAGAGTGTACCAAAAATGATTCAAAATGTCAATTGGATCAGGCCTCATATTGAATAACCACTTTTGAAACCCTCACAGTGACCAAAATTACCATTTTTACAGAGCTTTGCTTACTCAAAAGCTTCCATTTTGACCAATTTCAGGCACCGAAATGACTTTAAACAAACTTATTTTTGTTGAAAAAGTCATAATTTACATCCAACAGTCATTTAGAGTCAAAAGATTAAAAGTTTAAATTTCATCCATGGTGACCATTTTGGGAAAGTTCGACAGGTCCGGAGTCATCGTTTTTCATTTGAGATTTGATTTTTTGGAGTTTACTAAAAATGATTCAAAATGTCAATTGGATCGTGCCTCATGTTGAATAACCACTTTTGAAACCTTCACAGTGACCAAAATTGCCATTGTTACAGAGCTTTGCTTACTCAAAATCTTCCATTTTGACCAATTTCAGGCACCGAAATGACTTTAAACACACTTATTTTAGTTGAACAAGTCATAATTCACATCCAACAGGCATTTAGAGTCAAAAGATTAAACATTAAAATGTCATCCATGTTGACCATTTTGGGAAAGCTCGCCAGGTCCCGGAGTCATCGTTTTTTCAGATAATTGATTTTTTGGAATGTACTAAAAATGATTCTAAATGTCGATTGGATCGTGCCTCATGTTGAATAACCGCTTTTGAAACCCTCACAGTGACCAAAATTGCCATTTTTACAGAGCTTTGCTTACTCAAAAGCTTCCATTTCGACCAATTTCAGGCACAGAAATGACTTTAAACACACTTATTTTAGTTGAACAAGTCATAATTCACATCCAACAGTCATTTACAGTCAAAAGATTAAATGTTAAAATTTCATCCATATTGACCATTTTGGGAACGTTCGGCAGGTCCGGAGTCATCGTTTTTCATCAGAAAATTGATTTTTTGGACTGTTCCAAATATGATTCAAAATGTCAATTGGATTGCGCCTCATGTGAATAACCACTTTTGAAACCCTCACCGTGACCACAATTGCCAGTTTTCAGAGCTTTGCTTACTCAAAAGCTTCCATTTTGACCAATTGCAGGCACCAAAATGACTTTAAACGCACCTATTTAGTTGAACAAGTCATAATTCACATCCAACAGTCATTTAGAGTCAAAAGATTAAAAGTTAAAATTTCATCCATGCTGACCATTTTGGGAAAGTTCGAGAGGTCCGGAGTCATCGTTTTTCATCAGAAAATTGATTTTTTTGTAGTGTACCAAAAATGATTCAAAATGTCAATGGGATCGTACCTCATGTTGAATAACCACTTTTGAAACCCTCACAGTGACCAAAATTACCATTTTTACAGAGCTTTGCTCACACAAAAGCTTCCATTTTGACCAATTTCAGGCACCGAAATGACTTTAAACACACTTATTTTTGTTGAAAAAGTCATAATTTACATCCAACAGTCATTTAGAGTCAAAAGATTAAAAGTTTAAATTTCATCCATGGTGACCATTTTGGGAAAGTTCGACAGGTCCGGAGTCATCGTTTTTCATCAGATAATTGATTTTTTGGAGTGTACCAAAAATGATTCGAAATGTCAATGGATCAAGCCTCATGTTGAAAAACCACTTTTGAAACCCTCAAAGTGACCAAAATTGCCATTTATACAGAGTTTTGCTTACTCAAAAGCTTCCATTTTGACCATTTTCAGGCACCGAAATGACTTTAAACACACTTATTTTAGTTGAAAAAGTCATATTTCACATCCAATAGTCATTTAGAGTCAAAAGATTAAATGTTAAAATTTCATCCATATTGACCATTTTGGGAAAGTTCGACAGGTCCGGAGTCATCGTTTTTCATCAGAAAATTGATTTTTTTGTAGTGTACCAAAAATGATTCAAAATGTCAATTGGATCGTGCCTCATGTTGAATAACCGCTTTTGAAACCCTCACAGTGACCAAAATTGCCATTTTTACAGAGCTTTGCTTACTCAAAAGCTTCCATTTCGACCAATTTCAGGCACAGAAATGACTTTAAACACACTTATTTTAGTTGAACAAGTCATAATTCACATCCAACAGTCATTTACAGTCAAAAGATTAAATGTTAAAATTTCATCCATATTGACCATTTTGGGAAAGTTCGACAGGTCCGGAGTCATCATTTTTCATCAGAAAATTGATTTTTTTGTAGTGTACCAAAAATGATTCAAAATGTCAATTGGATCGTGCCTCATGTTGAATAACCGCTTTTGAAACCCTCACAGTGACCAAAATTGCCATTTTTACAGAGCTTTGCTTACTCAAAAGCTTCCATTTCGACCAATTTCAGGCACAGAAATGACTTTAAACACACTTATTTTAGTTGAACAAGTCATAATTCACATCCAACAGTCATTTACAGTCAAAAGATTAAATGTTAAAATTTCATCCATATTGACCATTTTGGGAACGTTCGGCAGGTCCGGAGTCATCGTTTTTCATCAGAAAATTGATTTTTTGGACTGTTCCAAATATGATTCAAAATGTCAATTGGATTGCGCCTCATGTGAATAACCACTTTTGAAACCCTCACAGTGACCACAATTGCCAGTTTTCAGAGCTTTGCTTACTCAAAAGCTTCCATTTTGACCAATTGCAGGCACCGAAATGACTTTAAACGCACCTATTTAGTTGAACAAGTCATAATTCACATCCAACAGTCATTTAGAGTCAAAAGATTAAAAGTTAAAATTTCATCCATGCTGACCATTTTGGGAAAGTTCGAGAGGTCCGGAGTCATCGTTTTTCATCAGAAAATTGATTTTTTTGTAGTGTACCAAAAATGATTCAAAATGTCAATGGGATCGAGCCTCATGTTGAATAACCACTTTTGAAACACTCACAGTGACCAAAATTGCCATTTTCACAGAGTTTTGCTTACTCAAAAGCTTCCATTTTGACCAATTTCAGGCACCGAAATGACTTTAAACACACTTATTTTTGTTGAAAAAGTCATAATTTACATCCAACAGTCATTTAGAGTCAAAAGATTAAAAGTTTAAATTTCATCCATGGTGACCATTTTGGGAAAGTTCGACAGGTCCGGAGTCATCGTTTTTCATCAGAAAATTGATTTTTTGGAGTGTACCAAAAATGATTCGAAATGTCAATGGATCAAGCCTCATGTTGAAAAACCACTTTTGAAACCCTCAAAGTGACCAAAATTGCCATTTATACAGAGTTTTGCTTACTCAAAAGCTTCCATTTTGACCAATTTCAGGCACCGAAATGACTTTAAACACACTTATTTTGGTTGAAAAAGTCATATTTCACATCCAATAGTCATTTAGAGTCAAAAGATTAAATGTTAAAATTTCATCCATATTGACCATTTTGGGAAAGTTCGACAGGTCCGGAGTCATCGTTTTTCATCAGAAAATTGATTTTTTTGTAGTGTACCAAAAATGATTCAAAATGTCAATTGGATCGTGCCTCATGTTGAATAACCGCTTTTGAAACCCTCACAGTGACCAAAATTGCCATTTTTACAGAGCTTTGCTTACTCAAAAGCTTCCATTTTGACTAATTTCAGGCACCAAAATGACTTTAAACACACTTATTTTAGTTGAACAAGTCATAATTCACATCCAACAGTCATTTAGAGTCAAAAGATTAAAAGTTAAAATTTCATCCATGTTGACCATTTTGGGAAAGCTCGACAGGTCCGGAGTCATCGTTTTTTCAGATAATTGATATTTTTGGAGTGTACCAAAAATGATTCAAAATGTCAATTGGATCAGGCCTCATATTGAATAACCACTTTTGAAACCCTCACAGTGACCAAAATTACCATTTTTACAGAGCTTTGCTTACTCAAAAGCTTCCATTTTGACCAATTTCAGGCACCGAAATGACTTTAAACAAACTTATTTTTGTTGAAAAAGTCATAATTTACATCCAACAGTCATTTAGAGTCAAAAGATTAAAAGTTTAAATTTCATCCATGGTGACCATTTTGGGAAAGTTCGACAGGTCCGGAGTCATCGTTTTTCATTTGAGATTTGATTTTTTGGACTGTTCCAAATATGATTCAAAATGTCAATTGGATTGCGCCTCATATGAATAACCACTTTTGAAACCCTCACAGTGACCACAATTGCCAGTTTTCAGAGCTTTGCTTACTCAAAAGCTTCCATTTTGACCAATTGCAGGCACCGAAATGACTTTAAACGCACCTATTTAGTTGAACAAGTCATAATTCACATCCAACAGTCATTTAGAGTCAAAAGATTAAAAGTTAAAATGTCATCCATGTTGACCATTTTGGGAAAGCTCGACAGGTCCGGAGTCATCGTTTTTTCAGATAATTGATTTTTGGGAGTGTACCAAAAATGATTCTAAATGTCAATTGGATCGTGCCTCATGTTGAATAACCGCTTTTGAAACCCTCACAGTGACCAAAATTGCCATTTTTACAGAGCTTTGCTTACTCAAAAGCTTCCATTTCGACCAATTTCAGGCACAGAAATGACTTTAAACACACTTATTTTAGTTGAACAAGTCATAATTCACATCCAACAGTCATTTACAGTCAAAAGATTAAATGTTAAAATTTCATCCATATTGACCATTTTGGGAACGTTCGGCAGGTCCGGAGTCATCGTTTTTCATCAGAAAATTGATTTTTTGGACTGTTCCAAATATGATTCAAAATGTCAATTGGATTGCGCCTCATGTGAATAACCACTTTTGAAACCCTCACCGTGACCACAATTGCCAGTTTTCAGAGCTTTGCTTACTCAAAAGCTTCCATTTTGACCAATTGCAGGCACCAAAATGACTTTAAACGCACCTATTTAGTTGAACAAGTCATAATTCACATCCAACAGTCATTTAGAGTCAAAAGATTAAAAGTTAAAATTTCATCCATGCTGACCATTTTGGGAAAGTTCGAGAGGTCCGGAGTCATCGTTTTTCATCAGAAAATTGATTTTTTTGTAGTGTACCAAAAATGATTCAAAATGTCAATGGGATCGTACCTCATGTTGAATAACCACTTTTGAAACCCTCACAGTGACCAAAATTACCATTTTTACAGAGCTTTGCTCACACAAAAGCTTCCATTTTGACCAATTTCAGGCACCGAAATGACTTTAAACACACTTATTTTTGTTGAAAAAGTCATAATTTACATCCAACAGTCATTTAGAGTCAAAAGATTAAAAGTTTAAATTTCATCCATGGTGACCATTTTGGGAAAGTTCGACAGGTCCGGAGTCATCGTTTTTCATCAGATAATTGATTTTTTGGAGTGTACCAAAAATGATTCGAAATGTCAATGGATCAAGCCTCATGTTGAAAAACCACTTTTGAAACCCTCAAAGTGACCAAAATTGCCATTTATACAGAGTTTTGCTTACTCAAAAGCTTCCATTTTGACCATTTTCAGGCACCGAAATGACTTTAAACACACTTATTTTAGTTGAAAAAGTCATATTTCACATCCAATAGTCATTTAGAGTCAAAAGATTAAATGTTAAAATTTCATCCATATTGACCATTTTGGGAAAGTTCGACAGGTCCGGAGTCATCGTTTTTCATCAGAAAATTGATTTTTTTGTAGTGTACCAAAAATGATTCAAAATGTCAATTGGATCGTGCCTCATGTTGAATAACCGCTTTTGAAACCCTCACAGTGACCAAAATTGCCATTTTTACAGAGCTTTGCTTACTCAAAAGCTTCCATTTCGACCAATTTCAGGCACAGAAATGACTTTAAACACACTTATTTTAGTTGAACAAGTCATAATTCACATCCAACAGTCATTTACAGTCAAAAGATTAAATGTTAAAATTTCATCCATATTGACCATTTTGGGAAAGTTCGACAGGTCCGGAGTCATCATTTTTCATCAGAAAATTGATTTTTTTGTAGTGTACCAAAAATGATTCAAAATGTCAATTGGATCGTGCCTCATGTTGAATAACCGCTTTTGAAACCCTCACAGTGACCAAAATTGCCATTTTTACAGAGCTTTGCTTACTCAAAAGCTTCCATTTCGACCAATTTCAGGCACAGAAATGACTTTAAACACACTTATTTTAGTTGAACAAGTCATAATTCACATCCAACAGTCATTTACAG
Organism: Lissotriton helveticus; assembly: GCF_964261635.1. Taxonomy (NCBI): domain Eukaryota; kingdom Metazoa; phylum Chordata; class Amphibia; order Caudata; family Salamandridae; genus Lissotriton; species Lissotriton helveticus. Next base: position 341,978,897 of record NC_136072.1, read on the forward strand.
TCAAAAGATTAAATGTTAAAATTTCATCCATATTGACCATTTTGGGAACGTTCGGCAGGTCCGGAGTCATCGTTTTTCATCAGAAAATTGATTTTTTGGACTGTTCCAAATATGATTCAAAATGTCAATTGGATTGCGCCTCATGTGAATAACCACTTTTGAAACCCTCACAGTGACCACAATTGCCAGTTTTCAGAGCTTTGCTTACTCAAAAGCTTCCATTTTGACCAATTGCAGGCACCGAAATGACTTTAAACGCACCTATTTAGTTGAACAAGTCATAATTCACATCCAACAGTCATTTAGAGTCAAAAGATTAAAAGTTAAAATTTCATCCATGCTGACCATTTTGGGAAAGTTCGAGAGGTCCGGAGTCATCGTTTTTCATCAGAAAATTGATTTTTTTGTAGTGTACCAAAAATGATTCAAAATGTCAATGGGATCGAGCCTCATGTTGAATAACCACTTTTGAAACACTCACAGTGACCAAAATTGCCATTTTCACAGAGTTTTGCTTACTCAAAAGCTTCCATTTTGACCAATTTCAGGCACCGAAATGACTTTAAACACACTTATTTTTGTTGAAAAAGTCATAATTTACATCCAACAGTCATTTAGAGTCAAAAGATTAAAAGTTTAAATTTCATCCATGGTGACCATTTTGGGAAAGTTCGACAGGTCCGGAGTCATCGTTTTTCATCAGAAAATTGATTTTTTGGAGTGTACCAAAAATGATTCGAAATGTCAATGGATCAAGCCTCATGTTGAAAAACCACTTTTGAAACCCTCAAAGTGACCAAAATTGCCATTTATACAGAGTTTTGCTTACTCAAAAGCTTCCATTTTGACCAATTTCAGGCACCGAAATGACTTTAAACACACTTATTTTGGTTGAAAAAGTCATATTTCACATCCAATAGTCATTTAGAGTCAAAAGATTAAATGTTAAAATTTCATCCATATTGACCATTTTGGGAAAGTTCGACAGGTCCGGAGTCATCGTTTTTCATCAGAAAATTGATTTTTTTGTAGTGTACCAAAAATGATTCAAAATGTCAATTGGATCGTGCCTCATGTTGAATAACCGCTTTTGAAACCCTCACAGTGACCAAAATTGCCATTTTTACAGAGCTTTGCTTACTCAAAAGCTTCCATTTTGACTAATTTCAGGCACCAAAATGACTTTAAACACACTTATTTTAGTTGAACAAGTCATAATTCACATCCAACAGTCATTTAGAGTCAAAAGATTAAAAGTTAAAATTTCATCCATGTTGACCATTTTGGGAAAGCTCGACAGGTCCGGAGTCATCGTTTTTTCAGATAATTGATATTTTTGGAGTGTACCAAAAATGATTCAAAATGTCAATTGGATCAGGCCTCATATTGAATAACCACTTTTGAAACCCTCACAGTGACCAAAATTACCATTTTTACAGAGCTTTGCTTACTCAAAAGCTTCCATTTTGACCAATTTCAGGCACCGAAATGACTTTAAACAAACTTATTTTTGTTGAAAAAGTCATAATTTACATCCAACAGTCATTTAGAGTCAAAAGATTAAAAGTTTAAATTTCATCCATGGTGACCATTTTGGGAAAGTTCGACAGGTCCGGAGTCATCGTTTTTCATTTGAGATTTGATTTTTTGGACTGTTCCAAATATGATTCAAAATGTCAATTGGATTGCGCCTCATATGAATAACCACTTTTGAAACCCTCACAGTGACCACAATTGCCAGTTTTCAGAGCTTTGCTTACTCAAAAGCTTCCATTTTGACCAATTGCAGGCACCGAAATGACTTTAAACGCACCTATTTAGTTGAACAAGTCATAATTCACATCCAACAGTCATTTAGAGTCAAAAGATTAAAAGTTAAAATGTCATCCATGTTGACCATTTTGGGAAAGCTCGACAGGTCCGGAGTCATCGTTTTTTCAGATAATTGATTTTTGGGAGTGTACCAAAAATGATTCTAAATGTCAATTGGATCGTGCCTCATGTTGAATAACCGCTTTTGAAACCCTCACAGTGACCAAAATTGCCATTTTTACAGAGCTTTGCTTATGCAAAAGCTTCCATTTCGACCAATTTCAGACACAGAAATGACTTTAAAACACTTATTTTAGTTGAACAAGTCATAATTCACATCCAACAGTCATTTACAGTCAAAAGATTAAATGTTAAAATTTCATCCATACTGACCATTTTGGGAACGTTCGGCAGGTCCGGAGTCATCGTTTTTCATCAGAAAATTGATTTGTTGATTGTACCAAAAATGATTCAAAATGTCAATTGGAATGTGCCTCATGTTGAATAACCACTTTTGAATCCCTCAAAGTGACCAAAATTGCCATTTTTACAGAGTTTTGCTTACTCAAAAGCTTCCATTTGACCAATTTCAGGCACCGAAATGACTTTAAACACACTTATTTTTGTTGAAAAAGTCATAATTTACATCCAACAGTCATTTAGAGTCAAAAGATTAAAAGTTTAAATTTCATCCATGGTGACCATTTTGGGAAAGTTCGACAGGTCCGGAGTCATCGTTTTTCATCAGAAAATTGATTTTTTGGAGTGTACCAAAAATGATTCGAAATGTCAATGGATCAAGCCTCATGTTGAAAAACCACTTTTGAAACCCTCAAAGTGACCAAAATTGCCATTTATACAGAGTTTTGCTTACTCAAAAGCTTCCATTTTGACCAATTTCAGGCACCGAAATGACTTTAAACACACTTATTTTAGTTGAAAAAGTCATATTTCACATCCAACAGTCATTTAGAGTCAAAAGATTAAATGTTAAAATTTCATCCATATTGACCATTTTGGGAAAGTTCGACAGGTCCGGAGTCATCGTTTTTCATCAGAAAATTGATTTTTTTGTAGTGTACCAAAAATGATTCAAAATGTCAATTGGATCGTGCCTCATGTTGAATAACCGCTTTTGAAACCCTCACAGTGACCAAAATTGCCATTTTTACAGAGCTTTGCTTACTCAAAAGCTTCCATTTTGACCAATTTCAGGCACCAAAATGACTTTAAACACACTTATTTTAGTTGAACAAGTCATAATTCACATCCAACAGTCATTTAGAGTCAAAAGAATAAAAGTTAAAATTTCATCCATGTTGACCATTTTGGGAATGCTCGACAGGTCCGGAGTCATCGTTTTTTCAGATAATTGAGATTTTTGGAGTGTACCAAAAATGATTCAAAATGTCAATTGGATCAGGCCTCATGTTGAATAACCACTTTTGAAACCCTCACAGTGACCAAAATTACCATTTTTACACAGCTTTGCTTACTCAAAAGCTTCCATTTTGACCAATTTCAGGCACCGAAATGTCTTTAAACAAACTTATTTTTGTTAAAAAAGTCATAATTTACATCCAACAGTCATTTAGAGTCAAAAGATTAAAAGTTTAAATTTCATCCATGGTGACCATTTTGGGAAAGTTCGACAGGTCCGGAGTCATCGTTTTTCATTTGAGATTTGATTTTTTGGAGTTTACTAAAAATGATTCAAAATGTCAATTGGATCGTGCCTCATGTTGAATAACCACTTTTGAAACCTTCACAGTGACCAAAATTGCCATTTTTACAGAGCTTTGCTTACTCAAAATCTTCCATTTTGACCAATTTCAGGCACCGAAATTACTTTAAACACACTTATTTAAGTTGAACAAGTCATAATTCACATCCAACAGGCATTTAGAGTCAAAAGATTAAACATTAAAATGTCATCCATGTTGACCATTTTGGGAAAGCTCGACAGGTCCCGGAGTCATCGTTTTTTCAGATAATTGATTTTTTGGAATGTACCAAAAATGATTCTAAATGTCGATTGGATCGTGCCTCATGTTGAATAACCGCTTTTGAAACCCTCACAGTGACCAAAATTGCCATTTTTACAGAGCTTTGCTTACTCAAAAGCTTCCATGTCGACCAATTTCAGGCACAGAAATGACTTTAAACACACTTATTTTAGTTGAACAAGTCATAATTCACATCCAACAGTCATTTACAGTCAAAAGATTAAATGTTAAAATTTCATCCATATTGACCATTTTGGGAACGTTCGGCAGGTCCGGAGTCATCGTTTTTCATCAGAAAATTGATTTTTTGGACTGTACCAAATATGATTCAAAATGTCAATTGGATTGCGCCTCATGTGAATAACCACTTTTGAAACCCTCACAGTGACCACAATTGCCAGTTTTCAGAGCTTTGCTTACTCAAAAGCTTCCATTTTGACCAATTGCAGGCACCGAAATGACTTTAAACGCACCTATTTAGTTGAACAAGTCATAATTCACATCCAACAGTCATTTAGAGTCAAAAGATTAAACGTTAAAATTTCATCCATGTTGACCATTTTGGGAAAGTTCGACAGGTCCGGAGTCATCGTTTTTCATCAGAAAATTGATTTTTTTGTAGTGTACCAAAAATGATTCAAAATGTCAATGGGATCGTACCTCATGTTGAATAACCACTTTTGAAACCCTCACAGTGACCAAAATTACCATTTTTACAGAGCTTTGCTTACACAAAAGCTTCCATTTTGACCAATTTCAGGCACCGAAATGACTTTAAACACACTTATTTTTGTTGAAAAAGTCATAATTTACATCCAACAGTCATTTAGAGTCAAAAGATTAAAAGTTTAAATTTCATCCATGGTGACCATTTTGGGAAAGTTCGACAGGTCCGGAGTCATCGTTTTTCATCAGAAAATTGATTTTTTGGAGTGTACCAAAAATGATTCGAAATGTCAATGGATCAAGCCTCATGTTGAAAAACCACTTTTGAAACCCTCAAAGTGACCAAAATTGCCATTTATACAGAGTTTTGCTTACTCAAAAGCTTCCATTTTGACCAATTTCAGGCACCGAAATGACTTTAAACACACTTATTTTAGTTGAAAAAGTCATATTTCACATCCAATAGTCATTTAGAGTCAAAAGATTAAATGTTAAAATTTCATCCATATTGACCATTTTGGGAAAGTTCGACAGGTCCGGAGTCATCGTTTTTCATCAGAAAATTGATTTTTTTGTAGTGTACCAAAAATGATTCAAAATGTCAATTGGATCGTGACTCATGTTGAATAACCGCTTTTGAAACCCTCACAGTGACCAAAATTGCCATTTTTACAGAGCTTTGCTTACTCAAAAGCTTCCATTTTGAAAAATTTCAGGCACCAAAATGACTTTAAACACACTTATTTTAGTTGAACAAGTCATAATTCACATCCAACAGTCATTTAGAGTCAAAAGATTAAAAGTTAAAATTTCATCCATGTTGACCATTTTGGGAAAGCTCGACAGGTCCGGAGTCATCGTTTTTTCAGATAATTGATATTTTTAGAGTGTACCAAAAATGATTCAAAATGTCAATTGGATCAGGCCTCATATTGAATAACCACTTTTGAAACCCTCACAGTGACCAAAATTACCATTTTTACAGAGCTTTGCTTACTCAAAAGCTTCCATTTTGACCAATTTCAGGCACCGAAATGACTTTAAACAAACTTATTTTTGTTGAAAAAGTCATAATTTACATCCAACAGTCATTTAGAGTCAAAAGATTAAAAGTTTAAATTTCATCCATGGTGACCATTTTGGGAAAGTTCGACAGGTCCGGAGTCATCGTTTTTCATTTGAGATTTGATTTTTTGGAGTTTACTAAAAATGATTCAAAATGTCAATTGGATCGTGCCTCATGTTGAATAACCACTTTTGAAACCTTCACAGTGACCAAAATTGCCATTGTTACAGAGCTTTGCTTACTCAAAATCTTCCATTTTGACCAATTTCAGGCACCGAAATGACTTTAAACACACTTATTTTAGTTGAACAAGTCATAATTCACATCCAACAGGCATTTAGAGTCAAAAGATTAAACATTAAAATGTCATCCATGTTGACCATTTTGGGAAAGCTCGCCAGGTCCCGGAGTCATCGTTTTTTCAGATAATTGATTTTTTAGAATGTACTAAAAATGATTCTAAATGTCGATTGGATCGTGCCTCATGTTGAATAACCGCTTTTGAAACCCTCACAGTGACCAAAATTGCCATTTTTACAGAGCTTTGCTTACTCAAAAGCTTCCATTTCGACCAATTTCAGGCACAGAAATGACTTTAAACACACTTATTTTAGTTGAACAAGTCATAATTCACATCCAACAGTCATTTACAGTCAAAAGATTAAATGTTAAAATTTCATCCATATTGACCATTTTGGGAACGTTCGGCAGGTCCGGAGTCATCGTTTTTCATCAGAAAATTGATTTTTTGGACTGTTCCAAATATGATTCAAAATGTCAATTGGATTGCGCCTCATGTGAATAACCACTTTTGAAACCCTCACCGTGACCACAATTGCCAGTTTTCAGAGCTTTGCTTACTCAAAAGCTTCCATTTTGACCAATTGCAGGCACCAAAATGACTTTAAACGCACCTATTTAGTTGAACAAGTCATAATTCACATCCAACAGTCATTTAGAGTCAAAAGATTAAAAGTTAAAATTTCATCCATGCTGACCATTTTGGGAAAGTTCGAGAGGTCCGGAGTCATCGTTTTTCATCAGAAAATTGATTTTTTTGTAGTGTACCAAAAATGATTCAAAATGTCAATGGGATCGTACCTCATGTTGAATAACCACTTTTGAAACCCTCACAGTGACCAAAATTACCATTTTTACAGAGCTTTGCTCACACAAAAGCTTCCATTTTGACCAATTTCAGGCACCGAAATGACTTTAAACACACTTATTTTTGTTGAAAAAGTCATAATTTACATCCAACAGTCATTTAGAGTCAAAAGATTAAAAGTTTAAATTTCATCCATGGTGACCATTTTGGGAAAGTTCGACAGGTCCGGAGTCATCGTTTTTCATCAGATAATTGATTTTTTGGAGTGTACCAAAAATGATTCGAAATGTCAATGGATCAAGCCTCATGTTGAAAAACCACTTTTGAAACCCTCAAAGTGACCAAAATTGCCATTTATACAGAGTTTTGCTTACTCAAAAGCTTCCATTTTGACCATTTTCAGGCACCGAAATGACTTTAAACACACTTATTTTAGTTGAAAAAGTCATATTTCACATCCAATAGTCATTTAGAGTCAAAAGATTAAATGTTAAAATTTCATCCATATTGACCATTTTGGGAAAGTTCGACAGGTCCGGAGTCATCGTTTTTCATCAGAAAATTGATTTTTTTGTAGTGTACCAAAAATGATTCAAAATGTCAATTGGATCGTGCCTCATGTTGAATAACCGCTTTTGAAACCCTCACAGTGACCAAAATTGCCATTTTTACAGAGCTTTGCTTACTCAAAAGCTTCCATTTCGACCAATTTCAGGCACAGAAATGACTTTAAACACACTTATTTTAGTTGAACAAGTCATAATTCACATCCAACAGTCATTTACAGTCAAAAGATTAAATGTTAAAATTTCATCCATATTGACCATTTTGGGAAAGTTCGACAGGTCCGGAGTCATCATTTTTCATCAGAAAATTGATTTTTTTGTAGTGTACCAAAAATGATTCAAAATGTCAATTGGATCGTGCCTCATGTTGAATAACCGCTTTTGAAACCCTCACAGTGACCAAAATTGCCATTTTTACAGAGCTTTGCTTACTCAAAAGCTTCCATTTCGACCAATTTCAGGCACAGAAATGACTTTAAACACACTTATTTTAGTTGAACAAGTCATAATTCACATCCAACAGTCATTTACAGTCAAAAGATTAAATGTTAAAATTTCATCCATATTGACCATTTTGGGAACGTTCGGCAGGTCCGGAGTCATCGTTTTTCATCAGAAAATTGATTTTTTGGACTGTTCCAAATATGATTCAAAATGTCAATTGGATTGCGCCTCATGTGAATAACCACTTTTGAAACCCTCACAGTGACCACAATTGCCAGTTTTCAGAGCTTTGCTTACTCAAAAGCTTCCATTTTGACCAATTGCAGGCACCGAAATGACTTTAAACGCACCTATTTAGTTGAACAAGTCATAATTCACATCCAACAGTCATTTAGAGTCAAAAGATTAAAAGTTAAAATTTCATCCATGCTGACCATTTTGGGAAAGTTCGAGAGGTCCGGAGTCATCGTTTTTCATCAGAAAATTGATTTTTTTGTAGTGTACCAAAAATGATTCAAAATGTCAATGGGATCGAGCCTCATGTTGAATAACCACTTTTGAAACACTCACAGTGACCAAAATTGCCATTTTCACAGAGTTTTGCTTACTCAAAAGCTTCCATTTTGACCAATTTCAGGCACCGAAATGACTTTAAACACACTTATTTTTGTTGAAAAAGTCATAATTTACATCCAACAGTCATTTAGAGTCAAAAGATTAAAAGTTTAAATTTCATCCATGGTGACCATTTTGGGAAAGTTCGACAGGTCCGGAGTCATCGTTTTTCATCAGAAAATTGATTTTTTGGAGTGTACCAAAAATGATTCGAAATGTCAATGGATCAAGCCTCATGTTGAAAAACCACTTTTGAAACCCTCAAAGTGACCAAAATTGCCATTTATACAGAGTTTTGCTTACTCAAAAGCTTCCATTTTGACCAATTTCAGGCACCGAAATGACTTTAAACACACTTATTTTGGTTGAAAAAGTCATATTTCACATCCAATAGTCATTTAGAGTCAAAAGATTAAATGTTAAAATTTCATCCATATTGACCATTTTGGGAAAGTTCGACAGGTCCGGAGTCATCGTTTTTCATCAGAAAATTGATTTTTTTGTAGTGTACCAAAAATGATTCAAAATGTCAATTGGATCGTGCCTCATGTTGAATAACCGCTTTTGAAACCCTCACAGTGACCAAAATTGCCATTTTTACAGAGCTTTGCTTACTCAAAAGCTTCCATTTTGACTAATTTCAGGCACCAAAATGACTTTAAACACACTTATTTTAGTTGAACAAGTCATAATTCACATCCAACAGTCATTTAGAGTCAAAAGATTAAAAGTTAAAATTTCATCCATGTTGACCATTTTGGGAAAGCTCGACAGGTCCGGAGTCATCGTTTTTTCAGATAATTGATATTTTTGGAGTGTACCAAAAATGATTCAAAATGTCAATTGGATCAGGCCTCATATTGAATAACCACTTTTGAAACCCTCACAGTGACCAAAATTACCATTTTTACAGAGCTTTGCTTACTCAAAAGCTTCCATTTTGACCAATTTCAGGCACCGAAATGACTTTAAACAAACTTATTTTTGTTGAAAAAGTCATAATTTACATCCAACAGTCATTTAGAGTCAAAAGATTAAAAGTTTAAATTTCATCCATGGTGACCATTTTGGGAAAGTTCGACAGGTCCGGAGTCATCGTTTTTCATTTGAGATTTGATTTTTTGGACTGTTCCAAATATGATTCAAAATGTCAATTGGATTGCGCCTCATATGAATAACCACTTTTGAAACCCTCACAGTGACCACAATTGCCAGTTTTCAGAGCTTTGCTTACTCAAAAGCTTCCATTTTGACCAATTGCAGGCACCGAAATGACTTTAAACGCACCTATTTAGTTGAACAAGTCATAATTCACATCCAACAGTCATTTAGAGTCAAAAGATTAAAAGTTAAAATGTCATCCATGTTGACCATTTTGGGAAAGCTCGACAGGTCCGGAGTCATCGTTTTTTCAGATAATTGATTTTTGGGAGTGTACCAAAAATGATTCTAAATGTCAATTGGATCGTGCCTCATGTTGAATAACCGCTTTTGAAACCCTCACAGTGACCAAAATTGCCATTTTTACAGAGCTTTGCTTATGCAAAAGCTTCCATTTCGACCAATTTCAGACACAGAAATGACTTTAAAACACTTATTTTAGTTGAACAAGTCATAATTCACATCCAACAGTCATTTACAGTCAAAAGATTAAATGTTAAAATTTCATCCATACTGACCATTTTGGGAACGTTCGGCAGGTCCGGAGTCATCGTTTTTCATCAGAAAATTGATTTGTTGATTGTACCAAAAATGATTCAAAATGTCAATTGGAATGTGCCTCATGTTGAATAACCACTTTTGAATCCCTCAAAGTGACCAAAATTGCCATTTTTACAGAGTTTTGCTTACTCAAAAGCTTCCATTTGACCAATTTCAGGCACCGAAATGACTTTAAACACACTTATTTTTGTTGAAAAAGTCATAATTTACATCCAACAGTCATTTAGAGTCAAAAGATTAAAAGTTTAAATTTCATCCATGGTGACCATTTTGGGAAAGTTCGACAGGTCCGGAGTCATCGTTTTTCATCAGAAAATTGATTTTTTGGAGTGTACCAAAAATGATTCGAAATGTCAATGGATCAAGCCTCATGTTGAAAAACCACTTTTGAAACCCTCAAAGTGACCAAAATTGCCATTTATACAGAGTTTTGCTTACTCAAAAGCTTCCATTTTGACCAATTTCAGGCACCGAAATGACTTTAAACACACTTATTTTAGTTGAAAAAGTCATATTTCACATCCAACAGTCATTTAGAGTCAAAAGATTAAATGTTAAAATTTCATCCATATTGACCATTTTGGGAAAGTTCGACAGGTCCGGAGTCATCGTTTTTCATCAGAAAATTGATTTTTTTGTAGTGTACCAAAAATGATTCAAAATGTCAATTGGATCGTGCCTCATGTTGAATAACCGCTTTTGAAACACTCACAGTGACCAAAATTGCCATTTTTACAGAGCTTTGCTTACTCAAAAGCTTCCATTTTGACCAATTTCAGGCACCGAAATGACTTTAAACACACTTATTTTAGTTGAAAAAGTCATATTTCACATCCAACAGTCATTTACAGTCAAAAGATTAAATGTTAAAATTTCAACCATATTGACCATTTTGGGAACGTTCGGCAGGTCCGGAGTCATCGTTTTTCATCAGAAAATTGATTTTTTGGACTGTACCAAATATGATTCAAAATGTCAATTGGATTGCGCCTCATGTGAATAACCACTTTTGAAACCCTCACAGTGAACACAATTGCCATTTATACAGAGTTTTGCTTACTCAAAAGCTTCCATTTTGACCAATTTCAGGCACCGAAATGACTTTAAACACACTTATTTTAGTTGAAAAAGTCATATTTCACATCCAACAGTCATTTAGAGTCAAAAGATTAAATGTTAAAATTTCATCCATATTGACCATTTTGGGAAAGTTCGACAGGTCCCGAGTCATCGTTTTTCATCAGAAAATTGATTTTTTTGTAGTGTACCAAAAATGATTCAAAATGTCAATTGGATCAAGCCTCATGTTGAATAACCACTTTTGAAACCCTCACAGTGACCAAAATGACCATTTTTACAGAGCTTTGCTTACTCAAAAGCTTCCATTTTGACCAATTTCAGGCACCGAAATGACTTTAAACAAACTTATTTTTGTTGAAAAAGTCATAATTTACATCCAACAGTCATTTAGAGTCAAAAGATTAAAAGTTTAAATTTCATCCATGGTGACCATTTTGGGAAAGTTCGACAGGTCCGGAGTCATCGTTTTTCATTTGAGATTTGATTTTTTGGAGTTTACTAAAAATGATTCAAAATGTCAATTGGATCGTGCCTCATGTTGAATAACCACTTTTGAAACCTTCACAGTGACCAAAATTGCCATTTTTACAGAGCTTTGCTTATTCAAAATCTTCCATTTTGACCAATTTCAGGCACCGAAATGACTTTAAACACACTTATTTTAGTTGAACAAGTCATAATTCACATCCAACAGGCATTTAGAGTGAAAAGATTAAACATTAAAATGTCATCCATGTTGACCATTTTGGGAAAGCTCGACAGGTCCCGGAGTCATCGTTTTTTCAGATAATTGATTTTTTGGAATGTACTAAAAATGATTCTAAATGTCGATTGGATCGTGCCTCATGTTGAATAACCGCTTTTGAAACCCTCACAGTGACCAAAATTGCCATTTTTACAGAGCTTTGCCTACTCAAAAGCTTCCATTTCGACCAATTTCAGGCACAGAAATGACTTTAAACACACTTATTTTAGTTGAACAAGTCATAATTCACATCCAACAGTCATTTACAGTCAAAAGATTAAATGTTAAAATTTCATCCATATTGACATTTTGGGAACGTTCGGCAGGTCCGGAGTCATCGTTTTTCATCAGAAAATTGATTTTTTGGACTGTACCAAATATGATTCAAAATGTCAATTGGATTGCGCCTCATGTGAATAACCACTTTTGAAACCCTCACAGTGACCACAATTGCCAGTTTTCAGAGCTTTGCTTACTCAAAAGTTTCCATTTTGACCAATTTCAGGCCCGGAAATGACTTTAAACGCACCTATTTAGTTGAACAAGTCATAATTCACATCCAACAGTCATTTAGAGTCAAAAGATTAAAAGTTAAAATTTCATCCATGTTGACCATTTTGGGACAGTTCGACAGGTCCGGAGTCATCGTTTTTCATCAGAAAATTGATGTTTTTGTAGTGTACCAAAAATGATTCAAAATGTCAATGGGATCATACCTCATGTTGAATAACCACTTTTGAAACCCTCACAGTGACCAAAATTACCATTTTTACAGAGCTTTGCTTACACAAAAGCTTCCATTTTGACCAATTTCAGGCACCGAAATGACTTTAAACACACTTATTTTTGTTGAAAAAGTCATAATTTACATCCAACAGCCATTTAGAGTCAAAAGATTAAAAGTTTAAATTTTATCCATGGTGACCATTTTGGGAAAGTTCGACAGGTCCGGAGTCATCGTTTTTCATCAGAAAATTGATTTTTTGGAGTGTACCAAAAATGATTCGAAATGTCAATGGATCAAGCCTCATGTTGAAAAACCACTTTTGAAACCCTCAAAGTGACCAAAATTGCCATTTATACAGAGTTTTGCTTACTCAAAAGCTTCCATTTTGACCAATTTCAGGCACCGAAATGACTTTAAACACACTTATTTTAGTTGAAAAAGTCATATTTCACATCCAACAGTCATTTAGAGTCAAAAGATTAAATGTTAAAATTTCATCCATATTAACCATTTTGGGAAAGTTCGACAGGTCCGGAGTCATCGTTGTTCATCAGAAAATTGATTTTTTGGACTGTACCAAATATGATTCAAAATGTCAATTGGATTGTGCCTCATGTGAATAACCACTTTTTAAACACTCATAGTGACCAAAATTGCCATTTTTACAGAGTTTTGCTTACTCAAAAGCTTCAATTTTGTTCAATTTCAGGCACAGAAATGACTTTAAACACACTTATTTTAGTTGAACAAGCCATAATTCACATCCAACAGTCATTTACAGTCAAAAGATTAAATGTTAAAATTTCATCAATATTGACCATTTTGGGAAAGTTTCTCAGGTCCGGAGTCATCGTTTTTCATCAGAAAATTGATTTTTTTTGGACTGTACCAAATATGATTCAAAATGTCAATTGGATTGTGCCTCATGTGAATAACCACTTTTGAAACCCTCACAGTGACCACAATTGCCAGTTTTACAGAGCTTTGCTTACTCAAAAGCTTCCATTTTGACCAATTTCAGGCACCGAAATGACTTTAAACGCACCTATTTTAGTTGAACAAGTCATAATTTACATCCAACAGTCATTTAGAGTCAAAAGATTAAAAGTTTAAATTTCATCCATGTTGACCATTTTGGGAAAGGTCGACAGGTCCCGGAGTCATCGTTTTTTCAGATAATTGATTTTTTGGAATGTACCAAAAATGATTCTAAATGTCGATTGGATCGTGCCTCATGTTGAATAACCGCTTTTGAAACCCTCACAGTGACCAAAATTGCCATTTTTACAGAGCTTTGCTTACTCAAAAGCTTCCATTTCGACCAATTTCAGGCACAGAAATGACTTTAAACACACTTATTTTAGTTGAACAACTCATAATTCACATCCAACAGTCATTTACAGTCAAAAGATTAAATGTTAAAATTTCATCCATATTGACCATTTTGGGAACGTTCGGCAGGTCCGGATTAATCTTTTTTCATCAGAAAATTGTTTTTTTGGACTGTACCAAATATGTTCCAAAATGTCAATTGGATTGCGCCTCATGTGAATAACCACTTTTGAAACCCTCACAGTGACCACAATTGCCAGTTTTCAGAGCTTTGCTTACTCAAAAGCTTCCATTTTGAACAATTTCAGGCACCGAAATGACTTTAAACGCACCTATTTAGTTGAACAAGTCATAATTCACATCCAACAGTCATTTAGAGTCAAAAGATTAAAAGTTTAAATTTCATCCATGTTGACCATTTTGGGAAAGTTCGACAGGTCCGGAGTCATCGTTTTTCATCAGAAAATTGATTTTTTTGTAGTGTACCAAAAATGATTCAAAATGTCAATGGGATCATACCTCATGTTGAATAACCACTTTTGAAACCCTCACAGTGACCAAAATTACCATTTTTACAGAGCTTTGCTTACACAAAAGCTTCCATTTTGACCAATTTCAGGCACCGAAATGACTTTAAACACACTTATTTTTGTTGAAAAAGTCATAATTTACATCCAACAGTCATTTAGAGTCAAAAGATTACAAGTTTAAATTTCATCCATGGTGACCATTTTGGGAAAGTTCGACAGGTCCGGAGTCATCGTTTTTCATCAGAAAATTGAATTTTTTGTAGTGTACCAAAAATGATTCAAAATGTCAATTGGATCGTGCCTCATGTTGAATAACCGCTTTTGAAACACTCACAGTGACCAAAATTGCCATTTTTACAGAGCTTTGCTTACTCAAAAGCTTCCATTTTGACCAATTTCAGGCACCGAAATGACTTTAAACACACTTATTTTAGTTGAAAAAGTCATATTTCACATCCAACAGTCATTTACAGTCAAAAGATTAAATGTTAAAATTTCAACCATATTGACCATTTTGGGAACGTTCGGCAGGTCCGGAGTCATCGTTTTTCATCAGAAAATTGATTTTTTGGACTGTACCAAATATGATTCAAAATGTCAATTGGATTGCGCCTCATGTGAATAACCACTTTTGAAACCCTCACAGTGACCACAATTGCCATTTATACAGAGTTTTGCTTACTCAAAAGCTTCCATTTTGACCAATTTCAGGCACCGAAATGACTTTAAACACACTTATTTTAGTTGAAAAAGTCATATTTCACATCCAACAGTCATTTAGAGTCAAAAGATTAAATGTTAAAATTTCATCCATATTGACCATTTTGGGAAAGTTCGACAGGTCCCGAGTCATCGTTTTTCATCAGAAAATTGATTTTTTTGTAGTGTACCAAAAATGATTCAAAATGTCAATTGGATCAAGCCTCATGTTGAATAACCACTTTTGAAACCCTCACAGTGACCAAAATGACCATTTTTACAGAGCTTTGCTTACTCAAAAGCTTCCATTTTGACCAATTTCAGGCACCGAAATGACTTTAAACAAACTTATTTTTGTTGAAAAAGTCATAATTTACATCCAACAGTCATTTAGAGTCAAAAGATTAAAAGTTTAAATTTCATCCATGGTGACCATTTTGGGAAAGTTCGACAGGTCCGGAGTCATCGTTTTTCATTTGAGATTTGATTTTTTGGAGTTTACTAAAAATGATTCAAAATGTCAATTGGATCGTGCCTCATGTTGAATAACCACTTTTGAAACCTTCACAGTGACCAAAATTGCCATTTTTACAGAGCTTTGCTTATTCAAAATCTTCCATTTTGACCAATTTCAGGCACCGAAATGACTTTAAACACACTTATTTTAGTTGAACAAGTCATAATTCACATCCAACAGGCATTTAGAGTGAAAAGATTAAACATTAAAATGTCATCCATGTTGACCATTTTGGGAAAGCTCGACAGGTCCCGGAGTCATCGTTTTTTCAGATAATTGATTTTTTGGAATGTACTAAAAATGATTCTAAATGTCGATTGGATCGTGCCTCATGTTGAATAACCGCTTTTGAAACCCTCACAGTGACCAAAATTGCCATTTTTACAGAGCTTTGCCTACTCAAAAGCTTCCATTTCGACCAATTTCAGGCACAGAAATGACTTTAAACACACTTATTTTAGTTGAACAAGTCATAATTCACATCCAACAGTCATTTACAGTCAAAAGATTAAATGTTAAAATTTCATCCATATTGACATTTTGGGAACGTTCGGCAGGTCCGGAGTCATCGGTTTTCATCAGAAAATTGATTTTTTGGACTGTACCAAATATGATTCAAAATGTCAATTGGATTGCGCCTCATGTGAATAACCACTTTTGAAACCCTCACAGTGACCACAATTGCCAGTTTTCAGAGCTTTGCTTACTCAAAAGTTTCCATTTTGACCAATTTCAGGCCCGGAAATGACTTTAAACGCACCTATTTAGTTGAACAAGTCATAATTCACATCCAACAGTCATTTAGAGTCAAAAGATTAAAAGTTAAAATTTCATCCATGTTGACCATTTTGGGACAGTTCGACAGGTCCGGAGTCATCGTTTTTCATCAGAAAATTGATGTTTTTGTAGTGTACCAAAAATGATTCAAAATGTCAATGGGATCATACCTCATGTTGAATAACCACTTTTGAAACCCTCACAGTGACCAAAATTACCATTTTTACAGAGCTTTGCTTACACAAAAGCTTCCATTTTGACCAATTTCAGGCACCGAAATGACTTTAAACACACTTATTTTTGTTGAAAAAGTCATAATTTACATCCAACAGCCATTTAGAGTCAAAAGATTAAAAGTTTAAATTTTATCCATGGTGACCATTTTGGGAAAGTTCGACAGGTCCGGAGTCATCGTTTTTCATCAGAAAATTGATTTTTTGGAGTGTACCAAAAATGATTCGAAATGTCAATGGATCAAGCCTCATGTTGAAAAACCACTTTTGAAACCCTCAAAGTGACCAAAATTGCCATTTATACAGAGTTTTGCTTACTCAAAAGCTTCCATTTTGACCAATTTCAGGCACCGAAATGACTTTAAACACACTTATTTTAGTTGAAAAAGTCATATTTCACATCCAACAGTCATTTAGAGTCAAAAGATTAAATGTTAAAATTTCATCCATATTAACCATTTTGGGAAAGTTCGACAGGTCCGGAGTCATCGTTGTTCATCAGAAAATTGATTTTTTGGACTGTACCAAATATGATTCAAAATGTCAATTGGATTGTGCCTCATGTGAATAACCACTTTTTAAACACTCATAGTGACCAAAATTGCCATTTTTACAGAGTTTTGCTTACTCAAAAGCTTCAATTTTGTTCAATTTCAGGCACAGAAATGACTTTAAACACACTTATTTTAGTTGAACAAGCCATAATTCACATCCAACAGTCATTTACAGTCAAAAGATTAAATGTTAAAATTTCATCAATATTGACCATTTTGGGAAAGTTTCTCAGGTCCGGAGTCATCGTTTTTCATCAGAAAATTGATTTTTTTTGGACTGTACCAAATATGATTCAAAATGTCAATTGGATTGTGCCTCATGTGAATAACCACTTTTGAAACCCTCACAGTGACCACAATTGCCAGTTTTACAGAGCTTTGCTTACTCAAAAGCTTCCATTTTGACCAATTTCAGGCACCGAAATGACTTTAAACGCACCTATTTTAGTTGAACAAGTCATAATTTACATCCAACAGTCATTTAGAGTCAAAAGATTAAAAGTTTAAATTTCATCCATGTTGACCATTTTGGGAAAGGTCGACAGGTCCCGGAGTCATCGTTTTTTCAGATAATTGATTTTTTGGAATGTACCAAAAATGATTCTAAATGTCGATTGGATCGTGCCTCATGTTGAATAACCGCTTTTGAAACCCTCACAGTGACCAAAATTGCCATTTTTACAGAGCTTTGCTTACTCAAAAGCTTCCATTTCGACCAATTTCAGGCACAGAAATGACTTTAAACACACTTATTTTAGTTGAACAACTCATAATTCACATCCAACAGTCATTTACAGTCAAAAGATTAAATGTTAAAATTTCATCCATATTGACCATTTTGGGAACGTTCGGCAGGTCCGGATTAATCTTTTTTCATCAGAAAATTGTTTTTTTGGACTGTACCAAATATGTTCCAAAATGTCAATTGGATTGCGCCTCATGTGAATAACCACTTTTGAAACCCTCACAGTGACCACAATTGCCAGTTTTCAGAGCTTTGCTTACTCAAAAGCTTCCATTTTGAACAATTTCAGGCACCGAAATGACTTTAAACGCACCTATTTAGTTGAACAAGTCATAATTCACATCCAACAGTCATTTAGAGTCAAAAGATTAAAAGTTTAAATTTCATCCATGTTGACCATTTTGGGAAAGTTCGACAGGTCCGGAGTCATCGTTTTTCATCAGAAAATTGATTTTTTTGTAGTGTACCAAAAATGATTCAAAATGTCAATGGGATCATACCTCATGTTGAATAACCACTTTTGAAACCCTCACAGTGACCAAAATTACCATTTTTACAGAGCTTTGCTTACACAAAAGCTTCCATTTTGACCAATTTCAGGCACCGAAATGACTTTAAACACACTTATTTTTGTTGAAAAAGTCATAATTTACATCCAACAGTCATTTAGAGTCAAAAGATTACAAGTTTAAATTTCATCCATGGTGACCATTTTGGGAAAGTTCGACAGGTCCGGAGTCATCGTTTTTCATCAGAAAATTGATTTTTTGGAGTGTACCAAAAATGATTCGAAATGTCAATGGATCAAGCCTCATGTTGAAAAACCACTTTTGAAACCCTCAAAGTGACCAAAATTGCCATTTATACAGAGTTTTGCTTACTCAAAAGCTTCCATTTTGACCAATTTCAGGCACCAAAATGACTTTAAACACACTTATTTTAGTTGAAAAAGTCATATTTCACATCCAACAGTCATTTAGAGTCAAAAGATTAAATGTTAAAATTTCATCCATATTGACCATTTTGGGAAAGTTCGACAGGTCCGGAGTCATCTTTTTTCATCAGAAAATTGATTTTTTGGACTGTACCAAATATGATTCAAAATGTCAATTGGATTGTGCCTCATGTGAATAACCACTTTTTAAACACTCATAGTGACCAAATATGCCATTTTTACAGAGTTTTGCTTACTCAAAAGCTTCAATTTTGTTCAATTTCAGGCACAGAAATGACTTTAAACACACTTATTTTAGTTGAACAAGTCATAATTCACATCCAACAGTCATTTACAGTCAAAAGATTAAATGTTAAAATTTCATCAATATTGACCATTTTGGGAAAGTTCGTCAGGTCCGGAGTCATCGTTTTTCATCAGAAAATTTATTTTTTTTGGACTGTACCAAATATGATTCAAAATGTCAATTGGATTGTGCCTCATGTGAATAACCACTTTTGAAACCCTCACAGTGACCACAATTGCCAGTTTTACAGAGCTTTGCTTACTCAAAAGCTTCCATTTTGACCAATTTCAGGCACCGAAATGACTTTAAACGCACCTATTTTAGTTGAACAAGTCATAATTCACATCCAACAGTCATTTAGAGTCAAAACATTAAAAGTTAAAATTTCATCCATGTTGTCCATTTTGGGAAAGTTCGACAGGTCCGGAGTCATCGTTTTTCATCAGAAAATTGATTTTTTGGAGTGTACTAAAAATTTACAAAATGTCAATGGATCGTGCCTCATGTTGAATAACCACTTTTGAAACCCTCAAAGTGACCAAAATAGCCATTTATACAGAGTTTTGCTTGCTCAAAAGCTTCCATTTTGACCAATTTCAGGCACCAAAATGACTTTAAACACACTTATTTTAGTTGAACAAGTCATAATTCACATCCAACAGTCATTTAGGGTCAAAAGATTAAAAGTAAAAATTTCATCCATGTTGACCATTTCGGGAAAGTTCGACAGGTCCGGAGTCATCGTTTTTCATCAGAAAATTGATTTTTTTGTAGTGTACCAAAAATGATTCAAAATGTCAATGGGATCATACCTCATGTTGAATAACCACTTTTGAAACCCTCACAGTGACCAAAATTACCATTTTTACAGAGCTTTGCTTACACAAAAGCTTCCATTTTGACCAATTTCAGGCACCGAAATGACTTTAAACACACTTATTTTTGTTGAAAAAGTCATAATTTACATCCAACAGTCATTTAGAGTCAAAAGATTACAAGTTTAAATTTCATCCATGGTGACCATTTTGGGAAAGTTCGACAGGTCCGGAGTCATCGTTTTTCATCAGAAAATTGATTTTTTGGAGTGTACCAAAAATGATTCGAAATGTCAATGGATCAAGCCTCATGTTGAAAAACCACTTTTGAAACCCTCAAAGTGACCAAAATTGCCATTTATACAGAGTTTTGCTTACTCAAAAGCTTCCATTTTGACCAATTTCAGGCACCAAAATGACTTTAAACACACTTATTTTAGTTGAAAAAGTCATATTTCACATCCAACAGTCATTTAGAGTCAAAAGATTAAATGTTAAAATTTCATCCATATTGACCATTTTGGGAAAGTTCGACAGGTCCGGAGTCATCTTTTTTCATCAGAAAATTGATTTTTTGGACTGTACCAAATATGATTCAAAATGTCAATTGGATTGTGCCTCATGTGAATAACCACTTTTTAAACACTCATAGTGACCAAATATGCCATTTTTACAGAGTTTTGCTTACTCAAAAGCTTCAATTTTGTTCAATTTCAGGCACAGAAATGACTTTAAACACACTTATTTTAGTTGAACAAGTCATAATTCACATCCAACAGTCATTTACAGTCAAAAGATTAAATGTTAAAATTTCATCAATATTGACCATTTTGGGAAAGTTCGTCAGGTCCGGAGTCATCGTTTTTCATCAGAAAATTTATTTTTTTTGGACTGTACCAAATATGATTCAAAATGTCAATTGGATTGTGCCTCATGTGAATAACCACTTTTGAAACCCTCACAGTGACCACAATTGCCAGTTTTACAGAGCTTTGCTTACTCAAAAGCTTCCATTTTGACCAATTTCAGGCACCGAAATGACTTTAAACGCACCTATTTTAGTTGAACAAGTCATAATTCACATCCAACAGTCATTTAGAGTCAAAACATTAAAAGTTAAAATTTCATCCATGTTGTCCATTTTGGGAAAGTTCGACAGGTCCGGAGTCATCGTTTTTCATCAGAAAATTGATTTTTTGGAGTGTACTAAAAATTTACAAAATGTCAATGGATCGTGCCTCATGTTGAATAACCACTTTTGAAACCCTCAAAGTGACCAAAATAGCCATTTATACAGAGTTTTGCTTGCTCAAAAGCTTCCATTTTGACCAATTTCAGGCACCAAAATGACTTTAAACAGACTTATTTTAGTTGAAAAAGTCATATTTCACATCCAACAGTCATTTAGAGTCAAAAGATAAAATGTTAAAATTTCATCCATATTGACCATTTTGGGAAAGTTCGACAGGTCCGGAGTCATCGTTTTTCATTAGAGATGTGTTTTTTTGGAGTGTACCAAAAATGATTCAAAATGTCAATTGGATCATGCCTCGTGTTAAATAACCGCTTTTGAAACCCTCACAGTGACCAAAATTGCCATTTTTACAAAGCTTTGCTTACTCAAAAGCTTCCATTTCGACCAATTTCAGGCACCAAAATGACTTTAAACACACTTATTTTAGTTGAACAAGTCATTATACACATCCAACAGTCATTTAGAGTTAAAAGATTAAAAGTTAAAATTTCATCCATGTTGACCATTTTGGGAAAGTTCGACAGGTCCGGAGTCATCGTTTTTCATCAGAAAATTTAATTTTTTGGACTGTACCAAATATGATTCAAAATGTCAATTGGATTGTGACTCATGTGAATAACCTCTTTTGAAACCCTCACAGTGACCAAAATTGCCAGTTTTAAAGAGCTTTGCTTACTCAAAAGCTACCATTTTGACCAATTTCAGGCACCGAAATGACTTTAAACGCACCTATTTTAGTTGAACACGTCATAATTCACATCCAACAGTCATTTAGAGTCAAAAGATTAATAGTTAAAATTTCATCCATGTTGACCATTTTGGGAAAGTTCGACAGGTCCGGAGTCATCGTTTTTTCAGATAATTGATTTTTTGGAGTGTACCAAAAATGATTCAAAATGTCAATTGGATCGTGCCTCATGTTGAATAACCGCTTTTGAAACCCTCACAGTGACCAAAATTGCCATTTTTACAGAGCTTTGCTTACTCAAAACTTCCTTTTTGACCAATTTCAGGCACCGAAATGACTTTAAACACACTTATTTTTTTTTAAAAAGTCATAATTCACATCCAACAGGCATTTAGAGTCAAAAGATTAAACATTAAAATGTCATCCATGTTGACCATTTTGGGAAAGCTCGGCAGGTCCGGAGTCATCGTTTTTCATCAGAAAATTGATTTTTTTGTAGTGTACCAAATATTATGTCAATTGGATTGCGCCTCATGTGAATAACCACTTTTGAAACCCTCACAGTGACCAAAATTACCATTTTTACAGAGCTGTGCTTACACAAAAGCTTCCATTTTGACCAATTTCAGGCACCGAAATGACTTTCAACACACTTATTTTTGTTGAAAAAGTCATAATTTACATCCAACAGTCATTTAGAGTCAAAAGATTAAAAGTTTAAATTTCATCCATGGTGACCATTTTGGGAAAGTTCGACAGGTCTGGAGTCATCGTTTTTCATCAGAAAATTGATTTTTTGGAGTGTACCAAAAATGATTCGAAATGTCAATGGATCAAGCCTCATGTTGAAAAACCACTTTTGAAACCCTCAAAGTGACCAAAATTGCCATTTATACAGAGTTTTGCTTACTCAAAAGCTTCCATTTTGACCAATTTCAGGCACTGAAATGACTTTAAACACACTTATTTTAGTTAAAAAAGTCATATTTCACATCCAACAGTCATTTAGAGTCAAAAGATTAAATGTTAAAATTTCATCCATATTGACCATTTTGGGAAAGTTCGACAGGTCCGGAGTCATCGTTTTTTATCAGAAAATTGATTTTTTTGTAGTGTACCAAAAATGATTCAAAATGTCAATTGGATCGTGCCTGATGTTGAATAACCACTTTTGAAACCCTCTCAGTGACCAAAATTACCATTTTTACAGAGCTTTGCTTACTCAAAAGCTTCCATTTTGACCAATTTCAGGCACCGAAATGACTTTAAACACACTTATTTTTGTTGAAAAAGTCATAATTTACATCCAACAGTCATTTAGAGTCAAAAGATTAAAAGTTTAAATTTCATACATGGTGACCATTTTGGGAAAGTTCGACAGGTCCGGAGTCATCGTTTTTCATCAGAAAATTGATTTTTTGGAGTGTACCAAAAATGATTCAAAATGTCAATGGATCGTGCCTCATGTTGAAAAACCACTTTTGAAACCCTCAAAGTGACCAAAATTGCCATTTATACAGAGTTTTGCTTACTCAAATCTTCCATTTTGACCAATTTCAGGCACCGAAATGACTTTAAACACACTTATTTTAGTTGAAAAAGTCATATTTCACATCCAACAGTCATTTAGCGTCAAAAGATTAAATGTTAAAATTTCATCCATATTGACCATTTTGGGAAAGTTCGACAGGTCCGGAGTCATCGTTTTTCATCAGAAAATTGATTTTTTGGACTGTACCAAATATGATTCAAAATGTCAATTGGATTGTGCCTCATGTGAATAACCACTTTTGAAACCCTCACAGTGACCACAATTGCCAGTTTTACAGAGCTTTGCTTACTCAAAAGCTTCCATTTTGACCAATTTCAGGCACCGAAATGACTTTAAACGCACCTATTTTAGTTGAACAAGTCATAATTCACATCCAACAGTAATTTAGAGTCAAAAGATTAAAAGTTAAAATTTCATCCATGTTGTCCATTTTGGGAAAGTTCGACAGGTCCGGATTCATCGTTTTTCATCAGAAAATTGATTTTTTGGAGTGTACCAAAAATGATTCAAAATGTCAATTGGATCGTGCCTCATGTTGAATAACCACTTTTGAAACCCTCACAGTGACCAAAATTACCATTTTTACAGAGCTTTGCTTACTCAAAAGCTTCCATTTTGATCAATTTCAGGCACCGAAATTACTTTAAACACACTTATTTTTGTTGAAAAAGTCATAATTTACATCCAACAGTCATTTAGAGTTAAAAGATTAAACGTTTAAATTTCATCCATGGTGACCATTTTGGGAAAGTTCGACAGGTCGGGAGTCATCGTTTTTCATCAGAAAATTGATTTTTTGGAGTGTACTAAAAATGTACAAAATGTCAATGGATCGTGCCTCATGTTGAATAACCACTTTTGAAACCCTCAAAGTGACCAAAATAGCCATTTATACAGAGTTTTTCTTGCTCAAAAGCTTCCATTTTGAACAATTTCAGGCACCGAAATGACTTTAAACACACTTATTTTAGTTGAAAAAGTCATATTTCACATCCAACAGTCATTTAGAGTCAAAAGATTAAATGTTAAAATTTCATCCATATTGACCATTTTGGGAAAGTTCGACAGGTCCGGAGTCATCGTTTTTCATCATAAAATTGATTTTTTGGACTGTACCAAAAATGATTCAAAATGTCAATTGGATCGTGCCTCATGTTGAATAACCACTTTTGAAACCCTCACAGTGACCAAAATTGCCATTTTTACAGAGCTTTGCTTAATCAAATGCTTCCATTTTGACCAATTTCAGGCACCAAAATGACTTTAAACACACTTATTTTAGTTGAAAAAATCATATTTCACATCCAACAGTCATTTAGAGTCAAAAGATTAAATAATAAAATTTCATCCATATTGACCATTTTGGGAAAGTTCGACACGTCCGGAGTCATCGTTTTTCATTAGAGATGTATTTTTTTGGAGTGTACCAAAAATGATTCAAAATATTTATTGGATCATGCCTCGTGTTAAATAACCGCTTTTGAAACCCTCACAGTGACCAAAATTGCCATTTTTACAAAGCTTTGCTTACTCAAAAGCTTCCATTTCGACCAATTTCAGGCACCGAAATGACTTTAAACACTCTTATTTTAGTTGAACAAGTCATTATACACATCCAACAGTCATTTAGAGTTAAAAGATTAAAAGTTAAAATTTCATCCATGTTGACCATTTTGGGAAAGTTCGACAGGTCCGGAGTCATCGTTTTTCATCAGAAAATTTAATTTTTTGGACTGTACCAAATATGATTCAAAATGTCAATTGGATTGTGACTCATGTGAATAACCTCTTTTGAAACCCTCACAGTGACCAAAATTGCCAGTTTTAAAGAGCTTTGCTTACTCAAAAGCTACCATTTTGACCAATTTCAGGCACCGAAATGACTTTAAACGCACCTATTTTAGTTGAACACGTCATAATTCACATCCAACAGTCATTTAGAGTCAAAAGATTAATAGTTAAAATTTCATCCATGTTGACCATTTTGGGAAAGTTCGACAGGTCCGGAGTCATCGTTTTTTCAGATAATTGATTTTTTGGAGTGTACCAAAAATGATTCAAAATGTCAATTGGATCGTGCCTCATGTTGAATAACCGCTTTTGAAACCCTCATAGTGACCAAAATTGCCATTTTTACAGAGCTTTGCTTACTCAAAACTTCCTTTTTGACCAATTTCAGGCACCGAAATGACTTTAAACACACTTATTTTTTTTGAAAAAGTCATAATTTACATCCAACAGTCATTTAGAGTCAAAAGATTAAAGGTTTAAATTTCATCCATGGTGACCATTTTGGGAAAGTTCGACTGGTCCGGAGTCATCGTTTATCATCAGAAAATTGATTTTTTGGAGTGTACCAAAAATGTTTCATGATGTCAATGGATCGTGCCTCATGTTGAATAACCACTTTTGAAACCCTCAAATTGACCAAAATTGCCATTTTTACAGAGCTTTGCTTAATCAAAAGCTTCCATTTTGACCAATTTCAGGCACCAAAATGACTTTAAACACACTTATTTTAGTTGAAAAAGTCATATTTCACATCCAACAGTCATTTAGAGTCAAAAGATTAAATGTTAAAATTTCATCCATATTGACCATTTTGGGAAAGTTCGACAGGTCCGGAGTCATCGTTTTTCATTAGAGATGTGATTTTTTGGAGTGTACCAAAAATGATTCAAAATGTCAATTGGATCATGCCTCATGTTAAATAACCGCTTTTGAAACCCTCACAGTGACCAAAATTGCCATTTTTACAGAGCTTTGTTTACTCAAAAGCTTCCATTTCGACCAATTTCAGGCACCGAAATGACTTTAAACACACTTATTTTAGTTAAAAAAGTCATATTTCACATCCAACAGTCATTTAGAGTCAAAAGATTAAATGTTAAAATTTCATCCATATTGACCATTTTGGGAAAGTTCGACAGGTCCGGAGTCATCGTTTTTCATCAGAAAATTGATTTTTTTGTAGTGTACCAAAAATGATTCAAAATGTCAATTGGATCGTGCCTCATGTTGAATAACTACTTTTGAAACCCTCAAAGTGACCAAAATTGCCATTTATACAGAGTTTTGCTTACTCAAATCTTCCATTTTGACCAATTTCAGGCACCGAAATGACTTTAAACACACTTATTTTAGTTGAAAAAGTCATATTTTACATCCAACAGTCATTTAGCGTCAAAAGATTAAATGTTAAAATTTCATCCATATTGACCATTGTGGGAAAGTTCGACAGGTCCGGAGTCATCGTTTTTCATCAGAAAATTGATTTTTTGGACTGTACCAAATATGATTCAAAATGTCAATTGGATTGTGCCTCATGTGAATAACCACTTTTTAAACACTCATAGTGACCAAAATTGCCATTTTTACAGAGTTTTGCTTACTCAAAAGCTTCAATTTTGTTCAATTTCAGGCACAGAAATGACTTTAAACACACTTATTTTAGTTGAACAAGTCATAATTCACATCCAACAGTCATTTAGAGTCAAAAGATTAAAAGTTAAAATTTCATCCATGTTGTCCATTTTGGGAAAGTTCGACAGGTCCGGATTCATCGTTTTTCATCAGAAAATTGATTTTTTGGAGTGTACCAAAAATGATTCAAAATGTCAATTGGATCGTGCCTCATGTTGAATAACCACTTTTGAAACCCTCACAGTGACCAAAATTACCATTTTTACAGAGCTTTGCTTACTCAAAAGCTTCCATTTTGACCAATTTCAGGCACCGAAATTACTTTAAACACACTTATTTTTGTTGAAAAAGTCAGAATTTACATCCAACAGTCATTTAGAGTCAAAAGATTAAAAGTTAAAATTTCATCCATGTTGTCCATTTTGGGAAAGTTCGACAGGTCCGGATTCATCGTTTTTCATCAGAAAATTGATTTTTTGGAGTGTACCAAAAATGATTCAAAATGTCAATTGGATCGTGCCTCATGTTGAATAACCACTTTTGAAACCCTCACAGTGACCAAAATTACCATTTTTACAGAGCTTTGCTTACTCAAAAGCTTCCATTTTGACCAATTTCAGGCACCGAAATGACTTTAAACACACTTATTTTACTTAAAAAAGTCATATTTCACATCGAACAGTCATTTAGAGTCAAAAGATTAAATGTTAAAATTTCATCCATATTGACCATTTTGGGAAAGTTTGACACGTCCGGAGTCATCGTTTTTCATTAGAGATGTATTTTTTTGGAGTGTACCAAAAAATATTCAAAATGTCAATTGGATCATGCCTCGTGTTAAATAACCGCTTTTGAAACCCTCACAGTGACCAAAATTGCCATTTTTACAAAGCTTTGCTTACTCAAAAGCTTCCATTTCGACCAATTTCAGGCACCGAAATGACTTTAAACACACTTATTTTAGTTGAACAAGTCATTATACACATCCAAAAGTCATTTAGAGTTAAAAGATTAAAAGTTAAAATTTCATCCATGTTGACCATTTTGGGAAAGTTCGACAGTTCCGGAGTCATCGTTTTTCATCAGAAAATTTAATTTTTTGGACTGTACCAAATATGATTCAAAATGTCAATTGGATTGTGACTCATGTGAATAACCTCTTTTGAAACCCTCACAGTGACCAAAATTGCCAGTTTTAAAGAGCTTTGCTTACTCAAAAGCTACCATTTTGACCAATTTCAGGCACCGAAATGACTTTAAACGCACCTATTTTAGTTGAACACGTCATAATTCACATCCAACAGTCATTTAGAGTCAAAAGATTAATTGTTAAAATTTCATCCATGTTGACCATTTTGGGAAAGTTCGACAGGTCCGGAGTCATCGTTTTTTCAGATAATTGATTTTTTGGAGTGTACCAAAAATGATTCAAAATGTCAATTGGAACGTGCCTCATGTTGAATAACCGCTTTTGAAACCCTCACAGTGACCAAAATTGCAATTTTTACAGAGCTTTGCTTACTCAAAACTTCCTTTTTGACCAATTTCAGGCACCGAAATGACTTTTAACACACTTATTTTTTTTGAAAAAGTCATAATTTACTTCCAACAGTCATTTAGAGTCAAAAGATTAAAGGTTAAAATTTCATCCATGGTGACCATTTTGGGAAAGTTCAACTGGTCCGGAGTCATCGTTTTCCATTAGAGATGTGATTTTTTGCAGTGTACCAAAAATGATTCAAAATGTCAATTGGATCATGCCTCATGTTAAATAACCGCTTTTGAAACCCTCACAGTGACCAAAATTGCCATTTTTACAGAGCTTTGTTTACTCAAAAGCTTCCATTTCGACCAATTTCAGGCACCGAAATGACTTTAAATACACTTATTTTAGTTGAACAAGTCATAATACACATCCAACAGTCATTTAGAGTTAAAAGATTAAAAGTTAAAATTTCATCCATGTTGACCATTTTGGGAAAGTTCGACAGGTCCGGAGTCATCGTTTTTCATCAGAAAAATTAATTTTTTGGACTGTACCAAATATGATTCAAAATGTCAATTGGATTGTGACTCATGTGAATAACCTCTTTTGAAACCCTCACAGTGACCAAAATTGCCAGTTTTAAAGATCTTTGCTTACTCAAAAGCTACCATTTTTACCAATTTCAGGCACCGAAATGACTTTAAACGCACCTATTTTAGTTGAACACGTCATAATTCACATCCAACAGTCATTTAGAGTCAAAAGATTAATAGTTAAAATTTCATCCATGTTGACCATTTTGGGAAAGTTTGACAGGTCCGGAGTCATCGTTTTTTCAGGTAATTGATTTTTTGGAGTGTACCAAAAATGATTCAAAATGTCAATTGGATCATGCCTCATGTTAAATAACCGCTATTGAAACCCTCACAGTGACCAAAATTGCCATTTTTACAGAGCTTTGCTTACTCAAAACTTCCTTTTTGACCAATTTCAGGCACCGAAATGACTTTAAACACACTTATTTTATTTTTTTTAAAGTTATAATTTACATCCAACAGTCATTTAGAGTCAAAAGATTAAAGGTTTAAATTTCATCCATGGTGACCATTTTGGGAAAGTTCGACAGGTCCGGAGTCATCGTTTTTCATCAGAAAATTGATTTTTTGGAGTGTACCAAAAATGATTCAAGATGTCAATGGATCGTGCCTCATGTTGAATAACCACTTTTGAAACCCTCAAATTGACCAAAATTGCCATTTTTACAGAGCTTTGCTTAATCAAAAGCTTCCATTTTGACCAATTTCAGGCACCAAAATGACTTTAAACACACTTATTTTAGTTGAAAAAGTCATATTTCACATCCAACAGTCATTTAGAGTCAAAAGATTAAATGTTAAAATTTCATCCATATTGACCATTTTGGGAAAGTTCGACAGGTCCGGAGTCATCGTTTTTCATTAGAGATGTGATTTTTTGGAGTGTACCAAAAATGATTCAAAATGTCAATTGGATCGTGCCTCATGTTGAATAACCACTTTTGAAACACTCACAGTGACCAAAATTGCCATTTTCACAGAGTTTTGCTTACTCAAAAGCTTCCATTTTGACCAATTTCAGGCACCGAAATGACTTTAAACACACTTATTTTAGTTGAAAAAGTCATAATTCACATCCAACAGTCATTTAGAGTCAAAAGATTAAAAGTTAAAATTTCATCCATGTTGACCATTTTGGGAAAGTTCGACAGGTCCGGAGTCATCGTTTTTCATCAGAAAATTGATTTTTTGGCGTGTACCAAAAATGATTCAAAATGTCAATTGGATCGTGCCTCATGTTGAATAACCACTTTTGAAACACTCACAGTGACCAAAATTGCCATTTTCACAGAGTTTTGCTTACTCAAAAGCTTCCATTTTGACCAATTTCAGGCACCGAAATGACTTTAAACACACTTATTTTAGTTGAAAAAGTCATAATTCACATCCAACAGTCATTTAGAGTCAAAAGATTAAAAGTTAAAATTTCATCCATGTTGACCATTTTGGGAAAGTTCGACAGGTGCGGAGTCATCGTTTTTCATCAGAAAATTGATTTTTTTTGGACTGTACCAAATATGATTCAAAATGTCAATTGGATTGTGCCTCATGTGAATAACCACTTTTGAAACCCTCACAGAGACCACAATTGCCAGTTTTACAGAGCTTTGCTTACTCAAAAGCTTCCATTTTGACCAATTTCAGGCACCGAAATGACTTTAAACGCACCTATTTTAGTTGAACAAGTCATAATTCACATCCAACAGTCATTTAGAGTCAAAAGATTAAAAGTTAAAATTTCATCCATGTTGACCATTTTTTTTTGGAGTGTACCAAAAATGATTCAAAATGTCAATTGGATCGTGCCTCGTGTTGAATAACCACTTTTGAAACCCTCACAGTGACCAAAATTACCATTTTTACAGAGCTTTGCTTACTCAAAAGCTTCCATTTTGACCAATTTCAAGCATCGAAATTACTTTAAACACACTTATTTTTGTTGAAAAAGTCATAATTTACACCCAACAGTCATTTAGAGTCAAAAGATTAAAAGTTTAAATTTCATCCATGTTGACCATTTTGGGAAAGCTCGACAGGTCTGGAGTCATTGTTTTTTCAGATAATTGATTTTTTGGAATGTACCAAAAATGATTCTAAATGTCAATTGGATCGTGCCTCATGTTGAATAACCACTTTTGAAACCCTCACAGTGACCAAAATTGCCATTTTTTCAGAGCTTTGCTTACTCAAAAGCTTCCATTTCGACCAATTTCAGGCACAGAAATGACTTTAAACACACTTATTTTAGTTGAACAAGTCATAATTCACATCCAACAGTCATTTACAGTCAAAAGATTAAATGTTAAAATTTCATCCATATTGACCATTTTGGGAACGTTCGACAAGTCCGGAGTCATCGTTTTTCATCAGAAAATTGATTTTTTGGACTGTACCAAAAATGATTCAAAATGTCAATTGGATCGTGCCTCATGTTGAATAACCACTTTTGAAACCCTCACAGTGACCAAAATTACCATTTTTACAGAGCTTTGCTTACTCAAAAGCTTCCATTTTGACCAATTTCAGGCACCGAAATGACTTTAAACACACTTATTTTAGTTAAAAAAGTCATATTTCACATCGAACAGTCATTTAGAGTCAAAAGATTAAATGTTAAAATTTCATCCATATTGACCATTTTGGGAAAGTTTGACACGTCCGGAGTCATCGTTTTTCATTAGAGATGTATTTTTTTGGAGTGTACCAAAAATTATTCAAAATGTCAATTGGATCATGCCTCGTGTTAAATAACCGCTTTTGAGACCCTCACAGTGACCAAAATTGCCATTTTTACAAAGCTTTGCTTACTCAAAAGCTTCCATTTCGACCAATTTCAGGCACCGAAATGACTTTAAACACACTTATTTTAGTTGAACAAGTCATTATACACATCCAAAAGTCATTTAGAGTTAAAAGATTAAAAGTTAAAATTTCATCCATGTTGACCATTTTGGGAAAGTTCGACAGGTCCGGAGTCATCGTTTTTCATCTGAAAAATTAATTTTTTGGACTGTACCAAATATGATTCAAAATGTCAATTGGATTGTGACTCATGTGAATAACCTCTTTTGAAACCCTCACAGTGACCAAAATTGCCAGTTTTAAAGATCTTTGCTTACTCAAAAGCTACCATTTTGACCAATTTCAGGCACCAAAATGACTTTAAACGCACCTATTTTAGTTGAACACGTCATAATTCACATCCAACAGTCATTTAGAGTCAAAAGATTAATAGTTAAAATTTCATCCATGTTGACCATTTTGGGAAAGTTTGACAGGTCCGGAGTCATCGTTTTTTCAGGTAATTGATTTTTTGGAGTGTACCAAAAATGATTCAAAATGTCAATTGGAACGTGCCTCATGTTGAATAACCGCTTTTGAAACCCTCACAGTGACCAAAATTGCCATTTTTACAGAGCTTTGCTTACTCAAAACTTCCTTTTTGACCAATTTCAGGCACCGAAATGACTTTAAACACACTTATTTTATTTTTTTTAAAGTTATAATTTACATCCAACAGTCATTTAGAGTCAAAAGATTAAAGGTTTAAATTTCATCCATGGTGACCATTTTGGGAAAGTTCGACAGGTCCGGAGTCATCGTTTTTCATCAGAAAATTGATTTTTTGGAGTGTACCAAAAATGATTCAAGATGTCAATGGATCGTGCCTCATGTTGAATAACCACTTTTGAAACCCTCAAATTGACCAAAATTGCCATTTTTACAGAGCTTTGCTTAATCAAAAGCTTCCATTTTGACCAATTTCAGGCACCAAAATGACTTTAAACACACTTATTTTAGTTGAAAAAGTCATATTTCACATCCAACAGTCATTTAGAGTCAAAAGATTAAATGTTAAAATTTCATCCATATTGACCATTTTGGGAAAGTTCGACAGGTCCGGAGTCATCGTTTTTCATTAGAGATGTGATTTTTTGGAGTGTACCAAAAATGATTCAAAATGTCAATTGGATCGTGCCTCATGTTGAATAACCACTTTTGAAACACTCACAGTGACCAAAATTGCCATTTTCACAGAGTTTTGCTTACTCAAAAGCTTCCATTTTGACCAATTTCAGGCACCGAAATGACTTTAAACACACTTATTTTAGTTGAAAAAGTCATAATTCACATCCAACAGTCATTTAGAGTCAAAAGATTAAAAGTTAAAATTTCATCCATGTTGACCATTTTGGGAAAGTTCGACAGGTCCGGAGTCATCGTTTTTCATCAGAAAATTGATTTTTTGGCGTGTACCAAAAATGATTCAAAATGTCAATTGGATCGTGCCTCATGTTGAATAACCACTTTTGAAACACTCACAGTGACCAAAATTGCCATTTTCACAGAGTTTTGCTTACTCAAAAGCTTCCATTTTGACCAATTTCAGGCACCGAAATGACTTTAAACACACTTATTTTAGTTGAAAAAGTCATAATTCACATCCAACAGTCATTTAGAGTCAAAAGATTAAAAGTTAAAATTTCATCCATGTTGACCATTTTGGGAAAGTTCGACAGGTGCGGAGTCATCGTTTTTCATCAGAAAATTGATTTTTTTTGGACTGTACCAAATATGATTCAAAATGTCAATTGGATTGTGCCTCATGTGAATAATCACTTTTGAAACCCTCACAGAGACCACAATTGCCAGTTTTACAGAGCTTTGCTTACTCAAAAGCTTCCATTTTGACCAATTTCAGGCACCGAAATGACTTTAAACGCACCTATTTTAGTTGAACAAGTCATAATTCACATCCAACAGTCATTTAGAGTCAAAAGATTAAAAGTTAAAATTTCATCCATGTTGACCATTTTTTTTTGGAGTGTACCAAAAATGATTCAAAATGTCAATTGGATCGTGCCTCGTGTTGAATAACCACTTTTGAAACCCTCACAGTGACCAAAATTACCATTTTTACAGAGCTTTGCTTACTCAAAAGCTTCCATTTTGACCAATTTCAAGCATCGAAATTACTTTAAACACACTTATTTTTGTTGAAAAAGTCATAATTTACACCCAACAGTCATTTAGAGTCAAAAGATTAAAAGTTTAAATTTCATCCATGTTGACCATTTTGGGAAAGCTCGACAGTTCTGGAGTCATTGTTTTTTCAGATAATTGATTTTTTGGAATGTACCAAAAATGATTCTAAATGTCAATTGGATCGTGCCTCATGTTGAATAACCACTTTTGAAACCCTCACAGTGACCAAAATTGCCATTTTTACAGAGCTTTGCTTACTCAAAAGCTTCCATTTCGACCAATTTCAGGCACAGAAATGACTTTAAACACACTTATTTTAGTTGAACAAGTCATAATTCACATCCAACAGTCATTTACAGTCAAAAGATTAAATGTTAAAATTTCATCCATATTGACCATTTTGGGAACGTTCGACAAGTCCGGAGTCATCGTTTTTCATCAGAAAATTGATTTTTTGTACTGTACCAAAAATGATTCAAAATGTCAATTGGATCGTGCCTCATGTTGAATAACCACTTTTGAAACCTTCACAGTGACCAAAATTGCCATTTTTACAGAGCTTTGCTTACTCAAAATCTTTCATTTTGACCAAATTCAGGCACCGAAATGACACACTTATTTTAGTTGAACAAGTCATAATTCACATCCAACAGGCATTTAGGGGCATATTACCAACGTTAAGCGATATTTATCGCTAACGATGCTTAGCAATGAATTTTTTAACGCTAAGCATCGTCAGAAATTATCGTAGATAAACCTTGCTATTATTAAGGTTTATAGCAAATGCGATAAAAAACGGCCGCAATGCATGAATATCGCTGAAAAGTCAGCGATATTCATGCATTACCGAGCTAATGCTCTTAGCCATGTTATCCACCTCCCATTGGATAACATGGCTAAGAACTGCTCAGGGCAGGTGTTAGTTTTTGGAGATATTCGAGCTTAGCGCGAATATCTCTAAAAGTTGGTAATAGGAGATAGCGATGTTAGCGACTGTTTCCAGTCGCTAACATCTTGGCACGCCCACTTTGCATGTCATTAGTGATAAATATCACTGACATGCAAAGTGGGGCCCAAGATGGTCGCTATCTCCTAATAGCTGTCGCTAACTGGTGTTAGCGACAGCTAGGTAATAAGGAGATCATTTTATCTCCGCTTTCTTGGCTTTTAAAGCCAAAAAGCCGGAGATAAATCCCCTTGATAATATGCCCCTTAGAGTCAAAAGTTTAAAAGTTAAAATTTCATCCATGTTGACCATTTTGGGAAAGCTCGACAGGTCCGGAGTCATCGTTTTTCATCAGAAAATTTAATTTTTTGGACTGTACCAAATATGATTCAAAATGTCAATTGGATCATGCCTCATGTTGAATAACCGCTTTTGAAACCCTCACAGTGACCAAAATTGCAATTTTTACAGAGCTTTGCTTACTCAAAAGCTTCCATTTCGACCAATTTCAGGCACCGAAATGACTTTAAACACACTTATTTTAGTTGAACAAGTCATAATACACATCCAACAGTCATTTAGAGTTAAAAGATTAAGAGTTAAAATTTCATCCATGTTGACCATTTTGGGAAAGTTCGACAGGTCCGGAGTCATCGTTTTTCATCAGAAAATTTAATTTTTTGGACTGTACCAAATATGATTCAAAATGTCAATTGGATTGTGACTCATGTGAATAACCACTTTTGAAAAACTCACAGTGACCAAAATTGCCAGTTTTACAAAGCTTTGCTTACTCAAAAGCTCCCATTTTGACCAATTTCAGGCACGAAATGACTTTAAACGCACCTATTTTAGTTGAACACGTCATAATTCACATCCAACAGTCATTTAGAGTCAAAAGATTAAAAGTTAAAATTTCATCCATGTTGATCATTTTGGGAAAGTTCGACAGGTCCGGAGTCATCGTTTTTTCAGATAATTGATTTTTTGGAGTGTACCAAAAATGATTCAAGATGTCAATGGATCGTGCCTCATGTTGAATAACCACTTTTGAAACCCTCAAATTGACCAAAATTGCCATTTATACAGAGTTTTGCTTACTCAAAACCTTCCATTTTGTTCATTTTCGGGCACAGAAATGACTTTAAACACACTTATTTTAGTTGAACAAGTCATATTTCACATCCAACAGTCATTTAGAGTCAAAAGATTAAAAGTTAAAATTTCATCCATATTGACCATTTTGGGAAAGTTCGACAGGTCCGGAGTCATCGTTTTTCATCAGAAAATTGATTTTTTGGAGTGTACCAAAAATGATTCAAAATGTCAATGGATCGTGCCTCATGTTGAATAACCACTTTTGAAACCCTCAAAGTGACCAAAATTGCCATTTATACAGAGTTTTTCTTACTCAAAAGCTTCCATTTTGACCAATTTCAGGCACCGAAATGACTTTAAACACACTTATTTTAGTTGAAAAAGTCATATTTCACATCCAACAGTCATTTAGAGTCAAAAGATTAAACGTTAAAATTTCATCCATGTTGACCATTTTGGGAAAGTTCGACAGGTCCGGAGTCATCGTTTTTCATCAGAAAATGGATTTTTTGGAGTGTACCAAAAATGATTCAAAATGTCAATGGATCGTGCCTCATGTTGAATAACCACTTTTGAAACCCTCAAAGTGACCAAAATTGCCATTTATACAGAGTTTTTCTTACTCAAATGCTTCCATTTTGACCAATTTCAGGCACCGAAATGACTTTAAACACACTTATTTTAGTTGAAAAAGTCATATTTCACATCCAACAGTCATTTAGAGTCAAAAGATTAAACGTTAAAATTTCATCCATGTTGACCATTTTGGGAAAGCTCGACAGGTCCGGAGTCATCATTTTTTCAGATAATTGATTTTTTGGAATGTACCAAAAATGATTCTAAATGTCAATTGGATCGTGCCTCATGTTGAATAACCGCTTTTGAAACCCTCACAGTGACCAAAATTGCCATTTTTACAGAGCTTTGCTTACTCAAAAGCTTCCATTTTGAGCAATTTCAGGCACAGAAATGACTTTAAACACACTTATTTTAGTTGAACAAGTCATAATTCACATCCAACAGTCATTTAGAGTCAAAAGATTAAAAGTTAAAATTTCATCCATGTTGACCATTTTGGGAAAGTTCGACAGGTCCGGAGTCATCGTTTTTCATCAGAAAATTGGTTTTTTGTAGTGTACCAAAAATGATTCAAAATGTCAATTGGATCGTGCCTCATGTTGAATAACCACTTTTGAAACCCTCACAGTGACTAAAATTACCATTTTTACAGAGCTTTGCTTACTCAAAAGCTTCCATTTTGACCAATTTCAGGCACCGAAATGACTTTAAACACACTTATTTTTGTTGAAAAAGTCATAATTTACATCCAACAGTCATTTAGAGTCAAAAGATTAAAAGTTTAAATTTCATCCATGGTGACCATTTTGGGAAAGTTCGACAGGTCCGGAGTCATCGTTTTTCATCAGAAAATTGATTTTTTGGAGTGTACCAAAAATGATTCAAAATGTCAATGGATCGTGCCTCATGTTGAATAACCACTTTTGAAACCCTCACAGTGACCAAAATTGCCATTTTTACAGAGCTTTGCTTACTCAAAAGCTTCCATTTCGACCAATTTCAGGCACAGAAATGACTTTAAACACACTTATTTTAGTTGAACAAGTCATAATTCACATCCAACAGGCATTTAGGGGCATATTACCAACATTAAGTGATATTTATCGCTAACGATGCTTAGCAACGAATTTTTTAACGCTAAGCATCGTCAGAAATTATCGCAGATAAACCTCGCTATTATCAAGGTTTATCGCAAATGCGATAAAAAACGGCCGCAATGCATGAATATCGCTGAAAAGTCAGCGATATTCATGCATTATCGAGCTAATGCTCTTAGCCATGTTATCCACCTCCCATTGG
The DNA here is from genome assembly GCF_964261635.1 of Lissotriton helveticus. NCBI lineage: Eukaryota > Metazoa > Chordata > Amphibia > Caudata > Salamandridae > Lissotriton > Lissotriton helveticus. The sequence goes on from NC_136072.1 coordinate 342,016,805, forward strand.
ATAACATGGCTAAGAACTGCTCAGGGCAGGTGTTAGTTTTTGGAGATATTCGAGCTTAGCGCGAATATCTCTAAAAGTTGGTAATAGGAGATAGCGATGTTAGCGACTGTTTCCAGTCGCTAACATCTTGGCACGCCCACTTTGCATGTCATTAGTGATAAATATCACTGACATGCAAAGTGGGGCCCAAGATGGTCGCTATCTCCTAATAGCTGTCGCTAACTGGTGTTAGCGACAGCTAGGTAATAGGGAGATCATTTTATCTCCGCTTTCTTGGCTTTTAAAGCCAAAAAGCCGGAGATAAATCCCCTTGATAATATGCCCCTTAGAGTCAAAAGTTTAAAAGTTAAAATTTCATCCATGTTGACCATTTTGGGAAAGCTCGACAGGTCCGGAGTCATCGTTTTTCATCAGAAAATTCAGGGGCATATTATCAAGGACCACTGTTAAAATTATCGCCGGTTTCTCGGCAGGAAACTGCTGATAAAACGTCGATAATGGGCTTGATAATATGCCCTTGTTAATTCCCATAGAAGCCCATGTTAACATCAGAACATGGGCTTCTATGGGAATTAACAAGGGCATATTATCAAGCCCATTATCGCCGTTTTATCGGCAGTTTCCTGCCGATAAAACGGTGATAATTTTAACACCGGTCCTTGATAATATGCCCCTTAATTTTTTGGACTGTACCAAATATGATTCAAAATGTCAATTGGATTGTGACTCATGTTGAATAACCACTTTTGAAACCTTCACAGTGACCAAAATTGCCAGTTTTACAGAGCTTTCCTTACTCAAAATCTTCCATTTTGACCAATTTCAGGCACCGAAATGACTTTAAACGCACTTATTTTAGTTGAACAAGTCATAATTCACATCCAACAGGCATTTAGAGTCAAAAGATTAAACGTTAAAATTTCATCCATGTTGACCATTTTGGGAAAGCTCGACAGGTCCGGAGTCATCGTTTTTTGATATAATTGATTTTTTGGAATGTACCAAAAATGATTCAAAATGTCAATTGGATCATGCCTCATGTTGAATAACCGCTTTTGAAACCCTCACAGTGACCAAAATTGCAATTTTTACAGAGCTTTGCTTACTCAAAAGCTTCCATTTCGACCAATTTCAGGCACCGAAATGACTTTAAACACACTTATTTTAGTTGAACAAGTCATAATACACATCCAACAGTCATTTAGAGTTAAAAGATTAAGAGTTAAAATTTCATCCATGTTGACCATTTTGGGAAAGTTCGACAGGTCCGGAGTCATCGTTTTTCATCAGAAAATTTAATTTTTTGGACTGTACCAAATATGATTCAAAATGTCAATTGGATTGTGACTCATGTGAATAACCACTTTTGAAAAACTCACAGTGACCAAAATTGCCAGTTTTACAAAGCTTTGCTTACTCAAAAGCTTCCATTTTGACCAATTTCAGGCACGAAATGACTTTAAACGCACCTATTTTAGTTGAACACGTCATAATTCACATCCAACAGTCATTTAGAGTCAAAAGATTAAAAGTTAAAATTTCATCCATGTTGACCATTTTGGGAAAGTTCGACAGGTCCGGAGTCATCGTTTTTTCAGATAATTGATTTTTTGGAGTGTACCAAAAATGATTCAAGATGTCAATGGATCGTGCCTCATGTTGAATAACCACTTTTGAAACCCTCAAATTGACCAAAATTGCCATTTATACAGAGTTTTGCTTACTCAAAACCTTCCATTTTGTTCATTTTCGGGCACAGAAATGACTTTAAACACACTTATTTTAGTTGAACAAGTCATATTTCACATCCAACAGTCATTTAGAGTCAAAAGATTAAAAGTTAAAATTTCATCCATATTGACCATTTTGGGAAAGTTCGACAGGTCCGGAGTCATCGTTTTTCATCAGAAAATTGATTTTTTGGAGTGTACCAAAAATGATTCAAAATGTCAATGGATCGTGCCTCATGTTGAATAACCACTTTTGAAACCCTCAAAGTGACCAAAATTGCCATTTATACAGAGTTTTTCTTACTCAAAAGCTTCCATTTTGACCAATTTCAGGCACCGAAATGACTTTAAACACACTTATTTTAGTTGAAAAAGTCATATTTCACATCCAACAGTCATTTAGAGTCAAAAGATTAAACGTTAAAATTTCATCCATGTTGACCATTTTGGGAAAGTTCGACAGGTCCGGAGTCATCGTTTTTCATCAGAAAATGGATTTTTTGGAGTGTACCAAAAATGATTCAAAATGTCAATGGATCGTGCCTCATGTTGAATAACCACTTTTGAAACCCTCAAAGTGACCAAAATTGCCATTTATACAGAGTTTTTCTTACTCAAAAGATTCCATTTTGACCAATTTCAGGAACCGAAATGACTTTAAACACACTTATTTTAGTTGAAAAAGTCATATTTCACATCCAAAAGTCATTTAGAGTCAAAAGATTAAACGTTAAAATTTCATCCATGTTGACCATTTTGGGAAAGCTCGACAGGTCCGGAGTCATCATTTTTTCAGATAATTGATTTTTTGGAATGTACCAAAAATGATTCTAAATGTCAATTGGATCGTGCCTCATGTTGAATAACCGCTTTTGAAACCCTCACAGTGACCAAAATTGCCATTTTTACAGAGCTTTGCTTACTCAAAAGCTTCCATTTTGAGCAATTTCAGGCACAGAAATGACTTTAAACACACTTATTTTAGTTGAACAAGTCATAATTCACATCCAACAGTCATTTAGAGTCAAAAGATTAAAAGTTAAAATTTCATCCATGTTGACCATTTTGGGAAAGTTCGACAGGTCCGGAGTCATCGTTTTTCATCAGAAAATTGGTTTTTTGTAGTGTACCAAAAATGATTCAAAATGTCAATTGGATCGTGCCTCATGTTGAATAACCACTTTTGAAACCCTCACAGTGACTAAAATTACCATTTTTACAGAGCTTTGCTTACTCAAAAGCTTCCATTTTGACCAATTTCAGGCACCGAAATGACTTTAAACACACTTATTTTTGTTGAAAAAGTCATAATTTACATCCAACAGTCATTTAGAGTCAAAAGATTAAAAGTTTAAATTTCATCCATGGTGACCATTTTGGGAAAGTTCGACAGGTCCGGAGTCATCGTTTTTCATCAGAAAATTGATTTTTTGGAGTGTACCAAAAATGATTCAAAATGTCAATGGATCGTGCCTCATGTTGAATAACCACTTTTGAAACCCTCACAGTGACCAACATTGCCATTTTTACAGAGCTTTGCTTACTCAAAAGCTTCCATTTCGACCAATTTCAGGCACAGAAATGACTTTAAACACACTTATTTTAGTTGAACAAGTCATAATTCACATCCAACAGGCATTTAGGGGCATATTACCAACATTAAGTGATATTTATCGCTAACGATGCTTAGCAACGAAGTTTTTTAACGCTAAGCATCGTCAGAAATTATCGCAGATAAACCTCGCTATTATCAAGGTTTATCGCAAATGCGATAAAAAACGGCCGCAATGCATGAATATCGCTGAAAAGTCAGCGATATTCATGCATTATCGAGCTAATGCTCTTAGCCATGTTATCCACCTCCCATTGGATAACATGGCTAAGAACTGCTCAGGGCAGGTGTTAGTTTTTGGAGATATTCGAGCTTAGCGCGAATATCTCTAAAAGTTGGTAATAGGAGATAGCGATGTTAGCGACTGTTTCCAGTCGCTAACATCTTGGCACGCCCACTTTGCATGTCATTAGTGATAAATATCACTGACATGCAAAGTGGGGCCCAAGATGGTCGCTATCTCCTAATAGCTGTCGCTAACTGGTGTTAGCGACAGCTAGGTAATAGGGAGATCATTTTATCTCCGCTTTCTTGGCTTTTAAAGCCAAAAAGCCGGAGATAAATCCCCTTGATAATATGCCCCTTAGAGTCAAAAGTTTAAAAGTTAAAATTTCATCCATGTTGACCATTTTGGGAAAGCTCGACAGGTCCGGAGTCATCGTTTTTCATCAGAAAATTTAATTTTTTGGACTGTACCAAATATGATTCAAAATGTCAATTGGATTGTGACTCATGTTGAATAACCACTTTTGAAACCTTCACAGTGACCAAAATTGCCAGTTTTACAGAGCTTTCCTTACTCAAAATCTTCCATTTTGACCAATTTCAGGCACCGAAATGACTTTAAACGCACTTATTTTAGTTGAACAAGTCATAATTCACATCCAACAGGCATTTAGAGTCAAAAGATTAAACGTTAAAATTTCATCCATGTTGACCATTTTGGGAAAGCTCGACAGGTCCGGAGTCATCGTTTTTTGATATAATTGATTTTTTGGAATGTACCAAAAATGATTCAAAATGTCAATTGGATCATGCCTCATGTTGAATAACCGCTTTTGAAACCCTCACAGTGACCAAAATTGCAATTTTTACAGAGCTTTGCTTACTCAAAAGCTTCCATTTCGACCAATTTCAGGCACCGAAATGACTTTAAACACACTTCTTTTAGTTGAACAAGTCATAATACACATCCAACAGTCATTTAGAGTTAAAAGATTAAGAGTTAAAATTTCATCCATGTTGACCATTTTGGGAAAGTTCGACAGGTCCGGAGTCATCGTTTTTCATCAGAAAATCTAATTTTTTGGACTGTACCAAATATGATTCAAAATGTCAATTGGATTGTGACTCATGTGAATAACCACTTTTGAAAAACTCACAGTGACCAAAATTGCCAGTTTTACAAAGCTTTGCTTACTCAAAAGCTTCCATTTTGACCAATTTCAGGCACGAAATGACTTTAAACGCACCTATTTTAGTTGAACACGTCATAATTCACATCCAACAGTCATTTAGAGTCAAAAGATTAAAAGTTAAAATTTCATCCATGTTGACCATTTTGGGAAAGTTCGACAGGTCCGGAGTCATCGTTTTTTCAGATAATTGATTTTTTGGAGTGTACCAAAAATGATTCAAGATGTCAATGGATCGTGCCTCATGTTGAATAACCACTTTTGAAACCCTCAAATTGACCAAAATTGCCATTTATACAGAGTTTTGCTTACTCAAAACCTTCCATTTTGTTCATTTTCGGGCACAGAAATGACTTTAAACACACTTATTTTAGTTGAACAAGTCATATTTCACATCCAACAGTCATTTAGAGTCAAAAGATTAAAAGTTAAAATTTCATCCATATTGACCATTTTGGGAAAGTTCGACAGGTCCGGAGTCATCGTTTTTCATCAGAAAATTGATTTTTTGGAGTGTACCAAAAATGATTCAAAATGTCAATGGATCGTGCCTCATGTTGAATAACCACTTTTGAAACCCTCAAAGTGACCAAAATTGCCATTTATACAGAGTTTTTCTTACTCAAAAGCTTCCATTTTGACCAATTTCAGGCACTGAAATGACTTTAAACACACTTATTTTAGTTGAAAAAGTCATATTTCACATCCAACAGTCATTTAGAGTCAAAAGATTAAACGTTAAAATTTCATCCATGTTGACCATTTTGGGAAAGTTCGACAGGTCCGGAGTCATCGTTTTTCATCAGAAAATGGATTTTTTGGAGTGTACCAAAAATGATTCAAAATGTCAATGGATCGTGCCTCATGTTGAATAACCACTTTTGAAACCCTCAAAGTGACCAAAATTGCCATTTATACAGAGTTTTTCTTACTCAAAGCTTCCATTTTGACCAATTTCAGGCACCGAAATGACTTTAAACACACTTATTTTAGTTGAAAAAGTCATATTTCACATCCAACAGTCATTTAGAGTCAAAAGATTAAACGTTAAAATTTCATCCATGTTGACCATTTTGGGAAAGCTCGACAGGTCCGGAGTCATCATTTTTTCAGATAATTGATTTTTTGGAATGTACCAAAAATGATTCTAAATGTCAATTGGATCGTGCCTCATGTTGAATAACCGCTTTTGAAACCCTCACAGTGACCAAAATTGCCATTTTTACAGAGCTTTGCTTACTCAAAAGCTTCCATTTTGACCAATTTCAGGCACCGAAATGACTTTAAACGCACCTATTTTAGTTGAACACGTCATAATTCACATCCAACAGTCATTTAGAGTCAAAAGAATAAAACTTAAAATTTCATCCATGTTGACCATTTTGGGAAAGTTCGACAGGTCCGGAGTCATAGTTTTTCATCAGAAAATTGATTTTTTGGAGTGTACCAAAAATGATTCAAATGTCAATTGGATCGTGCCTCATGTTAAATAACCACTTTTTAAACACTCATAGTGACCAAAATTGCCATTTTTACAGAGTTTTGCTTACTCAAAAGCTTCAATTTTGTTCAATTTCGGGCACAGAAATGACTTTAAACACACTTATTTTAGTTGAACAAGTCATAATTCACATCCAACAGTCATTTACAGTCAAAAGATTAAATGTTAAAATTTCATCCATATTGACCATTTTGGGGAAGTTCGTCAGGTCCGGAGTCATCGTTTTTCATCAGAAAATTGATTTTTTTTGGACTGTACCAAATATGATTCAAAATGTCAATTGGATTGTGCCTCATGTGAATAACCACTTTTGAAACCCTCACAGTGACCACAATTGCCAGTTTTACAGAGCTTTGCTTACTCAAAAGCTTCCATTTTGACCAATTTCAGGTACCGACATGACTTTAAACACACTTATTTTAGTTGAAAAAGTCATATTTCACATCCAACAGTCATTTAGAGTCAAAAGATTAAATGTTAAAATTTCATCCATATTGACCATTTTGGGAAAGTTCAACAGGTCCGGAGTCATCGTTTTTCCTCAGAAAATTGATTTTTTGGACTGTACCAAAAATTATTCAAAATGTCAATTGGATCGTGCCTCATGTTGAATAACCACTTTTGAAACCCTCACAGTGACCAAAATTGCCATTTTTACAGAGCTTTGCTTACTCAAAAGCTTCCATTTTGACCAATTTCAGGCACCAAAATGACTTTAAACGCACCTATTTTAGTTGAACACGTCATAATTCACATCCAACAGTCATTTAGAGTCAAAAGATTAAAAGTTACAATTTCATCCATGTTGACCATTTTGGGAAAGTTCGACAGGTCCGGAGTCATCGTTTTTCATCAGATAATTGATTTTTTGGAGTGTACCAAAAATGATTCAAAATGTCAATTGGATCGTGCCTCATGTTAAATAACCACTTTTTAAACACTCATAGTGACCAAAATTGCCATTTTTACAGAGTTTTGCTTACTCAAAAGCTTCAATTTTGTTCAATTTTGGGCACAGAAATGACTTTAAACACACTTATTTTAGTTGAACAAGTCATAATTCACATCCAACAGTCATTTACAGTCAAAAGATTAAATGTTAAAATTTCATCTATATTGACCATTTTGGGAAAGTTCGTCAGGTCCGGATTCATCGTTTTTCATCAGAAAATTGATTTTTTTTGGACTGTACCAAAAATGATTCAAAATGTCAATTGGATCGAGCCTCATGTTGAATAACCACTTTTGAAACACTCACAGTGACCAAAATTGCCATTTTCACAGAGTTTTGCTTACTCAAAAGCTTCCATTTTGATCAATTTCAGGCACCGAAATGACTTTAAACACACTTATTTTAGTTGAACAAGTCATAATTCACATCCAACAGTCATTTAGAGTCAAAAGATTAAAAGTTAAAATTTCATCCATATTGACCATTTTGGGAAAGTTCGACAGGTCCGGAGTCATCGTTTTTCATCAGAAAATGGATTTTTTGGAGTGTACCAAAAATGATTCAAAATGTCAATGGATCGTGCCTCATGTTGAATAACCACTTTTGAAACCCTCAAAGTGACCAAAATTGCCATTTATACACAGTTTTTCTTACTCAAAAGCTTCCATTTTGACCAATTTCAGGCACCGAAATGACTTTAAACACACTTATTTTAGTTGAAAAAGTCATATTTCACATCCAACAGTCATTTAGAGTCAAAAGATTAAACGTTAAAATTTCATCCATGTTGACCATTTTGGGAAAGTTCGACAGGTCCGGAGTCATCATTTTTTCAGATAATTGATTTTTTGGAATGTACCAAAAATGATTCTAAATGTCAATTGGATCGTGCCTCATGTTGAATAACCGCTTTTGAAACCCTCACAGTGACCAAAATTGCCATTTTTACAGAGCTTTGCTTACTCAAAAGCTTCCATTTTGACCAATTTCAGGCACAGAAATAACTTTAAACACACTTATTTTAGTTGAACAAGTCATAATTCACATCCAACAGTCATTTAGAGTCAAAAGATTAAAAGTTAAAATTTCATCCATGTTGACCATTTTGGGAAAGTTGGACAGGTCCGGAGTCATCGTTTTTCATCAGAAAATTGATTTTTTAGAGTGTACCAAAAATGATTCAAAATGTCAATGGATCGTGCCTCATGTTGAATAACCACTTTTGAAACCCTCACAGTGACCAAAATTGCCATTTTTACAGAGCTTTGCTTACTCAAAAGCTTCCATTTCGACCAATTTCAGGCACAGAAATGACTTTAAACACACTTATTTTAGTTGAACAAGTCATAATTCACATCCAACAGTCATTTACAGTCAAAAGATTAAATGTTAAAATTTCATCCATATTGACCATTTTGGGAATGTTCGATAAGTCCGGAGTCATCGTTTTTCATCAGAAAATTGATTTTTTGGACTGTACCAAAAATGATTCAAAATGTCAATTGGATCGTGCCTCATGTTGAATAACCACTTTTGAAACCTTCACAGTGACCAAAATTGCCATTTTTACAGAGCTTTGCTTACTCAAAATCTTTCATTTTGACCAAATTCAGGCACCGAAATGACTTTAACCACTTGGATGCTAAGGTGTTTTATGGCTCCGCATGCAATTTCCATTGAAATCAATGGAAACTCCATGACGAGTTACCCTTGTCATTAGCACTGAAGGGGTTAAACACACTTATTTTAGTTGAACAAGTCATAATTCACATCCAACAGGCATTTAGGGGCATATTACCAACGTTAAGCGATATTTATCGCTAACGATGCTTAGCAATGAATTTTTTAACGCTAAGCATCGTCAGAAATTATCGTAGATAAACCTTGCTATTATTAAGGTTTATAGCAAATGCGATAAAAAACGGCCGCAATGCATGAATATCGCTGAAAAGTCAGCGATATTCATGCATTACCGAGCTAATGCTCTTAGCCATGTTATCCACCTCCCATTGGATAACATGGCTAAGAACTGCTCAGGGCAGGTGTTAGTTTTTGGAGATATTCGAGCTTAGCGCGAATATCTCCAAAAGTTGGTAATAGGAGATAGCGATGTTAGCGACTGTTTCCAGTCGCTAACATCTTGGCACGCCCACTTTGCATGTCATTAGTGATAAATATCACTGACATGCAAAGTGGGGCCCAAGATGGTCGCTATCTCCTACTAGCTGTCGCTAACTGGTGTTAGCGACAGCTAGGTAATAGGGAGATCATTTTATCTCCACTTTCTTGGCTTTGAAAGCCAAAAAAGCGGAGATAAACCCCCTTGATAATATGCCCCTTAGAGTCAAAAGATTAAAAGTTAAAATTTCATCCATGTTGACCATTTTGGGAAAGCTCGACAGGTCTGGAGTCATAGTTTTCTCAGATTATTGATTTTTTGGAGTGTACCAAAAATGATTATAAATATCAATTGGATCGTGCCTCGTGTTGAATTATCACTTTTGAAACCCTCAGAGTGACCAAAATTGCCATTTTTACAGAGCTTTGCTTACTCAAAAGCTTCCATTTTGATCAATTTCAGGCACCGAAATGACTTTAAACGCACTTATTTTAGTTGAACAAGTCATAATTCACATCCAACAGGCATTTAGAGTCAAAAGATTAAACGTTAAAATTTCATCCATGTTGACCATTTTGGGAAAGCTCGACAGGTCCGGAGTCATCGTTTTTTCAGATAATTGATTTTTTGGAATGTACCAAAAATGATTCTAAATGTCAATTGGATCGTGCCTCATGTTGAATAACCACTTTTGAAACCCTCACAGTGACCAAAATTGCCATTTTTACAGAGCTTTGCTTACTCAAAAGCTTCCATTTCGACCAATTTCAGGCACAGAAATGACTTTAAACACACTTATTTTAGTTGAACAAGTCATAATTCACATCCAACAGGCATTTAGGGGCATATTACCAACATTAAGTGATATTTATCGCTAACGATGCTTAGCAACGAATTTTTTAACGCTAAGCATCGTCAGAAATTATCGCAGATAAACCTCGCTATTATCAAGGTTTATCGCAAATGCGATAAAAAACGGCCGCAATGCATGAATATCGCTGAAAAGTCAGCGATATTCATGCATTATCGAGCTAATGCTCTTAGCCATGTTATCCACCTCCCATTGGATAACATGGCTAAGAACTGCTCAGGGCAGGTGTTAGTTTTTGGAGATATTCGAGCTTAGCGCGAATATCTCTAAAAGTTGGTAATAGGAGATAGCGATGTTAGCGACTGTTTCCAGTCGCTAACATCTTGGCACGCCCACTTTGCATGTCATTAGTGATAAATATCACTGACATGCAAAGTGGGGCCCAAGATGGTCGCTATCTCCTAATAGCTGTCGCTAACTGGTGTTAGCGACAGCTAGGTAATAGGGAGATCATTTTATCTCCGCTTTCTTGGCTTTTAAAGCCAAAAAGCCGGAGATAAATCCCCTTGATAATATGCCCCTTAGAGTCAAAAGTTTAAAAGTTAAAATTTCATCCATGTTGACCATTTTGGGAAAGCTCGACAGGTCCGGAGTCATCGTTTTTCATCAGAAAATTTAATTTTTTGGACTGTACCAAATATGATTCAAAATGTCAATTGGATTGTGACTCATGTTGAATAACCACTTTTGAAACCTTCACAGTGACCAAAATTGCCAGTTTTACAGAGCTTTCCTTACTCAAAATCTTCCATTTTGACCAATTTCAGGCACCGAAATGACTTTAAACGCACTTATTTTAGTTGAACAAGTCATAATTCACATCCAACAGGCATTTAGAGTCAAAAGATTAAACGTTAAAATTTCATCCATGTTGACCATTTTGGGAAAGCTCGACAGGTCCGGAGTCATCGTTTTTTGATATAATTGATTTTTTGGAATGTACCAAAAATGATTCAAAATGTCAATTGGATCATGCCTCATGTTGAATAACCGCTTTTGAAACCCTCACAGTGACCAAAATTGCAATTTTTACAGAGCTTTGCTTACTCAAAAGCTTCCATTTCGACCAATTTCAGGCACCGAAATGACTTTAAACACACTTATTTTAGTTGAACAAGTCATAATACACATCCAACAGTCATTTAGAGTTAAAAGATTAAGAGTTAAAATTTCATCCATGTTGACCATTTTGGGAAAGTTCGACAGGTCCGGAGTCATCGTTTTTCATCAGAAAATTTAATTTTTTGGACTGTACCAAATATGATTCAAAATGTCAATTGGATTGTGACTCATGTGAATAACCACTTTTGAAAAACTCACAGTGACCAAAATTGCCAGTTTTACAAAGCTTTGCTTACTCAAAAGCTTCCATTTTGACCAATTTCAGGCACGAAATGACTTTAAACGCACCTATTTTAGTTGAACACGTCATAATTCACATCCAACAGTCATTTAGAGTCAAAAGATTAAAAGTTAAAATTTCATCCATGTTGATCATTTTGGGAAAGTTCGACAGGTCCGGAGTCATCGTTTTTTCAGATAATTGATTTTTTGGAGTGTACCAAAAATGATTCAAGATGTCAATGGATCGTGCCTCATGTTGAATAACCACTTTTGAAACCCTCAAATTGACCAAAATTGCCATTTATACAGAGTTTTGCTTACTCAAAACCTTCCATTTTGTTCATTTTCGGGCACAGAAATGACTTTAAACACACTTATTTTAGTTGAACAAGTCATATTTCACATCCAACAGTCATTTAGAGTCAAAAGATTAAAAGTTAAAATTTCATCCATATTGACCATTTTGGGAAAGTTCGACAGGTCCGGAGTCATCGTTTTTCATCAGAAAATAGATTTTTTGGAGTGTACCAAAAATGATTCAAAATGTCAATGGATCGTGCCTCATGTTGAATAACCACTTTTGAAACCCTCAAAGTGACCAAAATTGCCATTTATACAGAGTTTTTCTTACTCAAAAGCTTCCATTTTGACCAATTTCAGGCACCGAAATGACTTTAAACACACTTATTTTAGTTGAAAAAGTCATATTTCACATCCAACAGTCATTTAGAGTCAAAAGATTAAACGTTAAAATTTCATCCATGTTGACCATTTTGGGAAAGCTCGACAGGTCCGGAGTCATCATTTTTTCAGATAATTGATTTTTTGGAATGTACCAAAAATGATTCTAAATGTCAATTGGATCGTGCCTCATGTTGAATAACCGCTTTTGAAACCCTCACAGTGACCAAAATTGCCATTTTTACAGAGCTTTGCTTACTCAAAAGCTTCCATTTTGAGCAATTTCAGGCACAGAAATGACTTTAAACACACTTATTTTAGTTGAACAAGTCATAATTCACATCCAACAGTCATTTAGAGTCAAAAGATTAAAAGTTAAAATTTCATCCATGTTGACCATTTTGGGAAAGTTCGACAGGTCCGGAGTCATCGTTTTTCATCAGAAAATTGGTTTTTTGTAGTGTACCAAAAATGATTCAAAATGTCAATTGGATCGTGCCTCATGTTGAATAACCACTTTTGAAACCCTCACAGTGACTAAAATTACCATTTTTACAGAGCTTTGCTTACTCAAAAGCTTCCATTTTGACCAATTTCAGGCACCGAAATGACTTTAAACACACTTATTTTTGTTGAAAAAGTCATAATTTACATCCAACAGTCATTTAGAGTCAAAAGATTAAAAGTTTAAATTTCATCCATGGTGACCATTTTGGGAAAGTTCGACAGGTCCGGAGTCATCGTTTTTCATCAGAAAATTGATTTTTTGGAGTGTACCAAAAATGATTCAAAATGTCAATGGATCGTGCCTCATGTTGAATAACCACTTTTGAAACCCTCACAGTGACCAAAATTGCCATTTTTACAGAGCTTTGCTTACTCAAAAGCTTCCATTTCGACCAATTTCAGGCACAGAAATGACTTTAAACACACTTATTTTAGTTGAACAAGTCATAATTCACATCCAACAGGCATTTAGGGGCATATTACCAACATTAAGTGATATTTATCGCTAACGATGCTTAGCAACGAATTTTTTAACGCTAAGCATCGTCAGAAATTATCGCAGATAAACCTCGCTATTATCAAGGTTTATCGCAAATGCGATAAAAAACGGCCGCAATGCATGAATATCGCTGAAAAGTCAGCGATATTCATGCATTATCGAGCTAATGCTCTTAGCCATGTTATCCACCTCCCATTGGATAACATGGCTAAGAACTGCTCAGGGCAGGTGTTAGTTTTTGGAGATATTCGAGCTTAGCGCGAATATCTCTAAAAGTTGGTAATAGGAGATAGCGATGTTAGCGACTGTTTCCAGTCGCTAACATCTTGGCACGCCCACTTTGCATGTCATTAGTGATAAATATCACTGACATGCAAAGTGGGGCCCAAGATGGTCGCTATCTCCTAATAGCTGTCGCTAACTGGTGTTAGCGACAGCTAGGTAATAGGGAGATCATTTTATCTCCGCTTTCTTGGCTTTTAAAGCCAAAAAGCCGGAGATAAATCCCCTTGATAATATGCCCCTTAGAGTCAAAAGTTTAAAAGTTAAAATTTCATCCATGTTGACCATTTTGGGAAAGCTCGACAGGTCCGGAGTCATCGTTTTTCATCAGAAAATTCAGGGGCATATTATCAAGGACCACTGTTAAAATTATCGCCGGTTTCTCGGCAGGAAACTGCTGATAAAACGTCGATAATGGGCTTGATAATATGCCCTTGTTAATTCCCATAGAAGCCCATGTTAACATCAGAACATGGGCTTCTATGGGAATTAACAAGGGCATATTATCAAGCCCATTATCGCCGTTTTATCGGCAGTTTCCTGCCGATAAAACGGTGATAATTTTAACACCGGTCCTTGATAATATGCCCCTTAATTTTTTGGACTGTACCAAATATGATTCAAAATGTCAATTGGATTGTGACTCATGTTGAATAACCACTTTTGAAACCTTCACAGTGACCAAAATTGCCAGTTTTACAGAGCTTTCCTTACTCAAAATCTTCCATTTTGACCAATTTCAGGCACCGAAATGACTTTAAACGCACTTATTTTAGTTGAACAAGTCATAATTCACATCCAACAGGCATTTAGAGTCAAAAGATTAAACGTTAAAATTTCATCCATGTTGACCATTTTGGGAAAGCTCGACAGGTCCGGAGTCATCGTTTTTTGATATAATTGATTTTTTGGAATGTACCAAAAATGATTCAAAATGTCAATTGGATCATGCCTCATGTTGAATAACCGCTTTTGAAACCCTCACAGTGACCAAAATTGCAATTTTTACAGAGCTTTGCTTACTCAAAAGCTTCCATTTCGACCAATTTCAGGCACCGAAATGACTTTAAACACACTTATTTTAGTTGAACAAGTCATAATACACATCCAACAGTCATTTAGAGTTAAAAGATTAAGAGTTAAAATTTCATCCATGTTGACCATTTTGGGAAAGTTCGACAGGTCCGGAGTGATCGTTTTTCATCAGAAAATTTAATTTTTTGGACTGTACCAAATATGATTCAAAATGTCAATTGGATTGTGACTCATGTGAATAACCACTTTTGAAAAACTCACAGTGACCAAAATTGCCAGTTTTACAAAGCTTTGCTTACTCAAAAGCTTCCATTTTGACCAATTTCAGGCACGAAATGACTTTAAACGCACCTATTTTAGTTGAACACGTCATAATTCACATCCAACAGTCATTTAGAGTCAAAAGATTAAAAGTTAAAATTTCATCCATGTTGACCATTTTGGGAAAGTTCGACAGGTCCGGAGTCATCGTTTTTTCAGATAATTGATTTTTTGGAGTGTACCAAAAATGATTCAAGATGTCAATGGATCGTGCCTCATGTTGAATAACCACTTTTGAAACCCTCAAATTGACCAAAATTGCCATTTATACAGAGTTTTGCTTACTCAAAACCTTCCATTTTGTTCATTTTCGGGCACAGAAATGACTTTAAACACACTTATTTTAGTTGAACAAGTCATATTTCACATCCAACAGTCATTTAGAGTCAAAAGATTAAAAGTTAAAATTTCATCCATATTGACCATTTTGGGAAAGTTCGACAGGTCCGGAGTCATCGTTTTTCATCAGAAAATTGATTTTTTGGAGTGTACCAAAAATGATTCAAAATGTCAATGGATCGTGCCTCATGTTGAATAACCACTTTTGAAACCCTCAAAGTGACCAAAATTGCCATTTATACAGAGTTTTTCTTACTCAAAAGCTTCCATTTTGACCAATTTCAGGCACCGAAATGACTTTAAACACACTTATTTTAGTTGAAAAAGTCATATTTCACATCCAACAGTCATTTAGAGTCAAAAGATTAAACGTTAAAATTTCATCCATGTTGACCATTTTGGGAAAGTTCGACAGGTCCGGAGTCATCGTTTTTCATCAGAAAATGGATTTTTTGGAGTGTACCAAAAATGATTCAAAATGTCAATGGATCGTGCCTCATGTTGAATAACCACTTTTGAAACCCTCAAAGTGACCAAAATTGCCATTTATACAGAGTTTTTCTTACTCAAAAGCTTCCATTTTGACCAATTTCAGGCACCGAAATGACTTTAAACACACTTATTTTAGTTGAAAAAGTCATATTTCACATCCAAAAGTCATTTAGAGTCAAAAGATTAAACGTTAAAATTTCATCCATGTTGACCATTTTGGGAAAGCTCGACAGGTCCGGAGTCATCATTTTTTCAGATAATTGATTTTTTGGAATGTACCAAAAATGATTCTAAATGTCAATTGGATCGTGCCTCATGTTGAATAACCGCTTTTGAAACCCTCACAGTGACCAAAATTGCCATTTTTACAGAGCTTTGCTTACTCAAAAGCTTCCATTTTGAGCAATTTCAGGCACAGAAATGACTTTAAACACACTTATTTTAGTTGAACAAGTCATAATTCACATCCAACAGTCATTTAGAGTCAAAAGATTAAAAGTTAAAATTTCATCCATGTTGACCATTTTGGGAAAGTTCGACAGGTGCGGAGTCATCGTTTTTCATCAGAAAATTGGTTTTTTGTAGTGTACCAAAAATGATTCAAAATGTCAATTGGATCGTGCCTCATGTTGAATAACCACTTTTGAAACCCTCACAGTGACTAAAATTACCATTTTTACAGAGCTTTGCTTACTCAAAAGCTTCCATTTTGACCAATTTCAGGCACAGAAATGACTTTAAACACACTTATTTTTGTTGAAAAAGTCATAATTTACATCCAACAGTCATTTAGAGTCAAAAGATTAAAAGTTTAAATTTCATCCATGGTGACCATTTTGGGAAAGTTCGACAGGTCCGGAGTCATCGTTTTTCATCAGAAAATTGATTTTTTGGAGTGTACCAAAAATGATTCAAAATGTCAATGGATCGTGCCTCATGTTGAATAACCACTTTTGAAACCCTCACAGTGACCAAAATTGCCATTTTTACAGAGCTTTGCTTACTCAAAAGCTTCCATTTCGACCAATTTCAGGCACAGAAATGACTTTAAACACACTTATTTTAGTTGAACAAGTCATAATTCACATCCAACAGGCATTTAGGGGCATATTACCAACATTAAGTGATATTTATCGCTAACGATGCTTAGCAACGAAGTTTTTTAACGCTAAGCATCGTCAGAAATTATCGCAGATAAACCTCGCTATTATCAAGGTTTATCGCAAATGCGATAAAAAACGGCCGCAATGCATGAATATCGCTGAAAAGTCAGCGATATTCATGCATTATCGAGCTAATGCTCTTAGCCATGTTATCCACCTCCCATTGGATAACATGGCTAAGAACTGCTCAGGGCAGGTGTTAGTTTTTGGAGATATTCGAGCTTAGCGCGAATATCTCTAAAAGTTGGTAATAGGAGATAGCGATGTTAGCGACTGTTTCCAGTCGCTAACATCTTGGCACGCCCACTTTGCATGTCATTAGTGATAAATATCACTGACATGCAAAGTGGGGCCCAAGATGGTCGCTATCTCCTAATAGCTGTCGCTAACTGGTGTTAGCGACAGCTAGGTAATAGGGAGATCATTTTATCTCCGCTTTCTTGGCTTTTAAAGCCAAAAAGCCGGTGATAAATCCCCTTGATAATATGCCCCTTAGAGTCAAAAGTTTAAAAGTTAAAATTTCATCCATGTTGACCATTTTGGGAAAGCTCGACAGGTCCGGAGTCATCGTTTTTCATCAGAAAATTTAATTTTTTGGACTGTACCAAATATGATTCAAAATGTCAATTGGATTGTGACTCATGTTGAATAACCACTTTTGAAACCTTCACAGTGACCAAAATTGCCAGTTTTACAGAGCTTTCCTTACTCAAAATCTTCCATTTTGACCAATTTCAGGCACCGAAATGACTTTAAACGCACTTATTTTAGTTGAACAAGTCATAATTCACATCCAACAGGCATTTAGAGTCAAAAGATTAAACGTTAAAATTTCATCCATGTTGACCATTTTGGGAAAGCTCGACAGGTCCGGAGTCATCGTTTTTTGATATAATTGATTTTTTGGAATGTACCAAAAATGATTCAAAATGTCAATTGGATCATGCCTCATGTTGAATAACCGCTTTTGAAACCCTCACAGTGACCAAAATTGCAATTTTTACAGAGCTTTGCTTACTCAAAAGCTTCCATTTCGACCAATTTCAGGCACCGAAATGACTTTAAACACACTTCTTTTAGTTGAACAAGTCATAATACACATCCAACAGTCATTTAGAGTTAAAAGATTAAGAGTTAAAATTTCATCCATGTTGACCATTTTGGGAAAGTTCGACAGGTCCGGAGTCATCGTTTTTCATCAGAAAATCTAATTTTTTGGACTGTACCAAATATGATTCAAAATGTCAATTGGATTGTGACTCATGTGAATAACCACTTTTGAAAAACTCACAGTGACCAAAATTGCCAGTTTTACAAAGCTTTGCTTACTCAAAAGCTTCCATTTTGACCAATTTCAGGCACGAAATGACTTTAAACGCACCTATTTTAGTTGAACACGTCATAATTCACATCCAACAGTCATTTAGAGTCAAAAGATTAAAAGTTAAAATTTCATCCATGTTGACCATTTTGGGAAAGTTCGACAGGTCCGGAGTCATCGTTTTTTCAGATAATTGATTTTTTGGAGTGTACCAAAAATGATTCAAGATGTCAATGGATCGTGCCTCATGTTGAATAACCACTTTTGAAACCCTCAAATTGACCAAAATTGCCATTTATACAGAGTTTTGCTTACTCAAAACCTTCCATTTTGTTCATTTTCGGGCACAGAAATGACTTTAAACACACTTATTTTAGTTGAACAAGTCATATTTCACATCCAACAGTCATTTAGAGTCAAAAGATTAAAAGTTAAAATTTCATCCATATTGACCATTTTGGGAAAGTTCGACAGGTCCGGAGTCATCGTTTTTCATCAGAAAATTGATTTTTTGGAGTGTACCAAAAATGATTCAAAATGTCAATGGATCGTGCCTCATGTTGAATAACCACTTTTGAAACCCTCAAAGTGACCAAAATTGCCATTTATACAGAGTTTTTCTTACTCAAAAGCTTCCATTTTGACCAATTTCAGGCACCGAAATGACTTTAAACACACTTATTTTAGTTGAAAAAGTCATATTTCACATCCAACAGTCATTTAGAGTCAAAAGATTAAACGTTAAAATTTCATCCATGTTGACCATTTTGGGAAAGTTCGACAGGTCCGGAGTCATCGTTTTTCATCAGAAAATGGATTTTTTGGAGTGTACCAAAAATGATTCAAAATGTCAATGGATCGTGCCTCATGTTGAATAACCACTTTTGAAACCCTCAAAGTGACCAAAATTGCCATTTATACAGAGTTTTTCTTACTCAAAGCTTCCATTTTGACCAATTTCAGGCACCGAAATGACTTTAAACACACTTATTTTAGTTGAAAAAGTCATATTTCACATCCAACAGTCATTTAGAGTCAAAAGATTAAACGGTAACATTTCATCCATGTTGACCATTTTGGGAAAGCTCGACAGGTCCGGAGTCATCATTTTTTCAGATAATTGATTTTTTGGAATGTACCAAAAATGATTCTAAATGTCAATTGGATCGTGCCTCATGTTGCATAACCGCTTTTGAAACCCTCACAGTGACCAAAATTGCCATTTTTACAGAGCTTTGCTTACTCAAAAGCTTCCATTTTGAGCAATTTCAGGCACAGAAATGACTTTAAACACACTTATTTTAGTTGAACAAGTCATAATTCACATCCAACAGTCATTTAGAGTCAAAAGATTAAAAGTTAAAATTTCATCCATGTTGACCATTTTGGGAAAGTTCGACAGGTCCGGAGTCATCGTTTTTCATCAGAAAATTGGTTTTTTGTAGTGTACCAAAAATGATTCAAAATGTCAATTGGATCGTGCCTCATGTTGAATAACCACTTTTGAAACCCTCACAGTGACTAAAATTACCATTTTTACAGAGCTTTGCTTACTCAAAAGCTTCCATTTTGACCAATTTCAGGCACCGAAATGACTTTAAACACACTTATTTTTGTTGAAAAAGTCATAATTTACATCCAACAGTCATTTAGAGTCAAAAGATTAAAAGTTTAAATTTCATCCATGGTGACCATTTTGGGAAAGTTCGACAGGTCCGGAGTCATCGTTTTTCATCAGAAAATTGATTTTTTTGGAGTGTACCAAAAATGATTCAAAATGTCAATGGATCGTGCCTCATGTTGAAAAACCACTTTTGAAACCCTCAAAGTGACCAAAATTGCCATTTATTCAGAGTTTTGCTTACTCAAAAGCTTCCATTTTGACCAATTTCAGGCTCCGAAATGACTTTAAACACACTTATTTTAGTTGAAAAAGTCATATTTCACATCCAACAGTCATTTAGAGTCAAAAGATTAAATGTTAAAATTTCATCCATATTGACCATTTTGGGAAAGTTCGACAGGTCCGGAGTCATCGTTTTTAATCAGAAAATTGATTTTTTTTGACTGTACCAAAAATGATTCAAAATGTCAATTGGATTGTGACTCATGTGAATAACCACTTTTGAAACCCTCACAGTGACCAAAATTGCCAGTTTTACAGAGCTTTGCTTACTCAAAAGCTTCCATTTTGACTAATTTCAGGCACCGAAATTACTTTAAACGCACCTATTTTAGTTGAACACGTCATAATTCACATCCAACAGTCATTTAGAGTCAAAAGAATAAAACTTAAAATTTCATCCATGTTGACCATTTTGGGAAAGTTCGACAGGTCCGGAGTCATCGTTTTTCATCAGATAATTGATTTTTTGGAGTGTACCAAAAATGATTCAAAATGTCAATTGGATCGTGCCTCATGTTAAATAACCACTTTTTAAACACTCATAGTGACCAAAATTGCCATTTTTACAGAGTTTTGCTTACTCAAAAGCTTCAATTTTGTTCAATTTCGGGCACAGAAATGACTTTAAACACACTTATTTTAGTTGAACAAGTCATAATTCACATCCAACAGTCATTTACAGTCAAAAGATTAAATGTTAAAATTTCATCCATATTGACCATTTTGGGGAAGTTCGTCAGGTCCGGAGTCATCGTTTTTCATCAGAAAATTGATTTTTTTTGGACTGTACCAAATATGATTCAAAATGTCAATTGGATTGTGCCTCATGTGAATAACCACTTTTGAAACCCTCACAGTGACCACAATTGCCAGTTTTACAGAGCTTTGCTTACTCAAAAGCTTCCATTTTGACCAATTTCAGGTACCGACATGACTTTAAACAACTTATTTTAGTTGAAAAAGTCATATTTCACATCCAACAGTCATTTAGAGTCAAAAGATTAAATGTTAAAATTTCATCCATATTGACCATTTTGGGAAAGTTCAACAGGTCCGGAGTCATCGTTTTTCCTCAGAAAATTGATTTTTTGGACTGTACCAAAAATTATTCAAAATGTCAATTGGATCGTGCCTCATGTTGAATAACCACTTTTGAAACCCTCACAGTGACCAAAATTGCCATTTTTACAGAGCTTTGCTTACTCAAAAGCTTCCATTTTGACCAATTTCAGGCACCGAAATGACTTTAAACGCACCTATTTTAGTTGAACACGTCATAATTCACATCCAACAGTCATTTAGAGTCAAAAGATTAAAAGTTACAATTTCATCCATGTTGACCATTTTGGGAAAGTTCGACAGGTCCGGAGTCATCGTTTTTCATCAGATAATTGATTTTTTGGAGTGTACCAAAAATGATTCAAAATGTCAATTGGATCGTGCCTCATGTTAAATAACCACTTTTTAAACACTCATAGTGACCAAAATTGCCATTTTTACAGAGTTTTGCTTACTCAAAAGCTTCAATTTTGTTCAATTTTGGGCACAGAAATGACTTTAAACACACTTATTTTAGTTGAACAAGTCATAATTCACATCCAACAGTCATTTACAGTCAAAAGATTAAATGTTAAAATTTCATCTATATTGACCATTTTGGGAAAGTTCGTCAGGTCCGGATTCATCGTTTTTCATCAGAAAATTGATTTTTTTTGGACTGTACCAAAAATGATTCAAAATGTCAATTGGATCGAGCCTCATGTTGAATAACCACTTTTGAAACACTCACAGTGACCAAAATTGCCATTTTCACAGAGTTTTGCTTACTCAAAAGCTTCCATTTTGATCAATTTCAGGCACCGAAATGACTTTAAACACACTTATTTTAGTTGAACAAGTCATAATTCACATCCAACAGTCATTTAGAGTCAAAAGATTAAAAGTTAAAATTTCATCCATATTGACCATTTTGGGAAAGTTCGACAGGTCCGGAGTCATCGTTTTTCATCAGAAAATGGATTTTTTGGAGTGTACCAAAAATGATTCAAAATGTCAATGGATCGTGCCTCATGTTGAATAACCACTTTTGAAACCCTCAAAGTGACCAAAATTGCCATTTATACAGAGTTTTTCTTACTCAAAAGCTTCCATTTTGACCAATTTCAGGCACCGAAATGACTTTAAACACACTTATTTTAGTTGAAAAAGTCATATTTCACATCCAACAGTCATTTAGAGTCAAAAGATTAAACGTTAAAATTTCATCCATGTTGACCATTTTGGGAAAGTTCGACAGGTCCGGAGTCATCATTTTTTCAGATAATTGATTTTTTGGAATGTACCAAAAATGATTCTAAATGTCAATTGGATCGTGCCTCATGTTGAATAACCGCTTTTGAAACCCTCACAGTGACCAAAATTGCCATTTTTACAGAGCTTTGCTTACTCAAAAGCTTCCATTTTGACCAATTTCAGGCACAGAAATAACTTTAAACACACTTATTTTAGTTGAACAAGTCATAATTCACATCCAACAGTCATTTAGAGTCAAAAGATTAAAAGTTAAAATTTCATCCATGTTGACCATTTTGGGAAAGTTGGACAGGTCCGGAGTCATCGTTTTTCATCAGAAAATTGATTTTTTGGAGTGTACCAAAAATGATTCAAAATGTCAATTGGATCGTGCCTCATGTTGAAAAACCACTTTTGAAACCCTCAAAGTGACCAAAATTGCCATTTATACAGAGTTTTGCTTACTCAAAAGCTTCCATTTTGACCAATTTCAGCCACCGAAATGACTTTAAACACACTTATTTTAGTTGAAAAAGTCATCTTTCACATCCAACAGTCATTTAGAGTCAAAAGATTAAATGTTAAAATTTCATCCATATTGTCCATTTTGGGAAAGTTCGACAGGTCCGGAGTCATCGTTTTTCATCAGAAAATAGATTTTTTGGACTGTACCAAAAATGATTCAAAATGTCAATTGGATCGTGCCTCATGTTGAATAACCACTTTTGAAACCCTCACAGTGACCAAAATTGCCATTTTTACAGAGCTTTGCTTAATCAAAAGCTTCCATTTTGCCCAATTTCAGGCACCGAAATGACTTTAAACGCACCTATATTGGTTGAACACGTCATAATTCACATCCAACAGTCATTTAGAGTCAAAAGATTAAAAGTTAAAATTTCATCCATGTTGACCATTTTGGGAAAGTTCGACAGGTCCGGAGTCATCGTTTTTCATCAGAAAATTGATTTTTTGGAGTGTATCAAAAATGATTCAAAATGTCAATGGATCGTGCCTCATGTTGAAAAACCACTTTTGAAACCCTCAAAGTGACCAAAATTGCCATTTATACAGAGTTTTGCTTACTCAAAAGCTTCCATTTTGACCAATTTCAGGCACCGAAATGACTTTAAACACACTTATTTTAGTTCAAAAAGTCATATTTCACATCCAACAGTCATTTAGAGTCAAAAGATTAAATGTTAAAATTTCATCCATATTGACCATTTTGGGAAAGTTCGACAGGTCCGGAGTCATCATTTTTCATCAGAAAATTGATTTTTTGGACTGTACCAAAAATGATTCAAAATGTCAATTGGATTGTGACTCATGTGAATAACCACTTTTGAAACCCTCACAGTGACCAAAATTGCCATTTTTACAGCGTTTTGCTTACTCAAAAGCTTCAATTTTGTTCAATTTCGGGCACAGAAATGACTTTAAACACACTTATTTTAGTTGAACAAGTCATAATTCACATCCAACAGTCATTTACAGTCAAAAGATTAAATGTTAAAATTTCATCCATATTGACCATTTTGGGAAAGTTCGTCAGGTCCGGATTCATCGTTTTTCATCAGAAAATTGATTTTTTTTGGACTGTACCAAAAATGATTCAAAATGTCAATTGCATCGAGCCTCATGTTGAATAACCACTTTTGAAACACTCACAGTGACCAAAATTGCCATTTTCACAGAGTTTTGCTTACTCAAAAGCTTCCATTTTGACCAATTTCAGGCACCGAAATGACTTTAAACACACTTATTTTAGTTGAAAAAGTCATAATTTACATCCAACAGTCATTTAGAGTCAAAAGATTAAAAGTTAAAATTTCATCCATGTTGACCATTTTGGGAAAGCTCGACAGATCCGGAGTCATCGTTTTTTCAGATAATTGAATTTTTTGGAGTGTACCAAAAATGATTCAAAATGTCAATTGGATCGTACCTCGTGTTGAATAACCGCTTTTGAAACCCTCACAGTGACCAAAATTGCCATTTTTACAGAGCTTTGCTTACTCAAAAGCTTCCATTTTGACCAATTTCAGGCACCGAAATAACATTAAACACACTTATTTTAGTTGAACAAGTCATAATTCACATCCAACAGTCATTTAGAGTCAAAAGATTAAAAGTTAAAATTTCATCCATATTGACCATTTTGGGAAAGTTCGACAGGTCCGGAGTCATCGTTTTTCATCAGAAAATTGATTTTTTGGAGTGTACCAAAAATTATTCAAAATGTCAATGGATCGTGCCTCATGTTGAATAACCACTTTTGAAACCCTCAAAGTGACCAAAATTGCCATTTATACAGAGTTTTTCTTACTCAAAAGCTTCCATTTTGACCAATTTCAGGCACCGAAATGACTTTAAACACACTTATTTTAGTTGAAAAAGTCATATTTCACATCCAACAGTCATTTAGAGTCAAAAGATTAAACGTTAAAATTTCATCCATGTTGACCATTTTGGGAAAGCTCGACAGGTCCGGAGTCATCATTTTTTCAGATAATTGATTTTTTTTAATGTACCAAAAATGATTCTAAATGTCAATTGGATCGTGCCTCATGTTGAATAACCACTTTTGAAACCCTCACAGTGACCAAAATTGCCATTTTTACAGAGCTTTGCTTACTCAAAAACTTCCATTTTGACCAATTTCAGGCACAGAAATAACTTTAAACACACTTATTTTAGTTGAACAAGTCATAATTCACATCCAACAGTCATTTAGAGTCAAAAGATTAAAAGTTAAAATTTCATCCATGTTGACCATTTTGGGAAAGTTCGACAGGTCCGGAGTCATCGTTTTTCATCAGAAAATTTGTAGTGTACCAAAAATGATTCAAAATGTCAATTGGATCGTGCCTCATGTTGAATAACCACTTTTGAAACCCTCACAGTGACTAAAATTACCATTTTTACAGAGCTTTGCTTACTCAAAAGCTTCCATGTTGACCAATTTCAGGCACCGAAATGACTTTAAACACACTTATTTTTGTTGAAAAAGTCATAATTTACATCCAACAGTCATTTAGAGTCAAAAGATTAAAAGTTTAAATTTCATCCATGGTGACCATTTTGGGAAAGTTCGACAGGTCCGGAGTCTTCGTTTTTCATCAGAAAATTGATTTTTTGGAGTGTACCAAAAATGATTTTAAATGTCAATTGGATCGTGCCTAATGTTGAAAAACCACTTTTGAAACCCTCAAAGTGACCACAATTGCCATTTATACAGAGTTTTGCTTACTCAAAAGCTTCCATTTTGACCAATTTCAGGCACCGAAAGGACTTTAAACACACTTATTTTAGTTGAAAAAGTCATCTTTCACATCCAACAGTCATTTAGAGTCAAAAGATTAAATGTTAAAATTTCATCCATATTGACCATTTTGGGAAAGTTCGACAGGTCCGGAGTCATCGTTTTTCATCAGAAAATTGATTTTTTGGACTGTACCAAAAATGATTCAAAATGTCAATTGGATCGTGCCTCATGTTGAATAACCACTTTTGAAACCCTCACAGTGACCAAAATTGCCATTTTTACAGAGCTTTGCTTAATCAAAAGCTTCCATTTTGCCCAATTTCAGGCACCGAAATGACTTTAAACGCACCTATATTGGTTGAACACGTCATAATTCACATCCAACAGTCATTTAGAGTCAAAAGATTAAAAGTTAAAATTTCATCCATGTTGACCATTTTGGGAAAGTTCGACAGGTCCGGAGTCATCGTTTTTCATCAGAAAATTGATTTTTTGGAGTGTACCAAAAATGATTCAAAATGTCAATGGATCGTGCCTCATGTTGAAAAACCACTTTTGAAACCCTCAAAGTGACCAAAATTGCCATTTATACAGAGTTTTGCTTACTCAAAAGCTTCCATTTTGACCAATTTCAGGCACCGAAATGACTTTAAACACACTTATTTTAGTTCAAAAAGTCATATTTCACATCCAACAGTCATTTAGAGTCAAAAGATTAAATGTTAAAATTTCATCCATATTGACCATTCTGGGAAAGTTCGACAGGTCCGGAGTCATCATTTTTCATCAGAAAATTGATTTTTTGGACTGTACCAAAAATGATTCAAAATGTCAATTGGATTGTGACTCATGTGAATAACCACTTTTGAAACCCTCACAGTGACCAAAATTGCCATTTTTACAGAGCTTTGCTTACTCAAAAGCTTCCATTTTGACCAATTTCAGGCACCGAAATGACTTTAAACGCACCTATTTTAGTTGAACACGTCATAATTCACATCCAACAGTCATTTAGAGTCAAAAGAATAAAACTTAAAATTTCATCCATGTTGACCATTTTGGGAAAGTTCGACAGGTCCGGAGTCATCGTTTTTCATCAGATAATTGATTTTTTGGAGTGTACCAAAAATGATTCAAAATGTCAATTGGATCGTGCCTCATGTTAAATAACCACTTTTTAAACACTCATAGTGACCAAAATTGCCATTTTTACAGAGTTTTGCTTACTCAAAAGCTTCAATTTTGTTCAATTTCGGGCACAGAAATGACTTTAAACACACTTATTTTAGTTGAACAAGTCATAATTCACATCCAACAGTCATTTACAGTCAAAAGATTAAATGTTAAAATTTCATCCATATTGACCATTTTGGGGAAGTTCGTCAGGTCCGGAGTCATCGTTTTTCATCAGAAAATTGATTTTTTTTGGACTGTACCAAATATGATTCAAAATGTCAATTGGATTGTGCCTCATGTGAATAACCACTTTTGAAACCCTCACAGTGACCACAATTGCCAGTTTTACAGAGCTTTGCTTACTCAAAAGCTTCCATTTTGACCAATTTCAGGTACCGACATGACTTTAAACACACTTATTTTAGTTGAAAAAGTCATATTTCACATCCAACAGTCATTTAGAGTCAAAAGATTAAATGTTAAAATTTCATCCATATTGACCATTTTGGGAAAGTTCAACAGGTCCGGAGTCATCGTTTTTCCTCAGAAAATTGATTTTTTGGACTGTACCAAAAATTATTCAAAATGTCAATTGGATCGTGCCTCATGTTGAATAACCACTTTTGAAACCCTCACAGTGACCAAAATTGCCATTTTTACAGAGCTTTGCTTACTCAAAAGCTTCCATTTTGACCAATTTCAGGCACCGAAATGACTTTAAACGCACCTATTTTAGTTGAACACGTCATAATTCACATCCAACAGTCATTTAGAGTCAAAAGATTAAAAGTTACAATTTCATCCATGTTGACCATTTTGGGAAAGTTCGACAGGTCCGGAGTCATCGTTTTTCATCAGATAATTGATTTTTTGGAGTGTACCAAAAATGATTCAAAATGTCAATTGGATCGTGCCTCATGTTAAATAACCACTTTTTAAACACTCATAGTGACCAAAATTGCCATTTTTACAGAGTTTTGCTTACTCAAAAGCTTCAATTTTGTTCAATTTTGGGCACAGAAATGACTTTAAACACACTTATTTTAGTTGAACAAGTCATAATTCACATCCAACAGTCATTTACAGTCAAAAGATTAAATGTTAAAATTTCATCTATATTGACCATTTTGGGAAAGTTCGTCAGGTCCGGATTCATCGTTTTTCATCAGAAAATTGATTTTTTTTGGACTGTACCAAAAATGATTCAAAATGTCAATTGGATCGAGCCTCATGTTGAATAACCACTTTTGAAACACTCACAGTGACCAAAATTGCCATTTTCACAGAGTTTTGCTTACTCAAAAGCTTCCATTTTGATCAATTTCAGGCACCGAAATGACTTTAAACACACTTATTTTAGTTGAACAAGTCATAATTCACATCCAACAGTCATTTAGAGTCAAAAGATTAAAAGTTAAAATTTCATCCATATTGACCATTTTGGGAAAGTTCGACAGGTCCGGAGTCATCATTTTTTCAGATAATTGATTTTTTGGAATGTACCAAAAATGATTCTAAATGTCAATTGGATCGTGCCTCATGTTGAATAACCGCTTTTGAAACCCTCACAGTGACCAAAATTGCCATTTTTACAGAGCTTTGCTTACTCAAAAGCTTCCATTTTGACCAATTTCAGGCACAGAAATAACTTTAAACACACTTATTTTAGTTGAACAAGTCATAATTCACATCCAACAGTCATTTAGAGTCAAAAGATTAAAAGTTAAAATTTCATCCATGTTGACCATTTTGGGAAAGTTGGACAGGTCCGGAGTCATCGTTTTTCATCAGAAAATTGATTTTTTGGAGTGTACCAAAAATGATTCAAAATGTCAATTGGATCGTGCCTCATGTTGAAAAACCACTTTTGAAACCCTCACAGTGACCAAAATTGCCATTTATACAGAGTTTTGCTTACTCAAAAGCTTCCATTTTGCCCAATTTCAGGCACCGAAATGACTTTAAACGCACCTATATTGGTTGAACACGTCATAATTCACATCCAACAGTCATTTAGAGTCAAAAGATTAAAAGTTAAAATTTCATCCATATTGACCATTTTGGGAAAGTTCGACAGGTCCGGAGTCATCATTTTTTCAGATAATTGATTTTTTGGAATGTACCAAAAATGATTCTAAATGTCAATTGGATCGTGCCTCATGTTGAATAACCGCTTTTGAAACCCTCACAGTGACCAAAATTGCCATTTTTACAGAGCTTTGCTTACTCAAAAGCTTCCATTTTGACCAATTTCAGGCACAGAAATAACTTTAAACACACTTATTTTAGTTGAACAAGTCATAATTCACATCCAACAGTCATTTAGAGTCAAAAGATTAAAAGTTAAAATTTCATCCATGTTGACCATTTTGGGAAAGTTGGACAGGTCCGGAGTCATCGTTTTTCATCAGAAAATTGATTTTTTGGAGTGTACCAAAAATGATTCAAAATGTCAATTGGATCGTGCCTCATGTTGAAAAACCACTTTTGAAACCCTCACAGTGACCAAAATTGCCATTTATACAGAGTTTTGCTTACTCAAAAGCTTCCATTTTGCCCAATTTCAGGCACCGAAATGACTTTAAACGCACCTATATTGGTTGAACACGTCATAATTCACATCCAACAGTTATTTAGAGTCAAAAGATTAAAAGTTAAAATTTCATCCATGTTGACCATTTTGGGAAAGTTCGACAGGTCCGGAGTCATCGTTTTTCATCAGAAAATTGATTTTTTGGAGTGTATCAAAAATGATTCAAAATGTCAATGGATCGTGCCTCATGTTGAAAAACCACTTTTGAAACCCTCAAAGTGACCAAAATTGCCATTTATACAGAGTTTTGCTTACTCAAAAGCTTCCATTTTGACCAATTTCAGGCACCGAAATGACTTTAAACACACTTATTTTAGTTCAAAAAGTCATATTTCACATCCAACAGTCATTTAGAGTCAAAAGATTAAATGTTAAAATTTCATCCATATTGACCATTTTGGGAAAGTTCGACAGGTCCGGAGTCATCATTTTTCATCAGAAAATTGATTTTTTGGACTGTACCAAAAATTATTCAAAATGTCAATTGGATTGTGACTCATGTGAATAACCACTTTTGAAACCCTCACAGTGACCAAAATTGCCATTTTTACAGAGTTTTGCTTACTCAAAAGCTTCAATTTTGTTCAATTTCGGGCACAGAAATGACTTTAAACACACTTATTTTAGTTGAACAAGTCATAATTCACATCCAACAGTCATTTACAGTCAAAAGATTAAATGTTAAAATTTCATCCATATTGACCATTTTGGGAAAGTTCGTCAGGTCCGGATTCATCGTTTTTCATCAGAAAATTGATTTTTTTTGGACTGTACCAAAAATGATTCAAAATGTCAATTGCATCGAGCCTCATGTTGAATAACCACTTTTGAAACACTCACAGTGACCAAAATTGTCATTTTCACAGAGTTTTGCTTACTCAAAAGCTTCCATTTTGACCAATTTCAGGCACCGAAATGACTTTAAACACACTTATTTTAGTTGAAAAAGTCATAATTTACATCCAACAGTCATTTAGAGTCAAAAGATTAAAAGTTAAAATTTCATCCATGTTGACCATTTTGGGAAAGCTCGACAGATCCGGAGTCATCGTTTTTTCAGATAATTGAATTTTTTGGAGTGTACCAAAAATGATTCAAAATGTCAATTGGATCGTACCTCGTGTTGAATAACCGCTTTTGAAACCCTCACAGTGACCAAAATTGCCATTTTTACAGAGCTTTGCTTACTCAAAAGCTTCCATTTTGACCAATTTCAGGCACCGAAATAACATTAAACACACTTATTTTAGTTGAACAAGTCATAATTCACATCCAACAGTCATTTAGAGTCAAAAGATTAAAAGTTAAAATTTCATCCATGTTGACCATTTTGGGAAAGTTCGACAGGTCCGGAGTCATCGTTTTTTCAGATAATTGATTTTTTGGAGTGTACCAAAAATGATTCAAGATGTCAATGGATCGTGCCTCATGTTGAATAACCACTTTTGAAACCCTCAAATTGACCAAAATTGCCATTTATACAGAGTTTTGCTTACTCAAAACCTTCCATTTTGTTCATTTTCGGGCACAGAAATGACTTTAAACACACTTATTTTAGTTGAACAAGTCATATTTCACATCCAACAGTCATTTAGAGTCAAAAGATTAAAAGTTAAAATTTCATCCATATTGACCATTTTGGGAAAGTTCGACAGGTCCGGAGTCATCGTTTTTCATCAGAAAATTGATTTTTTGGAGTGTACCAAAAATTATTCAAAATGTCAATGGATCGTGCCTCATGTTGAATAACCACTTTTGAAACCCTCAAAGTGACCAAAATTGCCATTTATACAGAGTTTTTCTTACTCAAAAGCTTCCATTTTGACCAATTTCAGGCACCGAAATGACTTTAAACACACTTATTTTAGTTGAAAAAGTCATATTTCACATCCAACAGTCATTTAGAGTCAAAAGATTAAACGTTAAAATTTCATCCATGTTGACCATTTTGGGAAAGCTCGACAGGTCCGGAGTCATCATTTTTTCAGATAATTGATTTTTTTTAATGTACCAAAAATGATTCTAAATGTCAATTGGATCGTGCCTCATGTTGAATAACCACTTTTGAAACCCTCACAGTGACCAAAATTGCCATTTTTACAGAGCTTTGCTTACTCAAAAACTTCCATTTTGACCAATTTCAGGCACAGAAATAACTTTAAACACACTTATTTTAGTTGAACAAGTCATAATTCACATCCAACAGTCATTTAGAGTCAAAAGATTAAAAGTTAAAATTTCATCCATGTTGACCATTTTGGGAAAGTTCGACAGGTCCGGAGTCATCGTTTTTCATCAGAAAATTGGTTTTTTGTAGTGTACCAAAAATGATTCAAAATGTCAATTGGATCGTGCCTCATGTTGAATAACCACTTTTGAAACCCTCACAGTGACTAAAATTACCATTTTTACAGAGCTTTGCTTACTCAAAAGCTTCCATTTTGACCAATTTCAGGCACCGAAATGACTTTAAACACACTTATTTTTGTTGAAAAAGTCATAATTTACATCCAACAGTCATTTAGAGTCAAAAGATTAAAAGTTTAAATTTCATCCATGGTGACCATTTTGGGAAAGTTCGACAGGTCCGGAGTCTTCGTTTTTCATCAGAAAATTGATTTTTTGGAGTGTACCAAAAATGATTTTAAATGTCAATTGGATCGTGCCTAATGTTGAAAAACCACTTTTGAAACCCTCAAAGTGACCACAATTGCCATTTATACAGAGTTTTGCTTACTCAAAAGCTTCCATTTTGACCAATTTCAGGCACCGAAATGACTTTAAACACACTTATTTTAGTTCAAAAAGTCATCTTTCACATCCAACAGTCATTTAGAGTCAAAAGATTAAATGTTAAAATTTCATCCATATTGACCATTCTGGGAAAGTTCGACAGGTCCGGAGTCATCATTTTTCATCAGAAAATTGATTTTTTGGACTGTACCAAAAATGATTCAAAATGTCAATTGGATTGTGACTCATGTGAATAACCACTTTTGAAACCCTCACAGTGACCAAAATTGCCATTTTTACAGAGCTTTGCTTACTCAAAAGCTTCCATTTTGACCAATTTCAGGCACCAAAATGACTTTAAACGCACCTATTTTAGTTGAACACGTCATAATTCACATCCAACAGTCATTTAGAGTCAAAAGATTAAAAGTTACAATTTCATCCATGTTGACCATTTTGGGAAAGTTCGACAGGTCCGGAGTCATCGTTTTTCATCAGATAATTGATTTTTTGGAGTGTACCAAAAATGATTCAAAATGTCAATTGGATCGTGCCTCATGTTAAATAACCACTTTTTAAACACTCATAGTGACCAAAATTGCCATTTTTACAGAGTTTTGCTTACTCAAAAGCTTCAATTTTGTTCAATTTCAGGCACAGAAATGACTTTAAACACACTTATTTTAGTTGAACAAGTCATAATTCACATCCAACAGTCATTTACAGTCAAAAGATTAAATGTTAAAATTTTATCCATATTGACCATTTTGGGAAAGTTCGTCAGGTCCGGATTCATCGTTTTTCATCAGAAAATTGATTTTTTTTGGACTGTACCAAAAATGATTCAAAATGTCAATTGCATCGAGCCTCATGTTGAATAACCACTTTTGAAACACTCACAGTGACCAAAATTGCCATTTTCACAGAGTTTTGCTTACTCAAAAGCTTCCATTTTGACCAATTTCAGGCACCGAAATGACTTTAAACACACTTATTTTAGTTGAAAAAGTCATAATTTACATCCAACAGTCATTTAGAGTCAAAAGATTAAAAGTTAAAATTTCATCCATGTTGACCATTTTGGGAAAGTTCGACAGGTCAGGAGTCATCGTTTTTCATCAGAAAATTGGTTTTTTGTAGTGTACCAAAAATGATTCAAAATGTCAATTGGATCGTGCCTCATGTTGAATAACCACTTTTGAAACCCTCACAGTGACTAAAATTACCATTTTTACAGAGCTTTGCTTACTCAAAAGCTTCCATTTTGACCAATTTCAGGCACCGAAATGACTTTAAACACACTTATTTTTGTTGAAAAAGTCATAATTTACATCCAACAGTCATTTAGAGTCAAAAGATTAAAAGTTTAAATTTCATCCATGGTGACCATTTTGGGAAAGTTCGACAGGTCCGGAGTCATCGTTTTTCATCAAAAAATTTATTTTTTGGACTGTACCAAAAATGATTCAAAATGTCAATGGATCGTGCCTCATGTTGAAAAACCACTTTTGAAACCCTCAAAGTGACCAAAATTGCCATTTACACAGAGTTTTGCTTACTCAAAAGCTTCCATTTTGACCAATTTCAGGCACCGAAATGACTTTAAACACACTTATTTTAGTTGAAAAAGTCATCTTTCACATCCAACAGTCATTTAGAGTCAAAAGATTAAATGTTAAAATTTCATCCATATTGACCATTTTGGGAAAGTTCGACAGGTCCGGAGTCATCGTTTTTCATCAGAAAATTGATTTTTTGGACTGTACCAAAAATGATTCAAAATGTCAATTGGATCGTGTCTCATGTTGAATAACCACTTTTGAAACCCTCACAGTGACCAAAATTGCCATTTTTACAGAGCTTTGCTTAATCAAAAGCTTCCATTTTGCCCAATTTCAGGCACCGAAATGACTTTAAACGCACCTATATTGGTTGAACACGTCATAATTCACATCCAAAAGTCATTTAGAGTCAAAAGATTAAAAGTTAAAATTTCATCCATGTTGACCATTTTGGGAAAGTTCGACAGGTCCGGAGTCATCGTTTTTCATCAGAAAATTGATTTTTTGGAGTGTACCAAAAATGATTCAAAATGTCAATGGATCGTGCCTCATGTTGAAAAACCACTTTTGAAACCCTCAAAGTGACCAAAATTGCCATTTATACAGAGTTTTGCTTACTCAAAAGCTTCCATTTTGACCAATTTCAGGCACCGAAATGACTTTAAACACACTTATTTTAGTTGAAAAAGTCATACTTCACATCCAACAGTCATTTAGAGTCAAAAGATTAAATGTTAAAATTTCATCCATATTGACCATTTTGGGAAAGTTCGACAGGTCCGGAGTCATCATTTTTCATCAGAAAATTGATTTTTTGGACTGTACCAAAAATGATTCAAAATGTCAATGGATTGTGCCTCATGTTGAAAAACCACTTTTGAAACCCTCAAAGTGACAACAATTGCCAGTTTTACAGAGCTTTGCTTACTCAAAAGCTTCCATTTTGACCAATTTCAGGCACCGAAATTACTTTAAACGCACCTATTTTAGTTGAACAAGTCATAATTCACATCCAACAGTCATTTAGAGTCAAAAGATTAAAAGTTAAAATTTCATCCATGTTGACCATTTTGGGAAAGTTCGACAGGTCCGGAGTCATCGTTTTTCATCAGAA
The DNA here is from genome assembly GCF_964261635.1 of Lissotriton helveticus. Lineage (NCBI taxonomy): Eukaryota > Metazoa > Chordata > Amphibia > Caudata > Salamandridae > Lissotriton > Lissotriton helveticus. Next base: position 342,051,633 of record NC_136072.1, read on the forward strand.
AATTGATTTTTTGGAGTGTACCAAAAATGATTCAAAATGTCAATTGGATCAAGCCTCATGTTGAATAACCACTTTTGAAACCCTCACAGTGAAAAAAATTGCAATTTTTACAGTTTTGATTACTCAAAAGCTTCCATTTTGACCAATTTCAGGCATCGAAATGACTTTAAACACACTTATTTTAGTTGAACAAGTCATAATTCACATCCAACAGTCATTTAGAGTAAAAAGATTAAATGTTAAAATTTCATCCATGTTGACCATTTTGGGAAAGTGTGACAGGTCCGGAGTCATCGTTTTTCATTAGAGATTTGATTTTTTGGAGTGTACTAAAAATGATTCAAAATGTCAATTGGATCATGCCTCTTGTTGAATAACCACTTTTGAAACCTTCACAGTGACCAAAATTGCCATTTTTACAGAGCTTTGCTTACTCAAAATCTTCCATTTTGACCAATTTCAGGCACCGAAATGACTTTAAACGCACTTATTTTAGTTGAACAAGTCATAATTCACATCCAACAGGCATTTAGAGTCAAAAGATTAAACGTTAAAATTTCATCCATGTTGACCATTTTGGGAAAGCTCGACAGGTCCCGGAGTCATCGTTTTTTCAGATAATTGATTTTTTGGAATGTACCAAAAATTATTCTAAATGTCAATTGGATCGTGCCTCATGTTGAATAACCGCTTTTGAAACCCTCACAGTGACCAAAATTGCCATTTTTACAGAGCTTTGCTTACTCAAAAGCTTCCATTTTGACCAATTTCAGGCACCGAAATGACTTCAAACGCACCTATTTAGTTGAACAAGTCATAATTCACATCCAACAGTCATTTAGAGTCAAAAGATTAAAAGTTAAAATTTCATCCATGTTGACCATTTTGGGAAAGTTCGACAGGTCCGGAGTCATCATTTTTTAATCAGAAAATTGATTTTTTGTAGTGTACCAAAAATGATTCAAAATGTCAATTGGATCGTGCCTCATGTTGAATAACCACTTTTGAAACCCTCACAGTGACCAAAATTACCATTTTTACAGAGCTTTGCTTACTCAAAAGCTTCCATTTTGACCAATTTCAGGCACCGAAATGACTTTAAACACACTTATTTTTGTTGAACAAGTCATAATTTACATCCAACAGTCATTTAGAGTCAAAAGATTAAAAGTTTAAATTTCATCCATGGTGACCATTTTGGGAAAGTTCGGCAGGTCCGGAGTCATCGTTTTTCATCAGAAAATTGATTTTTTGGAGTGTACCAAAAATGATTCAAAATGTCAATGGATTGTGCCTCATGTTGAAAAACCACTTTTGAAACCCTCAAAGTGACCACAATTGCCAGTTTTACAGAGCTTTGCTTACTCAAAAGCTTCCATTTTGACCAATTTCAGGCACCGAAATTACTTTAAACGCACCTATTTTAGTTGAACAAGTCATAATTCACATCCAACAGTCATTTAGAGTCAAAAGATTAAAAGTTAAAATTTCATCCATGTTGACCATTTTGGGAAAGTTCGACAGGTCCGGATTCATCGTTTTTCATCAGAAAATTGATTTTTTGGAGTGTACCAAAAATGATTCAAAATGTCAATTGGATCGAGCCTCATGTTGAATAACCACTTTTGAAACCCTCACAGTGAAAAAAATTGCAATTTTTACAGTTTTGATTACTCAAAAGCTTCCATTTTGACCAATTTCAGGCATCGAAATGACTTTAAACACACTTATTTTAGTTGAACAAGTCATAATTCACATCCAACAGTCATTTAGAGTCAAAAGATTAAATGTTAAAATTTCATCCATGTTGACCATTTTGGGAAAGTTTGACAGGTCCGGAGTCATCGTTTTTCATTAGAGATTTGATTTTTTGGAGTGTACTAAAAATGATTCAAAATGTCAATTGGATCATGCCTCATGTTGAATAACCACTTTTGAAACCTTCACAGTGACCAAAATTGCCATTTTTACAGAGCTTTGCTTACTCAAAATCTTCCATTTTGACCAATTTCAGGCACCGAAATGACTTTAAACGCACTTATTTTAGTTGAACAAGTCATAATTCACATCCAACAGGCATTTAGAGTCAAAAGATTAAACGTTAAAATTTCATCCATGTTGACCATTTTGGGAAAGCTCGACAGGTCCCGGAGTCATCGTTTTTTCAGATAATTGATTTTTTGGAATGTACCAAAAATTATTCTAAATGTCAATTGGATCGTGCCTCATGTTGAATAACCGCTTTTGAAACCCTCACAGTGACCAAAATTGCCATTTTTACAGAGCTTTGCTTACTCAAAAGCTTCCATTTTGACCAATTTCAGGCACCGAAATGACTTTAAACGCACCTATTTAGTTGAACAAGTCATAATTCACATCCAACAGTCATTTAGAGTCAAAAGATTAAAAGTTAAAATTTCATCCATGTTGACCATTTTGGGAAAGTTCGACAGGTCCGGAGTCATCATTTTTTAATCAGAAAATTGATTTTTTGTAGTGTACCAAAAATGATTCAAAATGTCAATTGGATCGTGCCTCATGTTGAATAACCACTTTTGAAACCCTCAAAGTGACCAAAATTACCATTTTTACAGAGCTTTGCTTACTCAAAAGCTTCCATTTTGACCAATTTCAGGCACCAAAATGACTTTAAACACACTTATTTTAGTTGAAAAAGTCATATTTCACATCCAACAGTCATATAGAGTCAAAAGATTAAATGTTAAAATTTCATCCATATTGACCATTTTGGGACAGTTCGACAGGTCCGGAGTCATCATTTTTCATCAGAAAATTGATTTTTTTGGACTGTACCAAAAATGATTCAAAATGTCAATTGGATCGTGCCTCTTGTTGAATAACCACTTTTGAAACCCTCACAGTGACCAAAATTGCCATTTTTACAGAGCTTTGCTTAATCAAAAGCTTCCATTTTGACCAATTTCAGGCATCGAAATGACTTTAAACACACCTATTTTAGTTGAACAAGTCATAATTCACATCCAACAGTCATTTAGAGTCAAAAGATTAAATGTTAAAATTTCATCCATGTTGACCATTTTGGGAAAGTTCGACAGGTCCGAAGTCATCGTTTTTCATTAGAGATTTGATTTTTTGGAGTGTACTAAAAATGATTCAAAATGTCAATTGGATCATGCCTCATGTTGAATAACCACTTTTGAAACCTTCACAGTGACCAAAATTGCCATTTTTACAGAGCTTTGCTTACTCAAAATCTTCCATTTTGACCAATTTCAGGCACCGAAATGACTTTAAACGCACTTATTTTAGTTGAACAAGTCATAATTCACATCCAACAGGCATTTAGAGTCAAAAGATTAAACGTTAAAATTTCATCCATGGTGACCATTTTGGGAAAGTTCGACAGCTCCGGAGTCATCGTTTTTCATCAGAAAATTGATTTTTTGGAGTGTACCAAAAATGATTCAAGATGTCGATGGATCGTGCCTCATGTTGAATAACCACTTTTGAAACCCTCAAATTGACCAAAATTGCCATTTTTACAGAGCTTTGCTTACTCAAAAGCTTCAATTTTGACCAATTTCAGGCACGAAATGACTTTAAACACACTTATTTTAGTTGAACAAGTCATAATTCACATCCAACAGTCATTTAGAGTCAAAAGATTAAAAGTTAAAATTTCATCCATGTTGACCATTTTGGGAAAGTTTGACAGGTCCGGAGTCATCGTTTTTCATTAGAGATTTGATTTTTTGGAGTGTACTAAAAATGATTCAAAATGTCAATTGGATCGTGCCTCATGTTGAATAACCACTTTTGAAACCTTCACAGTGACCAAAATTGCCATTTTTACAGAGCTTTGCTTACTCAAAAGCTTCCATTTTGACCAATTTCAGGCACCAAAATGACTTTAAACACACTTATTTTAGTTGAAAAAGTCATATTTCACATCCAACAGTCATATAGAGTCAAAAGATTAAATGTTAAAATTTCATCCATATTGACCATTTTGGGACAGTTCGACAGGTCCGGAGTCATCATTTTTCATCAGAAAATTGATTTTTTTGGACTGTACCAAAAATGATTCAAAATGTCAATTGGATCGTGCCTCTTGTTGAATAACCACTTTTGAAACCCTCACAGTGACCAAAATTGCCATTTTTACAGAGCTTTGCTTAATCAAAAGCTTCCATTTTGACCAATTTCAGGCACCAAAATGACTTTAAACACACCTATTTTAGTTGAACAAGTCATAATTCACATCCAACAGTCATTTACAGTCAAAAGATTAAATGTTAAAATTTCATCCATATTGACCATTTTGGGAAAGTTCGTCAGGTCCGGAGTCATCGTTTTTCATTAGAGATTTGATTTTTTGGAGTGTACTAAAAATGATTCAAAATGTCAATTGGATCATGCCTCATGTTGAATAACCACTTTTGAAACCTTCACAGTGACCAAAATTGCCATTTTTACAGAGCTTTGCTTACTCAAAATCTTCCATTTTGACCAATTTCAGGCACCGAAATGACTTTAAACGCACTTATTTTAGTTGAACAAGTCATAATTCACATCCAACAGGCATTTAGAGTCAAAAGATTAAACGTTAAAATTTCATCCATGGTGACCATTTTGGGAAAGTTCGACAGCTCCGGAGTCATCGTTTTTCATCAGAAAATTGATTTTTTGGAGTGTACCAAAAATGATTCAAGATGTCGATGGATCGTGCCTCATGTTGAATAACCACTTTTGAAACCCTCAAATTGACCAAAATTGCCATTTTTACAGAGCTTTGCTTACTCAAAAGCTTCAATTTTGACCAATTTCAGGCACGAAATGACTTTAAACACACTTATTTTAGTTGAACAAGTCATAATTCACATCCAACAGTCATTTAGAGTCAAAAGATTAAAAGTTAAAATTTCATCCATGTTGACCATTTTGGGAAAGTTTGACAGGTCCGGAGTCATCGTTTTTCATTAGAGATTTGATTTTTTGGAGTGTACTAAAAATGATTCAAAATGTCAATTGGATCGTGCCTCATGTTGAATAACCACTTTTGAAACCTTCACAGTGACCAAAATTGCCATTTTTACAGAGCTTTGCTTACTCAAAAGCTTCCATTTTGACCAATTTCAGGCACCAAAATGACTTTAAACACACTTATTTTAGTTGAAAAAGTCATATTTCACATCCAACAGTCATTTAGATTTAAAAGATTAAATGTTAAAATTTCATCCATGTTGACTATTTTGGGAAAGTTCGACAGGTCCGGAGTCATCGTTTTTCATCAGAAAATTGATTTTTTTTGGACTGTACCAAATATGATTCAAAATGTCAATTGGATTGTGCCTCATGTGAATACCCACTTTTTAAACACTCACAGTGACCAAAATTCCTATTTTTACAGAGTTTTGCTTACTCAAAAGCTTCAATTTTGTTCAATTTCGGGCACAGAAATGACTTTAAACACACTTATTTTAGTTGAACAAGTCATAATTCACATCCAACAGTCATTTACAGTCAAAAGATTAAATGTTAAAATTTCATCAATATTGACCATTTTGGGAAAGTTCGTCAGGTCCGGAGTCATCGTTTTTCATCAGAAAATTGATTTTTTTTGGACTGTACCAAATATGATTCAAAATGTCAATTGGATTGTGCCTCATGTGAATAACCACTTTTGAAACCCGCACAGTGACCACAATTGCCAGTTTTACAGAGCTTTGCTTACTCAAAAGCTTCCATTTTGACTAATTTCAGGCACCGAAATGACTTTAAACGCACCTATTTTAGTTGAACAAGTCATAATTCACATCCAACAGTCATTTAGAGTCAAAAGATTAAAAGTTAAAATTTCATCCATGTTGACCATTTTGGAAAGTTCGACAGGTCCGGATTCATCGTTTTTCATCAGAAAATTGATTTTTTGGAGTGTACCAAAAATGATTCAAAATGTCAATTGGATCGTGCCTCATGTTGAATAACCACTTTTGAAACCCTCACAGTGACCAAAATTACCATTTTTACAGAGCTTTGCTTACTCAAAAGCTTCCATTTTGACCAATTTCAGGCACTGAAATTACTTTAAACACACTTATTATTGTTGAAAAAGTCATAATTTACATCCAACAGTCATTTAGAGTCAAAAGATTAAAAGTTTAAATTTCATCCATGGTGACCATTTTGGGAAAGTTCGACAGGTCAGGAGTCATCGTTTTTCATCAGAAAATTGATTTTTTGGAGTGTACTAAAAATGATTCAAAATTTCAATGGATCGTGCCTCATGTTGAATAACCACTTTTGAAAACCTCAAAGTGACCAAAATTGCCATTTATACAGAGTTTTGCTTACTCAAAAGCTTCCATTTTGACCAATTTCAGGCACCGAAATGACTTTAAACACACTTATTTTAGTTGAAAAAGTCATATTTCACATCCAACAGTCATTTAGAGTCAAAAGATTAAATGTTAAAATTTCATCCATATGGACCATTTTGGGAAAGTTCGACAGGTCCGGAGTCATCGTTTTTCATCATAAAATTGATTTTTTTGGACTGTACCAAAAATGATTCAAAATGTCAATTGGATCGTGCCTCATGTTGAATAACCACTTTTGAAACCCTCACAGTGACCAAAATTGCCATTTTTACAGAGCTTTGCTTAATCAAAAGCTTCCATTTTGACCAATTCCAGGCACCAAAATGACTTTAAACACACTTATTTTAGTTGAAAAAATCATATTTCACATCCAACAGTCATTGAGAGTCAAAAGATTAAATGTTAAAATTTCATCCATATTGACTATTTTGGGAAAGTTTAACAGGTCCGGAGTCATCGTTTTTCATTAGAGATGTGATTTTTTGGAGTGTACCAAAAATGATTCAAAATGTCAATTGGATCATGCCTCATGTTAAATATTCGCTTTTGAAACCCTCACAGTGACCAAAATTGCCATTTTTACAGAGCTTTTCTTACTCAAAAGCTTCCATTTTTACCAATTTCAGGCACCGAAATGACTTTAAACACACTTATTTTTGTTGAAAAAGTCATAATTTACATCCAACAGTCATTTAGAGTCAAAAGATTAAAAGTTTAAATTTCATACATGGTGACCATTTTGGGAAAGTTCGACAGGTCCGGAGTCATCGTTTTTCATCAGAAAATTGATTTTTTGGAGTGTACCAAAAATGATTCAAAATGTCAATGGATCGTGCCTCATGTTGAAAAACCACTTTTGAAACCCTCAAAGTGACCAAAATTGCCATTTATACAGAGTTTTGCTTACTCAAATCTTCCATTTTTACCAATTTCAGGCACCGAAATGACTTTAAACACACTTATTTTAGTTGAAAAAGTCATATTTCACATCCAACAGTCATTTAGCGTCAAAAGATTAAATGTTAAAATTTCATCCATATTCACCATTTTGGGAAAGTTCGACAGGTCCGGAGTCATCGTTTTTCATCAGAAAATTGATTTTTTGGACTGTACCAAATATGATTCAAAATGTCAATTGGATTGTGCCTCATGTGAATAACCACTTTTGAAACCCTCACACTGACCACAATTGCCAGTTTTACAGAGCTTTGCTTACTCAAAAGCTTCCATTTTGACCAATTTCAGGCACCGAAATGACTTTAAACGCACCTATTTTAGTTGAACAAGTCATAATTCACATCCAACAGTAATTTAGAGTCAAAAGATTAAAAGTTAAAATTTCATCCATGTTGTCCATTTTGGGAAAGTTCGACAGGTCCGGATTCATCGTTTTTCATCAGAAAATTGATTTTTTGGAGTGTACCAAAAATGATTCAAAATGTCAATTGGATCGTGCCTCATGTTGAATAACCACTTTTGAAACCCTCACAGTGACCAAAATTACCATTTTTACAGAGCTTTGCTTACTCAAAAGCTTCCATTTTGATCAATTTCAGGCACCGAAATTACTTTAAACACACTTATTTTTGTTGAAAAAGTCATAATTTACATCCAACAGTCATTTAGAGTCAAAAGATTAAACGTTTAAATTTCATCCATGGTGACCATTTTGGGAAAGTTCGACAGGTTGGGAGTCATCGTTTTTCATCAGAAAATTGATTTTTTGGAGTGTACTAAAAATGTACAAAATGTCAATGGATCGTGCCTCATGTTGAATAACCACTTTTGAAACCCTCAAAGTGACCAAAATAGCCATTTATACAGAGTTTTTCTTGCTCAAAAGCTTCCATTTTGAACAATTTCAGGCACCGAAATGACTTTAAACACACTTATTTTAGTTGAAAAAGTCATATTTCACATCCAACAGTCATTTAGAGTCAAAAGATTAAATGTTAAAATTTCATCCATATTGACCATTTTGGGAAAGTTCGACAGGTCCGGAGTCATCGTTTTTCATCATAAAATTGATTTTTTGGACTGTACCAAAAATGATTCAAAATGTCAATTGGATCGTGCCTCATGTTGAATAACCACTTTTGAAACCCTCACAGTGACCAAAATTGCCATTTTTACATAGCTTTGCTTAATCAAATGCTTCCATTTTGACCAATTTCAGGCACCAAAATGACTTTAAACACACTTATTTTAGTTGAAAAAATCATATTTCACATCCAACAGTCATTTAGAGTCAAAAGATTAAATAATAAAATTTCATCCATATTGACCATTTTGGGAAAGTTCGACACGTCCGGAGTCATCGTTTTTCATTAGAGATGTATTTTTTTGGAGTGTACCAAAAATGATTCAAAATGTTTATTGGATCATGCCTCGTGTTAAATAACCGCTTTTGAAACCCTCACAGTGACCAAAATTGCCATTTTTACAAAGCTTTGCTTACTCAAAAGCTTCCATTTCGACCAATTTCAGGCACCGAAATGACTTTAAACACTCTTATTTTAGTTGAACAAGTCATTATACACATCCAACAGTCATTTAGAGTTAAAAGATTAAAAGTTAAAATTTCATCCATGTTGACCATTTTGGGAAAGTTCGACAGGTCCGGAGTCATCGTTTTTCATCAGAAAATTTAATTTTTTGGACTGTACCAAATATGATTCAAAATGTCAATTGGATTGTGACTCATGTGAATAACCTCTTTTGAAACCCTCACAGTGACCAAAATTGCCAGTTTTAAAGAGCTTTGCTTACTCAAAAGCTACCATTTTGACCAATTTCAGGCACCGAAATGACTTTAAACGCACCTATTTTAGTTGAACAGGTCATAATTCACATCCAACAGTCATTTAGAGTCAAAAGATTAATAGTTAAAATTTCATCCATGTTGACCATTTTGGGAAAGTTCGACAGGTCCGGAGTCATCGTTTTTTCAGATAATTGATTTTTTGGAGTGTACCAAAAATGATTCAAAATGTCAATTGGATCGTGCCTCATGTTGAATAACCGCTTTTGAAACCCTCATAGTGACCAAAATTGCCATTTTTACAGAGCTTTGCTTACTCAAAACTTCCTTTTTGACCAATTTCAGGCACCGAAATGACTTTAAACACACTTATTTTTTTTGAAAAAGTCATAATTTACATCCAACAGTCATTTAGAGTCAAAAGATTAAAGGTTTAAATTTCATCCATGGTGACCATTTTGGGAAAGTTCGACTGGTCCGGAGTCATCGTTTATCATCAGAAAATTGATTTTTTGGAGTGTACCAAAAATGTTTCATGATGTCAATGGATCGTGCCTCATGTTGAATAACCACTTTTGAAACCCTCAAATTGACCAAAATTGCCATTTTTACAGAGCTTTGCTTAATCAAAAGCTTCCATTTTGACCAATTTCAGGCACCAAAATGACTTTAAACACACTTATTTTAGTTGAAAAAGTCATATTTCACATCCAACAGTCATTTAGAGTCAAAAGATTAAATGTTAAAATTTCATCCATATTGACCATTTTGGGAAAGTTCGACAGGTCCGGAGTCATCGTTTTTCATTAGAGATGTGATTTTTTGGAGTGTACCAAAAATGATTCAAAATGTCAATTGGATCATGCCTCATGTTAAATAACCGCTTTTGAAACCCTCACAGTGACCAAAATTGCCATTTTTACAGAGCTTTGTTTACTCAAAAGCTTCCATTTCGACCAATTTCAGGCACCGAAATGACTTTAAACGCACCTATTTTAGTTGAACAAGTCATAATTCACATCCAACAGTCATTTAGAGTCAAAAGATTAAAAGTTAAAATTTCATCCATGTTGTCCATTTTGGGAAAGTTCGACAGGTCCGGATTCATCGTTTTTCATCAGAAAATTGATTTTTTGGAGTGTACCAAAAATGATTCGAAATGTCAATGGATCAAGCCTCATGTTGAAAAACCACTTTTGAAACCCTCAAAGTGACCAAAATTGCCATTTATACAGAGTTTTGCTTACTCAAAAGCTTCCATTTTGACCAATTTCAGGCACCGAAATGACTTTAAACACACTTATTTTAGTTAAAAAAGTCATATTTCACATCCAACAGTCATTTAGAGTCAAAAGATTAAAAGTTAAAATTTCATCCATGTTGTCCATTTTGGGAAAGTTCGACAGGTCCGGATTCATCGTTTTTCATCAGAAAATTGATTTTTTGGAGTGTACCAAAAATGATTCAAAATGTCAATTGGATCGTGCCTCATGTTGAATAACCACTTTTGAAACCCTCACAGTGACCAAAATTACCATTTTTTCAGAGCTTTGCTTACTCAAAAGCTTCCATTTTGACCAATTTCAGGCACCGAAATGACTTTAAACACACTTATTTTAGTTAAAAAAGTCATATTTCACATCCAACAGTCATTTAGAGTCAAAAGATTAAATGTTAAAATTTCATCCATATTGACCATTTTGGGAAAGTTCGACAGGTCCGGAGTCATCGTTTTTCATCAGAAAATTGATTTTTTTGTAGTGTACCAAAAATGATTCAAAATGTCAATTGGATCGTGCCTCATGTTGAATAACTACTTTTGAAACCCTCAAAGTGACCAAAATTGCCATTTATACAGAGTTTTGCTTACTCAAATCTTCCATTTTGACCAATTTCAGGCACCGAAATGACTTTAAACACACTTATTTTAGTTGAAAAAGTCATATTTCACATCCAACAGTCATTTAGCGTCAAAAGATTAAATGTTAAAATTTCATCCATATTGACCAGTGTGGGAAAGTTCGACAGGTCCGGAGTCATCGTTTTTCATCAGAAAATTGATTTTTTGGACTGTACCAAATATGATTCAAAATGTCAATTGGATTGTGCCTCATGTGAATAACCACTTTTTAAACACTCATAGTGACCAAAATTGCCATTTTTACAGAGTTTTGCTTACTCAAAATCTTCAATTTTGTTCAATTTCAGGCACAGAAATGACTTTAAACACACTTATTTTAGTTGAACAAGTCATAATTCACATCCAACAGTCATTTAGAGTCAAAAGATTAAAAGTTAAAATTTCATCCATGTTGTCCATTTTGGGAAAGTTCGACAGGTCCGGATTCATCGTTTTTCATCAGAAAATTGATTTTTTGGAGTGTACCAAAAATGATTCAAAATGTCAATTGGATCGTGCCTCATGTTGAATAACCACTTTTGAAACCCTCACAGTGACCAAAATTACCATTTTTTCAGAGCTTTGCTTACTCAAAAGCTTCCATTTTGACCAATTTCAGGCACCGAAATGACTTTAAACACACTTATTTTAGTTAAAAAAGTCATATTTCACATCCAACAGTCATTTAGAGTCAAAAGATTAAATGTTAAAATTTCATCCATATTGACCATTTTGGGAAAGTTTGACACGTCCGGAGTCATCGTTTTTCATTAGAGATGTATTTTTTTGGAGTGTACCAAAAATGATTCAAAATGTCAATTGGATCGTGCCTCATGTTGAATAACCACTTTTGAAACCCTCACAGTGACCAAAATTACCATTTTTACAGAGCTTTGCTTACTCAAAAGCTTCCATTTTGACCAATTTCAGGCACCGAAATTACTTTAAACACACTTATTTTTGTTGAAAAAGTCAGAATTTACATCCAACAGTCATTTAGAGTCAAAAGATTAAAAGTTAAAATTTCATCCATGTTGTCCATTTTGGGAAAGTTCGACAGGTCCGGATTCATCGTTTTTCATCAGAAAATTGATTTTTTGGAGTGTACCAAAAATGATTCAAAATGTCAATTGGATCGTGCCTCATGTTGAATAACCACTTTTGAAACCCTCACAGTGACCAAAATTACCATTTTTTCAGAGCTTTGCTTACTCAAAAGCTTCCATTTTGACCAATTTCAGGCACCGAAATGACTTTAAACACACTTATTTTAGTTAAAAAAGTCATATTTCACATCCAACAGTCATTTAGAGTCAAAAGATTAAATGTTAAAATTTCATCCATATTGACCATTTTGGGAAAGTTTGACACGTCCGGAGTCATCGTTTTTCATTAGAGATGTATTTTTTTGGAGTGTACCAAAAATTATTCAAAATGTCAATTGGATCATGCCTCGTGTTAAATAACCGCTTTTGAAACCCTCACAGTGACCAAAATTGCCATTTTTACAAAGCTTTGCTTACTCAAAAGCTTCCATTTCGACCAATTTCAGGCACCGAAATGACTTTAAACACACTTATTTTAGTTGAACAAGTCATTATACACATCCAAAAGTCATTTAGAGTTAAAAGATTAAAAGTTAAAATTTCATCCATGTTGACCATTTTGGGAAAGTTCGACAGTTCCGGAGTCATCGTTTTTCATCAGAAAATTAAATTTTTTGGACTGTACCAAATATGATTCAAAATGTCAATTGGATTGTGACTCATGTGAATAACCTCTTTTGAAACCCTCACAGTGACCAAAATTGCCAGTTTTAAAGAGCTTTGCTTACTCAAAAGCTACCATTTTGACCAATTTCAGGCACCAAAATGACTTTAAACGCACCTATTTTAGTTGAACACGTCATAATTCACATCCAACAGTCATTTAGAGTCAAAAGATTAATAGTTAAAATTTCATCCATGTTGACCATTTTGGGAAAGTTCGACAGGTCCGGAGTCATCGTTTTTTCAGATAATTGATTTTTTGGAGTGTACCAAAAATGATTCAAAATGTCAATTGGATCGTGCCTCATGTTGAATAACCGCTTTTGAAACCCTCACAGTGACCAAAATTGCCATTTTTACAGAGCTTTGCTTACTCAAAACTTCCTTTTTGACCAATTTCAGGCACCGAAATGACTTTAAACACACTTATTTTTTTTGAAAAAGTCATAATTTACATCCAACAGTCATTTAGAGTCAAAAGATTAAAGGTTAAAATTTCATCCATGGTGACCATTTTGGGAAAGTTCAACTGGTCCGGAGTCATCGTTTTTCATCAGAAAATTGATTTTTTGGAGTGTACCAAAAATGATTCATGATGTCAACGGATCGTGCCTCATGTTGAATAACCACTTTTGAAACCCTCAAATTGACCAAAATTGCCATTTTTACAGAGCTTTGCTTAATCAAAAGCTTCCATTTTGACCAATTTCAGGCACCAAAATGACTTTAAACACACTTATTTTAGTTGAAAAAGTCATATTTCACATCCAACAGTCATTTAGAGTCAAAAGATTAAATGTTAAAATTTCATCCATATTGACCATTTTGGGAAAGTTCGACAGGTCCGGAGTCATCGTTTTCCATTAGAGATGTGATTTTTTGCAGTGTACCAAAAATGATTCAAAATGTCAATTGGATCATGCCTCATGTTAAATAACCGCTTTTGAAACCCTCACAGTGACCAAAATTGCCATTTTTACAGAGCTTTGTTTACTCAAAAGCTTCCATTTCGACCAATTTCAGGAACCGAAATGACTTTAAATACACTTATTTTAGTTGAACAAGTCATAATACACATCCAACAGTCATTTAGAGTTAAAAGATTAAAAGTTAAAATTTCATCCATGTTGACCATTTTGGGAAAGTTCGACAGGTCCGGAGTCATCGTTTTTCATCAGAAAATGTAAGTTTTTGGACTGTACCAAATATGACTCAAAATGTCAATTGGATTGTGACTCATGTGAATAACCTCTTTTGAAACCCTCACAGTGACCAAAATTGCCAGTTTTAAAGATCTTTGCTTACTCAAAAGCTACCATTTTTACCAATTTCAGGCACCGAAATGACTTTAAATGCACCTATTTTAGTTGAACACGTCATAATTCACATCCAACAGTCATTTAGAGTCAAAAGATTAAATGTTAAAATTTCATCCATATTGACCAGTGTGGGAAAGTTCGACAGGTCCGGAGTCATCGTTTTTCATCAGAAAATTGATTTTTTGGACTGTACCAAATATGATTCAAAATGTCAATTGGATTGTGCCTCATGTGAATAACCACTTTTTAAACACTCATAGTGACCAAAATTGCCATTTTTACAGAGTTTTGCTTACTCAAAAGCTTCAATTTTGTTCAATTTCAGGCACAGAAATGACTTTAAACACACTTATTTTAGTTGAACAAGTCATAATTCACATCCAACAGTCATTTAGAGTCAAAAGATTAAAAGTTAAAATTTCATCCATGTTGTCCATTTTGGGAAAGTTTGACAGGTCCGGATTCATCGTTTTTCATCAGAAAATTGATTTTTTGGAGTGTACCAAAAATGATTCAAAATGTCAATTGGATCGTGCCTCATGTTGAATAACCACTTTTGAAACCCTCACAGTGACCAAAATTACCATTTTTACAGAGCTTTGCTTACTCAAAAGCTTCCATTTTGACCAATTTCAGGCACCAAAATTACTTTAAACACACTTATTTTTGTTGAAAAAGTCAGAATTTACATCCAACAGTCATTTAGAGTCAAAAGATTAAATGTTAAAATTTCATCCATATTGACCATTTTGGGAAAGTTTGACACGTCCGGAGTCATCGTTTTTCATTAGAGATGTATTTTTTTGGAGTGTACCAAAAATTATTCAAAATGTCAATTGGATCATGCCTCGTGTTAAATAACCGCTTTTGAAACCCTCACAGTGACCAAAATTGCCATTTTTACAAAGCTAAAGTTAAAATTTCATCCATATTGACCATTTTGGGAAAGTTCGACAGGTCCGGAGTCATCGTTTTTCATCAGAAAATTGATTTTTTGGAGTGTACCAAAAATGATTCAAAATGTCAATGGATCGTGCCTCATGTTGAATAACCACTTTTGAAACCCTCAAAGTGACCAAAATTGCCATTTATACAGAGTTTTTCTTACTCAAAAGCTTCCATTTTGACTAATTTCAGGCACCGAAATGACTTTAAACACACTTATTTTAGTTGAAAAAGTCATATTTCACATCCAACAGTCATTTAGAGTCAAAAGATTAAACGTTAAAATTTCATCCATGTTGACCATTTTGGGAAAGTTCGACAGGTCCGGAGTCATCGTTTTTCATCAGAAAATGGATTTTTTGGAGTGTACCAAAATTGATTCAAAATGTCAATGGATCGTGCCTCATGTTGAATAACCACTTTTGAAACCCTCAAAGTGACCAAAATTGCCATTTATACAGAGTTTTTCTTACTCAAAAGCTTCCATTTTGACCAATTTCAGGCACCGAAATGACTTTAAACACACTTATTTTAGTTGAAAAAGTCATATTTCACATCCAACAGTCATTTAGAGTCAAAAGATTAAACGTTAAAATTTCATCCATGTTGACCATTTTGGGAAAGCTCGACAGGTCCGGAGTCATCATTTTTTCAGATAATTGATTTTTTGGAATGTACCAAAAATGATTCTAAATGTCAATTGGATCGTGCCTCATGTTGAATAACCGCTTTTGAAACCCTCACAGTGACCAAAATTGCCATTTTTACAGAGCTTTGCTTACTCAAAAGCTTCCATTTTGAGCAATTTCAGGCACAGAAATGACTTTAAACACACTTATTTTAGTTGAACAAGTCATAATTCACATCCAACAGTCATTTAGAGTCAAAAGATTAAAAGTTAAAATTTCATCCATGTTGACCATTTTGGGAAAGTTCGACAGGTCCGGAGTCATCGTTTTTCATCAGAAAATTGGTTTTTTGTAGTGTACCAAAAATGATTCAAAATGTCAATTGGATCGTGCCTCATGTTGAATAACCACTTTTGAAACCCTCACAGTGACTAAAATTACCATTTTTACAGAGCTTTGCTTACTCAAAAGCTTCCATTTTGACCAATTTCAGGCACCGAAATGACTTTAAACACACTTATTTTTGTTGAAAAAATCATAATTTACATCCAACAGTCATTTAGAGTCAAAAGATTAAAAGTTTAAATTTCATCCATGGTGACCATTTTGGGAAAGTTCCACAGGTCCGGAGTCATCGTTTTTCATCAGAAAATTGATTTTTTGGAGTGTACCAAAAATGATTCAAAATGTCAATGGATCGTGCCTCATGTTGAAAAACCACTTTTGAAACCCTCAAAGTGACCAAAATTGCCATCTATACAGAGTTTTGCTTACTCAAAAGCTTCCATTTTGACCAATTTCAGGCTCCGAAATGACTTTAAACACACTTATTTTAGTTGAAAAAGTCATATTTCACATCCAACAGTCATTTAGAGTCAAAAGATTAAATGTTAAAATTTCATCCATATTGACCATTTTGGGAAAGTTCGACAGGTCCGGAGTCATCGTTTTTAATCAGAAAATTGATTTTTTTGACTGTACCAAAAATGATTCAAAATGTCAATTGGATTGTGACTCATGTGAATAACCACTTTTGAAACCCTCACAGTGACCAAAATTGCCAGTTTTACAGAGCTTTGCTTACTCAAAAGCTTCCATTTTGACCAATTTCAGGCACCGAAATGACTTTAAACGCACCTATTTTAGTTGAACACGTCATAATTCACATCCAACAGTCATTTAGAGTCAAAAGAATAAAACTTAAAATTTCATCCATGTTGACCATTTTGGGAAAGTTCGACAGGTCCGGAGTCATCGTTTTTCATCAGATAATTGATTTTTTGGAGTGTACCAAAAATGATTCAAAATGTCAATTGGATCGTGCCTCATGTTAAATAACCACTTTTTAAACACTCATAGTGACCAAAATTGCCATTTTTACAGAGTTTTGCTTACTCAAAAGCTTCAATTTTGTTCAATTTCGGGCACAGAAATGACTTTAAACACACTTATTTTAGTTGAACAAGTCATAATTCACATCCAACAGTCATTTACAGTCAAAAGATTAAATGTTAAAATTTCATCCATATTGACCATTTTGGGGAAGTTCGTCAGGTCCGGAGTCATCGTTTTTCATCAGAAAATTGATTTTTTTTTGGACTGTACCAAATATGATTCAAAATGTCAATTGGATTGTGCCTCATGTGAATAACCACTTTTGAAACCCTCACAGTGACCACAATTGCCAGTTTTACAGAGCTTTGCTTACTCAAAAGCTTCCATTTTGACCAATTTCAGGTACCGACATGACTTTAAACACACTTATTTTAGTTGAAAAAGTCATATTTCACATCCAACAGTCATTTAGAGTCAAAAGATTAAATGTTAAAATTTCATCCATATTGACCATTTTGGGAAAGTTCAGCAGGTCCGGAGTCATCGTTTTTCCTCAGAAAATTGATTTTTTGGAGTGTACCAAAAATGATTCAAAATGTCAATTGGATCGTGCCTCATGTTGAAAAACCACTTTTGAAACCCTCAAAGTGACCAAAATTGCCATTTATACAGAGTTTTGCTTACTCAAAAGCTTCCATTTTGACCAATTTCAGCCACCGAAATGACTTTAAACACACTTATTTTAGTTGAAAAAGTCATCTTTCACATCCAACAGTCATTTAGAGTCAAAAGATTAAATGTTAAAATTTCATCCATATTGACCATTTTGGGAAAGTTCGACAGGTCCGGAGTCATCGTTTTTCATCAGAAAATTGATTTTTTGGACTGTACCAAAAATGATTCAAAATGTCAATTGGATCGTGCCTCATGTTGAATAACCACTTTTGAAACCCTCACAGTGACCAAAATTGCCATTTTTACAGAGCTTTGCTTAATCAAAAGCTTCCATTTTGCCCAATTTCAGGCACCGAAATGACTTTAAACGCACCTATATTGGTTGAACACGTCATAATTCACATCCAACAGTCATTTAGAGTCAAAAGATTAAAAGTTAAAATTTCATCCATGTTGACCATTTTGGGAAAGTTCGACAGGTCCGGAGTCATCGTTTTTCATCAGAAAATTGATTTTTTGGAGTGTATCAAAAATGATTCAAAATGTCAATGGATCGTGCCTCATGTTGAAAAACCACTTTTGAAACCCTCAAAGTGACCAAAATTGCCATTTATACAGAGTTTTGCTTACTCAAAAGCTCCCATTTTGACCAATTTCAGGCACCGAAATGACTTTAAACACACTTATTTTAGTTCAAAAAGTCATATTTCACATCCAACAGTCATTTAGAGTCAAAAGATTAAATGTTAAAATTTCATCCATATTGACCATTTTGGGAAAGTTCGACAGGTCCGGAGTCATCATTTTTCATCAGAAAATTGATTTTTTTGGACTTTACCAAAAATGATTCAAAATGTCAATTGCATCGAGCCTCATGTTGAATAACCACTTTTGAAACACTCACAGTGACCAAAATTGCCATTTTCACAGAGTTTTGCTTACTCAAAAGCTTCCATTTTGACCAATTTCAGGCACCGAAATGACTTTAAACACACTTATTTTAGTTGAAAAAGTCATAATTTACATCCAACAGTCATTTAGAGTCAAAAGATTAAAAGTTAAAATTTCATCCATGTTGACCATTTTGGGAAAGCTCGACAGATCCGGAGTCATCGTTTTTTCAGATAATTGAATTTTTTGGAGTGTACCAAAAATGATTCAAAATGTCAATTGGATCGTACCTCGTGTTGAATAACCGCTTTTGAAACCCTCACAGTGACCAAAATTGCCATTTTTACAGAGCTTTGCTTACTCAAAAGCTTCCATTTTGACCAATTTCAGGCACCGAAATAACATTAAACACACTTATTTTAGTTGAACAAGTCATAATTCACATCCAACAGTCATTTAGAGTCAAAAGATTAAAAGTTAAAATTTCATCCATGTTGACCATTTTGGGAAAGTTCGACAGGTCCGGAGTCATCGTTTTTTCAGATAATTGATTTTTTGGAGTGTACCAAAAATGATTCAAGATGTCAATGGATCGTGCCTCATGTTGAATAACCACTTTTGAAACCCTCAAATTGACCAAAATTGCCATTTATACAGAGTTTTGCTTACTCAAAACCTTCCATTTTGTTCATTTTCGGGCACAGAAATGACTTTAAACACACTTATTTTAGTTGAACAAGTCATATTTCACATCCAACAGTCATTTAGAGTCAAAAGATTAAAAGTTAAAATTTCATCCATATTGACCATTTTGGGAAAGTTCGACAGGTCCGGAGTCATCGTTTTTCATCAGAAAATTGATTTTTTGGAGTGTACCAAAAATTATTCAAAATGTCAATGGATCGTGCCTCATGTTGAATAACCACTTTTGAAACCCTCAAAGTGACCAAAATTGCCATTTATACAGAGTTTTTCTTACTCAAAAGCTTCAATTTTGACCAATTTCAGGCACCGAAATGACTTTAAACACACTTATTTTAGTTGAAAAAGTCATATTTCACATCCAACAGTCATTTAGAGTCAAAAGATTAAACGTTAAAATTTCATCCATGTTGACCATTTTGGGAAAGCTCGACAGGTCCGGAGTCATCATTTTTTCAGATAATTGATTTTTTTTAATGTACCAAAAATGATTCTAAATGTCAATTGGATCGTGCCTCATGTTGAATAACCACTTTTGAAACCCTCACAGTGACCAAAATTGCCATTTTTACAGAGTTTTGCTTACTCAAAAGCTTCCATTTTGACCAATTTCAGGCACCGAAATGACTTTAAACACACTTATTTTAGTTGAAAAAGTCATAATTTACATCCAACAGGCATTTAGAGTCAAAAGATTAAACGTTAAAATTTCATCCATGTTGACCATTTTGGGAAAGCTCGACAGGTCCCGGAGTCATCGTTTTTTCAGATAATTGATTTTTTGGAATGTACCAAAAATTATTCTAAATGTCAATTGGATCGTGCCTCATGTTGAATAACCGCTTTTGAAACCCTCACAGTGACCAAAATTGCCATTTTTACAGAGCTTTGCTTAATCAAAAGCTTCCATTTTGACCAATTTCAGGCACCAAAATGACTTTAAACACACTTATTTTAGTTGAAAAAGTCATATTTCACATCCAACAGTCATATAGAGTCAAAAGATTAAATGTTAAAATTTCATCCATATTGACCATTTTGGGACAGTTCGACAGGTCCGGAGTCATCATTTTTCATCAGAAAATTGATTTTTTTGGACTGTACCAAAAATGATTCAAAATGTCAATTGGATCGTGCCTCTTGTTGAATAACCACTTTTGAAACCCTCACAGTGACCAAAATTGCCATTTTTACAGAGCTTTGCTTAATCAAAAGCTTCCATTTTGACCAATTTCAGGCACCAAAATGACTTTAAACACACCTATTTTAGTTGAACAAGTCATAATTCACATCCAACAGTCATTTACAGTCAAAAGATTAAATGTTAAAATTTCATCCATATTGACCATTTTGGGAAAGTTCGTCAGGTCCGGAGTCATCGTTTTTCATTAGAGATTTGATTTTTTGGAGTGTACTAAAAATGATTCAAAATGTCAATTGGATCATGCCTCATGTTGAATAACCACTTTTGAAACCTTCACAGTGACCAAAATTGCCATTTTTACAGAGCTTTGCTTACTCAAATCTTCCATTTTGACCAATTTCAGGCACCGAAATGACTTTAAACGCACTTATTTTAGTTGAACAAGTCATAATTCACATCCAACAGGCATTTAGAGTCAAAAGATTAAACGTTAAAATTTCATCCATGGTGACCATTTTGGGAAAGTTCAAAAGCTCAGGAGTCATCGTTTTTCATCAGAAAATTGATTTTTTGGAGTGTACCAAAAATGATTCAAGATGTCGATGGATCGTGCCTCATGTTGAATAACCACTTTTGAAACCCTCAAATTGACCAAAATTGCCATTTTTACAGAGCTTTGCTTACTCAAAAGCTTCAATTTTGACCAATTTCAGGCACCGAAATGACTTTAAACACACTTATTTCAGTTGAACAAGTCATAATTCACATCCAACAGTCATTTAGAGTCAAAAGATTAAAAGTTAAAATTTCATCCATGTTGACCATTTTGGGAAAGTTTGACAGGTCCGGAGTCATCGTTTTTCATTAGAGATTTGATTTTTTGGAGTGTACTAAAAATGATTCAAAATGTCAATTGGATCGTGCCTCATGTTGAATAACCACTTTTGAAACCTTCACAGTGACCAAAATTGCCATTTTTACAGAGCTTTGCTTACTCAAAAGCTTCCATTTTGACCAATTTCAGGCACCAAAATGACTTTAAACACACTTATTTTAGTTGAAAAAGTCATATTTCACATCCAACAGTCATTTAGATTTAAAAGATTAAATGTTAAAATTTCATCCATGTTGACTATTTTGGGAAAGTTCGACAGGTCCGGAGTCATCGTTTTTCATCAGAAAATTGATTTTTTTTGGACTGTACCAAATATGATTCAAAATGTCAATTGGATTGTGCCTCATGTGAATACCCACTTTTTAAACACTCACAGTGACCAAAATTCCTCTTTTTACAGAGTTTTGCTTACTCAAAAGCTTCAATTTTGTTCAATTTCGGGCACAGAAATGACTTTAAACACACTTATTTTAGTTGAACAAGTCATAATTCACATCCAACAGTCATTTACAGTCAAAAGATTAAATGTTAAAATTTCATCAATATTGACCATTTTGGGAAAGTTCGTCAGGTCCGGAGTCATCGTTTTTCATCAGAAAATTGATTTTTTTTGGACTGTACCAAATATGATTCAAAATGTCAATTGGATTGTGCCTCATGTGAATAACCACTTTTGAAACCCGCACAGAGACCACAATTGCCAGTTTTACAGAGCTTTGCTTACTCAAAAGCTTCCATTTTGACTAATTTCAGGCACCGAAATGACTTTAAACGCACCTATTTTAGTTGAACAAGTCATAATTCACATCCAACAGTCATTTAGAGTCAAAAGATTAAAAGTTAAAATTTCATCCATGTTGACCATTTTGGAAAGTTCGACAGGTCCGGATTCATCATTTTTCATCAGAAAATTGATTTTTTGGAGTGTACCAAAAATGATTCAAAATGTCAATTGGATCGTGCCTCATGTTGAATAACCACTTTTGAAACCCTCACAGTGACCAAAATTACCATTTTTACAGAGCTTTGCTTACTCAAAAGCTTCCATTTTGACCAATTTCAGGCACCGAAATTACTTTAAACACACTTATTATTGTTGAAAAAGTCATAATTTACATCCAACAGTCATTTAGAGTCAAAAGATTAAAAGTTTAAATTTCATCCATGGTGACCATTTTGGGAAAGTTCGACAGGTCCGGAGTCATCGTTTTTCATCAGAAAATTGATTTTTTGGAGTGTACTAAAAATGATTCAAAATTTCAATGGATCGTGCCTCATGTTGAATAACCACTTTTGAAAACCTCAAAGTGACCAAAATTGCCATTTATACAGAGTTTTGCTTACTCAAAAGCTTCCATTTTGACCAATTTCAGGCACCGAAATGACTTTAAACACACTTATTTTAGTTGAAAAAGTCATATTTCACATCCAACAGTCATTTAGAGTCAAAAGTT
Organism: Lissotriton helveticus; assembly: GCF_964261635.1. Taxonomy (NCBI): domain Eukaryota; kingdom Metazoa; phylum Chordata; class Amphibia; order Caudata; family Salamandridae; genus Lissotriton; species Lissotriton helveticus. Next base: position 342,074,414 of record NC_136072.1, read on the forward strand.
TAAATGTTAAAATTTCATCCATATGGACCATTTTGGGAAAGTTCGACAGGTCCGGAGTCATCGTTTTTCATCATAAAATTGATTTTTTGGACTGTACCAAAAATGATTCAAAATGTCAATTGGATCGTGCCTCATGTTGAATAACCACTTTTGAAACCCTCACAGTGACCAAAATTGCCATTTTTACAGAGCTTTGCTTAATCAAAAGCTTCCATTTTGACCAATTCCAGGCACCAAAATGACTTTAAACACACTTATTTTAGTTGAAAAAATCATATTTCACATCCAACAGTCATTGAGAGTCAAAAGATTAAATGTTAAAATTTCATCCATATTGACTATTTTGGGAAAGTTTAACAGGTCCGGAGTCATCGTTTTTCATTAGAGATGTGATTTTTTGGAGAGTACCAAAAATGATTCAAAATGTCAATTGGATCATGCCTCATGTTAAATATCCGCTTTTGAAACCCTCACAGTGACCAAAATTGCCATTTTTACAGAGCTTTTCTTACTCAAAAGCTTCCATTTCGACCAATTTCAGGCACCGAAATGACTTTAAACACACTTATTTTAGTTGAACACGTCATAATTCACATCCAACAGTCATTTAGAGTCAAAAGATTAATAGTTAAAATTTCATCCATGTTGACCATTTTGGGAAAGTTCAACAGGTCCGGAGTCATTGTTTTTTCAGATAATTGATTTTTTGGAGTGTACCAAAAATGATTCAAAATGTCAATTGGATTGTGCCTCATGTTGAATAACCGCTTTTGAAACCCTCACAGTGACCAAAATTGCCATTTTTACAGAGCTTTGCTTACTAAAAACTTCCATTTTGACCAATTTCAGGCACCGAAATGACTTTAAACACACTTATTTTTTTTGAAAAAGTCATAATTTACATCCAACAGTCATTTAGAGTCAAAAGATTAAAGGTTTAAATTTCATCCATGGTGACCATTTTGGGAAAGTTCGACAGGTCCGGAGTCATCGTTTTTCATCAGAAAATTGATTTTTTGGAGTGTACCAAAAATGATTCAAGATGTCGATGGATCGTGCCTCATGTTGAATAACCACTTTTGAAACCCTCAAATTGACCAAAATTGCCATTTTTACAGAGCTTTGCTTACTCAAAAGCTTCAATTTTGACCAATTTCAGGCACCGAAATGACTTTAAACACACTTATTTTAGTTGAACAAGTCATAATTCACATCCAACAGTCATTTAGAGTCAAAAGATTAAAAGTTAAAATTTCATCCATGTTGACCATTTTGGGAAAGTTTGACAGGTCCGGAGTCATCGTTTTTCATTAGAGATTTGATTTTTTGGAGTGTACTAAAAATGATTCAAAATGTCAATTGGATCGTGCCTCATGTTGAATAACCACTTTTGAAACCTTCACAGTGACCAAAATTGCCATTTTTACAGAGCTTTGCTTACTCAAAAGCTTCCATTTTGACCAATTTCAGGCACCAAAATGACTTTAAACACACTTATTTTAGTTGAAAAAGTCATATTTCACATCCAACAGTCATTTAGAGTCAAAAGATTAAATGTTAAAATTTCATCCATATTGACCATTTTGGGACAGTTCGACAGGTCCGGAGTCATCATTTTTCATCAGAAAATTGATTTTTTTGGACTGTACCAAAAATGATTCAAAATGTCAATTGGATCGTGCCTCTTGTTGAATAACCACTTTTGAAACCCTCACAGTGACCAAAATTGCAATTTTTACAGAGCTTTGCTTAATCAAAAGCTTCCATTTTGACCAATTTCAGGCACCAAAATAACTTTAAACACACTTATTTTAGTTGAAAAAGTCATATTTCACATCCAACAGTCATTTAGATTTAAAAGATTAAATGTTAAAATTTCATCCATGTTGACTATTTTGGGAAAGTTCGACAGGTCCGGAGTCATCGTTTTTCATCAGAAAATTGATTTTTTTTTGGACTGTACCAAATATGATTCAAAATGTCAATTGGATTGTGCCTCATGTGAATACCCACTTTTTAAACACTCACAGTGACCAAAATTCCTATTTTTACAGAGTTTTGCTTACTCAAAAGCTTCAATTTTGTTCAATTTCGGGCACAGAAATGACTTTAAACACACTTATTTTAGTTGAACAAGTCATAATTCACATCCAACAGTCATTTACAGTCAAAAGATTAAATGTTAAAATGTCATCAATATTGACCATTTTGGGAAAGTTCGTCAGGTCCGGAGTCATCGTTTTTCATCAGAAAATTGATTTTTTTTGGAGTGTACCAAAAATGATTCAAAATGTCAATTGGATCGTGCCTCATGTTGAATAACCACTTTTGAAAACCTCAAAGTGACCAAAATTGCCATTTATACAGAGTTTTGCTTACTCAAAAGCTTCCATTTTGACCAATTTCAGGCACCGAAATGACTTTAAACACACTTATTTTAGTTGAAAAAGTCATATTTCACATCCAACAGTCATTTAGAGTCAAAAGATTAAATGTTAAAATTTCATCCATATGGACCATTTTGGGAAAGTTCGACAGGTCCGGAGTCATCGTTTTTCATCATAAAATTGATTTTTTTGGACTGTACCAAAAATGATTCAAAATGTCAATTGGATCGTGCCTCATGTTGAATAACCACTTTTGAAACCCTCACAGTGACCAAAATTGCCATTTTTACAGAGCTTTGCTTAATCAAAAGCTTCCATTTTGACCAATTCCAGGCACCAAAATGACTTTAAACACACTTATTTTAGTCGAAAAAATCATATTTCACATCCAACAGTCATTGAGAGTCAAAAGATTAAATGTTAAAATTTCATCCATATTGACTATTTTGGGAAAGTTTAACAGGTCCGGAGTCATCGTTTTTCATTAGAGATGTGATTTTTTGGAGTGTACCAAAAATGATTCAAAATGTCAATTGGATCATGCCTCATGTTAAATATCCGCTTTTGAAACCCTCACAGTGACCAAAATTGCCATTTTTACAGAGCTTTTCTTACTCAAAAGCTTCCATTTCGACCAATTTCAGGCACCGAAATGACTTTAAACACACTTATTTTAGTTGAACACGTCATAATTCACATCCAACAGTCATTTAGAGTCAAAAGATTAATAGTTAAAATTTCATCCATGTTGACCATTTTGGGAAAGTTCAACAGGTCCGGAGTCATTGTTTTTTCAGATAATTGATTTTTTGGAGTGTACCAAAAATGTATTTATTTATTTATTTATGATATTTGTAGAGCGCATGCAATGGCCCAAGGGCGTCTCGGCGCTAAGTGTCTGAGTGTTTACCCTAGAAAATGAATGATTTATTGACTAAAGAGCCAGGTCTTAAGTTGTTTCCGAAAGGACCATAGAGATGAACTGGCTTTGATCGTTGGTGGCAGAGTGTTCCATAACTTAGGGGCTGAAACCAGAAATCTTCTATCGCCCCAAGAGACCGTTTTTGTCCGGGGTATAACAAGATCTCCTGAGCAAGATGACCGTAATGTTCTGAGCGGGCGATAAGGGGTCAGATTACGGACAAGATGTGCTGGTCCTTGGTTGTGCAACGCCTTATATACGATACACAGGGTCTTGAACCTTATCCTGTTTCTGATGGATAACCAATGCAGCTCTTTGATGGTCTTAGAGGCAGAGTGATGTTTAGGGATATTTCCCAAAAGCCTCGCTGCAGAGTTTTGTATGGATTGTAGTTTATTCAAGACTCCTTCCTGTGCATTGAGAAACAGAGCGTTGCAGTAATCCAGGGTGGACAGCACAAGAGATGTGACAAGAGTTTTTCCGGCTTTATCAGGGAGAAAAGGGATGATTTTTTTAATTAGCTTCAGCTTATAAAAAGCTGAGGAGGTAATCTGGTTGGCATGTGGATGGAACGTGAGTCGGTCATCAAAAATGACTCCCAGATTCCTTACTTTGCTAACAGGCTCAGGGGGGGGGGGGCCTAAAGAGGAAGGCCACCAATTAGATGACCACTCTGGTGTTAACTGTCCAAAGATAACTACCTCTGTTTTTTCTGAGTTTAACTTTAAACAGTTAGAGGCCATCCAATTTCCTATTGCCGTCATACCAGCCCTGAGATCACCTGCCACTTTATGGCCATTGTTCTTAATGGCTAGAACCAGCTGGGTATCGTCAGCATAGGACATGAGGCTCATCCCATAAGCCCGAATGACATTGGCTAAGCCCGACACATAGATATTAAAAAGTGTCGGGCTTAGGGATGAGCCTTGGGGTACTCCACATGGTAGTGACATAGTGGACGATTGAAATGGTCCCGTTGTAACCACCTGAGTTCTGTCAGCTAAAAAGGAGGCCAGAAGTTTACTTGCCATCCCTTGTATGCCCAGGCCCTCGACACGGTCAATCAGGGTGGTATGATCGACCGTGTCGAAGGCTGCTGACAGATCAAGTAATATCAGAACCGCTGTACCCCCAGTGTCACGGATGAGTCTGATGTCATCAGCTGCTTTAATTAGAGCTGTCTCAGTCCCATGACATTGGCGAAACCCAAACTGAGTTTCATCAAGTAGCTGGTGTTGTTCTAGAAACGCAGATAGTTGTTTATTTATAGCTTTTTCAGCTATTTTGGCCAGGACCGGTAGGTTGGCTATAGGTCGGTAGCTTTTGGGTTCAGCCTTGTCCAGGTATGATTCAAAATGTCAATTGGATTGTGCCTCATGTTGAATAACCGCTTTTGAAACCCTCACAGTGACCAAAATTGCCATTTTTACAGAGCTTTGCTTACTAAAAACTTCCATTTTGACCAATTTCAGGCACCGAAATGACTTTAAACACACTTATTTTTTTTGAAAAAGTCATAATTTACATCCAACAGTCATTTAGAGTCAAAAGATTAAAGGTTTAAATTTCATCCATGGTGACCATTTTGGGAAAGTTCGACAGGTCCGGAGTCATCGTTTTTCATCAGAAAATTGATTTTTTGGAGTGTACCAAAAATGATTCAAGATGTCGATGGATCGTGCCTCATGTTGAATAACCACTTTTGAAACCCTCAAATTGACCAAAATTGCCATTTTTACAGACCTTTGCTTACTCAAAAGCTTCCATTTTGACCAATTTCAGGCACCGAAATGACTTTAAACACACTTATTTTAGTTGAACAAGTCATAATTCACATCCAACAGTCATTTAGAGTCAAAAGATTAAAAGTTAAAATTTCATCCATGTTGACCATTTTGGGAAAGTTTGACAGGTCCGGAGTCATCGTTTTTCATTAGAGATTTGATTTTTTGGAGTGTACTAAAAATGATTCAAAATGTCAATTGGATCGTGCCTCATGTTGAATAACCACTTTTGAAACCTTCACAGTGACCAAAATTGCCATTTTTACAGAGCTTTGCTTACTCAAAATCTTCCATTTTGACCAATTTCAGGCACCGAAATGACTTTAAACGCACTTATTTTAGTTGAACAAGTCATAATTCACATCCAACAGGCATTTAGAGTCAAAAGATTAAATGTTAAAATTTCATCCATGGTGACCATTTTGGGAAAGTTCGACAGCTCCGGAGTCATCGTTTTTCATCAGAAAATTGATTTTTTGGAGTGTACCAAAAATGATTCAAGATGTCGATGGATCGTGCCTCATGTTGAATAACCACTTTTGAAACCCTCAAATTGACCAAAATTGCCATTTTTACAGAGCTTTGCTTACTCAAAAGCTTCAATTTTGACCAATTTCAGGCACCGAAATGACTTTAAACACACTTATTTTAGTTGAACAAGTCATAATTCACATCCAACAGTCATTTAGAGTCAAAAGATTAAAAGTTAAAATTTCATCCATGTTGACCATTTTGGGAAAGTTTGACAGGTCCGGAGTCATCGTTTTTCATTAGAGATTTGATTTTTTGGAGTGTACTAAAAATGATTCAAAATGTCAATTGGATCGTGCCTCATGTTGAATAACCACTTTTGAAACCTTCACAGTGACCAAAATTGCCATTTTTACAGAGCTTTGCTTACTCAAAAGCTTCCATTTTGACCAATTTCAGGCACCAAAATGACTTTAAACACACTTATTTTAGTTGAAAAAGTCATATTTCACATCCAACAGTCATTTAGAGTCAAAAGATTAAATGTTAAAATTTCATCCATATTGACCATTTTGGGACAGTTCGACAGGTCCGGAGTCATCATTTTTCATCAGAAAATTGATTTTTTTGGACTGTACCAAAAATGATTCAAAATGTCAATTGGATCGTGCCTCTTGTTGAATAACCACTTTTGAAACCCTCACAGTGACCAAAATTGCAATTTTTACAGAGCTTTGCTTAATCAAAAGCTTCCATTTTGACCAATTTCAGGCACCAAAATAACTTTAAACACACTTATTTTAGTTGAAAAAGTCATATTTCACATCCAACAGTCATTTAGATTTAAAAGATTAAATGTTAAAATTTCATCCATGTTGACTATTTTGGGAAAGTTCGACAGGTCCGGAGTCATCGTTTTTCATCAGAAAATTGATTTTTTTTGGACTGTACCAAATATGATTCAAAATGTCAATTGGATTGTGCCTCATGTGAATACCCACTTTTTAAACACTCACAGTGACCAAAATTCCTATTTTTACAGAGTTTTGCTTACTCAAAAGCTTCAATTTTGTTCAATTTCGGGCACAGAAATGACTTTAAACACACTTATTTTAGTTGAAAAAGTCATAATTCACATCCAACAGTCATTTACAGTCAAAAGATTAAATGTTAAAATTTCATCAATATTGACCATTTCGGGAAAGTTCGTCAGGTCCGGAGTCATCGTTTTTCATCAGAAAATTGATTTTTTTTGGACTGTACCAAATATGATTCAAAATGTCAATTGGATTGTGCCTCATGTGAATAACCACTTTTGAAACCCGCACAGTGACCACAATTGCCAGTTTTACAGAGCTTTGCTTACTCAAAAGCTTCCATTTTGACTAATTTCAGGCACCGAAATGACTTTAAACGCACCTATTTTAGTTGAACAAGTCATAATTCACATCCAACAGTCATTTAGAGTCAAAAGATTAAAAGTTAAAATTTCATCCATGTTGACCATTTTGGAAAGTTCGACAGGTCCGGATTCATCGTTTTTCATCAGAAAATTGATTTTTTGGAGTGTACCAAAAATGATTCAAAATGTCAATTGGATCGTGCCTCATGTTGAATAACCACTTTTGAAACCCTCACAGTGACCAAAATTACCATTTTTACAGAGCTTTGCTTACTCAAAAGCTTCCATTTTGACCAATTTCAGGCACCGAAATTACTTTAAACACACTTATTATTGTTGAAAAAGTCATAATTTACATCCAACAGTCATTTAGAGTCAAAAGATTAAAAGTTTAAATTTCATCCATGGTGACCATTTTGGGAAAGTTCGACAGGTCCGGAGTCATCGTTTTTCATCAGAAAATTGATTTTTTGGAGTGTACTAAAAATGATTCAAAATTTCAATGGATCGTGCCTCATGTTGAATAACCACTTTTGAAAACCTCAAAGTGACCAAAATTGCCATTTATACAGAGTTTTGCTTACTCAAAAGCTTCCATTTTGACCAATTTCAGGCACCGAAATGACTTTAAACACACTTATTTTAGTTGAAAAAATCATATTTCAAATCCAACAGTCATTGAGAGTCAAAAGATTAAATGTTAAAATTTCATCCATATTGACTATTTTGGGAAAGTTTAACAGGTCCGGAGTCATCGTTTTTCATTAGAGATGTGATTTTTTGGAGTGTACCAAAAATGATTCAAAATGTCAATTGGATCATGCCTCATGTTAAATATCCGCTTTTGAAACCCTCACAGTGACCAAAATTGCCATTTTTACAGAGCTTTTCTTACTCAAAAGCTTCCATTTCGACCAATTTCAGGCACCGAAATGACTTTAAACACACTTATTTTAGTTGAACACGTCATAATTCACATCCAACAGTCATTTAGAGTCAAAAGATTAATAGTTAAAATTTCATCCATGTTGACCATTTTGGGAAAGTTCAACAGGTCCGGAGTCATTGTTTTTTCAGATAATTGATTTTTTGGAGTGTACCAAAAATGATTCAAAATGTCAATTGGATTGTGCCTCATGTTGAATAACCGCTTTTGAAACCCTCACAGTGACCAAAATTGCCATTTTTACAGAGCTTTGCTTACTAAAAACTTCCATTTTGACCAATTTCAGGCACCGAAATGACTTTAAACACACTTATTTTTTTTGAAAAAGTCATAATTTACATCCAACAGTCATTTAGAGTCAAAAGATTAAAGGTTTAAATTTCATCCATGGTGACCATTTTGGGAAAGTTCGACAGGTCCGGAGTCATCGTTTTTCATCAGAAAATTGATTTTTTGGAGTGTACCAAAAATGATTCAAGATGTCGATGGATCGTGCCTCATGTTGAATAACCACTTTTGAAACCCTCAAATTGACCAAAATTGCCATTTTTACAGAGCTTTGCTTACTCAAAATCTTCCATTTTGACCAATTTCAGGCACCGAAATGACTTTAAACGCACTTATTTTAGTTGAACAAGTCATAATTCACATCCAACAGGCATTTAGAGTCAAAAGATTAAACGTTAAAATTTCATCCATGGTGACCATTTTGGGACAGTTCGACAGGTCCGGAGTCATCATTTTTCATCAGAAAATTGATTTTTTTGGACTGTACCAAAAATGATTCAAAATGTCAATTGGATCGTGCCTCTTGTTGAATAACCACTTTTGAAACCCTCACAGTGACCAAAATTGCAATTTTTACAGAGCTTTGCTTAATCAAAAGCTTCCATTTTGACCAATTTCAGGCACCAAAATAACTTTAAACACACTTATTTTAGTTGAAAAAGTCATATTTCACATCCAACAGTCATTTAGATTTAAAAGATTAAATGTTAAAATTTCATCCATGTTGACTATTTTGGGAAAGTTCGACACGTCCGGAGTCATCGTTTTTCATCAGAAAATTGATTTTTTTTGGACTGTACCAAATATGATTCAAAATGTCAATTGGATTGTGCCTCATGTGAATACCCACTTTTTAAACACTCACAGTGACCAAAATTCCTATTTTTACAGAGTTTTGCTTACTCAAAAGCTTCAATTTTGTTCAATTTCGGGCACAGAAATGACTTTAAACACACTTATTTTAGTTGAACAAGTCATAATTCACATCCAACAGTCATTTACAGTCAAAAGATTAAATGTTAAAATTTCATCAATATTGACCATTTTGGGAAAGTTCGTCAGGTCCGGAGTCATCGTTTTTCATCAGAAAATTGATTTTTTTTGGACTGTACCAAATATGATTCAAAATGTCAATTGGATTGTGCCTCATGTGAATAACCACTTTTGAAACCCGCACAGTGACCACAATTGCCAGTTTTACAGAGCTTTGCTTACTCAAAAGCTTCCATTTTGACTAATTTCAGGCACCGAAATGACTTTAAACGCACCTATTTTAGTTGAACAAGTCATAATTCACATCCAACAGTCATTTAGAGTCAAAAGATTAAAAGTTAAAATTTCATCCATGTTGACCATTTTGGAAAGTTCGACAGGTCCGGATTCATCGTTTTTCATCAGAAAATTGATTTTTTGGAGTGTACCAAAAATGATTCAAAATGTCAATTGGATCGTGCCTCATGTTGAATAACCACTTTTGAAACCCTCACAGTGACCAAAATTACCATTTTTACAGAGCTTTGCTTACTCAAAAGCTTCCATTTTGACCAATTTCAGGCACCGAAATTACTTTAAACACACTTATTATTGTTGAAAAAGTCATAATTTACATCCAACAGTCATTTAGAGTCAAAAGATTAAAAGTTTAAATTTCATCCATGGTGACCATTTTGGGAAAGTTCGACAGGTCCGGAGTCATCGTTTTTCATCAGAAAATTGATTTTTTGGAGTGTACTAAAAATGATTCAAAATTTCAATGGATCGTGCCTCATGTTGAATAACCACTTTTGAAAACCTCAAAGTGACCAAAATAGCCATTTATACAGAGTTTTGCTTACTCAAAAGCTTCCATTTTGACCAATTTCAGGCACCGAAATGACTTTAAACACACTTATTTTAGTTGAAAAAATCATATTTCAAATCCAACAGTCATTGAGAGTCAAAAGATTAAATGTTAAAATTTCATCCATATTGACTATTTTGGGAAAGTTTAACAGGTCCGGAGTCATCGTTTTTCATTAGAGATGTGATTTTTTGGAGTGTACCAAAAATGATTCAAAATGTCAATTGGATCATGCCTCATGTTAAATATCCGCTTTTGAAACCCTCACAGTGACCAAAATTGCCATTTTTACAGAGCTTTTCTTACTCAAAAGCTTCCATTTCGACCAATTTCAGGCACCGAAATGACTTTAAACACACTTATTTTAGTTGAACACGTCATAATTCACATCCAACAGTCATTTAGAGTCAAAAGATTAATAGTTAAAATTTCATCCATGTTGACCATTTTGGGAAAGTTCAACAGGTCCGGAGTCATTGTTTTTTCAGATAATTGATTTTTTGGAGTGTACCAAAAATGATTCAAAATGTCAATTGGATTGTGCCTCATGTTGAATAACCGCTTTTGAAACCCTCACAGTGACCAAAATTGCCATTTTTACAGAGCTTTGCTTACTAAAAACTTCCATTTTGACCAATTTCAGGCACCGAAATGACTTTAAACACACTTATTTTTTTTGAAAAAGTCATAATTTACATCCAACAGTCATTTAGAGTCAAAAGATTAAAGGTTTAAATTTCATCCATGGTGACCATTTTGGGAAAGTTCGACAGGTCCGGAGTCATCGTTTTTCATCAGAAAATTGATTTTTTGGAGTGTACCAAAAATGATTCAAGATGTCAATGGATCGTGCCTCATGTTGAATAACCACTTTTGAAACCCTCAAATTGACCAAAATTGCCATTTTTACAGACCTTTGCTTACTCAAAAGCTTCCATTTTGACCAATTTCAGGCACCGAAATGACTTTAAACACAGTTAAAATTTCATCCATGTTGACCATTTTGGGAAAGTTTGACAGGTCCGGAGTCATCGTTTTTCATTAGAGATTTGATTTTTTGGAGTGTACTAAAAATGATTCAAAATGTCAATTGGATCGTGCCTCATGTTGAATAACCACTTTTGAAACCTTCACAGTGACCAAAATTGCCATTTTTACAGAGCTTTGCTTACTCAAAATCTTCCATTTTGACCAATTTCAGGCACCGAAATGACTTTAAACGCACTTATTTTAGTTGAACAAGTCATAATTCACATCCAACAGGCATTTAGAGTCAAAAGATTAAACGTTAAAATTTCATCCATGGTGACCATTTTGGGACAGTTCGACAGGTCCGGAGTCATCATTTTTCATCAGAAAATTGATTTTTTTGGACTGTACCAAAAATGATTCAAAATGTCAATTGGATCGTGCCTCTTGTTGAATAACCACTTTTGAAACCCTCACAGTGACCAAAATTGCAATTTTTACAGAGCTTTGCTTAATCAAAAGCTTCCATTTTGACCAATTTCAGGCACCAAAATAACTTTAAACACACTTATTTTAGTTGAAAAAGTCATATTTCACATCCAACAGTCATTTAGATTTAAAAGATTAAATGTTAAAATTTCATCCATGTTGACTATTTTGGGAAAGTTCGACAGGTCCGGAGTCATCGTTTTTCATCAGAAAATTGATTTTTTTTGGACTGTACCAAATATGATTCAAAATGTCAATTGGATTGTGCCTCATGTGAATACCCACTTTTTAAACACTCACAGTGACCAAAATTCCTATTTTTACAGAGTTTTGCTTACTCAAAAGCTTCAATTTTGTTCAATTTCGGGCACAGAAATGACTTTAAACACACTTATTTTAGTTGAACAAGTCATAATTCACATCCAACAGTCATTTACAGTCAAAAGATTAAATGTTAAAATTTCATCAATATTGACCATTTTGGGAAAGTTCGTCAGGTCCGGAGTCATCGTTTTTCATCAGAAAATTGATTTTTTTTGGACTGTACCAAATATGATTCAAAATGTCAATTGGATTGTGCCTCATGTGAATAACCACTTTTGAAACCCGCACAGTGACCACAATTGCCAGTTTTACAGAGCTTTGCTTACTCAAAAGCTTCCATTTTGACTAATTTCAGGCACCGAAATGACTTTAAACGCACCTATTTTAGTTGAACAAGTCATAATTCACATCCAACAGTCATTTAGAGTCAAAAGATTAAAAGTTAAAATTTCATCCATGTTGACCATTTTGGAAAGTTCGACAGGTCCGGATTCATCGTTTTTCATCAGAAAATTGATTTTTTGGAGTGTACCAAAAATGATTCAAAATGTCAATTGGATCGTGCCTCATGTTGAATAACCACTTTTGAAACCCTCACAGTGACCAAAATTACCATTTTTACAGAGCTTTGCTTACTCAAAAGCTTCCATTTTGACCAATTTCAGGCACCGAAATTACTTTAAACACACTTATTATTGTTGAAAAAGTCATAATTTACATCCAACAGTCATTTAGAGTCAAAAGATTAAAAGTTTAAATTTCATCCATGGTGACCATTTTGGGAAAGTTCGACAGGTCCGGAGTCATCGTTTTTCATCAGAAAATTGATTTTTTGGAGTGTACTAAAAATGATTCAAAATTTCAATGGATCGTGCCTCATGTTGAATAACCACTTTTGAAAACCTCAAAGTGACCAAAATTGCCATTTATACAGAGTTTTGCTTACTCAAAAGCTTCCATTTTGACCAATTTCAGGCACCGAAATGACTTTAAACACACTTATTTTAGTTGAAAAAATCATATTTCACATCCAACAGTCATTGAGAGTCAAAAGATTAAATGTTAAAATTTCATCCATATTGACTATTTTGGGAAAGTTTAACAGGTCCGGAGTCATCGTTTTTCATTAGAGATGTGATTTTTTGGAGTGTACCAAAAATGATTCAAAATGTCAATTGGATCATGCCTCATGTTAAATATCCGCTTTTGAAACCCTCACAGTGACCAAAATTGCCATTTTTACAGAGCTTTTCTTACTCAAAAGCTTCCATTTCGACCAATTTCAGGCACCGAAATGACTTTAAACACACTTATTTTAGTTGAACACGTCATAATTCACATCCAACAGTCATTTAGAGTCAAAAGATTAATAGTTAAAATTTCATCCATGTTGACCATTTTGGGAAAGTTCAACAGGTCCGGAGTCATTGTTTTTTCAGATAATTGATTTTTTGGAGTGTACCAAAAATGATTCAAAATGTCAATTGGATTGTGCCTCATGTTGAATAACCGCTTTTGAAACCCTCACAGTGACCAAAATTGCCATTTTTACAGAGCTTTGCTTACTAAAAACTTCCATTTTGACCAATTTCAGGCACCGAAATGACTTTAAACACACTTATTTTTTTTGAAAAAGTCATAATTTACATCCAACAGTCATTTAGAGTCAAAAGATTAAAGGTTTAAATTTCATCCATGGTGACCATTTTGGGAAAGTTCGACAGGTCCGGAGTCATCGTTTTTCATCAGAAAATTGATTTTTTGGAGTGTACCAAAAATGATTCAAGATGTCGATGGATCGTGCCTCATGTTGAATAACCACTTTTGAAACCCTCAAATTGACCAAAATATCCATTTTTACAGACCTTTGCTTACTCAAAAGCTTCCATTTTGACCAATTTCAGGCACCGAAATGACTTTAAACACACTTATTTTAGTTGAACAAGTCATAATTCACATCCAACAGTCATTTAGAGTCAAAAGATTAAAAGTTAAAATTTCATCCATGTTGACCATTTTGGGAAAGTTTGACAGGTCCGGAGTCATCTTTTTTCATTAGAGATTTGATTTTTTGGAGTGTACTAAAAATGATTCAAAATGTCAATTGGATCGTGCCTCATGTTGAATAACCACTTTTGAAACCTTCACAGTGACCAAAATTGCCATTTTTACAGAGCTTTGCTTACTCAAAATCTTCCATTTTGACCAATTTCAGGCACCGAAATGACTTTAAACGCACTTATTTTAGTTGAACAAGTCATAATTCACATCCAACAGGCATTTAGAGTCAAAAGATTAAACGTTAAAATTTCATCCATGGTGACCATTTTGGGAAAGTTCGACAGCTCCGGAGTCATCGTTTTTCATCAGAAAATTGATTTTTTGGAGTGTACCAAAAATGATTCAAGATGTCGATGGATCGTGCCTCATGTTGAATAACCACTTTTGAAACCCTCAAATTGACCAAAATTGCCATTTTTACAGAGCTTTGCTTACTCAAAAGCTTCAATTTTTACCAATTTCAGGCACCGAAATGACTTTAAACACACTTATTTTAGTTGAACAAGTCATAATTCACATCCAACAGTCATTTAGAGTAAAAAGATTAAAAGTTAAAATTTCATCCATGTTGACCATTTTGGGAAAGTTTGACAGGTCCGGAGTCATCGTTTTTCATTAGAGATTTGATTTTTTGGAGTGTACTAAAAATGATTCAAAATGTCAATTGGATCGTGCCTCATGTTGAATAACCACTTTTGAAACCTTCACAGTGACCAAAATTGCCATTTTTACAGAGCTTTGCTTACTCAAAAGCTTCCATTTTGACCAATTTCAGGCACCAAAATGACTTTAAACACACTTATTTTAGTTGAAAAAGTCATATTTCACACCCAACAGTCATTTAGAGTCAAAAGATTAAATGTTAAAATTTCATCCATATTGACCATTTTGGGACAGTTCGACAGGTCCGGAGTCATCATTTTTCATCAGAAAATTGATTTTTTTGGACTTTTCCAAAAATGATTCAAAATGTCAATTGGATCGTGCCTCTTGTTGAATAACCACTTTTGAAACCCTCACAGTGACCAAAATTGCAATTTTTACAGAGCTTTGCTTAATCAAAAGCTTCCATTTTGACCAATTTCAGGCACCAAAATAACTTTAAACACACTTATTTTAGTTGAAAAAGTCATATTTCACATCCAACAGTCATTTAGATTTAAAAGATTAAATGTTAAAATTTCATCCATGTTGACTATTTTGGGAAAGTTCGACAGGTCCGGAGTCATCGTTTTTCATCAGAAAATTGATTTTTTTTGGACTGTACCAAATATGATTCAAAATGTCAATTGGATTGTGCCTCATGTGAATAACCACTTTTGAAACCCGCACAGTGACCACAATTGCCAGTTTTACAGAGCTTTGCTTACTCAAAAGCTTCCATTTTGACTAATTTCAGGCACCGAAATGACTTTAAACGCACCTATTTTAGTTGAACAAGTCATAATTCACATCCAACAGTCATTTAGAGTCAAAAGATTAAAAGTTAAAATTTCATCCATGTTGACCATTTTGGAAAGTTCGACAGGTCCGGATTCATCGTTTTTTATCAGAAAATTGATTTTTTGGAGTGTACCAAAAATGATTCAAAATGTCAATTGGATCGTGCCTCATGTTGAATAACCACTTTTGAAACCCTCACAGTGACCAAAATTACCATTTTTACAGAGCTTTGCTTACTCAAAAGCTTCCATTTTGACCAATTTTAGGCACCGAAATTACTTTAAACACACTTATTATTGTTGAAAAAGTCATAATTTACATCCAACAGTCATTTAGAGTCAAAAGATTAAAAGTTTAAATTTCATCCATGGTGACCATTTTGGGAAAGTTCGACAGGTCCGGAGTCATCGTTTTTCATCAGAAAATTGATTTTTTGGAGTGTACTAAAAATGATTCAAAATTTCAATGGATCGTGCCTCATGTTGAATAACCACTTTTGAAAACCTCACAGTGACCAAAATTGCCATTTTTACAGAGCTTTGCTTAGTCAAAAGCTTCCATTTTGACCAATTCCAGGCACCAAAATGACTTTAAACACACTTATTTTAGTTGAAAAAATCATATTTCACATCCAACAGTCATTGAGAGTCAAAAGATTAAATGTTAAAATTTCATCCATATTGACTATTTTGGGAAAGTTTAACAGGTCCGGAGTCATCGTTTTTCATTAGAGATGTGATTTTTTGGAGTGTACCAAAAATGATTCAAAATGTCAATTGGATCATGCCTCATGTTAAATATCCGCTTTTGAAACCCTCACAGTGACCAAAATTGCCATTTTTACAGAGCTTTTCTTACTCAAAAGCTTCCATTTCGACCAATTTCAGGCACCGAAATGACTTTAAACACACTTATTTTAGTTGAACACGTCATAATTCACATCCAACAGTCATTTAGAGTCAAAAGATTAATAGTTAAAATTTCATCCATGTTGACCATTTTGGGAAAGTTCAACAGGTCCGGAGTCATTGTTTTTTCAGATAATTGATTTTTTGGAGTGTACCAAAAATGATTCAAAATGTCAATTGGATTGTGCCTCATGTTGAATAACCGCTTTTGAAACCCTCACAGTGACCAAAATTGCCATTTTTACAGAGCTTTGCTTACTAAAAACTTCCATTTTGACCAATTTCAGGCACCGAAATGACTTTAAACACACTTATTTTTTTTGAAAAAGTCATAATTTACATCCAACAGTCATTTAGAGTCAAAAGATTAAAGGTTTAAATTTCATCCATGGTGACCATTTTGGGAAAGTTCGACAGGTCCGGAGTCATCGTTTTTCATTAGAGATTTGATTTTTTGGAGTGTACTAAAAATGATTCAAAATGTCAATTGGATCGTGCCTCATGTTGAATAACCACTTTTGAAACCTTCACAGTGACCAAAATTGCCATTTTTACAGAGCTTTGCTTACTCAAAATCTTCCATTTTGACCAATTTCAGGCACCGAAATGACTTTAAACACACTTATTTTAGTTGAACAAGTCATAATTCACATCCAACAGGCATTTAGAGTCAAAAGATTAAACGTTAAAATTTCATCCATGGTGACCATTTTGGGAAAGTTCGACAGCTCCGGAGTCATCGTTTTTCATCAGAAAATTGATTTTTTGGAGTGTACCAAAAATGATTCAAGATGTCGATGGATCGTGCCTCATGTTGAATAACCACTTTTGAAACCCTCAAAATGACCAAAATTGCCATTTTTACAGAGCTTTGCTTACTCAAAAGCTTCAATTTTGACCAATTTCAGGCACCGAAATGACTTTAAACACACTTATTTTAGTTGAACAAGTCATAATTCACATCCAACAGTCATTTAGAGTCAAAAGATTAAAAGTTAAAATTTCATCCATGTTGACCATTTTGGGAAAGTTTGACAGGTCCGGAGTCATCGTTTTTCATTAGAGATTTGATTTTTTGGAGTATACTAAAAATGATTCAAAATGTCAATTGGATCGTGCCTCATGTTGAATAACCACTTTTGAAACCTTCACAGTGACCAAAATTGCCATTTTTACAGAGCTTTGCTTACTCAAAAGCTTCCATTTTGACCAATTTCAGGCACCAAAATGACTTTAAACACACTTATTTTAGTTGAAAAAGTCATATTTCACATCCAACGGTCATTTAGATTTAAAAGATTAAATGTTAAAATTTCATCCATGTTGACTATTTTGGGAAAGTTCGACAGGTCCGGAGTCATCGTTTTTCATCAGAAAATTGATTTTTTTTGGACTGTGCCAAATATGATTCAAAATGTCAATTGGATTGTGCCTCATGTGAATACCCACTTTTTAAACACTCACAGTGACCAAAATTCCTATTTTTACAGAGTTTTGCTTACTCAAAAGCTTCAATTTTGTTCAATTTCGGGCACAGAAATGACTTTAAACACACTTATTTTAGTTGAACAAGTCATAATTCACATCCAACAGTCATTTACAGTCAAAAGATTAAATGTTAAAATTTCATCAATATTGACCATTTTGGGAAAGTTCGTCAGGTCCGGAGTCATCGTTTTTCATCAGAAAATTGATTTTTTTTGGACTGTACCAAATATGATTCAAAATGTCGATTGGATTGTGCCTCATGTGAATAACCACTTTTGAAACCCGCACAGTGACCACAATTGCCAGTTTTACAGAGCTTTGCTTACTCAAAAGCTTCCATTTTGACCAATTTCAGGCACCGAAATTACTTTAAACACACTTATTATTGTTGAAAAAGTCATAATTTACATCCAACAGTCATTTAGAGTCAAAAGATTAAAAGTTTAAATTTCATCCATGGTGACCATTTTGGGAAAGTTCGACAGGTCCGGAGTCATCATTTTTCATCAGAAAATTGATTTTTTTGGACTTTTCCAAAAATGATTCAAAATGTCAATTGGATCGTGCCTCTTGTTGAATAACCACTTTTGAAACCCTCACAGTGACCAAAATTGCAATTTTTACAGAGCTTTGCTTAATCAAAAGCTTCCATTTTGACCAATTTCAGGCACCAAAATAACTTTAAACACACTTATTTTAGTTGAAAAAGTCATATTTCACATCCAACAGTCATTTAGATTTAAAAGATTAAATGTTAAAATTTCATCCATGTTGACTATTTTGGGAAAGTTCGACAGGTCCGGAGTCATCGTTTTTCATCAGAAAATTGATTTTTTTTGGACTGTACCAAATATGATTCAAAATGTCAATTGGATTGTGCCTCATGTGAATAACCACTTTTGAAACCCGCACAGTGACCACAATTGCCAGTTTTACAGAGCTTTGCTTACTCAAAAGCTTCCATTTTGACTAATTTCAGGCACCGAAATGACTTTAAACGCACCTATTTTAGTTGAACAAGTCATAATTCACATCCAACAGTCATTTAGAGTCAAAAGATTAAAAGTTAAAATTTCATCCATGTTGACCATTTTGGAAAGTTCGACAGGTCCGGATTCATCGTTTTTTATCAGAAAATTGATTTTTTGGAGTGTACCAAAAATGATTCAAAATGTCAATTGGATCGTGCCTCATGTTGAATAACCACTTTTGAAACCCTCACAGTGACCAAAATTACCATTTTTACAGAGCTTTGCTTACTCAAAAGCTTCCATTTTGACCAATTTTAGGCACCGAAATTACTTTAAACACACTTATTATTGTTGAAAAAGTCATAATTTACATCCAACAGTCATTTAGAGTCAAAAGATTAAAAGTTTAAATTTCATCCATGGTGACCATTTTGGGAAAGTTCGACAGGTCCGGAGTCATCGTTTTTCATCAGAAAATTGATTTTTTGGAGTGTACTAAAAATGATTCAAAATTTCAATGGATCGTGCCTCATGTTGAATAACCACTTTTGAAAACCTCACAGTGACCAAAATTGCCATTTTTACAGAGCTTTGCTTAGTCAAAAGCTTCCATTTTGACCAATTCCAGGCACCAAAATGACTTTAAACACACTTATTTTAGTTGAAAAAATCATATTTCACATCCAACAGTCATTGAGAGTCAAAAGATTAAATGTTAAAATTTCATCCATATTGACTATTTTGGGAAAGTTTAACAGGTCCGGAGTCATCGTTTTTCATTAGAGATGTGATTTTTTGGAGTGTACCAAAAATGATTCAAAATGTCAATTGGATCATGCCTCATGTTAAATATCCGCTTTTGAAACCCTCACAGTGACCAAAATTGCCATTTTTACAGAGCTTTTCTTACTCAAAAGCTTCCATTTCGACCAATTTCAGGCACCGAAATGACTTTAAACACACTTATTTTAGTTGAACACGTCATAATTCACATCCAACAGTCATTTAGAGTCAAAAGATTAATAGTTAAAATTTCATCCATGTTGACCATTTTGGGAAAGTTCAACAGGTCCGGAGTCATTGTTTTTTCAGATAATTGATTTTTTGGAGTGTACCAAAAATGATTCAAAATGTCAATTGGATTGTGCCTCATGTTGAATAACCGCTTTTGAAACCCTCACAGTGACCAAAATTGCCATTTTTACAGAGCTTTGCTTACTAAAAACTTCCATTTTGACCAATTTCAGGCACCGAAATGACTTTAAACACACTTATTTTTTTTGAAAAAGTCATAATTTACATCCAACAGTCATTTAGAGTCAAAAGATTAAAGGTTTAAATTTCATCCATGGTGACCATTTTGGGAAAGTTCGACAGGTCCGGAGTCATCGTTTTTCATTAGAGATTTGATTTTTTGGAGTGTACTAAAAATGATTCAAAATGTCAATTGGATCGTGCCTCATGTTGAATAACCACTTTTGAAACCTTCACAGTGACCAAAATTGCCATTTTTACAGAGCTTTGCTTACTCAAAATCTTCCATTTTGACCAATTTCAGGCACCGAAATGACTTTAAACACACTTATTTTAGTTGAACAAGTCATAATTCACATCCAACAGGCATTTAGAGTCAAAAGATTAAACGTTAAAATTTCATCCATGGTGACCATTTTGGGAAAGTTCGACAGCTCCGGAGTCATCGTTTTTCATCAGAAAATTGATTTTTTGGAGTGTACCAAAAATGATTCAAGATGTCGATGGATCGTGCCTCATGTTGAATAACCACTTTTGAAACCTTCACAGTGACCAAAATTGCCATTTTTACAGAGCTTTGCTTACTCAAAAGCTTCCATTTTGACCAATTTCAGGCACCAAAATGACTTTAAACACACTTATTTTAGTTGAAAAAGTCATATTTCACATCCAACGGTCATTTAGATTTAAAAGATTAAATGTTAAAATTTCATCCATGTTGACTATTTTGGGAAAGTTCGACAGGTCCGGAGTCATCGTTTTTCATCAGAAAATTGATTTTTTTTGGACTGTGCCAAATATGATTCAAAATGTCAATTGGATTGTGCCTCATGTGAATACCCACTTTTTAAACACTCACAGTGACCAAAATTCCTATTTTTACAGAGTTTTGCTTACTCAAAAGCTTCAATTTTGTTCAATTTCGGGCACAGAAATGACTTTAAACACACTTATTTTAGTTGAACAAGTCATAATTCACATCCAACAGTCATTTACAGTCAAAAGATTAAATGTTAAAATTTCATCAATATTGACCATTTTGGGAAAGTTCGTCAGGTCCGGAGTCATCGTTTTTCATCAGAAAATTGATTTTTTTTGGACTGTACCAAATATGATTCAAAATGTCGATTGGATTGTGCCTCATGTGAATAACCACTTTTGAAACCCGCACAGTGACCACAATTGCCAGTTTTACAGAGCTTTGCTTACTCAAAAGCTTCCATTTTGACCAATTTCAGGCACCGAAATTACTTTAAACACACTTATTATTGTTGAAAAAGTCATAATTTACATCCAACAGTCATTTAGAGTCAAAAGATTAAAAGTTTAAATTTCATCCATGGTGACCATTTTGGGAAAGTTCGACAGGTCCGGAGTCATCGTTTTTCATCAGAAAATTGATTTTTTGGAGTGTACTAAAAATGATTCAAAATTTCAATGGATCGTGCCTCATGTTGAATAACCACTTTTGAAAACCTCAAAGTGACCAAAATTGCCATTTATACAGAGTTTTGCTTACTCAAAAGCTTCCATTTTGACCAATTTCAGGCACCAAAATGACTTTAAACACACTTATTTTAGTTGAAAAAGTCATATTTCACATCCAACAGTCATTTAGAGTCAAAAGATTAAATGTTAAAATTTCATCCATATGGACCATTTTGGGAAAGTTCGACAGGTCCGGAGTCATCGTTTTTCATCATAAAATTGATTTTTTGGACTGTACCAAAAATGATTCAAAATGTCAATTGGATCGTGCCTCATGTTGAATAACCACTTTTGAAACCCTCACAGTGACCAAAATTGCCATTTTTACAGAGCTTTGCTTAATCAAAAGCTTCCATTTTGACCAATTCCAGGCACCAAAATGACTTTAAACACACTTATTTTAGTTGAAAAAATCATATTTCACATCCAACAGTCATTGAGAGTCAAAAGATTAAATGTTAAAATTTCATCCATATTGACTATTTTGGGAAAGTTTAACAGGTCCGGAGTCATCGTTTTTCATTAGAGATGTGATTTTTTGGAGTGTACCAAAAATGATTCAAAATGTCAATTGGATCATGCCTCATGTTAAATATCCGCTTTTGAAACCCTCACAGTGACCAAAATTGCCATTTTTACAGAGCTTTTCTTACTCAAAAGCTTCCATTTCGACCAATTTCAGGCACCGAAATAACTTTAAACACACTTATTTTAGTTGAACACGTCATAATTCACATCCAACAGTCATTTAGAGTCAAAAGATTAATAGTTAAATTTTCATCCATGTTGACCATTTTGGGAAAGTTCAACAGGTCCGGAGTCATTGTTTTTTCAGATAATTGATTTTTTGGAGTGTACCAAAAATGATTCAAAATGTCAATTGGATTGTGCCTCATGTTGAATAACCGCTTTTGAAACCCTCACAGTGACCAAAATTGCCATTTTTACAGAGCTTTGCTTACTAAAAACTTCCATTTTGACCAATTTCAGGCACCGAAATGACTTTAAACACACTTATTTTAGTTGAACAAGTCATAATTCACATCCAACAGTCATTTAGAGTCAAAAGATTAAAAGTTAAAATTTCATCCATGTTGACCATTTTGGGAAAGTTTGACAGGTCCGGAGTCATCGTTTTTCATTAGAGATTTGATTTTTTGGAGTGTACTAAAAATGATTCAAAATGTCAATTGGATCGTGCCTCATGTTGAATAACCACTTTTGAAACCTTCACAGTGACCAAAATTGCCATTTTTACAGAGCTTTGCTTACTCAAAATCTTCCATTTTGACCAATTTCAGGCACCGAAATGACTTTAAACGCACTTATTTTAGTTGAACAAGTCATAATTCACATCCAACAGGCATTTAGAGTCAAAAGATTAAACGTTAAAATTTCATCCATGGTGACCATTTTGGGAAAGTTCGACAGCTCCGGAGTCATCGTTTTTCATCAGAAAATTGATTTTTTGGAGTGTACCAAAAATGATTCAAGATGTCGATGGATCGTGCCTCATGTTGAATAACCACTTTTGAAACCCTCAAATTGACCAAAATTGCCATTTTTACAGAGCTTTGCTTACTCAAAAGCTTCAATTTTGACCAATTTCAGGCACCGAAATGACTTTAAACACACTTATTTTAGTTGAACAAGTCATAATTCACATCCAACAGTCATTTAGAGTCAAAAGATTAAAAGTTAAAATTTCATCCATGTTGACCATTTTGGGAAAGTTTGACAGGTCCGGAGTCATCGTTTTTCATTAGAGATTTGATTTTTTGGAGTGTACTAAAAATGATTCAAAATGTCAATTGGATCGTGCCTCATGTTGAATAACCACTTTTGAAACCTTCACAGTGACCAAAATTGCCATTTTTACAGAGCTCACAGTGACCACAATTGCCAGTTTTCAGAGCTTTGCTTACTCAAAAGCTTCCATTTTGACCAATTTCAGGCACCGAAATGACTTTAAACGCACCTATTTAGTTGAACAAGTCATAATTCACATCCAACAGTCATTTAGAGTCATAGTTTTTCATCAGAAAATTGATTTTTTGGAGTGTACTAAAAATGATTCAAAATTTCAATGGATCGTGCCTCATGTTGAATAACCACTTTTGAAAACCTCAAAGTGACCAAAATTGCCATTTATACAGAGTTTTGCTTACTCAAAAGCTTCCATTTTGACCAATTTCAGGCACCAAAATGACTTTAAACACACTTATTTTAGTTGAAAAAGTCATATTTCACATCCAACAGTCATTTAGAGTCAAAAGATTAAATGTTAAAATTTCATCCATATGGACCATTTTGGGAAAGTTCGACAGGTCCGGAGTCATCGTTTTTCATCATAAAATTGATTTTTTGGACTGTACCAAAAATGATTCAAAATGTCAATTGGATCATGCCTCATGTTGAATAACCACTTTTGAAACCCTCACAGTGACCAAAATTGCCATTTTAACAGAGCTTTGCTTAATCAAAAGCTTCCATTTTGACCAATTCCAGGCACCAAAATGACTTTAAACACACTTATTTTAGTTGAAAAAATCATATTTCACATCCAACAGTCATTGAGAGTCAAAAGATTAAATGTTAAAATTTCATCCATATTGACCATTTTGGGAAAGTTCAACAGGTCCGGAGTCATCGTTTTTCATTAGAGATGTGATTTTTGGAGTGTACCAAAAATGATTCAAAATGTCAATTGGATCATGCCTCATGTTGAATAACCGCTTTTGAAACCCTCACAGTGACCAAAATTGCCATTTTTACAGAGCTTTGCTTACTAAAAACTTCCATTTTGACCAATTTCAGGCACCGAAATGACTTTAAACACACTTATTTTAGTTGAACAAGTCATAATTCACATCCAACAGTCATTTAGAGTCAAAAGATTAAAAGTTAAAATTTCATCCATGTTGACCATTTTGGGAAAGTTCGACAGGTCCGGAGTCATCGTTTTTCATCAGAAAATTGATTTTTTGGAGTGTACCAAAAATGATTCAAGATGTCGATGGATCGTGCCTCATGTTGAATAACCACTTTTGAAACCCTCAAATTGACCAAAATTGCCATTTTTACAGAGCTTTGCTTACTCAAAAGCTTCCATTTTGACCAATTTCAGGCACCGAAATGACTTTAAACACACTTATTTTAGTTGAACAAGTCATAATTCACATCCAACAGTCATTTAGAGTCAAAAGATTAAAAGTTAAAATTTCATCCATGTTGACCATTTTGGGAAAGTTTGACAGGTCCGGGGTCATCGTTTTTCATTAGAGATTTGATTTTTTGTAGTGTACCAAAAATGATTCAAAATGTCAATTGGATCGTACCTCATGTTGAATAACCACTTTTGAAACCCTCACAGTGACCAAAATTACCATTTTTACAGAGCTTTGCTTACACAAAAGCTTCCATTTTGACCAATTTCAGGCACCGAAATGACTTTAAACACACTTATTTTTGTTGAAAAAGTCATAATTTACATCCAACAGTCATTTAGAGTCAAAAGATTAAAAGTTTAAATTTCATCCATGGTGACCATTTTGGGAAAGTTCGACAGGTCCAGAGTCATCGTTTTTCATCAGAAAATTGATTTTTTGGAGTGTACCAAAAATGATTCGGAATGTCAATGGATCAAGCGTCATGTTGAAAAACCACTTTTGAAACCCTCAAAGTGACCAAAATTGCCATTTATACAGAGTTTTGCTTACTCAAAAGCTTCCATTTTGACCAATTTCAGGCACCGAAATGACTTTAAACACACTTATTTTAGTTGAAAAAGTCATATTTCACATCCAACAGTCATTTAGAGTCAAAAGATTAAATGTTAAAATTTCATCCATATTGACCATTTTGGGAAAGTTCGACAGGTCCGGAGTCATCGTTTTTCATCAGAAAATTGATTTTTTTGTAGTGTACCAAAAATTATTCAAAATGTCAATTGGATCGTGCCTCATGTTGAATAACCACTTTTGAAACCCTCACAGTGACCAAAATTACCATTTTTACAGAGCTTTGCTTACTCAAAAGCTTCCATTTTGACCAATTTCAGGCACCGAAATGACTTTAAACACACTTATTTTTGTTGAAAAAGTCATAATTTACATCCAACAGTCATTTAGAGTCAAAAGATTAAAAGTTTAAATTTCATCCATGGTGACCATTTTGGGAAAGTTCGACAGGTCCGGAGTCATCGTTTTTCATCAGAAAATTGATTTTTTGGACTGTACCAAATATGATTCAAAATGTCAATTGGATTGTGCCTCATGTGAATAACCACTTTTTAAACACTCATAGTGACCAAAATTGCCATTTTTACAGAGTTTTGCTTACTCAAAAGCTTCAATTTTGTTCAATTTCAGGCACAGAAATGACTTTAAACACACTTATTTTAGTTGAACAAGTCATAATTCACATCCAACAGTCATTTACAGTCAAAAGATTAAATGTTAAAATGTCATCAATATTGACCATTTTGGGAAAGTTCGTCAGGTCCGGAGTCATCGTTTTTCATCAGAAAATTGATTTTTTTTGGACTGTACCAAATATGATTCAAAATGTCAATTGGATTGTGCCTCATGTGAATAACCACTTTTGAAACCCTCACAGTGACCAAAATTACCATTTTTACAGAGCTTTGCTTACTCAAAAGCTTCCATTTTGACCAATTTCAGGCACCAAAATTACTTTAAACACACTTATTTTTGTTGAAAAAGTCATAATTTACATCCAACAGTCATTTAGAGTCAAAAGATTAAAAGTTTAAATTTCATCCATGGTGACCATTTTGGGAAAGTTCGACAGGTCCGGAGTCATCGTTTTTCATCAGAAAATTGATTTTTTGGAGTGTACTAAAAATGTACAAAATGTCAATGGATCGTGCCTCATGTTGAATAACCACTTTTGAAACCCTCACAGTGACCAAAATTACCATTTTTACAGAGCTTTGCTTACTCAAAAGCTTCCATTTTGACCAATTTCAGGCACCGAAATGACTTTAAACACACTTATTTTTGTTGAAAAAGTCATAATTTACATCCAACAGTCATTTAGAGTCAAAAGATTAAAAGTTTAAATTTCATCCATGGTGACAATTTTGGGAAAGTTCGACAGGTCCGGAGTCATTGTTTTTCATCAGAAAATTGATTTTTTGGAGTGTACCAAAAATGATTCAAAATGTCAATGGATCGTGCCTCATGTTGAAAAACCACTTTTGAAACCCTCAAAGTGACCAAAATTGCCATTTATATCGAGTTTTGCTTACTCAAATCTTCCATTTTGACCAATTTCAGGCACCGAAATGACTTTAAACAAACTTATTTTAGTTGAAAAATTCATATTTCACATCCAACAGTCATTTAGAGTCAAAAGATTCAATGTTAAAATTTCATCAATATTGACCATTTTGGGAAAGTTCGTCAGGTCCGGAGTCATCGTTTTTCATCAGAAAATTGTTTTTTTTTGGACTGTACCAAATATGATTCAAAATGTCAATTGGATTGTGCCTCATGCGAATAACCACTTTTGAAACCCTCACAGTGACCACAATTGCCAGTTTTACAGAGCTTTGCTTACTCAAAAGCTTCCATTTTGACCAATTTCAGGCACCGAAATGACTTTAAACGCACCTATTTTAGTTGAACAAGTCATAATTCACATCCAACAGTCATTTAGAGTCAAAAGATTAAAAGTTAAAATTTCATCCATGTTGTCCATTTTGGGAAAGTTCGACAGGTCCGGATTCATCGTTTTTCATCAGAAAATTGATTTTTTGGAGTGTACCAAAATTGATTCAAAATGTCAATTGGATCGTGCCTCATGTTGAATAACCACTTTTGAAACCCTCACAGTGACCAAAATTACCATTTTTACAGAGCTTTGCTTACTCAAAAGCTTCCATTTTGACCAATTTCAGGCACCGAAATTACTTTAAACACACTTATTTTTGTTGAAAAAGTCATAATTTACATCCAACAGTCATTTAGAGTCAAAAGATTAAAAGTTTAAATTTCATCCATGGTGACCATTTTGGGAAAGTTCGACAGGTCCGGAGTCATCGTTTTTCATCAGAAAATTGATTTTTTGGAGTGTACTAAAAATGTACAAAATGTCAATGGATCGTGCCTCATGTTGAATAACCACTTTTGAAACCCTCAAAGTGACCAAAATAGCCATTTATACAGAGTTTTGCTTGCTCAAAAGCTTCCATTTTGACCAATTTCAGGCACCGAAATGACTTTAAACACACTTATTTTAGTTGAAAAAGTCATATTTCACCTCCAACAGTCATTTAGAGTCAAAAGATTAAATGTTAAAATTTCATCCATATTGACCATTTTGGGAAAGTTCGACAGGTCCGGAGTCATCGTTTTTCATCATAAAATTGATTTTTTGGACTGTACCAAAAATGATTCAAAATGTCAATTGGATCGTGCCTCATGTTGAATAACGGCTTTTGAAACCCTCACAGTGACCAAAATTGCCATTTTTACAGAGCTTTGCTTAATCAAATGCTTCCATTTTGACCAATTTCTGGCACCAAAATGACTTTAAACACACTTATTTTAGTTGAAAAAATCATATTTCACACCCAACAGTCATTTAGAGTCAAAAGATTAAATAATACAATTTCATCCATATTGACCATTTTGGGAAAGTTCGACACGTCCGGAGTCATCGTTTTTCATTAGAGATGTGTTTTTTTGGAGTGTACCAAAAATGATTCAAAATGTCAATTGGATCATGCCTCGTGTTAAATAACTGCTTTTGACACCCTCACAGTGACCAAAATTGCCAGTTTTAAAGAGCTTTGCTTACTCAAAAGCTACCATTTTGACCAATTTCAGGCACCAAAATGACTTTAAACGCACTTATTTTTGTTGAAAAAGTCATAATTTACATCCAACAGTCATTTAGAGTCAAAAGATTAAAAGTTTAAATTTCATCCATGGTGACCATTTTGGGAAAGTTCGACAGGTCCAGAGTCATCGTTTTTCATCAGAAAATTGATTTTTTGGAGTGTACCAAAAATGATTCGGAATGTCAATGGATCAAGCGTCATGTTGAAAAACCACTTTTGAAACCCTCAAAGTGACCAAAATTGCCATTTATACAGAGTTTTGCTTACTCAAAAGCTTCCATTTTGACCAATTTCAGGCACCGAAATGACTTTAAACACACTTATTTTAGTTGAAAAAGTCATATTTCACATCCAACAGTCATTTAGAGTCAAAAGATTAAATGTTAAAATTTCATCCATATTGACCATTTTGGGAAAGTTCGACAGGTCCGGAGTCATCGTTTTTCATCAGAAAATTGATTTTTTTGTAGTGTACCAAAAATTATTCAAAATGTCAATTGGATCGTGCCTCATGTTGAATAACCACTTTTGAAACCCTCACAGTGACCAAAATTACCATTTTTACAGAGCTTTGCTTACTCAAAAGCTTCCATTTTGACCAATTTCAGGCACCGAAATGACTTTAAACACACTTATTTTTGTTGAAAAAGTCATAATTTACATCCAACAGTCATTTAGAGTCAAAAGATTAAAAGTTTAAATTTCATCCATGGTGACCATTTTGGGAAAGTTCGACAGGTCCGGAGTCATCGTTTTTCATCAGAAAATTGATTTTTTGGACTGTACCAAATATGATTCAAAATGTCAATTGGATTGTGCCTCATGTGAATAACCACTTTTTAAACACTCATAGTGACCAAAATTGCCATTTTTACAGAGTTTTGCTTACTCAAAAGCTTCAATTTTGTTCAATTTCAGGCACAGAAATGACTTTAAACACACTTATTTTAGTTGAACAAGTCATAATTCACATCCAACAGTCATTTACAGTCAAAAGATTAAATGTTAAAATTTCATCAATATTGACCATTTTGGGAAAGTTCGTCAGGTCCGGAGTCATCGTTTTTCATCAGAAAATTGATTTTTTTTGGACTGTACCAAATATGATTCAAAATGTCAATTGGATTGTGCCTCATGTGAATAACCACTTTTGAAACCCTCACAGTGACCAAAATTACCATTTTTACAGAGCTTTGCTTACTCAAAAGCTTCCATTTTGACCAATTTCAGGCACCGAAATTACTTTAAACACACTTATTTTTGTTGAAAAAGTCATAATTTACATCCAACAGTCATTTAGAGTCAAAAGATTAAAAGTTTAAATTTCATCCATGGTGACCATTTTGGGAAAGTTCGACAGGTCCGGAGTCATCGTTTTTCATCAGAAAATTGATTTTTTGGAGTGTACTAAAAATGTACAAAATGTCAATGGATCGTGCCTCATGTTGAATAACCACTTTTGAAACCCTCACAGTGACCAAAATTACCATTTTTACAGAGCTTTGCTTACTCAAAAGCTTCCATTTTGACCAATTTCAGGCACCGAAATGACTTTAAACACACTTATTTTTGTTGAAAAAGTCATAATTTACATCCAACAGTCATTTAGAGTCAAAAGATTAAAAGTTTAAATTTCATCCATGGTGACCATTTTGGGAAAGTTCGACAGGTCCGGAGTCATTGTTTTTCATCAGAAAATTGATTTTTTGGAGTGTACCAAAAATGATTCAAAATGTCAATGGATCGTGCCTCATGTTGAAAAACCACTTTTGAAACCCTCAAAGTGACCAAAATTGCCATTTATATCGAGTTTTGCTTACTCAAATCTTCCATTTTGACCAATTTCAGGCACCGAAATGACTTTAAACAAACTTATTTTAGTTGAAAAATTCATATTTCACATCCAACAGTCATTTAGAGTCAAAAGATTCAATGTTAAAATGTCATCAATATTGACCATTTTGGGAAAGTTCGTCAGGTCCGGAGTCATCGTTTTTCATCAGAAAATTGTTTTTTTTTGGACTGTACCAAATATGATTCAAAATGTCAATTGGATTGTGCCTCATGCGAATAACCACTTTTGAAACCCTCACAGTGACCACAATTGCCAGTTTTACAGAGCTTTGCTTACTCAAAAGCTTCCATTTTGACCAATTTCAGGCACCGAAATGACTTTAAACGCACCTATTTTAGTTGAACAAGTCATAATTCACATCCAACAGTCATTTAGAGTCAAAAGATTAAAAGTTAAAATTTCATCCATGTTGTCCATTTTGGGAAAGTTCGACAGGTCCGGATTCATCGTTTTTCATCAGAAAATTGATTTTTTGGAGTGTACCAAAATTGATTCAAAATGTCAATTGGATCGTGCCTCATGTTGAATAACCACTTTTGAAACCCTCACAGTGACCAAAATTACCATTTTTACAGAGCTTTGCTTACTCAAAAGCTTCCATTTTGACCAATTTCAGGCACCGAAATTACTTTAAACACACTTATTTTTGTTGAAAAAGTCATAATTTACATCCAACAGTCATTTAGAGTCAAAAGATTAAAAGTTTAAATTTCATCCATGGTGACCATTTTGGGAAAGTTCGACAGGTCCGGAGTCATCGTTTTTCATCAGAAAATTGATTTTTTGGAGTGTACTAAAAATGTACAAAATGTCAATGGATCGTGCCTCATGTTGAATAACCACTTTTGAAACCCTCAAAGTGACCAAAATAGCCATTTATACAGAGTTTTGCTTGCTCAAAAGCTTCCATTTTGACCAATTTCAGGCACCGAAATGACTTTAAACACACTTATTTTAGTTGAAAAAGTCATATTTCACCTCCAACAGTCATTTAGAGTCAAAAGATTAAATGTTAAAATTTCATCCATATTGACCATTTTGGGAAAGTTCGACAGGTCCGGAGTCATCGTTTTTCATCATAAAATTGATTTTTTGGACTGTACCAAAAATGATTCAAAATGTCAATTGGATCGTGCCTCATGTTGAATAACGGCTTTTGAAACCCTCACAGTGACCAAAATTGCCATTTTTACAGAGCTTTGCTTAATCAAATGCTTCCATTTTGACCAATTTCTGGCACCAAAATGACTTTAAACACACTTATTTTAGTTGAAAAAATCATATTTCACACCCAACAGTCATTTAGAGTCAAAAGATTAAATAATACAATTTCATCCATATTGACCATTTTGGGAAAGTTCGACACGTCCGGAGTCATCGTTTTTCATTAGAGATGTGTTTTTTTGGAGTGTACCAAAAATGATTCAAAATGTCAATTGGATCATGCCTCGTGTTAAATAACCGCTTTTGACACCCTCACAGTGACCAAAATTGCCAGTTTTAAAGAGCTTTGCTTACTCAAAAGCTACCATTTTGACCAATTTCAGGCACCAAAATGACTTTAAACGCACCTATTTTAGTTGAACACGTCATAATTCACATCCAACAGTCATTTAGAGTCAAAAGATTAATAGTTAAAATTTCATCCATGTTGACCATTTTGGGAAAGTTCGACAGGTCCGGAGTCATCGTTTTTTCAGATAATTGATTTTTTGGAGTGTACCAAAAATGATTCAAAATGTCAATTGGATCGTGCCTCATGTTGAATAACCGCTTTTGAAACCCTCACAGTGACCAAAATTGCCATTTTTACAGAGCTTTGCTTACTCAAAACTTCCTTTTTGACCAATTTCAGGCACCGAAATGACTTTAAACACACTTATTTTTTTTTAAAAAGTCATAATTTACATCCAACAGTCATTTAGAGTCAAAAAATTAAAGGTTTAAATTTCATCCATGGTGGCCATTTTGGGAAAGTTCGACTGGTCCGGAGTCATCGTTTTTCATCAGAAAATTGATTTTTTGGAGTGTACCAAAAATGATTCATGATGTCAATGGATCGTGCCTCATGTTGAATAACCACTTTTGAAACCCTCAAATTGACCAAAATTGCCATTTTTACAGAGCTTTGCTTAATCAAAAGCTTCAATTTTGACCAATTTCAGGCACCAAAATGACTTTAAACACACTTATTTTAGTTGAAAAAGTCATATTTCACATCCAACAGTCATTTAGAGTCAAAAGATTAAATGTTAAAATTGCATCCATATTGACCATTTTGGGAAAGTTCGACAGGTCCGGAGTCATCGTTTTTCATTAGAGATGTGATTTTTTGGAGTGTACCAAAAATGATTCAAAATGTCAATTGGATCATGCCTCATGTTAAATAACCGCTTTTGAAACCCTCGCAGTGACCAAAATTGCCATTTTTACAGAGCTTTGTTTACTCAAAAGCTTCCATTTCGACCAATTTCAGGCACCGAAATGACTTTAAATACACTTATTTTAGATGAACAAGTCATAATACACATCCAACAGTCATTTAGAGTTAAAAGATTAAAAGTTAAAATTTCATCCATGTTGACCATTTTGGGAAAGTTCGACAGGTCCGGAGTCATCGTTTTTCATCAGAAAATTGATTTTTTGGAGTGTACCAAAAATGATTCAAAATGTCAATGGATCGTGCCTCATGTTGAATAACCGCTTTTGAAACCCTCACAGTGACCAAAATTGCCATTTTTACAGAGCTTTGTTTACTCAAAAGCTTCCATTTTGACCAATTGCAGGCACCAAAATGACTTTAAACACACTTATTTTAGTTGAAAAAGTCATATTTCACATCCAACAGTCATTTAGAGTCAAAAGATTAAATGTTAAAATTTCATCCAAATTGACCATTTTGGGAAAGTTCGACAGGTCCGAGTCATCGTTTTTCATTAGAGATGTGATTTTTTGGAGTGTACCAAAAATGATTCAAAATGTCAATTGGATCATGCCTCATGTTGAATAACCGCTTTTGAAACCCTCACAGTGACCAAAATTGCCATTTTTACAGAGCTTTGCTTACTCAAAAGCTTCCATTTTGACCAATTTCAGGCACCGAAATGACTTTAAACACACTTATTTTAGTTGAACAAGTCATATTTCACATCCAACAGTCATTTAGAGTCAAAAGATTAAATGTTAAAATTTCATCCACGTTGACCATTTTGGGAAAGTTCGACAGGTCCGGAGTCATCGTTTTTCATCAGATAATTGATTTTTTGGAGTGTACCAAAAATGATTCAAAATGTCAATTGGATCATGCCTCATGTTGAATAACCACTTTTGAAACCCTCACAGTGACCAAAATTGCCATTTTTACAGAGCTTTGCTTACTCAAAAGCTTCCATTTTGACCAATTTCAGGCACCGGAATGACTTTAAACACACTTATTTTAGTTGAACAAGTCATATTTCACATCCAACAGTCATTTAGAGTCAAAAGATTAAAAGTTAAAATTTCATCCATGTTGACCATTTTGGGAAAGTTTGACAGGTCCGGAGTCATCGTTTTTCATCAGATAATTGATTTTTTGGAGTGTACCAAAAATGATTCAAAATGTCAATTGGATCGTGCCCCATGTTAAATAACCACTTTTTAAACACTCATAGTGACCAAAATTGCCATTTTTACAGAGTTTTGCTTACTCAAAAGCTTCAATTTTGTTCAATTTCGGGCACAGAAATGACTTTAAACACACTTATTTTAGTTGAACAAGTCATAATTCACATCCAACAGTCATTTACAGTCAAAAGATTAAATGTTAAAATTTCATCCATATTGACCATTTTGGGAAAGTTCGTCAGGTCCGGAGTCATCGTTTTTCATCAGAAAATTGATTTTTTGGAGTATACCAAAAATGATTCAAAATGCCAATTGGATCGTGCCTCATGTTGAATAACCACTTTTGAAACCCTCACAGTGAAAAAAATTGCCATTTTTACAGTTTTGCTTAATCAAAAGCTTCCATTTTGACCAGTTTCAGGCTTCGAAATGACTTTAAACACACTTATTTTAATTGAAAAAGTCATATTTCACACCCAACACTCATTTGGAGTCTAAAGATTAAAAGTTAAAATTGCATCCATGTTGACCATTTTGGGAAAGCTCGACAGATCCGGAGTCATCGTTTTTTCAGATAATTGATTTTTTGGAGAGTACCAAAAATGATTCAAAATGTCAATTGGATCGTACCTCATGTTGAATAACCGCTTTTGAAACCCTCACAGTGACCAAAATTGCCATTTTTACAGAGCTTTGCTTACTCAAAAGCTTCCATTTTGACCAATTTCAGGCACCGAAATGACTTTAAACACACTTATTTTTGTTGAAAAAGTCATAATTTACATCCAACAGTCATTTAGAGTCAAAAGATTAAAAGTTTAAATTTCATCCATGGTGACCATTTTGGGAAAGTTCGACAGGCCCAGAGTCATTGTTTTTCATCAGAAAATTGATTTTTTGGAGTGTACCAAAAATGATTCAAAATGTCAATGGATCGTGCCTCATGTTGAAAAACCACTTTTGAAACCCTCAAAGTGACCAAAATTGCCATTTATACCGAGTTTTGCTTACTCAAATCTTCCATTTTTACCAATTTCAGGCACCGAAATGACTTTAAACAAACTTATTTTAGTTGAACAAGTCATGATTCACATCCAACAGTCATTTACAGTCAAAAGATTAAATGTTAAAATTTCATCAATATTGACCATTTTGGGAAAGTTCGTCAGGTCCGGAGTCATCGTTTTTCATCAGAAAATTGATTTTTTTTGGACTGTACCAAATATGATTCAAAATGTCAATTGGATTGTGCCTCATGTGAATAACCACTTTTGAAACCCTCACAGTGACCACAATTGCCAGTTTTACAGAGCTTTGCTTACTCAAAAGCTTCCATTTTGACCAATTTCAGGCACAGAAATTACTTTAAACACACTTATTTTTGTTGAAAAAGTCATAATTTACATCCAACAGTCATTTAGAGTCAAAAGATTAAAAGTTTAAATTTCATCCATGGTGACCATTTTGGGAAAGTTCGACAGGTCCGGAGTCATCGTTTTTCATCAGAAAACTGATATTTTGGAGTGTACTAAAAATGTACAAAATGTCAATGGATCGTGCCTCATGTTGAATAACCACTTTTGAAACCCTCAAAGTGACCAAAATAGCCATTTATACAGAGTTTTGCTTGCTCAAAAGCTTCCATTTTGACCAATTTCAGGCACCGAAATGACTTTAAACACACTTATTTTAGTTGAAAAAGTCATATTTCACATCCAACAGTCGTTTAGAGTCAAAAGATTAAATGTTCAAATTTCATCCATATTGACCATTTTGGGAAAGTTCGACAGGTCCGGAGTCATCGTTTTTCATCATAAAATTGATTTTTTGGACTGTACCAAAAATGATTCAAAATGTCAATTGGATCGTGCCTCATGTTGAATAACCACTTTTGAAACCCTCAAATTGACCAAAATTGCCATTTTTACAGAGCTTTGCTTAATCAAAAGCTTCCATTTTGACCAATTTCAGGCACCAAAATGACTTTAAACACACTTATTTTAGTTGAAAAAGTCATATTTCACATCCAACAGTCATTTAGAGTGAAAAGATTAAATGTTAAAATTTCATCCATATTGACCATTTTGGGAAAGTTCGTCAGGTCCGGAGTCATCGTTTTTCATCAGAAAATTGATTTTTTGGAGTGTACCAAAAATGATTCAAAATGCCAATTGGATCGTACCTCATGTTGAATAATCACTTTTGAAACCCTCACAGTGAAATTTTTTTCCATTTTTACAGTTTTGCTTAATCAAAAGCTTCCATTTTGACCAATTTCAGGCTTCGAAATGACTTTAAACACACTTATTTTAATTGAAAAAGTCATATTTCACACCCAACAGTCATTTGGAGTCTAAAGATTAAAAGTTAAAATTTCATTCATGTTGACCATTTTGGGAAAGCTCGACAGATCCGGAGTCATCGTTTTTTCAGATAATTGATTTTTTGGAGAGTACCAAAAATGATTCAAAATGTCAATTGGATCGTACCTCATGTTGAATAACCGCTTTTGAAACCCTCACAGTGACCAAAATTGCCATTTTTACAGAGCTTTGCTTACTCAAAAGCTTCCATTTTGACCAATTTCAGGCACCGAAATGACTTTAAACACACTTATTTTAGATGAACAAGTCATAATTCACATCCAACAGTCATTTAGAGTCAAAAGATTAAAAGTTAAAATTTCATCCATGTTGACCATTTTGGGAAAGTTCGACAGGTCCGGAGTCATCGTTTTTCATTTGAGATTTGATTTTTTGGAGTGTACTAAAAATGATTCAAAATGTCAATTGGATCGTGCCTCATGTTGAATAACCACTTTTGAAACCTTCACAGTGACCAAAATTGCCATTTTTACAGAGCTTTGCTTACTCAAAATCTTCCATTTTGACCAATTTCAGGCACCGAAATGACTTTAAACACACTTATTTTAGTTGAACAAGTCATAATTCACATCCAACAGGCATTTAGAGTCAAAAGATTAAACATTAAAATGTCATCCATGTTGACCATTTTGGGAAAGCTCGACAGGTCCCGGAGTCATCGTTTTTTCAGATAATTGATTTTTTGGAATGTACCAAAAATTATTCTAAATGTCGATTGGATCGTGCCTCATGTTGAATAACCGCTTTTGAAACCTCACAGTGACCAAAATTGCCATTTTTACAGAGCTTTGCTTACTCAAAAGCTTCCATTTCGACCAATTTCAGGCACAGAAATGACTTTAAACACACTTATTTTAGTTGAACAAGTCATAATTCACATCCAACAGTCATTTACAGTCAAAAAATTAAATGTTAAAATTTCATCCATATTGACCATTTTGGGAACGTTCGGCAGGTCCGGAGTCATCGTTTTTCATCAGAAAATTGATTTTTTGGACTGTACCAAATATGATTCAAAATGTCAATTGAATTGCGCCTCATGTGAATAACCACTTTTGAAACCCTCACAGTGACCACAATTGCCAGTTTTCAGAGCTTTGCTTACTCAAAAGCTTCCATTTTGACCAATTTCAGGCACCGAAATGACTTTAAACGCACCTATTTAGTTGAACAAGTCATAATTCACATTCAACAGTCATTTAGAGTCAAAAGATTAAAAGTTAAAATTTCATCCATGTTGACCATTTTGGGAAAGTTCGACAGGTCCGGAGTCATCGTTTTTCATCAGAAAATTGATTTTTTGTAGTGTACCAAAAATGATTCAAAATGTCAATTGGATCGTACCTCATGTTGAATACCCACTTTTGAAACCCTCACAGTGACCAAAATTACCATTTTTACAGAGCTTTGCTTACACAAAAGCTTCCATTTTGACCAATTTCAGGCACCGAAATGACTTTAAACACACTTATTTTTGTTGAAAAAGTCATAATTTACATCCAACAGTCATTTAGAGTCAAAAGATTAAAAGTTTAAATTTCATCCATGGTGACCATTTTGGGAAAGTTCGACAGGTCCGGAGTCATCGTTTTTCATCAGAAAATTGATTTTTTGGAGTGTACCAAAAATGATTCGAAATGTCAATGGATCAAGCCTCATGTTGAAAAACCACTTTTGAAACCCTCAAAGTGACCAAAATTGCCATTTATACAGAGTTTTGCTTACTCAAAAGCTTCCATTTTGACCAATTTCAGGCACCGAAATGACTTTAAACACACTTATTTTAGTTGAAAAAGTCATATTTCACATCCAACAGTCATTTAGAGTCAAAAGATTAAATGTTAAAATTTCATCCATATTGACCATTTTGGGAAAGTTCGACAGGTCCGGAGTCATCGTTTTTCAATAGAAAATAGATTTTTTGTAGTGTACCAAAAGTGATTCAAAATGTCAATTGGATCGTGCCTCATGTTGAATAACCACTTTTGAAACCCTCACAGTGACCAAAATTACCATTTTTACAGAGCTTTGATTACTCAAAAGCTTCCATTTTGACCAATTTCAGGCACCGAAATGACTTTAAACACACTTATTTTTGTTGAAAAAGTCATAATTTACTCCAACAGTCATTTAGAGTCAAAAGATTAAAAGTTTAAATTTCATCCATGGTGACCATTTTGGGAAAGTTCGACAGGTCCGGAGTCATTGTTTTTCATCAGAAAATTGATTTTTTGGAGTGTACCAAAAATGATTCAAAATGTCAATTGGATTGTGCCTCATGTGAATAACCACTTTTTAAACACTCATAGTGACCAAAATTGCCATTTTTACAGAGTTTTGCTTACTCAAAAGCTTCAATTTTGTTCAATTTCAGGCACAGAAATGACTTTAAACACACTTATTTTAGTTGAACAAGTCATAATTCACATCCAACAGTCATTTACAGTCAAAAGATTAAATGTTAAAATTTCATCAATATTGACCATTTTGGGAAAGTTCGTCAGGTCCGGAGTCATCGTTTTTCATCAGAAAATTGATTTTTTTTGGACTGTACCAAATATGATTCAAAATGTCAATTGGATTGTGCCTCATGTGAATAACCACTTTTGAAACCCTCACAGTGACCACAATTGCCAGTTTTACAGAGCTTTGCTTACTCAAAAGCTTCCATTTTGACCAATTTCAGGCACCGAAATGACTTTAAACGCACCTATTTTTTGTTGAACAAGTCATAATTCACATCCAACAGTCATTTAGAGTCAAAAGATGACAAGTTAAAATTTCATTCATGTTGTCCATTTTGGGAAAGTTCGACAGGTCCGGAGTCATCGTTTTTCATCAGAAAATTGATTTTTTTTGGACTGTACCAAATATGATTCAAAATGTCAATTGGATTGTGCCTCATGTGAATAACCACTTTTGAAACCCTCACAGTGACCAAAATTGTAATTTTTACAGAGCTTTGTTTACTCAAAAGCTTCCATTTCGACCAATTTCAGGCACCGAAATGACTTTAAATACACTTATTTTAGTTGAACAAGTCATAATACACATCCAACAGTCATTTAGAGTTAAAAGATTAAAAGTTAAAATTTCTTCCATGTTGACCATTTTGGGAAAGTTCGACAGGTCCGGAGTCATCGTTTTTCATCAGAAAAATTAATTTTTTGGACTGTACCAAATATGATTCAAAATGTCAATTGGATTGTGACTCATGTGAATAACCTCTTTTGAAACCCTCACAGTGACCAAAATTGCCAGTTTTAAAGAGCTTTGCTTACTCAAAAGCTACCATTTTTACCAATTTCAGGCACCGAAATGACTTTAAACGCACCTATTTTAGTTGAACACGTCATAATTCACATCCAACAGTCATTTAGAGTCAAAAGATTAATAGTTAAAATTTCATCCATGTTGACCATTTTGGGAAAGTTCGACATCGTCAGTCATTTAGAGTCAAAAGATTAAAGGTTTAAATTTCATCCATGGTGACCATTTTGGGAAAGTTCGACAGGTCGGGAGTCATCGTTTTTCATCAGAAAATTTATTTTTTGGAGTGTACCAAAAATGATTCAAGATGTCAATGGATCGTGCCTCATGTTGAATAACCACTTTTGAAACCCTCAAATTGACCAAAATTGCCATTTTTACAGAGCTTTGCTTAATCAAAAGCTTCCATTTTGACCAATTTCAGGCACCAAAATGACTTTAAACACACTTATTTTAGTTGAAAAAGTCATATTTCACATCCAACAGTCATTTAGAGTCAAAAGATTAAATGTTAAAATTTCATCCATATTGACCGTTTTGGGAAAGTTCGACAGGTCCGGAGTCATCGTTTTTCATTAGAGATGTGATTTTTTGGAGTGTACCAAAAATGATTAAAAATGTCAATTGGATCATGCCTCATGTTAAATAACCGCTTTTGAAACCCTCACAGTGACCAAAATTGCCATTTTTACAGAGCTTTGTTTACTCAAAAGCTTCCATTTTGACCAATTTCAGGCACTAAAATGACTTTAAATACACTTATTTTAGTTGAACAAGTCATAATACACATCCAACAGTCATTTAGAGTTAAAAGATTAAAAGTTAAAATTTCATCCATGTTGACCATTTTGGGAAAGTTCGACAGGTCCGGAGTCATCGTTTTTCATCAGAAAATAAAAATATTTGGACTGTACCAAATATGATTCAAAATGTCAATTGGATTGTGACTCATGTGAATAACCTCTTTTGAAACGTTCACAGTGACCAAAAAATAATTCACATCCAACAGCCATTTAGAGTCAAAAGATTAAAAGTTAAAATTTCATCCATGTTGACCATTTTGGGAAAGTTCGACAGGTCCGGAGTCATCGTTTTTCATCAGAAAATTGATTTTTTGGAGTGTACCAAAAATGATTCAAAATGTCAATTGGATCGTGCCTCATGTTGAATAACCACTTTTGAAACACTCACAGTGACCAAAATTGCCATTTTCACAGAGTTGTGCTT
Source organism: Lissotriton helveticus (assembly GCF_964261635.1). Classification (NCBI taxonomy): domain Eukaryota; kingdom Metazoa; phylum Chordata; class Amphibia; order Caudata; family Salamandridae; genus Lissotriton; species Lissotriton helveticus. The sequence continues at coordinate 342,115,059 of NC_136072.1, forward strand.
ACTCAAAAGCTTCCATTTTGACCAATTTCAGGCACCGAAATGACTTTAAACACACTTATTTTAGTTGAAAAAGTCATAATTCACATCCAACAGTCATTTAGAGTCAAAAGATTAAAAGTTAAAATTTCATCCATGTTGACCATATTGGGAAAGTTCGACAGGTGCGGAGTCATCGTTTTTCATCAGAAAATTGTTTTTTTTTGGACTGTACCAAATATGATTCAAAATGTCAATTGGATTGTGCCTCATGTGAATAACCACTTTTGAAACCCTCAAAGTGACCAAAATTACCATTTATACAGAGTTTTGCTTACTCAAAAGCTTCCATTTTGACCAATTTCAGGCACCGAAATGACTTTAAACACACTTATTTTAGTTGAAAAAATCATATTTCACATCCAACAGTCATTTAGAGTCAAAAGATTAAATGTTAACATTTCATCCATGTTGACCATTTTGGGAAAGTTCGACAGGTCCGGAGTCATCGTTTTTCATCAGAAAATTGATTTTTTGGAGTGTACCAAAAATGATTCAAAATGTCAATTGGATCGTGCCCCATGTTAAATAACCACTTTTTAAACACTCATAGTGACCAAAATTGCCATTTTTACAGAGTTTTGCTTACTCAAAAGCTTCAATTTTGTTCAATTTCGGGCACAGAAATGACTTTAAAGACACTTATTTTAGTTGAACAAGTCATAATTCACATCCAACAGTCATTTACAGTCAAAAGATTAAATGTTAAAATTTCATCCATATTGACCATTTTGGGAAAGTTCGTCAGGTCCGGAGTCATCGTTTTTCATCAGAAAATTGATTTTTTGGAGTGTACCAAAAATGATTCAAAATGCCAATTGGATCGTGCCTCATGTTGAATAATCACTTTTGAAACCCTCACAGTGAAAAAAATTGCCATTTTTACAGTTTTGCTTAATCAAAAGCTTCCATTTTGACCAATTTCAGGCTTCGAAATGACTTTAAACACACTTATTTTAATTGAAAAAGTCATATTTCACACCCAACAGTCATTTGGAGTCTAAAGATTAAAAGTTAAAATTTCATTCATGTTGACCATTTTGGGAAAGCTCGACAGATCCGGAGTCATCGTTTTTCAGATAATTGATTTTTTGGAGAGTACCAAAAATGATTCAAAATGTCAATTGGATCGTACCTCATGTTGAATAACCGCTTTTGAAACCCTCACAGTGACCAAAATTGCCATTTTTACAGAGCTTTGCTTACTCAAAAGCTTCCATTTTGACCAATTTCAGGCACCGAAATGACTTTAAACACACTTATTTCAGATGAACCAGTCATAATTCACATCCAACAGTCATTTAGAGTCAAAAGATTAAAAGTAAAAATTTCATCCATGTTGACCATTTTGGGAAAGTTCGACAGGTCCGGAGTCATCGTTTTTCATTTGAGATTTGATTTTTTGGAGTGTACTAAAAATGATTCAAAATGTCAATTGGATCGTGCCTCATGTTGAATAACCACTTTTGAAACCTTCACAGTGACCAAAATTGCCATTTTTACAGAGTTTTGCTTACTCAAAATCTTCCATTTTGACCAATTTCAGGCACCGAAATGACTTTAAACACACTTATTTTAGTTGAACAAGTCATAATTCACATCTAACAGGCATTTAGAGTCAAAAGATTAAACATTAAAATGTCATCCATGTTGACCATTTTGGGAAAGCTCAACAGGTCCCGGAGTCATCGTTTTTTCAGATAATTGATTTTTTGGAATGTACCAAAAATTATTCTAAATGTCGATTGGATCGTGCCTCATGTTGAATAACCGCTTTTGAAACCCTCACAGTGACCAAAATTGCCATTTTTACAGAGCTTTGCTTACTCAAAAGCTTCCATTTCGACCAATTTCAGGCACAGAAATGACTTTAAACACACTTATTTTAGTTGAACAAGTCATAATTCACATCCAACAGTCATTTACAGTCAAAAAATTAAATGTTAAAATTTCATCCATATTGACCATTTTGGGAACGTTCGGCAGGTCCGGAGTCATCGTTTTTCATCAGAAAATGGATTTTTTGGACTGTACCAAATATGATTCAAAATGTCAATTGAATTGCGCCTCATGTGAATAACCACTTTTGAAACCCTCACAGTGACCACAATTGCCAGTTTTCAGAGCTTTGCTTACTCAAAAGCTTCCATTTTGACCAATTTCAGGCACCGAAATGACTTTAAACGCACCTATTTAGTTGAACAAGTCATAATTCACATCCAACAGTCATTTAGAGTCAAAAGATTAAAAGTTAAAATTTCATCCATGTTGACCATTTTGGGAAAGTTCGACAGGTCCGGAGTCATCGTTTTTCATCAGAAAATTGATTTTTTTGTAGTGTACCAAAAATGATTCAAAATGTCAATTGGATCGTACCTCATGTTGAATAACCACTTTTGAAACCCTCACAGTGACCAAAATTACCATTTTTACAGAGCTTTGCTTACACAAAAGCTTCCATTTTGACCAATTTCAGGCACCGAAATGACTTTAAACACACTTATTTTTGTTGAAAAAGTCATAATTTACATCCAACAGTCATTTAGAGTCAAAAGATTAAAAGTTTAAATTTCATCCATGGTGACCATTTTGGGAAAGTTCGACAGGTCCGGAGTCATCGTTTTTCAATAGAAAATAGATTTTTTTGTAGTGTACCAAAAGTGATTCAAAATGTCAATTGGATCGTGCCTCATGTTGAATAACCACTTTTGAAACCCTCACAGTGACCAAAATTACCATTTTTACAGAGCTTTGCTTACTCAAAAGCTTCCATTTTGACCAATATCAGGCACCGAAATGACTTTAAACACACTTATTTTTGTTGAAAAAGTCATAATTTACTCCAACAGTCATTTAGAGTCAAAAGATTAAAAGTTTAAATTTCATCCATGGTGACCATTTTGGGAAAGTTCGACAGGTCCGGAGTCATTGTTTTTCATCAGAAAATTGATTTTTTGGAGTGTACCAAAAATGATTCAAAATGTCAATTGGATTGTGCCTCATGTGAATAACCACTTTTTAAACACTCATAGTGACCAAAATTGCCATTTTTACAGAGTTTTGCTTACTCAAAAGCTTCAATTTTGTTCAATTTCAGGCACAGAAATGACTTTAAACACACTTATTTTAGTTGAACAAGTCATAATTCACATCCAACAGTCATTTACAGTCAAAAGATTAAATGTTAAAATTTCATCAATATTGACCATTTTGGGAAAGTTCGTCAGGTCCGGAGTCATCGTTTTTCATCAGAAAATAGATTTTTTTTGGACTGTACCAAATATGATTCAAAATGTCAATTGGATTGTGCCTCATGTGAATAACCACTTTTGAAACCCTCACAGTGACCACAATTGCCAGTTTTACAGAGCTTTGCTTACTCAAAAGCTTCCATTTTGACCAATTTCAGGCACCGAAATGACTTTAAACGCACCTATTTTAGTTGAACAAGTCATAATTCACATCCAACAGTCATTTAGAGTCAAAAGATTAAAAGTTAAAATTTCATTCATGTTGTCCATTTTGGGAAAGTTCGACAGGTACTGATTCATCGCTTTTCATCAGAAAATTGATTTTTTGGAGTGTACCAAAAATGATTCAAAATGTCAATTGGATCGTGCCTCATGTTGAATAACCACTTTTGAAACCCTCACAGTGACCAAAATTACCATTTTTACAGAGCTTTGCTTACTCAAAAGCTTCCATTTTGACCAATTTCAGGCACCGAAATTACTCAAAACACACTTATTTTTGTTGAAAAAGTCATAATTTACATCCAACAGTCATTTAGAGTCAAAAGATTAAAAGTTTAAATTTCATCCATGGTGACCATTTTGGGAAAGTTCGACAGGTCCGGAGTCATCGTTTTTCATCAGAAAATTGATTTTTTGGAGTGTACTAAAAATGTACAAAATGTCAACGGATCGTGCCTCATGTTGAATAACCACTTTTGAAACCCTCACAGTGACCAAAATTGCCATTTTTACAGAGCTTTGCTTAATCAAATGCTTCCATTTTGACCAATTTCAGGCACCAAAATGACTTTAAACACACTTATTTTAGTTGAAAAAATCATATTTCACATCCAACAGTCATTTAGAGTCAAAAGATTAAATAATAACATTTCATCCATATTGACCATTTTGGGAAAGTTCGACACGTCCGGAGTCATCGTTTTTCATTAGAGATGTGTTTTTTTGGAGTGTACCAAAAATGATTCAAAATGTCAATTGGATCATGCCTCGTGTTAAATAACCGCTTTTGAAACCCTCACAGTGACCAAAATTGCCATTTTTACAAAGCTTTGATTACTCAAAAGCTTCCATTTCGACCAATTTCAGGCACCGAAATGACTTTAAACACACTTATTTTAGTTGAACAAGTCATTATACACATCCAACAGTCATTTAGAGTTAAAAGATTAAAAGTTAAAATTTCATCCATGTTGACCATTTTGGGAAAGTTCGACAGGTCCGGAGTCATCGTTTTTCATCAGAAAATTTAATTTTTTGGACTGTACCAAATATGATTCAAAATGTCAATTGGATTGTGACTCATGTGAATAACCTCTTTTGAAACCCTCACAGTGACCAAAATTGCCAGTTTTAAAGAGCTTTGCTTACTCAAAAGCTACAATTTTGACCAATTTCAGGCACCGAAATGACTTTAAACACACTTATTTTAGTTGAAAAAATCATATTTCCCATCCAACAGTCATTTAGAGTCAAAAGATTAAAAGTTAAAATTTCATTCATGTTGACCATTTTGGGAAAGCTCGACAGATCCGGAGTCATCGTTTTTTCAGATAATTGATTTTTTGGAGAGTACCAAAAATGATTCAAAATGTCAATTGGATCGTACCTCATGTTGAATAACCACTTTTGAAACCCTCACAGTGACCAAAATTGCCATTTTTACAGTTTTGCTTAATCAAAAGCTTCCATTTTGACCAATTTCAGGCTTCGAAATGACTTTAAACACACTTATTTTAATTGAAAAAGTCATATTTCACACCCAACAGTCATTTGGAGTCTAAAGATTAAAAGTTAAAATTTCATTCATGTTGACCATTTTGGGAAAGCTCGACAGATCCGGAGTCATCGTTTTTTCAGATAATTGATTTTTTGGAGAGTACCAAAAATGATTCAAAATGTCAATTGGATCGTACCTCATGTTGAATAACCGCTTTTGAAACCCTCACAGTGACCAAAATTGCCATTTTTACAGAGCTTTGCTTACTCAAAAGCTTCCATTTTGACCAATTTCAGGCACCGAAATGACTTTAAACACACTTATTTTAGATGAACAAGTCATAATTCACATCCAACAGTCATTTAGAGTCAAAAGATTAAAAGTTAAAATTTCATCCATGTTGACCATTTTGGGAAAGTTCGACAGGTCCGGAGTCATCGTTTTTCATCAGAAAATTGATTTTTTTGTAGTGTACCAAAAATGATTCAAAATGTCAATTGGATCGTACCTCATGTTGAATAACCACTTTTGAAACCCTCACAGTGACCAAAATTACCATTTTTACAGAGCTTTGCTTACACAAAAGCTTCCATTTTGACCAATTTCAGGCACCGAAATGACTTTAAACACACTTATTTTTGTTGAAAAAGTCATAATTTACATCCAACAGTCATTTAGAGTCAAAAGATTAAAAGTTTAAATTTCATCCATGGTGACCATTTTGGGAAAGTTCGACAGGTCCGGAGTCATCGTTTTTCAATAGAAAATAGATTTTTTTGTAGTGTACCAAAAGTGATTCAAAATGTCAATTGGATCGTGCCTCATGTTGAATAACCACTTTTGAAACCCTCACAGTGACCAAAATTACCATTTTTACAGAGCTTTGCTTACTCAAAAGCTTCCATTTTGACCAATATCAGGCACCGAAATGACTTTAAACACACTTATTTTTGTTGAAAAAGTCATAATTTACTCCAACAGTCATTTAGAGTCAAAAGATTAAAAGTTTAAATTTCATCCATGGTGACCATTTTGGGAAAGTTCGACAGGTCCGGAGTCATTGTTTTTCATCAGAAAATTGATTTTTTGGAGTGTACCAAAAATGATTCAAAATGTCAATTGGATTGTGCCTCATGTGAATAACCACTTTTTAAACACTCATAGTGACCAAAATTGCCATTTTTACAGAGTTTTGCTTACTCAAAAGCTTCAATTTTGTTCAATTTCAGGCACAGAAATGACTTTAAACACACTTATTTTAGTTGAACAAGTCATAATTCACATCCAACAGTCATTTACAGTCAAAAGATTAAATGTTAAAATTTCATCAATATTGACCATTTTGGGAAAGTTCGTCAGGTCCGGAGTCATCGTTTTTCATCAGAAAATAGATTTTTTTTGGACTGTACCAAATATGATTCAAAATGTCAATTGGATTGTGCCTCATGTGAATAACCACTTTTGAAACCCTCACAGTGACCACAATTGCCAGTTTTACAGAGCTTTGCTTACTCAAAAGCTTCCATTTTGACCAATTTCAGGCACCGAAATGACTTTAAACGCACCTATTTTAGTTGAACAAGTCATAATTCACATCCAACAGTCATTTAGAGTCAAAAGATTAAAAGTTAAAATTTCATTCATGTTGTCCATTTTGGGAAAGTTCGACAGGTACTGATTCATCGCTTTTCATCAGAAAATTGATTTTTTGGAGTGTACCAAAAATGATTCAAAATGTCAATTGGATCGTGCCTCATGTTGAATAACCACTTTTGAAACCCTCACAGTGACCAAAATTACCATTTTTACAGAGCTTTGCTTACTCAAAAGCTTCCATTTTGACCAATTTCAGGCACCGAAATTACTCAAAACACACTTATTTTTGTTGAAAAAGTCATAATTTACATCCAACAGTCATTTAGAGTCAAAAGATTAAAAGTTTAAATTTCATCCATGGTGACCATTTTGGGAAAGTTCGACAGGTCCGGAGTCATCGTTTTTCATCAGAAAATTGATTTTTTGGAGTGTACTAAAAATGTACAAAATGTCAACGGATCGTGCCTCATGTTGAATAACCACTTTTGAAACCCTCACAGTGACCAAAATTGCCATTTTTACAGAGCTTTGCTTAATCAAATGCTTCCATTTTGACCAATTTCAGGCACCAAAATGACTTTAAACACACTTATTTTAGTTGAAAAAATCATATTTCACATCCAACAGTCATTTAGAGTCAAAAGATTAAATAATAACATTTCATCCATATTGACCATTTTGGGAAAGTTCGACACGTCCGGAGTCATCGTTTTTCATTAGAGATGTGTTTTTTTGGAGTGTACCAAAAATGATTCAAAATGTCAATTGGATCATGCCTCGTGTTAAATAACCGCTTTTGAAACCCTCACAGTGACCAAAATTGCCATTTTTACAAAGCTTTGATTACTCAAAAGCTTCCATTTCGACCAATTTCAGGCACCGAAATGACTTTAAACACACTTATTTTAGTTGAACAAGTCATTATACACATCCAACAGTCATTTAGAGTTAAAAGATTAAAAGTTAAAATTTCATCCATGTTGACCATTTTGGGAAAGTTCGACAGGTCCGGAGTCATCGTTTTTCATCAGAAAATTTAATTTTTTGGACTGTACCAAATATGATTCAAAATGTCAATTGGATTGTGACTCATGTGAATAACCTCTTTTGAAACCCTCACAGTGACCAAAATTGCCAGTTTTAAAGAGCTTTGCTTACTCAAAAGCTACCATTTTGACCAATTTCAGGCACCGAAATGACTTTAAACACACTTATTTTAGTTGAAAAAATCATATTTCCCATCCAACAGTCATTTAGAGTCAAAAGATTAAAAGTTAAAATTTCATTCATGTTGACCATTTTGGGAAAGCTCGACAGATCCGGAGTCATCGTTTTTTCAGATAATTGATTTTTTGGAGAGTACCAAAAATGATTCAAAATGTCAATTGGATCGTACCTCATGTTGAATAACCACTTTTGAAACCCTCACAGTGACCAAAATTGCCATTTTTACAGTTTTGCTTAATCAAAAGCTTCCATTTTGACCAATTTCAGGCTTCGAAATGACTTTAAACACACTTATTTTAATTGAAAAAGTCATATTTCACACCCAACAGTCATTTGGAGTCTAAAGATTAAAAGTTAAAATTTCATTCATGTTGACCATTTTGGGAAAGCTCGACAGATCCGGAGTCATCGTTTTTTCAGATAATTGATTTTTTGGAGAGTACCAAAAATGATTCAAAATGTCAATTGGATCGTACCTCATGTTGAATAACCGCTTTTGAAACCCTCACAGTGACCAAAATTGCCATTTTTACAGAGCTTTGCTTACTCAAAAGCTTCCATTTTGACCAATTTCAGGCACCGAAATGACTTTAAACACACTTATTTTAGATGAACAAGTCATAATTCACATCCAACAGTCATTTAGAGTCAAAAGATTAAAAGTTAAAATTTCATCCATGTTGACCATTTTGGGAAAGTTCGACAGGTCCGGAGTCATCGTTTTTCATTTGAGATTTGATTTTTTGGAGTGTACTAAAAATGATTCAAAATGTCAATTGGATCGTGCCTCATGTTGAATAACCACTTTTGAAACCTTCACAGTGACCAAAATTGCCATTTTTACAGAGCTTTGCTTACTCAAAATCTTCCATTTTGACCAATTTCAGGCACCGAAATGACTTTAAACACACTTATTTTAGTTGAACAAGTCATAATTCACATCCAACAGTCATTTACAGTCAAAAAATTAAATGTTAAAATTTCATCCATATTGACCATTTTGGGAACGTTCGGCAGGTCCGGAGTCATCGTTTTTCATCAGAAAATTGATTTTTTGGACTGTACCAAATATGATTCAAAATGTCAATTGAATTGCGCCTCATGTGAATAACCACTTTTGAAACCCTCACAGTGACCACAATTGCCAGTTTTCAGAGCTTTGCTTACTCAAAAGCTTCCATTTTGACCAATTTCAGGCACCGAAATGACTTTAAACGCACCTATTTAGTTGAACAAGTCATAATTCACATTCAACAGTCATTTAGAGTCAAAAGATTAAAAGTTAAAATTTCATCCATGTTGACCATTTTGGGAAAGTTCGACAGGTCCGGAGTCATCGTTTTTCATCAGAAAATTGATTTTTTGGACTGTACCAAAAATGATTCAAAATGTCAATTGGATCGTGCCTCATGTTGAATAACCACTTTTGAAACCCTCACAGTGACCAAAATTGCCATTTTTACAGAGCTTTGCTTAATCAAAAGCTTAAATTTTTACCAATTTCAGGCACCAAAATGACTTTAAACACACTTATTTTAGTTGAAAAAATCATATTTCCCATCCAACAGTCATTTAGAGTCAAAAGATTAAAAGTTAAAATTTCATCCATGTTGACCATTTTGGGAAAGTTCGACAGGTCCGGAGTCATCGTTTTTCATCAGAAAATTGAATTTTTTGGAGTGTACCAAAAATGATTCAAAATGTAAATTGGATTGTGACTCATGTGAATATCCTCTTTTGAAACCCTCACAGTGACCAAAATTGCCAGTTTTACAGAGCTTTGCTTACTCAAAATCTTTCATTTTGACCAATTTCAGGCACCGAAATGACTTTAAACACACTTATTTTAGTTGAACAAGTCATAATTCACATCCAACAGGCATTTATGGGCATATTACCAACGTTAAGCGATATTTATCGCTAACGATGCTTAGCAATGAATTTTTTAACGTTAAGCATCGTCAGAAATTATCGTAGATAAACCTTGCTATTATTAAGGTTTATCGCAAATGCGATAAAAAACGGCCACAATGCATGAATATCGCTGAAAAGTCAGCGATATTCATGCATTACCGAGCTAATGCTCTTAGCCATGTTATCCACCTCCCATTGGATAACATGGCTAAGAACTGCTCAGGGCAGGTGTTAGTTTTTGGAGATATTCGAGCTTAGCGCGAATATCTCCAAAAGTTGGTAATAGGAGATAGCGATGTTAGCGACTGTTTCCAGTTGCTAACATCTTGGCACGCCCACTTTGCATGGCATTAGTGATAAATATCACTGACATGCAAAGTGGGGCCCAAGATGGTCGCTATCTCCTACTAGCTGTCGCTAACTGGTGTTAGCGACAGCTAGGTAATAGGGAGATCATTTTATCTCCGCTTTCTTGTCTTTTAAAGCCAAAAAAGCGGAGATAAACCCCCTTGATAATATGCCCCTTAGAGTCAAAAGATTAAAAGTTAAAATTTCATCCATGTTGACCATTTTGGGAAAGCTCGACAGGTCTGGAGTCATAGTTTTTTCAGATAATTGATTTTTTGGAGTGTACCAAAAATGATTCTAAATGTCAATTGGATCGTGCCTCATGTTGAATAACCACTTTTGAAACCCTCACAGTGACCAAAATTGCCATTTTTACAGAGCTTTGCTTAATCAAAAGCTTCCATTTTGACCAATTTCAGGCACCAAAATGACTTTAAACACACTTATTTTAGTTGAAAAAGTCATAATTCACATCCAACAGTCATTTAGAGTCAAAAGATTAAAAGTTAAAATTTCATCCATGTTGACCATTTTGGGAAAGCTCGACAGGTCCGGAGTCCTCGTTTTTCATCAGAAAATTGATTTTTTGGAGTGTACCAAAAATGATTCAAAATGTCAATGGATCGTGCCTCATGTTGAATAACCACTTTTGAAACCCTCAAAGTGACCAAAATTGCCATTTATACAGAGTTTTGCTTACTCAAAAGCTTCCATTTTGACCAATTTCAGGCACCGAAATGACTTTAAACACACTTATTTTAGTTGAAAAAGTCATATTTCACATCCAACAGTCATTTAGAGTCAAAAGATTAAACGTTAAAATTTCATCCATGTTGACCATTTTGGGAAAGCTCGACAGGTCCGGAGTCATCATTTTTTTAGATAATTGATTTTTTGGAATGTACCAAAAATGATTCTAAATGTCAATTGGATCGTGCCTCATGTGGAATAACCGCTTTTGAAACCCTCACAGTGACCAAAATTGCCATTTTTACAGAGCTTTGCTTACTCAAAAGCTTCCATTTTGAGCAATTTCAGGCACAGAAATGACTTTAAACACACTTATTTTAGTTGAACAAGTCATAATTCACATCCAACAGTCATTTAGAGTCAAAAGATTAAAAGTTAAAATTTCATCCATGTTGACCATTTTGGGAAAGTTCGACAGGTCTGGAGTCATCGTTTTTCATCAGAAAATTGATTTTTTGGAGTGTACCAAAAATGATTCAAAATGTCAATGGATCGTGCCTCATGTTGAAAAACCACTTTTGAAACCCTCAAAGTGACCAAAATTGCCATTTATACAGAGTTTTGCTTACTCAAAAGCTTCCATTTTGACCAATTTCAGGCACCGAAATGACTTTAAACACACTTATTTTAGTTGAAAAAGTCATATTTCACATCCAACAGTCATTTAGAGTCAAAAGATTAAATGTTAAAATTTCATCCATATTGACCATTTTGGGAAAGTTCGACAGGTCCGGAGTCATCGTTTTTCATCAGAAAATTGATTTTTTTTGACTGTACCAAAAATGATTCAAAATGTCAATTGGATCGTGCCTCATGTTGAATAACCACTTTTGAAACCCTCACAGTGACCAAAATTGCCATTTTTACAGAGCTTTGCTTACTCAAAAGCTTCCATTTTGACCAATTTCAGGCACCAAAATGACTTTAAACACACTTGTTTTAGTTGAAAAAGTCATATTTCACATCCAACAGTCATTTAGAGTCAAAAGATTAAATGTTAAAATTTCATCCATATTGACCATTTTGGGAAAGTTCGACAGGTCCGGAGTCATCGTTTTTCATCAGAAAATTGGTTTTTTGTAGTGTACCAAAAATGATTCAAAATGTCAATTGGATCGTGCCTCATGTTGAATAACCACTTTTGAAACCCTCACAGTGACTAAAATTACCATTTTTACAGAGCTATGCTTACTCAAAAGCTTCCATTTTGACCAATTTCAGGCACCGAAATGACTTTAAACACACTTATTTTTGTTGAAAAAGTCATAATTTACATCCAACAGTCATTTAGAGTCAAAAGATTAAAAGTTTAAATTTCATCCATGGTGACCATTTTGGGAAAGTTCGACAGGTCCGGAGTCATCGTTTTTCATCAGAAAATTTATTTTTTGGACTGTACCAAAAATGATTCAAAATGTCAATTGGATCGTGCCTCATGTTGAATAACCACTTTTGAAACCCTCACAGTGACCAAAATTGCCATTTTTACAGAGCTTTGCTTACTCAAAATCTTTCATTTTGACCAATTTCAGGCACCGAAATGACTTTAAACACACTTATTTTAGTTGAACAAGTCATAATTCACATCCAACAGTCATTTAGAGTCAAAAGATTAAAAGTTAAAATTTCATCCATGTTGACCATTTTGGGAAAGTTCGACAGGTCTGGAGTCATCGTTTTTCATCAGAAAATTGATTTTTTGGAGTGTACCAAAAATGATTCAAAATGTCAATGGATCGTGCCTCATGTTGAAAAACCACTTTTGAAACCCTCAAAGTGACCAAAATTGCCATTTATACAGAGTTTTGCTTACTCAAAAGCTTCCATTTTGACCAATTTCAGGCACCGAAATGACTTTAAACACACTTATTTTAGTTGAAAAAGTCATATTTCACATCCAACAGTCATTTAGAGTCAAAAGATTAAATGTTAAAATTTCATCCATATTGACCATTTTGGGAAAGTTCGACAGGTCCGGAGTCATCGTTTTTCATCAGAAAATTGATTTTTTTTGACTGTACCAAAAATGATTCAAAATGTCAATTGGATCGTGCCTCATGTTGAATAACCACTTTTGAAACCCTCACAGTGACCAAAATTGCCATTTTTACAGAGCTTTGCTTACTCAAAAGCTTCCATTTTGACCAATTTCAGGCACCAAAATGACTTTAAACACACTTGTTTTAGTTGAAAAAGTCATATTTCACATCCAACAGTCATTTAGAGTCAAAAGATTAAATGTTAAAATTTCATCCATATTGACCATTTTGGGAAAGTTCGACAGGTCCGGAGTCATCGTTTTTCATCAGAAAATTGGTTTTTTGTAGTGTACCAAAAATGATTCAAAATGTCAATTGGATCGTGCCTCATGTTGAATAACCACTTTTGAAACCCTCACAGTGACTAAAATTACCATTTTTACAGAGCTATGCTTACTCAAAAGCTTCCATTTTGACCAATTTCAGGCACCGAAATGACTTTAAACACACTTATTTTTGTTGAAAAAGTCATAATTTACATCCAACAGTCATTTAGAGTCAAAAGATTAAAAGTTTAAATTTCATCCATGGTGACCATTTTGGGAAAGTTCGACAGGTCCGGAGTCATCGTTTTTCATCAGAAAATTTATTTTTTGGACTGTACCAAAAATGATTCAAAATGTCAATTGGATCGTGCCTCATGTTGAATAACCACTTTTGAAACCCTCACAGTGACCAAAATTGCCATTTTTACAGAGCTTTGCTTACTCAAAATCTTTCATTTTGACCAATTTCAGGCACCGAAATGACTTTAAACACACTTATTTTAGTTGAACAAGTCATAATTCACATCCAACAGGCATTTAGGGGCATATTACCAACGTTAAGCGATATTTATCGCTAACGATGCTTAGCAATGAATTTTTTAACGTTAAGCATCGTCAGAAATTATCGTAGATAAACCTTGCTATTATTAAGGTTTATCGCAAATGCGATAAAAAACGGCCGCAATGCATGAATATCGCTGAAAAGTCAGCGATATTCATGCATTACCGAGCTAATGCTCTTAGCCATGTTATCCACCTCCCATTGGATAACATGGCTAAGAACTGCTCAGGGCAGGTGTTAGTTTTTGGAGATATTCGAGCTTAGCGCGAATATCTCCAAAAGTTGGTAATAGGAGATAGCGATGTTAGCGACTGTTTCCAGTTGCTAACATCTTGGCACGCCCACTTTGCATGGCATTAGTGATAAATATCACTGACATGCAAAGTGGGGCCCAAGATGGTCGCTATCTCCTACTAGCTGTCGCTAACTGGTGTTAGCGACAGCTAGGTAATAGGGAGATCATTTTATCTCCGCTTTCTTGTCTTTTAAAGCCAAAAAAGCGGAGATAAACCCCCTTGATAATATGCCCCTTAGAGTCAAAAGATTAAAAGTTAAAATTTCATCCATGTTGACCATTTTGGGAAAGCTCGACAGGTCTGGAGTCATAGTTTTTTCAGATAATTGATTTTTTGGAGTGTACCAAAAATGATTCTAAATGTCAATTGGATCGTGCCTCATGTTGAATAACCACTTTTGAAACCCTCACAGTGACCAAAATTGCCATTTTTACAGAGCTTTGCTTAATCAAAAGCTTCCATTTTGACCAATTTCAGGCACCAAAATGACTTTAAACACACTTATTTTAGTTGAAAAAGTCATAATTCACATCCAACAGTCATTTAGAGTCAAAAGATTAAAAGTTAAAATTTCATCCATGTTGACCATTTTGGGAAAGCTTGACAGGTCCGGAGTCCTCGTTTTTCATCAGAAAATTGATTTTTTGGAGTGTACCAAAAATGATTCAAAATGTCAATGGATCGTGCCTCATGTTGAATAACCACTTTTGAAACCCTCAAAGTGACCAAAATTGCCATTTATACAGAGTTTTGCTTACTCAAAAGCTTCCATTTTGACCAATTTCAGGCACCGAAATGACTTTAAACACACTTATTTTAGTTGAAAAAGTCATATTTCACATCCAACAGTCATTTAGAGTCAAAAGATTAAACGTTAAAATTTCATCCATGTTGACCATTTTGGGAAAGCTCGACAGGTCCGGAGTCATCATTTTTTCAGATAATTGATTTTTTGGAATGTACCAAAAATGATTCTAAATGTCAATTGGATCGTGCCTCATGTGGAATAACCGCTTTTGAAACCCTCACAGTGACCAACATTGCCATTTTTACAGAGCTTTGCTTACTCAAAAGCTTCCATTTTGAGCAATTTCAGGCACAGAAATGACTTTAAACACACTTATTTTAGTTGAACAAGTCATAATTCACATCCAACAGTCATTTAGAGTCAAAAGATTAAAAGTTAAAATTTCATCCATGTTGACCATTTTGGGAAAGTTCGACAGGTCCGGAGTCATCGTTTTTCATCAGAAAATTGATTTTTTGGAGTGTACCAAAAATGATTCAAAATGTCAATGGATCGTGCCTCATGTTGAAAAACCACTTTTGAAACCCTCAAAGTGACCAAAATTGCCATTTATACAGAGTTTTGCTTACTCAAAAGCTTCCATTTTGACCAATTTCAGGCACCGAAATGACTTTAAACACACTTATTTTAGTTGAAAAAGTCATATTTCACATCCAACAGTCATTTAGAGTCAAAAGATTAAATGTTAAAATTTCATCCATATTGACCATTTTGGGAAAGTTCGACAGGTCCGGAGTCATCGTTTTTCATCAGAAAATTGATTTTTTTTGACTGTACCAAAAATTATTCAAAATGTCAATTGGATCGTGCCTCATGTTGAATAACCACTTTTGAAACCCTCACAGTGACTAAAATTACCATTTTTACAGAGCTATGCTTACTCAAAAGCTTCCATTTTGACCAATTTCAGGCACCGAAATGACTTTAAACACACTTATTTTTGTTGAAAAAGTCATAATTTACATCCAACAGTCATTTAGAGTCAAAAGATTAAAAGTTTAAATTTCATCCATGGTGACCATTTTGGGAAAGTTCGACAGGTCCGGAGTCATCATTTTTCATCAGAAAATTGATTTTTTGGAGTGTACCAAAAATGATTCAAAATGTCAATGGATCGTGCCTCATGTTGAAAAACCACTTTTGAAACCCTCAAAGTGACCAAAATAGCCATTTATACAGAGTTTTGCTTGCTCAAAAGCTTCCATTTTGACCAATTTCAGGCACCGAAATGACTTTAAACACACTTATTTTAGTTGAAAAAGTCATATTTCACATCCAACAGTCATTTATAGTCAAAAGATTAAATGTTAAAATTTCATCCATATTGACCATTTTGGGAAAGTTCGACAGGTCCGGAGTCATCGTTTTTCATCATAAAATTGATTTTTTGGACTGTACCAAAAATGATTCAAAATGTCAATTGGATCGTGCCTCATGTTGAATAACCACTTTTGAAACCCTCACAGTGACCAAAATTGCCATTTTTACAGAGCTTTGCTTAATCAAATGCTTCCATTTTGACCAATTTCAGGCACCAAAATGACTTTAAACACACTTATTTTAGTTGAAAAAATCATATTTCACATCCAACAGTCATTTAGAGTCAAAAGATTAAATAATAACATTTCATCCATATTGACCATTTTGGGAAAGTTCGACACGTCTGGAGTCATCGTTTTTCATTAGAGATGTGTTTTTTTGGAGTGTACCAAAAATGATTCAAAATGTCAATTGGATCATGCCTCGTGTTAAATAACCGCTTTTGAAACCCTCACAGTGACCAAAATTGCCATTTTTACAAAGCTTTGCTTACTCAAAAGCTTCCATTTCGACCAATTTCAGGCACCGAAATGACTTTAAACACACTTATTTTAGTTGAACAAGTCATTATACACATCCAACAGTCATTTAGAGTTAAAAGATTAAAAGTTAAAATTTCATCCATGTTGACCATTTTGGGAAAGTTCGACAGGTCCGGAGTCATCGTTTTTCATCAGAAAATTTAATTTTTTGGACTGTACCAAATATGATTCAAAATGTCAATTGGATTGTGACTCATGTGAATAACCTCTTTTGAAACCCTCACAGTGACCAAAATTGCCAGTTTTAAAGAGCTTTGCTTACTCAAAAGCTACCATTTTTACCAATTTCAGGCACCGAAATGACTTTAAACGCACCTATTTTAGTTGAACACGTCATAATTCACATCCAACAGTCATTTAGAGTCAAAAGATTAATAGTTAAAATTTCATCCATGTTGACCATTTTGGGAAAGTTCGACAGGTCCGGATTCATCGCTTTTCATCAGAAAATTGATTTTTTGGAGTGTACCAAAAATGATTCAAAATGTCAATTGGATCGTGCCTCATGTTGAATAACCACTTTTGAAACCCTCACAGTGATCAAAATTACCATTTTTACAGAGCTTTGCTTACTCAAAAGCTTCCATTTTGACCAATTTCAGGCACCGAAATTACTTTAAACACACTTATTTTTGTTGAAAAAGTCATAATTTACATCCAACAGTCATTTAGAGTCAAAAGATTAAAAGTTTAAATTTCATCCATGGTGACCATTTTGGGAAAGTTCGACAGGTCCGGAGTCATCGTTTTTCATCAGAAAATTGGTTTTTTGTAGTGTACCAAAAATGATTCAAAATGTCAATTGGATCGTGCCTCATGTTGAAAAACCACTTTTGAAACCCTCAAAGTGACCAAAATAGCCATTTATACAGAGTTTTGCTTGCTCAAAAGCTTCCATTTTGACCAATTTCAGGCACCGAAATGACTTTAAACACACTTATTTTAGTTGAAAAAGTCATATTTCACATCCAACAGTCATTTAGAGTCAAAAGATTAAATGTTAAAATTTCATCCATATTGACCATTTTGGGAAATTCGACAGGTCCGGAGTCATCGTTTTTCATCATAAAATTGATTTTTTGGACTGTACCAAAAATGATTCAAAATGTCAATTGGATCGTGCCTCATGTTGAATAACCACTTTTGAAACCCTCACAGTGACCAAAATTGCCATTTTTACAGAGCTTTGCTTAATCAAATGCTTCCATTTTGACCAATTTCAGGCACCAAAATGACTTTAAACACACTTATTTTAGTTGAAAAAATCATATTTCACATCCAACAGTCATTTAGAGTCAAAAGATTAAATAATAACATTTCATCCATATTGACCATTTTGGGAAAGTTCGACACGTCCGGAGTCATCGTTTTTCATTAGAGATGTGTTTTTTTGGAGTGTACCAAAAATGATTCAAAATGTCAATTGGATCATGCCTCGTGTTAAATAACCGCTTTTGAAACCCTCACAGTGACCAAAATTGCCATTTTTACAAAGCTTTGCTTACTCAAAAGCTTCCATTTCGACCAATTTCAGGCACCGAAATGACTTTAAACACACTTATTTTAGTTGAACAAGTCATTATACACATCCAACAGTCATTTAGAGTTAAAAGATTAAAAGTTAAAATTTCATCCATGTTGACCATTTTGGGAAAGTTCGACAGGTCCGGAGTCATCGTTTTTCATCAGAAAATTTAATTTTTTGGACTGTACCAAATATGATTCAAAATGTCAATTGGATTGTGACTCATGTGAATACCCACTTTTGAAACCCTCACAGTGACCACAATTACCAGTTTTCAGAGCTTTGCTTACTCAAAAGCTTCCATTTTGACCAATTTCAGGCACCGAAATGACTTTAAACGCACCTATTTAGTTGAACAACTCATAATTCACATCCAACAGTCATTTAGAGTCAAAAGATTAAATGTTAAAATTTCATCCATATTGACCATTTTGGGAAAGTTCGACTGGTCCGGAGTCATCGTTTTTCATCAGAAAAACAAAAATGATTCATGATGTCAATGGATCGTGCCTCATGTTGAATAACCACTTTTGAAACCCTCAAATTGACCAAAATTGCCATTTTTACAGAGCTTTGCTTAATCAAAAGCTTCCATTTTGACCAATTTCAGGCACCAAAATGACTTTAAACACACTTATTTTAGTTGAAAAAGTCATATTTCACATCCAACAGTCATTTAGAGTAAAAAGATTAAATGTTAAAATTGCATCCATATTGACCATTTTGGGAAAGTTCGACAGGTCCGGAGTCATCGTTTTTCATTAGAGATGTGATTTTTTGGAGTGTACCAAAAATGATTCAAAATGTCAATTGGATCATGCCTCATGTTAAATAACCGCTTTTGAAACCCTCGCAGTGACCAAAATTGCCATTTTTACAGAGCTTTGTTTACTCAAAAGCTTCCATTTCGACCAATTTCAGGCACCGAAATGACTTTAAATACACTTATTTTAGTTGAACAAGTCATAATACACATCCAACAGTCATTTAGAGTTAAAAGATTAAAAGTTAAAATTTCATCCATGTTGACCATTTTGGGAAAGTTCGACAGGTCCGGAGTCATCGTTTTTCATCAGAAAATTGATTTTTTGGAGTGTACCAAAAATGATTCAAAATGTCAATGGATCGTGCCTCATGTTGAATAACCGTTTTTGAAACCCTCACAGTGACCAAAATTGCCATTTTTACAGAGCTTTGTTTACTCAAAAGCTTCCATTTTGACCAATTGCAGGCACCAAAATGACTTTAAACACACTTATTTTAGTTGAACAAGTCATATTTCACATCCAACAGTCATTTAGAGTCAAAAGATTAAAAGTTAAAATTTCATCCATGTTGACCATTTTGGGAAAGTTCGACAGGTCCGGAGTCATCGTTTTTCATCAGATAATTGATTTTTTGGAGTGTACCAAAAATGATTCAAAATGTCAATTGGATCATGCCTCATGTTGAATAACCACTTTTGAAACCCTCACAGTGACCAAAATTGCCATTTTTACAGAGCTTTGCTTACTCAAAAGCTTCCATTTTGACCAATTTCAGGCACCGAAATGACTTTAAACACACTTATTTTAGTTGAACAAGTCATATTTCACATCCAACAGTCATTTATAGTCAAAAGATTAAAAGTTAAAATTTCATCCATGTTGACCATTTTGGGAAAGTTTGACAGGTCCGGAGTCATCGTTTTTCATCAGATAATTGATTTTTTGGAGTGTACCAAAAATGATTCAAAATGTCAATTGGATCGTGCCCCATGTTAAATAACCACTTTTTAAACACTCATAGTGACCAAAATTGCCATTTTTACAGAGTTTTGCTTACTCAAAAGCTTCAATTTTGTTCAATTTCGGGCACAGAAATGACTTTAAACACACTTATTTTAGTTGAACAAGTCATAATTCACATCCAACAGTCATTTACAGTCAAAAGATTAAATGTTAAAATTTCATCCATATTGACCATTTTGGGAAAGTTCGTCAGGTCCGGAGTCATCGTTTTTCATCAGAAAATGGATTTTTTGGAGTATACCAAAAATGATTCAAAATGCCAATTGGATCGTGCCTCATGTTGAATAACCACTTTTGAAACCCTCACAGTGAAAAAAATTGCCATTTTTACAGTTTTGCTTAATCAAAAGCTTCCATTTTGACCAATTTCAGGCTTCGAAATGACTTTAAACACACTTATTTTAATTGAAAAAGTCATATTTCACACCCAACACTCATTTGGAGTCTAAAGATTAAAAGTTAAAATTTCATCCATGTTGACCATTTTGGGAAAGCTCGACAGATCCGGAGTCATCGTTTTTTCAGATAATTGATTTTTTGGAGAGTACCAAAAATGATTCAAAATGTCAATTGGATCGTACCTCATGTTGAATAACCGCTTTTGAAACCCTCACAGTGACCAAAATTGCCATTTTTACAAAGCTTTGCTTACTCAAAAGCTTCCATTTTGACCAATTTCAGGCACCGAAATGACTTTAAACACACTTATTTTAGATGAACAAGTCATAATTCACATCCAACAGTCATTTAGAGTCAAAAGATTAAAAGTTAAAATTTCATCCATGTTGACCATTTTGGGAAAGTTCGACAGGTCCGGAGTCATCGTTTTTCATCAGAAAATTGATTTTTTGGACTGTACCAAAAATGATTCAATATGTCAATTGGATCGTGCCTCATGTTGAATAACCACTTTTGAAACCCTCACAGTGACCAAAATTGCCATTTTTACAGAGCTTTGCTTAATCAAAAGCTTCAATTTTGACCAATTTCAGGCACCAAAATGACTTTAAACACACTTATTTTAGTTGAAAAAGTCATAATTCACATCCAACAGTCATTTAGAGTCAAAAGATTAAGTTAAAATTTCATCCATGTTGACCATTTTGGGAAAGTTTGACAGGTCCGGGGTCATCGTTTTTCATTTGAGATTTGATTTTTTGGAGTGTACTAAAAATGATTCAAAATGTCAATTGGATCGTGCCTCATGTTGAATAACCACTTTTGAAACCTTCACAGTGACCAAAATTGCCATTTTTACAGAGCTTTGCTTACTCAAAATCTTCCATTTTGACCAATTTCAGGCACCGAAATGACTTTAAACACACTTATTTTAGTTGAACAAGTCATAATTCACATCCAACAGGCATTTAGAGTCAAAAGATTAAACATTAAAATGTCATCCATGTTGACCATTTTGGGAAAGCTCGAGAGGTCCCGGAGTCATCAATTTTTCAGATAATTGATTTTTTGGAATGTACCAAAAATGATTCTAAATGTCGATTGGATCGTGCCTCATGTTGAATAACCGCTTTTGAAACCCTCACAGTGACCAAAATTGCCATTTTTACAGAGCTTTGCTTACTCAAAAGCTTCCATTTCGACCAATTTCAGGCACAGAAATGACTTTAAACACACTTATTTTAGTTGAACAAGTCATAATTCACATCCAACAGTCATTTACAGTCAAAAGATTAAATGTTATAATTTCATCCATATTGACCATTTTGGGAACGTTCGGCAGGTCCGGAGTCATCGTTTTTAATCAGAAAATTGATTTTTTGGACTGTACCAAATATGATTCAAAATGTCAATTGAATTGCGCCTCATGTGAATAACCACTTTTGAAACCCTCACAGTGACCACAATTGCCAGTTTTCAGAGCTTTGCTTACTCAAAAGCTTCCATTTTGACCAATTTCAGGCACCGAAATGACTTTAAAAGCACCTATTTAGTTGAACAAGTCATAATTCACATCCAACAGTCATTTAGAGTCAAAAGATTAAAAGTTAAAATTTCATCCATGTTGACCATTTTGGGAAAGTTCGACAGGTCCGGAGTCATCGTTTTTCATCAGAAAATTGATTTTTTGGACTGTACCAAAAATGATTCAATATGTCAATTGGATCGTGCCTCATGTTGAATAACCACTTTTGAAACCCTCACAGTGACCAAAATTGCCATTTTTACAGAGCTTTGCTTAATCAAAAGCTTCCATTTTGACCAATTTCAGGCACCAAAATGACTTTAAACACACTTATTTTAGTTGAAAAAGTCATAATTCACATCCAACAGTCATTTAGAGTCAAAAGATTAAGTTAAAATTTCATCCATGTTGACCATTTTGGGAAAGTTTGACAGGTCCGGAGTCATCGTTTTTCATTTGAGATTTGATTTTTTGGAGTGTACTAAAAATGATTCAAAATGTCAATTGGATCGTGCCTCATGTTGAATAACCACTTTTGAAACCTTCACAGTGACCAAAATTGCCATTTTTACAGAGCTTTGCTTACTCAAAATCTTCCATTTTGACCAATTTCAGGCACCGAAATGACTTTAAACACACTTATTTTAGTTGAACAAGTCATAATTCACATCCAACAGGCATTTAGAGTCAAAAGATTAAACATTAAAATGTCATCCATGTTGACCATTTTGGGAAAGCTCGACAGGTCCCGGAGTCATCAATTTTTCAGATAATTGATTTTTTGGAATGTACCAAAAATGATTCTAAATGTCGATTGGATCGTGCCTCATGTTGAATAACCGCTTTTGAAACCCTCACAGTGACCAAAATTGCCATTTTTACAGAGCTTTGCTTACTCAAAAGCTTCCATTTCGACCAATTTCAGGCACAGAAATGACTTTAAACACACTTATTTTAGTTGAACAAGTCATAATTCACATCCAACAGTCATTTACAGTCAAAAGATTAAATGTTAAAATTTCATCCATATTGACCATTTTGGGAACGTTCGGCAGGTCCGGAGCCATCGTTTTTAATCAGAAAATTGATTTTTTGGACTGTACCAAATATGATTCAAAATGTCAATTGAATTCCGCCTCATGTGAATAACCACTTTTGAAACCCTCACAGTGACCACAATTGCCAGTTTTCAGAGCTTTGCTTACTCAAAAGCTTCCATTTTGACCAATTTCAGGCACCGAAATGACTTTAAACGCACCTATTTAGTTGAACAAGTCATAATTCACATCCAACAGTCATTTAGAGTCAAAAGATTAAAAGTTAAAATTTCATCCATGTTGACCATTTTGGGAAAGTTCGACAGGTCCGGAGTCATCGTTTTTCATCAGAAAATTGATTTTTTTGTAGTGTACCAAAAATGATTCAAAATGTCAATTGGATCGTACCTCATGTTGAATAACCACTTTTGAAACCCTCACAGTGACCAAAATTACCATTTTTACAGAGCTTTGCTTACACAAAAGCTTCCATTTTGACCAATTTCAGGCACCGAAATGACTTTAAACACACTTATTTTTGTTGAAAAAGTCATAATTTACATCCAACAGTCATTTAGAGTCAAAAGATTAAAAGTTTAAATTTCATCCATGGTGACCATTTTGGGAAAGTTCGACAGGTCCGGAGTCATCGTTTTTCATAAGAAAATTGATTTTTTGGAGTGTACCAAAAATGATTCGAAATGTCAATGGATCAAGCCTCATGTTGAAAAACCACTTTTGAAACCCTCAAAGTGACCAAAATTGCCATTTATACAGAGTTTTGCTTACTCAAAAGCTTCCATTTTGACCAATTTCAGGCACCGAAATGACTTTAAACACACTTATTTTAGTTGAAAAAGTCATATTTCACATCCAACAGTCATTTAGAGTCAAAAGATTAAATGTTAAAATTTCATCCATATTGACCATTTTGGGAAAGTTCGACAGGTCCGGAGTCATCGTTTTTCATCAGAAAATAGATTTTTTTGTAGTGTACCAAAAATGATTCAAAATGTCAATTGGATCGTGCCTCATGTTGAATAACCACTTTTGAAACCCTCACAGTGACCAAAATTACAATTTTTACAGAGCTTTGCTTACTCAAAAGCTTCCATTTTGACCAATTTCAGGCACCGAAATGACTTTAAACACACTTATTTTTGTTGAAAAAGTCATAATTTACATCCAACAGTCATTTAGAGTCAAAAGATTAAAAGTTTAAATTTCATCCATGGTGACCATTTTGGGAAAGTTCGACAGGCCCAGAGTCATTGTTTTTCATCAGAAAATTGATTTTTTGGAGTGTACCAAAAATAATTCAAAATGTCAATGGATCGTGCCTCATGTTGAAAAACCACTTTTGAAACCCTCAAAGTGACCAAAATTGCCATTTATACCGAGTTTTGCTTACTCAAATCTTCCATTTTTACCAATTTCAGGCACCGAAATGACTTTAAACAAACTTATTTTAGTTGAAAAAGTCATATTTCACATCCAACAGTCATTTAGAGTCAAAAGATTAAATGTTAAAATTTCATCCATATTGACCATTTTGGGAAAGTTCGACAGGTCCGGAGTCATCGTTTTTCATCAGAAAATTGATTTTTTGGACTGTACCAAATATGATTCAAAATGTCAATTGGATTGTGCCTCATGTGAATAACCACTTTATAAACACTCATAGTGACCAAAATTGCCATTTTTACAGAGTTTTGCTTACTCAAAAGCTTCAATTTTGTTCAATTTCAGGCACAGAAATGACTTTAAACACACTTATTTTAGTTGAACAAGTCATAATTCACATCCAACAGTCATTTACAGTCAAAAGATTAAATGTTAAAATTTCATCAATATTGACCATTTTGGGAAAGTTCGTCAGGTCCGGAGTCATCGTTTTTCATCAGAAAATTGATTTTTTTTGGACTGTACCAAATATGATTCAAAATGTCAATTGGATTGTGCCTCATGTGAATAACCACTTTTGAAACCCTCACAGTGACCACAATTGCCAGTTTTACAGAGCTTTGCTTACTCAAAAGCTTCCATTTTGACCAATTTCAGGCACCGAAATGACTTTAAACGCACCTATTTTAGTTGAACAAGTCATAATTCACATCCAACAGTCATTTAGAGTCAAAAGATTAAAAGTTAAAATTTCATCCATGTTGTCCATTTTGGGAAAGTTCGACAGGTCCGGATTCATCGTTTTTCATCAGAAAATTAATTTTTTGGAGTGTACCAAAAATGATTCAAAATATCAATTGGATCGTGCCTCATGTTGAATAACCACTTTTGAAACCCTCACAGTGACCAAAATTACCATTTTTACAGAGCTTTGCTTACTGAAAAGCTTCCATTTTGACCAATTTCAGGCACCGAAATTACTTTAAACACACTTATTTTTGTTGAAAAAGTCATAATTTACATCCAACAGTCATTTAGAGTCAAAAGATTAAAAGTTTAAATTTCATCCATGGTGACCATTTTGGGAAAGTTCGACAGGTCCGGAGTCATCGTTTTTCATCAGAAAACTGATATTTTGGAGTGTACTAAAAATGTACAAAATGTCAATGGATCGTGCCTCATGTTGAATAACCACTTTTGAAACCCTCAAAGTGACCAAAATGGCCATTTATACAGAGTTTTGCTTGCTCAAAAGCTTCCATTTTGACCAATTTCAGGCACCGAAATGACTTTAAACACACTTATTTTAGTTGAAAAAGTCATATTTCACATCCAACAGTCGTTTAGAGTCAAAAGATTAAATGTTCAAATTTCATCCATATTGACCATTTTGGGAAAGTTCGACAGGTCCGGAGTCATCGTTTTTCATCATAAAATTGATTTTTTGGACTGTACCAAAAATGATTCAAAATGTCAATTGGATCGTGCCTCATGTTGAATAACCACTTTTGAAACCCTCAAATTGACCAAAATTGCCATTTTTACAGAGCTTTGCTTAATCAAAAGCTTCCATTTTGACCAATTTCAGGCACCAAAATGACTTTAAACACACTTATTTTAGTTGAAAAAGTCATATTTCACATCCAACAGTCATTTAGAGTGAAAAGATTAAATGTTAAAATTTCATCCATATTGACCATTTTGGGAAAGTTCGACAGGTCCGGAGTCATCGTTTTTCATTAGAGATGTGATTTTTTGGAGTGTACCAAAAATGATTCAAAATGTCAATTGGATCATGCCTCATGTTAAATAACCGCTTTTGAAACCCTCACAGTGACCAAAATTGTAATTTTTACAGAGCTTTGTTTACTCAAAAGCTTCCATTTCGACCAATTTCAGGCACCGAAATGACTTTAAATACACTTATTTTAGTTGAACAAGTCATAATACACATCCAACAGTCATTTAGAGTTAAAAGATTAAAAGTTAAAATTTCATCCATGTTGACCATTTTGGGAAAGTTCGACAGGTCCGGAGTCATCGTTTTTCATCAGAAAAATTAATTTTTTGGACTGTACCAAATATGATTCAAAATGTCAATTGGACTGTGACTCATGTGAATAACCTCTTTTGAAACCCTCACAGTGACCAAAATTGCCAGTTTTAAAGAGCTTTGCATACTCAAAAGCTACAATTTTTACCAATTTCAGGCACCAAAATGACTTTAAACGCACCTATTTTAGTTGAACACGTCATAATTCACATCCAACAGTCATTTAGAGTCAAAAGATTAATAGTTAAAATTTCATCCATGTTGACCATTTTGGGAAAGTTCGACATCGTCAGTCATTTAGAGTCAAAAGATTAAAGGTTTAAATTTCATCCATGGTGACCATTTTGGGAAAGTTCGACAGGTCCGGAGTCATCGTTTTTCATCAGAAAATTTATTTTTTGGAGTGTACCAAAAATGATTCAAGATGTCAATGGATCGTGCCTCATGTTGAATAACCACTTTTGAAACCCTCAAATTGACCAAAATTGCCATTTTTACAGAGCTTTGCTTAATCAAAAGCTTCCATTTTGACCAATTTCAGGCACCGAAATGACTTTAAACACACTTATTTTTGTTGAAAAAGTCATAATTTACATCCAACAGTCATTTAGAGTCAAAAGATTAAAAGTTTAAATTTCATCCATGGTGACCATTTTGGGAAAGTTCGACAGGTCCGGAGTCATCGTTTTTCAATAGAAAATAGACTTTTTTTGTAGTGTACCAAAAGTGATTCAAAATGTCAATTGGATCGTGCCTCATGTTGAATAACCACTTTTGAAACCCTCACAGTGACCAAAATTACCATTTTTACAGAGCTTTGCTTACTCAAAAGCTTCCATTTTGACCAATTTCAGGCACCGAAATGACTTTAAACACACTTATTTTTGTTGAAAAAGTCATAATTTACTCCAACAGTCATTTAGAGTCAAAAGATTAAAAGTTTAAATTTCATCCATGGTGACCATTTTGGGAAAGTTCGACAGGTCCGGAGTCATTGTTTTTCATCAGAAAATTGATTTTTTGGAGTGTACCAAAAATGATTCAAAATGTCAATTGGATTGTGCCTCATGTGAATAACCACTTTTTAAACACTCATAGTGACCAAAATTGCCATTTTTACAGAGTTTTGCTTACTCAAAAGCTTCAATTTTGTTCAATTTCAGGCACAGAAATGACTTTAAACACACTTATTTTAGTTGAACAAGTCATAATTCACATCCAACAGTCATTTACAGTCAAAAGATTAAATGTTAAAATTTCATCAATATTGACCATTTTGGGAAAGTTCGTCAGGTCCGGAGTCATCGTTTTTCATCAGAAAATTGATTTTTTTTGGACTGTACCAAATATGATTCAAAATGTCAATTGGATTGTGCCTCATGTGAATAACCACTTTTGAAACCCTCACAGTGACCACAATTGCCAGTTTTACAGAGCTTTGCTTACTCAAAAGCTTCCATTTTGACCAATTTCAGGCACCGAAATTATTTTAAACACACTTATTTTTGTTGAAAAAGTCATAATTTACATCCAACAGTCATTTAGAGTCAAAAGATTAAAAGTTTAAATTTCATCCATGGTGACCATTTTGGGAAAGTTCGACAGGTCCGGAGTCATCGTTTTTCATCTGAAAATTGATTTTTTGGAGTGTACTAAAAATGTACAAAATGTCAATGGATCGTGCCTCATGTTGAATAACCACTTTTGAAACCCTCAAAGTGACCAAAATAGCCATTTATACAGAGTTTTGCTTGCTCAAAAGCTTCCATTTTGACCAATTTCAGGCACCGAAATGACTTTAAACACACTTATTTTAGTTGAACAAGTCATAATTCACATCCAACAGTCATTTAGAGTCAAAAGATTAAAAGTTAAAATTTCATTCATGTTGACCATTTTGGGAAAGTTTGACAGGTCCGGAGTCATCGTTTTTCATTAGAGATTTGATTTTTTGGAGTGTACCAAAAATGATTCAAAATGTCAATTGGATCGTGCCTCATGTTGAATAACCACTTTTGAAACCTTCACAGTGACCAAAATTGCCATTTTTACTGAGCTTTGCTTACTCAAAATCTTCCATTTTGACCAATTTCAGGCACCGAAATGACTTTAAACGCACTTATTTTAGTTGAATAAGTCATAATTCACATCCAACAGGCATTTAGAGTGAAAAGATTAAACGTTAAAATTTCATCCATGTTGACCATTTTGGGAAAGCTTGACAGGTCCGGAGTCATTGTTTTTTCAGATAATTGATTTTTTGGAATGTACCAAAAATGATTCTAAATGTCAATTGGATCGTGCCTCGTGTTGAATAACCACTTTTGAAACCCTCAAAGTGACCAAAATTGCCATTTTTACAGAGCTTTGCTTACTCAAAAGCTTCCATTTCGACCAATTTCAGGCACAGAAATGACTTTAAACACACTTATTTTAGTTGAACAAGTCATAATTCACATCCAACAGTCATTTACAGTCAAAAGATTAAATGTTAAAATTTCATCCATATTGACCATTTTGGGAACGTTCGACAAGTCCGGAGTCATCGTTTTTCATCAGAAAATTTATTTTTTGGACTGTACCAAAAATGATTCAAAATGTCAATTGGATCGTGCCTCATGTTGAATAACCACTTTTGAACCCTTCACAGTGACCAAAATTGCCATTTTTACAGAGCTTTGCTTACTCAAAATCTTTCATTTTGACCAATTTCAGGCACCGAAATGACTTTAAACACACTTATTTTAGTTGAACAAGTCATAATTCACATCCAACAGGCATTTAGGGGCATATTACCAACGTTAAGCGATATTTATCGCTAACGATGCTTAGCAATGAATTTTTTAACGTTAAGCATCGTCAGAAATTATCGTAGATAAACCTTGCTATTATTAAGGTTTATCGCAAATGCGATAAAAAACGACCGCAATGCATGAATATCGCTGAAAAGTCCGCGATATTCATGCATTACCGAGCTAATGCTCTTAGCCATTTTATCCACCTCCCATTGGATAACATGGCTAAGAACTGCTCAGGGCAGGTGTTAGTTTTTGGAGATATTCGAGCTTAGCGCGAATATCTCCAAAAGTTGGTAATACGAGATAGCGATGTTAGCGACTGTTTCCAGTTGCTAACATCTTGGCACGCCCACTTTGCATGGCATTAGTGATAAATATCACTGACATGCAAAGTGGGGCCCAAGATGGTCGCTATCTCCTACTAGCTGTCGCTAACTGGTGTTAGCGACAGCTAGGTAATAGGGAGATCATTTTATCTCCGCTTTCTTGTCTTTTAAAGCCAAAAAAGCGGAGATAAACCCCCTTGATAATATGCCCCTTAGAGTCAAAAGATTAAAAGTTTAAATTTCATCCATGGTGACCATTTTGGGAAAGTTCGACAGGTCCGGAGTCATCGTTTTTCATCAGAAAATTGATTTTTTGGAGTGTACCAAAAATGATTCGAAATGTCAATGGATCAAGCCTCATGTTGAAAAACCACTTTTGAAACCCTCAAAGTGACCAAAATTGCCATTTATACAGAGTTTTGCTTACTCAAAAGCTTCCATTTTGACCAATTTCAGGCACCGAAATGACTTTAAACACACTTATTTTAGTTGAAAAAGTAATATTTCACATCCAACAGTCATTTAGAGTCAAAAGATTAAATGTTAAAATTTCATCCATATTGACCATTTTGGGAAAGTTCGACAGGTCCGGAGTCATCGTTTTTCAATAGAAAATAGATTTTTTTGTAGTGTACCAAAAGTGATTCAAAATGTCAATTGGATCGTGCCTCATGTTGAATAACCACTTTTGAAACCCTCACAGTGACCAAAATTACCATTTTTACAGAGCTTTGCTTACTCAAAAGCTTCCATTTTGACCAATTTCAGGCACCGAAATGACTTTAAACACACTTATTTTTGTTGAAAAAGTCATAATTTACTCCAACAGTCATTTAGAGTCAAAAGATTAAAAGTTTAAATTTCATCCATGGTGACCATTTTGGGAAAGTTCGACAGGTCCGGAGTCATTGTTTTTCATCAGAAAATTGATTTTTTGGAGTGTACCAAAAATGATTCAAAATGTCAATTGGATTGTGCCTCATGTGAATAACCACTTTTTAAACACTCATAGTGACCAAAATTGCCACTTTTACAGAGTTTTGCTTACTCAAAAGCTTCAATTTTGTTCAATTTCAGGCACAGAAATGACTTTAAACACACTTATTTTAGTTGAACAAGTCATAATTCACATCCAACAGTCATTTACAGTCAAAAGATTAAATGTTAAAATTTCATCAATATTGACCATTTTGGGAAAGTTCGTCAGGTCCGGAGTCATCGTTTTTCATCAGAAAATTTATTTTTTTTGGACTGTACCAAATATGATTCAAAATGTCAATTGGATTGTGCCTCATGTGAATAACCACTTTTGAAACCCTCACAGTGACCACAATTGCCAGTTTTACAGAGCTTTGCTTACTCAAAAGCTTCCATTTTCACCAATTTCAGGCACCGAAATGACTTTAAACGCACCTATTTTAGTTGAACAAGTCATAATTCACATCCAACAGTCATTTAGAGTCAAAAGATTAAAAGTTAAAATTTCATTCATGTTGTCCATTTTGGGAAAGTTCGACAGGTACTGATTCATCGCTTTTCATCAGAAAATTGATTTTTTGGAGTGTACCAAAAATGATTCAAAATGTCAATTGGATCGTGCCTCATGTTGAATAACCACTTTTGAAACCCTCACAGTGACCAAAATTACCATTTTTACAGAGCTTTGCTTACTCAAAAGCTTCCATTTTGAC
The DNA here is from genome assembly GCF_964261635.1 of Lissotriton helveticus. Classification (NCBI taxonomy): domain Eukaryota; kingdom Metazoa; phylum Chordata; class Amphibia; order Caudata; family Salamandridae; genus Lissotriton; species Lissotriton helveticus. The sequence goes on from NC_136072.1 coordinate 342,146,282, forward strand.
CAATTTCAGGCACAGAAATGACTTTAAACACACTTATTTTTTTGTAAAAAGTCATAATTTACATCCAACAGTCATTTAGAGTCAAAAGATTAAAGGTTTAAATTTCATCCATGGTGACCATTTTGGGAAAGTTCGACAGGTCCGGAGTCATCGTTTTTCATCAGAAAATTGATTTTTTGGAGTGTACCAAAAATGATTCAAGATGTCAATGGATCGTGCCTCATGTTGAATAACCACTTTTGAAACCCTCAAATTGACCAAAATTGCCATTTTTACAGAGCTTTGCTTAATCAAAAGCTTCCATTTTGACCAATTTCAGGCACCAAAATGACTTTAAACACACTTATTTTAGTTGAAAAAGTCATATTTCACATCCAACAGTCATTTAGAGTCAAAAGATTAAATGTTAAAATTTCATCCATATTGACCATTTTGGGAAAGTTCGACAGGTCCGGAGTCATCGTTTTTCATTAGAGATGTGATTTTTTGGAGTGTACCAAAAATGATTCAAAATGTCAATTGGATCATGCCTCATGTTAAATAACCGCTTTTGAAACCCTCACAGTGACCAAAATTGCCATTTTTACAGAGCTTTGTTTACTCAAAAGCTTCCTTTTTGACCAATTTCAGGCACTGAAATGACTTTAAATACACTTATTTTAGTTGAACAAGTCATTATACACATCCAACAGTCATTTAGAGTTAAAAGATTAAAAGTTAAAATTTCATCCATGTTGACCATTTTGGGAAAGTTCGACAGGTCCGGAGTCATCGCTTTTCATCAGAAAATTGATTTTTTGGAGTGTACCAAAAATTATTCAAAATGTCAATTGGATCGTGCCTCATGTTGAATAACCACTTTTGAAACACTCACAGTGACCAAAATTGCCATTTTCACAGAGTTTTGCTTACTCAAAAGCTTCCATTTTGACCAATTTCAGGCACCGAAATGACTTTAAACACACTTATTTTAGTTGAAAAAGTCATAATTCACATCCAACAGTCATTTAGAGTCAAAAGATTAAAAGGTAAAATTTCATCCATGTTGACCATTTTGGGAAAGTTCGACAGGTGCGGAGTCATCGTTTTTCATCAGAAAATTGATTTTTTGGAGTGTACTAAAAATGATTCAAAATGTCAATGGATCGTGCCTCATGTTGAATAACCACTTTTGAAACCCTCACAGTGACCAAAATTACCATTTTTACAGAGCTTTGCTTACTCAAAAGCTTCCATTTTGACCAATTTCAAGCATCGAAATTACTTTAAACACACTTATTTTTGTTGAAAAAGTCATAATTTACACCCAACAGTCATTTAGAGTCAAAAGATTAAAAGTTTAAATTTCATCCATGGTGACCATTTTGGGAAAGTTCGACAGGTCCGGAGTCATCGTTTTTCATCAGAAAATTGATTTTTTGGAGTGTTCCAAAAATGATTCAAAATGTCAATTGGATCATGCCTCATGTTAAATAACCGCTTTTGAAACCCTCACAGTGACCAAAATTGCCATTTTTACAGAGCTTTGCTTACTCAAAATCTTCCATTTCGACCAATTTCAGGCACCAAAATGACTTTAAACACATTTATTTTAGTTGAACAAGTCATAATACACATCCAACAGTCATTTAGAGTCAAAAGATTAAAGTTAAAATTTCATTCATGTTGACCATTTTGGGAAAGTTTGACAGGTCCGGAGTCATCGTTTTTCATTAGAGATTTGATTTTTTGGAGTGTACCAAAAATGATTCAAAATGTCAATTGGATCGTGCCTCATGTTGAATAACCACTTTTGAAACCTTCACAGTGACCAAAATTGCCATTTTTACAGAGCTTTGCTTACTCAAAATCTTCCATTTTGACCAATTTCAGGCACCGAAATGACTTTAAACGCACTTATTTTAGTTGAATAAGTCATAATTCACATCCAACAGGCATTTAGAGTGAAAAGATTAAACGTTAAAATTTCATCCATGTTGACCATTTTGGGAAAGCTTGACAGGTCCGGAGTCATTGTTTTTTCAGATAATTGATTTTTTGGAATGTACCAAAAATGATTCTAAATGTCAATTGGATCGTGCCTCATGTTGAATAACCACTTTTGAAACCCTCAAAGTGACCAAAATTGCCATTTTTACAGAGCTTTGCTTACTCAAAAGCTTCCATTTCGACCAATTTCAGGCACAGAAATGACTTTAAACACACTTATTTTAGTTGAACAAGTCATAATTCACATCCAACAGTCATTTACAGTCAAAAGATTAAATGTTAAAATTTCATCCATATTGACCATTTTGGGAACGTTCGACAAGTCCGGAGTCATCGTTTTTCATCAGAAAATTTATTTTTTGGACTGTACCAAAAATGATTCAAAATGTCAATTGGATTGTGCCTCATGTTGAATAACCACTTTTGAACCCTTCACAGTGACCAAAATTGCCATTTTTACAGAGCTTTGCTTACTCAAAATCTTTCATTTTGACCAATTTCAGGCACCGAAATGACTTTAAACACACTTATTTTAGTTGAACAAGTCATAATTCACATCCAACAGGCATTTAGGGGCATATTACCAACGTTAAGCGATATTTATCGCTAACGATGCTTAGCAATGAATTTTTTAACGTTAAGCATCGTCAGAAATTATCGTAGATAAATCTTGCTATTATTAAGGTTTATCGCAAATGCGATAAAAAACGGCCGCAATGCATGAATATCGCTGAAAAGTCAGCGATATTCATGCATTACTGAGCTAATGCTCTTAGCCATGTTATCCACCTCCCATTGGATAACATGGCTAAGAACTGCTCAGGGCAGGTGTTAGTTTTTGGAGATATTCGAGCTTAGCACGAATATCTCCAAAAGTTGGTAATAGGAGATAGCGATGTTAGCGACTGTTTCCAGTTGCTAACATCTTGGCACGCCCACTTTGCATGGCATTAGTGATAAATATCACTGACATGCAAAGTGGGGCCCAAGATGGTCGCTATCTCCTACTAGCTGTCGCTAACTGGTGTTAGCGACAGCTAGGTAATAGGGAGATCATTTTATCTCCGCTTTCTTGTCTTTTAAAGCCAAAAAAGCGGAGATAAACCCCCTTGATAATATGCCTCTTAGAGTCAAAAGATTAAAAGTTAAAATTTCATCCATGTTGACCATTTTGGGAAAGCTCGACAGGTCTGGAGTCATAGTTTTTTCAGATAATTGATTTTTTGGAGTGTACCAAAAATGATTCTAAATGTCAATTGGATCGTGCCTCATGTTGAATAACCACTTTTGAAACCCTCACAGTGACCAAAATTGCCATTTTTACAGAGCTTTGCTTAATCAAAAGCTTCCATTTTGACCAATTTCAGGCACCAAAATGACTTTAAACACACTTATTTTAGTTGAAAAAGTCATAATTCACATCCAACAGTCATTTAGAGTCAAAAGATTAAAAGTTAAAATTTCATCCATGTTCAGAGGAGGAGCTTGGCGGGCATCCGAGATGGCCGCGTGAGCACAGCGCTCCCCGGACCCCCGCCGCTCCCGGCATAATATCCTGCATGAATCCTGATTTTTCGCGAGGATTTATATAGAGGACGTTGGGCTGATCTACCTGGACCTTTCAGAAACTGATTTGGACACCGGGTGCCTGAGTTATGGTGAATTGAACTTTTGGGCTCCGCCCTCGAGGTGCGCCCGGGACTGGGTGAGGTTCGGTGGCCGTCTTGGAGTTGAACAACAACGGCAGGGGGATTGGACTTGTGGGTCCCCTTCTTAAGTTTCGGTTTCGATTCTGCCTCAGACTGGGACATTGGTGAGAGGGTCGGGCCAGAGCTGCTGCCAGGACACGCGTCTGTAATCGGGCCTTTGGCTGGACTATTCTCCTAGTTGGCTGCCTCTATCCTAGTGGTGCCCCTCTTGTGGTCCTTTGGTCCCGGGGCCTCCATTTCTGGTGCCCGGTCCGTCGACCCTGGTGACTCTACTTGTGACGCATCTCCAAAATGGCGGGCAGAGGGGACCGAGAGACGCGCAAGACGAAGACACCTCTGCGCGGGGGTCCGGTTCAATCTAATGTTATGGATCGCTATACCCACACTAGGGGGTCCCCCGGAGCTGCCCTGCCCGGTCCAGCTGCGTCTGACCACGTTGTGGATGCGTCGACGGAGCCCTCCTTGCAGGACATCATGGGCGCCATTTCTGGCATGAGGGAATCCATAGGCCAACAGTACGAAACCTTGGCCCACAAACTTGACACTGTGGCAATTGAGGTGAATTTAATTCGAGCCGATCTCTCCAAGACGAACGAAAAGGTGAAGTCGTTGGATATCAAATCATCCAGCCTCACGACGGACGTCTCTGATATACAGACGGAGATTGGCAATCTCCGTAGGGTGAACGATTTCATGACCCGGCGCTTGGAGGATTTTGAGAACAGGGCACGTCGCTGTAATGTTCGCGTGGTTGGTGTGCCGGAGAATCCAGAACCCCACTCGGTTGATCTCCTGGTTGAAGACCTGATCCAGAACCACCTTTCTCCATCTGGCCTTAGTAAATTTTTCACAGTGGAGCGCGCACATTGTGTTCCGGGGGGCCAGGGCAAGCCAGGCGCCCCGCCGAGACCTATTGTTGCGAAGCTTTTCCACTATAGAGATCGGGACGCTATCCTGCAGGCTTCGCGGGTGAAGGGCCCGGTGGCCTTTGAGAATGCCACGGTGAACTTTTATCCGGACTTTTCCCAACAGGTCCAGAAGCAGCGTATGGGATTTCGTGGTGCCAAGAAGCGTCTTAGGGACATGGGGATGCGTTACGCTATGCTCTTTCCGACCAGGCTGCGGGTTGAGTATAATGACCGCACTTTCTTCTTTGATCGGCCGGATGCTGTGAATGACTGGCTAGACTCCCTGCCTAGCCGATCTCCTGAGACTGAGTCCGATGCCCACCCGGGCGGTGCTGAAGGTGGTGTAGAGAGCTGGACGTTTCGTCTTTGCCTGATGCCTTGTTTTGTATAACTTCTCCAGGGATGTATGCCTATGTTCCTCTACTGCTTATGTGTTTTGATGTATGTTCTTTTTCTCGTCATTGGTCTTGATCGGGGGGCGGGTGGGATGGAGCCTTTCCTCCTCCGGGGTCTTTGTGTAGAATAGGGGTTCTTGGGCGACAGGCACACTGCAGGTTGGGGTGGCTTTTTAGCTTTTTGCAGGGGTGCAGGGTGGGGGGTGTTTTTTTGTTATTTGGGGGGAGGGTGGTTGGGAAGTTCGTTGTTTGTGTGTTCTGTGTTCAAGGCGACTGTATCCTGTATTTGAAAATGTTTCTGTTGTCATGCTCATTGGTGGGGGGTTTTGGCTTTGTCGGGTGGGATGCGGGTAGCGGGTTGAGATTTGTTTCGTGGAACGTTAATGGTCTGGGAGATCGTATCAAACGAAGTGTGGTGTTGAAATGTATACGACGTTTATCTCCTGATATTGTTTTCCTGCAGGAGACTCATTTGGTAGGCAATGTTTGTCATGCAATGAATAGGTGGGGCTATCGCCTCGTAGCACATTCGGGGTTTACCTCGGGTTCCAGGGGTGTGGGTATCCTTGTTCGGGCTTCCCTCCCCCTGGCTATTGATGATGTGATTCAGGATGACGGGGGGCGGTATGCTGTCCTTGTGGGTCGATATGAGGGCCGTGCCCTCTCCTTATTAACTGTTTATGTGCCCCCCGGCTTGCAGACTTCTACCTTTTCAGATTTGGGCCGTGTTTTGTTGGACCTCCCTGATAGTACTCTCTTTCTGGCTGGTGATTTTAATTCGGTGTTCTCCGGTCTCCACGATCGCCACCCCCCTAGGGATACTCCTGCGGCTCAGCAGTGGTTGAGTGGATTTTTGGATACCTTTGGCTTGGTGGATTGCTGGAGGCTTTTGCATCCTACTCAGCTTCAATACACCTTTCATTCTGGGGCCCATGGGAGTCTGTCTAGGCTGGATTATTTCCTGATGCCTGCGGCATAGTCCCCAGCGGTGCGTGAGATTGTGCACCTGCCCAGGGGTATCTCTGACCACTCTCCGCTCTGGCTTCGTTTTGAGGTTGGGGTGGAGGCAGTGGGCCGGGTGGCTCCCATTAATCCGTGGTACCTTACCTCCCCCGAGACCCGCAGCCTGTTGCTTAAGTCTTTGGACGCGTATTTTCTGAATAACGAGGGGTCGGTTTCCTCGGCTGTGTCCCTATGGGAGGCCTTTAAGACGGTGATTCGTGGGCAGGCCCTCTCCCTTATTGTTGAGGCTAAGAGGGCGAGGAATAGAGAGGTGGTGGATCTTGAGGGGGAGATTTCTGCATTGGAGGAGGATTTGGAATCTGGTGTCACGTCTGCGAAACTCCATGCCCTGGGTCTGAAACAATTTGCCTATAAGTCCGTGGTCACAGATGCTGCCAAAGTGATGTTTCGGGAGCAACAGGGACGTTTGTATGATGTGGGTGACAAAGCGGGTAAATTGCTGGCATGGCTGGATAAGAAGGAGAGAGCTAATCGTGTGGTACCCGTGCTTCAGTCTGTGTGTGGTGTGAGTGTAACGGACCCGATTGGAATAGTTGACCGTTTTGCCGAATACTTCCGTGTGGTGTATACCCCTGTGTCTGTGAGGGATGTGGCTGACTCTCGCCTTCTGTTGCGTGATATAGCCCTGCCCAGTGTCTCCGATTTAGATCGTGTGGCGTTGGACTCCCCCTTTACTGTTGATGAGATAGCTACTGCCATCCGTTCCCTCCGTTCGGGCAAAGCATTGGGCCCGAACGGGTTGCCAATTGAATTGTACAAGTTGCGTCCCGACAGGGTGGCTCCGTATCTACGCGCCATGTTTCTGGAGTCTCAGGAACGGGGTATTCTCCCTTATGATCAGCGACTGGCCACGATAGTTGTCATCCCCAAGGATGGTAAACCGCCTGATCTTTGTTCCTCCTATAGGCCCATATCCCTGCTAAATGTTGAACCCAAGGTATTGGAGAAACTCCTGGCATCCCGTCTCTTGACGGTAATTAGTGATTTGGTCCATCCGGATCAATCTGGATTTATCCCGCATCGCAACACGGCTCTGAACCTACGTCGTCTCCACGGCGCGATTGCGAGGGCGGGGCTTCTGACGGAGCCGGCCATTTTGGCATCATTGGATGCCTCCATGGCCTTCGACACGGTGGAGTGGCCTTATCTTTGGGCGGCTCTTGAGAAATTTGGTTTCGGGCCGGAGTTTATTAGTTGGGTCAAGTTACTATACGCGGAACCTCTGGCACAAGTAGTGGTGAATGGTAGGGTCTCGGCTCCTTTCACCCTTGGTAGAGGTACCCGTCAGGGATGCCCCTTGTCTCCGTTACTGTTTGCTCTCGCCCTGGAACCATTGGCTGCTTGGCTTCGGTGGGAACCCTCACTCAAGGGGATTCGCTGGTCTCCGGACTTTGAGGACCGCGTTTCGCTCTACGCGGACGATATTCTTTTATATCTCACCTCCCCGCGTAAATCTTTGTCTGTTCTATTTGACGTTCTTGCTTCCTTTGGTGCCAACTCGGGCCTTGTTATTAACTGGACCAAGTCCTGTGTGTATGTTCTTTCGGGTGTTTTGCCCCCATTGCCGAGCAGACTTCCTATCCAGGTGGTCCAGTCGGGTTTCAAATATTTAGGGATTTTTATTACGTTGGACCCGTCGCTCCGCTTTGAGCGTAATCTCCTCCCCCCTTTGCTTAGATTGCGCTTGGATGTGGCCCGTTGGCGTAAGCTTCCTTTGTCTCCTTTGGGCAGGGCGGCCCTGTTTAAAATGATGTCCTTGCCGCGGTTCCTTTATGCGCTCCAAAACTCCTATGACGCTATCCCTAAGACCTATTTCCGAGAGATCGAGAGTCTCCAACGACAATTGATTTGGGACGGGCGTCCACGTATTGCACTCGCGAAGCTCACCATCCCTTGGTACGACGGGGGCATGGCGCTCCCCGATATCAAGCGATATTACTGGGCTTCCCAGTTGTCTGCTATTAATCACGTGATGTTTTCACCGGGTCGTAATCCTGCATTCGAGATGGATAGACTCCAGTTTCCGGGTGGGGACTTTAATAGAGCGCTTTATTCTCGATCGGCCGGGCGCCATCTTGTGGGCCCGTCCAGGATTGCAGTAACTGTGTGGCGAGCCGCGAATGTGAGTTTGGGATGGGAGGATCGACTAACGCTAGCGACGCCGCTTTATGCCTCGGAACGTTTGGGCGGTCTCTGGTCTACCAAGGGTTTCGACCGCTGGGATATGATTGGGATTTGTAAGGTGGGTGATGTGTGCTCGAACGGTTGTGTGAAGTCGTTCCAGGCCCTCCAGGCGGAATATGGTTTGAGTGGTAGGGAATTTTTTCGTTATCTGCAGGTCCGGCACGCCCTCGCCTCAGTCTTGGCTCCTGCTGAGGCCCCGCCTGAGTCTTCCCCCCTCGAGGACCGTGTCCTTGATGGGCATCTTCCTGATAGCACTATTTCTCTGATCTATAAAAAACTGATCAATAATCGGGCAGACTTATTGGTCCGACTTCGGGAGGCTTGGGTCGGCGATGGGTTGGAACTGGACGACGAGGATTGGCAATCGGCACTCTTTTCTCCCAAGGAGGTAGCCATTCCTGCCCGTCTCCGTTTGGTTCAACTTAAGATCCTTCATCGAGTGTATGGCACGGGTCCGCGTCTGGTGACGATGGGCTTTTCCTTGGATGGGTTATGTAAGCGTGGTTGTGGGACGAGTGCTACTTTTTTACATATTCTTTGGGAGTGCCCGGCTGTAGCGGCTTACTGGACTGCTGTGCTTGAGGTGATGACTGATGTGACTGGTGTGGCCCTGCGGCCGGAGCCTCGACGATGTCTGTTGAATGTGTGGGAGCCCACTGACTACTCTGTGGCCCAGACCAGATGGGCTACCCTGTGTTACATGATTGCGAAACGGGATGTTGCGCAACTCTGGGGCGCTTCCAGGCCCCCTGAGGTCTCGAAGTGGGAGGACAACATGGACTGGTCCATGTTTCGTGAGAAGACGGTTTATGTGGCCAGGGGCAGACCCAGGGCGTGGACGAAGATTTGGGGCCAGTGGAATGAATATCGTGGGGGTATCTGCACCCCTCCCCTTGTAGGCACTGCTGAAGTTGTCCTATCTCCCTAGGCGAGCGTTCCCGGAACCCTTTCATACTGGTTTTTACATTTCTGGTTCTCCCCGCTGCTCCCCTCCCCCCCCGACTTTGTTGGAGCCTCAGGGCTCTGGGTGTGTTCTCCTGATCGTGGACCGTCCCCTCCGTTCTTTGGGCTGACCTTACTTACCGTGCATTCGCCTTTTAGTGTTTGTTTTTCTTTTTGTATAAAATAAAAATTCAAATTGCTCTGTGATATGTGGGGAGTAATGCTTTGTGCCCGATTTGTACCTGACCACGGGTGTACATTTTTATTTCATGCCTTGTGCCTTATTATTAGCGGCCAGCCCGTGAGGTTGTAGGCCCATTCTTGTACTTTTCTATGCTTACTCAAATAAAGGTTTTTGAACAAAAAAAATAAAAAATTCATCCATGTTGACCATTTTGGGAAAGCTCGACAGGTCCGGAGTCCTCGTTTTTCATCAGAAAATTGATTTTTTGGAGTGTACCAAAAATGATTCAAAATGTCAATGGATCGTGCCTCATGTTGAATAACCACTTTTGAAACCCTCAAAGTGACCAAAATTGCCATTTATACAGAGTTTTGCTTACTCAAAAGCTTCCATTTTGACCAATTTCAGGCACCGAAATGACTTTAAACACACTTATTTTAGTTGAAAAAGTCATATTTCACATCCAACAGTCATTTAGAGTCAAAAGATTAAACGTTAAAATGTCATCCATGTTGACCATTTTGGGAAAGCTCGACAGGTCCGGAGTCATCATTTTTTCAGATAATTGATTTTTTGGAATGTACCAAAAATGATTCTAAATGTCAATTGGATCGTGCCTCATGTGGAATAACCGCTTTTGAAACCCTCACAGTGACCAAAATTGCCATTTTTACAGAGCTTTGCTTACTCAAAAGCTTCCATTTTGAGCAATTTCAGGCACAGAAATGACTTTAAACACACTCATTTTAGTTGAACAAGTCATAATTCACATCCTACAGTCATTTAGAGTCAAAAGATTAAAAGTTAAAATTTCATCCATGTTGACCATTTTGGGAAAGTTCGACAGGTCCGGAGTCATCGTTTTTCATCAGAAAATTGATTTTTTGGAGTGTACCAAAAATGATTCAAAATGTCAATGGATCGTGCCTCATGTTGAAAAACCACTTTTGAAACCCTCACAGTGACCAAAATTGCCATTTTTACAGAGCTTTGCTTAATCAAAAGCTTCCATTTTGACCAATTTCAGGCACCAAAATGACTTTAAACACACTTATTTTAGTTGAAAAAGTCATATTTCACATCCAACAGTCATTTAGAGTCAAAAGATTAAATGTTAAAATTTCATCCATATTGACCATTTTGGGAAAGTTCGACAGGTCCGGAGTCATCGTTTTTCATCAGAAAATTGGTTTTTTGTAGTGTACCAAAAATGATTCAAAATGTCAATTGGATCGTGCCTCATGTTGAATAACCACTTTTGAAACCCTCACAGTGACTAAAATTACCATTTTTACAGAGCTATGCTTACTCAAAAGCTTCCATTTTGACCAATTTCAGGCACCGAAATGACTTTAAACACACTTATTTGTGTTGAAAAAGTCATAATTTACATCCAACAGTCATTTAGAGTCAAAAGATTAAAAGTTTAAATTTCATCCATGGTGACCATTTTGGGAAAGTTCGACAGGTCCGGAGTCATCGTTTTTCATCAGAAAATTGATTTTTTGGAGTGTACCAAAAATGATTCAAAATGTCAATGGATCGTGCCTCATGTTGAAAAACCACTTTTGAAACCCTCAAAGTGACCAAAATTGCCATTTATACAGAGTTTTGCTTACTCAAAAGCTTCCATTTTGACCAATTTCAGGCACCGAAATGACTTTAAACACACTTATTTTAGTTGAAAAAGTCATATTTCACATCCAACAGTCATTTAGAGTCAAAAGATTAAATGTTAAAATTTCATCCATATTGACCATTTTGGGAAAGTTCGACAGGTCCGGAGTCATCGTTTTTCATCAGAAAATTGATTTTTTTTGACTGTACCAAAAATGATTCAAAATGTCAATTGGATTGTGACTCATGTGAATAACCACTTTGAAACCCTCACAGTGACCAAAATTGCCAGTTTTACAGAGCTTTGCTTACTCAAAAGCTTCCATTTTGACCAATTTCAGGCACCGAAATGACTTTAAACGCACCTATTTTAGTTGAACACGTCATAATTCACATCCAACAGTCATTTAGAGTCAAAAGATTAAAAGTTAAAATTTCATCCATGTTGACCATTTTGGGAAAGTTCGACAGGCGTTTTTCATCAGATAATTGATTTTTTGGAGTGTACCAAAAATGATTCAAAATGTCAATTGGATCGTGCCTCATGTTAAATAACCACTTTTTAAACACTCATATTGACCATTTTGGGAATGTTCGACAGGTCCGGAGTCATCATTTTTCATCAGAAAATTGATTTTTTGGACTATACCAAAAATGATTCAAAATGTCAATTGGATCGTGCCTCATGTTGAATAACCACTTTTGAGACACTCACAGTGACCAAAATTGTCATTTTTACAGAGCTTTGCTTAATCAAAAGCTTACATTTTGACCAATTTCAGGCACCAAAATGACTTTAAACACACTTATTTTAGTTGAAAAAGTCATATTTCACATCCAACAGTCATTTAGAGTCAAAAGAATAAATGTTAAAATTTCATCCATATTGACCATTTTGGGAAAGTTCGACAGGTCCGGAGTCATCATTTTTCATCAGAAAATAGATTTTTTGGACTGTACCAAAAATGATTCAAAATGTCAATTGGATTGTGCCTCATGTGAATAACCACTTTTGAAACCCTCACAGTGACCACAATTGCCAGTTTTACAGAGCTTTGCTTACTCAAAAGCTTCCATTTTGACCAATTTCAGGCACCAAAATTACTTTAAATGCACCTATTTTAGTTGAACAAGTCATATTTCACATCCAACAGTCATTTAGAGTCAAAAGATTAAAAGTTTAAATTTCATCCATGGTGACCATTTTGGGAAAGTTCGACAGGTCCGGAGTCATCGTTTTTCATCAGAAAATAGATTTATTGGAGTGTACCAAAATGATTCAAAATGTCAATGGGTTGTGCCTCATGTTGAAAAACCACTTTTGAAACCCTCAAAGTGACCACAATTGCCAGTTTTACAGAGCTTTGCTTACTCAAAAGCTTCCATTTTGACCAATTTCAGGCACCGAAATTACTTTAAACGCACCTATTTTAGTTGAACAAGTCATAATTCACATCCAACAGTCATTTAGAGTCAAAAGATAAAAAGTTAAAATTTCATCCATGTTGACCATTTTGGGAAAGTTCGACAGATCCAGAGTCATCATTTTTTCAGATAATTGATTTTTTGGAGTGTACCAAAAATGATTCAAAATGTCAATTGGATCGTACCTCGTGTTGAATAACCGCCCTTGAAACCCTCACAGTGACCAAAATTGCCATTTTTACAGAGCTTTGCTTACTCAAAAGCTTCCATTTTGACCAATTTCAGGCACCGAAATGACATTAAACACACTTATTTTAGTTGAACAAGTCATAATTCACATCCAACAGTCATTTAGAGTCAAAAGATTAAAAGTTAAAATTTCATCCATGTTGACCATTTTGGGAAAGTTCGACAGGTCCGGAGTCATCGTTTTTCATCAGAAAATTGATTTTTTGGAGTGTACCAAAAATTATTCAAAATGTCAATGGATTGTGCCTCATGTTGAATAACCACTTTTGAAACCCTCAAAGTGACCAAAATTGCCATTTTTACAGAGTTTTGCTTACTCAAAAGCTTCCATTTTGACCAATTTCAGGCACCGAAATGACTTTAAACATACTTATTTTTGTTGAACAAGTCATAATTCACATCCAACAGTCATTTAGAGTCAAAAGATTAAAAGTTTAAATTTCATCCATGGTGACCATTTTGGGAAAGTTCGACAGGTCCGGAGTCATCGTTTTTCATCAGAAAATTGATTTTTTGGAGTGTACCAAAAATGATTCAAAATGTCAATGGATCGTGCCTCATGTTGAATAACCACTTTTGAAACCCTCAAAGTGACCAAAATTGCCATTTTTACAGAGTTTTGCTTACTCAAAAGCTTCCATTTTGACCAATTTCAGGCACCGAAATGACTTTAAACATACTTATTTTTGTTGAAAAAGTCATAATTTACATCCAACAGTCATTTAGAGTCAAAAGATTAAAAGTTTAAATTTCATCCATGGTGACCATTTTGGGAAAGTTCGACAGGTCCGGAGTCATCGTTTTTCATCAGAAAATTGATTTTTTGGAGTGTACCAAAAATGATTCAAAATGTCAATGGATCGTGCCTCATGTTGAAAAACCACTTTTGAAACCCTCAAAGTGACCAAAATTGCCATTTATACAGAGTTTTGCTTACTCAAAAGCTTCCATTTTGACCAATTTCAGGCACCGAAATGACTTTAAACACACTTATTTTAGTTGAAAAAGTCATATTTCACATCCAACAGTCATTTAGAGTCAAAAGATTAAATGTTAAAATTTCATCCATATTGACCATTTTGGGAAAGTTCAACAGGTCCGGAGTCATCGTTTTTCATCAGATAATTGATTTTTTGGAGTGTACCAAAAATGATTCAAAATGTCAATTGGATCGTGCCTCATGTTAAATAACCACTTTTTAAACACTCATAGTGACCAAAATGGCCATTTTTACAGAGTTTTGCTTACTCAAAAGCTTCAATTTTGTTCAATTTCGGGCACAGAAATGACTTTAAACACACTTATTTTAGTTGAACAAGTCATAATTCACATCCAACAGTCATTTACAGTCAAAAGATTAAATGTTAAAATTTCATCCATATTGACCATTTTGGGAAAGTTCGTCAGGTCCGGAGTCATCGTTTTTCATCAGAAAATTGAGGTTTTTTTGGACTGTACCAAATATGATTAAAAATGTCAATTGGATTGTGCCTCATGTGAATAACCACTTTTGAAACCCTCACAGTGACCACAATTGCCAGTTTTACAGAGCTTTGCTTACTCAAAAGCTTCCATTTTGACCAATTTCAGGCACCGACATGACTTTAAACACACTTATTTTAGTTGAAAAAGTCATATTTTACATCCAACAGTCATTTAGAGTCAAAAGATTAAATGTTAAAATTTCATCCATATTGACCATTTTGGGAAAGTTCGACAGGTCCGGAGTCATCATTTTTCATCAGAAAATTGATTTTTTGGACTGTACCAAAAATGATTCAAAATGTCAATTGGATTGTGACTCATGTGAATAACCACTTTTGAGACCCTCACAGTGACCAAAATTGCCATTTTTACAGAGCTTTGCTTAATCAAAAGCTTACATTTTTACCAATTTCAGGCACCGAAATTACTTTAAATGCACCTATTTTAGTTGAACAAGTCATAATTCACATCCAACAGTCATTTAGAGTCAAAAGATTAAAAGTTAAAATTTCATCCATGTTGACCATTTTGGGAAAGTTCGACAGGTCCGGAGTCATCGTTTTTCATCAGAAAATTGATTTTTTGGAGTGTACCAAAAATGATTCAAAATGTCAATTGGATCGAGCCTCATGTTGAATAACCACTTTTGAGACCCTCACAGTGACCAAAATTGCCATTTTTACAGAGCTTTGCTTAATCAAAAGCTTCCATTTTGACCAATTTCAGGCACCAAAATGACTTTAAACACACTTATTTTAGTTGAAAAAGTCATATTTCACATCCAACAGTCATTTAGAGTCAAAAGATTAAATGTTAAAATTTCATCCATATTGACCATTTTGGGAAAGTTCGACAGGTCCGGAGTCATCATTTTTCATCAGAAAATTGATTTTTTGGACTGTACCAAAAATGATTCAAAATGTCAATTGGATTGTGACTCATGTGAATAACCACTTTTGAGACCCTCACAGTGACCAAAATTGCCATTTTTACAGAGCTTTGCTTACTCAAAAGCTTCCATTCTGACCAATTTCAGGCACCGAAAGGACTTTAAACACACTTATTTTAATTGAACAAGTCAAAATTACCATCCAACAGGCATTTAGAATCAAAAGATTAAAAGTTAAAATTTCATCCATGTTGACCATTTTGGGAAAGTTCGACAGGTCCGGAGTCATCGTTTTTCATCAGAAAATTGATTTTTTGGAGTGTACCAAAAATGATTCAAAATGTCAATTGGATCTTGCCTCATGTTGAATAACCACTTTTGAAACCCTCACAGTGGCCAAAATTGTCATTTTTACAGAGCTTTGCTTATTCAAAAGCTTCCTTTTTGACCAATTTCAGGCACCGAGAGGACTGTAAACACACTTATTTTAGTTGAACAAGTCAAAATTCACATCCAACAGGCATTTAGAGTCAAAAGATTAAAAGTTAAAATTTCATCATGTTGACCATTTTGGGAAAGTTCGACAGGTCCGGAGTCATCGTTTTTCATCAGAAGATTGATTTTTTGGAGTGTACCAAAAATGATTCTAAATGTCAATTGGATCGTGCCTCATGTTGAATAACCACTTTTGAAACCCTCACAGTGACCAAAATTGCCATTTTTACAGAGTTTTGCTTACTCAAAAGCTTCCATTTTGACCAATTTTAGGCACCGAAATGACTTTAAACACACTTTTTTTAGTTGAAAAAGTCATAATAACACATTCCAACAGTCATTTAGAGTCAAAAGATTAAAAGTTAAAATTTCATCCATGTTGACCATTTTGGGAAAGTTCGACAGGTCCGGAGTCATCGTTTTTCATCAGAAAATTGATTTTTTGGAGTGTACCAAAAATGATTCAAAATGCCAATTGGATCGTGCCTCATGTTGAATAACCACTTTTGAAACCCTCACAGTGAAAAAAATTGCCATTTTTACAGTTTTGCTTACTCAAAAGCTTCCATTTTGACCAATTTCAGGCATCGAAATGACTTTAAACGCACTTCTTTTAATTGAAAAAGTCATATTTCACACCCAACAGTCATTTGGAGTCTAAAGATTAAAAGTTAAAATTTCATCCATGTTGACCATTTTGGGAAAGCTCGACAGATCCGGAGTCATCGTTTTTTCAGATAATTGATTTTTTGGAGTGTACCAAAAATGATTCAAAATGTCATTTGGATCGTACCTCGTGTTGAATAACCGCTTTTGAAACCCTCACAGTGACCAAAATTGCCATTTTTACAGAGCTTTGCTTACTCAAAAGCTTCCATTTTGACCAATTTCAGGCACAGAAATGACTTTAAACACACTTATTTTAGTTGAACAAGTCATAATTCACATCCAACAGTCATTTAGAGTCAAAAGATTAAAAGTTAAAATTTCATCCATGTTGACCATTTTGGGAAAGTTCGACAGGTCCGGAGTCATCGTTTTTCATCAGAAAATTGATTTTTTGGAGTGTACCAAAAATGATTCAAAATGTCAATGGATCGTGCCTCATGTTGAAAAACCACTTTTGAAACCCTCAAAGTGACCAAAATTGCCATTTATACAGAGTTTTGCTTACTCAAAAGCTTCCATTTTGACCAATTTCAGGCACCGAAATGACTTTAAACACACTTATTTTAGTTGAAAAAGTCATATTTCACATCCAACAGTCATTTAGAGTCAAAAGATTAAATGTTAAAATTTCATCCATATTGACCATTTTGGGAACGTTCGACAGGTCCGGAGTCATCGTTTTTCATCAGATAATTGATTTTTTGGAGTGTACCAAAAATGATTCAAAATGTCAATTGGATCGTGCCTCATGTGAATAACCACTTTTGAAACCCTCACAGTGACCACAATTGCCAGTTTTACAGAGCTTTGCTTACTCAAAAGCTTCCATTTTGACCAATTTCAGGCACCGACATGACTTTAAACACACTTATTTTAGTTGAAAAAGTCATATTTTACATCCAACAGTCATTTAGAGTCAAAAGATTAAATGTTAAAATTTCATCCATATTGACCATTTTGGGAAAGTTCGACAGGTCCGGAGTCATCGTTTTTCATCAGAAAATTGATTTTTTGGACTGTACCAAAAATGATTAAAAATGTCAATTGGATTGTGACTCATGTGAATAACCACTTTTGAAACCCTCACAGTGACCACAATTGCCAGTTTTACAGAGCTTTGCTTACTCAAAAGCTTCCATTTTGACCAATTTCAGGCACCGAAATTACTTTAAATGCACCTATTTTAGTTGAACAAGTCATAATTCACATCCAACAGTCATTTAGAGTCAAAAGATTAAAAGTTAAAATTTCATCCATGTTGACCATTTTGGGAAAGTTCGACAGATCCAGAGTCATCATTTTTTCAGATAATTGATTTTTTGGAGTGTACCAAAAATGATTCAAAATGTCAATTGGATCGTACCTCGTGTTGAATAACCGCCCTTGAAACCCTCACAGTGACCAAAATTGCCATTTTTACAGAGCTTTGCTTACTCAAAAGCTTCCATTTTGACCAATTTCAGGCACCGAAATGACATTAAACACACTTATTTTAGTTGAACAAGTCATAATTCACATCCAACAGTCATTTAGAGTCAAAAGATTAAAAGTTAAAATTTCATCCATGTTGACCATTTTGGGAAAGTTCGACAGGTCCGGAGTCATCGTTTTTCATCAGAAAATTGATTTTTTGGAGTGTACCAAAAATTATTCAAAATGTCAATGGATTGTGCCTCATGTTGAATAACCACTTTTGAAACCCTCAAAGTGACCAAAATTGCCATTTTTACAGAGTTTTGCTTACTCAAAAGCTTCCATTTTGACCAATTTCAGGCACCGAAATGACTTTAAACATACTTATTTTTGTTGAAAAAGTCATAATTTACATCCAACAGTCATTTAGAGTCAAAAGATTAAAAGTTTAAATTTCATCCATGGTGACCATTTTGGGAAAGTTCGACAGGTCCGGAGTCATCGTTTTTCATCAGAAAATTGATTTTTTGGAGTGTACCAAAAATGATTCAAAATGTCAATGGATCGTGCCTCATGTTGAAAAACCACTTTTGAAACCCTCAAAGTGACCAAAATTGCCATTTATACAGAGTTTTGCTTACTCAAAAGCTTCCATTTTGACCAATTTCAGGCACCGAAATGACTTTAAACACACTTATTTTAGTTGAAAAAGTCATATTTCACATCCAACAGTCATTTAGAGTCAAAAGATTAAATGTTAAAATTTCATCCATATTGACCATTTTGGGAAAGTTCGACAGGTCCGGAGTCATCGTTTTTCATCAGATAATTGATTTTTTGGAGTGTACCAAAAATGATTCAAAATGTCAATTGGATCGTGCCTCATGTTAAATAACCACTTTTTAAACACTCATAGTGACCAAAATGGCCATTTTTACAGAGTTTTGCTTACTCAAAAGCTTCAATTTTGTTCAATTTCGGGCACAGAAATGACTTTAAACACACTTATTTTAGTTGAACAAGTCATAATTCACATCCAACAGTCATTTACAGTCAAAAGATTAAATGTTAAAATTTCATCCATATTGACCATTTTGGGAAAGTTCGTCAGGTCCGGAGTCATCGTTTTTCATCAGAAAATTGAGGTTTTTTTGGACTGTACCAAATATGATTAAAAATGTCAATTGGATTGTGCCTCATGTGAATAACCACTTTTGAAACCCTCACAGTGACCACAATTGCCAGTTTTACAGAGCTTTGCTTACTCAAAAGCTTCCATTTTGACCAATTTCAGGCACCGACATGACTTTAAACACACTTATTTTAGTTGAAAAAGTCATATTTTACATCCAACAGTCATTTAGAGTCAAAAGATTAAATGTTAAAATTTCATCCATATTGACCATTTTGGGAAAGTTCGACAGGTCCGGAGTCATCATTTTTCATCAGAAAATTGATTTTTTGGACTGTACCAAAAATGATTCAAAATGTCAATTGGATTGTGACTCATGTGAATAACCACTTTTGAGACCCTCACAGTGACCAAAATTGCCATTTTTACAGAGCTTTGCTTAATCAAAAGCTTACATTTTTACCAATTTCAGGCACCGAAATTACTTTAAATGCACCTATTTTAGTTGAACAAGTCATAATTCACATCCAACAGTCATTTAGAGTCAAAAGATTAAAAGTTAAAATTTCATCCATGTTGACCATTTTGGGAAAGTTCGACAGGTCCGGAGTCATCGTTTTTCATCAGAAAATTGATTTTTTGGAGTGTACCAAAAATGATTCAAAATGTCAATTGGATCGAGCCTCATGTTGAATAACCACTTTTGAGACCCTCACAGTGACCAAAATTGCCATTTTTACAGAGCTTTGCTTAATCAAAAGCTTACATTTTGACCAATTTCAGGCACCAAAATGACTTTAAACACACTTATTTTAGTTGAAAAAGTCATATTTCACATCCAACAGTCATTTAGAGTCAAAAGAATAAATGTTAAAATTTCATCCATATTGACCATTTTGGGAAAGTTCGACAGGTCCGGAGTCATCATTTTTCATCAGAAAATTGATTTTTTGGACTGTACCAAAAATGATTCAAAATGTCAATTGGATTGTGACTCATGTGAATAACCACTTTTGAAACCCTCACAGTGACCACAATTGCCAGTTTTACAGAGCTTTGCTTACTCAAAAGCTTCCATTTTTACCAATTTCAGGCACCGAAATTACTTTAAATGCACCTATTTTAGTTGAACAAGTCATAATTCACATCCAACAGTCATTTAGAGTCAAAAGATTAAAAGTTAAAATTTCATCCATGTTGACCATTTTGGGAAAGTTCGACAGGTCCGGAGTCATCGTTTTTCATCAGAAAATTGATTTTTTGGAGTGTACCAAAAATGATTCAAAATGTCAATTGGATCGAGCCTCATGTTGAATAACCACTTTTGAAACACTCACAGTGACCAAAATTGCCATTTTCACAGAGTTTTGCTTTACTCAAAAGCTTCCATTTTGACCAATTTCAGCCACCGAAATGACTTTAAACACACTTATTTTAGTTGAAAAAGACATAATTTACATCCAACAGTCATTTAGAGTCAAAAGATTAAAAGTTAAAATTTCATCCATGTTGACCATTTTGGGAAAGTTCGACAGGTCCGGAGTCATCGTTTTTCATCAGAAAATTGATTTTTTGGAGTGTACCAAAAATGATTCAAAATGCCAATTGGATCGTGCCTCATGTTGAATAACCACTTTTGAAACCCTCACAGTGAAAAAAATTGCCATTTTTACAGTTTTGCTTACTCAAAAGCTTCCATTTTGACCAATTTCAGGCATCGAAATGACTTTAAACGCACTTCTTTTAATTGAAAAAGTCATATTTCACACCCAACAATCATTTGGAGTCTAAAGATTAAAAGTTAAAATTTCATCCATGTTGACCATTTTGGGAAAGCTCGACAGATCCGGAGTCATCGTTTTTTCAGATAATTGATTTTTTGGAGTGTACCAAAAATGATTCAAAATGTCATTTGGATCGTACCTCGTGTTGAATAACCGCTTTTGAAACCCTCACAGTGACCAAAATTGCCATTTTTACAGAGCTTTGCTTACTCAAAAGCTTCCATTTTGACCAATTTCAGGCACAGAAATGACTTTAAACACACTTATTTTAGTTGAACAAGTCATAATTCACATCCAACAGTCATTTAGAGTCAAAAGATTAAAAGTTAAAATTTCATCCATGTTGACCATTTTGGGAAAGTTCGACAGGTCCGGAGTCATCGTTTTTCATCAGAAAATTGATTTTTTGGAGTGTACCAAAAATGATTCAAAATGTCAATGGATCGTGCCTCATGTTGAAAAACCACTTTTGAAACCCTCAAAGTGACCAAAATTGCCATTTATACAGAGTTTTGCTTACTCAAAAGCTTCCATTTTGACCAATTTCAGGCACCGAAATGACTTTAAACACACTTATTTTAGTTGAAAAAGTCATATTTCACATCCAACAGTCATTTAGAGTCAAAAGATTAAATGTTAAAATTTCATCCATATTGATCATTTTGGGAAAGTTCGACAGGTCCGGAGTCATCGTTTTTCATCAGATAATTGATTTTTTGGAGTGTACCAAAAATGATTCAAAATGTCAATTGGATCGTGCCTCATGTGAATAACCACTTTTGAAACCCTCACAGTGACCACAATTGCCAGTTTTACAGAGCTTTGCTTACTCAAAAGCTTCCATTTTGACCAATTTCAGGCACCGACATGACTTTAAACACACTTATTTTAGTTGAAAAAGTCATATTTTACATCCAACAGTCATTTAGAGTCAAAAGATTAAATGTTAAAATTTCATCCATATTGACCATTTTGGGAAAGTTCGACAGGTCCGGAGTCATCGTTTTTCATCAGAAAATTGATTTTTTGGACTGTACCAAAAATGATTCAAAATGTCAATTGGATTGTGACTCATGTGAATAACCACTTTTGAAACCCTCACAGTGACCACAATTGCCAGTTTTACAGAGCTTTGCTCACTCAAAAGCTTCCATTTTGACCAATTTCAGGCACCGAAATTACTTTAAATGCACCTATTTTAGTTGAACAAGTCATAATTCACATCCAACAGTCATTTAGAGTCAAAAGATTAAAAGTTAAAATTTCATCCATGTTGACCATTTTGGGAAAGTTCGACAGGTCCGGAGTCATCATTTTTCATCAGAAAATTGATTTTTTTGGAGTGTACCAAAAATGATTCAAAATGTCAATTGGATCGAGCCTCATGTTGAATAACCACTTTTGAAACACTCACAGTGACCAAAATTGCCATTTTCACAGAGTTTTGCTTACTCAAAAGCTTCCATTTTGACCAATTTCAGGCACCGAAATGACTTTAAACACACTTATTTTAGTTGAAAAAGACATAATTTACATCCAACAGTCATTTAGAGTCAAAAGATTAAAAGTTAAAATTTCATCCATGTTGACCATTTTGGGAAAGTTCGACAGGTCCGGAGTCATCGTTTTTCATCAGAAAATTGATTTTTTGGAGTGTACCAAAAATTATTCAAAATGCCAATTGGATCGTGCCTCATGTTGAATAACCACTTTTGAGACCCTCACAGTGACCAAAATTGCCATTTTTACAGAGCTTTGCTTAATCAAAAGCTTACATTTTGACCAATTTCAGGCACCAAAATGACTTTAAACACACTTATTTTAGTTCAAAAAGTCATATTTCACATCCAACAGTCATTTAGAGTCAAAAGAATAAATGTTAAAATTTCATCCATATTGACCATTTTGGGAAAGTTCGACAGGTCCGGAGTCATCATTTTTCATCAGAAAATTGATTTTTTGGACTGTACCAAAAATGATTCAAAATGTCAATTGGATCGTGCCTCATGTTGAATAACCACTTTTGAAACCCTCACAGTGACCAAAATTGCCATTTTTACTGAGCTTTGCTTAATCAAAAGCTTCCATTTTGACCAATTTCAGGCACCAAAATGACTTTAAACACACTTATTTTAGTTGAAAAAGTCATATTTCACATCCAACAGTCATTTAGAGTCAAAAGATTAAATGTTAAAATTTCATCCATATTGACCATTTTGGGAAAGTTCGACAGGTCCGGAGTCATCATTTTTCATCAGAAAATTGATTTTTTGGACTGTACCAAAAATGATTCAAAATGTCAATTGGATTGTGCCTCATGTGAATAACCACTTTTGAAACCCTCACAGTGACCACAATTGCCAGTTTTACAGAGCTTTGCTTACTCAAAAGCTTCCATTTTGACCAATTTCAGGCACCGAAATGACTTTAAACACACTTATTTTTGTTGAACAAGTCATATTTCACATCCAACAGTCATTTAGAGTCAAAAGATTAAAAGTTTAAATTTCATCCATGGTGACCATTTTGGGAAAGTTCGACAGGTTCGGAGTCATCGTTTTTCATCAGAAAATAGATTTTTTGGAGTGTACCAAAATGATTCAAAATGTCAATGGGTTGTGCCTCATGTTGAAAAACCACTTTTGAAACCCTCAAAGTGACCACAATTGCCAGTTTTACAGAGCTTTGCTTACTCAAAAGCTTCCATTTTGACCAATTTCAGGCACCGAAATTACTTTAAACGCACCTATTTTAGTTGAACAAGTCATAATTCACATCCAACAGTCATTTACAGTCAAAAGATTAAAAGTTAAAATTTCATCCATGTTGACCATTTTGGGAAAGTTCGACAGATCCAGAGTCATCATTTTTTCAGATAATTGATTTTTTGGAGTGTACCAAAAATGATTCAAAATGTCAATTGGATCGTACCTCGTGTTGAATAACCGCCCTTGAAACCCTCACAGTGACCAAAATTGCCATTTTTACAGAGCTTTGCTTACTCAAAAGCTTCCATTTTGACCAATTTCAGGCACCGAAATGACATTAAACACACTTATTTTAGTTGAACAAGTCATAATTCACATCCAACAGTCATTTAGAGTCAAAAGATTAAAAGTTAAAATTTCATCCATGTTGACCATTTTGGGAAAGTTCGACAGGTCCGGAGTCATCGTTTTTCATCAGAAAATTGATTTTTTGGAGTGTACCAAAAATTATTCAAAATGTCAATGGATTGTGCCTCATGTTGAATAACCACTTTTGAAACCCTCAAAGTGACCAAAATTGCCATTTTTACAGAGTTTTGCTTACTCAAAAGCTTCCATTTTGACCAATTTCAGGCACCGAAATGACTTTAAACATACTTATTTTTGTTGAAAAAGTCATAATTTACATCCAACAGTCATTTAGAGTCAAAAGATTAAAAGTTTAAATTTCATCCATGGTGACCATTTTGGGAAAGTTCGACAGGTCCGGAGTCATCGTTTTTCATCAGAAAATTGATTTTTTGGAGTGTACCAAAAATGATTCAAAATGTCAATGGATCGTGCCTCATGTTGAAAAACCACTTTTGAAACCCTCAAAGTGACCAAAATTGCCATTTATACAGAGTTTTGCTTACTCAAAAGCTTCCATTTTGACCAATTTCAGGCACCGAAATGACTTTAAACACACTTATTTTAGTTGAAAAAGTCATATTTCACATCCAACAGTCATTTAGAGTCAAAAGATTAAATGTTAAAATTGCATCCATATTGACCATTTTGGGAAAGTTCGACAGGTCCGGAGTCATCGTTTTTCATCAGAAAATTGATTTTTTGGAGTGTACCAAAAATGATTCAAAATGTCAATTGGATCGAGCCTCATGTTGAATAACCACTTTTGAAACACTCACAGTGACCAAAATTGCCATTTTCACAGAGTTTTGCTTTACTCAAAAGCTTCCATTTTGACCAATTTCAGCCACCGAAATGACTTTAAACACACTTATTTTAGTTGAAAAAGACATAATTTACATCCAACAGTCATTTAGAGTCAAAAGATTAAAAGTTAAAATTTCATCCATGTTGACCATTTTGGGAAAGTTCGACAGGTCCGGAGTCATCGTTTTTCATCAGAAAATTGATTTTTTGGAGTGTACCAAAAATGATTCAAAATGCCAATTGGATCGTGCCTCATGTTGAATAACCACTTTTGAAACCCTCACAGTGAAAAAAATTGCCATTTTTACAGTTTTGCTTACTCAAAAGCTTCCATTTTGACCAATTTCAGGCATCGAAATGACTTTAAACGCACTTCTTTTAATTGAAAAAGTCATATTTCACACCCAACAATCATTTGGAGTCTAAAGATTAAAAGTTAAAATTTCATCCATGTTGACCATTTTGGGAAAGCTCGACAGATCCGGAGTCATCGTTTTTTCAGATAATTGATTTTTTGGAGTGTACCAAAAATGATTCAAAATGTCATTTGGATCGTACCTCGTGTTGAATAACCGCTTTTGAAACCCTCACAGTGACCAAAATTGCCATTTTTACAGAGCTTTGCTTACTCAAAAGCTTCCATTTTGACCAATTTCAGGCACAGAAATGACTTTAAACACACTTATTTTAGTTGAACAAGTCATAATTCACATCCAACAGTCATTTAGAGTCAAAAGATTAAAAGTTAAAATTTCATCCATGTTGACCATTTTGGGAAAGTTCGACAGGTCCGGAGTCATCGTTTTTCATCAGAAAATTGATTTTTTGGAGTGTACCAAAAATGATTCAAAATGTCAATGGATCGTGCCTCATGTTGAAAAAACACTTTTGAAACCCTCAAAGTGACCAAAATTGCCATTTATACAGAGTTTTGCTTACTCAAAAGCTTCCATTTTGACCAATTTCAGGCACCGAAATGACTTTAAACACACTTATTTTAGTTGAAAAAGTCATATTTCACATCCAACAGTCATTTAGAGTCAAAAGATTAAATGTTAAAATTTCATCCATATTGATCATTTTGGGAAAGTTCGACAGGTCCGGAGTCATCGTTTTTCATCAGATAATTGATTTTTTGGAGTGTACCAAAAATGATTCAAAATGTCAATTGGATCGTGCCTCATGTGAATAACCACTTTTGAAACCCTCACAGTGACCACAATTGCCAGTTTTACAGAGCTTTGCTTACTCAAAAGCTTCCATTTTGACCAATTTCAGGCACCGACATGACTTTAAACACACTTATTTTAGTTGAAAAAGTCATATTTTACATCCAACAGTCATTTAGAGTCAAAAGATTAAATGTTAAAATTTCATCCATATTGACCATTTTGGGAAAGTTCGACAGGTCCGGAGTCATCGTTTTTCATCAGAAAATTGATTTTTTGGACTGTACCAAAAATGATTCAAAATGTCAATTGGATTGTGACTCATGTGAATAACCACTTTTGAAACCCTCACAGTGACCACAATTGCCAGTTTTACAGAGCTTTGCTTACTCAAAAGCTTCCATTTTGACCAATTTCAGGCACCGAAATTACTTTAAATGCACCTATTTTAGTTGAACAAGTCATAATTCACATCCAACAGTCATTTAGAGTCAAAAGATTAAAAGTTAAAATTTCATCCATGTTGACCATTTTGGGAAAGTTCGACAGGTCCGGAGTCATCATTTTTCATCAGAAAATTGATTTTTTTTGGAGTGTACCAAAAATGATTCAAAATGTCAATTGGATCGAGCCTCATGTTGAATAACCACTTTTGAAACACTCACAGTGACCAAAATTGCCATTTTCACAGAGTTTTGCTTACTCAAAAGCTTCCATTTTGACCAATTTCAGGCACCGAAATGACTTTAAACACACTTATTTTAGTTGAAAAAGACATAATTTACATCCAACAGTCATTTAGAGTCAAAAGATTAAAAGTTAAAATTTCATCCATGTTGACCATTTTGGGAAAGTTCGACAGGTCCGGAGTCATCGTTTTTCATCAGAAAATTGATTTTTTGGAGTGTACCAAAAATTATTCAAAATGCCAATTGGATCGTGCCTCATGTTGAATAACCACTTTTGAGACCCTCACAGTGACCAAAATTGCCATTTTTACAGAGCTTTGCTTAATCAAAAGCTTACATTTTGACCAATTTCAGGCACCAAAATGACTTTAAACACACTTATTTTAGTTCAAAAAGTCATATTTCACATCCAACAGTCATTTAGAGTCAAAAGAATAAATGTTAAAATTTCATCCATATTGACCATTTTGGGAAAGTTCGACAGGTCCGGAGTCATCATTTTTCATCAGAAAATTGATTTTTTGGACTGTACCAAAAATGATTCAAAATGTCAATTGGATCGTGCCTCATGTTGAATAACCACTTTTGAAACCCTCACAGTGACCAAAATTGCCATTTTTACTGAGCTTTGCTTAATCAAAAGCTTCCATTTTGACCAATTTCAGGCACCAAAATGACTTTAAACACACTTATTTTAGTTGAAAAAGTCATATTTCACATCCAACAGTCATTTAGAGTCAAAAGATTAAATGTTAAAATTTCATCCATATTGACCATTTTGGGAAAGTTCGACAGGTCCGGAGTCATCATTTTTCATCAGAAAATTGATTTTTTGGACTGTACCAAAAATGATTCAAAATGTCAATTGGATTGTGCCTCATGTGAATAACCACTTTTGAAACCCTCACAGTGACCACAATTGCCAGTTTTACAGAGCTTTGCTTACTCAAAAGCTTCCATTTTGACCAATTTCAGGCACCGAAATGACTTTAAACACACTTATTTTTGTTGAACAAGTCATATTTCACATCCAACAGTCATTTAGAGTCAAAAGATTAAAAGTTTAAATTTCATCCATGGTGACCATTTTGGGAAAGTTCGACAGGTTCGGAGTCATCGTTTTTCATCAGAAAATAGATTTTTTGGAGTGTACCAAAATGATTCAAAATGTCAATGGGTTGTGCCTCATGTTGAAAAACCACTTTTGAAACCCTCAAAGTGACCACAATTGCCAGTTTTACAGAGCTTTGCTTACTCAAAAGCTTCCATTTTGACCAATTTCAGGCACCGAAATTACTTTAAACGCACCTATTTTAGTTGAACAAGTCATAATTCACATCCAACAGTCATTTAGAGTCAAAAGATTAAAAGTTAAAATTTCATCCATGTTGACCATTTTGGGAAAGTTCGACAGATCCAGAGTCATCATTTTTTCAGATAATTGATTTTTTGGAGTGTACCAAAAATGATTCAAAATGTCAATTGGATCGTACCTCGTGTTGAATAACCGCCCTTGAAACCCTCACAGTGACCAAAATTGCCATTTTTACAGAGCTTTGCTTACTCAAAAGCTTCCATTTTGACCAATTTCAGGCACCGAAATGACATTAAACACACTTATTTTAGTTGAACAAGTCATAATTCACATCCAACAGTCATTTAGAGTCAAAAGATTAAAAGTTAAAATTTCATCCATGTTGACCATTTTGGGAAAGTTCGACAGGTCCGGAGTCATCGTTTTTCATCAGAAAATTGATTTTTTGGAGTGTACCAAAAATTATTCAAAATGTCAATGGATTGTGCCTCATGTTGAATAACCACTTTTGAAACCCTCAAAGTGACCAAAATTGCCATTTTTACAGAGTTTTGCTTACTCAAAAGCTTCCATTTTGACCAATTTCAGGCACCGAAATGACTTTAAACATACTTATTTTTGTTGAAAAAGTCATAATTTACATCCAACAGTCATTTAGAGTCAAAAGATTAAAAGTTTAAATTTCATCCATGGTGACCATTTTGGGAAAGTTCGACAGGTCCGGAGTCATCGTTTTTCATCAGAAAATTGATTTTTTGGAGTGTACCAAAAATGATTCAAAATGTCAATGGATCGTGCCTCATGTTGAAAAACCACTTTTGAAACCCTCAAAGTGACCAAAATTGCCATTTATACAGAGTTTTGCTTACTCAAAAGCTTCCATTTTGACCAATTTCAGGCACCGAAATGACTTTAAACACACTTATTTTAGTTGAAAAAGTCATATTTCACATCCAACAGTCATTTAGAGTCAAAAGATTAAATGTTAAAATTGCATCCATATTGACCATTTTGGGAAAGTTCGACAGGTCCGGAGTCATCGTTTTTCATCAGATAATTGATTTTTTGGAGTGTACCAAAAATGATTCAAAATGTCAATTGTATCGTGCCTCATGTTAAATAACCACTTTTTAAACACTCATAGTGACCAAAATTGCCATTTTTACAGAGTTTTGCTTACTCAAAAGCTTCAATTTTGTTCAATTTCGGGCACAGAAATGACTTTAAACACACTTATTTTAGTTGAACAAGTCATAATTCACATCCAACAGTCATTTACAGTCAAAAGATTAAATGTTAAAATTTCATCCATATTGACCATTTTGGGAAAGTTCGTCAGGTCCGGAGTCATCGTTTTTCATCAGAAAATTGAGGTTTTTTTGGACTGTACCAAATATGATTAAAAATGTCAATTGGATTGTGCCTCATGTGAATAACCACTTTTGAAACCCTCACAGTGACCACAATTGCCAGTTTTACAGAGCTTTGCTTACTCAAAAGCTTCCATTTTGACCAATTTCAGGCACCGACATGACTTTAAACACACTTATTTTAGTTGAAAAAGTCATATTTTACATCCAACAGTCATTTAGAGTCAAAAGATTAAATGTTAAAATTTCATCCATATTGACCATTTTGGGAAAGTTCGACAGGTCCGGAGTCATCGTTTTTCATCAGAAAATTGATTTTTTGGACTGTACCAAAAATGATTCAAAATGTCAATTGGATCGTGCCTCATGTTGAATAACCACTTTTGAGACCCTCACAGTGACCAAAATTGCCATTTTTACAAAGCTTTGCTTAATCAAAAGCTTAAATTTTGACCAATTTCAGGCACCAAAATGACTTTAAACACACTTATTTTAGTTGAAAAAGTCATATTTCACATCCAACAGTCATTTAGAGTCAAAAGAATAAATGTTAAAATTTCATCCATATTGACCATTTTGGGAAAGTTCGACAGGTCCGGAGTCATCATTTTTCATCAGAAAATTGATTTTTTGGACTGTACCAAAAATGATTCAAAATGTCAATTGGATTGTGCCTCATGTGAATAACCACTTTTGAAACCCTCACAGTGACCACAATTGCCAGTTTTACAGAGCTTTGCTTACTCAAAAGCTTCCATTTTGACCAATTTCAGGCACCGAAATGACTTTAAACACACTTATTTTTGTTGAACAAGTCATATTTCACATCCAACAGTCATTTAGAGTCAAAAGATTAAAAGTTTAAATTTCATCCATGGTGACCATTTTGGGAAAGTTCGACAGGTCCGGAGTCATCGTTTTTCATCAGAAAATAGATTTTTTGGAGTGTACCAAAATGATTCAAAATGTCAATGGGTTGTGCCTCATGTTGAAAAACCACTTTTGAAACCCTCAAAGTGACCACAATTGCCAGTTTTACAGAGCTTTGCTTACTCAAAAGCTTCCATTTTGACCAATTTCAGGCACAGAAATTACTTTAAACGCACCTATTTTAGTTGAACAAGTCATAATTCACATCCAACAGTCATTTAGAGTCAAAAGATTAAAAGTTAAAATTTCATCCATGTTGACCATTTTGGGAAAGTTCGACAGATCCAGAGTCATCATTTTTTCAGATAATTGATTTTTTGGAGTGTACCAAAAATGATTCAAAATGTCAATTGGATCGTACCTCGTGTTGAATAACCGCCCTTGAAACCCTCACAGTGACCAAAATTGCCATTTTTACAGAGCTTTGCTTACTCAAAAGCTTCCATTTTGACCAATTTCAGGCACCGAAATGACATTAAACACACTTATTTTAGTTGAACAAGTCATAATTCACATCCAACAGTCATTTAGAGTCAAAAGATTAAAAGTTAAAATTTCATCCATGTTGACCATTTTGGGAAAGTTCGACAGGTCCGGAGTCATCGTTTTTCATCAGATAATTGATTTTTTGGAGTGTACCAAAAATGATTCAAAATGTCAATTGGATCGTGCCTCATGTTAAATAACCACTTTTTAAACACTCATAGTGACCAAAATTGCCATTTTTACAGAGTTTTGCTTACTCAAAAGCTTCAATTTTGTTCAATTTCGGGCACAGAAATGACTTTAAAAACACTTATTTTAGTTGAACAAGTCATAATTCACATCCAACAGTCATTTACAGTCAAAAGATTAAATGTTAAAATTTCATCCATATTGACCATTTTGGGAAAGTTCGTCAGGTCCGGAGTCATCGTTTTTCATCAGAAAATTGAGGTTTTTTTGGACTGTACCAAATATGATTAAAAATGTCAATTGGATTGTGCCTCATGTGAATAACCACTTTTGAAACCCTCACAGTGACCACAATTGCCAGTTTTACAGAGCTTTGCTTACTCAAAAGCTTCCATTTTGACCAATTTCAGGCACCGACATGACTTTAAACACACTTATTTTAGTTGAAAAAGTCATATTTTACATCCAACAGTCATTTAGAGTCAAAAGATTAAATGTTAAAATTTCATCCATATTGACCATTTTGGGAAAGTTCGACAGGTCCGGAGTCATCGTTTTTTCATCAGAAAATTGATTTTTTGGACTGTACCAAAAATGATTCAAAATGTCAATTGGATCGTGCCTCATGTTGAATAACCACTTTTGAGACCCTCACAGTGACCAAAATTGCCATTTTTACAGAGCTTTGCTTAATCAAAAGCTTACATTTTGACCAATTTCAGGCACCAAAATGACTTTAAACACACTTATTTTAGTTGAAAAAGTCATATTTCACATCCAACAGTCATTTAGAGTCAAAAGAATAAATGTTAAAATTTCATCCATATTGACCATTTTAGGAAAGTTCGACAGGTCCGGAGTCATCATTTTTCATCAGAAAATTGATTTTTTTGACTGTACCAAAAATGATTCAAAATGTCAATTGGATTGTGACTCATGTGAATAACCACTTTTGAAACCCTCACAGTGACCACAATTGCCAGTTTTACAGAGCTTTGCTTACTCAAAAGCTTCCATTTTTACCAATTTCAGGCACCGAAATTACTTTAAATGCACCTATTTTAGTTGAACAAGTCATAATTCACATCCAACAGTCATTTAGAGTCAAAAGATTAAAAGTTAAAATTTCATCCATGTTGACCATTTTGGGAAAGTTCGACAGGTCCGGAGTCATCGTTTTTCATCAGAAAATTGATTTTTTGGAGTGTACCAAAAATGATTCAAAATGTCAATTGGATCGAGCCTCATGTTGAATAACCACTTTTGAAACACTCACAGTGACCAAAATTGCCATTTTCACAGAGTTTTGCTTACTCAAAAGCTTCCATTTTGACCAATTTCAGGCACCGAAATGACTTTAAACACACTTCTTTTAATTGAAAAAGTCATATTTCACACCCAACAGTCATTTGGAGTCTAAAGATTAAAAGTTAAAATTTCATCCATGTTGACCATTTTGGGAAAGCTCGACAGATCCGGAGTCATCGTTTTTTCAGATAATTGATTTTTTGGAGTGTACCAAAAATGATTCAAAATGTCAATTGGATCGTACCTCGTGTTGAATAACCGCTTTTGAAACCCTCACAGTGACCAAAATTGCCATTTTTACAGAGCTTTGCTTACTCAAAAGCTTCCATTTTGACCAATTTCAGGCACAGAAATGACTTTAAACACACTTATTTTAGTTGAACAAGTCATAATTCACATCCAACAGTCATTTAGAGTCAAAAGATTAAAAGTTAAAATTTCATCCATGTTGACCATTTTGGGAAAGTTCGACAGGTCCGGAGTCATCGTTTTTCATCAGAAAATTGATTTTTTGGAGTGTACCAAAAATGATTCAAAATGTCAATGGATCGTGCCTCATGTTGAAAAACCACTTTTGAAACCCTCAAAGTGACCAAAATTGCCATTTATACAGAGTTTTGCTTACTCAAAAGCTTCCATTTTGACCAATTTCAGGCACCGAAATGACTTTAAACACACTTATTTTAGTTGAAAAAGTCATATTTCACATCCAACAGTCATTTAGAGTCAAAAGATTAAATGTTAAAATTTCATCCATATTTACCATTTTGGGAAAGTTCGACAGGTCCGGAGTCATCGTTTTTCATCAGATAATTGATTTTTTGGAGTGTACCAAAAATGATTCAAAATGTCAATTGGATCGTGCCTCATGTGAATAACCACTTTTGAAACCCTCACAGTGACCACAATTGCCAGTTTTACAGAGCTTTGCTTACTCAAAAGCTTCCATTTTGACCAATTTCAGGCACCGACATGACTTTAAACACACTTATTTTAGTTGAAAAAGTCATATTTTACATCCAACAGTCATTTAGAGTCAAAAGATTAAATGTTAAAATTTCATCCATATTGACCATTTTGGGAAAGTTCGACAGGTCCGGAGTCATCGTTTTTCATCAGAAAATTGATTTTTTGGACTGTACCAAAAATGATTCAAAATGTCAATTGGATTGTGACTCATGTGAATAACCACTTTTGAAACCCTCACAGTGACCACAATTGCCAGTTTTACAGAGCTTTGCTTACTCAAAAGCTTCCATTTTGACCAATTTCAGGCACCGAAATTACTTTAAATGCACCTATTTTAGTTGAACAAGTCATAATTCACATCCAACAGTCATTTAGAGTCAAAAGATTAAAAGTTAAAATTTCATCCATGTTGACCATTTTGGGAAAGTTCGACAGGTCCGGAGTCATCATTTTTCATCAGAAAATTGTTTTTTTGGAGTGTACCAAAAATGATTCAAAATGTCAATTGGATCGAGCCTCATGTTGAATAACCACTTTTGAAACACTCACAGTGACCAAAATTGCCATTTTCACAGAGTTTTGCTTACTCAAAAGCTTCCATTTTGACCAATTTCAGGCACCGAAATGACTTTAAACACACTTATTTTAGTTGAAAAAGACATAATTTACATCCAACAGTCATTTAGAGTCAAAAGATTAAAAGTTAAAATTTCATCCATGTTGACCATTTTGGGAAAGTTCGACAGGTCCGGAGTCATCGTTTTTCATCAGAAAATTGATTTTTTGGAGTGTACCAAAAATTATTCAAAATGCCAATTGGATCGTGCCTCATGTTGAATAACCACTTTTGAGACCCTCACAGTGACCAAAATTGCCATTTTTACAGAGCTTTGCTTAATCAAAAGCTTACATTTTGACCAATTTCAGGCACCAAAATGACTTTAAACACTATTTTAGTTCAAAAAGTCATATTTCACATCCAACAGTCATTTAGAGTCAAAAGAATAAATGTTAAAATTTCATCCATATTGACCATTTTGGGAAAGTTCGACAGGTCCGGAGTCATCATTTTTCATCAGAAAATTGATTTTTTGGACTGTACCAAAAATGATTCAAAATGTCAATTGGATCGTGCCTCATGTTGAATAACCACTTTTGAAACCCTCACAGTGACCAAAATTGCCATTTTTACTGAGCTTTGCTTAATCAAAAGCTTCCATTTTGACCAATTTCAGGCACCAAAATGACTTTAAACACACTTATTTTAGTTGAAAAAGTCATATTTCACATCCAACAGTCATTTAGAGTCAAAAGATTAAATGTTAAAATTTTATCCATATTGACCATTTTGGGAAAGTTCGACAGGTCCGGAGTCATCATTTTTCATCAGAAAATTGATTTTTTGGACTGTACCAAAAATGATTCAAAATGTCAATTGGATTGTGCCTCATGTGAATAACCACTTTTGAAACCCTCACAGTGACCACAATTGCCAGTTTTACTGAGCTTTGCTTAATCAAAAGCTTCCATTTTGACCAATTTCAGGCACCGAAATGACTTTAAACACACTTATTTTTGTTGAACAAGTCATATTTCACATCCAACAGTCATTTAGAGTCAAAAGATTAAAAGTTTAAATTTCATCCATGGTGACCATTTTGGGAAAGTTCGACAGGTCCGGAGTCATCGTTTTTCATCAGAAAATAGATTTTTTGGAGTGTACCAAAATGATTCAAAATGTCAATGGGTTGTGCCTCATGTTGAAAAACCACTTTTGAAACCCTCAAAGTGACCACAATTGCCAGTTTTACAGAGCTTTGCTTACTCAAAAGCTTCCATTTTGACCAATTTCAGGCACCGAAATTACTTTAAACGCACCTATTTTAGTTGAACAAGTCATAATTCACATCCAACAGTCATTTAGAGTCAAAAGATTAAAAGTTAAAATTTCATCCATGTTGACCATTTTGGGAAAGTTCGACAGGTCCGGAGTCATCGTTTTTCATCAGAAAATTGATTTTTTGGAGTGTACCAAAAATTATTCAAAATGTCAATTGGATCGTACCTCGTGTTGAATAACCGCTTTTGAAACCCTCACAGTGACCAAAATTGCCATTTTTACAGAGCTTTGCTTACTCAAAAGCTTCCATTTTGACCAATTTCAGGCACAGAAATGACTTTAAACACACTTATTTTAGTTGAACAAGTCATAATTCACATCCAACAGTCATTTAGAGTCAAAAGATTTAAAAGTTAAAATTTCATCATGTTGACCATTTTGGGAAAGTTCGACAGGTCCGGAGTCATCGTTTTTCATCAGAAGATTGATTTTTTGGAGTGTACCAAAAATGATTCAAAATGTCAATTGGATCGTGCCTCATGTTGAATAACCACTTTTGAAACCCTCACAGTGGCCAAAATTGTCATTTTTACAGAGCTTTGCTTACTCAAAAGCTTCCATTCTGACCAATTTCAGGCACCGAAAGGACTTTAAACACACTTATTTTAATTGAACAAGTCAAAATTACCATCCAACAGGCATTTAGAATCAAAAGATTAAAAGTTAAAATTTCATCCATGTTGACCATTTTGGGAAAGTTCGACAGGTCCGGAGTCATCGTTTTTCATCAGAAAATTGATTTTTTGGAGTGTACCAAAAATGATTCAAAATGTCAATTGGATCGTGCCTCATGTTGAATAACCACTTTTGAAACCCTCACAGTGGCCAAAATTGTCATTTTTACAGAGCATTGCTTACTCAAAAGATTCCATTTTGAACAATTTCAGGCACCGAAAGGACTTTAAACACACTTATTTTAGTTGAACAAGTCATAATTCACATCCAACAGTCATTTAGAGTCAAAAGAGTAAAAGTTAAAATTTCATCCATGTTGACCATTTTGGGAAATTCGACAGGTCCAGAGTCATCGTTTTTCATTAGAAAATTGATTTTTTGGAGTGTACCAAAAATGATTCAAAATGTCAATTGGATCGTGCCTCATGTTGAATAACCACTTTTGAAACCCTCACAGTGGCCAAAATTGTCATTTTTACAGAGCATTGCTTACTCAAAAGCTTCCATTTTGAACAATTTCAGGCACCGAAAGGACTTTAAACACACTTATTTTAGTTGAACAAGTCATAATTCACATCCAACAGTCGTTTAGAGTCAAAAGATTAAAAGTTAAAAATTTCATCCATGTTGACCATTTTTGGAACGTTCGACAGGTCCGGAGTCATCGTTTTTCATCAGAAAATTGATTTTTTGGAGTTTACCAAAAATGATTCAAAATGTCAATTGGATCGTGCCTCATGTTGAATAACCCCTTTTGAAACCCTCACAGTGGCCAAAATTGTCATTTTTACAGAGCTTTGCTTACTCAAAAGCTTCCATTTTGACCAATTTCAGGCACCGAAAGGACTTTAAAAACACTTATTTTAGTTGAACAAGTCAAAATTCACATCCAACAGGCATTTAGAGTCAAAAGATTAAAAGTTAAAATTTCATCCATGTTGACCATTTTGGGAAAGTTCGACAGGTCCGGAGTCATCGTTTTTCATCAGAAAATTGATTTTTTGGAGTGTACCAAAAATGATTCTAAATGTCAATTGGATCGTGCCTCATGTTGAATATCCACTTTTGAAACCCTCACAGTGACCAAAATTGCAATTTTTACAGAGTTTTGCTTACTCAAAAGCTTCCATTTTGAGCAATTTCAGGCACCGAAATGACTTTAAACACACTTATTTTAGTTGAACAAGTCATAATTCACATCCAACAGTCATTTAGAGTCTAAAGATTAAATGTTAAAATTTCATCCATATTGACCATTTTGGGAAAGTTCGACAGGTCAGGAGTCATCGTTTTTCATCAGAAAATTGATTTTTTTGAGTGTACCAAAAATGATTCAAAATGTCAATTGGATCGTGCCTCATGTTGAATAACTGCTTTTGAAACCCTCACAGTGACCAAAACTGCCATTTTTACAGAGCTTTGCTTACTTAAAAGCTTCCATTTTGACCAATGTCAGGCACCGAAATGACTTTAAACACACTTATTTTAGTTAAACAAGTCAAAATTCTCATCCAACAGGCATTTAGAGTCAAAAGATTAAAAGTAAAAATTTCATCCATATTGACCATTTTGGGAAAGTTTGACAGGTCCGGAGTCATCGTTTTTCATCAGAAAATTGATTTTTTGTAGTGTACCAAAAATGATTCAAAATGTCAATTGGATCGTGCCTCATGTTGAATATCCACTTTTGAAACCCTCACAGTGGCCAAAATTGTCATTTTTACAGAGCTTTGCTTACTCAAAAGCTTCCATTTTGACCAATTTCATCAGGCACCGAAAGCACTTTAAACACACTTATTTTAGTTGAACAAGTCAAAATTCTCATCCAACAGGCATTTAGAGTCAAAAGATTAAAAGTTAAAATTTCATCCATATTGACCATTTTGGGAAAGTTCGACAGGTCCGGAGTCATCGTTTTTCATAGGAAAATCGATTTTTTCGAGTGTACCAAAAATGATTCAAAATGTCAACTGGATTGTCCCTCATGTTGAATAACCACTTTTGAAACCCTCACAGTGACCAAAATTGCCATTTTTACAGAGTTTTGCTTGCTCAAAAGCTTCCATTTTGAGCAATTTAACTCACCGAAATGACTTTAAACACACTTATTTTAGTTGAACAAGTCATAATTCACATCCAACAGTCATTTAGAGTCAAAAGATTAAAAGTTAAAATTTCATCTATGTTGACCATTTTGGGAAAGTTCGACAGGTCCGGAGTCATCGTTTTTCATCAGAAAATTGATTTTTTGTAGTGTACCAAAAATGATTCAAAATGTCAATTGGATCGTGCCTCATGTTGAATATCCACTTTTGAAACCCTCACAGTGGCCAAAATTGTCATTTTTACAGAGCTTTGCTTACTCAAAAGCTTCCATTCTGACCAATTTCAGGCACCGAAAGGACTTTAAACACACTTATTTTAATTGAACAAGTCAAAATTACCATCCAACAGGCATTTAGAATCAAAAGATTAAAAGTTAAAATTTCATCCATGTTGACCATTTTGGGAAAGTTCGACAGGTCCGGAGTCATCGTTTTTCATCAGAAAATTGATTTTTTGGAGTGTACCAAAAATGATTCTAAATGTCAATTGGATCGTGCCTCATGTTGAATAACCGCTTTTGAAACCCTCACAGTGACCAAAACTGCCATTTTTACAGAGCTTTGCTTACTTAA
The DNA here is from genome assembly GCF_964261635.1 of Lissotriton helveticus. Classification (NCBI taxonomy): domain Eukaryota; kingdom Metazoa; phylum Chordata; class Amphibia; order Caudata; family Salamandridae; genus Lissotriton; species Lissotriton helveticus. The sequence goes on from NC_136072.1 coordinate 342,184,375, forward strand.
AAGCTTCCATTTTGACCAATTTCAGGCACCGAAATGACTTTAAACACACTTATTTTAGTTAAACAAGTCAAAATTCTCATCCAACAGGCATTTAGAGTCAAAAGATTAAAAGTTAAAATTTCATCCATATTGACCATTTTGGGAAAGTTCGACAGGTCCGGAGTCATCGTTTTTTATCAGAAAATTGATTTTTTGTAGTGTACCAAAAATGATTCAAAATGTCAATTGGATCGTGCCTCATGTTGAATATCCACTTTTGAAACCCTCACAGTGGCCAAAATTGTCATTTTTACAGAGCTTTGCTTACTCAAAAGCTTCCATTTGGACCAATTTCAGGCACCAAAAGGACTTTAAACACACTTATTTTAGTTGAACAAGTCAAAATTCACATCCAACGGGCATTTAGAGTCAACAGATTAAAAGTTAAAATTTCATCCATGTTGACCATTTTGGGAAAGTTCGACAAGTACGGAGTCATCGTTTTTCATCGGAAAATTGATTTTTTGGAGTGTACCAAAAATGATTCAAAATGTCAATTGGATCGTGCCTCATGTTGAATAACCACTTTTGAAACCCTCACAGTGACCAAAATTGCCATTTTTACAGTTTTGCTTACTCAAAAGCTTCCATTTTGACCAATATCAGGCTCCGAAATAACTTTAAACACACTTTTTTTAGTTGAACAAGTCATAATTCACATCCAACAGTCATTTAGAGTCAAAAGAGTAAAAGTTAAAATTTCATCCATGTTGACCATTTTGGGAAATTCGACAGGTCCAGAGTCATCGTTTTTCATTAGAAAATTGATTTTTTGGAGTGTACCAAAAATGATTCAAAATGTCAATTGGATCGTGCCTCATGTTGAATAACCACTTTTGAAACCCTCACAGTGGCCAAAATTGTCATTTTTACAGAGCATTGCTTACTCAAAAGCTTCCATTTTGAACAATTTCAGGCACCGAAAGGACTTTAAACACACTTATTTTAGTTGAACAAGTCATAATTCACATCCAACAGTCGTTTAGAGTCAAAAGATTAAAAGTTAAAAATGTCATCCATGTTGACCATTTTTGGAACGTTCGACAGGTCCGGAGTCATCGTTTTTCATCAGAAAATTGATTTTTTGGAGTTTACCAAAAATGATTCAAAATGTCAATTGGATCGTGCCTCATGTTGAATAACCACTTTTGAAACCCTCACAGTGGCCAAAATTGTCATTTTTACAGAGCTTTGCTTACTCAAAAGCTTCCATTTTGACCAATTTCAGGCACCGAAAGGACTTTAAAAACACTTATTTTAGTTGAACAAGTCAAAATTCACATCCAACAGGCATTTAGAGTCAAAAGATTAAAAGTTAAAATTTCATCCATGTTGACCATTTTAGGAAAGTTCGACAGGTCCGGAGTCATCGTTTTTCATCAGAAAATTGATTTTTTGGAGTGTACCAAAAATGATTCTAAATGTCAATTGGATCGTGCCTCATGTTGAATATCCACTTTTGAAACCCTCACAGTGACCAAAATTGCAATTTTTACAGAGTTTTGCTTACTCAAAAGCTTCCATTTTGAGCAATTTCAGGCACCGAAATGACTTTAAACACACTTATTTTAGTTGAACAAGTCATAATTCACATCCAACAGTCATTTAGAGTCTAAAGATTAAATGTTAAAATTTCATCCATATTGACCATTTTGGGAAAGTTCGACAGGTCAGGAGTCATCGTTTTTCATCAGAAAATTGATTTTTTGGAGTGTACCAAAAATGATTCAAAATGTCAATTGGATCGTGCCTCATGTTGAATAACTGCTTTTGAAACCCTCACAGTGACCAAAACTGCCATTTTTACAGAGCTTTGCTTACTTAAAAGCTTCCATTTTGACCAATTTCAGGCACCGAAATGACTTTAAACACACTTATTTTAGTTAAACAAGTCAAAATTCTCATCCAACAGGCATTTAGAGTCAAAAGATTAAAAGTAAAAATTTCATCCATATTGACCATTTTGGGAAAGTTTGACAGGTCCGGAGTCATCGTTTTTCATCAGAAAATTGATTTTTTGTAGTGTACCAAAAATGATTCAAAATGTCAATTGGATCGTGCCTCATGTTGAATATCCACTTTTGAAACCCTCACAGTGGCCAAAATTGTCATTTTTACAGAGCTTTGCTTACTCAAAAGCTTCCATTTTGACCAATTTCATCAGGCACCGAAAGGACTTTAAACACACTTATTTTAGTTGAACAAGTCAAAATTCTCATCCAACAGGCATTTAGAGTCAAAAGATTAAAAGTTAAAATTTCATCCATATTGACCATTTTGGGAAAGTTTGACAGGTCCGGAGTCATCGTTTTTCATAGGAAAATCGATTTTTTCGAGTGTACCAAAAATGATTCAAAATGTCAACTGGATTGTCCCTCATGTTGAATAACCACTTTTGAAACCCTCACAGTGACCAAAATTGCCATTTTTACAGAGTTTTTCTTACTCAAAAGCTTCCATTTTGAGCAATTTAAGTCACCGAAATGACTTTAAACACACTTATTTTAGTTGAACAAGTCATAATTCACATCCAACAGTCATTTAGGGTCAAAAAATTAAAAGTTAAAATTTCATCCATGTTCACCATTTTGGAAAAGTTCGACAGGTCCAGAGTCATCGTTTTTCATCAGAAAATGTATTTTTTGGAGTGTACCAAAAATGATTCAAAATGTCAATTGGATCGTGCCTCATGTTGAATAACCACTTTTGAAACCCTCACAGTGACCAAAATTGCCATTTTTACAGAGCTTTGCTTACTCAAAAGCTTCCATTTTGACCAATTTCAGGCACCAAAATGACTTTAAACACACTTTTTTTAGTTGAACAAGTCAAAATTCACATCCAACAGGCATTTAGAGTCAAAAGATTAAAAGTTAAAATTTCATCCATTTTGACCATTTTGGGAAAGTTCGACAGGTCCGGAGTCATCGTTTTTCATCAGAAAATTTATTTTTTGAAGTGTACCAAAAATGATTCAAAATGTCAATTGGATCTTGCCTCATGTTGAATAACCACTTTTGAAACCCTCACAGTGGCCAAAATTGTCATTTTTACAGAGCTTTGCTTATTCAAAAGCTTCCTTTTTGACCAATTTCAGGCACCGAGAGGACTGTAAACACACTTATTTTAGTTGAACAAGTCAAAATTCACATCCAACAGGCATTTAGAGTCAAAAGATTAAAAGTTAAAATTTCATCCATGTTGACCATTTTGGGAAAGTTCGACAGGTCCGGAGTCATCGTTTTTCATCAGAAAATTGATTTTTTGGAGTGTACCAAAAATGATTCTAAATGTCAATTGGATCGTGCCTCATGTTGAATATCCACTTTTGAAACCCTCACAGTGACCAAAATTGCAATTTTTACAGAGTTTTGCTTACTCAAAAGCTTCCATTTTGAGCAATTTCAGGCACCGAAATGACTTTAAACACACTTATTTTAGTTGAACAAGTCATAATTCACATCCAACAGTCATTTAGAGTCTAAAGATTAAATGTTAAAATTTCATCCATATTGACCATTTTGGGAAAGTTCGACAGGTCAGGAGTCATCGTTTTTCATCAGAAAATTGATTTTTTGGAGTGTACCAAAAATGATTCAAAATGTCAATTGGATTATGCCTCATGTTGAATAACTGCTTTTGAAACCCTCACAGTGACCAAAACTGCCATTTTTACAGAGCTTTGCTTACTTAAAAGCTTCCATTTTGACCAATGTCAGGCACCGAAATGACTTTAAACACACTTATTTTAGTTAAACAAGTCAAAATTCTCATCCAACAGGCATTTAGAGTCAAAAGATTAAAAGTAAAAATTTCATCCATATTGACCATTTTGGGAAAGTTTGACAGGTCCGGAGTCATCGTTTTTCATCAGAAAATTGATTTTTTGTAGTGTACCAAAAATGATTCAAAATGTCAATTGGATCGTGCCTCATGTTGAATATCCACTTTTGAAACCCTCACAGTGGCCAAAATTGTCATTTTTACAGAGCTTTGCTTACTCAAAAGCTTCCATTTTGACCAATTTCATCAGGCACCGAAAGCACTTTAAACACACTTATTTTAGTTGAACAAGTCAAAATTCTCATCCAACAGGCATTTAGAGTCAAAAGATTAAAAGTTAAAATTTCATCCATATTGACCATTTTGGGAAAGTTCGACAGGTCCGGAGTCATCGTTTTTCATAGGAAAATCGATTTTTTCGAGTGTACCAAAAATGATTCAAAATGTCAACTGGATTGTCCCTCATGTTGAATAACCACTTTTGAAACCCTCACAGTGACCACAATTGCCATTTTTACAGAGTTTTGCTTGCTCAAAAGCTTCCATTTTGAGCAATTTAAGTCACCGAAATGACTTTAAACACACTTATTTTAGTTGAACAAGTCATAATTCACATCCAACAGTCATTTAGGGTCAAAAAATTAAAAGTTAAAATTTCATCCATGTTCACCATTTTGGAAAAGTTCGACAGGTCCAGAGTCATCGTTTTTCATCAGAAAATGTATTTTTTGGAGTGTACCAAAAATGATTCAAAATGTCAATTGGATCGTGCCTCATGTTGAATAACCACTTTTGAAACCCTCACAGTGACCAAAATTGCCATTTTTACAGAGCTTTGCTTACTCAAAACCTTCCATTTTGACCAATTTCAGGCACCAAAATGACTTTAAACACACTTTTTTTAGTTGAACAAGTCAAAATTCACATCCAACAGGCATTTAGAGTCAAAAGATTAAAAGTTAAAATTTCATCCATTTTGACCATTTTGGGAAAGTTCGACAGGTCCGGAGTCATCGTTTTTCATCAGAAAATTTATTTTTTGAAGTGTACCAAAAATGATTCAAAATGTCAATTGGATCTTGCCTCATGTTGAATAACCACTTTTGAAACCCTCACAGTGGCCAAAATTGTCATTTTTACAGAGCTTTGCTTATTCAAAAGCTTCCTTTTTGACCAATTTCAGGCACCGAGAGGACTGTAAACACACTTATTTTAGTTGAACAAGTCAAAATTCACATCCAACAGGCATTTAGAGTCAAAAGATTAAAAGTTAAAATTTCATCCATGTTGACCATTTTGGGAAAGTTCGACAGGTCCGGAGTCATCGTTTTTCATCAGAAAATTGATTTTTTGGAGTGTACCAAAAATGATTCTAAATGTCAATTGGATCGTGCCTCATGTTGAATATCCACTTTTGAAACCCTCACAGTGACCAAAATTGCAATTTTTACAGAGTTTTGCTTACTCAAAAGCTTCCATTTTGAGCAATTTCAGGCACCGAAATGACTTTAAACACACTTATTTTAGTTGAACAAATCATAATTCACATCCAACAGTCATTTAGAGTCTAAAGATTAAATGTTAAAATTTCATCCATATTGACCATTTTGGGAAAGTTCGACAGGTCAGGAGTCATCGTTTTTCATCAGAAAATTGATTTTTTGGTGTGTACCAAAAATGATTCAAAATGTCAATTGGATCGTGCCTCATGTTGAATAACTGCTTTTGAAACCCTCACAGTGACCAAAACTGCCATTTTTACAGAGCTTTGCTTACTTAAAAGCTTCCATTTTGACCAATGTCAGGCACCGAAATGACTTTAAACACACTTATTTTAGTTAAACAAGTCAAAATTCTCATCCAACAGGCATTTAGAGTCAAAAGATTAAAAGTAAAAATTTCATCCATATTGACCATTTTGGGAACGTTTGACAGGTCCGGAGTCATCGTTTTTCATCAGAAAATTGATTTTTTGTAGTGTACCAAAAATGATTCAAAATGTCAATTGGATCGTGCCTCATGTTGAATATCCACTTTTGAAACCCTCACAGTGGCCAAAATTGTCATTTTTACAGAGCTTTGCTTACTCAAAAGCTTCCATTTTGACCAATTTCATCAGGCACCGAAAGCACTTTAAACACACTTATTTTAGTTGAACAAGTCAAAATTCTCATCCAACAGGCATTTAGAGTCAAAAGATTAAAAGTTAAAATTTCATCCATATTGACCATTTTGGGAAAGTTCGACAGGTCCGGAGTCATCGTTTTTCATAGGAAAATCGATTTTTTCGAGTGTACCAAAAATGATTCAAAATGTCAACTGGATTGTCCCTCATGTTGAATAACCACTTTTGAAACCCTCACAGTGACCAAAATTGCCATTTTTACAGAGTTTTGCTTGCTCAAAAGCTTCCATTTTGAGCAATTTAACTCACCGAAATGACTTTAAACACACTTATTTTAGTTGAACAAGTCATAATTCACATCCAACAGTCATTTAGAGTCAAAAGATTAAAAGTTAAAATTTCATCTATGTTGACCATTTTGGGAAAGTTCGACAGGTCCGGAGTCATCGTTTTTCATCAGAAAATTGATTTTTTGTAGTGTACCAAAAATGATTCAAAATGTCAATTGGATCGTGCCTCATGTTGAATATCCACTTTTGAAACCCTCACAGTGGCCAAAATTGTCATTTTTACAGAGCTTTGCTTACTCAAAAGCTTCCATTCTGACCAATTTCAGGCACCGAAAGGACTTTAAACACACTTATTTTAATTGAACAAGTCAAAATTACCATCCAACAGGCATTTAGAATCAAAAGATTAAAAGTTAAAATTTCATCCATGTTGACCATTTTGGGAAAGTTCGACAGGTCCGGAGTCATCGTTTTTCATCAGAAAATTGATTTTTTGGAGTGTACCAAAAATGATTCTAAATGTCAATTGGATCGTGCCTCATGTTGAATAACCGCTTTTGAAACCCTCACAGTGACCAAAACTGCCATTTTTACAGAGCTTTGCTTACTTAAAAGCTTCCATTTTGACCAATTTCAGGCACCGAAATGACTTTAAACACACTTATTTTAGTTAAACAAGTCAAAATTCTCATCCAACAGGCATTTAGAGTCAAAAGATTAAAAGTTAAAATTTCATCCATATTGACCATTTTGGGAAAGTTCGACAGGTCCGGAGTCATCGTTTTTTATCAGAAAATTGATTTTTTGTAGTGTACCAAAAATGATTCAAAATGTCAATTGGATCGTGCCTCATGTTGAATATCCACTTTTGAAACCCTCACAGTGGCCAAAATTGTCATTTTTACAGAGCTTTGCTTACTCAAAAGCTTCCATTTGGACCAATTTCAGGCACCAAAAGGACTTTAAACACACTTATTTTAGTTGAACAAGTCAAAATTCACATCCAACGGGCATTTAGAGTCAACAGATTAAAAGTTAAAATTTCATCCATGTTGACCATTTTGGGAAAGTTCGACAAGTACGGAGTCATCGTTTTTCATCGGAAAATTGATTTTTTGGAGTGTACCAAAAATGATTCAAAATGTCAATTGGATCGTGCCTCATGTTGAATAACCACTTTTGAAACCCTCACAGTGACCAAAATTGCCATTTTTACAGTTTTGCTTACTCAAAAGCTTCCATTTTGACCAATATCAGGCTCCGAAATAACTTTAAACACACTTTTTTTAGTTGAACAAGTCATAATTCACATCCAACAGTCATTTAGAGTCAAAAGAGTAAAAGTTAAAATTTCATCCATGTTGACCATTTTGGGAAATTCGACAGGTCCAGAGTCATCGTTTTTCATTAGAAAATTGATTTTTTGGAGTGTACCAAAAATGATTCAAAATGTCAATTGGATCGTGCCTCATGTTGAATAACCACTTTTGAAACCCTCACAGTGGCCAAAATTGTCATTTTTACAGAGCATTGCTTACTCAAAAGCTTCCATTTTGAACAATTTCAGGCACCGAAAGGACTTTAAACACACTTATTTTAGTTGAACAAGTCATAATTCACATCCAACAGTCGTTTAGAGTCAAAAGATTAAAAGTTAAAAATGTCATCCATGTTGACCATTTTTGGAACGTTCGACAGGTCCGGAGTCATCGTTTTTCATCAGAAAATTGATTTTTTGGAGTTTACCAAAAATGATTCAAAATGTCAATTGGATCGTGCCTCATGTTGAATAACCACTTTTGAAACCCTCACAGTGGCCAAAATTGTCATTTTTACAGAGCTTTGCTTACTCAAAAGCTTCCATTTTGACCAATTTCAGGCACCGAAAGGACTTTAAAAACACTTATTTTAGTTGAACAAGTCAAAATTCACATCCAACAGGCATTTAGAGTCAAAAGATTAAAAGTTAAAATTTCATCCATGTTGACCATTTTAGGAAAGTTCGACAGGTCCGGAGTCATCGTTTTTCATCAGAAAATTGATTTTTTGGAGTGTACCAAAAATGATTCTAAATGTCAATTGGATCGTGCCTCATGTTGAATATCCACTTTTGAAACCCTCACAGTGACCAAAATTGCAATTTTTACAGAGTTTTGCTTACTCAAAAGCTTCCATTTTGAGCAATTTCAGGCACCGAAATGACTTTAAACACACTTATTTTAGTTGAACAAGTCATAATTCACATCCAACAGTCATTTAGAGTCTAAAGATTAAATGTTAAAATTTCATCCATATTGACCATTTTGGGAAAGTTCGACAGGTCAGGAGTCATCGTTTTTCATCAGAAAATTGATTTTTTGGAGTGTACCAAAAATGATTCAAAATGTCAATTGGATCGTGCCTCATGTTGAATAACTGCTTTTGAAACCCTCACAGTGACCAAAACTGCCATTTTTACAGAGCTTTGCTTACTTAAAAGCTTCCATTTTGACCAATTTCAGGCACCGAAATGACTTTAAACACACTTATTTTAGTTAAACAAGTCAAAATTCTCATCCAACAGGCATTTAGAGTCAAAAGATTAAAAGTAAAAATTTCATCCATATTGACCATTTTGGGAAAGTTTGACAGGTCCGGAGTCATCGTTTTTCATCAGAAAATTGATTTTTTGTAGTGTACCAAAAATGATTCAAAATGTCAATTGGATCGTGCCTCATGTTGAATATCCACTTTTGAAACCCTCACAGTGGCCAAAATTGTCATTTTTACAGAGCTTTGCTTACTCAAAAGCTTCCATTTTGACCAATTTCATCAGGCACCGAAAGGACTTTAAACACACTTATTTTAGTTGAACAAGTCAAAATTCTCATCCAACAGGCATTTAGAGTCAAAAGATTAAAAGTTAAAATTTCATCCATATTGACCATTTTGGGAAAGTTTGACAGGTCCGGAGTCATCGTTTTTCATAGGAAAATCGATTTTTTCGAGTGTACCAAAAATGATTCAAAATGTCAACTGGATTGTCCCTCATGTTGAATAACCACTTTTGAAACCCTCACAGTGACCAAAATTGCCATTTTTACAGAGTTTTTCTTACTCAAAAGCTTCCATTTTGAGCAATTTAAGTCACCGAAATGACTTTAAACACACTTATTTTAGTTGAACAAGTCATAATTCACATCCAACAGTCATTTAGGGTCAAAAAATTAAAAGTTAAAATTTCATCCATGTTCACCATTTTGGAAAAGTTCGACAGGTCCAGAGTCATCGTTTTTCATCAGAAAATGTATTTTTTGGAGTGTACCAAAAATGATTCAAAATGTCAATTGGATCGTGCCTCATGTTGAATAACCACTTTTGAAACCCTCACAGTGACCAAAATTGCCATTTTTACAGAGCTTTGCTTACTCAAAAGCTTCCATTTTGACCAATTTCAGGCACCAAAATGACTTTAAACACACTTTTTTTAGTTGAACAAGTCAAAATTCACATCCAACAGGCATTTAGAGTCAAAAGATTAAAAGTTAAAATTTCATCCATTTTGACCATTTTGGGAAAGTTCGACAGGTCCGGAGTCATCGTTTTTCATCAGAAAATTTATTTTTTGAAGTGTACCAAAAATGATTCAAAATGTCAATTGGATCTTGCCTCATGTTGAATAACCACTTTTGAAACCCTCACAGTGGCCAAAATTGTCATTTTTACAGAGCTTTGCTTATTCAAAAGCTTCCTTTTTGACCAATTTCAGGCACCGAGAGGACTGTAAACACACTTATTTTAGTTGAACAAGTCAAAATTCACATCCAACAGGCATTTAGAGTCAAAAGATTAAAAGTTAAAATTTCATCCATGTTGACCATTTTGGGAAAGTTCGACAGGTCCGGAGTCATCGTTTTTCATCAGAAAATTGATTTTTTGGAGTGTACCAAAAATGATTCTAAATGTCAATTGGATCGTGCCTCATGTTGAATATCCACTTTTGAAACCCTCACAGTGACCAAAATTGCAATTTTTACAGAGTTTTGCTTACTCAAAAGCTTCCATTTTGAGCAATTTCAGGCACCGAAATGACTTTAAACACACTTATTTTAGTTGAACAAGTCATAATTCACATCCAACAGTCATTTAGAGTCTAAAGATTAAATGTTAAAATTTCATCCATATTGACCATTTTGGGAAAGTTCGACAGGTCAGGAGTCATCGTTTTTCATCAGAAAATTGATTTTTTGGAGTGTACCAAAAATGATTCAAAATGTCAATTGGATTATGCCTCATGTTGAATAACTGCTTTTGAAACCCTCACAGTGACCAAAACTGCCATTTTTACAGAGCTTTGCTTACTTAAAAGCTTCCATTTTGACCAATGTCAGGCACCGAAATGACTTTAAACACACTTATTTTAGTTAAACAAGTCAAAATTCTCATCCAACAGGCATTTAGAGTCAAAAGATTAAAAGTAAAAATTTCATCCATATTGACCATTTTGGGAAAGTTTGACAGGTCCGGAGTCATCGTTTTTCATCAGAAAATTGATTTTTTGTAGTGTACCAAAAATGATTCAAAATGTCAATTGGATCGTGCCTCATGTTGAATATCCACTTTTGAAACCCTCACAGTGGCCAAAATTGTCATTTTTACAGAGCTTTGCTTACTCAAAAGCTTCCATTTTGACCAATTTCATCAGGCACCGAAAGCACTTTAAACACACTTATTTTAGTTGAACAAGTCAAAATTCTCATCCAACAGGCATTTAGAGTCAAAAGATTAAAAGTTAAAATTTCATCCATATTGACCATTTTGGGAAAGTTCGACAGGTCCGGAGTCATCGTTTTTCATAGGAAAATCGATTTTTTCGAGTGTACCAAAAATGATTCAAAATGTCAACTGGATTGTCCCTCATGTTGAATAACCACTTTTGAAACCCTCACAGTGACCACAATTGCCATTTTTACAGAGTTTTGCTTGCTCAAAAGCTTCCATTTTGAGCAATTTAAGTCACCGAAATGACTTTAAACACACTTATTTTAGTTGAACAAGTCATAATTCACATCCAACAGTCATTTAGGGTCAAAAAATTAAAAGTTAAAATTTCATCCATGTTCACCATTTTGGAAAAGTTCGACAGGTCCAGAGTCATCGTTTTTCATCAGAAAATGTATTTTTTGGAGTGTACCAAAAATGATTCAAAATGTCAATTGGATCGTGCCTCATGTTGAATAACCACTTTTGAAACCCTCACAGTGACCAAAATTGCCATTTTTACAGAGCTTTGCTTACTCAAAACCTTCCATTTTGACCAATTTCAGGCACCAAAATGACTTTAAACACACTTTTTTTAGTTGAACAAGTCAAAATTCACATCCAACAGGCATTTAGAGTCAAAAGATTAAAAGTTAAAATTTCATCCATTTTGACCATTTTGGGAAAGTTCGACAGGTCCGGAGTCATCGTTTTTCATCAGAAAATTTATTTTTTGAAGTGTACCAAAAATGATTCAAAATGTCAATTGGATCTTGCCTCATGTTGAATAACCACTTTTGAAACCCTCACAGTGGCCAAAATTGTCATTTTTACAGAGCTTTGCTTATTCAAAAGCTTCCTTTTTGACCAATTTCAGGCACCGAGAGGACTGTAAACACACTTATTTTAGTTGAACAAGTCAAAATTCACATCCAACAGGCATTTAGAGTCAAAAGATTAAAAGTTAAAATTTCATCCATGTTGACCATTTTGGGAAAGTTCGACAGGTCCGGAGTCATCGTTTTTCATCAGAAAATTGATTTTTTGGAGTGTACCAAAAATGATTCTAAATGTCAATTGGATCGTGCCTCATGTTGAATATCCACTTTTGAAACCCTCACAGTGACCAAAATTGCAATTTTTACAGAGTTTTGCTTACTCAAAAGCTTCCATTTTGAGCAATTTCAGGCACCGAAATGACTTTAAACACACTTATTTTAGTTGAACAAATCATAATTCACATCCAACAGTCATTTAGAGTCTAAAGATTAAATGTTAAAATTTCATCCATATTGACCATTTTGGGAAAGTTCGACAGGTCAGGAGTCATCGTTTTTCATCAGAAAATTGATTTTTTGGTGTGTACCAAAAATGATTCAAAATGTCAATTGGATCGTGCCTCATGTTGAATAACTGCTTTTGAAACCCTCACAGTGACCAAAACTGCCATTTTTACAGAGCTTTGCTTACTTAAAAGCTTCCATTTTGACCAATGTCAGGCACCGAAATGACTTTAAACACACTTATTTTAGTTAAACAAGTCAAAATTCTCATCCAACAGGCATTTAGAGTCAAAAGATTAAAAGTAAAAATTTCATCCATATTGACCATTTTGGGAACGTTTGACAGGTCCGGAGTCATCGTTTTTCATCAGAAAATTGATTTTTTGTAGTGTACCAAAAATGATTCAAAATGTCAATTGGATCGTGCCTCATGTTGAATATCCACTTTTGAAACCCTCACAGTGGCCAAAATTGTCATTTTTACAGAGCTTTGCTTACTCAAAAGCTTCCATTTTGACCAATTTCATCAGGCACCGAAAGCACTTTAAACACACTTATTTTAGTTGAACAAGTCAAAATTCTCATCCAACAGGCATTTAGAGTCAAAAGATTAAAAGTTAAAATTTCATCCATATTGACCATTTTGGGAAAGTTCGACAGGTCCGGAGTCATCGTTTTTCATAGGAAAATCGATTTTTTCGAGTGTACCAAAAATGATTCAAAATGTCAACTGGATTGTCCCTCATGTTGAATAACCACTTTTGAAACCCTCACAGTGACCAAAATTGCCATTTTTACAGAGTTTTGCTTGCTCAAAAGCTTCCATTTTGAGCAATTTAACTCACCGAAATGACTTTAAACACACTTATTTTAGTTGAACAAGTCATAATTCACATCCAACAGTCATTTAGAGTCAAAAGATTAAAAGTTAAAATTTCATCTATGTTGACCATTTTGGGAAAGTTCGACAGGTCCGGAGTCATCGTTTTTCATCAGAAAATTGATTTTTTGTAGTGTACCAAAAATGATTCAAAATGTCAATTGGATCGTGCCTCATGTTGAATATCCACTTTTGAAACCCTCACAGTGGCCAAAATTGTCATTTTTACAGAGCTTTGCTTACTCAAAAGCTTCCATTCTGACCAATTTCAGGCACCGAAAGGACTTTAAACACACTTATTTTAATTGAACAAGTCAAAATTACCATCCAACAGGCATTTAGAATCAAAAGATTAAAAGTTAAAATTTCATCCATGTTGACCATTTTGGGAAAGTTCGACAGGTCCGGAGTCATCGTTTTTCATCAGAAAATTGATTTTTTGGAGTGTACCAAAAATGATTCTAAATGTCAATTGGATCGTGCCTCATGTTGAATAACCGCTTTTGAAACCCTCACAGTGACCAAAACTGCCATTTTTACAGAGCTTTGCTTACTTAAAAGCTTCCATTTTGACCAATTTCAGGCACCGAAATGACTTTAAACACACTTATTTTAGTTAAACAAGTCAAAATTCTCATCCAACAGGCATTTAGAGTCAAAAGATTAAAAGTTAAAATTTCATCCATATTGACCATTTTGGGAAAGTTCGACAGGTCCGGAGTCATCGTTTTTTATCAGAAAATTGATTTTTTGTAGTGTACCAAAAATGATTCAAAATGTCAATTGGATCGTGCCTCATGTTGAATATCCACTTTTGAAACCCTCACAGTGGCCAAAATTGTCATTTTTACAGAGCTTTGCTTACTCAAAAGCTTCCATTTGGACCAATTTCAGGCACCAAAAGGACTTTAAACACACTTATTTTAGTTGAACAAGTCAAAATTCACATCCAACGGGCATTTAGAGTCAACAGATTAAAAGTTAAAATTTCATCCATGTTGACCATTTTGGGAAAGTTCGACAAGTACGGAGTCATCGTTTTTCATCGGAAAATTGATTTTTTGGAGTGTACCAAAAATGATTCAAAATGTCAATTGGATCGTGCCTCATGTTGAATAACCACTTTTGAAACCCTCACAGTGACCAAAATTGCCATTTTTACAGTTTTGCTTACTCAAAAGCTTCCATTTTGACCAATATCAGGCTCCGAAATAACTTTAAACACACTTTTTTTAGTTGAACAAGTCATAATTCACATCCAACAGTCATTTAGAGTCAAAAGAGTAAAAGTTAAAATTTCATCCATGTTGACCATTTTGGGAAATTCGACAGGTCCAGAGTCATCGTTTTTCATTAGAAAATTGATTTTTTGGAGTGTACCAAAAATGATTCAAAATGTCAATTGGATCGTGCCTCATGTTGAATAACCACTTTTGAAACCCTCACAGTGGCCAAAATTGTCATTTTTACAGAGCATTGCTTACTCAAAAGCTTCCATTTTGAACAATTTCAGGCACCGAAAGGACTTTAAACACACTTATTTTAGTTGAACAAGTCATAATTCACATCCAACAGTCGTTTAGAGTCAAAAGATTAAAAGTTAAAAATGTCATCCATGTTGACCATTTTTGGAACGTTCGACAGGTCCGGAGTCATCGTTTTTCATCAGAAAATTGATTTTTTGGAGTTTACCAAAAATGATTCAAAATGTCAATTGGATCGTGCCTCATGTTGAATAACCACTTTTGAAACCCTCACAGTGGCCAAAATTGTCATTTTTACAGAGCTTTGCTTACTCAAAAGCTTCCATTTTGACCAATTTCAGGCACCGAAAGGACTTTAAAAACACTTATTTTAGTTGAACAAGTCAAAATTCACA
Source organism: Lissotriton helveticus (assembly GCF_964261635.1). Taxonomy (NCBI): domain Eukaryota; kingdom Metazoa; phylum Chordata; class Amphibia; order Caudata; family Salamandridae; genus Lissotriton; species Lissotriton helveticus. Next base: position 342,199,394 of record NC_136072.1, read on the forward strand.
TCCAACAGGCATTTAGAGTCAAAAGATTAAAAGTTAAAATTTCATCCATATTGACCATTTTGGGAAAGTTTGACAGGTCCGGAGTCATCGTTTTTCATCAGAAAATTGATTTTTTGTAGTGTACCAAAAATGATTCAAAATGTCAATTGGATCGTGCCTCATGTTGAATATCCACTTTTGAAACCCTCACAGTGGCCAAAATTGTCATTTTTACAGAGCTTTGCTTACTCAAAAGCTTCCATTTTGACCAATTTCATCAGGCACCGAAAGGACTTTAAACACACTTATTTTAGTTGAACAAGTCAAAATTCTCATCCAACAGGCATTTAGAGTCAAAAGATTAAAAGTTAAAATTTCATCCATATTGACCATTTTGGGAAAGTTTGACAGGTCCGGAGTCATCGTTTTTCATAGGAAAATCGATTTTTTCGAGTGTACCAAAAATGATTCAAAATGTCAACTGGATTGTCCCTCATGTTGAATAACCACTTTTGAAACCCTCACAGTGACCAAAATTGCCATTTTTACAGAGTTTTTCTTACTCAAAAGCTTCCATTTTGAGCAATTTAAGTCACCGAAATGACTTTAAACACACTTATTTTAGTTGAACAAGTCATAATTCACATCCAACAGTCATTTAGGGTCAAAAAATTAAAAGTTAAAATTTCATCCATGTTCACCATTTTGGAAAAGTTCGACAGGTCCAGAGTCATCGTTTTTCATCAGAAAATGTATTTTTTGGAGTGTACCAAAAATGATTCAAAATGTCAATTGGATCGTGCCTCATGTTGAATAACCACTTTTGAAACCCTCACAGTGACCAAAATTGCCATTTTTACAGAGCTTTGCTTACTCAAAAGCTTCCATTTTGACCAATTTCAGGCACCAAAATGACTTTAAACACACTTTTTTTAGTTGAACAAGTCAAAATTCACATCCAACAGGCATTTAGAGTCAAAAGATTAAAAGTTAAAATTTCATCATGTTGACCATTTTGGGAAAGTTCGACAGGTCCGGAGTCATCGTTTTTCATCAGAAGATTGATTTTTTGGAGTGTACCAAAAATGATTCAAAATGTCAATTGGATCGTGCCTCATGTTGAATAACCACTTTTGAAACCCTCACAGTGGCCAAAATTGTCATTTTTACAGAGCTTTGCTTACTCAAAAGCTTCCATTCTGACCAATTTCAGGCACCGAAAGGACTTTAAACACACTTATTTTAATTGAACAAGTCAAAATTACCATCCAACAGGCATTTAGAATCAAAAGATTAAAAGTTAAAATTTCATCCATGTTGACCATTTTGGGAAAGTTCGACAGGTCCGGAGTCATCGTTTTTCATCAGAAAATTGATTTTTTGGAGTGTACCAAAAATGATTCAAAATGTCAATTGGATCTTGCCTCATGTTGAATAACCACTTTTGAAACCCTCACAGTGGCCAAAATTGTCATTTTTACAGAGCTTTGCTTATTCAAAAGCTTCCTTTTTGACCAATTTCAGGCACCGAGAGGACTGTAAACACACTTATTTTAGTTGAACAAGTCAAAATTCACATCCAACAGGCATTTAGAGTCAAAAGATTAAAAGTTAAAATTTCATCATGTTGACCATTTTGGGAAAGTTCGACAGGTCCGGAGTCATCGTTTTTCATCAGAAGATTGATTTTTTGGAGTGTACCAAAAATGATTCAAAATGTCAATTGGATCGTGCCTCATGTTGAATAACCACTTTTGAAACCCTCACAGTGGCCAAAATTGTCATTTTTACAGAGCTTTGCTTACTCAAAAGCTTCCATTCTGACCAATTTCAGGCACCGAAAGGACTTTAAACACACTTATTTTAATTGAACAAGTCAAAATTACCATCCAACAGGCATTTAGAATCAAAAGATTAAAAGTTAAAATTTCATCCATGTTGACCATTTTGGGAAAGTTCGACAGGTCCGGAGTCATCGTTTTTCATCAGAAAATTGATTTTTTGGAGTGTACCAAAAATGATTCTAAATGTCAATTGGATCGTGCCTCATGTTGAATAACCGCTTTTGAAACCCTCACAGTGACCAAAACTGCCATTTTTACAGAGCTTTGCTTACTTAAAAGCTTCCATTTTGACCAATTTCAGGCACCAAAATGACTTTAAACACACTTATTTTAGTTAAACAAGTCAAAATTCTCATCCAACAGGCATTTAGAGTCAAAAGATAAAAAGTTAAAATTTCATCCATATTGACCATTTTGGGAAAGTTCGACAGGTCCGGAGTCATCGTTTTTTATCAGAAAATTGATTTTTTGTAGTGTACCAAAAATGATTCAAAATGTCAATTGGATCGTGCCTCATGTTGAATATCCACTTTTGAAACCCTCACAGTGGCCAAAATTGTCATTTTTACAGAGCTTTGCTTACTCAAAAGCTTCCATTTTGACCAATTTCAGGCACCGAAAGGACTTTAAAAACACTTATTTTAGTTGAACAAGTCAAAATTCACATCCAACAGGCATTTAGAGTCAAAAGATTAAAAGTTAAAATTTCATCCATATTGACCATTTTGGGAAAGTTTGACAGGTCCGGAGTCATCGTTTTTCATCAGAAAATTGATTTTTTGTAGTGTACCAAAAATGATTCAAAATGTCAATTGGATCGTGCCTCATGTTGAATATCCACTTTTGAAACCCTCACAGTGGCCAAAATTGTCATTTTTACAGAGCTTTGCTTACTCAAAAGCTTCCATTTTGACCAATTTCATCAGGCACCGAAAGGACTTTAAACACACTTATTTTAGTTGAACAAGTCAAAATTCTCATCCAACAGGCATTTAGAGTCAAAAGATTAAAAGTTAAAATTTCATCCATATTGACCATTTTGGGAAAGTTTGACAGGTCCGGAGTCATCGTTTTTCATAGGAAAATCGATTTTTTCGAGTGTACCAAAAATGATTCAAAATGTCAACTGGATTGTCCCTCATGTTGAATAACCACTTTTGAAACCCTCACAGTGACCAAAATTGCCATTTTTACAGAGTTTTTCTTACTCAAAAGCTTCCATTTTGAGCAATTTAAGTCACCGAAATGACTTTAAACACACTTATTTTAGTTGAACAAGTCATAATTCACATCCAACAGTCATTTAGGGTCAAAAAATTAAAAGTTAAAATTTCATCCATGTTCACCATTTTGGAAAAGTTCGACAGGTCCAGAGTCATCGTTTTTCATCAGAAAATGTATTTTTTGGAGTGTACCAAAAATGATTCAAAATGTCAATTGGATCGTGCCTCATGTTGAATAACCACTTTTGAAACCCTCACAGTGACCAAAATTGCCATTTTTACAGAGCTTTGCTTACTCAAAAGCTTCCATTTTGACCAATTTCAGGCACCAAAATGACTTTAAACACACTTTTTTTAGTTGAACAAGTCAAAATTCACATCCAACAGGCATTTAGAGTCAAAAGATTAAAAGTTAAAATTTCATCCATTTTGACCATTTTGGGAAAGTTCGACAGGTCCGGAGTCATCGTTTTTCATCAGAAAATTTATTTTTTGAAGTGTACCAAAAATGATTCAAAATGTCAATTGGATCTTGCCTCATGTTGAATAACCACTTTTGAAACCCTCACAGTGGCCAAAATTGTCATTTTTACAGAGCTTTGCTTATTCAAAAGCTTCCTTTTTGACCAATTTCAGGCACCGAGAGGACTGTAAACACACTTATTTTAGTTGAACAAGTCAAAATTCACATCCAACAGGCATTTAGAGTCAAAAGATTAAAAGTTAAAATTTCATCATGTTGACCATTTTGGGAAAGTTCGACAGGTCCGGAGTCATCGTTTTTCATCAGAAGATTGATTTTTTGGAGTGTACCAAAAATGATTCAAAATGTCAATTGGATCGTGCCTCATGTTGAATAACCACTTTTGAAACCCTCACAGTGGCCAAAATTGTCATTTTTACAGAGCTTTGCTTACTCAAAAGCTTCCATTCTGACCAATTTCAGGCACCGAAAGGACTTTAAACACACTTATTTTAATTGAACAAGTCAAAATTACCATCCAACAGGCATTTAGAATCAAAAGATTAAAAGTTAAAATTTCATCCATGTTGACCATTTTGGGAAAGTTCGACAGGTCCGGAGTCATCGTTTTTCATCAGAAAATTGATTTTTTGGAGTGTACCAAAAATGATTCAAAATGTCAATTGGATCTTGCCTCATGTTGAATAACCACTTTTGAAACCCTCACAGTGGCCAAAATTGTCATTTTTACAGAGCTTTGCTTATTCAAAAGCTTCCTTTTTGACCAATTTCAGGCACCGAGAGGACTGTAAACACACTTATTTTAGTTGAACAAGTCAAAATTCACATCCAACAGGCATTTAGAGTCAAAAGATTAAAAGTTAAAATTTCATCATGTTGACCATTTTGGGAAAGTTCGACAGGTCCGGAGTCATCGTTTTTCATCAGAAGATTGATTTTTTGGAGTGTACCAAAAATGATTCAAAATGTCAATTGGATCGTGCCTCATGTTGAATAACCACTTTTGAAACCCTCACAGTGGCCAAAATTGTCATTTTTACAGAGCTTTGCTTACTCAAAAGCTTCCATTCTGACCAATTTCAGGCACCGAAAGGACTTTAAACACACTTATTTTAATTGAACAAGTCAAAATTACCATCCAACAGGCATTTAGAATCAAAAGATTAAAAGTTAAAATTTCATCCATGTTGACCATTTTGGGAAAGTTCGACAGGTCCGGAGTCATCGTTTTTCATCAGAAAATTGATTTTTTGGAGTGTACCAAAAATGATTCTAAATGTCAATTGGATCGTGCCTCATGTTGAATAACCGCTTTTGAAACCCTCACAGTGACCAAAACTGCCATTTTTACAGAGCTTTGCTTACTTAAAAGCTTCCATTTTGACCAATTTCAGGCACCGAAATGACTTTAAACACACTTATTTTAGTTAAACAAGTCAAAATTCTCATCCAACAGGCATTTAGAGTCAAAAGATAAAAAGTTAAAATTTCATCCATATTGACCATTTTGGGAAAGTTCGACAGGTCCGGAGTCATCGTTTTTTATCAGAAAATTGATTTTTTGTAGTGTACCAAAAATGATTCAAAATGTCAATTGGATCGTGCCTCATGTTGAATATCCACTTTTGAAACCCTCACAGTGGCCAAAATTGTCATTTTTACAGAGCTTTGCTTACTCAAAAGCTTCCATTTGGACCAATTTCAGGCACCAAAATGACTTTAAACACACTTATTTTAGTTGAACAAGTCAAAATTCACATCCAACGGGCATTTAGAGTCAACAGATTAAAAGTTAAAATTTCATCCATGTTGACCATTTTGGGAAAGTTCGACGAGTACGGAGTCATCGTTTTTCATCGGAAATTAGATTTTTTGGAGTGTACCAAAAATGATTCAAAATGTCAATTGGATCGTGCCTCATGTTGAATAACCACTTTTGAAACCCTCACAGTGACCAAAATTGCCATTTTTACAGAGTTTTGCTTACTCAAAAGCTTCCATTTTGACCAATATCAGGCTCCGAAATGACTTTAAACACACTTTTTTTAGTTGAACAAGTCATAATTCACATCCAACAGTCATTTAGAGTCAAAAGAGTAAAAGTTAAAATTTCATCCATGTTGACCATTTTGGGAAATTCGACAGGTCCAGAGTCATCGTTTTTCATTAGAAAATTGATTTTTTGGAGTGTACCAAAAATGATTCAAAATGTCAATTGGATCGTGCCTCATGTTGAATAACCACTTTTGAAACCCTCACAGTGGCCAAAATTGTCATTTTTACAGAGCATTGCTTACTCAAAAGCTTCCATTTTGAACAATTTCAGGCACCGAAAGGACTTTAAACACACTTATTTTAGTTGAACAAGTCATAATTCACATCCAACAGTCGTTTAGAGTCAAAAGATTAAAAGTTAAAAATTTCATCCATGTTGACCATTTTTGGAACGTTCGACAGGTCCGGAGTCATCGTTTTTCATCAGAAAATTGATTTTTTGGAGTTTACCAAAAATGATTCAAAATGTCAATTGGATCGTGCCTCATGTTGAATAACCCCTTTTGAAACCCTCACAGTGGCCAAAATTGTCATTTTTACAGAGCTTTGCTTACTCAAAAGCTTCCATTTTGACCAATTTCAGGCACCGAAAGGACTTTAAAAACACTTATTTTAGTTGAACAAGTCAAAATTCACATCCAACAGGCATTTAGAGTCAAAAGATTAAAAGTGAAAATTTCATCCATGTTGACCATTTTGGGAAAGTTCGACAGGTCCGGAGTCATCGTTTTTCATCAGAAAATTGATTTTTTGGAGTGTACCAAAAATGATTCTAAATGTCAATTGGATCGTGCCTCATGTTGAATATCCACTTTTGAAACCCTCACAGTGACCAAAATTGCAATTTTTACAGAGTTTTGCTTACTCAAAAGCTTCCATTTTGAGCAATTTCAGGCACCGAAATGACTTTAAACACACTTATTTTAGTTGAACAAGTCATAATTCACATCCAACAGTCATTTAGAGTCTAAAGATTAAATGTTAAAATTTCATCCATACTGACCATTTTGGGAAAGTTCGACAGGTCAGGAGTCATCGTTTTTCATCAGAAAATTGATTTTTTGGAGTGTACCAAAAATGATTCAAAATGTCAATTGGATCGTGCCTCATGTTGAATAACTGCTTTTGAAACCCTCACAGTGACCAAAACTGCCATTTTTACAGAGCTTTGCTTACTTAAAAGCTTCCATTTTGACCAATGTCAGGCACCGAAATGACTTTAAACACACTTATTTTAGTTAAACAAGTCAAAATTCTCATCCAACAGGCATTTAGAGTCAAAAGATTAAAAGTAAAAATTTCATCCATATTGACCATTTTGGGAAAGTTTGACAGGTCCGGAGTCATCGTTTTTCATCAGAAAATTGATTTTTTGTAGTGTACCAAAAATGATTCAAAATGTCAATTGGATCGTGCCTCATGTTGAATATCCACTTTTGAAACCCTCACAGTGGCCAAAATTGTCATTTTTACAGAGCTTTGCTTACTCAAAAGCTTCCATTTTGACCAATTTCATCAGGCACCGAAAGGACTTTAAACACACTTATTTTAGTTGAACAAGTCAAAATTCTCATCCAACAGGCATTTAGAGTCAAAAGATTAAAAGTTAAAATTTCATCCATATTGACCATTTTGGGAAAGTTCGACAGGTCCGGAGTCATCGTTTTTCATAGGAAAATCGATTTTTTCGAGTGTACCAAAAATGATTCAAAATGTCAACTGGATTGTCCCTCATGTTGAATAACCACTTTTGAAACCCTCACAGTGACCAAAATTGCCATTTTTACAGAGTTTTGCTTGCTCAAAAGCTTCCATTTTGAGCAATTTAACTCACCGAAATGACTTTAAACACACTTATTTTAGTTGAACAAGTCATAATTCACATCCAACAGTCATTTAGAGTCAAAAGATTAAAAGTTAAAATTTCATCTATGTTGACCATTTTGGGAAAGTTCGACAGGTCCGGAGTCATCGTTTTTCATCAGAAAATTGATTTTTTGTAGTGTACCAAAAATGATTCAAAATGTCAATTGGATCGTGCCTCATGTTGAATAACCACTTTTGAAACCCTCACAGTGGCCAAAATTGTCATTTTTACAGAGCTTTGCTTACTCAAAAGCTTCCATTCTGACCAATTTCAGGCACCGAAAGGACTTTAAACACACTTATTTTAATTGAACAAGTCAAAATTACCATCCAACAGGCATTTAGAATCAAAAGATTAAAAGTTAAAATTTCATCCATGTTGACCATTTTGGGAAAGTTCGACAGGTCCGGAGTCATCGTTTTTCATCAGAAAATTGATTTTTTGGAGTGTACCAAAAATGATTCTAAATGTCAATTGGATCGTGCCTCATGTTGAATAACCGCTTTTGAAACCCTCACAGTGACCAAAACTGCCATTTTTACAGAGCTTTGCTTACTTAAAAGCTTCCATTTTGACCAATTTCAGGCACCGAAATGACTTTAAACACACTTATTTTAGTTAAACAAGTCAAAATTCTCATCCAACAGGCATTTAGAGTCAAAAGATTAAAAGTTAAAATTTCATCCATATTGACCATTTTGGGAAAGTTCGACAGGTCCGGAGTCATCGTTTTTTATCAGAAAATTGATTTTTTGTAGTGTACCAAAAATGATTCAAAATGTCAATTGGATCGTGCCTCATGTTGAATATCCACTTTTGAAACCCTCACAGTGGCCAAAATTGTCATTTTTACAGAGCTTTGCTTACTCAAAAGCTTCCATTTGGACCAATTTCAGGCACCAAAAGGACTTTAAACACACTTATTTTAGTTGAACAAGTCAAAATTCACATCCAACGGGCATTTAGAGTCAACAGATTAAAAGTTAAAATTTCATCCATGTTGACCATTTTGGGAAAGTTCGACAAGTACGGAGTCATCGTTTTTCATCGGAAAATTGATTTTTTGGAGTGTACCAAAAATGATTCAAAATGTCAATTGGATCGTGCCTCATGTTGAATAACCACTTTTGAAACCCTCACAGTGACCAAAATTGCCATTTTTACAGAGTTTTGCTTACTCAAAAGCTTCCATTTTGACCAATATCAGGCTCCGAAATGACTTTAAACACACTTTTTTTAGTTGAACAAGTCATAATTCACATCCAACAGTCATTTAGAGTCAAAAGAGTAAAAGTTAAAATTTCATCCATGTTGACCATTTTGGGAAATTCGACAGGTCCAGAGTCATCGTTTTTCATTAGAAAATTGATTTTTTGGAGTGTACCAAAAATGATTCAAAATGTCAATTGGATCGTGCCTCATGTTGAATAACCACTTTTGAAACCCTCACAGTGGCCAAAATTGTCATTTTTACAGAGCATTGCTTACTCAAAAGCTTCCATTTTGAACAATTTCAGGCACCGAAAGGACTTTAAACACACTTATTTTAGTTGAACAAGTCATAATTCACATCCAACAGTCGTTTAGAGTCAAAAGATTAAAAGTTAAAAATTTCATCCATGTTGACCATTTTGGGAAAGTTCGACAAGTACGGAGTCATCGTTTTTCATCGGAAAATTGATTTTTTGGAGTGTACCAAAAATGATTCAAAATGTCAATTGGATCGTGCCTCATGTTGAATAACCACTTTTGAAACCCTCACAGTGACCAAAATTGCCATTTTTACAGAGTTTTGCTTACTCAAAAGCTTCCATTTTGACCAATATCAGGCTCCGAAATGACTTTAAACACACTTTTTTTAGTTGAACAAGTCATAATTCACATCCAACAGTCATTTAGAGTCAAAAGAGTAAAAGTTAAAATTTCATCCATGTTGACCATTTTGGGAAATTCGACAGGTCCAGAGTCATCGTTTTTCATTAGAAAATTGATTTTTTGGAGTGTACCAAAAATGATTCAAAATGTCAATTGGATCGTGCCTCATGTTGAATAACCACTTTTGAAACCCTCACAGTGGCCAAAATTGTCATTTTTACAGAGCATTGCTTACTCAAAAGCTTCCATTTTGAACAATTTCAGGCACCGAAAGGACTTTAAACACACTTATTTTAGTTGAACAAGTCATAATTCACATCCAACAGTCGTTTAGAGTCAAAAGATTACAAGTTAAAAATGTCATCCATGTTGACCATTTTTGGAACGTTCGACAGGTCCGGAGTCATCGTTTTTCATCAGAAAATTGATTTTTTGGAGTTTACCAAAAATGATTCAAAATGTCAATTGGATCGTGCCTCATGTTGAATAACCACTTTTGAAACCCTCACAGTGGCCAAAATTGTCATTTTTACAGAGCTTTGCTTACTCAAAAGCTTCCATTTTGACCAATTTCAGGCACCGAAAGGACTTTAAAAACACTTATTTTAGTTGAACAAGTCAAAATTCACATCCAACAGGCATTTAGAGTCAAAAGATTAAAAGTTAAAATTTCATCCATGTTGACCATTTTAGGAAAGTTCGACAGGTCCGGAGTCATCGTTTTTCATCAGAAAATTGATTTTTTGGAGTGTACCAAAAATGATTCTAAATGTCAATTGGATCGTGCCTCATGTTGAATATCCACTTTTGAAACCCTCACAGTGACCAAAATTGCAATTTTTACAGAGTTTTGCTTACTCAAAAGCTTCCATTTTGAGCAATTTCAGGCACCGAAATGACTTTAAACACACTTATTTTAGTTGAACAAGTCATAATTCACATCCAACAGTCATTTAGAGTCTAAAGATTAAATGTTAAAATTTCATCCATATTGACCATTTTGGGAAAGTTCGACAGGTCAGGAGTCATCGTTTTTCATCAGAAAATTGATTTTTTGGAGTGTACCAAAAATGATTCAAAATGTCAATTGGATCGTGCCTCATGTTGAATAACTGCTTTTGAAACCCTCACAGTGACCAAAACTGCCATTTTTACAGAGCTTTGCTTACTTAAAAGCTTCCATTTTGACCAATTTCAGGCACCGAAATGACTTTAAACACACTTATTTTAGTTAAACAAGTCAAAATTCTCATCCAACAGGCATTTAGAGTCAAAAGATTAAAAGTAAAAATTTCATCCATATTGACCATTTTGGGAAAGTTTGACAGGTCCGGAGTCATCGTTTTTCATCAGAAAATTGATTTTTTGTAGTGTACCAAAAATGATTCAAAATGTCAATTGGATCGTGCCTCATGTTGAATATCCACTTTTGAAACCCTCACAGTGGCCAAAATTGTCATTTTTACAGAGCTTTGCTTACTCAAAAGCTTCCATTTTGACCAATTTCATCAGGCACCGAAAGGACTTTAAACACACTTATTTTAGTTGAACAAGTCAAAATTCTCATCCAACAGGCATTTAGAGTCAAAAGATTAAAAGTTAAAATTTCATCCATATTGACCATTTTGGGAAAGTTTGACAGGTCCGGAGTCATCGTTTTTCATAGGAAAATCGATTTTTTCGAGTGTACCAAAAATGATTCAAAATGTCAATTGGATCGTGCCTCATGTTGAATAACCGCTTTTGAAACCCTCACAGTGACCAAAACTGCCATTTTTACAGAGCTTTGCTTACTTAAAAGCTTCCATTTTGACCAATTTCAGGCACCGAAATGACTTTAAACACACTTATTTTAGTTAAACAAGTCAAAATTCTCATCCAACAGGCATTTAGAGTCAAAAGATTAAAAGTTAAAATTTCATCCATATTGACCATTTTGGGAAAGTTCGACAGGTCCGGAGTCATCGTTTTTTATCAGAAAATTGATTTTTTGTAGTGTACCAAAAATGATTCAAAATGTCAATTGGATCGTGCCTCATGTTGAATATCCACTTTTGAAACCCTCACAGTGGCCAAAATTGTCATTTTTACAGAGCTTTGCTTACTCAAAAGCTTCCATTTGGACCAATTTCAGGCACCAAAAGGACTTTAAACACACTTATTTTAGTTGAACAAGTCAAAATTCACATCCAACGGGCATTTAGAGTCAACAGATTAAAAGTTAAAATTTCATCCATGTTGACCATTTTGGGAAAGTTCGACAAGTACGGAGTCATCGTTTTTCATCGGAAAATTGATTTTTTGGAGTGTACCAAAAATGATTCAAAATGTCAATCGGATCGTGCCTCATGTTGAATAACCACTTTTGAAACCCTCACAGTGACCAAAATTGCCATTTTTACAGAGTTTTGCTTACTCAAAAGCTTCCATTTTGACCAATATCAGGCTCCGAAATGACTTTAAACACACTTTTTTTAGTTGAACAAGTCATAATTCACATCCAACAGTCATTTAGAGTCAAAAGAGTAAAAGTTAAAATTTCATCCATGTTGACCATTTTGGGAAATTCGACAGGTCCAGAGTCATCGTTTTTCATTAGAAAATTGATTTTTTGGAGTGTACCAAAAATGATTCAAAATGTCAATTGGATCGTGCCTCATGTTGAATAACCACTTTTGAAACCCTCACAGTGGCCAAAATTGTCATTTTTACAGAGCATTGCTTACTCAAAAGCTTCCATTTTGAACAATTTCAGGCACCGAAAGGACTTTAAACACACTTATTTTAGTTGAACAAGTCATAATTCACATCCAACAGTCGTTTAGAGTCAAAAGATTAAAAGTTAAAAATGTCATCCATGTTGACCATTTTTGGAACGTTCGACAGGTCCGGAGTCATCGTTTTTCATCAGAAAATTGATTTTTTGGAGTTTACCAAAAATGATTCAAAATGTCAATTGGATCGTGCCTCATGTTGAATAACCACTTTTGAAACCCTCACAGTGGCCAAAATTGTCATTTTTACAGAGCTTTGCTTACTCAAAAGCTTCCATTTTGACCAATTTCAGGCACCGAAAGGACTTTAAAAACACTTATTTTAGTTGAACAAGTCAAAATTCACATCCAACAGGCATTTAGAGTCAAAAGATTAAAAGTTAAAATTTCATCCATGTTGACCATTTTAGGAAAGTTCGACAGGTCCGGAGTCATCGTTTTTCATCAGAAAATTGATTTTTTGGAGTGTACCAAAAATGATTCTAAATGTCAATTGGATCGTGCCTCATGTTGAATATCCACTTTTGAAACCCTCACAGTGACCAAAATTGCAATTTTTACAGAGTTTTGCTTACTCAAAAGCTTCCATTTTGAGCAATTTCAGGCACCGAAATGACTTTAAACACACTTATTTTAGTTGAACAAGTCATAATTCACATCCAACAGTCATTTAGAGTCTAAAGATTAAATGTTAAAATTTCATCCATATTGACCATTTTGGGAAAGTTCGACAGGTCAGGAGTCATCGTTTTTCATCAGAAAATTGATTTTTTGGAGTGTACCAAAAATGATTCAAAATGTCAATTGGATCGTGCCTCATGTTGAATAACTGCTTTTGAAACCCTCACAGTGACCAAAACTGCCATTTTTACAGAGCTTTGCTTACTTAAAAGCTTCCATTTTGACCAATTTCAGGCACCGAAATGACTTTAAACACACTTATTTTAGTTAAACAAGTCAAAATTCTCATCCAACAGGCATTTAGAGTCAAAAGATTAAAAGTAAAAATTTCATCCATATTGACCATTTTGGGAAAGTTTGACAGGTCCGGAGTCATCGTTTTTCATCAGAAAATTGATTTTTTGTAGTGTACCAAAAATGATTCAAAATGTCAATTGGATCGTGCCTCATGTTGAATATCCACTTTTGAAACCCTCACAGTGGCCAAAATTGTCATTTTTACAGAGCTTTGCTTACTCAAAAGCTTCCATTTTGACCAATTTCATCAGGCACTGAAAGGACTTTAAACACACTTATTTTAGTTGAACAAGTCAAAATTCTCATCCAACAGGCATTTAGAGTCAAAAGATTAAAAGTTAAAATTTCATCCATATTGACCATTTTGGGAAAGTTTGACAGGTCCGGAGTCATCGTTTTTCATAGGAAAATCGATTTTTTCGAGTGTACCAAAAATGATTCAAAATGTCAATTGGATCGTGCCTCATGTTGAATAACCGCTTTTGAAACCCTCACAGTGACCAAAACTGCCATTTTTACAGAGCTTTGCTTACTTAAAAGCTTCCATTTTGACCAATTTCAGGCACCGAAATGACTTTAAACACACTTATTTTAGTTAAACAAGTCAAAATTCTCATCCAACAGGCATTTAGAGTCAAAAGATTAAAAGTTAAAATTTCATCCATATTGACCATTTTGGGAAAGTTCGACAGGTCCGGAGTCATCGTTTTTTATCAGAAAATTGATTTTTTGTAGTGTACCAAAAATGATTCAAAATGTCAATTGGATCGTGCCTCATGTTGAATATCCACTTTTGAAACCCTCACAGTGGCCAAAATTGTCATTTTTACAGAGCTTTGCTTACTCAAAAGCTTCCATTTGGACCAATTTCAGGCACCAAAAGGACTTTAAACACACTTATTTTAGTTGAACAAGTCAAAATTCACATCCAACGGGCATTTAGAGTCAACAGATTAAAAGTTAAAATTTCATCCATGTTGACCATTTTGGGAAAGTTCGACAAGTACGGAGTCATCGTTTTTCATCGGAAAATTGATTTTTTGGAGTGTACCAAAAATGATTCAAAATGTCAATTGGATCGTGCCTCATGTTGAATAACCACTTTTGAAACCCTCACAGTGACCAAAATTGCCATTTTTACAGAGTTTTGCTTACTCAAAAGCTTCCATTTTGACCAATATCAGGCTCCGAAATGACTTTAAACACACTTTTTTTAGTTGAACAAGTCATAATTCACATCCAACAGTCATTTAGAGTCAAAAGAGTAAAAGTTAAAATTTCATCCATGTTGACCATTTTGGGAAATTCGACAGGTCCAGAGTCATCGTTTTTCATTAGAAAATTGATTTTTTGGAGTGTACCAAAAATGATTCAAAATGTCAATTGGATCGTGCCTCATGTTGAATAACCACTTTTGAAACCCTCACAGTGGCCAAAATTGTCATTTTTACACAGCATTGCTTACTCAAAAGCTTCCATTTTGAACAATTTCAGGCACCGAAAGGACTTTAAACACACTTATTTTAGTTGAACAAGTCATAATTCACATCCAACAGTCGTTTAGAGTCAAAAGATTAAAAGTTAAAAATGTCATCCATGTTGACCATTTTTGGAACGTTCGACAGGTCCGGAGTCATCGTTTTTCATCAGAAAATTGATTTTTTGGAGTTTACCAAAAATGATTCAAAATGTCAATTGGATCGTGCCTCATGTTGAATAACCACTTTTGAAACCCTCACAGTGGCCAAAATTGTCATTTTTACAGAGCTTTGCTTACTCAAAAGCTTCCATTTTGACCAATTTCATCAGGCACCGAAAGGACTTTAAACACACTTATTTTAGTTGAACAAGTCAAAATTCTCATCCAACAGGCATTTAGAGTCAAAAGATTAAAAGTTAAAATTTCATCCATATTGACCATTTTGGGAAAGTTCGACAGGTCCGGAGTCATCGTTTTTCATAGGAAAATCGATTTTTTCGAGTGTACCAAAAATGATTCAAAATGTCAACTGGATTGTCCCTCATGTTGAATAACCACTTTTGAAACCCTCACAGTGACCAAAATTGCCATTTTTACAGAGTTTTGCTTGCTCAAAAGCTTCCATTTTGAGCAATTTAACTC
This sequence comes from Lissotriton helveticus, assembly GCF_964261635.1. Taxonomy (NCBI): domain Eukaryota; kingdom Metazoa; phylum Chordata; class Amphibia; order Caudata; family Salamandridae; genus Lissotriton; species Lissotriton helveticus. The sequence goes on from NC_136072.1 coordinate 342,214,595, forward strand.
ACCGAAATGACTTTAAACACACTTATTTTAGTTGAACAAGTCATAATTCACATCCAACAGTCATTTAGAGTCAAAAGATTAAAAGTTAAAATTTCATCTATGTTGACCATTTTGGGAAAGTTCGACAGGTCCGGAGTCATCGTTTTTCATCAGAAAATTGATTTTTTGTAGTGTACCAAAAATGATTCAAAATGTCAATTGGATCGTGCCTCATGTTGAATATCCACTTTTGAAACCCTCACAGTGGCCAAAATTGTCATTTTTACAGAGCTTTGCTTACTCAAAAGCTTCCATTCTGACCAATTTCAGGCACCGAAAGGACTTTAAACACACTTATTTTAATTGAACAAGTCAAAATTACCATCCAACAGGCATTTAGAATCAAAAGATTAAAAGTTAAAATTTCATCCATGTTGACCATTTTGGGAAAGTTCGACAGGTCCGGAGTCATCGTTTTTCATCAGAAAATTGATTTTTTGGAGTGTACCAAAAATGATTCTAAATGTCAATTGGATCGTGCCTCATGTTGAATAACCGCTTTTGAAACCCTCACAGTGACCAAAACTGCCATTTTTACAGAGCTTTGCTTACTTAAAAGCTTCCATTTTGACCAATTTCAGGCACCGAAATGACTTTAAACACACTTATTTTAGTTAAACAAGTCAAAATTCTCATCCAACAGGCATTTAGAGTCAAAAGATTAAAAGTTAAAATTTCATCCATATTGACCATTTTGGGAAAGTTCGACAGGTCCGGAGTCATCGTTTTTTATCAGAAAATTGATTTTTTGTAGTGTACCAAAAATGATTCAAAATGTCAATTGGATCGTGCCTCATGTTGAATATCCACTTTTGAAACCCTCACAGTGGCCAAAATTGTCATTTTTACAGAGCTTTGCTTACTCAAAAGCTTCCATTTGGACCAATTTCAGGCACCAAAAGTACTTTAAACACACTTATTTTAGTTGAACAAGTCAAAATTCACATCCAACGGGCATTTAGAGTCAACAGATTAAAAGTTAAAATTTCATCCATGTTGACCATTTTGGGAAAGTTCGACAAGTACGGAGTCATCGTTTTTCATCGGAAAATTGATTTTTTGGAGTGTACCAAAAATGATTCAAAATGTCAATTGGATCGTGCCTCATGTTGAATAACCACTTTTGAAACCCTCACAGTGACCAAAATTGCCATTTTTACAGAGTTTTGCTTACTCAAAAGCTTCCATTTTGACCAATATCAGGCTCCGAAATGACTTTAAACACACTTTTTTTAGTTGAACAAGTCATAATTCACATCCAACAGTCATTTAGAGTCAAAAGAGTAAAAGTTAAAATTTCATCCATGTTGACCATTTTGGGAAATTCGACAGGTCCAGAGTCATCGTTTTTCATTAGAAAATTGATTTTTTGGAGTGTACCAAAAATGATTCAAAATGTCAATTGGATCGTGCCTCATGTTGAATAACCACTTTTGAAACCCTCACAGTGGCCAAAATTGTCATTTTTACAGAGCATTGCTTACTCAAAAGCTTCCATTTTGAACAATTTCAGGCACCGAAAGGACTTTAAACACACTTATTTTAGTTGAACAAGTCATAATTCACATCCAACAGTCGTTTAGAGTCAAAAGATTAAAAGTTAAAAATGTCATCCATGTTGACCATTTTGGGAAAGTTCGACAAGTACGGAGTCATCGTTTTTCATCGGAAAATTGATTTTTTGGAGTGTACCAAAAATGATTCAAAATGTCAATTGGATCGTGCCTCATGTTGAATAACCACTTTTGAAACCCTCACAGTGACCAAAATTGCCATTTTTACAGAGTTTTGCTTACTCAAAAGCTTCCATTTTGACCAATATCAGGCTCCGAAATGACTTTAAACACACTTTTTTTAGTTGAACAAGTCATAATTCACATCCAACAGTCATTTAGAGTCAAAAGAGTAAAAGTTAAAATTTCATCCATGTTGACCATTTTGGGAAATTCGACAGGTCCAGAGTCATCGTTTTTCATTAGAAAATTGATTTTTTGGAGTGTACCAAAAATGATTCAAAATGTCAATTGGATCGTGCCTCATGTTGAATAACCACTTTTGAAACCCTCACAGTGGCCAAAATTGTCATTTTTACAGAGCATTGCTTACTCAAAAGCTTCCATTTTGAACAATTTCAGGCACCGAAAGGACTTTAAACACACTTATTTTAGTTGAACAAGTCATAATTCACATCCAACAGTCGTTTAGAGTCAAAAGATTAAAAGTTAAAAATGTCATCCATGTTGACCATTTTTGGAACGTTCGACAGGTCCGGAGTCATCGTTTTTCATCAGAAAATTGATTTTTTGGAGTTTACCAAAAATGATTCAAAATGTCAATTGGATCGTGCCTCATGTTGAATAACCACTTTTGAAACCCTCACAGTGGCCAAAATTGTCATTTTTACAGAGCTTTGCTTACTCAAAAGCTTCCATTTTGACCAATTTCAGGCACCGAAAGGACTTTAAAAACACTTATTTTAGTTGAACAAGTCAAAATTCACATCCAACAGGCATTTAGAGTCAAAAGATTAAAAGTTAAAATTTCATCCATGTTGACCATTTTAGGAAAGTTCGACAGGTCCGGAGTCATCGTTTTTCATCAGAAAATTGATTTTTTGGAGTGTACCAAAAATGATTCTAAATGTCAATTGGATCGTGCCTCATGTTGAATATCCACTTTTGAAACCCTCACAGTGACCAAAATTGCAATTTTTACAGAGTTTTGCTTACTCAAAAGCTTCCATTTTGAGCAATTTCAGGCACCGAAATGACTTTAAACACACTTATTTTAGTTGAACAAGTCATAATTCACATCCAACAGTCATTTAGAGTCTAAAGATTAAATGTTAAAATTTCATCCATATTGACCATTTTGGGAAAGTTCGACAGGTCAGGAGTCATCGTTTTTCATCAGAAAATTGATTTTTTGGAGTGTACCAAAAATGATTCAAAATGTCAATTGGATCGTGCCTCATGTTGAATAACTGCTTTTGAAACCCTCACAGTGACCAAAACTGCCATTTTTACAGAGCTTTGCTTACTTAAAAGCTTCCATTTTGACCAATTTCAGGCACCGAAATGACTTTAAACACACTTATTTTAGTTAAACAAGTCAAAATTCTCATCCAACAGGCATTTAGAGTCAAAAGATTAAAAGTAAAAATTTCATCCATATTGACCATTTTGGGAAAGTTTGACAGGTCCGGAGTCATCGTTTTTCATCAGAAAATTGATTTTTTGTAGTGTACCAAAAATGATTCAAAATGTCAATTGGATCGTGCCTCATGTTGAATATCCACTTTTGAAACCCTCACAGTGGCCAAAATTGTCATTTTTACAGAGCTTTGCTTACTCAAAAGCTTCCATTTTGACCAATTTCATCAGGCACCGAAAGGACTTTAAACACACTTATTTTAGTTGAACAAGTCAAAATTCTCATCCAACAGGCATTTAGAGTCAAAAGATTAAAAGTTAAAATTTCATCCATATTGACCATTTTGGGAAAGTTTGACAGGTCCGGAGTCATCGTTTTTCATAGGAAAATCGATTTTTTCGAGTGTACCAAAAATGATTCAAAATGTCAATTGGATCGTGCCTCATGTTGAATAACCGCTTTTGAAACCCTCACAGTGACCAAAACTGCCATTTTTACAGAGCTTTGCTTACTTAAAAGCTTCCATTTTGACCAATTTCAGGCACCGAAATGACTTTAAACACACTTATTTTAGTTAAACAAGTCAAAATTCTCATCCAACAGGCATTTAGAGTCAAAAGATTAAAAGTTAAAATTTCATCCATATTGACCATTTTGGGAAAGTTCGACAGGTCCGGAGTCATCGTTTTTTATCAGAAAATTGATTTTTTGTAGTGTACCAAAAATGATTCAAAATGTCAATTGGATCGTGCCTCATGTTGAATATCCACTTTTGAAACCCTCACAGTGGCCAAAATTGTCATTTTTACAGAGCTTTGCTTACTCAAAAGCTTCCATTTGGACCAATTTCAGGCACCAAAAGGACTTTAAACACACTTATTTTAGTTGAACAAGTCAAAATTCACATCCAACGGGCATTTAGAGTCAACAGATTAAAAGTTAAAATTTCATCCATGTTGACCATTTTGGGAAAGTTCGACAAGTACGGAGTCATCGTTTTTCATCGGAAAATTGATTTTTTGGAGTGTACCAAAAATGATTCAAAATGTCAATTGGATCGTGCCTCATGTTGAATAACCACTTTTGAAACCCTCACAGTGACCAAAATTGCCATTTTTACAGAGTTTTGCTTACTCAAAAGCTTCCATTTTGACCAATATCAGGCTCCGAAATGACTTTAAACACACTTTTTTTAGTTGAACAAGTCATAATTCACATCCAACAGTCATTTAGAGTCAAAAGAGTAAAAGTTAAAATTTCATCCATGTTGACCATTTTGGGAAATTCGACAGGTCCAGAGTCATCGTTTTTCATTAGAAAATTGATTTTTTGGAGTGTACCAAAAATGATTCAAAATGTCAATTGGATCGTGCCTCATGTTGAATAACCACTTTTGAAACCCTCACAGTGGCCAAAATTGTCATTTTTACAGAGCATTGCTTACTCAAAAGCTTCCATTTTGAACAATTTCAGGCACCGAAAGGACTTTAAACACACTTATTTTAGTTGAACAAGTCATAATTCACATCCAACAGTCGTTTAGAGTCAAAAGATTAAAAGTTAAAAATGTCATCCATGTTGACCATTTTTGGAACGTTCGACAGGTCCGGAGTCATCGTTTTTCATCAGAAAATTGATTTTTTGGAGTTTACCAAAAATGATTCAAAATGTCAATTGGATCGTGCCTCATGTTGAATAACCACTTTTGAAACCCTCACAGTGGCCAAAATTGTCATTTTTACAGAGCTTTGCTTACTCAAAAGCTTCCATTTTGACCAATTTCAGGCACCGAAAGGACTTTAAAAACACTTATTTTAGTTGAACAAGTCAAAATTCACATCCAACAGGCATTTAGAGTCAAAAGATTAAAAGTTAAAATTTCATCCATGTTGACCATTTTAGGAAAGTTCGACAGGTCCGGAGTCATCGTTTTTCATCAGAAAATTGATTTTTTGGAGTGTACCAAAAATGATTCTAAATGTCAATTGGATCGTGCCTCATGTTGAATATCCACTTTTGAAACCCTCACAGTGACCAAAATTGCAATTTTTACAGAGTTTTGCTTACTCAAAAGCTTCCATTTTGAGCAATTTCAGGCACCGAAATGACTTTAAACACACTTATTTTAGTTGAACAAGTCATAATTCACATCCAACAGTCATTTAGAGTCTAAAGATTAAATGTTAAAATTTCATCCATATTGACCATTTTGGGAAAGTTCGACAGGTCAGGAGTCATCGTTTTTCATCAGAAAATTGATTTTTTGGAGTGTACCAAAAATGATTCAAAATGTCAATTGGATCGTGCCTCATGTTGAATAACTGCTTTTGAAACCCTCACAGTGACCAAAACTGCCATTTTTACAGAGCTTTGCTTACTTAAAAGCTTCCATTTTGACCAATTTCAGGCACCGAAATGACTTTAAACACACTTATTTTAGTTAAACAAGTCAAAATTCTCATCCAACAGGCATTTAGAGTCAAAAGATTAAAAGTAAAAATTTCATCCATATTGACCATTTTGGGAAAGTTTGACAGGTCCGGAGTCATCGTTTTTCATCAGAAAATTGATTTTTTGTAGTGTACCAAAAATGATTCAAAATGTCAATTGGATCGTGCCTCATGTTGAATATCCACTTTTGAAACCCTCACAGTGGCCAAAATTGTCATTTTTACAGAGCTTTGCTTACTCAAAAGCTTCCATTTTGACCAATTTCATCAGGCACCGAAAGGACTTTAAACACACTTATTTTAGTTGAACAAGTCAAAATTCTCATCCAACAGGCATTTAGAGTCAAAAGATTAAAAGTTAAAATTTCATCCATATTGACCATTTTGGGAAAGTTTGACAGGTCCGGAGTCATCGTTTTTCATAGGAAAATCGATTTTTTCGAGTGTACCAAAAATGATTCAAAATGTCAACTGGATTGTCCCTCATGTTGAATAACCACTTTTGAAACCCTCACAGTGACCAAAATTGCCATTTTTACAGAGTTTTTCTTACTCAAAAGCTTCCATTTTGAGCAATTTAAGTCACCGAAATGACTTTAAACACACTTATTTTAGTTGAACAAGTCATAATTCACATCCAACAGTCATTTAGGGTCAAAAAATTAAAAGTTAAAATTTCATCCATGTTCACCATTTTGGAAAAGTTCGACAGGTCCAGAGTCATCGTTTTTCATCAGAAAATGTATTTTTTGGAGTGTACCAAAAATGATTCAAAATGTCAATTGGATCGTGCCTCATGTTGAATAACCACTTTTGAAACCCTCACAGTGACCAAAATTGCCATTTTTACAGAGCTTTGCTTACTCAAAAGCTTCCATTTTGACCAATTTCAGGCACCAAAATGACTTTAAACACACTTTTTTTAGTTGAACGAGTCAAAATTCACATCCAACAGGCATTTAGAGTCAAAAGATTAAAAGTTAAAATTTCATCCATTTTGACCATTTTGGGAAAGTTCGACAGGTCCGGAGTCATCGTTTTTCATCAGAAAATTTATTTTTTGAAGTGTACCAAAAATGATTCAAAATGTCAATTGGATCTTGCCTCATGTTGAATAACCACTTTTGAAACCCTCACAGTGGCCAAAATTGTCATTTTTACAGAGCTTTGCTTATTCAAAAGCTTCCTTTTTGACCAATTTCAGGCACCGAGAGGACTGTAAACACACTTATTTTAGTTGAACAAGTCAAAATTCACATCCAACAGGCATTTAGAGTCAAAAGATTAAAAGTTAAAATTTCATCATGTTGACCATTTTGGGAAAGTTCGACAGGTCCGGAGTCATCGTTTTTCATCAGAAGATTGATTTTTTGGAGTGTACCAAAAATGATTCAAAATGTCAATTGGATCGTGCCTCATGTTGAATAACCACTTTTGAAACCCTCACAGTGGCCAAAATTGTCATTTTTACAGAGCTTTGCTTACTCAAAAGCTTCCATTCTGACCAATTTCAGGCACCGAAAGGACTTTAAACACACTTATTTTAATTGAACAAGTCAAAATTACCATCCAACAGGCATTTAGAATCAAAAGATTAAAAGTTAAAATTTCATCCATGTTGACCATTTTGGGAAAGTTCGACAGGTCCGGAGTCATCGTTTTTCATCAGAAAATTGATTTTTTGGAGTGTACCAAAAATGATTCAAAATGTCAATTGGATCTTGCCTCATGTTGAATAACCACTTTTGAAACCCTCACAGTGGCCAAAATTGTCATTTTTACAGAGCTTTGCTTATTCAAAAGCTTCCTTTTTGACCAATTTCAGGCACCGAGAGGACTGTAAACACACTTATTTTAGTTGAACAAGTCAAAATTCACATCCAACAGGCATTTAGAGTCAAAAGATTAAAAGTTAAAATTTCATCATGTTGACCATTTTGGGAAAGTTCGACAGGTCCGGAGTCATCGTTTTTCATCAGAAGATTGATTTTTTGGAGTGTACCAAAAATGATTCAAAATGTCAATTGGATCGTGCCTCATGTTGAATAACCACTTTTGAAACCCTCACAGTGGCCAAAATTGTCATTTTTACAGAGCTTTGCTTACTCAAAAGCTTCCATTCTGACCAATTTCAGGCACCGAAAGGACTTTAAACACACTTATTTTAATTGAACAAGTCAAAATTACCATCCAACAGGCATTTAGAATCAAAAGATTAAAAGTTAAAATTTCATCCATGTTGACCATTTTGGGAAAGTTCGACAGGTCCGGAGTCATCGTTTTTCATCAGAAAATTGATTTTTTGGAGTGTACCAAAAATGATTCTAAATGTCAATTGGATCGTGCCTCATGTTGAATAACCGCTTTTGAAACCCTCACAGTGACCAAAACTGCCATTTTTACAGAGCTTTGCTTACTTAAAAGCTTCCATTTTGACCAATTTCAGGCACCGAAATGACTTTAAACACACTTATTTTAGTTAAACAAGTCAAAATTCTCATCCAACAGGCATTTAGAGTCAAAAGATAAAAAGTTAAAATTTCATCCATATTGACCATTTTGGGAAAGTTCGACAGGTCCGGAGTCATCGTTTTTTATCAGAAAATTGATTTTTTGTAGTGTACCAAAAATGATTCAAAATGTCAATTGGATCGTGCCTCATGTTGAATATCCACTTTTGAAACCCTCACAGTGGCCAAAATTGTCATTTTTACAGAGCTTTGCTTACTCAAAAGCTTCCATTTGGACCAATTTCAGGCACCAAAATGACTTTAAACACACTTATTTTAGTTGAACAAGTCAAAATTCACATCCAACGGGCATTTAGAGTCAACAGATTAAAAGTTAAAATTTCATCCATGTTGACCATTTTGGGAAAGTTCGACGAGTACGGAGTCATCGTTTTTCATCGGAAAATTGATTTTTTGGAGTGTACCAAAAATGATTCAAAATGTCAATTGGATCGTGCCTCATGTTGAATAACCACTTTTGAAACCCTCACAGTGACCAAAATTGCCATTTTTACAGAGTTTTGCTTACTCAAAAGCTTCCATTTTGACCAATATCAGGCTCCGAAATGACTTTAAACACACTTTTTTTAGTTGAACAAGTCATAATTCACATCCAACAGTCATTTAGAGTCAAAAGAGTAAAAGTTAAAATTTCATCCATGTTGACCATTTTGGGAAATTCGACAGGTCCAGAGTCATCGTTTTTCATTAGAAAATTGATTTTTTGGAGTGTACCAAAAATGATTCAAAATGTCAATTGGATCGTGCCTCATGTTGAATAACCACTTTTGAAACCCTCACAGTGGCCAAAATTGTCATTTTTACAGAGCATTGCTTACTCAAAAGCTTCCATTTTGAACAATTTCAGGCACCGAAAGGACTTTAAACACACTTATTTTAGTTGAACAAGTCATAATTCACATCCAACAGTCGTTTAGAGTCAAAAGATTAAAAGTTAAAAATGTCATCCATGTTGACCATTTTTGGAACGTTCGACAGGTCCGGAGTCATCGTTTTTCATCAGAAAATTGATTTTTTGGAGTTTACCAAAAATGATTCAAAATGTCAATTGGATCGTGCCTCATGTTGAATAACCCCTTTTGAAACCCTCACAGTGGCCAAAATTGTCATTTTTACAGAGCTTTGCTTACTCAAAAGCTTCCATTTTGACCAATTTCAGGCACCGAAAGGACTTTAAAAACACTTATTTTAGTTGAACAAGTCAAAATTCACATCCAACAGGCATTTAGAGTCAAAAGATTAAAAGTTAAAATTTCATCCATGTTGACCATTTTGGGAAAGTTCGACAGGTCCGGAGTCATCGTTTTTCATCAGAAAATTGATTTTTTGGAGTGTACCAAAAATGATTCTAAATGTCAATTGGATCGTGCCTCATGTTGAATATCCACTTTTGAAACCCTCACAGTGACCAAAATTGCAATTTTTACAGAGTTTTGCTTACTCAAAAGCTTCCATTTTGAGCAATTTCAGGCACCGAAATGACTTTAAACACACTTATTTTAGTTGAACAAGTCATAATTCACATCCAACAGTCATTTAGAGTCTAAAGATTAAATGTTAAAATTTCATCCATATTGACCATTTTGGGAAAGTTCGACAGGTCAGGAGTCATCGTTTTTCATCAGAAAATTGATTTTTTGGACTGTACCAAAAATGATTCAAAATGTCAATTGGATCGTGCCTCATGTTGAATAACTGCTTTTGAAACCCTCACAGTGACCAAAACTGCCATTTTTACAGAGCTTTGCTTACTTAAAAGCTTCCATTTTGACCAATGTCAGGCACCGAAATGACTTTAAACACACTTATTTTAGTTAAACAAGTCAAAATTCTCATCCAACAGGCATTTAGAGTCAAAAGATTAAAAGTAAAAATTTCATCCATATTGACCATTTTGGGAAAGTTTGACAGGTCCGGAGTCATCGTTTTTCATCAGAAAATTGATTTTTTGTAGTGTACCAAAAATGATTCAAAATGTCAATTGGATCGTGCCTCATGTTGAATATCCACTTTTGAAACCCTCACAGTGGCCAAAATTGTCATTTTTACAGAGCTTTGCTTACTCAAAAGCTTCCATTTTGACCAATTTCATCAGGCACCGAAAGGACTTTAAACACACTTATTTTAGTTGAACAAGTCAAAATTCTCATCCAACAGGCATTTAGAGTCAAAAGATTAAAAGTTAAAATTTCATCCATATTGACCATTTTGGGAAAGTTCGACAGGTCCGGAGTCATCGTTTTTCATAGGAAAATCGATTTTTTCGAGTGTACCAAAAATGATTCAAAATGTCAACTGGATTGTCCCTCATGTTGAATAACCACTTTTGAAACCCTCACAGTGACCAAAATTGCCATTTTTACAGAGTTTTGCTTGCTCAAAAGCTTCTATTTTGAGCAATTTAACTCACCGAAATGACTTTAAACACACTTATTTTAGTTGAACAAGTCATAATTCACATCCAACAGTCATTTAGAGTCAAAAGATTAAAAGTTAAAATTTCATCTATGTTGACCATTTTGGGAAAGTTCGACAGGTCCGGAGTCATCGTTTTTCATCAGAAAATTGATTTTTTGTAGTGTAACAAAAATGATTCAAAATGTCAATTGGATCGTGCCTCATGTTGAATATCCACTTTTGAAACCCTCACAGTGGCCAAAATTGTCATTTTTACAGAGCTTTGCTTACTCAAAAGCTTCCATTCTGACCAATTTCAGGCACCGAAAGGACTTTAAACACACTTATTTTAATTGAACAAGTCAAAATTACCATCCAACAGGCATTTAGAATCAAAAGATTAAAAGTTAAAATTTCATCCATGTTGACCATTTTGGGAAAGTTCGACAGGTCCGGAGTCATCGTTTTTCATCAGAAAATTGATTTTTTGGAGTGTACCAAAAATGATTCTAAATGTCAATTGGATCGTGCCTCATGTTGAATAACCGCTTTTGAAACCCTCACAGTGACCAAAACTGCCATTTTTACAGAGCTTTGCTTACTTAAAAGCTTCCATTTTGACCAATTTCAGGCACCGAAATGACTTTAAACACACTTATTTTAGTTAAACAAGTCAAAATTCTCATCCAACAGGCATTTAGAGTCAAAAGATTAAAAGTTAAAATTTCATCCATATTGACCATTTTGGGAAAGTTCGACAGGTCCGGAGTCATCGTTTTTTATCAGAAAATTGATTTTTTGTAGTGTACCAAAAATGATTCAAAATGTCAATTGGATCGTGCCTCATGTTGAATATCCACTTTTGAAACCCTCACAGTGGCCAAAATTGTCATTTTTACAGAGCTTTGCTTACTCAAAAGCTTCCATTTGGACCAATTTCAGGCACCAAAAGGACTTTAAACACACTTATTTTAGTTGAACAAGTCAAAATTCACATCCAACGGGCATTTAGAGTCAACAGATTAAAAGTTAAAATTTCATCCATGTTGACCATTTTGGGAAAGTTCGACAAGTACGGAGTCATCGTTTTTCATCGGAAAATTGATTTTTTGGAGTGTACCAAAAATGATTCAAAATGTCAATTGGATCGTGCCTCATGTTGAATAACCACTTTTGAAACCCTCACAGTGACCAAAATTGCCATTTTTACAGAGTTTTGCTTACTCAAAAGCTTCCATTTTGACCAATATCAGGCTCCGAAATGACTTTAAACACACTTTTTTTAGTTGAACAAGTCATAATTCACATCCAACAGTCATTTAGAGTCAAAAGAGTAAAAGTTAAAATTTCATCCATGTTGACCATTTTGGGAAATTCGACAGGTCCAGAGTCATCGTTTTTCATTAGAAAATTGATTTTTTGGAGTGTACCAAAAATGATTCAAAATGTCAATTGGATCGTGCCTCATGTTGAATAACCACTTTTGAAACCCTCACAGTGGCCAAAATTGTCATTTTTACAGAGCATTGCTTACTCAAAAGCTTCCATTTTGAACAATTTCAGGCACCGAAAGGACTTTAAACACACTTATTTTAGTTGAACAAGTCATAATTCACATCCAACAGTCGTTTAGAGTCAAAAGATTAAAAGTTAAAAATTTCATCCATGTTGACCATTTTTGGAACGTTCGACAGGTCCGGAGTCATCGTTTTTCATCAGAAAATTGATTTTTTGGAGTTTACCAAAAATGATTCAAAATGTCAATTGGATCGTGCCTCATGTTGAATAACCACTTTTGAAACCCTCACAGTGGCCAAAATTGTCATTTTTACAGAGCTTTGCTTACTCAAAAGCTTCCATTTTGACCAATTTCAGGCACCGAAAGGACTTTAAAAACACTTATTTTAGTTGAACAAGTCAAAATTCACATCCAACAGGCATTTAGAGTCAAAAGATTAAAAGTTAAAATTTCATCCATGTTGACCATTTTAGGAAAGTTCGACAGGTCCGGAGTCATCGTTTTTCATCAGAAAATTGATTTTTTGGAGTGTACCAAAAATGATTCTAAATGTCAATTGGATCGTGCCTCATGTTGAATATCCACTTTTGAAACCCTCACAGTGACCAAAATTGCAATTTTTACAGAGTTTTGCTTACTCAAAAGCTTCCATTTTGAGCAATTTCAGGCACCGAAATGACTTTAAACACACTTATTTTAGTTGAACAAGTCATAATTCACATCCAACAGTCATTTAGAGTCTAAAGATTAAATGTTAAAATTTCATCCATATTGACCATTTTGGGAAAGTTCGACAGGTCAGGAGTCATCGTTTTTCATCAGAAAATTGATTTTTTGGAGTGTACCAAAAATGATTCAAAATGTCAATTGGATCGTGCCTCATGTTGAATAACTGCTTTTGAAACCCTCACAGTGACCAAAACTGCCATTTTTACAGAGCTTTGCTTACTTAAAAGCTTCCATTTTGACCAATTTCAGGCACCGAAATGACTTTAAACACACTTATTTTAGTTAAACAAGTCAAAATTCTCATCCAACAGGCATTTAGAGTCAAAAGATTAAAAGTAAAAATTTCATCCATATTGACCATTTTGGGAAAGTTTGACAGGTCCGGAGTCATCGTTTTTCATCAGAAAATTGATTTTTTGTAGTGTACCAAAAATGATTCAAAATGTCAATTGGATCGTGCCTCATGTTGAATATCCACTTTTGAAACCCTCACAGTGGCCAAAATTGTCATTTTTACAGAGCTTTGCTTACTCAAAAGCTTCCATTTTGACCAATTTCATCAGGCACCGAAAGGACTTTAAACACACTTATTTTAGTTAAACAAGTCAAAATTCTCATCCAACAGGCATTTAGAGTCAAAAGATTAAAAGTTAAAATTTCATCCATATTGACCATTTTGGGAAAGTTTGACAGGTCCGGAGTCATCGTTTTTCATAGGAAAATCGATTTTTTCGAGTGTACCAAAAATGATTCAAAATGTCAACTGGATTGTCCCTCATGTTGAATAACCACTTTTAAAACCCTCACAGTGACCAAAATTGCCATTTTTACAGAGTTTTTCTTACTCAAAAGCTTCCATTTTGAGCAATTTAAGTCACCGAAATGACTTTAAACACACTTATTTTAGTTGAAAAAGTCATAATTCACATCCAACAGTCATTTAGGGTCAAAAAATTAAAAGTTAAAATTTCATCCATGTTCACCATTTTGGAAAAGTTCGACAGGTCCAGAGTCATCGTTTTTCATCAGAAAATGTATTTTTTGGAGTGTACCAAAAATGATTCAAAATGTCAATTGGATCGTGCCTCATGTTGAATAACCACTTTTGAAACCCTCACAGTGACCAAAATTGCCATTTTTACAGAGCTTTGCTTACTCAAAAGCTTCCATTGTGACCAATTTCAGGCACCAAAATGACTTTAAACACACTTTTTTTAGTTGAACAAGTCAAAATTCACATCCAACAGGCATTTAGAGTCAAAAGATTAAAAGTTAAAATTTCATCCATTTTGACCATTTTGGGAAAGTTCGACAGGTCCGGAGTCATCGTTTTTCATCAGAAAATTTATTTTTTGAAGTGTACCAAAAATGATTCAAAATGTCAATTGGATCTTGCCTCATGTTGAATAACCACTTTTGAAACCCTCACAGTGGCCAAAATTGTCATTTTTACAGAGCTTTGCTTATTCAAAAGCTTCCTTTTTGACCAATTTCAGGCACCGAGAGGACTGTAAACACACTTATTTTAGTTGAACAAGTCAAAATTCACATCCAACAGGCATTTAGAGTCAAAAGATTAAAAGTTAAAATTTCATCATGTTGACCATTTTGGGAAAGTTCGACAGGTCCGGAGTCATCGTTTTTCATCAGAAGATTGATTTTTTGGAGTGTACCAAAAATGATTCAAAATGTCAATTGGATCGTGCCTCATGTTGAATAACCACTTTTGAAACCCTCACAGTGGCCAAAATTGTCATTTTTACAGAGCTTTGCTTACTCAAAAGCTTCCATTCTGACCAATTTCAGGCACCGAAAGGACTTTAAACACACTTATTTTAATTGAACAAGTCAAAATTACCATCCAACAGGCATTTAGAATCAAAAGATTAAAAGTTAAAATTTCATCCATGTTGACCATTTTGGGAAAGTTCGACAGGTCCGGAGTCATCGTTTTTCATCAGAAAATTGATTTTTTGGAGTGTACCAAAAATGATTCTAAATGTCAATTGGATCGTGCCTCATGTTGAATAACCGCTTTTGAAACCCTCACAGTGACCAAAACTGCCATTTTTACAGAGCTTTGCTTACTTAAAAGCTTCCATTTTGACCAATTTCAGGCACCGAAATGACTTTAAACACACTTATTTTAGTTAAACAAGTCAAAATTCTCATCCAACAGGCATTTAGAGTCAAAAGATAAAAAGTTAAAATTTCATCCATATTGACCATTTTGGGAAAGTTCGACAGGTCCGGAGTCATCGTTTTTTATCAGAAAATTGATTTTTTGTAGTGTACCAAAAATGATTCAAAATGTCAATTGGATCGTGCCTCATGTTGAATATCCACTTTTGAAACCCTCACAGTGGCCAAAATTGTCATTTTTACAGAGCTTTGCTTACTCAAAAGCTTCCATTTTGACCAATTTCAGGCACCAAAATGACTTTAAACACACTTATTTTAGTTGAACAAGTCAAAATTCACATCCAACGGGCATTTAGAGTCAACAGATTAAAAGTTAAAATTTCATCCATGTTGACCATTTTGGGAAAGTTCGACGAGTACGGAGTCATCGTTTTTCATCGGAAAATTGATTTTTTGGAGTGTACCAAAAATGATTCAAAATGTCAATTGGATCGTGCCTCATGTTGAATAACCACTTTTGAAACCCTCACAGTGACCAAAATTGCCATTTTTACAGAGTTTTGCTTACTCAAAAGCTTCCATTTTGACCAATATCAGGCTCCGAAATGACTTTAAACACACTTTTTTTAGTTGAACAAGTCATAATTCACATCCAACAGTCATTTAGAGTCAAAAGAGTAAAAGTTAAAATTTCATCCATGTTGACCATTTTGGGAAATTCGACAGGTCCAGAGTCATCGTTTTTCATTAGAAAATTGATTTTTTGGAGTGTACCAAAAATGATTCAAAATGTCAATTGGATCGTGCCTCATGTTGAATAACCACTTTTGAAACCCTCACAGTGGCCAAAATTGTCATTTTTACAGAGCATTGCTTACTCAAAAGCTTCCATTTTGAACAATTTCAGGCACCGAAAGGACTTTAAACACACTTATTTTAGTTGAACAAGTCATAATTCACATCCAACAGTCGTTTAGAGTCAAAAGATTAAAAGTTAAAAATTTCATCCATGTTGACCATTTTTGGAACGTTCGACAGGTCCGGAGTCATCGTTTTTCATCAGAAAATTGATTTTTTGGAGTTTACCAAAAATGATTCAAAATGTCAATTGGATCGTGCCTCATGTTGAATAACCCCTTTTGAAACCCTCACAGTGGCCAAAATTGTCATTTTTACAGAGCTTTGCTTACTCAAAAGCTTCCATTTTGACCAATTTCAGGCACCGAAAGGACTTTAAAAACACTTATTTTAGTTGAACAAGTCAAAATTCACATCCAACAGGCATTTAGAGTCAAAAGATTAAAAGTTAAAATTTCATCCATGTTGACCATTTTGGGAAAGTTCGACAGGTCCGGAGTCATCGTTTTTCATCAGAAAATTGATTTTTTGGAGTGTACCAAAAATGATTCTAAATGTCAATTGGATCGTGCCTCATGTTGAATATCCACTTTTGAAACCCTCACAGTGACCAAAATTGCAATTTTTACAGAGTTTTGCTTACTCAAAAGCTTCCATTTTGAGCAATTTCAGGCACCGAAATGACTTTAAACACACTTATTTTAGTTGAACAAGTCATAATTCACATCCAACAGTCATTTAGAGTCTAAAGATTAAATGTTAAAATTTCATCCATAATGACCATTTTGGGAAAGTTCGACAGGTCAGGAGTCATCGTTTTTCATCAGAAAATTGATTTTTTGGAGTGTACCAAAAATGATTCAAAATGTCAATTGGATCGTGCCTCATGTTGAATAACTGCTTTTGAAACCCTCACAGTGACCAAAACTGCCATTTTTACAGAGCTTTGCTTACTTAAAAGCTTCCATTTTGACCAATGTCAGGCACCGAAATGACTTTAAACACACTTATTTTAGTTAAACAAGTCAAAATTCTCATCCAACAGGCATTTAGAGTCAAAAGATTAAAAGTAAAAATTTCATCCATATTGACCATTTTGGGAAAGTTTGACAGGTCCGGAGTCATCGTTTTTCATCAGAAAATTGATTTTTTGTAGTGTACCAAAAATGATTCAAAATGTCAATTGGATCGTGCCTCATGTTGAATATCCACTTTTGAAACCCTCACAGTGGCCAAAATTGTCATTTTTACAGAGCTTTGCTTACTCAAAAGCTTCCATTTTGACCAATTTCATCAGGCACCGAAAGGACTTTAAACACACTTATTTTAGTTGAACAAGTCAAAATTCTCATCCAACAGGCATTTAGAGTCAAAAGATTAAAAGTTAAAATTTCATCCATATTGACCATTTTGGGAAAGTTCGACAGGTCCGGAGTCATCGTTTTTCATAGGAAAATCGATTTTTTCGAGTGTACCAAAAATGATTCAAAATGTCAACTGGATTGTCCCTCATGTTGAATAACCACTTTTGAAACCCTCACAGTGACCAAAATTGCCATTTTTACAGAGTTTTGCTTGCTCAAAAGCTTCCATTTTGAGCAATTTAACTCACCGAAATGACTTTAAACACACTTATTTTAGTTGAACAAGTCATAATTCACATCCAACAGTCATTTAGAGTCAAAAGATTAAAAGTTAAAATTTCATCTATGTTGACCATTTTGGGAAAGTTCGACAGGTCCGGAGTCATCGTTTTTCATCAGAAAATTGATTTTTTGTAGTGTACCAAAAATGATTCAAAATGTCAATTGGATCGTGCCTCATGTTGAATATCCACTTTTGAAACCCTCACAGTGGCCAAAATTGTCATTTTTACAGAGCTTTGCTTACTCAAAAGCTTCCATTTTGACCAATTTCAGGCACCGAAAGGACTTTAAACACACTTATTTTAGTTGAACAAGTAAAAATTCACATCCAACAGGCATTTAGAGTCAAAAGATTAAAAGTTAAAATTTCATCCATGTTGACCATTTTGGGAAAGTTCGACAGGTCCGGAGTCATCGTTTTTCATCGGAAAATCGATTTTTTGGAGTGTACCAAAAATGATTCAAAATGTCAACTGGATCGTGCCTCATGTTGAATAACCACTTTTGAAACCCTCACAATGACCAAAATTGCCATTTTTACAGTTTTGCTTACTCAAAAGCTTCCATTTTGACCAATTTCAGGCACTGAAAGGACTTTAAACACACTTATTTTAGTTGAACAAGTCAAAATTCACATCCAACGGGCATTTAGAGTCAACAGATTAAAAGTTAAAATTTCATCATGTTGACCATTTTGGGAAAGTTCGACAGGTCCGGAGTCATCGTTTTTCATCAGAAAATTGATTTTTTGGGTGTTCCAAAAATGATTCAAAATGTCAATTGGATCGTGCCTCATGTTGAATAACCACTTTTGAAACCCTCACAGTGGCCAAAATTGTCATTTTTACAGAGCTTTGCTTACTCAAAAGCTTCCATTTTGACCAATTTCAGGCACCGAAAGGACTTTAAACACACTTATTTTAGTTGAACAAGTCAAAATTCACATCCAACGGGCATTTAGAGTCAACAGATTAAAAGTTAAAATTTCATCCATGTTGACCATTTTGGGAAAGTTCGACAAGTACGGAGTCATCGTTTTTCATCGGAAAATTGATTTTTTGGAGTGTACCAAAAATGATTCAAAATGTCAATTGGATCGTGCCTCATGTTGAATAACCACTTTTGAAACCCTCACAGTGACCAAAATTGCCATTTTTACAGAGCTTTGCTTACTCAAAAGCTTCCATTTTGACCAATATCAGGCTCCGAAATGACTTTAAACTCACTTTTTTTAGTTGAACAAGTCATAATTCACATCCAACAGTCATTTAGAGTCAAAAGATTAAAAGTTAAAATTTCATCCATGTTGACCATTTTGGGAAAGTTCGACAGGTCCGGAGTCATCGTTTTTCATCAGAAAATTGATTTTTTGGAGTGTACCAAAAATGATTCTAAATGTCAATTGGATCGTGCCTCATGTTGAATATCCACTTTTGAAACCCTCACAGTGACCAAAATTGCAATTTTTACAGAGTTTTGCTTACTCAAAAGCTTCCATTTTGAGCAATTTCAGGCACCGAAATGACTTTAAACACACTTATTTTAGTTGAACAAGTCATAATTCACATCCAACAGTCATTTAGAGTCTAAAGATTAAATGTTAAAATTTCATCCATATTGACCATTTTGGGAAAGTTCGACAGGTCAGAAGTCATCGTTTTTCATCAGAAAATTGATTTTTTGGAGTGTGCCAAAAATGATTCAAAATGTCAATTGGATCGTGCCTCATGTTGAATAACTGCTTTTGAAACCCTCACAGTGACCAAAAGTGCCATTTTTACAGAGCTTTGCTTACTTAAAAGCTTCCATTTTGACCAATTTCAGGCACCGAAATGACTTTAAACACACTTATTTTAGTTAAACAAGTCAAAATTCTCATCCAACAGGCATTTAGAGTCAAAAGATTAAAAGTAAAAATTTCATCCATATTGACCATTTTGGGAAAGTTTGACAGGTCCGGAGTCATCGTTTTTCATCAGAAAATTGATTTTTTGTAGTGTACCAAAAATGATTCAAAATGTCAATTGGATCGTGCCTCATGTTGAATATCCACTTTTGAAACCCTCACAGTGGCCAAAATTGTCATTTTTACAGAGCTTTGCTTACTCAAAAGCTTCCATTTTGACCAATTTCATCAGGCACCGAAAGGTCTTTAAACACACTTATTTTAGTTGAACAAGTCAAAATTCTCATCCAACAGGCATTTAGAGTCAAAAGATTAAAAGTTAAAATTTCATCCATATTGACCATTTTGGGAAAGTTCGACAGGTCCGGAGTCATCGTTTTTCATAGGAAAATCGATTTTTTCGAGTGTACCAAAAATGATTCAAAATGTCAACTGGATTGTCCCTCATGTTGAATAACCACTTTTGAAACCCTCACAGTGACCAAAATTGCCATTTTTACAGAGTTTTGCTTGCTCAAAAGCTTCCATTTTGAGCAATTTAACTCACCGAAATGACTTTAAACACACTTATTTTAGTTGAACAAGTCATAATTCACATCCAACAGTCATTTAGGGTCAAAAAATTAAAAGTTAAAATTTCATCCATGTTCACCATTTTGGAAAAGTTCGACAGGTCCAGAGTCATCGTTTTTCATCAGAAAATGTATTTTTTGGAGTGTACCAAAAATGATTCAAAATGTCAATTGGATCGTGCCTCATGTTGAATAACCACTTTTGAAACCCTCACAGTGACCAAAATTGCCATTTTTACAGAGCTTTGCTTACTCAAAAGCTTCCATTTTGACCAATTTCAGGCACCAAAATGACTTTAAACACACTTTTTTTAGTTGAACAAGTCAAAATTCACATCCAACAGGCATTTAGAGTCAAAAGATTAAAAGTTAAAATTTCATCCATTTTGACCATTTTGGGAAAGTTCGACAGGTCCGGAGTCATCGTTTTTCATCAGAAAATTTATATTTTGAAGTGTACCAAAAATGATTCAAAATGTCAATTGGATCTTGCCTCATGTTGAATAACCACTTTTGAAACCCTCACAGTGGCCAAAATTGTCATTTTTACAGAGCTTTGCTTATTCAAAAGCTTCCTTTTTGACCAATTTCAGGCACCGAGAGGACTGTAAACACACTTATTTTAGTTGAACAAGTCAAAATTCACATCCAACAGGCATTTAGAGTCAAAAGATTAAAAGTTAAAATTTCATCATGTTGACCATTTTGGGAAAGTTCGACAGGTCCGGAGTCATCGTTTTTCATCAGAAGATTGATTTTTTGGAGTGTACCAAAAATGATTCAAAATGTCAATTGGATCGTGCCTCATGTTGAATAACCACTTTTGAAACCCTCACAGTGGCCAAAATTGTCATTTTTACAGAGCTTTGCTTACTCAAAAGCTTCCATTCTGACCAATTTCAGGCACCGAAAGGACTTTAAACACACTTATTTTAATTGAACAAGTCAAAATTACCATCCAACAGGCATTTAGAATCAAAAGATTAAAAGTTAAAATTTCATCCATGTTGACCATTTTGGGAAAGTTCGACAGGTCCGGAGTCATCGTTTTTCATCAGAAAATTGATTTTTTGGAGTGTACCAAAAATGATTCTAAATGTCAATTGGATCGTGCCTCATGTTGAATAACCGCTTTTGAAACCCTCACAGTGACCAAAACTGCCATTTTTACAGAGCTTTGCTTACTTAAAAGCTTCCATTTTGACCAATTTCAGGCACCGAAATGACTTTAAACACACTTATTTTAGTTAAACAAGTCAAAATTCTCATCCAACAGGCATTTAGAGTCAAAAGATAAAAAGTTAAAATTTCATCCATATTGACCATTTTGGGAAAGTTCGACAGGTCCGGAGTCATCGTTTTTTATCAGAAAATTGATTTTTTGTAGTGTACCAAAAATGATTCAAAATGTCAATTGGATCGTGCCTCATGTTGAATATCCACTTTTGAAACCCTCACAGTGGCCAAAATTGTCATTTTTACAGAGCTTTGCTTACTCAAAAGCTTCCATTTGGACCAATTTCAGGCACCAAAAGGACTTTAAACACACTTATTTTAGTTGAACAAGTCAAAATTCACATCCAACGGGCATTTAGAGTCAACAGATTAAAAGTTAAAATTTCATCCATGTTGACCATTTTGGGAAAGTTCGACGAGTACGGAGTCATCGTTTTTCATCGGAAAATTGATTTTTTGGAGTGTACCAAAAATGATTCAAAATGTCAATTGGATCGTGCCTCATGTTGAATAACCACTTTTGAAACCCTCACAGTGACCAAAATTGCCATTTTTACAGAGTTTTGCTTACTCAAAAGCTTCCATTTTGACCAATATCAGGCTCCGAAATGACTTTAAACACACTTTTTTTAGTTGAACAAGTCATAATTCACATCCAACAGTCATTTAGAGTCAAAAGAGTAAAAGTTAAAATTTCATCCATGTTGACCATTTTGGGAAATTCGACAGGTCCAGAGTCATCGTTTTTCATTAGAAAATTGATTTTTTGGAGTGTACCAAAAATGATTCAAAATGTCAATTGGATCGTGCCTCATGTTGAATAACCACTTTTGAAACCCTCACAGTGGCCAAAATTGTCATTTTTACAGAGCATTGCTTACTCAAAAGCTTCCATTTTGAACAATTTCAGGCACCGAAAGGACTTTAAACACACTTATTTTAGTTGAACAAGTCATAATTCACATCCAACAGTCGTTTAGAGTCAAAAGATTAAAAGTTAAAATTTCATCCATGTTGACCATTTTGGGAAAGTTCGACAGGTCCGGAGTCATCGTTTTTCATCAGAAAATTGATTTTTTGGAGTGTACCAAAAATGATTCTAAATGTCAATTGGATCGTGCCTCATGTTGAATATCCACTTTTGAAACCCTCACAGTGACCAAAATTGCAATTTTTACAGAGTTTTGCTTACTCAAAAGCTTCCATTTTGAGCAATTTCAGGCACCGAAATGACTTTAAACACACTTATTTTAGTTGAACAAGTCATAATTCACATCCAACAGTCATTTAGAGTCTAAAGATTAAATGTTAAAATTTCATCCATATTGACCATTTTGGGAAAGTTCGACAGGTCAGGAGTCATCGTTTTTCATCAGAAAATTGATTTTTTGGAGTGTACCAAAAATGATTCAAAATGTCAATTGGATCGTGCCTCATGTTGAATAACTGCTTTTGAAACCCTCACAGTGACCAAAACTGCCATTTTTACAGAGCTTTGCTTACTTAAAAGCTTCCATTTTGACCAATGTCAGGCACCGAAATGACTTTAAACACACTTATTTTAGTTAAACAAGTCAAAATTCTCATCCAACAGGCATTTAGAGTCAAAAGATTAAAAGTAAAAATTTCATCCATATTGACCATTTTGGGAAAGTTTGACAGGTCCGGAGTCATCGTTTTTCATCAGAAAATTGATTTTTTGTAGTGTACCAAAAATGATTCAAAATGTCAATTGGATCGTGCCTCATGTTGAATATCCACTTTTGAAACCCTCACAGTGGCCAAAATTGTCATTTTTACAGAGCTTTGCTTACTCAAAAGCTTCCATTTTGACCAATTTCATCAGGCACCGAAAGGACTTTAAACACACTTATTTTAGTTGAACAAGTCAAAATTCTCATCCAACAGGCATTTAGAGTCAAAAGATTAAAAGTTAAAATTTCATCCATATTGACCATTTTGGGAAAGTTCGACAGGTCCGGAGTCATCGTTTTTCATAGGAAAATCGATTTTTTCGAGTGTACCAAAAATGATTCAAAATGTCAACTGGATTGTCCCTCATGTTGAATAACCACTTTTGAAACCCTCACAGTGACCAAAATTGCCATTTTTACAGAGTTTTGCTTGCTCAAAAGCTTCCATTTTGAGCAATTTAACTCACCGAAATGACTTTAAACACACTTATTTTAGTTGAACAAGTCATAATTCACATCCAACAGTCATTTAGAGTCAAAAGATTAAAAGTTAAAATTTCATCTATGTTGACCATTTTGGGAAAGTTCGACAGGTCCGGAGTCATCGTTTTTCATCAGAAAATTGATTTTTTGTAGTGTACCAAAAATGATTCAAAATGTCAATTGGATCGTGCCTCATGTTGAATATCCACTTTTGAAACCCTCACAGTGGCCAAAATTGGCATTTTTACAGAGCTTTGCTTACTCAAAAGCTTCCATTTTGACCAATTTCAGGCACCGAAAGGACTTTAAACACACTTATTTTAGTTGAACAAGTAAAAATTCACATCCAACAGGCATTTAGAGTCAAAAGATTAAAAGTTAAAATTTCATCCATGTTGACCATTTTGGGAAAGTTCGACAGGTCCGGAGTCATCGTTTTTCATCGGAAAATCGATTTTTTGGAGTGTACCAAAAATGATTCAAAATGTCAACTGGATCGTGCCTCATGTTGAATAACCACTTTTGAAACCCTCACAATGACCAAAATTGCCATTTTTACAGTTTTGCTTACTCAAAAGCTTCCATTTTGACCAATTTCAGGCACTGAAAGGACTTTAAACACACTTATTTTAGTTGAACAAGTCAAAATTCACATCCAACGGGCATTTAGAGTCAACAGATTAAAAGTTAAAATTTCATCATGTTGACCATTTTGGGAAAGTTCGACAGGTCCGGAGTCATCGTTTTTCATCAGAAAATTGATTTTTTGGAGTGTTCCAAAAATGATTCAAAATGTCAATTGGATCGTGCCTCATGTTGAATAACCACTTTTGAAACCCTCACAGTGGCCAAAATTGTCATTTTTACAGAGCTTTGCTTACTCAAAAGCTTCCATTTTGACCAATTTCAGGCACCAAAAGGACTTTAAACACACTTATTTTAGTTGAACAAGTCAAAATTCACATCCAACAGGCATTTAGAGTCAAAAGATTAAAAGTTAAAATTTCATCCATGTTGACCATTTTGGGAAAGTTCGACAGGTCCGGAGTCATCGTTTTTCATCAGAAAATTGATTTTTTGGAGTGTACCAAAAATGATTCTAAATGTCAATTGGATCGTGCCTCATGTTGAATATCCACTTTTGAAACCCTCACAGTGACCAAAATTGCCATTTTTACAGAGTTTTGCTTGCTCAAAAGCTTCCATTTTGAGCAATTTCAGGCACCGAAATGATTTTAAACACACTTATTTTAGTTGAACAAGTCATAATTCACATCCAACAGTCATTTAGAGTCTAAAGATTAAATGTGAAAATTTCATCCATATTGACCATTTTGGGAAAGTTCGACAGGTCAGGAGTCATCGTTTTTCATCAGAAAATTGATTTTTTGGAGTGTACCAAAAATTATTCAAAATGTCAATTGGATCGTGCCTCATGTTGAATATCCACTTTAGAAACCCTCACAGTGGCCAAAATTGTCATTTTTACAGAGCTTTGCTTACTCAAAAGCTTCCATTTTGACCAATTTCAGGCACCGAAAGGACTTTAAACACACTTATTTTAGTTGAACAAGTCAAAATTCACATCCAACGGGCATTTAGAGTCAACAGATTAAAAGTTAAAATTTCATCCATGTTGACCATTTTGGGAAAGTTCGACAAGTACGGAGTCATCGTTTTTCATCGGAAAATTGATTTTTTGGAGTGTACCAAAAATGATTCAAAATGTCAATTGGATCGTGCCTCATGTTGAATAACCACTTTTGAAACCCTCACAGTGACCAAAATTGCCATTTCTACAGAGCTTTGCTTACTCAAAAGCTTCCATTTTGACCAATATCAGGCTCCGAAATGACTTTAAACACACTTTTTTTAGTTGAACAAGTCATAATTCACATCCAACAGTCATTTAGAGTCAAAAGATTAAAAGTTAAAATTTCATCCATGTTGACCATTTTGGGAAAGTTCGACAGGTCCGGAGTCATCGTTTTTCATCAGAAAATTGATTTTTTGGAGTGTACCAAAAATGATTCTAAATGTCAATTGGATCGTGCCTCATGTTGAATATCCACTTTTGAAACCCTCACAGTGACCAAAATTGCAATTTTTACAGAGTTTTGCTTACTCAAAAGCTTCCATTTTGAGCAATTTCAGGCACCGAAATGACTTTAAACACACTTATTTTAGTTGAACAAGTCATAATTCACATCCAACAGTCATTTAGAGTCTAAAGATTAAATGTTAAAATTTCATCCATATTGACCATTTTGGGAAAGTTCGACAGGTCCGGAGTCATCGTTTTTCATCAGAAAATTGATTTTTTGGAGTGTACCAAAAATGATTCAAAATGTCAATTGGATCGTGCCTCATGTTGAATAACTGCTTTTGAAACCCTCACAGTGACCAAAAGTGCCATTTTTACAGAGCTTTGCTTACTTAAAAGCTTCCATTTTGACCAATTTCAGGCACCGAAATGACTTTAAACACACTTATTTTAGTTAAACAAGTCAAAATTCTCATCCAACAGGCATTTAGAGTCAAAAGATTAAAAGTAAAAATTTCATCCATATTGACCATTTTGGGAAAGTTTGACAGGTCCGGAGTCATCGTTTTTCATCAGAAAATTGATTTTTTGTAGTGTACCAAAAATGATTCAAAATGTCAATTGGATCGTGCCTCATGTTGAATATCCACTTTTGAAACCCTCACAGTGGCCAAAATTGTCATTTTTACAGAGCTTTGCTTACTCAAAAGCTTCCATTTTGACCAATTTCATCAGGCACCGAAAGGTCTTTAAACACACTTATTTTAGTTGAACAAGTCAAAATTCTCATCCAACAGGCATTTAGAGTCAAAAGATTAAAAGTTAAAATTTCATCCATATTGACCATTTTGGGAAAGTTCGACAGGTCCGGAGTCATCGTTTTTCATAGGAAAATCGATTTTTTCGAGTGTACCAAAAATGATTCAAAATGTCAACTGGATTGTCCCTCATGTTGAATAACCACTTTTGAAACCCTCACAGTGACCAAAATTGCCATTTTTACAGAGTTTTGCTTGCTCAAAAGCTTCCATTTTGAGCAATTTAACTCACCGAAATGACTTTAAACACACTTATTTTAGTTGAACAAGTCATAATTCACATCCAACAGTCATTTAGAGTCAAAAGATTAAAAGTTAAAATTTCATCCATGTTGACTATTTTGGGAAAGTTCGACAGGTCCGGAGTAATCGTTTTTCATCAGAAAATTGATTTTTTGTAGTGTACCAAAAATGATTCAAAATGTCAATTGGATCGTGCCTCATGTTGAATATCCACTTTTGAAACCCTCACAGTGGCCAAAATTGTCATTTTTACAGAGCTTTGCTTACTCAAAAGCTTCCATTTTGACCAATTTCAGGCACCGAAAGGACTTTAAACACACTTATTTTAGTTGAACAAGTAAAAATTCACATCCAACAGGCATTTAGAGTCAAAAGATTAAAAGTAAAAATTTCATCCATGTTGACCATTTTGGGAAAGTTCGACAGGTCCGGAGTCATCGTTTTTCATCGGAAAATCGATTTTTTGGAGTGTACCAAAAATGATTCAAAATGTCAACTGGATCGTGCCTCATGTTGAATAACCACTTTTGAAACCCTCACAATGACCAAAATTGCCATTTTTACAGTTTTGCTTACTCAAAAGCTTCCATTTTGACCAATTTCAGGCACTGAAAGGACTTTAAACACACTTATTTTAGTTGAACAAGTCAAAATTCACATCCAACGGGCATTTAGAGTCAACAGATTAAAAGTTAAAATTTCATCATGTTGACCATTTTGGGAAAGTTCGACAGGTCCGGAGTCATCGTTTTTCATCAGAAAATTGATTTTTTGGAGTGTTCCAAAAATGATTCAAAATGTCAATTGGATCGTGCCTCATGTTGAATAACCACTTTTGAAACCCTCACAGTGGCCAAAATTGTCATTTTTACAGAGCTTTGCTTACTCAAAAGCTTCCATTTTGACCAATTTCAGGCACCGAAAGGACTTTAAACACACTTATTTTAGTTGAACAAGTCAAAATTCACATCCAACAGGCATTTAGAGTCAAAAGATTAAAAGTTAAAATTTCATCCATGTTGACCATTTTGGGAAAGTTCGACAGGTCCGGAGTCATCGTTTTTCATCAGAAAATTGATTTTTTGGAGTGTACCAAAAATGATTCTAAATGTCAATTGGATCGTGCCTCATGTTGAATATCCACTTTTGAAACCCTCACAGTGACCAAAATTGCCATTTTTACAGAGTTTTGCTTGCTCAAAAGCTTCCATTTTGAGCAATTTCAGGCACCGAAATGATTTTAAACACACTTATTTTAGTTGAACAAGTCATAATTCACATCCAACAGTCATTTAGAGTCTAAAGATTAAATGTTAAAATTTCATCCATATTGACCATTTTGGGAAAGTTCGACAGGTCAGGAGTCATCGTTTTTCATCAGAAAATTGATTTTTTGGAGTGTACCAAAAATTATTCAAAATGTCAATTGGATCGTGCCTCATGTTGAATATCCACTTTTGAAACCCTCACAGTGGCCAAAATTGTCATTTTTACAGAGCTTTGCTTACTCAAAAGCTTCCATTTTGACCAATTTCAGGCACCGAAAGGACTTTAAACACACTTATTTTAGTTGAACAAGTAAAAATTCACATCCAACAGGCATTTAGAGTCAAAAGATTAAAAGTTAAAATTTCATCCATGTTGACCATTTTGGGAAAGTTCGACAGGTCCGGAGTCATCGTTTTTCATCGGAAAATCGATTTTTTGGAGTGTACCAAAAATGATTCAAAATGTCAACTGGATCGTGCCTCATGTTGAATAACCACTTTTGAAACCCTCACAATGACCAAAATTGCCATTTTTACAGTTTTGCTTACTCAAAAGCTTCCATTTTGACCAATTTCAGGCACTGAAAGGACTTTAAACACACTTATTTTAGTTGAACAAGTCAAAATTCACATCCAACGGGCATTTAGAGTCAACAGATTAAAAGTTAAAATTTCATCATGTTGACCATTTTGGGAAAGTTCGACAGGTCCGGAGTCATCGTTTTTCATCAGAAAATTGATTTTTTGGAGTGTTCCAAAAATGATTCAAAATGTCAATTGGATCGTGCCTCATGTTGAATAACCACTTTTGAAACCCTCACAGTGGCCAAAATTGTCATTTTTACAGAGCTTTGCTTACTCAAAAGCTTCCATTTTGACCAATTTCAGGCACCAAAAGGACTTTAAACACACTTATTTTAGTTGAACAAGTCAAAATTCACATCCAACAGGCATTTAGAGTCAAAAGATTAAAAGTTAAAATTTCATCCATGTTGACCATTTTGGGAAAGTTCGACAGGTCCGGAGTCATCGTTTTTCATCAGAAAATTGATTTTTTGGAGTGTACCAAAAATGATTCTAAATGTCAATTGGATCGTGCCTCATGTTGAATATCCACT
This sequence comes from Lissotriton helveticus, assembly GCF_964261635.1. NCBI lineage: Eukaryota > Metazoa > Chordata > Amphibia > Caudata > Salamandridae > Lissotriton > Lissotriton helveticus. The sequence continues at coordinate 342,243,441 of NC_136072.1, forward strand.
TTTGAAACCCTCACAGTGACCAAAATTGCCATTTTTACAGAGTTTTGCTTGCTCAAAAGCTTCCATTTTGAGCAATTTCAGGCACCGAAATGATTTTAAACACACTTATTTTAGTTGAACAAGTCATAATTCACATCCAACAGTCATTTAGAGTCTAAAGATTAAATGTGAAAATTTCATCCATATTGACCATTTTGGGAAAGTTCGACAGGTCAGGAGTCATCGTTTTTCATCAGAAAATTGATTTTTTGGAGTGTACCAAAAATTATTCAAAATGTCAATTGGATCGTGCCTCATGTTGAATATCCACTTTAGAAACCCTCACAGTGGCCAAAATTGTCATTTTTACAGAGCTTTGCTTACTCAAAAGCTTCCATTTTGACCAATTTCAGGCACCGAAAGGACTTTAAACACACTTATTTTAGTTGAACAAGTCAAAATTCACATCCAACGGGCATTTAGAGTCAACAGATTAAAAGTTAAAATTTCATCCATGTTGACCATTTTGGGAAAGTTCGACAAGTACGGAGTCATCGTTTTTCATCGGAAAATTGATTTTTTGGAGTGTACCAAAAATGATTCAAAATGTCAATTGGATCGTGCCTCATGTTGAATAACCACTTTTGAAACCCTCACAGTGACCAAAATTGCCATTTCTACAGAGCTTTGCTTACTCAAAAGCTTCCATTTTGACCAATATCAGGCTCCGAAATGACTTTAAACACACTTTTTTTAGTTGAACAAGTCATAATTCACATCCAACAGTCATTTAGAGTCAAAAGATTAAAAGTTAAAATTTCATCCATGTTGACCATTTTGGGAAAGTTCGACAGGTCCGGAGTCATCGTTTTTCATCAGAAAATTGATTTTTTGGAGTGTACCAAAAATGATTCTAAATGTCAATTGGATCGTGCCTCATGTTGAATATCCACTTTTGAAACCCTCACAGTGACCAAAATTGCAATTTTTACAGAGTTTTGCTTACTCAAAAGCTTCCATTTTGAGCAATTTCAGGCACCGAAATGACTTTAAACACACTTATTTTAGTTGAACAAGTCATAATTCACATCCAACAGTCATTTAGAGTCTAAAGATTAAATGTTAAAATTTCATCCATATTGACCATTTTGGGAAAGTTCGACAGGTCCGGAGTCATCGTTTTTCATCAGAAAATTGATTTTTTGGAGTGTACCAAAAATGATTCAAAATGTCAATTGGATCGTGCCTCATGTTGAATAACTGCTTTTGAAACCCTCACAGTGACCAAAAGTGCCATTTTTACAGAGCTTTGCTTACTTAAAAGCTTCCATTTTGACCAATTTCAGGCACCGAAATGACTTTAAACACACTTATTTTAGTTAAACAAGTCAAAATTCTCATCCAACAGGCATTTAGAGTCAAAAGATTAAAAGTAAAAATTTCATCCATATTGACCATTTTGGGAAAGTTTGACAGGTCCGGAGTCATCGTTTTTCATCAGAAAATTGATTTTTTGTAGTGTACCAAAAATGATTCAAAATGTCAATTGGATCGTGCCTCATGTTGAATATCCACTTTTGAAACCCTCACAGTGGCCAAAATTGTCATTTTTACAGAGCTTTGCTTACTCAAAAGCTTCCATTTTGACCAATTTCATCAGGCACCGAAAGGTCTTTAAACACACTTATTTTAGTTGAACAAGTCAAAATTCTCATCCAACAGGCATTTAGAGTCAAAAGATTAAAAGTTAAAATTTCATCCATATTGACCATTTTGGGAAAGTTCGACAGGTCCGGAGTCATCGTTTTTCATAGGAAAATCGATTTTTTCGAGTGTACCAAAAATGATTCAAAATGTCAACTGGATTGTCCCTCATGTTGAATAACCACTTTTGAAACCCTCACAGTGACCAAAATTGCCATTTTTACAGAGTTTTGCTTGCTCAAAAGCTTCCATTTTGAGCAATTTAACTCACCGAAATGACTTTAAACACACTTATTTTAGTTGAACAAGTCATAATTCACATCCAACAGTCATTTAGAGTCAAAAGATTAAAAGTTAAAATTTCATCCATGTTGACTATTTTGGGAAAGTTCGACAGGTCCGGAGTAATCGTTTTTCATCAGAAAATTGATTTTTTGTAGTGTACCAAAAATGATTCAAAATGTCAATTGGATCGTGCCTCATGTTGAATATCCACTTTTGAAACCCTCACAGTGGCCAAAATTGTCATTTTTACAGAGCTTTGCTTACTCAAAAGCTTCCATTTTGACCAATTTCAGGCACCGAAAGGACTTTAAACACACTTATTTTAGTTGAACAAGTAAAAATTCACATCCAACAGGCATTTAGAGTCAAAAGATTAAAAGTAAAAATTTCATCCATGTTGACCATTTTGGGAAAGTTCGACAGGTCCGGAGTCATCGTTTTTCATCGGAAAATCGATTTTTTGGAGTGTACCAAAAATGATTCAAAATGTCAACTGGATCGTGCCTCATGTTGAATAACCACTTTTGAAACCCTCACAATGACCAAAATTGCCATTTTTACAGTTTTGCTTACTCAAAAGCTTCCATTTTGACCAATTTCAGGCACTGAAAGGACTTTAAACACACTTATTTTAGTTGAACAAGTCAAAATTCACATCCAACGGGCATTTAGAGTCAACAGATTAAAAGTTAAAATTTCATCATGTTGACCATTTTGGGAAAGTTCGACAGGTCCGGAGTCATCGTTTTTCATCAGAAAATTGATTTTTTGGAGTGTTCCAAAAATGATTCAAAATGTCAATTGGATCGTGCCTCATGTTGAATAACCACTTTTGAAACCCTCACAGTGGCCAAAATTGTCATTTTTACAGAGCTTTGCTTACTCAAAAGCTTCCATTTTGACCAATTTCAGGCACCGAAAGGACTTTAAACACACTTATTTTAGTTGAACAAGTCAAAATTCACATCCAACAGGCATTTAGAGTCAAAAGATTAAAAGTTAAAATTTCATCCATGTTGACCATTTTGGGAAAGTTCGACAGGTCCGGAGTCATCGTTTTTCATCAGAAAATTGATTTTTTGGAGTGTACCAAAAATGATTCTAAATGTCAATTGGATCGTGCCTCATGTTGAATATCCACTTTTGAAACCCTCACAGTGACCAAAATTGCCATTTTTACAGAGTTTTGCTTGCTCAAAAGCTTCCATTTTGAGCAATTTCAGGCACCGAAATGATTTTAAACACACTTATTTTAGTTGAACAAGTCATAATTCACATCCAACAGTCATTTAGAGTCTAAAGATTAAATGTTAAAATTTCATCCATATTGACCATTTTGGGAAAGTTCGACAGGTCAGGAGTCATCGTTTTTCATCAGAAAATTGATTTTTTGGAGTGTACCAAAAATTATTCAAAATGTCAATTGGATCGTGCCTCATGTTGAATATCCACTTTTGAAACCCTCACAGTGGCCAAAATTGTCATTTTTACAGAGCTTTGCTTACTCAAAAGCTTCCATTTTGACCAATTTCAGGCACCGAAAGGACTTTAAACACACTTATTTTAGTTGAACAAGTCAAAATTCACATCCAACGGGCATTTAGAGTCAACAGATTAAAAGTTAAAATTTCATCCATGTTGACCATTTTGGGAAAGTTCGACAAGTACGGAGTCATCGTTTTTCATCGGAAAATTGATTTTTTGGAGTGTACCAAAAATGATTCAAAATGTCAATTGGATCGTGCCTCATGTTGAATAACCACTTTTGAAACCCTCACAGTGACCAAAATTGCCATTTTTACAGAGCTTTGCTTACTCAAAAGATTCCATTTTGACCAATATCAGGCTCCGAAATGACTTTAAACACACTTTTTTTAGTTGAACAAGTCATAATTCACATCCAACAGTCATTTAGAGTCAAAAGAGTAAAAGTTAAAATTTCATCCATGTTGACCATTTTGGGAAATTCGACAGGTCCGGAGTCATCGTTTTTCATCAGAAAATTGATTTTTTGGAGTGTACCAAAAATGATTCAAAATGTCAATTGGATCGTGCCTCATGTTGAATAACCACTTTTGAAACCCTCACAGTGGCCAAAATTGTCATTTTTACAGAGCATTGCTTACTCAAAAGATTCCATTTTGAACAATTTCAGGCACCGAAAGGACTTTAAACACACTTATTTTAGTTGAACAAGTCAAAATTCACATCCAATAGGCATTTAGAGTCAAAAGATTAAAAGTTAAAATTTCATCCATGTTGACCATTTTGGAAAAGTTCGACAGGTCCGGAGTCATCGTTTTTCATCAGAAAATTGATTTTTTGGAGTGTACCAAAAATGATTCAAAATGTCAACTGGATTGTCCCTCATGTTGAATAACCACTTTTGAAACCCTCACAGTGACCAAAATTGGCATTTTTACAGAGTTTTGCTTACTCAAAAGCTTCCATTTTGAGCAATTTAAGTCACCGAAATGACTTTAAACACACTTATTTTAGTTGAACAAGTCATAATTCACACCCAACAGTCATTTAGAGTCAAAAGATTAAAAGTTAAAATTTCATCCATGTTGACCATTTTGGGAAAGGTCGACAGGTCCGGAGTCATCGTTTTTCATCAGAAAATTGATTTTTTGGAGTGTACCAGAAATGATTCAAAATGTCAATTGGATCGTGCCTCATGTTGAATAACCGCTTTTGAAACCCTCACAGTGACCAAAATTGCCATTTTTACAGACCTTTGCTTACTTAAAAGCTTCCATTTTGACCAATTTCAGGCATCGAAATGACTTTAAACACACTTATTTTAGTTGAACAAGTCAAAATTCACATCCAATAGGCATTTAGAGTCAAAAGATTAAAAGTTAAAATTTCATCCATGTTGACCATTTTGGGAAAGTTCGACAGGTCCGGAGTCATCGTTTTTCATCAGAAAATTGATTTTTTGTAGTGTACCAAAAATGATTCAAAATGCCAATTGGATCGTGCCTCATGTTGAATATCCACTTTTGAAACCCTCACAGTGGCCAAAATTGACATTTTTACAGAGCTTTGCTTACTCAAAAGCTTCCATTTTGACCAATTTCAGGCTCCGAAAGGACTTTAAACACACTTATTTTAGTTGAACAAGTCAAAATTCACATCCAACAGGCATTTAGAGTCAAAAGATTAAAAGTTAAAATTTCATCCATGTTGACCATTTTGGGAAAGTTTGACAGGTCCGGAGTCATCGTTTTTCATAGGAAAATCGATTTTTTCGAGTGTACCAAAAATGATTCAAAATGTCAATTGGATCGTGCCTCATGTTGAATAACCGCTTTTGAAACCCTCACAGTGACCAAAACTGCCATTTTTACAGAGCTTTGCTTACTTAAAAGCTTCCATTTTGACCAATTTCAGGCACCGAAATGACTTTAAACACACTTATTTTAGTTAAACAAGTCAAAATTCTCATCCAACAGGCATTTAGAGTCAAAAGATTAAAAGTTAAAATGTCATCCATATTGACCATTTTGGGAAAGTTCGACAGGTCCGGAGTCATCGTTTTTTATCAGAAAATTGATTTTTTGTAGTGTACCAAAAATGATTCAAAATGTCAATTGGATCGTGCCTCATGTTGAATATCCACTTTTGAAACCCTCACAGTGGCCAAAATTGTCATTTTTACAGAGTTTTTCTTACTCAAAAGCTTCCATTTTGAGCAATTTAAGTCACCGAAATGACTTTAAACACACTTATTTCAGTTGAACAAGTCATAATTCACATCCAACAGTCATTTAGGGTCAAAAAATTAAAAGTTAAAATTTCATCCATGTTCACCATTTTGGAAAAGTTCGACAGGTCCAGAGTCATCGTTTTTCATCAGAAAATTTATTTTTTGGAGTGTACCAAAAATGATTCAAAATGTCAATTGGATCGTGCCTCATGTTGAATAACCACTTTTGAAACCCTCACAGTGGCCAAAATTGTCATTTTTACAGAGCTTTGCTTACTCAAAAGCTTCCATTCTGACCAATTTCAGGCACCGAAAGGACTTTAAACACACTTATTTTAGTTGAACAAGTCAAAATTACCATCCAACAGGCATTTAGAATCAAAAGATTAAAAGTTAAAATTTCATCCATGTTGACCATTTTGGGAAAGTTCGACAGGTCCGGAGTCATCGTTTTTCATCAGAAAATTGATTTTTTGGAGTGTACCAAAAATGATTCTAAATGTCAATTGGATCGTGCCTCATGTTGAATAACCGCTTTTGAAACCCTCACAGTGACCAAAACTGCCATTTTTACAGAGCTTTGCTTACTTAAAAGCTTCCATTTTTACCAATTTCAGGCACCGAAATGACTTTAAACACACTTATTTTAGTTAAACAAGTCAAAATTCTCATCCAACAGGCATTTAGAGTCAAAAGATTCAAAGTTAAAATTTCATCCATATTGACCATTTTGGGAAAGTTCGACAGGTCCGGAGTCATCGTTTTTTATCAGAAAATTGATTTTTTGTAGTGTACCAAAAATGATTCAAAATGTCAATTGGATCGTGCCTCATGTTGAATATCCACTTTTGAAACCCTCACAGTGGCCAAAATTGTCATTTTTACAGAGCTTTGCTTACTCAAAAGCTTCCATTTGGACCAATTTCAGGCACCGAAAGGACTTTAAACACACTTATTTTAGTTGAACAAGTCAAAATTCACATCCAACGGGCATTTAGAGTCAACAGATTAAAAGTTAAAATTTCATCCATGTTGACCATTTTGGGAAAGTTCGACAAGTACGGAGTCATCGTTTTTCATCGAAAAATTGATTTTTTGGAGTGTACCAAAAATGATTCAAAATGTCAATTGGATCGTGCCTCATGTTGAATAACCACTTTTGAAACCCTCACAGTGACCAAAATTGCCATTTTTACAGAGCTTTGCTTACTCAAAAGCTTCCATTTTGACCAATATCAGGCTCCGAAATGACTTTAAACACACTTTTTTTAGTTGAACAAGTCATAATTCACATCCAACAGTCATTTAGAGTCAAAAGAGTAAAAGTTAAAATTTCATCCATGTTGACCATTTTGGGAAATTCGACAGGTCCAGAGTCATCGTTTTTCATTAGAAAATTGATTTTTTGGAGTGTACCAAAAATGATTCAAAATGTCAATTGGATCGTGCCTCATGTTGAATAACCACTTTTGAAACCCTCACAGTGGCCAAAATTGTCATTTTTACAGAGCATTGCTTACTCAAAAGCTTCCATTTTGAACAATTTCAGGCACCGAAAGGACTTTAAACACACTTATTTTAGTTGAACAAGTCATAATTCACATCCAACAGTCGTTTAGAGTCAAAAGATTAAAAGTTAAAAATTTCATCCATGTTGACCATTTTTGGAACGTTCGACAGGTCCGGAGTCATCGTTTTTCATCAGAAAATTGATTTTTTGGAGTGTACCAAAAATGATTCTAAATGTCAATTGGATCGTGCCTCATGTTGAATATCCACTTTTGAAACCCTCACAGTGACCAAAATTGCAATTTTTACAGAGTTTTGCTTACTCAAAAGCTTCCATTTTGAGCAATTTCAGGCACCGAAATGACTTTAAACACACTTATTTTAGTTGAACAAGTCATAATTCACACCCAACAGTCATTTAGAGTCAAAAGATTAAAAGTTAAAATTTCATCCATGTTGACCATTTTGGGAAAGGTCGACAGGTCCGGAGTCATCGTTTTTCATCAGAAAATTGATTTTTTGGAGTGTACCAGAAATGATTCAAAATGTCAATTGGATCGTGCCTCATGTTGAATAACCGCTTTTGAAACCCTCACAGTGACCAAAATTGCCATTTTTACAGACCTTTGCTTCCTTAAAAGCTTCCATTTTGACCAATTTCAGGCATCGAAATGACTTTAAACACACTTATTTTAGTTGAACAAGTCAAAATTCACATCCAATAGGCATTTAGAGTCAAAAGATTAAAAGTTAAAATTTCATCCATGTTGACCATTTTGGGAAAGTTCGACAGGTCCGGAGTCATCGTTTTTCATCAGAAAATTGATTTTTTTGTAGTGTACCAAAAATGATTCAAAATGCCAATTGGATCGTGCCTCATGTTGAATATCCACTTTTGAAACCCTCACAGTGGCCAAAATTGACATTTTTACAGAGCTTTGCTTACTCAAAAGCTTCCATTTTGACCAATTTCAGGCTCCGAAAGGACTTTAAACACACTTATTTTAGTTGAACAAGTCAAAATTCACATCCAACAGGCATTTAGAGTCAAAAGATTAAAAGTTAAAATTTCATCCATGTTGACCATTTTGGGAAAGTTTGACAGGTCCGGAGTCATCGTTTTTCATAGGAAAATCGATTTTTTCGAGTGTACCAAAAATGATTCAAAATGTCAATTGGATCGTGCCTCATGTTGAATAACCGCTTTTGAAACCCTCACAGTGACCAAAACTGCCATTTTTACAGAGCTTTGCTTACTTAAAAGCTTCCATTTTGACCAATTTCAGGCACTGAAATGACTTTAAACACACTTATTTTAGTTAAACAAGTCAAAATTCTCATCCAACAGGCATTTAGAGTCAAAAGATTAAAAGTTAAAATTTCATCCATATTGACCATTTTGGGAAAGTTCGACAGGTCCGGAGTCATCGTTTTTTATCAGAAAATTGATTTTTTGTAGTGTACCAAAAATGATTCAAAATGTCAATTGGATCGTGCCTCATGTTGAATATCCACTTTTGAAACCCTCACAGTGGCCAAAATTGTCATTTTTACAGAGTTTTTCTTACTCAAAAGCTTCCATTTTGAGCAATTTAAGTCACCGAAATGACTTTAAACACACTTATTTCAGTTGAACAAGTCATAATTCACATCCAACAGTCATTTAGGGTCAAAAAATTAAAAGTTAAAATTTCATCCATGTTCACCATTTTGGAAAAGTTCGACAGGTCCAGAGTCATCGTTTTTCATCAGAAAATTTATTTTTTGGAGTGTACCAAAAATGATTCAAAATGTCAATTGGATCGTGCCTCATGTTGAATAACCACTTTTGAAACCCTCACAGTGGCCAAAATTGTCATTTTTACAGAGCTTTGCTTACTCAAAAGCTTCCATTCTGACCAATTTCAGGCACCGAAAGGACTTTAAACACACTTATTTTAGTTGAACAAGTCAAAATTACCATCCAACAGGCATTTAGAATCAAAAGATTAAAAGTTAAAATTTCATCCATGTTGACCATTTTGGGAAAGTTCGACAGGTCCGGAGTCATCGTTTTTCATCAGAAAATTGATTTTTTGGAGTGTACCAAAAATGATTCTAAATGTCAATTGGATCGTGCCTCATGTTGAATAACCGCTTTTGAAACCCTCACAGTGACCAAAACTGCCATTTTTACAGAGCTTTGCTTACTTAAAAGCTTCCATTTTTACCAATTTCAGGCACCGAAATGACTTTAAACACACTTATTTTAGTTAAACAAGTCAAAATTCTCATCCAACAGGCATTTAGAGTCAAAAGATTCAAAGTTAAAATTTCATCCATATTGACCATTTTGGGAAAGTTCGACAGGTCCGGAGTCATCGTTTTTTATCAGAAAATTGATTTTTTGTAGTGTACCAAAAATGATTCAAAATGTCAATTGGATCGTGCCTCATGTTGAATATCCACTTTTGAAACCCTCACAGTGGCCAAAATTGTCATTTTTACAGAGCTTTGCTTACTCAAAAGCTTCCATTTGGACCAATTTCAGGCACCGAAAGGACTTTAAACACACTTATTTTAGTTGAACAAGTCAAAATTCACATCCAACGGGCAATTAGAGTCAACAGATTAAAAGTTAACATTTCATCCATGTTGACCATTTTGGGAAAGTTCGACAAGTACGGAGTCATCGTTTTTCATCGGAAAATTGATTTTTTGGAGTGTACCAAAAATGATTCAAAATGTCAATTGGATCGTGCCTCATGTTGAATAACCACTTTTGAAACCCTCACAGTGACCAAAATTGCCATTTTTACAGAGCTTTGCTTACTCAAAAGCTTCCATTTTGACCAATATCAGGCTCCGAAATGACTTTAAACACACTTTTTTTAGTTGAACAAGTCATAATTCACATCCAACAGTCATTTAGAGTCAAAAGAGTAAAAGTTAAAATTTCATCCATGTTGACCATTTTGGGAAATTCGACAGGTCCAGAGTCATCGTTTTTCATTAGAAAATTGATTTTTTGGAGTGTACCAAAAATGATTCAAAATGTCAATTGGATCGTGCCTCATGTTGAATAACCACTTTTGAAACCCTCACAGTGGCCAAAATTGTCATTTTTACAGAGCATTGCTTACTCAAAAGCTTCCATTTTGAACAATTTCAGGCACCGAAAGGACTTTAAACACACTTATTTTAGTTGAACAAGTCATAATTCACATCCAACAGTCGTTTAGAGTCAAAAGATTAAAAGTTAAAAATTTCATCCATGTTGACCATTTTTGGAACGTTCGACAGGTCCGGAGTCATCGTTTTTCATCAGAAAATTGATTTTTTGGAGTTTACCAAAAATGATTCAAAATGTCAATTGGATCGTGCCTCATGTTGAATAACCACTTTTGAAACCCTCACAGTGGCCAAAATTGTCATTTTTACAGAGCTTTGCTTACTCAAAAGCTTCCATTTTGACCAATTTCAGGCACCGAAAGGACTTTAAAAACACTTATTTTAGTTGAACAAGTCAAAATTCACATCCAACAGGCATTTAGAGTCAAAAGATTAAAAGTTAAAATTTCATCCATGTTGACCATTTTGGGAAAGTTCGACAGGTCCGGAGTCATCGTTTTTCATCAGAAAATTGATTTTTTGGAGTGTACCAAAAATGATTCTAAATGTCAATTGGATCGTGCCTCATGTTGAATATCCACTTTTGAAACCCTCACAGTGACCAAAATTGCAATTTTTACAGAGTTTTGCTTACTCAAAAGCTTCCATTTTGAGCAATTTCAGGCACCGAAATGACTTTAAACACACTTATTTTAGTTGAACAAGTCATAATTCACATCCAACAGTCATTTAGAGTCTAAAGATTAAATGTTAAAATTTCATCCATATTGACCATTTTGGGAAAGTTCGACAGGTCAGGAGTCATCGTTTTTCATCAGAAAATTGATTTTTTGGAGTGTACCAAAAATGATTCAAAATGTCAATTGGATCGTGCCTCATGTTGAATAACTGCTTTTGAAACCCTCACAGTGACCAAAACTGCCATTTTTACAGAGCTTTGCTTACTTAAAAGCTTCCATTTTGACCAATGTCAGGCACCGAAATGACTTTAAACACACTTATTTTAGTTAAACAAGTCAAAATTCTCATCCAACAGGCATTTAGAGTCAAAAGATTAAAAGTAAAAATTTCATCCATATTGACCATTTTGGGAAAGTTTGACAGGTCCGGAGTCATCGTTTTTCATCAGAAAATTGATTTTTTGTAGTGTACCAAAAATGATTCAAAATGTCAATTGGATCGTGCCTCATGTTGAATATCCACTTTTGAAACCCTCACAGTGGCCAAAATTGTCATTTTTACAGAGCTTTGCTTACTCAAAAGCTTCCATTTTGACCAATTTCAGGCACCGAAAGGACTTTAAACACACTTATTTTAGTTGAACAAGTAAAAATTCACATCCAACAGGCATTTAGAGTCAAAAGATTAAAAGTTAAAATTTCATCCATGTTGACCATTTTGGGAAAGTTCGACAGGTCCGGAGTCATCGTTTTTCATCGGAAAATCGATTTTTTGGAGTGTACCAAAAATGATTCAAAATGTCAACTGGATCGTGCCTCATGTTGAATAACCACTTTTGAAACCCTCACAATGACCAAAATTGCCATTTTTACAGTTTTGCTTACTCAAAAGCTTCCATTTTGACCAATTTCAGGCACTGAAAGGACTTTAAACACACTTATTTTAGTTGAACAAGTCAAAATTCACATCCAACGGGCATTTAGAGTCAACAGATTAAAAGTTAAAATTTCATCATGTTGACCATTTTGGGAAAGTTCGACAGGTCCGGAGTCATCGTTTTTCATCAGAAAATTGATTTTTTGTAGTGTACCAAAAATGATTCAAAATGTCAATTGGATCGTGCCTCATGTTGAATATCCACTTTTGAAACCCTCACAGTGGCCAAAATTGTCATTTTTACAGAGCTTTGCTTACTCAAAAGCTTCCATTTTGACCAATTTCAGGCACCGAAAGGACTTTAAACACACTTATTTTAGTTGAACAAGTAAAAATTCACATCCAACAGGCATTTAGAGTCAAAAGATTAAAAGTTAAAATTTCATCCATGTTGACCATTTTGGGAAAGTTCGACAGGTCCGGAGTCATCGTTTTTCATCGGAAAATCGATTTTTTGGAGTGTACCAAAAATGATTCAAAATGTCAACTGGATCGTGCCTCATGTTGAATAACCACTTTTGAAACCCTCACAATGACCAAAATTGCCATTTTTACAGTTTTGCTTACTCAAAAGCTTCCATTTTGACCAATTTCAGGCACTGAAAGGACTTTAAACACACTTATTTTAGTTGAACAAGTCAAAATTCACATCCAACGGGCATTTAGAGTCAACAGATTAAAAGTTAAAATTTCATCATGTTGACCATTTTGGGAAAGTTCGACAGGTCCGGAGTCATCGTTTTTCATCAGAAAATTGATTTTTTGGAGTGTTCCAAAAATGATTCAAAATGTCAATTGGATCGTGCCTCATGTTGAATAACCACTTTTGAAACCCTCACAGTGGCCAAAATTGTCATTTTTACAGAGCTTTGCTTACTCAAAAGCTTCCATTTTGACCAATTTCAGGCACCAAAAGGACTTTAAACACACTTATTTTAGTTGAACAAGTCAAAATTCACATCCAACAGGCATTTAGAGTCAAAAGATTAAAAGTTAAAATTTCATCCATGTTGACCATTTTGGGAAAGTTCGACAGGTCCGGAGTCATCGTTTTTCATCAGAAAATTGATTTTTTGGAGTGTACCAAAAATGATTCTAAATGTCAATTGGATCGTGCCTCATGTTGAATATCCACTTTTGAAACCCTCACAGTGACCAAAATTGCCATTTTTACAGAGTTTTGCTTGCTCAAAAGCTTCCATTTTGAGCAATTTCAGGCACCGAAATGATTTTAAACACACTTATTTTAGTTGAACAAGTCATAATTCACATCCAACAGTCATTTAGAGTCTAAAGATTAAATGTTAAAATTTCATCCATATTGACCATTTTGGGAAAGTTCGACAGGTCAGGAGTCATCGTTTTTCATCAGAAAATTGATTTTTTGGAGTGTACCAAAAATTATTCAAAATGTCAATTGGATCGTGCCTCATGTTGAATATCCACTTTTGAAACCCTCACAGTGGCCAAAATTGTCATTTTTACAGAGCTTTGCTTACTCAAAAGCTTCCATTTTGACCAATTTCAGGCACCGAAAGGACTTTAAACACACTTATTTTAGTTGAACAAGTCAAAATTCACATCCAACGGGCATTTAGAGTCAACAGATTAAAAGTTAAAATTTCATCCATGTTGACCATTTTGGGAAAGTTCGACAAGTACGGAGTCATCGTTTTTCATCGGAAAATTGATTTTTTGGAGTGTACCAAAAATGATTCAAAATGTCAATTGGATCGTGCCTCATGTTGAATAACCACTTTTGAAACCCTCACAGTGACCAAAATTGCCATTTTTACAGAGCTTTGCTTACTCAAAAGCTTCCATTTTGACCAATATCAGGCTCCGAAATGACTTTAAACACACTTATTTTAGTTGAACAAGTCATAATTCACATCCAACAGTCATTTAGAGTCTAAAGATTAAATGTTAAAATTTCATCCATATTGACCATTTTGGGAAAGTTCGACAGGTCAGGAGTCATCGTTTTTCATCAGAAAATTGATTTTTTGGAGTGTATCAAAAATGATTCAAAATGTCAATTGGATCGTGCCTCATGTTGAATAACTGCTTTTGAAACCCTCACAGTGACCAAAACTGCCATTTTTACAGAGCTTTGCTTACTTAAAAGCTTCCATTTTGACCAATTTCAGGCACCGAAATGACTTTAAACACACTTATTTTAGTTAAACAAGTCAAAATTCTCATCCAACAGGCATTTAGAGTCAAAAGATTAAAAGTAAAAATTTCATCCATATTGACCATTTTGGGAAAGTTTGACAGGTCCGGAGTCATCGTTTTTCATCAGAAAATTGATTTTTTGTAGTGTACCAAAAATGATTCAAAATGTCAATTGGATCGTGCCTCATGTTGAATATCCACTTTTGAAACCCTCACAGTGGCCAAAATTGTCATTTTTACAGAGCTTTGCTTACTCAAAAGCTTCCATTTTGACCAATTTCATCAGGCACCGAAAGGTCTTTAAACACACTTATTTTAGTTGAACAAGTCAAAATTCTCATCCAACAGGCATTTAGAGTCAAAAGATTAAAAGTTAAAATTTCATCCATATTGACCATTTTGGGAAAGTTCGACAGGTCCGGAGTCATCGTTTTTCATAGGAAAATCGATTTTTTCGAGTGTACCAAAAATGATTCAAAAAGTCAATTGGATCGTGCCTCATGTTGAATAACCACTTTTGAAACCCTCACAGTGACCAAAATTGCCATTTTTACAGAGCTTTGCTTACTCAAAAGCTTCCATTTTGACCAATATCAGGCTCCGAAATGACTTTAAACACACTTTTTTTAGTTGAACAAGTCATAATTCACATCCAACAGTCATTTAGAGTCAAAAGATTAAAAGTTAAAATTTCATCCATGTTGACCATTTTGGGAAAGTTCGACAGGTCCGGAGTCATCGTTTTTCATCAGAAAATTGATTTTTTGGAGTGTACCAAAAATGATTCTAAATGTCAATTGGATCGTGCCTCATGTTGAATATCCACTTTTGAAACCCTCACAGTGACCAAAATTGCCATTTTTACAGAGTTTTGCTTGCTCAAAAGCTTCCATTTTGAGCAATTTCAGGCACCGAAATGATTTTAAACACACTTATTTTAGTTGAACAAGTCATAATTCACATCCAACAGTCATTTAGAGTCTAAAGATTAAATGTTAAAATTTCATCCATATTGACCATTTTGGGAAAGTTCGACAGGTCAGGAGTCATCGTTTTTCATCAGAAAATTGATTTTTTGGAGTGTACCAAAAATTATTCAAAATGTCAATTGGATCGTGCCTCATGTTGAATATCCACTTTTGAAACCCTCACAGTGGCCAAAATTGTCATTTTTACAGAGCTTTGCTTACTCAAAAGCTTCCATTTTGACCAATTTCAGGCACCGAAAGGACTTTAAACACACTTATTTTAGTTGAACAAGTCAAAATTCACATCCAACGGGCATTTAGAGTCAACAGATTAAAAGTTAAAATTTCATCCATGTTGACCATTTTGGGAAAGTTCGACAAGTACGGAGTCATCGTTTTTCATCGGAAAATTGATTTTTTGGAGTGTACCAAAAATGATTCAAAATGTCAATTGGATCGTGCCTCATGTTGAATAACCACTTTTGAAACCCTCACAGTGACCAAAATTGCAATTTTTACAGAGTTTTGCTTACTCAAAAGCTTCCATTTTGAGCAATTTCAAGCACCGAAATGACTTTAAACACACTTATTTTAGTTGAACAAGTCATAATTCACATCCAACAGTCATTTAGAGTCTAAAGATTAAATGTTAAAATTTCATCCATATTGACCATTTTGGGAAAGTTCGACAGGTCAGGAGTCATCGTTTTTCATCAGAAAATTGAGTTTTTTGGAGTGTACCAAAAATGATTCAAAATGTCAATTGGATCGTGCCTCATGTTGAATAACTGCTTTTGAAACCCTCACAGTGACCAAAACTGCCATTTTTACAGAGCTTTGCTTACTTAAAAGCTTCCATTTTGACCAATTTCAGGCACCGAAATGACTTTAAACACACTTATTTTAGTTAAACAAGTCAAAATTCTCATCCAACAGGCATTTAGAGTCAAAAGATTAAAAGTAAAAATTTCATCCATATTGACCATTTTGGGAAAGTTTGACAGGTCCGGAGTCATCGTTTTTCATCAGAAAATTGATTTTTTGTAGTGTACCAAAAATGATTCAAAATGTCAATTGGATCGTGCCTCATGTTGAATATCCACTTTTGAAACCCTCACAGTGGCCAAAATTGTCATTTTTACAGAGCTTTGCTTACTCAAAAGCTTCCATTTTGACCAATTTCATCAGGCACCGAAAGGTCTTTAAACACACTTATTTTAGTTGAACAAGTCAAAATTCTCATCCAACAGGCATTTAGAGTCAAAAGATTAAAAGTTAAAATTTCATCCATATTGACCATTTTGGGAAAGTTCGACAGGTCCGGAGTCATCGTTTTTCATAGGAAAATCGATTTTTTCGAGTGTACCAAAAATGATTCAAAATGTCAACTGGATTGTCCCTCATGTTGAATAACCACTTTTGAAACCCTCACAGTGACCAAAATTGCCATTTTTACAGAGTTTTGCTTGCTCAAAAGCTTCCATTTTGAGCAATTTAACTCACCGAAATGACTTTAAACACACTTATTTTAGTTGAACAAGTCATAATTCACATCCAACAGTCATTTAGAGTCAAAAGATTAAAAGTTAAAATTTCATCCATGTTGACCATTTTGGAACGTTCGACAGGTCCGGAGTCATCGTTTTTCATCAGAAAATTGATTTTTTGGAGTTTACCAAAAATGATTCAAAATGTCAATTGGATCGTGCCTCATGTTGAATAACCACTTTTGAAACCCTCACAGTGGCCAAAATTGTCATTTTTACAGAGCTTTGCTTACTCAAAAGCTTCCATTTTGACCAATTTCAGGCACCGAAAGGACTTTAAACACACTTATTTTAGTTGAACAAGTAAAAATTCACATCCAACAGGCATTTAGAGTCAAAAGATTAAAAGTAAAAATTTCATCCATGTTGACCATTTTGGGAAAGTTCGACAGGTCCGGAGTCATCGTTTTTCATCGGAAAATCGATTTTTTCGAGTGTACCAAAAATGATTCAAAATGTCAACTGGATCGTGCCTCATGTTGAATAACCACTTTTGAAACCCTCACAATGACCAAAATTGCCATTTTTACAGTTTTGCTTACTCAAAAGCTTCCATTTTGACCAATTTCAGGCACTGAAAGGACTTTAAACACACTTATTTTAGTTGAACAAGTCAAAATTCACATCCAACGGGCATTTAGAGTCAACAGATTAAAAGTTAAAATTTCATCATGTTGACCATTTTGGGAAAGTTCGACAGGTCCGGAGTCATCGTTTTTCATCAGAAAATTGATTTTTTGGAGTGTTCCAAAAATGATTCAAAATGTCAATTGGATCGTGCCTCATGTTGAATAACCACTTTTGAAACCCTCACAGTGGCCAAAATTGTCATTTTTACAGAGCTTTGCTTACTCAAAAGCTTCCATTTTGACCAATTTCAGGCACCGAAAGGACTTTAAACACACTTATTTTAGTTGAACAAGTCAAAATTCACATCCAACAGGCATTTAGAGTCAAAAGATTAAAAGTTAAAATTTCATCCATGTTGACCATTTTGGGAAAGTTCGACAGGTCCGGAGTCATCGTTTTTCATCAGAAAATTGATTTTTTGGAGTGTACCAAAAATGATTCTAAATGTCAATTGGATCGTGCCTCATGTTGAATATCCACTTTTGAAACCCTCACAGTGACCAAAATTGCCATTTTTACAGAGTTTTGCTTGCTCAAAAGCTTCCATTTTGAGCAATTTCAGGCACCGA
The DNA here is from genome assembly GCF_964261635.1 of Lissotriton helveticus. NCBI lineage: Eukaryota > Metazoa > Chordata > Amphibia > Caudata > Salamandridae > Lissotriton > Lissotriton helveticus. Next base: position 342,261,253 of record NC_136072.1, read on the forward strand.
AATGATTTTAAACACACTTATTTTAGTTGAACAAGTCATAATTCACATCCAACAGTCATTTAGAGTCTAAAGATTAAATGTTAAAATTTCATCCATATTGACCATTTTGGGAAAGTTCGACAGGTCAGGAGTCATCGTTTTTCATCAGAAAATTGATTTTTTGGAGTGTACCAAAAATGATTCAAAATGTCAATTGGATCGTGCCTCATGTTGAATATCCACTTTTGAAACCCTCACAGTGGCCAAAATTGTCATTTTTACAGAGCTTTGCTTACTCAAAAGCTTCCATTTTGACCAATTTCAGGCACCGAAAGGACTTTAAACACACTTATTTTAGTTGAACAAGTCAAAATTCACATCCAACGGGCATTTAGAGTCAACAGATTAAAAGTTAAAATTTCATCCATGTTGACCATTTTGGGAAAGTTCGACAAGTACGGAGTCATCGTTTTTCATCGGAAAATTGATTTTTTGGAGTGTACCAAAAATGATTCAAAATGTCAATTGGATCGTGCCTCATGTTGAATAACCACTTTTGAAACCCTCACAGTGACCAAAATTGCCATTTTTACAGAGCTTTGCTTACTCAAAAGATTCCATTTTGACCAATATCAGGCTCCGAAATGACTTTAAACACACTTTTTTTAGTTGAACAAGTCATAATTCACATCCAACAGTCATTTAGAGTCAAAAGAGTAAAAGTTAAAATTTCATCCATGTTGACCATTTTGGGAAATTCGACAGGTCCGGAGTCATCGTTTTTCATCAGAAAATTTATTTTTTGGAGTGTACCAAAAATGATTCAAAATGTCAATTGGATCGTGCCTCATGTTGAATAACCACTTTTGAAACCCTCACAGTGGCCAAAATTGTCATTTTTACAGAGCTTTGCTTACTCAAAAGCTTCCATTCTGACCAATTTCAGGCACCGAAAGGACTTTAAACACACTTATTTTAGTTGAACAAGTCAAAATTACCATCCAACAGGCATTTAGAATCAAAAGATTAAAAGTTAAAATTTCATCCATGTTGACCATTTTGGGAAAGTTCGACAGGTCCGGAGTCATCGTTTTTCATCAGAAAATTGATTTTTTGGAGTGTACCAAAAATGATTCTAAATGTCAATTGGATCGTGCCTCATGTTGAATAACCGCTTTTGAAACCCTCACAGTGACCAAAACTGCCATTTTTACAGAGCTTTGCTTACTTAAAAGCTTCCATTTTGACCAATTTCAGGCACCGAAATGACTTTAAACACACTTATTTTAGTTAAACAAGTCAAAATTCTCATCCAACAGGCATTTAGAGTCAAAAGATTAAAAGTTAAAATTTCATCCATATTGACCATTTTGGGAAAGTTCGACAGGTCCGGAGTCATCGTTTTTTATCAGAAAATTGATTTTTTGTAGTGTACCAAAAATGATTCAAAATGTCAATTGGATCGTGCCTCATGTTGAATATCCACTTTTGAAACCCTCACAGTGGCCAAAATTGTCATTTTTACAGAGCTTTGCTTACTCAAAAGCTTCCATTTGGACCAATTTCAGGCACCAAAAGGACTTTAAACACACTTATTTTAGTTGAACAAGTCATAATTCACATCCAACAGTCATTTAGAGTCAAAAGAGTAAAAGTTAAAATTTCATCCATGTTGACCATTTTGGGAAATTCGACAGGTCCAGAGTCATCGTTTTTCATTAGAAAATTGATTTTTTGGAGTGTACCAAAAATGATTCAAAATGTCAATTTGATCGTGCCTCATGTTGAATAACCACTTTTGAAACCCTCACAGTGGCCAAAATTGTCATTTTTACAGAGCTTTGCTTACTCAAAAGCTTCCATTTTGACCAATTTCAGGCACCGAAAGGACTTTAAACACACTTATTTTAGTTGAACAAGTAAAAATTCACATCCAACAGGCATTTAGAGTCAAAAGATTAAAAGTTAAAATTTCATCCATGTTGACCATTTTGGGAAAGTTCGACAGGTCCGGAGTCATCGTTTTTCATCGGAAAATCGATTTTTTGGAGTGTACCAAAAATGATTCAAAATGTCAACTGGATCGTGCCTCATGTTGAATAACCACTTTTGAAACCCTCACAATGACCAAAATTGCCATTTTTACAGTTTTGCTCACTCAAAAGCTTCCATTTTGACCAATTTCAGGCACTGAAAGGACTTTAAACACACTTATTTTAGTTGAACAAGTCAAAATTCACATCCAACGGGCATTTAGAGTCAACAGATTAAAAGTTAAAATTTCATCATGTTGACCATTTTGGGAAAGTTCGACAGGTCCGGAGTCATCGTTTTTCATCAGAAAATTGATTTTTTGGAGTGTTCCAAAAATGATTCAAAATGTCAATTGGATCGTGCCTCATGTTGAATAACCACTTTTGAAACCCTCACAGTGGCCAAAATTGTCATTTTTACAGAGCTTTGCTTACTCAAAAGCTTCCATTTTGACCAATTTCAGGCACCAAAAGGACTTTAAACACACTTATTTTAGTTGAACAAGTCAAAATTCACATCCAACAGGCATTTAGAGTCAAAAGATTAAAAGTTAAAATTTCATCCATGTTGACCATTTTGGGAAAGTTCGACAGGTCCGGAGTCATCGTTTTTCATCAGAAAATTGATTTTTTGGAGTGTACCAAAAATGATTCTAAATGTCAATTGGATCGTGCCTCATGTTGAATATCCACTTTTGAAACCCTCACAGTGACCAAAATTGCCATTTTTACAGAGTTTTGCTTGCTCAAAAGCTTCCATTTTGAGCAATTTCAGGCACCGAAATGATTTTAAACACACTTATTTTAGTTGAACAAGTCATAATTCACATCCAACAGTCATTTAGAGTCTAAAGATTAAATGTTAAAATTTCATCCATATTGACCATTTTGGGAAAGTTCGACAGGTCAGGAGTCATCGTTTTTCATCAGAAAATTGATTTTTTGGAGTGTACCAAAAATTATTCAAAATGTCAATTGGATCGTGCCTCATGTTGAATATCCACTTTTGAAACCCTCACAGTGGCCAAAATTGTCATTTTTACAGAGCTTTGCTTACTCAAAAGCTTCCATTTTGACCAATTTCAGGCACCGAAAGGACTTTAAACACACTTATTTTAGTTGAACAAGTCAAAATTCACATCCAACGGGCATTTAGAGTCAACAGATTAAAAGTTAAAATTTCATCCATGTTGACCATTTTGGGAAAGTTCGACAAGTACGGAGTCATCGTTTTTCATCGGAAAATTGATTTTTTGGAGTGTACCAAAAATGATTCAAAATGTCAATTGGATCGTGCCTCATGTTGAATAACCACTTTTGAAACCCTCACAGTGACCAAAATTGCCATTTTTACAGAGCTTTGCTTACTCAAAAGCTTCCATTTTGACCAATATCAGGCTCCGAAATGACTTTAAACACACTTTTTTTAGTTGAACAAGTCATAATTCACATCCAACAGTCATTTAGAGTCAAAAGATTAAAAGTTAAAATTTCATCCATGTTGACCATTTTGGGAAAGTTCGACAGGTCCGGAGTCATCGTTTTTCATCAGAAAATTGATTTTTTGGAGTGTACCAAAAATGATTCTAAATGTCAATTGGATCGTGCCTCATGTTGAATATCCACTTTTGAAACCCTCACAGTGACCAAAATTGCAATTTTTACAGAGTTTTGCTTACTCAAAAGCTTCCATTTTGAGCAATTTCAGGCACCGAAATGACTTTAAACACACTTATTTTAGTTGAACAAGTCATAATTCACATCCAACAGTCATTTAGAGTCTAAAGATTAAATGTTAAAATTTCATCCATATTGACCATTTTGGGAAAGTTCGACAGGTCAGGAGTCATCGTTTTTCATCAGAAAATTGATTTTTTGGAGTGTACCAAAAATGATTCAAAATGTCAATTGGATCGTGCCTCATGTTGAATAACTGCTTTTGAAACCCTCACAGTGACCAAAACTGCCATTTTTACAGAGCTTTGCTTACTTAAAAGCTTCCATTTTGACCAATTTCAGGCACCGAAATGACTTTAAACACACTTATTTTAGTTAAACAAGTCAAAATTCTCATCCAACAGGCATTTAGAGTCAAAAGATTAAAAGTAAAAATTTCATCCATATTGACCATTTTGGGAAAGTTTGACAGGTCCGGAGTCATCGTTTTTCATCAGAAAATTGATTTTTTGTAGTGTACCAAAAATGATTCAAAATGTCAATTGGATCGTGCCTCATGTTGAATATCCACTTTTGAAACCCTCACAGTGGCCAAAATTGTCATTTTTACAGAGCTTTGCTTACTCAAAAGCTTCCATTTTGACCAATTTCATCAGGCACCGAAAGGTCTTTAAACACACTTATTTTAGTTGAACAAGTCAAAATTCTCATCCAACAGGCATTTAGAGTCAAAAGATTAAAAGTTAAAATTTCATCCATATTGACCATTTTGGGAAAGTTCGACAGGTCCGGAGTCATCGTTTTTCATAGGAAAATCGATTTTTTCGAGTGTACCAAAAATGATTCAAAATGTCAACTGGATTGTCCCTCATGTTGAATAACCACTTTTGAAACCCTCACAGTGACCAAAATTGCCATTTTTACAGAGTTTTGCTTGCTCAAAAGCTTCCATTTTGAGCAATTTAACTCACCGAAATGACTTTAAACACACTTATTTTAGTTGAACAAGTCATAATTCACATCCAACAGTCATTTAGAGTCAAAAGATTAAAAGTTAAAATTTCATCCATGTTGACCATTTTGGAACGTTCGACAGGTCCGGAGTCATCGTTTTTCATCAGAAAATTGATTTTTTGGAGTTTACCAAAAATGATTCAAAATGTCAATTGGATCGTGCCTCATGTTGAATAACCACTTTTGAAACCCTCACAGTGGCCAAAATTGTCATTTTTACAGAGCTTTGCTTACTCAAAAGCTTCCATTTTGACCAATTTCAGGCACCGAAAGGACTTTAAACACACTTATTTTAGTTGAACAAGTAAAAATTCACATCCAACAGGCATTTAGAGTCAAAAGATTAAAAGTAAAAATTTCATCCATGTTGACCATTTTGGGAAAGTTCGACAGGTCCGGAGTCATCGTTTTTCATCGGAAAATCGATTTTTTGGAGTGTACCAAAAATGATTCAAAATGTCAACTGGATCGTGCCTCATGTTGAATAACCACTTTTGAAACCCTCACAATGACCAAAATTGCCATTTTTACAGTTTTGCTTACTCAAAAGCTTCCATTTTGACCAATTTCAGGCACTGAAAGGACTTTAAACACACTTATTTTAGTTGAACAAGTCAAAATTCACATCCAACGGGCATTTAGAGTCAACAGATTAAAAGTTAAAATTTCATCATGTTGACCATTTTGGGAAAGTTCGACAGGTCCGGAGTCATCGTTTTTCATCAGAAAATTGATTTTTTGGAGTGTTCCAAAAATGATTCAAAATGTCAATTGGATCGTGCCTCATGTTGAATAACCACTTTTGAAACCCTCACAGTGGCCAAAATTGTCATTTTTACAGAGCTTTGCTTACTCAAAAGCTTCCATTTTGACCAATTTCAGGCACCGAAAGGACTTTAAACACACTTATTTTAGTTGAACAAGTCAAAATTCACATCCAACAGGCATTTAGAGTCAAAAGATTAAAAGTTAAAATTTCATCCATGTTGACCATTTTGGGAAAGTTCGACAGGTCCGGAGTCATCGTTTTTCATCAGAAAATTGATTTTTTGGAGTGTACCAAAAATGATTCTAAATGTCAATTGGATCGTGCCTCATGTTGAATATCCACTTTTGAAACCCTCACAGTGACCAAAATTGCCATTTTTACAGAGTTTTGCTTGCTCAAAAGCTTCCATTTTGAGCAATTTCAGGCACCGAAATGATTTTAAACACACTTATTTTAGTTGAACAAGTCATAATTCACATCCAACAGTCATTTAGAGTCTAAAGATTAAATGTTAAAATTTCATCCATATTGACCATTTTGGGAAAGTTCGACAGGTCAGGAGTCATCGTTTTTCATCAGAAAATTGATTTTTTGGAGTGTACCAAAAATGATTCAAAATGTCAATTGGATCGTGCCTCATGTTGAATATCCACTTTTGAAACCCTCACAGTGGCCAAAATTGTCATTTTTACAGAGCTTTGCTTACTCAAAAGCTTCCATTTTGACCAATTTCAGGCACCGAAAGGACTTTAAACACACTTATTTTAGTTGAACAAGTCAAAATTCACATCCAACGGGCATTTAGAGTCAACAGATTAAAAGTTAAAATTTCATCCATGTTGACCATTTTGGGAAAGTTCGACAAGTACGGAGTCATCGTTTTTCATCGGAAAATTGATTTTTTGGAGTGTACCAAAAATGATTCAAAATGTCAATTGGATCGTGCCTCATGTTGAATAACCACTTTTGAAACCCTCACAGTGACCAAAATTGCCATTTTTACAGAGCTTTGCTTACTCAAAAGATTCCATTTTGACCAATATCAGGCTCCGAAATGACTTTAAACACACTTTTTTTAGTTGAACAAGTCATAATTCACATCCAACAGTCATTTAGAGTCAAAAGAGTAAAAGTTAAAATTTCATCCATGTTGACCATTTTGGGAAATTCGACAGGTCCGGAGTCATCGTTTTTCATCAGAAAATTTATTTTTTGGAGTGTACCAAAAATGATTCAAAATGTCAATTGGATCGTGCCTCATGTTGAATAACCACTTTTGAAACCCTCACAGTGGCCAAAATTGTCATTTTTACAGAGCTTTGCTTACTCAAAAGCTTCCATTCTGACCAATTTCAGGCACCGAAAGGACTTTAAACACACTTATTTTAGTTGAACAAGTCAAAATTACCATCCAACAGGCATTTAGAATCAAAAGATTAAAAGTTAAAATTTCATCCATGTTGACCATTTTGGGAAAGTTCGACAGGTCCGGAGTCATCGTTTTTCATCAGAAAATTGATTTTTTGGAGTGTACCAAAAATGATTCTAAATGTCAATTGGATCGTGCCTCATGTTGAATAACCGCTTTTGAAACCCTCACAGTGACCAAAACTGCCATTTTTACAGAGCTTTGCTTACTTAAAAGCTTCCATTTTGACCAATTTCAGGCACCGAAATGACTTTAAACACACTTATTTTAGTTAAACAAGTCAAAATTCTCATCCAACAGGCATTTAGAGTCAAAAGATTAAAAGTTAAAATTTCATCCATATTGACCATTTTGGGAAAGTTCGACAGGTCCGGAGTCATCGTTTTTTATCAGAAAATTGATTTTTTGTAGTGTACCAAAAATGATTCAAAATGTCAATTGGATCGTGCCTCATGTTGAATATCCACTTTTGAAACCCTCACAGTGGCCAAAATTGTCATTTTTACAGAGCTTTGCTTACTCAAAAGCTTCCATTTGGACCAATTTCAGGCACCGAAAGGACTTTAAACACACTTATTTTAGTTGAACAAGTCAAAATTCACATCCAACGGGCAATTAGAGTCAACAGATTAAAAGTTAACATTTCATCCATGTTGACCATTTTGGGAAAGTTCGACAAGTACGGAGTCATCGTTTTTCATCGGAAAATTGATTTTTTGGAGTGTACCAAAAATGATTCAAAATGTCAATTGGATCGTGCCTCATGTTGAATAACCACTTTTGAAACCCTCACAGTGACCAAAATTGCCATTTTTACAGAGCTTTGCTTACTCAAAAGCTTCCATTTTGACCAATATCAGGCTCCGAAATGACTTTAAACACACTTTTTTTAGTTGAACAAGTCATAATTCACATCCAACAGTCATTTAGAGTCAAAAGAGTAAAAGTTAAAATTTCATCCATGTTGACCATTTTGGAACGTTCGACAGGTCCGGAGTCATCGTTTTTCATCAGAAAATTGATTTTTTGGAGTTTACCAAAAATAATTCAAAATGTCAATTGGATCGTGCCTCATGTTGAATAACCACTTTTGAAACCCTCACAGTGGCCAAAATTGTCATTTTTACAGAGCTTTGCTTACTCAAAAGCTTCCATTTTGACCAATTTCAGGCACCGAAAGGACTTTAAAAACACTTATTTTAGTTGAACAAGTCAAAATTCACATCCAACAGGCATTTAGAGTCAAAAGATTAAAAGTTAAAATTTCATCCATGTTGACCATTTTGGGAAAGTTCGACAGGTCCGGAGTCATCGTTTTTCATCAGAAAATTGATTTTTTGGAGTGTACCAAAAATGATTCTAAATGTCAATTGGATCGTGCCTCATGTTGAATATCCACTTTTGAAACCCTCACAGTGACCAAAATTGCAATTTTTACAGAGTTTTGCTTACTCAAAAGCTTCCATTTTGAGCAATTTCAGGCACCGAAATGACTTTAAACACACTTATTTTAGTTGAACAAGTCATAATTCACATCCAACAGTCATTTAGAGTCTAAAGATTAAATGTTAAAATTTCATCCATATTGACCATTTTGGGAAAGTTCGACAGGTCAGGAGTCATCGTTTTTCATCAGAAAATTGATTTTTTGGAGTGTACCAAAAATGATTCAAAATGTCAATTGGATCGTGCCTCATGTTGAATAACTGCTTTTTAAACCCTCACAGTGACCAAAACTGCCATTTTTACAGAGCTTTGCTTACTTAAAAGCTTCCATTTTGACCAATTTCAGGCACCGAAATGACTTTAAACACACTTATTTTAGTTAAACAAGTCAAAATTCTCATCCAACAGGCATTTAGAGTCAAAAGATTAAAAGTACAAATTTCATCCATATTGACCATTTTGGGAAAGTTCGACAGGTCCGGAGTCATCGTTTTTCATCAGAAAATTGATTTTTTGTAGTGTACCAAAAATGATTCAAAATGTCAATTGGATCGTGCCTCATGTTGAATATCCACTTTTGAAACCCTCACAGTGGCCAAAATTGTCATTTTTACAGAGCTTTGCTTACTCAAAAGCTTCCATTTTGACCAATTTCAGGCACCGAAAGGACTTTAAACACACTTATTTTAGTTGAACAAGTCAAAATTCTCATCCAACAGGCATTTAGAGTCAAAAGATTAAAAGTTAAAATTTCATCCATATTGAGCATTTTGGGAAAGTTCGACAGGTCCGGAGTCATCGTTTTTCATAGGAAAATCGATTTTTTTTCGAGTGTACCAAAAATGATTCAAAATGTCAACTGGATTGTCCCTCATGTTGAATAACCACTTTTGAAACCCTCACAGTGACCAAAATTGCCATTTTTACAGAGTTTTGCTTACTCAAAAGCTTCCATTTTGAGCAATTTAACTCACCGAAATGACTTTAAACACACTTATTTTAGTTGAACAAGTCATATTTCACATCCAACAGTCATTTAGAGTCAAAAGATTAAAAGTTAAAATTTCATCCATGTTGACCATTTTGGGAAAGTTCGACAGGTCCGGAGTCATCGTTTTTCATCAGAAAATTGATTTTTTGTAGTGTACCAAAAATGATTCAAAATGTCAATTGGATCGTGCCTCATGTTGAATATCCACTTTTGAAACCCTCACAGTGACCAAAATTGGCATTTTTACAGAGTTTTGCTTACTCAAAAGCTTCCATTTTGAGCAATTTAAGTCACCGAAATGACTTTAAACACACTTATTTTAGTTGAACAAGTCATAATTCACATCCAACAGTCATTTAGAGTCAAAAGATTAAAAGTTAAAATTTCATCCATGTTGACCATTTTGGGAAAGTTCGACAGGTCCGGAGTCATCGTTTTTTCATCAGAAAATTGATTTTTTGGAGTGTACCAAAAATGATTCAAAATGTCAATTGGATCGTGCCTCATGTTGAATAACCACTTTTGAAACCCTCACAGTGGCCAAAATTGTCATTTTTACAGAGCTTTGCTTACTCAAAAGCTTCCATTTTGACCAATTTCAGGCACCGAAAGGACTTTAAACACACTTATTTTAGTTGAACAAGTCAAAATTCACATCCAAAAGGCATTTAGAGTCAAAAGATTAAAAGTTAAAATGTCATCCATGTTGACCATTTTGGGAAAGTTCGACAGGTCCGGAGTCATCGTTTTTCATCAGAAAATTGATTTTTTGGAGTGTACCAAAAATGATTCAAAATGTCAACTGGATTGTCCCTCATGTTGAATAACCACTTTTGAAACCCTCACAGTGACCAAAATTGCCATTTTTACAGAGTTTTGCTTACTCAAAAGCTTCCATTTTGAGCAATTTAACTCACCGAAATGACTTTAAACACACTTATTTTAGTTGAACAAGTCATAATTCACATCCAACAGTCATTTAGAGTCAAAAGAGTAAAAGTTAAAATTTCATCCATGTTGACCATTTTGGGAAAGCTCGTCAGGTCCAGAGTCATCGTTTTTTCAGATAATTGATATTTTTGGAGTGTACCAAAAATGATTCAAAATGTCAATTGGATCGTGCCTCATGTTGAATAACCACTTTTGAAACCCTCACAGTGACCAAAATTGCCATTTTTACAGAGCTTTGCTTACTCAAAAGCTTCCATTTTGACCAATATCAGGCTCCGAAATGACTTTAAACACACTTTTTTTAGTTGAACAAGTCATAATTCACATCCAACAGTCATTTAGAGTCAAAAGAGTAAAAGTTAAAATTTCATCCATGTTGACCATTTTGGGAAATTCGACAGGTCCAGAGTCATCGTTTTTCATTAGAAAATTGATTTTTTGGAGTGTACCAAAAATGATTCAAAATGTCAATTGGATCGTGCCTCATGTTGAATAACCACTTTTGAAACCCTCACAGTGGCCAAAATTGTCATTTTTACAGAGCATTGCTTACTCAAAAGCTTCCATTTTGAACAATTTCAGGCACCGAAAGGACTTTAAACACACTTATTTTAGTTGAACAAGTCATAATTCACATCCAACAGTCGTTTAGAGTCAAAAGATTAAAAGTTAAAAATTTCATCCATGTTGACCATTTTTGGAACGTTCGACAGGTCCGTAGTCATCGTTTTTCATCAGAAAATTGATTTTTTCGAGTGTACCAAAAATGATTCAAAATGTCAACTGGATTGTCCCTCATGTTGAATAACCACTTTTGAAACCCTCACAGTGACCAAAATTGCCATTTTTACAGAGTTTTGCTTGCTCAAAAGCTTCCATTTTGAGCAATTTAACTCACCGAAATGACTTTAAACACACTTATTTTAGTTGAACAAGTCATAATTCACATCCAACAGTCATTTAGAGTCAAAAGATTAAAAGTTAAAATTTCATCCATGTTGACCATTTTGGGAAAGTTCGACAGGTCCGGAGTCATCGTTTTTCATCAGAAAATTGATTTTTTGTAGTGTACCAAAAATGATTCAAAATGTCAATTGGATCGTGCCTCATGTTGAATATCCACTTTTGAAACCCTCACAGTGGCCAAAATTGTCATTTTTACAGAGCTTTGCTTACTCAAAAGCTTCCATTTTGACCAATTTCAGGCACCGAAAGGACTTTAAACACACTTATTTTAGTTGAACAAGTAAAAATTCACATCCAAAAGGCATTTAGAGTCAAAAGATTAAAAGTTAAAATTTCATCCATGTTGACCATTTTGGGAAAGTTCGACAGGTCCGGAGTCATCGTTTTTCATCGGAAAATCGATTTTTTGGAGTGTACCAAAAATGATTCAAAATGTCAACTGGATCGTGCCTCATGTTGAATAACCACTTTTGAAACCCTCACAATGACCAAAATTGCCATTTTTACAGTTTTGCTTACTCAAAAGCTTCCATTTTGACCAATTTCAGGCACTGAAAGGACTTTAAACACACTTATTTTAGTTGAACAAGTCAAAATTCACATCCTACGGGCATTTAGAGTCAACAGATTAAAAGTTAAAATTTCATCATGTTGACCATTTTGGGAAAGTTCGACAGGTCCGGAGTCATCGTTTTTCATCAGAAAATTGATTTTTTGGAGTGTTCCAAAAATGATTCAAAATGTCAATTGGATCGTGCCTCATGTTGAATAACCACTTTTGAAACCCTCACAGTGGCCAAAATTGTCATTTTTACAGAGCTTTGCTTACTCAAAAGCTTCCATTTTGACCAATTTCAGGCACCGAAAGGACTTTAAACACACTTATTTTAGTTGAACAAGTCAAAATTCACATCCAACAGGCATTTAGAGTCAAAAGATTAAAAGTTAAAATTTCATCCATGTTGACCATTTTGGGAAAGTTCGACAGGTCCGGAGTCATCGTTTTTCATCAGAAAATTGATTTTTTGGAGTGTACCAAAAATGATTCTAAATGTCAATTGGATCGTGCCTCATGTTGAATATCCACTTTTGAAACCCTCACAGTGACCAAAATTGCCATTTTTACAGAGTTTTGCTTGCTCAAAAGCTTCCATTTTGAGCAATTTCAGGCACCTAAATGATTTTAAACACACTTATTTTAGTTGAACAAGTCCTAATTCACATCCAACAGTCATTTAGAGTCTAAAGATTAAATGTTAAAATTTCATCCATATTGACCATTTTGGGAAAGTTCGACAGGTCAGGAGTCATCGTTTTTCATCAGAAAATTGATTTTTTGGAGTGTACCAAAAATGATTCAAAATGTCAATTGGATCGTGCCTCATGTTGAATATCCACTTTTGAAACCCTCACAGTGGCCAAAATTGTCATTTTTACAGAGCTTTGCTTACTCAAAAGCTTCCATTTTGACCAATTTCAGGCACCGAAAGGACTTTAAACACACTTATTTTAGTTGAACAAGTCAAAATTCACATCCAACGGGCATTTAGAGTCAACAGATTAAAAGTTAAAATTTCATCCATGTTGACCATTTTGGGAAAGTTCGACAAGTACGGAGTCATCGTTTTTCATCGGAAAATTGATTTTTTGGAGTGTACCAAAAATGATTCAAAATGTCAATTGGATCGTGCCTCATGTTGAATAACCACTTTTGAAACCCTCACAGTGACCAAAATTGCCATTTTTACAGAGCTTTGCTTACTCAAAAGCTTCCATTTTGACCAATATCAGGCTCCGAAATGACTTTAAACACACTTTTTTTAGTTGAACAAGTCATAATTCACATCCAACAGTCATTTAGAGTCAAAAGAGTAAAAGTTAAAATTTCATCCATGTTGACCATTTTGGGAAATTCGACAGGTCCGGAGTCATCGTTTTTCATCAGAAAATTGATTTTTTGGAGTGTACCAAAAATGATTCAAAATGTCAATTGGATCGTGCCTCATGTTGAATAACCACTTTTGAAACCCTCACAGTGGCCAAAATTGTCATTTTTACAGAGCATTGCTTACTCAAAAGATTCCATTTTGAACAATTTCAGGCACCGAAAGGACTTTAAACACACTTATTTTAGTTGAACAAGTCATAATTCACATCCAACAGTCGTTTAGAGTCAAAAGATTAAAAGTTAAAATGTCATCCATGTTGACCATTTTTGGAACGTTCGACAGGTCTGGAGTCATCGTTTTTCATCAGAAAATTGATTTTTTGGAGTTTACCAAAAATGATTCAAAATGTCAATTGGATCGTGCCTCATGTTGAATAACCACTTTTGAAACCCTCACAGTGGCCAAAATTGTCATTTTTACAGAGCTTTGCTTACTCAAAAGCTTCCATTTTGACCAATTTCAGGCACCGAAAGGACTTTAAACACACCTATTTTAGTTGAACAAGTCAAAATTCACATCCAATAGGCATTTAGAGTCAAAAGATTAAAAGTTAAAATTTCATCCATGTTGACCATTTTGGAAAAGTTCGACAGGTCCGGAGTCATCGTTTTTCATCAGAAAATTGATTTTTTGGAGTTTACCAAAAATGATTCAAAATGTCAATTGGATCGTGCCTCATGTTGAATAACCACTTTTGAAACCCTCACAGTGGCCAAAATTGTCATTTTTACAGAGCTTTGCTTACTCAAAAGCTTCCATTTTGACCAATTTCAGGCACCGAAATGACTTTAAACACACTTATTTTAGTTGAACAAGTCATAATTCACACCCAACAGTCATTTAGAGTCAAAAGATTAAAAGTTAAAATTTCATCCATGTTGACCATTTTGGGAAAGGTCGACAGGTCCGGAGTCATCGTTTTTCATCAGAAAATTGATTTTTTGGAGTGTACCAGAAATGATTCAAAATGTCAATTGGATCGTGCCTCATGTTGAATAACCGCTTTTGAAACCCTCACAGTGACCAAAATTGCCATTTTTACAGACCTTTGCTTACTTAAAAGCTTCCATTTTGACCAATTTCAGGCATCGAAATGACTTCAAACACACTTATTTTAGTTGAACAAGTCAAAATTCACATCCAATAGGCATTTAGAGTCAAAAGATTAAAAGTTAAAATTTCATCCATGTTGACCATTTTGGGAAAGTTCGACAGGTCCGGAGTCATCGTTTTTCATCAGAAAATTGATTTTTTGTAGTGTACCAAAAATGATTCAAAATGTCAATTGGATCGTGCCTCATGTTGAATATCCACTTTTGAAACCCTCACAGTGGCCAAAATTGACATTTTTACAGAGCTTTGCTTACTCAAAAGCTTCCATTTTGACCAATTTCAGGCTCCGAAAGGACTTTAAACACACTTATTTTAGTTGAACAAGTCAAAATTCACATCCAACAGGCATTTAGAGTCAAAAGATTAAAAGTTAAAATTTCATCCATGTTGACCATTTTGGGAAAGTTTGACAGGTCCGGAGTCATCGTTTTTCATAGGAAAATCGATTTTTTCGAGTGTACCAAAAATGATTCAAAATGTCAACTGGATTGTCCCTCATGTTGAATAACCACTTTTGAAACCCTCACAGTGACCAAAATTGCCATTTTTACAGAGTTTTTCTTACTCAAAAGCTTCCATTTTGAGCAATTTAAGTCACCGAAATGACTTTAAACACACTTATTTTAGTTGAACAAGTCATAATTCACATCCAACAGTCATTTAGGGTCAAAAAATTAAAAGTTAAAATTTCATCCATGTTCACCATTTTGGAAAAGTTCGACAGGTCCAGAGCCATCGTTTTTCATCAGAAAATTTATTTTTTGGAGTGTACCAAAAATGATTCAAAATGTCAATTGGATCGTGCCTCATGTTGAATAACCACTTTTGAAACCCTCACAGTGGCCAAAATTGTCATTTTTACAGAGCTTTGCTTACTCAAAAGCTTCCATTCTGACCAATTTCAGGCACCGAAAGGACTTTAAACACACTTATTTTAGTTGAACAAGTCAAAATTCACATCCAACAGGCATTTAGAGTCAAAAGATTAAAAGTTAAATTTCATCTAAGTTGACCATTTTGGGAAAGTTTGACAGGTCCGGAGTCATCGTTTTTCATAGGAAAATCGATTTTTTCGAGTGTACCAAAAATGATTCAAAACGTCAACTGGATTGTCCCTCATGTTGAATAACCACTTTTGAAACCCTCACAGTGACCAAAATTGCCATTTTTACAGAGTTTTTCTTACTCAAAAGCTTCCATTTTGAGCAATTTAAGTCACCGAAATGACTTTAAACACACTTATTTTAGTTGAACAAGTCATAATTCACATCCAACAGTCATTTAGGGTCAAAAAATTAAAAGTTAAAATTTCATCCATGTTGACCATTTTGGGAAAGTTCGACAGGTCCGGAGTCATCGTTTTTCATCAGAAAATTTATTTTTTGGAGTGTACCAAAAATGATTCAAAATGTCAATTGGATCGTGCCTCATGTTGAATAATCACTTTTGAAACCCTCACAGTGGCCAAAATTGTCATTTTTACAGAGCTTTGCTTATTCAAAAGCTTCCATTTTGACCAATTTCAGGCACCGAGAGGACTTTAAACACACTTATTTTAGTTAAACAAGTCAAAATTCACATCCAACAGGCATTTAGAGTCAAAAGATTAAAAGTTAACATTTCATCCATGTTGACCATTTTGGGAAAGTTCGACAGGTCAGGAGTCATCGTTTTTCATCAGAAAATTGATTTTTTGGAGTGTACCAAAAATGATTCAAAATGTCAATTGGATCGTGCCTCATGTTGAATAACTGCTTTTGAAACCCTCACAGTGACCAAAACTGCCATTTTTACAGAGCTTTGCTTACTTAAAAGCTTCCATTTTGACCAATTTCAGGCACCGAAATGACTTTAAACACACTTATTTTAGTTGAACAAGTCAAAATTCTCATCCAACAGGCATTTAGAGTCAAAAAATTAAAAGTTAAAATTTCATCCATATTGACCATTTTGGGAAAGTTCGACAGGTCCGGAGTCATCGTTTTTCATAGGAAAATCGATTTTTTCGAGTGTACCAAAAATGATTCAAAATGTGAACTGGATTGTCCCTCATGTTGAATAACCACTTTTGAAACCCTCACAGTGACCAAAATTGCCATTTTTACAGAGTTTTGCTTGCTCAAAAGCTTCCATTTTGAGCAATTTAACTCACCGAAATGACTTTAAACACACTTATTTTAGTTGAACAAGTCATAATTCACATCCAACAGTCATTTAGAGTCAAAAGATTAAAAGTTAAAATTTCATCCATGTTGACCATTTTGGGAAAGTTCGACAGGTCCGGAGTCATCGTTTTTCATCAGAAAATGGATTTTTTGTAATGTACCAAAAATGATTCAAAATGTCAATTGGATCGTGCCTCATGTTGAATATCCACTTTTGAAACCCTCACAGTGGCCAAAATTGTCATTTTTACAGAGCTTTGCTTACTCAAAAGCTTCCATTTTGACCAATTTCAGGCACCGAAAGGACTTTAAACACACTTATTTTAGTTGAACAAGTAAAAATTCACATCCAACAGGCATTTAGAGTCAAAAGATTAAAAGTTAAAATTTCATCCATGTTGACCATTTTGGGAAAGTTCGACAGGTCCGGAGTCATCGTTTTTCATCGGAAAATCGATTTTTTGGAGTGTACCAAAAATGATTCAAAATGTCAACTGGATCGTGCCTCATGTTGAATAACCACTTTTGAAACCCTCACAATGACCAAAATTGCCATTTTTACAGTTTTGCTTACTCAAAAGCTTCCATTTTGACCAATTTCAGGCACTGAAAGGACTTTAAACACACTTATTTTAGTTGAACAAGTCAAAATTCACATCCAACGGGCATTTAGAGTCAACAGATTAAAAGTTAAAATTTCATCATGTTGACCATTTTGGGAAAGTTCGACAGGTCCGGAGTCATCGTTTTTTTTCAGAAAATTGATTTTTTGGAGTGTTCCAAAAATGATTCAAAATGTCAATTGGATCGTGCCTCATGTTGAATAACCACTTTTGAAACCCTCACAGTGGCCAAAATTGTCATTTTTACAGAGCTTTGCTTACTCAAAAGCTTCCATTTTGACCAATTTCAGGCACCGAAAGGACTTTAAACACACTTATTTTAGTTGAACAAGTCAAAATTCACATCCAACAGGCATTTATAGTCAAAAGATTAAAAGTTAAAATTTCATCCATGTTGACCATTTTGGGAAAGTTCGACAGGTCCGGAGTCATCGTTTTTCATCAGAAAATTGATTTTTTGGAGTGTACCAAAAATGATTCTAAATGTCAATTGGATCGTGCCTCATGTTGAATATCCACTTTTGAAACCCTCACAGTGACCAAAATTGCCATTTTTACAGAGTTTTGCTTGCTCAAAAGCTTCCATTTTGAGCAATTTCAGGCACCGAAATGATTTTAAACACACTTATTTTAGTTGAACAAGTCATAATTCACATCCAACAGTCATTTAGAGTCTAAAGATTAAATGTTAAAATTTCATCCATATTGACCATTTTGGGAAAGTTCGACAGGTCAGGAGTCATCGTTTTTCATCAGAAAATTGATTTTTTGGAGTGTACCAAAAATTATTCAAAATGTCAATTGGATCGTGCCTCATGTTGAATATCCACTTTTGAAACCCTCACAGTGGCCAAAATTGTCATTTTTACAGAGCTTTGCTTACTCAAAAGCTTCCATTTTGACCAATTTCAGGCTCCGAAAGGACTTTAAACACACTTATTTTAGTTGAACAAGTCAAAATTCACATCCAACAGGCATTTAGAGTCAAAAGATTAAAAGTTAAATTTCATCTATGTTGACCATTTTGGGAAAGTTTGACAGGTCCGGAGTCATCGTTTTTCATAGGAAAATCGATTTTTTCGAGTATACCAAAAATGATTCAAAACGTCAACTGGATTGTCCCTCATGTTGAATAACCACTTTTGAAACCCTCACAGTGACCAAAATTGCCATTTTTACAGAGTTTTGCTTGCTCAAAAGCTTCCATTTTGAGCAATTTAACTCACCGAAATGACTTTAAACACACTTATTTTAGTTGAACAAGTCATAATTCACATCCAACAGTCATTTAGAGTCAAAAGATTAAAAGTTAAAATTTCATCCATGTTGACCATTTTGGGAAAGTTCGACAGGTCCGGAGTCATCGTTTTTCATCAGAAAATGGATTTTTTGTAATGTACCAAAAATGATTCAAAATGTCAATTGGATCGTGCCTCATGTTGAATATCCACTTTTGAAACCCTCACAGTGGCCAAAATTGTAATTTTTACAGAGCTTTGCTTACTCAAAAGCTTCCATTTTGACCAATTTCAGGCACCGAAAGGACTTTAAACACACTTATTTTAGTTGAACAAGTAAAAATTCACATCCAACAGGCATTTAGAGTCAAAAGATTAAAAGTTAAAATTTCATCCATGTTGACCATTTTGGGAAAGTTCGACAGGTCCGGAGTCATCGTTTTTCATCGGAAAATCGATTTTTTGGAGTGTACCAAAAATGATTCAAAATGTCAACTGGATCGTGCCTCATGTTGAATAACCACTTTTGAAACCCTCACAATGACCAAAATTGCCATTTTTACAGTTTTGCTTACTCAAAAGCTTCCATTTTGACCAATTTCAGGCACTGAAAGGACTTTAAACACACTTATTTTAGTTGAACAAGTCAAAATTCACATCCAACGGGCATTTAGAGTCAACAGATTAAAAGTTAAAATTTCATCATGTTGACCATTTTGGGAAAGTTCGACAGGTCCGGAGTCATCGTTTTTCATCAGAAAATTGATTTTTTGGAGTGTTCCAAAAATGATTCAAAATGTCAATTGGATCGTGCCTCATGTTGAATAACTGCTTTTGAAACCCTCACAGTGACCAAAACTGCCATTTTTACAGAGCTTTGCTTACTTAAAAGCTTCCATTTTGACCAATTTCAGGCACCGAAATGACTTTAAACACACTTATTTTAGTTAAACAAGTCAAAATTCTCATCCAACAGGCATTTAGAGTCAAAAGATTAAAAGTAAAAATTTCATCCATATTGACCATTTTGGGAAAGTTCGACAGGTCCGGAGTCATCGTTTTTCATCAGAAAATTGATTTTTTGTAGTGTACCAAAAATGATTCAAAATGTCAATTGGATCGTGCCTCATGTTGAATATCCACTTTTGAAACCCTCACAGTGGCCAAAATTGTCATTTTTACAGAGCTTTGCTTACTCAAAAGCTTCCATTTTGACCAATTTCAGGCACCGAAAGGACTTTAAACACACTTATTTTAGTTGAACAAGTCAAAATTCACATCCAACAGGCATTTAGAGTCAAAAGATTAAAAGTTAAAATTTCATCCATGTTGACCATTTTGGGAAAGTTCGACAGGTCCGGAGTCATCGTTTTTCATCGGAAAATCGATTTTTTGGAGTGTACCAAAAATGATTCAAAATGTCAACTGGATCGTGCCTCATGTTGAATAACCACTTTTGAAACCCTCACAATGACCAAAATTGCCATTTTTACAGTTTTGCTCACTCAAAAGCTTCCATTTTGACCAATTTCAGGCACTGAAAGGACTTTAAACACACTTATTTTAGTTGAACAAGTCAAAATTCACATCCAACGGGCATTTAGAGTCAACAGATTAAAAGTTAAAATTTCATCATGTTGACCATTTTGGGAAAGTTCGACAGGTCCGGAGTCATCGTTTTTCATCAGAAAATTAATTTTTTGGAGTGTTCCAAAAATGATTCAAAATGTCAATTGGATCGTGCCTCATGTTGAATAACCACTTTTGAAACCCTCACAGTGGCCAAAATTGTCATTTTTACAGAGCTTTGCTTACTCAAAAGCTTCCATTTTGACCAATTTCAGGCACCAAAAGGACTTTAAACACACTTATTTTAGTTGAACAAGTCAAAATTCACATCCAACAGGCATTTAGAGTCAAAAGATTAAAAGTTAAAATTTCATCCATGTTGACCATTTTGGGAAAGTTCGACAGGTCCGGAGTCATCGTTTTTCATCGGAAAATCGATTTTTTGGAGTGTACCAAAAATGATTCAAAATGTCAACTGGATCGTGCCTCATGTTGAATAACCACTTTTGAAACCCTCACAATGACCAAAATTGCCATTTTTACAGTTTTGCTTACTCAAAAGCTTCCATTTTGACCAATTTCAGGCACTGAAAGGACTTTAAACACACTTATTTTAGTTGAACAAGTCAAAATTCACATCCAACGGGCATTTAGAGTCAACAGATTAAAAGTTAAAATTTCATCATGTTGACCATTTTGGGAAAGTTCGACAGGTCCGGAGTCATCGTTTTTTTTCAGAAAATTGATTTTTTGGAGTGTTCCAAAAATGATTCAAAATGTCAATTGGATCGTGCCTCATGTTGAATAACCACTTTTGAAACCCTCACAGTGGCCAAAATTGTCATTTTTACAGAGCTTTGCTTACTCAAAAGCTTCCATTTTGACCAATTTCAGGCACCGAAAGGACTTTAAACACACTTATTTTAGTTGAACAAGTCAAAATTCACATCCAACAGGCATTTATAGTCAAAAGATTAAAAGTTAAAATTTCATCCATGTTGACCATTTTGGGAAAGTTCGACAGGTCCGGAGTCATCGTTTTTCATCAGAAAATTGATTTTTTGGAGTGTACCAAAAATGATTCTAAATGTCAATTGGATCGTGCCTCATGTTGAATATCCACTTTTGAAACCCTCACAGTGACCAAAATTGCCATTTTTACAGAGTTTTGCTTGCTCAAAAGCTTCCATTTTGAGCAATTTCAGGCACCGAAATGATTTTAAACACACTTATTTTAGTTGAACAAGTCATAATTCACATCCAACAGTCATTTAGAGTCTAAAGATTAAATGTTAAAATTTCATCCATATTGACCATTTTGGGAAAGTTCGACAGGTCAGGAGTCATCGTTTTTCATCAGAAAATTGATTTTTTGGAGTGTACCAAAAATTATTCAAAATGTCAATTGGATCGTGCCTCATGTTGAATATCCACTTTTGAAACCCTCACAGTGGCCAAAATTGTCATTTTTACAGAGCTTTGCTTACTCAAAAGCTTCCATTTTGACCAATTTCAGGCTCCGAAAGGACTTTAAACACACTTATTTTAGTTGAACAAGTCAAAATTCACATCCAACAGGCATTTAGAGTCAAAAGATTAAAAGTTAAATTTCATCTATGTTGACCATTTTGGGAAAGTTTGACAGGTCCGGAGTCATCGTTTTTCATAGGAAAATCGATTTTTTCGAGTATACCAAAAATGATTCAAAACGTCAACTGGATTGTCCCTCATGTTGAATAACCACTTTTGAAACCCTCACAGTGACCAAAATTGCCATTTTTACAGAGTTTTGCTTGCTCAAAAGCTTCCATTTTGAGCAATTTAACTCACCGAAATGACTTTAAACACACTTATTTTAGTTGAACAAGTCATAATTCACATCCAACAGTCATTTAGAGTCAAAAGATTAAAAGTTAAAATTTCATCCATGTTGACCATTTTGGGAAAGTTCGACAGGTCCGGAGTCATCGTTTTTCATCAGAAAATGGATTTTTTGTAATGTACCAAAAATGATTCAAAATGTCAATTGGATCGTGCCTCATGTTGAATATCCACTTTTGAAACCCTCACAGTGGCCAAAATTGTAATTTTTACAGAGCTTTGCTTACTCAAAAGCTTCCATTTTGACCAATTTCAGGCACCGAAAGGACTTTAAACACACTTATTTTAGTTGAACAAGTAAAAATTCACATCCAACAGGCATTTAGAGTCAAAAGATTAAAAGTTAAAATTTCATCCATGTTGACCATTTTGGGAAAGTTCGACAGGTCCGGAGTCATCGTTTTTCATCGGAAAATCGATTTTTTGGAGTGTACCAAAAATGATTCAAAATGTCAACTGGATCGTGCCTCATGTTGAATAACCACTTTTGAAACCCTCACAATGACCAAAATTGCCATTTTTACAGTTTTGCTTACTCAAAAGCTTCCATTTTGACCAATTTCAGGCACTGAAAGGACTTTAAACACACTTATTTTAGTTGAACAAGTCAAAATTCACATCCAACGGGCATTTAGAGTCAACAGATTAAAAGTTAAAATTTCATCATGTTGACCATTTTGGGAAAGTTCGACAGGTCCGGAGTCATCGTTTTTCATCAGAAAATTGATTTTTTGGAGTGTTCCAAAAATGATTCAAAATGTCAATTGGATCGTGCCTCATGTTGAATAACTGCTTTTGAAACCCTCACAGTGACCAAAACTGCCATTTTTACAGAGCTTTGCTTACTTAAAAGCTTCCATTTTGACCAATTTCAGGCACCGAAATGACTTTAAACACACTTATTTTAGTTAAACAAGTCAAAATTCTCATCCAACAGGCATTTAGAGTCAAAAGATTAAAAGTAAAAATTTCATCCATATTGACCATTTTGGGAAAGTTCGACAGGTCCGGAGTCATCGTTTTTCATCAGAAAATTGATTTTTTGTAGTGTACCAAAAATGATTCAAAATGTCAATTGGATCGTGCCTCATGTTGAATATCCACTTTTGAAACCCTCACAGTGGCCAAAATTGTCATTTTTACAGAGCTTTGCTTACTCAAAAGCTTCCATTTTGACCAATTTCAGGCACCGAAAGGACTTTAAACACACTTATTTTAGTTGAACAAGTCAAAATTCACATCCAACAGGCATTTAGAGTCAAAAGATTAAAAGTTAAAATTTCATCCATGTTGACCATTTTGGGAAAGTTCGACAGGTCCGGAGTCATCGTTTTTCATAGGAAAATCGATTTTTTCGAGTGCACCAAAAATGATTCAAAATGTCAACTGGATTGTCCCTCATGTTGAATAACCACTTTTGAAACCCTCACAGTGACCAAAATTGGCATTTTTACAGAGTTTTGCTTACTCAAAAGCTTCCATTTTGAGCAATTTAAGTCACCGAAATGACTTTAAACACACTTATTTTAGTTGAACAAGTCATAATTCACATCCAACAGTCATTTAGAGTCAAAAGATTAAAAGTTAAAATTTCATCCATGTTGACCATTTTGGGAAAGTTCGACAGGTCCGGAGTCATCGTTTTTCATCAGAAAATTGATTTTTTGTAGTGTACCAAAAATGATTCAAAATGTCAATTGGATCGTGCCTCATGTTGAATAACCACTTTTGAAACCCTCACAGTGGCCAAAATTGTCATTTTTACAGAGCTTTGCTTACTCAAAAGCTTCCATTTTGACCAATTTCAGGCACCGAAAGGACTTTAAACACACTTATTTTAGTTGAACAAGTCAAAATTCACATCCAAAAGGCATTTAGAGTCAAAAGATTAAAAGTTAAAATGTCATCCATGTTGACCATTTTGGGAAAGTTCGACAGGTCCGGAGTCATCGTTTTTCATCAGAAAATTGATTTTTTGGAGTGTACCAAAAATGATTCAAAATGTCAACTGGATTGTCCCTCATGTTGAATAACCACTTTTGAAACCCTCACAGTGACCAAAATTGCCATTTTTACAGAGTTTTGCTTACTCAAAAGCTTCCATTTTGAGCAATTTAACTCACCGAAATGACTTTAAACACACTTATTTTAGTTGAACAAGTCATAATTCACATCCAACAGTCATTTAGAGTCAAAAGAGTAAAAGTTAAAATTTCATCCATGTTGACCATTTTGGGAAAGCTCGTCAGGTCCAGAGTCATCGTTTTTTCAGATAATTGATATTTTTGGAGTGTACCAAAAATGATTCAAAATGTCAATTGGATCGTGCCTCATGTTGAATAACCACTTTTGAAACCCTCACAGTGACCAAAATTGCCATTTTTACAGAGCTTTGCTTACTCAAAAGCTTCCATTTTGACCAATATCAGGCTCCGAAATGACTTTAAACACACTTTTTTTAGTTGAACAAGTCATAATTCACATCCAACAGTCATTTAGAGTCAAAAGAGTAAAAGTTAAAATTTCATCCATGTTGACCATTTTGGGAAATTCGACAGGTCCGCAGTCATCGTTTTTCATCAGAAAATTGATTTTTTGGAGTGTACCAAAAATGATTCAAAATGTCAATTGGATCGTGCCTCATGTTGAATAACCACTTTTGAAACCCTCACAGTGGCCAAAATTGTCATTTTTACAGAGCATTGCTTACTCAAAAGATTCCATTTTGAACAATTTCAGGCACCGAAAGGACTTTAAACACACTTATTTTAGTTGAACAAGTCATAATTCACATCCAACAGTCATTTAGAGTCAAAAGAGTAAAAGTTAAAATTTCATCCATGTTGACCATTTTGGGAAATTCGACAGGTCCAGAGTCATCGTTTTTCATTAGAAAATTGATTTTTTGGAGTGTACCAAAAATGATTCAAAATGTCAATTTGATCGTGCCTCATGTTGAATAACCACTTTTGAAACCCTCACAGTGGCCAAAATTGTCATTTTTACAGAGCTTTGCTTACTCAAAAGCTTCCATTTTGACCAATTTCAGGCACCGAAAGGACTTTAAAAACACTTATTTTAGTTGAACAAGTCAAAATTCACATCCAACAGGCATTTAGAGTCAAAAGATTAAAAGTTAAAATTTCATCCATGTTGACCATTTTGGGAAAGTTCGACAGGTCCGGAGTCATCGTTTTTCATCAGAAAATTGATTTTTTGGAGTGTACCAAAAATGATTCAAAATGTCAATTGGATCGTGCCTCATGTTGAATAACTGCTTTTGAAACCCTCACAGTGACCAAAACTGCCATTTTTACAGAGCTTTGCTTACTTAAAAGCTTCCATTTTGACCAATTTCAGGCACCGAAATGACTTTAAACACACTTATTTTAGTTAAACAAGTCAAAATTCTCATCCAACAGGCATTTAGAGTCAAAAGATTAAAAGTAAAAATTTCATCCATATTGACCATTTTGGGAAAGTTCGACAGGTCCGGAGTCATCGTTTTTCATCAGAAAATTGATTTTTAGTAGTGTACCAAAAATGATTCAAAATGTCAATTGGATCGTGCCTCATGTTGAATATCCACTTTTGAAACCCTCACAGTGGCCAAAATTGTCATTTTTACAGAGCTTTGCTTACTCAAAAGCTTCCATTTTGACCAATTTCATCAGGCACCGAAAGGACTTTAAACACACTTATTTTAGTTGAACAAGTCAAAATTCTCATCCAACAGGCATTTAGAGTCAAAAGATTAAAAGTTAAAATTTCATCCATATTGACCATTTTGGGAAAGTTCGACAGGTCCGGAGTCATCGTTTTTCATAGGAAAATCGATTTTTTCGAGTGTACCAAAAATGATTCAAAATGTCAACTGGATTGTCCCTCATGTTGAATAACCACTTTTGAAACCCTCACAGTGACCAAAATTGCCATTTTTACAGAGTTTTGCTTGCTCAAAAGCTTCCATTTTGAGCAATTTAACTCACCGAAATGACTTTAAACACACTTATTTTAGTTGAACAAGTCATAATTCACATCCAACAGTCATTTAGAGTCAAAAGATTAAAAGTTAAAATTTCATCCATGTTGACCATTTTGGGAAAGTTCGACAGGTCCGGAGTCATCGTTTTTCATCAGAAAATTGATTTTTTGTAGTGTACCAAAAATGATTCAAAATGTCAATTGGATCGTGCCTCATGTTGAATATCCACTTTTGAAACCCTCACAGTGGCCAAAATTGTCATTTTTACAGAGCTTTGCTTACTCAAAAGCTTCCATTTTGACCAATTTCAGGCACCGAAAGGACTTTAAACACACTTATTTTAGTTGAACAAGTAAAAATTCACATCCAACAGGCATTTAGAGTCAAAAGATTAAAAGTTAAAATTTCATCCATGTTGACCATTTTGGGAAAGTTCGACAGGTCCGGAGTCATCGTTTTTCATCGGAAAATCGATTTTTTGGAGTGTACCAAAAATGATTCAAAATGTCAACTGGATCGTGCCTCATGTTGAATAACCACTTTTGAAACCCTCACAATGACCAAAATTGCCATTTTTACAGTTTTGCTTACTCAAAAGCTTCCATTTTGACCAATTTCAGGCACTGAAAGGACTTTAAACACACTTATTTTAGTTGAACAAGTCAAAATTCACATCCTACGGGCATTTAGAGTCAACAGATTAAAAGTTAAAATTTCATCATGTTGACCATTTTGGGAAAGTTCGACAGGTCCGGAGTCATCGTTTTTCATCAGAAAATTGATTTTTTGGAGTGTTCCAAAAATGATTCAAAATGTCAATTGGATCGTGCCTCATGTTGAATAACCACTTTTGAAACCCTCACAGTGGCCAAAATTTTCATTTTTACAGAGCTTTGCTTACTCAAAAGCTTCCATTTTGACCAATTTCAGGCACCGAAAGGACTTTAAACACACTTATTTTAGTTGAACAAGTCAAAATTCACATCCAACAGGCATTTAGAGTCAAAAGATTAAAAGTTAAAATTTCATCCATGTTGACCATTTTGGGAAAGTTCGACAGGTCCGGAGTCATCGTTTTTCATCAGAAAATTGATTTTTTGGAGTGTACCAAAAATGATTCTAAATGTCAATTGGATCGTGCCTCATGTTGAATATCCACTTTTGAAACCCTCACAGTGACCAAAATTGCCATTTTTACAGAGTTTTGCTTGCTCAAAAGCTTCCATTTTGAGCAATTTCAGGCACCGAAATGATTTTAAACACACTTATTTTAGTTGAACAAGTCATAATTCACATCCAACAGTCATTTAGAGTCTAAAGATTAAATGTTAAAATTTCATCCATATTGACCATTTTGGGAAAGTTCGACAGGTCAGGAGTCATCGTTTTTCATCAGAAAATTGATTTTTTGGAGTGTACCAAAAATGATTCAAAATGTCAATTGGATCGTGCCTCATGTTGAATATCCACTTTTGAAACCCTCACAGTGGCCAAAATTGTCATTTTTACAGAGCTTTGCTTACTCAAAAGCTTCCATTTTGACCAATTTCAGGCACCGAAAGGACTTTAAACACACTTATTTTAGTTGAACAAGTCAAAATTCACATCCAACGGGCATTTAGAGTCAACAGATTAAAAGTTAAAATTTCATCCATGTTGACCATTTTGGGAAAGTTCGACAAGTACGGAGTCATCGTTTTTCATCGGAAAATTGATTTTTTGGAGTGTACCAAAAATGATTCAAAATGTCAATTGGATCGTGCCTCATGTTGAATAACCACTTTTGAAACCCTCACAGTGACCAAAATTGCCATTTTTACAGAGCTTTGCTTACTCAAAAGCTTCCATTTTGACCAATATCAGGCTCCGAAATGACTTTAAACACACTTTTTTTAGTTGAACAAGTCATAATTCACATCCAACAGTCATTTAGAGTCAAAAGAGTAAAAGTTAAAATTTCATCCATGTTGACCATTTTGGGAAATTCGACAGGTCCGGAGTCATCGTTTTTCATCAGAAAATTGATTTTTTGGAGTGTACCAAAAATGATTCAAAATGTCAATTGGATCGTGCCTCATGTTGAATAACCACTTTTGAAACCCTCACAGTGGCCAAAATTGTCATTTTTACAGAGCATTGCTTACTCAAAAGATTCCATTTTGAACAATTTCAGGCACCGAAAGGACTTTAAACACACTTATTTTAGTTGAACAAGTCATAATTCACATCCAACAGTCGTTTAGAGTCAAAAGATTAAAAGTTAAAATGTCATCCATGTTGACCATTTTTGGAACGTTCGACAGGTCTGGAGTCATCGTTTTTCATCAGAAAATTGATTTTTTGGAGTTTACCAAAAATGATTCAAAATGTCAATTGGATCGTGCCTCATGTTGAATAACCACTTTTGAAACCCTCACAGTGGCCAAAATTGTCATTTTTACAGAGCTTTGCTTACTCAAAAGCTTCCATTTTGACCAATTTCAGGCACCGAAAGGACTTTAAACACACCTATTTTAGTTGAACAAGTCAAAATTCACATCCAATAGGAATTTAGAGTCAAAAGATTAAAAGTTAAAATTTCATCCATGTTGACCATTTTGGAAAAGTTCGACAGGTCCGGAGTCATCGTTTTTCATCAGAAAATTGATTTTTTCGGAGTGTACCAAAAATGATTCAAAATGTCAACTGGATTGTCCCTCATGTTCAATAACCACTTTTGAAACCCTCACAGTGACCAAAATTGGCATTTTTACAGAGTTTTGCTTACTCAAAAGCTTCCATTTTGAGCAATTTAAGTCACCGAAATGACTTTAAACACACTTATTTTAGTTGAACAAGTCATAATTCACACCCAACAGTCATTTAGAGTCAAAAGATTAAAAGTTAAAATTTCATCCATGTTGACCATTTTGGGAAAGGTCGACAGGTCCGGAGTCATCGTTTTTCATCAGAAAATTGATTTTTTGGAGTGTACCAGAAATGATTCAAAATGTCAATTGGATCGTGCCTCATGTTGAATAACCGCTTTTGAAACCCTCACAGTGACCAAAATTGCCATTTTTACAGACCTTTGCTTACTTAAAAGCTTCCATTTTGACCAATTTCAGGCATCGAAATGACTTTAAACACACTAATTTTAGTTGAACAAGTCAAAATTCACATCCAATAGGCATTTAGAGTCAAAAGATTAAAAGTTAAAATTTCATCCATGTTGACCATTTTGGG
This sequence comes from Lissotriton helveticus, assembly GCF_964261635.1. Lineage (NCBI taxonomy): Eukaryota > Metazoa > Chordata > Amphibia > Caudata > Salamandridae > Lissotriton > Lissotriton helveticus. Next base: position 342,290,256 of record NC_136072.1, read on the forward strand.
AAAGTTCGACAGGTCCGGAGTCATCGTTTTTCATCAGAAAATTGATTTTTTGTAGTGTACCAAAAATGATTCAAAATGTCAATTGGATCGTGCCTCATGTTGAATATCCACTTTTGAAACCATCACAGTGGCCAAAATTGACATTTTTACAGAGCTTTGCTTACTCAAAAGCTTCCATTTTGACCAATTTCAGGCTCCGAAAGGACTTTAAACACACTTATTTTAGTTGAACAAGTCAAAATTCACATCCAACAGGCATTTAGAGTCAAAAGATTAAAAGTTAAAATTTCATCCATGTTGACCATTTTGGGAAAGTTTGACAGGTCCGGAGTCATCGTTTTTCATAGGAAAATCGATTTTTTCGAGTGTACCAAAAATGATTCAAAATTTCAACTGGATTGTCCCTCATGTTGAATAACCACTTTTGAAACCCTCACAGTGACCAAAATTGCCATTTTTACAGAGTTTTTCTTACTCAAAAGCTTCCATTTTGAGCAATTTAAGTCACCGAAATGACTTTAAACACACTTATTTTAGTTGAACAAGTCATAATTCACACCCAACAGTCATTTAGAGTCAAAAGATTAAAAGTTAAAATTTCATCCATGTTGACCATTTTGGGAAAGGTCGACAGGTCCGGAGTCATCGTTTTTCATCAGAAAATTGATTTTTTGGAGTGTACCAGAAATGATTCAAAATGTCAATTGGATCGTGCCTCATGTTGAATAACCGCTTTTGAAACCCTCACAGTGACCAAAATTGCCATTTTTACAGACCTTTGCTTACTTAAAAGCTTCCATTTTGACCAATTTCAGGCATCGAAATGACTTTAAACACACGTATTTTAGTTGAACAAGTCAAAATTCACATCCAATAGGCATTTAGAGTCTAAAGATTAAATGTTAAAATTTCATCCATATTGACCATTTTGGGAAAGTTCGACAGGTCAGGACTCATCGTTTTTCATCAGAAAATTGATTTTTTGGAGTGTACCAAAAATGATTCAAAATGTCAATTGGATTGTGCCTCATGTTGAATAACTGCTTTTGAAACCCTCACAGTGACCAAAACTGCCATTTTTACAGAGCTTTGCTTACTTAAAAGCTTCCATTTTGACCAATTTCAGGCACCGAAATGACTTTAAACACACTTATTTTAGTTGAACAAGTCAAAATTCTCATCCAACAGGCATTTAGAGTCAAAAGATTAAAAGTTAAAATTTCATCCATATTGACCATTTTGGGAAAGTTCGACAGGTCCGGAGTCATCGTTTTTCATAGGAAAATCGATTTTTTCGAGTGTACCAAAAATGATTCAAAATTTCAACTGGATTGTCCCTCATGTTGAATAACCACTTTTGAAACCCTCACAGTGACCAAAATTGCCATTTTTACAGAGTTTTTCTTACTCAAAAGCTTCCATTTTGAGCAATTTAAGTCACCGAAATGACTTTAAACACACTTATTTTAGTTGAACAAGTCATAATTCACACCCAACAGTCATTTAGAGTCAAAAGATTAAAAGTTAAAATTTCATCCATGTTGACCATTTTGGGAAAGGTCGACAGGTCCGGAGTCATCGTTTTTCATCAGAAAATTGATTTTTTGGAGTGTACCAGAAATGATTCAAAATGTCAATTGGATCGTGCCTCATGTTGAATAACCGCTTTTGAAACCCTCACAGTGACCAAAATTGCCATTTTTACAGACCTTTGCTTACTTAAAAGCTTCCATTTTGACCAATTTCAGGCATCGAAATGACTTTAAACACACGTATTTTAGTTGAACAAGTCAAAATTCACATCCAATAGGCATTTAGAGTCTAAAGATTAAATGTTAAAATTTCATCCATATTGACCATTTTGGGAAAGTTCGACAGGTCAGGACTCATCGTTTTTCATCAGAAAATGGATTTTTTGTAGTGTACCAAAAATGATTCAAAATGTCAATTGGATCGTGCCTCATGTTGAATATCCACTTTTGAAACCCTCACAGTGGCCAAAATTGTCATTTTTACAGAGCTTTGCTTACTCAAAAGCTTCCATTTTGACCAATTTCAGGCACCGAAAGGACTTTAAACACACTTATTTTAGTTGAACAAGTAAAAATTCACATCCAACAGGCATTTAGAGTCAAAAGATTAAAAGTTAAAATTTCATCCATGTTGACCATTTTGGGAAAGTTCGACAGGTCCGGAGTCATCGTTTTTCATCGGAAAATCGATTTTTTGGAGTGTACCAAAAATGATTCAAAATGTCAACTGGATTGTGCCTCATGTTGAATAACCACTTTTGAAACCCTCACAATGACCAAAATTGGCATTTTTACAGTTTTGCTTACTCAAAAGCTTCCATTTTGACCAATTTCAGGCACTGAAAGGACTTTAAACACACTTATTTTAGTTGAACAAGTCAAAATTCACATCCAACGGGCATTTAGAGTCAACAGATTAAAAGTTAAAATTTCATCATGTTGACCATTTTGGGAAAGTTCGACAGGTCCGGAGTCATCGTTTTTCATCAGAAAATTGATTTTTTGGAGTGTTCCAAAAATGATTCAAAATGTCAATTGGATCGTGCCTCATGTTGAATAACCACTTTTGAAACCCTCACAGTGGCCAAAATTGTCATTTTTACAGAGCTTTGCTTACTCAAAAGCTTCCATTTTGACCAATTTCAGGCACCGAAAGGACTTTAAACACACTTATTTTAGTTGAACAAGTCAAAATTCACATCCAACAGGCATTTAGAGTCAAAAGATTAAAAGTTAAAATTTCATCCATGTTGACCATTTTGGGAAAGTTCGACAGGTCCGGAGTCATCGTTTTTCATCAGAAAATTGATTTTTTGGAGTGTACCAAAAATGATTCTAAATGTCAATTGGATCGTGCCTCATGTTGAATATCCACTTTTGAAACCCTCACAGTGACCAAAATTGCCATTTTTACAGAGTTTTGCTTGCTCAAAAGCTTCCATTTTGAGCAATTTCAGGCACCGAAATGATTTTAAACACACTTATTTTAGTTGAACAAGTCATAATTCACATCCAACAGTCATTTAGAGTCTAAAGATTAAATGTTAAAATTTCATCCATATTGACCATTTTGGGAAAGTTCGACAGGTCAGGAGTCATCGTTTTTCATCAGAAAATTGATTTTTTGGAGTGTACCAAAAATGATTCAAAATGTCAATTGGATCGTGCCTCATGTTGAATATCCACTTTTGAAACCCTCACAGTGGCCAAAATTGTCATTTTTACAGAGCTTTGCTTACTCAAAAGCTTCCATTTTGACCAATTTCAGGCACCGAAAGGACTTTAAACACACTTATTTTAGTTGAACAAGTCAAAATTCACATCCAACGGGCATTTAGAGTCAACAGATTAAAAGTTAAAATTTCATCATGTTGACCATTTTGGGAAAGTTCGACAGGGTCCGGAGTCATCGTTTTTCATCAGAAAATTGATTTTTTGGAGTGTACCAAAAATGATTCAAAATGTCAATTGGATCGTGCCTCATGTTGAATAACCACTTTTGAAACCCTCACAGTGACCAAAATTGCCATTTTTACAGAGCTTTGCTTACTCAAAAGCTTCCATTTTGACCAATATCAGGCTCCGAAATGACTTTAAACACACTTTTTTTAGTTGAACAAGTCATAATTCACATCCAACAGTCATTTAGAGTCAAAAGAGTAAAAGTTAAAATTTCATCCATGTTGACCATTTTGGGAAATTCGACAGGTCCGGAGTCATCGTTTTTCATCAGAAAATTGATTTTTTGGAGTGTACCAAAAATGATTCAAAATGTCAATTGGATCGTGCCTCATGTTGAATAACCACTTTTGAAACCCTCACAGTGGCCAAAATTGTCATTTTTACAGAGCATTGCTTACTCAAAAGATTCCATTTTGAACAATTTCAGGCACCGAAAGGACTTTAAACACACTTATTTTAGTTGAACAAGTCATAATTCACATGCAACAGTCGTTTAGAGTCAAAAGATTAAAAGTTAAAATGTCATCCATGTTGACCATTTTTGGAACGTTCGACAGGTCTGGAGTCATCGTTTTTCATCAGAAAATTGATTTTTGGGAGTTTACCAAAAATGATTCAAAATGTCAATTGGATCGTGCCTCATGTTGAATAACCACTTTTGAAACCCTCACAGTGGCCAAAATTGTCATTTTTACAGAGCTTTGCTTACTCAAAAGCTTCCATTTTGACCAATTTCAGGCACCGAAAGGACTTTAAACACACCTATTTTAGTTGAACAAGTCAAAATTCACATCCAATAGGCATTTAGAGTCAAAAGATTAAAAGTTAAAATTTCATCCATGTTGACCATTTTGGAAAAGTTCGACAGGTCCGGAGTCATCGTTTTTCATCAGAAAATTGATTTTTTGGAGTGTACCAAAAATGATTCAAAATGTCAACTGGATTGTCCCTCATGTTGAATAACCACTTTTGAAACCCTCACAGTGACCAAAATTGGCATTTTTACAGAGTTTTGCTTACTCAAAAGCTTCCATTTTGAGCAATTTAAGTCACCGAAATGACTTTAAACACACTTATTTTAGTTGAACAAGTCATAATTCACACCCAACAGTCATTTAGAGTCAAAAGATTAAAAGTTAAAATTTCATCCATGTTGACCATTTTGGGAAAGGTCGACAGGTCCGGAGTCATCGTTTTTCATCAGAAAATTGATTTTTTGGAGTGTACCAGAAATGATTCAAAATGTCAATTGGATCGTGCCTCATGTTGAATAACCGCTTTTGAAACCCTCACAGTGACCAAAATTGCCATTTTTACAGACCTTTGCTTACTTAAAAGCTTCCATTTTGACCAATTTCAGGCATCGAAATGACTTTAAACACACGTATTTTAGTTGAACAAGTCAAAATTCACATCCAATAGGCATTTAGAGTCAAAAGATTAAAAGTTAAAATTTCATCCATGTTGACCATTTTGGGAAAGTTCGACAGGTCCGGAGTCATCGTTTTTCATCAGAAAATTGATTTTTTGTAGTGTACCAAAAATGATTCAAAATGTCAATTGGATCGTGCCTCATGTTGAATATCCACTTTTGAAACCCTCACAGTGGCCAAAATTGACATTTTTACAGAGCTTTGCTTACTCAAAAGCTTCCATTTTGACCAATTTCAGGCTCCGAAAGGACTTTAAACACACTTATTTTAGTTGAACAAGTCAAAATTCACATCCAACAGGCATTTAGAGTCAAAAGATTAAAAGTTAAAATTTCATCCATGTTGACCATTTTGGGAAAGTTTGACAGGTCCGGAGTCATCGTTTTTCATAGGAAAATCGATTTTTTCGAGTGTACCAAAAATGATTCAAAATGTCAACTGGATTGTCCCTCATGTTGAATAACCACTTTTGAAACCCTCACAGTGACCAAAATTGCCATTTTTACAGAGTTTTTCTTACTCAAAAGCTTCCATTTTGAGCAATTTAAGTCACCGAAATGACTTTAAACACACTTATTTTAGTTGAACAAGTCATAATTCACATCCAACAGTCATTTAGGGTCAAAAAATTAAAAGTTAAAATTTCATCCATGTTCACCATTTTGGAAAAGTTCGACAGGTCCAGAGCCATCGTTTTTCATCAGAAAATTTATTTTTTGGAGTGTACCAAAAATGATTCAAAATGTCAATTGGATCGTGCCTCAGAATAACCACTTTTGAAACCCTCACAGTGGCCAAAATTGCCATTTTTACAGAGTTTTTCTTACTCAAAAGCTTCCATTTTGAGCAATTTAAGTCACCGAAATGACTTTAAACACACTTATTTTAGTTGAACAAGTCATAATTCACATCCAACAGTCATTTAGAGTCTAAAGATTAAATGTTAAAATTTCATCCATATTGACCATTTTGGGAAAGTTCGACAGGTCAGGAGTCATCGTTTTTCATCAGAAAATTGATTTTTTGGAGTGTACCAAAAATGATTCAAAATGTCAATTGGATTGTGCCTCATGTTGAATAACTGCTTTTGAAACCCTCACAGTGACCAAAACTGCCATTTTTACAGAGCTTTGCTTACTTAAAAGCTTCCATTTTGACCAATTTCAGGCACCGAAATGACTTTAAACACACTTATTTTAGTTGAACAAGTCAAAATTCTCATCCAACAGGCATTTAGAGTCAAAAGATTAAAAGTTAAAATTTCATCCATATTGACCATTTTGGGAAAGTTCGACAGGTCCGGAGTCATCGTTTTTCATAGGAAAATCGATTTTTTCGAGTGTACCAAAAATGATTCAAAATGTGAACTGGATTGTCCCTCATGTTGAATAACCACTTTTGAAACCCTCACAGTGACCAAAATTGCCATTTTTACAGAGTTTTGCTTGCTCAAAAGCTTCCATTTTGAGCAATTTAACTCACCGAAATGACTTTAAACACACTTATTTTAGTTGAACAAGTCATAATTCACATCCAACAGTCATTTAGAGTCAAAAGATTAAAAGTTAAAATTTCATCCATGTTGACCATTTTGGGAAAGTTCGACAGGTCCGGAGTCATCGTTTTTCATCAGAAAATGGATTTTTTGTAGTGTACCAAAAATGATTCAAAATGTCAATTGGATCGTGCCTCATGTTGAATATCCACTTTTGAAACCCTCACAGTGGCCAAAATTGTCATTTTTACAGAGCTTTGCTTACTCAAAAGCTTCCATTTTGACCAATTTCAGGCACCGAAAGGACTTTAAACACACTTATTTTAGTTGAACAAGTAAAAATTCACATCCAACAGGCATTTAGAGTCAAAAGATTAAAAGTTAAAATTTCATCCATGTTGACCATTTTGGGAAAGTTCGACAGGTCCGGAGTCATCGTTTTTCATCGGAAAATCGATTTTTTGGAGTGTACCAAAAATGATTCAAAATGTCAACTGGATCGTGCCTCATGTTGAATAACCACTTTTGAAACCCTCACAATGACCAAAATTGCCATTTTTACAGTTTTGCTTACTCAAAAGCTTCCATTTTGACCAATTTCAGGCACTGAAAGGACTTTAAACACACTTATTTTAGTTGAACAAGTCAAAATTCACATCCAACGGGCATTTAGAGTCAACAGATTAAAAGTTAAAATTTCATCATGTTGACCATTTTGGGAAAGTTCGACAGGTCCGGAGTCATCGTTTTTCATCAGAAAATTGATTTTTTGGAGTGTTCCAAAAATGATTCAAAATGTCAATTGGATCGTGCCTCATGTTGAATAACCACTTTTGAAACCCTCACAGTGACCAAAATTGCCATTTTTACAGAGTTTTGCTTGCTCAAAAGCTTCCATTTTGAGCAATTTCAGGCACCGAAATGATTTTAAACACACTTATTTTAGTTGAACAAGTCATAATTCACATCCAACAGTCATTTAGAGTCTAAAGATTAAATGTTAAAATTTCATCCATATTGACCATTTTGGGAAAGTTCGACAGGTCAGGAGTCATCGTTTTTCATCAGAAAATTGATTTTTTGGAGTGTACCAAAAATGATTCAAAATGTCAATTGGATCGTGCCTCATGTTGAATATCCACTTTTGAAACCCTCACAGTGGCCAAAATTGTCATTTTTACAGAGCTTTGCTTACTCAAAAGCTTCCATTTTGACCAATTTCAGGCACCGAAAGGACTTTAAACACACTTATTTTAGTTGAACAAGTCAAAATTCACATCCAACGGGCATTTAGAGTCAACAGATTAAAAGTTAAAATGTCATCATGTTGACCATTTTGGGAAAGTTCGACAGGTCCGGAGTCATCGTTTTTCATCAGAAAATTGATTTTTTGGAGTGTACCAAAAATGATTCTAAATGTCAATTGGATCGTGCCTCATGTTGAATATCCACTGTTGAAATCCTCACAGTGACCAAAATTGCAATTTTTACAGAGTTTTGCTTACTCAAAAGCTTCCATTTTGAGCAATTTCAGGCACCGAAATGACTTTAAACACACTTATTTTAGTTGAACAAGTCATAATTCACATCCAACAGTCATTTAGAGTCTAAAGATTAAATGTTAAAATTTCATCCATATTGACCATTTTGGGAAAGTTCGACAGGTCGGGAGTCATCGTTTTTCATCAGAAAATTGATTTTTTGGAGTGTACCAAAAATGATTCAAAATGTCAATTGGATCGTGCCTCATGTTGAATAACTGCTTTTGAAACCCTCACAGTGACCAAAACTGCCATTTTTACAGAGCTTTGCTTACTTAAAAGCTTCCATTTTGACCAATTTCAGGCACCGAAATGACTTTAAACACACTTATTTTAGTTGAACAAGTCAAAATTCTCATCCAACAGGCATTTAGAGTCAAAAGATTAAAAGTTAAAATTTCATCCATATTGACCATTTTGGGAAAGTTCGACAGGTCCGGAGTCATCGTTTTTCATAGGAAAATCGATTTTTTCGAGTGTACCAAAAATGATTCAAAATGTCAACTGGATCGTGCCTCATGTTGAAAACCACTTTTGAAACCCTCACAATGACCAAAATTGCCATTTTTACAGTTTTGCTTACTCAAAAGCTTCCATTTTGACCAATTTCAGGCACTGAAAGGACTTTAAACACACTTATTTTAGTTGAACAAGTCAAAATTCACATCCAACGGGCATTTAGAGTCAACAGATTAAAAGTTAAAATTTCATCATGTTGACCATTTTGGGAAAGTTCGACAGGTCCGGAGTCATCGTTTTTCATCAGAAAATTGATTTTTTGGAGTGTTCCAAAAATGATTCAAAATGTCAATTGGATCGTGCCTCATGTTGAATAACCACTTTTGAAACCCTCACAGTGGCCAAAATTGTCATTTTTACAGAGCTTTGCTTACTCAAAAGCTTCCATTTTGACCAATTTCAGGCACCGAAAGGACTTTAAACACACTTATTTTAGTTGAACAAGTCAAAATTCACATCCAACAGGCATTTAGAGTCAAAAGATTAAAAGTTAAAATTTCATCCATGTTGACCATTTTGGGAAAGTTCGACAGGTCCGGAGTCATCGTTTTTCATCAGAAAATTGATTTTTTGGAGTGTACCAAAAATGATTCTAAATGTCAATTGGATCGTGCCTCATGATGAATATCCACTTTTGAAACCCTCACAGTGACCAAAATTGCCATTTTTACAGAGTTTTGCTTGCTCAAAAGCTTCCATTTTGAGCAATTTCAGGCACCGAAATGATTTTAAACACACTTATTTTAGTTGAACAAGTCATAATTCACATCCAACAGTCATTTAGAGTCTAAAGATTAAATGTTAAAATTTCATCCATATTGACCATTTTGGGAAAGTTCGACAGGTCAGGAGTCATCGTTTTTCATCAGAAAATTGATTTTTTGGAGTGTACCAAAAATGATTCAAAATGTCAATTGGATCGTGCCTCATGTTGAATAACCACTTTTGAAACCCTCACAGTGGCCAAAATTGTCATTTTTACAGAGCTTTGCTTACTCAAAAGCTTCCATTTTGACTAATTTCAGGCACCGAAAGGACTTTAAACACACTTATTTTAGTTGAACAAGTCAAAATTCACATCCAACAGGCATTTAGAGTCAAAAGATTAAAAGTTAAAATTTCATCCATGTTGACCATTTTGGGAAAGTTCGACAGGTCCGGAGTCATCGTTTTTCATCAGAAAATTGATTTTTTGGAGTGTACCAAAAATGATTCTAAATGTCAATTGGATCGTGCCTCATGTTGAATATCCACTTTTGAAACCCTCACAGTGACCAAAATTGCCATTTTTACAGAGTTTTGCTTACTCAAAAGCTTCCATTTTGAGCAATTTCAGGCACCGAAATGATTTTAAACACACTTATTTTAGTTGAACAAGTCATAATTCACATCCAACAGTCATTTAGAGTCTAAAGATTAAATGTTAAAATTTCATCCATATTGACCATTTTGGGAAAGTTCGACAGGTCAGGAGTCATCGTTTTTCATCAGAAAATTGATTTTTTGGAGTGTACCAAAAATGATTCAAAATGTCAATTGGATCGTGCCTCATGTTGAATATCCACTTTTGAAACCCTCACAGTGGCCAAAATTGTCATTTTTACAGAGCTTTGCTTACTCAAAAGCTTCCATTTTGACCAATTTCAGGCACCGAAAGGACTTTAAACACACTTATTTTAGTTGAACAAGTCAAAATTCACATCCAATGGGCATTTAGAGTCAACAGATTAAAAGTTAAAATTTCATCCATGTTGACCATTTTGGGAAAGTTCGACAAGTACGGAGTCATCGTTTTTCATCGGAAAATTGATTTTTTGGAGTGTACCAAAAATGATTCAAAATGTCAATTGGATCGTGCCTCATGTTGAATAACCACTTTTGAAACCCTCACAGTGACCAAAATTGCCATTTTTACAGAGCTTTGCTTACTCAAAAGCTTCCATTTTGACCAATATCAGGCTCCGAAATGACTTTAAACACACTTTTTTTAGTTGAACAAGTCATAATTCACATCCAACAGTCATTTAGAGTCAAAAGAGTAAAAGTTAAAATTTCATCCATGTTGACCATTTTGGGAAATTCGACAGGTCCGGAGTCATCGTTTTTCATCAGAAAATTGATTTTTTGGAGTGTACCAAAAATGATTCAAAATGTCAATTGGATCGTGCCTCATGTTGAATAACCACTTTTGAAACCCTCACAGTGGCCAAAATTGTCATTTTTACAGAGCATTGCTTACTCAAAAGATTCCATTTTGAACAATTTCAGGCACCGAAAGGACTTTAAACACACTTATTTTAGTTGAACAAGTCATAATTCACATCCAACAGTCGTTTAGAGTCAAAAGATTAAAAGTTAAAATTTCATCCATGTTGACCATTTTTGGAACGTTCGACAGGTCCGGAGTCATCGTTTTTCATCAGAAAATTGATTTTTTGGAGTTTACCAAAAATGATTCAAAATGTCAATTGGATCGTGCCTCATGTTGAATAACCACTTTTGGAACCCTCACAGTGGCCAAAATTGTCATTTTTACAGAGCTTTGCTTACTCAAAAGCTTCCATTTTGACCAATTTCAGGCACCGAAAGGACTTTAAACACACTTATTTTAGTTGAACAAGTCAAAATTCACATCCAATAGGCATTTAGAGTCAAAAGATTAAAAGTTAAAATTTCATCCATGTTGACCATTTTGGAAAAGTTCGACAGGTCCGGAGTCATCGTTTTTCATCAGAAAATTGATTTTTTGGAGTGTACCAAAAATGATTCAAAATGTCAACTGGATTGTCCCTCATGTTGAATAACCACTTTTGAAACCCTCACAGTGACCAAAATTGGCATTTTTACAGAGTTTTGCTTACTCAAAAGCTTCCATTTTGAGCAATTTAAGTCACCGAAATGACTTTAAACACACTTATTTTAGTTGAACAAGTCATAATTCACACCCAACAGTCATTTAGAGTCAAAAGATTAAAAGTTAAAATTTCATCCATGTTGACCATTTTGGGAAAGGTCGACAGGTCCGGAGTCATCGTTTTTCATCAGAAAATTGATTTTTTGGAGTGTACCAGAAATGATTCAAAATGTCAATTGGATCGTGCCTCATGTTGAATAACCGCTTTTGAAACCCTCACAGTGACCAAAATTGCCATTTTTACAGACCTTTGCTTACTTAAAAGCTTCCATTTTGACCAATTTCAGGCATCGAAATGACTTTAAACACACTTATTTTAGTTGAACAAGTCAAAATTCACATCCAATAGGCATTTAGAGTCAAAAGATTAAAAGTTAAAATTTCATCCATGTTGACCATTTTGGGAAAGTTCGACAGGTCCGGAGTCATCGTTTTTCATCAGAAAATTGATTTTTTGTAGTGTACCAAAAATGATTCAAAATGTCAATTGGATCGTGCCTCATGTTGAATATCCACTTTTGAAACCCTCACAGTGGCCAAAATTGACATTTTTACAGAGCTTTGCTTACTCAAAAGCTTCCATTTTGACCAATTTCAGGCTCTGAAAGGACTTTAAACACACTTATTTTAGTTGAACAAGTCAAAATTCACATCCAACAGGCCTTTAGAGTCAAAAGATTAAAAGTTAAAATTTCATCCATGTTGACCATTTTGGGAAAGTTTGACAGGTCCGGAGTCATCGTTTTTCATAGGAAAATCGATTTTTTCGAGTGTACCAAAAATGATTCAAAATGTCAACAGGATTGTCCCTCATGTTGAATAACCACTTTTGAAACCCTCACAGTGACCAAAATTGCCATTTTTACAGAGTTTTTCTTACTCAAAAGCTTCCATTTTGAGCAATTTAAGTCACCGAAATGACTTTAAACACACTTATTTTAGTTGAACAAGTCATAATTCACATCCAACAGTCATTTAGGGTCAAAAAATTAAAAGTTAAAATTTCATCCATGTTCACCATTTTGGAAAAGTTCGACAGGTCCAGAGTCATCGTTTTTCATCAGAAAATGTATTTTTTGGAGTGTACCAAAAATGATTCAAAATGTCAATTGGATCGTGCCTCATATTGAATAACCACTTTTGAAACCCTCACAGTGACCAAAATTGCCATTTTTACAGAGCTTTGCTTACTCAAAAGCTTCCATTTTGACCAATTTCAGGCACCAAAATGACTTTAAACACACTTTTTTTAGTTGAACAAGTCAAAATTCACATCCAACAGGCATTTAGAGTCAAAAGATTAAAAGTTAAAATTTCATCCATTTTGACCATTTTGGGAAAGTTCGACAGGTCCGGAGTCATCGTTTTTCATCAGAAAATTTATTTTTTGAAGTGTACCAAAAATGATTCAAAATGTCAATTGGATCTTGCCTCACGTTGAATAACCACTTTTGAAACCCTCACAGTGGCCAAAATTGTCATTTTTACAGAGCTTTGCTTATTCAAAAGCTTCCTTTTTGACCAATTTCAGGCACCGAGAGGACTGTAAACACACTTATTTTAGTTGAACAAGTCAAAATTCACATCCAACAGGCATTTAGAGTCAAAAGATTAAAAGTTAAAATTTCATCATGTTGACCATTTTGGGAAAGTTCGACAGGTCCGGAGTCATCGTTTTTCATCAGAAAATTGATTTTTTGGAGTGTACCAAAAATGATTCAAAATGTCAATTGGATCGTGCCTCATGTTGAATATCCACTTTTGAAACCCTCACAGTGGCCAAAATTGTCATTTTTACAGAGCTTTGCTTACTCAAAAGCTTCCATTTTGACCAATTTCATCAGGCACCGAAAGGACTTTAAACACACTTATTTTAGTTGAACAAGTCAAAATTCTCATCCAACAGGCATTTAGAGTCAAAAGATTAAAAGTTAAAATTTCATCCATATTGACCATTTTGGGAAAGTTCGACAGGTCCGGAGTCATCGTTTTTCATAGGAAAATCGATTTTTTCGAGTGTACCAAAAATGATTCAAAATGTCAACTGGATTGTCCCTCATGTTGAATAACCACTTTTGAAACCCTCACAGTGACCAAAATTGCCATTTTTACAGAGCTTTGCTTACTCAAAAGCTTCCATTTGGACCAATTTCAGGCACCAAAAGGACTTTAAACACACTTATTTTAGTTGAACAAGTCAAAATTCACATCCAACGGGCATTTAGAGTCAACAGATTAAAAGTTAAAATTTCATCCATGTTGACCATTTTGGGAAAGTTCGACAAGTACGGAGTCATCGTTTTTCATCGGAAAATTGATTTTTTGGAGTGTACCAAAAATGATTCAAAATGTCAATTGGATCGTGCCTCATGTTGAATAACCACTTTTGAAACCCTCACAGTGGCCAAAATTGTCATTTTTACAGAGCTTTGCTTACTCAAAAGCTTCCATTCTGACCAATTTCAGGCACCGAAAGGACTTTAAACACACTTATTTTAATTGAACAAGTCAAAATTACCATCCAACAGGCATTTAGAATCAAAAGATTAAAAGTTAAAATTTCATCCATGTTGACCATTTTGGGAAAGTTCGACAGGTCCGGAGTCATCGTTTTTCATCAGAAAATTGATTTTTTGGAGTGTACCAAAAATGATTCTAAATGTCAATTGGATCGTGCCTCATGTTGAATAACCACTTTTGAAACCCTCACAGTGACCAAAACTGCCATTTTTACAGAGCTTTGCTTACTTAAAAGCTTCCATTTTGACCAATTTCAGGCACCAAAATGACTTTAAACACACTTATTTTAGTTAAACAAGTCAAAATTCTCATCCAACAGGCATTTAGAGTCAAAAGATTAAAAGTTAAAATTTCATCCATATTGACCATTTTGGGAAAGCTCGACAGGTCCGGAGTCATTGTTTTTTATCAGAAAATTGATTTTTTGTAGTGTACCAAAAATGATTCAAAATGTCAATTGGATCGTGCCTCATGTTGAATATCCACTTTTGAAACCCTCACAGTGGCCAAAATTGTCATTTTTACAGAGCTTTGCTTACTCAAAAGCTTCCATTTGGACCAATTTCAGGCACCAAAAGGACTTTAAACACACTTATTTTAGTTGAACAAGTCAAAATTCACATCCAACGGGCATTTAGAGTCAACAGATTAAAAGTTAAAATTTCATCCATGTTGACCATTTTGGGAAAGTTCGACAAGTACGGAGTCATCGTTTTTCATCGGAAAATTGATTTTTTGGAGTGTACCAAAAATGATTCAAAATGTCAATTGGATCGTGCCTCATGTTGAATAACCACTTTTGAAACCCTCACAGTGACCAAAATTGCCATTTTTACAGAGTTTTGCTTACTCAAAAGCTTCCATTTTGACCAATATCAGGCTCCGAAATGACTTTAAACACACTTTTTTTAGTTGAACAAGTCATAATTCACATCCAACAGTCATTTAGAGTCAAAAGAGTAAAAGTTAAAATTTCATCCATGTTGACCATTTTGGGAAATTCGACAGGTCCAGAGTCATCGTTTTTCATTAGAAAATTGATTTTTTGGAGTGTACCAAAAATGATTCAAAATGTCAATTGGATCGTGCCTCATGTTGAATAACCACTTTTGAAACCCTCACAGTGGCCAAAATTGTCATTTTTACAGAGCATTGCTTACTCAAAAGCTTCCATTTTGAACAATTTCAGGCACCGAAAGGACTTTAAACACACTTATTTTAGTTGAACAAGTCATAATTCACATCCAACAGTCGTTTAGAGTCAAAAGATTAAAAGTTAAAAATGTCATCCATGTTGACCATTTTTGGAACGTTCGACAGGTCCGGAGTCATCGTTTTTCATCAGAAAATTGATTTTTTGGAGTTTACCAAAAATGATTCAAAATGTCAATTGGATCGTGCCTCATGTTGAATAACCACTTTTGAAACCCTCACAGTGGCCAAAATTGTCATTTTTACAGAGCTTTGCTTACTCAAAAGCTTCCATTTTGACCAATTTCAGGCACCGAAAGGACTTTAAAAACACTTATTTTAGTTGAACAAGTCAAAATTCACATCCAACAGGCATTTAGAGTCAAAAGATTAAAAGTTAAAATTTCATCCATGTTGACCATTTTGGGAAAGTTCGACAGGTCCGGAGTCATCGTTTTTCATCAGAAAATTGATTTTTTGGAGTGTACCAAAAATGATTCAAAATGTCAATTGGATCGTGCCTCATATTGAATAACCACTTTTGAAACCCTCACAGTGACCAAAATTGCCATTTTTACAGAGCTTTGCTTACTCAAAAGCTTCCATTTTGACCAATTTCAGGCACCAAAATGACTTTAAACACACTTTTTTTAGTTGAACAAGTCAAAATTCACATCCAACAGGCATTTAGAGTCAAAAGATTAAAAGTTAAAATTTCATCCATGTTCACCATTTTGGAAAAGTTCGACAGGTCCAGAGTCATCGTTTTTCATCAGAAAATGTATTTTTTGGAGTGTACCAAAAATGATTCAAAATGTCAATTGGATCGTGCCTCATATTGAATAACCACTTTTGAAACCCTCACAGTGACCAAAATTGCCATTTTTACAGAGCTTTGCTTACTCAAAAGCTTCCATTTTGACCAATTTCAGGCACCAAAATGACTTTAAACACACTTATTTTAGTTGAACAAGTCAAAATTCACATCCAACAGGCATTTAGAGTCAAAAGATTAAAAGTTAAAATTTCATCATGTTGACCATTTTGGGAAAGTTCGACAGGTCCGGAGTCATCGTTTTTCATCAGAAAATTGATTTTTTGGAGTGTACCAAAAATGATTCAAAATGTCAATTGGATCGTGCCTCATGTTGAATAACCACTTTTGAAACCCTCACAGTGGCCAAAATTGTCATTTTTACAGAGCTTTGCTTACTCAAAAGCTTCCATTCTGACCAATTTCAGGCACCGAAAGGACTTTAAACACACTTATTTTAATTGAACAAGTCAAAATTACCATCCAACAGGCATTTAGAATCAAAAGATTAAAAGTTAAAATTTCATCCATGTTGACCATTTTGGGAAAGTTCGACAGGTCCGGAGTCATCGTTTTTCATCAGAAAATTGATTTTTTGGAGTGTACCAAAAATGATTCTAAATGTCAATTGGATCGTGCCTCATGTTGAATAACCACTTTTGAAACCCTCACAGTGACCAAAACTGCCATTTTTACAGAGCTTTGCTTACTTAAAAGCTTCCTTTTTGACCAATTTCAGGCACCAAAATGACTTTAAACACACTTATTTTAGTTAAACAAGTCAAAATTCTCATCCAACAGGCATTTAGAGTCAAAAGATTAAAAGTTAAAATTTCATCCATATTGACCATTTTGGGAAAGCTCGACAAGTACGGAGTCATCGTTTTTCATCGGAAAATTGATTTTTTGGAGTGTACCAAAAATGATTCAAAATGTCAATTGGATCGTGCCTCATGTTGAATAACCACTTTTGAAACCCTCACAGTGACCAAAATTGCCATTTTTACAGAGTTTTGCTTACTCAAAAGATTCAATTTTGACCAATATCAGGCTCCGAAATGACTTTAAACACACTTTTTTTAGTTGAACAAGTCATAATTCACATCCAACAGTCATTTAGAGTCAAAAGAGTAAAAGTTAAAATTTCATCCATGTTGACCATTTTGGGAAATTCGACAGGTCCAGAGTCATCGTTTTTCATTAGAAAATTGATTTTTTGGAGTGTACCAAAAATGATTCAAAATGTCAATTGGATCGTGCCTCATGTTGAATAACCACTTTTGAAACCCTCACAGTGGCCAAAATTGTCATTTTTACAGAGCTTTGCTTACTCAAAAGCTTCCATTTTGACCAATTTCAGGCACCAAAATGACTTTAAACACACTTATTTTAGTTGAACAAGTCATAATTCACATCCAACAGTCGTTTAGAGTCAAAAGATTAAAAGTTAAAAATGTCATCCATGTTGACCATTTTTGGAACGTTCGACAGGTCCGGAGTCATCGTTTTTCATCAGAAAATTGATTTTTTGGAGTTTACCAAAAATGATTCAAAATGTCAATTGGATCGTGCCTCATGTTGAATAACCACTTTTGAAACCCTCACAGTGGCCAAAATTGTCATTTTTACAGAGCTTTGCTTACTCAAAAGCTTCCATTTTGACCAATTTCAGGCACCGAAAGGACTTTAAAAACACTTATTTTAGTTGAACAAGTCAAAATTCACATCCAACAGGCATTTAGAGTCAAAAGATTAAAAGTTAAAATTTCATCCATGTTGAAGAAAATTGAATTGAAGAAAATTTATAGTGCGCAAAACAATAACCCGCAGGTATCAAGGCGCCTGTTGACCATTTTGGGAAAGTTTGACAGGTCCGGAGTCATCGTTTTTCATCAGAAAATTGATTTTTTGTAGTGTACCAAAAATGATTCAAAATGTCAATTGGATCGTGCCTCATGTTGAATATCCACTTTTGAAACCCTCACAGTGGCCAAAATTGTCATTTTTACAGAGCTTTGCTTACTCAAAAGCTTCCATTTTGACCAATTTCATCAGGCACCGAAAGGACTTTAAACACACTTATTTTAGTTGAACAAGTCAAAATTCTCATCCAACAGGCATTTAGAGTCAAAAGATTAAAAGTTAAAATTTCATCCATATTGACCATTTTGGGAAAGTTTGACAGGTCCGGAGTCATCGTTTTTCATAGGAAAATCGATTTTTTCGAGTGTACCAAAAATGATTCAAAATGTCAATTGGATCGTGCCTCATGTTGAATATCCACTTTTGAAACCCTCACAGTGGCCAAAATTGTCATTTTTACAGAGCTTTGCTTACTCAAAAGCTTCCATTTGGACCAATTTCAGGCACCAAAAGGACTTTAAACACACTTATTTTAGTTGAACAAGTCAAAATTCACATCCAACGGGCATTTAGAGTCAACAGATTAAAAGTTAAAATTTCATCCATGTTGACCATTTTGGGAAAGTTCGACGAGTACGGAGTCATCGTTTTTCATCGGAAAATTGATTTTTTGGAGTGTACCAAAAATGATTCAAAATGTCAATTGGATCGTGCCTCATGTTGAATAACCACTTTTGAAACCCTCACAGTGACCAAAATTGCCATTTTTACAGAGTTTTGCTTACTCAAAAGCTTCCATTTTGACCAATATCAGGCTCCGAAATGACTTTAAACACACTTTTTTTAGTTGAACAAGTCATAATTCACATCCAACAGTCATTTAGAGTCAAAAGAGTAAAAGTTAAAATTTCATCCATGTTGACCATTTTGGGAAATTCGACAGGTCCAGAGTCATCGTTTTTTATTAGAAAATTGATTTTTTGGAGTGTACCAAAAATGATTCAAAATGTCAATTGGATCGTGCCTCATGTTGAATAACCACTTTTGAAACCCTCACAGTGGCCAAAATTGTCATTTTTACAGAGCATTGCTTACTCAAAAGCTTCCATTTTGAACAATTTCAGGCACCGAAAGGACTTTAAACACACTTATTTTAGTTGAACAAGTCATAATTCACATCCAACAGTCGTTTAGAGTCAAAAGATTAAAAGTTAAAAATTTCATCCATGTTGACCATTTTTGGAACGTTCGACAGGTCCAGAGTCATCGTTTTTCATCAGAAAATTGATTTTTTGGAGTTTACCAAAAATGATTCAAAATGTCAATTGGATCGTGCCTCATGTTGAATAACCACTTTTGAAACCCTCACAGTGGCCAAAATTGTCATTTTTACAGAGCTTTGCTTACTCAAAAGCTTCCATTTTGACCAATTTCAGGCACCGAAAGGACTTTAAAAACACTTATTTTAGTTGAACAAGTCAAAATTCACATCCAACAGGCATTTAGAGTCAAAAGATTAAAAGTTAAAATTTCATCCATGTTGACCATTTTGGGAAAGTTCGACAGGTCCGGAGTCATCGTTTTTCATCAGAAAATTGATTTTTTGGAGTGTACCAAAAATGATTCTAAATGTCAATTGGATCGTGCCTCATGTTGAATATCCACTTTTGAAACCCTCACAGTGACCAAAATTGCAATTTTTACAGAGTTTTGCTTACTCAAAAGCTTCCATTTTGAGCAATTTCAGGCACCGAAATGACTTTAAACACACTTATTTTAGTTGAACAAGTCATAATTCACATCCAACAGTCATTTAGAGTCTAAAGATTAAATGTTAAAATTTCATCCATATTGACCATTTTGGGAAAGTTCGACAGGTCAGGAGTCATCGTTTTTCATCAGAAAATTGATTTTTTGGAGTGTACCAAAAATGATTCAGAATGTCAATTGGATCGTGCCTCATGTTGAATAACTGCTTTTGAAACCCTCACAGTGACCAAAACTGCCATTTTTACAGAGTTTTGCTTACTTAAAAGCTTCCATTTTGACCAATTTCAGGCACCGAAATGACTTTAAACACACTTATTTTAGTTAAACAAGTCAAAATTCTCATCCAACAGGCATTTAGAGTCAAAAGATTAAAAGTAAAAATTTCATCCATATTGACCATTTTGGGAAAGTTTGACAGGTCCGGAGTCATCGTTTTTCATCAGAAAATTGATTTTTTGTAGTGTACCAAAAATGATTCAAAATGTCAATTGGATCGTGCCTCATGTTGAATATCCACTTTTGAAACCCTCACAGTGGCCAAAATTGTCATTTTTACAGAGCTTTGCTTACTCAAAAGCTTCCATTTTGACCAATTTCATCAGGCACCGAAAGGACTTTAAACACACTTATTTTAGTTGAACAAGTCAAAATTCTCATCCAACAGGCATTTAGAGTCAAAAGATTAAAAGTTAAAATTTCATCCATATTGACCATTTTGGGAAAGTTCGACAGGTCCGGAGTCATCGTTTTTCATAGGAAAATCGATTTTTTCGAGTGTACCAAAAATGATTCAAAATGTCAACTGGATTGTCCCTCATGTTGAATAACCACTTTTGAAACCCTCACAGTGACCAAAATTGCCATTTTTACAGAGTTTTGCTTGCTCAAAAGCTTCCATTTTGAGCAATTTAACTCACCGAAATGACTTTAAACACACTTATTTTAGTTGAACAAGTCATAATTCACATCCAACAGTCATTTAGAGTCAAAAGATTAAAAGTTAAAATTTCATCCATGTTGACCATTTTGGGAAAGTTCGACAGGTCCGGAGTCATCGTTTTTCATCAGAAAATTGATTTTTTGTAGTGTACCAAAAATGATTCAAAATGTCAATTGGATCGTGCCTCATGTTGAATATCCACTTTTGAAACCCTCACAGTGGCCAAAATTGTCATTTTTACAGAGCTTTGCTTACTCAAAAGCTTCCATTTTGACCAATTTCAGGCACCGAAAGGACTTTAAACACACTTATTTTAGTTGAACAAGTAAAAATTCACATCCAACAGGCATTTAGAGTCAAAAGATTAAAAGTTAAAATTTCATCCATGTTGACCATTTTGGGAAAGTTCGACAGGTCCGGAGTCATCGTTTTTCATCGGAAAATCGATTTTTTGGAGTGTACCAAAAATGATTCAAAATGTCAACTGGATCGTGCCTCATGTTGAATAACAACTTTTGAGACCCTCACAATGACCAAAATTGCCATTTTTACAGTTTTGCTTACTCAAAAGCTTCCATTTTGACCAATTTCAGGCACTGAAAGGACTTTAAACACACTTATTTTAGTTGAACAAGTCAAAATTCACATCCAACGGGCATTTAGAGTCAACAGATTAAAAGTTAAAATTTCATCATGTTGACCATTTTGGGAAAGTTCGACAGGTCCGGAGTCATCGTTTTTCATCAGAAAATAGATTTTTTGGAGTGTTCCAAAAATGATTCAAAATGTCAATTGGATCGTGCCTCATGTTGAATAACCACTTTTGAAACCCTCACAGTGGCCAAAATTGTCATTTTTACAGAGCTTTGCTTACTCAAAAGCTTCCATTTTGACCAATTTCAGGCACCGAAAGGACTTTAAACACACTTATTTTAGTTGAACAAGTCAAAATTCACATCCAACAGGCATTTAGAGTCAAAAGATTAAAAGTTAAAATTTCATCCATATTGACCATTTTGGGAAAGTTCGACAGGTCCGGAGTCATCGTTTTTCATAGGAAAATCGATTTTTTCGAGTGTACCAAAAATGATTCAAAATGTCAACTGGATTGTCCCTCATGTTGAATAACCACTTTTGAAACCCTCACAGTGACCAAAATTGCCATTTTTACAGAGTTTTGCTTGCTCAAAAGCTTCCATTTTGAGCAATTTAACTCACCGAAATGACTTTAAACACACTTATTTTAGTTGAACAAGTCATAATTCACATCCAACAGTCATTTAGAGTCAAAAGATTAAAAGTTAAAATTTCATCCATGTTGACCATTTTGGGAAAGTTCGACAGGTCCGGAGTCATCGTTTTTCATCAGAAAATTGATTTTTTGTAGTGTACCAAAAATGATTCAAAATGTCAATTGGATCGTGCCTCATGTTGAATATCCACTTTTGAAACCCTCACAGTGGCCAAAATTGTCATTTTTACAGAGCTTTGCTTACTCAAAAGCTTCCATTTTGACCAATTTCAGGCACCGAAAGGACTTTAAACACACTTATTTTAGTTGAACAAGTAAAAATTCACATCCAACAGGCATTTAGAGTCAAAAGATTAAAAGTTAAAATTTCATCCATGTTGACCATTTTGGGAAAGTTCGACAGGTCCGGAGTCATCGTTTTTCATCGGAAAATCGATTTTTTGGAGTGTACCAAAAATGATTCAAAATGTCAACTGGATCGTGCCTCATGTTGAATAACCACTTTTGAAACCCTCACAATGACCAAAATTGCCATTTTTACAGTTTTGCTTACTCAAAAGCTTCCATTTTGACCAATTTCAGGCACTGAAAGGACTTTAAACACACTTATTTTAGTTGAACAAGTCAAAATTCACATCCAACGGGCATTTAGAGTCAACAGATTAAAAGTTAAAATTTCATCATGTTGACCATTTTGGGAAAGTTCGACAGGTCCGGAGTCATCGTTTTTCATCAGAAAATTGATTTTTTGGAGTGTTCCAAAAATGATTCAAAATGTCAATTGGATCGTGCCTCATGTTGAATAACCACTTTTGAAACCCTCACAGTGGCCAAAATTGTCATTTTTACAGAGCTTTGCTTACTCAAAAGCTTCCATTTTGACCAATTTCAGGCACCGAAAGGACTTTAAACACACTTATTTTAGTTGAACAAGTCAAAATTCACATCCAACAGGCATTTAGAGTCAAAAGATTAAAAGTTAAAATTTCATCCATGTTGACCATTTTGGGAAAGTTCGACAGGTCCGGAGTCATCGTTTTTCATCAGAAAATTGATTTTTTGGAGTGTACCAAAAATGATTCTAAATGTCAATTGGATCGTGCCTCATGTTGAATATCCACTTTTGAAACCCTCACAGTGACCAAAATTGCCATTTTTACAGAGTTTTGCTTGCTCAAAAGCTTCCATTTTGAGCAATTTCAGGCACCGAAATGATTTTAAACACACTTATTTTAGTTGAACAAGTCATAATTCACATCCAACAGTCATTTAGAGTCTAAAGATTAAATGTTAAAATTTCATCCATATTGACCATTTTGGGAAAGTTCGACAGGTCAGGAGTCATCGTTTTTCATCAGAAAATTGATTTTTTGGAGTGTACCAAAAATTATTCAAAATGTCAATGGGATCGTGCCTCATGTTGAATATCCACTTTTGAAACCCTCACAGTGGCCAAAATTGTCATTTTTACAGAGCTTTGCTTACTCAAAAGCTTCCATTTTGACCAATTTCAGGCACCGAAAGGACTTTAAACACACTTATTTTAGTTGAACAAGTCAAAATTCACATCCAACGGGCATTTAGAGTCAACAGATTAAAAGTTAAAATTTCATCCATGTTGACCATTTTGGGAAAGTTCGACAGGTCCGGAGTCATCGTTTTTCATCAGAAAATTGATTTTTGGGAGTGTACCAAAAATGATTCTAAATGTCAATTGGATCGTGCCTCATGTTGAATATCCACTTTTGAAACCCTCACAGTGACCAAAATTGCAATTTTTACAGAGTTTTGCTTACTCAAAAGCTTCCATTTTGAGCAATTTCAGGCACCGAAATGACTTTAAACACACTTATTTTAGTTGAACAAGTCATAATTCACATCCAACAGTCATTTAGGGTCAAAAAATTAAAAGTTAAAATTTCATCCATGTTCACCATTTTGGAAAAGTTCGACAGGTCCAGAGTCATCGTTTTTCATCAGAAAATGTATTTTTTGGAGTGTACCAAAAATGATTCAAAATGTCAATTGGATCGTGCCTCATGTTGAATATCCACTTTTGAAACCCTCACAGTGGCCAAAATTGTCATTTTTACAGAGCTTTGCTTACTCAAAAGCTTCCATTTGGACCAATTTCAGGCACCAAAAGGACTTTAAACACACCTATTTTAGTTGAACAAGTCAAAATTCACATCCAACAGGCATTTAGAGTCAAAAGATTAAAAGTTAAAATTTCATCCATGTTGACCATTTTGGGAAAGTTCGACGAGTACGGAGTCATCGTTTTTCATCGGAAAATTGATTTTTTGGAGTGTACCAAAAATGATTCAAAATGTCAATTGGATCGTGCCTCATGTTGAATAACCACTTTTGAAACCCTCACAGTGACCAAAATTGCCATTTTTACAGAGTTTTGCTTACTCAAAAACTTCCATTTTGACCAATATCAGGCTCCGAAATGACTTTAAACACACTTTTTTTAGTTGAACAAGTCATAATTCACATCCAACAGTCATTTAGAGTCAAAAGAGTAAAAGTTAAAATTTCATCCATGTTGACCATTTTGGGAAATTCGACAGGTCCAGAGTCATCGTTTTTCATTAGAAAATTGATTTTTTGGAGTGTACCAAAAATGATTCAAAATGTCAATTGGATCGTGCCTCATGTTGAATAACCACTTTTGAAACCCTCACAGTGGCCAAAATTGTCATTTTTACAGAGCATTGCTTACTCAAAAGCTTCCATTTTGAACAATTTCAGGCACCGAAAGGACTTTAAACACACTTATTTTAGTTGAACAAGTCATAATTCACATCCAACAGTCGTTTAGAGTCAAAAGATTAAAAGTTAAAAATGTCATCCATGTTGACCATTTTTGGAACGTTCGACAGGTCCGGAGTCATCGTTTTTCATCAGAAAATTGATTTTTTGGAGTTTACCAAAAATGATTCAAAATGTCAATTGGATCGTGCCTCATGTTGAATAACCACTTTTGAAACCCTCACAGTGGCCAAAATTGTCATTTTTACAGAGCTTTGCTTACTCAAAAGCTTCCATTTTGACCAATTTCAGGCACCGAAAGGACTTTAAAAACACTTATTTTAGTTGAACAAGTCAAAATTCACATCCAACAGGCATTTAGAGTCAAAAGATTAAAAGTTAAAATTTCATCCATGTTGACCATTTTGGGAAAGTTCGACAGGTCCGGAGTCATCGTTTTTCATCAGAAAATTGATTTTTTGGAGTGTACCAAAAATGATTCTAAATGTCAATTGGATCGTGCCTCATGTTGAATATCCACTTTTGAAACCCTCACAGTGACCAAAATTGCAATTTTTACAGAGTTTTGCTTACTCAAAAGCTTCCATTTTGAGCAATTTCAGGCACCGAAATGACTTTAAACACACTTATTTTAGTTGAACAAGTCATAATTCACATCCAACAGTCATTTAGAGTCTAAAGATTAAATGTTAAAATTTCATCCATATTGACCATTTTGGGAAAGTTCGACAGGTCAGGAGTCATCGTTTTTCATCAGAAAATTGATTTTTTGGAGTGTACCAAAAATGATTCAAAATGTCAATTGGATCGTGCCTCATGTTGAATAACTGCTTTTGAAACCCTCACAGTGACCAAAACTGCCATTTTTACAGAGTTTTGCTTACTTAAAAGCTTCCATTTTGACCAATTTCAGGCACCGAAATGACTTTAAACACACTTATTTTAGTTAAACAAGTCAAAATTCTCATCCAACAGGCATTTAGAGTCAAAAGATTAAAAGTAAAAATTTCATCCATATTGACCATTTTGGGAAAGTTTGACAGGTCCGGAGTCATCGTTTTTCATAGGAAAATCGATTTTTTCGAGTGTACCAAAAATGATTCAAAATGTCAACTGGATTGTCCCTCATGTTGAATAACCACTTTTGAAACCCTCACAGTGACCAAAATTGCCATTTTTACAGAGTTTTGCTTGCTCAAAAGCTTCCATTTTGAGCAATTTAACTCACCAAAATGACTTTAAACACACTTATTTTAGTTGAACAAGTCATAATTCACATCCAACAGTCATTTAGAGTCAAAAGATTAAAAGTTAAAATTTCATCCATGTTGACCATTTTGGGAAAGTTCGACAGGTCCGGAGTCATCGTTTTTCATCAGAAAATTGATTTTTTGTAGTGTACCAAAAATGATTCAAAATGTCAATTGGATCGTGCCTCATGTTGAATATCCACTTTTGAAACCCTCACAGTGGCCAAAATTGTCATTTTTACAGAGCTTTGCTTACTCAAAAGCTTCCATTTTGACCAATTTCAGGCACCGAAAGGACTTTAAACACACTTATTTTAGTTGAACAAGTAAAAATTCACATCCAACAGGCATTTAGAGTCAAAAGATTAAAAGTTAAAATTTCATCCATGTTGACCATTTTGGGAAAGTTCGACAGGTCCGGAGTCATCGTTTTTCATCGGAAAATCGATTTTTTGGAGTGTACCAAAAATGATTCAAAATGTCAACTGGATCGTGCCTCATGTTGAATAACCACTTTTGAAACCCTCACAATGACCAAAATTGCCATTTTTACAGTTTTGCTTACTCAAAAGCTTCCATTTTGACCAATTTCAGGCACTGAAAGGACTTTAAACACACTTATTTTAGTTGAACAAGTCAAAATTCACATCCAACGGGCATTTAGAGTCAACAGATTAAAAGTTAAAATTTCATCATGTTGACCATTTTGGGAAAGTTCGACAGGTCCGGAGTCATCGTTTTTCATCAGAAAATTGATTTTTTGGAGTGTTCCAAAAATGATTCAAAATGTCAATTGGATCGTGCCTCATGTTGAATAACCACTTTTGAAACCCTCACAGTGGCCAAAATTGTCATTTTTACAGAGCTTTGCTTGCTCAAAAGCTTCCATTTTGAGCAATTTCAGGCACCGAAATGATTTTAAACACACTTATTTTAGTTGAACAAGTCATAATTCACATCCAACAGTCATTTAGAGTCTAAAGATTAAATGTTAAAATTTCATCCATATTGACCATTTTGGGAAAGTTCGACAGGTCAGGAGTCATCGTTTTTCATCAGAAAATTGATTTTTTGGAGTGTACCAAAAATTATTCAAAATGTCAATGGGATCGTGCCTCATGTTGAATATCCACTTTTGAAACCCTCACAGTAGCCAAAATTGTCATTTTTACAGAGCTTTGCTTACTCAAAAGCTTCCATTTTGACCAATTTCAGGCACCGAAAGGACTTTAAACACACTTATTTTAGTTGAACAAGTCAAAATTCACATCCAACGGGCATTTAGAGTCAACAGATTAAAAGTTAAAATTTCATCCATGTTGACCATTTTGGGAAAGTTCGACAAGTACGGAGTCATCGTTTTTCATCGGAAAATTGATTTTTTGGAGTGTACCAAAAATGATTCAAAATGTCAATTGGATCGTGCCTCATGTTGAATAACCACTTTGAAACCCTCACAGTGACCAAAATTGCAATTTTTACAGAGTTTTGCTTACTCAAAAGCTTCCATTTTGAGCAATTTCAGGCACCGAAATGACTTTAAACACACTTATTTTAGTTGAACAAGTCATAATTCACATCCAACAGTCATTTAGAGTCTAAAGATTAAATGTTAAAATTTCATCCATATTGACCATTTTGGGAAAGTTCGACAGGTCCGGAGTCATCGTTTTTCATCAGAAAATTGATTTTTTGGAGTGTACCAAAAATGATTCAAAATGTCAATTGGATCGTGCCTCATGTTGAATAACTGCTTTTGAAACCCTCACAGTGACCAAAACTGCCATTTTTACAGAGCTTTGCTTACTTAAAAGCTTCCATTTTGACCAATTTCAGGCACCGAAATGACTTTAAACACACTTATTTTAGTTAAACAAGTCAAAATTCTCATCCAACAGGCATTTAGAGTCAAAAGATTAAAAGTAAAAATTTCATCCATATTGACCATTTTGGGAAAGTTTGACAGGTCCGGAGTCATCGTTTTTCATCAGAAAATTGATTTTTTGTAGTGTACCAAAAATGATTCAAAATGTCAATTGGATCGTGCCTCATGTTGAATATCCACTTTTGAAACCCTCACAGTGGCCAAAATTGTCATTTTTACAGAGCTTTGCTTACTCAAAAGCTTCCATTTTGACCAATTTCATCAGGCACCGAAAGGTCTTTAAACACACTTATTTTAGTTGAACAAGTCAAAATTCTCATCCAACAGGCATTTAGAGTCAAAAGATTAAAAGTTAAAATTTCATCCATATTGACCATTTTGGGAAAGTTCGACAGGTCCGGAGTCATCGTTTTTCATAGGAAAATCGATTTTTTCGAGTGTACCAAAAATGATTCAAAATGTCAACTGGATTGTCCCTCATGTTGAATAACCACTTTTGAAACCCTCACAGTGACCAAAATTGCCATTTTTACAGAGTTTTGCTTGCTCAAAAGCTTCCATTTTGAGCAATTTAACTCACCGAAATGACTTTAAACACACTTATTTTAGTTGAACAAGTCATAATTCACATCCAACAGTCATTTAGAGTCAAAAGATTAAAAGTTAAAATTTCATCCATGTTGACCATTTTGGGAAAGTTCGACAGGTCCGGAGTCATCGTTTTTCATCAGAAAATTGATTTTTTGTAGTGTACCAAAAATGATTCAAAATGTCAATTGGATCGTGCCTCATGTTGAATATCCACTTTTGAAACCCTCACAGTGGCCAAAATTGTCATTTTTACAGAGCTTTGCTTACTCAAAAGCTTCCATTTTGACCAATTTCAGGCACCGAAAGGACTTTAAACACACTTATTTTAGTTGAACAAGTAAAAATTCACATCCAACAGGCATTTAGAGTCAAAAGATTAAAAGTAAAAATTTCATCCATGTTGACCATTTTGGGAAAGTTCGACAGGTCCGGAGTCATCGTTTTTCATCGGAAAATCGATTTTTTGGAGTGTACCAAAAATGATTCAAAATGTCAACTGGATCGTGCCTCATGTTGAATAACCACTTTTGAAACCCTCACAATGACCAAAATTGCCATTTTTACAGTTTTGCTTACTCAAAAGCTTCCATTTTGACCAATTTCAGGCACTGAAAGGACTTTAAACACACTTATTTTAGTTGAACAAGTCAAAATTCACATCCAACGGGCATTTAGAGTCAACAGATTAAAAGTTAAAATTTCATCATGTTGACCATTTTGGGAAAGTTCGACAGGTCCGGAGTCATCGCTTTTCATCAGAAAATTGATTTTTTGGAGTGTTCCAAAAATGATTCAAAATGTCAATTGGATCGTGCCTCATGTTGAATAACCACTTTTGAAACCCTCACAGTGGCCAAAATTGTCATTTTTACAGAGCTTTGCTTACTCAAAAGCTTCCATTTTGACCAATTTCAGGCACCGAAAGGACTTTAAACACACTTATTTTAGTTGAACAAGTCAAAATTCACATCCAACAGGCATTTAGAGTCAAAAGATTAAAAGTTAAAATTTCATCCATGTTGACCATTTTGGGAAAGTTCGACAGGTCCGGAGTCATCGTTTTTCATCAGAAAATTGATTTTTTGGAGTGTACCAAAAATGATTCTAAATGTCAATTGGATCGTGCCTCATGTTGAATATCCACTTTTGAAACCCTCACAGTGACCAAAATTGCCATTTTTACAGAGTTTTGCTTGCTCAAAAGCTTCCATTTTGAGCAATTTCAGGCACCGAAATGATTTTAAACACACTTATTTTAGTTGAACAAGTCATAATTCACATCCAACAGTCATTTAGAGTCTAAAGATTAAATGTTAACATTTCATCCATATTGACCATTTTGGGAAAGTTCGACAGGTCAGGAGTCATCGTTTTTCATCAGAAAATGGATTTTTTGGAGTGTACCAAAAATGATTCAAAATGTCAATTGGATCGTGCCTCATGTTGAATATCCACTTTTGAAACCCTCACAGTGGCCAAAATTGTCATTTTTACAGAGCTTTGCTTACTCAAAAGCTTCCATTTTGACCAATTTCAGGCACCGAAAGGACTTTAAACACACTTATTTTAGTTGAACAAGTCAAAATTCACATCCAACGGGCATTTAGAGTCAACAGATTAAAAGTTAAAATTTCATCCATGTTGACCATTTTGGGAAAGTTCGACAGGTCCGGAGTCATCGTTTTTCATCAGAAAATTGATTTTTTGGAGTGTACCAAAAATGATTCTAAATGTCAATTGGATCGTGCCTCATGTTGAATAACCGCTTTTGAAACCCTCACAGTGACCAAAACTGCCATTTTTACAGAGCTTTGCTTACTTAAAAGCTTCCATTTTGACCAATTTCAGGCACCGAAATGACTTTAAACACACTTATTTTAGTTAAACAAGTCAAAATTCTCATCCAACAGGCATTTAGAGTCAAAAGATTAAAAGTTAAAATTTCATCCATATTGACCATTTTGGGAAAGTTCGACAGGTCCGGAGTCATCGTTTTTTATCAGAAAATTGATTTTTTGTAGTGTACCAAAAATGATTCAAAATGTCAATTGGATCGTGCCTCATGTTGAATATCCACTTTTGAAACCCTCACAGTGGCCAAAATTGTCATTTTTACAGAGCTTTGCTTACTCAAAAGCTTCCATTTGGACCAATTTCAGGCACCGAAAGGACTTTAAACACACTTATTTTAGTTGAACAAGTCAAAATTCACATCCAACCGGCAATTAGAGTCAACAGATTAAAAGTTAACATTTCATCCATGTTGACCATTTTGGGAAAGTTCGACAAGTACGGAGTCATCGTTTTTCATCGGAAAATTGATTTTTTGGAGTGTACCAAAAATGATTCAAAATGTCAATTGGATCGTGCCTCATGTTGAATAACCACTTTTGAAACCCTCACAGTGACCAAAATTGCCATTTTTACAGAGCTTTGCTTACTCAAAAGCTTCCATTTTGACCAATATCAGGCTCCGAAATGACTTTAAACACACTTTTTTTAGTTGAACAAGTCATAATTCACATCCAACAGTCATTTAGAGTCAAAAGAGTAAAAGTTAAAATTTCATCCATGTTGACCATTTTGGGAAATTCGACAGGTCCAGAGTCATCGTTTTTCATTAGAAAATTGATTTTTTGGAGTGTACCAAAAATGATTCAAAATGTCAATTGGATCGTGCCTCATGTTGAATAACCACTTTTGAAACCCTCACAGTGGCCAAAATTGTCATTTTTACAGAGCATTGCTTACTCAAAAGCTTCCATTTTGAACAATTTCAGGCACCGAAAGGACTTTAAACACACTTATTTTAGTTGAACAAGTCATAATTCACATCCAACAGTCGTTTAGAGTCAAAAGATTAAAAGTTAAAATTTCATCCATGTTGACCATTTTTGGAACGTTCGACAGGTCCGGAGTCATCGTTTTTCATCAGAAAATTGATTTTTTGGAGTTTACCAAAAATAATTCAAAATGTCAATTGGATCGTGCCTCATGTTGAATAACCACTTTTGAAACCCTCACAGTGGCCAAAATTGTCATTTTTACAGAGCTTTGCTTACTCAAAAGCTTCCATTTTGACCAATTTCAGGCACCGAAAGGACTTTAAAAACACTTATTTTAGTTGAACAAGTCAAAATTCACATCCAACAGGCATTTAGAGTCAAAAGATTAAAAGTTAAAATTTCATCCATGTTGACCATTTTGGGAAAGTTCGACAGGTCCGGAGTCATCGTTTTTCATCAGAAAATTGATTTTTTGGAGTGTACCAAAAATGATTCCAAATGTCAATTGGATCGTGCCTCATGTTGAATATCCACTTTTGAAACCCTCACAGTGACCAAAATTGCAATTTTTACAGAGTTTTGCTTACTCAAAAGCTTCCATTTTGAGCAATTTCAGGCACCGAAATGACTTTAAACACACTTATTTTAGTTGAACAAGTCATAATTCACATCCAACAGTCATTTAGAGTCTAAAGATTAAATGTTAAAATTTCATCCATATTGACCATTTTGGGAAAGTTCGACAGGTCAGGAGTCATCGTTTTTCATCAGAAAATTGATTTTTTGGAGTGTACCAATAATGATTCAAAATGTCAATTGGATCGTGCCTCATGTTGAATAACTGCTTTTGAAACCCTCACAGTGACCAAAACTGCCATTTTTACAGAGCTTTGCTTACTTAAAAGCTTCCATTTTGACCAATTTCAGGCACCGAAAGGACTTTAAACACACTTATTTTAGTTGAACAAGTCAAAATTCTCATCCAACAGGCATTTAGAGTCAAAAGATTAAAAGTTAAAATTTCATCCATATTGACCATTTTGGGAAAGTTCGACAGGTCCGGAGTCATCGTTTTTCATAGGAAAATCGATTTTTTCGAGTGTACCAAAAATGATTCAAAATGTCAACTGGATTGTCCCTCATGTTGAATAACCACTTTTGAAACCCTCACAGTGACCAAAATTGCCATTTTTACAGAGTTTTGCTTACTCAAAAGCTTCCATTTTGAGCAATTTAACTCACCGAAATGACTTTAAACACACTTATTTTAGTTGAACAAGTCATAATTCACATCCAACAGTCATTTAGAGTCAA
Organism: Lissotriton helveticus; assembly: GCF_964261635.1. Taxonomy (NCBI): domain Eukaryota; kingdom Metazoa; phylum Chordata; class Amphibia; order Caudata; family Salamandridae; genus Lissotriton; species Lissotriton helveticus. Next base: position 342,322,606 of record NC_136072.1, read on the forward strand.
AAGATTAAAAGTTAAAATTTCATCCATGTTGACCATTTTGGGAAAGTTCGACAGGTCCGGAGTCATCGTTTTTCATCAGAAAATTGATTTTTTGTAGTGTACCAAAAATGATTCAAAATGTCAATTGGATCGTGCCTCATGTTGAATATCCACTTTTGAAACCCTCACAGTGGCCAAAATTGTCATTTTTACAGAGCTTTGCTTACTCAAAAGCTTCCATTTTGACCAATTTCAGGCACCGAAAGGACTTTAAACACACTTATTTTAGTTGAACAAGTCAAAATTCACATCCAACAGGCATTTAGAGTCAAAAGATTAAAAGTTAAAATTTCATCCCTGTTGACCATTTTGGGAAAGTTCGACAGGTCCGGAGTCATCGTTTTTCATAGGAAAATCGATTTTTTCGAGTGCACCAAAAATGATTCAAAATGTCAACTGGATTGTCCCTCATGTTGAATAACCACTTTTGAAACCCTCACAGTGACCAAAATTGGCATTTTTACAGAGTTTTGCTTACTCAAAAGCTTCCATTTTGAGCAATTTAAGTCACCGAAATGACTTTAAACACACTTATTTTAGTTGAACAAGTCATAATTCACATCCAACAGTCATTTAGAGTCAAAAGATTAAAAGTTAAAATTTCATCCATGTTGACCATTTTGGGAAAGTTCGACAGGTCCGGAGTCATCGTTTTTTCATCAGAAAATTGATTTTTTGGAGTGTACCAAAAATGATTCAAAATGTCAATTGGATCGTGCCTCATGTTGAATAACCACTTTTGAAACCCTCACAGTGGCCAAAATTGTCATTTTTACAGAGCTTTGCTTACTCAAAAGCTTCCATTTTGACCAATTTCAGGCACCGAAAGGACTTTAAACACACTTATTTTAGTTGAACAAGTCAAAATTCACATCCAACAGGCATTTAGAGTCAAAAGATCAAAAGTTAAAATGTCATCCATGTTGACCATTTTGGGAAAGTTCGACAGGTCCGGAGTCATCGTTTTTCATCAGAAAATTGATTTTTTGGAGTGTACCAAAAATGATTCAAAATGTCAACTGGATTGTCCCTCATGTTGAATAACCACTTTTGAAACCCTCACAGTGACCAAAATTGCCATTTTTACAGAGTTTTGCTTACTCAAAAGCTTCCATTTTGAGCAATTTAACTCACCGAAATGACTTTAAACACACTTATTTTAGTTGAACAAGTCATAATTCACATCCAACAGTCATTTAGAGTCAAAAGATTAAAAGTTAAAATTTCATCCATGTTGACCATTTTGGGAAAGTTCGACAGGTCCGGAGTCATCGTTTTTCATAGGAAAATCGATTTTTTCGAGTGCACCAAAAATGATTCAAAATGTCAACTGGATTGTCCCTCATGTTGAATAACCACTTTTGAAACCCTCACAGTGACCAAAATTGGCATTTTTACAGAGTTTTGCTTACTCAAAAGCTTCCATTTTGAGCAATTTAAGTCACCGAAATGACTTTAAACACACTTATTTTAGTTGAACAAGTCATAATTCACATCCAACAGTCATTTAGAGTCAAAAGATTAAAAGTTAAAATTTCATCCATGTTGACCATTTTGGGAAAGTTCGACAGGTCCGGAGTCATCGTTTTTTCATCAGAAAATTGATTTTTTGGAGTGTACCAAAAATTATTCAAAATGTCAATTGGATCGTGCCTCATGTTGAATAACCACTTTTGAAACCCTCACAGTGGCCAAAATTGTCATTTTTACAGAGCTTTGCTTACTCAAAAGCTTCCATTTTGACCAATTTCAGGCACCGAAAGGACTTTAAACACACTTATTTTAGTTGAACAAGTCAAAATTCACATCCAACAGGCATTTAGAGTCAAAAGATTAAAAGTTAAAATGTCATCCATGTTGACCATTTTGGGAAAGTTCGACAGGTCCGGAGTCATCGTTTTTCATCAGAAAATTGATTTTTTGGAGTGTACCAAAAATGATTCAAAATGTCAATTGGATCGTGCCTCATGTTGAATAACCACTTTTGAAACCCTCACAGTGGCCAAAATTGTCATTTTTACAGAGCTTTGCTTACTCAAAAGCTTCCATTTTGACCAATTTCAGGCACCGAAAGGACTTTAAACACACTTATTTTAGTTGAACAAGTCAAAATTCACATCCAATAGGCATTTAGAGTCAAAAGATTAAAAGTTAAAATTTCATCCATGTTGACCATTTTGGGAAAGTTCGACAGGTCCGGAGTCATCGTTTTTCATCAGAAAATTGATTTTTTGTAGTGTACCAAAAATGATTCAAAATGTCAATTGGATCGTGCCTCATGTTGAATATCCACTTTTGAAACCCTCACAGTGGCCAAAATTGTAATTTTTACAGAGCTTTGCTTACTCAAAAGCTTCCATTTTGACCAATTTCAGGCTCCGAAAGGACTTTAAACACACTTATTTTAGTTGAACAAGTCAAAATTCACATCCAACAGGCATTTAGAGTCAAAAGATTAAAAGTTAAAATTTCATCCATGTTGACCATTTTGGGAAAGTTTGACAGGTCCGGAGTCATCGTTTTTCATAGGAAAATCCATTTTTTCGAGTGTACCAAAAATGATTCAAAATGTCAACTGGATTGTCCCTCATGTTGAATAACCACTTTTGAAACCCTCACAGTGACCAAAATTGCCATTTTTACAGAGTTTTTCTTACTCAAAAGCTTCCATTTTGAGCAATTTAAGTCACCGAAATGACTTTAAACACACTTATTTTAGTTGAACAAGTCATAATTCACATCCAACAGTCATTTAGGGTCAAAAAATTAAAAGTTAAAATTTCATCCATGTTGACCATTTTGGAAAAGTTCGACAGGTCCAGAGTCATCGTTTTTCATCAGAAAATTTATTTTTTGGAGTGTACCAAAAATGATTCAAAATGTCAACTGGATCGTGCCTCATGTTGAATAACCACTTTTGAAACCCTCACAATGACCAAAATTGCCATTTTTACAGAGTTTTGCTTACTCAAAAGCTTCCATTTTGACCAATTTCAGGCACTGAAAGGACTTTAAACACACTTATTTTAGTTGAACAAGTCAAAATTCACATCCAACGGGCATTTAGAGTCAACAGATTAAAAGTTAAAATTTCATCATGTTGACCATTTTGGGAAAGTTCGACAGGTCCGGAGTCATCGTTTTTCATCAGAAAATTGATTTTTTGGAGTGTTCCAAAAATGATTCAAAATGTCAATTGGATCGTGCCTCATGTTGAATAACCACTTTTGAAACCCTCACAGTGGCCAAAATTGTCATTTTTACAGAGCTTTGCTTACTCAAAAGCTTCCATTTTGACCAATTTCAGGCACCGAAAGGACTTTAAACACACTTATTTTAGTTGAACAAGTCAAAATTCACATCCAACAGGCATTTAGAGTCAAAAGATTAAAAGTTAAAATTTCATCCATGTTGACCATTTTGGGAAAGTTCGACAGGTCAGGAGTCATCGTTTTTCATCAGAAAATTGATTTTTTGGAGTGTACCAAAAATGATTCAAAATGTCAATTGGATCGTGCCTCATGTTGAATATCCACTTTTGAAACCCTCACAGTGGCCAAAATTGTCATTTTTACAGAGTTTTGCTTACTCAAAAGCTTCCATTTTGACCAATTTCAGGCACCGAAAGGACTTTAAACACACTTATTTTAGTTGAACAAGTCAAAATTCACATCCAACGGGCATTTAGAGTCAACAGATTAAAAGTTAAAATTTCATCCATGTTGACCATTTTGGGAAAGTTCGACAAGTACGGAGTCATCGTTTTTCATCGGAAAATTGATTTTTTGGAGTGTACCAAAAATGATTCAAAATGTCAACTGGATTGTCCCTCATGTTGAATAACCACTTTTGAAACCCTCACAGTGACCAAAATTGGCATTTTTACAGAGTTTTGCTTACTCAAAAGCTTCCATTTTGAGCAATTTAAGTCACCGAAATGACTTTAAACACACTTATTTTAGTTGAACAAGTCATAATTCACACCCAACAGTCATTTAGAGTCAAAAGATTAAAAGTTAAAATGTCATCCATGTTGACCATTTTGGGAAAGGTCGACAGGTCCGGAGTCATCGTTTTTCATCAGAAAATTGATTTTTTGGAGTGTACCAGAAATGATTCAAAATGTCAATTGGATCGTGCCTCATGTTGAATAACCGCTTTTGAAACCCTCACAGTGACCAAAATTGCCATTTTTACAGACCTTTGCTTACTTAAAAGCTTCCATTTTGACCAATTTCAGGCATCGAAATGACTTTAAACACACTTATTTTAGTTGAACAAGTCAAAATTCACATCCAATAGGCATTTAGAGTCAAAAGATTAAAAGTTAAAATTTCATCCATGTTGACCATTTTGGGAAAGTTCGACAGGTCCGGAGTCATCGTTTTTCATCAGAAAATTGATTTTTTGTAGTGTACCAAAAATGATTCAAAATGTCAATTGGATCGTGCCACATGTTGAATATCCACTTTTGAAACCCTCACAGTGGCCAAAATTGACATTTTTACAGAGCTTTGCTTACTCAAAAGCTTCCATTTTGACCAATTTCAGGCTCCGAAAGGACTTTAAACACACTTATTTTAGTTGAACAAGTCAAAATTCACATCCAACAGGCATTTAGAGTCAAAAGATTAAAAGTTAAAATTTCATCCATGTTGACCATTTTGGGAAAGTTTGACAGGTCCGGAGTCATCGTTTTTCATAGGAAAATCGATTTTTTCGACTGTACCAAAAATGATTCAAAATGTCAACTGGATTGTCCCTCATGTTGAATAACCACTTTTGAAACCCTCACAGTGACCAAAATTGCCATTTTTACAGAGTTTTTCTTACTCAAAAGCTTCCATTTTGAGCAATTTAAGTCACCGAAATGACTTTAAACACACTTATTTTAGTTGAACAAGTCATATTTCACATCCAACAGTCATTTAGGGTCAAAAAATTAAAAGTTAAAATTTCATCCATGTTGACCATTTTGGAAAAGTTCGACAGGTCCAGAGTCATCGTTTTTCATCAGAAAATTTATTTTTTGGAGTGTACCAAAAATGATTCAAAATGTCAATTGGATCGTGCCTCATGTTGAATAACCACTTTTGAAACCCTCACAGTGACCAAAATTGCCATTTTTACAGAGCTTTGCTTACTCAAAAGCTTCCATTTTGACCAATTTCAGGCACCAAAATGACTTTAAACACACTTTTTTTAGTTGAACAAGTCAAAATTCACATCCAACAGGCATTTAGAGTCAAAAGATTAAAAGTTAAAATTTCATCCATTTTGACCATTTTGGGAAAGTTCGACAGGGGAGTCATCGTTTTTCATCAGAAAATTTATTTTTTGAAGTGTACCAAAAATGATTCAAAATGTCAATTGGATCTTGCCTCATGTTGAATAACCACTTTTGAAACCCTCACAGTGGCCAAAATTGTCATTTTTACAGAGCTTTGCTTATTCAAAAGCTTCCTTTTTGACCAATTTCAGGCACCGAGAGGACTGTAAACACACTTATTTTAGTTGAACAAGTCAAAATTCACATCCAACAGGCATTTAGAGTCAAAAGATTAAAAGTTAAAATTTCATCATGTTGACCATTTTGGGAAAGTTCGACAGGTCCGGAGTCATCGTTTTTCATCAGAAAATTGATTTTTTGGAGTGTACCAAAAATGATTCTAAATGTCAATTGGATCGTGCCTCATGTTGAATAACCGCTTTTGAAACCCTCACAGTGACCAAAACTGCCATTTTTACAGAGCTTTGCTTACTTAAAAGCTTCCATTTTGACCAATTTCAGGCACCGAAATGACTTTAAACACACTTATTTTAGTTGAACAAGTCAAAATTCTCATCCAACAGGCATTTAGAGTCAAAAGATTAAAAGTTAAAATTTCATCCATATTGACCATTTTGGGAAAGTTCGACAGGTCCGGAGTCATCGTTTTTTATCAGAAAATTGATTTTTTGTAGTGTACCAAAAATGATTCAAAATGTCAATTGGATCGTGCCTCATGTTGAATATCCACTTTTGAAACCCTCACAGTGGCCAAAATTGTCATTTTTACAGAGCTTTGCTTACTCAAAAGCTTCCATTTGGACCAATTTCAGGCACCGAAAGGACTTTAAACACACTTATTTTAGTTGAACAAGTCAAAATTCACATCCAACGGGCATTTAGAGTCAACAGATTAAAAGTTAAAATTTCATCCATGTTGACCATTTTGGGAAAGTTCGACAAGTACGGAGTCATCGTTTTTCATCGGAAAATTGTTTTTTTGGAGTGTACCAAAAATGATTCAAAATGTCAATTGGATCGTGCCTCATGTTGAATAACCACTTTTGAAACCCTCACAGTGACCAAAATTGCCATTTTTACAGAGCTTTGCTTACTCAAAAGCTTCCATTTTGACCAATATCAGGCTCCGAAATGACTTTAAACACACTTATTTTAGTTGAACAAGTCAAAATTCACATCCAACGGGCATTTAGAGTCAACAGATTAAAAGTTAAAATTTCATCCATGTTGACCATTTTGGGAAAGTTCGACAAGTACGGAGTCATCGTTTTTCATCGGAAAATTGATTTTTTGGAGTGTACCAAAAATGATTCAAAATGTCAATTGGATCGTGCCTCATGTTGAATAACCACTTTTGAAACCCTCACAGTGGCCAAAATTGTCATTTTTACAGAGCTTTGCTTACTCAAAAGCTTCCATTTTGACCAATTTCAGGCACCGAAAGGACTTTAAACACACTTATTTTAGTTGAACAAGTCAAAATTCACATCCAATAGGCATTTAGAGTCAAAAGATTAAAAGTTAAAATTTCATCCATGTTGACCATTTTGGAAAAGTTCGACAGGTCCGGAGTCATCGTTTTTCATCAGAAAATTGATTTTTTGGAGTGTACCAAAAATGATTCTAAATGTCAATTGGATCGTGCCTCATGTTGAATATCCACTTTTGAAACCCTCACAGTGACCAAAATTGCCATTTTTACAGAGTTTTGCTTACTCAAAAGCTTCCATTTTGACCAATTTCAGGCACCAAAATGACTTTAAACACACTTATTTTAGTTGAACAAGTCATAATTCACATCCAACAGTCATTTAGAGTCTAAAGATTAAATGTTAAAATTTCATCCATATTGACCATTTTGGGAAAGTTCGACAGGTCAGGAGTCATCGTTTTTCATCAGAAAATTGATTTTTTGGAGTGTACCAAAAATGATTCAAAATGTCAACTGGATTGTCCCTCATGTTGAATAACCACTTTTGAAACCCTCACAGTGACCAAAATTGGCATTTTTACAGAGTTTTGCTTACTCAAAAGCTTCCATTTTGAGCAATTTAAGTCACCGAAATGACTTTAAACACACTTATTTTAGTTGAACAAGTCATAATTCACACCCAACAGTCATTTAGAGTCAAAAGATTAAAAGTTAAAATGTCATCCATGTTGACCATTTTGGGAAAGGTCGACAGGTCCGGAGTCATCGTTTTTCATCAGAAAATTGATTTTTTGGAGTGTACCAGAAATGATTCAAAATGTCAATTGGATCGTGCCTCATGTTGAATAACCGCTTTTGAAACCCTCACAGTGACCAAAATTGCCATTTTTACAGACCTTTGCTTACTTAAAAGCTTCCATTTTGACCAATTTCAGGCATCGAAATGACTTTAAACACACTTATTTTAGTTGAACAAGTCAAAATTCACATCCAATAGGCATTTAGAGTCAAAAGATTAAAAGTTAAAATTTCATCCATGTTGACCATTTTGGGAAAGTTCGACAGGTCCGGAGTCATCGTTTTTCATCAGAAAATTGATTTTTTGTAGTGTACCAAAAATGATTCAAAATGTCAATTGGATCGTGCCTCATGTTGAATATCCACTTTTGAAACCCTCACAGTGGCCAAAATTGACATTTTTACAGAGCTTTGCTTACTCAAAAGCTTCCATTTTGACCAATTTCAGGCTCCGAAAGGACTTTAAACACACTTATTTTAGTTGAACAAGTCAAAATTCACATCCAACAGGCATTTAGAGTCAAAAGATTAAAAGTTAAAATTTCATCCATGTTGACCATTTTGGGAAAGTTTGACAGGTCCGGAGTCATCGTTTTTCATAGGAAAATCGATTTTTTCGACTGTACCAAAAATGATTCAAAATGTCAACTGGATTGTCCCTCATGTTGAATAACCACTTTTGAAACCCTCACAGTGACCAAAATTGCCATTTTTACAGAGTTTTTCTTACTCAAAAGCTTCCATTTTGAGCAATTTAAGTCACCGAAATGACTTTAAACACACTTATTTTAGTTGAACAAGTCATATTTCACATCCAACAGTCATTTAGGGTCAAAAAATTAAAAGTTAAAATTTCATCCATGTTGACCATTTTGGAAAAGTTCGACAGGTCCAGAGTCATCGTTTTTCATCAGAAAATTTATTTTTTGGAGTGTACCAAAAATGATTCAAAATGTCAATTGGATCGTGCCTCATGTTGAATAACCACTTTTGAAACCCTCACAGTGACCAAAATTGCCATTTTTACAGAGCTTTGCTTACTCAAAAGCTTCCATTTTGACCAATTTCAGGCACCAAAATGACTTTAAACACACTTTTTTTAGTTGAACAAGTCAAAATTCACATCCAACAGGCATTTAGAGTCAAAAGATTAAAAGTTAAAATTTCATCCATTTTGACCATTTTGGGAAAGTTCGACAGGGGAGTCATCGTTTTCATCAGAAAATTTATTTTTTGAAGTGTACCAAAAATGATTCAAAATGTCAATTGGATCTTGCCTCATGTTGAATAACCACTTTTGAAACCCTCACAGTGGCCAAAATTGTCATTTTTACAGAGCTTTGCTTATTCAAAAGCTTCCTTTTTGACCAATTTCAGGCACCGAGAGGACTGTAAACACACTTATTTTAGTTGAACAAGTCAAAATTCACATCCAACAGGCATTTAGAGTCAAAAGATTAAAAGTTAAAATTTCATCATGTTGACCATTTTGGGAAAGTTCGACAGGTCCGGAGTCATCGTTTTTCATCAGAAAATTGATTTTTTGGAGTGTACCAAAAATGATTCAAAATGTCAATTGGATCGTGCCTCATGTTGAATAACCACTTTTGAAACCCTCACAGTGGCCAAAATTGTCATTTTTACAGAGCTTTGCTTACTCAAAAGCTTCCATTTTGACCAATTTCAGGCACCGAAAGGACTTTAAACACACTTATTTTAGTTGAACAAGTCAAAATTCACATCCAACAGGCATTTAGAGTCAAAAGATTAAAAGTTAAAATTTCATCCATGTTGACCATTTTGGGAAAGTTCGACAGGTCCGGAGTCATCGTTTTTCATCAGAAAATTGATTTTTTGGAGTGTACCAAAAATGATTCTAAATGTCAATTGGATCGTGCCTCATGTTGAATAACCGCTTTTGAAACCCTCACAGTGACCAAAACTGCCATTTTTACAGAGCTTTGCTTACTTAAAAGCTTCCATTTTGACCAATTTCAGGCACCAAAATGACTTTAAACACACTTATTTTAGTTGAACAAGTCATAATTCACATCCAACAGTCATTTAGAGTCTAAAGATTAAATGTTAAAATTTCATCCATATTGACCATTTTGGGAAAGTTCGACAGGTCAGGAGTCATCGTTTTTCATCAGAAAATTGATTTTTTGGAGTGTACCAAAAATGATTCAAAATGTCAATTGGATCGTGCCTCATGTTGAATAACCACTTTTGAAACCCTCACAGTGGCCAAAATTGTCATTTTTACAGAGCTTTGCTTACTCAAAAGCTTCCATTTTGACCAATTTCAGGCACCGAAAGGACTTTAAACACACTTATTTTAGTTGAACAAGTCAAAATTCACATCCAATAGGCATTTAGAGTCAAAAGATTAAAAGTTAAAATTTCATCCATGTTGACCATTTTGGAAAAGTTCGACAGGTCCGGAGTCATCGTTTTTCATCAGAAAATTGATTTTTTGGAGTGTACCAAAAATGATTCTAAATGTCAATTGGATCGTGCCTCATGTTGAATATCCACTTTTGAAACCCTCACAGTGACCAAAATTGCCATTTTTACAGAGTTTTGCTTACTCAAAAGCTTCCATTTTGACCAATTTCAGGCACCAAAATGACTTTAAACACACTTATTTTAGTTGAACAAGTCATAATTCACATCCAACAGTCATTTAGAGTCTAAAGATTAAATGTTAAAATTTCATCCATATTGACCATTTTGGGAAAGTTCGACAGGTCAGGAGTCATCGTTTTTCATCAGAAAATTGATTTTTTGGAGTGTACCAAAAATGATTCAAAATGTCAACTGGATTGTCCCTCATGTTGAATAACCACTTTTGAAACCCTCACAGTGACCAAAATTGGCATTTTTACAGAGTTTTGCTTACTCAAAAGCTTCCATTTTGAGCAATTTAAGTCACCGAAATGACTTTAAACACACTTATTTTAGTTGAACAAGTCATAATTCACACCCAACAGTCATTTAGAGTCAAAAGATTAAAAGTTAAAATGTCATCCATGTTGACCATTTTGGGAAAGGTCGACAGGTCCGGAGTCATCGTTTTTCATCAGAAAATTGATTTTTTGGAGTGTACCAGAAATGATTCAAAATGTCAATTGGATCGTGCCTCATGTTGAATAACCGCTTTTGAAACCCTCACAGTGACCAAAATTGCCATTTTTACAGACCTTTGCTTACTTAAAAGCTTCCATTTTGACCAATTTCAGGCATCGAAATGACTTTAAACACACTTATTTTAGTTGAACAAGTCAAAATTCACATCCAATAGGCATTTAGAGTCAAAAGATTAAAAGTTAAAATTTCATCCATGTTGACCATTTTGGGAAAGTTCGACAGGTCCGGAGTCATCGTTTTTCATCAGAAAATTGATTTTTTGTAGTGTACCAAAAATGATTCAAAATGTCAATTGGATCGTGCCTCATGTTGAATATCCACTTTTGAAACCCTCACAGTGGCCAAAATTTACATTTTTACAGAGCTTTGCTTACTCAAAAGCTTCCATTTTGACCAATTTCAGGCTCCGAAAGGACTTTAAACACACTTATTTTAGTTGAACAAGTCAAAATTCACATCCAACAGGCATTTAGAGTCAAAAGATTAAAAGTTAAAATTTCATCCATGTTGACCATTTTGGGAAAGTTTGACAGGTCCGGAGTCATCGTTTTTCATAGGAAAATCGATTTTTTCGACTGTACCAAAAATGATTCAAAATGTCAACTGGATTGTCCCTCATGTTGAATAACCACTTTTGAAACCCTCACAGTGACCAAAATTGCCATTTTTACAGAGTTTTTCTTACTCAAAAGCTTCCATTTTGAGCAATTTAAGTCACCGAAATGACTTTAAACACACTTATTTTAGTTGAACAAGTCATATTTCACATCCAACAGTCATTTAGGGTCAAAAAATTAAAAGTTAAAATTTCATCCATGTTGACCATTTTGGAAAAGTTCGACAGGTCCAGAGTCATCGTTTTTCATCAGAAAATTTATTTTTTGGAGTGTACCAAAAATGATTCAAAATGTCAATTGGATCGTGCCTCATGTTGAATAACCACTTTTGAAACCCTCACAGTGACCAAAATTGCCATTTTTACAGAGCTTTGCTTACTCAAAAGCTTCCATTTTGACCAATTTCAGGCACCAAAATGACTTTAAACACACTTTTTTTAGTTGAACAAGTCAAAATTCACATCCAACAGGCATTTAGAGTCAAAAGATTAAAAGTTAAAATTTCATCCATTTTGACCATTTTGGGAAAGTTCGACAGGGGAGTCATCGTTTTCATCAGAAAATTTATTTTTTGAAGTGTACCAAAAATGATTCAAAATGTCAATTGGATCTTGCCTCATGTTGAATAACCACTTTTGAAACCCTCACAGTGGCCAAAATTGTCATTTTTACAGAGCTTTGCTTATTCAAAAGCTTCCTTTTTGACCAATTTCAGGCACCGAGAGGACTGTAAACACACTTATTTTAGTTGAACAAGTCAAAATTCACATCCAACAGGCATTTAGAGTCAAAAGATTAAAAGTTAAAATTTCATCATGTTGACCATTTTGGGAAAGTTCGACAGGTCCGGAGTCATCGTTTTTCATCAGAAAATTGATTTTTTGGAGTGTACCAAAAATGATTCAAAATGTCAATTGGATCGTGCCTCATGTTGAATAACCACTTTTGAAACCCTCACAGTGGCCAAAATTGTCATTTTTACAGAGCTTTGCTTACTCAAAAGCTTCCATTTTGACCAATTTCAGGCACCGAAAGGACTTTAAACACACTTATTTTAGTTGAACAAGTCAAAATTCACATCCAACAGGCATTTAGAGTCAAAAGATTAAAAGTTAAAATTTCATCCATGTTGACCATTTTGGGAAAGTTCGACAGGTCCGGAGTCATCGTTTTTCATCAGAAAATTGATTTTTTGGAGTGTACCAAAAATGATTCTAAATGTCAATTGGATCGTGCCTCATGTTGAATAACCGCTTTTGAAACCCTCACAGTGACCAAAACTGCCATTTTTACAGAGCTTTGCTTACTTAAAAGCTTCCATTTTGACCAATTTCAGGCACCGAAATGACTTTAAACACACTTATTTTAGTTGAACAAGTCAAAATTCTCATCCAACAGGCATTTAGAGTCAAAAGATTAAAAGTTAAAATTTCATCCATATTGACCATTTTGGGAAAGTTCGACAAGTACGGAGTCATCGTTTTTCATCGGAAAATTGATTTTTTGGAGTGTACCAAAAATGATTCAAAATGTCAATTGGATCGTGCCTCATGTTGAATAACCACTTTTGAAACCCTCACAGTGACCAAAATTGCCATTTTTACAGAGCTTTGCTTACTCAAAAGCTTCCATTTTGACCAATTTCAGGCACCAAAATGACTTTAAACACACTTTTTTTAGTTGAACAAGTCAAAATTCACATCCAACAGTCATTTAGAGTCAAAAGATTAAAAGTTAAAATTTCATCCATTTTGACCATTTTGGGAAATTCGACAGGTCCAGAGTCATCGTTTTTCATTAGAAAATTGATTTTTTGGAGTGTACCAAAAATGATTCAAAATGTCAATTGGATCGTGCCTCATGTTGAATAACCACTTTTGAAACCCTCACAGTGACCAAAATTGGCATTTTTACAGAGCTTTGCTTACTCAAAAGCTTCCATTTTGACCAATTTCAGGCACCGAAAGGACTTTAAACACACTTATTTTAGTTGAACAAGTCAAAATTCACATCCAACAGGCATTTAGAGTCAAAAGATTAAAAGTTAAAATTTCATCCATGTTGACCATTTTGGGAAAGTTCGACAGGTCCGGAGTCATCGTTTTTCATAGGAAAATCGATTTTTTCGAGTGCACCAAAAATGATTCAAAATGTCAACTGGATTGTCCCTCATGTTGAATAACCACTTTTGAAACCCTCACAGTGACCAAAATTGGCATTTTTACAGAGTTTTGCTTACTCAAAAGCTTCCATTTTGAGCAATTTAAGTCACCGAAATGACTTTAAACACACTTATTTTAGTTGAACAAGTCATAATTCACATCCAACAGTCATTTAGAGTCAAAAGATTAAAAGTTAAAATTTCATCCATGTTGACCATTTTGGGAAAGTTCGACAGGTCAGGAGTCATCGTTTTTTATCAGAAAATTGATTTTTTGGAGTGTACCAAAAATGATCCAAAATGTCAATTGGATCGTGCCTCATGTTGAATAACCGCTTTTGAAACCCTCACAGTGACCAAAATTGCCATTTTTACAGAGCTTTGCTTACTTAAAAGCTTCCATTTTGACCAATTTCAGGCATCGAAATGACTTTAAACACACTTATATTAGTTGAACAAGTCAAAATTCACATCCAATAGGCATTTAGAGTCAAAAGATTAAAAGTTAAAATTTCATCCATGTTGACCATTTTGGGAAAGTTCGACAGGTCCGGAGTCATCGTTTTTCATCAGAAAATTGATTTTTTGTAGTGTACCAAAAATGATTCAAAATGTCAATTGGATCGTGCCTCATGTTGAATATCCACTTTTGAAACCCTCACAGTGGCCAAAATTGTCATTTTTACAGAGCTTTGCTTACTCAAAAGCTTCCATTTTGACCAATTTCAGGCTCCGAAAGGACTTTAAACACACTTATTTTAGTTGAACAAGTCAAAGTTCACATCCAACAGGCATTTAGAGTCAATAGATTAAAAGTTAAAATTTCATCCATGTTGACCATTTTGGGAAAGTTTGACAGGTCCGGAGTCATCGTTTTTCATAGGAAAATCGTTTTTTTCGAGTGTACCAAAAATGATTCAAAATGTCAACTGGATTGTCCCTCATGTTGAATAACCACTTTTGAAACCCTCACAGTGACCAAAATTGCCATTTTTACAGAGTTTTTCTTACTCAAAAGCTTCCATTTTGAGCAATTTAAGTCACCGATATGACTTTAAACACACTTATTTTAGTTGAACAAGTCATAATTCACATCCAACAGACATTTAGGGTCAAAAAATTAAAAGTTAAAATTTCATCCATGTTGATCATTTTGGAAAAGTTCGACAGGTCCAGAGTCATCGTTTTTCATCAGAAAATTTTTTTTTTGGAGTGTACCAAAAATGATTCAAAATGTCAATTGGATCGTGCCTCATGTTGAATAACCACTTTTGAAACCCTCACAGTGACCAAAATTGCCATTTTTACAGAGCTTTGCTTACTCAAAAGCTTCCATTTTGACCAATTTTAGGCACCAAAATTACTTTAAACACACTTTTTTTAGTTGAACAAGTCAAAATTCACATCCAACAGGCATTTAGAGTCAAAAGATTAAAAGTTAAAATTTCATCCATTTTGACCATTTTGGGAAAGTTCGACAGGTCCGGAGTCATCGTTTTTCATCAGAAAATTTATTTTTTGAAGTGTACCAAAAATGATTCAAAATGTCAATTGGATCGTGCCTCATGTTGAATAACCACTTTTGAAACCCTCACAGTGGCCAAAATTGTCATTTTTACAGAGCTTTGCTTATTCAAAAGCTTCCATTTTGACCAATTTCAGGCACCGAGAGGACTGTAAACACACTTATTTTAGTTGAACAAGTCAAAATTCACATCCAACATGCATTTAGAGTCAAAAGATTAAAAGTTAACATTTCATCCATGTTGACCATTTTGGGAAAATTCGACAGGTCCGGAGTCATCGTTTTTCATCGGAAAATCGATTTTTTGCAGTGTACCAAAAATGATTCAAAATGTCAACTGGATCGTGCCTCATGTTGAATAACCACTTTTGAAACCCTCACAATGACCAAAATTGCCATTTTTACAGAGTTTTGCTTACTCAAAAGCTTCCATTTTGACCAATTTCAGGCACTGAAAGGACTTTAAACACACTTATTTTAGTTGAACAAGTCAAAATTCACATCCAACGGGCATTTAGAGTAAAAAGATTAAAAGTTAAAATTTCATCCATGTTGACCATTTTGGGAAAGTTCGACAGGTCCGGAGTCATCGTTTTTCATAGGAAAATCGATTTTTTCTAGTGCACCAAAAATGATTCAAAATGTCAACTGGATTGTCCCTCATGTTGAATAACCACTTTTGAAACCCTCACAGTGACCAAAATTGGCATTTTTACAGAGTTTTGCTTACTCAAAAGCTTCCATTTTGAGCAATTTAAGTCACCGAAATGACTTTAAACACACTTATTTTAGTTGAACAAGTCATAATTCACACCCAACAGTCATTTAGAGTCAAAAGATTAAAAGTGAAAATTGTATCCATGTTGACCATTTTGGGAAAGTTCGACAGGTCCGGAGTCATCGTTTTTCATCAGAAAATTGATTTTTTTGTAGTGTACCAAAAATGATTCAAAATGTCAATTGGATCGTGCCTCATGTTGAATATCCACTTTTGAAACCCTCACAGTGGCCAAAATTGTCATTTTTACAGAGCTTTGCTTACTCAAAAGCTTCCATTTTGACCAATTTCAGGCTCCGAAAGGACTTTAAACACACTTATTTTAGTTGAACAAGTCAAAATTCACATCCAACAGGCATTTAGAGTCAAAAGATTAAAAGTTAAAATTTCATCCATGTTGACCATTTTGGGAAAGTTTGACAGGTCCGGAGTCATCGTTTTTCATAGGAAAACCGTTTTTTTCGAGTGTACCAAAAATGATTCAAAATGTCAACTGGATTGTCCCTCATGTTGAATAACCACTTTTGAAACCCTCACAGTGACCAAAATTGCCATTTTTACAGAGTTTTTCTTACTCAAAAGCTTCCATTTTGAGCAATTTAAGTCACCGATATGACTTTAAACACACTTATTTTAGTTGAACAAGTCATAATTCACATCCAACAGACATTTAGGGTCAAAAAATTAAAAGTTAAAATTTCATCCATGTTGATCATTTTGGAAAAGTTCGACAGGTCCAGAGTCATCGTTTTTCATCAGAAAATTTATTTTTTGGAGTGTACCAAAAATGATTCAAAATGTCAATTGGATCGTGCCTCATGTTGAATAACCACTTTTGAAACCCTCACAGTGACCAAAATTGCCATTGTTACAGAGCTTTGCTTACTCAAAAGCTTCCATTTTGACCAATTTTAGGCACCAAAATGACTTTAAACACACTTATTTTAGTTGAACAAGTCAAAATTCACATCCAACATGCATTTAGAGTCAAAAGATTAAAAGTTAACATTTCATCCATGTTGACCATTTTGGGAAAATTCGAAAGGTCCGGAGTCATCGTTTTTCATCGGAAAATCGATTTTTTGCAGTGTACCAAAAATGATTCAAAATGTCAACTGGATCGTGCCTCATGTTGAATAACCACTTTTGAAACCCTCACAATGACCAAAATTGCCATTTTTACAGAGTTTTGCTTACTCAAAAGCTTCCATTTTGACCAATTTCAGGCACTGAAAGGACTTTAAACACACTTATTTTAGTTGAACAAGTCAAAATTCACATCCAACGGGCATTTAGAGTCAACAGATTAAAAGTTAAAATTTCATCATGTTGACCATTTTGGGAAAGTTCGACAGGTCCGGAGTCATCGTTTTTCATCAGGAAAATTGATTTTTTGGAGTGTTCCAAAAATGATTCAAAATGTCAATTGGATCGTGCCTCATGTTGAATAACCACTTTTGAAACCCTCACAGTGGCCAAAATTGTCATTTTTACAGAGCTTTGCTTACTCAAAAGCTTCCATTTTGACCAATTTCAGGCACCGAAAGGACTTTAAACACACTTACTTTAGTTGAACAAGTCAAAATTCACATCCAACAGGCATTTAGAGTCAAAAGATTAAAAGTTAAAATTTCATCCATGTTGACCATTTTGGGAAAGTTCGACAGGTCCGGAGTCATCGTTTTTTATCAGAAAATTGATTTTTTGTAGTGTACCAAAAATGATTCAAAATGTCAATTGGATCGTGCCTCATGTTGAATAACCACTTTTGAAACCCTCACAGTGACCAAAATTGCCATTTTTACAGAGCTTTGCTTACTCAAAAGATTCCATTTTGACCAATATCAGGCTCTGAAATGACTTTAAACACCCTTTTTTTAGTTGAACAAGTCATAATTCACATCCAACAGGCATTTAGAGTCAAAAGAGTAAAAGTTAAAATTTCATCCATGTTGACCATTTTGGGAAATTCGACAGGTCCGGAGTCATCGTTTTTCATCAGAAAATTGATTTTTTGGAGTGTACCAAAAATGATTCAAAATGTCAATTGGATCGTGCCTCATGTTGAATAACCACTTTTGAAACCCTCACAGTGGCCAAAATTGTCATTTTTACAGAGCATTGCTTACTCAAAAGCTTCCATTTTGAACTATTTCAGGCACCGAAAGGACTTTAAACACACTTATTTTAGTTGAACAAGTCATAATTCACATCCAACAGTCGTTTAGAGTCAAAAGATTAAAAGTTAAAATTTCATCCATGTTGACCATTTTTGGAACGTTCGACAGGTCCGGAGTCATCGTTTTTCATCAGAAAATTGATTTTTTGGAGTTTACCAAAAATGATTCAAAATGTCAATTGGATCGTGCCTCATGTTGAATAACCGCTTTTGAAACCCTCACAGTGACCAAAACTGCCATTTTTACAGAGCTTTGCTTACTCAAGAGCTTCCATTTTGAACTATTTCAGGCACCGAAAGGACTTTAAACACACTTATTTTAGTTGAACAAGTCATAATTCACATCCAACAGTCGTTTAGAGTCAAAAGATTAAAAGTTAAAATTTCATCCATGTTGACCATTTTGGGAAAGTTCGACAGGTCCGGAGTCATCGTTTTTCATCGGAAAATTGATTTTTTTGGAGTGTACCAAAAATGATTCAAAATGTCAATTGGATTGTGCCTCATGTTGAATAACCACTTTTGAAACCCTCACAGTGACCAAAATTGCCATTTTTACAGAGCTTTGCTTACTCAAAAGCTTCCATTTTGACCAATATCAGGCTCCGAAATGACTTTAAACACACTTTTTTTAGTTGAACACGTCATAATTCACATCCAACAGTCATTTAGAGTCAAAAGACTAAAAGTTAAAATTTGATCCATGTTGACCATTTTGGGAAAGTTCGAGTCATCGTTTTTCATCAGAAAATTGATTTTTTGGAGTGTACCAAAAATGATTCAAAATGTCAATTGGATCGTGCCTCATGTTGAATAACCACTTTTGAAACCCTCACAGTGGCCAAAATTGTCATTTTTACAGAGCTTTGCTTACTCAAAAGCTTCCATTTTGACCAATTTCAGGCACCGAAAGAACTTTAAACACACTTATTTTAGTTGAACAAGTCAAAATTCACATCCAACAGGCATTTAGAATGAAAAGATTAAAAGTTAAAATTTCATCCATGTTGACCATTTTGGGAAAGTTCGACAGGTCCGGAGTCATCGTTTTTCATCAGAAAATTGATTTTTTGGAGTGTACCAAAAATGATTCTAAATGTCAATTGGATCGTGCCTCATGTTGAATATCCACTTTTGAAACCCTCACAGTGACCAAAATTGCCATTTTTACAGAGTTTTGCTTACTCAAAAGCTTCCATTTTGAGCAATTTCAGGCACCGAAATGACTTTAAACACACTTATTTTAGTTGAACAAGTCATAATTCACATCCAATAGTCATTTAGAGTCTAAAGATTAAATGTTAACATTTCATCCATATTGACCATTTTGGGAAAGTTCGACAGGTCAGGAGTCATCGTTTTTCATCAGAAAATTGATTTTTTGGAGTGTACCAAAAATGATTCACAATGTCAATTGGATCGTGCCTCATGTTGAATAACCGCTTTTGAAACCCTCACAGTGACCAAAACTGCCATTTTTACAGAGCTTTGCTTACTTAAAAGCTTCCATTTTGACCAATTTCAGGCACCAAAATGACTTTAAACACACTTATTTTAGTTAAACAAGTCAAAATTCACATCCAACAGGCATTTAGAGTCAAAAGATTAAAAGTTAAAATTTCATCCATGTTGACCATTTTGGGAAAGTTCGACAGGTCCGGAGTCATCGTTTTTCATAGGAAAATCGTTTTTTTCGAGTGCACCAAAAATGATTCAAAATGTCAACTGGATTGTCCCTCATGTTGAATAACCACTTTTGAAACCCTCACAGTGACCAAAATTGGCATTTTTACAGAGTTTTGCTTACTCAAAAGCTTCCATTTTGAGCAATTTAAGTCACCGAAATGACTTTAAACACACTTATTTTAGTTGAACAAGTCATAATTCACATCCAACAGTCATTTAGAGTCAAAAGATTAAAAGTTAAAATTTCATCCATGTTGACCATTTTGGGAAAGTTCGACAGGTCCGGAGTCATCGTTTTTCATCAGAAAATAGATTTTTTGGAGTGTACCAAAAATGATTCAAAATGTCAATTGGATCGTGCCTCATGTTGAATATCCACTTTTGAAACTCTCACAGTGACCAAAATTGCCATTTTTACAAGTTTTGCTTACTCAAAAGCTTCCATTTTGAGCAATTTCAGGCACCGAAATGACTTTAAACACACTTATTTTAGTTGAACAAGTCATAATTCACATCCAACAGTCATTTAGAGTCTAAAGATTAAATGTTAAAATTTCATCCATATTGACCATTTTGGGAAAGTTCGACAGGTCCGGAGTCATCGTTTTTCATCAGAAAATTGATTTTTTGGAGTGTACCAAAAATGATTCAAAATGTCAATTGGATCGTGCCTCATGTTGAATAACCGCTTTTGAAACCCTCACAGTGACCAAAATTGCCATTTTTACAGAGCTTTGCTTACTTAAAAGCTTCCATTTTGACCAATTTCAGGCATCGAAATGACTTTAAATACACTTATTATAGTTGAACAAGTCAAAATTCTCATCCAACAGGCATTTAGAGTCAAAAGATTAAAAGTTAAAATTTCATCCATATTGACCATTTTGAGAAAGTTCGACAGGTCCGGAGTCATCGTTTTTTTCATTAGAGATTTGATTTTTTGGAGTGTACCAAAAATGATTCAAAATGTCAATGGATCGTGCCTCATGTTGAAAAACCACTTTTGAAACCCTCAAAGTGACCAAAATTGCCATTTATACAGAGTTTTGCTTTCTCAAAATCTTCCATTTTGACCAATTTCAGGCACCGAAATGACTTTAAACACACTTATTTGAATTGGAAAAAGTCATATTTCACATCCAACAGTCTTTTAGAGTGAAAAGATTAAATGTTAAAATTTCATCCTCAATGACCATTTTGGGAAAGTTCGACAGGTCCGGAGTCATCGTTTTTCATCAGAAAATTGATTTTTTGGAGTGTACCAAAAATTATTCAAAATGTCAATTGGATCGTGCCTCATGTTGAATAACCACTTTTGAAACTCTCACAGTGACCAAAATTGCCATTTTTACAGAGTTTTGCTTACTCAAAAGCTTCATTTTTGACCAATTTCAGGCTCCGAAATGACTTTGAAAACACTTATTTTAGTTGAAAAAGTCATAATTCACATCCAACAGTCATTTAGAGTCAAAAGATTAAAATTAAAAATTTCATCCATATTGACCATTTTGGGAAAGTTCGACACGTCCGGAGTCATCGTTTTTCATCAGAAAATTGATTTTTTGGAGTGTACAAAAAATGATTCAAAATGCCAATTGGATCGTGCCTCATGTTGAATAACCACTTTTGAAACCCTCACAGTGACCAAAATTGCCATTTTTACAGAGTTTTGCTTACTCAAAAGCTTCATTTTTGACCAATTTCAGGCTCCGAAATGACTTTGAAAACACTTATTTTAGTTGAAAAAGTCATAATTCACATCCCACAGTCATTTAGAGTCAAAAGATTAAAAGTTAAAATTTCATCCATGTTGACCATTTTGGGAAAGGTTGTCAGGTCCAGAGTCATCGTTTTTTCAGATAATTGATATTTTTGGAGTGTACCAAAAATGATTCAAAATGTCAATTGGATCGTGCCTCATGTTGAATAACCACTTTTGAAACCCTCACAGTTACCAAAATTGCCATTTTTACAGAGCTTTTCTTACTCAAAAGCTTCCATTTTGATCAATTTCAGGCACCGAAATGACTTTAAACACACTTATTTTAGTTGAAAAAGTCATAATTCACATCCAACAGTCATTTAGAGTCAAAAGATTAAAAGTTAAAATTTCATCCATGTTGACCATTTTGGGAAAGTTCGACACGTCCGGAGTCATCGTTTTTCATCAGAAAATTGATTTCTTGGAGTGTACCAAAAATGATTCAAAATGTCAATTGGATCGTGCCTCATGTTGAATAACCACTTTTGAAACCCTCACAGTTACCAAAATTGCCATTTTTACAGGGCTTTTCTTACTCAAAAGCTTCCATTTTGACCAATTTCAGGCACCGAAATGACTTTAAACACACTTATTTTAGTTGAAAAAGTCATAATTTACATCCAACAGTCATTTAGAGTCAAAAGATTAAAAGTTAAAATTTCATCCATGTTGACCATTTTGGGAAAGTTCGACAGGTCCGGAGTCATCGTTTTTTCAGATAATAGATATTTTTGGAGTGTACCAAAAATTATTCAAAATGTCAATTGGATCGTGCCTCATGTTGAATAACCACTTTTGAAACCCTCACAGTTACCAAAATTGCCATTTTTACAGAGCTTTTCTTACTCAAAAGCTTCCATTTTGATCAATTTCAGGCACCGAAATGACTTTAAACACACTTATTTTAGTTAAAAAAGTCATAATTTACATCCAACAGTCATTCAGAGTCAAAAGATTAAAAGTTAAAATTTCATCCATGTTGACCATTTTAGGAAAGCTCGACAGATCCGGAGTCATCGTTTTTTCAGATAATTGATTTTTTGGAGTGTACCAAAAATGATTCAAAATGTCAATTGGATCGTACCTGATGTTGAATAACCGCTTTTGAAACCCTCACAGTGAACAAAATTGCCATTTTTACAGAGCTTTGCTTACTCAAAAGCTTCCATTTTGACCAATTTCAGACACCGAAATGACTTTAAACACACTTATTTTAGTTGAACAAGTCATAATTCACATCCAACAGTCATTTAGAGTCAAAAGATTAAAAGTTAAGATTTCATCCATGTTGACCATTTTGGGAAAGCTCGACAGGTCTGGAGTCATCGTTTTTTCAGATAATTGATATTTTTGGAGTGTACCAAAAATGATTTAAAATGTCAATTGGATCGTGCCTAATGTTGAATAACCACTTTTGAAACCCTCACAGTGACCAAAATTGCCATTTTATACAGAGTTTTGCTTACTCAAAAGCTTCCATTTTGACCAATTTCAGGCACCAAAATGACTTTAAACACACTTATTTTAGTTGAACAAGTCATAATTCACATCCAACAGTCATTTAGAGTCAAAAGATTAAAAGTTAAAATTTCATCCATGTTGACCATTTTGGGAAAGCTCGACAGGTCCGGAGTCATCGTTTTTTCAGATAATTGATATTTTTGGAGTGTACCAAAAATGATTCAAAATGTCAATTGGATCGTGCCTCATGTTGAATAACCACTTTTGAAACCCTCACAGTTACCAAAATTGCCATTTTTACAGAGCTTTTCTTACTCAAAAGCTTCCATTTTGATCAATTTCAGGCACCGAAATGACTTTAAACACACGTATTTTAGTTGAAAAAGTAATAATTCACATCCAACAGTCATTTAGAGTCAAAAGATTAAAAGTTAAAATTTCATCCATGTTGACCATTTTGGGAAAGTTCGACAGGTCCGGAGTCATCGTTTTTCATCAGAAAATTGATTTTTTGGAGTGTACCAAAAATGATTCAAAATGTCAATTGGATCGTGCCTCATGTTGAATAACCACTTTTTAAACACTCACAGTGACCAAAATTGTCATGTTTACAGAGTTTTGCTTACTCAAAAGCTTCCATTTTGACCAATTTCAGGCACCAAAATGACTTTAAACACACTTATTTTAGTTAAAAAGTCATAATTTACATCCAACAGTCATTTAGAGTCAAAAGATTAAAAGTTAAAATTTCATCCATGTTGACCATTTTGGGAAAGTTCGACAGGTCGGGAGTGATCGTTTTTCATCAGAAAATTGATTTCTTGGAGTGTACCAAAAATGATTCAAAATGTCAATGAATAGTGCCTCATGTTGAATAACCACTTTTGAAACCCTCAAAGTGACCAAAATTGCCATTTATACAGAGTTTTGCTTACTCAAAAGCTTCCATTTTGACCAAGTTTCAGGCACCGAAATGACTTTAAACACACTTATTTTAGTTGAAAAAGTTATATTTCACATCCAACGGTCATTTAGAGTCAAAAGATTAAAAGTTAAAATTTCATCCATGTTGACCATTTTGGAAAATTTGACAGGTCCGGAGTCATCGTTTTTCATTAGAGATTTGATTTTTTGGAGTGTACCAAAAATGATTCAAAATGTCAATTGGATCGTGCCTCATGTTGAATAACCACTTTTGAAACCCTCAGAGTGAAAAAAATTGCCATTTTTACAGTTTTGCTAACTCAAAAGCTTCCATTTTGACCAATTTCAGGCATCAAAATGACTTTAAACACACTTATTTCAATTGAAAAAGTCATATTTCACACCCAACAATCATTTGGAGTCTAAAGATTAAAAGTTAAAATTTCATCCATGTTGACCATTTTGGGAAAGCTCGACAGATCCGGAGTCATCGTTTTTTCAGATAATTGA
Source organism: Lissotriton helveticus (assembly GCF_964261635.1). Lineage (NCBI taxonomy): Eukaryota > Metazoa > Chordata > Amphibia > Caudata > Salamandridae > Lissotriton > Lissotriton helveticus. The sequence continues at coordinate 342,346,918 of NC_136072.1, forward strand.
TTTTTTGGAGTGTACCAAAAATGATTCAAAATGTCAATTGGATCGTACCTCATGTTGAATAACCGCTTTTGAAACCCTCACAGTGACCAAAATTGCCATTTTTACAGAGCTTTGCTTACTCAAAAGCTTCCATTTTGACCAATTTCAGGCACCGAAATGACTTTAAACACACTTATTTTAGTTGAAAAAGTCATAATTTACATCCAACAGTCATTTAGAGTCAAAAGATTAAAAGTTACAATTTCATCCATGTTGACCATTTTGGGAAAGTTCGACAGGTCGGGAGTCATTGTTTTTCATCAGAAAATTGATTTCTTGGAGTGTACCAAAAATGATTCAAAATGTCAATTGGATCGTGCCTCATGTTGAATAACCACTTTTTAAACACTCACAGTGAACAAAATTGCCATTTTTACAGAGCTTTGCTTACTCAAAAGCTTCCATTTTGACCAATTTCAGACACCGAAATGACTTTAAACACACTTATTTTAGTTGAACAAGTCATAATTCACATCCAACAGTCATTTAGAGTCAAAAGATTAAAAGTTAAGATTTCATCCATGTTGACCATTTTGGGAAAGCTCGACAGGTCTGGAGTCATCGTTTTTTCAGATAATTGATATTTTTGGAGTGTACCAAAAATGATTTAAAATGTCAATTGGATCGTGCCTAATGTTGAATAACCACTTTTGAAACCCTCACAGTGACCAAAATTGCCATTTTATACAGAGTTTTGCTTACTCAAAAGCTTCCATTTTGACCAATTTCAGGCACCAAAATGACTTTAAACACACTTATTTTAGTTGAACAAGTCATAATTCACATCCAACAGTCATTTAGAGTCAAAAGATTAAAAGTTAAAATTTCATCCATGTTGACCATTTTGGGAAAGCTCGACAGGTCCGGAGTCATCGTTTTTTCAGATAATTGATATTTTTGGAGTGTACCAAAAATGATTCAAAATGTCAATTGGATCGTGCCTCATGTTGAATAACCACTTTTGAAACCCTCACAGTTACCAAAATTGCCATTTTTACAGAGCTTTTCTTACTCAAAAGCTTCCATTTTGATCAATTTCAGGCACCGAAATGACTTTAAACACACGTATTTTAGTTGAAAAAGTAATAATTCACATCCAACAGTCATTTAGAGTCAAAAGATTAAAAGTTAAAATTTCATCCATGTTGACCATTTTGGGAAAGTTCGACAGGTCCGGAGTCATCGTTTTTCATCAGAAAATTGATTTTTTGGAGTGTACCAAAAATGATTCAAAATGTCAATTGGATCGTGCCTCATGTTGAATAACCACTTTTTAAACACTCACAGTGACCAAAATTGTCATGTTTACAGAGTTTTGCTTACTCAAAAGCTTCCATTTTGACCAATTTCAGGCACCAAAATGACTTTAAACACACTTATTTTAGTTAAAAAGTCATAATTTACATCCAACAGTCATTTAGAGTCAAAAGATTAAAAGTTAAAATTTCATCCATGTTGACCATTTTGGGAAAGTTCGACAGGTCGGGAGTCATCGTTTTTCATCAGAAAATTGATTTCTTGGAGTGTACCAAAAATGATTCAAAATGTCAATGGATAGTGCCTCATGTTGAATAACCACTTTTGAAACCCTCAAAGTGACCAAAATTGCCATTTATACAGAGTTTTGCTTACTCAAAAGCTTCCATTTTGACCAAGTTTCAGGCACCGAAATGACTTTAAACACACTTATTTTAGTTGAAAAAGTTATATTTCACATCCAACGGTCATTTAGAGTCAAAAGATTAAAAGTTAAAATTTCATCCATGTTGACCATTTTGGAAAATTTGACAGGTCCGGAGTCATCGTTTTTCATTAGAGATTTGATTTTTTGGAGTGTACCAAAAATGATTCAAAATGTCAATTGGATCGTGCCTCATGTTGAATAACCACTTTTGAAACCCTCAGAGTGAAAAAAATTGCCATTTTTACAGTTTTGCTAACTCAAAAGCTTCCATTTTGACCAATTTCAGGCATCAAAATGACTTTAAACACACTTATTTCAATTGAAAAAGTCATATTTCACACCCAACAATCATTTGGAGTCTAAAGATTAAAAGTTAAAATTTCATCCATGTTGACCATTTTGGGAAAGCTCGACAGATCCGGAGTCATCGTTTTTTCAGATAATTGATTTTTTGGAGTGTACCAAAAATGATTCAAAATGTCAATTGGATCGTACCTCATGTTGAATAACCGCTTTTGAAACCCTCACAGTGACCAAAATTGCCATTTTTACAGAGCTTTGCTTACTCAAAAGCTTCCATTTTGACCAATTTCAGGCACCGAAATGACTTTAAACACACTTATTTTAGTTGAAAAAGTCATAATTTACATCCAACAGTCATTTAGAGTCAAAAGATTAAAAGTTACAATTTCATCCATGTTGACCATTTTGGGAAAGTTCGACAGGTCGGGAGTCATTGTTTTTCATCAGAAAATTGATTTCTTGGAGTGTACCAAAAATGATTCAAAATGTCAATTGGATCGTGCCTCATGTTGAATAACCACTTTTTAAACACTCACAGTGAACAAAATTGCCATTTTTACAGAGCTTTGCTTACTCAAAAGCTTCCATTTTGACCAATTTCAGACACCGAAATGACTTTAAACACACTTATTTTAGTTGAACAAGTCATAATTCACATCCAACAGTCATTTAGAGTCAAAAGATTAAAAGTTAAGATTTCATCCATGTTGACCATTTTGGGAAAGCTCGACAGGTCTGGAGTCATCGTTTTTTCAGATAATTGATATTTTTGGAGTGTACCAAAAATGATTTAAAATGTCAATTGGATCGTGCCTAATGTTGAATAACCACTTTTGAAACCCTCACAGTGACCAAAATTGCCATTTTATACAGAGTTTTGCTTACTCAAAAGCTTCCATTTTGACCAATTTCAGGCACCAAAATGACTTTAAACACACTTATTTTAGTTGAACAAGTCATAATTCACATCCAACAGTCATTTAGAGTCAAAAGATTAAAAGTTAAAATTTCATCCATGTTGACCATTTTGGGAAAGCTCGACAGGTCCGGAGTCATCGTTTTTTCAGATAATTGATATTTTTGGAGTGTACCAAAAATGATTCAAAATGTCAATTGGATCGTGCCTCATGTTGAATAACCACTTTTGAAACCCTCACAGTTACCAAAATTGCCATTTTTACAGAGCTTTTCTTACTCAAAAGCTTCCATTTTGATCAATTTCAGGCACCGAAATGACTTTAAACACACGTATTTTAGTTGAAAAAGTAATAATTCACATCCAACAGTCATTTAGAGTCAAAAGATTAAAAGTTAAAATTTCATCCATGTTGACCATTTTGGGAAAGTTCGACAGGTCCGGAGTCATCGTTTTTCATCAGAAAATTGATTTTTTGGAGTGTACCAAAAATGATTCAAAATGTCAATTGGATCGTGCCTCATGTTGAATAACCACTTTTTAAACACTCACAGTGACCAAAATTGTCATGTTTACAGAGTTTTGCTTACTCAAAAGCTTCCATTTTGACCAATTTCAGGCACCAAAATGACTTTAAACACACTTATTTTAGTTAAAAAGTCATAATTTACATCCAACAGTCATTTAGAGTCAAAAGATTAAAAGTTAAAATTTCATCCATGTTGACCATTTTGGGAAAGTTCGACAGGTCGGGAGTCATCGTTTTTCATCAGAAAATTGATTTCTTGGAGTGTACCAAAAATGATTCAAAATGTCAATGGATAGTGCCTCATGTTGAATAACCACTTTTGAAACCCTCAAAGTGACCAAAATTGCCATTTATACAGAGTTTTGCTTACTCAAAAGCTTCCATTTTGACCAAGTTTCAGGCACCGAAATGACTTTAAACACACTTATTTTAGTTGAAAAAGTTATATTTCACATCCAACGGTCATTTAGAGTCAAAAGATTAAAAGTTAAAATTTCATCCATGTTGACCATTTTGGAAAATTTGACAGGTCCGGAGTCATCGTTTTTCATTAGAGATTTGATTTTTTGGAGTGTACCAAAAATGATTCAAAATGTCAATTGGATCGTGCCTCATGTTGAATAACCACTTTTGAAACCCTCAGAGTGAAAAAAATTGCCATTTTTACAGTTTTGCTAACTCAAAAGCTTCCATTTTGACCAATTTCAGGCATCAAAATGACTTTAAACACACTTATTTCAATTGAAAAAGTCATATTTCACACCCAACAATCATTTGGAGTCTAAAGATTAAAAGTTAAAATTTCATCCATGTTGACCATTTTGGGAAAGCTCGACAGATCCGGAGTCATCGTTTTTTCAGATAATTGATTTTTTGGAGTGTACCAAAAATGATTCAAAATGTCAATTGGATCGTACCTCATGTTGAATAACCGCTTTTGAAACCCTCACAGTGACCAAAATTGCCATTTTTACAGAGCTTTGCTTACTCAAAAGCTTCCATTTTGACCAATTTCAGGCACCGAAATGACTTTAAACACACTTATTTTAGTTGAAAAAGTCATAATTTACATCCAACAGTCATTTAGAGTCAAAAGATTAAAAGTTACAATTTCATCCATGTTGACCATTTTGGGAAAGTTCGACAGGTCGGGAGTCATTGTTTTTCATCAGAAAATTGATTTCTTGGAGTGTACCAAAAATGATTCAAAATGTCAATTGGATCGTGCCTCATGTTGAATAACCACTTTTTAAACACTCACAGTGAACAAAATTGCCATTTTTACAGAGCTTTGCTTACTCAAAAGCTTCCATTTTGACCAATTTCAGACACCGAAATGACTTTAAACACACTTATTTTAGTTGAACAAGTCATAATTCACATCCAACAGTCATTTAGAGTCAAAAGATTAAAAGTTAAGATTTCATCCATGTTGACCATTTTGGGAAAGCTCGACAGGTCTGGAGTCATCGTTTTTTCAGATAATTGATATTTTTGGAGTGTACCAAAAATGATTTAAAATGTCAATTGGATCGTGCCTAATGTTGAATAACCACTTTTGAAACCCTCACAGTGACCAAAATTGCCATTTTATACAGAGTTTTGCTTACTCAAAAGCTTCCATTTTGACCAATTTCAGGCACCAAAATGACTTTAAACACACTTATTTTAGTTGAACAAGTCATAATTCACATCCAACAGTCATTTAGAGTCAAAAGATTAAAAGTTAAAATTTCATCCATGTTGACCATTTTGGGAAAGCTCGACAGGTCCGGAGTCATCGTTTTTTCAGATAATTGATATTTTTGGAGTGTACCAAAAATGATTCAAAATGTCAATTGGATCGTGCCTCATGTTGAATAACCACTTTTGAAACCCTCACAGTTACCAAAATTGCCATTTTTACAGAGCTTTTCTTACTCAAAAGCTTCCATTTTGATCAATTTCAGGCACCGAAATGACTTTAAACACACGTATTTTAGTTGAAAAAGTAATAATTCACATCCAACAGTCATTTAGAGTCAAAAGATTAAAAGTTAAAATTTCATCCATGTTGACCATTTTGGGAAAGTTCGACAGGTCCGGAGTCATCGTTTTTCATCAGAAAATTGATTTCTTGGAGTGTACCAAAAATGATTCAAAATGTCAATGGATAGTGCCTCATGTTGAATAACCACTTTTGAAACCCTCAAAGTGACCAAAATTGTCATGTTTACAGAGTTTTGCTTACTCAAAAGCTACCATTTTGACCAATTTCAGGCACCAAAATGACTTTAAACACACTTATTTTAGTTAAAAAGTCATAATTTACATCCAACAGTCATTTAGAGTCAAAAGATTAAAAGTTAAAATTTCATCCATGTTGACCATTTTGGGAAAGTTCGACAGGTCGGGAGTCATCGTTTTTCATCAGAAAATTGATTTCTTGGAGTGTACCAAAAATGATTCAAAATGTCAATGGATAGTGCCTCATGTTGAATAACCACTTTTGAAACCCTCAAAGTGACCAAAATTGCCATTTATACAGAGTTTTGCTTACTCAAAAGCTTCCATTTTGACCAAGTTTCAGGCACCGAAATGACTTTAAACACACTTATTTTAGTTGAAAAAGTTATATTTCACATCCAACGGTCATTTAGAGTCAAAAGATTAAAAGTTAAAATTTCATCCATGTTGACCATTTTGGAAAATTTGACAGGTCTGGAGTCATCGTTTTTCATTAGAGATTTGATTTTTTGGAGTGTACCAAAAATGATTCAAAATGTCAATTGGATCGTGCCTCATGTTGAATAACCACTTTTGAAACCCTCAGAGTGAAAAAAATTGCCATTTTTACAGTTTTGCTAACTCAAAAGCTTCCATTTTGACCAATTTCAGGCATCAAAATGACTTTAAACACACTTATTTCAATTGAAAAAGTCATATTTCACACCCAACAATCATTTGGAGTCTAAAGATTAAAAGTTAAAATTTCATCCATGTTGACCATTTTGGGAAAGCTCGACAGATCCGGAGTCATCGTTTTTTCAGATAATTGATTTTTTGGAGTGTACCAAAAATGATTCAAAATGTCAATTGGATCGTACCTCATGTTGAATAACCGCTTTTGAAACCCTCACAGTGACCAAAATTGCCATTTTTACAGAGCTTTGCTTACTCAAAAGCTTCCATTTTGACCAATTTCAGGCACCGAAATGACTTTAAACACACTTATTTTAGTTGAAAAAGTCATAATTTACATCCAACAGTCATTTAGAGTCAAAAGATTAAAAGTTACAATTTCATCCATGTTGACCATTTTGGGAAAGTTCGACAGGTCGGGAGTCATTGTTTTTCATCAGAAAATTGATTTCTTGGAGTGTACCAAAAATGATTCAAAATGTCAATTGGATCGTGCCTCATGTTGAATAACCACTTTTTAAACACTCACAGTGACCAAAATTGCCATTTTTACAGAGCTTTGCTTACTCAAAAGCTTCCATTTTGACCAATTTCAGGCACCAAAATGACTTTAAACACACTTATTTTAGTTGAACAAGTCATAATTCACATCCAACAGTCATTTAGAGTCAAAAGATTAAAAGTTAAAATTTCATCCATGTTGACCATTTTGGGAAAGCTCGACAGGTCCGGAGTCATCGTTTTTTCAGATAATTGATATTTTTGGAGTGTACCAAAAATGATTCAAAATGTCAATTGGATCGTGCCTCATGTTGAATAACCACTTTTGAAACCCTCACAGTTACCAAAATTGCCATTTTTACAGAGCTTTTCTTACTCAAAAGCTTCCATTTTGATCAATTTCAGGCACCGAAATGACTTTAAACACACGTATTTTAGTTGAAAAAGTAATAATTCACATCCAACAGTCATTTAGAGTCAAAAGATTAAAAGTTAAAATTTCATCCATGTTGACCATTTTGGGAAAGTTCGACAGGTCCGGAGTCATCGTTTTTCATCAGAAAATTGATTTTTTGGAGTGTACCAAAAATGATTCAAAATGTCAATTGGATCGTGCCTCATGTTGAATAACCACTTTTTAAACACTCACAGTGACCAACATTGTCATGTTTACAGAGTTTTGCTTACTCAAAAGCTTCCATTTTGACCAATTTCAGGCACCAAAATGACTTTAAACACACTTATTTTAGTTAAAAAGTCATAATTTACATCCAACAGTCATTTAGAGTCAAAAGATTAAAAGTTAAAATTTCATCCATGTTGACCATTTTGGGAAAGTTCGACAGGTCGGGAGTCATCGTTTTTCATCAGAAAATTGATTTCTTGGAGTGTACCAAAAATGATTCAAAATGTCAATGGATAGTGCCTCATGTTGAATAACCACTTTTGAAACCCTCAAAGTGACCAAAATTGCCATTTATACAGAGTTTTGCTTACTCAAAAGCTTCCATTTTGACCAAGTTTCAGGCACCGAAATGACTTTAAACACACTTATTTTAGTTGAAAAAGTTATATTTCACATCCAACGGTCATTTAGAGTCAAAAGATTAAAAGTTAAAATTTCATCCATGTTGACCATTTTGGAAAATTTGACAGGTCCGTAGTCATCGTTTTTCATTAGAGATTTGATTTTTTGGAGTGTACCAAAAATGATTCAAAATGTCAATTGGATCGTGCCTCATGTTGAATAACCACTTTTGAAACCCTCAGAGTGAAAAAAATTGCCATTTTTACAGTTTTGCTAACTCAAAAGCTTCCATTTTGACCAATTTCAGGCATCAAAATGACTTTAAACACACTTATTTCAATTGAAAAAGTCATATTTCACACCCAACAATCATTTGGAGTCTAAAGATTAAAAGTTAAAATTTCATCCATGTTGACCATTTTGGGAAAGCTCGACAGATCCGGAGTCATCGTTTTTTCAGATAATTGATTTTTTGGAGTGTACCAAAAATGATTCAAAATGTCAATTGGATCGTACCTCATGTTGAATAACCGCTTTTGAAACCCTCACAGTGACCAAAATTGCCATTTTTACAGAGCTTTGCTTACTCAAAAGCTTCCATTTTGACCAATTTCAGGCACCGAAATGACTTTAAACACACTTATTTTAGTTGAAAAAGTCATAATTTACATCCAACAGTCATTTAGAGTCAAAAGATTAAAAGTTACAATTTCATCCATGTTGACCATTTTGGGAAAGTTCGACAGGTCGGGAGTCATTGTTTTTCATCAGAAAATTGATTTCTTGGAGTGTACCAAAAATGATTCAAAATGTCAATGGATAGTGCCTCATGTTGAATAACCACTTTTGAAACCCTCAAAGTGACCAAAATTGCCATTTATACAGAGTTTTGCTTACTCAAAAGCTTCCATTTTGACCAAGTTTCAGGCACCGAAATGACTTTAAACACACTTATTTTAGTTGAAAAAGTTATATTTCACATCCAACGGTCATTTAGAGTCAAAAGATTAAAAGTTAAAATTTCATCCATGTTGACCATTTTGGGAAAGTTTGACAGGTCCGGAGTCATCGTTTTTCATTAGAGATTTGATTTTTTGGAGTGTACCAAAAATGATTCAAAATGTCAATTGGATCGTGCCTCATGTTGAATAACCACTTTTGAAACCCTCACAGTGAAAAAAATTGCCATTTTTACAGTTTTGCTAACTCAAAAGCTTCCATTTTGACCAATTTCAGGCATCAAAATGACTTTAAACGCACTTATTTCAATTGAAAAAGTCATATTTCACACCCAACAATCATTTGGAGTCTAAAGATTAAAAGTTAAAATTTCATCCATGTTGACCATTTTGGGAAAGCTCGACAGATCCGGAGTCATCGTTTTTTCAGATAATTGATTTTTTGGAGTGTACCAAAAATGATTCAAAATGTCAATTGGATCGTACCTCATGTTGAATAACCGCTTTTGAAACCCTCACAGTGACCAAAATTGCCATTTTTACAGAGCTTTGCTTACTCAAAAGCTTCCATTTTGACCAATTTCAGGCACCGAAATGACTTTAAACACACTTATTTTAGTTGAAAAAGTCATAATTTACATCCAACAGTCATTTAGAGTCAAAAGATTAAAAGTTTAAATTTCATCCATGGTGACCATTTTGGGAAAGTTCGACAGGTCCGGAGTCATAGTTTTTCATTAGAGATTTGATTTTTTGGAGTTTACCAAAAATGATTCAAAATGTCAATTGGATCGTGCCTCATGTTAAATAACCACTTTTTAAACACTCATAGTGACCAAAATTGCCATTTATACAGAGATTTGCTTACTCAAAAGCTTCCATTTTGACCAATTTCAGGCACAGAAATGACTTTAAACACACTTATTTTAGTTGAACAAGTCATAATTCACATCCAACAGTCATTTAGAGTCAAAAGATTAAATGTTAAAATTTCATCCATATTGACCAGTTTGGGAAAGTTCGACAGGTCCGGAGTCATCGTTTTTTATTAGAGATTTGATTTTTTGGAGTGTACCAAAAATTATTCAAAATGTCAATTGGATCGTGCCTCATGTTAAATCGATTCAAAAGGGGGTGGTGATGGACAGAGTATCTGAATTAAGCAGAACACTCCTACCCAGTCAAAAGATCAGGGCTTGATTCATCACCGTTTTTTAGCTCACTGCACCATCCCAGTTCAGAACCTGGCTACATGCAAATTAGTCTGACCCTGGCACAGTGCATCATGGGAACAGGGCAGACCAAACTACCAAGCCAATTCTTTACTGGAAAGGAAACAAGCTTCCGGGGACCGGTTTCTGGCATTACAGCCGTCTTCGGCCCGGCTTGCTTGAATCCTGATGGTGCAGTGAGCAAGGGACTCACATCTGAGCATACCCTTCCACACTTGTGGTGGCCAAAACGATTCAAAAGGGGGTGGTGATGGACAGAGTATCTGAATTAAGCAGAACACTCCTACCCAGTCAAAAGATCAGGGCTTGATCCATCACGTTTTTTAGCTCACTGCACCATCCCAAGTCAGAACCTGGCTACATGCAAATTAGTCTGACCCTGGCCCAGTGCATCATGGGAACAGGGCAGACCAAACTACCAAGCCAATTCTTTACTGGAAAGGAAACAAGGTTCCGGGGACCGGTTTCTGGCATTACAGCCGTCTTCGGCCCGGCTTGCTTGAATCCTGATGGTGCAGTGAGCAAGGGACTCACATCTGAGCATACCCTTCCACACTTGTGGTGGCCAAAACGATTCAAAAGGGGGTGGTGATGGACAGAGTATCTGAATTAAGCAGAACACTCCTACCCAGTCAAAAGATCAGGGCTTGATCCATCACCGTTTTTTAGCTCACTGCACCATCCCAGTTCAGAACCTGGCTACATGCAAATTAGTCTGACCCTGGCCCAGTGCATCATGGGAACAGGGCAGACCAAACTACCAAGCCAATTCTTTACTGGAAAGGAAACAAGCTTCCGGGGACCGGTTTCTGGCATTACAGCCGTCTTCGGCCCGGCTTGCTTGAATCCTGATGGTGCAGTGAGCAAGGGACTCACATCTGAGCATACCCTTCCACACTTGTGCTGGCCAAAACGATTCAAAAGGGGGTGGTGATGGACAGAGTATCTGAATTAAGCAGAACACTCCTACCCTGTCAAAAGATCAGGGCTTGATCCATCACCGTTTTTTAGCTCACTGCACCATCCCAGTTCAGAACCTGGCTACATGCAAATTAGTCTGACCCTGGCCCAGTGCATCATGGGAACAGGGCAGACCAAACTACCAAGCCAATTCTTTACTGGAAAGGAAACAAGGTTCCGGGGACCGGTTTCTGGCATTACAGCCGTCTTCGGCCCGGCTTGCTTGAATCCTGATGGTGCAGTGAGCAAGGGACTCACATCTGAGCATACCCTTCCACACTTGTGGTGGCCAAAACGATTCAAAAGGGGGTGGTGATGGACAGAGTATCTGAATTAAGCAGAACACTCCTACCCAGTCAAAAGATCAGGGCTTGATCCATCACCGTTTTTTAGCTCACTGCACCATCCCAGTTCAGAACCTGGCTACATGCAAATTAGTCTGACCCTGGCCCAGTGCATCATGGGAACAGGGCAGACCAAACTACCAAGCCAATTCTTTACTGGAAAGGAAACAAGCTTCCGGGGACCGGTTTCTGGCATTACAGCCGTCTTCGGCCCGGCTTGCTTGAATCCTGATGGTGCAGTGAGCAAGGGACTCACATCTGAGCATACCCTTCCACACTTGTGCTGGCCAAAACGATTCAAAAGGGGGTGGTGATGGACAGAGTATCTGAATTAAGCAGAACACTCCTACCCTGTCAAAAGATCAGGGCTTGATCCATCACCGTTTTTTAGCTCACTGCACCATCCCAGTTCAGAACCTGGCTACATGCAAATTAGTCTGACCCTGGCCCAGTGTATCATGGGAACAGGGCAGACCAAACTACCAAGCCAATTCTTTACTGGAAAGGAAACAAGCTTCCGGGGACCGGTTTCTGGCATTACAGCCGTCTTCGGCCCGGCTTGCTTGAATCCTGATGGTGCAGTGAGCAAGGGACTCACATCTGAGCATACCCTACTTGTGGTGGCCAAAACTATTCAAAAGGGGGTGGTGATGGAAAGAGTATCTGAATTAAGCAGAACACTCCTACCCAGTCAAAAGATCAGGGCTTGATCCATCACCGTTTTTTAGCTCACTGCACCATCCCAGTTCAGAACCTGGCTACATGCAAATTAGTCTGACCCTGGCCCAGTGCATCATGGGAACAGGGCAGACCAAACTACCAAGCCAATTCTTTACTGGAAAGGAAACAAGCTTCCGGGGACCGGTTTCTGGCATTACAGCCATCTTCGGCCCGGCTTGCTTGAATCCTGATGGTGCAGTGAGCAAGGGACACACATCTGAGCATACCCTTCCATACTTGTGGTGGCCAAAACGATTCAAAAGGGGGTGGTGATGGACAGGTATACTCAGACATGAGTCCCTTGCTCACTGCTCCATCAGGATTCAAGCAAGCCGGGCCGACGACGCCTGGAATGGCAGAAACCGGTCCCCGGAAGCTTGTCTCCTTTCTGGTGAAGAATTGGCTTGGTTGTTTGGTCTGCCCTGTTCCCATGATGCACTGGGCCAGGGACAGACTAATTTGCATATAGCCAGGTTCTGAGCTGGGATGGGGCAGTGAGCTAAAAAACGGTGATGGATCAAGCCCTGATCTTTTGACTGGGTAGGAGTGTTCTGCTTAATTCAGATACTCTGTCCATCACCACCCCCTTTTGAATCGTTTTGGCCACCACAAGTGTGGAAGGGTATGCTCAGATGTGAGTCCCTTGCTCACTGCACCATCAGGATTCAAGCAAGCCGGGCCCACGACGCCTGGAATGGCAGAAACCGGTCCCCGGAAGCTTGTCTCCTTTCTGGTGAAGAATTGGCTTGGTAGTTTGGTCTGCCCTGTTCCCATGATGCACTGGGCCAGGGACAGACTAAGTTGCATATAGCCAGGTTCTGAGCTGGGATGGGGCAGTGAGCTAAATAACGGTGATGGATCAAGCCCTGATCTTTGGACTGGGTAAGAGTGGTCTGCTTAATTCAGACACTCTGTTCATCACCACCCCCTTTTCTGAATCATTTTGTCCACCATAAGCGTGGAAGGGTATACTCAGACATGAGTCCCTTGCTCACTGCTCCATCAGGATTCAAGCAAGCCGGGCCGACGACGCCTGGAATGGCAGAAACCGGTCCCCGGAAGCTTGTCTCCTTTCTGGTGAAGAATTGGCTTGGTAGTTTGGTCTGCCCTGTTCCCATGATGCACTGGGCCAGGGACAGACTAATTTGCATATAGCCAGGTTCTGAGCTGGGATGGGGCAGTGAGCTAAATAACGGTGATGGATCAAGCCCTGATCTTTGGACTGGGTAAGAGTGGTCTGCTTAATTCAGACACTCTGTTCATCACCACCCCCTTTTCTGAATCATGTTAAATAACCACTTTTTAAACACTCATAGTGACCAAAATTGCCATTTTTACAGAGTTTTGCTTACTCAAAAGCTTCAATTTGTTCAATTTCGGGCACAGAAATGACATTAAACACACTTATTTTAGTTGAACAAGTCATAATTCACATCCAACAGTCATTTACAGTCAAAAGATTAAATGTTAAAATTTCATCCATATTGACCATTTTGGGAAAGTTCGTCAGGTCCGGAGTCATCGTTTTTCATCAGAAAATTGATTTTTTTTGGACTGTACCAAATATGATTCAAAATGTCAATTGGATTGTGCCTTATGTGAATAACCACTTTTGAAACCCTCACAGTGACCACAATTGCCAGTTTTACAGAGCTTTGCTTACTCAAAAGCTTCCATTTTGACCAATGTCAGGCACCGAAATTACTTTAAACACACTTATTTTTGTTGAAAAAGTCATAATTTACATCCAACAGTCATTTAGAGTCAAAAGATTAAAAGTTTAAATTTCATCCATGGTGACCATTTTGGGAAAGTTCGACAGGTCCGGAGTCATCGTTTTTCATAAGAAAATTGATTTTTTGGAGTGTATCAAAAATGATTCAAAATGTCAATTGGATCGTGCCTCATGTTGAATAACCACTTTTGAAACCCTCACAGTGACCAAAATTGCCATTTCTACAGAGCTTTGCTTAATCAAAAGCTTCCATTTTGACCCATTTCAGGCACCAAAATGACTTTAAACACACTTATTTTAGTTAAAAAAGTCATAATTTACATCCAACAGTCATTTAGAGTCAAAAGATTAAAAGTTAAAATTTCATCCATGTTGACCATTTTGGGAAAGCTCGACAGATCCGGAGTCATCGTTTTTTCAGATAATTGATTTTTTGGAGTGTACCAAAAATGATTCAAAATGTCATTTGGATCGTGCCTCATGTTGAATAACCACTTTTGAAACCCTCACAGTTACCAAAATTGCCATTTTTACAGAGCTTTTCTTACTCAAAAGCTTCCATTTTGATCAATTTCAGGCACCGAAATGACTTTAAACACACTTATTTTAGTTGAAAAAGTAATAATTCACATCCAACAGTCATTTAGAGTCAAAAGATTAAAAGTTAAAATTTCATCCATGTTGACCATTTTGGGAAAGTTCGACAGGTCCGGAGTCATCGTTTTTCATCAGAAAATTGATTTTTTGGAGTGTACCAAAAATGATTCAAAATGTCAATTGGATCGTGCCTCATGTTGAATAACCACTTTTTAAACACTCACAGTGACCAAAATTGTCATTTTTACAGAGTTTTGCTTACTCAAAAGCTTCCATTTTGACCAATTTCAGGCACCGAAATGACTTTAAACACACTTATTTTAGTTGAACAAGTCATAATTCACATCCAACAGTCATTTAGAGTCAAAAGATTAAAAGTTAAAATTTCATCCATGTTGACCATTTTGGGAAAGCTAGACAGATCCGGAGTCATCGTTTTTTCAGATAATTGATTTTTTGGAGTGTACCAAAAATGATTCCAAATATCAATTGGATCATACCTCATGTTGAATAACCGCTTTTGAAACCCTCACAGTGAACAAAATTGCCATTTTTACAGAGCTTTGCTTACTCAAAAGCTTCCATTTTGACCAATTTCAGGCACCAAAATGACTTTAAACAGACTTATTTTAGTTGAAAAAGTCATAATTCACATCCAAAAGTCATTTAGAGTCAAAAGATTAAAAGTTAACATTTCATCCATGTTGACCATTTTGGGAAAGTTCGACAGGTCCGGAGTCAACGTTTTTCATCAGAAAATTGATTTTTTGGAGTGTACCAAAAATGATTCAAAATGGCAATTGGATCGTGCCTCATGTTGAATAACCACTTTTGAAACACTCACAGTGACCAAAATTGCCATTTTCACAGAGTTTTGCTTACTCAAAAGCTTCCATTTTGACCAATTTCAGGCACCAAAATGAATTTAAACACACTTATTTTAGTTGAAAAAGTCATAATTCACATCCAACAGTCATTTAGAGTCAAAAGATTAAAAGTTAAAATTTCATCTATGTTGACCATTTTGGGAAAGTTTGACAGGTCCGGAGTCATCGTTTTTTCAGATAATTGATTTTTTGGAGTGTACCAAAAATGATTCAAAATGTCAATTGGATCGTGCCTCATGTTGAATAACCGCTTTTGAAACCCTCACAGTGACCAAAATTGTCATTTTTACAGAGCTTTGCTTACTCAAAAGCTTCCATTTTGACCAATTTCAGGCACCAAAATGACTTTAAACACACCTATTTTAGTTGAACAAGTCATAATTCACATCCAACAGTCATTTAGAGTCAAAAGATTAAAAGTTAAAATTTCCATCCATGTTGACCATTTTGGGAAAGCTCGACAGGTCTGGAGTCATCGTTTTTTCAGATAATTGATATTTTTGGAGTGTACCAAAAATGATTCAAAATGTCAATTGGATCGTGCCTCATGTTGTATAACCACTTTTGAAACCCTCACAGTGATCAAAATTGCCATTTTATACAGAGTTTTGCTTACTCAAAAGCTTCCATTTTGACCAATTTCAGGCACCAAAATGACTTTAAACACACTTATTTTAGTTGAACAAGTCATAATTCACATCCAACAGTCATTTAGAGTCAAAAGATTAAAAGTTAAAATTTCATCCATGTTGACCATTTTGGGAAAGCTCGACAGGTCCGGAGTCATCGTTTTTTCAGATAATTGATATTTTTGGAGTGTACCAAAAATGATTCAAAATGTCAATTGGATTGTGCCTCATGTTGAATAACCACTTTTGAAACCCTCACAGTTACCAAAATTGCCATTTTTACAGAGCTTTTCTTACTCAAAAGCTTCCATTTTGATCAATTTCAGGCACCGAAATGACTTTAAACACACGTATTTTAGTTGAAAAAGTAATAATTCACATCCAACAGTCATTTAAAGTCAAAAGATTAAAAGTTAAAATTTCATCCATGTTGACCATTTTGGGAAAGTTCGACAGGTCCGGAGTCATCGTTTTTCATCAGAAAATTGATTTTTTGGAGTGTACCAAAAATGATTCAAAATGTCAATTGGATCGTGCCTCATGTTGAATAACCACTTTTTAAACACTCACAGTGACCAAAATTTTCATTTTTACAGAGTTTTGCTTACTCAAAAGCTTCCATTTTGACCAATTTCAGGCACCAAAATGACTTTAAACACACGTATTTTAGTTAAAAAAGTCATAATTTACATCCAACAGTCATTTAGAGTCAAAAGATTAAAAGGTAAAATTTCATCCATGTTGACCATGTTGACCATTTTGGGAAAGCTCGACAGATTTTTTCAGATAATTGATTTTTTGGAGTGTACCAAAAATGATTCAAAATGTCAATTGGATCGTGCCTCATGTGGAATAACCACTATTGAAACCCTCACAGTTACCAAAATTGCCATTTTTACAGAGCTTTTCTTACTCAAAAGCTTCCATTTTGATCAATTTCAGGCACCGAAATGACTTTAAACACACTTATTTTAGTTGAAAAAGTAATAATTGTTATTGTTATTGTTGTTATTGTTATTTTTAATTTATACCGCGCTCAATCACCTACAGGCCTCTAAGCGCATGGGACTCGATGGTAAAACAACAACTTTGACAGTACAGAAGTCTCCACTTAACCTGAAGTGGCTCAAAGGGCTCTCCTGAATAGTAGCGTTTTCAACCCCTTTCTGAAACGTAGGAGGTTTCCTTCCTTACGTAATAGCTCAGGTAGTGTGTTCCATAGATGAGGAACCAGCACCGAGAAAGCTCTTCCTCCCTTGGTGGCAAGTTTATAGCGGGGGCACACCAGTAGCTGAGAATTTGAGGATCTAAGAGCTCTCTTTGGGCTATACACTGCTAGACGATCTTTAATGTATGCAGGCGCCATGCCATAAATGGCTTTATGGGCAATGCACATATTTTTAAATTCCACTCGCTCCTTAATAGGGAGCCAGAGGAGACTCTGCAGCAGGGGGGATGCTTTAGTACGTCTTGGCAGCCTGAAAATAAGACGAGCAGCATCGTTCATCACCACCTGTAGCCTGTTTGTCAGGGTTTTTGGTAGGCCAAGGTAGAGGGCATTTCCATAATCTATGCGTGAGATCACAGTAGCTGTGACGATAGAACGTAGCATAGATTGGTAAATGATAGGCACTAATTTCCGCAGCTGTCGCATAATATTAGTGCAGCTACCCACTACAGCGGAGATTTGGTTGACCATAGTGAGGTCACAGTCCAATCTGATCCCCAAACTCTTCACAACCAGGCTGGGTTTTGGAGCTGGACCCAGCTCTGCGGGCCAGTAGAGGTCACCCCATGGTGAGGTGGCAGATGAAATCACCAGGACCTCAGTCTTATCTGGGTTGATTTTTAAGAGGTTTCCTGTCATCCACTGGACCGTGTGTCTCAGGATGTTCTGAGTGTGGAGTTGGGCGGTGTTTGTATTATCAACACTCAGCAGCAACTGCGTGTCGTCTGCGTAGTTATATACTGTGCAGCCCATACTCGCCAAGGAGGCAATCAGCGGCTGTAGATATAGATTAAACAGCAGTGGGGATAAGGCCGAGCCCTGGGGCACCCCACATTCTAACTCTCCCACTACGGAGATTTGTTCTCCCAGTTGTATTCTTTGTGTCCTTCCTGACAGAAAAGACTGCAACCAACTAAAAACCAGGCCATTGATACCAAAGTCACCCAGCCTTTCCAATAACAGCGCATGGCTGACGGTATCGAACGCCGCTGAAAGATCTAATAAAATCAGGACGCTCGGTTTTTTACCGTCAGCCAGGCCTCTCAGTTCGTCCAGCACCGAGAGCATCACCAACTCGGTGCTGTGATGTGCTCGGAACCCTGCTTGTCGTTCGTGAAGCAGGGAGTTGGACTCCAAGTACATAGACAGGGTTTTTAGTACGTGTTGTTCCAGTACTTTAGAGAGGAATGGTAACTGGGAGATCGGCCTGTAATTTTTTAGTATTGCGGGGTCTGCACCAGGTTTCTTCAACAGCGGTCTAACACGCGCTTCCTTGAATCCTGTCGGTAATTGTCCTGTTTCCAAGGATCTATTTAGGAGAGAAATGACATGCTCCTCCAATAAAGGGCGGGCTGCCTGAAAGACTTTAGGTGGACACGGGTCCGCTGGGGATCCAGACTTAATTCTGCCCATCAACTGCTGCAGACTCAAGATGTCAATCTCTGGAAACAGTGTGATGGAACAGTCAGTTTGAGTTCGAGGGCCAGTGGATGTGGCCATCCCGTTTGGCATCCCACTTTTTATGTCTTGGATGATGGTTTTTACTTTCTCCAGGAAATATTCCTGGAAGGAATTGCAGTTTATGGGGGACTGAACACTGTCCGACTTTTTAGTCAGCTCCGACAGGATCTTAAAAGTCTCTTTCTGCACGTTGGCTGCCATACTTAAGCGGGATTCGTAGTACTCGGCTTTGGCCAGCGTAATATGTTTTTTGTATGCAGTTAAGGAAGTTCGATAGAGGTTTCTAGCTAAATGCTGTTTAGTTTTCCTCCATCCTCTTTCTAGGGCTCTAAGTTTCTTTTTGTGGTCCCTCAGAGCTGGCGTGAACCAAGGGGCATCCTTACCCGGGCCTTTTAACACCTTCATTTCCATTGGTGCTATCTGGTCAATAGCTGATATCAGACAGTGCGTTAAATCCGCGTATTGCTGATCCAGAGTATGATCTAAACTCAGGAGACAGTCTCTTGGCAGGAATACCTTGGACAGGGTCCTCAGATCGACCTCTGCCCATTTACGGGTTTGTCTAGCCGCCAGTGTTGGTCTGATTGTTTGGCCCTTAATACGTATCTCACAAGAGATTAGATAGTGGTCGGACCAAATACATGGGGCTACTTCCTCCAGTGTTAGGGAGGGGTCTGTAGTCCACACCAGGTCAAGAGTGTGACCTTTGATGTGCGTGGGGACCTGCACAATTTGTTTAAAATTTAGTGCTGACATCAAAGTGTCCAAGTGACGCATAGAGGCATCCCAATGGGGATTATCCCAGTGCAAATTAAAATCTCCAGTGACTACAATTTTCGTATAGCGAGAGCAGAGGTCTGATATAATGGGGGCAAATAGGTCCTGGAAGGTTGGGGTTGCATTGGGAGGGCGGTAAACCGCTAACACCACCCAACATAGGCTGTTTACTGTAACTTTCACCCCAAGCAAATCAGCCAGGTCAACAGTCTCAGATAGTAAGATTTCCACTGACAGCGTTTTTTTAAAAATCACCGCTACCCCTCCTCCCCGTGTGCTTCCTGGTCGATTTTGCCAAAAAGCATCATAACCGTTAGGAAGAGCAGCCAGAATGTCCGGCATTGAGCTCTCACTCATCCAAGTCTCAGTTAAGGTCAATACATCGGTATCAGTATTTTGCAACAAGTTATAGACCTCGACGTGATGACAGTGGAGTGATCTGGTGTTTAGGCTTGCTACTTTCAGAGTGGAATATGGAACTAGAGATATCGTATTTAGCGGTTTATAAAGCGCATATGTTTGTAATTTCTCCAAGGTGTCATTATCCAACAAGTCTCACCTTTATCCAGGTTGCGCAAGTCTTCCGAGGTGTAGGAGCGCAATTGTCCGGAGGCCCCTGCCCCCGAGCCCGCCTGAGCGCGGATGGGCGCAGACGGGCTGGACTCTGGCGCGACTCCGGCGACGCTCCGGCGAGCCCGCCGCGCGTGCCCGCTGCGCGTCTGCATGGATGCCTTAAATACTGTTCTAGCGTCCTTCTGACGACTAGAGCAGCCAATCCTTGCCCTCACCAAAGATGTCCGCCGTTCTGGCGGTGTGGTGCCCTTCCTAGATGACAGTAATCCGCTCTAAACGCGGTAGTGTGGCAAATTCACATCCAACAGTCATTTAGAGTCAAAAGATTAAAAGTTAAAATTTCATCCATGTTGACCATTTTGGGAAAGCTCGACAGATCCGGAGTCATCGTTTTTTCAGATAATTGATTTTTTGGAGTGTACCAAAAATGATTCAAAATGTCAATTGGATCGTACCTCATGTTGAATAACCGCTTTTGAAACCCTCACAGTGAACAAAATTGCCATTTTTACAGAGCTTTGCTTACTTAAAAGCTTCCATTTTTACCAATTTCAGGCACCGAAATGACTTTAAACACACTTATTTTAGTTGAAAAAGTCATAATTCACATCCAACAGTCATTTAGAGTCAAAAGATTAAAAGTTAAAATTTCATCTATGTTGACCATTTTGGGAAAGTTTGACAGGTCCGGAGTCATCGTTTTTTCAGATAATTGATTTTTTGGAGTGTACCAAAAATGATTCAAAATGTCAATTGGATCGTGCCTCATGTTGAATAACCGCTTTTGAAACCCTCACAGTGACCAAAATTGCCATTTTTACAGAGCTTTGCTTACTCAAAAGCTTCCATTTTGACCAATTTCAGGCACCAAAATGACTTTAAACACACCTATTTTAGTTGAACAAGTCATAATTCACATCCAACAGTCATTTAGAGTCAAAAGATTAAAAGTTAAAATTTCCATCCATGTTGACCATTTTGGGAAAGCTCGACAGGTCTGGAGTCATCGTTTTTTCAGATAATTTATATTTTTGGAGTGTACCAAAAATGATTCAAAATGTCAATTGGATCGTGCCTCATGTTGTATAACCACTTTTGAAACCCTCACAGTGATCAAAATTACCATTTTATACAGAGTTTTGCTTACTCAAAAGCTTCCATTTTGACCAATTTCAGGCACCAAAATCACTTTAAACACACTTATTTTAGTTGAACAAGTCATAATTCACATCCAACAGTCATTTAGAGTCAAAAGATTAAAAGTTAAAATTTCATCCATGTTGACCATTTTGGGAAAGCTCGACAGGTCCGGAGTCATCGTTTTTTCAGATAATTGATATTTTTGGAGTGTACCAAAAATGATTCAAAATGTCAATTGGATCGTGCCTCATGTTGAATAACCACTTTTGAAACCCTCACAGTTACCAAAATTGCCATTTTTACAGAGCTTTTCTTACTCAAAAGCTTCCATTTTGATCAATTTCAGGCACCGAAATGACTTTAAACACACGTATTTTAGTTGAAAAAGTAATATTTCACATCCAACAGTCATTTAAAGTCAAAAGATTAAAAGTTAAAATTTCATCCATGTTGACCATTTTGGGAAAGTTCGACAGGTCCGGAGTCATCGTTTTTCATCAGAAAATTGATTTTTTGGAGTGTACCAAAAATGATTCAAAATATCAATTGGATCGTGCCTCATGTTGAATAACCACTTTTTAAACACTCACAGTGACCAAAATTTTCATTTTTACAGAGTTTTGCTTACTCAAAAGCTTCCATTTTGACCAATTTCAGGCACCAAAATGACTTTAAACACACGTATTTTAGTTAAAAAAGTCATAATTTACATCCAACAGTCATTTAGAGTCAAAAGATTAAAAGGTAAAATTTCATCCATGTTGACCATTTTGGGAAAGCTCGACAGATCCGGAGTCATCGTTTTTTCAGATAATTGATTTTTTGGAGTGTACCAAAAATGATTCAAAATGTCAATTGGATCGTGCCTCATGTTGAATAACCACTATTGAAACCCTCACAGTTACCAAAATTGCCATTTTTACAGAGCTTTTCTTACTCAAAAGCTTCCATTTTGATCAATTTCAGGCACCGAAATGACTTTAAACACACTTATTTTAGTTGAAAAAGTAATAATTGTTATTGTTATTGTTGTTATTGTTATTTTTAATTTATACCGCGCTCAATCACCTACAGGCCTCTAAGCGCATGGGACTCGATGGTAAAACAACAACTTTGACAGTACAGAAGTCTCCACTTAACCTGAAGTGGCTCAAAGGGCTCTCCTGAATAGTAGCGTTTTCAACCCCTTTCTGAAACGTAGGAGGTTTCCTTCCTTACGTAATAGCTCAGGTAGTGTGTTCCATAGATGAGGAACCAGCACCGAGAAAGCTCTTCCTCCCTTGGTGGCAAGTTTATAGCGGGGGAACACCAGTAGCTGAGAATTTGAGGATCTAAGAGCTCTCTTTGGGCTATACACTGCTAGACGATCTTTAATGTATGCAGGCGCCATGCCATAAATGGCTTTATGGGCAATGCACATATTTTTAAATTCCACTCGCTCCTTAATAGGGAGCCAGAGGAGACTCTGCAGCAGGGGGGATGCTTTAGTACGTCTTGGCAGCCTGAAAATAAGACGAGCAGCATCGTCCATCACCACCTGTAGCCTGTTTGTCAGGGTTTTTGGTAGGCCAAGGTAGAGGGCATTTCCATAATCTATGCGTGAGATCACAGTAGCTGTGACGATAGAACGTAGCATAGATTGGGAAATGATAGGCACTAATTTCCGCAGCTGTCGCATAATATTAGTGCAGCTACCCACTACAGCGGAGATTTGGTTGACCATAGTGAGGTCACAGTCCAATCTGATCCCCAAACTCTTCACAACCAGGCTGGGTTTTGGAGCTGGACCCAGCTCTGCGGGCCAGTAGAGGTCACCCCATGGTGAGGTGGCAGATGAAATCACCAGGACCTCAGTCTTATCTGGGTTGATTTTTAAGAGGTTTCCTGTCATCCACTGGACCGTGTGTCTCAGGATGTTCTGAGTGTGGAGTTGGGCGGTGTTTGTATTATCAACACTCAGCAGCAACTGCGTGTCGTCTGCGTAGTTATATACTGTGCAGCCCATATTCTCCAAGGATGCAATCAGCGGCTGTAGATATAGATTAAACAGCAGTGGGGATAAGGCCGAGCCCTGGGGCACCCCACATTCTAACTCTCCCACTACGGAGATTTGTTCTCCCAGTTGTATTCTTTGTGTCCTTCCTGACAGAAAAGACTGCAACCAACTAAAAACCAGGCCATTGATACCAAAGTCACCCAGCCTTTCCAATAACAGCGCATGGCTGACGGTATCGAACGCCGCTGAAAGATCTAATAAAATCAGGGCGCTCGGTTTTTTACCGTCAGCCAGGCCTCTCAGTTCGTCCAGCACCGAGAGCATCACCAACTCGGTGCTGTGATGTGCTCGGAACCCTGCTTGTCGTTCGTGAAGCAGGGAGTTGGACTCCAAGTACATAGACAGGGTTTTTAGTACGTGTTGTTCCAGTACTTTAGAGAGGAATGGTAACTGGGAGATCGGCCTGTAATTTTTTAGTATTGCGGGGTCTGCACCAGGTTTCTTCAACAGCGGTCTAACACGCGCTTCCTTGAATCCTGTCGGTAATTGTCCTGTTTCCAAGGATCTATTTAGGAGAGAAATGACATGCTCCTCCAATAAAGGGCGGGCTGCCTGAAAGACTTTAGGTGGACACGGGTCCGCTGGGGATCCAGACTTAATTCTGCCCATCAACTGCTGCAGACTCAAGATGTCAATCTCTGGAAACAGTGTGATGGAACAGTCAGTTTGAGTTCGAGGGCCAGTGGATGTGGCCATCCCGTTTGGCATCCCACTTTTTATGTCTTGGATGATGGTTTTTACTTTCTCCAGGAAATATTCCTGGAAGGAATTGCAGTTTATGGGGGACTGAACACTGTCCGACTTTTTAGTCAGCTCCGACAGGATCTTAAAAGTCTCTTTCTGCACGTTGGCTGCCATACTTAAGCGGGATTCGTAGTACTCGGCTTTGGCCAGTGTAATATGTTTTTTGTATGCAGTTAAGGAAGTTCGATAGAGGTTTCTATCTAAATCCTGTTTAGTTTTCCTCCATCCTCTTTCTAGGGCTCTAAGTTTCTTTTTGTGGTCCCTCAGAGCTGGCGTGAACCAAGGGGCATCCTTACCCGGGCCTTTTAACACCTTCATTTCCATTGGTGCTATCTGGTCAATAGCTGATATCAGACAGTGCGTTAAATCCGCGTATTGCTGATCCAGAGTATGATCTAAACTCAGGAGACAGTCTCTTGGCAGGAATACCTTGGACAGGGTCCTCAAATCGACCTCTGCCCATTTACGGGTTTGTCTAGCCGCCAGTGTTGGTCTGATTGTTTGGCCCTTAATACGTATCTCACAAGAGATTAGATAGTGGTCGGACCAAATACATGGGGCTACTTCCTCCAGTGTTAGGGAGGGGTCTGTAGTCCACACCAGGTCAAGAGTGTGACCTTTGATGTGCGTGGGGACCTGCACAATTTGTTTAAAATTTAGTGCTGACATCAAAGTGTCCAAGTGACGCATAGAGGCATCCCAATGGGGATTATCCCAGTGCAAATTAAAATCTCCAGTGACTACAATTTTCGTATAGCGAGAGCAGAGGTCTGATATAATGGGGGCAAATAGGTCCTGGAAGGTTGGGGTTGCATTGGGAGGGCGGTAAACCGCTAACACCACCCAACATAGGCTGTTTACTGTAACTTTCACCCCAAGCAAATCAGCCAGGTCAACAGTCTCAGATAGTAAGATTTCCACTGACAGCGTTTTTTTAAAAATCACCGCTACCCCTCCTCCCCGTGTGCTTCCTGGTCGATTTTGCCAAAAAGCATCATAACCGTTAGGAAGAGCAGCCAGAATGTCCGGCATTGAGCTCTCACTCATCCAAGTCTCAGTTAAGGTCAATACATCGGTATCAGTATTTTGCAACAAGTTATAGACCTCGACGTGATGACAGTGGAGTGATCTGGTGTTTAGGCTTGCTACTTTCAGAGTGGAATATGGAACTAGAGATATCGTATTTAGCGGTTTATAAAGCGCATATGTTTGTAATTTCTCCAAGGTGTCATTATCCAACAAGTCTCACCTTTATCCAGGTTGCGCAAGTCTTCCGAGGTGTAGGAGCGCAATTGTCCGGAGGCCCCTGCCCCCGAGCCCGCCTGAGCGCGGACGGGCGCAGACGGGCTGGACTCTGGCGCGACTCCGGCGACGCTCCGGCGAGCCCGCCGCGCGTGCCCGCTGCGCGTCTGCATGGATGCCTTAAATACTGTTCTAGCGTCCTTCTGACGACTAGAGCAGCCAATCCTTGCCCTCACCAAAGATGTCCGCCGTTCTGGCGGTGTGGTGCCCTTCCTAGATGACAGTAATCCGCTCTAAACGCGGTAGTGTGGCAAATTCACATCCAACAGCCATTTAGAGTCAAAAGATTAAAAGTTAAAATTTCATCCATGTTGACCATTTTGGGAAAGCTCGACAGGTCTGGAGTCATCGTTTTTTCAGATAATTGATTTTTTGGAGTGTACCAAAAATGATTCAAAATGTCAATTGGATCGTACCTCATGTTGAATAACCGCTTTTGAAACCCTCACAGTGAACAAAATTGCCATTTTTACAGAGCTTTGCTTACTTAAAAGCTTCCATTTTTACCAATTTCAGGCACCGAAATGACTTTAAACACACTTATTTTAGTTGAACAAGTCATAATTCACATCCAACAGTCATTTAGAGTCAAAAGAATAAATGTTAAAATTTCATCCATATTGACCATTTTGGGAAAGTTCGTGTACCAAAAATGATTCAACATGTCAATTGGATTGTGCCTCATGTTGAATAACCGCTTTTGAAACCCTCACAGTGACCAAAATTGCCATTTTTACAGAGCTTTGCTTACTCAAAAGCTTCCATTTTGACCAATTTCAGGCACCAAAATGACTTTAAACACACCTATTTTAGTTGAACAAGTCATAATTCACATCCAACAGTCATTTAGAGTCAAAAGATTAAAAGTTAAAATTTCATCCATGTTGACCATTTTGGGAAAGCTCGACAGGTCTGGAGTCATCGTTTTTTCAGATAATTGATATTTTTGGAGTGTACCAAGAATTATTCAAAATGTCAATTTGATCGTGCCTCATGTTGAATAACCACTTTTGAAACCCTCACAGTGACCAAAATTGCCATTTTATACAGAGTTTTGCTTACTCAAAAGCTTCCATTTTGACCAATTTCAGGCACCAAAATGACTTTAAACACACTTATTTTAGTTGAACAAGTCATAATTCACATCCAACAGTCATTTAGAGTCAAAAGATTAAAAGTTAAAATTTCATCCATGTTGACCATTTTGGGAAAGCTAGACAGATCCGGAGTCATAGTTTTTTCAGATAATTGATTTTTTGGAGTGTACCAAAAATGATTCCAAATATCAATTGGATCGTACCTCATGTTGAATAACCGCTTTTGAAACCCTCACAGTGAACAAAATTGCCATTTTTACAGAGCTTTGCTTACTCAAAAGCTTCCATTTTGACCAATTTCAGGCACCAAAATGACTTTAAACAGACTTATTTTAGTTGAAAAAAGTCATAATTCACATCCAAAAGTTATTTAGAGTCAAAAGATTAAAAGTTAAAATTTCATCCATGTTGACCATTTTGGGAAAGTTCGACAGGTCCGGAGTCATCGTTTTTCATCAGAAAATTGATTTTTTGGAGTGTACCAAAAATGATTCAAAATGGCAATTGGATCGTGCCTCATGTTGAATAACCACTTTTGAAACACTCACAGTGACCAAAATTGCCATTTTCACAGAGTTTTGCTTACTCAAAAGCTTCCATTTTGACCAATTTCAGGCACCAAAATGAATTTAAACACACTTATTTTAGTTGAAAAAGTCATAATTCACATCCAACAGTCATTTAGAGTCAAAAGATTAAAAGTTAAAATTTCATCTATGTTGACCATTTTGGGAAAGTTTGACAGGTCCGGAGTCATCGTTTTTTCAGATAATTGATTTTTTGGAGTGTACCAAAAATGATTCAAAATGCCAATTGGATCGTGCCTCATGTTGAATAACCGCTTTTGAAACCCTCACAGTGACCAAAATTGCCATTTTCTCAGAGCTTTGCTTACTCAAAAGCTTCCATTTTGACCAATTTCAGGCACCAAAATGACTTTAAACACACCTATTTTAGTTGAACAAGTCATAATTCACATCCAACAGTCATTTAGAGTCAAAAGATTAAAAGTTAAAATTTCCATCCATGTTGACCATTTTGGGAAAGCTCGACAGGTCTGGAGTCATCGTTTTTTCAGATAATTGATATTTTTGGAGTCTACCAAAAATGATTCAAAATGTCAATTGGATCGTGCCTCATGTTGTATAACCACTTTTGAAACCCTCACAGTGATCAAAATTGCCATTTTATACAGAGTTTTGCTTACTCAAAAGCTTCCATTTTGACCAATTTCAGGCACCAAAATGACTTTAAACACACTTATTTTAGTTGAACAAGTCATAATTCACATCCAACAGTCATTTAGAGTCAAAAGATTAAAAGTTAAAATTTCATCCATGTTGACCATTTTGGGAAAGCTCGACAGGTCCGGAGTCATCGTTTTTTCAGATAATTGATATTTTTGGAGTGTACCAAAAATGATTCAAAATGTCAATTGGATCGTGCCTCATGTTGAATAACCACTTTTGAAACCCTCACAGTTACCAAAATTGCCATTTTTACAGAGCTTTTCTTACTCAAAAGCTTCCATTTTGATCAATTTCAGGCACCGAAATGACTTTAAACACACGTATTTTAGTTGAAAAAGTAATAATTCACATCCAACAGTCATTTAAAGTCAAAAGATTAAAAGTTAAAATTTCATCCATGTTGACCATTTTGGGAAAGTTCGACAGGTCCGGAGTCATCGTTTTTTCAGATAATTGATTTTTTAGAGTGTACCAAAAATGATTCAAAATGTCAATTGGATCGTACCTCATGTTGAATAACCGCTTTTGAAACCCTCACAGTGAACAAAATTGCCATTATTACAGAGCTTTGATTACTTAAAAGCTTCCATTTTTACCAATTTCAGGCACCGAAATGACTTTAAACACACTTATTTTAGTTGAACAAGTCATAATTCACATCCAACAGTCATTTAGAGTCAAAAGAATAAATGTTAAAATTTCATCCATATTGACCATTTTGGGAAAGTTCGTGTACCAAAAATGATTCAAAATGTCAATTGGATCGTGCCTCATGTTGAATAACCGCTTTTGAAACCCTCACAGTGACCAAAATTGCCATTTTTACAGAGCTTTGCTTACTCAAAATCTTCCATTTTGACCAATTTCAGGCACCAAAATGACTTTAAACACACCTATTTTAGTTGAACAAGTCATAATTCACATCCAACAGTCATTTAGAGTCAAAAGATTAAAAGTTAAAATTTCATCCATGTTGACCATTTTGGGAAAGCTCGACAGGTCTGGAGTCATCGTTTTTTCAGAAAATTGATTTTTTGGCATGTACCAAAAATGATTCAAAATGTCAATGGATCGTGCCTCATGTTGAAAAACCGCTTTTGAAACCCTCACAGTGACCAAAATTGCCATTTTTACAGAGCTTTGCTTACTCAAAAGCTTCCATTTTGACCAATTTCAGGCACCAAAATGACTTTAAACACACCTATTTTAGTTGAACAAGTCATAATTCACATCCAACAGTCATTTAGAGTCAAAAGATTAAAAGTTAAAATTTCATCCATGTTGACCATTTTGGGAAAGCTCGACAGGTCTGGAGTCATCGTTTTTTCAGATAATTGATATTTTTGGAGTGTACCAAGAATTATTCAAAATGTCAATTTGATCGTGCCTCATGTTGAATAACCACTTTTGAAACCCTCACAGTGACCAAAATTGCCATTTTATACAGAGTTTTGCTTACTCAAAAGCTTCCATTTTGACCAATTTCAGGCACCAAAATGACTTTAAACACACTTATTTTAGTTGAACAAGTCATAATTCACATCCAACAGTCATTTAGAGTCAAAAGATTAAAAGTTAAAATTTCATCCATGTTGACCATTTTGGGAAAGCTAGACAGATCCGGAGTCATAGTTTTTTCAGATAATTGATTTTTTGGAGTGTACCAAAAATGATTCCAAATATCAATTGGATCGTACCTCATGTTGAATAACCGCTTTTGAAACCCTCACAGTGAACAAAATTGCCATTTTTACAGAGCTTTGCTTACTCAAAAGCTTCCATTTTGACCAATTTCAGGCACCAAAATGACTTTAAACAGACTTATTTTAGTTGAAAAAAGTCATAATTCACATCCAAAAGTTATTTAGAGTCAAAAGATTAAAAGTTAAAATTTCATCCATGTTGACCATTTTGGGAAAGTTCGACAGGTCCGGAGTCATCGTTTTTCATCAGAAAATTGATTTTTTGGAGTGTACCAAAAATGATTCAAAATGGCAATTGGATCGTGCCTCATGTTGAATAACCACTTTTGAAACACTCACAGTGACCAAAATTGCCATTTTCACAGAGTTTTGCTTACTCAAAAGCTTCCATTTTGACCAATTTCAGGCACCAAAATGAATTTAAACACACTTATTTTAGTTGAAAAAGTCATAATTCACATCCAACAGTCATTTAGAGTCAAAAGATTAAAAGTTAAAATTTCATCTATGTTGACCATTTTGGGAAAGTTTGACAGGTCCGGAGTCATCGTTTTTTCAGATAATTGATTTTTTGGAGTGTACCAAAAATGATTCAAAATGCCAATTGGATCGTGCCTCATGTTGAATAACCGCTTTTGAAACCCTCACAGTGACCAAAATTGCCATTTTCTCAGAGCTTTGCTTACTCAAAAGCTTCCATTTTGACCAATTTCAGGCACCAAAATGACTTTAAACACACCTATTTTAGTTGAACAAGTCATAATTCACATCCAACAGTCATTTAGAGTCAAAAGATTAAAAGTTAAAATTTCCATCCATGTTGACCATTTTGGGAAAGCTCGACAGGTCTGGAGTCATCGTTTTTTCAGATAATTGATATTTTTGGAGTGTACCAAAAATGATTCAAAATGTCAATTGGATCGTGCCTCATGTTGTATAACCACTTTTGAAACCCTCACAGTGATCAAAATTGCCATTTTATACAGAGTTTTGCTTACTCAAAAGCTTCCATTTTGACCAATTTCAGGCACCAAAATGACTTTAAACACACTTATTTTAGTTGAACAAGTCATAATTCACATCCAACAGTCATTTAGAGTCAAAAGATTAAAAGTTAAAATTTCATCCATGTTGACCATTTTGGGAAAGCTCGACAGGTCCGGAGTCATCGTTTTTTCAGATAATTGATATTTTTGGAGTGTACCAAAAATGATTCAAAATGTCAATTGGATCGTGCCTCATGTTGAATAACCACTTTTGAAACCCTCACAGTTACCAAAATTGCCATTTTTACAGAGCTTTTCTTACTCAAAAGCTTCCATTTTGATCAATTTCAGGCACCGAAATGACTTTAAACACACGTATTTTAGTTGAAAAAGTAATAATTCACATCCAGCAGTCATTTAAAGTCAAAAGATTAAAAGTTAAAATTTCATCCATGTTGACCATTTTGGGAAAGTTCGACAGGTCCGGAGTCATCGTTTTTTCAGATAATTGATTTTTTGGAGTGTACCAAAAATGATTCAAAATGTCAATTGGATCGTACCTCATGTTGAATAACCGCTTTTGAAACCCTCACAGTGAACAAAATTGCCATTATTACAGAGCTTTGATTACTTAAAAGCTTCCATTTTTACCAATTTCAGGCACCGAAATGACTTTAAACACACTTATTTTAGTTGAACAAGTCATAATTCACATCCAACAGTCATTTAGAGTCAAAAGAATAAATGTTAAAATTTCATCCATATTGACCATTTTGGGAAAGTTCGTGTACCAAAAATGATTCAAAATGTCAATTGGATCGTGCCTCATGTTGAATAACCGCTTTTGAAACCCTCACAGTGACCAAAATTGCCATTTTTACAGAGCTTTGCTTACTCAAAATCTTCCATTTTGACCAATTTCAGGCACCAAAATGACTTTAAACACACCTATTTTAGTTGAACAAGTCATAATTCACATCCAACAGTCATTTAGAGTCAAAAGATTAAAAGTTAAAATTTCATCCATGTTGACCATTTTGGGAAAGCTCGACAGGTCTGGAGTCATCGTTTTTTCAGATAATTGATATTTTTGGAGTGTACCAAAAATGATTCAAAATGTCAATTGGATCGTGCCTCATGTTGAATAACCACTTTTGAAACCCTCACAGTGACCAAAATTGCCATTTTATACAGAGTTTTGCTTACTCAAAAGCTTCCATTTTGACCAATTTCTGGCACCAAAATGACTTTAAACACACTTATTTTAGTTGAACAAGTCATAATTCACATCCAACAGTCATTTAGAGTCAAAAGATTAAAAGTTAAAATTTCATCCATGTTGACCATTTTGGGAAAGCTCGACAGGTCTGGAGTCATCGTTTTTTCAGATAATTGATATTTTTGGAGTGTACCAAAAATGATTCAAAATGTCAATTGGATCGTGCCTCATGTTGAATAACCACTTTTGAAACCCTCACAGTTACCAAAATTGCCATTTTTACAGAGCTTTTCTTACTCAAAAGCTTCCATTTTGATCAATTTCAGGCACCGAAATGACTTTAAACACACGTATTTTAGTTGAAAAAGTAATAATTCACATCCAACAGTCATTTAGAGTCAAAAGATTAAAATTTAAAATTTCATCCATGTTGATCATTTTGGGAAAGTTTGACAGGTCCGGAGTCATCGTTTTTCATCAGAAAATTGATTTTTTGGAGTGTACCAAAAATGATTCAAAATGTCAATTGGATCGTGCCTCATGTTGAATAACCACTTTTTAAACACTCACAGTGACCAAAATTGTCATTTTTACAGAGTTTTGCTTACTCAAAAGCTTCCATTTTGACCAATTTCAGGCACCAAAATGACTTTAAACACACTTATTTTAGTTAAAAAAGTCATAATTTACATCCAACAGTCATTTAGAGTCAAAAGATTAAAAGTTACAATTTCATCCATGTTGACCATTTTGGGAAAGCTCGACAGATCCGGAGTCATCGTTTTTTCAGATAATTGATTTTTTGGAGTTTACCAAAAATGATTCAAAATGTCAATTGGATCGTACCTCATGTTGAATAACCGCTTTTGAAACCCTCACAGTGAACAAAATTGCCATTTTTACAGAGCTTTGCTTACTCAAAAGCTTCATTTTGACCAATTTCAGGCACCGAAATGACTTTAAACACACTTATTTTAGTTGAACAAGTCATAATTCACATCCAACAGTCATTTAGAGTCAAAAGATTAAAAGTTAAAATTTCATCCATGTTGACCATTTTGGGAAAGTTCGACAGGTCCGGAGTCATCGTTTTTCATCAGAAAATTGATTTTTTGGAGTGTACCAAAAATGATTCAAAATGTCAATGGATCGTGCCTCATGTTGAATAACCACTTTTGAAACCCTCAAAGTGACCAAAATTGCCATTTATACAGAGTTTTGCTTACTCAAAAGCTTCCATTATGACCAATTTCAGGCACCGAAATGACTTTAAACACACTTATTTTTGTTGAAAAAGTCATAATTTACATCCAACAGTCATTTAGAGTCAAAAGATTAAAAATTTAAATTTCATCCATGGTGACCATTTTGAGAAAGTTCGACAGGTCCGGAGTCATCGTTTTTCATCAGAAAATTGATTTTTTGGCATGTACCAAAAATGATTCAAAATGTCAATGGATCGTGCCTCATGTTGAAAAACCACTTTTGAAACCCTCAAAGTGACCAAAATTGCCATTTATACAGAGTTTTGCTTACTCAAAATCTTCCATTTTGACCAATTTCAGGCACCGAAATGACTTTAAACACACTTATTTTAGTTGAAAAAGTCATATTTCTCATCCAACAGTCATTTAGAGTCAAAAGATTAAATGTTAAAATTTCATCCATGTTGACCATTTTGGGAAAGTTTGACAGGTCCGAAATCATCGTTTTTTTCATTAGAGATTTGATTTTTTGGAGTGTACCAAAAATGATTCAAAATGTCAATTGGATCGTGCCTCATGTTGAATAACCACTTTTGAAACCTTCACAGTGACCAAAATTGCCATTTTTACAGAGCTTTGCTTACTCAAAATCTTCCATTTTGACCAATTTCAGGCACCGAAATGACTTTAAACACACTTATTTGAATTGGAAAAAGTCATATTTCACATCCAACAGTCTTTTAGAGTGAAATGATTAAATGTTAAAATTTCATCCTCAATGACCATTTTGGGAAAGTTCGACAGGTCCGGAGTCATCGTTTTTCATCAGAAAATTGATTTTTTGGAGTGTACCAAAAATTATTCAAAATGTCAATTGGATCGTGCCTCATGTTGAATAACCACTTTTGAAACTCTCACAGTGACCAAAATTGCCATTTTTACAGAATTTTGCTTACTCAAAAGCTTCATTTTTGACCAATTTCAGGCTCCGAAATGACTTTGAAAACACTTATTTTAGTTGAAAAAGTCATAAATCACATCCAACAATCATTTAGAGTCAAAAGATTAAAAGTAAAAATTTCATCCATGTTGATCATTTTGGGAAAGCTCGACAGGTCCGGAGTCATCGTTTTTCATCAGAAAATTGATTTTTTGGAGTGTACCAAAAATGATTCAAAATGTCAATTGGATCGTGCCTCATGTTGAATAACCACTTTTTAAACACTCACAGTGACCAAAATTGTAATTTTTACAGAGTTTTGCTTACTCAAAAGCTTCCATTTTGACCAATTTCAGGCACCAAAATGACTTTAAACACACTTATTTTAGTTTAAAAAGTCATATTTCACATCCAACAGTCATTTAGAGTCAAAAGATTAAATGTTAAAATTTCATCCATATTGACCATTTTGGGAAAGTTCGACAGGTCCGGAGTCATCGTTTTTCATCAGATAATTGATTTTTTGGAGTGTACCAAAAATGATTCAAAATGTCAATTGGATCGTGCCTCATGTTGAATAACCGCTTTTGAAACGCTCACAGTGACCAAAATTGCCATTTTTACAGAGCTTTGCTTACTCAAAAGCTTCCATTTTGACCAATTTCAGGCACCAAAATGACTTTAAACACACTTATTTCAGTTGAACAAGTCATAATTCACATCCAACAGTCATTTAGAGTCAAAAGATTAAAATTTAAAATTTCATCCATGTTGACCATTTTGGGAAAGTTCGACAGGTCCGGAGTCATCGTTTTTCATGAGAAAATTGATTTTTTGGAGTGTACCAAAAATGATTCAAAATGTCAATTGAATAGTGCCTCATGTTGAATAACTACTTTTGAAACCCTCACAGTGACCAAAATTACCATTTTTACAGAGCTTTGCTTAATCAAAAGCTTCCATTTTGACCAATTTCAGGCACCAAAATGACTTTAAACACACTTATTTTAGTTGAAAAAGTCATAATTCACATCCAACAGTCATTTAGAGTCAAAAGATTAAATGTTAAAATTTCATCCATGTTGACCAATTTGGGAAAGTTCGACAGGTCCGGAGTCATCGTTTTTCATTAGAGATGTGATTTTTTGGAGTGTACCAAAAATGATTCAAAATGTCAATGGACCGTGCCTAATGTTGAATAACCACTTTTGAAACCCTCAAAGTGACCAAAATTGCCATTTATACAGAGTTTTGCTTAATCAAAAGCTTCCATTTTGACCAATTTCAGGCACAGAAATGACTTTAAACACACTTATTTTTGTTGAAAAAGTCATATTTCACACCCAACAGTCATTTAGAGTCAAAAGATTAAAAGTTAAAATTTCATCCATGTTGACCATTTTGGGAAAGTTCGACAGGTCCGGAGTCATCGTTTTTCATCAGAAAATTGATTTTTTGGAGTGTACCAAAAATGATTCCAAATGTCAATTGGATCGTGCCTCATGTTGAATAACCACTTTTGAAACACTCACAGTGACCAAAATAGCCATTTTCACAGAGTTTTGCTTATTCAAAAGCTTCCATTTTGACCAATTTCAGGCACCAAAATGACTTTAAACACACTTATTTTAGTTGAAAAAGTCATAATTCACATCCAACAGTCATTTAGAGTCAAAAGATTAAATGTTAAAATTTCATCCATGTTGACCAATTTGGGAAAGTTCGACAGGTCCGGAGTCATCGTTTTTCATTAGAGATGTGATTTTTTGGAGTGTACCAAAAATGATTCAAAATGTCAATTGGATCATGCCTCATGTTGAATAACCGCTTTTGAAACCCTCAAAGTGACCAAAATTGCCATTTTTACAGAGCTTTGCTTACTCAAAAGCTTCCATTTTGACCAATTTCAGGCACCAAAATGACTTTAAACACACTTATTTTAGTTTAAAAAGTCATAATTCACATCCAACAGTCATTTAGAGTCAAAAGATTAAAAGTTAAAATTTCATCCATGTTGACCATTTTGGGAAAGTTCGACAGGTTTGGAGTCATCGTTTTTCATCAGAAAATTGATTTTTTTGGAGTGTACAAAAAATGATTCAAAATGTCAATTGGATCGAGCCTCATGATGAAAAACCACTTTTGAAACACTCACAGTGACCAAAATTGCCATTTTCACAGAGTTTTGCTTACTCAAAAGCTTCCATTTTGACCAATTTCAGGCACCAAAATGACTTTAAACACACTTATTTTAGTTGAACACGTCATAATTCACATCCAACAGTCATTTAGAGTCAAAAGATTAAATGTTAAAATTTCATCCATATTGACCATTTTGGGAAAGTTCGACAGGTCCGGAGTCATCGTTTTTCATGAGAAAATTGATTTTTTGGAGTGTACCAAAAATGATTCAAAATGTCAATTGAATAGTGCCTCATGTTTAATAACTACTTTTGAAACCCTCACAGTGACCAAAATTACCATTTTTACAGAGCTTTGCTTAATCAAAAGCTTCCATTTTGACCAATTTCAGGCACCAAAATGACTTTAAACACACTTATTTTAGTTGAGAAAGTCATAATTCACATCCAACAGTCATTTAGAGTCAAAAGATTAAATGTTAAAATTTCATCCATGTTGACCAATTTGGGAAAGTTCGACAGGTCCGGAGTCATCGTTTTTCATTAGAGATGTGATTTTTTGGAGTGTACCAAAAATGATTCAAAAGTCAATTGGATCATGCCTCATGTTGAATAACCGCTTTTGAAACCCTCACAGTGACCAAAATTGCCATTTTTACAGAGCTTTGCTTAATCAAAAGCTTCCATTTCGACCAATTTTAGGCACCGAAATGACTTTAAACACACTTATTTTTTTTTAAAAAGTCATAATTTACATCCAACAGTCATTTAGAGTCAAAAGATTAAAAGTTTAAGGGGCATATTACCAACCAATAGAGATAATTTTTGTCTCTAACTTATTTAGAGACAAAACTTATCGCCGCAAATCAGCGATTTTTATCGCAGATAAACCTTGCTATTAGCAAGGTTTAACGCAAATGCGATAAAAAACGGCTGCAATGCATGAATATCGCTGAAAAGTCAGCGATATTCATGCATTATCGAGCAAATGCTCTTAGCCATGTTATCCACCTCCCATTGGATAACATGGCTAAGAACTGTTCCTGGGCAAGTGTTAGCTTTTGGAGATATTCGCTAAGCGCGAATATCTCCAAAAGTTGGTAATAGGAGATAGCGATGTTAGCGACTGTTTTCAGTCGCTAACAGCTTGGCACGCCCACTTTGCATGTCATTAGTGATAAATATCACTGACATGCAAAGCGGGGCCCAAGATGGTCACTATCTCCTATTAGCTGTCGCTAACTGGTGTTAGCGACAGCTTGGTAATAGGGAGATAATTTTATCTCCGCTTTCTTGGCTTTTAAAGCCAAAAAAGCGGAGATAAAGCCCCTTGATAATATGCCCCTAAATTTCATCTATGGTGACCATTTTGGGAAAGTTCGACAGGTCCGGAGTCATCGTTTTTCATCAGAAAATAGATTTTTTGGAGTGTACCAAAAATGATTCAAAATGTCAATGGACCGTGCCTCATGTTGAATAACCACTTTTGAAACCCTCAAAGTGACCAAAATTGCCATTTATACAGAGTTTTGCTTAATCAAAAGCTTCCATTTTGACCAATTTCAGGCACACAAATGACTTTAAACACACTTATTTTTGTTGAAAAAGTCATATTTCACACCCAACAGTCATTTAGAGTCAAAAGATTAAAAGTTAAAATTTCATCCATGTTGACCATTTTGGGAAAGTTCGACAGGTCCGGAGTCATCGTTTTTCATCAGAAAATTGATTTTTTGGAGTGTACCAAAAATGATTCAAAATGTCAATTGGATCATGCCTCATGTTGAATAACCGCTTTTGAAACCCTCAAAGTGACCAAAATTGCCATTTTTACAGAGCTTTGCTTACTCAAAAGCTTCCATTTTGACCAATTTCAGGCACTGAAATGACTTTAAACACACTTATTTTTTTTTTAAAGTCATAATTTACATCCAACAGTCATTTAGAGTCAAAAGATTAAAAGTGTAAATTTCATCCATGGTGACCATTTTGGGAAAGTTCGACAGGTCCAGAGTCATCGTTTTTCATGAGAAAATTGATTTTTTGGAGTGTACCAAAAATGATTCAAAATGTCAATTGGATCGTGCCTCATGTTGAATAACCACTTTTGAAACACTCACAGTGACCAAAATAGCCATTTTCACAGAGTTTTGCTTATTCAAAAGCTTCCATTTTGACCAATTTCAGGCACCAAAATGACTTTAAACACACTTATTTTAGTTGAAAAAGTCATAATTCACATCCAACAGTCATTTAGAGTCAAAAGATTAAATGTTAAAATTTCATCCATGTTGACCAATTTGGGAAAGTTCGACAGGTCCGGAGTCATCGTTTTTCATTAGAGATGTGATTTTTTGGAGTGTACCAAAAATGATTCAAAATGTCAATTGGATCATGCCTCATGTTGAATAACCGCTTTTGAAACCCTCAAAGTGACCAAAATTGCCATTTTTACAGAGCTTTGCTTACTCAAAAGCTTCCATTTTGACCAATTTCAGGCACTGAAATGACTTTAAACACACTTATTTTTTTTTAAAGTCATAATTTACATCCAACAGTCATTTAGAGTCAAAAGATTAAAAGTGTAAATTTCATCCATGGTGACCATTTTGGGAAAGTTCGACAGGTCCAGAGTCATCGTTTTTCATGAGAAAATTGATTTTTTTGGAGTGTACCAAAAATGATTCAAAATGTCAATGGATCGTGCCTCATGTTGAATAACCACTTTTGAAACCCTCAAAGTGACCAAAATTGCCATTTATACAGAGTTTTGCTTACTCAAAAGCTTCCATTTTGACCAATTTCAGGCACAGAAATGACTTTAAACACACCTATTTTAGTTGAAAAAGTCATATTTCACATCCAACAGTCATTTAGAGTCAAAAGATTAAATGTTAAAATTTCATCCATATTGACCATTTTGGGAAAGTTCGACAGGTCCGGAGTCATCGTTTTTCATCAGAAAATTGATTTTTTTGGAGTGTACCAAAAATGATTCAAAATGTCAATTGGATCGAGCCCCATGATGAAAAACCACTTTTGAAACACTCACAGTGACCAAAATTGCCATTTTCACAGAGTTTTGCTTACTCAAAAGCTTCCATTTTGACCAATTTCAGGCACCAAAATGACTTTAAACACACTTATTTTAGTTGGAAAAGTCATAATTCCTATCCAACAGTCATTTAGAGTCAAAAGATTAAAAGTTAAAATTTCATCCATGTTGACCATTTTGGGAAAGTTTGACAGGTCCGGAGTCATCGTTTTTTCAGATAATTGATTTTTTGGAGTGTACCAAAAATGATTCAAAATGTCAATTGGATCGTGCCTCATGTTGAATAACCGCTTTTGAAACCCTCACAGTGACCAAAATTGAAATTTTTACAGAGCTTTGCTTACTCAAAAGCTTCCATTTTGACCGATTTCAGGCACCAAAATGACTTTAAACACACTTATTTCAGTTGAACAAGTCATAATTCACATCCAACAGTCATTTAGAGTCAAAAGATTAAATGTTAAAATTTCATCCATATTGACCATTTTGGGAAAGTTCGACAGGTCCGGAGTCATCGTTTTTCATCAGAAAATTGATTTTTTGGAGTGTACCAAAAATGATTCAAAATGTCAATTGAATCGTGCCTCATGTTGAATAACTACTTTTGAAACCCTCACATTGACCAAAATTACCATTTTTACAGAGCTTTGCTTACTCAAAAGCTTCCATTTTGACCAATTTCAGGCACCGAAATGACTTTAAACACACTTATTTTTTTTGAAAAAGTCATATTTCACATCCAACAGTCATTTAGAGTCAAAAGATTAAATGTTAAAATTTCATCCATATTGACTATTTTGGGAAAGTTCGACAGGTCCGGAGTCATCGTTTTTTCAGGTAATTGCTTTTTTGGAGTGTACCAAAAATGATTCAAAATGTCAATTGGATCGTGCCTCATGTTGAATAACCGCCTTTGAAACCCTCACAGTGACCAAAATTGCCATTTTTACAGAGCTTTGCTTACTCAAAAGCTTCCATTCTGACCAATTCCAGGCACCAAAATGACTTTAAACACACTTATTTCAGTTGAACAAGTCATAATTCACATCCAACAGTCATTTAGAGTCAAAAGATTAAAAGTTAAAATGTCATCCATGTTGACCATTTTGGGAAAGTTCGGCAGGTTCGGAGTCATCGTTTTTCATCAGAAAATAGATTTTTTGGAGTGTACCAAAAATGATTCAA
Organism: Lissotriton helveticus; assembly: GCF_964261635.1. Taxonomy (NCBI): domain Eukaryota; kingdom Metazoa; phylum Chordata; class Amphibia; order Caudata; family Salamandridae; genus Lissotriton; species Lissotriton helveticus. Next base: position 342,386,943 of record NC_136072.1, read on the forward strand.
AATGTCAATTGGATTGTGCCTCATGTTGAATAACCACTTTTGAAACCCTCAAAGTGACCAAAATTGCCATTTATACAGAGTGTTGCTTAATCAAAAGCTTCCATTTTGACCAATTTCAGGCACAGAAATGACTTTAAACACACTTATTTTAGTTGAAAAAGTCATATTTCACACCCAACAGTCATTTAGAGTCAAAAGATTAAAAGTTAAAATTTCATCCATGTTGACCATTTTGGGAAAGTTCGACAGGTCCGGAGTCATCGTTTTTCATCAGAAAATTGATTTTTTGGAGTGTACCAAAAATGATTCAAAATGTCAATTGGATCGTGCCTCATGTTGAATAACCACTTTTGAAACACTCACAGTGACCAAAATTGCCATTTTCACAGAGTTTTGCTTATTCAAAAGCTTCCATTTTGACCAATTTCAGGCACCAAAATGACTTTAAACACACTTATTTTAGTTGAAAAAGTCATAATTCACATCCAACAGTCATTTAGAGTCAAAAGATTAAATGTTAAAATTTCATCCATGTTGACCAATTTGGGAAAGTTTGACAGGTCCGGAGTCATCGTTTTTCATTAGAGATGTGATTTTTTGGAGTGTACCAAAAATGATTCAAAATGTCAATTGGATCATGCCTCATGTTGAATAACCACTTTTGAAACCCTCACAGTGACCAAAATTGCCATTTTTACAGAGCTTTGCTTAATCAAAAGCTTCCATTTTGACCAATTTCAGGCACCGAAATGACTTTAAACACACTTATTTTTTTTAAAAAAGTCATAATTTACATCCAACAGTCATTTAGAGTCAAAAGATTAAAAGTTACAATTTCATCCATGTTGACCATTTTGGGAAAGCTCGACAGATCCGGAGTCATCGTTTTTTCAGATAATTGATTTTTTGGAGTTTACCAAAAATGATTCAAAATGTCAATTGGATCGTACCTCATGTTGAATAACCGCTTTTGAAACCCTCACAGTGAACAAAATTGCCATTTTTACAGAGCTTTGCTTACTCAAAAGCTTCATTTTGACCAATTTCAGGCACCGAAATGACTTTAAACACACTTATTTTAGTTGAACAAGTCATAATTCACATCCAACAGTCATTTAGAGTCAAAAGATTAAAAGTTAAAATTTCATCCATGTTGACCATTTTGGGAAAGTTCGACAGGTCCGGAGTCATCGTTTTTCATCAGAAAATTGATTTTTTGGAGTGTACCAAAAATGATTCAAAATGTCAATGGATCGTGCCTCATGTTGAATAACCACTTTTGAAACCCTCAAAGTGACCAAAATTGCCATTTATACAGAGTTTTGCTTACTCAAAAGCTTCCATTATGACCAATTTCAGGCACCGAAATGACTTTAAACACACTTATTTTTGTTGAAAAAGTCATAATTTAGATCCAACAGTCATTTAGAGTCAAAAGATTAAAAGTTTAAATTTCATCCATGGTGACCATTTTGAGAAAGTTCGACAGGTCCGGAGTCATCGTTTTTCATCAGAAAATTGATTTTTTGGCATGTACCAAAAATGATTCAAAATGTCAATGGATCGTGCCTCATGTTGAAAAACCACTTTTGAAACCCTCAAAGTGACCAAAATTGCCATTTATACAGAGTTTTGCTTACTCAAAATCTTCCATTTTGACCAATTTCAGGCACCGAAATGACTTTAAACACACTTATTTTAGTTGAAAAAGTCATATTTCTCATCCAACAGTCATTTAGAGTCAAAAGATTAAATGTTAAAATTTCATCCATGTTGACCATTTTGGGAAAGTTTGACAGGTCCGGAATCATCGTTTTTTTCATTAGAGATTTGATTTTTTGGAGTGTACCAAAAATGATTCAAAATGTCAATTGGATCGTGCCTCATGTTGAATAACCACTTTTGAAACCTTCACAGTGACCAAAATTGCCATTTTTACAGAGCTTTGCTTACTCAAAATCTTCCATTTTGACCAATTTCAGGCACCGAATTGACTTTAAACACACTTATTTGAATTGGAAAAAGTCATATTTCACATCCAACAGTCTTTTAAAGTGAAATGATTAAATGTTAAAATTTCATCCTCAATGACCATTTTGGGAAAGTTCGACAGGTCCGGAGTCATCGTTTTTCATCAGAAAATTGATTTTTTGGAGTGTACCAAAAATTATTCAAAATGTCAATTGGATCGTGCCTCATGTTGAATAACCACTTTTGAAACTCTCACAGTGACCAAAATTGCCATTTTTACAGAATTTTGCTTACTCAAAAGCTACATTTTTGACCAATTTCAGGCTCCGAAATGACTTTGAAAACACTTATTTTAGTTGAAAAAGTCATAAATCACATCCAACAATCATTTAGAGTCAAAAGATTAAAAGTAAAAATTTCATCCATGTTGATCATTTTGGGAAAGCTCGACAGGTCCGGAGTCATCGTTTTTCATCAGAAAATTGATTTTTTGGAGTGTACCAAAAATGATTCAAAATGTCAATTGGATCGTGCCTCATGTTGAATAACCACTTTTTAAACACTCACAGTGACCAAAATTGTAATTTTTACAGAGTTTTGCTTACTCAAAAGCTTCCATTTTGACCAATTTCAGGCACCAAAATGACTTTAAACACACTTATTTCAGTTGAACAAGTCATAATTCACATCCAACAGTCATTTAGAGTCAAAAGATTAAAATTTAAAATTTCATCCATGTTGACCATTTTGGGAAAGTTCGACAGGTCCGGAGTCATCGTTTTTCATGAGAAAATTGATTTTTTGGAGTGTACCAAAAATGATTCAAAATGTCAATTGAATAGTGCCTCATGTTGAATAACTACTTTTGAAACCCTCACAGTGACCAAAATTACCATTTTTACAGAGCTTTGCTTAATCAAAAGCTTCCATTTTGACCAATTTCAGGCACCAAAATGACTTTAAACACACTTATTTTAGTTGAAAAAGTCATAATTCACATCCAACAGTCATTTAGAGTCAAAAGATTAAATGTTAAAATTTCATCCATGTTGACCAATTTGGGAAAGTTCGACAGGTCCGGAGTCATCGTTTTTCATTAGAGATGTGATTTGTTGGAGTGTACCAAAAATGATTCAAAATGTCAATGGACCGTGCCTCATGTTGAATAACCACTTTTGAAACCCTCAAAGTGACCAAAATTGCCATTTATACAGAGTTTTGCTTAATCAAAAGCTTCCATTTTGACCAATTTCAGGCACAGAAATGACTTTAAACACACTTATTTTTGTTGAAAAAGTCATATTTCACACCCAACAGTCATTTAGAGTCAAAAGATTAAAAGTTAAAATTTCATCCATGTTGACCATTTTGGGAAAGTTCGACAGGTCCGGAGTCATCGTTTTTCATCAGAAAATTGATTTTTTGGAGTGTACCAAAAATGATTCCAAATGTCAATTGGATCGTGCCTCATGTTGAATAACCACTTTTGAAACACTCACAGTGACCAAAATAGCCATTTTCACAGAGTTTTGCTTATTCAAAAGCTTCCATTTTGACCAATTTCAGGCACCAAAATGACTTTAAACACACTTATTTTAGTTGAAAAAGTCATAATTCACATCCAACAGTCATTTAGAGTCAAAAGATTAAATGTTAAAATTTCATCCATGTTGACCAATTTGGGAAAGTTCGACAGGTCCGGAGTCATCGTTTTTCATTAGAGATGTGATTTTTTGGAGTGTACCAAAAATGATTCAAAATGTCAATTGGATCATGCCTCATGTTGAATAACCGCTTTTGAAACCCTCAAAGTGACCAAAATTGCCATTTTTACAGAGCTTTGCTTACTCAAAAGCTTCCATTTTGACCAATTTCAGGCACTGAAATGACTTTAAACACACTTATTTTTTTTTTAAAGTCATAATTTACATCCAACAGTCATTTAGAGTCAAAAGATTAAAAGTGTAAATTTCATCCATGGTGACCATTTTGGGAAAGTTCGACAGGTCCAGAGTCATCGTTTTTCATGAGAAAATTGAGTTTTTTTGGAGTGTACCAAAAATGATTCAAAATGTCAATGGATCGTGCCTCATGTTGAATAACCACTTTTGAAACCCTCAAAGTGACCAAAATTGCCATTTATACAGTTTTGCTTACTCAAAAGCTTCCATTTTGACCAATTTCAGGCACAGAAATGACTTTAAACACACTTATTTTAGTTGAAAAAGTCATATTTCACATCCAACAGTCATTTAGAGTCAAAAGATTAAAAGTTAAAATTTCATCCATGTTGACCATTTTGGGAAAGTTCGACAGGTCCGGAGTCATCGTTTTTTCAGATAATTGAGTTTTTTGGAGTGTACCAAAAATGATTCAAAATGTCAATTGGATTGTGCCTCATGTTGAATAACCGCTTTTGAAACCCTCACAGTGACCAAAATTGCCATTTTTACAGAGCTTTGCTTACTAAAAAGCTTCAATTTTGACCAATTTCAGGCACCGAAATGACTTTAAACACACTTATTTTTTTTAAAAAAGTCATAATTTACATCCAACAGTCATTTAGAGTCAAAAGATTAAAAGTTTAAATTTCATCCATGGTGACCATTTTGCGAAAGTTCGACAGGTCCTGAGTCATCGTTTTTCATCAGAAAATTGATTTTTTGGGGTGTACCAAAAATGATTCAAATTGTCAATGGATCGTGCCTCATGTTGAATAACCACTTTTGAAACCCTCACAGTGACCAAAATTGCCATTTATACAGAGTTTTGCTTACTCAAAAGCTTCCATTTTGGCAATTTCAGGCACCAAAATGACTTTAAACACACTTATTTCAGTTGAACAAGTCATAATTCACATCCAACAGTCATTTAGAGTCAAAAGATTAAATGTTAAAATTTCATCCATATTGACCATTTTGGGAAAGTTCGACAGGTCCGGAGTCATCGTTTTTCATGAGAAAATTGATTTTTTGGAGTGTACCAAAAATGATTCAAAATGTCAATTGAATAGTGCCTCATGTTTAATAACTACTTTTGAAACCCTCACAGTGACCAAAATTACCATTTTTACAGAGCTTTGCTTAATCAAAAGCTTCCATTTTGACCAATTTCAGGCACCAAAATGACTTTAAACACACTTATTTTAGTTGAAAAAGTCATAATTCACATCCAACAGTCATTTAGAGTCAAAAGATTAAATGTTAAAATTTCATCCATGTTGACCAATTTGGGAAAGTTCGACAGGTCCGGAGTCATCGTTTTTCATTAGAGATGTGATTTTTTGGAGTGTACCAAAAATGATTCAAAAGTCAATTGGATCATGCCTCATGTTGAATAACCGCTTTTGAAACCCTCACAGTGACCAAAATTGCCATTTTTACAGAGCTTTGCTTAATCAAAAGCTTCCATTTCGACCAATTTTAGGCACCGAAATGACTTTAAACACACTTATTTTTTTTTAAAAAGTCATAATTTACATCCAACAGTCATTTAGAGTCAAAAGATTAAAAGTTTAAGGGGCATATTACCAACCAATAGAGATAATTTTTGTCTCTAACTTATTTAGAGACAAAACTTATCGCCGCAAATCGGCGATTTTTATCGCAGATAAACCTTGCTATTAGCAAGGTTTAACGCAAATGCGATAAAAAACGGCTGCAATGCATGAATATCGCTGAAAAGTCAGCGATATTCATGCATTATCGAGCAAATGCTCTTAGCCATGTTATCCACCTCCCATTGGATAACATGGCTAAGAACTGCTCCTGGGCAAGTGTTAGCTTTTGGAGATATTCGCGCTTAGCGCGAATATCTCCAAAAGTTGGTAATAGGAGATAGCGATGTTAGCGACTGTTTTCAGTCGCTAACATCTTGGCACGCCCACTTTGCATGTCATTAGTGATAAATATCACTGACATGCAAAGCGGGGCCCAAGATGGTCACTATCTCCTATTAGCTGTCGCTAACTGGTGTTAGCGACAGCTTGGTAATAGGGAGATAATTTTATCTCCGCTTTCTTGGCTTTTAAAGCCAAAAAAGCGGAGATAAAGCCCCTTGATAATATGCCCCTAAATTTCATCTATGGTGACCATTTTGGGAAAGTTCGACAGGTCCGGAGTCATCGTTTTTCATCAGAAAATAGATTTTTTGGAGTGTACCAAAAATGATTCAAAATGTCAATGGACCGTGCCTCATGTTGAATAACCACTTTTGAAACCCTCAAAGTGACCAAAATTGCCATTTATACAGAGTTTTGCTTAATCAAAAGCTTCCATTTTGACCAATTTCAGGCACAGAAATGACTTTAAACACACTTATTTTTGTTGAAAAAGTCATATTTCACACCCAACAGTCATTTAGAGTCAAAAGATTAAAAGTTAAAATTTCATCCATGTTGACCATTTTGGGAAAGTTCGACAGGTCCGGAGTCATCGTTTTTCATCAGAAAATTGATTTTTTGGAGTGTACCAAAAATGATTCAAAATGTCAATTGGATCATGCCTCATGTTGAATAACCGCATTTGAAACCCTCAAAGTGACCAAAATTGCCATTTTTACAGAGCTTTGCTTACTCAAAAGCTTCCATTTTGACCAATTTCAGGCACTGAAATGACTTTAAACACACTTATTTTTTTTTTAAAGTCATAATTTACATCCAACAGTCATTTAGAGTCAAAAGATTAAAAGTGTAAATTTCATCCATGGTGACCATTTTGGGAAAGTTCGACAGGTCCAGAGTCATCGTTTTTCATGAGAAAATTGATTTTTTGGAGTGTACCAAAAATGATTCAAAATGTCAATTGGATCGTGCCTCATGTTGAATAACCACTTTTGAAACACTCACAGTGACCAAAATAGCCATTTTCACAGAGTTTTGCTTATTCAAAAGCTTCCATTTTGACCAATTTCAGGCACCAAAATGACTTTAAACACACTTATTTTAGTTGAAAAAGTCATCATTCACATCCAACAGTCATTTAGAGTCAAAAGATTAAATGTTAAAATTTCATCCATGTTGACCAATTTGGGAAAGTTCGACAGGTCCGGAGTCATCGTTTTTCATTAGAGATGTGATTTTTTGGAGTGTACCAAAAATGATTCAAAATGTCAATTGGATCATGCCTCATGTTGAATAACCGCTTTTGAAACCCTCAAAGTGACCAAAATTGCCATTTTTACAGAGCTTTGCTTACTCAAAAGCTTCCATTTTGACCAATTTCAGGCACTGAAATGACTTTAAACACACTTATTTTTTTTTAAAGTCATAATTTACATCCAACAGTCATTTAGAGTCAAAAGATTAAAAGTGTAAATTTCATCCATGGTGACCATTTTGGGAAAGTTCGACAGGTCCAGAGTCATCGTTTTTCATGAGAAAATTGATTTTTTTGGAGTGTACCAAAAATGATTCAAAATGTCAATGGATCGTGCCTCATGTTGAATAACCACTTTTGAAACCCTCAAAGTGACCAAAATTGCCATTTATACAGAGTTTTGCTTACTCAAAAGCTTCCATTTTGACCAATTTCAGGCACAGAAATGACTTTAAACACACCTATTTTAGTTGAAAAAGTCATATTTCACATCCAACAGTCATTTAGAGTCAAAAGATTAAATGTTAAAATTTCATCCATATTGACCATTTTGGGAAAGTTCGACAGGTCCGGAGTCATCGTTTTTCATCAGAAAATTGATTTTTTTGGAGTGTACCAAAAATGATTCAAAATGTCAATTGGATCGAGCCTCATGATGAAAAACCACTTTTGAAACACTCACAGTGACCAAAATTGCCATTTTCACAGAGTTTTGCTTACTCAAAAGCTTCCATTTTGACCAATTTCAGGCACCAAAATGACTTTAAACACACTTATTTTAGTTGGAAAAGTCATAATTCATATCCAACAGTCATTTAGAGTCAAAAGATTAAAAGTTAAAATTTCATCCATGTTGACCATTTTGGGAAAGTTTGACAGGTCCGGAGTCATCGTTTTTTCAGATAATTGATTTTTTGGAGTGTACCAAAAATGATTCAAAATGTCAATTGGATCGTGCCTCATGTTGAATAACCGCTTTTGAAACCCTCACAGTGACCAAAATTGAAATTTTTACAGAGCTTTGCTTACTCAAAAGCTTCCATTTTGACCGATTTCAGGCACCAACATGACTTTAAACACACTTATTTCAGTTGAACAAGTCATAATTCACATCCAACAGTCATTTAGAGTCAAAAGATTAAATGTTAAAATTTCATCCATATTGACCATTTTGGGAAAGTTCGACAGGTCCGGAGTCATCGTTTTTTATCAGAAAATTGATTTTTTGGAGTGTACCAAAAATGATTCAAAATGTCAATTGAATCGTGCCTCATGTTGAATAACTACTTTTGAAACCCTCACATTGACCAAAATTACCATTTTTACAGAGCTTTGCTTACTCAAAAGCTTCCATTTTGACCAATTTCAGGCACCGAAATGACTTTAAACACACTTATTTTTTTGGAAAAAGTCATATTTCACATCCAACAGTCATTTAGAGTCAAAAGATTAAATGTTAAAATTTCATCCATATTGACTATTTTGGGAAAGTTCGACAGGTCCGGAGTCATCGTTTTTTCAGGTAATTGCTTTTTTGGAGTGTACCAAAAATGATTCAAAATGTCAATTGGATCGTGCCTCATGTTGAATAACCGCCTTTGAAACCCTCACAGTGACCAAAATTGCCATTTTTACAGAGCTTTGCTTACTCAAAAGCTTCCATTCTGACCAATTCCAGGCACCAAAATGACTTTAAACACACTTATTTCAGTTGAACAAGTCATAATTCACATCCAACAGTCATTTAGAGTCAAAAGATTAAAAGTTAAAATGTCATCCATGTTGACCATTTTGGGAAAGTTCGGCAGGTCCGGAGTCATCGTTTTTCATCAGAAAATTGATTTTTTGGAGTGTACCAAAAATGATTCAAAATGTCAATTGGATCGTGCCTCATGTTGAATAACCACTTTTGAAACACTCACAGTGACCAAAATTGCCATTTTCACAGAGTTTTGCTTATTCAAAAGCTTCCATTTTGACCAATTTCAGGCACCAAAATGACTTTAAACACACTTATTTTAGTTGAAAAAGTCATAATTCACATCCAACAGTCATTTAGAGTCAAAAGATTAAATGTTAAAATTTCATCCATGTTGACCAATTTGGGAAAGTTCGACAGGTCCGGAGTCATCGTTTTTCATTAGAGATGTGATTTTTTGGAGTGTACCAAAAATGATTCAAAATGTCAATTGGATCATGCCTCATGTTGAATAACCACTTTTGAAACCCTCACAGTGACCAAAATTGCCATTTTTACAGAGCTTTGCTTAATCAAAAGCTTCCATTTTGACCAATTTCAGGCACCGAAATGACTTTAAACACACTTATTTTTTTTAAAAAAGTCATAATTTACATCCAACAGTCATTTAGAGTCAAAAGATTAAAAGTTTAAATTTCATCCATGGTGACCATTTTGGGAAAGTTCGACAGGTCCGGAGTCATCGTTTTTCATCAGAAAATTGATTTTTTGGAGTGTACCAAAAATGATTCAAAATGTCAATGGACCGTGCCTCATGTTGAATAACCACTTTTGAAACCCTCAAAGTGACCAAAATTGCCATTTATACAAGTTTTGCTTAATCAAAAGCTTCCATTTTGACCAATTTCAGGCACAGAAATGACTTTAAACACACTTATTTTAGTTGAAAAAGTCATATTTCACACCCAACAGTCATTTAGAGTCAAAAGATTAAAAGTTAAAATTTCATCCATGTTGACCATTTTGGGAAAGTTCGACAGGTCCGGAGTCATCGTTTTTCATCAGAAAATTGATTTTTTGGAGTGTACCAAAAATGATTCAAAATGTCAATTGGATCGTGCCTCATGTTGAATAACCACTTTTGAAACACTCACAGTGACCAAAATTGCCATTTTCACAGAGTTTTGCTTATTCAAAAGCTTCCATTTTGATCAATTTCAGGCACCAAAATGACTTTAAACACACTTATTTTAGTTGAAAAAGTCATAATTCACATCCAACAGTCATTTAGAGTCAAAAGATTAAATGTTAAAATTTCATCCATGTTGACCAATTTGGGAAAGTTCGACAGGTCCGGAGTCATCGTTTTTCATTAGAGATGTGATTTTTTGGAGTGTACCAAAAATGATTCAAAATGTCAATTGGATCATGCCTCATGTTGAATAACCGCTTTTGAAACCCTCACAGTGACCAAAATTGCCATTTTTACAGAGCTTTGCTTACTCAAAAGCTTCCATTTTGACCAATTTCAGGCACTGAAATGACTTTAAACACACGTATTTTTTTTTTAAAGTATTAATTTACATCCAACAGTCATTTAGAGTCAAAAGATTAAAAGTTTAAATTTCATCCATGGTGACCATTTTGGGAAAGTTCGACAGGTCCAGAGTCATCGCTTCTCATGAGAAAATTGATTTTTTTGGAGTGTACCAAAAATGATTCAAAATGTCAATTGGATCGAGCCTCATGATGAAAAACCACTTTTGAAACACTCACAGTGACCAAAATTGCCATTTTCACAGAGTTTTGCTTACTCAAAAGCTTCCATTTTGACCAATTTCAGGCACCAAAATGACTTTAAACACACTTATTTTAGTTGGAAAAGTCATAATTCATATCCAACAGTCATTTAGAGTCAAAAAATTAAAAGTTAAAATTTCATCCATGTTGACCATTTTGGGAAAGTTTGACAGGTCCGGAGTCATCGTTTTTTCAGATAATTGATTTTTTGGAGTGTACCAAAAATGATTCAAAATGTCAATTGGATCGTGCCTCATGTTGAATAACCACTTTTGAAACCCTCACAGTGACCAAAATTGAAATTTTTACAGAGCTTTGCTTACTCAAAAGCTTCCATTTTGACCAATTTCAGGCACCAAAATGACTTTAAACACACTTATTTCAGTTGAACAAGTCATAATTCACATCCAACTGTCATTTAGAGTCAAAAGATTAAAAGTTAAAATTTCATCCATGTTGACCATTTTGGGAAAGTTCGACAGGTCCGGAGTCATCGTTTTTCATCAGAAAATTGATTTTTTGGAGTGTACCAAAAATGATTCAAAATGTCAATTGAATCGTGCCTCATGTTGAATAACTACTTTTGAAACCCTCACATTGACCAAAATTACCATTTTTACAGAGCTTTGCTTACTCAAAAGCTTCCATTTTGACCAATTTCAGGCACCGAAATGACTTTAAACACACTTATTTTTTTTTTAAAAAGTCATAATTTACATCCAACAGTCATTTAGAGTCAAAAGATTAAAAGTTTAAATTTCATCCATGGTGACCATTTTGGGAAAGTTCGACAGGTCCGGAGTCATCGTTTTTCATCAGAAAATTGATTTTTTGGAGTGTACCAAAATTGATTCAAAATGTCAATGGACCGTGCCTCATGTTGAATAACCACTTTTGAAACCCTCAAAGTGACCAAAATTGCCATTTATACAGAGTTTTGCTTAATCAAAAGCTTCCATTTTGACCAATTTCAGGCACAGAAATGACTTTAAACACACTTATTTTAGTTGAAAAAGTCATATTTCACACCCAACAGTCATTTAGAGTCAAAAGATTAAAAGTTAAAATTTCATCCATGTTGACCATTTTGGGAAAGTTCGACAGGTCCGGAGTCCTCGTTTTTCATCAGAAAATTGATTTTTTGGAGTGTACCAAAAATGATTCAAAATGTCAATTGGATCGTGCCTCATGTTGAATAACCACTTTTGAAACACTCACAGTGACCAAAATTGCCATTTTCACAGAGTTTTGCTTATTCAAAAGCTTCCATTTTGACCAATTTCAGGCACCAAAATGACTTTAAACACACTTATTTTAGTTGAAAAAGTCATAATTCACATCCAACAGTCATTTAGAGTCAAAAGATTAAATGTTAAAATTTCATCCATGTTGACCAATTTGGGAAAGTTCGACAGGTCCGGAGTCATCGTTTTTCATTAGAGATGTGATTTTTTGGAGTGTACCAAAAATGATTCAAAATGTCAATTGGATCATGCCTCATGTTGAATAACCGCTTTTGAAACCCTCACAGTGACCAAAATTGCCATTTTTACAGAGCTTTGCTTACTCAAAAGCTTCCATTTTGACCAATTTCAGGCACTGAAATGACTTTAAACACACTTATTTTAGTTGAAAAAGTCATATTTCACATCCAACAGTCATTTAGAGTCAAAAGATTAAATGTTAAAATTTCATCCATATTGACCATTTTGGGAAAGTTCGACAGGTCCGGAGTCATCGTTTTTCATCAGAAAATTGATTTTTTTGGAGTGTACCAAAAATGATTCAAAATGTCAATTGGATCGAGCCTCATGATGAAAAACCACTTTTGAAACACTCACAGTGACCAAAATTGCAATTTTCGCAGAGTTTTGCTTACTCAAAAGCTTCCATTTTGACCAATTTCAGGCACCAAAATGACTTTAAACACACTTATTTTAGTTGGAAAAGTCATAATTCATATCCAACAGTCATTTAGAGTCAAAAAATTAAAAGTTAAAATTTCATCCATGTTGACCATTTTGGGAAAGTTTGACAGGTCCGGAGTCATCGTTTTTTCAGATAATTGATTTTTTGGAGTGTACCAAAAATGATTCAAAATGTCAATTGGATCGTGCCTCATGTTGAATAACCACTTTTGAAACCCTCACAGTGACCAAAATTGAAATTTTTACAGAGCTTTGCTTACTCAAAAGCTTCCATTTTGACCAATTTCAGGCACCAAAATGATTTTAAACACACTTATTTCAGTTGAACAAGTCATAATTCACATCCAACAGTCATTTAGAGTCAAAAGATTAAAAGTTAAAATTTCATCCATGTTGACCATTTTGGGAAAGTTCGACAGGTCCGGAGTCATCGTTTTTCATCAGAAAATTGATTTTTTGGAGTGTACCAAAAATGATTCAAAATGTCAATTGAATCGTGCCTCATGTTGAATAACTACTTTTGAAACCCTCACATTGACCAAAATTACCATTATTCAAAAGCTTCCATTTTGACCAATTTCAGGCACCGAAATGACTTTAAACACGCTTATTTTTTTTTGAAAAAGTCATAATTTACATCCAAAAGTCATTTAGAGTCAAAAGATTAAAAGTTTAAATTTCATCCATGGTGACCATTTTGGGAAAGTTCGACAAGTCCGGAGTCATCGTTTTTCATCAGAAAATTTATTTTTTGGAGTGTACCAAAAATGACTCAAAATGTCAATTGGATCATGCCTCATGTTGAATAACCACTTTTTAAACACTCAAAGTGACCAAAATTGCCATTTATACAGAGTTTTGCTTACCCAAAAGCTTCCATTTTGACCAATTTCAGGCACAGAAATGACTTTAAACACACTTATTTTAGTTGAAAAAGTCATATTTCACATCCAACAGTCATTTAAAGTCAAAAGATTAAATGTTAAAATTTCATCCATATTGACTATTTTGGGAAAGTTCGACAGGTCCGGAGTCATCGTTTTTTCAGATAATTGCTTTTTTGGAGTGTACCAAAAATGATTCAAAATGTCAATTGGATCGTGCCTCATGTTGAATAACCGCCTTTGAAACCCTCACAGTGACCAAAATTGCCATTTTTACAGAGCTTTGCTTACTCAAAAGCTTCCATTTTGACCAATTTCAGGCACCAAAATGACTTTAAACACACTTATTTCAGTTGAACAAGTCATAATTCACATCCAACAGTCATTTAGAGTCAAAAGATTAAAAGTTAAAATGTCATCCATGTTGACCATTTTGGGAAAGTTCGGCAGGTCCGGAGTCATCGTTTTTCATCAGAAAATAGATTTTTTGGAGTGTACCAAAAATGATTCAAAATGTCAATTGGATTGTGCCTCATGTTGAATAATCACTTTTGAAACCCTCAAAGTGACCAAAATTGCCATTTATACAGAGTTTTGCTTAATCAAAAGCTTCCATTTTGACCAATTTCAGGCACAGAAATGACTTTAAACACACTTATTTTAATTGAAAAAGTCATATTTCACACCCAACAGTCATTTAGAGTCAAAAGATTAAAAGTTAAAATTTCATCCATGTTGACCATTTTGGGAAAGTTCGACAGGTCCGGAGTCATCGTTTTTCATCAGAAAATGGATTTTTTGGAGTGTACCAAAAATGATTCAAAATGTCAATTGGATCGTGCCTCATGTTGAATAACCACTTTTGAAACACTGACAGTGACCAAAATTGCCATTTTCACAGAGTTTTGCTTATTCAAAAGCTTCCATTTTGACCAATTTCAGGCACCAAAATGACTTTAAACACACTTATTTTAGTTGAAAAAGTCATAATTCACATCCAACAGTCATTTAGAGTCAAAAGATTAAATGTTAAAATTTCATCCATGTTGACCAATTTGGGAAAGTTCGACAGGTCCGGAGTCATCGTTTTTCATTAGAGATGTGATTTTTTGGAGTGTACCAAAAATGATTCAAAATGTCAATTGGATCATGCCTCTTGTTGAATAACCGCTTTTGAAACCCTCACAGTGACCAAAATTGCCATTTTTACAGAGCTTTGCTTACTCAAAAGCTTCCATTTTGACCAATTTCAGGCACTGAAATGACTTTAAACACACTTATTTTAGTTGAAAAAGTCATATTTCACATCCAACAGTCATTTAGAGTCAAAAGATTAAATGTTAAAATTTCATCCATATTGACCATTTTGGGAAAGTTCGACAGGTCCGGAGTCATCGTTTTTCATCAGAAAATTGATTTTTTTGGAGTGTACCAAAAATGATTCAAAATGTCAATTGGATCGAGCCTCATGATGAAAAACCACTTTTGAAACACTCACAGTGACCAAAATTGCAATTTTCGCAGAGTTTTGCTTACTCAAAAGCTTCCATTTTGACCAATTTCAGGCACCAAAATGACTTTAAACACACTTATTTTAGTTGGAAAAGTCATAATTCATATCCAACAGTCATTTAGAGTCAAAAAATTAAAAGTTAAAATTTCATCCATGTTGACCATTTTGGGAAAGTTTGACAGGTCCGGAGTCATCGTTTTTTCAGATAATTGATTTTTTGGAGTGTACCAAAAATGATTCAAAATGTCAATTGGATCGTGCCTCATGTTGAATAACCACTTTTGAAACCCTCACAGTGACCAAAATTGAAATTTTTACAGAGCTTTGCTTACTCAAAAGCTTCCATTTTGACCAATTTCAGGCACCAAAATGATTTTAAACACACTTATTTCAGTTGAACAAGTCATAATTCACATCCAACAGTCATTTAGAGTCAAAAGATTAAAAGTTAAAATTTCATCCATGTTGACCATTTTGGGAAAGTTCGACAGGTCCGGAGTCATCGTTTTTCATCAGAAAATTGATTTTTTGGAGTGTACCAAAAATGATTCAAAATGTCAATTGAATCGTGCCTCATGTTGAATAACTACTTTTGAAACCCTCACATTGACCAAAATTACCATTATTCAAAAGCTTCCATTTTGACCAATTTCAGGCACCGAAATGACTTTAAACACGCTTATTTTTTTTTGAAAAAGTCATAATTTACATCCAAAAGTCATTTAGAGTCAAAAGATTAAAAGTTTAAATTTCATCCATGGTGACCATTTTGGGAAAGTTCGACAAGTCCGGAGTCATCGTTTTTCATCAGAAAATTTATTTTTTGGAGTGTACCAAAAATGACTCAAAATGTCAATTGGATCATGCCTCATGTTGAATAACCACTTTTTAAACACTCAAAGTGACCAAAATTGCCATTTATACAGAGTTTTGCTTACCCAAAAGCTTCCATTTTGACCAATTTCAGGCACAGAAATGACTTTAAACACACTTATTTTAGTTGAAAAAGTCATATTTCACATCCAACAGTCATTTAAAGTCAAAAGATTAAATGTTAAAATTTCATCCATATTGACTATTTTGGGAAAGTTCGACAGGTCCGGAGTCATCGTTTTTTCAGATAATTGCTTTTTTGGAGTGTACCAAAAATGATTCAAAATGTCAATTGGATCGTGCCTCATGTTGAATAACCGCCTTTGAAACCCTCACAGTGACCAAAATTGCCATTTTTACAGAGCTTTGCTTACTCAAAAGCTTCCATTTTGACCAATTTCAGGCACCAAAATGACTTTAAACACACTTATTTCAGTTGAACAAGTCATAATTCACATCCAACAGTCATTTAGAGTCAAAAGATTAAAAGTTAAAATGTCATCCATGTTGACCATTTTGGGAAAGTTCGGCAGGTCCGGAGTCATCGTTTTTCATCAGAAAATAGATTTTTTGGAGTGTACCAAAAATGATTCAAAATGTCAATTGGATTGTGCCTCATGTTGAATAATCACTTTTGAAACCCTCAAAGTGACCAAAATTGCCATTTATACAGAGTTTTGCTTAATCAAAAGCTTCCATTTTGACCAATTTCAGGCACAGAAATGACTTTAAACACACTTATTTTAATTGAAAAAGTCATATTTCACACCCAACAGTCATTTAGAGTCAAAAGATTAAAAGTTAAAATTTCATCCATGTTGACCATTTTGGGAAAGTTCGACAGGTCCGGAGTCATCGTTTTTCATCAGAAAATGGATTTTTTGGAGTGTACCAAAAATGATTCAAAATGTCAATTGGATCGTGCCTCATGTTGAATAACCACTTTTGAAACACTGACAGTGACCAAAATTGCCATTTTCACAGAGTTTTGCTTATTCAAAAGCTTCCATTTTGACCAATTTCAGGCACCAAAATGACTTTAAACACACTTATTTTAGTTGAAAAAGTCATAATTCACATCCAACAGTCATTTAGAGTCAAAAGATTAAATGTTAAAATTTCATCCATGTTGACCAATTTGGGAAAGTTCGACAGGTCCGGAGTCATCGTTTTTCATTAGAGATGTGATTTTTTGGAGTGTACCAAAAATGATTCAAAATGTCAATTGGATCATGCCTCTTGTTGAATAACCGCTTTTGAAACCCTCACAGTGACCAAAATTGCCATTTTTACAGAGCTTTGCTTACTCAAAAGCTTCCATTTTGACCAATTTCAGGCACTGAAATGACTTTAAACACACTTATTTTAGTTGAAAAAGTCATATTTCACATCCAACAGTCATTTAGAGTCAAAAGATTAAATGTTAAAATTTCATCCATATTGACCATTTTGGGAAAGTTCGACAGGTCCGGAGTCATCGTTTTTCATCAGAAAATTGATTTTTTTGGAGTGTACCAAAAATGATTCAAAATGTCAATTGGATCGAGCCTCATGATGAAAAACCACTTTTGAAACACTCACAGTGACCAAAATTGCAATTTTCGCAGAGTTTTGCTTACTCAAAAGCTTCCATTTTGACCAATTTCAGGCACCAAAATGACTTTAAACACACTTATTTTAGTTGGAAAAGTCATAATTCATATCCAACAGTCATTTAGAGTCAAAAAATTAAAAGTTAAAATTTCATCCATGTTGACCATTTTGGGAAAGTTTGACAGGTCCGGAGTCATCGTTTTTTCAGATAATTGATTTTTTGGAGTGTACCAAAAATGATTCAAAATGTCAATTGGATCGTGCCTCATGTTGAATAACCACTTTTGAAACCCTCACAGTGACCAAAATTGAAATTTTTACAGAGCTTTGCTTACTCAAAAGCTTCCATTTTGACCAATTTCAGGCACCAAAATGATTTTAAACACACTTATTTCAGTTGAACAAGTCATAATTCACATCCAACAGTCATTTAGAGTCAAAAGATTAAAAGTTAAAATTTCATCCATGTTGACCATTTTGGGAAAGTTCGACAGGTCCGGAGTCATCGTTTTTCATCAGAAAATTGATTTTTTGGAGTGTACCAAAAATGATTCAAAATGTCAATTGAATCGTGC
Source organism: Lissotriton helveticus (assembly GCF_964261635.1). Lineage (NCBI taxonomy): Eukaryota > Metazoa > Chordata > Amphibia > Caudata > Salamandridae > Lissotriton > Lissotriton helveticus. Next base: position 342,404,875 of record NC_136072.1, read on the forward strand.
CTCATGTTGAATAACTACTTTTGAAACCCTCACATTGACCAAAATTACCATTTTTACAGAGCTTTGCTTACTCAAAAGCTTCCATTTTGACCAATTTCAGGCACCGAAATGACTTTAAACACACTTATTTTTTTTTTAAAGTCATAATTTACATCCAACAGTCATTTAGAGTCAAAAGATTAAAAGTGTAAATTTCATCCATGGTGACCATTTTGGGAAAGTTCGACAGGTCCAGAGTCATCGTTTTTCATGAGAAAATTGATTTTTTGGAGTGTACCAAAAATGATTCAAAATGTCAATTGGATCGTGCCTCATGTTGAATAACCACTTTTGAAACACTCACAGTGACCAAAATAGCCATTTTCACAGAGTTTTGCTTATTCAAAAGCTTCCATTTTGACCAATTTCAGGCACCAAAATGACTTTAAACACACTTATTTTAGTTGAAAAAGTCATAATTCACATCCAACAGTCATTTAGAGTCAAAAGATTAAATGTTAAAATTTCATCCATGTTGACCAATTTGGGAAAGTTCGACAGGTCCGGAGTCATCGTTTTTCATTAGAGATGTGATTTTTTGGAGTGTACCAAAAATGATTCAAAATGTCAATTGGATCATGCCTCATGTTGAATAACCGCTTTTGAAACCCTCAAAGTGACCAAAATTGCCATTTTTACAGAGCTTTGCTTACTCAAAAGCTTCCATTTTGACCAATTTCAGGCACTGAAATGACTTTAAACACACTTATTTTTTTTTAAAGTCATAATTTACATCCAACAGTCATTTAGAGTCAAAAGATTAAAAGTGTAAATTTCATCCATGGTGACCATTTTGGGAAAGTTCGACAGGTCCAGAGTCATCGTTTTTCATGAGAAAATTGATTTTTTTGGAGTGTACCAAAAATGATTCAAAATGTCAATGGATCGTGCCTCATGTTGAATAACCACTTTTGAAACCCTCAAAGTGACCAAAATTGCCATTTATACAGAGTTTTGCTTACTCAAAAGCTTCCATTTTGACCAATTTCAGGCACAGAAATGACTTTAAACACACCTATTTTAGTTGAAAAAGTCATATTTCACATCCAACAGTCATTTAGAGTCAAAAGATTAAATGTTAAAATTTCATCCATATTGACCATTTTGGGAAAGTTCGACAGGTCCGGAGTCATCGTTTTTCATCAGAAAATTGATTTTTTTGGAGTGTACCAAAAATGATTCAAAATGTCAATTGGATCGAGCCTCATGATGAAAAACCACTTTTGAAACACTCACAGTGACCAAAATTGCCATTTTCACAGAGTTTTGCTTACTCAAAAGCTTCCATTTTGACCAATTTCAGGCACCAAAATGACTTTAAACACACTTATTTTAGTTGGAAAAGTCATAATTCATATCCAACAGTCATTTAGAGTCAAAAGATTAAAAGTTAAAATTTCATCCATGTTGACCATTTTGGGAAAGTTTGACAGGTCCGGAGTCATCGTTTTTTCAGATAATTGATTTTTTGGAGTGTACCAAAAATGATTCAAAATGTCAATTGGATCGTGCCTCATGTTGAATAACCGCTTTTGAAACCCTCACAGTGACCAAAATTGAAATTTTTACAGAGCTTTGCTTACTCAAAAGCTTCCATTTTGACCGATTTCAGGCACCAAAATGACTTTAAACACACTTATTTCAGTTGAACAAGTCATAATTCACATCCAACAGTCATTTAGAGTCAAAAGATTAAATGTTAAAATTTCATCCATATTGACCATTTTGGGAAAGTTCGACAGGTCCGGAGTCATCGTTTTTCATCAGAAAATTGATTTTTTGGAGTGTACCAAAAATGATTCAAAATGTCAATTGAATCGTGCCTCATGTTGAATAACTACTTTTGAAACCCTCACATTGACCAAAATTACCATTTTTACAGAGCTTTGCTTACTCAAAAGCTTCCATTTTGACCAATTTCAGGCACCGAAATGACTTTAAACACACTTATTTTTTTGGAAAAAGTCATATTTCACATCCAACAGTCATTTAGAGTCAAAAGATTAAATGTTAAAATTTCATCCATATTGACTATTTTGGGAAAGTTCGACAGGTCCGGAGTCATTGTTTTTTCAGGTAATTGCTTTTTTGGAGTGTACTAAAAATGATTCAAAATGTCAATTGGATCGTGCCTCATGTTGAATAACCGCCTTTGAAACCCTCACAGTGACCAAAATTGCCATTTTTACAGAGCTTTGCTTACTCAAAAGCTTCCATTCTGACCAATTCCAGGCACCAAAATGACTTTAAACACACTTATTTCAGTTGAACAAGTCATAATTCACATCCAACAGTCATTTAGAGTCAAAAGATTAAAAGTTAAAATGTCATCCATGTTGACCATTTTGGGAAAGTTCGGCAGGTCCGGAGTCATCGTTTTTCATCAGAAAATTGATTTTTTGGAGTGTACCAAAAATGATTCAAAATGTCAATTGGATCGTGCCTCATGTTGAATAACCACTTTTGAAACACTCACAGTGACCAAAATTGCCATTTTCACAGAATTTTGCTTAGTCAAAAGCTTCCATTTTGACCAATTTCAGGCACCAAAATGACTTTAAACACACTTATTTTAGTTGAAAAAGTCATAATTCTCATCCAACAGTCATTTAGAGTCAAAAGATTAAATGTTAAAATTTCATCCATGTTGACCAATTTGGGAAAGTTCGACAGGTCCGGAGTCATCGTTTTTCATTAGAGATGTGATTTTTTGGAGTGTACCAAAAATGATTCAAAATGTCAATTGGATCATGCCTCATGTTGAATAACCACTTTTGAAACCCTCACAGTGACCAAAATTGCCATTTTTACAGAGCTTTGCTTAATCAAAAGCTTCCATTTTGACCAATTTCAGGCACCGAAATGACTTTAAACACACTTATTTTTTTTAAAAAAGTCATAATTTACATCCAACAGTCATTTAGAGTCAAAAGATTAAAAGTTTAAATTTCATCCATGGTGACCATTTTGGGAAAGTTCGACAGGTCCGGAGTCATCGTTTTTCATCAGAAAATTGATTTTTTGGAGTGTACCAAAAATGATTCAAAATGTCAATGGACCGTGCCTCATGTTGAATAACCACTTTTGAAACCCTCAAAGTGACCAAAATTGCCATTTATACAAGTTTTGCTTAATCAAAAGCTTCCATTTTGACCAATTTCAGGCACAGAAATGACTTTAAACACACTTATTTTAGTTGAAAAAGTCATATTTCACACCCAACAGTCATTTAGAGTCAAAAGATTAAAAGTTAAAATTTCATCCATGTTGACCATTTTGGGAAAGTTCGACAGGTCCGGAGTCATCGTTTTTCATCAGAAAATTGATTTTTTGGAGTGTACCAAAAATGATTCAAAATGTCAATTGGATCGTGCCTCATGTTGAATAACCACTTTTGAAACACTCACAGTGACCAAAATTGCCATTTTCACAGAGTTTTGCTTATTCAAAAGCTTCCATTTTGATCAATTTCAGGCACCAAAATGACTTTAAACACACTTATTTTAGTTGAAAAAGTCATAATTCACATCCAACAGTCATTTAGAGTCAAAAGATTAAATGTTAAAATTTCATCCATGTTGACCAATTTGGGAAAGTTCGACAGGTCCGGAGTCATCGTTTTTCATTAGAGATGTGATTTTTTGGAGTGTACCAAAAATGATTCAAAATGTCAATTGGATCATGCCTCATGTTGAATAACCGCTTTTGAAACCCTCACAGTGACCAAAATTGCCATTTTTACAGAGCTTTGCTTACTCAAAAGCTTCCATTTTGACCAATTTCAGGCACTGAAATGACTTTAAACACACGTATTTTTTTTTAAAGTATTAATTTACATCCAACAGTCATTTAGAGTCAAAAGATTAAAAGTTTAAATTTCATCCATGGTGACCATTTTGGGAAAGTTCGACAGGTCCAGAGTCATCGCTTCTCATGAGAAAATTGATTTTTTTGGAGTGTACCAAAAATGATTCAAAATGTCAATTGGATCGAGCCTCATGATGAAAAACCACTTTTGAAACACTCACAGTGACCAAAATTGCCATTTTCACAGAGTTTTGCTTACTCAAAAGCTTCCATTTTGACCAATTTCAGGCACCAAAATGACTTTAAACACACTTATTTTAGTTGGAAAAGTCATAATTCATATCCAACAGTCATTTAGAGTCAAAAAATTAAAAGTTAAAATTTCATCCATGTTGACCATTTTGGGAAAGTTTGACAGGTCCGGAGTCATCGTTTTTTCAGATAATTGATTTTTTGGAGTGTACCAAAAATGATTCAAAATGTCAATTGGATCGTGCCTCATGTTGAATAACCACTTTTGAAACCCTCACAGTGACCAAAATTGAAATTTTTACAGAGCTTTGCTTACTCAAAAGCTTCCATTTTGACCAATTTCAGGCACCAAAATGACTTTAAACACACTTATTTCAGTTGAACAAGTCATAATTCACATCCAACAGTCATTTAGAGTCAAAAGATTAAAAGTTAAAATTTCATCCATGTTGACCATTTTGGGAAAGTTCGACAGGTCCGGAGTCATCGTTTTTCATCAGAAAATTGATTTTTTGGAGTGTACCAAAAATGATTCAAAATGTCAATTGAATCGTGCCTCATGTTGAATAACTACTTTTGAAACCCTCACATTGACCAAAATTACCATTATTCAAAAGCTTCCATTTTGACCAATTTCAGGCACCGAAATGACTTTAAACACGCTTATTTTTTTTTGAAAAAGTCATAATTTACATCCAAAAGTCATTTAGAGTCAAAAGATTAAAAGTTTAAATTTCATCCATGGTGACCATTTTGGGAAAGTTCGACAAGTCCGGAGTCATCGTTTTTCATCAGAAAATTTATTTTTTGGAGTGTACCAAAAATGACTCAAAATGTCAATTGGATCATGCCTCATGTTGAATAACCACTTTTTAAACACTCAAAGTGACCAAAATTGCCATTTATACAGAGTTTTGCTTACCCAAAAGCTTCCATTTTGACCAATTTCAGGCACAGAAATGACTTTAAACACACTTATTTTAGTTGAAAAAGTCATATTTCACATCCAACAGTCATTTAAAGTCAAAAGATTAAATGTTAAAATTTCATCCATATTGACTATTTTGGGAAAGTTCGACAGGTCCGGAGTCATCGTTTTTTCAGATAATTGCTTTTTTGGAGTGTACCAAAAATGATTCAAAATGTCAATTGGATCGTGCCTCATGTTGAATAACCGCCTTTGAAACCCTCACAGTGACCAAAATTGCCATTTTTACAGAGCTTTGCTTACTCAAAAGCTTCCATTTTGACCAATTTCAGGCACCAAAATGACTTTAAACACACTTATTTCAGTTGAACAAGTCATAATTCACATCCAACAGTCATTTAGAGTCAAAAGATTAAAAGTTAAAATGTCATCCATGTTGACCATTTTGGGAAAGTTCGGCAGGTCCGGAGTCATCGTTTTTCATCAGAAAATAGATTTTTTGGAGTGTACCAAAAATGATTCAAAATGTCAATTGGATTGTGCCTCATGTTGAATAACCACTTTTGAAACCCTCAAAGTGACCAAAATTGCCATTTATACAGAGTTTTGCTTAATCAAAAGCTTCCATTTTGACCAATTTCAGGCACAGAAATGACTTTAAACACACTTATTTTAGTTGAAAAAGTCATATTTCACACCCAACAGTCATTTAGAGTCAAAAGATTAAAAGTTAAAATTTCATCCATGTTGACCATTTTGGGAAAGTTCGACAGGTCCGGAGTCATCGTTTTTCATCAGAAAATGGATTTTTTGGAGTGTACCAAAAATGATTCAAAATGTCAATTGGATCGTGCCTCATGTTGAATAACCACTTTTGAAACACTCACAGTGACCAAAATTGCCATTTTCACAGAGTTTTGCTTATTCAAAAGCTTCCATTTTGACCAATTTCAGGCACCAAAATGACTTTAAACACACTTATTTTAGTTGAAAAAGTCATAATTCACATCCAACAGTCATTTAGAGTCAAAAGATTAAATGTTAAAATTTCATCCATGTTGACCAATTTGGGAAAGTTCGACAGGTCCGGAGTCATCGTTTTTCATTAGAGATGTGATTTTTTGGAGTGTACCAAAAATTATTCAAAATGTCAATTGGATCATGCCTCATGTTGAATAACCGCTTTTGAAACCCTCACAGTGACCAAAATTGCCATTTTTACAGAGCTTTGCTTACTCAAAAGCTTCCATTTTGACCAATTTCAGGCACCGAAATGACTTTAAACACACTTATTTTTTTTTAAAAAGTCATAATTTACATCCAACAATCATTTAGAGTCAAAAGATTAAAAGTTTAAATTTCATCCATGGTGACCATTTTGGGAAAGTTCGACAGGTCCGGAGTCATCGTTTTTCATCAGAAAATTGATTTTTTGGAGTGTACCAAAAATGATTCAAAATGTCAATGGACCGTGCCTCATGTTGAATAACCACTTTTGAAATCCTCAAAGTGACCAAAATTGCCATTTATACAGAGTTTTGCTTAATCAAAAGCTTCCATTTTGACCAATTTCAGGCACAGAAATGACTTTAAACACACTTATTTTAGTTGAAAAAGTCATATTTCACACCCAACAGTCATTTAGAGTCAAAAGATTAAAAGTTAAAATTTCATCCATGTTGACCATTTTGGGAAAGTTCGACAGGTCCGGAGTCATCGTTTTTCATCAGAAAATGGATTTTTTGGAGTGTACCAAAAATGATTCAAAATGTCAATTGGATCGTGCCTCATGTTGAATAACCACTTTTGAAACACTCACAGTGACCAAAATTGCCATTTTCACAGAGTTTTGCTTATTCAAAAGCTTCCATTTTGACCAATTTCAGGCACCAAAATGACTTTAAACACACTTATTTTAGTTGAAAAAGTCATAATTCACATCCAACAGTCATTTAGAGTCAAAAGATTAAATGTTAAAATTTCATCCATGTTGACCAATTTGGGAAAGTTCGACAGGTCCGGAGTCATCGTTTTTCATTAGAGATGTGATTTTTTGGAGTGTACCAAAAATGATTCAAAATGTCAATTGGATCATGCCTCTTGTTGAATAACCGCTTTTGAAACCCTCACAGTGACCAAAATTGCCATTTTTACAGAGCTTTGCTTACTCAAAAGCTTCCATTTTGACCAATTTCAGGCACTGAAATGACTTTAAACACACTTATTTTAGTTGAAAAAGTCATATTTCACATCCAACAGTCATTTAGAGTCAAAAGATTAAATGTTAAAATTTCATCCATATTGACCATTTTGGGAAAGTTCGACAGGTCCGGAGTCATCGTTTTTCATCAGAAAATTGATTTTTTTGGAGTGTACCAAAAATGATTCAAAATGTCAATTGGATCGAGCCTCATGATGAAAAACCACTTTTGAAACACTCACAGTGACCAAAATTGCAATTTTCGCAGAGTTTTGCTTACTCAAAAGCTTCCATTTTGACCAATTTCAGGCACCAAAATGACTTTAAACACACTTATTTTAGTTGGAAAAGTCATAATTCATATCCAACAGTCATTTAGAGTCAAAAAATTAAAAGTTAAAATTTCATCCATGTTGACCATTTTGGGAAAGTTTGACAGGTCCGGAGTCATCGTTTTTTCAGATAATTGATTTTTTGGAGTGTACCAAAAATGATTCAAAATGTCAATTGGATCGTGCCTCATGTTGAATAACCACTTTTGAAACCCTCACAGTGACCAAAATTGAAATTTTTACAGAGCTTTGCTTACTCAAAAGCTTCCATTTTGACCAATTTCAGGCACCAAAATGATTTTAAACACACTTATTTCAGTTGAACAAGTCATAATTCACATCCAACAGTCATTTAGAGTCAAAAGATTAAAAGTTAAAATTTCATCCATGTTGACCATTTTGGGAAAGTTCGACAGGTCCGGAGTCATCGTTTTTCATCAGAAAATTGATTTTTTGGAGTGTACCAAAAATGATTCAAAATGTCAATTGAATCGTGCCTCATGTTGAATAACTACTTTTGAAACCCTCACATTGACCAAAATTACCATTTTTACAGAGCTTTGCTTACTCAAAAGCTTCCATTTTGACCAATTTCAGGCACCGAAATGACTTTAAACACGCTTATTTTTTTTTGAAAAAGTCATAATTTACATCCAAAAGTCATTTAGAGTCAAAAGATTAAAAGTTTAAATTTCATCCATGGTGACCATTTTGGGAAAGTTCGACAAGTCCGGAGTCATCGTTTTTCATCAGAAAATTGATTTTTTGGAGTGTACCAAAAATGACTCAAAATGTCAATTGGATCATGCCTCATGTTGAATAACCACTTTTTAAACACTCAAAGTGACCAAAATTGCCATTTATACAGAGTTTTGCTTACCCAAAAGCTTCCATTTTGACCAATTTCAGGCACAGAAATGACTTTAAACACACTTATTTTAGTTGAAAAAGTCATATTTCACATCCAACAGTCATTTAGAGTCAAAAGATTAAATGTTAAAATTTCATCCATATTGACTATTTTGGGAAAGTTCGACAGGTCCGGAGTCATCGTTTTTTCAGATAATTGCTTTTTTGGAGTGTACCAAAAATGATTCAAAATGTCAATTGGATCGTGCCTCATGTTGAATAACCGCCTTTGAAACCCTCACAGTGACCAAAATTGCCATTTTTACAGAGCTTTGCTTACTCAAAAGCTTCCATTTTGACCAATTTCAGGCACCAAAATGACTTTAAACACACTTATTTCAGTTGAACAAGTCATAATTCACATCCAACAGTCATTTAGAGTCAAAAGATTAAAAGTTAAAATGTCATCCATGTTGACCATTTTGGGAAAGTTCGGCAGGTCCGGAGTCATCGTTTTTCATCAGAAAATAGATTTTTTGGAGTGTACCAAAAATGATTCAAAATGTCAATTGGATCATGCCTCATGTTGAATAACCACTTTTGAAACCCTCACAGTGACCAAAATTGCCATTTTTACAGAGCTTTGCTTAATCAAAGCTTCCATTTTGACCAATTTCAGGCACCGAAATGACTTTAAACACACTTATTTTTTTTTAAAAAGTCATAATTTACATCCAACAGTCATTTAGAGTCAAAAGATTAAAAGTTTAAATTTCATCCATGGTGACCATTTTGGGAAAGTTCGACAGGTCCGGAGTCATCGTTTTTCATCAGAAAATTGATTTTTTGGAGTGTACCAAAAATGATTCAAAATGTCAATTGGATCGTGCCTCATGTTGAATAACCACTTTTGAAACCCTCAAAGTGACCAAAATTGCCATTTATACAAGTTTTGCTTAATCAAAAGCTTCCATTTTGACCAATTTCAGGCACAGAAATGACTTTAAACACACTTATTTTAGTTGAAAAAGTCATATTTCACACCCAACAGTCATTTAGAGTCAAAAGATTAAAAGTTAAAATTTCATCCATGTTGACCATTTTGGGAAAGTTCGACAGGTCCGGAGTCATCGTTTTTCATCAGAAAATTGATTTTTTGGAGTGTACCAAAAATGATTCAAAATGTCAATTGGATCGTGCCTCATGTTGAATAACCACTTTTGAAACACTCACAGTGACCAAAATTGCCATTTTCACAGAGTTTTGCTTATTCAAAAGCTTCCATTTTGATCAATTTCAGGCACCAAAATGACTTTAAACACACTTATTTTAGTTGAAAAAGTCATAATTCACATCCAACAGTCATTTAGAGTCAAAAGATTAAATGTTAAAATTTCATCCATGTTGACCAATTTGGGAAAGTTCGACAGGTCCGGAGTCCTCGTTTTTCATTAGAGATGTGATTTTTTGGAGTGTACCAAAAATGATTCAAAATGTCAATTGGATCATGCCTCATGTTGAATAACCGCTTTTGAAACCCTCACAGTGACCAAAATTGCCATTTTTACAGAGCTTTGCTTACTCAAAAGCTTCCATTTTGACCAATTTCAGGCACTGAAATGACTTTAAACACACGTATTTTTTTTTTAAAGTATTAATTTACATCCAACAGTCATTTAGAGTCAAAAGATTAAAAGTTTAAATTTCATCCATGGTGACCATTTTGGGAAAGTTCGACAGGTCCAGAGTCATCGCTTTTCATGAGAAAATTGATTTTTTTGGAGTGTACCAAAAATGATTCAAAATGTCAATTGGATCGAGCCTCATGATGAAAAACCACTTTTGAAACACTCACAGTGACCAAAATTGCCATTTTCACAGAGTTTTGCTTACTCAAAAGCTTCCATTTTGACCAATTTCAGGCACCAAAATGACTTTAAACACACTTATTTTAGTTGGAAAAGTCATAATTCATATCCAACAGTCATTTAGAGTCAAAAAATTAAAAGTTAAAATTTCATCCATGTTGACCATTTTGGGAAAGTTTGACAGGTCCGGAGTCATCGTTTTTTCAGATAATTGATTTTTTGGAGTGTACCAAAAATGATTCAAAATGTCAATTGGATCGTGCCTCATGTTGAATAACCACTTTTGAAACCCTCACAGTGACCAAAATTGAAATTTTTACAGAGCTTTGCTTACTCAAAAGCTTCCATTTTGACCAATTTCAGGCACCAAAATGATTTTAAACACACTTATTTCAGTTGAACAAGTCATAATTCACATCCAACAGTCATTTAGAGTCAAAAGATTAAAAGTTAAAATTTCATCCATGTTGACCATTTTGGGAAAGTTCGACAGGTCCGGAGTCATCGTTTTTTCAGAAAATTGATTTTGTGGAGTGTACCAAAAATGATTCAAAATGTCAATTGGATCGTGCCTCATGTTGAATAACTACTTTTGAAACCCTCACATTGACCAAAATTACCATTTTTACAGAGCTTTGCTTACTCAAAAGCTTCCATTTTGACCAATTTCAGGCACCGAAATGACTTTAAACACGCTTATTTTTTTTTGAAAAAGTCATAATTTACATCCAAAAGTCATTTAGAGTCAAAAGATTAAAAGTTTAAATTTCATCCATGGTGACCATTTTGGGAAAGTTCGACAAGTCCGGAGTCATCGTTTTTCATCAGAAAATTGATTTTTTGGAGTGTACCAAAAATGACTCAAAATGTCAATTGGATCATGCCTCATGTTGAATAACCACTTTTTAAACACTCAAAGTGACCAAAATTGCCATTTATACAGAGTTTTGCTTACCCAAAAGCTTCCATTTTGACCAATTTCAGGCACAGAAATGACTTTAAACACACTTATTTTAGTTGAAAAAGTCATATTTCACATCCAACAGTCATTTAGAGTCAAAAGATTAAATGTTAAAATTTCATCCATATTGACTATTTTGGGAAAGTTCGACAGGTCCGGAGTCATCGTTTTTTCAGATAATTGCTTTTTTGGAGTGTACCAAAAATGATTCAAAATGTCAATTGGATCGTGCCTCATGTTGAATAACCGCCTTTGAAACCCTCACAGTGACCAAAATTGCCATTTTTACAGAGCTTTGCTTACTCAAAAGCTTCCATTTTGACCAATTTCAGGCACCAAAATGACTTTAAACACACTTATTTCAGTTGAACAAGTCATAATTCACATCCAACAGTCATTTAGAGTCAAAAGATTAAAAGTTAAAATGTCATCCATGTTGACCATTTTGGGAAAGTTCGGCAGGTCCGGAGTCATCGTTTTTCATCAGAAAATAGATTTTTTGGAGTGTACCAAAAATGATTCAAAATGTCAATTGGATTGTGCCTCATGTTGAATAACCACTTTTGAAACACTGACAGTGACCAAAATTGCCATTTTCACAGAGTTTTGCTTATTCAAAAGCTTCCATTTTGACCAATTTCAGGCACCAAAATGACTTTAAACACACTTATTTTAGTTGAAAAAGTCATAATTCACATCCAACAGTCATTTAGAGTCAAAAGATTAAATGTTAAAATTTCATCCATGTTGACCAATTTGGGAAAGTTCGACAGGTCCGGAGTCATCATTTTTCATTAGAGATGTGATTTTTTGGAGTGTACCAAAAATTATTCAAAATGTCAATTGGATCATGCCTCATGTTGAATAACCGCTTTTGAAACCCTCACAGTGACCAAAATTGCCATTTTTACAGAGCTTTGCTTACTCAAAAGCTTCCATTTTGACCAATTTCAGGCACCGAAATGACTTTAAACACACTTATTTTTTTAAAAAAAGTCATAATTTACATCCAACAGTCATTTAGAGTCAAAAGATTAAAAGTTTAAATTTCATCCATGGTGACCATTTTGGGAAAGTTCGACAGGTCCGGAGTCATCGTTTTTCATCAGAAAATTGATTTTTTGGAGTGTACCAAAAATGATTCAAAATGTCAATTGGATCGTGCCTCATGTTGAATAACTACTTTTGAAACCCTCACATTGACCAAAATTACCATTTTTACAGAGCTTTGCTTACTCAAAAGCTTCCATTTTGACCAATTTCAGGCACCGAAATGACTTTAAACACACTTATTTTTTTTGAAAAAGTCATAATTTACATCCAACAGTCATTTAGAGTCAAAAGATTAAAAGTTTAAATTTCATCCATGGTGACCATTTTGGGAAAGTTCGACAGGTCCGGAGTCATCGTTTTTCATCAGAAAATTGATTTTTTGGAGTGTACCAAAATTGATTCAAAATGTCAATGGACCGTGCCTCATGTTGAATAACCACTTTTGAAACCCTCACAGTGACCAAAATTGCCATTTTTACAGAGCTTTGCTTACTCAAAAGCTTCCATTTTGACCAATTTCAGGCACTGAAATGACTTTAAACACACTTATTTTAGTTGAAAAAGTCATATTTCACATCCAACAGTCATTTAGAGTCAAAAGATTAAATGTTAAAATTTCATCCATGTTGACCAATTTGGGAAAGTTCGACAGGTCCGGAGTCATCGTTTTTCATTAGAGATGTGATTTTTTGGAGTGTACCAAAAATGATTCAAAATGTCAATTGGATCATGCCTCATGTTGAATAACCGCTTTTGAAACCCTCACAGTGACCAAAATTGCCATTTTTACAGAGCTTTGCTTACTCAAAAGCTTCCATTTTGACCAATTTCAGGCACTGAAATGACTTTAAACACACTTATTTTAGTTGAAAAAGTCATATTTCACATCCAACAGTCATTTAGAGTCAAAAGATTAAATGTTAAAATTTCATCCATATTGACCATTTTGGGAAAGTTCGACAGGTCCGGAGTCATCGTTTTTCATCAGAAAATTGATTTTTTTGGAGTGTACCAAAAATGATTCAAAATGTCAATTGGATCGAGCCTCATGATGAAAAACCACTTTTGAAACACTCACAGTGACCAAAATTGCAATTTTCGCAGAGTTTTGCTTACTTAAAAGCTTCCATTTTGACCAATTTCAGGCACCAAAATGACTTTAAACACACTTATTTTAGTTGGAAAAGTCATAATTCATATCCAACAGTCATTTAGAGTCAAAAAATTAAAAGTTAAAATTTCATCCATGTTGACCATTTTGGGAAAGTTTGACAGGTCCGGAGTCATCGTTTTTTCAGATAATTGATTTTTTGGAGTGTACCAAAAATGATTCAAAATGTCAATTGGATCGTGCCTCATGTTGAATAACCACTTTTGAAACCCTCACAGTGACCAAAATTGAAATTTTTACAGAGCTTTGCTTACTCAAAAGCTTCCATTTTGACCAATTTCAGGCACCAAAATGATTTTAAACACACTTATTTCAGTTGAACAAGTCATAATTCACATCCAACAGTCATTTAGAGTCAAAAGATTAAAAGTTAAAATTTCATCCATGTTGACCATTTTGGGAAAGTTCGACAGGTCCGGAGTCATCGTTTTTTCAGAAAATTGATTTTGTGGAGTGTACCAAAAATGATTCAAAATGTCAATTGGATCGTGCCTCATGTTGAATAACTACTTTTGAAACCCTCACATTGACCAAAATTACCATTTTTACAGAGCTTTGCTTACTCAAAAGCTTCCATTTTGACCAATTTCAGGCACCGAAATGACTTTAAACACGCTTATTTTTTTTTGAAAAAGTCATAATTTACATCCAAAAGTCATTTAGAGTCAAAAGATTAAAAGTTTAAATTTCATCCATGGTGACCATTTTGGGAAAGTTCGACAAGTCCGGAGTCATCGTTTTTCATCAGAAAATTGATTTTTTGGAGTGTACCAAAAATGACTCAAAATGTCAATTGGATCATGCCTCATGTTGAATAACCACTTTTTAAACACTCAAAGTGACCAAAATTGCCATTTATACAGAGTTTTGCTTACCCAAAAGCTTCCATTTTGACCAATTTCAGGCACAGAAATGACTTTAAACACACTTATTTTAGTTGAAAAAGTCATATTTCACATCCAACAGTCATTTAGAGTCAAAAGATTAAATGTTAAAATTTCATCCATATTGACTATTTTGGGAAAGTTCGACAGGTCCGGAGTCATCGTTTTTTCAGATAATTGCTTTTTTGGAGTGTACCAAAAATGATTCAAAATGTCAATTGGATCGTGCCTCATGTTGAATAACCGCCTTTGAAACCCTCACAGTGACCAAAATTGCCATTTTTACAGAGCTTTGCTTACTCAAAAGCTTCCATTTTGACCAATTTCAGGCACCAAAATGACTTTAAACACACTTATTTCAGTTGAACAAGTCATAATTCACATCCAACAGTCATTTAGAGTCAAAAGATTAAAAGTTAAAATGTCATCCATGTTGACCATTTTGGGAAAGTTCGGCAGGTCCGGAGTCATCGTTTTTCATCAGAAAATAGATTTTTTGGAGTGTACCAAAAATGATTCAAAATGTCAATTGGATTGTGCCTCATGTTGAATAACCACTTTTGAAACACTGACAGTGACCAAAATTGCCATTTTCACAGAGTTTTGCTTATTCAAAAGCTTCCATTTTGACCAATTTCAGGCACCAAAATGACTTTAAACACACTTATTTTAGTTGAAAAAGTCATAATTCACATCCAACAGTCATTTAGAGTCAAAAGATTAAATGTTAAAATTTCATCCATGTTGACCAATTTGGGAAAGTTCGACAGGTCCGGAGTCATCATTTTTCATTAGAGATGTGATTTTTTGGAGTGTACCAAAAATTATTCAAAATGTCAATTGGATCATGCCTCATGTTGAATAACCGCTTTTGAAACCCTCACAGTGACCAAAATTGCCATTTTTACAGAGCTTTGCTTACTCAAAAGCTTCCATTTTGACCAATTTCAGGCACCGAAATGACTTTAAACACACTTATTTTTTTTAAAAAAGTCATAATTTACATCCAACAGTCATTTAGAGTCAAAAGATTAAAAGTTTAAATTTCATCCATGGTGACCATTTTGGGAAAGTTCGACAGGTCCGGAGTCATCGTTTTTCATCAGAAAATTGATTTTTTGGAGTGTACCAAAAATGATTCAAAATGTCAATTGGATCGTGCCTCATGTTGAATAACTACTTTTGAAACCCTCACATTGACCAAAATTACCATTTTTACAGAGCTTTGCTTACTCAAAAGCTTCCATTTTGACCAATTTCAGGCACCGAAATGACTTTAAACACACTTATTTTTTTTGAAAAAGTCATAATTTACATCCAACAGTCATTTAGAGTCAAAAGATTAAAAGTTTAAATTTCATCCATGGTGACCATTTTGGGAAAGTTCGACAGGTCCGGAGTCATCGTTTTTCATCAGAAAATTGATTTTTTGGAGTGTACCAAAATTGATTCAAAATGTCAATGGACCGTGCCTCATGTTGAATAACCACTTTTGAAACCCTCACAGTGACCAAAATTGCCATTTTTACAGAGCTTTGCTTACTCAAAAGCTTCCATTTTGACCAATTTCAGGCACTGAAATGACTTTAAACACACTTATTTTAGTTGAAAAAGTCATATTTCACATCCAACAGTCATTTAGAGTCAAAAGATTAAATGTTAAAATTTCATCCATGTTGACCAATTTGGGAAAGTTCGACAGGTCCGGAGTCATCGTTTTTCATTAGAGATGTGATTTTTTGGAGTGTACCAAAAATGATTCAAAATGTCAATTGGATCATGCCTCATGTTGAATAACCGCTTTTGAAACCCTCACAGTGACCAAAATTGCCATTTTTACAGAGCTTTGCTTACTCAAAAGCTTCCATTTTGACCAATTTCAGGCACTGAAATGACTTTAAACACACTTATTTTAGTTGAAAAAGTCATATTTCACATCCAACAGTCATTTAGAGTCAAAAGATTAAATGTTAAAATTTCATCCATATTGACCATTTTGGGAAAGTTCGACAGGTCCGGAGTCATCGTTTTTCATCAGAAAATTGATTTTTTTGGAGTGTACCAAAAATGATTCAAAATGTCAATTGGATCGAGCCTCATGATGAAAAACCACTTTTGAAACACTCACAGTGACCAAAATTGCAATTTTCGCAGAGTTTTGCTTACTTAAAAGCTTCCATTTTGACCAATTTCAGGCACCAAAATGACTTTAAACACACTTATTTTAGTTGGAAAAGTCATAATTCATATCCAACAGTCATTTAGAGTCAAAAAATTAAAAGTTAAAATTTCATCCATGTTGACCATTTTGGGAAAGTTTGACAGGTCCGGAGTCATCGTTTTTTCAGATAATTGATTTTTTGGAGTGTACCAAAAATGATTCAAAATGTCAATTGGATCGTGCCTCATGTTGAATAACCACTTTTGAAACCCTCACAGTGACCAAAATTGAAATTTTTACAGAGCTTTGCTTACTCAAAAGCTTCCATTTTGACCAATTTCAGGCACCAAAATGATTTTAAACACACTTATTTCAGTTGAACAAGTCATAATTCACATCCAACAGTCATTTAGAGTCAAAAGATTAAAAGTTAAAATTTCATCCATGTTGACCATTTTGGGAAAGTTCGACAGGTCCGGAGTCATCGTTTTTTCAGAAAATTGATTTTGTGGAGTGTACCAAAAATGATTCAAAATGTCAATTGGATCGTGCCTCATGTTGAATAACTACTTTTGAAACCCTCACATTGACCAAAATTACCATTTTTACAGAGCTTTGCTTACTCAAAAGCTTCCATTTTGACCAATTTCAGGCACCGAAATGACTTTAAACACGCTTATTTTTTTTTGAAAAAGTCATAATTTACATCCAAAAGTCATTTAGAGTCAAAAGATTAAAAGTTTAAATTTCATCCATGGTGACCATTTTGGGAAAGTTCGACAAGTCCGGAGTCATCGTTTTTCATCAGAAAATTGATTTTTTGGAGTGTACCAAAAATGACTCAAAATGTCAATTGGATCATGCCTCATGTTGAATAACCACTTTTTAAACACTCAAAGTGACCAAAATTGCCATTTATACAGAGTTTTGCTTACCCAAAAGCTTCCATTTTGACCAATTTCAGGCACAGAAATGACTTTAAACACACTTATTTTAGTTGAAAAAGTCATATTTCACATCCAACAGTCATTTAGAGTCAAAAGATTAAATGTTAAAATTTCATCCATATTGACTATTTTGGGAAAGTTCGACAGGTCCGGAGTCATCGTTTTTTCAGATAATTGCTTTTTTGGAGTGTACCAAAAATGATTCAAAATGTCAATTGGATCGTGCCTCATGTTGAATAACCGCCTTTGAAACCCTCACAGTGACCAAAATTGCCATTTTTACAGAGCTTTGCTTACTCAAAAGCTTCCATTTTGACCAATTTCAGGCACCAAAATGACTTTAAACACACTTATTTCAGTTGAACAAGTCATAATTCACATCCAACAGTCATTTAGAGTCAAAAGATTAAAAGTTAAAATGTCATCCATGTTGACCATTTTGGGAAAGTTCGGCAGGTCCGGAGTCATCGTTTTTCATTAGAGATGTGATTTTTTGGAGTGTACCAAAAATGATTCAAAATGTCAATTGGATTGTGCCTCATGTTGAATAACCGCTTTTGAAACCCTCACAGTGACCAAAATTGCCATTTTTACAGAGCTTTGCTTACTCAAAAGCTTCCATTTTGACCAATTTCAGGCACCGAAATGACTTTAAACACACTTATTTTTTTTAAAAAAGTCATAATTTACATCCAACAGTCATTTAGAGTCAAAAGATTAAAAGTTTAAATTTCATCCATGGTGACCATTTTGGGAAAGTTCGACAGGTCCGGAGTCATCGTTTTTCATCAGAAAATTGATTTTTTGGAGTGTACCAAAAATGATTCAAAATGTCAATTGGATCGTGCCTCATGTTGAATAACCACTTTTGAAACCCTCAAAGTGACCAAAATTGCCATTTATACAAGTTTTGCTTAATCAAAAGCTTCCATTTTGACCAATTTCAGGCACAGAAATGACTTTAAACACACTTATTTTAGTTGAAAAAGTCATATTTCACACCCAACAGTCATTTAGAGTCAAAAGATTAAAAGTTAAAATTTCATCCATGTTGACCATTTTGGGAAAGTTCGACAGGTCCGGAGTCATTGTTTTTCATCAGAAAATTGATTTTTTGGAGTGTACCAAAAATGATTCAAAATGTCAATTGGATCGTGCCTCATGTTGAATAACCACTTTTGAAACACTCACAGTGACCAAAATTGCCATTTTCACAGAGTTTTGCTTATTCAAAAGCTTCCATTTTGATCAATTTCAGGCACCAAAATGACTTTAAACACACTTATTTTAGTTGAAAAAGTCATAATTCACATCCAACAGTCATTTAGAGTCAAAAGATTAAATGTTAAAATTTCATCCATGTTGACCAATTTGGGAAAGTTCGACAGGTCCGGAGTCATCGTTTTTCATTAGAGATGTGATTTTTTGGAGTGTACCAAAAATGATTCAAAATGTCAATTGGATCATGCCTCATGTTGAATAACCGCTTTTGAAACCCTCACAGTGACCAAAATTGCCATTTTTACAGAGCTTTGCTTACTCAAAAGCTTCCATTTTGACCAATTTCAGGCACTGAAATGACTTTAAACACACGTATTTTTTTTTTAAAGTATTAATTTACATCCAACAGTCATTTAGAGTCAAAAGATTAAAAGTTTAAATTTCATCCATGGTGACCATTTTGGGAAAGTTCGACAGGTCCAGAGTCATCGCTTTTCATGAGAAAATTGATTTTTTTGGAGTGTACCAAAAATGATTCAAAATGTCAATTGGATCGAGCCTCATGATGAAAAACCACTTTTGAAACACTCACAGTGACCAAAATTGCCATTTTCACAGAGTTTTGCTTACTCAAAAGCTTCCATTTTGACCAATTTCAGGCACCAAAATGACTTTAAACACACTTATTTTAGTTGGAAAAGTCATAATTCATATCCAACAGTCATTTAGAGTCAAAAAATTTAAAGTTAAAATTTCATCCATGTTGACCATTTTGGGAAAGTTTGACAGGTCCGGAGTCATCGTTTTTTCAGATAATTGATTTTTTGGAGTGTACCAAAAATGATTCAAAATGTCAATTGGATCGTGCCTCATGTTGAATAACCACTTTTGAAACCCTCACAGTGACCAAAATTGAAATTTTTACAGAGCTTTGCTTACTCAAAAGCTTCCATTTTGACCAATTTCAGGCACCAAAATGACTTTAAACACACTTATTTCAGTTGAACAAGTCATAATTCACATCCAACTGTCATTTAGAGTCAAAAGATTAAAAGTTAAAATTTCATCCATGTTGACCATTTTGGGAAAGTTCGACAGGTCCGGAGTCATCGTTTTTCATCAGAAAATTGATTTTTTGGAGTGTACCAAAAATGATTCAAAATGTCAATTGAATCGTGCCTCATGTTGAATAACTACTTTTGAAACCCTCACATTGACCAAAATTACCATTTTTACAGAGCTTTGCTTACTCAAAAGCTTCCATTTTGACCAATTTCAGGCACCGAAATGACTTTAAACACACTTATTTTTTTTGAAAAAGTCATAATTTACATCCAACAGTCATTTAGAGTCAAAAGATTAAAAGTTTAAATTTCATCCATGGTGACCATTTTGGGAAAGTTCGACAGGTCCGGAGTCATCGTTTTTCATCAGAAAATTGATTTTTTGGAGTGTACCAAAATTGATTCAAAATGTCAATGGACCGTGCCTCATGTTGAATAACCACTTTTGAAACCCTCAAAGTGACCAAAATTGCCATTTATACAGAGTTTTGCTTAATCAAAAGCTTCCATTTTGACCAATTTCAGGCACAGAAATGACTTTAAACACACTTATTTTAGTTGAAAAAGTCATATTTCACACCCAACAGTCATTTAGAGTCAAAAGATTAAAAGTTAAAATTTCATCCATGTTGACCATTTTGGGTAAGTTCGACAGGTCCGGAGTCATCGTTTTTCATCAGAAAATTGATTTTTTGGAGTGTACCAAAAATGATTCAAAATGTCAATTGGATCGTGCCTCATGTTGAATAACCACTTTTGAAACACTCACAGTGACCAAAATTGCCATTTTCACAGAGTTTTGCTTATTCAAAAGCTTCCATTTTGACCAATTTCAGGCACCAAAATGACTTTAAACACACTTATTTTAGTTGAAAAAGTCATAATTCACATCCAACAGTCATTTAGAGTCAAAAGATTAAATGTTAAAATTTCATCCATGTTGACCAATTTGGGAAAGTTCGACAGGTCCGGAGTCATCGTTTTTCATTAGAGATGTGATTTTTTGGAGTGTACCAAAAATGATTCAAAATGTCAATTGGATCATGCCTCATGTTGAATAACCGCTTTTGAAACCCTCACAGTGACCAAAATTGCCATTTTTACAGAGCTTTGCTTACTCAAAAGCTTCCATTTTGACCAATTTCAGGCACTGAAATGACTTTAAACGCACTTATTTTAGTTGAAAAAGTCATATTTCACATCCAACAGTCATTTAGAGTCAAAAGATTAAATGTTAAAATTTCATCCATATTGACCATTTTGGGAAAGTTCGACAGGTCCGGAGTCATCGTTTTTCATCAGAAAATTGATTTTTTTGGAGTGTACCAAAAATGATTCAAAATGTCAATTGGATCGTGCCTCATGTTGAATAACCACTTTTGAAACCCTCACAGTGACCAAAATTGAAATTTTTACAGAGCTTTGCTTACTCAAAAGCTTCCATTTTGACCAATTTCAGGCACCAAAATGATTTTAAACACACTTATTTCAGTTGAACAAGTCATAATTCACATCCAACAGTCATTTAGAGTCAAAAGATTAAAAGTTAAAATTTCATCCATGTTGACCATTTTGGGAAAGTTCGACAGGTCCGGAGTCATCGTTTTTTCAGATAATTGATTTTGTGGAGTGTACCAAAAATGATTCAAAATGTCAATTGGATCGTGCCTCATGTTGAATAACTACTTTTGAAACCCTCACATTGACCAAAATTACCATTTTTACAGAGCTTTGCTTACTCAAAAGCTTCCATTTTGACCAATTTCAGGCACCGAAATGACTTTAAACACGCTTATTTTTTTTTGAAAAAGTCATAATTTACATCCAAAAGTCATTTAGAGTCAAAAGATTAAAAGTTTAAATTTCATCCATGGTGACCATTTTGGGAAAGTTCAACAAGTCCGGAGTCATCGTTTTTCATCAGAAAATTGATTTTTTGGAGTGTACCAAAAATGACTCAAAATGTCAATTGGATCATGCCTCATGTTGAATAACCACTTTTTAAACACTCAAAGTGACCAAAATTGCCATTTATACAGAGTTTTGCTTACCCAAAAGCTTCCATTTTGACCAATTTCAGGCACAGAAATGACTTTAAACACACTTATTTTAGTTGAAAAAGTCATATTTCACATCCAACAGTCATTTAGAGTCAAAAGATTAAATGTTAAAATTTCATCCATATTGACTATTTTGGGAAAGTTCGACAGGTCCGGAGTCATCGTTTTTTCAGATAATTGCTTTTTTGGAGTGTACCAAAAATGATTCAAAATGTCAATTGGATCGTGCCTCATGTTGAATAACCGCCTTTGAAACCCTCACAGTGACCAAAATTGCCATTTTTACAGAGCTTTGCTTACTCAAAAGCTTCGATTTTGACCAATTTCAGGCACCAAAATGACTTTAAACACACTTATTTCAGTTGAACAAGTCATAATTCACATCCAACAGTCATTTAGAGTCAAAAGATTAAAAGTTAAAATGTCATCCATGTTGACCATTTTGGGAAAGTTCGGCAGGTCCGGAGTCATCGTTTTTCATCAGAAAATAGATTTTTTGGAGTGTACCAAAAATGATTCAAAATGTCAATTGGATTGTGCCTCATGTTGAATAACCACTTTTGAAACACTGACAGTGACCAAAATTGCCATTTTCACAGAGTTTTGCTTATTCAAAAGCTTCCATTTTGACCAATTTCAGGCACCAAAATGACTTTAAACACACTTATTTTAGTTGAAAAAGTCATAATTCACATCCAACAGTCATTTAGAGTCAAAAGATTAAATGTTAAAATTTCATCCATGTTGACCAATTT
Source organism: Lissotriton helveticus (assembly GCF_964261635.1). Classification (NCBI taxonomy): domain Eukaryota; kingdom Metazoa; phylum Chordata; class Amphibia; order Caudata; family Salamandridae; genus Lissotriton; species Lissotriton helveticus. The sequence continues at coordinate 342,427,427 of NC_136072.1, forward strand.
GGGAAAGTTCGACAGGTCCGGAGTCATCGTTTTTCATTAGAGATGTGATTTTTTGGAGTGTACCAAAAATTATTCAAAATGTCAATTGGATCATGCCTCATGTTGAATAACCGCTTTTGAAACCCTCACAGTGACCAAAATTGCCATTTTTACAGAGCTTTGCTTACTCAAAAGCTTCCATTTTGACCAATTTCAGGCACCGAAATGACTTTAAACACACTTATTTTTTTTTTAAAAAGTCATAATTTACATCCAACAGTCATTTAGAGTCAAAAGATTAAAAGTTTAAATTTCATCCATGGTGACCATTTTGGGAAAGTTCGACAGGTCCGGAGTCATCGTTTTTCATCAGAAAATTGATTTTTTGGAGTGTACCAAAAATGATTCAAAATGTCAATGGACCGTGCCTCATGTTGAATAACCACTTTTGAAACCCTCAAAGTGACCAAAATTGCCATTTATACAGAGCTTTGCTTACTCAAAAGCTTCCATTTTGACCAATTTCAGGCACCAAAATGACTTTAAACACACTTATTTCAGTTGAACAAGTCATAATTCACATCCAACAGTCATTTAGAGTCAAAAGATTAAAAGTTAAAATTTCATCCATGTTGACCATTTTGGGAAAGTTCGACAGGTCCGGAGTCATCGTTTTTCATCAGAAAATTGATTTTTTGGAGTGTACCAAAAATGATTCAAAATGTCAATTGAATCGTGCCTCATGTTGAATAACTACTTTTGAAACCCTCACATTGACCAAAATTACCATTTTTACAGAGCTTTGCTTACTCAAAAGCTTCCATTTTGACCAATTTCAGGCACCGAAATGACTTTAAACACACTTATTTTTTTTGAAAAAGTCATAATTTACATCCAACAGTCATTTAGAGTCAAAAGATTAAAAGTTTAAATTTCACTCATGGTGACCATTTTGGGAAACTTCGACAGGTCCGGAGTCATCGTTTTTCATCAGAAATTTGATTTTTTGGAGTGTGCCAAAAATGATTCAAAATGTCAATTGGATCGTGCCTCATGTTGAATAACCGCTTTTGAAACCCTCACAGTGACCAAAATTGAAGTTTTTACAGAGCTTTGCTTACTCAAAAGCTTCCATTTTGACCAATTTCAGGCACCAAAATGACTTTAAACACACTTATTTCAGTTGAACAAGTCATAATTCACATCCAACAGTCATTTAGAGTCAAAAGATTAAAAGTTAAAATTTCATCCATGTTGACCATTTTGGGAAAGTTCGACAGGTCCGGAGTCATCGTTTTTCATCAGAAAATTGATTTTTTGGAGTGTACCAAAAATTATTCAAAATGTCAATTGAATCGTGCCTCATGTTGAATAACTACTTTTGAAACCCTCACATTGACCAAAATTACCATTTTTACAGAGCTTTTCTTACTCAAAAGCTTCCATTTTGACCAATTTCAGGCACCAAAATGACTTTAAACACACTTATTTTTTTTGAAAAAGTCATAATTTACATCCAACAGTCATTTAGAGTCAAAAGATTAAAAGTTTGAATTTCATCCATGGTGACCATTTTGGGAAACTTCGACAGGTCCGGAGTCATCGTTTTTCATCAGAAATTTGATTTTTTGGAGTGTACCAAAAATGATGCAAAATGTCAATTGGATCATGCCTCATGTTGAATAACCACTTTTTAAACACTCAAAGTGACAAAAATTGCCATTTATACAGAGTTTTGCTTACCCAAAAGCTTCCATTTTGACCAATTTCAGGCACAGAAATGACTTTAAACACACTTATTTTAGTTGAAAAAGTCATATTTCACATCCAACAGTCATTTAGAGTCAAAAGATTAAATGTTAAAATTTCATCCATATTGACCATTTTGGGAAAGTTCGACAGGTCCGGAGTCATCGTTTTTCATCAGAAAATTGATTTTTTGGAGTGTACCAAAAATGATTCAAAATGTCAATTGAATCGTGCCTCATGTTGAATAACTACTTTTGAAACCCTCACATTGACCAAAATTACCATTTTTACAGAGCTTTGCTTACTCAAAAGCTTCCATTTTGACCAATTTCAGGCACCGAAATGACTTTAAACACACTTATTTTTTTTGAAAAAGTCATATTTCACATCCAACAGTCATTTAGAGTCAAAAGATTAAATGTTAAAATTTCATCCATATTGACTATTTTGGGAAAGTTCGACAGGTCCGGAGTCATCGTTTTTTCAGGTAATTGCTTTTTTGGAGTGTACCAAAAATGATTCAAAATGTCAATTGGATCGTGCCTCATGTTGAATAACCGCCTTTGAAACCCTCACAGTGACCAAAATTGCCATTTTTACAGAGCTTTGCTTACTCAAAAGCTTCCATTCTGACCAATTCCAGGCACCAAAATGACTTTAAACACACTTATTTCAGTTGAACAAGTCATAATTCACATCCAACAGTCATTTAGAGTCAAAAGATTAAAAGTTAAAATGTCATCCATGTTGACCATTTTGGGAAAGTTCGGCAGGTTCGGAGTCATCGTTTTTCATCAGAAAATAGATTTTTTGGAGTGTACCAAAAATGATTCAAAATGTCAATTGGATTGTGCCTCATGTTGAATAACCACTTTTGAAACCCTCAAAGTGACCAAAATTGCCATTTATACAGAGTGTTGCTTAATCAAAAGCTTCCATTTTGACCAATTTCAGGTACAGAAATGACTTTAAACACACTTATTTTAGTTGAAAAAGTCATATTTCACACCCAACAGTCATTTAGAGTCAAAAGATTAAAAGTTAAAATTTCATCCATGTTGACCATTTTGGGAAAGTTCGACAGGTCCGGAGTCATCGTTTTTCATCAGAAAATTGATTTTTTGGAGTGTACCAAAAATGATTCAAAATGTCAATTGGATCGTGCCTCATGTTGAATAACCACTTTTGAAACACTCACAGTGACCAAAATTGCCATTTTCACAGAGTTTTGCTTATTCAAAAGCTTCCATTTTGACCAATTTCAGGCACCAAAATGACTTTAAACACACTTATTTTAGTTGAAAAAGTCATAATTCACATCCAACAGTCATTTAGAGTCAAAAGATTAAATGTTAAAATTTCATCCATGTTGACCAATTTGGGAAAGTTCGACAGGTCCGGAGTCATCGTTTTTCATTAGAGATGTGATTTTTTGGAGTGTACCAAAAATGATTCAAAATGTCAATTGGATCATGCCTCATGTTGAATAACCACTTTTGAAACCCTCACAGTGACCAAAATTGCCATTTTTACAGAGCTTTGCTTAATCAAAAGCTTCCATTTTGACCAATTTCAGGCACCGAAATGACTTTAAACACACTTATTTTTTTTTAAAAAAGTCATAATTTACATCCAACAGTCATTTAGAGTCAAAAGATTAAAAGTTTAAATTTCATCCATGGTGACCATTTTGGGAAAGTTCGACAGGTCCGGAGTCATCGTTTTTCATCAGAAAATTGATTTTTTGGAGTGTACCAAAAATGATTCAAAATGTCAATGGACCGTGCCTCATGTTGAATAACCACTTTTGAAACCCTCAAAGTGACCAAAATTGCCATTTATACAAGTTTTGCTTAATCAAAAGCTTCCATTTTGACCAATTTCAGGCACAGAAATGACTTTAAACACACTTATTTTAGTTGAAAAAGTCATATTTCACACCCAACAGTCATTTAGAGTCAAAAGATTAAAAGTTAAAATTTCATCCATGTTGACCATTTTGGGAGAGTTCGACAGGTCCGGAGTCATCGTTTTTCATCAGAAAATTGATTTTTTGGAGTGTACCAAAAATGATTCAAAATGTCAATTGGATCGTGCCTCATGTTGAATAACCACTTTTGAAACACTCACAGTGACCAAAATTGCCATTTTCACAGAGTTTTGCTTATTCAAAAGCTTCCATTTTGATCAATTTCAGGCACCAAAATGACTTTAAACACACTTATTTTAGTTGAAAAAGTCATAATTTACATCCAACAGTCATTTAGAGTCAAAAGATTAAAAGTTTAAATTTCATCCATGGTGACCATTTTGGGAAAGTTCGACAGGTCCAGAGTCATCGCTTTTCATGAGAAAATTGATTTTTTTGGAGTGTACCAAAAATGATTCAAAATGTCAATTGGATCGAGCCTCATGATGAAAAACCACTTTTGAAACACTCACAGTGACCAAAATTGCCATTTTCACAGAGTTTTGCTTACTCAAAAGCTTCCATTTTGACCAATTTCAGGCACCAAAATGACTTTAAACACACTTATTTTAGTTGGAAAAGTCATAATTCATATCCAACAGTCATTTAGAGTCAAAAAATTAAAAGTTAAAATTTCATCCATGTTGACCATTTTGGGAAAGTTTGACAGGTCCGGAGTCATCGTTTTTTCAGATAATTGATTTTTTGGAGTGTACCAAAAATGATTCAAAATGTCAATTGGATCGTGCCTCATGTTGAATAACCACTTTTGAAACCCTCACAGTGACCAAAATAGAAATTTTTACAGAGCTTTGCTTACTCAAAAGCTTCCATTTTGACCAATTTCAGGCACCAAAATGACTTTAAACACACTTATTTCAGTTGAACAAGTCATAATTCACATCCAACTGTCATTTAGAGTCAAAAGATTAAAAGTTAAAATTTCATCCATGTTGACCATTTTGGGAAAGTTCGACAGGTCCGGAGTCATCGTTTTTCATCAGAAAATGGATTTTTTGGAGTGTACCAAAAATGATTCAAAATGTCAATTGAATCGTGCCTCATGTTGAATAACTACTTTTGAAACCCTCACATTGACCAAAATTACCATTTTTACAGAGCTTTGCTTACTCAAAAGCTTCCATTTTGACCAATTTCAGGCACCGAAATGACTTTAAACACACTTATTTTTTTGAAAAAGTCATAATTTACATCCAACAGTCATTTAGAGTCAAAAGATTAAAAGTTTGAATTTCATCCATGGTGACCATTTTGGGAAAGTTCGACAGGTCCGGAGTCATCGTTTTTCATCAGAAAATTGATTTTTTGGAGTGTACCAAAATTGATTCAAAATGTCAATGGACCGTGCCTCATGTTGAATAACCACTTTTGAAACCCTCAAAGTGACCAAAATTGCCATTTATACAGAGTTTTGCTTAATCAAAAGCTTCCATTTTGACCAATTTCAGGCACAGAAATGACTTTAAACACACTTATTTTAGTTGAAAAAGTCATATTTCACACCCAACAGTCATTTAGAGTCAAAAGATTAAAAGTTAAAATTTCATCCATGTTGACCATTTTGGGTAAGTTCGACAGGTCCGGAGTCATCGTTTTTCATCAGAAAATTGATTTTTTGGAGTGTACCAAAAATGATTCAAAATGTCAATTGGATCGTGCCTCATGTTGAATAACCACTTTTGAAACACTCACAGTGACCAAAATTGCCATTTTCACAGAGTTTTGCTTATTCAAAAGCTTCCATTTTGACCAATTTCAGGCACCAAAATGACTTTAAACACACTTATTTTAGTTGAAAAAGTCATAATTCACATCCAACAGTCATTTAGAGTCAAAAGATTAAATGTTAAAATTTCATCCATGTTGACCAATTTGGGAAAGTTCGACAGGTCCGGAGTCATCGTTTTTCATTAGAGATGTGATTTTTTGGAGTGTACCAAAAATGATTCAAAATGTCAATTGGATCATGCCTCATGTTGAATAACCGCTTTTGAAACCCTCACAGTGACCAAAATTGCCATTTTTACAGAGCTTTGCTTACTTAAAAGCTTCCATTTTGACCAATTTCAGGCACAGAAATGACTTTAAACACACTTATTTTAGTTGAAAAAGTCATATTTCACACCCAACAGTCATTTAGAGTCAAAAGATTAAAAGTTAAAATTTCATCCATGTTGACCATTTTGGGTAAGTTCGACAGGTCCGGAGTCATCGTTTTTCATCAGAAAATTGATTTTTTGGAGTGTACCAAAAATGATTCAAAATGTCAATTGGATCGTGCCTCATGTTGAATAACCACTTTTGAAACACTCACAGTGACCAAAATTGCCATTTTCACAGAGTTTTGCTTATTCAAAAGCTTCCATTTTGACCAATTTCAGGCACAGAAATGACTTTAAACACACTTATTTTAGTTGAAAAAGTCATATTTCACACCCAACAGTCATTTAGAGTCAAAAGATTAAAAGTTAAAATTTCATCCATGTTGACCATTTTGGGTAAGTTCGACAGGTCCGGAGTCATCGTTTTTCATCAGAAAATTGATTTTTTTGGAGTGTACCAAAAATGATTCAAAATGTCAATTGGATCGAGCCTCATGATGAAAAACCACTTTTGAAACACTCACAGTGACCAAAATTGCAATTTTCGCAGAGTTTTGCTTACTTAAAAGCTTCCATTTTGACCAATTTCAGGCACCAAAATGACTTTAAACACACTTATTTTAGTTGGAAAAGTCATAATTCATATCCAACAGTCATTTAGAGTCAAAAAATTAAAAGTTAAAATTTCATCCATGTTGACCATTTTGGGAAAGTTCGACAGGTCCGGAGTCATCGTTTTTCATCAGAAAATTGATTTTTTGGAGTGTACCAAAAATGATTCAAAATGTCAATTGGATCGTGCCTCATGTTGAATAACCACTTTTGAAACACTCACAGTGACCAAAATTGCCATTTTCACAGAGTTTTGCTTACTCAAAAGCTTCCATTTTGACCAATTTCAGGCACAGAAATGACTTTAAACACACTTATTTTAGTTGAAAAAGTCATATTTCACACCCAACAGTCATTTAGAGTCAAAAGATTAAAAGTTAAAATTTCATCCATGTTGACCATTTTGGGAAAGTTCGACAGGTCCGGAGTCATCGTTTTTCATCAGAAAATTGATTTTTTGGAGTGTACCAAAAATGATTCAAATTGTCAATTGGATCGTGCCTCATGTTGAATAACCACTTTTGAAACACTCACAGTGACCAAAATTGCCATTTTCACAGAGTTTTGCTTATTCAAAAGCTTCCATTTTGATCAATTTCAGGCACCAAAATGACTTTAAACACACTTATTTTAGTTGAAAAAGTCATAATTTACATCCAACAGTCATTTAGAGTCAAAAGATGATTAAAAGTTTAAATTTCATCCATGGTGACCATTTTGGGAAAGTTCGACAGGTCCAGAGTCATCGCTTTTCATGAGAAAATTGATTTTTTTGAAGTGTACCAAAAATGATTCAAAATGTCAATTGGATCGTGCCTCATGTTGAATAACTACTTTTGAAACCCTCACATTGACCAAAATTACCATTTTTACAGAGCTTTGCTTACTCAAAAGCTTCCATTTTGACCAATTTCAGGCACCGAAATGACTTTAAACACACTTATTTTTTTTGAAAAAGTCATAATTTACATCCAACAGTCATTTAGAGTCAAAAGATTAAAAGTTTAAATTTCATCCATGGTGACCATTTTGGGAAAGTTCGACAGGTCCGGAGTCATCGTTTTTCATCAGAAAATTGATTTTTTGGAGTGTACCAAAATTGATTCAAAATGTCAATGGACCGTGCCTCATGTTGAATAACCACTTTTGAAACCCTCAAAGTGACCAAAATTGCCATTTATACAGAGTTTTGCTTAATCAAAAGCTTCCATTTTGACCAATTTCAGGCACAGAAATGACTTTAAACACACTTATTTTAGTTGAAAAAGTCATATTTCACACCCAACAGTCATTTAGAGTCAAAAGATTAAAAGTTAAAATTTCATCCATGTTGACCATTTTGGGTAAGTTCGACAGGTCCGGAGTCATCGTTTTTCATCAGAAAATTGATTTTTTGGAGTGTACCAAAAATGATTCAAAATGTCAATTGGATCGTGCCTCATGTTGAATAACCACTTTTGAAACCCTCAAAGTGACCAAAATTGCCATTTATACAGAGTTTTGCTTACTCAAAAGCTTCCATTTTGACCAATTTCAGGCACAGAAATGACTTTAAACACACTTATTTTAGTTGAAAAAGTCATATTTCACACCCAACAGTCATTTAGAGTCAAAAGATTAAAAATTAAAATTTCATCCATGTTGACCATTTTGGGAAAGTTCGACAGGTCCGGAGTCATCGTTTTTCATCAGAAAATTGATTTTTTGGAGTGTACCAAAAATGATTCAAATTGTCAATTGGATCGTGCCTCATGTTGAATAACCACTTTTGAAACACTCACAGTGACCAAAATTGCCATTTTCACAGAGTTTTGCTTATTCAAAAGCTTCCATTTTGATCAATTTCAGGCACCAAAATGACTTTAAACACACTTATTTTAGTTGAAAAAGTCATAATTTACATCCAACAGTCATTTAGAGTCAAAAGATTAAAAGTTTAAATTTCATCCATGGTGACCATTTTGGGAAAGTTCGACAGGTCCAGAGTCATCGCTTTTCATGAGAAAATTGATTTTTTTGAAGTGTACCAAAAATGATTCAAAATGTCAATTGGATCGAGCCTCATGATGAAAAACCACTTTTGAAACACTCACAGTGACCAAAATTGCCATTTTCACAGAGTTTTGCTTACTCAAAAGCTTCCATTTTGACCAATGTCAGGCACCAAAATGACTTTAAACACACTTATTTTAGTTGGAAAAGTCATAATTCATATCCAACAGTCATTTAGAGTCAAAAAATTAAAAGTTAAAATTTCATCCATGTTGACCATTTTGGGAAAGTTTGACAGGTCCGGAGTCATCGTTTTTTCAGATAATTGATTTTTTGGAGTGTACCAAAAATGATTCAAAATGTCAATTGGATCGTGCCTCATGTTGAATAACCACTTTTGAAACCCTCACTCAGACCAAAATTGAAATTTTTACAGAGCTTTGCTTACTCAAAAGCTTCCATTTTGACCAATTTCAGGCACCAAAATGACTTTAAACACACTTATTTCAGTTGAACAAGTCATAATTCACATCCAACTGTCATTTAGAGTCAAAAGATTAAAAGTTAAAATTTCATCCATGTTGACCATTTTGGGAAAGTTCGACAGGTCCGGAGTCATCGTTTTTCATCAGAAAATTGATTTTTTGGAGTGTACCAAAAATGATTCAAAATGTCAATTGAATCGTGCCTCATGTTGAATAACTACTTTTGAAACCCTCACATTGACCAAAATTACCATTTTTACAGAGCTTTGCTTACTCAAAAGCTTCCATTTTGACCAATTTCAGGCACCGAAATGACTTTAAACACACTTATTTTTTTTGAAAAAGTCATAATTTACATCCAACAGTCATTTAGAGTCAAAAGATTAAAAGTTTAAATTTCATCCATGGTGACCATTTTGGGAAAGTTCGACAGGTCCGGAGTCATCGTTTTTCATCAGAAAATTGATTTTTTGGAGTGTACCAAAATTAATTCAAAATGTCAATGGACCGTGCCTCATGTTGAATAACCACTTTTGAAACACTCACAGTGACCAAAATTGCCATTTTTACAGAGCTTTGCTTACTTAAAAGCTTCCATTTTGACCAATTTCAGGCACAGAAATGACTTTAAACACACTTATTTTAGTTGAAAAAGTCATATTTCACACCCAACAGTCATTTAGAGTCAAAAGATTAAAAGTTAAAATTTCATCCATGTTGACCATTTTGGGTAAGTTCGACAGGTCCGGAGTCATCGTTTTTCATCAGAAAATTGATTTTTTTGGAGTGTACCAAAAATGATTCAAAATGTCAATTGGATCGAGCCTCATGATGAAAAACCACTTTTGAAACACTCACAGTGACCAAAATTGCAATTTTCGCAGAGTTTTGCTTACTTAAAAGCTTCCATTTTGACCAATTTCAGGCACCAAAATGACTTTAAACACACTTATTTTAGTGGGAAAAGTCATAATTCATATCCAACAGTCATTTAGAGTCAAAAAATTAAAAGTTAAAATTTCATCCATGTTGACCATTTTGGGAAAGTTCGACAGGTCCGGAGTCATCGTTTTTCATCAGAAAATTGATTTTTTGGAGTGTACCAAAAATGATTCAAAATGTCAATTGGATCGTGCCTCATGTTGAATAACCACTTTTGAAACACTCACAGTGACCAAAATTGCCATTTTCACAGAGTTTTGCTTACTCAAAAGCTTCCATTTTGACCAATTTCAGGCACAGAAATGACTTTAAACACACTTATTTTAGTTGAAAAAGTCATATTTCACACCCAACAGTCATTTAGAGTCAAAAGATTAAAAGTTAAAATTTCATCCATGTTGACCATTTTGGGAAAGTTCGACAGGTCCGGAGTCATCGTTTTTCATCAGAAAATTGATTTTTTGGAGTGTACCAAAAATGATTCAAATTGTCAATTGGATCGTGCCTCATGTTGAATAACCACTTTTGAAACACTCACAGTGACCAAAATTGCCATTTTCACAGAGTTTTGCTTATTCAAAAGCTTCCATTTTGACCAATTTCAGGCACCAAAATGACTTTAAACACACTTATTTTAGTTGAAAAAGTCATAATTCACATCCAACAGTCATTTAGAGTCAAAAGATTAAATGTTAAAATTTCATCCATGTTGACCAATTTGGGAAAGTTCGACAGGTCCGGAGTCATCGTTTTTCATTAGAGATGTGATTTTTTGGAGTGTACCAAAAATGATTCAAAATGTCAATTGGATCATGCCTCATGTTGAATAACCGCTTTTGAAACCCTCACAGTGACCAAAATTGCCATTTTTACAGAGCTTTGCTTACTCAAAGCTTCCATTTTGACCAATTTCAGGCACTGAAATGACTTTAAACACACGTATTTTTTTTTTAAAGTATTAATTTACATCCAACAGTCATTTAGAGTCAAAAGATTAAAAGTTTAAATTTCATCCATGGTGACCATTTTGGGAAAGTTCGACAGGTCCAGAGTCATCGCTTTTCATGAGAAAATTGATTTTTTTGGAGTGTACCAAAAATGATTCAAAATGTCAATTGGATCGAGCCTCATGATGAAAAACCACTTTTGAAACAGTCACAGTGACCAAAATTGCCATTTTCACAGAGTTTTGCTTACTCAAAAGCTTCCATTTTGACCAATTTCAGGCACCAAAATGACTTTAAACACACTTATTTTAGTTGGAAAAGTCATAATTCATATCCAACAGTCATTTAGAGTCAAAAAATTAAAAGTTAAAATTTCATCCATGTTGACCATTTTGGGAAAGTTTGACAGGTCCGGAGTCATCGTTTTTTCAGATAATTGATTTTTTGGAGTGTACCAAAAATGATTCAAAATGTCAATTGGATCGTGCCTCATGTTGAATAACCACTTTTGAAACCCTCACAGTGACCAAAATTGAAATTTTTACAGAGCTTTGCTTACTCAAAAGCTTCCATTTTGACCAATTTCAGGCACCAAAATGACTTTAAACACACTTATTTCAGTTGAACAAGTCATAATTCACATCCAACTGTCATTTAGAGTCAAAAGATTAAAAGTTAAAATTTCATCCATGTTGACCATTTTGGGAAAGTTCGACAGGTCCGGAGTCATCGTTTTTCATCAGAAAATAGATTTTTTGGAGTGTACCAAAAATGATTCAAAATGTCAATTGAATCGTGCCTCATGTTGAATAACTACTTTTGAAACCCTCACATTGACCAAAATTACCATTTTTACAGAGCTTTGCTTACTCAAAAGCTTCCATTTTGACCAATTTCAGGCACCGAAATGACTTTAAACACACTTATTTTTTTTGAAAAAGTCATAATTTACATCCAACAGTCATTTAGAGTCAAAAGATTAAAAGTTTAAATTTCATCCATGGTGACCATTTTGGGAAAGTTCGACAGGTCCGGAGTCATCGTTTTTCATCAGACAATTGATTTTTTGGAGTGTACCAAAATTGATTCAAAATGTCAATGGACCGTGCCTCATGTTGAATAACCACTTTTGAAACCCTCAAAGTGACCAAAATTGCCATTTATACAGAGTTTTGCTTAATCAAAAGCTTCCATTTTGACCAATTTCAGGCACAGAAATGACTTTAAACACACTTATTTTAGTTGAAAAAGTCATATTTCACACCCAACAGTCATTTAGAGTCAAAAGATTAAAAGTTTAAATTTCATCCATGTTGACCATTTTGGGTAAGTTCGACAGGTCCGGAGTCATCGTTTTTCATCAGAAAATTGATTTTTTGGAGTGTACCAAAAATGATTCAAAATGTCAATTGGATCGTGCCTCATGTTGAATAACCACTTTTGAAACACTCACAGTGACCAAAATTGCCATTTTCACAGAGTTTTGCTTATTCAAAAGCTTCCATTTTGACCAATTTCAGGCACCAAAATGACTTTAAACACACTTATTTTAGTTGAAAAAGTCATAATTCACATCCAACAGTCATTTAGAGTCAAAAGATTAAATGTTAAAATTTCATCCATGTTGACCAATTTGGGAAAGTTCGACAGGTCCGGAGTCATCGTTTTTCATTAGAGATGTGATTTTTTGGAGTGTACCAAAAATGATTCAAAATGTCAATTGGATCATGCCTCATGTTGAATAACCGCTTTTGAAACCCTCACAGTGACCAAAATTGCCATTTTTACAGAGCTTTGCTTACTCAAAAGCTTCCATTTTGACCAATTTCAGGCACTGAAATGACTTTAAACACACTTATTTTAGTTGAAAAAGTCATATTTCACATCCAACAGTCATTTAGAGTCAAAAGATTAAATGTTAAAATTTCATCCATATTGACCATTTTGGGAAAGTTCGACAGGTCCGGAGTCATCGTTTTTCATCAGAAAATTGATTTTTTTGGAGTGTACCAAAAATGATTCAAAATGTCAATTGGATCGAGCCTCATGATGAAAAACCACTTTTGAAACACTCACAGTGACCAAAATTGCAATTTTCGCAGAGTTTTGCTTACTTAAAAGCTTCCATTTTGACCAATTTCAGGCACCAAAATGACTTTAAACACACTTATTTTAGTTGGAAAAGTCATAATTCATATCCAACAGTCATTTAGAGTCAAAAAATTAAAAGTTAAAATTTCATCCATGTTGACCATTTTGGGAAAGTTTGACAGGTCCGGAGTCATCGTTTTTTCAGATAATTGAATTTTTTGGAGTGTACCAAAAATGATTAAAAATGTCAATTGGATCGTGCCTCATGTTGAATAACCACTTTTGAAACCCTCACAGTGACCAAAATTGAAATTTTTACAGAGCTTTGCTTACTCAAAAGCTTCCATTTTGACCAATTTCAGGCACCAAAATGATTTTAAACACACTTATTTCAGTTGAACAAGTCATAATTCACATCCAACAGTCATTTAGAGTCAAAAGATTAAAAGTTAAAATTTCATCCATGTTGACCATTTTGGGAAAGTTCGACAGGTCCGGAGTCATCGTTTTTCATCAGAAAATTGATTTTTTGGAGTGTACCAAAAATGATTCAAAATGTCAATTGAATCGTGCCTCATGTTGAATAACTACTTTTGAAACCCTCACATTGACCAAAATTACCATTTTTACAGAGCTTTGCTTACTCAAAAGCTTCCATTTTGACCAATTTCAGGCACCGAAATGACTTTAAACACGCTTATTTTTTTTTTAAAAAGTCATAATTTACATCCAAAAGTCATTTAGAGTCAAAAGATTAAAAGTTTAAATTTCATCCATGGTGACCATTTTGGGAAAGTTCGACAAGTCCGGAGTCATCGTTTTTCATCAGAAAATTGATTTTTTGGAGTGTACCAAAAATGACTCAAAATGTCAATTGGATCATGCCTCATGTTGAATAACCACTTTTTAAACACTCAAAGTGACCAAAATTGCCATTTATACAGAGTTTTGCTTACCCAAAAGCTTCCATTTTGACCAATTTCAGGCACAGAAATGACTTTAAACACACTTATTTTAGTTAAAAAAGTCATATTTCACATCCAACAGTCATTTAGAGTCAAAAGATTAAATGTTAAAATTTCATCCATATTGACTATTTTGGGAAAGTTCGACAGGTCCGGAGTCATCGTTTTTTCAGATAATTGCTTTTTTGGAGTGTACCAAAAATGATTCAAAATGTCAATTGGATCGTGCCTCATGTTGAATAACCGCCTTTGAAACCCTCACAGTGACCAAAATTGCCATTTTTACAGAGCTTTGCTTACTCAAAAGCTTCCATTTTGACCAATTTCAGGCACCAAAATGACTTTAAACACACTTATTTCAGTTGAACAAGTCATAATTCACATCCAACAGTCATTTAGAGTCAAAAGATTAAAAGTTAAAATGTCATCCATGTTGACCATTTTGGGAAAGTTCGGCAGGTCCGGAGTCATCGTTTTTCATCAGAAAATAGATTTTTTGGAGTGTACCAAAAATGATTCAAAATGTCAATTGGATTGTGCCTCATGTTGAATAATCACTTTTGAAACCCTCAAAGTGACCAAAATTGCCATTTATACAGAGTTTTGCTTAATCAAAAGCTTCCATTTTGACCAATTTCAGGCACAGAAATGACTTTAAACACACTTATTTTAATTGAAAAAGTCATATTTCACACCCAACAGTCATTTAGAGTCAAAAGATTAAAAGTTAAAATTTCATCCATGTTGACCATTTTGGGAAAGTTCGACAGGTCCGGAGTCATCGTTTTTCATCAGAAAATTGATTTTTTGGAGTGTACCAAAAATGATTCAAAATGTCAATTGGATCGTGCCTCATGTTGAATAACCACTTTTGAAACACTGACAGTGACCAAAATTGCCATTTTCACCGAGTTTTGCTTATTCAAAAGCTTCCATTTTGACCAATTTCAGGCACCAAAATGACTTTAAACACACTTATTTTAGTTGAAAAAGTCATAATTCACATCCAACAGTCATTTAGAGTCAAAAGATTAAATGTTAAAATTTCATCCATGTTGACCAATTTGGGAAAGTTCGACAGGTCCGGAGTCATCGTTTTTCATTAGAGATGTGATTTTTTGGAGTGTACCAAAAATTATTCAAAATGTCAATTGGATCATGCCTCATGTTGAATAACCGCTTTTGAAACCCTCACAGTGACCAAAATTGCCATTTTTACAGAGCTTTGCTTACTCAAAAGCTTCCATTTTGACCAATTTCAGGCACAGAAATGACTTTAAACACACTTATTTTAGTTGAAAAAGTCATATTTCACACCCAACAGTCATTTAGAGTCAAAAGATTAAAAGTTAAAATTTCATCCATGTTGACCATTTTGGGAAAGTTCGACAGGTCCGGAGTCATCGTTTTTCATCAGAAAATTGATTTTTTGGAGTGTACCAAAAATGATTCAAATTGTCAATTGGATCGTGCCTCATGTTGAATAACCACTTTTGAAACACTCACAGTGACCAAAATTGCCATTTTCACAGAGTTTTGCTTATTCAAAAGCTTCCATTTTGACCAATTTCAGGCACCAAAATGACTTTAAACACACTTATTTTAGTTGAAAAAGTCATAATTCACATCCAACAGTCATTTAGAGTCAAAAGATTAAATGTTAAAATTTCATCCATGTTGACCAATTTGGGAAAGTTCGACAGGTCCGGAGTCATCGTTTTTCATTAGAGATGTGATTTTTTGGAGTGTACCAAAAATGATTCAAAATGTCAATTGGATCATGCCTCATGTTGAATAACCGCTTTTGAAACCCTCACAGTGACCAAAATTGCCATTTTTACAGAGCTTTGCTTACTCAAAAGCTTCCATTTTGACCAATTTCAGGCACTGAAATGACTTTAAACACACTTATTTTTTTTTTAAAGTCATAATTTACATCCAACAGTCATTTAGAGTCAAAAGATTAAAAGTTTAAATTTCATCCATGGTGACCATTTTGGGAAAGTTCGACAGGTCCGGAGTCATCGTTTTTCATTAGAGATGTGATTTTTTGGAGTGTACCAAAAATGATTCAAAATGTCAATGGATCGTGCCTCATGTTGAATAACCACTTTTGAAACCCTCAAAGTGACCAAAATTGCCATTCATACAGAGTTTTGCTTACTCAAAAGCTTCCATTTTGACCAATTTCAGGCACAGAAATGACTTTAAACACACTTATTTTAGTTGAAAAAGTCATATTTCACATCCAACAGTCATTTAGAGTCAAAAGATTAAATGTTAACATTTCATCCATATTGACCATTTTGGGAAAGTTCGACAGGTCCGGAGTCATCGTTTTTCATCAGAAAATTGATTTTTTTGGAGTGTACCAAAAATGATTCAAAATGTCAATTGGATCGAGCCTCATGATGAAAAACCACTATTGAAACACTCACAGTGACCAAAATTGCAATTTTCGCAGAGTTTTGCTTACTCAAAAGCTTCCATTTTGACCAATTTCAGGCACCAAAATGACTTTAAACACACTTATTTTAGTTGGAAAAGTCATAATTCATATCCAACAGTCATTTAGAGTCATAAAATTAAAAGTTAAAATTTCATCCATGTTGACCATTTTGGGAAAGTTTGACAGGTCCGGAGTCATCGTTTTTTCAGATAATTGATTTTTTGGAGTGTACCAAAAATGATTCAAAATGTCAATTGGATCGTGCCTCATGTTGAATAACCACTTTTGAAACCCTCACAGTGACCAAAATTGAAATTTTTACAGAGCTTTGCTTACTCAAAAGCTTCCATTTTGACCAATTTCAGGCACCAAAATGACTTTAAACACACTTA
Source organism: Lissotriton helveticus (assembly GCF_964261635.1). NCBI lineage: Eukaryota > Metazoa > Chordata > Amphibia > Caudata > Salamandridae > Lissotriton > Lissotriton helveticus. The sequence goes on from NC_136072.1 coordinate 342,444,122, forward strand.
TTTCAGTTGAACAAGTCATAATTCACATCCAACTGTCATTTAGAGTCAAAAGATTAAAAGTTAAAATTTCATCCATGTTGACCATTTTGGGAAAGTTCGACAGGTCCGGAGTCATCGTTTTTCATCAGAAAATTGATTTTTTGGAGTGTACCAAAAATGATTCAAAATGTCAATTGAATCGTGCCTCATGTTGAATAACTACTTTTGAAACCCTCACATTGACCAAAATTACCATTTTTACAGAGCTTTGCTTACTCAAAAGCTTCCATTTTGACCAATTTCAGGCACCGAAATGACTTTAAACACACTTATTTTTTTTGAAAAAGTCATAATTTACATCCAACAGTCATTTAGAGTCAAAAGATTAAAAGTTTAAATTTCATCCATGGTGACCATTTTGGGAAAGTTCGACAGGTCCGGAGTCATCGTTTTTCATCAGAAAATTGATTTTTTGGAGTGTACCAAAATTGATTCAAAATGTCAATGGACCGTGCCTCATGTTGAATAACCACTTTTGAAACCCTCAAAGTGACCAAAATTGCCATTTATACAGAGTTTTGCTTAATCAAAAGCTTCCATTTTGACCAATTTCAGGCACAGAAATGACTTTAAACACACTTATTTTAGTTGAAAAAGTCATATTTCACACCCAACAGTCATTTAGAGTCAAAAGATTAAAAGTTAAAATTTCATCCATGTTGACCATTTTGGGTAAGTTCGACAGGTCCGGAGTCATCGTTTTTCATCAGAAAATTGATTTTTTGGAGTGTACCAAAAATGATTCAAAATGTCAATTGGATCGTGCCTCATGTTGAATAACCACTTTTGAAACACTCACAGTGACCAAAATTGCCATTTTCACAGAGTTTTGCTTATTCAAAAGCTTCCATTTTGACCAATTTCAGGCACCAAAATGACTTTAAACACACTTATTTTAGTTGAAAAAGTCATAATTCACATCCAACAGTCATTTAGAGTCAAAAGATTAAATGTTAAAATTTCATCCATGTTGACCAATTTGGGAAAGTTCGACAGGTCCGGAGTCATCGTTTTTCATTAGAGATGTGATTTTTTGGAGTGTACCAAAAATGATTCAAAATGTCAATTGGATCATGCCTCATGTTGAATAACCGCTTTTGAAACCCTCACAGTGACCAAAATTGCCATTTTTACAGAGCTTTGCTTACTTAAAAGCTTCCATTTTGACCAATTTCAGGCACAGAAATGACTTTAAACACACTTATTTTAGTTGAAAAAGTCATATTTCACACCCAACAGTCATTTAGAGTCAAAAGATTAAAAGTTAAAATTTCATCCATGTTGACCATTTTGGGTAAGTTCGACAGGTCCGGAGTCATCGTTTTTCATCAGAAAATTGATTTTTTGGAGTGTACCAAAAATGATTCAAAATGTCAATTGGATCGTGCCTCATGTTGAATAACCACTTTTGAAACACTCACAGTGACCAAAATTGCCATTTTCACAGAGTTTTGCTTATTCAAAAGCTTCCATTTTGACCAATTTCAGGCACAGAAATGACTTTAAACACACTTATTTTAGTTGAAAAAGTCATATTTCACACCCAACAGTCATTTAGAGTCAAAAGATTAAAAGTTAAAATTTCATCCATGTTGACCATTTTGGGTAAGTTCGACAGGTCCGGAGTCATCGTTTTTCATCAGAAAATTGATTTTTTTGGAGTGTACCAAAAATGATTCAAAATGTCAATTGGATCGAGCCTCATGATGAAAAACCACTTTTGAAACACTCACAGTGACCAAAATTGCAATTTTCGCAGAGTTTTGCTTACTTAAAAGCTTCCATTTTGACCAATTTCAGGCACCAAAATGACTTTAAACACACTTATTTTAGTTGGAAAAGTCATAATTCATATCCAACAGTCATTTAGAGTCAAAAAATTAAAAGTTAAAATTTCATCCATGTTGACCATTTTGGGAAAGTTCGACAGGTCCGGAGTCATCGTTTTTCATCAGAAAATTGATTTTTTGGAGTGTACCAAAAATGATTCAAAATGTCAATTGGATCGTGTCTCATGTTGAATAACCACTTTTGAAACACTCACAGTGACCAAAATTGCCATTTTCACAGAGTTTTGCTTACTCAAAAGCTTCCATTTTGACCAATTTCAGGCACAGAAATGACTTTAAACACACTTATTTTAGTTGAAAAAGTCATATTTCACACCCAACAGTCATTTAGAGTCAAAAGATTAAAAGTTAAAATTTCATCCATGTTGACCATTTTGGGAAAGTTCGACAGGTCCGGAGTCATCGTTTTTCATCAGAAAATTGATTTTTTGGAGTGTACCAAAAATGATTCAAATTGTCAATTGGATCGTGCCTCATGTTGAATAACCACTTTTGAAACACTCACAGTGACCAAAATTGCCATTTTCACAGAGTTTTGCTTATTCAAAAGCTTCCATTTTGACCAATTTCAGGCACCAAAATGACTTTAAACACACTTATTTTAGTTGAAAAAGTCATAATTCACATCCAACAGTCATTTAGAGTCAAAAGATTAAATGTTAAAATTTCATCCATGTTGACCAATTTGGGAAAGTTCGACAGGTCCGGAGTCATCGTTTTTCATTAGAGATGTGATTTTTTGGAGTGTACCAAAAATGATTCAAAATGTCAATTGGATCATGCCTCATGTTGAATAACCGCTTTTGAAACCCTCACAGTGACCAAAATTGCCATTTTTACAGAGCTTTGCTTACTCAAAGCTTCCATTTTGACCAATTTCAGGCACTGAAATGACTTTAAACACACGTATTTTTTTTTTAAAGTATTAATTTACATCCAACAGTCATTTAGAGTCAAAAGATTAAAAGTTTAAATTTCATCCATGGTGACCATTTTGGGAAAGTTCGACAGGTCCAGAGTCATCGCTTTTCATGAGAAAATTGTTTTTTTTGGAGTGTACCAAAAATGATTCAAAATGTCAATTGGATCGAGCCTCATGATGAAAAACCACTTTTGAAACACTCACAGTGACCAAAATTGCCATTTTCACAGAGTTTTGCTTACTCAAAAGCTTCCATTTTGACCAATTTCAGGCACCAAAATGACTTTAAACACACTTATTTTAGTTGGAAAAGTCATAATTCATATCCAACAGTCATTTAGAGTCAAAAAATTAAAAGTTAAAATTTCATCCATGTTGACCATTTTGGGAAAGTTTGACAGGTCCGGAGTCATCGTTTTTTCAGATAATTGATTTTTTGGAGTGTACCAAAAATGATTCAAAATGTCAATTGGATCGTGCCTCATGTTGAATAACCACTTTTGAAACCCTCACAGTGACCAAAATTGAAATTTTTACAGAGCTTTGCTTACTCAAAAGCTTCCATTTTGACCAATTTCAGGCACCAAAATGACTTTAAACACACTTATTTCAGTTGAACAAGTCATAATTCACATCCAACTGTCATTTAGAGTCAAAAGATTAAAAGTTAAAATTTCATCCATGTTGACCATTTTGGGAAAGTTCGACAGGTCCGGAGTCATCGTTTTTCATCAGAAAATAGATTTTTTGGAGTGTACCAAAAATGATTCAAAATGTCAATTGAATCGTGCCTCATGTTGAATAACTACTTTTGAAACCCTCACATTGACCAAAATTACCATTTTTACAGAGCTTTGCTTACTCAAAAGCTTCCATTTTGACCAATTTCAGGCACCGAAATGACTTTAAACACACTTATTTTTTTTGAAAAAGTCATAATTTACATCCAACAGTCATTTAGAGTCAAAAGATTAAAAGTTTAAATTTCATCCATGGTGACCATTTTGGGAAAGTTCGACAGGTCCGGAGTCATCGTTTTTCATCAGACAATTGATTTTTTGGAGTGTACCAAAAATGATTCAAAATGTCAATTGGATCGTGCCTCATGTTGAATAACCACTTTTGAAACACTCACAGTGACCAAAATTGCCATTTTCACAGAGTTTTGCTTATTCAAAAGCTTCCATTTTGACCAATTTCAGGCACCAAAATGACTTTAAACACACTTATTTTAGTTGAAAAAGTCATAATTCACATCCAACAGTCATTTAGAGTCAAAAGATTAAATGTTAAAATTTCATCCATGTTGACCAATTTGGGAAAGTTCGACAGGTCCGGAGTCATCGTTTTTCATTAGAGATGTGATTTTTTGGAGTGTACCAAAAATGATTCAAAATGTCAATTGGATCATGCCTCATGTTGAATAACCGCTTTTGAAACCCTCACAGTGACCAAAATTGCCATTTTTACAGAGCTTTGCTTACTCAAAAGCTTCCATTTTGACCAATTTCAGGCACTGAAATGACTTTAAACACACTTATTTTAGTTGAAAAAGTCATATTTCACATCCAACAGTCATTTAGAGTCAAAAGATTAAATGTTAAAATTTCATCCATATTGACCATTTTGGGAAAGTTCGACAGGTCCGTCATCGTTTTTCATCAGAAAATTGATTTTTTTGGAGTGTACCAAAAATGATTCAAAATGTCAATTGGATCGAGCCTCATGATGAAAAACCACTTTTGAAACACTCACAGTGACCAAAATTGCAATTTTCGCAGAGTTTTGCTTACTTAAAAGCTTCCATTTTGACCAATTTCAGGCACCAAAATGACTTTAAACACACTTATTTTAGTTGGAAAAGTCATAATTCATATCCAACAGTCATTTAGAGTCAAAAAATTAAAAGTTAAAATTTCATCCATGTTGACCATTTTGGGAAAGTTTGACAGGTCCGGAGTCATCGTTTTTTCAGATAATTGATTTTTTGGAGTGTACCAAAAATGATTAAAAATGTCAATTGGATCGTGCCTCATGTTGAATAACCACTTTTGAAACCCTCACAGTGACCAAAATTGAAATTTTTACAGAGCTTTGCTTACTCAAAAGCTTCCATTTTGACCAATTTCAGGCACCAAAATGATTTTAAACACACTTATTTCAGTTGAACAAGTCATAATTCACATCCAACAGTCATTTAGAGTCAAAAGATTAAAAGTTAAAATTTCATCCATGTTGACCATTTTGGGAAAGTTCGACAGGTCCGGAGTCATCGTTTTTCATCAGAAAATTGATTTTTTGGAGTGTACCAAAAATGATTCAAAATGTCAATTGAATCGTGCCTCATGTTGAATAACTACTTTTGAAACCCTCACATTGACCAAAATTACCATTTTTACAGAGCTTTGCTTACTCAAAAGCTTCCATTTTGACCAATTTCAGGCACCGAAATGACTTTAAACACGCTTATTTTTTTTTTTAAAAGTCATAATTTACATCCAAAAGTCATTTAGAGTCAAAAGATTAAAAGTTTAAATTTCATCCATGGTGACCATTTTGGGAAAGTTCGACAAGTCCGGAGTCATCGTTTTTCATCAGAAAATTGATTTTTTGGAGTGTACCAAAAATGACTCAAAATGTCAATTGGATCATGCCTCATGTTGAATAACCACTTTTTAAACACTCAAAGTGACCAAAATTGCCATTTATACAGAGTTTTGCTTACCCAAAAGCTTCCATTTTGACCAATTTCAGGCACAGAAATGACTTTAAACACACTTATTTTAGTTAAAAAAGTCATATTTCACATCCAACAGTCATTTAGAGTCAAAAGATTAAATGTTAAAATTTCATCCATATTGACTATTTTGGGAAAGTTCGACAGGTCCGGAGTCATCGTTTTTTCAGATAATTGCTTTTTTGGAGTGTACCAAAAATGATTCAAAATGTCAATTGGATCGTGCCTCATGTTGAATAACCGCCTTTGAAACCCTCACAGTGACCAAAATTGCCATTTTTACAGAGCTTTGCTTACTCAAAAGCTTCCATTTTGACCAATTTCAGGCACCAAAATGACTTTAAACACACTTATTTCAGTTGAACAAGTCATAATTCACATCCAACAGTCATTTAGAGTCAAAAGATTAAAAGTTAAAATGTCATCCATGTTGACCATTTTGGGAAAGTTCGGCAGGTCCGGAGTCATCGTTTTTCATCAGAAAATAGATTTTTTGGAGTGTACCAAAAATGATTCAAAATGTCAATTGGATTGTGCCTCATGTTGAATAATCACTTTTGAAACCCTCAAAGTGACCAAAATTGCCATTTATACAGAGTTTTGCTTAATCAAAAGCTTCCATTTTGACCAATTTCAGGCACAGAAATGACTTTAAACACACTTATTTTAATTGAAAAAGTCATATTTCACACCCAACAGTCATTTAGAGTCAAAAGATTAAAAGTTAAAATTTCATCCATGTTGACCATTTTGGGAAAGTTCGACAGGTCCGGAGTCATCGTTTTTCATCAGAAAATTGATTTTTTGGAGTGTACCAAAAATGATTCAAAATGTCAATTGGATCGTGCCTCATGTTGAATAACCACTTTTGAAACACTGACAGTGACCAAAATTGCCATTTTCACAGAGTTTTGCTTATTCAAAAGCTTCCATTTTGACCAATTTCAGGCACCAAAATGACTTTAAACACACTTATTTTAGTTGAAAAAGTCATAATTCACATCCAACAGTCATTTAGAGTCAAAAGATTAAATGTTAAAATTTCATCCATGTTGACCAATTTGGGAAAGTTCGACAGGTCCGGAGTCATCGTTTTTCATTAGAGATGTGATTTTTTGGAGTGTACCAAAAATTATTCAAAATGTCAATTGGATCATGCCTCATGTTGAATAACCGCTTTTGAAACCCTCACAGTGACCAAAATTGCCATTTTTACAGAGCTTTGCTTACTCAAAAGCTTCCATTTTGACCAATTTCAGGCACAGAAATGACTTTAAACACACTTATTTTAGTTGAAAAAGTCATATTTCACACCCAACAGTCATTTAGAGTCAAAAGATTAAAAGTTAAAATTTCATCCATGTTGACCATTTTGGGAAAGTTCGACAGGTCCGGAGTCATCGTTTTTCATCAGAAAATTGATTTTTTGGAGTGTACCAAAAATGATTCAAATTGTCAATTGGATCGTGCCTCATGTTGAATAACCACTTTTGAAACACTCACAGTGACCAAAATTGCCATTTTCACAGAGTTTTGCTTATTCAAAAGCTTCCATTTTGACCAATTTCAGGCACCAAAATGACTTTAAACACACTTATTTTAGTTGAAAAAGTCATAATTCACATCCAACAGTCATTTAGAGACAAAAGATTAAATGTTAAAATTTCATCCATGTTGACCAATTTGGGAAAGTTCGACAGGTCCGGAGTCATCGTTTTTCATTAGAGATGTGATTTTTTGGAGTGTACCAAAAATGATTCAAAATGTCAATTGGATCATGCCTCATGTTGAATAACCGCTTTTGAAACCCTCACAGTGACCAAAATTGCCATTTTTACAGAGCTTTGCTTACTCAAAAGCTTCCATTTTGACCAATTTCAGGCACTGAAATGACTTTAAACACACTTATTTTTTTTTTAAAGTCATAATTTACATCCAACAGTCATTTAGAGTCAAAAGATTAAAAGTTTAAATTTCATCCATGGTGACCATTTTGGGAAAGTTCGACAGGTCCAGAGTCATCGCTTTTCATGAGAAAATTGATTTTTTTGGAGTGTACCAAAAATGATTCAAAATGTCAATGGATCGTGCCTCATGTTGAATAACCACTTTTGAAACCCTCAAAGTGACCAAAATTGCCATTCATACAGAGTTTTGCTTACTCAAAAGCTTCCATTTTGACCAATTTCAGGCACAGAAATGACTTTAAACACACTTATTTTAGTTGAAAAAGTCATATTTCACATCCAACAGTCATTTAGAGTCAAAAGATTAAATGTTAACATTTCATCCATATTGACCATTTTGGGAAAGTTCGACAGGTCCGGAGTCATCGTTTTTCATCAGAAAATTGATTTTTTTGGAGTGTACCAAAAATGATTCAAAATGTCAATTGGATCGAGCCTCATGATGAAAAACCACTATTGAAACACTGACAGTGACCAAAATTGCCATTTTCGCAGAGTTTTGCTTACTCAAAAGCTTCCATTTTGACCAATTTCAGGCACCAAAATGACTTTAAACACACTTATTTTAGTTGGAAAAGTCATAATTCATATCCAACAGTCATTTAGAGTCAAAAAATTAAAAGTTAAAATTTCATCCATGTTGACCATTTTGGGAAAGTTTGACAGGTCCGGAGTCATCGTTTTTTCAGATAATTGATTTTTTGGAGTGTACCAAAAATGATTCAAAATGTCAATTGGATCGTGCCTCATGTTGAATAACCACTTTTGAAACCCTCACAGTGACCAAAATTGAAATTTTTACAGAGCTTTGCTTACTCAAAAGCTTCCATTTTGACCAATTTCAGGCACCAAAATGACTTTAAACACACTTTTTTCAGTTGAACAGGTCATAATTCACATCCAACAGTCATTTAGAGTCAAAAGATTAAAAGTTAAAATTTCATCCATGTTGACCATTTTGGGAAAGTTCGACAGGTCCGGAGTCATCGTTTTTCATCAGAAAATTGATTTTTTGGAGTGTACCAAAAATGATTCAAAATGTCAATTGAATCGTGCCTCATGTTGAATAACTACTTTTGAAACCCTCACATTGACCAAAATTACCATTTTTACAGAGCTTTGCTTACTCAAAAGCTTCCATTTTGACCAATTTCAGGCACCGAAATGACTTTAAACACACTTATTTTTTTTGAAAAAGTCATAATTTACATCCAACAGTCATTTAGAGTCAAAAGATTAAAAGTTTAAATTTCATCCATGGTGACCATTTTGGGAAACTTCGACAGGTCCGGAGTCATCGTTTTTCATCAGAAATTTGATTTTTTGGAGTGTGCCAAAAATGATTCAAAATGTCAATTGGATCGTGCCTCATGTTGAATAACCGCTTTTGAAACCCTCACAGTGACCAAAATTGAAATTTTTACAGAGCTTTGCTTACTCAAAAGCTTCCATTTTGACCAATTTCAGGCACCAAAATGACTTTAAACACACTTATTTCAGTTGAACAAGTCATAATTCACATCCAACAGTCATTTAGAGTCAAAAGATTAAAAGTTAAAATTTCATCCATGTTGACCATTTTGGGAAAGTTCGACAGGTCCGGAGTCATCGTTTTTCATCAGAAAATTGATTTTTTAGAGTGTACCAAAAATTATTCAAAATGTCAATTGAATCGTGCCTCATGTTGAATAACTACTTTTGAAACCCTCACATTGACCAAAATTACCATTTTTACAGAGCTTTGCTTACTCAAAAGCTTCCATTTTGACCAATTTCAGGCACCAAAATGACTTTAAACACACTTATTTTTTTTTGAAAAAGTCATAATTTACATCCAACAGTCATTTAGAGTCAAAAGATTAAAAGTTTAAATTTCATCCATGGTGACCATTTTGGGAAACTTCGACAGGTCCGGAGTCATTGTTTTTCATCAGAAATTTGATTTTTTGGAGTGTACCAAAAATGATTCAAAATGTCAATTGGATCATGCCTCATGTTGAATAACCACTTTTTAAACACTCAAAGTGACAAAAATTGCCATTTATACAGAGTTTTGCTTACCCAAAAGCTTCCATTTTGACCAATTTCAGGCACAGAAATGACTTTAAACACACTTATTTTAGTTGAAAAAGTCATATTTCACATCCAACAGTCATTTAGAGTCAAAAGATTAAATGTTAAAATTTCATTCATATTGACCATTTTGGGAAAGTTCGACAGGTCCGGAGTCATCGTTTTTTTAGATAATTGCTTTTTTGGAGTGTACCAAAAATGATTCAAAATGTCAATTGGATCGTGCCTCATGTTGAATAACCGCCTTTGAAACCCTCACAGTGACCAAAATTGCCATTTTTACAGAGCTTTGCTTACTCAAAAGCTTCCATTTTTACCAATTTCAGGCACCAAAATGACTTTAAACACACTTATTTCAGTTGAACAAGTCATAATTCACATCCAACAGTCATTTAGAGTCAAAAGATTAAAAGTTAAAATGTCATCCATGTTGACCATTTTGGGAAAGTTCGACAGGTCCGGAGTCATCGTTTTTCATCAGAAAATTGATTTTTTAGAGTGTACCAAAAATTATTCAAAATGTCAATTGAATCGTGCCTCATGTTGAATAACTACTTTTGAAACCCTCACATTGACCAAAATTACCATTTTTACAGAGCTTTGCTTACTCAAAAGCTTCCATTTTGACCAATTTCAGGCACCAAAATGACTTTAAACACACTTATTTTTTTTTGAAAAAGTCATAATTTACATCCAACAGTCATTTAGAGTCAAAAGATTAAAAGTTTAAATTTCATCCATGGTGACCATTTTGGGAAACTTCGACAGGTCCGGAGTCATTGTTTTTCATCAGAAATTTGATTTTTTGGAGTGTACCAAAAATGATTCAAAATGTCAATTGGATCATGCCTCATGTTGAATAACCACTTTTTAAACACTCAAAGTGACAAAAATTGCCATTTATACAGAGTTTTGCTTACCCAAAAGCTTCCATTTTGACCAATTTCAGGCACAGAAATGACTTTAAACACACTTATTTTAGTTGAAAAAGTCATATTTCACATCCAACAGTCATTTAGAGTCAAAAGATTAAATGTTAAAATTTCATTCATATTGACCATTTTGGGAAAGTTCGACAGGTCCGGAGTCATCGTTTTTTTAGATAATTGCTTTTTTGGAGTGTACCAAAAATGATTCAAAATGTCAATTGGATCGTGCCTCATGTTGAATAACCGCCTTTGAAACCCTCACAGTGACCAAAATTGCCATTTTTACAGAGCTTTGCTTACTCAAAAGCTTCCATTTTTACCAATTTCAGGCACCAAAATGACTTTAAACACACTTATTTCAGTTGAACAAGTCATAATTCACATCCAACAGTCATTTAGAGTCAAAAGATTAAAAGTTAAAATGTCATCCATGTTGACCATTTTGGGAAAGTTCGGCAGGTCCGGAGTCATCGTTTTTCATCAGAAAATAGATTTTTTGGAGTGTACCAAAAATGATTCAAAATGTCAATTGGATCGTGCCTCATGTTGAATAACCACTTTTGAAACCCTCAAAGTGACCAAAATTGCCATTTATACAGAGTTTTGCTTACTCAAAAGCTTCCATTTTGACCAATTTCAGGCACTGAAATGACTTTAAACGCACCTATTTTAGTTGAACACGTCATAATTCACATCCAGCAGTCATTTAGAGTCAAAAGATTAAAAGTTAAAATTTCATCCATGTTGACCATTTTGGGAAAGTTCGACAGGTCCGGAGTCATCGTTTTTTCAGATAATTGATTTTTTGGAGTGTACCAAAAATGATTCAAAATGTCAATTGGATTGTGCCTCATGTTGAATAACCGCTTTTGAAACCCTCACAGTGACCAAAATTGCCATTTTTACAGAGCTTTGCTTACTCAAAAGCTTCCATTTTGACCAATTTCAGGCACCGAAATGACTTTAAACACACTTATTTTTTTTTAAAAAAAGTCATAATTTACATCCAACAGTCATTTAGAGTCAAAAGATTTAAAAGTTTAAATTTCATTCATGGTGACCATTTTGGGAAAGTTCGACAGGTCCGGAGTCATCGTTTTCCATCAGAAAATTGATTTTTTGGAGTGTACTAAAAATGATTCAAAATGTCAATGGATCGTCCCTCATGTTGAATAACCACTTTTGAAACCCTCAAAGTGACCAAAATTGCCATTTATACAGAGTTTTGCTTACTCAAAAGCTTCCATTTTGACCAATTTCAGGCACCGAAATGACTTTAAACACACTTATTTTAGTTGAAAAAGTCATATTTCACATCCAACAGTCATTTAGAGTCAAAAGATTAAATATTAAAATTTCATCCATATTGACCATTTTGGGAAAGTTCGACAGGTCCGGAGTCATCGTTTTTCATCATAAAATTGATTTTTTGGACTGTATCAAAAATGATTCAAAATGTCAATTGGATCGTGCCTCATGTTGAATCACCACTTTTAAAACCCTCACAGTGACCAAAATTGCCATTTTTACAGAGCTTTGCTTAATCAAAAGCTTCCAGTTTGACCAATTTCAGGCACCAAAATGACTTTAAACACACTTATTTTTGTTGAAAAAGTCATAATTTACATCCAACAGTCATTTAGAGTCAAAAGATTAAAAGTTTAAATTTCATCCATATTGACCATTTTGGAAAAGTTCGACAGGTTTGGAGTCATCGTTTTTCCTCAGAAAATTGATTTTTTGGAGTGTACCAAAAATGATTCAAAATGTCAATTGGATCGTGCCTCATGTTGAATAAGCACTTTTAAAACACTCACAGTGACCAAAATTGCCATTTTCACAGAGTTTTGCTTACTCAAAAGCTTCCATTTTGACCAATTTCAGGCACCAAAATGACTTTAAACACACTTATTTTAGTTGAAAAAGTCATAATTCACATCCAACAGTCATTTAGAGTCAAAAGATTAAAAGTTAAAATTTCATCCATGTTGACCATTTTGGGAAAGTTTGACAGGTCGGGAGTCATCGTTTATTCAGATAATTGATTTTTTGGAGTGTACCAAAAATGATTCAAAATGTCAATTGGATCGTGCCTCATGTTGAATAACCGCTTTTGAAACCCTCACAGTGACCAAAATTGCCATTTTTACAGAGCTTTGCTTACTCAAAAGCTTCATTTTGACCAATTTCAGGCACCAAAATGACTTTAAACACACTTATTTTAGTTGAACAAGTCATAATTCACATCCAACAGTCATTTAGGGTCAAAAGATTAAAAGTTAAAATTTCATCCATGTTGACCATTTTGGGAAAGTTTGACAGGTCCGGAGTCATCGTTTTTCATCAGAAAATAGATTTTTTGGAGTGTACAAAAAATGATTCAAAATGTCAATTGGATCGTGCCTCATGTTGAATAACCACTTTTGAAACCCTCAAAGTGACCAAAATTGCCATTTATACAGAGTTTTGCTTACTCAAAAGCTTCCATTTTGACCAATTTCAGGCACTGAAATGACTTTAAACGCACCTATTTTAGTTGAACACGTCATAATTCACATCCAGCAGTCATTTAGAGTCAAAAGATTAAAAGTTAAAATTTCATCCATGTTGACCATTTTGGGAAAGTTCGACAGGTCCGGAGTCATCGTTTTTTCAGATAATTGATTTTTTGGAGTGTACCAAAAATGATTCAAAATGTCAATTGGATTGTGCCTCATGTTGAATAACCGCTTTTGAAACCCTCACAGTGACCAAAATTGCCATTTTTACAGAGCTTTGCTTACTCAAAAGCTTCCATTTTGACCAATTTCAGGCACCGAAATGACTTTAAACACACTTATTTTTTTTTTTAAAAAGTCATAATTTACATCCAACAGTCATTTAGAGTCAAAAGATTAAAAGTTTAAATTTCATTCATGGTGACCATTTTGGGAAAGTTCGACAGGTCCGGAGTCATCGTTTTCCATCAGAAAATTGATTTTTTGGAGTGTACTAAAAATGATTCAAAATGTCAATGGATCGTCCCTCATGTTGAATAACCACTTTTGAAACCCTCAAAGTGACCAAAATTGCCATTTATACAGAGTTTTGCTTACTCAAAAGCTTCCATTTTGACCAATTTCAGGCACCGAAATGACTTTAAACACACTTATTTTTTTTTTTAAAAAGTCATAATTTACATCCAACAGTCATTTAGAGTCAAAAGATTAAATATTAAAATTTCATCCATATTGACCATTTTGGGAAAGTTCGACAGGTCCGGAGTCATCGTTTTTCATCATAAAATTGATTTTTTGGACTGTATCAAAAATGATTCAAAATGTCAATTGGATCGTGCCTCATGTTGAATAACCACTTTTAAAACCCTCACAGTGACCAAAATTGCCATTTTTACAGAGCTTTGCTTAATCAAAAGCTTCCATTTTGACCAATTTCAGGCACCAAAATGACTTTAAACACACTTATTTTTGTTGAAAAAGTCATAATTTACATCCAACAGTCATTTAGAGTCAAAAGATTAAAAGTTTAAATTTCATCCATATTGACCATTTTGGAAAAGTGCGACAGGTTTGGAGTCATCGTTTTTCCTCAGAAAATTTATTTTTTGGAGTGTACCAAAAATGATTCAAAATGTCAATTGGATCGTGCCTCATGTTGAATAAGCACTTTTGAAACATTCACAGTGACCAAAATTGCCATATTCACAGAGTTTTGCTTACTCAAAAGCTTCCATTTTGACCAATTTCAGGCACCAAAATGACTTTAAACACACTTATTTTAGTTGAACAAGTCATAATTCACATCCAACAGTCATTTAGGGTCAAAAGATTAAAAGTTAAAATTTCATCCATGTTGACCATTTTGGGAAAGTTCGACAGGTCCGGAGTCATCGTTTTCCATCAGAAAATTGATTTTTTTGGAGTGTACTAAAAATGATTCAAAATGTCAATGGATCGTCCCTCATGTTGAATAACCACTTTTGAAACCCTCAAAGTGACCAAAATTGCCATTTATACAGAGTTTTGCTTACTCAAAAGCTTCCATTTTGACCAATTTCAGGCACCGAAATGACTTTAAACACACTTATTTTAGTTGAAAAAGTCATATTTCACATCCAACAGTCATTTAGAGTCAAAAGATTAAATATTAAAATTTCATCCATATTGACCATTTTGGGAAAGTTCGACAGGTCCGGAGTCATCGTTTTTCATCATAAAATTGATTTTTTGGACTGTATCAAAAATGATTCAAAATGTCAATTGGATCGTGCCTCATGTTGAATCACCACTTTTAAAACCCTCACAGTGACCAAAATTGCCATTTTTACAGAGCTTTGCTTAATCAAAAGCTTCCATTTTGACCAATTTCAGGCACCAAAATGACTTTAAACACACTTATTTTTGTTGAAAAAGTCATAATTTACATCCAACAGTCATTTAGAGTCAAAAGATTAAAAGTTTAAATTTCATCCATATTGACCATTTTGGAAAAGTTCGACAGGTTTGGAGTCATCGTTTTTCCTCAGAAAATTGATTTTTTGAAGTGTACCAAAAATGATTCAAAATGTCAATTGGATCGTGCCTCATGTTGAATAAGCACTTTTGAAACACTCACAGTGACCAAAATTGCCATTTTCACAGAGTTTTGCTTACTCAAAAGCTTCCATTTTGACCAATTTCAGGCACCAAAATGACTTTAAACACACTTATTTTAGTTGAAAAAGTCATAATTCACATCCAACAGTCATTTAGAGTCAAAAGATTAAAAGTTAAAATTTCATCCATGTTGACCATTTTGGGAAAGTTTGACAGGTCGGGAGTCATCGTTTATTCAGATAATTGATTTTTTGGAGTGTACCAAAAATGATTCAAAATGTCAATTGGATCGTGCCTCATGTTGAATAACCGCTTTTGAAACCCTCACAGTGACCAAAATTGCCATTTTTACAGAGCTTTGCTTACTCAAAAGCTTCATTTTGACCAATTTCAGGCACCAAAATGACTTTAAACACACTTATTTTAGTTGAACAAGTCATAATTCACATCCAACAGTCATTTAGGGTCAAAAGATTAAAAGTTAAAATTTCATCCATGTTGACCATTTTGGGAAAGTTCGACAGGTCCGGAGTCATCAATTTTCATCAGAAAATTGATTTTTTGGAGTGTACCAAAAATGATTCAAAATGTCAATTGGATCGTGCCTCATGTTGAATAACCACTTTTGAAACACTCACAGTGACCAAAATTACCATTTTTAACACGCTTTGCTACTAAAAAGCTTCCATTTTGACCAATTTCAGGCACCGAAATGACTTTAAACACACTTATTTTTTTAGAAAAAGTCATAATTTACATCCAACTGTCATTTAGAGTCAAAAGATTAAAAGTTTAAATTTCTTCCATGGTGACCATTTTGGGAAAGTTCGACAGGTCCGGAGTCATCGTTTTTCATCAGAAAATTGATTTTTTGGAGTGTACCAAATATGATTCAAGATGTCAATGGATCGTGCCTCATGTTGAATAATCACTTTTGAAACCCTCAAATTGACCAAAATTGCCATTTTTACAGAGTTTTGCTTACTCAAAAGCTTCCATTTTGACCAATTTCAAGCACAGAAATTGACTTTAAACACACTTATTTTAGTTGAAAAAGTCATATTTCACATCCAACAGTCATTTAGAGTCAAAAGATTAAATGTTAAAATTTCATCCATATTGACCATTTTGGGAAAGTTCGACAGCTAGTCATTGTTTTTCATCAGAAAATTGATTTTTTGGAGTGTACCAAAAATGATTCAAAATGTCAATTGGATCGTGCCTCATGTTAAATAACCACTTTCGAAACACTCACAGTGACCAAAATTGCCATTTTTACAGAGCTTTGCTTACTCAAAAGCTTCCATTTTGACCAATTTCAGGCACCGAAATGACTTTAAACACACTTATTTTTTTTTTTTAAAAAGTCATAATTTACATCCAACAGTCATTTAGAGTCAAAAGATTAAAAGTTTAAATTTCATCCATGGTGACCATTTTGGGAAAGTTCGACAGGTCCGGAGTCATCGTTTTTCATCAGAAAATTGATTTTTTGGGGTGTACCAAAAATGATTCAAATTGTCAATGGATCGTGCCTCATGTTGAATAACCACTTTTGAAACCCTCACAGTGACCAAAATTGCCATTTATACAGAGTTTTGCTTACTCAAAAGCTTCCACTTTGACAATTTCAGGCACCAAAATGACTTTAAACACACTTATTTCAGTTGAACAAGTCATAATTCACATCCAACAGTCATTTAGAGTCAAAAGATTAAAAGTTAAAATTTCATCCATGTTGACCATTTTGGGAAAGTTCGACAGGTCCGGAGTCATCGTTTTTCATCAGAAAATTGATTTTTTGGAGTGTACTAAAAATGATTCAAAATGTCAATGGATCGTGCCTCATGTTGAATAACCACTTTTGAAACCCTCAAAGTGACCAAAATTGCCATTTATACAGAGTTTTGCTTACTCAAAAGCTTCCATTTTGACCAATTTCAGGCACCGAAATGACTTTAAACACACTTATTTTAGTTGAAAAAGTCATATTTCACATCCAACAGTCATTTAGAGTCAAAAGATTAAATATTAAAATTTCATCCATATTGACCATTTTGGGAAAGTTCGAAAGGTCCGGAGTCATTGTTTTTCATCATAAAATTGATTTTTTGGACTGTACCAAAAATGATTCAAAATGTCAATTGGATCGTGCCTCATGTTGAATAACCACTTTTAAAACCCTCACAGTGACCAAAATTGCCATTTTTACAGAGCTTTGCTTAAACAAAAGCTTCCATTTTGACCAATTTCAGGCACCAAAATGACTTTAAACACACTTATTTTTGTTGAAAAAGTCATAATTTACATCCAACTGTCATTTAGAGTCAAAAGATAAAAAGTTTAAATTTCTTCCATGGTGACCATTTTGGGAAAGTTCGACAGCTAGTCATTGTTTTTCATCAGAAAATTGATTTTTTGGAGTGTACCAAAAATGATTCAAAATGTCAATTGGATCGTGCCTCATGTTGAATAACCACTTTCGAAACACTCACAGTGACCAAAATTGCCATTTTCACAGAGTTTTGCTTACTCAAAAGCTTTCATTTTGACCAATTTCAGGCACCAAAATGACTTTAAACACACTTATTTTAGTTGAAAAAGTCATAATTCACATCCAACAGTCATTTAGAGTCAAAAGATTAAAAGTAAAAATTTCATCCATGTTGACCATTTTGGGAAAGTTTGACAGGTCCAGAGTCATCGTTTTTTCAGATAATTGATTTTTTGAAGTGTACCAAAAATGATTCAAAATGTCAATTGGATCGTGCCTCATGTTGAATAACCGCTTTTGAAACCCTCACAGTGACCAAAATTACCATTTTTACAGAGCTTTGCTTACTAAAAAGCTTCCATTTTTACCAATTTCAGGCACCGAAATGACTTTAAACACACTTATTTCAGTTGAACAAGTCATAATTCACATCCAACAGTCATTTAGAGTCAAAAGATTAAAATTTAAAATTTCATCCATGGTGACCATTTTGGGAAAGTTGGACAGGTCCGAGTCATCGTTTTTCATCAGAAAATACATTTTTTGGAGTGTACCAAAAATGATTCAAGATGTCAATGGATCGTGTCTCATGTTGAATAACCACTTTTGAAACCCTCAAATTGACCAAAATTGCCATTAATACAGAGTTTTGCTTACTCAAAAGCTTCCATTTTGACCAATTTCAGGCACAGAAATTGACTTTAAACACACTTATTTTAGTTGAAAAAGTCATATTTCACATCCAACAGTCATTTAGAGTCAAAAGATTAAATGTTAAAATGTTATCCATATTGACCATTTTGGGAAAGTTCGACTGGTCCGGAGTCATCGTTTTTCATCAAAAAATTGATTTTTTTGGAGTGTACCAAAAATGATTCAAAATGTCAATTGGATCGTGCCTCATGTTGAATAACCACTTTTGAAACACTCACAGTGACCAAAATTGCCATTTTCACAGAGTTTTGCTTACTCGAAAGCTTCCATTTTGACCAATTTCAGGCGCCAAAATGACTTTAAACACACTTATTTTAGTTGAAAAAGTCATAATTAACATCCAACAGTCATTTAAGAGTCAAAAGATTAAAAGTTCAAATTTCATCCATGTTGACCATTTTGGGAAAGTTCGACAGGTCCGGAGTCATCGTTTTTCATTAGAAAATTGATTTTTTTTGGAGTGTACCAAAAATGATTCAAAATGTCAATGTTGAATAACCCCTTTTGAAACCCTCAAAGTGACCAAAATTGCTATTTATACAGAGTTTTGCTTTCTCAAAAGCTTCCATTTTGACCAATTTCAGGCACCGAAATGACTTTAAACACACTTATTTTAGTTGAAAAAGGCATATTTCACATCCAACAGTCATTTAGAGTCAAAAGATTAAATGTTAACATTTCATCCATATTGACCATTTTGGGAAAGTTCGACAGGTCCGGAGTCATCGTTTTTCATCAGAAAATTGATTTTTTGGAGTGTACCAAAAATGATTCAAAATGTCAATTGGATCATGCCTCATGTTGAATAACCGCTTTTCAAACCCTCACAGTGACCAAAATTGCCATTTTTACAGAGCTTTGCTTACTCAAAAGCTTCCATTTTGACAAATTTCAGGCACCGAAATGACTTTAAACACACTTATTTTAGTTGAACAAGTCATAATTCACATCCAACAGTCATTTAGAGTCAAAAGATTAAAAGTTAAAATTTCATCCATGTTGACCATTTTGGGAAAGTTCGACAGTCATCGTTTTTCATCAGAAAATTGATTTTTTGGAGTGTATCAAAAATGATTCAAAATGTCAATTTGATCGTGCCTCCTGTTGCATAACCACTTTTGAAACCCTCACAGTGACCAAAATTACCATTTTTACAGAGCTTTGCTTACTCATAAGCTTCCATTTTGACCAATTTCAGGCACCAAAATGACTTTAAAAACACTTATTTTGTTTTAAAAGTCATAATTTACATCCAACAGTCATTTAGAGTCAAAAGATTAAAAGTTTAAATTTCATCCATGGTGACCATTTTGGGAAAGTTCAACAGGTCCGGAGTCATCGTTTTTCATGAGAAAATTGATTTTTTGGAGTGTACCAAAAATGATTCAAAATGTCAATGGATCGTGCCTCATGTTGAATAACCACTTTTGAAACCCTCAAAGTGACCAAAATTGCCATTTATACAGAGTTTCGCTTACTCAAAAGCTTCCATTTTGACCAATTTCAGGCACAGAAATGACTTTAAACACACTTATTTTAGTTGAAAAAGTCATAATTCACATCCAACAGTAATTTAGAGTCAAAAGATTAAAAGTTAAAATTTCATCCATGTTGACCATTTTGGGAAAGTTCGACAGGTCCGGAGTCATCGTTTTTCATCAGAAAATTGATTTTTTGGAGTGTACCAAAAATGATTCAAAATGTCAATTGGATCGTGCCTCATGTTGAATAACCACTTTTGAATCCCTCACAGTGACCAAAATTACCATTTTTACAGAGCTTTGCTTACTCAAAAGCTTCCATTTTGACCAATTTCAGGCACCGAAATGACTTTAAACGCACCTATTTTAGTTGAACACGTCATAATTCACACCCAACAGTCATTTAGAGTCAAAAGACTAAAAGTTAAAATTTCATCCATTGTGACCATTTTGGGAAAGTTCGACAGGTCCGGAGTCATCGTTTTTCATCAGAAAATTGATTTTTTGGAGTGTACTAAAAATGATTCAAAATATCAATTGGATCGTGCCTCATGTTGAATAACCACTTTTGAAACACTCACAGTGACCAAAATTGCCATTTTTACAGAGCTTTGCTTAATCAAAAGCTTCCATTTTGACCAATTTCAGGCACCAAAATGACTTTAAACACACTTATTTTAGTTGAAAAAGTCATATTTCGCATCCAACAGTCATTTAGAGTCAAAAGATTAAATGTTAAAATGTCATCCATATTGACCATTTTGGGAAAGTTCAATAGGTCCGGAGTCATCGTTTTTCATTAGAGATGTGATTTTTTGGAGTGTACCAAAAATGATTCAAAATGTCAATTGGATCATGCCTCATGTTGAATAACCACTTTTGAAACCCTCACAGTGACCAAAATTACCATTTTTACAGAGCTTTGCTTACTCATAAGCTTCCATTTTGACCAATTTCAGGCACCGAAATGACTTTAAAAACACTTATTTTTTTTTTAAAAGTCATAATTTACATCCAACAGTCATTTAGAGTCAAAAGATTAAAAGTTTAAATTTCATCCATGGTGACCATTTTGGGAAAGTTCAACAGGTCCGGAGTCATCGTTTTTCATGAGAAAATTGATTTTTTGGAGTGTACCAAAAATGATTCAAAATGTCAATGGATCGTGCCTCATGTTGAATAACCACTTTTGAAACCCTCAAAGTGACCAAAATTGCCATTTATACAGAGTTTTGCTTACTCAAAAGCTTCCATTTTGACCAATTTCAGGCACAGAAATGACTTTAAACACACTTATTTTAGTTGAAAAAGTCATAATTCACATCCAACAGTAATTTAGAGTCAAAAGATTAAAAGTTAAAATTTCATCCATGTTGACCATTTTGGGAAAGTTCGACAGGTCCGGAGTCATCGTTTTTCATCAGAAAATTGATTTTTTTGAGTGTACCAAAATGATTCAAAATGTCAATTGGATCGAGCCTCATGTTGAATAACCACTTTTGAAACACTCACAGTGACCAAAATTGCCATTTTCACAGAGTTTTGCTTACTCAAAAGCTTCCATTTTGACCAATTTCAGGCACCAAAATGACTTTAAACACACTTATTTTAGTTGAAAAAGTCATAATTCACATCCAACAGTCATTTAGAGTCAAAAGATTAAAAGTTAAAATTTCATCCATGTTGACCATTTTGGGAAAGTTCGACAGGTCCGGAGTCATCGTTTTTCATCAGAAAATTGATTTTTTGGAGTGTACTAAAAATGATTCAAAATGTCAATGGATCGTGCCTCATGTTGAATAACCACTTTTGAAACCCTCAAAGTGACCAAAATTGCCATTTATACAGAGTTTTGCTTACTCAAAAGCTTCCATTTTGACCAATTTCAGGCACCGAAATGACATTAAACACACTTATTTTAGTTGAAAAAGTCATATTGCACATCCAACAGTCATTTAGAGTCAAAAGATTAAATATTAAAATTTCATCCATATTGACCATTTTGGGAAAGTTCGACAGGTCCGGAGTCATAGTTTTTCATCATAAAAATGATTTTTTGGACTGTACCAAAAATGATTCAAAATGTCAATTGGATCGTTCCTCATGTTGAATAACCACTTTTGAAACCCTCACAGTGACCAAAATTGCCATTTTTACAGAGCTTTGCTTAATCAAAAGCTTCCATTTTGACCAATTTCAGGCACCAAAATGACTTTAAACACACTTATTTTTGTTGAAAAAGTCATAATTTACATCCAACAGTCATTTAGAGTCAAAAGATTAAAAGTTTAAATTTCATCCATATTGACCATTTTGGAAAAGTTCGACAGGTTTGGAGTCATCGTTTTTCATCAGAAAATTGATTTTTTGGAGTGTACCAAAAATGATTCAAAATGTCAATTGGATCGTGCCTCATGTTGAATAAGCACTTTTGAAACACTCACAGTGACCAAAATTGCCATTTTCACAGAGTTTTGCTTACTCAAAAGCTTCCATTTTGACCAATTTCAGGCACCAAAATGACTTTAAACACACTTATTTTAGTTAAAAAAGTCATAATTCACATCCAACAGTCATTTAGAGTCAAAAGATTAAAAGTTAAAATTTCATCCATGTTGACCATTTTGGGAAAGTTTGACAGGTCCGGAGTCATCGTTTTTTCAGATAATTGATTTTTTGGAGTGTACCAAAAATGATTCAAAATGTCAATTGGATCGTGCCTCATGTTGAATAACCGCTTTTGAAACCCTCACAGTGACCAAAATTGCCATTTTTACAGAGTTTTGCTTACTCAAAAGCTTCCATTTTGACCAATTTCAGGCACAGAAATTGACTTTAAACACACTTATTTTAGTTGAAAAAGTCATATTTCACATCCAACAGTCATTTAGAGTCAAAAGATTAAATGTTAAAATTTCATCCATCTTGACCATTTTGGGAAAGTTCGACAGCTAGTCATTGTTTTTCATCAGAAAATTGATTTTTTGGAGTGTACTAAAAATGATTCAAAATGTCAATTGGATCGTGCCTCATGTTGAATAACCACTTTCGAAACACTCACAGTGACCAAAATTGCCATTTTCACAGAGTTTTGCTTACTCAAAAGCTTTCATTTTGACCAATTTCAGGCACCAAAATGACTTTAAACACACTTATTTTAGTTGAAAAAGTCATAATTCACATCCAACAGTCATTTAGAGTCAAAAGATTAAAAGTAAAAATTTCATCCATGTTGACCATTTTGGGAAAGTTTGACAGGTCCGGAGTCATCGTTTTTTCAGATAATTGATTTTTTGAAGTGTACCAAAAATGATTCAAAATGTCAATTGGATCGTGCCTCATGTTGAATAACCGCTTTTGAAACCCTCACAGTGACCAAAATTACCATTTTTACAGAGCTTTGCTTACTAAAAAGCTTCCATTTTGACCAATTTCAGGCACCGAAATGACTTTAAACACACTTATTTTTTTTGAAAAAGTCATAATTTACATCCAACTGTCATTTAGAGTCAAAAGATTAAACGTTTAAATTTCATCCATGGTGACCATTTTGGGAAAGTTCGACAGGTCCGAGTCATCGTTTTTCATCAGAAAATACATTTTTTGGAGTGTACCAAAAATGATTCAAGATGTCAATGGATCGTGTCTCATGTTGAATAACCACTTTTGAAACCCTCAAATTTACCAAAATTGCCATTTATACAGAGTTTTGCTTACTCAAAAGCTTCCATTTTGACCAATTTCAGGCACAGAAATTGACTTTAAACACACTTATTTTAGTTGAAAAAGTCATATTTCACATCCAACAGTCATTTAGAGTCAAAAGATTAAATGTTAAAATGTTATCCATATTGACCATTTTGGGAAAGTTCGACAGGTCCGGAGTCATCGTTTTTCATCAGAAAATTGATTTTTTGGAGTGTACCAAAAATGATTCAAAATGTCAATTGGATCGTGCCTCATGTTGAATAACCACTTTTGAAACACTCACAGTGACCAAAACTGCCATTTTCACAGAGTTTTGCTTACTCAAAAGCTTCCATTTTGACCAATTTCAGGCACCAAAATGACTTTAAACACACTTATTTTAGTTGAAAAAGTCATAATTAACATCCAACAGTCATTTAAGAGTCAAAAGATTAAAAGTTCAAATTTCATCCATGTTGACCATTTTGGGAAAGTTCGACAGGTCCGGAGTCATCGTTTTTCATTAGAATTTTTTTTTTTTTTGGAGTGTACCAAAAATGATTCAAAATGTCAATGTTGAATAACCCCTTTTGAAACCCTCAAAGTGACCAAAATTGCCATTTATACAGAGTTTTGCTTTCTCAAAAGCTTCCATTTTGACCAATTTCAGGCACCGAAATGACTTTAAACACACTTATTTTAGTTGAAAAAGTCATATTTCACATCCAACAGTCATTTAGAGTCAAAAGATTAAATGTTAACATTTCATCCATATTGACCATTTTGGGAAAGTTCGACAGGTCCGGAGTCATCGTTTTTCTTCAGAAAATAAAATTTTTGGGACTGTACCAAATATGATTCAAATTGTCAATTAGATTGTGACTCATGTGAATAACCACTTTTGAAACCCTCACAGTGACCAAAATTGCCAGTTTTACAGAGCTTTGTTTACTCAAAAGCTTCCATTTTGACCAATTTCAGGCACCGAAATGACTTTAAACGCACCTATTTTAGTTGAACACGTCATAATTCACATCCAACAGTCATTTAGAGTCAAAAGACTAAAAGTTAAAATTTCATCCATTGTGACCATTTTGGGAAAGTTCGACAGGTCCGGAGTCATCGTTTTTATTCAGAAAATTGATTTTTTGGAGTGTACTAAAAATGATTCAAAATGTCAATTGGATCGTGCCTCATGTTGAATAACCACTTTTGAAACACTCACAGTGACCAAAATTGCCATTTTTACAGAGCTTTGCTTAATCAAAAGCTTCCATTTTGACCAATTTCAGGCACCAAAATGACTTTAAACACACTTATTTTAGTTGAAAAAGTCATATTTCACATCCAACAGTCATTTAGAGTCAAAAGATTAAATGTTAAAATTTCATCCATATTGACCATTTTGGGAAAGTTCAATAGGTCCGGAGTCATCGTTTTTCATTAGAGATGTGATTTTTTGGAGTGTACCAAAAATGATTCAAAATGTCAATTGGATCATGCCTCATGTTGAATAACCGCTTTTCAAACCCTCACAGTGACCAAAATTGCCATTTTTACAGAGCTTTGCTTACTCAAAAGCTTCCATTTTGACCAATTTCAGGCACCGAAATGACTTTAAACACACTTATTTTAGTTGAACAAGTCATAATTCACATCCAACAGTCATTTAGAGTCAAAAGATTAAAAGTTAAAATTTCATCCATGTTGACCATTTTGGGAAAGTTCGACAGGTCCGGAGTCATCGTTTTTCATCAGAAAATGGATTTTTTGGAGTGTACCAAAAATGATTCAAAATGTCAATTTGATCGTGCCTCCTGTTGCATAACCACTTTTGAAACCCTCACAGTGACCAAAATTACCATTTTTACAGAGCTTTGCTTACTCATAAGCTTCCATTTTGACCAATTTCAGGCACAGAAATGACTTAAAACACACTTATTTTAGTTGAAAAAGTCATATTTCACATCCAACAGTCATTTAGAGTCAAAAGATTAAATGTCAAAATTCCATCCATATTGACCATTTTGGGAAAGTTCGACAGGTCCGGAGTCATCGTTTTTCATCAGAAAATTGATTTTTTGGAGTGTACCAAAATGATTCAAAATGTCAATTGGATCGAGCCTCATGTTGAATAACCGCTTTTGAAACCCTCATAGTGACCAAAATTGCCATTTTTACAGAGCTTTGCTTACTCAAAAGCTTCCATTTTGACCAATTTCAGGCACCAAAATGACTTTAAACACACTTATTTCAGTTGAACAAGTCATAATTCACATCCAACAGTCATTTAGAGTCAAAAGATTAAAAGTTAAAATTTCATCCATGTTGACCATTTTGGGAAAGTTCGACAGGTCCGGAGTCATCGTTTTTCATCAGAAAATTGATTTTTTGGAGTGTACCAAAAATGATTCAAAATGTCAATTGGATCGTGCCTCATGTTGAATAACCACTTTTGAAACCCTCACAGTGACCAAAATTACCATTTTTACAGAGCTTTGCTTACTCAAAAGCTTCCATTTTGACCAATTTCAGGCACCGAAATTACTTTAAACACTTATTTTAGTTGAAAAAGTCATATTTCACATCCAACAGTCATTTAGAGTCAAAAGATTAAATATTAAAATTTCATCCATATTGACCATTTTGGGAAAGTTCGACAGGTTTGGAGTCATCGTTTTTCATCATAAAACTGATTTTTTGGACTGTACCAAAAATGATTCAAAATGTCAATTGGATCGTGCCTCATGTTGAATAACCACTTTTGAAACCCTCACAGTGACCAAAATTGCCATTTTTACAGAGCTTTGCTTAATCAAAAGCTTCCATTTTGACCAATTTCAGGCACCAAAATGACTTTAAACACACTTATTTTTGTTGAAAAAGTCATAATTTACATCCAACAGTCATTTAGAGTCAAAAGATTAAAAGTTTAAATTTCATCCATATTGACCATTTTGGAAAAGTTCGACAGGTTTGGAGTCATCGTTTTTCATCAGAAAATTGATTTTTTGGAGTGTACCAAAAATGATTCAAAATGTCAATTGGATCGTGCCTCATGTTGAATAAGCACTTTTGAAACACTCACAGTGACCAAAATTGCCATTTTCACAGAGTTTTGCTTACTCAAAAGCTTCCATTTTGACCAATTTCAGGCACCAAAATGACTTTAAACACACTTATTTTAGTTGAAAAAGTCATAATTCACATCCAACAGTCATTTAGAGTCAAAAGATTAAAAGTTAAAATTTCATCCATATTGACCATTTTGGGAAAGTTCGACAGGTAGTCATCGTTTTTCATCAGAAAATTGATTTTTTGGAGTGTACCAAAAATGATTCAAAATGTCAATTGGATCGTGCCTCATGTTGAATAACCACTTTCGAAACACTCACAGTGACCAAAATTGCCATTTTCACAGAGTTTTGCTTACTCAAAAGCTTCCATTTTGACCAATTTCACGCACCAAAATGACTTTAAACACACTTATTGTAGTTGAAAAAGTCATAATTCACATCCAACAGTCATTTAGAGTCAAAAGATTAAAAGTTAAAATTTCATCCATGTTGACCATTTTAGGAAAGTTTGACAGGTCCTGAGTCATCGTTTTTTCAGATAATTGATTTTTTGAAGTGTACCAAAAATGATTCAAAATGTCAATTGGATCGTGCCTCATGTTGAATAACCGCTTTTGAAACCCTCACAGTGACCAAAATTACCATTTTTACAGAGCTTTGCTTACTAAAAAGCTTCCATTTTGACCAATTTCAGGCACCGAAATGACTTTAAACATACTTATTTTTTTTGAAAAAGTCATAATTTACATCCAACTGTCATTTAGAGTCAAAAGATTAAAAGTTTAAATTTCATCCATGGTGACCATTTTGGGAAAGTTCGACAGGTCCGGAGTCATCGTTTTTTCAGATAATTGATTTTTTGGAGTGTACCAAAAATGATTCAAAATGTCAATTGGATCGTGCCTCATGTTGAATAACCGCTTTTGAAACTCTCACAGTGACCAAACCTGCCATTTTTACAGAGCTTTGCTTACTCAAAACTTCCATTTTGAGGCACCGAAATGACTTTAAACACACTTATTTTTTTTTTAAAAAGTCATAATTTACATCCAACAGTCATTTAGAGTCAAAAGATTAAAAGTTTAAATTTCATCCATGGTGACCATTTTGGGAAAGTTCGACAGGTCCGAGTCATCGTTTTTCATCAGAAAATACATTTTTTGGAGTGTACCAAAAATGATTCAAGATGTCAATGGATCGTGTCTCATGTTGAATAACCACTTTTGAAACCCTCAAATTGACCAAAATTGCCATTTATACAGAGTTTTGCTTACTCAAAAGCTTCCATTTTGACCAATTTCAGGCACCGAAATGACTTTAAACACACTTATTTTTTTTTTAAAAAGTCATAATTTACATCCAACAGTCATTTAGAGTCAAAAGATTAAAAGTTTAAATTTCATCCATGGTGACCATTTTGGGAAAGTTCGACAGGTCCGGAGTCATCGTTTTTCATCAGAAAATTGATTTATTGGCGTGTACCAAAAATTATTCAAAATGTCAATTGGATCGTGCCTCATGTTGAATAACCACTTTTGAAACACTCACAGTGACCAAAATTGCCATTTTCACAGAGTTTTGCTTACTCAAAAGCTTCCATTTTGACCAATTTCAGGCACCAAAATGACTTTAAACACACTTATTTTAGTTGAAAAGGTCATAATTAACATCCAACAGTCATTTAAGAGTCAAAAGATGAAAAGTTCGAATTTCATCCATGTTGACCATTTTGGGAAAGTTCGACAGGTCCGGAGTCATCGTTTTTCATTAGAAAATTGATTTTTTTTGGAGTGTACCAAAAATGATTCAAAATGTCAATGTTGAATAACCCCTTTTGAAACCCTCAAAGTGACCAAAATTGCCATTTATACAGAGTTTTGCTTTCTCAAAAGCTTCCATTTTGACCAATTTCAGGCACCGAAATGACTTTAAACACACTTATTTTTGTTGAAAAAGTCATATTTCACATCCAACAGTCATTTAGAGTCAAAAGATTAAATGTTAACATTTCATCCATATTGACCATTTTGGGAAAGTTCGACAGGTCCGGAGTCATCGTTTTTCATGAGAAAATTAATTTTTTTGGACTGTACCAAATATGATTCAAATTGTCAATTGGATTGTGACTCATGTGAATAACCACTTTTGAAACCCTCACAGTGACCAAAATTGCCAGTTTTACAGAGCTTTGTTTACTCAAAAGCTTCCATTTTGACCAATTTCAGGCACCGAAATGACTTTAAACGCACCTATTTTAGTTGAACACGTCATAATTCACATCCAACAGTCATTTAGAGTCAAAAGACTAAAAGTTAAAATTTCATCCATTGTGACCGTTTTGGGAAAGTTCGACAGGTCCGGAGTCATCGTTTTTCATCAGAAAATTGATTTTTTGGAGTGTACTAAAAATGATTCAAAATGTCAATTGGATCGTGCCTCATGTTGAATAACCACTTTTGAAACACTCACAGTGACCAAAATTGCCATTTTTACAGAGCTTTGCTTAATCAAAAGCTTCCATTTTGACCAATTTCAGGCACCAAAATGACTTTAAACACACTTATTTTAGTTGAAAAAGTCATATTTCACATCCAACAGTCATTTAGAGTCAAAAGATTAAATGTTAAAATTTCATCCATATTGACCATTTTGGGAAAGTTCAATAGGTCCGGAGTCATCGTTTTTCATTAGAGATGTGATTTTTTGGAGTGTACCAAAAATGATTCAAAATGTCAATTGGATCATGCCTCATGTTGAATAACCGCTTTTCAAACCCTCACAGTGACCAAAATTGCCATTTTTACAGAGCTTTGCTTACTCAAAAGCTTCCATTTTGACCAATTTCAGGCACCGAAATGACTTTAAACACACTTATTTTAGTTGAACAAGTCATAATTCACATCCAACAGTCATTTAGAGTCAAAAGATTAAAAGTTAAAATTTCATCCATGTTGACCATTTTGGGAAAGTTCGACAGGTCCGGAGTCATCGTTTTTCATCAGAAAATTGATTTTTTGGAGTGTACCAAAAATGATTCAAAATGTCAATTTGATCGTGCCTCCTGTTGCATAACCACTTTTGAAACCCTCACAGTGACCAAAATTACCATTTTTACAGAGCTTTGCTTACTCATAAGCTTCCATTTTGACCAATTTCAGGCACCGAAATGACTTTAAACACACTTATTTTTTTTAAAAAGTCATAATTTACATCCAACAGTCATTTAGAGTCAAAAGATTAAAAGTTTAAATTTCATCGATGGTGACCATTTTGGGAAAGTTCGACAGGTCCGGAGTCATCGTTTTTCATGAGAAAATTGATTTTTTGGAGTGTACCAAAAATGATTCAAAATGTCAATGGATCGTGCCTCATGTTGAATAACCACTTTTGAAACCCTCAAAGTGACCAAAATTGCCATTTATACAGAGTTTTGCTTACTGAAAAGCTTCCATTTTGACCAATTTCAGGCACAGAAATGACTTAAAACACACTTATTTTAGTTGAAAAAGTCATATTTCACATCCAACAGTCATTTAGAGTCAAAAGATTAAATGTTAAAATTTCATCCATATTGACCATTTTGGGAAAGTTCGACAGGTCCGGAGTCATCGTTTTTCATCATAAAATTGATTTTTTGGATTGTACCAAAAATGATTCAAAATTCAATTGGATCGTGCCTCATGTTGAATAACCACTTTTGAAACCCTCACAGTGACCAAAATTGCCATTTTTACAGAGCTTTGCTTAATCAAAAGCTTCCATTTTGACCAATTCAGGCATCAAAATGACTTTAAACACACTTATTTTAGTTGAAAAAATGATATTTCACATCCAACAGACTTTTAGAGTCAAAAGATTAAAAGTTAAAATTTCATCCATGTTGACCATTTTGGGAAAGTTCGACAGGTCCGGAGTCATCGTTTTTCATCAGAAAATTGATTTTTTGGAGTGTACCAAAATGATTCAAAATGTCAATTGGATCGAGCCTCATGTTGAATAACCACTTTTGAAACACTCACAGTGACCAAAATTGCCATTTTCACAGAGTTTTGCTTACTCAAAAGCTTCCATTTTGACCAATTTCAGGCACCAAAATGACTTTAAACACACTTATTTTAGTTGAAAAAGTCATAATTCACATCCAACAGTCATTTAGAGTCAAAAGATTAAATGTTAAAATTTCATCCATGTTGACCATTTTGGGAAAGTTTGACAGGTCCGGAGTCATCGTTTTTTCAGATAATTGATTTTTTGGAGTGTACCAAAAATGATTAAAAATGTCAATTGGATCGTGCCTCATGTTGAATAACCGCTTTTGAAACCCTCACAGTGACCAAAATTGCCATTTTTACAGAGCTTTGCTTACTCAAAAGCTTCCATTTTGACCAATTTCAGGCACCAAAATGACTTTAAACACACTTATTTCAGTTGAACAAGTCATAATTCACATCCAACAGTCATTTAGAGTCAAAAGATTAAAAGTTAAAATTTCATCCATGTTGACCATTTTGGGAAAGTTCGACAGGTCCGGAGTCATCGTTTTTCATCAGAAAATTGATTTTTTGGAGTGTACCAAAAATGATTCAAAATGTCAATTGGATCGTGCCTCATGTTGAATAACCACTTTTGAAACCCTCACAGTGACCAAAATTACCATTTTTACAGAGCTTTGCTTACTCAAAAGCTTCCATTTTGACCAATTTCAGGCACCGAAATTACTTTAAACACACTTATTTTGTTGAAAAAGTCATAATTTACATCCAACAGTCATTTAGAGTCAAAAGATTAAAAGTTAAAATTTCATCCATGTTGACCATTTTGGGAAAGTTCGACAGGTCCGGAGTCATCGTTTTTCATCAGAAAATTGATTTTTTGGAGTGTACTAAAAATGATTCAAAATGTCAATGGATCGTGCCTCATGTTGAATAACCACTTTTGAAACCCTCAAAGTGACCAAAATTGCCATTTATACAGAGTTTTGCTTACTCAAAAGCTTCCATTTTGACCAATTTCAGGCACCGAAATGACTTTAAACACACTTTTTTTAGTTGAAAAAGTCATATTTCACATCCAACAGTCATTTAGAGTCAAAAGATTAAACGTTAAAATTTCATCCTTATTGACCATTTTGGGAAAGTTCGACATGTCCGGAGTCATCGTTTTTCATCATAAAATTGATTTTTTGGATTGTACCAAAAATGATTCAAAATTCAATTGGATCGTGCCTCATGTTGAATAACCACTTTTGAAACCCTCACAGTGACCAAAATTGCCATTTTTACAGAGCTTTGCTTAATCAAAAGCTTCCATTTGGACCAATTTCAAGCATCAAAATGACTTTAAACACACTTATTTTAGTTGAACAAGTCATAATACACATCCAACAGTCATTTAGAGTTAAAAGATTAAAAGTTAAAATTTCATCCATGTTGACCATTTTGGGAAAGTTCGACAGGTCCGGAGTCATCGTTTTTCATTAGAGATGTGATTTTTTGGAGTGTACCAAAAATGATTCAAAATGTTAATTGGATCATGCCTCATGTTGAATAACCGCTTTTGAAACCCTCACAGTGACCAAAATTGCCATTTTTTCAGAGCTTTGCTTACTCAAAAGCTTCCATTTCGACCAATTTCAGGCACCGAAATGACTTTAAACACACTTATTTTAGTTGAACAAGTCATAATACACATCCAACAGTCATTTAGAGTTAAAAGATTAAAAGTTAAAATTTCATCCATGTTGACCATTTTGGGAAAGTTCGACAGGTCCGGAGTCATTGTTTTTCATCAGAAAATTTAATTTTTTGGACTGTACCAAATATGATTCAAAATGTCAATTGGATTGTGACTCATGTGAATAACCGCTTTTGAAAACCTCACAGTGACCAAAATTGCCATTTTTACAGAGCTTTGCTTACTCAAAACTTCCATTTTGACCAATTTCAGGCACCGAAATGACTTTAAACACACTTATTTTTTTTGAAAAAGTCATAATTTACATCCAACAGTCATTTAGAGTCAAAAGATTAAAAGTTTAAATTTCATCCATGGTGACCATTTTGGGAAAGTTCGACAGGTCAGGAGTCATCGTTTTTCATCAGAAAATTGATTTTTTGTAGTGTACCAAAAATGATTCAAAATGTCAATGGACCATGCCTCATGTTGAATAACCACTTTTGAAACCCTCAAAGTGACCAAAATTGCCATTTATACAGAGTTTTGCTTAATCAAAAGCTTCCACTTTGACCAATTTCAGGCACAGAAATGACTTTAAACACACTTATTTTAGTTGAAAAAGTCATATTTCACATCCAACAGTCATTTAGAGTCAAAAGATTAAGGGCCAGATGTAGGTAAATTTTATTTTCCGACCTCTTAAATACCGAGTCATACCGACTCGGTATTTCAGAGGTCGGAAAATAAAAATACCGAGATGTAGGTAATTGCAGATGTGCAATTACCGAATCGGAAACAGTCGGTAATTTCCGATGCGGTAAATACCGACCAGTTAATGCCCATGCATTCCTATGGGCTTTGAAGCCCATAGGATTGATTGGGCATTTACCGGTCGGTATTTACCGCATCGGGAAATACCGACTGTCACAAGGGTGCAGGGGGTGTCACTTTGACACCCACTGGCACCCCCAAAAGAGGCTCGGGTGCCATGTGGCAGGCATACCTGCCCTAAGGGCAGGTCTGCCTGTCATATGGCATAGGTGTGCATGCACACATGTGCATGCACACCAGAATCGGTATTTTACCATCAAGTATTATTTGATGGTAAAATACCGATTTTGTACTGCTTGTGGGACTCAGAAGAGTCCCACCTACATACCAATTTACCGGTATCCGTAATGTTACCGACTCGGTATTTTACATACTCGGTAAATTTACCTATCGGTAAATTTACCGAGTCTGTAAATTACAGGGACCTACATGTCAAATTGCTTTTACCGGGTGGTAACGGCCGAATTCGGCCGTTACCACCCGGTAAAAGCCTACCTACATCTGGCCCTAAATGATAAAATTTCATCCATATTGACCATTTTGGGAAAGTTCGACAGGTCCGGAGTCATCGTTTTTCATCAGAAAATTGATTTTTTGGAGTGTACCAAAAATGATTCAAAATGTCAATTGGATCGTGCCTCATGTTGAATAACCGCCTTTGAAACCCTCACAGTGACCAAAATTGCCATTTTTACAGAGCTTTGCTTACTCAAAAGCTTCCATTTTGACCAATTTCAGGCACCAAAATGACTTTAAACACACTTATTTCAGTTGAACAAGTCATAATTCACATCCAACAGTCATTTAGAGTCAAAAGATTAAATGTTAAAATTTCATCCATGTTGACCATTTTGGGAAAGTTCGACAGGTCCGGAGTCATCGTTTTTCATCAGAAAATTGATTTTTTGGAGTGTACCAAAAATGATTCAAAATGTCAATTGGATCGTGCCTCATGTTGAATAACACCTTTCGAAACACTCACAGTGACCAAAATTGCCATTTTCACAGAGTTTTGCTTACTCAAAAGCTTCCATTTTGACCAATTTCAGGCACCAAAATGACTTTAAACACACTTATTTTAGTTGAAAAAGTCATAATTCACATCCAACAGTCATTTAGAGTCAAAAGATTAAAAGTTAAAATTTCATCCATGTTGACCATTTTGGGAAAGTTTGACAGGTCCTGAGTCATCGTTTTTTCTGATAATTGATTTTTTGAAGTGTACCAAAAATGATTCAAAATGTCAATTGGATCGTGCCTCATGTTGAATAACCGCTTTTGAAACCCTCACAGTGACCAAAATTACAATTTTTACAGAGCTTTGCTTACTAAAAAGCTTCCATTTTGAACAATTTCAGGCACCGAAATGACTTTAAACATACTTATTTTTTTGAAAAAGTCATAATTTACATCCAACTGTCATTTAGAGTCAAAAGATTAAAAGTTTAAATTTCATCCATGGTGACCATTTTGGGAAAGTTCGACAGGTCCGGAGTCATCGTTTTTTCAGATAATTGATTTTTTGGAGTGTACCAAAAATGATTCAAAATGTCAATTGGATCGTGCCTCATGTTGAATAACCGCTTTTGAAACCCTCACAGTGACCAAACCTGCCATTTTTACAGAGCTTTGCTTACTCAAAACTTCCATTTTGACCAATTTCAGGCACCGAAATGACTTTAAACACACTTATTTTTTTTTAAAAAAAGTCATAATTTACATCCAACAGTCATTTAGAGTCAAAAGATTAAAAGTTTAAATTTCATCCATGGTGACCATTTTGGGAAAGTTCGACAGGTCCGAGTCATCGTTTTTCATCAGAAAATAGATTTTTTGGAGTGTACCAAAAATGATTCGAGATGTCAATGGATCGTGTCTCATGTTGAATAACCACTTTTGAAACCCTCAAATTGACCAAAATTGCCATTTATACAGAGTTTTGCTTACTCAAAAGCTTCCATTTTGACCAATTTCAGGCACAGAAATTGACTTTAAACACACTTATTTTAGTTGAAAAAGTCATATTTCACATCCAACAGTCATTTAGAGTCAAAAGATTAAATGTTAAAATGTTATCCATATTGACCATTTTGGGAAAGTTCGACAGGTCCGGAGTCATCGTTTTTCATCAGAAAATTGATTTATTGGAGTGTACCAAAAATTATTCAAAATGTCAATTGGATCGTGCCTCATGTTGAATAACCACTTTTGAAACACTCACAGTGACCAAAATTGCCATTTTCACAGAGTTTTGCTTACTCAAAAGCTTCCATTTTGACCAATTTCAGGCACCAAAATGACTTTAAACACACTTATTTTAGTTGAAAAGGTCATAATTAACATCCAACAGTCATTTAAGAGTCAAAAGATGAAAAGTTCAAATTTCATCCATGTTGACCATTTTGGGAAAGTTCGACAGGTCCGGAGTCATCGTTTTTCATTAGAAAATTGATTTTTTTTGGAGTGTACCAAAAATGATTCAAAATGTCAATGTTGAATAACCCCTTTTGAAACCCTCAAAGTGACCAAAATTGCCATTTATACAGAGTTTTGCTTTCTCAAAAGCTTCCATTTTGACCAATTTCAGGCACCGAAATGACTTTAAACACACTTATTTTTGTTGAAAAAGTCATATTTCACATCCAACAGTCATTTAGAGTCAAAAGATTAAATGTTAACATTTCATCCATATTGACCATTTTGGGAAAGTTCGACAGGTCCGGAGTCATCGTTTTTCATCAGAAAATTAAATTTTTTGGACTGTACCAAATATGATTCAAATTGTCAATTGGATTGTGACTCATGTGAATAACCACTTTTGAAACCCTCACAGTGACCAAAATTGCCAGTTTTACAGAGCTTTGTTTACTCAAAAGCTTCCATTTTGACCAATTTCAGGCACCGAAATGACTTTAAACGCACCTATTTTAGTTGAACACGTCATAATTCACATCCAACAGTCATTTAGAGTCAAAAGACTAAAAGTTAAAATTTCATCCATTGTGACCATTTTGGGAAAGTTCGACAGGTCCGGAGTCATCGTTTTTCATCAGAAAATTGATTTTTTGGAGTGTACTAAAAATGATTCAAAATGTCAATTGGATCGTGCCTCATGTTGAATAACCGCTTTTCAAACCCTCACAGTGACCAAAATTGCCATTTTTACAGAGCTTTGCTTACTCATAAGCTTCCATTTTGACCAATTTCAGGCACCGAAATGACTTTAAACACACTTATTTTTTTTAAAAAGTCATAATTTACATCCAACAGTCATTTAGAGTCAAAAGATTAAAAGTTTAAATTTCATCCATGGTGACCATTTTGGGAAAGTTCGACAGGTCAGGAGTCATCGTTTTTCATCAGAAAATTGATTTTTTGGAGTGTACCAAAAATGATTCAAAATGTCAATGGACCATGCCTCATGTTGAATAACCACTTTTGAAACCCTCAAAGTGACCAAAATTGCCATTTATACAGAGTTTTGCTTAATCAAAAGCTTCCACTTTGACCAATTTCAGGCACAGAAATGACTTTAAACACACTTATTTTAGTTGAAAAAGTCATATTTCACATCCAACAGTCATTTAGAGTCAAAAGATTAAGGGCCAGATGTAGGTAAATTTTATTTTCCGACCTCTTAAATACCGAGTCATACCGACTCGGTATTTCAGAGGTCGGAAAATAAAAATACCGAGATGTAGGTAATTGCAGATGTGCAATTACCGAATCGGAAACAGTCGGTAATTTCCGATGCGGTAAATACCGACCAGTTAATGCCCATGCATTCCTATGGGCTTTGAAGCCCATAGGATTGATTGGGCATTTACCGGTCGGTATTTACCGCATCGGGAAATACCGACTGTCACAAGGGTGCAGGGGGTGTCACTTTGACACCCACTGGCACCCCCAAAAGAGGCTCGGGTGCCATGTGGCAGGCATACCTGCCCTAAGGGCAGGTCTGCCTGTCATATGGCATAGGTGTGCATGCACACATGTGCATGCACACCAGAATCGGTATTTTACCATCAAGTATTATTTGATGGTAAAATACCGATTTTGTACTGCTTGTGGGACTCAGAAGAGTCCCACCTACATACCAATTTACCGGTATCCGTAATGTTACCGACTCGGTATTTTACATACTCGGTAAATTTACCTATCGGTAAATTTACCGAGTCTGTAAATTACAGGGACCTACATGTCAAATTGCTTTTACCGGGTGGTAACGGCCGAATTCGGCCGTTACCACCCGGTAAAAGCCTACCTACATCTGGCCCTAAATGATAAAATTTCATCCATATTGACCATTTTGGGAAAGTTCGACAGGTCCGGAGTCATCGTTTTTCATCAGAAAATTGATTTTTTGGAGTGTACCAAAAATGATTCAAAATGTCAATTGGATCGTGCCTCATGTTGAATAACCGCCTTTGAAACCCTCACAGTGACCAAAATTGCCATTTTTACAGAGCTTTGCTTACTCAAAAGCTTCCATTTTGACCAATTTCAGGCACCAAAATGACTTTAAACACACTTATTTCAGTTGAACAAGTCATAATTCACATCCAACAGTCATTTAGAGTCAAAAGATTAAATGTTAAAATTTCATCCATGTTGACCATTTTGGGAAAGTTCGACAGGTCCGGAGTCATCGTTTTTCATCAGAAAATTGATTTTTTGGAGTGTACCAAAAATGATTCAAAATGTCAATTGGATCGTGCCTCATGTTGAATAACACCTTTCGAAACACTCACAGTGACCAAAATTGCCATTTTCACAGAGTTTTGCTTACTCAAAAGCTTCCATTTTGACCAATTTCAGGCACCAAAATGACTTTAAACACACTTATTTTAGTTGAAAAAGTCATAATTCACATCCAACAGTCATTTAGAGTCAAAAGATTAAAAGTTAAAATTTCATCCATGTTGACCATTTTGGGAAAGTTTGACAGGTCCTGAGTCATCGTTTTTTCTGATAATTGATTTTTTGAAGTGTACCAAAAATGATTCAAAATGTCAATTGGATCGTGCCTCATGTTGAATAACCGCTTTTGAAACCCTCACAGTGACCAAAATTACAATTTTTACAGAGCTTTGCTTACTAAAAAGCTTCCATTTTGACCAATTTCAGGCACCGAAATGACTTTAAACATACTTATTTTTTTGAAAAAGTCATAATTTACATCCAACTGTCATTTAGAGTCAAAAGATTAAAAGTTTAAATTTCATCCATGGTGACCATTTTGGGAAAGTTCGACAGGTCCGGAGTCATCGTTTTTTCAGATAATTGATTTTTTGGAGTGTACCAAAAATGATTCAAAATGTCAATTGGATCGTGCCTCATGTTGAATAACCGCTTTTGAAACCCTCACAGTGACCAAACCTGCCATTTTTACAGAGCTTTGCTTACTCAAAACTTCCATTTTGACCAATTTCAGGCACCGAAATGACTTTAAACACACTTATTTTTTTTTAAAAAAGTCATAATTTACATCCAACAGTCATTTAGAGTCAAAAGATTAAAAGTTTAAATTTCATCCATGGTGACCATTTTGGGAAAGTTCGACAGGTCCGAGTCATCGTTTTTCATCAGAAAATACATTTTTTGGAGTGTACCAAAAATGATTCGAGATGTCAATGGATCGTGTCTCATGTTGAATAACCACTTTTGAAACCCTCAAATTGACCAAAATTGCCATTTATACAGAGTTTTGCTTACTCAAAAGCTTCCATTTTGACCAATTTCAGGCACAGAAATTGACTTTAAACACACTTATTTTAGTTGAAAAAGTCATATTTCACATCCAACAGTCATTTAGAGTCAAAAGATTAAATGTTAAAATGTTATCCATATTGACCATTTTGGGAAAGTTCGACAGGTCCGGAGTCATCGTTTTTCATCAGAAAATTGATTTATTGGAGTGTACCAAAAATTATTCAAAATGTCAATTGGATCGTGCCTCATGTTGAATAACCACTTTTGAAACACTCACAGTGACCAAAATTGCCATTTTCACAGAGTTTTGCTTACTCAAAAGCTTCCATTTTGACCAATTTCAGGCACCAAAATGACTTTAAACACACTTATTTTAGTTGAAAAGGTCATAATTAACATCCAACAGTCATTTAAGAGTCAAAAGATGAAAAGTTCAAATTTCATCCATGTTGACCATTTTGGGAAAGTTCGACAGGTCCGGAGTCATCGTTTTTCATTAGAAAATTGATTTTTTTTGGAGTGTACCAAAAATGATTCAAAATGTCAATGTTGAATAACCCCTTTTGAAACCCTCAAAGTGACCAAAATTGCCATTTATACAGAGTTTTGCTTTCTCAAAAGCTTCCATTTTGACCAATTTCAGGCACCGAAATGACTTTAAACACACTTATTTTTGTTGAAAAAGTCATATTTCACATCCAACAGTCATTTAGAGTCAAAAGATTAAATGTTAACATTTCATCCATATTGACCATTTTGGGAAAGTTCGACAGGTCCGGAGTCATCGTTTTTCATCAGAAAATTAAATTTTTTGGACTGTACCAAATATGATTCAAATTGTCAATTGGATTGTGACTCATGTGAATAACCACTTTTGAAACCCTCACAGTGACCAAAATTGCCAGTTTTACAGAGCTTTGTTTACTCAAAAGCTTCCATTTTGACCAATTTCAGGCACCGAAATGACTTTAAACGCACCTATTTTAGTTGAACACGTCATAATTCACATCCAACAGTCATTTAGAGTCAAAAGACTAAAAGTTAAAATTTCATCCATTGTGACCATTTTGGGAAAGTTCGACAGGTCCGGAGTCATCGTTTTTCATCAGAAAATTGATTTTTTGGAGTGTACTAAAAATGATTCAAAATGTCAATTGGATCGTGCCTCATGTTGAATAACCGCTTTTCAAACCCTCACAGTGACCAAAATTGCCATTTTTACAGAGCTTTGCTTACTCATAAGCTTCCATTTTGACCAATTTCAGGCACCGAAATGACTTTAAACACACTTATTTTTTTTAAAAAGTCATAATTTACATCCAACAGTCATTTAGAGTCAAAAGATTAAAAGTTTAAATTTCATCCATGGTGACCATTTTGGGAAAGTTCGACAGGTCCGGAGTCATCGTTTTTCATGAGAAAATTGATTTTTTGGAGTGTACCAAAAATGATTCAAAATGTCAATGGATCGTGCCTCATGTTGAATAACCAC
The DNA here is from genome assembly GCF_964261635.1 of Lissotriton helveticus. Lineage (NCBI taxonomy): Eukaryota > Metazoa > Chordata > Amphibia > Caudata > Salamandridae > Lissotriton > Lissotriton helveticus. The sequence continues at coordinate 342,484,398 of NC_136072.1, forward strand.
TTTTGAAACCCTCAAAGTGACCAAAATTGCCATTTATACAGAGTTTTGCTTACTGAAAAGCTTCCATTTTGACCAATTTCAGGCATCGAAATGACTTTAAACACACTTATTTCAGTTGAACAAGTCATAATTCACATCCAACAGTCATTTAGAGTCAAAAGATTAAAAGTTAAAATTTCATCCATGTTGACCATTTTGGGAAAGTTCGACAGGTCCGGAGTCATCGTTTTTCATCAGAAAATTGATTTTTTGGAGTGTACCAAAAATGATTCAAAATGTCAATTGGATCGTGCCTCATGTTGAATAACCACTTTTGAAACCCTCACAGTGACCAAAATTACCATTTTTACAGAGCTTTGCTTACTCAAAAGCTTCTATTTGGACCAATTTCAGGCACCAAAATGACTTTAAACACACTTATTTTAGTTGAAAAAGTCATATTTCACATCCAACAGTCATTTAGAGTCAAAAGATTAAATGTTAAAATTTCATCCATATTGACCATTTTGGGAAAGTTCGACAGGTCCGGAGTCATCGTTTTTCATCATAAAATTGATTTTTTGGATTGTACCAAAAATGATTCAAAATTCAATTGGATCGTGCCTCATGTTGAATAACCACTTTTGAAACCCTCACAGTGACCAAAATTGCCATTTTTACAGAGCTTTGCTTAATCAAAAGCTTCCATTTTGACCAATTCAGGCATCAAAATGACTTTAAACACACTTATTTTAGTTGAAAAAATGATATTTCACATCCAACAGACTTTTAGAGTCAAAAGATTAAAAGTTAAAATTTCATCCATGTTGACCCTTTTGGGAAAGTTCGACAGGTCCGGAGTCATCGTTTTTCATCAGAAAATTGTTTTTTTGGAGTGTACCAAAATGATTCAAAATGTCAATTGGATCGAGCCTCATGTTGAATAACCACTTTTGAAACACTCACAGTGACCAAAATTGCCATTTTCACAGAGTTTTGCTTACTCAAAAGCTTCCATTTTGACCAATTTCAGGCACCAAAATGACTTTAAACACACTTATTTTAGTTGAAAAAGTCATAATTCACATCCAACAGTCATTTAGAGTCAAAAGATTAAATGTTAAAATTTCATCCATGTTGACCATTTTGGGAAAGTTTGACAGGTCCGGAGTCATCGTTTTTTCAGATAATTGATTTTTTGGAGTGTACCAAAAATGATTAAAAATGTCAATTGGATCGTGCCTCATGTTGAATAACCGCTTTTGAAACCCTCCCAGTGACCAAAATTGCCATTTTTACAGAGCTTTGCTTACTCAAAAGCTTCCATTTTGACCAATTTCAGGCACCAAAATGACTTTAAACACACTTATTTCAGTTGAACAAGTCATAATTCACATCCAACAGTCATTTAGAGTCAAAAGATTAAAAGTTAAAATTTCATCCATGTTGACCATTTTGGGAAAGTTCGACAGGTCCGGAGTCATCGTTTTTCATCAGAAAATTGATTTTTTGGAGTGTACCAAAAATGATTCAAAATGTCAATTGGATCGTGCCTCATGTTGAATAACCACTTTTGAAACCCTCACAGTGACCAAAATTACCATTTTTACAGAGCTTTGCTTACTCAAAAGCTTCCATTTTGACCAACTTCAGGCACCGAAATTACTTTAAACACACTTATTTTGTTGAAAAAGTCATAATTTACATCCAACAGTCATTTAGAGTCAAAAGATTAAAAGTTAAAATTTCATCCATGTTGACCATTTTGGGAAAGTTCGACAGGTCCGGAGTCATCGTTTTTCATCAGAAAATTGATTTTTTGGAGTGTACTAAAAATGATTCAAAATGTCAATGGATCGTGCCTCATGTTGAATAACCACTTTTGAAACCCTCAAAGTGACCAAAATTGCCATTTATACAGAGTTTTGCTTACTCAAAAGCTTCCATTTTGACCAATTTCAGGCACCGAAATGACTTTAAACACACTTATTTTAGTTGAAAAAGTCATATTTCACATCCAACAGTCATTTAGAGTCAAAAGATTAAACGTTAAAATTTCATCCTTATTGACCATTTTGGGAAAGTTCGACATGTCCGGAGTCATCGTTTTTCATCATAAAATTGATTTTTTGGATTGTACCAAAAATGATTCAAAATTCAATTGGATCGTGCCTCATGTTGAATAACCACTTTTGAAACCCTCACAGTGACCAAAATTGCCATTTTTACAGAGCTTTGCTTAATCAAAAGCTTCCATTTGGACCAATTTCAGGCATCAAAATGACTTTAAACACACTTATTTTAGTTGAACAAGTCATAATACACATCCAACAGTCATTTAGAGTTAAAAGATTAAAAGTTAAAATTTCATCCATGTTGACCATTTTGGGAAAGTTCGACAGGTCCGGAGTCATCGTTTTTCATTAGAGATGTGATTTTTTGGAGTGTACCAAAAATGATTCAAAATGTTAATTGGATCATGCCTCATGTTGAATAACCGCTTTTGAAACCCTCACAGTGACCAAAATTGCCATTTTTTCAGAGCTTTGCTTACTCAAAAGCTTCCATTTCGACCAATTTCAGGCACCGAAATGACTTTAAACACACTTATTTTAGTTGAACAAGTCATAATACACATCCAACAGTCATTTAGAGTTAAAAGATTAAAAGTTAAAATTTCATCCATGTTGACCATTTTGGGAAAGTTCGACAGGTCCGGAGTCATCGTTTTTCATCAGAAAATTTAATTTTTTGGACTGTACCAAATATGATTCAAAATGTCAATTGGATTGTGACTCATGTGAATAACCGCTTTTGAAAACCTCACAGTGACCAAAATTGCCATTTTTACAGAGCTTTGCTTACTCAAAACTTCCATTTTGACCAATTTCAGGCACCGAAATGACTTTAAACACACTTATTTTTTTTGAAAAAGTCATAATTTACATCCAACAGTCATTTAGAGTCAAAAGATTAAAAGTTTAAATTTCATCCATGGTGACCATTTTGGGAAAGTTCGACAGGTCAGGAGTCATCGTTTTTCATCAGAAAATTGATTTTTTGGAGTGTACCAAAAATGATTCAAAATGTCAATGGACCATGCCTCATGTTGAATAACCACTTTTGAAACCCTCAAAGTGACCAAAATTGCCATTTATACAGAGTTTTGCTTAATCAAAAGCTTCCACTTTGACCAATTTCAGGCACAGAAATGACTTTAAACACACTTATTTTAGTTGAAAAAGTCATATTTCACATCCAACAGTCATTTAGAGTCAAAAGATTAAGGGCCAGATGTAGGTAAATTTTATTTTCCGACCTCTTAAATACCGAGTCATACCGACTCGGTATTTCAGAGGTCGGAAAATAAAAATACCGAGATGTAGGTAATTGCAGATGTGCAATTACCGAATCGGAAACAGTCGGTAATTTCCGATGCGGTAAATACCGACCAGTTAATGCCCATGCATTCCTATGGGCTTTGAAGCCCATAGGATTGATTGGGCATTTACCGGTCGGTATTTACCGCATCGGGAAATACCGACTGTCACAAGGGTGCAGGGGGTGTCACTTTGACACCCACTGGCACCCCCAAAAGAGGCTCGGGTGCCATGTGGCAGGCATACCTGCCCTAAGGGCAGGTCTGCCTGTCATATGGCATAGGTGTGCATGCACACATGTGCATGCACACCAGAATCGGTATTTTACCATCAAGTATTATTTGATGGTAAAATACCGATTTTGTACTGCTTGTGGGACTCAGAAGAGTCCCACCTACATACCAATTTACCGGTATCCGTAATGTTACCGACTCGGTATTTTACATACTCGGTAAATTTACCTATCGGTAAATTTACCGAGTCTGTAAATTACAGGGACCTACATGTCAAATTGCTTTTACCGGGTGGTAACGGCCGAATTCGGCCGTTACCACCCGGTAAAAGCCTACCTACATCTGGCCCTAAATGATAAAATTTCATCCATATTGACCATTTTGGGAAAGTTCGACAGGTCCGGAGTCATCGTTTTTCATCAGAAAATTGATTTTTTGGAGTGTACCAAAAATGATTCAAAATGTCAATTGGATCGTGCCTCATGTTGAATAACCGCCTTTGAAACCCTCACAGTGACCAAAATTGCCATTTTTACAGAGCTTTGCTTACTCAAAAGCTTCCATTTTGACCAATTTCAGGCACCAAAATGACTTTAAACACACTTATTTCAGTTGAACAAGTCATAATTCACATCCAACAGTCATTTAGAGTCAAAAGATTAAATGTTAAAATTTCATCCATGTTGACCATTTTGGGAAAGTTCGACAGGTCCGGAGTCATCGTTTTTCATCAGAAAATTGATTTTTTGGAGTGTACCAAAAATGATTCAAAATGTCAATTGGATCGTGCCTCATGTTGAATAACACCTTTCGAAACACTCACAGTGACCAAAATTGCCATTTTCACAGAGTTTTGCTTACTCAAAAGCTTCCATTTTGACCAATTTCAGGCACCAAAATGACTTTAAACACACTTATTTTAGTTGAAAAAGTCATAATTCACATCCAACAGTCATTTAGAGTCAAAAGATTAAAAGTTAAAATTTCATCCATGTTGACCATTTTGGGAAAGTTTGACAGGTCCTGAGTCATCGTTTTTTCTGATAATTGATTTTTTGAAGTGTACCAAAAATGATTCAAAATGTCAATTGGATCGTGCCTCATGTTGAATAACCGCTTTTGAAACCCTCACAGTGACCAAAATTACAATTTTTACAGAGCTTTGCTTACTAAAAAGCTTCAATTTTGACCAATTTCAGGCACCGAAATGACTTTAAACATACTTATTTTTTTGAAAAAGTCATAATTTACATCCAACTGTCATTTAGAGTCAAAAGATTAAAAGTTTAAATTTCATCCATGGTGACCATTTTGGGAAAGTTCGACAGGTCCGGAGTCATCGTTTTTTCAGATAATTGATTTTTTGGAGTGTACCAAAAATGATTCAAAATGTCAATTGGATCGTGCCTCATGTTGAATAACCGCTTTTGAAACCCTCACAGTGACCAAACCTGCCATTTTTACAGAGCTTTGCTTACTCAAAACTTCCATTTTGACCAATTTCAGGCACCGAAATGACTTTAAACACACTTATTTTTTTTTAAAAAAGTCATAATTTACATCCAACAGTCATTTAGAGTCAAAAGATTAAAAGTTTAAATTTCATCCATGGTGACCATTTTGGGAAAGTTCGACAGGTCCGAGTCATCGTTTTTCATCAGAAAATACATTTTTTGGAGTGTACCAAAAATGATTCGAGATGTCAATGGATCGTGTCTCATGTTGAATAACCACTTTTGAAACCCTCAAATTGACCAAAATTGCCATTTATACAGAGTTTTGCTTACTCAAAAGCTTCCATTTTGACCAATTTCAGGCACAGAAATTGACTTTAAACACACTTATTTTAGTTGAAAAAGTCATATTTCACATCCAACAGTCATTTAGAGTCAAAAGATTAAATGTTAAAATGTTATCCATATTGACCATTTTGGGAAAGTTCGACAGGTCCGGAGTCATCGTTTTTCATCAGAAAATTGATTTATTGGAGTGTACCAAAAATTATTCAAAATGTCAATTGGATCGTGCCTCATGTTGAATAACCACTTTTGAAACACTCACAGTGACCAAAATTGCCATTTTCACAGAGTTTTGCTTACTCAAAAGCTTCCATTTTGACCAATTTCAGGCACCAAAATGACTTTAAACACACTTATTTTAGTTGAAAAGGTCATAATTAACATCCAACAGTCATTTAAGAGTCAAAAGATGAAAAGTTCAAATTTCATCCATGTTGACCATTTTGGGAAAGTTCGACAGGTCCGGAGTCATCGTTTTTCATTAGAAAATTGATTTTTTTTGGAGTGTACCAAAAATGATTCAAAATGTCAATGTTGAATAACCCCTTTTGAAACCCTCAAAGTGACCAAAATTGCCATTTATACAGAGTTTTGCTTTCTCAAAAGCTTCCATATTGACCATTTTGGGAAAGTTCGACAGGTCCGGAGTCATCGTTTTTCATCAGAAAATTGATTTATTGGAGTGTACCAAAAATTATTCAAAATGTCAATTGGATCGTGCCTCATGTTGAATAACCACTTTTGAAACACTCACAGTGACCAAAATTGCCATTTTCACAGAGTTTTGCTTACTCAAAAGCTTCCATTTTGACCAATTTCAGGCACCGAAATGACTTTAAACACACTTATTTTTGTTGAAAAAAAGTCATATTTCACATCCAACAGTCATTTAGAGTCAAAAGATTAAATGTTAACATTTCATCCATATTGACCATTTTGGGAAAGTTCGACAGGTCCGGAGTCATCGTTTTTCATCAGAAAATTAAATTTTTTGGACTGTACCAAATATGATTCAAATTGTCAATTGGATTGTGACTCATGTGAATAACCACTTTTGAAACCCTCACAGTGACCAAAATTGCCAGTTTTACAGAGCTTTGTTTACTCAAAAGCTTCCATTTTGACCAATTTCAGGCACCGAAATGACTTTAAACGCACCTATTTTAGTTGAACACGTCATAATTCACATCCAACAGTCATTTAGAGTCAAAAGACTAAAAGTTAAAATTTCATCCATTGTGACCATTTTGGGAAAGTTCGACAGGTCCGGAGTCATCGTTTTTCATCAGAAAATTGATTTTTTGGAGTGTACTAAAAATGATTCAAAATGTCAATTGGATCGTGCCTCATGTTGAATAACCGCTTTTCAAACCCTCACAGTGACCAAAATTGCCATTTTTACAGAGCTTTGCTTACTCATAAGCTTCCATTTTGACCAATTTCAGGCACCGAAATGACTTTAAACACACTTATTTTAGTTGAACAAGTCATAATTCACATCCAACAGTCATTTAGAGTCAAAAGATTAAAAGTTAAAATTTCATCCATGTTGACCATTTTGGGAAAGTTCGACAGGTCCGGAGTCATCGTTTTTCATCAGAAAATTGATTTTTTGGAGTGTACCAAAAATGATTCAAAATGTCAATTTGATCGTGCCTCCTGTTGCATAACCACTTTTGAAACCCTCACAGTGACCAAAATTACCATTTTTACAGAGCTTTGCTTACTCATAAGCTTCCATTTTGACCAATTTCAGGCACCGAAATGACTTTAAACACACTTATTTTTTTTAAAAAGTCATAATTTACATCCAACAGTCATTTAGAGTCAAAAGATTAAAAGTTTAAATTTCATCCATGGTGACCATTTTGGGAAAGTTCGACAGGTCCGGAGTCATCGTTTTTCATCATAAAATTGATTTTTTGGATTGTACCAAAAATGATTCAAAATGTCAATTGGATCGGGCCTCATGTTGAATAACCACTTTTGAAACCCTCACAGTGACCAAAATTGCCATTTTTACAGAGCTTTGCTTAATCAAAAGCTTCCATTTTGACCAATTTCAGGCATCAAAATGACTTTAAACACACTTATTTTAGTTGAAAAAGTCTTATTTCACATCCAACAGTCATTTAGAGTCAAAAGATTAAATGTTAAAATTTCATCCATATTGACCATTTTGGGAAAGTTCGACAGGTCCGGAGTCATCGTTTTTCATCAGAAAATTGATTTTTTTGGAGTGTACCAAAATGATTCAAAATGTCAATTGGATCGAGCCTCATGTTGAATAACCACTTTTGAAACACTCACAGTGACCAAAATTGCCATTTTCACAGAGTTTTGCTTACTCAAAAGCTTCCATTTTGACCAATTTCAGGCACCAAAATGACTTTAAACACACTTATTTTAGTTGAAAAAGTCATAATAAACATCCAACAGTCATTTAGAGTCAAAAGATTAAAAGTTAAAATGTCATCCATGTTGACCATTTTGGGAAAGTTTGACAGGTCCGGAGTCATCGTTTTTTCAGATAATTGATTTTTTGGAGTGTACCAAAAATGATTAAAAATGTCAATTGGATCGTGCCTCATGTTGAATAACCGCTTTTGAAACCCTCACAGTGACCAAAATTGCCTTTTTTACAGAGCTTTGCTTACTCAAAAGCTTCCATTTTGACCAATTTCAGGCACCAAAATGACTTTAAACACACTTATTTCAGTTGAACAAGTCATAATTCACATCCAACAGTCATTTAGAGTCAAAAGATTAAAAGTTAAAATTTCATCCATGTTGACCATTTTGGGAAAGTTCGACAGGTCCGGAGTCATCGTTTTTCATCAGAAAATTGATTTTTTGGAGTGTACCAAAAATGATTCAAAATGTCAACTGGATCGTGCCTCATGTTGAATAACCACTTTTGAAACCCTCACAGTGACCAAAATTACCATTTTTACAGAGCTTTGCTTACTCAAAAGCTTCCATTTTGACCAATTTCAGGCACCAAAATGACTTTAAACACACTTATTTTTGTTGAAAAAGTCATAATTTATATCCAACAGTCATTTAGAGTCAAAAGATTAAAAGTTAAAATTTCATCCATGTTGACCATTTTGGGAAAGTTCGACAGGTCCGGAGTCATCGTTTTTCATCAGAAAATTGATTTTTTGGAGTGTACTAAAAATGATTCAAAATGTCAATGGATCGTGCCTCATGTTGAATAACCACTTTTGAAACCCTCAAAGTGACCAAAATTGCCATTTATACAGAGTTTTGCTTACTCAAAAGCTTCCATTTTGACCAATTTCAGGCACCGAAATGACTTTAAACACACTTATTTTAGTTGAAAAAGTCATAATTCACATCCAACAGTCATTTAGAGTCAAAAGATTAAAAGTTAAAATTTCATCCATGTTGACCATTTTGGGAAAGTTTGACAGGTCCGGAGTCATCGTTTTTTCAGATAATTGATTTTTTGGAGTGTACTAAAAATGATTCAAAATGTCAATGGATCGTGCCTCATGTTGAATAACCACTTTTGAAACCCTCAAAGTGACCAAAATTGCCATTTATACAGAGTTTTGCTTACTCAAAAGCTTCCATTTTGACCAATTTCAGGCACCGATATGACTTTAAACACACTTATTTTAGTTGAAAAAGTCATATTTCACATCCAACAGTCATTTAGAGTCAAAAGATTAAATGTTAAAATGTCATCCTTATTGACCATTTTGGGAAAGTTCGACAGGTCCGGAGTCATCGTTTTTCATCATAAAATTGATTTTTTGGATTGTACCAAAAATGATTCAAAATGTCAATTGGATCGTGCCTCATGTTGAATAACCACTTTTGAAACCCTCACAGTGACCAAAATTGCCATTTTTACAGAGCTTTACTTAATCAAAAGCTTCCATTTTGACCAATTTCAGGCATCAAAATGACTTTAAACACACTTATTTTAGTTGAAAAAGTCATATTTCACATCCAACAGTCATTTAGAGTCAAAAGATTAAATGTTAAAATTTCATCCATATTGACCATTTTGGGAAAGTTCGACAGGTCCGGAGTCATCGTTTTTCATCAGAAAATAGATTTTTTGGAGTGTACCAAAATGATTCAAAATGTCAATTGGATCGAGCCTCATGTTGAATAACCACTTTTGAAACACTCACAGTGACCAAAATTGCCATTTTCACAGAGTTTTGCTTACTCAAAAGCTTCCATTTTGACCAATTTCAGGCACCAAAATGACTTTAAACACACTTATTTTAGTTGAAAAAGTCATAATAGACATCCAACAGTCATTTAGAATCAAAAGATTAAAAGTTAAAATTTCATCCATGTTGACCATTTTGGGAAAGTTTGACAGGTCCGGAGTCATCGTTTTTTCAGATAATTGATTTTTTGGAGTGTACCAAAAATGATTCAAAATGTCAATTGGATCGTGCCTCATGTTGAATAACCGCTTTTGAAACCCTCACAGTGACCAAAATTGCCATTTTTACAGAGCTTTGCTTACTCAAAAGCTTCCATTTTGACCAATTTCAAGCACCAAAATGACTTTAAACACACTTATTTCAGTTGAACAAGTCATAATTCACATCCAACAGTCATTTAGAGTCAAAAGATTAAAAGTTTAAATTTCATCCATGGTGACCATTTTGGGAAAGTTCGACAGGTCCGGAGTCATCGTTTTTCATCAGAAAATTGATTTTTTGGAGTGTACTAAAAATGATTCAAAATGTCAATTGGATCATGCCTCATGTTGAATAACCACTTTTGAAACCCTCACAGTGACCAAAATTGCCATTTTTACAGAGCTTTGCTTACTCAAAAGCTTTCATTTTGACCAATTTCAGGCACCAAAATGACTTTAAACACACTTATTTTAGTTGAAAAATTCATAATTCACATCCAACAGTCATTTAGAGTCAAAAGATTAAAAGTTAAAATTTCATCCATGTTGACCATTTTGGGAAAGTTTGACAGGTCCGGAGTCATCGTTTTTTCAGATAATTGATTTTTTGGAGTGTACCAAAAATGATTAAAAATGTCAATTGGATCGTGCCTCATGTTGAATAACCGCTTTTGAAACCCTCACAGTGACCAAAATTGCCATTTTTACAGAGCTTTGCTTACTCAAAAGCTTCCATTTTGACCAATTTCAGGCACCAAAATCACTTTAAACACACTTATTTCAATTGAACAAGTCATAATTCACATCCAACAGTCATTTAGAGTCAAAAGATTAAAAGTGAAAATTTCATCCATGTTGACCATTTTGGGAAAGTTCGACAGGTCCGGAGTCATCGTTTTTCATCAGAAAATTGATTTTTTGGAGTGTACCAAAAATGATTCAAAATGTCAATTGGATCGTGCCTCATGTTGAATAACCACTTTTGAAACCCTCACAGTGACCAAAATTACCATTTTTACAGAGCTTTGCTTTCTCAAAAGCTTCCATTTTGACCAATTTCAGGCACCGAAATGACTTTAAACACACTTATTTTAGTTGAAAAAGTCATATTTCACATCCAACAGTCATTTAGAGTCAAAAGATTAAATGTTAAAATTTCATCCTTATTGACCATTTTGGGAAAGTTCGACAGGTCCGGAGTCATCGTTTTTCATCAGAAAATTGATTTTTTGGAGTGTACCAAAAATGATTCAAAATGTCAATTGGATCGTGCCTCATGTTGAATAACCACTTTTGAAACACTCACAGTGACCAAAATTGCCATTTTCACAGAGTTTTGCTTACTCAAAAGCTTCCATTTTGACCAATTTCAGGCACCAAAATGACTTTAAACACACTTATTTTAGTTGAAAAAGTCATATTTCACATCCAACAGTCATTTAGAGTCAAAAGATTAAAAGTTAAAATTTCATCCATGTTGACCATTTTGGGAAAGTTCGACAGGTCCGGAGTCATCGTTTTTCATCAGAAAATTGATTTTTTGGAGTGTACTAAAAATGATTCAAAATGTCAATTGGATCGTGCCTCATGTTGAATAACCACTTTTGAAACCCTCACAGTGACCAAAATTACCATTTTTACAGAGCTTTGCTTACTCAAAAGCTTCCATTTTGACCAATTTCAGGCACCGCAATTACTTTAAACACACTTATTTTTGTTGAAAAAGTCATAATTTACATCCAACAGCCATTTAGAGTCAAAAGATTAAAAGTTTAAATTTCATCCATGGTGACCATTTTGGGAAAGTTCGACAGGTCCGGAGTCATCGTTTTTCATCATAAAATTGATTTTTTGGATTGTACCAAAAATGATTCAAAATTCAATTGGATCGTGCCTCATGTTGAATAACCACTTTTGAAACCCTCACAGTGACCAAAATTGCCATTTTTACAGAGCTTTGCTTAATCAAAAGCTTCCATTTTGACCAATTTCAGGCATCAAAATGACTTTAAACACACTTATTTTAGATGAAAAAATGATATTTCACATCCAACAGTCATTTAGAGTCAAAAGATTAAATGTTAAAATTTCATCCATATTGACCATTTTGGGAAAGTTCGACAGGTCCGGAGTCATCGTTTTTCATTAGAGATGTGATTTTTTGGAGTGTACCAAAAATGATTCAAAATGTCAATTGGATCATGCCTCATGTTGAATAACCACTTTTGAAACCCTCACAGTGACCAAAATTGCCATTTTTTCAGAGCTTTGCTTACTCAAAAGCTTCCATTTCGACCAATTTCAGGCACCGAAATGACTTTAAACACACTTATTTTAGTTGAACAAGTCATAATACACATCCAACAGTCATTTAGAGTTAAAAGATTAAAAGTTAAAATTTCATCCATGTTGACCATTTTGGGAAAGTTCGACAGGTCCGGAGTCATCGTTTTTCATCAGAAAATGTAATTTTTTGGACTGTACCAAATATGATTCAAAATATCAATTGGATTGTGACTCATGTGAATAACCGCTTTTGAAAACCTCACAGTGACCAAAATTGCCATTTTTACAGAGCTTTGCTTACTCAAAACTTCCATTTTGACCAATTTCAGGCACCGAAATGACTTTAAACACACTTATTTTTTTTGAAAAAGTCATAATTTACATCCAACAGTCATTTAGAGTCAAAAGATTAAAAGTTTAAATTTCATCCATGGTGACCATTTTGGGAAAGTTCGACAGGTCCGGAGTCATCGTTTTTCATCAGAAAATTTAATTTTTTGGACTGTACCAAATATGATTAAAAATGTCAATTGGATTGTGACTCATGTTGAATAACCGCCTTTGAAACCCTCACAGTGAACAAAATTGCCATTTTTACAGAGCTTTGCTTACTCAAAAGCTTCCATTTTGACCAATTTCAGGCACCAAAATGACTTTAAACACACTTATTTCAGTTGAACAAGTCATAATTCACATCCAACAGTCATTTAGAGTCAAAAGATTAAATGTTAAAATTTCATCCATATTGACCATTTTGGGAAAGTTCGACAGGTCCGGAGTCATCGTTTTTCATGAGAAAATTGAGTTTTTTTGGAGTGTACCAAAAATGATTCAAAATGTCAATGGATCGTGCCTCATGTTGAATAACCACTTTTGAAACCCTCAAAGTGACCAAAATTGCCATTTATACAGAGTTTTGCTTACTCAAAAGCTTCCATTTTGACCAATTTCAGGCACAGAAATGACTTTAAACACACTTATTTTAGTTGAAAAAGTCATATTTCACATCCAACAGTCATTTAGAGTCAAAAGATTAAATGTTAAAATTTCATCCATATTGACCATTTTGAGAAAGTTTGACAGGTCCGGAGTCATCGTTTTTTCAGATAATTGATTTTTTGGAGTGTACCAAAAATGATTCAAAATGTCAATTGGATCGTGCCTCATGTTGAATAACCACTTTTGAAACCCTCACAGTGACCAAAATTGCCATTTTTACAGAGCTTTGCTTACTCAAAAGCTTCCATTTTGACCAATTTCAGGCACCAAAATGACTTTAAACACACTTATTTTAGTTGAACAAGTCATAATTCACATCCAACAGTCATTTAGAGTCAAAAGATTAAAAGATAAAATTTCATCCATGTTGACCATTTTGGAAAAGTTCGACAGGTCCGGAGTCATCGTTTTTCATCAGAAAATTGATTTTTTGGAGTGTACCAAAAATGATTCAAAATGTCAATGTTGAATAACTCCTTTTGAAACCCTCAAAGTGACCAAAATTGCCATTTATACAGAGTTTTGCTTACTCAAAAGCTTCCATTTTGACCAATTTCAGGCACCGAAATGACTTTAAACACACTTATTTTAGTTGAAAAAGTCATATTTCACATCCAACAGTCATTTAGGGTCAAAAGATTAAATGTTAACATTTCATCCATATTGACCATTTTGGGAAAGTTCGACAGGGCCGGAGTCATCGTTTTTTCAGATAATTGATTTTTTGGAGTGTACCAAAAATGATTAAAAACTGTCAATTGGATCGTGCCTCATGTTGAATAACCGCTTTTGAAACCCTCACAGTGACCAAAATTGCCATTTTTACAGAGCTTTGCTTACTGAAAAGCTTCCATTTTGACCAATTTCAGGCACCAAAATTACTTTAAACACACTTATTTTAGTTGAAAAAGTCATAATAAACATCCAACAGTCATTTAGAGTCAAAAGATTAAAAGTTAAAATTTCATCCATGTTGACCATTTTGGGAAAGTTTGACAGGTCCGGAGTCATCGTTTTTTCAGATAATTGATTTTTTGGAGTGTACCAAAAATGATTAAAAATGTCAATTGGATCGTGCCTCATGTTGAATAACCGCTTTTGAAACCCTCACAGTGACCAAAATTGCCATTTTTACAGAGCTTTGCCTACTCAAAAGCTTCCATTTTGACAAATTTCAGGCACCAAAATGACTTTAAACACACTTATTTCAGTTGAACAAGTCATAATTCACATCCAACAGTCATTTAGAGTCAAAAGATTAAAAGTTAAAATTTCATCCATGTTGACCATTTTGGGAAAGTTCGACAGGTCCGGAGTCATCGTTTTTCATCAGAAAATTGATTTTTTGGAGTGTACCAAAAATGATTCAAAATGTCAATTGGATCGTGCCTCATGTTGAATAACCACTTTTGAAACCCTCACAGTGACCAAAATTACCATTTTTACAGAGCTTTGCTTACTCAAAAGCTTCCATTTTGACCAATTTCAGGCACCGAAATGACTTTAAACACACTTATTTTAGTTGAAAAAGTCATATTTCACATCCAACAGTCATTTAGAGTCAAAAGATTAAATGTTAAAATTTGATCCATATTGACCATTTTGGGAAAGTTCGACAGGTCCGGAGTCATCGTTTTTCATTAGAGATGTGATTTTTTGGAGTGTACCAAAAATGATTCAAAATGTCAATTGGATCATGCCTCATGTTGAATAACCGCTTTTGAAACCCTCTCAGTGACCAAAATTGCCATTTTTACAGAGCTTTGCTTACTCAAAAGCTTCCATTTCGACCAATTTCAGGCACCGAAATGACTTTAAACACACTTATTTTAGTTGAACAAGTCATAATACACATCCAACAGTCATTTAGAGTCAAAAGATTAAATGTTAAAATTTCATCCATATTGACCATTTTGGGAAAGTTCGACAGGTCCGGAGTCATCGTTTTTCATCAGAAAATTGATTTTTTGGAGTGTACCAAAATGATTCAAAATGTCAATTGGATCGAGCCTCATGTTGAATAACCACTTTTGAAACACTCACAGTGACCAAAATTGCCATTTTCACAGAGTTTTGCTTACTCAAAAGCTTCCATTTTGACCAATTTCAGGCACCAAAATGACTTTAAACACACTTATTTTAGTTGAAAAAGTCATAATTCACATCCAACAGTCATTTAGAGTCAAAAGATTAAAAGTTAAAATTTCATCCATGTTGACCATTTTGGGAAAGTTTGACAGGTCCGGAGTCATCGTTTTTTCAGATAATTGATTTTTTGGAGTGTACCAAAAATGATTCAAAATGTCAATTGGATCGTGCCTCATGTTGAATAACCGCTTTTGAAACCCTCACAGTGACCAAAATTGCCATTTTTACAGAGCTTTGCTTACTCAAAAGCTTCCATTTTGACCAATTTCAGGCACCAAAATGACTTTAAACACACTTATTTCAGTTGAACAAGTCATAATTCACATCCAACAATCATTTAGAGTCAAAAGATTAAAAGTTAAAATTTCATCCATGTTGACCATTTTGGGAAAGTTCGACAGTTCCGGAGTCATCGTTTTTCATCAGAAAATTGATTTTTTGGAGTGTACCAAAATGATTCAAAATGTCAATTGGATCGAGCCTCATGTTGAATAACCACTTTTGAAACACTCACAGTGACCAAAATTGCCATTTTCACAGAGTTTTGCTTACTCAAAAGCTTTCATTTTGACCAATTTCAGGCACCAAAATGACTTTAAACACACTTATTTTAGTTGAAAAAGTCATAATTCACATCCAACAGTCATTTAGAGTCAAAAGATTAAAAGTTAAAATTTCATCCATGTTGACCATTTTGGGAAAGTTTGACAGGTCCGGAGTCATCGTTTTTTCAGATAATTGATTTTTTGGAGTGTACCAAAAATGATTAAAAATGTCAATTGGATCGTGCCTCATGTTGAATAACCGCTTTTGAAACCCTCACAGTGACCAAAATTGCCATTTTTACAGAGCTTTGCTTACTCAAAAGCTTCCATTTTGACCAATTTCAGGCACCAAAATGACTTTAAACACACTTATTTCAGTTGAACAAGTCATAATTCACATCCAACAGTCATTTAGAGTCAAAAGATTAAAAGTTAAAATTTCATCCATGTTGACCATTTTGGGAAAGTTCGACAGGTCCGGAGTCATCGTTTTTCATCAGAAAATTGATTTTTTGGAGTGTACCAAAAATGATTCAAAATGTCAATTGGATCGTGCCTCATGTTGAATAACCACTTTTGAAACCCTCACAGTGACCAAAATTACCATTTTTACAGAGCTTTGCTTACTCAAAAGCTTCCATTTTGACCAATTTCAGGCACCGAAATTACTTTAAACACACTTATTTTTGTTGAAAAAGTCATAATTTACATCCAACAGTCATTTAGAGTCAAAAGATTAAAAGTTTAAATTTCATCCATGGTGACCATTTTGGGAAAGTTCGACAGGTCCGGAGTCATCGTTTTTCATCAGAAAATTGATTTTTTGGAGTGTACTAAAAATGATTCAAAATGTCAATGGATCGTGCCTCATGTTGAATAACCACTTTTGAAACCCTCAAAGTGACCAAAATTGCCATTTATACAGAGTTTTGCTTACTCAAAAGCTTCCATTTTGACCAATTTCAGGCACCGAAATGACTTTAAACACACTTATTTTAGTTGAAAAAGTCATATTTCACATCCAACAGTCATTTAGAGTCAAAAGATTAAATGTTAAAATTTGATCCATATTGACCATTTTGGGAAAGTTCGACAGGTCCGGAGTCATTGTTTTTCATTAGAGATGTGATTTTTTGGAGTGTACCAAAAATGATTCAAAATGTCAATTGGATCATGCCTCATGTTGAATAACCGCTTTTGAAACCCTCTCAGTGACCAAAATTGCCATTTTTACAGAGCTTTGCTTACTCAAAAGCTTCCATTTCAACCAATTTCAGGCACCGAAATGACTTTAAACACACTTATTTTAGTTGAACAAGTCATAATACACATCCAACAGTCATTTAGAGTCAAAAGATTAAATGTTAAAATTTCATCCATATTGACCATTTTGGGAAAGTTCGACAGGTCCGGAGTCATCGTTTTTCATTAGAGATGTGATTTTTTGGAGTGTACCAAAAATGATTCAAAATGTCAATTGGATCATGCCTCATGTTGAATAACCACTTTTGAAACCCTCACAGTGACCAAAATTGCCATTTTTTCAGAGCTTTGCTTACTCAAAAGCTTCCATTTCGACCAATTTCAGGCACCGAAATGACTTTAAACACACTTATTTTAGTTGAACAAGTCATAATACACATCCAACAGTCATTTAGAGTTAAAAGATTAAAAGTTAAAATTTCATCCATGTTGACCATTTTGGGAAAGTTCGACAGGTCCGGAGTCATCGTTTTTCATCAGAAAATGTAATTTTTTGGACTGTACCAAATATGATTCAAAATGTCAATTGGATTGTGACTCATGTGAATAACCGCTTTTGAAAACCTCAGAGTGACCAAAATTGCCATTTTTACAGAGCTTTGCTTACTCAAAACTTCCATTTTGACCAATTTCAGGCACCGAAATGACTTTAAACACACTTATTTTTTTTGAAAAAGTCATAATTTACATCCAACAGTCATTTAGAGTCAAAAGATTAAAAGTTTAAATTTCATCCATGGTGACCATTTTGGGAAAGTTCGACAGGTCAGGAGTCATCGTTTTTCATCAGAAAATTGATTTTTTGGAGTGTACCAAAAATGATTCAAAATGTCAATGCACCATGCCTCATGTTGAATAACCACTTTTGAAACCCTCAAAGTGACCAAAATTGCCATTTTTACAGAGCTTTGCTTACTCAAAAGCTTCCATTTTGACCAATTTCAGGCACCAAAATGACTTTAAACACACTTATTTCAGTTGAACAAGTCATAATTCACATCCAACAGTCATTTAGAGTCAAAAGATTAAATGTTAAAATTTCATCCATATTGACCATTTTGGGAAAGTTCGACAGGTCCGGAGTCATCGTTTTTCATGAGAAAATTGAGTTTTTTTGGAGTGTACCAAAAATGATTCAAAATGTCAATGGATCGTGCCTCATGTTGAATAACCACTTTTGAAACCCTCAAAGTGACCAAAATTGCCATTTATACAGAGTTTTGCTTACTCAAAAGCTTCCATTTTGACCAATTTCAGGCACAGAAATGACTTTAAACACACTTATTTTAGTTGAAAAAGTCATATTTCACATCCAACAGTCATTTAGAGTCAAAAGATTAAATGTTAAAATTTCATCCATATTGACCATTTTGAGAAAGTTTGACAGGTCCGGAGTCATCGTTTTTTCAGATAATTGATTTTTTGGAGTGTACCAAAAATGATTAAAAATGTCAATTGGATCGTGCCTCATGTTGAATAACCACTTTTGAAACCCTCACAGTGACCAAAATTGCCATTTTTACAGAGCTTTGCTTACTCAAAAGCTTCCATTTTGACCAATTTCAGGCACCAAAATGACTTTAAACACACTTATTTTAGTTGAACAAGTCATATTTCACATCCAACAGTCATTTAGGGTCAAAAGATTAAATGTTAACATTTCATCCATATTGACCATTTTGGGAAAGTTCGACAGGTCCGGAGTCATCGTTTTTTCAGATAATTGATTTTTTGGAGTGTACCAAAAATGATTAAAAATGTCAATTGGATCGTGCCTCATGTTGAATAACCACTTTTGAAACCCTCACAGTGACCAAAATTGCCATTTTTACAGAGCTTTGCTTACTCAAAAGCTTCCATTTTGACCAATTTCAGGCACCAAAATGACTTTAAACACACTTATTTTAGTTGAACAAGTCATATTTCACATCCAACAGTCATTTAGGGTCAAAAGATTAAATGTTAACATTTCATCCATATTGACCATTTTGGGAAAGTTCGACAGGTCCGGAGTCATCGTTTTTTCAGATAATTGATTTTTTGGAGTGTACCAAAAATGATTAAAAATGTCAATTGGATCGTGCCTCATGTTGAATAACCGCTTTTGAAACCCTCACAGTGACCAAAATTGCCATTTTTACAGAGCTTTGCTTACTCAAAAGCTTCCATTTTGACCAATTTCAGGCACCAAAATTACTTTAAACACACTTATTTTAGTTGAAAAAGTCATAATAAACATCCAACAGTCATTTAGAGTCAAAAGATTAAAAGTTAAAATTTCATCCATGTTGACCATTTTGGGAAAGTTTGACAGGTCCGGAGTCATCGTTTTTTCAGATAATTGATTTTTTGGAGTGTACCAAAAATGATTCAAAATGTCAATTGGATCGTGCCTCATGTTGAATAACCGCTTTTGAAACCCTCACAGTGACCAAAATTGCCATTTTTACAGAGCTTTGCTTACTCAAAAGCTTCCATTTCAACCAATTTCAGGCACCGAAATGACTTTAAACACACTTATTTTAGTTGAACAAGTCATAATACACATCCAACAGTCATTTAGAGTCAAAAGATTAAATGTTAAAATTTCATCCATATTGACCATTTTGGGAAAGTTCGACAGGTCCGGAGTCATCGTTTTTCATTAGAGATGTGATTTTTTGGAGTGTACCAAAAATGATTCAAAATGTCAATTGGATCATGCCTCATGTTGAATAACCACTTTTGAAACCCTCACAGTGACCAAAATTGCCATTTTTTCAGAGCTTTGCTTACTCAAAAGCTTCCATTTCGACCAATTTCAGGCACCGAAATGACTTTAAACACACTTATTTTAGTTGAACAAGTCATAATACACATCCAACAGTCATTTAGAGTTAAAAGATTAAAAGTTAAAATTTCATCCATGTTGACCATTTTGGGAAAGTTCGACAGGTCCGGAGTCATCGTTTTTCATCAGAAAATGTAATTTTTTGGACTGTACCAAATATGATTCAAAATGTCAATTGGATTGTGACTCATGTGAATAACCGCTTTTGAAAACCTCAGAGTGACCAAAATTGCCATTTTTACAGAGCTTTGCTTACTCAAAACTTCCATTTTGACCAATTTCAGGCACCGAAATGACTTTAAACACACTTATTTTTTTTGAAAAAGTCATAATTTACATCCAACAGTCATTTAGAGTCAAAAGATTAAAAGTTTAAATTTCATCCATGGTGACCATTTTGGGAAAGTTCGACAGGTCAGGAGTCATCGTTTTTCATCAGAAAATTGATTTTTTGGAGTGTACCAAAAATGATTCAAAATGTCAATGCACCATGCCTCATGTTGAATAACCACTTTTGAAACCCTCAAAGTGACCAAAATTGCCATTTTTACAGAGCTTTGCTTACTCAAAAGCTTCCATTTTGACCAATTTCAGGCACCAAAATGACTTTAAACACACTTATTTCAGTTGAACAAGTCATAATTCACATCCAACAGTCATTTAGAGTCAAAAGATTAAATGTTAAAATTTCATCCATATTGACCATTTTGGGAAAGTTCGACAGGTCCGGAGTCATCGTTTTTCATGAGAAAATTGAGTTTTTTTGGAGTGTACCAAAAATGATTCAAAATGTCAATGGATCGTGCCTCATGTTGAATAACCACTTTTGAAACCCTCAAAGTGACCAAAATTGCCATTTATACAGAGTTTTGCTTACTCAAAAGCTTCCATTTTGACCAATTTCAGGCACAGAAATGACTTTAAACACACTTATTTTAGTTGAAAAAGTCATATTTCACATCCAACAGTCATTTAGAGTCAAAAGATTAAATGTTAAAATTTCATCCATATTGACCATTTTGAGAAAGTTTGACAGGTCCGGAGTCATCGTTTTTTCAGATAATTGATTTTTTGGAGTGTACCAAAAATGATTAAAAATGTCAATTGGATCGTGCCTCATGTTGAATAACCACTTTTGAAACCCTCACAGTGACCAAAATTGCCATTTTTACAGAGCTTTGCTTACTCAAAAGCTTCCATTTTGACCAATTTCAGGCACCAAAATGACTTTAAACACACTTATTTTAGTTGAACAAGTCATATTTCACATCCAACAGTCATTTAGGGTCAAAAGATTAAATGTTAACATTTCATCCATATTGACCATTTTGGGAAAGTTCGACAGG
The DNA here is from genome assembly GCF_964261635.1 of Lissotriton helveticus. Taxonomy (NCBI): domain Eukaryota; kingdom Metazoa; phylum Chordata; class Amphibia; order Caudata; family Salamandridae; genus Lissotriton; species Lissotriton helveticus. The sequence goes on from NC_136072.1 coordinate 342,505,620, forward strand.
TCCGGAGTCATCGTTTTTTCAGATAATTGATTTTTTGGAGTGTACCAAAAATGATTAAAAATGTCAATTGGATCGTGCCTCATGTTGAATAACCGCTTTTGAAACCCTCACAGTGACCAAAATTGCCATTTTTACAGAGCTTTGCTTACTCAAAAGCTTCCATTTTGACCAATTTCAGGCACCAAAATTACTTTAAACACACTTATTTTAGTTGAAAAAGTCATAATAAACATCCAACAGTCATTTAGAGTCAAAAGATTAAAAGTTAAAATTTCATCCATGTTGACCATTTTGGGAAAGTTTGACAGGTCCGGAGTCATCGTTTTTTCAGATAATTGATTTTTTGGAGTGTACCAAAAATGATTAAAAATGTCAATTGGATCGTGCCTCATGTTGAATAACCGCTTTTGAAACCCTCACAGTGACCAAAATTGCTATTTTTACAGAGCTTTGATTACTCAAAAGCTTCCATTTTGACAAATTTCAGGCACCAAAATGACTTTAAACACACTTATTTCAGTTGAACAAGTCATAATTCACATCCAACAGTCATTTAGAGTCAAAAGATTAAAAGTTAAAATTTCATCCATGTTGACCATTTTGGGAAAGTTCGACAGGTCCGGAGTCATCGTTTTTCATCAGAAAATTGATTTTTTGGAGTGTACCAAAAATGATTCAAAATGTCAATTGGATCGTGCCTCATGTTGAATAACCACTTTTGAAACCCTTACAGTGACCAAAATTACCATTTTTACAGAGCTTTGCTTACTCAAAAGCTTCCATTTTGACCAATTTCAGGCACCGAAATTACTTTAAACACACTTATTTTTGTTGAAAAAGTCATAATTTACATCCAACAGTCATTAAGAGTCAAAAGATTAAAAGTTTAAATTTCATCCATGGTGACCATTTTGGGAAAGTTCGACAGGTCCGGAGTCATCGTTTTTCATCAGAAAATTGATTTTTTGGAGTGTACTAAAAATGATTCAAAATGTCAATGGATCGTGCCTCATGTTGAATAACCACTTTTGAAACCCTCACAGTGACCAAAATTGCCATTTATACAGAGTTTTGCTTACTCAAAAGCTTCCATTTTGACCAATTTCAGGCATCAAAATGACTTTAAACACACTTATTTTAGTTGAAAAAATGATATTTCACATCCAACAGTCATTTAGAGTCAAAAGATTAAATGTTAAAATTTGATCCATATTGACCATTTTGGGAAAGTTCGACAGGTCCGGAGTCATCGTTTTTCATCAGAAAATTGATTTTTTGGAGTGTACCAAAAATGATTCAAAATGTCAATTGGATCGTGCCTCATGTTGAATAACCGCTTTTGAAACCCTCACAGTGACCAAAATTGCCATTTTTACAGAGCTTTGCTTACTCAAAAGCTTCCATTTTGACCAATTTCAGGCACCAAAATGACTTTAAACACACTTATTTCAGTTGAACAAGTCATAATTCACATCCAACAGTCATTTAGAGTCAAAAGATTAAAAGTTAAAATTTCATCCATGTTGACCATTTTGGGAAAGTTCGACAGGTCCGGAGTCATCGTTTTTCATCAGAAAATTGATTTTTTGGAGTGTACCAAAATGATTCAAAATGTCAATTGGATCGAGCCTCATGTTGAATAACCACTTTTGAAACACTCACAGTGACCAAAATTGCCATTTTCACAGAGTTTTGCTTACTCAAAAGCTTTCATTTTGACCAATTTCAGGCACCAAAATGACTTTAAACACACTTATTTTAGTTGAAAAAGTCATAATTCACATCCAACAGTCATTTAGAGTCAAAAGATTAAAAGTTAAAATTTCATCCATGTTGACCATTTTGGGAAAGTTTGACAGGTCCGGAGTCATCGTTTTTTCAGATAATTGATTTTTTGGAGTGTACCAAAAATGATTAAAAATGTCAATTGGATCGTGCCTCATGTTGAATAACCGCTTTTGAAACCCTCACAGTGACCAAAATTGCCATTTTTACAGAGCTTTGCTTACTCAAAAGCTTCCATTTTGACCAATTTCAGGCACCAAAATTACTTTAAACACACTTATTTCAGTTGAACAAGTCATAATTCACATCCAACAGTCATTTAGAGTCAAAAGATTAAAAGTTAAAATTTCATCCATGTTGACCATTTTGGGAAAGTTCGACAGGTCCGGAGTCATCGTTTTTCATCAGAAAATTGATTTTTTGGAGTGTACCAAAAATGATTCAAAATGTCAATTGGATCGTGCCTCATGTTGAATAACCACTTTTGAAACCCTCACAGTGACCAAAATTACCATTTTTACAGAGCTTTGCTTACTCAAAAGCTTCCATTTGGACCAATTTCAGGCACCGAAATGACTTTAAACACACTTATTTTAGTTGAAAAAGTCATATTTCACATCCAACAGTCATTTAGAGTCAAAAGATTAAATGTTAAAATTTCATCCTTATTGACCATTTTGGGAAAGTTCGACAGGTCCGGAGTCATCGTTTTTCATCATAAAATTGATTTTTTGGATTGTACCATAAATATTTCAAAATTCAATTGGATCGTGCCTCATGTTGAATAACCACTTTTGAAACCCTCACAGTGACCAAAATTGCCATTTTTACAGAGCTTTGCTTAATCAAAAGCTTCCATTTTGACCAATTTCAGGCATCAAAATGACTTTAAACACACTTATTTTAGTTGAAAAAATGATATTTCACATCCAACAGTCATTTAGAGTCAAAAGATTAAATGTTAAAATTTCATCCATATTGACCATTTTGGGAGAGTTCGACAGGTCCGGAGTCATCGTTTTTCATTAGAGATGTGATTTTTTGGAGTGTACCAAAAATGATTCAAAATGTCAATTGGATCATGCCTCATGTTGAATAACCACTTTTGAAACCCTCACAGTGACCAAAATTGCCATTTTTTCAGAGCTTTGCTTCCTCAAAAGCTTCCATTTCGACCAATTTCAGGCACCGAAATGACTTTAAACACACTTATTTTAGTTGAACAAGTCATAATACACATCCAACAGTCATTTAGAGTTAAAAGATTAAATGTTAAAATTTCATCCATGTTGACCATTTTGGGAAAGTTCGACAGGTCCGGAGTCATCGTTTTTCATCAGAAAATGTAATTTTTTGGACTGTACCAAATATGATTCAAAATGTCAATTGGATTGTGACTCATGTGAATAACCGCTTTTGAAAACCTCACAGTGACCAAAATTGCCATTTTTACAGAGCTTTGCTTACTCAAAACTTCCATTTTGACCAATTTCAGGCACCGGAATGACTTTAAACACACTTATTTTAGTTGAAAAAGTCATATTTCACATCCAACAGTCATTTAGAGTCAAAAGATTAAATGTTAAAATTTCATCCTTATTGACCATTTTGGGAAAGTTCGACAGGTCCGGAGTCATCGTTTTTCATCATAAAATTGATTTTTTGGATTGTACCAAAAATGATTCAAAATTCAATTGGATCGTGCCTCATGTTGAATAACCACTTTTGAAGCCCTCACAGTGACCAAAATTGCCATTTTTACAGAGCTTTGCTTAATCAAAAGCTTCCATTTTGACCAATTTCAGGCATCAAAATGACTTTAAACACACTTATTTTAGTTGAAAAAATGATATTTCACATCCAACAGTCATTTAGAGTCAAAAGATTAAATGTTAAAATTTGATCCATATTGACCATTTTGGGAAAGTTCGACAGGTCCGGAGTCATCGTTTTTCATTAGAGATGTGATTTTTTGGAGTGTACCAAAAATGATTCAAAATGTCAATTGGATCATGCCTCATGTTGAATAACCGCTTTTGAAACCCTCTCAGTGACCAAAATTGCCATTTTTACAGAGCTTTGCTTACTCAAAAGCTTCCATTTCGACCAATTTCAGGCACCAAAATGACTTTAAACACACTTATTTTAGTTGAACAAGTCATAATACACATCCAACAGTCATTTAGAGTCAAAAGATTAAATGTTAAAATTTCATCCATATTGACCATTTTGGGAAAGTTCGACAGGTCCGGAGTCATCGTTTTTCATCAGAAAATTGATTTTTTGGAGTGTACCAAAATGATTCAAAATGTCAATTGGATTGAGCCTCATGTTGAATAACTACTTTTGAAACACTCACAGTGACCAAAATTGCCATTTTTACAGAGTTTTGCTTACTCAAAAGCTTCCATTTTGACCAATTTCAGGCACCAAAATGACTTTAAACACACTTATTTTAGTTGAAAAAGTCATAATTCACATCCAACAGTCATTTAGAGTCAAAAGATTAAAAGTTAAAATTTCATCCATGTTGACCATTTTGGGAAAGTTTGACAGGTCCGGAGTCATCGTTTTTTCAGATAATTGATTTTTTGGAGTGTACCAAAAATGATTCAAAATGTCAATTGGATCGTGCCTCATGTTGAATAACCGCTTTTGAAACCCTCACAGTGACCAAAATTGCCATTTTTACAGAGCTTTGCTTACTCAAAAGCTTCCATTTTGACCAATTTCAGGCACCAAAATGACTTTAAACACACTTATTTCAGTTGAACAAGTCATAATTCACATCCAACAGTCATTTAGAGTCAAAAGATTAAAAGTTAAAATTTCATCCATGTTGACCATTTTGGGAAAGTTCGACAGGTCCGGAGTCATCGTTTTTCATCAGAAAATTGATTTTTTGGAGTGTACCAAAATGATTCAAAATGTCAATTGGATCGAGCCTCATGTTGAATAACCACTTTTGAAACACTCACAGTGACCAAAATTGCCATTTTCACAGAGTTTTGCTTACTCAAAAGCTTTCATTTTGACCAATTTCAGGCACCAAAATGACTTTAAACACACTTATTTTAGTTGAAAAAGTCATAATTCACATCCAACAGTCATTTAGAGTCAAAAGATTAAAAGTTAAAATTTCATCCATGTTGACCATTTTGGGAAAGTTTGACAGGTCCGGAGTCATCGTTTTTTCAGATAATTGATTTTTTGGAGTGTACCAAAAATGATTAAAAATGTCAATTGGATCGTGCCTCATGTTGAATAACCGCTTTTGAAACCCTCACAGTGACCAAAATTGCCATTTTTACAGAGCTTTGCTTACTCAAAAGCTTCCATTTTGACCAATTTCAGGCACCAAAATGACTTTAAACACACTTATTTCAGTTTAACAAGTCATAATTCACATCCAACAGTCATTTAGAGTCAAAAGATTAAAAGTTAAAATTTCATCCATGTTGACCATTTTGGGAAAGTTCGACAGGTCCGGAGTCATCGTTTTTCATCAGAAAATTGATTTTTTGGAGTGTACCAAAAATGATTCAAAATGTCAATTGGATCGTGCCTCATGTTAAATAACCACTTTTGAAACCCTCACAGTGACCAAAATTACCATTTTTACAGAGCTTTGCTTACTCAAAAGCTTCTATTTGGACCAATTTCAGGCACCGAAATGACTTTAAACACACTTATTTTAGTTGAACAAGTCATAATACACATCCAACAGTCATTTAGAGTTAAAAGATTAAATGTTAAAATTTCATCCATGTTGACCATTTTGGGAAAGTTCGACAGGTCGGGAGTCATCGTTTTTCATCAGAAAATGTAATTTTTTGGACTGTACCAAATATGATTCAAAATGTCAATTGGATTGTGACTCATGTGAATAACCGCTTTTGAAAACCTCACAGTGACCAAAATTGCCATTTTTACAGAGCTTTGCTTACTCAAAACTTCCATTTTGACCAATTTCAGGCACCGAAATGACTTTAAACACACTTATTTTAGTTGAAAAAGTCATATTTCACATCCAACAGTCATTTAGAGTCAAAAGATTAAATGTTAAAATTTCATCCTTATTGACCATTTTGGGAAAGTTCGACAGGTCCGGAGTCATCGTTTTTCATCATAAAATTGATTTTTTGGATTGTACCAAAAATGATTCAAAATTCAATTGGATCGTGCCTCATGTTGAATAACCACTTTTGAAACCCTCACAGTGACCAAAATTGCCATTTTTACAGAGCTTTGCTTAATCAAAAGCTTCCATTTTGACCAATTTCAGGCATCAAAATGACTTTAAACACACTTATTTTATTTGAAAAAATGATATTTCACATCCAACAGTCATTTAGAGTCAAAAGATTAAATGTTAAAATTTCATCCATATTGACCATTTTGGGAAAGTTCGACAGGTCCGGAGTCATCGTTTTTCATTAGAGATGTGATTTTTTGGGGTGTACCAAAAATGATTCAAAATGTCAATTGGATCATGCCTCATGTTGAATAACCGCTTTTGAAACCCTCACAGTGACCAAAATTGCCATTTTTACAGAGCTTTGCTTACTCAAAAGCTTCCATTTCGACCAATTTCAGGCACCGAAATGACTTTAAACACACTTATTTTAGTTGAACAAGTCATATTTCACATCCAACAGTCATTTAGAGTCAAAAGATTAAATGTTAAAATTTCATCCATATTGACCATTTTGGGAAAGTTCGACAGGTCCGGAGTCATCGTTTTTCATGAGAAAATTGATTTTTTGGAGTGTACCAAAAATGATTCAAAATGTCAATGGATCGTGCCTCATGTTGAATAACCACTTTTGAAACCCTCAAAGTGACCAAAATTGCCATTTATACAGAATTTTGCTTATGCAAAAGCTTCCATTTTGACCAATTTCAGGCACAGAAATGACTTTAAACACACTTATTTTAGTTGAAAAAGTCATATTTCAAATCCAACAGTCATTTAGAGTCAAAAGATTAAATGTTAAAATTTCATCCCTATTGGCCATTTTGGGAAAGTTCGACAGGTCCGGAGTCATCGTTTTTCATCAGAAAATTGATTTTTTTGGAGTGTACCAAAAATGATTCAAAATGTCAATTGGATCGAGCCTCATGTTGAATAACCACTTTTGAAACACTCACAGTGACCAAAATTGCCATTTTCACAGAGTTTTGCTTACTCAAAAGCTTCCATTTTGACGAATTTCAGGCACCAAAATGACTTTAAACACACTTATTTTAGTTGAAAAAGTCATAATTCATATCCAACAGTCATTTAGAGTCAAAAGATTAAAAGTTAAAATTTCATTCATGTTGACCATTTTGAGAAAGTTTGACAGGTCCGGAGTCATCGTTTTTTCAGATGATTGATTTTTTGGAGTGTACCAAAAATGATTCAAAATGTCAATTGGATCGTGCCTCATGTTGAATAACCACTTTTGAAACCCTCACAGTGACCAAAATTGCCATTTTTACAGAGCTTTGCTTACTCAAAAGCTTCCATTTTGACCAATTTCAGGCACCGAAATGACTTTAAACACACTTATTTTAGTTGAAAAAGTCATATTTCACATCCAACAGTCATTTAGATTCAAAAGATTAAATGTTAAAATTTCATCCTTATTGACCATTTTGGGAAAGTTCGACAGGTCCGGAGTCATCGTTTTTCATCATAAAATTGATTTTTTGGATTGTACCATAAATGATTCAAAATTCAATTGGATCGTGCCTCATGTTGAATAACCACTTTTGAAACCCTCACAGTGACCAAAATTGCCATTTTTACAGAGCTTTGCTTAATCAAAAGCTTCCATTTTGACCAATTTCAGGCATCAAAATGACTTTAAACACACTTATTTTAGTTGAAAAAATGATATTTCACATCCAACAGTCATTTAGAGTCAAAAGATTAAATGTTAAAATTTCATCCATATTGACCATTTTGGGAAAGTTCGACAGGTCCGGAGTCATCGTTTTTCATTAGAGATGTGATTTTTTGGAGTGTACCAAAAATGATTCAAAATGTCAATTGGATCATGCCTCATGTTGAATAACCACTTTTGAAACCCTCACAGTGACCAAAATTGCCATTTTTTCAGAGCTTTGCTTACTCAAAAGCTTCCATTTCGACCAATTTCAGGCACCGAAATGACTTTAAACACACTTATTTTAGTTGAACAAGTCATAATACACATCCAACAGTCATTTAGAGTTAAAAGATTAAATGTTAAAATTTCATCCATGTTGACCATTTTGGGAAAGTTCGACAGGTCCGGAGTCATCGTTTTTCATCAGAAAATGTAATTTTTTGGACTGTACCAAATATGATTCAAAATGTCAATTGGATTGTGACTCATGTGAATAACCGCTTTTGAAAACCTCACAGTGACCAAAATTGCCATTTTTACAGAGCTTTGCTTACTCAAAACTTCCATTTTTACCAATTTCAGGCACCGAAATGACTTTAAACACACTTATTTTAGTTGAAAAAGTCATATTTCACATCCAACAGTCATTTAGAGTCAAAAGATTAAATGTTAAAATGTCATCCTTATTGACCATTTTGGGAAAGTTCGACAGGTCCGGAGTCATCGTTTTTCATCATAAAATTGATTTTTTGGATTGTACCAAAAATGATTCAAAATTCAATTGGATCGTGCCTCATGTTGAATAACCACTTTTGAAACCCTCACAGTGACCAAAATTGCCATTTTTACAGAGCTTTGCTTAATCAAAAGCTTCCATTTTGACCAATTTCAGGCATCAAAATGACTTTAAACACACTTATTTTAGTTGAAAAAATGATATTTCACATCCAACAGTCATTTAGAGTCAAAAGATTAAATGTTAAAATTTGATCCATATTGACCATTTTGGGAAAGTTCGACAGGTCCGGAGTCATCGTTTTTCATTAGAGATGTGATTTTTTGGAGTGTACCAAAAATGATTCAAAATGTCAATTGGATCATGCCTCATGTTGAATAACCGCTTTTGAAACCCTCTCAGTGACCAAAATTGCCATTTTTACAGAGCTTTGCTTACTCAAAAGCTTCCATTTTGACCAATTTCAGGCACCAAAATGACTTTAAACACACTTATTTTAGTTGAAAAAGTCATAATTCACATCCAACAGTCATTTAGAGTCAAAAGATTAAAAGTTGAAATTTCATCCATGTTGACCATTTTGGGAAAGTTTGACAGGTCCGGAGTCATCGTTTTTTCAGATAATTGATTTTTTGGAGTGTACCAAAAATGATTCAAAATGTCAATTGGATCGTGCCTCGTGTTGAATAACCGCTTTTGAAACCCTCTCAGTGACCAAAATTGCCATTTTTACAGAGCTTTGCTTACTCAAAAGCTTCCATTTTGACCAATTTCAGGCACCAAAATGACTTTAAACACACTTATTTTAGTTGAAAAAGTCATAATTCACATCCAACAGTCATTTAGAGTCAAAAGATTAAAAGTTGAAATTTCATCCATGTTGACCATTTTGGGAAAGTTTGACAGGTCCGGAGTCATCGTTTTTTCAGATAATTGATTTTTTGGAGTGTACCAAAAATGATTCAAAATGTCAATTGGATCGTGCCTCGTGTTGAATAACCGCTTTTGAAACCCTCACAGTGACCAAAATTGCCATTTTTACAGAGCTTTGCTTACTCAAAAGCTTCCATTTTGACCAATTTCAGGCACCAAAATGACTTTAAACACACTTATTTCAGTTGAACAAGTCATAATTCACATCCAACAGTCAATTAGAGTCAAAAGATTAAAAGTTAAAATTTCATCCATGTTGACCATTTTGGGAAAGTTCGACAGGTCCGGAGTCATCGTTTTTCATCAGAAAATTGATTTTTTGGAGTGTACCAAATGATTCAAAATGTCAATTGGATCGAGCCTCATGTTGAATAACCACTTTTGAAACACTCACAGTGACCAAAATTGCCATTTTCACAGAGTTTTGCTTGCTCAAAAGCTTTCATTTTGACCAATTTCAGGCACCAAAATGACTTTAAACACACTTATTTTAGTTGAAAAAGTCATAATTCACATCCAACAGTCATTTAGAGTCAAAAGATTAAAAGTTAAAATTTCATCCATGTTGACCATTTTGGGAAAGTTTGACAGGTCCGGAGTCATCGTTTTTTCAGATAATTGTTTTTTTGGAGTGTACCAAAAATGATTAAAAATGTCAATTGGATCGTGCCTCATGTTGAATAACCGCTTTTGAAACCCTCACAGTGACCAAAATTGCCATTTTTACAGAGCTTTGCTTACTCAAAAGCTTCCATTTTGACCAATTTCAGGCACCAAAATGACTTTAAACACACTTATTTCAGTTGAACAAGTCATAATTCACATCCAACAGTCATTTAGAGTCAAAAGATTAAAAGTTAAAATTTCATCCATGTTGACCATTTTGGGAAAGTTCGACAGGTCCGGAGTCATCGTTTTTCATCAGAAAATTGATTTTTTGGAGTGTACCAAAAATGATTCAAAATGTCAATTGGATCGTGCCTCATGTTGAATAACCACTTTTGAAACCCTCACAGTGACCAAAATTACCATTTTTACAGAGCTTTGCTTACTCAAAAGCTTCTATTTGGACCAATTTCAGGCACCGAAATGACTTTAAACACACTTATTTTAGTTGAAAAAGTCATATTTCACATCCAACAGTCATTTAGAGTCAAAAGATTAAATGTTAAAATTTCATCCTTATTGACCATTTTGGGAAAGTTCGACAGGTCCGGAGTCATCGTTTTTCATCATAAAATTGATTTTTTGGATTGTACCATAAATGATTCAAAATTCAATTGGATTGTGCCTCATGTTGAATAACCACTTTTGAAACCCTCACAGTGACCAAAATTGCCATTTTTACAGAGCTTTGCTTAATCAAAAGCTTCCATTTTGACCAATTTCAGGCATCAAAATGACTTTAAACACACTTATTTTAGTTGAAAAAATGATATTTCACATCCAACAGTCATTTAGAGTCAAAAGATTAAATGTTAAAATTTCATCCATATTGACCATTTTGGGAAAGTTCGACAGGTCCGGAGTCATCGTTTTTCATTAGAGATGTGATTTTTTGGAGTGTACCAAAAATGATTCAAAATGTCAATTGGATCATGCCTCATGTTGAATAACCACTTTTGAAACCCTCACAGTGACCAAAATTGCCATTTTTTCAGAGCTTTGCTTACTCAAAAGCTTCCATTTCGACCAATTTCAGGCACCGAAATGACTTTAAACACACTTATTTTAGTTGAACAAGTCATAATACACATCCAACAGTCATTTAGAGTTAAAAGATTAAATGTTAAAATTTCATCCATGTTGACCATTTTGGGAAAGTTCGACAGGTCCGGAGTCATCGTTTTTCATCAGAAAATGTAATTTTTTGGACTGTACCAAATATGATTCAAAATGTAAATTGGATTGTGACTCATGTGAATAACCGCTTTTGAAAGCCTCACAGTGACCAAAATTGCCATTTTTACAGAGCTTTGCTTACTCAAAACTTCCATTTTGACCAATTTCAGGCACCGAAATGACTTTAAACACACTTATTTTAGTTGAAAAAGTCATATTTCACATCCAACAGTCATTTAGAGTCAAAAGATTAAATGTTAAAATTTCATCCTTATTGACCATTTTGGGAAAGTTCGACAGGTCCGGAGTCATCGTTTTTCATCATAAAATTGATTTTTTGGATTGTACCAAAAATGATTCAAAATGTCAATTGGATCGTGCCTCATGTTGAATAACCGCTTTTGAAACCCTCACAGTGACCAAAATTGAAATTTTTACAGAGCTTTGCTTACTCAAAAGCTTCCATTTTGACCGATTTCAGGCACCAAAATGACTTTAAACACACTTATTTCAGTTGAACAAGTCATAATTCACATCCAACAGTCATTTAGAGTCAAAAGATTAAATGTTAAAATTTCATCCATATTGACCATTTTGGGAAAGTTCGACAGGTCCGGAGTCATCGTTTTTCATTAGAGATGTGATTTTTTGGAGTGTACCAAAAATGATTCAAAATGTCAATTGGATCATGCCTCATGTTGAATAACCGCTTTTGAAACCCTCACAGTGACCAAAATTGCCATTTTTACAGAGCTTTGCTTACTCAAAAGCTTCCATTTCGACCAATTTCAGGCACCGAAATGACTTTAAACACACTTATTTTAGTTGAACAAGTCATATTTCACATCCAACAGTCATTTAGAGTCAAAAGATTAAATGTTAAAATTTCATCCATATTGACCATTTTGGGAAAGTTCGACAGGTCCGGAGTCATCGTTTTTCATGAGAAAATTGATTTTTTGGAGTGTACCAAAAATGATTCAAAATGTCAATGGATCGTGCCTCATGTTGAATAACCACTTTTGAAACCCTCAAAGTGACCAAAATTGCCATTTATACAGAGTTTTGCCTATGCAAAAGCTTCCATTTTGACCAATTTCAGGCACAGAAATGACTTTAAACACACTTATTTTAGTTGAAAAAGTCATATTTCAAATCCAACAGTCATTTAGAGTCAAAAGATTAAATGTTAAAATTTCATCCCTATTGGCCATTTTGGGAAAGTTCGACAGGTCCGGAGTCATCGTTTTTCATCAGAAAATTGATTTTTTTGGAGTGTACCAAAAATGATTCAAAATGTCAATTGGATCGAGCCTCATGTTAAATAACCACTTTTGAAACACTCACAGTGACCAAAATTGCCATTTTCACAGAGTTTTGCTTACTCAAAAGCTTCCATTTTGACGAATTTCAGGCACCAAAATGACTTTAAACACACTTATTTTAGTTGAAAAAGTCATAATTCATATCCAACAGTCATTTAGAGTCAAAAGATTAAAAGTTAAAATTTCATTCATGTTGACCATTTTGAGAAAGTTTGACAGGTCCGGAGTCATCGTTTTTTCAGATAATTGATTTTTTGGAGTGTACCAAAAATGATTCAAAATGTCAATTGGATCGTGCCTCATGTTGAATAACCACTTTTGAAACCCTCACAGTGACCAAAATTGCCATTTTTACAGAGCTTTGCTTACTCAAAAGCTTCCATTTTGACCAATTTCAGGCACCAAAATGACTTTAAACACACTTATTTTAGTTGAACAAGTCATAATTCACATCCAACAGTCATTTAGAGTCAAAAGATTAAAAGATAAAATTTCATCCATGTTGACCATTTTGGAAAAGTTCGACAGGTCCGGAGTCATCGTTTTTCATCAGAAAATTGATTTTTTGGTGTGTACCAAAAATGATTCAAAATGTCAATGTTGAATAACTCCTTTTGAAACCCTCAAAGTGAGCAAAATTGCCATTTATACAGAGTTTTGCTTACTCAAAAGCTTCCATTTTGACCAATTTCAGGCACCGAAATGACTTTAAACACACTTATTTTAGTTGAAAAAGTCATATTTCACATCCAACAGTCATTTAGGGTCAAAAGATTAAATGTTAACATTTCATCCATATTGACCATTTTGGGAAAGTTCGACAGGGCCGGAGTCATCGTTTTTCATCGGAAAATTTTAGTTTTTGGACTGTACCAAATATGATTCAAAATGTCAATTGGATTGTGACTCATGTGAATAACCAATTTTGAAACCCTCAAAGTGACCAAAATTGCCAGTTTTACAGAGCTTTGTTTACTCAAAAGCTTCCATTTTGACCAATTTCAGGCACCGAAATGACTTTAAACACACTTATTTTAGTTGAAAAAGTCATATTTCACATCCAACAGTCATTTAGAGTCAAAAGATTAAATGTTAAAATTTCATCCATATTGACCATTTTGGGAAAGTTCGACAGGTCCGGAGTCATCGTTTTTCATGAGAAAATTGATTTTTTGGAGTGTACCAAAAATGATTCAAAATGTCAATGGATCATGCCTCATGTTGAATAACCACTTTTGAAACCCTCAAAGTGACCAAAATTGCCATTTATACAGAGTTTTGCTTACTCAAAAGCTTCCATTTTGACCAATTTCAGGCACAGAAATGACTTTAAACACACTTATTTTAGTTGAAAAAATGATATTTCACATCCAACAGTCATTTAGAGTCAAAAGATTAAAAGTTAAAATTTCATCCATATTGACCATTTTGGGAAAGTTCGACAGGTCCGGAGTCATCGTTTTTCATGAGAGATGTGATTTTTTGGAGTGTACCAAAAATGATTCAAAATGTCAATTGGATCGAGCCTCATGTTGAATAACCACTTTTGAAACACTCACAGTGACCAAAATTGCCATTTTCACAGAGTTTTGCTTACTCAAAAGCTTCCATTTTGACGAATTTCAGGCACCAAAATGACTTTAAACACACTTATTTTAGTTGAAAAAGTCATAATTCATATCCAACAGTCATTTAGAGTCAAAAGATTAAAAGTTAAAATTTCATTCATGTTGACCATTTTGAGAAAGTTTGACATGTCCGGAGTCATCGTTTTTTCAGATGATTGATTTTTTGGAGTGTACCAAAAATGATTCAAAATGTCAATTGGATCGTGCCTCATGTTGAATAACCACTTTTGAAACCCTCACAGTGACCAAAATTGCCATTTTTACAGAGCTTTGCTTACTCAAAAGCTTCCATTTTGACCAATTTCAGGCACCGAAATGACTTTAAACACACTTATTTTAGTTGAAAAAGTCATATTTCACATCCAACAGTCATTTAGATTCAAAAGATTAAATGTTAAAATTTCATCCTTATTGACCATTTTGGGAAAGTTCGACAGGTCCGGAGTCATCGTTTTTCATCATAAAATTGATTTTTTGGATTGTACCATAAATGATTCAAAATTCAATTGGATCGTGCCTCATGTTGAATAACCACTTTTGAAACCCTCACAGTGACCAAAATTGCCATTTTTACAGAGCTTTGCTTAATCAAAAGCTTCCATTTTGACCAATTTCAGGCATCAAAATGACTTTAAACACACTTATTTTAGTTGAAAAAATGATATTTCACATCCAACAGTCATTTAGAGTCAAAAGATTAAATGTTAAAATTTCATCCATATTGACCATTTTGGGAAAGTTCGACAGGTCCGGAGTCATCGTTTTTCATTAGAGATGTGATTTTTTGGAGTGTACCAAAAATGATTCAAAATGTCAATTGGATCATGCCTCATGTTGAATAACCACTTTTGAAACCCTCACAGTGACCAAAATTGCCATTTTTTTAGAGCTTTGCTTACTCAAAAGCTTCCATTTCGACCAATTTCAGGCACCGAAATGACTTTAAACACACTTATTTTAGTTGAACAAGTCATAATACACATCCAACAGTCATTTAGAGTTAAAAGATTAAATGTTAAAATTTCATCCATGTTGACCATTTTGGGAAAGTTCGACAGGTCCGGAGTCATCGTTTTTCATCAGAAAATGTAATTTTTTGGACTGTACCAAATATGATTCAAAATGTCAATTGGATTGTGACTCATGTGAATAACCGCTTTTGAAAACCTCACAGTGACCAAAATTGCCATTTTTACAGAGCTTTGCTTACTCAAAACTTCCATTTTGACCAATTTCAGGCACCGAAATGACTTTAAACACACTTATTTTAGTTGAAAAAGTCATATTTCACATCCAACAGTCATTTAGAGTCAAAAGATTAAATGTTAAAATGTCATCCTTATTGACCATTTTGGGAAAGTTCGACAGGTCCGGAGTCATCGTTTTTCATCATAAAATTGATTTTTTGGATTGTACCAAAAATGATTCAAAATTCAATTGGATCGTGCCTCATGTTGAATAACCACTTTTGAAACCCTCACAGTGACCAAAATTGCCATTTTTACAGAGCTTTGCTTAATCAAAAGCTTCCATTTTGACCAATTTCAGGCATCAAAATGACTTTAAACACACTTATTTTAGTTGAAAAAATGATATTTCACATCCAACAGTCATTTAGAGTCAAAAGATTAAATGTTAAAATTTGATCCATATTGACCATTTTGGGAAAGTTCGACAGGTCCGGAGTCATCGTTTTTCATTAGAGATGTGATTTTTTGGAGTGTACCAAAAATGATTCAAAATGTCAATTGGATCATGCTTCATGTTGAATAACCGCTTTTGAAACCCTCTCAGTGACCAAAATTGCCATTTTTACAGAGCTTTGCTTACTCAAAAGCTTCCATTTCGACCAATTTCAGGCACCGAAATGACTTTAAACACACTTATTTTAGTTGAACAAGTCATAATACACATCCAACAGTCATTTAGAGTCAAAAGATTAAATGTTAAAATTTCATCCATATTGACCATTTTGGGAAAGTTCGACAGGTCCGGAGTCATCGTTTTTCATCAGAAAATTGATTTTTTGGAGTGTACCAAAATGATTCAAAATGTCAATTGGATCGAGCCTCATGTTGAATAACCACTTTTGAAACACTCACAGTGACCAAAATTGCCATTTTTACAGAGTTTTGCTTACTCAAAAGCTTCCATTTTGACCAATTTCAGGCACCAAAATGACTTTAAACACACTTATTTTAGTTGAAAAAGTCATAATTCACATCCAACAGTCATTTAGAGTCAAAAGATTAAAAGTTAAAATGTCATCCATGTTGACCATTTTGGGAAAGTTTGACAGGTCCGGAGTCATCGTTTTTTCAGATAATTGATTTTTTGGAGTGTACCAAAAATGATTCAAAATGTCAATTGGATCGTGCCTCATGTTGAATAACCGCTTTTGAAACCCTCACAGTGACCAAAATTGCCATTTTTACAGAGCTTTGCTTACTCAAAAGCTTCCATTTTGACCAATTTCAGGCACCAAAATGACTTTAAACACACTTATTTCAGTTGAACAAGTCATAATTCACATCCAACAGTCATTTAGAGTCAAAAGATTAAAAGTTAAAATTTCATCCATGTTGACCATTTTGGGAAAGTTCGACAGGTCCGGAGTCATCGTTTTTCATCAGAAAATTGATTTTTTGGAGTGTACCAAAATGATTCAAAATGTCAATTGGATCGAGCCTCATGTTGAATAACCACTTTTGAAACACTCACAGTGACCAAAATTGCCATTTTCACAGAGTTTTGCTTGCTCAAAAGCTTTCATTTTGACCAATTTCAGGCACCAAAATGACTTTAAACACACTTATTTTAGTTGAAAAAGTCATAATTCACATCCAACAGTCATTTAGAGTCAAAAGATTAAAAGTTAAAATTTCATCCATGTTGACCATTTTGGGAAAGTTTGAAAGGTCCGGAGTCATCGTTTTTTCAGATAATTGATTTTTTGGAGTGTACCAAAAATGATTAAAAATGTCAATTGGATCGTGCCTCATGTTGAATAACCGCTTTTGAAACCCTCACAGTGACCAAAATTGCCATTTTTACAGAGCTTTGCTTACTCAAAAGCTTCCATTTTTACCAATTTCAGGCACCAAAATGACTTTAAACACACTTATTTCAGTTGAACAAGTCATAATTCACATCCAACAGTCATTTAGAGTCAAAAGATTAAAAGTTAAAATTTCATCCATGTTGACCATTTTGGGAAAGTTCGACAGGTCCGGAGTCATCGTTTTTCATCAGAAAATTGATTTTTTGGAGTGTACCAAAAATGATTCAAAATGTCAATTGGATCGTGCCTCATGTTGAATAACCACTTTTGAAACCCTCACAGTGACCAAAATTACCATTTTTACAGAGCTTTGCTTACTCAAAAGCTTCTATTTGGACCAATTTCAGGCACCAAAATGACTTTAAACACACTTATTTTAGTTGAAAAAGTCATATTTCACATCCAACAGTCATTTAGAGTCAAAAGATTATGGGGCCGATTAGGATGGCGGACGGACTTGCGTCCGTCCGCCACCCTTGAGGAGGAGGGAACGTCCGCAGGGGCTGCGGCGTTCCCTCCGTGCTGATTAGGATGTGACCGCCAGGGTGGCGGTCACATCCTCTATATTTAACATTGCGGCGGGTGCAGCTTCAAGCTGCACCCGCCGCAATGTTAAAAAAGCATGTTTTACATTTACATGCACAAAGCGGCCGGCACCGCACGGTGCCTGCTGCTTTGTGCACGCAAATGCAGGGGGGTACCATAGGTACCCCCCATGTGCACCCCCCACCCCCCATTCACCCAGGGGGCCCGCAACGGGCCCCCAAAGTGAATGTCCGTATGCTTTTCCATGGCGGAAAAGCCGCCGTGGAAAAGCATGTATTTACGAACATCCTAATATGGCGGACGGTGTCTCATAGACACCGCCTGCCATGTTATAGCTTTTCCGCCACGGTCGGAAGCCGACCGCGGCGGAAAAGCGGCGGACGGAATTCCAGACCCACCAGCCATCCTAATTTGGCGGTGGGTCTTTGGAGGCTCCGCAGCGGTTTTTCCGCATCCTCCAGGCCGGCGGACACTTCCGCCGGCCCGGAGGATGCGGAAAAACCGCCATCCTAATCGGCCCCTAAATGTTAAAATTTCATCCTTATTGACCATTTTGGGAAAGTTCGACAGGTCCGGAGTCATCGTTTTTCATCATAAAATTGATTTTTTGGATTGTACCATAAATGATTCAAAATTCAATTGGATCGTGCCTCATGTTGAATAACCACTTTTGAAACCCTCACAGTGACCAAAATTGCCATTTTTACAGAGCTTTGCTTAATCAAAAGCTTCCATTTTGACCAATTTCAGGCATCAAAATGACTTTAAACACACTTATTTTAGTTGAAAAAATGATATTTCACATCCAACAGTCATTTAGAGTCAAAAGATTAAATGTTAAAATTTCATCCATATTGACCATTTTGGGAAAGTTCGACAGGTCCGGAGTCATCGTTTTTCATTAGAGATGTGATTTTTTGGAGTGTACCAAAAATGATTCAAAATGTCAATTGGATCATGCCTCATGTTGAATAACCACTTTTGAGACCCTCACAGTGACCAAAATTGCCATTTTTTCAGAGCTTTGCTTACTCAAAAGCTTCCATTTCGACCAATTTCAGGCACCGAAATGACTTTAAACACACTTATTTTAGTTGAACAAGTCATAATACACATCCAACAGTCATTTAGAGTTAAAAGATTAAATGTTAAAATTTCATCCATGTTGACCATTTTGGGAAAGTTCGACAGGTCCGGAGTCATCGTTTTTCATCAGAAAATGTAATTTTTTGGACTGTACCAAATATGATTCAAAATGTCAATTGGATTGTGACTCATGTGAATAACCGCTTTTGAAAACCTCACAGTGACCAAAATTGCCATTTTTACAGAGCTGTGCTTACTCAAAACTTCCATTTTGACCAATTTCAGGCACCGAAATGACTTTAAACACACTTATTTTAGTTGAAAAAGTCATATTTCACATCCAACAGTCATTTAGAGTCAAAAGATTAAATGTTAAAATTTCATCCTTATTGACCCTTTTGGGAAAGTTCGACAGGTCCGGAGTCATCGTTTTTCATTAGAGATGTGATTTTTTGGAGTGTACCAAAAATGATTCAAAATGTCAATTGGATCATGCCTCATGTTGAATAACCGCTTTTGAAACCCTCACAGTGACCAAAATTGCCATTTTTACAGAGCTTTGCTTACTCAAAAGCTTCCATTTCGACCAATTTCAGGCACCGAAATGACTTTAAACACACTTATTTTAGTTGAACAAGTCATATTTCACATCCAACAGTCATTTAGAGTCAAAAGATTAAATGTTAAAATTTCATCCATATTGACCATTTTGGGAAAGTTCGACAGGTCCGGAGTCATCGTTTTTCATGAGAAAATTGATTTTTTGGAGTGTACCAAAAATGATTCAAAATGTCAATGGATCGTGCCTCATGTTGAATAACCACTTTTGAAACCCTCAAAGTGACCAAAATTGCCATTTATACAGAGTTTTGCTTATGCAAAAGCTTCCATTTTGACCAATTTCAGGCACAGAAATGACTTTAAACACACTTATTTTAGTTGAAAAAGTCATATTTCAAATCCAACAGTCATTTAGAGTCAAAAGATTAAATGTTAAAATTTCATCCCTATTGGCCATTTTGGGAAAGTTCGACAGGTCCGGAGTCATCGTTTTTCATCAGAAAATTGATTTTTTTGGAGTGTACCAAAAATGATTCAAAATGTCAATTGGATCGAGCCTCATGTTGAATAACCACTTTTGAAACACTTACAGTGACCAAAATTGCCATTTTCACAGAGTTTTGCTTACTCAAAAGCTTCCATTTTGACGAATTTCAGGCACCAAAATGACTTTAAACACACTTATTTTAGTTGAAAAAGTCATAATTCATATCCAACAGTCATTTAGAGTCAAAAGATTAAAAGTTAAAATTTCATTCATGTTGACCATTTTGAGAAAGTTTGACAGGTCCGGAGTCATCGTTTTTTCAGATAATTGATTTTTTGGAGTGTACCAAAAATGATTCAAAATGTCAATTGGATCGTGCCTCATGTTGAATAACCACTTTTGAAACCCTCACAGTGACCAAAATTGCCATTTTTACAGAGCTTTGCTTACTCAAAAGCTTCCATTTTGACCAATTTCAGGCACCAAAATGACTTTAAACACACTTATTTTAGTTGAACAAGTCATAATTCACATCCAACAGTCATTTAGAGTCAAAAGATTAAAAGATTACATTTCATCCATGTTGACCATTTTGGAAAAGTTCGACAGGTCCGGAGTCATCGTTTTTCATCAGAAAATTGATTTTTTGGTGTGTACCAAAAATGATTCAAAATGTCAATGTTGAATAACTCCTTTTGAAACCCTCAAAGTGACCAAAATTGCCATTTATACAGAGTTTTGCTTACTCAAAAGCTTCCATTTTGACCAATTTCAGGCACCGAAATGACTTTAAACACACTTATTTTAGTTGAAAAAGTCATATTTCACATCCAACAGTCATTTAGGGTCAAAAGATTAAATGTTAACATTTCATCCATATTGACCATTTTGGGAAAGTTCGACAGGGCCGGAGTCATCGTTTTTCATCGGAAATTTTTAGTTTTTGGACTGTACCAAATATGATTCAAAATGTCAATTGGATTGTGACTCATGTGAATAACCAATTTTGAAACCCTCAAAGTGACCAAAATTGCCAGTTTTACAGAGCTTTGTTTACTCAAAAGCTTCCATTTTGACCAATTTCAGGCACCGAAATGACTTTAA
Organism: Lissotriton helveticus; assembly: GCF_964261635.1. Lineage (NCBI taxonomy): Eukaryota > Metazoa > Chordata > Amphibia > Caudata > Salamandridae > Lissotriton > Lissotriton helveticus. The sequence goes on from NC_136072.1 coordinate 342,526,590, forward strand.
ACACACTTATTTTAGTTGAAAAAGTCATATTTCACATCCAACAGTCATTTAGAGTCAAAAGATTAAATGTTAAAATTTCATCCATATTGACCATTTTGGGAAAGTTCGACAGGTCCGGAGTCATCGTTTTTCATGAGAAAATTTATTTTTTGGAGTGTACCAAAAATGATTCAAAATGTCAATGGATCGTGCCTCATGTTGAATAACCACTTTTGAAACCCTCAAAGTGACCAAAATTGCCATTTATACAGAGTTTTGCTTACTCAAAAGCTTCCATTTTGACCAATTTCAGGCACAGAAATGACTTTAAACACACTTATTTTAGTTGAAAAAATGATATTTCACATCCAACAGTCATTTAGAGTCAAAAGATTAAATGTTAAAATTTCATCCATATTGACCATTTTGGGAAAGTTCAACAGGTCCGGAGTCATCGTTTTTCATGAGAGATGTGATTTTTTGGAGTGTACCAAAAATGATTCAAAATGTCAATTGGATCATGCCTCATGTTGAATAACCGCTTTTGAAACCCTCACAGTGACCAAAATTGCCATTTTTACAGAGCTTTGCTTAATCAAAAGCTTCCATTTTGACCAATTTCAGGCATCAAAATGACTTTAAACACACTTATTTTAGTTGAAAAAATGATATTTCACATCCAACAGTCATTTAGAGTCAAAAGATTAAATGTTAAAATGTCATCCATATTGACCATTTTGGGAAAGTTCGACAGGTCCGGAGTCATCGTTTTTCATTAGAGATGTGATTTTTTGGAGTGTACCAAAAATGATTCAAAATGTCAATTGGATCATGCCTCATGTTGAATAACCGCTTTTGAAACCCTCACAGTGACAAAAATTGCCATTTTTACAGAGCTTTGCTTACTCAAAAGCTTCCATTTCGACCAATTTCAGGCACCGAAATGACTTTAAACACACTTATTTTAGTTGAACAAGTCATAATACACATCCAACAGTCATTTAGAGTTAAAAGATTAAAAGTTAAAATTTCATCCATGTTGACCATTTTGGGAAAGTTCGACAGGTCCCGGAGTCATCGTTTTTCATCAGAAAATTTAATTTTTTGGACTGTACCAAATATGATTCAAAATGTCAATTGGATTGTGACTCATGTGAATAACCGCTTTTGAAACCCTCACAGTGACCAAAATTGCCATTTTTACAGAGCTTTGCTTACTCAAAACTTCCATTTTGACCAGTTTCAGGCACCGAAATGACTTTAAAAACACTTATTTTTTTTTTAAAAAGTCATAATTTACATCCAACAGTCATTTAGAGTCAAAAGATTAAAAGTTTAAATTTCATCCATGGTGACCATTTTGGGAAAGTTCGACAGGTCAGGAGTCATCGTTTTTCATCAGAAAATTGATTTTTTGGAGTGTACCAAAAATGATTCAAAATGTCAATTGGATCGTGCCTCATGTTGAATAACCGCCTTTGAAACCCTCACAGGTACCAAAATTGCCATTTTTACAGAGCTTTGCTTACTCAAAAGCTTCCATTTTGACCAATTTCAGGCACCAAAATGACTTTAAACACACTTATTTCAGTTGAACAAGTCATAATTCACATCCAACAGTCATTTAGAGTCAAAAGATTAAAAGTTAAAATTTCATCCATGTGGACCATTTTGGGAAAGTTCGACAGGTTCGGAGTCATCGTTTTTCATCAGAAAATTGATTTTTTGGAGTGTACCAAAAATGATTCAAAATGTCAATTGGATCGTGCCTCATGTTGAATAACCACTTTTGAAACCCTCACAGTGACCAAAATTACCATTTTTACAGAGCTTTGCTTACTCAAAAGCTTCCATTTTGACCAATTTCAGGCACCAAAATGACTTTAAACGCACCTATTTTAGTTGAACACGTCATAATTCACATCCAACCGTCATTTAGAGTCAAAAGATTAAAAGTTAAAATTTCATCCATGGTGACCATTTTGGGAAAGTTCGACAGGTCCGGAGTCATCGTTTTTCATCAGAAAATTGATTTTTTGGAGTGTACTAAAAATGATTCAAAATGTCAATGGATCGTGCCTCTTGTTGAATAACCACTTTTGAAACCCTCAAAGTGACCAAAATTGCCATTTATACAGAGTTTTGCTTACTCAAAAGCTTCCATTTTGACCAATTTCAGGCACCGAAATGACTTTAAACACACTTATTTTAGTTGAAAAAGTCATATTTCACATCCAACAGTCATTTAGAGTCAAAAGATTAAATGTTAAAATTTCATCCATATTGACCATTTTGGGAAAGTTCGACAGGTCCGGAGTCATCGTTTTTCATGAGAAAATTGATTTTTTGGAGTGTACCAAAAATGATTCAAAATGTCAATGGATCGTGCCTCATGTTGAATAACCACTTTTGAAACCCTCAAAGTGACCAAAATTGCCATTTATACAGAGTTTTGCTTACTCAAAAGCTTCCATTTTGAACAATTTCAGGCACAGAAATGACTTTAAACACACTTATTTTAGTTGAAAAAGTCATATTTCACATCCAACAGTCATTTAGAGTCAAAAGATTAAATGTTAAAATTTCATCCATAGTGGCCATTTTGGGAAAGTTCGACAGGTCCGGAGTCATCGTTTTTCATCAGAAAATTGATTTTTTGGAGTGTACCAAAAATGATTCAAAATGTCAATTGGATCGTGCCTCATGTTGAATAACCACTTTTGAAACCCTCACAGTGACCAAAATTACCATTTTTACAGAGCTTTGCTTACTCAAAAGCTTCCATTTTGACCAATTTCAGGCACCGAAATTACTTTAAACACACTTATTTTTGTTGAAAAAGTCATAATTTACATCCAACAGTCATTTAGAGTCAAAAGATTAAAAGTTTAAATTTCATCCATGGTGACCATTTTGGGAAAGTTCGACAGGTCCGGAGTCATTGTTTTTCATCAGAAAATTGATTTTTTGGAGTGTACTAAAAATGATTCAAAATGTCAATGGATCGTGCCTCATGTTGAATAACCACTTTTGAAACCCTCAAAGTGACCAAAATTGGCATTTATACAGAGTTTTGCTTACTCAAAAGCTTCCATTTTGACCAATTTCAGGCACCGAAATGACTTTAAACACACTTATTTTAGTTGAAAAAGTCATATTTCACATCCAACAGTCATTTAGAGTCAAAAGATTGAATGTTAAAATTTCATCCTTATTGACCATTTTGGGAAAGTTCGACAGGTCCGGAGTCATCATTTTTCATCATAAAATTGATTTTTTGGACTGTACCAAAAATGATTCAAAATGTCAATTGGATCGTGCCTCATGTTGAATAACTACTTTTAAAACCCTCACAGTGACCAAAATTGCCATTTTTACAGAGCTTTGCTTAATCAAAAGCTTTAGGCACCAAAATGACTTTAAACAAACTTATTTTAGTTGAAAAAATGATATTTCACATCCAACATTCATTTAGAGTCAAAAGATTAAATGTTAAAATTTCATCCATATTGACCATTTTAGGAAAGTTCGACAGATCCGGAGTCATCGTTTTTCATTAGAGATGTGATTTTTTGGAGTGTACCAAAAATGATTCAAAATGTCAATTGGATCATGCCTCATGTTGAATAACCGCTTTTGAAACACTCACAGTGACCAAAATTGCCATTTTTACAGAGCTTTGCTTAATCAAAAGCTTCCATTTTCACCAATTTCAGGCATCAAAATGACTTTAAACACACTTATTTTAGTTGAAAAAATGATATTTCACATCCAACAGTCATTTAGAGTCAAAAGATTAAATGTTAAAATTTCATCCATATTGACCATTTTGGGAAAGTTCGACAGGTCCGGAGTCATCGTTTTTCATTAGAGATGTGATTTTTTGGAGTGTACCAAAAATTATTCAAAATGTCAATTGGATCATGCCTCATGTTGAATAACCGCTTTTGAAACCCTCACAGTGACCAAAATTGCCATTTTTTCAGAGCTTTGCTTACTCAAAAGCTTCCATTTCGACCAATTTCAGGCACTGAAATGACTTTAAACACACTTATTTTAGTTGAACAAGTCATAATACACATCCAACAGTCATTTAGAGTAAAAAGATTAAAAGTTAAAATTTCATCCATGTTGACCAATTTGGGAAAGTTCGACAGGTCCGGAGTCATCGTTTTTCATCAGAAAATTTAATTTTTTGGACTGTACCAAATATGATTCAAAATGTCAATTGGATTGTGACTCATGTGAATAACCGCTTTTGAAAACCTCACAGTGACCAAAATTGCCATTTTTACAGAGCTTTGCTTACTCAAAACTTCAATTTTGACCAATTTCAGGCACCGAAATGACTTTAAACACACTTATTTTTTTTTAAAAAGTCATAATTTACATCCAACAGTCATTTAGAGTCAAAAGATGAAAAGTTTAAATTTCATCCATGGTGACCATTTTGGGAAAGTTCGACAGGTCAGGAGTCATCGTTTTTCATCAGAAAATTGATTTTTTGGAGTGTACCAAAAATGATTCAAAATGTCAATGGACCATGCCTCATGTTGAATAACCACTTTTGAAACCCTCAAAGTGACCAAATTTGCCATTTATACAGAGTTTTGCTTAATCAAAAGCTTCCATTTTGACCAATTTCAGGCACAGTAATGACTTTAAACACACTTATTTTAGTTGAAAAAGTCATATTTCACATCCAACAGTCATTTAGAGTCAAAAGATTAAATGTTAAAATTTCATCCATATTGACCATTTTGGGAAAGTTCGACAGGTCCGGAGTCATCGTTTTTCATCAGAAAATTGATTTTTTGGAGTGTACCAAAAATGATTCAAAATGTCAATTGGATCGTGCCTCATGTTGAATAACCACCTTTGAAACCCTCACAGTGACCAAAATTGCCATTTTTACAGAGCTTTGCTTACTCAAAAGCTTCCATTTTGACCAATTTCAGGCACCAAAATGACTTTAAACACACTTATTTCAGTTGAACAAGTCATAATTCACATCCAACAGTCATTTAGAGTCAAAAGATTAAAAGTTAAAATTTCATCCATGTGGACCATTTTGGGAAAGTTCGACAGGTCCGGAGTCATTGTTTTTCATCAGAAAATTGATTTTTTGGAGTGTACTAAAAATGATTCAAAATGTCAATGGATCGTGCCTCATGTTGAATAACCACTTTTGAAACCCTCAAAGTGACCAAAATTGCCATTTATACAGAGTTTTGCTTACTCAAAAGCTTCCATTTTGACCAATTTCAGGCACCGAAATGACTTTAAACACACTTATTTTAGTTGAAAAAGTCATATTTCACATCCAACAGTCATTTAGAGTCAAAAGATTAAATGTTAAAATTTCATCCTTATTGACCATTTTGGGAAAGTTCGACAGGTCCGGAGTCATCGTTTTTCATTAGAGATGTGATTTTTTGGAGTGTACCAAAAATGATTCAAAATGTCAATTTGATCATGCCTCATGTTGAATAACCGCTTTTGAAACCCTCACAGTGACCAAAATTGCCATTTTTACAGAGCTTTGCTTACTCAAAAGCTTCCATTTCGACCAATTTCAGGCACCGAAATGACTTTAAACACACTTATTTTAGTTGAACAAGTCATAATACACATCCAACAGTCATTTAGAGTTAAAAGATTAAAAGTTAAAATTTCATCCATGTTGACCATTTTGGGAAAGTTCGACAGGTCCGGTGTCATCGTTTTTCATCAGAAAATTTAATTTTTTGGACTGTACCAAATATGATTCAAAATGTCAATTGGATTGTGACTCATGTGAATAACCGCTTTTGAAACCCTCACAGTGACCAAAATTGCCATTTTTACAGAGCTTTGCTTGCTCAAAACTTCCATTTTGACCAATTTCAGGCACCGAAATGACTTTAAACACACTTATTTTTTTTTTAAAAGTCATAATTTACATCCAATAGTCATTTAGAGTCAAAAGATTAAAAGTTTAAATTTCATCCATGGTGACCATTTTGGGAAAGTTCGACAGGTCAGGAGTCATCGTTTTTCATCAGAAAATTGATTTTTTGGAGTGTACCAAAAATGATTCAAAATGTCAATTGGATCGTGCCTCATGTTGAATAACCGCCTTTGAAACACTCACAGTGACCAAAATTGCCATTTTTACAGAGCTTTGCTTACTCAAAAGCTTCCATTTTGACCAATTTCAGGCACCAAAATGACTTTAAACACACTTATTTTTGTTGAAAAAGTCATAATTTACATCCAACAGTCATTTAGAGTCAAAAGATTAAAAGTTTAAATTTCATCCATGGTGACCATTTTGGGAAAGTTCGACAGGTCCGGAGTCATCGTTTTTCATCAGAAAATTGATTTTTTGGAGTGTACTAAAAATGATTCAAAATGTCAATGGATCGTGCCTCATGTTGAATAACCACTTTTGAAACCCTCAAAGTGACCAAAATTGCCATTTATACAGAGTTTTGCTTACTCAAAAGCTTCCATTTTGACCAATTTCAGGCACCGAAATGACTTTAAACACACTTATTTTAGTTGAAAAAGTCATATTTCACATCCAACAGTCATTTAGAGTCAAAAGATTAAATGTTAAAATTTCATCCTTATTGACCATTTTGGGAAAGTTCGACAGGTCCGGAGTCATCGTTTTTCATCATAAAATTGATTTTTTGGATTGTACCAAAAATGATTCAAAATTCAATTGGATCGTGCCTCTTGTTGAATAATCACTTTTGAAACCCTCACAGTGACCAAAATTGCCATTTTTACAGAGCTTTGCTTAATCAAAAGCTTCCATTTTGACCAATTTCAGGCATCAAAATGACTTTAAACACACTTATTTTAGTTGAAAAAATGATATTTCACATCCAACAGTCATTTAGAGTCAAAAGATTAAATGTTAAAATTTCATCCATATTGACCATTTTGGGAAAGTTCGACAGGTCCGGAGTCATCGTTTTTCATTAGAGATGTGATTTTTTGGAGTGTACCAAAATGATTCAAAATGTCAATTGGATCATGCCTCATGTTGAATAACCGCTTTTGAAACCCTCACAGTGACCAAAATTGCCATTTTTACAGAGCTTTGCTTACTCAAAAGCTTCCATTTCGACCAATTTCAGGCACCGAAATGACTTTAAACACACTTATTTTAGTTGAACAAGTCATATTTCACATCCAACAGTCATTTAGAGTCAAAAGATTAAATGTTAAAATTTCATCCATATTGACCATTTTGGGAAAGTTCGACAGGTCCGGAGTCATCGTTTTTCATGAGAAAATTGATTTTTTGGAGTGTACCAAAAATGATTCAAAATGTCAATGGATCGTGCCTCATGTTGAATAACCACTTTTGAAACCCTCAAAGTGACCAAAATTGCCATTTATACAGAGTTTTGCTTACTCAAAAGCTTCCATTTTGACCAATTTCAGGCACAGAAATGACTTTAAACACACTTATTTTAGTTGAAAAAATGATATTTCACATCCAACAGTCATTTAGAGTCAAAAGATTAAATGTTAAAATTTCATCCATATTGACCATTTTGGGAAAGTTCAACAGGTCCGGAGTCATCGTTTTTCATGAGAGATGTGATTTTTTGGAGTGTACCAAAAATGATTCAAAATGTCAATTGGATCATGCCTCATGTTGAATAACCGCTTTTGAAACCCTCACAGTGACCAAAATTGCCATTTTTACAGAGCTTTGCTTACTCAAAAGCTTCCATTTCGACCAATTTCAGGCACCGAAATGACTTTAACACACTTATTTTAGTTGAACAAGTCATAATACACATCCAACAGTCATTTAGAGTTAAAAGATTAAAAGTTAAAATTTCATCCATGTTGACCATTTTGGGAAAGTTCGACAGGTCCGGAGTCATCGTTTTTCATCAGAAAATTTAATTTTTTGGACTGTACCAAATATGATTCAAAATGTCAATTGGATTGTGACTCATGTGAATAACCGCTTTTGAAACCCTCACAGTGACCAAAATTGCCATTTTTACAGAGCTTTGCTTACTCAAAACTTCCATTTTGACCAGTTTCAGGCACCGAAATGACTTTAAACACACTTATTTTTTTTTTAAAAAGTCATAATTTACATCCAACAGTCATTTAGAGTCAAAAGATTAAAAGTTTAAATTTCATCCATGGTGACCATTTTGGGAAAGTTCGACAGGTCAGGAGTCATCGTTTTTCATCAGAAAATTTATTTTTTGGAGTGTACCAAAAATGATTCAAAATGTCAATTGGATCGTGCCTCATGTTGAATAACCGCCTTTGAAACCCTCACAGGTACCAAAATTGCCATTTTTACAGAGCTTTGCTTACTCAAAAGCTTCCATTTTGACCAATTTCAGGCACCAAAATGACTTTAAACACACTTATTTCAGTTGAACAAGTCATAATTCACATCCAACAGTCATTTAGAGTCAAAAGATTAAAAGTTAAAATTTCATCCATGTGGACCATTTTGGGAAAGTTCGACAGATTCGGAGTCATCGTTTTTCATCAGAAAATTGATTTTTTGGAGTGTACCAAAAATGATTCAAAATGTCAATTGGATCGTGCCTCATGTTGAATAACCACTTTTGAAACCCTCACAGTGACCAAAATTACCATTTTTACAGAGCTTTGCTTACTCAAAAGCTTCCATTTTGACCAATTTCAGGCACCAAAATGACTTTAAACGCACCTATTTTAGTTGAACACGTCATAATTCACATCCAACCGTCATTTAGAGTCAAAAGATTAAAAGTTAAAATTTCATCCATGGTGACCATTTTGGGAATGTTCGACAGGTCCGGAGTCATCGTTTTTCATCAGAAAATTGATTTTTTGGAGTGTACTAAAAATGATTCAAAATGTCAATGGATCGTGCCTCTTGTTGAATAACCACTTTTGAAACCCTCAAAGTGACCAAAATTGCCATTTATACAGAGTTTTGCTTACTCAAAAGCTTCCATTTTGACCAATTTCAGGCACCGAAATGACTTTAAACACACTTATTTTAGTTGAAAAAGTCATATTTCACATCCAACAGTCATTTAGAGTCAAAAGATTAAATGTTAAAATTTCATCCATATTGACCATTTTGGGAAAGTTCGACAGGTCCGGAGTCATCGTTTTTCATGAGAAAATTGATTTTTTGGAGTGTACCAAAAATGATTCAAAATGTCAATGGATCGTGCCTCATGTTGAATAACCACTTTTGAAACCCTCAAAGTGACCAAAATTGCCATTTATACAGAGTTTTGCTTACTCAAAAGCTTCCATTTTGACCAATTTCAGGCACCGAAATGACTTTAAACACACTTATTTTAGTTGAAAAAGTCATATTTCACATCCAACAGTCATTTAGAGTCAAAAGATTAAATGTTAAAATTTCATCCATAGTGGCCATTTTGGGAAAGTTCGACAGGTCCGGAGTCATCGTTTTTCATCAGAAAATTGATTTTTTGGAGTGTACCAAAAATGATTCAAAATGTCAATTGGATCGTGCCTCATGTTGAATAACCACTTTTGAAACCCTCACAGTGACCAAAATTACCATTTTTACAGAGCTTTGCTTACTCAAAAGCTTCCATTTTGACCAATTTCAGGCACCGAAATTACTTTAAACACACTTATTTTTGTTGAATAAGTCATAATTTACATCCAACAGTCATTTAGAGTCAAAAGATTAAAAGTTTAAATTTCATCCATGGTGACCATTTTGGGAAAGTTCGACAGGTCCGGAGTCATTGTTTTTCATCAGAAAATTGATTTTTTGGAGTGTACTAAAAATGATTCAAAATGTCAATGGATCGTGCCTCATGTTGAATAACCACTTTTGAAACCCTCAAAGTGACCAAAATTGGCATTTATACAGAGTTTTGCTTACTCAAAAGCTTCCATTTTGACCAATTTCAGGCACCGAAATGACTTTAAACACACTTATTTTAGTTGAAAAAGTCATATTTCACATCCAACAGTCATTTAGAGTCAAAAGATTGAATGTTAAAATTTCATCCTTATTGACCATTTTGGGAAAGTTCGACAGGTCCGGAGTCATCATTTTTCATCATAAAATTGATTTTTTGGACTGTACCAAAAATGATTCAAAATGTCAATTGGATCGTGCCTCATGTTGAATAACTACTTTTGAAACCCTCACAGTGACCAAAATTGCCATTTTTACAGAGCTTTGCTTAATCAAAAGCTTTAGGCACCAAAATGACTTTAAACACACTTATTTTAGTTGAAAAAATGATATTTCACATCCAACATTCATTTAGAGTCAAAAGATTAAATGTTAAAATTTCATCCATATTGACCATTTTAGGAAAGTTCGACAGATCCGGAGTCATCGTTTTTCATTAGAGATGTGATTTTTTGGAGTGTACCAAAAATGATTCAAAATGTCAATTGGATCATGCCTCATGTTGAATAACCGCTTTTGAAACACTCACAGTGACCAAAATTGCCATTTTCACAGAGCTTTGCTTAATCAAAAGCTTCCATTTTCACCAATTTCAGGCATCAAAATGACTTTAAACACACTTATTTTAGTTGAAAAAATGATATTTCACATCCAACAGTCATTTAGAGTCAAAAGATTAAATGTTAAAATTTCATCCATATTGACCATTTTGGGAAAGTTCGACAGGTCCGGAGTCATCGTTTTTCATTAGAGATGTGATTTTTTGGAGTGTACCAAAAATTATTCAAAATGTCAATTGGATCATGCCTCATGTTGAATAACCGCTTTTGAAACCCTCACAGTGACCAAAATTGCCATTTTTTCAGAGCTTTGCTTACTCAAAAGCTTCCATTTCGACCAATTTCAGGCACTGAAATGACTTTAAACACACTTATTTTAGTTGAACAAGTCATAATACACATCCAACAGTCATTTAGAGTAAAAAGATTAAAAGTTAAAATTTCATCCATGTTGACCAATTTGGGAAAGTTCGACAGGTCCGGAGTCATCGTTTTTCATCAGAAAATTTAATTTTTTGGACTGTACCAAATATGATTCAAAATGTCAATTGGATTGTGACTCATGTGAATAACCGCTTTTGAAAACCTCACAGTGACCAAAATTGCCATTTTTACAGAGCTTTGCTTACTCAAAACTTCCATTTTGACCAATTTCAGGCACCGAAATGACTTTAAACACACTTATTTTTTTAAAAAAAGTCATAATTTACATCCAACAGTCATTTAGAGTCAAAAGATGAAAAGTTTAAATTTCATCCATGGTGACCATTTTGGGAAAGTTCGACAGGTCAGGAGTCATCGTTTTTCATCAGAAAATTGATTTTTTGGAGTGTACCAAAAATGATTCAAAATGTCAATGGACCATGCCTCATGTTGAATAACCACTTTTGAAACCCTCAAAGTGACCAAATTTGCCATTTATACAGAGTTTTGCTTAATCAAAAGCTTCCATTTTGACCAATTTCAGGCACAGTAATGACTTTAAACACACTTATTTTAGTTGAAAAAGTCATATTTCACATCCAACAGTCATTTAGAGTCAAAAGATTAAATGTTAAAATTTCATCCATATTGACCATTTTGGGAAAGTTCGACAGGTCCGGAGTCATCGTTTTTCATCTGAAAATTGATTTTTTGGAGTGTACCAAAAATGATTCAAAATGTCAATTGGATCGTGCCTCATGTTGAATAACCACCTTTGAAACCCTCACAGTGACCAAAATTGCCATTTTTACAGAGCTTTGCTTACTCAAAAGCTTCCATTTTGACCAATTTCAGGCACCAAAATGACTTTAAACACACTTATTTCAGTTGAACAAGTCATAATTCACATCCAACAGTCATTTAGAGTCAAAAGATTAAAAGTTAAAATTTCATCCATGTGGACCATTTTGGGAAAGTTCGACAGGTCCGGAGTCATCGTTTTTCATCAGAAAATTGATTTTTTGGAGTGTACCAAAAATGATTCAAAATGTCAATTGGATCGTGCCTCATGTTGAATAACCACTTTTGAAACCCTCACAGTGACCAAAATTACCATTTTTACAGAGCTTTGCTTACTCAAAAGCTTCCATTTTGACCAATTTCAGGCACCGAAATTACTTTAAACACACTTATTTTTGTTGAAAAAGTCATAATTTACATCCAACAGTCATTTAGAGTCAAAAGATTAAAAGTTTAAATTTCATCCATGGTGACCATTTTGGGAAAGTTCGACATGTCCGGAGTCATTGTTTTTCATCAGAAAATTGATTTTTTGGAGTGTACTAAAAATGATTCAAAATGTCAATGGATCGTGCCTCATGTTGAATAACCACTTTTGAAACCCTCAAAGTGACCAAAATTGCCATTTATACAGAGTTTTGCTTACTCAAAAGCTTCCATTTTGACCAATTTCAGGCACCGAAATGACTTTAAACACACTTATTTTAGTTGAAAAAGTCATATTTCACATCCAACAGTCATTTAGAGTCAAAAGATTAAATGTTAAAATTTCATCCTTATTGACCATTTTGGGAAAGTTCGACAGGTCCGGAGTCATCGTTTTTCATTAGAGATGTGATTTTTTGGAGTGTACCAAAAATGATTCAAAATGTCAATTTGATCATGCCTCATGTTGAATAACCGCTTTTGAAACCCTCACAGTGACCAAAATTGCCATTTTTACAGAGCTTTGCTTACTCAAAAGCTTCCATTTCGACCAATTTCAGGCACCGAAATGACTTTAAACACACTTATTTTAGTTGAACAAGTCATAATACACATCCAACAGTCATTTAGAGTTAAAAGATTAAAAGTTAAAATTTCATCCATGTTGACCATTTTGGGAAAGTTCGACAGGTCCGGTGTCATCGTTTTTCATCAGAAAATTTAATTTTTTGGACTGTACCAAATATGATTCAAAATGTCAATTGGATTGTGACTCATGTGAATAACCGCTTTTGAAACCCTCACAGTGACCAAAATTGCCATTTTTACAGAGCTTTGCTTGCTCAAAACTTCCATTTTGACCAATTTCAGGCACCGAAATGACTTTAAACACACTTATTTTTTTTTTAAAAGTCATAATTTACATCCAATAGTCATTTAGAGTCAAAAGATTAAAAGTTTAAATTTCATCCATGGTGACCATTTTGGGAAAGTTCGACAGGTCAGGAGTCATCGTTTTTCATCAGAAAATTGATTTTTTGGAGTGTACCAAAAATGATTCAAAATGTCAATTGGATCGTGCCTCATGTTGAATAACCGCCTTTGAAACACTCACAGTGACCAAAATTGCCATTTTTACAGAGCTTTGCTTACTCAAAAGCTTCCATTTTGACCAATTTCAGGCACCAAAATGACTTTAAACACACTTATTTTTGTTGAAAAAGTCATAATTTACATCCAACAGTCATTTAGAGTCAAAAGATTAAAAGTTTAAATTTCATCCATGGTGACCATTTTGGGAAAGTTCGACAGGTCCGGAGTCATCGTTTTTCATCAGAAAATTGATTTTTTGGAGTGTACCAAAAATGATTCAAAATGTCAATTGGATCGTGCCTCATGTTGAATAACCGCCTTTGAAACCCTCACAGGTACCAAAATTGCCATTTTTACAGAGCTTTGCTTACTCAAAAGCTTCCATTTTGACCAATTTCAGGCACCAAAATGACTTTAAACACACTTATTTCAGTTGAACAAGTCATAATTCACATCCAACAGTCATTTAGAGTCAAAAGATTAAAAGTTAAAATTTCATCCATGTGGACCATTTTGGGAAAGTTCGACAGGTTCGGAGTCATCGTTTTTCATCAGAAAATTGATTTTTTGGAGTGTACCAAAAATGATTCAAAATGTCAATTGGATCGTGCCTCATGTTGAATAACCACTTTTGAAACCCTCACAGTGACCAAAATTACCATTTTTACAGAGCTTTGCTTACTCAAAAGCTTCCATTTTGACCAATTTCAGGCACCAAAATGACTTTAAACGCACCTATTTTAGTTGAACACGTCATAATTCACATCCAACCGTCATTTAGAGTCAAAAGATTAAAAGTTAAAATTTCATCCATGGTGACCATTTTGGGAATGTTCGACAGGTCCGGAGTCATCGTTTTTCATCAGAAAATTGATTTTTTGGAGTGTACTAAAAATGATTCAAAATGTCAATGGATCGTGCCTCTTGTTGAATAACCACTTTTGAAACCCTCAAAGTGACCAAAATTGCCATTTATACAGAGTTTTGCTTACTCAAAAGCTTCCATTTTGACCAATTTCAGGCACCGAAATGACTTTAAACACACTTATTTTAGTTGAAAAAGTCATATTTCACATCCAACAGTCATTTAGAGTCAAAAGATTAAATGTTAAAATTTCATCCATATTGACCATTTTGGGAAAGTTCGACAGGTCCGGAGTCATCGTTTTTCATGAGAAAATTGATTTTTTGGAGTGTACCAAAAATGATTCAAAATGTCAATGGATCGTGCCTCATGTTGAATAACCACTTTTGAAACCCTCAAAGTGACCAAAATTGCCATTTATACAGAGTTTTGCTTACTCAAAAGCTTCCATTTTGAACAATTTCAGGCACAGAAATGACTTTAAACACACTTATTTTAGTTGAAAAAGTCATATTTCACATCCAACAGTCATTTAGAGTCAAAAGATTAAATGTTAAAATTTCATCCATAGTGGCCATTTTGGGAAAGTTCGACAGGTCCGGAGTCATCGTTTTTCATCAGAAAATTGATTTTTTGGAGTGTACCAAAAATGATTCAAAATGTCAATTGGATCGTGCCTCATGTTGAATAACCACTTTTGAAACCCTCACAGTGACCAAAATTACCATTTTTACAGAGCTTTGCTTACTCAAAAGCTTCCATTTTGACCAATTTCAGGCACCGAAATTACTTTAAACACACTTATTTTTGTTGAAAAAGTCATAATTTACATCCAACAGTCATTTAGAGTCAAAAGATTAAAAGTTTAAATTTCATCCATGGTGACCATTTTGGGAAAGTTCGACAGGTCCGGAGTCATTGTTTTTCATCAGAAAATTGATTTTTTGGAGTGTACTAAAAATGATTCAAAATGTCAATGGATCGTGCCTCATGTTGAATAACCACTTTTGAAACCCTCAAAGTGACCAAAATTGGCATTTATACAGAGTTTTGCTTACTCAAAAGCTTCCATTTTGACCAATTTCAGGCACAGAAATGACTTTAAACACACTTATTTTAGTTGAAAAAATGATATTTCACATCCAACAGTCATTTAGAGTCAAAAGATTAAATGTTAAAATTTCATCCATATTGACCATTTTGGGAAAGTTCGACAGGTCCGGAGTCATCGTTTTTCATGAGAGATGTGATTTTTTGGAGTTTACCAAAAATGATTCAAAATGTCAATTGGATCATGCCTCATGTTGAATAACCGCTTTTGAAACCCTCACAGTGACCAAAATTGCCATTTTTACAGAGCTTTGCTTACTCAAAAGCTTCCATTTCGACCAATTTCAGGCACCGAAATGACTTTAACACACTTATTTTAGTTGAACAAGTCATAATACACATCCAACAGTCATTTAGAGTTAAAAGATTAAAAGTTAAAATTTCATCCATGTTGACCATTTTGGGAAAGTTCGACAGGTCCGGAGTCATCGTTTTTCATCAGAAAATTTAATTTTTTGGACTGTACCAAATATGATTCAAAATGTCAATTGGATTGTGACTCATGTGAATAACCGCTTTTGAAACCCTCACAGTGACCAAAATTGCCATTTTTACAGAGCTTTGCTTACTCAAAACTTCCATTTTGACCAGTTTCAGGCACCGAAATGACTTTAAACACACTTATGTTTTTTTTTTAAAAAGTCATAATTTACATCCAACAGTCATTTAGAGTCAAAAGATTAAAAGTTTAAATTTCATCCATGGTGACCATTTTGGGAAAGTTTGACAGGTCAGGAGTCATCGTTTTTCATCAGAAAATTGATTTTTTGGAGTGTACCAAAAATGATTCAAAATGTCAATTGGATCGTGCCTCATGTTGAATAACCGCCTTTGAAACCCTCACAGTGACCAAAATTGCCATTTTTACAGAGCTTTGCTTACTCAAAAGCTTCCATTTTGACCAATTTCAGGCACCAAAATGACTTTAAACACACTTATTTCAGTTGAACAAGTCATAATTCACATCCAACAGTCATTTAGAGTCAAAAGATTAAAAGTTAAAATTTCATCCATGTGGACCATTTTGGGAAAGTTCGACAGGTTCGGAGTCATCGTTTTTCATCAGAAAATTGATTTTTTGGAGTGTACCAAAAATGATTCAAAATGTCAATTGGATCGTGCCTCATGTTGAATAACCACTTTTGAAACCCTCACAGTGACCAAAATTACCATTTTTACAGAGCTTTGCTTACTCAAAAGCTTCCATTTTGACCAATTTCAGGCACCAAAATGACTTTAAACGCACCTATTTTAGTTGAACACGTCATAATTCACATCCAACCGTCATTTAGAGTCAAAAGATTAAAAGTTAAAATTTCATCCATGGTGACCATTTTGGGAAAGTTCGACAGGTCCGGAGTCATCGTTTTTCATCAGAAAATTGATTTTTTGGAGTGTACTAAAAATGATTCAAAATGTCAATGGATCGTGCCTCTTGTTGAATAACCACTTTTGAAACCCTCAAAGTGACCAAAATTGCCATTTATACAGAGTTTTGCTTACTCAAAAGCTTCCATTTTGACCAATTTCAGGCACCGAAATGACTTTAAACACACTTATTTTAGTTGAAAAAGTCATATTTCACATCCAACAGTCATTTAGAGTCAAAAGATTAAATGTTAAAATTTCATCCATATTGACCATTTTGGGAAAGTTCGACAGGTCCGGAGTCATCGTTTTTCATGAGAAAATTGATTTTTTGGAGTGTACCAAAAATGATTCAAAATGTCAATGGATCGTGCCTCATGTTGAATAACCACTTTTGAAACCCTCAAAGTGACCAAAATTGCCAGTTATACAGAGTTTTGCTTACTCAAAAGCTTCCATTTTGAACAATTTCAGGCACAGAAATGACTTTAAACACACTTATTTTAGTTGAAAAAGTCATATTTCACATCCAACAGTCATTTAGAGTCAAAAGATTAAATGTTAAAATTTCATCCATATTGGCCATTTTGGGAAAGTTCGACAGGTCCGGAGTCATCGTTTTTCATCAGAAAATTGATTTTTTGGAGTGTACCAAAAATGATTCAAAATGTCAATTGGATCGAGCCTCATGTTGAATAACCACTTTTGAAACACTCACAGTGACCAAAAATACCATTTTTACAGAGCTTTGCTTACTCAAAAGCTTCCATTTTGACCAATTTCAGGCACCGAAATTATTTTAAACACACTTATTTTTGTTGAAAAAGTCATATTTTACATCCAACAGTCATTTAGAGTCAAAAGATTAAAAGTTTAAATTTCATCCATGGTGACCATTTTGGGAAAGTTCGACAGGTCCGGAGTCATCGTTTTTCATCAGAAAATTGATTTTTTGGAGTGTACTAAAAATGATTCAAAATGTCAATGGATCGTGCCTCATGTTGAATAACCACTTTTGAAACCCTCAAAGTGACCAAAATTGCCATTTATACAGAGTTTTGCTTACTCAAAAGCTTCCATTTTGACCAATTTCAGGCACCGAAATGACTTTAAACACACTTATTTTAGTTGAAAAAGTCATATTTCACATCCAACAGTCATTTAGAGTCAAAAGATTGAATGTTAAAATGTCATCCTTATTGACCATTTTGGGAAAGTTCGACAGGTCCGGAGTCATCATTTTTCATCATAAAATTGATTTTTTGGACTGTACCAAAAATGATTCAAAATGTCAATTGGATCGTGCCTCATGTTGAATAACTACTTTTGAAACCCTCACAGTGACCAAAATTGCCATTTTTACAGAGCTTTGCTTAATCAAAAGCTTTAGGCACCAAAATGACTTTAAACACACTTATTTTAGTTGAAAAAATGATATTTCACATCCAACATTCATTTAGAGTCAAAAGATTAAATGTTAAAATTTCATCCATATTGACCATTTTAGGAAAGTTCGACAGATCCGGAGTCATCGTTTTTCATTAGAGATGTGATTTTTTGGAGTGTACCAAAAATGATTCAAAATGTCAATTGGATCATGCCTCATGTTGAATAACCGCTTTTGAAACACTCACAGTGACCAAAATTGCCATTTATACAGAGTTTTGCTTACTCAAAAGCTTCCATTTTGACCAATTTCAGGCACAGAAATTGACTTTAAACACACTTATTTTAGTTGAAAAAGTCATATTTCACATCCAACAGTCATTTAGAGTCAAAAGATTAAATGTGAAAATTTCATCCATATTGACCATTTTGGGAAAGTTCGAGAGGTCCGGAGTCATCGTTTTTCATCAGAAAATTGATTTTTTGGAGTGTACCAAAAATGATTCAAAATGTCAATTGGATCGTGCCTCATGTTGAATAAGCACTTTTGAAACACTCACAGTGACCAAAATTGCCATTTTCACAGAGTTTTGCTTACTCAAAAGCTTCCATTTTGACCAATTTCAGGCACCAAAATGACTTTAAACACACTTATTTTAGTTGAAAAAGTCATAATTCACATCCAACAGTCATTTAGAGTCAAAAGATTAAAAGTTAAAATTTCATCCATGTTGACCATTTTGAGAAAGTTTGACAGGTCCGGAGTCATCGTTTTTCATCAGAAAATTGATTTTTTGGAGTGTACCAAAAATGATTCAAAATGTCAATGTTGGATAACTCCTTTTGAAACCCTCAAAGTGACCAAAATTGCCATTTATACAGAGTTTTGCTTACTCAAAAGCTTCCATTTTGACCAATTTCAGGCACCGAAATGACTTTAAACACACTTATTTTAGTTGAAAAAGTCATATTTCACATCCAACAGTCATTTAGGGTCAAAAGATTAAATGTTAACATTTCATCCATATTGACCATTTTGGGAAAGTTCGACAGGTCCGGAGTCATCGTTTTTCATCGGAAAATTTAATTTTTTGGACTGTACCAAATATGATTCAAAATGTCAATTGGATTGTGACTCATGTGAATAACCAATTTTGAAATCCTCCCGGTGACCAAAATTGCCAGTTTTACAGAGCTTTGTTGACTCAAAAGCTTCCATTTTGAGCAATTTCAGGCACCGAAATGACTTTAAACGCACCTATTTTAGTTGAACACGTCATAATTCACATCCAACAGTCATTTAGAGTCAAAAGATTAAAAGTTAAAATTTCATCCATGGTGACCATTTTGGGAAAGTTCGACAGGTCCGGAGTCATCGTTTTTCATCAGAAAATTGATTTTTTGGAGTGTACTAAAAATGATTCAAAATGTCAATGGATCGTGCCTCTTGTTGAATAACCATTTTTAAAACCCTCAAAGTGACCAAAATTGCCATTTATACAGAGTTTTGCTTACTCAAAAGCTTCCATTTTGACCAATTTCAGGCACCGAAATGACTTTAAACACACTTATTTTAGTTGAAAAAGTCATATTTCACATCCAACAGTCATTTAGAGTCAAAAGATTAAATGTTAAAATTTCATCCATATTGACCATTTTGGGAAAGTTCGACAGGTCCGGAGTCATCGTTTTTCATGAGAAAATTGATTTTTTGGAGTGTACCAAAAATCATTCAAAATGTCAATTGGATCGTGCCTCATGTTGAATAACCACTTTTGAAACCCTCACAGTGACCAAAATTGCCATTTTTACAGAGCTTTGCTTACTCAAAAGCTTCCATTTTGACCAATTTCATGCACCAAAATGACTTTAAACACACTTATTTTAGTTGAACAAGTCATAATTCACATCCAACAGTCATTTAGAGTCAAAAGATTAAAAGATAACATTTCATCCATGTTGACCATTTTGGAAAAGTTCGACAGGTCCGGAGTCATCGTTTTTCATCAGAAAATTGATTTTTTGGAGTGTACCAAAAATGATTCAAAATGTCAATGTTGAATAACTCCTTTTGAAACCCTCAAAGTGACCAAAATTGCCATTTATACAGAGTTTTGCTTACTCAAAAGCTTCCATTTTGACCAATTTCAGGCACCGAAATGACTTTAAACACACTTATTTTAGTTGAAAAAGTCATATTTCACATCCAACAGTCATTTAGGGTCAAAAGATTAAATGTTAACATTTCATCCATATTGACCATTTTGGGAAAGTTCGACAGGTCCGGAGTCATCGTTTTTCATCGGAAAATTTTATTTTTTAGACTGTACCAAATATGATTCAAAATGTCAATTGGATTGTGACTCATGTGAATAACCAATTTTGAAACCCTCAAAGTGACCAAAATTGCCAGTTTTACAGAGCTTTGTTTACTCAAAAGCTTCCATTTTGACCAATTTCAGGCACCAAAATGACTTTAAACGCACCTATTTTAGTTGAACACGTCATAATTCGTATCAAACAGTCATTTAGAGTCAAAAGATTAAAAGTTAAAATTTCATCCATGGTGACCATTTTGGGAAAGTTCGACAGGTCCGGAGTCATCGTTTTTCATCAGAAAATTGAGTTTTTGGAGTGTACTAAAAATGATTCAAAATGTCAATGGATCGTGCCTCTTGTTGAATAACCACTTTTGAAACCCTCAAAGTGACCAAAATTGCCATTTATACCAAGTTTTGCTTACTCAAAAGCTTCCATTTTGACCAATTTCAGGCACCGAAATGACTTTAAACACACTTATTTTAGTTGAAAAAGTCATATTTCACATCCAACAGTCATTTAGAGTCAAAAGATTAAATGTTAAAATTTCATCCATATTGACCATTTTGGGAAAGTTCGACAGGTCCGGAGTCATCGTTTTTCATGAGAAAATTGATTTTTTGGAGTGTACCAAAAATGATTCAAAATGTCAATGGATCGTGCCTCATGTTGAATAACCACTTTTGAAACCCTCAAAGTGACCAAAATTGCCATTTATACAGAGTTTTGCTTACTCAAAAGCTTCCATTTTGACCAATTTCAGGCACAGAAATGACTTTAAACACACTTATTTTAGTTGAAAAAATGATATTTCACATCCAACAGTCATTTAGAGTCAAAAGATTAAATGTTAAAATTTCATCCATATTGACCATTTTGGGAAAGTTCGACAGGTCCGGAGTCATCGTTTTTCATGAGAGATGTGATTTTTTGGAGTTTACCAAAAATGATTCAAAATGTCAATTGGATCATGCCTCATGTTGAATAACCGCTTTTGAAACCCTCACAGTGACCAAAATTGCCATTTTTACAGAGCTTTGCTTACTCAAAAGCTTCCATTTCGACCAATTTCAGGCACCGAAATGACTTTAACACACTTATTTTAGTTGAACAAGTCATAATACACATCCAACAGTCATTTAGAGTTAAAAGATTAAAAGTTAAAATTTCATCCATGTTGACCATTTTGGGAAAGTTCGACAGGTCCGGAGTCATCGTTTTTCATCAGAAAATTTAATTTTTTGGACTGTACCAAATATGATTCAAAATGTCAATTGGATTGTGACTCATGTGAATAACCGCTTTTGAAACCCTCACAGTGACCAAAATTGCCATTTTTACAGAGCTTTGCTTACTCAAAACTTCCATTTTGACCAGTTTCAGGCACCGAAATGACTTTAAACACACTTATGTTTTTTTTTTAAAAAGTCATAATTTACATCCAACAGTCATTTAGAGTCAAAAGATTAAAAGTTTAAATTTCATCCATGGTGACCATTTTGGGAAAGTTCGACAGGTCAGGAGTCATCGTTTTTCATCAGAAAATTGATTTTTTGGAGTGTACCAAAAATGATTCAAAATGTCAATTGGATCGTGCCTCATGTTGAATAACCGCCTTTGAAACCCTCACAGTGACCAAAATTGCCATTTTTACAGAGCTTTGCTTACTCAAAAGCTTCCATTTTGACCAATTTCAGGCACCAAAATGACTTTAAACACACTTATTTCAGTTGAACAAGTCATAATTCACATCCAACAGTCATTTAGAGTCAAAAGATTAAAAGTTAAAATTTCATCCATGTGGACCATTTTGGGAAAGTTCGACAGGTTCGGAGTCATCGTTTTTCATCAGAAAATTGATTTTTTGGAGTGTACCAAAAATGATTCAAAATGTCAATTGGATCGTGCCTCATGTTGAATAACCACTTTTGAAACCCTCACAGTGACCAAAATTACCATTTTTACAGAGCTTTGCTTACTCAAAAGCTTCCATTTTGACCAATTTCAGGCACCAAAATGACTTTAAACGCACCTATTTTAGTTGAACACGTCATAATTCACATCCAACCGTCATTTAGAGTCAAAAGATTAAAAGTTAAAATTTCATCCATGGTGACCATTTTGGGAAAGTTCGACAGGTCCGGAGTCATCGTTTTTCATCAGAAAATTGATTTTTTGGAGTGTACTAAAAATGATTCAAAATGTCAATGGATCGTGCCTCTTGTTGAATAACCACTTTTGAAACCCTCAAAGTGACCAAAATTGCCATTTATACAGAGTTTTGCTTACTCAAAAGCTTCCATTTTGACCAATTTCAGGCACCGAAATGACTTTAAACACACTTATTTTAGTTGAAAAAGTCATATTTCACATCCAACAGTCATTTAGAGTCAAAAGATTAAATGTTAAAATTTCATCCATATTGACCATTTTGGGAAAGTTCGACAGGTCCGGAGTCATCGTTTTTCATGAGAAAATTGATTTTTTGGAGTGTACCAAAAATGATTCAAAATGTCAATGGATCGTGCCTCATGTTGAATAACCACTTTTGAAACCCTCAAAGTGACCAAAATTGCCATTTATACAGAGTTTTGCTTACTCAAAAGCTTCCATTTTGAACAATTTCAGGCACAGAAATGACTTTAAACACACTTATTTTAGTTGAAAAAGTCATATTTCACATCCAACAGTCATTTAGAGTCAAAAGATTAAATGTTAAAATTTCATCCATAGTGGCCATTTTGGGAAAGTTCGACAGGTCCGGAGTCATCGTTTTTCATCAGAAAATTGATTTTTTGGAGTGTACCAAAAATGATTCAAAATGTCAATTGGATCGTGCCTCATGTTGAATAACCACTTTTGAAACCCTCACAGTGACCAAAATTACCATTTTTACAGAGCTTTGCTTACTCAAAAGCTTCCATTTTGACCAATTTCAGGCACCGAAATTACTTTAAACACACTTATTTTTGTTGAAAAAGTCATAATTTACATCCAACAGTCATTTAGAGTCAAAAGATTAAAAGTTTAAATTTCATCCATGGTGACCATTTTGGGAAAGTTCGACAGGTCCGGAGTCATTGTTTTTCATCAGAAAATTGATTTTTTGGAGTGTACTAAAAATGATTCAAAATGTCAATGGATCGTGCCTCATGTTGAATAACCACTTTTGAAACCCTCAAAGTGACCAAAATTGGCATTTATACAGAGTTTTGCTTACTCAAAAGCTTCCATTTTGACCAATTTCAGGCACAGAAATGACTTTAAACACACTTATTTTAGTTGAAAAAATGATATTTCACATCCAACAGTCATTTAGAGTCAAAAGATTAAATGTTAAAATTTCATCCATATTGACCATTTTGGGAAAGTTCGACAGGTCCGGAGTCATCGTTTTTCATGAGAGATGTGATTTTTTGGAGTTTACCAAAAATGATTCAAAATGTCAATTGGATCATGCCTCATGTTGAATAACCGCTTTTGAAACCCTCACAGTGACCAAAATTGCCATTTTTACAGAGCTTTGCTTACTCAAAAGCTTCCATTTCGACCAATTTCAGGCACCGAAATGACTTTAACACACTTATTTTAGTTGAACAAGTCATAATACACATCCAACAGTCATTTAGAGTTAAAAGATTAAAAGTTAAAATTTCATCCATGTTGACCATTTTGGGAAAGTTCGACAGGTCCGGAGTCATCGTTTTTCATCAGAAAATTTAATTTTTTGGACTGTACCAAATATGATTCAAAATGTCAATTGGATTGTGACTCATGTGAATAACCGCTTTTGAAACCCTCACAGTGACCAAAATTGCCATTTTTACAGAGCTTTGCTTACTCAAAACTTCCATTTTGACCAGTTTCAGGCACCGAAATGACTTTAAACACACTTATGTTTTTTTTTTAAAAAGTCATAATTTACATCCAACAGTCATTTAGAGTCAAAAGATTAAAAGTTTAAATTTCATCCATGGTGACCATTTTGGGAAAGTTCGACAGGTCAGGAGTCATCGTTTTTCATCAGAAAATTGATTTTTTGGAGTGTACCAAAAATGATTCAAAATGTCAATTGGATCGTGCCTCATGTTGAATAACCGCCTTTGAAACCCTCACAGTGACCAAAATTGCCATTTTTACAGAGCTTTGCTTACTCAAAAGCTTCCATTTTGACCAATTTCAGGCACCAAAATGACTTTAAACACACTTATTTCAGTTGAACAAGTCATAATTCACATCCAACAGTCATTTAGAGTCAAAAGATTAAAAGTTAAAATTTCATCCATGTGGACCATTTTGGGAAAGTTCGACAGGTTCGGAGTCATCGTTTTTCATCAGAAAATTGATTTTTTGGAGTGTACCAAAAATGATTCAAAATGTCAATTGGATCGTGCCTCATGTTGAATAACCACTTTTGAAACCCTCACAGTGACCAAAATTACCATTTTTACAGAGCTTTGCTTACTCAAAAGCTTCCATTTTGACCAATTTCAGGCACCAAAATGACTTTAAACGCACCTATTTTAGTTGAACACGTCATAATTCACATCCAACCGTCATTTAGAGTCAAAAGATTAAAAGTTAAAATTTCATCCATGGTGACCATTTTGGGAAAGTTCGACAGGTCCGGAGTCATCGTTTTTCATCAGAAAATTGATTTTTTGGAGTGTACTAAAAATGATTCAAAATGTCAATGGATCGTGCCTCTTGTTGAATAACCACTTTTGAAACCCTCAAAGTGACCAAAATTGCCATTTATACAGAGTTTTGCTTACTCAAAAGCTTCCATTTTGACCAATTTCAGGCACCGAAATGACTTTAAACACACTTATTTTAGTTGAAAAAGTCATATTTCACATCCAACAGTCATTTAGAGTCAAAAGATTAAATGTTAAAATTTCATCCATATTGACCATTTTGGGAAAGTTCGACAGGTCCGGAGTCATCGTTTTTCATGAGAAAATTGATTTTTTGGAGTGTACCAAAAATGATTCAAAATGTCAATGGATCGTGCCTCATGTTGAATAACCACTTTTGAAACCCTCAAAGTGACCAAAATTGCCAGTTATACAGAGTTTTGCTTACTCAAAAGCTTCCATTTTGAACAATTTCAGGCACAGAAATGACTTTAAACACACTTATTTTAGTTGAAAAAGTCATATTTCACATCCAACAGTCATTTAGAGTCAAAAGATTAAATGTTAAAATTTCATCCATATTGGCCATTTTGGGAAAGTTCGACAGGTCCGGAGTCATCGTTTTTCATCAGAAAATTGATTTTTTGGAGTGTACCAAAAATGATTCAAAATGTCAATTGGATCGAGCCTCATGTTGAATAACCACTTTTGAAACACTCACAGTGACCAAAAATACCATTTTTACAGAGCTTTGCTTACTCAAAAGCTTCCATTTTGACCAATTTCAGGCACCGAAATTATTTTAAACACACTTATTTTTGTTGAAAAAGTCATATTTTACATCCAACAGTCATTTAGAGTCAAAAGATTAAAAGTTTAAATTTCATCCATGGTGACCATTTTGGGAAAGTTCGACAGGTCCGGAGTCATCGTTTTTCATCAGAAAATTGATTTTTTGGAGTGTACTAAAAATGATTCAAAATGTCAATGGATCGTGCCTCATGTTGAATAACCACTTTTGAAACCCTCAAAGTGACCAAAATTGCCATTTATACAGAGTTTTGCTTACTCAAAAGCTTCCATTTTGACCAATTTCAGGCACCGAAATGACTTTAAACACACTTATTTTAGTTGAAAAAGTCATATTTCACATCCAACAGTCATTTAGAGTCAAAAGATTGAATGTTAAAATGTCATCCTTATTGACCATTTTGGGAAAGTTCGACAGGTCCGGAGTCATCATTTTTCATCATAAAATTGATTTTTTGGACTGTACCAAAAATGATTCAAAATGTCAATTGGATCGTGCCTCATGTTGAATAACTACTTTTGAAACCCTCACAGTGACCAAAATTGCCATTTTTACAGAGCTTTGCTTAATCAAAAGCTTTAGGCACCAAAATGACTTTAAACACACTTATTTTAGTTGAAAAAATGATATTTCACATCCAACATTCATTTAGAGTCAAAAGATTAAATGTTAAAATTTCATCCATATTGACCATTTTAGGAAAGTTCGACAGATCCGGAGTCATCGTTTTTCATTAGAGATGTGATTTTTTGGAGTGTACCAAAAATGATTCAAAATGTCAATTGGATCATGCCTCATGTTGAATAACCGCTTTTGAAACACTCACAGTGACCAAAATTGCCATTTATACAGAGTTTTGCTTACTCAAAAGCTTCCATTTTGACCAATTTCAGGCACAGAAATTGACTTTAAACACACTTATTTTAGTTGAAAAAGTCATATTTCACATCCAACAGTCATTTAGAGTCAAAAGATTAAATGTGAAAATTTCATCCATATTGACCATTTTGGGAAAGTTCGAGAGGTCCGGAGTCATCGTTTTTCATCAGAAAATTGATTTTTTGGAGTGTACCAAAAATGATTCAAAATGTCAATTGGATCGTGCCTCATGTTGAATAAGCACTTTTGAAACACTCACAGTGACCAAAATTGCCATTTTCACAGAGTTTTGCTTACTCAAAAGCTTCCATTTTGACCAATTTCAGGCACCAAAATGACTTTAAACACACTTATTTTAGTTGAAAAAGTCATAATTCACATCCAACAGTCATTTAGAGTCAAAAGATTAAAAGTTAAAATTTCATCCATGTTGACCATTTTGAGAAAGTTTGACAGGTCCGGAGTCATCGTTTTTCATCAGAAAATTGATTTTTTGGAGTGTACCAAAAATGATTCAAAATGTCAATGTTGGATAACTCCTTTTGAAACCCTCAAAGTGACCAAAATTGCCATTTATACAGAGTTTTGCTTACTCAAAAGCTTCCATTTTGACCAATTTCAGGCACCGAAATGACTTTAAACACACTTATTTTAGTTGAAAAAGTCATATTTCACATCCAACAGTCATTTAGGGTCAAAAGATTAAATGTTAACATTTCATCCATATTGACCATTTTGGGAAAGTTCGACAGGTCCGGAGTCATCGTTTTTCATCGGAAAATTTAATTTTTTGGACTGTACCAAATATGATTCAAAATGTCAATTGGATTGTGACTCATGTGAATAACCAATTTTGAAATCCTCCCGGTGACCAAAATTGCCAGTTTTACAGAGCTTTGTTGACTCAAAAGCTTCCATTTTGAGCAATTTCAGGCACCGAAATGACTTTAAACGCACCTATTTTAGTTGAACACGTCATAATTCACATCCAACAGTCATTTAGAGTCAAAAGATTAAAAGTTAAAATTTCATCCATGGTGACCATTTTGGGAAAGTTCGACAGGTCCGGAGTCATCGTTTTTCATCAGAAAATTGATTTTTTGGAGTGTACTAAAAATGATTCAAAATGTCAATGGATCGTGCCTCTTGTTGAATAACCATTTTTAAAACCCTCAAAGTGACCAAAATTGCCATTTATACAGAGTTTTGCTTACTCAAAAGCTTCCATTTTGACCAATTTCAGGCACCGAAATGACTTTAAACACACTTATTTTAGTTGAAAAAGTCATATTTCACATCCAACAGTCATTTAGAGTCAAAAGATTAAATGTTAAAATTTCATCCATATTGACCATTTTGGGAAAGTTCGACAGGTCCGGAGTCATCGTTTTTCATGAGAAAATTGATTTTTTGGAGTGTACCAAAAATCATTCAAAATGTCAATTGGATCGTGCCTCATGTTGAATAACCACTTTTGAAACCCTCACAGTGACCAAAATTGCCATTTTTACAGAGCTTTGCTTACTCAAAAGCTTCCATTTTGACCAATTTCATGCACCAAAATGACTTTAAACACACTTATTTTAGTTGAACAAGTCATAATTCACATCCAACAGTCATTTAGAGTCAAAAGATTAAAAGATAACATTTCATCCATGTTGACCATTTTGGAAAAGTTCGACAGGTCCGGAGTCATCGTTTTTCATCAGAAAATTGATTTTTTGGAGTGTACCAAAAATGATTCAAAATGTCAATGTTGAATAACTCCTTTTGAAACCCTCAAAGTGACCAAAATTGCCATTTATACAGAGTTTTGCTTACTCAAAAGCTTCCATTTTGACCAATTTCAGGCACCGAAATGACTTTAAACACACTTATTTTAGTTGAAAAAGTCATATTTCACATCCAACAGTCATTTAGGGTCAAAAGATTAAATGTTAACATTTCATCCATATTGACCATTTTGGGAAAGTTCGACAGGTCCGGAGTCATCGTTTTTCATCGGAAAATTTTATTTTTTGGACTGTACCAAATATGATTCAAAATGTCAATTGGATTGTGACTCATGTGAATAACCAATTTTGAAACCCTCAAAGTGACCAAAATTGCCAGTTTTACAGAGCTTTGTTTACTCAAAAGCTTCCATTTTGACCAATTTCAGGCACCAAAATGACTTTAAACGCACCTATTTTAGTTGAACACGTCATAATTCGTATCAAACAGTCATTTAGAGTCAAAAGATTAAAAGTTAAAATTTCATCCATGGTGACCATTTTGGGAAAGTTCGACAGGTCCGGAGTCATCGTTTTTCATCAGAAAATTGAGTTTTTGGAGTGTACTAAAAATGATTCAAAATGTCAATGGATCGTGCCTCTTGTTGAATAACCACTTTTGAAACCCTCAAAGTGACCAAAATTGCCATTTATACCAAGTTTTGCTTACTCAAAAGCTTCCATTTTGACCAATTTCAGGCACCGAAATGACTTTAAACACACTTATTTTAGTTGAAAAAGTCATATTTCACATCCAACAGTCATTTAGAGTCAAAAGATTAAATGTTAAAATTTCATCCATATTGACCATTTTGGGAAAGTTCGACAGGTCCGGAGTCATCGTTTTTCATGAGAAAATTGATTTTTTGGAGTGTACCAAAAATGATTCAAAATGTCAATGGATCGTGCCTCATGTTGAATAACCACTTTTGAAACCCTCAAAGTGACCAAAATTGCCATTTATACAGAGTTTTGCTTACTCAAAAGCTTCCATTTTGACCAATTTCAGGCACAGAAATGACTTTAAACACACTTATTTTAGTTGAAAAAATGATATTTCACATCCAACAGTCATTTAGAGTCAAAAGATTAAATGTTAAAATTTCATCCATATTGACCATTTTGGGAAAGTTCGACAGGTCCGGAGTCATCGTTTTTCATGAGAGATGTGATTTTTTGGAGTTTACCAAAAATGATTCAAAATGTCAATTGGATCATGCCTCGTGTTGAATAACCGCTTTTGAAACCCTCACAGTGACCAAAATTGCCATTTTTACAGAGCTTTGCTTACTCAAAAGCTTCCATTTCGACCAATTTCAGGCACCGAAATGACTTTAACACACTTATTTTAGTTGAACAAGTCATAATACACATCCAACAGTCATTTAGAGTTAAAAGATTAAAAGTTAAAATTTCATCCATGTTGACCATTTTGGGAAAGTTCGACAGGTCCGGAGTCATCGTTTTTCATCAGAAAATTTAATTTTTTGGACTGTACCAAATATGATTCAAAATGTCAATTGGATTGTGACTCATGTGAATAACCGCTTTTGAAACCCTCACAGTGACCAAAATTGCCATTTTTACAGAGCTTTGCTTACTCAAAACTTCCATTTTGACCAGTTTCAGGCACCGAAATGACTTTAAACACACTTATGTTTTTTTTTTAAAAAGTCATAATTTACATCCAACAGTCATTTAGAGTCAAAAGATTAAAAGTTTAAATTTCATCCATGGTGACCATTTTGGGAAAGTTCGACAGGTCAGGAGTCATCGTTTTTCATCAGAAAATTGATTTTTTGGAGTGTACCAAAAATGATTCAAAATGTCAATTGGATCGTGCCTCATGTTGAATAACCGCCTTTGAAACCCTCACAGTGACCAAAATTGCCATTTTTACAGAGCTTTGCTTACTCAAAAGCTTCCATTTTGACCAATTTCAGGCACCAAAATGACTTTAAACACACTTATTTCAGTTGAACAAGTCATAATTCACATCCAACAGTCATTTAGAGTCAAAAGATTAAAAGTTAAAATTTCATCCATGTGGACCATTTTGGGAAAGTTCGACAGGTTCGGAGTCATCGTTTTTCATCAGAAAATTGATTTTTTGGAGTGTACCAAAAATGATTCAAAATGTCAATTGGATCGTGCCTCATGTTGAATAACCACTTTTGAAACCCTCACAGTGACCAAAATTACCATTTTTACAGAGCTTTGCTTACTCAAAAGCTTCCATTTTGACCAATTTCAGGCACCAAAATGACTTTAAACGCACCTATTTTAGTTGAACACGTCATAATTCACATCCAACCGTCATTTAGAGTCAAAAGATTAAAAGTTAAAATTTCATCCATGGTGACCATTTTGGGAAAGTTCGACAGGTCCGGAGTCATCGTTTTTCATCAGAAAATTGATTTTTTGGAGTGTACTAAAAATGATTCAAAATGTCAATGGATCGTGCCTCTTGTTGAATAACCACTTTTGAAACCCTCAAAGTGACCAAAATTGCCATTTATACAGAGTTTTGCTTACTCAAAAGCTTCCATTTTGACCAATTTCAGGCACCGAAATGACTTTAAACACACTTATTTTAGTTGAAAAAGTCATATTTCACATCCAACAGTCATTTAGAGTCAAAAGATTAAATGTTAAAATTTCATCCATATTGACCATTTTGGGAAAGTTCGACAGGTCCGGAGTCATCGTTTTTCATGAGAAAATTGATTTTTTGGAGTGTACCAAAAATGATTCAAAATGTCAATGGATCGTGCCTCATGTTGAATAACCACTTTTGAAACCCTCAAAGTGACCAAAATTGCCATTTATACAGAGTTTTGCTTACTCAAAAGCTTCCATTTTGAACAATTTCAGGCACAGAAATGACTTTAAACACACTTATTTTAGTTGAAAAAGTCATATTTCACATCCAACAGTCATTTAGAGTCAAAAGATTAAATGTTAAAATTTCATCCATAGTGGCCATTTTGGGAAAGTTCGACAGGTCCGGAGTCATCGTTTTTCATCAGAAAATTGATTTTTTGGAGTGTACCAAAAATGATTCAAAATGTCAATTGGATCGTGCCTCATGTTGAATAACCACTTTTGAAACCCTCACAGTGACCAAAATTACCATTTTTACAGAGCTTTGCTTACTCAAAAGCTTCCATTTTGACCAATTTCAGGCACCGAAATTACTTTAAACACACTTATTTTTGTTGAAAAAGTCATAATTTACATCCAACAGTCATTTAGAGTCAAAAGATTAAAAGTTTAAATTTCATCCATGGTGACCATTTTGGGAAAGTTCGACAGGTCCGGAGTCATTGTTTTTCATCAGAAAATTGATTTTTTGGAGTGTACTAAAAATGATTCAAAATGTCAATGGATCGTGCCTCATGTTGAATAACCACTTTTGAAACCCTCAAAGTGACCAAAATTGGCATTTATACAGAGTTTTGCTTACTCAAAAGCTTCCATTTTGACCAATTTCAGGCACAGAAATGACTTTAAACACACTTATTTTAGTTGAAAAAATGATATTTCACATCCAACAGTCATTTAGAGTCAAAAGATTAAATGTTAAAATTTCATCCATATTGACCATTTTGGGAAAGTTCGACAGGTCCGGAGTCATCGTTTTTCATGAGAGATGTGATTTTTTGGAGTTTACCAAAAATGATTCAAAATGTCAATTGGATCATGCCTCATGTTGAATAACCGCTTTTGAAACCCTCACAGTGACCAAAATTGCCATTTTTACAGAGCTTTGCTTACTCAAAAGCTTCCATTTCGACCAATTTCAGGCACCGAAATGACTTTAACACACTTATTTTAGTTGAACAAGTCATAATACACATCCAACAGTCATTTAGAGTTAAAAGATTAAAAGTTAAAATTTCATCCATGTTGACCATTTTGGGAAAGTTCGACAGGTCCGGAGTCATCGTTTTTCATCAGAAAATTTAATTTTTTGGACTGTACCAAATATGATTCAAAATGTCAATTGGATTGTGACTCATGTGAATAACCGCTTTTGAAACCCTCACAGTGACCAAAATTGCCATTTTTACAGAGCTTTGCTTACTCAAAACTTCCATTTTGACCAGTTTCAGGCACCGAAATGACTTTAAACACACTTATGTTTTTTTTTTAAAAAGTCATAATTTACATCCAACAGTCATTTAGAGTCAAAAGATTAAAAGTTTAAATTTCATCCATGGTGACCATTTTGGGAAAGTTCGACAGGTCAGGAGTCATCGTTTTTCATCAGAAAATTGATTTTTTGGAGTGTACCAAAAATGATTCAAAATGTCAATTGGATCGTGCCTCATGTTGAATAACCGCCTTTGAAACCCTCACAGTGACCAAAATTGCCATTTTTACAGAGCTTTGCTTACTCAAAAGCTTCCATTTTGACCAATTTCAGGCACCAAAATGACTTTAAACACACTTATTTCAGTTGAACAAGTCATAATTCACATCCAACAGTCATTTAGAGTCAAAAGATTAAAAGTTAAAATTTCATCCATGTGGACCATTTTGGGAAAGTTCGACAGGTTCGGAGTCATCGTTTTTCATCAGAAAATTGATTTTTTGGAGTGTACCAAAAATGATTCAAAATGTCAATTGGATCGTGCCTCATGTTGAATAACCACTTTTGAAACCCTCACAGTGACCAAAATTACCATTTTTACAGAGCTTTGCTTACTCAAAAGCTTCCATTTTGACCAATTTCAGGCACCAAAATGACTTTAAACGCACCTATTTTAGTTGAACACGTCATAATTCACATCCAACCGTCATTTAGAGTCAAAAGATTAAAAGTTAAAATTTCATCCATGGTGACCATTTTGGGAAAGTTCGACAGGTCCGGAGTCATCGTTTTTCATCAGAAAATTGATTTTTTGGAGTGTACTAAAAATGATTCAAAATGTCAATGGATCGTGCCTCTTGTTGAATAACCACTTTTGAAACCCTCAAAGTGACCAAAATTGCCATTTATACAGAGTTTTGCTTACTCAAAAGCTTCCATTTTGACCAATTTCAGGCACCGAAATGACTTTAAACACACTTATTTTAGTTGAAAAAGTCATATTTCACATCCAACAGTCATTTAGAGTCAAAAGATTAAATGTTAAAATTTCATCCATATTGACCATTTTGGGAAAGTTCGACAGGTCCGGAGTCATCGTTTTTCATGAGAAAATTGATTTTTTGGAGTGTACCAAAAATGATTCAAAATGTCAATGGATCGTGCCTCATGTTGAATAACCACTTTTGAAACCCTCAAAGTGACCAAAATTGCCATTTATACAGAGTT
Organism: Lissotriton helveticus; assembly: GCF_964261635.1. Lineage (NCBI taxonomy): Eukaryota > Metazoa > Chordata > Amphibia > Caudata > Salamandridae > Lissotriton > Lissotriton helveticus. The sequence goes on from NC_136072.1 coordinate 342,560,275, forward strand.
TTGCTTACTCAAAAGCTTCCATTTTGACCAATTTCAGGCACAGAAATGACTTTAAACACACTTATTTTAGTTGAAAAAATGATATTTCACATCCAACAGTCATTTAGAGTCAAAAGATTAAATGTTAAAATTTCATCCATATTGACCATTTTGGGAAAGTTCGACAGGTCCGGAGTCATCGTTTTTCATGAGAGATGTGATTTTTTGGAGTTTACCAAAAATGATTCAAAATGTCAATTGGATCATGCCTCATGTTGAATAACCGCTTTTGAAACCCTCACAGTGACCAAAATTGCCATTTTTACAGAGCTTTGCTTACTCAAAAGCTTCCATTTCGACCAATTTCAGGCACCGAAATGACTTTAACACACTTATTTTAGTTGAACAAGTCATAATACACATCCAACAGTCATTTAGAGTTAAAAGATTAAAAGTAAAAATTTCATCCATGTTGACCATTTTGGGAAAGTTCGACAGGTCCGGAGTCATCGTTTTTCATCAGAAAATTTAATTTTTTGGACTGTACCAAATATGATTCAAAATGTCAATTGGATTGTGACTCATGTGAATAACCGCTTTTGAAACCCTCACAGTGACCAAAATTGCCATTTTTACAGAGCTTTGCTTACTCAAAACTTCCATTTTGACCAGTTTCAGGCACCGAAATGACTTTAAACACACTTATGTTTTTTTTTTAAAAAGTCATAATTTACATCCAACAGTCATTTAGAGTCAAAAGATTAAAAGTTTAAATTTCATCCATGGTGACCATTTTGGGAAAGTTCGACAGGTCAGGAGTCATCGTTTTTCATCAGAAAATTGATTTTTTGGAGTGTACCAAAAATGATTCAAAATGTCAATTGGATCGTGCCTCATGTTGAATAACCGCCTTTGAAACCCTCACAGTGACCAAAATTGCCATTTTTACAGAGCTTTGCTTACTCAAAAGCTTCCATTTTGACCAATTTCAGGCACCAAAATGACTTTAAACACACTTATTTCAGTTGAACAAGTCATAATTCACATCCAACAGTCATTTAGAGTCAAAAGATTAAAAGTTAAAATTTCATCCATGTGGACCATTTTGGGAAAGTTCGACAGGTTCGGAGTCATCGTTTTTCATCAGAAAATTGATTTTTTGGAGTGTACCAAAAATGATTCAAAATGTCAATTGGATCGTGCCTCATGTTGAATAACCACTTTTGAAACCCTCACAGTGACCAAAATTACCATTTTTACAGAGCTTTGCTTACTCAAAAGCTTCCATTTTGACCAATTTCAGGCACCAAAATGACTTTAAACGCACCTATTTTAGTTGAACACGTCATAATTCACATCCAACCGTCATTTAGAGTCAAAAGATTAAAAGTTAAAATTTCATCCATGGTGACCATTTTGGGAAAGTTCGACAGGTCCGGAGTCATCGTTTTTCATCAGAAAATTGATTTTTTGGAGTGTACTAAAAATGATTCAAAATGTCAATGGATCGTGCCTCTTGTTGAATAACCACTTTTGAAACCCTCAAAGTGACCAAAATTGCCATTTATACAGAGTTTTGCTTACTCAAAAGCTTCCATTTTGACCAATTTCAGGCACCGAAATGACTTTAAACACACTTATTTTAGTTGAAAAAGTCATATTTCACATCCAACAGTCATTTAGAGTCAAAAGATTAAATGTTAAAATTTCATCCATATTGACCATTTTGGGAAAGTTCGACAGGTCCGGAGTCATCGTTTTTCATGAGAAAATTGATTTTTTGGAGTGTACCAAAAATGATTCAAAATGTCAATGGATCGTGCCTCATGTTGAATAACCACTTTTGAAACCCTCAAAGTGACCAAAATTGCCATTTATACAGAGTTTTGCTTACTCAAAAGCTTCCATTTTGAACAATTTCAGGCACAGAAATGACTTTAAACACACTTATTTTAGTTGAAAAAGTCATATTTCACATCCAACAGTCATTTAGAGTCAAAAGATTAAATGTTAAAATTTCATCCATAGTGGCCATTTTGGGAAAGTTCGACAGGTCCGGAGTCATCGTTTTTCATCAGAAAATTGATTTTTTGGAGTGTACCAAAAATGATTCAAAATGTCAATTGGATCGTGCCTCATGTTGAATAACCACTTTTGAAACCCTCACAGTGACCAAAATTACCATTTTTACAGAGCTTTGCTTACTCAAAAGCTTCCATTTTGACCAATTTCAGGCACCGAATTTACTTTAAACACACTTATTTTTGTTGAAAAAGTCATAATTTACATCCAACAGTCATTTAGAGTCAAAAGATTAAAAGTTTAAATTTCATCCATGGTGACCATTTTGGGAAAGTTCGACAGGTCCGGAGTCATTGTTTTTCATCAGAAAATTGATTTTTTGGAGTGTACTAAAAATGATTCAAAATGTCAATGGATCGTGCCTCATGTTGAATAACCACTTTTGAAACCCTCAAAGTGACCAAAATTGGCATTTATACAGAGTTTTGCTTACTCAAAAGCTTCCATTTTGACCAATTTCAGGCACAGAAATGACTTTAAACACACTTATTTTAGTTGAAAAAATGATATTTCACATCCAACAGTCATTTAGAGTCAAAAGATTAAATGTTAAAATTTCATCCATATTGACCATTTTGGGAAAGTTCGACAGGTCCGGAGTCATCGTTTTTCATGAGAGATGTGATTTTTTGGAGTTTACCAAAAATGATTCAAAATGTCAATTGGATCATGCCTCATGTTGAATAACCGCTTTTGAAACCCTCACAGTGACCAAAATTGCCATTTTTACAGAGCTTTGCTTACTCAAAAGCTTCCATTTCGACCAATTTCAGGCACCGAAATGACTTTAACACACTTATTTTAGTTGAACAAGTCATAATACACATCCAACAGTCATTTAGAGTTAAAAGATTAAAAGTTAAAATTTCATCCATGTTGACCATTTTGGGAAAGTTCGACAGGTCCGGAGTCATCGTTTTTCATCAGAAAATTTAATTTTTTGGACTGTACCAAATATGATTCAAAATGTCAATTGGATTGTGACTCATGTGAATAACCGCTTTTGAAACCCTCACAGTGACCAAAATTGCCATTTTTACAGAGCTTTGCTTACTCAAAACTTCCATTTTGACCAGTTTCAGGCACCGAAATGACTTTAAACACACTTATGTTTTTTTTTTAAAAAGTCATAATTTACATCCAACAGTCATTTAGAGTCAAAAGATTAAAAGTTTAAATTTCATCCATGGTGACCATTTTGGGAAAGTTCGACAGGTCAGGAGTCATCGTTTTTCATCAGAAAATTGATTTTTTGGAGTGTACCAAAAATGATTCAAAATGTCAATTGGATCGTGCCTCATGTTGAATAACCGCCTTTGAAACCCTCACAGTGACCAAAATTGCCATTTTTACAGAGCTTTGCTTACTCAAAAGCTTCCATTTTGACCAATTTCAGGCACCAAAATGACTTTAAACACACTTATTTCAGTTGAACAAGTCATAATTCACATCCAACAGTCATTTAGAGTCAAAAGATTAAAAGTTAAAATTTCATCCATGTGGACCATTTTGGGAAAGTTCGACAGGTTCGGAGTCATCGTTTTTCATCAGAAAATTGATTTTTTGGAGTGTACCAAAAATGATTCAAAATGTCAATTGGATCGTGCCTCATGTTGAATAACCACTTTTGAAACCCTCACAGTGACCAAAATTACCATTTTTACAGAGCTTTGCTTACTCAAAAGCTTCCATTTTGACCAATTTCAGGCACCAAAATGACTTTAAACGCACCTATTTTAGTTGAACACGTCATAATTCACATCCAACCGTCATTTAGAGTCAAAAGATTAAAAGTTAAAATTTCATCCATGGTGACCATTTTGGGAAAGTTCGACAGGTCCGGAGTCATCGTTTTTCATCAGAAAATTGATTTTTTGGAGTGTACTAAAAATGATTCAAAATGTCAATGGATCGTGCCTCTTGTTGAATAACCACTTTTGAAACCCTCAAAGTGACCAAAATTGCCATTTATACAGAGTTTTGCTTACTCAAAAGCTTCCATTTTGACCAATTTCAGGCACCGAAATGACTTTAAACACACTTATTTTAGTTGAAAAAGTCATATTTCACATCCAACAGTCATTTAGAGTCAAAAGATTAAATGTTAAAATTTCATCCATATTGACCATTTTGGGAAAGTTCGACAGGTCCGGAGTCATCGTTTTTCATGAGAAAATTGATTTTTTGGAGTGTACCAAAAATGATTCAAAATGTCAATGGATCGTGCCTCATGTTGAATAACCACTTTTGAAACCCTCAAAGTGACCAAAATTGCCAGTTATACAGAGTTTTGCTTACTCAAAAGCTTCCATTTTGAACAATTTCAGGCACAGAAATGACTTTAAACACACTTATTTTAGTTGAAAAAGTCATATTTCACATCCAACAGTCATTTAGAGTCAAAAGATTAAATGTTAAAATTTCATCCATATTGGCCATTTTGGGAAAGTTCGACAGGTCCGGAGTCATCGTTTTTCATCAGAAAATTGATTTTTTGGAGTGTACCAAAAATGATTCAAAATGTCAATTGGATCGAGCCTCATGTTGAATAACCACTTTTGAAACACTCACAGTGACCAAAAATACCATTTTTACAGAGCTTTGCTTACTCAAAAGCTTCCATTTTGACCAATTTCAGGCACCGAAATTATTTTAAACACACTTATTTTTGTTGAAAAAGTCATATTTTACATCCAACAGTCATTTAGAGTCAAAAGATTAAAAGTTTAAATTTCATCCATGGTGACCATTTTGGGAAAGTTCGACAGGTCCGGAGTCATCGTTTTTCATCAGAAAATTGATTTTTTGGAGTGTACTAAAAATGATTCAAAATGTCAATGGATCGTGCCTCATGTTGAATAACCACTTTTGAAACCCTCAAAGTGACCAAAATTGCCATTTATACAGAGTTTTGCTTACTCAAAAGCTTCCATTTTGACCAATTTCAGGCACCGAAATGACTTTAAACACACTTATTTTAGTTGAAAAAGTCATATTTCACATCCAACAGTCATTTAGAGTCAAAAGATTGAATGTTAAAATGTCATCCTTATTGACCATTTTGGGAAAGTTCGACAGGTCCGGAGTCATCATTTTTCATCATAAAATTGATTTTTTGGACTGTACCAAAAATGATTCAAAATGTCAATTGGATCGTGCCTCATGTTGAATAACTACTTTTGAAACCCTCACAGTGACCAAAATTGCCATTTTTACAGAGCTTTGCTTAATCAAAAGCTTTAGGCACCAAAATGACTTTAAACACACTTATTTTAGTTGAAAAAATGATATTTCACATCCAACATTCATTTAGAGTCAAAAGATTAAATGTTAAAATTTCATCCATATTGACCATTTTAGGAAAGTTCGACAGATCCGGAGTCATCGTTTTTCATTAGAGATGTGATTTTTTGGAGTGTACCAAAAATGATTCAAAATGTCAATTGGATCATGCCTCATGTTGAATAACCGCTTTTGAAACACTCACAGTGACCAAAATTGCCATTTATACAGAGTTTTGCTTACTCAAAAGCTTCCATTTTGACCAATTTCAGGCACAGAAATTGACTTTAAACACACTTATTTTAGTTGAAAAAGTCATATTTCACATCCAACAGTCATTTAGAGTCAAAAGATTAAATGTGAAAATTTCATCCATATTGACCATTTTGGGAAAGTTCGAGAGGTCCGGAGTCATCGTTTTTCATCAGAAAATTGATTTTTTGGAGTGTACCAAAAATGATTCAAAATGTCAATTGGATCGTGCCTCATGTTGAATAAGCACTTTTGAAACACTCACAGTGACCAAAATTGCCATTTTCACAGAGTTTTGCTTACTCAAAAGCTTCCATTTTGACCAATTTCAGGCACCAAAATGACTTTAAACACACTTATTTTAGTTGAAAAAGTCATAATTCACATCCAACAGTCATTTAGAGTCAAAAGATTAAAAGTTAAAATTTCATCCATGTTGACCATTTTGAGAAAGTTTGACAGGTCCGGAGTCATCGTTTTTCATCAGAAAATTGATTTTTTGGAGTGTACCAAAAATGATTCAAAATGTCAATGTTGGATAACTCCTTTTGAAACCCTCAAAGTGACCAAAATTGCCATTTATACAGAGTTTTGCTTACTCAAAAGCTTCCATTTTGACCAATTTCAGGCACCGAAATGACTTTAAACACACTTATTTTAGTTGAAAAAGTCATATTTCACATCCAACAGTCATTTAGGGTCAAAAGATTAAATGTTAACATTTCATCCATATTGACCATTTTGGGAAAGTTCGACAGGTCCGGAGTCATCGTTTTTCATCGGAAAATTTAATTTTTTGGACTGTACCAAATATGATTCAAAATGTCAATTGGATTGTGACTCATGTGAATAACCAATTTTGAAATCCTCCCGGTGACCAAAATTGCCAGTTTTACAGAGCTTTGTTGACTCAAAAGCTTCCATTTTGAGCAATTTCAGGCACCGAAATGACTTTAAACGCACCTATTTTAGTTGAACACGTCATAATTCACATCCAACAGTCATTTAGAGTCAAAAGATTAAAAGTTAAAATTTCATCCATGGTGACCATTTTGGGAAAGTTCGACAGGTCCGGAGTCATCGTTTTTCATCAGAAAATTGATTTTTTGGAGTGTACTAAAAATGATTCAAAATGTCAATGGATCGTGCCTCTTGTTGAATAACCATTTTTAAAACCCTCAAAGTGACCAAAATTGCCATTTATACAGAGTTTTGCTTACTCAAAAGCTTCCATTTTGACCAATTTCAGGCACCGAAATGACTTTAAACACACTTATTTTAGTTGAAAAAGTCATATTTCACATCCAACAGTCATTTAGAGTCAAAAGATTAAATGTTAAAATTTCATCCATATTGACCATTTTGGGAAAGTTCGACAGGTCCGGAGTCATCGTTTTTCATGAGAAAATTGATTTTTTGGAGTGTACCAAAAATGATTCAAAATGTCAATTGGATCGTGCCTCATGTTGAATAACCACTTTTGAAACCCTCACAGTGACCAAAATTGCCATTTTTACAGAGCTTTGCTTACTCAAAAGCTTCCATTTTGACCAATTTCATGCACCAAAATGACTTTAAACACACTTATTTTAGTTGAACAAGTCATAATTCACATCCAACAGTCATTTAGAGTCAAAAGATTAAAAGATAACATTTCATCCATGTTGACCATTTTGGAAAAGTTCGACAGGTCCGGAGTCATCGTTTTTCATCAGAAAATTGATTTTTTGGAGTGTACCAAAAATGATTCAAAATGTCAATGTTGAATAACTCCTTTTGAAACCCTCAAAGTGACCAAAATTGCCATTTATACAGAGTTTTGCTTACTCAAAAGCTTCCATTTTGACCAATTTCAGGCACCGAAATGACTTTAAACACACTTATTTTAGTTGAAAAAGTCATATTTCACATCCAACAGTCATTTAGGGTCAAAAGATTAAATGTTAACATTTCATCCATATTGACCATTTTGGGAAAGTTCGACAGGTCCGGAGTCATCGTTTTTCATCGGAAAATTTTATTTTTTGGACTGTACCAAATATGATTCAAAATGTCAATTGGATTGTGACTCATGTGAATAACCAATTTTGAAACCCTCAAAGTGACCAAAATTGCCAGTTTTACAGAGCTTTGTTTACTCAAAAGCTTCCATTTTGACCAATTTCAGGCACCAAAATGACTTTAAACGCACCTATTTTAGTTGAACACGTCATAATTCGTATCAAACAGTCATTTAGAGTCAAAAGATTAAAAGTTAAAATTTCATCCATGGTGACCATTTTGGGAAAGTTCGACAGGTCCGGAGTCATCGTTTTTCATCAGAAAATTGAGTTTTTGGAGTGTACTAAAAATGATTCAAAATGTCAATGGATCGTGCCTCTTGTTGAATAACCACTTTTGAAACCCTCAAAGTGACCAAAATTGCCATTTATACCAAGTTTTGCTTACTCAAAAGCTTCCATTTTGACCAATTTCAGGCACCGAAATGACTTTAAACACACTTATTTTAGTTGAAAAAGTCATATTTCACATCCAACAGTCATTTAGAGTCAAAAGATTAAATGTTAAAATTTCATCCATATTGACCATTTTGGGAAAGTTCGACAGGTCCGGAGTCATCGTTTTTCATGAGAAAATTGATTTTTTGGAGTGTACCAAAAATGATTCAAAATGTCAATGGATCGTGCCTCATGTTGAATAACCACTTTTGAAACCCTCAAAGTGACCAAAATTGCCATTTATACAGAGTTTTGCTTACTCAAAAGCTTCCATTTTGACCAATTTCAGGCACAGAAATGACTTTAAACACACTTATTTTAGTTGAAAAAATGATATTTCACATCCAACAGTCATTTAGAGTCAAAAGATTAAATGTTAAAATTTCATCCATATTGACCATTTTGGGAAAGTTCGACAGGTCCGGAGTCATCGTTTTTCATGAGAGATGTGATTTTTTGGAGTTTACCAAAAATGATTCAAAATGTCAATTGGATCATGCCTCATGTTGAATAACCGCTTTTGAAACCCTCACAGTGACCAAAATTGCCATTTTTACAGAGCTTTGCTTACTCAAAAGCTTCCATTTCGACCAATTTCAGGCACCGAAATGACTTTAACACACTTATTTTAGTTGAACAAGTCATAATACACATCCAACAGTCATTTAGAGTTAAAAGATTAAAAGTTAAAATTTCATCCATGTTGACCATTTTGGGAAAGTTCGACAGGTCCGGAGTCATCGTTTTTCATCAGAAAATTTAATTTTTTGGACTGTACCAAATATGATTCAAAATGTCAATTGGATTGTGACTCATGTGAATAACCGCTTTTGAAACCCTCACAGTGACCAAAATTGCCATTTTTACAGAGCTTTGCTTACTCAAAACTTCCATTTTGACCAGTTTCAGGCACCGAAATGACTTTAAACACACTTATGTTTTTTTTTTAAAAAGTCATAATTTACATCCAACAGTCATTTAGAGTCAAAAGATTAAAAGTTTAAATTTCATCCATGGTGACCATTTTGGGAAAGTTCGACAGGTCAGGAGTCATCGTTTTTCATCAGAAAATTGATTTTTTGGAGTGTACCAAAAATGATTCAAAATGTCAATTGGATCGTGCCTCATGTTGAATAACCGCCTTTGAAACCCTCACAGTGACCAAAATTGCCATTTTTACAGAGCTTTGCTTACTCAAAAGCTTCCATTTTGACCAATTTCAGGCACCAAAATGACTTTAAACACACTTATTTCAGTTGAACAAGTCATAATTCACATCCAACAGTCATTTAGAGTCAAAAGATTAAAAGTTAAAATTTCATCCATGTGGACCATTTTGGGAAAGTTCGACAGGTTCGGAGTCATCGTTTTTCATCAGAAAATTGATTTTTTGGAGTGTACCAAAAATGATTCAAAATGTCAATTGGATCGTGCCTCATGTTGAATAACCACTTTTGAAACCCTCACAGTGACCAAAATTACCATTTTTACAGAGCTTTGCTTACTCAAAAGCTTCCATTTTGACCAATTTCAGGCACCAAAATGACTTTAAACGCACCTATTTTAGTTGAACACGTCATAATTCACATCCAACCGTCATTTAGAGTCAAAAGATTAAAAGTTAAAATTTCATCCATGGTGACCATTTTGGGAAAGTTCGACAGGTCCGGAGTCATCGTTTTTCATCAGAAAATTGATTTTTTGGAGTGTACTAAAAATGATTCAAAATGTCAATGGATCGTGCCTCTTGTTGAATAACCACTTTTGAAACCCTCAAAGTGACCAAAATTGCCATTTATACAGAGTTTTGCTTACTCAAAAGCTTCCATTTTGACCAATTTCAGGCACCGAAATGACTTTAAACACACTTATTTTAGTTGAAAAAGTCATATTTCACATCCAACAGTCATTTAGAGTCAAAAGATTAAATGTTAAAATTTCATCCATATTGACCATTTTGGGAAAGTTCGACAGGTCCGGAGTCATCGTTTTTCATGAGAAAATTGATTTTTTGGAGTGTACCAAAAATGATTCAAAATGTCAATGGATCGTGCCTCATGTTGAATAACCACTTTTGAAACCCTCAAAGTGACCAAAATTGCCAGTTATACAGAGTTTTGCTTACTCAAAAGCTTCCATTTTGAACAATTTCAGGCACAGAAATGACTTTAAACACACTTATTTTAGTTGAAAAAGTCATATTTCACATCCAACAGTCATTTAGAGTCAAAAGATTAAATGTTAAAATTTCATCCATATTGGCCATTTTGGGAAAGTTCGACAGGTCCGGAGTCATCGTTTTTCATCAGAAAATTGATTTTTTGGAGTGTACCAAAAATGATTCAAAATGTCAATTGGATCGAGCCTCATGTTGAATAACCACTTTTGAAACACTCACAGTGACCAAAATTACCATTTTTACAGAGCTTTGCTTACTCAAAAGCTTCCATTTTGACCAATTTCAGGCACCGAAATTATTTTAAACACACTTATTTTTGTTGAAAAAGTCATATTTTACATCCAACAGTCATTTAGAGTCAAAAGATTAAAAGTTTAAATTTCATCCATGGTGACCATTTTGGGAAAGTTCGACAGGTCCGGAGTCATCGTTTTTCATCAGAAAATTGATTTTTTGGAGTGTACTAAAAATGATTCAAAATGTCAATGGATCGTGCCTCATGTTGAATAACCACTTTTGAAACCCTCAAAGTGACCAAAATTGCCATTTATACAGAGTTTTGCTTACTCAAAAGCTTCCATTTTGACCAATTTCAGGCACCGAAATGACTTTAAACACACTTATTTTAGTTGAAAAAGTCATATTTCACATCCAACAGTCATTTAGAGTCAAAAGATTGAATGTTAAAATGTCATCCTTATTGACCATTTTGGGAAAGTTCGACAGGTCCGGAGTCATCATTTTTCATCATAAAATTGATTTTTTGGACTGTACCAAAAATGATTCAAAATGTCAATTGGATCGTGCCTCATGTTGAATAACTACTTTTGAAACCCTCACAGTGACCAAAATTGCCATTTTTACAGAGCTTTGCTTAATCAAAAGCTTTAGGCACCAAAATGACTTTAAACACACTTATTTTAGTTGAAAAAATGATATTTCACATCCAACATTCATTTAGAGTCAAAAGATTAAATGTTAAAATTTCATCCATATTGACCATTTTAGGAAAGTTCGACAGATCCGGAGTCATCGTTTTTCATTAGAGATGTGATTTTTTGGAGTGTACCAAAAATGATTCAAAATGTCAATTGGATCATGCCTCATGTTGAATAACCGCTTTTGAAACACTCACAGTGACCAAAATTGCCATTTATACAGAGTTTTGCTTACTCAAAAGCTTCCATTTTGACCAATTTCAGGCACAGAAATTGACTTTAAACACACTTATTTTAGTTGAAAAAGTCATATTTCACATCCAACAGTCATTTAGAGTCAAAAGATTAAATGTGAAAATTTCATCCATATTGACCATTTTGGGAAAGTTCGAGAGGTCCGGAGTCATCGTTTTTCATCAGAAAATTGATTTTTTGGAGTGTACCAAAAATGATTCAAAATGTCAATGTTGGATAACTCCTTTTGAAACCCTCAAAGTGACCAAAATTGCCATTTATACAGAGTTTTGCTTACTCAAAAGCTTCCATTTTGACCAATTTCAGGCACCGAAATGACTTTAAACACACTTATTTTAGTTGAAAAAGTCATATTTCACATCCAACAGTCATTTAGGGTCAAAAGATTAAATGTTAACATTTCATCCATATTGACCATTTTGGGAAAGTTCGACAGGTCCGGAGTCATCGTTTTTCATCGGAAAATTTAATTTTTTGGACTGTACCAAATATGATTCAAAATGTCAATTGGATTGTGACTCATGTGAATAACCAATTTTGAAATCCTCCCGGTGACCAAAATTGCCAGTTTTACAGAGCTTTGTTGACTCAAAAGCTTCCATTTTGAGCAATTTCAGGCACCGAAATGACTTTAAACGCACCTATTTTAGTTGAACACGTCATAATTCACATCCAACAGTCATTTAGAGTCAAAAGATTAAAAGTTAAAATTTCATCCATGGTGACCATTTTGGGAAAGTTCGACAGGTCCGGAGTCATCGTTTTTCATCAGAAAATTGATTTTTTGGAGTGTACTAAAAATGATTCAAAATGTCAATGGATCGTGCCTCTTGTTGAATAACCATTTTTAAAACCCTCAAAGTGACCAGAATTGCCATTTATACAGAGTTTTGCTTACTCAAAAGCTTCCATTTTGACCAATTTCATGCACCAAAATGACTTTAAACACACTTATTTTAGTTGAACAAGTCATAATTCACATCCAACAGTCATTTAGAGTCAAAAGATTAAAAGATAAAATTTCATCCATGTTGACCATTTTGGAAAAGTTCGACAGGTCCGGAGTCATCGTTTTTCATCAGAAAATTGATTTTTTGGAGTGTACCAAAAATGATTCAAAATGTCAATGTTGAATAACTCCTTTTGAAACCCTCAAAGTGACCAAAATTGCCATTTATACAGAGTTTTGCTTACTCAAAAGCTTCCATTTTGACCAATTTCAGGCACCGAAATGACTTTAAACACACTTATTTTAGTTGAAAAAGTCATATTTCACATCCAACAGTCATTTAGGGTCAAAAGATTAAATGTTAACATTTCATCCATATTGACCATTTTGGGAAAGTTCGACAGGTCCGGAGTCATCGTTTTTCATCGGAAAATTTTATTTTTTGGACTGTACCAAATATGATTCAAAATGTCAATTGGATTGTGACTCATGTGAATAACCAATTTTGAAACCCTCAAAGTGACCAAAATTGCCAGTTTTACAGAGCTTTGTTTACTCAAAAGCTTCCATTTTGACCAATTTCAGGCACCAAAATGACTTTAAACGCACCTATTTTAGTTGAACACGTCATAATTCGTATCAAACAGTCATTTAGAGTCAAAAGATTAAAAGTTAAAATTTCATCCATGGTGACCATTTTGGGAAAGTTCGACAGGTCCCGGAGTCATCGTTTTTCATCAGAAAATTGAGTTTTTGGAGTGTACTAAAAATGATTCAAAATGTCAATGGATCGTGCCTCTTGTTGAATAACCACTTTTGAAACGCTCAAAGTGACCAAAATTGCCATTTATACCAAGTTTTGCTTACTCAAAAGCTTCCATTTTGACCAATTTCAGGCACCGAAATGACTTTAAACACACTTATTTTAGTTGAAAAAGTCATATTTCACATCCAACAGTCATTTAGAGTCAAAAGATTAAATGTTAAAATTTCATCCATATTGACCATTTTGGGAAAGTTCGACAGGTCCGGAGTCATCGTTTTTCATGAGAAAATTGATTTTTTGGAGTGTACCAAAAATGATTCAAAATGTCAATGGATCGTGCCTCATGTTGAATAACCACTTTTGAAACCCTCAAAGTGACCAAAATTGCCATTTATACAGAGTTTTGCTTACTCAAAAGCTTCCATTTTGACCAATTTCAGGCACAGAAATGACTTTAAACACACTTATTTTAGTTGAAAAAATGATATTTCACATCCAACAGTCATTTAGAGTCAAAAGATTAAATGTTAAAATTTCATCCATATTGACCATTTTGGGAAAGTTCGACAGGTCCGGAGTCATCGTTTTTCATGAGAGATGTGATTTTTTGGAGTGTACCAAAAATGATTCAAAATGTCAATTGGATCATGCCTCATGTTGAATAACCGCTTTTGAAACCCTCACAGTGACCAAAATTGCCATTTTTACAGAGCTTTGCTTACTCAAAAGCTTCCATTTCGACCAATTTCAGGCACCGAAATGACTTTAAACACACTTATTTTAGTTGAACAAGTCATAATACACATCCAACAGTCATTTAGAGTTAAAAGATTAAAAGTTAAAATTTCATCCATGTTGACCATTTTGGGAAAGTTCGACAGGTCCGGAGTCATCGTTTTTCATCAGAAAATTTAATTTTTTGGACTGTACAAAATATGATTCAAAATGTCAATTGGATTGTGACTCATGTGAATAACCGCTTTTGAAACCCTCACAGTGACCAAAATTGCCATTTTTACAGAGCTTTACTTACTCAAAACTTCCATTTTGACCAATTTCAGGCACCGAAATGACTTTAAACACACTTATTTTTTTTTTAAAAAGTCATAATTTACATCCAACAGTCATTTAGAGTCAAAAGATTAAAAGTTAAAATTTCATCCATGTGGACCATTTTGGGAAAGTTCGACCGGTCAGGAGTCATCGTTTTTCATCAGAAAATTGATTTTTTGGAGTGTACTAAAAATGATTCAAAATGTCAATGGATCGTGCCTCTTGTTGAATAACCACTTTTGAAACCCTCAAAGTGACCAAAATTCCCATTTATACAGAGTTTTGCTTACTCAAAAGCTTCCATTTTGACCAATTTCAGGCACCGAAATTACTTTAAACACACTTATTTTTGTTGAAAAAGTCATAATTTACATCCAACAGTCATTTAGAGTCAAAAGATTAAAAGTTTAAATTTCATCCATGGTGACCATTTTGGGAAAGTTCGACAGGTCCGGAGTCATCGTTTTTCATCAGAAAATTGATTTTTTGGAGTGTACCAAAAATGATTCAAAATGTCAATGGACCATGCCTCATGTTGAATAACCACTTTTGAAACCCTCAAAGTGACCAAAATTGCCATTTATACAGAGTTTTGCTCAATCAAAAGCTTCCATTTTGACCAATTTCAGGCATAGAAATGACTTTAAACACAATTATTTTAGTTGAAAAAGTCATATTTCACATCCAACAGTCATTTAGAGTCAAAAGATTAAATGTTAAAATTTCATCCATATTGACCATTTTGGGAAAGTTCGACAGGTCCAGAGTCATCGTTTTTCATCAGAAAATTGATTTTTTGGAGTGTACCAAAAATGATTCAAAATGTCAATTGGATCGTGCCTCATGTTGAATAACCACTTTTGAAACCCTCACAGTGACCAAAATTACCATTTTTACAGAGCTTTGCTTACTCAAAAGCTTCCATTTTGACCAATTTCAGGCACCGAAATTACTTTAAACACACTTATTTTTGTTGAAAAAGTCATAATTTACATCCAACAGTCATTTAGAGTCAAAAGATTAAAAGTTTAAATTTCATCCATGGTGACCATTTTGGGAAAGTTCGACAGGTCCGGAGTCATCGTTTTTCATCAGAAAATTGATTTTTTGGAGTGTACTAAAAATGATTCAAAATGTCAATGGATCGTGCCTCATGTTGAATAACCGCTTTTGAAACCCTCACAGTGACTAAAATTGCCATTTTTACAGAGCTTTGCTTAATCAAAAGCTTCCATTTTGACCAATTTCAGGCATCAAAATGACTTTAAACACACTTATTTTAGTTGAAAAAGTCATAATTTACATCCAACAGTCATTTAGAGTCAAAAGATTAAAAGTTTAAATTTCATCCATGGTGACCATTTTGGGAAAGTTCGACAGGTCCGGAGTCATCGTTTTTCATCAGAAAATTGATTTTTTGGAGTGTACTAAAAATGATTCAAAATGTCAATGGATCGTGCCTCATGTTGAATAACCGCTTTTGAAACCCTCACAGTGACTAAAATTGCCATTTTTACAGAGCTTTGCTTAATCAAAAGCTTCCATTTTGACCAATTTCAGGCATCAAAATGACTTTAAACACACTTATTTTAGTTGAAAAAATGATATTTCACATCCAACAGTCATTTAGAGTCAAAAGATGAAATGTTAAAATTTCATCCATATTGACCATTTTGGGAAAGTTCGACAGGTCCGGAGTCATCGTTTTTCATTAGAGATGTGATTTTTTGGAGTGTACCAAAAATGATTCAAAATGTCAATTGGATCATGCCTCATGTTGAATAACCGCTTTTGAAACCCTCACAGTGACCAAAATTGCCATTTTTACAGAGCTTTGCTTACTCAAAAGCTTCCATTTCGACCAATTTCAGGCACCGAAATGACTTTAAACACACTTATTTTAGTTGAACAAGTCATAATACACATCCAACAGTCATTTAGAGTTAAAAGATTAAAAGTAAAAATTTCATCCATGTTGACCATTTTGGGAAAGTTCGACAGGTCCGGAGTCATCGTTTTTCATCAGAAAATTAAATTTTTTGGACTGTACCAAATATGATTCAAAATGTCAATTGGATTGTGACTCATGTGAATAACCGCTTTTGAAACCCTCACAGTGACCAAAATTGCCATTTTTACAGAGCTTTGCTTACTCAAAACTTCCATTTTGACCAATTTCAGGCACCGAAATCACTTTAAACACACTTATTTCAGTTGAACAAGTCATAATTCACATCCAACAGTCATTTAGAGTCAAAAGATTAAAAGTTAAAATTTCATCCATGTGGACCATTTTGGGAAAGTTCGACAGGTCCGGAGTCATCGTTTTTCATCAGAAAATTGATTTTTTGGAGTGTACCATAAATTATTCAAAATGTCAATGGATCGTGCCTCTTGTTGAATAACCACTTTTGAAACCCTCAAAGTGACCAAAATTGCCATTTATACAGAGTTTTGCTTACTCAAAAGCTTCCATTTTGACCAATTTCAGGCACCGAAATGACTTTAAACACACTTATTTTAGTTGAAAAAGTCATATTTCACATCCAACAGTCATTTAGAGTCAAAAGATTAAATGTTAAAATTACATCCATATTGACCATTTTGGGAAAGTTCGACAGGTCCAGAGTCATCGTTTTTCATGAGAAAATTGATTTTTTGGAGTGTACCAAAAATGATTCAAAATGTCAATGGATCGTGCCTCATGTTGAATAACCACTTTTGAAACCCTCAAAGTGACCAAAATTGCCATTTATACAGAGTTTTGCTTACTCAAAAGCTTCCATTTTGACCAATTTCAGGCACAGAAATGACTTTAAACACACTTATTTTAGTTGAAAAAGTCATATTTCACATCCAACAGTCATTTAGAGTCAAAAGATTAAATGTTAAAATTTCATCCATATTGGCCATTTTGGGAAAGTTCGACAGGTCCGGAGTCATCGTTTTTCATCAGAAAATTGATTTTTTTGGAGTGTACCAAAAATGATTCAAAATGTCAATTGGATCGAGCCTCATGTTGAATAACCACTTTTGAAACACTCCCAGTGACCAAAATTACCATTTTTACAGAGCTTTGCTTACTCAAAAGCTTCCATTTTGACCAATTTCAGGCACCGAAATTACTTTAAACACACTTATTTTTGTTGAAAAAGTCATAATTTACATCCAACAGTCATTTAGAGTCAAAAGATTAAAAGTTTAAATTTCATCCATGTGGACCATTTTGGGAAAGTTCGACAGGTCCGGAGTCATCGTTTTTCATCAGAAAATTGATTTTTTGGAGTGTACCAAAAATGATACAAAATGTCAATTGGATCGTGCCTCATGTTGAATAACCACTTTTGAAACCCTTACAGTGACCAAAATTACCATTTTTACAGAGCTTTGCTTACTCAAAAGCTTCCATTTTGACCAATTTCAGGCACCGAAATGACTTTAAACACACTTTTTTGTTGTTGAAAAAGTCATAATTTACATCCAACAGTCATTTAGAGTCAAAAGATTAAAAGTTTAAATTTCATCCATGGTGACCATTGTGGGAAAGTTCGACAGGTCCGGAGTCATCGTTTTTCATCAGAAAATTGATTTTTTGGAGTGTACCAAAAATGATTCAAAATGTCAATTGGATCGTGCCTCATGTTGAATAACCACTTTTGAAACCCTCACAGTGACAAAAATTACAATTGTTACAGAGCTTTGCTTACTCAAAAGCTTCCATTTTGACCAATTTCAGGCACCAAAATGACTTTAAACGCACCTATTTTAGTTGAACACGTCATAATTCACATCCAACAGTCATTTAGAGTCAAAAGATTAAAAGTTTAAATTTCATCCATGGTGACCATTTTGGGAAAGTTCGACAGGTCCGGAGTCATCGTTTTTCATCAGAAAATTGATTTTTTGGAGTGTACTAAAAATGATTCAAAATGTCAATGGATCGTGCCTCATGTTGAATAACCGCTTTTGAAACCCTCACAGTGACTAAAATTGCCATTTTTTACAGAGCTTTGCTTAATCAAAAGCTTCCATTTTGACCAATTTCAGGCATCAAAATGACTTTAAACACACTTATTTTAGTTGAAAAAATGATATTTCACATCCAACAGTCATTTAGAGTCAAAAGATGAAATGTTAAAATTTCATCCATATTGACCATTTTGGGAAAGTTCGACAGGTCCGGAGTCATCGTTTTTCATTAGAGATGTGATTTTTTGGAGTGTACCAAAAATGATTCAAAATGTCAATTGGATCATGCCTCATGTTGAATAACCGCTTTTGAAACCCTCACAGTGACCAAAATTGCCATTTTTACAGAGCTTTGCTTACTCAAAAGCTTCCATTTCGACCAATTTCAGGCACCGAAATGACTTTAAACACACTTATTTTAGTTGAACAAGTCATAATACACATCCAACAGTCATTTAGAGTTAAAAGATTAAAAGTAAAAATTTCATCCATGTTGACCATTTTGGGAAAGTTCGACAGGTCCGGAGTCATCGTTTTTCATCAGAAAATTTAATTTTTTGGACTGTACCAAATATGATTCAAAATGTCAATTGGATTGTGACTCATGTGAATAACCGCTTTTGAAACCCTCACAGTGACCAAAATTGCCATTTTTACAGAGCTTTGCTTACTCAAAACTTCCATTTTGACCAATTTCAGGCACCGAAATCACTTTAAACACACTTATTTCAGTTGAACAAGTCATAATTCACATCCAACAGTCATTTAGAGTCAAAAGATTAAAAGTTAAAATTTCATCCATGTGGACCATTTTGGGAAAGTTCGACAGGTCCGGAGTCATCGTTTTTCGTCAGAAAATTGATTTTTTGGAGTGTACCATAAATTATTCAAAATGTCAATGGATCGTGCCTCTTGTTGAATAACCACTTTTGAAACCCTCAAAGTGACCAAAATTGCCATTTATACAGAGTTTTGCTTACTCAAAAGCTTCCATTTTGACCAATTTCAGGCACCGAAATGACTTTAAACACACTTATTTTAGTTGAAAAAGTCATATTTCACATCCAACAGTCATTTAGAGTCAAAAGATTAAATGTTAAAATTACATCCATATTGACCATTTTGGGAAAGTTCGACAGGTCCAGAGTCATCGTTTTTCATGAGAAAATTGATTTTTTGGAGTGTACCAAAAATGATTCAAAATGTCAATGGATCGTGCCTCATGTTGAATAACCACTTTTGAAACCCTCAAAGTGACCAAAATTGCCATTTATACAGAGTTTTGCTTACTCAAAAGCTTCCATTTTGACCAATTTCAGGCACAGAAATGACTTTAAACACACTTATTTTAGTTGAAAAAGTCATATTTCACATCCAACAGTCATTTAGAGTCAAAAGATTAAATGTTAAAATTTCATCCATATTGGCCATTTTGGGAAAGTTCGACAGGTCCGGAGTCATCGTTTTTCATCAGAAAATTGATTTTTTTGGAGTGTACCAAAAATGATTCAAAATGTCAATTGGATCGAGCCTCATGTTGAATAACCACTTTTGAAACACTCACAGTGACCAAAATTACCATTTTTACAGAGCTTTGCTTACTCAAAAGCTTCCATTTTGACCAATTTCAGGCACCGAAATTACTTTAAACACACTTATTTTTGTTGAAAAAGTCATAATTTACATCCAACAGTAATTTAGAGTCAAAAGATTAAAAGTTTAAATTTCATCCATGTGGACCATTTTGGGAAAGTTCGACAGGTCCGGAGTCATCGTTTTTCATCAGAAAATTGATTTTTTGGAGTGTACCAAAAATGATACAAAATGTCAATTGGATCGTGCCTCATGTTGAATAACCACTTTTGAAACCCTTACAGTGACCAAAATTACCATTTTTACAGAGCTTTGCTTACTCAAAAGCTTCCATTTTGACCAATTTCAGGCACCGAAATGACTTTAAACACACTTTTTTGTTGTTGAAAAAGTCATAATTTACATCCAACAGTCATTTAGAGTCAAAAGATTAAAAGTTTAAATTTCATCCATGGTGACCATTGTGGGAAAGTTCGACAGGTCCGGAGTCATCGTTTTTCATCAGAAAAATGATTTTTTGGAGTGTACCAAAAATGATTCAAAATGTCAATTGGATCGTGCCTCATGTTGAATAACCACTTTTGAAACCCTCACAGTGACAAAAATTACAATTTTTACAGAGCTTTGCTTACTCAAAAGCTTCCATTTTGACCAATTTCAGGCACCAAAATGACTTTAAACGCACCTATTTTAGTTGAACACGTCATAATTCACATCCAACAGTCATTTAGAGTCAAAAGATTAAAAGTTAAAATTTCATCCATGGTGACCATTTTGGGAAAGTTCGACAGGTCCGGAGTCATCGTTTTTCATCAGAAAATTGATTTTTTAGAGTGTACTAAAAATGATTCAAAATGTCAATGGATCGTGCCTCTTGTTGAATAACCACTTTTGAAACCCTCAAAGTGACCAAAATTGCCATTTATACAGAGTTTTGCTTACTCAAAAGCTTCCATTTTGACCAATTTCAGGCACCGAAATGACTTTAAACACACTTATTTTAGTTGAAAAAGTCATATTTCACATCCAACAGTCATTTAGAGTCAAAAGATTAAATGTTAAAATTTCATCCATATTGACCATTTTGGGAAAGTTCGACAGGTCCGGAGTCATCGTTTTTCATGAGAAAATTGATTTTTTGGAGTGTACCAAAAATGATTCAAAATGTCAATGGATCTTGCCTCATGTTGAATAACCACTTTTGAAACCCTCAAAATGACCAAAATTGCCATTTATACAGAGTTTTGCTTACTCAAAAGCTTCAATTTTGACCAATTTCATGCACAGAAATGACTTTAAACACACTTATTTTAGTTGAAAAAGTCATATTTCACATCCAACAGTCATTTAGAGTCAAAAGATTGAATGTTAAAATTTCATCCATATTGGCCATTTTGGGAAAGTTCGACAGGTCCGGAGTCATCGTTTTTCATCAGAAAATTGATTTTTTTGGAGTGTACCAAAAATGATTCAAAATGTTAATTGGATCGAGCCTCATGTTGAATAACCACTTTTGAAACACTCACAGTGACCAAAATTACCATTTTTACAGAGCTTTGCTTACTCAAAAGCTTCCATTTTGACCAATTTCAGGCACCGAAATTACTTTAAACACACTTATTTTTGTTGAAAAGGTCATAATTTACATCCAACAGTCATTTAGAGTCAAAAGATTAAAAGTTTAAATTTCATCCATGGTGACCATTTTGGGAAAGTTCGACAGGTCCGGAGTCATCGTTTTTCATCAGAAAATTGAGTTTTTGGAGTGTACTAAAAATGATTCAAAATGTCAATGGATCGTGCCTCTTGTTGAATAACCACTTTTGAAACCCTCAAAGTGACCAAAATTGCCATTTATACAAAGTTTTGCTTACTCAAAAGCTTCCATTTTGACCAATTTCAGGCACCGAAATGACTTTAAACACACTTATTTTAGTTGAAAAAGTCATATTTCACATCCAACAGTCATTTAGAGTCAAAAGATTAAATGTTAAAATTTCATCCATATTGACCATTTTGGGAAAGTTCGACAGGTCCGGAGTCATCGTTTTTCATGAGAAAATTGATTTTTTGGAGTGTACCAAAAATGATTCAAAATGTCAATGGATCGTGCCTCATGTTGAATAACCACTTTTGAAACCCTCAAAGTGACCAAAATTGCCATTTATACAGAGTTTTGCTTACTCAAAAGCTTCCATTTTGACCAATTTCAGGCACAGAAATGACTTTAAACACACTTATTTAGTTGAAAAAGTCATATTTCACATCCAACAGTCATTTAGAGTCAAAAGATTAAATGTTAAAATTTCATCCATATTGACCATTTTGGGAAAGTTCGACAGGTCCGGAGTCATCGTTTTTCATAAGAAAATTGATTTTTTGGAGTGTACCAAAAATGATTCAAAATGTCAATTTAATCGTGCCTCATGTTGAATAACCGCCTTTGAAACCCTCACAGTGACCAAAATTGCCATTTTTACAGAGCTTTGCTTACTCAAAAGCTTCCATTTCGACCAATTTCAGGCACCAAAATGACTTTAAACACACTTATTTCAGTTGAACAAGTCATAATTCACATCCAACAGTCATTTAGAGTCAAAAGATTAAAAGTTAAAATTCATCCATGTTGACCATTTTGGGAAAGTTCGACAGGTCCGGAGTCATCGTTTTTCATCAGAAAATTTAATTTTTTGGACTGTACCAAATATGATTCAAAATGTCAATTGGATTGTGACTCATGTGAATAACCGCTTTTGAAACCCTCACAGTGACCAAAATTGCCATTTTTACAGAGCTTTGCTTACTCAAACTTCCATTTTGACCAATTTCAGGCACCGAAATGACTTTAAACACACTTATTTTTTTTAAAAAAGTCATAATTTACATCCAACAGTCATTTAGAGTCAAAAGATTAAAAGTTTAAATTTCATCCATGGTGACCATTTTGGGAAAGTTCGACAGGTCAGGAGTCATCGTTTTTCATCAGAAAATTGATTTTTTGGAGTGTACCAAAAATGATTCAAAATGTCAATGGACCATGCCTCCTGTTGAATAACCACTTTTGAAACCCTCAAAGTGACCAAAATTGCCATTTATACAGAGTTTTGTTTAATCAAAAGCTTCCATTTTGACCAATTTCAGGCATAGAAATGACTTTAAACACACTTATTTAGTTGAAAAAGTCATATTTCACATCCAACAGTCATTTAGAGTCAAAAGATTAAAAGTTTAAATTTCATCCATGGTGACCATTTTGGGAAAGTTCGACAGGTCCGGAGTCATCGTTTTTTCAGATAATTGCTTTTTTGGAGTGTACCAAAAATGATTCAAAATGTCAATTGGATCGTTCCTCATGTTGAATAACCACCTTTGAAACCCTCACAGTGACCAAAATTGCCATTTTTACAGAGCTTTGCTTACTCAAAAGCTTCCATTTTGACCAATTTCAGGCACCAAAATGACTTTAAACACACTTATTTCAGTTGAACTAGTCATAATTCACATCCAACAGTCATTTAGAGTCAAAAGATTAAAAGTTAAAATTTCATCCATGTGGACCATTTTGGGAAAGTTCGACAGGTCCGGAGTCATCGTTTTTCATCAGAAAATTAATTTTTTGGAGTGTACCAAAAATGATTCAAAATGTCAATTGGATCGTGCCTCATGTTGAATAACCACTTTTGAAACCCTCACAGTGACCAAAATTACAATTTTTACAGAGCTTTGCTTACTCAAAAGCTTCCATTTTGACCAATTTCAGGCACCAAAATGACTTTAAACGCACCTATTTTAGTTGAACACGTCATAATTCACATCCAACAGTCATTTAGAGTCAAAAGATTAAAAGTTAAAATTTCATCCATGGTGACCATTTTGGGAAAGTTCGACAGGTCCGGAGTCATCGTTTTTCATCAGAAAATTGATTTTTTAGAGTGTACTAAAAATGATTCAAAATGTCAATGGATCGTGCCTCTTGTTGAATAACCACTTTTGAAACCCTCAAAGTGACCAAAATTGCCATTTATACAGAGTTTTGCTTACTCAAAAGCTTCCATTTTGACCAATTTCAGGCACCGAAATGACTTTAAACACACTTATTTTAGTTGAAGAAGTCATATTTCACATCCAACAGTCATTTAGAGTCAAAAGATTAAATGTTAAAATTTCATCCATATTGACGATTTTGGGAAAGTTCGACAGGTCCGGAGTCATCGTTTTTCATGAGAAAATTGATTTTTTGGAGTGTACCAAAAATGATTCAAAATGTCAATGGATCGTGCCTCATCTTGAATAACCACTTTTGAAACCCTCAAAGTGACCAAAATTGCCATTTATACAGAGTTTTGCTTACTCAAAAGCTTCCATTTTGACCAATTTCAGGCACAGAAATGACTTTAAACACACTTATTTTAGTTGAAAAAATGATATTTCACATCCAACAGTCATTTAAAGTCAAAAGATTAAATGTTAAAATTTCATCCATATTGACCATTTTGGGAAAGTTCGACAGGTCCGGAGTCATCGTTTTTCATTAGAGATGTGATTTTTTTGGAGTGTACCAAAAATGATTCAAAATGTCAATTGGATCATGCCTCATGTTGAATAACCGCTTTTGAAACCCTCACAGTGACCAAAATTGCCATTTTTACAGAGCTTTGCTTACTCAAAAGCTTCCATTTCGACCAATTTCAGGCACCGAAATGACTTTAAACACACTTATTTTAGTTGAACAAGTCATAATACACATCCAACAGTCATTTAAAGTTAAAAGATTAAAAGTTTAAATTTCATACATGTTGACCATTTTGGGAAAGTTCGACAAGTCCGGAGTCATCGTTTTTCATCAGAAAATTTAATTTTTTGGACTGTACCAAATATGATTCAAAATATCAATTGGATTGTGACTCATGTGAATAACCACTTTTGAAACCCTCACAGTGACCAAAATTGCCATTTTTACAGAGCTTTGCTTACTCAAAACTTCCATTTTGACCAATTTCAGGAACCGAAATGACTTTAAACACACTTTTTTTTTTTTTTAAAAAGTCATAATTTACATCCAACAGTCATTTAGAGTCAAAAGATTAAAAGTTTAAATTTCATCCACGGTGACCATTTTGGGAAAGTTCGACAGGTCTGGAGTCATCGTTTTTCATCAGAAAATTGATTTTTTGGAGTGTACCAAAAATGATTCAAAATGTCAATGGACCATGCCTCATGTTGAATAACCACTTTTGAAACCCTCAAAGTGACCAAAATTGCCATTTATACAGAGTTTTGCTTAATCAAAAGCTTCCATTTTGACCAATTTCAGGCATAGAAATGACTTTAAACACACTTATTTTAGTTGAAAAAGTCATATTTCACATCCAACAGTCATTTAGAGTCAAAAGATTAAATGTTAAAATTTCATCCATATTGACCATTTTGGGAAAGTTCGACAGGTCCGGAGTCATCGTTTTTCATAAGAAAATTGATTTTTTGGAGTGTACCAAAAATGATTCAAAATGTCAATGGATCTTGCCTCATGTTGAATAACCACTTTTGAAACCCTCAAAGTGACCAAAATTGCCATTTATACAGAGTTTTGCTTACTCAAAAGCTTCCATTTTGACCAATTTCATGCACAGAAATGACTTTAAACACACTTATTTTAGTTGAAAAAGTCATATTTCACATCCAACAGTCATTTAGAGTCAAAAGATTAAATGTTAAAATTTCATCCATATTGGCCATTTTGGGAAAGTTCGACAGGTCCGGAGTCATCGTTTTTCATCAGAAAATTGATTTTTTTGGAGTGTACCAAAAATGATTCAAAATGTCAATTGGATCGAGCCTCATGTTGAATAACCACTTTTGAAACACTCACAGTGACCAAAATTACCATTTTTACAGAGCTTTGCTTACTCAAAAGCTTCCATTTTGACCAATTTCAGGCACCGAAATTACTTTAAACACACTTATTTTTGTTGAAAAGGTCATAATTTACATCCAACAGTCATTTAGAGTCAAAAGATTAAAAGTTTAAATTTCATCCATGGTGACCATTTTGGGAAAGTTCGACAGGTCCGGAGTCATCGTTTTTCATCAGAAAATTGAGTTTTTGGAGTGTACTAAAAATGATTCAAAATGTCAATGGATCGTGCCTCTTGTTGAATAACCACTTTTGAAACCCTCAAAGTGACCAAAATTGCCATTTATACAAAGTTTTGCTTACTCAAAAGCTTCCATTTTGACCAATTTCAGGCACCGAAATGACTTTAAACACACTTATTTTAGTTGAAAAAGTCATATTTCACATCCAACAGTCATTTAGAGTCAAAAGATTAAATGTTAAAATTTCATCCATATTGACCATTTTGGGAAAGTTCGACAGGTCCGGAGTCATCGTTTTTCATGAGAAAATTGATTTTTTGGAGTGTACCAAAAATGATTCAAAATGTCAATGGATCGTGCCTCATGTTGAATAACCACTTTTGAAACCCTCAAAGTGACCAAAATTGCCATTTATACAGAGTTTTGCTTACTCAAAAGCTTCCAT
Organism: Lissotriton helveticus; assembly: GCF_964261635.1. Classification (NCBI taxonomy): domain Eukaryota; kingdom Metazoa; phylum Chordata; class Amphibia; order Caudata; family Salamandridae; genus Lissotriton; species Lissotriton helveticus. The sequence continues at coordinate 342,586,611 of NC_136072.1, forward strand.
TTTGACCAATTTCAGGCACAGAAATGACATTAAACACACTTATTTTAGTTGAAAAAATGATATTTCACATCCAACAGTCATTTAGAGTCAAAAGATTAAATGTTAAAATTTCATCCATATTGACCATTTTGGGAAAGTTCGACAGGTCCGGAGTCATCGTTTTTCATTAGAGATGTGATTTTTTGGAGTGTACCAAAAATGATTCAAAATGTCAATTGGATCATGCCTCATGTTGAATAACCGCTTTTGAAACCCTCACAGTGACCAAAATTGCCATTTTTACAGAGCTTTGCTTACTCAAAAGCTTCCATTTCGACCAATTTCAGGCACCAAAATGACTTTAAACACACTTATTTTAGTTGAACAAGTCATAATACACATCCAACAGTCATTTAAAGTTAAAAGATTAAAAGTTTAAATTTCATCCATTTCGACCATTTTGGGAAAGTTCGACAGGTCCGGAGTCATCGTTTTTCATCAGAAAATTTAATTTTTTGGACTGTACCAAATATGATTCAAAATATCAATTGGATTGTGACTCATGTGAATAACCGCTTTTGAAACCCTCACAGTGACCAAAATTGCCATTTTTACAGAGCTTTGCTTACTCAAAACTTCCATTTTGACCAATTTCAGGAAACGAAATGACTTTAAACACACTTATTTTTTTTTGAAAAAGTCATAATTTACATCCAACAGTCATTTAGAGTCAAAAGATTAAAAGTTTAAATTTCATCCATGGTGACCATTTTGGGAAAGTTCGACAGGTCAGGAGTCATCGTTTTTCATCAGAAAATTGATTTTTTGGAGTGTACCAAAAATGATTCAAAATGTCAATGGACCATGCCTCATGTTGAATAACCACTTTTGAAACCCTCAAAGTGACCAAAATTGCCATTTATACAGAGTTTTGCTTAATCAAAAGCTTCCATTTTGACCAATTTCAGGCACAGAAATGACTTTAAACACACTTATTTTAGTTGAAAAAGTCATATTTCACATCCAACAGTCATTTAGAGTCAAAAGATTAAATGTTAAAATTTCATCCATATTGACCATTTTGGGAAAGTTCGACAGGTCCGGAGTCATCGTTTTTCATAAGAAAATTGATTTTTTGGAGTGTACCAAAAATGATTCAAAATGTCAATTTAATCGTGCCTCATGTTGAATAACCGCCTTTGAAACCCTCACAGTGACCAAAATTGCCATTTTTACAGAGCTTTGCTTACTCAAAAGCTTCCATTTTGACCAATTTCAGGCACCAAAATGACTTTAAACACACTTATTTCAGTTGAACAAGTCATAATTCACATCCAACAGTCATTTAGAGTCAAAAGATTAAAAGTTAAAATTCATCCATGTTGACCATTTTGGGAAAGTTCGACAGGTCCGGAGTCATCGTTTTTCATCAGAAAATTTAATTTTTTGGACTGTACCAAATATGATTCAAAATGTCAATTGGATTGTGACTCATGTGAATAACCGCTTTTGAAACCCTCACAGTGACCAAAATTGCCATTTTTACAGAGCTTTGCTTACTCAAACTTCCATTTTGACCAATTTCAGGCACCGAAATGACTTTAAACACACTTATTTTTTTTTAAAAAGTCATAATTTACATCCAACAGTCATTTAGAGTCAAAAGATTAAAAGTTTAAATTTCATCCATGGTGACCATTTTGGGAAAGTTCGACAGGTCAGGAGTCATCGTTTTTCATCAGAAAATTGATTTTTTGGAGTGTACCAAAAATGATTCAAAATGTCAATGGACCATGCCTCATGTTGAATAACCACTTTTGAAACCCTCAAAGTGACCAAAATTGCCATTTATACAGTGTTTTGTTTAATCAAAAGCTTCCATTTTGACCAATTTCAGGCATAGAAATGACTTTAAACACACTTATTTAGTTGAAAAAGTCATATTTCACATCCAACAGTCATTTAGAGTCAAAAGATTAAATGTTAAAATTTCATCCATATTGACCATTTTGGGAAAGTTCGACAGGTCCGGAGTCATCGTTTTTCATCAGAAAATTGATTTTTTTGGAGTGTACCAAAAATGATTCAAAATGTCAATTGGATCGTGCCTCATGTTGAATAACTACTTTTGAAACCCTCACAGTGACCAAAATTACCATTTTTACAGAGCTTTGCTTACTCAAAAGCTTCCATTTTGACCAATTTCAGGCACCGAAATGACTTTAAACACACTTATTTTTTTTGAAAAAGTCATAATTTACATCCAACAGTCATTTAGAGTCAAAAGATTAAAAGTTTAAATTTCATCCATGGTGACCATTTTGGGAAAGTTCGACAGGTCCGGAGTCATCGTTTTTTCAGATAATTGCTTTTTTGGAGTGTACCAAAAATGATTCAAAATGTCAATTGGATCGTACCTCATGTTGAATAACCACCTTTGAAACCCTCACAGTGACCAAAATTGCCATTTTTACAGAGTTTTGCTGACTCAAAAGCTTCCATTTTGACCAATTTCAGGCACCAAAATGACTTTAAACACACTTATTTCAGTTGAACAAGTCATAATTCACATCCAACAGTCATTTAGAGTCAAAAGATTAAAAGTTAAAATTTCATCCATGTGGACCATTTTGGGAAAGTTCGACAGGTCCGGAGTCATCGTTTTTCATCAGAAAATTGATTTTTTGGAGTGTACCAAAAATGATTCAAAATGTCAATTGGATCGTGCCTCGTGTTGAATAACCACTTTTGAAACCCTCACAGTGACCAAAATTACAATTTTTACAGAGCTTTGCTTACTCAAAAGCTTCCATTTTGACCAATTTCAGGCACCAAAATGACTTTAAACGCACCTATTTTAGTTGAACACGTCATAATTCACATCCAACAGTCATTTAGAGTCAAAAGATTAAAAGTTAAAATTTCATCCATGGTGACCATTTTGGGAAAGTTCGACAGGTCCGGAGTCATCGTTTTTCATCAGAAAATTGATTTTTTAGAGTGTACTAAAAATGATTCAAAATGTCAATGGATCGTGCCTCTTGTTGAATAACCACTTTTGAAACCCTCAAAGTGACCAAAATTGCCATTTATACAGAGTTTTGCTTACTCAAAAGCTTCCATTTTGACCAATTTCAGGCACCGAAATGACTTTAAACACACTTATTTTAGTTGAAAAAGTCATATTTCACATCCAACAGTCATTTAGAGTCAAAAGATTAAATGTTAAAATTTCATCCATATTGACCATTTTGGGAAAGTTCGACAGGTCCGGAGTCATCGTTTTTCATGAGAAAATAGATTTTTTGGAGTGTACCAAAAATGATTCAAAATGTCAATGGATCGTGCCTCATGTTGAATAACCACTTTTGAAACCCTCAAAGTGACCAAAATTGCCACTTATACAGAGTTTTGCTTACTCAAAAGCTTCCATTTTGACCAATTTCAGGCACAGAAATGACTTTAAACACACTTATTTTAGTTGAAAAAATGATATTTCACATCCAACAGTCATTTAAAGTCAAAAGATTAAATGTTAAAATTTCATCCATATTGACCATTTTGGGAAAGTTCGACAGGTCCGGAGTCATCGTTTTTCATCAGAAAATTGATTTTTTGGAGTGTACTAAAAATGATTCAAAATGTCAATGGATCGTGCCTCATGTTGAATAACCACTTTTGAAACCCTCACAGTGACAAAAATTACCATTTTTACAGAGTTTTGCTTACTCAAAAGCTTCCATTTTGACCAATTTCAGGCACCGAAATGACTTTAAACACACTTATTTTAGTTGAAAAAGTCATATTTCACATCCAACAGTCATTTAGAGTCAAAAGATTAAATGTTAAAATTTCATCCTTATTGACCATTTTGGGAAAGTTCGACAGGTCCGGAGTCATCGTTTTTCATCATAAAATTGATTTTTTGGATTGTACCAAAAATGATTCAAAATTCAATTGGATCGTGCCTCATGTTGAATAACCACTTTTGAAACCCTCACAGTGACCAAAATTGCCATTTTTACAGAGCTTTGCTTAATCAAAAGCTTCCATTTTGACCAATTTCAGGCATCAAAATGACTTTAAACACACTTATTTTAGTTGAAAAAATGATATTTCACATCCAACAGTCATTTAGAGTCAAAAGATTAAAAGTTAAAATTTCATCCATGGTGACCATTTTGGGAAAGTTCGACAGGTCCGGAGTCATCGTTTTTCATAAGAAAATTGATTTTTTGGAGTGTACCAAAAATGATTCAAAATGTCAATTTAATCGTGCCTCATGTTGAATAACCGCCTTTGAAACCCTCACAGTGACCAAAATTGCCATTTTTACAGAGCTTTGCTTACTCAAAAGCTTCCATTTTGACCAATTTCAGGCACCAAAATGACTTTAAACACACTTATTTCAGTTGAACAAGTCATAATTCACATCCAACAGTCATTTAGAGTCAAAAGATTAAAAGTTAAAATTTCATCCATGTGGACCATTTTGGGAAAGTTCGACAGGTCCGGAGTCATCGTTTTTCATCAGAAAATTGATTTTTTTGGAGTGTACCAAAAATGATTCAAAATGTCAATTGGATCGTGCCTCATGTTGAATAACCACTTTTGAAACCCTCACAGTGACAAAAATTACCATTTTTACAGAGCTTTGCTTACTCAAAAGCTTCCATTTTGACCAATTTCAGGCACCGAAATTACTTTAAACACACTTATTTTTGTTGAAAAAGTCATAATTTACATCCAACAGTCATTTAGAGTCAAAAGACTAAAAGTTTAAATTTCAATCATGGTGACCATTTTGGGAAAGTTCGACAGGTCCGGAGTCATCGTTTTTCATCAGAAAATTGATTTTTTGGAGTGTACTAAAAATGATTCAAAATGTCAATGGATCGTGCCTCATGTTGAATAACCACTTTTGAAACCCTCACAGTGACAAAAATTACCATTTTTACAGAGTTTTGCTTACTCAAAAGCTTCCATTTTGACCAATTTCAGGCACCGAAATGACTTTAAACACACTTATTTTAGTTGAAAAAGTCATATTTCACATCCAAGAAGTCATGTAGAGTCAAAAGATTAAATGTTAAAATTTCATCCTTATTGACCATTTTGGGAAAGTTCGACAGGTCCGGAGTCATCGTTTTTCATCATAAAATTGATTTTTTGGATTGTACCAAAAATGATTCAAAATTCAATTGGATCGTGCCTCATGTTGAATAACCACTTTTGAAACCCTCACAGTGACCAAAATTGCCATTTTTACAGAGCTTTGCTTAATCAAAAGCTTCCATTTTGACCAATTTCAGGCATCAAAATGACTTTAAACACACTTATTTTAGTTGAAAAAATGATATTTCACATCCAAGTCATTTAGAGTCAAAAGATTAAATGTTAAAATTTCATCCATATTGACCATTTTGGGAAAGTTCGACAGGTCCGGAGTCATCGTTTTTCATTAGAGATGTGATTTTTTGGAGTGTACCAAAAATGATTCAAAATGTCAATTGGATCATGCCTCATGTTGAATAACCGCTTTTGAAACCCTCACAGTGACCAAAATTGCCATTTTTACAGAGCTTTGCTTACTCAAAACTTCCATTTTGACCAATTTCAGGCACCGAAATGACTTTAAACACACTTATTTTTTTTTTTAAAGTCATAATTTACATCCAACAGTCATTTAGAGTCAAAAGATTAAAAGTTTAAATTTCATCCATGGTGACCATTTTGGGAAAGTTCGACAGGTCAGGAGTCATCGTTTTTCATCAGAAAATTTGATTTTTTGGACTGTACCAAATATGATTCAAAATGTCAATTGGATTGTGACTCATGTGAATAACCACTTTTGAAACCCTCAAAGTGACCAAAATTGCCATTTATACAGAGTTTTGCTTACTCAAAAGCTTCCATTTTGACCAATTTCAGGCACCGAAATGACTTTAAACACACTTATTTTAGTTGAAAAAGTCATATTTCACATCCAACAGTCATTTAGAGTCAAAAGATTAAATGTTAAAATTTCATCCTTATTGACCATTTTGGGAAAGTTCGACAGGTCCGGAGTCATCGTTTTTCATCAGAAAATTGATTTTTTTGGAGTGTACCAAAAATGATTCAAAATGTCAATTGGATCGAGCCTCATGTTGAATAACCACTTTTGAAACACTCACAGTGACCAAAATTACCATTTTTACAGAGCTTTGCTTACTCAAAAGCTTCCATTTTGACCAATTTCAGGCACCGAAATTACTTTAAACACACTTATTTTTGTTGAAAAGGTCATAATTTACATCCAACAGTCATTTAGAGTCAAAAGATTAAAAGTTTAAATTTCATCCATGGTGACCATTTTGGGAAAGTTCGACAGGTCCGGAGTCATCGTTTTTCATCAGAAAATTGAGTTTTTGGAGTGTACTAAAAATGATTCAAAATGTCAATGGATCGTGCCTCTTGTTGAATAACCACTTTTGAAACCCTCAAAGTGACCAAAATTGCCATTTATACAAAGTTTTGCTTACTCAAAAGCTTCCATTTTGACCAATTTCAGGCACCGAAATGACTTTAAACACACTTATTTTAGTTGAAAAAGTCATATTTCACATCCAACAGTCATTTAGAGTCAAAAGATTAAATGTTGAAATTTCATCCATATTGACCATTTTGGGAAAGTTCGACAGGTCCGGAGTCATCGTTTTTCATGAGAAAATTGATTTTTTGGAGTGTACCAAAAATGATTCAAAATGTCAATGGATCGTGCCTCATGTTGAATAACCACTTTTGAAACCCTCAAAGTGACCAAAATTGCCATTTATACAGAGTTTTGCTTACTCAAAAGCTTCCATTTTGACCAATTTCAGGCACAGAAATGACTTTAAACACACTTATTTTAGTTGAAAAAATGATATTTCACATCCAACAGTCATTTAGAGTCAAAAGATTAAATGTTAAAATTTCATCCATATTGACCATTTTGGGAAAGTTCGACAGGTCCGGAGTCATCGTTTTTCATTAGAGATGTGATTTTTTGGAGTGTACCAAAAATGATTCAAAATGTCAATTGGATCATGCCTCATGTTGAATAACCGCTTTTGAAACCCTCACAGTGACCAAAATTGCCATTTTTACAGAGCTTTGCTTACTCAAAAGCTTCCATTTCGACCAATTTCAGGCACCAAAATGACTTTAAACACACTTATTTTTTTTTGAAAAAGTCATAATTTACATCCAACAGTCATTTAGAGTCAAAAGATTAAAAGTTTAAATTTCATCCACGGTGACCATTTTGGGAAAGTTCGACAGGTCTGGAGTCATCGTTTTTCATCAGAAAATTGATTTTTTGGAGTGTACCAAAAATGATTCAAAATGTCAATGGACCATGCCTCATGTTGAATAACCACTTTTGAAACCCTCAAAGTGACCAAAATTGCCATTTATACAGAGTTTTGCTTAATCAAAAGCTTCCATTTTGACCAATTTCAGGCATAGAAATGACTTTAAACACACTTATTTTAGTTGAAAAAGTCATATTTCACACCCAACAGTCATTTAGAGTCAAAAGATTAAATGTTAAAATTTCATCCATATTGACCATTTTGGGAAAGTTCGACAGGTCCGGAGTCATCGTTTTTCATAAGAAAATTGATTTTTTGGAGTGTACCAAAAATGATTCAAAATGTCAATTTAATCGTGCCTCATGTTGAATAACCGCCTTTGAAACCCTCACAGTGACCAAAATTGCCATTTTTACAGAGCTTTGCTTACTCAAAAGCTTCCATTTTGACCAATTTCAGGCACCAAAATGACTTTAAACACACTTATTTCAGTTGAACAAGTCATAATTCACATCCAACAGTCATTTAGAGTCAAAAGATTAAAAGTTAAAATTTCATCCATGTGGACCATTTTGGGAAAGTTCGACAGGTCCGGAGTCATCGTTTTTCATCAGAAAATTGATTTTTTTGGAGTGTACCAAAAATGATTCAAAATGTCAATTGGATCGTGCCTCATGTTGAATAACCACTTTTGAAACCCTCACAGTGACAAAAATTACCATTTTTACAGAGCTTTGCTTACTCAAAAGCTTCCATTTTGACCAATTTCAGGCACCGAAATTACTTTAAACACACTTATTTTTGTTGAAAAAGTCATAATTTACATCCAACAGTCATTTAGAGTCAAAAGACTAAAAGTTTAAATTTCAATCATGGTGACCATTTTGGGAAAGTTCGACAGGTCCGGAGTCATCGTTTTTCATCAGAAAATTGATTTTTTGGAGTGTACTAAAAATGATTCAAAATGTCAATGGATCGTGCCTCATGTTGAATAACCACTTTTGAAACCCTCACAGTGACAAAAATTACCATTTTTACAGAGTTTTGCTTACTCAAAAGCTTCCATTTTGACCAATTTCAGGCACCGAAATGACTTTAAACACACTTATTTTAGTTGAAAAAGTCATATTTCACATCCAACAGTCATGTAGAGTCAAAAGATTAAATGTTAAAATTTCATCCTTATTGACCATTTTGGGAAAGTTCGACAGGTCCGGAGTCATCGTTTTTCATCATAAAATTGATTTTTTGGATTGTACCAAAAATGATTCAAAATTCAATTGGATCGTGCCTCATGTTGAATAACCACTTTTGAAACCCTCACAGTGACCAAAATTGCCATTTTTACAGAGCTTTGCTTAATCAAAAGCTTCCATTTTGACCAATTTCAGGCATCAAAATGACTTTAAACACACTTATTTTAGTTGAAAAAATGATATTTCACATCCAAGTCATTTAGAGTCAAAAGATTAAATGTTAAAATTTCATCCATATTGACCATTTTGGGAAAGTTCGACAGGTCCGGAGTCATCGTTTTTCATTAGAGATGTGATTTTTTGGAGTGTACCAAAAATGATTCAAAATGTCAATTGGATCATGCCTCATGTTGAATAACCGCTTTTGAAACCCTCACAGTGACCAAAATTGCCATTTTTACAGAGCTTTGCTTACTCAAAACTTCCATTTTGACCAATTTCAGGCACCGAAATGACTTTAAACACACTTATTTTTTTTTTAAAGTCATAATTTACATCCAACAGTCATTTAGAGTCAAAAGATTAAAAGTTTAAATTTCATCCATGGTGACCATTTTGGGAAAGTTCGACAGGTCAGGAGTCATCGTTTTTCATCAGAAAATTTAATTTTTTGGACTGTACCAAATATGATTCAAAATGTCAATTGGATTGTGACTCATGTGAATAACCACTTTTGAAACCCTCAAAGTGACCAAAATTGCCATTTATACAGAGTTTTGCTTACTCAAAAGCTTCCATTTTGACCAATTTCAGGCACCGAAATGACTTTAAACACACTTATTTTAGTTGAAAAAGTCATATTTCACATCCAACAGTCATTTAGAGTCAAAAGATTAAATGTTAAAATTTCATCCTTATTGACCATTTTGGGAAAGTTCGACAGGTCCGGAGTCATCGTTTTTCATCAGAAAATTGATTTTTTTGGAGTGTACCAAAAATGATTCAAAATGTCAATTGGATCGAGCCTCATGTTGAATAACCACTTTTGAAACACTCACAGTGACCAAAATTACCATTTTTACAGAGCTTTGCTTACTCAAAAGCTTCCATTTTGACCAATTTCAGGCACCGAAATTACTTTAAACACACTTATTTTTGTTGAAAAGGTCATAATTTACATCCAACAGTCATTTAGAGTCAAAAGATTAAAAGTTTAAATTTCATCCATGGTGACCATTTTGGGAAAGTTCGACAGGTCCGGAGTCATCGTTTTTCATCAGAAAATTGAGTTTTTGGAGTGTACTAAAAATGATTCAAAATGTCAATGGATCGTGCCTCTTGTTGAATAACCACTTTTGAAACCCTCAAAGTGACCAAAATTGCCATTTATACAAAGTTTTGCTTACTCAAAAGCTTCCATTTTGACCAATTTCAGGCACCGAAATGACTTTAAACACACTTATTTTAGTTGAAAAAGTCATATTTCACATCCAACAGTCATTTAGAGTCAAAAGATTAAATGTTGAAATTTCATCCATATTGACCATTTTGGGAAAGTTCGACAGGTCCGGAGTCATCGTTTTTCATGAGAAAATTGATTTTTTGGAGTGTACCAAAAATGATTCAAAATGTCAATGGATCGTGCCTCATGTTGAATAACCACTTTTGAAACCCTCAAAGTGACCAAAATTGCCATTTATACAGAGTTTTGCTTACTCAAAAGCTTCCATTTTGACCAATTTCAGGCACAGAAATGACTTTAAACACACTTATTTTAGTTGAAAAAATGATATTTCACATCCAACAGTCATTTAGAGTCAAAAGATTAAATGTTAAAATTTCATCCATATTGACCATTTTGGGAAAGTTCGACAGGTCCGGAGTCATCGTTTTTCATTAGAGATGTGATTTTTTGGAGTGTACCAAAAATGATTCAAAATGTCAATTGGATCATGCCTCATGTTGAATAACCGCTTTTGAAACCCTCACAGTGACCAAAATTGCCATTTTTACAGAGCTTTGCTTACTCAAAAGCTTCCATTTCGACCAATTTCAGGCACCAAAATGACTTTAAACACACTTATTTTTTTTTGAAAAAGTCATAATTTACATCCAACAGTCATTTAGAGTCAAAAGATTAAAAGTTTAAATTTCATCCACGGTGACCATTTTGGGAAAGTTCGACAGGTCTGGAGTCATCGTTTTTCATCAGAAAATTGATTTTTTGGAGTGTACCAAAAATGATTCAAAATGTCAATGGACCATGCCTCATGTTGAATAACCACTTTTGAAACCCTCAAAGTGACCAAAATTGCCATTTATACAGAGTTTTGCTTAATCAAAAGCTTCCATTTTGACCAATTTCAGGCATAGAAATGACTTTAAACACACTTATTTCAGTTGAACAAGTCATAATTCACATCCAACAGTCATTTAGAGTCAAAAGATTAAAAGTTAAAATTTCATCCATGTGGACCATTTTGGGAAAGTTCGACAGGTCCGGAGTCATCGTTTTTCATCAGAAAATTGATTTTTTTGGAGTGTACCAAAAATGATTCAAAATGTCAATTTAATCGTGCCTCATGTTGAATAACCGCCTTTGAAACCCTCACAGTGACCAAAATTGCCATTTTTACAGAGCTTTGCTTACTCAAAAGCTTCCATTTTGACCAATTTCAGGCACCAAAATGACTTTAAACACACTTATTTCAGTTGAACAAGTCATAATTCACATCCAACAGTCATTTAGAGTCAAAAGATTAAAAGTTAAAATTTCATCCATGTGGACCATTTTGGGAAAGTTCGACAGGTCCGGAGTCATCGTTTTTCATCAGAAAATTGATTTTTTTGGAGTGTACCAAAAATGATTCAAAATGTCAATTGGATCGTGCCTCATGTTGAATAACCACTTTTGAAACCCTCACAGTGACCAAAATTACCATTTTTACAGAGCTTTGCTTACTCAAAAGCTTCCATTTTGACCAATTTCAGGCACCGAAATTACTTTAAACACACTTATTTTTGTTGAAAAAGTCATAATTTACATCCAACAGTCATTTAGAGTCAAAAGATTAAAAGTTTAAATTTCAATCATGGTGACCATTTTGGGAAAGTTCGACAGCTCCGGAGTCATCGTTTTTCATCAAAAAATTGATTTTTTGGAGTGTACTAAAAATGATTCAAAATGTCAATGGATCGTGCCTCATGTTGAATAACCACTTTTGAAACCCTCAAAGTGACCAAAATTGCCATTTATACAGAGTTTTGCTTACTCAAAAGCTTCCATTTTGACCAATTTCAGGCACCGAAATGACTTTAAACACACTTATTTTAGTTGAAAAAGTCATATTTCACATCCAACAGTCATTTAGAGTCAAAAGATTAAATGTTAAAATTTCATCCTTATTGACCATTTTGGGAAAGTTCGACAGGTCCGGAGTCATCGTTTTTCATCATAAAATAGATTTTTTGGATTGTACCAAAAATGATTCAAAATTCAATTGGATCGTGCCTCATGTTGAATAACCACTTTTGAAACCCTCACAGTGACCAAAATTGCCATTTTTACAGAGCTTTGCTTAATCAAAAGCTTCCATTTTGACCAATTTCAGGCATCAAAATGACTTTAAACACACTTATTTTAGTTGAAAAAATGATATTTCACATCCAACAGTCATTTAGAGTCAAAAGATTAAATGTTAAAATTTCATCCATATTGACCATTTTGGGAAAGTTCGACAGGTCCGGAGTCATCGTTTTTCATTAGAGATGTGATTTTTTGGAGTGTACCAAAAATGATTCAAAATGTCAATTGGATCATGCCTCATGTTGAATAACCGCTTTTGAAACCCTCACAGTGACCAAAATTGCCATTTTTACAGAGCTTTGCTTACTCAAAACTTCCATTTTGACCAATTTCAGGCACCGAAATGACTTTAAACACACTTATTTTTTTTTAAAAAGTCATAATTACATCCAACAGTCATTTAGAGTCAAAAGATTAAAAGTTTAAATTTCATCCATGGTGACCATTTTGGGAAAGTTCGACAGGTCAGGAGTCATCGTTTTTCATCAGAAAATGTAATTTTTTGGACTGTACCAAATATGATTCAAAATGTCAATTGGATTGTGACTCATGTGAATAACCACTTTTGAAACCCTCAAAGTGACCAAAATTGCCATTTATACAGAGTTTTGCTTACTCAAAAGCTTCCATTTTGACCAATTTCAGGCACCGAAATGACTTTAAACACACTTATTTTAGTTGAAAAAGTCATATTTCACATCCAACAGTCATTTAGAGTCAAAAGATTAAATGTTAAAATTTCATCCTTATTGACCATTTTGGGAAAGTTCGACAGGTCCGGAGTCATCGTTTTTCATCATAAAATTGATTTTTTGGATTGTACCAAAAATTATTCAAAATTCAATTGGATCGTGCCTCATGTTGAATAACCACTTTTGAAACCCTCAGTGACCAAAATTGCCATTTTTTCAGAGCTTTGCTTAATCAAAAGCTTCCATTTTGACCAATTTCAGGCATCAAAATGACTTTAAACACACTTATTTTAGTTGAAAAAATGATATTTCACATCCAACAGTCATTTAGAGTCAAAAGATTAAATGTTAAAATTTCATCCATATTGACCATTTTGGGAAAGTTCGACAGGTCCGGAGTCATCGTTTTTCATTAGAGATGTGATTTTTTGGAGTGTAACAAAAATGATTCAAAATGTCAATTGGATCATGCCTCATGTTGAATAACCGCTTTTGAAACCCTCACAGTGACCAAAATTGCCATTTTTACAGAGCTTTGCTTACTCAAAAGCTTCCATTTCGACCAATTTCAGGCACCGAAATGACTTTAAACACACTTATTTTAGTTGAACAAGTCATATTTCACATCCAACAGTCATTTAGGGTCAAAAGATTAAATGTTAACATTTCATCCATGGTGACCATTTTGGGAAAGTTCGACAGGTCCGGAGTCATCGTTTTTCATCAGAAAATTGATTTTTTGGAGTGTACTAAAAATGATTCAAAATGTCAATGGATCGTGCCTCTTGTTGAATAACCACTTTTGAAACCCTCAAAGTGACCAAAATTGCCATTTATACAGAGTTTTGCTTACTCAAAAGCTTCCATTTTGACCAATTTCAGGCACCGAAATGACTTTAAACACACTTATTTTAGTTGAAAAAGTCATATTTCACATCCAACAGTCATTTAGAGTCAAAAGATTAAATGTTAAAATTTCATCCATATTGGCCATTTTGGGAAAGTTCGACAGGTCCGGAGTCATCGTTTTTCATCAGAAAATTGATTTTTTTGGAGTGTACCAAAAATGTTTCAAAATGTCAATTGGATCGAGCCTCATGTTGAATAACCACTTTTGAAACACTCACAGTGACCAAAATTGCCATTTTCACAGAGTTTTGCTTACTCAGAAGCTTCCATTTTGACCAATTTCAGGCACCAAAATGACTTTAAACACACTTATTTTAGTTGAAAAAGTCATAATTCATATCCAACAGTCATTTAGAGTCAAAAGATTAAAAGTTAAAATTTCATCCATGTTGACCATTTTGGGAAAGTTTGACAGGTCCGGAGTCATCGTTTTTTCAGAGACATTGATTTTTTGGAGTTTACCAAAAATGATTCAAAATGTCAATTTGATCGTGCCTCATGTTGAATAACCGCTTTTGAAACCCTCATAGTGACCCAAATTGCCATTTTTACAGAGCTTTGCTTACTCAAAAGCTTCCATTTTGACCAATTTCAGGCACCAAAATGACTTTAAACACACTTATTTTAGTTGAACAAGTCATAATTCACATCCAACAGTCATTTAGAGTCAAAAGATTAAAAGTTAAAATTTCATCCATGTGGACCATTTTGGGAAAGTTCGACAGGTCCGGAGTCATCGTTTTTCATCAGAAAATTGATTTTTTGGAGTGTACTAAAAATGATTCAAAATGTCAATTGAATCGTGCCTCATGTTGAATAACTACTTTTGAAACCCTCACAGTGACCAAAATTACCATTTTTACAGAGCTTTGCTTACTCAAAAGCTTCCATTTTGACCAATTTCAGGCACCGAAATGACTTTAAACACACTTATTTTTTTTGAAAAAGTCATAATTTACATCCAACAGTCATTTAGAGTCAAAAGATTAAAAGTTTAAATTTCATCCATGGTGACCATTTTGGGAAAGTTCGACAGGTCCGGAGTCATCGTTTTTTCAGATAATTGCTTTTTTGGAGTGTACCAAAAATGATTCAAAATGTCAATTGGATCGTACCTCATGTTGAATAACCACCTTTGAAACCCTCACAGTGACCAAAATTGCCATTTTTACAGAGCTTTGCTTAATCAAAAGCTTCCATTTTGACCAATTTCAGGCACCAAAATGACTTTAAACACACTTATTTCAGTTGAACAAGTCATAATTCACATCCAACAGTCATTTAGAGTCAAAAGATTAAAAGTTAAAATTTCATCCATGTTGACCATTTTGGGAAAGTTTGACAGGTCTGGAGTCATCGTTTTTTCAGATAATTGATTTTTTGGAGTGTACCAAAAATGATTCAAAATGTCAATTGGATTATGCCTCATGTTGAATAACCGCTTTTGAAACCCTCACAGTGACCAAAATTGCCATTTTTACAGAGCTTTGCTTACTCAAAAGCTTCCATTTTGACTCATTTCAGGCACCAAAATGACTTTAAACGCACTTATTTTTTTTTAAAAAGTCATAATTTACATCCAACAGTCATTTAGAGTCAAAAGATTAAAAGTTTAAATTTCATCCATGGTGACCATTTTGGGAAAGTTCGACAGGTCCAGAGTCATCGTTTTTCATCAGAAAATTGATTTTTTGGGGTGTACCAAAAATTATTCAAATTGTCAATGGATCGTGCCTCATGTTGAATAACCACTTTTGAAACCCTCACAGTGACCAAAATTGCCATTTATACAGAGTTTTGCTTACCCAAAAGCTTCCATTTTGACCAATTTCAGGCACAGAAATGACTTTAAACACACTTATTTTAGTTGAAAAAGTCATATTTCACATCCAACAGTCATTTAGAGTCAAAAGATTAAAAGTTAAAATTTCATCCATGTGGACCATTTTGGGAAAGTTCGACAGGTCCGGAGTCATCGTTTTTCATCAGAAAATTGATTTTTTGGAGTGTACTAAAAATGATTCAAAATGTCAATTGAATCGTGCCTCATGTTGAATAACTACTTTTGAAACCCTCACAGTGACCAAAATTACCATTTTTACAGAGCTTTGCTTACTCAAAAGCTTCCATTTTGACCAATTTCAGGCACCGAAATGACTTTAAACACACTTATTTTTTTTGAAAAAGTCATAATTTACATCCAACAGTCATTTAGAGTCAAAAGATTAAAAGTTTAAATTTCATCCATGGTGACCATTTTGGGAAAGTTCGACAGGTCCGGAGTCATCGTTTTTTCAGATAATTGCTTTTTTGGAGTGTACCAAAAATGATTCAAAATGTCAATTGGATCGTACCTCATGTTGAATAACCACCTTTGAAACCCTCACAGTGACCAAAATTGCCATTTTTACAGAGCTTTGCTTAATCAAAAGCTTCCATTTTGACCAATTTCAGGCACCAAAATGACTTTAAACACACTTATTTCAGTTGAACAAGTCATAATTCACATCCAACAGTCATTTAGAGTCAAAAGATTAAAAGTTAAAATTTCATCCATGTTGACCATTTTGGGAAAGTTTGACAGGTCCGGAGTCATCGTTTTTTCAGATAATTGATTTTTTGGAGTGTACCAAAAATGATTCAAAATGTCAATTGGATTATGCCTCATGTTGAATAACCGCTTTTGAAACCCTCACAGTGACCAAAATTGCCATTTTTACAGAGCTTTGCTTACTCAAAAGCTTCCATTTTGACTCATTTCAGGCACCAAAATGACTTTAAACGCACTTATTTTTTTTTAAAAAGTCATAATTTACATCCAACAGTCATTTAGAGTCAAAAGATTAAAAGTTTAAATTTCATCCATGGTGACCATTTTGGGAAAGTTCGACAGGTCCAGAGTCATCGTTTTTCATCAGAAAATTGATTTTTTGGGGTGTACCAAAAATTATTCAAATTGTCAATGGATCGTGCCTCATGTTGAATAACCACTTTTGAAACCCTCACAGTGACCAAAATTGCCATTTATACAGAGTTTTGCTTACCCAAAAGCTTCCATTTTGACCAATTTCAGGCACAGAAATGACTTTAAACACACTTATTTTAGTTGAAAAAGTCATATTTCACATCCAACAGTCATTTAGAGTCAAAAGAATAAATGTTAAAATTTCATCCATATTGACCATTTTGGGAAAGTTCGACAGGTCCGGAGTCATCGTTTTTTCAGATATTGCTTTTTTGGAGTGTACCAAAAATGATTCAAAATGTCAATTGGATCGTGCCTCATGTTGAATAACCACCTTTGAAACCCTCACAGTGACCAAAATTGCCATTTTTACAGAGCTTTGCTTACTCAAATGCTTCCATTTTGACCAATTTCAGGCATCAAAATGACTTTAAACACACTTATTTCAGTTGAACAAGTCATAATTCACATCCAACAGTCATTTAGAGTCAAAAGATTAAAAGTAAAAATTTCATCCATGTTGACCATTTTGGGAAAGTTTGACAGGTCCGGAGTCATCGTTTTTCATCAGAAAATTGATTTTTTGGAGTGTACTAAAAATGATTCAAAATGTCAATTGGATCGTACCTCATGTTGAATAACCACCTTTGAAACCCTCACAGTGACCAAAATTGCCATTTTTACAGAGCTTTGCTTAATCAAAAGCTTCCATTTTGACCAATTTCAGGCACCAAAATGACTTTAAACACACTTATTTCAGTTGAACAAGTCATAATTCACATCCAACAGTCATTTAGAGTCAAAAGATTAAAAGTTACAATTTCATCCATGTTGACCATTTTGGGAAAGTTTGACAGGTCCGGAGTCATCGTTTTTTCAGATAATTGATTTTTTGGAGTGTACCAAAAATGATTCAAAATGTCAATTGGATTATGCCTCATGTTGAATAACCGCTTTTGAAACCCTCACAGTGACCAAAATTGCCATTTTTACAGAGCTTTGCTTACTCAAAAGCTTCCATTTTGACTCATTTCAGGCACCAAAATGACTTTAAACGCACTTATTTTTTTTTAAAAAGTCATAATTTACATCCAACAGTCATTTAGAGTCAAAAGATTAAAAGTTTAAATTTCATCCATGGTGACCATTTTGGGAAAGTTCGACAGGTCCAGAGTCATCGTTTTTCATCAGAAAATTGATTTTTTGGGGTGTACCAAAAATTATTCAAATTGTCAATGGATCGTGCCTCATGTTGAATAACCACTTTTGAAACCCTCACAGTGACCAAAATTGCCATTTATACAGAGTTTTGCTTACCCAAAAGCTTCCATTTTGACCAATTTCAGGCACCGAAATGACTTTAAACACACTTATTTTAGTTGAAAAAGTCATATTTCACATCCAACAGTCATTTAGAGTCAAAAGATTAAATGTTAAAATTTCATCCATATTGACCATTTTGGGAAAGTTCGACAGGTCCGGAGTGATCGTTTTTCATCATAAAATTGATTTTTTGGACTGTACCAAAAATGATTCAAAATGTCAATTGGATCGTGCCTCATGTTGAATAACCACTTTTGAAACCCTCACAGTGACCAAAATTGCCATTTTTACAGAGCTTTGCTTACTCAAAAGCTTCCATTTTGACCAATTTTAGGCACCAAAATGACTTTAAACACACTTATTTTAGTTGAAAAAATGATATTTCACATCCAACATTCATTTAGAGTCAAAAGATTAAATGTTAAAATTTCATCCATATTGACCATTTAGGGAAAGTTCGACAGATCCGGTGTCATCGTTTTTCATTAGAGATGTGATTTTTTGGAGTGTACCAAAAATGATTCAAAATGTCAATTGGATCATGCCTCATGTTGAATAACCGCTTTTGAAACCCTCACAGTGACCAAAATTGCCATTTTTACAGAGCTTTGCTTACTCAAAAGCTTCCATTTCGACCAATTTCAGGCACCGAAATGACTTTAAACACACTTATTTTAGTTGAACAAGTCATAATACACATCCAACAGTCATTTAGAGTTAAAAGATTAAAAGTTAAAATTTCATCCATGTTGACCATTTTGGGAAAGTTCGACAGGTCCGGAGTCATCGTTTTTCATCAGAAAATTTAATTTTTTGGACTGTACCAAATATGATTCAAAATGTCAATTGGATTGTGACTCATGTGAATAACCGCTTTTGAAACCCTCACAGTGACCAAAATTGCCATTTTTACAGAGCTTTGCTTACTCTGGAAGAGGTGTGGTGCCGCGGCCAGGGTGACTGACGCTGGAATCTGGGGACCACGGTTCGATCCCCGGCTCCGGCGGCAGGTCAGCCCAGCACCATGTGACTCTGGGCAATAGCTCGC
The DNA here is from genome assembly GCF_964261635.1 of Lissotriton helveticus. NCBI lineage: Eukaryota > Metazoa > Chordata > Amphibia > Caudata > Salamandridae > Lissotriton > Lissotriton helveticus. Next base: position 342,605,646 of record NC_136072.1, read on the forward strand.
TTAATCTTCCCGACGGCCCCCCAGCGCCTAGAGACCCTTACGGGTGATTGTGCGCTTTACAAATGTGGACTTTACTTTACTTTACTCAAAACTTCCATTTTGACCAATTTCAGGCACCGAAATGACTTTAAACACACTTATTTTTTTTTAAAAGTCATAATTTACATCCAACAGTCATTTAGAGTCAAAAGATTAAAAGTTTAAATTTCATCCATATTGACCATTTTGGGAAAGTTCCACAGGTCCGGAGTCATCGTTTTTCATCAGAAAATTGATTTTTTTGGAGTGTACCAAAAATGATTCAAAATGTCAATTGGATCGAGCCTCATGTTGAATAACCACTTTTGAAACCCTCATAGTGACCCAAATTGCCATTTTCACAGAGTTTTGCTTACTCAAAAGCTTCCATTTTGACCAATTTCAGGCACCAAAATGACTTTAAACACACTTATTTTAGTTGAAAAAGTCATAATTCATATCCAACAGTCATTTAGAGTCAAAAGATTAAAAGTTAAAATTTCATCCATGTTGACCATTTTGGGAAAGTTTGACAGGTCCGGAGTCATCGTTTTTTCAGATAATTGATTTTTTGGAGTTTACCAAAAATGATTCAATATGTCAATTTGATCGTGCCTCATGTTGAATAACCGCTTTTGAAACCCTCATAGTGACCCAAATTGCCATTTTTACAGAGCTTTGCTTACTCAAAAGCTTCCATTTTGACCAATTTCAGGCACCAAAATGACTTTAAACACACTTATTTTAGTTGAACAAGTCATAATTCACATCCAACAGTCATTTAGAGTCAAAAGATTAAAAGTTAAAATTTCATCCATGTTGACCATTTTGGGAAAGTTCGACAGGTCCGGAGTCATCGTTTTTCATCAGAAAATTGATTTTTTGGAGTGTACCAAAAATGATTCAAAATGTCAATTGAATCGTGCCTCATGTTGAATAACTACTTTTGAAACCCTCACAGTGACCAAAATTACCATTTTTACAGAGCTTTGCTTACTCAAAAGCTTCCATTTTGACCAATTTCAGGCACCGAAATGACTTTAAACACACTTATTTTTTTTGAAAAAGTCATAATTTACATCCAACAGTCATTTAGAGTCAAAAGATTAAAAGTTTAAATTTCATCCATGGTGACCATTTTGGGAAAGTTCGACAGGTCCGGAGTCATCGTTTTTTCAGATAATTGCTTTTTTGGAGTGTACCAAAAATGATTCAAAATGTCAATTGGATCGTGCCTCATGTTGAATAACCACCTTTGAAACCCTCACAGTGACCAAAATTGCCATTTTTACAGAGCTTTGCTTACTCAAAAGCTTCCATTTTGACCAATTTCAGGCACCAAAATGACTTTAAACACACTTATTTCAGTTGAACAAGTCATAATTCACATCCAACAGTCATTTAGAGTCAAAAGATTAAAAGTTTAAATTTCATCCATGGTGACCATTTTGGGAAAGTTCGACAGGTCCAGAGTCATCGTTTTTCATCAGAAAATTGATTTTTTGGGGTGTACCAAAAATTATTCAAATTGTCAATGGATTGTGCCTCATGTTGAATAACCACTTTTGAAACCCTCACAGTGACCAAAATTGCCATTTATACAGAGTTTTGCTTACCCAAAAGCTTCCATTTTGACCAATTTCAGGCACAGAAATGACTTTAAACACACTTATTTTAGTTGAAAAAGTTATATTTCACATCCAACAGTCATTTAGAGTCAAAAGAATAAATGTTAAAATTTCATCCATATTGACCATTTTGGGAAAGTTTGACAGGTCCGGAGTCATCGTTTTTTCAGATATTGCTTTTTTGGAGTGTACCAAAAATGATTCAAAATGTCAATTGGATCGTGCCTCATGTTGAATAACCACCTTTGAAACCCTCACAGTGACCAAAATTGCCATTTTTACAGAGCTTTGCTTACTCAAATGCTTCCATTTTGACCAATTTCAGGCACCAAAATGACTTTAAACACACTTATTTCAGTTGAACAAGTCATAATTCACATCCAACAGTCATTTAGAGTCAAAAGATTAAAAGTTAAAATTTCATCCATGTTGACCATTTTGGGAAAGTTTGACAGGTCCGGAGTCATCGTTTTTTCAGATAATTGATTTTTTGGAGTGTACCAAAAATGATTCAAAATGTCAATTGGATTGTGCCTCATGTTGAATAACCGCTTTTGAAACCCTCACAGTGACCAAAATTACAATTTTTACAGAGCTTTGCTTACTCAAAAGCTTCAATTTTGACCAATTTCAGGCACCGAAATGACTTTAAACACACTTATTTTTTTTGAAAAAGTCATAATTTACATCCAACAGTCATTTAGAGTCAAAAGATTAAAAGTTAAAATTTCATCCATGTTGACCATTTTGGGAAAGTTCGACAGGTCCGGAGTCATCGTTTTTCATCAGAAAATTGATTTTTTGGAGTGTACTAAAAATGATTCAAAATGTCAATGGATCGTGCCTCATGTTGAATAACCACTTTTGAAACCCTCAAAGTGACCAAAATTGCCATTTATACAGAGTTTTGCTTACTCAAAAGCTTCCATTTTGACCAATTTCAGGCACCGAAATGACTTTAAACACACTTATTTTAGTTGAAAAAGTCATATTTCACATCCAACAGTCATTTAGAGTCAAAAGATTAAATGTTAAAATTTCATCCATATTGACCATTTTGGGAAAGTTCGACAGGTCCGGAGTCATCGTTTTTCATCATAAAATTGATTTTTTGGACTGTACCAAAAATGATTCAAAATGTCAATTGGATCGTGCCTCATGTTGAATAACCACTTTTGAAACCCTCACAGTGACCAAAATTGCCATTTTTACAGAGCTTTGCTTAATCAAAAGCTTCCAATTTGACCAATTTCAGGCACCGAAATGACTTTAAACACAATTATTTTTGTTGAAAAAGTCATAATTTACATCCAACAGTCATTTAGAGTCAAAAGATTAAAAGTTTAAATTTCATCCATATTGACCATTTTGGAAAAGTTCGACAGGTTCGGAGTCATCGTTTTTCATCAGAAAATTGATTTTTTGGAGTGTACCAAAAATGATTCAAAATGTCAATTGGATCGTGCCTCATGTTGAATAAGCACTTTTGAAACACTCACAGTGACCAAAATTGCCATTTTCACAGAGTTTTGCTTACTCAAAAGCTTCCATTTTGACCAATTTCAGGCACCAAAATGACTTTAAACACACTTATTTTAGTTGAAAAAGTCATATTTCACATCCAACAGTCATTTAGAGTCAAAAGATTAATGTTAAAATTTCATCCATATTGACCATTTTGGGAAAGTTCGAGAGGTCCGGAGTCATCGTTTTTCATCAGAAAATTGATTTTTTGGAGTGTACCAAAAATGATTCAAAATGTCAATGTTGAATAACTCCTTTTGAGACCCTCAAAGTGACCAAAATTGCCATTTATACAGAGTTTTGCTTACTCAAAAGCTTCCATTTTGACCAATTTCAGGCACCGAAATGACTTTAAACACACTTATTTTAGTTGAAAAAGTCATATTTCACATCCAACAGTCATTTAGGGTCAAAAGATTAAATGTTAACATTTCATCCATATTGACCATTTTGGGAAAGTTCGACAGGTCCGGAGTCATCGTTTTTCATCGGAAAATTATTTTTTTTTGACTGTACCAAATATGATTCAAAATGTCAATTGGATTGTGACTCATGTCAATAACCAATTTTGAAACCCTCACAGTGACCAAAATTGCCAGTTTTACAGAGCTTTGTTTACTCAAAAGCTTCCATTTTGAGCAATTTCAGGCACCAAAATTACTTTAAACGCACCTATTTTAGTTGAACACGTCATAATTCACATCCAACAGTCATTTAGAGTCAAAAGATTAAAAGTTAAAATTGCATCCATGGTGACCATTTTGGGAAAGTTCGACAGGTCCGGAGTCATCGTTTTTCATCAGAAAATTGATTTTTTGGAGTGTACTAAAAATGATTCAAAATGTCAATGGATCGTGCCTCTTGTTGAATAACCACTTTTGAAACCCTCAAAGTGACCAAAATTGCCATTTATACAGAGTTTTGCTTACTCAAAAGCTTCCATTTTGACCAATTTCAGGCACCGAAATGACTTTAAACACACTTATTTTAGTTGAAAAAGTCATATTTCACATCCAACAGTCATTTAGAGTCAAAAGATTAAATGTTAAAATTTCATCCATATTGACCATTTTGGGAAAGTTCGAGAGGTCCGGAGTCATCGTTTTTCATCAGAAAATTGATTTTTTGGAGTGTACCAAAAATGATTCAAAATGTCAATTGGATTGTGCCTCTTGTTGAGTAACCACTTTTGAAACACTCACAGTGACCAAAATTGCCATTTTCACAGAGTTTTGCTTACTCAAAAGCTTCCATTTTGACCAATTTCAGGCACCAAAATGACTTTAAACACACTTATTTTAGTTGAAAAAGTCATATTTCACATCCAACAGTCATTTAGAGTCAAAAGATTAATGTTAAAATTTCATCCATATTGACCATTTTGGGAAAGTTCGAGAGGTCCGGAGTCATCGTTTTTCATCAGAAAATTGATTTTTTGGAGTGTACCAAAAATGATTCAAAATGTCAATGTTGAATAACTCCTTTTGAGACCCTCAAAGTGACCAAAATTGCCATTTATACAGAGTTTTGCTTACTCAAAAGCTTCCATTTTGACCAATTTCAGGCACCGAAATGACTTTAAACACACTTATTTTAGTTGAAAAAGTCATATTTCACATCCAACAGTCATTTAGGGTCAAAAGATTAAATGTTAACATTTCATCCATATTGACCATTTTGGGAAAGTTCGACAGGTCCGGAGTCATCGTTTTTCATCGGAAAATTTAATTTTTTTGACTGTACCAAATATGATTCAAAATGTCAATTGGATTGTGACTCATGTCAATAACCACTTTTGAAACCCTCACAGTGACCAAAATTACCAGTTTTACAGAGCTTTGTTTACTCAAAAGCTTCCATTTTGAGCAATTTCAGGCACCAAAATGACTTTAAACGCACCTATTTTAGTTGAACACGTCATAATTCACATCCAACAGTCATTTAGAGTCAAAAGATTAAAAGTTAAAATTGCATCCATGGTGACCATTTTGGGAAAGTTCGACAGGTCCGGAGTCATCGTTTTTCATCAGAAAATTGATTTTTTGGAGTGTACTAAAAATGATTCAAAATGTCAATGGATCGTGCCTCTTGTTGAATAACCACTTTTGAAACCCTCAAAGTGACCAAAATTGCCATTTATACAGAGTTTTGCTTACTCAAAAGCTTCCATTTTGACCAATTTCAGGCACCGAAATGACTTTAAACACACTTATTTTAGTTGAAAAAGTCATATTTCACATCCAACAGTCATTTAGAGTCAAAAGATTAAATGTTAAAATTTCATCCATATTGGCCATTTTGGGAAAGTTCGACAGGTCCGGAGTCATCGTTTTTCATCAGAAAATTGATTTTTTTGGAGTGTACCAAAAATGTTTCAAAATGTCAATTGGATCGAGCCTCATGTTGAATAACCACTTTTGAAACACTCACAGTGACCAAAATTGCCATTTTCACAGAGTTTTGCTTACTCAAAAGCTTCCATTTTGACCAATTTCAGGCACCAAAATTACTTTAAACACACTTATTTTAGTTGAAAAAGTCATAATTCATATCCAACAGTCATTTAGAGTCAAAAGATTAAAAGTTAAAATTTCATCCATGTTGACCATTTTGGGAAAGTTTGACAGGTCCGGAGTCATCGTTTTTTCAGATAATTGATTTTTTGGAGTTTACCAAAAATGATTCAAAATGTCAATTTGATCGTGCCTCATGTTGAATAACCGCTTTTGAAACCCTCATAGTGACCCAAATTGCCATTTTTACAGAGCTTTGCTTACTCAAAAGCTTCCATTTTGACCAATTTCAGGCACCAAAATGACTTTAAACACACTTATTTTAGTTGAACAAGTCATAATTCACATCCAACAGTCATTTAGAGTCAAAAGATTAAAAGTTAAAATTTCATCCATGTGGACCATTTTGGGAAAGTTCGACAGGTCCGGAGTCATCGTTTTTCATCAGAAAATTGATTTTTTGGAGTGTACTAAAAATGATTCAAAATGTCAATTGAATCGTGCCTCATGTTGAATAACTACTTTTGAAACCCTCACAGTGACCAAAATTAGCATTTTTACAGAGCTTTGCTTACTCAAAAGCTTCCATTTTGACCAATTTCAGGCACCGAAATGACTTTAAACACACTTATTTTTTTTGAAAAAGTCATAATTTACATCCAACAGTCATTTAGAGTCAAAAGATTAAAAGTTTAAATTTCATCCATGGTGACCATTTTGGGAAAGTTCGACAGGTCCGGAGTCATCGTTTTTTCAGATAATTGCTTTTTTGGAGTGTACCAAAAATGATTCAAAATGTCAAATGGATCGTACCTCATGTTGAATAACCACCTTTGAAACCCTCACAGTGACCAAAATTGCCATTTTTACAGAGCTTTGCTTAATCAAAAGCTTCCATTTTGACCAATTTCAGGCACCAAAATGACTTTAAACACACTTATTTCAGTTGAACAAGTCATAATTCACATCCAACAGTCATTTAGAGTCAAAAGAATAAATGTTAAAATTTCATCCATATTGACCATTTTGGGAAAGTTCGACAGGTCCGGAGTCATCGTTTTTTCAGATATTGCTTTTTTGGAGTGTACCAAAAATGATTCAAAATGTCAATTGGATTGTGACTCATGTGAATAACCGCTTTTGAAACCCTCACAGTGACCAAAATTGCCATTTTTACAGAGCTTTGCTTACTCAAAAGCTTCCATTTTGACCAATTTCAGGCACCGAAATGACTTTAAACACACTTATTTTAGTTGAACAAGTCATAATTCACATCCAACAGTCATTTAGAGTCAAAAGATTAAAAGTTAAAATTTCATCCATGTTGACCATTTTGGGAAAGTTCGACAGGTCCGGAGTCATCGTTTTTCATCAGAAAATTGATTTTTTGGAGTGTACCAAAAATGATTCAAAATGTCAATTTGATCGTGCCTCCTGTTGCATAACCACTTTTGAAACCCTCACAGTGACCAAAACTGCCATTTTTACAGAGCTTTGCTTACTCAAAAGCTTCCATTTTGAACTATTTCAGGCACCGAAAGGACTTTAAACACACTTATTTTAGTTGAACAAGTCATAATTCACATCCAACAGTCATTTAGAGTCAAAAGATTAAATGTTAAAATGTCATCCATATTGACCATTTAGGGAAAGTTCGACAGATCCGGTGTCATCGTTTTTCATTAGAGATGTGATTTTTTGGAGTGTACCAAAAATGATTCAAAATGTCAATTGGATCATGCCTCATGTTGAATAACCGCTTTTGAAACCCTCACAGTGACCAAAATTGCCATTTTTACAGAGCTTTGCTTACTCAAAAGCTTCCATTTCGACCAATTTCAGGCACCGAAATGACTTTAAACACACTTATTTTAGTTGAACAAGTCATAATACACATCCAACAGTCATTTAGAGTTAAAAGATTAAAAGTTAAAATTTCATCCATGTTGACCATTTTGGGAAAGTTCGACAGGTCCGGAGTCATCGTTTTTCATCAGAAAATTTAATTTTTTGGACTGTACCAAATATGATTCAAAATGTCAATTGGATTGTGACTCATGTGAATAACCGCTTTTGAAACCCTAACAGTGACCAAAATTGCCATTTTTACAGAGCTTTGCTTACTCTGGAAGAGGTGTGGCGCCGCGGCCAGGGTGACTGACGCTGGAATCTGGGGACCACGGTTCGATCCCCGGCTCCGGCGGCAGGTCAGCCCAGCACCATGTGACTCTGGGCAATAGCTCGCTTAATCTTCCCGACGGCCCCCCAGCGCCTAGAGACCCTTACGGGTGATTGTGCGCTTTACAAATGTGGACTTTACTTTACTTTACTCAAAACTTCCATTTTGACCAATTTCAGGCACCGAAATGACTTTAAACACACTTATTTTTTTTTTAAAAGTCATAATTTACATCCAACAGTCATTTAGAGTCAAAAGATTAAAAGTTTAAATTTCATCCATATTGACCATTTTGGGAAAGTTCCACAGGTCCGGAGTCATCGTTTTTCATCAGAAAATTGATTTTTTTGGAGTGTACCAAAAATGATTCAAAATGTCAATTGGATCGAGCCTCATGTTGAATAACCACTTTTGAAACACTCACAGTGACCAAAATTGCCATTTTCACAGAGTTTTGCTTACTCAAAAGCTTCCATTTTGACCAATTTCAGGCACCAAAATGACTTTAAACACACTTATTTTAGTTGAAAAAGTCATAATTCATATCCAACAGTCATTTAGAGTCAAAAGATTAAAAGTTAAAATTTCATCCATGTTGACCATTTTGGGAAAGTTTGACAGGTCCGGAGTCATCGTTTTTTCAGATAATTGATTTTTTGGAGTTTACCAAAAATGATTCAAAATGTCAATTTGATCGTGCCTCATGTTGAATAACCGCTTTTGAAACCCTCATAGTGACCCAAATTGCCATTTTTACAGAGCTTTGCTTACTCAAAAGCTTCCATTTTGACCAATTTCAGGCACCAAAATGACTTTAAACACACTTATTTTAGTTGAACAAGTCATAATTCACATCCAACAGTCATTTAGAGTCAAAAGATTAAAAGTTAAAATTTCATCCATGTTGACCATTTTGGGAAAGTTCGACAGGTCCGGAGTCATCGTTTTTCATCAGAAAATTGATTTTTTGGAGTGTACCAAAAATGATTCAAAATGTCAATTGAATCGTGCCTCATGTTGAATAACTACTTTTGAAACCCTCACAGTGACCAAAATTACCATTTTTAAAGAGCTTTGCTTACTCAAAAGCTTCCATTTTGACCAATTTCAGGCACCGAAATGACTTTAAACACACTTATTTTTTTTGAAAAAGTCATAATTTACATCCAACAGTCATTTAGAGTCAAAAGATTAAAAGTTTAAATTTCATCCATGGTGACCATTTTGGGAAAGTTCGACAGGTCCGGAGTCATCGTTTTTTCAGATAATTGCTTTTTTGGAGTGTACCAAAAATGATTCAAAATGTCAATTGGATCGTGCCTCATGTTGAATAACCACCTTTGAAACCCTCACAGTGACCAAAATTGCCATTTTTACAGAGCTTTGCTTACTCAAAAGCTTCCATTTTGACCAATTTCAGGCACCAAAATGACTTTAAACACACTTATTTCAGTTGAACAAGTCATAATTCACATCCAACAGTCATTTAGAGTCAAAAGATTAAAAGTTAAAATGTCATCCATGTTGACCATTTTGGGAAAGTTTGACAGGTCCGGAGTCATCGTTTTTTCAGATAATTGATTTTTTGGAGTGTACCAAAAATGATTCAAAATGTCAATTGGATTATGCCTCATGTTGAATAACCGCTTTTGAAACCCTCACAGTGACCAAAATTGCCATTTTTACAGAGCTTTGCTTACTCAAAAGCTTCCATTTTGACTCATTTCAGGCACCAAAATGACTTTAAACGCACTTTTTTTGTTTTTTAAAAAGTCATAATTTACATCCAACAGTCATTTAGAGTCAAAAGATTAAAAGTTTAAATTTCATCCATGGTGACCATTTTGGGAAAGTTCGACAGGTCCAGAGTCATCGTTTTTCATCAGAAAATTGATTTTTTGGGGTGTACCAAAAATTATTCAAATTGTCAATGGATTGTGCCTCATGTTGAATAACCACTTTTGAAACCCTCACAGTGACCAAAATTGCCATTTATACAGAGTTTTGCTTACCCAAAAGCTTCCATTTTGACCAATTTCAGGCACAGAAATGACTTTAAACACACTTATTTTAGTTGAAAAAGTTATATTTCACATCCAACAGTCATTTAGAGTCAAAAGAATAAATGTTAAAATTTCATCCATATTGACCATTTTGGGAAAGTTTGACAGGTCCGGAGTCATCGTTTTTTCAGATATTGCTTTTTTGGAGTGTACCAAAAATGATTCAAAATGTCAATTGGATCGTGCCTCATGTTGAATAACCACCTTTGAAACCCTCACAGTGACCAAAATTGCCATTTTTACAGAGCTTTGCTTACTCAAATGCTTCCATTTTGACCAATTTCAGGCACCAAAATGACTTTAAACACACTTATTTCAGTTGAACAAGTCATAATTCACATCCAACAGTCATTTAGAGTCAAAAGATTAAAAGTTAAAATTTCATCCATGTTGACCATTTTGGGAAAGTTTGACAGGTCCGGAGTCATCGTTTTTTCAGATAATTGATTTTTTGGAGTGTACCAAAAATGATTCAAAATGTCAATTGGATTGTGCCTCATGTTGAATAACCGCTTTTGAAACCCTCACAGTGACCAAAATTACCATTTTTACAGAGCTTTGCTTACTCAAAAGCTTCAATTTTGACCAATTTCAGGCACCGAAATGACTTGAAACACACTTATTTTTTTTGAAAAAGTCATAATTTACATCTAACAGTCATTTAGAGTCAAAAGATTAAAAGTTAAAATTTCATCCATGTTGACCATTTTGGGAAAGTTCGACAGGTCCGGAGTCATCGTTTTTCATCAGAAAATTGATTTTTTGGAGTGTACTAAAAATGATTCAAAATGTCAATGGATCGTGCCTCATGTTGAATAACCACTTTTGAAACCCTCAAAGTGACCAAAATTGCCATTTATACAGAGTTTTGCTTACTCAAAAGCTTCCATTTTGACCAATTTCAGGCACCGAAATGACTTTAAACACACTTATTTTAGTTGAAAAAGTCATATTTCACATCCAACAGTCATTTAGAGTCAAAAGATTAAATGTTAAAATTTCATCCATATTGACCATTTTGGGAAAGTTCGACAGGTCCGGAGTCATCGTTTTTCATCATAAAATTGATTTTTTGGACTGTACCAAAAATGATTCAAAATGTCAATTGGATCGTGCCTCATGTTGAATAACCACTTTTGAAACCCTCACAGTGACCAAAATTGCCATTTTTACAGAGCTTTGCTTAATCAAAAGCTTCCAATTTGACCAATTTCAGGCACCGAAATGACTTTAAACACAATTATTTTTGTTGAAAAAGTCATAATTTACATCCAACAGTCATTTAGAGTCAAAAGATTAAAAGTTTAAATTTCATCCATATTGACCATTTTGGAAAAGTTCGACAGGTTCGGAGTCATCGTTTTTCATCAGAAAATTGATTTTTTGGAGTGTACCAAAAATGATTCAAAATGTCAATTGGATCGTGCCTCATGTTGAATAAGCACTTTTGAAACACTCACAGTGACCAAAATTGCCATTTTCACAGAGTTTTGCTTACTCAAAAGCTTCCATTTTGACCAATTTCAGGCACCAAAATGACTTTAAACACACTTATTTTAGTTGAAAAAGTCATAATTCACATCCAACAGTCATTTAGAGTCAAAAGATTAAAAGTTAAAATTTCATCCATGTTGACCATTTTGGGAAAGTTTGACAGGTCCGGAGTCATCGTTTTTTCAGATAATTGATTTTTTGGAGTGTACCAAAAATGATTCAAAATGTCAATTGGATCGTGCCTCATTTGAATAACCGCTTTTGAAACCCTCACAGTGACCAAAATTGCCATTTTCACAGAGTTTTGCTTACTCAAAAGCTTCCATTTTGACCAATTTCAGGCACCAAAATGACTTTAAACACACTTATTTTAGTTGAAAAAGTCATATTTCACATCCAACAGTCATTTAGAGTCAAAAGATTAATGTTAAAATTTCATCCATATTGACCATTTTGGGAAAGTTCGAGAGGTCCGGAGTCATCGTTTTTCATCAGAAAATTGATTTTTTGGAGTGTACCAAAAATGATTCAAAATGTCAATGTTGAATAACTCCTTTTGAGACCCTCAAAGTGACCAAAATTGCCATTTATACAGAGTTTTGCTTACTCAAAAGCTTCCATTTTGACCAATTTCAGGCACCGAAATGACTTTAAACACACTTATTTTAGTTGAAAAAGTCATATTTCACATCCAACAGTCATTTAGGGTCAAAAGATTAAATGTTAACATTTCATCCATATTGACCATTTTGGGAAAGTTCGACAGGTCCGGAGTCATCGTTTTTCATCGGAAAATTAAATTTTTTTGACTGTACCAAATATGATTCAAAATGTCAATTGGATTGTGACTCATGTCAATAACCAATTTTGAAACCCTCACAGTGACCAAAATTGCCAGTTTTACAGAGCTTTGTTTACTCAAAAGCTTCCATTTTGAGCAATTTCAGGCACCAAAATGACTTTAAACGCACCTATTTTAGTTGAACACGTCATAATTCACATCCAACAGTCATTTAGAGTCAAAAGATTAAAAGTTAAAATTGCATCCATGGTGACCATTTTGGGAAAGTTCGACAGGTCCGGAGTCATCGTTTTTCATCAGAAAATTGATTTTTTGGAGTGTACTAAAAATGATTCAAAATGTCAATGGATCGTGCCTCTTGTTGAATAACCACTTTTGAAACCCTCAAAGTGACCAAAATTGCCATTTATACAGAGTTTTGCTTACTCAAAAGCTTCCATTTTGACCAATTTCAGGCACCGAAATGACTTTAAACACACTTATTTTAGTTGAAAAAGTCATATTTCACATCCAACAGTCATTTAGAGTCAAAAGATTAAATGTTAAAATTTCATCCATATTGACCATTTTGGGAAAGTTCGAGAGGTCCGGAGTCATCGTTTTTCATCAGAAAATTGATTTTTTGGAGTGTACCAAAAATGATTCAAAATGTCAATTGGATTGTGCCTCTTGTTGAGTAACCACTTTTGAAACACTCACAGTGACCAAAATTGCCATTTTCACAGAGTTTTGCTTACTCAAAAGCTTCCATTTTGACCAATTTCAGGCACCAAAATGACTTTAAACACACTTATTTTAGTTGAAAAAGTCATATTTCACATCCAACAGTCATTTAGAGTCAAAAGATTAATGTTAAAATTTCATCCATATTGACCATTTTGGGAAAGTTCGAGAGGTCCGGAGTCATCGTTTTTCATCAGAAAATTGATTTTTTGGAGTGTACCAAAAATGATTCAAAATGTCAATGTTGAATAACTCCTTTTGAGACCCTCAAAGTGACCAAAATTGCCATTTATACAGAGTTTTGCTTACTCAAAAGCTTCCATTTTGACCAATTTCAGGCACCGAAATGACTTTAAACACACTTATTTTAGTTGAAAAAGTCATATTTCACATCCAACAGTCATTTAGGGTCAAAAGATTAAATGTTAACATTTCATTCATATTGACCATTTTGGGAAAGTTCGACAGGTCCGGAGTCATCGTTTTTCATCGGAAAATTTAATTTTTTTGACTGTACCAAATATGATTCAAAATGTCAATTGGATTGTGACTCATGTCAATAACCACTTTTGAAACCCTCACAGTGACCAAAATTACCAGTTTTACAGAGCTTTGTTTACTCAAAAGCTTCCATTTTGAGCAATTTCAGGCACCAAAATGACTTTAAACGCACCTATTTTAGTTGAACACGTCATAATTCACATCCAACAGTCATTTAGAGTCAAAAGATTAAAAGTTAAAATTGCATCCATGGTGACCATTTTGGGAAAGTTCGACAGGTCCGGAGTCATCGTTTTTCATCAGAAAATTGATTTTTTGGAGTGTACTAAAAATGATTCAAAATGTCAATGGATCGTGCCTCTTGTTGAATAACCACTTTTGAAACCCTCAAAGTGACCAAAATTGCCATTTATACAGAGTTTTGCTTACTCAAAAGCTTCCATTTTGACCAATTTCAGGCACCGAAATGACTTTAAACACACGTATTTTAGTTGAAAAAGTCATATTTCACATCCAACAGTCATTTAGAGTCAAAAGATTAAATGTTAAAATTTCATCCATATTGGCCATTTTGGGAAAGTTCGACAGGTCCGGAGTCATCGTTTTTCATCAGAAAATTGATTTTTTTGGAGTGTACCAAAAATGTTTCAAAATGTCAATTGGATCGAGCCTCATGTTGAATAACCACTTTTGAAACACTCACAGTGACCAAAATTGCCATTTTCACAGAGTTTTGCTTACTCAAAAGCTTCCATTTTGACCAATTTCAGGCACCAAAATTACTTTAAACACACTTATTTTAGTTGAAAAAGTCATAATTCATATCCAACAGTCATTTAGAGTCAAAAGATTAAAAGTTAAAATTTCATCCATGTTGACCATTTTGGGAAAGTTTGACAGGTCCGGAGTCATCGTTTTTTCAGATAATTGATTTTTTGGAGTTTACCAAAAATGATTCAAAATGTCAATTTGATCGTGCCTCATGTTGAATAACCGCTTTTGAAACCCTCATAGTGACCCAAATTGCCATTTTTACAGAGCTTTGCTTACTCAAAAGCTTCCATTTTGACCAATTTCAGGCACCAAAATGACTTTAAACACACTTATTTTAGTTGAACAAGTCATAATTCACATCCAACAGTCATTTAGAGTCAAAAGATTAAAAGTTAAAATTTCATCCATGTGGACCATTTTGGGAAAGTTCGACAGGTCCGGAGTCATCGTTTTTCATCAGAAAATTGATTTTTTGGAGTGTACTAAAAATGATTCAAAATGTCAATTGAATCGTGCCTCATGTTGAATAACTACTTTTGAAACCCTCACAGTGACCAAAATTACCATTTTTACAGAGCTTTGCTTACTCAAAAGCTTCCATTTTGACCAATTTCAGGCACCGAAATGACTTTAAACACACTTATTTTTTTTGAAAAAGTCATAATTTACATCCAACAGTCATTTAGAGTCAAAAGATTAAAAGTTTAAATTTCATCCATGGTGACCATTTTGGGAAAGTTCGACAGGTCCGGAGTCATCGTTTTTTCAGATAATTGCTTTTTTGGAGTGTACCAAAAATGATTCAAAATGTCAATTGGATCGTACCTCATGTTGAATAACCACCTTTGAAACCCTCACAGTGACCAAAATTGCCATTTTTACAGAGCTTTGCTTAATCAAAAGCTTCCATTTTGACCAATTTCAGGCACCAAAATGACTTTAAACACACTTATTTCAGTTGAACAAGTCATAATTCACATCCAACAGTCATTTAGAGTCAAAAGAATAAATGTTAAAATTTCATCCATATTGACCATTTTGGGAAAGTTCGACAGGTCCGGAGTCATCGTTTTTTCAGATATTGCTTTTTTGGAGTGTACCAAAAATGATTCAAAATGTCAATTGGATTGTGACTCATGTGAATAACCGCTTTTGAAACCCTCACAGTGACCAAAATTGCCATTTTTACAGAGCTTTGCTTACTCAAAAGCTTCCATTTTGACCAATTTCAGGCACCGAAATGACTTTAAACACACTTATTTTAGTTGAACAAGTCATAATTCACATCCAACAGTCATTTAGAGTCAAAAGATTAAAAGTTAAAATTTCATCCATGTTGACCATTTTGGGAAAGTTCGACAGGTCCGGAGTCATCGTTTTTCATCAGAAAATTGATTTTTTGGAGTGTACAAAAAATGATTCAAAATGTCAATTTGATCGTGCCTCCTGTTGCATAACCACTTTTGAAACCCTCACAGTGACCAAAACTGCCATTTTTACAGAGCTTTGCTTACTCAAAAGCTTCCATTTTGAACTATTTCAGGCACCGAAAGGACTTTAAACACACTTATTTTAGTTGAACAAGTCATAATTCACATCCAACAGTCATTTAGAGTCAAAAGATTAAATGTTAAAATTTCATCCATATTGACCATTTAGGGAAAGTTCGACAGATCCGGTGTCATCGTTTTTCATTAGAGATGTGATTTTTTGGAGTGTACCAAAAATGATTCAAAATGTCAATTGGATCATGCCTCATGTTGAATAACCGCTTTTGAAACCCTCACAGTGACCAAAATTGCCATTTTTACAGAGCTTTGCTTACTCAAAAGCTTCCATTTCGACCAATTTCAGGCACCGAAATGACTTTAAACACACTTATTTTAGTTGAACAAGTCATAATACACATCCAACAGTCATTTAGAGTTAAAAGATTAAAAGTTAAAATTTCATCCATGTTGACCATTTTGGGAAAGTTCGACAGGTCCGGAGTCATCGTTTTTCATCAGAAAATTTAATTTTTTGGACTGTACCAAATATGATTCAAAATGTCAATTGGATTGTGACTCATGTGAATAACCGCTTTTGAAACCCTCACAGTGACCAAAATTGCCATTTTTACAGAGCTTTGCTTACTCTGGAAGAGGTGTGGCGCCGCGGCCAGGGTGACTGACGCTGGAATCTGGGGACCACGGTTCGATCCCCGGCTCCGGCGGCAGGTCAGCCCAGCACCATGTGACTCTGGGCAATAGCTCGCTTAATCTTCCCGACGGCCCCCCAGCGCCTAGAGACCCTTACGGGTGATTGTGCGCTTTACAAATGTGGACTTTACTTTACTTTACTCAAAACTTCCATTTTGACCAATTTCAGGCACCGAAATGACTTTAAACACACTTATTTTTTTTTTAAAAGTCATAATTTACATCCAACAGTCATTTAGAGTCAAAAGATTAAAAGTTTAAATTTCATCCATATTGACCATTTTGGGAAAGTTCCACAGGTCCGGAGTCATCGTTTTTCATCAGAAAATTGATTTTTTTGGAGTGTACCAAAAATGATTCAAAATGTCAATTGGATCGAGCCTCATGTTGAATAACCACTTTTGAAACACTCACAGTGACCAAAATTGCCATTTTCACAGAGTTTTGCTTACTCAAAAGCTTCCATTTTGACCAATTTCAGGCACCAAAATGACTTTAAACACACTTATTTTAGTTGAAAAAGTCATAATTCATATCCAACAGTCATTTAGAGTCAAAAGATTAAAAGTTAAAATTTCATCCATGTTGACCATTTTGGGAAAGTTTGACAGGTCCGGAGTCATCGTTTTTTCAGATAATTGATTTTTTGGAGTTTACCAAAAATGATTCAAAATGTCAATTTGATCGTGCCTCATGTTGAATAACCGCTTTTGAAACCCTCATAGTGACCCAAATTGCCATTTTTACAGAGCTTTGCTTACTCAAAAGCTTCCATTTTGACCAATTTCAGGCACCAAAATGACTTTAAACACACTTATTTTAGTTGAAAAAGTCATAATTCACATCCAACAGTCATTTAGAGTCAAAAGATTAAAAGTTAAAATTTCATCCATGTTGACCATTTTGGGAAAGTTCGACAGGTCCGGAGTCATCGTTTTTCATCAGAAAATTGATTTTTTGGAGTGTACCAAAAATGATTCAAAATGTCAATTGAATCGTGCCTCATGTTGAATAACTACTTTTGAAACCCTCACAGTGACCAAAATTACCATTTTTACAGAGCTTTGCTTACTCAAAAGCTTCCATTTTGACCAATTTCAGGCACCGAAATGACTTTAAACACACTTATTTTTTTTGAAAAAGTCATAATTTACATCCAACAGTCATTTAGAGTCAAAAGATTAAAAGTTTAAATTTCATCCATGGTGACCATTTTGGGAAAGTTCGACAGGTCCGGAGTCATCGTTTTTTCAGATAATTGCTTTTTTGGAGTGTACCAAAAATGATTCAAAATGTCAATTGGATCGTGCCTCATGTTGAATAACCACCTTTGAAACCCTCACAGTGACCAAAATTGCCATTTTTACAGAGCTTTGCTTACTCAAAAGCTTCCATTTTGACCAATTTCAGGCACCAAAATGACTTTAAACACACTTATTTCAGTTGAACAAGTCATAATTCACATCCAACAGTCATTTAGAGTCAAAAGATTAAAAGTTAAAATGTCATCCATGTTGACCATTTTGGGAAAGTTTGACAGGTCCGGAGTCATCGTTTTTTCAGATAATTGATTTTTTGGAGTGTACCAAAAATGATTCAAAATGTCAATTGGATTATGCCTCATGTTGAATAACCGCTTTTGAAACCCTCACAGTGACCAAAATTGCCATTTTTACAGAGCTTTGCTTACTCAAAAGCTTCCATTTTGACTCATTTCAGGCACCAAAATGACTTTAAACGCACTTTTTTTGTTTTTTAAAAAGTCATCATTTACATCCAACAGTCATTTAGAGTCAAAAGATTAAAAGTTTAAATTTCATCCATGGTGACCATTTTGGGAAAGTTCGACAGGTCCAGAGTCATCGTTTTTCATCAGAAAATTGATTTTTTGGGGTGTACCAAAAATTATTCAAATTGTCAATGGATTGTGCCTCATGTTGAATAACCACTTTTGAAACCCTCACAGTGACCAAAATTGCCATTTATACAGAGTTTTGCTTACCCAAAAGCTTCCATTTTGACCAATTTCAGGCACAGAAATGACTTTAAACACACTTATTTTAGTTGAAAAAGTTATATTTCACATCCAACAGTCATTTAGAGTCAAAAGAATAAATGTTAAAATTTCATCCATATTGACCATTTTGGGAAAGTTTGACAGGTCCGGAGTCATCGTTTTTTCAGATATTGCTTTTTTGGAGTGTACCAAAAATGATTCAAAATGTCAATTGGATCGTGCCTCATGTTGAATAACCACCTTTGAAACCCTCACAGTGACCAAAATTGCCATTTTTACAGAGCTTTGCTTACTCAAATGCTTCCATTTTGACCAATTTCAGGCACCAAAATGACTTTAAACACACTTATTTCAGTTGAACAAGTCATAATTCACATCCAACAGTCATTTAGAGTCAAAAGATTAAAAGTTAAAATTTCATCCATGTTGACCATTTTGGGAAAGTTTGACAGGTCCGGAGTCATCGTTTTTTCAGATAATTGATTTTTTGGAGTGTACCAAAAATGATTCAAAATGTCAATTGGATTGTGCCTCATGTTGAATAACCGCTTTTGAAACCCTCACAGTGACCAAAATTACCATTTTTACAGAGCTTTGCTTACTCAAAAGCTTCAATTTTGACCAATTTCAGGCACCGAAATGACTTGAAACACACTTATTTTTTTTGAAAAAGTCATAATTTACATCTAACAGTCATTTAGAGTCAAAAGATTAAAAGTTAAAATTTCATCCATGTTGACCATTTTGGGAAAGTTCGACAGGTCCGGAGTCATCGTTTTTCATCAGAAAATTGATTTTTTGGAGTGTACTAAAAATGATTCAAAATGTCAATGGATCGTGCCTCATGTTGAATAACCACTTTTGAAACCCTCAAAGTGACCAAAATTGCCATTTATACAGAGTTTTGCTTACTCAAAAGCTTCCATTTTGACCAATTTCAGGCACCGAAATGACTTTAAACACACTTATTTTAGTTGAAAAAGTCATATTTCACATCCAACAGTCATTTAGAGTCAAAAGATTAAATGTTAAAATTTCATCCATATTGACCATTTTGGGAAAGTTCGACAGGTCCGGAGTCATCGTTTTTCATCATAAAATTGATTTTTTGGACTGTACCAAAAATGATTCAAAATGTCAATTGGATCGTGCCTCATGTTGAATAACCACTTTTGAAACCCTCACAGTGACCAAAATTGCCATTTTTACAGAGCTTTGCTTAATCAAAAGCTTCCAATTTGACCAATTTCAGGCACCGAAATGACTTTAAACACAATTATTTTTGTTGAAAAAGTCATAATTTACATCCAACAGTCATTTAGAGTCAAAAGATTAAAAGTTTAAATTTCATCCATATTGACCATTTTGGAAAAGTTCGACAGGTTCGGAGTCATCGTTTTTCATCAGAAAATTGATTTTTTGGAGTGTACCAAAAATGATTCAAAATGTCAATTGGATCGTGCCTCATGTTGAATAAGCACTTTTGAAACACTCACAGTGACCAAAATTGCCATTTTCACAGAGTTTTGCTTACTCAAAAGCTTCCATTTTGACCAATTTCAGGCACCAAAATGACTTTAAACACACTTATTTTAGTTGAAAAAGTCATAATTCACATCCAACAGTCATTTAGAGTCAAAAGATTAAAAGTTAAAATTTCATCCATGTTGACCATTTTGGGAAAGTTCGACAGGTCCAGAGTCATCGTTTTTCATCAGAAAATTGATTTTTTGGGGTGTACCAAAAATTATTCAAATTGTCAATGGATTGTGCCTCATGTTGAATAACCACTTTTGAAACCCTCACAGTGACCAAAATTGCCATTTATACAGAGTTTTGCTTACCCAAAAGCTTCCATTTTGACCAATTTCAGGCACAGAAATGACTTTAAACACACTTATTTTAGTTGAAAAAGTTATATTTCACATCCAACAGTCATTTAGAGTCAAAAGAATAAATGTTAAAATTTCATCCATATTGACCATTTTGGGAAAGTTTGACAGGTCCGGAGTCATCGTTTTTTCAGATATTGCTTTTTTGGAGTGTACCAAAAATGATTCAAAATGTCAATTGGATCGTGCCTCATGTTGAATAACCACCTTTGAAACCCTCACAGTGACCAAAATTGCCATTTTTACAGAGCTTTGCTTACTCAAATGCTTCCATTTTGACCAATTTCAGGCACCAAAATGACTTTAAACACACTTATTTCAGTTGAACAAGTCATAATTCACATCCAACAGTCATTTAGAGTCAAAAGATTAAAAGTTAAAATTTCATCCATGTTGACCATTTTGGGAAAGTTTGACAGGTCCGGAGTCATCGTTTTTTCAGATAATTGATTTTTTGGAGTGTACCAAAAATGATTCAAAATGTCAATTGGATTGTGCCTCATGTTGAATAACCGCTTTTGAAACCCTCACAGTGACCAAAATTACCATTTTTACAGAGCTTTGCTTACTCAAAAGCTTCAATTTTGACCAATTTCAGGCACCGAAATGACTTGAAACACACTTATTTTTTTTGAAAAAGTCATAATTTACATCTAACAGTCATTTAGAGTCAAAAGATTAAAAGTTAAAATTTCATCCATGTTGACCATTTTGGGAAAGTTCGACAGGTCCGGAGTCATCGTTTTTCATCAGAAAATTGATTTTTTGGAGTGTACTAAAAATGATTCAAAATGTCAATGGATCGTGCCTCATGTTGAATAACCACTTTTGAAACCCTCAAAGTGACCAAAATTGCCATTTATACAGAGTTTTGCTTACTCAAAAGCTTCCATTTTGACCAATTTCAGGCACCGAAATGACTTTAAACACACTTATTTTAGTTGAAAAAGTCATATTTCACATCCAACAGTCATTTAGAGTCAAAAGATTAAATGTTAAAATTTCATCCATATTGACCATTTTGGGAAAGTTCGACAGGTCCGGAGTCATCGTTTTTCATCATAAAATTGATTTTTTGGACTGTACCAAAAATGATTCAAAATGTCAATTGGATCGTGCCTCATGTTGAATAACCACTTTTGAAACCCTCACAGTGACCAAAATTGCCATTTTTACAGAGCTTTGCTTAATCAAAAGCTTCCAATTTGACCAATTTCAGGCACCGAAATGACTTTAAACACAATTATTTTTGTTGAAAAAGTCATAATTTACATCCAACAGTCATTTAGAGTCAAAAGATTAAAAGTTTAAATTTCATCCATATTGACCATTTTGGAAAAGTTCGACAGGTTCGGAGTCATCGTTTTTCATCAGAAAATTGATTTTTTGGAGTGTACCAAAAATGATTCAAAATGTCAATTGGATCGTGCCTCATGTTGAATAAGCACTTTTGAAACACTCACAGTGACCAAAATTGCCATTTATACAGAGTTTTGCTTACCCAAAAGCTTCCATTTTGACCAATTTCAGGCACAGAAATGACTTTAAACACACTTATTTTAGTTGAAAAAGTTATATTTCACATCCAACAGTCATTTAGAGTCAAAAGAATAAATGTTAAAATTTCATCCATATTGACCATTTTGGGAAAGTTTGACAGGTCCGGAGTCATCGTTTTTTCAGATATTGCTTTTTTGGAGTGTACCAAAAATGATTCAAAATGTCAATTGGATCGTGCCTCATGTTGAATAACCACCTTTGAAACCCTCACAGTGACCAAAATTGCCATTTTTACAGAGCTTTGCTTACTCAAATGCTTCCATTTTGACCAATTTCAGGCACCAAAATGACTTTAAACACACTTATTTCAGTTGAACAAGTCATAATTCACATCCAACAGTCATTTAGAGTCAAAAGATTAAAAGTTAAAATTTCATCCATGTTGACCATTTTGGGAAAGTTTGACAGGTCCGGAGTCATCGTTTTTTCAGATAATTGATTTTTTGGAGTGTACCAAAAATGATTCAAAATGTCAATTGGATTGTGCCTCATGTTGAATAACCGCTTTTGAAACCCTCACAGTGACCAAAATTACCATTTTTACAGAGCTTTGCTTACTCAAAAGCTTCAATTTTGACCAATTTCAGGCACCGAAATGACTTGAAACACACTTATTTTTTTTGAAAAAGTCATAATTTACATCTAACAGTCATTTAGAGTCAAAAGATTAAAAGTTAAAATTTCATCCATGTTGACCATTTTGGGAAAGTTCGACAGGTCCGGAGTCATCGTTTTTCATCAGAAAATTGATTTTTTGGAGTGTACTAAAAATGATTCAAAATGTCAATGGATCGTGCCTCATGTTGAATAACCACTTTTGAAACCCTCAAAGTGACCAAAATTGCCATTTATACAGAGTTTTGCTTACTCAAAAGCTTCCATTTTGACCAATTTCAGGCACCGAAATGACTTTAAACACACTTATTTTAGTTGAAAAAGTCATATTTCACATCCAACAGTCATTTAGAGTCAAAAGATTAAATGTTAAAATTTCATCCATATTGACCATTTTGGGAAAGTTCGACAGGTCCGGAGTCATCGTTTTTCATCATAAAATTGATTTTTTGGACTGTACCAAAAATGATTCAAAATGTCAATTGGATCGTGCCTCATGTTGAATAACCACTTTTGAAACCCTCACAGTGACCAAAATTGCCATTTTTACAGAGCTTTGCTTAATCAAAAGCTTCCAATTTGACCAATTTCAGGCACCGAAATGACTTTAAACACAATTATTTTTGTTGAAAAAGTCATAATTTACATCCAACAGTCATTTAGAGTCAAAAGATTAAAAGTTTAAATTTCATCCATATTGACCATTTTGGAAAAGTTCGACAGGTTCGGAGTCATCGTTTTTCATCAGAAAATTGATTTTTTGGAGTGTACCAAAAATGATTCAAAATGTCAATTGGATCGTGCCTCATGTTGAATAAGCACTTTTGAAACACTCACAGTGACCAAAATTGCCATTTTCACAGAGTTTTGCTTACTCAAAAGCTTCCATTTTGACCAATTTCAGGCACCAAAATGACTTTAAACACACTTATTTTAGTTGAAAAAGTCATAATTCACATCCAACAGTCATTTAGAGTCAAAAGATTAAAAGTTAAAATTTCATCCATGTTGACCATTTTGGGAAAGTTTGACAGGTCCGGAGTCATCGTTTTTTCAGATAATTGATTTTTTGGAGTGTACCAAAAATGATTCAAAATGTCAATTGGATCGTGCCTCATTTGAATAACCGCTTTTGAAACCCTCACAGTGACCAAAATTGCCATTTTTACAGAGCTTTGCTTACTCAAAAGCTTCCATTTTGACCAATTTCAGGCACCGAAATGACTTTAAACACACTTATTTTACTTGAAAAAGTCATATTTCACATCCAACAGTCATTTAGAGTCAAAAGATTAAATGTTAACATTTCATCCATATTGACCATTTTGGGAAAGTTCGACAGGTCCGGAGTCATCGTTTTTCATCAGAAAATTTAATTTTTTGGACTGTACCAAATATAATTCAAAATGTCAATTGGATTGTGACTCATGTGAATAACCGCTTTTGAAACCCTCACAGTGACCAAAATTGCCATTTTTACAGAGCTTTGCTTACTCAAAACCTCCATTTTGACCAATTTCAGGCACCGAAATGACTCTAAACACACTTATTTTTTTGAAAAAGTCATAATTTACATCCAACAGTCATTTAGAGTCAAAAGATTAAAAGTTTAAATTTCATCCATGGTGACCATTTTGGGAAAGTTCGACAGGTCCAGAGTCATCGTTTTTCATCAGAAAATTGATTTTTTGGGGTGTACCAAAAATTATTCAAATTGTCAATGGATTGTGCCTCATGTTGAATAACCACTTTTGAAACCCTCACAGTGACCAAAATTGCCATTTATACAGAGTTTTGCTTACCCAAAAGCTTCCATTTTGACCAATTTCAGGCACAGAAATGACTTTAAACACACTTATTTTAGTTGAAAAAGTTATATTTCACATCCAACAGTCATTTAGAGTCAAAAGAATAAATGTTAAAATTTCATCCATATTGACCATTTTGGGAAAGTTTGACAGGTCCGGAGTCATCGTTTTTTCAGATATTGCTTTTTTGGAGTGTACCAAAAATGATTCAAAATGTCAATTGGATCGTGCCTCATGTTGAATAACCACCTTTGAAACCCTCACAGTGACCAAAATTGCCATTTTTACAGAGCTTTGCTTACTCAAATGCTTCCATTTTGACCAATTTCAGGCACCAAAATGACTTTAAACACACTTATTTCAGTTGAACAAGTCATAATTCACATCCAACAGTCATTTAGAGTCAAAAGATTAAAAGTTAAAATTTCATCCATGTTGACCATTTTGGGAAAGTTTGACAGGTCCGGAGTCATCGTTTTTTCAGATAATTGATTTTTTGGAGTGTACCAAAAATGATTCAAAATGTCAATTGGATTGTGCCTCATGTTGAATAACCGCTTTTGAAACCCTCACAGTGACCAAAATTACCATTTTTACAGAGCTTTGCTTACTCAAAAGCTTCAATTTTGACCAATTTCAGGCACCGAAATGACTTGAAACACACTTATTTTTTTTGAAAAAGTCATAATTTACATCTAACAGTCATTTAGAGTCAAAAGATTAAAAGTTAAAATTTCATCCATGTTGACCATTTTGGGAAAGTTCGACAGGTCCGGAGTCATCGTTTTTCATCAGAAAATTGATTTTTTGGAGTGTACTAAAAATGATTCAAAATGTCAATGGATCGTGCCTCATGTTGAATAACCACTTTTGAAACCCTCAAAGTGACCAAAATTGCCATTTATACAGAGTTTTGCTTACTCAAAAGCTTCCATTTTGACCAATTTCAGGCACCGAAATGACTTTAAACACACTTATTTTAGTTGAAAAAGTCATATTTCACATCCAACAGTCATTTAGAGTCAAAAGATTAAATGTTAAAATTTCATCCATATTGACCATTTTGGGAAAGTTCGACAGGTCCGGAGTCATCGTTTTTCATCATAAAATTGATTTTTTGGACTGTACCAAAAATGATTCAAAATGTCAATTGGATCGTGCCTCATGTTGAATAACCACTTTTGAAACCCTCACAGTGACCAAAATTGCCATTTTTACAGAGCTTTGCTTAATCAAAAGCTTCCAATTTGACCAATTTCAGGCACCGAAATGACTTTAAACACAATTATTTTTGTTGAAAAAGTCATAATTTACATCCAACAGTCATTTAGAGTCAAAAGATTAAAAGTTTAAATTTCATCCATATTGACCATTTTGGAAAAGTTCGACAGGTTCGGAGTCATCGTTTTTCATCAGAAAATTGATTTTTTGGAGTGTACCAAAAATGATTCAAAATGTCAATTGGATCGTGCCTCATGTTGAATAAGCACTTTTGAAACACTCACAGTGACCAAAATTGCCATTTTCACAGAGTTTTGCTTACTCAAAAGCTTCCATTTTGACCAATTTCAGGCACCAAAATGACTTTAAACACACTTATTTTAGTTGAAAAAGTCATAATTCACATCCAACAGTCATTTAGAGTCAAAAGATTAAAAGTTAAAATTTCATCCATGTTGACCATTTTGGGAAAGTTTGACAGGTCCGGAGTCATCGTTTTTTCAGATAATTGATTTTTTGGAGTGTACCAAAAATGATTCAAAATGTCAATTGGATCGTGCCTCATTTGAATAACCGCTTTTGAAACCCTCACAGTGACCAAAATTGCCATTTTTACAGAGCTTTGCTTACTCAAAAGCTTCCATTTTGACCAATTTCAGGCACCGAAATGACTTTAAACACACTTATTTTAGTTGAAAAAGTCATATTTCACATCCAACAGTCATTTAGAGTCAAAAGATTAAATGTTAACATTTCATCCATATTGACCATTTTGGGAAAGTTCGACAGGTCCGGAGTCATCGTTTTTCATCAGAAAATTTAATTTTTTGGACTGTACCAAATATAATTCAAAATGTCAATTGGATTGTGACTCATGTGAATAACCGCTTTTGAAACCCTCACAGTGACCAAAATTGCCATTTTTACAGAGCTTTGCTTACTCAAAACCTCCATTTTGACCAATTTCAGGCACCGAAATGACTCTAAACACACTTATTTTTTTGAAAAAGTCATAATTTACATCCAACAGTCATTTAGAGTCAAAAGATTAAAAGTTTAAATTTCATCCATGGTGACCATTTTGGGAAAGTTCGACAGGTCCGGAGTCATCGTTTTTCATCAGAAAATAGATTTTTTGGAGTGTACCAAAAATGATTCAAGATGTCAATGGATCGTGCCTCATGTTGAATAACCACTTTTGAAACCCTCAAATTGACCAAAATTGCCATTTATACAGAGTTTTGCTTACTCAAATGCTTCCATTTTGACCAATTTCAGGCACAGAAATTGACTTTAAACACACTTATTTTAGTTGAAAAAGTCATATTTCACATCCAACAGTCATTTAGAGTCAAAAGATTAAATGTTAAAATTTCATCCATATTGACCATTTTGGGAAAGTTCGAGAGGTCCGGAGTCATCGTTTTTCATCAGAACATTGATTTTTTGGAGTGTACCAAAAATGATTCAAAATGTGAATGTTGAATAACTCCTTTTGAGACCCTCAAAGTGACCAAAATTGCCATTTATACAGAGTTTTGCTTACTCAAAAGCTTCCATTTTGACCAATTTCAGGCACCGAAATGACTTTAAACACACTTATTTTAGTTGAAAAAGTCATATTTCACATCCAACAGTCATTTAGGGTCAAAAGATTAAATGTTAACATTTCATCCATATTGACCATTTTGGGAAAGTTCGACAGGTCCGGAGTCATCGTTTTTCATCGGATAATTTAATTTTTTTGACTGTACCAAATATGATTCAAAATGTCAATTGGATTGTGACTCATGTCAATAACCAATTTTGAAACCCTCACAGTGACCAAAATTGCCAGTTTTACAGAGCTTTGTTTACTCAAAAGCTTCCATTTTGAGCAATTTCAGGCACCAAAATTACTTTAAACGCACCTATTTTAGTTGAACACGTCATAATTCACATCCAACAGTCATTTAGAGTCAAAAGATTAAAAGTTAAAATTGCATCCATGGTGACCATTTTGGGAAAGTTCGACAGGTCCGGAGTCATCGTTTTTCATCAGAAAATTGATTTTTTGGAGTGTACTAAAAATGATTCAACATGTCAATGGATCGTGCCTCTTGTTGAATAACCACTTTTGAAACCCTCAAAGTGACCAAAATTGCCATTTATACAGAGTTTTGCTTACTCAAAAGCTTCCATTTTGACCAATTTCAGGCACCGAAATGACTTTAAACACACTTATTTTAGTTGAAAAAGTCATATTTCACATCCAACAGTCATTTAGAGTCAAAAGATTAAATGTTAAAATTTCATCCATATTGGCCATTTTGGGAAAGTTCGACAGGTCCGGAGTCATCGTTTTTCATCAGAAAATTGATTTTTTTGGAGTGTACCAAAAATGATTCAAAATGTCAATTGGATCGAGCCTCATGTTGAATAACCACTTTTGAAACACTCACAGTGACCAAAATTGCCATTTTCACAGAGTTTTGCTTACTCAAAAGCTTCCATTTTGACCAATTTCAGGCACCAAAATGACTTTAAACACACTTATTTTAGTTGAAAAAGTCATAATTCATATCCAACAGTCATTTAGAGTCAAAAGATTAAAAGTTAAAATTTCATCCATGTTGACCATTTTGGGAAAGTTTGACAGGTCCGGAGTCATCGTTTTTCATCAGAAAATTGATTTTTTGGAGTGTACCAAAAATGATTCAAAATGTCAATTGAATCGTGCCTCATGTTGAATAACTACTTTTGAAACCCTCACAGTGACCAAAATTACCATTTTTACAGAGCTTTGCTTACTCAAAAGCTTCCATTTTGACCAATTTCAGGCACCGAAATGACTTTAAACACACTTATTTTTTTTTAAAAAGTCATAATTTACATCCAACAGTCATTTAGAGTCAAAAGATTAAAAGTTTAAATTTCATCCATGGTGACCATTTTGGGAAAGTTCGACAGGTCCGGAGTCATCGTTTTTTCAGATAATTGCTTTTTTGGAGTGTACCAAAAATGATTCAAAATGTCAATTGGATCGTGCCTCATGCATCATCTTACATCCTTCCCCAAAGCTGCCTGGCCTTCTTGCCTAGGTGAGCTGCCCACTCCAAAAGAAAAAATCAAAAGCCTAGGGGTGTGGCTTGAGCCCGATCTGACTTTTAAGGCCCATGCACAGAAAGTTGCAGGGACCTGTTTTGGACTACTTCGCTCAGTGCGGAAAGTTCTCCCTCTTCTGCCTTCCCAGTCCAGGACACTTCTGATTCAGGGGTTAATACTATCGAGACTTGACTATAGTAACGCCCTGTTTCTGGCTGCCCCGGAAGCCACCCTTAACATTCTTCAACGGGTGCAGAATGCAGCAGCCAGGATGCTTGCAGGCACATCGAGAAGATCTTCGGCCAGACCAGCTCTGAGAGCTCTTCATTGGCTGCCAATACGCGAAAGAGTCATCTTTAAAGCGCTATGCGTCACCCACAGGGCTCTGCAGGGCAAAGGACCTCCGATTCTCAGGAGCCTGATATGCCCGTATAAACCATCCCGGGCCCTCCGGTCGGAGCGTGACAATCTTGCAAGGGTCCCTAGAGTTAGGAAGGCACGCACAGGGGGTCGCCGGTTTTCTCTAAATGCAGCAAAAAATTGGAATTCTCTCCCCAACTGGATTCGTGCAGAACCCTGTCATCTGAAGTTTCGAAAGGCGCTTAAAACTATTCTTTTTCCCAAGGACCCCTAATTATTGGTTTCTTCCTCAGTCTGCTTTTTGTTCTATTTTCTTTTAGCGCTGGGACGCTTTCGGGCAGCCATGCGCTTTATAAATCTAATTTCATTTCATTCATTCATTCATTTCATTTCATTTCATTTCATTCATGTTGAATAACCACCTTTGAAACCCTCACAGTGACCAAAATTGCCATTTTTACAGAGCTTTGCTTACTCAAAAGCTTCCATTTTGACCAATTTCAGGCACCAAAATGACTTTAAACACACTTATTTCAGTTGAACAAGTCATAATTCACATCCAACAGTCATTTAGAGTCAAAAGATTAAAAGTTAAAATTTCATCCATGTTGACCATTTTGGGAAAGTTTGACAGGTCCGGAGTCATCGTTTTTTCAGATAATTGATTTTTTGGAGTGTACCAAAAATGATTCAAAATGTCAATTGGATTGTGCCTCATGTTGAATAACCGCTTTTGAAACCCTCACAGTGACCAAAATTACCATTTTTACAGAGCTTTGCTTACTCAAAAGCTTCAATTTTGACCAATTTCAGGCACCGAAATGACTTTAAACACACTTATTTTTTTTGAAAAAGTCATAATTTACATTCAACAGTCATTTAGAGTCAAAAGATTAAAAGTTAAAATTTCATCCATGTTGACCATTTTGGGAAAGTTCGACAGGTCCGGAGTCATCGTTTTTCATCAGAAAATTGATTTTTTGGAGTGTACTAAAAATGATTCAAAATGTCAATGGATCGTGCCTCATGTTGAATAACCACTTTTGAAACCCTCAAAGTGACCAAAATTGCCATTTATACAGAGTTTTGCTTACTCAAAAGCTTCCATTTTGACCAATTTCAGGCACCGAAATGACTTTAAACACACTTATTTTAGTTGAAAAAGTCATATTTCACATCCAACAGTCATTTAGAGTCAAAAGATTAAATGTTAAAATTTCATCCATATTGACCATTTTGGGAAAGTTCGACAGGTCCGGAGTCATCGTTTTTCATCATAAAATTGATTTTTTGGACTGTACCAAAAATGATTCAAAATGTCAATTGGATCGTGCCTCATGTTGAATAACCACTTTTGAAACCCTCACAGTGACCAGAATTGCCATTTTTACAGAGCTCGGCTTAATCAAAAGCTTCCATTTTGACCAATTTTAGGCGCCAAATTGACTTTAAACACACTTATTTTAGTTGAAAAAATGATATTTCACATCCAACATTCATTTAGAGTCAAAAGATTAAATGTTAAAATTTCATCCATATTGACCATTTAGGGAAAGTTCAACAGATCCGGAGTCATCGTTTTTCATTAGAGATGTGATTTTTTGGAGTGTACCAAAAATGATTCAAAATGTCAATTGGATCATCCTTCATGTTGAATAACCGCTTTTGAAACCCTCACAGTGACCAAAATTGCCATTTTTACAGAGCTTTGCTTACTCAAAAGCTTCCATTTCGACCAATTTCAGTCACCGAAATGACTTTAAACACACTTATTTTAGTTGAACAAGTCATAATACACATCCAACAGTCATTTAGAGTTAAAAGATTAAAAGTTAAAATTTCATCCATGTTGACCATTTTGGGAAAGTTCGACAGGTCCGGAGTCATCGTTTTTCATCAGAAAATTTAATTTTTTGGACTGTACCAAATATGATTCAAAAGGTCAATTGGATTGTGACTCATGTGAATAACCGCTTTTGAAACCCTCACAGTGACCAAAATTGCCTTTTTTACAGAGCTTTGCTTACTCTGGAAGAGGTGTGGCGCCGCGGCCAGGGTGACTGACGCTGGAATCTGGGGACCACGGTTCGATCCCCGGCTCCGGCGGCAGGTCAGCCCAGCACCATGTGACTCTGGGCAATAGCTTGCTTAATCTTCCCGACGGCCCCCTAGCGCCTAGAGACCCTTACGGGTGATTGTGCGCTTTACAAATGTGGACTTTACTTTACTTTACTCAAAACTTCCATTTTGACCAATTTCAGGCACCGAAATGACTTTAAACACACTTATTTTTTTTTTAAAAGTCATAATTTACATCCAACAGTCATTTAGAGTCAAAAGATTAAAAGTTTAAATTTCATCCATATTGACCATTTTGGGAAAGTTCCACAGGTCCGGAGTCATCGATTTTCATCAGAAAATTGATTTTTTGGAGTGTACCAAAAATGATTCAAGATGTCAATGGATCGTGCCTCATGTTGAATAACCACTTTTGAAACCCTCAAATTGACCAAAATTGCCATTTATACAGAGTTTTGCTTACTCAAAAGCTTCCATTTTGACCAATTTCAGGCACAGAAATTGACTTTAAACACACTTATTTTAGTTGAAAAAGTCATATTTCACATCCAACAGTCATTTAGAGTCAAAAGATTAAATGTTAAAATTTCATCCATATTGACCATTTTGGGAAAGTTCGAGAGGTCCGGAGTCATCGTTTTTCATCAGAAAATTGATTTTTTGGAGTGTACCAAAAATGATTCAAAATGTCAATTGGATTGTGCCTCTTGTTGAATAACCACTTTTAAAACACTCACAGTGACCAAAATTGCCATTTTCACAGAGTTTTGCTTACTCAAAAGCTTCCATTTTGACCAATTTCAGGCACCAAAATGACTTTAAACACACTTATTTTAGTTGAAAAAGTCATATTTCACATCCAACAGTCATTTAGAGTCAAAAGATTAATGTTAACATTTCATCCATATTGACCATTTTGGGAAAGTTCGAGAGGTCCGGAGTCATCGTTTTTCATCAGAAAATTGATTTTTTGGAGTGTACCAAAAATGATTCAAAATGTGAATGTTGAATAACTCCTTTTGAGACCCTCAAAGTGACCAAAATTGCCATTTATACAGAGTTTTGCTTACTCAAAAGCTTCCATTTTGACCAATTTCAGGCACCGAAATGACTTTAAACACACTTATTTTAGTTGAAAAAGTCATATTTCACATCCAACAGTCATTTAGGGTCAAAAGATTAAATGTTAACATTTCATCCATATTGACCATTTTGGGAAAGTTCGACAGGTCCGGAGTCATCGTTTTTCATCGGAAAATTTTTTTTTTTTTGACTGTACCAAATATGATTCAAAATGTCAATTGGATTGTGACTCATGTCAATAACCAATTTTGAAACCCTCACAGTGACCAAAATTGCCAGTTTTACAGAGCTTTGTTTACTCAAAAGCTTCCATTTTGAGCAATTTCAGGCACCAAAATTACTTTAAACGCACCTATTTTAGTTGAACACGTCATAATTCACATCCAACAGTCATTTAGAGTCAAAAGATTAAAAGTTAAAATTGCATCCATGGTGACCATTTTGGGAAAGTTCGACAGGTCCGGAGTCATCGTTTTTCATCAGAAAATTGATTTTTTGGAGTGTACTAAAAATGATTCAAAATGTCAATGGATCGTGCCTCTTGTTGAATAACCACTTTTGAAACCCTCAAAGTGACCAAAATTGCCATTTATACAGAGTTTTGCTTACTCAAAAGCTTCCATTTTGACCAATTTCAGGCACCGAAATGACTTTAAACACACTTATTTTAGTTGAAAAAGTCATATTTCACATCCAACAGTCATTTAGAGTCAAAAGATTAAATGTTAAAATTTCATCCATATTGGCCATTTTGGGAAAGTTCGACAGGTCCGGAGTCATCGTTTTTCATCAGAAAATTGATTTTTTTGGAGTGTACCAA
The DNA here is from genome assembly GCF_964261635.1 of Lissotriton helveticus. Lineage (NCBI taxonomy): Eukaryota > Metazoa > Chordata > Amphibia > Caudata > Salamandridae > Lissotriton > Lissotriton helveticus. The sequence goes on from NC_136072.1 coordinate 342,638,605, forward strand.
AAATGATTCAAAATGTCAATTGGATCGAGCCTCATGTTGAATAACCACTTTTGAAACACTCACAGTGACCAAAATTGCCATTTTCACAGAGTTTTGCTTACTCAAAAGCTTCCATTTTGACCAATTTCAGGCACCAAAATGACTTTAAACACACTTATTTTAGTTGAAAAAGTCATAATTCATATCCAACAGTCATTTAGAGTCAAAAGATTAAAAGTTAAAATTTCATCCATGTTGACCATTTTGGGAAAGTTTGACAGGTCCGGAGTCATCGTTTTTTCAGATAATTGATTTTTTGGAGTTTACCAAAAATGATTCAAAATGTCAATTTGATCGTGCCTCATGTTGAATAACCGCTTTTGAAACCCTCATAGTGACCCAAATTGCCATTTTTACAGAGCTTTGCTTACTCAAAAGCTTCCATTTTGACCAATTTCAGGCACCAAAATGACTTTAAACACACTTATTATAGTTGAACAAGTCATAATTCACATCCAACAGTTATTTAGAGTCAAAAGATTAAAAGTTAAAATTTCATCCATGTTGACCATTTTGGGAAAGTTCGACAGGTTTTTCATCAGAAAATTGATTTTTTGGAGTGTACCAAAAATGATTCAAAATGTCAATTGAATCGTGCCTCATGTTGAATAACTACTTTTGAAACCCTCACAGTGACCAAAATTACCATTTTTACAGAGCTTTGCTTACTCAAAAGCTTCCATTTTGACCAATTTCAGGCACCGAAATGACTTTAAACACACTTATTTTTTTTTAAAAAGTCATAATTTACATCCAACAGTCATTTAGAGTCAAAAGATTAAAAGTTTAAATTTCATCCATGGTGACCATTTTGGGAAAGTTCGACAGGTCCGGAGTCATCGTTTTTTCAGATAATTGCTTTTTTGGAGTGTACCAAAAATGATTCAAAATGTCAATTGGATCGTGCCTCATGTTGAATAACCACCTTTGAAACCCTCACAGTGACCAAAATTGCCATTTTTACAGAGCTTTGCTTACTCAAAAGCTTCCATTTTGACCAATTTCAGGCACCAAAATGACTTTAAACACACTTATTTCAGTTGAACAAGTCATAATTCACATCCAACAGTCATTTAGAGTCAAAAGATTAAAAGTTAAAATTTCATCCATGTTGACCATTTTGGGAAAGTTTGACAGGTCCGGAGTCATCGTTTTTTCAGATAATTGATTTTTTGGAGTGTACCAAAAATGATTCAAAATGTCAATTGGATTATGCCTCATGTTGAATAACCGCTTTTGAAACCCTCACAGTGACCAAAATTGCCATTTTTACAGAGCTTTGCTTACTCAAAAGCTTCCATTTTGACTCATTTCAGGCACCAAAATGACTTTAAACGCACTTATTTTTTTTTAAAAAGTCATAATTTACATCCAACAGTCATTTAGAGTCAAAAGATTAAAAGTTTAAATTTCATCCATGGTGACCATTTTGGGAAAGTTCGACAGGTCCAGAGTCATCGTTTTTCATCAGAAAATTGATTTTTTGGGGTGTACCAAAAATTATTCAAATTGTCAATAGATCGTGCCTCATGTTGAATAACCACTTTTGAAACCCTCACAGTGACCAAAATTGCCATTTATACAGAGTTTTGCTTACCCAAAAGCTTCCATTTTGACCAATTTCAGGCACAGAAATGACTTTAAACACACTTATTTTAGTTGAAAAAGTCATATTTCACATCCAACAGTCATTTAGAGTCAAAAGAATAAATGTTAAAATTTCATCCATATTGACCATTTTGGGAAAGTTCGACAGGTCCGGAGTCATCGTTTTTTCAGATATTGCTTTTTTGGAGTGTAACAAAAATGATTCAAAATGTCAATTGGATCGTGCCTCATGTTGAATAACCACCCTTGAAACCCTCACAGTGACCAAAATTGCCATTTTTACAGAGCTTTGCTTACTCAAATGCTTCCATTTTGACCAATTTCAGGCACCAAAATGACTTTAAACACACTTATTTCAGTTGAACAAGTCATAATTCACATCCAACAGTCATTTAGAGTCAAAAGATTAAAAGTTAAAATTTCATCCATGTTGACCATTTTGGGAAAGTTTGACAGGTCCGGAGTCATCGTTTTTTCAGATAATTGATTTTTTGGAGTGTACCAAAAATGATTCAAAATGTCAATTGGATTGTGCCTCATGTTGAATAACCGCTTTTGAAACCCTCACAGTGACCAAAATTACCATTTTTACAGAGCTTTGCTTACTCAAAAGCTTCAATTTTGACCAATTTCAGGCACCGAAATGACTTTAAACACACTTATTTTTTTTGAAAAAGTCATCATTTACATCCAACAGTCATTTAGAGTCAAAAGATTAAAAGTTAAAATTTCATCCATGTTGACCATTTTGGGAAAGTTCGACAGGTCCGGAGTCATCGTTTTTCATCAGAAAATTGATTTTTTGGAGTGTACTAAAAATGATTCAAAATGTCAATGGATCGTGCCTCATGTTGAATAACCACTTTTGAAACCCTCAAAGTGACCAAAATTGCCATTTATACAGAGTTTTGCTTACTCAAAAGCTTCCATTTTGACCAATTTCAGGCACCGAAATGACTTTAAACACACTTATTTTAGTTGAAAAAGTCATATTTCACATCCAACAGTCATTTAGAGTCAAAAGATTAAATGTTAAAATTTCATCCATATTGGCCATTTTGGGAAAGTTCGACAGGTCCGGAGTCATCGTTTTTCATCAGAAAATTGATTTTTTTGGAGTGTACCAAAAATGATTCAAAATGTCAATTGGATCGAGCCTCATGTTGAATAACCACTTTTGAAACACTCACAGTGACCAAAATTGCCATTTTCACAGAGTTTTGCTTACTCAAAAGCTTCCATTTTGACTAATTTCAGGCACCAAAATGACTTTAAACACACTTATTTTAGTTGAAAAAGTCATAATTCATATCCAACAGTCATTTAGAGTCAAAAGATTAAAAGTTATAATTTCATCCATGTTGACCATTTTGGGAAAGTTTGACAGGTCCGGAGTCATCGTTTTTTCAGATAATTGATTTTTTGGAGTTTACCAAAAATGATTCAAAATGTCAATTTGATCGTGCCTCATGTTGAATAACCGCTTTTGAAACCCTCATAGTGACCCAAATTGCCATTTTTACAGAGCTTTGCTTACTCAAAAGCTTCCATTTTGACCAATTTCAGGCACCAAAATGACTTTAAACACACTCATTATAGTTGAACAAGTCATAATTCACATCCAACAGTCATTTAGAGTCAAAAGATTAAAAGTTAAAATTTCATCCATGTTGACCATTTTGGGAAAGTTCGACAGGTCCGGAGTCATCGTTTTTCATCAGAAAATTGATTTTTTGGAGTGTACCAAAAATTATTCAAAATGTCAATTGAATCGTGCCTCATGTTGAATAACTACTTTTGAAACCCTCACAGTGACCAAAATTACCATTTTTACAGAGCTTTGCTTACTCAAAAGCTTCCATTTTGACCAATTTCAGGCACCGAAATGACTTTAAACACACTTATTTTTTTTGAAAAAGTCATAATTTACATCCAACAGTCATTTAGAGTCAAAAGATTAAAAGTTTAAATTTCATCCATGGTGACCATTTTGGGAAAGTTCGACAGGTCCGGAGTCATCGTTTTTTCAGATAATTGCTTTTTTGGAGTGTACCAAAAATGATTCAAAATGTCAATTGGATCGTGCCTCATGTTGAATAACCACCTTTGAAACCCTCACAGTGACCAAAATTGCCATTTTTACAGAGCTTTGCTTACTCAAAAGCTTCCATTTTGACCAATTTCAGGCACCAAAATGACTTTAAACACACTTATTTCAGTTGAACAAGTCATAATTCACATCCAACAGTCTTTTAGAGTCAAAAGATTAAAAGTTAAAAATTCATCCATGTTGACCATTTTGGGAAAGTTTGACAGGTCCGGAGTCATCGTTTTTTCAGATAATTGATTTTTTGGAGTGTACCAAAAATGATTCAAAATGACAATTGGATTATGCCTCATGTTGAATAACCGCTTTTGAAACCCTCACAGTGACCAAAATTGCCATTTTTACAGAGCTTTGCTTACTCAAAAGCTTCCATTTTGACTCATTTCAGGCACCAAAATGACTTTAAACGCACTTATTTTTTTTTTAAAAAGTCATAATTTACATCCAACAGTCATTTAGAGTCAAAACATTAAAAGTTTAAATTTCATCCATGGTGACCATTTTGGGAAAGTTCGACAGGTCCAGAGTCATCGTTTTTCATCAGAAAATTGATTTTTTGGGGTGTACCAAAAATTATTCAAATTGTCAATGGATCGTGCCTCATGTTGAATAACCACTTTTGAAACCCTCACAGTGACCAAAATTGCCATTTATACAGAGTTTTGCTTACCCAAAAGCTTCCATTTTGACCAATTTCAGGCACAGAAATGACTTTAAACACACTTATTTTAGTTGAAAAAGTCATATTTCACATCCAACAGTCATTTAGAGTCAAAAGAATAAATGTTAAAATTTCATCCATATTGACCATTTTGGGAAAGTTCGACAGGTCAGGAGTCATCGTTTTTTCAGATATTGCTTTTTTGGAGTGTACCAAAAATGATTCAAAATGTCAATTGGATCGTGCCTCATGTTGAATAACCACCTTTGAAACCCTCACAGTGACCAAAATTGCCATTTTTACAGAGCTTTGCTTACTCAAATGCTTCCATTTTGACCAATTTCAGGCACCAAAATGACTTTAAACACACTTATTTCAGTTGAACAAGTCATAATTCACATCCAACAGTCATTTAGAGTCAAAAGATTAAAAGTTAAAATTTCATCCATGTTGACCATTTTGGGAAAGTTTGACAGGTCCGGAGTCATCGTTTTTTCAGATAATTGATTTTTTGGAGTGTACCAAAAATGATTCAAAATGTCAATTGGATTGTGCCTCATGTTGAATAACCGCTTTTGAAACCCTCACAGTGACCAAAATTACCATTTTTACAGAGCTTTGCTTACTCAAAAGCTTCAATTTTGACCAATTTCAGGCACCGAAATGACTTTAAACACACTTATTTTTTTTGAAAAAGTCATAATTTACATCCAACAGTCATTTAGAGTCAAAAGATTAAAAGTTAAAATGTCATCCATGTTGACCATTTTGGGAAAGTTCGACAGGTCCGGAGTCATCGTTTTTCATCAGAAAATTGATTTTTTGGAGTGTACTAAAAATGATTCAAAATGTCAATGGATCGTGCATCATGTTGAATAACCACTTTTGAAACCCTCAAAGTGACCAAAATTGCCATTTATACAGAGTTTTGCTTACTCAAAAGCTTCCATTTTGACCAATTTCAGGCACCGAAATGACTTTAAACACACTTATTTTAGTTGAAAAAGTCATATTTCACATCCAACAGTCATTTAGAGTCAAAAGATTAAATGTTAAAATTTCATCCATATTGACCATTTTGGGAAAGTTCGACAGGTCCGGAGTCATCGTTTTTCATCATAAAATTGATTTTTTGGACTGTACAAAAAATGATTCAAAATGTCAATTGGATCGTGCCTCATGTTGAATAACCACTTTTGAAACCCTCACAGTGACCAAAATTGCCATTTTTACAGAGCTTTGCTTAATCAAAAGCTTCCAATTTGACCAATTTCAGGCACCGAAATGACTTTAAACACAATTATTTTTGTTGAAAAAGTCATAATTTACATCCAACAGTCATTTAGAGTCAAAAGATTAAAAGTTTAAATTTCATCCATATTGACCATTTTGGAAAAGTTCGACAGGTTCGGAGTCATCGTTTTTCATCAGAAAATTGATTTTTTTGGAGTGTACCAAAAATGATTCAAAATGTCAATTGGATCGTGCCTCATGTTGAATAAGCACTTTTGAAACACTCACAGTGACCAAAATTGCCATTTTCACAGAGTTTTGCTTACTCAAAAGCTTCCATTTTGACCAATTTCAGGCACCAAAATGACTTTAAACACACTTATTTTAGTTGAAAAAGTCATAATTCACATCCAACAGTCATTTAGAGTCAAAAGATTAAAAGTTAAAATTTCATCCATGTTGACCATTTTGGGAAAGTTTGACAGGTCCGGAGTCATCGTTTTTTCAGATAATTGATTTTTTGGAGTTTACCAAAAATGATTCAAAATGTCAATTTGATCGTGCCTCATGTTGAATAACCGCTTTTGAAACCCTCATAGTGACCCAAATTGCCATTTTTACAGAGCTTTGCTTACTCAAAAGCTTCCATTTTGACCAATTTCAGGCACCAAAATGACTTTAAACACACTCATTATAGTTGAACAAGTCATAATTCACATCCAACAGTCATTTAGAGTCAAAAGATTAAAAGTTAAAATTTCATCCATGTTGACCATTTTGGGAAAGTTCGACAGGTCCGGAGTCATCGTTTTTCATCAGAAAATTGATTTTTTGGAGTGTACCAAAAATTATTCAAAATGTCAATTGAATCGTGCCTCATGTTGAATAACTACTTTTGAAACCCTCACAGTGACCAAAATTACCATTTTTACAGAGCTTTGCTTACTCAAAAGCTTCCATTTTGACCAATTTCAGGCACCGAAATGACTTTAAACACACTTATTTTTTTTGAAAAAGTCATAATTTACATCCAACAGTCATTTAGAGTCAAAAGATTAAAAGTTTAAATTTCATCCATGGTGACCATTTTGGGAAAGTTCGACAGGTCCGGAGTCATCGTTTTTTCAGATAATTGCTTTTTTGGAGTGTACCAAAAATGATTCAAAATGTCAATTGGATCGTGCCTCATGTTGAATAACCACCTTTGAAACCCTCACAGTGACCAAAATTGCCATTTTTACAGAGCTTTGCTTACTCAAAAGCTTCCATTTTGACCAATTTCAGGCACCAAAATGACTTTAAACACACTTATTTCAGTTGAACAAGTCATAATTCACATCCAACAGTCTTTTAGAGTCAAAAGATTAAAAGTTAAAAATTCATCCATGTTGACCATTTTGGGAAAGTTTGACAGGTCCGGAGTCATCGTTTTTTCAGATAATTGATTTTTTGGAGTGTACCAAAAATGATTCAAAATGACAATTGGATTATGCCTCATGTTGAATAACCGCTTTTGAAACCCTCACAGTGACCAAAATTGCCATTTTTACAGAGCTTTGCTTACTCAAAAGCTTCCATTTTGACTCATTTCAGGCACCAAAATGACTTTAAACGCACTTATTTTTTTTTTAAAAAGTCATAATTTACATCCAACAGTCATTTAGAGTCAAAACATTAAAAGTTTAAATTTCATCCATGGTGACCATTTTGGGAAAGTTCGACAGGTCCAGAGTCATCGTTTTTCATCAGAAAATTGATTTTTTGGGGTGTACCAAAAATTATTCAAATTGTCAATGGATCGTGCCTCATGTTGAATAACCACTTTTGAAACCCTCACAGTGACCAAAATTGCCATTTATACAGAGTTTTGCTTACCCAAAAGCTTCCATTTTGACCAATTTCAGGCACAGAAATGACTTTAAACACACTTATTTTAGTTGAAAAAGTCATATTTCACATCCAACAGTCATTTAGAGTCAAAAGAATAAATGTTAAAATTTCATCCATATTGACCATTTTGGGAAAGTTCGACAGGTCAGGAGTCATCGTTTTTTCAGATATTGCTTTTTTGGAGTGTACCAAAAATGATTCAAAATGTCAATTGGATCGTGCCTCATGTTGAATAACCACCTTTGAAACCCTCACAGTGACCAAAATTGCCATTTTTACAGAGCTTTGCTTACTCAAATGCTTCCATTTTGACCAATTTCAGGCACCAAAATGACTTTAAACACACTTATTTCAGTTGAACAAGTCATAATTCACATCCAACAGTCATTTAGAGTCAAAAGATTAAAAGTTAAAATTTCATCCATGTTGACCATTTTGGGAAAGTTTGACAGGTCCGGAGTCATCGTTTTTTCAGATAATTGATTTTTTGGAGTGTACCAAAAATGATTCAAAATGTCAATTGGATTGTGCCTCATGTTGAATAACCGCTTTTGAAACCCTCACAGTGACCAAAATTACCATTTTTACAGAGCTTTGCTTACTCAAAAGCTTCAATTTTGACCAATTTCAGGCACCGAAATGACTTTAAACACACTTATTTTTTTTGAAAAAGTCATAATTTACATCCAACAGTCATTTAGAGTCAAAAGATTAAAAGTTAAAATGTCATCCATGTTGACCATTTTGGGAAAGTTCGACAGGTCCGGAGTCATCGTTTTTCATCAGAAAATTGATTTTTTGGAGTGTACTAAAAATGATTCAAAATGTCAATGGATCGTGCATCATGTTGAATAACCACTTTTGAAACCCTCAAAGTGACCAAAATTGCCATTTATACAGAGTTTTGCTTACTCAAAAGCTTCCATTTTGACCAATTTCAGGCACCGAAATGACTTTAAACACACTTATTTTAGTTGAAAAAGTCATATTTCACATCCAACAGTCATTTAGAGTCAAAAGATTAAATGTTAAAATTTCATCCATATTGACCATTTTGGGAAAGTTCGACAGGTCCGGAGTCATCGTTTTTCATCATAAAATTGATTTTTTGGACTGTACAAAAAATGATTCAAAATGTCAATTGGATCGTGCCTCATGTTGAATAACCACTTTTGAAACCCTCACAGTGACCAAAATTGCCATTTTTACAGAGCTTTGCTTAATCAAAAGCTTCCAATTTGACCAATTTCAGGCACCGAAATGACTTTAAACACAATTATTTTTGTTGAAAAAGTCATAATTTACATCCAACAGTCATTTAGAGTCAAAAGATTAAAAGTTTAAATTTCATCCATATTGACCATTTTGGAAAAGTTCGACAGGTTCGGAGTCATCGTTTTTCATCAGAAAATTGATTTTTTTGGAGTGTACCAAAAATGATTCAAAATGTCAATTGGATCGTGCCTCATGTTGAATAAGCACTTTTGAAACACTCACAGTGACCAAAATTGCCATTTTCACAGAGTTTTGCTTACTCAAAAGCTTCCATTTTGACCAATTTCAGGCACCAAAATGACTTTAAACACACTTATTTTAGTTGAAAAAGTCATAATTCACATCCAACAGTCATTTAGAGTCAAAAGATTAAAAGTTAAAATTTCATCCATGTTGACCATTTTGGGAAAGTTTGACAGGTCCGGAGTCATCGTTTTTTCAGATAATTGATTTTTTGGAGTGTACCAAAAATGATTCAAAATGTCAATTGGATCGTGCCTCATTTGAATAACCGCTTTTGAAACCCTCACAGTGACCAAAATTGCCATTTTTACAGAGCTTTGCTTACTCAAAAGCTTCCATTTTGACCAATTTCAGGCACCGAAATGACTTTAAACACACTTATTTTAGTTGAAAAAGTCATATTTCACATCCAACAGTCATTTAGAGTCAAAAGATTAAATGTTAACATTTCATCCATATTGACCATTTTGGGAAAGTTCGACAGGTCCGAGTCATCGTTTTTCATCAGAAAATTTAATTTTTTGGACTGTACCAAATATAATTCAAAATGTCAATTGGATTGTGACTCATGTGAATAACCACTTTTGAAACCCTCACAGTGACCAAAATTGCCATTTTTACAGAGCTTTGCTTACTCAAAACTTCCATTTTGACCAATTTCAGGCACCGAAATGACTCTAAACACACTTATGTTTTTTTAAAAAGTCATAATTTACATCCAACAGTCATTTAGAGTCAAAAGATTAAAAGTTTAAATTTCATCCACGGTGACCATTTTGGGAAAGTTCGACAGGTCCAGAGTCATCGTTTTTCATCAGAAAATTGATTTTTTGGAGTGTACCAAAAATGATTCAAGATGTCAATGGATCGTGCCTCATGTTGAATAACCACTTTTGAAACCCTCAAATTGACCAAAATTGCCATTTATACAGAGTTTTGCTTACTCAAATGCTTCCATTTTGACCAATTTCAGGCACAGAAATTGACTTTAAACACACTTATTTTAGTTGAAAAAGTCATATTTCACATCCAACAGTCATTTAGAGTCAAAAGGTTAAAAGTAAAAATTTCATCCATGTTGACCATTTTGGGAAAGTTTGACAGGTCCGGAGTCATCGTTTTTTCAGATAATTGATTTTTTGGAGTATACCAAAAATGAATCAAAATGTCAATTGGATCGAGCCTCATGTTGAATAACCACTTTTGAAACACTCACAGTGACCAAAATTGCCATTTTCTCAGAGTTTTGCTTACTCAAAAGCTTCCATTTTGACCAATTTCAGGCACCAAAATGACTTTAAACACACTTATTTTAGTTGAAAAAGTCATAATTCACATCCAACAGTCATTTAGAGTCAAAAGGTTAAAAGTTAAAATTTCATCCATGTTGACCATTTTGGGAAAGTTTGACAGGTCCGGAGTCATCGTTTTTTCAGATAATTGATTTTTTGGAGTATACCAAAAATGAATCAAAATGTCAATTGGATCGAGCCTCATGTTGAATAACCACTTTTGAAACACTCACAGTGACCAAAATTGCCATTTTCTCAGAGTTTTGCTTACTTAAAAGCTTCCATTTTGACCAATTTCAGGCACCGAAATGACTTTAAACACACTTATTTTAGTTGATAGAGTCATATTTCACATCCAACAGTCATTTAGAGTCAAAAGATTAAATTTTAACATTTCATCCATATTGACCATTTTGGGAAAGTTCAACAGGTCCGGAGTCATCGTTTTTCATCGGAAAATTTAATTTTTTGGACTGTACCAAATATGATTCAAAATGTCAATTGGATTGTGAATCATGTGAATAACCAATTTTAAAACCCTCACAGTGACCAAAATTGCCAGTTTTACGGAGCTTTGTTTACTCAAAAGCTTCCATTTTGACCAATTTCAGGCACCAAAATGACTTTAAACGCACCTATTTTAGTTGAACACGTCATAATTCACATCCAACAGTCATTTAGAGTCAAAAGATTAAAAGTTAAAATTTCATCCATGGTGACCATTTTGGGAAAGTTCGACAGGTCCGGAGTCATCGTTTTTCATCAGAAAATTGATTTTTTGGAGTGTACTAAAAATGATTCAAAATGTCAACCACTTTTGAAACCCTCAAAGTGACCAAAATTGCCATTTATACAGAGTTTTGCTTACTCAAAAGCTTCCATTTTGACCAATTTCAGGCACCGAAATGACTTTAAACACACTTATTTTAGTTGAAAATTCATATTTCACATCCAACAGTCATTTAGAGTCAAAAGATTAAATGTTAAAATTTCATCCATATTGACCATTTTGGGAAAGTTCGACAGGTCCGGAGTCATCGTTTTTCAACAGAAAATTGATTTTTTGGACTGTACCAAAAATGATTCAAAATGTCAATTGGATCGTGCCTCATGTTGAATAACCACTTTTGAAACCCTCACAGTGACCAAAATTGCCATTTTTACAGAGCTTTGCTTAATCAAAAGCTTCCATTTTGACCAATTTCAGGCACCAAAATTACTTTAAACACACTTATTTTAGTTGAAAAAGTCATATTTCACATCCAACAGTCATTTAGAGTCAAAAGATTAAATGTTAAAATTTCATCCATATTGACCAATTTGGGAAAGTTCGACTGGTCCGGAGTCATCGTTTTTCATTAGAGATGTGATTTTTTGGAGTGTACCAAAAATGATTCAAAATGTCAATTGGATCTGCCTCATGTTGAATAACCGCTTTTGAAACCCTCACAGTGACCAAAATTGCCATTTTTACAGAGCTTTGCTTACTCAAAAGCTTCCATTTTGACCAATTTCAGGCACCAAAATGACTTTAAACACACTTATTTTAGTTGAACAAGTCATAATTCACATCCAACAGTCATTTAGAGTCAAAAGATTAAAAGTAAAAATTTCATCCATGTTGACCATTTTGGGAAAGTTCGACAGGTCCGGACTCATTGTTTTTCATCATAAAATTGATTTTTTGGATTGTACCAAAAATGATTCAAAATTCAATTGGATCGTGCCTCATGTTGAATAACCACTTTTGAAACCCTCACAGTGACCAAAATTGCCATTTTTACATAGCTTTGCTTAATCAAAAGCTTCTATTTTGACCAATTTCAGGCATCAAAATGACTTTAAACACACTTATTTTAGTTGAAAAAATGATATTTCACATCCAACAGTCATTTAGAGTCAAAAGATTAAATGTTAAAATTTCATCCATATTGACCATTTTGGGAAAGTTCGACAGGTCCGGAGTCATCGTTTTTCATTAGAGATGTGATTTTTTGGAGTGTACCAAAAATGATTCAAAATGTCAATTGGATCATGCCTCATGTTGAATAACCGCTTTTGAAACCCTCACAGTGACCAAAATTGCCATTTTTACAGAGCTTTGCTTACTCAAAAGCTTCCATTTCGACCAATTTCAGGCACCGAAATGACTTTAAACACACTTATTTTAGTTGAACAAGTCATAATACACATCCAACAGTCATTTAGAGTTAAAAGATTAAAAGTTAAAATTTCATCCATGTTGACCATTTTGGGAAAGTTCGACAGGTCCGGAGTCATCGTTTTTCATCAGAAAATTTAATTTTTTGGACTGTACCAAATATGATTCAAAATGTCAATTGGATTGTGACTCGTGTGAATAACCGCTTTTGAAACCCTCACAGTGACCAAAATTGCCATTTTTACAGAGCTTTGCTTACTCAAAAGCTTCCATTTTGACCAATTTCAGGCACCAAAATGACTTTAAACACACTTATTTCAGTTGAACAAGTCATAATTCACATCCAAGAGTCATTTAGAGTCAAAAGATTAAAAGTTAAAATTTCATCCATGTTGACCATTTTGGGAAAGTTCGACAGGTCCGGAGTCATCGTTTTTCATCAGAAAATTGATTTTTTGGAGTGTACCAAAAATGATTCAAAATGTCAATTGGATCGTGCCTCATGTTGAATAACCACTTTTGAAACCCTCACAGTGACCAAAATTGCCTTTTTTACAGAGCTTTGCTTACTCTGGAAGAGGTGTGGCGCCGCGGCCAGGGTGACTGACGCTGGAATCTGGGGACCACGGTTCGATCCCCGGCTCCGGCGGCAGGTCAGCCCAGCACCATGTGACTCTGGGCAATAGCTTGCTTAATCTTCCCGACGGCCCCCTAGCGCCTAGAGACCCTTACGGGTGATTGTGCGCTTTACAAATGTGGACTTTACTTTACTTTACTCAAAACTTCCATTTTGACCAATTTCAGGCACCGAAATGACTTTAAACACACTTATTTTTTTTTTAAAAGTCATAATTTACATCCAACAGTCATTTAGAGTCAAAAGATTAAAAGTTTAAATTTCATCCATATTGACCATTTTGGGAAAGTTCCACAGGTCCGGAGTCATCGATTTTCATCAGAAAATTGATTTTTTGGAGTGTACCAAAAATGATTCAAGATGTCAATGGATCGTGCCTCATGTTGAATAACCACTTTTGAAACCCTCAAATTGACCAAAATTGCCATTTATACAGAGTTTTGCTTACTCAAAAGCTTCCATTTTGACCAATTTCAGGCACAGAAATTGACTTTAAACACACTTATTTTAGTTGAAAAAGTCATATTTCACATCCAACAGTCATTTAGAGTCAAAAGATTAAATGTTAAAATTTCATCCATATTGACCATTTTGGGAAAGTTCGAGAGGTCCGGAGTCATCGTTTTTCATCAGAAAATTGATTTTTTGGAGTGTACCAAAAATGATTCAAAATGTCAATTGGATTGTGCCTCTTGTTGAATAACCACTTTTGAAACACTCACAGTGACCAAAATTGCCATTTTCACAGAGTTTTGCTTACTCAAAAGCTTCCATTTTGACCAATTTCAGGCACCAAAATGACTTTAAACACACTTATTTTAGTTGAAAAAGTCATATTTCACATCCAACAGTCATTTAGAGTCAAAAGATTAATGTTAACATTTCATCCATATTGACCATTTTGGGAAAGTTCGAGAGGTCCGGAGTCATCGTTTTTCATCAGAAAATTGATTTTTTGGAGTGTACCAAAAATGATTCAAAATGTGAATGTTGAATAACTCCTTTTGAGACCCTCAAAGTGACCAAAATTGCCATTTATACAGAGTTTTGCTTACTCAAAAGCTTCCATTTTGACCAATTTCAGGCACCGAAATGACTTTAAACACACTTATTTTAGTTGAAAAAGTCATATTTCACATCCAACAGTCATTTAGGGTCAAAAGATTAAATGTTAACATTTCATCCATATTGACCATTTTGGGAAAGTTCGACAGGTCCGGAGTCATCGTTTTTCATCGGAAATTTTTTTTTTTTTGACTGTACCAAATATGATTCAAAATGTCAATTGGATTGTGACTCATGTCAATAACCAATTTTGAAACCCTCCTAGTGACCAAAATTGCCAGTTTTACAGAGCTTTGTTTACTCAAAAGCTTCCATTTTGAGCAATTTCAGGCACCAAAATTACTTTAAACGCACCTATTTTAGTTGAACACGTCATAATTCACATCCAACAGTCATTTAGAGTCAAAAGATTAAAAGTTAAAATTGCATCCATGGTGACCATTTTGGGAAAGTTCGACAGGTCCGGAGTCATCGTTTTTCATCAGAAAATTGATTTTTTGGAGTGTACTAAAAATGATTCAAAATGTCAATGGATCGTGCCTCTTGTTGAATAACCACTTTTGAAACCCTCAAAGTGACCAAAATTGCCATTTATACAGAGTTTTGCTTACTCAAAAGCTTCCATTTTGACCAATTTCAGGCACCGAAATGACTTTAAACACACTTATTTTAGTTGAAAAAGTCATATTTCACATCCAACAGTCATTTAGAGTCAAAAGATTAAATGTTAAAATTTCATCCATATTGGCCATTTTGGGAAAGTTCGACAGGTCCGGAGTCATCGTTTTTCATCAGAAAATTGATTTTTTTGGAGTGTACCAAAAATGATTCAAAATGTCAATTGGATCGAGCCTCATGTTGAATAACCACTTTTGAAACACTCACAGTGACCAAAATTGCCATTTTCACAGAGTTTTGCTTACTCAAAAGCTTCCATTTTGACCAATTTCAGGCACCAAAATGACTTTAAACACACTTATTTTAGTTGAAAAAGTCATAATTCATATCCAACAGTCATTTAGAGTCAAAAGATTAAAAGTTAAAATTTCATCCATGTTGACCATTTTGGGAAAGTTTGACAGGTCCGGAGTCATCGTTTTTTCAGATAATTGATTTTTTGGAGTTTACCAAAAATGATTCAAAATGTCAATTTGATCGTGCCTCATGTTGAATAACCGCTTTTGAAACCCTCATAGTGACCCAAATTGCCATTTTTACAGAGCTTTGCTTACTCAAAAGCTTCCATTTTGACCAATTTCAGGCACCAAAATGACTTTAAACACACTTATTATAGTTGAACAAGTCATAATTCACATCCAACAGTTATTTAGAGTCAAAAGATTAAAAGTTAAAATTTCATCCATGTTGACCATTTTGGGAAAGTTCGACAGGTTTTTCATCAGAAAATTGATTTTTTGGAGTGTACCAAAAATGATTCAAAATGTCAATTGAATCGTGCCTCATGTTGAATAACTACTTTTGAAACCCTCACAGTGACCAAAATTACCATTTTTACAGAGCTTTGCTTACTCAAAAGCTTCCATTTTGACCAATTTCAGGCACCGAAATGACTTTAAACACACTTATTTTTTTTTAAAAAGTCATAATTTACATCCAACAGTCATTTAGAGTCAAAAGATTAAAAGTTTAAATTTCATCCATGGTGACCATTTTGGGAAAGTTCGACAGGTCCGGAGTCATCGTTTTTTCAGATAATTGCTTTTTTGGAGTGTACCAAAAATGATTCAAAATGTCAATTGGATCGTGCCTCATGTTGAATAACCACCTTTGAAACCCTCACAGTGACCAAAATTGCCATTTTTACAGAGCTTTGCTTACTCAAAAGCTTCCATTTTGACCAATTTCAGGCACCAAAATGATTTTAAACACACTTATTTCAGTTGAACAAGTCATAATTCACATCCAACAGTCATTTAGAGTCAAAAGATTAAAAGTTAAAATTTCATCCATGTTGACCATTTTGGGAAAGTTTGACAGGTCCGGAGTCATCGTTTTTTCAGATAATTGATTTTTTGGAGTGTACCAAAAATGATTCAAAATGTCAATTGGATTATGCCTCATGTTGAATAACCGCTTTTGAAACCCTCACAGTGACCAAAATTGCCATTTTTACAGAGCTTTGCTTACTCAAAAGCTTCCATTTTGACTCATTTCAGGCACCAAAATGACTTTAAACGCACTTATTTTTTTTTAAAAAGTCATAATTTACATCCAACAGTCATTTAGAGTCAAAAGATTAAAAGTTTAAATTTCATCCATGGTGACCATTTTGGGAAAGTTCGACAGGTCCAGAGTCATTGTTTTTCATCAGAAAATTGATTTTTTGGGGTGTACCAAAAATTATTCAAATTGTCAATAGATCGTGCCTCATGTTGAATAACCACTTTTGAAACCCTCACAGTGACCAAAATTGCCATTTATACAGAGTTTTGCTTACCCAAAAGCTTCCATTTTGACCAATTTCAGGCACAGAAATGACTTTAAACACACTTATTTTAGTTGAAAAAGTCATATTTCACATCCAACAGTCATTTAGAGTCAAAAGAATAAATGTTAAAATTTCATCCATATTGACCATTTTGGGATAGTTCGACAGGTCCGGAGTCATCGTTTTTTCAGATATTGCTTTTTTGGAGTGTAACAAAAATGATTCAAAATGTCAATTGGATCGTGCCTCATGTTGAATAACCACCCTTGAAACCCTCACAGTGACCAAAATTGCCATTTTTACAGAGCTTTGCTTACTCAAATGCTTCCATTTTGACCAATTTCAGGCACCAAAATGACTTTAAACACACTTATTTCAGTTGAACAAGTCATAATTCACATCCAACAGTCATTTAGAGTCAAAAGATTAAAAGTTAAAATTTCATCCATGTTGACCATTTTGGGAAAGTTTGACAGGTCCGGAGTCATCGTTTTTTCAGATAATTGATTTTTTGGAGTGTACCAAAAATGATTCAAAATGTCAATTGGATTGTGCCTCATGTTGAATAACCGCTTTTGAAACCCTCACAGTGACCAAAATTACCATTTTTACAGAGCTTTGCTTACTCAAAAGCTTCAATTTTGACCAATTTCAGGCACCGAAATGACTTTAAACACACTTATTTTTTTTTAAAAAGTCATCATTTACATCCAACAGTCATTTAGAGTCAAAAGATTAAAAGTTAAAATTTCATCCATGTTGACCATTTTGGGAAAGTTCGACAGGTCCGGAGTCATCGTTTTTCATCAGAAAATTGATTTTTTGGAGTGTACTAAAAATGATTCAAAATGTCAATGGATCGTGCCTCATGTTGAATAACCACTTTTGAAACCCTCAAAGTGACCAAAATTGCCATTTATACAGAGTTTTGCTTACTCAAAAGCTTCCATTTTGACCAATTTCAGGCACCGAAATGACTTTAAACACACTTATTTTAGTTGAAAAAGTCATATTTCACATCCAACAGTCATTTAGAGTCAAAAGATTAAATGTTAAAATTTCATCCATATTGGCCATTTTGGGAAAGTTCGACAGGTCCGGAGTCATCGTTTTTCATCAGAAAATTGATTTTTTTGGAGTGTACCAAAAATGATTCAAAATGTCAATTGGCTCGAGCCTCATGTTGAATAACCACTTTTGAAACACTCACAGTGACCAAAATTGCCATTTTCACAGAGTTTTGCTTACTCAAAAGCTTCCATTTTGACTAATTTCAGGCACCAAAATGACTTTAAACACACTTATTTTAGTTGAAAAAGTCATAATTCATATCCAACAGTCATTTAGAGTCAAAAGATTAAAAGTTATAATTTCATCCATGTTGACCATTTTGGGAAAGTTTGACAGGTCCGGAGTCATCGTTTTTTCAGATAATTGATTTTTTGGAGTTTACCAAAAATGATTCAAAATGTCAATTTGATCGTGCCTCATGTTGAATAACCGCTTTTGAAACCCTCATAGTGACCCAAATTGCCATTTTTACAGAGCTTTGCTTACTCAAAAGCTTCCATTTTGACCAATTTCAGGCACCAAAATGACTTTAAACACACTCATTATAGTTGAACAAGTCATAATTCACATCCAACAGTCATTTAGAGTCAAAAGATTAAAAGTTAAAATTTCATCCATGTTGACCATTTTGGGAAAGTTCGACAGGTCCGGAGTCATCGTTTTTCATCAGAAAATTGATTTTTTGGAGTGTACCAAAAATTATTCAAAATGTCAATTGAATCGTGCCTCATGTTGAATAACTACTTTTGAAACCCTCACAGTGACCAAAATTACCATTTTTACAGAGCTTTGCTTACTCAAAAGCTTCCATTTTGACCAATTTCAGGCACCGAAATGACTTTAAACACACTTATTTTTTTTGAAAAAGTCATAATTTACATCCAACAGTCATTTAGAGTCAAAAGATTAAAAGTTTAAATTTCATCCATGGTGACCATTTTGGGAAAGTTCGACAGGTCCGGAGTCATCGTTTTTTCAGATAATTGCTTTTTTGGAGTGTACCAAAAATGATTCAAAATGTCAATTGGATCGTGCCTCATGTTGAATAACCACCTTTGAAACCCTCACAGTGACCAAAATTGCCATTTTTACAGAGCTTTGCTTACTCAAAAGCTTCCATTTTGACCAATTTCAGGCACCAAAATGACTTTAAACACACTTATTTCAGTTGAACAAGTCATAATTCACATCCAACAGTCTTTTAGAGTCAAAAGATTAAAAGTTAAAAATTCATCCATGTTGACCATTTTGGGAAAGTTTGACAGGTCCGGAGTCATCGTTTTTTCAGATAATTGATTTTTTGGAGTGTACCAAAAATGATTCAAAATGACAATTGGATTATGCCTCATGTTGAATAACCGCTTTTGAAACCCTCACAGTGACCAAAATTGCCATTTTTACAGAGCTTTGCTTACTCAAAAGCTTCCATTTTGACTCATTTCAGGCACCAAAATGACTTTAAACGCACTTATTTTTTTTTTAAAAAGTCATAATTTACATCCAACAGTCATTTAGAGTCAAAACATTAAAAGTTTAAATTTCATCCATGGTGACCATTTTGGGAAAGTTCGACAGGTCCAGAGTCATCGTTTTTCATCAGAAAATTGATTTTTTGGGGTGTACCAAAAATTATTCAAATTGTCAATGGATCGTGCCTCATGTTGAATAACCACTTTTGAAACCCTCACAGTGACCAAAATTGCCATTTATACAGAGTTTTGCTTACCCAAAAGCTTCCATTTTGACCAATTTCAGGCACAGAAATGACTTTAAACACACTTATTTTAGTTGAAAAAGTCATATTTCACATCCAACAGTCATTTAGAGTCAAAAGAATAAATGTTAAAATTTCATCCATATTGACCATTTTGGGAAAGTTCGACAGGTCAGGAGTCATCGTTTTTTCAGATATTGCTTTTTTGGAGTGTACCAAAAATGATTCAAAATGTCAATTGGATCGTGCCTCATGTTGAATAACCACCTTTGAAACCCTCACAGTGACCAAAATT
Source organism: Lissotriton helveticus (assembly GCF_964261635.1). Classification (NCBI taxonomy): domain Eukaryota; kingdom Metazoa; phylum Chordata; class Amphibia; order Caudata; family Salamandridae; genus Lissotriton; species Lissotriton helveticus. Next base: position 342,658,345 of record NC_136072.1, read on the forward strand.
GCCATTTTTACAGAGCTTTGCTTACTCAAATGCTTCCATTTTGACCAATTTCAGGCACCAAAATGACTTTAAACACACTTATTTCAGTTGAACAAGTCATAATTCACATCCAACAGTCATTTAGAGTCAAAAGATTAAAAGTTAAAATTTCATCCATGTTGACCATTTTGGGAAAGTTTGACAGGTCCGGAGTCATCGTTTTTTCAGATAATTGATTTTTTGGAGTGTACCAAAAATGATTCAAAATGTCAATTGGATTGTGCCTCATGTTGAATAACCGCTTTTGAAACCCTCACAGTGACCAAAATTACCATTTTTACAGAGCTTTGCTTACTCAAAAGCTTCAATTTTGACCAATTTCAGGCACCGAAATGACTTTAAACACACTTATTTTTTTTGAAAAAGTCATAATTTACATCCAACAGTCATTTAGAGTCAAAAGATTAAAAGTTAAAATGTCATCCATGTTGACCATTTTGGGAAAGTTCGACAGGTCCGGAGTCATCGTTTTTCATCAGAAAATTGATTTTTTGGAGTGTACTAAAAATGATTCAAAATGTCAATGGATCGTGCATCATGTTGAATAACCACTTTTGAAACCCTCAAAGTGACCAAAATTGCCATTTATACAGAGTTTTGCTTACTCAAAAGCTTCCATTTTGACCAATTTCAGGCACCGAAATGACTTTAAACACACTTATTTTAGTTGAAAAAGTCATATTTCACATCCAACAGTCATTTAGAGTCAAAAGATTAAATGTTAAAATTTCATCCATATTGACCATTTTGGGAAAGTTCGACAGGTCCGGAGTCATCGTTTTTCATCATAAAATAGATTTTTTGGACTGTACAAAAAATGATTCAAAATGTCAATTGGATCGTGCCTCATGTTGAATAACCACTTTTGAAACCCTCACAGTGACCAAAATTGCCATTTTTACAGAGCTTTGCTTAATCAAAAGCTTCCAATTTGACCAATTTCAGGCACCGAAATGACTTTAAACACAATTATTTTTGTTGAAAAAGTCATAATTTACATCCAACAGTCATTTAGAGTCAAAAGATTAAAAGTTTAAATTTCATCCATATTGACCATTTTGGAAAAGTTCGACAGGTTCGGAGTCATCGTTTTTCATCAGAAAATTGATTTTTTTGGAGTGTACCAAAAATGATTCAAAATGTCAATTGGATCGTGCCTCATGTTGAATAAGCACTTTTGAAACACTCACAGTGACCAAAATTGCCATTTTCACAGAGTTTTGCTTACTCAAAAGCTTCCATTTTGACCAATTTCAGGCACCAAAATGACTTTAAACACACTTATTTTAGTTGAAAAAGTCATAATTCACATCCAACAGTCATTTAGAGTCAAAAGATTAAAAGTTAAAATTTCATCCATGTTGACCATTTTGGGAAAGTTTGACAGGTCCGGAGTCATCGTTTTTTCAGATAATTGATTTTTTGGAGTGTACCAAAAATGATTCAAAATGTCAATTGGATCGTGCCTCATTTGAATAACCGCTTTTGAAACCCTCACAGTGACCAAAATTGCCATTTTTACAGAGCTTTGCTTACTCAAAAGCTTCCATTTTGACCAATTTCAGGCACCGAAATGACTTTAAACACACTTATTTTAGTTGAAAAAGTCATATTTCACATCCAACAGTCATTTAGAGTCAAAAGATTAAATGTTAACATTTCATCCATATTGACCATTTTGGGAAAGTTCGACAGGTCCGAGTCATCGTTTTTCATCAGAAAATTTAATTTTTTGGACTGTACCAAATATAATTCAAAATGTCAATTGGATTGTGACTCATGTGAATAACCACTTTTGAAACCCTCACAGTGACCAAAATTGCCATTTTTACAGAGCTTTGCTTACTCAAAACTTCCATTTTGACCAATTTCAGGCACCGAAATGACTCTAAACACACTTATGTTTTTTTAAAAAAGTCATAATTTACATCCAACAGTCATTTAGAGTCAAAAGATTAAAAGTTTAAATTTCATCCACGGTGACCATTTTGGGAAAGTTCGACAGGTCCAGAGTCATCGTTTTTCATCAGAAAATTGATTTTTTGGAGTGTACCAAAAATGATTCAAGATGTCAATGGATCGTGCCTCATGTTGAATAACCACTTTTGAAACCCTCAAATTGACCAAAATTGCCATTTATACAGAGTTTTGCTTACTCAAATGCTTCCATTTTGACCAATTTCAGGCACAGAAATTGACTTTAAACACACTTATTTTAGTTGAAAAAGTCATATTTCACATCCAACAGTCATTTAGAGTCAAAAGGTTAAAAGTAAAAATTTCATCCATGTTGACCATTTTGGGAAAGTTTGACAGGTCCGGAGTCATCGTTTTTTCAGATAATTGATTTTTTGGAGTATACCAAAAATGAATCAAAATGTCAATTGGATCGAGCCTCATGTTGAATAACCACTTTTGAAACACTCACAGTGACCAAAATTGCCATTTTCTCAGAGTTTTGCTTACTCAAAAGCTTCCATTTTGACCAATTTCAGGCACCAAAATGACTTTAAACACACTTATTTTAGTTGAAAAAGTCATAATTCACATCCAACAGTCATTTAGAGTCAAAAGGTTAAAAGTTAAAATTTCATCCATGTTGACCATTTTGGGAAAGTTTGACAGGTCCGGAGTCATCGTTTTTTCAGATAATTGATTTTTTGGAGTATACCAAAAATGAATCAAAATGTCAATTGGATCGAGCCTCATGTTGAATAACCACTTTTGAAACACTCACAGTGACCAAAATTGCCATTTTCTCAGAGTTTTGCTTACTTAAAAGCTTCCATTTTGACCAATTTCAGGCACCGAAATGACTTTAAACACACTTATTTTAGTTGATAGAGTCATATTTCACATCCAACAGTCATTTAGAGTCAAAAGATTAAATTTTAACATTTCATCCATATTGACCATTTTGGGAAAGTTCAACAGGTCCGGAGTCATCGTTTTTCATGGGAAAATTTAATTTTTTGGACTGTACCAAATATGATTCAAAATGTCAATTGGATTGTGAATCATGTGAATAACCAATTTTAAAACCCTCACAGTGACCAAAATTGCCAGTTTTACGGAGCTTTGTTTACTCAAAAGCTTCCATTTTGACCAATTTCAGGCACCAAAATGACTTTAAACGCACCTATTTTAGTTGAACACGTCATAATTCACATCCAACAGTCATTTAGAGTCAAAAGATTAAAAGTTAAAATTTCATCCATGGTGACCATTTTGGGAAAGTTCGACAGGTCCGGAGTCATCGTTTTTCATCAGAAAATTGATTTTTTGGAGTGTACTAAAAATGATTCAAAATGTCAACCACTTTTGAAACCCTCAAAGTGACCAAAATTGCCATTTATACAGAGTTTTGCTTACTCAAAAGCTTCCATTTTGACCAATTTCAGGCACCGAAATGACTTTAAACACACTTATTTTAGTTGAAAATTCATATTTCACATCCAACAGTCATTTAGAGTCAAAAGATTAAATGTTAAAATTTCATCCATATTGACCATTTTGGGAAAGTTCGACAGGTCCGGAGTCATCGTTTTTCAACAGAAAATTGATTTTTTGGACTGTACCAAAAATGATTCAAAATGTCAATTGGATCGTGCCTCATGTTGAATAACCACTTTTGAAACCCTCACAGTGACCAAAATTGCCATTTTTACAGAGCTTTGCTTAATCAAAAGCTTCCATTTTGACCAATTTCAGGCACCAAAATTACTTTAAACACACTTATTTTAGTTGAAAAAGTCATATTTCACATCCAACAGTCATTTAGAGTCAAAAGATTAAATGTTAAAATTTCATCCATATTGACCAATTTGGGAAAGTTCGACTGGTCCGGAGTCATCGTTTTTCATTAGAGATGTGATTTTTTGGAGTGTACCAAAAATGATTCAAAATGTCAATTGGATCTGCCTCATGTTGAATAACCGCTTTTGAAACCCTCACAGTGACCAAAATTGCCATTTTTACAGAGCTTTGCTTACTCAAAAGCTTCCATTTTGACCAATTTCAGGCACCAAAATGACTTTAAACACACTTATTTTAGTTGAACAAGTCATAATTCACATCCAACAGTCATTTAGAGTCAAAAGATTAAAAGTAAAAATTTCATCCATGTTGACCATTTTGGGAAAGTTCGACAGGTCCGGACTCATTGTTTTTCATCATAAAATTGATTTTTTGGATTGTACCAAAAATGATTCAAAATTCAATTGGATCGTGCCTCATGTTGAATAACCACTTTTGAAACCCTCACAGTGACCAAAATTGCCATTTTTACATAGCTTTGCTTAATCAAAAGCTTCTATTTTGACAAATTTCAGGCATCAAAATGACTTTAAACACACTTATTTTAGTTGAAAAAATGATATTTCACATCCAACAGTCATTTAGAGTCAAAAGATTAAATGTTAAAATTTCATCCATATTGACCATTTTGGGAAAGTTCGACAGGTCCGGAGTCATCGTTTTTCATTAGAGATGTGATTTTTTGGAGTGTACCAAAAATGATTCAAAATGTCAATTGGATCATGCCTCATGTTGAATAACCGCTTTTGAAACCCTCACAGTGACCAAAATTGCCATTTTTACAGAGCTTTGCTTACTCAAAAGCTTCCATTTCGACCAATTTCAGGCACCGAAATGACTTTAAACACACTTATTTTAGTTGAACAAGTCATAATACACATCCAACAGTCATTTAGAGTTAAAAGATTAAAAGTTAAAATTTCATCCATGTTGACCATTTTGGGAAAGTTCGACAGGTCCGGAGTCATCGTTTTTCATCAGAAAATTTAATTTTTTGGACTGTACCAAATATGATTCAAAATGTCAATTGGATTGTGACTCGTGTGAATAACCGCTTTTGAAACCCTCACAGTGACCAAAATTGCCATTTTTACAGAGCTTTGCTTACTCAAAAGCTTCCATTTTGACCAATTTCAGGCACCAAAATGACTTTAAACACACTTATTTCAGTTGAACAAGTCATAATTCACATCCAAGAGTCATTTAGAGTCAAAAGATTAAAAGTTAAAATTTCATCCATGTTGACCATTTTGGGAAAGTTCGACAGGTCCGGAGTCATCGTTTTTCATCAGAAAATTGATTTTTTGGAGTGTACCAAAAATGATTCAAAATGTCAATTGGATCGTGCCTCATGTTGAATAACCACTTTTGAAACCCTCACAGTGACCAAAATTACCATTTTTACAGAGCTTTGCTTACTCAAAAGCTTCCATTTTGACCAATTTCAGGCACCGAAATTACTTTAAACACACTTATTTTTGTTGAAAAAGTCATAATTTACATCCAACAGTCATTTAGAGTCAAAAGATTAAAAGTTTAAATTTCATCCATGGTGACCATTTTGGGAAAGTTCGACAGGTCCGGAGTCATCGTTTTTCATCAGAAAATTGATTTTTTGGAGTGTACTAAAAATGATTCAAAATGTCAATGGATCGTGCCTCATGTTGAATAACCACTTTTGAAACCCTCAAAGTGACCAAAATTGCCATTTATACAGAGTTTTGCTTACTCAAAAGCTTCCATTTTGACCAATTTCAGGCACCGAAATGACTTTAAACACACTTATTTTAGTTGAAAAAGTCATATTTCACATCCAACAGTCATTTAGAGTCAAAAGATTAAATGTTAAAATTTCATCCTTATTGACCATTTTGGGAAAGTTCGACAGGTCCGGAGTCATCGTTTTTCATCATAAAATTGATTTTTTGGATTGTACCAAAAATGATTCAAAATTCAATTGGATCGTGCCTCATGTTGAATAACCACTTTTGAAACCCTCACAGTGACCAAAATTGCCATTTTTACAGAGCTTTGCTTAATCAAAAGCTTCCATTTTGACCAATTTCAGGCATCAAAATGACTTTAAACACACTTATTTTAGTTGAAAAAATGATATTTCACATCCAACAGTCATTTAGAGTCAAAAGATTAAATGTTAAAATGTCATCCATATTGACCATTTTGGGAAAGTTCGTCAGGTCCGGAGTCATCGTTTTTCATTAGAGATGTGATTTTTTGGAGTGTACCAAAAATGATTCAAAATGTCAATTGGATCATGCCTCATGTTGAATAACCGCTTTTGAAACCCTCACAGTGACAAAAATTGCCATTTTTACAGAGCTTTGCTTACTCAAAAGCTTCCATTTCGACCAATTTCAGGCACCGAAATGACTTTAAACACACTTATTTTAGTTGAACAAGTCATAATACACATCCAACAGTCATTTAGAGTTAAAAGATTAAAAGTTAAAATTTCATCCATGTTGACCATTTTGGGAAAGTTCGACAGGTCCGGAGTCATCGTTTTTCATCAGAAAATGTAATTTTTTGGACTGTACCAAATATGATTCAAAATGTCAATTGGATTGTGACTCATGTCAATAACCGCTTTTGAAACCCTCACAGTGACCAAAATTGCCATTTTTACAGAGCTTTGCTTACTCAAAACTTCCATTTTGACCAATTTCAGGCACCGAAATGACTTTAAACACACTTATTTTTTTTGAAAAAGTCATAATTTACATCCAACAGTCATTTAGAGTCAAAAGATTAAAAGTTTAAATTTCATCCATGGTGACCATTTTGGGAAAGTTCGACAGGTCAGGAGTCATCGTTTTTCATCAGAAAATGTAATTTTTTGGACTGTACCAAATATGATTCAAAATGTCAATTGGATTGTGACTCATGTGAATAACCGCTTTTGAAACCCTCACAGTGACCAAAATTGCCATTTTTACAGAGCTTTGCTTACTCAAAACTTCCATTTTGACCAATTTCAGGCACCGAAATGACTTTAAACACACTTATTTTTTTTGAAAAAGTCATAATTTACATCCAACAGTCATTTAGAGTCAAAAGATTAAAAGTTTAAATTTCATCCATGGTGACCATTTTGGGAAAGTTCGACAGGTCAGGAGTCATCGTTTTTCAGCAGAAAATTGATTTTTTGGAGTGTACCAAAAATGATTCAAAATGTCAATGGACCATGCCTCATATTGAATAACCACTTTTGAAACCCTCACAGTGACCAAAATTACCATTTTTACAGAGTTTTGCTTACTCAAAAGCTTCAATTTTGACCAATTTCAGGCACCGAAATTACTTTAAACACACTTATTTTTGTTGAAAAAGTCATAATTTACATCCAACAGTCATTTAGAGTCAAAAGATTAAAAGTTTAAATTTCATCCATGGTGACCATTTTGGGAAAGTTCGACAGGTCCGGAGTCATCGTTTTTCATCAGAAAATTGATTTTTTGGAGTGTACTAAAAATGATTCAAAATGTCAATGGATCGTGCCTCATGTTGAATAACCACTTTTGAAACCCTCAAAGTGACCAAAATTGCCATTTATACAGAGTTTTGCTTACTCAAAAGCTTCCATTTTGACCAATTTCAGGCACCGAAATGACTTTAAACACACTTATTTTAGTTGAAAAAGTCATATTTCACATCCAACAGTCATTTAGAGTCAAAAGATTAAATGTTAAAATTTCATCCTTATTGACCATTTTGGGAAAGTTCGACAGGTCCGGAGTCATCGTTTTTCATCATAAAATTGATTTTTTGGACTGTACCAAAAATGATTCAAAATGTCAATTGGATCGTGCCTCATGTTGAATAACTACTTTTGAAACCCTCACAGTGACCAAAATTGCCATTTTTACAGAGCTTTGCTTAATCAAAAGCTTCCATTTTGACCAATTTTAGGCACCAAAATGACTTTAAACACACTTATTTTAGTTGAAAAAATGATATTTCACATCCAACATTCATTTAGAGTCAAAAGATTAAATGTTAAAATTTCATCCATTTTGGGAAAGTTCGACAGATCCGGAGTCATCGTTTTTCATTAGAGATGTGATTTTTTGGAGTGTACCAAAAATGATTCAAAATGTCAATTGGATCATGCCTCATGTTGAATAACCGCTTTTGAAACCCTCACAGTGACCAAAATTGCCATTTTTATAGAGCTTTGCTTACTCAAAAGCTTCCATTTCGACCAATTTCAGTCACCGAAATGACTTTAAACACACTTATTTTAGTTGAACAAGTCATAATACACATCCAACAGTCATTTAGAGTTAAAAGATTAAAAGTTAAAATTTCATCCATGTTGACCATTTTGGGAAAGTTCGACAGGTCCGGAGTCATCGTTTTTCATCAGAAAATTTAATTTTTTGGACTGTACCAAATATGATTCAAAATGTCAATTGGATTGTGACTCATGTGAATAACCGCTTTTGAAACCCTCACAGTGACCAAAATTGCCATTTTTACAGAGCTTTGCTTACTCTGGAAGAGGTGTGGCGCCGCGGCCAGGGTGACTGACGCTGGAATCTGGGGACCACGGTTCGATCCCCGGCTCCGGCGGCAGGTCAGCCCAGCACTCTGGGCAATAGCTCGCTTAATCTTCCCGACGGCCCCCCAGCGCCTAGAGACTAAGCATGGGCGGATCTAGCGGATCTCGCGTACGCGAAATTGCGGATTTATGGATTCGCAGTCCGCGAAGATATGCGAACTCTCGCGGATTTGCGGATTTTCCCGTTTTTTGTGTTGGCGCGCGTTCGCGACGATTTTGGGACAATTTCGCAATTGCGAACTTACTTTTCGGCACGCAACGGCCGCGACTATGTTGTTTCTACGTCTGGTTTATCATCACAGGTTCACAGCACCCTCTGTTTCACCACTGCCACCCTCTGGGACACCCATGCCACCCTCTGGTACATCCTCACTGCCACCCATTAGGTTTGTTTATCACTGTAGTTTATGGGGGGTGAAAAAAGCAAGCACACCTCCCCTACTTCAACTGCCATGAATTAATTGGGGGTTGATTAATGTGTCAGTTATTTAGAAAGTTCCAGTCTGGCTGGCACCTGCTTCCTTCCTTATCTGTAATTTGCTTTCTGTTGCAGTTAAAAAAAATTTCACAGGACCTTTATGGTCTACTTGTAGCTATTCTATGAGACTGCTGTTTGGGTCACAGCAGGGTCATAGAATAGTTGCAAACTCTGGAGGGGCCCCTCAGGAAGCACTACAGTGAATGTTACAAATGTTAAGTTTGAACTTTTGCACCTGCTCATTGCTTTCAGTTTAGCAAAAACCGTTTTTTCTGCAATTTCGCGCGTTTTTTGGGGCGCAAATCCGTGCGAGATCGATTTCGGGAGCCGCGAATGCTTGCGAATACACTTATTTTTTTTTTGCGACGTGTATGTTCGCGTGCTTTTGGGCGTGTTCGCGAGGCGCTTGTAGCTATACGTTTGCCAAGTTACCCTAGCGGTCGTACACGGGCGCGGCCATCTTGTTTGCGTGACGTAATTCCGTTTCCGGCCGCTATGTGTAATCTCGCAAACTGTGCTGCTCGCTAGTACAATTTCGAGCGTGCTCGCGAGGAAAATCTCGCGCGAACTTACCCACGCGGTTGTGAACGGGCGCGGCCATCTTGTTTCTCATTCATTGCTATGGTTCTGGTCATGCTTTCTGTATCCTCTCTGAATCTCTGCCATCCTTTGCTTGTTTGAAGTTTATTTAATCTATTTTACTTATTATCTATCCCTCTATTTTTCTAGCTGTATATTTTTGTGTTTTCTGCTACTTTTAGTTACTTTTAAACTACTTTTTTAAACTCTTTTATTTTCTTCTTCACTATTCTATTTCTTCTTTATCATTTAAGTTTATTTCTGCCCAGACCATGGTAAAGGGAGCCGGGAAGCACCCTGAGAAGGGGAAGGGTCCCGCACCCCGTGCCCGGCTCCCGTGCGGGCGTTTGAGGGGGGAGCAAGTGGTGCCGCGGGAGATCTTCAGCGCGGAGGAAGTGGCGGCACTCATCTTCCACGTCCAGCGCCGCCTCCCCAAGACGATCCTGGGAGGCGGCAAGATCGCGACTGGTTATGGCATCCGGGAGCGCCGGAAGCGGTGGGAGAAGGTGTGCCAGGCCATGTATAAGCTCTCTGGGGTCCGGCGCACATATAACCAGGCCACCCACCGCTGGACCGATGTCATGGACCGGGAACGGGACTTGCTGGACGCGCTCGGCGTAGAGGTCCCCGGGCTTGATGAGTAGTAGTAGCTATTCATCACTACTCTGTTTTATCCGGCTCTGTTATTTGCAAATCTTTGTTCTTTACCAAGAGCAATAATGCTGCCGATTACATTGTAGGTAAATTATATTTCAAAATCTTCTATGCATTTCAGGTGCACTGCTCTCCTTCTCAGTAGCCTTGCTTGCTACTATGCTTATTTGTTTTGTACATTGTGTTCATTTCATTGGCCTGAGAAATTATGTATGAGTGTAGTGTAAAGATAAGAACTGCGTAATGCTAGACACTAAGGGTCATATTTTCAATTACCGGCGCATCCCTGCAAAGTAGCAGGGATGCGGCAGTAATTGTGTGCCATGCCACCACCACCCATTGGCCCAAAACGTCACAGAAGCCTTACGCATCTGTGCCGTAAAGGCGGCGCATTGCTGGAGTTGCGTGCCAACGATGGCGCAGCTCCAGCAATGCTCTGGGGTACCCTATCTCCGCAATGCTGCATCAAGCCGTACGTCGGCTTCAAGCGCGCAGGGTTTGACTCATGCATCATTGTCTTAAAAGTGACTGATTGACATCTTGTAGATTTCCCTCAGCCACTTTTAGGATTCGTCCCTGCGCAGGTACGCCCTCCCTTGCGCCGGAACGCCCCCTGATGGCGCAGGGCTTTACAACGTGATGCATCGCCCATAATTTCTTTTTCTTTAATATATACGCCGCACCAACACCATGGCGAGTCTTTTGTTCTGCCGCAGCGTCACAAAAGTCACGCAACAATGGAGGAAAATGAGCCGCAAGGGACTTCTAAATCAGCCCCAACAGACTGAAGTCCACTCCTTCCTTTAGACACATGGCTATAAGAAGAAATAGTGGTGGTGGTGGGTGGATTGATAGTTTGAGTATTCACTGATCTGCAAGCAGGATGGACTTTGTCTGTCACTTCGCGTGCTGCGGACTGCTGCCTGCAGTGCCAGGCCTAGGCAAACCTCTTTAGTAGTCTGTTTATTGAGTTACATAGGAACTTTCTAAGTCAACGGTCCGCAAATCAGGCAATACGAATAACGTAGTATACCACATGAGATAGATCCCGTGGAATAGTTGTCTATCTATTTGCTATTTCTCCAAAAAATGTTGTTATTGTTCTTTTGAAATGGTTGATTTGGTTGACAAATCTCATCCATGTTTTCTGGTCTTTCTTTCTTTCATGTTGTACATCAGCTCCCCCCAAGGGCAAGAGGACACAGGAGGAGCAGGGTGCTGTTCAGGATGCAGGCCAGGATCGGGCAGGCGAGGGCTCCTTTGCTGGCCCCAGTAAGTTTTAATTGTAATAAAGAGTACCTATTTTTTCCTAGCGTTCCTCATTCGATTTTTTCTAAATCGTCTTTGATCTTCTTGTAGACTGGATATAAATTCTTATCCTGGCTCTAATATGACTCCCTGTGGTATTACTAGATTATTCTTATTAGTCTGTCTGTGTAGCTAACTAAGATTGGACATTTGGCAATTCCATTGGACTCCCATTCTATTCAGCAATAGCTCTATGCACTGTCTCCTTACTGACTAGATAGTGTGGCAGAGTCATTCAGCTCCCGAAGTCACCGATTATTGATCCCCAATGATCTCTAGATTATCGTACGCAGGACAAGAGAGTACGGAGTCACAGCACAGTCAAGAAGTGTCAGAGGCACTCATGCTTGCAAAAATTCCAAAACCTTTAGCTCATCCACTCTAGTCTGGAGGACCAAAAACCACAGAGTCTATTTAAGTTTAAAAGCTTTATTAAAAGTAAACACATTTATTAAAATCTACTTTGTCATAAAACTATTTAACTGAAAATGGAAAAGTGGTTAGTGCTGACGATTAATTGGACACATTTCTTGTGGTCGAGCCGAGCTCTCACCTGGTTTGAACTTGATCCTGGTCGTGTTCTTAGGAGTCAAGCTTCTGTCTGTTAGGAGAAAAAGTGGTGCGTGTTAAAAATAAAAAGCAAGCATTCATCAGTTGTGCATAAAAGTGCAGCAAGACAACAGCCTTCCCTGGAAAAAGGGACATTTTTACTTTGGAGTAGACAGTCACAAATTATTACATTGTATTCTGTTTTTTTAACATTTCTCCTAGACCAAATATTATATAGTAGTGAGTGGTGTATTCTAACATTCTTAAATGTACTTTGTAGGTGTAACATCTGGTGACGGGGCCAGCGCGGAGGTGGCTGTGTTGGGCGAGGACTCGGAGGACTCTGGGGAGGAGGCGGTGCAAGAGCCGGCGGACGGTCCTGTGGGGGTTCAAACGGTGGTGGCGGAAACAGGTAAGCTATATATTCCTTACTTATTGAGATTGAAGACTGCATAGTGTGCTTTCTGCACGGGTGTATTACAAATCAACCAGGTAGTAGCCTCCTCGAAATGTACTTCGACTTAGCTGTGAAGTTTTTGGTGAGAAGAATCCCAATAAGTTCTTAGACGAACGTGATGGATGGGATGAACGAAAAGCGAAAGAAGGGTGTAAGTAAGTGGGACGCGAAATTGTATGATGGCTGGCAAAGAAGAACGATATGTGTTTGCTTGGCCCCCGAGGTGGCTGGGAAAGAAAGAATATGGTATGGTGCATGGCTGGGTCAATGATGAAGCAAGGATGGGTGGAAGGACAGCAGCCTGGGTGGGTGAAACAGAAACTATATGTGTGCGTATACTTTGACTGAATGGATGCCTGGAGCATGGTATTCTCTGACTCTTAGATAGCACATGTGTATCTAGAGAGAGTAGATGGTCGCTGGATGAACTAAGTGTTACCTTGAAGAGCATGTACCACCGCACCCGCACGTCCGTTCCAGTGCAGGGAATGCAAGGAAAAGAAATTGTAAATGTGTCCAATACTACCATGAATAGTAGCAGTACTTTGTATTGCGTCTGCAATCACAGCATATATCTGGTTATTAGGGACACTCCGTACCTCTCTTAATAACTTTAGTTTACTTGTAGTACGTCATTCATGTGTGGGTGTATCACTGTTCACTCAATATTAAGCAAAGCACCTAAAGTCATCCCATATGTCATCAAATACGTCCCATGTGAAGTGATAGATAATCAAATTAGTTAGCTTCTTCATTTTCCTTTTCTAGTACTCATTTGCGCTGTAGGGTGAAAGGTAAATTAATTAAGCAGTAGCCCTTGTAACAGAGTATTCTCAGTGCCACCCGTAATAGAAAAGTAATAGCTTCACCACCTGCATGTACTGGACCGGTACAGTAACGCAAGTCTGTCTCACTCATCATGGTGTGCAACTTTTTTTCTCGGGTGCAAGTTCACTGTGCTGTCCATGTCATTCTGCCGGCTTGCATAAGATAACGTACCAATTTTCCTAAACAAGAGAGAAGAAGAAGAATAAGACTGGTGTACTGTCATAGTCGACTGTAATGGAAGTCCATAGTGGTCGTAGAATTTGTTCATTAAACTACTACTAATGTTAGAGCAAGGATGCAGAAGTGGGAGGTTACATAGATACTGTCCTCAATAGTTATGTACTGTGCTTTCAATTTGCTACTTGTACTGTGACCCAACTTTCGGCTCAATCACTTTGTGTTATTAATGCTAAGGAGCATTGGTTACAGACTATGTCTTTCTTTCTTCATATAGTTGCTCCTTCCAAATCAACAACACGGAGGGAGCAGGCTAGAATGGCCCGGCAACGGAGGCTGGATGCCACTGTCGCCGAATATCGGCGGCTGGTGGCCCTGGAGGAGGAGGAGGACACGCAGTCGAGCGGTGCAACAACAACATCCTCGGCTGGGACCGCTGCATCCTCCTCCGTGACCCCACGGGACGCCAGCATGCGCAGTGCTCCAGCGGGACCGAGCCGGGCTAACAAAGCCAACCGCCACCGCCAAGCAACAGAAAAACCAGCTGCCCCCCACAGGAGCTGCAAGGAACGCCAACGCCGCCTACGAGTCCGAATGTCCAACCTGGAGCAGGAGGTCCAGAAGTATAAGAACTTGGTGAAGGGCCTCCGCTCCGAGCTTGCCACCCTCCGCAAGGAGTATGATGCCCATGCCGCAAAATGCACCAGCACCCTCCAGTAGTGGAGTGTCCCTTGCCCTTTTTTTATAGACTTTTGGGGGGTGGGATTTGGGAGTTGGGATTGTTTTGGGACGTTTCAAAGACAATCGTTGGGGTTAGGGTGGGTCTTGAGGGAGATTATTTTGTTAGGGATACATAAATATACATTTTTAAACTTTATCTGACCATACCTGTTTTTTACTGCTTTTCAGTCTGGTGGGTGGGGGACGGGGGTGTAACAGTAACTTTGTTTTCCTGAACAGTCGTAGGACTTTAGTAGTACAACCGTCAATCTCTTGTCTACTCCGAAATAATACTCCATTATACTACCTCCCACCAAACGCTTATCTTACCTGTAATTTGTGTTAGAAATTAGGGCTAGGCCCAGGGCTGGCTCCACGTGAAATGGGGATTAACGTTGTCAATCCTGGGCGGGTGACATTTCCTCATTGCGGTGGTACTAGTGGTGTGACACAGTGGCAGTTGCATGCCTATGGAAAAAAAGAAAACGAAACCTTGTTTGTCCTTACTGTAGCATTACAACGGTTACGGTACGATCGAGAATATAGCAGGTGACAGTACACTAGAACAGTGCCATAATGTAGCCTAACAAATGGTAAAGTATTTGCTTGCAAGTATAACTAGTACTTGCGTTGAATTTATTTGACATTGGCTACTACTACTACTAGAAGATATAGTACTGAAGCTGAGTAAGTCTAGAAGATATCCTTGTATTCCTTCACCAGCCTGTTGCTATGACCTTATCCTTCCCAGCAAGTGTGTGGAATTATTGATGTCATTTTAGTCAGACATCAAGCAAAACAACACAGCCCGGGGGAAGAGGGTTAGGGTTTGTAAAATGGATGGGAATGGGGGTTTCTTTTTGGGTAGGTTTTGTTGAGAGAAGAAAAAAAAACAGAGCATGGACAAACAATAATTGAAGATAAAGACAATCTTTGGTTACAAACTAAAGCTAAGCACATGCAGTCACACTCATAGAATAAAACAATGGATACTGTATCTGTATTGCGTATGTTGTTGGAGTTGTCCTGTTGAATTTGGTAAGTAAGTTGCATGCAGCAAACAATTCCTCTTATTGGTGGCACTCCTCCATTCCAGCTGGCGCTTGGTCCATCAATGTTGGTGACCACTGACAGAAGACACCCTGTCCACTGCCTGCCTGGCGGATGTTGACTGAAACCCGGCCTGTAATTATTGAACGGAAAACAGGAAGTGCTATTACAATACCACTGATAAATAAATAAAAGGTATGTACGCTGTGTGGTTCAAAAAGTGACACTTTGATTTCCCTAATAGACAGTACAATATTTTTGAAATTGCGTGCTCTGTCTGAGTCACCTTTTTAAGGATAAATAAGTATGGCCAAAATATTATAGCGGATCTTTCCCCTCAAGGTAGGTGTACTGTAAACTGTGTTTTAGAACAAAATTTGACCTTCCCAGCAATGCTCCCACCAAGACCCTTACTAAAGCCAGTCGCAAAAATGTAGAAGAACCCCAATCAGATCTCCAAAAACGATGCCTAGCAGAAAAATGGTTACAAAACGTACTTTGAAAGTAACAGTAGGCCCAAATACAGACCGTGGATTGTATTCAAACCACTTGCAAGCAAGCAAAAGTATCCATAGCCAGCATCGCTCCAACAGTGCTCTACAACACCAGAACTGCGTTGCAATAGAACCCCCCGAAACACATGCAATCCTGCTGCTAGGGCTAACCCTAACGAACCCTAACTTACAAAAAGTGCCAAAACTGGTGTTTCCTTATGGATTTTGTCCAAAACACTTCTAGCCGGTATTAGACCTTCCCAGGAATGCCCCAGCCAAGACCCGCCAACCCACCCGAAAAAAACCACCCGACAACACCCCCAAACAGCGAAAAAGCTAAATCTCATACTTACAATATCTCTCGGCCTTCGGTCCAAACGCGGCGCTGTGCAGCTAGGTCATCATCATCAATCATCATAACTCCTGTTTTCCACCAGGGATTTCCTGAAAAGCAAATGCAATCAAGATTAGATTGTCGCAGCAGTGCTTCGACAGAGACCCCAGCCGCAACCCACCCACGAACAGCAGGAAGCCCCCCAAAACGCAACATTGAGCAAGATGACAGAAGAAATAGCAAAAAAAAGGCTGTTCCTTAAGGATTTTGTCCAAAACACTTCTATCCGGTATTGGACCTTCCCAGGAATGCCCCAGGCAAGACCCACCAACCCACCCGGAAAAAACCACCCGACAACACCCCCAAACAGCGAAAAAGCTAAATCTCATACTTACAATATCTCTCGGCCTTCGGTCCAAACGCGGCGCTGTGCAGCTAGGTCATCATCATCAATCATCATAACTCCTGTTTTCCACCACGGATTTCCTGAAAAGCAAATGCAATCAAGATTAGATTGTCGCAGCAGTGCTTCGACAGAGACCCCGGCCGCAACCCACCCACGAACAGCAGGAAGCCCCCCAAAACGCTACATTGAGCAAGATGACAGAAGAAATAGCAAAAAAAAGGCTGTTCCTTAAGGATTTTGTCCAAAACACTTCTATCCGGTATTAGACCTTCCCAGGAATGCCCCAGGCAAGACCCGCAAACCCACCCGGAAAAAACCACCCGACAACACCCCCAAACAGCGAAAAAGCTAAATCTCATTCTTAGAATATCTCTCGGCCTTCGGTCCAAACGCGGCGCTGTGCAGCTAGGTCATCATCATCAATCATCATAACTCCTGTTTTCCACCACGGATTTCCTGAAAAGCAAATGCAATCAAGATTAGATTGTCGCAGCAGTGCTTCGACAGAGACCCCAGCCGCAACCCACCCACGAACAGCAGGAAGCCCCCCAAAACGCTACATTGAGCAAGATGACAGAAGAAATAGCAAAAAAAAGGCTGTTCCTTAAGGATTTTGTCCAAAACACTTCTATCCGGTATTAGACCTTCCCAGGAATGCCCCAGGCAAGACCCGCCAACCCACCTGGAAAAAACCACCCGACAACACCCCCAAACAGCGAAAAAGCTAAATCTCATACTTACAATATCTCTCGGCCTTCGGTCCAAACGCGCCGCTGTGCAGCTAGGTCATCATCATCAATCATCATAACTCCTGTTTTCCACCACGGATTTCCTGAAAAGCAAATGCAATCAAGATTAGATTGTCGCAGCAGTGCTTCGACAGAGACCCCAGCCGCAACCCACCCACGAACAGCAGGAAGCCCCCCAAAACGCAACATTGAGCAAGATGACAGAAGAAATAGCAAAAAAAAGGCTGTTCCTTAAGGATTTTGTCCAAAACACTTCTATCCGGTATTAGACCTTCCCAGGAATGCCCCAGGCAAGACCCGCAAACCCACCCGGAAAAAACCACCTGACAACACCCCCAAACAGCGAAAAAGCTAAATCTCATACTTACAATATCTCTCGGCCTTCGGTCCAAACGCGCCGCTGTGCAGCTAGGTCATCATCATCAATCATCATAACTCCTGTTTTCCACCACGGATTTCCTGAAAAGCAAATGCAATCAAGATTAGACTGTCGCAGCAGTGCTCCCAGACACCAAAAATCACCCACAAACACCCGGAATCCCGCCAAAGAGCACCCCAAAGGCAAGCAAGTCAGCAAAAACGGCAAGAAATTTCCACCTCATATTTGGTCCAAAACACTTTTGTCCATTATTAGAGCTTCACAGCAATGGGCCCAAATCCGTCAACTCACCCGCAAAGAAGTACAACACCCCCACAAGTGCTGAGTCTTTCTTCATTGGGCGTAATCCAGCACTCTGCTTTGAGGGAAATCGCAGTCTGGAGGAGGAGGATAGAGGAGCATGTTCTTCAGAACTTGTGAACCTGAGGAATGTAGACTGCGGCACCCTCAAATCAATGAGCAAACAAGTGAAGACAGTTCTGATGATGGTCTTGTTTTTGGGATTAGGTGATTAAAGTTTGAATTAAATTAACTGTGCAAAACAAAGAAAGAGAGACACACAGCACACAGGAATAAAAGTGAATAAGGACGAAAAAGAAAGTTCTTGATTGATTGTCTCATTTTCAGGGCTCGGTGTCAGGGAATAAGAACAAGATTTCATCATCATATTCTGCGAATTCAGGCAGGATGAGGTCAGTGCCACCGAACAGAGAACAAATCCCCTCATCTACGTTGCCGTCCTCCTCGTCTTCATGCGGCGTGCTTTCTCGTACTTTGTAATCTGGTGGTATGAGGTGCTGATTCATCTTGATCATTGTCAGCCGCTCCACATTTTTGGGCGAGAGGCGGCTCCGTTTGGGAGTTACAATGCCACCAGCAGCACTGAAAACACATTCAGAAGACACACTAGCGAGTGGGCAAGACAAATAGTTTATAGCCAGGTTGGAGAGCTGTGGCCACAATTGTTTTTTGCCATGCCAATACTGCAATGGCTCATCATTAAGAAAGACCTCTGTTGAGTCATTCATATAGTCCTGCACCATCGACTCAAGGTCATCAACGGTTCCTCCACTTTGCTTACTTTTTGCTGTGCCTTTGACATTTTTTCGAGAACCATACCCAAGCAAACTTAGCCAATCCTCCTCAGCAGCCACTGTTAGTGTTGTGTGTGGTGCAGAAGATGATCCAGTTGCCGGTGTCTTTAACGGCTGAGAGGTCACTTGTGCCCCAGCCACAGGTGCAGAAGTGGATTCTTGTGACTGGGGATGGCCTGCTGATGCTGCTTCTCCTTCAATAACCTGCCGTTCTTTTTCAAACCTCTTGGCTGACAAGGCTAACCAATGTTTGTACTTTTGAACATCTGCATCAGCAAAAGGAAAGAATGCTTCGCCTGCCAGCGCCTTTTTGTAGCGTGGTTCCAGAATAGTAGCACAAATGTAATGCTGTTCTGACTTGATGTTTTTAAGACGTTCATCACCACGTAGGCGCTCTAATAATTTCTCAGACAAAATAAAATGGTCTTTTTTTTTTCATCTTTTTCAAACTCAGAAGACACCGCCATCAGTTGGTGCTCCAGCATGCACAACAATGGGATAGCTTTTCCCAAATTACAGTCCTCCTGGCTGACTGCACGCGTGAAGAACTCAAAAGGACGAAGCATGTCTGTCAGGCTTTTAACTATGTCCCATTGCGCCGCACCCAACCGCATGTCCTCCTTCTGAGATGTACCCTCTGTGAAGAAATAGTGATCGAGTACCGTATACTGCTCATACAGACGCTCAAGCATGTAGAAGGTTGAGTTCCAACGTGTTGCCACCTCCTGGATGAGTGCTTTCACTGGCATTTGACGTTCAAGTAGCAGTCTCCTCAGATGCTTCCGGGCCTTAAAAGAATGGCTGAAATGGTTGCACATTTTGCGGCAGGTGGCCATTACCTCGAACGCTGGACTGTGTTTATCACTCAAGAATTTTTGAACTACCAGGTTGATACAGTGCACCAAACACGGCACTCTAAAATAGTCACCCTGCCACATGGCCTTAACTACATTGGCACCATTATCCGTGGAAACATAACCAATCTTGCGTTTTTGGGGGGATAGCATTTTCAAGACCTTTTTGTCAAACTCTTCCAAAAGGTTTTCTGCTGTGTGACTTTTCTCCAAGCCAAACATGGCTAGTGTTGCATGTTTCCGAGCAGCTTTGAAAACTCTGTCCGGGTCAACACCTGCGTTTAGCTTTGCTTTAACACCTGAAAAAGAGACCCAGTGTGCAGTGATGCACATGTAATCAGCGCCTGCGCCACTGGTCCACATGTCTGTTGTCAGATGTATTGTGTGAACAGCACTCTTCTGCAAAGCTGCCCCAATCGCCTCCAGCACATCTTCATGTAGTGCTGGAACCGCAACTCTGGCAAAATAAAACCGGCTAGGAACCTTCCATTTAGGGCAGAGCGTTGCCACTAATTCTAGAAAACCTACCGCTTCTACAAAAGAAAAAGGGAGAAGGTCCACAGCTAGCATTTTAGCCAGCTTAGTGTTATACAGACGCATCAGTGGGGGGTTGCGTTCATATGGCACGTCTGAAGTAAGCATTGTTCTAATGTTGCCCCGGACCAAGCATTTACGGGCTGATAATGACTTCGTTGACCCAATTTTGCTCGCTGGTGAACTTTTGTGCGTTGGTGTCTCAGTCGCTCCAACACTCTTAGTGTGCCTCACATTGGGTGTGCTGCTGACAGGGGTACTGGGTGTAAGGGAAGTGTTTGACACGTCTTCTTCCTCCTCGTCATCATCAGATGAAACATCAACGTTTCCTTGAATTCGGCCTTTCTTGATCGCATCTAGGTGCGCAAACCATTTGACAGTGTGCTGTCTCCTAAGATGACCTCTCTGGCCTCCGGTACCATAGTTGGTACCTGGCTTACCACGACTAACTGAAACCTTACAAAGGGTACAAATAGCAAACTTTGGATTTTTTGGACAAACAGTAAAGAAGTCCCAAACAGGGGACTTGAAGTGTCTGTGGGACCTGGAGGAGGCGGCGATACTGGTGATCATGGTCATAAAGCTAATGCCAGATGAAGTAGAGGATCTGGATTGCCCAACTTTTGTACGTTTTGCACTTTCACCGCCACTAATTAAGGTCGAGGTTGACGGAGGTCTCTTCTTGCCAGAAAGAAATATGGAAGCGGGACGAGTTGGTGTACTACTTAACTCCAATGATTGTGGTGTTTCCACTGCCTCCTCATCGACAACATCATCATCATCATCACGCTCAGCAGCTCTTCGGGCTAGGGTCAAAATGTCTGTTTGCTGCATGCCCGCTGGGGCTGCAGTGACCTTTATGATGACTGGGTCGTCGTTGGCAGAGTCTTCATCAGCAGCAGTATCCGCCACTTCTTGTTGAGCCTCATCACACTCCATAACTCTGAGACTTTGGACGAGCTTCCTTTTACGCTTAACTACCTTTGTTGGATCATGGTGTGCCTCACTCTCAGACGGCTGTGGTGCTGGTTCCCAAGTTTGATCCGTATCATCAGAAGGAGGTGTGCTTGAAGAAGATGTAGACACCACCCTTGATCTCTTCCTTGCTAGGGGTGTGGAAGACAATGAAGGATCATCAGGAGGAGTGGCTTCCTCAAATGATACCTCGCCTTGATTGTCGATTTCCTGATGTGCCCCTACTTCGGGAGGAACAACTATTGTGGCCACTTGTGACCCTCCATGCACCTCTGCTTGCGCATCTCCTTGCGCTGCCTCTCCTTCCACATGTACTTGGGCTTGTACTTGCACATGTGATTGTTGTTGCGGCTGTGGTTGTTCAACACTCGTCAGATGAGCTACAACAACCTGTGTTGATTGAGGGACATTGCTGCTGCTTTCTTGCGATGAGCCAACATCACTGGTCGATGGTGATTGAAGAACTATACTGGCTGCCTCTGCAGCACTCAAGGGCTTGGACTTAAGTTGGCGTGGTGGTGGTGGTGGCACTGAGCCCAATGGAGCGGGGGTGCTGCTGCCAGCTTGGTCCCCAGCAGATCCCGCTGCTGCTGCAGGCATACTTTTTTTTTTACTCCCAAAAAAAGGGGCGGGCGGCACACCAGTGTCCTTGGTAACTTGCTTCTTCTGCTCCTTACTGGCACCTTTCTTGCTAGAGGAGCTACGGGTTACTTTTTTTGGGGCCATCTTCTTCAGAGCAGGTCAGCAGGCAGCAGTTGCACGAGTTGCAGAGGGTTCTGTGTCCAGACGTGACATCGCGTGACGTTATGCTGCACACACACACCGCTGCAGGACTTCTTCCTGGCACTGGTGGTTCTCTTGAGTCTTCTTGTGCACCTAAAAGCAATGGAAGACAGAGGAACATCAGTTCAGTTATACACCCCAAAAAATCGACAAAACACAGAAAAATGAGCACAATCCCATGCCATCCATGATGTTTACATTGAAGACACCCCACAGAAAGACTAGGGACATGCAAGTATGCAACACTCACTACCCCTGGGCATAATGTATGAAAAGTAGGCAAAATAAGTGCATGCCTCAGACACTGCCTCTCTTCAAAATGGCCCCTTACACCCCAAGCACATGTTGCCTGTACCAGCCAGCACTCAAGATGGCCACCACCACCACCCACATGGCCAGTCCACATCAACAGTACACCCCCAAAAAACAGAAAAACAGCCAGAAATCACCACAATCCAATGCCATCCATGATGTTTACATTAAAGAGAGTGAGACCAGACCACACCACAGGCACACTCAGTCCATGCACCACCACCCCTGGGCAAAAGGCCACACCAGCAGCCCCCCAAAAACGACAAAAAACAATAAAATAAGCACAATCCCAGCCCATCCATGGCCTCAATTATGTTTACATTCAAGAAAACACCCCACAGAAAGACTAGGCCCATGCAACACTCACCACCCCTGGGCAAAGGGCCCTACCAGCAGGCCCAAAAAAATGACAAAAACAATAAAATAAGCACAATCCCAGCCCATCCATGGCCTCAATTATGTTTAAATTCAAGAAGACACCCCACAGAAAGACTAGGCCCATGCAACACTCACCACCCCTGGGCAAAGGGCCCCACCAGCAGGCCCAAAAAAACAACAAAAAACAATCAAATCAGCACAATCCCAGCCCATCCATGGCCTCAATGGTGTTTAAATTCAAGAAGACACCCCTCAGAAACACTAGGCCCATGCAACACTCACTACCCCTGGGCATAATGGATGAAAAGTAGGCAAAATAAGTGCAGGCCTCAGACACTGCCTCTCCTCAAAATGGCCCCTTACACCCCAAGCACATGTTGCCTGTACCAGCCAGCACTCAGGATGGCCACCACCCACATGGCCAGTCCACATCAACAGTACACCCCCAAAAAACAGAAAAACAGCCAGAAATCACCACAATCCAATGCCATCCATGATGTTTACATTAAAGAGAGTGAGACCACACCACAGGCACACTCAGTCCATGCACCACCACCCCTGGGCAAAAGGCCACACCAGCAGCCCCCAAAAAACGACAAAAAACAATAAAATAAGCACAATCCCAGCCCATCCATGGCCTCAATTATGTTTAAATTCAAGAAGACACCCCACAGAAAGACTAGGCCCATGCAACACTCACCACCCCTGGGCAAAGGGCCCCACCAGCAGGCCCAAAAAAACGACAAAAAACAATCAAATCAGCACAATCCCAGCCCATCCATGGCCTCAATGGTGTTTAAATTCAAAAAGACACCCCTCAGAAACACTAGGCCCATGCAACACTCACTACCCCTGGGCATAATGGATGAAAAGTAGGCAAAATAAGTGCAGGCCTCAGACACTGCCTCTCCTCAAAATGGCCCCTTACACCCCAAGCACATGTTGCCTGTACCAGCCAGCACTCAAGATGGCCACCACCACCACCCACATGGCCAGTCCACATCAACAGTACACCCCCAAAAAACAGAAAAACAGCCAGAAACCACCACAATCCAATGCCATCCATGATATTTACATTAAAGAGAGTGAGACCACACCACAGGCACACTCAGTCTATGCACCACCACCCCTGGGCAAAAGGCCACACCAGCAGCCCCCAAAAAACGACAAAAAACAATAAAATAAGCACAATCCCAGCCCATCCATGGCCTCAATGGTGTTTAAATTCAAGAAGACACCCCTCAGAAACACTAGGCCCATGCAACACTCACTACCCCTGGGCATAATGGATGAAAAGTAGGCAAAATAAGTGCAGGCCTCAGACACTGCCTCTCCTCAAAATGGCCCCTTACACCCCAAGCACATGTTGCCTGTACCAGCCAGCACTCAAGATGGCCACCACCACCACCCACATGGCCAGTCCACATCAACAGTACACCCCCAAAAAACAGAAAACCAGCCAGAAATCAGCACAATCCAATGCCATCCATGATGTGTACATTAAAGAGAGTGAGACCACACCACAGGCACACTCAGTCCATGCACCACCACCCCTGGGCAAAAGGCCACACCAGCAGCCCCCCAAAACGACAAAAAACAATAAAATAAGCACAATCCCAGCCCATCCATGGCCTCAATTATGTTTAAATTCAAGAAGACACCCCACAGAAAGACTAGGCCCATGCAACACTCACCACCCCTGGGCAAAGGGCCCCACCAGCAGGCCCAAAAAAACGACAAAAATCAGCACAATCCCAGCCCATCCATGGCCTCAATGGTGTTTAAATTCAACAAAACAGTTGTATCATGCACCTCTAACCAACCCTGGTCCTACTGGATACTGTGGCTACCCACAATATAATTTATTTAATGTTCTGAAAAAGTTCCAAAATTTTACTTGCAGCAACTGTAATGCCCCAAACAAACTTACTTGTGAAAGTTGATTTCTAATCCAAAAGTGATCCAAAGACAGTCAAAAAGGCCTCAAATCCAAATATCCAGCAGCACCCACAAAAAGTAATCCTTCCAGCTCCAGATCCAAATGAAAGTGACCAGGAGATGGACAAAGCACTGGGAGGAGCCTGCTGGACAGGAACAGGAAGTTGGAGACTGTGGGGCACTTCCTTCCTCCCCCCCCAAAAATGGACTCCTTGCAAAAAAAAAGGCGATGCAAATGTCAACCTGAGGAGTGATTCTGATAAAAATCATAATTTTCTGAAGGTTTATCCTGTTTGCTGGTGATTTTCTTGTGCAGAATTGCAAAAGCTCTATTTCGCGAGTGCGAGATTGTTCCTTTCCGCCGCAACTACGTGTTCGCAATTGCGAACTCTCGCGAGGTGTGCTGTGCAAGGTGGCAAGCCGCGATTACGTATTCGCGGGCGCCAAACTCCCGCGGGATCACGCAGCAAGATCCAAAATGGCGCGGCACTCGCAAAGAAAAACAACTAGGCAAACGCTAAATGACGGAAAGTGAACGCCGTGCACCACGCCGCGCGCCGCAACCAAGCAAAAAATCCGCCGCGAGCGGATTCACGGATTTTCGACAAATTCCGAAAAATCCGCGATCGGAGCGGATTTTACGCCCATTCTTACTAGAGACCCTTACAGGTGATTGTGCGTTTTACAAATGTGGACTTTACTTTACTTTACTCAAAACTTCCATTTTGACCAATTTCAGGCACCGAAATGACTTTAAACACACTTATTTTTTTTTTAAAAAGTCATAATTTACATCCAACAGTCATTTAGAGTCAAAAGATTAAAAGTTAAAATTTCATCCATGTTGACCATTTTGGGAAAGTTTGAGAGGTCCGGAGTCATCGTTTTTCATCAGAAAATTGATTTTTTGGAGTGTACCAAAAATGATTCAAAATGTCAATGTTGAATAACTCCTTTTGAAACCCTCAAAGTGACCAAAATTGCCATTTATACAGAGTTTTGCTTACTCAAAAGCTTCCCTTTTGACCAATTTCAGGCACCGAAATGACTTTAAACACACTTATTTTAGTTGAAAAAGTCATATTTCACATCCAACAGTCATTTAGGGTCAAAAGATTAAATGTTAACATTTCATCCATATTGACCATTTTGGGAAAGTTCGACAGGTCCGGAGTCATCGTTTTTCATCGGAAAATTTAATTTTTTTGACTGTACCAAATATGATTCAAAATGTCAATTGGATTGTGACTCATGTGAATAACCAATTTTGAAACCCTCACAGTGACCAAAATTGCCAGTTTTACAGAGCTTTGTTTACTCAAAAGCTTCCATTTTGAGCAATTTCAGGCACCGAAATGACTTTAAACGCACCTATTTTAGTTGAACACGTCATAATTCACATCCAACAGTCATTTAGAGTCAAAAGATTAAAAGTTAAAATTGCATCCATGGTGACCATTTTGGGAAAGTTCGACAGGTCCGGAGTCATCGTTTTTCATCAGAAAATTGATTTTTTGGAGTGTACTAAAAATGATTCAAAATGTCAATGGATCGTGCCTCTTGTTGAATAACCACTTTTGAAACCCTCAAAGTGACCACAATTGCCATTTATACAGAGTCTTGCTTACTCAAAAGCTTCCATTTTGACCAATTTCAGGCACCGAAATGACTTTAAACACACTTATTTTAGTTGAAAAAGTCATATTTCACATCCAACAGTCATTTAGAGTCAAAAGATTAAATGTTAAAATTTCATCCATATTGACCATTTTGGGAAAGTTCGACAGGTCCGGAGTCATCGTTTTTCATGAGAAAATTGATTTTTTTGGAGTGTACCAAAAATGATTCAAAATGTCAATGGATCGTGCCTCATGTTGAATAACCACGTTTGAAACCCTCAAAGTGACCAAAATTGCCATTTATACAGAGTTTTGCTTACTCAAAAGCTTCCATTTTGACCAATTTCAGGGACAGAAATGACTTTAAACACACTTATTTTAGTTGAAAAAGTCATATTTCACATCCAACAGTCATTTAGAGTCAAAAGATTAAATGTTAAAATTTCATCCATATTGGCCATTTTGGGAAAGTTCGACAGGTCCGGAGTCATCGTTTTTCATCAGAAAATTGATTTTTTTGGAGTGTACCAAAAATGATTCAAAATGTCAATTGGATCGAGCCTCATGTTGAATAACCACTTTTGAAAAACTCACAGTGACGAAAATTGCCATTTTCACAGTTTTGCTTACTCAAAAGCTTCCATTTTGACCAATTTCAGGCACCAAAATGACTTTAAACACACTTATTTTAGTTGAAAAAGTCATAATTCATATCCAACAGTCATTTAGAGTCAAAAGATTAACAGTTAACATTTCATCCATGTTGACCATTTTGGGAAAGTTTGACAGGTCCGGAGTCATCGTTTTTTCAGATAATTGATTTTTTGGAGTTTACCAAAACTGATTCAAAATGTCAATTTGATCGTGCCTCATGTTGAATAACCGCTTTTGAAACCCTCATAGTGACCCAAATTGCCATTTTTACAGAGCTTTGCTTACTCAAAAGCATCCATTTTGACCAATTTCAGGCACCAAAATGACTTTAAACACACTTATTTTAGTTGAACAAGTCATAATTCACATCCAACAGTCATTTAGAGTCAAAAGATTAAAAGTTAAAATTTCATCCATGTTGACCATTTTGGGAAAGTTCGACAGGTCCGGAGTCATCGTTTTTCATCAGAAAATTGATTTTTTGGAGTGTACCAAAAATGATTCAAAATGTCAATTGAATCGTGCCTCATGTTGAATAACTACTTTTGAAACCCTCACAGTGACCAAAATTACCATTTTTACAGAGCTTTGCTTACTCAAAAGCTTCCATTTTGACCAATTTCAGGTACCGAAATGACTTTAAACACACTTATTTTTTTTGAAAAAGTCATAATTTACATCCAACAGTCATTTAGAGTCAAAAGATTAAAAGTTTAAATTTCATCCATGGTGACCATTTTGGGAAAGTTCGACAGGTCCGGAGTCATCGTTTTTTCAGATAATTGCTTTTTTGGAGTGTACCAAAAATGATTCAAAATGTCAATTGGATCGTGCCTCATGTTGAATAACCACCTTTGAAACCCTCACAGTGACGAAAATTGCCATTTTTACAGAGCTTTGCTTACTCAAAAGCTTCCATTTTGACCAATTTCAGGCACCAAAATGACTTTAAACACACTTATTTCAGTTGAACAAGTCATAATTCACATCCAACAGTCATTTAGAGTCAAAAGATTAAAAGTTAAAATTTCATCCATGTTGACCATTTTGGGAAAGTTTGACAGGTCCGGAGTCATCGTTTTTTCAGATAATTGATTTTTTGGAGTGTACCAAAAATGATTCAAAATGTCAATTGGATTGTGCCTCATGTTGAATAACCGCTTTTGAAACCCTCACAGTGACCAAAATTGCCATTTTTACAGAGCTTTGCTTACTCAAAAGCTTCCATTTTGACTAATTTCAGGCACCAAAATGACTTTAAACACACTTATTTTTTTTTAAAAAGTCATAATTTACATCCAACAGTCATTTAGAGTCAAAAGATTAAAAGTTTAAATTTCATCCATGGTGACCATTTTGGGAAAGTTCGACAGGTCCAGAGTCATCGTTTTTCATCAGAAAATTGATTTTTTGGGGTGTACCAACAATTATTCAAATTGTCAATGGATCGTGCCTCATGTTGAATAACCACTTTTGAAACCCTCACAGTGACCAAAATTGCCATTTATGCAGAGTTTTGCTTACCCAAAAGCTTCCATTTTGACCAATTTCAGGCACAGAAATGACTTTAAACACACTTATTTTAGTTGAAAAAGTCATATTTCACATCCAACAGTCATTTAGAGTCAAAAGAATAAATGTTAAAATTTCATCCATATTGACCATTTTGGGAAAGTTCGACAGGTCCGGAGTCATCGTTTTTTCAGATAATTGCTTTTTTGGAGTGTACCAAAAATGATTCAAAATGTCAATTGGATCGTGCCTCATGTTGAATAACCACCTTTGAAACCCTCACAGTGACCAAAATTGCCATTTTTACAGAGCTTTGCTTACTCAAAAGCTTCCATTTTGACCAATTTCAGGCACCAAAATGACTTTAAACACACTTATTTCAGTTGAACAAGTCATAATTCACATCCATCAGTCATTTAGAGTCAAAAGATTAAAAGTTAAAATTTCATCCATGTTGACCATTTTGGGAAAGTTTGACAGGTCCGGAGTCATCGTTTTTTCAGATAATTGATTTTTTGGAGTGTACCAAAAATGATTCAAAATGTCAATTGGATTGTGCCTCATGTTGAATAACCGCTTTTGAAACCCTCACAGTGACCAAAATTGCCATTTTTACAGAGCTTTGCTTACTCAAAAGCTTCCATTTTGACTAATTTCAGGCACCAAAATGACTTTAAACACACTTATTTTGTTTTTTAAAAAGTCATAATTTACATCCAACAGTCATTTAGAGTCAAAAGATTAAAAGTTTAAATTTCATCCATGGTGACCATTTTGGGAAAGTTCGACAGGTCCAGAGTCATCGTTTTTCATCAGAAAATTGATTTTTTGGGGTGTACCAAAAATTATTCAAATTGTCAATGGATCGTGCCTCATGTTGAATAACCACTTTTGAAACCCTCACAGTGACCAAAATTGCCATTTATACAGAGTTTTGCTTACCCAAAAGCTTCCATTTTGACCAATTTCAGGCACAGAAATGACTTTAAACACACTTATTTTAGTTGAAAAAGTCATATTTCACATCCAACAGTCATTTAGAGTCAAAAGAATAAATGTTAAAATTTCATCCATATTGACCATTTTGGGAAAGTTCGACAGGTCCGGAGTCATCGTTTTTTCAGATATTGCTTTTTTGGAGTGTACCAAAAATGATTCAAAATGTCAATTGGATCGTGCCTCATGTTGAATAACCACCTTTGAAACCCTCACAGTGACCAAAATTGCCATTTTTACAGAGCTTTGCTTACTCAAAAGCTTCCATTTTGACCAATTTCAGGCACCACAATGACTTTAAACACACCTATTTCAGTTGAACAAGTCATAATTCACATCCAACAGTCATTTAGAGTCAAAAGATTAAAAGTTAAAATTTCATCCATGTTGACCATTTTGGGAAAGTTTGACAGGTCCGGAGTCATCGTTTTTTCAGATAATTGATTTTTTGGAGTGTACCAAAAATGATTCAAAATGTCAATTGGATTGTGCCTCATGTTGAATAACCGCTTTTGAAACCCTCACAGTGACCAAAATTACCATTTTTACAGAGCTTTGCTGACTCAAAAGCTTAAATTTTGACCAATTTCAGGCACCGAAATGACTTTAAACACACTTATTTTTTTTGAAAAAGTCATAATTTACATCCAACAGTCATTTAGAGTCAAAAGATTAAAAGTTAAAATTTCATCCATGTTGACCATTTTGGGAAAGTTCGACAGGTCCGGAGTCATCGTTTTTCATCAGAAAATTGATTTTTTGGAGTGTACTAAAAATGATTCAAAATGTCAATGGATCGTGCCTCATGTTGAATAACCACTTTTGAAACCCTCAAAGTGACCAAAATTGCCATTTATACAGAGTTTTGCTTACTCAAAAGCTTCCATTTTGACCAATTTCAGGCACCGAAATGACTTTAAACACATTTATTTTAGTTGAAAAAGTCATATTTCACATCCAACATTCATTTAGAGTCAAAAGATTAAAAGTTAAAATTTCATCCATGTTGACCATTTTGGGAAAGTTTGACAGGTCCGGAGTCATCGTTTTTTCAGATAATTGATTTTTTGGAGTGTACCAAAAATGATTCAAAATGTCAATTGGATTGTGCCTCATGTTGAATAACCGCTTTTGAAACCCTCACAGTGACCAAAATTACCATTTTTACAGAGCTTTGCTGACTCAAAAGCTTAAATTTTGACCAATTTCAGGCACCGAAATGACTTTAAACACACTTATTTTTTTTGAAAAAGTCATAATTTACATCCAACAGTCATTTAGAGTCAAAAGATTAAAAGTTAAAATTTCATCCATGTTGACCATTTTGGGAAAGTTCGACAGGTCCGGAGTCATCGTTTTTCATCAGAAAATTGATTTTTTGGAGTGTACTAAAAATGATTCAAAATGTCAATGGATCGTGCCTCATGTTGAATAACCACTTTTGAAACCCTCAAAGTGACCAAAATTGCCATTTATACAGAGTTTTGCTTACCCAAAAGCTTCCATTTTGACCAATTTCAGGCACAGAAATGACTTTAAACACACTTATTTTAGTTGAAAAAGTCATATTTCACATCCAACAGTCATTTAGAGTCAAAAGAATAAATGTTAAAATTTCATCCATATTGACCATTTTGGGAAAGTTCGACAGGTCCGGAGTCATCGTTTTTTCAGATATTGCTTTTTTGGAGTGTACCAAAAATGATTCAAAATGTCAATTGGATCGTGCCTCATGTTGAATAACCACCTTTGAAACCCTCACAGTGACCAAAATTGCCATTTTTACAGAGCTTTGCTTACTCAAAAGCTTCCATTTTGACCAATTTCAGGCACCACAATGACTTTAAACACACCTATTTCAGTTGAACAAGTCATAATTCACATCCAACAGTCATTTAGAGTCAAAAGATTAAAAGTTAAAATTTCATCCATGTTGACCATTTTGGGAAAGTTTGACAGGTCCGGAGTCATCGTTTTTTCAGATAATTGATTTTTTGGAGTGTACCAAAAATGATTCAAAATGTCAATTGGATTGTGCCTCATGTTGAATAACCGCTTTTGAAACCCTCACAGTGACCAAAATTACCATTTTTACAGAGCTTTGCTGACTCAAAAGCTTAAATTTTGACCAATTTCAGGCACCGAAATGACTTTAAACACACTTATTTTTTTTGAAAAAGTCATAATTTACATCCAACAGTCATTTAGAGTCAAAAGATTAAAAGTTAAAATTTCATCCATGTTGACCATTTTGGGAAAGTTCGACAGGTCCGGAGTCATCGTTTTTCATCAGAAAATTGATTTTTTGGAGTGTACTAAAAATGATTCAAAATGTCAATGGATCGTGCCTCATGTTGAATAACCACTTTTGAAACCCTCAAAGTGACCAAAATTGCCATTTATACAGAGTTTTGCTTACTCAAAAGCTTCCATTTTGACCAATTTCAGGCACCGAAATGACTTTAAACACATTTATTTTAGTTGAAAAAGTCATATTTCACATCCAACATTCATTTAGAGTCAAAAGATTAAATGTTAAAATTTCATCCATATTGACCATTTTGGGAAAGTTCGACAGGTCCGGAGTCATCGTTTTTCATCATAAAATTGATTTTTTGGACTGTACCAAAAATGATTCCAAATGTCAATTGGATCGTGCCTCATGTTGAATAACCACTTTTGAAACCCTCAAAGTGCCCAAAATTGCCATTTTTACAGTTTTGCTTACTCAAAAGCTTCCATTTTGACCAAGTTCAGGCACCGAAATGACTTTAAACACACTTATTTTAGTTGAAAAATTCATATTTCACATCCAACAGTCATTTAGAGTCAAAAGATTAAATGTTAACATTTCATCCATATTGACCATTTTGGGAAAGTTCGTTTTTCATCAGAAAATTGATTTTTTGGAGTGTACCAAAAATGATTCAAAATGTCAATTGGATCGGGCCTCATGTTGAATAACCACTTTTGAAACCCTCAAAGTGACCAAAATTGCCATTTTTACAGAGCTTTGCTTACTCAAAAGCTTCCATTTTGACCAATTTGAGGCACCGAAATGACTTTAAACACACTTATGTTTTTTTTTAAAAAAGTCATAATTTACATCCAAGTCATTTAGAGTCAAAAGATTAAAAGTTTAAATGTCATCCATGTTGACCATTTTGGGAAAGTTCGACAGGTTTGGAGTCATCGTTTTTCATCAGAAAATTGATTTTTTGGAGTGTACCAAAAATGATTCAAAATGTCAATGGATCGTGCCTCATGTTGAATAACCACTTTTGAAACCCTCAAAGTGACCAAAATTGCCATTTATACAGAGTTTTGCTTACTCAAAAGCTTCCATTTTGACCAATTTCAGGCACCGAAATGACTTTAAACACACTTATTTTTGTTGAAAAAGTCATAATTTACACCCAACAGTCATTTAGAGTCAAAAGATTAAAAGTTTAAATTTCATCCATGGTGACCATTGCGGGAAAGTTCGACAGGTCCGGAGTCATCGTTTTTCATCAGAAAATTGATTTTTTGGAGTGTACCAAAAATGATTCAAAATGTCAATGGATCGTGCCTCATGTTGAATAACCACTTTTGAAAGCCTCAAAGTGACCAAAATTGCCATTTATACAGAGTTTTGCTTACTCAAAAGCTTCCATTTTGACCGATTTCAGGCACCGAAATGACTTTAAACACACGTATTTTAGTTGAAAAGGTCATATTTCACATCCAACAGTCATTTAGAGTAAAAAGATTAAATGTTAACATTTCATCCATATTGACCATTTTGGGAAAGTTCAGACAAGTCATCGTTTTTCATCAGAAAATTGATTTTTTGGAGTGTACCAAAAATGATTCAAAATGTCAATTGGATCGTGCGTCATGTTGAATACCCACTTTTGAAACCCTCAAAGTGACCAGTGCCTCATGTTGAATAACCACTTTTGAAACCCTCAAAGTGACCAAAATTGCCATTTTTACAGAGTTTTGCTTACTCAAAAGCTTCCATTTTGACCAGTTTCAGGCACCGAAATGACTTTAAACACACTTATTTTAGTTGAAAAAGTCATATTTCACATCCAACAGTCATTTAGAGTCAAAAGATTAAATGGTAACATTTCATCCATATTGACCATTTTGGCAACGTTCGACAGGTCCGGAGTGATCGTTTTTCATCAGAAAATTGATTTTTGGAGTGTACCAAAAATGATTCAAACTGTCAATTGGATCGTGCCTCATGTTGAATAACCACTTTTGAAACACTCACAGTGACCAAAATTGCCATTTTCACAGAGTTTTGCTTACTCAAAAGCTTCCATTTTGACCAATTTCAGGCATCAAAATGACTTTAAACACACTTATTTTAGTTGAAAAAGTCATATTTCACATCCAACAGTCATTTAGAGTCAAAAGATTAAATGTTAAAATTTCATCCATATTGACCATTTTGGGAAAGTTCATCAGAAAATTTATTTTTTGGAGTGTACCAAAAATGATTCAAAATGTCAATTGGATCGTGCCTCATGTTGAATAACCACTTTTGAAACCCTCACAGTGACCAAAATTACCATTTTTACAGAGCTTTGCTTACTCAAAAGCTTCCATTTTGACACATTTCAGGCACCGAAATGACTTTAAACACACTTATTTTTTTTGAAAAAGTCATAATTTACATCCAACAGTCATTTAGAGTCAAAAGATTAAAAGTTTAAATGTCATCCATGTTGACCATTTTGGGAAAGTTCGACAGGTCTGGAGTCATCGTTTTTCATCAGAAAATTGATTTTTTGGAGTGTACCAAAAATGATTCAAAATGTCAATGGATCGTGCCTCGTGTTGAATAACCACTTTTGAAACCCTCAAAGTGACCAAAATTGCCATTTATACAGAGTTTTGCTTACTCAAAAGCTTCCATTTTGACCAATTTCAGGCACCGAAATGACTTTAAACACACTTATTTTAGTTGAACAAGTCATATTTCACAGCCAACAGTCATTTAGAGTCAAAAGATTAAATGTTAAAATTTCATCCATATTGACCATTTTGGGAAAGTTCAACAGGTCCGGAGTCATCGTTTTTCATCAGAAAATTTATTTTTTGGAGTGTACCAAAAATGATTCAAAATGTCAATTGGATCGTGCCTCGTGTTGAATAACCACTTTTGAAACCCTCACAGTGACCAAAATTACCATTTTTACAGAGCTTTGCTTACTCAAAAGCTTCCATTTTGACACATTTCAGGCACCGAAATGACTTTAACACACTTATTTTTGTTGAAAAAGTCATAATTTACTTCCAACAGTCATTTAGAGTCAAAAGATTAAAAGTTAAAATTTCATCCATGTTGACCATTTTGGGAAAGTTCGACAGGTCCGGAGTCATCGTTTTTCATCAGAAAATTGATTTTTTGGAGTGTAACAAAAATGATTCAAAATGTCAATTGATCGTGCCTCATGTTGAATAACCACTTTTGAAACCCTCAAAGTGACCAAAATTGCCATTTATACAGAGTTTTGCTTACTCAAAAGCTTCCATTTTGACCAATTTCAGGCACCAAAATGACTTTAAACACACTTATTTTTGTTGAAAAAGTCATAATTTACATCCAACAGTCATTTAGAGTCAAAAGATTAAAAGTTTAAATTTCATCCATGGTGACCATTGTGGGAAAGTTCGACAGGTCCGGAGTCATCGTTTTTCATCAGAAAATTGATTTTTTGGAGTGTACCAAAAATGATTCAAAATGTCAATGGATCGTGCCTCGTGTTGAATAACCACTTTTGAAACCCTCAAAGTGACCAAAATTGCCATTTATACAGAGTTTTGCTTACTCAAAAGCTTCCATTTTGACCAATTTCAGGCACCGAAATGACTTTAAACACACTTATTTTAGTTGAACAAGTCATATTTCACATCCAACAGTCATTTAGAGTCAAAAGATTAAATGTTAAAATTTCATCCATATTGACCATTTTGGGAAAGTTCAACAGGTCCGGAGTCATCGTTTTTCATCAGAAAATTTATTTTTTGGAGTGTACCAAAAATGATTCAAAATGTCAATTGGATCGTGCCTCATGTTGAATAACCACTTTTGAAACCCTCACAGTGACCAAAATTACCATTTTTACAGAGCTTTGCTTACTCAAAAGCTTCCATTTTGACACATTTCAGGCACCGAAATGACTTTCAACACACTTATTTTTGTTGAAAAAGTCATAATTTACCTCCAACAGTCATTTAGAGTCAAAAGATTAAAAGTTAAAATTTCATCCATGTTGACCATTTTGGGAAAGTTCGACAGGTCCGGAGTCATCGTTTTTCATCAGAAAATTGATTTTTTGGAGTGTACCAAAAATGATTCAAAATGTCAATTGATCGTGCCTCATGTTGAATAACCACTTTTGAAACCCTCAAAGTGACCAAAATTGCCATTTATACAGAGTTTTGCTTACTCAAAAGCTTCCATTTTGACCAATTTCAGGCACCGAAAGGACTTTAAACACACTTATTTTAGTTGAAAAAGTCATATTTCACATCCAACAGTCATTTAGAGTCAAAAGATTAAATGTTAAAATTTCATCCATATTGACCATTTTGGGAAAGTTCAACAGGTCCGGAGTCATCGTTTTTCATCAGAAAATTGATTTTTTGGAGTGTACCAAAAATGATTCAAAATGTCAATTGGATCGTGCCTCATGTTGAATAACCACTTTTGAAACCCTCACAGTGACCAAAATTACCATTTTTACAGAGCTTTGCTCACTCAAAAGCTTCCATTTTGACCAATTTCAGGCACCAAAATGACTTTAAACACACTTATTTTTGTTGAAAAACTCATAATTTACATCCAACAGTCATTTAGAGTCAAAAGATTAAAAGTTTAAACTTCATCCATGGTGACCATTGTGGGAAAGTTCGACAGGTCCGGAGTCATCGTTTTTCATCAGAAAATTGATTTTTTGGAGTGTACCAAAAATGATTCAAAATGTCAATGGATCGTGCCTCATGTTGAATAACCACTTTTGAAAGCCTCAAAGTGACCAAAATTGCCATTTATACAGAGTTTTGCTTACTGAAAAGCTTCCATTTTGACCAATTTCAGGCACCGAAATGACATTAAACACACTTATTTTAGTTGAAAAAGTCATATTTCACATCCAACAGTCATTTAGAGTCAAAAGATTAAATGTTAAAATTTCATCCATATTGACCATTTTGGGAAAGTTCAGACAAGTCATTGTTTTTCATCAGAAAATTGATTTTTTGGAGGGTACCAAAAATGATTCAAAATGTCAATTGGATCGTGCGTCATGTTGAATAACCACTTTTGAAACCCTCACAGTGACCAGTGCGTCATGTTGAATAACCACTTTTGAAACCCTCAAAGTGACCCAAATTGCCATTTTTTCAGAGTTTTGCTTACTCAAAAGCTTCCATTTCGACCAATTTCAGGTACCGAAATGACTTTAAACACACTTATTTTAGTTGAAAAAGTCATAATTTACATCCAACAGTCATTTAGAGTCAAAAGATTAAAAGTTTAAATTTCATCCATGGTGACCATTGTGGGAAAGTTCGACAGGTCCGGAGTCATCGTTTTTCATCAGAAAATTGATTTTTTGGAGTGTACCAAAAATGATTCAAAATGTCAATGGATCGTGCCTCGTGTTGAATAACCACTTTGAAACCCTCAAAGTGACCAAAATTGCCATTTATACAGAGTTTTGCTTACTCAAAAGCTTCCATTTTGACCAATTTCAGGCACCGAAATGACTTTAAACACACTTATTTTAGTTGAACAAGTCATATTTCACATCCAACAGTCATTTAGAGTCAAAAGATTAAATGTTAAAATTTCATCCATATTGACCATTTTGGGAAAGTTCAACAGGTCCGGAGTCATCGTTTTTCATCAGAAAATTTATTTTTTGGAGTGTACCAAAAATGATTCAAAATGTCAATTGGATCGTGCCTCATGTTGAATAACCACTTTTGAAACCCTCACAGTGACCAAAATTACCATTTTTACAGAGCTTTGCTTACTCAAAAGCTTCCATTTTGACACATTTCAGGCACCGAAATGACTTTAAACACACTTATTTTTGTTGAAAAAGTCATAATTTACATCCAACAGTCATTTAGAGTCAAAAGATTAAAAGTTAAAATTTCATCCATGTTGACCATTTTGGGAAAGTTCGACAGGTCCGGAGTCATCGTTTTTCATCAGAAAATTGATTTTTTGGAGTGTACCAAAAATGATTCAAAATGTCAATTGATCGTGCCTCATGTTGAATAACCACTTTTGAAACCCTCAAAGTGACCAAAATTGCCATTTATACAGAGTTTTGCTTACTCAAAAGCTTCCATTTTGACCAATTTCAGGCACCGAAAGGACTTTAAACACACTTATTTTAGTTGAAAAAGTCATATTTCACATCCAACAGTCATTTAGAGTCAAAAGATTAAAAGTTTAAATTTCATCCATGGTGACCATTGTGGGAAAGTTCAACAGGTCCGGAGTCATCGTTTTTCATCAGAAAATTGATTTTTTGGAGTGTACCAAAAATGATTCAAAATGTCAATGGATCGTGCCTCCTGTTGAATAACCACTTTTGAAAGCCTCAAAGTGACCAAAATTGCCATTTATACAGAGTTTTGCTTACTGAAAAGCTTCCATTTTGACCAATTTCAGGCACCGAAATGACATTAAACACACTTATTTTAGTTGAAAAAGTCATATTTCACATCCAACAGTCATTTAGAGTCAAAAGATTAAATGTTAAAATTTCATCCATATTGACCATTTTGGGAAAGTTCAGACAAGTCATCGTTTTTCATCAGAAAATTGATTTTTTGGAGGGTACCAAAAATGATTCAAAATGTCAAATGGATCGTGCGTCATGTTGAATAACCACTTTTGAAACCCTCACAGTGACCAGTGCGTCATGTTGAATAACCACTTTTGAAACCCTCAAAGTGACCAAAATTGCCATTTTTTCAGAGTTTTGCTTACTCAAAAGCTTCCATTTCGACCAATTTCAGGTACCGAAATGACTTTAAACACACTTATTTTAGTTGAAAAAGTCATATTTCACATCCAACAGTCATTTAGAGTCAACAGATTAAATGGTAAAATTTCATCCATATTGACCATTTTGGCAACGTTCGACAGGTCCGGACTGATCGTTTTTCATCAGAAAATTGATTTTTGGAGTGTACCAAAAATGATTCAAACTGTCAATTGGATCGTGCCTCATGTTGAATAACCGCTTTTGAAACCCTCACAGTGACTAAAATTGCCATTTTTACAGAGCTTTGCTTACTCAAAAGCTTCAATTTTGAC
Source organism: Lissotriton helveticus (assembly GCF_964261635.1). NCBI lineage: Eukaryota > Metazoa > Chordata > Amphibia > Caudata > Salamandridae > Lissotriton > Lissotriton helveticus. The sequence goes on from NC_136072.1 coordinate 342,696,933, forward strand.
CAATTTCAGGCACCAAAATGACTTTAAACACACTTATTTTAGTTGAACAAGTCATAATTCACATCCAACAGTCATTTAGAGTCAAAAGATTAAAAAATGTAATTTCATCCATGGTAACCATTTTGGGAAAGTTCGACAGATCCGGATTTATCGTTTTTCATCAGAAAATTTATTTTTTGGAGTGTACCAAAATGATTCAAAATGTCGATTGGATCGTGCCTCATGTTGAATAACCACTTTTGAAACCCTCACAGTGACCAAAATTACCATTTTTACAGAGCTTTGCTTACTCAAAAGCTTCCATTTTGACCAATTTCAGGCACCGAAATGACTTTAAACACACTTATTTTTGTTGAAAAGGTCATATTTCACATCCAACAGTCATTTAGAGTCAAAAGATTAAAAGTTAAAATTTCATCCATGTTGACCATTTTGGGAAAGTTCGACAGGTCCGGAGTCATCGTTTTTCATCAGAAAATTGATTTTTTGGAGTGTACCAAAAATGATTCAAAATGTCAATTGGATCGTGCCTCATGTTGAATAACCACTTTTGAAACCCTCACAGTGACCAAAATTACCATTTTTACAGAGCTTTGCTTACTCAAAAGCTTCCATTTTGACCAATTTCAGGCACCGAAATGACTTTAAACACACTTATTTTTGTTGAAAAAGTCATAATTTACATCCAACAGTCATTTAGAGTCAAAAGATTAAAAGTTTAAATTTCATCCATGGTGACCATTGTGGGAAAGGTCGACAGGTCCGGAGTCATCGTTTTTCATCAGAAAATTTATTTTTTGGAGTGTACCAAAAATTATTCAAAATGTCAATTGGATCGTGCCTCATGTTGAATAACCACTTTTGAAACCCTCACAGTGACCAAAATTACCATTTTTACAGAGCTTTGCTTACTCAAAAGCTTCCATTTTGACAAATTTCAGGCACCGAAATGACTTTAAACACACTTATTTTTGTTGAAAAGGTCATATTTCACATCCAACAGTAATTTAGAGTCAAAAGATTAAAAGTAAACATTTCATCCATGTTGACCATTTTAAGAAAGTTCGACAGGTCCGGAGTCATTGTTTTTTCAGATAATTGATTTTTTGGAGTGTACCAAAAATTATTCAAAATGTCAATTGGATCGTGCCTCATGTTGAATAACCGCTTTTGAAACCCTCACAGTGACCAAAATTGCCATTTTTACAAAGCTTTGCTTACTCAAAAGCTTCAATTTTGACCAATTTCAGGCACCGAAATGACTTTAAACACACTTATTTTAGTTGAACAAGTCATAATACACATCCAACAGTCATTTAGAGTCAAAAGATTAAAAAATGTAATTTCATCCATGGTAACCATTTTGGGAAAGTTCGACAGGTCTGGAGTCATCGTTTTTCATCCGAAAATTTATTTTTTGGAGTGTACCAAAAATGATTCAAAATGTCAATTGGATTGTGCCTCATGTTGAATAACCGCTTTTGAAACCCTCACAGTGACCAAAATTGCCATTTTTACAGTTTTGCTTACTCAAAAGCTTCCATTTTGACCAAGTTCAGGCACCGAAATGACTTTAAACACACTCATTTTAGTTGAAAAAGTAATAATTTACATCCAACAGTCATTTAGAGTCAAAAGATTAAAAGTAAACATTTCATCCATGTTGACCATTTTAAGAAAGTTCGACAGGTCCGGAGTCATCGTTTTTCATCAGAAAATTGACTTTTTGGAGTGTACCAAAAATGATTCCAAATGTCAATTGGATCGTGCCTCATGTTGAATAACCACTTTTGAAACCCTCAAAGTGCCCAAAATTGCCATTTTTACAGTTTTGCTTACTCAAAAGCTTCCATTTTGACCAAGTTCAGGCACCGAAATGACTTTAAACACACTTATTTTAGTTGAAAAATTCATATTTCACATCCAACAGTCATTTAGAGTCAAAAGATTAAATGTTAACATTTCATCCATATTGACCATTTTGGGAAAGTTCGTTTTTCATCAGAAAATTGATTTTTTGGAGTGTACCAAAAATGATTCAAAATGTCAATTGGATCGGGCCTCATGTTGAATAACCACTTTTGAAACCCTCAAAGTGACCAAAATTGCCATTTTTACAGAGCTTTGCTTACTCAAAAGCTTCCATTTTGACCAATTTGAGGCACCGAAATGACTTTAAACACACTTATGTTTTTTTTAAAAAAGTCATAATTTACATCCAAGTCATTTAGAGTCAAAAGATTAAAAGTTTAAATGTCATCCATGTTGACCATTTTGGGAAAGTTCGACAGGTTTGGAGTCATCGTTTTTCATCAGAAAATTGATTTTTTGGAGTGTACCAAAAATGATTCAAAATGTCAATGGATCGTGCCTCATGTTGAATAACCACTTTTGAAACCCTCAAAGTGACCAAAATTGCCATTTATACAGAGTTTTGCTTACTCAAAAGCTTCCATTTTGACCAATTTCAGGCACCGAAATGACTTTAAACACACTTATTTTTGTTGAAAAAGTCATAATTTACACCCAACAGTCATTTAGAGTCAAAAGATTAAAAGTTTAAATTTCATCCATGGTGACCATTGCGGGAAAGTTCGACAGGTCCGGAGTCATCGTTTTTCATCAGAAAATTGATTTTTTGGAGTGTACCAAAAATGATTCAAAATGTCAATGGATCGTGCCTCATGTTGAATAACCACTTTTGAAAGCCTCAAAGTGACCAAAATTGCCATTTATACAGAGTTTTGCTTACTCAAAAGCTTCCATTTTGACCGATTTCAGGCACCGAAATGACTTTAAACACACTTATTTTAGTTGAAAAGGTCATATTTCACATCCAACAGTCATTTAGAGTAAAAAGATTAAATGTTAACATTTCATCCATATTGACCATTTTGGGAAAGTTCAGACAAGTCATCGTTTTTCATCAGAAAATTGATTTTTTGGAGTGTACCAAAAATGATTCAAAATGTCAATTGGATCGTGCGTCATGTTGAATACCCACTTTTGAAACCCTCAAAGTGACCAGTGCCTCATGTTGAATAACCACTTTTGAAACCCTCAAAGTGACCAAAATTGCCATTTTTACAGAGTTTTGCTTACTCAAAAGCTTCCATTTTGACCAGTTTCAGGCACCGAAATGACTTTAAACACACTTATTTTAGTTGAAAAAGTCATATTTCACATCCAACAGTCATTTAGAGTCAAAAGATTAAATGGTAACATTTCATCCATATTGACCATTTTGGCAACGTTCGACAGGTCCGGAGTGATCGTTTTTCATCAGAAAATTGATTTTTGGAGTGTACCAAAAATGATTCAAACTGTCAATTGGATCGTGCCTCATGTTGAATAACCACTTTTGAAACACTCACAGTGACCAAAATTGCCATTTTCACAGAGTTTTGCTTACTCAAAAGCTTCCATTTTGACCAATTTCAGGCATCAAAATGACTTTAAACACACTTATTTTAGTTGAAAAAGTCATAATTCACATCCAACAGTCATTTAGAGTCAAAAGATTAAATGGTAAAATTTCATCCATATTGACCATTTTGGCAACGTTCGACCCTTCCGGACTGATCGTTATTCATCAGAAAAATGATTTTTGGAGTGTACCAAAAATGATTCAAACTGTCAATTGGATCGTGCCTCATGTTGAATAACCACTTTTGAAACACTCACAGTGACCAAAATTGCCATTTTCACAGAGTTTTGCTTACTCAAATGCTTCCATTTTGACCAATTTCAGGCACCAAAATGACTTTAAACACAATTATTTTAGTTGAAAAAGTCATAATTCACATCCAACAGTCATTTAGAGTCAAAAGATTAAAAGTTAAAATTTCATCCATTTTGACCATTTTGGGAAAGTTTGACAGGTCCGGAGTCATTGTTTTTCATCCGAAAATTGATTTTTTAGAGTGTACCAAAAATGATTCAAAATGCCAATTGGATCGTGCCTCATGTTGAATAACCACTTTTGAAACCCTCACAGTGACCAAAATTACCATTTTTACAGAGCTTTGCTTACTCAAAAGCTTCCATTTTGACCAATTTCAGGCACCGAAATGACTTTAAACACACTTATTTTTGTTGAAAAAGTCATAATTTACATCCAACAGTCATTTAGAGTCAAAAGATTAAATGTTAACATTTCATCCATATTGACCATTTTGGGAAAGTTCGACAGGTCCGGAGTCATCGTTTTGCATCAGAAAATTGATTTTTTGGAGTGTACCAAAAATGATTCAAAATGTCAATTGGATCGTGCCTCATGTTTAATAACCACTTTTGAAACCCTCACAGTGACCAAAATTACCATTTTTACAGAGCTTTGCTTACTCAAAAGCATCCATTTTGACCAATTTCAGGCACCAAAATGACTTTAAACACACTTATTTTTGTTGAAAAAGTCATAATTTACATCCAACAGACATTTTGAGTCAAAAGATTAAAAGTTTAAATTTCATCCATGGTAACCATTGTGGGAAAGTTCGACAGGTCCGGAGTCATCGTTTTTCATCAGAAAATTGATTTTTTGGAGTGTACCAAAAATGATTCAAAATGTCAATTGGATCGTGCCTCATGTTGAATAACCACTTTTGAAACCCTCACAGTGACCAAAATTACCATTTTTACAGAGCTTTGCTTACTCAAAAGCTTCCATTTTGACCAATTTCAGGCGCCAAAATGACTTTAAACACACTTGTTTTAGTTGAACAAGTCATAATTTACATCCAACAGTCATTTAGAGTCAAAAGATTATAAAATGTAATTTCATCCATGGTAACCATTTTGGGAAAGTTCTACAGGTCCGGATTCATCGTTTTTCATCAGAAAATTTTTTTTTTGGAGTGTACCAAAAATGATTCAAAATGTCAATTGGATCGTGCCTCATGTTGAATAACCACTTTTGAAACCCTCAAAGTGACCAAAATTGCCATTTTCACAGAGTTTTGCTTACTCAAAAGCTTCCATTTTGACCAATTTCAGGCATCAAAATGACTTTAAACACACTTATTTTAGTTGAAAAAGTCATAATTCACATCCAACAGTCATTTAGAGTCAAAAGATTAAATGGTAAAATTTCATCCATATTGACCATTTTGGCAACGTTCGACCCTTCCGGACTGATCGTTATTCATCAGAAAAATGATTTTTTGAGTGTACCAAAAATGATTCAAACTGTCAATTGGATCGTGCCTCATGTTGAATAACCACTTTTGAAACACTCACAGTGACCAAAATTGCCATTTTCACAGAGTTTTGCTTACTCAAATGCTTCCATTTTTACCAATTTCAGGCACCAAAATGACTTTAAACACAATTATTTTAGTTGAAAAAGTCATAATTCACATCCAACAGTCATTTAGAGTCAAAAGATTAAAAGTTAAAATTTCATCCATTTTGACCATTTTGGGAAAGTTTGACAGGTCCGGAGTCATTGTTTTTCATCCGAAAATTGATTTTTTAGAGTGTACCAAAAATGATTCAAAATGCCAATTGGATCGTGCCTCATGTTGAATAACCACTTTTGAAACCCTCACAGTGACCAAAATTACCATTTTTACAGAGCTTTGCTTACTCAAAAGCTTCCATTTTGACCAATTTCAGGCACCGAAATGACTTTAAACACACTTATTTTTGTTGAAAAAGTCATAATTTACATCCAACAGTCATTTAGAGTCAAAAGATTAAATGTTAACATTTCATCCATATTGACCATTTTGGGAAAGTTCGACAGGTCCGGAGTCATCGTTTTGCATCAGAAAATTGATTTTTTGGAGTGTACCAAAAATGATTCAAAATGTCAATTGGATCGTGCCTCATGTTTAATAACCACTTTTGAAACCCTCACAGTGACCAAAATTACCATTTTTACAGAGCTTTGCTTACTCAAAAGCATCCATTTTGACCAATTTCAGGCACCAAAATGACTTTAAACACACTTATTTTTGTTGAAAAAGTCATAATTTACATCCAACAGACATTTTGAGTCAAAAGATTAAAAGTTTAAATTTCATCCATGGTAACCATTGTGGGAAAGTTCGACAGGTCCGGAGTCATCGTTTTTCATCAGAAAATTGATTTTTTGGAGTGTACCAAAAATGATTCAAAATGTCAATTGGATCGTGCCTCATGTTGAATAACCACTTTTGAAACCCTCACAGTGACCAAAATTACCATTTTTACAGAGCTTTGCTTACTCAAAAGCTTCCATTTTGACCAATTTCAGGAGCCAAAATGACTTTAAACACACTTGTTTTAGTTGAACAAGTCATAATTTACATCCAACAGTCATTTAGAGTCAAAAGATTATAAAATGTAATTTCATCCATGGTAACCATTTTGGGAAAGTTCTACAGGTCCGGATTCATCGTTTTTCATCAGAAAATTTATTTTTTGGAGTGTACCAAAAATGATTCAAAATGTCAATTGGATCGTGCCTCATGTTGAATAACCACTTTTGAAACCCTCAAAGTGACCAAAATTGCCATATATACAGAGTTTTGCTTACTCAAAAGCTTCCATTTTGACCAATTTCAGGCACCGAAATGACTTTAAACACACTTATTTTAGTTGAAAAGGTCATATTTCACATCCAACAGTCATTTAGAGTAAAAAGATTAAATGTTAACATTTCATCCATATTGACCATTTTGGGAAAGTTCAGACAAGTCATCGTTTTTCATCAGAAAATTGATTTTTTGGAGTGTACCAAAAATGATTCAAAATGTCAATTGGATCGTGCGTCATGTTGAATACCCACTTTGAAACCCTCAAAGTGACCAGTGCGTCATGTTGAATAACCACTTTTGAAAACCTCAAAGTGACCAAAATTGCCATTTTTACAGAGTTTTGCTTACTCAAGAGCTTCCATTTTGACCAGTTTCAGGCACCGAAATGACTTTAAACACACTTATTTTAGTTGAAAAAGTCATATTTCACATCCAACAGTCATTTAGAGTCAAAAGATTAAATGGTAAAATTTCATCCATATTGACCATTTTGGCAACGTTCGACAGGTCCGGAGTGATCGTTTTTCATCAGAAAATTGATTTTTGGAGTGTACCAAAAATGATTCAAACTGTCAATTGGATCGTGCCTCATGTTGAATAACCACTTTTGAAACACTCACAGTGACCAAAATTGCCATTTTCACAGAGTTTTGCTTACTCAAAAGCTTCCATTTTGACCAATTTCAGGCATCAAAATGACTTTAAACACACTTATTTTAGTTGAAAAAGTCATAATTCACATCCAACAGTCATTTAGAGTCAAAAGATTAAATGGTAAAATTTCATCCATATTGACCATTTTGGCAACGTTCGACCCTTCCGGACTGATCGTTATTCATCAGAAAAATGATTTTTTGAGTGTACCAAAAATGATTCAAACTGTCAATTGGATCGTGCCTCATGTTGAATAACCACTTTTGAAACACTCACAGTGACCAAAATTGCCATTTTCACAGAGTTTTGCTTACTCAAATGCTTCCATTTTGACCAATTTCAGGCACCAAAATGACTTTAAACACAATTATTTTAGTTGAAAAAGTCATAATTCACATCCAACAGTCATTTAGAGTCAAAAGATTAAAAGTTAAAATTACATCCATTTTGACCATTTTGGGAAAGTTTGACAGGTCCGGAGTCATTGTTTTTCATCCGAAAATTGATTTTTTAGAGTGTACCAAAAATGATTCAAAATGCCAATTGGATCGTGCCTCATGTTGAATAACCACTTTTGAAACCCTCACAGTGACCAAAATTGCCATTTTTACAGAGCTTTGCTTACTCAAAAGCTTCCATTTTGACCAATTTGAGGCACCGAAATGACTTTAAACACACTTATTTTTGTTGAAAAAGTCATAATTTACATCCAACAGTCATTTAGAGTCAAAAGATTAAAAGTTTAAATTTCATCCATGGTGACCATTGTGGGAAAGTTCGACAGGTCCGGAGTCATCGTTTTTCATCAGAAAATTGATTTTTTGGAGTGTACCAAAAATGATTCAAAATGTCAATGGATCGTGCCTCATGTTGAATAACCACTTTTGAAAGCCTCAAAGTGACCAAAATTGCCATTTATACAGAGTTTTGCTTACTCAAAAGCTTCCATTTTGACCGATTTCAGGCACCGAAATGACTTTAAACACACTTATTTTAGTTGAAAAGGTCATATTTCACATCCAACAGTCATTTAGAGTAAAAAGATTAAATGTTAACATTTCATCCATATTGACCATTTTGGGAAAGTTCAGACAAGTCATCGTTTTTCATCAGAAAATTGATTTTTTGGAGTGTACCAAAAATGATTCAAAATGTCAATTGGATCGTGCGTCATGTTGAATACCCACTTTTGAAACCCTCAAAGTGACCAGTGCGTCATGTTGAATAACCACTTTTGAAACCCTCAAAGTGACCAAAATTGCCATTTTTACAGAGTTTTGCTTACTCAAAAGCTTCCATTTTGACCAGTTTCAGGCACCGAAATGACTTTAAACAGACTTATTTTAGTTGAAAAAGTCATATTTCACATCCAACAGTCATTTAGAGTCAAAAGATTAAATGGTAACATTTCATCCATATTGACCATTTTGGCAACGTTCGACAGGTCCGGAGTGATCGTTTTTCATCAGAAAATTGATTTTTGGAGTGTACCAAAAATGATTCAAACTGTCAATTGGATCGTGCCTCATGTTGAATAACCACTTTTGAAACACTCACAGTGACCAAAATTGCCATTTATACAGAGTTTTGCTTACTCAAAAGCTTCCATTTTGACCAATTTCAGGCACCGAAATGACTTTAAACACACTTATTTTAGTTGAACAAGTCATATTTCACATCCAACAGTCATTTAGAGTCAAAAGATTAAATGTTAAAATTTCATCCATATTGACCATTTTGGGAAAGTTCAACAGGTCCGGAGTCATCGTTTTTCATCAGAAAATTGATTTTTTGGAGTGTACCAAAAATTATTCAAAATGTCAATTGGATCGTGCCTCATGTTGAATAACCACTTTTGAAACCCTCACAGTGACCAAAATTACCATTTTTACAGAGCTTTGCTTACTCAAAAGCTTCCATTTTGACCAATTTCAGGCACCGAAATGGCTTTAAACACACTTATTTTTGTTGAAAAAGTCATAATTTACATCCAACAGTCATTTAGAGTCAAAAGATTAAAAGTTTAAATTTCATCCATGGTGACCATTGTGGGAAAGTTCGACAGGTCCGGAGTCATCGTTTTTCATCAGAAAATTTATTTTTTGGAGTGTACCAAAAATGATTCAAAATGTCAATGGATCGTGCCTCATGTTGAATAACCACTTTTGAAAGCCTCAAAGTGACCAAAATTGCCATTTATACAGAGTTTTGCTTACTCAAAAGCTTCCATTTTGACCGATTTCAGGCACCGAAATGACTTTAAACACACTTATTTTAGTTGAAAAGGTCATATTTCACATCCAACAGTCATTTAGAGTAAAAAGATTAAATGTTAACATTTCATCCATATTGACCATTTTGGAAAAGTTCAGACAAGTCATCGTTTTTCATCAGAAAATTGATTTTTTGGAGTGTACCAAAAATGATTCAAAATGTCAATTGGATCGTGCGTCATGTTGAATACCCACTTTTGAAACCCTCAAAGTGACCAGTGCGTCATGTTGAATAACCACTTTTGAAACCCTCAAAGTGACCAAAATGGCCATTTTTACAGATTTTTGCTTACTCAAAAGTTTCCATTTTGACCAGTTTCAGGCACCGAAATGACTTTAAACACACTTATTTTAGTTGAAAAAGTCAAATTTCACATCCAACAGTCATTTAGAGTCAAAAGATTAAATGGTAACATTTCATCCATATTGACCATTTTGGCAACGTTCGACAGGTCCGGAGTGATCGTTTTTCATCAGAGAATTGATTTTTGGAGTGTACCAAAAATGATTCAAACTGTCAATTGGATCGTGCCTCATGTTGAATAACCACTTTTGAAACACTCACAGTGACCAAAATTGCCATTTTCACAGAGTTTTGCTTACTCAAAAGCTTCCATTTTGACCAATTTCAGGCATCAAAATGACTTTAAACACACTTATTTATTTGAAAAAGTCATAATTCACATCCAACAGTCATTTAGAGTCAAAAGATTAAATGGTAAAATTTCATCCATATTGACCATTTTGGCAACGTTCGACCCTTCCGGACTGATCGTTATTCATCAGAAAAATGATTTTTGGAGTGTACCAAAAATGATTCAAGCTGTCAATTGGATCGTGCCTCATGTTGAATAACCACTTTTGAAACACTCACAGTGACCAAAATTGCCATTTTCACAGAGTTTTGCTTACTCAAATGCTTCCATTTTGACCAATTTCAGGCACCAAAATGACTTTAAACACAATTATTTTAGTTGAAAAAGTCATAATTCACATCCAACAGTCATTTAGAGTCAAAAGATTAAAAGTTAAAATTTCATCCATTTTGACCATTTTGGGAAAGTTTGACAGGTCCGGAGTCATTGTTTTTCATCCGAAAATTGATTTTTTAGAGTGTACCAAAAATGATTCAAAATGCCAATTGGATCGTGCCTCATGTTGAATAACCACTTTTGAAACCCTCACAGTGACCAAAATGACCATTTTTACAGAGCTTTGCTTACTCAAAAGCTTCCATTTTGACCAATTTCAGGCACCGAAATGACTTTAAACACACTTATTTTTGTTGAAAAAGTCATAATTTACATCCAACAGTCATTTAGAGTCAAAAGATTAAATGTTAACATTTCATCCATATTGACCATTTTGGGAAAGTTCGACAGGTCCGGAGTCGTCGTTTTGCATCAGAAAATTGATTTTTTGGAGTGTACCAAAAATGATTCAAAATGTCAATTGGATCGTGCCTCATGTTGAATAACCACTTTTGAAAGCCTCAAAGTGACCAAAATTGCCATTTATACAGAGTTTTGCTTACTCAAAAGCTTCCATTTTGACCGATTTCAGGCACCGAAATGACTTTAAACACACTTATTTTAGTTGAAAAGGTCATATTTCACATCCAACAGTCATTTAGAGTAAAAAGATTAAATGTTAACATTTCATCCATATTGACCATTTTGGGAAAGTTCAGACAAGTCATCGTTTTTCATCAGAAAATTGATTTTTTGGAGTGTACCAAAAATGATTCAAAATGTCAATGGATAGTGCCTCCTGTTGAATAACCACTTTTGAAAGCCTCAAAGTGACCAAAATTGCCATTTATACAGAGTTTTGCTTACTGAAAAGCTTCCATTTTGACCAATTTCAGGCACCGAAATGACATTAAACACACTTATTTTAGTTGAAAAAGTCATATTTCACATCCAACAGTCATTTAGAGTCAAAAGATTAAATGTTAAAATTTCATCCATATTGACCATTTTGGGAAAGTTCAACAGGTCCGGAGTCATCGTTTTTCATCAGAAAATTGATTTTTTGGAGTGTACCAAAAATGATTCAAAATGTCAATTGGATCGTGCCTCATGTTGAATAACCACTTTTGAAACCCTCACAGTGACCAAAATTACCATTTTTACAGAGCTTTGCTCACTCAAAAGCTTCCATTTTGACCAATTTCAGGCACCAAAATGACTTTAAACACACTTATTTTTGTTGAAAAAGTCATAATTTACATCCAACAGTCATTTAGAGTCAAAAGATTAAAAGTTTAAATTTCATCCATGGTGACCATTGTGGGAAAGTTCGACAGGTCCGGAGTCATCGTTTTTCATCAGAAAATTGATTTTTTGGAGTGTACCAAAAATGATTCAAAATGTCAATGGATCGTGCCTCCTGTTGAATAACCACTTTTGAAAGCCTCAAAGTGACCAAAATTGCCATTTATACAGAGTTTTGCTTACTGAAAAGCTTCCATTTTGACCAATTTCAGGCACCGAAATGACATTAAACACACTTATTTTAGTTGAAAAAGTCATATTTCACATCCAACAGTCATTTAGAGTCAAAAGATTAAATGTTAAAATTTCATCCATATTGACCATTTTGGGAAAGTTCAGACAAGTCATCATTTTTCATCAGAAAATTGATTTTTTGGAGGGTACCAAAAATGATTCAAAATGTCAATTGGATCGTGCGTCATGTTGAATAACCACTTTTGAAACCCTCACAGTGACCAGTGCGTCATGTTGAATAACCACTTTTGAAACCCTCAAAGTGACCAAAATTGCCATTTTTTCAGAGTTTTGCTTACTCAAAAGCTTCCATTTCGACCAATTTCAGGTACCGAAATGACTTTAAACACACTTATTTTAGTTGAAAAAGTCATATTTCACATCCAACAGTCATTTAGAGTCAACAGATTAAATGGTAAAATTTCATCCATATTGACCATTTTGGCAACGTTCGACAGGTCCGGACTGATCGTTTTTCATCAGAAAATTGATTTTTGGAGTGTACCAAAAATGATTCAAACTGTCAATTGGATCGTGCCTCATGTTGAATAACCGCTTTTGAAACCCTCACAGTGACCAAAATTGCCATTTTTACAGAGCTTTGCTTACTCAAAAGCTTCAATTTTGACCAATTTCAGGCACCAAAATGACTTTAAACACACTTATTTTAGTTGAACAAGTCATAATTCACATCCAACAGTCATTTAGAGTCAAAAGATTAAAAAATGTAATTTCATCCATGGTAACCATTTTGGGAAAGTTCGACAGATCCGGATTTATCGTTTTTCATCAGAAAATTTATTTTTTGGAGTGTACCAAAAATGATTCAAAATGTCAATTGGATCGTGCCTCATGTTGAATAACCACTTTTGAAACCCTCACAGTGACCAAAATTACCATTTTTACAGAGCTTTGCTTACTCAAAAGCTTCCATTTTGACCAATTTCAGGCACCGAAATGACTTTAAACACACTTATTTTTGTTGAAAAGGTCATATTTCACATCCAACAGTCATTTAGAGTCAAAAGATTAAAAGTTAAAATTTCATCCATGTTGACCATTTTGGGAAAGTTCGACAGGTCCGGAGTCATCGTTTTTCATCAGAAAATTGATTTTTTGGAGTGTACCAAAAATGATTCAAAATGTCAATTGGATCGTGCCTCATGTTGAATAACCACTTTTGAAACCCTCACAGTGACCAAAATTACCATTTTTACAGAGCTTTGCTTACTCAAAAGCTTCCATTTTGACCAATTTCAGGCACCGAAATGACTTTAAACACACTTATTTTTGTTGAAAAAGTCATAATTTACATCCAACAGTCATTTAGAGTCAAAAGATTAAAAGTTTAAATTTCATCCATGGTGACCATTGTGGGAAAGGTCGACAAGTCCGGAGTCATCGTTTTTCATCAGAAAATTGATTTTTTGGAGTGTACCAAAAATTATTCAAAATGTCAATTGGATCGTGCCTCATGTTGAATAACCACTTTTGAAACCCTCACAGTGACCAAAATTACCATTTTTACAGAGCTTTGCTTACTCAAAAGCTTCCATTTTGACCAATTTCAGGCACCGAAATGACTTTAAACACACTTATTTTTGTTGAAAAGGTCATATTTCACATCCAACAGTCATTTAGAGTCAAAAGATTAAAAGTTAAAATTTCATCCATGTTGACCATTTTGGGAAAGTTCGACAGGTCCGGAGTCATCGTTTTTCATCAGAAAATTGATTTTTTGGAGTGTACCAAAAATGATTCAAACTGTCAATTGGATCGTGCCTCATGTTGAATAACCACTTTTGAAACCCTCACAGTGACCAAAATTACCATTTTTACAGAGCTTTGCTTACTCAAAAGCTTCCATTTTGACCAATTTCAGGCACCGAAATGACTTTAAACACACTTATTTTTGTTGAAAAAGTCATAATTTACATCCAACAGTCACTTAGAGTAAAAAGATTAAAAAATGTAATTTCATCCATGGTAACCATTTTGGGAAAGTTCGACAGGTCCGGAGTCATTGTTTTTCATCCGAAAATTGATTTTTTATAATGTACCAAAAATGATTCAAAATGCCAATTGGATCGTGCCTCATGTTGAATAACCACTTTTGAAACCCTCACAGTGACCAAAATTGCAATTTTTACAGTTTTGCTTACTCAAAAGCTTCCATTTTGACCAAGTTCAGGCACCGAAATGACTTTAAACACACTCATTTTAGTTGAAAAAGTAATAATTCACATCCAACAGTCATGTAGAGTCAAAAGATTAAAAGTAAAAATTTCATCCATGTTGACCATTTTAAGAAAGTTCGACAGGTCCGGAGTCATTGTTTTTTTAGATAATTGATTTTTTGGAGTGTACCAAAAATTATTCAAAATGTCAATTGGATCGTGCCTCATGTTGAATAACCGCTTTTGAAACCCTCACAGTGACCAAAATTGCCATTTTTACAAAGCTTTGCTTACTCAAAAGCTTCAATTTTGACCAATTTCAGGCACCAAAATGACTTTAAACACACTTATTTCAGTTCAACAAGTCATAATTCACATCCAACAGTCATTTAGAGTCAAAAGATTAAAAAATGTAATTTCATCCATGTTAACCATTTTGGGAAAGTTCGACAGGTCTGGAGTCATCGTTTTTCATCCGAAAATTTATTTTTTGGAGTGTACCAAAAATGATTCAAAATGTCAATTGGATCGTGCCTCATGTTGAATAACCGCTTTTGAAACCCTCACAGTGACCAAAATTGCCATTTTTACAGTTTTGCTTACTCAAAAGCTTCCATTTTGACCAAGTTCAGGCACCGAAATGACTTTAAACACACTCATTTTAGTTGAAAAAGTAATATTTTACATCCAACTGTCATTTAGAGTCAAAAGATTAAAAGTAAACATTTCATCCATGTTGACCATTTTAAGAAAGTTCGACAGGTCCGGAGTCATCGTTTTTCATCAGAAAATTGACTTTTTGGAGTGTACCAAAAATGATTCCAAATGTCAATTGGATCGTGCCTCATGTTGAATAACCACTTTGAAACCCTCAAAGTGCCCAAAATTGCCATTTTTTACAGTTTTGCTTACTCAAAAGCTTCCATTTTGACCAAGTTCAGGCACCGAAATGACTTTAAACACACTTATTTTAGTTGAAAAATTCATATTTCACATCCAACAGTCATTTAGAGTCAAAAGATTAAATGTTAACATTTCATCCATATTGACCATTTTGGGAAAGTTCGTTTTTCATCAGAAAATTGATTTTTTGGAGTGTACCAAAAATGATTCAAAATGTCAATTGGATCGGGCCTCATGTTGAATAACCACTTTTGAAACCCTCAAAGTGACCAAAATTGCCATTTTTACAGAGCTTTGCTTACTCAAAAGCTTCCATTTTGACCAATTTGAGGCACCGAAATGACTTTAAACACACTTATGTTTTTTTTTAAAAAGTCATAATTTACATCCAACAGTCATTTAGAGTCAAAAGATTAAAAGTTTAAATGTCATCCATGTTGACCATTTTGGGAAAGTTCGACAGGTCTGGAGTCATCGTTTTTCATCAGAAAATTGATTTTTTGGAGTGTACCAAAAATGATTCAAAATGTCAATGGATCGTGCCTCATGTTGAATAACCACTTTTGAAACCCTCAAAGTGACCAAAATTGCCATTTATACAGAGTTTTGCTTACTCAAAAGCTTCCATTTTGACCAATTTCAGGCACCGAAATGACTTTAAACACACTTATTTTTGTTGAAAAAGTCATAATTTACACCCAACAGTCATTTAGAGTCAAAAGATTAAAAGTTTAAATTTCATCCATGGTGACCATTGCGGGAAAGTTCGACAGGTCCGGAGTCATCGTTTTTCATCAGAAAATTGATTTTTTGGAGTGTACCAAAAATGATTCAAAATGTCAATGGATCGTGCCTCATGTTGAATAACCACTTTTGAAAGCCTCAAAGTGACCAAAATTGCCATTTATACAGAGTTTTGCTTACTCAAAAGCTTCCATTTTGACCGATTTCAGGCACCGAAATGACTTTAAACACACTTATTTTAGTTGAAAAGGTCATATTTCACATCCAACAGTCATTTAGAGTAAAAAGATTAAATGTTAACATTTCATCCATATTGACCATTTTGGGAAAGTTCAGACAAGTCATCGTTTTTCATCAGAAAATTGATTTTTTGGAGTGTACCAAAAATGATTCAAAATGTCAATTGGATCGTGCGTCATGTTGAATACCCACTTTTGAAACCCTCAAAGTGACCAGTGCCTCATGTTGAATAACCACTTTTGAAACCCTCAAAGTGACCAAAATTGCCATTTTCACAGAGTTTTGCTTACTCAAAAGCTTCCATTTTGACCAATTTCAGGCATCAAAATGACTTTAAACACACTTATTTTAGTTGAAAAAGTCATAATTCACATCCAACAGTCATTTAGAGTCAAAAGATTAAATGGTAAAATTTCATCCATATTGACCATTTTGGCAACGTTCGACCCTTCCGGACTGATCGTTATTCATCAGAAAAATGATTTTTGGAGTGTACCAAAAATGATTCAAACTGTCAATTGGATCGTGCCTCATGTTGAATAACCACTTTTGAAACACTCACAGTGACCAAAATTGCCATTTTCACAGAGTTTTGCTTACTCAAATGCTTCCATTTTGACCAATTTCAGGCACCAAAATGACTTTAAACACAATTATTTTAGTTGAAAAAGTCATAATTCACATCCAACAGTCATTTAGAGTCAAAAGATTAAAAGTTAAAATTTCATCCATTTTGACCATTTTGGGAAAGTTTGACAGGTCCGGAGTCATTGTTTTTTCATTTAATTGATTTTTTGGAGTGTACCAAAAATGATTCAAAATGCCAATTGGATCGTGCCTCATGTTGAATAACCACTTTTGAAACCCTCACAGTGACCAAAATTACCATTTTTACAGAGCTTTGCTTACTCAAAAGCTTCCATTTTGACCAATTTCAGGCACCGAAATGACTTTAAACACACTTATTTTTGTTGAAAAAGTCATCATTTACATCCAACAGTCATTTAGAGTCAAAAGATTAAATGTTAACATTTCATCCATATTGACCATTTTGGGAAAGTTCGACAGGTCCGGAGTCATCGTTTTGCATCAGAAAATTGATTTTTTGGAGTGTACCAAAAATGATTCAAAATGTCAATTGGATCGTGCCTCATGTTTAATAACCACTTTTGAAACCCTCACAGTGACCAAAATTACCATTTTTACAGAGCTTTGCTTACTCAAAAGCATCCATTTTGACCAATTTCAGGCACCGAAATGACTTTAAACACACTTATTTTTGTTGAAAAAGTCATAATTTACACCCAACAGTCATTTAGAGTCAAAAGATTAAAAGTTAAAATTTCATCCATTTTGACCATTTTGGGAAAGTTTGACAGGTCCGGAGTCATTGTTTTTCATCCGAAAATTGATTTTTTAGAGTGTACCAAAAATGATTCAAAATGCCAATTGGATCGTGCCTCATGTTGAATAACCACTTTTGAAACCCTCACAGTGACCAAAATTACCATTTTTACAGAGCTTTGCTTACTCAAAAGCTTCCAGTTTGACCAATTTCAGGCACCGAAATGACTTTAAACACACTTATTTTTGTTGAAAAAGTCATAATTTACATCCAACAGTCATTTAGAGTCAAAAGATTAAATGTTAACATTTCATCCATATTGACCATTTTGGGAAAGTTCGACAGGTCCGGAGTCATCGTTTTGCATCAGACAATTGATTTTTTGGAGTGTACCAAAAATGATTCAAAATGTCAATTGGATCGTGCCTCATGTTTAATAACCACTTTTGAAACCCTCACAGTGACCAAAATTACCATTTTTACAGAGCTTTGCTTACTCAAAAGCATCCATTTTTACCAATTTCAGGCACCAAAATGACTTTAAACACACTTATTTTTGTTGAAAAAGTCATAATTTACATCCAACAGACATTTTGAGTCAAAAGATTAAAAGTTTAAATTTCATCCATGGTAACCATTGTGGGAAAGTTCGACAGGTCCGGAGTCATCGTTTTTCATCAGAAAATTGATTTTTTGGAGTGTACCAAAAATGATTCAAAATGTCAATTGGATCGTGCCTCATGTTGAATAACCACTTTTGAAACCCTCACAGTGACCAAAATTACCATTTTTACAGAGCTTTGCTTACTCAAAAGCTTCCATTTTGACCAATTTCAGGCGCCAAAATGACTTTAAACACACTTGCTTTAGTTGAACAAGTCATAATTTACATCCAACAGTCATTTAGAGTCAAAAGATTAAAAAATGTAATTTCATCCATGGTAACCATTTTGGGAAAGTTCTACAGGTCCGGATTCATCAGAAAATTTATTTTTTGGAGTGTACCAAAAATGATTCAAAATGTCAATTGGATCGTGCCTCATGTTGAATAACCACTTTTGAAACCCTCACAGTGACCAAAATTACCATTTTTACAGAGCTTTGCTTACTCAAAAGCTTCCATTTTGACCAATTTCAGGCGCCAAAATGACTTTAAACACACTTGCTTTAGTTGAACAAGTCATAATTTACATCCAACAGTCATTTAGAGTCAAAAGATTAAAAAATGTAATTTCATCCATGGTAACCATTTTGGGAAAGTTCTACAGGTCCGGATTCATCAGAAAATTTATTTTTTGGAGTGTACCAAAAATGATTCAAAATGTCAATTGGATCGTGCCTCATGTTGAATAACCACTTTTGAAACCCTCAAAGTGACCAAAATTGCCATATATACAGAGTTTTGCTTACTCAAAAGCTTCCATTTTGGCCAATTTCAGGCACCGAAATGACTTTAAAAACACTTATTTTTGTTGAAAAAGTTATAATTTACATCCAACAGTCATTTAGAGTCAAAAGATTAAAAGTAAAAATTTCATCCATATTGACCATTTTGGGAAAGTTCGACAGGTCCGGAGTCATCGTTTTTTCAGATAATTGATTTTTTGGAGTGTACCAAAAATGATTCAAAATGTCAATTGGATCGTGCCTCATGATGAATAACTACTTTTGAAACCCTCACAGTGACCAAAATTGCCATTTTTACAGAGCTTTGCTTAATCAAAAGCTTCCATTTTGACCAATTTCAGGCACCGAAATGACTTTAAACACACTTATTTTAGTTGAAAAAGTCATAATTTACATCCAACAGTCATTTAGAGTCAAAAGATAAAAAAATAAAATTTCATCCATGGTAACCATTTTGGGAAAGTTCGACGGGTCCGGAGTCATCGTTTTTCATCAGAAAATTGATTTTTTGAGTGTACCAAAAATGATTCAAAATGTCAATTGGATCGTGCCTCATGTTGAATAACCACTTTTGAAACCCTCACAGTGACCAAAATTACCATTTTTACAGAGCTTTGCTTACTCAAAAGCTTCCATTTTGACCAATTTCAGGCACCGAAATGACTTTAAACACACTTATTTTAGTTGAAAAAGTCATATTTCACATCCAACAGTCATTTAGAGTCAAAAGATTAAATGTTAACATTTCATCCATATTGACCATTTTGGGAAAGTTCAACAGGTCCGGAGTCATCGTTTTTCATCAGAAAATTGATTTTTTGGAGTGTACCAAAAATGATTCAAAATGTCAATTGGATCGGGCCTCATGTTGAATAACCACTTTTGAAACCCTCAAAGTGACCAAAATTGCCATTTTTACAGAGCTTTGCTTACTCAAAAGCTTCCATTTTGACCAATTTGAGGCACCGAAATGACTTTAAACACACTTATTTTTGTTGAAAAAGTCATAATTTACATCCAACAGTCATTTAGAGTCAAAAGATTAAAAGTTTAAATTTCATCCATGGTGACCATTGTGGGAAAGTTCGACAGGTCCGGAGTCATCGTTTTTCATCAGAAAATTGATTTTTTGGAGTGTACCAAAAATGATTCAAAATGTCAATGGATCGTGCCTCATGTTGAATAACCACTTTTGAAAGCCTCAAAGTGACCAAAATTGCCATTTATACAGAGTTTTGCTTACTCAAAAGCTTCCATTTTGACCGATTTCAGGCACCGAAATGACTTTAAACACACTTATTTTAGTTGAAAAGGTCATATTTCACATCCAACAGTCATTTAGAGTAAAAAGATTAAATGTTAACATTTCATCCATATTGACCATTTTGGGAAAGTTCAGACAAGTCATCGTTTTTCATCAGAAAATTGATTTTTTGGAGTGTACCAAAAATGATTCAAAATGTCAATTGGATCGTGCGTCATGTTGAATACCCACTTTTGAAACCCTCAAAGTGACCAGTGCGTCATGTTGAATAACCACTTTTGAAACCCTCAAAGTGACCAAAATTGCCATTTTTACAGAGTTTTGCTTACTCAAAAGCTTCCATTTTGACCAGTTTCAGGCACCGAAATGACTTTAAACACACTTATTTTAGTTGAAAAAGTCATATTTCACATCCAACAGTCATTTAGAGTCAAAAGATTAAATGGTAACATTTCATCCATATTGACCATTTTGGCAACGTTCGACAGGTCCGGAGTGATCGTTTTTCATCAGAAAATTGATTTTTGGAGTGTACCAAAAATGATTCAAACTGTCAATTGGATCGTGCCTCATGTTGAATAACCACTTTTGAAACACTCACAGTGACCAAAATTGCCATTTATACAGAGTTTTGCTTACTCAAAAGCTTCCATTTTGACCAATTTCAGGCACCGAAATGACTTTAAACACACTTATTTTAGTTGAACAAGTCATATTTCACATCCAACAGTCATTTAGAGTCAAA
Organism: Lissotriton helveticus; assembly: GCF_964261635.1. Classification (NCBI taxonomy): domain Eukaryota; kingdom Metazoa; phylum Chordata; class Amphibia; order Caudata; family Salamandridae; genus Lissotriton; species Lissotriton helveticus. The sequence continues at coordinate 342,717,716 of NC_136072.1, forward strand.
AGATTAAATGTTAAAATTTCATCCATATTGACCATTTTGGGAAAGTTCAACAGGTCCGGAGTCATCGTTTTTCATCAGAAAATTGATTTTTTGGAGTGTACCAAAAATTATTCAAAATGTCAATTGGATCGTGCCTCATGTTGAATAACCACTTTTGAAACCCTCACAGTGACCAAAATTACCATTTTTACAGAGCTTTGCTTACTCAAAAGCTTCCATTTTGACCAATTTCAGGCACCGAAATGGCTTTAAACACACTTATTTTTGTTGAAAAAGTCATAATTTACATCCAACAGTCATTTAGAGTCAAAAGATTAAAAGTTTAAATTTCATCCATGGTGACCATTGTGGGAAAGTTCGACAGGTCCGGAGTCATCGTTTTTCATCAGAAAATTTATTTTTTGGAGTGTACCAAAAATGATTCAAAATGTCAATGGATCGTGCCTCATGTTGAATAACCACTTTTGAAAGCCTCAAAGTGACCAAAATTGCCATTTATACAGAGTTTTGCTTACTCAAAAGCTTCCATTTTGACCGATTTCAGGCACCGAAATGACTTTAAACACACTTATTTTAGTTGAAAAGGTCATATTTCACATCCAACAGTCATTTAGAGTAAAAAGATTAAATGTTAACATTTCATCCATATTGACCATTTTGGAAAAGTTCAGACAAGTCATCGTTTTTCATCAGAAAATTGATTTTTTGGAGTGTACCAAAAATGATTCAAAATGTCAATTGGATCGTGCGTCATGTTGAATACCCACTTTTGAAACCCTCAAAGTGACCAGTGCGTCATGTTGAATAACCACTTTTGAAACCCTCAAAGTGACCAAAATGGCCATTTTTACAGATTTTTGCTTACTCAAAAGTTTCCATTTTGACCAGTTTCAGGCACCGAAATGACTTTAAACACACTTATTTTAGTTGAAAAAGTCATATTTCACATCCAACAATCATTTAGAGTCAAAAGATTAAATGGTAACATTTCATCCATATTGACCATTTTGGCAACGTTCGACAGGTCCGGAGTGATCGTTTTTCATCAGAGAATTGATTTTTGGAGTGTACCAAAAATGATTCAAACTGTCAATTGGATCGTGCCTCATGTTGAATAACCACTTTTGAAACACTCACAGTGACCAAAATTGCCATTTTCACAGAGTTTTGCTTACTCAAAAGCTTCCATTTTGACCAATTTCAGGCATCAAAATGACTTTAAACACACTTATTTATTTGAAAAAGTCATAATTCACATCCAACAGTCATTTAGAGTCAAAAGATTAAATGGTAAAATTTCATCCATATTGACCATTTTGGCAACGTTCGACCCTTCCGGACTGATCGTTATTCATCAGAAAAATGATTTTTGGAGTGTACCAAAAATGATTCAAAATGTCAATTGGATCGTGCCTCATGTTGAATAACGACTTTTGAAACCCTCACAGTGACCAAAATTACCATTTTTACAGAGCTTTGCTTACTCAAAAGCTTCCATTTTGACCAATTTCAGGCACCGAAATGACTTTAAACACACTTATTTTAGTTGAAAAAGTCATATTTCACATCCAACAGTCATTTAGAGTCAAAAGATTAAATGTTAACATTTCATCCATATTGACCATTTTGGGAAAGTTCAACAGGTCCGGAGTCATCGTTTTTCATCAGAAAATTGATTTTTTGGAGTGTACCAAAAATGATTCAAAATGTCAATTGGATCGGGCCTCATGTTGAATAACCACTTTTGAAACCCTCAAAGTGACCAAAATTGCCATTTTTACAGAGCTTTGCTTACTCAAAAGCTTCCATTTTGACCAATTTGAGGCACCGAAATGACTTTAAACACACTTATTTTTGTTGAAAAAGTCATAATTTACATCCAACAGTCATTTAGAGTCAAAAGATTAAAAGTTTAAATTTCATCCATGGTGACCATTGTGGGAAAGTTCGACAGGTCCGGAGTCATCGTTTTTCATCAGAAAATTGATTTTTTGGAGTGTACCAAAAATGATTCAAAATGTCAATGGATCGTGCCTCATGTTGAATAACCACTTTTGAAAGCCTCAAAGTGACCAAAATTGCCATTTATACAGAGTTTTGCTTACTCAAAAGCTTCCATTTTGACCGATTTCAGGCACCGAAATGACTTTAAACACACTTATTTTAGTTGAAAAGGTCATATTTCACATCCAACAGTCATTTAGAGTAAAAAGATTAAATGTTAACATTTCATCCATATTGACCATTTTGGGAAAGTTCAGACAAGTCATCGTTTTTCATCAGAAAATTGATTTTTTGGAGTGTACCAAAAATGATTCAAAATGTCAATTGGATCGTGCGTCATGTTGAATACCCACTTTTGAAACCCTCAAAGTGACCAGTGCGTCATGTTGAATAACCACTTTTGAAACCCTCAAAGTGACCAAAATTGCCATTTTTACAGAGTTTTGCTTACTCAAAAGCTTCCATTTTGACCAGTTTCAGGCACCGAAATGACTTTAAACACACTTATTTTAGTTGAAAAAGTCATATTTCACATCCAACAGTCATTTAGAGTCAAAAGATTAAATGGTAACATTTCATCCATATTGACCATTTTGGCAACGTTCGACAGGTCCGGAGTGATCGTTTTTCATCAGAAAATTGATTTTTGGAGTGTACCAAAAATGATTCAAACTGTCAATTGGATCGTGCCTCATGTTGAATAACCACTTTTGAAACACTCACAGTGACCAAAATTGCCATTTATACAGAGTTTTGCTTACTCAAAAGCTTCCATTTTGACCAATTTCAGGCACCGAAATGACTTTAAACACACTTATTTTAGTTGAACAAGTCATATTTCACATCCAACAGTCATTTAGAGTCAAAAGATTAAATGTTAAAATTTCATCCATATTGACCATTTTGGGAAAGTTCAACAGGTCCGGAGTCATCGTTTTTCATCAGAAAATTGATTTTTTGGAGTGTACCAAAAATTATTCAAAATGTCAATTGGATCGTGCCTCATGTTGAATAACCACTTTTGAAACCCTCACAGTGACCAAAATTACCATTTTTACAGAGCTTTGCTTACTCAAAAGCTTCCATTTTGACCAATTTCAGGCACCGAAATGGCTTTAAACACACTTATTTTTGTTGAAAAAGTCATAATTTACATCCAACAGTCATTTAGAGTCAAAAGATTAAAAGTTTAAATTTCATCCATGGTGACCATTGTGGGAAAGTTCGACAGGTCCGGAGTCATCGTTTTTCATCAGAAAATTTATTTTTTGGAGTGTACCAAAAATGATTCAAAATGTCAATGGATCGTGCCTCATGTTGAATAACCACTTTTGAAAGCCTCAAAGTGACCAAAATTGCCATTTATACAGAGTTTTGCTTACTCAAAAGCTTCCATTTTGACCGATTTCAGGCACCGAAATGACTTTAAACACACTTATTTTAGTTGAAAAGGTCATATTTCACATCCAACAGTCATTTAGAGTAAAAAGATTAAATGTTAACATTTCATCCATATTGACCATTTTGGAAAAGTTCAGACAAGTCATCGTTTTTCATCAGAAAATTGATTTTTTGGAGTGTACCAAAAATGATTCAAAATGTCAATTGGATCGTGCGTCATGTTGAATACCCACTTTTGAAACCCTCAAAGTGACCAGTGCGTCATGTTGAATAACCACTTTTGAAACCCTCAAAGTGACCAAAATGGCCATTTTTACAGATTTTTGCTTACTCAAAAGTTTCCATTTTGACCAGTTTCAGGCACCGAAATGACTTTAAACACACTTATTTTAGTTGAAAAAGTCAAATTTCACATCCAACAGTCATTTAGAGTCAAAAGATTAAATGGTAACATTTCATCCATATTGACCATTTTGGCAACGTTCGACAGGTCCGGAGTGATCGTTTTTCATCAGAGAATTGATTTTTGGAGTGTACCAAAAATGATTCAAACTGTCAATTGGATCGTGCCTCATGTTGAATAACCACTTTTGAAACACTCACAGTGACCAAAATTGCCATTTTCACAGAGTTTTGCTTACTCAAAAGCTTCCATTTTGACCAATTTCAGGCATCAAAATGACTTTAAACACACTTATTTATTTGAAAAAGTCATAATTCACATCCAACAGTCATTTAGAGTCAAAAGATTAAATGGTAAAATTTCATCCATATTGACCATTTTGGCAACGTTCGACCCTTCCGGACTGATCGTTATTCATCAGAAAAATGATTTTTGGAGTGTACCAAAAATGATTCAAGCTGTCAATTGGATCGTGCCTCATGTTGAATAACCACTTTTGAAACACTCACAGTGACCAAAATTGCCATTTTCACAGAGTTTTGCTTACTCAAATGCTTCCATTTTGACCAATTTCAGGCACCAAAATGACTTTAAACACAATTATTTTAGTTGAAAAAGTCATAATTCACATCCAACAGTCATTTAGAGTCAAAAGATTAAAAGTTAAAATTTCATCCATTTTGACCATTTTGGGAAAGTTTGACAGGTCCGGAGTCATTGTTTTTCATCCGAAAATTGATTTTTTAGAGTGTACCAAAAATGATTCAAAATGCCAATTGGATCGTGCCTCATGTTGAATAACCACTTTTGAAACCCTCACAGTGACCAAAATGACCATTTTTACAGAGCTTTGCTTACTCAAAAGCTTCCATTTTGACCAATTTCAGGCACCGAAATGACTTTAAACACACTTATTTTTGTTGAAAAAGTCATAATTTACATCCAACAGTCATTTAGAGTCAAAAGATTAAATGTTAACATTTCATCCATATTGACCATTTTGGGAAAGTTCGACAGGTCCGGAGTCGTCGTTTTGCATCAGAAAATTGATTTTTTGGAGTGTACCAAAAATGATTCAAAATGTCAATTGGATCGTGCCTCATGTTGAATAACCACTTTTGAAAGCCTCAAAGTGACCAAAATTGCCATTTATACAGAGTTTTGCTTACTCAAAAGCTTCCATTTTGACCGATTTCAGGCACCGAAATGACTTTAAACACACTTATTTTAGTTGAAAAGGTCATATTTCACATCCAACAGTCATTTAGAGTAAAAAGATTAAATGTTAACATTTCATCCATATTGACCATTTTGGGAAAGTTCAGACAAGTCATCGTTTTTCATCAGAAAATTGATTTTTTGGAGTGTACCAAAAATGATTCAAAATGTCAATTGGATCGTGCGTCATGTTGAATACCCACTTTTGAAACCCTCAAAGTGACCAGTGCGTCATGTTGAATAACCACTTTTGAAACCCTCAAAGTGACCAAAATTGCCATTTTTACAGAGTTTTGCTTACTCAAAAGCTTCCATTTTGACCAGTTTCAGGCACCTAAATGACTTTAAACACACTTCTTTTAGTTGAAAAAGTCATATTTCACATCCAACAGTCATTTAGAGTCAAAAGATTAAATGGTAACATTTCATCCATATTGACCATTTTGGCAACGTTCGACAGGTCCGGAGTGATCGTTTTTCATCAGAAAATTGATTTTTGGAGTGTACCAAAAATGATTCAAACTGTCAATTGGATCGTGCCTCATGTTGAATAACCACTTTTGAAACACTCACAGTGACCAAAATTGCCATTTTCACAGAGTTTTGCTTACTCAAAAGCTTCCATTTTGACCAATTTCAGGCATCAAAATAACTTTAAACACACTTATTTTAGTTGAAAAAGTCATAATTCACATCCAACAGTCATTTAGAGTCAAAAGATTAAATGGTAAAATTTCATCCATATTGACCATTTTGGCAACGTTCGACCCTTCCGGACTGATCGTTATTCATCAGAAAAATGATTTTTGGAGTGTACCAAAAATGATTCAAGCTGTCAATTGGATCGTACCTCATGTTGAATAACCACTTTTGAAACACTCACAGTGACCAAAATTGCCATTTTCACAGAGTTTTGCTTACTCAAATGCTTCCATTTTGACCAATTTCAGGCACCAAAATAACTTTAAACACAATTATTTTAGTTGAAAAAGTCATAATTCACATCCAACAGTCATTTAGAGTCAAAAGATTAAAAGTTAAAATTTCATCCATTTTGACCATTTTGGGAAAGTTTGACAGGTCCGGAGTCATTGTTTTTCATCCGAAAATTGATTTTTTAGAGTGTACCAAAAATGATTCAAAATGCCAATTGGATCGTGACTCATGTTGAATAACCACTTTTGAAACCCTCACAGTGACCAAAATTACCATTTTTACAGAGCTTTGCTTACTCAAAAGCTTCCATTTTGACCAACTTCAGGCACCGAAATGACTTTAAACACACTTATTTTTGTTGAAAAAGTCATAATTTACATCCAACAGTCATTTAGAGTCAAAAGATTAAAAGTTTAAATTTCATCCATGGTGACCATTGTGGGAAAGTTCGACAGGTCCGGAGTCATCGTTTTTCATCAGAAAATTGATTTTTGGAGTGTACCAAAAAATGATTCAAAATGTCAATGGATCGTGCCTCATGTTGAATAACCACTTTTGAAAGCCTCAAAGTGACCAAAATTGCCATTTATACAGAGTTTTGCTTACTCAAAAGCTTCCATTTTGACCGATTTCAGGCACCGAAATGACTTTAAACACACTTATTTTAGTTGAAAAGGTCATATTTCACATCCAACAGTCATTTAGAGTAAAAAGATTAAATGTTAACATTTCATCCATATTGACCAATTTTGGGAAAGTTCAGACAAGTCATCGTTTTTCATCAGAAAATTGATTTTTTGGAGTGTACCAAAAATGATTCAAAATGTCAATTGGATCGTGCGTCATGTTGAATACCCACTTTTGAAACCCTCAAAGTGACCAGTGCGTCATGTTGAATAACCACTTTTGAAACCCTCAAAGTGACCAAAATTGCCATTTTTACAGAGTTTTGCTTACTCAAAAGCTTCCATTTTGACCAGTTTCAGGCACCGAAATGACTTTAAACACACTTATTTTAGTTGAAAAAGTCATATTTCACATCCAACAGTCATTTAGAGTCAAAAGATTAAATGGTAACATTTCATCCATATTGACCATTTTGGCAACGTTCGACAGGTCCGGAGTGATCGTTTTTCATCAGAAAATTGATTTTTGGAGTGTACCAAAAATGATTCAAACTGTCAATTGGATCGTGCCTCATGTTGAATAACCACTTTTGAAACACTCACAGTGACCAAAATTGCCATTTATACAGAGTTTTGCTTACTCAAAAGCTTCCATTTTGACCAATTTCAGGCACCGAAATGACTTTAAACACACTTATTTTAGTTGAACAAGTCATATTTCACATCCAACAGTCATTTAGAGTCAAAAGATTAAATGTTAAAATTTCATCCATATTGACCATTTTGGGAAAGTTCAACAGGTCCGGAGTCATCGTTTTTCATCAGAAAATTGATTTTTTGGAGTGTACCAAAAATTATTCAAAATGTCAATTGGATCGTGCCTCATGTTGAATAACCACTTTTGAAACCCTCACAGTGACCAAAATTACCATTTTTACAGAGCTTTGCTTACTCAAAAGCTTCCATTTTGACCAATTTCAGGCACCGAAATGGCTTTTAAACACACTATTTTTGTTGAAAAAGTCATAATTTACATCCAACAGTCATTTAGAGTCAAAAGATTAAAAGTTTAAATTTCATCCATGGTGACCATTGTGGGAAAGTTCGACAGGTCCGGAGTCATCGTTTTTCATCAGAAAATTTATTTTTTGGAGTGTACCAAAAATGATTCAAAATGTCAATGGATCGTGCCTCATGTTGAATAACCACTTTTGAAAGCCTCAAAGTGACCAAAAATTGCCATTTATACAGAGTTTTTGCTTACTCAAAAGCTTCCATTTTGACCGATTTCAGGCACCGAAATGACTTTAAACACACTTATTTTAGTTGAAAAGGTCATATTTCACATCCAACAGTCATTTAGAGTAAAAAGATTAAATGTTAACATTTCATCCATATTGACCATTTTGGAAAAGTTCAGACAAGTCATCGTTTTTCATCAGAAAATTGATTTTTTGGAGTGTACCAAAAATGATTCAAAATGTCAATTGGATCGTGCGTCATGTTGAATACCCACTTTTGAAACCCTCAAAGTGACCAGTGCGTCATGTTGAATAACCACTTTTGAAACCCTCAAAGTGACCAAAATGGCCATTTTTACAGATTTTTGCTTACTCAAAAGTTTCCATTTTGACCAGTTTCAGGCACCGAAATGACTTTAAACACACTTATTTTAGTTGAAAAAGTCATATTTCACATCCAACAGTCATTTAGAGTCAAAAGATTAAATGGTAACATTTCATCCATATTGACCATTTTGGCAACGTTCGACAGGTCCGGAGTGATCGTTTTTCATCAGAGAATTGATTTTTGGAGTGTACCAAAAATGATTCAAACTGTCAATTGGATCGTGCCTCATGTTGAATAACCACTTTTGAAACACTCACAGTGACCAAAATTGCCATTTTCACAGAGTTTTGCTTACTCAAAAGCTTCCATTTTGACCAATTTCAGGCATCAAAATGACTTTAAACACACTTATTTATTTGAAAAAGTCATAATTCACATCCAACAGTCATTTAGAGTCAAAAGATTAAATGGTAAAATTTCATCCATATTGACCAATTTGGCAACGTTCGACCCTTCCGGACTGATCGTTATTCATCAGAAAAATGATTTTTGGAGTGTACCAAAAATGATTCAAGCTGTCAATTGGATCGTGCCTCATGTTGAATAACCACTTTTGAAACACTCACAGTGACCAAAATTGCCATTTTCACAGAGTTTTGCTTACTCAAATGCTTCCATTTTGACCAATTTCAGGCACCAAAATGACTTTAAACACAATTATTTTAGTTGAAAAAGTCATAATTCACATCCAACAGTCATTTAGAGTCAAAAGATTAAAAGTTAAAATTTCATCCATTTTGACCATTTTGGGAAAGTTTGACAGGTCCGGAGTCATTGTTTTTCATCCGAAAATTGATTTTTTAGAGTGTACCAAAAATGATTCAAAATGCCAATTGGATCGTGCCTCATGTTGAATAACCACTTTTGAAACCCTCACAGTGACCAAAATGACCATTTTTACAGAGCTTTGCTTACTCAAAAGCTTCCATTTTGACCAATTTCAGGCACCGAAATGACTTTAAACACACTTATTTTTGTTGAAAAAGTCATAATTTACATCCAACAGTCATTTAGAGTCAAAAGATTAAATGTTAACATTTCATCCATATTGACCATTTTGGGAAAGTTCGACAGGTCCGGAGTCGTCGTTTTGCATCAGAAAATTGATTTTTTGGAGTGTACCAAAAATGATTCAAAATGTCAATTGGATCGTGCCTCATGTTGAATAACCACTTTTGAAAGCCTCAAAGTGACCAAAATTGCCATTTATACAGAGTTTTGCTTACTCAAAAGCTTCCATTTTGACCGATTTCAGGCACCGAAATGACTTTAAACACACTTATTTTAGTTGAAAAGGTCATATTTCACATCCAACAGTCATTTAGAGTAAAAAGATTAAATGTTAACATTTCATCCATATTGACCATTTTGGGAAAGTTCAGACAAGTCATCGTTTTTCATCAGAAAATTGATTTTTTGGAGTGTACCAAAAATGATTCAAAATGTCAATTGGATCGTGCGTCATGTTGAATACCCACTTTTGAAACCCTCAAAGTGACCAGTGCGTCATGTTGAATAACCACTTTTGAAACCCTCAAAGTGACCAAAATTGCCATTTTTACAGAGTTTTGCTTACTCAAAAGCTTCCATTTTGACCAGTTTCAGGCACCGAAATGACTTTAAACACACTTCTTTTAGTTGAAAAAGTCATATTTCACATCCAACAGTCATTTAGAGTCAAAAGATTAAATGGTAACATTTCATCCATATTGACCATTTTGGCAACGTTCGACAGGTCCGGAGTGATCGTTTTTCATCAGAAAATTGATTTTTGGAGTGTACCAAAAATGATTCAAACTGTCAATTGGATCGTGCCTCATGTTGAATAACCACTTTTGAAACACTCACAGTGACCAAAATTGCCATTTTCACAGAGTTTTGCTTACTCAAAAGCTTCCATTTTGACCAATTTCAGGCATCAAAATAACTTTAAACACACTTATTTTAGTTGAAAAAGTCATAATTCACATCCAACAGTCATTTAGAGTCAAAAGATTAAATGGTAAAATTTCATCCATATTGACCATTTTGGCAACGTTCGACCCTTCCGGACTGATCGTTATTCATCAGAAAAATGATTTTTGGAGTGTACCAAAAATGATTCAAGCTGTCAATTGGATCGTACCTCATGTTGAATAACCACTTTTGAAACACTCACAGTGACCAAAATTGCCATTTTCACAGAGTTTTGCTTACTCAAATGCTTCCATTTTGACCAATTTCAGGCACCAAAATAACTTTAAACACAATTATTTTAGTTGAAAAAGTCATAATTCACATCCAACAGTCATTTAGAGTCAAAAGATTAAAAGTTAAAATTTCATCCATTTTGACCATTTTGGGAAAGTTTGACAGGTCCGGAGTCATTGTTTTTCATCCGAAAATTGATTTTTTAGAGTGTACCAAAAATGATTCAAAATGCCAATTGGATCGTGACTCATGTTGAATAACCACTTTTGAAACCCTCACAGTGACCAAAATTACCATTTTTACAGAGCTTTGCTTACTCAAAAGCTTCCATTTTGACCAACTTCAGGCACCGAAATGACTTTAAACACACTTATTTTTGTTGAAAAAGTCATAATTTACATCCAACAGTCATTTAGAGTCAAAAGATTAAAAGTTTAAATTTCATCCATGGTGACCATTGTGGGAAAGTTCGACAGGTCCGGAGTCATCGTTTTTCATCAGAAAATTGATTTTTTGGAGTGTACCAAAAATGATTCAAAATGTCAATGGATCGTGCCTCATGTTGAATAACCACTTTTGAAAGCCTCAAAGTGACCAAAATTGCCATTTATACAGAGTTTTGCTTACTCAAAAGCTTCCATTTTGACCGATTTCAGGCACCGAAATGACTTTAAACACACTTATTTTAGTTGAAAAGGTCATATTTCACATCCAACAGTCATTTAGAGTAAAAAGATTAAATGTTAACATTTCATCCATATTGACCATTTTGGGAAAGTTCAGACAAGTCATCGTTTTTCATCAGAAAATTGATTTTTTGGAGTGTACCAAAAATGATTCAAAATGTCAATTGGATCGTGCGTCATGTTGAATACCCACTTTTGAAACCCTCAAAGTGACCAGTGCGTCATGTTGAATAACCACTTTTGAAACCCTCAAAGTGACCAAAATTGCCATTTTTACAGAGTTTTGCTTACTCAAAAGCTTCCATTTTGACCAGTTTCAGGCACCGAAATGACTTTAAACACACTTATTTTAGTTGAAAAAGTCATATTTCACATCCAACAGTCATTTAGAGTCAAAAGATTAAATGGTAACATTTCATCCATATTGACCATTTTGGCAACGTTCGACAGGTCCGGAGTGATCGTTTTTCATCAGAAAATTGATTTTTGGAGTGTACCAAAAATGATTCAAACTGTCAATTGGATCGTGCCTCATGTTGAATAACCACTTTTGAAACACTCACAGTGACCAAAATTGCCATTTATACAGAGTTTTGCTTACTCAAAAGCTTCCATTTTGACCAATTTCAGGCACCGAAATGACTTTAAACACACTTATTTTAGTTGAACAAGTCATATTTCACATCCAACAGTCATTTAGAGTCAAAAGATTAAATGTTAAAATTTCATCCATATTGACCATTTTGGGAAAGTTCAACAGGTCCGGAGTCATCGTTTTTCATCAGAAAATTGATTTTTTGGAGTGTACCAAAAATTATTCAAAATGTCAATTGGATCGTGCCTCATGTTGAATAACCACTTTTGAAACCCTCACAGTGACCAAAATTACCATTTTTACAGAGCTTTGCTTACTCAAAAGCTTCCATTTTGACCAATTTCAGGCACCGAAATGGCTTTAAACACACTTATTTTTGTTGAAAAAGTCATAATTTACATCCAACAGTCATTTAGAGTCAAAAGATTAAAAGTTTAAATTTCATCCATGGTGACCATTGTGGGAAAGTTCGACAGGTCCGGAGTCATCGTTTTTCATCAGAAAATTTATTTTTTGGAGTGTACCAAAAATGATTCAAAATGTCAATGGATCGTGCCTCATGTTGAATAACCACTTTTGAAAGCCTCAAAGTGACCAAAATTGCCATTTATACAGAGTTTTGCTTATTCAAAAGCTTCCATTTTGACCGATTTCAGGCACCGAAATGACTTTAAACACACTTATTTTAGTTGAAAAGGTCATATTTCACATCCAACAGTCATTTAGAGTAAAAAGATTAAATGTTAACATTTCATCCATATTGACCATTTTGGAAAAGTTCAGACAAGTCATCGTTTTTCATCAGAAAATTGATTTTTTGGAGTGTACCAAAAATGATTCAAAATGTCAATTGGATCGTGCGTCATGTTGAATACCCACTTTTGAAACCCTCAAAGTGACCAGTGCGTCATGTTGAATAACCACTTTTGAAACCCTCAAAGTGACCAAAATGGCCATTTTTACAGATTTTTGCTTACTCAAAAGTTTCCATTTTGACCAGTTTCAGGCACCGAAATGACTTTAAACACACTTATTTTAGTTGAAAAAGTCATATTTCACATCCAACAGTCATTTAGAGTCAAAAGATTAAATGGTAACATTTCATCCATATTGACCATTTTGGCAACGTTCGACAGGTCCGGAGTGATCGTTTTTCATCAGAGAATTGATTTTTGGAGTGTACCAAAAATGATTCAAACTGTCAATTGGATCGTGCCTCATGTTGAATAACCACTTTTGAAACACTCACAGTGACCAAAATTGCCATTTTCACAGAGTTTTGCTTACTCAAAAGCTTCCATTTTGACCAATTTCAGGCATCAAAATGACTTTAAACACACTTATTTATTTGAAAAAGTCATAATTCACATCCAACAGTCATTTAGAGTCAAAAGATTAAATGGTAAAATTTCATCCATATTGACCATTTTGGCAACGTTCGACCCTTCCGGACTGATCGTTATTCATCAGAAAAATGATTTTTGGAGTGTACCAAAAATGATTCAAGCTGTCAATTGGATCGTGCCTCATGTTGAATAACCACTTTTGAAACACTCACAGTGACCAAAATTGCCATTTTCACAGAGTTTTGCTTACTCAAATGCTTCCATTTTGACCAATTTCAGGCACCAAAATGACTTTAAACACAATTATTTTAGTTGAAAAAGTCATAATTCACATCCAACAGTCATTTAGAGTCAAAAGATTAAAAGTTAAAATTTCATCCATTTTGACCATTTTGGGAAAGTTTGACAGGTCCGGAGTCATTGTTTTTCATCCGAAAATTGATTTTTTAGAGTGTACCAAAAATGATTCAAAATGCCAATTGGATCGTGCCTCATGTTGAATAACCACTTTTGAAACCCTCACAGTGACCAAAATGACCATTTTTACAGAGCTTTGCTTACTCAAAAGCTTCCATTTTGACCAATTTCAGGCACCGAAATGACTTTAAACACACTTATTTTTGTTGAAAAAGTCATAATTTACATCCAACAGTCATTTAGAGTCAAAAGATTAAATGTTAACATTTCATCCATATTGACCATTTTGGGAAAGTTCGACAGGTCCGGAGTCGTCGTTTTGCATCAGAAAATTGATTTTTTGGAGTGTACCAAAAATGATTCAAAATGTCAATTGGATCGTGCCTCATGTTGAATAACCACTTTTGAAAGCCTCAAAGTGACCAAAATTGCCATTTATACAGAGTTTTGCTTACTCAAAAGCTTCCATTTTGACCGATTTCAGGCACCGAAATGACTTTAAACACACTTATTTTAGTTGAAAAGGTCATATTTCACATCCAACAGTCATTTAGAGTAAAAAGATTAAATGTTAACATTTCATCCATATTGACCATTTTGGGAAAGTTCAGACAAGTCATCGTTTTTCATCAGAAAATTGATTTTTTGGAGTGTACCAAAAATGATTCAAAATGTCAATTGGATCGTGCGTCATGTTGAATACCCACTTTTGAAACCCTCAAAGTGACCAGTGCGTCATGTTGAATAACCACTTTTGAAACCCTCAAAGTGACCAAAATTGCCATTTTTACAGAGTTTTGCTTACTCAAAAGCTTCCATTTTGACCAGTTTCAGGCACCGAAATGACTTTAAACACACTTCTTTTAGTTGAAAAAGTCATATTTCACATCCAACAGTCATTTAGAGTCAAAAGATTAAATGGTAACATTTCATCCATATTGACCATTTTGGCAACGTTCGACAGGTCCGGAGTGATCGTTTTTCATCAGAAAATTGATTTTTGGAGTGTACCAAAAATGATTCAAACTGTCAATTGGATCGTGCCTCATGTTGAATAACCACTTTTGAAACACTCACAGTGACCAAAATTGCCATTTTCACAGAGTTTTGCTTACTCAAAAGCTTCCATTTTGACCAATTTCAGGCATCAAAATAACTTTAAACACACTTATTTTAGTTGAAAAAGTCATAATTCACATCCAACAGTCATTTAGAGTCAAAAGATTAAATGGTAAAATTTCATCCATATTGACCATTTTGGCAACGTTCGACCCTTCCGGACTGATCGTTATTCATCAGAAAAATGATTTTTGGAGTGTACCAAAAATGATTCAAGCTGTCAATTGGATCGTACCTCATGTTGAATAACCACTTTTGAAACACTCACAGTGACCAAAATTGCCATTTTCACAGAGTTTTGCTTACTCAAATGCTTCCATTTTGACCAATTTCAGGCACCAAAATAACTTTAAACACAATTATTTTAGTTGAAAAAGTCATAATTCACATCCAACAGTCATTTAGAGTCAAAAGATTAAAAGTTAAAATTTCATCCATTTTGACCATTTTGGGAAAGTTTGACAGGTCCGGAGTCATTGTTTTTCATCCGAAAATTGATTTTTTAGAGTGTACCAAAAATGATTCAAAATGCCAATTGGATCGTGACTCATGTTGAATAACCACTTTTGAAACCCTCACAGTGACCAAAATTACCATTTTTACAGAGCTTTGCTTACTCAAAAGCTTCCATTTTGACCAACTTCAGGCACCGAAATGACTTTAAACACACTTATTTTTGTTGAAAAAGTCATAATTTACATCCAACAGTCATTTAGAGTCAAAAGATTAAATGTTAACATTTCATCCATATTGACCATTTTGGGAAAGTTCGACAGGTCCGGAGTCATCGTTTTGCATCAGAAAATTGATTTTTTGGAGTGTACCAAAAATGATTCAAAATGTCAATTGGATCCTGCCTCATGTTGAATAACCACTTTTGAAAGCCTCAAAGTGACCAAAAGTGCCATTTATACAGAGTTTTGCTTACTCAAAAGCTTCCATTTTGACCGATTTCAGGCACCGAAATGACTTTAAACACACTTATTTTAGTTGAAAAGGTCATATTTCACATCCAACAGTCATTTAGAGTAAAAAGATTAAATGTTAACATTTCATCCATATTGACCATTTTGGGAAAGTTCAGACAAGTCATCGTTTTTCATCAGAAAATTGATTTTTTGGAGTGTACCAAAAATGATTCAAAATGTCAATTGGATCGTGCGTCATGTTGAATACCCACTTTTGAAACCCTCAAAGTGACCAGTGCGTCATGTTGAATAACCACTTTTGAAACCCTCAAAGTGACCAAAATTGCCATTTTTACAGAGTTTTGCTTACTCAAAAGCTTCCATTTTGACCAGTTTCAGGCACCGAAATGACTTTAAACACACTTATTTTAGTTGAAAAAGTCATATTTCACATCCAACAGTCATTTAGAGTCAAAAGATTAAATGGTAACATTTCATCCATATTGACCATTTTGGCAACGTTCGACAGGTCCGGAGTGATCGTTTTTCATCAGAAAATTGATTTTTGGAGTGTACCAAAAATGATTCAAACTGTCAATTGGATCGTGCCTCATGTTGAATAACCACTTTTGAAACACTCACAGTGACCAAAATTGCCATTTTCACAGAGTTTTGCTTACTCAAAAGCTCCATTTTGACCAATTTCAGGCATCAAAATGACTTTAAACACACTTATTTTAGTTGAAAAAGTCATAATTCACATCCAACAGTCATTTAGAGTCAAAAGATTAAATGGTAAAATTTCATCCATATTGACCATTTTGGCAACGTTCGACCCTTCCAGACTGATCGTTATTCATCAGAAAAATGATTTTTGGAGTGTACCAAAAATGATTCAAGCTGTCAATTTGATCGTGCCTCATGTTGAATAACCACTTTTGAAACACTCACAGTGACCAAAATTGCCATTTTCACAGAGTTTTGCTTACTCAAATGCTTCCATTTTGACCAATTTCAGGCACCAAAATGACTTTAAACACAATTATTTTAGTTGAAAAAGTCATAATTCACATCCAACTGTCATTTAGAGTCAAAAGATTAAAAGTTAAAATTTCATCCATTTTGACCATTTTGGGAAAGTTTGACAGGTCCGGAGTCATTGTTTTTCATCCGAAAATTGATTTTTTAGAGTGTACCAAAAATGATTCAAAATGCCAATTGGATCGTGCCTCATGTTGAATAACCACTTTTGAAACCCTCACAGTGACCAAAATTACCATTTTTACAGAGCTTTGCTTACTCAAAAGCTTCCATTTTGACCAATTTCAGGCATCGAAATGACTTTAAACACACTTATTTTTGTTGAAAAAGTCATAATTTACATCCAACAGTCATTTAGAGTCAAAAGATTAAATGTTAACATTTCATCCATATTGACCATTTTGGGAAAGTTCGACAGGTCCGGAGTCATCGTTTTGCATCAGAAAATTGATTTTTTGGAGTGTACCAAAAATGATTCAAAATGTCAATTGGATCGTGCCTCATGTTGAATAACCACTTTTGAAACCCTCACAGTGACCAAAATTACCATTTTTACAGAGCTTTGCTTACTCAAAAGCTTCCATTTTGACCAATTTCAGGCACCAAAATGACTTTAAACATACTTATTTTTGTTGAAAAAGTCATAATTTACATCCAACAGACATTTTGAGTCAAAAGATTAAAAGTTTAAATTTCATCCATGGTAACCATTGTGGGAAAGTTCGACAGGTCCGGAGTCATCGTTTTTCATCAGAAAATTGATTTTTTGGAGTGTACCAAAAATGATTCAAAATGTCAATTGGATCGTGCCTCATGTTGAATAACCACTTTTGAAACCCTCACAGTGACCAAAATTACCATTTTTACAGAGCTTTGCTTACTCAAAAGCCTCCATTTTGACCAATTTCAGGCGCCAAAATGACTTTAAACACACTTGTTTTAGTTGAACAAGTCATAATTTACATCCAACAGTCATTTAGAGTCAAAAGATTATAAAATGTAATTTCATCCATGGTAACCATTTTGGGAAAGTTCTACAGGTCCGGATTCATCGTTTTTCATCAGAAAATTTATTTTTTGGAGTGTACCAAAAATGATTCAAAATGTCAATTGGATCGTGCCTCATGTTGAATAACCACTTTTGAAACCCTCAAAGTGACCAAAATTGCCATATATACAGAGTTTTGCTTACTCAAAAGCTTCCATTTTGGCCAATTTCAGGCACCGAAATGACTTTAAAAACACTTATTTTTGTTGAAAAAGTCATAATTTACATCCAACAGTCATTTAGAGTCAAAAGATTAAAAGTAAAAATTTCATCCATATTGAGAATTTTGGGAAAGTTCGACAGGTCCGGAGTCATCGTTTTTTCAGATAATTGATTTTTTGGAGTGTACCAAAAATGATTCAAAATGTCAATTGGATCGTGCCTCATGATGAATAACTACTTTTGAAACCCTCACAGTGACCAAAATTGCCATTTTTACAGAGCTTTGCTTAATCAAAAGCTTCCATTTTGACCAATTTCAGGCACCAAAATGACTTTAAACACACTTATTTTAGTTGAAAAAGTCATAATTTACATCCAACAGTCATTTAGAGTCAAAAGATAAAAAAATAAAATTTCATCCATGGTAACCATTTTGGTAAAGTTCGACGGGTCCGGAGTAATCGTTTTTCATCAGAAAATTGATTTTTTGGAGTGTACCAAAAATGATTCAAAATGTCAATTGGATCGTGCCTCATGTTGAATAACCACTTTTGAAACCCTCACAGTGACCAAAATTACCATTTTTACAGAGCTTTGCTTACTCAAAAGCTTCCATTTTGACCAAGTTCAGGCACCGAAATGACTTTAAACACACTTATTTTTGTTGAAAAAGTCATATTTCACATCCAACAGTCATTTAGAGTTAAAAGATTAAAAGTTAAAATTTCATCCATGTTGACCATTTTGGGAAAGTTCGACAGGTCCGGAGTCATCCTTTTTCATCAGAAAATTGATTTTTTGGAGTGTACCAAAAATGATTCAAAATGTCAATTGAATCGTGCCTCATGTTGAATAACCACTTTTGAAAGCCTCAAAGTGACCAAAATTGCCATTTATACAGAGTTTTGCTTACTCAAAAGCTTCCATTTTCACCAATTTCAGGCACCGAAATGACTTTAAACACACTTATTTTAGTTGAAAAAGTCATATTTCACATTCAACAGTCATTTAGAGTCAAAAGATTAAATGTTAAAATTTCATCCATATTGACCATTTTGGGAAAGTTCAGACAAGTCATCATTTTTCATCAGAAAATTGATTTTTTGGAGTGTACCAAAAATGATTCAAAATGTGAATTAGATCGTGCGTCATGTTGAATACCCACTTTTGAAACCCTCAAAGTGACCAGTGCGTCATGTTGAATAACCACTTTTGAAACCCTCAAAGTGACCAAAATTGCCATTTTTACAGAGTTTTGCTTACTCAAAAGCACCGAAATGACTTTAAACACACTTATTTTAGTTGAAAAAGTCATATTTCACATCCAACAGTCATTTAGAGTCAAAAGATTAAATGGTAAAATTTCATCCATATTGACCATTTTGGCAACGTTCGACAGGTCCGGAGTGATCGTTTTTCATCAGAAAATTGATTTTTGGAGTGTACCAAAAATGATTCAAAATGTCAATTGGATCGTGCCTCATGTTGAATAACCACTTTTGAAACCCTCACAGTGACCAAAATTACCATTTTTACAGAGCTTTGCTTACTCAAAAGCTTCCGTTTTGACCAATTTCAGGCACCGAAATGACTTTAAACACACTTATTTTTGTTGAAAAAGTCATAATTTACATCCAACAGTCATTTAGAGTCAAAAGATTAAAATATTAAATTTCATCCATGGTAACCATTTTGGGAAAGTTCGACAGGTCCGGATTCATCGTTTTTCATCAGAAAATTGATTTTTTGGAGTGTACCAAAAATGACTCAAAATGTCAATTGGATCGTGCCTCATGTTGAATAATCACTTTTGAAACCCTCAAAGTGACCAAAATTGCCATTTATACAGAGTTTTGCTTACTCAAAAGCTTCCATTTTGACCAATTTAAGGCACCGAAATGACTTTAAACACACTTATTTTTGTTGAAAAAGTCATAATTTACATCCAACAGTCATTTAGAGTCAAAAGATTAAAAAATTAAATTTCATCCATGGTAACCATTTTGGGAAAGTTCATCAGACAATTGATTTTTTGGAGTGTACCAAAAATGATTCAGAATGTCAATTGGATCGTGCCTCATGTTGAATAACCACTTTTGAAACCCTCAAAGTGACCAAAATTGCCATTTATACAGAGTTTTGCTTACTCAAAAGCTTCAATTTTGACCAATTTCAGGCACCGAAATGACTTTAAACACACTTATTTTAGTTGAAAAAGTCATATTTCACATCCAACAGTCATTTAGAGTCAAAAGATTAAATGTTAACATTTCGTCCATATTGACCATTTTGGGAAAGTTCGACAGGTCCGGAGTCATCGTTTTTCATCAGAAAATTGATTTTTTGGAGTGTACCAAAAATGATTCAAAATGTCAATTGGATCGTGCCTCATGTTGAATAACCACTTTTGAAACCCTAAAGTGACCAAAATTGCCATTTTTACAGAGTTTTGCTTACTCAAAAGCTTCCATTTTGACCAATTTCAGGCACCGAAATGACTTTAAACACACTTATTTTAGTTGAAAAAGTCATATTTCACATCCAACAGTCATTTAGAGTCAAAAGATTAAATGGTAACATTTTATCCATATTGACCATTTTGGCAACGTTCGACAGGTCCGGAGTGATCGTTTTTCATCAGAAAATTGATTTTTGGAGTGTACCAAAAATGATTCAAACTGTCAATTGGATCGTGCCTCATGTTGAATAACCACTTTTGAAACACTCACAGTGACCAAAATTGCCATTTATACAGAGTTTTGCTTACTCAAAAGCTTCCATTTTGACCAATTTAAGGCACCGAAATGACTTTAAACACACTTATTTTAGTTGAAAAAGTCATATTTCACATCCAACAGTCATTTAGAGTCAAAAGATTAAATGTTAAAATTTCATCCATATTGACCATTTTGGGAAAGTTCAGACAAGTCATCGTTTTTCATCAGAAAATACATTTTTTGGAGTGTACCAAAAATGATTCAAAATGTCAATTGGATCGTGCGTCATGTTGAATACCCAGTTTTGAAACCCTCAAAGTGACCAGTGCGTCATGTTGAATAACCACTTTTGAAACCCTCAAAGTGACCAAAATTGCCATTTTTACAGAGTTTTGCTTACTCAAAAGCTTCCATTTTGACCAATTTCAGGCACCGAAATGACTTTAAACACACTTATTTTAGTTGAAAAAGTCATATTTCACATCCAACAGTCATTTAGAGTCAAAAGATTAAATGTTAAAATTTCATCCATATTGACCATTTTGGGAAAGTTCAGACAAGTCATCGTTTTTCATCAGAAAATTAATTTTTTGGAGTGTACCAAAAATGATTCAAAATGTCAATTGGATCGTGCGTCATGTTGAATACCCACTTTTGAAACCCTCAAAGTGACCAGAGCGTCATGTTGAATAACCACTTTTGAAACCCTCAAAGTGACCAAAATTGCCATTTTTACAGAGTTTTGCTTACTCAAAAGCTTCCATTTTGACCAATTTCAGGCACCGAAATGACTTTAAACACACTTATTTTAGTTGAAAAAGTCATATTTCACATCCAACAGTCATTTAGAGTCAAAATATTAAATGGTAAAATTTCATCCATATTGACCATTTTGGCAACGTTCGACAGGTCCGGAGTGATCGTTTTTCATCAGAAAATTGATTTTTGGAGTGTACCAAAAATGATTCAAAATGTCAATTGAATCGTGCCTCATGTTGAATAACCAGTTTTGAAACCCTCACAGTGACCAAAATTACCATTTTTACAGAGCTTTGCTTACTCAAAAGCTTCCATTTTGACCAATTTCAGGCACCGAAATGACTTTAAACACACTTATTTTTGTTGAAAAAGTCATGATTTACATCCAACAGTCATTTAGAGTCAAAAGATTAAAAGTTTAAATTTCATCCATGGTGACCATTTTGGGAAAGTTCGACAGGTCCGGAGTCATCGTTTTTCATCAGAAAATTGATTTTTGGAGTGTACCAAAAATGATTCAAACTGTCAATTGGATCGTGCCTCATGTTGAATAACCACTTTTGAAACACTCACAGTGACCAAAATTGCCATTTATACAGAGTTTTGCTTACTCAAAAGCTTCCATTTTGACCAATTTCAGGCACCGAAATGACTTTAAACACACTTATTTTAGTTGAAAAAGTCATATTTCACATCCAACAGTCATTTAGAGTCAAAAGATTAAATGTTAAAATTTCATCCATATTGACCATTTTGGGAAAGTTCAGACAAGTCATCGTTTTTCATCAGAAAATTAATTTTTTGGAGTGTACCAAAAATGATTCAAAATGTCAATTGGATCGTGCGTCATGTTGAATACCCACTTTTGAAACCCTCAAAGTGACCAGTGCGTCATGTTGAATAACTACCTTTGAAACCCTCAAAGTGACCAAAATTGCCATTTTTACAGAGTTTTGCTTACTCAAAAGCTTCCATTTTGACCAATTTCAGGCACCGAAATGACTTTAAACACACCTATTTTAGTTGAAAAAGTCATATTTCACATCCAACAGTCATTTAGAGTCTAAAGATTAAATGTTAACATTTCATCCATATTGACCATTTTGGGAAAGTTCGACAGGTCCGGAGTCATCGTTTTTCATCAGAAAATTGATTTTTTGGAGTGTACCAAAAATTATTCAAAATGTCAATTGGATCGTGCCTCATGTTGAATAACCACTTTTGAAACCCTCACAGTGACCAAAATTACCATTTTTACAGAGCTTTGCTTACTCAAAAGCTTCCATTTTGACCAATTTCAGGCACCGAAATGACTTTAAACACACTTATTTTTGTTGAAAAAGTCATAATTTACATCCAACAGTCATTTAGAGTCAAAAGATTAAATGTTAACATTTCATCCATATTGACCATTTTGGGAAAGTTCGACAGGTCCGGAGTCATCGTTTTTCATCAGAAAATTGATTTTTTGGAGTGTACCAAAAATTATTCAAAATGTCAATTGGATCGTGCCTCATGTTGAATAACCACTTTTGAAACCCTCACAGTGACCAAAATTACCATTTTTACAGAGCTTTGCTTACTCAAAAGCTTCCATTTTGACCAATTTCAGGCGCCAAAATGACTTTAAACACACTTGTTTTAGTTGAACAAGTCATAATTTACATCCAACAGTCATTTAGAGTCAAAAGATTATAAAATGTAATTTCATCCATGGTAACCATTTTGGGAAAGTTCTACAGGTCCGGATTCATCGTTTTTCATCAGAAAATTTATTTTTTGGAGTGTACCAAAAATGATTCAAAATATCAATTGGATCGTGCCTCATGTTGAATAACCACTTTTGAAACCCTCAAAGTGACCAAAATTGCCATATATACAGAGTTTTGCTTACTCAAAAGCTTCCATTTTGACCAATTTCAGGCACCAAAATGACTTTAAACACAATTATTTTTGTTGAAAAAGTCATAATTCACATCCAACAGTCATTTAGAGTCAAAAGATTAAAAGTTAAAATTTCATCCATTTTGACCATTTTGGGAAAGTTTGACAGGTCCGGAGTCATTGTTTTTCATCCGAAAATTGATTTTTTAGAGTGTACCAAAAATGATTCAAAATGCCAATTGGATCGTGCCTCATGTTGAATAACCACTTTTGAAACCCTCACAGTGACCAAAATTACCATTTTTACAGAGCTTTGCTTACTCAAAAGCTTCCATTTTGACCAATTTCAGGCACCGAAATGACTTTAAACACACTTATTTTTGTTGAAAAAGTCATAATTTACATCCAACAGTCATTTAGAGTCAAAAGATTAAATGTTAACATTTCATCCATATTGACCATTTTGGGAAAGTTCGACAGGTCCGGAGTCATCGTTTTTCATCAGAAAATTGATTTTTTGGAGTGTACCAAAAATTATTCAAAATGTCAATTGGATCGTGCCTCATGTTGAATAACCACTTTTGAAACCCTCAAAGTGACCAAAATTGCCATATATACAGAGTTTTGCTTACTCAAAAGCTTCCATTTTGGCCAATTTCAGGCACCGAAATGACTTTAAAAACACTTATTTTTGTTGAAAAAGTCATAATTTACATCCAACAGTCATTTAGAGTCAAAAGATTAAAAGTAAAAATTTCATCCATATTGAGAATTTTGGGAAAGTTCGACAGGTCCGGAGTCATCGTTTTTTCAGATAATTGATTTTTTGGAGTGTTCCAAAAATGATTCAAAATGTCAATTGGATCGTGCCTCATGATGAATAACTACTTTTGAAACCCTCACAGTGACCAAAATTGCCATTTTTACAGAGCTTTGCTTAATCAAAAGCTTCCATTTTGACCAATTTCAGGCACCGAAATGACTTTAAACACACTTATTTTAGTTGAAAAAGTCATAATTTACATCCAACAGTCATTTAGAGTCAAAAGATAAAAAAATAAAATTTCATCCATGGTAACCATTTTGGTAAAGTTCGACGGGTCCGGAGTAATCGTTTTTCATCAGAAAATTGATTTTTTGGAGTGTACCAAAAATGATTCAAAATGTCAATTGGATCGTGCCTCATGTTGAATAACCACTTTTGAAACCCTCACAGTGACCAAAATTACCATTTTTACAGAGCTTTGCTTACTCAAAAGCTTCCATTTTGACCAATTTCAGGCACCGAAATGACTTTAAACACACTTATTTTTGTTGAAAAAGTCATATTTCACATCCAACAGTCATTTAGAGTCAAAAGATTAAATGTTAAAATTTCATCCATATTGACCATTTTGGGAAAGTTCAGACAAGTCATCGTTTTTCATCAGAAAATTGATTTTTTGGAGTGTACCAAAAATGATTCAAAATGTCAATTAGATCGTGCGTCATGTTGAATACCCACTTTTGAAACCCTCAAAGTGACCAGTGCGTCATGTTGAATAACCACTTTTGAAACCCTCAAAGTGACCAAAATTGCAATTTTTACAGAGTTTTGCTTACTCAAAAGCTTCCATTTTGACCAATTTCAGGCACCGAAATGACTTTAAACACACTTATTTTAGTTGAAAAAGTCATATTTCACATCCAACAGTCATTTAGAGTCAAAAGATTAAATGGTAAAATTTCATCCATATTGACCATTTTGGCAACGTTCGACAGGTCCGGAGTGATCGTTTTTCATCAGAAAATAGATTTTTGGAGTGTACCAAAAATGATTCAAACTGTCAATTGGATCGTGCCTCATGTTGAATAACCACTTTTGAAACACTCACAGTGACCAAAATTGCCATTTTCACAGAGTTTTGCTTACTCAAAAGCTTCCATTTTGACCAATTTCAGGCATCAAAATGACTTTAAACACACTTATTTTAGTTGAAAAAGTCATAATTCACATCCAACAGTCATTTAGAGTCAAAAGATTAAATGGTCAAATTTCATCCATATTGACCATTTTGGGAAAGTTTGACAGGTCCGGAGTCATTGTTTTTTCAGAAAATTGATTTTTTGGAGTGTACCAAAAATGATTCAAAATGTCAATTGGATCGTGCCTCATGTTGAATAACCACTTTTGAAACCCTCACAGTGACCAAAATTACCATTTTTACAGAGCTTTGCTTACTCAAAAGCTTCCGTTTTGACCAATTTCAGGCACCGAAATGACTTTAAACACACTTATTTTTGTTGAAAAAGTCATAATTTACAACCAACAGTCATTTAGAGTCAAAAGATTAAAATATTAAATTTCATCCATGGTAACCATTTTGGGAAAGTTCGACAGGTCCGGATTCATCGTTTTTCATCAGAAAATTGATTTTTTGGAGTGTACCAAAAATGACTCAAAATGTCAATTGGATCGTGCCTCATGTTGAATAACCACTATTGAAACCCTCAAAGTGACCAAAATTGCCATTTATACAGAGTTTTGTTTACTCAAAAGCTTCCATTTTGACCAATTTAAGGCACCGAAATGACTTTAAACACACTTATTTTTGTTGAAAAAGTCATAATTTCACATCCAACAGTCATTTAGAGTCAAAAGATTAAATGGTAAAATTTCATCCATATTGACCATTTTGGCAACGTTCGACAGGTCCGGAGTGATCCTTTTTCATCAGAAAATTGATTTTTTGGAGTGTACCAAAAATGATTCAAAATGTCAATTGAATCGTGCCTCATGTTGAATAACCACTTTTGAAAGCCTCAAAGTGACCAAAATTGTCATTTATACAGAGTTTTGCTTACTCAAAAGCTTCCATTTTCACCAATTTCAGGCACCGAAATGACTTTAAACACACTTATTTTAGTTGAAAAAGTCATATTTCACATTCAACAGTCATTTAGAGTCAAAAGATTAAATGTTAAAATTTCATCCATATTGACCATTTTGGGAAAGTTCAGACAAGTCATCGTTTTTCATCAGAAAATTGATTTTTTGGAGTGTACCAAAAATGATTCAAAATGTCAATTAGATCGTGCGTCATGTTGAATACCCACTTTTGAAACCCTCAAAGTGACCAGTGCGTCATGTTGAATAACCACTTTTGAAACCCTGAAAGTGACCAAAATTGCCATTTTTACTGAGTTTTGCTTACTCAAAAGCTTCCATTTTGACCAATTTCAGGCACCGAAATGACTTTAAACACACTTATTTTAGTTGAAAAAGTCATATTTCACATCCAACAGTCATTTAGAGTCAAAAGATTAAATGGTAAAATTTCATCCATATTGACCATTTTGGCAACGTTCGACAGATCCGGAGTGATCGTTTTTCATCAGAAAATTGATTTTTGGAGTTGACCAAAAATGATTCAAAATGTCAATTGGATCGTGCCTCATGTTGAATAACCACTTTTGAAACCCTCACAGTGACCAAAATTACCATTTTTACAGAGCTTTGCTTACTCAAAAGCTTCCGTTTTGACCAATTTCAGGCACCGAAATGACTTTAAACACACTTATTTTTGTTGAAAAAGTCATAATTTACATCCAACAGTCATTTAGAGTCAAAAGATTAAAATATTAAATTTCATCCATGGTAACCATTTTGGGAAAGTTCGACAGGTCCGGATTCATCATTTTTCATCAGAAAATTGATTTTTTGGAGTGTACCAAAAATGATTCAGAATGTCAATTGGATCGTGCCTCATGTTGAATAACCACTTTTGAAACCCTCAAAGTGACCAAAATTGCCATTTATACAGAGTTTTGCTTACTCAAAAGCTTCAATTTTGACCAATTTCAGGCACCGAAATGACTTTAAACACACTTATTTTAGTTGAAAAAGTCATATTTCACATCCAACAGTCATTTAGAGTCAAAAGATTAAATGTTAACATTTCGTCCATATTGACCATTTTGGGAAAGTTCGACAGGTCCGGAGTCATCGTTTTTTCATCAGAAAATTGATTTTTTGGAGTGTACCAAAAATGATTCAAAATGTCAATTGGATCGTGCCTCATGTTGAATAACCACTTTTGAAACCCTAAAGTGACCAAAATTGCCATTTTTACAGAGTTTTGCTTACTCAAAAGCTTCCATTTTGACCAATTTCAGGCACCGAAATGACTTTAAACACACTTATTTTAGTTGAAAAAGTCATATTTCACATCCAACAGTCATTTAGAGTCAAAAGATTAAATGGTAAAATTTTATCCATATTGACCATTTTGGCAACGTTCGACAGGTCCGGAGTGATCGTTTTTCATCAGAAAATTGATTTTTGGAGTGTACCAAAAATTATTCAAACTGTCAATTGGATCGTGCCTCATGTTGAATAACCACTTTTGAAACACTCACAGTGACCAAAATTGCCATTTATACAGAGTTTTGCTTACTCAAAAGCTTCCATTTTGACCAATTTAAGGCACCGAAATGACTTTAAACACACTTATTTTAGTTGAAAAAGTCATATTTCACATCCAACAGTCATTTAGAGTCAAAAGATTAAATGTTAAAATTTCATCCATATTGACCATTTTGGGAAAGTTCAGACAAGTCATCGTTTTTCATCAGAAAATAAATTTTTTGGAGTGTACCAAAAATGATTCAAAATGTCAATTGGATCGTGCGTCATGTTGAATACCCACTTTTGAAACCCTCAAAGTGACCAGTGCGTCATGTTGAATAACCACTTTTGAAACCCTCAAAGTGACCAAAATTGCCATTTTTACAGAGTTTTGCTTACTCAAAAGCTTCCATTTTGACCAATTTCAGGCACCGAAATGACTTTAAACACACTTATTTTAGTTGAACAAGTCATATTTCACATCCAACAGTCATTTAGAGTCAAAAGATTAAATGTTAAAATTTCATCCATATTGACCATTTTGGGAAAGTTCAGACAAGTCATCGTTTTTCATCAGAAAATTAATTTTTTGGAGTGTACCAAAAATGATTCAAAATGTCAATTGGATCGTGCGTCATGTTGAATACCCACTTTTGAAACCCTCAAAGTGACCAGAGCGTCATGTTGAATAACCACTTTTGAAACCCTCAAAGTGACCAAAATTGCCATTTTTACAGAGTTTTGCTTACTCAAAAGCTTCCATTTTGACCAATTTCAGGCACCGAAATGACTTTAAACACACTTATTTTAGTTGAAAAAGTCATATTTCACATCCAACAGTCATTTAGAGTCAAAAGATTAAATGTTAAAATTTCATCCATATTGACCATTTTGGGAAAGTTCAGACAAGTCATCGTTTTTCATCAGAAAATTAATTTTTTGGAGTGTACCAAAAATGATTCAAAATGTCAATTGGATCGTGCGTCATGTTGAATACCCACTTTTGAAACCCTCAAAGTGACCAGAGCGTCATGTTGAATAACCACTTTTGAAACCCTCAAAGTGACCAAAATTGCCATTTTTACAGAGTTTTGCTTACTCAAAAGCTTCCATTTTGACCAATTTCAGGCACCGAAATGACTTTAAACACACTTATTTTAGTTGAAAAAGTCATATTTCACATCCAACAGTCATTTAGAGTCAAAATATTAAATGGTAAAATTTCATCCATATTGACCATTTTGGCAACGTTCGACAGGTCCGGAGTGATCGTTTTTCATCAGAAAATTGAGTTTTGGAGTGTACCAAAAATGATTCAAAATGTCAATTGGATCGTGCCTCATGTTGAATAACCACTTTTGAAACCCTCACAGTGACCAAAATTACCATTTTTACAGAGCTTTGCTTACTCAAAAGCTTCCATTTTGACCAATTTCAGGCACCGAAATGACTTTAAACACACTTATTTTTGTTGAAAAAGTCATAATTTACATCCAACAGTCATTTAGAGTCAAAAGATTAAATGTTAACATTTCATCCATATTGACCATTTTGGGAAAGTTCGACAGGTCCGGAGTCATCGTTTTTCATCAGAAAATTGATTTTTTGGAGTGTACCAAAAATTATTCAAAATGTCAATTGGATCGTGCCTCATGTTGAATAACCACTTTTGAAACCCTCACAGTGACCAAAATTACCATTTTTACAGAGCTTTGCTTACTCAAAAGCTTCCATTTTGACCAATTTCAGGCGCCAAAATGACTTTAAACACACTTGTTTTAGTTGAACAAGTCATAATTTACATCCAACAGTCATTTAGAGTCAAAAGATTATAAAATGTAATTTCATCCATGGTAACCATTTTGGGAAAGTGCTACAGGTCCGGATTCATCGTTTTTCATCAGAAAATTTATTTTTTGGAGTGTACCAAAAATGATTCAAAATATCAATTGGATCGTGCCTCATGTTGAATAACCACTTTTGAAACCCTCAAAGTGACCAAAATTGCCATATATACAGAGTTTTGCTTACTCAAAAGCTTCCATTTTGACCAATTTCAGGCACCAAAATGACTTTAAACACAATTATTTTTGTTGAAAAAGTCATAATTCACATCCAACAGTCATTTAGAGTCAAAAGATTAAAAGTTAAAATTTCATCCATTTTGACCATTTTGGGAAAGTTTGACAGGTCCGGAGTCATTGTTTTTCATCCGAAAATTGATTTTTTAGAGTGTACCAAAAATGATTCAAAATGCCAATTGGATCGTGCCTCATGTTGAATAACCACTTTTGAAACCCTCACAGTGACCAAAATTACCATTTTTACAGAGCTTTGCTTACTCAAAAGCTTCCATTTTGACCAATTTCAGGCACCGAAATGACTTTAAACACACTTATTTTTGTTGAAAAAGTCATAATTTACATCCAACAGTCATTTAGAGTCAAAAGATTAAATGTTAACATTTCATCCATATTGACCATTTTGGGAAAGTTCGACAGGTCCGGAGTCATCGTTTTTCATCAGAAAATTGATTTTTTGGAGTGTACCAAAAATTATTCAAAATGTCAATTGGATCGTGCCTCATGTTGAATAACCACTTTTGAAACCCTCAAAGTGACCAAAATTGCCATATATACAGAGTTTTGCTTACTCAAAAGCTTCCATTTTGGCCAATTTCAGGCACCGAAATGACTTTAAAAACACTTATTTTTGTTGAAAAAGTCATAATTTACATCCAACAGTCATTTAGAGTCAAAAGATTAAAAGTAAAAATTTCATCCATATTGAGAATTTTGGGAAAGTTCGACAGGTCCGGAGTCATCGTTTTTTCAGATAATTGATTTTTTGGAGTGTTCCAAAAATGATTCAAAATGTCAATTGGATCGTGCCTCATGATGAATAACTACTTTTGAAACCCTCACAGTGACCAAAATTGCCATTTTTACAGAGCTTTGCTTAATCAAAAGCTTCCATTTTGACCAATTTCAGGCACCGAAATGACTTTAAACACACTTATTTTAGTTGAAAAAGTCATAATTTACATCCAACAGTCATTTAGAGTCAAAAGATAAAAAAATAAAATTTCATCCATGGTAACCATTTTGGTAAAGTTCGACGGGTCCGGAGTAATCGTTTTTCATCAGAAAATTGATTTTTTGGAGTGTACCAAAAATGATTCAAAATGTCAATTGGATCGTGCCTCATGTTGAATAACCACTTTTGAAACCCTCACAGTGACCAAAATTACCATTTTTACAGAGCTTTGCTTACTCAAAAGCTTCCATTTTGACCAATTTCAGGCACCGAAATGACTTTAAACACACTTATTTTTGTTGAAAAAGTCATATTTCACATCCAACAGTCATTTAGAGTCAAAAGATTAAATGTTAAAATTTCATCCATATTGACCATTTTGGGAAAGTTCAGACAAGTCATCGTTTTTCATCAGAAAATTGATTTTTTGGAGTGTACCAAAAATGATTCAAAATGTCAATTAGATCGTGCGTCATGTTGAATACCCACTTTTGAAACCCTCAAAGTGACCAGTGCGTCATGTTGAATAACCACTTTTGAAACCCTCAAAGTGACCAAAATTGCAATTTTTACAGAGTTTTGCTTACTCAAAAGCTTCCATTTTGACCAATTTCAGGCACCGAAATGACTTTAAACACACTTATTTTAGTTGAAAAAGTCATATTTCACATCCAACAGTCATTTAGAGTCAAAAGATTAAATGGTAAAATTTCATCCATATTGACCATTTTGGCAACGTTCGACAGGTCCGGAGTGATCGTTTTTCATCAGAAAATAGATTTTTGGAGTGTACCAAAAATGATTCAAACTGTCAATTGGATCGTGCCTCATGTTGAATAACCACTTTTGAAACACTCACAGTGACCAAAATTGCCATTTTCACAGAGTTTTGCTTACTCAAAAGCTTCCATTTTGACCAATTTCAGGCATCAAAATGACTTTAAACACACTTATTTTAGTTGAAAAAGTCATAATTCACATCCAACAGTCATTTAGAGTCAAAAGATTAAATGGTCAAATTTCATCCATATTGACCATTTTGGGAAAGTTTGACAGGTCCGGAGTCATTGTTTTTTCAGAAAATTGATTTTTTGGAGTGTACCAAAAATGATTCAAAATGTCAATTGGATCGTGCCTCATGTTGAATAACCACTTTTGAAACCCTCACAGTGACCAAAATTACCATTTTTACAGAGCTTTGCTTACTCAAAAGCTTCCGTTTTGACCAATTTCAGGCACCGAAATGACTTTAAACACACTTATTTTTGTTGAAAAAGTCATAATTTACAACCAACAGTCATTTAGAGTCAAAAGATTAAAATATTAAATTTCATCCATGGTAACCATTTTGGGAAAGTTCGACAGGTCCGGATTCATCGTTTTTCATCAGAAAATTGATTTTTTGGAGTGTACCAAAAATGACTCAAAATGTCAATTGGATCGTGCCTCATGTTGAATAACCACTATTGAAACCCTCAAAGTGACCAAAATTGCCATTTATACAGAGTTTTGTTTACTCAAAAGCTTCCATTTTGACCAATTTAAGGCACCGAAATGACTTTAAACACACTTATTTTTGTTGAAAAAGTCATAATTTCACATCCAACAGTCATTTAGAGTCAAAAGATTAAATGGTAAAATTTCATCCATATTGACCATTTTGGCAACGTTCGACAGGTCCGGAGTGATCCTTTTTCATCAGAAAATTGATTTTTTGGAGTGTACCAAAAATGATTCAAAATGTCAATTGAATCGTGCCTCATGTTGAATAACCACTTTTGAAAGCCTCAAAGTGACCAAAATTGTCATTTATACAGAGTTTTGCTTACTCAAAAGCTTCCATTTTCACCAATTTCAGGCACCGAAATGACTTTAAACACACTTATTTTAGTTGAAAAAGTCATATTTCACATTCAACAGTCATTTAGAGTCAAAAGATTAAATGTTAAAATTTCATCCATATTGACCATTTTGGGAAAGTTCAGACAAGTCATCGTTTTTCATCAGAAAATTGATTTTTTGGAGTGTACCAAAAATGATTCAAAATGTCAATTAGATCGTGCGTCATGTTGAATACCCACTTTTGAAACCCTCAAAGTGACCAGTGCGTCATGTTGAATAACCACTTTTGAAACCCTGAAAGTGACCAAAATTGCCATTTTTACAGAGTTTTGCTTACTCAAAAGCTTCCATTTTGACCAATTTCAGGCACCGAAATGACTTTAAACACACTTATTTTAGTTGAAAAAGTCATATTTCACATCCAACAGTCATTTAGAGTCAAAAGATTAAATGGTAAAATTTCATCCATATTGACCATTTTGGCAACGTTCGACAGATCCGGAGTGATCGTTTTTCATCAGAAAATTGATTTTTGGAGTTGACCAAAAATGATTCAAAATGTCAATTGGATCGTGCCTCATGTTGAATAACCACTTTTGAAACCCTCACAGTGACCAAAATTACCATTTTTACAGAGCTTTGCTTACTCAAAAGCTTCCGTTTTGACCAATTTCAGGCACCGAAATGACTTTAAACACACTTATTTTTGTTGAAAAAGTCATAATTTACATCCAACAGTCATTTAGAGTCAAAAGATTAAAATATTAAATTTCATCCATGGTAACCATTTTGGGAAAGTTCGACAGGTCCGGATTCATCATTTTTCATCAGAAAATTGATTTTTTGGAGTGTACCAAAAATGATTCAGAATGTCAATTGGATCGTGCCTCATGTTGAATAACCACTTTTGAAACCCTCAAAGTGACCAAAATTGCCATTTATACAGAGTTTTGCTTACTCAAAAGCTTCAATTTTGACCAATTTCAGGCACCGAAATGACTTTAAACACACTTATTTTAGTTGAAAAAGTCATATTTCACATCCAACAGTCATTTAGAGTCAAAAGATTAAATGTTAACATTTCGTCCATATTGACCATTTTGGGAAAGTTCGACAGGTCCGGAGTCATCGTTTTTTCATCAGAAAATTGATTTTTTGGAGTGTACCAAAAATGATTCAAAATGTCAATTGGATCGTGCCTCATGTTGAATAACCACTTTTGAAACCCTAAAGTGACCAAAATTGCCATTTTTACAGAGTTTTGCTTACTCAAAAGCTTCCATTTTGACCAATTTCAGGCACCGAAATGACTTTAAACACACTTATTTTAGTTGAAAAAGTCATATTTCACATCCAACAGTCATTTAGAGTCAAAAGATTAAATGGTAAAATTTTATCCATATTGACCATTTTGGCAACGTTCGACAGGTCCGGAGTGATCGTTTTTCATCAGAAAATTGATTTTTGGAGTGTACCAAAAATTATTCAAACTGTCAATTGGATCGTGCCTCATGTTGAATAACCACTTTTGAAACACTCACAGTGACCAAAATTGCCATTTATACAGAGTTTTGCTTACTCA
Source organism: Lissotriton helveticus (assembly GCF_964261635.1). Lineage (NCBI taxonomy): Eukaryota > Metazoa > Chordata > Amphibia > Caudata > Salamandridae > Lissotriton > Lissotriton helveticus. The sequence goes on from NC_136072.1 coordinate 342,751,652, forward strand.
AAAGCTTCCATTTTGACCAATTTAAGGCACCGAAATGACTTTAAACACACTTATTTTAGTTGAAAAAGTCATATTTCACATCCAACAGTCATTTAGAGTCAAAAGATTAAATGTTAAAATTTCATCCATATTGACCATTTTGGGAAAGTTCAGACAAGTCATCGTTTTTCATCAGAAAATAAATTTTTTGGAGTGTACCAAAAATGATTCAAAATGTCAATTGGATCGTGCGTCATGTTGAATACCCACTTTTGAAACCCTCAAAGTGACCAGTGCGTCATGTTGAATAACCACTTTTGAAACCCTCAAAGTGACCAAAATTGCCATTTTTACAGAGTTTTGCTTACTCAAAAGCTTCCATTTTGACCAATTTCAGGCACCGAAATGACTTTAAACACACTTATTTTAGTTGAACAAGTCATATTTCACATCCAACAGTCATTTAGAGTCAAAAGATTAAATGTTAAAATTTCATCCATATTGACCATTTTGGGAAAGTTCAGACAAGTCATCGTTTTTCATCAGAAAATTAATTTTTTGGAGTGTACCAAAAATGATTCAAAATGTCAATTGGATCGTGCGTCATGTTGAATACCCACTTTTGAAACCCTCAAAGTGACCAGAGCGTCATGTTGAATAACCACTTTTGAAACCCTCAAAGTGACCAAAATTGCCATTTTTACAGAGTTTTGCTTACTCAAAAGCTTCCATTTTGACCAATTTCAGGCACCGAAATGACTTTAAACACACTTATTTTAGTTGAAAAAGTCATATTTCACATCCAACAGTCATTTAGAGTCAAAAGATTAAATGTTAAAATTTCATCCATATTGACCATTTTGGGAAAGTTCAGACAAGTCATCGTTTTTCATCAGAAAATTAATTTTTTGGAGTGTACCAAAAATGATTCAAAATGTCAATTGGATCGTGCGTCATGTTGAATACCCACTTTTGAAACCCTCAAAGTGACCAGAGCGTCATGTTGAATAACCACTTTTGAAACCCTCAAAGTGACCAAAATTGCCATTTTTACAGAGTTTTGCTTACTCAAAAGCTTCCATTTTGACCAATTTCAGGCACCGAAATGACTTTAAACACACTTATTTTAGTTGAAAAAGTCATATTTCACATCCAACAGTCATTTAGAGTCAAAATATTAAATGGTAAAATTTCATCCATATTGACCATTTTGGCAACGTTCGACAGGTCCGGAGTGATCGTTTTTCATCAGAAAATTGAGTTTTGGAGTGTACCAAAAATGATTCAAAATGTCAATTGGATCGTGCCTCATGTTGAATAACCAGTTTTGAAACCCTCACAGTGACCAAAATTACCATTTTTACAGAGCTTTGCTTACTCAAAAGCTTCCATTTTGACCAATTTCAGGCACCGAAATGACTTTAAACACACTTATTTTTGTTGAAAAAGTCATGATTTACATCCAACAGTCATTTAGAGTCAAAAGATTAAAAGTTTAAATTTCATCCATGGTGACCATTTTGGGAAAGTTCGACAGGTCCGGAGTCATCGTTTTTCATCAGAAAATTGATTTTTGGAGTGTACCAAAAATGATTCAAACTGTCAATTGGATCGTGCCTCATGTTGAATAACCACTTTTGAAACACTCACAGTGACCAAAATTGCCATTTATACAGAGTTTTGCTTACTCAAAAGCTTCCATTTTGACCAATTTAGGAACCGAAATGACTTTAAACACACTTATTTTAGTTGAAAAAGTCATATTTCACATCCAACAGTCATTTAGAGTCAAAAGATTAAATGTTAAAATTTCATCCAAATTGACCATTTTGGGAAAGTTCAGACAAGTCATCGTTTTTCATCAGAAAATTAATTTTTTGGAGTGTACCAAAAATGATTCAAAATGTCAATTGGATCGTGCGTCATGTTGAATACCCACTTTTGAAACCCTCAAAGTGACCAGTGCGTCATGTTGAATAACTACCTTTGAAACCCTCAAAGTGACCAAAATTGCCATTTTTACAGAGTTTTGCTTACTCAAAAGCTTCCATTTTGACCAATTTCAGGCACCGAAATGACTTTAAACACACCTATTTTAGTTGAAAAAGTCATATTTCACATCCAACAGTCATTTAGAGTCTAAAGATTAAATGTTAACATTTCGTCCAGATTGACCATTTTGGGAAAGTTCGACAGGTCCGGAGTCATCGTTTTTCATCAGAAAATTGATTTTTTGGAGTGTACCAAAAATTATTGAAAATGTCAATTGGATCGTGCCTCATGTTGAATAACCACTTTTGAAACCCTCAAAGTGACCAAAATTGCCATTTTTACAGAGTTTTGCTTACTCAAAAGCTTCCATTTTGACCAGTTTCAGGCACCGAAATGACTTTAAACACACTTATTTTAGTTGAAAAAGTCATATTTCACATCCAACAGTCATTTAGAGTCAAAAGATTAAATGGTAACATTTCATCCATATTGACCATTTTGGCAACGTTCGACAGGTCCGGAGTGATCGTTTTTCATCAGAAAATTGATTTTTGGAGTGTACCAAAAATGATTCAAACTGTCAATTGGATCATGCCTCATGTGGAATAACCACTTTTGAAACACTCACAGTGACCAAAATTGCCATTTTCACAGAGTTTTGCTTACTCAAAAGCTTCCATTTTGACCAATTTCAGGCATCAAAATGACTTTAAACACACTTATTTTAGTTGAAAAAGTCATAATTCACATCCAACAGTCATTTAGAGTCAAAAGATTAAATGGTAAAATTTCATCCATATTGACCATTTTGGCAACGTTCGACCCTTCCGGACTGATCGTTATTCATCAGAAAAATGATTTTTGGAGTGTACCAAAAATGATTCAAGCTGTCAATTGGATCGTGCCTCATGTTGAATAACCACTTTTGAAACACTCACAGTGACCAAAATTGCCATTTTCACAGAGTTTTGCTTACTCAAAAGCTTCCATTTTGACCAATTTCAGGCACCAAAATGACTTTAAACACAATTATTTTAGTTGAAAAAGTCATAATTCACATCCAACAGTCATTTAGAGTCAAAAGATTAAAAGTTAAAATTTCATCCATTTTGACCATTTTGGGAAAGTTCTACAGGTCCGGATTCATCGTTTTTCATCAGAAAATTTATTTTTTGGAGTGTACCAATGATGATTCAAAATATCAATTGGATCGTGCCTCATGTTGAATAACCACTTTTGAAACCCTCAAAGTGACCAAAATTGCCATATATACAGAGTTTTGCTTACTCAAAAGCTTCCATTTTGGCCAATTTCAGGCACCGAAATGACTTTAAAAACACTTATTTTTGTTGAAAAAGTCATAATTTACATCCAACAGTCATTTAGAGTCAAAAGATTAAAAGTAAAAATTTCATCCATATTGAGAATTTTGGGAAAGTTCGACAGGTCCGGAGTCATCGTTTTTTCAGATAATTGATTTTTTGGAGTGTACCAAAAATGATTCAAAATGTCAATTGGATCGTGCCTCATGATGAATAACTACTTTTGAAACCCTCACAGTGACCAAAATTGCCATTTTTACAGAGCTTTGCTTAATCAAAAGCTTCCATTTTGACCAATTTCAGGCACCGAAATGACTTTAAACACACTTATTTTAGTTGAAAAAGTCATAATTTACATCCAACAGTCATTTAGAGTCAAAAGATAAAAAAATAAAATTTCATCCATGGTAACCATTTTGGTAAAGTTCGACGGGTCCGGAGTAATCGTTTTTCATCAGAAAATTGATTTTTTGGAGTGTACCAAAAATGATTCAAAATGTCAATTGGATCGTGCCTCATGTTGAATAACCACTTTTGAAACCCTCACAGTGACCAAAATTACCATTTTTACAGAGCTTTGCTTACTCAAAAGCTTCCATTTTGACCAATTTCAGGCACCGAAATGACTTTAAACACACTTATTTTTGTTGAAAAAGTCATATTTCACATCCAACAGTCATTTAGAGTCAAAAGATTAAAAGTTAAAATTTCATCCATGTTGACCATTTTGGGAAAGTTCGACAGGTCCGGAGTCATCCTTTTTCATCAGAAAATTGATTTTTTGGAGTGTACCAAAAATGATTCAAAATGTCAATTGAATCGTGCTTCATGTTGAATAACCACTTTTGAAACCCTCACAGTGACCAAAATTACCATTTTTACAGAGCTTTGCTTACTCAAAAGCTTCCATTTTGACCAATTTCAGGCACCGAAATGACGTTAAACACACTTATTTTTGTTGAAAAATTCATAATTTACATCCAACAGTCATTTAGAGTCAAAAGATTAAAAGTTTAAATTTCATCCATGGTGACCATTGTGGGAAAGTTCGACAGGTCCGGAGTCATCGTTTTTCATCAGAAAATTGATTTTTTGGAGTGTACCAAAAATGATTCAAAATGTCAATGGATCGTGCCTCATGTTGAATAACCACTTTTGAAAGCCTCAAAGTGACCAAAATTGCCATTTATACAGAGTTTTGCTTACTCAAAAGCTTCCATTTTCACCAATTTCAGGCACCGAAATGACTTTAAACACACTTATTTTAGTTGAAAAAGTCATATTTCACATCCAACAGTCATTTAGAGTCAAAAGATTAAATGTTAAAATTTCATCCAAATTGACCATTTTGGGAAAGTTCAGACAAGTCATCGTTTTTCATCAGAAAATTGATTTTTTGGAGTTTACCAAAAATGATTCAAAATGTCAATTAGATCGTGCGTCATGTTGAATACCCACTTTTGAAACCCTCAAAGTGACCAGTGCGTCATGTTGAATAACTACCTTTGAAACCCTCAAAGTGACCAAAATTGCCATTTTTACAGAGTTTTGCTTACTCAAAAGCTTCCATTTTGACCAATTTCAGGCACCGAAATGACTTTAAACACACATATTTTAGTTGAAAAAGTCATATTTCACATCCAACAGTCATTTAGAGTCTAAAGATTAAATGTTAACATTTCGTCCAGATTGACCATTTTGGGAAAGTTCGACAGGTCCGGAGTCATCGTTTTTCATCAGAAAATTGATTTTTTGGAGTGTACCAAAAATTATTGAAAATGTCAATTGGATCGTGCCTCATGTTGAATAACCACTTTTGAAACCCTCAAAGTGACCAAAATTGCCATTTTTACAGAGTTTTGCTTACTCAAAAGCTTCCATTTTGACCAGTTTCAGGCACCGAAATGACTTTAAACACACTTATTTTAGTTGAAAAAGTCATATTTCACATCCAACAGTCATTTAGAGTCAAAAGATTAAATGGTAACATTTCATCCATATTGACCATTTTGGCAACGTTCGACAGGTCCGGAGTGATCGTTTTTCATCAGAAAATAGATTTTTGGAGTGTACCAAAAATGATTCAAACTGTCAATTGGATCATGCCTCATGTGGAATAACCACTTTTGAAACACTCACAGTGACCAAAATTGCCATTTTCACAGAGTTTTGCTTACTCAAAAGCTTCCATTTTGACCAATTTCAGGCATCAAAATGACTTTAAACACACTTATTTTAGTTGAAAAAGTCATAATTCACATCCAACAGTCATTTAGAGTCAAAAGATTAAATGGTAAAATTTCATCCATATTGACCATTTTGGCAACGTTCGACCCTTCCGGACTGATCGTTATTCATCAGAAAAATGATTTTTGGAGTGTACCAAAAATGATTCAAGCTGTCAATTGGATCGTGCCTCATGTTGAATAACCACTTTTGAAACACTCACAGTGACCAAAATTGCCATTTTCACAGAGTTTTGCTTACTCAAAAGCTTCCATTTTGACCAATTTCAGGCACCAAAATGACTTTAAACACAATTATTTTAGTTGAAAAAGTCATAATTCACATCCAACAGTCATTTAGAGTCAAAAGATTAAAAGTTAAAATTTCATCCATTTTGACCATTTTGGGAAAGTTTGACAGGTCCGGAGTCATTGTTTTTCATCCGAAAATTGATTTTTTAGAGTGTACCAAAAATGATTCAAAATGCCAATTGGATCGTGCCTCATGTTGAATAACCACTTTTGAAACCCTCACAGTGACCAAAATTACCATTTTTACAGAGCTTTGCTTACTCAAAAGCTTCCATTTTGACCAATTTCAGGCACCGAAATGACTTTAAACACACTTATTTTTGTTGAAAAAGTCATAATTTACATCCAACAGTCATTTAGAGTCAAAAGATTAAATGTTAACATTTCATCCATATTGACCATTTTGGGAAAGTTCGACAGGTCCGGAGTCATCGTTTTTCATCAGAAAATTGATTTTTTGGAGTGTACCAAAAATTATTCAAAATGTCAATTGGATCGTGCCTCATGTTGAATAACCACTTTTGAAACCCTCACAGTGACCAAAATTACCATTTTTACAGAGCTTTGCTTACTCAAAAGCTTCCATTTTGACCAATTTCAGGCGCCAAAATGACTTTAAACACACTTGTTTTAGTTGAACAAGTCATAATTTACATCCAACAGTCATTTAGAGTCAAAAGATTATAAAATGTAATTTCATCCATGGTAACCATTTTGGGAAAGTTCTACAGGTCCGGATTCATCGTTTTTCATCAGAAAATTTATTTTTTGGAGTGTACCAAAAATGATTCAAAATATCAATTGGATCGTGCCTCATGTTGAATAACCACTTTTGAAACCCTCAAAGTGACCAAAATTGCCATATATACAGAGTTTTGCTTACTCAAAAGCTTCCATTTTGGCCAATTTCAGGCACCGAAATGACTTTAAAAACACTTATTTTTGTTGAAAAAGTCATAATTTACATCCAACAGTCATTTAGAGTCAAAAGATTAAAAGTAAAAATTTCATCCATATTGAGAATTTTGGGAAACTTCGACAGGTCCGGAGTCATCGTTTTTTCAGATAATTGATTTTTTGGAGTGTACCAAAAATGATTCAAAATGTCAATTGGATCGTGCCTCATGATGAATAACTACTTTTGAAACCCTCACAGTGACCAAAATTGCCATTTTTACAGAGCTTTGCTTAATCAAAAGCTTCCATTTTGACCAATTTCAGGCACGGAAATGACTTTAAACACACTTATTTTAGTTGAAAAAGTCATAATTTACATCCAACAGTCATTTAGAGTCAAAAGATAAAAAAATAAAATTTCATCCATGGTAACCATTTTGGTAAAGTTCGACGGGTCCGGAGTAATCGTTTTTCATCAGAAAATTGATTTTTTGGAGTGTACCAAAAATGATTCAAAATGTCAATTGGATCGTGCCTCATGTTGAATAACCACTTTTGAAACCCTCACAGTGACCAAAATTACCATTTTTACAGAGCTTTGCTTACTCAAAAGCTTCCATTTTGACCAATTTCAGGCACCGAAATGACTTTAAACACACTTATTTTTGTTGAAAAAGTCATATTTCACATCCAACAGTCATTTAGAGTCAAAAGATTAAAAGTTAAAATTTCATCCATGTTGACCATTTTGGGAAAGTTCGACAGGTCCGGAGTCATCCTTTTTCATCAGAAAATTGATTTTTTGGAGTGTACCAAAAATGATTCAAAATGTCAATTGAATCGTGCTTCATGTTGAATAACCACTTTTGAAACCCTCACAGTGACCAAAATTACCATTTTTACAGAGCTTTGCTTACTCAAAAGCTTCCATTTTGACCAATTTCAGGCACCGAAATGACTTTAAACACACTTATTTTAGTTGAAAAAGTCATATTTCACATTCAACAGTCATTTAGAGTCAAAAGATTAAATGTTAAAATTTCATCCATATTGACCATTTTGGGAAAGTTCAGACAAGTCATCGTTTTTCATCAGAAAATTGATTTTTTGGAGTGTACCAAAAATGATTCAAAATGTCAATTAGATCGTGCGTCATGTTGAATACCCACTTTTGAAACCCTCAAAGTGACCAGTGCGTCATGTTGAATAACCACTTTTGAAACCCTCAAAGTGACCAAAATTGCCATTTTTACAGAGTTTTGCTTACTCAAAAGCTTCCATTTTGACCAATTTCAGGCACCGAAATGACTTTAAACACACTTATTTTAGTTGAAAAAGTCATATTTCACATCCAACAGTCATTTAGAGTCAAAAGATTAAATGGTAAAATTTCATCCATATTGACCATTTTGGCAACGTTCGACAGGTCCGGAGTGATCGTTTTTCATCAGAAAATTGATTTTTGGAGTGTACCAAAAATGATTCAAACTGTCAATTGGATCGTGCCTCATGTTGAATAACCACTTTTGAAACACTCACAGTGACCAAAATTGCCATTTTCACAGAGTTTTGCTTACTCAAAAGCTTCCATTTTGACCAATTTCAGGCATCAAAATGACTTTAAACACACTTATTTTAGTTGAAAAAGTCATAATTCACATCCAACAGTCATTTAGAGTCAAAAGATTAAATGGTCAAATTTCATCCATATTGACCATTTTGGGAAAGTTTGACAGGTCCGGAGTCATTGTTTTTTCAGAAAATTGATTTTTTGGAGTGTACCAAAAATGATTCAAAATGTCAATTGGATCGTGCCTCATGTTGAATAACCACTTTTGAAACCCTCACAGTGACCAAAATTACCATTTTTACAGAGCTTTGCTTACTCAAAAGCTTCCGTTTTGACCAATTTCAGGCACCGAAATGACTTTAAACACACTTATTTTTGTTGAAAAAGTCATAATTTACAACCAACAGTCATTTAGAGTCAAAAGGTTTAAAATATTAAATTTCATCCATGGTAACCATTTTGGGAAAGTTCGACAGGTCCGGATTCATCGTTTTTCATCAGAAAATTGATTTTTTGGAGTGTACCAAAAATGACTCAAAATGTCAATTGGATCGTGCCTCATGTTGAATAACCACTTTTGAAACCCTCAAAGTGACCAAAATTGCCATTTATACAGAGTTTTGCTTACTCAAAAGCTTCCATTTTGACCAATTTAAGGCACCGAAATGACTTTAAACACACTTATTTTTGTTGAAAAAGTCATAATTTCACATCCAACAGTCATTTAGAGTCAAAAGATTAAATGGTAAAATTTCATCCATATTGACCATTTTGGCAACGTTCGACAGGTCCGGAGTGATCGTTTTTCATCAGAAAATTGATTTTTGGAGTGTACCAAAAATGATTCAAACTGTCAATTGGATCGTGCCTCATGTTGAATAACCACTTTTGAAACACTCACAGTACCAAAATTGCCATTTATACAGAGTTTTGCTTACTCAAAAGCTTCCATTTTGACCAATTTAAGGCACCGAAATGACTTTAAACACACTTATTTTAGTTGAAAAAGTCATATTTCACATCCAACAGTCATTTAGAGTCAAAAGATTAAATGTTAAAATTTCATCCATATTGACCATTTTGGGAAAGTTCAGACAAGTCATCGTTTTTCATCAGAAAATAAATTTTTTGGAGTGTACCAAAAAGTGATTCAAAATGTCAATTGGATCGTGCGTCATGTTGAATACCCACTTTTGAAACCCTCAAAGTGACCAGAGCGTCATGTTGAATAACCACTTTTGAAACCCTCAAAGTGACAAAAATTGCCATTTTTACAGAGTTTTGCTTACTCAAAAGCTTCCATTTTTACCAATTTCAGGCACCGAAATGACTTTAAACACACTTATTTTAGTTGAAAAAGTCATATTTCACATCCAACAGTCATTTAGAGTCAAAATATTAAATGGTAACATTTCATCCATATTGACCATTTTGGCAACGTTCGACAGGTCCGGAGTGATCGTTTTTCATCAGAAAATTGAGTTTTGGAGTGTACCAAAAATGATTCAAAATGTCAATTGGATCGTGCCTCATGTTGAATAACCAGTTTTGAAACCCTCACAGTGACCAAAATTACCATTTTTACAGAGCTTTGCTTACTCAAAAGCTTCCATTTTGACCAATTTCAGGCACCGAAATGACTTTAAACACACTTATTTTTGTTGAAAAAGTCATGATTTACATCCAACAGTCATTTAGAGTCAAAAGATTAAAAGTTTAAATTTCATCCATGGTGACCATTTTGGGAAAGTTCGACAGGTCCGGAGTCATCGTTTTTCATCAGAAAATTGATTTTTGGAGTGTACCAAAAATGATTCAAACTGTCAATTGGATCGTGCCTCATGTTGAATAACCACTTTTGAAACACTCACAGTGACCAAAATTGCCATTTATACAGAGTTTTGCTTACTCAAAAGCTTCCATTTTGACCAATTTAGGAACCGAAATGACTTTAAACACACTTATTTTAGTTGAAAAAGTCATATTTCACATCCAACAGTCATTTAGAGTCAAAAGATTAAATGTTAAAATTTCATCCAAATTGACCATTTTGGGAAAGTTCAGACAAGTCATCGTTTTTCATCAGAAAATTAATTTTTTGGAGTGTACCAAAAATGATTCAAAATGTCAATTGGATCGTGCGTCATGTTGAATACCCACTTTTGAAACCCTCAAAGTGACCAGTGCGTCATGTTGAATAACTACCTTTGAAACCCTCAAAGTGACCAAAATTGCCATTTTTACAGAGTTTTGCTTACTCAAAAGCTTCCATTTTGACCAATTTCAGGCACCGAAATGACTTTAAACACACCTATTTTAGTTGAAAAAGTCATATTTCACATCCAACAGTCATTTAGAGTCTAAAGATTAAATGTTAACATTTCGTCCATATTGACCATTTTGGGAAAGTTCGACAGGTCCGGAGTCATCGTTTTTCATCAGAAAATTGATTTTTTGGAGTGTACCAAAAATTATTGAAAATGTCAATTGGATCGTGCCTCATGTTGAATAACCACTTTTGAAACCCTCACAGTGACCAAAATTACCATTTTTACAGAGCTTTGCTTACTCAAAAGCTTCCATTTTGACCAATTTCAGGCACCGAAATGACTTTAAACACACTTATTTTTGTTGAAAAAGTCACGATTTACATCCAACAGTCATTTAGAGTCAAAAGATAAAAAGTTTAAATTTCATCCATGGTGACCATTTTGGGAAAGTTCGACAGGTCCGGAGTCATCGTTTTTCATCAGAAAATTGATTTTTTGGAGTGTACCAAAAATGATTCAAAATGTCAATTGGATCGTGCCTCATGTTGAATAACCACTTTTGAAACCCTCACAGTGACCAAAATTACCATTTTTACAGAGCTTTGCTTACTCAAAAGCTTCCATTCTGACCAATTTCAGGCACCGAAATGACTTTAAACACACTTATTTTTGTTGAAAAAGTCATGATTTACATCCAACAGTCATTTAGAGTCAAAAGATTAAAAGTTTAAATTTCATCCATGGTGACCATTTTGGGAAAGTTCGACAGGTCCGGAGTCATCGTTTTTCATCAGAAAATTGATTTTTTGGAGTGTACCAAAAATGATTCAAAATGCCAATTGGATCGTGCCTCATGTTGAATAACCACTTTTGAAACCCTCACAGTGACCAAAATTACCATTTTTACAGAGCTTTGCTTACTCAAAAGCTTCCATTTTGACCAATTTCAGGCACCGAAATGACTTTAAACACACTTATTTTTGTTGAAAAAGTCATAATTTACATCCAACAGTCATTTAGAGTCAAAAGATTAAATGTTAACATTTCATCCATATTGACCATTTTGGGAAAGTTCGACAGGTCCGGAGTCATCGTTTTTCATCAGAAAATTGATTTTTTGGAGTGTACCAAAAATTATTCAAAATGTCAATTGGATCGTGCCTCATGTTGAATAACCACTTTTGAAACCCTCACAGTGACCAAAATTACCATTTTTACAGAGCTTTGCTTACTCAAAAGCTTCCATTTTGACCAATTTCAGGCGCCAAAATGACTTTAAACACACTTGTTTTAGTTGAACAAGTCATAATTTACATCCAACAGTCATTTAGAGTCAAAAGATTATAAAATGTAATTTCATCCATGGTAACCATTTTGGGAAAGTTCTACAGGTCCGGATTCATCGTTTTTCATCAGAAAATTTATTTTTTGGAGTGTACCAAAAATGATTCAAAATGTCAATTGGATCGTGCCTCATGTTGAATAACCACTTTTGAAACCCTCAAAGTGACCAAAATTGCCATATATACAGAGTTTTGCTTACTCAAAAGCTTCCATTTTGGCCAATTTCAGGCACCGAAATGACTTTAAAAACACTTATTTTTGTTGAAAAAGTCATAATTTACATCCAACAGTCATTTAGAGTCAAAAGATTAAAAGTAAAAATTTCATCCATATTGAGAATTTTGGGAAAGTTCGACAGGTCCGGAGTCATCGTTTTTTCAGATAATTGATTTTTTGGAGTGTACCAAAAATGATTCAAAATGTCAATTGGATCGTGCCTCATGATGAATAACTACTTTTGAAACCCTCACAGTGACCAAAATTGCCATTTTTACAGAGCTTTGCTTAATCAAAAGCTTCCATTTTGACCAATTTCAGGCACCGAAATGACTTTAAACACACTTATTTTAGTTGAAAAAGTCATAATTTACATCCAACAGTCATTTAGAGTCAAAAGATAAAAAAATAAAATTTCATCCATGGTAACCATTTTGGTAAAGTTCGACGGGTCCGGAGTAATCGTTTTTCATCAGAAAATTGATTTTTTGGAGTGTACCAAAAATCATTCAAAATGTCAATTGGATCGTGCCTCATGTTGAATAACCACTTTTGAAACCCTCACAGTGACCAAAATTACCATTTTTACAGAGCTTTGCTTACTCAAAAGCTTCCATTTTGACCAATTTCAGGCACCGAAATGACTTTAAACACACTTATTTTTGTTGAAAAAGTCATATTTCACATCCAACAGTCATTTAGAGTCAAAAGATTAAAAGTTAAAATTTCATCCATGTTGACCATTGTGGGAAAGTTCGACAGGTCCGGAGTCATCGTTTTTCATCAGAAAATTGATTTTTTGGAGTGTACCAAAAATGATTCAAAATGTCAATGGATCGTGCCTCATGTTGAATAACCACTTTTGAAAGCCTCAAAGTGACCAAAATTGCCATTTATACAGAGTTTTGCTTACTCAAAAGCTTCCATTTTCACCAATTTCAGGCACCGAAATGACTTTAAACACACTTATTTTAGTTGAAAAAGTCATATTTCACATTCAACAGTCATTTAGAGTCAAAAGATTAAATGTTAAAATTTCATCCATATTGACCATTTTGGGAAAGTTCAGACAAGTCATCGTTTTTCATCAGAAAATTGATTTTTTGGAGTGTACCAAAAATGATTCAAAATGTCAATTAGATCGTGCGTCATGTTGAATACCCACTTTTGAAACCCTCAAAGTGACCAGTGCGTCATGTTGAATAACCACTTTTGAAACCCTCAAAGTGACCAAAATTGCCATTTTTACAGAGTTTTGCTTACTCAAAAGCTTCCATTTTGACCAATTTCAGGCACCGAAATGACTTTAAACACACTTATTTTAGTTGAAAAAGTCATATTTCACATCCAACAGTCATTTAGAGTCAAAAGATTAAATGGTAAAATTTCATCCATATTGACCATTTTGGCAACGTTCGACAGGTCCGGAGTGATCGTTTTTCATCAGAAAATTGATTTTTGGAGTGTACCAAAAATGATTCAAACTGTCAATTGGATCGTGCCTCATGTTGAATAACCACTTTTGAAACACTCACAGTTACCAAAATTGCCATTTTCACAGAGTTTTGCTTACTCAAAAGCTTCCATTTTGACCAATTTCAGGCATCAAAATGACTTTAAACACACTTATTTTAGTTGAAAAAGTCATAATTCACATCCAACAGTCATTTAGAGTCAAAAGATTAAATGGTCAAATTTCATCCATATTGACCATTTTGGGAAAGTTTGACAGGTCCGGAGTCATTGTTTTTTCAGAAAATTGATTTTTTGGAGTGTACCAAAAATGATTCAAAATGTCAATTGGATCGTGCCTCATGTTGAATAACCACTTTTGAAACCCTCACAGTGACCAAAATTACCATTTTTACAGAGCTTTGCTTACTCAAAAGCTTCAGTTTTGACCAATTTCAGGCACCGAAATGACTTTAAACACACTTATTTTTGTTGAAAAAGTCATAATTTACATCCAACAGTCATTTAGAGTCAAAAGATTAAAATATTAAATTTCATCCATGGTAACCATTTTGGGAAAGTTCGACAGGTCCGGATTCATCGTTTTTCATCAGAAAATTGATTTTTTGGAGTGTACCAAAAATGACTCAAAATGTCAATTGGATCGTGCCTCATGTTGAATAACCACTTTTGAAACCCTCAAAGTGACCAAAATTGCCATTTATACAGAGTTTTGCTTACTCAAAAGCTTCCATTTTGACCAATTTAAGGCACCGAAATGACTTTAAACACACTTATTTTTGTTGAAAAAGTCATAATTTCACATCCAACAGTCATTTAGAGTCAAAAGATTAAATGGTAAAATTTCATCCATATTGACCATTTTGGCAACGTTCGACAGGTCCAGAGTGATCGTTTTTCATCAGAAAATTGATTTTTGGAGTGTACCAAAAATGATTCAAACTGTCAATTGGATCGTGCCTCATGTTGAATAACCACTTTTGAAACACTCACAGTGACCAAAATTGCCATTTATACAGAGTTTTGCTTACTCAAAAGCTTCCATTTTGACCAATTTAAGGCACCGAAATGACTTTAAACACACTTATTTTAGTTGAAAAAGTCATATTTCACATCCAACAGTCATTTAGAGTCAAAAGATTGAATGTTAAAATTTCATCCATATTGACCATTTTGGGAAGTTCAGACAAGTCATCGTTTTTCATCAGAAAATAAATTTTTGGGAGTGTACCAAAAATGATTCAAAATGTCAATTGGATCATGCGTCATGTTGAATACCCACTTTTGAAACCCTCAAAGTGACCAGTGCGTCATGTTGAATAACCACTTTTGAAACCCTCAAAGTGACCAAAATTGCCATTTTTACAGAGTTTTGCTTACTCAAAAGCTTCCATTTTGACCAATTTCAGGCACCGAAATGACTTTAAACACACTTATTTTAGTTGAAAAAGTCATATTTCACATCCAACAGTCATTTAGAGTCAAAAGATTAAATGTTAAAATTTCATCCATATTGACCATTTTGGCAACGTTCGACAGGTCCGGAGTGATCGTTTTTCATCAGAAAATTGAGTTTTGGAGTGTACCAAAAATGATTCAAAATGTCAATTGGATCGTGCCTCATGTTGAATAACCAGTTTTGAAACCCTCACAGTGACCAAAATTACCATTTTTACAGAGCTTTGCTTACTCAAAAGCTTCCATTTTGACCAATTTCAGGCACCGAAATGACTTTAAACACACTTATTTTTGTTGAAAAAGTCATGATTTACATCCAACAGTCATTTAGAGTCAAAAGATTAAAAGTTTAAATTTCATCCATGGTGACCATTTTGGGAAAGTTCGACAGGTCCGGAGTCATCGTTTTTCATCAGAAAATTGATTTTTGGAGTGTACCAAAAATGATTCAAACTGTCAATTGGATCGTGCCTCATGTTGAATAACCACTTTTGAAACACTCACAGTGACCAAAATTGCCATTTATACAGAGTTTTGCTTACTCAAAAGCTTCCATTTTGACCAATTTAAGGCACCGAAATGACTTTAAACACACTTATTTTAGTTGAAAAAGTCATATTTCACATCCAACAGTCATTTAGAGTCAAAAGATTAAATGTTAAAATTTCATCCATATTGACCATTTTGGGAAAGTTCAGACAAGTCATCGTTTTTCATCAGAAAATTATTTTTTTGGAGTGTACCAAAAATGATTCAAAATGTCAATTGGATCGTGCGTCATGTTGAATACCCACTTTTGAAACCCTCAAAGTGACCAGTGCGTCATGTTGAATAACTACCTTTGAAACCCTCAAAGTGACCAAAATTGCCATTTTTACAGAGTTTTGCTTACTCAAAAGCTTCCATTTTGACCAATTTCAGGCACCGAAATGACTTTAAACACACCTATTTTAGTTGAAAAAGTCATATTTCACATCCAACAGTCATTTAGAGTCTAAAGATTAAATGTTAACATTTCGTCCATATTGACCATTTTGGGAAAGTTCGACAGGTCCGGAGTCATCGTTTTTCATCAGAAAATTGATTTTTTGGAGTGTACCAAAAATTATTGAAAATGTCAATTGGATCGTGCCTCATGTTGAATAACCACTTTTGAAACCCTCACAGTGACCAAAATTACCATTTTTACAGAGCTTTGCTTACTCAAAAGCTTCCATTTTGACCAATTTCAGGCACCGAAATGACTTTAAACACACTTATTTTTGTTGAAAAAGTCATGATTTACATCCAACAGTCATTTAGAGTCAAAAGATAAAAAGTTTAAATTTCATCCATGGTGACCATTTTGGGAAAGTTCGACAGGTCCGGAGTCATCGTTTTTCATCAGAAAATTGATTTTTTGGAGTGTACCAAAAATGATTCAAAATGTCAATTGGATCGTGCCTCATGTTGAATAACCACTTTTGAAACCCTCACAGTGACCAAAATTACCATTTTTACAGAGCTTTGCTTACTCAAAAGCTTCCATTCTGACCAATTTCAGGCACCGAAATGACTTTAAACACACTTATTTTTGTTGAAAAAGTCATGATTTACATCCAACAGTCATTTAGAGTCAAAAGATTAAAAGTTAAAATTTCATCCATGGTGACCATTTTGGGAAAGTTCGACAGGTCCGGAGTCATCGTTTTTCATCAGAAAATTGATTTTTTGGAGTGTACCAAAAATGATTCAAAATGTCAATGGATCGTGCCTCATGTTGAATAACCACATTTGAAAACCTCAAAGTGACCAAAATTGCCATTTATACAGAGTTTTGCTTACTCAAAAGCTTCCATTTTGACCAATTTAAGGCACCGAAATGACTTTAAACACACTTATTTTAGTTGAAAAAGTCATATTTCACATCCAACAGTCATTTAGAGTCAAAAGATTAAATGGTAAAATTTCATCCATATTGACCATTTTGGCAACGTTCGACAGGTCCGGAGTGATCGTTTTTCATCAGAAAATTGATTTTTGGAGTGTACCAAAAATGATTCAAACTGTCAATTGGATCGTGCCTCACGTTGAATAACCACTTTTGAAACACTCACAGTGACCAAAATTGCCATTTATACAGAGTTTTGCTTACTCAAAATCTTCCATTTTGACCAATTTAAGGCACCGAAATGACTTTAAACACACTTATTTTAGTTGAAAAAGTCATATTTCACATCCAACAGTCATTTAGAGTCAAAAGATTAAATGTTAAAATTTCATCCATATTGACCATTTTGGGAAAGTTCAGACAAGTCATCGTTTTTCATCAGAAAATTAATTTTTTGGAGTGTACCAAAAATGATTCAAAATGTCAATTGAATCGTGCGTCATGTTGAATACCCACTTTTGAAACCCTCAAAGTGACCAGTGCGTCATGTTGAATAACCACTTTTGAAACCCTCAAAGTTACCAAAATTGCCATTTTTACAGAGTTTTGCTTACTCAAAAGCTTCCATTTTGACCAATTTCAGGCACCGAAATGACTTTAAACACACTTATTTTAGTTGAAAAAGTCATATTTCACATCCAACAGTCATTTAGAGTCAAAAGATTAAATGGTAAAATTTCATCCATATTGACCATTTTGGCAACGTTCGACAGGTCCGGAGTGATCGTTTTTCATCAGAAAATTGATTTTTGGAGTGTACCAAAAATGATTCAAACTGTCAATTGGATCATGCCTCATGTTGAATAACCACTTTTGAAACACTCACAGTGACAAAAATTGCCATTTATACAGAGTTTTGCCTACTCAAAAGCTTCCATTTTGACCAATTTAAGGCACCAAAATGACTTTAAACACACTTATTTTAGTTGAAAAAGTCATATTTCACATCCAACAGTCATTTAGAGTCAAAAGATTAAATGTTAAAATTTCATCCATATTGACAATTTTGGGAAAGTTCAGACAAGTCATCGTTTTTCATCAGAAAATTAATTTTTTGGAGTGTACCAAAAATGATTCAAAATGTCAATTGGATCGTGCGTCATGTTGAATACCCACTTTTGAAACCCTCAAAGTGACCAGTGCGTCATGTTGAATAACCACTTTTGAAACCCTCACAGTGACCAAAATTACCATTTTTACAGAGCTTTGCTTACTCAAAAGCTTCCATTCTGACCAATTTCAGGCACCGAAATGACTTTAAACACACTTATTTTAGTTGAAAAAGTCATATTTCACATCCAACAGTCATTTAGAGTCAAAAGATTAAATGTTAACATTTCGTCCATATTGACCATTTTGGGAAAGTTCGACAGGTCCGGAGTCATCGTTTTTCATCAGAAAATTTATTTTTTGGAGTGTACCAAAAATGATTCAAAATGTCAATTGGATCGTGCCTCATGTTGAATAACCACTTTTGAAACCCTCACAGAGACCAAAATCACCATTTTTACAGAGCTTTGCTTACTCAAAAGCTTCCATTCTGACAAATTTCAGGCACCGAAATGACTTTAAACACACTTATTTTAGTTGAAAAAGACATATTTCACATCCAACAGTCATTTTGAGTCAAAAGATTAAATGTTAACATTTCGTCCATATTGACCATTTTGGGAAAGTTCGACAGGTCCGGAGTCATCGTTTTTCATCAGAAAATTGATTTTTTGGAGTGTACCAAAAATGATTCAAAATGTCAATGGATCGTGCCTCATGTTGAATAACCACATTTGAAAACCTCAAAGTGACCAAAATTGCCATTTATACAGAGTTTTGCTTACTCAAAAGCTTCCATTTTGACCAATTTAAGGCACCGAAATGACTTTAAACACACTTATTTTAGTTGAAAAAGTCATATTTCACATCCAACAGTCATTTAGAGTCAAAAGATTATATGGTAAAATTTCATCCATATTGACCATTTTGGCAACGTTCGACAGGTCCGGAGTGATCGTTTTTCATCAGAAAATTGATTTTTGGAGTGTACCAAAAATGATTCAAACTGTCAATTGGATCGTGCCTCATGTTGAATAACCACTTTTGAAACACTCACAGTGACAAAAATTGCCATTTATACAGAGTTTTGCTTACTCAAAAGCTTCCATTTTGACCAATTTAAGGCACCGAAATTACTTTAAACACACTTATTTTAGTTGAAAAAGTCATATTTCACATCCAACAGTCATTTAGAGTCAAAAGATTAAGGGGTCGATTAGGATCGCGGACGGACTTGAGTCCGTCCGCGACCCCTGAGGAGGAGGGAACGTCCGCATGGGCTGCGGCGTTCCCTCCGATCTGATTAGGATGTGACCACCAGGGTGGCGGTCACATCCCCTATCTCTAACATTACGGCGGGTGCAGCTTCAAGGTGCACCAGCCCCAATGTAAAAAATGCATGCACAGCATTTGCGTGCACAAAGCGGCAGGCACCGCGCGGTGCCTGCTGCATTGTGCACGCAAATGCAGGGGGGTACCATAGGTACCCCCCATGTGCACCCACCACCACCCCTTCGTCCAGGGGGCCCGCAACGGGCCCCCGAAGTGAAGGTCCGTATGCTTTTCCATGGCGGCAATGCCGCCGTGGAAAAGCATATTTACACACACATCATAATATGGCGGACGGTGTCTCATAGACACCGCCTGCCATGTTATAGCTTTTCCGCCGTGGTCGGAAGCCGACTGCGGCGGAAAAGCGGCGGACGGAATTCCAGACCCACCAGCCATCCTAATTTGGCGGTGGGTCATTGGAGTCTCCGCCGCGGTTTTTCCGCATCCTCCAGGCCGGCGGACACTTCCGCCGGCCCGGAGGATGCGGAAAAACCGCCATCCTAATCGGCCCCTTAATGTTAAAATTTCATCCATATTGACCATTTTGGGAAAGTTCAGACAAGTCATCGTTTTTCATCAGAAAATTAATTTTTTGGAGTGTACCAAAAATGATTCAAAATGTCAATTGGATCGTGCGTCATGTTGAATACCCACTTTTGAAACCCTCAAAGTGACCAGTGCGTCATGTTGAATAACCACTTTTGAAACCCTCCCACTGTCCAAAATTACCATTTTTACAGAGCTTTGCTTATTCAAAAGCTTCCATTTTGACCAATTTCAGGCACCGAAATGACTTTAAACACACTTATTTTTTTTGAAAACGTCATCATTTACATCCAACAGTCATTTAGAGTCAAAAGATTAAAAGTTTAAATGTCAGCCATATTGACCATTTTGGGAAAGTTCAACAGGTCCGGAGTCATCGTTTTTCATCAGAAAATTGATTTTTTGGAGTGTACCAAAAATGATTCAAAATGTCAATTGGATCGTGCCTCATGTTGAATAACCACTTTTGAAACCCTCAGAGTGACCAAAATTACCATTTTTACAGAGCTTTGCTTACTCAAAAGCTTCCATTTTGACCAATTTCAGGCACCGAAATGACTTTAAACACACTTATTTTTGTTGAAAAAGTCATGATTTACATCCAACAGTCATTTAGAGTCAAAAGATTAAAAGTTTAAATTTCATCCATGGTGACCATTTTGGGAAAGTTCGACAGGTCCGGAGTCATCGTTTTTCATCAGAAAATTGATTTTTTGGAGTGTACCAAAAATGATTCAAAATGTCAATGGATCGTGCCTCATGTTGAATAACCACTTTTGAAAACCTCAAAGTGACCAAAATTGCCATTTATACAGAGTTTTGCTTACTCAAAAGCTTCCATTTTGACCAATTTAAGGCACCGAAATGACTTTAAACACACTTATTTTAGTTGAAAAAGTCATATTTCACATCCAACAGTCATTTAGAGTCAAAAGATTAAATGTTAAAATTTCATCCACATTGACCATTTTGGGAAAGTTCAGACAAGTCATCGTTTTTCATCAGAAAATTAATTTTTTGGAGTGTACCAAAAATGATTCAAAATGTCAATTGGATCTTGCGTCATGTTGAATACCCACTTTTGAAACCCTCAAAGTGACCAATGCGTCATGTTGAATAACCACTTTTGAAACCCTCAAAGTGACCAAAATTTCCATTTTTACAGAGTTTTGCTTACTCAAAAGCTTCCATTTTGACCAATTTCAGGCACCGAAATGACTTTAAACACACTTATTTTAGTTGAAAAAGTCATATTTCACATCCAACAGTCATTTAGAGTCAAAAGATTAAATGGTAAAATTTCATCCATATTGACCATTTTGGCAACGTTCGACAGGTCCGGAGTGATCGTTTTTCATCAGAAAATTGATTTTTGGAGTGTACCAAAAATGATTCAAACTGTCAATTGGATCGTGCCTCATGTTGAATAACCACTTTTGAAACACTCACAGTGACCAAAATTGCGATTTATACAGAGTTTTGCTTACTCAAAAGCTTCCATTTTGACCAATTTAAGGCACCGAAATGACTTTAAACACACTTATTTTAGTTGAAAAAGTCATATTTCACATCCAACAGTCATTTAGAGTCAAAAGATTAAATGTTAAAATTTCATCCATATTGACCATTTTGGGAAAGTTCAGACAAGTCATCGTTTTTCATCAGAAAATTAATTTTTTGGAGTGTACCAAAAATGATTCAAAATGTCAATTGGATCGTGCGTCATGTTGAATACCCACTTTTGAAACCCTCAAAGTGACCAGTGCGTCATGTTGAATAACCACTTTTGAAACCCTCAAAGTGACCAAAATGGCCATTTTTACAGAGTTTTGCTTACTCAAAAGCTTCCATTTTTACCAATTTCAGGCACCGAAATGACTTTAAACACACTTATTTTAGTTGAAAAAGTCATATTTCACATCCAACAGTCATTTAGAGTCAAAAGATTAAATGGTAAAATTTCATCCATATTGACCATTTTGGCAACGTTCGACAGGTCCGGAGTGATCGTTTTTCATCAGAAAATTGATTTTTGGAGTGTACCAAAAATGATTCAAACTGTCAATTGGATCGTGCCTCATGTTGAATAACCACTTTTGAAACACTCACAGTGACCAAAATTGCCATTTATACAGAGTTTTGCTTACTCAAAAGCTTCCATTTTGACCAATTTAAGGCACCGAAATGACTTTAAACACACTTATTTTAGTTGAAAAAGTCATATTTAACATCCAACAGTCGATTAGAGTCAAAAGATTAAATGTTAATATTTCATCCATATTGACCATTTTGGGAAAGTTCAGACAAGTCATCGTTTTTCATCAGAAAATTAATTTTTTGGAGTGTACCAAAAATGATTCAAAATGTCAATTGGATCGTGCGTCATGTTGAATACCCACTTTTGAAACCCTCAAAGTGACCAGTGCGTCATGTTGAATAACCACTATTGAAACCCTCAAAGTGACCAAAATTGCCATTTTTACAGAGTTTTGCTTACTCAAAAGCTTCCATTTTGACCAATTTCAGGCACCGAAATGACTTTAAACACACTTATTTTAGTTGAAAAAGTCATATTTCACATCCAACAGTCATTTAGAGTCAAAAGATTAAATGGTAAAATGTCATCCATATTGACCATTTTGGCAACAGTCGACAGGTCCGGAGTGATCGTTTTTCATCAGAAAATTGATTTTTGGAGTGTACCAAAAATGATTCAAACTGTCAATTGGATCGTGCCTCATGTTGAATAACCACTTTTGAAACACTCACAGTGACCAAAATTGCCATTTATACAGAGTTTTGCATACTCAAAAGCTTCCATTTTGACCAATTTAAGGCACCAAAATGACTTTAAACACACTTATTTTAGTTGAAAAAGTCATATTTCACATCCAACAGTCATTTAGAGTCAAAAGATTAAATGTTAAAATTTCATCCATATTGACCATTTTGGGAAAGTTCAGACAAGTCATCGTTTTTCATCAGAAAATTAATTTTTTGGAGTGTACCAAAAATGATTCAAAATGTCAATTGGATCGTGCGTCATGTTGAATACCCACTTTTGAAACCCTCAAAGTGACCAGTGCGTCATGTTGAATAACCACTTTTGAAACCCTCAAAGTGACCAAAATTGCCATTTTTACAGAGTTTTGCTTACTCAAAAGCTTCCATTTTGACCAATTTCAGGCACCGAAATGACTTTAAACACACTTATTTTAGTTGAAAAAGTCATATTTCACATCCAACAGTCATTTAGAGTCAAAAGATTAAATGGTAAAATTTCATCCATATTGACCATTTTGGCAACGTTCGACAGGTCCGGAGTGATCGTTTTTCATCAGAAAATTGATTTTTGGAGTGTACCAAAAATGATTCAAACTGTCAATTGGATCGTGCCTCATGTTGAATAACCACTTTTGAAACACTCACAGTGACCAAAATTGCCATTTATACAGAGTTTTGCTTACTCAAAAGCTTCCATTTTGACCAATTTCAGGCACCGAAATGACTTTAAACACACTTATTTTAGATGAACAAGTCATATTTCACATCCAACAGTCATTTAGAGTCAAAAGATTAAATGTTAAAATTTCATCCATATTGACCATTTTGGGAAAGTTCAACAGGTCCGGAGTCATCGTTTTTCATCAGAAAATTGATTTTTTGGAGTGTACCAAAAATGATTCAAAATGTCAATTGGATCGTGCCTCATGTTGAATAACCACTTTTGAAACCCTCACAGTGACCACAATTACCATTTTTACAGAGCTTTGCTTACTCAAAAGCTTCCATTTTGACCAATTTCAGGCACCGAAATGACTTTAAACACACTTATTTTAGTTGAAAAAGTCATATTTCACACCCAACAGTCATTTAGAGTCAAAAGATTAAATGGTAAAATTTCATCCATATTGACCATTTTGGCAACGTTCGACAGGTCCGGAGTGATCGTTTTTCATCAGAAAATTGATTTTTGGAGTGTACCAAAAATGATTCAAACTGTCAATTGGATCGTGCCTCATGTTGAATAACCACTTTTGAAACACTCACAGTGACCAAAATTGCCATTTATACAGAGTTTTGCTTACTCAAAAGCTTCCATTTTGACCAATTTAAGGCACCGAAATGACTTTAAACACACTTATTTTAGTTGAAAAAGTCATATTTCACATCCAACAGTCATTTAGAGTCAAAAG
This sequence comes from Lissotriton helveticus, assembly GCF_964261635.1. Lineage (NCBI taxonomy): Eukaryota > Metazoa > Chordata > Amphibia > Caudata > Salamandridae > Lissotriton > Lissotriton helveticus. Next base: position 342,775,764 of record NC_136072.1, read on the forward strand.
ATTAAATGTTAAAATTTCATCCATATTGACCATTTTGGGAAAGTTCAGACAAGTCATCGTTTTTCATCAGAAAATTAATTTTTTGGAGTGTACCAAAAATGATTCAAAATGTCAATTGGATCGTGCGTCACGTTGAATACCCACTTTTGAAACCCTCAAAGTGACCAGTGCGTCATGTTGAATAACCACTTTTGAAACCCTCCCACTGTCCAAAATTACCATTTTTACAGAGCTTTGCTTATTCAAAAGCTTCCATTTTGACCAATTTCAGGCATCGAAATGACATTAAACACACTTATTTTTTTTGAAAACGTCATAATTTACATCCAACAGTCATTTAGAGTCAAAAGATTAAAAGTTTAAATGTCAGCCATATTGACCATTTTGGGAAAGTTCAACAGGTCCGGAGTCATCGTTTTTCATCAGAAAATTGATTTTTTGGAGTGTACCAAAAATGATTCAAAATGTCAATTGGATCGTGCCTCATGTTGAATAACCACTTTTGAAACCCTCACAGTGACCAAAATTACCATTTTTACAAAGCTTTGCTTACTCAAAAGCTTCCATTTTGACCAATTTCAGGCACCGAAATGACTTTAAACACACTTATTTTTGTTGAAAAAGTCATGATTTACATCCAACAGTCATTTAGAGTCAAAAGATTAAAAGTTTAAATTTCATCCATGGTGACCATTTTGGGAAAGTTCGACAGGTCCGGAGTCATCGTTTTTCATCAGAAAATTGATTTTTTGGAGTGTACCAAAAATGATTCAAAATGTCAATGGATCGTGCCTCATGTTGAATAACCACTTTTGAAAACCTCAAAGTGACCAAAATTGCCATTTATACAGAGTTTTGCTTACTCAAAAGCTTCCATTTTGACCAATTTAAGGCACCGAAATGACTTTAAACACACTTATTTTAGTTGAAAAAGTCATATTTCACATCCAACAGTCATTTAGAGTCAAAAGATTAAATGTTAAAATTTCATCCATATTGACCATTTTGGGAAAGTTCAGACAAGTCATCGTTTTTCATCAGAAAATTAATTTTTTGGAGTGTACAAAAAATGATTCAAAATGTCAATTGGATCGTGCGTCATGTTGAATACCCACTTTTGAAACCCTCAAAGTGACCAATGCGTCATGTTGAATAACCACTTTTGAAACCCTCAAAGTGACCAAAATTGCCATTTTTACAGAGTTTTGCTTACTCAAAAGCTTCCATTTTGACCAATTTCAGGCACCGAAATGACTTTAGACACACTTATTTTAGTTGAAAAAGTCATATTTCACATCCAACAGTCATTTAGAGTCAAAAGATTAAATGGTAAAATTTCATCCATATTGACCATTTTGGCAACGTTCGACAGGTCCGGAGTGATCGTTTTTCAGCAGAAAATTGATTTTTGGAGTGTACCAAAAATGATTCAAACTGTCAATTGGATCGTGCCTCATGTTGAATAACCACTTTTGAAACACTCACAGTGACCAAAATTGCGATTTATACAGAGTTTTGCTTACTCAAAAGCTTCCATTTTGACCAATTTAAGGCACCGAAATGACTTTAAACACACTTATTTTAGTTGAAAAAGTCATATTTCACATCCAACAGTCATTTAGAGTCAAAAGATTAAATGTTAAAATGTCATCCATATTGACCATTTTGGGAAAGTTCAGACAAGTCATCGTTTTTCATCAGAAAATTAATTTTTTGGAGTGTACCAAAAATGATTCAAAATGTCAATTGGATCGTGCGTCATGTTGAATACCCACTTTTGAAACCCTCAAAGTGACCAGTGCATCATGTTGAATAACCACTTTTGAAACCCTCAAAGTGACCAAAATTGCCATTTTTACAGAGTTTTGCTTACTCAAAAGCTTCCATTTTGACCAATTTCAGGCACCGACATGACTTTAAACACACTTATTTTAGTTGAAAAAGTCATATTTCACATCCAACAGTCATTTAGAGTCAAAAGATTAAATGGTAAAATTTCATCCATATTGACCATTTTGGCAACGTTCGACAGGTCCGGAGTGATCGTTTTTCATCAGAAAATTGATTTTTGGAGTGTACCAAAAATGATTCAAACTGTCAATTGGATCGTGCCTCATGTTGAATAACCACTTTTGAAACACTCAAAGTGACCAGTGCGTCATGTTGAATAACCACTTTTGAAACCCTCAAAGTGACCAAAATTGCCATTTTTACAGAGTTTTGCTTACTCAAAAGCTTCCATTTTGACCAATTTCAGGCACCGAAATGACTTTAAACACACTTATTTTAGTTGAAAAAGTCATATTTCACATCCAACAGTCATTTAGAGTCAAAAGATTAAATGGTAAAATTTCATCCATATTGACCATTTTGGCAACGTTCGACAGGTCCGGAGTGATCGTTTTTCATCAGAAAATTGATTTTTGGAGTGTACCAAAAATGATTCAAACTGTCAATTGGATCGTGCCTCATGTTGAATAACCACTTTTGAAACACTCACAGTGACCAAAATTGCCATTTATACAGAGTTTTGCTTACTCAAAAGCTTCCATTTTGACCAATTTAAGGCACCGAAATGACTTTAAACACACTTATTTTAGTTGAAAAAGTCATATTTCACATCCAACAGTCATTTAGAGTCAAAAGATTAAATGTTAAAATTTCATCCATATTGACCATTTTGGGAAAGTTCAGACAAGTCATCGTTTTTCATCAGAAAATTAATTTTTTGGAGTGCACCAAAAATGATTCAAAATGTCAATTGGATCGTGCGTCATGTTGAATACCCACTTTTGAAACCCTCAAAGTGACCAGTGCGTCATGTTGAATAACCACTTTTGAAGCCCTCAAAGTGACCAAAATTGCCATTTTTACAGAGTTTTGCTTACTCAAAAGCTTCCATTTTGACCAATTTCAGGAACCGAAATGACTTTAAACACACTTATTTTAGTTGAAAAAGTCATATTTTACATCCAACAGTCATTTAGAGTCAAAAGATTAAATGGTAAAATTTCATCCATATTGACCATTTTGGCAACAGTCGACAGGTCCGGAGTGATCGTTTTTCATCAGAAAATTGATTTTTGGAGTGTACCAAAAATGATTCAAACTGTCAATTGGATCGTGCCTCATGTTGAATAACCACTTTTGAAACACTCACAGTGACCAAAATTGCCATTTATACAGAGTTTTGCTTACTCAAAAGCTTCCATTTTGACCAATTTAAGGCACCGAAATGACTTTAAACACACTTATTTTAGTTGAAAAAGTCATATTTCACATCCAACAGTCATTTAGAGTCAAAAGATTAAATGTTAAAATTTCATCCATATTGACCATTTTGGGAAAGTTCTGACAAGTCATCGTTTTTCATCAGAAAATTAATTTTTTGGAGTGTACCAAAAATGATTCAAAATGTCAATTGGATCGTGCGTCATGTTGAATACCCACTTTTGAAACCCTCAAAGTGACCAGTGCGTCATGTTGAATAACCACTTTTGAAACCCTCAAAGTGACCAAAATTGCCATTTTTACAGAGTTTTGCTTACTCAAAAGCTTCCATTTTGACCAATTTCAGGCACCGAAAAGACTTTAAACACACTTATTTTAGTTGAAAAAGTCATATTTCACATCCAAAGAGTCATTTAGAGTCAAAAGATTAAATGGTAAAATTTCATCCATATTGACCATTTTGGCAACGTTCGACAGGTCCGGAGTGATCATTTTTCATCAGAAAATTGATTTTTGGAGTGTACCAAAAATGATTCAAACTGTCAATTGGATCGTGCCTCATGTTGAATAACCACTTTTGAAACACTCACAGTGACCAAAATTGCCATTTATACATAGTTTTGCTTACTCAAAAGCTTCCATTTTGACCAATTTCAGGCACCGAAATGACTTTAAACACACTTATTTTAGATGAACAAGTCATATTTCACATCCAACAGTCATTTAGAGTCAAAAGATTAAATGGTAAAATTTCATCCATATTGACCATTTTGGCAACGTTCGACAGGTCCGGAGTGATCGTTTTTCATCAGAAAATTGATTTTTGGAGTGTACCAAAAATGATTCAAACTGTCAATTGGATCGTGCCTCATGTTGAATAACCACTTTTGAAACACTCACAGTGACCAAAATTGCCATTTATACAGAGTTTTGCTTACTCAAAAGCTTCCATTTTGACCAATTTAAGGCACCGAAATGACTTTAAACACACTTATTTTAGTTGAAAAAGTCATATTTCACATCCAACAGTCGATTAGAGTCAAAAGATTAAATGTTAATATTTCATCCATATTGACCATTTTGGGAAAGTTCAGACAAGTCATCGTTTTTCATCAGAAAATTAATTTTTTGGAGTGTACCAAAAATGATTCAAAATGTCAATTGGATCGTGCGTCATGTTGAATACCCACTTTTGAAACCCTCAAAGTGACCAGTGCGTCATGTTGAATAACCACTATTGAAACCCTCAAAGTGACCAAAATTGCCATTTTTACAGAGTTTTGCTTACTCAAAAGCTTCCATTTTGACCAATTTCAGGCACCGAAATGACTTTAAACACACTTATTTTAGTTGAAAAAGTCATATTTCACATCCAACAGTCATTTAGAGTCAAAAGATTAAATGGTAAAATGTCATCCATATTGACCATTTTGGCAACAGTCGACAGGTCCGGAAAGATAGTTTTTCATCAGAAAATTGATTTTTGGAGTGTACCAAAAATGATTCAAACTGTCAATTGGATCGTGCCTCATGTTGAATAACCACTTTTGAAAACCTCAAAGTGACCAAAATTGCCATTTATACAGAGTTTTGCTTACTCAAAAGCTTCCATTTTGACCAATTTAAGGCACCGAAATGACTTTAAACACACTTATTTTAGTTGAAAAAGTCATATTTCACATCCAACAGTCATTTAGAGTCAAAAGATTAAATGTTAAAATTTCATCCATATTGACCATTTTGGGAAAGTTCAGACAAGTCATCGTTTTTCATCAGAAAATTAATTTTTTGGAGTGTACAAAAAATGATTCAAAATGTCAATTGGATCGTGCGTCATGTTGAATACCCACTTTTGAAACCCTCAAAGTGACCAATGCGTCATGTTGAATAACCACTTTTGAAACCCTCAAAGTGACCAAAATTGCCATTTTTACAGAGTTTTGCTTACTCAAAAGCTTCCATTTTGACCAATTTCAGGCACCGAAATGACTTTAGACACACTTATTTTAGTTGAAAAAGTCATATTTCACATCCAACAGTCATTTAGAGTCAAAAGATTAAATGGTAAAATTTCATCCATATTGACCATTTTGGCAACGTTCGACAGGTCCGGAGTGATCGTTTTTCAGCAGAAAATTGATTTTTGGAGTGTACCAAAAATGATTCAAACTGTCAATTGGATCGTGCCTCATGTTGAATAACCACTTTTGAAACACTCACAGTGACCAAAATTGCGATTTATACAGAGTTTTGCTTACTCAAAAGCTTCCATTTTGACCAATTTAAGGCACCGAAATGACTTTAAACACACTTATTTTAGTTGAAAAAGTCATATTTCACATCCAACAGTCATTTAGAGTCAAAAGATTAAATGTTAAAATGTCATCCATATTGACCATTTTGGGAAAGTTCAGACAAGTCATCGTTTTTCATCAGAAAATTAATTTTTTGGAGTGTACCAAAAATGATTCAAAATGTCAATTGGATCGTGCGTCATGTTGAATACCCACTTTTGAAACCCTCAAAGTGACCAGTGCATCATGTTGAATAACCACTTTTGAAACCCTCAAAGTGACCAAAATTGCCATTTTTACAGAGTTTTGCTTACTCAAAAGCTTCCATTTTGACCAATTTCAGGCACCGACATGACTTTAAACACACTTATTTTAGTTGAAAAAGTCATATTTCACATCCAACAGTCATTTAGAGTCAAAAGATTAAATGGTAAAATTTCATCCATATTGACCATTTTGGCAACGTTCGACAGGTCCGGAGTGATCGTTTTTCATCAGAAAATTGATTTTTGGAGTGTACCAAAAATGATTCAAACTGTCAATTGGATCGTGCCTCATGTTGAATAACCACTTTTGAAACACTCAAAGTGACCAGTGCGTCATGTTGAATAACCACTTTTGAAACCCTCAAAGTGACCAAAATTGCCATTTTTACAGAGTTTTGCTTACTCAAAAGCTTCCATTTTGACCAATTTCAGGCACCGAAATGACTTTAAACACACTTATTTTAGTTGAAAAAGTCATATTTCACATCCAACAGTCATTTAGAGTCAAAAGATTAAATGGTAAAATTTCATCCATATTGACCATTTTGGCAACGTTCGACAGGTCCGGAGTGATCGTTTTTCATCAGAAAATTGATTTTTGGAGTGTACCAAAAATGATTCAAACTGTCAATTGGATCGTGCCTCATGTTGAATAACCACTTTTGAAACACTCACAGTGACCAAAATTGCCATTTATACAGAGTTTTGCTTACTCAAAAGCTTCCATTTTGACCAATTTAAGGCACCGAAATGACTTTAAACACACTTATTTTAGTTGAAAAAGTCATATTTCACATCCAACAGTCATTTAGAGTCAAAAGATTAAATGTTAAAATTTCATCCATATTGACCATTTTGGGAAAGTTCAGACAAGTCATCGTTTTTCATCAGAAAATTAATTTTTTGGAGTGCACCAAAAATGATTCAAAATGTCAATTGGATCGTGCGTCATGTTGAATACCCACTTTTGAAACCCTCAAAGTGACCAGTGCGTCATGTTGAATAACCACTTTTGAAGCCCTCAAAGTGACCAAAATTGCCATTTTTACAGAGTTTTGCTTACTCAAAAGCTTCCATTTTGACCAATTTCAGGAACCGAAATGACTTTAAACACACTTATTTTAGTTGAAAAAGTCATATTTTACATCCAACAGTCATTTAGAGTCAAAAGATTAAATGGTAAAATTTCATCCATATTGACCATTTTGGCAACAGTCGACAGGTCCGGAGTGATCGTTTTTCATCAGAAAATTGATTTTTGGAGTGTACCAAAAATGATTCAAACTGTCAATTGGATCGTGCCTCATGTTGAATAACCACTTTTGAAACACTCACAGTGACCAAAATTGCCATTTATACAGAGTTTTGCTTACTCAAAAGCTTCCATTTTGACCAATTTAAGGCACCGAAATGACTTTAAACACACTTATTTTAGTTGAAAAAGTCATATTTCACATCCAACAGTCATTTAGAGTCAAAAGATTAAATGTTAAAATTTCATCCATATTGACCATTTTGGGAAAGTTCTGACAAGTCATCGTTTTTCATCAGAAAATTAATTTTTTGGAGTGTACCAAAAATGATTCAAAATGTCAATTGGATCGTGCGTCATGTTGAATACCCACTTTTGAAACCCTCAAAGTGACCAGTGCGTCATGTTGAATAACCACTTTTGAAACCCTCAAAGTGACCAAAATTGCCATTTTTACAGAGTTTTGCTTACTCAAAAGCTTCCATTTTGACCAATTTCAGGCACCGAAAAGACTTTAAACACACTTATTTTAGTTGAAAAAGTCATATTTCACATCCAAAGAGTCATTTAGAGTCAAAAGATTAAATGGTAAAATTTCATCCATATTGACCATTTTGGCAACGTTCGACAGGTCCGGAGTGATCATTTTTCATCAGAAAATTGATTTTTGGAGTGTACCAAAAATGATTCAAACTGTCAATTGGATCGTGCCTCATGTTGAATAACCACTTTTGAAACACTCACAGTGACCAAAATTGCCATTTATACATAGTTTTGCTTACTCAAAAGCTTCCATTTTGACCAATTTCAGGCACCGAAATGACTTTAAACACACTTATTTTAGATGAACAAGTCATATTTCACATCCAACAGTCATTTAGAGTCAAAAGATTAAATGGTAAAATTTCATCCATATTGACCATTTTGGCAACGTTCGACAGGTCCGGAGTGATCGTTTTTCATCAGAAAATTGATTTTTGGAGTGTACCAAAAATGATTCAAACTGTCAATTGGATCGTGCCTCATGTTGAATAACCACTTTTGAAACACTCACAGTGACCAAAATTGCCATTTATACAGAGTTTTGCTTACTCAAAAGCTTCCATTTTGACCAATTTAAGGCACCGAAATGACTTTAAACACACTTATTTTAGTTGAAAAAGTCATATTTCACATCCAACAGTCGATTAGAGTCAAAAGATTAAATGTTAATATTTCATCCATATTGACCATTTTGGGAAAGTTCAGACAAGTCATCGTTTTTCATCAGAAAATTAATTTTTTGGAGTGTACCAAAAATGATTCAAAATGTCAATTGGATCGTGCGTCATGTTGAATACCCACTTTTGAAACCCTCAAAGTGACCAGTGCGTCATGTTGAATAACCACTATTGAAACCCTCAAAGTGACCAAAATTGCCATTTTTACAGAGTTTTGCTTACTCAAAAGCTTCCATTTTGACCAATTTCAGGCACCGAAATGACTTTAAACACACTTATTTTAGTTGAAAAAGTCATATTTCACATCCAACAGTCATTTAGAGTCAAAAGATTAAATGGTAAAATGTCATCCATATTGACCATTTTGGCAACAGTCGACAGGTCCGGAAAGATAGTTTTTCATCAGAAAATTGATTTTTGGAGTGTACCAAAAATGATTCAAACTGTCAATTGGATCGTGCCTCATGTTGAATAACCACTTTTGAAACACTCACAGTGACCAAAATTGCCATTTATACAGAGTTTTGCATACTCAAAAGCTTCCATTTTGACCAATTTAAGGCACCGAAATGACTTTAAACACACTTATTTTAGTTGAAAAAGTCATATTTCACATCCAACAGTCATTTAGAGTCAAAAGATTAAATGTTAAAATTTCATCCATATTGACCATTTTGGGAAAGTTCAGACAAGTCATCGTTTTTCATCAGAAAATTAATTTTTTGGAGTGTACCAAAAATGATTCAAAATGTCAATTGGATCGTGCGTCATGTTGAATACCCACTTTTGAAACCCTCAAAGTGACCAGTGCGTCATGTTGAATAACCACTATTGAAACCCTCAAAGTGACCAAAATTGCCATTTTTACAGAGTTTTGCTTACTCAAAAGCTTCCATTTTGACCAATTTCAGGCACCGAAATGACTTTAAACACACTTATTTTAGTTGAAAAAGTCATATTTCACATCCAACAGTCATTTAGAGTCAAAAGATTAAATGGTAAAATGTCATCCATATTGACCATTTTGGCAACAGTCGACAGGTCCGGAAAGATAGTTTTTCATCAGAAAATTGATTTTTGGAGTGTACCAAAAATGATTCAAACTGTCAATTGGATCGTGCCTCATGTTGAATAACCACTTTTGAAACACTCACAGTGACCAAAATTGCCATTTATACAGAGTTTTGCTTACTCAAAAGCTTCCATTTTGACCAATTTCAGGCACCGAAATGACTTTAAACACACTTATTTTAGATGAACAAGTCATATTTCACATCCAACAGTCATTTAGAGTCAAAAGATTAAATGTTAAAATTTCATCCATATTGACCATTTTGGGAAAGTTCAACAGGTCCGGAGTCATCGTTTTTCATCAGAAAATTGATTTTTTGGAGTGTACCAAAAATGATTCAAAATGTCAATTGGATCGTGCCTCATGTTGAATAACCACTTTTGAAACCCTCACAGTGACCACAATTACCATTTTTACAGAGCTTTGCTTACTCAAAAGCTTCCATTTTGACCAATTTCAGGCACCGAAATGACTTTAAACACACTTATTTTAGTTGAAAAAGTCATATTTCACATCCAACAGTCATTTAGAGTCAAAAGATTAAATGGTAAAATTTCATCCATATTGACCATTTTGGCAACGTTCGACAGGTCCGGAGTGATCGTTTTTCATCAGAAAATTGATTTTTGGAGTGTACCAAAAATGATTCAAACTGTCAATTGGATCGTGCCTCATGTTGAATAACCACTTTTGAAACACTCACAGTGACCAAAATTGCCATTTATACAGAGATTTGCTTACTCAAAAGCTTCCATTTTGACCAATTTAAGGCACCGAAATGACTTTAAACACACTTATTTTAGTTGAAAAAGTCATATTTCACATCCAACAGTCATTTAGAGTCAAAAGATTAAATGTTAAAATTTCATCCATATTGACCATTTTGGGAAAGTTCAGACAAGTCATCGTTTTTCATCAGAAAATTAATTTTTTGGAGTGTACCAAAAATGATTCAAAATGTCAATTGGATCGTGCGTCACGTTGAATACCCACTTTTGAAACCCTCAAAGTGACCAGTGCGTCATGTTGAATAACCACTTTTGAAACCCTCCCACTGTCCAAAATTACCATTTTTACAGAGCTTTGCTTATTCAAAAGCTTCCATTTTGACCAATTTCAGGCACCGAAATGACTTTAAACACACTTATTTTTTTTGAAAACGTCATAATTTACATCCAACAGTCATTTAGAGTCAAAAGATTAAAAGTTTAAATGTCAGCCATATTGACCATTTTGGGGAAGTTCGACAGGTCCGGAGTCATCGTTTTTCATCAGAAAATTGATTTTTTGGAGTGTACCAAAAATGATTCAAAATGTCAATGGATCGTGCCTCATGTTGAATAACCACTTTTGAAAACCTCAAAGTGACCAAAATTGCCATTTATACAGAGTTTTGCTTACTCAAAAGCTTCCATTTTGACCAATTTAAGGCACCGAAATGACTTTAAACACACTTATTTTAGTTGAAAAAGTCATATTTCACATCCAACAGTCATTTAGAGTCAAAAGATTAAATGTTAAAATTTCATCCATATTGACCATTTTGGGAAAGTTCAGACAAGTCATCGTTTTTCATCAGAAAGTTAATTTTTTGGATTGTACCAAAAATGATTCAAAATGTCAATTGGATCGTGCGTCATGTTGAATACCCACTTTTGAAACCCTCAAAGTGACCAATGCGTCATGTTGAATAACCACTTTTGAAACCCTCAAAGTGACCAAAATTGCAATTTTTACAGAGTTTTGCTTACTCAAAAGCTTCCATTTTGACCAATTTCAGGCACCGAAATGACTTTAAACACACTTATTTTAGTTGAAAAAGTCATATTTCACATCCAACAGTCATTTAGAGTCAAAAGATTAAATGGTAAAATTTCATCCATATTGACCATTTTGGCAACGTTCGACAGGTCCGGAGTGATCGTTTTTCAGCAGAAAATTGATTTTTGGAGTGTACCAAAAATGATTCAAACTGTCAATTGGATCGTGCCTCATGTTGAATAACCACTTTTGAAACACTCACAGTGACCAAAATTGCGATTTATACAGAGTTTTGCTTACTCAAAAGCTTCCATTTTGACCAATTTCAGGCACCGAAATGACTTTAAACACACTTATTTTAGTTGAAAAAGTCATATTTCACATCCAACAGTCATTTAGAGTCAAAAGATTAAATGGTAAAATTTCATCCATATTGACCATTTTGGCAACGTTCGACAGATCCGGAGTGATCGTTTTTCATCAGAAAATTGATTTTTGGAGTGTACCAAAAATGATTCAAACTGTCAATTGGATCGTGCCTCATGTTGAATAACCACTTTTGAAACACTCAAAGTGACCAGTGCGTCATGTTGAATAACCACTTTTGAAACCCTCAAAGTGACCAAAATTGCCATTTTTACAGAGTTTTGCTTACTCAAAAGCTTCCATTTTGACCAATTTCAGGCACCGAAATGACTTTAAACACACTTATTTTAGTTGAAAAAGTCATATTTAACATCCAACAGTCATTTAGAGTCAAAAGATTAAATGGTAAAATTTCATCCATATTGACCATTTTGGCAACGTTCGACAGGTCCGGAGTGATCGTTTTTCATCAGAAAACTGATTTTTAGAGTGTACCAAAAATGATTCAAACTGTCAATTGGATCGTGCCTCATGTTGAATAACCACTTTTGAAACACTCACAGTGACCAAAATTGCCATTTATACAGAGTTTTGCTTACTCAAAAGCTTCCATTTTGACCAATTTAAGGCACCGAAATGACTTAAACACACTTATTTTAGTTGAAAAAGTCATATTTCACATCCAACAGTCATTTAGAGTCAAAAGATTAAATGTTAAAATTTCATCCATATTGACCATTTTGGGAAAGTTCAGACAAGTCATCGTTTTTCATCAGAAAATTAATTTTTTGGAGTGTAGCAAAAATGATTCAAAATGTCAATTGGATCGTGCGTCATGTTGAATACCCACTTTTGAAACCCTCAAAGTGACCAGTGCGTCATGTTGAATAACCACTTTTGAAGCCCTCAAAGTGACCAAAATTGCCATTTTTACAGAGTTTTGCTTACTCAAAAGCTTCCATTTTGACCAATTTCAGGAACCGAAATGACTTTAAACACACTTATTTTAGTTGAAAAAGTCATATTTCACATCCAACAGTCATTTAGAGTCAAAAGATTAAATGGTAAAATTTCATCCATATTGACCATTTTGGCAACAGTCGACAGGTCCGGAGTGATCGTTTTTCATCAGAAAATTGATTTTTGGAGTGTACCAAAAATGATTCAAACTGTCAATTGGATCGTGCCTCATGTTGAATAACCACTTTTGAAACACTCACAGTGACCAAAATTGCCATTTATACAGAGTTTTGCTTACTCAAAAGCTTCCATTTTGACCAATTTAAGGCACCGAAATGACTTTAAACACACTTATTTTAGTTGAAAAAGTCATATTTCACATCCAACAGTCATTTAGAGTCAAAAGATTAAATGTTAAAATTTCATCCATATTGACCATTTTGGGAAAGTTCTGACAAGTCATCGTTTTTCATCAGAAAATTAATTTTTTGGAGTGTACCAAAAATGATTCAAAATATCAATTGGATCGTGCGTCATGTTGAATACCCACTTTTGAAACCCTCAAAGTGACCAGTGCGTCATGTTGAATAACCACTTTTGAAACCCTCAAAGTGACCAAAATTGCCATTTTTACAGAGTTTTGCTTACTCAAAAGCTTCCATTTTGACCAATTTCAGGCACCGAAATGACTTTAAACACACTTATTTTAGTTGAAAAAGTCATATTTCACATCCAACAGTCATTTAGAGTCAAAAGATTAAATGGTAAAATTTCATCCATATTGACCATTTTGGCAACGTTCGACAGGTCCGGAGTGATTGTTTTTCATCAGAAAATTGATTTTTGGAGTGTACCAAAAATGATTCAAACTGTCAATTGGATCGTGCCTCATGTTGAATAACCACTTTTGAAACACTCACAGTGACCAAAATTGCCGTTTATACAGAGTTTTGCCTACTCAAAAGCTTCCATTTTGACCAATTTAAGGCACCGAAATGACTTTAAACACACTTATTTTAGTTGAAAAAGTCATATTTCACATCCAACAGTCATTTAGAGTCAAAAGATTAAATGTTAAAATTTCATCCATATTGACCATTTTGGGAAAGTTCAGACAAGTCATCGTTTTTCATCAGAAAATTAATTTTTTGGAGTGTACCAAAAATGATTCAAAATGTCAATTGGATCGTGCGTCATGTTGAATACCCACTTTTGAAACCCTCAAAGTGACCAGTGCGTCATGTTGAATAACCACTTTTGAAACCCTCCCACTGTCCAAAATTACCATTTTTACAGAGCTTTGCTTATTCAAAAGCTTCCATTTTGACCAATTTCAGGCACCGAAATGACTTTAAACACACTTATTTTTTTTGAAAACGTCATAATTTACATCCAACAGTCATTTAGAGTCAAAAGATTAAAAGTTTAAATGTCAGCCATATTGACCATTTTGGGAAAGTTCAACAGGTCCGGAGGCATCGTTTTTCATCAGAAAATTGATTTTTTGGAGTGTACCAAAAATGATTCAAAATGTCAATTGGATCGTGCCTCATGTTGAATAACCACTTTTGAAACCCTCACAGTGACCAAAATTACCATTTTTACAGAGCTTTGCTTACTCAAAAGCTTCCATTTTGACCAATTTCAGGCACCGAAATGACTTTAAACACACTTATTTTTGTTGAAAAAGTCATGATTTACATCCAACAGTCATTTAGAGTCAAAAGATTAAAAGTTTAAATTTCATCCATGGTGACCATTTTGGGAAAGTTCGACAGGTCCGGAGTCATCGTTTTTCATCAGAAAATTGATTTTTTGGAGTGTACCAAAAATGATTCAAAATGTCAATGGATCGTGCCTCATGTTGAATAACCACTTTTGAAAACCTCAAAGTGACTAAAATTGCCATTTATACAGAGTTTTGCTTACTCAAAAGCTTCCATTTTGACCAATTTAAGGCACCGAAATGACTTTAAACACACTTATTTTAGTTGAAAAAGTCATATTTCACATCCAACAGTCATTTAGAGTCAAAAGATTAAATGTTAAAATGTCATCCATATTGACCATTTTGGGAAAGTTCAGACAAGTCATCGTTTTTCATCAGAAAATTAATTTTTTGGAGTGTACCAAAAATGATTCAAAATGTCAATTGGATCGTGCGTCATGTTGAATACCCACTTTTGAAACCCTCAAAGTGACCAATGCGTCATGTTGAATAACCACTTTTGAAACCCTCAAAGTGACCAAAATTGCCATTTTTACAGAGTTTTGCTTACTCAAAAGCTTCCATTTTGACCAATTTCAGGCACCGAAATGACTTTAAACACACTTATTTTAGTTGAAAAAGTCATATTTCACATCCAACAGTCATTTAGAGTCAAAAGATTAAATGGTAAAATGTCATCCATATTGACCATTTTGGCAACAGTCGACAGGTCCGGAGTGATAGTTTTTCATCAGAAAATTGATTTTTGGAGTGTACCAAAAATGATTCAAACTGTCAATTGGATCGTGCCTCATGTTGAATAACCACTTTTGAAACACTCACAGTGACCAAAATTGCCATTTATACAGAGTTTTGCATACTCAAAAGCTTCCATTTTGACCAATTTAAGGCACCGAAATGACTTTAAACACACTTATTTTAGTTGAAAAAGTCATATTTCACATCCAACAGTCATTTAGAGTCAAAAGATTAAATGTTAAAATTTCATCCATATTGACCATTTTGGGAAAGTTCAGACAAGTCATCGTTTTTCATCAGAAAATTAATTTTTTGGAGTGTACCAAAAATGATTCAAAATGTCAATTGGATCGTGCATCATGTTGAATACCCACTTTTGAAACCCTCAAAGTGACCAGTGCGTCATGTTGAATAACCACTTTTGAAACCCTCAAAGTGACCAAAATTGCCATTTTTACAGAGTTTTGCTTACTCAAAAGCTTCCATTTTGACCAATTTCAGGCACCGAAATGACTTTAAACACACTTATTTTAGTTGAAAAAGTCATATTTCACATCCAACAGTCATTTAGAGTCAAAAGATTAAATGGTAAAATTTCATCCATATTGACCATTTTGGCAACGTTCGACAGGTCCGGAGTGATCGTTTTTCATCAGAAAATTGATTTTTGGAGTGTACCAAAAATGATTCAAACTGTCAATTGGATCGTGCCTCATGTTGAATAACCACTTTTGAAACACTCACAGTGACCAAAATTGCCATTTATACAGAGTTTTGCTTACTCAAAAGCTTCCATTTTGACCAATTTCAGGCACCGAAATGACTTTAAACACACTTATTTTAGATGAACAAGTCATATTTCACATCCAACAGTCATTTAGAGTCAAAAGATTAAATGTTAAAATTTCATCCATATTGACCATTTTGGGAAAGTTCAACAGGTCCGGAGTCATCGTTTTTCATCAGAAAATTGATTTTTTGGAGTGTACCAAAAATGATTCAAAATGTCAATTGGATCGTGCCTCATGTTGAATAACCACTTTTGAAACCCTCACAGTGACCACAATTACCATTTTTACAGAGCTTTGCTTACTCAAAAGCTTCCATTTTGACCAATTTCAGGCACCGAAATGACTTTAAACACACTTATTTTAGTTGAAAAAGTCATATTTCACATCCAACAGTCATTTAGAGTCAAAAGATTAAATGGTAAAATTTCATCCATATTGACCATTTTGGCAACGTTCGACAGGTCCGGAGTGATCGTTTTTCATCAGAAAATTGATTTTTGGAGTGTACCAAAAATGATTCAAACTGTCAATTGGATCGTGCCTCATGTTGAATAACCACTTTTGAAACACTCACAGTGACCAAAATTGCCATTTATACAGAGATTTGCTTACTCAAAAGCTTCCATTTTGACCAATTTAAGGCACCGAAATGACTTTAAACACACTTATTTTAGTTGAAAAAGTCATATTTCACATCCAACAGTCATTTAGAGTCAAAAGATTAAATGTTAAAATTTCATCCATATTGACCATTTTGGGAAAGTTCAGACAAGTCATCGTTTTTCATCAGAAAATTAATTTTTTGGAGTGTACCAAAAATGATTCAAAATGTCAATTGGATCGTGCGTCACGTTGAATACCCACTTTTGAAACCCTCAAAGTGACCAGTGCGTCATGTTGAATAACCACTTTTGAAACCCTCCCACTGTCCAAAATTACCATTTTTACAGAGCTTTGCTTATTCAAAAGCTTCCATTTTGACCAATTTCAGGCACCGAAATGACTTTAAACACACTTATTTTTTTTGAAAACGTCATAATTTACATCCAACAGTCATTTAGAGTCAAAAGATTAAAAGTTTAAATGTCAGCCATATTGACCATTTTGGGGAAGTTCGACAGGTCCGGAGTCATCGTTTTTCATCAGAAAATTGATTTTTTGGAGTGTACCAAAAATGATTCAAAATGTCAATGGATCGTGCCTCATGTTGAATAACCACTTTTGAAAACCTCAAAGTGACCAAAATTGCCATTTATACAGAGTTTTGCTTACTCAAAAGCTTCCATTTTGACCAATTTAAGGCACCGAAATGACTTTAAACACACTTATTTTAGTTGAAAAAGTCATATTTCACATCCAACAGTCATTTAGAGTCAAAAGATTAAATGTTAAAATTTCATCCATATTGACCATTTTGGGAAAGTTCAGACAAGTCATCGTTTTTCATCAGAAAGTTAATTTTTTGGATTGTACCAAAAATTATTCAAAATGTCAATTGGATCGTGCGTCATGTTGAATACCCACTTTTGAAACCCTCAAAGTGACCAATGCGTCATGTTGAATAACCACTTTTGAAACCCTCAAAGTGACCAAAATTGCAATTTTTACAGAGTTTTGCTTACTCAAAAGCTTCCATTTTGACCAATTTCAGGCACCGAAATGACTTTAAACACACTTATTTTAGTTGAAAAAGTCATATTTCACATCCAACAGTCATTTAGAGTCAAAAGATTAAATGGTAAAATTTCATCCATATTGACCATTTTGGCAACGTTCGACAGGTCCGGAGTGATCGTTTTTCAGCAGAAAATTGATTTTTGGAGTGTACCAAAAATGATTCAAACTGTCAATTGGATCGTGCCTCATGTTGAATAACCACTTTTGAAACACTCACAGTGACCAAAATTGCGATTTATACAGAGTTTTGCTTACTCAAAAGCTTCCATTTTGACCAATTTAAGGCACCGAAATGACTTTAAACACACTTATTTTAGTTGAAAAAGTCATATTTCACATCCAACAGTCATTTAGAGTCAAAAGATTAAATGTTAAAATGTCATCCATATTGACCATTTTGGGAAAGTTCAGACAAGTCATCGTTTTTCATCAGAAAATTAATTTTTTGGAGTGTACCAAAAATGATTCAAAATGTCAATTGGATCGTGCGTCATGTTGAATACCCACTTTTGAAACCCTCAAAGTGACCAGTGCGTCATGTTGAATAACCACTTTTGAAACCCTCAAAGTGACCAAAATTGCCATTTTTACAGAGTTTTGCTTACTCAAAAGCTTCCATTTTGACCAATTTCAGGCACCGAAATGACTTTAAACACACTTATTTTAGTTGAAAAAGTCATATTTCACATCCAACAGTCATTTAGAGTCAAAAGATTAAATGGTAAAATTTCATCCATATTGACCATTTTGGCAACGTTCGACAGATCCGGAGTGATCGTTTTTCATCAGAAAATTGATTTTTGGAGTGTACCAAAAATGATTCAAACTGTCAATTGGATCGTGCCTCATGTTGAATAACCACTTTTGAAACACTCAAAGTGACCAGTGCGTCATGTTGAATAACCACTTTTGAAACCCTCAAAGTGACCAAAATTGCCATTTTTACAGAGTTTTGCTTACTCAAAAGCTTCCATTTTGACCAATTTCAGGCACCGAAATGACTTTAAACACACTTATTTTAGTTGAAAAAGTCATATTTAACATCCAACAGTCATTTAGAGTCAAAAGATTAAATGGTAAAATTTCATCCATATTGACCATTTTGGCAACGTTCGACAGGTCCGGAGTGATCGTTTTTCATCAGAAAACTGATTTTTAGAGTGTACCAAAAATGATTCAAACTGTCAATTGGATCGTGCCTCATGTTGAATAACCACTTTTGAAACACTCACAGTGACCAAAATTGCCATTTATACAGAGTTTTGCTTACTCAAAAGCTTCCATTTTGACCAATTTAAGGCACCGAAATGACTTAAACACACTTATTTTAGTTGAAAAAGTCATATTTCACATCCAACAGTCATTTAGAGTCAAAAGATTAAATGTTAAAATTTCATCCATATTGACCATTTTGGGAAAGTTCAGACAAGTCATCGTTTTTCATCAGAAAATTAATTTTTTGGAGTGTAGCAAAAATGATTCAAAATGTCAATTGGATCGTGCGTCATGTTGAATACCCACTTTTGAAACCCTCAAAGTGACCAGTGCGTCATGTTGAATAACCACTTTTGAAGCCCTCAAAGTGACCAAAATTGCCATTTTTACAGAGTTTTGCTTACTCAAAAGCTTCCATTTTGACCAATTTCAGGAACCGAAATGACTTTAAACACACTTATTTTAGTTGAAAAAGTCATATTTCACATCCAACAGTCATTTAGAGTCAAAAGATTAAATGGTAAAATTTCATCCATATTGACCATTTTGGCAACAGTCGACAGGTCCGGAGTGATCGTTTTTCATCAGAAAATTGATTTTTGGAGTGTACCAAAAATGATTCAAACTGTCAATTGGATCGTGCCTCATGTTGAATAACCACTTTTGAAACACTCACAGTGACCAAAATTGCCATTTATACAGAGTTTTGCTTACTCAAAAGCTTCCATTTTGACCAATTTAAGGCACCGAAATGACTTTAAACACACTTATTTTAGTTGAAAAAGTCATATTTCACATCCAACAGTCATTTAGAGTCAAAAGATTAAATGTTAAAATTTCATCCATATTGACCATTTTGGGAAAGTTCTGACAAGTCATCGTTTTTCATCAGAAAATTAATTTTTTGGAGTGTACCAAAAATGATTCAAAATATCAATTGGATCGTGCGTCATGTTGAATACCCACTTTTGAAACCCTCAAAGTGACCAGTGCGTCATGTTGAATAACCACTTTTGAAACCCTCAAAGTGACCAAAATTGCCATTTTTACAGAGTTTTGCTTACTCAAAAGCTTCCATTTTGACCAATTTCAGGCACCGAAATGACTTTAAACACACTTATTTTAGTTGAAAAAGTCATATTTCACATCCAACAGTCATTTAGAGTCAAAAGATTAAATGGTAAAATTTCATCCATATTGACCATTTTGGCAACGTTCGACAGGTCCGGAGTGATTGTTTTTCATCAGAAAATTGATTTTTGGAGTGTACCAAAAATGATTCAAACTGTCAATTGGATCGTGCCTCATGTTGAATAACCACTTTTGAAACACTCACAGTGACCAAAATTGCCGTTTATACAGAGTTTTGCCTACTCAAAAGCTTCCATTTTGACCAATTTAAGGCACCGAAATGACTTTAAACACACTTATTTTAGTTGAAAAAGTCATATTTCACATCCAACAGTCATTTAGAGTCAAAAGATTAAATGTTAAAATTTCATCCATATTGACCATTTTGGGAAAGTTCAGACAAGTCATCGTTTTTCATCAGAAAATTAATTTTTTGGAGTGTACCAAAAATGATTCAAAATGTCAATTGGATCGTGCGTCATGTTGAATACCCACTTTTGAAACCCTCAAAGTGACCAGTGCGTCATGTTGAATAACCACTTTTGAAACCCTCCCACTGTCCAAAATTACCATTTTTACAGAGCTTTGCTTATTCAAAAGCTTCCATTTTGACCAATTTCAGGCACCGAAATGACTTTAAACACACTTATTTTTTTTGAAAACGTCATAATTTACATCCAACAGTCATTTAGAGTCAAAAGATTAAAAGTTTAAATGTCAGCCATATTGACCATTTTGGGAAAGTTCAACAGGTCCGGAGGCATCGTTTTTCATCAGAAAATTGATTTTTTGGAGTGTACCAAAAATGATTCAAAATGTCAATTGGATCGTGCCTCATGTTGAATAACCACTTTTGAAACCCTCACAGTGACCAAAATTACCATTTTTACAGAGCTTTGCTTACTCAAAAGCTTCCATTTTGACCAATTTCAGGCACCGAAATGACTTTAAACACACTTATTTTTGTTGAAAAAGTCATGATTTACATCCAACAGTCATTTAGAGTCAAAAGATTAAAAGTTTAAATTTCATCCATGGTGACCATTTTGGGAAAGTTCGACAGGTCCGGAGTCATCGTTTTTCATCAGAAAATTGATTTTTTGGAGTGTACCAAAAATGATTCAAAATGTCAATGGATCGTGCCTCATGTTGAATAACCACTTTTGAAAACCTCAAAGTGACTAAAATTGCCATTTATACAGAGTTTTGCTTACTCAAAAGCTTCCATTTTGACCAATTTAAGGCACCGAAATGACTTTAAACACACTTATTTTAGTTGAAAAAGTCATATTTCACATCCAACAGTCATTTAGAGTCAAAAGATTAAATGTTAAAATGTCATCCATATTGACCATTTTGGGAAAGTTCAGACAAGTCATCGTTTTTCATCAGAAAATTAATTTTTTGGAGTGTACCAAAAATGATTCAAAATGTCAATTGGATCGTGCGTCATGTTGAATACCCACTTTTGAAACCCTCAAAGTGACCAATGCGTCATGTTGAATAACCACTTTTGAAACCCTCAAAGTGACCAAAATTGCCATTTTTACAGAGTTTTGCTTACTCAAAAGCTTCCATTTTGACCAATTTCAGGCACCGAAATGACTTTAAACACACTTATTTTAGTTGAAAAAGTCATATTTCACATCCAACAGTCATTTAGAGTCAAAAGATTAAATGGTAAAATTTCATCCATATTGACCATTTTGGCAACGTTCGACAGGTCCGGAGTGATCGTTTTTCATCAGAAAATTGATTTTTGGAGTGTACCAAAAATGATTCAAACTGTCAATTGGATCGTGCCTCATGTTGAATAACCACTTTTGAAACACTCACAGTGACCAAAATTGCCGTTTATACAGAGTTTTGCCTACTCAAAAGCTTCCATTTTGACCAATTTAAGGCACCGAAATGACTTTAAACACACTTATTTTAGTTGAAAAAGTCATATTTCACATCCAACAGTCATTTAGAGTCAAAAGATTAAATGTTAAAATTTCATCCATATTGACCATTTTGGGAAAGTTCAGACAAGTCATCGTTTTTCATCAGAAAATTAATTTTTTGGAGTGTACCAAAAATGATTCAAAATGTCAATTGGATCGTGCGTCATGTTGAATACCCACTTTTGAAACCCTCAAAGTGACCAGTGCGTCATGTTGAATAACCACTTTTGAAACCCTCCCACTGTCCAAAATTACCATTTTTACAGAGCTTTGCTTATTCAAAAGCTTCCATTTTGACCAATTTCAGGCACCGAAATGACTTTAAACACACTTATTTTTTTTGAAAACGTCATAATTTACATCCAACAGTCATTTAGAGTCAAAAGATTAAAAGTTTAAATGTCAGCCATATTGACCATTTTGGGAAAGTTCAACAGGTCCGGAGGCATCGTTTTTCATCAGAAAATTGATTTTTTGGAGTGTACCAAAAATGATTCAAAATGTCAATTGGATCGTGCCTCATGTTGAATAACCACTTTTGAAACCCTCACAGTGACCAAAATTACCATTTTTACAGAGCTTTGCTTACTCAAAAGCTTCCATTTTGACCAATTTCAGGCACCGAAATGACTTTAAACACACTTATTTTTGTTGAAAAAGTCATGATTTACATCCAACAGTCATTTAGAGTCAAAAGATTAAAAGTTTAAATTTCATCCATGGTGACCATTTTGGGAAAGTTCGACAGGTCCGGAGTCATCGTTTTTCATCAGAAAATTGATTTTTTGGAGTGTACCAAAAATGATTCAAAATGTCAATGGATCGTGCCTCATGTTGAATAACCACTTTTGAAAACCTCAAAGTGACTAAAATTGCCATTTATACAGAGTTTTGCTTACTCAAAAGCTTCCATTTTGACCAATTTAAGGCACCGAAATGACTTTAAACACACTTATTTTAGTTGAAAAAGTCATATTTCACATCCAACAGTCATTTAGAGTCAAAAGATTAAATGTTAAAATGTCATCCATATTGACCATTTTGGGAAAGTTCAGACAAGTCATCGTTTTTCATCAGAAAATTAATTTTTTGGAGTGTACCAAAAATGATTCAAAATGTCAATTGGATCGTGCGTCATGTTGAATACCCACTTTTGAAACCCTCAAAGTGACCAATGCGTCATGTTGAATAACCACTTTTGAAACCCTCAAAGTGACCAAAATTGCCATTTTTACAGAGTTTTGCTTACTCAAAAGCTTCCATTTTGACCAATTTCAGGCACCGAAATGACTTTAAACACACTTATTTTAGTTGAAAAAGTCATATTTCACATCCAACAGTCATTTAGAGTCAAAAGATTAAATGGTAACATTTCATCCATATTGACCATTTTGGCAACGTTCGACAGGTCCGGAGGGATCGTTTTTCAGCAGAAAATTGATTTTTGGAGTGTACCAAAAATGATTCAAACTTTCAATTGGATCGTGCCTCATGTTGAATAACCACTTTTGAAACACTCACAGTGACCAAAATTGCGATTTATACAGAGTTTTGCTTACTCAAAAGCTTCCATTTTGACCAATTTAAGGCACCGAAATGACTTTAAACACACTTATTTTAGTTGAAAAAGTCATATTTCACATCCAACAGTCATTTAGAGTCAAAAGATTAAATGTTAAAATGTCATCCATATTGACCATTTTGGGAAAGTTCAGACAAGTCATCGTTTTTCATCAGAAAATTAATTTTTTGGAGTGTACCAAAAATGATTCAAAATGTCAATTGGATCGTGCGTCATGTTGAATACCCACTTTTGAAACCCTCAAAGTGACCAGTGCGTCATGTTGAATAACTACTTTTGAAACCCTCAAAGTGACCAAAATTGCCATTTTTACAGAGTTTTGCTTACTCAAAAGCTTCAATTTTGACCAATTTCAGGCACCGAAATGACTTTAAACACACTTATTTTAGTTGAAAAAGTCATATTTCACATCCAACAGTCATTTAGAGTCAAAAGATTAAATGGTAAAATTTCATCCATATTGACCATTTTGGCAACGTTCGACAGGTCCGGAGTGATCGTTTTTCATCAGAAAATTGATTTTTGGAGTGTACCAAAAATTATTCAAACTGTCAATTGGATCGTGCCTCATGTTGAATAACCACTTTTGAAACACTCACAGTGACCAAAATTGCCATTTATACAGAGTTTTGCTTACTCAAAAGCTTCCATTTTGACCAATTTAAGGCACCGAAATGACTTTAAACACACTTATTTTAGTTGAAAAAGTCATATTTCACATCCAACAGTCATTTAGAGTCAAAAGATTAAATGTTAAAATTTCATCCATATTGACCATTTTGGGAAAGTTCAGACAAGTCATCGTTTTTCATCAGAAAATTAATTTTTTGGAGTGTACCAAAAATGATTCACAATGTCAATTGGATCGTGCGTCATGTTGAATACCCACTTTTGAAACCCTCAAAGTGACCAGTGCGTCATGTTGAATAACCACTTTTGAAACCCTCAAAGTGACCAAAATTGCCATTTTTACAGAGTTTTGCTTACTCAAAAGCTTCCATTTTGACCAATTTCAGGCACCGAAATGACTTTAAACACACTTATTTTAGTTGAAAAAGTCATATTTCACATCCAACAGTCATTTAGAGTCAAAAGATTAAATGGTAAAATTTCATCCATATTGACCATTTTGGCAACGTTCGACAGGTCCGGAGTGATCGTTTTTCATCAGAAAATTGATTTTTGGAGTGTACCAAAAATGATTCAAACTGTCAATTGGATCGTGCCTCATGTTGAATAACCACTTTTGAAACACTCACAGTGACCAAAATTGCCATTTATACAGAGTTTTGCTTACTCAAAAGCTTCCATTTTGACCAATTTCAGGCACCGAAATGACTTTAAACACACTTATTTCAGATGAACAAGTCATATTTCACATCCAACAGTCATTTAGAGTCAAAAGATTAAATGTTAAAATTTCATCCATATTGACCATTTTGGGAAAGTTCAACAGGTCCGGAGTCATCGTTTTTCATCAGAAAATTGATTTTTTGGAGTGTACCAAAAATGATTCAAAATGTCAATTGGATCGTGCCTCATGTTGAATAACCACTTTTGAAACCCTCACAGTGACCAAAATTACCATTTTTACAGAGCTTTGCTTACTCAAAAGCTTCCATTTTGACCAATTTCAGGCACCGAAATGACTTTAAACACACTTATTTTTGTTGAAAAAGTCATATTTCACATCCAACAGTCATTTAGAGTCAAAAGATTAAATGTTAAAATTTCATCCATATTGACCATTTTGGGAAAGTTCAGACAAGTCATCGTTTTTCATCAGAAAATTAATTTTTTGGAGTGTACCAAAAATGATTCAAAATGTCAATTGGATCGTGCGTCATGTTGAATACCCACTTTTGAAACCCTCAAAGTGACCAGTGCGTCATGTTGAATAACCACTTTTGAAACCCTCAAAGTGACCAAAATTGCCATTTTTACAGAGTTTTGCTTACTCAAAAGCTTCCATTTTGACCAATTTCAGGCACCGAAATGACTTTAAACACACTTATTTTAGTTGAAAAAGTCATATTTCACATCCAACAGTAATTTAGAGTCAAAAGATTAAATGGTAAAATTTCATCCATATTGACCATTTTGGCAACGTTCGACAGGTCCGGAGTGATCGTTTTTCATCAGAAAATTGATTTTTGGAGTGTACCAAAAATGATTCAAACTGTCAATTGGATCGTGCCTCATGTTGAATAACCACTTTTGAAACACTCACAGTGACCAAAATTGCCATTTATACAGAGTTTTGCTTACTCAAAAGCTTCCATTTTGACCAATTTCAGGCACCGAAATGACTTTAAACACACTTATTTTAGATGAACAAGTCATATTTCACATCCAACAGTCATTTAGAGTCAAAAGATTAAATGTTAAAATTTCATCCATATTGACCATTTTGGGAAAGGTCAACAGGTCCGGAGTCATCGTTTTTCATCAGAAAATTGATTTTTTGGAGTGTACCAAAAATGATTCAAAATGTCAATTGGATCGTGCCTCATGTTGAATAACCACTTTTGAAACCCTCACAGTGACCAAAATTACCATTTTTACAGAGCTTTGCTTACTCAAAAGCTTCCATTTTGACCAACTTCAGGCACCGAAATGACTTTAAACACACTTATTTTTGTTGAAAAAGTCATAATTTACATCCAACAGTCATTTAGAGTCAAAAGATTAAAAGTTTAAATTTCATCCATGGTGACCATTGTGGGAAAGTTCGACAGGTCCGGAGTCGCCGTTTTTCATCAGAAAATTGATTTTTTGGAGTGTACCAAAAATGATTCAAAATGTCAATGGTTCGTGCCTCATGTTGAATAACCACTTTTGAAAGCCTCAAAGTGGCCAAAATTGCCATTTATACAGAGTTTTGCTTACTCAAAAGCTTCCATTTTGACCAATTTCAGGCACCAAAATGACTTTAAACACACTTATTTTAGTTGAAAAAGTCATATTTCACATCCAACAGTCATTTTGAGTCAAAAGATTAAATGGTAAAATTTCATCCATATTGACCATTTTGGGAAAGTTCAGACAAGTCATCGTTTTTCATCAGAAAATTGATTTTTTGGAGTGTACCAAAAATGATTCAAAATGTCAATTGGATCGTGCGTCATGTTGAATACCCACTTTTGAATCCCTCAAAGTGACCAGTGCGTCATGTTGAATAACCACTTTTGAAACCCTCAAAGTGACCAAAATTGCCATTTTTACAGAGTTTTGCTTACTCAAACGCTTCCATTTTGACCAATTTCAGGCATTGAAATGACTTTAAACACACTTATTTTAGTTGAAAAAGTCATATTTCACATCCAACAGTCATTTAGAGTCAAAAGATTAAATGGTAAAATTTCATCCATATTGACCATTTTGGCAACGTTCGACAGGTCCGGAGTGATCGTTTTTCATCAGAAAATTGATTTTTGGAGTGTACCAACAATGATTCAAACTGTCAATTGGATCGTGCCTCATGTTGAATAACCACTTTTGAAACACTCACAGTGACCAAAATTGCCATTTTCACAGAGTTTTGCTTACTCAAAAGCTTCCATTTTGACCAATTTCAGGCATCAAAATGACTTTAAACACACTTATTTTAGTTGAAAAAGTCATAATTCACACCCAACAGTCATTTAGAGTCAAAAGATTAAAAGTTAAAATTTCATCCATGGTGACCATTGTGGGAAAGTTCGACAGGTCCGGAGTCATCGTTTTTCATCAGAAAATTGATTTTTTGGAGTGTACCAAAAATGATTCAAAATGTCAATTGGATCGTGCCTCATGTTGAATACCCACTTTTGAAACCCTCACAGTGACCAAAATTACAATTTTTACAGAGCTTTGCTTACTCAAAAGCTTCCATTTTGACCAATTTCAGGCACCGAAATGACTTTAAACACACTTATTTTTGTTGAAAAAGTCATAATTTACATCCAACAGTCATTTAGAGTCAAAAGATTAAAAGTTTAAATTTCATCCATGGTGACCATTGTGGGAAAGTTCGACAGGTCCGGAGTCATCATTTTTCATCAGAAAATCGAATTTTTTGGAGTGTACCAATAATGATTCAAAATGTCAATGGTTCGTGCCTCATGTTGAATAACCACTTTTGAAAGCCTCAAAGTGGCCAAAATTGCCATTTATACAGAGTTTTGCTTACTCAAAAGCTTCCATTTTGACCAATTTCAGGCACCGAAATGACTTTAAACACACTTATTTTAGTTGAAAAAGTCATATTTCACATCCAACAGTCATTTAGAGTCAAAAGATTAAATGGTAAAATTTCATCCATATTGACCATTTT
This sequence comes from Lissotriton helveticus, assembly GCF_964261635.1. Taxonomy (NCBI): domain Eukaryota; kingdom Metazoa; phylum Chordata; class Amphibia; order Caudata; family Salamandridae; genus Lissotriton; species Lissotriton helveticus. The sequence goes on from NC_136072.1 coordinate 342,803,310, forward strand.
GGCAACAGTCGACAGGTCCAGAGTGATCGTTTTTCATCAGAAAATTGATTTTTGGAGTGTACCAAAAATGATTCAAACTGTTAATTGGATCGTGCCTCATGTTGAATAACCACTTTTGAAACACTCACAGTGACCAAAATTGCCATTTATACAGAGTTTTGCTTACTCAAAAGCTTCCATTTTGACCAAGTTAAGGCACCGAAATGACTTTAAACACACTTATTTTAGTTGAAAAAGTCATAATTTACATCCAACAGTCATTTAGAGTCAAAAGATTAAAAGTTTAAATTTCATCCATGGTGACCATTGTGGGAAAGTTCGACAGGTCCGGAGTCGCCGTTTTTCATCAGAAAATTGATTTTTTGGAGTGTACCAAAAATGATTCAAAATGTCAATGGTTCGTGCCTCATGTTGAATAACCACTTTTGAAAGCCTCAAAGTGGCCAAAATTGCCATTTATACAGAGTTTTGCTTACTCAAAAGCTTCCATTTTGACCAATTTCAGGCACCAAAATGACTTTAAACACACTTATTTTAGTTGAAAAAGTCATATTTCACATCCAACAGTCATTTAGAGTCAAAAGATTAAATGGTAAAATTTCATCCATATTGACCATTTTGGGAAAGTTCAGACAAGTCATCGTTTTTCATCAGAAAATTGATTTTTTGGAGTGTACCAAAAATGATTCAAAATGTCAATTGGATCGTGCGTCATGTTGAATACCCACTTTTGAATCCCTCAAAGTGACCAGTGCGTCATGTTGAATAACCACTTTTGAAACCCTCAAAGTGACCAAAATTGCCATTTTTACAGAGTTTTGCTTACTCAAACGCTTCCATTTTGACCAATTTCAGGCATTGAAATGACTTTAAACACACTTATTTTAGTTGAAAAAGTCATATTTCACATCCAACAGTCATTTAGAGTCAAAAGATTAAATGGTAAAATTTCATCCATATTGACCATTTTGGCAACGTTCGACAGGTCCGGAGTGATCGTTTTTCATCAGAAAATTGATTTTTGGAGTGTACCAACAATGATTCAAACTGTCAATTGGATCGTGCCTCATGTTGAATAACCACTTTTGAAACACTCACAGTGACCAAAATTGCCATTTTCACAGAGTTTTGCTTACTCAAAAGCTTCCATTTTGACCAATTTCAGGCATCAAAATGACTTTAAACACACTTATTTTAGTTGAAAAAGTCATAATTCACACCCAACAGTCATTTAGAGTCAAAAGATTAAAAGTTAAAATTTCATCCATGGTGACCATTGTGGGAAAGTTCGACAGGTCCGGAGTCATCGTTTTTCATCAGAAAATTGATTTTTTGGAGTGTACCAAAAATGATTCAAAATGTCAATTGGATCGTGCCTCATGTTGAATACCCACTTTTGAAACCCTCACAGTGACCAAAATTACAATTTTTACAGAGCTTTGCTTACTCAAAAGCTTCCATTTTGACCAATTTCAGGCACCGAAATGACTTTAAACACACTTATTTTTGTTGAAAAAGTCATAATTTACATCCAACAGTCATTTAGAGTCAAAAGATTAAAAGTTTAAATTTCATCCATGGTGACCATTGTGGGAAAGTTCGACAGGTCCGGAGTCATCATTTTTCATCAGAAAATCGAATTTTTTGGAGTGTACCAAAAATGATTCAAAATGTCAATGGTTCGTGCCTCATGTTGAATAACCACTTTTGAAAGCCTCAAAGTGGCCAAAATTGCCATTTATACAGAGTTTTGCTTACTCAAAAGCTTCCATTTTGACCAATTTCAGGCACCGAAATGACTTTAAACACACTTATTTTAGTTGAAAAAGTCATATTTCACATCCAACAGTCATTTAGAGTCAAAAGATTAAATGGTAAAATTTCATCCATATTGACCATTTTGGCAACAGTCGACAGGTCCGGAGTGATCGTTTTTCATCAGAAAATTGATTTTTGGAGTGTACCAAAAATGATTCAAACTGTCAATTGGATCGTGCCTCATGTTGAATAACCACTTTTGAAACACTCACAGTGACCAAAATTGCCATTTATACAGAGTTTTGCTTACTCAAAAGCTTCCATTTTGACCAAGTTAAGGCACCGAAATGACTTTAAACACACTTATTTTAGTTGAAAAAGTCATATTTCACATCCAACAGTCATTTAGAGTCAAAAGATTAAATGTTAAAATTTCATCCATATTGACCATTTTGGGAAAGTTCAGACAAGTCATCGTTTTTCATCAGAAAATTAATTTTTTGGAGTGTACCAAAAATGATTCAAAATGTCAATTGGATCGTGCGTCATGTTGAATACCCACTTTTGAAACCCTCAAAGTGACCAGTGCGTCATGTTGAATAACCACTTTTGAAACCCTCAAAGTGACCAAAATTGCCATTTTTACAGAGCTTTGCTTACTCAAAAGCTTCCATTTTGACCAATTTCAGGCACCGAAATGACTTTAAACACACTTATTTTAGTTGAAAAAGTCATATTTCACATCCAACAGTCATTTAGAGTCAAAAGATTAAATGGTAAAATTTCATCCATATTGACCATTTTGGCAACAGTCGACAGGTCCGGAGTGATCGTTTTTCATCAGAAAATTGATTTTTGGAGTGTACCAAAAATGATTCAAACTGTCAATTGGATCGTGCCTCATGTTGAATAACCACTTTTGAAACACTCACAGTGACCAAAATTGCCATTTATACAGAGTTTTGCTTACTCAAAAGCTTCCATTTTGACCAATTTCAGGCACCGAAATGACTTTAAACACACTTATTTTAGATGAACAAGTCATATTTCACATCCAACAGTCATTTAGAGTCAAAAGATTAAATGTTAAAATTTCATCCATATTGACCATTTTGGGAAAGTTCAACAGGTCCGGAGTCATCGTTTTTCATCAGAAAATTGATTTTTTGGAGTGTACCAAAAATGATTCAAAATGTCAATTGGATCGTGCCTCATGTTGAATAACCACTTTTGAAACCCTCACAGTGACCAAAATTGCCATTTTTACAGAGCTTTGCTTACTCAAAAGCTTCCATTTTGACCAACTTCAGGCACCGAAATGACTTTAAAAACACTTATTTTTGTTGAAAAAGTCATAATTTACATCCAACAGTCATTTAGAGTCAAAAGATTAAAAGTTTAAATTTCATCCATGGTGACCATTGTGGGAAAGTTCGACAGGTCCGGAGTCGCCGTTTTTCATCAGAAAATTGATTTTTTGGAGTGTACCAAAAATGATTCAAAATGTCAATGGTTCGTGCCTCATGTTGAATAACCACTTTTGAAAGCCTCAAAGTGGCCAAAATTGCCATTTATACAGAGTTTTGCTTACTCAAAAGCTTCCATTTTGACCAATTTCAGGCACCGAAATGACTTTAAACACACTTATTTTTGTTGAAAAAGTCATAATTTACATCCAACAGTCATTTAGAGTCAAAAGATTAAAAGTTTAAATTTCATCCATGGTGACCATTGTGGGAAAGTTCGACAGGTCCGGAGTCGCCGTTTTTCATCAGAAAATTGATTTTTTGGAGTGTACCAAAAATGATTCAAAATGTCAATGGTTCGTGCCTCATGTTGAATAACCACTTTTGAAAGCCTCAAAGTGGCCAAAATTGCCATTTATACAGAGTTTTGCTTACTCAAAAGCTTCCATTTTGACCAATTTCAGGCACCGAAATGACTTTAAACACACTTATTTTAGTTGAAAAAGTCATATTTCACATCCAACAGTCATTTAGAGTCAAAAGATTAAATGTTAAAATTTCATCCATATTGACCATTTTGGGAAAGTTCAGACAAGTCATCGTTTTTCATCAGAAAATTGATTTTTTGGAGTGTACCAAAAATGATTCAAAATGTCAATTGGATCGTGCGTCATGTTGAATACCCACTTTTGAATCCCTCAAAGTGACCAGTGCGTCATGTTGAATAACCACTTTTGAAACCCTCAAAGTGACCAAAATTGCCATTTTTACAGAGTTTTGCTTACTCAAACGCTTCCATTTTGACCAATTTCAGGCATTGAAATGACTTTAAACACACTTATTTTAGTTGAAAAAGTCATATTTCACATCCAACAGTCATTTAGAGTCAAAAGATTAAATGGTAAAATGTCATCCATATTGACCATTTTGGCAACGTTCGACAGGTCCGGAGTGATCGTTTTTCATCAAAAAATTGATTTTTGGAGTGTACCAACAATGATTCAAACTGTCAATTGGATCGTGCCTCATGTTGAATAACCACTTTTGAAACACTCACAGTGACCAAAATTGCCATTTTCACAGAGTTTTGCTTACTCAAAAGCTTCCATTTTGACCAATTTCAGGCATCAAAATGACTTTAAACACACTTATTTTAGTTGAAAAAGTCATAATTCACACCCAACAGTCATTTAGAGTCAAAAGATTAAATGGTAAAATTTCATCCATATTGACCATTTTGGCAACGTTCGACAGGTCCGGACTGATCGTTTTTCATCAGAAAAATGATTTTTGGAGTGTACCAAAAATGATTCTAACTGTCAATTGGATCGTGCCTCATGTTGAATAACCACTTTTGAAACACTCACAGTGACCAAAATTGCCATTTCCACAGAGTTTTGCGTACTCAAAAGCTTCCATTTTGACCAATTTCAGGCACCAAAATGACTTTAAACACAATTATTTTAGTTGAAAAAGTCATAATTCACATCCAACAGTCATTTAGAGTCAAAAGATTAAAAGTTAAAATTTCATCCATGGTGACCATTGTGGGAAAGTTCGACAGGTCCGGAGTCATCGTTTTTCATCAGAAAATTGATTTTTTGGAGTGTACCAAAAATGATTCAAAATGTCAATTGGATCGTGCCTCATGTTGAATACCCACTTTTGAAACCCTCACAGTGACCAAAATTACAATTTTTACAGAGCTTTGCTTACTCAAAAGCTTCCATTTTGACCAATTTCAGGCACCGAAATGACTTTAAACACACTTATTTTTGTTGAAAAAGTCATAATTTACATCCAACAGTCATTTAGAGTCAAAAGATTAAAAGTTTAAATTTCATCCATGGTGACCATTGTGGGAAAGTTCGACAGGTCCGGAGTCATCATTTTTCATCAGAAAATCGAATTTTTTGGAGTGTATCAAAAATGATTCAAAATGTCAATGGTTCGTGCCTCATGTTGAATAACCACTTTTGAAAGCCTCAAAGTGGCCAAAATTGCCATTTATACAGAGTTTTGCTTACTCAAAAGCTTCCATTTTGACCAATTTCAGGCACCGAAATGACTTTAAACACACTTATTTTAGTTGAAAAAGTCATATTTCACATCCAACAGTCATTTAGAGTCAAAAGATTAAATGGTAAAATTTCATCCATATTGACCATTTTGGCAACAGTCGACAGGTCCGGAGTGATCGTTTTTCATCAGAAAATTGATTTTTGGAGTGTACCAAAAATGATTCAAACTGTCAATTGGATCGTGCCTCATGTTGAATAACCACTTTTGAAACACTCACAGTGACCAAAATTGCCATTTATACAGAGTTTTGCTTACTCAAAAGCTTCCATTTTGACCAAGTTAAGGCACCGAAATGACTTTAAACACACTTATTTTAGTTGAAAAAGTCATATTTCACATCCAACAGTCATTTAGAGTCAAAAGATTAAATGTTAAAATTTCATCCATATTGACCATTTTGGGAAAGTTCAGACAAGTCATCGTTTTTCATCAGAAAATTAATTTTTTGGAGTGTACCAAAAATGATTCAAAATGTCAATTGGATCGTGCGTCATGTTGAATACCCACTTTTGAAACCCTCAAAGTGACCAGTGCGTCATGTTGAATAACCACTTTTGAAACCCTCAAAGTGACCAAAATTGCCATTTTTACAGAGTTTTGCTTACTCAAAAGCTTCCATTTTGACCAATTTCAGGCACCGAAATGACTTTAAACACACTTATTTTAGTTGAAAAAGTCATATTTCACATCCAACAGTCATTTAGAGTCAAAAGATTAAATGGTAAAATTTCATCCATATTGACCATTTTGGGAAAGTTCGACAGGTCCGGAGTCATCGTTTTTCATCAGAAAATTGATTTTTGGAGTGTACCAAAAATGATTCAAACTGTCAATTGGATCGTGCCTCATGTTGAATAACCACTTTTGAAACACTCACAGTGACCAAAATTGCCATTTATACAGAATTTTGCTTACTCAAAAGCTTCCATTTTGACCAATTTCAGGCACCGAAATGACTTTAAACACACTTATTTTAGATGAACAAGTCATATTTCACATCCAACAGTCATTTAGAGTCAAAAGATTAAATGTTAACATTTCATCCATATTGACCATTTTGGGAAAGTTCAACAGGTCCGGAGTCATCGTTTTTCATCAGAAAATTGATTTTTTTGGAGTGTACCAAAAATGATTCAAAATGTCAATTGGATCATGCCGCATGTTGAATAACCACTTTTGAAACCCTCACAGTGACCAAAATTACCATTTTTACAGAGCTTTGCTTACTCAAAAGCTTCCATTTTGACCAATTTCAGGCACCGAAATGACTTTAAACACACTTATTTTTGTTGAAAAAGTCATATTTTACATCCAACAGTCATTTAGAGTCAAAAGATTAAAAGTTTAAATTTCATCCATGGTGACCATTGTGGGAAAGTTCGACAGGTCCGGAGTCGCCGTTTTTCATCAGAAAATTGATTTTTTGGAGTGTACCAAAAATGATTCAAAATGTCAATGGTTCGTGCCTCATGTTGAATAACCACTTTTGAAAGCCTCAAAGTGGCCAAAATTGCCATTTATACAGAGTTTTGCTTACTCAAAAGCTTCCATTTTGACCAATTTCAGGCACCGAAATGACTTTAAACACACTTATTTTAGTTGAAAAAGTCATATTTCACATCCAACAGTCATTTAGAGTCAAAAGATTAAATGGTAAAATTTCATCCATATTGACCATTTTGGCAACGTTCGACAGGTCCGGAGTGATCGTTTTTCATCAGAAAATTGATTTTTGGAGTGTACCAAAAATTATTCAAACTGTCAATTGGATCGTGCCTCATGTTGAATAACCACTTTTGAAACACTCACAGTGACCAAAATTGCCATTTATACAGAGTTTTGCTTACTCAAAAGCTTCCATTTTGACCAATTTCAGGCACCGAAATGACTTTAAACACACTTATTTTAGTTGAAAAAGTCATATTTCACATCCAACAGTCATTTAGAGTCAAAAGATTAAATGGTAAAATTTCATCCATATTGACCATTTTGGCAACGTTCGACAGGTCCGGAGTGATCGTTTTTCATCAGAAAATTGATTTTTGGAGTGTACCAAAAATTATTCAAACTGTCAATTGGATCGTGCCTCATGTTGAATAACCACTTTTGAAACAATCACAGTGATCAAAATTGCCATTTATACAGAGTTTTGCTTACTCAAAAGCTTCCATTTTGACCAATTTCAGGCACCGAAATGACTTTAAACACACTTATTTTAGATGAACAAGTCATATTTCACATCCAACAGTCATTTAGAGTCAAAAGATTAAATGTTAAAATTTCATCCATATTGACCATTTTGGGAAAGTTCAACAGGTCCGGAGTCATCGTTTTTCATCAGAAAATTGATTTTTTGGAGTGTACCAAAAATGATTCAAAATGTCAATTGGATCGTGCCTCATGTTGAATAACCACTTTTGAAACCCTCACAGTGACCAAAATTACCATTTTTACAGAGCTTTGCTTACTCAAAAGCTTCCATTTTGACCAACTTCAGGCACCGAAATGACTTTAAAAACACTTATTTTTGTTGAAAAAGTCATAATTTACATCCAACAGTCATTTAGAGTCAAAAGATTAAAAGTTTAAATTTCATCCATGGTGACCATTGTGGGAAAGTTCGACAGGTCCGGAGTCGCCGTTTTTCATCAGAAAATTGATTTTTTTGGAGTGTACCAAAAATGATTCAAAATGTCAATGGTTCGTGCCTCATGTTGAATAACCACTTTTGAAAGCCTCAAAGTGGCCAAAATTGCCATTTATACAGAGTTTTGCTTACTCAAAAGCTTCCATTTTGACCAATTTCAGGCACCGAAATGACTTTAAACACACTTATTTTAGTTGAAAAAGTCATATTTCACATCCAACAGTCATTTAGAGTCAAAAGATTAAATGTTAAAATTTCATCCATATTGACCATTTTGGGAAAGTTCAGACAAGTCATCGTTTTTCATCAGAAAATTGATTTTTTGGAGTGTACCAAAAATGATTCAAAATGTCAATCGGATCGTGCGTCATGTTGAATACCCACTTTTGAATCCCTCAAAGTGACCAGTGCGTCATGTTGAATAACCACTTTTGAAACCCTCAAAGTGACCAAAATTGCCATTTTTACAGAGTTTTGCTTACTCAAACGCTTCCATTTTGACCAATTTCAGGCATTGAAATGACTTTAAACACACTTATTTTAGTTGAAAAAGTCATATTTCACATCCAACAGTCATTTAGAGTCAAAAGATTAAATGGTAACATTTCATCCATATTGACCATTTTGGCAACGTTCGACAGGTCCGGAGTGATCGTTTTTCATCAGAAAATTGATTTTTGGAGTGTACCAACAATGATTCAAACTGTCAATTGGATCGTGCCTCATGTTGAATAACCACTTTTGAAACACTCACAGTGACCAAAATTGCCATTTTCACAGAGTTTTGCTTACTCAAAAGCTTCCATTTTGACCAATTTCAGGCATCAAAATGACTTTAAACACACTTATTTTAGTTGAAAAAGTCATAATTCACACCCAACAGTCATTTAGAGTCAAAAGATTAAAAGTTAAAATTTCATCCATGGTGACCATTGTGGGAAAGTTCGACAGGTCCGGAGTCATCGTTTTTCATCAGAAAATTGATTTTTTGGAGTGTACCAAAAATGATTCAAAATGTCAATTGGATCGTGCCTCATGTTGAATACCCACTTTTGAAACCCTCACAGTGACCAAAATTACAATTTTTACAGAGCTTTGCTTACTCAAAGCTTCCATTTTGACCAATTTCAGGCACCGAAATGACTTTAAACACACTTATTTTTGTTGAAAAAGTCATAATTTACATCCAACAGTCATTTAGAGTCAAAAGATTAAAAGTTTAAATTTCATCCATGGTGACCATTGTGGGAAAGTTCGACAGGTCCGGAGTCATCATTTTTCATCAGAAAATCGAATTTTTTGGAGTGTACCAAAAATGATTCAAAATGTCAATGGTTCGTGCCTCATGTTGAATAACCACTTTTGAAAGCCTCAAAGTGGCCAAAATTGCCATTTATACAGAGTTTTGCTTACTCAAAAGCTTCCATTTTGACCAATTTCAGGCACCGAAATGACTTTAAACACACTTATTTTAGTTGAAAAAGTCATATTTCACATCCAACAGTCATTTAGAGTCAAAAGATTAAATGTTAAAATTTCATCCATATTGACCATTTTGGGAAAGTTCAGACAAGTCATCGTTTTTCATCAGAAAATTGATTTTTTGGAGTGTACCAAAAATGATTCAAAATGTCAATTGGATCGTGCGTCATGTTGAATACCCACTTTTGAATCCCTCAAAGTGACCAGTGCGTCATGTTGAATAACCACTTTTGAAACCCTCAAAGTAACCAAAATTGCCATTTTTACAGAGTTTTGCTTACTCAAAAGCTTCCATTTTGACCAATTTCAGGCATTGAAATGACTTTAAACACACTTATTTTAGTTGAAAAAGTCATATTTCACATCCAACAGTCATTTAGAGTCAAAAGATTAAATGGTAAAATTTCATCCATATTGACCATTTTGGCAACGTTCGACAGGTCCGGAGTGATCGTTTTTCATCAGAAAATTGATTTTTGGAGTGTACCAAAAATGATTCAAACTGTCAATTGAATCTTGCCTCATGTTGAATAACCACTTTTGAAACACTCACAGTGACCAAAATTGCCATTTTCACAGAGTTTTGCTTACTCAAAAGCTTCCATTTTGACCAATTTCAGGCATCAAAATGACTTTAAACACACTTATTTTAGTTGAAAAAGTCATAATTCACACCCAACAGTCATTTAGAGTCAAAAGATTAAATGGTAAAATTTCATCCATATTGACCATTTTGGCAACGTTCGACAGGTCCGGACTGATCGTTTTTCATCAGAAAATTGATTTTTGGAGTGTACCAAAAATGATTCAAACTGTCAATTGGATCGTGCCTCATGTTGAAAACCACTTTTGAAACACTCACAGTGACCAAAATTGCCATTTTCACAGAGTTTTGCTTACTCAAAAGCTTCCATTTTGACCAATTTCAGGCACCAAAATGACTTTAAACACAAATATTTTAGTTGAAAAAGTCATAATTCACATCCAACAGTCATTTAGAGTCAAAAGATTAAAAGTTAAAATTTCATCCATATTGACCATTTTGGGAAAGTTCAGACAAGTCATCGTTTTTCATCAGAAAATTAATTTCTTGGAGTGTACCAAAAATGATTCAAAATGTCAATTGGATCGTGCGTCATGTTGAATACCCACTTTTGAAACCCTCAAAGTGACCAGTGCGTCATGTTGAATAACCACTTTTGAAACCCTCAAAGTGACCACAATTGCCATTTTTACAGAGTTTTGCTTACTGAAAAGCTTCCATTTTGACCAATTTCAGGCACCGAAATGACTTTAAACACACTTATTTTAGTTGAAAAAGTCATATTTCACATCCAACAGTCATTTAGAGTCAAAAGATTAAATGGTAAAATTTCATCCATATTGACCATTTTGGCAACGTTCGACAGGTCCGGAGTGATCGTTTTTCATCAGAAAATTGATTTTTGGAGTGTACCAAAAATGATTCAAACTGTCAATTGGATCGTGCCTCATGTTGAATAACCACTTTTGAAACACTCACAGTGACCAAAATTTCCATTTATACAGAGTTTTGCTTACTCAAAAGCTTCCATTTTGACCAATTTCAGGCACCGAAATGACTTTAAACACACTTATTTTAGATGAACAAGTCATATTTCACATCCAACAGTCATTTAGAGTCAAAAGATTAAATGTTAAAATTTCATCCATATTGACCATTTTGGGAAAGTTCAACAGGTCCGGAGTCATCGTTTTTCATCAGAAAATTGATTTTTTGGAGTGTACCAAAAATTATTCAAAATGTCAATTGGATCGTGCCTCATGTTGAATAACCACTTTTGAAACCCTCACAGTGACCACAATTACCATTTTTACAGAGCTTTGCTTACTCAAAAGCTTCCATTTTGACCAATTTCAGGCACCGAAATGACTTTAAACACACTTATTTTAGTTGAAAAAGTCATATTTCACATCCAACAGTCATTTAGAGTCAAAAGATTAAATGGTAAAATTTCATCCATATTGACCATTTTGGCAACGTTCGACAGGTCCGGAGTGATCGTTTTTCATCAGAAAATTGATTTTTGGAGTGTACCAAAAATGATTCAAACTGTCAATTGGATCGTGCCTCATGTTGAATAACCACTTTTGAAACACTCACAGTGACCAAAATTGCCATTTATACAGAGTTTTGCTTACTCAAAAGCTTCCATTTTGACCAATTTAAGGCACCGAAATGACTTTAAACACACTTATTTTAGTTGAAAAAGTCATATTTCACATCCAACAGTCATTTAGAGTCAAAAGATTAAATGTTAAAATTTCATCCATATTGACCATTTTGGGAAAGTTCAGACAAGTCATCGTTTTTCATCAGAAAATTAATTTTTTGGAGTGTACCAAAAATGATTCAAAATGTCAATTGGATCGTGCGTCATGTTGAATACCCACTTTTGAAACCCTCAAAGTGACCAATGCGTCATGTTGAATAACCACTTTTGAAACCCTCAAAGTGACCAAAATTGCCATTTTTACAGAGTTTTGCTTACTCAAAAGCTTCCATTTTGACCAATTTCAGGCACCGAAATGACTTTAAACACACTTATTTTAGTTGAAAAAGTCATATTTCACATCCAACAGTCATTTAGAGTCAAAAGATTAAATGGTAAAATGTCATCCATATTGACCATTTTGGCAACGTTCGACAGGTCCGGAGTGATCGTTTTTCAGCAGAAAATTGATTTTTGGAGTGTACCAAAAATGATTCAAACTGTCAATTGGATCGTGCCTCATGTTGAATAACCACTTTTGAAACACTCACAGTGACCAAAATTGCGATTCATACAGAGTTTTGCTTACTCAAAAGCTTCCATTTTGACCAATTTAAGGCACCGAAATGACTTTAAACACACTTATTTTAGTTGAAAAAGTCATATTTCACATCCAACAGTCATTTACAGTCAAAAGATTAAATGTTAAAATGTCATCCATATTGACCATTTTGGGAAAGTTCAGACAAGTCATCGTTTTTCATCAGAAAATTAATTTTTTGGAGTGTACCAAAAATGATTCAAAATGTCAATTGGATCGTGCGTCATGTTGAATACCCACTTTTGAAACCCTCAAAGTGACCAGTGCGTCATGTTGAATAACCACTTTTGAAACCCTCAAAGTGACCAAAATTGCCATTTATACAGAGTTTTGCTTACTCAAAAGCTTCCATTTTGACCAATTTAAGGCACCGAAATGACTTTAAACACACTTATTTTAGTTGAAAAAGTCATATTTCACATCCAACAGTCATTTAGAGTCAAAAGATTAAATGTTAAAATTTCATCCATATTGACCATTTTGGGAAAGTTCAGACAAGTCATCGTTTTTCATCAGAAAATTAATATTTTGGAGTGTACCAAAAATGATTCAAAATGTCAATTGGATCGTGCGTCATGTTGAATACCCACTTTTGAAACCCTCAAAGTGACCAGTGCATCATGTTGAATAACCACTTTTGAAACCCTCAAAGTGACCAAAATTGCCATTTTTACAGAGTTTTGCTTACTCAAAAGCTTCCATTTTGACCAATTTCAGGCACCGAAAAGACTTTAAACACACCTATTTTAGTTGAAAAAGTCATATTTCACATCCAACAGTCATTTAGAGTCAAAAGATTAAATGGTAAAATTTCATCCATATTGACCATTTTGGCAACGTTCGACAGGTCCGGAGTGATCATTTTTCATCAGAAAATTGATTTTTGGAGTGTACCAAAAATGATTCAAACTGTCAATTGGATCGTGCCTCATGTTGAATAACCACTTTTGAAACACTCACAGTGACCAAAATTGCCATTTATACATAGTTTTGCTTACTCAAAAGCTTCCATTTTGACCAATTTCAGGCACCGAAATGACTTTAAACACACTTATTTTAGATGAACAAGTCATATTTCACATCCAACAGTCATTTAGAGTCAAAAGATTAAATGTTAAAATTTCATCCATATTGACCATTTTGGGAAAGTTCAACAGGTCCGGAGTCATCGTTTTTCATCAGAAAATTGATTTTTTGGAGTGTACCAAAAATGATTCAAAATGTCAATTGGATCGTGCCTCATGTTGAATAACCACTTTTGAAACCCTCACAGTGACCAAAATTACCATTTTTACAGAGCTTTGCTTACTCAAAAGCTTCCATTTTGACCAATTTCAGGCACCGAAATGACTTTAAACACACTTATTTTAGTTGAAAAAGTCATATTTCACATCCAACAGTCATTTAGAGTCAAAAGATTAAATGGTAAAATTTCATCCATATTAACCATTTTGGCAACGTTCGACAGGTCCGGAGTGATCGTTTTTCATCAGAAAATTGATTTTTGGAGTGTACCAAAAATGATTCAAACTGTCAATTGGATCGTGCCTCATGTTGAATAACCACTTTTGAAACACTCACAGTGACCAAAATTGCCGTTTATACAGAGTTTTGCCTACTCAAAAGCTTCCATTTTGACCAATTTAAGGCACCGAAATGACTTTAAACACACTTATTTTAGTTGAAAAAGTCATATTTCACATCCAACAGTCATTTAGAGTCAAAAGATTAAATGTTAAAATTTCATCCATATTGACCATTTTGGGAAAGTTCAGACAAGTCATCGTTTTTCATCAGAAAATTAATTTTTTGGAGTGTACCAAAAATGATTCAAAATGTCAATTGGATCGTGCGTCATGTTGAATACCCACTTTTGAAACCCTCAAAGTGACCAGTGCGTCATGTTGAATAACCACTTTTGAAACCCTCCCACTGTCCAAAATTACCATTTTTACAGAGCTTTGCTTATTCAAAAGCTTCCATTTTGACCAATTTCAGGCACCGAAATGACTTTAAACACACTTATTTTTTTTGAAAACGTCATAATTTACATCCAACAGTCATTTAGAGTCAAAAGATTAAAAGTTTAAATGTCAGCCATATTGACCATTTTGGGAAAGTTCAACAGGTCCGGAGTCATCGTTTTTCATCAGAAAATTGATTTTTTGTAGTGTACCAAAAATGATTCAAAATGTCAATTGGATCGTGCCTCATGTTGAATAACCACTTTTGAAACCCTCACAGTGACCAAAATTACCATTTTTACAGAGCTTTGCTTACTCAAAAGCTTCCATTTTGACCAATTTCAGGCACCGAAATGACTTTAAACACACTTATTTTTGTTGAAAAAGTCATGATTTACATCCAACAGTCATTTAGAGTCAAAAGATTAAAAGTTTAAATTTCATCCATGGTGACCATTTTGGGAAAGTTCGACAGGTCCGGAGTCATCGTTTTTCATCAGAAAATTGATTTTTGGGAGTGTACCAAAAATGATTCAAAATGTCAATGGATCGTGCCTCATGTTGAATAACCACTTTTGAAAACCTCAAAGTGACCAAAATTGCCATTTATACAGAGTTTTGCTTACTCAAAAGCTTCCATTTTGACCAATTTAAGGCACCGAAATGACTTTAAACACACTTATTTTAGTTGAAAAAGTCATATTTCACATCCAACAGTCATTTAGAGTCAAAAGATTAAATGTTAAAATTTCATCCATATTGACCATTTTGGGAAAGTTCAGACAAGTCATCGTTTTTCATCAGAAAATTAATTTTTTGGAGTGTACCAAAAATGATTCAAAATGTCAATTGGATCGTGCGTCATGTTGAATACCCACTTTTGAAACCCTCAAAGTGACCAATGCGTCATGTTGAATAACCACTTTTGAAACCCTCAAAGTGACCAAAATTGCCATTTTTACAGAGTTTTGCTTACTCAAAAGCTTCCATTTTGACCAATTTCAGGCACCGAAATGACTTTAAACACACTTATTTTAGTTGAAAAAGTCATATTTCACATCCAACAGTCATTTAGAGTCAAAAGATTAAATGGTAACATTTCATCCATATTGACCATTTTGGCAACGTTCGACAGGTCCGGAGTGATCGTTTTTCAGCAGAAAATTGATTTTTGGAGTGTACCAAAAATGATTCAAACTGTCAATTGGATCGTGCCTCATGTTGAATAACCACTTTTGAAACACTCACAGTGACCAAAATTGCGATTTATACAGAGTTTTGCTTACTCAAAAGCTTCCATTTTGACCAATTTAAGGCACCGAAATGACTTTAAACACACTTATTTTAGTTGAAAAAGTCATATTTCACATCCAACAGTCATTTAGAGTCAAAAGATTAAATGTTAAAATGTCATCCATATTGACCATTTTGGGAAAGTTCAGACAAGTCATCGTTTTTCATCAGAAAATTAATTTTTTGGAGTGTACCAAAAATGATTCAAAATGTCAATTGGATCGTGCGTCATGTTGAATACCCACTTTTGAAACCCTCAAAGTGACCAGTGCGTCATGTTGAATAACCACTTTTGAAACCCTCAAAGTGACCAAAATTGCCATTTTTACAGAGTTTTGCTTACTCAAAAGCTTCCATTTTGACCAATTTCAGGCATCGAAATGACTTTAAACACACTTATTTTAGTTGAAAAAGTCATATTTCACATCCAACAGTCATTTAGAGTCAAAAGATTAAATGGTAAAATTTCATCCATATTGACCATTTTGGCAACGTTCGACAGGTCCGGAGTGATCGTTTTTCATCAGAAAATTGATTTTTGGAGTGTACCAAAAATGATTCAAACTGTCAATTGGATCGTGCCTCATGTTGAATAACCACTTTTGAAACACTCACAGTGACCAAAATTGCCATTTATACAGAGTTTTGCTTACTCAAAAGCTTCCATTTTGACCAATTTAAGGCACCGAAATGACTTTAAACACACTTATTTCAGTTGAAAAAGTCATATTTCACATCCAACAGTCATTTAGAGTCAAAAGATTAAATGTTAAAATTTCATCCATATTGACCATTTTGGGAAAGTTCAGACAAGTCATCGTTTTTCATCAGAAAATTAATTTTTTGGAGTGTACCAAAAATGATTCAAAATGTCAATTGGATCGTGCGTCATGTTGAATACTCACTTTTGAAACCCTCAAAGTGACCAGTGCGTCATGTTGAATAACCACTTTTGAAACCCTCAAAGTGACCAAAATTGCCATTTTTACAGAGTTTTGCTTACTCAAAAGCTTCCATTTTGACCAATTTCAGGCACCGAAATGACTTTAAACACACTTATTTTAGTTGAAAAAGTCATATTTCACATCCAACAGTCATTTAGAGTCAAAAGATTAAATGGTAAAATTTCATCCATACTGACCATTTTGGCAACAGTCGACAGGTCCGGAGTGATCGTTTTTCATCAGAAAATTGATTTTTGGAGTGTACCAAAAATGATTCAAACTGTCAATTGGATCGTGCCTCATGTTGAATAACCACTTTTGAAACACTCACAGTGACCAAAATTGCCATTTATACAGAGTTTTGCTTACTCAAAAGCTTCCATTTTGACCAATTTAAGGCACCGAAATGACTTTAAACACACTTATTTTAGTTGAAAAAGTCATATTTCACATCCAACAGTCATTTAGAGTCAAAAGATTAAATGTTAAAATTTCATCCATATTGACCATTTTGGGAAAGTTCAGACATGTCATCGTTTTTCATCAGAAAATAAATTTTTTGGAGTGTACCAAAAATGATTCAAAATGTCAATTGGATCGTGCGTCATGTTGAATACCCACTTTTGAAACCCTCAAAGTGACCAGTGCGTCATGTTGAATAACCACTTTTGAAACCCTCAAAGTGACCAAAATTGCCATTTTTACAGAGTTTTGCTTACTCAAAAGCTTCCATTTTGACCAATTTCAGGCACCGAAATGACTTTAAACACACTTATTTTAGTTGAAAAAGTCATATTTCACATCCAACAGTCATTTAGAGTCAAAAGATTAAATGGTAAAATTTCATCCATATTGACCATTTTGGCAACGTTCGACAGGTCCGGAGTGATCGTTTTTCATCAGAAAATTGATTTTTGGAGTGTACCAAAAATGATTCAAACTGTCAATTGGATCGTGCCTCATGTTGAATAACCACTTTTGAAACACTCACAGTGACCAAAACTGCCATTTATACAGAGTTTTGCTTACTCAAAAGCTTCCATTTTGACCAATTTCAGGCACCGAAATGACTTTAAACACACTTATTTTAGATGAACAAGTCATATTTCACATCCAACAGTCATTTAGAGTCAAAAGATTAAATGTTAAAATTTCATCCATATTGACCATTTTGGGAAAGTTCAACAGGTCCGGAGTCATCGTTTTTCATCAGAAAATTGATTTTTTGGAGTGTACCAAAAATGATTAAAAAATGTCAATTGGATCGTGCCTCATGTTGAATAACCACTTTTGAAACCCTCCCACTGTCCAAAATTACCATTTTTACAGAGCTTTGCTTATTCAAAAGCTTCCATTTTGACCAATTTCAGGCACCGAAATGACTTTAAACACACTTATTTTTTTTGAAAACGTCATAATTTACATCCAACAGTCATTTAGAGTCAAAAGATTAAAAGTTTAAATGTCAGCCATATTGACCATTTTGGGAAAGTTCAACAGGTCCGGAGTCATCGTTTTTCATCAGAAAATTGATTTTTTGGAGTGTACCAAAAATGATTCAAAATGTCAATTGGATCGTGCCTCATGTTGAATAACCACTTTTGAAACCCTCACAGTGACCAAAATTACCATTTTTACAGAGCTTTGCTTACTCAAAAGCTTCCATTTTGACCAACTTCAGGCACCGAAATGACTTTAAACACACTTATTTTTGTTGAAAAAGTCATAATTTACATCCAACAGTCATTTAGAGTCAAAAGATTAAAAGTTTAAATTTCATCCATGGTGACCATTGTGGGAAAGTTCGACAGGTCCGGAGTCGCCGTTTTTCATCAGAAAATTGATTTTTTGGAGTGTACCAAAAATGATTCAAAATGTCAATGGATCGTGCCTCATGTTGAATAACCACTTTTGAAAACCTCAAAGTGACCAAAATTGCCATTTATACAGAGTTTTGCTTACTCAAAAGCTTCCATTTTGACCAATTTAAGGCACCGAAATGACTTTAAACACACTTATTTTAGTTGAAAAAGTCATATTTCACATCCAACAGTCATTTAGAGTCAAAAGATTAAATGTTAAAATTTCATCCATATTGACCATTTTGGGAAAGTTCAGACAAGTCATCGTTTTTCATCAGAAAATTAATTTTTTGGAGTGTACCAAAAATGATTCAAAATGTCAATTGGATCGTGCGTCATGTTGAATACCCACTTTTGAAACCCTCAAAGTGACCAATGCGTCATGTTGAATAACCACTTTTGAAACCCTCAAAGTGACCAAAATTGCCATTTTTACAGAGTTTTGCTTACTCAAAAGCTTCCATTTTGACCAATTTCAGGCACCGAAATGACTTTAAACACACTTATTTTAGTTGAAAAAGTCATATTTCACATCCAACAGTCATTTAGAGTCAAAAGATTAAATGGTAACATTTCATCCATATTGACCATTTTGGCAACGTTCGACAGGTCCGGAGTGATCGTTTTTCAGCAGAAAATTGATTTTTGGAGTGTACCAAAAATGATTCAAACTGTCAATTGGATCGTGCCTCATGTTGAATAACCACTTTTGAAACACTCACAGTGACCAAAATTGCGATTTATACAGAGTTTTGCTTACTCAAAAGCTTCCATTTTGACCAATTTAAGGCACCGAAATGACTTTAAACACACTTATTTTAGTTGAAAAAGTCATATTTCACATCCAACAGTCATTTAGAGTCAAAAGATTAAATGTTAAAATGTCATCCATATTGACCATTTTGGGAAAGTTCAGACAAGTCATTGTTTTTCATCAGAAAATTAATTTTTTGGAGTGTACCAAAAATGATTCAAAATGTCAATTGGATCGTGCGTCATGTTGAATACCCACTTTTGAAACCCTCAAAGTGACCAGTGCGTCATGTTGAATAACCACTTTTGAAACCCTCAAAGTGACCAAAATTGCCATTTTTACAGAGTTTTGCTTACTCAAAAGCTTCCATTTTGACCAATTTCAGGCATCGAAATGACTTTAAACACACTTATTTTAGTTGAAAAAGTCATATTTCACATCCAACAGTCATTTAGAGTCAAAAGATTAAATGGTAAAATTTCATCCATATTGACCATTTTGGCAACGTTCGACAGGTCCGGAGTGATCGTTTTTCATCAGAAAATTGATTTTTGGAGTGTACCAAAAATGATTCAAACTGTCAATTGGATCGTGCCTCATGTTGAATAACCACTTTTGAAACACTCACAGTGACCAAAATTGCCATTTATACAGAGTTTTGCTTACTCAAAAGCTTCCATTTTGACCAATTTAAGGCACCGAAATGACTTTAAACACACTTATTTCAGTTGAAAAAGTCATATTTCACATCCAACAGTCATTTAGAGTCAAAAGATTAAATGTTAAAATTTCATCCATATTGACCATTTTGGGAAAGTTCAGACAAGTCATCGTTTTTCATCAGAAAATTAATTTTTTGGAGTGTACCAAAAATGATTCAAAATGTCAATTGGATCGTGCGTCATGTTGAATACTCACTTTTGAAACCCTCAAAGTGACCAGTGCGTCATGTTGAATAACCACTTTTGAAACCCTCAAAGTGACCAAAATTGCCATTTTTACAGAGTTTTGCTTACTCAAAAGCTTCCATTTTGACCAATTTCAGGCACCGAAATGACTTTAAACACACTTATTTTAGTTGAAAAAGTCATATTTCACATCCAACAGTCATTTAGAGTCAAAAGATTAAATGGTAAAATTTCATCCATATTGACCATTTTGGCAACGTTCGACAGGTCCGGAGTGATCGTTTTTCATCAGAAAATTGATTTTTGGAGTGTACCAAAAATGATTCAAACTGTCAATTGGATCGTGCCTCATGTTGAATAACCACTTTTGAAACACTCACAGTGACCAAAATTGCCATTTATACAGAGTTTTGCTTACTCAAAAGCTTCCATTTTGACCAATTTCAGGCACCGAAATGACTTTAAACACACTTATTTTAGATGAACAAGTCATATTTCACATCCAACAGTCATTTAGAGTCAAAAGATTAAATGTTAAAATTTCATCCATATTGACCATTTTGGGAAAGTTCAACAGGTCCGGAGTCATCGTTTTTCATCAGAAAATTGATTTTTTGGAGTGTACCAAAAATGATTCAAAATGTCAATTGGATCGTGCCTCATGTTGAATAACCACTTTTGAAACCCTCACAGTGACCAAAATTACCATTTTTACAGAGCTTTGCTTACTCAAAAGCTTCCATTTTGACCAACTTCAGGCACCGAAATGACTTTAAACACACTTATTTTTGTTGAAAAAGTCATAATTTACATCCAACAGTCATTTAGAGTCAAAAGATTAAAAGTTTAAATTTCATCCATGGTGACCATTGTGGGAAAGTTCGACAGGTCCGGAGTCGCCGTTTTTCATCAGAAAATTGATTTTTTGGAGTGTACCAAAAATGATTCAAAATGTCAATGGTTCGTGCCTCATGTTGAATAACCACTTTTGAAAGCCTCAAAGTGGCCAAAATTGCCATTTATACAGAGTTTTGCTTACTCAAAAGCTTCCATTTTGACCAATTTCAGGCACCGAAATGACTTTAAACACACGTATTTTAGTTGAAAAAGTCATATTTCACATCCAACAGTCATTTAGAGTCAAAAGATTAAATGTTAAAATTTCATCCATATTGACCATTTTGGGAAAGTTCAGACAAGTCATCGTTTTTCATCAGAAAATTGATTTTTTGGAGTGTACCAAAAATGATTCAAATTGTCAATTGGATCGTGCGTCATGTTGAATACCCACTTTTGAATCCCTCAAAGTGACCAGTGCGTCATGTTGAATAACCACTTTTGAAACCCTCAAAGTGACCAAAATTGCCATTTTTACAGAGTTTTGCTTACTCAAACGCTTCCATTTTGACCAATTTCAGTCATTGAAATGACTTTAAACACACTTATTTTAGTTGAAAAAGTCATATTTCACATCCAACAGTCATTTAGAGTCAAAAGATTAAATGGTAAAATTTCATCCATATTGACCATTTTGGCAACGTTCGACAGGTCCGGAGTGATCGTTTTTCATCAGAAAATTAATTTTTGGAGTGTACCAACAATGATTCAAACTGTCAATTGGATCGTGCCTCATGTTGAATAACCACTTTTGAAACACTCACAGTGACCAAAATTGCCATTTTCACAGAGTTTTGCTTACTCAAAAGCTTCCATTTTGACCAATTTCAGGCATCAAAATGACTTTAAACACACTTATTTTAGTTGAAAAAGTCATAATTCACACCCAACAGTCATTTAGAGTCAAAAGATTAAATGGTAAAATTTCATCCATATTGACCATTTTGGCAACGTTCGACAGGTCCGGACTGATCGTTTTTCATCAGAAAAATGATTTTTGGAGTGTACCAAAAATGATTCTAACTGTCAATTGGATCGTGCCTCATGTTGAATAACCACTTTTGAAACACTCACAGTGACCAAAATTGCCATTTTCACAGAGTTTTGCGTACTCAAAAGCTTCCATTTTGACCAATTTCAGGCACCAAAATGACTTTAAACACAATTATTTTAGTTGAAAAAGTCATAATTCACATCCAACAGTCATTTAGAGTCAAAAGATTAAAAGTTAAAATTTCATCCATGGTGACCATTGTGGGAAAGTTCGACAGGTCCGGAGTCATCGTTTTTCATCAGAAAATTGATTTTTTGGAGTGTACCAAAAATGATTCAAAATGTCAATTGGATCGTGCCTCATGTTGAATACCCACTTTTGAAACCCTCACAGTGACCAAAATTACAATTTTTACAGAGCTTTGCTTACTCAAAAGCTTCCATTTTGACCAATTTCAGGCACCGAAATGACTTTAAACACACTTATTTTAGTTGAAAAAGTCATATTTCACATCCAACAGTCATTTAGAGTCAAAAGATTAAATGGTAAAATTTCATCCATATTGACCATTTTGGCAACAGTCGACAGGTCCGGAGTGATCGTTTTTCATCAGAAAATTGATTTTTGGAGTGTACCAAAAATGATTCAAACTGTCAATTGGATCGTGCCTCATGTTGAATAACCACTTTTGAAACACTCACAGTGACCAAAATTGCCATTTATACAGAGTTTTGCTTACTCAAAAGCTTCCATTTTGACCAAGTTAAGGCACCGAAATGACTTTAAACACACTTATTTTAGTTGAAAAAGTCATATTTCACATCCAACAGTCATTTAGAGTCAAAAGATTAAATGTTAAAATTTCATCCATATTGACCATTTTGGGAAAGTTCAGACAAGTCATCGTTTTTCATCAGAAAATTAATTTTTTGGAGTGTACCAAAAATGATTCAAAATGTCAATTGAATCGTGCGTCATGTTGAATACCCACTTTTGAAACCCTCAAAGTGACCAGTGCGTCATGTTGAATAACCACTTTTGAAACCCTCAAAGTGACCAAAATTGCCATTTTTACAGAGTTTTGCTTACTCAAAAGCTTCCATTTTGACCAATTTCAGGCACCGAAATGACTTTAAACACACTTATTTTAGTTGAAAAAGTCATATTTCACATCCAACAGTCATTTAGAGTCAAAAGATTAAATGGTAAAATTTCATCCATATTGACCATTTTGGCAACGTTCGACAGGTCCGGAGTGATCGTTTTTCATCAGAAAATTGATTTTTGGAGTGTACCAAAAATGATTCAAACTGTCAATTGGATCGTGCCTCATGTTGAATAACCACTTTTGAAACACTCACAGTGACCAAAATTGCCATTTATACAGAGTTTTGCTTACTCAAAAGCTTCCATTTTGACCAATTTCAGGCACCGAAATGACTTTAAACACACTTATTTTAGATGAACAAGTCATATTTCACATCCAACAGTCATTTAGAGTCAAAAGATTAAATGTTAAAATTTCATCCATATTGACCATTTTGGGAAAGTTCAACAGGTCCGGAGTCGCCGTTTTTCATCAGAAAATTGATTTTTTGGAGTGTACCAAAAATGATTCAAAATGTCAATGGTTCGTGCCTCATGTTGAATAACCACTTTTGAAAGCCTCAAAGTGGCCAAAATTGCCATTTATACAGAGTTTTGCTTACTCAAAAGCTTCCATTTTGACCAATTTCAGGCACCGAAATGACTTTAAACACACTTATTTTAGTTGAAAAAGTCATATTTCACATCCAACAGTCATTTAGAGTCAAAAGATTAAATGTTAAAATTTCATCCATATTGACCATTTTGGGAAAGTTCAGACAAGTCATCGTTTTTCATCAGAAAATTAATTTTTTGGAGTGTACCAAAAATGATTCAAAATGTCAATTGGATCGTGCGTCATGTTGAATACCCACTTTTGAAACCCTCAAAGTGACCAGTGCGTCATGTTGAATAACCACTTTTGAAACCCTCAAAGTGACCAAAATTGCCATTTTTACAGAGTTTTGCTTACTCAAAAGCTTCCATTTTGACCAATTTCAGGCACCGAAATGACTTTAAACACACTTATTTTAGTTGAAAAAGTCATATTTCACATCCAACAGTCATTTAGAGTCAAAAGATTAAATGGTAAAATTTCATCCATATTGACCATTTTGGCAACGTTCGACAGGTCCGGAGTGATCGTTTTTCATCAGAAAATTGATTTTTGGAGTGTACCAAAAATGATTCAAACTGTCAATTGGATCGTGCCTCATGTTGAATAACCACTTTTGAAACACTCACAGTGACCAAAATTGCCATTTATACAGAGTTTTGCTTACTCAAAAGCTTCCATTTTGACCAATTTCAGGCACCGAAATGACTTTAAACACACTTATTTTAGATGAACAAGTCATATTTCACATCCAACAGTCATTTAGAGTCAAAAGATTAAATGTTAAAATTTCATCCATATTGACCATTTTGGGAAAGTTCAACAGGTCCGGAGTCATCGTTTTTCATCAGAAAATTGATTTTTTGGAGTGTACCAAAAATTATTCAAAATGTCAATTGGATCGTGCCTCATGTTGAATAACCACTTTTGAAACCCTCACAGTGACCAAAATTACCATTTTTACAGAGCTTTGCTTACTCAAAAGCTTCCATTTTGACCAATTTCAGGCACCGAAATGACTTTAAACACACTTATTTTTGTTGAAAAAGTCATAATTTACATCCAACAGTCATTTAGAGTCAAAAGATTAAAAGTTTAAATTTCATCCATGGTGACCATTGTGGGAAAGTTCGACAGGTCCGGAGTCGCCGTTTTTCATCAGAAAATTGATTTTTTGGAGTGTACCAAAAATGATTCAAAATGTCAATGGTTCGTGCCTCATGTTGAATAACCACTTTTGAAAGCCTCAAAGTGGCCAAAATTGCCATTTATACAGAGTTTTGCTTACTCAAAAGCTTCCATTTTGACCAATTTCAGGCACCGAAATGACTTTAAACACACTTATTTTAGTTGAAAAAGTCATATTTCACATCCAACAGTCATTTAGAGTCAAAAGATTAAATGTTAAAATTTCATCCATATTGACCATTTTGGGAAAGTTCAGACAAGTCATCGTTTTTCATCAGAAAATTAATTTTTTGGAGTGTACCAAAAATGATTCAAAATGTCAATTGGATCGTGCGTCATGTTGAATACCCACTTTTGAAACCCTCAAAGTGACCAGTGCGTCATGTTGAATAACCACTTTTGAAAGCCTCAAAGTGACCAAAATTGCCATTTTTACAGAGTTTTGCTTACTGAAAAGCTTCCATTTTGACCCATTTCAGGCACCGAAATGACTTTAAACACACTTATTTTAGTTGAAAAAGTCATATTTCACATCCAACAGTCATTTAGAGTCAAAAGATTAAATGGTAAAATTTCATCCATATTGACCATTTTGGCAACGTTCGACAGGTCCGGAGTGATCGTTTTTCATCAGAAAATTGATTTTTGGAGTGTACCAAAAATTATTCAAACTGTCAATTGGATCGTGCCTCATGTTGAATAACCACTTTTGAAACACTGACAGTGACCAAAATTGCCATTTATACAGAGTTTTGCTTACTCAAAAGCTTCCATTTTGACCAATTTCAGGCACCGAAATGACTTTAAACACACTTATTTTAGATGAACAAGTCATATTTCACATCCAACAGTCATTTAGAGTCAAAAGATTAAATGTTAAAATTTCATCCATATTGACCATTTTGGGAAAGTTCAACAGGTCCGGAGTCATCGTTTTTCATCAGAAAATTGATTTTTTGGAGTGTACCAAAAATGATTCAAAATGTCAATTGGATCGTGCCTCATGTTGAATAACCACTTTTGAAACCCTCACAGTGACCAAAATTACCATTTTTACAGAGCTTTGCTTACTCAAAAGCTTCCATTTTGACCAACTTCAGGCACCGAAATGACTTTAAAAACACTTATTTTTGTTGAAAAAGTCATAATTTACATCCAACAGTCATTTAGAGTCAAAAGATTAAAAGTTTAAATTTCATCCATGGTGACCATTGTGGGAAAGTTCGACAGGTCCGGAGTCGCCGTTTTTCATCAGAAAATTGATTTTTTGGAGTGTACCAAAAATGATTCAAAATGTCAATGGTTCGTGCCTCATGTTGAATAACCACTTTTGAAAGCCTCAAAGTTGCCAAAATTGCCATTTATACAGAGTTTTGCTTACTCAAAAGCTTCCATTTTGACCAATTTCAGGCACCGAAATGACTTTAAACACACTTATTTTAGTTGAAAAAGTCATATTTCACATCCAACAGTCATTTAGAGTCAAAAGATTAAATGTTAAAATTTCATCCATATTGACCATTTTGGGAAAGTTCAGACAAGTCATCGTTTTTCATCAGAAAATTGATTTTTTGGAGTGTACCAAAAATGATTCAAAATGTCAATCGGATCGTGCGTCATGTTGAATACCCACTTTTGAATCCCTCAAAGTGACCAGTGCGTCATGTTGAATAACCACTTTTGAAACCCTCAAAGTGACCAAAATTGCCATTTTTACAGAGTTTTGCTTACTCAAACGCTTCCATTTTGACCAATTTCAGGCATTGAAATGACTTTAAACACACTTATTTTAGTTGGAAAAGTCATATTTCACATCCAACAGTCATTTAGAGTCAAAAGATTAAATGGTAAAATTTCATCCATATTGACCATTTTGGCAACGTTCGACAGGTCCGGAGTGATCGTTTTTCATCAGAAAATTGATTTTTGGAGTGTACCAACAATGATTCAAACTGTCAATTGGATCGTGCCTCATGTTGAATAACCACTTTTGAAACACTCACAGTGACCAAAATTGCCATTTTCACAGAGTTTTGCTTACTCAAAAGCTTCCATTTTGACCAATTTCAGGCACCAAAATGACTTTAAACACAATTATTTTAGTTGAAAAAGTCATAATTCACATCCAACAGTCATTTAGAGTCAAAAGATTAAAAGTTAAAATTTCATCCATGGTGACCATTGTGGGAAAGTTCGACAGGTCCGGAGTCATCGTTTTTCATCAGAAAATTGATTTTTTTGAGTGTACCAAAAATGATTCAAAATGTCAATTGGATCGTGCCTCATGTTGAATACCCACTTTTGAAACCCTCACAGTGACCAAAATTACAATTTTTACAGAGCTTTGCTTACTCAAAGCTTCCATTTTGACCAATTTCAGGCACCGAAATGACTTTAAACACACTTATTTTTGTTGAAAAAGTCATAATTTACATCCAACAGTCATTTAGAGTCAAAAGATTAAAAGTTTAAATTTCATCCATGGTGACCATTGTGGGAAAGTTCGACAGGTCCGGAGTCATCATTTTTCATCAGAAAATCGAATTTTTTGGAGTGTACCAAAAATGATTCAAAATGTCAATGGTTCGTGCCTCATGTTGAATAACCACTTTTGAAAGCCTCAAAGTGGCCAAAATTGCCATTTATACAGAGTTTTGCTTACTCAAAAGCTTCCATTTTGACCAATTTCAGGCACCGAAATGACTTTAAACACACTTATTTTAGTTGAAAAGGTCATATTTCACATCCAACAGTCATTTAGAGTCAAAAGATTAAATGTTAAAATTTCATCCATATTGACCATTTTGGGAAAGTTCAGACAAGTCATCGTTTTTCATCAGAAAATTGATTTTTTGGAGTGTACCAAAAATGATTCAAAATGTCAATTGGATCGTGCATCATGTTGAATACCCACTTTTGAATCCCTCAAAGTGACCAGTGCGTCATGTTGAATAACCACTTTTGAAACCCTCAAAGTAACCAAAATTGCCATTTTTACAGAGTTTTGCTTACTCAAAAGCTTCCATTTTGACCAATTTCAGGCATTGAAATGACTTTAAACACACTTATTTTAGTTGAAAAAGTCATATTTCACATCCAACAGTCATTTAGAGTCAAAAGATTAAATGGTAAAATTTCATCCATATTGACCATTTTGGCAACGTTCGACAGGTCCGGAGTGATCGTTTTTCATCAGAAAATTGATTTTTGGAGTGTACCAAAAATGATTCAAACTGTCAATTGAATCTTGCCTCATGTTGAATAACCACTTTTGAAACACTCACAGTGACCAAAATTGCCATTTTCACAGAGTTTTGCTTACTCAAAAGCTTCCATTTTGACCAATTTCAGGCATCAAAATGACTTTAAACACACTTATTTTAGTTGAAAAAGTCATAATTCACACCCAACAGTCATTTAGAGTCAAAAGATTAAATGGTAAAATTTCATCCATATTGACCATTTTGGCAACGTTCGACAGGTCCGGACTGATCGTTTTTCATCAGAAAAATGATTTTTGGAGTGTACCAAAAATGATTCTAACTGTCAATTGGATCGTGCCTCATGTTGAATAACCACTTTTGAAACACTCACAGTGACCAAAATTGCCATTTTCACAGAGTTTTGCGTACTCAAAAGCTTCCATTTTGACCAATTTCAGGCACCAAAATGACTTTAAACACAATTATTTTAGTTGAAAAAGTCATAATTCACATCCAACAGTCATTTAGAGTCAAAAGATTAAAAGTTAAAATTTCATCCATGGTGACCATTGTGGGAAAGTTCGACAGGTCCGGAGTCATCGTTTTTCATCAGAAAATTGATTTTTTGGAGTGTACCAAAAATGATTCAAAATGTCAATTGGATCGTGCCTCATGTTGAATACCCACTTTTGAAACCCTCACAGTGACCAAAATTACAATTTTTACAGAGCTTTGCTTACTCAAAAGCTTCCATTTTGACCAATTTCAGGCACCGAAATGACTTTAAACACACTTATTTTTGTTGAAAAAGTCATAATTTACATCCAACAGTCATTTAGAGTCAAAAGATTAAAAGTTTAAATTTCATCCATGGTGACCATTGTGGGAAAGTTCGACAGGTCCGGAGTCATCATTTTTCATCAGAAAATCGAATTTTTTGGAGTGTACCAAAAATGATTCAAAATGTCAATGGTTCGTGCCTCATGTTGAATAACCACTTTTGAAAGCCTCAAAGTGGCCAAAATTGCCATTTATACAGAGTTTTGCTTACTCAAAAGCTTCCATTTTGACCAATTTCAGGCACCGAAATGACTTTAAACACACTTATTTTAGTTGAAAAAGTCATATTTCACATCCAACAGTCATTTAGAGTCAAAAGATTAAATGGTAAAATTTCATCCATATTGACCATTTTGGCAACAGTCGACAGGTCCGGAGTGATCGTTTTTCATCAGAAAATTGATTTTTGGAGTGTACCAAAAATGATTCAAACTGTCAATTGGATCGTGCCTCATGTTGAATAACCACTTTTGAAACACTCACAGTGACCAAAATTGCCATTTATACAGAGTTTTGCTTACTCAAAAGCTTCCATTTTGACCAAGTTAAGGCACCGAAATGACTTTAAACACACTTATTTTAGTTGAAAAAGTCATATTTCACATCCAACAGTCATTTAGAGTCAAAAGATTAAATGTTAAAATTTCATCCATATTGACCATTTTGGGAAAGTTCAGACAAGTCATCGTTTTTCATCAGAAAATTAATTTTTTGGAGTGTACCAAAAATGATTCAAAATGTCAATTGGATCGTGCGTCATGTTGAATACCCACTTTTGAAACCCTCAAAGTGACCAGTGCGTCATGTTGAATAACCACTTTTGAAACCCTCAAAGTGACCACAATTGCCATTTTTACAGAGTTTTGCTTACTGAAAAGCTTCCATTTTGACCAATTTCAGGCACCGAAATGACTTTAAACACACTTATTTTAGTTGAAAAAGTCATATTTCACATCCAACAGTCATTTAGAGTCAAAAGATTAAATGGTAAAATTTCATCCATATTGACCATTTTGGCAACGTTCGACAGGTCCGGAGTGATCGTTTTTCATCAGAAAATTGATTTTTGGAGTGTACGAAAAATGATTCAAACTGTCAATTGGATCGTGCCTCATGTTGAATAACCACTTTTGAAACACTCACAGTGACCAAAATTGCCATTTATACAGAGTTTTGCTTACTCAAAAGCTTCCATTTTGACCAATTTCAGGCACCAAAATGACTTTAAACACACTTATTTTAGATGAACAAGTCATATTTCACATCCAACAGTCATTTAGAGTCAAAAGATTAAATGTTAAAATTTCATCCATATTGACCATTTTGGGAAAGTTCAACAGGTCCGGAGTCATCTTTTTTCATCAGAAAATTGATTTTTTGGAGTGTACAAAAAATGATTCAAAATGTCAATTGGATCGTGCCTCATGTTGAATAACCACTTTTGAAACCCTCACAGTGACCAAAATTACCATTTTTACAGAGCTTTGCTTACTCAAAAGCTTCCATTTTGACCAATTTCAGGCACCGAAATGACTTTAAACACACTTATTTTTGTTGAAAAAGTCATAATTGACATCCAACAGTCATTTAGAGTCAAAAGATTAAAAGTTAAAATTTCATCTATGGTGAGCATTGTGGGAAAGTTCGACAGGTCCGGAGTCATCGTTTTTCATCAGAAAATTGATTTTTTGGAGTGTACCAAAAATGATTCAAAATGTCAATGGATCGTGCCTCATGTTGAATAACCACTTTTGAAACCCTCACAGTGACCAAAATTACCATTTTTACAGAGCTTTGCTTACTCAAAAGCTTCCATTTTGACCAATTTCAGGCACCGAAATGACTTTAAACACACTTATTTTTGTTGAAAAAGTCATAATTTACATCCAACAGTCATTTAGAGTCAAAAGATTAAAAAATTAAATTTCATCCATGGTAACCATTTTGGGAAAGTTCATCAGACAATTGATTTTTTGGAGTGTACCAAAAATGATTCAGAATGTCAATTGGATCGTGCCTCATGTTGAATAACCACTTTTGAAACCCTCAAAGTGACCAAAATTGCCATTTATACAGAGTTTTGCTTACTTAAAAGCTTCCATTTTGACCAATTTCAGGCACCGAAATGACTTTAAACACACTTATTTTAGTTGAAAAAGTCATATTTCACATCCAACAGTCATTTAGAGTCAAAAGATTAAATGTTAACATTTCATCCATATTGACCATTTTGGGAAAGTTCGACAGGTCCGGAGTCATCGTTTTTCATCAGAAAATTGATTTTTTGGAGTGTTCCAAAAATGATTCAAAATGTCAATTGGATTGTGCCTCATGTTGAATAACCACTTTTGAAACCCTCACAGTGACCAAAATTACCATTTTTACAGAGCTTTGCTTACTCAAAAGCTTCCATTTTGACCAATTTCAGGCACCGAAATGACTTTAAACACACTTATTTTTGTTGAAAAAGTCATAATTTACATCCAACAGTCATTTAGAGTCAAAAGATTAAAAGTTTAAATTTCATCCATGGTGACCATTGTGGGAAAGTTCGACAGGTCCGGAGTCATCGTTTTTTATCAGAAAATTGATTTTTTGGAGTGTACCAAAAATGATTCAAAATGTCAATGGTTCGTGCCTCATGTTGAATAACCACTTTTGAAAGCCTCAAAGTGGCCAAAATTGCCATTTATACAGAGTTTTGCTTACTCAAAAGCTTCCATTTTGACCAATTTCAGGCACCAAAATGACTTTAAACACACTTATTTTTGTTGAAAAAGTCATAATTTACATCCAACAGTCATTTAGAGTCAAAAGATTAAAAGTTTAAATTTCATCCATGGTGACTATTGTGGGAAAGTTCGACAGGTCCGGAGTCATTGTTTTTCATCAGAAAATTGATTTTTTGGAGTGTACCAAAAATGATTCAAAATGTCAATGGATCGTGCCTCATGTTGAATAACCACTTTTGAAACCCTCACAGTGACCAAAATTGCCATTTTTACAGAGCTTTGCTTACTCAAAAGCTTCCATTTTGACCAATTTCAGGCACCGAAATGACTTTAAACACACTTATTTTTGTTGAAAAAGTCATAATTTACATCCAACAGTCATTTAGAGTCAAAAGATTAAAAAATTAAATTTCATCCATGGTAACCATTTTGGGAAAGTTCATCAGACAATTGATTTTTTGGAGTGTACCAAAAATGATTCAGAATGTCAATTGGATCGTGCCTCATGTTGAATAACCACTTTTGAAACCCTTAAAGTGACCAAAATTGCCATTTATACAGAGTTTTGCTTACTCAAAAGCTTCCATTTTGACTAATTTCAGGCACCGAAATGACTTTAAACACACTTATTTTAGTTGAAAAAGTCATATTTCACATCCAACAGTCATTTAGAGTCAAAAGATTAAATGTTAACATTTCGTCCATATTGACCATTTTGGGAAAGTTCGACAGGTCCGGAGTCATCGTTTTTCATCAGAAAATTGATTTTTTGGAGTGTACCAAAAATGATTCGAAATGTCAATGGATCGTGCCTCATGTTGAATAACCACTTTTGAAAGCCTCAAAGTGACCAAAATTGCCATTTATACAGAGTTTTGCTTACTCAAAAGCTTCCATTTTGACCAATTTAAGGCACCGAAATGACTTTAAACACACTTATTTTAGTTGAAAAAGTCATATTTCACATCCAACAGTCATTTAGAGTCAAAAGATTAAATGGTAAAATTTCATCCATATTGACCATTTTGGCAACGTTCGACAGGTCCGGAGTGATCGTTTTTCATCAGAAAATTGATTTTTGGAGTGTACCAAAAATGATTCAAACTGTCAATTGGATCGTGCCTCATGTTGAATAACCAATTGCCATTTATACAGAGTTTTGCTTACTCAAAAGCTTCCATTTTGACCAATTTAAGGCACCGAAATAACTTTAAACACACTTATGTTAGTTGAAAAAGTCATATTTCACATCCAACAGTCATTTAGAGTCAAAAGATTAAATGTTAAAATTTCATCCATATTGACCATTTTGGGAAAGTTCAGACAAGTCATCGTTTTTCATCAGAAAATTAATTTTTTGGAGTGTACCAAAAATGATTCAAAATGTCAATTGGATCGTGCGTCATGTTGAATACCCACTTTTGAAACCCTCAAAGTGACCAGTGCGTCATGTTGAATAACCACTTTTGAAACCCTCAAAGTGACCACAATTGCCATTTTTACAGAGTTTTGCTTACTCAAAAGCTTCCATTTTGACCAATTTCAGGCACCGAAATGACTTTAAACACACTTATTTTAGATGAACAAGTCATATTTCACATCCAACAGTCATTTAGAGTCAAAAGATTAAATGTTAAAATTTCATCCATATTGACCATTTTGGGAAAGTTCAACAGGTCCGGAGTCATCGTTTTTCATCAGAAAATTGATTTTTTGGAGTGTACAAAAAATGATTCAAAATGTCAATTGGATCGTGCCTCATGTTGAATAACCACTTTTGAAACCCTCACAGTGACCAAAATTACCATTTTTACAGAGCTTTGCTTACTCAAAAGCTTCCATTTTGACCAATTTCAGGCACCGAAATGACTTTAAACACACTTATTTTTGTTGAAAAAGTCATAATTTACATCCAACATTCATTTAGAGTCAAAAGATTAAAAGTTAAAATTTCATCCATGGTGACCATTGTGGGAAAGTTCGACAGGTAGTCATCGTTTTTCATCAGAAAATTGATTTTTTGGAGTGTACCAAAAATGATTCAAAATGTCAATGGTTCGTGCCTCATGTTGAATAACCACTTTTGAAAGCCTCAAAATGGCCAAAATTGCCATTTATACAGAGTTTTGCTTACTCAAAAGCTTCCATTTTGACCAATTTCAGGCACCGAAATGACTTTAAACACACTTATTTTTGTTGAAAAAGTCATAATTTACATCCAACAGTCATTTAGAGTCAAAAGATTAAAAGTTTAATTTTCATCCATGGTGACTATTGTGGGAAAGTTCGACAGGTCCGGAGTCATTGTTTTTCATCAGAAAATTGATTTTTTGGAGTGTACCAAAAATGATTCAAAATGTCAATGGATCGTGCCTCATGTTGAATAACCACTTTTGAAACCCTCACAGTGACCAAAATTACCATTTTTACAGAGCTTTGCTTACTCAAAAGCTTCCATTTTGACCAATTTCAGGCACCGAAATGACTTTAAACACACTTATTTTTGTTGAAAAAGTCATAATTTACATCCAACATTCATTTAGAGTCAAAAGATTAAAAGTTAAAATTTCATCCATGGTGACCATTGTGGGAAAGTTCGACAGGTAGTCATCGTTTTTCATCAGAAAATTGATTTTTTGGAGTGTACCAAAAATGATTCAAAATGTCAATTGGATCGTGCGTCATGTTGAATACCCACTTTTGAAACCCTCAAAGTGACCAGTGCGTCATGTTGAATAACCACTTTTGAAACCCTCAAAGTGACCACAATTGCCATTTTTACAGAGTTTTGCTTACTCAAAAGCTTCCATTTTGACCAATTTCAGGCACCGAAATGACTTTAAACACACTTATTTTAGATGAACAAGTCATATTTCACATCCAACAGTCATTTAGAGTCAAAAGATTAAATGTTAAAATTTCATCCATATTGACCATTTTGGGAAAGTTCAACAGGTCCGGAGTCATCGTTTTTCATCAGAAAATTGATTTTTTGGAGTGTACAAAAAATGATTCAAAATGTCAATTGGATCGTGCCTCATGTTGAATAACCACTTTTGAAACCCTCACAGTGACCAAAATTACCATTTTTACAGAGCTTTGCTTACTCAAAAGCTTCCATTTTGACCAATTTCAGGCACCGAAATGACTTTAAACACACTTATTTTTGTTGAAAAAGTCATAATTTACATCCAACATTCATTTAGAGTCAAAAGATTAAAAGTTAAAATTTCATCCATGGTGACCATTGTGGGAAAGTTCGACAGGTAGTCATCGTTTTTCATCAGAAAATTGATTTTTTGGAGTGTACCAAAAATGATTCAAAATGTCAATGGTTCGTGCCTCATGTTGAATAACCACTTTTGAAAGCCTCAAAATGGCCAAAATTGCCATTTATACAGAGTTTTGCTTACTCAAAAGCTTCCATTTTGACCAATTTCAGGCACCGAAATGACTTTAAACACACTTATTTTTGTTGAAAAAGTCATAATTTACATCCAACAGTCATTTAGAGTCAAAAGATTAAAAGTTTAAATTTCATCCATGGTGACTATTGTGGGAAAGTTCGACAGGTCCGGAGTCATTGTTTTTCATCAGAAAATTGATTTTTTGGAGTGTACCAAAAATGATTCAAAATGTCAATGGATCGTGCCTCATGTTGAATAACCACTTTTGAAACCCTCACAGTGACCAAAATTACCATTTTTACAGAGCTTTGCTTACTCAAAAGCTTCCATTTTGACCAATTTCAGGCACCGAAATGACTTTAAACACACTTATTTTTGTTGAAAAAGTCATAATTTACATCCAACAGTCATTTAGAGTCAAAAGATTAAAAAATTAAATTTCATCCATGGTAACCATTTTGGGAAAGTTCATCAGACAATTGATTTTTTGGAGTGTACCAAAAATGATTCAGAATGTCAATTGGATCGTGCCTCATGTTGAATAACCACTTTTGAAACCCTCAAAGTGACCAAAATTGCCATTTATACAGAGTTTTGCTTACTTAAAAGCTTCCATTTTGACCAATTTCAGGCACCGAAATGGCTTTAAACACACTTATTTTAGTTGAAAAAGTCATATTTCACATCCAACAGTCATTTAGAGTCAAAAGATTAAATGTTAACATTTCATCCATATTGACCATTTTGGGAAAGTTCGACAGGTCCGGAGTCATCGTTTTTCATCAGAAAATTGATTTTTTGGAGTGTTCCAAAAATGATTCAAAATGTCAATTGGATCGTGCCTCATGTTGAATAACCACTTTTGAAACCCTCACAGTGACCAAAATTACCATTTTTACAGAGCTTTGCTTACTCAAAAGCTTCCATTTTGACCAATTTCAGGCACCGAAATGACTTTAAACACACTTATTTTTGTTGAAAAAGTCATAATTTACATCCAACAGTCATTTAGAGTCAAAAGATTAAAAGTTTAAATTTCATCCATGGTGACCATTGTGGGAAAGTTCGACAGGTCCGGAGTCATCGTTTTTCATCAGAAAATTGATTTTTTGGAGTGTACCAAAAATGATTCAAAATGTCAATGGTTCGTGCCTCATGTTGAATAACCACTTTTGAAAGCCTCAAAGTGGCCAAAATTGCCATTTATACAGAGTTTTGCTTACTCAAAAGCTTCCATTTTGACCAATTTCAGGCACCAAAATGACTTTAAACACACTTATTTTTGTTGAAAAAGTCATAATTTACATCCAACAGTCATTTAGAGTCAAAAGATTAAAAGTTTAAATTTCATCCATGGTGACTATTGTGGGAAAGTTCGACAGGTCCGGAGTCATTGTTTTTCATCCGAAAATTGATTTTTTGGAGTGTACCAAAAATGATTCAAAATGTCAATGGATCGTGTCTCATGTTGAATAACCACTTTTGAAACCCTCACAGTGACCAAAATTGCCATTTTTACAGAGCTTTGCTTACTCAAAAGCTTCCTTTTTGACCAATTTCAGGCACCGAAATGACATTAAACACACTTATTTTTGTTGAAAAAGTCATAATTTACATCCAACAGTCATTTAGAGTCAAAAGATTAAAAAATGTAATTTCATCCATGGTAACCATTTTGGGAAAGTTCATCAGACAATTGATTTTTTGGAGTGTACCAAAAATGATTCAGAATGTCAATTGGATCGTGCCTCATGTTGAATAACCACTTTTGAAACCCTCAAAGTGACCACAATTGCCATTTATACAGAGTTTTGCTTACTCAAAAGCTTCCATTTTGACCAATTTCAGGCACCGAAATGACTTTAAACACACTTATTTTAGTTGAAAAAGTCATATTTCACATCCAACAGTCATTTAGAGTCAAAAGATTAAATGTTAACATTTCGTCCATATTGACCATTTTGGGAAAGTTCGACAGGTCCGGAGTCATCGTTTTTCATCAGAAAATTGATTTTTTGGAGTGTACCAAAAATGATTCAAAATGTCAATGGATCGTGCCTCATGTTGAATAACCACTTTTGAAAGCCTCACAGTGACCAAAATTGGCATTTATACAGAGTTTTGCTTACTCAAAAGCTTCCATTTTGACCAATTTCAGGCACCGAAATGACTTTAAACACACTTATTTTAGTTGAAAAAGTCATATTTCACATCCAACAGTCATTTAGAGTCAAAAGATTAAATGGTAAAATTTCATCCATATTGACCATTTTGGCAACGTTCGACAGGTCCGGAGTGATCGTTTTTCATCAGAAAATTGATTTTTGGAGTGTACCAAAAATGATTCAAACTGTCAATTGGATCGTGCCTCATGTTGAATAACCACTTTTGAAACACTCACAGTGACCAAAATTGCCATTTATACAGAGTTTTGCTTACTCAAAAGCTTCCATTTTGACCAATTTAAGGCACCGAAATAACTTTAAACACACTTATGTTAGTTGAAA
Organism: Lissotriton helveticus; assembly: GCF_964261635.1. Taxonomy (NCBI): domain Eukaryota; kingdom Metazoa; phylum Chordata; class Amphibia; order Caudata; family Salamandridae; genus Lissotriton; species Lissotriton helveticus. The sequence continues at coordinate 342,840,793 of NC_136072.1, forward strand.
AAGTCATATTTCACATCCAACAGTCATTTAGAGTCAAAAGATTAAATGTTAAAATTTCATCCATATTGACCATTTTGGGAGAGTTCAGACAAGTCATCGTTTTTCATCAGAAATGTCAATTGGATCGTGCCTCATGTTGAATAACCACTTTTGAAACCCTAACAGTGACCCAAATTGCAATTTTTACAGTTTTGCTTACTCAAAAGCTTCCATTTTGACCAAGTTCAGGCACCGAAATTACTTTAAACACACTCATTTTAGTTGAAAAAGTTATAATTTACATCCAACAGTCATTTAGAGTCAAAAGATTAAAAGTAAAAATTTTCATCCATGTTGACCATTTTAAGAAAGTTCGACAGGTCCGGAGTCATCGTTTTTCATCAGAAAATTGATTTTTTGGAGTGTACCAAAAATGATGGAAAATGTCAATTGGATCGTGCCTCATGTTAAATAACCACTTTTGAAACCCTCACAGTGACCAAAATTACCATTTTTACAGAGCTTTTCTTACTCAAAAGCTTCCATTTTGACCAATTTCAGTCACCGAAATGACTTTAAACACACTTATTTTTGTTGAAAAAGTCATAATTTACTTCCAACAGTCATTTAGAGTCAAAAGATTAAAAGTTTAAAATTCATCCATGGTGACTATTGTGGGAAAGTTCGACAGGTCCGGAGTCACTGTTTTTCATCAGAAAATTGATTTTTTGGAGTGTACCAAAAATGATTCAAAATGTCAATGGATCGTGCCTCATGTTGAATAACCACTTTCGAAACCCTCACAGCGACCAAAATTACCATTTTTACAGAGCTTTGCTTACTCAAAAGCTTCCATTTTGACAAATTTCAGGCACCGAAATGACTTTAAACACACTTATTTTTTTTTAAAAAGTCATAATTTACATCCAACAGTCATTTAGAGTCAAAAGATTAAAAGTTTAAATTTCATCCATGGTGATCATTTTGGGAAAGTTCGACAGGTCCGGAGTCATCGTTTTTCATCAGAAAATTGATTTTTTGGAGTGTACCAAAAATGATTCAAAATGTCAATGGATCGTGCCTCATGTTGAATAACCACTTTTGAAACACTCAAAGTGACCAAAATTGTCATTTATACAGAGTTTTGCTTACTCAAAAGCTTCCATTTTGACCAATTTCAGGCACCGAAATGACTTTAAACACACTTATTTTTGTTGAAAAAGTCATAATTTACATCCAACAGTCATTTAGAGTCAAAAGATTAAAAGTTTAAATTTCATCCATGGTGACCATTGTGGGAAAGTTCGACATGTCCGGAGTCATCGTTTTTCATCAGAAAATTGATTTTTTGGAGTGTACCAAAAATGATTCAAAATGTCAATGGATCGTGCCTCATGTTGAATAACCACTTTTGAAACCCTCAAAGTGACCAAAATTGCCATTTATACAGAGTTTTGCTTACTCAAAAGCTTCCATTTTGACCAATTTCAGGCACTGAAATGACTTTAAACACACTTATTTTAGTTGAAAAAGTCATATTTCACATCCAACAGTCATTTAGAGTCAAAAGATTAAATGTTAAAATTTCATCCATGTTGACCATTTTAAGAACGTTCGACAGGTCCGGAGTCATCGTTTTTCATCAGAAAATTGATTTTTTGGAGTGTACCAAAAATGATTGAAAATGTCAATTGGATCGTGCATCATGTTGAATAACCACTTTTGAAACCCTCACAGTGACCAAAATTACCATTTTTACAGAGCTTTGCTTACTCAAAAGCTTCCATTTAGACCAATTTCAGGCACCGAAATGACTTTAAACACACTTATTTTTGTTGAAAAAGTCATAATTTACATCCAACAGTCATTTAGTGTCAAAAGATAAAAAAATAAAATTTCATCCATGGTAACCATTTTGGGAAAGTTCATCAGACAATTGATTTTTTGGAGTGTACCAAAAATGATTCAGAATGTCAATTGGATCGTGCCTCATGTTGAATAACCACTTTTGAAACCCTCAAAGTGACCTAAATTGCCATTTATACAGAGTTTTGCTTACTCAAAAGCTTCCATTTTGACCAATTTCAGGCACCGAAATGACTTTAAACACACTTATTTTAGTTGAAAAAGTCATATTTCACATCCAACAGTCATTTAGAGTCAAAAGATTAAATGTTAACATTTCGTCCATATTGACCATTTTGGGAAAGTTCGACAGGTCCGGAGTCATCTTTTTCATCAGAAAATTGATTTTTTGGAGTGTACCAAAAATGATTCAAAATGTCAATTGGATCGGGCCTCATGTTGAATAACCACTTTTGAAACCCTCCCACTGTCCAAAATTACCATTTTTACAGAGCTTTGCTTACTCAAAAGCTTCCATTTTGACCAATTTAAGGCACCGAAATGACTTTAAACACACTTATTTTAGTTGAAAAAGTCATATTTCACATCCAACAGTCATTTAGAGTCAAAAGATTAAATGTTAAAATTTCATCGATATTGACCATTTTGGGAAAGTTCAGACAAGTCATCGTTTTTCATCAGAAAATTAATTTTTTGGAGTGTACCAAAAATGATTCAAAATGTCAATTGGATCGTGCGTCATGTTGAATACCCACTTTTGAAACCCTCAAACTGACCAGTGCGTCATGTTGAATAACCACTTTTGAAACCCTCAAAGTGACCAAAATTGCCATTTTTACAGAGTTTTGCTTACTCAAAAGCTTCCATTTTGACCAATTTCAGGCACCGAAACAACTTTAAACACACTTATTTTAGTTGAAAAAGTCATATTTCACATCCAACAGTCATTTAGAGTCAAAAGATTAAATGGTAAAATTTCATCCATATTGACCATTTTGGCAACGTTCGACAGGTCCGGAGTGATCGTTTTTCATCAGAAAATTGATTTTTGGAGTGTACCAAAAATGATTCAAAATGTCAATTGGATCGTGCCTCATGTTGAATAACACTTATGAAACCCTCAAAGTGACCAAAATTGCCATTTTTACAGTTTTGCTTACTCAAAAGCTTTCATTTCGACCAATTTCAGGCACTGAAATGACTTTAAACACACTTATTTTAGTTGAACAAGTCATAATTCACACCCAACAGTCATTTAGAGCCAAAAGATTAAAAGTTAAAATTTCATCCATGTTGACCATTTTGGGAAAGTTCGACAGGTCCGGAGTCATCGTTTTTCATCAGAAAATTGATTTTTTGGAGTGTACCAAAAATGATTCAAAATGTCAATTGGATCGTGCCTCATGTTGAATAACCACTTTTGAAACCCTAACAGTGACCCAAATTGCAATGTTTACAGTTTTGCTTACTCAAAAGCTTCCATTTTGACCAAGTTCAGGCACCGAAATTACTTTAAACACACTCATTTTAGTTGAAAAAGTTATAATTTACATCCAACAGTCATTTAGAGTCAAAAGATTAAAAGTAAAAATTTTCATCCATGTTGACCATTTTAAGAAAGTTCGACAGGTCCGGAGTCATTGTTTTTCATCAGAAAATTGATTTTTTGGAGTGTACCAAAAATGATGGAAAATGTCAATTGGATCGTGCCTCATGTTAAATAACCACTTTTGAAACCCTCACAGTGACCAAAATTACCATTTTTACAGAGCTTTTCTTACTCAAAAGCTTCCATTTTGACCAATTTCAGGCACCGAAATGACTTTAAACACACTTATTTTTGTTGAAAAAGTCATAATTTACTTCCAACAGTCATTTAGAGTCAAAAGATTAAAAGTTTAAAATTCATCCATGGTGACTATTGTGGGAAAGTTCGACAGGTCCGGAGTCACTGTTTTTCATCAGAAAATTGATTTTTTGGAGTGTACCAAAAATGATTCAAAATGTCAATGGATCGTGCCTCATGTTGAATAACCACTTTTGAAACCCTCACAGCGACCAAAATTACCATTTTTACAGAGCTTTGCTTACTCAAAAGCTTCCATTTTGACACATTTCAGGCACCGAAATGACTTTAAACACACTTATTTTTTTTAAAAAAGTCATAATTTACATCCAACAGTCATTTAGAGTCAAAAGATTAAAAGTTTAAATTTCATCCATGGTGACCATTTTGGGAAAGTTCGACAGGTCCGGAGTCATCGTTTTTCATCAGAAAATTGATTTTTTGGAGTGTACCAAAAATGATTCAAAATGTCAATGGATCGTGCCTCATGTTGAATAACCACTTTTGAAACACTCAAAGTGACCAAAATTGCCATTTATACAGAGTTTTGCTTACTCAAAAGCTTCCATTTTGACCAATTTCAGGCACCGAAATGACTTTAAACACACTTATTTTTGTTGAAAAAGTCATAATTTACATCCAACAGTCATTTAGAGTCAAAAGATTAAAAGTTTAAATTTCATCCATGGTGACCATTGTGGGAAAGTTCGACATGTCCGGAGTCATCGTTTTTCATCAGAAAATTGATTTTTTGGAGTGTACCAAAAATGATTCAAAATGTCAATTGGATCGTGCCTCATGTTGAATAACCACTTTTGAAACCCTAACAGTGACCCAAATTGCAATGTTTACAGTTTTGCTTACTCAAAAGCTTCCATTTTGACCAAGTTCAGGCACCGAAATTACTTTAAACACACTCATTTTAGTTGAAAAAGTTATAATTTACATCCAACAGTCATTTAGAGTCAAAAGATTAAAAGTAAAAATTTTCATCCATGTTGACCATTTTAAGAAAGTTCGACAGGTCCGGAGTCATTGTTTTTCATCAGAAAATTGATTTTTTGGAGTGTACCAAAAATGATGGAAAATGTCAATTGGATCGTGCCTCATGTTAAATAACCACTTTTGAAACCCTCACAGTGACCAAAATTACCATTTTTACAGAGCTTTTCTTACTCAAAAGCTTCCATTTTGACCAATTTCAGGCACCGAAATGACTTTAAACACACTTATTTTTGTTGAAAAAGTCATAATTTACTTCCAACAGTCATTTAGAGTCAAAAGATTAAAAGTTTAAAATTCATCCATGGTGACTATTGTGGGAAAGTTCGACAGGTCCGGAGTCACTGTTTTTCATCAGAAAATTGATTTTTTGGAGTGTACCAAAAATGATTCAAAATGTCAATGGATCGTGCCTCATGTTGAATAACCACTTTTGAAACCCTCACAGCGACCAAAATTACCATTTTTACAGAGCTTTGCTTACTCAAAAGCTTCCATTTTGACAAATTTCAGGCACCGAAATGACTTTAAACACACTTATTTTTTTTTAAAAAGTCATAATTTACATCCAACAGTCATTTAGAGTCAAAAGATTAAAAGTTTAAATTTCATCCATGGTGACCATTTTGGGAAAGTTCGACAGGTCCGGAGTCATCGTTTTTCATCAGAAAATTGATTTTTTGGAGTGTACCAAAAATGATTCAAAATGTCAATGGATCGTGCCTCATGTTGAATAACCACTTTTGAAACACTCAAAGTGACCAAAATTGCCATTTATACAGAGTTTTGCTTACTCAAAAGCTTCCATTTTGACCAATTTCAGGCACTGAAATGACTTTAAACACACTTATTTTAGTTGAAAAAGTCATATTTCACATCCAACAGTCATTTAGAGTCAAAAGATTAAATGTTAAAATTTCATCCATGTTGACCATTTTAAGAACGTTCGACAGGTCCGGAGTCATCGTTTTTCATCAGAAAATTGATTTTTTGGAGTGTACCAAAAATGATTGAAAATGTCAATTGGATCGTGCCTCATGTTGAATAACCACTTTTGAAACCCTCACAGTGACCAAAATTACCATTTTTACAGAGCTTTGCTTACTCAAAAGCTTCCATTTTGACCAATTTCAGGCACCGAAATGACTTTAAACACACTTATTTTTGTTGAAAAAGTCATAATTTACATCCAACAGTCATTTAGAGTCAAAAGATAAAAAAATAAAATTTCATCCATGGTAACCATTTTGGGAAAGTTCATCAGACAATTGATTTTTTGGAGTGTACCAAAAATGATTCAGAATGTCAATTGGATCGTGCCTCATGTTGAATAACCACTTTTGAAACCCTCAAAGTGACCTAAATTGCCATTTATACAGAGTTTTGCTTACTCAAAAGCTTCCATTTTGACCAATTTCAGGCACCGAAACAACTTTAAACACACTTATTTTAGTTGAAAAAGTCATATTTCACATCCAACAGTCATTTAGAGTCAAAAGATTAAATGGTAAAATTTTCATCCATGTTGACCATTTTAAGAAAGTTCGACAGGTCCGGAGTCATCGTTTTTCATCAGAAAATTGATTTTTTGGAGTGTACCAAAAATGATTCAAAATGTCAATTGGATCGGGCCTCATGTTGAATAACCACTTTTGAAACCCTCCCACTGTCCAAAATTACCATTTTTACAGAGCTTTGCTTACTCAAAAGCTTCCATTTTGACCAATTTCAGGCACCGAAACAACTTTAAACACACTTATTTTAGTTGAAAAAGTCATATTTCACATCCAACAGTCATTTAGAGTCAAAAGATTAAATGGTAAAATTTCATCCATATTGACCATTTTGGCAACGTTCGACAGGTCCGGAGTGATCGTTTTTCATCAGAAAATTGATTTTTGGAGTGTACCAAAAATGATTCAAAATGTCAATTGGATCGTGCCTCATGTTGAATAACCACTTATGAAACCCTCAAAGTGACCAAAATTGCCATTTTTACAGTTTTGCTTACTCAAAAGCTTTCATTTCGACCAATTTCAGGCACTGAAATGACTTTAAACACACTTATTTTAGTTGAACAAGTCATAATTTACACCCAACAGTCATTTAGAGTCAAAAGATTAAAAGTTAAAATTTCATCCATGTTGACCATTTTGGGAAAGTTCGACAGGTCCGGAGTCATCGTTTTTCATCAGAAAATTGATTTTTTGGAGTGTACCAAAAATGATTCAAAATGTCAATTGGATCGTGCCTCATGTTGAATAACCACTTTTGAAACCCTCACAGTGACCCAAATTGCAATGTTTACAGTTTTGCTTACTCAAAAGCTTCCATTTTGACCAAGTTCAGGCACCGAAATTACTTTAAACACACTCATTTTAGTTGAAAAAGTAATAATTTACATCCAACAGTCATTTAGAGTCAAAAGATTAAAAGTAAAAATTTCATCCATGTTGACCATTTTAAGAAAGTTCGACAGGTCCGGAGTCATTGTTTTTCATCAGAAAATTGATTTTTTGGAGTGTACCAAAAATGATTCAAAATGTCAATGGATTGTGCCTCATGTTGAATAACCACTTTTGAAACCCTCACAGTGACCAAAATTACCATTTTTACAGAGCTTTGCTTACTCAAAAGCTTCCATTTTGACCAATTTCAGGCACCGAAATGACTTTAAACACACTTATTTTTGTTGAAAAAGTCATAATTTACATCCAACAGTCATTTAGAGTCAAAAGATTAAAAGTTTAAATTTCATCCATGGTGACCATTGTGGGAAAGTTCGACAGGTCCGGAGTCATCGTTTTTCATCAGAAAATTGATTTTTTGGAGTGTACCAAAAATGATTCAAAATGTCAATGGTTCGTGCCTCATGTTGAATAACCACTTTTGAAAGCCTCAAAGTGGCCAAAATTGCCATTTATACAGAGTTTTGCTTACTCAAAAGCTTCCATTTTGACCAATTTCAGGCACCAAAATGACTTTAAACACACTTATTTTTGTTGAAAAAGTCATAATTTACATCCAACAGTCATTTAGAGTCAAAAGATTAAAAGTTTAAATTTCATCCATGGTGACTATTGTGGGAAAGTTCGACAGGTCCGGAGTCATTGTTTTTCATCCGAAAATTGATTTTTTGGAGTGTACCAAAAATGATTCAAAATGTCAATGGATCGTGTCTCATGTTGAATAACCACTTTTGAAACCCTCACAGTGACCAAAATTGCCATTTTTACAGAGCTTTGCTTACTCAAAAGCTTCCTTTTTGACCAATTTCAGGCACCGAAATGACATTAAACACACTTATTTTTGTTGAAAAAGTCATAATTTACATCCAACAGTCATTTAGAGTCAAAAGATTAAAAAATGTAATTTCATCCATGGTAACCATTTTGGGAAAGTTCATCAGACAATTGATTTTTTGGAGTGTACCAAAAATGATTCAGAATGTCAATTGGATCGTGCCTCATGTTGAATAACCACTTTTGAAACCCTCAAAGTGACCACAATTGCCATTTATACAGAGTTTTGCTTACTCAAAAGCTTCCATTTTGACCAATTTCAGGCACCGAAATGACTTTAAACACACTTATTTTAGTTGAAAAAGTCATATTTCACATCCAACAGTCATTTAGAGTCAAAAGATTAAATGTTAACATTTCGTCCATATTGACCATTTTGGGAAAGTTCGACAGGTCCGGAGTCATCGTTTTTCATCAGAAAATTGATTTTTTGGAGTGTACCAAAAATGATTCAAAATGTCAATGGATCGTGCCTCATGTTGAATAACCACTTTTGAAAGCCTCACAGTGACCAAAATTGGCATTTATACAGAGTTTTGCTTACTCAAAAGCTTCCATTTTGACCAATTTCAGGCACCGAAATGACTTTAAACACACTTATTTTAGTTGAAAAAGTCATATTTCACATCCAACAGTCATTTAGAGTCAAAAGATTAAATGGTAAAATTTCATCCATATTGACCATTTTGGCAACGTTCGACAGGTCCGGAGTGATCGTTTTTCATCAGAAAATTGATTTTTGGAGTGTACCAAAAATGATTCAAACTGTCAATTGGATCGTGCCTCATGTTGAATAACCACTTTTGAAACACTCACAGTGACCAAAATTGCCATTTATACAGAGTTTTGCTTACTCAAAAGCTTCCATTTTGACCAATTTAAGGCACCGAAATAACTTTAAACACACTTATGTTAGTTGAAAAAGTCATATTTCACATCCAACAGTCATTTAGAGTCAAAAGATTAAATGTTAAAATTTCATCCATATTGACCATTTTGGGAGAGTTCAGACAAGTCATCGTTTTTCATCAGAAATGTCAATTGGATCGTGCCTCATGTTGAATAACCACTTTTGAAACCCTAACAGTGACCCAAATTGCAATTTTTACAGTTTTGCTTACTCAAAAGCTTCCATTTTGACCAAGTTCAGGCACCGAAATTACTTTAAACACACTCATTTTAGTTGAAAAAGTTATAATTTACATCCAACAGTCATTTAGAGTCAAAAGATTAAAAGTAAAAATTTTCATCCATGTTGACCATTTTAAGAAAGTTCGACAGGTCCGGAGTCATCGTTTTTCATCAGAAAATTGATTTTTTGGAGTGTACCAAAAATGATGGAAAATGTCAATTGGATCGTGCCTCATGTTAAATAACCACTTTTGAAACCCTCACAGTGACCAAAATTACCATTTTTACAGAGCTTTTCTTACTCAAAAGCTTCCATTTTGACCAATTTCAGTCACCGAAATGACTTTAAACACACTTATTTTTGTTGAAAAAGTCATAATTTACTTCCAACAGTCATTTAGAGTCAAAAGATTAAAAGTTTAAAATTCATCCATGGTGACTATTGTGGGAAAGTTCGACAGGTCCGGAGTCACTGTTTTTCATCAGAAAATTGATTTTTTGGAGTGTACCAAAAATGATTCAAAATGTCAATGGATCGTGCCTCATGTTGAATAACCACTTTCGAAACCCTCACAGCGACCAAAATTACCATTTTTACAGAGCTTTGCTTACTCAAAAGCTTCCATTTTGACAAATTTCAGGCACCGAAATGACTTTAAACACACTTATTTTTTTTTAAAAAGTCATAATTTACATCCAACAGTCATTTAGAGTCAAAAGATTAAAAGTTTAAATTTCATCCATGGTGACCATTTTGGGAAAGTTCGACAGGTCCGGAGTCATCGTTTTTCATCAGAAAATTGATTTTTTGGAGTGTACCAAAAATGATTCAAAATGTCAATGGATCGTGCCTCATGTTGAATAACCACTTTTGAAACACTCAAAGTGACCAAAATTGTCATTTATACAGAGTTTTGCTTACTCAAAAGCTTCCATTTTGACCAATTTCAGGCACCGAAATGACTTTAAACACACTTATTTTTGTTGAAAAAGTCATAATTTACATCCAACAGTCATTTAGAGTCAAAAGATTAAAAGTTTAAATTTCATCCATGGTGACCATTGTGGGAAAGTTCGACATGTCCGGAGTCATCGTTTTTCATCAGAAAATTGATTTTTTGGAGTGTACCAAAAATGATTCAAAATGTCAATGGATCGTGCCTCATGTTGAATAACCACTTTTGAAACCCTCAAAGTGACCAAAATTGCCATTTATACAGAGTTTTGCTTACTCAAAAGCTTCCATTTTGACCAATTTCAGGCACTGAAATGACTTTAAACACACTTATTTTAGTTGAAAAAGTCATATTTCACATCCAACAGTCATTTAGAGTCAAAAGATTAAATGTTAAAATTTCATCCATGTTGACCATTTTAAGAACGTTCGACAGGTCCGGAGTCATCGTTTTTCATCAGAAAATTGATTTTTTGGAGTGTACCAAAAATGATTGAAAATGTCAATTGGATCGTGCATCATGTTGAATAACCACTTTTGAAACCCTCACAGTGACCAAAATTACCATTTTTACAGAGCTTTGCTTACTCAAAAGCTTCCATTTAGACCAATTTCAGGCACCGAAATGACTTTAAACACACTTATTTTTGTTGAAAAAGTCATAATTTACATCCAACAGTCATTTAGTGTCAAAAGATAAAAAAATAAAATTTCATCCATGGTAACCATTTTGGGAAAGTTCATCAGACAATTGATTTTTTGGAGTGTACCAAAAATGATTCAGAATGTCAATTGGATCGTGCCTCATGTTGAATAACCACTTTTGAAACCCTCAAAGTGACCTAAATTGCCATTTATACAGAGTTTTGCTTACTCAAAAGCTTCCATTTTGACCAATTTCAGGCACCGAAATGACTTTAAACACACTTATTTTAGTTGAAAAAGTCATATTTCACATCCAACAGTCATTTAGAGTCAAAAGATTAAATGTTAACATTTCGTCCATATTGACCATTTTGGGAAAGTTCGACAGGTCCGGAGTCATCGTTTTTCATCAGAAAATTGATTTTTTGGAGTGTACCAAAAATGATTCAAAATGTCAATTGGATCGGGCCTCATGTTGAATAACCACTTTTGAAACCCTCCCACTGTCCAAAATTACCATTTTTACAGAGCTTTGCTTACTCAAAAGCTTCCATTTTGACCAATTTAAGGCACCGAAATGACTTTAAACACACTTATTTTAGTTGAAAAAGTCATATTTCACATCCAACAGTCATTTAGAGTCAAAAGATTAAATGTTAAAATTTCATCGATATTGACCATTTTGGGAAAGTTCAGACAAGTCATCGTTTTTCATCAGAAAATTAATTTTTTGGAGTGTACCAAAAATGATTCAAAATGTCAATTGGATCGTGCGTCATGTTGAATACCCACTTTTGAAACCCTCAAACTGACCAGTGCGTCATGTTGAATAACCACTTTTGAAACCCTCAAAGTGACCAAAATTGCCATTTTTACAGAGTTTTGCTTACTCAAAAGCTTCCATTTTGACCAATTTCAGGCACCGAAACAACTTTAAACACACTTATTTTAGTTGAAAAAGTCATATTTCACATCCAACAGTCATTTAGAGTCAAAAGATTAAATGGTAAAATTTCATCCATATTGACCATTTTGGCAACGTTCGACAGGTCCGGAGTGATCGTTTTTCATCAGAAAATTGATTTTTGGAGTGTACCAAAAATGATTCAAAATGTCAATTGGATCGTGCCTCATGTTGAATAACACTTATGAAACCCTCAAAGTGACCAAAATTGCCATTTTTACAGTTTTGCTTACTCAAAAGCTTTCATTTCGACCAATTTCAGGCACTGAAATGACTTTAAACACACTTATTTTAGTTGAACAAGTCATAATTCACACCCAACAGTCATTTAGAGCCAAAAGATTAAAAGTTAAAATTTCATCCATGTTGACCATTTTGGGAAAGTTCGACAGGTCCGGAGTCATCGTTTTTCATCAGAAAATTGATTTTTTGGAGTGTACCAAAAATGATTCAAAATGTCAATTGGATCGTGCCTCATGTTGAATAACCACTTTTGAAACCCTAACAGTGACCCAAATTGCAATGTTTACAGTTTTGCTTAGTCAAAAGCTTCCATTTTGACCAAGTTCAGGCACCGAAATTACTTTAAACACACTCATTTTAGTTGAAAAAGTTATAATTTACATCCAACAGTCATTTAGAGTCAAAAGATTAAAAGTAAAAATTTTCATCCATGTTGACCATTTTAAGAAAGTTCGACAGGTCCGGAGTCATTGTTTTTCATCAGAAAATTGATTTTTTGGAGTGTACCAAAAATGATGGAAAATGTCAATTGGATCGTGCCTCATGTTAAATAACCACTTTTGAAACCCTCACAGTGACCAAAATTACCATTTTTACAGAGCTTTTCTTACTCAAAAGCTTCCATTTTGACCAATTTCAGGCACCGAAATGACTTTAAACACACTTATTTTTGTTGAAAAAGTCATAATTTACTTCCAACAGTCATTTAGAGTCAAAAGATTAAAAGTTTAAAATTCATCCATGGTGACTATTGTGGGAAAGTTCGACAGGTCCGGAGTCACTGTTTTTCATCAGAAAATTGATTTTTTGGAGTGTACCAAAAATGATTCAAAATGTCAATGGATCGTGCCTCATGTTGAATAACCACTTTTGAAACCCTCACAGCGACCAAAATTACCATTTTTACAGAGCTTTGCTTACTCAAAAGCTTCCATTTTGACACATTTCAGGCACCGAAATGACTTTAAACACACTTATTTTTTTTAAAAAAGTCATAATTTACATCCAACAGTCATTTAGAGTCAAAAGATTAAAAGTTTAAATTTCATCCATGGTGACCATTTTGGGAAAGTTCGACAGGTCCGGAGTCATCGTTTTTCATCAGAAAATTGATTTTTTGGAGTGTACCAAAAATGATTCAAAATGTCAATGGATCGTGCCTCATGTTGAATAACCACTTTTGAAACACTCAAAGTGACCAAAATTGCCATTTATACAAAGTTTTGCTTACTCAAAAGCTTCCATTTTGACCAATTTCAGGCACCGAAATGACTTTAAACACACTTATTTTTGTTGAAAAAGTCATAATTTACATCCAACAGTCATTTAGAGTCAAAAGATTAAAAGTTTAAATTTCATCCATGGTGACCATTGTGGGAAAGTTCGACATGTCCGGAGTCATCGTTTTTCATCAGAAAATTGATTTTTTGGAGTGTACCAAAAATGATTCAAAATGTCAATTGGATCGTGCCTCATGTTGAATAACCACTTTTGAAACCCTAACAGTGACCCAAATTGCAATGTTTACAGTTTTGCTTACTCAAAAGCTTCCATTTTGACCAAGTTCAGGCACCGAAATTACTTTAAACACACTCATTTTAGTTGAAAAAGTTATAATTTACATCCAACAGTCATTTAGAGTCAAAAGATTAAAAGTAAAAATTTTCATCCATGTTGACCATTTTAAGAAAGTTCGACAGGTCCGGAGTCATTGTTTTTCATCAGAAAATTGATTTTTTGGAGTGTACCAAAAATGATGGAAAATGTCAATTGGATCGTGCCTCATGTTAAATAACCACTTTTGAAACCCTCACAGTGACCAAAATTACCATTTTTACAGAGCTTTTCTTACTCAAAAGCTTCCATTTTGACCAATTTCAGGCACCGAAATGACTTTAAACACACTTATTTTTGTTGAAAAAGTCATAATTTACTTCCAACAGTCATTTAGAGTCAAAAGATTAAAAGTTTAAAATTCATCCATGGTGACTATTGTGGGAAAGTTCGACAGGTCCGGAGTCACTGTTTTTCATCAGAAAATTGATTTTTTGGAGTGTACCAAAAATGATTCAAAATGTCAATGGATCGTGCCTCATGTTGAATAACCACTTTTGAAACCCTCACAGCGACCAAAATTACCATTTTTACAGAGCTTTGCTTACTCAAAAGCTTCCATTTTGACAAATTTCAGGCACCGAAATGACTTTAAACACACTTATTTTTTTTTAAAAAGTCATAATTTACATCCAACAGTCATTTAGAGTCAAAAGATTAAAAGTTTAAATTTCATCCATGGTGACCATTTTGGGAAAGTTCGACAGGTCCGGAGTCATCGTTTTTCATCAGAAAATTGATTTTTTGGAGTGTACCAAAAATGATTCAAAATGTCAATGGATCGTGCCTCATGTTGAATAACCACTTTTGAAACACTCAAAGTGACCAAAATTGCCATTTATACAGAGTTTTGCTTACTCAAAAGCTTCCATTTTGACCAATTTCAGGCACTGAAATGACTTTAAACACACTTATTTTAGTTGAAAAAGTCATATTTCACATCCAACAGTCATTTAGAGTCAAAAGATTAAATGTTAAAATTTCATCCATGTTGACCATTTTAAGAACGTTCGACAGGTCCGGAGTCATCGTTTTTCATCAGAAAATTGATTTTTTGGAGTGTACCAAAAATGATTGAAAATGTCAATTGGATCGTGCCTCATGTTGAATAACCACTTTTGAAACCCTCACAGTGACCAAAATTACCATTTTTACAGAGCTTTGCTTACTCAAAAGCTTCCATTTTGACCAATTTCAGGCACCGAAATGACTTTAAACACACTTATTTTTGTTGAAAAAGTCATAATTTACATCCAACAGTCATTTAGAGTCAAAAGATAAAAAAATAAAATTTCATCCATGGTAACCATTTTGGGAAAGTTCATCAGACAATTGATTTTTTGGAGTGTACCAAAAATGATTCAGAATGTCAATTGGATCGTGCCTCATGTTGAATAACCACTTTTGAAACCCTCAAAGTGACCTAAATTGCCATTTATACAGAGTTTTGCTTACTCAAAAGCTTCCATTTTGACCAATTTCAGGCACCGAAATGACTTTAAACACACTTATTTTAGTTGAAAAAGTCATATTTCACATCCAACAGTCATTTAGAGTCAAAAGATTAAATGTTAACATTTCGTCCATATTGACCATTTTGGGAAAGTTCGACAGGTCCGGAGTCATCGTTTTTCATCAGAAAATTGATTTTTTGGAGTGTACCAAAAATGATTCAAAATGTCAATTGGATCGGGCCTCATGTTGAATAACCACTTTTGAAACCCTCCCACTGTCCAAAATTACCATTTTTACGGAGCTTTGCTTACTCAAAAGCTTCCATTTTGACCAATTTCAGGCACCGAAACAACTTTAAACACACTTATTTTAGTTGAAAAAGTCATATTTCACATCCAACAGTCATTTAGAGTCAAAAGATTAAATGGTAAAATTTCATCCATATTGACCATTTTGGCAACGTTCGACAGGTCCGGAGTGATCGTTTTTCATCAGAAAATTGATTTTTGGAGTGTACCAAAAATGATTCAAAATGTCAATTGGATCGTGCCTCATGTTGAATAACCACTTATGAAACCCTCAAAGTGACCAAAATTGCCATTTTTACAGTTTTGCTTACTCAAAAGCTTTCATTTCGACCAATTTCAGGCACTGAAATGACTTTAAACACACTTATTTTAGTTGAACAAGTCATAATTTACACCCAACAGTCATTTAGAGTCAAAAGATTAAAAGTTAAAATTTCATCCATGTTGACCATTTTGGGAAAGTTCGACAGGTCCGGAGTCATCGTTTTTCATCAGAAAATTGATTTTTTGGAGTGTACCAAAAATGATTCAAAATGTCAATTGGATCGTGCCTCATGTTGAATAACCACTTTTGAAACCCTCACAGTGACCCAAATTGCAATGTTTACAGTTTTGCTTACTCAAAAGCTTCCATTTTGACCAAGTTCAGGCACCGAAATTACTTTAAACACACTCATTTTAGTTGAAAAAGTAATAATTTACATCCAACAGTCATTTAGAGTCAAAAGATTAAAAGTAAAAATTTCATCCATGTTGACCATTTTAAGAAAGTTCGACAGGTCCGGAGTCATTGTTTTTCATCAGAAAATTGATTTTTTGGAGTGTACCAAAAATGATTCAAAATGTCAATGGATTGTGCCTCATGTTGAATAACCACTTTTGAAACCCTCACAGTGACCAAAATTACCATTTTTACAGAGCTTTGCTTACTCAAAAGCTTCCATTTTGACAAATTTCAGGCACCGAAATGACTTTAAACACACTTATTTTTGTTGAAAAAGTCCTAATTTACATCCAACAGTCATTTAGAGTCAAAAGATTAAAAAATGTAATTTCATCCATGGTAACCATTTTGGGAAAGTTCATCAGACAATTGATTTTTTGGAGTGTACCAAAAATGATTCAGAATGTCAATTGGATGGTGCCTCATGTTGAATAACCACTTTTGAAACCCTCAAAGTGACCAAAATTGCCATTTATACAGAGTTTTGCTTACTCAAAAGCTTCCATTTTGACCAATTTCAGGCACCGAAATGACTTTAAACACACTTATTTTAGTTGAAAAAGTCATATTTCACATCCAACAGTCATTTAGAGTCAAAAGATTAAATGTTAACATTTCGTCCATATTGACCATTTTGGGAAAGTTCGACAGGTCCGGAGTCATCGTTTTTCATCAGAAAATTGATTTTTTGGAGTGTACCAAAAATGATTCAAAATGTCAATTGGATCGGGCCTCAGGTTGAATAACCACTTTTGAAACCCTCCCACTGTCCAAAATTACCATTTTTACAGAGCTTTGCTTACTCAAAAGCTTCCATTTTGACCAATTTCAGGTACCGAAATCACTTTAAACACACTTATTTTTTTTGAAAAATTCATAATTTACATCCAACAGTCATTTAGAGTCAAAAGATTAAAAGTTTAAATGTAATCCATATTGACCATTTTGGGAAAGTTCAACAGGTCCGGAGTCATCGTTTTTCATCAGAAAATTAATTTTTTGGAGTGTACCAAAAATGATTCAAAATGTCAATTGGATCGTGCCTCATGTTGAATAACCACTTTTGAAACCCTCACAGTGACCAAAATTACCATTTTTACAGAGCTTTGCTTACTCAAAAGCTTCCATTTTGACCAATTTCAGGCACCAAAATGACTTTAAACACAATTATTTTAGTTGAAAAAGTCATATTTCACATCCAACAGTCATTTAGAGTCAAAAGATTAAAAGTTAAAATTTCATCCATGTTGGCCATTTTGAGAAAGTTTGACAGGTCCGGAGTCATTGTTTTTTCAGATAATTGATTTTTTGGAGTGTACCAAAAATTATTCAAAATGTCAATTGGATCGTGCCTCATGTTGAATAACCGCTTTGAAACCCTCACAGTGACCAAAATTGCCATTTTTACAGAGCTTTGCTTACTCAAAAGCTTCAATTTTGACCAATTTCACGCACCAAAATGACTTTAAGCACACTTATTTTAGTTGAACAAGTCATAATTCACATCCAACAGTCATTTAGAGTCAAAAGATAAAAAAATGTAATTTCATCCATGGTAACCATTTTGGGAAAGTTCGACAGGTCCGGAGTCATCGTTTTTCATCAGAAAATTGATTTTTTGGAGTGTACCAAAAATGATTCAAAATGTCAATTGGATCGTGCCTCATGTTGAATACCCACTTTTGAAACCCACAAAGTGACTAAAATTGCCATTTATACAGAGTTTTGCTTCCTCAAAAGCTTCCATTTTGACCAATTTCAGGCACCGAAATGACTTTAAACACACTTATTTTAGTTGAAAAAGTCATATTTCACATCCAACAGTCATTTAGAGTCAAAAGATTAAATGTTAACATTTCATCCATATTGACCATTTTGGGAAAGTTCAACAGGTCCGGAGTCATCGTTTTTCATCAGAAAATTGATTTTTTGGAGTGTACCAAAAATGTTTCAAAATGTCAATGGATCGTGCCTCATGTTGAATAACCACTTTTGAAACCCTCAAAGTGACCAAAATTGCCATTTATACAGAGTTTTGCTTATTTAAAAGCTTCCATTTTGACCAATTTCAGGCACCGAAATGACTTTAACACACTTATTTTTGTTGAAAAAGTCATAATTTACATCCAACAGTCATTTAGAGTCAAAAGATTAAATGTTAAAATTTCATTCATATTGACCATTTTGGGAAAGTTCAACAGGTCAGGAGTCATCGTTTTTCATCAGAAAATTGATTTTTTGGAGTGTACCAAAAATGATTCAAAATGTCAATTGGATCGTGCCTCATGTTGAATAACCACTTTTGAAACCCTCACAGTGACCCAAATTGCAATGTTTACAGTTTTGCTTACTCAAAAGCTTCCATTTTGACCAAGTTCAGGCACCGAAATTACTTTAAACACACTCATTTTAGTTGAAAAAGTCATAATTTACATCCAACAGTCATTTAGAGTAAAAAGATTAAAAGTAAAAATTTCATCCATGTTGACCATTTTAAGAAAGTTCGACAGGTCCGGAGTCATTGTTTTTCATCAGAAAATTGATTTTTTGGAGTGTACCAAAAATGATTCAAAATGTCAATGGGTCGTGCCTCATGTTGAATAACCACTTTTGAAACCCTCACAGTGACCAAAATTACCATTTTTACAGAGCTTTGCTTACTCAAAAGCTTCCATTTTGACAAATTTCAGGCACCGAAATGACTTTAAACACACTTATTTTTGTTGAAAAAGTCCTAATTTACATCCAACAGTCATTTAGAGTCAAAAGATTAAAAAATGTAATTTCATCCATGGTAACCATTTTGGGAAAGTTCATCAGACAATTGATTTTTTGGAGTGTACCAAAAATGATTCAGAATGTCAATTGGATGGTGCCTCATGTTGAATAACCACTTTTGAAACCCTCAAAGTGACCAAAATTGCCATTTATACAGAGTTTTGCTTACTCAAAAGCTTCCATTTTGACCAATTTCAGGCACCGAAATGACTTTAAACACACTTATTTTAGTTGAAAAAGTCATATTTCACATCCAACAGTCATTTAGAGTCAAAAGATTAAATGTTAACATTTTGTCCATATTGACCATTTTGGGAAAGTTCGACAGGTCCGGAGACATCGTTTTTCATCAGAAAATTGATTTTTTGGAGTGTACCAAAAATGATTCAAAATGTCAATTGGATCGGGCCTCATGTTGAATAACCACTTTTGAAACCCTCCCACTGTCCAAAATTACCATTTTTACAGAGCTTTGCTTACTCAAAAGCTTCCATTTTGACCAATTTTAGGTACCGAAATCACTTTAAACACACTTATTTTTTTTGAAAAAGTCATAATTTACATCCAACAGTCATTTAGAGTCAAAAGATTAAAAGTTTAAATGTAATCCATATTGACCATTTTGGGAAAGTTCAACAGGTCCGGAGTCATCGTTTTTCATCAGAAAATTAATTTTTTGGAGTGTACCAAAAATGATTCAAAATGTCAATTGGATCGTGCCTCATGTTGAATAACCACTTTTGAAACCCTCACAGTGACCAAAATTACCATTTTTACAGAGCTTTGCTTACTCAAAAGCTTCCATTTTGACCAATTTCAGGCACCAAAATGACTTTAAACACAATTATTTTAGTTGAAAAAGTCATATTTCACATCCAACAGTCATTTAGAGTCAAAAGATTAAAAGTTAAAATTTCATCCATGTTGGCCATTTTGAGAAAGTTTGACAGGTCCGGAGTCATTGTTTTTTCAGATAATTGATTTTTTGGAGTGTACCAAAAATTATTCAAAATGTCAATTGGATCGTGCCTCATGTTGAATAACCGCTTTGAAACCCTCACAGTGACCAAAATTGCCATTTTTACAGAGCTTTGCTTACTCAAAAGCTTCAATTTTGACCAATTTCACGCACCAAAATGACTTTAAGCACACTTATTTTAGTTGAACAAGTCATAATTCACATCCAACAGTCATTTAGAGTCAAAAGATTAAAAGTTAAAATTTCATCCATGTTGACCATTTTGGGAAAGTTCAACAGGTCCGGAGTCATCGTTTTTCATCAGAAAATTGATTTTTTGGAGTGTACCAAAAATGATTCAAAATGTCAATTGGATCGTGCCTCATGTTGAATAACCACTTTTGAAACCCTCACAGTGACCAAAATTACCATTTTTATAGAGCTTTGCTTACTCAAAAGCTTCCATTTTGACCAATTTCAGGCACCGAAATGACGTTAAACACATTTATTTTTGTTGAAAAAGTCATAATTTACATCCAACAGTCATTTAGAGTCAAAAGATAAAAAAAATAAATTTCATCCATGGTAACCATTTTGGGAAAGTTAGACAGGTTCGGATTCGTCGTTTTTCATCAGAAAATTGATTTTTTGGAGTGTACCAAAAATGATTCAAAATGTCAATTGGATCGTGCCTCATGTTGAATACCCACTTTTGAAACCCACAAAGTGACTAAAATTGCCATTTATACAGAGTTTTGCTTCCTCAAAAGCTTCCATTTTGACTAATTTCAGGCACCGAAATGACTTTAAACACACTTATTTTAGTTGAAAAAGTCATATTTCACATCCAACAGTCATTTAGAGTCAAAAGATTAAATGTTAACATTTCATCCATATTGACCATTTTGGGAAAGTTCAACAGGTCCGGAGTCATCGTTTTTCATCAGAAAATTGATTTTTTGGAGTGTACCAAAAATGTTTCAAAATGTCAATGGATCGTGCCTCATGTTGAATAACCACTTTTGAAACCCTCAAAGTGACCAAAATTGCCATTTATACAGAGTTTTGCTTACTCAAAAGCTTCCATTTTGACCAATTTCAGGCACCGAAATGACTTTAACACACTTATTTTTGTTGAAAAAGTCATAATTTACATCCAACAGTCATTTAGAGTCAAAAGATTAAATGTTAAAATTTCATTCATATTGACCATTTTGGGAAAGTTCAACAGGTCAGGAGTCATCGTTTTTCATCAGAAAATTGATTTTTTGGAGTGTACCAAAAATGATTCAAAATGTCAATTGGATCGTGCCTCATGTTGAATAACCACTTATGAAACCCTCAAAGTGACCAAAATTGCCATTTTTACAGTTTTGCTTACTCAAAAGCTTTCATTTCGACCAATTTCAGGCACTGAAATGACTTTAAACACACTTATTTTAGTTGAAAAAGTCATATTTCACATCCAACAGTCATTTAGAGTCAAAAGATTAAATGTTAACATTTTGTCCATATTGACCATTTTGGGAAAGTTCGACAGGTCCGGAGACATCGTTTTTCATCAGAAAATTGATTTTTTGGAGTGTACCAAAAATGATTCAAAATGTCAATTGGATCGGGCCTCATGTTGAATAACCACTTTTGAAACCCTCCCACTGTCCAAAATTACCATTTTTACAGAGCTTTGCTTACTCAAAAGCTTCCATTTTGACCAATTTTAGGTACCGAAATCACTTTAAACACACTTATTTTTTTTGAAAAAGTCATAATTTACATCCAACAGTCATTTAGAGTCAAAAGATTAAAAGTTTAAATGTAATCCATATTGACCATTTTGGGAAAGTTCAACAGGTCCGGAGTCATCGTTTTTCATCAGAAAATTAATTTTTTGGAGTGTACCAAAAATGATTCAAAATGTCAATTGGATCGTGCCTCATGTTGAATAACCACTTTTGAAACCCTCACAGTGACCAAAATTACCATTTTTACAGAGCTTTGCTTACTCAAAAGCTTCCATTTTGACCAATTTCAGGCACCAAAATGACTTTAAACACAATTATTTTAGTTGAAAAAGTCATATTTCACATCCAACAGTCATTTAGAGTCAAAAGATTAAAAGTTAAAATTTCATCCATGTTGGCCATTTTGAGAAAGTTTGACAGGTCCGGAGTCATTGTTTTTTCAGATAATTGATTTTTTGGAGTGTACCAAAAATTATTCAAAATGTCAATTGGATCGTGCCTCATGTTGAATAACCGCTTTGAAACCCTCACAGTGACCAAAATTGCCATTTTTACAGAGCTTTGCTTACTCAAAAGCTTCAATTTTGACCAATTTCACGCACCAAAATGACTTTAAGCACACTTATTTTAGTTGAACAAGTCATAATTCACATCCAACAGTCATTTAGAGTCAAAAGATTAAAAGTAAAAATTTCATCCATGTTGACCATTTTGGGAAAGTTCAACAGGTCCGGAGTCATCGTTTTTCATCAGAAAATTGATTTTTTGGAGTGTACCAAAAATGATTCAAAATGTCAATTGGATCGTGCCTCATGTTGAATAACCACTTTTGAAACCCTCACAGTGACCAAAATTACCATTTTTATAGAGCTTTGCTTACTCAAAAGCTTCCATTTTGACCAATTTCAGGCACCGAAATGACGTTAAACACATTTATTTTTGTTGAAAAAGTCATAATTTACATCCAACAGTCATTTAGAGTCAAAAGATAAAAAAAATAAATTTCATCCATGGTAACCATTTTGGGAAAGTTAGACAGGTTCGGATTCGTCGTTTTTCATCAGAAAATTGATTTTTTGGAGTGTACCAAAAATGATTCAAAATGTCAATTGGATCGTGCCTCATGTTGAATACCCACTTTTGAAACCCACAAAGTGACTAAAATTGCCATTTATACAGAGTTTTGCTTCCTCAAAAGCTTCCATTTTGACCAATTTCAGGCACCGAAATGACTTTAAACACACTTATTTTAGTTGAAAAAGTCATATTTCACATCCAACAGTCATTTAGAGTCAAAAGATTAAATGTTAACATTTCATCCATATTGACCATTTTGGGAAAGTTCAACAGGTCCGGAGTCATCGTTTTTCATCAGAAAATTGATTTTTTGGAGTGTACCAAAAATGTTTCAAAATGTCAATGGATCGTGCCTCATGTTGAATAACCACTTTTGAAACCCTCAAAGTGACCAAAATTGCCATTTATACAGAGTTTTGCTTACTCAAAAGCTTCCATTTTGACCAATTTCAGGCACCGAAATGACTTTAACACACTTATTTTTGTTGAAAAAGTCATAATTTACATCCAACAGTCATTTAGAGTCAAAAGATTAAATGTTAAAATTTCATTCATATTGACCATTTTGGGAAAGTTCAACAGGTCAGGAGTCATCGTTTTTCATCAGAAAATTGATTTTTTGGAGTGTACCAAAAATGATTCAAAATGTCAATTGGATCGTGCCTCATGTTGAATAACCACTTATGAAACCCTCAAAGTGACCAAAATTGCCATTTTTACAGTTTTGCTTACTCAAAAGCTTTCATTTCGACCAATTTCAGGCACTGAAATGACTTTAAACACACTTATTTTAGTTGAACAAGTCATAATACACATCCAACAGTCATTTAGAGTCAAAAGATTAAAAGTTAAAATTTCATCCATGTTGACCATTTTGGGAAAGTTCAACAGGTCCGGAGTCATCGTTTTTCATCAGAAAATTGATTTTTTGGAGTGTACCAAAAATGATTCAAAATGTCAATTGGATCGTGCCTCATGTTGAATAACCACTTTTGAAACCCTCACAGTGACCAAAATTACCATTTTTACAGAGCTTTGCTTACTCAAAAGCTTCCATTTTGACCAATTTCAGGCACCGAAATGACTTTAAACACACTTATTTTTGTTGAAAAAGTCATAATTTACATCCAACAGTCATTTAGAGTCAAAAGATTAAAAAATTAAATTTCATCCATGGTAACCATTTTGGGAAAGTTCATCAGACAATTGATTTTTTGGAGTGTACCAAAAATGATTCAGAATGTCAATTGGATCGTGCCTCATGTTGAATAACCACTTTTGAAACCCTCAAAGTGACCAAAATTGCCATTTATACAGAGTTTTGTTTACTCAAAAGCTTCCATTTTGACCAATTTCAGGCACCGAAATGACTTTAAACACACTTATTTTAGTTGAAAAAGTCATATTTCACATCCAACAGTCATTTAGAGTCAAAAGATTAAATGTTAACATTTCGTCCATATTGACCATTTTGGGAAAGTTTGACAGGTCCGGAGTCATCGTTTTTCATCAGAAAATAGATTTTTTGGAGTGTACCAAAAATGATTCAAAATGTCAATTGGATCGGGCCTCATGTTGAATAACCACTTTTGAAACCCTCCCACTGTCCAAAATTACCATTTTTACAGAGCATTGCTTACTCAAAAGCTTCCATTTTGACCAATTTCAGGCACCGAAATGACTTTAAACACACTTATTTTTTTTGAAAAAGTCATAATTTACATCCAACAGTCATTTAGAGTCAAAAGATTAAAAGTTTAAATGTCATCCATATTGACCATTTTGGGAAAGTTCAACAGGTCCGCAGTCATCATTTTTCATCAGAAAATTGATTTTTTGGAGTGTACCAAAAATGATTCAAAATGTCAATTGGATCGTGCCTCATGTTGAATAACCACTTTTGAAACCCTCACAGTGACCAAAATTACCATTTTTACAGAGCTTTGCTTACTCAAAAGCTTCCATTTTGACCAATTTCAGGCACCGAAATTACTTTAAACACACTTATTTTTGTTGAACAAGTCATGATTTACATCCAACAGTCATTTAGAGTCAAAAGATTAAAAGTTTAAATTTCATCCATGGTGACCATTTTGGGAAAGTTCGACAGGTCCGGAGTCATCGTTTTTCATCAGAAAATTGATTTTTTGGAGTGTACCAAAAATGATTCAAAATGTCAATGGATCGTGCCTCATGTTGAATAACCACTTTTGAAAACCTCAAAGTGACCAAAATTGCCATTTATACAGAGTTTTGCTTACTCAAAAGCTTCCATTTTGACCAATTTAAGGCACCAAAATGACTTTAAACACACTTATTTTAGTTGAAAAAGTCATATTTCACATCCAACCGTCATTTAGAGTCAAAAGATTAAATGTTAAAATTTCATCCATATTGACCATTTTGGGAAAGTTCAGACAAGTCATCGTTTTTCATCAGAAAATTAATTTTTTGGAGTGTACCAAAAATGATTCAAAATGTCAATTGGATCGTGCGTCATGTTGAATACCCACTTTTGAAACCCTCAAAGTGACCAGTGCGTCATGTTGAATAACCACTTTTGAAACCCTCAAAGTGACCAAAATTGCCATTTTTACAGAGTTTTGCTTACTCAAAAGCTTCCATTTTGACCAATTTCAGGCACCGAAATGACTTTAAACACACTTATTTTTGTTGAAAAAGTCATAATTTACATCCAACAGTCATTTAGAGTCAAAAGATTAAAAGTTTAAATTTCATCCATGGTGACCATTGTGGGAAAGTTCGACAGGTCCGGAGTCGCCGTTTTTCATCAGAAAATTGATTTTTTGGAGTGTACCAAAAATTATTCAAAATGTCAATGGTTCGTGCCTCATGTTGAATAACCACTTTTGAAACCCTCAAAGTGACCAAAATTGCCATTTTTAAAGAGTTTTGCTTACTCAAACGCTTCCATTTTGACCAATTTCAGGCATTGAAATGACTTTAAACACACTTATTTTAGTTGAAAAAGTCATATTTCACATCCAACAGTCATTTAGAGTCAAAAGATTAAATGGTAAAATTTCATCCATATTGACCATTTTGGCAACGTTCGACAGGTCCGGAGTGATCGTTTTTCATCAGAAAATTGATTTTTGGAGTGTACCAACAATGATTCAAACTGTCAATTGGATCGTGCCTCATGTTGAATAACCACTTTTGAAACACTCACAGTGACCAAAATTGCCATTTTCACAGAGTTTTGCTTACTCAAAAGCTTCCATTTTGACCAATTTCAGGCCTCAAAATGACTTAAACACACTTATTTTAGCTGAAAAAGTCATAATTCACACCCAACAGTCATTTAGAGTCAAAAGATTAAATGGTAAAATTTCATCCATATTGACCATTTTGGCAACTTTCGACAGGTCCGGACTGATCGTTTTTCATCAGAAAAATGATTTTTGGAGTGTACCAAAAATGATTCAAACTGTCAATTGGATCGTGCCTCATGTTGAATAACCACTTTTGAAACACTCACAGTGACCAAAATTGCCATTTTCACAGAGTTTTGCTTACTCAAAAGCTTCCATTTTGACCAATTTCAGGCACCAAAATGACTTTAAACACAATTATTTTAGTTGAAAAAGTCATAATTCACATCCAACAGTCATTTAGAGTCAAAAGATTAAAAGTTAAAATTTCATCCATGGTGACCATTGTGGGAAAGTTCGACAGGTCCGGAGTCATCATTTTTCATCAGAAAATTGATTTTTTGGAGTGTACCAAAAATGATTCAAAATGTAAATGGATCGTGCCTCATGTTGAATAACCACTTTGAAAACCTCAAAGTGACCAAAATTGCCATTTATACAGAGTTTTGATTACTCAAAAGCTTCCATTTTGACCAATTTAAGGCACCGAAATGACTTTAAACACACTTATTTTAGTTGAGAAAGTCATATTTCACATCCAACAGTCATTTAGAGTCAAAAGATTAAATGTTAAAATTTCATCCATATTGACCATTTTGGGAAAGTTCAGACAAGTCATCGTTTTTCATCAGAAAATTAATTTTTTGGAGTGTACCAAAAATGATTCAAAATGTCAATTGGATCGTGCGTCATGTTGAATACCCACTTTTGAAACCCTCAAAGTGACCAGTGCGTCATGTTGAATAACCACTTTTGAAACCCTCAAAGTGACCAAAATTGCCATTTTTACAGAGTTTTGCTTACTTAAAAGCTTCCATTTTGACCAATTTCAGGCACCGAAATGACTTTAAACACACTTATTTTAGTTGAAAAATTCATATTTCACATCCAACAGTCATTTAGAGTCAAAAGATTAAATGGTAAAATTTCATCCATATTGACCATTTTGGCAACGTTCGACAGGTGATCGTTTTTCATCAGAAAATTGATTTTTGGAGAGTACCAAAAATGATTCAAAGTGTCAATTGGATCGTGCCTCATGTTGAATAACCACTTTTGAAACACTCACAGTGACCAAAATTGCCATTTATACAGAGTTTTGCTTACTCAAAAGCTTCCATTTTGACCAATTTAAGGCACCGAAAGGACTTTAAACACACTTATTTTAGTTGAAAAAGTCATATTTCACATCCAACAGTCATTTAGAGTCAAAAGATTAAATTTTAAAATTTCATCCATATTGACCATTTTGGGAAAGTTCAGACAAGTCATCGTTTTTCATCAGAAAATTAATTTTTTGGAGTGTACCAAAAATGATTCAAAATGTCAATCGAATCGTGCGTCATGTTGAATACCCACTTTTGAAACCCTCAAAGTGACCAGTGCGTCATGTTGAATAACCACTTTTGAAACCCTCAAAGTGACCAAAATTGCCATTTTTACAGAGTTTTGCTTACTCAAAAGCTTCCATTTTGACCAATTTCAGGCACCGAAATGACTTTAAACACACTTATTTTTGTTGAAAAAGTCATAATTTACATCCAACAGTCATTTAGAGTCAAAAGATTAAATGGTAAAATTTCATCCATATTGACCATTTTGGCAACGTTCAACAGGTCCGGAGTGATCGTTTTTCATCAGAAAATTGATTTTTTGGAGTGTACCAAAAATGATTCAAAATGTCAATTGGATCGTGCCTCATGTTGAATAACCACTTTTGAAACCCTCACAGTGACCAAAATTACCATTTTTACAGAGCTTTGCTTACTCAAAAGCTTCCATTTTGACCAATTTCAGGCACCGAAATGACTTTAAACACACTTATTTTTGTTGAAAAAGTCAAAATTTACATCCAACAGTCGTTTAGAGTCAAAAGATTAAAAGTTTAAATTTCATCCATGGTGACCATTGTGGGAAAGTTCGACAGGTCCGGAGTCGCCGTTTTTCATCAGAAAATTGATTTTTTGGAGTGTACCAAAAATTATTCAAAATGTCAATGGTTCGTGCCTCATGTTGAATAACCACTTTTGAAACCCTCAAAGTGACCAAAATTGCCATTTTTAAAGAGTTTTGCTTACTCAAACGCTTCCATTTTGACCAATTTCAGGCATTGAAATGACTTTAAACACACTTATTTTAGTTGAAAAAGTCATATTTCACATCCAACAGTCATTTAGAGTCAAAAGATTAAATGGTAAAATTTCATCCATATTGACCATTTTGGCAACGTTCGACAGGTCCGGAGTGATCGTTTTTCATCAGAAAAATGATTTTTGGAGTGTACCAAAAATGATTCAAACTGTCAATTGGATCGTGCCTCATGTTGAATAACCACTTTTGAAACACTCACAGTGAACAAAATTGCCATTTTCACAGAGTTTTGCTTACTCAAAAGCTTCCATTTTGACCAATTTCAGGCCTCAAAATGACTTTAAACACAATTATTTTAGTTGAAAAAGTCATAATTCACATCCAACAGTCATTTAGAGTCAAAAGATTAAAAGTTAAAATTTCATCCATGTTGACCATTTTGGGAAAGTTTGACAGGTCCGGAGTCATTGTTTTTTCAGATAATTGATTTTTTGGAGTGTACCAAAAATGATTCAAAATGTCAATTGGATCGTGCCTCATGTTGAATAACCACTTTTGAAACCCTCACAGTGACCAAAATTACAATTTTTACAGAGCTTTGCTTACTCAAAATCTTCCATTTTGACCAATTTCAGGCACCGAAATGACTTTAAACACACTTATTTTTGTTGAAAAAGTCATATTTCACATCCAACAGTCATTTAGAGTCAAAAGATTAAAAGTTAAAATTTCATCCATGTTGACCATTTTGGGAAAGTTCAGACAAGTCATCGTTTTTCATCAGAAAATTAATTTTTTGGAGTGTACCAAAAATGATTCAAAATGTCAATTGGATCGTGCGTCATGTTGAATACCCACTTTTGAAACCCTCAAAGTGACCAGTGCGTCATGTTGAATAACCACTTTTGAAACCCTCAAAGTGACCAAAATTGCCATTTTTACAGAGTTTTGCTTACTCAAAAGCTTCCATTTTGACCAATTTCAGGCACCGAAATGACTTTAAACACACTTATTTTAGTTGAAAAAGTCATATTTCACATCCAACAGTCATTTAGAGTCAAAAGATTAAATGGTAAAATTTCATCCATATTGACCATTTTGGCAACGTTCGACAGGTCCGGAGTGATCGTTTTTCATCAGAAAATTGATTTTTGGAGTGTACCAAAAATGATTCAAACTGTCAATTGGATCGTGCCTCATGTTGAATAACCACTTTTGAAACACTCACAGTGACCAAAATTGCCATTTATACAGAGTTTTGCTTACTCAAAAGCTTCCATTTTGACCAATTTCAGGCACCGAAATGACTTTAAACACACTTATTTTAGATGAACAAGTCATATTTCACATCCAACAGTCATTTAGAGTCAAAAGATAAAAAAATAAAATTTCATCCATGGTAAACATTTTGGGAAAGTTCGACGGGTCCGGAGTCATCGTTTTTCATCAGAAAATTGATTTTTTGGAGTGTACCAAAAATGATTCAAAATGTCAATTGGATCGTGCCTCATGTTGAATAACCACTTTTGAAACCCTCACAGTGACCAAAATTACAATTTTTACAGAGCTTTGCTTACTCAAAAGCTTCCATTTTGACCAATTTCAGGCACCGAAATGACTTTAAACACACTTATTTTTGTTGAAAATGTCATAATTTACATCCAACAGTCATTTAGAGTCAAAAGATTAAAAGTTTAAATTTCATCCATGGTGACCATTGTGGGAAAGTTCGACAGGTCCGGAGTCGCCGTTTTTCATCAGAAAATTGATTTTTTGGAGTGTACCAAATATGATTCAAAATGTCAATGGTTCGTGCCTCATGTTGAATAACCACTTTTGAAACCCTCAAAGTGACCAAAATTGCCATTTTTAAAGAGTTTTGCTTAGTCAAACGCTTCCATTTTGACCAATTTCAGGCATTGAAATGACTTTAAACACACTTATTTTAGTTGAAAAAGTCATATTTCACATCCAACAGTCATTTAGAGTCAAAAGATTAAATGGTAAAATTTCATCCATATTGACCATTTTGGCAACGTTCGACAGGTCCGGAGTGATCGTTTTTCATCAGAAAATTGATTTTTGGAGTGTACCAACAATGATTCAAACTGTCAATTGGATCGTGCCTCATGTTGAATAACCACTTTTGAAACACTCACAGTGACCAAAATTGCCATTTTCACAGAGTTTTGCTTACTCAAAAGCTTCCATTTTGACCAAGTTCAGGCACCAAAATGACTTTAAACACAATTATTTTAGTTGAAAAAGTCATAATTCACATCCAACAGTCATTTAGAGTCAAAAGATTAAAAGTTTAAATTTCATCCATGGTGACCATTGTGGGAAAGTTCGACAGGTCCGAAGTCATCGTTTTTCATCAGAAAATTGATTTTTTGGAGTGTACCAAAAATGATTCAAAATGTCAATGGATCGTGCCTCATGTTGAATAACCACTTTTGAAAGCCTCAAAGTGGCCAAAATTGCCATTTATACAGAGTTTTGCTTACTCAAAAGCTTCCATTTTGACCAATTTCAGGCACCGAAATGACTTTAAACACACTTATTTTAGTTGAAAAAGTCATATTTCACATCCACCAGTCATTTAGAGTCAAAAGATTAAATGTTAAAATTTCATCCATATTGACCAAATTTGGGAAAGTTCAGACAAGGCATCGTTTTTCATCAGAAAATTGATTTTTTGGAGTGTACCAAAAATGATTCAAAATGTCAATTGGATCGTGCGTCATGTTGAATACCCACTTTTGAATCCCTCAAAGTGACCAGTGCGTCATGTTGAATAACCACTTTTGAAACCCTCAAAGTGACCAAAATTGCCATTTTTACAGAGTTTTGCTTACTCAAAAGCTTCCATTTTGACCAATTTCAGGCATTGAAATGACTTTAAACACACTTATTTTAGTTGAAAAAGTCATATTTCACATCCAACAGTCATTTAGAGTCAAAAGATTAAATGGTAAAATTTCATCCATATTGACCATTTTGGCAACGTTTGACAGGTCCGGACTGATTGTTTTTCATCAGAAAAATGATTTTTGGAGTGTACCAAAAATGATTCAAACTGTCAATTGGATCGTGCCTCATGTTGAATAACCACTTTTGAAACACTCACAGTGACCAAAATTGCCATTTTCACAGAGTTTTGCTTACTCAAAAGCTTCCATTTTGACCAATTTCAGGCACCAAAATGACTTTAAACACAAATATTTTAGTTGAAAAAGTCATAATTCACATCCAACAGTCATTTAGAGTCAAAAGATTAAATGGTAAAATTTCATCCATATTGACCATTTTGGCAAGGTTCGACAGGTCCGGAGTGATCGTTTTTCATCAGAAAATTGATTTTTGGAGTGTACCAAAAATGATTCAAACTGTCAATTGGATCGTGCCTCATGTTGAATAACCACTTTTGAAACACTCACAGTGACCAAAATTGCCATTTATACAGAGTTTTGCTTACTCAAAAGCTTCCATTTTGACCAATTTCAGGCACCGAAATGACTTTAAACACACTTATTTTAGATGAACAAGTCATATTTCACATCCAACAGTCATTTAGAGTCAAAAGATTAAATGTTAAAATTTCATCCATATTGACCATTGTGGGAAAGTTCGACAGGTCCGGAGTCATCGTTTTTCATCAGAAAATTGATTTTTTGGAGTGTACCAAAAATGATTCAAAATGTCAATGGTTCGTGCCTCATGTTGAATAACCACTTTTGAAAGCCTCAAAGTGGCCAAAATTGCCATTTATACAGAGTTTTGCTTTCTCAAAAGCTTCCATTTTGACCAATTTCAGGCACCGAAATGACTTTAAATACACTTATTTTAGTTGAAAAAGTCATATTTCACATCCAACAGTCATTTAGAGTCAAAAGATTAAATGTTAAAATTTCATCCATATTGACCATTTTGGGAAAGTTCAGACAAGTCATCGTTTTTCATCAGAAAATGGATTTTTTGGAGTGTACCAAAAATGATTCAAAATGTCAATTGGATCGTGCATCATGTTGAATACCCACTTTTGAATCCCTCAAAGTGACCAGTGCGTCATGTTGAATAACCACTTTTGAAACCCTCAAAGTGACCAAAATTGCCATTTTTACAGAGTTTTGCTTACTCAAAAGCTTCCATTTTGACCAATTTCAGGCATCAAAAATGACTTTAAACACACTTATTTTAGTTGAAAAAGTCATAATTCACACCCAACAGTCATTTAGAGTCAAAAGATTAAATGGTAAAATTTCATCCATATTGACCATTTTGGCAACGTTCGACAGGTCCGGACTGATCGTTTTTAATCAGAAAAATGATTTTTGGAGTGTACCAAAAATGATTCAAACTGTCAATTGGATCGTGCCTCATGTTGAATAACCACTTTTGAAACACTCACAGTGACCAAAATTGCCATTTTCACAGAGTTTTGCTTACTCAAAGCTTCCATTTTGACCAATTTCAGGCACCAAAATGACTTTAAACACAATTATTTTAGTTGAAAAAGTCATAATTCACATCCAACAGTCATTTAGAGTCAAAAGATTAAAAGTTAAAATTTCATCCATGTTGACCATTTTGGGAAAGTTTGACAGGTCCGGAGTCATTGTTTTTTCAGATAATTGATTTTTTGGAGTGTACCAAAAATGATTCAAAATGTCAATTGGATCGTGCCTCATGTTGAATAACCACTTTTGAAACCCTCACAGTGACCAAAATTACCATTTTTACAGAGCTTTGCTTACTCAAAAGCTTCCATTTTGACCAATTTCAGGCACCAAAATGACTTTAAACACAAATATTTTAGTTGAAAAAGTCATAATTCACATCCAACAGTCATTTAGAGTCAAAAGATTAAAAGTTAAAATTTCATCCATGTTGACCATTTTGGGAAAGTTCGACAGGTCCGGAGTCATCGTTTTTCATCAGAAAATTGATTTTTTGGAGTGTACCAAAAATTATTCAAAATGTCAATTGGATCGTGCGTCATGTTGAATACCCTCTTTTGAAACCCTCAAAGTGACCAGTGCGTCATGTTGAATAACCACTTTTGAAACCCTGAAAGTGACCACAATTGCCATTTTTACAGAGTTTTGCTTACTCAAAAGCTTCCATTTTGATCAATTTCAGGCA
This sequence comes from Lissotriton helveticus, assembly GCF_964261635.1. NCBI lineage: Eukaryota > Metazoa > Chordata > Amphibia > Caudata > Salamandridae > Lissotriton > Lissotriton helveticus. The sequence continues at coordinate 342,874,013 of NC_136072.1, forward strand.
CCGAAATGACTTTAAACACACTTATTTTAGTTGAAAAAGTCATATTTCACATCCAACAGTCATTTAGAGTCAAAAGATTAAATGGTAAAATTTCATCCATATTGACCATTTTGGCAACGTTCGACAGGTCCGGAGTGATCGTTTTTCATCAGAAAATTGATTTTTGGAGTGTACCAAAAATGATTCAAACTGTCAATTGGATCGTGCCTCATGTTGAATAACCACTTTTGAAACACTCACAGTGACCAGAATTGCCATTTATACAGAGTTTTGCTTACTCAAAAGCTTCCATTTTGACCAATTTCAGGCACCGAAATGACTTTAAACACACTTATTTTAGATGAACAAGTCATATTTCACATCCAACAGTCATTTAGAGTCAAAAGATTAAATTTTAAAATTTCATCCATATTGACCATTGTGGGAAAGTTCGACAGGTCCGGAGTCATCGTTTTTCATCAGAAAATTGATTTTTTGGAGTGTACCAAAAATGATTCAAAATGTCAATGGTTCGTGCCTCATGTTGAATAACCACTTTTGAAAGCCTCAAAGTGGCCAAAATTGCCATTTATACAGAGTTTTGCTTACTCAAAAGCTTCCATTTTGACCAATTTCAGGCACCGAAATGACTTTAAACACACTTATTTTAGTTGAAAAAGTCATATTTCACATCCAACAGTCATTTAGAGTCAAAAGATTAAATGTTAAAATTTCATCCATATTGACCATTTTGGGAAAGTTCAGACAAGTCATCGTTTTTCATAAGAAAATTGATTTTTTGGAGTGTACCAAAAATGATTCAAAATGTCAATTGGATCGTGCGTCATGTTGAATACCCTCTTTTGAAACCCTCAAAGTGACCAGTGCGTCATGTTGAATAACCACTTTTGAAACCCTGAAAGTGACCACAATTGCCATTTTTACAGAGTTTTGCTTACTCAAAAGCTTCCATTTTGACCAATTTCAGGCACCGAAATGACTTTAAACACACTTATTTTAGTTGAAAAAGTCATATTTCACATCCAACAGTCATTTAGAGTCAAAAGATTAAATGGTAAAATTTCATCCATATTGACCATTTTGGCAACGTTCGACAGGTCCGGAGTGATCGTTTTTCATCAGAAAATTGATTTTTGGAGTGTACCAAAAATGATTCAAACTGTCAATTGGATCGTGCCTCATGTTGAATAACCACTTTTGAAACACTCACAGTGACCAGAATTGCCATTTATACAGAGTTTTGCTTACTCAAAAGCTTCCATTTTGACCAATTTCAGGCACCGAAATGACTTTAAACACACTTATTTTAGATGAACAAGTCATATTTCACATCCAACAGTCATTTAGAGTCAAAAGATTAAATTTTAAAATTTCATCCATATTGACCATTGTGGGAAAGTTCGACAGGTCCGGAGTCATCGTTTTTCATCAGAAAATTGATTTTTTGGAGTGTACCAAAAATGATTCAAAATGTCAATGGTTCGTGCCTCATGTTGAATAACCACTTTTGAAAGCCTCAAAGTGGCCAAAATTGCCATTTATACAGAGTTTTGCTTACTCAAAAGTTTCCATTTTGACCAATTTCAGGCACCGAAATGACTTTAAACACACTTATTTTAGTTGAAAAAGTCATATTTCACATCCAACAGTCATTTAGAGTCAAAAGATTAAATGTTAAAATTTCATCCATATTGACCATTTTGGGAAAGTTCAGACAAGTCATCGTTTTTCATCAGAAAATTGATTTTTTGGAGTGTACCAAAAATGATTCAAAATGTCAATTGGATCGTGCGTCATGTTGAATACCCACTTTTGAATCCCTCAAAGTGACCAGTGCGTCATGTTGAATAACCACTTTTGAAACCCTCAAAGTGACCAACATTGCCATTTTTACAGAGTTTTGCTTACTCAAAAGCTTCCATTTTGACCAATTTCAGGCATCAAAATGACTTTAAACACACTTATTTTAGTTGAAAAAGTCATAATTCACACCCAACAGTCATTTAGAGTCAAAAGATTAAATGGTAAAATTTCATCCATATTGACCATTTTGGCAACGTTCGACAGGTCCGGACTGATCGTTTTTCATCAGAAAAATGATTTTTGGAGTGTACCAAAAATGATTCAAACTGTCAATTGGATTGTGCCGCATGTTGAATAACCACTTTTGAAACACTCACAGTGACCAAAATTACCATTTTTACAGTGCTTTGCTTACTCAAAAGCTTCAATTTTGACCAATTTCAGGCACCGAAAGGACTTTAAACACACTTATTTTTGTTGAACAAGATCCTATTTCACATCCAACAGTCATTTAGAGTCAAAAGATTAAAAGGTAAAATTTCATCCATGTTGACCATTTTGGGAAAGTTCGACAGGTCCGGAGTCATCGTTTTTCATCAGAAAATAGATTTTTTGGAGTGTATCAAAAATGATTCAAAATGTCAATTGGATCGTGCCTCATGTTGAATAACCACTTTTGAAACCCTCACAGTGACCAAAATTACCATTTTTACAGAGCTTTGCTTACTCAAAAGCTTCCATTTTGACCAATTTCAGGCACCGAAATGACTTTAAACACACTTATTTTTGTTGAAAAAGTCATAATTTACATCCAACAGTCATTTAGAGTCAAAAGATTAAAAGTTTAAATTTCATCCATGGTGACCATTGTGGGAAAGTTCGACAGGTCCGGAGTCATCGTTTTTCATCAGAAAATAGATTTTTTGGAGTGTACCAAAAATGATTCAAAATGTCAATTGGATCGTGCCTCGTGTTGAATAACCACTTTTGAAACCCTCACAGTGACCAAAATTACCATTTTTACAGAGCTTTGCTTACTCAAAAGCTTCCATTTTGACCAATTTCAGGCACCGAAATGACTTTAAACACACTTATTTTAGTAGAAAAAGTCATAATTCACATCCAACGGTCATTTAGAGTCGAAAGATTAAAAGTTAAAATTTCATCCATGTTGACCATTTTGGGAAAGTTTGACAGGTCCGGAGTCATTGTTTTTTCAGATAATTGATTTTTTGGAGTGTACCAAAAATGATTCAAACTGTCAATTGGATCATGCCTCATGTTGAATAACCGCTTTTGAAAACCTCACAGTGACCAAAATTGCCATTTTTACAGAGCTTTGCTTACTCAAAAGCTTCCATTTTGACCAATATCAGGCACCAAAATGACTTTAAACACACTTATTTTAGTTGAAAAAGTCATATTTCACATCCAACAGTCATTTAGAGTCAAAAGATTAAAAGTTTAAATTTCATCCATGGTGACCATTGTGGGAAAGTTCGACAGGTCCGGAGTCATCGTTTTTCATCAGAAAATTGATTTTTTGGAGTGTACCAAAAATGATTCAAAATGTCAATTGGATCGTGCGTCATGTTGAATACCCACTTTTGAATCCCTCAAAGTGACCAGTGCGTCATGTTGAATAACCACTTTTGAAACCCTCAAAGTGACCAAAATTGCCATTTTTACAGAGTTTTGCTTACTCAACAGCTTCCATTTTGACCAATTTCAGGCATTGAAATGACTTTAAACACACTTATTTTAGTTGAAAAAGTAATATTTCACATCCAACAGTCATTTAGAGTCAAAAGATTAAAAGTTTAAATTTCATCCATGGTGACCATTTTGGCAACGTTCGACAGGTCCGGAGTGATCGTTTTTCATCAGAAAATTGATTTTTGGAGTGTACCAACAATGATTCAAACTGTCAATTGGATCGTGCCTCATGTTGAATTACCACTTTTGAAACACTCACAGTGACCAAAATTGCCATTTTCACAGAGTTTTGCTTACTCAAAAGCTTCCATTTTGACCAATTTCAGGCATCAAAATGACTTTAAACACACTTATTTTAGTTGAAAAAGTCATAATTCACACCCAACAGTCATTTAGAGTCAAAAGATTAAATGGTAAAATTTCATCCATATTGACCATTTTGGCAACGTTCGACAGGTCCGGACTGATCGTTTTTCATCAGAAAAATGATTTTTGGAGTGTACCAAAAATGATTCAAACTGTCAATTGGATCGTTCCTCATGTTGAATAACCACTTTTGAAACACTCACAGTGACCAAAATTGCCATTTTCACAGAGTTTTGCTTACTCAAAAGCTTCCATTTTGACCAATTTCAGGCACCAAAATGACTTTAAACACACTTATTTTTGTTGAAAAAGTCGTAATATACATCCAACAGTCATTTAGAGTCAAAAGATTAAAAGTTTAAATTTCATCCATGGTGACCATTGTGGGAAAGTTCGACAGGTCCGGAGTCATCGTTTTTCATCAGAAAATTGATTTTTTGGAGTGTACCAAAAATGATTCAAAATGTCAATGGTTCGTGCCTCATGTTGAATAACCACATTTGAAAGCCTCAAAGTGGCCAAAATTGCCATTTATACAGAGTTTTGCTTACTCAAAAGCTTCCATTTTGACCAATTTCAGGCACCGAAATAACTTTAAACACACTTATTTTAGTTGAAAAAGTCATATTTCACATCCAACAGTCATTTAGAGTCAAAAGATTAAATGTTAAAATTTCATCCATATTGACCATTTTGGGAAAGTTCAGACAAGTCATCGTTTTTCATCAGAAAATTGATTTTTTGGAGTGTACCAAAAATGATTCAAAATGTCAATTGGATCGTGCGTCATGTTGAATACCCACTTTTGAATCCCTCAAAGTGACCAGTGCGTCATGTTGAATAACCACTTTTGAAACCCTCAAAGTGACCAAAATTGCCATTTTTACAGAGTTTTGCTTACTCAAAAGCTTCCATTTTGACCAATTTCAGGCATTGAAATGACTTTAAACACACTTATTTTAGTTGAAAAAGTCATATTTCACATCCAACAGTCATTTAGAGTCAAAAGATTAAATGGTAAAATTTCATCCTTATTGACCATTTTGGCAACGTTCGACAAGTCCGGAGTGATCGTTTTTCATCAGAAAATTGATTTTTGGAGTGTACCAAAAATGATTCAAACTGTCAATTGGATCATGCCTCATGTTGAATAACCACTTTTGAAACACTCACAGTGACCAAAATTGCCATTTTCACAGAGTTTTGCTTACTCAAAAGCTTCCATTTTGACCAATTTCAGGCATCAAAATGACTTTAAACATACTTATTTTAGTTGACAAAGTCATAATTCACACCCAACAGTCATTTAGAGTCAAAAGATTAAATGGTAACATTTCATCCATATTGACCATTTTGGCAACGTTCGACAGGTCCGGACTGATGGTTTTTCATCAGAAAAATGATTTTTGGAGTGTACCAAAAATGATTCAAACTGTCAATTGGATCGTGCCTCATGTTGAATAACCACTTTTGAAACCCTCACAGTGACCAAAATTACCATTTTTACAGTGCTTTGCTTACTCAGAAGCTTCCATTTTGACCAATTTCAGGCACCGAAATGACTTTAAACACACTTATTTTTGTTGAAAAAGTCATAATTTACATCCAACAGTCATTTAGAGTCAAAAGATTAAAAGTTTAAATTTCATCCATGGTGACCATTGTGGGAAAGTTCGACAGGTCCGGAGTCATCGTTTTTCATCAGAAAATTGATTTTTTGGAGTGTACCAAAAATGATTCAAAATGACAATTGGATCGTGCCTCATGTTGAATAACCACTTTTGAAACCCTCACAGTGACCAAAATTACCATTTTTACAGAGCTTTGCTTACTCAAAAGCTTCCATTTTGACCAATTTCAGGCACCGAAATGACTTTAAACACACCTATTTTTGTTGAAAAAGTCATATTTCACATCCAACAGTCATTTAGAGTCAAAAGATTAAAAGTTAAAATTTCATCCATGTTGACCATTTTGGGAAAGTTCGACAGGTCCGGAGTCATCGTTTTTCATCAGAAAATTGATTTTTTGGAGTGTACCAAAAATGATTCAAAATGTCAATTGGATCATGCCTCATGTTGAATAACCGCTTTTGAAAACCTCACAGTGACCAAAATTGCCATTTTTACAGAGCTTTGCTTACTCAAAAGCTTCCATTTTGACCAATTTCAGGCACCGAAATGACTTTAAACACACTTATTTTTGTTGAAAAAGTCATATTTCACATCCAACAGTCATTTAGAGTCAAAAGATTAAAAGTTAAAATTTCATCCATGTTGACCATTTTGGGAAAGTTCGACAGGTCCGGAGTCATCGTTTTTCATCAGAAAATTTATTTTTTGGAGTGTACCAAAAATGATTCAAAATGTCAATTGGATCGTGCCTCATGTTGAATAACCACTTTTGAAACCCTCAAAGTGACCAAAATTGCCATTTATACAGAGTTTTGCTTACTCAAAAGCTTCCATTTTGGCCAATTTCAGGCACCGAAATGACTTTAAAAACACTTATTTTTGTTGAAAAAGTCATAATTTACATCCAACAGTCATTTAGAGTCAAAAGATTAAAAGTAAAAATTTCATTAATATTGACCATTTTGGGAAAGTTCGACAGGTCCGGAGTCATCGTTTTTTCAGATAATTGATTTTTTGGAGTGTACCAAAAATGATTCAAAATGTCAATTGGATCGTGCCTCATGATGAATAACCACTTTTGAAACCCTCACAGTGACCAAAATTGCCATTTTTAAAGAGCTTTGCTTAATCAAAAGCTTCCATTTTGACCAATTTCAGGCACCGAAATGACTTTAAACACACTTATTTTAGTTGAAAAAGTCATATTTCACATCCAACAGTCATTTAGAGTCAAAAGATTAACAGTAAAAATTTCATCCATGTTGACCATTTTAAGAAAGTTCGACAGGTCTATAGTCATCGTTTTTCATCAGAAAATTGATTTTTTGGAGTGTACCAAAAATGATTCAAAATATCAATTGGATCGTGCCTCATGTTGAATAACCGCTTTTGAAACCCTCACAGTGACCAAAATTGCCATTTTTACAGAGCTTTGCTTACTCAATAGCTTCCATTTCGAACAATTTCAGGCAGCGAAATGACTTTAAACACACTTATTTTAGTTGAACAAGTCATAATAGAGAGGAGTAGAGAGGTGTGGCGCCTCGGCCAGGGCGACTGACGCTGGAATCTGGGGACCACGGTTCGATCCCCGGCACCGGCGGCAGTTTAGCCCAGCACCATGTGACTCTGGGCAATAGCTCGCTTAATCTTCCCGACGGCCCCCAGCGCCTAGAGACCCTTACGGGTGATTGTGCGCTTTACAAATGTGGACTTTACTTTAATACACATCCAACAGTCATTTAGAGTCAAAAGATTAAAAGTTAAAATTTCATCCATGTTGACCATTTTGGGAAAGTTCGACAGGTCCGGAGTCTTCGTTTTTCATAAGAAAATTGATTTTTTGGAGTGTACCAAAAATGATTCAAAATGTCAATTGGATTGTGCCTCGTGTTAAATAACCACTTTTTAAACACTCATAGTGACCAAAATTGCCATTTTTACAGAGTTTTGCTTACTCAAAAGCTTCAATTTTGACCAATTTCGGGCACAGAAATGACTTTAAACACAATTATTTTAGTTGAACAAGTCATAATTCACATCCAAGTCATTTACAGTCCAAAGATTAAATGTTAAAATTTCATCCATATTGACCATTTTGGGAACGTTCGGCAGGTCCGGAGCCATCGTTTTTCATCAGAAAATTGATTTTTTTGGACTGTACCAAATATGATTAAAAATGTCAAATGGATTGTGCCTCATGTGAATAACCACTTTTGAAACCCTCACAGTGACCACAATTGCCAGTTTTACAGAGCTTTGCTTACCCAAAAGCTTCCATTTTGACCAATTTCAGGCACCAAAATGACTTTAAACACACTTATTTTAGTTGAAAAAGTCATAATTCACATCCAACAGTCATTTACAGTCCAAAGATTAAAAGTTAAAATTTCATCCATGTTGACCATTTTGGGAAAGTTTGACAGGTCCGGAGTCATCGTTTTTCATTAGAGATTTGATTTTTTGGAGTGTACCAAAAATGATTCAAAATTAAGCATGGGCGTATTTTGCGGATTCGCAATCCGCGAATTTGCGTATTTGCGTATTTGCGGATTGCGAAAATCCGCAAATTCCGCGAATTCTCGCGGATTTGCGTATTTTTGGGGGGGGGGTGTTCGCACAGGTTTCTGCAAGTTCGCGAGGGTTTTGTACAATTTCGCAAATTGCAAACTTACTTGTCGGGTCGCCAATTTTGCGAACTTGTTGTTTCTACGTGCCCAGCCTGTTTGCAAGGCTTTCTTCATCACTGCCACCCTCTGTTACCACTGGCACTCTCTTTGGTCACCCATGCCACCCTCTGGCTCACCCATGTTACCCTCTGTGTCATCACAGCACCCTCTGGTTCACCAGTGTACATTATTGGGGCAAAGCAAAGCACTGCCATCCTGTCAACACTGGCACTCTGGTTCACCCATGCCACCCTCTGGCTGGCACACCCATGCCACCCTCGGTGTCATCACAGCACCCTCTGATTGACCAGTGAGTGTACATTATTGAGGCAAAGCAAAGCACACCTGCTAAGTGCTTTAAGTTTTGCAAACAACAACACCTGCCCTGCCCCAACTGACATTAATGAAGGCTGGCACCTGCTTGTCTGCTCCCTTTCCTTTTTGTTGCAATGTAAAAATTTTTTAACAGGATGCAATGGCATACTTGTAACTATTCTGTGACTGTGAGAGCAGGGTCACACAATAGTTGCAAGTAGGCAACCGGATTCTGGAGGGCCCCTTCAGGAAGCACTACAGGGAAATGGTTACAAATGATGAGCTCGAACTTTTGCACCTGCTCGTTGGTTTTGCTTTTGCAAAACTCGTTTTTCGGTAATTTCGCCCTATTCGCGAGGCGCGGCGTCGTGCGAAATCGACCGTGGAAGCCGCGAACTCGTGCGAGTTACCCCAAGGTTGAGTATGGGCGCCGCCATTTTGTTTGCGTGACGTATTTCCGTTTCCGCCCGCTATGTGTAATCTCGCGCGATGAGCACCTTGCGAATACAAGTTCGCACAAGTTTGCGAGAGAAATTGCGTGCGAACTTACTTACACGCACGTGTTCGGGCGGCCATCTTGTTTTTCATTCATTCCTATGTGTCTGGGCATGGTGTTTCTATCCTCTGTATATCTCTGCCATCCTTTGCTTGTTTTATTTTTTTTTTGATCTATTAAACTTTTTTTCTATCCCTCTTGTTTTCTAGGTCTATATTTTTGTGTTTTAGTCTACTTTTGTTTACTTTTCAACTACTTTTTTAAACTTTTATTTCCTTCTTTTCTACTCTTATTCTTTTTCATTTTATCTCCTTACCTGCCCAGAACATGGTGAAGACAGCAGTCAAGCTGCCCAAGACGGCCGCCGCAGCCCGTGCCCGGCTCCCGTGTGGCCGCTTGAGGGCGGAAATGGTGGTGCCCCGGGAGATCTTCAGCCCTGAGGAGGTGGGCGCACTTGTTTTTTATGTGCAGCGCCGTCTCCCCAGGACCATCGCGGCAGGCGGCAGGATCGCTGCTGGTTACACCAACAGCCAGGAGCGACGGAAGCGGTGGGGGCAGGTGTGCCGGGCCCTTTTTAAGATCACGGGGGTCCAGCGCACCTACAATCAAGTCACCCACCGCTGGACCGATATCCTGGACCGAGAGCGTGACCTGCTAGACGTGCTGGGAGTGGAGGTCCCCGGGCTTGGTGAGTAGTAGTAGTAGCAATTTTTTCATCACTCACTACTCTGTTTTTTCTCCTGCTCTGTGTGACTGTGTTATATTGCAAATGTTTGCTTAAATTTTTTTACAAAGAGCAATAATGCTGCTGATTACATTGATAAGAGAGGTAAATTAATATTTCAAAATCTTCTGTGCATTTCAGGTGCACTGTTCTCCTTCTCTGTGGCAGTGCCACTGCTTATTTGTTTTCTATTTTGTGTTCATTTAATTGGGCTGAGTAATGTATGAGTGTATTTTACAGAACTGCGTAATGCTAGACACAAAGGGGCAGATTTACAAGCCCCTTGTTCCACGTTTACGCTGCCTTACCTGACGCACAGCGACGTAAACGTGGCGCATCCCTGGGAGTCATGTACAACGTGATCCATCTAAGGAGATGCGCCACGTGAAGGCCTGGGCCTGCGCCACAATGGGTGCGTTCCCACGCAAGGGGGGGGTTGGCGGTCAGGCAGCTGTGCGCCTCGCAAAAGTGCCTGCGCGAAATCTACAAGATTTAACGCAGGCACTTCCGCGACGCTGCTATGTCAATTCTTTATGCCTGCTTGCTTGAAGCAGGCGTAAGGACTGATGCGGTATGTTGAGTATTGGGCAGCCCTGAGCATTGCTATAGTTGCAACGCGCCCGCGACGCGACTCTAGAGATGCGCCCCTCTTTCGTCACGAGATACGTCACGCATCTGCCTACCCTTGCGCCAGGGTTTGCCGCATTGTAATAGCGGCGCATCTGCCGTGACGCAAGGTTAGTTTTGCGTTACGCATTTGTTCTGGTGCACATCTGGAGGTGTCCAGCTCCGAACTCGTAAGTATGCCCCTAAGTGTCAGATTAGCAATTACCTGCGCATCCCTGCAAAGTGTGCGGCACGCCAGCACCACCCATGGTGCGCCGTATTTACAATGCTGCACACCATGGTCCCAAAACGTCACCGAAGCGTTACGCATCGGTGCCGTAAAGGCGGCTCATTGATGGAGTTGCGTTGCAACGATGGCGCAGCTCCAGCAATGCTGCGTCAAGCCGTAAGTCTGCTTCATGCAGGCGCAGGGTTTGTAGTGTAGTTCCTATTTTCCCAATAGGCTCTGCGCATTGGAATAGTACCTACAGCAGTAAAGGCCTAGGCCAGACGTTAACTAGGTCTACTACTGTCGATACTAGACTTAATTTTTGGGTTTGCCAGCTAAGCTCAGAGTTCGCTAGAAACTTTCTCGAATGTTCAAGGAAGGATTAACTCCCCTGATTAGACAAGAAGGGATTTAGTTTCTGACAACCATAGAACATGACAACTTTGCTCTCCCCTAATCAAGAGTCAATCTCAAGAGTCGTGTGAGCACAAGGCAATTATTTTACTCAGTCAGTACGTGCATTCTTAGTCTCATCAGAATGTAGAGAAAAGGAAGAGACGGGCGTGTTCAATAAAAAGATGTTATTTATTGATCAGTCTCTTTTCTCGTACAAGAGAAATGGATCGATATTATTGCGATACTTATAGTTAAGTAAAGTGCATACATTAGAAGCAATAGTATAAAATAATACTGTAAAAACATTGATATGGTTTCTGAGCCATATGATGTTTAAAATGATTAAAATATATTTACATACACATATACATTTGACTAAACGTACTCAACTGGTGTTTCTAAATACGCCTACCCCGTGTACCTGACCTAAGTCTAATGCGTGGGCGGGAATAGAAAGTTACAGTTTAAGTTAAGTTTGTTTTTGCCAAGTGAATAACTAAAGAATTCTCTAGGAGGGGTTATTCAGTTCTGTACCTGGAATTTAGGATGAATGAGGAATGGTATCTCTTTCTCTGCTCTCGATATTCCAGGCTGCCTGCGAGGGCTGCCCAGAAGCGCCGGTGCTGGGTCTCTCGGCTTGAGATAGCAGCGCGTCTCTCAGCGCGTCAGGAAGGCGGGGCTGCTGCCTGCGGGGTCTGCTTCTGCTCTCGGCTTCGGCAAGTGTGGCTGCTCCGTCTTGTCACCACGCGTGTGTTTTGCATAGGGCAAGGTCGGCAATATTTATACCTTAAAGGTGCCGGGATTGACGTAAGGATGGACATAGGTACGTCAATAAAGATGTCATACGACTTGCTCGTTAGCACATTCTTTACTAAAGTTCTCTGTGAAATCAAAACAATGGCCGCACGGATTATCCAGGTTGTCATAGGTTTGATTTGTTATGAGAACGTCGTATGCCTTATCAGGGGCTGGAGGAATATCGCTTGTCTAATTAGATCTCAAGCGTTATGACCTAATCAGATAACACGTTCCTGTGCCGTAGTGTGACTGCGTCAGATAACGGTATCTGCATCATGGGGAATTTCTTGCCTCATGGGCTGACTGTTAGTTAACTAGCTAGGTAGTTTAACCAGAATAGGGTCAGGAATAGGGGGATCGATTCAGAACCTATAGAAATACACGACACCCACTCCACGCTAACTATGGTCATATCTACTAATCTATGCATAGTATAACATAGTACAACATACTATAGAGTATAGTGTATACCTTACCACCCCAAAATACATAAATGCATTTTGAAATTTTCAAATATACTGAAAAATTGCAGTCATATATATCGTATGCACTTAAGCTATGAATCAAATGCAAAAGTAAACACGCATTGTTATGCATTATTGTTTGTTGGTATATGAGAAATACACATGAAATGGCTCTTAATATGGCTATACAGAAAAAAAGTCGAAACCATTTCATCACATAAAATATATTGTGAACATACCAGTGGGCAGCTAAAGTCTATATAAAGTCTATAAAGAATCTAAAAAAATAGAAATCTTAGTTCTCTAGGAATAGTTTCTTACTTTAAGCAGAAGATCAGTGTCCCGGGAAAAAATATATAGAAAAATATTTTAGGGGCTTGCTGAAAAAAGTTGCTGTCCGTGAACTGGATTGTAATTGTCCATGTGACTTTATTTTTAAAGTTGAAGGCCGAATTCAGGGAACGCCGCGTGCGAGTTTACTCAAAAGTCTCTATTTCTGTTCCGGAGAGAACATCATATCATTCAGGCTTTCGAAAAAACTGTCAACAGCTTCATGGGAAAGTTCCACTAAGTCAGAAATAGGGGTAACCATGCATTCGTGCGCATGATTGTCTCCATTGACATTCTGATTTGCATTGCTGACAGAAGGTCGTACCTGTTCGATGCTGCTTTCATCTTGAACTTCACTACTCTTCAATCGCAGTGGTGAAGATTCCAGGAATGCCGTCATCAGAATTGGCAGCCTTTGAGGGCAGCACAGTGCGTGAACCTTGGTAGGAACCAACAGTGTATCTGCATCCACCGGCGCATCCGATTGTAGCGTCAGACAGGTGTCTAACACGCATTCTTCTCCGCATAGCAGACACCTTAGTACAGGTAAAACACACCTTTGCCACATTGGTCGAAATGATAGAAACCAAGTCATGTTTAGGTCTCTAAGCCGGGAGAGTCCCAGGATTTTTGATATCCGGTCCCGGTATCCAATGGCTAGGATCGTATCTTCCATTGTCGCGAGAGTTTGATCTGTGACATGGGTTGCCATAACGAAAAATAAGGACTAGGAATAGGATTCCTGCAATTAGTCCTAGGATCAGGGGAAGTCCGCCAAAAATCGAATGGACGAAGTCTGGAAAAATACCCAGTATGGCTTTGAATGGTGTTAATGCCATCGAAAATACTGTCTTAAATACCTTTGAGACCCCTGTGGTATCAGAAATATTTAAGATTTCGCTCAGGATTTCCGCGAAATGTACGGGGGAATTGGTTGATAATAATGTATGTATCTCTGCAGTCGTCCTTGCGACTTGTAGATCATACGTTTCTTTAGATGACGTGAGCCTTGTAGGCGTCTGAAGAAGCACTGTTTTCATTCTGCTTAAAGTGTCTATTCGAATAGAAGTAATTTTCAGACCGGGCCATGCCCTTGCCTCCCTGTCTGGAAAGGAGCTGGGGAACAAAGAACGTCCACAGCACTTGACCTTCGCCGTCGTAGTGACGAGATAAGGAGTCCCGGGCATAAGACTACAGCATCTGCGGTCTACAATAAGAATGTAACTCCCATTATAGAGTCTTTGAAAGAATGGTTCTATTTCAGTTGCAGGTGCGCCTTGCTGGTGACATGAAAGGTTGTATGAATTCCCTTCACAGGCTCCGTGCAAACTAATACCGTTACACAGAAGCGTGCCGCTCAGTGACATAGCACAATTGTTGCCACTAAGAAACACTTTCTGTCCTTTGTTACTGACACATGCATGTGAATAGGGCAGGTTCCAAGTTGTTTTAAGGTACCCTTTTCCCAATTTCTCGTACATGCCAGCCTGTATATATTTTTGGCAGTATTGAAACCTGAAGGTTGAGATTGGAATATTTATGATTCCGTGTTTTATCCATTCATTGACAGGTCGTTCTGACATTGTCATTGGTAATCTTTCTAGTTTTTCAATGCTCAAGATTGTATAATCAGCACCCTTCTGCGCCATACCGATTTGTCTATCAGTAAGGTTAAAGATTTGGAATAGTGACGTTGTGTTGATTAAACGCCAAGGCACATAGCCTGAACGCAGATTTTGTAACGTCCAGCCAAGCTGTACAATAGAACGCAATTGTGACTGACCATGTTGTAATAATAGTAAGTCTTGCGATAATATATCGATTGCTGAAGACACAATGCTGTCCAATGAAAAAATTCTGGAGGACAGAGTCATTAACCCATTGTCCACTACAGAAAGTGATTTTTCCAAATTAATACGGTCAATTTCCCGTATTCTTTCTGCTGTCTCAATTTGAGTAACCTTCCAGGCCTCATTGTATGCTGCATATACAGAGGCTGCTATGAAACGCTTATGACGCTGTTTGCGTGGTCCCAGTATGAAATCACGCAAGTCAGCACCATCAGTAAGTAAAGTTAGGTGTTGCTTAATTTCAGGCAGTGTGGAAGACTGTAGCCATTGGAGGCATAATTTGCCCACACTGTAGGTTGTTATTATCCCTGGGTGATGTCTTTGAGGATATCTAGGGTCTGGCCTGTTCATTTTGAAACCCTGTGTTTTATTCAGGAATCTATCTTGACAGTTATTTGTATCTGTGGGCCAGATCAACCATTGTTTCCAATCAGGATGTGTTCTGTTTTGGTTAAGTATATGGTTTATGTCTATTTCTTCATCTGTATCAGAGTTATTGCTAAACATTGTTGGCTTTGGAATAGACAGGTTATTTAAATCTTTGATTTTTGCTAGGCCAAGACAGGTGGTTTGTTGGACGGTGTCATTTAAAAATATCATTTGTTCTGGGATCATGCAGGCTCTAAACAAAGCTTCTAAACCCTGTACTTGCCATTCTTTTGTACCCCAAACACTTTTCAAATCAACATGTTTGTCCCAATAATCAAATCCAAAAGTATTCATTTTTTCAAAGAAAGAATGTGAATATATCAATTTTGTGTTGGTTATCATGGTTTTCATCCCTGTCTTGTTTGACAATTTGTAATAAAATGTTTCAGCATTAGTTATGTTAAAACCTGAAAAATATGAATATTTGTCATATACGGTTCTAGAGCTCCCTTTTGGAGGTGTAGCACAATGTTCCCATTGATTATAATTTAAAACATTTCTAGGTTGTGCAGATTTATGCAAAAAATGGTTACCATAATGGTTATAGCAATACATACTATCATAATTTGTAGAACCTTGCAAATAATCATGTTTTGTAAATTTAGCAGACATTACTAAGTCAGACATCATGTTGTTAATACTCTCGAAGTCCCAATCATCAGCAAATGAGTTTGGTTTTGCAAAGTCACTCAAAGAGATCTTGATTTGGTGTGGATATTTCAGGATCTCGACCGGACCATAAATTTCATAGTCAGTGTTGTCCCAGGCTACCCCACCAGGTATTGGAATTGCTGTGAAGTTGGCTGAAGAAAGTTCTGAAGAAAGTTCTCGTTTCTCGACGTGTGAAGATGTGTGTGGTTTGAGGACCAAGTTGATGTTCTGACTTGCTGTGTCCATTTTAGCATATTTTCCCTCAATGAAGCGTCCCAAGGTAAATACCATGATGAGCCAAAGTATGAGGATAAATGCACCAAAACCCACCCAAAATTCAATCCATGGAGAAATCAGATATGTTTCTTTTAGTTGTTTCAAAAGCTCCTTTGCTTTGTCTTTAAAGGATTTTGATGATGGCTGTGTCTTTTGTTCGCTGAAGCCTTCAGAGGAATCATCGAAGTTGATGAAGTAACCGGATGCAGTTCTGTCAATTGTTCCAATTGGTTCAGGATTTTTGTTTGTTGCATTTTCAATTGGTACTTCTGTATAGATTGGTGTGTCTCTGCTAAATGTCTTTATTTGGGTTTTCAGAGGTCTAAGTTCTATTGCATTGTTGCATAGTCCTTGTTGTTCTTCTGTAGGCGTTTCGAATGTGATGAGCCTCTTTGTTAGGACCTCTGTACTGGTAGCAAACCTTGGTGTTCTGCTACTTATTGGGAGTCCACTTGGCCTACTGTTTGTTATCGGCCACATGTTGTGGTTTTACCAGGTCGATGGATACAACTCGGTTCTCCTTTTTTCCAGCAAGTGGCGGTAGTACAACTGATCTTGTCCCGTTGACAGACAAGACAGGAACTGCTTTTCTGTAAGAAGGCCCAAATTCCTTCTTTACCGCGATCTTTTCCCTGACTAGATCCCCGACTTTTGGAATCCAGACAGGTCTTGCTGGGACAGGTGGTGATTCTTCAGTGGTTGTTGGCTGTTGTTTCAACTGTATGTTGCTCAGGTCTTTTCTTGTTTTGTTTAAGTCCTGCAAAATAGCCAAACGGTCTTTGACATCAAAGGTTTTTTCTGTTACCACTGAAGTCTGACTATCAAGGTCAGAGATCAACATCCTAGTTCCGAATAATAATTCGTACGGACTGAATCCCTTCAGAGAATTTCTTGGCAAGTTATTTAGACTACGTTGGACACTTATTAGATGTTTGACCCACCCAGCTCCCGAACCTAATATCCTTTCTATTATAGATTGCTTTCTGTCTTGGTTTTTTCTTTACACCATCCCATACCCTCAGGAAGGAAGTGAGAAGATTCCCGCTGGGCTGTGCTCATTTGGCCATTCTTTCCCCCCCCAGGCTGGATTGCCTGAGAAAAAGAAAAATTGGTCGAACGTAGCATGCTCTTAGCGTATATGCCATTTAGACTCGCAAATCTTGTATAACAGTCCGGACGTCAGCCGAGTGCTGTGGATCTACATTATAAGTGGAACTAGCCTGTGTATGTTAATCGCAAGCCATTCTTTTTGCTGGTAATATTATCTGCCTTGATACGACGAGGTATTAAACTGCTTCTCTCCCCACTGCGATCTCTGTTGCAGTTTGGGCAGTTTTTTTACAAACATGGTGTAGTGCAGGCTCATGCCTGGCCACCAGTACCGTGATTGTAATTCTTCCAGAGAATCTTTTAATTTAAGGTGTCTGTGACCCTCGCCCATGTGTGCGTCTGCGATTAACAAGTTTCTCCTGTCCATGTTTGGAATCACTCTATCCCCCACTCCAGGGATTCGAGCAAAAGGGACGGAGTTTGCATCGATTATGTATGTATAATTGAGTGGATAGTTGATCGGTAACGCTGAGCAGTCGCCTTTTGATGACGTTTTCACCGCCAGCAATGTTTCGCCGTCAATGTATTTTAATGTACACTTTTTTCGATCTACGGGAGCCGATTTAGTGGCTGCCGCTGCGGCTGTCTCAGCCAATGAATTCCCCACAACGTGAACGCCATCACGTTGATGACTCAGTGAGTGAGTCACGTGAGTCTTTGGTAGTTCTTTCTTCAAAAGAGCTACTTGTTCCCAGAGAAGTCTCTGCTTTATTGGTGCATCTGTGTCATCTTTGTAACCGTTCTGAATCCATGTCTGCAAATCCTTGTTATATGCTTTGACGCAGAAATATGAATCTGACACTATAAGTGTCGGGAATTCGCGATCCGCATTATCTAGCGCCATTTTCAAAGCTAATATTTCAGTTTGTAGTTCTGAATTAGTTTCTACTGAGTGTGATTTTGTTAATAGAGGTCTTAGTTTACCTCCGTGCCACACTTCTTTTGTAATCTCACATGTGGGATTGTATGCATGTTCTCCCCAAACGGAGGGTTGAGCATGTCCGTCTGTATAGATTACACAGGCGTAATGTCTTAGAGGCAGAATGTCGATTGGCAGAGGATACGTTTTTTCATATTTTAGATTTTTTAATTCTTCTAGTTCTTAAAAGACTGTCAACCAGGCAATACTTGATAATTCATATCCTCCGTACTGAATTTTCAGATGGGCAATTCTGGATTTTTTGAAGTTGAATTTGTAACCCTCTGCAGCGAAACCAAGTATTATGGTGTTCACTCTTTTCAAGTGAGTTTCCAAGTCATCATCTGTTAAGTATATGTCATCGACATAAGATAATGCTTCATCATCATATTGTTGTAGTAATTCTGTTACTCTCGCTGAGAATACCCCCGGGCTATTCTTGTACCCCTGGGCTAACCGACAGAATTGTTTTTGAGTGCCATTTACTGAGAATGCAGTTAAATATCTGCTCTCTGGTGCTATGTTTTGACAAAAGAATCCGTTGGAGATGTCCAAGGTTGTTTTGTATTTTTTGCGCACTATGTTATTCATTAGTGCAGCACTGTGTGAGTTTTGCACTGCAAAAGTTTTGCAACATGTGTTAAGGTGTCGGTAATCCAAAACTAGACGGTACGAATTGTCTGGTTTGGAGACCGGAAACAAAGGATTGTTCATTTGTGAGGTGCAAGTTTCAATCACCCCTTGGTATTCTAGCTGATCTAGTATTTCATTTACTTGTTTTTTAGCTTCTTGCTTAATTGGGTACTGCCTTTGTGCAGTTGGTTGTGATTTTAACTGGACTTTGTGAGGAGGAGAATCCTCATCCCATCCTACATGATTTTTATATAAAGCAGGTGCTAAGGCCACTGCCCACTTTCTAGCAAGTGTGTATTTTTTATGAATCGGTATTTGATTCGAGAAGGCAGGCATAATTACTTCTTCGCCATGAGGGCACTCCCTGACAAACTCCGGTGGCCAGTCTTTTTCAGCTAGAAGGATGTCATAGCCTTTGGATAGGTTATCCCAAAATAGTCCCCTTATTTTCCTAGTCTTATCTCCCTCTATACGTAATGTTATCTCGTATATTTTGTGGGGCTTGCTAACTCTGGTGTCTGCAGTTTCCACTTGAAGGTATTCATTCGTGTCCACTGTCTCCAGATGATTCATAAGGACTTTGCGAGCTATGCTCACCTCTGCTGCGCTGTCCAGCATTGTCTGAGCCCACTCTCCGTTTTTCAATTGTGTCCTCAGTATTCTCGGCATTGTTAACTACCTTGATACTGGCTCCCTTCTTTTTTGGAAATTGTGATTTCTTTTTCAGTTGAGCAGGTTCCTTGTCTTTGGACTTGGCGTGCTCTTCTGATCGTCCTCTTCTTTCCGATTTCTGCGAGGAATTCTGAAAAGATTGAGAGGGACGTGTATCAATGTCTTGATATCTATCAGGTTTTTTAATATTATCCCTATTTCTAAGGTTATATCTATTCCCAGAGGGTTCACTCTGAGGTGACCTTTGTCTCGGGTTTGGAGATTTCTCTCTTCGCCTAGGAGACCTTCCTCTGGACTGGAATTTCTTTTCTTTTGGATTGGATTGTTTGTTTCCATCCCAGTTCTTTTTTGGTGAATTATTATTATTAAAAAATATTTTTTCTGGACTTGTAGTCAGTTGCGGTTTTACCGGTATTCCACCTAGACTATCTCTGCCTAGTTCTTCATAGGATTTTTCTATGATTCTGGCAATTTCAGCTCGTTGGTCTGCTATATCTGTCTCTTTTAACCTCTGGCGGATCGCCACGTTTGCTGCTTCACCTTTTATGTTGGCTAGTAATATAGCCGAGACCTGCTTGAAGTCTTTCAGTAATTTCATACCAAGAGTTAAAGCAGGTTCTGGACCGTATTCATCTTGAATTTGTTTTAGCACATCTGGTATCACCGAAATGGATGGGACACCGTGCGTTTTTGTGTAGATGGAAGCAAAGACTGTACCCCAAGTGTCACAGTCCTCAATGTGTGGTGCGATTCCCATTGGGAGACATATAGTCAGAATCCTGTGTTTTTCTAGCGGGGTGGTGTCAGGAAACACCGCCTCTATTTGGGTGATTTTCTGTGCCAACCAGAATGGTATCTGTTCCCGTTTAGCTGGAACCTTACCTAGGCAGGATTGGATGTTCTGTGGTGTAATTTTATTTGTGTTCCCCTGGTGAGAGGTCAGCTGTGGTAGTTTAATCGCTGGCTGAATTGTAGAAGTCCGCATTACATACTGAACTAATTGTCTGTGAATTTTTAGTAGTTGTTTTAGCTGTATTAATAGCTCTGGTGCAGGCATCTCGTCGATGTCTGGATGTGGTGTGTATCCGGCTAAGACCGGCCACGTTGCTCCTGGTCTTCCTAAAGGACCGAGCCTTGTAATGTGATTATTATGTTTTAGGGCGCCATCAAATAAGAGCAAATGCTCTTGGAATTTGAGTGGTACTTCCACCTCCTCGAAAGGAGTGTACGTTTCTGGTGGAACCTCTATTTTGTAATAGTGGAAGTACTTTGTTACAGCATTTGCTGCTGGAAAATGTATCCATGTATAGTATACCTCTGTCTGCCGATATTCGTGTGCCTCGATTACGAATATGACTGTGCCACCTCTAGGTGTCAGTCCATTTTCTATAAGTTTTAAGGTTATAGATCTCCTTTTGGCGACCGGAATGAGTATTTTATCCGCGTCCGCATCTAGTGCAGCATTATCAGCTGCTGCTATTTCAGCCGCTAATCTAACTGCTTCTCTTTCTCCATCACTGTCTCCCATTTTACAGACAGGATGGTATTATGTTTATTTGCAGATCAGGTTTCTTTATGGAAACAGAGATTAGGTGCACAATATTTTGGAACTGTTTTATCCTTCAACGTTGACTATACCAAGAACCATACATAGGAGTTCCCTCCTGCGAGGTTTTGGAGGATATTATAACCTTTCACCCACTCCAGACGTCTTTGGAGTATTTGGGAAAAGGGGTCTGAGTGAGAAAGCACGACTGAGTTACTCTAAATGTCTTACGTTAGTTTTATCGCCCTTTCCAAACGCGTTGGGCGCCATGTAGTGTAGTTCCTATTTTCCCAATAGGCTCTGCGCATTGGAATAGTACCTACAGCAGTAAAGGCCTAGGCCAGACGTTAACTAGGTCTACTACTGTCGATACTAGACTTAATTTTTGGGTTTGCCAGCTAAGCTCAGAGTTCGCTAGAAACTTTCTCGAATGTTCAAGGAAGGATTAACTCCCCTGATTAGACAAGAAGGGATTTAGTTTCTGACAACCATAGAACATGACAACTTTGCTCTCCCCTAATCAAGAGTCAATCTCAAGAGTCGTGTGAGCACAAGGCAATTATTTTACTCAGTCAGTACGTGCATTCTTAGTCTCATCAGAATGTAGAGAAAAGGAAGAGACGGGCGTGTTCAATAAAAAGATGTTATTTATTGATCAGTCTCTTTTCTCGTACAAGAGAAATGGATCGATATTATTGCGATACTTATAGTTAAGTAAAGTGCATACATTAGAAGCAATAGTATAAAATAATACTGTAAAAACATTGATATGGTTTCTGAGCCATATGATGTTTAAAATGATTAAAATATATTTACATACACATATACATTTGACTAAACGTACTCAACTGGTGTTTCTAAATACGCCTACCCCGTGTACCTGACCTAAGTCTAATGCGTGGGCGGGAATAGAAAGTTACAGTTTAAGTTAAGTTTGTTTTTGCCAAGTGAATAACTAAAGAATTCTCTAGGAGGGGTTATTCAGTTCTGTACCTGGAATTTAGGATGAATGAGGAATGGTATCTCTTTCTCTGCTCTCGATATTCCAGGCTGCCTGCGAGGGCTGCCCAGAAGCGCCGGTGCTGGGTCTCTCGGCTTGAGATAGCAGCGCGTCTCTCAGCGCGTCAGGAAGGCGGGGCTGCTGCCTGCGGGGTCTGCTTCTGCTCTCGGCTTCGGCAAGTATGGCTGCTCCGTCTTGTCACCACGCGTGTGTTTTGCATAGGGCAAGGTCGGCAATATTTATACCTTAAAGGTGCCGGGATTGACGTAAGGATGGACATAGGTACGTCAATAAAGATGTCATACGACTTGCTCGTTAGCACATTCTTTACTAAAGTTCTCTGTGAAATCAAAACAATGGCCGCACGGATTATCCAGGTTGTCATAGGTTTGATTTGTTATGAGAACGTCGTATGCCTTATCAGGGGCTGGAGGAATATCGCTTGTCTAATTAGATCTCAAGCGTTATGACCTAATCAGATAACACGTTCCTGTGCCGTAGTGTGACTGCGTCAGATAACGGTATCTGCATCATGGGGAATTTCTTGCCTCATGGGCTGACTGTTAGTTAACTAGCTAGGTAGTTTAACCAGAATAGGGTCAGGAATAGGGGGATCGATTCAGAACCTATAGAAATACACGACAGGTTTCAGTGACGCATCATTGTCCTAAATGACTGATTGAAATTTTATCTATTCCCCATAGCCACTTTTAGCATGCGTTCCTGCGCAGGAACGCCCTCCCTTGCGCTGGAACGCTCCCTAATGGCGCAGGGCTTTAGAATGGGATGCATCTCCCATATGCGTCACGTTGTTAATATACGCCACACCATGGCGCCTCTCTTGTTGTGGCGCTGCGTCACAAAAGTGACGCAAGAACGGAGCAAAAGAGCTGCAAGGGGCTTGTAAATCTGCCCCTAGAGTAGAGGCTCAGGTGCAGTCCTTCCTTTGTAGTCCTCTTTTTGACTGAAATAGTTGGTTCTTGTTCTTTCTAAATGTTTGATTTGGTTGACAAGGACATCGACAAGCAGCAATCATCAATGTTTTCTGTTCTTTCTTTCATGTTGCACGTCAGGTCCGCCCAGGGGCAAGCGGACCAAAAAATCGGATGCAGTGGCTCCAAAGAAGGAGGATGCAGGCCAGGGCGGCGAGTGCTCCTTTGCTGGCCCCAGTAAGTTTTCATTTAAATATAGAGGACCTATTGTTGTCCAAGCGTTCCTAATTTAATTGTTTCGAAATAGTGTTTAGATAGGAGCAAAATCAATAATCCTACTGTTGCAGGGACAATTCTCCACAAACCGAACTATGGACACCAAAGACCAGAGTAATAATATTTCAGAGTGGCGTGTTTGGCACACTGTATAAATAAACCTGGTAGTGTCAGCGGCACGGACTCCTCCTTGCAAAAATTGCAAAACTTTTCGCTCAGTCACTCTAGTCTGGAGGACTAAAAACCACAGAGTCTATTCAAGTTTAAAAGCTTTATTAAAAGTTTAAGTAAACACATATATTAAAATAAAGTTAGTTGGAAATGGAAAAGTGCTTGGTGCTGAGTTGATGAGTAATGGAAAACATTTCTTGTGGTCGAGCCGAGCTTTCACCTGGTTTGAAGTTGATGTTGCTCTTGTCCTTAGAAGTCCAGTTTCTGTCTGTTCAGAGAAAAATGGAGTGTGTTAAAATTAAGCAAGCATTCAACAATTGTGACAAAAAAATGAAGCAAGACAACAGCTTTCCCTGGAAGGAGGGACATTTTTACTTTAGACTAGAGTAGACAGTCAATTAATTTTTCTGTTGTTTTCACATTTTTTCATTCATAGACCAAATACTAGTGGAGTGGTGTAATCTAACATTCTTAAATCAACTTTGTAGGTGGAACATCTGGTGGCGGGGCCAGCTCGGATGTGGTGGTGATCCTTGACTCGGAGTCCGAGGATCAATCTGGGGAGGAGGCGGCGCTAGAGGAGTCGGACCAAGAAGAAGTACAGACTGTGAGGAAGGAGACAGTGGCGGTGGCGAGTACAGGTAAGCTGGATCATGGTACTATCTGACTCTTAGATAGGATATGATGTGTATCCAGTGGTGGCCCAGTGACAAATTACAATATGGTAATTACAGCAGGCTGGGACCGACAGACAGATAGAGGCAGAGACAGAGAGAGAGGAAGACAGAAGGAGAGAGAGAGAGGGAGGGAGCCAGATGGAGGGTGAGGGAGGGAGACAGAGAGAGAGAGACAGCGAGGTAGAGGGAGACACAGGGAGACATAAAGAGGGAGACAGAGAGAGAGAAAGGGAAACAGACATATCGCCTGGGCTTCTGCCAGATCTCTTTCATATGAAAGAGCATCAAACCAAGGATACAAGTGAGTTGTGGGAAGGGAAATGGTGATTCAAGCGCCCCCCTTGCCCCTCCCTGCGGACGCCCATGATACTGGCCTGAATAGTTTTGTACTGCGCTGGCTAGTTGCTAGTTGTACTGTGACACAACTTCCTGCTGAATTATTTTGTGTTAATCATATTCTTAAAGAGCATTGGTTACATATTATGTCTTTCCTTCTTCATATAGTTGGCAATACTAAAACCTCAAAACCGACGAGGAGTATGCTGGCTGTACTGGCCCGGCATCGGAGGCTGGAAGCATTTGTTGCCCAATATCGGCGGCTGGTGGAATTGGAGGGGGACGACACACAGTCCAGTGCATCAACATCTGCATCCTCCTCCGTGACCCCACGTTCTGCCGGTAAGCGCAGTGCTCCAGCGAACCGGAGCCGTGCTGGAAGACGCCACCGCCGAGCAGCAGAAGCTGCACCTCGCAGTACTGTTAAGGCTCGCTTGCGCCGTGCACTCCGCAGAGTGTCCGACCTAGAGGCGGAGGTCCGGAAATGGAACGAATATCAGAATGTGGTGGAGGGCCTCCGCCTAGATCACGCCACCCTCCAGGAGAAGTATGATGCCCTGGCCCTAAGGCATGATGCCCTGGAGGCCAAACTTAACAGCTTGCATCCCTAGAGTGTCCCTTGCCCCTTTTTAGAGACTTTTGGGGGGTGGGAATTGGGAGTTGGGTTTTTTGGGGACTTTTGAAGGACTATTTATTTGTTGGGGTTAGGGAGGGTCTTGCAGGAGATTATTTTGTTAGGGATATAAATATACTTTTTCAAACTTTATCTGAGCATACCTGTTTTTTTACTACTTTTGAGCTTGGTGGGTGGTGGTTTTGCAGTAAGTTCATTTAACTGAACACTGTCATCGTGTTGGTTCACGTGCAATAGGCCAAATGTTTTCCAAAGTAAATGCCTGTCACAGAGTTTGTTAATTCAAGAGCCCTAGGACTTTACTACCAGTACCACTGTCACTCTCTCGCCTCTCCGAACACTCCATTATACTACCTCCCATCCAAACGCTTATCTTACCTGTAATTTGTGTTTGAGGGCTGGCTCCACCTGGAATTCACAGAGTCCTAAAGCGTTCTGCAGCAGGGCCACAACTGGAGTTTCCCGGCGTGGATTTTCTGCAAAACAAAAGCAATCAACATTAGAAATGTGGCAGCGGTGCTCACACACCACAAAAACCTAGAAGCCCCACAGACAGCACCCCTAAGACAGGCAAGCGAGCAATAATAACGCCTAAACGTTCACGTGCAATAGGCCAAATGTTTTCCAAAGTAAATGCCTGTCACAGAGTTTGTTAATTCAAGAGCCCTAGGACTTTACTACCAGTACCACTGTCACTCTCTCGCCTCTCCGAACACTCCATTATACTACCTCCCATCCAAACGCTTATCTTACCTGTAATTTGTGTTTGAGGGCTGGCTCCACCTGGAATTCACAGTGTCCTAAGGCATTAAGGGACTCGTCAACGTAAGTTTCTTCATTGTGCAGAATCCAGGCATCAGCATTATGGGTAATGGATAGGGTGAGTCTGGAGGAGGAGGACTCAGGATAGACGAACAGGACTGAGTTCTTGTCAACTAACTGTTGTGAACCTGAGGAATGCTGCGGCATCAAAATCAAGACAGTTCTGTTGATGGGCTTGTTGTTTTATTGGTTGATTACAGTTTTGTTGGGAATGTGATGAAGCACTTGCTAAAGAAAGACAGACACACAGGAATAAAAGTGAATAAGGAGGACTAAATTTACAATTAATGAATGATTGACTAATTTTCAGAACTCGCTGTCAGGGAAGCAGAACTCGTCCTCATACTCTGCTAAATCATCAGTCGGGGTTACTTCTAGTAACTGAGGAGAACTTTCCTCAGGTAGGTCGGTGTCCTCTTCTTCCTGCGTGGATTCTCGTACTCTGTAATCTGGTGGTATGAAGTGCTGGTTCATCTTTATCAAGGTGAGCCGCTCCACATTTGTGGGCAAGAGGCGGGACCTTTTGGAAGTCACAATGCCACCAGCAGAACTAAAAACACGTTCTGAAGACACGCTTGCGAGTGGGCAAGACAAGTAATTGATAGCCAGGTTGGTGAGCTCTCGCCATATTTTTCTTTTCCCATGCCAATACGCCAATGGGTCCTCAGTAATATTGACCTCTGTTGAGTCATCCAGATAGGCCTGCACCATTGAAAGAATGTCCTCCCGGATTCCTGTATTTTGCACTTCTGTGTCCTTTCTAGGACAAGGAAACCCAAGCTGAGTTAGCCAACCCGCTTCAGACATATCGCCTGGGCCTGGTTCAGATGATACGGTTGCTGGTGTGGTTAACGGCTCAGAGGAAAAGACACTCACTTCTGCCACAGGCACAGATGCAGAAGTGCTTTTTTGGGACGCCTGATGGCCTGCTGATTCACTAGTAGTACTGTCTTCTCCTACAGTTTCCTTCCGCTCTCTTTCAAAACGAATGGCTGACTGAGCTAGCCAACCTTTGTACTCTGTAACATCCGATGTTTCAAAAGGAATTATTACTTTGCCAAACAATGGCTTTTTGTAACGTGGATCCAGAATAGTAGCACAAATGTAGTGCTGTTGTTTCTTGATTTTTACAAGCCGTTCATTGCTAACTAGGCGTTGTAATAATCTCTGCGCCAACTCATGTGCTTCGTTCTTTCCAACGTCCTTTAATTGTGAAGACACCACCTTGACTTGGTGCTCGAGCTTCAGCAACAATGGGATAGCTTTGCTCAAAGAACAGTCCTCCCTGCTGACGTCACGCGTGAAGACCTCAAAAGGACGAAGCATGTCTGTCAGGCTTTTAACTAGCTGCCATTGCTCCACCGCTAGCATCATTTCTGTTGTATCACCACCCAGGTTGTAGAAATACTCATTGACTACTGGAAACAGCTCATGCAGACGCTCAAGCATGTAGAAGGTTGAGTTCCAACGTGTTGCCACCTCCTGGATAAGTGCTTTCACTGGCATTCTACGTTCATTTTGCTTGCGCCTCAGCTCCTTCCGGGCCTTAAAAGAATGGTTGAAATGTGTGCATATTCTTCTGCAGATGGTCAGTGTTTTGTCGACTGCAAGTTCTTTTTTCAAAAAATTTTGCACAACAAGGTTGATACAGTGCGCCAAACACGGCACTCTGAAATAGAAACCGTCCTCCATGGCCTTAACTACATTGCTGCCATTATCTGTAGAAACATAACCAACCTTGCATTTTCTTGGGGGCAGCCATTGCGAGACCTTTTTGTTAAAGTCATCCAAAATGTTGACTGCAGTATGACTTTTCTCCATGCCAAACATGGCTAATGTTGCATGTTTACGAGCACCCTTAAAAATCTCGACCAAGTCACCACCTGCATTTATCTGTTTTATGACTCCTGAAAAAGAGACCCAGTGTGCAGTGATGCACATGTAATCAAGGGCTTGGCAACTGGTCCACATGTCTGTTGTCAGGTGTATAGTGTGAACAGCACTCTTCTGCAAAGCTGCCCCCACCAACTCAAGCACCTCTTTATGTAGTGCTGGAACAGCAACCCTGGCAAAATAGAACCGGCTAGGAACCTTCCATTTAGGGGCCAGTGTTGCCACGAGTTCAAGGAAACCCACACCTTCGACAAACTAAAAAGGGAGAAGGTCCACCGCTAGCATTTTAGCCAGCTTAGTGTTATACAGGCGTACAGTTGGGTGGTTGCGTTGAAATTGCACATCTGAGGAGAACATGCCTGAAATGGTGCGCTGGACAAATTTACGGGATGATGCTGATGCCTTCTTCGACCCACTTCTGATCAGTGTTGACATTTTCCGCATTGGTGTGTCTCCCAGACTCTCAGTGTGCCTCCTATGTGTTCCGGAGGGTGTGGTGCTGCCAGGGGTACTGGGTGCAACCGGACACATGTCTGACGCTTCTTCTACCTCCCCGTCATCTTCAGATGAAACACCTAGTATGGGTATTTTTTGGCCACTTGCCCTTTGGGATCGCTTTCCCTTGACGTTTGCTAGGTGCGGAAACCATTCGACAGCGTGCTTTCTTTCAAGATGACCTATCTGGCCTCCGGTTCCATAGTTGGTACCAGTCTTACCACGGCTAACGCTAGTCTTACAAATGCAACAAACGGCTATGTTATCATACTTTTCATGGACACTAAAAAAGTTCCAAACTGGGGACTGGAAACTTCTGGTTTTGCCGCACGAGGTGATACTGCTGCCAATGCCAGATGAAGCAGTGGTGGATGAGCCTTTCAGACATCTACTGGGTTGTGCAATTATTGCAGCAACCTTACTTGAGGGAGTCGAGCTGGATGGAGTCCCCCTCTGGGGAGAAAATATGGGAGCTGTAGGTTTTGTTGAACTTGTTGTACTACTTGACTGCGTTGGTGGTGCTACCAGTGCCACGTCGCCAGGGTCACGCTCAGCATGACGTCGGGATAGGGTATAAATGTCTGTCTGCTGCATGGCCGGTGTGGCTGGAATGACGTGTGTGATGACTTGGTCATTGCTGTCATCCTGTTCATCAACATCAGAATGAACCACTTCATCAAGTCCGACGTTCGGATCCATAAGTATGAGCTTTCCGGGGCCCTTCCTTTTAACATTTGATACCTTTCGCAGCTCATGGTGTGCCTCCCTCTCAGATGTCGGAGATGGTTGCCAATCTAGATCCAGATCATCATCTGATGGAGCGGGGCTTGAAGAGGAACTTCTACACACCCTCCTTGATCTTTTCCTTGCTGGGGAGCTGGGAGAAAATGAATCATCAGGAGGAGTGGCTTCGTCTTCCTGACATGATACCCCGGCTCCAAAGTCAATTTCCTCCTGTGCCCCTACTTCTGGAAGAACAACCATTGTGGGCACTTGCACCGCTCCATGCGCCGCTACATGGGCATCTTCACTGACCTCTACTTGCAAGTCTCCATGGACCTCTCCTTCTCGGTCTTCTCCTTCTCGGCCTTCTCCTTCTCGGCCTTCTCCTTCTCGGCCTTCTCCTTCTCGAACTTCTCCTTCTCCTTCTCGGCCTTCTCCTTCTCGGCCTTCTCCTTCTCGGCCTTCTCCTTCTCGGCCTTCTCCTTCTCGGCCAGCTCCTTCTCGGCCAGCTCCTTCTCGGCCAGCTCCTTCACAGCCAGCTCCTTCACAGCCAGCTCCTTCTCGGACAGCTCCTTCTCGGACAGCTCCTTCTCGGACAGCTCCTTCTCGGACAGCTCCTTGCGCATGTACTTCTGCTTGTACTAGTAGCCCATGCAGTTGTTGTTGCGGCTTTGGTTGTTGAATAGTACTTGTGAGATGAGTTACAACCTGTGTTGATGGTGTGCTGCTACTTTCTTGCGATGAACGAACATCACTGGTCGTTGGTGATTCAACAACTAAACAGGCTACCTGTGCAGCACTCATGGTGGGCCTTTGTTTTTTTTGTTGTTTTTCCCAAAAAATGTATTGGTTGAGCCACCAGTCTCCTTGGTAAGTGGTGCCACTTGCTTCTTCTCCTTAGTAGAGACATCTTTCTTGCAAGAGGACCTACAGGCACCTCTTTTTGGAGCCATCTTCTTCAGATGTTGGAACAACAGGCCGCAGCAGGACTTCTTCCTGGCACTGAATGCTCAACGATGATGCGGAGTTTTGTGCACCTAAAAGCAAACGAAGACAGAGGAACATCAGTAAATATATGTTGCTTATGTAGCGCTTCAATAAACAGTTAGCAAGTAGGCATTTATGAATACACACGTGCACAGTGCAGACCACACAATATGGAAATTTCAAAATTAGGATTTGCTAAATTTTTGGGAAACAGGAATTTAACATTGATCCAAGAGAGCACACACAGAGAGGGTTGTACTTTCATGTACCCCTGACTCCGCCTGGGCACAATGGGTGAAAGCAAGGCACAATGGGTGCAGGCCTATGTCTCAAAGCTCACTGCCTGCCTTCAAAATGGCCGCTTGACCCCCCCATCCACATGGCCAGGACCATGCCTCAAAATGGCCACCACCAACATAGCCAGCCCCCAACCCCTACTCCAAAAAGTGAAAAAACACAACACTAATCAAATCACCACAATCCAATGCCATCCATCAAGTTTCAGAAGGCTTATGCTGCCTGCTGGTGGTTTTCCGGTGCAAAATTGCAATTTTCACAATTTCGCGATTGCGAGATTGTTGCCTCACGGCGCGAACGTGGCGAAAAACCAGCAAAATCCGCGAACAGACCGATTCTGGGCCCCCTGGGCATAATGGATGACATCAGAGCACACTGGGTGCAGGCCTATGGCACAAAACACACAAACTGGCTTAAAAATGGCCCCTAGACCCCCACCCACACGGGACCAGGCAATAAAATGGCCCCCACCCACATAGCAAGCCCCCAACACCACCCCAAAAAGTCGTAAAACACACAAAGATCACCACAATCCAATGCCATCCATGCCCTGGCCAGAATCATGTTAAAAAAAAAAATCAAGAAAACAGTTGTATCATGCATGCACCCATAACTACTAAGCCTGGTGGTTTTCAATTCATGTGCAGAATTGTAATTTTTACAATTTCGCGAGTGCGAGATTGTTGCTGCGCGGGACACGAGCAGTGCAAACACAAGCAAAAACATCCTCAGCTCGCGAACTTGCAGATTTTCCCCCCCAAAAAGTCGAAAAAAAAGCAACACACACAAAAATCACCACAAACAAACAACATCAACTTACCTGTTTGTGAAATCTAATTTTGAATCCAAAAGTAATCCAAAAGGCCTCAAATGCAAATATCCAGCAGCAACCACAAAAAGTAATCCTTCCCAGTCAAGATCGAAATCAAAGTGGCCAGGAAATGGAGGAGCTTGCTGGACAGTTACAGGAAGTTGGAGACTGGGGCACTTCCTTCACCCCACCCCTATGGGAGGAGCTTGCTGGACAGGAACAGGAAGTTGGAGACTGGGCCACTTCCTTTACCCCTCCCCTTGTAATTTTTGTACTTTCGCGAGTGCGAGATTGTTGCGAGATTGACCGCGAGCAGTGCGAACACAAACAAAAAATCCCCTTCGCGCGGATTTGCGTATTCTCGCCACATCCGCGAGAGTTCGCGGATTGCGAATTCTCCGAAAATACGAAAAATCCGCGAGCGTAACGGATTTTACGCCCATGCTTATTCAAAATGTCAATTGGATCGTGCCTCATGTTGAATAACCACTTTTGAAACCTTCACAGTGACCAAAATTGCCATTTTTACAGAGCTGTGCTTACTCAAAATCTTCCATTTTGACCAATTTCAGGCACCGAAATGACTTTAAACACACTTATTTTAGTTGAACAAGTCATAATTCACATCCAACAGTCATTTAGAGTCAAAAGATTAAATGTTAACATTTCATCCATATTGACCATTTTGGGAAAGTTCAACAGGTCCGGAGTCATCGTTTTTCATCAGAAAATTGATTGTTTGGAGTGTACCAAAAATGATTAAAAATGTCAATTGGATCGTGCCTCATGTTGAATAACCACTTTTGAAACCCTCACAGTGACCAAAATTACCATTTTTACAGAGCTTTGCTTACTCAAAAGCTTCCATTTTGACCAATTTCAGGCACCGAAATGACTTTAAAAACACTTATTTTTGTTGAAAAAGTCATAATTTACATCCAACAGTCATTTAGAGTCAAAAGATTAAAAGTTTAAATTTCATCCATGGTGACCATTTTGGGAAAGTTCGACAGGTAGTCATCGTTTTTCATCAGAAAATTGATTTTTTGGAGTGTACCAAAAATGATTCAAAATGTCAATGGATCGTGCCTCATGTTGAATAACCACTTTCGAAACCCTCAAAGTGACCAAAATTGCCATTTATACAGAGTTTTGCTTACTCAAAAACTTCCATTTTGACCAATTTCATGCACCGAAATGACTTTAAACACACTTATTTTAGTTGAAAAAGTCATATTTCACATCCAACAGTCATTTAGAGTCAAAAGATTAAATGTTAAAATTTCATCCATATTGACCATTTTGGGAAAGTTCAACAGGTCCGGAGTCATTGTTTTTCATCAGAAAATTGATTTGTTGGAGTGTACCAAAAATGATTCAAAATGTCAATGGATCGTGCCTCATGTTGAATAACCACTTTTGAAAGCCTCAAAGTGACCAAAATTGCCATTTATACAGAGTTTTGCTTACTCAAAAGCTTCCATTTTGACCAATTTCAGGCACCGAAATGACTTTAAACACACTTATTTTAGTTGAAAAAGTCACATTTCACATCCAACAGTCATTTAGAGTCAAAAGATTAAATGTTAAAATTTCATCCATATTGACCATTTTGGGAAAGTTCAGACAAGTCATCGTTTTTCATCAGAAAATTGATTTTTTGGAGTGTACCAAAAATGATTCAAAATGTCAATTGGATCGTGCGTCATGTTGAATAACTACTTTTGAAACCCTCAAAGTGACCAGTGCGTCATGTTGAATAACCAATTTTGAAACCCTCAAAGGGACCAAAATTGCCATTTTTACAGAGTTTTGCTTACTCAAAAGCTTCCATTTTAACCAATTTCAGGCACCGAAATGTAAACACACTTATTTTAGTTGAAAAAGTCATATTTCACATCCAACAGTCATTTAGAGTCAAAAGATTAAATGGTAAAATTTCATCCATATTGACCATTTTGGCAACGTTCGACAGGTCCGGAATGATCGTTTTTCATCAGAAAATTGATTTTTGGAGTGTACCAAAAATGATTCAAACTGTCAATTGGATCGTGCCTCATGTTGAATAACCACTTTTGAAACACTCACAGTGACCAAAATTGCCATTTTCACAGAGTTTTGCTTACTCAAAAGCTTCCATTTTGACCAATTTCAGGCACCAAAATGACTTTAAACACACTTATTTTAGTTGAAAAAGTCATAATTCACATCCAACAGTCATTTAGAGTCAAAAGATTAAAAATTAAAATTTCATCCATGTTGACCATTTTGGGAAAGTTTGACAGATCCGGAGTCATTGTTTTTTCAGATAATTGATTTTTTGGAGTGTACCAAAAATGATTCAAAATGTCAATTGGATCGTGCCTCATGTTGAATAACCGCTTTTGAAACCCTCACAGTGACCAAAATTGCCATTTTACAGAGCTTTGCTTACTCAAAAGCTTCAATTTTGACCAATTTCAGGCACCAAAATGACTTTAAACACACTTATTTTAGTTGAACAAGTCATAATTCACATCCAACAGTCATTTAGAGTCAAAAGATCAAAAGTTAAAATTTCATCCATGTTGACCTTTTTGGGAAAGTTCAACAGGTCCGGAGTCATCGTTTTTCATCAGAAAATAGATTTTTTGGAGTGTACCAAAAATGATTCAAACTGTCAATTGGATCGTGCCTCATGTTGAATAACCACTTTTGAAACACTCACAGTGACCAAAATTGCCATTTTCACAGAGTTTTGCTTACTCAGAAGCTTCCATTTTGACCAATTTCAGGCACCAAAATGACTTTAAACACACTTATTTTAGTTGAACAAGTCATAATTTACATCCAACAGTCATTTAGAGTCAAAAGATTAAAAAATGTAATTTCATCCATGGTAACCATTCTGGGAAAGTTCGACAGGTCCGGATTCATCGTTTTTCATCAGAAAATTGATTTTTTGGAGTGTACCAAAAATGATTCAAAATGTCAATTGGATCGTGCCTCATGTTGAATAACCACTTTTGAAACCCTCAAAGTGACCAAAATTGCCATTTATACAGAGTTTTGCTTACTCAAAAGCTTCCATTTTGGCCAATTTCAGGCACCGAAATGACTTTAAACACACTTATTTTAGTTGAAAAACTCATATTTCTCATCCAACCGTCATTTAGAGTCAAAAGATTAAATGTTAAAATTTCATCCATATTGACCATTTTGGGAAAGTTCGACAGGTCCAGAGTCATCGTTTTTCATCAGAAAATAGATTTTTGGGAGTGTACCAAAAATGATTCAAAATGCCAATTGGATCGTGCCTCATGTTGAATAACCACTTTTGAAACCCTCACAGTGACCAAAATTGCAATTTTTACAGTTTTGCTTACTCAAAAGCTTCCATTTGGACCAATTTCAGGCATCGAAATGACTTTAAACACACTTATTTTAATTGAAAAAGTCATATTTCATACCCAACAGTCATTTAGAGTCAAAAGATTAAAAGTAAACATTTCATCCATGTTGACCATTTTGGGAAAGTTCGACAGGTCCTGAGTCATCGTTTTTCATCAGAAAATTGATTGCTTACTCAAAAGCTTCCATTTTGACCAATTTCAGGCACCGAAATGACTTTAAACACACTTATTTTAGTTGAAAAAGTCATATTTCACATCCAACAGTCATTTAGAGTCAAAAGATTAAATGTTAAAATTTCATCCATATTGACCATTTTGGCAACGTTCGACAGGTCCGCCGGAGTCATCGTTTTTCATCAGAAAATTGATTTTTTGGACTGTACCAAAAATGATTCAAAATATCAATTGGATCGTGCCTCATGTTGAATAACCACTTTTGAAACCCTCACAGTGACCAAAATTGCCATTTTTACAGAGCTTTGCTTACTCAAAAGCTTCCATTTTGACCAATTTCAGGCACCGAAATGACTTTAAACACACATATTTTTGTTGAAAAAGTAATCATTCACATCCAACAGTCATTTAGAGTCAAAAGATTAAAAGTAAACATTTCATCCATGTTGAACATTTTGGGAAAGTTCGACAGGTCCGGACTCATCGTTTTTCATCAGAAAATTGATTTTTTGGAGTGTACCAAAACTGATTCAAAATGTCAATTGGATCGTGCCTCATGTTGAATAACCACTTTTGAAACCCTCACAGTGACCAAAATTGCCATTTTTACAGTTTTGCTTACTCAAAAGCTTCCATTTTGACCAATTTCAGGCACCGAAATGACTTTAAACACACTTATTTTAGTTGAACAAGTCATAATTCGGATCCAACAGTCATTTAGAGTCAAAAGATTAAAAGTTAAAATTTCATCCATGTTGACCATTTTGGGAAAGTTCGACAGGTCCGGAGTCATCGTTTTTCATCAGAAATTTTTTTTTTTTTTACTGTACCAAATATGATTCAAAATGTCAAATGGATTGTGCCTCATGTGAATAACCACTTTTGAAACCCTCACAGTGACCACAATTGCCAGTTTTACAGTTTTGCTTACTCAAAAGCTTCCATTTTGACCAATTTCAGGCACCGAAATTACTTTAAACACACTTATTTTTGTTGAAAAAGTCATAATTTACATCCAACAGTCATTTAGAGTCAAAAGATTAAAAGTTTAAATTTCATCCATGGTGACCATTTTGGGAAAGTTCGACAGGTCATCGTTTTTCATTAGAGATTTGATTTTTTGGAGTGTACCAAAAATGATTCAAAATGTCAATTGGATCGTGCCTCATGTTGAATAACCACTTTTGAAACCTTCACAGTGACCAAAATTGCCATTTTTACAGAGCTTTGCTTACTCAAAATCTTCCATTTTGACCAATTTCAGTCACCGAAATGACTTTAGCACACTTATTTTAGTTGAACAAGTCATAATACACATCCAACAGTCATTTAGAGTCAAAAGATTAAAAGTTAAAATTTCATCCATGTTGACCATTTTGGGAAAGTTCGACAGGTCCGGAGTCTTCGTTTTTCATCAGAAAATTGATTTTTTGGAGTGTACCGAAAATGATTCAAAATGTCAATTGGATCGTGCCTCATGTTAAATAACCACTTTTTAAACACTCATAGTGACCAAAATTGCCATTTTTACAGAGTTTTGCTTACTCAAAAGCTTCAATTTTGACCAATTTCGGGCACAGAAATGACTTTAAACACACTTATTTTAGTTGAACAAGTCATAATTCACATCCAACAGTCATTTACAGTCAAAAGATTAAATGTTAAAATGTCATCCATATTGACCATTTTGGGAACGTTCGGCAGGTCCGGAGTCATCGTTTTTCATCAGAAATTTTTTTTTTTTTTTACTGTACCAAATATGATTCAAAATGTCAAATGGATTGTGCCTCATGTGAATAACCATTTTGAAACCCTCACAGTGACCA
The DNA here is from genome assembly GCF_964261635.1 of Lissotriton helveticus. Lineage (NCBI taxonomy): Eukaryota > Metazoa > Chordata > Amphibia > Caudata > Salamandridae > Lissotriton > Lissotriton helveticus. Next base: position 342,910,091 of record NC_136072.1, read on the forward strand.
CAATTGCCAGTTTTACAGTTTTGCTTACTCAAAAGCTTCCTTTTTGACCAATTTCAGGCACAGAAATTACTTTAAACACACTTATTTTTGTTGAAAAAGTCATAATTCACATCCAACAGTCATTTAGAGTCAAAAGATTAATAGTTTAAATTTCATCCATGGTGACCATTTTGGGAAAGTTCGACAGCTCCGGAGTCATTGTTTTTCATCAGAAAATTCATTTTTTCGAGTGTACCAAAAATGATTCAAAATGTCAATGGATCGTGCCTCATGTTGAATAACCACTTTTGAAACCCTCAAAGTGACCAAAATTGCCATTTATACAGAGTTTTGCTTACTCAAAAGCTTCCATTTTGACCAATTTCAGGCACCGAAATGACTTTAAACACACTTATTTTAGTTGAAAAAGCCATATTTCACATCCAACAGTCATTTAGAGTCACAAGATTAAATATTAAAATTTCATCCATATTGACCATTTTGGGAAAGTTCGACAGGTCCGGAGTCATCGTTTTTCATCAGAAAATTGATTTTTTTGGACTGTACCAAAAATGATTCAAAATGTCAATGGATCGTGCCTCATGTTGAATAACCACTTTTGAAACCCTCAAAGTGACCAAAATGTCCATTTATACAGAGCTTTGCTTAATCAAAAGCTTCCATTTTGACCAATTTCGGGCACCAAAATGACTTTAAACACACTTATTTTAGTTGAAAAAGTCATAATTTACATCCAACAGTCATTTAGAGTCAAAGATTAAAAGTTAAAATTTCATCCATGTTGACCATTTTGGGAAAGTTTGACAGGTCCGGAGTCATTGTTTTTCATTAGAGATTTGATTTTTTGGAGTGTACCAAAACTGATTCAAAATGTCAATTGGATCGTGCCTCATGTTGAATAACCGCTTTTGAAACCCTCACAGTGACCAAAATTGCAATTTTTACAGTTTTGCTTACTCAAAAGCTTCCATTTTGACCAATTTCAGGCACCGAAATGACTTTAAACACACTTATTTTAGTTGAACAAGTCATAATTCGGATCCAACAGTCATTTAGAGTCAAAAGATAAAAAGTTAAAATTTCATCCATGTTGACCATTTTGGGAAAGTTCGACAGGTCCGGAGTCATCGTTTTTCATCAGAAAATTGATTTTTTTTTTAATGTACCAAATATGATTCAAAATGTCAAATGGATTGTGCCTCATGTGAATAGCCACTTTTGAAACCCTCACAGTGACCACAATTGCCAGTTTTACAGTTTTGCTTACTCAAAAGCTTCCATTTTGACCAATTTCAGGCACCGAAATTACTTTAAACACACTTATTTTTGTTGAAAAAGTCATAATTTACATCCAATAGTCATTTAGAGTCAAAAGATTAAAAGTTTAAATTTCATCCATGGTGACCATTTTGGGAAAGTTCGACAGGTCCGGAGTCATCGTTTTTCATTAGAGATTTGATTTTTTGGAGTGTACCAAAAATGATTCAAAATGTCAATTGGATCGTGCCTCATGTTGAATAACCACTTTTGAAACCTTCACAGTGACCAAAATTGCCATTTTTACAGAGCTTTGCTTACTCAAAATCTTCCATTTTGACCAATTTCAGGCACCGAAATGACTTTAGCACACTTATTTTAATTGAAAAGTCATAATACACATCCAACAGTCATTTAGAGTCAAAAGATTAAAAGTTAAAATTTCATCCATGTTGACCATTTTGGGAAAGTTCGACAGGTCCGGAGTCTTCGTTTTTCATCAGAAAATTGATTTTTTGGAGTGTACCAAAAATGATTCAAAATGTCAATTGGATCGTGCCTCATGTTAAATAACCACTTTTTAAACACTCATAGTGACCAAAATTGCCATTTTTACAGAGTTTTGCTTACTCAAAAGCTTCAATTTTGACCAATTTCGGGCACAGAAATAACTTTAAACACACTTATTTTAGTTGAACAAGTCATAATTCACATCCAACAGTCATTTACAGTCAAAAGATTAAATGTTAAAATGTCATCCATATTGACCATTTTGGGAACGTTCGGCAGGTCCGGAGTCCTCGTTTTTCATCAGAAAATTGATTTTTTTTTACTGTACCAAATATGATTCAAAATGTCAAATGGATTGTGCCTCATGTGAATAACCACTTTTGAAACCCTCACAGTGACCACAATTGCCAGTTTTACAGTTTTGCTTACTCAAAAGCTTCCATTTTGACCAATTTCAGGCACAGAAATTACTTTAAACACACTTATTTTTGTTGAAAAAGTCATAATTCACATCCAACAGTCATTTAGAGTCAAAAGATTAATAGTTTAAATTTCATCCATGGTGACCATTTTGGGAAAGTTCGACAGCTCCGGAGTCATTGTTTTTCATCAGAAAATTCATTTTTTCGAGTGTACCAAAAATGATTCAAAATGTCAATGGATCGTGCCTCATGTTGAATAACCACTTTTGAAACCCTCAAAGTGACCAAAATTGCCATTTATACAGAGTTTTGCTTACTCAAAAGCTTCCATTTTGACCAATTTCAGGCACCGAAATGACTTTAAACACACTTATTTTAGTTGAAAAAGCCATATTTCACATCCAACAGTCATTTAGAGTCACAAGATTAAATATTAAAATTTCATCCATATTGACCATTTTGGGAAAGTTCGACAGGTCCGGAGTCATCGTTTTTCATCAGAAAATTGATTTTTTTGGACTGTACCAAAAATGATTCAAAATGTCAATGGATCGTGCCTCATGTTGAATAACCACTTTTGAAACCCTCAAAGTGACCAAAATTTCCATTTATACAGAGCTTTGCTTAATCAAAAGCTTCCATTTTGACCAATTTCGGGCACCAAAATGACTTTAAACACACTTATTTTAGTTGAAAAAGTCATAATTTACATCCAACAGTCATTTAGAGTCAAAGATTAAAAGTTAAAATTTCATCCATGTTGACCATTTTGGGAAAGTTTGACAGGTCCGGAGTCCTCGTTTTTCATCAGAAAATTGATTTTTTTTTTACTGTACCAAATATGATTCAAAATGTCAAATGGATTGTGCCTCATGTGAATAACCACTTTTGAAACCCTCACAGTGACCACAATTGCCAGTTTTACAGTTTTGCTTACTCAAAAGCTTCCATTTTGACCAATTTCAGGCACAGAAATTACTTTAAACACACTTATTTTTGTTGAAAAAGTCATAATTCACATCCAACAGTCATTTAGAGTCAAAAGATTAATAGTTTAAATTTCATCCATGGTGACCATTTTGGGAAAGTTCGACAGCTCCGGAGTCATTGTTTTTCATCAGAAAATTCATTTTTTCGAGTGTACCAAAAATGATTCAAAATGTCAATGGATCGTGCCTCATGTTGAATAACCACTTTTGAAACCCTCAAAGTGACCAAAATTGCCATTTATACAGAGTTTTGCTTACTCAAAAGCTTCCATTTTGACCAATTTCAGGCACCGAAATGACTTTAAACACACTTATTTTAGTTGAAAAAGCCATATTTCACATCCAACAGTCATTTAGAGTCACAAGATTAAATATTAAAATTTCATCCATATTGACCATTTTGGGAAAGTTCGACAGGTCCGGAGTCATCGTTTTTCATCAGAAAATTGATTTTTTTGGACTGTACCAAAAATGATTCAAAATGTCAATGGATCGTGCCTCATGTTGAATAACCACTTTTGAAACCCTCAAAGTGACCAAAATTTCCATTTATACAGAGCTTTGCTTAATCAAAAGCTTCCATTTTGACCAATTTCGGGCACCAAAATGACTTTAAACACACATATTTTTGTTGAAAAAGTAATCATTCACATCCAACAGTCATTTAGAGTCAAAAGATTAAAAGTAAACATTTCATCCATGTTGAACATTTTGGGAAAGTTTGACAGGTCCGGACTCATCGTTTTTCATCAGAAAATTGATTTTTTGGAGTGTACCAAAACTGATTCAAAATGTCAATTGGATCGTGCCTCATGTTGAATAACCACTTTTGAAACCCTCACAGTGACCAAAATTGCCATTTGTACAGTTTTGCTTACTCAAAAGCTTCCATTTTGACCAATTTCAGGCACCGAAATGACTTTAAACACACTTATTTTAGTTGAACAAGTCATAATTCGGATCCAACAGTCATTTAGAGTCAAAAGATTAAAAGTTAAAATTTCATCCATGTTGACCATTTTGGGAAAGTTCGACAGGTCCGGAGTCATCGTTTTTCATCAGAATTTTTTTTTTTTTTTTTACTGTACCAAATATGATTCAAAATGTCAAATGGATTGTGCCTCATGTGAATAACCACTTTTGAAACCCTCACAGTGACCACAATTGCCAGTTTTACAGTTTTGCTTACTCAAAAGCTTCCATTTTGACCAATTTCAGGCACCGAAATTACTTTAAACACACTTATTTTTGTTGAAAAAGTCATAATTTACATCCAACAGTCATTTAGAGTCAAAAGATTAAAAGTTTAAATTTCATCCATGGTGACCATTTTGGGAAAGTTCGACAGGTCATCGTTTTTCATTAGAGATTTGATTTTTTGGAGTGTACCAAAAATGATTCAAAATGTCAATTGGATCGTGCCTCATGTTGAATAACCACTTTTGAAACCTTCACAGTGACCAAAATTGCCATTTTTACAGAGCTTTGCTTACTCAAAATCTTCCATTTTGACCAATTTCAGTCACCGAAATGACTTTAGCACACTTATTTTAGTTGAACAAGTCATAATACACATCCAACAGTCATTTAGAGTCAAAAGATTAAAAGTTAAAATTTCATCCATGTTGACCATTTTGGGAAAGTTCGACAGGTCCGGAGTCTTCGTTTTTCATCAGAAAATTGATTTTTTGGAGTGTACCGAAAATGATTCAAAATGTCAATTGGATCGTGCCTCATGTTAAATAACCACTTTTTAAACACTCATAGTGACCAAAATTGCCATTTTTACAGAGTTTTGCTTACTCAAAAGCTTCAATTTTGACCAATTTCGGGCACAGAAATGACTTTAAACACACTTATTTTAGTTGAACAAGTCATAATTCACATCCAACAGTCATTTACAGTCAAAAGATTAAATGTTAAAATGTCATCCATATTGACCATTTTGGGAACGTTCGGCAGGTCCGGAGTCATCGTTTTTCATCAGAAAATTGATTTTTTTGGACTGTACCAAAAATGATTCAAAATGTCAATGGATCGTGCCTCATGTTGAATAACCACTTTTGAAACCCTCAAAGTGACCAAAATGTCCATTTATACAGAGCTTTGCTTAATCAAAAGCTTCCATTTTGACCAATTTCGGGCACCAAAATGACTTTAAACACACTTATTTTAGTTGAAAAAGTCATAATTTACATCCAACAGTCATTTAGAGTCAAAGATTAAAAGTTAAAATTTCATCCATGTTGACCATTTTGGGAAAGTTTGACAGGTCCGGAGTCATTGTTTTTCATTAGAGATTTGATTTTTTGGAGTGTACCAAAACTGATTCAAAATGTCAATTGGATCGTGCCTCATGTTGAATAACCGCTTTTGAAACCCTCACAGTGACCAAAATTGCCATTTTTACAGTTTTGCTTACTCAAAAGCTTCCATTTTGACCAATTTCAGGCACCGAAATGACTTTAAACACACTTATTTTAGTTGAACAAGTCATAATTCGGATCCAACAGTCATTTAGAGTCAAAAGATAAAAAGTTAAAATTTCATCCATGTTGACCATTTTGGGAAAGTTCGATAGGTCCGGAGTCATCGTTTTTCATCAGAAAATTGATTTTTTTTTTACTGTACCAAATATGATTCAAAATGTCAAATGGATTGTGCCTCATGTGAATAGCCACTTTTGAAACCCTCACAGTGACCACAATTGCCAGTTTTACAGTTTTGCTTACTCAAAAGCTTCCATTTTGACCAATTTCAGGCACCGAAATTACTTTAAACACACTTATTTTTGTTGAAAAAGTCATAATTTACATCCAATAGTCATTTAGAGTCAAAAGATTAAAAGTTTAAATTTCATCCATGGTGACCATTTTGGGAAAGTTCGACAGGTCCGGAGTCATCGTTTTTCATTAGAGATTTGATTTTTTGGAGTGTACCAAAAATGATTCAAAATGTCAATTGGATCGTGCCTCATGTTGAATAACCACTTTTGAAACCTTCACAGTGACCAAAATTGCCATTTTTACAGAGCTTTGCTTACTCAAAATCTTCCATTTTGACCAATTTCAGGCACCGAAATGACTTTAGCACACTTATTTTAATTGAAAAGTCATAATACACATCCAACAGTCATTTAGAGTCAAAAGATTAAAAGTTAAAATTTCATCCATGTTGACCATTTTGGGAAAGTTCGACAGGTCCGGAGTCTTCGTTTTTCATCAGAAAATTGATTTTTTGGAGTGTACCAAAAATGATTCAAAATGTCAATTGGATCGTGCCTCATGTTAAATAACCACTTTTTAAACACTCATAGTGACCAAAATTGCCATTTTTACAGAGTTTTGCTTACTCAAAAGCTTCAAATTTGACCAATTTCGGGCACAGAAATAACTTTAAACACACTTATTTTAGTTGAACAAGTCATAATTCACATCCAACAGTCATTTACAGTCAAAAGATTAAATGTTAAAATGTCATCCATATTGACCATTTTGGGAACGTTCGGCAGGTCCGGAGTCCTCGTTTTTCATCAGAAAATTGATTTTTTTTTACTGTACCAAATATGATTCAAAATGTCAAATGGATTGTGCCTCATGTGAATAACCACTTTTGAAACCCTCACAGTGACCACAATTGCCAGTTTTACAGTTTTGCTTACTCAAAAGCTTCCATTTTGACCAATTTCAGGCACAGAAATTACTTTAAACACACTTATTTTTGTTGAAAAAGTCATAATTCACATCCAACAGTCATTTAGAGTCAAAAGATTAATAGTTTAAATTTCATCCATGGTGACCATTTTGGGAAAGTTCGACAGCTCCGGAGTCATTGTTTTTCATCAGAAAATTCATTTTTTCGAGTGTACCAAAAATGATTCAAAATGTCAATGGATCGTGCCTCATGTTGAATAACCACTTTTGAAACCCTCAAAGTGACCAAAATTGCCATTTATACAGAGTTTTGCTTACTCAAAAGCTTCCATTTTGACCAATTTCAGGCACCGAAATGACTTTAAACACACTTATTTTAGTTGAAAAAGCCATATTTCACATCCAACAGTCATTTAGAGTCACAAGATTAAATATTAAAATTTCATCCATATTGACCATTTTGGGAAAGTTCGACAGGTCCGGAGTCATCGTTTTTCATCAGAAAATTGATTTTTTTGGACTGTACCAAAAATGATTCAAAATGTCAATGGATCGTGCCTCATGTTAAATAACCACTTTTGAAACCCTCAAAGTGACCAAAATTTCCATTTATACAGAGCTTTGCTTAATCAAAAGCTTCCATTTTGACCAATTTCGGGCACCAAAATGACTTTAAACACACTTATTTTAGTTGAAAAAGTCATAATTTACATCCAACAGTCATTTAGAGTCAAAGATTAAAAGTTAAAATTTCATCCATGTTGACCATTTTGGGAAAGTTTGACAGGTCCGGAGTCATTGTTTTTCATTAGAGATTTGATTTTTTGGAGTGTACCAAAACTGATTCAAAATGTCAATTGGATCGTGCCTCATGTTGAATAACCGCTTTTGAAACCCTCACAGTGACCAAAATTGCCATTTTTACAGTTTTGCTTACTCAAAAGCTTCCATTTTGACCAATTTCAGGCACCGAAATGACTTTAAACACACTTATTTTAGTTGAACAAGTCATAATTCGGATCCAACAGTCATTTAGAGTCAAAAGATAAAAAGTTAAAATTTCATCCATGTTGACCATTTTGGGAAAGTTCGACAGGTCCGGAGTCATCGTTTTTCATCAGAAAATTGATTTTTTTTTTACTGTACCAAATATGATTCAAAATGTCAAATGGATTGTGCCTCATGTGAATAGCCACTTTTGAAACCCTCACAGTGACCACAATTGCCAGTTTTACAGTTTTGCTTACTCAAAAGCTTCCATTTTGACCAATTTCAGGCACCGAAATTACTTTAAACACACTTATTTTTGTTGAAAAAGTCATAATTTACATCCAATAGTCATTTAGAGTCAAAAGATTAAAAGTTTAAATTTCATCCATGGTGACCATTTTGGGAAAGTTCGACAGGTCCGGAGTCATCGTTTTTCATTAGAGATTGCATTTTTTGGAGTGTACCAAAAATGATTCAAAATGTCAATTGGATCGTGCCTCATGTTGAATAACCACTTTTGAAACCTTCACAGTGACCAAAATTGCCATTTTTACAGAGCTTTGCTTACTCAAAATCTTCCATTTTGACCAATTTCAGGCACCGAAATGACTTTAGCACACTTATTTTAATTGAACAAGTCATAATACACATCCAACAGTCATTTAGAGTCAAAAGATTAAAAGTTAAAATTTCATCCATGTTGACCATTTTGGGAAAGTTCGACAGGTCCGGAGTCTTCGTTTTTCATCAGAAAATTGATTTTTTGGAGTGTACCAAAAATGATTCAAAATGTCAATTGGATCGTGCCTCATGTTAAATAACCACTTTTTAAACACTCATAGTGACCAAAATTGCCATTTTTACAGAGTTTTGCTTACTCAAAAGCTTCAATGTTGACCAATTTCGGGCACAGAAATAACTTTAAACACACTTATTTTAGTTGAACAAGTCATAATTCACATCCAACAGTCATTTACAGTCAAAAGATTAAATGTTAAAATGTCATCCATATTGACCATTTTGGGAACGTTCGGCAGGTCCGGAGTCCTCGTTTTTCATCAGAAAATTGATTTTTTTTGACTGTACCAAATATGATTCAAAATGTCAAATGGATTGTGCCTCATGTGAATAACCACTTTTGAAACCCTCACAGTGACCACAATTGCCAGTTTTACAGTTTTGCTTACTCAAAAGCTTCCATTTTGACCAATTTCAGGCACAGAAATTACTTTAAACACACTTATTTTTGTTGAAAAAGTCATAATTCACATCCAACAGTCATTTAGAGTCAAAAGATTAAAAGTTTAAATTTCATCCATGGTGACCATTTTGGGAAAGTTCGACAGCTCCGGAGTCATTGTTTTTCATCAGAAAATTCATTTTTTCGAGTGTACCAAAAATGATTCAAAATGTCAATGGATCGTGCCTCATGTTGAATAACCACTTTTGAAACCCTCAAAGTGACCAAAATTGGCATTTATACAGAGTTTTGCTTACTCAAAAGCTTCCATTTTGACCAATTTCAGGCACCGAAATGACTTTAAACACACTTATTTTAGTTGAAAAAGCCATATTTCACATCCAACAGTCATTTAGAGTCACACGATTAAATATTAAAATTTCATCCATATTGACCATTTTGGGAAAGTTCGACAGGTCCGGAGTCATCGTTTTTCATCAGAAAATTGATTTTTTGGACTGTACCAAAAATGATTCAATATGTCAATTGGATCGTGCCTCATGTTGAATAACCACTTTTGAAACCCTCACAGTGACCAAAATTGCCATTTTTACAGAGCTTTGCTTAATCAAAAGCTTCCATTTTGACCAATTTCGGGCACCAAAATGACTTTAAACACACTTATTTTAGTTGAAAAAGTCATAATTTACATCCAACAGTCATTTAGAGTCAAAAGATTAAAAGTTAAAATTTCATCCATGTTGACCATTTTGGGAAATTTGACAGGTCCGGAGTCATCGTTTTTCATTAGAGATTTGATTTTTTGGAGTGTACCAAAAATGATTCAAAATGTCAATTGGATCTTGCCTCATGTTGAATAACCACTTTTGAAACCCTCACAGTGACCAAAATTGCCATTTTTACAGTTTTGCTTACTCAAAAGCTTCCATTTTGACCAATTTCAGGCACCGAAATGACTTTAAACACACTTATTTTAGTTGAACAAGTCATAATTCGGATCCAACAGTCATTTAGAGTCAAAAGATAAAAAGTTAAAATTTCATCCATGTTGACCATTTTGGGAAAGTTCGACAGGTCCGGAGTCATCGTTTTTCATCAGAAAATTGATTTTTTTTTTACTGTACCAAATATGATTCAAAATGTCAAATGGATTGTGCCTCATGTGAATAACCACTTTTGAAACCCTCACAGTGACCACAATTGCCAGTTTTACAGTTTTGCTTACTCAAAAGCTTCCATTTTGACCAATTTCAGGCACCGAAATTACTTTAAACACACTTATTTTTGTTGAAAAAGTCATAATTTACATCCAATAGTCATTTAGAGTCAAAAGATTAAAAGTTTAAATTTCTTCCACGGTGACCATTTTGGGAAAGTTCGACAGGTCCGGAGTCATCGTTTTTCATTAGAGATTTGATTTTTTGGAGTGTACCAAAAATGATTCAAAATGTCAATTGGATCGTGCCTCATGTTGAATAACCACTTTTGAAACCTTCACAGTGACCAAAATTGCCATTTTTACAGAGCTTTGCTTACTCAAAATCTTCCATTTTGACCAATTTCAGGCACCGAAATGACTTTAGCACACTTATTTTAATTGAACAAGTCATAATACACATCCAACAGTCATTTAGAGTCAAAAGATTAAAAGTTAAAATTTCATCCATGTTGACCATTTTGGGAAAGTTCGACAGGTCCGGAGTCTTCGTTTTTCATCAGAAAATTGATTTTTTGGAGTGTACCAAAAATGATTCAAAATGTCAATTGGATCGTGCCTCATGTTAAATAACCACTTTTTAAACACTCATAGTGACCAAAATTGCCATTTTTACAGAGTTTTGCTTACTCAAAAGCTTCAATTTTGACCAATTTCGGGCACAGAAATGACTTTAAACACACTTATTTTAGTTGAACAAGTCATAATTCACATCCAACAGTCATTTACAGTCAAAAGATTAAATGTTAAAATGTCATCCATATTGACCATTTTGGGAACGTTCGGCAGGTCCGGAGTCCTCGTTTTTCATCAGAAAATTTATTTTTTTTGACTGTACCAAATATGATTCAAAATGTCAAATGGATTTTGCCTCATGTGAATAACCACTTTTGAAACCCTCACAGTGACCACAATTGCCAGTTTTACAGTTTTGCTTACTCAAAAGCTTCCATTTTGACCAATTTCAGGCACAGAAATTACTTTAAACACACTTATTGTTGTTGAAAAAGTCATAATTCACATCCAACAGTCATTTAGAGTCAAAAGATTAAAAGTTTAAATTTCATCCATGGTGACCATTTTGGGAAAGTTCGACAGCTCCGGAGTCATTGTTTTTCATCAGAAAATTCATTTTTTCGAGTGTACCAAAAATGATTCAAAATGTCAATGGATCGTGCCTCATGTTGAATAACCACTTTTGAAACCCTCAAAGTGACCAAAATTGGCATTTATACAGAGTTTTGCTTACTCAAAAGCTTCCATTTTGACCAATTTCAGGCACCGAAATGACTTTAAACACACTTATTTTAGTTGAAAAAGCCATATTTCACATCCAACAGTCATTTAGAGTCACACGATTAAATATTAAAATTTCATCCATATTGACCATTTTGGGAAAGTTCGACAGGTCCGGAGTCATCGTTTTTCATCAGAAAATTGATTTTTTGGACTGTACCAAAAATGATTCAATATGTCAATTGGATCGTGCCTCATGTTGAATAACCACTTTTGAAACCCTCACAGTGACCAAAATTGCCATTTTTACAGAGCTTTGCTTAATCAAAAGCTTCCATTTTGACCAATTTCGGGCACCAAAATGACTTTAAACACACTTATTTTAGTTGAAAAAGTCATAATTTACATCCAACAGTCATTTAGAGTCAAAAGATTAAAAGTTAAAATTTCATCCATGTTGACCATTTTGGGAAAGTTTGACAGGTCCGGAGTCATCGTTTTTCATTAGAGATTTGATTTTTTGGAGTGTACCAAAAATGATTCAAAATGTCAATTGGATCGTGCCTCATGTTGAATAACCACTTTTGGAAACCTTCACAGTGACCAAAATTGCCATTTTTACAGAGCTGTGCTTACTGAAAATCTTCCATTTTGACCAATTTCAGGCACCAAAATGACTTTAAACACACTTATTTTAGTTGAACAAGTCATAATTCACATCCAACAGGCATTTAGAGTCAAAAGATTAAAAGTTAAAATTTCATCCATGTTGACCATTTTGGGAAAGCTCGACAGGTCCGGAGTCATCGTTTTTCAGATAATTGATTTTTTAGAATGTACCAAAAATGATTCTAAATGTCAATTGGATCGTGCCTCATGTTGAATAACCGCTTTTGAAATCCTCACAGTGACCAAAATTGCCATTTTTAAAGAGCTTTGCTTACTCAAAAGCTTCCATTTCGACCAATTTCAGGCACCGAAATGACTCACCGAAATGACTTTAAACACACTTATTTTAGTTTAACAAGTCATAATACACACCCAACAGTCATTTAGAGTCAAAAGATTAAAAGTTAAAATTTCATCCATGTTGACCATTTTGGGAAAGTTCGACAGGTCCGGAGTCATCGTTTTTTATCAGAAAATTGATTTTTTGGAGTGTACCAAAAATGATTCAAAATGTCAATTGGATCGTGCCTCATGTTGAATAACCACTTTTGAAACCCTCACAGTGACCAAAATTACAATTTTTACAGAGCTTTGCTTACTCAAAAGCTTCCATTTTGACCAATTTCAGGCACCGAAATGACTTTAAACACACTTATTTTTGTTGAAAAAGTCATAATTTACATCCATCAGTCATTTAGAGTCAAAAGATTAAAAGTTTAAATTTCATCCATGGTGACCATTTTGGGAAAGTTCGACAGGTCCGGAGTCATCGTTTTTCATCAGAAAATTGATTTTTTGGAGTGTACCAAAAATGATTCAAAATGTCAATGGATCGTGCCTCATGTTGAATAACCACTTTTGAAACCCTCAAAGTGACCAAAATTGCCATTTATACAGAGTTTTGCTTACCAAAAAGCTTCCATTTTGACCAATTTCAGGCACCGAAATGACTTTAAACACACTTATTTTAGTTGAAAAGTCATATTTCACATCCAACAGTCATTTAGAGTTAAAAGATTAAAAGTTAAAATTTCATCCATGTTGACCATTTTGGGAAAGTTTGACAGATCCGGAGTCATCGTTTTTCATCAGAAAATTTAATTTTTTGGACTGTACCAAATATGATTCAAAATGTCAATTGGATTGTGACTCATGTGAATAACCTCTTTTGAAACCCTCACAGTGACCAAAATTGCCAGTTTTACAGAGCTTTGCTTACTCAAAAGATTCCATTTTGACCAATTTCAGGCACCGAAATGACTTTAAACACACCTATTTTAGTTGAACACGTCATAATTCACAGATCGCTTTAAGATTCACTTGAACTTCTGGAACTTTAACCTGCAGACGACATTAAGATTTAACCTACAGTCGATATTAAGATTCAAATAACCACCTTCCACTCGCAGTCATACAAGGTAACAATGTTCCAAACCACCGTGTTTAGTACCTTGTTGATGGTTTATTGAAATACACAATAGTAAACCAGCACACATTTTTCTTTTAGCGCTCAAATAAAGCTTGAAGGTCTGGTTTCCACTGTCCCTCATTATCTAGTTGATAGAACTCGACCACCACCACTGACCATCAGGCAGTGTACTTTGCATGTAAGCTTATTTTGCAATATTGTTACAAATTGGTCGCCACACCGACCCATAACTGTTTATAGAATTTGTATATTGATTAACATCGATTAAAGTATTCTTTGTATCTTTACACAATGTGTACATAGATGGATATCGATTTTTTTGAATGTTCAACACTGTACAGTCTTGTCTATATTGATTTTTTCACACAACCAGGTGCTAACAAATTGCTGTTTTACACAGTTCTTTTTAGGGTCTTCATTTTCAATGCACATCAATGAAGTCCTGATGATGGTCTTATGAAATCACTCCCAAAGACCGAAACGTCGACTTTTAAGTCTAATTCTGCCAGATATTCATTTATCTACTTTGATTTTCAGTTATTCTGATGATTTGAAATCATTGTACCATTATTGTTTAGCAGTTTTGACTTATCTCTGGTGATTTACAGTAGGAGTATATAGTATGCTTCTCGTTTGTCCCCAATGCATTTTTAAGTACCCTTTTTATTCACTGTAACAAAAATAATAATTTTTTGACTATAAACCCTGGTTTTTGTGTATTTTTTCCATTTGTTGGTTGCATTCATGTGTATTGTTAGTGTGGTAACAATACTGTTTGCTGTTCTATAAGATCAACTCAGATTTAGCCTTTAATTAACATTAGTGTAGGTAACTAATTTATTTTCTCCTACCCTGGCTCAAAACTCTGATCCTTAAGCAAAATCCCTTGCTGGCATATTTTTTTTATTATATCTCGGACCCAAGCCCGCAAGGGTTCATTGGGTTGCTCACCTCTTCTAGATATATCTTCGCGCAGACAAACGTCTGCTGTGAGCCACTTTCTGAGTGGTACAAACCTCGAGCTATTAATTTCTCACATTCAATTCAATTACAGTTTGGATGTCTGAGATTGAGACTCTTTTTCATACACGGATGATTACATCCTCAAAATAGCGGCTGGCCCCTCCCTTCTGGTAATAGAAGTGCATTGGTGAGCCTGCCCGCGGAATCTGACCTGAACCAACTGGAACGTCTCAAAAAGAAACTTGTCCGAACTGAACTCCATGCGAAATTTCTTACCGATTGTCTTAGCGCTAACATAATACCAACTGGTCTTCAAATCCGCAATATTCCCATCATTTTTATTGACGACGGTGATTTCAAAATTGGGTTCAGCCATGCAGCAAATAAATGCTCACGCACCTGGATGGTGTTAAGCATAGAAACAGCTTTCAAACAAATTAAACTGTTGCTCACTGAAATAGAGGCATTAGAGAACAAAATCAATAGTGACTCTAGTATTACCAATACCAAAACTCTCCTTGACAAGATAGCACAAACCATCAAGGACTTTGAAGAGTTTAACTCCAAAAAGAAAACTGACAAATTGCAAAAAGACATTCGCTACTACAATAAGGAAAGAACATATCCTTACCTTCACAAAGATTTTTATCAACCCCAAAATACAACAAAAGGCCCCAATTACAACCAACAATATCAACAGAAAAGAACAAAATTCTCTGACACTGGCTCTGACACAGACAGTGAACAGGCACCAGCTGGTCAACAAAGATCTGTGTATGACCAGCAACCCTCTACTTCTCACCAGGCTTTTTTAGGACAGGAGAGGAGGGGAACGGGCCCGCCACGGAGGAGGAGGGGAGCGAGACGCGGTTGGTACCGGAATCAATACACTCCAGGCCAACGTCAGACCCGCAACCAACATTACGAATGGTGACCGAACAATCTACAATTCCAATTTTCAACTTATCCAAACACGTATTGAGTGAAGCTGATATTTCTGTTTTAACATCTGGCCTCTCATTTGTGCCCACCTACAGAAATAATAAATTCCAAACTAAACTAGAACTTTATAAATGTTTCCGTTCAGTACGTCTTAAAAACTTCTTTGCATCCAAATCTGAAATACGCGACAGAAACTTCACTGGGTTGGCTCCTCCGTCCACCTTTTTCCCTCAAAACAACACGATTTCTAAAAACATCCTTACATTAGAAAATGCAGTACTTATTGAAACGGAAAACCTTTTCAAACAAACGGGTTTCTATATAAACAACTTTAATAAAGAAGAACATATTGCCCTTAAAAATCTTCAGTCTCTATCTGATACCTTGATCAAACCAGCTGATAAAGGTGGTGGCCTTGTTCTATGGGACCGTGATGCATATAGACAAGAAATGCTCAGTCAATTATCAGTTACTCAGAACTACAAACTTCTCAGATGTGACCCCTCCAAGAGACTAGAAACAGAAATAATGGCTCTTAGTAAACTGGGGAGTGATGGTGGATGGCTTAGTGATAAAGAGGCACAATTCCTAATTAACAAATCACCAACTGTGCCAGCCGTTTATATCCTCCCAAAAATACACAAACATGCCACAATGCCACCAGGGAGACCAATTGTATCGGGTTGTAATTCTATACTTAAACCCCTTGCCCAGTACGCCGACTTTTTTATCAGGCCCTTTGTTGTGGAGTCAGAAACCTACATCAGAGACACCACATCAGTGATCCTCAAATTGGAGAATCATCACTTTGATCCAAATGAGGAATTTTTAGTTACAATGGACATCTCAAGTCTATACAAAAATATTCCTCAACATGATGTATTGGAAATGATCAGGGACCTTCTAGAGACCCGTACAAGACCACACACAGTTCCAACTGATTTCATAATCGAATGTATTCGGTTATCAATGTGTGAGAATTTCTTCCTTTTTGAAAGGCAATTCTTCAAACAACTCAAAGGTGTGGCAATGGGCGCTGTCTACGCCCCTAACATAGCGAACATCTATGTCTCTAATTTTGAGGACAAATTCATTTACCATCATCTTAATCCTTTCCTAGCCAACATTTCATGTTGGCTTAGGTATATAGATGACATTTTCCTAATTTGGAAAGGGGGCAAAAAACTTTTAACGGATTTTCACACTTGGCTCAATGGTCTAAATTCCAACCTTCAGTTCAGTCTAGATTACAGCACCAAAGAGATGAACTTCCTTGACATTACCATCAAAGTCAACGAAGATAACACCATCTATACGACACTCTTTACCAAACCAACTGCTAGGAATACCCTCCTTAAGTACAACAGCCATCACCCGAAAGCACTTCGTGATGGGCTCCCCTTTGGCCAGTTTCTTCGGCTTAGAAGAAACTGTACCAGACGTGTGGATTACTTTTATGAGGCTAATATCCTCAAACAAAAACTACTTGCAAGAGGTTACCCCGACAGGCTCCTGAATAATTCTCTTAAACGAGCTTGGTACAATAATCGTGAATCTCTACTGGAAACTAAATCCACCAAAACGAACGTACCACTTGTCTGTGTGACCACCTTTGGCTCTATTAGCCAACAAATAAAAAAGACTGTTATTAAATATTGGCCATTATTACAAGATCTACCTGAGTTAAAAAATAGACCACTCTTTGCTTTCAAGCGTGGCCCCAATCTACGAGACCGTTTGGTACATGCATACAACCACGAGAATGTCAATATGGTTGAAAATATGAGACAGTTGGTACCCGTCCTGGGCCATTTCAAATGCAATAATTGCATAGCCTGCAGTACGACAAAAAATATGAAATCTTTTGTCATCAATGGCAAAAACATCGCCATCAAACATTTTTCTAACTGCAGGACTCCCAATGTCATCTATTGCATCTGCTGCCCATGTGGTTTTGTCTACATCGGTAAAACCACCCAAATGGCAAAACAGAGAATTCTGCAGCATCAGTCCCGCATTCGATGCCGAGTTGAAAATGCCCCATTAGTTGACCATTATTCTCAATTCAATCACTCTGACAAAGAAATGACGTGATAGGTCATCAAAGTGGTCAAACCAACAATTCGACAGAAAAATGTTGACAGAATTTTGACCATAAAAGAAAACCGATGGATTGAATTCGCTGATAGTGTCAAAAGTGGATTGAATTCATTTACCGAATGGCACACTCTTGCTTGCTTGTCATGATCTGCATTATGTCTTGACTAGTCCTATTGCCGTACATAAAAAATGTATATCAATATTGCATAATATCTAGCAATATTTCATTTATCCTCTAAATGTAATGGCAGTACCCAAAAATTTTAGAAATATGAACCAATAACACGAAATGTTTTTAGAAAACTGTATAATCCCTGAAAATGTCGTTGTTTTTCGTTAATGTTGCTGAAGTGTCCTACTGATTTAATCGTCCGCCTACATCCTAGTAATTAAAGATTGTGCGCATCGATATATGACGACAGCTTTCTTGTGACAATATTTATGATGTTAATGAGATTAGATGATATTTACTTTTTTTCAGAGCAGTATTTATGGTTTACATGCTTCGTCTTCTCTGCTGTTATTACTCGGAAATCATTTTTCAGATTCTATGGCTCATTAGAAACACTAAACAATTAATTTCCGCATTTTCATGTCAATTGTTGATTGATTTCAATACACAGGGCTTTGCAAAATGCCTTTGTTTAATAGTAACCATCTCTAGCGACTCTGTGGTCCTACATCAAACACTGTCTTCCAACATGGCCGCCATGATTGCCTTTAGAATGGTTAATGCTGAAAGACACACAGTCCTTTCTCCCTTACAACTCTGGCCAATCGCCGTGAGTTCCCGCGCTATTTTGATTTAAATAACGTCATTCCGGAGCCTTCAGGTATCAGCTGTTTTCACATCGCTGTTCCCCTGACGCTGCCGAACGCTAGTCGTGCCGTGCCCTCCAACGATTCAAGTAAGTTAAACGAACGATTGCTGTGACCAGTAACTTGCATAGTTGGTACTTTGTCTCTTTCTTGTTGCCCGTATCTCCCGCTCCATTTCATGAAATACGGACACTAATTGGCAAGCGTTCTGCTACATGTCTTTACGCTCACGCCCACGCTCATACCTCCTTTTCGTCTTTCCGAGCACTGGTATGAGATGTATATAGTCTGTGTGGATTACAATAGGTATTTTGTTTAACTATTCGCTCATACGCACAGCACTGTAATATGTGCTCTTGTCCATTTATCGGTCTGCAGTATGTCCGTTCTTACAACTTAAAATTAATCATCTGCGAGTGGGTCTTAGCGAAATCAGCCATGAAATTCACTCAAAAAAATGATATTTAACTGTCAAAGCTAAGCCCATGTGATTTCCTGTGATTACAAACTCGATCTGCACTTCCCCCTTTCACAGATCGCTTTAAGATTCACTTGAACTTCTGGAACTTTAACCTGCAGACGACATTAAGATTTAACCTGCAGTCGATATTAAGATTCAAATAACCACCTTCCACTCGCAGTCATACAAGGTAACAATGTTCCAAACCACCGTGTTTAGTACCTTGTTGATGGTTTATTGAAATACACAATAGTAAACCAGCACACATTTTTCTTTTTGCGCTCAAATAAAGCTTGAAGGTCTGCTTTCCACTGCCCCTCATTATCTAGTTGATTGATCTCGACCACCACCACTGACCATCAGGCAGTGTACTTTGCATGTAAGCTTATTTTGCAATATTGTTACCAATTGGTCGCCACACCGACCCATAACTGTTTATAGAATTTGTATATTGATTAACATTGATTAAAGTATTCTTTGTATCTTTACACAATGTGTACATAGATGAATATCGATTTTTTTGAATGTTCAACACTGTACAGTCTTGTCTATATTGATTTTTTCACACAACCAGGTGCTAACAAATTGCTGTTTTACACAGTTCTTTTTAGGGTCATCATTTTCAATGCACATCAATGAAGTCCAGATGATGGTCTTATGAAATCACTCCCAAAGACCGAAACGTCGACTTTTAAGTCTAATTCTGCCAGATATTCATTTATCTACTTTGATTTTCAGTTATTCTGATGATTTGAAATCATTGTACCATTATTGTTTAGCAGTTTTGACTTATCTCTGGTGATTTACAGTAGGAGTATATAGTATGCTTCTCGTTTGTCCCCAATGCATTTTTAAGTACCCTTGTTATTCACTGTAACAAAAATAATAATTTTTTGACTATAAACCCTGGTTTTTGTGTATTTTTCCATTTGTTGGTTGCATTCATGTATATTGTTAGTGTGGTAACAATACTGTTTGCTGTTCTATAAGATCAACTCAGATTTAGCCTTTAATTAACATTAGTGTAGGTAACTAATTTATTTTCTCCTACCCTGGCTCAAAACTCTGATCCTTAAGCAAAATCCCTAGCTGGCATATTTTTTGGACATAATTCACATCCAACAGTCATTTAGAGTCAAAAGATTAAAAGTTTAAATTTCATCCATGGTGACCATTTTGGGAAAGTTCGACAGTTCCGGAGTCATCGTTTTTCATCAGAAAATTGATTTTTTGGAGTGTACCAAAAATGATTCAAAATGTCAATGGATCGTGCCTCATGTTGAAAAACCACTTTTGAAACCCTCAAAATGACCAAAATTGCCATTTATACAGAGTTTTGCTTACTCAAAATCTTCCATTTTGACCAATTTCAGGCACAGAAATGACTTTAAACACACTTTTTTTAGTTGAAAAAGTCATATTTCACATCCAACAGTCATTTAGAGTCAAAAGATTAAATGTTAAAATTTCATCCATATTGACCATTTTGGGAAAGTTCGACAGGTCCGGAGTCATCGTTTTTCATCAGAAAAATGATTTTTTGGAGCGTACCAAAAATGATTCAAAATGTCAATTGGATCGTGCCTCATGTTGAATAACCACTTTTGAAACACTCACAGTGACCAAAATTGCCATTTTCACAGAGTTTTGCTCACTCATAAGCTTCCATTTTGACCAATTTCAGGCACCAAAATGACTTTAAACAAACTTATTTTAGTTGGAAAAAGTCATAATTCACATCCAACAGTCATTTAGAGTCAAAAGATTAAAAGTTAAAATTTCATCCATGTTGACCATTTTGGGAAAGTTTGACAGTTCCGGAGTCATCGTTTTTTCAGATAATTGATTTTTTGGAGTGTACCAAAAATGATTCAAAATGTCACTGGATCGTGCCTCATGTTGAAAAACCACTTTTGAAACCCTCAAATTGACCAAAATTACCATTTATACAGAGTTTTGCTTACTCAAAAGCTTCCATTTTGACCAATTTCAGGCAAAGAAATTACTTTAACACACTTTTTTTAGTTGAAAAAGTCATATTTCACATCCAACAGTCATTTAGAGTCAAAAGATTAAATGTTAACATTTCATCCATATTGACCACTTTGGGAAAGTTCGACAGGTCCGGGGTCATCGTTTTTCATCAGAAAATTGATTTTTTGGAGTGTAGCAAAAATGATTCAAAATGTCAATGGATCGTGCCTCATGTTGAATAACCACTTTTGAAACCCTCAAAGTGACCAAAATTGCCATTTATACAGAGTTTTGCTTACTCAAAAGCTTCCATTTTGACCCATTTCAGGCACCGAAATGACTTTAAACACACTTATTTTAGTTGAAAAAGTCATATTTCACATCCAACAGTCATTTGGAGTCAAAAGATTAAATGTTAAAATTTCATCCATATTGACCATTTTGGCAACGTTCGACAGGCCCGGAGTGATCGTTTTTCATCAGAAAATTGATTTGTGGAGTGTACCAAAAATGATTCAAAATGTCAATTGGATCGTGCCTCATGTTGAAAAAATCACTTTTGAAACCCTCACAGTGACCAAAATTCCCATTTTTACAGAGCTTTGCTTACTCAAAAGCTTCCATTTTGACCAATTTCAGGCACCGAAATGACTTTAAACACACTTATTTTTGTTGAAAAAGTCATAATTTACATCCAACAGTCATTTAGAGTCAAAAGATTAAATGTTAAAATTTCATCCATATTGACCATTTTGGCAACGTTCGACAGTTCCGGAGTGATCGTTTTTCATCAGAAAATTGATTTGTGGAGTGTACCAAAAATGATTCAAAATGTCAATTGGATCGTGCCTCATGTTGATTAACCACTTTTGAAACACTCACAGTGACCAAAATTGCCATTTTCACAGAATTTTGCTTACTCAAAAGCTTCCATTTTGACCAATTTCAGGCACCAAAATGACTTTAAACACACTTATTTTAGTTGAAAAAGTCATAATTCACATCCACAGTCATTTAGAGTCAAAAGACTAAAAGTTAAAATTTCATCCATGTTGACCATTTTGGGAAAGTTTGACAGGTCATCGTTTTTTCAGATAATTGATTTTTTGGAGTGTACCAAAAATGATTCAAAATGTCAATTGGATCGTGCCTCATGTTGAATAACCACTTTTGAAACCCTCAAAGTGACCAAAATTGCCATTTATACAGAGTTTTGCTTACTCAAAAGCTTCCATTTTGACCAATTTCAGGCACCGAAATGACTTTAAACACACTTATTTTAGTTGAAAAAGTCATATTTCACTTCCAACAGTCATTTAGAGTCAAAAGATTAAATGTTAAAATTTCATCCATATTGACCATTTTGGGAAAGTTCGACAGGTCCGGAGTCATCGTTTTTCATCAGAAAATTGATTTTTTGGACTGTACCAAAAATGATTCAAAATGTCAATTGGATCGTGCCTCATGTTGAATAACCACTTTTGAAACCCTCACAGTGACCAAAATTGCCATTTTTACAGAGCTTTGCTTAATCAAAAGCTTCCATTTTGAACAATTTCAGGCACCAAAATGACTTTAAACACACTTATTTTAGTTGAAAAAGTCATATTTCACATCCAACAGTCATTTAGAGTCAAAAGATTAAATGTTAAAATTTCATCCATATTGACCATTTTGGGAAAGTTCGACAGGTCCGGAGTCATCGTTTTTCATTAGAGATGTGATTTTTTGTAGTGTACCAAAAATGATTCAAAATGTCAATTGGATCATGCCTCATGTTGAATAACCGCTTTTGAAACCCTCAAAGTGACCAAAATTGCCATTTATACAGAGTTTTGCTTACTCAAAATCTTCCATTTTGACCAATTTCAGGCACCAAAATGACTTTAAACACACTTATTTTAGTTGAAAAAGTCATATTTTACACCCAACAGTCATTTAGAGTCAAAAGATTAAATGTTAACATTTCATCCATATTGACCATTTTGGGAAAGTTCGACAGGTCCGGAGTCATCATTTTTCATCAGAAAATTGATTTTTTGGAGTGTACCAAAAATGATTCAAAATGTCAATGGATCGTGCCTCATGTTGAATAACCACTTTTGAAACCCTCAAAGTGACCAAAATTGCCATTTATACAGAGTTTTGCTTACTCAAAAGCTTCCATTTTGACCAATTTCAGGCACCAAAATGACTTTAAACACACTTATTTTAGTTGAACAAGTCATAATTCACATCCAACAGTCATTTAGAGTCAAAAGATTAAAAGTTAAAATTTCATCCATGTTGACCATTTTGGGAAAGTTCGACAGGTCAGGAGTCATCGTTTTTCATCAGAAAATTGATTTTTTGGAGTGTACCAAAAATGATTCAAAATGTCAATTGGATCGTGCCTCGTGTTGAATAACCATTTTTGAAACCCTCACAGTGACCAAAATTACCATTTTTACAGAGCTTTGCTTACTCAAAAGCTTCCATTTGAACCAATTTCAGGCACCGAAATGACTTTAAACACACTTATTTTTGTTGAAAAAGTCATAATTTACATCCAACAGTCATTTAGAGTCAAAAGATTAAAAGTTTAAATTTCATCCATATTGACCATTTTGGGAAAGTTTGACAGGTCCGGGGTCATCGTTTTTTCAGATAATTGATTTTTTGGAGTGTACCAAAAATTATTCAAAATGTCAATTGGATCGTGCCTCATGTTGAATAACCGCTTTTGAAACCCTCACAGTTACCAAAATTGCCATTTTTACAGAGCTTTGCTTACGCAAAAGCTTCCATTTTGACCAATTTCAGGCACCAAAATGACTTTAAACACACTTATTTTAGTTGAACAAGTCATAATTCACATCCAACAGTCATTTAGAGTCAAAAGATTAAAAGTTAAAATTTCATCCATGTTGACCATTTTGGGAAAGTTCGACAGGTCCGGAATCATCGTTTTTCATCAGAAAATTGATTTTTTGAAGTGTACCAAAAATGGTTAAAAATGTCAATTGGATCGTGCCTCATGTTGAATAACCACTTTTGAAACCCTCACAGTGACCAAAATTACAATTTTTACAGAGCTTTGCTTACTCAAAAGCTTCCATTTTGACCAATTTCAGGCACCGAAATGACTTTAAACACACGTATTTTGGTTGAAAAAGTCATAATTTACATCCAACAGTCATTAAGAGTCAAAAGATTAAAAGTTTAAATTTCATCCATGGTGACCATTTTGGGAACGTTCGACAGGTCCGGAGTCATCGTTTTTCATCAGAATTTTTTTTTGGAGTGTACCCAAAATGATTCAAAATGTCAATGGATCGTGCCTCATGTTGAATAACCACTTTTGAAACCCTCAAAACCATCAGAATTGTTTTGGGGAGTGTACCAAAAATGATTCAAAATGTCAATGGATCGTGCCTCATGTTGAATAACCACTTTTGAAACCCTTAAAGTGACCAAAATTGCCATTTATACAGAGTTTTGCTTACTCAAAAGCTTCCATTTTGACCAATTTCAGGCACCGAAATGACTTTAAACACACTTATTTTAGTTGAACAAGTCATAATTCACATCCAACAGTCATTTAGAGTCAAAAGATTAAAAGTTAAAATTTCATCCATTTTGACCATTTTGGGAAAGTTTGACAGGTCCGGAGTCATCGTTTTTCATCAGAAAATTGATTTTTTTGGAGTGTACCAAAAATTATTCAAAATGTCAATTGGATCGTGCCTCTTGTTGAATAACCACTTTTGAAACCATCACAGTGACCAAAATTACCATTTTTACAGAGATTTGCTTACTCAAAAGCTTCCATTTTTACCAATTTTAGGCGCCAAAATGACTTTAAACACACTTATTTTTGTTGAAAAAGTCATAATTTACATCCAACAATCATTTAGAGTCAAAAGATAAAAAAATTAAATTTCATCCATGGTAACCATTTTGGGAAAGTTCGACAGGTCCGGATTCATCGTTTTTCATCAGAAAATCTATTTTTTGGAGTGTTCCAAAAATGATTCAAAATTTCAATGGATCATGCCTCATGTTGAATAACCACATTTGGAACCCTCAAAGTGACCAAAATTGCCATTTATACAATGTTTTGCTTACTCAAAAGCTTCCATTTTTACCAATTTCAGGCACCGAACTGACTTTAAACACACTTATTTTAGTTGAAAAAGTCATATTTCACATCCAACAGTAATTTAGAATCAAAAGATTAAATGTTAAAATTTCATCCATATTGACCATTTTGGCAACGTTCGACAGGTCCGGAGTGATCGTTTTTCATCAGAAAATTGATTTGTAGAGTGTACCAAAAATGATTCAAAATGTCAATTGGATCGTGCCTCATGTTGAATAACCACTTTTGAAACACTCACAGTGACCAAAATTGCCATTTATAAAGATTTTTGCTTACTCAAAAGCTTCCATTTTGACCAATTTAAGGCACCGAAATGACTTTAAACACACTTATTTTGGTTGAAAAAGTCATATTTCACATCCAACAGTCATTTAGAGTCAAAAGATTAAATGTTAAAATTTCATCCATATTGACCATTTTGGGAAAGTTCAGACAAGTCATCGTTTTTCATCAGAAAATTAATTTTTTGGAGTGTACCAAAAATGATTCAAAATGTCAATTGGATCGTGCGTCATGTTGAATACCCACTTTTGAAACCCTCAAAGTGACCAGTGCGTCATGTTGAATAACCACTTTTGAAACCCTCAAAGTGACCACAATTGCCATTTTTACAGAGTTTTGCTTACTCAAAAGCTTCCATTTTGACCAATTTCAGGCACAAAAATGACTTTAAACACACTTATTTTAGTTGAAAAAGTCATAATTCACATCCACAGTCATTTAGAGTCAAAAGATTAAAAGTAAAAATTTCATCCATGTTGACCATTTTGGGAAAGTTCGATAGTTGCGGAGTCATCGTTTTTTCAGATAATTGATTTTTTCGAGTGTATCAAAAATGATTCAAAATGTCAATTGGATCGTGCCTCATGTTGAATAACCACTTTTGAAACCCTAACATTGACCAAAATTGCCATTTTTACAGAGCTTTGCTTACTTAAAAGCTTCCATTTTGACCAATTTCATGCACCGAAATTACTTTAAACAGACTTATTTTTGTTGTAAAAGTCATAATTTACATCCAACAGTCATTTAGAGTCAAAATATTAAAAAATTAAATTTCATCCATGGTATCCATTTTGAGAAAGTTCGACAGGTCCGGATTCATCGTTTTTCATCATAAAATTTATTTTTTGGAGTGTACCAAAAATGATTCAAAATGTCAATTGGATCGTGCCTCATGTTGAATAACCACTTTTGAAACCCTCACAGTGACCAAAATTACAATTTTTACAGAGCTTTGCTTACTCAAAAGCTTCCATTTTGACCAATTTAAGGCACCGAAATGACTTTAAACACACGTATTTTGGTTGAAAAAGTCATAATTTACATCCAACAGTCATTTAGAGTCAAAAGATTAAAAAATTAAATTTCATCCATGGTAACCATTTTGGGAAAGTTCGACAGGTCCGGAGTGATCGTTTTTCATCAGAAAATTGATTTGTGGAGTGTACCATAAATGATTCAAAATGTCAATTGGATCGTGCCTCATGTTGAATAACCACTTTTGAAACACTCACAGTGACCAAAATTGCCATGTTCACAGAGTTTTGCTTACTCAAAAGCTTCCATTTTGACCAAGTTTCAGGCACCGAAATGACTTTAAACACACTTATTTTAGTTGAAAAAGTTATATTTCACATCCAACAGTCATTTAGAGTCAAAAGATTAAAAGTTAAAATTTCATCCATGTTGACCATTTTGGGAAAGTTTGACAGGTCCGGAGTCATCGTTTTTTCAGATAATTGATTTTTTGGAGTGTACCAAAAATGATTCAAAATGTCAATTGGATCGTGCCTCATGTTGAATAACCGCTTTTGAAATCCTCACAGTGACCAAAATTGCCATTTTTAAAGAGCTTTGCTTACTCAAAAGCTTCCATTTCGACCAATTTCAGGCACCGAAATGACTTTAAACACACTTATTTTAGTTGAACAAGTCATAATACACATCCAACAGTCATTTAGAGTTAAAAGATTAAAAGTTAAAATTTCATCCATGTTGACCATTTTGGGAAAGTTCCACAGGTCCGGAGTCATCGTTTTTCATCCGAAAATTTAATTTTTTGGACTGTACCAAAAATGATTAAAAATGTCAATTGGATCGTGCCTCATGTTGAATAACCGCTTTTGAAATCCTCACAGTGACCAAAATTGCCATTTTTACAGAGCTTTGCTTACTCAAAAGCTTCCATTTTGACCAATTTCAGGCACTAAAATGACTTTAAACACTCTTATTTTTTTTTTAAAAAGTCATATTTACATCCAACAGTCATTTAGAGTCAAAAGATTAAAAGTTTAAATTTCATCCATTGTGACCATTTTGGGAAAGTTCGACAGGTCCGGAGTCATCGTTTTTTCAGATAATTGATTTTTTGGAGTGTACCAAAAATGATTCAAAATGTCAATTGGATCGTGCCTCATGTTGAATAACCGCTTTTGAAACCCTCACAATGACCAAAATTGCCATTTTTACAGAGTTTTGCTTACTCAAAAGCTTCCATTTTGACCAATTTCAGGCACCGAAATGACTTTAAACACACGTATTTTGGTTGAAAAAGTCATAATTTACATCCAACAGTCATTTAGAGTCAAAAGATTAAAAAACTTAAATTTCATCCATTGTAACCATTTTGGGAAAGTTCGACAGGTCCGGATTCATCGTTTTTCATCAGAAAATTGATTTTTTTGGAGTGTTCCAAAAATGATTCAAAATGTCAATTGGATCGTGCCTCATGTTGAATAACCACTTTTGAAACCCTCAAAGTGACCAAAATTGCCATTTATACAGAGTTTTGCTTACTCAAAACCTTCCATTTTGACCAATTTCAGGCACCGAAATGACTTTAAACACACTTATTTTTGTTGAAAAAGTCAAAATTCACATCCAACAGTCATTTAGAGTCAAAAGATTAAAAGTATAAATTTCATCCATGGTGACCATTTTGGGAAAGTTCGACAGGTCCAGAATCATCGTTTTTCATCAGAATTTTTTTTTGGAGTGTACCCAAAATGATTCAAAATGTCAATGGATTGTGCCTCATGTTGAATAACCACTTTTGAAACCCTCAAAACCATCAGAATTGTTTTGGGGAGTGTACCAAAAATGATTCAAAATGTCAATGGATCGTGCCTCATGTTGAATAACCACTTTTGAAACCCTTAAAGTGACCAAATTTGCCATTTATACAGAGTTTTGCTTACTCAAAAGCTTCCATTTTGACCAATTTCAGGCACCGAAATGACTTTAAACACACTTATTTTAGTTGAAAAAGTCATATTTCACATCCAGCAGTCATTTATAGTCAAAAGATTAAATGTTAAAATTTCATCCATATTGACCATTTTGGCAACGTTCGACAGGTCCGGAGTGATCGTTTTTCATCAGAAAATTGATTTGTGGAGTGTACCAAAAATGATTCAAAATGTCAATTGGATCGTGCCTCATGTTGAATAACCACTTTTGAAACCCTCACAGTGACCACAATTACCATTTTTACAGAGATTTGCTTACTCAAAAGCTTCCATTTTGACCAATTTTAGGCACCTAAATGACTTTAAACACACTTATTTTTGTTGAAAAAGTCATAATTTACATCCAACAGTCATTTAGAGTCAAAAGATTAAAAAATTAAATTTCATCCATGGTATCCATTTTAGGAAAGTTCGACAGGTCCGGATTCATCGTTTTTCATCATAAAATTTATTTTTTGGAGTGTACCAAAAATGATTCAAAATGTCAATTGGATCGTGCCTCATGTTGAATAACCACTTTTGAAACCCTCAAAGTGACCAAAATTGCCATTTATACAGAGTTTTGCTTACTCAAAGCTTCCATTTTGACCAATTTCAGGCACCAAAATGACTTTAAACACACTTATTTTAGTTGAAAAAGTCATATTTCACATCCAACAGTCATGTTATGTTATGTTATGTTATGTTATATATTTCTTGTAGCGCGCACTGCTAGTCAAGACTGTCCTGGCGCGAAAAAAGGGATTCAGTGTCGGAAAGTAACAAAGGGATAACATAACAGGAGAGAAGATGTGTATTTACATGAATTGCTTGAATAAGTGAGTCTTAAGGTGTTTTTTAAAATAAGTGAGGTTAGTCGTGTGTCTCAAATGGTCAGGGAGGCTATTCCATAGCTGTGCGGCTATGACCGTCATGGATTTTCCTCCCAGACGAGCTCTCTTAAATCTCGGGGTGACCAAATGTCTGAGAGAGGCCGATCTCAATTGTCGCGGGGGATGATAGAAGGCAAACCTGGCACTGAGGTATGGTGGGCAAGGACCATGTAAGGCCTTAAAGGCCAGTGTTAGGACCTTGAAGCGCACTCTGAGAGCAACTGGAAGCCAATGAAGATCCGCCAGTTGTCTTCGTACACTATGGCATTTGGGGATGTTGAATAGGAGCCTCACTGTCGCGTTCTGGACCACCTGCAATCTGTGGAGCAGGAAATCTGGAGCGCCCACGTAAAGTGCATTAGCGTAATCCAGACGCGACAGGATGAGTGCTCTAGCCACTGTTTCCTTCGCATCCTGGGGGAGAAGAGGGAAGAACTTCCGGAGGGTGATCAGGGTCCCATAACAGGTTCCCGCCAGTCTCGAGATCTGGTCTCGGAAGCACAGGTCAGCACCAAACCAAATCCCAAGGTTCTTAGCAACTCCACAGTTTCCAGGTGGGCAGGGCAGTCCAATGGGCCAGATGGAATCCCCAAATCCCACCGGGAATTGGCCATACAGGAGGATCTCCGACTTGTCCTCGTTACACTTGAGCTCCGCCTTGGCTAGCCAAGCGAATACTGAGGACAAGCAGGATTGGACTCTCAACGTGTCAAGGTTGTTCTTGTCCCACGTGAAGAGAAGCTGGGTGTCATCGGCATAGGCCATTATTTTGGCACCCAGACTCTCTGCAAGATATACCAGGGGGGTCAGATATACATTGAAGAGCAGGGGGCTTAGAGTCGACCCTTGGGGGACCCCAGTGTCCACCCCGCTAATCGATGACTGGTAGGGAGGGAGCCAGATTTGTTGAGAGCGGTCCGTGAGGAAGGATTTAACCCACGTGAGAGCGGCACCAGTGATGCCAATATCCTCTAGTCTAGAGATTAGCTGGGCATGTGGGACCGTATCGAACGCGGCAGAGAGGTCCAATAAAATTAGGGCCGCTCTGCCGCCTCCGTCCAAACAATCCCTAATAGCCTCGGTGACCTCCACCAGCGCG
This sequence comes from Lissotriton helveticus, assembly GCF_964261635.1. Taxonomy (NCBI): domain Eukaryota; kingdom Metazoa; phylum Chordata; class Amphibia; order Caudata; family Salamandridae; genus Lissotriton; species Lissotriton helveticus. The sequence continues at coordinate 342,940,284 of NC_136072.1, forward strand.
GTCTCAGTGCTGAAGGTGGAGCGAAAACCTGACTGGGCTGAGTGTAATGCCCCCGTAGATTCCACAAACCTCTCGAGCTGACGGAATGCCACTTTCTCACATACTTTAGCTATTGCTGGAAGCAGGGAGATGGGTCTGTAGTTAGATGTATCCAGGGGGTCTGCGGAGGTTTTTTTTAAAAGTGGAAGAAGTTTGGCTTGCTTCCACTGAGATGGTACATTACTTGTAGTAAGGGATTTGTTAACCAGATCAGTGACAATCGGTGCAATGACTTCCGCCACTCCGCTCAACACTCTGGCCGGACAGGGGTCCGCCGGAGAGCCTGATTTAAGCGCTTTTAGAATGGCCAGTACATCCTTCACCTCAACCTCTGCGAAAGCGCACATTACTTCTTTCGTTTTTGTGATGATGGTAGGAGTGGGGGGGAGGTGGGAGGTAATCTGTTCATAAGTAGCTTGGGCAGGTGGGAGTTGGGCGGGGCTACTAGTCTTAAGGCTGGCCTGAATTTTCTTTATTTTGTCAGAAAAATGAGTGGACAATTTTTCACACCATTCCACCGAAGGGGGGGCTACTTGGATTTCTGCCACCGGTGAAGTGAAGCTCTTGACAATGGCAAATATTTCTTTGCTATTATTTTTCGCCTTAAGGATCTTATCTGCATAGTAGTTTCCCTTGGCTATTTTAATAGCAGCGTGATAGTCTTTTTGCCCAGCTCGTAGTTTTGATTTAGCCAAGGGGCAGTACTCCCTTCTCCACAATCTTTCCAACATTTTACAGTTTATTTTTTGATTTTTAAGCTGTTCAGTATACCATGGGGATGCCGTAGTGGCTCGTGGGCGGATCTTTGCTTTGGTATGCGATATCTGACTTGCGGAGGAACGGATTCATGCCGAGAAATTCTCGACCGCTTCTTCGAGATTTCCCGAATTCTCTGGCAAACTATGGGATAGAACGGTTGCCAGGGCAGGAATACTGATCCTAGGGGGGAAGGGGGTCTGTTGTTTATCTGCTGTGGCGTGAGTCCTATCCATAGCCCAGGAAAAGTTTACCATGAAATGGTCCGACCATGTAACTGGGAGGGGAGTTTTGAAGATGACATCAAAATTGGAATATACCAAGTCGAGGCAGTGGCCTCCGCTGTGAGTGATATTCGGCTCTTGCATTTTTAACTGTGCTAGAGCACCTAGTTCCACAAGGTCACTGACCCCAGGGGCTGTGGGGACATCCATATGTATGTTCAGGTCCCCCAGGAGCAAGAACCTAGGGAATCTCAGTGCTCTCTGGACCACTAATTCCTCCAATGTTGGAATAAAGGAGCCCAAGGTGCCCGGTGGTCGGTAAACAAGGAGCCCGCCCAGGGTGAAATTAGGCGAGAGGGCAATTGAAAATTCCAATACTTCCCCATCCTTGATGGCCCCAGTGCTTTCCTTGGTTAGAGACCATTTGTCCCTATATATAACTGCCAGACCTCCACCCCTACCAGAGCTGCGATCAGCCCTCGAGATTTTAAAGCCCCTGGGAACGGCTAACTCAATAGTAGGGGCACAGTGAATGTGCAGCCAGGTCTCGGTCACAAACAAGAGGTCAAGCGAGTTGTCAAGTATCATCTCGCGGACCTCTTCTGTGTGTTTAACTAGGGACCGGGCGTTAATGAGAGCCGCGCGAATTAAGGTATCTCCCTCTTTCTCCCCCAGATTGGATGGGGAGGGGAGGACCGGTTTAAAATGAAACTGGCATCCCGGGCAGGACTTATGCTTATTGTCAGGGTGTTGGCACTCCCATACCTTGCCTGCAGCGCAGGTGATGTTGTTAAGGGATATGAGGGCCTCCCTACTATACCTTATGTAAGGAGTCGCCTGCTGGGGCATAAAACGAGAGGTCTCTCTGGCCCTGCGCGCTGCCGGGGCGCGGACGGGCGCAGACGGGCTTACCTTAGGCGCACCTTCGGCGCGCCATCGTCGCGCCCGCTGCGCCCGTCCGCTGCGCTCCCGGAGGCACATCTGCTTTTATGCCCAGCCTCCCCAAGAAGCGCTAGACCGCTAACTCCGGTCAGGCTTCGATGGAAACTAAGCCCAAGATGGCGCCTCGCCCTCCACACAAACAGCACTGTCATTTAGAGTCAAAAGATTAAATGTTAAAATTTCATCCATATTGACCATTTTGGCAACGTTCAACAGGTCCGGAGTGATCGTTTTTCATAAGAAAATTGATTTGTGGAGTGTACCAAAAATGATTCAAAATGTCAATTGGATCGTGCCTCATGTTGAATAACCACTTTTGAAACACTCAAAACCATCAGAATTGTTTTGGGGAGTGTACCAAAAATGATTCAAAATGTCATTGGATCGTGCCTCATGTTGAATAACCACTTTTGAAACCCTTAAAGTGACCAAATTTGCCATTTATACAGAGTTTTGCTTACTCAAAAGCTTCCATTTTGACCAATTTCAGGCACCGAAATGACTTTAAACACACTTATTTTAGTTGAAAAAGTCATATTTCACATCCAACAGTCATTTATAGTCAAAAGATTAAATGTTAAAATTTAATCCATATTGACCATTTTGGCAACGTTCGACAGGTCCGGAGTGATCGTTTTTCATCAGAAAATTGATTTGTGGAGTGTACCAAAAATGATTCAAAATGTCAATTGGATCGTGCCTCGTGTTGAATAACCACTTTTGAAACACTCACAGTGACCAAAATTGCCATTTTGACAGAGTTTTGCATACTCAAAAGCTTCCATTTTGACCAATTTCAGGCACCAAAATGACTTTAAACACACTTATTTTTGTTGAAAAAGTCATAATTCACATCCAACAGTCATTTAGAGTCAAAAGATTAAAAGTTAACATTTCATCCATGTTGACCATTTTGGGAAAGTTTAACAGGTCCGGAGTCATCGTTTTTTCAGATAATTGATTTTTTGGAGTGTACCAAAAATGATTCAAAATGTCAATTGGATCGTGCATCATGTTGAATAACCGCTTTTGAAACCCTCACAGTGACCAAAATTGCCATTTTTAAAGAGCTTTGCTTACTCAAAAGCTTCCATTTTGACCAATTTCAGGCACCAAAATGACTTTAAACACACTTATTTTAGTTGAACAAGTCATAATTCACATCCAACAGTCATTTAGAGTCAAAAGATTAAAAGTTAAAATGTCCTCCATGTTGACCATTTTGGGAAAGTTCGAAAGGTCCGGAGTCATCGTTTTTCATCAGAAAATTGATTTTTTGGAGTGTACCAAAAATGATTCAAAATGTCAATTGGATCGTGCCTCATGTTGAATAACCACTTTTGAAACCCTCACAGTGACCACAATTACCATTTTTACAGAGATTTGCTTACTCAAAAGCTTCCATTTTGACCAATTTTAGGCACCTAAATGACTTTAAACACACTTAGGGGCCGATTAGGATGGAGGATTTTCCGCCTCCTCCGGGCCGGCGGAAGCCACCTCCGGCCCGGAGGAGACGGAAAAATCCTCTGCGGAGTCACCAAAGACCCACCGCCAAATTAGGATGGCTGGTGGGTCTGGAATTCCGTCCGCCGCTTTTCCGCTGCGGTCGGCTTCCGACCGCGGCGGAAAAGCTATAACATGGCAGGCGGTGTCTATGAGACACCGTCCGCCATATTATGATGGTTGTGTAAAACTGCTTTTCCACGGCGGCTTTTCCGCCATGGAAAAGCATACGGACATTCACTTTGGGGGCCCGTTGCGGGCCCCCTGGGTGAATGGGGGGTGGGGGGGTGCACATGGGGGGTACCTATGGTACCCCCCTGCATTTGCGTGCACAAAGCAGCAGGCACCGTGCGGTGCCTGCCGCTTTGTGCATGTAAATGTAACACATGCTTTTTTAACATTGCGGCGGGTGCAGCTTGAAGCTGCACCCGCCGCAATGTTAAATATAGAGGATGTGACCGCCACCCTGGCAGTCACATCCTAATCAGCACGGAGGGAATGCCGCAGCCCCTGCGGACGTTCCCTCCTCCTCAAGGGTGGCGGACGGACGCAAGTCCGTCCGCCATCCTAATCGGCCCCTTAATTTTGTTGAAAAAGTCATAATTTACATCCAACAGTCATTTAGAGTCAAAAGATTAAAAAATTAAATTTCATCCATGGTATCCATTTTGGGAACGTTCGATAGGTCCGGATTCATCGTTTTTCATCATAAAATTTATTTTTTGGAGTGTACCAAAAATGATTCAAAATGTCAATTGGATCTTGCCTCATGTTGAATAACCACTTTTGAAACCCTCAAAGTGACCAAAATTGCCATTTATACAGAGTTTTGCTTACTCAAAGCTTCCATTTTGACCAATTTCAGGCACCAAAATGACTTTAAACACACTTATTTTAGTTGAAAAAGTCATATTTCACATCCAACAGTCATTTAGAGTCAAAAGATTAAATGTTAAAATTTCATCCATATTGACCATTTTGGCAACGTTCAACAGGTCCGGAGTGATCGTTTTTCATAAGAAAATTGATTTGTGGAGTGTACCAAAAATGATTCAAAATGTCAATTGGATCGTGCCTCATGTTGAATAACCACTTTTGAAACCCTCAAAGTGACCAAAATTGCCATTTATACAGAGTTTTGCTTACTCAAAAGCTTCCATTTTGACCAATTTCAGGCACCAAAATGACTTTAAACACACTTATTTTTGTTGAAAATGTCATAATTCACATCCAACAGTCATTTAGAGTCAAAAGATTAAAAGTTAACATTTCATCCATGTTGACCATTTTGGGAAAGTTCGACAGGTCCGGAATCATCGTTTTTCATCAGAAAATTGATTTTTTGGAGTGTACCAAAAATTATTAAAAATGTCAATTGGATCGTGCCTCATGTTGAATAACCACTTTTGAAACCCTCACAGTGACCAAAAGTACAATTTTTACAGAGCTTTGCTTACTCAAAAGCTTCCATTTTGACCAATTTAAGGCACCGAAATGACTTTAAACACACGTATTTTGGTTGAAAAAGTCATAATTTACATCCAACAGTCATTTAGAGTCAAAAGATTAAAAAACTTAAATTTCATCCATTGTAACCATTTTGGGAAAGTTCGACAGGTCCGGATTCATCGTTTTTCATCAGAAAATTGATTTTTTTGGAGTGTTCCAAAAATGATTCAAAATGTCAATTGGATCGTGCCTCATGTTGAATAACCACTTTTGAAACCCTCAAAGTGACCAAAATTGCCATTTATACAGAGTTTTGCTTACTCAAAAGCTTCCATTTTGACCAATTTTAGGCACCGAAATGACTTTAAACACACTTATTTCAGTTGAAAAAGTCATAATTTACATCCAACAGTCATTTAGAGTCAAAAGATTAAAAGTTTAAATTTCATCCATGGTGACCATTTTGGGAAAGTTCGACAGGTCCAGAATCATCGTTTTTCATCAGAATTTTTTTTTGGAGTGTACCCAAAATGATTCAAAATGTCAATGGATTGTGCCTCATGTTGAATAACCACTTTTGAAACCCTCAAAACCATCAGAATTGTTTTGGGGAGTGTACCAAAAATGATTCAAAATGTCAATGGATCGTGCCTCATGTTGAATAACCACTTTTGAAACCCTTAAAGTGACCAAATTTGCCATTTATACAGAGTTTTGCTTACTCAAAAGCTTCCATTTTGACCAATTTCAGGCACCGAAATGACTTTAAAAACACTTATTTTAGTTGAAAAAGTCATATTTCACATCCAGCAGTCATTTATAGTCAAAAGATTAAATGTTAAAATTTAATCCATATTGACCATTTTGGCAACGTTCGACAGGTCCGGAGTGATCGTTTTTCATCAGAAAATTGATTTGTGGAGTGTAACAAAAATGATTCAAAATGTCAATTGGATCGTGCCTCATGTTGAATAACCACTTTTGAAACCCTCACAGTGACCACAATTACCATTTTTACAGAGATTTGCTTATTCAAAAGCTTCCATTTTGACCAATTTTAGGCACCTAAATGACTTTAAACACACTTATTTTTGTTGAAAAAGTCATAATTTACATCCAACAGTCATTTAGAGTCAAAAGATTAAAAAATTAAATTTCATCCATGGTATCCATTTTAGGAAAGTTCGACAGGTCCGGATTCATCGTTTTTCATCATAAAATTTATTTTTTGGAGTGTACCAAAAATGATTCAAAATGTCAATTGGATCGTGCCTCATGTTGAATAACCACTTTTGAAACCCTCAAAGTGACCAAAATTGCCATTTATACAGAGTTTTGCTTACTCAAAGCTTCCATTTTGACCAATTTCAGGCACCAAAATGACTTTAAACACACTTATTTTAGTTGAAAAAGTCATATTTCACATCCAACAGTCATTTAGAGTCAAAAGATTAAATGTTAAAATTTCATCCATTTTGACCATTTTGGCAACGTTCAACAGGTCCGGAGTGATCGTTTTTCATAAGAAAATTGATTTGTGGAGTGTACCAAAAATGATTCAAAATGTCAATTGGATCGTGCCTCATGTTGAATAACCACTTTTGAAACACTCAAAACCATCAGAATTGTTTTGGGGAGTGTACCAAAAATGATTCAAAATGTCATTGGATCGTGCCTCATGTTGAATAACCACTTTTGAAACCCTTAAAGTGACCAAATTTGCCATTTATACAGAGTTTTGCTTACTCAAAAGCTTCCATTTTGACCAATTTCAGGCACCGAAATGACTTTAAACACACTTATTTTAGTTGAAAAAGTCATATTTCACATCCAACAGTCATTTATAGTCAAAAGATTAAATGTTAAAATTTAATCCATATTGACCATTTTGGCAACGTTCGACAGGTCCGGAGTGATCGTTTTTCATCAGAAAATTGATTTGTGGAGTGTACCAAAAATTATTCAAAATGTCAATTGGATCGTGCCTCGTGTTGAATAACCACTTTTGAAACACTCACAGTGACCAAAATTGCCATTTTGACAGAGTTTTGCATACTCAAAAGCTTCCATTTTGACCAATTTCAGGCACCAAAATGACTTTAAACACACTTATTTTTGTTGAAAAAGTCATAATTCACATCCAACAGTCATTTAGAGTCAAAAGATTAAAAGTTAACATTTCATCCATGTTGACCATTTTGGGAAAGTTTAACAGGTCCGGAGTCATCGTTTTTTCAGATAATTGATTTTTTGGAGTGTACCAAAAATGATTCAAAATGTCAATTGGATCGTGCATCATGTTGAATAACCGCTTTTGAAACCCTCACAGTGACCAAAATTGCCATTTTTAAAGAGCTTTGCTTACTCAAAAGCTTCCATTTTGACCAATTTCAGGCACCAAAATGACTTTAAACACACTTATTTTAGTTGAACAAGTCATAATTCACATCCAACAGTCATTTAGAGTCAAAAGATTAAAAGTTAAAATGTCCTCCATGTTGACCATTTTGGGAAAGTTCGAAAGGTCCGGAGTCATCGTTTTTCATCAGAAAATTGATTTTTTGGAGTGTACCAAAAATGATTCAAAATGTCAATTGGATCGTGCCTCATGTTGAATAACCACTTTTGAAACCCTCACAGTGACCACAATTACCATTTTTACAGAGATTTGCTTACTCAAAAGCTTCCATTTTGACCAATTTTAGGCACCTAAATGACTTTAAACACACTTAGGGGCCGATTAGGATGGAGGATTTTCCGCCTCCTCCGGGCCGGCGGAAGCCACCTCCGGCCCGGAGGAGACGGAAAAATCCTCTGCGGAGTCACCAAAGACCCACCGCCAAATTAGGATGGCTGGTGGGTCTGGAATTCCGTCCGCCGCTTTTCCGCTGCGGTCGGCTTCCGACCGCGGCGGAAAAGCTATAACATGGCAGGCGGTGTCTATGAGACACCGTCCGCCATATTATGATGGTTGTGTAAAACTGCTTTTCCACAGCGGCTTTTCCGCCATGGAAAAGCATACGGACATTCACTTTGGGGGCCCGTTGCGGGCCCCCTGGGTGAATGGGGGGTGGGGGGTGCACATGGGGGGTACCTATGGTACCCCCCTGCATTTGCGTGCACAAAGCAGCAGGCACCGTGCGGTGCCTGCCGCTTTGTGCATGTAAATGTAACACATGCTTTTTTAACATTGCGGCGGGTGCAGCGTGAAGCTGCACCCGCCGCAATGTTAAATATAGAGGATGTGACCGCCACCCTGGCAGTCACATCCTAATCAGCACGGAGGGAACGCCGCAGCCCCTGCGGACGTTCCCTCCTCCTCAAGGGTGGCGGACGGACGCAAGTCCGTCCGCCATCCTAATCGGCCCCTTAATTTTGTTGAAAAAGTCATAATTTACATCCAACAGTCATTTAGAGTCAAAAGATTAAAAAATTAAATTTCATCCATGGTATCCATTTTGGGAAAGTTCGACAGGTCCGGATTCATCGTTTTTCATCATAAAATTTATTTTTTGGAGTGTACCAAAAATGATTCAAAATGTCAATTGGATCTTGCCTCATGTTGAATAACCACTTTTGAAACCCTCAAAGTGACCAAAATTGCCATTTATACAGAGTTTTGCTTACTCAAAGCTTCCATTTTGACCAATTTCAGGCACCAAAATGACTTTAAACACACTTATTTTAGTTGAAAAAGTCATATTTCACATCCAACAGTCATTTAGAGTCAAAAGATTAAATGTTAAAATTTCATCCATATTGACCATTTTGGCAACGTTCAACAGGTCCGGAGTGATCGTTTTTCATAAGAAAATTGATTTGTGGAGTGTACCAAAAATGATTCAAAATGTCAATTGGATCGTGCCTCATGTTGAATAACCACTTTTGAAACACTCACAGTGACCAAAATTGCCATTTTCACAGAGTTTTGCTTACTCAACAGCTTCCATTTTGACCAATTTCAGGCACCAAAATGACTTTAAACACACTTATTTTTGTTGAAAATGTCATAATTCACATCCAACAGTCATTTAGAGTCAAAAGATTAAAAGTTAACATTTCATCCATGTTGACCATTTTGGGAAAGTTCGACAGGTCCGGAATCATCGTTTTTCATCAGAAAATTGATTTTTTGGAGTGTACCAAAAATTATTAAAAATGTCAATTGGATCGTGCCTCATGTTGAATAACCACTTTTGAAACCCTCACAGTGACCAAAATTACAATTTTTACAGAGCTTTGCTTACTCAAAAGCTTCCATTTTGACCAATTTAAGGCACCGAAATGACTTTAAACACACGTATTTTGGTTGAAAAAGTCATAATTCACATCCAACAGTCATTTAGAGTAAAAAGATTAAAAGTTAACATTTCATCCATGTTGACCATTTTGGGAAAGATTAACAGGTCCGGAGTCATCGTTTTTCATCATAAAATTTATTTTTTGGAGTGTACCAAAAATGATTCAAAATGTCAATTGGATCTTGCCTCATGTTGAATAACCACTTTTGAAACCCTCAAAGTGACCAAAATTGCCATTTATACAGAGTTTTGCTTACTCAAAGCTTCCATTTTGACCAATTTCAGGCACCAAAATGACTTTAAACACACTTATTTTAGTTGAAAAAGTCATATTTCACATCCAACAGTCATTTATAGTCAAAAGATTAAATGTTAAAATTTAATCCATATTGACCATTTTGACAACGTTCGACAGGTCCGGAGTGATCGTTTTTCATCAGAAAATTGATTTGTGGAGTGTACCAAAAATGATTCAAAATGTCAATTGGATCGTACCTCGTGTTGAATAACCACTTTTGAAACACTCACAGTGACCAAAATTGCCATTTTCACAGAGTTTTGCTTACTCAAAAGCTTCCATTTTGACCAATTTCAGGCACCAAAATGACTTTAAACACACTTATTTTTGTTGAAAAAGTCATAATTCACATCCAACAGTCATTTAGAGTCAAAAGATTAAAAGTTAACATTTCATCCATGTTGACCATTTTGGGAAAGTTTAACAGGTCCGGAGTCATCGTTTTTTCAGATAATTGATTTTTTGGAGTGTACCAAAAATGATTCAAAATGTCAATTGGATCGTGCATCATGTTGAATAACCGCTTTTGAAACCCTCACAGTGACCAAAATAGCCATTTTTAAAGAGCTTTGCTTACTCAAAAGCTTCCATTTTGACCAATTTCAGGCACCAAAATGACTTTAAACACACTTATTTTAGTTGAACAAGTCATAATTCACATCCAACAGTCATTTAGAGTCAAAAGATTCAAAGTTAAAATGTCATCCATGTTGACCATTTTGGGAAAGTTCGAAAGGTCCGGAGTCATCGTTTTTCATCAGAAAATTGATTTTTTGGAGTGTACCAAAAATGATTCAAAATGTCAATTGGATCGTGCCTCATGTTGAATAACCACTTTTGAAACCCTCACAGTGACCAAAATTGCCATTTTTAAAGAGCTTTGCTTACTCAAAAGCTTCCATTTTGACCAATTTCAAGCACCAAAATGACTTTAAACACACTTATTTTAGTTGAACAAGTCATAATTCACATCCAACAGTCATTTAGAGTCAAAAGATTAAAAGTTAAAATGTCATCCATGTTGACCATTTTGGGAAAGTTCGAAAGGTCCGGAGTCATCGTTTTTCATCAGATAATTGATTTTTTTGGAGTGTACCAAAAATGATTCAAAATGTCAATTGGATCGTGCATCATGTTGAATAACCGCTTTTGAAACCTTTACAGTGACCAAAATTGCCATTTTTACAGAGCTTTGCTTACTCAAAAGCTTCCATTTTGACCAATTTCAGGCACCAAAATGACTTTAAACACACTTATTTTAGTTGAACTAGTCATAATTCACATCCAACAGTCATTTAGAGTCAAAAGATTAAAAGTTAACATTTCATCCATGTTGACCATTTTGGGAAAGTTTAACAGGTCCGGAGTCATTGTTTTTTCAGATAATTGATTTTTTGGAGTGTACCAAAAATGATTCAAAATGTCAATTGGATCGTGCCTCATGTTGAATAACCACTTTTGAAACCCTCACAGTGACCAAAATTGCCATTTTTAAAGAGCTTTGCTTACTCAAAAGCTTCCATTTTGACCAATTTCAGGCACCAAAATGACTTTAAACACACTTATTTTAGTTGAACAAGTCATAATTCACATCCAACAGTCATTTAGAGTCAAAAGATTAAAAGTTAAAATGTCATCCATATTGACCATTTTGGGAAAGTTCGAAAGGTCCGGAGTCATCGTTTTTCATCAGATAATTGATTTTTTTGGAGTGTACCAAAAATGATTCAAAATGTCAATTGGATCGTGCATCATGTTGAATAACCGCTTTTGAAACCTTTACAGTGACCAAAATTGCCATTTTTACAGAGCTTTGCTTACTCAAAAGCTTCCATTTTGACCAATTTCAGGCACCAAAATGACTTTAAACACACTTATTTTAGTTGAACTAGTCATAATTCACATCCAACAGTCATTTAGAGTCAAAAGATTAAAAGTTAAAATTTCATCCATGTTGACCATTTTGGGAAAGTTCGACCGGTCCGGAATCATCGTTTTTCATCAGAAAATTGATTTTTTGGAGTGTACCAAAAATTATTAAAAATGTCAATTGGATCGTGCCTCATGTTGAATAACCACTTTTGAAACCCTCACAGTGACCAAAATTACAATTTTTACAGAGCTTTGCTTACTCAAAAGCTTCCATTTTGACCAATTTAAGGCACCGAAATGACTTTAAACACACGTATTTTGGTTGAAAAAGTCATAATTTACATCCAACAGTCATTTAGAGTCAAAAGATTAAAAAACTTAAATTTCATCCATGGTAACCATTTTGGGAAAGTTCGACAGGTCCGGATTCATCGTTTTTCATCAGAAAATTGATTTTTTTGGAGTGTTCCAAAAATGATTCAAAATGTCAATTGGATCGTGTCTCATGTTGAATAACCACTTTTGAAACCCTCAAAGTGACCAAAATTGCCATTTATACAGAGTTTTGCTTACTCAAAACCTTCCATTTTGACCAATTTCAGGCACCGAAATGACTTTAAACACACTTATTTTTGTTGAAAAAGTCAAAATTCACATCCAACAGTCATTTAGAGTCAAAAGATTAAAAGTTTAAATTTCATCCATGGTGACCATTTTGGGAAAGTTCGACAGGTCCAGAATCATCGTTTTTCATCAGAATTTTTTTTTGGAGTGTACCCAAAATGATTCAAAATGTCAATGGATCGTGCCTCATGTTGAATAACCACTTTTGAAACCCTTAAAGTGACCAAATTTGCCATTTATACAGAGTTTTGCTTACTCAAAAGCTTCCATTTTGACCAATTTCAGGCACCGAAATGACTTTAAACACACTTATTTTAGTTGAAAAAGTCATATTTCACATCCAACAGTCATTTATAGTCAAAAGATTAAATGTTAAAATTTAATCCATATTGACCATTTTGACAACGTTCGACAGGTCCGGAGTGATCGTTTTTCATCAGAAAATTGATTTGTGGAGTGTACCAAAAATGATTCAAAATGTCAATTGGATCGTACCTCGTGTTGAATAACCACTTTTGAAACACTCACAGTGACCAAAATTGCCATTTTCACAGAGTTTTGCTTACTCAAAAGCTTCCATTTTGACCAATTTCAGGCACCAAAATGACTTTAAACACACTTATTTTTGTTGAAAAAGTCATAATTCACATCCAACAGTCATTTAGAGTCAAAAGATTAAAAGTTAACATTTCATCCATGTTGACCATTTTGGGAAAGTTTAACAGGTCCGGAGTCATCGTTTTTTCAGATAATTGATTTTTTGGAGTTTACCAAAAATGATTCAAAATGTCAATTGGATCGTGCATCATGTTGAATAACCGCTTTTGAAACCCTCACAGTGACCAAAATAGCCATTTTTAAAGAGCTTTGCTTACTCAAAAGCTTCCATTTTGACCAATTTCAGGCACCAAAATGACTTTAAACACACTTATTTTAGTTGAACAAGTCATAATTCACATCCAACAGTCATTTAGAGTCAAAAGATTCAAAGTTAAAATGTCATCCATGTTGACCATTTTGGGAAAGTTCGAAAGGTCCGGAGTCATCGTTTTTCATCAGAAAATTGATTTTTTGGAGTGTACCAAAAATGATTCAAAATGTCAATTGGATCGTGCCTCATGTTGAATAACCACTTTTGAAACCCTCACAGTGACCAAAATTGCCATTTTTAAAGAGCTTTGCTTACTCAAAAGCTTCCATTTTGACCAATTTCAAGCACCAAAATGACTTTAAACACACTTATTTTAGTTGAACAAGTCATAATTCACATCCAACAGTCATTTAGAGTCAAAAGATTAAAAGTTAAAATGTCATCCATGTTGACCATTTTGGGAAAGTTCGAAAGGTCCGGAGTCATCGTTTTTCATCAGATAATTGATTTTTTTGGAGTGTACCAAAAATGATTCAAAATGTCAATTGGATCGTGCATCATGTTGAATAACCGCTTTTGAAACCTTTACAGTGACCAAAATTGCCATTTTTACAGAGCTTTGCTTACTCAAAAGCTTCCATTTTGACCAATTTCAGGCACCAAAATGACTTTAAACACACTTATTTTAGTTGAACTAGTCATAATTCACATCCAACAGTCATTTAGAGTCAAAAGATTAAAAGTTAAAATTTCATCCATGTTGACCATTTTGGGAAAGTTCGACCGGTCCGGAATCATCGTTTTTCATCAGAAAATTGATTTTTTGGAGTGTACCAAAAATTATTAAAAATGTCAATTGGATCGTGCCTCATGTTGAATAACCACTTTTGAAACCCTCACAGTGACCAAAATTACAATTTTTACAGAGCTTTGCTTACTCAAAAGCTTCCATTTTGACCAATTTAAGGCACCGAAATGACTTTAAACACACGTATTTTGGTTGAAAAAGTCATAATTTACATCCAACAGTCATTTAGAGTCAAAAGATTAAAAAACTTAAATTTCATCCATGGTAACCATTTTGGGAAAGTTCGACAGGTCCGGATTCATCGTTTTTCATCAGAAAATTGATTTTTTTGGAGTGTTCCAAAAATGATTCAAAATGTCAATTGGATCGTGTCTCATGTTGAATAACCACTTTTGAAACCCTCAAAGTGACCAAAATTGCCATTTATACAGAGTTTTGCTTACTCAAAACCTTCCATTTTGACCAATTTCAGGCACCGAAATGACTTTAAACACACTTATTTTTGTTGAAAAAGTCAAAATTCACATCCAACAGTCATTTAGAGTCAAAAGATTAAAAGTTTAAATTTCATCCATGGTGACCATTTTGGGAAAGTTCGACAGGTCCAGAATCATCGTTTTTCATCAGAATTTTTTTTTGGAGTGTACCCAAAATGATTCAAAATGTCAATGGATCGTGCCTCATGTTGAATAACCACTTTTGAAACCCTTAAAGTGACCAAATTTGCCATTTATACAGAGTTTTGCTTACTCAAAAGCTTCCATTTTGACCAATTTCAGGCACCGAAATGACTTTAAACACACTTATTTTAGTTGAAAAAGTCATATTTCACATCCAACAGTCATTTATAGTCAAAAGATTAAATGTTAAAATTTAATCCATATTGACCATTTTGACAACGTTCGACAGGTCCGGAGTGATCGTTTTTCATCAGAAAATTGATTTGTGGAGTGTACCAAAAATGATTCAAAATGTCAATTGGATCGTGCCTCGTGTTGAATAACCACTTATGAAACACTCACAGTGACCAAAATTGCCATTTTCACAGAGTTTTGCTTACTCAAAAGCTTCCATTTTGACCAATTTCAGGCACCAAAATGACTTTAAACACACTTATTTTTGTTGAAAAAGTCATAATTCACATCCAACAGTCATTTAGAGTCAAAAGATTAAAAGTTAACATTTCATCCATGTTGACCATTTTGGGAAAGTTTAACAGGTCCGGATTCATCGTTTTTTCAGATAATTGATTTTTTGGAGTGTACCAAAAATGATTCAAAATGTCAATTGGATCGTGCATCATGTTGAATAACCGCTTTTGAAACCCTCACAGTGACCAAAATTGCCATTTTTAAAGAGCTTTGCTTACTCAAAAGCTTCCATTTTGACCAATTTCAGGCACCAAAATGACTTTAAACACACTTATTTTAGTTGAACAAGTCATAATTCACATCCAACAGTCATTTAGAGTCAAAAGATTAAAAGTTAAAATGTCATCCATGTTGACCATTTTGGGAAAGTTCGAAAGGTCCGGAGTCATCGTTTTTCATCAGAAAATTGATTTTTTGGAGTGTACCACAAATGATTCAAAATGTCAATTGGATCGTGCCTCATGTTGAATAACCACTTTTGAAACCCTCACAGTGAACACAATTACCATTTTTACAGAGATTTGCTTACTCAAAAGCTTCCATTTTGACCAAGTTTAGGCACCTAAATGACTTTAAACACACTTATTTTTGTTGAAAAAGTCATAATTTACATCCAACAGTCATTTAGAGTCAAAAGATTAAAAAATTAAATTTCATCCATGGTATCCATTTTGGGAAAGTTCGACAGGTCCGGATTCATCGTTTTTCATCGTAAAATTTATTTTTTGGAGTGTACCAAAAATGATTCAAAATGTCAATTGGATCGTGCCTCATGTTGAATAACCACTTTTGAAACCCTCAAAGTGACCAAAATTGCCATTTATACAGAGTTTTGCTTACTCAAAGCTTCCATTTTGACCAATTTCAGGCACCAAAATGACTTTAAACACACTTATTTTAGTTGAAAAAGTCATATTTCACATCCAACAGTCATTTAGAGTCAAAAGATTAAAAGTTAACATTTCATCCATGTTGACCATTTTGGGAAAGTTAACAGGTCCGGAGTCATCGTTTTTTCAGATAATTGATTTTTTGGAGTGTACCAAAAATGATTCAAAATGTCAATTGGATCGTGCATCATGTTGAATAACCGCTTTTGAAACCTTTACAGTGACCAAAATTGCCATTTTTACAGAGCTTTGCTTACTCAAAAGCTTCCATTTTGACCAATTTCAGGCACCGAAATGACTTTAAACACACTTATTTTTGTTGAAAAAGTCAAAATTCACATCCAACAGTCATTTAGAGTCAAAAGATTAAAAGTTAAGATTTCATCCATGTTGACCATTTTGGGAAAGTTCGACAGGTCCGGAATCATCGTTTTTCATCAGAAAATTGATTTTTTGGAGTGTACCAAAAATTATTAAAAATGTCAATTGGATCGTGCCTCATGTTGAATAACCACTTTTGAAACCCTCACAGTGACCAAAATTACAATTTTTACAGAGCTTTGCTTACTCAAAAGCTTCCATTTTGACCAATTTAAGGCACCGAAATGACTTTAAACACACGTATTTTGGTTGAAAAAGTCATAATTCACATCCAACAGTCATTTAGAGTAAAAAGATTAAAAGTTAACATTTCATCCATGTTGACCATTTTGGGAAAGTTTAACAGGTCCGGAGTCATCGTTTTTTCAGATAATTGATTTTTTGGAGTGTACCAAAAATGATTCAAAATGTCAATTGGATCGTTGGATTGAATAACCGCTTTTGAAACCCTCACAGTGACCACAATTGCCATTTTTACAGAGCTTTGCTTACTCAAAAGCTTCCATTTTGACCAATTTCAGGCACCAAAATGACTTTAAACACACTTATTTTAGTTGAACAAGTCATAATTCACATCCAACAGTCATTTAGAGTCAAAAGATTAAAAGTTAAAATTTCATCCATGTTGACCATTTTGGGAAAGTTCGACAGGTCGGGAGTCATCGTTTTTCATCAGAAAATTGATTTTTTGGAGTGTACCAAAAATGATTCAAAATGTCAATGGATCGTGCCTCATGTTGAATAACCACTTTTGAAACCCTCAAAGTGACCAAAATTGCCATTTATACAGAGTTTTGCTTACTCAAAAGCTTCCATTTTGACCAATTTCAGGCACCAAAATGACTTTAAACACACTTATTTTAGTTGAACAAGTCATAATTCACATCCAACAGTCATTTAGAGTCAAAAGATTAAAAGTTAAAATTTCATCCATGTTGACCATTTTGGGAAAGTTCGACAGGTCGGGAGTCATCGTTTTTCATCAGAAAATTGATTTTTTGGAGTGTACCAAAAATGATACAAAATGTCAATGGATCGTGCCTCATGTTGAATAACCACTTTTGAAACCCTCAAAGTGACCAAAATTGCCATTTATACAGAGTTTTGCTTACTCAAAAGCTTCCATTTTGACCAATTTCAGGCACCGAAATGACTTTAAACACACGTATTTTGGTTGAAAAAGTCATAATTTACATCCAACAGTCATTTAGAGTCAAAAGATTAAAAAACTTAAATTTCATCCATTGTAACCATTTTGGGAAAGTTCGAGAGGTCCGGATTCATCGTTTTTCATCAGAAAATTGATTTTTTTGGAGTGTTCCAAAAATGATTCAAAATGTCAATTGGATCGTGCCTCATGTTGAATAACCACTTTTGAAACCCTCAAAGTGACCAAAATTGCCATTTATACAGAGTTTTGCTTACTCAAAACCTTCCATTTTGACCAATTTCAGGCACCGAAATGACTTTAAACACACTTATTTTTGTTGAAAAAGTCAAAATTCACATCCAACAGTCATTTAGAGTCAAAAGATTAAAAGTTTAAATTTCATCCATGGTGACCATTTTGGGAAAGTTCGACAGGTCCAGAATCATCGTTTTTCATCAGAATTTTTTTTTGGAGTGTACCCAAAATGATTCAAAATGTCAATGGATCGTGCCTCATGTTGAATAACCACTTTTGAAACCCTTAAAGTGACCAAATTTGCCATTTATACAGAGTTTTGCTTACTCAAAAGCTTCCATTTTGACCAATTTCAGGCACCGAAATGACTTTAAACACACTTATTTTAGTTGAAAAAGTCATATTTCACATCCAACAGTCATTTATAGTCAAAAGATTAAATGTTAAAATTTAATCCATATTGACCATTTTGACAACGTTCGACAGGTCCGGAGTGATCGTTTTTCATCAGAAAATTGATTTGTGGAGTGTACCAAAAATGATTCAAAATGTCAATTGGATCGTGCCTCGTGTTGAATAACCACTTTTGAAACACTCACAGTGACCAAAATTGCCATTTTCACAGAGTTTTGCTTACTCAAAAGCTTCCATTTTGACCAATTTCAGGCACCAAAATGACTTTAAACACACTTATTTTTGTTGAAAAAGTCATAATTCACATCCAACAGTCATTTAGAGTCAAAAGATTAAAAGTTAACATTTCATCCATGTTGACCATTTTGGGAAAGTTTAACAGGTCCGGAGTCATCGTTTTTTCAGATAATTGATTTTTTGGAGTGTACCAAAAATGATTCAAAATGTCAATTGGATCGTGCATCATGTTGAATAACCGCTTTTGAAACCCTCACAGTGACTAAAATAGCCATTTTTAAAGAGCTTTGCTTACTCAAAAGCTTCCATTTTGACCAATTTCAGGCACCAAAATGACTTTAAACACACTTATTTTAGTTGAACAAGTCATAATTCACATCCAACAGTCATTTAGAGTCAAAAGATTCAAAGTTAAAATGTCATCCATGTTGACCATTTTGGGAAAGTTCGAAAGGTCCGGAGTCATCGTTTTTCATCAGAAAATTGATTTTTTGGAGTGTACCAAAAATGATTCAAAATGTCAATTGGATCGTGCCTTATGTTGAATAACCACTTTTGAAACCCTCACAGTGACCACAATTACCATTTTTACAGAGATTTGCTTACTCAAAACCTTCCATTTTGACCAATTTTAGGCACCTAAATGACTTTAAACACACTTAGGGGCCGATTAGGATGGAGGATTTTCCGCCTCCTCCGGGCCGGCGGAAGCCACCTCCGGCCCGGAGGAGACGGAAAAATCCTCTGCGGAGTCACCAAAGACCCACCGCCAAATTAGGATGGCTGGTGGGTCTGGAATTCCGTCCGCCGCTTTTCCGCTGCGGTCGGCTTCCGACCGCGGCGGAAAAGCTATAACATGGCAGGCGGTGTCTATGAGACACCGTCCGCCATATTATGATGGTTGTGTAAAACTGCTTTTCCACGGCGGCTTTTCCGCCATGGAAAAGCATACGGACATTCACTTTGGGGGCCCGTTGCGGGCCCCCTGGGTGAATGGGGGGTGGGGGGTGCACATGGGGGGTACCTATGGTACCCCCCTGCATTTGCGTGCACAAAGCAGCAGGCACCGTGCGGTGCCTGCCGCTTTGTGCATGTAAATGTAACACATGCTTTTTTAACATTGCGGCGGGTGCAGCTTGAAGCTGCACCTGCCGCAATGTTAAATATAGAGGATGTGACCGCCACCCTGGCAGTCACATCCTAATCAGCACGGAGGGAACGCCGCAGCCCCTGCGGACGTTCCCTCCTCCTCAAGGGTGGCGGACGTCCGCCATCCTAATCGGCCCCTTAATTTTGTTGAAAAAGTCATAATTTACATCCAACAGTCATTTAGAGTCAAAAGATTAAAAAATTAAATTTCATCCATGGTATCCATTTTGGGAACGTTCGACAGGTCCGGATTCATCGTTTTTCATCATAAAATTTATTTTTTGGAGTGTACCAAAAATGATTCAAAATGTCAATTGGATCTTGCCTCATGTTGAATAACCACTTTTGAAACCCTCAAAGTGACCAAAATTGCCATTTATACAGAGTTTTGCTTACTCAAAGCTTCCATTTTGACCAATTTCAGGCACCAAAATGACTTTAAACACACTTATTTTAGTTGAAAAAGTCATATTTCACATCCAACAGTCATTTATAGTCAAAAGATTAAATGTTAAAATTTAATCCATATTGACCATTTTGACAACGTTCGACAGGTCCGGAGTGATCGTTTTTCATCAGAAAATTGATTTGTGGAGTGTACCAAAAATGATTCAAAATGTCAATTGGATCGTGCCTCGTGTTGAATAACCACTTTTGAAACACTCACAGTGACCAAAATTGGCATTTTCACAGAGTTTTGCTTACTCAAAAGCTTCCATTTTGACCAATTTCAGGCACCAAAATGACTTTAAACACACCTATTTTTGTTGAAAAAGTCATAATTCACATCCAACAGTCATTTAGAGTCAAAAGATTAAAAGTTAACATTTCATCCATGTTGACCATTTTGGGAAAGTTTAACAGGTCCGGAGTCATCGTTTTTTCAGATAATTGATTTTTTGGAGTGTACCAAAAATGATTCAAAATGTCAATTGGATCGTGCATCATGTTGAATAACCGCTTTTGAAACCCTCACAGTGACCAAAATAGCCATTTTTAAAGTGCTTTGCTTACTCAAAAGCTTCCATTTTGACCAATTTCAGGCACCAAAATGACTTTAAACACACTTATTTTAGTTGAACAAGTCATAATTCACATCCAACAGTCATTTAGAGTCAAAAGATTCAAAGTTAAAATGTCATCCATGTTGACCATTTTGGGAAAGTTCGAAAGGTCCGGAGTCATCGTTTTTCATCAGAAAATTGATTTTTTGGAGTGTACCAAAAATGATTCAAAATGTCAATTGGATCGTGCCTCATGTTGAATAACCACTTTTGAAACCCTCACAGTGACCAAAATTGCCATTTTTAAAGAGCTTTGCTTACTCAAAAGCTTCCATTTTGACCAATTTCAAGCACCAAAATGACTTTAAACACACTTATTTTAGTTGAACAAGTCATAATTCACATCCAACAGTCATTTAGAGTCAAAAGATTAAAAGTTAAAATGTCATCCATGTTGACCATTTTGGGAAAGTTCGAAAGGTCCGGAGTCATCGTTTTTCATCAGATAATTGATTTTTTTGGAGTGTACCAAAAATGATTCAAAATGTCAATTGGATCGTGCCTCATGTTGAATAACCACTTTTGAAACCCTCACAGTGACCAAAATTGCCATTTTTAAAGAGCTTTGCTTACTCAAAAGCTTCCATTTTGACCAATTTCAAGCACCAAAATGACTTTAAACACACTTATTTTAGTTGAACAAGTCATAATTCACATCCAACAGTCATTTAGAGTCAAAAGATTAAAAGTTAAAATGTCATCCATGTTGACCATTTTGGGAAAGTTCGAAAGGTCCGGAGTCATCGTTTTTCATCAGATAATTGATTTTTTTGGAGTGTACCAAAAATGATTCAAAATGTCAATTGGATCGTGCATCATGTTGAATAACCGCTTTTGAAACCTTTACAGTGACCAAAATTGCCATTTTTACAGAGCTTTGCTTACTCAAAAGCTTCCATTTTGACCAATTTCAGGCACCAAAATGACTTTAAACACACTTATTTTAGTTGAACTAGTCATAATTCACATCCAACAGTCATTTAGAGTCAAAAGATTAAAAGTTAACATTTCATCCATGTTGACCATTTTGGGAAAGTTTAACAGGTCCGGAGTCATTGTTTTTTCAGATAATTGATTTTTTGGAGTGTACCAAAAATGATTCAAAATGTCAATTGGATCGTGCATCATGTTGAATAACCGCTTTTGAAACCCTCACAGTGACCAAAATAGCCATTTTTAAAGAGCTTTGCTTACTCAAAAGCTTCCATTTTGACCAATTTCAGGCACCAAAATGACTTTAAACACACTTATTTTAGTTGAACAAGTCATAATTCACATCCAACAGTCATTTAGAGTCAAAAGATTAAAAGTTAAAATGTCATCCATGTTGACCATTTTGGGAAAGTTCGAAAGGTCCGGAGTCATCGTTTTTCATCAGAAAATTGATTTTTTGGAGTGTACCAAAAATGATTCAAAATGTCAATTGGATCGTGCCTCATGTTGAATAACCACTTTTGAAACCCTCACAGTGACCAAAATTGCCATTTTTAAAGAGCTTTGCTTACTCAAAAGCTTCCATTTTGACCAATTTCAGGCACCAAAATGACTTTAAACACACTTATTTTAGTTGAACAAGTCATAATTCACATCCAACAGTCATTTAGAGTCAAAAGATTAAAAGTTAAAATGTCATCCATATTGACCATTTTGGGAAAGTTCGAAAGGTCCGGAGTCATCGTTTTTCATCAGATAATTGATTTTTTTGGAGTGTACCAAAAATGATTCAAAATGTCAATTGGATCGTGCATCATGTTGAATAACCGCTTTTGAAACCTTTACAGTGACCAAAATTGCCATTTTTACAGAGCTTTGCTTACTCAAAAGCTTCCATTTTGACCAATTTCAGGCACCAAAATGACTTTAAACACACTTATTTTAGTTGAACTAGTCATAATTCACATCCAACAGTCATTTAGAGTCAAAAGATTAAAAAACTTAAATTTCATCCATGGTAACCATTTTGGGAAAGTTCGACAGGTCCGGATTCATCGTTTTTCATCAGAAAATTGATTTGTGGAGTGTACCAAAAATGATTCAAAATGTCAATTGGATCGTGCCTCGTGTTGAATAACCACTTATGAAACACTCACAGTGACCAAAATTGCCATTTTCACAGAGTTTTGCTTACTCAAAAGCTTCCATTTTGACCAATTTCAGGCACCAAAATGACTTTAAACACACTTATTTTTGTTGAAAAAGTCATAATTCACATCCAACAGTCATTTAGAGTCAAAAGATTAAAAGTTAACATTTCATCCATGTTGACCATTTTGGGAAAGTTTAACAGGTCTGGAGTCATCGTTTTTTCAGATAATTGATTTTTTGGAGTGTACCAAAAATGATTCAAAATGTCAATTGGATCGTGCCTCATGTTGAATAACCACTTTTGAAACACTCACAGTGACCTAAATTGCCATTTTCACAGAGTTTTGCTTACTCAAAAGCATTCATTTTGACCAATTTCAGGCACCGAAATGACTTTAAACACACTTATTTTTGTTGAAAAAGTCATAGTTTACATCCAACAGTCATTTAGAGTCAAAAGATTAAAAGTTAAAATTTCATCCATGTTGACCATTTTGGGAAAGTTTGACAGGTCCGGAGTCATCGTTATTCATCAGAAAATTGATTTTTTGGAGTGTACCAAAAATGATTCAAAATGTCAATTGGATCGTGCCTCATATTGAATAACCACTTTTGAAACCCTCAAAGTGACCAAAATTGCCATTTATACAGAGTTTTGCTTACTCAAAAGCTTCCATTTTGACCAATTTCAGGCACCAAAATGACTTTAAACACACTTATTTTAGTTGAACAAGTCATAATTCACATCCAACAGTCATTTAGAGTCAAAAGATTAAAAGTTAAAATTTCATCCATGTTGACCATTTTGGGAAAGTTCGACAGGTCCGGAGTCATCGTTATTCATCAGAAAATTGATTTTTTGGAGTGTACCAAAAATGATTCAAAATGTCAATTGGATCGTGCCTCATATTGAATAACCACTTTTGAAACCCTCAAAGTGACCAAAATTGCCATTTATACAGAGTTTTGCTTACTCAAAAGCTTCCATTTTGACCAATTTCAGGCACCGAAATGACTTTAAACACACTTATTTTAGTTGAACAAGTCATAATTCACATCCAACAGTCATGTAGAGTCAAAAGATTAAAAAATTTAATTTCATCCATGGTAACCATTTTGGGAAAGTTTAACAGGTCCGGATTCATCGTTTTTCATCAGAAAATTGATTTTTTGGAGTGTACCAAAAATGATTCAAAATGTCAATTGGATCGTGCCTCATGTTGAATAACCACTTTTGAAACCCTCAAAGTGACTAAAAGTGCCATTTATACAGAGTTTTGCTTACTCAAAAGCTTCCATTTTGACCAATTTCAGGCACCGAAATGACTTTAAACACACTTATTCTAGTTGAAAAAGTCATATTTCACATCCAACAGTCATTTAGAGTCAAAAGTTTAAATGTTAAAATTTCATCCATATTGACCATTTTGGCAACGTTCGACAGGTCCGGAGTAATTGTTTTTTATCAGAAAATTGATTTGTGGAGTGTACCAAATATGATTCAAAATGTCAATTGGATCGTGCCTCATGTTGAATAACCACTTTTGAAACACTCACAGTGACCTAAATTGCCATTTTCACAGAGTTTTGCTTATCAAAAGCTTCCATTTTGACCAATTTCAGGCACCGAAATGACTTTAAACACACTTATTTTTGTTGAAAAAGTCATAGTTTACATCCAACAGTCATTTAGAGTCAAAAGATTAAAAGTTTAAATTTCATCCATGGTGACCATTTTGGGACAGTTCGACAGGTCCGGAGTCATCCTTTTTCATCAGATTTTTTTTTTGGAGTGTACCCAAAATGATTCAACATGTCAATGGATCGTGCCTCATGTTGAATAACCACTTTTGAAACCCTCAAAACCATCAGAATTGTTATGGGGAGTGTACCAAAAATGATTCAAAATGTCAATGGATCGTGCCTCATGTTAAATAACCACTTTTGAAACCCTTAAAGTGACCAAAATTGCCATTTATACAGAGTGTTGCTTACTCAAAAGCTTCCATTTTGACCAATTTCAGGCACCGAAATGACTTTAAACACACTTATTTTAGTTGAAAAAGTCATATTTCACATCCAACAGTCATTTATAGTCAAAAGATTAAATGTTAAAATTTAATCCATATTGACCAATTTGGCAACGTTCGACAGGTCCGGAGTGATCGTTTTTCATCAGAAAATTGATTTGTGGAGTGTACCAAAAATTAATTCAAAATGTCAATTGGATCGTGCCTCGTGTTGAATAACCACTTTTGAAACACTCACAGTGACCAAAATTGCCATTTTCACAGAGTTTTGCTTACTCAAAAGCTTCCATTTTGACCAATTTCAGGCACCAAAATGACTTTAAACACACTTATTTTAGTCGAACAAGTCATAATTCACATCCAACAGTCATTTAGAGTCAAAAGATTAAAAGTTAAAATTTCATCCATGTTGACCATTTTGGGAAAGTTCGACAGGTCCGGAGTCATCGTTTTTCATCAGAAAATTGATTTTTTGGAGTGTACCAAAAATGATTCAAAATGTCAATGGATCGTGCCTCATGTTGAATAACCACTTTTGAAACCCTCAAAGTGACCAAAATTGCCATTTATACAGAGTTTTGCTTACTCAAAAGCTTCCATTTTGACCAATTTCAGGCACCGAAATGACTTTAAACACACGTATTTTGGTTGAAAAAGTCATACTTTACATCCAACAGTCATTTAGAGTCAAAAGATTAAAAAACTTAAATTTCATCCATTGTAACCATTTTGGGAAAGTTCGACAGGTCCGGATTCATCGTTTTTCATCAGAAAATTGATTTTTTTGGAGTGTTCCAAAAATGATTCAAAATGTCAATTGGATCGTGCCTCATGTTGAATAACCACTTTTGAAACCCTCAAAGTGACCAAAATTGCCATTTATACAGAGTTTTGCTTACTCAAAACCTTCCATTTTGACCAATTTCAGGCACCGAAATGACTTTAAACACACTTATTTTTGTTGAAAAAGTCAAAATTCACATCCAACAGTCATTTAGAGTCAAAAGATTAAAAGTTTAAATTTCATCCATGGTGACCATTTTGGGAAAGTTCGACAGGTCCAGAATCATCGTTTTTCATCAGAAAATTGATTTTTTTGGAGTGTACCCAAAATGATTCAAAATGTCAATGGATCGTGCCTCATGTTGAATAACCACTTTTGAAACCCTCAAAACCATCAGAATTGTTTTGGGAAATGTACCAAAAATGATTCAAAATGTCAATGGATCGTGCCTCATGTTGAATAACCACTTTTGAAACCCTTAAAGTGACCAAATTTGCCATTTATACAGAGTTTTGCTTACTCAAAAGCTTCCATTTTGACAAATTTCAGGCACCGAAATGACTTTAAACACACTTATTTTAGTTGAAAAAGTCATATTTCACATCCAACAGTCATTTATAGTCAAAAGATTAAATGTTAAAATTTAATCCATATTGACCATTTTGGCAACGTTCGACAGGTCCGGAGTGATCGCTTTTCATCAGAAAATTGATTTGTGGAGTGTACCAAAAATGATTCAAAATGTCAATTGGATCGTGCCTCGTGTTGAATAACCACTTTTGAAACACTCACAGTGACCAAAATTGCCATTTTCACAGAGTTTTGCTTACTCAAAAGCTTCCATTTTGACCAATTTCAGGCACCAAAATGACTTTAAACACACTTATTTTAGTTGAACTAGTCATAATTCACATCCAACAGTCATTTAGAGTCAAAAGATTAAAAGTTAACATTTCATCCATGTTGACCATTTTGGGAAAGTTTAACAGGTCCGGAGTCATTGTTTTTTCAGATAATTGATTTTTTGGAGTGTACCAAAAATGATTCAAAATGTCAATTGGATCGTGCCTCATGTTGAATAACCACTTTTGAAACCCTCACAGTGACCAAAATTGCCATTTTTAAAGAGCTTTGCTTACTCAAAAGCTTCCATTTTGACCAATTTCAGGCACCAAAATGACTTTAAACACACTTATTTTAGTTGAACATGTCATAATTCACATCCAACAGTCATTTAGAGTCAAAAGATTAAAAGTTAAAATGTCATCCATATTGACCATTTTGGGAAAGTTCGAAAGGTCCGGAGTCATCGTTTTTCATCAGATAATTGATTTTTTTGGAGTGTACCAAAAATGATTCAAAATGTCAATTGGATCGTGCATCATGTTGAATAACCGCTTTTGAAACCTTTACAGTGACCAAAATTGCCATTTTTACAGAGCTTTGCTTACTCAAAAGCTTCCATTTTGACCAATTTCAGGCACCAAAATGACTTTAAACACACTTATTTTAGTTGAACTAGTCATAATTCACATCCAACAGTCATTTAGAGTCAAAAGATTAAAAGTTAAAATTTCATCCATGTTGACCATTTTGGGAAAGTTCGACCGGTCCGGAATCATCGTTTTTCATCAGAAAATTGATTTTTTGGAGTGTACCAAAAATTATTAAAAATGTCAATTGGATCGTGCCTCATGTTGAATAACCACTTTTGAAACCCTCACAGTGACCAAAATTACAATTTTTACAGAGCTTTGCTTACTCAAAAGCTTCCATTTTGACCAATTTAAGGCACCGAAATGACTTTAAACACACGTATTTTGGTTGAAAAAGTCATAATTTACATCCAACAGTCATTTAGAGTCAAAAGATTAAAAAACTTAAATTTCATCCATGGTAACCATTTTGGGAAAGTTCGACAGGTCCGGATTCATCGTTTTTCATCAGAAAATTGATTTTTTTGGAGTGTTCCAAAAATGATTCAAAATGTCAATTGGATCGTGTCTCATGTTGAATAACCACTTTTGAAACCCTCAAAGTGACCAAAATTGCCATTTATACAGAGTTTTGCTTACTCAAAACCTTCCATTTTGACCAATTTCAGGCACCGAAATGACTTTAAACACACTTATTTTTGTTGAAAAAGTCAAAATTCACATCCAACAGTCATTTAGAGTCAAAAGATTAAAAGTTTAAATTTCATCCATGGTGACCATTTTGGGAAAGTTCGACAGGTCCAGAATCATCGTTTTTCATCAGAATTTTTTTTTGGAGTGTACCCAAAATGATTCAAAATGTCAATGGATCGTGCCTCATGTTGAATAACCACTTTTGAAACCCTTAAAGTGACCAAATTTGCCATTTATACAGAGTTTTGCTTACTCAAAAGCTTCCATTTTGACCAATTTCAGGCACCGAAATGACTTTAAACACACTTATTTTAGTTGAAAAAGTCATATTTCACATCCAACAGTCATTTATAGTCAAAAGATTAAATGTTAAAATTTAATCCATATTGACCATTTTGACAACGTTCGACAGGTCCGGAGTGATCGTTTTTCATCAGAAAATTGATTTGTGGAGTGTACCAAAAATGATTCAAAATGTCAATTGGATCGTACCTCGTGTTGAATAACCACTTTTGAAACACTCACAGT
Source organism: Lissotriton helveticus (assembly GCF_964261635.1). NCBI lineage: Eukaryota > Metazoa > Chordata > Amphibia > Caudata > Salamandridae > Lissotriton > Lissotriton helveticus. The sequence continues at coordinate 342,968,221 of NC_136072.1, forward strand.
GACCAAAATTGCCATTTTCACAGAGTTTTGCTTACTCAAAAGCTTCCATTTTGACCAATTTCAGGCACCAAAATGACTTTAAACACACTTATTTTTGTTGAAAAAGTCATAATTCACATCCAACAGTCATTTAGAGTCAAAAGATTAAAAGTTAACATTTCATCCATGTTGACCATTTTGGGAAAGTTTAACAGGTCCGGAGTCATCGTTTTTTCAGATAATTGATTTTTTGGAGTTTACCAAAAATGATTCAAAATGTCAATTGGATCGTGCATCATGTTGAATAACCGCTTTTGAAACCCTCACAGTGACCAAAATAGCCATTTTTAAAGAGCTTTGCTTACTCAAAAGCTTCCATTTTGACCAATTTCAGGCACCAAAATGACTTTAAACACACTTATTTTAGTTGAACAAGTCATAATTCACATCCAACAGTCATTTAGAGTCAAAAGATTCAAAGTTAAAATGTCATCCATGTTGACCATTTTGGGAAAGTTCGAAAGGTCCGGAGTCATCGTTTTTCATCAGAAAATTGATTTTTTGGAGTGTACCAAAAATGATTCAAAATGTCAATTGGATCGTGCCTCATGTTGAATAACCACTTTTGAAACCCTCACAGTGACCAAAATTGCCATTTTTAAAGAGCTTTGCTTACTCAAAAGCTTCCATTTTGACCAATTTCAAGCACCAAAATGACTTTAAACACACTTATTTTAGTTGAACAAGTCATAATTCACATCCAACAGTCATTTAGAGTCAAAAGATTAAAAGTTAAAATGTCATCCATGTTGACCATTTTGGGAAAGTTCGAAAGGTCCGGAGTCATCGTTTTTCATCAGATAATTGATTTTTTTGGAGTGTACCAAAAATGATTCAAAATGTCAATTGGATCGTGCATCATGTTGAATAACCGCTTTTGAAACCTTTACAGTGACCAAAATTGCCATTTTTACAGAGCTTTGCTTACTCAAAAGCTTCCATTTTGACCAATTTCAGGCACCAAAATGACTTTAAACACACTTATTTTAGTTGAACTAGTCATAATTCACATCCAACAGTCATTTAGAGTCAAAAGATTAAAAGTTAACATTTCATCCATGTTGACCATTTTGGGAAAGTTTAACAGGTCCGGAGTCATTGTTTTTTCAGATAATTGATTTTTTGGAGTGTACCAAAAATGATTCAAAATGTCAATTGGATCGTGCCTCATGTTGAATAACCACTTTTGAAACCCTCACAGTGACCAAAATTGCCATTTTTAAAGAGCTTTGCTTACTCAAAAGCTTCCATTTTGACCAATTTCAGGCACCAAAATGACTTTAAACACACTTATTTTAGTTGAACAAGTCATAATTCACATCCAACAGTCATTTAGAGTCAAAAGATTAAAAGTTAAAATGTCATCCATATTGACCATTTTGGGAAAGTTCGAAAGGTCCGGAGTCATCGTTTTTCATCAGATAATTGATTTTTTTGGAGTGTACCAAAAATGATTCAAAATGTCAATTGGATCGTGCATCATGTTGAATAACCGCTTTTGAAACCTTTACAGTGACCAAAATTGCCATTTTTACAGAGCTTTGCTTACTCAAAAGCTTCCATTTTGACCAATTTCAGGCACCAAAATGACTTTAAACACACTTATTTTAGTTGAACTAGTCATAATTCACATCCAACAGTCATTTAGAGTCAAAAGATTAAAAGTTAAAATTTCATCCATGTTGACCATTTTGGGAAAGTTCGACCGGTCCGGAATCATCGTTTTTCATCAGAAAATTGATTTTTTGGAGTGTACCAAAAATTATTAAAAATGTCAATTGGATCGTGCCTCATGTTGAATAACCACTTTTGAAACCCTCACAGTGACCAAAATTACAATTTTTACAGAGCTTTGCTTACTCAAAAGCTTCCATTTTGACCAATTTAAGGCACCGAAATGACTTTAAACACACGTATTTTGGTTGAAAAAGTCATAATTTACATCCAACAGTCATTTAGAGTCAAAAGATTAAAAAACTTAAATTTCATCCATGGTAACCATTTTGGGAAAGTTCGACAGGTCCGGATTCATCGTTTTTCATCAGAAAATTGATTTTTTTGGAGTGTTCCAAAAATGATTCAAAATGTCAATTGGATCGTGTCTCATGTTGAATAACCACTTTTGAAACCCTCAAAGTGACCAAAATTGCCATTTATACAGAGTTTTGCTTACTCAAAACCTTCCATTTTGACCAATTTCAGGCACCGAAATGACTTTAAACACACTTATTTTTGTTGAAAAAGTCAAAATTCACATCCAACAGTCATTTAGAGTCAAAAGATTAAAAGTTTAAATTTCATCCATGGTGACCATTTTGGGAAAGTTCGACAGGTCCAGAATCATCGTTTTTCATCAGAATTTTTTTTTGGAGTGTACCCAAAATGATTCAAAATGTCAATGGATCGTGCCTCATGTTGAATAACCACTTTTGAAACCCTTAAAGTGACCAAATTTGCCATTTATACAGAGTTTTGCTTACTCAAAAGCTTCCATTTTGACCAATTTCAGGCACCGAAATGACTTTAAACACACTTATTTTAGTTGAAAAAGTCATATTTCACATCCAACAGTCATTTATAGTCAAAAGATTAAATGTTAAAATTTAATCCATATTGACCATTTTGACAACGTTCGACAGGTCCGGAGTGATCGTTTTTCATCAGAAAATTGATTTGTGGAGTGTACCAAAAATGATTCAAAATGTCAATTGGATCGTGCCTCGTGTTGAATAACCACTTATGAAACACTCACAGTGACCAAAATTGCCATTTTCACAGAGTTTTGCTTACTCAAAAGCTTCCATTTTGACCAATTTCAGGCACCAAAATGACTTTAAACACACTTATTTTTGTTGAAAAAGTCATAATTCACATCCAACAGTCATTTAGAGTCAAAAGATTAAAAGTTAACATTTCATCCATGTTGACCATTTTGGGAAAGTTTAACAGGTCCGGATTCATCGTTTTTTCAGATAATTGATTTTTTGGAGTGTACCAAAAATGATTCAAAATGTCAATTGGATCGTGCATCATGTTGAATAACCGCTTTTGAAACCCTCACAGTGACCAAAATTGCCATTTTTAAAGAGCTTTGCTTACTCAAAAGCTTCCATTTTGACCAATTTCAGGCACCAAAATGACTTTAAACACACTTATTTTAGTTGAACAAGTCATAATTCACATCCAACAGTCATTTAGAGTCAAAAGATTAAAAGTTAAAATGTCATCCATGTTGACCATTTTGGGAAAGTTCGAAAGGTCCGGAGTCATCGTTTTTCATCAGAAAATTGATTTTTTGGAGTGTACCACAAATGATTCAAAATGTCAATTGGATCGTGCCTCATGTTGAATAACCACTTTTGAAACCCTCACAGTGAACACAATTACCATTTTTACAGAGATTTGCTTACTCAAAAGCTTCCATTTTGACCAAGTTTAGGCACCTAAATGACTTTAAACACACTTATTTTTGTTGAAAAAGTCATAATTTACATCCAACAGTCATTTAGAGTCAAAAGATTAAAAAATTAAATTTCATCCATGGTATCCATTTTGGGAAAGTTCGACAGGTCCGGATTCATCGTTTTTCATCGTAAAATTTATTTTTTGGAGTGTACCAAAAATGATTCAAAATGTCAATTGGATCGTGCCTCATGTTGAATAACCACTTTTGAAACCCTCAAAGTGACCAAAATTGCCATTTATACAGAGTTTTGCTTACTCAAAGCTTCCATTTTGACCAATTTCAGGCACCAAAATGACTTTAAACACACTTATTTTAGTTGAAAAAGTCATATTTCACATCCAACAGTCATTTAGAGTCAAAAGATTAAAAGTTAACATTTCATCCATGTTGACCATTTTGGGAAAGTTAACAGGTCCGGAGTCATCGTTTTTTCAGATAATTGATTTTTTGGAGTGTACCAAAAATGATTCAAAATGTCAATTGGATCGTGCATCATGTTGAATAACCGCTTTTGAAACCTTTACAGTGACCAAAATTGCCATTTTTACAGAGCTTTGCTTACTCAAAAGCTTCCATTTTGACCAATTTCAGGCACCGAAATGACTTTAAACACACTTATTTTTGTTGAAAAAGTCAAAATTCACATCCAACAGTCATTTAGAGTCAAAAGATTAAAAGTTAAGATTTCATCCATGTTGACCATTTTGGGAAAGTTCGACAGGTCCGGAATCATCGTTTTTCATCAGAAAATTGATTTTTTGGAGTGTACCAAAAATTATTAAAAATGTCAATTGGATCGTGCCTCATGTTGAATAACCACTTTTGAAACCCTCACAGTGACCAAAATTACAATTTTTACAGAGCTTTGCTTACTCAAAAGCTTCCATTTTGACCAATTTAAGGCACCGAAATGACTTTAAACACACGTATTTTGGTTGAAAAAGTCATAATTCACATCCAACAGTCATTTAGAGTAAAAAGATTAAAAGTTAACATTTCATCCATGTTGACCATTTTGGGAAAGTTTAACAGGTCCGGAGTCATCGTTTTTTCAGATAATTGATTTTTTGGAGTGTACCAAAAATGATTCAAAATGTCAATTGGATCGTTGGATTGAATAACCGCTTTTGAAACCCTCACAGTGACCACAATTGCCATTTTTACAGAGCTTTGCTTACTCAAAAGCTTCCATTTTGACCAATTTCAGGCACCAAAATGACTTTAAACACACTTATTTTAGTTGAACAAGTCATAATTCACATCCAACAGTCATTTAGAGTCAAAAGATTAAAAGTTAAAATTTCATCCATGTTGACCATTTTGGGAAAGTTCGACAGGTCGGGAGTCATCGTTTTTCATCAGAAAATTGATTTTTTGGAGTGTACCAAAAATGATTCAAAATGTCAATGGATCGTGCCTCATGTTGAATAACCACTTTTGAAACCCTCAAAGTGACCAAAATTGCCATTTATACAGAGTTTTGCTTACTCAAAAGCTTCCATTTTGACCAATTTCAGGCACCAAAATGACTTTAAACACACTTATTTTAGTTGAACAAGTCATAATTCACATCCAACAGTCATTTAGAGTCAAAAGATTAAAAGTTAAAATTTCATCCATGTTGACCATTTTGGGAAAGTTCGACAGGTCGGGAGTCATCGTTTTTCATCAGAAAATTGATTTTTTGGAGTGTACCAAAAATGATACAAAATGTCAATGGATCGTGCCTCATGTTGAATAACCACTTTTGAAACCCTCAAAGTGACCAAAATTGCCATTTATACAGAGTTTTGCTTACTCAAAAGCTTCCATTTTGACCAATTTCAGGCACCGAAATGACTTTAAACACACGTATTTTGGTTGAAAAAGTCATAATTTACATCCAACAGTCATTTAGAGTCAAAAGATTAAAAAACTTAAATTTCATCCATTGTAACCATTTTGGGAAAGTTCGAGAGGTCCGGATTCATCGTTTTTCATCAGAAAATTGATTTTTTTGGAGTGTTCCAAAAATGATTCAAAATGTCAATTGGATCGTGCCTCATGTTGAATAACCACTTTTGAAACCCTCAAAGTGACCAAAATTGCCATTTATACAGAGTTTTGCTTACTCAAAACCTTCCATTTTGACCAATTTCAGGCACCGAAATGACTTTAAACACACTTATTTTTGTTGAAAAAGTCAAAATTCACATCCAACAGTCATTTAGAGTCAAAAGATTAAAAGTTTAAATTTCATCCATGGTGACCATTTTGGGAAAGTTCGACAGGTCCAGAATCATCGTTTTTCATCAGAATTTTTTTTTGGAGTGTACCCAAAATGATTCAAAATGTCAATGGATCGTGCCTCATGTTGAATAACCACTTTTGAAACCCTTAAAGTGACCAAATTTGCCATTTATACAGAGTTTTGCTTACTCAAAAGCTTCCATTTTGACCAATTTCAGGCACCGAAATGACTTTAAACACACTTATTTTAGTTGAAAAAGTCATATTTCACATCCAACAGTCATTTATAGTCAAAAGATTAAATGTTAAAATTTAATCCATATTGACCATTTTGACAACGTTCGACAGGTCCGGAGTGATCGTTTTTCATCAGAAAATTGATTTGTGGAGTGTACCAAAAATGATTCAAAATGTCAATTGGATCGTGCCTCGTGTTGAATAACCACTTTTGAAACACTCACAGTGACCAAAATTGCCATTTTCACAGAGTTTTGCTTACTCAAAAGCTTCCATTTTGACCAATTTCAGGCACCAAAATGACTTTAAACACACTTATTTTTGTTGAAAAAGTCATAATTCACATCCAACAGTCATTTAGAGTCAAAAGATTAAAAGTTAACATTTCATCCATGTTGACCATTTTGGGAAAGTTTAACAGGTCCGGAGTCATCGTTTTTTCAGATAATTGATTTTTTGGAGTGTACCAAAAATGATTCAAAATGTCAATTGGATCGTGCATCATGTTGAATAACCGCTTTTGAAACCCTCACAGTGACTAAAATAGCCATTTTTAAAGAGCTTTGCTTACTCAAAAGCTTCCATTTTGACCAATTTCAGGCACCAAAATGACTTTAAACACACTTATTTTAGTTGAACAAGTCATAATTCACATCCAACAGTCATTTAGAGTCAAAAGATTCAAAGTTAAAATGTCATCCATGTTGACCATTTTGGGAAAGTTCGAAAGGTCCGGAGTCATCGTTTTTCATCAGAAAATTGATTTTTTGGAGTGTACCAAAAATGATTCAAAATGTCAATTGGATCGTGCCTTATGTTGAATAACCACTTTTGAAACCCTCACAGTGACCACAATTACCATTTTTACAGAGATTTGCTTACTCAAAACCTTCCATTTTGACCAATTTTAGGCACCTAAATGACTTTAAACACACTTAGGGGCCGATTAGGATGGAGGATTTTCCGCCTCCTCCGGGCCGGCGGAAGCCACCTCCGGCCCGGAGGAGACGGAAAAATCCTCTGCGGAGTCACCAAAGACCCACCGCCAAATTAGGATGGCTGGTGGGTCTGGAATTCCGTCCGCCGCTTTTCCGCTGCGGTCGGCTTCCGACCGCGGCGGAAAAGCTATAACATGGCAGGCGGTGTCTATGAGACACCGTCCGCCATATTATGATGGTTGTGTAAAACTGCTTTTCCACGGCGGCTTTTCCGCCATGGAAAAGCATACGGACATTCACTTTGGGGGCTCGTTGCGGGCCCCCTGGGTGAATGGGGGGTGGGGGGTGCACATGGGGGGTACCTATGGTACCCCCCTGCATTTGCGTGCACAAAGCAGCAGGCACCGTGCGGTGCCTGCCGCTTTGTGCATGTAAATGTAACACATGCTTTTTTAACATTGCGGCGGGTGCAGCTTGAAGCTGCACCTGCCGCAATGTTAAATATAGAGGATGTGACCGCCACCCTGGCAGTCACATCCTAATCAGCACGGAGGGAACGCCGCAGCCCCTGCGGACGTTCCCTCCTCCTCAAGGGTGGCGGACGTCCGCCATCCTAATCGGCCCCTTAATTTTGTTGAAAAAGTCATAATTTACATCCAACAGTCATTTAGAGTCAAAAGATTAAAAAATTAAATTTCATCCATGGTATCCATTTTGGGAACGTTCGACAGGTCCGGATTCATCGTTTTTCATCATAAAATTTATTTTTTGGAGTGTACCAAAAATGATTCAAAATGTCAATTGGATCTTGCCTCATGTTGAATAACCACTTTTGAAACCCTCAAAGTGACCAAAATTGCCATTTATACAGAGTTTTGCTTACTCAAAGCTTCCATTTTGACCAATTTCAGGCACCAAAATGACTTTAAACACACTTATTTTAGTTGAAAAAGTCATATTTCACATCCAACAGTCATTTATAGTCAAAAGATTAAATGTTAAAATTTAATCCATATTGACCATTTTGACAACGTTCGACAGGTCCGGAGTGATCGTTTTTCATCAGAAAATTGATTTGTGGAGTGTACCAAAAATGATTCAAAATGTCAATTGGATCGTGCCTCGTGTTGAATAACCACTTTTGAAACACTCACAGTGACCAAAATTGGCATTTTCACAGAGTTTTGCTTACTCAAAAGCTTCCATTTTGACCAATTTCAGGCACCAAAATGACTTTAAACACACCTATTTTTGTTGAAAAAGTCATAATTCACATCCAACAGTCATTTAGAGTCAAAAGATTAAAAGTTAACATTTCATCCATGTTGACCATTTTGGGAAAGTTTAACAGGTCCGGAGTCATCGTTTTTTCAGATAATTGATTTTTTGGAGTGTACCAAAAATGATTCAAAATGTCAATTGGATCGTGCATCATGTTGAATAACCGCTTTTGAAACCCTCACAGTGACCAAAATAGCCATTTTTAAAGAGCTTTGCTTACTCAAAAGCTTCCATTTTGACCAATTTCAGGCACCAAAATGACTTTAAACACACTTATTTTAGTTGAACAAGTCATAATTCACATCCAACAGTCATTTAGAGTCAAAAGATTCAAAGTTAAAATGTCATCCATGTTGACCATTTTGGGAAAGTTCGAAAGGTCCGGAGTCATCGTTTTTCATCAGAAAATTGATTTTTTGGAGTGTACCAAAAATGATTCAAAATGTCAATTGGATCGTGCCTCATGTTGAATAACCACTTTTGAAACCCTCACAGTGACCAAAATTGCCATTTTTAAAGAGCTTTGCTTACTCAAAAGCTTCCATTTTGACCAATTTCAAGCACCAAAATGACTTTAAACACACTTATTTTAGTTGAACAAGTCATAATTCACATCCAACAGTCATTTAGAGTCAAAAGATTAAAAGTTAAAATGTCATCCATGTTGACCATTTTGGGAAAGTTCGAAAGGTCCGGAGTCATCGTTTTTCATCAGATAATTGATTTTTTTGGAGTGTACCAAAAATGATTCAAAATGTCAATTGGATCGTGCCTCATGTTGAATAACCACTTTTGAAACCCTCACAGTGACCAAAATTGCCATTTTTAAAGAGCTTTGCTTACTCAAAAGCTTCCATTTTGACCAATTTCAAGCACCAAAATGACTTTAAACACACTTATTTTAGTTGAACAAGTCATAATTCACATCCAACAGTCATTTAGAGTCAAAAGATTAAAAGTTAAAATGTCATCCATGTTGACCATTTTGGGAAAGTTCGAAAGGTCCGGAGTCATCGTTTTTCATCAGATAATTGATTTTTTTGGAGTGTACCAAAAATGATTCAAAATGTCAATTGGATCGTGCATCATGTTGAATAACCGCTTTTGAAACCTTTACAGTGACCAAAATTGCCATTTTTACAGAGCTTTGCTTACTCAAAAGCTTCCATTTTGACCAATTTCAGGCACCAAAATGACTTTAAACACACTTATTTTAGTTGAACTAGTCATAATTCACATCCAACAGTCATTTAGAGTCAAAAGATTAAAAGTTAACATTTCATCCATGTTGACCATTTTGGGAAAGTTTAACAGGTCCGGAGTCATTGTTTTTTCAGATAATTGATTTTTTGGAGTGTACCAAAAATGATTCAAAATGTCAATTGGATCGTGCATCATGTTGAATAACCGCTTTTGAAACCCTCACAGTGACCAAAATAGCCATTTTTAAAGAGCTTTGCTTACTCAAAAGCTTCCATTTTGACCAATTTCAGGCACCAAAATGACTTTAAACACACTTATTTTAGTTGAACAAGTCATAATTCACATCCAACAGTCATTTAGAGTCAAAAGATTAAAAGTTAAAATGTCATCCATGTTGACCATTTTGGGAAAGTTCGAAAGGTCCGGAGTCATCGTTTTTCATCAGAAAATTGATTTTTTGGAGTGTACCAAAAATGATTCAAAATGTCAATTGGATCGTGCCTCATGTTGAATAACCACTTTTGAAACCCTCACAGTGACCAAAATTGCCATTTTTAAAGAGCTTTGCTTACTCAAAAGCTTCCATTTTGACCAATTTCAGGCACCAAAATGACTTTAAACACACTTATTTTAGTTGAACAAGTCATAATTCACATCCAACAGTCATTTAGAGTCAAAAGATTAAAAGTTAAAATGTCATCCATATTGACCATTTTGGGAAAGTTCGAAAGGTCCGGAGTCATCGTTTTTCATCAGATAATTGATTTTTTTGGAGTGTACCAAAAATGATTCAAAATGTCAATTGGATCGTGCATCATGTTGAATAACCGCTTTTGAAACCTTTACAGTGACCAAAATTGCCATTTTTACAGAGCTTTGCTTACTCAAAAGCTTCCATTTTGACCAATTTCAGGCACCAAAATGACTTTAAACACACTTATTTTAGTTGAACTAGTCATAATTCACATCCAACAGTCATTTAGAGTCAAAAGATTAAAAAACTTAAATTTCATCCATGGTAACCATTTTGGGAAAGTTCGACAGGTCCGGATTCATCGTTTTTCATCAGAAAATTGATTTGTGGAGTGTACCAAAAATGATTCAAAATGTCAATTGGATCGTGCCTCGTGTTGAATAACCACTTATGAAACACTCACAGTGACCAAAATTGCCATTTTCACAGAGTTTTGCTTACTCAAAAGCTTCCATTTTGACCAATTTCAGGCACCAAAATGACTTTAAACACACTTATTTTTGTTGAAAAAGTCATAATTCACATCCAACAGTCATTTAGAGTCAAAAGATTAAAAGTTAACATTTCATCCATGTTGACCATTTTGGGAAAGTTTAACAGGTCTGGAGTCATCGTTTTTTCAGATAATTGATTTTTTGGAGTGTACCAAAAATGATTCAAAATGTCAATTGGATCGTGCCTCATGTTGAATAACCACTTTTGAAACACTCACAGTGACCTAAATTGCCATTTTCACAGAGTTTTGCTTACTCAAAAGCATTCATTTTGACCAATTTCAGGCACCGAAATGACTTTAAACACACTTATTTTTGTTGAAAAAGTCATAGTTTACATCCAACAGTCATTTAGAGTCAAAAGATTAAAAGTTAAAATTTCATCCATGTTGACCATTTTGGGAAAGTTTGACAGGTCCGGAGTCATCGTTATTCATCAGAAAATTGATTTTTTGGAGTGTACCAAAAATGATTCAAAATGTCAATTGGATCGTGCCTCATATTGAATAACCACTTTTGAAACCCTCAAAGTGACCAAAATTGCCATTTATACAGAGTTTTGCTTACTCAAAAGCTTCCATTTTGACCAATTTCAGGCACCAAAATGACTTTAAACACACTTATTTTAGTTGAACAAGTCATAATTCACATCCAACAGTCATTTAGAGTCAAAAGATTAAAAGTTAAAATTTCATCCATGTTGACCATTTTGGGAAAGTTCGACAGGTCCGGAGTCATCGTTATTCATCAGAAAATTGATTTTTTGGAGTGTACCAAAAATGATTCAAAATGTCAATTGGATCGTGCCTCATATTGAATAACCACTTTTGAAACCCTCAAAGTGACCAAAATTGCCATTTATACAGAGTTTTGCTTACTCAAAAGCTTCCATTTTGACCAATTTCAGGCACCGAAATGACTTTAAACACACTTATTTTAGTTGAACAAGTCATAATTCACATCCAACAGTCATGTAGAGTCAAAAGATTAAAAAATTTAATTTCATCCATGGTAACCATTTTGGGAAAGTTTAACAGGTCCGGATTCATCGTTTTTCATCAGAAAATTGATTTTTTGGAGTGTACCAAAAATGATTCAAAATGTCAATTGGATCGTGCCTCATGTTGAATAACCACTTTTGAAACCCTCAAAGTGACTAAAAGTGCCATTTATACAGAGTTTTGCTTACTCAAAAGCTTCCATTTTGACCAATTTCAGGCACCGAAATGACTTTAAACACACTTATTCTAGTTGAAAAAGTCATATTTCACATCCAACAGTCATTTAGAGTCAAAAGTTTAAATGTTAAAATTTCATCCATATTGACCATTTTGGCAACGTTCGACAGGTCCGGAGTAATTGTTTTTTATCAGAAAATTGATTTGTGGAGTGTACCAAATATGATTCAAAATGTCAATTGGATCGTGCCTCATGTTGAATAACCACTTTTGAAACACTCACAGTGACCTAAATTGCCATTTTCACAGAGTTTTGCTTATCAAAAGCTTCCATTTTGACCAATTTCAGGCACCGAAATGACTTTAAACACACTTATTTTTGTTGAAAAAGTCATAGTTTACATCCAACAGTCATTTAGAGTCAAAAGATTAAAAGTTTAAATTTCATCCATGGTGACCATTTTGGGACAGTTCGACAGGTCCGGAGTCATCCTTTTTCATCAGATTTTTTTTTTGGAGTGTACCCAAAATGATTCAACATGTCAATGGATCGTGCCTCATGTTGAATAACCACTTTTGAAACCCTCAAAACCATCAGAATTGTTATGGGGAGTGTACCAAAAATGATTCAAAATGTCAATGGATCGTGCCTCATGTTAAATAACCACTTTTGAAACCCTTAAAGTGACCAAAATTGCCATTTATACAGAGTGTTGCTTACTCAAAAGCTTCCATTTTGACCAATTTCAGGCACCGAAATGACTTTAAACACACTTATTTTAGTTGAAAAAGTCATATTTCACATCCAACAGTCATTTATAGTCAAAAGATTAAATGTTAAAATTTAATCCATATTGACCAATTTGGCAACGTTCGACAGGTCCGGAGTGATCGTTTTTCATCAGAAAATTGATTTGTGGAGTGTACCAAAAATTAATTCAAAATGTCAATTGGATCGTGCCTCGTGTTGAATAACCACTTTTGAAACACTCACAGTGACCAAAATTGCCATTTTCACAGAGTTTTGCTTACTCAAAAGCTTCCATTTTGACCAATTTCAGGCACCAAAATGACTTTAAACACACTTATTTTAGTCGAACAAGTCATAATTCACATCCAACAGTCATTTAGAGTCAAAAGATTAAAAGTTAAAATTTCATCCATGTTGACCATTTTGGGAAAGTTCGACAGGTCCGGAGTCATCGTTTTTCATCAGAAAATTGATTTTTTGGAGTGTACCAAAAATGATTCAAAATGTCAATGGATCGTGCCTCATGTTGAATAACCACTTTTGAAACCCTCAAAGTGACCAAAATTGCCATTTATACAGAGTTTTGCTTACTCAAAAGCTTCCATTTTGACCAATTTCAGGCACCGAAATGACTTTAAACACACGTATTTTGGTTGAAAAAGTCATACTTTACATCCAACAGTCATTTAGAGTCAAAAGATTAAAAAACTTAAATTTCATCCATTGTAACCATTTTGGGAAAGTTCGACAGGTCCGGATTCATCGTTTTTCATCAGAAAATTGATTTTTTTGGAGTGTTCCAAAAATGATTCAAAATGTCAATTGGATCGTGCCTCATGTTGAATAACCACTTTTGAAACCCTCAAAGTGACCAAAATTGCCATTTATACAGAGTTTTGCTTACTCAAAACCTTCCATTTTGACCAATTTCAGGCACCGAAATGACTTTAAACACACTTATTTTTGTTGAAAAAGTCAAAATTCACATCCAACAGTCATTTAGAGTCAAAAGATTAAAAGTTTAAATTTCATCCATGGTGACCATTTTGGGAAAGTTCGACAGGTCCAGAATCATCGTTTTTCATCAGAAAATTGATTTTTTTGGAGTGTACCCAAAATGATTCAAAATGTCAATGGATCGTGCCTCATGTTGAATAACCACTTTTGAAACCCTCAAAACCATCAGAATTGTTTTGGGAAATGTACCAAAAATGATTCAAAATGTCAATGGATCGTGCCTCATGTTGAATAACCACTTTTGAAACCCTTAAAGTGACCAAATTTGCCATTTATACAGAGTTTTGCTTACTCAAAAGCTTCCATTTTGACAAATTTCAGGCACCGAAATGACTTTAAACACACTTATTTTAGTTGAAAAAGTCATATTTCACATCCAACAGTCATTTATAGTCAAAAGATTAAATGTTAAAATGTAATCCATATTGACCATTTTGGCAACGTTCGACAGGTCCGGAGTGATCGCTTTTCATCAGAAAATTGATTTGTGGAGTGTACCAAAAATGATTCAAAATGTCAATTGGATCGTGCCTCGTGTTGAATAACCACTTTTGAAACACTCACAGTGACCAAAATTGCCATTTTCACAGAGTTTTGCTTACTCAAAAGCTTCCATTTTGACCAATTTCAGGCACCAAAATGACTTTAAACACACTTATTTTTGTTGAAAAAGTCATAATTCACATCCAACAGTCATTTAGAGTCAAAAGATTAAAAGTTAACATTTCATCCATGTTGATCATTTTGGGAAAGTTTAACAGGTCCGGAGTCATCGTTTTTTCAGATAATTGATTTTTTGGAGTGTACCAAAAATGATTCAAAATGTCAATTGGATCGTGCATCATGTTGAATAACCGCTTTTGAAACCCTCACAGTGACCAAAATTGCCATTTTTAAAGAGCTTTGCTTACTCAAAAGCTTCCATTTTGACCAATTTCAGGCACCAAAATGACTTTAAACACACTTATTTTAGTTGAACAAGTCATAATTCACATCCAACAGTCATTTAGAGTCAAAAGATTAAAAGTTAAAATGTCATCCATGTTGACCATTTTGGGAAAGTTCGAAAGGTCCGGAGTCATCGTTTTTCATCAGAAAATTGATTTTTTGGAGTGTACCAAAAATGATTCAAAATGTCAATTGGATCGTGCCTCATGTTGAATAACCACTTTTGAAACCTTTACAGTGACCAAAATTGCCATTTTTACAGAGCTTTGCTTACTCAAAAGCTTTCATTTTGACCAATTTAAGGCACCGAAATGACTTTAAACACACTTATTTTGGTTGAAAAAGTCATAATTTACATCCAACAGTCATTTAGAGTCAAAAGATTAAAAAACTTAAATTTCATCCATGGTAACCATTTTGGGAAAGTTCGACAGGTCCAGAATCATCGTTTTTCATCAGAATTTTTTTTTGGAGTGTACCCAAAATGATTCAAAATGTCAATGGATCGTGCCTCATGTTGAATAACCACTTTTGAAACCCTCAAAACCATCAGAATTGTTTTGGGGAGTGTACCAAAAATGATTCAAAATGTCAATGGATCGTGCCTCATGTTGAATAACCACTTTTGAAACCCTTAAAGTGACCAAATTTGCCATTTATACAGAGTTTTGCCTACTCAAAAGCTTCCATTTTGACCAATTTCAGGCACCGAAATGACTTTAAACACACTTATTTTAGTTGAAAAAGTCATATTTCACATCCAACAGTCATTTATAGTCAAAAGATTAAATGTTAAAATTTAATCCATATTGACCATTTTGGCAACGTTCGACAGGTCCGGAGTGATCGTTTTTCATCAGAAAATTGATTTTTTGGAGTGTACCAAAAATGATTCAAAATGTCAATTGGATCGTGCATCATGTTGAATAACCGCTTTTGAAACCCTCACAGTGACCAAAATTGCCATTTTTACAGAGCTTTGCTTACTCAAAAGCTTCCATTTTGACCAATTTCAGGCACCAAAATGACTTTAAACACACTTATTTTAGTTGAACAAGTCATAATTCACATCCAACAGTCATTTAGAGTCAAAAGATTAAAAGCTAAAATTTCATCCATGTTGACCGTTTTGGGAAAGTTCGACAGGTCCGGAGTCATCGTTTTTCATCAGAAAATTGATTTTTTGGAGTGTACCAAAAATGATTCAAAATGTCAATTGGATCGTGCCTCATATTGAATAACCACTTTTGAAACCCTCAAAGTGACCAAAATTGCCATTTATACAGAGTTTTGCTTACTCAAAAGCTTCCATTTTGACCAATTTCAGGCACCAAAATGACTTTAAACACACTTATTTTAGTTGAAAAAGTCATTTTTCACACCCAACAGTCATTTAGAGTCAAAAGATTAAATGTTAAAATTTCATCCATATTGACCATTTTGGCAACGTTCGACAGGTCCGGAGTGATCGTTTTTCATAAGAAAATTGATTTGTGGAGTGTACCAAAAATGATTCAAAATGTCAATTGGATCGTGCCTCATGTTGAATAACCACTTTTGAAACACTCACAGTGACCAAAATTGCCATTTTCACAGAGTTTTGCTTACTCAAAAGCTTCCATTTTGACCAATTGCAGGCACCAAAATGACTTTAAACACACTTATTTTTGTTGAAAAAGTCATAATTCACATCCAACAGTCATTTAGAGTCAAAAGATTAAAAGTTAACATTTCATCCATGTTGACCATTTTGGGAAAGTTTAACAGGTCCGGAGTCATCGTTTTTTCAGATAATTGATTTTTTGGAGTGTACCAAAAATGATTCAAAATGTCAATTGGATCGTGCATCATGTTGAATAACCGCTTTTGAAACCCTCACAGTGACCAAAATTGCAATTTTTACAGAGCTTTGCTTACTCAAAAGCTTCCATTTTGACCAATTTCAGGCACCAAAATGACTTTAAACACACTTATTTTAGTTGAACAAGTCATAATTCACATCCAACAGTCATTTAGAGTCAAAAGATTAAAAGTTAAAATTTCATCCATGTTGACCATTTTGGGAAAGTTCGACAGGTCCGGAGTCATCGTTTTTCATCAGAAAATTGATTTTTTGGAGTGTACCAAAAATGATTCAAAATGTCAATTGGATCGTGCCTCATATTGAATAACCACTTTTGAAACCCTCAAAGTGACCAAAATTGCCATTTATACAGAGTTTTGCTTACTCAAAAGCTTCCATTTTGACCAATTTCAGGCACCAAAATGACTTTAAACACACTTATTTTAGTTGAACAAGTCATAATTCACATCCAACAGTCATTTAGAGTCAAAAGATTAAAAGTTAAAATTTCATCCATGTTGACCATTTTGGGAAAGTTCGACATGTCCGGAATCATCGTTTTTCATCAGAAAATAGATTTTTTGGAGTGTACCAAAAATGATTAAAAATGTCAATTGGATCGTGCCTCATGTTGAATAACCACTTTTGAAACCCTCACAGTGACCAAAATTACAATTTTTACAGAGCTTTGCTTACTCAAAAGCTTCCATTTTGACCAATTTAAGGCACCGAAATGACTTTAAACACACGTATTTTGGTTGAAAAAGTCATAATTTACATCCAACAGTCATTTAGAGTCAAAAGATTAAAAAATTAAATTTCATCCATGGTAACCATTTTGGGAAAGTTCGACAGGTCCAGAATCATCGTTTTTCATCAGAATTTTTTTTTGGAGTGTACCCAAAATGATTCAAAATGTCAATGGATCGTGCCTCATGTTGAATAACCACTTTTGAAACCCTCAAAACCATCAGAATTGTTTTGGGGAGTGTACCAAAAATGATTCAAAATGTCAATGGATCGTGCCTCATGTTGAATAACCACTTTTGAAACCCTTAAAGTGACCAAATTTGCCATTTATACAGAGTTTTGCCTACTCAAAAGCTTCCATTTTGACCAATTTCAGGCACCGAAATGACTTTAAACACACTTATTTTAGTTGAAAAAGTCATATTTCACATCCAACAGTCATTTATAGTCAAAAGATTAAATGTTAAAATTTAATCCATATTGACCATTTTGGCAACGTTCGACAGGTCCGGAGTGATCGTTTTTCATCAGAAAATTGATTTTTTGGAGTGTACCAAAAATGATTCAAAATGTCAATTGGATCGTGCATCATGTTGAATAACCGCTTTTGAAACCCTCACAGTGACCAAAATTGCCATTTTTACAGAGCTTTGCTTACTCAAAAGCTTCCATTTTGACCAATTTCAGGCACCAAAATGACTTTAAACACACTTATTTTAGTTGAACAAGTCATAATTCACATCCAACAGTCATTTAGAGTCAAAAGATTAAAAGCTAAAATTTCATCCATGTTGACCGTTTTGGGAAAGTTCGACAGGTCCGGAGTCATCGTTTTTCATCAGAAAATTGATTTTTTGGAGTGTACCAAAAATGATTCAAAATGTCAATTGGATCGTGCCTCATATTGAATAACCACTTTTGAAACCCTCAAAGTGACCAAAATTGCCATTTATACAGAGTTTTGCTTACTCAAAAGCTTCCATTTTGACCAATTTCAGGCACCAAAATGACTTTAAACACACTTATTTTAGTTGAAAAAGTCATTTTTCACATCCAACAGTCATTTAGAGTCAAAAGATTAAATGTTAAAATTTCATCCATATTGACCATTTTGGCAACGTTCGACAGGTCCGGAGTGATCGTTTTTCATAAGAAAATTGATTTGAGGAGTGTACCAAAAATGATTCAAAATGTCAATTGGATCGTGCCTCATGTTGAATAACCACTTTTGAAACACTCACAGTGACCAAAATTGCCATTTTCACAGAGTTTTGCTTACTCAAAAGCTTCCATTTTGACCAATTGCAGGCACCAAAATGACTTTAAACACACTTATTTTTGTTGAAAAAGTCATAATTCACATCCAACAGTCATTTAGAGTCAAAAGATTAAAAGTTAACATTTCATCCATGTTGACCATTTTGGGAAAGTTTAACAGGTCCGGAGTCATCGTTTTTTCAGATAATTGATTTTTTGGAGTGTACCAAAAATGATTCAAAATGTCAATTGGATCGTGCATCATGTTGAATAACCGCTTTTGAAACCCTCACAGTGACCAAAATTGCAATTTTTACAGAGCTTTGCTTACTCAAAAGCTTCCATTTTGACCAATTTCAGGCACCAAAATGACTTTAAACACACTTATTTTAGTTGAACAAGTCATAATTCACATCCAACAGTCATTTAGAGTCAAAAGATTAAAAGTTAAAATTTCATCCATGTTGACCATTTTGGGAAAGTTCGACAGGTCCGGAGTCATCGTTTTTCATCAGAAAATTGATTTTTTGGAGTGTACCAAAAATGATTCAAAATGTCAATTGGATCGTGCCTCATATTGAATAACCACTTTTGAAACCCTCAAAGTGACCAAAATTGCCATTTATACAGAGTTTTGCTTACTCAAAAGCTTCCATTTTGACCAATTTCAGGCACCAAAATGACTTTAAACACACTTATTTTAGTTGAACAAGTCATAATTCACATCCAACAGTCATTTAGAGTCAAAAGATTAAAAGTTAAAATTTCATCCATGTTGACCATTTTGGGAAAGTTCGACATGTCCGGAATCATCGTTTTTCATCAGAAAATAGATTTTTTGGAGTGTACCAAAAATGATTAAAAATGTCAATTGGATCGTGCCTCATGTTGAATAACCACTTTTGAAACCCTCACAGTGACCAAAATTACAATTTTTACAGAGCTTTGCTTACTCAAAAGCTTCCATTTTGACCAATTTAAGGCACCGAAATGACTTTAAACACACGTATTTTGGTTGAAAAAGTCATAATTTACATCCAACAGTCATTTAGAGTCAAAAGATTAAAAAATTAAATTTCATCCATGGTAACCATTTTGGGAAAGTTCGACAGGTCCGGAGTGATCGTTTTCATCAGAAAATTGATTTGTGGAGTGTACCATAAATGATTCAAAATGTCAATTGGATCGTGCCTCATGTTGAATTCCCACTTTTGAAACACTCACAGTGACCAAAATTGCCATTTTCACAGAGTTTTGCTTACTCAAAAGCTTCCATTTTGACCAATTTCAGGCACCAAAATGACTTTAAACACACTTATTTTTGTTGAAAAAGTCATAATTCACATCCAACAGTCATTTAGAGTCAAAAGATTAAAAGTTAACATTTCATCCATGTTGACCATTTTGGGAAAGTTTAACAGGTCCGGAGTCATCGTTTTTTCAGATAATTGATTTTTTGGAGTGTACCAAAAATGATTAAAAATGTCAATTGGATCGTGCATCATGTTGAATAACCGCTTTTGAAACCCTCACAGTGACCAAAATTGCCATTTTTACAGAGCTTTGCTTACTCAAAAGCTTCCATTTTGACCAATTTCAGGCACCAAAATGACTTTAAACACACTTATTTTAGTTGAACAAGTCATAATTCACATCCAACAGTCATTTAGAGTCAAAAGATTAAAAGTTAAAATTTCATCCATGTTGACCATTTTGGGAAAGTTCGACAGGTCCGGAGACATCGTTTTTCATCAGAAAATTGATTTTTTGGAGTGTACCAAAAATGATTCAAAATGTCAATTGGATCGTGCCTCATGTTGAATAACCACATTTGAAACCCTCACAGTGACCAAAATTACAATTTTTACAGAGCTTTGCTTACTCAAAAGCTTTCATTTTGACCAATTTAAGGCACCGAAATGACTTTAAACACACTTATTTTGGTTGAAAAAGTCATAATTTACATCCAACAGTCATTTAGAGTCAAAAGATTAAAAAACTTAAATTTCATCCATGGTAACCATTTTGGGAAAGTTCGACAGGTCCAGAATCATCGTTTTTCATCAGAATTTTTTTTTGGAGTGTACCCAAAATGATTCAAAATGTCAATGGGTCGTGCCTCATGTTGAATAACCACTTTTGAAACCCTCAAAACCATCAGAATTGTTTTGGGGAGTGTACCAAAAATGATTCAAAATGTCAATGGATCGTGCCTCATGTTGAATAACCACTTTTGAAACCCTTAAAGTGACCAAATTTGCCATTTATACAGAGTTTTGCCTACTCAAAAGCTTCCATTTTGACCAATTTCAGGCACCGAAATGACTTTAAACACACTTATTTTAGTTGAAAAAGTCATATTTCACATCCAACAGTCATTTATAGTCAAAAGATTAAATGTTAAAATTTAATCCATATTGACCATTTTGGCAACGTTCGACAGGTCCGGAGTCATCGTTTTTCATCAGAAAATTGATTTTTTGGAGTGTACCAAAAATGATTCAAAATGTCAATTGGATCGTGCATCATGTTGAATAACCACTTTTGAAACCCTCAAAGTGACCAAAATTGCCATTTATACAGAGTTTTGCTTACTCAAAAGCTTCCATTTTGACCAATTTCAGGCACCAAAATGACTTTAAACACACTTATTTTAGTTAAAAAAGTCATTTTTCACATCCAACAGTCATTTAGAGTCAAAAGATTAAATGTTAAAATTTCATCCATATTGACCATTTTGGCAACGTTCGACAGGTCCGGAGTGATCGTTTTTCATAAGAAAATTGATTTGTGGAGTGTACCAAAAATGATTCAAAATGTCAATTGGATCGTGCCTCATGTTGAATAACCACTTTTGAAACACTCACAGTGACCAAAATTGCCATTTTCACAGAGTTTTGCTTACTCAAAAGCTTCCATTTTGACCAATTGCAGGCACCAAAATGACTTTAAACACACTTATTTTTGTTGAAAAAGTCATAATTCACATCCAACAGTCATTTAGAGTCAAAAGATTAAAAGTTAACATTTCATCCATGTTGACCATTTTGGGAAAGTTTAACAGGTCCGGAGTCATCGTTTTTTCAGATAATTGATTTTTTGGAGTGTACCAAAAATGATTCAAAATGTCAATTGGATCGTGCATCATGTTGAATAACCGCTTTTGAAACCCTCACAGTGACCAAAATTGCAATTTTTACAGAGCTTTGCTTACTCAAAAGCTTCCATTTTGACCAATTTCAGGCACCAAAATGACTTTAAACACACTTATTTTAGTTGAACAAGTCATAATTCACATCCAACAGTCATTTAGAGTCAAAAGATTAAAAGTTAAAATTTCATCCATGTTGACCATTTTGGGAAAGTTCGACAGGTCCGGAGTCATCGTTTTTCATCAGAAAATTGATTTTTTGGAGTGTACCAAAAATGATTCAAAATGTCAATTGGATCGTGCCTCATATTGAATAACCACTTTTGAAACCCTCAAAGTGACCAAAATTGCCATTTATACAGAGTTTTGCTTACTCAAAAGCTTCCATTTTGACCAATTTCAGGCACCAAAATGACTTTAAACACACTTATTTTAGTTGAACAAGTCATAATTCACATCCAACAGTCATTTAGAGTCAAAAGATTAAAAGTTAAAATTTCATCCATGTTGACCATTTTGGGAAAGTTCGACATGTCCGGAATCATCGTTTTTCATCAGAAAATAGATTTTTTGGAGTGTACCAAAAATGATTAAAAATATCAATTGGATCGTGCCTCATGTTGAATAACCACTTTTGAAACCCTCACAGTGACCAAAATTACAATTTTTACAGAGCTTTGCTTACTCAAAAGCTTCCATTTTGACCAATTTAAGGCACCGAAATGACTTTAAACACACGTATTTTGGTTGAAAAAGTCATAATTTACATCCAACAGTCATTTAGAGTCAAAAGATTAAAAAATTAAATTTCATCCATGGTAACCATTTTGGGAAAGTTCGACAGGTCCGGAGTGATCGTTTTCATCAGAAAATTGATTTGTGGAGTGTACCATAAATGATTCAAAATGTCAATTGGATCGTGCCTCATGTTGAATTCCCACTTTTGAAACACTCACAGTGACCAAAATTGCCATTTTCACAGAGTTTTGCTTACTCAAAAGCTTCCATTTTGACCAATTTCAGGCACCAAAATGACTTTAAACACACTTATTTTTGTTGAAAAAGTCATAATTCACATCCAACAGTCATTTAGAGTCAAAAGATTAAAAGTTAACATTTCATCCATGTTGACCATTTTGGGAAAGTTTAACAGGTCCGGAGTCATCGTTTTTTCAGATAATTGATTTTTTGGAGTGTACCAAAAATGATTAAAAATGTCAATTGGATCGTGCATCATGTTGAATAACCGCTTTTGAAACCCTCACAGTGACCAAAATTGCCATTTTTACAGAGCTTTGCTTACTCAAAAGCTTCCATTTTGACCAATTTCAGGCACCAAAATGACTTTAAACACACTTATTTTAGTTGAACAAGTCATAATTCACATCCAACAGTCATTTAGAGTCAAAAGATTAAAAGTTAAAATTTCATCCATGTTGACCATTTTGGGAAAGTTCGACAGGTCCGGAGACATCGTTTTTCATCAGAAAATTGATTTTTTGGAGTGTACCAAAAATGATTCAAAATGTCAATTGGATCGTGCCTCATGTTGAATAACCACATTTGAAACCCTCACAGTGACCAAAATTACAATTTTTACAGAGATTTGCTTACTCAAAAGCTTCCATTTTGACCAATTTTAGGCACCGAAATGACTTTAAACACACTTATTTTTGTTGAAAAAGTCATAATTTACATCCAACAGTCATTTAGAGTCAAAAGATTAAAAAATGAAATTTCATCCATGGTAACCATTTCGGGAAAGTTCGACAGGTCCGGATTCATCGTTTTTCATCAGAAAATTTATTTTTTGGAGTGTACCAAAAATGATTCAAAATGTCAATTGGATCGTGCCTCATGTTGAATAACCACTTTTGAAACCCTCAAAGTGATCAAAATTTCCATTTATACAGAGTTTTGCTTACTCAAAAGCTTCCATTTTGACCAATTTCAGGCACCAAAATGACTTTAAACACACTTATTTTAGTTGAAAAAGTCATATTTCACATCCAACAGTCATTTAGAGTCAAAAGATTAAATGTTAAAATTTCATCCATATTGACCATTTTGGCAACGTTCGACAGGTCCGGAGTGATCGTTTTTCATCAGAAAATTGATTTGTGGAGTGTACCAAAAATGATTGAAAATGTCAATTGGATCGTGCCTCATGTTGAATAACCACTTTTGAAACCCTCACAGTGACCAAAATTGCAATTTTTACAGAGCTTTGCATACTCAAAAGCTTCCACTTTGACCAATTTCAGGCACCAAAATGACTTTAAACACACTTATTTTAGTTGAACAAGTCGTAATTCACATCCAACAGTCATTTAGAGTCAAAAGATTAAAAGTTAATATTTCATCCATGTTGACCATTTTGGGAAAGTTCGACAGGTCCGGAGTCATCGTTTTTTCAGATAATTGATTTTTTGGAGTGTACCAAAAATGATTCAAAATGTCAATTCGATCGTGCCTCATGTTGAATAACCGCTTTTGAAACCCTCACAATGACCAAAATTGCCATTTTTACAGAGCTTTGCTTCCTCAAAAGCTTCCATTTTGGCCAATTTCAGGCACCAAAATGACTTTAAACACACTTATTTTAGTTGAACAAGTCATAATTCACATCCAACAGTCATTTAGAGTCAAAAGATTAAAAGTTAAAATTTCATCCATATTGACCATTTTGGGAAAGTTCGACAGGTCCGGAATCATCGTTTTTCATCAGAAAATTGATTTTTTGGAGTGTACCAAAAATTATTCAAAATGTCAATTGGATCGTGCCTCGTGTTGACTAACCACTTTTGAAACACTCACAGTGACCAAAATTGCCATTTTCACAGAGTTTTGCTTACTCAAAAGCTTCCATTTTGACCAATTTCAAGCACCAAAATGACTTTAAACACACTTATTTTTGTTGAAAAAGTCATAATTCACATCCAACAGTCATTTAGAGTCAAAAGATTAAAAGTTAACATTTCATCCATGTTGACCATTTTGGGAAAGTTTAACAGGTCCGGAGTCATCGTTTTTCATCAGAAAATTGATTTTTTGGAGTGTACCAAAAATGATTCAAAATGTCAATGGATCGTGCCTCATGTTGAATAACCACTTTTGAAACCCTCAAAGTGACCAAAATTGCCATTTATACAGAGTTTTGCTTACTCAAAAGCTTCCATTTTGACCAATTTCAGGCACCAAAATGACTTTAAACACACTTATTTTAGTTGAACAAGTCATAATTCACATCCAACAGTCATTTAGAGTCAAAAGATTAAAAGTTAAAATTTCATCCATGTTGACCATTTTGGGAAAGTTTAACAGGTCCGGAGTCATCGTTTTTTCAGATAATTGATTTTTTGGAGTGTACCAAAAATGATTAAAAATGTCAATTGGATCGTGCCTCATGTTGAATAACCGCTTTTGAAACCCTCACAGTGACCAAAATTGCCATTTTTACAGAGCTTTGCTTACTCAAAAGCTTCCATTTTGACCAATTTCAGGCACCAAATTGACTTTAAACACACTTATTTTAGTTGAACAAGTCATAATTCACATCCAACAGTCATTTAGAGTCAAAAGATTAAAAGTTAAAATTTCATCCATGTTGACCATTTTGGGAAAGTTCGACAGGTCCGGAGACATCGTTTTTCATCAGAAAATTGATTTTTTGGAGTGTACCAAAAATGATTCAAAATGTCAATTGGATCGTGCCTCATGTTGAATAACCACTTTTGAAACCCTCACAGTGACCAAAATTGCCATTTTCACAGAGTTTTGCTTACTCAAAAGCTTCCATTTTGACCAATTTCAGGCACCAAAATGACTTTAAACACACTTATTTTTGTTGAAAAAGTCATAATTCACATCCAACAGTCATTTAGAGTCAAAAGATTAAAAGTTAACATTTCATCCATGTTGACCATTTTGGGAAAGTTTAACAGGTCCGGGGTCATCGTTTTTTCAGATAATTGATTTTTTGGAGTGTACCAAAAATGATTCAAAATGTCAATTGGATCGTGCATCATGTTGAATAACCGCTTTTGAAACCTTTACAGTGACCAAAATTGCCATTTTTACAGAGCTTTGCTTACTCAAAAGCTTCCATTTTGACCAATTTCAGGCACCAAAATGACTTTAAACACACTTATTTTAGTTGAACAAGTCATAATTCACATCCAACAGTCATTTAGAGTCAAAAGATTAAAAGTTAAAATTTCATCCATGTTGACCATTTTGGGAAAGTTCGACAGGTCCGGAATCATCGTTTTTCATCAGAAAATTGATTTTTTGGAGTGTACCAAAAATTATTAAAAATGTCAATTGGATCGTGCCTCATGTTGAATAACCACTTTTAAAACCCTCACAGTGACCAAAATTACAATTTTTACAGAGCTTTGCTTACTCAAAAGCTTCCATTTTGACCAATTTAAGGCACCGAAATGACTTTAAACACACGTATTTTGGTTGAAAAAGTCATAATTTACATCCAACAGTCATTTAGAGTCAAAAGATTAAAAAACTTAAATTTCATCCATGGTAACCATTTTGGGAAAGTTCGACAGGTCCGGATTCATCGTTTTTCATGAGAAAATTGATTTTTTTGGAGTGTTCCAAAAATGATTCAAAATGTCAATTGGATCGTGCCTCATGTTGAATAACCACTTTTAAAACCCTCAAAGTGACCAAAATTGCCATTGATACAGAGTTTTGCTTACTCAAAACCTTCCATTTTGACCAATTTCAGGCACCGAAATGACTTTAAACACACTTATTTTTGTTGAAAAAGTCAAAATTCACATCCAACAGTCATTTAGAGACAAAAGATTAAAAATTTTACTTTCATCCATGGTGACCATTTTGGGAAAGTTCGACAGGTCCAGAATCATCGTTTATCATCAGAATTTTTTTTTGGAGTGTACCCAAAATTATTCAAAATGTCAATGGATCGTGCCTCATGTTGAATAACCACTTTTGAAACCCTCAAAACCATCAGAATTGTTTTGGGAGTGTACCAAAAATGATTCAAAATGTCAATTGGATCGTGCCTTATGTTGAATAACCACTTTTGAAACCCTCAAAGTGACCAAAATTTCCATTTATACAGAGTTTTGCTTACTCAAAAGCTTCCATGTTGACCAATTTCAGGCACCGAAATGACTTTAAACACACTTATTTTTGTTGAAAAAGTCATAATTTACATCCAACAGTCATTTAGAGTCAAAAGATTAAAAAATGAAATTTCATCCATGGTAACCATTTCGGGAAAGTTCGACAGGTCCGGATTCATCGTTTTTCATCAGAAAATTTATTTTTTGGAGTGTACAAAAAATGATTCAAAATGTCAATTGGATCGTGCCTCATGTTGAATAACCACTTTTGAAACCCTCAAAGTGACCAAAATTTCCATTTATACAGAGTTTTGCTTACTCAAAAGCTTCCATTTTGACCAATTTCAGGCACCAAAATGACTTTAAACACACTTATTTTAGTTGAACAAGTCATAATTCACATCCAACAGTCATTTAGAGTCAAAAGATTAAAAGTTAAAATTTCATCCATGTTGACCATTTTGGGAAAGTTTGACAGGTCCGGAGTCATCGTTATTCATCAGAAAATTGATTTTTTGGAGTGTACCAAAAATGATTCAAAATGTCAATTGGATCGTGCCTCATATTGAATAACCACTTTTGAAACCCTCAAAGTGACCAAAATTGCCATTTATACAGAGTTTTGCTTACTCAAAAGCTTCCATTTTGACCAATTTCAGGCACCAAAATGACTTTAAACACACTTATTTTAGTTGAACAAGTCATAATTCACATCCAACAGTCATTTAGAGTCAAAAGATTAAAAGTTAAAATTTCATCCATGTTGACCATTTTGGGAAAGTTCGACAGGTCCGGAATCATCGTTTTTCATCAGAAAATTGATTTTTTGGAGTGTACCAAAAATGATTCAAAATGTCAATTGGATCGTGCCTCGTGTTGACTAACCACTTTTGAAACACTCACAGTGACCAAAATTGCCATTTTCACAGAGTTTTGCTTACTCAAAAGCTTCCATTTTGACCAATTTCAGGCACCAAAATGACTTTAAACACACTTATTTTTGTTGAAAAAGTCATAATTCACATCCAACAGTCATTTAGAGTCAAAAGATTAAAAGTTAACATTTCATCCATGTTGACCATTTCGGGAAAGTTTAACAGGTTCGGAATCATCGTTTTTTCAGATAATTGACTTTTTTGGAGTGTACCAAAAATGATTCAAAATGTCAATTGGATCGTGCATCATGTTGAATAACCGCTTTTGAAACCCTCACAGTGACCAAAATTGCCATTTTTACAGAGCTTTGCTTACTTAAAAGCTTCCATTTTGACCAATTTCAGGCACCAAAATGACTTTAAACACACTTATTTTAGTTGAACAAGTCATAATTCACATCCAACAGTCATTTAGAGTCAAAAGATTAAAAGTTAAAATTTCATCCATGTTGACCATTTTGGGAAAGTTTGACAGGTCCGGAGTCATCGTTATTCATCAGAAAATTGATTTTTTGGAGTGTACCAAAAATGATTCAAAATGTCAATTGGATCGTGCCTCATATTGAATAACCACTTTTGGAACCCCCAAAGTGACCAAAATTGCCATTTATACAGAGTTTTGCTTACTCAAAAGCTTCCATTTTGACCAATTTCAGGCACCAAAATGACTTTAAACACACTTATTTTAGTTGAACAAGTCATAATTCACATCCAACAGTCATTTAGAGTCAAAAGATTAAAAGTTAAAATTTCATCCATGTTGACCATTTTGGGAAAGTTCGACAGGTCCGGAATCATCGTTTTTCATCAGAAAATTGATTTTTTGGAGTGTACCAAAAATGATTCAAAATGTCAATTGGATCGTGCCTCGTGTTGACTAACCACTTTTGAAACACTCACAGTGACCAAAATTGCCATTTTCACAGAGTTTTGCTTATTCAAAAGCTTCCATTTTGACCAATTTCAGGCACCAAAATGACTTTAAACACACTTATTTGTGTTGAAAAAGTCATAATTCACATCCAACAGTCATTTAGAGTCAAAAGATTAAAAGTTAACATTTCATCCATGTTGACCATTTTGGGAAAGTTTAACAGGTCCGGAATCAACGTTTTTTCAGATAATTGATTTTTTGGAGTGTACCAAAAATGATTCAAAATGTCAATTGGATCGTGTATCATGTTGAATAACCGCTTTTGAAACCCTCACAGTGACCAAAATTGCCATTTTTACAGAGCTTTGCTTACTCAAAAGCTTCCATTTTGACCAATTTCAGGCACCAAAATGACTGTAAACACACTTATTTTAGTTGAACAAGTCATAAATCACATCCAACAGTCATTTAGAGTCAAAAGATTAAAAGTTAAAATTTCATCCATGTTGACCATTTTGGGAAAGTTCGACAGGTCCGGAGTCATCGTTATTCATCAGAAAATTGATTTTTTGGAGTGTACCAAAAATGATTCAAAATGTCAATTGGATCGTGCCTCATATTGAATAACCACTTTTGAAACCCTCAAAGTGACCAAAATTGCCATTTATACAGAGTTTTGCTTACTCAAAAGCTTCCATTTTGACCAATTTCAGGCACCGAAATGACTTTAAACACACTTATTTTAGTTGAACAAGTCATAATTCACATCCAACAGTCATTTAGAGTCAAAAGATTAAAAGTTAAAATTTCATCCATGTTGACCATTTCGGGAAAGTTTAACAGGTTCGGAATCATCGTTTTTTCAGATAATTGACTTTTTTGGAGTGTACCAAAAATGATTCAAAATGTCAATTGGATCGTGCATCATGTTGAATAACCGCTTTTGAAACCCTCACAGTGACCAAAATTGCCATTTTTACAGAGCTTTGCTTACTTAAAAGCTTCCATTTTGACCAATTTCAGGCACCAAAATGACTTTAAACACACTTATTTTAGTTGAACAAGTCATAATTCACATCCAACAGTCATTTAGAGTCAAAAGATTAAAAGTTAAAATTTCATCCATGTTGACCATTTTGGGAAAGTTTGACAGGTCCGGAGTCATCGTTATTCATCAGAAAATTGATTTTTTGGAGTGTACCAAAAATGATTCAAAATGTCAATTGGATCGTGCCTCATATTGAATAACCACTTTTGAAACCCTCAAAGTGACCAAAATTGCCATTTATACAGAGTTTTGCTTACTCAAAAGCTTCCATTTTGACCAATTTCAGGCACCAAAATGACTTTAAACACACTTATTTTAGTTGAACAAGTCATAATTCACATCCAACAGTCATTTAGAGTCAAAAGATTAAAAGTTAAAATTTCATCCATGTTGACCATTTTGGGAAAGTTCGACAGGTCCGGAATCATCGTTTTTCATCAGAAAATTGATTTTTTGGAGTGTACCAAAAATGATTCAAAATGTCAATTGGATCGTGCCTCGTGTTGACTAACCACTTTTGAAACACTCACAGTGACCAAAATTGCCATTTTCACAGAGTTTTGCTTACTCAAAAGCTTCCATTTTGACCAATTTCAGGCACCAAAATGACTTTAAACACACTTATTTGTGTTGAAAAAGTCATAATTCACATCCAACAGTCATTTAGAGTCAAAAGATTAAAAGTTAACATTTCATCCATGTTGACCATTTTGGGAAAGTTTAACAGGTCCGGAATCAACGTTTTTTCAGATAATTGATTTTTTGGAGTGTACCAAAAATGATTCAAAATGTCAATTGGATCGTGTATCATGTTGAATAACCGCTTTTGAAACCCTCACAGTGACCAAAATTGCCATTTTTACAGAGCTTTGCTTACTCAAAAGCTTCCATTTTGACCAATTTCAGGCACCAAAATGACTGTAAACACACTTATTTTAGTTGAACAAGTCATAAATCACATCCAACAGTCATTTAGAGTCAAAAGATTAAAAGTTAAAATTTCATCCATGTTGACCATTTTGGGAAAGTTCGACAGGTCCGGAGTCATCGTTATTCATCAGAAAATTGATTTTTTGGAGTGTACCAAAAATGATTCAAAATGTCAATTGGATCGTGCCTCATATTGAATAACCACTTTTGAAACCCTCAAAGTGACCAAAATTGCCATTTATACAGAGTTTTGCTTACTCAAAAGCTTCCATTTTGACCAATTTCAGGCACCGAAATGACTTTAAACACACTTATTTTAGTTGAACAAGTCATAATTCACATCCAACAGTCATTTAGAGTCAAAAGATTAAAAGTTAAAATTTCATCCATGTTGACCATTTTGGGAAAGTTCGACAGGTCCGGAGTCATCGTTTTTCATCAGAAAATTGATTTTTTGGAGTGTACCAAAAATGATTCAAAATGTCAATTGGATCGTGCCTCATGTTGAATAACCACTTTTGAAACCCTCACATTGACCAAAATTACCATTTTTACAGAGCTTTGCTTACTCAAAAGCTTCCATTTTGACCAATTTCAGGCACCGAAATGACTTTAAACACACTTATTTGTGTTGAAAAAGTCATAATTTACATCCAACAGTCATTTAGAGTCAAAAGATAAAAAAATTTAATTTTATCCATGGTAACCATTTTGGGAAAGTTCGACTAGTCCGGATTCATCGATTTTTCAGATAATTGATTTTTTGGAGTGTACCAAAAATAATTCAAAATGTCAATTGGAACGTGCCTCATGTTGAATAACCGCTTTTGAAACCCTCACAGTGACCAAAATTGCCATTTTTACAGAGCTTTGCTTACTCAAAAGCTTCCATTTTGACCAATTTCAGACACCAAAATGACTTTAAACACACTTATTTTAGTTGAACAAGTCATAATTCACATACAACAGTCATTTAGAGTCAAAAGATTAAAAGTTAAAATTTCATCCATGTTGACCATTTTGGGAAAGTTCGACAGGTCCGGCCGGAGTCATTGTTTTTCATCAGAAAATTGATTTTTTGGAGTGTACCAAAAATGATTCAAAATGTCAATTGGATCGTGCCTCATGTTTAATAACCACTTTTGAAACCCTCACAGTGACCAAAATTACCATTTTTAAAGAGCTTTGCTTACTCAAAAGCTTCCATTTTGACAAATTTCAGGCACCGAAATGACTTTAAACACACTTATTTTTGTTGAAAAAGTCATAATTTACATCCAACAGTCATGTAGAGTCAAAAGATTAAAAAATTTAATTTCATCCATGGTAACCATTTTGGGAAAGTTCGACAGGTCCGGATTCATCGTTTTTCATCAGAAAATTGATTTTTTGGAGTGTACCAAAAATGATTCAAAATGTCAATTGGATCGTGCCTCATGTTGAATAACCACTTTTGAAACCCTCAAAGTGACTAAAATTGCCATTTATACAGAGTTTTGCTTACTCAAAAGCTTCCATTTTGACCAATTTCAGGCACCGAAATGACTTTAAACACACTTATTTTAGTTGAAAAAGTCATATTTCACATCCAACAGTCATTTAGAGTCAAAAGTTTAAATGTTAAAATTTCATCCATATTGACCATTTTGGCAACGTTCGACAGGTCCGGAGTAATTGTTTTTTATCAGAAAATTGATTTGTGGAGTGTACCAAATATGATTCAAAATGTCAATTGGATCGTGCCTCATGTTGAATAACCACTTTTGAAACACTCACAGTGACCTAAATTGCCATTTTCACAGAGTTTTGCTTATCAAAAGCTTCCATCTTGACCAATTTCAGGCACCGAAATGACTTTAAACACACTTATTTTTGTTGAAAAAGTCATAGTTTACATCCAACAGTCATTTAGAGTCAAAAGATTAAAAGTTTAAATTTCATCCATGGTGACCATTTTGGGACAGTTCGACAGGTCCGGAGTCATCCTTTTTCATCAGAATTTTTTTTTGGAGTGTACCCAAAATGATTCAACATGTCAATGGATCGTGCCTCATGTTGAATAACCACTTTTGAAACCCTCAAAACCATCAGAATTGTTATGGGGAGTGTACCAAAAATGATTCAAAATGTCAATGGATCGTGCCTCATGTTAAATAACCACTTTTGAAACCCTTAAAGTGACCAAAATTGCCATTTATACAGAGTGTTGCTTACTCAAAAGCTTCCATTTTGACCAATTTCAGGCACCGAAATGACTTTAAACACACTTATTTTAGTTGAAAAAGTCATATTTCACATCCAACAGTCATTTATAGTCAAAAGATTAAATGTTAAAATGTAATCCATATTGACCAATTTGGCAACGTTCGACAGGTCCGGAGTGATCGTTTTTCATCAGAAAATTGATTTGTGGAGTGTACCAAAAATGATTCAAAATGTCAATTGGATCGTGCCTCGTGTTGAATAACCACTTTTGAAACACTCACAGTGACCAAAATTGCCATTTTCACAGAGTTTTGCTTACTCAAAAGCTTCCATTTTGACCAATTTCAGGCACCAAAATGACTTTAAACACACTTATTTTTGTTGAAAAAGTCATAATTCACATCCAACAGTCATTTAGAGTCAAAAGATTAAAAGTTAACATTTCATCCATGTTGACCATTTTAGGGAAAGTTTAACAGGTCCGGAGTCATCGTTTTTTCAGATAATTGATTTTTTGGAGTGTACCAAAAATGATTCAAAATGTCAATTGGATCGTGCATCATGTTGAATAACCGCTTTTGAAACCCTCACAGTGACCAAAAGTGCCATTTTTACAGAGCTTTGCTTACTCAAAAGCTTCCATTTTGACCAATTTCAGGCACCAAAATGACTTTAAACACACTTATTTTAGTTGAACAAGTCATAATTCACATCCAACAGTCATTTAGAGTCAAAAGATTAAAAGTTAAAATTTCATCCATGTTGACCATTTTGGGAAAGTTCGACAGGTCCGGAGTCATCGTTTTTCATCAGAAAATTGATTTTTTGGAGTGTACCAAAAATGATTCAAAATGTCAATTGGATAGTGCCTCATGTTGAATAACCACTTTTGAAACCCTCACAGTGACCAAAATTACCATTTTTACAGAGATTTGCTTACTCAAAAGCTTCCATTTTGACCAATTTTAGGCACCGAAATGACTTTAAACACACTTATTTTTGTTAAAAAAGTCATAATTTACATCCAACAGTCATTTAGAGTCAAAAGATTAAAAACCTAAATTTCATCCATGGTAACCATTTTGGGAAAGTTCGACAGGTCCGGATTCATCGTTTTTCATCAGAAACTTTATTTTTTGGAGTGTACCAAAAATGATTCAAAATGTCAATTGGATCGTGCCTGATGTTGAATAACCACTTTTGAAATCCTCAAAGTGACCAAAATTGCCATTTATACAGAGTTTTGCTTACTCAAAGGCTTCCATTTTGACCAATTTCAGGCACCAAAATGACTTTAAACACACTTATTTTAGTTGAAAAAGTCATATTTCACATCCAACAGTCATTTAGAGTCAAAAGATTAAATGTTAAAATTTCATCCATATTGACCATTTTGGCAACGTTCGACAGGTCCGGAGTGATCGTTTTTCATCAGAAAATTGATTTGTGGAGTGTACCAAAAATTATTCAAAATGTCAATTGGATCGTGCCTCATGTTGAATAACCACTTTTGAATCACTCACTGTGACCAAAATTGCCATTTTTACAGAGTTTTGCTTACTCAAAAGCTTCCATTTTGACCAATTTCAGGCACAAAAATGACTTTAAACACACTTATTTTTGTTGAAAAAGTCATAATTCACATCCAACAGTCATTTAGAGTCAAAAGATTAAAAGTTAACATTTCATCCATGTTGACCATTTTGGGAAAGTTTAACAGGTCTGGAGTCATCGTTTTTTCAGATAATTGATTTTTTGGAGTGTACCAAAAATGATTCAAAATGTCAATTGGATCGTGCCTCATGTTGAATAACCACTTTTGAAACACTCACAGTGACCTAAATTGCCATTTTCACAGAGTTTTGCTTACTCAAAAGCTTCCATTTTGACCAATTTCAGGCACCGAAATGACTTTAAACACACTTATTTTTGTTGAAAAAGTCATAGTTTACATCCAACAGTCATTTAGAGTCAAAAGATTAAAAGTTAAAATTTCATCCATGTTGACCATTTTGGGAAAGTTTGACAGGTCCGGAGTCATCGTTATTCATCAGAAAATTGATTTTTTGGAGTGTACCAAAAATGATTCAAAATGTCAATTGGATCGTGCCTCATATTGAATAACCACTTTTGAAACCCTCAAAGTGACCAAAATTGCCATTTATACAGAGTTTTGCTTACTCAAAAGCTTCCATTTTGACCAATTTCAGGCACCAAAATGACTTTAAACACACTTATTTTAGTTGAACAAGTCATAATTCACATCCAACAGTCATTTAGAGTCAAAAGATTAAAAGTTAAAATTTCATCCATGTTGACCATTTTGGGAAAGTTCGACAGGTCCGGAATCATCGTTTTTCATCAGAAAATTGATTTTTTGGAGTGTACCAAAAATGATTCAAAATGTCAATTGGATCGTGCCTCGTGTTGACTAACCACTTTTGAAACACTCACAGTGACCAAAATTGCCATTTTCACAGAGTTTTGCTTACTCAAAAGCTTCCATTTTGACCAATTTCAGGCACCAAAATGACTTTAAACACACTTATTTTTGTTGAAAAAGTCATAATTCACATCCAACAGTCATTTAGAGTCAAAAGATTAAAAGTTAACATTTCATCCATGTTGACCATTTTGGGAAAGTTTAACAGGTCCGGAATCAACGTTTTTTCAGATAATTGATTTTTTGGAGTGTACCAAAAATGATTCAAAATGTCAATTGGATCGTGTATCATGTTGAATAACCGCTTTTGAAACCCTCACAGTGACCAAAATTGCCATTTTTACAGAGCTTTGCTTACTCAAAAGCTTCCATTTTGACCAATTTCAGGCACCAAAATGACTGTAAACACACTTATTTTAGTTGAACAAGTCATAAATCACATCCAACAGTCATTTAGAGTCAAAAGATTAAAAGTTAAAATTTTATCCATGTTGACCATTTTGGGAAAGTTCGACAGGTCCGGAGTCATCGTTATTCATCAGAAAATTGATTTTTTGGAGTGTACCAAAAATGATTCAAAATGTCAATTGGATCGTGCCTCATATTGAATAACCACTTTTGAAACCCTCAAAGTGACCAAAATTGCCATTTATACAGAGTTTTGCTTACTCAAAAGCTTCCATTTTGACCAATTTCAGGCACCGAAATGACTTTAAACACACTTATTTTAGTTGAACAAGTCATAATTCACATCCAACAGTCATGTAGAGTCAAAAGATTAAAAAATTTAATTTCATCCATGGTAACCATTTTGGGAAAGTTTAACAGGTCCGGATTCATCGTTTTTCATCAGAAAATTGATTTTTTGGAGTGTACCAAAAATGATTCAAAATGTCAATTGGATCGTGCCTCATGTTGAATAACCACTTTTGAAACCCTCAAAGTGACTAAAATTGCCATTTATACAGAGTTTTGCTTACTCAAAAGCTTCCATTTTGACCAATTTCAGGCACCGAAATGACTTTAAACACACTTATTCTAGTTGAAAAAGTCATATTTCACATCCAACAGTCATTTAGAGTCAAAAGTTTAAATGTTAAAATTTCATCCATATTGACCATTTTGGCAACGTTCGACAGGTCCGGAGTAATTGTTTTTTATCAGAAAATTGATTTGTGGAGTGTACCAAATATGATTCAAAATGTCAATTGGATCGTGCCTCATGTTGAATAACCACTTTTGAAACACTCACAGTGACCTAAATTGCCATTTTCACAGAGTTTTGCTTATCAAAAGCTTCCATTTTGACCAATTTCAGGCACCGAAATGACTTTAAACACACTTATTTTTGTTGAAAAAGTCATAGTTTACATCCAACAGTCATTTAGAGTCAAAAGATTAAAAGTTTAAATTTCATCCATGGTGACCATTTTGGGACAGTTCGACAGGTCCGGAGTCATCCTTTTTCATCAGAATTTTTTTTTGGAGTGTACCCAAAATGATTCAACATGTCAATGGATCGTGCCTCATGTTGAATAACCACTTTTGAAACCCTCAAAACCATCAGAATTGTTATGGGGAGTGTACCAAAAATGATTCAAAATGTCAATGGATCGTGCCTCATGGTAAATAACCACTTTTGAAACCCTTAAAGTGACCAAAATTGCCATTTATACAGAGTGTTGCTTACTCAAAAGCTTCCATTTTGACCAATTTCAGGCACCGAAATGACTTTAAACACACTTATTTTAGTTGAAAAAGTCATATTTCACATCCAACAGTCATTTATAGTCAAAAGATTAAATGTTAAAATTTAATCCATATTGACCAATTTGGCAACGTTCGACAGGTCCGGAGTGATCGTTTTTCATCAGAAAATTGATTTGTGGAGTGTACCAAAAATTAATTCAAAATGTCAATTGGATCGTGCCTCGTGTTGAATAACCACTTTTGAAACACTCACAGTGACCAAAATTGCCATTTTCACAGAGTTTTGCTTACTCAAAAGCTTCCATTTTGACCAATTTCAGGCACCAAAATGACTTTAAACACACTTATTTTAGTCGAACAAGTCATAATTCACATCCAACAGTCATTTAGAGTCAAAAGATTAAAAGTTAAAATTTCATCCATGTTGACCATTTTGGGAAAGTTCGACAGGTCCGGAGTCATCGTTTTTCATCAGAAAATTGATTTTTTGGAGTGTACCAAAAATGATTCAAAATGTCAATGGATCGTGCCTCATGTTGAATAACCACTTTTGAAACCCTCAAAGTGACCAAAATTGCCATTTATACAGAGTTTTGCTTACTCAAAAGCTTCCATTTTGACCAATTTCAGGCACCGAAATGACTTTAAACACACGTATTTTGGTTGAAAAAGTCATACTTTACATCCAACAGTCATTTAGAGTCAAAAGATTAAAAAACTTAAATTTCATCCATTGTAACCATTTTGGGAAAGTTCGACAGGTCCGGATTCATCGTTTTTCATCAGAAAATTGATTTTTTTGGAGTGTTCCAAAAATGATTCAAAATGTCAATTGGATCGTGCCTCATGTTGAATAACCACTTTTGAAACCCTCAAAGTGACCAAAATTGCCATTTATACAGAGTTTTGCTTACTCAAAACCTTCCATTTTGACCAATTTCAGGCACCGAAATGACTTTAAACACACTTATTTTTGTTGAAAAAGTCAAAATTCACATCCAACAGTCATTTAGAGTCAAAAGATTAAAAGTTTAAATTTCATCCATGGTGACCATTTTGGGAAAGTTCGACAGGTCCAGAATCATCGTTTTTCATCAGAAAATTTATTTTTTTGGAGTGTACCCAAAATGATTCAAAATGTCAATGGATCGTGCCTCATGTTGAATAACCACTTTTGAAACCCTCAAAACCATCAGAATTGTTTTGGGAAATGTACCAAAAATGATTCAAAATGTCAATGGATCGTGCCTCATGTTGAATAACCACTTTTGAAACCCTTAAAGTGACCAAATTTGCCATTTATACAGAGTTTTGCTTACTCAAAAGCTTCCATTTTGACAAATTTCAGGCACCGAAATGACTTTAAACACACTTATTTTAGTTGAAAAAGTCATATTTCACATCCAACAGTCATTTATAGTCAAAAGATTAAATGTTAAAATTTAATCCATATTGACCATTTTGGCAACGTTCGACAGGTCCGGAGTGATCGCTTTTCATCAGAAAATTGATTTGTGGAGTGTACCAAAAATGATTCAAAATGTTAATTGGATCGTGCCTCGTGTTGAATAACCACTTTTGAAACACTCACAGTGACCAAAATTGCCATTTTCACAGAGTTTTGCTTACTCAAAAGCTTCCATTTTGACCAATTTCAGGCACCAAAATGACTTTAAACACACTTATTTTTGTTGAAAAAGTCATAATTCACATCCAACAGTCATTTAGAGTCAAAAGATTAAAAGTTAACATTTCATCCATGTTGATCATTTTGGGAAAGTTTAACAGGTCCGGAGTCATCGTTTTTTCAGATAATTGATTTTTTGGAGTGTACCAAAAATGATTCAAAATGTCAATTGGATCGTGCATCATGTTGAATAACCGCTTTTGAAACCCTCACAGTGACCAAAATTGCCATTTTTAAAGAGCTTTGCTTACTCAAAAGCTTCCATTTTGACCAATTTCAGGCACCAAAATGACTTTAAACACACTCATTTTAGTCATAATTCACATCCAACAGTCATTTAGAGTCAAAAGATTAAAAGTTAAAATGTCATCCATGTTGACCATTTTGGGAAAGTTCGAAAGGTCCGGAGTCATCGTTTTTCATCAGAAAATTGATTTTTTGGAGTGTACCAAAAATGATTCAAAATGTCAATTGGATCGTGCCTCATGTTGAATAACCACTTTTGAAACCTTTACAGTGACCAAAATTGCCATTTTTACAGAGCTTTGCTTACTCAAAAGCTTTCATTTTGACCAATTTAAGGCACCGAAATGACTTTAAACACACTTATTTTGGTTGAAAAAGTCATAATTTACATCCAACAGTCATTTAGAGTCAAAAGATTAAAAAACTTAAATTTCATCCATGGTAACCATTTTGGGAAAGTTCGACAGGTCCAGAATCATCGTTTTTCATCAGAATTTTTTTTTGGAGTGTACCCAAAATGATTCAAAATGTCAATGGATCGTGCCTCATGTTGAATAACCACTTTTGAAACCCTCAAAACCATCAGAATTGTTTTGGGAGTGTACCAAAAATGATTCAAAATGTCAATGGATCGTGCCTTATGTTGAATAACCACTTTTCAAACCCTCAAAGTGACCAAAATTTCCATTTATACAGAGTTTTGCTTACTCAAAAGCTTCCATGTTGACCAATTTCAGGCACCAAAATGACTTTAAACACACTTATTTTAGTTGAACAAGTCGTAATTCACATCCAACAGTCATTTAGAGTCAAAAGATTAAAAGTTAAAATTTCATCCATGTTGACCATTTTGGGAAAGTTCGACAGGTCCGGAGTCATCGTTTTTCATCAGAAAATTTATTTTTTGGAGTGTACCAAAAATGATTCAAAATGTCAATTGGATCGTGCCTTATGTTGAATAACCACTTTTGAAACCCTCAAAGTGACCAAAATTTCCATTTATACAGAGTTTTGCTTACTCAAAAGCTTCCATGTTGACCAATTTCAGGCACCGAAATGACTTTAAACACACCTATTTTTGTTGAAAAAGTCATAATTTACATCCAACAGTCATTTAGAGTCAAAAGATTAAAAAATGAAATTTCATCCATGGTAACCATTTCGGGAAAGTTCGACAGGTCCGGATTCATCGTTTTTCATCAGAAAATTGATTTTTTGGAGTGTACCAAAAATGATTCAAAATGTCAATTGGATCGTGCCTCATGTTGAATAACCACTTTTGAAACCTTTACAGTGACCAAAATTGCCATTTTTACAGAGCTTTGCTTACTCAAAAGCTTTCATTTTGACCAATTTCAGGCACCAAAATGACTTTAAACACACTTATTTTAGTTGAACAAGTCATAATTCACATCCAACAGTCATTTAGAGTCAAAAGATTAAAAGTTAAAATTTCATCCATGTTGACCATTTTGGGAAAGTTTGACAGGTCCGGAGTCATCGTTATTCATCAGAAAATTGATTTTTTGGAGTGTACCAAAAATGATTCAAAATGTCAATTGGATCGTGCCTCATATTGAATAACCACTTTTGAAACCCTCAAAGTGACCAAAATTGCCATTTATACAGAGTTTTGCTTACTCAAAAGCTTCCATTTTGACCAATTTCAGGCACCAAAATGACTTTAAACACACTTATTTTAGTTGAACAAGTCATAATTCACATCCAACAGTCATTTAGAGTCAAAAGATTAAAAGTTAAAATTTCATCCATGTTGACCATTTTGGGAAAGTTCGACAGGTCCGGAATCATCGTTTTTCATCAGAAAATTGATTTTTTGGAGTGTACCAAAAATGATTCAAAATGTCAATTGGATCGTGCCTCGTGTTGACTAACCACTTTTGAAACACTCACAGTGACCAAAATTGCCATTTTCACAGAGTTTTGCTTACTCAAAAGCTTCCATTTTGACCAATTTCAGGCACCAAAATGACTTTAAACACACTTATTTTTGTTGAAAAAGTCATAATTCACATCCAACAGTCATTTAGAGTCAAAAGATTAAAAGTTAACATTTCATCCATGTTGACCATTTCGGGAAAGTTTAACAGGTTCGGAATCATCGTTTTTTCAGATAATTGACTTTTTTGGAGTGTACCAAAAATGATTCAAAATGTCAATTGGATCGTGCATCATGTTGAATAACCGCTTTTGAAACCCTCACAGTGACCAAAATTGCCATTTTTACAGAGCTTTGCTTACTTAAAAGCTTCCATTTTGACCAATTTCAGGCACCAAAATGACTTTAAACACACTTATTTTAGTTGAACAAGTCATAATTCACATCCAACAGTCATTTAGAGTCAAAAGATTAAAAGTTAAAATTTCATCCATGTTGACCATTTTGGGAAAGTTTGACAGGTCCGGAGTCATCGTTATTCATCAGAAAATTGATTTTTTGGAGTGTACCAAAAATGATTCAAAATGTCAATTGGATCGTGCCTCATGTTGAATAACCACTTTTGAAACCCTCAAAGTGACTAAAATTGCCATTTATACAGAGTTTTGCTTACTCAAAAGCTTCCATTTTGACCAATTTCAGGCACCGAAATGACTTTAAACACACTTATTTTAGTTGAAAAATTCATATTTCACATCCAACAGTCATTTAGAGTCAAAAGTTTAAATGTTAAAATTTCATCCATATTGACCATTTTGGCAACGTTCGACAGGTCCGGAGTAATTGTTTTTTATCAGAAAATTGATTTGTGGAGTGTACCAAATATGATTCAAAATGTCAATTGGATCGTGCCTCATGTTGAATAACCACTTTTGAAACACTCACAGTGACCTAAATTGCCATTTTCACAGAGTTTTGCTTATCAAAAGCTTCCATCTTGACCAATTTCAGGCACCGAAATGACTTTAAACACACTTATTTTTGTTGAAAAAGTCATAGTTTACATCCAACAGTCATTTAGAGTCAAAAGATTAAAAGTTTAAATTTCATCCATGGTGACCATTTTGGGACAGTTCGACAGGTCCGGAGTCATCCTTTTTCATCAGAATTTTTTTTTGGAGTGTACCCAAAATGATTCAACATGTCAATGGATCGTGCCTCATGTTGAATAACCACTTTTGAAACCCTCAAAACCATCAGAATTGTTATGGGGAGTGTACCAAAAATGATTCAAAATGTCAATGGATCGTGCCTCATGTTAAATAACCACTTTTGAAACCCTTAAAGTGACCAAAATTGCCATTTATACAGAGTGTTGCTTACTCAAAAGCTTCCATTTTGACCAATTTCAGGCACCGAAATGACTTTAAACACACTTATTTTAGTTGAAAAAGTCATATTTCACATCCAACAGTCATTTATAGTCAAAAGATTAAATGTTAAAATGTAATCCATATTGACCAATTTGGCAACGTTCGACAGGTCCGGAGTGATCGTTTTTCATCAGAAAATTGATTTGTGGAGTGTACCAAAAATGATTCAAAATGTTAATTGGATCGTGCCTCGTGTTGAATAACCACTTTTGAAACACTCACAGTGACCAAAATTGCCATTTTCACAGAGTTTTGCTTACTCAAAAGCTTCCATTTTGACCAATTTCAGGCACCAAAATGACTTTAAACACACTTATTTTTGTTGAAAAAGTCATAATTCACATCCAACAGTCATTTAGAGTCAAAAGATTAAAAGTTAACATTTCATCCATGTTGACCATTTTAGGGAAAGTTTAACAGGTCCGGAGTCATCGTTTTTTCAGATAATTGATTTTTTGGAGTGTACCAAAAATGATTCAAAATGTCAATTGGATCGTGCATCATGTTGAATAACCGCTTTTGAAACCCTCACAGTGACCAAAATTACCATTTTTACAGAGATTTGCTTACTCAAAAGCTTCCATTTTGACCAATTTTAGGCACCGAAATGACTTTAAACA
The DNA here is from genome assembly GCF_964261635.1 of Lissotriton helveticus. Lineage (NCBI taxonomy): Eukaryota > Metazoa > Chordata > Amphibia > Caudata > Salamandridae > Lissotriton > Lissotriton helveticus. The sequence continues at coordinate 343,010,899 of NC_136072.1, forward strand.
CACTTATTTTTGTTAAAAAAGTCATAATTTACATCCAACAGTCATTTAGAGTCAAAAGATTAAAAACCTAAATTTCATCCATGGTAACCATTTTGGGAAAGTTCGACAGGTCCGGATTCATCGTTTTTCATCAGAAACTTTATTTTTTGGAGTGTACCAAAAATGATTCAAAATGTCAATTGGATCGTGCCTGATGTTGAATAACCACTTTTGAAATCCTCAAAGTGACCAAAATTGCCATTTATACAGAGTTTTGCTTACTCAAAGGCTTCCATTTTGACCAATTTCAGGCACCAAAATGACTTTAAACACACTTATTTTAGTTGAAAAAGTCATATTTCACATCCAACAGTCATTTAGAGTCAAAAGATTAAATGTTAAAATTTCATCCATATTGACCATTTTGGCAACGTTCGACAGGTCCGGAGTGATCGTTTTTCATCAGAAAATTGATTTGTGGAGTGTACCAAAAATTATTCAAAATGTCAATTGGATCGTGCCTCATGTTGAATAACCACTTTTGAAACACTCACTGTGACCAAAATTGCCATTTTTACAGAGTTTTGCTTACTCAAAAGCTTCCATTTTGACCAATTTCAGGCACAAAAATGACTTTAAACACACTTATTTTTGTTGAAAAAGTCATAATTCACATCCAACAGTCATTTAGAGTCAAAAGATTAAAAGTTAACATTTCATCCATGTTGACCATTTTGGGAAAGTTTAACAGGTCTGGAGTCATCGTTTTTTCAGATAATTGATTTTTTGGAGTGTACCAAAAATGATTCAAAATGTCAATTGGATCGTGCCTCATGTTGAATAACCACTTTTGAAACACTCACAGTGACCTAAATTGCCATTTTCACAGAGTTTTGCTTACTCAAAAGCTTCCATTTTGACCAATTTCAGGCACCGAAATGACTTTAAACACACTTATTTTTGTTGAAAAAGTCATAGTTTACATCCAACAGTCATTTAGAGTCAAAAGATTAAAAGTTAAAATTTCATCCATGTTGACCATTTTGGGAAAGTTTGACAGGTCCGGAGTCATCGTTATTCATCAGAAAATTGATTTTTTGGAGTGTACCAAAAATGATTCAAAATGTCAATTGGATCGTGCCTCATATTGAATAACCACTTTTGAAACCCTCAAAGTGACCAAAATTGCCATTTATACAGAGTTTTGCTTACTCAAAAGCTTCCATTTTGACCAATTTCAGGCACCAAAATGACTTTAAACACACTTATTTTAGTTGAACAAGTCATAATTCACATCCAACAGTCATTTAGAGTCAAAAGATTAAAAGTTAAAATTTCATCCATGTTGACCATTTTGGGAAAGTTCGACAGGTCCGGAATCATCGTTTTTCATCAGAAAATTGATTTTTTGGAGTGTACCAAAAATGATTCAAAATGTCAATTGGATCGTGCCTCGTGTTGACTAACCACTTTTGAAACACTCACAGTGACCAAAATTGCCATTTTCACAGAGTTTTGCTTACTCAAAAGCTTCCATTTTGACCAATTTCAGGCACCAAAATGACTTTAAACACACTTATTTTTGTTGAAAAAGTCATAATTCACATCCAACAGTCATTTAGAGTCAAAAGATTAAAAGTTAACATTTCATCCATGTTGACCATTTTGGGAAAGTTTAACAGGTCCGGAATCAACGTTTTTTCAGATAATTGATTTTTTGGAGTGTACCAAAAATGATTCAAAATGTCAATTGGATCGTGTATCATGTTGAATAACCGCTTTTGAAACCCTCACAGTGACCACAATTGCCATTTTTACAGAGCTTTGCTTACTCAAAAGCTTCCATTTTGACCAATTTCAGGCACCAAAATGACTGTAAACACACTTATTTTAGTTGAACAAGTCATAAATCACATCCAACAGTCATTTAGAGTCAAAAGATTAAAAGTTAAAATTTTATCCATGTTGACCATTTTGGGAAAGTTCGACAGGTCCGGAGTCATCGTTATTCATCAGAAAATTGATTTTTTGGAGTGTACCAAAAATGATTCAAAATGTCAATTGGATCGTGCCTCATATTGAATAACCACTTTTGAAACCCTCAAAGTGACCAAAATTGCCATTTATACAGAGTTTTGCTTACTCAAAAGCTTCCATTTTGACCAATTTCAGGCACCGAAATGACTTTAAACACACTTATTTTAGTTGAACAAGTCATAATTCACATCCAACAGTCATGTAGAGTCAAAAGATTAAAAAATTTAATTTCATCCATGGTAACCATTTTGGGAAAGTTTAACAGGTCCGGATTCATCGTTTTTCATCAGAAAATTGATTTTTTGGAGTGTACCAAAAATGATTCAAAATGTCAATTGGATCGTGCCTCATGTTGAATAACCACTTTTGAAACCCTCAAAGTGACTAAAATTGCCATTTATACAGAGTTTTGCTTACTCAAAAGCTTCCATTTTGACCAATTTCAGGCACCGAAATGACTTTAAACACACTTATTCTAGTTGAAAAAGTCATATTTCACATCCAACAGTCATTTAGAGTCAAAAGTTTAAATGTTAAAATTTCATCCATATTGACCATTTTGGCAACGTTCGACAGGTCCGGAGTAATTGTTTTTTATCAGAAAATTGATTTGTGGAGTGTACCAAATATGATTCAAAATGTCAATTGGATCGTGCCTCATGTTGAATAACCACTTTTGAAACACTCACAGTGACCTAAATTGCCATTTTCACAGAGTTTTGCTTATCAAAAGCTTCCATTTTGACCAATTTCAGGCACCGAAATGACTTTAAACACACTTATTTTTGTTGAAAAAGTCATAGTTTACATCCAACAGTCATTTAGAGTCAAAAGATTAAAAGTTTAAATTTCATCCATGGTGACCATTTTGGGACAGTTCGACAGGTCCGGAGTCATCCTTTTTCATCAGAATTTTTTTTTGGAGTGTACCCAAAATGATTCAACATGTCAATGGATCGTGCCTCATGTTGAATAACCACTTTTGAAACCCTCAAAACCATCAGAATTGTTATGGGGAGTGTACCAAAAATGATTCAAAATGTCAATGGATCGTGCCTCATGGTAAATAACCACTTTTGAAACCCTTAAAGTGACCAAAATTGCCATTTATACAGAGTGTTGCTTACTCAAAAGCTTCCATTTTGACCAATTTCAGGCACCGAAATGACTTTAAACACACTTATTTTAGTTGAAAAAGTCATATTTCACATCCAACAGTCATTTATAGTCAAAAGATTAAATGTTAAAATTTAATCCATATTGACCAATTTGGCAACGTTCGACAGGTCCGGAGTGATCGTTTTTCATCAGAAAATTGATTTGTGGAGTGTACCAAAAATTAATTCAAAATGTCAATTGGATCGTGCCTCGTGTTGAATAACCACTTTTGAAACACTCACAGTGACCAAAATTGCCATTTTCACAGAGTTTTGCTTACTCAAAAGCTTCCATTTTGACCAATTTCAGGCACCAAAATGACTTTAAACACACTTATTTTAGTCGAACAAGTCATAATTCACAGCCAACAGTCATTTAGAGTCAAAAGATTAAAAGTTAAAATTTCATCCATGTTGACCATTTTGGGAAAGTTCGACAGGTCCGGAGTCATCGTTTTTCATCAGAAAATTGATTTTTTGGAGTGTACCAAAAATGATTCAAAATGTCAATGGATCGTGCCTCATGTTGAATAACCACTTTTGAAACCCTCAAAGTGACCAAAATTGCCATTTATACAGAGTTTTGCTTACTCAAAAGCTTCCATTTTGACCAATTTCAGGCACCGAAATGACTTTAAACACACGTATTTTGGTTGAAAAAGTCATACTTTACATCCAACAGTCATTTAGAGTCAAAAGATTAAAAAACTTAAATTTCATCCATTGTAACCATTTTGGGAAAGTTCGACAGGTCCGGATTCATCGTTTTTCATCAGAAAATTGATTTTTTTGGAGTGTTCCAAAAATGATTCAAAATGTCAATTGGATCGTGCCTCATGTTGAATAACCACTTTTGAAACCCTCAAAGTGACCAAAATTGCCATTTATACAGAGTTTTGCTTACTCAAAACCTTCCATTTTGACCAATTTCAGGCACCGAAATGACTTTAAACACACTTATTTTTGTTGAAAAAGTCAAAATTCACATCCAACAGTCATTTAGAGTCAAAAGATTAAAAGTTTAAATTTCATCCATGGTGACCATTTTGGGAAAGTTCGACAGGTCCAGAATCATCGTTTTTCATCAGAAAATTTATTTTTTTGGAGTGTACCCAAAATGATTCAAAATGTCAATGGATCGTGCCTCATGTTGAATAACCACTTTTGAAACCCTCAAAACCATCAGAATTGTTTTGGGAAATGTACCAAAAATGATTCAAAATGTCAATGGATCGTGCCTCATGTTGAATAACCACTTTTGAAACCCTTAAAGTGACCAAATTTGCCATTTATACAGAGTTTTGCTTACTCAAAAGCTTCCATTTTGACAAATTTCAGGCACCGAAATGACTTTAAACACACTTATTTTAGTTGAAAAAGTCATATTTCACATCCAACAGTCATTTATAGTCAAAAGATTAAATGTTAAAATTTAATCCATATTGACCATTTTGGCAACGTTCGACAGGTCCGGAGTGATCGCTTTTCATCAGAAAATTGATTTGTGGAGTGTACCAAAAATGATTCAAAATGTCAATTGGATCGTGCCTCGTGTTGAATAACCACTTTTGAAACACTCACAGTGACCAAAATTGCCATTTTCACAGAGTTTTGCTTACTCAAAAGCTTCCATTTTGACCAATTTCAGGCACCAAAATGACTTTAAACACACTTATTTTTGTTGAAAAAGTCATAATTCACATCCAACAGTCATTTAGAGTCAAAAGATTAAAAGTTAACATTTCATCCATGTTGATCATTTTGGGAAAGTTTAACAGGTCCGGAGTCATCGTTTTTTCAGATAATTGATTTTTTGGAGTGTACCAAAAATGATTCAAAATGTCAATTGGATCGTGCATCATGTTGAATAACCGCTTTTGAAACCCTCACAGTGACCAAAATTGCCATTTTTAAAGAGCTTTGCTTACTCAAAAGCTTCCATTTTGACCAATTTCAGGCACCAAAATGACTTTAAACACACTTATTTTAGTTGAACAAGTCATAATTCACATCCAACAGTCATTTAGAGTCAAAAGATTAAAAGTTAAAATGTCATCCATGTTGACCATTTTGGGAAAGTTCGAAAGGTCCGGAGTCATCGTTTTTCATCAGAAAATTGATTTTTTGGAGTGTACCAAAAATGATTCAAAATGTCAATTGGATCGTGCCTCATGTTGAATAACCACTTTTGAAACCTTTACAGTGACCAAAATTGCCATTTTTACAGAGCTTTGCTTACTCAAAAGCTTTCATTTTGACCAATTTAAGGCACCGAAATGACTTTAAACACACTTATTTTGGTTGAAAAAGTCATAATTTACATCCAACAGTCATTTAGAGTCAAAAGATAAAAAAACTTAAATTTCATCCATGGTAACCATTTTGGGAAAGTTCGACAGGTCCAGAATCATCGTTTTTCATCAGAATTTTTTTTTGGAGTGTACCCAAAATGATTCAAAATGTCAATGGATCGTGCCTCATGTTGAATAACCACTTTTGAAACCCTCAAAACCATCAGAATTGTTTTGGGAGTGTACCAAAAATGATTCAAAATGTCAATGGATCGTGCCTTATGTTGAATAACCACTTTTCAAACCCTCAAAGTGACCAAAATTTCCATTTATACAGAGTTTTGCTTACTCAAAAGCTTCCATGTTGACCAATTTCAGGCACCAAAATGACTTTAAACACACTTATTTTAGTTGAACAAGTCGTAATTCACATCCAACAGTCATTTAGAGTCAAAAGATTAAAAGTTAAAATTTCATCCATGTTGACCATTTTGGGAAAGTTCGACAGGTCCGGAGTCATCGTTTTTCATCAGAAAATTTATTTTTTGGAGTGTACCAAAAATGATTCAAAATGTCAATTGGATCGTGCCTTATGTTGAATAACCACTTTTGAAACCCTCAAAGTGACCAAAATTTCCATTTATACAGAGTTTTGCTTACTCAAAAGCTTCCATGTTGACCAATTTCAGGCACCGAAATGACTTTAAACACACTTATTTTTGTTGAAAAAGTCATAATTTACATCCAACAGTCATTTAGAGTCAAAAGATTAAAAAATGAAATTTCATCCATGGTAACCATTTCGGGAAAGTTCGACAGGTCCGGATTCATCGTTTTTCATCAGAAAATTTATTTTTTGGAGTGTACAAAAAATGATTCAAAATGTCAATTGGATCGTGCCTCATGTTGAATAACCACTTTTGAAACCCTCAAAGTGACCAAAATTTCCATTTATACAGAGTTTTGCTTACTCAAAAGCTTCCATTTTGACCAATTTCAGGCACCAAAATGACTTTAAACACACTTATTTTAGTTGAACAAGTCATAATTCACATCCAACAGTCATTTAGAGTCAAAAGATTAAAAGTTAAAATTTCATCCATGTTGACCATTTTGGGAAAGTTTGACAGGTCCGGAGTCATCGTTATTCATCAGAAAATTGATTTTTTGGAGTGTACCAAAAATGATTCAAAATGTCAATTGGATCGTGCCTCATATTGAATAACCACTTTTGAAACCCTCAAAGTGACCAAAATTGCCATTTATACAGAGTTTTGCTTACTCAAAAGCTTCCATTTTGACCAATTTCAGGCACCAAAATGACTTTAAACACACTTATTTTAGTTGAACAAGTCATAATTCACATCCAACAGTCATTTAGAGTCAAAAGATTAAAAGTTAAAATTTCATCCATGTTGACCATTTTGGGAAAGTTCGACAGGTCCGGAATCATCGTTTTTCATCAGAAAATTGATTTTTTGGAGTGTACCAAAAATGATTCAAAATGTCAATTGGATCGTGCCTCGTGTTGACTAACCACTTTTGAAACACTCACAGTGACCAAAATTGCCATTTTCACAGAGTTTTGCTTACTCAAAAGCTTCCATTTTGACCAATTTCAGGCACCAAAATGACTTTAAACACACTTATTTTTGTTGAAAAAGTCATAATTCACATCCAACAGTCATTTAGAGTCAAAAGATTAAAAGTTAACATTTCATCCATGTTGACCATTTCGGGAAAGTTTAACAGGTTCGGAATCATCGTTTTTTCAGATAATTGACTTTTTTGGAGTGTACCAAAAATGATTCAAAATGTCAATTGGATCGTGCATCATGTTGAATAACCGCTTTTGAAACCCTCACAGTGACCAAAATTGCCATTTTTACAGAGCTTTGCTTACTTAAAAGCTTCCATTTTGACCAATTTCAGGCACCAACATGACTTTAAACACACTTATTTTAGTTGAACAAGTCATAATTCACATCCAACAGTCATTTAGAGTCAAAAGATTAAAAGTTAAAATTTCATCCATGTTGACCATTTTGGGAAAGTTTGACAGGTCCGGAGTCATCGTTATTCATCAGAAAATTGATTTTTTGGAGTGTACCAAAAATGATTCAAAATGTCAATTGGATCGTGCCTCATATTGAATAACCACTTTTGAAACCCTCAAAGTGACCAAAATTGCCATTTATACAGAGTTTTGCTTACTCAAAAGCTTCCATTTTGACCAATTTCAGGCACCAAAATGACTTTAAACACACTTATTTTAGTTGAACAAGTCATAATTCACATCCAACAGTCATTTAGAGTCAAAAGATTAAAAGTTAAAATTTCATCCATGTTGACCATTTTGGGAAAGTTCGACAGGTCCGGAATCATCGTTTTTCATCAGAAAATTGATTTTTTGGAGTGTACCAAAAATGATTCAAAATGTCAATTGGATCGTGCCTCATGTTGAATAACCACTTTTGAAACCCTCAAAGTGACTAAAATTGCCATTTATACAGAGTTTTGCTTACTCAAAAGCTTCCATTTTGACCAATTTCAGGCACCGAAATGACTTTAAACACACTTATTTTAGTTGAAAAAGTCATATTTCACATCCAACAGTCATTTAGAGTCAAAAGTTTAAATGTTAAAATTTCATCCATATTGACCATTTTGGCAACGTTCGACAGGTCCGGAGTAATTGTTTTTTATCAGAAAATTGATTTGTGGAGTGTACCAAATATGATTCAAAATGTCAATTGGATCGTGCCTCATGTTGAATAACCACTTTTGAAACACTCACAGTGACCTAAATTGCCATTTTCACAGAGTTTTGCTTATCAAAAGCTTCCATCTTGACCAATTTCAGGCACCGAAATGACTTTAAACACACTTATTTTTGTTGAAAAAGTCATAGTTTACATCCAACAGTCATTTAGAGTCAAAAGATTAAAAGTTTAAATTTCATCCATGGTGACCATTTTGGGACAGTTCGACAGGTCCGGAGTCATCCTTTTTCATCAGAATTTTTTTTTGGAGTGTACCCAAAATGATTCAACATGTCAATGGATCGTGCCTCATGTTGAATAACCACTTTTGAAACCCTCAAAACCATCAGAATTGTTATGGGGAGTGTACCAAAAATGATTCAAAATGTCAATGGATCGTGCCTCATGTTAAATAACCACTTTTGAAACCCTTAAAGTGACCAAAATTGCCATTTATACAGAGTGTTGCTTACTCAAAAGCTTCCATTTTGACCAATTTCAGGCACCGAAATGACTTTAAACACACTTATTTTAGTTGAAAAAGTCATATTTCACATCCAACAGTCATTTATAGTCAAAAGATTAAATGTTAAAATGTAATCCATATTGACCAATTTGGCAACGTTCGACAGGTCCGGAGTGATCGTTTTTCATCAGAAAATTGATTTGTGGAGTGTACCAAAAATGATTCAAAATGTCAATTGGATCGTGCCTCGTGTTGAATAACCACTTTTGAAACACTCACAGTGACCAAAATTGCCATTTTCACAGAGTTTTGCTTACTCAAAAGCTTCCATTTTGACCAATTTCAGGCACCAAAATGACTTTAAACACACTTATTTTTGTTGAAAAAGTCATAATTCACATCCAACAGTCATTTAGAGTCAAAAGATTAAAAGTTAACATTTCATCCATGTTGACCATTTTAGGGAAAGTTTAACAGGTCCGGAGTCATCGTTTTTTCAGATAATTGATTTTTTGGAGTGTACCAAAAATGATTCAAAATGTCAATTGGATCGTGCATCATGTTGAATAACCGCTTTTGAAACCCTCACAGTGACCAAAAGTGCCATTTTTACAGAGCTTTGCTTACTCAAAAGCTTCCATTTTGACCAATTTCAGGCACCAAAATGACTTTAAACACACTTATTTTAGTTGAACAAGTCATAATTCACATCCAACAGTCATTTAGAGTCAAAAGATTAAAAGTTAAAATTTCATCCATGTTGACCATTTTGGGAAAGTTCGACAGGTCCGGAGTCATCGTTTTTCATCAGAAAATTGATTTTTTGGAGTGTACCAAAAATGATTCAAAATGTCAATTGGATAGTGCCTCATGTTGAATAACCACTTTTGAAACCCTCACAGTGACCAAAATTACCATTTTTACAAAGCTTTGCTTACTCAAAAGCTTCCATTTTGACCAATTTAAGGCACCGAAATGACTTTAAACACATGTATTTTGGTTGAAAAAGTCATAATTTACATCCAACAGTCATTTAGAGTCAAAAGATTAAAAAATTAAATTTCATCCATGGTAACCATTTTGGGAAAGTTCGACAGGTCCGGAGTGATCGTTTTCATCAGAAAATTGATTTGTGGAGTGTACCATAAATGATTCAAAATGTCAATTGGATCGTGCCTCATGTTGAATTCCCACTTTTGAAACACTCACAGTGACCAAAATTGCCATTTTCACAGAGTTTTGCTTACTCAAAAGCTTCCATTTTGACCAATTTCAGGCACCAAAATGACTTTAAACACACTTATTTTTGTTGAAAAAGTCATAATTCACATCCAACAGTCATTTAGAGTCAAAAGATTAAAAGTTAACATTTCATCCATGTTGACAATTTTGGGAAAGTTTAACAGGTCCGGAGTCATCGTTTTTTCAGATAATTGATTTTTTGGAGTGTACCAAAAATGATTAAAAATGTCAATTGGATCGTGCATCATGTTGAATAACCGCTTTTGAAACCCTCACAGTGACCAAAATTGCCATTTTTACAGAGCTTTGCTTACTCAAAAGCTTCCATTTTGACCAATTTCAGGCACCAAAATGACTTTAAACACACTTATTTTAGTTGAACAAGTCATAATTCACATCCAACAGTCATTTAGAGTCAAAAGATTAAAAGTTAAAATTTCATCCATGTTGACCATTTTGGGAAAGTTCGACAGGTCCGGAGACATCGTTTTTCATCAGAAAATTGATTTTTTGGAGTGTACCAAAAATGATTCAAAATGTCAATTGGATCGTGCCTCATATTGAATAACCACATTTGAAACCCTCACAGTGACCAAAATTACAATTTTTACAGAGCTTTGCTTACTCAAAAGCTTTCATTTTGACCAATTTAAGGCACCGAAATGACTTTAAACACACTTATTTTGGTTGAAAAAGTCATAATTTACATCCAACAGTCATTTAGAGTCAAAAGATAAAAAAACTTAAATTTCATCCATGGTAACCATTTTGGGAAAGTTCGACAGGTCCAGAATCATCGTTTTTCATCAGAATTTTTTTTTGGAGTGTACCCAAAATGATTCAAAATGTCAATGGATCGTGCCTCATGTTGAATAACCACTTTTGAAACCCTCAAAACCATCAGAATTGTTTTGGGGAGTGTACCAAAAATGATTCAAAATGTCAATGGATCGTGCCTCATGTTGAATAACCACTTTTGAAACCCTTAAAGTGACCAAATTTGCCATTTATACAGAGTTTTGCCTACTCAAAAGCTTCCATTTTGACCAATTTCAGGCACCGAAATGACTTTAAACACACTTATTTTAGTTGAAAAAGTCATATTTCACATCCAACAGTCATTTATAGTCAAAAGATTAAATGTTAAAATTTAATCCATATTGACCATTTTGGCAACGTTCGACAGGTCCGGAGTGATCGTTTTTCATCAGAAAATTGATTTTTTGGAGTGTACCAAAAATGATTCAAAATGTCAATTGGATCGTGCATCATGTTGAATAACCGCTTTTGAAACCCTCACAGTGACCAAAATTGCCATTTTTACAGAGCTTTGCTTACTCAAAAGCTTCCATTTTGACCAATTTCAGGCACCAAAATGACTTTAAACACACTTATTTTAGTTGAACAAGTCATAATTCACATCCAACAGTCATTTAGAGTCAAAAGATTAAAAGCTAAAATTTCATCCATGTTGACCGTTTTGGGAAAGTTCGACAGGTCCGGAGTCATCGTTTTTCATCAGAAAATTGATTTTTTGGAGTGTACCAAAAATGATTCAAAATGTCAATTGGATCGTGCCTCATATTGAATAACCACTTTTGAAACCCTCAAAGTGACCAAAATTGCCATTTATACAGAGTTTTGCTTACTCAAAAGCTTCCATTTTGACCAATTTCAGGCACCAAAATGACTTTAAACACACTTATTTTAGTTGAAAAAGTCATTTTTCACATCCAACAGTCATTTAGAGTCAAAAGATTAAATGTTAAAATTTCATCCATATTGACCATTTTGGCAACGTTCGACAGGTCCGGAGTGATCGTTTTTCATAAGAAAATTGATTTGTGGAGTGTACCAAAAATGATTCAAAATGTCAATTGGATCGTGCCTCATGTTGAATAACCACTTTTGAAACACTCACAGTGACCAAAATTGCCATTTTCACAGAGTTTTGCTTACTCAAAAGCTTCCATTTTGACCAATTGCAGGCACCAAAATGACTTTAAACACACTTATTTTTGTTGAAAAAGTCATAATTCACATCCAACAGTCATTTAGAGTCAAAAGATTAAAAGTTAACATTTCATCCATGTTGACCATTTTGGGAAAGTTTAACAGGTCCGGAGTCATCGTTTTTTCAGATAATTGATTTTTTGGAGTGTACCAAAAATGATTCAAAATGTCAATTGGATCGTGCATCATGTTGAATAACCGCTTTTGAAACCCTCACAGTGACCAAAATTGCAATTTTTACAGAGCTTTGCTTACTCAAAAGCTTCCATTTTGACCAATTTCAGGCACCAAAATGACTTTAAACACACTTATTTTAGTTGAACAAGTCATAATTCACATCCAACAGTCATTTAGAGTCAAAAGATTAAAAGTTAAAATTTCATCCATGTTGACCATTTTGGGAAAGTTCGACAGGTCCGGAGTCATCGTTTTTCATCAGAAAATTGATTTTTTGGAGTGTACCAAAAATGATTCAAAATGTCAATTGGATCGTGCCTCATATTGAATAACCACTTTTGAAACCCTCAAAGTGACCAAAATTGCCATTTATACAGAGTTTTGCTTACTCAAAAGCTTCCATTTTGACCAATTTCAGGCACCAAAATGACTTTAAACACACTTATTTTAGTTGAACAAGTCATAATTCACATCCAACAGTCATTTAGAGTCAAAAGATTAAAAGTTAAAATTTCATCCATGTTGACCATTTTGGGAAAGTTCGACAGGTCCGGAGTCATCGTTTTTCATCAGAAAATTGATTTTTTGGAGTGTACCAAAAATGATTAAAAATGTCAATTGGATCGTGCATCATGTTGAATAACCGCTTTTGAAACCCTCACAGTGACCAAAATTGCCATTTTTACAGAGCTTTGCTTACTCAAAAGCTTCCATTTTGACCAATTTCAGGCACCAAAATGACTTTAAACACACTTATTTTAGTTGAACAAGTCATAATTCACATCCAACAGTCATTTAGAGTCAAAAGATTAAAAGTTAAAATTTCATCCATGTTGACCATTTTGGGAAAGTTCGACAGGTCCGGAGTCATCCTTTTTCATCAGAATTTTTTTTTGGAGTGTACCCAAAATGATTCAACATGTCAATGGATCGTGCCTCATGTTGAATAACCACTTTTGAAACCCTCAAAACCATCAGAATTGTTATGGGGAGTGTACCAAAAATGATTCAAAATGTCAATGGATCGTGCCTCATGTTAAATAACCACTTTTGAAACCCTTAAAGTGACCAAAATTGCCATTTATACAGAGTTTTGCTTACTCAAAAGCTTCCATTTTGACCAATTTCAGGCACCGAAATGACTTTAAACACACTTATTTTAGTTGAAAAAGTCATATTTCACATCCAACAGTCATTTATAGTCAAAAGATTAAATGTTAAAATTTAATCCATATTGACCATTTTAGGGAAAGTTTAACAGGTCCGGAGTCATCGTTTTTTCAGATAATTGATTTTTTGGAGTGTACCAAAAATGATTCAAAATGTCAATTGGATAGTGCCTCATGTTGAATAACCCCTATTGAAACCCTCACAGTGATCAAAATTACCATTTTTACAGAGATTTGCTTACTCAAAAGCTTCCATTTTGACCAATTTTAGGCACCGAAATCACTTTAAACACACTTATTTTTGTTGAAAAAGTCATAATTTACATCCAACAGTCATTTAGAGTCAAAAGATTAAAAACCTAAATTTCATCCATGGTAACCATTTTGGGAAAGTTCGACAGGTCCGGAGTCATCGTTTTTCATCAGAAAATTGATTTTTTGGAGTGTACCAAAAATGATTCAAAATGTCAATTGGATCGTGCCTGATGTTCAATAACCACTTTTGAAACCCTCAAAGTGACCAAAATTGCCATTTATACAGAGTTTTGCTTACTCAAAAGCTTCCATTTTGACCAATTTCAGGCACCAAAATGACTTTAAACACACTTATTTTAGTTGAAAAAGTCATATTTCACATCCAACAGTCATTTAGAGTCAAAAGATTAAATGTTAAAATTTCATCCATATTGACCATTTTGGCAACGTTCGACAGGTCCGGAGTGATCGTTTTTCATCAGAAAATTGATTTGTGGAGTGTACCAAAAATGATTCAAAATGTCAATTGGATCGTGCCTCATGTTGAATAACCACTTTTGAAACACTCACTGTGACCAAAATTGCCATTTTTACAGAGTTTTGCTTACTCAAAAGCTTCCATTTTGACCAATTTCAGGCACAAAAATGACTTTAAACACACTTATTTTTGTTGAAAAAGTCATAATTCACATCCAACAGTCATTTAGAGTCAAAAGATTAAAAGTTAACATTTCATCCATGTTGACCATTTTGGGAAAGTTTAACAGGTCCGGAGTCATCGTTTTTTCAGATAATTGATTTTTTGGAGTGTACCAAAAATAATTCAAAATGTCAATTGGATCGTGCCTCATGTTGAATAACTGCTTTTGAAACCCTCACAGTGACCAAAATTGCCATTTTTACAGAGCTTTGCTTACTCAAAAGCTTCCATTTTGACCAATTTCAGGCACCAAAATGACTTTAAACACACTTATTTTAGTTGAACAAGTCGTAATTCACATCCAACAGTCATTTAGAGTCAAAAGATTTAAAGTTAAAATTTCATCCATGTTAACCATTTTGGGAAAGTTCGACAGGTCCGGAGTCATCGTTTTTCATCAGAAAATTGATTTTTTGGAGTGTACCAAAAATGATTCAAAATGTCAATTGGATCGTGCCTCATGTTGAATAACCACTTTTGAAACCCTCACAGTGACCAAAATTACCATTTTTACAGAGCTTTGCTTACTCAAAAGCTTCCATTTTGACCAATTTCAGGCACCGAAATGACTTTAAACACACTTATTTGCGTTGAAAAAGTCATAATTTACATCCAACATTCATTTAGAGTCAAAAGATTAAAAAATTAAATTTCATCCATGGTAACCATTTTGGGAAAGTTCGACAGGTCCAGATTCATCGATTTTTCAGATAATTGATTTTTTGGAGTGTACCAAAAATGATTCAAAATGCAATTGGATCGTGCCTCATGTTGAATAACCGCTTTTGAAACCCTCACAGTGACCAAAATTGCCATTTTTACAGAGCTTTGCTTACGCAAAAGCTTCCATTTTGACCAATTTCAGGCACCGAAATGACTTTAAACACACTTATATTAGTTGAAAAAGTCATATTTCACATCCAACAGTCATTTAGAGTCAAAAGATAAAAAAGTTAAATTTCATCCATGGTAACCATTTTGGGAAAGTTCGACAGGTCCGGATTCATCGTTTTTCATCAGAAAATTGATTTTTTTGAGTGTACCAAAAATGATTCAAAATGTCAATTGGATTGTGCCTCATGTTGAATAACCACTTTTGAAACCCTCACAGTGACCAAAATTACCATTTTTACAGGTCTTTGTTACTGAAAAGCTTCCATTTTGACCAATTTCAGGCATTGAAATGACTTTAAACACACTTATTTTTGTTGAAAAAGTCATAATTTACATCCAACAGTCATTTAGAGTCAAAAAATTAAAAGTTTAAATTTCATCCATGGTGACCATTTTGGAAAAGTTCGACAGGTCCTGAGTCATCGTTTTTCATCAGAAAATTGATTTTTTGGAGTGTACCAAAAATGATTCAAAATGTCAATGGATCGTGCCTCATGTTGAATAACCACTTTTGAAACCCTCAAAGTGACCAAAATTGCCATTTATACAGAGTTTTGCTTACTCAAAAGCTTCCATTTTGACCAATTTCAGGCACCGAAATGACTTTAAACACACTTATTTTAGTTGAAATAGTCATATTTCACATCCAACAGTCATTTAGAGTCAAAAGATTAAATGTTAAAATGTCATCCATATTGACCATTTTGGCAACGTTCGACAGGTCTGGAGTGATCGTTTTTCATCAGAAAATTGATTTGTGGAGTGTACCAAAAATGATTCAAAATGTCAATTGGATCGTGCGTCATGTTGAATAACCACTTTTGAAACCCTCAAAGTGACCTAAATTGCCATTTTTACAGAGTTTTGCTTACTCAAAAGCTTCCATTTTGACCAATTTCAGGCACCAAAATGACTTTAAACACACTTATTTTAGTTGAAAAAGTCATATTTCACATCCAACAGTCATTTAGAGTCAAAAGATTAAATGTTAAAATTTCATCCATATTGACCATTTTGGGAAAGTTCGACAGTTACGGAGTCATCGATTTTCATCAGTAAATTGATTTTTTGGACTGTACCAAAAATGCCTCAAAATGTCAATTGGATCGTGCCTCATGTTGAATAACCACTTTTGAAACACTCACAGTGACCAAAATTGCCATTTTCACAGAGTTTTGCTTACTCAAAAGCTTCCATTTTGACCAATTTCAGGCACCAAAATGACTTTAAACACACTTATTTTTGTTGAAAAAGTCATAATTCACATCCAACAGTCATTTAGAGTCAAAAGATTAAAAGTTAACATTTCATCCATGTTGACAATTTTGGGAAAGTTTAACAGGTCCGGAGTCATCGTTTTTTCAGATAATTGATTTTTTGGAGTGTACCAAAAATGATTAAAAATGTCAATTGGATCGTGCATCATGTTGAATAACCGCTTTTGAAACCCTCACAGTGACCAAAATTGCCATTTTTACAGAGCTTTGCTTACTCAAAAGCTTCCATTTTGACCAATTTCAGGCACCAAAATGACTTTAAACACACTTATTTTAGTTGAACAAGTCATAATTCACATCCAACAGTCATTTAGAGTCAAAAGATTAAAAGTTAAAATTTCATCCATGTTGACCATTTTGGGAAAGTTCGACAGGTCCGGAGACATCGTTTTTCATCAGAAAATTGATTTTTTGGAGTGTACCAAAAATGATTCAAAATGTCAATTGGATCGTGCCTCATGTTGAATAACCACATTTGAAACCCTCACAGTGACCAAAATTACAATTTTTACAGAGCTTTGCTTACTCAAAAGCTTTCATTTTGACCAATTTAAGGCACCGAAATGACTTTAAACACACTTATTTTGGTTGAAAAAGTCATAATTTACATCCAACAGTCATTTAGAGTCAAAAGATTAAAAAACTTAAATTTCATCCATGGTAACCATTTTGGGAAAGTTCGACAGGTCCAGAATCATCGTTTTTCATCAGAATTTTTTTTTGGAGTGTACCCAAAATGATTCAAAATGTCAATGGATCGTGCCTCATGTTGAATAACCACTTTTGAAACCCTCAAAACCATCAGAATTGTTTTGAGGAGTGTACCAAAAATGATTCAAAATGTCAATGGATCGTGCCTCATGTTGAATAACCACTTTTGAAACCCTTAAAGTGACCAAATTTGCCATTTATACAGAGTTTTGCCTACTCAAAAGCTTCCATTTTGACCAATTTCAGGCACCGAAATGACTTTAAACACACTTATTTTAGTTGAAAAAGTCATATTTCACATCCAACAGTCATTTATAGTCAAAAGATTAAATGTTAAAATTTAATCCATATTGACCATTTTGGCAACGTTCGACAGGTCCGGAGTGATCGTTTTTCATCAGAAAATTGATTTTTTGGAGTGTACCAAAAATGATTCAAAATGTCAATTGGATCGTGCATCATGTTGAATAACCGCTTTTGAAACCCTCACAGTGACCAAAATTGCCATTTTTACAGAGCTTTGCTTACTCAAAAGCTTCCATTTTGACCAATTTCAGGCACCAAAATGACTTTAAACACACTTATTTTAGTTGAACAAGTCATAATTCACATCCAACAGTCATTTAGAGTCAAAAGATTAAAAGCTAAAATTTCATCCATGTTGACCGTTTTGGGAAAGTTCGACAGGTCCGGAGTCATCGTTTTTCATCAGAAAATTGATTTTTTGGAGTGTACCAAAAATGATTCAAAATGTCAATTGGATCGTGCCTCATATTGAATAACCACTTTTGAAACCCTCAAAGTGACCAAAATTGCCATTTATACAGAGTTTTGCTTACTCAAAAGCTTCCATTTTGACCAATTTCAGGCACCAAAATGACTTTAAACACACTTATTTTAGTTGAAAAAGTCATTTTTCACATCCAACAGTCATTTAGAGTCAAAAGATTAAATGTTAAAATTTCATCCATATTGACCATTTTGGCAACGTTCGACAGGTCCGGAGTGATCGTTTTTCATAAGAAAATTGATTTGTGGAGTGTACCAAAAATGATTCAAAATGTCAATTGGATCGTGCCTCATGTTGAATAACCACTTTTGAAACACTCACAGTGACCAAAATTGCCATTTTCACAGAGTTTTGCTTACTCAAAAGCTTCCATTTTGACCAATTGCAGGCACCAAAATGACTTTAAACACACTTATTTTTGTTGAAAAAGTCATAATTCACATCCAACAGTCATTTAGAGTCAAAAGATTAAAAGTTAACATTTCATCCATGTTGACCATTTTGGGAAAGTTTAACAGGTCCGGAGTCATCGTTTTTTCAGATAATTGATTTTTTGGAGTGTACCAAAAATGATTCAAAATGTCAATTGGATCGTGCATCATGTTGAATAACCGCTTTTGAAACCCTCACAGTGACCAAAATTGCAATTTTTACAGAGCTTTGCTTACTCAAAAGCTTCCATTTTGACCAATTTCAGGCACCAAAATGACTTTAAACACACTTATTTTAGTTGAACAAGTCATAATTCACATCCAACAGTCATTTAGAGTCAAAAGATTAAAAGTTAAAATTTCATCCATGTTGACCATTTTGGGAAAGTTCGACAGGTCCGGAGTCATCGTTTTTCATCAGAAAATTGATTTTTTGGAGTGTACCAAAAATGATTCAAAATGTCAATTGGATCGTGCCTCATATTGAATAACCACTTTTGAAACCCTCAAAGTGACCAAAATTGCCATTTATACAGAGTTTTGCTTACTCAAAAGCTTCCATTTTGACCAATTTCAGGCACCAAAATGACTTTAAACACACTTATTTTAGTTGAACAAGTCATAATTCACATCCAACAGTCATTTAGAGTCAAAAGATTAAAAGTTAAAATTTCATCCATGTTGACCATTTTGGGAAAGTTCGACAGGTCCGGAGTCATCGTTTTTCATCAGAAAATTGATTTTTTGGAGTGTACCAAAAATGATTAAAAATGTCAATTGGATCGTGCATCATGTTGAATAACCGCTTTTGAAACCCTCACAGTGACCAAAATTGCCATTTTTACAGAGCTTTGCTTACTCAAAAGCTTCCATTTTGACCAATTTCAGGCACCAAAATGACTTTAAACACACTTATTTTAGTTGAACAAGTCATAATTCACATCCAACAGTCATTTAGAGTCAAAAGATTAAAAGTTAAAATTTCATCCATGTTGACCATTTTGGGAAAGTTCGACAGGTCCGGAGTCATCCTTTTTCATCAGAATTTTTTTTTGGAGTGTACCCAAAATGATTCAACATGTCAATGGATCGTGCCTCATGTTGAATAACCACTTTTGAAACCCTCAAAACCATCAGAATTGTTATGGGGAGTGTACCAAAAATGATTCAAAATGTCAATGGATCGTGCCTCATGTTAAATAACCACTTTTGAAACCCTTAAAGTGACCAAAATTGCCATTTATACAGAGTTTTGCTTACTCAAAAGCTTCCATTTTGACCAATTTCAGGCACCGAAATGACTTTAAACACACTTATTTTAGTTGAAAAAGTCATATTTCACATCCAACAGTCATTTATAGTCAAAAGATTAAATGTTAAAATTTAATCCATATTGACCATTTTAGGGAAAGTTTAACAGGTCCGGAGTCATCGTTTTTTCAGATAATTGATTTTTTGGAGTGTACCAAAAATGATTCAAAATGTCAATTGGATAGTGCCTCATGTTGAATAACCCCTATTGAAACCCTCACAGTGATCAAAATTACCATTTTTACAGAGATTTGCTTACTCAAAAGCTTCCATTTTGACCAATTTTAGGCACCGAAATCACTTTAAACACACTTATTTTTGTTGAAAAAGTCATAATTTACATCCAACAGTCATTTAGAGTCAAAAGATTAAAAACCTAAATTTCATCCATGGTAACCATTTTGGGAAAGTTCGACAGGTCCGGAGTCATCGTTTTTCATCAGAAAATTGATTTTTTGGAGTGTACCAAAAATGATTCAAAATGTCAATTGGATCGTGCCTGATGTTCAATAACCACTTTTGAAACCCTCAAAGTGACCAAAATTGCCATTTATACAGAGTTTTGCTTACTCAAAAGCTTCCATTTTGACCAATTTCAGGCACCAAAATGACTTTAAACACACTTATTTTAGTTGAAAAAGTCATATTTCACATCCAACAGTCATTTAGAGTCAAAAGATTAAATGTTAAAATTTCATCCATATTGACCATTTTGGCAACGTTCGACAGGTCCGGAGTGATCGTTTTTCATCGGAAAATTGATTTGTGGAGTGTACCAAAAATGATTCAAAATGTCAATTGGATCGTGCCTCATGTTGAATAACCACTTTTGAAACACTCACTGTGACCAAAATTGCCATTTTTACAGAGTTTTGCTTACTCAAAAGCTTCCATTTTGACCAATTTCAGGCACAAAAATGACTTTAAACACACTTATTTTTGTTGAAAAAGTCATAATTCACATCCAACAGTCATTTAGAGTCAAAAGATTAAAAGTTAACATTTCATCCATGTTGACCATTTTGGGAAAGTTTAACAGGTCCGGAGTCATCGTTTTTTCAGATAATTGATTTTTTGGAGTGTACCAAAAATAATTCAAAATGTCAATTGGATCGTGCCTCATGTTGAATAACTGCTTTTGAAACCCTCACAGTGACCAAAATTGCCATTTTTACAGAGCTTTGCTTACTCAAAAGCTTCCATTTTGACCAATTTCAGGCACCAAAATGACTTTAAACACACTTATTTTAGTTGAACAAGTCGTAATTCACATCCAACAGTCATTTAGAGTCAAAAGATTTAAAGTTAAAATTTCATCCATGTTAACCATTTTGGGAAAGTTCGACAGGTCCGGAGTCATCGTTTTTCATCAGAAAATTGATTTTTTGGAGTGTACCAAAAATGATTCAAAATGTCAATTGGATCGTGCCTCATGTTGAATAACCACTTTTGAAACCCTCACAGTGACCAAAATTACCATTTTTACAGAGCTTTGCTTACTCAAAAGCTTCCATTTTGACCAATTTCAGGCACCGAAATGACTTTAAACACACTTATTTGCGTTGAAAAAGTCATAATTTACATCCAACATTCATTTAGAGTCAAAAGATTAAAAAATTAAATTTCATCCATGGTAACCATTTTGGGAAAGTTCGACAGGTCCAGATTCATCGATTTTTCAGATAATTGATTTTTTGGAGTGTACCAAAAATGATTCAAAATGCAATTGGATCGTGCCTCATGTTGAATAACCGCTTTTGAAACCCTCACAGTGACCAAAATTGCCATTTTTACAGAGCTTTGCTTACGCAAAAGCTTCCATTTTGACCAATTTCAGGCACCGAAATGACTTTAAACACACTTATATTAGTTGAAAAAGTCATATTTCACATCCAACAGTCATTTAGAGTCAAAAGATAAAAAAGTTAAATTTCATCCATGGTAACCATTTTGGGAAAGTTCGACAGGTCCGGATTCATCGTTTTTCATCAGAAAATTGATTTTTTTGAGTGTACCAAAAATGATTCAAAATGTCAATTGGATTGTGCCTCATGTTGAATAACCACTTTTGAAACCCTCACAGTGACCAAAATTACCATTTTTACAGGTCTTTGTTACTGAAAAGCTTCCATTTTGACCAATTTCAGGCATTGAAATGACTTTAAACACACTTATTTTTGTTGAAAAAGTCATAATTTACATCCAACAGTCATTTAGAGTCAAAAAATTAAAAGTTTAAATTTCATCCATGGTGACCATTTTGGAAAAGTTCGACAGGTCCTGAGTCATCGTTTTTCATCAGAAAATTGATTTTTTGGAGTGTACCAAAAATGATTCAAAATGTCAATGGATCGTGCCTCATGTTGAATAACCACTTTTGAAACCCTCAAAGTGACCAAAATTGCCATTTATACAGAGTTTTGCTTACTCAAAAGCTTCCATTTTGACCAATTTCAGGCACCGAAATGACTTTAAACACACTTATTTTAGTTGAAATAGTCATATTTCACATCCAACAGTCATTTAGAGTCAAAAGATTAAATGTTAAAATGTCATCCATATTGACCATTTTGGCAACGTTCGACAGGTCTGGAGTGATCGTTTTTCATCAGAAAATTGATTTGTGGAGTGTACCAAAAATGATTCAAAATGTCAATTGGATCGTGCGTCATGTTGAATAACCACTTTTGAAACCCTCAAAGTGACCTAAATTGCCATTTTTACAGAGTTTTGCTTACTCAAAAGCTTCCATTTTGACCAATTTCAGGCACCAAAATGACTTTAAACACACTTATTTTAGTTGAAAAAGTCATATTTCACATCCAACAGTCATTTAGAGTCAAAAGATTAAATGTTAAAATTTCATCCATATTGACCATTTTGGGAAAGTTCGACAGTTACGGAGTCATCGATTTTCATCAGTAAATTGATTTTTTGGACTGTACCAAAAATGCCTCAAAATGTCAATTGGATCGTGCCTCATGTTGAATAACCACTTTTGAAACCCTCACAGTGACCAAAATTGCCATTTTTACAGAGCTTTGCTTACTCAAAAGCTTCCATTTTGACCTATTTCAGGCACCGAAATGACTTTAAACACACTTATTTTAGTTGAAAAAGTCATATTTCACATCCAACAGTCATTTAGAGTCAAAAGATTAAATGTTAAAATTTCATCCATATGGACCATTTTGGGAAAGTTCGACAGGTCCGGAGTCATCGTTTTTCATCAGAAAATAGATTTTTTGGAGTCTATCAAAAATGATTCAAAATGTCAATTGGATCGTGCCTCATGTTGAATAACCACTATTGAAACCCTCACAGTGACCAAAATTACCATTTTCAAAGAGCTTTGCTTACTGAAAAGCTTCCATTTTGACCAATTTCAGGCACCAAAATGACTTTAAACACACTTATTTTTGTTGAAAAAGTCATAATTTACATCCAACAGTCATTTAGAGTCAAAATATTAAAAGTTTAAATTTCATCCATGGTGACCATTTTGGGAAAGTTCAACAGGTCCGGCCGGAGTCATCGTTTTTCATCAGAAAATTGATTTTTTGGAGTGTACCAAAAATGATTCAAAATGTCAATTGGATCGTGCCTCATGTTGAATAACCACTTTTGAAACCCTCACAGTGACCAAAATACCATTTTTACAGAGCTTTGCTTACTCAAAATCTTCCATTTTGACCAGTTTCAGGCACCGAAATGACTTTAAACACACTTATTTTAGTTGAAAAAGTCATATTTCACATCCAACAGTCATTTAGAGTCAAAAGATTAAATGTTAAAATTTCATCCATATGGACCATTTTGGCAACGTTTGACAGGTCCGGAGTGATCGTTTTTCATCAGAAAATTGATTTGTGGAGTGTTCCAAAAATGATTCAAAATGTCAATTGGATCGTGCCTCATGTTGAATAACCACTTTTGAAACACTCACAGTGACCAAAATTGCCATTTTCACAGACCTTTTCTTACTCAAAAGCTTCCATTTTGACCAATTTCAGGCACCAAAATGACTTTAAACACACTTATTTTAGTTGAACAAGTCATAATTCACATCCAAAAATCATTTAGAGTCAAAAGATTAAAAGTTAAAATTTCATGCATGTTGACCATTTTGGGAACGTTTGACAGGTCCGGAGTCATCGTTTTTTCAGATAATTGATTTTTTGGAGTGTACCAAAAATGATTCAAAATGTCAATTGGATCGTGCCTCATGTTGAATAACCGCTTTTGAAACCCTCACAGTGACCGAAATTGCCATTTATACAGAGCTTTGCTTACTCAAAAGCTTCCATTTTGACCAATTTCAGGCACCAAAATGACTTTAAACACACTTATTTTAGTTGAACAAGTCAGAATTCACATCCAACAGTCATTTAGAGTCAAAATATTAAAAGTTTAAATTTCATCCATGGTGACCATTTTGGGAAAGTTCGACAGGTCCGGCCGGAGTCATCGTTTTTCATCAGAAAATTGAATTTTTTGGAGTGTACCAAAAATGATTCAAAATGTCAATTGAATCGTGCCTCATGTTGAATAACCACTTTTGAAACCCTCACAGTGACCAAAATACCATTTTTACAGAGCTTTGCTTACTCAAAATCTTCCATTTTGACCAATTTCAGGCACCGAAATGACTTTAAACACACTTATTTTAGTTGAAAAAGTCATATTTCACATCCAACAGTCATTTAGAGTCAAAAGATTAGGGGGCCGATTAGGATGGCGGTTTTTCCGCATCCTCCGGGCCGGCGGAAGTGTCCGCCGGCCTGGAGGATGCGGAAAAACCGCGGCGGAGACTCCAAAGACCCACCGCCAAATTAGGATGGCTGGTGGGTCTGGAATTCCGTCCGCCGCTTTTCCGCCGCGGTCGGCTTCCGACCGCGGCGGAAAAGCTATAACATGGCAGGCGGTGTCTATGAGACACCGTCCGCCATATTATGATGTTGGTGTAAATATGCTTTTCCACGGTGGCTTTTCCGCCATGGAAAAGCATACGGACATTCACTTTGGGGGCCCGTTGCGGGCCCCCTGGGTGAATGGGGGGTGGGGGGTGCACATGGGGGGTACCTATGGTACCCCCCTGCATTTGCGTACACAAAGCAGCAGGCACCGTGCGGTGCCTGCCGCTTTGTGCATGTAAATGCAACACATGCATTTTTAACATTGCGGCGGGTGCAGCTTGAAGCTGCACCCGCCGCAATGTAAAAAATAGAGGATGTGACCGCCACCCTGGCGGTCACATCCTAATTGCCATGGAGGGACCGCCGCTGCCCATGCGGACGGTCCCTCCTACTCAGGGGTGGCGGACGGACGCAAGTCCGTCCGCCATCCTAATCGGCCCCTAAATGTTAAAATTTCATCCATATGGACCATTTTGGCAGCGTTTGACAGGTCCGGAGTGATCGTTTTTCATCAGAAAATTGATTTGTGGAGTGTTCCAAAAATGATTCAAAATGTCAATTGGATCGTGCCTCATGTTGAATAACCACTTTTGAAACACTCACAGTGACCAAAATTGCCATTTTCACAGAGTTTTGCTTACTCAAAAGCTTCTATTTTGACCAATTTCAGGAACCAAAATGACTTTAAACACACTTATTTTAGTTGAAAAAGTCATAATTCACATCCAACAGTCATTTAGAGTCAAAAGATTAAAAGTTAAAATTTCATCCATGTTGACCATTTTGGGAACGTTTGACAGGTCCGGAGTCATCGTTTTTTCAGATAATTGATTTTTTGGAGTGTAACAAAAATGTTTCAAAATGTCAATTGGAACGTGCCTCATGTTGAATAACCGCTTTTGAAACCCTCACAGTGACCAAAATTGCCATTTTTACAGAGCTTTGCTTACTCAAAAGCTTCCATTTTGACCAATTTCAGGCACCAAAATGACTTTAAACACACTTATTTTAGTTGAACAAGTCATAATTCACACCCAACAGTCATTTAGAGTCAAAAGATTAAAAGTTAAAATTTCATCCATGTTGACCATTTTGGGAAAGTTCGACAGGTCCGGCCGGAGTCATCGTTTTTCATCAGAAAATTGATTTTTTGGTCTGTACCAAAAATGATTCAAAATGTCAATTGGAGCGTGCGTCATGTTGAATAACCACTTTTGAATCCCTCAAGTTACCAAAATTGCCATTTTTACAGAGTTTTGCTTACTCAAAAGCTTCCATTTTGACCAATTTCAGGCACCGAAATGACTTTAAACACACTTATTGTTCTTGAAAAAGTCATAATTTACATCCAACAGTCATTTAGAGTCAAAAGATTAAAAAATTAAATTTCATCCTTGGTAATCATTTTGGGAAAGTTCATCGTTTTTCATCAGAAAATAGATTTTTTGGAGTGTACCAAAAATGATTCAAAATGTCAATTGGATCGTGCCTCATGTTGAATACCACTTTTGAAACCCTCAAAGTGACCAAAATTGCCATTTATACAGAGTTTTGTTTACTCAAAAGCTTCCATTTTGACCAATTTCAGGCACCGAAATGACTTTAAACACACTTATGTTAGTTGAAAAAGTCAGATTTCACATCCAACAGTCATTTAGAGTCAAAAGATTAAAAGTAAAAATTTCATCCATGTTGACCATTTTGGGAAAGTTCGACAGGTCCGGCCGGAGTCATCGTTTTTCATCAGAAAATTGATTTTTTGGTCTGTACCAAAAATGATTCAAAATGTCAATTGGAGCGTGCGTCATGTTGAATAACCACTTTTGAATCCCTCAAGTGACCAAAATTGCCATTTTTACAGAGTTTTGCTTACTCAAAAGCTTCCATTTTGACCAATTTCAGGCACCGAAATGACTTTAAACACACTTATTGTTCTTGAAAAAGTCATAATTTACATCCAACAGTCATTTAGAGTCAAAAGATTAAAAAATTAAATTTCATCCTTGGTAATCATTTTGGGAAAGTTCATCGTTTTTCATCAGAAAATTGATTTTTTGGAGTGTACCAAAAATGATTCAAAATGTCAATTGGATCGTGCCTCATGTTGAATAACCACTTTTGAAACCCTCAAAGTGACCAAAATTGCCATTTATACAGAGTTTTGTTTACTCAAAAGCTTCCATTTTGACCAATTTCAGGCACCGAAATGACTTTAAACACACTTATGTTAGTTGAAAAAGTCAGATTTCACATCCAACAGTCATTTAGAGGCAAAAGATTAAATGTTAAAATTTCATCCATATGGACCATTTTGGGAAAGTTCGACAGGTCCGGAGTCATTGTTTTTCATCAGAAAATTTATTTTTTGGAGTCTCCCAAAAATGATTCAAAATGTCAATTGGATCGTGCCTCATGTTGAATAACCACTTTTGAAACCCTCACAGTGACCAAAATTACCATTTTTAAAGAGCTTTGCCTACTGAAAAGCTTCCATTTTGACCAATTTCAGGCACCGAAATGACTTTAAACACACTTATTTTAGTTGAACAAGTCATAATTCACATCCAACAGTCATTTAGAGTCAAAAGATTAAAAGTTAAAATTTCATCCATGTTGACCATTTTGGGAAAGTTCGACAGGTCCGGCCGGAGTCATCGTTTTTCATCAGAAAATTGATTTTTTGGAGTGTACCAAAAATGATTCAAAATGTCAATTGGATCGTGCCTCATGTTGAATAACCACTTTTGAAACCCTCACAGTGACCAAAATACCATTTTTACAGAGCTTTGCTTACTCAAAATCTTCCATTTTGACCAGTTTCAGGCACCGAAATGACTTTAAACACACTTATTTTAGTTGAACAAGTCATAATTCACATCCAACAGTCATTTAGAGTCAAAAGATTAAAAGTTAAAATTTCATCCATGTTGACCATTTTGGGAAAGTTCGACAGGTCCGGCCGGAGTCATCGTTTTTCATCAGAAAATTGATTTTTTGGTCTGTACCAAAAATGATTCAAAATATCAATTGGAGCGTGCGTCATGTTGAATAACCACTTTTGAATCCCTCAAGTGACCAAAATTGCCATTTTTACAGAGTTTTGCTTACTCAAAAGCTTCCATTTTGACCAATTTCAGGCACCGAAATGACTTTAAACACACTTATTGTTCTTGAAAAAGTCATAATTTACATCCAACAGTCATTTAGAGTCAAAAGATTAAAAAATTAAATTTCATCCTTGGTAATCATTTTGGGAAAGTTCATCGTTTTTCATCAGAAAATTGATTTTTTGGAGTGTACCAAAAATGATTCAAAATGTCAATTGGATCGTGCCTCATGTTGAATAACCACTTTTGAAACCCTCAAAGTGACCAAAATTGCCATTTATACAGAGTTTTGTTTACTCAAAAGCTTCCATTTTGACCAATTTCAGGCACCGAAATGACTTTAAACACACTTATGTTAGTTGAAAAAGTCAGATTTCACATCCAACAGTCATTTAGAGGCAAAAGATTAAATGTTAAAATTTCATCCATATGGACCATTTTGGGAAAGTTCGACAGGTCCGGAGTCATTGTTTTTCATCAGAAAATTTATTTTTTGGAGTCTCCCAAAAATGATTCAAAATGTCAATTGGATCGTGCCTTATGTTGAATAACCACTTTTGAAACCCTCACAGTGACCAAAATTACCATTTTTAAAGAGCTTTGCTTACTGAAAAGCTTCCATTTTGACCAATTTCAGGCACCGAAATGACTTTAAACACACTTATTTTTGTTGAAAAAGTCATAATTTACATCCAACAGTCATTTAGAGTCAAAATATTAAAAGTTTAAATTTCATCCATGGTGACCATTTTGGGAAAGTTCGACAGGTCCGGCCGGAGTCATCGTTTTTCATCAGAAAATAGATTTTTTGGAGTGTACCAAAAATGATTCAAAATGTCAATTGGATCGTGCCTCATGTTGAATAACCACTTTTGAAACCCTCACAGTGACCAAAATACCATTTTTACAGAGCTTTGCTTACTCAAAATCTTCCATTTTGACCAGTTTCAGGCACCGAAATGACTTTAAACACACTTATTTTAGTTGAAAAAGTCATATTTCACATCCAACAGTCATTTAGAGTCAAAAGATTAAATGTTAAAATTTCATCCATATGGACCATTTTGGCAACGTTTGACAGGTCCGGAGTGATCGTTTTTCATCAGAAAATTGATTTGTGGAGTGTTCCAAAAATGATTCAAAATGTCAATTGGATCGTGCCTCATGTTGAATAACCACTTTTGAAACACTCACAGTGACCAAAATTGCCATTTTCACAGAGCTTTGCTTACTCAAAAGCTTCCATTTTGACCAATTTCAGGCACCAAAATGACTTTAAACACACTTATTTTAGTTGAACAAGTCATAATTCACATCCAAAAATCATTTAGAGTCAAAAGATTAAAAGTTAAAATTTCATGCATGTTGACCATTTTGGGAACGTTTGACAGGTCCGGAGTCATCGTTTTTTCAGATAATTGATTTTTTGGAGTGTACCAAAAATGATTCAAAATGTCAATTGAATCGTGCCTCATGTTGAATAACCACTTTTGAAACCCTCACAGTGACCAAAATACCAGTTTTACAGAGCTTTGCTTACTCAAAATCTTCCATTTTGACCAATTTCAGGCACCGAAATGACTTTAAACACACTTATTTTAGTTGAAAAAGTCATATTTCACATCCAACAGTCATTTAGAGTCAAAAGATTAAAAGTTAAAATTTCATCCATGTTGACCATTTTGGGAACGTTTGACAGGGTCCGGAGTCATCGTTTTTTCAGATAATTGATTTTTTGGAGTGTAACAAAAATGTTTCAAAATGTCAATTGGAACGTGCCTCATGTTGAATAACCGCTTTTGAAACCCTCACAGTGACCAAAATTGCCATTTTTACAGAGCTTTGCTTACTCAAAAGCTTCCATTTTGACCAATTTCAGGCACCAAAATGACTTTAAACACACTTATTTTAGTTGAACAAGTCATAATTCACATCCAACAGTCATTTAGAGTCAAAAGATTAAAAGTTAAAATTTCATCCATGTTGACCATTTTGGGAAAGTTCGACAGGTCCGGAGTCATCGTTTTTCAGCAGAAAATTGATTTTTTGGAGTGTACCAAAAATGATTCAAAATGTCAATTGGATCGTGCCTCATGATGAATAACCACTTTTGAAACCCTCAAAGTGACCAAAATTGCCATTTATACAGAGTTTTGCTTACTCAAAAGCTTCCATTTTGACCAATTTCAGGCACCGAAATGACTTTAAACACACTTATTTTAGTTGAACAAGTCATAATTCACATCCAACAGTCATTTAGAGTCAAAAGATTAAAAGTTAAAATTTCATCCATGTTGACCATTTTGGGAAAGTTCGACAGGTCCGGCCGGAGTCATCGTTTTTCATCAGAAAATTGATTTTTTGGTCTGTACCAAAAATGATTCAAAATGTCAATTGGAGCGTGCGTCATGTTGAATAACCACTTTTGAATCCCTCAAGTGACCAAAATTGCCATTTTTACAGAGTTTTGCTTACTCAAAAGCTTCCATTTTGACCAATTTCAGGCACCGAAATGACTTTAAACACACTTATTGTTCTTGAAAAAGTCATAATTTACATCCAACAGTCATTTAGAGTCAAAAGATTAAAAAATTAAATTTCATCCATGGTAATCATTTTGGGAAAGTTCATCGTTTTTCATCAGAAAATTTATTTTTTGGAGTCTCCCAAAAATGATTCAAAATGTCAATTGGATCGTGCCTCATGTTGAATAACCACTTTTGAAACACTCACAGTGACCAAAATTGCCATTTTTACAGAGCTTTGCTTACTCAAAATCTTCCATTTTGACCAATTTCAGGCACCGAAATGACTTTAAACACACTTATTTTAGTTGAAAAAGTCATATTTCACATCCAACAGTCATTTAGAGTCAAAAGATTAGGGGGCCGATTAGGATGGCGGTTTTTCCGCATCCTCCGGGCCGGCGGAAGTGTCCGCCGGCCTGGAGGATGCGGAAAAACCGCGGCGGAGACTCCAAAGACCCACCGCCAAATTAGGATGGCTGGTGGGTCTGGAATTCCGTCCGCCGCTTTTCCGCCGCGGTCGGCTTCCGACCGCGGCGGAAAAGCTATAACATGGCAGGCGGTGTCTATGAGACACCGTCCGCCATATTATGATGTTGGTGTAAATATGCTTTTCCACGGTGGCTTTTCCGCCATGGAAAAGCATACGGACATTCACTTTGGGGGCCCGTTGCGGGCCCCCTGGGTGAATGGGGGGTGGGGGGTGCACATGGGGGGTACCTATGGTACCCCCCTGCATTTGCGTACACAAAGCAGCAGGCACCGTGCGGTGCCTGCCGCTTTGTGCATGTAAATGCAACACATGCATTTTTAACATTGCGGCGGGTGCAGCTTGAAGCTGCACCCGCCGCAATGTAAAAAATAGAGGATGTGACCGCCACCCTGGCGGTCACATCCTAATTGCCATGGAGGGACCGCCGCTGCCCATGCGGACGGTCCCTCCTACTCAGGGGTGGCGGACGGACGCAAGTCCGTCCGCCATCCTAATCGGCCCCTAAATGTTAAAATTTCATCCATATGGACCATTTTGGCAGCGTTTGACAGGTCCGGAGTGATCGTTTTTCATCAGAAAATTGATTTGTGGAGTGTTCCAAAAATGATTCAAAATGTCAATTGGATCGTGCCTCATGTTGAATAACCACTTTTGAAACACTCACAGTGACCAAAATTGCCATTTTCACAGAGTTTTGCTTACTCAAAAGCTTCTATTTTGACCAATTTCAGGAACCAAAATGACTTTAAACACACTTATTTTAGTTGAAAAAGTCATAATTCACATCCAACAGTCATTTAGAGTCAAAAGATTAAAAGTTAAAATTTCATCCATGTTGACCATTTTGGGAACGTTTGACAGGTCCGGAGTCATCGTTTTTTCAGATAATTGATTTTTTGGAGTGTAACAAAAATGTTTCAAAATGTCAATTGGAACGTGCCTCATGTTGAATAACCGCTTTTGAAACCCTCACAGTGACCAAAATTGCCATTTTTACAGAGCTTTGCTTACTCAAAAGCTTCCATTTTGACCAATTTCAGGCACCAAAATGACTTTAAACACACTTATTTTAGTTGAACAAGTCATAATTCACATCCAACAGTCATTTAGAGTCAAAAGATTAAAAGTTAAAATTTCATCCATGTTGACCATTTTGGGAAAGTTCGACAGGTCCGGCCGGAGTCATCGTTTTTCATCAGAAAATTGATTTTTTGGTCTGTACCAAAAATGATTCAAAATGTCAATTGGAGCGTGCGTCATGTTGAATAACCACTTTTGAATCCCTCAAGTTACCAAAATTGCCATTTTTACAGAGTTTTGCTTACTCAAAAGCTTCCATTTTGACCAATTTCAGGCACCGAAATGACTTTAAACACACTTATTGTTCTTGAAAAAGTCATAATTTACATCCAACAGTCATTTAGAGTCAAAAGATTAAAAAATTAAATTTCATCCTTGGTAATCATTTTGGGAAAGTTCATCGTTTTTCATCAGAAAATAGATTTTTTGGAGTGTACCAAAAATGATTCAAAATGTCAATTGGATCGTGCCTCATGTTGAATACCACTTTTGAAACCCTCAAAGTGACCAAAATTGCCATTTATACAGAGTTTTGTTTACTCAAAAGCTTCCATTTTGACCAATTTCAGGCACCGAAATGACTTTAAACACACTTATGTTAGTTGAAAAAGTCAGATTTCACATCCAACAGTCATTTAGAGTCAAAAGATTAAAAGTAAAAATGTCATCCATGTTGACCATTTTGGGAAAGTTCGACAGGTCCGGCCGGAGTCATCGTTTTTCATCAGAAAATTGATTTTTTGGTCTGTACCAAAAATGATTCAAAATGTCAATTGGAGCGTGCGTCATGTTGAATAACCACTTTTGAATCCCTCAAGTGACCAAAATTGCCATTTTTACAGAGTTTTGCTTACTCAAAAGCTTCCATTTTGACCAATTTCAGGCACCGAAATGACTTTAAACACACTTATTGTTCTTGAAAAAGTCATAATTTACATCCAACAGTCATTTAGAGTCAAAAGATTAAAAAATTAAATTTCATCCTTGGTAATCATTTTGGGAAAGTTCATCGTTTTTCATCAGAAAATTGATTTTTTGGAGTGTACCAAAAATGATTCAAAATGTCAATTGGATCGTGCCTCATGTTGAATAACCACTTTTGAAACCCTCAAAGTGACCAAAATTGCCATTTATACATAGTTTTGTTTACTCAAAAGCTTCCATTTTGACCAATTTCAGGCACCGAAATGACTTTAAACACACTTATGTTAGTTGAAAAAGTCAGATTTCACATCCAACAGTCATTTAGAGGCAAAAGATTAAATGTTAAAATTTCATCCATATGGACCATTTTGGGAAAGTTCGACAGGTCCGGAGTCATTGTTTTTCATCAGAAAATTTATTTTTTGGAGTCTCCCAAAAATGATTCAAAATGTCAATTGGATCGTGCCTCATGTTGAATAACCACTTTTGAAACCCTCACAGTGACCAAAATTACCATTTTTAAAGAGCTTTGCCTACTGAAAAGCTTCCATTTTGACCAATTTCAGGCACCGAAATGACTTTAAACACACTTATTTTAGTTGAACAAGTCATAATTCACATCCAACAGTCATTTAGAGTCAAAAGATTAAAAGTTAAAATTTCATCCATGTTGACCATTTTGGGAAAGTTCGACAGGTCCGGCCGGAGTCATCGTTTTTCATCAGAAAATTGATTTTTTGGAGTGTACCAAAAATGATTCAAAATGTCAATTGGATCGTGCCTCATGTTGAATAACCACTTTTGAAACCCTCACAGTGACCAAAATACCATTTTTACAGAGCTTTGCTTACTCAAAATCTTCCATTTTGACCAGTTTCAGGCACCGAAATGACTTTAAACACACTTATTTTAGTTGAACAAGTCATAATTCACATCCAACAGTCATTTAGAGTCAAAAGATTAAAAGTTAAAATTTCATCCATGTTGACCATTTTGGGAAAGTTCGACAGGTCCGGCCGGAGTCATCGTTTTTCATCAGAAAATTGATTTTTTGGTCTGTACCAAAAATGATTCAAAATATCAATTGGAGCGTGCGTCATGTTGAATAACCACTTTTGAATCCCTCAAGTGACCAAAATTGCCATTTTTACAGAGTTTTGCTTACTCAAAAGCTTCCATTTTGACCAATTTCAGGCACCGAAATGACTTTAAACACACTTATTGTTCTTGAAAAAGTCATAATTTACATCCAACAGTCATTTAGAGTCAAAAGATTAAAAAATTAAATTTCATCCTTGGTAATCATTTTGGGAAAGTTCATCGTTTTTCATCAGAAAATTGATTTTTTGGAGTGTACCAAAAATGATTCAAAATGTCAATTGGATCGTGCCTCATGTTGAATAACCACTTTTGAAACCCTCAAAGTGACCAAAATTGCCATTTATACAGAGTTTTGTTTACTCAAAAGCTTCCATTTTGACCAATTTCAGGCACCGAAATGCCTTTAAACACACTTATGTTAGTTGAAAAAGTCAGATTTCACATCCAACAGTCATTTAGAGGCAAAAGATTAAATGTTAAAATTTCATCCATATGGACCATTTTGGGAAAGTTCGACAGGTCCGGAGTCATTGTTTTTCATCAGAAAATTTATTTTTTGGAGTCTCCCAAAAATGATTCAAAATGTCAATTGGATCGTGCCTTATGTTGAATAACCACTTTTGAAACCCTCACAGTGACCAAAATTACCATTTTTAAAGAGCTTTGCTTACTGAAAAGCTTCCATTTTGACCAATTTCAGGCACCGAAATGACTTTAAACACACTTATTTTTGTTGAAAAAGTCATAATTTACATCCAACAGTCATTTAGAGTCAAAATATTAAAAGTTTAAATTTCATCCATGGTGACCATTTTGGGAAAGTTCGACAGGTCCGGCCGGAGTCATCGTTTTTCATCAGAAAATAGATTTTTTGGAGTGTACCAAAAATGATTCAAAATGTCAATTGGATCGTGCCTCATGTTGAATAACCACTTTTGAAACCCTCACAGTGACCAAAATACCATTTTTACAGAGCTTTGCTTACTCAAAATCTTCCATTTTGACCAGTTTCAGGCACCGAAATGACTTTAAACACACTTATTTTAGTTGAAAAAGTCATATTTCACATCCAACAGTCATTTAGAGTCAAAAGATTAAATGTTAAAATTTCATCCATATGGACCATTTTGGCAACGTTTGACAGGTCCGGAGTGATCGTTTTTCATCAGAAAATTGATTTGTGGAGTGTTCCAAAAATGATTCAAAATGTCAATTGGATCGTGCCTCATGTTGAATAACCACTTTTGAAACACTCACAGTGACCAAAATTGCCATTTTCACAGAGCTTTGCTTACTCAAAAGCTTCCATTTTGACCAATTTCAGGCACCAAAATGACTTTAAACACACTTATTTTAGTTGAACAAGTCATAATTCACATCCAAAAATCATTTAGAGTCAAAAGATTAAAAGTTAAAATTTCTTGCATGTTGACCATTTTGGGAACGTTTGACAGGTCCGGAGTCATCGTTTTTTCAGATAATTGATTTTTTGGAGTGTACCAAAAATGATTCAAAATGTCAATTGAATCGTGCCTCATGTTGAATAACCACTTTTGAAACCCTCACAGTGACCAAAATACCAGTTTTACAGAGCTTTGCTTACTCAAAATCTTCCATTTTGACCAATTTCAGGCACCGAAATGACTTTAAACACACTTATTTTAGTTGAAAAAGTCATATTTCACATCCAACAGTCATTTAGAGTCAAAAGATTAAAAGTTAAAATTTCATCCATGTTGACCATTTTGGGAACGTTTGACAGGGTCCGGAGTCATCGTTTTTTCAGATAATTGATTTTTTGGAGTGTAACAAAAATGTTTCAAAATGTCAATTGGAACGTGCCTCATGTTGAATAACCGCTTTTGAAACCCTCACAGTGACCAAAATTGCCATTTTTACAGAGCTTTGCTTACTCAAAAGCTTCCATTTTGACCAATTTCAGGCACCAAAATGACTTTAAACACACTTATTTTAGTTGAACAAGTCATAATTCACATCCAACAGTCATTTAGAGTCAAAAGATTAAAAGTTAAAATTTCATCCATGTTGACCATTTTGGGAAAGTTCGACAGGTCCGGAGTCATCGTTTTTCAGCAGAAAATTGATTTTTTGGAGTGTACCAAAAATGATTCAAAATGTCAATTGGATCGTGCCTCATGATGAATAACCACTTTTGAAACCCTCAAAGTGACCAAAATTGCCATTTATACAGAGTTTTGCTTACTCAAAAGCTTCCATTTTGACCAATTTCAGGCACCGAAATGACTTTAAACACACTTATTTTAGTTGAACAAGTCATAATTCACATCCAACAGTCATTTAGAGTCAAAAGATTAAAAGTTAAAATTTCATCCATGTTGACCATTTTGGGAAAGTTCGACAGGTCCGGCCGGAGTCATCGTTTTTCATCAGAAAATTGATTTTTTGGTCTGTACCAAAAATGATTCAAAATGTCAATTGGAGCGTGCGTCATGTTGAATAACCACTTTTGAATCCCTCAAGTGACCAAAATTGCCATTTTTACAGAGTTTTGCTTACTCAAAAGCTTCCATTTTGACCAATTTCAGGCACCGAAATGACTTTAAACACACTTATTGTTCTTGAAAAAGTCATAATTTACATCCAACAGTCATTTAGAGTCAAAAGATTAAAAAATTAAATTTCATCCATGGTAATCATTTTGGGAAAGTTCATCGTTTTTCATCAGAAAATTTATTTTTTGGAGTCTCCCAAAAATGATTCAAAATGTCAATTGGATCGTGCCTCATGTTGAATAACCACTTTTGAAACACTCACAGTGACCAAAATTGCCATTTTTACAGAGCTTTGCTTACTCAAAATCTTCCATTTTGACCAATTTCAGGCACCGAAATGACTTTAAACACACTTATTTTAGTTGAAAAAGTCATATTTCACATCCAACAGTCATTTAGAGTCAAAAGATTAGGGGGCCGATTAGGATGGCGGTTTTTCCGCATCCTCCGGGCCGGCGGAAGTGTCCGCCGGCCTGGAGGATGCGGAAAAACCGCGGCGGAGACTCCAAAGACCCACCGCCAAATTAGGATGGCTGGTGGGTCTGGAATTCCGTCCGCCGCTTTTCCGCCGCGGTCGGCTTCCGACCGCGGCGGAAAAGCTATAACATGGCAGGCGGTGTCTATGAGACACCGTCCGCCATATTATGATGTTGGTGTAAATATGCTTTTCCACGGTGGCTTTTCCGCCATGGAAAAGCATACGGACATTCACTTTGGGGGCCCGTTGCGGGCCCCCTGGGTGAATGGGGGGTGGGGGGTGCACATGGGGGGTACCTATGGTACCCCCCTGCATTTGCGTACACAAAGCAGCAGGCACCGTGCGGTGCCTGCCGCTTTGTGCATGTAAATGCAACACATGCATTTTTAACATTGCGGCGGGTGCAGCTTGAAGCTGCACCCGCCGCAATGTAAAAAATAGAGGATGTGACCGCCACCCTGGCGGTCACATCCTAATTGCCATGGAGGGACCGCCGCTGCCCATGCGGACGGTCCCTCCTACTCAGGGGTGGCGGACGGACGCAAGTCCGTCCGCCATCCTAATCGGCCCCTAAATGTTAAAATTTCATCCATATGGACCATTTTGGCAGCGTTTGACAGGTCCGGAGTGATCGTTTTTCATCAGAAAATTGATTTGTGGAGTGTTCCAAAAATGATTCAAAATGTCAATTGGATCGTGCCTCATGTTGAATAACCACTTTTGAAACACTCACAGTGACCAAAATTGCCATTTTCACAGAGTTTTGCTTACTCAAAAGCTTCTATTTTGACCAATTTCAGGAACCAAAATGACTTTAAACACACTTATTTTAGTTGAAAAAGTCATAATTCACATCCAACAGTCATTTAGAGTCAAAAGATTAAAAGTTAAAATTTCATCCATGTTGACCATTTTGGGAACGTTTGACAGGTCCGGAGTCATCGTTTTTTCAGATAATTGATTTTTTGGAGTGTAACAAAAATGTTTCAAAATGTCAATTGGAACGTGCCTCATGTTGAATAACCGCTTTTGAAACCCTCACAGTGACCAAAATTGCCATTTTTACAGAGCTTTGCTTACTCAAAAGCTTCCATTTTGACCAATTTCAGGCACCAAAATGACTTTAAACACACTTATTTTAGTTGAACAAGTCATAATTCATATCCAACAGTCATTTAGAGTCAAAAGATTAAAAGTTAAAATTTCATCCATGTTGACCATTTTGGGAAAGTTCGACAGGTCCGGCCGGAGTCATCGTTTTTCATCAGAAAATTGATTTTTTGGTCTGTACCAAAAATGATTCAAAATGTCAATTGGAGCGTGCGTCATGTTGAATAACCACTTTTGAATCCCTCAAGTTACCAAAATTGCCATTTTTACAGAGTTTTGCTTACTCAAAAGCTTCCATTTTGACCAATTTCAGGCACCGAAATGACTTTAAACACACTTATTGTTCTTGAAAAAGTCATAATTTACATCCAACAGTCATTTAGAGTCAAAAGATTAAAAAATTAAATTTCATCCTTGGTAATCATTTTGGGAAAGTTCATCGTTTTTCATCAGAAAATAGATTTTTTGGAGTGTACCAAAAATGATTCAAAATGTCAATTGGATCGTGCCTCATGTTGAATACCACTTTTGAAACCCTCAAAGTGACCAAAATTGCCATTTATACAGAGTTTTGTTTACTCAAAAGCTTCCATTTTGACCAATTTCAGGCACCGAAATGACTTTAAACACACTTATGTTAGTTGAAAAAGTCAGATTTCACATCCAACAGTCATTTAGAGTCAAAAGATTAAAAGTAAAAATTTCATCCATGTTGACCATTTTGGGAAAGTTCGACAGGTCCGGCCGGAGTCATCGTTTTTCATCAGAAAATTGATTTTTTGGTCTGTACCAAAAATGATTCAAAATGTCAATTGGAGCGTGCGTCATGTTGAATAACCACTTTTGAATCCCTCAAGTGACCAAAATTGCCATTTTTACAGAGTTTTGCTTACTCAAAAGCTTCCATTTTGACCAATTTCAGGCACCGAAATGACTTTAAACACACTTATTGTTCTTGAAAAAGTCATAATTTATATCCAACAGTCATTTAGAGTCAAAAGATTAAAAAATTAAATTTCATCCTTGGTAATCATTTTGGGAAAGTTCATCGTTTTTCATCAGAAAATTGATTTTTTGGAGTGTACCAAAAATGATTCAAAATGTCAATTGGATCGTGCCTCATGTTGAATAACCACTTTTGAAACCCTCAAAGTGACCAAAATTGCCATTTATACATAGTTTTGTTTACTCAAAAGCTTCCATTTTGACCAATTTCAGGCACCGAAATGACTTTAAACACACTTATGTTAGTTGAAAAAGTCAGATTTCACATCCAACAGTCATTTAGAGGCAAAAGATTAAATGTTAAAATTTCATCCATATGGACCATTTTGGGAAAGTTCGACAGGTCCGGAGTCATTGTTTTTCATCAGAAAATTTATTTTTTGGAGTCTCCCAAAAATGATTCAAAATGTCAATTGGATCGTGCCTCATGTTGAATAACCACTTTTGAAACCCTCACAGTGACCAAAATTACCATTTTTAAAGAGCTTTGCCTACTGAAAAGCTTCCATTTTGACCAATTTCAGGCACCGAAATGACTTTAAACACACTTATTTTAGTTGAACAAGTCATAATTCACATCCAACAGTCATTTAGAGTCAAAAGATTAAAAGTTAAAATTTCATCCATGTTGACCATTTTGGGAAAGTTCGACAGGTCCGGCCGGAGTCATCGTTTTTCATCAGAAAATTGATTTTTTGGAGTGTACCAAAAATGATTCAAAATGTCAATTGGATCGTGCCTCATGTTGAATAACCACTTTTGAAACCCTCACAGTGACCAAAATACCATTTTTACAGAGCTTTGCTTACTCAAAATCTTCCATTTTGACCAGTTTCAGGCACCGAAATGACTTTAAACACACTTATTTTAGTTGAACAAGTCATAATTCACATCCAACAGTCATTTAGAGTCAAAAGATTAAAAGTTAAAATTTCATCCATGTTGACCATTTTGGGAAAGTTCGACAGGTCCGGCCGGAGTCATCGTTTTTCATCAGAAAATTGATTTTTTGGTCTGTACCAAAAATGATTCAAAATATCAATTGGAGCGTGCGTCATGTTGAATAACCACTTTTGAATCCCTCAAGTGACCAAAATTGCCATTTTTACAGAGTTTTGCTTACTCAAAAGCTTCCATTTTGACCAATTTCAGGCACCGAAATGACTTTAAACACACTTATTGTTCTTGAAAAAGTCATAATTTACATCCAACAGTCATTTAGAGTCAAAAGATTAAAAAATTAAATTTCATCCTTGGTAATCATTTTGGGAAAGTTCATCGTTTTTCATCAGAAAATTGATTTTTTGGAGTGTACCAAAAATGATTCAAAATGTCAATTGGATCGTGCCTCATGTTGAATAACCACTTTTGAAACCCTCAAAGTGACCAAAATTGCCATTTATACAGAGTTTTGTTTACTCAAAAGCTTCCATTTTGACCAATTTCAGGCACCGAAATGACTTTAAACACACTTATGTTAGTTGAAAAAGTCAGATTTCACATCCAACAGTCATTTAGAGGCAAAAGATTAAATGTTAAAATTTCATCCATATGGACCATTTTGGGAAAGTTCGACAGGTCCGGAGTCATTGTTTTTCATCAGAAAATTTATTTTTTGGAGTCTCCCAAAAATGATTCAAAATGTCAATTGGATCGTGCCTTATGTTGAATAACCACTTTTGAAACCCTCACAGTGACCAAAATTACCATTTTTAAAGAGCTTTGCTTACTGAAAAGCTTCCATTTTGACCAATTTCAGGCACCGAAATGACTTTAAACACACTTATTTTTGTTGAAAAAGTCATAATTTACATCCAACAGTCATTTAGAGTCAAAATATTAAAAGTTTAAATTTCATCCATGGTGACCATTTTGGGAAAGTTCGACAGGTCCGGCCGGAGTCATCGTTTTTCATCAGAAAATAGATTTTTTGGAGTGTACCAAAAATGATTCAAAATGTCAATTGGATCGTGCCTCATGTTGAATAACCACTTTTGAAACCCTCACAGTGACCAAAATACCATTTTTACAGAGCTTTGCTTACTCAAAATCTTCCATTTTGACCAGTTTCAGGCACCGAAATGACTTTAAACACACTTATTTTAGTTGAAAAAGTCATATTTCACATCCAACAGTCATTTAGAGTCAAAAGATTAAATGTTAAAATTTCATCCATATGGACCATTTTGGCAACGTTTGACAGGTCCGGAGTGATCGTTTTTCATCAGAAAATTGATTTGTGGAGTGTTCCAAAAATGATTCAAAATGTCAATTGGATCGTGCCTCATGTTGAATAACCACTTTTGAAACACTCACAGTGACCAAAATTGCCATTTTCACAGAGCTTTGCTTACTCAAAAGCTTCCATTTTGACCAATTTCAGGCACCAAAATGACTTTAAACACACTTATTTTAGTTGAACAAGTCATAATTCACATCCAAAAATCATTTAGAGTCAAAAGATTAAAAGTTAAAATTTCATGCATGTTGACCATTTTGGGAACGTTTGACAGGTCCGGAGTCATCGTTTTTTCAGATAATTGATTTTTTGGAGTGTACCAAAAATGATTCAAAATGTCAATTGAATCGTGCCTCATGTTGAATAACCACTTTTGAAACCCTCACAGTGACCAAAATACCAGTTTTACAGAGCTTTGCTTACTCAAAATCTTCCATTTTGACCAATTTCAGGCACCGAAATGACTTTAAACACACTTATTTTAGTTGAAAAAGTCATATTTCACATCCAACAGTCATTTAGAGTCAAAAGATTAAAAGTTAAAATTTCATCCATGTTGACCATTTTGGGAACGTTTGACAGGGTCCGGAGTCATCGTTTTTTCAGATAATTGATTTTTTGGAGTGTAACAAAAATGTTTCAAAATGTCAATTGGAACGTGCCTCATGTTGAATAACCGCTTTTGAAACCCTCACAGTGACCAAAATTGCCATTTTTACAGAGCTTTGCTTACTCAAAAGCTTCCATTTTGACCAATTTCAGGCACCAAAATGACTTTAAACACACTTATTTTAGTTGAACAAGTCATAATTCACATCCAACAGTCATTTAGAGTCAAAAGATTAAAAGTTAAAATTTCATCCATGTTGACCATTTTGGGAAAGTTCGACAGGTCCGGAGTCATCGTTTTTCAGCAGAAAATTGATTTTTTGGAGTGTACCAAAAATGATTCAAAATGTCAATTGGATCGTGCCTCATGATGAATAACCACTTTTGAAACCCTCAAAGTGACCAAAATTGCCATTTACACAGAGTTTTGCTTACTCAAAAGCTTCCATTTTGACCAATTTCAGGCACCGAAATGACTTTAAACACACTTATTTTAGTTGAACAAGTCATAATTCACATCCAACAGTCATTTAGAGTCAAAAGATTAAAAGTTAAAATTTCATCCATGTTGACCATTTTGGGAAAGTTCGACAGGTCCGGCCGGAGTCATCGTTTTTCATCAGAAAATTGATTTTTTGGTCTGTACCAAAAATGATTCAAAATGTCAATTGGAGCGTGCGTCATGTTGAATAACCACTTTTGAATCCCTCAAGTGACCAAAATTGCCATTTTTACAGAGTTTTGCTTACTCAAAAGCTTCCATTTTGACCAATTTCAGGCACCGAAATGACTTTAAACACACTTATTGTTCTTGAAAAAGTCATAATTTACATCCAACAGTCATTTAGAGTCAAAAGATTAAAAAATTAAATTTCATCCATGGTAATCATTTTGGGAAAGTTCATCGTTTTTCATCAGAAAATTTATTTTTTGGAGTCTCCCAAAAATGATTCAAAATGTCAATTGGATCGTGCCTCATGTTGAATAACCACTTTTGAAACACTCACAGTGACCAAAATTGCCATTTATACAGAGCTTTGCTTACTCAAAAGCTTCCATTTTGACCAATTTCAGGCACCGAAATGACTTTAAACACACTTATGTTAGTTGAAAAAGTCAGATTTCACATCCAACAGTCATTTAGAGTCAAAAGATTAAATGTTAAAATTTCATCCATGTTGACCATTTTGGGAAAGTTCGACAGGTCCGGAGTCATTGTTTTTCATCAGAAAATTTATTTTTTGGAGTCTCCCAAAAATGATTCAAAATGTCAATTGGATCGTGCCTCATGTTGAATAACCACTTTTGAAACCCTCACAGTGACCAAAATTACCATTTTTAAAGAGCTTTGCTTACTGAAAAGCTTCCATTTTGACCAATTTCAGGCACCGAAATGACTTTAAACACACTTATTTTTGTTGAAAAAGTCATAATTTACATCCAACAGTCATTTAGAGTCAAAAGATTAAAAGTTTAAATTTCATCCATGGTGACCATTTTGGGAAAGTTCGACAGGTCCGGAGTCATCGTTTTTCAGCAGAAAATTGATTTTTTGGAGTGTACCAAAAATGATTCAAAATGTCAATTGGATCGTGCCTCATGGTGAATAACCACTTTTGAAACCCTCAAAGTGACCAAAATTGCCATTTATACAGAGTTTTGCTTACTCAAAAGCTTCTATTTTGACCAATTTCAGGCACCGAAATGACTTTAAACACACTTATTTTAGTTGAACAAGTCATAATTCACATCCAACAGTCATTTAGAGTCAAAAGATTGAAAGTTAAAATTTCATCCATGTTGACCATTTTGGGAAAGTTCGACAGGTCCGGCCGGAGTCATCGTTTTTCATCAGAAAATTGATTTTTTGGACTGTACCAAAAATGATTCAAAATGTCAATTGGATCGTGCCTCATGTTGAATAACCACTTTTGAAACCCTCACAGTGACCAAAATTGCCATTTTTACAGAGCTTTGCTTAATCAAAAGCTTCCATTTTGACCAATTTCAGGGACCAAAATGATTTTTCAACACACTTATTGTAGTTGAAAAAGTCATAATTCACATCCAACAGTGATTTAGAGTCAAAAGATTAAAAGTTAAAATTTCATCCATGTTGACCATTTTGGGAAAGTTTGACAGGTCCGGAGTCATTGTTTTTCAGATAATTGATTTTTTGGAGTGTACCAAAAATGATTCAAAATGTCAATTGGATCGTGCCTCATGTTGAATAACCGCTTTTGAAACCCTCACAGTGACCAAAATTGCCATTTTTACAGAGCTTTGCTTACTCAAAGGCTTCCATTTTGACCAATTTCAGGCACCAAAATGACTTTAAACACACTTATTTTAGTTGAACAAGTCATAATTCACATCCAACAGTCATTTAGAGTCAAAAGATTAAATGTTAAAATTTCATCCATATTGACCATTTTGGGAAAGT
The DNA here is from genome assembly GCF_964261635.1 of Lissotriton helveticus. NCBI lineage: Eukaryota > Metazoa > Chordata > Amphibia > Caudata > Salamandridae > Lissotriton > Lissotriton helveticus. The sequence continues at coordinate 343,055,125 of NC_136072.1, forward strand.
TCGACATGTCCGGAGTCATCGTTTTTCATCAGAAAATTGATTTTTTGGAGTGTACCAAAAATGATTCAAAATGTCAATTGGAGCGTGCGTCATGTTGAATAACCACTTTTGAATCCCTCAAAGTGACCAAAATTGCCATTTTTATAGAGTTTTGCTTACTCAAAAGCTTCCATTTTGACCAATTTCAGGCACCAAAATGACTTTAAACACACTTATTTTAGTTGAAAAAGTCATATTTCATATCCAACAGTCATTTAGAGTCAAAAGATTAAAAGTTAAAATTTCATCCATGTTGACCATTTTGGGAAAGTTCCACAGGTCCGGAGTCATCGTTTTTCAGCAGAAAATTGATTTTTTGGAGTGTACCAAAAATGATTCAAAATGTCAATTGGATCGTGCCTCATGTTGAATAACCACTTTTGAAACCCTCACAGTGACCAAAATTGCCATTTATACAGAGTTTTGCTTACTCAAAAGATTCCATTTTGACCAATTTCAGGCACCAAAATGACTTTAAACACACTTATTTTAGTTGAAAAAGTCATATTTCACATCCAACAGTCATTTAGAGTCAAAAGATTAAATGTTAAAATTTCATCCATATTGACCATTTTGGCAACGTTCGACAGGTCCGGAGTGATCGTTTTTCATCAGAAAATTGATTTGTGGAGTGTACCAAAAATGATTCAAAATGTCAATTGGATCGTGCCTCATGTTGAATAACCACTTTTGAAACACTCACTGTGACCAAAATTGCCATTTTTACAGAGTTTTGCTTACTCAAAAGCTTCCATTTTGACCAATTTCAGGCACAAAAATGACTTTAAACACACTTATTTTTGTTGAAAAAGTCATAATTCACATCCAACAGTCATTTAGAGTCAAAAGATTAAAAGTTAACATTTCATCCATGTTGACCATTTTGGGAAAGTTTAACAGGTCTGGAGTCATCGTTTTTTCAGATAATTGATTTTTTGGAGTGTACCAAAAATGATTCAAAATGTCAATTGGATCGTGCCTCATGTTGAATAACCACTTTTGAAACACTCACAGTGACCTAAATTGCCATTTTCACAGAGTTTTGCTTACTCAAAAGCTTCCATTTTGACCAATTTCAGGCACCGAAATGACTTTAAACACACTTATTTTTGTTGAAAAAGTCATAGTTTACATCCAACAGTCATTTAGAGTCAAAAGATTAAAAGTTTAAATTTCATCCATGGTGACCATTTTGGGACAGTTCGACAGGTCCGGAGTCATCCTTTTTCATCAGAATTTTTTTTTGGAGTGTACCCAAAATGATTCAACATGTCAATGGATCGTGCCTCATGTTGAATAACCACTTTTGAAACCCTCAAAACCATCAGAATTGTTATGGGGAGTGTACCAAAAATGATTCAAAATGTCAATGGATCGTGCCTCATGTTAAATAACCACTTTTGAAACCCTTAAAGTGACCAAAATTGCCATTTATACAGAGTTTTGCTTACTCAAAAGCTTCCATTTTGACCAATTTCAGGCACCGAAATGACTTTAAACACACTTATTTTAGTTGAAAAAGTCATATTTCACATCCAACAGTCATTTATAGTCAAAAGATTAAATGTTAAAATTTAATCCATATTGACCATTTTAGGGAAAGTTTAACAGGTCCGGAGTCATCGTTTTTTCAGATAATTGATTTTTTGGAGTGTACCAAAAATGATTCAAAATGTCAATTGGATAGTGCCTCATGTTGAATAACCCCTATTGAAACCCTCACAGTGATCAAAATTACCATTTTTACAGAGATTTGCTTACTCAAAAGCTTTCATTTTGACCAATTTTAGGCACCGAAATCACTTTAAACACACTTATTTTTGTTGAAAAAGTCATAATTTACATCCAACAGTCATTTAGAGTCAAAAGATTAAAAACCTAAATTTCATCCATGGTAACCATTTTGGGAAAGTTCGACAGGTCCGGAGTCATCGTTTTTCATCAGAAAATTGATTTTTTGGAGTGTACCAAAAATGATTCAAAATGTCAATTGGATCGTGCCTGATGTTCAATAACCACTTTTGAAACCCTCAAAGTGACCAAAATTGCCATTTATACAGAGTTTTGCTTACTCAAAAGCTTCCATTTTGACCAATTTCAGGCACCAAAATGACTTTAAACACACTTATTTTAGTTGAAAAAGTCATATTTCACATCCAACAGTCATTTAGAGTCAAAAGATTAAATGTTAAAATTTCATCCATATTGACCATTTTGGCAACGTTCGACAGGTCCGGAGTGATCGTTTTTCATCAGAAAATTGATTTGTGGAGTGTACCAAAAATGATTCAAAATGTCAATTGGATCGTGCCTCATGTTGAATAACCACTTTTGAAACACTCACTGTGACCAAAATTGCCATTTTTACAGAGTTTTGCTTACTCAAAAGCTTCCATTTTGACCAATTTCAGGCACAAAAATGACTTTAAACACACTTATTTTTGTTGAAAAAGTCATAATTCACATCCAACAGTCATTTAGAGTCAAAAGATTAAAAGTTAACATTTCATCCATGTTGACCATTTTGGGAAAGTTTAACAGGTCCGGAGTCATCGTTTTTTCAGATAATTGATTTTTTGGAGTGTACCAAAAATAATTCAAAATGTCAATTGGATCGTGCCTCATGTTGAATAACTGCTTTTGAAACCCTCACAGTGACCAAAATTGCCATTTTTACAGAGCTTTGCTTACTCAAAAGCTTCCATTTTGACCAATTTCAGGCACCAAAATGACTTTAAACACACTTATTTTAGTTGAACAAGTCGTAATTCACATCCAACAGTCATTTAGAGTCAAAAGATTTAAAGTTAAAATTTCATCCATGTTAACCATTTTGGGAAAGTTCGACAGGTCCGGAGTCATCGTTTTTCATCAGAAAATTGATTTTTTGGAGTGTACCAAAAATGATTCAAAATGTCAATTGGATCGTGCCTCATGTTGAATAACCACTTTTGAAACCCTCACAGTGACCAAAATTACCATTTTTACAGAGCTTTGCTTACTCAAAAGCTTCCATTTTGACCAATTTCAGGCACCGAAATGACTTTAAACACACTTATTTGCGTTGAAAAAGTCATAATTTACATCCAACAGTCATTTAGAGTCAAAAGATAAAAAAATTAAATTTCATCCATGGTAACCATTTTGGGAAAGTTCGACAGGTCCAGATTCATCGATTTTTCAGATAATTGATTTTTTGGAGTGTACCAAAAATGATTCAAAATGCAATTGGATCGTGCCTCATGTTGAATAACCGCTTTTGAAACCCTCACAGTGACCAAAATTGCCATTTTTACAGAGCTTTGCTTACGCAAAAGCTTCCATTTTGACCAATTTCAGGCACCGAAATGACTTTAAACACACTTATATTAGTTGAAAAAGTCATATTTCACATCCAACAGTCATTTAGAGTCAAAAGATAAAAAAGTTCAATTTCATCCATGGTAACCATTTTGGGAAAGTTCGACAGGTCCGGATTCATCGTTTTTTCATCAGAAAATTGATTTTTTTGAGTGTACCAAAAATGATTCAAAATGTCAATTGGATTGTGCCTCATGTTGAATAACCACTTTTGAAACCCTCACAGTGACCAAAATTACCATTTTTACAGGTCTTTGTTACTGAAAAGCTTCCATTTTGACCAATTTCAGGCATTGAAATGACTTTAAACACACTTATTTTTGTTGAAAAAGTCATAATTTACATCCAACAGTCATTTAGAGTCAAAAAATTAAAAGTTTAAATTTCATCCATGGTGACCATTTTGGGAAAGTTCGACAGGTCCTGAGTCATCGTTTTTCATCAGAAAATTGATTTTTTGGAGTGTACCAAAAATGATTCAAAATGTCAATGGATCGTGCCTCATGTTGAATAACCACTTTTGAAACCCTCAAAGTGACCAAAATTGCCATTTATACAGAGTTTTGCTTACTCAAAAGCTTCCATTTTGACCAATTTCAGGCACCGAAATGACTTTAAACACACTTATTTTAGTTGAAATAGTCATATTTCACATCCAACAGTCATTTAGAGTCAAAAGATTAAATGTTAAAATGTCATCCATATTGACCATTTTGGCAACGTTCGACAGGTCTGGAGTGATCGTTTTTCATCAGAAAATTGATTTGTGGAGTGTACCAAAAATGATTCAAAATGTCAATTGGATCGTGCGTAATGTTGAATAACCACTTTTGAAACCCTCAAAGTGACCTAAATTGCCATTTTTACAGAGTTTTGCTTACTCAAAAGCTTCCATTTTGACCAATTTCAGGCACCAAAATGACTTTAAACACTCTTATTTTAGTTGAAAAAGTCATATTTCACATCCAACAGTCATTTAGAGTCAAAAGATTAAATGTTAAAATTTCATCCATATTGACCATTTTGGGAAAGTTCGACAGTTACGGAGTCATCGATTTTCATCAGAAAATTGATTTTTTGGACTGTACCAAAAATGATTCAAAATGTCAATTGGATCGTGCCTCATGTTGAATAACCACTTTTGAAACCCTCACAGTGACCAAAATTGCCATTTTTACAGAGCTTTGCTTACTCAAAAGCTTCCATTTTGACCTATTTCAGGCACCGAAATGACTTTAAACACACTTATTTTAGTTGAAATAGTCATATTTCACATCCAACAGTCATTTAGAGTCAAAAGATTAAATGTTAAAATTTCATCCATATTTACCATTTTGGGAAAGTTCGACAGTTCCGGAGTCATCGTTTTTCATCAGAAAATTGATTTTTTGGACTGTACCAAAAATGATTCAAAATGTCAATTGGATCATGCCTCATGTTGAATAACCACTTTTGAAACCCTCACAGTGACCAAAATTACCATTTTTACAGAGCTTTGCTTACTCAAAAGCTTCCATTTTGACCAATTTCAGGCACCGAAATGACTTTAAACACACTTATTGTTGTTGAAAAAGTCATAATTTACATCCAACAGTCATTTAGAGTCAAAAGATTAAAAAAATAAATTTCATCCATGGTAATCATTTTGGGAAAGTTCATCGATTTTCATCAGAAAATTGATTTTTTGGAGTGTACCAAAAATGATTCAAAATGTCAATTGGATCGTGCCTCATGTTGAATAACCACTTTAGAAACCCTCAAAGTGACCAAAATTGCCATTTATACAGAGTTTTGTTTACTCAAAAGCTTCCATTTTGACCAATTTCAGGCACCGAAATGACTTTAAACACACTTATGTTAGTTGAAAAAGTCATATTTCACATCCAACAGTCATTTAGAGTCAAAAGATTAAATGTAAAAATTTCATCCATATGGACCATTTTGGGAAAGTTCGACAGGTCTGGAGTCATCGTTTTTCATCAGAAAATAGATTTTTTGGAGTCTATCAAAAATGATTCAAAATGTCAATTGGATCGTGCCTCATGTTGAATAACCACTATTGAAACCCTCACAGTGACCAAAATTACCATTTTCAAAGAGCTTTGCTTACTGAAAAGCTTCCATTTTGACCAATTTCAGGCACCAAAATGACTTTAAACACACTTATTTTTGTTGAAAAAGTCATAATTTACATCCAACAGTCATTTAGAGTCAAAATATTAAAAGTTTAAATTTCATCCATGGTGACCATTTTGGGAAAGTTCGACAGGTCCGGCCGGAGTCATCGTTTTTCATCAGAAAATTGATTTTTTGGAGTGTACCAAAAATGATTCAAAATGTCAATTGGATCGTGCCTCATGTTGAATAACCACTTTTGAAACCCTCACAGTGACCAAAATACCATTTTTACAGAGCTTTGCTTACTCAAAATCTTCCATTTTGACCAGTTTCAGGCACCGAAATGACTTTAAACACACTTATTTTAGTTGAAAAAGTCATATTTCACATCCAACAGTCATTTAGAGTCAAAAGATTAAATGTTAAAATTTCATCCATATGGACCATTTTGGCAACGTTTGACAGGTCCGGAGTGATCGTTTTTCATCAGAAAATTGATTTGTGGAGTGTTCCAAAATGATTCAAAATGTCAATTGGATCGTGCCTCATGTTGAATAACCACTTTTGAAACACTCACAGTGACCAAAATTGCCATTTTCACAGAGCTTTGCTTACTCAAAAGCTTCCATTTTGACCAATTTCAGGCACCAAAATGACTTTAAACACACTTATTTTAGTTGAACAAGTCATAATTCACATCCAAAAATCATTTAGAGTCAAAAGATTAAAAATTAAAATTTCATGCATGTTGACCATTTTGGGAACGTTTGACAGGTCCGGAGTCATCGTTTTTTCAGATAATTGATTTTTTGGAGTGTACCAAAAATGATTCAAAATGTCAATTGGATCGTGCCTCATGTTGAATAACCGCTTTTGAAACCCTCACAGTGACCGAAATTGCCATTTATACAGAGCTTTGCTTACTCAAAAGCTTCCATTTTGACCAATTTCAGGCACCAAAATGACTTTAAACACACTTATTTTAGTTGAACAAGTCAGAATTCACATCCAACAGTCATTTAGAGTCAAAATATTAAAAGTTTAAATTTCATCCATGGTGACCATTTTGGGAAAGTTCGACAGGTCCGGCCGGAGTCATCGTTTTTCATCAGAAAATTGAATTTTTTGGAGTGTACCAAAAATGATTCAAAATGTCAATTGAATCGTGCCTCATGTTGAATAACCACTTTTGAAACCCTCACAGTGACCAAAATACCATTTTTACAGAGCTTTGCTTACTCAAAATCTTCCATTTTGACCAATTTCAGGCACCGAAATGACTTTAAACACACTTATTTTAGTTGAAAAAGTCATATTTCACATCCAACAGTCATTCAGAGTCAAAAGATTAAATGTTAAAATTTCATCCATATTGACCATTTTGGGAAAGTTCGACAGTTCCGGAGTCATCGTTTTTCATCAGAAAATTGATTTTTTGGACTGTACCAAAAATGATTCAAAATGTCAATTGGATCATGCCTCATGTTGAATAACCACTTTTGAAACCCTCACAGTGACCAAAATTACCATTTTTACAGAGCTTTGCTTACTCAAAAGCTTCCATTTTGACCAATTTCAGGCACCGAAATGACTTTAAACACACTTATTGTTGTTGAAAAAGTCATAATTTACATCCAACAGTCATTTAGAGTCAAAAGATTAAAAAAATAAATTTCATCCATGGTAATCATTTTGGGAAAGTTCATCGATTTTCATCAGAAAATTGATTTTTTGGAGTGTACCAAAAATGATTCAAAATGTCAATTGGATCGTGCCTCATGTTGAATAACCACTTTAGAAACCCTCAAAGTGACCAAAATTGCCATTTATACAGAGTTTTGTTTACTCAAAAGCTTCCATTTTGACCAATTTCAGGCACCGAAATGACTTTAAACACACTTATGTTAGTTGAAAAAGTCATATTTCACATCCAACAGTCATTTAGAGTCAAAAGATTAAATGTTAAAATTTCATCCATATGGACCATTTTGGGAAAGTTCGACAGGTCCGGAGTCATCGTTTTTCATCAGAAAATAGATTTTTTGGAGTCTATCAAAAATGATTCAAAATGTCAATTGGATCGTGCCTCATGTTGAATAACCACTATTGAAACCCTCACAGTGACCAAAATTACCATTTTCAAAGAGCTTTGCTTACTGAAAAGCTTCCATTTTGACCAATTTCAGGCACCAAAATGACTTTAAACACACTTATTTTTGTTGAAAAAGTCATAATTTACATCCAACAGTCATTTAGAGTCAAAATATTAAAAGTTTAAATTTCATCCATGGTGACCATTTTGGGAAAGTTCGACAGGTCCGGCCGGAGTCATCGTTTTTCATCAGAAAATTGATTTTTTGGAGTGTACCAAAAATGATTCAAAATGTCAATTGGATCGTGCCTCATGTTGAATAACCACTTTTGAAACCCTCACAGTGACCAAAATACCATTTTTACAGAGCTTTGCTTACTCAAAATCTTCCATTTTGACCAGTTTCAGGCACCGAAATGACTTTAAACACACTTATTTTAGTTGAAAAAGTCATATTTCACATCCAACAGTCATTTAGAGTCAAAAGATTAAATGTTAAAATGTCATCCATATGGACCATTTTGGCAACGTTTGACAGGTCCGGAGTGATCGTTTTTCATCAGAAAATTGATTTGTGGAGTGTTCCAAAATGATTCAAAATGTCAATTGGATCGTGCCTCATGTTGAATAACCACTTTTGAAACACTCACAGTGACCAAAATTGCCATTTTCACAGAGCTTTGCTTACTCAAAAGCTTCCATTTTGACCAATTTCAGGCACCAAAATGACTTTAAACACACTTATTTTAGTTGAACAAGTCAGAATTCACATCCAACAGTCATTTAGAGTCAAAATATTAAAAGTTTAAATTTCATCCATGGTGACCATTTTGGGAAAGTTCGACAGGTCCGGCCGGAGTCATCGTTTTTCATCAGAAAATTGAATTTTTTGGAGTGTACCAAAAATGATTCAAAATGTCAATTGAATCGTGCCTCATGTTGAATAACCACTTTTGAAACCCTCACAGTGACCAAAATACCATTTTTACAGAGCTTTGCTTACTCAAAATCTTCCATTTTGACCAATTTCAGGCACCGAAATGACTTTAAACACACTTATTTTAGTTGAAAAAGTCATATTTCACATCCAACAGTCATTTAGAGTCAAAAGATTAGGGGGCCGATTAGGATGGCGGTTTTTCCGCATCCTCCGGGCCGGCGGAAGTGTCCGCCGGCCTGGAGGATGCGGAAAAACCGCGGCGGAGACTCCAAAGACCCACTGCCAAATTAGGATGGCTGGTGGGTCTGGAATTCCGTCCGCCGCTTTTCCGCCGCGGTCGGCTTCCGACCGCGGCGGAAAAGCTATAACATGGCTGGCGGTGTCTATGAGACACCGTCTGCCATATTATGATGTTGGTGTAAATATGCTTTTCCACGGCGGCTTTTCCGCCATGGAAAAGCATACGGACATTCACTTTGGGGGCCCGTTGCGGGCCCCCTGGGTGAATGGGGGGTGGGGGGTGCACATGGGGGGTACCTATGGTACCCCCCTGCATTTGCGTACACAAAGCAGCAGGCACCGTGCGGTGCCTGCTGCTTTGTGCATGTAAATGCAACACATGCATTTTTAACATTGCGGCGGGTGCAGCTTGAAGCTGCACCCGCCGCAATGTAAAAAATAGAGGATGTGACCGCCACCCTGGCGGTCACATCCTAATTGCCATGGAGGGACCGCCGCTGCCCATGCGGACGGTCCCTCCTACTCAGGGGTGGCGGACGGACGCAAGTCCGTCCGCCATCCTAATCGGCCCCTAAATGTTAAAATTTCATCCATATGGACCATTTTGGCAGCGTTTGACAGGTCCGGAGTGATCGTTTTTCATCAGAAAATTGATTTGTGGAGTGTTCCAAAAATGATTCAAAATGTCAATTGGATCGTGCCTCATGTTGAATAACCACTTTTGAAACACTCACAGTGACCAAAATTGCCATTTTCACAGAGTTTTGCTTACTCAAAAGCTTCTATTTTGACCAATTTCAGGAACCAAAATGACTTTAAACACACTTATTTTAGTTGAAAAAGTCATAATTCACATCCAACAGTCATTTAGAGTCAAAAGATTAAAAGTTAAAATTTCATCCATGTTGACCATTTTGGGAACGTTTGACAGGTCCGGAGTCATCGTTTTTTCAGATAATTGATTTTTTGGAGTGTAACAAAAATGTTTCAAAATGTCAATTGGAACGTGCCTCATGTTGAATAACCGCTTTTGAAACCCTCACAGTGACCAAAATTGCCATTTTTACAGAGCTTTGCTTACTCAAAAGCTTCCATTTTGACCAATTTCAGGCACCAAAATGACTTTAAACACACTTATTTTAGTTGAACAAGTCATAATTCACATCCAACAGTCATTTAGAGTCAAAAGATTAAAAGTTAAAATTTCATCCATGTTGACCATTTTGGGAAAGTTCGACAGGTCCGGAGTCATCGTTTTTCAGCAGAAAATTGATTTTTTGGAGTGTACCAAAAATGATTCAAAATGTCAATTGGATCGTGCCTCATGATGAATAACCACTTTTGAAACCCTCAAAGTGACCAAAATTGCCATTTATACAGAGTTTTGCTTACTCAAAAGCTTCCATTTTGACCAATTTCAGGCACCGAAATGACTTTAAACACACTTATTTTAGTTGAACAAGTCATAATTCACATCCAACAGTCATTTAGAGTCAAAAGATTAAAAGTAAAAATTTCATCCATGTTGACCATTTTGGGAAAGTTCGACAGGTCCGGCCGGAGTCATCGTTTTTCATCAGAAAATTGATTTTTTGGTCTGTACCAAAAATGATTCAAAATGTCAATTGGAGCGTGCGTCATGTTGAATAACCACTTTTGAATCCCTCAAGTGACCAAAATTGCCATTTTTACAGAGTTTTGCTTACTCAAAAGCTTCCATTTTGACCAATTTCAGGCACCGAAATGACTTTAAACACACTTATTGTTCTTGAAAAAGTCATAATTTACATCCAACAGTCATTTAGAGTCAAAAGATTAAAAAATTAAATTTCATCCTTGGTAATCATTTTGGGAAAGTTCATCGTTTTTCATCAGAAAATTGATTTTTTGGAGTGTACCAAAAATGATTCAAAATGTCAATTGGATCGTGCCTCATGTTGAATAACCACTTTTGAAACCCTCAAAGTGACCAAAATTGCCATTTATACAGAGTTTTGTTTACTCAAAAGCTTCCATTTTGACCAATTTCAGGCACCGAAATGACTTTAAACACACTTATGTTAGTTGAAAAAGTCAGATTTCACATCCAACAGTCATTTAGAGGCAAAAGATTAAATGTTAAAATTTCATCCATATGGACCATTTTGGGAAAGTTCGACAGGTCCGGAGTCATTGTTTTTCATCAGAAAATTTATTTTTTGGAGTCTCCCAAAAATGATTCAAAATGTCAATTGGATCGTGCCTCATGTTGAATAACCACTTTTGAAACCCTCACAGTGACCAAAATTACCATTTTTAAAGAGCTTTGCTTACTGAAAAGCTTCCATTTTGACCAATTTCAGGCACCAAAATGACTTTAAACACACTTATTTTTGTTGAAAAAGTCATAATTTACATCCAACAGTCATTTAGAGTCAAAATATTAAAAGTTTAAATTTCATCCATGGTGACCATTTTGGGAAAGTTCGACAGGTCCGGCCGGAGTCATCGTTTTTCATCAGAAAATTGATTTTTTGGCGTGTACCAAAAATGATTCAAAATGTCAATTGGATCGTGCCTCATGTTGAATAACCACTTTTGAAACCCTCACAGTGACCAAAATACCATTTTTACAGAGCTTTGCTTACTCAAAATCTTCCATTTTGACCAGTTTCAGGCACCGAAATGACTTTAAACACACTTATTTTAGTTGAACAAGTCATAATTCACATCCAACAGTCATTTAGAGTCAAAAGATTAAAAGTTAAAATTTCATCCATGTTGACCATTTTGGGAAAGTTCGACAGGTCCGGCCGGAGTCATCGTTTTTCATCAGAAAATTGATTTTTTGGTCTGTACCAAAAATGATTCAAAATGTCAATTGGAGCGTGCGTCATGTTGAATAACCACTTTTGAATCCCTCAAGTGACCAAAATTGCCATTTTTACAGAGTTTTGCTTACTCAAAAGCTTCCATTTTGACCAATTTCAGGCACCGAAATGACTTTAAACACACTTATTGTTCTTGAAAAAGTCATAATTTACATCCAACAGTCATTTAGAGTCAAAAGATTAAAAAATTAAATTTCATCCTTGGTAATCATTTTGGGAAAGTTCATCGTTTTTCATCAGAAAATTGATTTTTTGGAGTGTACCAAAAATGATTCAAAATGTCAATTGGATCGTGCCTCATGTTGAATAACCACTTTTGAAACCCTCAAAGTGACCAAAATTGCCATTTATACAGAGTTTTGTTTACTCAAAAGCTTCCATTTTGACCAATTTCAGGCACCGAAATGACTTTAAACACACTTATGTTAGTTGAAAAAGTCAGATTTCACATCCAACAGTCATTTAGAGGCAAAAGATTAAATGTTAAAATTTCATCCATATGGACCATTTTGGGAAAGTTCGACAGGTCCGGAGTCATTGTTTTTCATCAGAAAATTTATTTTTTGGAGTCTCCCAAAAATGATTCAAAATGTCAATTGGATCGTGCCTCATGTTGAATAACCACTTTTGAAACCCTCACAGTGACCAAAATTACCATTTTTAAAGAGCTTTGCTTACTGAAAAGCTTCCATTTTGACCAATTTCAGGCACCGAACTGACTTTAAACACACTTATTTTTGTTGAAAAAGTCATAATTTACATCCAACAGTCATTTAGAGTCAAAATATTAAAAGTTTAAATTTCATCCATGGTGACCATTTTGGGAAAGTTCGACAGGTCCGGCCGGAGTCATCGTTTTTCATCAGAAAATTGATTTTTTGGAGTGTACCAAAAATGATTCAAAATGTCAATTGGATCGTGCCTCATGTTGAATAACCACTTTTGAAACCCTCACAGTGACCAAAATACCATTTTTACAGAGCTTTGCTTACTCAAAATCTTCCATTTTGACCAGTTTCAGGCACCGAAATGACTTTAAACACACTTATTTTAGTTGAAAAAGTCATATTTCACATCCAACAGTCATTTAGAGTCAAAAGATTAAATGTTAAAATTTCATCCATATGGACCATTTTGGCAACGTTTGACAGGTCCGGAGTGATCGTTTTTCATCAGAAAATTGATTTGTGGAGTGTTCCAAAAATGATTCAAAATGTCAATTGGATCGTGCCTCATGTTGAATAACCACTTTTGAAACACTCACAGTGACCAAAATTGCCATTTTCACAGAGCTTTGCTTACTCAAAAGCTTCCATTTTGACCAATTTCAGGCACCAAAATGACTTTAAACACACTTATTTTAGTTGAACAAGTCATAATTCACATCCAAAAATCATTTAGAGTCAAAAGATTAAAAGTTAAAATTTCATGCATGTTGACCATTTTGGGAACGTTTGACAGGTCCGGAGTCATCGTTTTTTCAGATAATTGATTTTTTGGAGTGTACCAAAAATGATTCAAAATGTCAATTGGATCGTGCCTCATGTTGAATAACCGCTTTTGAAACCCTCACAGTGACCAAAATTGCCATTTATACAGAGCTTTGCTTACTCAAAAGCTTCCATTTTGACCAATTTCAGGCACCAAAATGACTTTAAACACACTTATTTTAGTTGAACAAGTCAGAATTCACATCCAACAGTTATTTAGAGTCAAAATATTAAAAGTTTAAATTTCATCCATGGTGACCATTTTGGGAAAGTTCGACAGGTCCGGCCGGAGTCATCGTTTTTCATCAGAAAATTGATTTTTTGGAGTGTACCAAAAATGATTCAAAATGTCAATTGGATCGTGCCTCATGTTGAATAACCACTTTTGAAACCCTCACAGTGACCAAAATACCATTTTTACAGAGCTTTGCTTACTCAAAATCTTCCATTTTGACCAATTTCAGGCACCGAAATGACTTTAAACACACTTATTTTAGTTGAAAAAGTCATATTTCACATCCAACAGTCATTTAGAGTCAAAAGATTAAAAGTTAAAATTTCATCCATGTTGACCATTTTGGGAACGTTTGACAGGTCCGGAGTCATCGTTTTTTCAGATAATTGATTTTTTGGAGTGTAACAAAAATGTTTCAAAATGTCAATTGGAACGTGCCTCATGTTGAATAACCGCTTTTGAAACCCTCACAGTGACCAAAATTGCCATTTTTACAGAGCTTTGCTTACTCAAAAGCTTCCATTTTGACCAATTTCAGGCACCAAAATGACTTTAAACACACTTATTTTAGTTGAACAAGTCATAATTCACATCCAACAGTCATTTAGAGTCAAAAGATTAAAAGTTAAAATTTCATCCATGTTGACCATTTTGGGAAAGTTCGACAGGTCCGGAGTCATCGTTTTTCAGCAGAAAATTGATTTTTTGGAGTGTACCAAAAATGATTCAAAATGTCAATTGGGTCGTGCCTCATGATGAATAACCACTTTTGAAACCCTCAAAGTGACCAAAATTGCCATTTATACAGAGTTTTGCTTACTCAAAAGATTCCATTTTGACCAATTTCAGGCACCGAAATGACTTTAAACACACTTATTTTAGTTGAACAAGTCATAATTCACATCCAACAGTCATTTTGTAGTGTAGCTCCTATTTTCCCAATAGGCTCTGCGCATTGCAATAGTGCCTACAGCAGTAAAGGCCTAGGCCAGACGTTAACTAGGTCTACTACTGTCGATACTGGACTTAATTTTTGGGTTTGCCAGCTAAGCTCAGAGTTCGCTAGAAACTTTCTCGAATGTTCAAGGAAGGATTAACTCCCCTGATTAGACAAGAAGGGATTTAGTTTCTGACAACCATAGAACATGACAACTTTGCTCTCCCCTAATCAAGAGTCAATCTCGAGAGTCGTGTGAGCACAAGGCAATTATTTTACTCAGTCAGTACGTGCATTCTTAGTCTCATCAGAATGTAGAGAAAAGGAAGAGACGGGCGTGTTCAATAAAAGATGTTATTTATTGATCAGTCTCTTTTCTCGTACAAGAGAAATGGATCGATATTATTGCAATACTTATAGTTAAGTAAAGTGCATACATTAGAAGCAATAGTATAAAATAATACTGTAAAAACATTGATATGGTTTCTGAGCCATATGATGTTTAAAATGATTAAAATATATTTACATACACATATACATTTGACTAAACGTACTCAACTGGTGTTTCTAAATACGCCTACCCCGTGTACCTGACCTAAGTCTAATGCGTGGGCGGGAATAGAAAGTTACAGTTTAGTTTAAGTTTGTTTTTGCCAAGTGGATAACTAAAGAATTCTCTAGGAGGGGTTATTCAGTTCTGTACCTGGAATTTAGGATGAATGAGGAATGGTATCTCTTTCTCTGCTCTCGATATTCCAGGCTGCCTGCGAGGGCTGCCCAGAAGCGCCGGTGCTGGGTCTCTCGGCTTGAGATAGCAGCGCGTCTCTCAGCGCGTCAGGAAGGCGGGGCTGCTGCCTGCGGGGTCTGCTTCTGCTCTCGGCTTCGGCAAGTATGGCTGCTCCGTCTTGTCACCACGCGTGTGTTTGCATAGGGCAAGGTCGGCAATATTTATACCTTAAAGGTGCCGAGATTGACGTAAGGATGGACATAGGTACGTCAATAAAGATGTCATACGACTTGCTCGTTAGCACATTCTTTACTAAAGTTCTCTGTGAAATCAAAACAATGGCCGCACGGATTATCCAGGTTGTCATAGGTTTGATTTGTTATGAGAACGTCGTATGCCTTATCAGGGGCTGGAGGAATGTCGCTTGTCTAATTAGATCTCAAGCGTTATGACCTAATCAGATAACACGTTCCTGTGCCGTAGTGTGACTGCGTCAGATAACGGTATCTGCATCATGGGGGATTTCTTGCCTCATGGGCTGACTGTTAGTTAACTAGCTAGTAAGTTTAACCAGAATAGGGTCAGGAATAGGGGGATCGAATCAGAACCTATAGAAATACACGACACCCACTCCACGCTAACTATGGTCATATTTACTAATCTATGCATAGTATAACATAGTACAACATACTATAGAGTATAGTGTATACCTTACCACCCCAAAATACATAAATGCATTTCGAAATTTTCAAATATACTGAAAAATTGCAGTCACATATATTGTATGCACTTTAGCTATGAATTAGATGCAAAAGTGAACACGCATTGTTATGCATTAATGATTGTTGGTATATGAGAAATACACATGAAATGGCTCTTAATATGGCTATACAGAAAAAAAAGTCGAAACCATTTCATCACATAAAATCTATTGCGAACATACCAGCGGGCAGCTAAAGTCTATAAAGTCTATAAAGTATCTAAAATAGAAATCTTAGTTCTCTAGGAATAGTCTCTTACTTTAAGCAGAAAATCAGTGTCCCGGGAAAAAATATATAGAAAAATATTTTAGGGGCTTGCTGAAAAAAGTTGCTGTCCGTGAACTGGATTGTAATTGTTCATGTGACTTTATTTTTAAAGTTGAAGGCCGAATTCAGGGAACGCCGTGTGCGAGTTTACTCAAAGGTCTCTATTTCTGTTCCGGAGAGAACATCATATCATTCAGGCTTTCGAAAAAACTGTCAACAGCTTCATGGGAAAGTTCCTCTAAGTCGGAAATAGGGGTAACCATGCATTCATGCGCATGATTGTCTCCATTGACATTCTGATTTGCATTGCTGACAGAAGGTCGTACCTGTTCGATGCTGCTTTCATCTTGAACTTCACTACTCTTCAATCGCAGTGGTGAAGATTCCAGGAATGCCGTCATCAGAATTGGCAGCCTTTGAGGGCAGCACAGTGCGTGAACCTTGGTAGGAACCAACAGTGTATCTGCATCCACCGGCGCATCCGATTGTAGCGTCAGACAGGTGTCTAACACGCATTCTTCTCCGCATAGCAGACACCTTAGTACAGGCAAAACACACCTTTGCCACATTGGTCGAAATGATAGAAACCAAGTCATGTTTAGGTCTCTAAGCCGGGATAGTCCCAGGATTTTTGATATCCGGTCCCGGTATCCAATGGCTAGGATCGTATCTTCCATTGTCGCGAGAGTTTGATCTGTGACATGGGTTGCCATAACGAAAAATAAGGACTAGGAATAGGATTCCTGCAATTAGTCCTAGGATCAGGGGAAGTCCGCCAAAAATCGAATGGACGAAGTCTGGAAAAATACCCAGTATGGCTTTGAATGGTGTTAATGCCATCGAAAATACTGTCTTAAATACCTTTGAGACCCCTGTGGTATCAGAAATATTTAAGATTTCGCTCAGGATTTCCGCGAAATGTACGGGGGAATTAGTTGATAATAATGTATGTATCTCTGCAGTCGTCCTTGCGACTTGTAGATCATACGTTTCTTTAGATGACGTGAGCCTTGTAGGCGTCTGAAGAAGCACTGTTTTCATTCTGCTTAAAGTGTCTATTCGAATAGAAGTAATTTTCAAACTGGGCCATGCCCTTGCCTCCCTGTCTGGAAAGGAGCTGGGAAACAAAGAACGTCCACAGCACTTGACCTTCGCCGTCGTAGTGACGAGATAAGGAGTCCCGGGCATAAGACTACAGCATCTGCGGTCTACAATAAGAATGTAACTCCCATTATAGAGTCTTTGAAAGAATGGTTCTATTTCAGTTGCAGGTGCGCCTTGCTGGTGACATGAAAGGTTGTATGAATTCCCTTCACAGGCTCCGTGCAAACTAATACCGTTACACAGAAGCGTGCCGCTTAGTGACATAGCACAATTGTTGCCACTAAGAAACACTTTCTGTCCTTTGTTACTGACACATGCATGTGAATAGGGCAGGTTCCATGTTGTTTTAAGGTACCCCTTTCCCAATTTCTCGTACATGCCAGCCTGTATATATTTTTGGCAGTATTGAAACCTGAAGGTTGAGATTGGAATATTTATGATTCCGTGGATTATCCATTCACTGACAGGTCGTTCTGACATTGTCAACGGTAATCTTTCTAGTTTTTCAATGCTCAAGATTGTATAATCAGCACCCTTCTGAGCCATACCGATTTGTCTATCAGTAAGGTTAAAGATTTGGAATAGTGACGTTGTGTTGATTAAACGCCAAGGCACATAGCCTGAACGCAGATTTTGTAACGTGCAGCCAAGCTGTACAATAGAACGCAATTGTGACTGACCATGTTGTAATAACAGTAAGTCTTGCGATAATATATCGATTGCTGAAGACACAATGCTGTCCAATGAAAAAATTCTGGAGGACAGAGTCATTAACCCATTGTCCACTACAGAAAGTGATTTTTCCAAATTAATACGGTCAATTTCC
Source organism: Lissotriton helveticus (assembly GCF_964261635.1). Lineage (NCBI taxonomy): Eukaryota > Metazoa > Chordata > Amphibia > Caudata > Salamandridae > Lissotriton > Lissotriton helveticus. The sequence goes on from NC_136072.1 coordinate 343,073,131, forward strand.
CGTATTCTTTCTGCTGTCTCAATTTGAGTAACCTTCCAGGCCTCATTGTATGCTGCATATACAGAGGCTGCTATGAAACGCTTTTGACGCTGTTTGCGTGGTCCCAGTATGAAATCACGCAAGTCAGCACCATCAGTAAGTAAAGTTAGGTGTTGCTTAATTTCAGGCAGTGTGGAAGTTTGTAGCCATTGAAGGCATAATTTGCCCACACTGTAGGTTGTTATTATCCCTGGGTGATGTCTTTGGGGATATCTAGGGTCTGGCCTGGTCATTTTGAAACCCTGTGTTTTATTCAGGAATCTATCTTGACAGTTATTTGTATCTGTGGGCCAGATCAACCATTGTTTCCAATCAGGATGTGTTCTGTTTTGGTTAAGTATATGGTTTATGTCTATTTCTTCATCTGTTTCAGAGTTATTGCTAAACATTGTTGGCTTTGGAATAGACAGGTTATTTAAATCTTTGATTTTGGCTAAGCCAAGACAGGTGGTTTGTTGAACGGTGTCATTTAAAAATATCATTTGTTCTGGGATCATGCAGGCTCTAAACAAAGCTTCTATACCCTGTACTTGCCATTCTTTTGTGCCCCAAACACTTTTCAAATCAACATGTTTGTCCCAATAATCAAATCCAAAAGTATTCATTTCTTCAAAGAAAGAATCTGAATATATCAATTTTGTGTTGGTTATCATGGTTTTCATCCCTGTCTTGTTTGACAATTTGTAATAAAATGTTTCAGCATTAGTTATGTTAAAACCTGAAAAATATGAATATTTGCCATACACGGTTCTAGAGCTCCCTTTTGGAGGTGTAGCACAATGTTCCCATTGATTAAAATTTAAAACATTTCTAGGTTGTGCAGATTTATGCAAGAAATGGTTACCATAATGGTTATAGCAGTACATGCTGTCATAATTTGTAGAACCCTGCAAATAATCATGTTTTGTAAATTTAGCAGACATTACTAAGTCAGACATCATATTGTTTATACTTTCAAAGTCCCAATCATCAGCAAATGAGTTTGGTTTTGCAAAGTCACTCAAGGAGATCTTGATTTGGTGTGGATATTTCAGGATCTCGACCGGACCATAAATTTCATAGTCAGTGTTGTCCCAGGCTACCCCACCAGATATTGGAATTGCTGTGAAGTTGGCTGAAGAAAGTTCTGAAGAAAGTTCTCTTTTCTCGACGTGTGAAGATGTGTGTGGTTTGAGGACCAAGTTGATGTTCTGACTTGCTGTGTCCATTTTAGCATATTTTCCCTCAATGAAGCGTCCCAAGGTAAATACCATGATGAGCCAAAGTATGAGGATAAATGCACCAAAACCCACCCAAAATTCAATCCATGGAGAAACTAGATATGTTTCTTTCAGTTGTTTCAAAAGTTCCTTAGCTTTGTCTTTAAAGGATTTTGATGATGGCTGTGTCTTTTGTTCGCTGAAGCCGTCAGAGGAATCATCGAAGTTGATGAAGTAACCGGATGCAGTTCTGTCAATTGTTCCAATTGGTTCAGGATTTTTGTTTCTTGCATTTTCACTTGGTACTTCTGTATAGATTGGTGTGTCTCTGCTAAATGTCTTTATTTGGGTTTTCAGAGGTCTAAGTTCTATTGCATTGTTGCATAGTCCTTGTTGTTCTTCCGTAGGCGTTTCGAATGTGATGAGCCTCTTTGATAGGACCTCTGTACTGGTGGCAAACCTTGGTGTTCTGCTACTTATTGGGAGTCCACTTGGCCTACTGTTTGTTATCGGCCACATGTTGTGGTTTTACCAGGTCGATGGATACAACTCGGTTCTCCTTTTTTCCAGCAAGTGGCGGTAGTACAACTGATATTGTCCCGTTGACAGACAATACAGGAACTGCTTTTCTGTAAGAAGGCCCAAATTCCTTCTTTACCGCGATCTTCTCCCTGACTAGATCCCCGACTTTTGGAATCCAGACAGGTCTTGCTGGGACAGGTGGTGATTCTTCAGTGGTCGTTGGCTGTTCTTTCAACTGTATGTTGCTCAGGTCTTTTCTTGTTTTGTTTAAGTCCTGCAAAATAGCCAAACGGTCTTTGACATCAAAGCTTTTTTCTGTTACCACTGAAGTCTGACTATCAAGGTCAGAGATCAACATCCTAGTTCCGAATAATAATTCGTACGGACTGAATCCCTTCAGAGAATTTCTTGGCAAGTTATTAAGACTACGTTGGACACTTATTAGATGTTTGACCCACCCAGCTCCCGAACCTAATATCCTTTCTATTATAGATTGCTTTCTGTCTTGGTTTTTTCTTTACACCATCCCATACCCTCAGGAAGGAAGTGAGAAGATTCCCGCTGGGCTGTGCTCATTTGGCCATTCTTTCCCCCCCCCAGGCTGGATTGCCTGAGAAAAAGAAAAAAATGGTCGAACGTAGCATGCTCTTAGCGTATATGCCATTTAGACTCGCAAATCTTGTATAACAGTCTGGACGTCAGCCGAGTGCTGTGGATCTACATTATAAGTGGGAACTAGCCTGTATATGTTAATCGCAAGCCATTCTTTTTAGTGGTGATGTTATCTGCCTTGATACGACGAGGTATTAAACTGCTTCTCTCCCCACTGCGATCTCTGTTGCAGTTTGGGCAGTTTTTTACAAACATGGTGTAGTGCAGGCTCATGCCTGGCCACCAGTACCGTGATTGTAATTCTTCCAGAGAATCCTTTAATTTAAGGTGTCTGAGACCCTCGCCCATGTGTGCGTCTGCGATTAACAAGTTTCTCCTGTCCATGTTTGGAATCACTCTATCCCCCACTCCAGGGATTCGAGCAAAAGGAATGGAGTTTGCATCTATGATGTATGTGTAATTGAGTGGATAGTTGATCGGTAACGCCGAGCAGTCGCCTTTTGATGACGTTTTTACTGCCAGCAATGTTTCGCCGTCAATGTATTTTAATGTACGCTTTTTTCGATCTACGGGAGCCGGTTTACTGGCTGCCGCTGCGGCTGTTTCAGCCAATGAATTCCCTACAACGTGAACGCCATCACGCTGGTGACTCAGTGAGTGTGTCACGTGAGTCTTTGGTAGTTCTTTTTTCAAAAGAGCTACCTGTTCCCAGAGCAGTCTCTGCTTTATTGGTGCATCCGTGTCATCTTTGTAATCGTTCTGAATCCAGGTCTGCAAATCCTTGTTATATGCTTTGACGCAGAAATATGAATCTGACACTATAAGCGTCGGGAATTCGCGATCCGCATTATCTAGCGCCATTTTCAAAGCTAATATTTCAGTTTGTAGTTCTGAATTAGTTTCTACTGAGTGTGATTTTGTTAATAGAGGTCTTAGTTTACCTCCGTGCCACACTTCTTTTGTAATCTCACATGTGGGATTGTATGCATGTTCTCCCCAAACGGAGGGTTGAGCATGTCCGTCTGTATAGATTACACAGGCGTAATGTCGTAGAGGCAGAATGTCGATTGGCAGAGGATACGTTTTTTCATATTTTAGATTTTTTAATTCTTCTAGTTCTGGATCAAAGAAGTAATATACTTTGTCCGTTGTGATTGAATTTACCCATTGTAACCATTCTGGATCCAATGTTGTTGTTGGTAAATTACACGGTGTTGTTAATGCCTCAAAAGCTGATTCTGCTGTTCTGACTGTGATATGTCTACCGTCAGCTATGTCTTTTTCTCTAGCTATTGCGGTTTGAACTGCTTGAACAATTTTTCCTTTGTTGTTGAATCTCTGTTCAGCTTTTGTGTACAAATGTGATTTGAATGCAATTGGTACCTTATCTCCCTCATTAGAGGTTAGGTATGTGAATCCGTATCTCCCTGGGATGACTCGGATCACAAGGTTGCGTGTATTATCACGGGTTTCTAATTTTGTTTTAATTAGCATGTCTGTTTGTAAGGATCTCAAAATTTCTGTGTGTGCTTGAGTCCAACTGGATCTTTTAAAGTCTGGTTTAATTAGATCGTAAAGGGGTTTGACCCTTTCTGCGTAATTTGCAATGTAAGTTCTTCCGAAATTTAGGAAGCCTAGAATTGACTGTAGGTTTTTTAGTGTTTTAGGAGCTTGGATTACGGCACATTTCTCTAGGAAATTGTCTGCCAGGCTTTTGCCTTCACTTGATAACTCATATCCTAAGAATAGGACCGTCAGATGGGCAATTCTGGACTTTTTGAAGTTGAATTTGTAACCCTCTGCAGCGAATCCAAGTATTATGGTGTTCACTCTTTTCAAGTGAGTCTCCAAGTCATCATCTGTTAAGTAAATGTCATCGACATAAGATAATGCTTCATCATCATATAGTTGTAGTAATTCTGTTACTCTCGCTGAGAATACCCCCGGGCTGTTCTTGTACCCCTGGGCTAACCGACAGAATTGTTTTTGAGTGCCATTTACTGAGAATGCAGTTAAATATCTGCTCTCTGGTGCTATGTTTTGACAAAAGAATCCGTTGGAGATGTCCAAGGTTGTTTTGTATTTTTTGCGCACTATGTTATTCATTAGTGCAGCACTGTGTGAGTTTTGCACTGCAAAAGTTTTGCAACATGTGTTAAGGTGTCGGTAATCCAAAACTAGACGGTACGAATTGTCTGGTTTGGAGACCGGAAATAAAGGATTGTTCATTTGTGAGGTGCAAGTTTCAATCACCCCTTGGTATTCTAGCTGATCTAGTATTTCATTTACTTGTTTTTTAGCTTCTTGCTTAATTGGGTACTGCCTTTGTGCAGTAGGTTGTGATTTTAACTGGACTTTGTGAGGAGGAGAATCCTCATCCCATCCTACATGATTTTTATATAAAGCAGGTGCTAAGGCCACTGCCCACTTTCTAGCAAGTGTATATTTTTTATGAATCGGTATTTGATTCGAGAAGGCAGGCATAATTACTTCTTCGCCATGAGGGCACTCCCTGACAAACTCTGGTGGCCAGTCTTTTTCAGCTAGAAGGATGTCATAGCCTTTGGAGAGGTTATCCCAAAATAGTCCCCTAATTTTCCTAGTCTTATCTCCCTCTATACGTAATGTTATCTCGTATATTTTGTGGGGCTTGCTAACTCTGGTATCTGCAGTTTCCACTTGAAGGTATTCATTCGTGTCCACTGTCTCCAGATGATTCATAAGGACTTTGCGAGCTATGCTCACCTCTGCTGCGCTGTCTAGCATTGTCTGAGCCCATTCTCCGTTTTTCAGTTGTGTCCTCAGTATTCTCGGCATTGTTAACTACCTTGATACTGGCTACCTTCTTTTTTGGAAATTGTGATTTCTTTTTCAGTTGAGCAGGTTCCTTGTCTTTGGACTTGGCGTGCTCTTCTGATCGTCCTCTTCTTTCCGATTTCTGCGAGGAATTCTGAAAAGATTGAGAGGGACGTGTATCAATGTCTTGATATCTATCAGGTTTTTTAATATTATCCCTATTTCTAAGGTTATATCTATTCCCAGAGGGTTCACTCTGAGGTGACCTTTGTCTCGGGTTCGGAGATTTCTCTCTTCGCCTAGGAGACCTTCCTCTGGACTGGAATTTCTTTTCTTTTAGGATTGGATTGTTTATTTCCATCCCAGTTCTTTTTTGGTGAATTATTATTAAAAAATATTTTTTCTGGACTTGTAGTCAGTTGCGGTTTTACTGGTATTCCACCTAGACTATCTCTGCCTAGTTCTTCATAGGATTTTTCTATGATTCTGGCAATTTCAGCTGGTTGGTCTGCTATATCTGTCTCTTTTAACCTCTGGCGGATCGCCACGTTTGCTGCTTCACCCTTTATGTTGGCTAGTAATATAGCCGAGACCTGCTTGAAGTCTTTCAGTAATTTCATACCAAGAGTTAAAGCAGGTTCTGGACCGTATTCATCTTGAATTTGTTTTAGCACATCTGGTATCACCGAAATGGATGGAACACCGTGCGTTTTTGTATAGATGGAAGCAAAGACTGTACCCCAAGTGTCACAGTCCTCAATGTGTGGTGCGATTCCCATTGGGAGACATATAGTCAGAATCCTGTGTTTTTCTAATGGGGTGGTGTCAGGAAACACCGCCTCTATTTGGGTAATTTTCTGTGCCAACCAGAATGGTATTTGTTCCCGTTTAGCTGGAACTTTACCTAGGCAGGATTGGATGTTCTGTGGTGTGATTTTATTTGTGTTCCCCTGGTGAGGGGTCAGCTGTGGAATTTTAATCGCTGGCTGAATTGTTGAAGTCCGCATTACATACTGAACTAATTGTCTATGAATTTTTAGTAGTTGTTTTAGCTGTATTAATAGCTCTGCTGCAGGCATTCTTTCGATGTCTGGATGTGGTGTGTATCCGGCTAGGACCGGCCACGTTGCTCCTGGTCTTCCTAAAGGACCGAGCCTTGTAATGTGATTGTTATGTATTAGGGCGCCATCAAATAAGAGCAAATGCTCTTGGAATTTGAGTGGTACTTCCACCTCCTCGAAAGGAGTGTACGTTTCAGGAGGTTCCTCTACTTTGTAATAGTGGAAGTACTTTGTTACAGCATTTGCTGCTGGAAAATGTATCCATGTATAGTATACCTCTGTCTGCCGATATTCGTGTGCCTCAATTACGAATATGACTGTGCCACCTCTAGGTGTCAGTCCATTTTCTATAAGTTTTAAGGTTATAGATCTCCTTTTAATGACCGGAATAAGTATTATATCCGCGTCTGCTGCTTGCATGGTAGCATCAGCATCTGCTATTTCAGTAGCTAATCTAATTGCCTCTCTTTCTCCATCGCTGTCTCTCATTTTACTGACAGGATGGTATTATTTTTGTTTGCAGATCAGGTTTCTTTATGGAAACAGAGATTAGATGCACAATATTTTGGAACTGTTTTATCCTTCAACGTTGACTAGACCAAGAACCATACATAGGAGTTCCCTCCTGCGAGGTTTTGGAGGATATAATAACCTTTCACCCACTCCAGACGTCTTTGGAGTATTTGGGAAAAGGGGTCTGAGTGAGAAAGCACGACTGAGTTACTCTAAATGTCTTACGTTAGTTTTATCGCCCTTTCCAAACGCGTTGGGCGCCATGTAGTGTAGCTCCTATTTTCCCAATAGGCTCTGCGCATTGGAATAGTGCCTACAGCAGTAAAGGCCTAGGCCAGACGTTAACTAGGTCTACTACTGTCGATACTAGACTTAATTTTTGGGTTTGCCAGCTAAGCTCAGAGTTCGCTAGAAACTTTCTCGAATGTTCAAGGAAGGATTAACTCCCCTGATTAGACAAGAAGGGATTTAGTTTCTGACAACCATAGAACATGACAACTTTGCTCTCCCCTAATCAAGAGTCAATCTCGAGAGTCGTGTGAGCACAAGGCAATTATTTTACTCAGTCAGTACGTGCATTCTTAGTCTCATCAGAATGTAGAGAAAAGGAAGAGACGGGCGTGTTCAATAAAAGATGTTATTTATTGATCAGTCTCTTTTCTCGTACAAGAGAAATGGATCGATATTATTGCAATACTTATAGTTAAGTAAAGTGCATACATTAGAAGCAATAGTATAAAATAATACTGTAAAAACATTGATATGGTTTCTGAGCCATATGATGTTTAAAATGATTAAAATATATTTACATACACATATACATTTGACTAAACGTACTCAACTGGTGTTTCTAAATACGCCTACCCCGTGTACCTGACCTAAGTCTAATGCGTGGGCGGGAATAGAAAGTTACAGTTTAGTTTAAGTTTGTTTTTGCCAAGTGGATAACTAAAGAATTCTCTAGGAGGGGTTATTCAGTTCTGTACCTGGAATTTAGGATGAATGAGGAATGGTATCTCTTTCTCTGCTCTCGATATTCCAGGCTGCCTGCGAGGGCTGCCCAGAAGCGCCGGTGCTGGGTCTCTCGGCTTGAGATAGCAGCGCGTCTCTCAGCGCGTCAGGAAGGCGGGGCTGCTGCCTGCGGGGTCTGCTTCTGCTCTCGGCTTCGGCAAGTATGGCTGCTCCGTCTTGTCACCACGCGTGTGTTTGCATAGGGCAAGGTCGGCAATATTTATACCTTAAAGGTGCCGAGATTGACGTAAGGATGGACATAGGTACGTCAATAAAGATGTCATACGACTTGCTCGTTAGCACATTCTTTACTAAAGTTCTCTGTGAAATCAAAACAATGGCCGCACGGATTATCCAGGTTGTCATAGGTTTGATTTGTTATGAGAACGTCGTATGCCTTATCAGGGGCTGGAGGAATGTCGCTTGTCTAATTAGATCTCAAGCGTTATGACCTAATCAGATAACACGTTCCTGTGCCGTAGTGTGACTGCGTCAGATAACGGTATCTGCATCATGGGGGATTTCTTGCCTCATGGGCTGACTGTTAGTTAACTAGCTAGTAAGTTTAACCAGAATAGGGTCAGGAATAGGGGGATCGAATCAGAACCTATAGAAATACACGACAATTTAGAGTCAAAAGATTAAAAGTTAAAATTTCATCCATGTTGACCATTTTGGGAAAGTTCGACAGGTCCGGCCGGAGTCATCGTTTTTCATCAGAAAATTGATTTTTTGGTCTGTACCAAAAATGATTCAAAATGTCAATTGGAGCGTGCGTCATGTTGAATAACCACTTTTGAATCCCTCAAGTGACCAAAATTGCCATTTTTACAGAGTTTTGCTTACTCAAAAGCTTCCATTTTGACCAATTTCAGGCACCGAAATGACTTTAAACACACTTATTGTTCTTGAAAAAGTCATAATTTACATCCAACAGTCATTTAGAGTCAAAAGATTAAAAAATTAAATTTCATCCATGGTAATCATTTTGGGAAAGTTCATCGTTTTTCATCAGAAAATTTATTTTTTGGAGTCTCCCAAAAATGATTCAAAATGTCAATTGGATCGTGCCTCATGTTGAATAACCACTTTTGAAACACTCACAGTGACCAAAATTGCCATTTATACAGAGCTTTGCTTACTCAAAAGCTTCCATTTTGACCAATTTCAGGCACCGAAATGACTTTAAACACACTTATGTTAGTTGAAAAAGTCAGATTTCACATCCAACAGTCATTTAGAGTCAAAAGATTAAATGTTAAAATTTCATCCATGTTGACCATTTTGGGAAAGTTCGACAGGTCCGGAGTCATTGTTTTTCATCAGAAAATTTATTTTTTGGAGTCTCCCAAAAATGATTCAAAATGTCAATTGGATCGTGCCTCATGTTGAATAACCACTTTTGAAACCCTCACAGTGACCAAAATTACCATTTTTAAAGAGCTTTGCTTACTGAAAAGCTTCCATTTTGACCAATTTCAGGCACCGAAATGACTTTAAACACACTTATTTTTGTTGAAAAAGTCATAATTTACATCCAACAGTCATTTAGAGTCAAAAGATTAAAAGTTTAAATTTCATCCATGGTGACCATTTTGGGAAAGTTCGACAGGTCCGGAGTCATCGTTTTTCAGCAGAAAATTGATTTTTTGGAGTGTACCAAAAATGATTCAAAATGTCAATTGGATCGTGCCTCATGGTGAATAACCACTTTTGAAACCCTCAAAGTGACCAAAATTGCCATTTATACAGAGTTTTGCTTACTCAAAAGCTTCCATTTTGACCAATTTCAGGCACCGAAATGACTTTAAACACACTTATTTTAGTTGAACAAGTCATAATTCACATCCAACAGTCATTTAGAGTCAAAAGATTGAAAGTTAAAATTTCATCCATGTTGACCATTTTGGGAAAGTTGGACAGGTCCGGCCGGAGTCATCGTTTTTCATCAGAAAATTGATTTTTTGGACTGTACCAAAAATGATTCAAAATGTCAATTGGATCGTGCCTCATGTTGAATAACCACTTTTGAAACCCTCACAGTGACCAAAATTGCCATTTTTACAGAGCTTTGCTTAATCAAAAGCTTCCATTTTGACCAATTTCAGGGACCAAAATGATTTTTCAACACACTTATTGTAGTTGAAAAAGTCATAATTCACATCCAACAGTGATTTAGAGTCAAAAGATTAAAAGTTAAAATTTCATCCATGTTGACCATTTTGGGAAAGTTTGACAGGTCCGGAGTCATTGTTTTTCAGATAATTGATTTTTTGGAGTGTACCAAAAATGATTCAAAATGTCAATTGGATCGTGCCTCATGTTGAATAACCGCTTTTGAAACCCTCACAGTGACCAAAATTGCCATTTTTACAGAGCTTTGCTTACTCAAAGGCTTCCATTTTGACCAATTTCAGGCACCAAAATGACTTTAAACACACTTATTTTAGTTGAACAAGTCATAATTCACATCCAACAGTCATTTAGAGTCAAAAGATTAAATGTTAAAATTTCATCCATATTGACCATTTTGGGAAAGTTCGACATGTCCGGAGTCATCGTTTTTCATCAGAAAATTGATTTTTTGGAGTGTACCAAAAATGATTCAAAATGTCAATTGGAGCGTGCGTCATGTTGAATAACCACTTTTGAATCCCTCAAAGTGACCAAAATTGCCATTTTTATAGAGTTTTGCTTACTCAAAAGCTTCCATTTTGACCAATTTCAGGCACCAAAATGACTTTAAACACACTTATTTTAGTTGAAAAAGTCATATTTCATATCCAACAGTCATTTAGAGTCAAAAGATTAAAAGTTAAAATTTCATCCATGTTGACCATTTTGGGAAAGTTCCACAGGTCCGGAGTCATCGTTTTTCAGCAGAAAATTGATTTTTTGGAGTCTATCAAAAATGATTCAAAATGTCAATTGGATCGTGCCTCATGTTGAATAAACACTATTGAAACCCTCACAGTGACCAAAATTACCATTTTCAAAGAGCTTTGCTTACTGAAAAGCTTCCATTTTGACCAATTTCAGGCACCAAAATGACTTTAAACACACTTATTTTTGTTGAAAAAGTCATAATTTACATCCAACAGTCATTTAGAGTCAAAATATTAAAAGTTTAAATTTCATCCATGGTGACCATTTTGGGAAAGTTCGACAGGTCCGGCCGGAGTCATCGTTTTTCATCAGAAAATTGATTTTTTGGAGTGTACCAAAAATGATTCAAAATGTCAATTGGATCGTGCCTCATGTTGAATAACCACTTTTGAAACCCTCACAGTGACCAAAATACCATTTTAACAGAGCTTTGCTTACTCAAAATCTTCCATTTTGACCAATTTCAGGCACCAAAATGACTTTAAACACACTTATTTTAGTTGAAAAAGTCATATTTCACATCCAACAGTCATTTAGAGTCAAAAGATTAAATGTTAAAATTTCATCCATATGGACCATTTTGGCAACGTTTGACAGGTCCGGAGTGATCGTTTTTCATCAGAAAATTGATTTGTGGAGTGTTCCAAAAATGATTCAAAATGTCAATTGGATCGTGCCTCATGTTGAATAACCACTTTTGAAACACTCACAGTGACCAAAATTGCCATTTTCACAGAGCTTTGCTTACTCAAAAGCTTCCATTTTGACCAATTTCAGGCACCAAAATGACTTTAAACACACTTATTTTAGTTGAACAAGTCATAATTCACATCCAAAAATCATTTAGAGTCAAAAGATTAAAAGTTAAAATTTCATGCATGTTGACCATTTTGGGAACGTTTGACAGGTCCGGAGTCATCGTTTTTTCAGATAATTGATTTTTTGGAGTGTACCAAAAATGATTCAAAATGTCAATTGGATCGTGCCTCATGTTGAATAACCGCTTTTGAAACCCTCACAGTGACCAAAATTGCCATTTATACAGAGCTTTGCTTACTCAAAAGCTTCCATTTTGACCAATTTCAGGCACCAAAATGACTTTAAACACACTTATTTTAGTTGAACAAGTCAGAATTCACATCCAACAGTCATTTAGAGTCAAAATATTAAAAGTTTAAATTTCATCCATGGTGACCATTTTGGGAAAGTTCGACAGGTCCGGCCGGAGTCATCGTTTTTCATCAGAAAATTGAATTTTTTGGAGTGTACCAAAAATGATTCAAAATGTCAATTGAATCGTGCCTCATGTTGAATAACCACTTTTGAAACCCTCACAGTGACCAAAATACCATTTTTACAGAGCTTTGCTTACTCAAAATCTTCCATTTTGACCAATTTCAGGCACCGAAATGACTTTAAACACACTTATTTTAGTTGAAAAAGTCATATTTCACATCCAACAGTCATTTAGAGTCAAAAGATTAGGGGGCCGATTAGGATGGCGGTTTTTCCGCATCCTCCGGGCCGGCGGAAGTGTCCGCCGGCCTGGAGGATGCGGAAAAACCGCGGCGGAGACTCCAAAGACCCACCGCCAAATTAGGATGGCTGGTGGGTCTGGAATTCCGTCCGCCGCTTTTCCGCCGCGGTCGGCTTCCGACCGCGGCGGAAAAGCTATAACATGGCAGGCGGTGTCTATGAGACACCGTCCGCCATATTATGATGTTGGTGTAAATATGCTTTTCCACGGCGGCTTTTCCGCCATGGAAAAGCATACGGACATTCACTTTGGGGGCCCGTTGCGGGCCCCCTGGGTGAATGGGGGGTGGGGGGTGCACATGGGGGGTACCTATGGTACCCCCCTGCATTTGCGTACACAAAGCAGCAGGCACCGTGCGGTGCCTGCCGCTTTGTGCATGTAAATGCAACACATGCATTTTTAACATTGCGGCGGGTGCAGCTTGAAGCTGCACCCGCCGCAATGTAAAAAATAGAGGATGTGACCGCCACCCTGGCGGTCACATCCTAATTGCCATGGAGGGACCGCCGCTGCCCATGCGGACGGTCCCTCCTACTCAGGGGTGGCGGACGGACGCAAGTCCGTCCGCCATCCTAATCGGCCCCTAAATGTTAAAATTTCATCCATATGGACCATTTTGGCAGCGTTTGACAGGTCCGGAGTGATCGTTTTTCATCAGAAAATTGATTTGTGGAGTGTTCCAAAAATGATTCAAAATGTCAATTGGATCGTGCCTCATGTTGAATAACCACTTTTGAAACACTCACAGTGACCAAAATTGCCATTTTCACAGAGTTTTGCTTACTCAAAAGCTTCTATTTTGACCAATTTCAGGAACCAAAATGACTTTAAACACACTTATTTTAGTTGAAAAAGTCATAATTCACATCCAACAGTCATTTAGAGTCAAAAGATTAAAAGTTAAAATTTCATCCATGTTGACCATTTTGGGAAAGTTCGACAGGTCCGGCCGGAGTCATCGTTTTTCATCAGAAAATTGATTTTTTGGTCTGTACCAAAAATGATTCAAAATATCAATTGGAGCGTGCGTCATGTTGAATAACCACTTTTGAATCCCTCAAGTGACCAAAATTGCCATTTTTACAGAGTTTTGCTTACTCAAAAGCTTCCATTTTGACCAATTTCAGGCACCGAAATGACTTTAAACACACTTATTGTTCTTGAAAAAGTCATAATTTACATCCAACAGTCATTTAGAGTCAAAAGATTAAAAAATTAAATTTCATCCATGGTAATCATTTTGGGAAAGTTCATCGTTTTTCATCAGAAAATTTATTTTTTGGAGTCTCCCAAAAATGATTCAAAATGTCAATTGGATCGTGCCTCATGTTGAATAACCACTTTTGAAACACTCACAGTGACCAAAATTGCCATTTATACAGAGCTTTGCTTACTCAAAAGCTTCCATTTTGACCAATTTCAGGCACCGAAATGACTTTAAACACACTTATGTTAGTTGAAAAAGTCAGATTTCACATCCAACAGTCATTTAGAGTCAAAAGATTAAATGTTAAAATTTCATCCATGTTGACCATTTTGGGAAAGTTCGACCGGTCCGGAGTCATTGTTTTTCATCAGAAAATTTATTTTTTGGAGTCTCCCAAAAATGATTCAAAATGTCAATTGGATCGTGCCTCATGTTGAATAACCACTTTTGAAACCCTCACAGTGACCAAAATTACCATTTTTAAAGAGCTTTGCTTACTGAAAAGCTTCCATTTTGACCAATTTCAGGCACCGAAATGACTTTAAACACACTTATTTTTGTTGAAAAAGTCATAATTTACATCCAACAGTCATTTAGAGTCAAAAGATTAAAAGTTTAAATTTCATCCATGGTGACCATTTTGGGAAAGTTCGACAGGTCCGGAGTCATCGTTTTTCAGCAGAAAATTGATTTTTTGGAGTGTACCAAAAATGATTCAAAATGTCAATTGGATCGTGCCTCATGGTGAATAACCACTTTTGAAACCCTCAAAGTGACCAAAATTGCCATTTATACAGAGTTTTGCTTACTCAAAAGCTTCCATTTTGACCAATTTCAGGCACCGAAATGACTTTAAACACACTTATTTTAGTTGAACAAGTCATAATTCACATCCAACAGTCATTTAGAGTCAAAAGATTGAAAGTTAAAATTTCATCCATGTTGACCATTTTGGGAAAGTTCGACAGGTCCGGCCGGAGTCATCGTTTTTCATCAGAAAATTGATTTTTTGGACTGTACCAAAAATGATTCAAAATGTCAATTGGATCGTGCCTCATGTTGAATAACCACTTTTGAAACCCTCACAGTGACCAAAATTGCCATTTTTACAGAGCTTTGCTTAATCAAAAGCTTCCATTTTGACCAATTTCAGGGACCAAAATGATTTTTCAACACACTTATTGTAGTTGAAAAAGTCATAATTCACATCCAACAGTGATTTAGAGTCAAAAGATTAAAAGTTAAAATTTCATCCATGTTGACCATTTTGGGAAAGTTTGACAGGTCCGGAGTCATTGTTTTTCAGATAATTGATTTTTTGGAGTGTACCAAAAATGATTCAAAATGTCAATTGGATCGTGCCTCATGTTGAATAACCGCTTTTGAAACCCTCACAGTGACCAAAATTGCCATTTTTACAGAGCTTTGCTTACTCAAAAGCTTCCATTTTGACCAATTTCAGGCACCAAAATGACTTTAAACACACTTATTTTAGTTGAACAAGTCATAATTCACATCCAACAGTCATTTAGAGTCAAAAGATTAAATGTTAAAATTTCATCCATATTGACCATTTTGGGAAAGTTCGACATGTCCGGAGTCATCGTTTTTCATCAGAAAATTGATTTTTTGGAGTGTACCAAAAATGATTCAAAATGTCAATTGGAGCGTGCGTCATGTTGAATAACCACTTTTGAATCCCTCAAAGTGACCAAAATTGCCATTTTTATAGAGTTTTGCTTACTCAAAAGCTTCCATTTTGACCAATTTCAGGCACCAAAATGACTTTAAACACACTTATTTTAGTTGAAAAAGTCATATTTCATATCCAACAGTCATTTAGAGTCAAAAGATTAAAAGTTAAAATTTCATCCATGTTGACCATTTTGGGAAAGTTCCACAGGTCCGGAGTCATCGTTTTTCAGCAGAAAATTGATTTTTTGGAGTGTACCAAAAATGATTCAAAATGTCAATTGGATCGTGCCTCATGTTGAATAACCACTTTTGAAACCCTCACAGTGACCAAAATTGCCATTTTTACAGAGTTTTGCTTACTCAAAAGCTTCCATTTTGACCAATTTCAGGCACCAAAATGACTTTAAACACACTTATTTTAGTTGAAAAAGTCATATTTCACATCCAACAGTCATTAAGAGTCAAAAGATTAAATGTTAAAATTTCATCCATATGGACCATTTTGGGAAAGTTCGACAGGTCCGGAGTCATCGTTTTTCATCAGAAAATAGATTTTTTGGAGTCTATCAAAAATGATTCAAAATGTCAATTGGATCGTGCCTCATGTTGAATAAACACTATTGAAACCCTCACAGTGACCAAAATTACCATTTTCAAAGAGCTTTGCTTACTGAAAAGCTTCCATTTTGACCAATTTCAGGCACCAAAATGACTTTAAACACACTTATTTTTGTTGAAAAAGTCATAATTTACATCCAACAGTCATTTAGAGTCAAAATATTAAAAGTTTAAATTTCATCCATGGTGACCATTTTGGGAAAGTTCGACAGGTCCGGCCGGAGTCATCGTTTTTCATCAGAAAATTGATTTTTTGGAGTGTACCAAAAATGATTCAAAATGTCAATTGGATCGTGCCTCATGTTGAATAACCACTTTTGAAACCCTCACAGTGACCAAAATACCATTTTAACAGAGCTTTGCTTACTCAAAATCTTCCATTTTGACCAATTTCAGGCACCGAAATGACTTTAAACACACTTATTTTAGTTGAAAAAGTCATATTTCACATCCAACAGTCATTTAGAGTCAAAAGATTAAATGTTAAAATTTCATCCATATGGACCATTTTGGCAACGTTTGACAGGTCCGGAGTGATCGTTTTTCATCGGAAAATTGATTTGTGGAGTGTTCCAAAAATGATTCAAAATGTCAATTGGATCGTGCCTCATGTTGAATAACCACTTTTGAAACACTCACAGTGACCAAAATTGCCATTTTCACAGAGCTTTGCTTACTCAAAAGCTTCCATTTTGACCAATTTCAGGCACCAAAATGACTTTAAACACACTTATTTTAGTTGAACAAGTCATAATTCACATCCAAAAATCATTTAGAGTCAAAAGATTAAAAGTTAAAATTTCATGCATGTTGACCATTTTGGGAACGTTTGACAGGTCCGGAGTCATCGTTTTTTCAGATAATTGATTTTTTGGAGTGTACCAAAAATGATTCAAAATGTCAATTGGATCGTGCCTCATGTTGAATAACCGCTTTTGAAACCCTCACAGTGACCAAAATTGCCATTTATACAGAGCTTTGCTTACTCAAAAGCTTCCATTTTGACCAATTTCAGGCACCAAAATGACTTTAAACACACTTATTTTAGTTGAACAAGTCAGAATTCACATCCAACAGTCATTTAGAGTCAAAATATTAAAAGTTTAAATTTCATCCATGGTGACCATTTTGGGAAAGTTCGACAGGTCCGGCCGGAGTCATCGTTTTTCATCAGAAAATTGAATTTTTTGGAGTGTACCAAAAATGATTCAAAATGTCAATTGAATCGTGCCTCATGTTGAATAACCACTTTTGAAACCCTCACAGTGACCAAAATACCATTTTTACAGAGCTTTGCTTACTCAAAATCTTCCATTTTGACCAATTTCAGGCACCGAAATGACTTTAAACACACTTATTTTAGTTGAAAAAGTCATATTTCACATCCAACAGTCATTTAGAGTCAAAAGATTAGGGGGCCGATTAGGATGGCGGTTTTTCCGCATCCTCCGGGCCGGCGGAAGTGTCCGCCGGCCTGGAGGATGCGGAAAAACCGCGGCGGAGACTCCAAAGACCCACCGCCAAATTAGGATGGCTGGTGGGTCTGGAATTCCGTCCGCCGCTTTTCCGCCGCGGTCGGCTTCCGACCGCGGCGGAAAAGCTATAACATGGCAGGCGGTGTCTATGAGACACCGTCCGCCATATTATGATGTTGGTGTAAATATGCTTTTCCACGGCGGCTTTTCCGCCATGGAAAAGCATACGGACATTCACTTTGGGGGCCCGTTGCGGGCCCCCTGGGTGAATGGGGGGTGGGGGGTGCACATGGGGGGTACCTATGGTACCCCCCTGCATTTGCGTACACAAAGCAGCAGGCACCGTGCGGTGCCTGCCGCTTTGTGCATGTAAATGCAACACATGCATTTTTAACATTGCGGCGGGTGCAGCTTGAAGCTGCACCCGACGCAATGTAAAAAATAGAGGATGTGACCGCCACCCTGGCGGTCACATCCTAATTGCCATGGAGGGACCGCCGCTGCCCATGCGGACGGTCCCTCCTACTCAGGGGTGGCGGACGGACGCAAGTCCGTCCGCCATCCTAATCGGCGCCTAAATGTTAAAATTTCATCCATATGGACCATTTTGGCAGCGTTTGACAGGTCCGGAGTGATCGTTTTTCATCAGAAAATTGATTTGTGGAGTGTTCCAAAAATGATTCAAAATGTCAATTGGATCGTGCCTCATGTTGAATAACCACTTTTGAAACACTCACAGTGACCAAAATTGCCATTTTCACAGAGTTTTGCTTACTCAAAAGCTTCTATTTTGACCAATTTCAGGAACCAAAATGACTTTAAACACACTTATTTTAGTTGAAAAAGTCATAATTCACATCCAACAGTCATTTAGAGTCAAAAGATTAAAAGTTAAAATTTCATCCATGTTGACCATTTTGGGAACGTTTGACAGGTCCGGAGTCATCGTTTTTTCAGATAATTGATTTTTTGGAGTGTAACAAAAATGTTTCAAAATGTCAATTGGAACGTGCCTCATGTTGAATAACCGCTTTTGAAACCCTCACAGTGACCAAAATTGCCATTTTTACAGAGCTTTGCTTACTCAAAAGCTTCCATTTTGACCAATTTCAGGCACCAAAATGACTTTAAACACACTTATTTTAGTTGAACAAGTCATAATTCACATCCAACAGTCATTTAGAGTCAAAAGATTAAAAGTTAAAATTTCATCCATGTTGACCATTTTGGGAAAGTTCGACAGGTCCGGAGTCATCGTTTTTCAGCAGAAAATTGATTTTTTGGAGTGTACCAAAAATGATTCAAAATGTCAATTGGATCGTGCCTCATGATGAATAACCACTTTTGAAACCCTCAAAGTGACCAAAATTGCCATTTATACAGAGTTTTGCTTACTCAAAAGCTTCCATTTTGACCAATTTCAGGCACCGAAATGACTTTAAACACACTTATTTTAGTTGAACAAGTCATAATTCACATCCAACAGTCATTTAGAGTCAAAAGATTAAAAGTAAAAATTTCATCCATGTTGACCATTTTGGGAAAGTTCGACAGGTCCGGCCGGAGTCATCGTTTTTCATCAGAAAATTGATTTTTTGGTCTGTACCAAAAATGATTCAAAATGTCAATTGGAGCGTGCGTCATGTTGAATAACCACTTTTGAATCCCTCAAGTGACCAAAATTGCCATTTTTACAGAGTTTTGCTTACTCAAAAGCTTCCATTTTGACCAATTTCAGGCACCGAAATGACTTTAAACACACTTATTGTTCTTGAAAAAGTCATAATTTACATCCAACAGTCATTTAGAGTCAAAAGATAAAAAAATTAAATTTCATCCTTGGTAATCATTTTGGGAAAGTTCATCGTTTTTCATCAGAAAATTGATTTTTTGGAGTGTACCAAAAATGATTCAAAATGTCAATTGGATCGTGCCTCATGTTGAATAACCACTTTTGAAACCCTCAAAGTGACCAAAATTGCCATTTATACAGAGTTTTGTTTACTCAAAAGCTTCCATTTTGACCAATTTCAGGCACCGAAATGACTTTAAACACACTTATGTTAGTTGAAAAAGTCAGATTTCACATCCAACAGTCATTTAGAGTCAAAAGATTAAATGTTAAAATTTCATCCATATGGACCATTTTGGGAAAGTTCGACAGGTCCGGAGTCATTGTTTTTCATCAGAAAATTTATTTTTTGGAGTCTCCCAAAAATGATTCAAAATGTCAATTGGATCGTGCCTCATGTTGAATAACCACTTTTGAAACCCTCACAGTGACCAAAATTACCATTTTTAAAGAGCTTTGCTTACTGAAAAGCTTCCATTTTGACCAATTTCAGGCACCGAAATGACTTTAAACACACTTATTTTTGTTGAAAAAGTCATAATTTACATCCAACAGTCATTTAGAGTCAAAATATTAAAAGTTTAAATTTCATCCATGGTGACCATTTTGGGAAAGTTCGACAGGTCCGGCCGGAGTCATCGTTTTTCATCAGAAAATTGATTTTTTGGAGTGTACCAAAAATTATTCAAAATGTCAATTGGATCGTGCCTCATGTTGAATAACCACTTTTGAAACCCTCAAAGTGACCAAAATTGCCATTTATACAGAGTTTTGTTTACTCAAAAGCTTCCATTTTGACCAATTTCAGGCACCGAAATGACTTTAAACACACTTATGTTAGTTGAAAAAGTCATATTTCACATCCAACAGTCATTTAGAGTCAAAAGATTAAATGTTAAAATTTCATCCATATGGACCATTTTGGGAAAGTTCGACAGGTCCGGAGTCATCGTTTTTCATCAGAAAATAGATTTTTTGGAGTCTATCAAAAATGATTCAAAATGTCAATTGGATCGTGCCTCATGTTGAATAACCACTATTGAAACCCTCACAGTGACCAAAATTACCATTTTCAAAGAGCTTTGCTTACTGAAAAGCTTCCATTTTGACCAATTTCAGGCACCAAAATGACTTTAAACACACTTATTTTTGTTGAAAAAGTCATAATTTACATCCAACAGTCATTTAGAGTCAAAATATTAAAAGTTTAAATTTCATCCATGGTGACCATTTTGGGAAAGTTCGACAGGTCCGGCCGGAGTCATCGTTTTTCATCAGAAAATTGATTTTTTGGAGTGTACCAAAAATGATTCAAAATGTCAATTGGATCGTGCCTCATGTTGAATAACCACTTTTGAAACCCTCACAGTGACCAAAATACCATTTTTACAAAGCTTTGCTTACTCAAAATCTTCCATTTTGACCAGTTTCAGGCACCGAAATGACTTTAAACACACTTATTTTAGTTGAAAAAGTCATATTTCACATCCAACAGTCATTTAGAGTCAAAAGATTAAATGTTAAAATTTCATCCATATGGACCATTTTGGCAACGTTTGACAGGTCCGGAGTGATCGTTTTTCATCAGAAAATTGATTTGTGGAGTGTTCCAAAAATGATTCAAAATGTCAATTGGATCGTGCCTCATGTTGAATAACCACTTTTGAAACACTCACAGTGACCAAAATTGCCATTTTCACAGAGCTTTGCTTACTCAAAAGCTTCCATTTTGACCAATTTCAGGCACCAAAATGACTTTAAACACACTTATTTTAGTTGAACAAGTCATAATTCACATCCAAAAATCATTTAGAGTCAAAAGATTAAAAGTTAAAATTTCATGCATGTTGACCATTTTGGGAACGTTTGACAGGTCCGGAGTCATCGTTTTTTCAGATAATTGATTTTTTGGAGTGTACCAAAAATGATTCAAAATGTCAATTGGATCGTGCCTCATGTTGAATAACCGCTTTTGAAACCCTCACAGTGACCGAAATTGCCATTTATACAGAGCTTTGCTTACTCAAAAGCTTCCATTTTGACCAATTTCAGGCACCAAAATGACTTTAAACACACTTATTTTAGTTGAACAAGTCAGAATTCACATCCAACAGTCATTTAGAGTCAAAATATTAAAAGTTTAAATTTCATCCATGGTGACCATTTTGGGAAAGTTCGACAGGTCCGGCCGGAGTCATCGTTTTTCATCAGAAAATTGAATTTTTTGGAGTGTACCAAAAATGATTCAAAATGTCAATTGAATCGTGCCTCATGTTGAATAACCACTTTTGAAA
This sequence comes from Lissotriton helveticus, assembly GCF_964261635.1. Lineage (NCBI taxonomy): Eukaryota > Metazoa > Chordata > Amphibia > Caudata > Salamandridae > Lissotriton > Lissotriton helveticus. The sequence continues at coordinate 343,094,448 of NC_136072.1, forward strand.
CCCTCACAGTGACCAAAATACCATTTTTACAGAGCTTTGCTTACTCAAAATCTTCCATTTTGACCAATTTCAGGCACCGAAATGACTTTAAACACACTTATTTTAGTTGAAAAAGTCATATTTCACATCCAACAGTCATTTAGAGTCAAAAGATTAGGGGGCCGATTAGGATGGCGGTTTTTCCGCATCCTCCGGGCCGGCGGAAGTGTCCGCCGGCCTGGAGGATGCGGAAAAACCGCGGCGGAGACTCCAAAGACCCACCGCCAAATTAGGATGGCTGGTGGGTCTGGAATTCCGTCCGCCGCTTTTCCGCCGCGGTCGGCTTCCGACCGCGGCGGAAAAGCTATAACATGGCAGGCGGTGTCTATGAGACACCGTCCGCCATATTATGATGTTGGTGTAAATATGCTTTTCCACGGCGGCTTTTCCGCCATGGAAAAGCATACGGACATTCACTTTGGGGGCCCGTTGCGGGCCCCCTGGGTGAATGGGGGGTGGGGGGTGCACATGGGGGGTACCTATGGTACCCCCCTGCATTTGCGTACACAAAGCAGCAGGCACCGTGCGGTGCCTGCCGCTTTGTGCATGTAAATGCAACACATGCATTTTTAACATTGCGGCGGGTGCAGCTTGAAGCTGCACCCGCCGCAATGTAAAAAATAGAGGATGTGACCGCCACCCTGGCGGTCACATCCTAATTGCCATGGAGGGACCGCCGCTGCCCATGCGGACGGTCCCTCCTACTCAGGGGTGGCGGACGGACGCAAGTCCGTCCGCCATCCTAATCGGCCCCTAAATGTTAAAATGTCATCCATATGGACCATTTTGGCAGCGTTTGACAGGTCCGGAGTGATCGTTTTTCATCAGAAAATTGATTTGTGGAGTGTTCCAAAAATGATTCAAAATGTCAATTGGATCGTGCCTCATGTTGAATAACCACTTTTGAAACACTCACAGTGACCAAAATTGCCATTTTCACAGAGTTTTGCTTACTCAAAAGCTTCTATTTTGACCAATTTCAGGAACCAAAATGACTTTAAACACACTTATTTTAGTTGAAAAAGTCATAATTCACATCCAACAGTCATTTAGAGTCAAAAGATTAAAAGTTAAAATTTCATCCATGTTGACCATTTTGGGAATGTTTGACAGGTCCGGAGTCATCGTTTTTTCAGATAATTGATTTTTTGGAGTGTAACAAAAATGTTTCAAAATGTCAATTGGAACGTGCCTCATGTTGAATAACCGCTTTTGAAACCCTCACAGTGACCAAAATTGCCATTTTTACAGAGCTTTGCTTACTCAAAAGCTTCCATTTTGACCAATTTCAGGCACCAAAATGACTTTAAACACACTTATTTTAGTTGAACAAGTCATAATTCACATCCAACAGTCATTTAGAGTCAAAAGATTAAAAGTTAAAATTTCATCCATGTTGACCATTTTGGGAAAGTTCGACAGGTCCGGAGTCATCGTTTTTCAGCAGAAAATTGATTTTTTGGAGTGTACCAAAAATGATTCAAAATGTCAATTGGATCGTGCCTCATGATGAATAACCACTTTTGAAACCCTCAAAGTGACCAAAATTGCCATTTATACAGAGTTTTGCTTACTCAAAAGCTTCCATTTTGACAAATTTCAGGCACCGAAATGACTTTAAACACACTTATTTTAGTTGAACAAGTCATAATTCACATCCAACAGTCATTTAGAGTCAAAAGATTAAAAGTAAAAATTTCATCCATGTTGACCATTTTGGGAAAGTTCGACAGGTCCGGCCGGAGTCATCGTTTTTCATCAGAAAATTGATTTTTTGGTCTGTACCAAAAATGATTCAAAATGTCAATTGGAGCGTGCGTCATGTTGAATAACCACTTTTGAATCCCTCAAGTGACCAAAATTGCCATTTTTACAGAGTTTTGCTTACTCAAAAGCTTCCATTTTGACCAATTTCAGGCACCGAAATGACTTTAAACACACTTATTGTTCTTGAAAAAGTCATAATTTACATCCAACAGTCATTTAGAGTCAAAAGATTAAAAAATTAAATTTCATCCTTGGTAATCATTTTGGGAAAGTTCATCGTTTTTCATCAGAAAATTGATTTTTTGGAGTGTACCAAAAATGATTCAAAATGTCAATTGGATCGTGCCTCATGTTGAATACCACTTTTGAAACCCTCAAAGTGACCAAAATTGCCATTTATACAGAGTTTTGTTTACTCAAAAGCTTCCATTTTGACCAATTTCAGGCACCGAAATGACTTTAAACACACTTATGTTAGTTGAAAAAGTCAGATTTCACATCCAACAGTCATTTAGAGTCAAAAGATTAAATGTTAAAATTTCATCCATATGGACCATTTTGGGAAAGTTCGACAGGTCCGGAGTCATTGTTTTTCATCAGAAAATTTATTTTTTGGAGTCTCCCAAAAATGATTCAAAATGTCAATTGGATCGTGCCTCATGTTGAATAACCACTTTTGAAACCCTCACAGTGACCAAAATTACCATTTTTAAAGAGCTTTGCTTACTGAAAAGCTTCCATTTTGACCAATTTCAGGCACCGAAATGACTTTAAACACACTTATTTTTGTTGAAAAAGTCATAATTTACATCCAACAGTCATTTAGAGTCAAAATATTAAAAGTTTAAATTTCATCCATGGTGACCATTTTGGGAAAGTTCGACAGGTCCGGCCGGAGTCATCGTTTTTCATCAGAAAATTGATTTTTTGGAGTGTACCAAAAATGATTCAAAATGTCAATTGGATCGTGCCTCATGTTGAATAACCACTTTTGAAACCCTCACAGTGACCAAAATACCATTTTTACAGAGCTTTGCTTACTCAAAATCTTCCATTTTGACCAGTTTCAGGCACCGAAATGACTTTAAACACACTTATTTTAGTTGAAAAAGTCATATTTCACATCCAACAGTCATTTAGAGTCAAAAGATTAAAAGTTAAAATTTCATCCATGTTGACCATTTTGGGAACGTTTGACAGGTCCGGAGTCATCGTTTTTTCAGATAATTGATTTTTTGGAGTGTAACAAAAATGTTTCAAAATGTCAATTGGAACGTGCCTCATGTTGAATAACCGCTTTTGAAACCCTCACAGTGACCAAAATTGCCATTTTTACAGAGCTTTGCTTACTCAAAAGCTTCCATTTTGACCAATTTCAGGCACCAAAATGACTTTAAACACACTTATTTTAGTTGAACAAGTCATAATTCACATCCAACAGTCATTTAGAGTCAAAAGATTAAAAGTTAAAATTTCATCCATGTTGACCATTTTGGGAAAGTTCGACAGGTCCGGAGTCATCGTTTTTCAGCAGAAAATTGATTTTTTGGAGTGTACCAAAAATGATTCAAAATGTCAATTGGATCGTGCCTCATGATGAATAACCACTTTTGAAACCCTCAAAGTGACCAAAATTGCCATTTATACAGAGTTTTGCTTACTCAAAAGCTTCCATTTTGACCAATTTCAGGCACCGAAATGACTTTAAATACACTTATTTTAGTTGAACAAGTCATAATTCACATCCAACAGTCATTTAGAGTCAAAAGATTAAAAGTAAAAATTTCATCCATGTTGACCATTTTGGGAAAGTTCGACAGGTCCGGCCGGAGTCATCGTTTTTCATCAGAAAATTGATTTTTTGGTCTGTACCAAAAATGATTCAAAATGTCAATTGGAGCGTGCGTCATGTTGAATAACCACTTTTGAATCCCTCAAGTGACCAAAATTGCCATTTTTACAGAGTTTTGCTTACTCAAAAGCTTCCATTTTGATCAATTTCAGGCACCGAAATGACTTTAAACACACTTATTGTTCTTGAAAAAGTCATAATTTACATCCAACAGTCATTTAGAGTCAAAAGATTAAAAAATTAAATTTCATCCTTGGTAATCATTTTGGGAAAGTTCATCGTTTTTCATCAGAAAATTGATTTTTTGGAGTGTACCAAAAATGATTCAAAATGTCAATTGGATCGTGCCTCATGTTGAATAACCACTTTTGAAACCCTCAAAGTGACCAAAATTGCCATTTATACAGAGTTTTGTTTACTCAAAAGCTTCCATTTTGACCAATTTCAGGCACCGAAATGACTTTAAACACACTTATGTTAGTTGAAAAAGTCAGATTTCACATCCAACAGTCATTTAGAGGCAAAAGATTAAATGTTAAAATTTCATCCATATGGACCATTTTGGGAAAGTTCGACAGGTCCGGAGTCATTGTTTTTCATCAGAAAATTTATTTTTTGGAGTCTCCCAAAAATGATTCAAAATGTCAATTGGATCGTGCCTCATGTTGAATAACCACTTTTGAAACCCTCACAGTGACCAAAATTACCATTTTTAAAGAGCTTTGCTTACTGAAAAGCTTCCATTTTGACCAATTTCAGGCACCGAAATGACTTTAAACACACTTATTTTTGTTGAAAAAGTCATAATTTACATCCAACAGTCATTTAGAGTCAAAATATTAAAAGTTTAAATTTCTTCCATGGTGACCATTTTGGGAAAGTTCGACAGGTCCGGCCGGAGTCATCGTTTTTCATCAGAAAATTGATTTTTTGGAGTGTACCAAAAATGATTCAAAATGTCAATTGGATCGTGCCTCATGTTGAATAACCACTTTTGAAACCCTCACAGTGACCAAAATACCATTTTTACAGAGCTTTGCTTACTCAAAATCTTCCATTTTGACCAGTTTCAGGCACCGAAATGACTTTAAACACACTTATTTTAGTTGAACAAGTCATAATTCACATCCAACAGTCATTTAGAGTCAAAAGATTAAAAGTTAAAATTTCATCCATGTTGACCATTTTGGGAAAGTTCGACAGGTCCGGCCGGAGTCATCGTTTTTCATCAGAAAATTGATTTTTTGGTCTGTACCAAAAATGATTCAAAATGTCAATTGGAGCGTGCGTCATGTTGAATAACCACTTTTGAATCCCTCAAGTGACCAAAATTGCCATTTTTACAGAGTTTTGCTTACTCAAAAGCTTCCATTTTGACCAATTTCAGGCACCGAAATGACTTTAAACACACTTATTGTTCTTGAAAAAGTCATAATTTACATCCAACAGTCATTTAGAGTCAAAAGATTAAAAAATTAAATTTCATCCTTGGTAATCATTTTGGGAAAGTTCATCGTTTTTCATCAGAAAATTGATTTTTTGGAGTGTACCAAAAATGATTCAAAATGTCAATTGGATCGTGCCTCATGTTGAATAACCACTTTTGAAACCCTCAAAGTGACCAAAATTGCCATTTATACAGAGTTTTGTTTACTCAAAAGCTTCCATTTTGACCAATTTCAGGCACCGAAATGACTTTAAACACACTTATGTTAGTTGAAAAAGTCAGATTTCACATCCAACAGTCATTTAGAGGCAAAAGATTAAATGTTAAAATTTCATCCATATGGACCATTTTGGGAAAGTTCGACAGGTCCGGAGTCATTGTTTTTCATCAGAAAATTTATTTTTTGGAGTCTCCCAAAAATGATTCAAAATGTCAATTGGATCGTGCCTCATGTTGAATAACCACTTTTGAAACCCTCACAGTGACCAAAATTACCATTTTTAAAGAGCTTTGCTTACTGAAAAGCTTCCATTTTGACCAATTTCAGGCACCGAAATGACTTTAAACACACTTATTTTTGTTGAAAAAGTCATAATTTACATCCAACAGTCATTTAGAGTCAAAATATTAAAAGTTTAAATTTCATCCATGGTGACCATTTTGGGAAAGTTCGACAGGTCCGGCCGGAGTCATCGTTTTTCATCAGAAAATTGATTTTTTGGAGTGTACCAAAAATGATTCAAAATGTCAATTGGATCGTGCCTCATGTTGAATAACCACTTTTGAAACCCTCACAGTGACCAAAATACAATTTTTACAGAGCTTTGCTTACTCAAAATCTTCCATTTTGACCAGTTTCAGGCACCGAAATGACTTTAAACACACTTATTTTAGTTGAACAAGTCATAATTCACATCCAACAGTCATTTAGAGTCAAAAGATTAAAAGTTAAAATTTCATCCATGTTGACCATTTTGGGAAAGTTCGACAGGTCCGGCCGGAGTCATCGTTTTTCATCAGAAAATTGATTTTTTGGTCTGTACCAAAAATGATTCAAAATGTCAATTGGAGCGTGCGTCATGTTGAATAACCACTTTTGAATCCCTCAAGTGACCAAAATTGCCATTTTTACAGAGTTTTGCTTACTCAAAAGCTTCCATTTTGACCAATTTCAGGCACCGAAATGACTTTAAACACACTTATTGTTCTTGAAAAAGTCATAATTTACATCCAACAGTCATTTAGAGTCAAAAGATTAAAAAATTAAATTTCATCCTTGGTAATCATTTTGGGAAAGTTCATCGTTTTTCATCAGAAAATTGATTTTTTGGAGTGTACCAAAAATGATTCAAAATGTCAATTGGATCGTGCCTCATGTTGAATAACCACTTTTGAAACCCTCAAAGTGACCAAAATTGCCATTTATACAGAGTTTTGTTTACTCAAAAGCTTCCATTTTGACCAATTTCAGGCACCGAAATGACTTTAAACACACTTATGTTAGTTGAAAAAGTCAGATTTCACATCCAACAGTCATTTAGAGGCAAAAGATTAAATGTTAAAATTTCATCCATATGGACCATTTTGGGAAAGTTCGACAGGTCCGGAGTCATTGTTTTTCATCAGAAAATTTATTTTTTGGAGTCTCCCAAAAATGATTCAAAATGTCAATTGGATCGTGCCTCATGTTGAATAACCACTTTTGAAACCCTCACAGTGACCAAAATTACCATTTTTAAAGAGCTTTGCTTACTGAAAAGCTTCTATTTTGACCAATTTCAGGAACCAAAATGACTTTAAACACACTTATTTTAGTTGAAAAAGTCATAATTCACATCCAACAGTCATTTAGAGTCAAAATATTAAAAGTTTAAATTTCATCCATGGTGACCATTTTGGGAAAGTTCGACAGGTCCGGCCGGAGTCATCGTTTTTCATCAGAAAATTGATTTTTTGGAGTGTACCAAAAATGATTCAAAATGTCAATTGGATCGTGCCTCATGTTGAATAACCACTTTTGAAACCCTCACAGTGACCAAAATACCATTTTTACAGAGCTTTGCTTACTCAAAATCTTCCATTTTGACCAGTTTCAGGCACCGAAATGACTTTAAACACACTTATTTTAGTTGAACAAGTCATAATTCACATCCAACAGTCATTTAGAGTCAAAAGATTAAAAGTTAAAATTTCATCCATGTTGACCATTTTGGGAAAGTTCGACAGGTCCGGCCGGAGTCATCGTTTTTCATCAGAAAATTGATTTTTTGGTCTGTACCAAAAATGATTCAAAATGTCAATTGGAGCGTGCGTCATGTTGAATAACCACTTTTGAATCCCTCAAGTGACCAAAATTGCCATTTTTACAGAGTTTTGCTTACTCAAAAGCTTCCATTTTGACCAATTTCAGGCACCGAAATGACTTTAAACACACTTATTGTTCTTGAAAAAGTCATAATTTACATCCAACAGTCATTTAGAGTCAAAAGATTAAAAAATTAAATTTCATCCTTGGTAATCATTTTGGGAAAGTTCATCGTTTTTCATCAGAAAATTGATTTTTTGGAGTGTACCAAAAATGATTCAAAATGTCAATTGGATCGTGCCTCATGTTGAATAACCACTTTTGAAACCCTCAAAGTGACCAAAATTGCCATTTATACAGAGTTTTGTTTACTCAAAAGCTTCCATTTTGACCAATTTCAGGCACCGAAATGACTTTAAACACACTTATGTTAGTTGAAAAAGTCAGATTTCACATCCAACAGTCATTTAGAGGCAAAAGATTAAATGTTAAAATTTCATCCATATGGAGCATTTTGGGAAAGTTCGACAGGTCCGGAGTCATTGTTTTTCATCAGAAAATTTATTTTTTGGAGTCTCCCAAAAATGATTCAAAATGTCAATTGGATCGTGCCTCATGTTGAATAACCACTTTTGAAACCCTCACAGTGACCAAAATTACCATTTTTAAAGAGCTTTGCTTACTGAAAAGCTTCCATTTTGACCAATTTCAGGCACCGAAATGACTTTAAACACACTTATTTTTGTTGAAAAAGTCATAATTTACATCCAACAGTCATTTAGAGTCAAAATATTAAAAGTTTAAATTTCATCCATGGTGACCATTTTGGGAAAGTTCGACAGGTCCGGCCGGAGTCATCGTTTTTCATCAGAAAATTGATTTTTTGGAGTGTACCAAAAATGATTCAAAATGTCAATTGGATCGTGCCTCATGTTGAATAACCACTTTTGAAACCCTCACAGTGACCAAAATACCATTTTTACAGAGCTTTGCTTACTCAAAATCTTCCATTTTGACCAGTTTCAGGCACCGAAATGACTTTAAACACACTTATTTTAGTTGAAAAAGTCATATTTCACATCCAACAGTCATTTAGAGTCAAAAGATTAAATGTTAAAATTTCATCCATATGGACCATTTTGGCAACGTTTGACAGGTCCGGAGTGATCGTTTTTCATCAGAAAATTGATTTGTGGAGTGTTCCAAAAATGATTCAAAATGTCAATTGGATCGTGCCTCATGTTGAATAACCACTTTTGAAACACTCACAGTGACCAAAATTGCCATTTTCACAGAGCTTTGCTTACTCAAAAGCTTCCATTTTGACCAATTTCAGGCACCAAAATGACTTTAAACACACTTATTTTAGTTGAACAAGTCATAATTCACATCCAAAAATCATTTAGAGTCAAAAGATTAAAAGTTAAAATTTCATGCATGTTGACCATTTTGGGAACGTTTGACAGGTCCGGAGTCATCGTTTTTTCAGATAATTGATTTTTTGGAGTGTACCAAAAATGATTCAAAATGTCAATTGGATCGTGCCTCATGTTGAATAACCGCTTTTGAAACCCTCACAGTGACCAAAATTGCCATTTATACAGAGCTTTGCTTACTCAAAAGCTTCCATTTTGACCAATTTCAGGCACCAAAATGACTTTAAACACACTTATTTTAGTTGAACAAGTCAGAATTCACATCCAACAGTCATTTAGAGTCAAAATATTAAAAGTTTAAATTTCATCCATGGTGACCATTTTGGGAAAGTTCGACAGGTCCGGCCGGAGTCATCGTTTTTCATCAGAAAATTGATTTTTTGGAGTGTACCAAAAATGATTCAAAATGTCAATTGGATCGTGCCTCATGTTGAATAACCACTTTTGAAACCCTCACAGTGACCAAAATACCATTTTTACAGAGCTTTGCTTACTCAAAATCTTCCATTTTGACCAATTTCAGGCACCGAAATGACTTTAAACACACTTATTTTAGTTGAAAAAGTCATATTTCACATCCAACAGTCATTTAGAGTCAAAAGATTAAAAGTTAAAATTTCATCCATGTTGACCATTTTGGGAACGTTTGACAGGTCCGGAGTCATCGTTTTTTCAGATAATTGATTTTTTGGAGTGTAACAAAAATGTTTCAAAATGTCAATTGGAACGTGCCTCATGTTGAATAACCGCTTTTGAAACCCTCACAGTGACCAAAATTGCCATTTTTACAGAGCTTTGCTTACTCAAAAGCTTCCATTTTGACCAATTTCAGGCACCAAAATGACTTTAAACACACTTATTTTAGTTGAACAAGTCATAATTCACATCCAACAGTCATTTAGAGTCAAAAGATTAAAAGTTAAAATTTCATCCATGTTGACCATTTTGGGAAAGTTCGACAGGTCCGGAGTCATCGTTTTTCAGCAGAAAATTGATTTTTTGGAGTGTACCAAAAATGATTCAAAATGTCAATTGGGTCGTGCCTCATGATGAATAACCACTTTTGAAACCCTCAAAGTGACCAAAATTGCCATTTATACAGAGTTTTGCTTACTCAAAAGCTTCCATTTTGACCAATTTCAGGCACCGAAATGACTTTAAACACACTTATTTTAGTTGAACAAGTCATAATTCACATCCAACAGTCATTTTGTAGTGTAGCTCCTATTTTCCCAATAGGCTCTGCGCATTGGAATAGTGCCTACAGCAGTAAAGGCCTAGGCCAGACGTTAACTAGGTCTACTACTGTCGATACTAGACTTAATTTTTGGGTTTGCCAGCTAAGCTCAGAGTTCGCTAGAAACTTTCTCGAATGTTCAAGGAAGGATTAACTCCCCTGATTAGACAAGAAGGGATTTAGTTTCTGACAACCATAGAACATGACAACTTTGCTCTCCCCTAATCAAGAGTCAATCTCGAGAGTCGTGTGAGCACAAGGCAATTATTTTACTCAGTCAGTACGTGCATTCTTAGTCTCATCAGAATGTAGAGAAAAGGAAGAGACGGGCGTGTTCAATAAAAGATGTTATTTATTGATCAGTCTCTTTTCTCGTACAAGAGAAATGGATCGATATTATTGCAATACTTATAGTTAAGTAAAGTGCATACATTAGAAGCAATAGTATAAAATAATACTGTAAAAACATTGATATGGTTTCTGAGCCATATGATGTTTAAAATGATTAAAATATATTTACATACACATATACATTTGACTAAACGTACTCAACTGGTGTTTCTAAATACGCCTACCCCGTGTACCTGACCTAAGTCTAATGCGTGGGCGGGAATAGAAAGTTACAGTTTAGTTTAAGTTTGTTTTTGCCAAGTGGATAACTAAAGAATTCTCTAGGAGGGGTTATTCAGTTCTGTACCTGGAATTTAGGATGAATGAGGAATGGTATCTCTTTCTCTGCTCTCGATATTCCAGGCTGCCTGCGAGGGCTGCCCAGAAGCGCCGGTGCTGGGTCTCTCGGCTTGAGATAGCAGCGCGTCTCTCAGCGCGTCAGGAAGGCGGGGCTGCTGCCTGCGGGGTCTGCTTCTGCTCTCGGCTTCGGCAAGTATGGCTGCTCCGTCTTGTCACCACGCGTGTGTTTGCATAGGGCAAGGTCGGCAATATTTATACCTTAAAGGTGCCGAGATTGACGTAAGGATGGACATAGGTACGTCAATAAAGATGTCATACGACTTGCTCGTTAGCACATTCTTTACTAAAGTTCTCTGTGAAATCAAAACAATGGCCGCACGGATTATCCAGGTTGTCATAGGTTTGATTTGTTATGAGAACGTCGTATGCCTTATCAGGGGCTGGAGGAATGTCGCTTGTCTAATTAGATCTCAAGCGTTATGACCTAATCAGATAACACGTTCCTGTGCCGTAGTGTGACTGCGTCAGATAACGGTATCTGCATCATGGGGGATTTCTTGCCTCATGGGCTGACTGTTAGTTAACTAGCTAGTAAGTTTAACCAGAATAGGGTCAGGAATAGGGGGATCGAATCAGAACCTATAGAAATACACGACACCCACTCCACGCTAACTATGGTCATATTTACTAATCTATGCATAGTATAACATAGTACAACATACTATAGAGTATAGTGTATACCTTACCACCCCAAAATACATAAATGCATTTCGAAATTTTCAAATATACTGAAAAATTGCAGTCATATATATTGTATGCACTTAAGCTATGAATTAGATGCAAAAGTGAACACGCATTGTTATGCATTAATGATTGTTGGTATATGAGAAATACACATGAAATGGCTCTTAATATGGCTATACAGAAAAAAAAGTCGAAACCATTTCATCACATAAAATCTATTGCGAACATACCAGCGGGCAGCTAAAGTCTATAAAGTCTATAAAGTATCTAAAATAGAAATCTTAGTTCTCTAGGAATAGTCTCTTACTTTAAGCAGAAAATCAGTGTCCCGGGAAAAAATATATAGAAAAATATTTTAGGGGCTTGCTGAAAAAAGTTGCTGTCCGTGAACTGGATTGTAATTGTTCATGTGACTTTATTTTTAAAGTTGAAGGCCGAATTCAGGGAACGCCGTGTGCGAGTTTACTCAAAAGTCTCTATTTCTGTTCCGGAGAGAACATCATATCATTCAGGCTTTCGAAAAAACTGTCAACAGCTTCATGGGAAAGTTCCTCTAAGTCGGAAATAGGGGTAACCATGCATTCATGCGCATGATTGTCTCCATTGACATTCTGATTTGCATTGCTGACAGAAGGTCGTACCTGTTCGATGCTGCTTTCATCTTGAACTTCACTACTCTTCAATCGCAGTGGTGAAGATTCCAGGAATGCCGTCATCAGAATTGGCAGCCTTTGAGGGCAGCACAGTGCGTGAACCTTGGTAGGAACCAACAGTGTATCTGCATCCACCGGCGCATCCGATTGTAGCATCAGACAGGTGTCTAACACGCATTCTTCTCCGCATAGCAGACACCTTAGTACAGGTAAAACACACCTTTGCCACATTGGTCGAAATGATAGAAACCAAGTCATGTTTAGGTCTCTAAGCCGGGATAGTCCCAGGATTTTTGATATCCGGTCCCGGTATCCAATGGCTAGGATCGTATCTTCCATTGTCGCGAGAGTTTGATCTGTGACATGGGTTGCCATAACGAAAAATAAGGACTAGGAATAGGATTCCTGCAATTAGTCCTAGGATCAGGGGAAGTCCGCCAAAAATCGAATGGACGAAGTCTGGAAAAATACCCAGTATGGCTTTGAATGGTGTTAATGCCATCGAAAATACTGTCTTAAATACCTTTGAGACCCCTGTGGTATCAGAAATATTTAAGATTTCGCTCAGGATTTCCGCGAAATGTATGGGGGAATTAGTTGATAATAATGTATGTATCTCTGCAGTCGTCCTTGCGACTTGTAGATCATACGTTTCTTTAGATGACGTGAGCCTTGTAGGCGTCTGAAGAAGCACTGTTTTCATTCTGCTTAAAGTGTCTATTCGAATAGAAGTAATTTTCAAACTGGGCCATGCCCTTGCCTCCCTGTCTGGAAAGGAGCTGGGAAACAAAGAACGTCCACAGCACTTGACCTTCGCCGTCGTAGTGACGAGATAAGGAGTCCCGGGCATAAGACTACAGCATCTGCGGTCTACAATAAGAATGTAACTCCCATTATAGAGTCTTTGAAAGAATGGTTCTATTTCAGTTGCAGGTGCGCCTTGCTGGTGACATGAAAGGTTGTATGAATTCCCTTCACAGGCTCCGTGCAAACTAATACCGTTACACAGAAGCGTGCCGCTTAGTGACATAGCACAATTGTTGCCACTAAGAAACACTTTCTGTCCTTTGTTACTGACACATGCATGTGAATAGGGCAGGTTCCATGTTGTTTTAAGGTACCCCTTTCCCAATTTCTCGTACATGCCAGCCTGTATATATTTTTGGCAGTATTGAAACCTGAAGGTTGAGATTGGAATATTTATGATTCCGTGGATTATCCATTCACTGACAGGTCGTTCTGACATTGTCAACGGTAATCTTTCTAGTTTTTCAATGCTCAAGATTGTATAATCAGCACCCTTCTGAGCCATACCGATTTGTCTATCAGTAAGGTTAAAGATTTGGAATAGTGACGTTGTGTTGATTAAACGCCAAGGCACATAGCCTGAACGCAGATTTTGTAACGTCCAGCCAAGCTGTACAATAGAACGCAATTGTGACTGACCATGTTGTAATAACAGTAAGTCTTGCGATAATATATCGATTGCTGAAGACACAATGCTGTCCAATGAAAAAATTCTGGAGGACAGAGTCATTAACCCATTGTCCACTACAGAAAGTGATTTTTCCAAATTAATACGGTCAATTTCCCGTATTCTTTCTGCTGTCTCAATTTGAGTAACCTTCCAGGCCTCATTGTATGCTGCATATACAGAGGCTGCTATGAAACGCTTTTGACGCTGTTTGCGTGGTCCCAGTATGAAATCACGCAAGTCAGCACCATCAGTAAGTAAAGTTAGGTGTTGCTTAATTTCAGGCAGTGTGGAAGTTTGTAGCCATTGAAGGCATAATTTGCCCACACTGTAGGTTGTTATTATCCCTGGGTGATGTCTTTGGGGATATCTAGGGTCTGGCCTGGTCATTTTGAAACCCTGTGTTTTATTCAGGAATCTATCTTGACAGTTATTTGTATCTGTGGGCCAGATCAACCATTGTTTCCAATCAGGATGTGTTCTGTTTTGGTTAAGTATATGGTTTATGTCTATTTCTTCATCTGTTTCAGAGTTATTGCTAAACATTGTTGGCTTTGGAATAGACAGGTTATTTAAATCTTTGATTTTGGCTAAGCCAAGACAGGTGGTTTGTTGAACGGTGTCATTTAAAAATATCATTTGTTCTGGGATCATGCAGGCTCTAAACAAAGCTTCTATACCCTGTACTTGCCATTCTTTTGTGCCCCAAACACTTTTCAAATCAACATGTTTGTCCCAATAATCAAATCCAAAAGTATTCATTTCTTCAAAGAAAGAATCTGAATATATCAATTTTGTGTTGGTTATCATGGTTTTCATCCCTGTCTTGTTTGACAATTTGTAATAAAATGTTTCAGCATTAGTTATGTTAAAACCTGAAAAATATGAATATTTGCCATACACGGTTCTAGAGCTCCCTTTTGGAGGTGTAGCACAATGTTCCCATTGATTAAAATTTAAAACATTTCTAGGTTGTGCAGATTTATGCAAGAAATGGTTACCATAATGGTTATAGCAGTACATGCTGTCATAATTTGTAGAACCCTGCCAATAATCATGTTTTGTAAATTTAGCAGACATTACTAAGTCAGACATCATATTGTTTATACTTTCAAAGTCCCAATCATCAGCAAATGAGTTTGGTTTTGCAAAGTCACTCAAGGAGATCTTGATTTGGTGTGGATATTTCAGGATCTCGACCGGACCATAAATTTCATAGTCAGTGTTGTCCCAGGCTACCCCACCAGATATTGGAATTGCTGTGAAGTTGGCTGAAGAAAGTTCTGAAGAAAGTTCTCTTTTCTCGACGTGTGAAGATGTGTGTGGTTTGAGGACCAAGTTGATGTTCTGACTTGCTGTGTCCATTTTAGCATATTTTCCCTCAATGAAGCGTCCCAAGGTAAATACCATGATGAGCCAAAGTATGAGGATAAATGCACCAAAACCCACCCAAAATTCAATCCATGGAGAAACTAGATATGTTTCTTTCAGTTGTTTCAAAAGTTCCTTAGCTTTGTCTTTAAAGGATTTTGATGATGGCTGTGTCTTTTGTTCGCTGAAGCCGTCAGAGGAATCATCGAAGTTGATGAAGTAACCGGATGCAGTTCTGTCAATTGTTCCAATTGGTTCAGGATTTTTGTTTCTTGCATTTTCACTTGGTACTTCAGTATAGATTGGTGTGTCTCTGCTAAATGTCTTTATTTGGGTTTTCAGAGGTCTAAGTTCTATTGCATTGTTGCATAGTCCTTGTTGTTCTTCCGTAGGCGTTTCGAATGTGATGAGCCTCTTTGATAGGACCTCTGTACTGGTGGCAAACCTTGGTGTTCTGCTACTTATTGGGAGTCCACTTGGCCTACTGTTTGTTATCGGCCACATGTTGTGGTTTTACCAGGTCGATGGATACAACTCGGTTCTCCTTTTTTCCAGCAAGTGGCGGTAGTACAACTGATATTGTCCCGTTGACAGACAATACAGGAACTGCTTTTCTGTAAGAAGGCCCAAATTCCTTCTTTACCGCGATCTTCTCCCTGACTAGATCCCCGACTTTTGGAATCCAGACAGGTCTTGCTGGGACAGGTGGTGATTCTTCAGTGGTCGTTGGCTGTTCTTTCAACTGTATGTTGCTCAGGTCTTTTCTTGTTTTGTTTAAGTCCTGCAAAATAGCCAAACGGTCTTTGACATCAAAGCTTTTTTCTGTTACCACTGAAGTCTGACTATCAAGGTCAGAGATCAACATCCTAGTTCCGAATAATAATTCGTACGGACTGAATCCCTTCAGAGAATTTCTTGGCAAGTTATTAAGACTACGTTGGACACTTATTAGATGTTTGACCCACCCAGCTCCCGAACCTAATATCCTTTCTATTATAGATTGCTTTCTGTCTTGGTTTTTTCTTTACACCATCCCATACCCTCAGGAAGGAAGTGAGAAGATTCCCGCTGGGCTGTGCTCATTTGGCCATTCTTTCCCCCCCCCAGGCTGGATTGCCTGAGAAAAAGAAAAAAATGGTCGAACGTAGCATGCTCTTAGCGTATATGCCATTTAGACTCGCAAATCTTGTATAACAGTCTGGACGTCAGCCGAGTGCTGTGGATCTACATTATAAGTGGGAACTAGCCTGTATATGTTAATCGCAAGCCATTCTTTTTAGTGGTGATGTTATCTGCCTTGATACGACGAGGTATTAAACTGCTTCTCTCCCCACTGCGATCTCTGTTGCAGTTTGGGCAGTTTTTTACAAACATGGTGTAGTGCAGGCTCATGCCTGGCCACCAGTACCGTGATTGTAATTCTTCCAGAGAATCCTTTAATTTAAGGTGTCTGAGACCCTCGCCCATGTGTGCGTCTGCGATTAACAAGTTTCTCCTGTCCATGTTTGGAATCACTCTATCCCCCACTCCAGGGATTCGAGCAAAAGGAATGGAGTTTGCATCTATGATGTATGTGTAATTGAGTGGATAGTTGATCGGTAACGCCGAGCAGTCGCCTTTTGATGACGTTTTTACTGCCAGCAATGTTTCGCCGTCAATGTATTTTAATGTACGCTTTTTTCGATCTACGGGAGCCGGTTTACTGGCTGCCGCTGCGGCTGTTTCAGCCAATGAATTCCCTACAACGTGAACGCCATCACGCTGGTGACTCAGTGAGTGTGTCACGTGAGTCTTTGGTAGTTCTTTTTTCAAAAGAGCTACCTGTTCCCAGAGCAGTCTCTGCTTTATTGGTGCATCCGTGTCATCTTTGTAATCGTTCTGAATCCAGGTCTGCAAATCCTTGTTATATGCTTTGACGCAGAAATATGAATCTGACACTATAAGCGTCGGGAATTCGCGATCCGCATTATCTAGCGCCATTTTCAAAGCTAATATTTCAGTTTGTAGTTCTGAATTAGTTTCTACTGAGTGTGATTTTGTTAATAGAGGTCTTAGTTTACCTCCGTGCCACACTTCTTTTGTAATCTCACATGTGGGATTGTATGCATGTTCTCCCCAAACGGAGGGTTGAGCATGTCCGTCTGTATAGATTACACAGGCGTAATGTCGTAGAGGCAGAATGTCGATTGGCAGAGGATACGTTTTTTCATATTTTAGATTTTTTAATTCTTCTAGTTCTGGATCAAAGAAGTAATATACTTTGTCCGTTGTGATTGAATTTACCCATTGTAACCATTCTGGATCCAATGTTGTTGTTGGTAAATTACACGGTGTTGTTAATGCCTCAAAAGCTGATTCTGCTGTTCTGACTGTGATATGTCTACCGTCAGCTATGTCTTTTTCTCTAGCTATTGCGGTTTGAACTGCTTGAACAATTTTTCCTTTGTTGTTGAATCTCTGTTCAGCTTTTGTGTACAAATGTGATTTGAATGCAATTGGTACCTTATCTCCCTCATTAGAGGTTAGGTATGTGAATCCGTATCTCCCTGGGATGACTCGGATCACAAGGTTGCGTGTATTATCACGGGTTTCTAATTTTGTTTTAATTAGCATGTCTGTTTGTAAGGATCTCAAAATTTCTGTGTGTGCTTGAGTCCAACTGGATCTTTTAAAGTCTGGTTTAATTAGATCGTAAAGGGGTTTGACCCTTTCTGCGTAATTTGCAATGTAAGTTCTTCCGAAATTTAGGAAGCCTAGAATTGACTGTAGGTTTTTTAGTGTTTTAGGAGCTTGGATTACGGCACATTTCTCTAGGAAATTGTCTGCCAGGCTTTTGCCTTCACTTGATAACTCATATCCTAAGAATAGGACCGTCAGATGGGCAATTCTGGACTTTTTGAAGTTGAATTTGTAACCCTCTGCAGCGAATCCAAGTATTATGGTGTTCACTCTTTTCAAGTGAGTCTCCAAGTCATCATCTGTTAAGTAAATGTCATCGACATAAGATAATGCTTCATCATTGTTAGAAACGGGACCCTGGCCGGCCAAGACTCGCGTCGAGGTCAGTCAGGGATCACCATCTCTAAGGTCAGGGCTAGGGAGTCACACACCAAGATAACCCCCGCTCACCCTCTAGGTAACGTGGCGCGAGCAGCAAGGCTAATCTCAGAGGCGATGTGTAAAGCGTTTGCGCGCGCACCCCAGCGACAACAACCAAAGGCCCACCACAAAGGAAACTCCACACAAGGTTATATCAAAAATAGCCTTTGTATTATAATAATAAAAACACATTAGATAACACACACACTTTACAATGTGCCAACAGGCACGGGCAAGATTTACAAGGGATTATGTACAGGACAGGGCCACCTGGACCACTGTCAGGGGTATGCACTTGTTAGAAATAATACTTGTAGGTATAACACTTTAGCACATAAACATACAATGACTGTAACACAGAAATAGTAAATGTAGCATACAACCAGTAACTACTGGTAAAGAGAAAATACCTCCTACGCCACCCTAGTCTCTGTAGGGAAATCACGCAGGGAGTTAGGACCTATGGAAGGAAAACCTATCACCTACTACGCCACCCTAGTCTCTGTAGGGAAATCACGCAGGAAGCTAGGACCTTATCATCAGGGCCTATGGAAGGAAAACCTATCACCTCCTACGCCACCCTAGTCTCTGTAGGGAAATCACGCAGGGGGAAGGAAACCTAAAATAATCACCTAGGCAAGTAACATTTAGCAAAGGCAATCAAACATCAACATTCCTCTAAGCAGGTTACTTTTAGCAAAGGGGAATAAAAGAACAAGGCATTACCTAAGCAGGTCACTTTTAGCAAAGGTAATGACACCAACAATCCTCTAAGCAGGTCACTTTTAGCAAAGGGGATAAACACATAGAGAATTACCTAAGCAGGTCACTTTTAGCAAAGGTAATAATAAACAAGAATTGCACCTGTAACATTAAAACACATTCAGAGGTGCAGGTTAGAACTTTTGCACAAGAATCATATAGCAAAGAAATCACAATGCGCAGGGTGCATGTAGCACAACACTAGAAAGGTCCCTCAGGCCAACTGGCCTCGAAAGGGGCGGAATGCCCTGAGTCTCAGTGTCAGGGAGGTCTGCGCAGGCAGCACAGACACAAAAGCCTAAACGTAGCAACTGTCCACTAAGTGCTGGACAGTTGTAAATATGCACTGGGCAAACGTTGGAGCCTCGTGGGCTCAAGAACAATGGTGGGGAGACACAGCGTGGGAGCCTCGGGGCTACAACCAACTAACTGCCTGTGTCCCCCTAGAGCCTCTGTGGCTCGCAAAACAAATGAGGGCGATGAGCCTCGCTGGGCTCGAAGAACAACTGTGGGCTCTGGAGCCTCTCGGGGCTCGAAAAGAACCAATGCGGGCGGGTGGAGCCTCTCGGGCTCAAAGAACAGAATGGCCCCTCAGAGCCTCGTGGCTCTCAAAATAACGAAATGCTGCCCACGTTGGAGCGGCCCTCCGCCAACCGGGGCCGCTCAGAAAACCAAGGGTATGCCGCTTTGAAGCCCTCGTGGCTTCACTCTCTCAATGGGCGCGAGATCGCGCTACCGGGGGGAGAGGGGGCGGACACCGACAATGTGTCCCGGCGCCCCTCCCTTCTGCCTCACTCACCGGCTGTCTCAGGGCGGGCGGGGCTCCTCTCGTCCCGGGGCTCCTCTCTCCACTCGGGGAGCCTCGGGGACACGACCGGCTGCCTCGTTCGTCTCCTGCCTGGCCTTGTCTCCTCCACACGCCGCCTGACTTCCGCCGGGGCCGCCAATGGCAGCGCGGCCCTGGGGGTCAGGAGGCGGGACTTCCGGGTCGCTGCAGGCAGCGCGGCGGCCCGGCAGCTTCCAGTGCGCCCGGGCTGCGGCGGTGATGTCCTGGGCAATGCCGGGTGGCACCGGCTCGAAAATAAATACAGACCACGGGGCAATGCCGGGTGGCACCGGCCTTCAAAATAAAGGTAAAGCGAGGTAGGCACTCGCTATGCCAAAAAGCGGCAAAAAGCGCTCCACAGCGCTATCATAGAAATAAAGCGCACCCAGCGCTTGGGGGCTAAAGGAAAGCGCTCCTAGCGCTAAAAGCAAAACGAAGCGCTCCCAGCGCTGGGGACAAGGGAGAGCGCTCCCCCAGCACAGCAAAGCTCCAGCAAGGTCTGGAGGCAGACAGGGGGGCAGGGCAGGGCCAGAGCCAGCACACTGGGTCTCCAGGCAGGGAGACAAGCCAAGTGGCGGTCCTCTTGGCCCCAGCAGCAGCAACAGCCCCCTCTGGCAAGGATCCACAAGTAGAACCAAGAACAACTTCTGTGGGGACACAGCCCCACATTTATACAGGGAATTCCTTTGTTAGGAGGTGCAGGGTGGGGGGAAACCAGTTGCAGCTGGCTTGGGAGTACCCTTGATGGCCCAACCACCCCTTTCATTCACTGGGGAGGCTTGGGTCATTAGACAAACCACAGGGGGGCGGAGTCAGCATTGTGTGGGGAAAAACCCAGCCCATCCAGGACACAGATCTACTCCTCCCACACATCACTCATGCTGATCTCTCACTCACCACCGGGCAGACCCATCCAGACTTCCTGGAGCCTGGCATGCCAGCCAGCTCCAGCCAATCACGCTCCACTATCCTCACTGCACACATACCTCAATGTCCAGAAGTAGCACTTCCCTTCTAGACACATACAAGCCGCACATACCATTGCGCAGCATTCACTCTCACGAGTTCATACATACTAAACTCGAGCCTGCACTCCCCACACATCAGGAACTACCAGGGCACACACATTCCCCATGCATTCCTATGGGAGGGCAGGCCAGCCATACTACACGCACGCACTTTCACTCTGGGACACAGGGAAAAAGTGCGCCAAGACCCAAAAATCACTACACAGGGTCACAAATAAAGGCAAAAAGATTAGGGGTGAACCTGCCCTAAGGCCCAAGTCTAACACGACCCCCTTCCAGCCAAAACGCAGGGCAGACCGATCACCACCGTGATGGGCTTCCCTGCTTGGGGCGATAAAACAAGGACGCGGGCCCACAACTGCAGGGACACCCTCCTGTTTTACGCCACGGTGAACCCCTAGGGTTCCTTCTAAAACTACTGTAGGGACTAACTGGGGTACCCCATTGATACTCTCCAGCTGCCCTCGGCGAGGACCAGGCCCTAGGCCATCCAGGTACCACTGGATCCTGTATACTCACAAAGTGGGGGGTAGTAACCCCTGGCACATAACAGCCATTTTCCACTCTTCCTGTCTGCAAGACAGGGCTAGACTTCCACTGGTTCTCCAGCCTAGGGTCTACAACCTTAGGTGGACCAGGAGTCTCAGGGAAGGCTCTCCTCCCCTTACCTCTTCTCCTAGGGTTCCTCCTCCTCCTGCGAGGGGTCCCCTCTAAACAACATTCTCCCAACCTAGGGTTTAACCCCTCAGGTGGTACCGGGGTCAGAGGTGGGCTTTCCCACCCTCTGCACCCCCTTCCAGAGTCCTGCTCCCTCCCAACCGGGGCGGTACCTCTGGAGAAAGAACTGGTTAGGACACTGATTACAGTAGTCCCACCCTTCAGGTCAGGCTGATCCTGAACCTGGCCTTCCAACCTCCGGTCTACAACCTTTGGTGGAACCAATGCCTGGCACTCCAGGACTTCTGGGGATTCACATCCTATCCCCAAATCACTCCTTTCACTGGACTTCTGTACTCTCCCTCCTGGAGCGGTACTGCCAGACTCTAGAGCCGTGGAAGCTCCGCTTACAGATGCTCCAGGTTCTCTACACACTAGGAGATCTCCCTCAAGTGAACTAACAGGCAAGTCTAGGTTCCTTTCCTGGTGTTCCCTAAAGAAACCATCCAGGCTCTGTGACAGGGCTTCGGGCATCTGGGGACTCTCGGTCACACACTCACTCCCGCTCCACTGAGACAGGCAGTCAGCCCCTACACCCTTCTCACTAACCAAGGACCTAGCTGGGCTACTCTCACCCTCTTCCACCACACTGGGCTGGAAGACACCTGACCCACTATTGTTGGAATCACTCACTAGTGACTCAAAAGAACCTTTCGCACTGTCCCATCGGTCTGCTTCCTTTGCAAGCTCCCAAGGATCAAAGGTCAACCCCAACAGGTGTTGCCGCAACCCTGGCAAACAACTATTGAGCACCTGCTCTCTTAGAACCAGATCATATAGCTTGGCAAACTCAGTTCCCATGTGAACCTCTAGCCAATCACACAGTGCATCTTGACATTCATCCACAAACTCTTCCCAAGACTGGTGAGGCAGTTTCCTAAGGTTCCTAAACCTCAACCTATTCTCCTCCTCTGGGGAAACAGGAACCATACTCGGGGAACTGGGAGTGGGACTGTCTACACTTATATTTAAAAAGCTGCCACCACTGGACTCCACCCTCCCTGGGGAATCCAGACAATTACAATTATGCGCAGGGAAGAGTCTATCCTCTAGGGCTGCTCTCTCACGGATGATGGCCCTTCTCTCCACCTCTATCCAACCACTCCTCTGGGGACAGGGAAAGGGATGGGGCGCTGGTACTGACACTGGACTCAGCAAGGGACTCCCTACCTATGGGGTCCTCACTATCTGCTGACATCCATCCACTGTCATCCTCATACAACTCACATTCTTCAGGGCTCTCCACAGACTCACCATCCTCATGACGTGCGGCCCGGGCCCTCTCTCTCTCACTGTACTCAAGATCCCACTGACCCTTTTGCCATTGGATCAGGCTGTCCCTAAGCTGGGACTGAGTATCCGACTCACTCACCTCCATGCCTCCCTCTTCACAGAATCTGACCAGCTCTGACCTACTGTACCTAAAAAGACAACAGAGATCAAAAACAGGCTCCATTTTGGCGGACGTTCTCAAGAAGAGTTTGACACAGGGAACCTGGGGGTCTGAGCTTACACAGGAGTACACAATTACACAATTCAGCAAGATTCCTATCTCAGAACTTGCACTCCACTGTCCAGCGTAACACACACTCATTCACACACAACCCTCCCCTCGGACTGGTAAGGCAGTTTCTACCACCCCTGATTATCTCAACCTGACCACTAGCGACACAGGTACCAAACTCTGGGAGCAGGGCGGGGAACAAGGTACTGGACAAAATACAAATGACACCTTTCAGGAGAAGCAAAACTGAACTTCCCTAAAAAACACTAATCCCAAAAATGTGGTTATCTAAAATTGCAGAGTTTTGAAGTGTGGCCTGTCGCCACTGTGGTACAACGCAAACGCAAGTCCAATCCCCACCGCTAGCCACCAATGTTAGAAACGGGACCCTGGCCGGCCAAGACTCGCGTCGAGGTCAGTCAGGGATCACCATCTCTAAGGTCAGGGCTAGGGAGTCACACACCAAGATAACCCCCGCTCACCCTCTAGGTAACGTGGCGCGAGCAGCAAGGCTAATCTCAGAGGCGATGTGTAAAGCGTTTGCGCGCGCACCCCAGCGACAACAACCAAAGGCCCACCACAAAGGAAACTCCACACAAGGTTATATCAAAAATAGCCTTTGTATTATCATAATAAAAACACATTAGATAACACACACACTTTACAATGTGCCAACAGGCACGGGCAAGATTTACAAGGGATTATGTACAGGACAGGGCCACCTGGACCACTGTCAGGGGTATGCACTTGTTAGAAATAATACTTGTAGGTATAACACTTTAGCACATAAACATACAATGACTGTAACACAGAAATAGTAAATGTAGCATACAACCAGTAACTACTGGTAAAGAGAAAATACCTCCTACGCCACCCTAGTCTCTGTAGGGAAATCACGCAGGGAGTTAGGACCTATGGAAGGAAAACCTATCACCTACTACGCCACCCTAGTCTCTGTAGGGAAATCACGCAGGAAGCTAGGACCTTATCATCAGGGCCTATGGAAGGAAAACCTATCACCTCCTACGCCACCCTAGTCTCTGTAGGGAAATCACGCAGGGGGAAGGAAACCTAAAATAATCACCTAGGCAAGTAACATTTAGCAAAGGCAATCAAACATCAACATTCCTCTAAGCAGGTTACTTTTAGCAAAGGGGAATAAAAGAACAAGGCATTACCTAAGCAGGTCACTTTTAGCAAAGGTAATGACACCAACAATCCTCTAAGCAGGTCACTTTTAGCAAAGGGGATAAACACATAAAGAATTACCTAAGCAGGTCACTTTTAGCAAAGGTAATAATAAACAAGAATTGCACCTGTAACATTAAAACACATTCAGAGGTGCAGGTTAGAACTTTTGCGCAAGAATCATATAGCAAAGAAATCACAATGCGCAGGGTGCATGTAGCACAACACTAGAAAGGTCCCTCAGGCCAACTGGCCTCGAAAGGGGCGGAATGCCCTGAGTCTCAGTGTCAGGGAGGTCTGCGCAGGCAGCACAGACACAAAAGCCTAAACGTAGCAACTGTCCACTAAGTGCTGGACAGTTGTAAATATGCACTGGGCAAACGTTGGAGCCTCGTGGGCTCAAGAACAATGGTGGGGAGACACAGCGTGGGAGCCTCGGGGCTACAACCAACTAACTGCCTGTGTCCCCCTAGAGCCTCTGTGGCTCGCAAAACAAATGAGGGCGATGAGCCTCGCTGGGCTCGAAGAACAACTGTGGGCTCTGGAGCCTCTCGGGGCTCGAAAAGAACCAATGCGGGCGGGTGGAGCCTCTCGGGCTCAAAGAACAGAATGGCCCCTCAGAGCCTCGTGGCTCTCAAAATAACGAAATGCTGCCCACGTTGGAGCGGCCCTCTGCCAACCGGGGCCGCTCAGAAAACCAAGGGTATGCCGCTTTGAAGCCCTCGTGGCTTCACTCTCTCAATGGGCGCGAGATCGCGCTACCGGGGGGAGAGGGGGCGGACACCGACAATGTGTCCCGGCGCCCCTCCCTTCTGCCTCACTCACCGGCTGTCTCAGGGCGGGCGGGGCTCCTCTCGTCCCGGGGCTCCTCTCTCCACTCGGGGAGCCTCGGGGACACGACCGGCTGCCTCGTTCGTCTCCTGCCTGGCCTTGTCTCCTCCACACGCCGCCTGACTTCCGCCGGGGCCGCCAATGGCAGCGCGGCCCTGGGGGTCAGGAGGCGAGACTTCCGGGTCGCTGCAGGCAGCGCGGCGGCCCGGCAGCTTCCAGTGCGCCCGGGCTGCGGCGGTGATGTCCTGGGCAATGCCGGGTGGCACCGGCTCGAAAATAAATACAGACCACGGGGCAATGCCGGGTGGCACCGGCCTTCAAAATAAAGGTAAAGCGAGGTAGGCACTCGCTATGCCAAAAAGCGGCAAAAAGCGCTCCACAGCGCTATCATAGAAAGATAGCGCACCCAGCGCTTGGGGGCTAAAGGAAAGCGCTCCTAGCGCTAAAAGCAAAACGAAGCGCTCCCAGCGCTGGGGACAAGGGAGAGCGCTCCCCCAGCACAGCAAAGCTCCAGCAAGGTCTGGAGGCAGACAGGGGGGCAGGGCAGGGCCAGAGCCAGCACACTGGGTCTCCAGGCAGGGAGACAAGCCAAGTGGCGGTCCTCTTGGCCCCAGCAGCAGCAACAGCCCCCTCTGGCAAGGATCCACAAGTAGAACCAAGAACAACTTCTGTGGGGACACAGCCCCACATTTATACAGGGAATTCCTTTGTTAGGAGGTGCAGGGTGGGGGGAAACCAGTTGCAGCTGGCTTGGGAGTACCCTTGATGGCCCAACCACCCCTTTCATTCACTGGGGAGGCTTGGGTCATTAGACAAACCACAGGGGGGCGGAGCCAGCATTGTGTGGGGAAAAACCCAGCCCATCCAGGACACAGATCTACTCCTCCCACACATCACTCATGCTGATCTCTCACTCACCACCGGGCAGACCCATCCAGACTTCCTGGAGCCTGGCATGCCAGCCAGCTCCAGCCAATCACGCTCCACTATCCTCACTGCACACATACCTCAATGTCCAGAAGTAGCACTTCCCTTCTAGACACATACAAGCCGCACATACCATTGCGCAGCATTCACTCTCACGAGTTCATACATACTAAACTCGAGCCTGCACTCCCCACACATCAGGAACTACCAGGGCACACACATTCCCCATGCATTCCTATGGGAGGGCAGGCCAGCCATACTACACGCACGCACTTTCACTCTGGGACACAGGGAAAAAGTGCGCCAAGACCCAAAAATCACTACACAGGGTCACAAATAAAGGCAAAAAGATTAGGGGTGAACCTGCCCTAAGGCCCAAGTCTAACAATCATCATATAGTTGTAGTAATTCTGTTACTCTCGCTGAGAATACCCCCGGGCTGTTCTTGTACCCCTGGGCTAACCGACAGAATTGTTTTTGAGTGCCATTTACTGAGAATGCAGTTAAATATCTGCTCTCTGGTGCTATGTTTTGACAAAAGAATCCGTTGGAGATGTCCAAGGTTGTTTTGTATTTTTTGCGCACTATGTTATTCATTAGTGCAGCACTGTGTGAGTTTTGCACTGCAAAAGTTTTGCAACATGTGTTAAGGTGTCGGTAATCCAAAACTAGACGGTACGAATTGTCTGGTTTGGAGACCGGAAATAAAGGATTGTTCATTTGTGAGGTGCAAGTTTCAATCACCCCTTGGTATTCTAGCTGATCTAGTATTTCATTTACTTGTTTTTTAGCTTCTTGCTTAATTGGGTACTGCCTTTGTGCAGTAGGTTGTGATTTTAACTGGACTTTGTGAGGAGGAGAATCCTCATCCCATCCTACATGATTTTTATATAAAGCAGGTGCTAAGGCCACTGCCCACTTTCTAGCAAGTGTATATTTTTTATGAATCGGTATTTGATTCGAGAAGGCAGGCATAATTACTTCTTCGCCATGAGGGCACTCCCTGACAAACTCTGGTGGCCAGTCTTTTTCAGCTAGAAGGATGTCATAGCCTTTGGAGAGGTTATCCCAAAATAGTCCCCTAATTTTCCTAGTCTTATCTCCCTCTATACGTAATGTTATCTCGTATATTTTGTGGGGCTTGCTAACTCTGGTATCTGCAGTTTCCACTTGAAGGTATTCATTCGTGTCCACTGTCTCCAGATGATTCATAAGGACTTTGCGAGCTATGCTCACCTCTGCTGCGCTGTCTAGCATTGTCTGAGCCCATTCTCCGTTTTTCAGTTGTGTCCTCAGTATTCTCGGCATTGTTAACTACCTTGATACTGGCTACCTTCTTTTTTGGAAATTGTGATTTCTTTTTCAGTTGAGCAGGTTCCTTGTCTTTGGACTTGGCGTGCTCTTCTGATCGTCCTCTTCTTTCCGATTTCTGCGAGGAATTCTGAAAAGATTGAGAGGGACGTGTATCAATGTCTTGATATCTATCAGGTTTTTTAATATTATCCCTATTTCTAAGGTTATATCTATTCCCAGAGGGTTCACTCTGAGGTGACCTTTGTCTCGGGTTCGGAGATTTCTCTCTTCGCCTAGGAGACCTTCCTCTGGACTGGAATTTCTTTTCTTTTAGGATTGGATTGTTTATTTCCATCCCAGTTCTTTTTTGGTGAATTATTATTAAAAAATATTTTTTCTGGACTTGTAGTCAGTTGCGGTTTTACTGGTATTCCACCTAGACTATCTCTGCCTAGTTCTTCATAGGATTTTTCTATGATTCTGGCAATTTCAGCTGGTTGGTCTGCTATATCTGTCTCTTTTAACCTCTGGCGGATCGCCACGTTTGCTGCTTCACCCTTTATGTTGGCTAGTAATATAGCCGAGACCTGCTTGAAGTCTTTCAGTAATTTCATACCAAGAGTTAAAGCAGGTTCTGGACCGTATTCATCTTGAATTTGTTTTAGCACATCTGGTATCACCGAAATGGATGGAACACCGTGCGTTTTTGTATAGATGGAAGCAAAGACTGTACCCCAAGTGTCACAGTCCTCAATGTGTGGTGCGATTCCCATTGGGAGACATATAGTCAGAATCCTGTGTTTTTCTAATGGGGTGGTGTCAGGAAACACCGCCTCTATTTGGGTAATTTTCTGTGCCAACCAGAATGGTATTTGTTCCCGTTTAGCTGGAACTTTACCTAGGCAGGATTGGATGTTCTGTGGTGTGATTTTATTTGTGTTCCCCTGGTGAGGGGTCAGCTGTGGAATTTTAATCGCTGGCTGAATTGTTGAAGTCCGCATTACATACTGAACTAATTGTCTATGAATTTTTAGTAGTTGTTTTAGCTGTATTAATAGCTCTGCTGCAGGCATTCTTTCGATGTCTGGATGTGGTGTGTATCCGGCTAGGACCGGCCACGTTGCTCCTGGTCTTCCTAAAGGACCGAGCCTTGTAATGTGATTGTTATGTATTAGGGCGCCATCAAATAAGAGCAAATGCTCTTGGAATTTGAGTGGTACTTCCACCTCCTCGAAAGGAGTGTACGTTTCAGGAGGTTCCTCTACTTTGTAATAGTGGAAGTACTTTGTTACAGCATTTGCTGCTGGAAAATGTATCCATGTATAGTATACCTCTGTCTGCCGATATTCGTGTGCCTCAATTACGAATATGACTGTGCCACCTCTAGGTGTCAGTCCATTTTCTATAAGTTTTATGGTTATAGATCTCCTTTTAATGACCGGAATAAGTATTATATCCGCGTCTGCTGCTTGCATGGTAGCATCAGCATCTGCTATTTCAGTAGCTAATCTAATTGCCTCTCTTTCTCCATCGCTGTCTCCCGTTTTACTGACAGGATGGTATTATTTTTGTTTGCAGATCAGGTTTCTTTATGGAAACAGAGATTAGATGCACAATATTTTGGAACTGTTTTATCCTTCAACGTTGACTAGACCAAGAACCATACATAGGAGTTCCCTCCTGCGAGGTTTTGGAGGATATAATAACCTTTCACCCACTCCAGACGTCTTTGGAGTATTTGGGAAAAGGGGTCTGAGTGAGAAAGCACGACTGAGTTACTCTAAATGTCTTACGTTAGTTTTATCGCCCTTTCCAAACGCGTTGGGCGCCATGTAGTGTAGCTCCTATTTTCCCAATAGGCTCTGCGCATTGGAATAGTGCCTACAGCAGTAAAGGCCTAGGCCAGACGTTAACTAGGTCTACTACTGTCGATACTAGACTTAATTTTTGGGTTTGCCAGCTAAGCTCAGAGTTCGCTAGAAACTTTCTCGAATGTTCAAGGAAGGATTAACTCCCCTGATTAGACAAGAAGGGATTTAGTTTCTGACAACCATAGAACATGACAACTTTGCTCTCCCCTAATCAAGAGTCAATCTCGAGAGTCGTGTGAGCACAAGGCAATTATTTTACTCAGTCAGTACGTGCATTCTTAGTCTCATCAGAATGTAGAGAAAAGGAAGAGACGGGCGTGTTCAATAAAAGATGTTATTTATTGATCAGTCTCTTTTCTCGTACAAGAGAAATGGATCGATATTATTGCAATACTTATAGTTAAGTAAAGTGCATACATTAGAAGCAATAGTATAAAATAATACTGTAAAAACATTGATATGGTTTCTGAGCCATATGATGTTTAAAATGATTAAAATATATTTACATACACATATACATTTGACTAAACGTACTCAACTGGTGTTTCTAAATACGCCTACCCCGTGTACCTGACCTAAGTCTAATGCGTGGGCGGGAATAGAAAGTTACAGTTTAGTTTAAGTTTGTTTTTGCCAAGTGGATAACTAAAGAATTCTCTAGGAGGGGTTATTCAGTTCTGTACCTGGAATTTAGGATGAATGAGGAATGGTATCTCTTTCTCTGCTCTCGATATTCCAGGCTGCCTGCGAGGGCTGCCCAGAAGCGCCGGTGCTGGGTCTCTCGGCTTGAGATAGCAGCGCGTCTCTCAGCGCGTCAGGAAGGCGGGGCTGCTGCCTGCGGGGTCTGCTTCTGCTCTCGGCTTCGGCAAGTATGGCTGCTCCGTCTTGTCACCACGCGTGTGTTTGCATAGGGCAAGGTCGGCAATATTTATACCTTAAAGGTGCCGAGATTGACGTAAGGATGGACATAGGTACGTCAATAAAGATGTCATACGACTTGCTCGTTAGCACATTCTTTACTAAAGTTCTCTGTGAAATCAAAACAATGGCCGCACGGATTATCCAGGTTGTCATAGGTTTGATTTGTTATGAGAACGTCGTATGCCTTATCAGGGGCTGGAGGAATGTCGCTTGTCTAATTAGATCTCAAGCGTTATGACCTAATCAGATAACACGTTCCTGTGCCGTAGTGTGACTGCGTCAGATAACGGTATCTGCATCATGGGGGATTTCTTGCCTCATGGGCTGACTGTTAGTTAACTAGCTAGTAAGTTTAACCAGAATAGGGTCAGGAATAGGGGGATCGAATCAGAACCTATAGAAATACACGACAATTTAGAGTCAAAAGATTAAAAGTTAAAATTTCATCCATGTTGACCATTTTGGGAAAGTTCTACAGGTCCGGCCGGAGTCATCGTTTTTCATCAGAAAATTGATTTTTTGGTCTGTACCAAAAATGATTCAAAATGTCAATTGGAGCGTGCGTCATGTTGAATAACCACTTTTGAATCCCTCAAGTGACCAAAATTGCCATTTTTACAGAGTTTTGCTTACTCAAAAGCTTCCATTTTGACCAATTTCAGGCACCGAAATGACTTTAAACACACTTATTGTTCTTGAAAAAGTCATAATTTACATCCAACAGTCATTTAGAGTCAAAAGATTAAAAAATTAAATTTCATCCATGGTAATCATTTTGGGAAAGTTCCTCGTTTTTCATCAGAAAATTTATTTTTTGGAGTCTCCCAAAAATGATTCAAAATGTCAATTGGATCGTGCCTCATGTTGAATAACCACTTTTGAAACACTCACAGTGACCAAAATTGCCATTTATACAGAGCTTTGCTTACTCAAAAGCTTCCATTTTGACCAATTTCAGGTACCGAAATGACTTTAAACACACTTATGTTAGTTGAAAAAGTCAGATTTCACATCCAACAGTCATTTAGAGTCAAAAGATTAAATGTTAAAATTTCATCCATGTTGACCATTTTGGGAAAGTTCGACAGGTCCGGAGTCATTGTTTTTCATCAGAAAATTTATTTTTTGGAGTCTCCCAAAAATGATTCAAAATGTCAATTGGATCGTGCCTCATGTTGAATAACCACTTTTGAAACCCTCACAGTGACCAAAATTACCATTTTTAAAGAGCTTTGCTTAATGAAAAGCTTCCATTTTGACCAATTTCAGGCACCGAAATGACTTTAAACACACTTATTTTTGTTGAAAAAGTCATAATTTACATCCAACAGTCATTTAGAGTCAAAAGATTAAAAGTTTAAATTTCATCCATGGTGACCATTTTGGGAAAGTTCGACAGGTCCGGAGTCATCGTTTTTCAGCAGAAAATTGATTTTTTGGAGTGTACCAAAAATGATTCAAAATGTCAATTGGATCGTGCCTCATGGTGAATAACCACTTTTAAAACCCTCAAAGTGACCAAAATTGCCATTTATACAGAGTTTTGCTTACTCAAAAGCTTCCATTTTGACCAATTTCAGGCACCGAAATGACTTTAAACACACTTATTTTAGTTGAACAAGTCATAATTCACATCCAACAGTCATTTAGAGTCAAAAGATTGAAAGTTAAAATTTCATCCATGTTGACCATTTTGGGAAAGTTCGACAGGTCCGGCCGGAGTCATCGTTTTTCATCAGAAAATTGATTTTTTGGACTGTACCAAAAATGATTCAAAATGTCAATTGGATCGTGCCTCATGTTGAATAACCACTTTTGAAACCCTCACAGTGACCAAAATTGCCATTTTTACAGAGCTTTGCTTAATCAAAAGCTTCCATTTTGACCAATTTCAGGGACCAAAATGATTTTTCAACACACTTATTGTAGTTGAAAAAGTCATAATTCACATCCAACAGTGATTTAGAGTCAAAAGATTAAAAGTTAAAATTTCATCCATGTTGACCATTTTGGGAAAGTTTGACAGGTCCGGAGTCATTGTTTTTCAGATAATTGATTTTTTGGAGTGTACCAAAAATGATTCAAAATGTCAATTGGATCGTGCCTCATGTTGAATAACCGCTTTTGAAACCCTCACAGTGACCAAAATTGCCATTTTTACAGAGCTTTGCTTACTCAAAGGCTTCCATTTTGACCAATTTCAGGCACCAAAATGACTTTAAACACACTTATTTTAGTTGAACAAGTCATAATTCACATCCAACAGTCATTTAGAGTCAAAAGATTAAATGTTAAAATTTCATCCATATTGACCATTTTGGGAAAGTTCGACATGTCCGGAGTCATCGTTTTTCATCAGAAAATTGATTTTTTGGAGTGTACCAAAAATGATTCAAAATGTCAATTGGAGCGTGCGTCATGTTGAATAACCACTTTTGAATCCCTCAAAGTGACCAAAATTGCCATTTTTATAGAGTTTTGCTTACTCAAAAGCTTCCATTTTGACCAATTTCAGGCACCAAAATGACTTTAAACACACTTATTTTAGTTGAAAAAGTCATATTTCATATCCAACAGTCATTTAGAGTCAAAAGATTAAAAGTTAAAATTTCATCCATGTTGACCATTTTGGGAAAGTTCCACAGGTCCGGAGTCATCGTTTTTCAGCAGAAAATTGATTTTTTGGAGTCTATCAAAAATGATTCAAAATGTCAATTGGATCGTGCCTCATGTTGAATAAACACTATTGAAACCCTCACAGTGACCAAAATTACCATTTTCAAAGAGCTTTGCTTACTGAAAAGCTTCCATTTTGACCAATTTCAGGCACCAAAATGACTTTAAACACACTTATTTTTGTTGAAAAAGTCATAATTTACATCCAACAGTCATTTAGAGTCAAAATATTAAAAGTTTAAATTTCATCCATGGTGACCATTTTGGGAAAGTTCGACAGGTCCGGCCGGAGTCATCGTTTTTCATCAGAAAATTGATTTTTTGGAGTGTACCAAAAATGATTCAAAATGTCAATTGGATCGTGCCTCATGTTGAATAACCACTTTTGAAACCCTCACAGTGACCAAAATACCATTTTAACAGAGCTTTGCTTACTCAAAATCTTCCATTTTGACCAATTTCAGGCACCGAAATGACTTTAAACACACTTATTTTAGTTGAAAAAGTCATATTTCACATCCAACAGTCATTTAGAGTCAAAAGATTAAATGTTAAAATTTCATCCATATGGACCATTTTGGCAACGTTTGACAGGTCCGGAGTGATCGTTTTTCATCAGAAAATTGATTTGTGGAGTGTTCCAAAAATGATTCAAAATGTCAATTGGATCGTGCCTCATGTTGAATAACCACTTTTGAAACACTCACAGTGACCAAAATTGCCATTTTCACAGAGCTTTGCTTACTCAAAAGCTTCCATTTTGACCAATTTCAGGCACCAAAATGACTTTAAACACACTTATTTTAGTTGAACAAGTCATAATTCACATCCAAAAATCATTTAGAGTCAAAAGATTAAAAGTTAAAATTTCATGCATGTTGACCATTTTGGGAACGTTTGACAGGTCCGGAGTCATCGTTTTTTCAGATAATTGATTTTTTGGAGTGTACCAAAAATGATTCAAAATGTCAATTGGATCGTGCCTCATGTTGAATAACCGCTTTTGAAACCCTCACAGTGACCAAAATTGCCATTTATACAGAGCTTTGCTTACTCAAAAGCTTCCATTTTGACCAATTTCAGGCACCAAAATGACTTTAAACACACTTATTTTAGTTGAACAAGTCAGAATTCACATCCAACAGTCATTTAGAGTCAAAATATTAAAAGTTTAAATTTCATCCATGGTGACCATTTTGGGAAAGTTCGACAGGTCCGGCCGGAGTCATCGTTTTTCATCAGAAAATTGAATTTTTTGGAGTGTACCAAAAATGATTCAAAATGTCAATTGAATCGTGCCTCATGTTGAATAACCACTTTTGAAACCCTCACAGTGACCAAAATACCATTTTTACAGAGCTTTGCTTACTCAAAATCTTCCATTTTGACCAATTTCAGGCACCGAAATGACTTTAAACACACTTATTTTAGTTGAAAAAGTCATATTTCACATCCAACAGTCATTTAGAGTCAAAAGATTAGGGGGCCGATTAGGATGGCGGTTTTTCCGCATCCTCCGGGCCGGCGGAAGTGTCCGCCGGCCTGGAGGATGCGGAAAAACCGCGGCGGAGACTCCAAAGACCCACCGCCAAATTAGGATGGCTGGTCGGTCTGGAATTCCGTCCGCCGCTTTTCCGCCGCGGTCGGCTTCCGACCGCGGCGGAAAAGCTATAACATGGCAGGCGGTGTCTATGAGACACCGTCCGCCATATTATGATGTTGGTGTAAATATGCTTTTCCACGGCGGCTTTTCCGCCATGGAAAAGCATACGGACATTCACTTTGGGGGCCCGTTGCGGGCCCCCTGGGTGAATGGGGGGTGGGGGGTGCACATGGGGGGTACCTATGGTACCCCCCTGCATTTGTGTACACAAAGCAGCAGGCACCGTGCGGTGCCTGCCGCTTTGTGCATGTAAATGCAACACATGCATTTTTAACATTGCGGCGGGTGCAGCTTGAAGCTGCACCCGCCGCAATGTAAAAAATAGAGGATGTGACCGCCACCCTGGCGGTCACATCCTAATTGCCATGGAGGGACCGCCGCTGCCCATGCGGACGGTCCCTCCTACTCAGGGGTGGCGGACGGACGCAAGTCCGTCCGCCATCCTAATCGGCCCCTAAATGTTAAAATTTCATCCATATGGACCATTTTGGCAGCGTTTGACAGGTCCGGAGTGATCGTTTTTCATCAGAAAATTGATTTGTGGAGTGTTCCAAAAATGGTTCAAAATGTCAATTGGATCGTGCCTCATGTTGAATAACCACTTTTGAAACACTCACAGTGACCAAAATTGCCATTTTCACAGAGTTTTGCTTACTCAAAAGCTTCTATTTTGACCAATTTCAGGAACCAAAATGACTTTAAACACACTTATTTTAGTTGAAAAAGTCATAATTCACATCCAACAGTCATTTAGAGTCAAAAGATTAAAAGTTAAAATTTCATCCATGTTGACCATTTTGGGAAAGTTCGACAGGTCCGGCCGGAGTCATCGTTTTTCATCAGAAAATTGATTTTTTGGTCTGTACCAAAAATGATTCAAAATATCAATTGGAGCGTGCGTCATGTTGAATAACCACTTTTGAATCCCTCAAGTGACCAAAATTGCCATTTTTACAGAGTTTTGCTTACTCAAAAGCTTCCATTTTGACCAATTTCAGGCACCGAAATGACTTTAAACACACTTATTGTTCTTGAAAAAGTCATAATTTACATCCAACAGTCATTTAGAGTCAAAAGATTAAAAAATTAAATTTCATCCATGGTAATCATTTTGGGAAAGTTCATCGTTTTTCATCAGAAAATTTATTTTTTGGAGTCTCCCAAAAATGATTCAAAATGTCAATTGGATCGTGCCTCATGTTGAATAACCACTTTTGAAACACTCACAGTGACCAAAATTGCCATTTATACAGAGCTTTGCTTACTCAAAAGCTTCCATTTTGACCAATTTCAGGCACCGAAATGACTTTAAACACACTTATGTTAGTTGAAAAAGTCAGATTTCACATCCAACAGTCATTTAGAGTCAAAAGATTAAATGTTAAAATTTCATCCATGTTGACCATTTTGGGAAAGTTCGACAGGTCCGGAGTCATTGTTTTTCATCAGAAAATTTATTTTTTGGAGTCTCCCAAAAATGATTCAAAATGTCAATTGGATCGTGCCTCATGTTGAATAACCACTTTTGAAACCCTCACAGTGACCAAAATTACCATTTTTAAAGAGCTTTGCTTACTGAAAAGCTTCCATTTTGACCAATTTCAGGCACCGAAATGACTTTAAACACACTTATTTTTGTTGAAAAAGTCATAATTTACATCCAACAGTCATTTAGAGTCAAAAGATTAAAAGTTTAAATTTCATCCATGGTGACCATTTTGGGAAAGTTCGACAGGTCCGGAGTCATCGTTTTTCAGCAGAAAATTGATTTTTTGGAGTGTACCAAAAATGATTCAAAATGTCAATTGGATCGTGCCTCATGGTGAATAACCACTTTTGAAACCCTCAAAGTGACCAAAATTGCCATTTATACAGAGTTTTGCTTACTCAAAAGCTTCCATTTTGACCAATTTCAGGCACCGAAATGACTTTAAACACACTTATTTTAGTTGAACAAGTCATAATTCACATCCAACAGTCATTTAGAGTCAAAAGATTGAAAGTTAAAATTTCATCCATGTTGACCATTTTGGGAAAGTTCGACAGGTCCGGCCGGAGTCATCGTTTTTCATCAGAAAATTGATTTTTTTGGACTGTACCAAAAATGATTCAAAATGTCAATTGGATCGTGCCTCATGTTGAATAACCACTTTTGAAACCCTCACAGTGACCAAAATTGCCATTTTTACAGAGCTTTGCTTAATCAAAAGCTTCCATTTTGACCAATTTCAGGGACCAAAATGATTTTTCAACACACTTATTGTAGTTGAAAAAGTCATAATTCACATCCAACAGTGATTTAGAGTCAAAAGATTAAAAGTTAAAATTTCATCCATGTTGACCATTTTGGGAAAGTTTGACAGGTCCGGAGTCATTGTTTTTCAGATAATTGATTTTTTGGAGTGTACCAAAAATGATTCAAAATGTCAATTGGATCGTGCCTCATGTTGAATAACCGCTTTTGAAACCCTCACAGTGACCAAAATTGCCATTTTTACAGAGCTTTGCTTACTCAAAAGCTTCCATTTTGACCAATTTCAGGCACCAAAATGACTTTAAACACACTTATTTTAGTTGAACAAGTCATAATTCACATCCAACAGTCATTTAGAGTCAAAAGATTAAATGTTAAAATTTCATCCATATTGACCATTTTGGGAAAGTTCGACATGTCCGGAGTCATCGTTTTTCATCAGAAAATTGATTTTTTGGAGTGTACCAAAAATGATTCAAAATGTCAATTGGAGCGTGCGTCATGTTGAATAACCACTTTTGAATCCCTCAAAGTGACCAAAATTGCCATTTTTATAGAGTTTTGCTTACTCAAAAGCTTCCATTTTGACCAATTTCAGGCACCAAAATGACTTTAAACACACTTATTTTAGTTGAAAAAGTCATATTTCATATCCAACAGTCATTTAGAGTCAAAAGATTAAAAGTTAAAATTTCATCCATGTTGACCATTTTGGGAAAGTTCCACAGGTCCGGAGTCATCGTTTTTCAGCAGAAAATTGATTTTTTGGAGTGTACCAAAAATGATTCAAAATGTCAATTGGATCGTGCCTCATGTTGAATAACCACTTTTGAAACCCTCACAGTGACCAAAATTGCCATTTTTACAGAGTTTTGCTTACTCAAAAGCTTCCATTTTGACCAATTTCAGGCACCAAAATGACTTTAAACACACTTATTTTAGTTGAAAAAGTCATATTTCACATCCAACAGTCATTAAGAGTCAAAAGATTAAATGTTAAAATTTCATCCATATGGACCATTTTGGGAAAGTTCGACAGGTCCGGAGTCATCGTTTTTCATCAGAAAATAGATTTTTTGGAGTCTATCAAAAATGATTCAAAATGTCAATTGGATCGTGCCTCATGTTGAATAAACACTATTGAAACCCTCACATTGACCAAAATTACCATTTTCAAAGAGCTTTGCTTACTGAAAAGCTTCCATTTTGACCAATTTCAGGCACCAAAATGACTTTAAACACACTTATTTTTGTTGAAAAAGTCATAATTTACATCCAACAGTCATTTAGAGTCAAAATATTAAAAGTTTAAATTTCATCCATGGTGACCATTTTGGGAAAGTTCGACAGGTCCGGCCGGAGTCATCGTTTTTCATCAGAAAATTGATTTTTTGGAGTGTACCAAAAATGATTCAAAATGTCAATTGGATCGTGCCTCATGTTGAATAACCACTTTTGAAACCCTCACAGTGACCAAAATACCATTTTAACAGAGCTTTGCTTACTCAAAATCTTCCATTTTGACCAATTTCAGGCACCGAAATGACTTTAAACACACTTATTTTAGTTGAAAAAGTCATATTTCACATCCAACAGTCATTTAGAGTCAAAAGATTAAATGTTAAAATTTCATCCATATGGACCATTTTGGCAACGTTTGACAGGTCCGGAGTGATCGTTTTTCATCGGAAAATTGATTTGTGGAGTGTTCCAAAAATGATTCAAAATGTCAATTGGATCGTGCCTCATGTTGAATAACCACTTTTGAAACACTCACAGTGACCAAAATTGCCATTTTCACAGAGCTTTGCTTACTCAAAAGCTTCCATTTTGACCAATTTCAGGCACCAAAATGACTTTAAACACACTTATTTTAGTTGAACAAGTCATAATTCACATCCAAAAATCATTTAGAGTCAAAAGATTAAAAGTTAAAATTTCATGCATGTTGACCATTTTGGGAACGTTTGACAGGTCCGGAGTCATCGTTTTTTCAGATAATTGATTTTTTGGAGTGTACCAAAAATGATTCAAAATGTCAATTGGATCGTGCCTCATGTTGAATAACCGCTTTTGAAACCCTCACAGTGACCAAAATTGCCATTTATACAGAGCTTTGCTTACTCAAAAGCTTCCATTTTGACCAATTTCAGGCACCAAAATGACTTTAAACACACTTATTTTAGTTGAACAAGTCAGAATTCACATCCAACAGTCATTTAGAGTCAAAATATTAAAAGTTTAAATTTCATCCATGGTGACCATTTTGGGAAAGTTCGACAGGTCCGGCCGGAGTCATCGTTTTTCATCAGAAAATTGAATTTTTTGGAGTGTACCAAAAATGATTCAAAATGTCAATTGAATCGTGCCTCATGTTGAATAACCACTTTTGAAACCCTCACAGTGACCAAAATACCATTTTTACAGAGCTTTGCTTACTCAAAATCTTCCATTTTGACCAATTTCAGGCACCGAAATGACTTTAAACACACTTATTTTAGTTGAAAAAGTCATATTTCACATCCAACAGTCATTTAGAGTCAAAAGATTAGGGGGCCGATTAGGATGGCGGTTTTTCCGCATCCTCCGGGCCGGCGGAAGTGTCCGCCGGCCTGGAGGATGCGGAAAAACCGCGGCGGAGACTCCAAAGACCCACCGCCAAATTAGGATGGCTGGTGGGTCTGGAATTCCGTCCGCCGCTTTTCCGCCGCGGTCGGCTTCCGACCGCGGCGGAAAAGCTATAACATGGCTGGCGGTGTCTATGAGACACCGTCCGCCATATTATGATGTTGGTGTAAATATGCTTTTCCACGGCGGCTTTTCCGCCATGGAAAAGCATACGGACATTCACTTTGGGGGCCCGTTGCGGGCCCCCTGGGTGAATGGGGGGTGGGGGGTGCACATGGGGGGTACCTATGGTACCCCCCTGCATTTGCGTACACAAAGCAGCAGGCACCGTGCGGTGCCTGCCGCTTTGTGCATGTAAATGCAACACATGCATTTTTAACATTGCGGCGGGTGCAGCTTGAAGCTGCACCCGCCGCAATGTAAAAAATAGAGGATGTGACCGCCACCCTGGCGGTCACATCCTAATTGCCATGGAGGGACCGCCGCTGCCCATGCGGACGGTCCCTCCTACTCAGGGGTGGCGGACGGACGCAAGTCCGTCCGCCATCCTAATCGGCGCCTAAATGTTAAAATTTCATCCATATGGACCATTTTGGCAGCGTTTGACAGGTCCGGAGTGATCGTTTTTCATCAGAAAATTGATTTGTGGAGTGTTCCAAAAATGATTCAAAATGTCAATTGGATCGTGCCTCATGTTGAATAACCACTTTTGAAACACTCACAGTGACCAAAATTGCCATTTTCACAGAGTTTTGCTTACTCAAAAGCTTCTATTTTGACCAATTTCAGGAACCAAAATGACTTTAAACACACTTATTTTAGTTGAAAAAGTCATAATTCACATCCAACAGTCATTTAGAGTCAAAAGATTAAAAGTTAAAATTTCATCCATGTTGACCATTTTGGGAACGTTTGACAGGTCCGGAGTCATCGTTTTTTCAGATAATTGATTTTTTGGAGTGTAACAAAAATGTTTCAAAATGTCAATTGGAACGTGCCTCATGTTGAATAACCGCTTTTGAAACCCTCACAGTGACCAAAATTGCCATTTTTACAGAGCTTTGCTTACTCAAAAGCTTCCATTTTGACCAATTTCAGGCACCAAAATGACTTTAAACACACTTATTTTAGTTGAACAAGTCATAATTCACATCCAACAGTCATTTAGAGTCAAAAGATTAAAAGTTAAAATTTCATCCATGTTGACCATTTTGGGAAAGTTCGACAGGTCCGGAGTCATCGTTTTTCAGCAGAAAATTGATTTTTTGGAGTGTACCAAAAATGATTCAAAATGTCAATTGGATCGTGCCTCATGATGAATAACCACTTTTGAAACCCTCAAAGTGACCAAAATTGCCATTTATACAGAGTTTT
Source organism: Lissotriton helveticus (assembly GCF_964261635.1). Lineage (NCBI taxonomy): Eukaryota > Metazoa > Chordata > Amphibia > Caudata > Salamandridae > Lissotriton > Lissotriton helveticus. The sequence continues at coordinate 343,135,025 of NC_136072.1, forward strand.
GCTTACTCAAAAGCTTCCATTTTGACCAATTTCAGGCACCGAAATGACTTTAAACACACTTATTTTAGTTGAACAAGTCATAATTCACATCCAACAGTCATTTAGAGTCAAAAGATTAAAAGTAAAAATTTCATCCATGTTGACCATTTTGGGAAAGCTCGACAGGTCCGGCCGGAGTCATCGTTTTTCATCAGAAAATTGATTTTTTGGTCTGTACCAAAAATGATTCAAAATGTCAATTGGAGCGTGCGTCATGTTGAATAACCACTTTTGAATCCCTCAAGTGACCAAAATTGCCATTTTTACAGAGTTTTGCTTACTCAAAAGCTTCCATTTTGACCAATTTCAGGCACCGAAATGACTTTAAACACACTTATTGTTCTTGAAAAAGTCATAATTTACATCCAACAGTCATTTAGAGTCAAAAGATAAAAAAATTAAATTTCATCCTTGGTAATCATTTTGGGAAAGTTCATCGTTTTTCATCAGAAAATTGATTTTTTGGAGTGTACCAAAAATGATTCAAAATGTCAATTGGATCGTGCCTCATGTTGAATAACCACTTTTGAAACCCTCAAAGTGACCAAAATTGCCATTTATACAGAGTTTTGTGTACTCAAAAGCTTCCATTTTGACCAATTTCAGGCACCGAAATGACTTTAAACACACTTATGTTAGTTGAAAAAGTCAGATTTCACATCCAACAGTCATTTAGAGTCAAAAGATTAAATGTTAAAATTTCATCCATATGGACCATTTTGGGAAAGTTCGACAGGTCCGGAGTCATTGTTTTTCATCAGAAAATTTATTTTTTGGAGTCTCCCAAAAATGATTCAAAATGTCAATTGGATCGTGCCTCATGTTGAATAACCACTTTTGAAACCCTCACAGTGACCAAAATTACCATTTTTAAAGAGCTTTGCTTACTGAAAAGCTTCCATTTTGACCAATTTCAGGCACCGAAATGACTTTAAACACACTTATTTTTGTTGAAAAAGTCATAATTTACATCCAACAGTCATTTAGAGTCAAAATATTAAAAGTTTAAATTTCATCCATGGTGACCATTTTGGGAAAGTTCGACAGGTCCGGCCGGAGTCATCGTTTTTCATCAGAAAATTGATTTTTTGGAGTGTACCAAAAATTATTCAAAATGTCAATTGGATCGTGCCTCATGTTGAATAACCACTTTTGAAACCCTCAAAGTGACCAAAATTGCCATTTATACAGAGTTTTGTTTACTCAAAAACTTCCATTTTGACCAATTTCAGGCACCGAAATGACTTTAAACACACTTATGTTAGTTGAAAAAGTCATATTTCACATCCAACAGTCATTTAGAGTCAAAAGATTAAATGTTAAAATTTCATCCATATGGACCATTTTGGGAAAGTTCGACAGGTCCGGAGTCATCGTTTTTCATCAGAAAATAGATTTTTTGGAGTCTATCAAAAATGATTCAAAATGTCAATTGGATCGTGCCTCATGTTGAATAACCACTATTGAAACCCTCACAGTGACCAAAATTACCATTTTCAAAGAGCTTTGCTTACTGAAAAGCTTCCATTTTGACCAATTTCAGGCACCAAAATGACTTTAAACACACTTATTTTTGTTGAAAAAGTCATAATTTACATCCAACAGTCATTTAGAGTCAAAATATTAAAAGTTTAAATTTCATCCATGGTGACCATTTTGGGAAAGTTCGACAGGTCCAGCCGGAGTCATCGTTTTTCATCAGAAAATTGATTTTTTGGAGTGTACCAAAAATGATTCAAAATGTCAATTGGATCGTGCCTCATGTTGAATAACCACTTTTGAAACCCTCACAGTGACCAAAATACCATTTTTACAAAGCTTTGCTTACTCAAAATCTTCCATTTTGACCAGTTTCAGGCACCGAAATGACTTTAAACACACTTATTTTAGTTGAAAAAGTCATATTTCACATCCAACAGTCATTTAGAGTCAAAAGATTAAATGTTAAAATTTCATCCATATGGACCATTTTGGCAACGTTTGACAGGTCCGGAGTGATCGTTTTTCATCAGAAAATTGATTTGTGGAGTGTTCCAAAAATGATTCAAAATGTCAATTGGATCGTGCCTCATGTTGAATAACCACTTTTGAAACACTCACAGTGACCAAAATTGCCATTTTCACAGAGCTTTGCTTACTCAAAAGCTTCCATTTTGACCAATTTCAGGCACCAAAATGACTTTAAACACACTTATTTTAGTTGAACAAGTCATAATTCACATCCAAAAATCATTTAGAGTCAAAAGATTAAAAGTTAAAATTTCATGCATGTTGACCATTTTGGGAACGTTTGACAGGTCCGGAGTCATCGTTTTTTCAGATAATTGATTTTTTGGAGTGTACCAAAAATGATTCAAAATGTCAATTGGATCGTGCCTCATGTTGAATAACCGCTTTTGAAACCCTCACAGTGACCGAAATTGCCATTTATACAGAGCTTTGCTTACTCAAAAGCTTCCATTTTGACCAATTTCAGGCACCAAAATGACTTTAAACACACTTATTTTAGTTGAACAAGTCAGAATTCACATCCAACAGTCATTTAGAGTCAAAATATTAAAAGTTTAAATTTCATCCATGGTGACCATTTTGGGAAAGTTCGACAGGTCCGGCCGGAGTCATCGTTTTTCATCAGAAAATTGAATTTTTTGGAGTGTACCAAAAATGATTCAAAATGTCAATTGAATCGTGCCTCATGTTGAATAACCACTTTTGAAACCCTCACAGTGACCAAAATACAATTTTTACAGAGCTTTGCTTACTCAAAATCTTCCATTTTGACCAATTTCAGGCACCGAAATGACTTTAAACACACTTATTTTAGTTGAAAAAGTCATATTTCACATCCAACAGTCATTTAGAGTCAAAAGATTAGGGGGCCGATTAGGATGGCGGTTTTTCCGCATCCTCCGGGCCGGCGGAAGTGTCCGCCGGCCTGGAGGATGCGGAAAAACCGCGGCGGAGACTCCAAAGACCCACCGCCAAATTAGGATGGCTGGTGGGTCTGGAATTCCGTCCGCCGCTTTTCCGCCGCGGTCGGCTTCCGACCGCGGCGGAAAAGCTATAACATGGCAGGCGGTGTCTATGAGACACCGTCCGCCATATTATGATGTTGGTGTAAATATGCTTTTCCACGGCGGCTTTTCCGCCATGGAAAAGCATACGGACATTCACTTTGGGGGCCCGTTGCGGGCCCCCTGGGTGAATGGGGGGTGGGGGGTGCACATGGGGGGTACCTATGGTACCCCCCTGCATTTGCGTACACAAAGCAGCAGGCACCGTGCGGTGCCTGCCGCTTTGTGCATGTAAATGCAACACATGCATTTTTAACATTGCGGCGGGTGCAGCTTGAAGCTGCACCCGCCGCAATGTAAAAAATAGAGGATGTGACCGCCACCCTGGCGGTCACATCCTAATTGCCATGGAGGGACCGCCGCTGCCCATGCGGACGGTCCCTCCTACTCAGGGGTGGCGGACGGACGCAAGTCCGTCCGCCATCCTAATCGGCCCCTAAATGTTAAAATGTCATCCATATGGACCATTTTGGCAGCGTTTGACAGGTCCGGAGTGATCGTTTTTCATCAGAAAATTGATTTGTGGAGTGTTCCAAAAATGATTCAAAATGTCAATTGGATCGTGCCTCATGTTGAATAACCACTTTTGAAACACTCACAGTGACCAAAATTGCCATTTTCACAGAGTTTTGCTTACTCAAAAGCTTCTATTTTGACCAATTTCAGGAACCAAAATGACTTTAAACACACTTATTTTAGTTGAAAAAGTCATAATTCACATCCAACAGTCATTTAGAGTCAAAAGATTAAAAGTTAAAATTTCATCCATGTTGACCATTTTGGGAACGTTTGACAGGTCCGGAGTCATCGTTTTTTCAGATAATTGATTTTTTGGAGTGTAACAAAAATGTTTCAAAATGTCAATTGGAACGTGCCTCATGTTGAATAACCGCTTTTGAAACCCTCACAGTGACCAAAATTGCCATTTTTACAGAGCTTTGCTTACTCAAAAGCTTCCATTTTGACCAATTTCAGGCACCAAAATGACTTTAAACACACTTATTTTAGTTGAACAAGTCATAATTCACATCCAACAGTCATTTAGAGTCAAAAGATTAAAAGTTAAAATTTCATCCATGTTGACCATTTTGGGAAAGTTCGACAGGTCCGGAGTCATCGTTTTTCAGCAGAAAATTGATTTTTTGGAGTGTACCAAAAATGATTCAAAATGTCAATTGGATCGTGCCTCATGATGAATAACCACTTTTGAAACCCTCAAAGTGACCAAAATTGCCATTTATACAGAGTTTTGCTTACTCAAAAGCTTCCATTTTGACAAATTTCAGGCACCGAAATGACTTTAAACACACTTATTTTAGTTGAACAAGTCATAATTCACATCCAACAGTCATTTAGAGTCAAAAGATTAAAAGTAAAAATTTCATCCATGTTGACCATTTTGGGAAAGTTCGACAGGTCCGGCCGGAGTCATCGTTTTTCATCAGAAAATTGATTTTTTGGTCTGTACCAAAAATGATTCAAAATGTCAATTGGAGCGTGCGTCATGTTGAATAACCACTTTTGAATCCCTCAAGTGACCAAAATTGCCATTTTTACAGAGTTTTGCTTACTCAAAAGCTTCCATTTTGACCAATTTCAGGCACCGAAATGACTTTAAACACACTTATTGTTCTTGAAAAAGTCATAATTTACATCCAACAGTCATTTAGAGTCAAAAGATTAAAAAATTAAATTTCATCCTTGGTAATCATTTTGGGAAAGTTCATCGTTTTTCATCAGAAAATTGATTTTTTGGAGTGTACCAAAAATGATTCAAAATGTCAATTGGATCGTGCCTCATGTTGAATAACCACTTTTGAAACCCTCACAGTGACCAAAATTACCATTTTTAAAGAGCTTTGCTTACTGAAAAGCTTCCATTTTGACCAATTTCAGGCACCGAAATGACTTTAAACACACTTATTTTTGTTGAAAAAGTCATAATTTACATCCAACAGTCATTTAGAGTCAAAATATTAAAAGTTTAAATTTCATCCATGGTGACCATTTTGGGAAAGTTCGACAGGTCCGGCCGGAGTCATCGTTTTTCATCAGAAAATTGATTTTTTGGAGTGTACCAAAAATGATTCAAAATGTCAATTGGATCGTGCCTCATGTTGAATAACCACTTTTGAAACCCTCACAGTGACCAAAATACCATTTTTACAGAGCTTTGCTTACTCAAAATCTTCCATTTTGACCAGTTTCAGGCACCGAAATGACTTTAAACACACTTATTTTAGTTGAAAAAGTCATATTTCACATCCAACAGTCATTTAGAGTCAAAAGATTAAAAGTTAAAATTTCATCCATGTTGACCATTTTGGGAACGTTTGACAGGTCCGGAGTCATCGTTTTTTCAGATAATTGATTTTTTGGAGTGTAACAAAAATGTTTCAAAATGTCAATTGGAACGTGCCTCATGTTGAATAACCGCTTTTGAAACCCTCACAGTGACCAAAATTGCCATTTTTACAGAGCTTTGCTTACTCAAAAGCTTCCATTTTGACCAATTTCAGGCACCAAAATGACTTTAAACACACTTATTTTAGTTGAACAAGTCATAATTCACATCCAACAGTCATTTAGAGTCAAAAGATTAAAAGTTAAAATTTCATCCATGTTGACCATTTTGGGAAAGTTCGACAGGTCCGGAGTCATCGTTTTTCAGCAGAAAATTGATTTTTTGGAGTGTACCAAAAATGATTCAAAATGTCAATTGGATCGTGCCTCATGATGAATAACCACTTTTGAAACCCTCAAAGTGACCAAAATTGCCATTTATACAGAGTTTTGCTTACTCAAAAGCTTCCATTTTGACCAATTTCAGGCACCGAAATGACTTTAAACACACTTATTTTAGTTGAACAAGTCATAATTCACATCCAACAGTCATTTAGAGTCAAAAGATTAAAAGTAAAAATTTCATCCATGTTGACCATTTTGGGAAAGTTCGACAGGTCCGGCCGGAGTCATCGTTTTTCATCAGAAAATTGATTTTTTGGTCTGTACCAAAAATGATTCAAAATGTCAATTGGAGCGTGCGTCATGTTGAATAACCACTTTTGAATCCCTCAAGTGACCAAAATTGCCATTTTTACAGAGTTTTGCTTACTCAAAAGCTTCCATTTTGACCAATTTCAGGCACCGAAATGACTTTAAACACACTTATTGTTCTTGAAAAAGTCATAATTTACATCCAACAGTCATTTAGAGTCAAAAGATTAAAAAATTAAATTTCATCCTTGGTAATCATTTTGGGAAAGTTCATCGTTTTTCATCAGAAAATTGATTTTTTGGAGTGTACCAAAAATGATTCAAAATGTCAATTGGATCGTGCCTCATGTTGAATAACCACTTTTGAAACCCTCAAAGTGACCAAAATTGCCATTTATACAGAGTTTTGTTTACTCAAAAGCTTCCATTTTGACCAATTTCAGGCACCGAAATGACTTTAAACACACTTATGTTAGTTGAAAAAGTCAGATTTCACATCCAACAGTCATTTAGAGGCAAAAGATTAAATGTTAAAATTTCATCCATATGGACCATTTTGGGAAAGTTCGACAGGTCCGGAGTCATTGTTTTTCATCAGAAAATTTTTTTTTTGGAGTCTCCCAAAAATGATTCAAAATGTCAATTGGATCGTGCCTCATGTTGAATAACCACTTTTGAAACCCTCACAGTGACCAAAATTACCATTTTTAAAGAGCTTTGCTTACTGAAAAGCTTCCATTTTGACCAATTTCAGGCACCGAAATGACTTTAAACACACTTATTTTTGTTGAAAAAGTCATAATTTACATCCAACAGTCATTTAGAGTCAAAATATTAAAAGTTTAAATTTCATCCATGGTGACCATTTTGGGAAAGTTCGACAGGTCCGGCCGGAGTCATCGTTTTTCATCAGAAAATTGATTTTTTGGAGTGTACCAAAAATGATTCAAAATGTCAATTGGATCGTGCCTCATGTTGAATAACCACTTTTGAAACCCTCACAGTGACCAAAATACCATTTTTACAGAGCTTTGCTTACTCAAAATCTTCCATTTTGACCAGTTTCAGGCACCGAAATGACTTTAAACACACTTATTTTAGTTGAACAAGTCATAATTCACATCCAACAGTCATTTAGAGTCAAAAGATTAAAAGTTAAAATTTCATCCATGTTGACCATTTTGGGAAAGTTCGACAGGTCCGGCCGGAGTCATCGTTTTTCATCAGAAAATTGATTTTTTGGTCTGTACCAAAAATGATTCAAAATGTCAATTGGAGCGTGCGTCATGTTGAATAACCACTTTTGAATCCCTCAAGTGACCAAAATTGCCATTTTTACAGAGTTTTGCTTACTCAAAAGCTTCCATTTTGACCAATTTCAGGCACCGAAATGACTTTAAACACACTTATTGTTCTTGAAAAAGTCATAATTTACATCCAACAGTCATTTAGAGTCAAAAGATTAAAAAATTAAATTTCATCCTTGGTAATCATTTTGGGAAAGTTCATCGTTTTTCATCAGAAAATTGATTTTTTGGAGTGTACCAAAAATGATTCAAAATGTCAATTGGATCGTGCCTCATGTTGAATAACCACTTTTGAAACCCTCAAAGTGACCAAAATTGCCATTTATACAGAGTTTTGTTTACTCAAAAGCTTCCATTTTGACCAATTTCAGGCACCGAAATGACTTTAAACACACTTATGTTAGTTGAAAAAGTCAGATTTCACATCCAACAGTCATTTAGAGGCAAAAGATTAAATGTTAAAATTTCATCCATATGGACCATTTTGGGAAAGTTCGACAGGTCCGGAGTCATTGTTTTTCATCAGAAAATTTATTTTTTGGAGTCTCCCAAAAATGATTCAAAATGTCAATTGGATCGTGCCTCATGTTGAATAACCACTTTTGAAACCCTCACAGTGACCAAAATTACCATTTTTAAAGAGCTTTGCTTACTGAAAAGCTTCCATTTTGACCAATTTCAGGCACCGAAATGACTTTAAACACACTTATTTTTGTTGAAAAATTCATAATTTACATCCAACAGTCATTTAGAGTCAAAATATTAAAAGTTTAAATTTCATCCATGGTGACCATTTTGGGAAAGTTCGACAGGTCCGGCCGGAGTCATCGTTTTTCATCAGAAAATTGATTTTTTGGAGTGTACCAAAAATGATTCAAAATGTCAATTGGATCGTGCCTCATGTTGAATAACCACTTTTGAAACCCTCACAGTGACCAAAATACCATTTTTACAGAGCTTTGCTTACTCAAAATCTTCCATTTTGACCAGTTTCAGGCACCGAAATGACTTTAAACACACTTATTTTAGTTGAAAAAGTCATATTTCACATCCAACAGTCATTTAGAGTCAAAAGATTAAATGTTAAAATTTCATCCATATGGACCATTTTGGCAACGTTTGACAGGTCCGGAGTGATCGTTTTTCATCAGAAAATTGATTTGTGGAGTGTTCCAAAAATGATTCAAAATGTCAATTGGATCGTGCCTCATGTTGAATAACCACTTTTGAAACACTCATAGTGACCAAAATTGCCATTTTCACAGAGCTTTGCTTACTCAAAAGCTTCCATTTTGACCAATTTCAGGCACCAAAATGACTTTAAACACACTTATTTTAGTTGAACAAGTCATAATTCACATCCAAAAATCATTTAGAGTCAAAAGATTAAAAGTTAAAATTTCATGCATGTTGACCATTTTGGGAACGTTTGACAGGTCCGGAGTCATCGTTTTTTCAGATAATTGATTTTTTGGAGTGTACCAAAAATGATTCAAAATGTCAATTGGATCGTGCCTCATGTTGAATAACCGCTTTTGAAACCCTCACAGTGACCAAAATTGCCATTTATACAGAGCTTTGCTTACTCAAAAGCTTCCATTTTGACCAATTTCAGGCACCAAAATGACTTTAAACACACTTATTTTAGTTGAACAAGTCAGAATTCACATCCAACAGTCATTTAGAGTCAAAATATTAAAAGTTTAAATTTCATCCATGGTGACCATTTTGGGAAAGTTCGACAGGTCCGGCCGGAGTCATCGTTTTTCATCAGAAAATTGATTTTTTGGAGTGTACCAAAAATGATTCAAAATGTCAATTGAATCGTGCCTCATGTTGAATAACCACTTTTGAAACCCTCACAGTGACCAAAATACCATTTTTACAGAGCTTTGCTTACTCAAAATCTTCCATTTTGACCAATTTCAGGCACCGAAATGACTTTAAACACACTTATTTTAGTTGAAAAAGTCATATTTCACATCCAACAGTCATTTAGAGTCAAAAGATTAAATGTTAAAATTTCATCCATATGGACCATTTTGGCAGCGTTTGACAGGTCCGGAGTGATCGTTTTTCATCAGAAAATTGATTTGTGGAGTGTTCCAAAAATGATTCAAAATGTCAATTGGATCGTGCCTCATGTTGAATAACCACTTTTGAAACACTCACAGTGACCAAAATTGCCATTTTTACAGAGCTTTGCTTACTCAAAAGCTTCCATTTTGACCAATTTCAGGCACCAAAATGACTTTAAACACACTTATTTTAGTTGAACAAGTCATAATTCACATCCAACAGTCATTTAGAGTCAAAAGATTAAATGTTAAAATTTCATCCATATTGACCATTTTGTGAAAGTTCGACATGTCCGGAGTCATCGTTTTTCATCAGAAAATTGATTTTTTGGAGTGTACCAAAAATGATTCAAAATGTCAATTGGAGCGTGCGTCATGTTGAATAACCACTTTTGAATCCCTCAAAGTGACCAAAATTGCCATTTTTATAGAGTTTTGCTTACTCAAAAGCTTCCATTTTGACCAATTTCAGGCACCAAAATGACTTTAAACACACTTATTTTAGTTGAAAAAGTCATATTTCATATCCAACAGTCATTTAGAGTCAAAAGATTAAAAGTTAAAATTTCATCCATGTTGACCATTTTGGGAAAGTTCCACAGGTCCGGAGTCATCGTTTTTCAGCAGAAAATTGATTTTTTGGAGTGTACCAAAAATGATTCAAAATGTCAATTGGATCGTGCCTCATGTTGAATAACCACTTTTGAAACCCTCACAGTGACCAAAATTGCCATTTTTACAGAGTTTTGCTTACTCAAAAGCTTCCATTTTGACCAATTTCAGGCACCAAAATGACTTTAAACACACTTATTTTAGTTGAAAAAGTCATATTTCACATCCAACAGTCATTAAGAGTCAAAAGATTAAATGTTAAAATTTCATCCATATGGACCATTTTGGGAAAGTTCGACAGGTCCGGAGTCATCGTTTTTCATCAGAAAATAGATTTTTTGGAGTCTATCAAAGATGATTCAAAATGTCAATTGGATCGTGCCTCATGTTGAATAAACACTATTGAAACCCTCACAGTGACCAAAATTACCATTTTCAAAGAGCTTTGCTTACTGAAAAGCTTCCATTTTGACCAATTTCAGGCACCAAAATGACTTTAAACACACTTATTTTTGTTGAAAAAGTCATAATTTACATCCAACAGTCATTTAGAGTCAAAATATTAAAAGTTTAAATTTCATCCATGGTGACCATTTTGGGAAAGTTCGACAGGTCCGGCCGGAGTCATCGTTTTTCATCAGAAAATTGATTTTTTGGAGTGTACCAAAAATGATTCAAAATGTCAATTGGATCGTGCCTCATGTTGAATAACCACTTTTGAAACCCTCACAGTGACCAAAATACCATTTTAACAGAGCTTTGCTTACTCAAAATCTTCCATTTTGACCAATTTCAGGCACCGAAATGACTTTAAACACACTTATTTTAGTTGAAAAAGTCATATTTCACATCCAACAGTCATTTAGAGTCAAAAGATTAAATGTTAAAATTTCATCCATATGGACCATTTTGGCAACGTTTGACAGGTCCGGAGTGATCGTTTTTCATCAGAAAATTGATTTGTGGAGTGTTCCAAAAATGATTCAAAATGTCAATTGGATCGTGCCTCATGTTGAATAACCACTTTTGAAACACTCACAGTGACCAAAATTGCCATTTTCACAGAGCTTTGCTTACTCAAAAGCTTCCATTTTGACCAATTTCAGGCACCAAAATGACTTTAAACACACTTATTTTAGTTGAACAAGTCATAATTCACATCCAAAAATCATTTAGAGTCAAAAGATTAAAAGTTAAAATTTCATGCATGTTGACCATTTTGGGAACGTTTGACAGGTCCGGAGTCATCGTTTTTTCAGATAATTGATTTTTTGGAGTGTACCAAAAATGATTCAAAATGTCAATTGGATCGTGCCTCATGTTGAATAACCGCTTTTGAAACCCTCACAGTGACCAAAATTGCCATTTATACAGAGCTTTGCTTACTCAAAAGCTTCCATTTTGACCAATTTCAGGCACCAAAATGACTTTAAACACACTTATTTTAGTTGAACAAGTCAGAATTCACATCCAACAGTCATTTAGAGTCAAAATATTAAAAGTTTAAATTTCATCCATGGTGACCATTTTGGGAAAGTTCGACAGGTCCGGCCGGAGTCATCGTTTTTCATCAGAAAATTGAATTTTTTGGAGTGTACCAAAAATGATTCAAAATGTCAATTGAATCGTGCCTCATGTTGAATAACCACTTTTGAAACCCTCACAGTGACCAAAATACCATTTTTACAGAGCTTTGCTTACTCAAAATCTTCCATTTTGACCAATTTCAGGCACCGAAATGACTTTAAACACACTTATTTTAGTTGAAAAAGTCATATTTCACATCCAACAGTCATTTAGAGTCAAAAGATTAGGGGGCCGATTAGGATGGCGGTTTTTCCGCATCCTCCGGGCCGGCGGAAGTGTCCGCCGGCCTGGAGGATGCGGAAAAACCGCGGCGGAGACTCCAAAGACCCACCGCCAAATTAGGATGGCTGGTGGGTCTGGAATTCCATCCGCCGCTTTTCCGCCGCGGTCGGCTTCCGACCGCGGCGGAAAAGCTATAACATGGCAGGCGGTGTCTATGAGACACCGTCCGCCATATTATGATGTTGGTGTAAATATGCTTTTCCACGGCGGCTTTTCCGCCATGGAAAAGCATACGGACATTCACTTTGGGGGCCCGTTGCGGGCCCCCTGGGTGAATGGGGGGTGGGGGGTGCACATGGGGGGTACCTATGGTACCCCCCTGCATTTGCGTACACAAAGCAGCAGGCACCGTGCGGTGCCTGCCGCTTTGTGCATGTAAATGCAACACATGCATTTTTAACATTGCGGCGGGTGCAGCTTGAAGCTGCACCCGCCGCAATGTAAAAAATAGAGGATGTGACCGCCACCCTGGCGGTCACATCCTAATTGCCATGGAGGGACCGCCGCTGCCCATGCGGACGGTCCCTCCTACTCAGGGGTGGCGGACGGACGCAAGTCCGTCCGCCATCCTAATCGGCCCCTAAATGTTAAAATTTCATCCATATGGACCATTTTGGCAGCGTTTGACAGGTCCGGAGTGATCGTTTTTCATCAGAAAATTGATTTGTGGAGTGTTCCAAAAATGATTCAAAATGTCAATTGGATCGTGCCTCATGTTGAATAACCACTTTTGAAACACTCACAGTGACCAAAATTGCCATTTTCACAGAGTTTTGCTTACTCAAAAGCTTCTATTTTGACCAATTTCAGGAACCAAAATGACTTTAAACACACTTATTTTAGTTGAAAAAGTCATAATTCACATCCAACAGTCATTTAGAGTCAAAAGATTAAAAGTTAAAATTTCATCCATGTTGACCATTTTGGGAACGTTTGACAGGTCCGGAGTCATCGTTTTTTCAGATAATTGATTTTTTGGAGTGTAACAAAAATGTTTCAAAATGTCAATTGGAACGTGCCTCATGTTGAATAACCGCTTTTGAAACCCTCACAGTGACCAAAATTGCCATTTTTACAGAGCTTTGCTTACTCAAAAGCTTCCATTTTGACCAATTTCAGGCACCAAAATGACTTTAAACACACTTATTTTAGTTGAACAAGTCATAATTCACATCCAACAGTCATTTAGAGTCAAAAGATTAAAAGTTAAAATTTCATCCATGTTGACCATTTTGGGAAAGTTCGACAGGTCCGGAGTCATCGTTTTTCAGCAGAAAATTGATTTTTTGGAGTGTACCAAAAATGATTCAAAATGTCAATTGGATCGTGCCTCATGATGAATAACCACTTTTGAAACCCTCAAAGTGACCAAAATTGCCATTTATACAGAGTTTTGCTTACTCAAAAGCTTCCATTTTGACCAATTTCAGGCACCGAAATGACTTTAAACACACTTATTTTAGTTGAACAAGTCATAATTCACATCCAACAGTCATTTAGAGTCAAAAGATTAAAAGTAAAAATTTCATCCATGTTGACCATTTTGGGAAAGTTCGACAGGTCCGGCCGGAGTCATCGTTTTTCATCAGAAAATTGATTTTTTGGTCTGTACCAAAAATGATTCAAAATGTCAATTGGAGCGTGCGTCATGTTGAATAACCACTTTTGAATCCCTCAAGTGACCAAAATTGCCATTTTTACAGAGTTTTGCTTACTGAAAAGCTTCCATTTTGACCAATTTCAGGCACCGAAATGACTTTAAACACACTTATTGTTCTTGAAAAAGTCATAATTTACATCCAACAGTCATTTAGAGTCAAAAGATTAAAAAATTAAATTTCATCCTTGGTAATCATTTTGGGAAAGTTCATCGTTTTTCATCAGAAAATTGATTTTTTGGAGTGTACCAAAAATGATTCAAAATGTCAATTGGATCGTGCCTCATGTTGAATACCACTTTTGAAACCATCAAAGTGACCAAAATTGCCATTTATACAGAGTTTTGTTTACTCAAAAGCTTCCATTTTGACCAATTTCAGGCACCGAAATGACTTTAAACACACTTATGTTAGTTGAAAAAGTCAGATTTCACATCCAACAGTCATTTAGAGTCAAAAGATTAAATGTTAAAATTTCATCCATATGGACCATTTTGGGAAAGTTCGACAGGTCCGGAGTCATTGTTTTTCATCAGAAAATTTATTTTTTGGAGTCTCCCAAAAATGATTCAAAATGTCAATTGGATCGTGCCTCATGTTGAATAACCACTTTTGAAACCCTCACAGTGACCAAAATTACCATTTTTAAAGAGCTTTGCTTACTGAAAAGCTTCCATTTTGACCAATTTCAGGCACCGAAATGACTTTAAACACACTTATTTTTGTTGAAAAAGTCATAATTTACATCCAACAGTCATTTAGAGTCAAAATATTAAAAGTTTAAATTTCATCCATGGTGACCATTTTGGGAAAGTTCGACAGGTCCGGCCGGAGTCATCGTTTTTCATCAGAAAATTGATTTTTTGGAGTGTACCAAAAATGATTCAAAATGTCAATTGGATCGTGCCTCATGTTGAATAACCACTTTTGAAACCCTCACAGTGACCAAAATACCATTTTTACAGAGCTTTGCTTACTCAAAATCTTCCATGTTGACCAGTTTCAGGCACCGAAATGACTTTAAACACACTTATTTTAGTTGAAAAAGTCATATTTCACATCCAACAGTCATTTAGAGTCAAAAGATTAAAAGTTAAAATTTCATCCATGTTGACCATTTTGGGAACGTTTGACAGGTCCGGAGTCATCATTTTTTCAGATAATTGATTTTTTGGAGTGTAACAAAAATGTTTCAAAATGTCAATTGGAACGTGCCTCATGTTGAATAACCGCTTTTGAAACCCTCACAGTGACCAAAATTGCCATTTTTACAGAGCTTTGCTTACTCAAAAGCTTCCATTTTGACCAATTTCAGGCACCAAAATGACTTTAAACACACTTATTTTAGTTGAACAAGTCATAATTCACATCCAACAGTCATTTAGAGTCAAAAGATTAAAAGTTAAAATTTCATCCATGTTGACCATTTTGGGAAAGTTCGACAGGTCCGGAGTCATCGTTTTTCAGCAGAAAATTGATTTTTTGGAGTGTACCAAAAATGATTCAAAATGTCAATTGGATCGTGCCTCATGATGAATAACCACTTTTGAAACCCTCAAAGTGACCAAAATTGCCATTTATACAGAGTTTTGCTTACTCAAAAGCTTCCATTTTGACCAATTTCAGGCACCGAAATGACTTTAAACACACTTATTTTAGTTGAACAAGTCATAATTCACATCCAACAGTCATTTAGAGTCAAAAGATTAAAAGTAAAAATTTCATCCATGTTGACCATTTTGGGAAAGTTCGACAGGTCCGGCCGGAGTCATCGTTTTTCATCAGAAAATTGATTTTTTGGTCTGTACCAAAAATGATTCAAAATGTCAATTGGAGCGTGCGTCATGTTGAATAACCACTTTTGAATCCCTCAAGTGACCAAAATTGCCATTTTTACAGAGTTTTGCTTACTCAAAAGCTTCCATTTTGACCAATTTCAGGTACCGAAATGACTTTAAACACACTTATTGTTCTTGAAAAAGTCATAATTTACATCCAACAGTCATTTAGAGTCAAAAGATTAAAAAATTAAATTTCATCCTTGGTAATCATTTTGGGAAAGTTCATCGTTTTTCATCAGAAAATTGATTTTGTGGAGTGTACCAAAAATGATTCAAAATGTCAATTGGATCGTGCCTCATGTTGAATAACCACTTTTGAAACCCTCAAAGTGACCAAAATTGCCATTTATACAGAGTTTTGTTTACTCAAAAGCTTCCATTTTGACCAATTTCAGGCACCGAAATGACTTTAAACACACTTATGTTAGTTGAAAAAGTCAGATTTCACATTCAACAGTCATTTAGAGGCAAAAGATTAAATGTTAAAATTTCATCCATATGGACCATTTTGGGAAAGTTCGACAGGTCCGGAGTCATTGTTTTTCATCAGAAAATTTATTTTTTGGAGTCTCCCAAAAATGATTCAAAATGTCAATTGGATCGTGCCTCATGTTGAATAACCACTTTTGAAACCCTCACAGTGACCAAAATTACCATTTTTAAAGAGCTTTGCTTACTGAAAAGCTTCCATTTTGACCAATTTCAGGCACCGAAATGACTTTAAACACACTTATTTTTGTTGAAAAAGTCATAATTTACATCCAACAGTCATTTAGAGTCAAAATATTAAAAGTTTAAATTTCATCCATGGTGACCATTTTGGGAAAGTTCGACAGGTCCGGCCGGAGTCATCGTTTTTCATCAGAAAATTGATTTTTTGGAGTGTACCAAAAATGATTCAAAATGTCAATTGGATCGTGCCTCATGTTGAATAACCACTTTTGAAACCCTCACAGTGACCAAAATACCATTTTTACAGAGCTTTGCTTACTCAAAATCTTCCATTTTGACCAGTTTCAGGCACCGAAATGACTTTAAACACACTTATTTTAGTTGAACAAGTCATAATTCACATCCAACAGTCATTTAGAGTCAAAAGATTAAAAGTTAAAATTTCATCCATGTTGACCATTTTGGGAAAGTTCGACAGGTCCGGCCGGAGTCATCGTTTTTCATCAGAAAATTGATTTTTTGGTCTGTACCAAAAATGATTCAAAATGTCAATTGGAGCGTGCGTCATGTTGAATAACCACTTTTGAATCCCTCAAGTGACCAAAATTGCCATTTTTACAGAGTTTTGCTTACTCAAAAGCTTCCATTTTGACCAATTTCAGGCACCGAAATGACTTTAAACACACTTATTGTTCTTGAAAAAGTCATAATTTACATCCAACAGTCATTTAGAGTCAAAAGATTAAAACATTAAATTTCATCCTTGGTAATCATTTTGGGAAAGTTCATCGTTTTTCATCAGAAAATTGATTTTTTTGAGTGTACCAAAAATGATTCAAAATGTCAATTGGATCGTGCCTCATGTTGAATAACCACTTTTGAAACCCTCAAAGTGACCAAAATTGCCATTTATACAGAGTTTTGTTTACTCAAAAGCTTCCATTTTGACCAATTTCAGGCACCGAAATGACTTTAAACACACTTATGTTAGTTGAAAAAGTCAGATTTCACATCCAACAGTCATTTAGAGGCAAAAGATTAAATGTTAAAATTTCATCCATATGGACCATTTTGGGAAAGTTCGACAGGTCCGGAGTCATTGTTTTTCATCAGAAAATTTATTTTTTGGAGTCTCCCAAAAATGATTCAAAATGTCAATTGGATCGTGCCTCATGTTGAATAACCACTTTTGAAACCCTCACAGTGACCAAAATTACCATTTTTAAAGAGCTTTGCTTACTGAAAAGCTTCCATTTTGACCAATTTCAGGCACCGAAATGACTTTAAACACACTTATTTTTGTTGAAAAAGTCATAATTTACATCCAACAGTCATTTAGAGTCAAAATATTAAAAGTTTAAATTTCATCCATGGTGACCATTTTGGGAAAGTTCGACAGGTTCGGCCGGAGTCATCGTTTTTCATCAGAAAATTGATTTTTTGGAGTGTACCAAAAATGATTCAAAATGTCAATTGGATCGTGCCTCATGTTGAATAACCACTTTTGAAACCCTCACAGTGACCAAAATACCATTTTTACAGAGCTTTGCTTACTCAAAATCTTCCATTTTGACCAGTTTCAGGCACCGAAATGACTTTAAACACACTTATTTTAGTTGAAAAAGTCATATTTCACATCCAACAGTCATTTAGAGTCAAAAGATTAAATGTTAAAATTTCATCCATATGGACCATTTTGGCAACGTTTGACAGGTCCGGAGTGATCGTTTTTCATCAGAAAATTGATTTGTGGAGTGTTCCAAAAATGATTCAAAATGTCAATTGGATCGTGCCTCATGTTGAATAACCACTTTTGAAACACTCACAGTGACCAAAATTGCCATTTTCACAGAGCTTTGCTTACTCAAAAGCTTCCATTTTGACCAATTTCAGGCACCAAAATGACTTTAAACACACTTATTTTAGTTGAACAAGTCATAATTCACATCCAAAAATCATTTAGAGTCAAAAGATTAAAAGTTAAAATTTCATGCATGTTGACCATTTTGGGAACGTTTGACAGGTCCGGAGTCATCGTTTTTTCAGATAATTGATTTTTTGGAGTGTACCAAAAATGATTCAAAATGTCAATTGGATCGTGCCTCATGTTGAATAACCGCTTTTGAAACCCTCACAGTGACCAAAATTGCCATTTATACAGAGCTTTGCTTACTCAAAAGCTTCCATTTTGACCAATTTCAGGCACCGAAATGACTTTAAACACACTTATGTTAGTTGAAAAAGTCAGATTTCACATTCAACAGTCATTTAGAGGCAAAAGATTAAATGTTAAAATTTCATCCATATGGACCATTTTGGGAAAGTTCGACAGGTCCGGAGTCATTGTTTTTCATCAGAAAATTTCTTTTTTGGAGTCTCCCAAAAATGATTCAAAATGTCAATTGGATCGTGCCTCATGTTGAATAACCACTTTTGAAACCCTCACAGTGACCAAAATTACCATTTTTAAAGAGCTTTGCTTACTGAAAAGCTTCCATTTTGACCAATTTCAGGCACCGAAATGACTTTAAACACACTTATTTTTGTTGAAAAAGTCATAATTTACATCCAACAGTCATTTAGAGTCAAAAGATTAAAAGTTTAAATTTCATCCATGGTGACCATTTTGGGAAAGTTCGACAGGTCCGGAGTCATCGTTTTTCAGCAGAAAATTGATTTTTTGGAGTGTACCAAAAATGATTCAAAATGTCAATTGGATCGTGCCTCATGGTGAATAACCACTTTTGAAACCCTCAAAGTGACCAAAATTGCCATTTATACAGAGTTTTGCTTACTCAAAAGCTTCCATTTTGACCAATTTCAGGCACCGAAATGACTTTAAACACACTTATTTTAGTTGAACAAGTCATAATTCACATCCAACAGTCATTTAGAGTCAAAAGATTGAAAGTTAAAATTTCATCCATGTTGACCATTTTGGGAAAGTTCGACAGGTCCGGCCGGAGTCATCGTTTTTCATCAGAAAATTGATTTTTTGGACTGTACCAAAAATGATTCAAAATGTCAATTGGATCGTGCCTCATGTTGAATAACCACTTTTGAAACCCTCACAGTGACCAAAATTGCCATTTTTACAGAGCTTTGCTTAATAAAAAGCTTCCATTTTGACCAATTTCAGGGACCAAAATGATTTTTCAACACACTTATTGTAGTTGAAAAAGTCATAATTCACATCCAACAGTGATTTAGAGTCAAAAGATTAAAAGTTAAAATTTCATCCATGTTGACCATTTTGGGAAAGTTTGACAGGTCCGGAGTCATTGTTTTTTCAGATAATTGATTTTTTGGAGTGTACCAAAAATGATTCAAAATGTCAATTGGATCGTGCCTCATGTTGAATAACCGCTTTTGAAACCCTCACAGTGACCAAAATTGCCATTTTTACAGAGCTTTGCTTACTCAAAAGCTTCCATTTTGACCAATTTCAGGCACCAAAATGACTTTAAACACACTTATTTTAGTTGAACAAGTCATAATTCACATCCAACAGTCATTTAGAGTCAAAAGATTAAATGTTAAAATTTCATCCATATTGACCATTTTGGGAAAGTTCGACATGTCCGGAGTCATCGTTTTTCATCAGAAAATTGATTTTTTGGAGTGTACCAAAAATGATTCAAAATGTCAATTGGAGCGTGCGTCATGTTGAATAACCACTTTTGAATCCCTCAAAGTGACCAAAATTGCCATTTTTATAGAGTTTTGCTTACTCAAAAGCTTCCATTTTGACCAATTTCAGGCACCAAAATGACTTTAAACACACTTATTTTAGTTGAAAAAGTCATATTTCATATCCAACAGTCATTTAGAGTCAAAAGATTAAAAGTTAAAATTTCATCCATGTTGACCATTTTGGGAAAGTTCCACAGGTCCGGAGTCATCGTTTTTCAGCAGAAAATTGATTTTTTGGAGTGTACCAAAAATGATTCAAAATGTCAATTGGATCGTGCCTCATGTTGAATAACCACTTTTGAAACCCTCACAGTGACCAAAATTGCCATTTTTACAGAGTTTTGCTTACTCAAAAGCTTCCATTTTGACCAATTTCAGGCACCAAAATGACTTTAAACACACTTATTTTTGTTGAAAAAGTCATATTTCACATCCAACAGTCATTAAGAGTCAAAAGATTAAATGTTAAAATTTCATCCATATGGACCATTTTGGGAAAGTTCGACAGGTCCGGAGTCATCGTTTTTCATCAGAAAATAGATTTTTTGGAGTCTATCAAAAATGATTCAAAATGTCAATTGGATCGTGCTTCATGTTGAATAAACACTATTGAAACCCTCACAGTGACCAAAATTACCATTTTCAAAGAGCTTTGCTTACTGAAAAGCTTCCATTTTGACCAATTTCAGGCACCAAAATGACTTTAAACACACTTATTTTTGTTGAAAAAGTCATAATTTACATCCAACAGTCATTTAGAGTCAAAATATTAAAAGTTTAAATTTCATCCATGGTGACCATTTTGGGAAAGTTCGACAGGTCCGGCCGGAGTCATCGTTTTTCATCAGAAAATTGATTTTTTGGAGTGTACCAAAAATGATTCAAAATGTCAATTGGATCGTGCCTCATGTTGAATAACCACTTTTGAAACCCTCACAGTGACCAAAATACCATTTTAACAGAGCTTTGCTTACTCAAAATCTTCCATTTTGACCAATTTCAGGCACCGAAATGACTTTAAACACACTTATTTTAGTTGAAAAAGTCATATTTCACATCCAACAGTCATTTAGAGTCAAAAGATTAAATGTTAAAATTTCATCCATATGGACCATTTTGGCAACGTTTGACAGGTCCGGAGTGATCGTTTTTCATCAGAAAATTGATTTGTGGAGTGTTCCAAAAATGATTCAAAATGTCAATTGGATCGTGCCTCATGTTGAATAACCACTTTTGAAACACTCACAGTGACCAAAATTGCCATTTTCACAGAGCTTTGCTTACTCAAAAGCTTCCATTTTGACCAATTTCAGGCACCAAAATGACTTTAAACACACTTATTTTAGTTGAACAAGTCATAATTCACATCCAAAAATCATTTAGAGTCAAAAGATTAAAAGTTAAAATTTCATGCATGTTGACCATTTTGGGAACGTTTGACAGGTCCGGAGTCATCGTTTTTTCAGATAATTGATTTTTTGGAGTGTACCAAAAATGATTCAAAATGTCAATTGGATCGTGCCTCATGTTGAATAACCGCTTTTGAAACCCTCACAGTGACCAAAATTGCCATTTTTACAGAGCTTTGCTTACTCAAAAGCTTCCATTTTGACCAATTTCAGGCACCGAAATGACTTTAAACACACTTATTTTAGTTGAACAAGTCATAATTCACATTCAACAGTCATTTAGAGTCAAAAGATTAAAAGTTAAAATTTCATCCATGTTGACCATTTTGGGAAAGTTCGACAGGTCCGGCCGGAGTCATCGTTTTTCATCAGAAAATTGATTTTTTGGAGTGTACCAAAAATGATTCAAAATGTCAATTGGAGCGTGCGTCATGTTGAATAACCACTTTTGAATCCCTCAAGTGACCAAAATTGCCATTTTTACAGAGTTTTGCTTACTCAAAAGCTTCAATTTTGACCAATTTCAGGCACCGAAATGACTTTAAACACACTTATTTTAGTTGAAAAAGTCATAATTTACATCCAACAGTCATTTAGAGTCAAAAGATTAAAATATTAAATTTCATCCATGGTAAACATTTTGGGAAAGTTCGACAGGTCCGGATTCATCGTTTTTCATCAGAATTTCTTTTTGTTGGAGTGTACCAAAAATGATTCAAAATGTCAATTGGATCGTGCCTCATGTTGAATAACCACTTTTGAAACCCTCACAGTGACCAAAATTACCATTTTTACAGAGCTTTGCTTACTCAAAAGCTTCCATTTTGACCAATTTCAGGCACCGAAATGACTTTAAACACACTTATTGTTCTTGAAAAAGTCATAATTTACATCCAACAGTCATTTAGAGTCAAAAGATTAAAAAATTAAATTTCATCCATGGTAATCATTTTGGGAAAGTTCATCGTTTTTCATCAGAAAATTGATTTTTTGGAGTGTACCAAAAATGATTCAAAATGTCAATTGGATCGTGCCTCATGTTGAATAACCACTTTTGAAACCCTCACAGTGACCAAAATAACATTTTTACAGAGCTTTGCTTACTCAAAATCTTCCATTTTGACCAATTTCAGGCACCGAAATGACTTTAAACACACTAATTTTAGTTGAAAAAGTCATATTTCACATCCAACAGTCATTTAGAGTCAAAAGATTAAATGTTAAAATTTCATCCATATGGACCATTTTGGCAACGTTTGACAGGTCCGGAGTGATCGTTTTTCATCAGAAAATTGATTTGTGGAGTGTTCCAAAAATGATTCAAAATGTCAATTGGATCGTGCCTCATGTTGAATAACCACTTTTGAAACACTCACAGTGACCAAAATTGCCATTTTCACAGAGCTTTGCTTACTCAAAAGCTTCCATTTTGACCAATTTCAGGCACCAAAATGACTTTAAACACACTTATTTTAGTTGAACAAGTCATAATTCACATCCAAAAGTCATTTAGAGTCAAAAGATTAAAAGTTAAAATTTCATCCATGTTGACCATTTTGGGAACGTTTGACAGGTCCGCAGTCATCGTTTTTTCAGATAATTGATTTTTTGGAGTGTACCAAAAATGATTCAAAATGTCAATTGGATCGTGCCTCATGTTGAATAACCACTTTTGAAACCCTCAAAGTGACCAAAATTGCCATTTATACAGAGTTTTGTTTACTCAAAAGCTTCCATTTTGACCAATTTCAGGCACCGAAATGACTTTAAACACACTTATGTTAGTTGAAAAAGTCAGATTTCACATCCAACAGTCATTTAGAGTCAAAAGATTAAATGTTAAAATTTCATCCATATGGACCATTTTGGGAAAGTTCGACAGGTCCGGAGTCATTGTTTTTCATCAGAAAATTTATTTTTTGGAGTCTCCCAAAAATGATTCAAAATGTCAATTGGATCGTGCCTCATGTTGAATAACCACTTTTGAAACCCTCACAGTGACCAAAATTACCATTTTTAAAGAGCTTTGCTTACTGAAAAGCTTCCATTTTGACCAATTTCAGGCACCGAAATGACTTTAAACACACTTATTTTTGTTGAAAAAGTCATAATTTACATCCAACAGTCATTTAGAGTCAAAAGATTAAAAGTTTAAATTTCATCCATGGTGACCATTTTGGGAAAGTTCGACAGGTCCGGCCGGAGTCATCGTTTTTCATCAGAAAATTGATTTTTTGGAGTGTACCAAAAATGATTCAAAATGTCAATTGGATCGTGCCTCATGTTGAATAACCACTTTTGAAACACTCACAGTGACCAAAATTGCCATTTTCACAGAGCTTTGCTTACTCAAAAGCTTCCATTTTGACCAATTTCAGGCACCAAAATGACTTTAAACACACTTATTTTAGTTGAACAAGTCATAATTCACATCCAAAAGTCATTTAGAGTCAAAAGATTAAAAGTTAAAATTTCATCCATGTTGACCATTTTGGGAACGTTTGACAGGTCCGCAGTCATCGTTTTTTCAGATAATTGATTTTTTGGAGTGTACCAAAAATGATTCAAAATGTCAATTGGATCGTGCCTCATGTTGAATAACCGCTTTTGAAACCCTCACAGTGACCAAAATTGCCATTTATACAGAGCTTTGCTTACTCAAAAGCTTCCATTTTGACCAATTTCAGGCACCAAAATGACTTTAAACACACTTATTTTAGTTGAACAAGTCAGAATTCACATCCAACAGTCATTTAGAGTCAAAAGATTAAAAGTTAAAATTTCATCCATGTTGACCATTTTGGGAAAGTTCGACAGGTCCGGAGTCATCGTTTTTCAGCAGAAAATTGATTTTTTGGAGTGTACCAAAAATGATTCAAAATGTCAATTGGATCGTGCCTCATGGTGAATAACCACTTTTGAAACCCTCAAAGTGACAAAAATTGCCATTTATACAGAGTTTTGCTTACTCAAAAGCTTCCATTTTGACCAATTTCAGGCACCGAAATGACTTTAAACACACTTATTTTAGTTGAACAAGTCATAATTCACATCCAACAGTCATTTAGAGTCAAAAGATTGAAAGTTAAAATTTCATCCATGTTGACCATTTTGGGAAAGTTCGACAGGTCCGGCCGGAGTCATCGTTTTTCATCAGAAAATTGATTTTTTGGACTGTACCAAAAATGATTCAAAATGTCAATTGGATCGTGCCTCATGTTGAATAACCACTTTTGAAACCCTCAAAGTGACCAAAATTGCCATTTATACAAAGTTTTGTTTACTCAAAAGCTTCCATTTTGACCAATTTCAGGCACCGAAATGACTTTAAACACACTTATGTTAGTTGAAAAAGTCAGATTTCACATCCAACAGTCATTTAGAGTTAAAAGATTAAATGTTAAAATTTCATCCATATGGACCATTTTGGGAAAGTTCGACAGGTCCGGAGTCATTGTTTTTCATCAGAAAATTTATTTTTTGGAGTCTCCCAAAAATGATTCAAAATGTCAATTGGATCGTGCCTCATGTTGAATAACCACTTTTGAAACCCTCACAGTGACCAAAATTACCATTTTTAAAGAGCTTTGCTTACTGAAAAGCTTCCATTTTGACCAATTTCAGGCACCGAAATGACTTTAAACACACTTATTTTTGTTGAAAAAGTCATAATTTACATCCAACAGTCATTTAGAGTCAAAAGATTAAAAGTTTAAATTTCATCCATGGTGACCATTTTGGGAAAGTTCGACAGGTCCGGCCGGAGTCATCGTTTTTCATCAAAAATTGATTTTTTGGACTGTACCAAAAATGATTCAAAATGTCAATTGGATCGTGCCTCATGTTGAATAACCACTTTTGAAACCCTCACAGTGACCAAATTTGCCATTTTTACAGAGCTTTGCTTAATCAAAAGCTTCCATTTTGACCAATTTCAGGGACCAAAATGATTTTTCAACACACTTATTTTAGTTAAAAAAGTCATAATTCACATCCAACAGTGATTTAGAGTCAAAAGATTAAAAGTTAAAATTTCATCCATGTTGACCATTTTGGGAAAGTTTGACAGGTCCGGAGTCATTGTTTTTTCAGATAATTGATTTTTTGGAGTGTACCAAAAATGATTCAAAATGTCAATTGGATCGTGCCTCATGTTGAATAACCGCTTTTGAAACCCTCACAGTGACCAAAATTGCCATTTTTACAGAGCTTTGCTTACTCAAAAGCTTCCATTTTGACCAATTTCAGGCACCAAAATGACTTTAAACACACTTATTTTAGTTGAAAAAGTCATATTTCATATCCAACAGTCATTTAGAGTCAAAAGATTAAAAGTTAAAATTTCATCCATGTTGACCATTTTGGGAAAGTTCGACAGGTCCGGAGTCATCGTTTTTCAGCAGAAAATTGATTTTTTGGAGTGTACCAAAAATGATTCAAAATGTCAATTGGATCGTGCCTCATGTTGAATAACCGTTTTTGAAACCCTCACAGTGACCAAAATTACCATTTTTAAAGAGCTTTGCTTACTGAAAAGCTTCCATTTTGACCAATTTCAGGCACCGAAATGACTTTAAACACACTTATTTTTGTTGAAAAAGTCATAATTTACATCCAACAGTCATTTAGAGTCAAAAGATTAAAAGTTTAAATTTCATCCATGGCGACCATTTTGGGAAAGTTCGACAGGTCCGGCCGGAGTCATCGTTTTTCATCAGAAAATTGATTTTTTGGACTGTACCAAAAATGATTCAAAATGTCAATTGGATCGTGCCTCATGTTGAATAACCACTTTTGAAACCCTCACAGTGACCAAAATTGCCATTTTTACAGAGTTTTGCTTACTCAAAAGCTTCCATTTTGACCAATTTCAGGCACCAAAATGACTTTAAACACACTTATTTTAGTTGAAAAAGTCATATTTCACATCCAACAGTCATTAAGAGTCAAAAGATTAAATGTTAAAATTTCATCCATATGGACCATTTTGGGAAGGTTCGACAGGTCCGGAGTCATCGTTTTTCATCAGAAAATTAATTTTTTGGAGTCTACCAAAAATGATTCAAAATTTCAATTGGATCGTGCCTCATGTTGAATAACCACTTTTGAAACGCTCACAGTGACCAAAATTACCATTTTTAAAGAGCTTTGCTTACTGAAAAGCTTCCATTTTGACCAATTTCAGGCACCGAAATTACTTTAAACACACTTATTTTTGTTGAAAAAGTCATAATTTACATCCAACAGTCATTTAGAGTCAAAAGATTAAAAGTTTAAATTTCATCCATGGCGACCATTTTGGGAAAGTTCGACAGGTCCGGCCGGAGTCATCGTTTTTCATCAGAAAATGGATTTTTTGGTGTGTACCAAAAATGATTCAAAATGTCAATTGGATCGTGCCTCATGTTGAATAACCACTTTTGAAACCCTCACAGTGACCAAAATACCATTTTTACAGAGCTTTGCTTACTCAAAATCTTCCATTTTGACCAATTTCAGGCACCGAAATGACTTTAAACACACTTATTTTAGTTGAAAAAGTCATATTTCACATCCAACAGTCATTTAGAGTCAAAAGATTAAATGTTAAAATTTCATCCATATGGACCATTTTGGCAACGTTTGACAGGTCCGGAGTGATCGTTTTTCATCAGAAAATTGATTTGTGGAGTGTTCCAAAAATGATTCAAAATGTCAATTGGATCGTGCCTCATGTTGAATAACCGCTTTTGAAACCCTCACAGTGACCAAAATTGCCATTTTTACAGAGCTTTGCTTACTCAAAAGCTTCCATTTTGACCAATTTCAGGCACCAAAATGACTTTAAACACACTTATTTTAGTTGAACAAGTCATAATTCACATCCAACAGTCATTTAGAGTCAAAAGATTAAAAGTTAAAATTTCATCCATGTCGACCATTTTGGGAAAGTTCGACAGGTCCGGAGTCATCGTTTTTCAGCAGAAAATTGATTTTTTGGAGTGTACCAAAAATGATTCAAAATGTCAATTGGATCGTGCCTAATGGTGAATAACCACTTTTGAAACCCTCAAAGTGACCAAAATTGCCATTTATACAGAGTTTTGCTTACTCAAAAGCTTCCATTTTGACCAATTTCAGGCACAGAAATGATTTTATACACACTTATTTTAGTTGAAAAAGTCATAATTTACATCCAACAGTCATTTAGAGTCAAAAGATTAAAAAATTAAATTTCATCCATGGTAAACATTTTGGGAAAGTTCGACAGGTCCGGATTCATCGTTTTTCATCAGAAAATTTATTTTTTGGAGTGTACCAAAAATGATTCAAACTGTCAATTGGATCGTGCCTCATGTTGAATAACCACTTTTGAAACCCTCATAGTGACCAAAATTGCCATTTTTACAGAGTTTTGCTTACTCAAAAGCTTCCATTTTGACCAATTTCAGGCACCAAAATGACTTTAAACACACTTATTTTAGTTGAAAAAGTCATATTTCACATCCAACAGTCATTTAGAGTCAAAAGATTAAATGTTAAAATTTCATCCATATGGACCATTTTGGGAAAGTTCGACAGGTCCGGAGTCATCGTTTTTCATCAGAAAATTGATTTTTTGGAGTCTACCAAAAATGATTCAAAATGTCAATTGGATCGTGCCTCATGTTGAATAACCACTTTTGAAACCCTCACAGTGACCAAAATACAATTTTTACAGAGCTTTGCTTACTCAAAATCTTCCATTTTGACCAATTTCAGGCACCGAAATGACTTTAAACACACTTATTTTTGTTGAAAAAGTCATAATTTACATCCAACAGTCATTTAGAGTAAAAAGATTAAAAAATTTAATTTCATCCATGGTAATCATTTTGGGAAAGTTCGACAGGTCCGGATTCATCGTTTTTCATCAGAAAATTGATTTTTTGGAGTGTACCAAAAAAGATTCAAAATGTCAATTGGATCGTGCCTCATGTTGAATAACCACTTTTGAAACCCTCAAAGTGACCAAAATTGCCATTTATACAGAGTTTTGCTTACTCAAAAGCTTCCATTTTGACCAATTTTAGGCACCGAAATGACTTTAAACACACTTATTTTAGTTGAAAAAGTCATAATTTACATCCAACAGTCATTTAGAGTCAAAAGATTAAAAGTTTAAATTTCATCCATGGTGACCATTTTGGGAAAGTTCGACAGGTCCGGAGTCATCGTTTTTCATCAGAAAATTGATTTTTTGGAGTGTACCAAAATGATTCAAAATGTCAATGGATCGTGCCTCATGTTGAATAACCACTTTTGAAACCCTCAAAGTGACCAAAATTGCCATTTATACAGAGTTTTGCTTACTCAAAAGCTTCCATTTTGACCAATTTCAGGCACCGAAATGACTTTAAACACACTTATTTTAGTTGAAAAAGTCATATTTCACATCCAACAGTCATTTAGAGTCAAAAGATTAAAAGTTTAAATTTCATCCATGGTGACTATTTTGGGAAAGTTCGACAGGTCCGGCCGGAGTCATCGTTTTTCATCAGAAAATTGATTTTTTGGTGTGTACCAAAAATGATTCAAAATGTCAATTGGATCGTGCCTCATATTGAATAACCACTTTTGAAACCCTCACAGTGACCAAAATACCATTTTTACAGAGCTTTGCTTACTCAAAATCTTCCATTTTGACCAATTTCAGGCACCGAAATTACTTTAAACACACTTATTTTAGTTGAAAAAGTCATATTTCACATCCAACAGTCATTTAGAGTCAAAAGAATAAATGTTAAAATTTCATCGTTATTGACCATTTTGGGAAAGTTCCACTGGTCCCGAGTCATTGTTTTTCATCAGAAAATTGATTTTTTCGAGTGTACCAAAAATGATTCAAAATGTCAATTGGATCGTGCCTCATGTTGAATAACCACTTTTGAAACCCTCACAGTGACCAAAATACAATTTTTACAGAGCTTTGCTTACTCAAAATCTTCCATTTTGACCAATTTCAGGCACCGAAATGACTTTAAACACACTTATTTTTGTTGAAAAAGTCCTAATTTACATCCAACAGTCATTTAGAGGCAAAAGATAAAAAAATAAAATTTCATCCATGGTAATCATTTTGGGAAAGTTCGACAGGTCCGGAGTCATCGTTTTTCATCAGAAAATTGATTTTTTGGAGTGTACCAAAAAAGATTCAAAATGTCAATTGGATCGTGCCTCATGTTGAATAACCACTTTTGAAACCCTCAAAGTGACCAAAATTGCCATTTATACAGAGTTTTGCTTACTCAAAAGCTTCCATTTTGACCAATTTTATGCACCGAAATGACTTTAAACACACTTATTTTAATGAAAAAGTCATAATTTACATCCAACAGTCATTTAGAGTCAAAAGATTAAAAGTTTAAATTTCATCCATGGTGACCATTTTGGGAAAGTTCGACAGGTCCGGAGTCATCGTTTTTCATCAGAAAATTGATTTTTTGGAGTGTACCAAAATGATTCAAAATGTCAATGGATCGTGCCTCATGTTGAATAACCACTTTTGAAACCCTCAAAGTGACCAAAATTGCCATTTATACAGAGTTTTGCTTACTCAAAAGCTTCCATTTTGACCAATTTCAGGCACCGAAATGACTTTAAACACACTTATTTTAGTTGAAAAAGTCATCTTTCACATCCAACAGTCATTTAGAGTCAAAAGATTAAATGTTAAAATTTCATCCATATTGACCATTTTGGCAACGTTCGACAGGTCCGGAGTGATCGATTTTCATCAGAAAATTGATTTGTGGAGTGTTCCAAAAATGATTCAAAATGTCAATTGGATTGTGCCTCATGTTGAATAACCACTTTTGAAACACTCACAGTGACCAAAATTGCCATTTTCACAGAGTTTTGCTTACTCAAAAGCTTCCATTTTGACCAATTTCAGGCACCAAAATGACTTTAAACACACTTATTTTAGTTGAAAAAGTCATAATTCACATCCAACAGTCATTTAGAGTCAAAAGATTAAAAGTTAAAATTTCATCCATGTTGACCATTTTGGGAAAGTTCGACAGGTCCGGAGTCATCGTTTTTCATCAGAAAATTGATTTTTTGGAGTGTACCAAAAATGATTCAAAATGTCAATTGGATCATGCCTCATGGTGAATAACCACTTTTGAAGCCCCCAAAGTGACCAAAATTGCCATTTATACAGAGTTTTGCTTACTCAAAAGCTTCCATTTTGACCAATTTCAGGCACCGAAATGACTTTAAACACACTTATTTTAGTTGAAAAAGTCATATTTCACATCCAACAGTCATTTAGAGTCAAAAGATTAAATGTTAAAATTTCATCCATATTGACCATTTTGGCAACGTTCGACAGGTCCGGAGTGATCGTTTTTCATCAGAAAATTGATTTGTGGAGTGTACCAAAAATGATTCAAATTGTCAATTGGATCGTGCCTCATGTTGAATAACCACTTTTGAAACACTCACAGTGACCAAAATTGCCATTTTCACAGAGTTTTGCTTACTCAAAAGCTTCCATTTTGACCAATTTCAGGCACCAAAATGACTTTAAACACACTTATTTTAGTTGAAAAAGTCATAATTCACATCCAATAGTCATTTAGAGTCAAAAGATTAAAAGTTAAAATTTCATCCATGTTGACCATTTTGGGAAAGTTCGACAGGTCCGGAGTCATCGTTTTTCCTCTGAAAATTGTTTTTTTGGAGTGTACCAAAAATGAATCAAAATGTCAATTGGATCGTGCCTCATGTTGAATAACCACTTTTGAAACCCTCACAGTGACCAAAATTACCATTTTTACAGAGCTTTGCTTACTCAAAAGCTTCCATTTTGATTAATTTCAGGCACCGAAATGACTTTAAAACCTTTTCCATGCTAATGACAATGTGAACTCGTCATGAGGCACACTGGAGCTGTGCTCATGACAAGGTCAACTCGTCATGTATAATGGGGATTTGGATCCTCCAGCACAGGACGGGAAAAGCCTTAGCAGCCAAGGTGTTAAACACACTTATTTTAGTTGAAAAAGTCATATTTTACATCCAACAGTCATTTAGAGTCAAAAGATTAAATGTTAAAATTTCATCGATATTGACCATTTTGGGAAAGTTGGACTGGTCCTGAGTCATTGTTTTTCATCAGAAAATTGATTTTTTGGAGTGTACCAAAAATGATTCAAAATGTCAATGGATCGTGCCTCATGTTGAATAACCACTTTTGAAACCCTCAAAGTGACCAAAATTGCCATTTATACAGAGTTTTGCTTACTCAAAAGCTTCCATTTTGACCAATTTCAGGCACCGAAATGACTTTAAACACACTTATTTTAGTTGAAAAAGTCATATTTCACATCCAACAGTCATGTAGAGTCAAAAGATTAAAAGTTAAAATTTCATCCATGTTGACCATTTTGGGAAAGTTCGACAGGTCCGGATTTATCGTTTTTCAGCAGAAATTGATTTTTTGGAGTGTACCAAAAATGATTCAAAATGTCAATTTGATCGTGCCTCATGGTGAATAACCACTTTTGAAACACTCAAAGTGACCAAAATTGCCATTTATACGGAGTTTTGCTTACTCAAAAGCTTCCATTTTGACCAATTTCAGGCACCGAAATGACTTTAAACACACTTATTTTAGTTGAACAAGTCATATTTCACATCCAACAGTCATGTAGAGTCAAAAGATTAAAAGTAAAAATTTCATCCATGTTGACCATTTTGGGAAAGTTCGACAGGTCCGGATTTATCGTTTTTCAGCAGAAAATTGATTTTTTGGAGTGTACCAAAAATGATTCAAAATGTCAATGGATCGTGCCTCATGTTGAATAACCACTTTTGAAACCCTCAAAGTGACCAAAATTGCCATTTATACAGAGTTTTGCTTACTCAAAAGCTTCCATTTTGACCAATTTCAGGCACCGAAATGACTTTAAACACACTTATTTTAGTTGAAAAAGTCATATTTCACATCCAACAGTCATGTAGAGTCAAAAGATTAAAAGTTAAAATTTCATCCATGTTGACCATTTTGGGAAAGTTCGACAGGTCCGGATTTATCGTTTTTCAGCAGAAAATTGATTTTTTGGAGTGTACCAAAAATGATTCAAAATGTCAATTGGATAGTGCCTCATGTTGAATAACCACTTTTGAAACCCTCAAAGTGACCAAAATTACCATTTTTACAGAGATTTGCTTACTCAAAAGCTTCCATTTTGACCAAGTTCAGGCACCAAAATGACTTTAAACACACTTATTTTTGTTGAAAAAGTCATAATTTACATCCAACAGTCATTTAGAGTCAAAAGATTAAAAGTTAAAATTTCATCCATGTTGACCATTTTGGGAAAGTTTGACAGGTCCGGAGTCATTGTTTTTTCAGATAATTAAATTTTTTGGAGTGTACCAAAAATGATTCAAAATGTCAATTGGATCGTGCCTCATGTTGAATAACCGCTTTTGAAGCCCTCACAGTGACCAAAATTGCAATTTTTACAGAGCTTTGCTTACTCAAAAGCTTCCATTTTGACCAATTTCAGGCACCAAAATGACTTTAAACACACTTATTTTAGTTGAACAAGTCATAATTCACATCCAACAGTCATTTAGAGTCAAAAGATTAAAAGTTAAAATTTCATCCATGTTGACCATTTTGGGAAAGTTCGACAGGTCCGGATTCATCGTTTTTCATCAGAAAATTGATTTTTTGGAGTGTACCAAAAATGATTCAAAATGTCAATTGGATCGTGCCTCATGTTGAATAACCACTTTTGAAGCCCTCAAAGTGACTAAAATTGCCATTTATACAGAGTTTTGCTTACTCAAAAGCTTCCATTTTGACCAATTTCAGGCACCGAAATGACTTTAACCCCTTCGACGCTCATGACGAGCTGGGCTCGTCATGAGGTAGCCTCCTCGCACGCTCATGACGAGCCCAGCTCGTCATGAATAATGGGTTTTTTAAAAAACAAGCACATGGGCAGAATTTCGCTAGCGCTCATGTGGTTAAACACACACTTTTTTTAGTTGAAAAAGTCATATTTCACATCCAACAGTCATTTAGAGTCAAAAGATTAAATGTTAAAATTTCATCCATATTGACCATTTTGGGAAAGTTCGACATGTCCGGAGTCATCGTTTTTCATCAGAAAATTGATTTTTTGGAGTAAACCAAAAATGATTCAAAATGTCAATTGGAGCGTGCGTCTTGAATAACCACTTTTGAATCCCTCAAAGTGACCAAAATTGTCATTTTTACAGAGTTTTGCTTACTCAAAAGCTTCCATTTAGACCAATTTCAGGCACCGAAATGACTTTCAACACACTTATTTTAGTTGAAAAAGTCATAATTTACATCCAACAGTCATTTAGAGTCAAAAGATTAAAAAATGAAATTTCATCCATGGTAAACATTTTGGGAAAGTTCGACAGGTCCGGAGTCATCGTTTTTCATCAGAAAATTGATTTTTTGGAGTGTACCAAAAATGATTCAAAATGTCAATTGGATCGTGCCTCATGGTGAATAACCACTTTTGAAACCCTCAAAGTGACCAAAATTGCCATTTTTACAGAGCTTTGCTTACTCAAAAGCTTCCATTTTGACCAATTTCAGGCACCAAAATGACTTTAAACACACTTATTTTAGTTGAACAAGTCATAATTCAGATCCAACAGTCATTTAGAGTCAAAAGATTAAAAGTTAAAATTTCATCCATGTTGACCATTGTGGGAAAGTTCGACAGGTCCAGAGTCATCGTTTTTCATCAGAAAATTGATTTTTTGGAGTGTACCAAAAATGATTCAAAATGTCAATTGGATCGTGCCTCATGGTGAATAACCACTTTTGAAACCCTCAAAGTGACCAAAATTGCCATTTAAACAGAGTTTTGCTTACTCAAAAGCTTCAATTTTGACCAATTTCAGGCACCGAAATGACTTTAAACACACTTATTTTAGTTGAACAAGTCATAATTCACACCCAACAGTCATTTAGAGTCAAAAGATTAAAAGTTAAAATTTCATCCATGTTGACCATTTTGGGAAAGTTCGACAGGTCCGGCCGGAGTCATCGTTTTTCATCAGAAAATTGATTTTTTGGAGTGTACCAAAAATGATTCAAAATGTCAATTGGATCGTGCCTCATGTTGAATAACCACTTTTGAAACCCTCACAGTGACCAACATACAATTTTTACAGAGCTTTGCTTACTCAAAATCTTCCATTTTGACCAACTTCAGGCACCAAAATGACTTTAAACACACTTATTTTTGTTGAAAAAGTCAAAATTTACATTCAACAGTCATTTAGAGTCAAAAGATTAAAAAATGTAATTTCATCCATGGTGACCATTTTGGGAAAGTTCGACAGGTCCCGAGTCATCGTTTTTCATCAGAAAATTGATTTTTTGGAGTGTACCAAAAATGATTCAAAATGTCAATTGGATCGTGCCTCATGTTGATTAACCGCTTTTGAAACCCTCACAGTGACCAAAATTGCCATTTATACAGAGCTTTGCTTACTCAAAAGCTTCCATTTTGACCAATTTCAGGCACCAAAATGACTTTAAACACACTTATTTTAGTTGAACAAGTCAGAATTCACATCCAACAGTCATTTAGAGTCAAAAGATTAAATGTTAAAATTTCATCCATATGGACCATTTTGGCAACGTTTGACAGGTCCGGAGTGATCGTTTTTCATCAGAAAATTGATTTTTTGGAGTGTACCAAAAATGATTCAAAATGTCAATTGGATCGTGCCTCATGTTGAATAACCACTTTTGAAACCCTCACAGTGACCAAAATACCATTTTTACAGAGCTTTGCTTACTCAAAAGCTTCTATTTTGACCAATTTCAGGAACCAAAATGACTTTAAACACACTTATTTTAGTTGAAAAAGTCATAATTCACATCCAACAGTCATTTAGAGTCAAAAGATTAAAAGTAAAAATTTCATCCATGTTGACCATTTTGGGAACGTTTGACAGGTCCGGAGTCATCGTTTTTCAGCAGAAAATTGATTTTTTGGAGTGTACCAAAAATGATTCAAAATGTCAATTGGATCGTGCCTCATGTTGAATAACCGCTTTTGAAACCCTCACAGTGACCAAAATTGCCATTTTTACAGAGCTTTGCTTACTCAAAAGCTTCCATTTTGACCAATTTCAGGCACCAAAATGACTTTAAACACACTTATTTTAGTTGAACAAGTCATAATTCACATCCAACAGTCATTTAGAGTCAAAAGATTAAAAGTTAAAATTTCATCCATGTTGACCATTTTGGGAAAGTTCGACAGGTCCAGCCGGAGTCATCGTTTTTCATCAGAAAATTTATTTTTTGGTCTGTACCAAAAATGATTCAAAATGTCAATTGGAGCGTGCGTCATGTTGAATAACCACTTTTGAATCCCTCAAGTGACCAACATTGCCATTTTTACAGAGTTTTGCTTACTCAAAAGCTTCCATTTTGACCAATTTCAGGCACCGAAATGACTTTAAACACACTTATTGTTCTTGAAAAAGTCATAATTTACATCCAACAGTCATTTAGAGTCAAAAGATTAAAAAATTAAATTTCATCCATGGTAATCATTTTGGGAAAGTTCATCGTTTTTCATCAGAAAATTGATTTTTTGGAGTGTACCAAAAATGATTCAAAATGTCAATTGGATCGTGCCTCATGTTGAATAACCACTTTTGAAACCCTCACAGTGACCAAAATTACCATTTTTAAAGAGCTTTGCTTACTGAAAAGCTTCCATTTTGACCAATTTCAGGCACCGAAATGACTTTAAACACACTTATTTTTGTTGAAATAGTCATAATTTACATCCAACAGTCATTTAGAGTCAAAAGATTAAAAGTTTAAATTTCATCCATGGTTACCATTTTGGGAAAGTTCGACAGGTCCGGCCGGAGTCATCGTTTTTCATGAGAAAATTGATTTTTTGGAGTGTACCAAAAATGATTCAAAATGTCAATTGGATTGTGCCTCATGTTGAATAACCACTTTTGAAACCCTCACAGTGACCAAAATAACATTTTTACAGAGCTTTGCTTACTCAAAATCTTCCATTTTGACCAATTTCAGGCACCGAAATGACTTTAAACACACTTATTTTAGTTGATAAAGTCATATTTCACATCCAACAGTCATTTAGAGTCAAAAGATTAAATGTTAAAATTTCATCCATATGGACCATTTTGGCAGCGTTTGACAGGTCCGGAGTGATCGTTTTTCATCAGAAAATTGATTTGTGGAGTGTTCCAAAAATGATTCAAAATGTCAATTGGATCGTGCCTCATGTTGAATAACCACTTTTGAAACACTCACAGTGACCAAAATTGCCATTTTCACAGAGTTTTGCTTACTCAAAAGCTTCTATTTTGACCAATTTCAGGAACCAAAATGACTTTAAACACACTTATTTTAGTTGAAAAAGTCATAATTCACATCCAACAGTCATTTAGAGTCAAAAGATTAAAAGTTAAAATTTCATCCATGTTGACCATTTTGGGAACGTTTGACAGGTCCGGAGTCATCGTTTTTTCAGATAATTGATTTTTTGGAGTGTAACAAAAATGTTTCAAAATGTCAATTGGAACGTGCCTCATGTTGAATAACCGCTTTTGAAACCCTCACAGTGACCAAAATTGCCATTTTTACAGAGCTTTGCTTACTCAAAAGCTTCCATTTTGACCAATTTCAGGCACCAAAATGACTTTAAACACACTTATTTTAGTTGAACAAGTCATAATTCACATCGAACAGTCATTTAGAGTCAAAAGATTAAAAGTTAAAATTTCATCCATGTTGACCATTTTGGGAAAGTTCGACAGGTCCGGAGTCATCGTTTTTCAGCAGAAAATTGATTTTTTGGAGTGTACCAAAAATGATTCAAAATGTCAATTGGATCGTGCCTCATGATGAATAACCACTTTTGAAACCCTCAAAGTGACCAAAATTGCCATTTATACAGAGTTTTGCTTACTCAAAAGCTTCCATTTTGACAAATTTCAGGCACCGAAATGACTTTAAACACACTTATTTTAGTTGAACAAGTCATAATTCACATCCAACAGTCATTTAGAGTCAAAAGATTAAAAGTAAAAATTTCATCCATGTTGACCATTTTGGGAAAGTTCGACAGGTCCGGCCGGAGTCATCGTTTTTCATCAGAAAATTGATTTTTTGGTCTGTACCAAAAATGATTCAAAATGTCAATTGGAGCGTGCGTCATGTTGAATAACCACTTTTGAATCCCTCAAGTGACCAAAATTGCCATTTTTACAGAGTTTTGCTTACTCAAAAGCTTCCATTTTGACCAATTTCAGGCACCGAAATGACTTTAAACACACTTATTGTTCTTGAAAAAGTCATAATTTACATCCAACAGTCATTTAGAGTCAAAAGATTAAAAAATTAAATTTCATCCTTGGTAATCATTTTGGGAAAGTTCATCGTTTTTCATCAGAAAATTGATTTTTTGGAGTGTACCAAAAATGATTCAAAATGTCAATTGGATCGTGCCTCATGTTGAATACCACTTTTGAAACCCTCAAAGTGACCAAAATTGCCATTTATACAGAGTTTTATTTACTCAAAAGCTTCCATTTTGACCAATTTCAGGCACCGAAATGACTTTAAACACACTTATGTTAGTTGAAAAAGTCAGATTTCACATCCAACAGTCATTTAGAGTCAAAAGATTAAATGTTAAAATTTCATCCATATGGACCATTTTGGGAAAGTTCGACAGGTCCGGAGTCATTGTTTTTCATCAGAAAATTTATTTTTTGGAGTCTCCCAAAAATGATTCAAAATGTCAATTGGATCGTGCCTCATGTTGAATAACCACTTTTGAAACCCTCACAGTGACCAAAATTACCATTTTTAAAGAGCTTTGCTTACTGAAAAGCTTCCATTTTGACCAATTTCAGGCACCGAAATGACTTTAAACACACTTATTTTTGTTGAAAAAGTCATAATTTACATCCAACAGTCATTTAGAGTCAAAATATTAAAAGTTTAAATTTCATCCATGGTGACCATTTTGGGAAAGTTCGACAGGTCCGGCCGGAGTCATCGTTTTTCATCAGAAAATTGATTTTTTGGAGTGTACCAAAAATGATTCAAAATGTCAATTGGATCGTGCCTCATGTTGAATAACCACTTTTGAAACCCTCACAGTGACCAAAATACCATTTTTACAGAGCTTTGCTTACTCAAAATCTTCCATTTTGACCAGTTTCAGGCACCGAAATGACTTTAAACACACTTATTTTAGTTGAAAAAGTCATATTTCACATCCAACAGTCATTTAGAGTCAAAAGATTAAAAGTTAAAATTTCATCCATGTTGACCATTTTGGGAACGTTTGACAGGTCCGGAGTCATCGTTTTTTCAGATAATTGATTTTTTGGAGTGTAACAAAAATGTTTCAAAATGTCAATTGGAACGTGCCTCATGTTGAATAACCGCTTTTGAAACCCTCACAGTGACCAAAATTGCCATTTTTACAGAGCTTTGCTTACTCAAAAGCTTCCATTTTGACCAATTTCAGGCACCAAAATGACTTTAAACACACTTATTTTAGTTGAACAAGTCATAATTCACATCCAACAGTCATTTAGAGTCAAAAGATTAAAAGTTAAAATTTCATCCATGTTGACCATTTTGGGAAAGTTCGACAGGTCCGGAGTCATCGTTTTTCAGCAGAAAATTGATTTTTTGGAGTGTACCAAAAATGATTCAAAATGTCAATTGGATCGTGCCTCATGATGAATAACCACTTTTGAAACCCTCAAAGTGACCAAAATTGCCATTTATACAGAGTTTTGCTTACTCAAAAGCTTCCATTTTGACCAATTTCAGGCACCGAAATGACTTTAAACACACTTATTTTAGTTGAACAAGTCATAATTCACATCCAACAGTCATTTAGAGTCAAAAGATTAAAAGTAAAAATTTCATCCATGTTGACCATTTTGGGAAAGTTCGACAGGTCCTGCCGGAGTCATCGTTTTTCATCAGAAAATTGATTTTTTGGTCTGTACCAAAAATGATTCAAAATGTCAATTGGAGCGTGCGTCATGTTGAATAACCACTTTTGAATCCCTCAAGTGACCAAAATTGCCATTTTTACAGAGTTTTGCTTACTCAAAAGCTTCCATTTTGACCAATTTCAGGCACCGAAATGACTTTAAACACACTTATTGTTCTTGAAAAAGTCATAATTTACATCCAACAGTCATTTAGAGTCAAAAGATTAAAAAATTAAATTTCATCCTTGGTAATCATTTTGGGTAAGTTCATCGTTTTTCATCAGAAAATTGATTTTGTGGAGTGTACCAAAAATGATTCAAAATGTCAATTGGATCGTGCCTCATGTTGAATAACCACTTTTGAAACCCTCAAAGTGACCAAAATTGCCATTTATACAGAGTTTTGTTTACTCAAAAGCTTCCATTTTGACCAATTTCAGGCACCGAAATGACTTTAAACACACTTATGTTAGTTGAAAAAGTCAGATTTCACATCCAACAGTCATTTAGAGGCAAAAGATTAAATGTTATTATTTCATCCATATGGACCATTTTGGGAAAGTTCGACAGGTCCGGAGTCATTGTTTTTCATCAGAAAATTTATTTTTTGGAGTCTCCCAAAAATGATTCAAAATGTCAATTGGATCGTGCCT
The DNA here is from genome assembly GCF_964261635.1 of Lissotriton helveticus. NCBI lineage: Eukaryota > Metazoa > Chordata > Amphibia > Caudata > Salamandridae > Lissotriton > Lissotriton helveticus. The sequence continues at coordinate 343,174,975 of NC_136072.1, forward strand.
CATGTTGAATAACCACTTTTGAAACCCTCACAGTGACCAAAATTACCATTTTTAAAGAGCTTTGCTTACTGAAAAGCTTCCATTTTGACCAATTTCAGGCACCGAAATGACTTTAAACACACTTATTTTTGTTGAAAAAGTCATAATTTACATCCAACAGTCATTTAGAGTCAAAATATTAAAAGTTTAAATTTCATCCATGGTGACCATTTTGGGAAAGTTCGACAGGTCCGGCCGGAGTCATCGTTTTTCATCAGAAAATTGATTTTTTGGAGTGTACCAAAAATGATTCAAAATGTCAATTGGATCGTGCCTCATGTTGAATAACCACTTTTGAAACCCTCACAGTGACCAAAATACCATTTTTACAGAGCTTTGCTTACTCAAAATCTTCCATTTTGACCAGTTTCAGGCACCGAAATGACTTTAAACACACTTATTTTAGTTGAACAAGTCATAATTCACATCCAACAGTCATTTAGAGTCAAAAGATTAAAAGTTAAAATTTCATCCATGTTGACCATTTTGGGAAAGTTCGACAGGTCCGGCCGGAGTCATCGTTTTTCATCAGAAAATTGATTTTTTGGTCTGTACCAAAAATGATTCAAAATGTCAATTGGAGCGTGCGTCATGTTGAATAACCACTTTTGAATCCCTCAAGTGACCAAAATTGCCATTTTTACAGAGTTTTGCTTACTCAAAAGCTTCCATTTTGACCAATTTCAGGCACCGAAATGACTTTAAACACACTTATTGTTCTTGAAAAAGTCATAATTTACATCCAACAGTAATTTAGAGTCAAAAGATTAAAAAATTAAATTTCATCCTTGGTAATCATTTTGGGAAAGTTCATCGTTTTTCATGAGAAAATTGATTTTTTGGAGTGTACCAAAAATGATTCAAAATGTCAATTGGATCGTGCCTCATGTTGAATAACCACTTTTGAAACCCTCAAAGTGACCAAAATTGCCATTTATACAGAGTTTTGTTTACTCAAAAGCTTCCATTTTGACCAATTTCAGGCACCGAAATGACTTTAAACACACTTATGTTAGTTGAAAAAGTCAGATTTCACATCCAACAGTCATTTAGAGGCAAAAGATTAAATGTTAAAATTTCATCCATATGGACCATTTTGGGAAAGTTCGACAGGTCCGGAGTCATTGTTTTTCATCAGAAAATTTATTTTTTGGAGTCTCCCAAAAATGATTCAAAATGTCAATTGGATCGTGCCTCATGTTGAATAACCACTTTTGAAACCCTCACAGTGACCAAAATTACCATTTTTAAAGAGCTTTGCTTACTGAAAAGCTTCCATTTTGACCAATTTCAGGCACCGAAATGACTTTAAACACACTTATTTTTGTTGAAAAAGTCATAATTTACATCCAACAGTCATTTAGAGTCAAAATATTAAAAGTTTAAATTTCATCCATGGTGACCATTTTGGGAAAGTTCGACAGGTCCGGCCGGAGTCATCGTTTTTCATCAGAAAATTGATTTTTTGGAGTGTACCAAAAATGATTCAAAATGTCATTTGGATCGTGCCTCATGTTGAATAACCACTTTTGAAACCCTCACAGTGACCAAAATACCATTTTTACAGAGCTTTGCTTACTCAAAATCTTCCATTTTGACCAGTTTCAGGCACCGAAATGACTTTAAACACACTTATTTTAGTTGAAAAAGTCATATTTCACATCCAACAGTCATTTAGAGTCAAAAGATTAAATGTTAAAATTTCATCCATATGGACCATTTTGGCAACGTTTGACAGGTCCGGAGTGATCGTTTTTCATCAGAAAATTGATTTGTGGAGTGTTCCAAAAATGATTCAAAATGTCAATTGGATCGTGCCTCATGTTGAATAACCACTTTTGAAACACTCACAGTGACCAAAATTGCCATTTTCACAGAGCTTTGCTTACTCAAAAGCTTCCATTTTGACCAATTTCAGGCACCAAAATGACTTTAAACACACTTATTTTAGTTGAACAAGTCATAATTCACATCCAAAAATCATTTAGAGTCAAAAGATTAAAAGTTAAAATTTCATGCATGTTGACCATTTTGGGAACGTTTGACAGGTCCGGAGTCATCGTTTTTTCAGATAATTGATTTTTTGGAGTGTAACAAAAATGTTTCAAAATGTCAATTGGAACGTGCCTCATGTTGAATAACCGCTTTTGAAACCCTCACAGTGACCAAAATTGCCATTTTTACAGAGCTTTGCTTACTCAAAAGCTTCCATTTTGACCAATTTCAGGCACCAAAATGACTTTAAACACACTTATTTTAGTTGAACAAGTCATAATTCACATCCAACAGTCATTTAGAGTCAAAAGATTAAAAGTTAAAATTTCATCCATGTTGACCATTTTGGGAAAGTTCGACAGGTCCAGAGTCATCGTTTTTCAGCAGAAAATTGATTTTTTGGAGTGTACCAAAAATGATTCAAAATGTCAATTGGATCGTGCCTCATGATGAATAACCACTTTTGAAACCCTCAAAGTGACCAAAATTGCCATTTATACAGAGTTTTGCTTACTCAAAAGCTTCCATTTTGACCAATTTCAGGCACCGAAATGACTTTAAACACACTTATTTTAGTTGAACAAGTCATAATTCACATCCAACAGTCATTTAGAGTCAAAAGATTAAAAGTTAAAATTTCATCCATGTTGACCATTTTGGGAAAGTTCGACAGGTCCGGCCGGAGTCATCGTTTTTCATCAGAAAATTGATTTTTTGGTCTGTACCAAAAATGATTCAAAATGTCAATTGGAGCGTGCGTCATGTTGAATAACCACTTTTGAATCCCTCAAGTGACCAAAATTGCCATTTTTACAGAGTTTTGCTTACTCAAAAGCTTCCATTTTGACCAATTTCAGGCACCGAAATGACTTTAAACACACTTATTGTTCTTGAAAAAGTCATAATTTACATCCAACAGTCATTTAGAGTCAAAAGATTAAAAAATTAAATTTCATCCATGGTAATCATTTTGGGAAAGTTCATCGTTTTTCATCAGAAAATTAATTTTTTGGAGTCTCCCAAAAATGATTCAAAATGTCAATTGGATCGTGCCTCATGTTGAATAACCACTTTTGAAACACTCACAGTGACCAAAATTGCCATTTTCACAGAGCTTTGCTTACTCAAAAGCTTCCATTTTGACCAATTTCAGGCACCAAAATGACTTTAAACACACTTATTTTAGTTGAACAAGTCATAATTCACATCCAAAAGTCATTTAGAGTCAAAAGATTAAAAGTTAAAATTTCATCCATGTTGACCATTTTGGGAAAGTTCGACAGGTCCGGCCGGAGTCATCGTTTTTCATCAGAAAATTGATTTTTTGGACTGTACCAAAAATGATTCAAAATGTCAATTGGATCGTGCCTCATGTTGAATAACCACTTTTGAAACCCTCAAAGTGACCAAAATTGCCATTTATACAGAGTTTTGTTTACTCAAAAGCTTCCATTTTGACCAATTTCAGGCACCGAAATGACTTTAAACACACTTATGTTAGTTGAAAAAGTCAGATTTCACATCCAACAGTCATTTAGAGTCAAAAGATTAAATGTTAAAATGTCATCCATATGGACCATTTTGGGAAAGTTCGACAGGTCCGGAGTCATTGTTTTTCATCAGAAAATTTATTTTTTGGAGTCTCCCAAAAATGATTCAAAATGTCAATTGGATCGTGCCTCATGTTGAATAACCACTTTTGAAACCCTCACAGTGACCAAAATTGCCATTTTTACAGAGCTTTGCTTACTCAAAAGCTTCCATTTTGACCAATTTCAGGCACCAAAATGACTTTAAACACACTTATTTTAGTTGAACAAGTCATAATTCACATCCAACAGTCATTTAGAGTCAAAAGATTAAAAGTTAAAATTTCATCCATGTTGACCATTTTGGGAAAGTTCGACAGGTCCGGAGTCATCGTTTTTCAGCAGAAAATTGATTTTTTGGAGTGTACCAAAAATGATTCAAAATGTCAATTGGATCGTGCCTCATGATGAATAACCACTTTTGAAACCCTCAAAGTGACCAAAATTGCCATTTATACAGAGTTTTGCTTACTCAAAAGCTTCCATTTTGACAAATTTCAGGCACCGAAATGACTTTAAACACACTTATTTTAGTTGAACAAGTCATAATTCACATCCAACAGTCATTTAGAGTCAAAAGATTAAAAGTAAAAATTTCATCCATGTTGACCATTTTGGGAAAGTTCGACAGGTCCGGCCGGAGTCATCGTTTTTCATCAGAAAATTGTTTTTTTGGTCTGTACCAAAAATGATTCAAAATGTCAATTGGAGCGTGCGTCATGTTGAATAACCACTTTTGAATCCCTCAAGTGACCAAAATTGCCATTTTTACAGAGTTTTGCTTACTCAAAAGCTTCCATTTTGACCAATTTCAGGCACCGAAATGACTTTAAACACACTTATTGTTCTTGAAAAAGTCATAATTTACATCCAACAGTCATTTAGAGTCAAAAGATTAAAAAATTAAATTTCATCCTTGGTAATCATTTTGGGAAAGTTCATCGTTTTTCATCAGAAAATTGATTTTTTGGAGTGTACCAAAAATGATTCAAAATGTCAATTGGATCGTGCCTCATGTTGAATACCACTTTTGAAACCCTCAAAGTGACCAAAATTGCCATTTATACAGAGTTTTATTTACTCAAAAGCTTCCATTTTGACCAATTTCAGGCACCGAAATGACTTTAAACACACTTATGTTAGTTGAAAAAGTCAGATTTCACATCCAACAGTCATTTAGAGTCAAAAGATTAAATGTTAAAATTTCATCCATATGGACCATTTTGGGAAAGTTCGACAGGTCCGGAGTCATTGTTTTTCATCAGAAAATTTATTTTTTGGAGTCTCCCAAAAATGATTCAAAATGTCAATTGGATCGTGCCTCATGTTGAATAACCACTTTTGAAACCCTCACAGTGACCAAAATTACCATTTTTAAAGAGCTTTGCTTACTGAAAAGCTTCCATTTTGACCAATTTCAGGCACCGAAATGACTTTAAACACACTTATTTTTGTTGAAAAAGTCATAATTTACATCCAACAGTCATTTAGAGTCAAAATATTAAAAGTTTAAATTTCATCCATGGTGACCATTTTGGGAAAGTTCGACAGGTCCGGCCGGAGTCATCGTTTTTCATCAGAAAATTGATTTTTTGGAGTGTACCAAAAATGATTCAAAATGTCAATTGGATCGTGCCTCATGTTGAATAACCACTTTTGAAACCCTCACAGTGACCAAAATACCATTTTTACAGAGCTTTGCTTACTCAAAATCTTCCATTTTGACCAGTTTCAGGCACCGAAATGACTTTAAACACACTTATTTTAGTTGAAAAAGTCATATTTCACATCCAACAGTCATTTAGAGTCAAAAGATTAAAAGTTAAAATTTCATCCATGTTGACCATTTTGGGAACGTTTGACAGGTCCGGAGTCATCGTTTTTCAGCAGAAAATTGATTTTTTGGAGTGTACCAAAAATGATTCAAAATGTCAATTGGATCGTGCCTCATGATGAATAACCACTTTTGAAACCCTCAAAGTGACCAAAATTGCCATTTATACAGAGTTTTGCTTACTCAAAAGCTTCCATTTTGACCAATTTCAGGCACCGAAATGACTTTAAACACACTTATTTTAGTTGAACAAGTCATAATTCACATCCAACAGTCATTTAGAGTCAAAAGATTAAAAGTAAAAATTTCATCCATGTTGACCATTTTGGGAAAGTTCGACAGGTCCTGCCGGAGTCATCGTTTTTCATCAGAAAATTGATTTTTTGGTCTGTACCAAAAATGATTCAAAATGTCAATTGGAGCGTGCGTCATGTTGAATAACCACTTTTGAATCCCTCAAGTGACCAAAATTGCCATTTTTACAGAGTTTTGCTTACTCAAAAGCTTCCATTTTGACCAATTTCAGGCACCGAAATGACTTTAAACACACTTATTGTTCTTGAAAAAGTCATAATTTACATCCAACAGTCATTTAGAGTCAAAAGATTAAAAAATTAAATTTCATCCTTGGTAATCATTTTGGGTAAGTTCATCGTTTTTCATCAGAAAATTGATTTTGTGGAGTGTACCAAAAATGATTCAAAATGTCAATTGGATCGTGCCTCATGTTGAATAACCACTTTTGAAACCCTCAAAGTGACCAAAATTGCCATTTATACAGAGTTTTGTTTACTCAAAAGCTTCCATTTTGACCAATTTCAGGCACCGAAATGACTTTAAACACACTTATGTTAGTTGAAAAAGTCAGATTTCACATCCAACAGTCATTTAGAGGCAAAAGATTAAATGTTATTATTTCATCCATATGGACCATTTTGGGAAAGTTCGACAGGTCCGGAGTCATTGTTTTTCATCAGAAAATTTATTTTTTGGAGTCTCCCAAAAATGATTCAAAATGTCAATTGGATCGTGCCTCATGTTGAATAACCACTTTTGAAACCCTCACAGTGACCAAAATTACCATTTTTAAAGAGCTTTGCTTACTGAAAAGCTTCCATTTTGACCAATTTCAGGCACCGAAATGACTTTAAACACACTTATTTTTGTTGAAAAAGTCATAATTTACATCCAACAGTCATTTAGAGTCAAAATATTAAAAGTTTAAATTTCATCCATGGTGACCATTTTGGGAAAGTTCGACAGGTCCGGCCGGAGTCATCGTTTTTCATCAGAAAATTGATTTTTTGGAGTGTACCAAAAATGATTCAAAATGTCAATTGGATCGTGCCTCATGTTGAATAACCACTTTTGAAACCCTCACAGTGACCAAAATACCATTTTTACAGAGCTTTGCTTACTCAAAATCTTCCATTTTGACCAGTTTCAGGCACCGAAATGACTTTAAACACACTTATTTTAGTTGAACAAGTCATAATTCACATCCAACAGTCATTTAGAGTCAAAAGATTAAAAGTTAAAATTTCATCCATGTTGACCATTTTGGGAAAGTTCGACAGGTCCGGCCGGAGTCATCGTTTTTCATCAGAAAATTGATTTTTTGGTCTGTACCAAAAATGATTCAAAATGTCAATTGGAGCGTGCGTCATGTTGAATAACCACTTTTGAATCCCTCAAGTGACCAAAATTGCCATTTTTACAGAGTTTTGCTTACTCAAAAGCTTCCATTTTGACCAATTTCAGGCACCGAAATGACTTTAAACACACTTATTGTTCTTGAAAAAGTCATAATTTACATCCAACAGTAATTTAGAGTCAAAAGATTAAAAAATTAAATTTCATCCTTGGTAATCATTTTGGGAAAGTTCATCGTTTTTCATGAGAAAATTGATTTTTTGGAGTGTACCAAAAATGATTCAAAATGTCAATTGGATCGTGCCTCATGTTGAATAACCACTTTTGAAACCCTCAAAGTGACCAAAATTGCCATTTATACAGAGTTTTGTTTACTCAAAAGCTTCCATTTTGACCAATTTCAGGCACCGAAATGACTTTAAACACACTTATGTTAGTTGAAAAAGTCAGATTTCACATCCAACAGTCATTTAGAGGCAAAAGATTAAATGTTAAAATTTCATCCATATGGACCATTTTGGGAAAGTTCGACAGGTCCGGAGTCATTGTTTTTCATCAGAAAATTTATTTTTTGGAGTCTCCCAAAAATGATTCAAAATGTCAATTGGATCGTGCCTCATGTTGAATAACCACTTTTGAAACCCTCACAGTGACCAAAATTACCATTTTTAAAGAGCTTTGCTTACTGAAAAGCTTCCATTTTGACCAATTTCAGGCACCGAAATGACTTTAAACACACTTATTTTTGTTGAAAAAGTCATAATTTACATCCAACAGTCATTTAGAGTCAAAATATTAAAAGTTTAAATTTCATCCATGGTGACCATTTTGGGAAAGTTCGACAGGTCCGGCCGGAGTCATCGTTTTTCATCAGAAAATTGATTTTTTGGAGTGTACCAAAAATGATTCAAAATGTCATTTGGATCGTGCCTCATGTTGAATAACCACTTTTGAAACCCTCACAGTGACCAAAATACCATTTTTACAGAGCTTTGCTTACTCAAAATCTTCCATTTTGACCAGTTTCAGGCACCGAAATGACTTTAAACACACTTATTTTAGTTGAAAAAGTCATATTTCACATCCAACAGTCATTTAGAGTCAAAAGATTAAATGTTAAAATTTCATCCATATGGACCATTTTGGCAACGTTTGACAGGTCCGGAGTGATCGTTTTTCATCAGAAAATTGATTTGTGGAGTGTTCCAAAAATGATTCAAAATGTCAATTGGATCGTGCCTCATGTTGAATAACCACTTTTGAAACACTCACAGTGACCAAAATTGCCATTTTCACAGAGCTTTGCTTACTCAAAAGCTTCCATTTTGACCAATTTCAGGCACCAAAATGACTTTAAACACACTTATTTTAGTTGAACAAGTCATAATTCACATCCAAAAATCATTTAGAGTCAAAAGATTAAAAGTTAAAATTTCATGCATGTTGACCATTTTGGGAACGTTTGACAGGTCCGGAGTCATCGTTTTTTCAGATAATTGATTTTTTGGAGTGTAACAAAAATGTTTCAAAATGTCAATTGGAACGTGCCTCATGTTGAATAACCGCTTTTGAAACCCTCACAGTGACCAAAATTGCCATTTTTACAGAGCTTTGCTTACTCAAAAGCTTCCATTTTGACCAATTTCAGGCACCAAAATGACTTTAAACACACTTATTTTAGTTGAACAAGTCATAATTCACATCCAACAGTCATTTAGAGTCAAAAGATTAAAAGTTAAAATTTCATCCATGTTGACCATTTTGGGAAAGTTCGACAGGTCCAGAGTCATCGTTTTTCAGCAGAAAATTGATTTTTTGGAGTGTACCAAAAATGATTCAAAATGTCAATTGGATCGTGCCTCATGATGAATAACCACTTTTGAAACCCTCAAAGTGACCAAAATTGCCATTTATACAGAGTTTTGCTTACTCAAAAGCTTCCATTTTGACCAATTTCAGGCACCGAAATGACTTTAAACACACTTATTTTAGTTGAACAAGTCATAATTCACATCCAACAGTCATTTAGAGTCAAAAGATTAAAAGTTAAAATTTCATCCATGTTGACCATTTTGGGAAAGTTCGACAGGTCCGGCCGGAGTCATCGTTTTTCATCAGAAAATTGATTTTTTGGTCTGTACCAAAAATGATTCAAAATGTCAATTGGAGCGTGCGTCATGTTGAATAACCACTTTTGAATCCCTCAAGTGACCAAAATTGCCATTTTTACAGAGTTTTGCTTACTCAAAAGCTTCCATTTTGACCAATTTCAGGCACCGAAATGACTTTAAACACACTTATTGTTCTTGAAAAAGTCATAATTTACATCCAACAGTCATTTAGAGTCAAAAGATTAAAAAATTAAATTTCATCCATGGTAATCATTTTGGGAAAGTTCATCGTTTTTCATCAGAAAATTAATTTTTTGGAGTCTCCCAAAAATGATTCAAAATGTCAATTGGATCGTGCCTCATGTTGAATAACCACTTTTGAAACACTCACAGTGACCAAAATTGCCATTTTCACAGAGCTTTGCTTACTCAAAAGCTTCCATTTTGACCAATTTCAGGCACCAAAATGACTTTAAACACACTTATTTTAGTTGAACAAGTCATAATTCACATCCAAAAGTCATTTAGAGTCAAAAGATTAAAAGTTAAAATTTCATCCATGTTGACCATTTTGGGAAAGTTCGACAGGTCCGGCCGGAGTCATCGTTTTTCATCAGAAAATTGATTTTTTGGACTGTACCAAAAATGATTCAAAATGTCAATTGGATCGTGCCTCATGTTGAATAACCACTTTTGAAACCCTCAAAGTGACCAAAATTGCCATTTATACAGAGTTTTGTTTACTCAAAAGCTTCCATTTTGACCAATTTCAGGCACCGAAATGACTTTAAACACACTTATGTTAGTTGAAAAAGTCAGATTTCACATCCAACAGTCATTTAGAGTCAAAAGATTAAGGGGCAGATTTATGAAGGCCTTGCGCCGCCGGTGCGTCACTTTTTCCCATGTTAAAAATGACGCACCGGCGGCGCAAGGCCTTCATAAATCTGCCCCTAAATGTTAAAATGTCATCCATATGGACCATTTTGGGAAAGTTCGACAGGTCCGGAGTCATTGTTTTTCATCAGAAAATTTATTTTTTGGAGTCTCCCAAAAATGATTCAAAATGTCAATTGGATCGTGCCTCATGTTGAATAACCACTTTTGAAACCCTCACAGTGACCAAAATTACCATTTTTAAAGAGCTTTGCTTACTGAAAAGCTTCCATTTTGACCAATTTCAGGCACCGAAATGACTTTAAACACACTTATTTTTGTTGAAAAAGTCATAATTTACATCCAACAGTCATTTAGAGTCAAAAGATTAAAAGTTTAAATTTCATCCATGGTGACCATTTTGGGAAAGTTCGACAGGTCCGGAGTCATCGTTTTTCAGCAGAAAATTGATTTTTTGGAGTGTACCAAAAATGATTCAAAATGTCAATTGGATCGTGCCTCATGGTGAATAACCACTTTTGAAACCCTCAAAGTGACCAAAATTGCCATTTATACAGAGTTTTGCTTACTCAAAAGCTTCCATTTTGACCAATTTCAGGCACCGAAATGACTTTAAACACACTTATTTTAGTTGAACAAGTCATAATTCACATCCAACAGTCATTTAGAGTCAAAAGATTGAAAGTTAAAATTTCATCCATGTTGACCATTTTGGGAAAGTTCGACAGGTCCGGCCGGAGTCATCGTTTTTCATCAGAAAATTGATTTTTTGGACTGTACCAAAAATGATTCAAAATGTCAATTGGATCGTGCCTCATGTTGAATAACCACTTTTGAAACCCTCACAGTGACCAAAATTGCCATTTTTACAGAGCTTTGCTTAATCAAAAGCTTCCATTTTGACCAATTTCAGGGACCAAAATGATTTTTCAACACACTTATTGTAGTTGAAAAAGTCATAATTCACATCCAACAGTGATTTAGAGTCAAAAGATTAAAAGTTAAAATTTCATCCATGTTGACCATTTTGGGAAAGTTTGACAGGTCCGGAGTCATTGTTTTTTCAGATAATTGATTTTTTGGAGTGTACCAAAAATGATTCAAAATGTCAATTGGATCGTGCCTCATGTTGAATAACCGCTTTTGAAACCCTCACAGTGACCAAAATTGCCATTTTTACAGAGCTTTGCTTACTCAAAAGCTTCCATTTTGACCAATTTCAGGCACCAAAATGACTTTAAACACACTTATTTTAGTTGAACAAGTCATAATTCACATCCAACAGTCATTTAGAGTCAAAAGATTAAATGTTAAAATTTCATCCATATTGACCATTTTGGGAAAGTTCGACATGTCCGGAGTCATCGTTTTTCATCAGAAAATTGATTTTTTGGAGTGTACCAAAAATGATTCAAAATGTCAATTGGAGCGTGCGTCATGTTGAATAACCACTTTTGAATCCCTCAAAGTGACCAAAATTGCCATTTTTATAGAGTTTTGCTTACTCAAAAGCTTCCATTTTGACCAATTTCAGGCACCAAAATGACTTTAAACACACTTATTTTAGTTGAACAAGTCATAATTCACATCCAACAGTCATTTAGAGTCAAAAGATTAAATGTTAAAATTTCATCCATATGGACCATTTTGGGAAAGTTCGACAGGTCCGGAGTCATCGTTTTTCATCAGAAAATAGATTTTTTGGAGTCTATCAAAAATGATTCAAAATGTCAATTGGATCGTGCCTCATGTTGAATAAACACTATTGAAACCCTCACAGTGACCAAAATTACCATTTTCAAAGAGCTTTGCTTACTGAAAAGCTTCCATTTTGACCAATTTCAGGCACCAAAATGACTTTAAACACACTTATTTTTGTTGAAAAAGTCATAATTTACATCCAACAGTCATTTAGAGTCAAAATATTAAAAGTTTAAATTTCATCCATGGTGACCATTTTGGGAAAGTTCGACAGGTCCGGCCGGAGTCATCGTTTTTCATCAGAAAATTGATTTTTTGGAGTGTACCAAAAATGATTCAAAATGTCAATTGGATCGTGCCTCATGTTGAATAACCACTTTTGAAACCCTCACAGTGACCAAAATACCATTTTAACAGAGCTTTGCTTACTCAAAATCTTCCATTTTGACCAATTTCAGGCACCGAAATGACTTTAAACACACTTATTTTAGTTGAAAAAGTCATATTTCACATCCAACAGTCATTTAGAGTCAAAAGATTAAATGTTAAAATTTCATCCATATGGACCATTTTGGCAACGTTTGACAGGTCCGGAGTGATCGTTTTTCATCAGAAAATTGATTTGTGGAGTGTTCCAAAAATGATTCAAAATGTCAATTGGATCGTGCCTCATGTTGAATAACCACTTTTGAAACACTCACAGTGACCAAAATTGCCATTTTCACAGAGCTTTGCTTACTCAAAAGCTTCCATTTTGACCAATTTCAGGCACCAAAATGACTTTAAACACACTTATTTTAGTTGAACAAGTCATAATTCACATCCAAAAATCATTTAGAGTCAAAAGATTAAAAGTTAAAATTTCATGCATGTTGACCATTTTGGGAACGTTTGACAGGTCCGGAGTCATCGTTTTTTCAGATAATTGATTTTTTGGAGTGTACCAAAAATGATTCAAAATGTCAATTGGATCGTGCCTCATGTTGAATAACCGCTTTTGAAACCCTCACAGTGACCAAAATTGCCATTTATACAGAGCTTTGTTTACTCAAAAGCTTCCATTTTGACCAATTTCAGGCACCAAAATGACTTTAAACACACTTATTTTAGTTGAACAAGTCAGAATTCACATCCAACAGTCATTTAGAGTCAAAATATTAAAAGTTTAAATTTCATCCATGGTGACCATTTTGGGAAAGTTCGACAGGTCCGGCCGGAGTCATCGTTTTTCATCAGAAAATTGATTTTTTGGAGTGTACCAAAAATGATTCAAAATGTCAATTGAATCGTGCCTCATGTTGAATAACCACTTTTGAAACCCTCACAGTGACCAAAATACCATTTTTACAGAGCTTTGCTTACTCAAAATCTTCCATTTTGACCAATTTCAGGCACCGAAATGACTTTAAACACACTTATTTTAGTTGAAAAAGTCATATTTCACATCCAACAGTCATTTAGAGTCAAAAGATTAAATGTTAAAATTTCATCCATATGGACCATTTTGGCAACGTTTGACAGGTCCGGAGTGATCGTTTTTCATCAGAAAATTGATTTGTGGAGTGTTCCAAAAATGATTCAAAATGTCAATTGGATCGTGCCTCATGTTGAATAACCACTTTTGAAACACTCACAGTGACCAAAATTGCCATTTTCACAGTTTTGCTTACTCAAAAGCTTCTATTTTGACCAATTTCAGGAACCAAAATGACTTTAAACACACTTATTTTAGTTGAAAAAGTCATAATTCACATCCAACAGTCATTTAGAGTCAAAAGATTAAAAGTTAAAATTTCATCCATGTTGACCATTTTGGGAACGTTTGACAGGTCCGGAGTCATCGTTTTTTCAGATAATTGATTTTTTGGAGTGTACCAAAAATGATTCAAAATGTCAATTGGATCGTGCCTCATGTTGAATAACCGCTTTTGAAACCCTCACAGTGACCAAAATTGCCATTTTTACAGAGCTTTGCTTACTCAAAAGCTTCCATTTTGACCAATTTCAGGCACCGAAATGACTTTAAACACACTTATTTTAGTTGAACAAGTCATAATTCACATTCAACAGTCATTTAGAGTCAAAAGATTAAAAGTTAAAATTTCATCCATGTTGACCATTTTGGGAAAGTTCGACAGGTCCGGCCGGAGTCATCGTTTTTCATCAGAAAATTGATTTTTTGGTCTGTACCAAAAATGATTCAAAATGTCAATTGGAGCGTGCGTCATGTTGAATAACCACTTTTGAATCCCTCAAGTGACCAAAATTGCCATTTTTACAGAGTTTTGCTTACTCAAAAGCTTCAATTTTGACCAATTTCAGGCACCGAAATGACTTTAAACACACTTATTTTAGTTGAATAAGTCATAATTTACATCCAACAGTCATTTAGAGTCAAAAGATTAAAATATTAAATTTCATCCATGGTAAACATTTTGGGAAAGTTCGACAGGTCCGGATTCATCGTTTTTCATCAGAATTTCTTTTTGTTGGAGTGTACCAAAAATGATTCAAAATGTCAATTGGATCGTGCCTCATGTTGAATAACCACTTTTGAAACCCTCACAGTGACCAAAATTACCATTTTTACAGAGCTTTGCTTACTCAAAAGCTTCCATTTTGACCAATTTCAGGCACCGAAATGACTTTAAACACACTTATTGTTCTTGAAAAAGTCATAATTTACATCCAACAGTCATTTAGAGTCAAAAGATTAAAAAATTAAATTTCATCCATGGTAATCATTTTGGGAAAGTTCATCGTTTTTCATCAGAAAATTGATTTTTTGGAGTGTACCAAAAATGATTCAAAATGTCAATTGGATCGTGCCTCATGTTGAATAACCACTTTTGAAACCCTCACAGTGACCAAAATAACATTTTTACAGAGCTTTGCTTACTCAAAATCTTCCATTTTGACCAATTTCAGGCACCGAAATGACTTTAAACACACTTATTTTAGTTGAAAAAGTCATATTTCACATCCAACAGTCATTTAGAGTCAAAAGATTAAATGTTAAAATTTCATCCATATGGACCATTTTGGCAACGTTTGACAGGTCCGGAGTGATCGTTTTTCATCAGAAAATTGATTTGTGGAGTGTTCCAAAAATGATTCAAAATGTCAATTGGATCGTGCCTCATGTTGAATAACCACTTTTGAAACACTCACAGTGACCAAAATTGCCATTTTCACAGAGCTTTGCTTACTCAAAAGCTTCCATTTTGACCAATTTCAGGCACCAAAATGACTTTAAACACACTTATTTTAGTTGAACAAGTCATAATTCACATCCAAAAGTCATTTAGAGTCAAAAGATTAAAAGTTAAAATTTCATCCATGTTGACCATTTTGGGAACGTTTGACAGGTCCGCAGTCATCGTTTTTTCAGATAATTGATTTTTTGGAGTGTACCAAAAATGATTCAAAATGTCAATTGGATCGTGCCTCATGTTGAATAACCACTTTTGAAACCCTCAAAGTGACCAAAATTGCCATTTATACAGAGTTTTGTTTACTCAAAAGCTTCCATTTTGACCAATTTCAGGCACCGAAATGACTTTAAACACACTTATGTTAGTTGAAAAAGTCAGATTTCACATCCAACAGTCATTTAGAGTCAAAAGATTAAATGTTAAAATTTCATCCATATGGACCATTTTGGGAAAGTTCGACAGGTCCGGAGTCATTGTTTTTCATCAGAAAATGTATTTTTTGGAGTCTCCCAAAAATGATTCAAAATGTCAATTGGATCGTGCCTCATGTTGAATAACCACTTTTGAAACCCTCACAGTGACCAAAATTACCATTTTTAAAGAGCTTTGCTTACTGAAAAGCTTCCATTTTGACCAATTTCAGGCACCGAAATGACTTTAAACACACTTATTTTTGTTGAAAAAGTCATAATTTACATCCAACAGTCATTTAGAGTCAAAAGATTAAAAGTTTAAATTTCATCCATGGTGACCATTTTGGGAAAGTTCGACAGGTCCGGCCGGAGTCATCGTTTTTCATCAGAAAATTGATTTTTTGGAGTGTACCAAAAATGATTCAAAATGTCAATTGGATCGTGCCTCATGTTGAATAACCACTTTTGAAACCCTCACAGTGACCAAAATAACATTTTTACAGAGCTTTGCTTACTCAAAATCTTCCATTTTGACCAGTTTCAGGCACCGAAATGACTTTAAACACACTTATTTTAGTTGAAAAAGTCATATTTCACATCCAACAGTCATTTAGAGTCAAAAGATTAAATGTTAAAATTTTATCCATATGGACCATTTTGGCAACGTTTGACAGGTCCGGAGTGATCGTTTTTCATCGGAAAATTGATTTGTGGAGTGTTCCAAATATGATTCAAAATGTCAATTGGATCGTGCCTCATGTTGAATAACCACTTTTGAAACACTCACAGTGACCAAAATTGCCATTTTCACAGAGCTTTGCTTACTCAAAAGCTTCCATTTTGACCAATTTCAGGCACCAAAATGACTTTAAACACACTTATTTTAGTTGAACAAGTCATAATTCACATCCAAAAGTCATTTAGAGTCAAAAGATTAAAAGTTAAAATTTCATCCATGTTGACCATTTTGGGAACGTTTGACAGGTCCGCAGTCATCGTTTTTTCAGATAATTGATTTTTTGGAGTGTACCAAAAATGATTCAAAATGTCAATTGGATCGTGCCTCATGTTGAATAACCGCTTTTGAAACCCTCACAGTGACCAAAATTGCCATTTATACAGAGCTTTGCTTACTCAAAAGCTTCCTTTTTGACCAATTTCAGGCACCAAAATGACTTTAAACACACTTATTTTAGTTGAACAAGTCAGAATTCACATCCAACAGTCATTTAGAGTCAAAAGATTAAAAGTTAAAATTTCATCCATGTTGACCATTTTGGGAAAGTTCGACAGGTCCGGAGTCATCGTTTTTCAGCAGAAAATTGATTTTTTGGAGTGTACCAAAAATGATTCAAAATGTCAATTGGATCGTGCCTCATGGTGAATAACCACTTTTGAAACCCTCAAAGTGACCAAAATTGCCATTTATACAGAGTTTTGTTTACTCAAAAGCTTCCATTTTGACCAATTTCAGGCACCGAAATGACTTTAAACACACTTATGTTAGTTGAAAAAGTCAGATTTCACATCCAACAGTCATTTAGAGTCAAAAGATTAAATGTTAAAATTTCATCCATATGGACCATTTTGGGAAAGTTCGACAGGTCCGGAGTCATTGTTTTTCATCAGAAAATTTATTTTTTGGAGTCTCCCAAAAATGATTCAAAATGTCAATTGGATAGTGCCTCATGTTGAATAACCACTTTTGAAACCCTCACAGTGACCAAAATTACCATTTTTAAAGAGCTTTGCTTACTGAAAAGCTTCCATTTTGACCAATTTCAGGCACCGAAATGACTTTAAACACAATTATTTTTGTTGAAAAAGTCATAATTTACATCCAACAGGCATTTAGAGTCAAAAGATTAAAAGTTAAAATTTCATCCATGGTGACCATTTTGGGAAAGTTCGACAGGTCCGGCCGGAGTCATCGTTTTTCATCAGAAAATTGATTTTTTGGAGTGTACCAAAAATGATTCAAAATGTCAATTGGATCGTGCCTCATGTTGAATAACCACTTTTGAAACACTCACAGTGACCAAAATTGCCATTTTCACAGAGCTTTGCTTACTCAAAAGCTTCCATTTTGACCAATTTCAGGCACCAAAATGACTTTAAACACACTTATTTTAGTTGAACAAGTCATAATTCACATCCAAAAGTCATTTAGAGTCAAAAGATTAAAAGTTAAAATTTCATCCATGTTGACCATTTTGGGAACGTTTGACAGGTCCGCAGTCATCGTTTTTTCAGATAATTGATTTTTTGGAGTGTACCAAAAATGATTCAAAATGTCAATTGGATCGTGCCTCATGTTGAATAACCACTTTTGAAACACTCACAGTGACCAAAATTGCCATTTTCACAGAGCTTTGCTTACTCAAAAGCTTCCATTTTGACCAATTTCAGGCACCAAAATGACTTTAAACACACTTATTTTAGTTGAACAAGTCATAATTCACATCCAAAAGTCATTTAGAGTCAAAAGATTAAAAGTTAAAATTTCATCCATGTTGACCATTTTGGGAACGTTTGACAGGTCCGCAGTCATCGTTTTTTCAGATAATTGATTTTTTGGAGTGTACCAAAAATGATTCAAAATGTCAATTGGATCGTGCCTCATGTTGAATAACCGCTTTTGAAACCCTCACAGTGACCAAAATTGCCATTTATACAGAGCTTTGCTTACTCAAAAGCTTCCATTTTGACCAATTTCAGGCACCAAAATGACTTTAAACACACTTATTTTAGTTGAACAAGTCAGAATTCACATCCAACAGTCATTTAGAGTCAAAAGATTAAAAGTTAAAATTTCATCCATGTTGACCATTTTGGGAAAGTTCGACAGGTCCGGAGTCATCGTTTTTCAGCAGAAAATTGATTTTTTGGAGTGTACCAAAAATGATTCAAAATGTCAATTGGATCGTGCCTCATGGTGAATAACCACTTTTGAAACCCTCAAAGTGACAAAAATTGCCATTTATACAGAGTTTTGCTTACTCAAAAGCTTCCATTTTGACCAATTTCAGGCACCGAAATGACTTTAAACACACCTATTTTAGTTGAACAAGTCATAATTCACATCCAACAGTCATTTAGAGTCAAAAGATTGAAAGTTAAAATTTCATCCATGTTGACCATTTTGGGAAAGTTCGACAGGTCCGGCCGGAGTCATCGTTTTTCATCAGAAAATTGATTTTTTGGACTGTACCAAAAATGATTCAAAATGTCAATTGGATCGTGCCTCATGTTGAATAACCACTTTTGAAACCCTCAAAGTGACCAAAATTGCCATTTATACAAAGTTTTGTTTACTCAAAAGCTTCCATTTTGACCAATTTCAGGCACCGAAATGACTTTAAACACACTTATGTTAGTTGAAAAAGTCAGATTTCACATCCAACAGTCATTTAGAGTCAAAAGATTAAATGTTAAAATTTCATCCATATGGACCATTTTGGGAAAGTTCGACAGGTCCGGAGTCATTGTTTTTCATCAGAAAATTTATTTTTTGGAGTCTCCCAAAAATGATTCAAAATGTCAATTGGATCGTGCCTCATGTTGAATAACCACTTTTGAAACCCTCACAGTGACCAAAATTACCATTTTTAAAGAGCTTTGCTTACTGAAAAGCTTCCATTTTGACCAATTTCAGGCACCGAAATGACTTTAAACACACTTATTTTTGTTGAAAAAGTCATAATTTACATCCAACAGTCATTTAGAGTCAAAAGATTAAAAGTTTAAATTTCATCCATGGTGACCATTTTGGGAAAGTTCGACAGGTCCGGCCGGAGTCATCGTTTTTCATCAGAAAATTGATTTTTTGGAGTGTACCAAAAATGATTCAAAATGTCAATTGGATCGTGCCTCATGTTGAATAACCACTTTTGAAACCCTCACAGTGACCAAAATAACATTTTTACAGAGCTTTGCTTACTCAAAATCTTCCATTTTGACCAGTTTCAGGCACCGAAATGACTTTAAACACACTTATTTTAGTTGAAAAAGTCATATTTCACATCCAACAGTCATTTAGAGTCAAAAGATTAAATGTTAAAATTGTATCCATATGGACCATTTTGGCAACGTTTGACAGGTCCGGAGTGATCGTTTTTCATCGGAAAATTGATTTGTGGAGTGTTCCAAATATGATTCAAAATGTCAATTGGATCGTGCCTCATGTTGAATAACCACTTTTGAAACACTCACAGTGACCAAAATTGCCATTTTCACAGAGCTTTGCTTACTCAAAAGCTTCCATTTTGACCAATTTCAGGCACCAAAATGACTTTAAACACACTTATTTTAGTTGAACAAGTCATAATTCACATCCAAAAGTCATTAAGAGTCAAAAGATTAAAAGTTAAAATTTCATCCATGTTGACCATTTTGGGAACGTTTGACAGGTCCGCAGTCATCGTTTTTTCAGATAATTGATTTTTTGGAGTGTACCAAAAATGATTCAAAATGTCAATTGGATCGTGCCTCATGTTGAATAACCGCTTTTGAAACCCTCACAGTGACCAAAATTGCCATTTATACAGAGCTTTGCTTACTCAAAAGCTACCTTTTTGACCAATTTCAGGCACCAAAATGACTTTAAACACACTTATTTTAGTTGAACAAGTCAGAATTCACATCCAACAGTCATTTAGAGTCAAAAGATTAAAAGTTAAAATTTCATCCATGTTGACCATTTTGGGAAAGTTCGACAGGTCCGGAGTCATCGTTTTTCAGCAGAAAATTGATTTTTTGGAGTGTACCAAAAATGATTCAAAATGTCAATTGGATCGTGCCTCATGGTGAATAACCACTTTTGAAACCCTCAAAGTGACCAAAATTGCCATTTATACAGAGTTTTGCTTACTCAAAAGCTTCCATTTTGACCAATTTCAGGCACCGAAATGACTTTAAACACACTTATTTTAGTTGAACAAGTCATAATTCACATCCAACAGTCATTTAGAGTCAAAAGATTGAAAGTTAAAATTTCATCCATGTTGACCATTTTGGGAAAGTTCGACAGGTCCGGCCGGAGTCATCGTTTTTCATCAGAAAATTGATTTTTTGGACTGTACCAAAAATGATTCAAAATGTCAATTGGATCGTGCCTCATGTTGAATAACCACTTTTGAAACCCTCACAGTGACCACATTTGCCATTTTTACAGAGCTTTGCTTAATCAAAAGCTTCCATTTTGACCAATTTCAGGGACCAAAATGATTTTTCAACACACTTATTTTAGTTGAAAAAGTCATAATTCACATCCAACAGTGATTTAGAGTCAAAAGATTAAAAGTTAAAATTTCATCCATGTTGACCATTTTGGGAAAGTTTGACAGGTCCGGAGTCATTGTTTTTTCAGATAATTGATTTTTTGGAGTGTACCAAAAATGATTCAAAATGTCAATTGGATCGTGCCTCATGTTGAATAACCGCTTTTGAAACCCTCACAGTGACCAAAATTGCCATTTTTACAGAGCTTTGCTTACTCAAAAGCTTCCATTTTGACCAATTTCAGGCACCAAAATGACTTTAAACACACTTATTTTAGTTAAACAAGTCATAATTCACATCCAACAGTCATTTAGAGTCAAAAGATTAAATGTTAAAATTTCATCCATATTGACCATTTTGGGAAAGTTCGACATGTCCGGAGTCATCGTTTTTCATCAGAAAATTGATTTTTTGGAGTGTACCAAAAATGATTCAAAATGTCAATTGGAGCGTGCGTCATGTTGAATAACCACTTTTGAATCCCTCAAAGTGACCAAAATTGCCATTTTTATAGAGTTTTGCTTACTCAAAAGCTTCCATTTTGACCAATTTCAGGCACCAAAATGACTTTAAACACACTTATTTAGTTGAAAAAGTCATATTTCATATCCAACAGTCATTTAGAGTCAAAAGATTAAAAGTTAAAATTTCATCCATGTTGACCATTTTGGGAAAGTTCGACAGGTCCGGAGTCATCGTTTTTCAGCAGAAAATTGATTTTTTGGAGTGTACCAAAAATGATTCAAAATGTCAATTGGATCGTGCCTCATGTTGAATAACCGCTTTTGAAACCCTCACAGTGACCAAAATTACCATTTTTAAAGAGCTTTGCTTACTGAAAAGCTTCCATTTTGACCAATTTCAGGCACCGAAATGACTTTAAACACACTTATTTTTGTTGAAAAAGTCATAATTTACATCCAACAGTCATTTAGAGTCAAAAGATTAAAAGTTTAAATTTCATCCATGGCGACCATTTTGGGAAAGTTCGACAGGTCCGGCCGGAGTCATCGTTTTTCATCAGAAAATTGATTTTTTGGACTGTACCAAAAATGATTCAAAATGTCAATTGGATCGTGCCTCATGTTGAATAACCACTTTTGAAACCCTCACAGTGACCAAAATTGCCATTTTTACAGAGTTTTGCTTACTCAAAAGCTTCCATTTTGACCAATTTCAGGCACCAAAATGACTTTAAACACACTTATTTTAGTTGAAAAAGTCATATTTCACATCCAACAGTCATTAAGAGTCAAAAGATTAAATGTTAAAATTTCATCCATATGGACCATTTTGGGAAGGTTCGACAGGTCCGGAGTCATCGTTTTTCATCAGAAAATTAATTTTTTGGAGTCTACCAAAAATGATTCAAAATGTCAATTGGATCGTGCCTCATGTTGAATAACCACTTTTGAAACCCTCACAGTGACCAAAATTACCATTTTTAAAGAGCTTTGCTTACTGAAAAGCTTCCATTTTGACCAATTTCAGGCACCGAAATTACTTTAAACACACTTATTTTTGTTGAAAAAGTCATAATTTACATCCAACAGTCATTTAGAGTCAAAAGATTAAAAGTTTAAATTTCATCCATGGCGACCATTTTGGGAAAGTTCGACAGGTCCGGCCGGAGTCATCGTTTTTCATCAGAAAATTGATTTTTTGGTGTGTACCAAAAATGATTCAAAATGTCAATTGGATCGTGCCTCATGTTGAATAACCACTTTTGAAACCCTCACAGTGACCAAAATACCATTTTTACAGAGCTTTGCTTACTCAAAATCTTCCATTTTGACCAATTTCAGGCACCGAAATGACTTTAAACACACTTATTTTAGTTGAAAAAGTCATATTTCACATCCAACAGTCATTTAGAGTCAAAAGATTAAATGTTAAAATTTCATCCATATGGACCATTTTGGCAACGTTTGACAGGTCCGGAGTGATCGTTTTTCATCAGAAAATTGATTTGTGGAGTGTTCCAAAAATGATTCAAAATGTCAATTGGATCGTGCCTCATGTTGAATAACCGCTTTTGAAACCCTCACAGTGACCAAAATTGCCATTTTTACAGAGCTTTGCTTACTCAAAAGCTTCCATTTTGACCAATTTCAGGCACCAAAATGACTTTAAACACACTTATTTTAGTTGAACAAGTCATAATTCACATCCAACAGTCATTTAGAGTCAAAAGATTAAAAGTTAAAATTTCATCCATGTTGACCATTTTGGGAAAGTTCGACAGGTCCGGAGTCATCGTTTTTCAGCAGAAAATTGATTTTTTGGAGTGTACCAAAAATGATTCAAAATGTCAATTGGATCGTGCCTAATGGTGACTAACCACTTTTGAAACCCTCAAAGTGACCAAAATTGCCATTTATACAGAGTTTTGCTTACTCAAAAGCTTCCATTTTGACCAATTTCAGGCACAGAAATGATTTTATACACACTTATTTTAGTTGAAAAAGTCATAATTTACATCCAACAGTCATTTAGAGTCAAAAGATTAAAAAATTAAATTTCATCCATGGTAAACATTTTGGGAAAGTTCGACAGGTCCGGATTCATCGTTTTTCATCAGAAAATTTATTTTTTGGAGTGTACCAAAAATGATTCAAACTGTCAATTGGATCGTGCCTCATGTTGAATAACCACTTTTGAAACCCTCATAGTGACCAAAATTGCCATTTTTACAGAGTTTTGCTTACTCAAAAGCTTCCATTTTGACCAATTTCAGGCACCAAAATGACTTTAAACACACTTATTTTAGTTGAAAAAGTCATATTTCACATCCAACAGTCATTTAGAGTCAAAAGATTAAATGTTAAAATTTCATCCATATGGACCATTTTGGGAAAGTTCGACAGGTCCGGAGTCATCGTTTTTCATCAGAAAATTGATTTTTTGGAGTCTACCAAAAATGATTCAAAATGTCAATTGGATCGTGCCTCATGTTGAATAACCACTTTTGAAACCCTCACAGTGACCAAAATACAATTTTTACAGAGCTTTGCTTACTCAAAATCTTCCATTTTGACCAATTTCAGGCACCGAAATGACTTTAAACACACTTATTTTTGTTGAAAAAGTCATAATTTACATCCAACAGTCATTTAGAGTCAAAAGATTAAAAAATTAAATTTCATCCATGGTAATCATTTTGGGAAAGTTCGACAGGTCCGGATTCATCGTTTTTCATCAGAAAATTGATTTTTTGGAGTGTACCAAAAAAGATTCAAAATGTCAATTGGATCGTGCCTCATGTTGAATAACCACTTTTGAAACCCTCAAAGTGACCAAAATTGCCATTTATACAGAGTTTTGCTTACTCAAAAGCTTCCATTTTGACCAATTTTAGGCACCGAAATGACTTTAAACACACTTATTTTAGTTGAAAAAGTCATAATTTACATCCAACAGTCATTTAGAGTCAAAAGATTAAAAGTTTAAATTTCATCCATGGTGACCATTTTGGGAAAGTTCGACAGGTCCGGAGTCATCGTTTTTCATCAGAAAATTGATTTTTTGGAGTGTACCAAAATGATTCAAAATGTCAATGGATCGTGCCTCATGTTGAATAACCACTTTTGAAACCCTCAAAGTGACCAAAATTGCCATTTATACAGAGTTTTGCTTACTCAAAAGCTTCCATTTTGACCAATTTCAGGCACCGAAATGACTTTAAACACACTTATTTTAGTTGAAAAAGTCATATTTCACATCCAACAGTCATTTAGAGTCAAAAGATTAAAAGTTTAAATTTCATCCATGGTGACCATTTTGGGAAAGTTCGACAGGTCCGGCCGGAGTCATCGTTTTTCATCAGAAAATTGATTTTTTGGTGTGTACCAAAAATGATTCAAAATGTCAATTGGATCGTGCCTCATATTGAATAACCACTTTTGAAACCCTCACAGTGACCAAAATACCATTTTTACAGAGCTTTGCTTACTCAAAATCTTCCATTTTGACCAATTTCAGGCACCGAAATTACTTTAAACACACTTATTTTAGTTGAAAAAGTCATATTTCACATCCAACAGTCATTTAGAGTCAAAAGAATAAATGTTAAAATTTCATCGTTATTGACCATTTTGGGAAAGTTCCACTGGTCCCGAGTCATTGTTTTTCATCAGAAAATTGATTTTTTCGAGTGTACCAAAAATGATTCAAAATGTCAATTGGATCGTGCCTCATGTTGAATAACCACTTTTGAAACCCTCACAGTGACCAAAATACAATTTTTACAGAGCTTTGCTTACTCAAAATCTTCCATTTTGACCAATTTCAGGCACCGAAATGACTTTAAACACACTTATTTTTGTTGAAAAAGTCCTAATTTACATCCAACAGTCATTTAGAGTCAAAAGATAAAAAAATAAAATTTCATCCATGGTAATCATTTTGGGAAAGTTCGACAGGTCCGGAGTCATCGTTTTTCATCAGAAAATTGATTTTTTGGAGTGTACCAAAAAAGATTCAAAATGTCAATTGGATCGTGCCTCATGTTGAATAACCACTTTTGAAACCCTCAAAGTGACCAAAATTGCCATTTATACAGAGTTTTGCTTACTCAAAAGCTTCCATTTTGACCAATTTTATGCACCGAAATGACTTTAAACACACTTATTTTAGTTGAAAAAGTCATAATTTACATCCAACAGTCATTTAGAGTCAAAAGATTAAAAGTTTAAATTTCATCCATGGTGACCATTTTGGGAAAGTTCGACAGGTCCGGAGTCATCGTTTTTCATCAGAAAATTGATTTTTTGGAGTGTACCAAAATGATTCAAAATGTCAATGGATCGTGCCTCATGTTGAATAACCACTTTTGAAACCCTCAAAGTGACCAAAATTGCCATTTATACAGAGTTTTGCTTACTCAAAAGCTTCCATTTTGACCAATTTCAGGCACCGAAATGACTTTAAACACACTTATTTTAGTTGAAAAAGTCATCTTTCACATCCAACAGTCATTTAGAGTCAAAAGATTAAATGTTAAAATTTCATCCATATTGACCATTTTGGCAACGTTCGACAGGTCCGGAGTGATCGATTTTCATCAGAAAATTGATTTGTGGAGTGTTCCAAAAATGATTCAAAATGTCAATTGGATTGTGCCTCATGTTGAATAACCACTTTTGAAACCCTCAAAGTGACCAAAATTGCCATTTATACAGAGTTTTGCTTACTCAAAAGCTTCCATTTTGACCAATTTCAGGCACCGAAATGACTTTAAACACACTTATTTTAGTTGAAAAAGTCATATTTCACATCCAACAGTCATGTAGAGTCAAAAGATTAAAAGTTAAAATTTCATCCATGTTGACCATTTTGGGAAAGTTCGACAGGTCCGGATTTATCGTTTTTCAGCAGAAATTGATTTTTTGGAGTGTACCAAAAATGATTCAAAATGTCAATTTGATCGTGCCTCATGGTGAATAACCACTTTTGAAACACTCAAAGTGACCAAAATTGCCATTTATACGGAGTTTTGCTTACTCAAAAGCTTCCATTTTGACCAATTTCAGGCACCGAAATGACTTTAAACACACTTATTTTAGTTGAACAAGTCATATTTCACATCCAACAGTCATGTAGAGTCAAAAGATTAAAAGTAAAAATTTCATCCATGTTGACCATTTTGGGAAAGTTCGACAGGTCCGGATTTATCGTTTTTCAGCAGAAAATTGATTTTTTGGAGTGTACCAAAAATGATTCAAAATGTCAATGGATCGTGCCTCATGTTGAATAACCACTTTTGAAACCCTCAAAGTGACCAAAATTGCCATTTATACAGAGTTTTGCTTACTCAAAAGCTTCCATTTTGACCAATTTCAGGCACCGAAATGACTTTAAACACACTTATTTTAGTTGAAAAAGTCATATTTCACATCCAACAGTCATGTAGAGTCAAAAGATTAAAAGTTAAAATTTCATCCATGTTGACCATTTTGGGAAAGTTCGACAGGTCCGGATATATCGTTTTTCAGCAGAAAATTGATTTTTTGGAGTGTACCAAAAATGATTCAAAATGTCAATTGGATAGTGCCTCATGTTGAATAACCACTTTTGAAACCCTCAAAGTGACCAAAATTACCATTTTTACAGAGATTTGCTTACTCAAAAGCTTCCATTTTGACCAAGTTCAGGCACCAAAATGACTTTAAACGCACTTATTTTTGTTGAAAAAGTCATAATTTACATCCAACAGTCATTTAGAGTCAAAAGATTAAAAGTTAAAATTTCATCCATGTTGACCATTTTGGGAAAGTTTGACAGGTCCGGAGTCATTGTTTTTTCAGATAATTGAATTTTTTGGAGTGTACCAAAAATGATTCAAAATGTCAATTGGATCGTGCCTCATGTTGAATAACCGCTTTTGAAGCCCTCACAGTGACCAAAATTGCAATTTTTACAGAGCTTTGCTTACTCAAAAGCTTCCATTTTGACCAATTTCAGGCACCAAAATGACTTTAAACACACTTATTTTAGTTGAACAAGTCATAATTCACATCCAACAGTCATTTAGAGTCAAAAGATTAAAAGTTAAAATTTCATCCATGTTGACCATTTTGGGAAAGTTCGACAGGTCCGGATTCATCGTTTTTCATCAGAAAATTGATTTTTTGGAGTGTACCAAAAATGATTCAAAATGTCAATTGGATCGTGCCTCAAGTTGAATAACCACTTTTGAAGCCCTCAAAGTGACCAAAATTGCCATTTATACAGAGTTTTGCTTACTCAAAAGCTTCCATTTTGACCAATTTCAGGCACCGAAATGACTTTAACCCCTTCGACGCTCATGACGAGCTGGGCTCGTCATGAGGTAGCCTCCTCGCACGCTCATGACGAGCCCAGCTCGTCATGAATAATGGGTTTTTTAAAAAACAAGCACAGGGGCAGAATTTCGCTAGCGCTCATGTGGTTAAACACACACTTTTTTTAGTTGAAAAAGTCATATTTCACATCCAACAGTCATTTAGAGTCAAAAGATTAAATGTTAAAATTTCATCTATATTGACCATTTTGGGAAAGTTCGACATGTCCGGAGTCATCGTTTTTCATCAGAAAATTGATTTTTTGGAGTAAACCAAAAATGATTCAAAATGTCAATTGGAGCGTGCGTCATGTTGAATAACCACTTTTGAATCCCTCAAAGTGACCAAAATTGTCATTTTTACAGAGTTTTGCTTACTCAAAAGCTTCCATTTAGACCAATTTCAGGCACCGAAATGACTTTCAACACACTTATTTTAGTTGAAAAAGTCATAATTTACATCCAACAGTCATTTAGAGTCAAAAGATTAAAAAATGAAATTTCATCCATGGTAAACATTTTGGGAAAGTTCGACAGGTCCGGAGTCATCGTTTTTCATCAGAAAATTGATTTTTTGGAGTGTACCAAAAATGATTCAAAATGTCAATTGGAGCGTGCGTCATGTTGAATAACCACTTTTGAATCCCTCAAAGTGACCAAAATTTTCATTTTTACAGAGTTTTGCTTACTCAAAAGCTTCCATTTTGACCAATTTCAGGCACCGAAATGACTTTAAACACACTTATTTTAGTTGAACAAGTCATAATTCAGATCCAACAGTCATTTAGAGTCAAAAGATTAAAAGTTAAAATTTCATCCATGTTGACCATTGTGGGAAAGTTCGACAGGTCCAGAGTCATCGTTTTTCATCAGAAAATTGATTTTTTGGAGTGTACCAAAAATGATTCAAAATGTCAATTGGATCGTGCCTCATGGTGAATAACCACTTTTGAAACCCTCAAAGTGACCAAAATTGCCATTTAAACAGAGTTTTGCTTACTCAAAAGCTTCCATTTTGACCAATTTCAGGCACCGAAATGACTTTAAACACACTTATTTTAGTTGAACAAGTCATAATTCACACCCAACAGTCATTTAGAGTCAAAAGATTAAAAGTTAAAATTTCATCCATGTTGACCATTTTGGGAAAGTTCGACAGGTCCGGCCGGAGTCATCGTTTTTCATCAGAAAATTGATTTTTTGGAGTGTACCAAAAATGATTCAAAATGTCAATTGGATCGTGCCTCATGTTGAATAACCACTTTTGAAACCCTCACAGTGACCAACATACAATTTTTACAGAGCTTTGCTTACTCAAAATCTTCCATTTTGACCAATTTCAGGCACCAAAATGACTTTAAACACACTTATTTTTGTTGAAAAAGTCAAAATTTACATTCAACAGTCATTTAGAGTCAAAAGATTAAAAAATTTAATTTCATCCATGGTGACCATTTTGGGAAAGTTCGACAGGTCCCGAGTCATCGTTTTTCATCAGAAAATTGATTTTTTGGAGTGTACCAAAAATGATTCAAAATGTCAATTGGATCGTGCCTCATGTTGATTAACCGCTTTTGAAACCCTCACAGTGACCAAAATTGCCATTTATACAGAGCTTTGCTTACTCAAAAGCTTCCATTTTGACCAATTTCAGGCACCAAAATGACTTTAAACACACTTATTTTAGTTGAACAAGTCAGAATTCACATCCAACAGTCATTTAGAGTCAAAAGATTAAATGTTAAAATTTCATCCATATGGACCATTTTGGCAACGTTTGACAGGTCCGGAGTGATCGTTTTTCATCAGAAAATTGATTTGTGGAGTGTTCCAAAAATGATTCAAAATGTCAATTGGATCGTGCCTCATGTTGAATAACCACTTTTGAAACCCTCACAGTGACCAAAATACCATTTTTACAGAGCTTTGCTTACTCAAAAGCTTCTATTTTGACCAATTTCAGGAACCAAAATGACTTTAACCCCTTCAGTGCTAATGACAAGGGTAACTCGTCATGGAGTTTCCATTGATTTCAATGGAAAGTCAATGGAAGTGCCTCAGGTGCCTTAGCAGCCAAGTGGTTAAACACACTTATTTTAGTTCAAAAAGTCATAATTCACATCCAACAGTCATTTAGAGTCAAAAGATTAAAAGTTAAAATTTCATCCATGTTGACCATTTTGGGAACGTTTGACAGGTCCGGAGTCATCGTTTTTCAGCAGAAAATTGATTTTTTGGAGTGTACCAAAAATGATTCAAAATGTCAATTGGATCGTGCCTCATGTTGAATAACCGCTTTTGAAACCCTCACAGTGACCAAAATTGCCATTTTTACAGAGCTTTGCTTACTCAAAAGCTTCCATTTTGACCAATTTCAGGCACCAAAATGACTTTAAACACACTTATTTTAGTTGAACAAGTCATAATTCACATCCAACAGTCATTTAGAGTCAAAAGATTAAAAGTTAAAATTTCATCCATGTTGACCATTTTGGGAAAGTTCGACAGGTCCAGCCGGAGTCATCGTTTTTCATCAGAAAATTTATTTTTTGGTCTGTACCAAAAATGATTCAAAATGTCAATTGGAGCGTGCGTCATGTTGAATAACCACTTTTGAATCCCTCAAGTGACCAAAATTGCCATTTTTACAGAGTTTTGCTTACTCAAAAGCTTCCATTTTGACCAATTTCAGGCACCGAAATGACTTTAAACACACTTATTGTTCTTGAAAAAGTCATAATTTACATCCAACAGTCATTTAGAGTCAAAAGATTAAAAAATTAAATTTCATCCATGGTAATCATTTTGGGAAAGTTCATCGTTTTTCATCAGAAAATTGATTTTTTGGAGTGTACCAAAAATGATTCAAAATGTCAATTGGATCGTGCCTCATGTTGAATAACCACTTTTGAAACCCTCACAGTGACCAAAATTACCATTTTTAAAGAGCTTTGCTTACTGAAAAGCTTCCATTTTGACCAATTTCAGGCACCGAAATGACTTTAAACACACTTATTTTTGTTGAAAAAGTCATAATTTACATCCAACAGTCATTTAGAGTCAAAAGATTAAAAGTTTAAATTTCATCCATGGTTACCATTTTGGGAAAGTTCGACAGGTCCGGCCGGAGTCATCGTTTTTCATGAGAAAATTGATTTTTTGGAGTGTACCAAAAATGATTCAAAATGTCAATTGGATCGTGCCTCATGTTGAATAACCACTTTTGAAACCCTCACAGTGACCAAAATAACATTTTTACAGAGCTTTGCTTACTCAAAATCTTCCATTTTGACCAATTTCAGGCACCGAAATGACTTTAAACACACTTATTTTAGTTGAAAAAGTCATATTTCACATCCAACAGTCATTTAGAGTCAAAAGATTAAATGTTAAAATTTCATCCATATGGACCATTTTGGCAACGTTTGACAGGTCCGGAGTGATCGTTTTTCATCAGAAAATTGATTTGTGGAGTGTTCCAAAAATGATTCAAAATGTCAATTGGATCGTGCCTCATGTTGAAAAACCACTTTTGAAACACTCACAGTGACCAAAATTGCCATTTTCACAGAGCTTTGCTTACTCAAAAGTTTCCATTTTGACCAATTTCAGGCACCAAAATGACTTTAAACACACTTATTTTAGTTGAACAAGTCATAATTCACATCCAAAAGTCATTTAGAGTCAAAAGATTAAAAGTTAAAATGTCATCCATGTTGACCATTTTGGGAACGTTTGACAGGTCCGCAGTCATCGTTTTTTCAGATAATTGATTTTTTGGAGTGTACCAAAAATGATTCAAAATGTCAATTGGGTCGTGCCTCATGTTGAATAACCGCTTTTGAAACCCTCACAGTGACCAAAATTGCCATTTATACAGAGCTTTGCTTACTCAAAAGCTTCCATTTTGACCAATTTCAGGCACCAAAATGACTTTAAACACACTTATTTTAGTTGAACAAGTCAGAATTCACACCCAACAGTCATTTAGAGTCAAAAGATTAAAAGTTAAAATTTCATCCATGTTGACCATTTTGGGAAAGTTCGACAGGTCCGGAGTCATCGTTTTTCAGCAGAAAATTGATTTTTTGGAGTGTACCAAAAATGATTCAAAATGTCAATTGGATCGTGCCTCATGGTGAATAACCACTTTTGAAACCCTCAAAGTGACAAAAATTGCCATTTATACAGAGTTTTGCTTACTCAAAAGCTTCCATTTTGACCAATTTCAGGCACCGAAATGACTTTAAACACACTTATTTTAGTTGAACAAGTCATAATTCACATCCAACAGTCATTTAGAGTCAAAAGATTGAAAGTTAAAATTTCATCCATGTTGACCATTTTGGGAAAGTTCGACAGGTCCGGCCGGAGTCATCGTTTTTCATCAGAAAATTGATTTTTTGGACTGTACCAAAAATGATTCAAAATGTCAATTGGATCGTGCCTCATGTTGAATAACCACTTTTGAAACCCTCAAAGTGACCAAAATTGCCATTTATACAGAGTTTTGTTTACTCAAAAGCTTCCATTTTGACCAATTTCAGGCACCGAAATGACTTTAAACACACTTATGTTAGTTGAAAAAGTCAGATTTCACATCCAACAGTCATTTAGAGTCAAAAGATTAAATGTTAAAATTTCATCCATATGGACCATTTTGGGAAAGTTCGACAGGTCCGGAGTCATTGTTTTTCATCAGAAAATTTATTTTTTGGAGTCTCCCAAAAATGATTCAAAATGTCAATTGGATCGTGCCTCATGTTGAATAACCACTTTTGAAACCCTCACAGTGACCAAAATTACCATTTTTAAAGAGCTTTGCTTTCTGAAAAGCTTCCATTTTGACCAATTTCAGGCACCGAAATGACTTTAAACACACTTATTTTTGTTGAAAAAGTCATAATTTACATCCAACAGTCATTTAGAGTCAAAAGATTAAAAGTTTAAATTTCATCCATGGTGACCATTTTGGGAAAGTTCGACAGGTCCGGCCGGAGTCATCGTTTTTCATCAGAAAATTGATTTTTTTGGAGTGTACCAAAAATGATTCAAAATGTCAATTGGATCGTGCCTCATGTTGAATAACCACTTTTGAAACCCTTACAGTGACCAAAATAACATTTTTACAGAGCTTTGCTTACTCAAAATCTTCCATTTTGACCAATTTCAGGCACCGAAATGACTTTAAACACACTTATTTTAGTTGAAAAAGTCATATTTCACATCCAACAGTCATTTAGAGTCAAAAGATTAAATGTTAAAATTTCATCCATATGGACCATTTTGGCAACGTTTGACAGGTCCGGAGTGATCGTTTTTCATCAGAAAATTGATTTGTGGAGTGTTCCAAAAATGATTCAAAATGTCAATTGGATCGTGCCTCATGTTGAATAACCACTTTTGAAACACTCACAGTGACCAAAATTGCCATTTTCACAGAGCTTTGCTTACTCAAAAGCTTCCATTTTGACCAATTTCAGGCACCAAAATGACTTTAAACACACTTATTTTAGTTGAACAAGTCATAATTCACATCCAAAAGTCATTTAGAGTCAAAAGATTGAAAGTTAAAATTTCATCCATGTTGACCATTTTGGGAACGTTTGACAGGTCCGCAGTCATCGTTTTTTCAAATAATTGATTTTTTGGAGTGTACCAAAAATGATTCAAAATGTCAATTGGATCGTGCCTCATGTTGAATAACTGCTTTTGAAACCCTCACAGTGACCAAAATTGCCATTTATACAGAGCTTTGCTTACTCAAAAGCTTCCATTTTGACCAATTTCAGGCACCAAAATGACTTTAAACACACTTATTTTAGTTGAACAAGTCAGAATTCACATCCAACAGTCATTTAGAGTCAAAAGATTAAAAGTTAAAATTTCATCCATGTTGACCATTTTGGGAAAGTTCGACAGGTCCGGAGTCATCGTTTTTCAGCAGAAAATTGATTTTTTGGAGTGTACCAAAAATGATTCAAAATGTCAATTGGATCGTGCCTCATGGTGAATAACCACTTTTGAAACCCTCAAAGTGACCAAAATTGCCATTTATACAGAGTTTTGCTTACTCAAAAGCTTCCATTTTGACCAATTTCAGGCACCGAAATGACTTTAAACATACTTATTTTAGTTGAACAAGTCATAATTCACATCCAACAGTCATTTAGAGTCAAAAGATTGAAAGTTAAAATTTCATCCATGTTGACCATTTTGGGAAAGTTCGACAGGTCCGGCCGGAGTCATCGTTTTTCATCAGAAAATTGATTTTTTGGACTGTACCAAAAATGATTCAAAATGTCAATTGGATCGTGCCTCATGTTGAATAACCACTTTTGAAACCCTCACAGTGACCAAAATTGCCATTTTTACAGAGCTTTGCTTAATCAAAAGCTTCCATTTTACCAATTTCAGGGACCAAAATGATTTTTCAACACACTTATTTTAGTTGAAAAAGTCATAATTCACATCCAACAGTGATTTAGAGTCAAAAGATTAAAAGTTAAAATTTCATCCATGTTGACCATTTTGGGAAAGTTTGACAGGTCCGGAGTCATTGTTTTTTCAGATAATTGATTTTTTGGAGTGTACCAAAAATTATTCAAAATGTCAATTGGATCGTGCCTCATGTTGAATAACCGCTTTTGAAACCCTCACAGTGACCAAAATTGCCATTTTTACAGAGCTTTGCTTACTCAAAAGCTTCCATTTTGACCAATTTCAGGCACCAAAATGACTTTAAACACACTTATTTTAGTTGAACAAGTCATAATTCACATCCAACAGTCATTTAGAGTCAAAAGATTAAATGTTAAAATTTCATCCATATTGACCATTTTGGGAAAGTTCGACATGTCCGGAGTCATCGTTTTTCATCAGAAAATTGATTTTTTTGGAGTGTACCAAAAATGATTCAAAATGTCAATTGGATCGTGCCTCATGTTGAATAACCACTTTTGAAACCCTCACAGTGACCAAAATTACCATTTTTAAAGAGCTTTGCTTTCTGAAAAGCTTCCATTTTGACCAATTTCAGGCACCGAAATGACTTTAAACACACTTATTTTTGTTGAAAAAGTCATAATTTACATCCAACAGTCATTTAGAGTCAAAAGATTAAAAGTTTAAATTTCATCCATGGTGACCATTTTGGGAAAGTTCGACAGGTCCAGCCGGAGTCATCGTTTTTCATCAGAAAATTGATTTTTTGGAGTGTACCAAAAATGATTCAAAATGTCAATTGGATCGTGCCTCATGTTGAATAACCACTTTTGAAACCCTCACAGTGACCAAAATAACATTTTTACAGAGCTTTGCTTACTCAAAATCTTTCATTTTGACCAATTTCAGGCACCGAAATGACTTTAAACACACTTATTTTAGTTGAAAAAGTCATATTTCACATCCAACAGTCATTTAGAGTCAAAAGATTAAATGTTAAAATTTCATCCATATGGACCATTTTGGCAACGTTTGACAGGTCCGGAGTGATCGTTTTTCATCAGAAAATTGATTTGTGGAGTGTTCCAAAAATGATTCAAAATGTCAATTGGATCGTGCCTCATGTTGAATAACCACTTTTGAAACACTCACAGTGACCAAAATTGCCATTTTCACAGAGCTTTGCTTACTCAAAAGCTTCCATTTTGACCAATTTCAGGCACCAAAATGACTTTAAACACACTTATTTTAGTTGAACAGGTCATAATTCACATCCAAAAGTCATTTAGAGTCAAAAGATTGAAAGTTAAAATTTCATCCATGTTGACCATTTTGGGAAAGTTCGACAGGTCCGGCCGGAGTCATCGTTTTTCATCAGAAAATTGATTTTTTGGACTGTACCAAAAATGATTCAAAATGTCAATTGGATCGTGCCTCATGTTGAATAACCGCTTTTGAAACCCTCACAGTGACCAAAATTGCCATTTATACAGAGCTTTGCTTACTCAAAAGCTTCCATTTCGACCAATTTCAGGCACCAAAATGACTTTAAACACACTTATTTTAGTTGAACAAGTCAGAATTCACATCCAACAGTCATTTAGAGTCAAAAGATTAAAAGTTAAAATTTCATCCATGTTGACCATTTTGGGAAAGTTCGACAGGTCCGGAGTCATCGTTTTTCAGCAGAAAATTGATTTTTTGGAGTGTACCAA
Organism: Lissotriton helveticus; assembly: GCF_964261635.1. Classification (NCBI taxonomy): domain Eukaryota; kingdom Metazoa; phylum Chordata; class Amphibia; order Caudata; family Salamandridae; genus Lissotriton; species Lissotriton helveticus. Next base: position 343,210,681 of record NC_136072.1, read on the forward strand.
AAATGATTCAAAATGTCAATTGGATCGTGCCTCATGGTGAATAACCACTTTTGAAACCCTCAAAGTGACCAAAATTGCCATTTATACAGAGTTTTGCTTACTCAAAAGCTTCCATTTTGACCAATTTCAGGCACCGAAATGACTTTAAACACACTTATTTTAGTTGAACAAGTCATAATTCACATCCAACAGTCATTTAGAGTCAAAAGATTGAAAGTTAAAATTTCATCCATGTTGACCATTTTGGGAAAGTTCGACAGGTCCGGCCGGAGTCATCGTTTTTCATCAGAAAATTGATTTTTTGGACTGTACCAAAAATGATTCAAAATGTCAATTGGATCGTGCCTCATGTTGAATAACCACTTTTGAAACCCTCACAGTGACCAAAATTGCCATTTTTACAGAGCTTTGCTTAATCAAAAGCTTCCATTTTGACCAATTTCAGGGACCAAAATGATTTTTCAACACACTTATTTTAGTTGAAAAAGTCATAATTCACATCCAACAGTGATTTAGAGTCAAAAGATTAAAAGTTAAAATTTCATCCATGTTGACCATTTTGGGAAAGTTTGACAGGTCCGGAGTCATTGTTTTTTCAGATAATTGATTTTTTGGAGTGTACCAAAAATTATTCAAAATGTCAATTGGATCGTGCCTCATGTTGAATAACCGCTTTTGAAACCCTCACAGTGACCAAAATTGCCATTTTTACAGAGCTTTGCTTACTCAAAAGCTTCCATTTTGACCAATTTCAGGCACCAAAATGACTTTAAACACACTTATTTTAGTTGAACAAGTCATAATTCACATCCAACAGTCATTTAGAGTCAAAAGATTAAATGTTAAAATTTCATCCATATTGACCATTTTGGGAAAGTTCGACATGTCCGGAGTCATCGTTTTTCATCAGAAAATTGATTTTTTGGAGTGTACCAAAAATGATTCAAAATGTCAATTGGATCGTGCCTCATGTTGAATAACCACTTTTGAAACCCTCACAGTGACCAAAATTACCATTTTTAAAGAGCTTTGCTTTCTGAAAAGCTTCCATTTTGACCAATTTCAGGCACCGAAATGACTTTAAACACACTTATTTTTGTTGAAAAAGTCATAATTTACATCCAACAGTCATTTAGAGTCAAAAGATTAAAAGTTTAAATTTCATCCATGGTGACCATTTTGGGAAAGTTCGACAGGTCCGGCCGGAGTCATCGTTTTTCATCAGAAAATTGATTTTTTTGAGTGTACCAAAAATGATTCAAAATGTCAATTGGATCGTGCCTCATGTTGAATAACCACTTTTGAAACCCTCACAGTGACCAAAATAACATTTTTACAGAGCTTTGCTTACTCAAAATCTTCCATTTTGACCAATTTCAGGCACCGAAATGACTTTAAACACACTTATTTTAGTTGAAAAAGTCATATTTCACATCCAACAGTCATTTAGAGTCAAAAGATTAAATGTTAAAATTTCATCCATATGGACCATTTTGGCAACGTTTGACAGGTCCGGAGTGATCGTTTTTCATCAGAAAATTGATTTGTGGAGTGTTCCAAAAATGATTCAAAATGTCAATTGGATCGTGCCTCATGTTGAATAACCACTTTTGAAACACTCGCAGTGACCAAAATTGCCATTTTCACAGAGCTTTGCTTACTCAAAAGCTTCCATTTTGACCAATTTCAGGCACCAAAATGACTTTAAACACACTTATTTTAGTTGAACAAGTCATAATTCACATCCAAAAGTCATTTAGAGTCAAAAGATTGAAAGTTAAAATTTCATCCATGTTGACCATTTTGGGAAAGTTCGACAGGTCCGGCCGGAGTCATCGTTTTTCATCAGAAAATTGATTTTTTGGACTGTACCAAAAATGATTCAAAATGTCAATTGGATCGTGCCTCATGTTGAATAACCACTTTTGAAACCCTCAAAGTGACCAAAATTGCCATTTATACAGAGTTTTGTTTACTCAAAAGCTTCCATTTTGACCAATTTCAGGCACCGAAATGACTTTAAACACACTTATGTTAGTTGAAAAAGTCAGATTTCACATCCAACAGTCATTTAGAGTCAAAAGATTAAATGTTAAAATTTCATCCATATGGACCATTTTGGGAAAGTTCGACAGGTCCGGAGTCATTGTTTTTCATCAGAAAATTTATTTTTTGGAGTCTCCCAAAAATGATTCAAAATGTCAATTGGATCGTGCCTCATGTTGAATAACCACTTTTGAAACCCTCACAGTGACCAAAATTACCATTTTTAAAGAGCTTTGCTTACTGAAAAGCTTCCATTTTGACCAATTTCAGGTACCGAAATGACTTTAAACACACTTATTTTTGTTGAAAAAGTCATAATTTACATCCAACAGTCATTTAGAGTCAAAAGATTAAAAGTTTAAATTTCATCCATGGTGACCATTTTGGGAAAGTTCGACAGGTCCGGCAGGAGTCATCGTTTTTCATCAGAAAATTGATTTTTTGGAGTGTACCAAAAATGATTCAAAATGTCAATTGGATCGTGCCTCATGTTGAATAACCACTTTTGAAACCCTCACAGTGACCAAAATAACATTTTTACAGAGCTTTGCTTACTCAAAATCTTCCATTTTGACCAATTTCAGGCACCGAAATGACTTTAAACACACTTATTTTAGTTGAAAAAGTCATATTTCACATCCAACAGTCATTTAGAGTCAAAAGATTAAATGTTAAAATTTCATCCATATGGACCATTTTGGCAACGTTTGACAGGTCTGGAGTGATCGTTTTTCATCAGAAAATTGATTTGTGGAGTGTTCCAAAAATGATTCAAAATGTCAATTGGATCGTGCCTCATGTTGAATAACCACTTTTGAAACACTCACAGTGACCAAAATTGCCATTTTCACAGAGCTTTGCTTACTCAAAAGCTTCCATTTTGACCAATTTCAGGCACCAAAATGACTTTAAACACACTTATTTTAGTTGAACAAGTCATAATTCACATCCAAAAGTCATTTAGAGTCAAAAGATTAAAAGTTAAAATTTCATCCATGTTGACCATTTTGGGAACGTTTGACAGGTCCGCAGTCATCGTTTTTTCAGATAATTGATTTTTTGGAGTGTACCAAAAATGATTCAAAATGTCAATTGGATCGTGCCTCATGTTGAATAACCGCTTTTGAAACCCTCACAGTGACCAAAATTGCCATTTATACAGAGCTTTGCTTACTCAAAAGCTTCCATTTTGACCAATTTCAGGCACCGAAATGACTTTAAACACACTTATTTTAGTTGAACAAGTCATAATTCACATCCAACAGTCATTTAGAGTCAAAAGATTGAAAGTTAAAATTTCATCCATGTTGACCATTTTGGGAAAGTTCGACAGGTCCGGCCGGAGTCATCGTTTTTCATCAGAAAATTGATTTTTTGGACTGTACCAAAAATGATTCAAAATGTCAATTGGATCGTGCCTCATGTTGAATAACCACTTTTGAAACCCTCACAGTGACCAAAATTGCCATTTTTACAGAGCTTTGCTTAATCAAAAGCTTCCATTTTGACCAATTTCAGGGACCAAAATGATTTTTCAACACACTTATTTTAGTTGAAAAAGTCATAATTCACATCCAACAGTGATTTAGAGTCAAAAGATTAAAAGTTAAAATTTCATCCATGTTGACCATTTTGGGAAAGTTTGACAGGTCCGGAGTCATTGTTTTTTCAGATAATTGATTTTTTGGAGTGTACCAAAAATTATTCAAAATGTCAATTGGATCGTGCCTCATGTTGAATAACCGCTTTTGAAACCCTCACAGTGACCAAAATTGCCATTTTTACAGAGCTTTGCTTACTCAAAAGCTTCCATTTTGACCAATTTCAGGCACCAAAATGACTTTAAACACACCTATTTTAGTTGAACAAGTCATAATTCACATCCAACAGTCATTTAGAGTCAAAAGATTAAATGTTAAAATTTCATCCATATTGACCATTTTGGGAAAGTTCGACATGTCCGGAGTCATCGTTTTTCAGCAGAAAATTGATTTTTTGGAGTGTACCAAAAATGATTCAAAATGTCAATTGGATCGTGCCTCATGGTGAATAACCACTTTTGAAACCCTCAAAGTGACCAAAATTGCCATTTATACAGAGTTTTGCTTACTCAAAAGCTTCCATTTTGACCAATTTCAGGCACCGAAATGACTTTAAACACACTTATTTTAGTTGAACAAGTCATAATTCACATCCAACAGTCATTTAGAGTCAAAAGATTAAAAGTTAAAATTTCATCCATGTTGACCATTTTGGGAAAGTTCGACAGGTCCGGCCGGAGTCAATGTTTTTCATCAGAAAATTGATTTTTTGGAGTCTACCAAAAATGATTCAAAATGTCAATTGGATCGTGCCTCATGTTGAATAACCACTTTTGAAACCCTCACAGTGACCAAAATTACCATTTTTAAAGAGCTTTGCTTACTGAAAAGCTTCAATTTTGACCAATTTCAGGCACCGAAATGACTTTAAACACACTTATTTTTGTTGAAAAAGTCATAATTTACATCCAACAGTCATTTAGAGTCAAAAGATTAAAAGTTTAAATTTCATCCATGGTGACCATTTTGGGAAAGTTCGACAGGTCCGGCCGGAGTCATCGTTTTTCATCAGAAAATTGATTTTTTGGTGTGTACCAAAAATGACTCAAAATGTCAATTGGATCGTGCCTCATGTTGAATAACCACTTTTGAAACCCTCACAGTGACCAAAATACCATTTTTACAGAGCTTTGCTTACTCAAAATCTTCCATTTTGACCAATTTCAGGCACCGAAATGACTTTAAACACACTTATTTTAGTTGAAAAAGTCATATTTCACATCCAACAGTCATTTAGAGTCAAAAGATTAAATGTTAAAATTTCATCCATATGGACCATTTTGGCAACGTTTGACAGGTCCGGAGTGATCGTTTTTCATCAGAAAATTGATTTGTGGAGTGTTCCAAAAATGATTCAAAATGTCAATTGGATCGTGCCTCATGTTGAATAACCACTGTTGAAACACTCACAGTGACCAAAATTGCCATTTTCACAGAGTTTTGCTTACTCAAAAGCTTCTATTTTGACAAATTTCAGGAACCAAAATGACTTTAAACACACTTATTTTAGTTGAAAAAGTCATAATTCACATCCAACAGTCATTTAGAGTCAAAAGATTAAAAGTTAAAATTTCATCCATGTTGACCATTTTGGGAACGTTTGACAGGTCCGGAGTCATCGTTTTTTCAGATAATTGATTTTTTGGAGTGTACCAAAAATGATTCAAAATGTCAATTGGATCGTGCCTCATGTTGAATAACCGCTTTTGAAACCCTCACAGTGACCAAAATTGCCATTTTTACAGAGCTTTGCTTACTCAAAAGCTTCCATTTTGACCAATTTCAGGCACCAAAATGACTTTAAACACACTTATTTTAGTTGAACAAGTCATAATTCACACCCAACAGTCATTTAGAGTCAAAAGATTAAAAGTTAAAATTTCATCCATGTTGACCATTTTGGGAAAGTTATACAGGTCCGGAGTCATCGTTTTTCATCAGAAAATTGATTTTTTGGAGTCTACCAAAAATGATTCAAAATGTCAATTGGATCGTGCCTCATGTTGAATAACCACTTTTGAAACCCTCACAGTGACCAAAATACAATTTTTACAGAGCTTTGCTTACTCAAAATCTTCCATTTTGACCAATTTCAGGCACCGAAATGACTTTAAACACACTTATTTTTGTTGAAAAAGTCATAATTTACATCCAACAGTCATTTAGAGTCAAAAGATTAAAAAATTAAATTTCATCCATGGTAATCATTTTGGGAAAGTTCGACAGGTCCGGATTCATCGTTTTTCATCAGAAAATTGATTTTTTGGAGTGTACCAAAAAAGATTCAAAATGTCAATTGGATCGTGCCTCATGTTGAATAACCACTTTTGAAACCCTCAAAGTGACCAAAATTGCCATTTTTACAGAGCTTTGCTTACTCAAAAGCTTCCATTTTGATCAATTTCAGGCACCAAAATGACTTTAAACACACTTATTTTAGTTGAACAAGTCATAATTCACATCCAACAGTCATTTAGAGTCAAAAGATTAAAAGTTAAAATTTCATCCATGTTGACCATTTTGGGAAAGTTCGTCGTTTTTCATCAGAAAATTGATTTTTTGGAGTGTACCAAAAATGATTCAAAATGTCAATTGGATCGTGCCTAATGGTGAATAACCACTTTTGAAACCCTCAAAGTGACCAAAATTGCCATTTATACAGAGTTTTGCTTACTCAAAAGCTTCCATTTTGACCAATTTCAGGCACCGAAATGATTTTATACACACTTATTTTAGTTGAAAAAGTCATAATTTACATCCAACAGTCATTTAGAGTCAAAAGATTAAAAATTAAATTTCATCCATGGTAAACATTTTGGGAAAGTTCGACAGGTCCGGATTCATCGTTTTTCATCAGAAAATTTATTTTTTGGAGTGTACCAAAAATGATTCAAACTGTCAATTGGATCGTGCCTCATGTTGAATAACCACTTTTGAAACCCTCATAGTGACCAAAATTGCCATTTATAAAGAGTTTTGCTTACTCAAAAGCTTCCATTTTGACCAATTTCAGGCACCAAAATGACTTTAAACACACTTATTTTAGTTGAAAAAGTCATATTTCACATCCAACAGTCATTTAGAGTCAAAAGATTAAATGTTAAAATTTCATCCATATGGACCATTTTGGGAAAGTTCGACAGGTCCGGAGTCATCGTTTTTCATCAGAAAATTGATTTTTTGGAGTGTACCAAAAATGATTCAAAATGTCAATTGGATCGTGCCTCATGTTGAATAACCGCTTTTGAAACCCTCACAGTGACCAAAATTGCCATTTATACAGAGCTTTGCTTACTCAAAAGCTTCCATTTCGACCAATTTCAGGCACCAAAATGACTTTAAACACACTTATTTTAGTTGAACAAGTCAGAATTCACATCCAACAGTCATTTAGAGTCAAAAGATTAAAAGTTAAAATTTCATCCATGTTGACCATTTTGGGAAAGTTCGACAGGTCCGGAGTCATCGTTTTTCAGCAGAAAATTGATTTTTTGGAGTGTACCAAAAATGATTCAAAATGTCAATTGGATCGTGCCTCATGGTGAATAACCACTTTTGAAACCCTCAAAGTGACCAAAATTGCCATTTATACAGAGTTTTGCTTACTCAAAAGCTTCCATTTTGACCAATTTCAGGCACCGAAATGACTTTAAACACACTTATTTTAGTTGAACAAGTCATAATTCACATCCAACAGTCATTTAGAGTCAAAAGATTGAAAGTTAAAATTTCATCCATGTTGACCATTTTGGGAAAGTTCGACAGGTCCGGCCGGAGTCATCGTTTTTCATCAGAAAATTGATTTTTTGGACTGTACCAAAAATGATTCAAAATGTCAATTGGATCGTGCCTCATGTTGAATAACCACTTTTGAAACCCTCACAGTGACCAAAATTGCCATTTTTACAGAGCTTTGCTTAATCAAAAGCTTCCATTTTGACCAATTTCAGGGACCAAAATGATTTTTCAACACACTTATTTTAGTTGAAAAAGTCATAATTCACATCCAACAGTGATTTAGAGTCAAAAGATTAAAAGTTAAAATTTCATCCATGTTGACCATTTTGGGAAAGTTTGACAGGTCCGGAGTCATTGTTTTTTCAGATAATTGATTTTTTGGAGTGTACCAAAAATTATTCAAAATGTCAATTGGATCGTGCCTCATGTTGAATAACCGCTTTTGAAACCCTCACAGTGACCAAAATTGCCATTTTTACAGAGCTTTGCTTACTCAAAAGCTTCCATTTTGACCAATTTCAGGCACCAAAATGACTTTAAACACACTTATTTTAGTTGAACAAGTCATAATTCACATCCAACAGTCATTTAGAGTCAAAAGATTAAATGTTAAAATTTCATCCATATTGACCATTTTGGGAAAGTTCGACATGTCCGGAGTCATCGTTTTTCATCAGAAAATTGATTTTTTGGAGTGTACCAAAAATGATTCAAAATGTCAATTGGATCGTGCCTCATGTTGAATAACCACTTTTGAAACCCTCACAGTGACCAAAATTACCATTTTTAAAGAGCTTTGCTTTCTGAAAAGCTTCCATTTTGACCAATTTCAGGCACCGAAATGACTTTAAACACACTTATTTTTGTTGAAAAAGTCATAATTTACATCCAACAGTCATTTAGAGTCAAAAGATTAAAAGTTTAAATTTCATCCATGGTGACCATTTTGGGAAAGTTCGACAGGTCCGGCCGGAGTCATCGTTTTTCATCAGAAAATTGATTTTTTTGAGTGTACCAAAAATGATTCAAAATGTCAATTGGATCGTGCCTCATGTTGAATAACCACTTTTGAAACCCTCACAGTGACCAAAATAACATTTTTACAGAGCTTTGCTTACTCAAAATCTTCCATTTTGACCAATTTCAGGCACCGAAATGACTTTAAACACACTTATTTTAGTTGAAAAAGTCATATTTCACATCCAACAGTCATTTAGAGTCAAAAGATTAAATGTTAAAATTTCATCCATATGGACCATTTTGGCAACGTTTGACAGGTCCGGAGTGATCGTTTTTCATCAGAAAATTGATTTGTGGAGTGTTCCAAAAATGATTCAAAATGTCAATTGGATCGTGCCTCATGTTGAATAACCACTTTTGAAACACTCGCAGTGACCAAAATTGCCATTTTCACAGAGCTTTGCTTACTCAAAAGCTTCCATTTTGACCAATTTCAGGCACCAAAATGACTTTAAACACACTTATTTTAGTTGAACAAGTCATAATTCACATCCAAAAGTCATTTAGAGTCAAAAGATTGAAAGTTAAAATTTCATCCATGTTGACCATTTTGGGAAAGTTCGACAGGTCCGGCCGGAGTCATCGTTTTTCATCAGAAAATTGATTTTTTGGACTGTACCAAAAATGATTCAAAATGTCAATTGGATCGTGCCTCATGTTGAATAACCACTTTTGAAACCCTCAAAGTGACCAAAATTGCCATTTATACAGAGTTTTGTTTACTCAAAAGCTTCCATTTTGACCAATTTCAGGCACCGAAATGACTTTAAACACACTTATGTTAGTTGAAAAAGTCAGATTTCACATCCAACAGTCATTTAGAGTCAAAAGATTAAATGTTAAAATTTCATCCATATGGACCATTTTGGGAACGTTTGACAGGTCCGGAGTGATCGTTTTTCATCAGAAAATTGATTTGTGGAGTGTTCCAAAAATGATTCAAAATGTCAATTGGATCGTGCCTCATGTTGAATAACCACTTTTGAAACACTCACAGTGACCAAAATTGCCATTTTCACAGAGCTTTGCTTACTCAAAAGCTTCCATTTTGACCAATTTCAGGCACCAAAATGACTTTAAACACACTTATTTTAGTTGAACAAGTCATAATTCACATCCAAAAGTCATTTAGAGTCAAAAGATTAAAAGTTAAAATTTCATCCATGTTGACCATTTTGGGAACGTTTGACAGGTCCGCAGTCATCGTTTTTTCAGATAATTGATTTTTTGGAGTGTACCAAAAATGATTCAAAATGTCAATTGGATCGTGCCTCATGTTGAATAACCGCTTTTGAAACCCTCACAGTGACCAAAATTGCCATTTATACAGAGCTTTGCTTACTCAAAAGCTTCCATTTTGACCAATTTCAGGCACCGAAATGACTTTAAACACACTTATTTTAGTTGAACAAGTCATAATTCACATCCAACAGTCATTTAGAGTCAAAAGATTGAAAGTTAAAATTTCATCCATGTTGACCATTTTGGGAAAGTTCGACAGGTCCGGCCGGAGTCATCGTTTTTCATCAGAAAATTGATTTTTTGGACTGTACCAAAAATGATTCAAAATGTCAATTGGATCGTGCCTCATGTTGAATAACCACTTTTGAAACCCTCACAGTGACCAAAATTGCCATTTTTACAGAGCTTTGCTTAATCAAAAGCTTCCATTTTGACCAATTTCAGGGACCAAAATGATTTTTCAACACACTTATTTTAGTTGAAAAAGTCATAATTCACATCCAACAGTGATTTAGAGTCAAAAGATTAAAAGTTAAAATTTCATCCATGTTGACCATTTTGGGAAAGTTTGACAGGTCCGGAGTCATTGTTTTTTCAGATAATTGATTTTTTGGAGTGTACCAAAAATTATTCAAAATGTCAATTGGATCGTGCCTCATGTTGAATAACCGCTTTTGAAACCCTCACAGTGACCAAAATTGCCATTTTTACAGAGCTTTGCTTACTCAAAAGCTTCCATTTTGACCAATTTCAGGCACCAAAATGACTTTAAACACACCTATTTTAGTTGAACAAGTCATAATTCACATCCAACAGTCATTTAGAGTCAAAAGATTAAATGTTAAAATTTCATCCATATTGACCATTTTGGGAAAGTTCGACATGTCCGGAGTCATCGTTTTTCAGCAGAAAATTGATTTTTTGGAGTGTACCAAAAATGATTCAAAATGTCAATTGGATCGTGCCTCATGGTGAATAACCACTTTTGAAACCCTCAAAGTGACCAAAATTGCCATTTATACAGAGTTTTGCTTACTCAAAAGCTTCCATTTTGACCAATTTCAGGCACCGAAATGACTTTAAACACACTTATTTTAGTTGAACAAGTCATAATTCACATCCAACAGTCATTTAGAGTCAAAAGATTAAAAGTTAAAATTTCATCCATGTTGACCATTTTGGGAAAGTTCGACAGGTCCGGCCGGAGTCAATGTTTTTCATCAGAAAATTGATTTTTTGGAGTCTACCAAAAATGATTCAAAATGTCAATTGGATCGTGCCTCATGTTGAATAACCACTTTTGAAACCCTCACAGTGACCAAAATTACCATTTTTAAAGAGCTTTGCTTACTGAAAAGCTTCAATTTTGACCAATTTCAGGCACCGAAATGACTTTAAACACACTTATTTTTGTTGAAAAAGTCATAATTTACATCCAACAGTCATTTAGAGTCAAAAGATTAAAAGTTTAAATTTCATCCATGGTGACCATTTTGGGAAAGTTCGACAGGTCCGGCCGGAGTCATCGTTTTTCATCAGAAAATTGATTTTTTGGTGTGTACCAAAAATGACTCAAAATGTCAATTGGATCGTGCCTCATGTTGAATAACCACTTTTGAAACCCTCACAGTGACCAAAATACCATTTTTACAGAGCTTTGCTTACTCAAAATCTTCCATTTTGACCAATTTCAGGCACCGAAATGACTTTAAACACACTTATTTTAGTTGAAAAAGTCATATTTCACATCCAACAGTCATTTAGAGTCAAAAGATTAAATGTTAAAATTTCATCCATATGGACCATTTTGGCAACGTTTGACAGGTCCGGAGTGATCGTTTTTCATCAGAAAATTGATTTGTGGAGTGTTCCAAAAATGATTCAAAATGTCAATTGGATCGTGCCTCATGTTGAATAACCACTGTTGAAACACTCACAGTGACCAAAATTGCCATTTTCACAGAGTTTTGCTTACTCAAAAGCTTCTATTTTGACAAATTTCAGGAACCAAAATGACTTTAAACACACTTATTTTAGTTGAAAAAGTCATAATTCACATCCAACAGTCATTTAGAGTCAAAAGATTAAAAGTTAAAATTTCATCCATGTTGACCATTTTGGGAACGTTTGACAGGTCCGGAGTCATCGTTTTTTCAGATAATTGATTTTTTGGAGTGTACCAAAAATGATTCAAAATGTCAATTGGATCGTGCCTCATGTTGAATAACCGCTTTTGAAACCCTCACAGTGACCAAAATTGCCATTTTTACAGAGCTTTGCTTACTGAAAAGCTTCCATTTTGACCAATTTCAGGCACCAAAATGACTTTAAACACACTTATTTTAGTTGAACAAGTCATAATTCACACCCAACAGTCATTTAGAGTCAAAAGATTAAAAGTTAAAATTTCATCCATGTTGACCATTTTGGGAAAGTTCGACAGGTCCGGAGTCATCGTTTTTCATCAGAAAATTGATTTTTTGGAGTCTACCAAAAATGATTCAAAATGTCAATTGGATCGTGCCTCATGTTGAATAACCACTTTTGAAACCCTCACAGTGACCAAAATACAATTTTTACAGAGCTTTGCTTACTCAAAATCTTCCATTTTGACCAATTTCAGGCACCGAAATGACTTTAAACACACTTATTTTTGTTGAAAAAGTCATAATTTACATCCAACAGTCATTTAGAGTCAAAAGATTAAAAAATTAAATTTCATCCATGGTAATCATTTTGGGAAAGTTCGACAGGTCCGGATTCATCGTTTTTCATCAGAAAATTGATTTTTTGGAGTGTACCAAAAAAGATTCAAAATGTCAATTGGATCGTGCCTCATGTTGAATAACCACTTTTGAAACCCTCAAAGTGACCAAAATTGCCATTTTTACAGAGCTTTGCTTACTCAAAAGCTTCCATTTTGATCAATTTCAGGCACCAAAATGACTTTAAACACACTTATTTTAGTTGAACAAGTCATAATTCACATCCAACAGTCATTTAGAGTCAAAAGATTAAAAGTTAAAATTTCATCCATGTTGACCATTTTGGGAAAGTTCGTCGTTTTTCATCAGAAAATTGATTTTTTGGAGTGTACCAAAAATGATTCAAAATGTCAATTGGATCGTGCCTAATGGTGAATAACCACTTTTGAAACCCTCAAAGTGACCAAAATTGCCATTTATACAGAGTTTTGCTTACTCAAAAGCTTCCATTTTGACCAATTTCAGGCACCGAAATGATTTTATACACACTTATTTTAGTTGAAAAAGTCATAATTTACATCCAACAGTCATTTAGAGTCAAAAGATTAAAAATTAAATTTCATCCATGGTAAACATTTTGGGAAAGTTCGACAGGTCCGGATTCATCGTTTTTCATCAGAAAATTTATTTTTTGGAGTGTACCAAAAATGATTCAAACTGTCAATTGGATCGTGCCTCATGTTGAATAACCACTTTTGAAACCCTCATAGTGACCAAAATTGCCATTTATAAAGAGTTTTGCTTACTCAAAAGCTTCCATTTTGACCAATTTCAGGCACCAAAATGACTTTAAACACACTTATTTTAGTTGAAAAAGTCATATTTCACATCCAACAGTCATTTAGAGTCAAAAGATTAAATGTTAAAATTTCATCCATATGGACCATTTTGGGAAAGTTCGACAGGTCCGGAGTCATCGTTTTTCATCAGAAAATTGATTTTTTGGAGTCTACCAAAAATGATTCAAAATGTCAATTGGATCGTGCCTCATGTTGAATAACCACTTTTGAAACCCTCACAGTGACCAAAATAACATTTTTACAGAGCTTTGCTTACTCAAAATCTTCCATTTTGACCAATTTCAGGCACCGAAATGACTTTAAACACACTTATTTTAGTTGAAAAAGTCATATTTCACATCCAACAGTCATTTAGAGTCAAAAGATTAAATGTTAAAATTTCATCCATATGGACCATTTTGGCAACGTTTGACAGGTCCGGAGTGATCGTTTTTCATCAGAAAATTGATTTGTGGAGTGTTCCAAAAATGATTCAAAATGTCAATTGGATCGTGCCTCATGTTGAATAACCACTTTTGAAACACTCGCAGTGACCAAAATTGCCATTTTCACAGAGCTTTGCTTACTCAAAAGCTTCCATTTTGACCAATTTCAGGCACCAAAATGACTTTAAACACACTTATTTTAGTTGAACAAGTCATAATTCACATCCAAAAGTCATTTAGAGTCAAAAGATTGAAAGTTAAAATTTCATCCATGTTGACCATTTTGGGAAAGTTCGACAGGTCCGGCCGGAGTCATCGTTTTTCATCAGAAAATTGATTTTTTGGACTGTACCAAAAATGATTCAAAATGTCAATTGGATCGTGCCTCATGTTGAATAACCACTTTTGAAACCCTCAAAGTGACCAAAATTGCCATTTATACAGAGTTTTGTTTACTCAAAAGCTTCCATTTTGACCAATTTCAGGCACCGAAATGACTTTAAACACACTTATGTTAGTTGAAAAAGTCAGATTTCACATCCAACAGTCATTTAGAGTCAAAAGATTAAATGTTAAAATTTCATCCATATGGACCATTTTGGGAAAGTTCGACAGGTCCGGAGTCATTGTTTTTCATCAGAAAATTTATTTTTTGGAGTCTCCCAAAAATGATTCAAAATGTCAATTGGATCGTGCCTCATGTTGAATAACCACTTTTGAAACCCTCACAGTGACCAAAATTACCATTTTTAAAGAGCTTTGCTTACTGAAAAGCTTCCATTTTGACCAATTTCAGGTACCGAAATGACTTTAAACACACTTATTTTTGTTGAAAAAGTCATAATTTACATCCAACAGTCATTTAGAGTCAAAAGATTAAAAGTTTAAATTTCATCCATGGTGACCATTTTGGGAAAGTTCGACAGGTCCGGCCGGAGTCATCGTTTTTCATCAGAAAATTGATTTTTTGGAGTGTACCAAAAATGATTCAAAATGTCAATTGGATCGTGCCTCATGTTGAATAACCACTTTTGAAACCCTCACAGTGACCAAAATAACATTTTTACAGAGCTTTGCTTACTCAAAATCTTCCATTTTGACCAATTTCAGGCACCGAAATGACTTTAAACACACTTATTTTAGTTGAAAAAGTCATATTTCACATCCAACAGTCATTTAGAGTCAAAAGATTAAATGTTAAAATTTCATCCATATGGACCATTTTGGCAACGTTTGACAGGTCCGGAGTGATCGTTTTTCATCAGAAAATTGATTTGTGGAGTGTTCCAAAAATGATTCAAAATGTCAATTGGATCGTGCCTCATGTTGAATAACCACTTTTGAAACACTCACAGTGACCAAAATTGCCATTTTCACAGAGCTTTGCTTACTCAAAAGCTTCCATTTTGACCAATTTCAGGCACCAAAATGACTTTAAACACACTTATTTTAGTTGAACAAGTCATAATTCACATCCAAAAGTCATTTAGAGTCAAAAGATTAAAAGTTAAAATTTCATCCATGTTGACCATTTTGGGAACGTTTGACAGGTCCGCAGTCATCGTTTTTTCAGATAATTGATTTTTTGGAGTGTACCAAAAATGATTCAAAATGTCAATTGGATCGTGCCTCATGTTGAATAACCGCTTTTGAAACCCTCACAGTGACCAAAATTGCCATTTATACAGAGCTTTGCTTACTCAAAAGCTTCCATTTTGACCAATTTCAGGCACCGAAATGACTTTAAACACACTTATTTTAGTTGAACAAGTCATAATTCACATCCAACAGTCATTTAGAGTCAAAAGATTGAAAGTTAAAATTTCATCCATGTTGACCATTTTGGGAAAGTTCGACAGGTCCGGCCGGAGTCATCGTTTTTCATCAGAAAATTGATTTTTTGGACTGTACCAAAAATGATTCAAAATGTCAATGGATCGTGCCTCATGGTGAATAACCACTTTTGAAACCCTCAAAGTGACCAAAATTGCCATTTTTACAGAGCTTTGCTTACTCAAAAGCTTCCATTTTGATCAATTTCAGGCACCAAAATGACTTTAAACACACTTATTTTAGTTGAACAAGTCATAATTCACATCCAACAGTCATTTAGAGTCAAAAGATTAAAAGTTAAAATTTCATCCATGTTGACCATTTTGGGAAAGTTCGTCGTTTTTCATCAGAAAATTGATTTTTTGGAGTGTACCAAAAATGATTCAAAATGTCAATTGGATCGTGCCTAATGGTGAATAACCACTTTTGAAACCCTCAAAGTGACCAAAATTGCCATTTATACAGAGTTTTGCTTACTCAAAAGCTTCCATTTTGACCAATTTCAGGCACCGAAATGATTTTATACACACTTATTTTAGTTGAAAAAGTCATAATTTACATCCAACAGTCATTTAGAGTCAAAAGATTAAAAATTAAATTTCATCCATGGTAAACATTTTGGGAAAGTTCGACAGGTCCGGATTCATCGTTTTTCATCAGAAAATTTATTTTTTGGAGTGTACCAAAAATGATTCAAACTGTCAATTGGATCGTGCCTCATGTTGAATAACCACTTTTGAAACCCTCATAGTGACCAAAATTGCCATTTATAAAGAGTTTTGCTTACTCAAAAGCTTCCATTTTGACCAATTTCAGGCACCAAAATGACTTTAAACACACTTATTTTAGTTGAAAAAGTCATATTTCACATCCAACAGTCATTTAGAGTCAAAAGATTAAATGTTAAAATTTCATCCATATGGACCATTTTGGGAAAGTTCGACAGGTCCGGAGTCATCGTTTTTCATCAGAAAATTGATTTTTTGGAGTCTACCAAAAATGATTCAAAATGTCAATTGGATCGTGCCTCATGTTGAATAACCACTTTTGAAACCCTCACAGTGACCAAAATACAATTTTTACAGAGCTTTGCTTACTCAAAATCTTCCATTTTGACCAATTTCAGGCACCGAAATGACTTTAAACACACTTATTTTTGTTGAAAAAGTCATAATTTACATCCAACAGTCATTTAGAGTCAAAAGATTAAAAAATTAAATTTCATCCATGGTAATCATTTTGGGAAAGTTCGACAGGTCAGGATTCATCGTTTTTCATCAGAAAATTGATTTTTTGGAGTGTACCAAAAATGATTCAAAATGTCAATTGGATCGTGCCTCATGTTGAATAACCACTTTTGAAACCCTCACAGTGACCAAAATAACATTTTTACAGAGCTTTGCTTACTCAAAATCTTCCATTTTGACCAATTTCAGGCACCGAAATGACTTTAAACACACTTATTTTAGTTGAAAAAGTCATATTTCACATCCAACAGTCATTTAGAGTCAAAAGATTAAATGTTAAAATTTCATCCATATGGACCATTTTGGCAACGTTTGACAGGTCCGGAGTGATCGTTTTTCATCAGAAAATTGATTTGTGGAGTGTTCCAAAAATGATTCAAAATGTCAATTGGATCGTGCCTCATGTTGAATAACCACTTTTGAAACACTCACAGTGACCAAAATTGCCATTTTCACAGAGCTTTGCTTACTCAAAAGCTTCCATTTTGACCAATTTCAGGCACCAAAATGACTTTAAACACACTTATTTTAGTTGAACAAGTCATAATTCACATCCAAAAGTCATTTAGAGTCAAAAGATTAAAAGTTAAAATTTCATCCATGTTGACCATTTTGGGAACGTTTGACAGGTCCGCAGTCATCGTTTTTTCAGATAATTGATTTTTTGGAGTGTACCAAAAATGATTCAAAATGTCAATTGGATCGTGCCTCATGTTGAATAACCGCTTTTGAAACCCTCACAGTGACCAAAATTGCCATTTATACAGAGCTTTGCTTACTCAAAAGCTTCCATTTTGACCAATTTCAGGCACCGAAATGACTTTAAACACACTTATTTTAGTTGAACAAGTCATAATTCACATCCAACAGTCATTTAGAGTCAAAAGATTGAAAGTTAAAATTTCATCCATGTTGACCATTTTGGGAAAGTTCGACAGGTCCGGCCGGAGTCATCGTTTTTCATCAGAAAATTGATTTTTTGGACTGTACCAAAAATGATTCAAAATGTCAATGGATCGTGCCTCATGGTGAATAACCACTTTTGAAACCCTCAAAGTGACCAAAATTGCCATTTTTACAGAGCTTTGCTTACTCAAAAGCTTCCATTTTGATCAATTTCAGGCACCAAAATGACTTTAAACACACTTATTTTAGTTGAACAAGTCATAATTCACATCCAACAGTCATTTAGAGTCAAAAGATTAAAAGTTAAAATTTCATCCATGTTGACCATTTTGGGAAAGTTCGACAGGTCCGGAGTCATCGTTTTTCATCAGAAAATTGATTTTTTGGAGTCTACCAAAAATGATTCAAAATGTCAATTGGATCGTGCCTCATGTTGAATAACCACTTTTGAAACCCTCACAGTGACCAAAATAACATTTTTACAGAGCTTTGCTTACTCAAAATCTTCCATTTTGACCAATTTCAGGCACCGAAATGACTTTAAACACACTTATTTTAGTTGAAAAAGTCATATTTCACATCCAACAGTCATTTAGAGTCAAAAGATTAAATGTTAAAATTTCATCCATATGGACCATTTTGGCAACGTTTGACAGGTCCGGAGTGATCGTTTTTCATCAGAAAATTGATTTGTGGAGTGTTCCAAAAATGATTCAAAATGTCAATTGGATCGTGCCTCATGTTGAATAACCACTTTTGAAACACTCGCAGTGACCAAAATTGCCATTTTCACAGAGCTTTGCTTACTCAAAAGCTTCCATTTTGACCAATTTCAGGCACCAAAATGACTTTAAACACACTTATTTTAGTTGAACAAGTCATAATTCACATCCAAAAGTCATTTAGAGTCAAAAGATTGAAAGTTAAAATTTCATCCATGTTGACCATTTTGGGAAAGTTCGACAGGTCCGGCCGGAGTCATCGTTTTTCATCAGAAAATTGATTTTTTGGACTGTACCAAAAATGATTCAAAATGTCAATTGGATCGTGCCTCATGTTGAATAACCACTTTTGAAACCCTCAAAGTGACCAAAATTGCCATTTATACAGAGTTTTGTTTACTCAAAAGCTTCCATTTTGACCAATTTCAGGCACCGAAATGACTTTAAACACACTTATGTTAGTTGAAAAAGTCAGATTTCACATCCAACAGTCATTTAGAGTCAAAAGATTAAATGTTAAAATTTCATCCATATGGACCATTTTGGGAAAGTTCGACAGGTCCGGAGTCATTGTTTTTCATCAGAAAATTTATTTTTTGGAGTCTCCCAAAAATGATTCAAAATGTCAATTGGATCGTGCCTCATGTTGAATAACCACTTTTGAAACCCTCACAGTGACCAAAATTACCATTTTTAAAGAGCTTTGCTTACTGAAAAGCTTCCATTTTGACCAATTTCAGGTACCGAAATGACTTTAAACACACTTATTTTTGTTGAAAAAGTCATAATTTACATCCAACAGTCATTTAGAGTCAAAAGATTAAAAGTTTAAATTTCATCCATGGTGACCATTTTGGGAAAGTTCGACAGGTCCGGCCGGAGTCATCGTTTTTCATCAGAAAATTGATTTTTTGGAGTGTACCAAAAATGATTCAAAATGTCAATTGGATCGTGCCTCATGTTGAATAACCACTTTTGAAACCCTCACAGTGACCAAAATAACATTTTTACAGAGCTTTGCTTACTCAAAATCTTCCATTTTGACCAATTTCAGGCACCGAAATGACTTTAAACACACTTATTTTAGTTGAAAAAGTCATATTTCACATCCAACAGTCATTTAGAGTCAAAAGATTAAATGTTAAAATTTCATCCATATGGACCATTTTGGCAACGTTTGACAGGTCCGGAGTGATCGTTTTTCATCAGAAAATTGATTTGTGGAGTGTTCCAAAAATGATTCAAAATGTCAATTGGATCGTGCCTCATGTTGAATAACCACTTTTGAAACACTCACAGTGACCAAAATTGCCATTTTCACAGAGCTTTGCTTACTCAAAAGCTTCCATTTTGACCAATTTCAGGCACCAAAATGACTTTAAACACACTTATTTTAGTTGAACAAGTCATAATTCACATCCAAAAGTCATTTAGAGTCAAAAGATTAAAAGTTAAAATTTCATCCATGTTGACCATTTTGGGAACGTTTGACAGGTCCGCAGTCATCGTTTTTTCAGATAATTGATTTTTTGGAGTGTACCAAAAATGATTCAAAATGTCAATTGGATCGTGCCTCATGTTGAATAACCGCTTTTGAAACCCTCACAGTGACCAAAATTGCCATTTATACAGAGCTTTGCTTACTCAAAAGCTTCCATTTTGACCAATTTCAGGCACCGAAATGACTTTAAACACACTTATTTTAGTTGAACAAGTCATAATTCACATCCAACAGTCATTTAGAGTCAAAAGATTGAAAGTTAAAATTTCATCCATGTTGACCATTTTGGGAAAGTTCGACAGGTCCGGCCGGAGTCATCGTTTTTCATCAGAAAATTGATTTTTTGGACTGTACCAAAAATGATTCAAAATGTCAATGGATCGTGCCTCATGGTGAATAACCACTTTTGAAACCCTCAAAGTGACCAAAATTGCCATTTTTACAGAGCTTTGCTTACTCAAAAGCTTCCATTTTGATCAATTTCAGGCACCAAAATGACTTTAAACACACTTATTTTAGTTGAACAAGTCATAATTCACATCCAACAGTCATTTAGAGTCAAAAGATTAAAAGTTAAAATTTCATCCATGTTGACCATTTTGGGAAAGTTCGTCGTTTTTCATCAGAAAATTGATTTTTTGGAGTGTACCAAAAATGATTCAAAATGTCAATTGGATCGTGCCTAATGGTGAATAACCACTTTTGAAACCCTCAAAGTGACCAAAATTGCCATTTATACAGAGTTTTGCTTACTCAAAAGCTTCCATTTTGACCAATTTCAGGCACCGAAATGATTTTATACACACTTATTTTAGTTGAAAAAGTCATAATTTACATCCAACAGTCATTTAGAGTCAAAAGATTAAAAATTAAATTTCATCCATGGTAAACATTTTGGGAAAGTTCGACAGGTCCGGATTCATCGTTTTTCATCAGAAAATTTATTTTTTGGAGTGTACCAAAAATGATTCAAACTGTCAATTGGATCGTGCCTCATGTTGAATAACCACTTTTGAAACCCTCATAGTGACCAAAATTGCCATTTATAAAGAGTTTTGCTTACTCAAAAGCTTCCATTTTGACCAATTTCAGGCACCAAAATGACTTTAAACACACTTATTTTAGTTGAAAAAGTCATATTTCACATCCAACAGTCATTTAGAGTCAAAAGATTAAATGTTAAAATTTCATCCATATGGACCATTTTGGGAAAGTTCGACAGGTCCGGAGTCATCGTTTTTCATCAGAAAATTGATTTTTTGGAGTCTACCAAAAATGATTCAAAATGTCAATTGGATCGTGCCTCATGTTGAATAACCACTTTTGAAACCCTCACAGTGACCAAAATACAATTTTTACAGAGCTTTGCTTACTCAAAATCTTCCATTTTGACCAATTTCAGGCACCGAAATGACTTTAAACACACTTATTTTTGTTGAAAAAGTCATAATTTACATCCAACAGTCATTTAGAGTCAAAAGATTAAAAAATTAAATTTCATCCATGGTAATCATTTTGGGAAAGTTCGACAGGTCAGGATTCATCGTTTTTCATCAGAAAATTGATTTTTTGGAGTGTACCAAAAATGATTCAAAATGTCAATTGGATCGTGCCTCATGTTGAATAACCACTTTTGAAACCCTCACAGTGACCAAAATAACATTTTTACAGAGCTTTGCTTACTCAAAATCTTCCATTTTGACCAATTTCAGGCACCGAAATGACTTTAAACACACTTATTTTAGTTGAAAAAGTCATATTTCACATCCAACAGTCATTTAGAGTCAAAAGATTAAATGTTAAAATTTCATCCATATGGACCATTTTGGCAACGTTTGACAGGTCCGGAGTGATCGTTTTTCATCAGAAAATTGATTTGTGGAGTGTTCCAAAAATGATTCAAAATGTCAATTGGATCGTGCCTCATGTTGAATAACCACTTTTGAAACACTCACAGTGACCAAAATTGCCATTTTCACAGAGCTTTGCTTACTCAAAAGCTTCCATTTTGACCAATTTCAGGCACCAAAATGACTTTAAACACACTTATTTTAGTTGAACAAGTCATAATTCACATCCAAAAGTCATTTAGAGTCAAAAGATTAAAAGTTAAAATTTCATCCATGTTGACCATTTTGGGAACGTTTGACAGGTCCGCAGTCATCGTTTTTTCAGATAATTGATTTTTTGGAGTGTACCAAAAATGATTCAAAATGTCAATTGGATCGTGCCTCATGTTGAATAACCGCTTTTGAAACCCTCACAGTGACCAAAATTGCCATTTATACAGAGCTTTGCTTACTCAAAAGCTTCCATTTTGACCAATTTCAGGCACCGAAATGACTTTAAACACACTTATTTTAGTTGAACAAGTCATAATTCACATCCAACAGTCATTTAGAGTCAAAAGATTGAAAGTTAAAATTTCATCCATGTTGACCATTTTGGGAAAGTTCGACAGGTCCGGCCGGAGTCATCGTTTTTCATCAGAAAATTGATTTTTTGGACTGTACCAAAAATGATTCAAAATGTCAATGGATCGTGCCTCATGGTGAATAACCACTTTTGAAACCCTCAAAGTGACCAAAATTGCCATTTTTACAGAGCTTTGCTTACTCAAAAGCTTCCATTTTGATCAATTTCAGGCACCAAAATGACTTTAAACACACTTATTTTAGTTGAACAAGTCATAATTCACATCCAACAGTCATTTAGAGTCAAAAGATTAAAAGTTAAAATTTCATCCATGTTGACCATTTTGGGAAAGTTCGTCGTTTTTCATCAGAAAATTGATTTTTTGGAGTGTACCAAAAATGATTCAAAATGTCAATTGGATCGTGCCTAATGGTGAATAACCACTTTTGAAACCCTCAAAGTGACCAAAATTGCCATTTATACAGAGTTTTGCTTACTCAAAAGCTTCCATTTTGACCAATTTCAGGCACCGAAATGATTTTATACACACTTATTTTAGTTGAAAAAGTCATAATTTACATCCAACAGTCATTTAGAGTCAAAAGATTAAAAATTAAATTTCATCCATGGTAAACATTTTGGGAAAGTTCGACAGGTCCGGATTCATCGTTTTTCATCAGAAAATTTATTTTTTGGAGTGTACCAAAAATGATTCAAACTGTCAATTGGATCGTGCCTCATGTTGAATAACCACTTTTGAAACCCTCATAGTGACCAAAATTGCCATTTATAAAGAGTTTTGCTTACTCAAAAGCTTCCATTTTGACCAATTTCAGGCACCAAAATGACTTTAAACACACTTATTTTAGTTGAAAAAGTCATATTTCACATCCAACAGTCATTTAGAGTCAAAAGATTAAATGTTAAAATTTCATCCATATGGACCATTTTGGGAAAGTTCGACAGGTCCGGAGTCATCGTTTTTCATCAGAAAATTGATTTTTTGGAGTCTACCAAAAATGATTCAAAATGTCAATTGGATCGTGCCTCATGTTGAATAACCACTTTTGAAACCCTCACAGTGACCAAAATACAATTTTTACAGAGCTTTGCTTACTCAAAATCTTCCATTTTGACCAATTTCAGGCACCGAAATGACTTTAAACACACTTATTTTTGTTGAAAAAGTCATAATTTACATCCAACAGTCATTTAGAGTCAAAAGATTAAAAAATTAAATTTCATCCATGGTAATCATTTTGGGAAAGTTCGACAGGTCAGGATTCATCGTTTTTCATCAGAAAATTGATTTTTTGGAGTGTACCAAAAATGATTCAAAATGTCAATTGGATCGTGCCTCATGTTGAATAACCACTTTTGAAACCCTCACAGTGACCAAAATAACATTTTTACAGAGCTTTGCTTACTCAAAATCTTCCATTTTGACCAATTTCAGGCACCGAAATGACTTTAAACACACTTATTTTAGTTGAAAAAGTCATATTTCACATCCAACAGTCATTTAGAGTCAAAAGATTAAATGTTAAAATTTCATCCATATGGACCATTTTGGCAACGTTTGACAGGTCCGGAGTGATCGTTTTTCATCAGAAAATTGATTTGTGGAGTGTTCCAAAAATGATTCAAAATGTCAATTGGATCGTGCCTCATGTTGAATAACCACTTTTGAAACACTCGCAGTGACCAAAATTGCCATTTTCACAGAGCTTTGCTTACTCAAAAGCTTCCATTTTGACCAATTTCAGGCACCAAAATGACTTTAAACACACTTATTTTAGTTGAACAAGTCATAATTCACATCCAAAAGTCATTTAGAGTCAAAAGATTGAAAGTTAAAATTTCATCCATGTTGACCATTTTGGGAAAGTTCGACAGGTCCGGCCGGAGTCATCGTTTTTCATCAGAAAATTGATTTTTTGGACTGTACCAAAAATGATTCAAAATGTCAATTGGATCGTGCCTCATGTTGAATAACCACTTTTGAAACCCTCAAAGTGACCAAAATTGCCATTTATACAGAGTTTTGTTTACTCAAAAGCTTCCATTTTGACCAATTTCAGGCACCGAAATGACTTTAAACACACTTATGTTAGTTGAAAAAGTCAGATTTCACATCCAACAGTCATTTAGAGTCAAAAGATTAAATGTAAAAATTTCATCCATATGGACCATTTTGGGAAAGTTCGACAGGTCCGGAGTCATTGTTTTTCATCAGAAAATTTATTTTTTGGAGTCTCCCAAAAATGATTCAAAATGTCAATTGGATCGTGCCTCATGTTGAATAACCACTTTTGAAACCCTCACAGTGACCAAAATTACCATTTTTAAAGAGCTTTGCTTACTGAAAAGCTTCCATTTTGACCAATTTCAGGTACCGAAATGACTTTAAACACACTTATTTTTGTTGAAAAAGTCATAATTTACATCCAACAGTCATTTAGAGTCAAAAGATTAAAAGTTTAAATTTCATCCATGGTGACCATTTTGGGAAAGTTCGACAGGTCCGGCCGGAGTCATCGTTTTTCATCAGAAAATTGATTTTTTGGAGTGTACCAAAAATGATTCAAAATGTCAATTGGATCGTGCCTCATGTTGAATAACCACTTTTGAAACCCTCACAGTGACCAAAATAACATTTTTACAGAGCTTTGCTTACTCAAAATCTTCCATTTTGACCAATTTCAGGCACCGAAATGACTTTAAACACACTTATTTTAGTTGAAAAAGTCATATTTCACATCCAACAGTCATTTAGAGTCAAAAGATTAAATGTTAAAATTTCATCCATATGGACCATTTTGGCAACGTTTGACAGGTCCGGAGTGATCGTTTTTCATCAGAAAATTGATTTGTGGAGTGTTCCAAAAATGATTCAAAATGTCAATTGGATCGTGCCTCATGTTGAATAACCACTTTTGAAACACTCACAGTGACCAAAATTGCCATTTTCACAGAGCTTTGCTTACTCAAAAGCTTCCATTTTGACCAATTTCAGGCACCAAAATGACTTTAAACACACTTATTTTAGTTGAACAAGTCATAATTCACATCCAAAAGTCATTTAGAGTCAAAAGATTAAAAGTTAAAATTTCATCCATGTTGACCATTTTGGGAACGTTTGACAGGTCCGCAGTCATCGTTTTTTCAGATAATTGATTTTTTGGAGTGTACCAAAAATGATTCAAAATGTCAATTGGATCGTGCCTCATGTTGAATAACCGCTTTTGAAACCCTCACAGTGACCAAAATTGCCATTTATACAGAGCTTTGCTTACTCAAAAGCTTCCATTTTGACCAATTTCAGGCACCGAAATGACTTTAAACACACTTATTTTAGTTGAACAAGTCATAATTCACATCCAACAGTCATTTAGAGTCAAAAGATTGAAAGTTAAAATTTCATCCATGTTGACCATTTTGGGAAAGTTCGACAGGTCCGGCCGGAGTCATCGTTTTTCATCAGAAAATTGATTTTTTGGACTGTACCAAAAATTATTCAAAATGTCAATTGGATCGTGCCTCATGTTGAATAACCGCTTTTGAAACCCTCACAGTGACCAAAATTGCCATTTTTACAGAGCTTTGCTTACTCAAAAGCTTCCATTTTGACCAATTTCAGGCACCAAAATGACTTTAAACACACTTATTTTAGTTGAACAAGTCATAATTCACATCCAACAGTCATTTAGAGTCAAAAGATTAAATGTTAAAATTTCATCCATATTGACCATTTTGGGAAAGTTCGACATGTCCGGAGTCATCGTTTTTCAGCAGAAAATTGATTTTTTGGAGTGTACCAAAAATGATTCAAAATGTCAATTGGATCGTGCCTCATGGTGAATAACCACTTTTGAAACCCTCAAAGTGACCAAAATTGCCATTTATACAGAGTTTTGCTTACTCAAAAGCTTCCATTTTGACCAATTTCAGGCACCGAAATGACTTTAAACACACTTATTTTAGTTGAACAAGTCATAATTCACATCCAACAGTCATTTAGAGTCAAAAGATTAAAAGTTAAAATTTCATCCATGTTGACCATTTTGGGAAAGTTCGACAGGTCCGGCCGGAGTCAATGTTTTTCATCAGAAAATTGATTTTTTGGAGTCTACCAAAAATGATTCAAAATGTCAATTGGATCGTGCCTCATGTTGAATAACCACTTTTGAAACCCTCACAGTGACCAAAATTACCATTTTTAAAGAGCTTTGCTTACTGAAAAGCTTCAATTTTGACCAATTTCAGGCACCGAAATGACTTTAAACACACTTATTTTTGTTGAAAAAGTCATAATTTACATCCAACAGTCATTTAGAGTCAAAAGATTAAAAGTTAAAATTTCATCCATGTTGACCATTTTGGGAACGTTTGACAGGTCCGGAGTCATCGTTTTTTCAGATAATTGATTTTTTGGAGTGTACCAAAAATGATTCAAAATGTCAATTGGATCGTGCCTCATGTTGAATAACCGCTTTTGAAACCCTCACAGTGACCAAAATTGCCATTTTTACAGAGCTTTGCTTACTGAAAAGCTTCAATTTTGACCAATTTCAGGCACCGAAATGACTTTAAACACACTTATTTTAGTTGAACAAGTCATAATTCACACCCAACAGTCATTTAGAGTCAAAAGATTAAAAGTTAAAATTTCATCCATGTTGACCATTTTGGGAAAGTTCGACAGGTCCGGAGTCATCGTTTTTCATCAGAAAATTGATTTTTTGGAGTCTACCAAAAATGATTCAAAATGTCAATTGGATCGTGCCTCATGTTGAATAACCACTTTTGAAACCCTCACAGTGACCAAAATACAATTTTTACAGAGCTTTGCTTACTCAAAATCTTCCATTTTGACCAATTTCAGGCACCGAAATGACTTTAAACACACTTATTTTTGTTGAAAAAGTCATAATTTACATCCAACAGTCATTTAGAGTCAAAAGATTAAAAAATTAAATTTCATCCATGGTAATCATTTTGGGAAAGTTCGACAGGTCCGGATTCATCGTTTTTCATCAGAAAATTGATTTTTTGGAGTGTACCAAAAAAGATTCAAAATGTCAATTGGATCGTGCCTCATGTTGAATAACCACTTTTGAAACCCTCAAAGTGACCAAAATTGCCATTTTTACAGAGCTTTGCTTACTCAAAAGCTTCCATTTTGATCAATTTCAGGCACCAAAATGACTTTAAACACACTTATTTTAGTTGAACAAGTCATAATTCACATCCAACAGTCATTTAGAGTCAAAAGATTAAAAGTTAAAATTTCATCCATGTTGACCATTTTGGGAAAGTTCGTCGTTTTTCATCAGAAAATTGATTTTTTGGAGTGTACCAAAAATGATTCAAAATGTCAATTGGATCGTGCCTAATGGTGAATAACCACTTTTGAAACCCTCAAAGTGACCAAAATTGCCATTTATACAGAGTTTTGCTTACTCAAAAGCTTCCATTTTGACCAATTTCAGGCACCGAAATGATTTTATACACACTTATTTTAGTTGAAAAAGTCATAATTTACATCCAACAGTCATTTAGAGTCAAAAGATTAAAAATTAAATTTCATCCATGGTAAACATTTTGGGAAAGTTCGACAGGTCCGGATTCATCGTTTTTCATCAGAAAATTTATTTTTTGGAGTGTACCAAAAATGATTCAAACTGTCAATTGGATCGTGCCTCATGTTGAATAACCACTTTTGAAACCCTCATAGTGACCAAAATTGCCATTTATAAAGAGTTTTGCTTACTCAAAAGCTTCCATTTTGACCAATTTCAGGCACCAAAATGACTTTAAACACACTTATTTTAGTTGAAAAAGTCATATTTCACATCCAACAGTCATTTAGAGTCAAAAGATTAAATGTTAAAATTTCATCCATATGGACCATTTTGGGAAAGTTCGACAGGTCCGGAGTCATCGTTTTTCATCAGAAAATTGATTTTTTGGAGTCTACCAAAAATGATTCAAAATGTCAATTGGATCGTGCCTCATGTTGAATAACCACTTTTGAAACCCTCACAGTGACCAAAATACAATTTTTACAGAGCTTTGCTTACTCAAAATCTTCCATTTTGACCAATTTCAGGCACCGAAATGACTTTAAACACACTTATTTTTGTTGAAAAAGTCATAATTTACATCCAACAGTCATTTAGAGTCAAAAGATTAAAAAATTAAATTTCATCCATGGTAATCATTTTGGGAAAGTTCGACAGGTCAGGATTCATCGTTTTTCATCAGAAAATTGATTTTTTGGAGTGTACCAAAAAAGATTCAAAATGTCAATTGGATCGTGCCTCATGTTGAATAACCACTTTTGAAACCCTCAAAGTGACCAAAATTGCCATTTATACAGAGTTTTGCTTACTCAAAAGCTTCCATTTTGACCAATTTTAGGCACCGAAATGACTTTAAACACACTTATTTTAGTTGAAAAAGTCATAATTTACATCCAACAGTCATTTAGAGTCAAAAGATTAAAAGTTTAAATTTCATCCATGGTGACCATTTTGGGAAAGTTCGACAGGTCCGGAGTCATCGTTTTTCATCAGAAAATTGATTTTTTGGAGTGTACCAAAATGATTCAAAATGTCAATGGATCATGCCTCATGTTGAATAACCACTTTTGAAACCCTCAAAGTGACCAAAATTGCCATTTATACAGAGTTTTGCTTACTCAAAAGCTTCCATTTTGACCAATTTCAGGCACCGAAATGA
The DNA here is from genome assembly GCF_964261635.1 of Lissotriton helveticus. Lineage (NCBI taxonomy): Eukaryota > Metazoa > Chordata > Amphibia > Caudata > Salamandridae > Lissotriton > Lissotriton helveticus. Next base: position 343,239,686 of record NC_136072.1, read on the forward strand.
CTTTAAACACACTTATTTTAGTTGAAAAAGTCATATTTCACATCCAACAGTCATTTAGAGTCAAAAGATTAAAAGTTTAAATTTCATCCATGGTGACCATTTTGGGAAAGTTCGACAGGTCCGGCCGGAGTCATCGTTTTTCATCAGAAAATTGATTTTTTGGTGTGTACCAAAAATGATTCAAAATGTCAATTGGATCGTGCCTCATGTTGAATAACCACTTTTGAAACCCTCACAGTGACCAAAATACCATTTTTACAGAGCTTTTCTTACTCAAAATCTTCCATTTTGACCAATTTCAGGCACCGAAATGACTTTAAACACACTTATTTTAGTTGAAAAAGTCATATTTCACATCCAACAGTCATTTAGAGTCAAAAGATTAAATGTTAAAATTTCATCCATATTGACCATTTTGGGAAAGTTCGACAGGTCCGGAGTCATTGTTTTTCATCAGAAAATTGATTTTTTCGAGTGTACCAAAAATGATTCAAAATGTCAATTGGATCGTGCCTCATGTTGAATAACCACTTTTGAAACCCTCACAGTGACCAAAATACAATTTTTACAGAGCTTTGCTTACTCAAAATCTTCCATTTTGACCAATTTCAGGCACCGAAATGACTTTAAACACACTTATTTTTGTTGAAAAAGTCATAATTTACATCCAACAGTCATTTAGAGTCAAAAGATAAAAAAATTAAATTTCATCCATGTTGACCATTTTGGGAAAAATTGACAGGTTCGGAGTCATCGTTTTTTCAGAAAATTTATTTTTTGGAGTGTACCAAAAATGATTCAAAATGTCAATTGGATCGTGCCTCATGGTGAATAACCACTTTTAAAGCCCCCAAAGTGACCAAAATTGCCATTTATACAGAGTTTTGCTTACTCAAAAGCTTCCATTTTGACCAATTTCAGGCACCGAAATGACTTCAAACACACTTATTTTAGTTGAAAAAGTCATATTTCACATCCAACAGTCATTTAGAGTCAAAAGATTAAATGTTAAAATTTCATCCATATTGACCATTTTGGCAACCTTCGACAGGTCCGGAGTGATCGTTTTTCATCAGAAAATTGATTTGTGGAGTGTACCAAAAATGATTCAAATTGTCAATTGGATCGTGCCTCATGTTGAATAACCACTTTTGAAACACTCACAGTGACCAAAATTGCCATTTTCACAGAGTTTTGCTTACTCAAAAGCTTCCATTTTGACCAATTTCAGGCACCAAAATGACTTTAAACACACTTATTTATGTTGAAAAAGTCATAATTCACATCCAACAGTCATTTAGAGTCAAAAGATTAAAAGTTAAAATTTCATCCATGTTGACCATTTTGGGAAAGTTCGACAGGTCCGGAGTCATCGTTTTTCCTCTGAAAATAGTTTTTTTGGAGTGTACCAAAAATGAATCAGAATGTCAATTGGATCGTGCCTCATGTTGAATAACCACTTTTGAAACCCTCACAGTGACCAAAATTACCATTTTTACAGAGCTTTGCTTACTCAAAAGCTTCCATTTTGACCAATTTCAGGCACCGAAATGACTTTAAAACCTTTTCCATGCTAATGACAATGTGAACTCGTCATGAGGCACACTGGAGCTGTGCTCATGACAAGGTCAACTCGTCTTGTATAATGGGGATTTGGATCCTCCAGCACAGGACGGGAAAAGCCTTAGCAGCCAAGGTGTTAAACACACTTATTTTAGTTGAAAAAGTCATATTTTACATCCAACAGTCATTTAGAGTCAAAAGATTAAATGTTAAAATTTCATCCATATTGACCATTTTGGGAAAGTTCGACTGGTCCGGAGTCATTGTTTTTCATCAGAAAATTTATTTTTTGGAGTGTACCAAAAATGATTCAAAATGTCAATGGATCGTGCCTCATGGTGAATAACCACTTTTGAAACACTCAAAGTGACCAAAATTGCCATTTATACAGAGTTTTGCTTACTCAAAAGCTTCCATTTTGACCAATTTCAGGCACCGAAATGACTTTAAACACACTTATTTTAGTTGAACAAGTCATAATTCACATCCAACAGTCATTTAGAGTCAAAAGATTAAAAGTTAAAATTTCATCCATGTTGACCATTTTGGGAAAGTTCGACAGGTCCGGCCGGAGTCATTGTTTTTCATCAGAAAATTGATTTTTTCGAGTGTACCAAAAATGATTCAAAATGTCAATTGGATCGTGCCTCATGTTGAATAACCACTTTTGAAACCCTCACAGTGACCAAAATACAATTTTTACAGAGCTTTGCTTACTCAAAATCTTCCATTTTGACCAATTTCAGGCACCGAAATGACTTTAAACACACTTATTTTTGTTGAAAAAGTCATAATTTACATCCAACAGTCATTTAGAGTCAAAAGATAAAAAAATTAAATTTCATCCATGGTAATCATTTTGGGAAAGTTCGACAGGTCCGGATTCATCGTTTTTCATCAGAAAATTGATTTGTGGAGTGTTCCAAAAATGATTCAAAATGTCAATTGGATTGTGCCTCATGTTGAATAACCACTTTTGAAACACTCACAGTGACCAAAATTGCCATTTTCACAGAGTTTTGCTTACTCAAAAGCTTCCATTTTGACAAATTTCAGGCACCAAAATGACTTTAAACACACTTATTTTAGTTGAAAAAGATATAATTCACATCCAACAGTCATTTAGAGTCAAAAGGATAAAAGTTAAAATTTCATCCATGTTGACCATTTTGGGAAAAATTGACAGGTTCGGAGTCATCGTTTTTTCAGAAAATTGATTTTTTGGAGTGTACCAAAAATGATTCAAAATGTCAATTGGATCGTGCCTCATGGTGAATAACCACTTTTGAAGCCCCCAAAGTGACCAAAATTGCCATTTATACAGAGTTTTGCTTACTCAAAAGCTTCCATTTTGACCAATTTCAGGCACCGAAATGACTTTAAACACACTTATTTTAGTTGAAAAAGTCATATTTCACATCCAACAGTCATTTAGAGTCAAAAGATTAAATGTTAAAATTTCATCCATATTGACCATTTTGGCAACGTTCGACAGGTCCGGAGTGATCGTTTTTCATAAGAAAATTGATTTGTGGAGTGTACCAAAAATGATTCAAATTGTCAATTGGATCGTGCCTCATGTTGAATAACCACTTTTGAAACACTCACAGTGACCAAAATTGCCATTTTCACAGAGTTTTGCTTACTCAAAAGCTTCCATTTTGACCAATTTCAGGCACCAAAATGACTTTAAACACACTTATTTTAGTTGAAAAAGTCATAATTCACATCCAACAGTCATTTAGAGTCAAAAGATTAAAAGTTAAAATTTCATCCATGTTGACCATTTTGGGAAAGTTCGACAGTTGCGGAGTCATCGTTTTTTCAGATAATTGATTTTTTGGAGAGTACCAAAAATGATTTAAAATGTCAATTGGATCGTGCCTCATGTTGAATAACCGCTTTTGAAACCCTCACATTGACCAAAATTGCCATTTTTACAGAGCTTTGCTTACTCAAAAGCTTCCATTTTGACCAATTTCAGGCACCGAAATGACTTTAAACACACTTATTTTAGTTGAAAAAGTCATAATTCACATCCAACAGTCATTTAGAGTCAAAAGATTAAAAGTTAAAATTTCATCCATGTTGACCATTTTGGGAAAGTTCGTCGTTTTTCATCAGAAAATTGATTTTTTGGAGTGTACCAAAAATGATTCAAAATGTCAATTGGATCGTGCCTAATGGTGAATAACCACTTTTGAAACCCTCAAAGTGACCAAAATTGCCATTTATACAGAGTTTTGCTTACTCAAAAGCTTCCATTTTGACCAATTTCAGGCACCGAAATGATTTTATACACACTTATTTTAGTTGAAAAAGTCATAATTTACATCCAACAGTCATTTAGAGTCAAAAGATTAAAAATTAAATTTCATCCATGGTAAACATTTTGGGAAAGTTCGACAGGTCCGGATTCATCGTTTTTCATCAGAAAATTTATTTTTTGGAGTGTACCAAAAATGATTCAAACTGTCAATTGGATCGTGCCTCATGTTGAATAACCACTTTTGAAACCCTCATAGTGACCAAAATTGCCATTTATAAAGAGTTTTGCTTACTCAAAAGCTTCCATTTTGACCAATTTCAGGCACCAAAATGACTTTAAACACACTTATTTTAGTTGAAAAAGTCATATTTCACATCCAACAGTCATTTAGAGTCAAAAGATTAAATGTTAAAATTTCATCCATATGGACCATTTTGGGAAAGTTCGACAGGTCCGGAGTCATCGTTTTTCATCAGAAAATTGATTTTTTGGAGTCTACCAAAAATGATTCAAAATGTCAATTGGATCGTGCCTCATGTTGAATAACCACTTTTGAAACCCTCACAGTGACCAAAATACAATTTTTACAGAGCTTTGCTTACTCAAAATCTTCCATTTTGACCAATTTCAGGCACCGAAATGACTTTAAACACACTTATTTTTGTTGAAAAAGTCATAATTTACATCCAACAGTCATTTAGAGTCAAAAGATTAAAAAATTAAATTTCATCCATGGTAATCATTTTGGGAAAGTTCGACAGGTCAGGATTCATCGTTTTTCATCAGAAAATTGATTTTTTGGAGTGTACCAAAAATGATTCAAAATGTCAATTGGATCGTGCCTCATGTTGAATAACCACTTTTGAAACCCTCACAGTGACCAAAATAACATTTTTACAGAGCTTTGCTTACTCAAAATCTTCCATTTTGACCAATTTCAGGCACCGAAATGACTTTAAACACACTTATTTTAGTTGAAAAAGTCATATTTCACATCCAACAGTCATTTAGAGTCAAAAGATTAAATGTTAAAATTTCATCCATATGGACCATTTTGGCAACGTTTGACAGGTCCGGAGTGATCGTTTTTCATCAGAAAATTGATTTGTGGAGTGTTCCAAAAATGATTCAAAATGTCAATTGGATCGTGCCTCATGTTGAATAACCACTTTTGAAACACTCGCAGTGACCAAAATTGCCATTTTCACAGAGCTTTGCTTACTCAAAAGCTTCCATTTTGACCAATTTCAGGCACCAAAATGACTTTAAACACACTTATTTTAGTTGAACAAGTCATAATTCACATCCAAAAGTCATTTAGAGTCAAAAGATTGAAAGTTAAAATTTCATCCATGTTGACCATTTTGGGAAAGTTCGACAGGTCCGGCCGGAGTCATCGTTTTTCATCAGAAAATTGATTTTTTGGAGTGTACCAAAAATGATTCAAAATGTCAATTGGATCGTGCCTCATGTTGAATAACCACTTTTGAAACCCTCACAGTGACCAAAATAACATTTTTACAGAGCTTTGCTTACTCAAAATCTTCCATTTTGACCAATTTCAGGCACCGAAATGACTTTAAACACACTTATTTTAGTTGAAAAAGTCATATTTCACATCCAACAGTCATTTAGAGTCAAAAGATTAAATGTTAAAATTTCATCCATATGGACCATTTTGGCAACGTTTGACAGGTCCGGAGTGATCGTTTTTCATCAGAAAATTGATTTGTGGAGTGTTCCAAAAATGATTCAAAATGTCAATTGGATCGTGCCTCATGTTGAATAACCACTTTTGAAACACTCACAGTGACCAAAATTGCCATTTTCACAGAGCTTTGCTTACTCAAAAGCTTCCATTTTGACCAATTTCAGGCACCAAAATGACTTTAAACACACTTATTTTAGTTGAACAAGTCATAATTCACATCCAAAAGTCATTTAGAGTCAAAAGATTAAAAGTTAAAATTTCATCCATGTTGACCATTTTGGGAACGTTTGACAGGTCCGCAGTCATCGTTTTTTCAGATAATTGATTTTTTGGAGTGTACCAAAAATGATTCAAAATGTCAATTGGATCGTGCCTCATGTTGAATAACCGCTTTTGAAACCCTCACAGTGACCAAAATTGCCATTTATACAGAGCTTTGCTTACTCAAAAGCTTCCATTTTGACCAATTTCAGGCACCGAAATGACTTTAAACACACTTATTTTAGTTGAACAAGTCATAATTCACATCCAACAGTCATTTAGAGTCAAAAGATTGAAAGTTAAAATTTCATCCATGTTGACCATTTTGGGAAAGTTCGACAGGTCCGGCCGGAGTCATCGTTTTTCATCAGAAAATTGATTTTTTGGACTGTACCAAAAATGATTCAAAATGTCAATGGATCGTGCCTCATGGTGAATAACCACTTTTGAAACCCTCAAAGTGACCAAAATTGCCATTTTTACAGAGCTTTGCTTACTCAAAAGCTTCCATTTTGATCAATTTCAGGCACCAAAATGACTTTAAACACACTTATTTTAGTTGAACAAGTCATAATTCACATCCAACAGTCATTTAGAGTCAAAAGATTAAAAGTTAAAATTTCATCCATGTTGACCATTTTGGGAAAGTTCGTCGTTTTTCATCAGAAAATTGATTTTTTGGAGTGTACCAAAAATGATTCAAAATGTCAATTGGATCGTGCCTAATGGTGAATAACCACTTTTGAAACCCTCAAAGTGACCAAAATTGCCATTTATACAGAGTTTTGCTTACTCAAAAGCTTCCATTTTGACCAATTTCAGGCACCGAAATGATTTTATACACACTTATTTTAGTTGAAAAAGTCATAATTTACATCCAACAGTCATTTAGAGTCAAAAGATTAAAAATTAAATTTCATCCATGGTAAACATTTTGGGAAAGTTCGACAGGTCCGGATTCATCGTTTTTCATCAGAAAATTTATTTTTTGGAGTGTACCAAAAATGATTCAAACTGTCAATTGGATCGTGCCTCATGTTGAATAACCACTTTTGAAACCCTCATAGTGACCAAAATTGCCATTTATAAAGAGTTTTGCTTACTCAAAAGCTTCCATTTTGACCAATTTCAGGCACCAAAATGACTTTAAACACACTTATTTTAGTTGAAAAAGTCATATTTCACATCCAACAGTCATTTAGAGTCAAAAGATTAAATGTTAAAATTTCATCCATATGGACCATTTTGGGAAAGTTCGACAGGTCCGGAGTCATCGTTTTTCATCAGAAAATTGATTTTTTGGAGTCTACCAAAAATGATTCAAAATGTCAATTGGATCGTGCCTCATGTTGAATAACCACTTTTGAAACCCTCACAGTGACCAAAATACAATTTTTACAGAGCTTTGCTTACTCAAAATCTTCCATTTTGACCAATTTCAGGCACCGAAATGACTTTAAACACACTTATTTTTGTTGAAAAAGTCATAATTTACATCCAACAGTCATTTAGAGTCAAAAGATTAAAAAATTAAATTTCATCCATGGTAATCATTTTGGGAAAGTTCGACAGGTCAGGATTCATCGTTTTTCATCAGAAAATTGATTTTTTGGAGTGTACCAAAAATGATTCAAAATGTCAATTGGATCGTGCCTCATGTTGAATAACCACTTTTGAAACCCTCACAGTGACCAAAATAACATTTTTACAGAGCTTTGCTTACTCAAAATCTTCCATTTTGACCAATTTCAGGCACCGAAATGACTTTAAACACACTTATTTTAGTTGAAAAAGTCATATTTCACATCCAACAGTCATTTAGAGTCAAAAGATTAAATGTTAAAATTTCATCCATATGGACCATTTTGGCAACGTTTGACAGGTCCGGAGTGATCGTTTTTCATCAGAAAATTGATTTGTGGAGTGTTCCAAAAATGATTCAAAATGTCAATTGGATCGTGCCTCATGTTGAATAACCACTTTTGAAACACTCGCAGTGACCAAAATTGCCATTTTCACAGAGCTTTGCTTACTCAAAAGCTTCCATTTTGACCAATTTCAGGCACCAAAATGACTTTAAACACACTTATTTTAGTTGAACAAGTCATAATTCACATCCAAAAGTCATTTAGAGTCAAAAGATTGAAAGTTAAAATTTCATCCATGTTGACCATTTTGGGAAAGTTCGACAGGTCCGGCCGGAGTCATCGTTTTTCATCAGAAAATTGATTTTTTGGACTGTACCAAAAATGATTCAAAATGTCAATTGGATCGTGCCTCATGTTGAATAACCACTTTTGAAACCCTCAAAGTGACCAAAATTGCCATTTATACAGAGTTTTGTTTACTCAAAAGCTTCCATTTTGACCAATTTCAGGCACCGAAATGACTTTAAACACACTTATGTTAGTTGAAAAAGTCAGATTTCACATCCAACAGTCATTTAGAGTCAAAAGATTAAATGTAAAAATTTCATCCATATGGACCATTTTGGGAAAGTTCGACAGGTCCGGAGTCATTGTTTTTCATCAGAAAATTTATTTTTTGGAGTCTCCCAAAAATGATTCAAAATGTCAATTGGATCGTGCCTCATGTTGAATAACCACTTTTGAAACCCTCACAGTGACCAAAATTACCATTTTTAAAGAGCTTTGCTTACTGAAAAGCTTCCATTTTGACCAATTTCAGGTACCGAAATGACTTTAAACACACTTATTTTTGTTGAAAAAGTCATAATTTACATCCAACAGTCATTTAGAGTCAAAAGATTAAAAGTTTAAATTTCATCCATGGTGACCATTTTGGGAAAGTTCGACAGGTCCGGCCGGAGTCATCGTTTTTCATCAGAAAATTGATTTTTTGGAGTGTACCAAAAATGATTCAAAATGTCAATTGGATCGTGCCTCATGTTGAATAACCACTTTTGAAACCCTCACAGTGACCAAAATAACATTTTTACAGAGCTTTGCTTACTCAAAATCTTCCATTTTGACCAATTTCAGGCACCGAAATGACTTTAAACACACTTATTTTAGTTGAAAAAGTCATATTTCACATCCAACAGTCATTTAGAGTCAAAAGATTAAATGTTAAAATTTCATCCATATGGACCATTTTGGCAACGTTTGACAGGTCCGGAGTGATCGTTTTTCATCAGAAAATTGATTTGTGGAGTGTTCCAAAAATGATTCAAAATGTCAATTGGATCGTGCCTCATGTTGAATAACCACTTTTGAAACACTCACAGTGACCAAAATTGCCATTTTCACAGAGCTTTGCTTACTCAAAAGCTTCCATTTTGACCAATTTCAGGCACCAAAATGACTTTAAACACACTTATTTTAGTTGAACAAGTCATAATTCACATCCAAAAGTCATTTAGAGTCAAAAGATTAAAAGTTAAAATTTCATCCATGTTGACCATTTTGGGAACGTTTGACAGGTCCGCAGTCATCGTTTTTTCAGATAATTGATTTTTTGGAGTGTACCAAAAATGATTCAAAATGTCAATTGGATCGTGCCTCATGTTGAATAACCGCTTTTGAAACCCTCACAGTGACCAAAATTGCCATTTATACAGAGCTTTGCTTACTCAAAAGCTTCCATTTTGACCAATTTCAGGCACCGAAATGACTTTAAACACACTTATTTTAGTTGAACAAGTCATAATTCACATCCAACAGTCATTTAGAGTCAAAAGATTGAAAGTTAAAATTTCATCCATGTTGACCATTTTGGGAAAGTTCGACAGGTCCGGCCGGAGTCATCGTTTTTCATCAGAAAATTGATTTTTTGGACTGTACCAAAAATTATTCAAAATGTCAATTGGATCGTGCCTCATGTTGAATAACCGCTTTTGAAACCCTCACAGTGACCAAAATTGCCATTTTTACAGAGCTTTGCTTACTCAAAAGCTTCCATTTTGACCAATTTCAGGCACCAAAATGACTTTAAACACACTTATTTTAGTTGAACAAGTCATAATTCACATCCAACAGTCATTTAGAGTCAAAAGATTAAATGTTAAAATTTCATCCATATTGACCATTTTGGGAAAGTTCGACATGTCCGGAGTCATCGTTTTTCAGCAGAAAATTGATTTTTTGGAGTGTACCAAAAATGATTCAAAATGTCAATTGGATCGTGCCTCATGGTGAATAACCACTTTTGAAACCCTCAAAGTGACCAAAATTGCCATTTATACAGAGTTTTGCTTACTCAAAAGCTTCCATTTTGACCAATTTCAGGCACCGAAATGACTTTAAACACACTTATTTTAGTTGAACAAGTCATAATTCACATCCAACAGTCATTTAGAGTCAAAAGATTAAAAGTTAAAATTTCATCCATGTTGACCATTTTGGGAAAGTTCGACAGGTCCGGCCGGAGTCAATGTTTTTCATCAGAAAATTGATTTTTTGGAGTCTACCAAAAATGATTCAAAATGTCAATTGGATCGTGCCTCATGTTGAATAACCACTTTTGAAACCCTCACAGTGACCAAAATTACCATTTTTAAAGAGCTTTGCTTACTGAAAAGCTTCAATTTTGACCAATTTCAGGCACCGAAATGACTTTAAACACACTTATTTTTGTTGAAAAAGTCATAATTTACATCCAACAGTCATTTAGAGTCAAAAGATTAAAAGTTAAAATTTCATCCATGTTGACCATTTTGGGAACGTTTGACAGGTCCGGAGTCATCGTTTTTTCAGATAATTGATTTTTTGGAGTGTACCAAAAATGATTCAAAATGTCAATTGGATCGTGCCTCATGTTGAATAACCGCTTTTGAAACCCTCACAGTGACCAAAATTGCCATTTTTACAGAGCTTTGCTTACTGAAAAGCTTCAATTTTGACCAATTTCAGGCACCGAAATGACTTTAAACACACTTATTTTAGTTGAACAAGTCATAATTCACACCCAACAGTCATTTAGAGTCAAAAGATTAAAAGTTAAAATTTCATCCATGTTGACCATTTTGGGAAAGTTCGACAGGTCCGGAGTCATCGTTTTTCATCAGAAAATTGATTTTTTGGAGTCTACCAAAAATGATTCAAAATGTCAATTGGATCGTGCCTCATGTTGAATAACCACTTTTGAAACCCTCACAGTGACCAAAATACAATTTTTACAGAGCTTTGCTTACTCAAAATCTTCCATTTTGACCAATTTCAGGCACCGAAATGACTTTAAACACACTTATTTTTGTTGAAAAAGTCATAATTTACATCCAACAGTCATTTAGAGTCAAAAGATTAAAAAATTAAATTTCATCCATGGTAATCATTTTGGGAAAGTTCGACAGGTCCGGATTCATCGTTTTTCATCAGAAAATTGATTTTTTGGAGTGTACCAAAAAAGATTCAAAATGTCAATTGGATCGTGCCTCATGTTGAATAACCACTTTTGAAACCCTCAAAGTGACCAAAATTGCCATTTTTACAGAGCTTTGCTTACTCAAAAGCTTCCATTTTGATCAATTTCAGGCACCAAAATGACTTTAAACACACTTATTTTAGTTGAACAAGTCATAATTCACATCCAACAGTCATTTAGAGTCAAAAGATTAAAAGTTAAAATTTCATCCATGTTGACCATTTTGGGAAAGTTCGTCGTTTTTCATCAGAAAATTGATTTTTTGGAGTGTACCAAAAATGATTCAAAATGTCAATTGGATCGTGCCTAATGGTGAATAACCACTTTTGAAACCCTCAAAGTGACCAAAATTGCCATTTATACAGAGTTTTGCTTACTCAAAAGCTTCCATTTTGACCAATTTCAGGCACCGAAATGATTTTATACACACTTATTTTAGTTGAAAAAGTCATAATTTACATCCAACAGTCATTTAGAGTCAAAAGATTAAAAATTAAATTTCATCCATGGTAAACATTTTGGGAAAGTTCGACAGGTCCGGATTCATCGTTTTTCATCAGAAAATTTATTTTTTGGAGTGTACCAAAAATGATTCAAACTGTCAATTGGATCGTGCCTCATGTTGAATAACCACTTTTGAAACCCTCATAGTGACCAAAATTGCCATTTATAAAGAGTTTTGCTTACTCAAAAGCTTCCATTTTGACCAATTTCAGGCACCAAAATGACTTTAAACACACTTATTTTAGTTGAAAAAGTCATATTTCACATCCAACAGTCATTTAGAGTCAAAAGATTAAATGTTAAAATTTCATCCATATGGACCATTTTGGGAAAGTTCGACAGGTCCGGAGTCATCGTTTTTCATCAGAAAATTGATTTTTTGGAGTCTACCAAAAATGATTCAAAATGTCAATTGGATCGTGCCTCATGTTGAATAACCACTTTTGAAACCCTCACAGTGACCAAAATACAATTTTTACAGAGCTTTGCTTACTCAAAATCTTCCATTTTGACCAATTTCAGGCACCGAAATGACTTTAAACACACTTATTTTTGTTGAAAAAGTCATAATTTACATCCAACAGTCATTTAGAGTCAAAAGATTAAAAAATTAAATTTCATCCATGGTAATCATTTTGGGAAAGTTCGACAGGTCAGGATTCATCGTTTTTCATCAGAAAATTGATTTTTTGGAGTGTACCAAAAAAGATTCAAAATGTCAATTGGATCGTGCCTCATGTTGAATAACCACTTTTGAAACCCTCAAAGTGACCAAAATTGCCATTTATACAGAGTTTTGCTTACTCAAAAGCTTCCATTTTGACCAATTTTAGGCACCGAAATGACTTTAAACACACTTATTTTAGTTGAAAAAGTCATAATTTACATCCAACAGTCATTTAGAGTCAAAAGATTAAAAGTTTAAATTTCATCCATGGTGACCATTTTGGGAAAGTTCGACAGGTCCGGAGTCATCGTTTTTCATCAGAAAATTGATTTTTTGGAGTGTACCAAAATGATTCAAAATGTCAATGGATCATGCCTCATGTTGAATAACCACTTTTGAAACCCTCAAAGTGACCAAAATTGCCATTTATACAGAGTTTTGCTTACTCAAAAGCTTCCATTTTGACCAATTTCAGGCACCGAAATGACTTTAAACACACTTATTTTAGTTGAAAAAGTCATATTTCACATCCAACAGTCATTTAGAGTCAAAAGATTAAAAGTTTAAATTTCATCCATGGTGACCATTTTGGGAAAGTTCGACAGGTCCGGCCGGAGTCATCGTTTTTCATCAGAAAATTGATTTTTTGGTGTGTACCAAAAATGATTCAAAATGTCAATTGGATCGTGCCTCATGTTGAATAACCACTTTTGAAACCCTCACAGTGACCAAAATACCATTTTTACAGAGCTTTTCTTACTCAAAATCTTCCATTTTGACCAATTTCAGGCACCGAAATGACTTTAAACACACTTATTTTAGTTGAAAAAGTCATATTTCACATCCAACAGTCATTTAGAGTCAAAAGATTAAATGTTAAAATTTCATCCATATTGACCATTTTGGGAAAGTTCGACAGGTCCGGAGTCATTGTTTTTCATCAGAAAATTGATTTTTTCGAGTGTACCAAAAATGATTCAAAATGTCAATTGGATCGTGCCTCATGTTGAATAACCACTTTTGAAACCCTCACAGTGACCAAAATACAATTTTTACAGAGCTTTGCTTACTCAAAATCTTCCATTTTGACCAATTTCAGGCACCGAAATGACTTTAAACACACTTATTTTTGTTGAAAAAGTCATAATTTACATCCAACAGTCATTTAGAGTCAAAAGATAAAAAAATTAAATTTCATCCATGTTGACCATTTTGGGAAAAATTGACAGGTTCGGAGTCATCGTTTTTTCAGAAAATTTATTTTTTGGAGTGTACCAAAAATGATTCAAAATGTCAATTGGATCGTGCCTCATGGTGAATAACCACTTTTAAAGCCCCCAAAGTGACCAAAATTGCCATTTATACAGAGTTTTGCTTACTCAAAAGCTTCCATTTTGACCAATTTCAGGCACCGAAATGACTTCAAACACACTTATTTTAGTTGAAAAAGTCATATTTCACATCCAACAGTCATTTAGAGTCAAAAGATTAAATGTTAAAATTTCATCCATATTGACCATTTTGGCAACCTTCGACAGGTCCGGAGTGATCGTTTTTCATCAGAAAATTGATTTGTGGAGTGTACCAAAAATGATTCAAATTGTCAATTGGATCGTGCCTCATGTTGAATAACCACTTTTGAAACACTCACAGTGACCAAAATTGCCATTTTCACAGAGTTTTGCTTACTCAAAAGCTTCCATTTTGACCAATTTCAGGCACCAAAATGACTTTAAACACACTTATTTATGTTGAAAAAGTCATAATTCACATCCAACAGTCATTTAGAGTCAAAAGATTAAAAGTTAAAATTTCATCCATGTTGACCATTTTGGGAAAGTTCGACAGGTCCGGAGTCATCGTTTTTCCTCTGAAAATAGTTTTTTTGGAGTGTACCAAAAATGAATCAGAATGTCAATTGGATCGTGCCTCATGTTGAATAACCACTTTTGAAACCCTCACAGTGACCAAAATTACCATTTTTACAGAGCTTTGCTTACTCAAAAGCTTCCATTTTGACCAATTTCAGGCACCGAAATGACTTTAAAACCTTTTCCATGCTAATGACAATGTGAACTCGTCATGAGGCACACTGGAGCTGTGCTCATGACAAGGTCAACTCGTCTTGTATAATGGGGATTTGGATCCTCCAGCACAGGACGGGAAAAGCCTTAGCAGCCAAGGTGTTAAACACACTTATTTTAGTTGAAAAAGTCATATTTTACATCCAACAGTCATTTAGAGTCAAAAGATTAAATGTTAAAATTTCATCCATATTGACCATTTTGGGAAAGTTCGACTGGTCCGGAGTCATTGTTTTTCATCAGAAAATTTATTTTTTGGAGTGTACCAAAAATGATTCAAAATGTCAATGGATCGTGCCTCATGGTGAATAACCACTTTTGAAACACTCAAAGTGACCAAAATTGCCATTTATACAGAGTTTTGCTTACTCAAAAGCTTCCATTTTGACCAATTTCAGGCACCGAAATGACTTTAAACACACTTATTTTAGTTGAACAAGTCATAATTCACATCCAACAGTCATTTAGAGTCAAAAGATTAAAAGTTAAAATTTCATCCATGTTGACCATTTTGGGAAAGTTCGACAGGTCCGGCCGGAGTCATTGTTTTTCATCAGAAAATTGATTTTTTCGAGTGTACCAAAAATGATTCAAAATGTCAATTGGATCGTGCCTCATGTTGAATAACCACTTTTGAAACCCTCACAGTGACCAAAATACAATTTTTACAGAGCTTTGCTTACTCAAAATCTTCCATTTTGACCAATTTCAGGCACCGAAATGACTTTAAACACACTTATTTTTGTTGAAAAAGTCATAATTTACATCCAACAGTCATTTAGAGTCAAAAGATAAAAAAATTAAATTTCATCCATGGTAATCATTTTGGGAAAGTTCGACAGGTCCGGATTCATCGTTTTTCATCAGAAAATTGATTTGTGGAGTGTTCCAAAAATGATTCAAAATGTCAATTGGATTGTGCCTCATGTTGAATAACCACTTTTGAAACACTCACAGTGACCAAAATTGCCATTTTCACAGAGTTTTGCTTACTCAAAAGCTTCCATTTTGACAAATTTCAGGCACCAAAATGACTTTAAACACACTTATTTTAGTTGAAAAAGATATAATTCACATCCAACAGTCATTTAGAGTCAAAAGGATAAAAGTTAAAATTTCATCCATGTTGACCATTTTGGGAAAAATTGACAGGTTCGGAGTCATCGTTTTTTCAGAAAATTGATTTTTTGGAGTGTACCAAAAATGATTCAAAATGTCAATTGGATCGTGCCTCATGGTGAATAACCACTTTTGAAGCCCCCAAAGTGACCAAAATTGCCATTTATACAGAGTTTTGCTTACTCAAAAGCTTCCATTTTGACCAATTTCAGGCACCGAAATGACTTTAAACACACTTATTTTAGTTGAAAAAGTCATATTTCACATCCAACAGTCATTTAGAGTCAAAAGATTAAATGTTAAAATTTCATCCATATTGACCATTTTGGCAACGTTCGACAGGTCCGGAGTGATCGTTTTTCATAAGAAAATTGATTTGTGGAGTGTACCAAAAATGATTCAAATTGTCAATTGGATCGTGCCTCATGTTGAATAACCACTTTTGAAACACTCACAGTGACCAAAATTGCCATTTTCACAGAGTTTTGCTTACTCAAAAGCTTCCATTTTGACCAATTTCAGGCACCAAAATGACTTTAAACACACTTATTTTAGTTGAAAAAGTCATAATTCACATCCAACAGTCATTTAGAGTCAAAAGATTAAAAGTTAAAATTTCATCCATGTTGACCATTTTGGGAAAGTTCGACAGTTGCGGAGTCATCGTTTTTTCAGATAATTGATTTTTTGGAGAGTACCAAAAATGATTTAAAATGTCAATTGGATCGTGCCTCATGTTGAATAACCGCTTTTGAAACCCTCACATTGACCAAAATTGCCATTTTTACAGAGCTTTGCTTACTCAAAAGCTTCCATTTTGACCAATTTCAGGCACCGAAATGACTTTAAACACACTTATTTTAGTTGAAAAAGTCATAATTCACATCCAACAGTCATTTAGAGTCAAAAGATTAAAAGTTAAAATTTCATCCATGTTGACCATTTTGGGAAAGTTCGTCGTTTTTCATCAGAAAATTGATTTTTTGGAGTGTACCAAAAATGATTCAAAATGTCAATTGGATCGTGCCTAATGGTGAATAACCACTTTTGAAACCCTCAAAGTGACCAAAATTGCCATTTATACAGAGTTTTGCTTACTCAAAAGCTTCCATTTTGACCAATTTCAGGCACCGAAATGATTTTATACACACTTATTTTAGTTGAAAAAGTCATAATTTACATCCAACAGTCATTTAGAGTCAAAAGATTAAAAATTAAATTTCATCCATGGTAAACATTTTGGGAAAGTTCGACAGGTCCGGATTCATCGTTTTTCATCAGAAAATTTATTTTTTGGAGTGTACCAAAAATGATTCAAACTGTCAATTGGATCGTGCCTCATGTTGAATAACCACTTTTGAAACCCTCATAGTGACCAAAATTGCCATTTATAAAGAGTTTTGCTTACTCAAAAGCTTCCATTTTGACCAATTTCAGGCACCAAAATGACTTTAAACACACTTATTTTAGTTGAAAAAGTCATATTTCACATCCAACAGTCATTTAGAGTCAAAAGATTAAATGTTAAAATTTCATCCATATGGACCATTTTGGGAAAGTTCGACAGGTCCGGAGTCATCGTTTTTCATCAGAAAATTGATTTTTTGGAGTCTACCAAAAATGATTCAAAATGTCAATTGGATCGTGCCTCATGTTGAATAACCACTTTTGAAACCCTCACAGTGACCAAAATACAATTTTTACAGAGCTTTGCTTACTCAAAATCTTCCATTTTGACCAATTTCAGGCACCGAAATGACTTTAAACACACTTATTTTTGTTGAAAAAGTCATAATTTACATCCAACAGTCATTTAGAGTCAAAAGATTAAAAAATTAAATTTCATCCATGGTAATCATTTTGGGAAAGTTCGACAGGTCAGGATTCATCGTTTTTCATCAGAAAATTGATTTTTTGGAGTGTACCAAAAATGATTCAAAATGTCAATTGGATCGTGCCTCATGTTGAATAACCACTTTTGAAACCCTCACAGTGACCAAAATAACATTTTTACAGAGCTTTGCTTACTCAAAATCTTCCATTTTGACCAATTTCAGGCACCGAAATGACTTTAAACACACTTATTTTAGTTGAAAAAGTCATATTTCACATCCAACAGTCATTTAGAGTCAAAAGATTAAATGTTAAAATTTCATCCATATGGACCATTTTGGCAACGTTTGACAGGTCCGGAGTGATCGTTTTTCATCAGAAAATTGATTTGTGGAGTGTTCCAAAAATGATTCAAAATGTCAATTGGATCGTGCCTCATGTTGAATAACCACTTTTGAAACACTCGCAGTGACCAAAATTGCCATTTTCACAGAGCTTTGCTTACTCAAAAGCTTCCATTTTGACCAATTTCAGGCACCAAAATGACTTTAAACACACTTATTTTAGTTGAACAAGTCATAATTCACATCCAAAAGTCATTTAGAGTCAAAAGATTGAAAGTTAAAATTTCATCCATGTTGACCATTTTGGGAAAGTTCGACAGGTCCGGCCGGAGTCATCGTTTTTCATCAGAAAATTGATTTTTTGGACTGTACCAAAAATGATTCAAAATGTCAATTGGATCGTGCCTCATGTTGAATAACCACTTTTGAAACCCTCAAAGTGACCAAAATTGCCATTTATACAGAGTTTTGTTTACTCAAAAGCTTCCATTTTGACCAATTTCAGGCACCGAAATGACTTTAAACACACTTATGTTAGTTGAAAAAGTCAGATTTCACATCCAACAGTCATTTAGAGTCAAAAGATTAAATGTTAAAATTTCATCCATATGGACCATTTTGGGAAAGTTCGACAGGTCCGGAGTCATTGTTTTTCATCAGAAAATTTATTTTTTGGAGTCTCCCAAAAATGATTCAAAATGTCAATTGGATCGTGCCTCATGTTGAATAACCACTTTTGAAACCCTCACAGTGACCAAAATTACCATTTTTAAAGAGCTTTGCTTACTGAAAAGCTTCCATTTTGACCAATTTCAGGTACCGAAATGACTTTAAACACACTTATTTTTGTTGAAAAAGTCATAATTTACATCCAACAGTCATTTAGAGTCAAAAGATTAAAAGTTTAAATTTCATCCATGGTGACCATTTTGGGAAAGTTCGACAGGTCCGGCCGGAGTCATCGTTTTTCATCAGAAAATTGATTTTTTGGAGTGTACCAAAAATGATTCAAAATGTCAATTGGATCGTGCCTCATGTTGAATAACCACTTTTGAAACCCTCACAGTGACCAAAATAACATTTTTACAGAGCTTTGCTTACTCAAAATCTTCCATTTTGACCAATTTCAGGCACCGAAATGACTTTAAACACACTTATTTTAGTTGAAAAAGTCATATTTCACATCCAACAGTCATTTAGAGTCAAAAGATTAAATGTTAAAATTTCATCCATATGGACCATTTTGGCAACGTTTGACAGGTCCGGAGTGATCGTTTTTCATCAGAAAATTGATTTGTGGAGTGTTCCAAAAATGATTCAAAATGTCAATTGGATCGTGCCTCATGTTGAATAACCACTTTTGAAACACTCACAGTGACCAAAATTGCCATTTTCACAGAGCTTTGCTTACTGAAAAGCTTCCATTTTGACCAATTTCAGGCACCAAAATGACTTTAAACACACTTATTTTAGTTGAACAAGTCATAATTCACATCCAAAAGTCATTTAGAGTCAAAAGATTAAAAGTTAAAATTTCATCCATGTTGACCATTTTGGGAACGTTTGACAGGTCCGCAGTCATCGTTTTTTCAGATAATTGATTTTTTGGAGTGTACCAAAAATGATTCAAAATGTCAATTGGATCGTGCCTCATGTTGAATAACCGCTTTTGAAACCCTCACAGTGACCAAAATTGCCATTTATACAGAGCTTTGCTTACTCAAAAGCTTCCATTTTGACCAATTTCAGGCACCGAAATGACTTTAAACACACTTATTTTAGTTGAACAAGTCATAATTCACATCCAACAGTCATTTAGAGTCAAAAGATTGAAAGTTAAAATTTCATCCATGTTGACCATTTTGGGAAAGTTCGACAGGTCCGGCCGGAGTCATCGTTTTTCATCAGAAAATTGATTTTTTGGACTGTACCAAAAATGATTCAAAATGTCAATTGGATCGTGCCTCATGTTGAATAACCACTTTTGAAACCCTCGAAGTGACCAAAATTGCCATTTTTACAGAGCTTTGCTTAATCAAAAGCTTCCATTTTGACCAATTTCAGGGACCAAAATGATTTTTCAACACACTTATTTTAGTTGAAAAAGTCATAATTCACATCCAACAGTGATTTAGAGTCAAAAGATTAAAAGTTAAAATTTCATCCATGTTGACCATTTTGGGAAAGTTTGACAGGTCCGGAGTCATTGTTTTTTCAGATAATTGATTTTTTGGAGTGTACCAAAAATTATTCAAAATGTCAATTGGATCGTGCCTCATGTTGAATAACCGCTTTTGAAACCCTCACAGTGACCAAAATTGCCATTTTTACAGAGCTTTGCTTACTCAAAAGCTTCCATTTTGACCAATTTCAGGCACCAAAATGACTTTAAACACACTTATTTTAGTTGAACAAGTCATAATTCACATCCAACAGTCATTTAGAGTCAAAAGATTAAATGTTAAAATTTCATCCATATTGACCATTTTGGGAAAGTTCGACATGTCCGGAGTCATCGTTTTTCAGCAGAAAATTGATTTTTTGGAGTGTACCAAAAATGATTCAAAATGTCAATTGGATCGTGCCTCATGGTGAATAACCACTTTTGAAACCCTCAAAGTGACCAAAATTGCCATTTATACAGAGTTTTGCTTACTCAAAAGCTTCCATTTTGACCAATTTCAGGCACTGAAATGACTTTAAACACACTTATTTTAGTTGAACAAGTCATAATTCACATCCAACAGTCATTTAGAGTCAAAAGATTAAAAGTTAAAATTTCATCCATGTTGACCATTTTGGGAAAGTTCGACAGGTCCGGCCGGAGTCAATGTTTTTCATCAGAAAATTGATTTTTTGGAGTCTACCAAAAATGATTCAAAATGTCAATTGGATCGTGCCTCATGTTGAATAACCACTTTTGAAACCCTCACAGTGACCAAAATTACCATTTTTAAAGAGCTTTGCTTACTGAAAAGCTTCAATTTTGACCAATTTCAGGCACCGAAATGACTTTAAACACACTTATTTTTGTTGAAAAAGTCATAATTTACATCCAACAGTCATTTAGAGTCAAAAGATTAAAAGTTAAAATTTCATCCATGTTGACCATTTTGGGAACGTTTGACAGGTCCGGAGTCATCGTTTTTTCAGATAATTGATTTTTTGGAGTGTACCAAAAATGATTCAAAATGTCAATTGGATCGTGCCTCATGTTGAATAACCGCTTTTGAAACCCTCACAGTGACCAAAATTGCCATTTTTACAGAGCTTTGCTTACTCAAAAGCTTCCATTTTGACCAATTTCAGGCACCAAAATGACTTTAAACACACTTATTTTAGTTGAACAAGTCATAATTCACACCCAACAGTCATTTAGAGTCAAAAGATTAAAAGTTAAAATTTCATCCATGTTGACCATTTTGGGAAAGTTCGACAGGTCCGGAGTCATCGTTTTTCATCAGAAAATTGATTTTTTGGAGTCTACCAAAAATGATTCAAAATGTCAATTGGATCGTGCCTCATGTTGAATAACCACTTTTGAAACCCTCACAGTGACCAAAATACAATTTTTACAGAGCTTTGCTTACTCAAAATCTTCCATTTTGACCAATTTCAGGCACCGAAATGACTTTAAACACACTTATTTTTGTTGAAAAAGTCATAATTTACATCCAACAGTCATTTAGAGTCAAAAGATTAAAAAATTAAATTTCATCCATGGTAATCATTTTGGGAAAGTTCGACAGGTCCGGATTCATCGTTTTTCATCAGAAAATTGATTTTTTGGAGTGTACCAAAAAAGATTCAAAATGTCAATTGGATCGTGCCTCATGTTGAATAACCACTTTTGAAACCCTCAAAGTGACCAAAATTGCCATTTTTACAGAGCTTTGCTTACTCAAAAGCTTCCATTTTGATCAATTTCAGGCACCAAAATGACTTTAAACACACTTATTTTAGTTGAACAAGTCATAATTCACATCCAACAGTCATTTAGAGTCAAAAGATTAAAAGTTAAAATTTCATCCATGTTGACCATTTTGGGAAAGTTCGTCGTTTTTCATCAGAAAATTGATTTTTTGGAGTGTACCAAAAATGATTCAAAATGTCAATTGGATCGTGCCTAATGGTGAATAACCACTTTTGAAACCCTCAAAGTGACCAAAATTGCCATTTATACAGAGTTTTGCTTACTCAAAAGCTTCCATTTTGACCAATTTCAGGCACCGAAATGATTTTATACACACTTATTTTAGTTGAAAAAGTCATAATTTACATCCAACAGTCATTTAGAGTCAAAAGATTAAAAATTAAATTTCATCCATGGTAAACATTTTGGGAAAGTTCGACAGGTCCGGATTCATCGTTTTTCATCAGAAAATTTATTTTTTGGAGTGTACCAAAAATGATTCAAACTGTCAATTGGATCGTGCCTCATGTTGAATAACCACTTTTGAAACCCTCATAGTGACCAAAATTGCCATTTATAAAGAGTTTTGCTTACTCAAAAGCTTCCATTTTGACCAATTTCAGGCACCAAAATGACTTTAAACACACTTATTTTAGTTGAAAAAGTCATATTTCACATCCAACAGTCATTTAGAGTCAAAAGATTAAATGTTAAAATTTCATCCATATGGACCATTTTGGGAAAGTTCGACAGGTCCGGAGTCATCGTTTTTCATCAGAAAATTGTTTTTTTGGAGTCTACCAAAAATGATTCAAAATGTCAATTGGATCGTGCCTCATGTTGAATAACCACTTTTGAAACCCTCACAGTGACCAAAATACAATTTTTACAGAGCTTTGCTTACTCAAAATCTTCCATTTTGACCAATTTCAGGCACCGAAATGACTTTAAACACACTTATTTTTGTTGAAAAAGTCATAATTTACATCCAACAGTCATTTAGAGTCAAAAGATTAAAAAATTAAATTTCATCCATGGTAATCATTTTGGGAAAGTTCGACAGGTCAGGATTCATCGTTTTTCATCAGAAAATTGATTTTTTGGAGTGTACCAAAAAAGATTCAAAATGTCAATTGGATCGTGCCTCATGTTGAATAACCACTTTTGAAACCCTCAAAGTGACCAAAATTGCCATTTATACAGAGTTTTGCTTACTCAAAAGCTTCCATTTTGACCAATTTTAGGCACCGAAATGACTTTAAACACACTTATTTTAGTTGAAAAAGTCATAATTTACATCCAACAGTCATTTAGAGTCAAAAGATTAAAAGTTTAAATTTCATCCATGGTGACCATTTTGGGAAAGTTCGACAGGTCCGGAGTCATCGTTTTTCATCAGAAAATTGATTTTTTGGAGTGTACCAAAATGATTCAAAATGTCAATGGATCATGCCTCATGTTGAATAACCACTTTTGAAACCCTCAAAGTGACCAAAATTGCCATTTATACAGAGTTTTGCTTACTCAAAAGCTTCCATTTTGACCAATTTCAGGCACCGAAATGACTTTAAACACACTTATTTTAGTTGAAAAAGTCATATTTCACATCCAACAGTCATTTAGAGTCAAAAGATTAAAAGTTTAAATTTCATCCATGGTGACCATTTTGGGAAAGTTCGACAGGTCCGGCCGGAGTCATCGTTTTTCATCAGAAAATTGATTTTTTGGTGTGTACCAAAAATGATTCAAAATGTCAATTGGATCGTGCCTCATGTTGAATAACCACTTTTGAAACCCTCACAGTGACCAAAATACCATTTTTACAGAGCTTTTCTTACTCAAAATCTTCCATTTTGACCAATTTCAGGCACCGAAATGACTTTAAACACACTTATTTTAGTTGAAAAAGTCATATTTCACATCCAACAGTCATTTAGAGTCAAAAGATTAAATGTTAAAATTTCATCCATATTGACCATTTTGGGAAAGTTCGACTGGTCCGGAGTCATTGTTTTTCATCAGAAAATTGATTTTTTCGAGTGTACCAAAAATGATTCAAAATGTCAATTGGATCGTGCCTCATGTTGAATAACCACTTTTGAAACCCTCACAGTGACCAAAATACAATTTTTACAGAGCTTTGCTTACTCAAAATCTTCCATTTTGACCAATTTCAGGCACCGAAATGACTTTAAACACACTTATTTTTGTTGAAAAAGTCATAATTTACATCCAACAGTCATTTAGAGTCAAAAGATAAAAAAATTAAATTTCATCCATGTTGACCATTTTGGGAAAAATTGACAGGTTCGGAGTCATCGTTTTTTCAGAAAATTTATTTTTTGGAGTGTACCAAAAATGATTCAAAATGTCAATTGGATCGTGCCTCATGGTGAATAACCACTTTTAAAGCCCCCAAAGTGACCAAAATTGCCATTTATACAGAGTTTTGCTTACTCAAAAGCTTCCATTTTGACCAATTTCAGGCACCGAAATGACTTCAAACACACTTATTTTAGTTGAAAAAGTCATATTTCACATCCAACAGTCATTTAGAGTCAAAAGATTAAATGTTAAAATTTCATCCATATTGACCATTTTGGCAACGTTCGACAGGTCCGGAGTGATCGTTTTTCATCAGAAAATTGATTTGTGGAGTGTACCAAAAATGATTCAAATTGTCAATTGGATCGTGCCTCATGTTGAATAACCACTTTTGAAACACTCACAGTGACCAAAATTGCCATTTTCACAGAGTTTTGCTTACTCAAAAGCTTCCATTTTGACCAATTTCAGGCACCAAAATGACTTTAAACACACTTATTTATGTTGAAAAAGTCATAATTCACATCCAACAGTCATTTAGAGTCAAAAGATTAAAAGTTAAAATTTCATCCATGTTGACCATTTTGGGAAAGTTCGACAGGTCCGGAGTCATCGTTTTTCCTCTGAAAATAGTTTTTTTGGAGTGTACCAAAAATGAATCAGAATGTCAATTGGATCGTGCCTCATGTTGAATAACCACTTTTGAAACCCTCACAGTGACCAAAATTACCATTTTTACAGAGCTTTGCTTACTCAAAAGCTTCCATTTTGACCAATTTCAGGCACCGAAATGACTTTAAAACCTTTTCCATGCTAATGACAATGTGAACTCGTCATGAGGCACACTGGAGCTGTGCTCATGACAAGGTCAACTCGTCTTGTATAATGGGGATTTGGATCCTCCAGCACAGGACGGGAAAAGCCTTAGCAGCCAAGGTGTTAAACACACTTATTTTAGTTGAAAAAGTCATATTTTACATCCAACAGTCATTTAGAGTCAAAAGATTAAATGTTAAAATTTCATCCATATTGACCATTTTGGGAAAGTTCGACTGGTCCGGAGTCATTGTTTTTCATCAGAAAATTTATTTTTTGGAGTGTACCAAAAATGATTCAAAATGTCAATGGATCGTGCCTCATGGTGAATAACCACTTTTGAAACACTCAAAGTGACCAAAATTGCCATTTATACAGAGTTTTGCTTACTCAAAAGCTTCCATTTTGACCAATTTCAGGCACCGAAATGACTTTAAACACACTTATTTTAGTTGAACAAGTCATAATTCACATCCAACAGTCATTTAGAGTCAAAAGATTAAAAGTTAAAATTTCATCCATGTTGACCATTTTGGGAAAGTTCGACAGGTCCGGCCGGAGTCATTGTTTTTCATCAGAAAATTGATTTTTTCGAGTGTACCAAAAATGATTCAAAATGTCAATTGGATCGTGCCTCATGTTGAATAACCACTTTTGAAACCCTCACAGTGACCAAAATACAATTTTTACAGAGCTTTGCTTACTCAAAATCTTCCATTTTGACCAATTTCAGGCACCGAAATGACTTTAAACACACTTATTTTTGTTGAAAAAGTCATAATTTACATCCAACAGTCATTTAGAGTCAAAAGATAAAAAAATTAAATTTCATCCATGGTAATCATTTTGGGAAAGTTCGACAGGTCCGGATTCATCGTTTTTCATCAGAAAATTGATTTGTGGAGTGTTCCAAAAATGATTCAAAATGTCAATTGGATTGTGCCTCATGTTGAATAACCACTTTTGAAACACTCACAGTGACCAAAATTGCCATTTTCACAGAGTTTTGCTTACTCAAAAGCTTCCATTTTGACAAATTTCAGGCACCAAAATGACTTTAAACACACTTATTTTAGTTGAAAAAGATATAATTCACATCCAACAGTCATTTAGAGTCAAAAGGATAAAAGTTAAAATTTCATCCATGTTGACCATTTTGGGAAAAATTGACAGGTTCGGAGTCATCGTTTTTTCAGAAAATTGATTTTTTGGAGTGTACCAAAAATGATTCAAAATGTCAATTGGATCGTGCCTCATGGTGAATAACCACTTTTGAAGCCCCCAAAGTGACCAAAATTGCCATTTATACAGAGTTTTGCTTACTCAAAAGCTTCCATTTTGACCAATTTCAGGCACCGAAATGACTTTAAACACACTTATTTTAGTTGAAAAAGTCATATTTCACATCCAACAGTCATTTAGAGTCAAAAGATTAAATGTTAAAATTTCATCCATATTGACCATTTTGGCAACGTTCGACAGGTCCGGAGTGATCGTTTTTCATAAGAAAATTGATTTGTGGAGTGTACCAAAAATGATTCAAATTGTCAATTGGATCGTGCCTCATGTTGAATAACCACTTTTGAAACACTCACAGTGACCAAAATTGCCATTTTCACAGAGTTTTGCTTACTCAAAAGCTTCCATTTTGACCAATTTCAGGCACCAAAATGACTTTAAACACACTTATTTTAGTTGAAAAAGTCATAATTCACATCCAACAGTCATTTAGAGTCAAAAGATTAAAAGTTAAAATTTCATCCATGTTGACCATTTTGGGAAAGTTCGACAGTTGCGGAGTCATCGTTTTTTCAGATAATTGATTTTTTGGAGAGTACCAAAAATGATTTAAAATGTCAATTGGATCGTGCCTCATGTTGAATAACCGCTTTTGAAACCCTCACATTGACCAAAATTGCCATTTTTACAGAGCTTTGCTTACTCAAAGCTTCCATTTTGACCAATTTCAGGCACCGAAATGACTTTAAACACACTTATTTTAGTTGAAAAAGTCATAATTCACATCCAACATTCCTTTACAGTCAAAAGATTAAATGTTAAAATGTCATCCATATTGACCATTTTGGGAAAGTTCGACAGTTCCGGAGTCATCGCTTTTCATCAGAAAATTGATTTTTTGGACTGTACCAAAAATCATTCAAAATGTCAATTGGATCGTGCCTCATGTTGAATAACCAATTTTGAAACCCTCACAGTGACCAAAATTGCCATTTTTACAGAGCTTTGCTTAATCAAAAGCTTCCATTTTGACCAATTTCAGGCACCAAAATGACTTTCAACACACTTATTTTAGTTGAAAAAGTCATAATTCACATCCAACAGTCATTTAGAGTCAAAAGATTAAAAGTTAAAATTTCATCCATGTTGACCATTTTGGGAAAGTTTGACAGGTCCGGAGTCATCGTTTTTCATTAGAGATTTGATTTTTTGGAGTGTACCAAAAATGATTCAAAATCTCAATTGGATCGTGCCTCATGTTGAATAACCACTTTTGAAACCTTCACAGTGACCAAAATTGCCATTTTTACAGAGCTTTGTTTGCTCAAAATCTTCCATTTTGACCAATTTCAGGCACCAAAATGACTTTAAACACAATTATTTTAGTTGAACAAGTCATAATTCACATCCAACAGGCATTTAGAGTCAATAGATTAAAAGTTAACATTTCATCCATGTTGACCATTTTGGGAAAGCTCGACAGGTCCGGAGTCATCTTTTTTTCAGATAATTGATTTTTTGGAGTGTACCAAAAATGATTCAAAATGTCAATTGGATCGTGCCTCATGGGAATAACCACTTTTTAAACACTCATAGTGACCAAAATTGCCATTTTTACAGAGTTTTGTTTACTCAAAAGCTTCCATTTTGACCAATTTCAGGCACCGAAATGACTTTAAACACACTTATTTTAGTTGAAAAAGTCATATTTCACATCCAACAGTCATTTAGAGTCAAAAGATTAAATGTTAAAATTTCATCCATATTGACCATTTTGGCAACGTTCGACAGGTCCGGAGTGATCGTTTTTCATCAGAAAATTGATTTGTGGAGTGTACCAAAAATGATTCAAATTGTCAATTGGATCGTGCCTCATGTTGAATAACCACTTTTGAAACACTCACAGTGACCAAAATTGCCATTTTCACAGAGTTTTGCTTACTCAAAAGCTTCCATTTTGACCAATTTCAGGCACCAAAATGACTTTAAACACACTTATTTTAGTTGAAAAAGTCATAATTCACACCCAACAGTCATTTAGAGTCAAAAGATTAAAAGTTAAAATTTCATCCATGTTGACCATTTTGAGAAAGTTCGACAGGTCCGGAGTCATCGTTTTTCCTCTGAAAATTGTTTTTTTGGAGTGTACCAAAAATGAATCAAAATGTCAATTGGATCGTGCCTCATGTTGAATAACCACTTTTGAAACCCTCACAGTGACCAAAATTACCATTTTTACAGAGCTTTGCTTACTCAAAAGCTTCCATTTTGACCAATTTCAGGCACCGAAATGACTTTAAAACCTTTTCCATGCTAATGACAATGTGAACTCGTCATGAAGCACACTGGAGCTGTGCTCATGACAAGGTCAACTCGTCATGTATAATGGGGATTTGGATCCTCCAGCACAGGACGGGAAAAGCCTTAGCAGCCAAGGTGTTAAACACACTTATTTTAGTTGAAAAAGTCATATTTTACATCCAACAGTCATTTAGAGTCAAAAGATTAAATGTTAAAATTTCATCCATATTGACCATTTTGGGAAAGTTCGACTGGTCCGGAGTCATTGTTTTTCATCAGAAAATTTATTTTTTGGAGTGTACCAAAAATGATTCAAAATGTCAATGGATCGTGCCTCATGGTGAATAACCACTTTTGAAACACTCAAAGTGACCAAAATTGCCATTTATACAGAGTTTTGCTTACTCAAAAGCTTCCATTTTGACCAATTTCAGGCACCGAAATGACTTTAAACACACTTATTTTAGTTGAACAAGTCATAATTCACATCCAACAGTCATTTAGAGTCAAAAGATTAAAAGTTAAAATTTCATCCATGTTCACCATTTTGGGAAAGTTCGACAGGTCCGGCCGGAGTCATCGTTTTTCATCAGAAAATTGATTTTTTGGACTGTACCAAAAATGATTCAAAATGTCAATTGGATCGTGCCTCTTGTTGAATAACCACTTTTGAAACCCTCACAGTGACCAAAATTGCCATTTTTACAGAGCTTTGCTTAATCAAAAGCTTCCATTTTGACCAATTTCAGGGACCAAAATGATTTTTCAACACACTTATTTTAGTTGAAAAAGTCACAATTCACATCCAACAGTCATTTAGAGTCAAAAGATTAAAAGTTAAAATTTCATCCATGTTGACCATTTTGGGAAAGTTTGACAGGTCCGGAGTCATTGTTTTTTCAGATAATTGATTTTTTGGAGTGTACCAAAAATGATTCAAAATGTCAATTGTATCGTGCCTCATGTTGAATAACCGCTTTTGAAACCCTCACAGTGACCAAAATTGCAATTTTTACAGAGCTTTGCTTACTCAAAAGCTTCCATTTTTACCAATTTAAGGCACCAAAATGACTTTAAACACACTTATTTTAGTTGAACAAGTCATAATTCACATCCAACAGTCATTTAGAGTCAAAAGATTAAAAGTTAAAATTTCATCCATGTTGACCATTTTGGGAAAGTTCGACAGGTCCGGATTCATCGTTTTTCATCAGAAAATTGATTTTTTGGAGTGTACCAAAAATGATTCAAAATGTCAATTGGATCGTGCCTCATGTTGAATAACCACTTTTGAAGCCCTCAAAGTGACTAAAATTGCCATTTATACAGAGTTTTGCTTACTCAAAAGCTTCCATTTTGACCAATTTCAGGCACCGAAATGACTTTAAACACACTTTTTTTAGTTGAAAAAGTCATATTTCACATCCAACAGTCATTTAGAGTCAAAAGATTAAATGTTAAAATTTCCTCCATATTGACCATTTTGGGAAAGTTCGACATGTCCGGAGTCATCGTTTTTCATCAGAAAATTGATTTTTTGGAGTGTACCAAAAATGATTCAAAATGTCAATTGGAGCGTGCGTCATGTTGAATAACCACTTTTGAATCCCTCAAAGTGACCAAAATTGTCATTTTTACAGAGTTTTGCTTACTCAAAAGCTTCCATTTTTACCAATTTCAGGCACCGAAATTACTTTAAACACACTTATTTTAGTTGAAAAAGTCATAATTCACATCCAACAGTCATTTAGAGTCAAAAGATTAAAAGTTAAAATTTCATCCATGTTGACCATTTTGGGAAAGTTCGACAGTTGCGGAGTCATCGTTTTTTCAGATAATTGATTTTTTGGAGTGTACCAAAAATGATTTAAAATGTCAATTGGATCGTGCCTCATGTTGAATAACCGCTTTTGAAACCCTCACATTGACCAAAATTGCCATTTTTACAGAGCTTTGCTTACTCAAAAGCTTCCATTTTGACCAATTTCAGGCACCGAAATGACTTTAAACACACTTATTTTAGTTGAAAAAGTCATAATTCACATCCAACATTCCTTTACAGTCAAAAGATTAAATGTTAAAATTTCATCCATATTGACCATTTTGGGAAAGTTCGACAGTTCCGGAGTCATCGCTTTTCATCAGAAAATTGATTTTTTGGACTGTACCAAAAATTATTCAAAATGTCAATTGGATCGTGCCTCATGTTGAATAACCAATTTTGAAACCTTCACCAAGACCAAAATTGCCATTTTTACAGAGCTTTGCTTAATCAAAAGCTTCCATTTTGACCAATTTCAGGCACCAAAATGACTTTCAACACACTTATTTTAGTTGAAAAAGTCATAATTCACATCCAACAGTCATTTAGAGTCAAAAGATTAAAAGTTAAAATTTCATCCATGTTGACCATTTTGGGAAAGTTTGACAGGTCCGGAGTCATCGTTTTTCATTAGAGATTTGATTTTTTGGAGTGTACCAAAAATGATTCAAAATCTCAATTGGATCGTGCCTCATGTTGAATAACCACTTTTGAAACCTTCACAGTGACCAAAATTGCCATTTTTACAGAGCTTTGCTTGCTCAAAATCTTCCATTTTGACCAATTTCAGGCACCAAAATGACTTTAAACACAATTATTTTAGTTGAACAAGTCATAATTCACATCCAACAGGCATTTAGAGTCAATAGATTAAAAGTTAACATTTCATCCATGTTGACCATTTTGGGAAAGCTCGACAGGTCCGGAGTCATCTTTTTTTCAGATAATTGATTTTTTGGAGTGTACCAAAAATGATTCAAAATGTCAATTGGATCGTGCCTCATGGGAATAACCACTTTTTAAACACTCATAGTGACCAAAAATGCCATTTTTACAGAGTTTTGCTTACTCAAAAGCTTCAATTTTGACCAGTTTCTGGCACAGAAATGACTTTAAACACACTTATTTTAGTTGAAAAAGTCATAATTCACATCCAACAGTCATTTACAGTCAAAAGATTAAATGTTAAAATTTCATCCATATTGACTATTTTGGGAATGTTCGACCGGTCCGGAGTCATCGCTTTTCACCAGAAAATTGATTTTTTGGAGTGTACCAAAAATGATTCAAATTGTCAATTGGATCGTGCCTCATGTTGAATCATCACTTTTGAAACCCTCACAGTGACCAAAATTGCCATTTTTACAGAGCTTTGCTTACTGAAAAGCTTCCATTTTGACCAATTTCATGCACCGAAATTACTTTAAACACACTTATTTTAGTTGAAAAACTCATATTTCACAGCCAACAGTCATTTACAGTCAAAAGATTAAATGTTAAAATTTCATCCATATTGACCATTTTGGGAACGTTCGACAGGTCCGGAGTCATCGTTTTTCATCAGAAAATTGATTTTTGGAGTGTACCAAAATGATTCAAAATGTCAATTGGATCGTGCCTCCTGTTGAATAACCACTTTTGAAACCCTCACAGTGACCAAAATTGCCATTTTTACAGAGTTTTGCTTACTCAAAAGCTTCCATTTCGACCAATTTCATGCACCGAAATTACTTTAAACACACTTATTTTAGTTGAAAAACTCATATTTCACAGCCAACAGTCATTTACAGTCAAAAGATTAAATGTTAAAATTTCATCCATATTGACCATTTTGGGAACGTTCGACAGGTCCGGAGTCATCGTTTTTCATCAGAAAATTGATTTTTGGAGTGTACCAAAATGATTCAAAATGCCAATTGGATCGTGCCTCATGTGAATAACCACTTTTAAAACACTCATAGTGACCAAAATTGCCATTTTTACAGAGTTTTCCTTACTCAAAAGCTTCAATTTCGACCAATTTCTGGCACAGAAATGACTTTAAACACACTTATTTTAGTTGAAAAAGTCATAATTCACATCCAACAGTCATTTACAGTCAAAAGATTAAATGTTAAAATGTAATCCATATTGACCATTTCGGGAACGTTCGACAAGTCCGGAGTCATCGTTTTTCATCAGGAAATTGATTTTTGGAGTGTACCAAAAATGATTCAAAATGTCAACTGGATCGTGCCTCATGTTGAATAACCACTTTTGAAACACTCACTGTGACCAAAATTGCCATTTTCACAGAGTTTTGATTACTCAAAACCTTCCATTTTGACCAATTTCAGGCACCGAAATTACTTTAAACACACTTATTTTAGTTGAAAAACTCATATTTCACAGCCAACAGTCATTTACAGTCAAAAGATTAAATGTTAAAATTTCATCCATATTGACCATTTTGGGAACGTTCGACAGGTCCGGAGTCATCGTTTTTCATCAGAAAATTGATTTTTGGAGTGTACCAAAAATGATTCAAAATGTCAATTGGATCGTGCCTCATGTTGAATAACCACTTTTGAAACCCTCACAGTGACCAAAATTGCCATTTTTTCAGAGTTTTGCTTACTCAAAAGCTTCCATTTTGACCAATTTCATGCACCGAAATTACTTTAAACACACTTATTTTAGTTGAAAAACTCATATTTCACAGCCAACAGTCATTTACAGTCAAAAGATTAAATGTTAAAATTTCATCCATATTGACCATTTTGGGAACGTTCGACAGGTCCGGAGTCATCGTTTTTGCATCAGAAAATTGATTTATTGGAGTGTACCATAAAATATTCAAAATGTCAATTGGATCGTGCCTCATGTTGAATAACCACTTTTGAAACCCTCACAGTGACCAAAATTGCCATTTTTACAGAGCTTTGCTTACTCAAAAGCTCCCATTTTGACCAATTTCAGGCACCGAAATGACTTTAAACACAGTTATTTTAGTTGAAAAAGTCATAATTCACATCCAACAGTCATTTACAGTCAAAAGATTAAATGTTAAAATGTAATCCATATTGACCATTTCGGGAACGTTCGACAAGTCCGGAGTCATCGTTTTTCATCAGGAAATTGATTTTTGGAGTGTACCAAAAATGATTCAAAATGTCAACTGGATCGTGCCTCATGTTGAATAACCACTTTTGAAACACTCACTGTGACCAAAATTGCCATTTTCACAGAGTTTTGATTACTCAAAACCTTCCATTTTGACCAATTTCAGGCACCGAAATTACTTTAAACACACTTATTTTAGTTGAAAAACTCATATTTCACAGCCAACAGTCATTTACAGTCAAAAGATTAAATGTTAAAATTTCATCCATATTGACCATTTTGGGAACGTTCGACAGGTCCGGAGTCATCGTTTTTCATCAGAAAATTGATTTTTGGAGTGTACCAAAAATGATTCAAAATGTCAATTGGATCGTGCCTCATGTTGAATAACCACTTTTGAAACCCTCACAGTGACCAAAATTGCCATTTTTACAGAGTTTTGCTTACTCAAAAGCTTCCATTTTGACCAATTTCAGGCACCAAAATGACTTTAAACAGACTTATTTTAGTTGAAAAAGTCATAATTCACATCCAACAGTCATTTAGAGTCAAAAGATTAAAAGTTAAAATTTCATCCATGTTGACCATTTTTGGAAAGTTCGACAGTTGCGGAGTCATCGTTTTTTCAGATAATTGATTTTTTGCAGTGTACCAAAAATAATTCAAAATGTCAATTGGATCGTGCCTCATGTTGAATAACCGCTTTTGAAACCCTCACAGTGACCAAAATTGCCATTTTTACAGAGCTTTGCTTACTCAAAAGCTTCCATTTTGACCAATTTCAGGCACCAAAATGACTTTAAACGCACTTATTTTAGTTGAAAAAAACATATTTCACATCCAACAGTCATTTAGAGTCAAACGATTAAAAGTTAAAATTTCATCCATGTTGACCATTTTGGGAAAGTTTGACAGGTCCGGAGTCATCGTTTTTCATTAGAGATTTGATTTTTTGGAGTGTACCAAAAAGGATTCAAAATGCCAATTGGATCGTGCCTCATGTTGAATAACCACTTTTGAAACCTTCACAGTGACCAAAATTGCCATTTTTACAGAGCTTTGCTTGCTCAAAATCTTCCATTTTGACCAACTTCAGGCACCGAAATGACTTTAAACACACTTATTTTAGTTGAACAAGTCATAATTCACATCCAACAGGCATTTAGAGTCAAAAGATTAAAAGTTAACATTTCATCCATGTTGACCATTTTGGGAAAGCTCAACAGGTCCGGAGTCATCTTTTTTTCAGATAATTGATTTTTTGGAGTGTACCAAAAATGATTCAAAATGTCAATTGGATCGTGCCTCATGTTGAATAACCACTTTTGAAACCCTCACAGTGACCAAAATTGCCATTTTTACAGAGCTTTGCTTACTTAAAAGCTTCCATTTTGATCAATTTCATGCACCGAAATTACTTTAAACACACTTATTTTAGTTCAAAAACTCATATTTCACAGCCAACAATCATTTACAGTCAAAAGATTAAATGTTAACATTTCATCCATATTGACCATTTTGGGAACGTTCGACAGGTCCGGAGTCATCGTTTTTCATCAGAAAATTGATTTTTGGAGTGTACCAAAAATGATTCAAAATGTCAATTGGATCGTGCCTCGTGTTGAATAACCACTTTTGAAACCCTCACAGTGACCAAAATTGCCATTTTCACAGAGTTTTGCTTACTCAAAAGCTTCCATTTTGACCAATTTCAGGCACCGAAATGACTTTAAACACACTTATTTTAGTTGAAAAAGTCATAATTCACATCCAACATTCCTTTACAGTCAAAAGATTAAATGTTAAAATTTCATCCATATTGACCATTTTGGGAAAGTTCGACAGTTCCGGAGTCATCGCTTTTCATCAGAAAATTGATTTTTTGGACTGTACCAAAAATTATTCAAAATGTCAATTGGATCGTGCCTCATGTTGAATAACCAATTTTGAAACCCTCACAGTGACCAAAATTGCCATTTTTACAGAGCTTTGCTTAATCAAAAGCTTCCATTTTGACCAATTTCAGGCACCAAAATGACTTTCAACACACTTATTTTAGTTGAAAAAGTCATAATTCACATCCAACAGTCATTTAGAGTCAAAAGATTAAAAGTTACAATTTCATCCATGTTGACCATTTTGGGAAAGTTTGACAGGTCCGGAGTCATCGTTTTTCATTAGAGATTTGATTTTTTGGAGTGTACCAAAAATGATTCAGAATCTCAATTGGATCGTGCCTCATGTTGAATAACCACTTTTGAAACCTTCACAGTGACCAAAATTGCCATTTTTACAGAGCTTTGCATGCTCAAAATCTTCCATTTTGACCAATTTCAGGCACCAAAATGACTTTAAACACAATTATTTTAGTTGAACAAGTCATAATTCACATCCAACAGGCATTTAGAGTCAATAGATTAAAAGTTAACATTTCATCCATGTTGACCATTTTGGGAAAGCTCGACAGGTCCGGAGTCATCTTTTTTCAGATAATTGATTTTTTGGAGTGTACCAAAAATGATTCAAAATGTCAATTGGATCGTGCCTCATGTGAATAACCACTTTTTAAACACTCATAGTGACCAAAATTGCCATTTTTACAGAGTTTTGCTTACTCAAAAGCTTCAATTTTGACCAATTTCTGGCACAGAAATGACTTTAAACACACTTATTTTAGTTGAAAAAGTCATAATTCACATCCAACAGTCATTTACAGTCAAAAGATTAAATGTTAAAATTTCATCCATGTTGACCATTTTGGGAAAGCTCGACAGGTCCGGAGTCATCGTTTTTCATTAGAGATTTGATTTTTTGGAGTGTACCAAAAATGATTAAAAATGTCAATTGGATCGTGCCTCATGTTGAATAACCACTTTTGAAACCCTCACAGTGACTAAAATTGCCATTTTTACAGAGCTTTGCTTACTTAAAAGCTTCCATTTTGACCAATTTCATGCACCGAAATTACTTTAAACACACTTATTTTAGTTGAAAAACTCATATTTCACAGCCAACAGTCATTTACAGTCAAAAGATTAAATGTTAAAATTTCATCCATATTGACCATTTTGGGAACGTTCGACAGGTCCGGAGTGATCGTTTTTGCATCAGAAAATTGATTTTTTGGAGTGTACCATAAATTATTCAAAATGTCAATTGTATCGTGCCTCATGTTGATTAACCACTTTTGAAACCCTCACAGTGACCAAAATTGCCATTTTTACAGAGTTTTGCTTACTCAAAAGCTTCCATTTTGACCAATTTCAGGCACCAAAATGACTTTAAACAGACTTATTTTAGTTGAAAAAGTCATAATTCACATCCAACAGTCATTTAGAGTCAAAAGATTAAAAGTTAAAATTTCATCCATGTTGACCATTTTGGGAAAGTTCGACAGTTGCGGAGTCATCGTTTTTTCAGATAATTGATTTTTTGGAGTGTACCAAAAATGATTCAAAATGTCAATTGGATCGTGCCTCATGTTGAATAACCGCTTTTGAAACCCTCACAGTGACCAAAATTGCCATTTTTACAGAGCTTTGCTTACTCAAAAGCTTCCATTTTGACCAATTTCAGGAACCGAAATGACTTTAAACACACTTATTTTAGTTGAAAAAGTCACATTTCGCATCCAACAGTCATTTAGATTCAAAAGATTAAAAGTTAAAATTTCATCCATGTTGACCATTTTGGGAAAGTTTGACAGGTCCGGAGTCATCGTTTTTCATTAGAGATTTGATTTTTTAGAGTGTACCAAAAATGATTCAAAATGTCAATTGGATCGTGCCTCATGTTGAATAACCACTTTTGAAACCCTCACAGTGAACAAAATTGCCATTTTTACAGAGTTTTGCTTACTCAAAAGATTCCATTTTGACCAATTTCAGTCACCAAAATGACTTTAAACAGACTTATTTTAGTTGAAAAAGTCATAATTCACATACAACAGTCATTTAGAGTCAAAAGATTAAAAGTAAAAATTTCATCCATGTTGACCATTTTGGGAAAGTTCGACAGTAGCGGAGTCATCGTTTTTTCAGATGATTGATTTTTTGGAGTGTACCAAAAATGATTCAAAATGTCAATTGGATCGTGCCTCATGTTGAATAACCGCTTTTGAAAGCCTCACAGTGACCAAAATTGCCATTTTTACAGAGCTTTGCTTACTCAAAAGCTTCCATTTTGACCAATTTCAGGCACCGAAATGACTTTAAACACACTTATTTTAGTTGAAAAAGTCATAATTCACATCCAACAGTCATTTACAGGCAAAAGATTAAATGTTAAAATTTCATCCATATTGACTATTTTGGGAATGTTCGACCGGTCCGGAGTCATCGCTTTTCACCAGAAAATTGATTTTTTGGAGTGTACCAAAAATGATTCAAATTGTCAATTGGATCGTGCCTCATGTTGAATCATCACTTTTGAAACCCTCACAGTGACCAAAATTGCCATTTTTACAGAGCTTTGCTTACTGAAAAGCTTCCATTTTGACCAATTTCATGCACCGAAATTACTTTAAACACACTTATTTTAGTTGAAAAACTCATATTTCACAGCCAACAGTCATTTACAGTCAAAAGATTAAATGTTAAAATTTCATCCATATTGACCATTTTGGGAACGTTCGACAGGTCCGGAGTCATCGTTTTTCATCAGAAAATTGATTTTTGGAGTGTACCAAAATGATTCAAAATGTCAATTGGATCGTGCCTCATGTTGAATAACCACTTTTGAAACCCTCACAGTGACCAAAATTGCCATTTTAACAAAGTTTTGCTTACTCAAAAGCTTCCATTTCGATCAATTTCATGCACCGAAATTACTTTAAACACACTTATTTTAGTTGAAAAACTCATATTTCACAGCCAACAGTCATTTACAGTCAAAAGATTAAATGTTAAAATTTCATCCATATTGACCATTTTGGGAACGTTCGACAGGTCCGGAGTCATCGTTTTTCATCAGAAAATTGATTTTTGGAGTGTACCAAAATGATTCAAAATGTCAATTGGATCGTGCCTCATGTTGAATAACCACTTTTGAAACCCTCACAGTGAACAAAATTGCCATTTTTACAGAGTTTTGCTTACTCAAAAGATTCCATTTTGACCAATTTCAGGCACCAAAATGACTTTAAACAGACTTATTTTAGTTGAAAAAGTCATAATTCACATCCAACAGTCATTTAGAGTCAAAAGATTAAAAGTTAAAATTTCATCCATGTTGACCATTTTGGGAAAGTTCGACAGTAGCGGAGTCATCGTTTTTCATTAGAGATTTGATTTTTTAGAGTGTACCAAAAATGATTCAAAATGTCAATTGAATCGTACCTCATGTTGAATAACCACTTTTGAAACCCTCACAGTGACCAAAATTGCCACTTTTACAGAGTTTTGCTTACTCAAAAGCTTCAATTTTGACAAATGTCTGGCACAGAAATGACTTTAAACACACTTATTTTAGTTGAAAAAGTCATAATTCACATCCAACAGTCATTTACAGTCAAAAGATTAAATGTTAAAATTTCATCCATATTGACCATTTTGGGAACGTTCAACAGGTCCGGAGTGATCGTTTTTGCATCAGAAAATTGATTTTTTTTGGAGTGTACCATAAATTATTCAATATGTCAATTGGATCGTGCCTCATGTTGAATAACCACTTTTGAAACCCTCAGAGTGACCAAAATTGCAATTTTTACAGAGCTTTGCTTCATCAAAAGCTTCCATTTTGACCAATTTCAGGCACCAAAATGACTTTCAACAGACTTATTTTAGTTGAAAAAGTCATAATTCACATCCAACAGTCATTTAGAGTCAAAAGATTAAAAGTGAAAATTTCATCCATGTTGACCATTTTGAGAAAGTTTGACAGGTCCGGAGTCATCGTTTTTCATTAGAGATTTGATTTTTTGGAGTGTACCAAAAATTATTAAAAATGTCAATTGGATCGTGCCTCATGTTGAATAACCACTTTTGAAACCCTCACAGTGACCAAAATTGCCATTTTTACAGAGCTTTGCTTACTTAAAAGCTTCCATTTTGACCAATTTCATGCACCGAAATTACTTTAAACACACTTATTTTAGTTGAAAAACTCATATTTCACAGCCAACAGTCATTTACAGTCAAAAGATTAAATGTTAAAATTTCATCCATATTGACCATTTTGGGAACGTTCGACAGGTCCGGAGTGATCGTTTTTGCATCAGAAAATTGATTTTTTGGAGTGTACCATAAATTATTCAAAATGTCAATTGTATCGTGCCTCATGTTGATTAACCACTTTTGAAACCCTCACAGTGACCAAAATTGCCATTTTTACAGAGTTTTGCTCACTCAAAAGCTTCCATTTTGACCAATTTCAGGCACCAAAATGACTTTAAACAGACTTATTTTAGTTGAAAAAGTCATAATTCACATCCAACAGTCATTTAGAGTCAAAAGATTAAAAGTTAAAATTTCATCCATGTTGACCATTTTGGGAAAGTTCGACAGTTGCGGAGTCATCGTTTTTTCAGATAATTGATTTTTTGGAGTGTACCAAAAATGATTCAAAATGTCAATTGGATCGTGCCTCATGTTGAATAACCGCTTTTGAAACCCTCACAGTGACCAAAATTGCCATTTTTACAGAGCTTTGCTTACTCAAAAGCTTCCATTTTGACCAATTTCAGGCACCGAAATGACTTTAAACACACTTATTTTAGTTGAAAAACTCATATTTCACAGCCAATAGTCATTTACAGTCAAAAGATTAAATGTTAAAATTTCATCCATATTGACCATTTTGGGAACGTTCGACAGGTCCGGAGTCATCGTTTTTCATCAGAAAATTGATTTTTGGAGTGTACCAAAATGATTTAAAATGTCAATTGGATCGTGCCTCATGTTGAATAACCACTTTTGAAACCCTCACAGTGACCAAAATTGCCATTTTTACAGAGTTTTGCTTACTCAAAAGCTTCCATTTCGACCAATTTCATGCACCGAAATTACTTTAAACACACTTATTTTAGTTGAAAAACTCATATTTCACAGCCAACAGTCATTTACAGTCAAAAGATTAAATGTTAAAATTTCATCCATATTGACTATTTTGGGAACGTTCGACAGGTCCGGAGGGATCGTTTTTGCATCAGAAAATTGATTTTTTGGAGTGTACCATAAATTATTCAAAATGTCAATTGTATCGTGCCTCATGTTGAATAACCACTTTTGAAACCCTCACAGTGACCAAAATTGCCATTTTTACAGAGTTTTGCTTACTCAAAAGCTTCCATTTTGACCAATTTCAGGCACCAAAATGACTTTAAACAGACTTATTTTAGTTGAAAAAGTCACATTTCGCATCCAACAGTCATTTAGAGTCAAAAGATTAAAAGTTAAAATTTCATCCATGTTGACCATTTTGGGAAAGTTCGACAGTTGCGGAGTCATCGTTTTTTCAGATAAATGATTTTTTGGAGTGTACCAAAAATGATTCAAAATGTCAATTGGATCGTGCCTCATGTTGAATAACCGCTTTTTAAACCCTCACAGTGACCAAAATTCCCATTTTTACAGAGCTTTGCTTACTCAAAAGCTTCCATTTTGACCAATTTCAGGCACCGAAATGACTTTAAACACACTTATTTTAGTTGAAAAAGTCACATTTCGCATCCAACAGTCATTTAGAGTCAAAAGATTAAAAGTTAAAATTTCATCCATGTTGACCATTTTGGGAAAGTATGACAGGTCCGGAGTCATCGTTTTTCATTAGAGATTTGATTTTTTAGAGTGTACCAAAAATGATTCAAAATGTCAATTGGATCGTGCCTCATGTTGAATAACCACTTTTGAAACCCTCACAGTGACCAAAATTGCCATTTTTACAGAGTTTTGCTTACTCAAAAGCTTCCATTTTGACCAATTTCAGGCACCAAAATGACTTTAAACAGACTTATTTTAGTTGATAAAGTCATAATTCACATCCAACAGTCATTTAGAGTCAAAAGATTAAAAGTAAAAATTTCATCCATGTTGACCATTTTGGGAAAGTTCGACAGTAGCGGAGTCATCGTTTTTTCAGATGATTGATTTTTTGGAGTGTACCAAAAATGATTCAAAATGTCAATTGGATCGTGCCTCATGTTGAATAACCGCTTTTGAAACCCTCACAGTGACCAAAATTGCCATTTTTACAGAGCTTTGCTTACTCAAAAGCTTCCATTTTGACCAATTTCAGGCACCGAAATGAGTTTAAACACACTTATTTTAGTTGAAAAACTCATATTTCACAGCCAACAGTCATTTACAGTCAAAAGATTAAATGTTAAAATTTCATCCATATTGACCATTTTGGGAACGTTCGACAGGTCCGGAGTGATTGTTTTTGCATCAGAAAATTGATTTTTTGGAGTGTACCATAAATTATTCAAAATGTCAATTGGATCGTGCCTCATGTTGAATAACCACTTTTGAAACCCGCACAGTGACCAAAATTGCCATTTTTACAGAGCTTTGCTTACTTAAAAGCTTCCATTTTGACCAATTTCATGCACCGAAATTACTTTAAACACATTTATTTTAGTTGAAAAACTCATATTTCACAGCCAACAGTCATTTACAGTCAAAAGATTAAATGTTAAAATTTCATCCATATTGACCATTTTGGGAACGTTCGACAGGTCCGGAGGGATCGTTTTTGCATCAGAAAATTGATTTTTTGGAGTGTACCATAAATTATTCAAAATGTCAATTGGATCGTGCCTCATGTTGAATAACCACTTTTGAAACCCTCACAGTGAACAAAATTGCCATTTTTACAGAGTTTTGCTTACTCAAAAGATTCCATTTTGACCAATTTCAGGCACCAAAATGACTTTAAACAGACTTATTTTAGTTGAAAAAGTCATAATTCACATCCAACAGTCATTTAGAGTCAAAAGATTAAAAGTAAAAAATTCATCCATGTTGACCATTTTGGGAAAGTTCGACAGTAGCGGAGTCATCTTTTTTTCAGATGATTTATTTTTTGGAGTGTACCAAAAATGATTCAAAATGTCAATTGGATCGTGCCTCATGTTGAATAACCGCTTTTGAAACCCTCACAGTGACCAAAATTGCCATTTTTACAGAGCTTTGCTTACTCAAAAGCTTCCATTTTGACCAATTTCAGGCACCGAAATGACTTTAAACACACTTATTTTAGTTGAAAAACTCATATTTCACAGCCAACAGTCATTTACAGTCAAAAGATTAAATGTTAAAATTTCATCCATATTGACCATTTTGGGAACGTTCGACAGGTCCGGAGTGATTGTTTTTGCATCAGAAAATTGATTTTTTGGAGTGTACCATAAATTATTCAAAATGTCAATTGGATCGTGCCTCATGTTGAATAACCACTTTTGAAACCCGCACAGTGACCAAAATTGCCATTTTTACAGAGTTTTGCTTACTCAAAGCTTCCATTTTGACCAATTTCAGGCACCAAAATGACTTTAAACAGACTTATTTTAGTTGGAAAAAGTCATAATTCACATCCAACAGTCATTTAGAGTCAAAAGATTAAAAGTTAAAATTTCATCCGTGTTGACCATTTTGGGAAAGTTCGACAGTTGCGGAGTCATCGTTTTTTCAGATAATTGATTTTTTGGAGTGTACCAAAAATGATTCAAAATGTCAATTGGATCGTGCCTCATGTTGAATAACCGCTTTTGAAACCCTCACAGTGACCAAAATTGCCATTTTTACAGAGCTTTGCTTACTCAAAAGCTTCCATTTTGACCAATTTCAGGCACCGAAATGACTTTAAACACACTTATTTTAGTTGAAAAAGTCACATTTCGCATCCAACAGTCATTTAGAGTCAAAAGATTAAAAGTTAAAATTTCATCCATGTTGACCATTTTGGGAAAGTTTGACAGGTCCGGAGTCATCGTTTTTCATTAGAGATTTGATTTTTTAGAGTGTACCAAAAATGATTCAAAATGTCAATTGGATCGTGCCTCATGTTGAATAACCACTTTTGAAACCCTCACAGTGACCAAAA
The DNA here is from genome assembly GCF_964261635.1 of Lissotriton helveticus. NCBI lineage: Eukaryota > Metazoa > Chordata > Amphibia > Caudata > Salamandridae > Lissotriton > Lissotriton helveticus. The sequence continues at coordinate 343,282,982 of NC_136072.1, forward strand.
TTGCCATTTTTACAGAGCTTTGCTTACTTAAAAGCTTCCATTTTGACCAATTTCATGCACCGAAATTACTTTAAACACACTTATTTTAGTTGAAAAACTCATATTTCACAGCCAACAGTCATTTACAGTCAAAAGATTAAATGTTAAAATTTCATCCATATTGACCATTTTGGGAACGTTCGACAGGTCCGGAGGGATCGTTTTTGCATCAGAAAATTGATTTTTTGGAGTGTACCATAAATTATTCAAAATGTCAATTGGATCGTGCCTCATGTTGAATAACCACTTTTGAAACCCTCACAGTGAACAAAATTGCCATTTTTACAGAGTTTTGCTTACTCAAAAGATTCCATTTTGACCAATTTCAGGCACCAAAATGACTTTAAACAGACTTATTTCAGTTGAAAAAGTCATAATTCACATCCAACAGTCATTTAGAGTCAAAAGATTAAAAGTAAAAATTTCATCCATGTTGACCATTTTGGGAAAGTTCGACAGTAGCGGAGTCATCGTTTTTTCAGATGATTGATTTTTTGGAGTGTACCAAAAATGATTCAAAATGTCAATTGGATCGTGCCTCATGTTGAATAACCGCTTTTGAAACCCTCACAGTGACCAAAATTGCCATTTTTACAGAGCTTTGCTTACTCAAAAGCTTCCATTTTGACCAATTTCAGGCACCGAAATGACTTTAAACACACTTATTTTAGTTGAAAAACTCATATTTCACAGCCAACAGTCATTTACAGTCAAAAGATTAAATGTTAAAATTTCATCCATATTGACCATTTTGGGAACGTTCGACAGGTCCGGAGTGATTGTTTTTGCATCAGAAAATTGATTTTTTGGAGTGTACCATAAATTATTCAAAATGTCAATTGGATCGTGCCTCATGTTGAATAACCACTTTTGAAACCCGCACAGTGACCAAAATTGCCATTTTTACAGAGCTTTGCTTACTTAAAAGCTTCCATTTTGACCAATTTCATGCACCGAAATTACTTTAAACACACTTATTTTAGTTGAAAAACTCATATTTCACAGCCAACAGTCATTTACAGTCAAAAGATTAAATGTTAACATTTCATCCATATTGACCATTTTGGGAACGTTCGACAGGTCCGGAGGGATCGTTTTTGCATCAGAAAATTGATTTTTTGGAGTGTACCATAAATTATTCAAAATGTCAATTGGATCGTGCCTCATGTTGAATAACCACTTTTGAAACCCTCACAGTGAACAAAATTGCCATTTTTACAGAGTTTTGCTTACTCAAAAGATTCCATTTTGACCAATTTCAGGCACCAAAATGACTTTAAACAGACTTATTTTAGTTGAAAAGTCATAATTCACATCCAACAGTCATTTAGAGTCAAAAGATTAAAAGTAAAAATTTTATCCATGTTGACCATTTTGGGAAAGTTCGACAGTAGCGGAGTCATCGTTTTTTCAGATGATTGATTTTTTGGAGTGTACCAAAAATTATTCAAAATGTCAATTGGATCGTGCCTCATGTTGAATAACCGCTTTTGAAACCCTCACAGTGACCAAAATTGCCATTTTTACAGAGCTTTGCTTACTCAAAAGCTTCCATTTTGACCAATTTCAGGCACCGAAATGACTTTAAACACACTTATTTTAGTTGAAAAACTCATATTTCACAGCCAACAGTCATTTACAGTCAAAAGATTAAATGTTAAAATTTCATCCATATTGACCATTTTGGGAACGTTCGACAGGTCCGAAGTGATTGTTTTTGCATCAGAAAATTGATTTTTTGGAGTGTACCATAAATTATTCAAAATGTCAATTGGATCGTGCCTCATGTTGAATAACCACTTTTGAAACCCGCACAGTGACCAAAATTGCCATTTTTACAGAGTTTTGCTTACTCAAAAGCTTCCATTTTGACCAATTTCAGGCACCAAAATGACTTTAAACAGACTTATTTTAGTTGGAAAAAGTCATAATTCACATCCAACAGTCATTTAGAGTCAAAAGATTAAAAGTTAAAATTTCATCCGTGTTGACCATTTTGGGAAAGTTTGACAGTTGCGGAGTCATCGTTTTTTCAGATAATTGATTTTTTGGAGTGTACCAAAAATGATTCAAAATGTCAATTGGATCGTGCCTCATGTTGAATAACCGCTTTTGAAACCCTCACAGTGACCAAAATTGCCATTTTTACAGAGCTTTGCTTACTCAAAAGCTTCCATTTTGACCAATTTCAGGCACCGAAATGACTTTAAACACACTTATTTTAGTTGAAAAAGTCACATTTCGCATCCAACAGTCATTTAGAGTCAAAAGATTAAAAGTTAAAATTTCATCCATGTTGACCATTTTGGGAAAGTTTGACAGGTCCGGAGTCATCGTTTTTCATTAGAGATTTGATTTTTTAGAGTGTACCAAAAATGATTCAAAATGTCAATTGGATCGTGCCTCATGTTGAATAACCACTTTTGAAACCCTCACAGTGACCAAAATTGCCATTTTTACAGAGCTTTGCTTACTTAAAAGCTTCCATTTTGACCAATTTCATGCACCGAAATTACTTTAAACACACTCATTTTAGTTGAAAAACTCATATTTCGCAGCCAACAGTCATTTACAGTCAAAAGATTAAATGTTAAAATTTCATCCATATTGACCATTTTGGGAACGTTCGACAGGTCCGGAGGGATCGTTTTTGCATCAGAAAATTGATTTTTTGGAGTGTACCATAAATTATTCAAAATGTCAATTGGATCGTGCCTCATGTTGAATAACCACTTTTGAAACCCTCACAGTGAACAAAATTGCCATTTTTACAGAGTTTTGCTTACTCAAAAGATTCCATTTTGACCAATTTCAGGCACCAAAATGACTTTAAACAGACTTATTTTAGTTGATAAAGTCATAATTCACATCCAACAGTCATTTAGAGTCAAAAGATTAAAAGTAAAAATTTCATCCATGTTGACCATTTTGGGAAAGTTCGACAGTAGCGGAGTCATCGTTTTTTCAGATGATTGATTTTTTGGAGTGTACCAAAAATGATTCAAAATGTCAATTGGATCGTGCCTCATGTTCAATAACCGCTTTTGAAACCCTCACAGTGACCAAAATTGCCATTTTTACAGAGCTTTGCTTACTCAAAAGCTTCCATTTTGACCAATTTCAGGCACCGAAATGACTTTAAACACACTTATTTTAGTTGAAAAACTCATATTTCACAGCCAACAGTCATTTACAGTCAAAAGATTAAATGTTAAAATTTCATCCATATTGACCATTTTGGGAACGTTCGACAGGTCCGGAGTGATTGTATTTGCATCAGAAAATTGATTTTTTGGAGTGTACCATAAATTAATCAAAATGTCAATTGGATCGTGCCTCATGTTGAATAACCACTTTTGAAACCCGCACAGTGACCAAAATTGCCATTTTTACAGAGCTTTGCTTACTTAAAAGCTTCCATTTTGACCAATTTCATGCACCGAAATTACTTTAAACACACTTATTTTAGTTGAAAAACTCATATTTCACAGCCAACAGTCATTTACAGTCAAAAGATTAAATGTTAAAATATCATCCATATTGACCATTTTGGGAACGTTCGACAGGTCTTGCATCAGAAAATTGATTTTTTGGAGTGTACCATAAATTATTCAAAATGTCAATTGGATCGTGCCTCATGTTGAATAACCACTTTTGAAACCCTCACAGTGAACAAAATTGCCATTTTTACAGAGTTTTGCTTACTCAAAAGATTCCATTTTGACCAATTTCAGGCACCAAAATGACTTTAAACAGACTTATTTTAGTTGAAAAGTCATAATTCACATCCAACAGTCATTTAGAGTCAAAAGATTAAAAGTAAAAATTTCATCCATGTTGACCATTTTGGGAAAGTTCGACAGTAGCGGAGTCATCGTTTTTTCAGATGATTGATTTTTTGGAGTGTACCAAAAATTATTCAAAATGTCAATTGGATCGTGCCTCATGTTGAATAACCGCTTTTGAAACCCTCACAGTGACCAAAATTGCCATTTTTACAGAGCTTTGCTTACTCAAAAGCTTCCATTTTGACCAATTTCAGGCACCGAAATGACTTTAAACACACTTATTTTAGTTGAAAAACTCATATTTCACAGCCAACAGTCATTTACAGTCAAAAGATTAAATGTTAAAATTTCATCCATATTGACCATTTTGGGAACGTTCGACAGGTCCGAAGTGATTGTTTTTGCATCAGAAAATTGATTTTTTGGAGTGTACCATAAATTATTCAAAATGTCAATTGGATCGTGCCTCATGTTGAATAACCACTTTTGAAACCCGCACAGTGACCAAAATTGCCATTTTTACAGAGTTTTGCTTACTCAAAAGCTTCCATTTTGACCAATTTCAGGCACCAAAATGACTTTAAACAGACTTATTTTAGTTGGAAAAAGTCATAATTCACATCCAACAGTCATTTAGAGTCAAAAGATTAAAAGTTAAAATTTCATCCGTGTTGACCATTTTGGGAAAGTTTGACAGTTGCGGAGTCATCGTTTTTTCAGATAATTGATTTTTTGGAGTGTACCAAAAATGATTCAAAATGTCAATTGGATCGTGCCTCATGTTGAATAACCGCTTTTGAAACCCTCACAGTGACCAAAATTGCCATTTTTACAGAGCTTTGCTTACTCAAAAGCTTCCATTTTGACCAATTTCAGGCACCGAAATGACTTTAAACACACTTATTTTAGTTGAAAAAGTCACATTTCGCATCCAACAGTCATTTAGAGTCAAAAGATTAAAAGTTAAAATTTCATCCATGTTGACCATTTTGGGAAAGTTTGACAGGTCCGGAGTCATCGTTTTTCATTAGAGATTTGATTTTTTAGAGTGTACCAAAAATGATTCAAAATGTCAATTGGATCGTGCCTCATGTTGAATAACCACTTTTGAAACCCTCACAGTGACCAAAATTGCCATTTTTACAGAGCTTTGCTTACTTAAAAGCTTCCATTTTGACCAATTTCATGCACCGAAATTACTTTAAACACACTCATTTTAGTTGAAAAACTCATATTTCGCAGCCAACAGTCATTTACAGTCAAAAGATTAAATGTTAAAATTTCATCCATATTGACCATTTTGGGAACGTTCGACAGGTCCGGAGGGATCGTTTTTGCATCAGAAAATTGATTTTTTGGAGTGTACCATAAATTATTCAAAATGTCAATTGGATCGTGCCTCATGTTGAATAACCACTTTTGAAACCCTCACAGTGAACAAAATTGCCATTTTTACAGAGTTTTGCTTACTCAAAAGATTCCATTTTGACCAATTTCAGGCACCAAAATGACTTTAAACAGACTTATTTTAGTTGATAAAGTCATAATTCACATCCAACAGTCATTTAGAGTCAAAAGATTAAAAGTAAAAATTTCATCCATGTTGACCATTTTGGGAAAGTTCGACAGTAGCGGAGTCATCGTTTTTTCAGATGATTGATTTTTTGGAGTGTACCAAAAATGATTCAAAATGTCAATTGGATCGTGCCTCATGTTCAATAACCGCTTTTGAAACCCTCACAGTGACCAAAATTGCCATTTTTACAGAGCTTTGCTTACTCAAAAGCTTCCATTTTGACCAATTTCAGGCACCGAAATGACTTTAAACACACTTATTTTAGTTGAAAAACTCATATTTCACAGCCAACAGTCATTTACAGTCAAAAGATTAAATGTTAAAATTTCATCCATATTGACCATTTTGGGAACGTTCGACAGGTCCGGAGTGATTGTATTTGCATCAGAAAATTGATTTTTTGGAGTGTACCATAAATTAATCAAAATGTCAATTGGATCGTGCCTCATGTTGAATAACCACTTTTGAAACCCGCACAGTGACCAAAATTGCCATTTTTACAGATCTTTGCTTACTTAAAAGCTTCCATTTTGACCAATTTCATGCACCGAAATTACTTTAAACACACTTATTTTAGTTGAAAAACTCATATTTCACAGCCAACAGTCATTTACAGTCAAAAGATTAAATGTTAAAATATCATCCATATTGACCATTTTGGGAACGTTCGACAGGTCTTGCATCAGAAAATTGATTTTTTGGAGTGTACCATAAATTATTCAAAATGTCAATTGTATCGTGCCTCATGTTGAATAACCACTTTTGAAACCCTCACAGTGACCAAAATTGCCATTTTTACAGAGTTTTGCTTACTCAAAAGCTTCCATTTTGACCAATTTCAGGCACCAAAATGACTTTAAACAGACTTATTTTAGTTGAAAAAGTCACATTTCGCATCCAACAGTCATTTAGAGTCAAAAGATTAAAAGTTAAAATTTCATCCATGTTGACCATTTTGGGAAAGTTCGACAGTTGCGGAGTCATCGTTTTTTCAGATAAATGATTTTTTGGAGTGTACCAAAAATGATTCAAAATGTCAATTGGATCGTGCCTCATGTTGAATAACCGCTTTTTAAACCCTCACAGTGACCAAAATTGCCATTTTTACAGAGCTTTGCTTACTCAAAAGCTTCCATTTTGACCAATTTCAGGCACCGAAATGACTTTAAACACACTTATTTTAGTTGAAAAAGTCACATTTCGCATCCAACAGTCATTTAGAGTCAAAAGATTAAAAGTTAAAATTTCATCCATGTTGACCATTTTGGGAAAGTTTGACAGGTCCGGAGTCATCGTTTTTCATTAGAGATTTGATTTTTTAGAGTGTACCAAAAATGATTCAAAATGTCAATTGGATCGTGCCTCATGTTGAATAACCACTTTTGAAACCCTCACAGTGAACAAAATTGCCATTTTTACAGAGTTTTGCTTATTCAAAAGCTTCCATTTTGACCAATTTCAGGCACCAAAATGACTTTAAACAGACTTATTTTAGTTGATAAAGTCATAATTCACATCCAACAGTCATTTAGAGTCAAAAGATTAAAAGTAAAAATTTCATCCATGTTGACCATTTTGGGAAAGTTCGACAGTAGCGGAGTCATCGTTTTTTCAGATGATTGATTTTTTGGAGTGTACCAAAAATGATTCAAAATGTCAATTGGATCGTGCCTCATGTTGAATAACCGCTTTTGAAACCCTCACAGTGACCAAAATTGCCATTTTTACAGAGCTTTGCTTACTCAAAAGCTTCCATTTTGACCAATTTCAGGCACCGAAATGACTTTAAACACACTTATTTTAGTTGAAAAACTCATATTTCACAGCCAACAGTCATTTACAGTCAAAAGATTAAATGTTAAAATTTCATCCATATTGACCATTTTGGGAACGTTCGACAGGTCCGGAGTGATTGTTTTTGCATCAGAAAATTGATTTTTTGGAGTGTACCATAAATTATTCAAAATGTCAATTGGATCGTGCCTCATGTTGAATAACCACTTTTGAAACCCGCACAGTGACCAAAATTGCCATTTTTACAGAGCTTTGCTTACTTAAAAGCTTCCATTTTGACCAATTTCATGCACCGAAATTACTTTAAACACACTTATTTTAGTTGAAAAACTCATATTTCACAGCCAACAGTCATTTACAGTCAAAAGATTAAATGTTAAAATTTCATCCATATTGACCATTTTGGGAACGTTCGACAGGTCCGGAGGGATCGTTTTTGCATCAGAAAATTGATTTTTTGGAGTGTACCATAAATTATTCAAAATGTCAATTGGATCATGCCTCATGTTGAATAACCACTTTTGAAACCCTCACAGTGAACAAAATTGCCATTTTTACAGAGTTTTGCTTACTCAAAAGATTCCATTTTGACCAATTTCAGGCACCAAAATGACTTTAAACAGACTTATTTTAGTTGAAAAAGTCATAATTCACATCCAACAGTCATTTAGAGTCAAAAGATTAAAAGTAAAAAATTCATCCATGTTGACCATTTTGGGAAAGTTCGACAGTAGCGGAGTCATCGTTTTTTCAGATGATTTATTTTTTGGAGTGTACCAAAAATGATTCAAAATGTCAATTGGATCGTGCCTCATGTTGAATAACCGCTTTTGAAACCCTCACAGTGACCAAAATTGCCATTTTTACAGAGCTTTGCTTACTCAAAAGCTTCCATTTTGACCAATTTCAGGCACCGAAATGACTTTAAACACACTTATTTTAGTTGAAAAACTCATATTTCACAGCCAACAGTCATTTACAGTCAAAAGATTAAATGTTAAAATTTCATCCATATTGACCATTTTGGGAACGTTCGACAGGTCCGGAGTGATTGTTTTTGCATCAGAAAATAGATTTTTTGAAATGTGTCATAAACTATTCAAAATGTCAATTGGATCGTGCCTCATGTTGAATAACCACTTTTGAAACCCGCACAGTGACCAAAATTGCCATTTTTACAGAGTTTTGCTTACTCAAAAGCTTCCATTTTGACCAATTTCAGGCACCAAAATGACTTTAAACAGACTTATTTTAGTTGGAAAAAGTCATAATTCACATCCAACAGTCATTTAGAGTCAAAAGATTAAAAGTTAAAATTTCATCCGTGTTGACCATTTTGGGAAAGTTCGACAGTAGCGGAGTCATCGTTTTTTCAGATAATTGATTTTTTGGAGTGTACCAAAAATGATTCAAAATGTCAATTGGATCGTGCCTCATGTTGAATAACCGCTTTTGAAACCCTCACAGTGACCAAAATTGCCATTTTTACAGAGCTTTGCTTACTCAAAAGCTTCCATTTTGACCAATTTCAGGCACCGAAATGACTTTAAACACACTTATTTTAGTTGAAAAACTCATATTTCACAGCCAACAGTCATTTACAGTCAAAAGATTAAATGTTAAAATTTCATCCATATTGACCATTTTGGGAACGTTCGACAGGTCCGGAGTGATTGTTTTTGCATCAGAAAATAGATTTTTTGAAATGTGTCATAAACTATTCAAAATGTCAATTGGATCGTGCCTCATGTTGAATAACCGCTTTTGAAACCCTCACAGTGACCAAAATTGCCATTTTTACAGAGCTTTGCTTACTCAAAAGCTTCCATTTTGACCAATTTCAGGCACCGAAATGACTTTAAACACACTTATTTTAGTTGAAAAACTCATATTTCACAGCCAACAGTCATTTACAGTCAAAAGATTAAATGTTAAAATTTCATCCATATTGACCATTTTGGGAACGTTCGACAGGTCCGGAGTCATCGTTTTTCATCAGAAAATTGATTTTTGGAGTGTACCAAAATGATTTAAAATGTCAATTGGATCGTGCCTCATGTTGAATAACTACTTTTTAAACCCTCACAGTGACCAAAATTGCCATTTTTACAGAGTTTTGCTTACTCAAAACCTTCCATTTCGACCAATTTCATGCACCGAAATTACTTTAAACACACTTATTTTAGTTGAAAAACTCATATTTCACAGCCAACAGTCATTTACAGTCAAAAGATTAAATGTTAAAATTTCATCCATATTGACTATTTTGGGAACGTTCGACAGGTCCGGAGTCATCGTTTTTCATCAGAAAATTGATTTTTGGAGTGTACCAAAATGATTCAAAATGTCAATTGGATCGTGCCTCATGTTGAATAACCACTTTTGAAACCCTCACAGTGAACAAAATTGCCATTTTTACAGAGTTTTACTTACTCAAAATATTCCATTTTGACCAATTTCAGGCACCAAAATGACTTTAAACAGACTTATTTTAGTTGAAAAAGTCATAATTCACATCCAACAGTCATTTAGAGTCAAAAGATTAAAAGTTAAAATTTCATCCATGTTGACCATTTTGGGAAAGTTCGACAGTAGCGGAGTCATCGTTTTTCATTAGAGATTTGATTTTTTAGAGTGTACCAAAAATGATTCAAAATGTCAATTGAATCGTACCTCATGTTGAATAACCACTTTTGAAACCCTCACAGTGACCAAAATTGCCACTTTTACAGAGTTTTGCTTACTCAAAAGCTTCAATTTTGACAAATTTCTGGCACAGAAATGACTTTAAACACACTTATTTTAGTTGAAAAAGTCATAATTCACATCCAACAGTCATTTACAGTCAAAAGATTAAATGTTAAAATTTCATCCATATTGACCATTTTGGGAATGTTCGACAGGTCCGGAGTCATCGTTTTTCACCAGAAAATGGATTTTTTGGAGTGTACCAAAAATGATTCAAAATGTCAATTGGATCGTGCCTCATTTTGAAAAACCACTTTTGAAACCCTCACAGTGACTAAAATTGCCATTTTTACAGAGCTTTGCTTACTTAAAAGCTTCCATTATGACCAATTTCATGCACCGAAATTACTTTAAACACACTTATTTTAGTTGAAAAACTCATATTTCACAGCCAACAGTCATTTACAGTCAAAAGATTAAATGTTAAAATTTCATCCATATTGACCATTTTGGGAACGTTCAACAGGACCGGAGTGATAGTTTTTGCATCAGAAAATTGATTTTTTTTGGAGTGTACCATAAATTATTCAAAATGTCAATTGGATCGTGCCTCATGTTGAATAACCACTTTTGAAACCCTCAGAGTGACCAAAATTGCCATTTTTACAGAGCTTTGCTTAATCAAAAGCTTCCATTTTGACCAATTTCAGGCACCGAAATGACTTTAAACACACTTATTTTAGTTGAAAAAGTCACATTTCGCATCCAACAGTCATTTAGAGTCAAAAGATTAAAAGTTAAAATTTCATCCATGTTGACCATTTTGGGAAAGTTTGACAGGTCCGGAGTCATCGTTTTTCATTAGAGATTTGACTTTTTTAGAGTGTACCAAAAATGATTCAAAATGTCAATTGGATCGTGCCTCATGTTGAATAACCACTTTTGAAACCCTCACAGTGACCAAAATTGCCATTTTTACAGAGCTTTGTTTACTCAAAAGCTTCCATTTTGACCAATTTCATTCACCGAAATGACTTTAAACACACTTATTTTAGTTGAAAAACTCATATTTCACAGCCAACAGTCATTTACAGTCAAAAGATTAAATGTTAAAATTTCATCCATATTGACCATTTTAGGAACGTTCGACAGGTCCGGAGTCATCGTTTTTCATCAGAAAATTGATTTTTGGAGTGTACCAAAAATGATTCAAAATGTCAATTGGATCGTGCCTCATGTTGAATAACCACTTTTGAAACCCTCACAGTGACCAAAATTGCCATTTTTACAGAGTTTTGCTTACTCAAAAGCTTCCATTTTGACCAATTTCAGGCACCAAAATGACTTTAAACAGACTTATTTTAGTTGAAAAAGTCATAAATCACATCCAACAGTCATTTAGAGTCAAAAGATCAAAAGTTAAAATTTCATCCATGTTGACCGTTTTGGGAAAGTTCGACAGTTGCGGAGTCATAGTTTTTTCAGATAATTGATTTTTTCGAGTGTACCAAAAATGATTCAAAATGTCAATTGGATCGTGCCTCATTTTGAATTACCACTTTTGAAACCCTCAAACTGGCCAAAATTGCAATTTTTACAGAGTTTTGCTTACACAAAAGCTTTCATTTCGACCAATTTCAGGCACCGAAATGACTTTAAATACACTTATTTTAGTTGAAAAAGTCATATTTCACATCCAACAGTCATTTAGAGTCAAAAGATTAAATGTTAACATTTTATCCATACTGACCATTTTGGCAACGTTCGACGGGTCCGGAGTCATCGTTTTTGCATCAGAAAATAGATTTTTTGGAGTGTACAAAAAATGATTCAAAATGTCAATTGGATCGTGCCTCATGTTGAATAACCACTTTTGAAACCCTCACATTGACCAAAATTGCCATTTTTACAGGGTTTTGCTTACTCAAAAGCTTCCATTTTGACCAATTTCATGCACCGAAATGACTTTACACACACTTATTTTAGTTGAAAAAGTCATATTTCACATCCAACAGTCATTTAGAGTCAAAAGATTAAATGTTAACATTTTATCCATATTGACCATTTTGGCAACGTTCGACAGTTCCGGAGTCATCGTTTTTGCATCAGAAAATAGATTTTTTGGAGTGTACCAAAAATGATTCAAAATGTCAATTGGATCGTGCCTCATGTTGAATAACCACTTTTGAAACCCTCACAGTGACCAAAATTGCCATTTTTACAGAGTTTTGCTTACTCAAAAGCTTCATTTTTAACAAATTTCAGGCACCAAAATGACTTTAAACAGACTTATTTTAGTTGAAAAAGTCATAAATCACATCCAATAGTCATTTAGAGTCAAAAGATCAAAAGATAAAATTTCATCCATGTTGACCGTTTTGGGAAAGTTCGACAGTTGCGGAGTCATCGTTTTTTCAGATAATTGATTTTTTCGAGTGTACCAAAAATGATTCAAAATGTCAATTGGATCGTGCCTCATGTTGAATAACCGCTTTTGAAACCCTCTACCTGACCGAAATTGCCATTTTTACAGAGCTTTGCTTACTCAATAGCTTCCATTTTGACCAATTTCATGCACCGAAATGACTTTAAACACACTTATTTTAGTTGAAAAAGTCATAATTCACATCCAACAGTCATTTAGAGTCAAAAGATTAAAAGGTAAAATTTCATCCATGTTGACCATTTTGGGAAAGTTCGACAGGTCCGGAGTCATCGGTTTTCATCAGAAAATGGATTTTTTGGAGTGTACCAAAAATGATTCAAAATGTCAATTGGATCGTGCCTCATTTTGAATAACCACTTTTGAAACCCTCAAAGTGACCAAAATTTCCATTTTTACAGAGTTTTGCTTACTCAAAAGCTTTCATTTTGACCAATTTCAGGCACCGAAATGACTTTAAACATACTTATTTTAGTTGAAAAAGTCATAATTCACATCCAACAGTCATAAGATTAAAAGTTACAATTTCATCCATGTTGGCCATTTTGGGAAAGTTCGATAGTTGCAGAGTCATCGTTTTTTCAGATAATTGATTTTTTCGAGTGTATAAAAAATGATTCAAAATGTCAATTGGATCGTGCCTCATGTTGAATAACCGCTTTTGAAACCCTCACAGTGACCAAAATTGCCATTTTAACAGAACTTTGCTTACTCAAAAGCTTCCATTTTGACCAATTTCAGGCACCAAAATGACTTTAAACACACTTATTTTAGTAGAACAAGTCATAATTCACATCCAACAGTCATTTAGAGTCAAAAGATTAAAAATTAAAATTTCATCCATGTTGACCATTTTGGGAAAAATCGACAGGTCGAGGGTCATCGTTTTTCATCAGAAAATTGATTTTTTGGAGTGTACCAAAAATGATACAAAATGTCAATTGGATCGTGCCTCATGTTGAATAACCACTTTTGAAACCTTCACAGTGACCAAAATTGCCATTTTTACAGAGCTTTGCTTGCTCAAAATCTTCCATTTTGACCAATTTCAGGCACCGAAATGACTTTAAACACACTTATTTTAGTTGAACAAGTCATAATTCACATCCAACAGGCATTTAGAGTCAAAAGATTAAAAGTTAACATTTCATCCATGTTGACCATTTTGGGAAAGCGCAACAGGTCCGGAGTCATCTTTTTTTCAGATAATTGATTTTTTGGAGTGAACCAAAAATGATTCAAAATGTCAATTGGATCGTGCCTCATGTGAATAACCACTTTTTAAACACTCATAGTGATCAAAATTGCCATTTTTACAGAGTTTTGCTTCCTCAAAAGCTTCAATTTTGACCAATTTCTGGCACAGAGATGACTTTAAACACACTTATTTTAGTTGAAAAAGTCATAATTCACATCCAACAGTCATTTACAGTCAAAAGATTAAATGTTAAAATTTCATCCATATTGACCATTTTGGGAATGTTCGACAGGTCCGGAGTCATCGTTTTTCACCAGAAAATTGATTTTTTGGAGTGTACCAAAAATGATTCAAAATGTCAATTGGATCGTGCCTTATGTTGAATAACCATTTTTGAAACCCTCACAGTGACCAAAATTGCCCTTTTTACAGGGCTTTGCTTACTTAAAAGCTTCCATTTTGACCAATTTCATGCACCGAAATTACTTTAAACACACTTATTTTAGTTGAAAATCTCATATTTCACAGCCAACAGTCATTTACAGTCAAAAGATTAAATGTTAAAATTTCATCCATATTGACCATTTTGGGAACGTTCGACAGGTCCGGAGTGATCGTTTTTGCATCAGAAAATTGATTTTTTGGAGTGTACCATAAATTATTCAAAATGTCAATTGGATCGTGCCTCATGTTGAATAACCACTTTTGAAACCCTCACAGTGACCAAAATTGCCATTTTTACAGAGTTTTGCTTACTCAAAAGATTCCATTTTGACCAATTTCAGGCACCAAAATGACTTTAAACAGACTTATTTTAGTTGAAAAAGTCATAATTCACATCCAACAGTCATTTAGAGTCAAAAGATCAAAAGTAAAAATTTCATCCATGTTGACCATTTTGGGAAAGTTCAACAGTTGCGGAGTCATGGTTTTTTCAGATAATTGATTTTTTCGAGTGTACCAAAAAAGATTCAAAATGTCAATTGGATCGTGCCTCATGTTGAATAACCGCTTTTGAAACCCACACAGTGACCGAAATTGCCATTTTTACAGAGCTTTGTTTTCTCAAAAGCTTCCATTTTGACCAATTTCATGCACCGAAATGACTTTAAACACACTTATTTTAGTTGAGAAAGTCATAATTCACATCCAACAGACATTTAGAGTCAAAAGATTAAAAGGTAAAATTTCATCCATGTTGACCATTTTGGGAAAGTTCGACAGGTCCGGAGTCATCGGTTTTCATCAGAAAATTGATTTTTTGGAGTGTACCAAAAATGATTCAAAATGTCAATTGGATCGTGCCTCATGTGAATAACCACTTTTTAAACACTCATAGTGACCAAAATTGCCATTTTTACAGAGCTTTGCTTACTTAAAAGCTTCCATTTTGACCAATTTCATGCACCGATATTACTTTAAACACACTTATTTTAGTTGAAAAACTCATATTTCACAGCCAACAGTCATTTACAGTCAAAAGATTAAATGTTAAAATTTCATCCATATTGACCATTTTAGGAACGTTCGACAGGTCCGGAGTCATCGTTTTTCATCAGAAAATTGATTTTTGGAGTGTACCAAAAATGATTCAAAATGTCAATTGGATCGTGCCTCATGTTGAATAACCACTTTTGAAACCCTCACAGTGACCAAAATTGCCATTTTTACAGAGTTTTGCTTACTCAAAAGCTTCAATTTTAACAAATTTCAGGCACCAAAATGACTTTAAACAGACTTATTTTAGTTGAAAAAGTCATAAATCACATCCAATAGTCATTTAGAGTCAAAAGATCAAAAGTTAAAATTTCATCCATGTTGACCGTTTTGGGAAAGTTCGACAGTTGCGGAGTCATCGTTTTTTCAGATAATTGATTTTTTCGAGTGTACCAAAAATGATTCAAAATGTCAATTGGATCGTGCCTCATGTTGAATAACCGCTTTTGAAACCCTCTACCTGACCGAAATTGCCATTTTTACAGAGCTTTGCTTACTCAATAGCTTCCATTTTGACCAATTTCATGCACCGAAATGACTTTAAACACACTTATTTTAGTTGAAAAAGTCATAATTCACATCCAACAGTCATTTAGAGTCAAAAGATTAAAAGGTAAAATTTCATCCATGTTGACCATTTTGGGAAAGTTCGACAGGTCCGGAGTCATCGGTTTTCATCAGAAAATGGATTTTTTGGAGTGTACCAAAAATGATTCAAAATGTCAATTGGATCGTGCCTCATTTTGAATAACCACTTTTGAAACCCTCAAAGTGACCAAAATTTCCATTTTTACAGAGTTTTGCTTACTCAAAAGCTTTCATTTTGACCAATTTCAGGCACCGAAATGACTTTAAACATACTTATTTTAGTTGAAAAAGTCATAATTCACATCCAACAGTCATAAGATTAAAAGTTAAAATTTCATCCATGTTGGCCATTTTGGGAAAGTTCGATAGTTGCAGAGTCATCGTTTTTTCAGATAATTGATTTTTTCGAGTGTATCAAAAATGATTCAAAATGTCAATTGGATCGTGCCTCATGTTGAATAACCGCTTTTGAAACCCTCACAGTGACCAAAATTGCCATTTTAACAGAACTTTGCTTACTCAAAAGCTTCCATTTTGACCAATTTCAGGCACCAAAATGACTTTAAACACACTTATTTTAGTAGAACAAGTCATAATTCACATCCAACAGTCATTTAGAGTCAAAAGATTAAAAATTAAAATTTCATCCATGTTGACCATTTTGGGAAAAATCGACAGGTCGAGGGTCATCGTTTTTCATCAGAAAATTGATTTTTTGGAGTGTACCAAAAATGATACAAAATGTCAATTGGATCGTGCCTCATGTTGAATAACCACTTTTGAAACCTTCACAGTGACCAAAATTGCCATTTTTACAGAGCTTTGCTTGCTCAAAATCTTCCATTTTGACCAATTTCAGGCACCGAAATGACTTTAAACACACTTATTTTAGTTGAACAAGTCATAATTCACATCCAACAGGCATTTAGAGTCAAAAGATTAAAAGTTAACATTTCATCCATGTTGACCATTTTGGGAAAGCGCAACAGGTCCGGAGTCATCTTTTTTTCAGATAATTGATTTTTTGGAGTGAACCAAAAATGATTCAAAATGTCAATTGGATCGTGCCTCATGTGAATAACCACTTTTTAAACACTCATAGTGATCAAAATTGCCATTTTTACAGAGTTTTGCTTCCTCAAAAGCTTCAATTTTGACCAATTTCTGGCACAGAGATGACTTTAAACACACTTATTTTAGTTGAAAAAGTCATAATTCACATCCAACAGTCATTTACAGTCAAAAGATTAAATGTTAAAATTTCATCCATATTGACCATTTTGGGAATGTTCGACAGGTCCGGAGTCATCGTTTTTCACCAGAAAATTGATTTTTTGGAGTGTACCAAAAATGATTCAAAATGTCAATTGGATCGTGCCTTATGTTGAATAACCATTTTTGAAACCCTCACAGTGACCAAAATTGCCCTTTTTACAGGGCTTTGCTTACTTAAAAGCTTCCATTTTGACCAATTTCATGCACCGAAATTACTTTAAACACACTTATTTTAGTTGAAAAACTCATATTTCACAGCCAACAGTCATTTACAGTCAAAAGATTAAATGTTAAAATTTCATCCATATTGACCATTTTGGGAACGTTCGACAGGTCCGGAGTGATCGTTTTTGCATCAGAAAATTGATTTTTTGGAGTGTACCATAAATTATTCAAAATGTCAATTGGATCGTGCCTCATGTTGAATAACCACTTTTGAAACCCTCACAGTGACCAAAATTGCCATTTTTACAGAGTTTTGCTTACTCAAAAGATTCCATTTTGACCAATTTCAGGCACCAAAATGACTTTAAACAGACTTATTTTAGTTGAAAAAGTCATAATTCACATCCAACAGTCATTTAGAGTCAAAAGATCAAAAGTAAAAATTTCATCCATGTTGACCATTTTGGGAAAGTTCAACAGTTGCGGAGTCATGGTTTTTTCAGATAATTGATTTTTTCGAGTGTACCAAAAAAGATTCAAAATGTCAATTGGATCGTGCCTCATGTTGAATAACCGCTTTTGAAACCCACACAGTGACCGAAATTGCCATTTTTACAGAGCTTTGTTTTCTCAAAAGCTTCCATTTTGACCAATTTCATGCACCGAAATGACTTTAAACACACTTATTTTAGTTGAGAAAGTCATAATTCACATCCAACAGACATTTAGAGTCAAAAGATTAAAAGGTAAAATTTCATCCATGTTGACCATTTTGGGAAAGTTCGACAGGTCCGGAGTCATCGGTTTTCATCAGAAAATTGATTTTTTGGAGTGTACCAAAAATGATTCAAAATGTCAATTGGATCGTGCCTCATGTGAATAACCACTTTTTAAACACTCATAGTGACCAAAATTGCCATTTTTACAGAGCTTTGCTTACTTAAAAGCTTCCATTTTGACCAATTTCATGCACCGATATTACTTTAAACACACTTATTTTAGTTGAAAAACTCATATTTCACAGCCAACAGTCATTTACAGTCAAAAGATTAAATGTTAAAATTTCATCCATATTGACCATTTTAGGAACGTTCGACAGGTCCGGAGTCATCGTTTTTCATCAGAAAATTGATTTTTGGAGTGTACCAAAAATGATTCAAAATGTCAATTGGATCGTGCCTCATGTTGAATAACCACTTTTGAAACCCTCACAGTGACCAAAATTGCCATTTTTACAGAGTTTTGCTTACTCAAAAGCTTCAATTTTAACAAATTTCAGGCACCAAAATGACTTTAAACAGACTTATTTTAGTTGAAAAAGTCATAAATCACATCCAATAGTCATTTAGAGTCAAAAGATCAAAAGTTAAAATTTCATCCATGTTGACCGTTTTGGGAAAGTTCGACAGTTGCGGAGTCATCGTTTTTTCAGATAATTGATTTTTTCGAGTGTACCAAAAATGATTCAAAATGTCAATTGGATCGTGCCTCATGTTGAATAACCGCTTTTGAAACCCTCTACCTGACCGAAATTGCCATTTTTACAGAGCTTTGCTTACTCAATAGCTTCCATTTTGACCAATTTCATGCACCGAAATGACTTTAAACACACTTATTTTAGTTGAAAAAGTCATAATTCACATCCAACAGTCATTTAGAGTCAAAAGATTAAAAGGTCAAATTTCATCCATGTTGACCATTTTGGGAAAGTTCGACAGGTCCGGAGTCATCGGTTTTCATCAGAAAATTGATTTTTTGGAGTGTACCAAAAATGATTCAAAATGTCAATTGGATCGTGCCTCATTTTGAATAACCACTTTTGAAACCCTCAAAGTGACCAAAATTTCCATTTTTACAGAGTTTTGCTTACTCAAAAGCTTTCATTTTGACCAATTTCAGGCACCGAAATGACTTTAAACATACTTATTTTAGTTGAAAAAGTCATAATTCACATCCAACAGTCATAAGATTAAAAGTTAAAATTTCATCCATGTTGGCCATTTTGGGAAAGTTCGATAGTTGCAGAGTCATCGTTTTTTCAGATAATTGATTTTTTCGAGTGTATCAAAAATGATTCAAAATGTCAATTGGATCGTGCCTCATGTTGAATAACCGCTTTTGAAACCCTCACAGTGACCAAAATTGCCATTTTAACAGAACTTTGCTTACTCAAAAGCTTCCATTTTGACCAATTTCAGGCACCAAAATGACTTTAAACACACTTATTTTAGTAGAACAAGTCATAATTCACATCCAACAGTCATTTAGAGTCAAAAGATTAAAAATTAAAATTTCATCCATGTTGACCATTTTGGGAAAAATCGACAGGTCGAGGGTCATCGTTTTTCATCAGAAAATTGATTTTTTGGAGTGTACCAAAAATGATACAAAATGTCAATTGGATCGTGCCTCATGTTGAATAACCACTTTTGAAACCTTCACAGTGACCAAAATTGCCATTTTTACAGAGCTTTGCTTGCGCAAAATCTTCCATTTTGACCAATTTCAGGCACCGAAATGACTTTAAACACACTTATTTTAGTTGAACAAGTCATAATTCACATCCAACAGGCATTTAGAGTCAAAAGATTAAAAGTTAACATTTCATCCATGTTGACCATTTTGGGAAAGCGCAACAGGTCCGGAGTCATCTTTTTTTCAGATAATTGATTTTTTGGAGTGAACCAAAAATGATTCAAAATGTCAATTGGATCGTGCCTCATGTGAATAACCACTTTTTAAACACTCATAGTGATCAAAATTGCCATTTTTACAGAGTTTTGCTTCCTCAAAAGCTTCAATTTTGACCAATTTCTGGCACAGAGATGACTTTAAACACACTTATTTTAGTTGAAAAAGTCATAATTCACATCCAACAGTCATTTACAGTCAAAAGATTAAATGTTAAAATTTCATCCATATTGACCATTTTGGGAATGTTCGACAGGTCCGGAGTCATCGTTTTTCACCAGAAAATTGATTTTTTGGAGTGTACCAAAAATGATTCAAAATGTCAATTGGATCGTGCCTTATGTTGAATAACCATTTTTGAAACCCTCACAGTGACCAAAATTGCCCTTTTTACAGGGCTTTGCTTACTTAAAAGCTTCCATTTTGACCAATTTCATGCACCGAAATTACTTTAAACACACTTATTTTAGTTGAAAAACTCATATTTCACAGCCAACAGTCATTTACAGTCAAAAGATTAAATGTTAAAATTTCATCCATATTGACCATTTTGGGAACGTTCGACAGGTCCGGAGTGATCGTTTTTGCATCAGAAAATTGATTTTTTGGAGTGTACCATAAATTATTCAAAATGTCAATTGGATCGTGCCTCATGTTGAATAACCACTTTTGAAACCCTCACAGTGACCAAAATTGCCATTTTTACAGAGTTTTGCTTACTCAAAAGATTCCATTTTGACCAATTTCAGGCACCAAAATGACTTTAAACAGACTTATTTTAGTTGAAAAAGTCATAATTCACATCCAACAGTCATTTAGAGTCAAAAGATCAAAAGTAAAAATTTCATCCATGTTGACCATTTTGGGAAAGTTCAACAGTTGCGGAGTCATGGTTTTTTCAGATAATTGATTTTTTCGAGTGTACCAAAAAAGATTCAAAATGTCAATTGGATCGTGCCTCATGTTGAATAACCGCTTTTGAAACCCACACAGTGACCGAAATTGCCATTTTTACAGAGCTTTGTTTTCTCAAAAGCTTCCATTTTGACCAATTTCATGCACCGAAATGACTTTAAACACACTTATTTTAGTTGAAAAAGTCATAATTCACATCCAACAGACATTTAGAGTCAAAAGATTAAAAGGTAAAATTTCATCCATGTTGACCATTTTGGGAAAGTTCGACAGGTCCGGAGTCATCGGTTTTCATCAGAAAATTGATTTTTTGGAGTGTACCAAAAATGATTCAAAATGTCAATTGGATCGTGCCTCATGTGAATAACCACTTTTTAAACACTCATAGTGACCAAAATTGCCATTTTTACAGAGCTTTGCTTACTTAAAAGCTTCCATTTTGACCAATTTCATGCACCGATATTACTTTAAACACACTTATTTTAGTTGAAAAACTCATATTTCACAGCCAACAGTCATTTACAGTCAAAAGATTAAATGTTAAAATTTCATCCATATTGACCATTTTAGGAACGTTCGACAGGTCCGGAGTCATCGTTTTTCATCAGAAAATTGATTTTTGGAGTGTACCAAAAATGATTCAAAATGTCAATTGGATCGTGCCTCATGTTGAATAACCACTTTTGAAACCCTCACAGTGACCAAAATTGCCATTTTTACAGAGTTTTGCTTACTCAAAAGCTTCAATTTTAACAAATTTCAGGCACCAAAATGACTTTAAACAGACTTATTTTAGTTGAAAAAGTCATAAATCACATCCAATAGTCATTTAGAGTCAAAAGATCAAAAGTTAAAATTTCATCCATGTTGACCGTTTTGGGAAAGTTCGACAGTTGCGGAGTCATCGTTTTTTCAGATAATTGATTTTTTCGAGTGTACCAAAAATGATTCAAAATGTCAATTGGATCGTGCCTCATGTTGAATAACCGCTTTTGAAACCCTCTACCTGACCGAAATTGCCATTTTTACAGAGCTTTGCTTACTCAATAGCTTCCATTTTGACCAATTTCATGCACCGAAATGACTTTAAACACACTTATTTTAGTTGAAAAAGTCATAATTCACATCCAACAGTCATTTAGAGTCAAAAGATTAAAAGGTAAAATTTCATCCATGTTGACCATTTTGGGAAAGTTCGACAGGTCCGGAGTCATCGGTTTTCATCAGAAAATTGATTTTTTGGAGTGTACCAAAAATGATTCAAAATGTCAATTGGATCGTGCCTCATTTTGAATAACCACTTTTGAAACCCTCAAAGTGACCAAAATTTCCATTTTTACAGAGTTTTGCTTACTCAAAAGCTTTCATTTTGACCAATTTCAGGCACCGAAATGACTTTAAACATACTTATTTTAGTTGAAAAAGTCATAATTCACATCCAACAGTCATAAGATTAAAAGTTAAAATTTCATCCATGTTGGCCATTTTGGGAAAGTTCGATAGTTGCAGAGTCATCGTTTTTTCAGATAATTGATTTTTTCGAGTGTATCAAAAATGATTCAAAATGTCAATTGGATCGTGCCTCATGTTGAATAACCGCTTTTGAAACCCTCACAGTGACCAAAATTGCCATTTTAACAGAACTTTGCTTACTCAAAAGCTTCCATTTTGACCAATTTCAGGCACCAAAATGACTTTAAACACACTTATTTTAGTAGAACAAGTCATAATTCACATCCAACAGTCATTTAGAGTCAAAAGATTAAAAATTAAAATTTCATCCATGTTGACCATTTTGGGAAAAATCGACAGGTCGAGGGTCATCGTTTTTCATCAGAAAATTGATTTTTTGGAGTGTACCAAAAATGATACAAAATGTCAATTGGATCGTGCCTCATGTTGAATAACCACTTTTGAAACCTTCACAGTGACCAAAATTGCCATTTTTACAGAGCTTTGCTTGCTCAAAATCTTCCATTTTGACCAATTTCAGGCACCGAAATGACTTTAAACACACTTATTTTAGTTGAACAAGTCATAATTCACATCCAACAGGCATTTAGAGTCAAAAGATTAAAAGTTAACATTTCATCCATGTTGACCATTTTGGGAAAGCGCAACAGGTCCGGAGTCATCTTTTTTTCAGATAATTGATTTTTTGGAGTGAACCAAAAATGATTCAAAATGTCAATTGGATCGTGCCTCATGTGAATAACCACTTTTTAAACACTCATAGTGATCAAAATTGCCATTTTTACAGAGTTTTGCTTCCTCAAAAGCTTCAATTTTGACCAATTTCTGGCACAGAGATGACTTTAAACACACTTATTTTAGTTGAAAAAGTCATAATTCACATCCAACAGTCATTTACAGTCAAAAGATTAAATGTTAAAATTTCATCCATATTGACCATTTTGGGAATGTTCGACAGGTCCGGAGTCATCGTTTTTCACCAGAAAATTGATTTTTTGGAGTGTACCAAAAATGATTCAAAATGTCAATTGGATCGTGCCTTATGTTGAATAACCATTTTTGAAACCCTCACAGTGACCAAAATTGCCCTTTTTACAGGGCTTTGCTTACTTAAAAGCTTCCATTTTGACCAATTTCATGCACCGAAATTACTTTAAACACACTTATTTTAGTTGAAAAACTCATATTTCACAGCCAACAGTCATTTACAGTCAAAAGATTAAATGTTAAAATTTCATCCATATTGACCATTTTGGGAACGTTCGACAGGTCCGGAGTGATCGTTTTTGCATCAGAAAATTGATTTTTTGGAGTGTACCATAAATTATTCAAAATGTCAATTGGATCGTGCCTCATGTTGAATAACCACTTTTGAAACCCTCACAGTGACCAAAATTGCCATTTTTACAGAGTTTTGCTTACTCAAAAGATTCCATTTTGACCAATTTCAGGCACCAAAATGACTTTAAACAGACTTATTTTAGTTGAAAAAGTCATAATTCACATCCAACAGTCATTTAGAGTCAAAAGATTAAAAGTTACAATTTCATCCATGTTGGCCATTTTGGGAAAGTTCGATAGTTGCGGAGTCATCGTTTTTTCAGATAATTGATTTTTTCGAGTGTATCAAAAATGATTCAAAATGTCAATTGGATCGTGCCTCATGTTGAATAACCGCTTTTGAAACCCTCACAGTGACCAAAATTGCCATTTTAACAGAACTTTGCTTACTCAAAAGCTTCCATTTTGACCAATTTCAGGCACCAAAATGACTTTAAACACACTTATTTTAGTAGAACAAGTCATAATTCACATCCAACAGTCATTTAGAGTCAAAAGATTAAAAATTAAAATTTCATCCATGTTGACCATTTTGGGAAAAATCGACAGGTCCAGAGTCATCGTTTTTCATCAGAAAATTGATTTTTTGGAGTGTACCAAAAATGATACAAAATGTCAATTGGATCGTGCCTCATGTTGAATAACCACTTTTGAAACCTTCACAGTGACCAAAATTGCCATTTTTACAGAGCTTTGCTTGCTCAAAATCTTCCATTTTGACCAATTTCAGGCACCGAAATGACTTTAAACACACTTATTTTAGTTGAACAAGTCATAATTCACATCCAACAGGCATTTAGAGTCAAAAGATTAAAAGTAAAAATTTCATCCATATTGACCATTTTGGGAAAGCTCGACAGGTCTGGAGTCATCGTTTTTTCAGATAATTGATAATTTTGGAGTGTACCAAAAATTATTCAAAATGTCAATGGATCGTGCCTCATGTTGAATAACCACTTTCGAAACCCTCAAATTGACCAAAATTGCCATTTATACAGAGTTTTGCTTACTCAAAAGCTTCCATTTTGACCAATTTCAGGCTCCGAAATGACTTTAAAAACACTTATTTTAGTTGAAAAAGTCATAATTCACATCCAACAGTCATTTTGAGTCAAAAGATTAAAAGTTAAAATTTCATCCATATTGACCATTTTGGGAAAGTTCGACAGGTCCCGGAGTCATCGTTTTTCATCAGAAAATTGATTTTTTGGAGTGTACCAAAAATGATTCAAAATGTCAATTGGATTGTGCCTCATGTTGAATAACCACTTTTGAAACACTCACAGTGACCAAAATTGCCATTTTCACAGAGCTTGGCTTACTCAAAAGCTTCCATTTTGACCAATTTCAGGCACCAAAATGACTTTAAACACACTTACTTTAGTTGAAAAAGTCATAATTCACATCCAACAGTCATTTGTGGAAAAGTAAATTTTGCCATGTTATATGTGCCTACGTGTTCCCCATCTTATGTTATATGTACATGATCGATATGCATGTATTCCCCTCTGATTGATTAAAGACGCAATTATAGTTGTGTCCATTTCTAGTATGTCAGTTTCCAGTCATCGTGAAAACAACGAATATTAGGCCTATGTAAACCTACGTTGCCACATTTCACAGTGTGCACGTTAATTCATTGAATTGTCCCCGTTTCTAGGCCTCAAAAGGGCCCGGACTCAGATTCAGCTCCTGTCTCCTGAACCCTCTCCGAGGAGCGATACAGCCCCCACCTGCATCCCTGACCCTTCGCTTACTTCCTGCCTCGCAGTGCCCGGCCCGGCCTGGCTCTGCCTCCACGTCTGCCAAGAGTATGTTATGTTTCTAGTTATCAGTCCAGCCCTCCTTCTCTGCATTCCTAAGCTACTGAATCGCATCAATAGTTTCCGTCATGGTCTAGCCTTTATGTCTCCATGAAAGAGAAATACTGTATTAATGTTCATAGAATATTCCTCGCACACACAATACATGTAGAATTATGTATGCACCAGTCTTAGTGTCTATTAGCCTTTGCCCTGATAACTTTTGGATTCTATCAACATGTACTCTAAACACCAGATACTAGATATGCCTTGGGTACATGTCGCTCTGACACTCCAGACTTTAGTCTCCTCTTCTAGCGCAGAAGTCATAGCCCCCAGTTCTCCCTGGTAACACGTCATTGCCCGTTTGCGCGCACCACTAGGTTAGAGGTCCCAGCTGCTCAGGTAGCCCCCTCCATGTTTCCGCCCCGTTTATGACATATTCTGTTACGTTTACATCACATGTCTATGTATACGCCCTGTACACGCCTTCTTGTTACATCATTTTGCCCTTATCTTTCGCGACTGCTACGAGTCACGCCTACTGTATTGAATGTAATGCATTTGTTTTGATATATATACTGTGAACTGTTACAAAAAGTCACCCTCTTATTCCCAGGCTAGCCAATTCCCAATCCCTTGTCCATTCCCAGATCCTGTCCCCGGCAGCTGCCTTCATTCTATTCCTGTGCAGGCTGTCCTGTTCCTGTCCTTTATGCCTGATTAAAGCCTGTCGACTCAAGATACCTCGAATCCTGACTCTTATTTATTGAGCTACCTGTTTTATTGATTATACTGAAAAATAGTACCGGTAATTAATTATTTATTTACCACATAATGGCGCCCGAATAGGGACTTGCCCTTTCCCCACGCGCCGGAGAAGCCACGCAGGCCCCCTGATCCTCTGCAGCCGTGACGGAACCATACCGTGCACGTGCAGATATTTCTGCTTCAAGTATCCCTCAGGCCCACGGAGGAGACGGAGGTTGCGGTCCAGCATCCAGACGAGGCGGTGAGGAACGCGGCGAGTCCCGACCAGAGCCCAAGCTGAGAGTCCAAGGTCCGAGGTATCCGGAGGCCCACCTGTAACTGAAGTCCGAAGTTCGTAGTCCGTCGTCGTAGCAGTCCAGTCCAGTCCGAGGCCTTCCGTTCTTGCTGCCCGGTGAGTACTGTTGCTGGGGTAGTATCTAGACAGGGTCAATTAATTTGTCTCTGGTCCGTGGGTTTGGGTACGCAGATCCAACACGAAGTGTTCACCTAGGTGGACGCGGGTCCTGACGTGTCTCTTTATGGGACCGGTAAGTTCCGTGCTGTTTTAGCAGTACATCTAGTCATTCCAGTAAGTTCTGTTCTCAAGAAATCCATGTGTTCTGTCCGAACTGTTATTCTAAATGTTATTCCATGTGTTTTCAATGTCGTGGTATGAGTGATTTGTTTTTCCAGTTATTATTGTGTTTATCGTGTATTGTATTGTGTCCAGACTCCAGCCTAAACTATGCCTCTATTCTCAAAGTTACGTCAGTTAAAAACCAGAAAAGGACTGCTCGAGGAAGCAGTTCCTGTCCCGCCTAGGGACAGTCCAGGTCATTTTATGTATCACAAGCATGGCTTAAGTGCCATATTATATCTAGACTTATGGGTGGAGTATACCAAGGAATTAGAAGAGAAATATAGATGGCCCGTATCAGGTACGTGGGATGCCGAGTGCATCATGCGGGTAGAAGAAGCATTATGGAAAAAGAAATCCAGACAGTCCCAGAAAGATGCCATCGAGTTATGGCGCAAAGAATCTCACAGAAGAACGGAAAAAGAAATCAGAAAGACAGAATTAAGTAGGGAATCCTCAGAAAGAGCCCAAGAAAGGGAATTAATAGAAGTAGGTGAACAAGTTAAAGCCGAACAGTCAGACAGACAGAGAAATGCCCTTATTAAGGATATGTATCCTCTTCTTGCCGAGGGCTTGCCGAAAGCAACCCCGGAAGCACCATGTAATTTTCCGCCGTCATTAGTTCCGATTAGGGTACGTCACAAACCAACCGCAGCTGATATTTTTCTTTCGTCCTATTTGGACGACACAGTCCCAGCTTATGCAAATCCTGTTCCGCCTGCTCCTGTAAATAATGTAATTCCTGTTCCTCCAGCCACCGGGGCACCCGTTACAGCACCTGTTACGGTACCCCCGGTTCAGCCTACAGTACATGTACCCGCTACATCAGTCACTCTCCCAGCACGTACAATACCCGTCGATGCTTCTAGTCTAGGGGCCACGGGGGGAAGTCCTCCTGGAACCCCGCCGCAACACAGACGTATGACGTTACTCGAGCTACATGCACGAGCGTTACAGCGTTCGCCCAAACTCCAGTCCGTTGCAGATATCAAGCGAGCCCTTACCGAATGCCGTTATGATCCAGTCCCAGGCGATGCTGATATGGTCCTGTATTCATTGCGTGTAAGACGGGTGACCGAATATTTGGACACCCTGCCCAATATGAAAGGTTATCTAGACAGAATATATCGTTTCATCCGTACAGGAGCAGATCCAGGAAGTATTGGCGAGGCCATGGCTCAAAGAAAAGTCGAGATTCAACTCATGCTTCTAAAATTTCTAATTAATTGTTTAATACGAGAACAAGATTATCCGGATAAAGATCCGGAAGAAATGAAAGTCCTGACCAGGTGGAGTGACCATATAGCCGAGGGAAGACACAAGACACAGAACTGCATAGAGAGTATGTACAAGAAAATCCGTAGGGAAATATCAAAGTTACACGAGAAACGGGAAGCAGCACAAGTAACTGAGAAAGAAGACAACTCTGATAATGAAGAGGTAGACGACGAGAATCCCTCCAAAATAGCGTATGTAGGTAGAACTAGACTTCCCGACCAACATTCACGCCTAGAACACAAGAAAGTTTTCCCTCCTCCAGCACCAGAACAAGGTTCTCTTGAGCAAGTATTCCAAGTTACCGATCACATTCTGAAATCACGAATCGGATATAGTGAACTTAGTACCATGCATGAACAAGAACTAGCCCGATCAGCGGTCCGATGGACTACTGATTCTACCACTTTTCCAGACGAAATAGTGGCACAAATGTTTCTGAAACTGCCCCCAGCCGAGCAGCGACTGGTGGGTATGTATATGATCCAGCACCTCATTACACTGTATGAGGGACAGCATTCTGATCCAGGTCCGTTACATGATGTTCTGAACGAGTTACTCTAGTATAGATGGAGAGGTTTAGGTACTGATTTAATTAGTATCATTCTAGAACAACGCCACAAATATCGAACGTTTCTGAATCCGCATTTTGTTCATGTCTCACCTCCAGAAAGTAAATCATTTTACATAGATAGACAGCATCCGTTACGAGAAGTACACCCAGTTAGGACAACGGGTGGTGATCTAGAACGAGTATTTGTTTACACCCCTATCACAAAGATGGAACTCTTAGAGATGAAAAAGTTAATTCCCTGTCACGACAAAGATCCAGCAGGGTCCCATCGAGAATTAAAAGACATGCTCCGTATGGGAGAATACACGTATCCTGATATCATTAAAATGTTAAAGGTTCTACTGCCCGCAGGGGTATATGAAAAACTCAAGGAAAAAGAATGGGAGGTGGGAGAGAAAAAGATACATTGGACAGCTCTAGAAGCTGAAGATACTTCACGAGTACCAGGTACCGGTCTTGGGGGTAAAGTTAAAGAATTGCCCGAGTTATTGATACAGGTTTTGCCAAGGTTACTAGCAACGAAAAAGGAAGATTGGGATGCAATCTCAGCATGTAAACAGAAACAGGATGAAGACACTAGTGATTTTTATTCTAGATTTGATTTTTTTTTTATTATTAACAGTGGTCTGAAAACGAGTAGTGAATCGTACCCTCATCTCTTTGTTACCAAACTAGTCGAGAATTCAAGTCCACAAGTTAAAAATCGAGTTTTGAAAGTTGAAAGTAGTTGGCAAGCTAATACTCCGTCACAAATGTTACAAATGCTCCAGTATCACCAGAACAGAATCAGGGAAGAGCAAGAACACGAAAGGAGACGTATGAAAGACACGAAAATGAAAGTATTAGTTGCACAATCTGTTCCACAAGACAGTCAGAAGAGGGGTCCGAATCAAGCCAGTCATCCTGCAGCTCCCGTTAAAGGGACTTGCAATTATTGTAAACAGCCAGGTCATTTTATAAACGAGTGTGCAGTTCTGAAACACAACATAGCTACTGGTAAGACTAAAGAAAGACCACGTCCGCCTAGACAAGAACAAGTTTCACAGATTTCTCAGCCACCCCAGAATGCACAACAGACAGTTCCAGCATCGCAGTCTATCGCTGCAACACAGCATGTTACACAGCAAATGTACCAGTATGCTCAGTCAGAGTATCCAGAGTATCAACAGTATTCATGAAACAGCCTAGAGAGGGAGGTAGGCTTGCCTCTCATCGAGATACCTGTAGATCAAGAGGGTCCCTATGTACACAGTCAAGTATTAGGGAAAGACAGAAAGTTTTTGATTGATACAGGGGCAAGTAGGACTACTATCAGTCATGACGAGGTTCCAGGGGCTCCACTCTCAGGCTCTAAAAATGTTTCCCTTGGATTTTCAGGAAAGCCGATTGTTAATGAAATTTCGAAACCAGTTTCTCTAGAAGTTGGTCCATTGTCCCGAACCACTGATTTGTTACTCACGAAATCATGTCCAGAAAATTTGTTAGGCATTAAAACATTAACAGAATTAGGTGCAGTAATTTGTTGCTCCCCAGAAGGAGTCCGATTGTTCCTGAGAGACTTTAAGGGTCATTATGTATTACGTGATTTTGATCCAAGATTATTGAATGTACCAAAGCATTTATGGGCGCAAGGTCCAACTGATGTAGGTTGTATGCACATCACACCCCATCGTGTGACTCTCAAACAAGGTATAGTTTTGCCACGAATCAGACAGTACAGATTTCCACCTGAGGCTGTAGCAGCCTTATCTAAAATTATTGACGAGCTTATTACTCAAGGAGTGGTTGTAGAAACTGACTCCAATGTATGTAATTCTCCTATCATTCCAGTCCTGAAACGTACTGATCCAAATGCACCCCCAGTATATCGATTAGTGATTGACCTTCGAGAGCTTAATAAATGTATCATACCCCAGTACCCAGTAGTCCCAGATATTTCATCCCTATTGACAGCCATTGATTCTGAAGCTGCATTTTTCACAGTTATCGATCTCAAGAACGCATTTTTCAGTGTCCCCATTCATCCAGACAGCCAGTACCTTTTCGGTTTTTGTTTAAATGGAAGAAGCTATAAATTCACACGAGCTCCTCAAGGTTTCACAGAAAGTCCTAGTATTTACAGTCAAGCACTTAAGAGACAACTATACAATATTCACATGCCAACTGACACTGCCCTGCTCCAGTATGTCGATGATCTACTGATCACAGCCCGTTCTGAACGTGACTGCGAGCGTGCGTCACTTACGGTTCTGTATTTTCTGGCCGAGCAGGGGCACAAGGTGTCCCCTTCCAAATTACAATTCTGTGTCCAGCAAGTGGTATACTTAGGACACTTACTGTCCAAGTGGGGTAGGCAGTTGACACCAGACCGTATCCAGTTAATAGCGAGTCTTCCACAGCCCAAGACACAGAAGGAGGTACGAGCTTTTATTGGCCTCACTTCTTACTGCAGACAATGGATTCCTCAGTATGCATTTCTAGCCAAGCCACTGATACAGTTAACGACACAGGAGGCAGCCGTATCGACTGTCCTCCCTTGGACCCAGGAACATACACTTGTTTTTAATGAGTTAAAGAAAGCCTTATGTCAAGCACCTGTTCTAGCAACACCGAACTACAGTAAGCCTTTTACACTTTTTGTCACAGAACGTGATGGTACTGCATTATCTGTTCTCACACAAGATCAAGCAGGACAGTACAAGCCCTGTGCTTATTTCTCGAGCACATTAGATCCAGTAGCCCAGGCTCTGCCTGCGTGCCTCAAGTCAGTTGCAGCCACAGCTTTAGCTATCAGACAAAGTGATTCCATAGTGTTAGGACACTCCCTGACAGTACAAGTTCCACACTCCGTGGAAGTTCTTTTAAACCGAACACAGACTCAGCACTTGACCATTGCACGTTTAACAGGTTATGAACTGACACTGTTCCAGCCACACATAGACATCAGACGCTGCAACATTCTAAATCCTGCTACACTGTTACCGTCAGTTATTTCAAAACCTGCCACACATGACTGTGTGGAAGTTGTTAACACTATGACTAAGCCAAGACAAGACCTGACAGACATTGCATTACCTAATCCCGACCTGACACTTTATGTGGATGGTTCATGTATGAGAACAAGTACAGGAGAACTAGTAGCCGCGTATGCAGTGACTACTGAAACTACAGTTATAGAAACACATCGTATTGACACCCTGTCTGCTCAAGCAGCAGAGCTAGTTGCTCTGACCCAAGCCTGCATACGTGCCAAGAACCTGAAAGTAAACATATATACAGATTCACGTTACGCATTCGGAGTCGTACACGACTTTGGAGTGCTCTGGCAGGAGAGAGGTTTCATGACTTCTCATGGAACCAAGATTCAGCATGGTCTCCTCATCCAAGCCCTGTTAGATGCAATACATTTACCGACAGCTATCGCTATCATGAAGTGCAAGGCACATACGAAAGTTACTGACATCATTTCCCAAGGTAACGATCTAGCAGATCGAACAGCCAAGCTTACAGCTCAGACCCCAGACATTCCAGTTAACACGACACAGACACTCACTCCAGATCCGACTACTTGTATGACAGTCAAGGACCCTACACAAGATGTCATAGACATACAGTTACATGCTACTCCCGAAGAGATTAAGAAATGGTCCGAACAAGGAGGGGTCCAGACAGATCAAGGGTGGTTGACGAAGGGAAAAGCCACATGGTTTCTCCCCGACTCTATGGTTCAAGTCATTATTAATACCGCACATAGTCCAGCACATCTAGGAGAAAAAGCCATGTTAGACAGTATTCAGAACCTTTGGTCCAACAAGCACTTACGAGCCGCAGCCAAGCAGAAAGTCCGTACCTGTATGATATGTTGTCAGTTCAATCCAGGTAAAAGTGTCCCGGTGGAACAAGGTGGATTCCAACCTCCTGACCACCCTTTTGAAGTCCTCCAGATGGATTATATTCAGATGGAGCGATGTCGAGGTTTCAAGTATGTCCTCGTAGTTGTATGCGCTTTGTCCAGGTGGACAGAAGCATATCCTGTTCCAGATTACACAGCCGCGACCACTGCCAGGCAGTTGGTTCGTGAATTCTTTCCCCGCTATGGACTCCCTAGGGTCGTGTATTCAGATAACGGCCAGCCATTCTCATCTGAGCTCATGAAACATGTTTCCCTTCTGTTAGGGTACCAGTGGAAGTTCCATTGTGTGCGCCATCCTGAAGCAGCCGGTCTCGTAGAGAGACATAATCAGACTCTGAAAATTCGCATTGCAAAAATATGTAAAGAGAAAGGTGTAGACTGGCTAGTCGCCCTGCCAGTTGCTTTGTTTTATATGAGGATGGTTGCACATTCCAGATCAGGTCTGTCCCCGTATGAGGTCGTATTCGGCCGCCCCCCAAACATGTGGGGTACACCTAGACCCCGCAGTATTACAGATGTTTCCAGTAATATGCTGACAGATTACCTAGCTTCCTTGATGTCTGCCCTACACTCTTGTCGTTCACAGGTTGCCGCCGCATTTCCAGACAACACCGAGGTGAAACCGCATGAGGTCATTCCAGGCGACCTGGTGTTGGTGCGGAATTTTGATCGTTCAAGTCCGCTGGAGCCCCGCTGGAAGGAGCCCCGCCTCGTCTTGCTTACAACAAGGACTGCAGTAAAGCTCGAGGGGAGAAAAGGATGGGTCCACTTGACCCACATAAAGAAATTCCATGGACTACCAGAAAAGACTTTTGCTAAGGACTGCCTCATTCCTAAAGACTGCCTAAAAACAGATTCTGAACTCATAGTTCCCTTGTTAGAGAAAACTCCGCAACAGGAGTATAAACAGAAACTCCGGTCTAGTAAAATAAGTCAGCCAGTTTAATTGTCTAAGTCCCTCTCGGGTGAAACGGTTAGACAGGTTCCTGACATGTATGAGATAGACCCCCATAGTGAGAGAGTTAGTCAAAACTCTATAAGATGTATCATTGTTCTAAGTTTTTTATTATTTTTGAGTCTAATGGTTACCTGCACAAGTTATGCTTTACATTTATGTTTTCCAATTTCACATGTAAAAATGTTTTCTAATGCTACAGTAGAGCACACATTTAGTGATCTGCCTCCTCACGAGCTATCCTATCGTCTTGCTATGCGAAATAACACATTCATTCGTATGTTACATTATTCACATCAGACCAGCAATGCCACTAATTGTTGGGTGTGTGGTCGACTCCCCCCTTTCCAGACACCGAAGGGAGTTCTGCCACTCTTTCCTTATCCGTTTTCACATAATGGTTCGTGTGGAGCATGGTCCACGTTAACATCATCCTCCAATGATATGTCCCTTCTGAATAGAACATGTTTTCCGGACAAGCAAGGTCTTTCCCATAGAACAGGGTTAGATCTAGAAAATGAAGTATATGATTTAGGTAATTATTCCTCGAATTTCATGGTCCTGAATCTTCAGTCTGATACTACTCCAGATTTGCCTGCTATTTCAGTACTACCAGTCAAAGGCGAATTATGTGTTAGAAAGAATGGTTCCGCACATGTAGGACATAGTGATTGTACTACTGTGGTCGAGTAAAGTGACAGTGGGAAATCTATTTTCAAAGCCTCACGTCATACTTATTTTGTTTGTGGTCAGACCGCATATGTTCGTCTGCCCCTCGATTGGGATGGAACATGTTACATTGCCTTCCTACTGCCACCAGTTTTTCTAGCCCCATCTGATTATCACAGAAACACGCATCTAGTACACGTCAGACCTAGAAGGGAGATCGAGTCCCCAATTGTCGATCAAACTGAAACTACTCTAGAACAGTATCAAGACTTCAATAAAGGTTTCTTCTTCTTTATAGGACCTATCCAGAATAGTAAGTTA
Organism: Lissotriton helveticus; assembly: GCF_964261635.1. NCBI lineage: Eukaryota > Metazoa > Chordata > Amphibia > Caudata > Salamandridae > Lissotriton > Lissotriton helveticus. The sequence continues at coordinate 343,317,349 of NC_136072.1, forward strand.
ATACGTAGGTTAACCAGAACCCTTGAAGCAGTAGTGAATGAGACTGCTTCTGCTCTAGGTAACTTAACTGAAGAGCAATCTGCTATGAGATTTGTCGTGCTCCAAAATCGTCACGTTCTTGACGTCATACTGGCCGATAGAGGAGGAGCATGTAGAGTCATCGGATCTAGTTGTTGCATTTTCATTCCTAATAACGCGCCGTCTGTTTATTCAGCCATAACCAGACTTCATAAAATTGCCCGTCAGTTACACCAGAATCCAGGCACCTGGACATGGTCCGGTTGGCTCTGGAGTATTATATCTGCCTGGGGATGGAAAGTATTGTCATTCCTAGGTATTGCAGTAATGATTATATTCAGTTGCTGCCTCTGTATACAATGTGGCCCTGCGATTTGCGGCATGTGTGCTACCTCTTGTATTCCTAGTCCTAAATCCCGTTCCAAGACAATTCAAGACGAGCAAATGATGCTATATGAAATGATAGATGGTATCATGAATATTGATGTTTCCTGATGGAAACGTAGGGCACAAGGAGGGAATGTGGAAAAGTAAATTTTGCCATGTTATATGTGCCTACGTGTTCCCCATCTTATGTTATATGTACATGATCGATATGCATGTATTCCCCTCTGATTGATTAAAGACGCAATTATAGTTGTGTCCATTTCTAGTATGTCAGTTTCCAGTCATCGTGAAAACAACTAATATTAGGCCTATGTAAACCTACGTTGCCACATTTCACAGTGTGCACGTTAATTCATTGAATTGTCCCCGTTTCTAGGCCTCAAAAGGGCCCGGACTCAGATTCAGCTCCTGTCTCCTGAACGCTCTCCGAGGAGCGATACAGCCCCCACCTGCATCCCTGACCCTTCGCTTACTTCCTGCCTCGCAGTGCCCGGCCCGGCCTGGCTCTGCCTCCCAGTCTGCCAAGAGTATGTTATGTTTCTAGTTATCAGTCCAGCCCTCCTTCTCTGCATTCCTAAGCTACTGAATCGCATCAATAGTTTCCGTCATGGTCTAGCCTTTATGTCTCCATGAAAGAGAAATACTGTATTAATGTTCATAGAATATTCCTCGCACACACAATACATGTAGAATTATGTATGCACCAGTCTTAGTGTCTATTAGCCTTTGCCCTGATAACTTTTGGATTCTATCAACATGTACTCTAAACACCAGATACTAGATATGCCTTGGGTACATGTCGCTCTGACACTCCAGACTTTAGTCTCCTCTTCTAGCGCAGAAGTCATAGCCCCCAGTTCTCCCTGGTAACACGTCATTGCCCGTTTGCGCGCACCACTAGGTTAGAGGTCCCAGCTGCTCAGGTAGCCCCCTCCATGTTTCCGCCCCGTTTATGACATATTCTGTTACGTTTACATCACATGTCTATGTATACGCCCTGTACACGCCTTCTTGTTACATCATTTTGCCCTTATCTTTCGCGACTGCTACGAGTCACGCCTACTGTATTGAATGTAATGCATTTGTTTTGATATATATACTGTGAACTGTTACAAAAAGTCACCCTCTTATTCCCAGGCTAGCCAATTCCCAATCCCTTGTCCATTCCCAGATCCTGTCCCCGGCAGCTGCCTTCATTCTATTCCTGTGCAGGCTGTCCTGTTCCTGTCCTTTATGCCTGATTAAAGCCTGTCGACTCAAGATACCTCGAATCCTGACTCTTATTTATTGAGCTACCTGTTTTATTGATTATACTGAAAAATAGTACCGGTAATTAATTATTTATTTACCACACATTTACAGTCAAAAGATTAAATGTTAAAATTTCATCCATATTGACCATTTTGGGAATGTTCGACAGGTCCGGAGTCATCGTTTTTCACCAGAAAATTGATTTTTTGGAGTGTACCAAAAATGATTCAAAATGACAATTGGATCGTGCCTTATGTTGAATAACCACTTTTGAAACCCTCACAGTGACCAAAATTGCCATTTTTACAGGGCTTTGCTTACTTAAAAGCTTCCATTTTGACCAATTTCATGCACCGAAATTACTTTAAACACACTTATATTAGTTGAAAAACTCATATTTCACAGCCAACAGTCATTTACAGTCAAAAGATTAAATGTTAAAATTTCATCCATATTGACCATTTTGGGAACGTTCGACAGGTCCGGAGTGATCGTTTTTGCATCAGAAAATTGATTTTTTGGAGTGTACCATAAATTATTCAAAATGTCAATTGGATCGTGCCTCATGTTGAATAACCACTTTTGAAACCCTCACAGTGACCAAAATTGCCATTTTTACAGAGTTTTGCTTACTCAAAAGATTCCATTTTGACCAATTTCAGGCACCAAAATGACTTTAAACAGACTTATTTTAGTTGAAAAAGTCATAATTCACATCCAACAGTCATTTAGAGTCAAAAGATTAAAAGTTAAAATTTCATCCATGTTGACCATTTTGGGAAAGTTCGACAGTAGCGGAGTCATCGTTTTTTCAGATGATTGATTTTTTGGAGTGTACCAAAAATGATTCAAAATGTCAATTGGATCGTGCCTCATGTTGAATAACCGCTTTTGAAACCCTCACAGTGACCAAAATTGCCATTTTTACAGAGCTTTGCTTACTCAAAAGCTTCCATTTTGACCAATTTCAGGCACCGAAATGACTTTAAACACACTTATTTTAGTTGAAAAAGTCATATTTCACATCCAACAGTCATTTAGAGTCAAAAGATTAAAAGTTAAAATTTCATCCATGTTGACCATTTTGGGAAAGTTTGACAGGTCCGGAGTCATTGTTTTTCATTAGATATTTGATTTTTTAGAGTGTACCAAAAATGATTCAAAATGTCAATTGAATCGTACCTCATGTTGAATAACCACTTTTGAAACCCTCACAGTGACTAAAATTGCCATTTTTACAGAGCTTTGCTTAATCAAAAGCTTCCATTTTGACCTATTTCAGGGACGAAAATGACTTTCAACACACTTATTTTAGTTGAAAAAGTCATAATTCACATCCAACAGTCAATTAGAGTCAAAAGATTAAAAGTTAAAATTTCATCCATGTTGACCATTTTGGGAAAGTTTGACAGGTCCGGAGTCATCGTTTTTCATTAGAGATTTGATTTTTTGTAGTGTACCAAAAATGATTCAAAATGTCAATTGGATCGTGCCTCATGTTGAATAACCACTTTTGAAACCCTCACAGTGACCAAAATTGCCATTTTTACAGAGTTTTGCTTACTCAAAAGATTCCATTTTGACCAATTTCAGGCACCAAAATGACTTTAAACAGACTTATTTTAGTTGAAAAAGTCATAATTCACATCCAACAGTCATTTAGAGTCAAAAGATTAAAAGTTAAAATTTCATCCATGTTGACCATTTTGGGAAAGTTCGACAGTAGCGGAGTCATCGTTTTTTCAGATGATTGATTTTTTGGAGTGTACCAAAAATGATTCAAAATGTCAATTGGATCGTGCCTCATGTTGAATAACCGCTTTTGAAACCCTCACAGTGACCAAAATTGCCATTTTTACAGAGCTTTGCTTACTCAAAAGCTTCCATTTTGACCAATTTCAGGCACCGAAATGACTTTAAACACACTTATTTTAGTTGAAAAAGTCATATTTCACATCCAACAGTCATTTAGAGTCAAAAGATTAAAAGTTACAATTTCATCCATGTTGACCATTTTGGGAAAGTTTGACAGGTCCGGAGTCATCGTTTTTCATTAGAGATTTAATTTTTTAGAGTGTACCAAAAATTATTCAAAATGTCAATTGAATCGTACCTCATGTTGAATAACCACTTTTGAAACCCTCACTGTGACCAAAATTGCCATTTTTACAGAGCTTTGCTTAATCAAAAGCTTCCATTTTGACCTATTTCAGGGACGAAAATGACTTTCAACACACTTATTTTAGTTGAAAAAGTCATAATTCACATCCAACAGTCAATTAGAGTCAAAAGATTAAAAGTTAAAATTTCATCCATGTTGACCATTTTGGGAAAGTTTGACAGGTCCGGAGTCATCGTTTTTCATTAGAGATTTGATTTTTTGTAGTGTACCAAAAATGATTCAAAATGTCAATTGGATCGTGCCTCATGTTGAATAACCACTTTTGAAACCCTAACATTGACCAAAATTGCCATTTTTACAGAGCTTTGCTTACTTAAAAGCTTCCATTTTGACCAATTTCATGCACCGAAATTACTTTAAACAGACTTATTTTAGATGAAAAAGTCATAATTCACATCCAACAGTCATTTAGAGTCAAAAGATTAAAAGTTAAAATTTCATCCATGTTGACCATTTTGGGAAAGTTCGACAGTTGCGGAGTCATCGTTTTTTCAGATAATTGATTTTTTGGAGTGTACCAAAAATGATTCAAAATGTCAATTGGATCGTGCCTCATGTTGAATAACCGCTTTTGAAACCCTCACAGTGACCAAAATTGCCATTTTTACAGAGCTTTGCTTACCCAAAAGCTTCCATTTTGACCAATTTCAGGCACCGAAATGACTTTAAACACACTTATTTTAGTTGAAAAAGTCATATTTCACATCCAACAGTCATTTACAGTCAAAAGATTAAATGTTAAAACTTCATCCATATTGACCATTTTGGGAACGTTCGACAGGTCCGGAGTGATCGTTTTTGCATCAGAAAATTGATTTTTTGGAGTGTACCATAAATTATTCAAAATGTCAATTGGATCGTGCCTCATGTTGAATAACCACTTTTGAAACCCTCACAGTGACCAAAATTGCAATTTTTACAGAGTTTTGCTTACTCAAAAGCTTCCATTTTGACCAATTTCAGGCACCAAAATGACTTTAAACAGACTTATTTTAGTTGAAAAAGTCATAATTCACATCCAACAGTCATTTAGAGTCAAAAGATTAAAAGTTACATTTTCATCCATGTTGACCATTTTGGGAAAGTTCGACAGTTGCGGAGTCATCGTTTTTTCAGATAATTGATTTTTTGGAGTGTACCATAAATGATTCAAAATGTCAATTGGATCGTGCCTCATGTTGAATAACCGCTTTTGAAACCTTCACAGTGACCAAAAATGCCATTTTTACAGAGCTGTGCTTACTCAAAAGCTTCCATTTTGACCAATTTCAGGCATCGAAATGACTTTAAACACATTTATTTTAGTTGAAAAAGTCATATTTCACATCCAACAGTCATTTAGAGTCAAAAGATTAAAAGTTAAAATTTCATCCATGTTGACCATTTTGGGAACCGGAGTCATCGTTTTTCATTAGAGATTTGATTTTTTAGAGTGTACCAAAAATGATTCAAAATGTCAATTGGATCGTGCCTCATGTTGAATAACCACTTTTGAAACCCTCACAGTGACCAGAATTGCAATTTTTAAAGAGATTTGCTTAATCAAAAGCTTCCATTTTGACCAATTTCAGGCACCAAAATGACTATCAACACACGTATTTTAGTTGAAAAAGTCATAATTCACATCCAACAGTCATTTAGAGTCAAAAGATTAAAAGTTAAAATTTCATCCATGTTGACCATTTTGGGAAAGTTTGACAGGTCCGGAGTCATCGTTTTTCATTAGAGATTTGATTTTTTGGAGTGTACCAAAAATGATTCAAAATGTCAATTGCATCGTGCCTCATGTTGACTAACCACTTTTGAAACCTTCACAGTGACCAAAATTGCCATTTTTACAGAGCTTTGCTTGCTCAAAATCTTCCATTTTGACCAATTTCAGGCACCGAAATGACTTTAAACACACTTATTTTAGTTGAACAAGTCATAATTCACATCCAACAGGCATTTAGAGTCAAAAGATTAAAAGTTAACATTTCATCCATGTTGACCATTTTGGGAAAGCTCGACAGGTCCGGAGTCATCGTTTTTCATTAGAGATTTGATTTTTTAGAGTGTACCAAAAATGATTCAAAATGTCAATTGAATCGTACCTCATGTTGAATAACCACTTTTGAAACCCTCACAGTGACCAAAATTGCCATTTTTACAGAGCTTTGCTTAATCAAAAGCTTCCATTTTGACCTATTTCAGGGACGAAAATGACTTTCAACACACTTATTTTAGTTGAAAAAGTCATAATTCACATCCAACAGTCAATTAGAGTCAAAAGATGAAAAGTTAAAATTTCATCCATGTTGACCATTTTGGGAAAGTTTGACAGGTCCGGAGTCATCGTTTTTCATTAGAGATTTGATTTTTTGTAGTGTACCAAAAATGATTCAAAATGTCAATTGGATCGTGCCTCATGTTGAATAACCACTTTTGAAACCCTAACATTGACCAAAATTGCCATTTTTACAGAGCTTTGCTTACTTAAAAGCTTCCATTTTGACCAATTTCATGCACCGAAATTACTTTAAACAGACTTATTTTAGTTGAAAAAGTCATAATTCACATCCAACAGTCATTTAGAGTCAAAAGATTAAAAGTTAAAATTTCATCCATGTTGACCATTTTGGGAAAGTTCGACAGTTGCGGAGTCATCGTTTTTTCAGATAATTGATTTTTTGGAGTGTACCAAAAATGATTCAAAATGTCAATTGGATCGTGCCTCATGTTGAATAACCGCTTTTGAAACCCTCACAGTGACCAAAATTGCCATTTTTACAGAGCTTTGCTTACCCAAAAGCTTCCATTTTGACCAATTTCAGGCACCGAAATGACTTTAAACACACTTATTTTAGTTGAAAAAGTCATATTTCACATCCAACAGTCATTTACAGTCAAAAGATTAAATGTTAAAACTTCATCCATATTGACCATTTTGGGAACGTTCGACAGGTCCGGAGTGATCGTTTTTGCATCAGAAAATTGATTTTTTGGAGTGTACCATAAATTATTCAAAATGTCAATTGGATCGTGCCTCATGTTGAATAACCACTTTTGAAACCCTCACAGTGACCAAAATTGCAATTTTTACAGAGTTTTGCTTACTCAAAAGCTTCCATTTTGACCAATTTCAGGCACCAAAATGACTTTAAACAGACTTATTTTAGTTGAAAAAGTCATAATTCACATCCAACAGTCATTTAGAGTCAAAAGATTAAAAGTTAAATGTTCATCCATGTTGACCATTTTGGGAAAGTTCGACAGTTGCGGAGTCATCGTTTTTTCAGATAATTGATTTTTTGGAGTGTACCATAAATGATTCAAAATGTCAATTGGATCGTGCCTCATGTTGAATAACCGCTTTTGAAACCCTCACAGTGACCAAAAATGCCATTTTTACAGAGCTGTGCTTACTCAAAAGCTTCCATTTTGACCAATTTCAGGCATCGAAATGACTTTAAACACATTTATTTTAGTTGAAAAAGTCATATTTCACATCCAACAGTCATTTAGAGTCAAAAGATTAAAAGTTAAAATTTCATCCATGTTGACCATTTTGGGAACCGGAGTCATCGTTTTTCATTAGAGATTTGATTTTTTTAGAGTGTACCAAAAATGATTCAAAATGTCAATTGGATCGTGCCTCATGTTGAATAACCACTTTTGAAACCCTCACAGTGACCAGAATTGCAATTTTTAAAGAGATTTGCTTAATCAAAAGCTTCCATTTTGACCAATTTCAGGCACCAAAATGACTATCAACACACGTATTTTAGTTGAAAAAGTCATAATTCACATCCAACAGTCATTTAGAGTCAAAAGATTAAAAGTTAAAATTTCATCCATGTTGACCATTTTGGGAAAGTTTGACAGGTCCGGAGTCATCGTTTTTCATTAGAGATTTGATTTTTTGGAGTGTACCAAAAATGATTCAAAATGTCAATTGCATCGTGCCTCATGTTGACTAACCACTTTTGAAACCTTCACAGTGACCAAAATTGCCAATTTTACAGAGCTTTGCTTACTCAAATGCTTCCATTTTTACCAATTTCAGGCACCAAAATGACTTTAAACAGACTTATTTTAGTTGAAAAAGTCGTAAATCACATCCAACAGTCATTTAGAGTCAAAAGATCAAAAGTTACAATTTCATCCATGTTGACCGTTTTGGGAAAGTTCGACAGTTGCGGAGTCATCGTTTTTCATCAGAAAATTGATTTTTTGGAGTGTACCAAAAATGATTCAAAATGTCAATTGGATCGTGCCTCATTTTGAATAACCACTTTTGAAACCCTCAAAGTGACTAAAATTGCCATTTTTACAGAGTTTTGCTTACTCAAAAGCTTTCATTTTGACCAATTTCAGGCACCGAAATGACTTTAAACACACTTATTTTAGTTGAAAAAGTCATATTTCACATCCAATAGTCATTTAGAGTCGAAAGATTAAATGTTTAAATTTTATCCATATTGACCATTTTGGCAACGTTCGACAGGTCCGGAGTCATTGTTTTTGCATCAGAAAATTGATTTTTTGGAGTGTACCAAAAATGATTCAAAATGTCAATTGGATCGTGCCTCATGTGAATAACCACTTTTTAAACCCTCACAGTGACCAAAATTGCAATTTTTACAGAGATTTGCTTACTCAAAAGCTTCCATTTTGACCAATTTCAGGCACCAAAATGACTTTAAACAGACTTATTTTAGTTGAAAAAGTCATTATTCACATCCAACAGTCATTTAGAGTCAAAAGATCAAAAGTTAAAATTTCATCCATGTTGACCATTTTGGGAAAGTTCAACAATTGCGGAGTCATGGTTTTTTCAGATAATTGATTTTTTCGAGTGTACCAAAAAAGATTCAAAATGTCAATTGGATCATGCCTCATGTTGAATAACCGCTTTTGAAACCCACACAGTGACCGAAATTGCCATTTTTACAGAGCTTTGTTTACTCAAAAGCTTCCATTTTGACCAATTTCATGCACCGAAATGACTTTAAACACACTTATTTTAGTTGAAAAAGTCATAATTCACATCCAACAGACATTTAGAGTCAAAAGATTAAAAGGTAAAATTTCATCCATGTTGACCATTTTGGGAAAGTTCGACAGGTCCGGAGTCATCGGTTTTCATCAGAAAATTGATTTTTTGGAGTGTACCAAAAATGATACAAAATGTCAATTGGATCATGCCTCATGTTGAATAACCACTTTTGAAACCTTCACAGTGACCAAAATTGCCATTTTTACAGAGCTTTGCTTGCTCAAAATCTTCCATTTTGACCAATTTCAGGCACCGAAATGACTTTAAACACACTTATTTTAGTTGAACAAGTCATAATTCACATCCAACAGGCATTTAGAGTCAAAAGATTAAAAGGTAAAATTTCATCCATGTTGACCATTTTGGGAAAGTTCGACAGGTCCGGAGTCATCGGTTTTCATCAGAAAATTGATTTTTTGGAGTGTACCAAAAATGATACAAAATGTCAATTGGATCATGCCTCATGTTGAATAACCACTTTTGAAACCTTCACAGTGACCAAAATTGCCATTTTTACAGAGCTTTGCTTGCTCAAAATCTTCCATTTTGACCAATTTCAGGCACCGAAATGACTTTAAACACACTTATTTTAGTTGAAAAAGTCATAATTCACATCCAACAGACATTTAGAGTCAAAAGATTAAAAGTTAAAATTTCATCCATGTTGACCATTTTGGGAAAGTTCGACAGTAGCGGAGTCATCGTTTTTCCAGATAATTGATTTTTTGGAGTGTACCAAAAATTATTCAAAATGTCAATTGGATCATGCCTCATTTTGAATAACCACTTTTGAAACCCTCAAAGTGACCAAAATTTCCATTTTTACAGAGTTTTGCTTACTCAAAAGCTTTCATTTTGACCAATTTCAGGCACCGAAATGACTTTAAACACACTTATTTTAGTTGAAAAAGTCATAATTCACATCCAACAGTCATTTAGAGTCAAAAGATTAAAAGTTAAAATTTCATTCATGTTGGCCATTTTGGGAAAGTTCGATAGTTGCGGAGTCATCGTTTTTTCAGATAATTGATTTTTTTCGAGTGTATCAAAAATGATTCAAAATGTCAATTGGATCGTGCCTCATGTTGAAAAACCACTTTTGAAACCCTCACAGTGACCAAAATTGCCATTTTTACAGGGCTTTGCTTACTTAAAAGCTTCCATTTTGACCAATTTCATGCACCGAAATTACTTTAAACACACTTATTTTAGTTGAAAAACTCATATTTCACAGCCAACAGTCATTTACAGTCAAAAGATTAAATGTTAACATTTCATCCATATTGACCATTTTGGGAACGTTCGACAGGTCCGGAGGGATCGTTTTTGCATCAGAAAATTGATTTTTTGGAGTGTACCATAAATTATTCAAAATGTCAATTGGATCGTGCCTCATGTGAATAACCACTTTTTAAACACTCATAGTGATCAAAATTGCCATTTTTACAGAGTTTTGCTTACTCAAAAGCTTCAATTTTGACCAATTTCTGGCACAGAGATGACTTTAAACACACTTATTTTAGTTGAAAAAGTCATAATTCACATCCAACAGTCATTTACAGTCAAAAGATTAAATGTTAACATTTCATCCATATTGGCCATTTTGGGAATGTTCGACAGTTCCGGAGTCATCGTTTTTCACCAGAAAATTGATTTTTTGGAGTGTACCAAAAATGATTCAAAATGACAATTGGATCGTGCCTTATGTTGAATAACCACTTTTGCAACCCTCACAGTGACCAAAATTGCAATTTTTACAGGGCTTTGCTTACTTAAAAGCTTCCATTTTGACCAATTTCATGCACCGAAATTACTTTAAACACACTTATTTTAGTTGAAAAACTCATATTTCACAGCCAACAGTCATTTACAGTCAAAAGATTAAATGTTAAAATTTCATCCATATTGACCATTTTGGGAACGTTCGACAGGTCCGGAGTCATCGGTTTTCATCAGAAAATGGATTTTTTGGAGTGTACCAAAAATGATTCAAAATGTCAATTGGATCGTGCCTCATTTTGAATAACCACTTTTGAAACCCTCAAAGTGACCAAAATTTCCATTTTTACAGAGTTTTGCTTACTCAAAAGCTTTCATTTTGACCAATTTCAGGCACCGAAATGACTTTAAACACACTTATTTTAGTTGAAAAAGTCATAATTCACATCCAACAGTCATTTAGAGTCAAAAGATTAAAAGTTAAAATTTCATCCATGTTGGCCATTTTGGGAAAGTTCGATAGTTGCGGAGTCATCGTTTTTTCAGATAATTGATTTTTTCGAGTGTATCAAAAATGATTCAAAATGTCAATTGGATCGTGCCTCATGTTGAATAACTGCTTTTGAAACCCTCACAGTGACCAAAATTGCCATTTTTACAGAGTTTTGCTTACTCAAAAGATTCCATTTTGACCAATTTCAGGCACCAAAATGACTTTAAACAGACTTATTTTAGTTGAAAAAGTCATAATTCACATCCAACAGTCATTTAGAGTCAAAAGATTAAAAGTTAAAATTTCATGCATGTTGACCATTTTGGGAAAGTTCGACAGTAGCGGAGTCATCGTTTTTTCAGATGATTGATTTTTTGGAGTGTACCAAAAATGATTCAAAATGTCAATTGGATCGTGCCTCATGTTGAATAACCGCTTTTGAAACCCTCACAGTGACCAAAATTGCCATTTTTACAGAGCTTTGCTTACTCAAAAGCTTCCATTTTGACAAATTTCAGGCACCAAAATGACTTTAAACACACTTATTTTAGTTGAAAAAATCATATTTCACATCCAACAGTCATTTAGAGTCAAAAGATTAAAAGTTAAAATTTCATCCATTTTGACCATTTTGGGAAAGTTTGACAGGTCCGGAGTCATCGTTTTTCATTAGAGATTTGATTTTTTAGAGTGTACCAAAAATGATTCAAAATGTCAATTGAATCGTACCTCATGTTGAATAACCACTTTTGAAACCCTCACAGTGACCAAAATTGCCATTTTTACAGAGCTTTGCTTAATCAAAAGCTTCCATTTTGACCTATTTCAGGGACGAAAATGACTTTCAACACACTTATTTTAGTTGAAAAAGTCATAATTCACATCCAACAGTCAATTAGAGTCAAAAGATTAAAAGTTAAAATTTCATCCATGTTGACCATTTTGGGAAAGTTCGACAGTTGCGGAGTCATTGTTTTTTCAGATAATTGATTTTTTGGAGTGTACCAAAAATGATTCCAAATGTCAATTGGATCGTGCCTCATGTTGAATAACCGCTTTTGAAACCCTCACAGTGACCAAAATTGCCATTTTTACAGAGCTTTGCTTACCCAAAAGCTTCCATTTTGACCAATTTCAGGCACCGAAATGACTTTAAACACACTTATTTTAGTTGAAAGAGTCATATTTCACATCCAACAGTCATTTACAGTCAAAAGATTAAATGTTAAAACTTCATCCATATTGACCATTTTGGGAACGTTCGACAGGTCCGGAGTGATCGTTTTTGCATCAGAAAATTGATTTTTTGGAGTGTACCAAAAATGATTCAAAATGTCAATTGAATCGTACCTCATGTTGAATAACCACTTTTGAAACCCTCACAGTGACCAAAATTGCCATTTTTACAGAGCTTTGCTTAATCAAAAGCTTCCATTTTTACCTATTTCAGGGACGAAAATGACTTTCAACACACTTATTTTAGTTGAAAAAGTCATAATTCACATCCAACAGTCAATTAGAGTCAAAAGATTAAAAGTTAAAATTTCATCCATGTTGACCATTTTGGGAAAGTTCGACAGTTGCGGAGTCATCGTTTTTTCAGATAATTGATTTTTTGGAGTGTACCAAAAATGATTCAAAATGTCAATTGGATCGTGCCTCATGTTGAATAACCGCTTTTGAAACCCTCACAGTGACCAAAATTGCCATTTTTACAGAGTTTTGCTTACTCAAAAGATTCCATTTTGAGCAATTTCAGGCACCAAAATGACTTTAAACAGACTTATTTTAGTTGAAAAAGTCATAATTCACATCCAACAGTCATTTAGAGTCAAAAGATTAAAAGTTAAAATTTCATGCATGTTGACCATTTTGGGAAAGTTCGACAGTAGCGGAGTCATCGTTTTTTCAGATGATTGATTTTTTGGAGTGTACCAAAAATGATTCAAAATGTCAATTGGATCGTGCCTCATGTTGAATAACCGCTTTTGAAACCCTCACAGTGACCAAAATTGCCATTTTTACAGAGCTTTGCTTACTCAAAAGCTTCCATTTTGACAAATTTCAGGCACCAAAATGACTTTAAACACACTTATTTTAGTTGAAAAAATCATATTTCACATCCAACAGTCATTTAGAGTCAAAAGATTAAAAGTTAAAATTTCATCCATTTTGACCATTTTGGGAAAGTTTGACAGGTCCGGAGTCATCGTTTTTCATTAGAGATTTGATTTTTTAGAGTGTACCAAAAATGATTCAAAATGTCAATTGAATCGTACCTCATGTTGAATAACCACTTTTGAAACCCTCACAGTGACCAAAATTGCCATTTTTACAGAGCTTTGCTTAATCAAAAGCTTCCATTTTGACCTATTTCAGGGACGAAAATGACTTTCAACACACTTATTTTAGTTGAAAAAGTCATAATTCACATCCAACAGTCAATTAGAGTCAAAAGATTAAAAGTTAAAATTTCATCCATGTTGACCATTTTGGGAAAGTTCGACAGTTGCGGAGTCATTGTTTTTTCAGATAATTGATTTTTTGGAGTGTACCAAAAATGATTCCAAATGTCAATTGGATCGTGCCTCATGTTGAATAACCGCTTTTGAAACCCTCACAGTGACCAAAATTGCCATTTTTACAGAGCTTTGCTTACCCAAAAGCTTCCATTTTGACCAATTTCAGGCACCGAAATGACTTTAAACACACTTATTTTAGTTGAAAGAGTCATATTTCACATCCAACAGTCATTTACAGTCAAAAGATTAAATGTTAAAACTTCATCCATATTGACCATTTCGGGAACGTTCGACAGGTCCGGAGTGATCGTTTTTGCATCAGAAAATTGATTTTTTGGAGTGTACCAAAAATGATTCAAAATGTCAATTGAATCGTACCTCATGTTGAATAACCACTTTTGAAACCCTCACAGTGACCAAAATTGCCATTTTTACAGAGCTTTGCTTAATCAAAAGCTTCCATTTTTACCTATTTCAGGGACGAAAATGACTTTCAACACACTTATTTTAGTTGAAAAAGTCATAATTCACATCCAACAGTCAATTAGAGTCAAAAGATTAAAAGTTAAAATTTCATCCATGTTGACCATTTTGGGAAAGTTCGACAGTTGCGGAGTCATCGTTTTTTCAGATAATTGATTTTTTGGAGTGTACCAAAAATGATTCAAAATGTCAATTGGATCGTGCCTCATGTTGAATAACCGCTTTTGAAACCCTCACAGTGACCAAAATTGCCATTTTTACAGAGCTTTGCTTACCCAAAAGCTTCCATTTTGACCAATTTCAGGCACCGAAATGACTTTAAACACACTTATTTTAGTTGAAAGAGTCATATTTCACATCCAACAGTCATTTACAGTCAAAAGATTAAATGTTAAAACTTCATCCATATTGACCATTTTGGGAACATTCGACAGGTCCGGAGTGATCGTTTTTGCATCAGAAAATTGATTTTTTGGAGTGTACCAAAAATGATTAAAAATGTCAATTGGATCGTGCCTCATGTTGAATAACCGCTTTTGAAACCCTCACAGTGACCAAAATTGCCAATTTTACAGAGCTTTGCTTACCCAAAAGCTTCCATTTTGACCAATTTCAGTCACCGAAATGACTTTAAACACACTTATTTTAGTTGAAAGAGTCATATTTCACATCCAACAGTCATTTACAGTCAAAAGATTAAATGTTAAAACTTCATCCATATTGACCATTTTGGGAACGTTCGACAGGTCCGGAGTGATCGTTTTTGCATCAGAAAATTGATTTTTTGGAGTGTACCAAAAATGATTCAAAATGTCAATTGAATCGTACCTCATGTTGAATAACCACTTTTGAAACCCTCACAGTGACCAAAATTGCCATTTTTACAGAGCTTTGCTTAATCAAAAGCTTCCATTTTGACCTATTTCAGGGACGAAAATGACTTTCAACACACTTATTTTAGTTGAAAAAGTCATAATTCACATCCAACAGTCAATTAGAGTCAAAAGATTAAAAGTTAAAATTTCATCCATGTTGACCATTTTGGGAAAGTTCGACAGTTGCGGAGTCATCGTTTTTTCAGATAATTGATTTTTTGGAGTGTACCAAAAATGATTCAAAATGTCAATTGGATCGTGCCTCATGTTGAATAACCGCTTTTGAAACCCTCACAGTGACCAAAATTGCCATTTTTACAGAGCTTTGCTTACCCAAAAGCTTCCATTTTGACCAATTTCAGGCACCGAAATGACTTTAAACACACTTATTTTAGTTGAAAGAGTCATATTTCACATCCAACAGTCATTTACAGTCAAAAGATTAAATGTTAAAACTTCATCCATATTGACCATTTTGGGAACGTTCGACAGGTCCGGAGTGATCGTTTTTGCATCAGAAAATTGATTTTTTGGAGTGTACCAAAAATGATTCAAAATGTCAATTGGATCGTGCCTCATGTTGAATAACCGCTTTTGAAACCCTCACAGTGAACAAAATTGCCATTTTTACAGAGCTTTGCTTACCCAAAAGCTTCCATTTTGACCAATTTCAGGCACCGAAATGACTTTAAACACACTTATTTTAGTTGAAAGAGTAATATTTCACATCCAACAGTCATTTACAGTCAAAAGATTAAATGTTAAAACTTCATCCATATTGACCATTTTGGGAACGTTCGACAGGTCCGGAGTGATCGTTTTTGCATCAGAAAATTGATTTTTTGGAGTGTACCATAAATTATTCAAAATGTCAATTGGATCGGGCCTCATGTTGAATAACCACTTTTGAAACCCTCACAGTGACCAAAATTGCCATTTTTACAGAGTTTTGCTTACTCAAAAGCTTCCATTTTGACCAATTTCAGGCACCAAAATGACTTTAAACACATTTATTTTAGTTGAAAAAGTCATATTTCACATCCAACAGTCATTTAGAGTCAAAAGATTAAAAGTTAAAATTTCATCCATGTTGACCATTTTGGGAAAGTTTGACAGGTCCGGAGTCATCGTTTTTCATTAGAGATTTGATTTTTTAGAGTGTACCAAAAATGATTCAAAATGCCAATTGGATCGTGCCTCATGTTGAATAACCGCTTTTGAAACCCTCACAGTGACCAAAATTGCAATTTTTACAGAGTTTTGCTTACTCAAAAGCTTCCATTTTGACCAATTTCAGGCACCAAAATTACTTTAAACAGACTTATTTTAGTTGAAAAAGTCATAATTCACATCCAACAGTCATTTAGAGTCAAAAGATTAAAAGTTAAAAATTCATCCATGTTGACCATTTTGGGAAAGTTCGACAGTTGCGGAGTCATCGTTTTTTCAGATAATTGATTTTTTGGAGTGTACCAAAAATGATTCAAAATGTCAATTGGATCGTGCCTCATGTTGAATAACCACTTTTGAAACCCTCACAGTGACCAAAATTGCCATTTTTACAGAGCTTTGCTTAATCAAAAGCTTCCATTTTGACCAATTTCAGGCACCAAAATGACTTTCAACACACGTATTTTAGTTGAAAAAGTCATAATTCACATCCAACAGTCATTTAGAGTCAAAAGATTAAAAGTTAAAATTTCATCCATGTTGACCATTTTGGGAAAGTTTGACAGGTCCGGAGTCATAGTTTTTCATTAGAGATTTGATTTATTGGAGTGTACCAAAAATGATTCAAAATGTCAATTGGATCGTGCCTCATGTTGACTAACCACTTTTGAAACCTTCACAGTGACCAAAATTGCCATTTTTACAGAGCTTTGCTTGCTCAAAATCTTCCATTTTGACCAATTTCAGGCACCGAAATGACTTTAAACACACTTATTTTAGTTGAAAAAGTCATAATTCACATCCAACAGTCATTTAGAGTCAAAAGATTAAAAGTTATTATTTCATCCATGTTGACCATTTTGGGAAAGTTCGACAGGTCCGGAGTCATCGTTTTTCATCAGAAAATTGATTTTTTGGAGTGTACCAAAAATGATTCAAAATGTCAATTGGATCGTGCCTCATTTTGAATAACCACTTTTGAAACCCTCAAAGTGACTAAAATTGCAATTTTTACAGAGTTTTGCTTACTTAAAAGCTTCCATTTTGACCAATTTCATGCACCGAAATTACTTTAAACACACTTATTTTAGTTGAAAAACTCATATTTCACAGCCAACAGTCATTTACAGTCAAAAGATTAAATGTTAAAATTTCATCCATATTGACCATTTTGGGAAAGTTCGACAGTTGCGGAGTCATCGTTTTTTCAGATAATTGATTTTTTCGAGTGTACCAAAAATGATTCAAAATGTCAATTGGATCGTGCCTCATGTTGAATAACCGCTTTTGAAACCCTCTACGTGACCGAAATTGCCATTTTTACAGAGCTTTGCTTACTCAATAGCTTCCATTTTGACCAATTTCATGCACCGAAATGACTTTAAACACACTTATTTTAGTTGAAAAAGTCATAATTCACATCCAACAGTCATTTAGAGTCAAAAGATTAAAAGTTAAAATTTCATCCATGTTGACCATTTTGGGAAAGTTCGACAGGTCCGGAGTCATCGTTTTTCATCAGAAAATTGATTTTTTGGAGTGTACCAAAAATGATTCAAAATGTCAATTGGATCGTGCCTCATTTTGAATAACCACTTTTGAAACCCTCAAAGTGACCAAAATTTCCATTTTTACTGAGTTTTGCTTACTCAAAAGCTTTCATTTTGACCAATTTCAGGCACCGAAATGACTTTAAACACACTTATTTTAGTTGAAAAAGTCATAATTCACATCCAACAGTCATTTAGAGTCAAAAGATTAAAAGTTAAAATTTCATCCATGTTGGCCATTTTGGGAAAGTTCGATAGTTGCGGAGTCATCGTTTTTTCAGATAATTGATTTTTTTCGAGTGTATCAAAAATGATTCAAAATGTCAATTGGATCGTGCCTCATGTTGAATAACCGCTTTTGAAACCCTCACAGTGACCAAAATTGCCATTTTAACAGAACTTTGCTTACTCAAAAGCTTCCATTTTGACCAATTTCAGGCACCAAAATGACTTTAAACACACTTATTTTAGTAGAACAAATCATAATTCACATCCAACAGTCATTTAGAGTCAAAAGATTAAAATTTTTAATTTCATCCATGTTGACCATTTTGGGAAAAATCGACAGGTCCAGAGTCATCGTTTTTCATCAGAAAATTGATTTTTTGGAGTGTACCAAAAATGATACAAAATGTCAATTGGATCGTGCCTCATGTTGAATAACCACTTTTGAAACCTTCACAGTTACCAAAATTGCCATTTTTACAGAGCTTTGCTTGCTCAAAATCTTCCATTTTGACCAATTTCAGGCACCGAAATGACTTTAAACACACTTATTTTAGTTGAACAAGTCATAATTCACATCCAACAGGCATTTAGAGTCAAAAGATTAAAAGTTAACATTTCATCCATGTTGACCATTTTGGGAAAGCGCAACAGGTCCGGAGTCATCTTTTTTTCAGATAATTGATTTTTTGGAGTGAACCAAAAATGATTCAAAATGTCAATTGGATCGTGCCTCATGTGAATAACCACTTTTTAAACACTCATAGTGATCAAAATTGCCATTTTTACAGAGTTTTGCTTACTCAAAAGCTTCAATTTTGACCAATTTCTGGCACAGAGATGACTTTAAACACACTTATTTTAGTAGAACAAATCATAATTCACATCCAACAGTCATTTAGAGTCAAAAGATTAAAAATTTAAATTTCATCCATGTTGACCATTTTGGGAAAAATCGACAGGTCCAGAGTCATCGTTTTTCATCAGAAAATTGATTTTTTGGAGTGTACCAAAAATGATACAAAATGTCAATTGGATCGTGCCTCATGTTGAATAACCACTTTTGAAACCCTCACAGTGACCAAAATTGCCATTTTTACAGGGCTTTGCTTACTTAAAAGCTTCCATTTTGACCAATTTCATGCACCGAAATTACTTTAAACACACTTATTTTAGTTGAAAAACTCATATTTCACAGCCAACAGTCATTTACAGTCAAAAGATTAAATGTTAACATTTCATCCATATTGACCATTTTGGGAACGTTCGACAGGTCCGGAGGGATCGTTTTTGCATCAGAAAATTGATTTTTTGGAGTGTACCATAAATTATTCAAAATGTCAATTGGATCGTGCCTCATGTGAATAACCACTTTTTAAACACTCATAGTGATCAAAATTGCCATTTTTACAGAGTTTTGCTTACTCAAAAGCTTCAATTTTGACCAATTTCTGGCACAGAGATGACTTTAAACACACTTATTTTAGTTGAAAAAGTCATAATTCACATCCAACAGTCATTTACAGTCAAAAGATTAAATGTTAAAATTTCATCCATATTGGCCATTTTGGGAATGTTCGACAGGTCCGGAGTCATCGTTTTTCACCAGAAAATTGATTTTTTGGAGTGTACCAAAAATTATTCAAAATGACAATTGGATCGTGCCTTATGTTGAATAACCACTTTTGCAACCCTCACAGTGACCAAAATTGCCATTTTTACAGGGCTTTGCTTACTTAAAAGCTTCCATTTTGACCAATTTCATGCACCGAAATTACTTTAAACACACTTATTTTAGTTGAAAAACTCATATTTCACAGCCAACAGTCATTTACAGTCAAAAGATTAAATGTTAAAATTTCATCCATATTGACCATTTTGGGAACGTTCGACAGGTCCGGAGTCATCGGTTTTCATCAGAAAATTGATTTTTTGGAGTGTACCAAAAATTATTCAAAATGTCAATTGGATCGTGCCTCATTTTGAATAACCACTTTTGAAACCCTCAAAGTGACCAAAATTTCCATTTTTACAGAGTTTTGCTTACTCAAAAGCTTTCATTTTGACCAATTTCAGGCACCGAAATGACTTTAAACACACTTATTTTAGTTGAAAAAGTCATAATTCACATCCAACAGTCATTTAGAGTCAAAAGATTAAAAGTTAAAATTTCATCCATGTTGGCCATTTTGGGAAAGTTCGATAGTTGCGGAGTCATCGTTTTTTCAGATAATTGATTTTTTCGAGTGTATCAAAAATGATTCAAAATGTCAATTGGATCGTGCCTCATGTTGAATAACTGCTTTTGAAACCCTCACAGTGACCAAAATTGCCATTTTTACAGAGTTTTGCTTACTCAAAAGATTCCATTTTGACCAATTTCAGGCACCAAAATGACTTTAAACAGACTTATTTTAGTTGAAAAAGTCATAATTCACATCCAACAGTCATTTAGAGTCAAAAGATTAAAAGTTAAAATTTCATGCATGTTGACCATTTTGGGAAAGTTCGACAGTAGCGGAGTCATCGTTTTTTCAGATGATTGATTTTTTGGAGTGTACCAAAAATGATTCAAAATGTCAATTGGATCGTGCCTCATGTTGAAAAACCGCTTTTGAAACCCTCACAGTGACCAAAATTGCCATTTTTACAGAGCTTTGCTTACTCAAAAGCTTCCATTTTGACAAATTTCAGGCACCAAAATGACTTTAAACACACTTATTTTAGTTGAAAAAATCATATTTCACATCCAACAGTCATTTAGAGTCAAAAGATTAAAAGTTAAAATTTCATCCATGTTGACCATTTTGGGAAAGTTTGACAGGTCCGGAGTCATCGTTTTTCATTAGAGATTTGATTTTTTAGAGTGTACCAAAAATGATTCAAAATGTCAATTGAATCGTACCTCATGTTGAATAACCACTTTTGAAACCCTCACAGTGACCAAAATTGCCATTTTTACAGAGCTTTGCTTAATCAAAAGCTTCCATTTTGACCTATTTCAGGGACGAAAATGACTTTCAACACACTTATTTTAGTTGAAAAAGTCATAATTCACATCCAACAGTCAATTAGAGTCAAAAGATTAAAAGTTAAAATTTCATCCATGTTGACCATTTTGGGAAAGTTCGACAGTTGCGGAGTCATCGTTTTTTCAGATAATTGATTTTTTGGAGTGTACCAAAAATGATTCCAAATGTCAATTGGATCGTGCCTCATGTTGAATAACCGCTTTTGAAACCCTCACAGTGACCAAAATTGCCATTTTTACAGAGCTTTGCTTACCCAAAAGCTTCCATTTTGACCAATTTCAGGCACCGAAATGACTTTAAACACACTTATTTTAGTTGAAAGAGTCATATTTCACATCCAACAGTCATTTACAGTCAAAAGATTAAATGTTAAAACTGCATCCATATTGACCATTTTGGGAACGTTCGACAGGTCCGGAGTGATCGTTTTTGCATCAGAAAATTGATTTTTTGGAGTGTACCAAAAATTATTCAAAATGTCAATTGGATCGTGCCTCATGTTGAATAACCGCTTTTGAAACCCTCACAGTGACCAAAATTGCCATTTTTACAGAGCTTTGCTTACCCAAAAGCTTCCATTTTGACCAATTTCAGGCACCGAAATGACTTTAAACACACTTATTTTAGTTGAAAGAGTCATATTTCACATCCAACAGTCATTTACAGTCAAAAGATTAAATGTTAAAACTTCATCCATATTGACCATTTTGGGAACGTTCGACAGGTCCGGAGTGATCGTTTTTGCATCAGAAAATTGATTTTTTGGAGTGTACCAAAAATGATTCAAAATGTCAATTGAATCGTACCTCATGTTGAATAACCACTTTTGAAACCCTCACAGTGACCAAAATTGCCATTTTTACAGAGCTTTGCTTAATCAAAAGCTTCCATTTTGACCTATTTCAGGGACGAAAATGACTTTCAACACACTTATTTTAGTTGAAAAAGTCATAATTCACATCCAACAGTCAATTAGAGTCAAAAGATTAAAAGTTAAAATTTCATCCATGTTGACCATTTTGGGAAAGTTCGACAGTTGCGGAGTCATCGTTTTTTCAGATAATTGATTTTTTGGAGTGTACCAAAAATGATTCAAAATGTCAATTGGATCGTGCCTCATGTTGAATAACCGCTTTTGAAACCCTCACAGTGACCAAAATTGCCATTTTTACAGAGCTTTGCTTACCCAAAAGCTTCCATTTTGACCAATTTCAGGCACCGAAATGACTTTAAACACACTTATTTTAGTTGAAAGAGTCATATTTCACATCCAACAGTCATTTACAGTCAAAAGATTAAATGTTAAAACTTCATCCATATTGACCATTTTGGGAACGTTCGACAGGTCCGGAGTGATCGTTTTTGCATCAGAAAATTGATTTTTTGGAGTGTACCAAAAATGATTCAAAATGTCAATTGGATCGTGCCTCATGTTGAATAACCGCTTTTGAAACCCTCACAGTGACCAAAATTGCCATTTTTACAGAGCTTTGCTTACCCAAAAGCTTCCATTTTGACCAATTTCAGGCACCGAAATGACTTTAAACACACTTATTTTAGTTGAAAGAGTCATATTTCACATCCAACAGTCATTTACAGTCAAAAGATTAAATGTTAAAACTTCATCCATATTGACCATTTTGGGAACGTTCGACAGGTCCGGAGTGATCGTTTTTGCATCAGAAAATTGATTTTTTGGAGTGTACCATAAATTATTCAAAATGTCAATTGGATCGGGCCTCATGTTGAATAACCACTTTTGAAACCCTCACAGTGACCAAAATTGCCATTTTTACAGAGTTTTGCTTACTCAAAAGCTTCCATTTTGACCAATTTCAGGCACCAAAATGACTTTAAACACATTTATTTTAGTTGAAAAAGTCATATTTCACATCCAACAGTCATTTAGAGTCAAAAGATTAAAAGTTAAAATTTCATCCATGTTGACCATTTTGGGAAAGTTTGACAGGTCCGAAGTCATCGTTTTTCATTAGAGATTTGATTTTTTAGAGTGTACCAAAAATGATTCAAAATGCCAATTGGATCGTGCCTCATGTTGAATAACCGCTTTTGAAACCCTCACAGTGACCAAAATTGCAATTTTTACAGAGTTTTGCTTACTCAAAAGCTTCCATTTTGACCAATTTCATGCACCGAAATTACTTTAAACAGACTTATTTTAGTTGAAAAAGTCATAATTCACATCCAACAGTCATTTAGAGTCAAAAGATTAAAAGTTAAAATTTCATCCATGTTGACCATTTTGGGAAAGTTCGACAGTTGCGGAGTCATCGTTTTTTCAGATAATTGATTTTTTGGAGTGTACCAAAAATGATTCAAAATGTCAATTGGATCGTGCCTCATGTTGAATAACCACTTTTGAAACCCTCACAGTGACCAAAATTGCCATTTTTACAGAGCTTTGCTTACCCAAAAGCTTCCATTTTGACCAATTTCAGGCACCAAAATGACTTTCAACACACATATTTTAGTTGAAAAAGTCATAATTCACATCCAACAGTCATTTAGAGTCAAAAGATTAAAAGTTAAAACTTCATCCATATTGACCATTTTGGGAAAGTTTGACAGGTCCGGAGTCATAGTTTTTCATTAGAGATTTGATTTATTGGAGTGTACCAAAAATGATTCAAAATGTCAATTGGATCGTGCCTCATGTTGACTAACCGCTTTTGAAACCCTCACAGTGACCAAAATTGCCATTTTTACAGAGCTTTGCTTGCTCAAAATCTTCCATTTTGACCAATTTCAGGCACCGAAATGACTTTAAACACACTTATTTTAGTTGAAAAAGTCATAATTCACATCCAACAGTCATTTAGAGTCAAAAGATTAAAAGTTAAAATTTCATCCATATTGACCATTTTGGGAAAGTTCGACAGTTGCGGAGTCATCGTTTTTTCAGATAATTGATTTTTTCGAGTGTACCAAAAATGATTCAAAATGTCAATTGGATCGTGCCTCATGTTGAATAACCGCTTTTGAAACCCTCTACGTGACCGAAATTGCCATTTTTACAGAGCTTTGCTTACTCAATAGCTTCCATTTTGACCAATTTCATGCACCGAAATGACTTTAAACACACTTATTTTAGTTGAAAAAGTCATAATTCACATCCAACAGTCATTTAGAGTCAAAAGATTAAAAGTTAAAATTTCATCCATGTTGACCATTTTGGGAAAGTTCGACAGGTCCGGAGTCATCGTTTTTCATCAGAAAATTGATTTTTTGGAGTGTACCAAAAATGATTCAAAATGTCAATTGGATCGTGCCTCATGTTGAATAACCGCTTTTGAAACCCACACAGTGACCGAAATTGCCATTTTTACAGAGCTTTGTTTACTCAAGAGCTTCCATTTTGACCAATTTCATGCACCGAAATGACTTTAAACACACTTATTTTAGTTGAAAAAGTCATAATTCACATCCAACAGACATTTAGAGTCAAAAGATTAAAAGGTAAAATTTCATCGATGTTGACCATTTTGGGAAAGTTCGACAGGTCCGGAGTCATCGTTTTTTTCAGATAATTGATTTTTTCGAGTGTACCAAAAATGATTCAAAATGTCAATTGGATCGTGCCTCATGTTGAATAACCGCTTTTGAAACCCTCTACGTGACCGAAATTGCCATTTTTACAGAGCTTTGCTTACTCAATAGCTTCCATTTTGACCAATTTCATGCACCGAAATGACTTTAAACACACTTATTTTAGTTGAAAAAGTCATAATTCACATCCAACAGTCATTTAGAGTCAAAAGATTAAAAGTTAAAATTTCATCCATGTTGACCATTTTGGGAAAGTTCGACAGGTCCGGAGTCATCGTTTTTCATCAGAAAATTGATTTTTTGGAGTGTACCAAAAATGATTCAAAATGTCAATTGGATCGTGCCTCATGTTGAATAACCGCTTTTGAAACCCACACAGTGACCGAAATTGCCATTTTTACAGAGCTTTGTTTACTCAAGAGCTTCCATTTTGACCAATTTCATGCACCGAAATGACTTTAAACACACTTATTTTAGTTGAAAAAGTCATAATTCACATCCAACAGACATTTAGAGTCAAAAGATTAAAAGGTAAAATTTCATCCATGTTGACCATTTTGGGAAAGTTCGACAGGTCCGGAGTCATCGGTTTTCATCAGAAAATGGATTTTTTGGAGTGTACCAAAAATGATTCAAAATGTCAATTGGATCGTGCCTCATTTTGAATAACCACTTTTGAAACCCTCAAAGTGACCAAAATTTCCATTTTTACTGAGTTTTGCTTACTCAAAAGCTTTCATTTTGACCAATTTCAGGCACCGAAATGACTTTAAACACACTTATTTTAGTTGAAAAAGTCATAATTCACATCCAACAGTCATTTAGAGTCAAAAGATTAAAAGTTAAAATTTCATCCATGTTGGCCATTTTGGGAAAGTTCGATAGTTGCGGAGTCATCGTTTTTTCAGATAATTGATTTTTTTCGAGTGTATCAAAAATGATTCAAAATGTCAATTGGATCGTGCCTCATGTTGAATAACCGCTTTTGAAACCCTCACAGTGACCAAAATTGCCATTTTAACAGAACTTTGCTTACTCAAAAGCTTCCATTTTGACCAATTTCAGGCACCAAAATGACTTTAAACACACTTATTTTAGTAGAACAAATCATAATTCACATCCAACAGTCATTTAGAGTCAAAAGATTAAAATTTTTAATTTCATCCATGTTGACCATTTTGGGAAAAATCGACAGGTCCAGAGTCATCGTTTTTCATCAGAAAATTGATTTTTTGGAGTGTACCAAAAATGATACAAAATGTCAATTGGATCGTGCCTCATGTTGAATAACCACTTTTGAAACCTTCACAGTTACCAAAATTGCCATTTTTACAGAGCTTTGCTTGCTCAAAATCTTCCATTTTGACCAATTTCAGGCACCGAAATGACTTTAAACACACTTATTTTAGTTGAACAAGTCATAATTCACATCCAACAGGCATTTAGAGTCAAAAGATTAAAAGTTAACATTTCATCCATGTTGACCATTTTGGGAAAGCGCAACAGGTCCGGAGTCATCTTTTTTTCAGATAATTGATTTTTTGGAGTGAACCAAAAATGATTCAAAATGTCAATTGGATCGTGCCTCATGTGAATAACCACTTTTTAAACACTCATAGTGATCAAAATTGCCATTTTTACAGAGTTTTGCTTACTCAAAAGCTTCAATTTTGACCAATTTCTGGCACAGAGATGACTTTAAACACACTTATTTTAGTTGAAAAAGTCATAATTCACATCCAACAGTCATTTACAGTCAAAAGATTAAATGTTAAAACTTCATCCATATTGACCATTTTGGGAACGTTCGACAGGTCCGGAGTGATCGTTTTTGCATCAGAAAATTGATTTTTTGGAGTGTACCATAAATTATTCAAAATGTCAATTGGATCGGGCCTCATGTTGAATAACCACTTTTGAAACCCTCACAGTGACCAAAATTGCCATTTTTACAGAGTTTTGCTTACTCAAAAGCTTCCATTTTGACCAATTTCAGGCACCAAAATGACTTTAAACACATTTATTTTAGTTGAAAAAGTCATATTTCACATCCAACAGTCATTTAGAGTCAAAAGATTAAAAGTTAAAATTTCATCCATGTTGACCATTTTGGGAAAGTTTGACAGGTCCGAAGTCATCGTTTTTCATTAGAGATTTGATTTTTTAGAGTGTACCAAAAATGATTCAAAATGCCAATTGGATCGTGCCTCATGTTGAATAACCGCTTTTGAAACCCTCACAGTGACCAAAATTGCAATTTTTACAGAGTTTTGCTTACTCAAAAGCTTCCATTTTGACCAATTTCATGCACCGAAATTACTTTAAACAGACTTATTTTAGTTGAAAAAGTCATAATTCACATCCAACAGTCATTTAGAGTCAAAAGATTAAAAGTTTAAATTTCATCCATGTTGACCATTTTGGGAAAGTTCGACAGTTGCGGAGTCATCGTTTTTTCAGATAATTGATTTTTTGGAGTGTACCAAAAATGATTCAAAATGTCAATTGGATCGTGCCTCATGTTGAATAACCACTTTTGAAACCCTCACAGTGACCAAAATTGCCATTTTTACAGAGCTTTGCTTACCCAAAAGCTTCCATTTTGACCAATTTCAGGCACCAAAATGACTTTCAACACACATATTTTAGTTGAAAAAGTCATAATTCACATCCAACAGTCATTTAGAGTCAAAAGATTAAAAGTTAAAACTTCATCCATATTGACCATTTTGGGAAAGTTTGACAGGTCCGGAGTCATAGTTTTTCATTAGAGATTTGATTTATTGGAGTGTACCAAAAATGATTCAAAATGTCAATTGGATCGTGCCTCATGTTGACTAACCGCTTTTGAAACCCTCACAGTGACCAAAATTGCCATTTTTACAGAGCTTTGCTTGCTCAAAATCTTCCATTTTGACCAATTTCAGGCACCGAAATGACTTTAAACACACTTATTTTAGTTGAAAAAGTCATAATTCACATCCAACAGTCATTTAGAGTCAAAAGATTAAAAGTTAAAATTTCATCCATATTGACCATTTTGGGAAAGTTCGACAGTTGCGGAGTCATCGTTTTTTCAGATAATTGATTTTTTCGAGTGTACCAAAAATGATTCAAAATGTCAATTGGATCGTGCCTCATGTTGAATAACCGCTTTTGAAACCCTCTACGTGACCGAAATTGCCATTTTTACAGAGCTTTGCTTACTCAATAGCTTCCATTTTGACCAATTTCATGCACCGAAATGACTTTAAACACACTTATTTTAGTTGAAAAAGTCATAATTCACATCCAACAGTCATTTAGAGTCAAAAGATTAAAAGTTAAAATTTCATCCATGTTGACCATTTTGGGAAAGTTCGACAGGTCCGGAGTCATCGTTTTTCATCAGAAAATTGATTTTTTGGAGTGTACCAAAAATGATTCAAAATGTCAATTGGATCGTGCCTCATGTTGAATAACCGCTTTTGAAACCCACACAGTGACCGAAATTGCCATTTTTACAGAGCTTTGTTTACTCAAGAGCTTCCATTTTGACGAATTTCATGCACCGAAATGACTTTAAACACACTTATTTTAGTTGAAAAAGTCATAATTCACATCCAACAGACATTTAGAGTCAAAAGATTAAAAGGTAAAATTTCATCGATGTTGACCATTTTGGGAAAGTTCGACAGGTCCGGAGTCATCGTTTTTTCAGATAATTGATTTTTTCGAGTGTACCAAAAATGATTCAAAATGTCAATTGGATCGTGCCTCATGTTGAATAACCGCTTTTGAAACCCTCTACGTGACCGAAATTGCCATTTTTACAGAGCTTTGCTTACTCAATAGCTTCCATTTTGACCAATTTTATGCACCGAAATGACTTTAAACACACTTATTTTAGTTGAAAAAGTCATAATTCACATCCAACAGTCATTTAGAGTCAAAAGATTAAAAGTTAAAATTTCATCCATGTTGACCATTTTGGGAAAGTTCGACAGGTCCGGAGTCATCGTTTTTCATCAGAAAATTGATTTTTTGGAGTGTACCAAAAATGATTCAAAATGTCAATTGGATCGTGCCTCATGTTGAATAACCGCTTTTGAAACCCACACAGTGACCGAAATTGCCATTTTTACAGAGCTTTGTTTACTCAAGAGCTTCCATTTTGACCAATTTCATGCACCGAAATGACTTTAAACACACTTATTTTAGTTGAAAAAGTCATAATTCACATCCAACAGACATTTAGAGTCAAAAGATTAAAAGGTAAAATTTCATCCATGTTGACCATTTTGGGAAAGTTCGACAGGTCCGGAGTCATCGGTTTTCATCAGAAAATGGATTTTTTGGAGTGTACCAAAAATGATTCAAAATGTCAATTGGATCGTGCCTCATTTTGAATAACCACTTTTGAAACCCTCAAAGTGACCAAAATTTCCATTTTTACTGAGTTTTGCTTACTCAAAAGCTTTCATTTTGACCAATTTCAGGCACCGAAATGACTTTAAACACACTTATTTTAGTTGAAAAAGTCATAATTCACATCCAACAGTCATTTAGAGTCAAAAGATTAAAAGTTAAAATTTCATCCATGTTGGCCATTTTGGGAAAGTTCGATAGTTGCGGAGTCATCGTTTTTTCAGATAATTGATTTTTTTTCGAGTGTATCAAAAATGATTCAAAATGTCAATTGGATCGTGCCTCATGTTGAATAACCGCTTTTGAAACCCTCACAGTGACCAAAATTGCCATTTTAACAGAACTTTGCTTACTCAAAAGCTTCCATTTTGACCAATTTCAGGCACCAAAATGACTTTAAACACACTTATTTTAGTAGAACAAATCATAATTCACATCCAACAGTCATTTAGAGTCAAAAGATTAAAATTTTTTATTTCATCCATGTTGACCATTTTGGGAAAAATCGACAGGTCCAGAGTCGTCGTTTTTCATCAGAAAATTGATTTTTTGGAGTGTACCAAAAATGATACAAAATGTCAATTGGATCGTGCCTCATGTTGAATAACCACTTTTGAAACCTTCACAGTTACCAAAATTGCCATTTTTACAGAGCTTTGCTTGCTCAAAATCTTCCATTTTGACCAATTTCAGGCACCGAAATGACTTTAAACACACTTATTTTAGTTGAACAAGTCATAATTCACATCCAACAGGCATTTAGAGTCAAAAGATTAAAAGTTAACATTTCATCCATGTTGACCATTTTGGGAAAGCGCAACAGGTCGGGAGTCATCTTTTTTTCAGATAATTGATTTTTTGGAGTGAACCAAAAATGATTCAAAATGTCAATTGGATCGTGCCTCATGTGAATAACCACTTTTTAAACACTCATAGTGATCAAAATTGCCATTTTTACAGAGTTTTGCTTACTCAAAAGCTTCAATTTTGACCAATTTCTGGCACAGAGATGACTTTAAACACACTTATTTTAGTTGAAAAAGTCATAATTCACATCCAACAGTCATTTACAGTCAAAAGATTAAATGTTAAAATTTCATCCATATTGGCCATTTTGGGAATGTTTGACAGGTCCGGAGTCATCGTTTTTCACCAGAAAATTGATTTTTTGGAGTGTACCAAAAATGATTCAAAATGACAATTGGATCGTGCCTTATGTTGAATAACCACTTTTGCAACCCTCACAGTGACCAAAATTGCCATTTTTACAGGGCTTTGCTTACTTAAAAGCTTCCATTTTGACCAATTTCATGCACCGAAATTACTTTAAACACACTTATTTTAGTTGAAAAACTCATATTTCACAGCCAACAGTCATTTACAGTCAAAAGATTAAATGTTAAAATTTCATCCATATTGACCATTTTGGGAACGTTCGACAGGTCCGGAGTCATCGGTTTTCATCAGAAAATGGATTTTTTGGAGTGTACCAAAAATGATTCAAAATGTCAATTGGATCGTGCCTCATTTTGAATAACCACTTTTGAAACCCTCAAAGTGACCAAAATTTCCATTTTTACAGAGTTTTGCTTACTCAAAAGCTTTCATTTTGACCAATTTCAGGCACCGAAATGACTTTAAACACACTTATTTTAGTTGAAAAAGTCATAATTCACATCCAACAGTCATTTAGAGTCAAAAGATTAAAAGTTAAAATTTCATCCATGTTGGCCATTTTGGGAAAGTTCGATAGTTGCGGAGTCATCGTTTTTTCAGATAATTGATTTTTTCGAGTGTATCAAAAATGATTCAAAATGTCAATTGGATCGTGCCTCATGTTGAATAACTGCTTTTGAAACCCTCACAGTGACCAAAATTGCCATTTTAACAGAACTTTGCTTAATCAAAAGCTTCCATTTTGACCTATTTCAGGGACGAAAATGACTTTCAACACACTTATTTTAGTTGCAAAAGTCATAATTCACATCCAACAGTCAATTAGAGTCAAAAGATTAAAAGTTAAAATTTCATCCATGTTGACCATTTTGGGAAAGTTTGACAGGTCCGGAGTCATCGTTTTTCATTAGAGATTTGATTTTTTGTAGTGTACCAAAAATGATTCAAAATGTCAATTGGATCGTGCCTCATGTTGAATAACTACTTTTGAAACCCTAACATTGACCAAAATTGCCATTTTTACAGAGCTTTGCTTACTTAAAAGCTTCCATTTTGACCAATTTCATGCACCGAAATTACTTTAAACAGACTTATTTTAGTTGAAAAAGTCATAATTCACATCCAACAGTCATTTAGAGTCAAAAGATTAAAAGTTAAAATTTCATCCATGTTGACCATTTTGGGAAAGTTCGACAGTTGCGGAGTGATCGTTTTTGCATCAGAAAATTGATTTTTTGGAGTGTACCATAAATTATTCAAAATGTCAATTGGATCGGGCCTCATGTTGAATAACCACTTTTGAAACCCTCACAGTGACCAAAATTGCCATTTTTACAGAGTTTTGCTTACTCAAAAGCTTCCATTTTGACCAATTTCAGGCACCAAAATGACTTTAAACAGACTTATTTTAGTTGAAAAAGTCATAATTCACATCCAACAGTCATTTACAGTCAAAAGATTAAATGTTAAAACTTCATCCATATTGACCATATTGGGAACGTTCGACAGGTCCGGAGTGATCGTTTTTGCATCAGAAAATTGATTTTTTGGAGTGTACCATAAATTATTCAAAATGTCAATTGGATCGGGCCTCATGTTGAATAACCACTTTTGAAACCCTCACAGTGACCAAAATTGCCATTTTTACAGAGTTTTGCTTACTCAAAAGCTTCCATTTTGACCAATTTCAGGCACCAAAATGACTTTAAACAGACTTATTTTAGTTGAAAAAGTCATAATTCACATCCAACAGTCATTTAGAGTCAAAAGATTAAAAGTTAAAATTTCATCCATGTTGACCATTTTGGGAAAGTTCGACAGTTGCGGAGTCATCGTTTTTTCAGATAATTGATTTTTTGGAGTGTACCAAAAATGATTCAAAATGTCAATTGGATCGTGCCTCATGTTGAATAACCGCTTTAGAAACCCTCACAGTGACCAAAAATTCAATTTTTACAGAGCTTTGCTTACTCAAAAGCTTCCATTTTGACCAATTTCAGGCACAGAAATGACTTTAAACACATTTATTTTAGTTGAAAATGTCATATTTCACATCCAACAGTCATTTAGAGTCAAAAGATTAAAAGTTAAAATTTCATCCATGTTGATCATTTTGGGAAAGTTTGACAGGTCCGGAGTCATCGTTTTTCATTAGAGATTTGATTTTTTAGAGTGTACCATAAATTATTCAAAATGTCAATTGGATCGTGCCTCATGTTGAATAACCACTTTTGAAACCCTCACAGTGACGAAAATTGCAATTTTTACAGAGCTTTGCTTTCTCAAAATCTTCCATTTTGACCAATTTCAGGCACCGAAATGACTTTAAACACACTTATTTTAGTTGAACAAGTCATAATTCACATCCAACAGGCATTTAGAGTCAAAACATTAAAAGTTAACATTTCATCCATGTTGACCATTTTGGGAAAGCGCAACAGGTCCGGAGTCATCTTTTTTTCAGATAATTGATTTTTTGGAGTGAACCAAAAATGATTCGAAATGTCAATTGGATCGTGCCACATGTGAATAACCACTTTTTAAACACTCATAGTGATCAAAATTGCCATTTTTACAGAGTTTTGCTTACTCAAAAGCTTCAATTTTGACCAATTTCTGGCACAGAGATGACTTTAAACACACTTATTTTAGTTGAAAAAGTCATAATTCACATCCAACAGTCATTTACAGTCAAAAGATTAAATGTTAAAATTTCATCCATATTGGCCATTTTTGGAATGTTCGACAGGTCCGGAGTCATCATTTTTCACCAGAAAATTGATTTTTTGGAGTGTACCAAAAATGATTCAAAATGACAATTGGATCGTGCCTTATGTTGAATAACCACTTTTGAAACCCTCACAGTGACCAAAATTGCCATTTTTACAGGGCTTTGCTTACTTAAAAGCTTCCATTTTGACCAATTTCATGCACCGAAATTACTTTAAACACACTTATTTTAGTTGAAAAACTCATATTTCACAGCCAACAGTCATTTACAGTCAAAAGATTAAATGTTAAAATGTCATCCATATTGACCATTTTGGGAACGTTCGACAGGTCCGGAGTGATCGTTTTTGCATAAGAAAATTGATTTTTTGGAGTGTACCATAAATTATTCAAAATGTCAATTGGATCGTGCCTCATGTTGAATAACCACTTTTGAAACCCTCACAGTGACCAAAATTGCCATTTTTACAGAGTTTTGCTTACTCAAAAGATTCCATTTTGACCAATTTCAGGCACCAAAATGACTTTAAACAGACTTATTTTAGTTGAAAAAGTCATAATTCACATCCAACAGTCAATTAGAGTCAAAAGATTAAAAGTTAAAATTTCATCCATGTTGACCATTTTGGGAAAGTTCGACAGTTGCGGAGTCATCGTTTTTTCAGATAATTGAATTTTTTGGAGTGTACCAAAAATGATTCAAAATGTCAATTGGATCGTGCCTCATGTTGAATAACCGCTTTTGAAACCCTCACAGTGACCAAAATTGCCATTTTTACAGAGCTTTGCTTACTCAAAAGCTTCCATTTTGACCAATTTCAGGCACCGAAATGACTTTAAACACACTTATTTTAGTTGAAAAAGTCATATTTCACATCCAACAGTCATTTAGAGTCAAAAGATTAAAAGTTTAAATTTCATCCATGTTGACCATTTTGGGAAAGTTTGACAGGTCCGGAGTCATCGTTTTTCATTAGAGATTTGATTTTTTAGAGTGTACCAAAAATGATTCAAAATGTCAATTGAATCGTACCTCATGTTGAATAACCACTTTTGAAACCCTCACAGTGACCAAAATTGCCATTTTTACAGAGCTTTGCTTAATCAAAAGCTTCCATTTTGACCAATTTCAGGCACGAAAATGACTTTCAACACACTTATTTTAGTTGAAAAAGTCATAATTCACATCCAACAGTCAATTAGAGTCAAAAGATTAAAAGTTAAAATGTCATCCATGTTGACCATTTTGGGAAAGTTCGACAGTTGCGGAGTCATCGTTTTTTCAGATAATTGATTTTTTGGAGTGTACCAAAAATGATTCAAAATGTCAATTGGATCGTGCCTCATGTTGAATAACCGCTTTAGAAACCCTCACAGTGACCAAAAATGCCAGTTTTTACAGAGCTTTGCTTACTCAAAAGCTTCCATTTTGACCAATTTCAGGCACCGAAATGACTTTAAACACATTTATTTTAGTTGAAAAAGTCATAATTCACATCCAACAGTCATTTAGAGTCAAAAGATTAAAAGTTAAAATTTCATCCATGTTGACCATTTTGGGAAAGTTCGACAGTTGCGGAGTCATCGTTTTTTCAGATAATTGATTTTTTCGAGTGTACCAAAAATGATTCAAAATGTCAATTGGATCGTGCCTCATGTTGAATAACCGCTTTTGAAACCCTCACAGTGACCAAAATTGCCATTTTTACAGAGCTTTGCTTACTCAAAAGCTTCCATTTTGACCAATTTCAGGCACCGAAATGACTTTAAACACACTTATTTTAGTTGAAAAAGTCATATTTCACATCCAACAGTCATTTAGAGTCAAAAGATTAAAAGTTTAAATTTCATCCATGTTGACCATTTTGGGAAAGTTTGACAGGTCCGGAGTCATCGTTTTTCATTAGAGATTTGATTTTTTAGAGTGTACCAAAAATGATTCAAAATGTCAATTGAATCGTACCTCATGTTGAATAACCACTTTTGAAACCCTCACGTGACCAAAATTGCCATTTTTACAGAGCTTTGCTTAATCAAAAGCTTCCATTTTGACCAATTTCAGGCACGATTAGAGTCAAAAGATTAAAAGTTAAAATGTCATCCATGTTGACCATTTTGGGAAAGTTCGACAGTTGCGGAGTCATCGTTTTTTCAGATAATTGATTTTTTCGAGTGTACCAAAAATGATTCAAAATGTGAATTGGATCGTGCCTCATGTTGAATAACCGCTTTTGAAACCCTCTACGTGACCGAAATTGCCATTTTTACAGAGCTTTGCTTACTCAATAGCTTCCATTTTGACCAATTTCATGCACCAAAATGACTTTAAACACACTTATTTTAGTTGAAAAAGTCATAATTCACATCCAACAGTCATTTAGAGTCAAAAGATTAAAAGTTAAAATTTCATCCATGTTGACCATTTTGGGAAAGTTCGACAGGTCCGGAGTCATCGTTTTTCATCAGAAAATTGATTTTTTGGAGTGTACCAAAAATGATTCAAAATGTCAATTGGATCGTGCCTCATGTTGAATAACCGCTTTTGAAACCCACACAGTGACCGAAATTGCCATTTTCACAGAGCTTTGTTTACTCAAAAGCTTCCATTTTGACCAATTTCATGCACCGAAATGACTTTAAACACACTTATTTTAGTTGAAAAAGTCATAATTCACATCCAACAGACATTTAGAGTCAAAAGATTAAAAGGTAAAATTTCATCCACGTTGACCATTTTGGGAAAGTTCGACAGGTCCGGAGTCATCAGTTTTCATCAGAAAATGGATTTTTTGGAGTGTACCAAAAATTATTCAAAATGTCAATTGGATCGTGCCTCATTTTGAATAACCACTTTTGAAACCCTCAAAGTGACCAAAATTTCCATTTTTACAGAGTTTTGCTTACTCAAAAGCTTTCATTTTGACCAATTTCAGGCACCGAAATGACTTTAAACACACTTATTTTAGTTGAAAAAGTCATAATGCACATCCAACAGTCATTTAGAGTCAAAAGATTAAAAGTTAAAATTTCATCCATGTTGGCCATTTTGGGAAAGTTCGATAGTTGCGGAGTCATCGTTTTTTCAGATAATTGATTTTTTCGAGTGTATCAAAAATGATTCAAAATGTCAATTGGATCGTGCCTCATGTTGAATAACCGCTTTTGAAACCCTCACAGTGACCAAAATTGCCATTTTAACAGAACTTTGCTTACTCAAAAGCTTCCATTTTGACCAATTTCAGGCACCAAAATGACTTTAAACACACTTATTTTAGTAGAACAAGTCATAATTCACATCCAACAGTCATTTACAGTCAAAAGATTAAATGTTAAAATTTCATCCATATTGGCCATTTTGAGAATGTTCGACAGGTCCGGAGTCATTGTTTTTCACCAGAAAATTGATTTTTTGGAGTGTACCAAAAATGATTCAAAATGTCAATGCCTCATGTTGAATAACCACTTTTGAAACTCTAACATTGACCAAAATTGCCATTTTTACAGAGCTTTGCTTACTTAAAAGCTTCCATTTTGACCAATTTCATGCACCGAAATTACTTTAAACAGACTTATTTTAGTTGAAAAAGTCATAATTCACATCCAACAGTCATTTAGAGTCAAAAGATTAAAAGTTAAAATTTCATCCATGTTGACCATTTTGGGAAAGTTCGACAGTTGCGGAGTCATCGTTTTTTCAGATAATTGATTTTTTGGAGTGTACCAAAAATGATTCAAAATGTCAATTGGATCGCGCCTCATGTTGAATAACCGCTTTTGAAACCCTCACAGTGACCAAAATTGCCATTTTTACAGAGCTTTGCTTACCCAAAAGCTTCCATTTTGACCAATTTCAGGCACCGAAATGACTTTAAACACACTTATTTTAGTTGAAAGAGTCATATTTCACATCCAACAGTCATTTACAGTCAAAAGATTAAATGTTAAAACTTCATCCATATTGACCATTTTGGGAACGTTCGACAGGTCCGGAGTGATCGTTTTTGCATCGGAAAATTGATTTTTTGGAGTGTACCGTAAATTATTCAAAATGTCAATTGGATCGGGCCTCATGTTGAATAACCACTTTTGAAACCCTCACAGTGACCAAAATTGCCATTTTTACAGAGTTTTGCTTACTCAAAAGCTTCCATTTTGACCAATTTCAGGCACCAAAATGACTTTAAACAGACTTATTTTAGTTGAAAAAGTCATAATTCACATCCAACAGTCATTTAGAGTCAAAAGATTAAAAGTTAAAATGTCATCCATGTTGACCATTTTGGGAAAGTTCGACAGTTGCGGAGTCATCGTTTTTTCAGATAATTGATTTTTTGGAGTGTACCAAAAATGATTCAAAATGTCAATTGGATCGTGCCTCATGTTGAATAACCGCTTTAGAAACCCTCACAGTGACCAAAAATGCCATTTTTACAGAGCTTTGCTTACTCAAAAGCTTCCATTTTGACCAATTTCAGGCACCGAAATGACTTTAAACACATTTATTTTAGTTGAAAAAGTAATATTTCACATCCAACAGTCATTTAGAGTCAAAAGATTAAAAGTTAAAATTTCATCCATGTTGACCATTTGGGAAAGTTTGACAGGTCCGGAGTCATCGTTTTTCATTAGAGATTTGATTTTTTAGAGTGTACCAAAAATGATTCAAAATGTCAATTGGATCGTGCCTCATGTTGAATAACCACTTTTGAAACCCTCACAGTGACCACAATTGCCATTTTTACAGAGCTTTGCTTAATCAAAAGCTTCCATTTTGACCAATTTCAGGCACCAAAATGACTTTCAACACACGTATTTTAGTTGAAAAAGTCATAATTCACATCCAACAGTCATTTAGAGTCAAAAGATTAAAAGTTAAAATTTCATCCATGTTGACCATTTTGGGAAAGTTTGACAGGTCCGGAGTCATCGTTTTTCATTAGAGATTTGATTTTTTGGAGTGTACCAAAAATTATTCAAAATGTCAATTGGATCGTGCCTCATGTTGACTAACCACTTTTGAAACCTTCACAGTGACCAAAATTGCCATTTTTACAGAGCTTTGCTTGCTCAAAATCTTCCATTTTGACCAATTTCAGGCACCGAAATGACTTTAAACACAATTATTTTAGTTGAAAAAGTCATAATTCACATCCAATAGTCATTTAGAGTCAAAAGATTAAAAGTTAAAATTTCATCCATATTGACCATTTTGGGAAAGTTCGACAGTTGCGGAGTCATCGTTTTTTCAGATAATTGATTTTTTCGAGTGTACCAAAAATGATTCAAAATGTCAATTGGATCGTGCCTCATGTTGAATAACCGCTTTTGAAACCCTCTACGTGACCGAAAATGCCATTTTTACAGAGCTTTGCTTACTCAATAGCTTCCATTTTGACCAATTTCATGCACCAAAATGACTTTAAACACACTTATTTTAGTTGAAAAAGTCATAATTCACATCCAATAGTCATTTAGAGTCAAAAGATTAAAAGTTAAAATTTCATCCATGTTGACCATTTTGGGAAAGTTCGACAGGTCCGGAGTCATCGTTTTTCATCAGAAAATTGATTTTTTGGAGTGTACCAAAAATGATTCAAAATGTCAATTGGATCGTGCCTCATGTTGAATAACCGCTTTTGAAACCCACACAGTGACCGAAATTGCCATTTTTACAGAGCTTTGTTTACTCAAAAGCTTCCATTTTGACCAATTTCATGCACCGAAATGACTTTAAACACACTTATTTTAGTTGAAAAAGTCATAATTCACATCCAACAGACATTTAGAGTCAAAAGATTAAAAGGTAAAATTTCATCCATGTTGACCATTTTGGGAAAGTTCGACAGGTCCGGAGTCATCGGTTTTCATCAGAAAATGGATTTTTTGGAGTGTACCAAAAATGATTCAAAATGTCAATTGGATCGTGCCTCATTTTGAATAACCACTTTTGAAACCCTCAAAGTGACCAAAATTTCCATTTTTACAGAGTTTTGCTTACTCAAAAGCTTTCATTTTGACCAATTTCAGGCACCGAAATGACTTTAAACACACTTATTTTAGTTGAAAAAGTCATAATGCACATCCAACAGTCATTTAGAGTCAAAAGATTAAAAGTTAAAATTTCATCCATGTTGGCCATTTTGGGAAAGTTCGATAGTTGCGGAGTCATCGTTTTTTCAGATAATTGATTTTTTCGAGTGTATCAAAAATGATTCAAAATGTCAATTGGATCGTGCCTCATGTTGAATAACCGCTTTTGAAACCCTCACAGTGACCAAAATTGCCATTTTAACAGAACTTTGCTTACTCAAAAGCTTCCATTTTGACCAATTTCAGGCACCAAAATGACTTTAAACACACTTATTTTAGTAGAACAAGTCATAATTCACATCCAACAGTCATTTAGAGTCAAAAGATTAAAAATTAAAATTTCATCCATGTTGACCATTTTGGGAAAAATCGGTGTACAGTCATAATATCGAGTCAATTATTTCGACTGGACAGAATATCGAGTAAAAAATATAGAATGGACATAATATCGACTAGACATAATATAGACAACAAAAATATCGACTAGAGAAAATTAATATCGAATAGAATGGACATAATATCGAATCAAAAATATAGAATGGACATAATATCGACTAGACATAATATAGACAACAAAAATATCGAATTTAAGGTAAGTTAATAATAATTTTTATGTTTTGTGTAATATAAGTCTGTAGCGGGTTGTGGGTTTATAGGGGAATAGGGTGGGAAGTAATTTAATTCTAATTAATTAAATATGTTAATTTATTTATTGATATATATTTAGAATTAATTGTTAATTAATTATTAATTGGTAATTAATTAAAATATAATTGGTAATTAATTATAATTGATTAATTGATAAATATTTTAATTTTAGTAATTTATTTTCTGTAGCGGGTTGTGGGTTTATAGGGGAATAGGGTGGGAAGTAATTTAATTATAATTAATTAAATATGTTAATTTATTTATTGATAATAATTTAGAATTAATTGTTAATTAATTATTAATTGGTAATTAATTAAAATATAATTGGTAATTAATTATAATTGATTAATTGATAAATATTTTAATTTTAGTAATTTATTTTCTGTAGCGGGTTGTGGGTTTATAGGGGAATAGGGTGGGAAGTAATTTAATTATAATTAATTAAATATGTTAATTTATTTATTGATATGTTTTAAAAATTAATTGTTAATTAATTATTAATTGGTAATTAATTAAAATATTATTGGTAATTAATTATAATTGATTAATTGATAAATATTTTAATTTTAGGGTTCAGGGTCAGTTTTCAGTTTTTGGGGTAAAGGGGTATTTTTAGGGTTCAGGGTCAGTTTTCAGTTTGTAGGTAAAGGGGTATTTTTAGGGTTCAGGGTCAGTTTTCAGTTTTTGGGTAAAGGGGTATTTTTAGGGTTCAGGGTCAGTTTTCAGTTTTTGGGTAAAGGGGTATTTTTAGGGTTCAGGGTCAGTTTTCAGTTTTTGGGTAAAGGGGTATTTTTAGGGTTCAGGGTCAGTTTTCAGTTTTTGGGGTAAAGGGGTATTTTTAGGGTTCAGGGTCAGTTTTCAGTTTGTAGGTAAAGGGGTATTTTTAGGGTTCAGGGTCAGTTTTCAGTTTGTAGGTAAAGGGGTATTTTTAGGGTTCAGGGTCAGTTTTCAGTTTTTGGGTAAAGGGGTATTTTTAGGGTTCAGGGTCAGTTTTCAGTTTTCGGGTAAAGGGGTATTTTTAGGGTTCAGGGTCAGTTTTCAGTTTATGGGTAAAGGGGTATTTTTAGGGTTCAGGGTCAGTTTTGGGTTTTTGGGGTACAGGGGTACTTTGTAAAAATAAAGTAAAATTACATTTAAATTACATTTATTTAATAAAATTACATTATATTAAATTATATTATAATATTTTTTATTAATTTATATTCAAAAAATTATTATATACTTACCAATACTTATGTTGTAATGGTATGCGTTGTAAAGGTATATGCGTTGTAAAATCTTGCGTTGTAAATGTATGCGTTGTAAAAGTTTTTGCGTTGTAAAAGTTTTGTTGTAATGGTAGGCGTTGTAAAAGTATGCGTTTTAACGTCATACATCCCTGGAGTGGGAATAGTAATTTTAACCTCTACGCTATCCAGCGCTTTCCCTACTGTTGCACCCACTGGAGTGGGAGTAGTAAATTTTACCTCTACGCTATCCAACACTTTTGCTAATGTTGAACTCACTATAGTTGTAACAATAAATTTTAAACATTTTCTAAAATGTTATATATGTTTATTTAATAATATGTTTAAATATATATATATATATTCACTGAAAAAACCATAGGTTATAGACCATATATAGTTAGGAATTAGCATTTAAAAAACCTTATTTTACTCACACAAAACCAATGAAATTCCATATATAGTTAGTTGTACTAACTATATATCACGCACCCGCAATCCACTGCTGATGATGTCACATATTACATCATTCATGACATGGTCAGTGACATCACTGATGACATCACTGATGACATCTCAAATGACATCACTGATGACATCACTGATGACAAAATCCAGTGACTGTATTTTTCTGTAAAGTTAAAATATGTCTTACATATTTATGAATGAGTCGATGTATAAGTGTCTGGACGAAGGATTTAGTAGGTGCATGACTGAATGTATGAGTGAGTGATTAAATGTGTCTCACTGAGTGCATGGGTTAGTGACTAAACTGTCTTAATTTGTACATCATTATGTCTGTTGTTCTGTAAACTGCTGCATGTGTTGATCAGTAGCTATATGAGTAACTATATAGGTTATTGATTGGTTGCACAAGCATTTGTATGGGAGACTGAGTGTGTGTGTGGGTGGCTGGGAAGTGTATGACTCTGTGCATAGATGTATGGATTCAAAAGTGCATGTTGGAAACAGCTGTATGGGCGGTTGACTGTGTGCATGACTGTATTGGTGAGTGAATAGATATCTCAGTGCTACATGTCAAATTAAGTACATATGTAAAATACAGTACATGTGAGAGTTGACATATATAAATAACTGTGCATAAGAGCCAGTGAATGTGTGAGTGGCTGTATGGATCATTGTGAACTTGTATCCAGGATTGTATAAGTGAGTAAATATGTTTTAGTATATGTTTGAATAAGTAAGGTGTGTTTAACTGTATAGTTAAGGAAACGGAGGTGTGATTGATTGTTTGCATGACTGTCTAGGTGTGTGTGTAACTTCATGGATGAGTGACAATCTGTGAGTCTGTGTTTACACTGAGTGTATCTAAGGTTATATTACAGTCTGAAGAGGTTCATCGTATTATCACATGAATGATTTCATCAGTGATGTCATCAGTCAATCAATCAATCAAGTCATTTGTAGAGCGCACTACTCACCCGTAGGGTCTCAAGGCGCTGGGAGGGGGGGGGGGGGTGCCGCTACTGCTCGAACAGCCAGGTCTTGAGCTTCTTCCTGAAGGAGAGGTGGTCTTGGGTCAGGCGCAGATCGGTGGGAAGTGAGTTCCAGGTCTTGGCGGCCAGGTAGGAGAAGGATCTTCCTCCTGTTGTCGCTCTTCGGATGCGGGGGACGGCGGCGAGGGCGTGGTTGGTTGATCTGAGGAGGCGCTTGGGAGTGTAGAAGTTGATCCGGTTGTTGAGGTAGCTCGGGCCTTGGTCGTGTAGGGCTTTGTGTGCGTGGGTGAGGAGACGGAAGGTGATTCTCTTGTTGACCGGGAGCCAGTGCAGATCTCTCAGGTGTCCGGAGATGTGGCTGCGTCGGGGGATGTCGAGGATGAGTCTCGCCGAGGCGTTCTGGATCCGCTGGAGTCTCTTCTGGAGTTTGGCAGTGGTTCCGGCGTAGAGGGCATTGCCGTAGTCCAGTCGGCTGGTGACGAGGGCTTGGGTGACCGTCTTCCTCGTCTCGGTGGGGATCCATCGGAAGATCTTACGTAGCATGCGCAGGATGTTGAAGCATGACGAGGAGACGGCGTTGACTTGTCTGGTCATGGAGAGGGAGGAGTCCAGGATGAAGCCCAGGTTGCGTGCGTGGTCCGTCGGTTTGGGCGCGGTGCCCAGGGCGGGGGGCCACCAGGAGTCGTCCCAGGCGGAGGGCGTGGAGCCCAGGATGAGGACCTCCGTCTTGTCTGAGTTCAGTTTCAGGCGGCTGGTCGTCATCCATTCGGCTACGTCTCTCATCCCTTCGTGCAGGTTGGCTCTGGCGGTGGCGGGGTCGTTGGTCAGGGAGAGGATCAGCTGGGTGTCGTCAGCGTAGGAGATTATGTTGAGGTTGTGTTGGCGTGCGATGGCCGCGAGGGGGCTCATGTAGACGTTGAAGAGGGTGGAGCTCAGTGAGGATCCTTGAGGGACGCCGCAGATGACTTTGGTGGCCTCTGACTTGTACGGTGGTAGGTGGACTCTTTGTGTTCTTCCGTCGAGGAAGGAGGTGATCCATTCCAGTGCCTTCTCCTGGATTCCGATGTTGCTGAGGCGCTGTACTAGGGTGCGGTGGCAGACAGTGTCGAAAGCCGCGGAGAGGTCCAGGAGGATGAGGGCCGCTGTTTCTCCGTTGTCCATCAGAGTTCGAAGGTCGTCGGTGGCGGCGATGAGGGCGGTCTCGGTGCTGTGGTTCGCTCGGAAGCCGGACTGTGAGGGGTCGAGGGATCCATTCGTCTCGAGGAAGGCGGCCAGCTGTTTGTTGACGGTCTTCTCGATGACTTTGGCCGGGAACGGGAGGAGCGAGATGGGACGGTAGTTCTTGAGGTCGGTGGGGTCTGCTGTGGGTTTCTTGAGGAGAGCGCTGAGTTCGGCGTGCTTCCAGCTCTCAGGGAAGGTGGCGGAGTCGAAGGAGGTGTTGATGACGTCCCGCAGGTGGGGTGCGAGGACAGCGTCGGCTTTGTTGAAGACGTGGTGAGGGCAGGGGTCAGTCGGAGATCCGGAGTGGATGGAGTTCATGGTGCGGATGGTGTCTTCGGTGCTGATCGGGGTCCAGGTGCGGAGGGTGGTGGTGGGTGGCATCGTGGCGGTTGTGGCTTGCGTTGGTTGGTTGTTGAAGCTGTTGTGTATGTCCGTGATCTTGTTGTGGAAGTAGGACGCGAGGGAGTTGCAGAGTTCTTGCGACGGGGTGATGTCATTGTTTCCGGCGTTGGGGTTGGATAGC
Source organism: Lissotriton helveticus (assembly GCF_964261635.1). NCBI lineage: Eukaryota > Metazoa > Chordata > Amphibia > Caudata > Salamandridae > Lissotriton > Lissotriton helveticus. The sequence goes on from NC_136072.1 coordinate 343,361,339, forward strand.
TCTTTCACGATGTCGAAGAGTTCCTTGCAGTTGTGTGCGTTGTTGTCCAGCCGGTCCTTGTATGCATTTTTCTTGGTGGCGCGGATCAGTTGGTGGTGCTTCCGGGTGGCGAGCTTGAGGGTGGTCATGTTGTCCGTCGTTGGTTCCCTTCTCCAGGCTTTCTCGAGGGCTCGACAGTTCTTCTTGGAGCTCTTGAGTTCGTCGGTGAACCATGGTGTTTTTCTGCTGCAGGATCTGCTGGGTGGGGTTCTCAGAGGGGCGAGTTCGTCCGCGCAGTCGTTGATCCATTTCGTGAGGTTGTCGGCGGCCTGGCTGGGGTTCGCTGAGTTGGCGGGAGGGTGCTGGCTCAGGGAAGCGGTGAGCTGGTCGGCTGTGATCTTGTTCCAGCTTCTTCGAGCAACCTGTTGCTGGTGGTGGTGGATCGTCGTTCTTCTGAAGGTGAAGTGGACGCAGCTGTGGTCCGTCCAGTGGAGTCCTGTTGCGTGGCTGAAGGAGACGTCTTTGCTGGATGAGAAGACGGCGTCGAGTGTGTGTCCGGCGAGGTGGGTGGGGGTGGTCACCAGTTGCTTGAGTCCGAGGTTGTCGAGGTTGTCGAGCAGGCTGATGGTGTTGCGGTCGTTGTTGTTCTCCAGGTGGAAGTTGAGGTCCCCCAGGAGGATGTAGTCGGCGGAGGGGAGAGCGTGCGGGCTGACGAAGTCGGCGATGTCCTCGCTGAATCGTGTGCGTGGTCCCGGGGGTCGGTAGATCAGGGTGCCTCTGAGGGTGGTGGTCGGGTTGGTGTGGATCTGGAAGTGCAGGTGTTCAGCGGTGGTGAGGGTGTCATCGGTGTTGGTAGTGATGCGGATGGTGTCTCTGTGGATGATGGCGATGCCTCCTCCGGTCTGGTTGTCGCGGTCCCTCCGGGTGATCTTGTAGCCCTCTGGGATGGCGATGGCGATGTCTGGGGCTGAGGAGGCGTTCATCCAGGTCTCGGTGATGAAGGCAACGTCGGGGACGGTGGTGTCGAGCAGGTTCCAGAGTTCTACGGCGTGTCTGTGGACGGAGCGGGTGTTGAGCAGGATACACTTGAGGTGGGTGCTGCTGGAGTTCGGCTTGGCGGGTGCAGGGAAGGTCCGGATGCAGGTGAACTTGCAGGCGTGGCAGCTGAAGGGTCCGTGGGTGTGCTTCGGGGCGGCTCGGTGACATCCTGGGATGCGGCCGGTGTTGAGTGCGATGAGGTCGGCGGCGCTGTAGGTTCGTCGGGTCGGCTTCCGTCGGTGGGGGCCAGGGGTCCTGGCGCTGGTCGCGGTCCGGTCGCGGACGGGCGCAGACGGGCTTACCTTTGGCGCGCCTTCGGCGCACAATCGGCGCGCCCGCTGCGCGTGACCGCTGCGCGTTCGCACGGTCGCCATTTAAGGCGAAGTGCGCGGGTGGGCGGAGCAGCTGGGAGGCGGGAGCGGGGAGGGATACAGAAGAGAAGAAAGGGGCGGGGCCAAGCGGCGGTGGCGGGAAGGGAGGGTGGAGGGCGGCGGACAACACGAAGGATGAACAAAACAGGCACAAATCTGCAACAAAACAAGCGGTATGAGGGGGAAAGATACCGAGAACACGGAGAAAATTACACAAGCACAACTGTTGGACAAAACAGGCAAAATAAGGAAAGAAAAAAGGAGATGCACGGGGTTAAGGAGAAAAACAGGCACAAATGATTGTCAAAACAACCCTACTGCGGGGGCAGCCGGCAGCCGGCAAAACGAGGCAGTAGCGAGGCAGAGGGCGGGCAGGGGCACACACAGCAGCTGGTGGCCGTGCGGCGCGGGGGTGTCCCACAAGTGGGTCACACTCACCTGCGTCGCACGGTCGCCATTTAAGGCCAAGTGCGCGGGTGGGCGGAGCAGCTGGGAGGCGGGAGCGGGGAGGGATACAGAAGAGAAGAAAGGGGCGGGGCCAAGCGGCGGTGGCGGGAAGGGAGGGTGGAGGGCGGCGGACAACACGAAGGATGAACAAAACAGGCACAAATCTGCAACAAAACAAGCGGTATGAGGGGGAAAGATACCGAGAACACGGAGAAAATTACACAAGCACAACTGTTGGACAAAACAGGCAAAATAAGGAAAGAAAAAAGGAGATGCACGGGGTTAAGGAGAAAAACAGGCACAAATGATTGTCAAAACAACCCTACTGCGGGGGCAGCCGGCAGCCGGCAAAACGAGGCAGTAGCGAGGCAGAGGGCGGGCAGGGGCACACACAGCAGCTGGTGGCCGTGCGGCGCGGGGGTGTCCCACAAGTGGGTCACACTCACCTGCGTCGCACGGTCGCCATTTAAGGCCAAGTGCGCGGGTGGGCGGAGCAGCTGGGAGGCGGGAGCGGGGAGGGATACAGAAGAGAAGAAAGGGGCGGGGCCAAGCGGCGGTGGCGGGAAGGGAGGGTGGAGGGCGGCGGACAACACGAAGGATGAACAAAACAGGCACAAATCTGCAACAAAACAAGCGGTATGAGGGGGAAAGATACCGAGAACACGGAGAAAATTACACAAGCACAACTGTTGGACAAAACAGGCAAAATAAGGAAAGAAAAAAGGAGATGCACGGGGTTAAGGAGAAAAACAGGCACAAATGATTGTCAAAACAACCCTACTGCGGGGGCAGCCGGCAGCCGGCAAAACGAGGCAGTAGCGAGGCAGAGGGCGGGCAGGGGCACACACAGCAGCTGGTGGCCGTGCGGCGCGGGGGTGTCCCACAAGTGATGTCATTTGAGATGTCATCAGTGATGTCATCAGTGATGTCATTTGAGATGTCATCAGTGATGTCATCAGTGATGTCACTGACCATGTCATGAATGATGTAATATGTGACATCATCAGCAGTGGATTGCGGGTGCGTGATATATAGTTAGTACAACTAACTATATATGGAATTTCATTGGTTTTGTGTGAGTAAAATAAGGTTTTTTAAATGCTAATTCCTAACTATATATGGTCTATAACCTATGGTTTTTTCAGTGAATTTCATTGGTTTTTTAATAGCTAATATCAAAACCTTTACAATGTATTATTCTTTAAAAAGAAAAATATTTTTTACATGTTTTTTATACAATTTTTTTTTTATTTTTTTTTGTTTCGCTCCCAGTACGCGTACCGGTTAGCTTCCCGTTAGCTCAATCCGGAGGCGCGACCCGGTACGCGAACTGGTAAACGTTCCTTTTGCGCACCTCTCGCGTTACAAAACAACATCGCGACGCTTCGCGTCAGCATGACGTTTCGCGTTCTCGCGTAATACGTCATATTACGTGCTACGTTCGCGTACCCGGAAGCGCAGCGGTACGCGAACCGGAAGCGATCCTCGGCGCGGCGCCGACCGCGTAACGTAAACATAGCAGGTCATGTGACTCGGTAATAACACTTTTCATTGGTTCATTTCATTTTTGGTTTCCTAATGATGTAATACAAGGTCATGTGATCTAAAATGGACACTTTTCATTGGTTTAGAACTTTTGTTTTTCCCAAATGATGAAAACCCCTCCTTCTTTCATCACTCTGACTTTCATCTTGGTGAGAGAAAGACCCTTTATTGAGACTTTGAGATGGCTTCATTAGTAGCTTCAGCTGGTGCTAGCCCACCACCTCCACCAAATCCAAGAAAGAGAGGACCACCTGCAGAAGTAATTTTGCAAGAAGAGGAAGAACAGGAAGAGGAGGAAGGGGAGGAAGAGCATGAGTTTTTGCCAGAGGAGCCCAGGAGGTACAATCGAAAGGAGAATTACATCTGGCAATTCTACAGAATTCCTGAGGGGCAAAAGAAAGTGAATGCACGTTACGTGTTTTGCCGCATATGCGGTGACAGATTGTCAAGGGGCACTGATAAAAAATATAGTTATGGCAATCATACTATGCATCGGCATATGAGTAGGTGGCACCCAAATAATTATAGTGCTGCCCAGCTACGTGACGAACAACAAAATCCCCTCCCAATGGCAAGAAGATCGGTGGTTCCAGAGGTGTCGGGACCAGAGGCGAGGGAGATGATCGCAAACATCCAAATGTTGTTTGGGCACGTAAAACAAGTGTGCGTGGACTGTGGCACTTTCATCTGCTACAGAGAAAGTAGCATCACTTTGATTTTGCGAGCAATTCAAAATCATATTAATGTTTGTACGAAACGCACCAAAAAATAAATTCATTTTTTTTTTTTTGCTCCTGTTGAGCCCTTTATAATAGATCGTTTTTGTTTCCCCCCCCCAAAAAAAACCAAAAAAAATTTAAAAACGTTCAGAAAATACAAAAAAAGTAAAAAAATGTTCAAAAAATACTAAAAAAAATATAAAACAACAAAAACATAAAAAAAAAGTTCTTTTCAGAACTAACTCCCCATTATAAAAAAATTGGTAGAATATTTGGAACTCTGCCAACCTCTATTTCTCTTAGTTCGCTCCCGGAGCGCTACCCGGTACGCGTACCGGAAGCTAACCAAAAAAAATATTTTTTAAAAAAAAGAACAGTAAGTATAAGGTAAGCAAACAGACAGTTATGTTAAAAGAAAGACAGCTCTAGGGAGTAAACTAAGGATACTGTTACCTACAATCCACTGCTGATGAAGTCACATATTACATCATTCATGACATGGTCAGTAACATCAACAGCAGTGGATTGTAGGTAACAGTATCCTTAGTTTACTCCCTATAGCTGTCTTTCTTTTAACATAACTGTCTATTTCCTTCCCTTATAGTTACTGTTCTTTTTAAAAAAACATTTTTTTGATCAGTCATAAACAGTGACATTAATAGAAACAGAGAGAGTGAACAAGAGTGAAGAACTATGGTGCTACTCAGCCAACCTCAGAAAACCAAGGGGGTCAAGATACATCTACCGTGCCCCCTTCTACCCATTCTGAACATTATTTGCCCTCCATCTTGTATCTTGATTCGACCGAAACACAAAATGGTGGACTGCCATAACGCTGCTGGTTTGCGAACCGGGCAACTTCCCGGGAAGCGGTCCAAAAAAAAAAAGTTGGGAAAGTAATTCACAGACACTAAGAGTAATAGAGATGGAGTGAGTGAACAAGACTGAGGAACTATGAGAACAGAGGGACTGAGAAAAAGAGTGGAAGGAGTTGAGTAAATAGGTAATAGAGAAAGGAATGAGGAAAGTAGCAAAGGCAGGAAACTGAGGATTAAAGAAGTGAAGCAGTGGATCTAATAGTAGGTGAATGTGATAGAAATGTAACGAAAAGAGTACAACTATTTACCTTGTAATTGCCGTTAAATTAATCACATTTTATTTCTATACTTTCAATCTGTGAAAGAGAGAACCAACATTTGAAAAAAATTAAAATATGTATTTAAAAATTACAAAAGACAAGGGAAAATATTGAAGGACAAATAGTTTTTCAACAACTTTGACACTGACAGAAGCTTCTGCTTCTCCAGGTCCTCTACACAATCCTAAAGATATACATTTTAAACTAACAGTATCTTGATGCAGATGAAGTGAGGCCTATCTTAAAACATGGTGCATCTTTTGCATTGCTCTTGTTTCAGAAAAGTGTCGCTTCAGTATGCCAATAACATGTCTCCTATCCAGAGATTTGTTTGAGGTGAGGCCTACTCAGAGTTCAAGATGAGATTTACACTTGTTGAAGTGTACAGAGGAGATAATATCTGTGAAAGTCTACTAATGAAGTGAGTCATGTCCACTGCACTCTTCAACAAAGTAGAAACCTCCTATGTTTCCCTGGACAGACCTAAACTTGATCTGCACAATGTGATTCGTAATGATAGGAAACACAGGTGATGTAATTGAAATATGTGCAATTTATTTTGCTCATTTCACAATCACATCACTTGTGTTTCCTTTGCTTAGGTATCTCATTGTGCAGATGTAGTCCAGCATATGAAAGAATACGTAGAAGTGCAGCACTGCATACAATAAATTTAACACTTAGAGAAAACTCACCTTCTCCATGCCTCCTACACAGTTCTACATATACATCATAAATGCAAACAGTACAGAATTAATTATACATGTTAAATGGTTTATTTTTGCTGTTCTCAGAATGTATCAAAATTCACTAAAAACAGTGACTTGAAGGTATTCATCATGTAACAGCGGGGAAAAAAAAACACAATCAAAATGATTGTGTTTAAAAAACCCATACAACATCAGAAATTAAAATTCAGAACTCCTTAAAGTTAACTTACTTTCCATGACGTCCAAGGATGTCCTATGAACAGCTTACACTCTTTTGTGCTGTTATTACTTTCAGCCCGCCACTTTCTGAAAGAAAACCTCCATCGTTTTTAAAAACACGTTACATGCAATAAATGACTTCTTGCTCTCTACCACTATTTTCCACAAGGCCAAATCTAGTCAGAGATATTTATAACTCTTGGATTTCTTGTAAGCCAATCCCATCATTTGGCATTTCCGCAACTTTCAGAATTAAAATGTTGAAGATCATTTTCACAATCCTGGAATAGTAATATCTTCCCCTTCTTGCTCAGTCATGTTCTACATTTCCTATGACACTGATACTGCTTAATATGAAGCAGACTTACACTACCTCTATGAGTACTACAATTATTTAATTCTCTACATCACTTTTAATCACAAAGCAATGTAAAACAGTAGACAGCATTGCAGACTTACATTCCCTCTACTCCATGTTTTGATTGGCTGCTTCAATTAGCTTATGAAAAGAAACAGTTTTTCTGAACTCATTTAAAGTGCACATACATCTCCATGATGTCCAATCCTATGATTAGAAGTTATGTCTCTGAACTACACTTATCCTCAAGGCCAAATTGTGTAGGAGCCATTAGAACTTCTTGAAATTCCACAGATCATATCCCGAGATTATTTTCCTAAAATTTTGGTTTTAAAAACACCAGGTAAGAGTTTTTAAGGTCATACGGCAATTTTTTTTTGAAAATTAAAACAGAATCATTGCAGAATGACCAGCCATTTCTAGACTTTAAATAAGCTGTGTAATGTCCTGATGATATTGAAGGGCCGTCATGATATATAATTGCTGTAGTTACAAAAGTCCTTCCTGATATTGACAACTGCGAAGCTACAAAATTTTTTATTAAAGTTGTCAATTTTGTTCCATCAGGCCTACATCGTTGGAACATTAAAATGACGTACTGGCCATATGTTCGTATAAATAATGTGGACATCATTTCAGATTTACATTGGCTACACTCCATGTTGTGATTAGCAGCTTTCACTAGCTTATTAAAGGAGACTGATTTACTGTCTGGCAAAGTTAAATATATAAATCTTTCTGAGTCTACACTAGTAGTACTTGATACCATACAGTTCTCGCAGTCATGCTGCCATTGATAAGAAAGCCCAAACAGCTGATCTACATCTACACCTTCAGCATGTAATACATCAAGCATATACATTAAAAACTCCTGACAATCTTGCTGAATATTTTGAGAGAATTGTGTTTGGCCTGAACATCTATCTAACAGATTTCTAATTTCAGACACACTTTCTATGTTTCTTCTATCAGTGGTACATTTCTCTAACACAGAATTTAACAAACTGCAAAATCTTTGATCAGAATTGACCACAATCTCTTCTTTTACATTTTTTAGAGAAAACAAAACATTAATTACTACATTAGCATAGCAGTTGACACCAGAACTGTTTTCAAACTGAAAACCAACAACATCTTCAACAGAATCCTCTTTGTTTCTGCTTGTAATTTTAGGTTCAATCACTTTTTGTCTTTTTGCTACAACCTCCCCAGTATTGTTCTCATTTCTTCGTTTCCGGCCTACCAGACGTTTCTCAAACAAAGGAAACTGAGGCAAATGTGGCGCATACTCTCTTCTTAACCTATTGTATTCCTTAACACAATCTAGATCTGCACAAATGTTTCTGACATCACACTCAATCAAGTACAATCCCGATAAAGTTCTAACTCGTGACAATGCCACATATGCCATACCCTCCTTGAACACAGAACTGCCAATATTCACCAATGCAGTGTCTACACTTAAACCTTGCGATTTATGAATTGTCACCGCATATGCCAAGCAAACAGGGAACTGCTTACGGCGAACATATAAGTCTTTTACAAGCAAAAATCTAGCAGAACAACGAGCAATTAGCTGTACTTCCTCAATGCCATCAAATTTAATTTTTAAAAATTCAATTCCATCTTTATTTCTGTATTTCACAAAATCAACAACATTACCCATTGATCCATTTACCAGACCTCTTTCAACATGTAAATTCCTTCTTAAAATTATACGGCAGTTCAAGCACACATTCAGAGTCTTTTCAAAACCTGCAGTTTTAGATATACTCTTCTCTAATGAATCCAATTTTGTTTTCAGATTCTCAGACAAAATAATTGTTGATCCCATATGATCTACTCTATCAATAGCTACCACTTTCACAATCTCTTGCTTTTCTAAATGCAACATTTTGTTGTTAAATTTGGCACATTCTGCAAGAGTTGGCATCAAACATATTCCAGATTTCTTATCAGTAATTTTCTGAAAAATATTCTCAGGCACAACATCTTGTTCTGGATATAAATTTGACAGTAATCGTGCATGTAAAGCTTCTTTCCCATGCTCGGTCACTTTTCCAATTCTAACATCTTGTAGAATAGTCTTGTAAACTTCATCCTTTGCCTGACGCATATTTTCATGCAGTTCAGCATAATTGAAGTTTAACCATATATTGACGTTGCCAATGCTGCCTAGGCACTTCCTGGTATCTTCATGCGTGAGCATTTTGAACACAGGTTGCCCTTTCACTGGTGTCAGCTGCAGAAGATCTCCGAAAACAATGATGTGTTTGCCACCAAATAACACATCATACTCTGTTTTGAGAACTTCTTGCATCCTCAAATGCACAAAGGCAAGCATGACATTGGAAACCATGCTTACTTCGTCAATGATAAGAAGTTTCATTTTCCTCAAGATTCTTGAAACTTCAAAACAAGCATCTCCAGATAGCTTGTGATATTCTAATTTGTTGTCATGCTCCACTGGCAGCATCAGTAAACGATGTAAAGTAATCCCTTTAATATTATGTGCTGCCAGTCCAGTTGGAGCAGTGACAACACAAGACAGCGATGACTCTGTCCTTTCCTGCAAATAGCATGAAATTGCTTTAATGAGGAAACTTTTTCCAGTTCCCGCTTCTCCACTCACGTACAGTCGGACAGGCTTCAACGACGTACATGAGCACTCTTTCTTATCATGACTTAATCCATGATCAATTTGCATGGTAACTTCGTCATATATTTTCCTCTGCTCAACGTTGAGTTGCCTTTCCAACTCTTCTAAGTTAACCGCATCCTCTTGAGCATGTGCCATGGCCCTTTCCACCTCATTCATAGCAGTGGCAGCTTCATTTTCAATAAGAGGTCCTCCTAGTGGATCCTGACTCAATGAAGCAGAACTCTGACTGTCCTGAGAACTGTCTCTGGCAATCTCGGCTGCAATCGTTGCTTCCTGCTCAATTTCCGCATTCAACATTTCTACATATTTGGGAAAAGCAGGACATTCTATGGTCTCCTTGGCGGCATTGAAAGAGTCTTCGTAACAGAGGAAATCTCCAAGCAGTTCCTCTTCTGCACGCCAAGGCTTGAAAAGTTGCAAAAGTGCTAAATAGAAAAACTCCTTTTTTTCAGGAGATTCGCCACTCAATTTTCGATGGTTTATCAAGTGGCATTTTCTTTGCTTGACCAGACATCCCTCACTTCCTATTACAGCATACACTCCTTTCTCAGTATCTTCTTTGATGTTCCTCTTGAACATGTAATTTTGCAGAACCTCATACAGACAAACATTCTCTAGGTGACTGCTTCGATTTGGATAATATGTATCCAACATGTTTGTCTTCAAAATGTCGGTACTGTTTGGCTCCTTTTCCGCCAAATACTCAATTTCCCGCACAGGTTTGAGAACTCGATTACGCGTTGCAGCAAGACCAAGACTCGCCCAAACGATACTCCTGGACTTGGCATAGAGACTTGCTGAAGACAACCGGTCAGAACATTCGTACGCTCCGATTTCTCGATGCGACAACATCTTCAGACTGAAACTGTACAACTTCTTGCTGAGGCTCTTTTCATGGGAAATGTCCTCCCACATATCCTTCAATTCTGTCTTCTCTTTTTTGGTGATGTAAGACGTCACATACCGAGCCACAGCCATACAGTTATCAGCCACAAACTGTATATCCATGTTAGCATTCCACATGGACAAAATCACCGGGTTGTAGTCGTTGATGTACTTGGACTCTTCGTTCCTCTTCAAATTGTAAGTGTTTTTAGGTGATTTCTTCATCACATTATGTCGCAGCGAAGACATCAAACTGTTTACTCTTCCTTTAGAAATCACCGGTCGTGGAAAGCCGAAACGACATTTGGTGTAGAACTTGTCTTTGTTTCGGAATTTACGACGGCAGTACTTTCCACATCGATGGCTTTGGAAACGCAGAACTTTTTCTCTTAGGCTTTTCTTCTCCTTTGCGTTTGGAACAGCACACGTAGAATACTGTTGGATGAAACTCATCACTGAGTCTTCTGGATCCGTTCCAAATTTAGGTGCATCCTTGATCCACAGCAACATATGTATATGAGGAGCACCTCTTGCTTGGTACTCCTTTCTCCAGAAGAAATCCAACACCTCTCCAAGAGGTGGATTCTTCTTATTCATGATGAAAGACATCATAGCTTCAAATCTATGATTGAAGTACCTACATACATTGACTGGATCCAAAGAGCACAGTTCTCCGGGTGTCTTGAATTCGATGTTTTCTATGTTAGCATTTGCCTCTCGTAGAAATTGAAGTAAGTCTTCCCAGCCATACTCGGCACAACTCAGAGTGAGGAACCATGTGGGAGTACCTAAGTTCCTCAGCATACATTTTAAATCACCATGACGACGGTACCAGTACTCATTAGTACCACGCTGACACGCCATGAGATTAATCAGGTGAGAATCCAAAATACTATCTTGGACATTCACTTTATCCATAAAATCACTTGCCGAGATGTTTTGCATGTGTATACCACTTTTCAAGATGTGGTTCACTGCATATGACAGTCCAGACAGATCGCTTTCAAACAGGAGATGAAACAAATAAGGAATGCATTGTCGAAACCTAGCATCTCCTGCATACAATCGCAAAGTCCGGTATTCAGAAGCAGGAATTTGATGAGGTCGCTCATCATATCTTCCTCCCTGACCTGTTGGAAAAAGCTGTGGGAAACACCGAGCTTCCAAACTTTCCTCCCAAACACTAATGGGACTCCCTTTGGCTTGTTTCATTTGAAACAACTCAATAGCATTCCCCATGACTTCCTTTGAATGCAAAGGATGAACACTATAATGTTCATATATTTCCTCACTAGTAGAGGGTTCTACTTTCTCAATTTGACCAGCACACAAATCGCTATCCTCTTCCTCACTTACTTCCTCTTCTGCAACATATACATTCTTATAGTATTTATTATTTTTTTTCAAATACAATGTTGCCTTTTTAACTTTCCTAACATCTACTAAATCTTGCCATATTTTCTTATTCTTTGTCGGAACCCCATTAACTAAGATAACCAGAGGTTCCTCTTCCACTTTTTCTACTCCAATTGTGTTAATGTTTTTCTTGAAATCTAGAGGCAAATAAACAACTCTTCCCTTTAATCCTCTCTGTAAATCTGATGGAGGCAATTTCCCTGTCTTTGGCTCCATTCTTACAATAGCCTGAAAGGGATGGATACTTTGAATCAAAATAGATTCATAAGTATTTAAGTCCTTCAATTCAGAAGGAATCTCAACCAATTCCAGATTATTATGAACTGCTCTAGCAGGCATCTGGTTTTGTTTTAATTTGTTACAACAATAAGTACACACACGTTGATCCAATCCCAAATCAAAACAATTTTCTACCATCAAGTATGTTGCAAAATCCTTCCATTCACTATTATTTTCCCTTTCACTTTTTGCATATAAATCCACTAACTTAGTCTGATTCTTATAATAAGTGCGTCTACAACACACACAAGTGAAATTAGGCCTCTCACTTGATTTCATGTCAAACGTCGCAATTTCCCTCTGGAAATTATCTGTACTGGAAACATGTACACTATCTTCCAAATGACCCTCTACTTCTTGCTCAATTTCAACATTCTCCTCTTTACTTCCAAAGTAACAAAACTCAATTTCTTCACATATATTCTTCACATCTATTTCAGAACCATGCAAAAGAGCAGCGCATAATTGTTTCAGCATAATTGCTGGACTCTTAGCATAATACAACAGTCTAACTAACTTCCTCACTTTGTTATGATGCACTGCTAGCATCCTGAAATGATGAAAAACACTCTGGCATACTCTCCTGGAAAGACAAGCCAGTGAATGACCATGCAAACCTGTCACTTCTCTCACTCTGCAAGGATCTAATTCTTGCAACAACCTTATTTTCTGCTTCAAACTTTTCTTGTTAAATGTCCGTACAAAATCACAAAGCAAATTGATGGAATCCTGTCGCACACTGCAAATACTACTACACTTCCAGGTGTACACAGGACCCTTAGCACGTCTTCCTAAAACCTCATTACCTAACAACTCTTCTGCCTCTGTTGTCACAAGTTTTTCTTTTTCAACTGGACAACCATCTTTCACTTCATAAGCACGACCACTGATGTCAACTGCATGCACCAAATCATTATCCTGGAAATAACTCTCTTCATTAAAAAATGCCTCACAGCTTGAACTATGTATCCATTCTCCAGAAAAAACTTCACAAAAATTACTACGATTAACTATTCTCTTCCATCTACTATTTCTTTTGAAATCAAAAATTGCCTTGTTTAGCTTCCTAATTCTATTGATTATCAAAATAAATAACTTACGTTTAATTTCAAAAGCCTGATCAATAACTTTCTCAACTTTTTTTTTTCTCCTATAAAAAACTAATTTCTGTTGACCTTTCTTAATATTTTTTAACAAGTTGCCAATTATCCTGTTACGGAACATTCGTTTACGAATCTCCGTAAACTGTTGTTTCCTTCTACTATCATGCACAGATTTATCTCTTGCTCTAGCAGTAACATTTTCATTTGTCCTTTTCTTTCCATTTGATTTACTTGTCATGTTATGGATTGAAACATTTTCTGTACTAATATTTTTTTTATTAGAAATATTTCTTATGAAATATTTAGAGCTCTTACCCGGTGCTTTCTTCATGGCTTGAGAAATCTTTTTGTTAGAGGACTGCTGCATGTTTTTTTTTCTCCTGCTGTCTTTGACGTTTTGCAGCCTTCATCTCTCTTATTTTTGTAGGCATATTGTAATCTTGAAATGATCTGCAGTTGAATCTGAGGAAAAATATAATAAAAAATGTTATTAAACATTATTATCAAACAGTAAATCAGTAATAGTGATCAAAAACATAACACACTACTTGTCATTTTAATTTGAAGATTTTTTAGTCATTGCCATTTTTACAATACAGAAATACCAGAAAAGAAATGACATTTATATTTATGTTACCTATGCTATTTTATATGTGAATCTGATCTAATTTTATGAGCATATTTTAATATTTTATTGAAGACACTACACATAACCTGTTTTTAAAGGTGTCTTTATTTTTAAATTAAACGGTTTACCTTTTTACTTTTTATTGATTATAAATTTTAAAAATAAATGTTTATAATTCCAAAGGCTCAAGCAGGTCAGCTTCCCATCCTATATCATATAATTCGGACAAATCTGCATCCTCATTACGCTCTTCTTCATCCTCAGGATTTAAATCATCCAATGGATCAACATCCACTGATGTTTCAATTACAAGTTCAATGATGAGGTCAAAATCAACTGATTGCAGATTGTCGCTCATGTTGAGGTTGTCTTTATCTTTAAATAAAGATAACAACAATGAGATGTTGCAGAGTAAGAGACAAATCTCACAGATTATAATAGTAAAATTATTTAACAAGAGTAACATTTTGCAGCTATTATTTAGCCATGTCCAGCGATGCTGAGCAGGTGAAGCCTATGTCTAATTTTTCACTGAACAGGACTCATCTGTTCTTAACCTTGGATAAGCCTCAACGACTCTGTGTCCCCTGCACATACTCAAATGTTAAAGTGCAGATTTATATTAAATGGCACATCCCCAGGCATGCACCAGTTAATGTGCACCACTGCTTTACCACCCATGGTGTGCCGCATTTACAATCAGATAGGAGAAAGCTGCTTCAAAACCCTGCGCCTGCTTGAAGCTGGCATAGGTCTTTACGCAACATTGTGGAGATGGGGCACCCCTGAGCCTTGCTGGAGCTGCATCGCACTTACGATACAACTCCAGCAATGCGCCACCTTTACGGCACAGATGCGTCACGCATCTGTGCCGTTTTTGCCCCATGCTGCGCCGCATTGTAAATGCAGCACAACATGGGTGGCGGAACAGTGGCGCAGGATGACTGTCACATCCCTGGTGATGCGCCACTCATCATAAATCTATCCCTAAGCTTCTTATCTTGTTACAGATGAACTGCCATATGTATCATCAAAATATTTTACATATTATAAATAGCAAATTTTAAGGAATAAATAGCGATTCTTTACTATTCCTAATTTGCAATGAGCAAATTGCTAATTGCAAATTACCCATTCATTTCCATAGGCTAGGAGGCTCATAGGAATTAATGTTGCAAGTTGTGATTAGCAATTAGCTCATCACAAAATAGGATTTTTTTCAAGCGTGCAGGGGTATCTCAAGAACACCCTGCTGCACCCCTGAAAAAGAAATTTGGGAGCACATGGCACACCTACATGCCCTAATGGCATGTATGGGCGTCATATGGGACCTTTTTTTTTTTTTTTTTAAAAATGCTTTTTGAAAAGAATTCGCAAATTACCACAAACTAGAAGTTGGTGGTAGTTTCCAAATCCTTAATATCATTTTTTACATATTTTTTTTTGATACATTGCATTTAAGGAATCACAAATTTTGAATTATTGACATTTTAAGTAATTTCCACATGTGCAGTGTTTTCAAAATATAATTTGAAAATCGTTTTTGGGGAAAAGTAATGGTTTGCAAATTTATGACAAGGACATAATGGTGTATGCTTCTCTATAAGGCATTTCAGTATCTCTAATGTCATTTTTCCCATATTACATTATAAGACCTTTCCCCATGAAGCACATTCCTTGTAAATATACTCCCACCTGTGCATTGCAAATTTAGATTTTGACTGTTTCAGACACATAGCCATGTTGAAAGTGACCCAAAAAAATTGCAAACGTTTTAAAAAAAAACATTCATGTGTCTTAATGACATTTTAAGTCATTTCCCCATGGACAATGTTTTCTAAGTGGCACAAAAGAGGTATACACCTATCATAAATCTGTCCCTAGCATTATAAATGATTAAATCAGGATGACAATAAGATGTGGCCTATCCAGAGGTTTGTTTAAGGTGAGGCCTACTCAGGATTGCAGATTAAAGTTACGCTTGATGAAGAATACAGAGGAGATAATTTATTGTAAAGGCCTACCAATGAAGTAAGTGATTTCTACTTCATTGCACCAGTCATCATAAATGTATCCATAAGCTTCTTATCTTGTTAGACATCAACCGCCATATGTATCATATAACTATTTTGCATTTCCAAAAAAGCGAATTTTAAGGAATAAATAGCGATTCTTTACCATTCCAAATTTGTTTGAGAAAATTGCTAATTGCAAATTACCCATTCATTTCCATGGGCTAGGAGGCTCATATAAATGAAGGTGCAATTTGCGATTAACAATTTGCTCATCACAAATTAGGAATTTATTCCAAAGGTGCAGGGGTGTCTCAAGAACACCCTGCTGCAACCCTGAAAAAGAAATTTGGGGGCATATGGCGAACATAAATTTTAACAACATTCCTTTACCTCAAAAACGATTTTCAAATCATAACTTCAAAACACTACACATGGGAAAATTACTTAAATTGTCTTTAAGACACATAAAAGCGTTTTTTGATTGGCTTTCCTGCATGGTAGGGTCACTTTTAACATGGCTATGTAACATAAACATTCAAAATCAAAATTTTCCATGTACAGGTGGGAGCATATTTACAAGCAATTTGCGCCACAAAGAAAGGTCTGACATTAAAATGGGAAAAATAACATCAGGGACAGTCAATTGCCTTATAAAGAACCATACACCATTATGTCCTTCTCATGAATTTAAAAACAATTCCTTTTTCCCAAAAACGATTTTCAAATCATATTTTCAAAAAACTGCACATGAGAAAATGACTTAAAATGTCATTGAAACACATGAAAGCGTTTTTTGATTGGCTTTCCTGCATGGTTGGTTCTCTTTTATCATGGCTATGTAACACAAACATTTATAATTAAAATTTTCATGCACATGTAAGAGCATATTTACAAGCAATTTGCGCCACAGAGAAAGGTCTTACACTAAAATGAGAAAAATAACATCAGGAACAGTCAATTGCCTTATAAAGAACCATACACCATTATGTCCTTGTCATGATTTTATAAACAATTCCTTTTCCCCAAAAACGATTTTAAAATCATAATTTCTAAACACTGCACATGGGAAAATGACTTAAAATGTCATTAAAACACATGAAAGCGTTTTTTGATTGGCTTTCCTGCATGGTTGGTTCACTTTTATCATGGCTATGTAACACAAACATTGATAATTAAAATTTTCATGCACATGTAAGAGCATATTTACAAGCAATTTGCGCCACAGAGAAAGGTCTTACACTAAAATGAGAAAAATAACATCAGGAACAGTCAATTGCCTTATAAAGAACCATACACCATTATATCCTTGTCATGAATTTAAAAACAATTCCTTTTCCACAAAAACGATTTTCAAATCATAATTTCTAAACACTGCACATCAGAAAATGACTTAAAATGTCATTAAAACACATGAAATCATTTTTTGATTGGCTTTCCAGCATGGTTGCGTCACTTTTAACATGGCTATATAACACTAACATTCAAAATCAAAATTTTCCATGCACATGTGAGAGCATATTTACAAGCAATTTGCGCCACATAAATCATAATTTTCTCCTTAAAGCACACTATTCTATATCTAAAGTAAAGAAATATTTTCTCACCTTAGCAAATACTTTGAGTTTGAAAACAGTCTAAGAAACACACCAATTTGTCTTCAGCAGAGCAAAAGGTATGCACTCCAGAGTCTGCAGCTATCAAAAGCACAGAAATGGTGTAATTCTTCACACATATTTCTCATGTCACCCAATCAAAACTCTTCCCTCACTTTTTTTCAAATGAAAACCCTTCCCCCTCTGCCCTTTCTGCCTATTTTCCATAGCAACCAGCTCTTGGAGAAACTCTGGTGTTTGCAAATTCACACAACAATGTTGCAATTGAACTCTGAACTCTCAGTGCACCTGCATATCCAGTGCTTTCTTTCATTTAATGATTTTTTATTGACCACTCAAAATACATCTTTCAAACAACACATCTGTACACCCTAACTTTCTGTTTTCATCAATCAAAATCCACCAATCACTGTTACTACTTCATGAACACAGAAACTCCACAGTTTTTTTCATTTCAAACTCACATTTTTTCAACTGCCATTTCATTGCCACACTTCATCTGACTGCAGGAGAACCTTCTCTCACCATGTTTTCTGTCTGGATTGTTGGTCATAGTTATATTCACTGGGCTCAAAGGTACGTTGAAAGCAGGAATTTACCTAACCTCAATTTACAAGATGTGGAAATTAAGTGGTTTGGCCACAGAGGATTAAAATGTCACCAATTGATACCATTGGTGAAAACCTTTATGCATTTGCCAAAACCTGACCTGTTAATTGTGCACTGTGGAGGTAATGACTTGGGCACTTTGACTGGTGTAGGTCTGGAAATGCTTTTAAAGGACACCTTTGAGCAATTAATGGCACTTTTTCCTCAGACTGCCTTGGTATATTCAAATATATGCCAAAGACAGAAATGGAGGTGGTCAAACCAATTTTGTCCACAAATTGAGAAGTCGAGGAAGCATGTAAACAAATCTGTTTCAGCTTACATGAGAGACCATGGAATGGGCTCCCTGTACAACAATAACTTGCGTTACTACATGCAAGATATCTACAGAGGAGATGGAGTTCACTTCTCAGATGAGGGCAACAGAATTTTCACTCTGAATTTAAGAATGTGCATTGGTACCTACTTATAAGTACCTAAATGTACCATAAACCCAAAAGCTCTTCTCAGAGCTACCCTACATCTAATCACTCACAATTATTATTTTACTCTAACTTTTTTCACTAATTTTCAACAAAGTACACTCCCTGGGGCGCTACCCGGTACGCGTACCGGGAGCTAACCTCGCGAAATTTTTAAAAAAAATGGTTTTTTTTCGCACATATGGGCCTCCTCAGCCACCCTCACAAAACCTAGGGGGTCAAGATAAGTCTACCGTGCCCCCTTCTACCTATTCTGAACATTATTTGCCCTCCATCTTGTATCATAATTCGACCGAAACACAAAATGGTGGACTCCCGTTACGCTTAAGGTTCGCGTACCAGGGCGCTCACCGGTTCGCGTACCGGGTCGCTTCCTGGGAAGCGCACCATCAAAAAAGGTGGGAAAGTAGTTCACACAAAAGCCACTTGAGACAATTTCACCAAATATAGATTAGCTCATACTACATACCAATCCCTACCATTTTCACAAATTTGATTGGAATTCCATTTAGCCATTTAGCCTGTAGACCTCTCTAAATACCGTGAGGTAAATTACTTCACAAAACACATCTGAAATGTTGGAATTGACAACCAATTAAAATGTTACTTTCATTTTCTACTTTTTTTACCTCACATTTGATTGGTTATGTACCCGAATATATATAAAGGAAGAGAAGGAAACACAGCCATTTTGACTACTACTTCCTGGTGTACATTTCAATAGGATTTTCATTAATAACTTCAACTTCTTTTTAAAGGTAAGTTGTTATTTTTAAAACTGAAGTATATTGTGCACTTTAAGTTAATATGGCAAACTTTTTCTGTTAGTTATATACTATCCCTCTGTAGTACTTATAAATTTAGATACACTTTTTTATATTCCTACTTCCACTCTGATACTATACACTGCCCAAAGATAAATTCTCTGTTAAAAACTGCCTATCTAAAATTAATCCCAACAGTGCCCTACCTCTACTAATATATATTTTTTTTATGCAAATTTCAGGAAAAATGGAAAGTGAACAAAACATTTCATTTGAAATTGTCCTTCCAGAGTCCAACACAGAAATCATTGATCCAAATGAGATTGAATTTATGGATGAAACTTGGGACCAAGAACTACTGCAATGTGTACAAGCAGTAGATAACCTCCTTGCAAATGAGGACATTTTACAACCTCAGAGACTACAATCTATATTCCATGATTATGAAATTTCTGACAATGAAATGTTAGAAAGTTTAATAAATTATGAAACACAATAAAAAAAGCTTAAAAAAAAAAAAAAATAATCAACAAAACCAACAATCAATTAACATACAGCATTTGAAAAGTCTATCATTCATTTTTCATTGTGATACGCTCCCCAGAACGCTTCCCGGTTCGCGTACCGAAAATTTCAGCCAATTCCGTCCACAAACGCCAAAGTTATTAGACATAGAATTTTCAAAAAACCCATAGGGAAAAAATCCTAACTATATATACCTACTGGCGACCGCCAGTAGGTAATATATATATATTACCTACTGGCGGTCGCCAGTAGGTATATATAGTTAGGATTTTTTCTCTATGGGTTTTTTGAAAATTCTATGTCTAATAACTTTGGCGTTTGTGGACGGAATTGGCTGAAATTTTCAGGAAAATGGCACATTTTGTTTCTGAGCAGCCCTTGAAAATTTGGGGGGGGTTCGTCAAGGGGGGGCCGAGAAAAAAGGGGGGTCCCAAAACGTGTTTTTAACATTGAGTTTTCCATAGGGCGGTTGGCCTCACTTTTAGCCCGAACGGCTGAATGGATTTGCACGAAACTTGGCAAAATTGTAGGGACTGGTAGCCCGATGTGCCTTTTGTAGGTCTCAATATATGTGCTCCAGTGGATTTTGAGAAATTAACGTTTAAAAAAAGATATATATCTGTAACAGCGGACCGGGCAGCGCACTGGTTCGCGGACTTTTCGCGCAACGGAGCTTTGTGAAGCGAAGCTGATTGGTTCTCCGGCGTCTGTCAACATTCCAAACAGTCCGTAGCGGCCGCCATCTTGTCTCTCGGTAGGATCGAGAGACAAGAGGAGGTCAAAACAAAGGGGGAAATAACTATAAGGGGGCATAGTAGATCCTCGCTGACCCCCTAGTTTTGATGTGGAGGTTTTAAAAGGGCCCCGCGGGGCAAAAAAAAAACAAAATAATAATAATCGAACGGCTGAATGGATTTGCACGAAACTTGGCAAAATATTAGGGACTGGTAGCCCGATGTGCCTTTGCTAGGTCTCAATATATGTGCTCCAGTGGATTTTGAGAAATTAACGTTCAAAAAAAGATATATATCTGTAACAGCGCTCCGCTTCGCGTACTTTTCGCGTTACGGAGCTTTGCGAAGCTGATTGGTTCTCCGGCATCTGTCAACATTCCAAACAGTCCGTAGCGGCCGCCATCTTGTCCCTCGGTAGGATTGAGAGACAAGAGGAGGCCAAAGCGAAGGGGGAAATGACCATAAGGGGGCATAGTAGATCCTTCCTGACCTCTTAGGTTTGATGTACCATTTTGCCAAGTTTGGTGTAATTCCGTTCAGCCATTCAGGCTGTAGACGTATGTAAATGTCCTATGGAAAATTGCATGGGGAAAACACATTTGAAAGTGTTGAAATTTAGAACCAATTAAAATGTTACTTTGGTTTTGTATTTGTGTGTGATGAAAGTTAATTGGTTATGTATATATGTCAAATGAGAGGAAACCGCAGCCATTTTGTGATACTACTGTCTGAGGTACATTTGTGAGGAATTTTTGGTGGTGAATTTCTGGTGTTTGATTTACACAGTACTAACACTTCTGCTACTTTTAAAAAGGTGAGTTGTTAATTTGTAAGGGGAACTATGTTGTACACTTGAAGATAATTTGAAAAATGTTTTCTGTTATTTATTTGCAGTCCTTCTGTTATACTAAATACTTGATAAAGTTAGTTTTATATTATGTATTACTAAAAACGATAAATGAAAGTGATTATTTTTTTCTGCAATTTACAGCAAGCAATTTCAAAATAAAATGGCTCACAATGAAGAGACCGTGGCAATTTCTTTTGAATTGTCCAACACATTGATTGAAATTGAGAGCACCAATAATGAAATATTGTCAAAAGGAGGACATGACTTGTATGATTCCATTAGATTGATTGAAATGGACAGCACCAAGAATGAAATATTGTCACAAGGAGATGACTTGAATGATTCCACTACATTGATTGAAATTGAGAGCACCAATAATGAAATATTGTCACAAGGAGGAGATGGCTTGTATGATTCCATTAGATTGATTGAAATGGACAGCACCAATAATGAAATATTGTCACAAGGAGGAGATGACTTGAATGATTCCACTACATTGATTGAAATTGAGAGCACCAATAATGAAATATTGTCACGAGGAGATGACTTGAATGATTCCACTACATTGATTGAAATTGACAGCACCAATAATGAAATATTGTCACAAGGAGGAGATGACTTGAATGATTTTTTTGATCAATCTCTTGATGGCGAATTTATCGAGTGTTTGGAGACCATAGAGTTACAAGAATCATCATTGGAGACTTTTAATGAGGACATTGCTGATGAGGACAAGTTACTAGTTCTTTCAAATTTAGAAAATTCTGAAGAATAAATTTATATTTAGAAATCAAAAATTGTTTGAGACATTATTCATTTTTATTTTTAATTCATGAGGTTGTAGCGAAGTGATTGTAGTATAAAATGAGACTTATAGTATAGAGTGCAACATTTTTATGTTACATGGTAAGTTTACTCATATTTACTTCCCTTCTGCCACTATATTATCTCCAATGTGTATTTGACATGTCTTCTTCATCTCCGGCCTCCTTTCTCTCACTGTGTGTCTCCGATGCATCTTATCGCTGGTATTTTGTGTAATTACAGAAGAGAGTAAAATAAAATAGTTCGGAACGTGAAAAGGGGGCAAAGTAGAGTACTCCTCACCCCCTAGGCCTTTTTAGGCGGTCCCAAAAGGATCAGTTTCTGCTTTCCTGAGAGATTATGGTATGAGTTCCATATACCACAATAACTTGCATTACAACATGCAAGATATCTATCTCCTATTACCAACTTTTGGAGATATTCGCGCTAAGCGCGAATATCTCCAAAAAGTAACACCTGCCCTAAGCAGTTCTTAGCCATGTTATCCAATGGGAGGTGGATAACATGGCTAAGAGCATTAGCTCGGTAATGCATGAATATCGCTGAGTTTTTAGCGATATTCATGCATTGCGGCCGTTTATTATCGCATTTGCGATAAACCTTGATAATAGTAAGGTTTATCTTCGATAATTTCTGACGATGCTTAGTGGTAAAAAATTGGTTGGTAAGCATCGTTAGCGATAAATATCGCTTAACTTTGGTAATATGCCCCAACGTCTGTTAACGTTCGATTCGAAGGAAATGAGGAAGTGTTGAAAAACATTGTCTGCGCCATCTTGCCTTTTTTGAAATGCCACACTTTTGTCGTGCACGGCAGCCATTTTAGGTGTCTTGACCAGACCCACTCTCTGCACGCTGTCGATTCGTAGCATGGCTCCTCACCCACGCAAGCATCTTCCCTAGGCACTGGTCACCACCGCTCTCTGTCTTATGCATGGGCAATAAACCTCCCCCCATCTGCGCTGCTCTTCCCTGAGAATCACACTCTGTGCCCGCCCGACACCTCCCTTTCGCCCTATTCACTACCGCACCCTCTGACACTCCTCTTTCTCTGTGTCCGATTGTCCAGGCTATCAGCTAGCCCTGCAGATGTAGTTTATGGCCCCAGCTGTAAAGAATCACCCCTCTTCAAAGGAGTTATAGTAGATCAAGGCCCACACTCGATGAGATCCGTCACACCACACGTGTTCCTACTATCTGAAAACCATCCTGTATTGTGATTGGGGAGGGGACCGAGCCTGAAGCGGAAGATTCCAGGAATGACTCTTTGTACATCAAAGTTTTTACAATTATGTGTCACATTAAAAATATATAGCACTCCAACAAAGTAGTAGGAATATAAAACTTTAATAACATATAAATATATACAACAAAACAAAAACAGTAAAAACATTTAAACAACGAAGAGACCGTGGCAATTTCTTTTTAATTATCCAATAGATTTATTGAAATTGACAGCACCAATAATGAAATATTCTTGTCAGTAGCGGTCTGTTGTGCGAATAGTTCCAAGGCAGCAGAACGCGCTGAAATCTAGATGGCACGAAAGTGATGTCTAGTAAGTTGCCGCCCAGCAAAAAACGGCGTGGGGCGCCGCGGGGGTGAGTGAGTCCAGTAGGCACCACAGCTATTCTTACCGGCATTGCAGAATTACTGCTGGGGACAATGCCTGTGCTGTAGCAGGGTCACAGCAGAAACAAAAAGGATTCTGTTGAAGATGTTGTTGGTTTTCAATTTGAAAACAGTTCTGGTGTTAACTGCTATGCTAATGTAGTGGTTAATGTTTTGTTTTCTCTAGAAAATGTAAAAGAGGGGGAGGCAGTCCAAAGTTCCGTTAAAAGGGCAAAGGAAAGGATCGGTGGTTTGAACTATCAGTCAAAAAGGGGAGGGGGTGCAATAATTTTTCCTACCGGGTCACACTGTGCTTTCACCGGAAGTGAGGTCTGCAGGATTCTAGTAATTCAAAGTGAGGCTGGCGCCAGCATGGGAGCGCCGACGTCCCGCGGATACAGTTTCGTCACTCCACGGGCGATCATGGCAGTCATTCCCCATCGGGGGTCGGAGACTCCCGCGGCTCCTCTAGAATCTTCAAGGTCGTGGAGGACTACGGTGGTGGAGTCAACCAGTGACCGGGCCATTTCTTTATGCTGGGCCCGCTCTTGCCAGGTCGACCGCCATTTTGAGAGTTCGGCAGCTACCGGCGATCGCGGGGTCACATGAGCGGACGGGCTCCACCCTGCCGGGCGAGACGTTGCAGCATGGCCACAGTGGAAGAACCGTTTTCCGGGCGCCTGGAGCGCTGAGGGTGCAGCTGGGAAGTCTCCACCTGGGGAGGCGGGAGAGGCCTGTTCGCACCGTCTCTCCCTCCCAGTGCACCCCACGGCGTCTCGCTTGAGATTTGTTATGGCCGGACCAGGCGATGAGGACGAGGGGGGGGTCGGAGGCATGTGCAAGACATCCCCCCCCAGTGTTGTCGCAGCCATTATAAAAGAAAGAAGTGTCCCGTCCGTCTTCGGGCCGGGCTTCCGGTGGATGTCGGCCGGACGCCCCTGGCTCTGGCCCCATGAACGGGTTTCTTGGTTTATCGGCTGCAGCCGGATCCCGTCGGCCTCGGCCCCCCGACCGTTGGTGGTCGGACCGGAAGAGCATGTGGCGGGACTACCTGCAACTCTCAAGGGCCACCGCGGCCGGACTGGGAGAGAGAGGGGAGGGTCGAGGAGACATTCCCCCCCCCTGCAACTGTTCAGCATTGTAAAGGCAATCCCCTGGCCGGGTCCCGCTGGCCTCGGCCTCTCCTTCGGCTACACCCTACGTTAGGATCTCCTGGCCGAGGCGTGGCAGCAGGACCTGCCTTATATGGGCTGCTCCCGGCTGGGCGTAGCCGGAACCCTGCCCCACCTTGGAAGTTTCCAGAGTGGGGGTGGATGTTCTACTGACTTGCATTTTCCCTAGTCTATCGATTTTTTTGGCGTGGCAGGCGGTGGGACAGCGAGGGGTGATTTGGTTTCTCTTACTGTTTTTCTGGTCTCTCACCACTGGCATATTTTAACGTTTTCTTGTTTCTAGGACATTAATAGGTTTTATCATTACGTTATGTTATCGTTTCTTTGTTCGTTGTTTAATAAAAGTTCATGTTCATCAGTGGCCTACTGATTTTCGTTTTCCTATTTTTTTCTTTCCAGGTTGTTTCATGGTAAAGTTTCTGTTAACAGGATACAGTGATCACTTCGTTATTATTGCATATGTCCTTTTCACTAGGGGTGCTCTCTGGTCGGGCCAGATGACGTATCTCTAGTAAATGGTCCGGGTGAAAAAGGTGCATCAATCAGTGGGGAGTAGATAGGCATGACAGATTACAACGGGGGAGAACGGTCCGCATTACGTACCCTTTCACTACTTGCAAAGATTTTCCTACGTTTATTTGCAAACAGGGAATACCTCCAAAAAGAACTAATTCCAAACAGTCAATGTTCGGACAATCAATCAATCAATGAGGAATGAAATAGGTACGACGTGTTAAAGGCTTGCGTTACCTACCCTTCACTATCTGCAAAGGGAGATAGAATATTCCTATTCTTCCTCGTTTGCAGGTAGAGAAGATCCTTAAGAGAATTAACTTCGAACAATTCAATGCTCGATTGAAACAATCAACAAGGGGTACTGTGAACACAAATGAACGCCGCTTATATACATACGCATTGCTATTTTCAACAGGTTGTTCCTAATGTTTCTATTTTAGCGAGGTCAAAAGAGATCCCATTAGTGGCCTACTGATTTTGCTCGATTCCTTTTGTTTTTTTACACGATTTTTCGCTATCTGCAAAGACTAAACAGAGTATTGCGACTCTGTGCTTGTTTGTAAATAGAGAATGAACCAAAGAGAACAATCAATCAAATGGAGAGAGAAGCAGGCACGACGGATTACAAAGGGGGCAAAGGGCTGCGTTAACTACCCTTCACTATCTGCAAAGAGAGAGTACTCCTAATAGAAATGAGGGGTGGGGGGCAGCAATCAAAGCAGATCAGTGTGCATAAACACGAAAATGTTTTTACTTACCACGTACTTGACATTCGACAGCTTATGATATTTGCTATTAAAAAACCATTGAAATTCACTGAAAAAACCATAGGTTATAGACCATATATAGTTAGGAATTAGCATTTACAAAACCTTGAAAATTCACTGAAAAAACCATAGGTTATAGACCATATATAGTTAGGAATTAGCATTTACAAAACCTTGAAAATTCACTGAAAAAACCATAGGTTATAGACCGTATATAGTTAGGAATTAGCATTTAAAAAACCTTATTTTACTCACACAAAACCATTGAAATTCCATATATAGTTAGTTGCACTAACTATATATCGCGCACCCGCAATCCACTGCTGATGATGTCACATATTACATCATTCATGACATGGTCAGTGACATCACTGATGACATCACTGATGACATCTCAAATGACATCACTGATGACATCACTGATGACATCTCATTTGACATCAATGACCACATCACTGATGATATCATTCATGTGACAATACAATGCATCTCCTCACACTTTAATATAACCTCTGTTACACCCAGTGTTAAATACAGAGTATAATTTTTGAAACCATTGACACACCAATACTAGTTACTACATACGCACTCAGTGATTCCTATGTTTACACACACATTCACTCATTTACCCATACAATCATTCATACATACAATCACTCATCTTTACAACACTCTCATATGCACTCATACACCTATACAGACTCTCACACTCTGTCACTCATCCATGGAGTTACTCACACACCTAGTCAGTCCTGTAAAGAATCAATCACACTTCCATTTTCTAATCTATACAGTTAAACATAGAGCACCTTACATTTTGAAACATATACTAACACATAATTACTCTCTTATACAATCATTGATACAAGTACACATTGATCTGCACAGAGTCACACACCTCCCAGCCAGCCACACACACACTCAGTCTCCCATACAAATACTTGGGCAATCAATCAATAACCCATATAGTTACTCATATAGCTACTGATCAACACATGCAGCAGTTTACAGAACAACAGACATAATGATGCACAAATTAAGACAGTTTAGTCACTAACCCATGCACTCAGTGAGACACATTTAATCACTCACTCATACAGTCAGTCACGCACCTACTAAATCCTTCATCCAGACACTTCTACATCCACTCATTCTTCAATATGTAAAACATATTTAAACTTTACAGAAACACACAGTCACTGGATGATGTCATCAGTGATGTCATTTGAGATGTCATCAGTGATGTCATCAGTGATGTCACTGACCATGTCATGAATGATGTAATATGTGACATCATCAGCAGTGGATTGCGGGTGCGCGATATATAGTTAGTGCAACTAACTATATATGGAATTTCAATGGTTTTGTGTGAGTAAAATAAGGTTTTTTAAATGCTAATTCCTAACTATATATGGTCTATAACCTATGGTTTTTTCAGTGAATTTTCAAGGTTTTGTAAATGCTAATTCCTAACTATATATGGTCTATAACCTATGGTTTTTTCAGTGAATTTTCAAGGTTTTGTAAATGCTAATTCCTAACTATATATGGTCTATAACCTATGGTTTTTTCAGTGAATATATATATATATATATATTCACAGAAAAAACCATAGGTTATAGACCATATATAGTTAGGAATTAGCATTTACAAAACCTTGAAAATTCACTGAAAAAACCATAGGTTATAGACCATATATAGTTAGGAATTAGCATTTAGAAAACCTTATTTTACTCACACAAAACCATTGAAATTCCATATATAGTTAGTTGCACTAACTATATATCGCGCACCTGCAATCCACTGCTGATGATGTCACATATTACATCATTCATGACATGGTCAGTGACATCACTGATGACATCACTGATGACATCTCAAATGACATCACTGATGACATCACTGATGACATCTCATTTGACATTACTGATCACATCACTGATGACATCATTCATGTGATGATACAATGAACCTCTTCAGACTCTAATATAACCTTAGATACACTCAGTGTAAACAGACACTCACAGACTGTCACTCATCCATGGAGTTACTCACACACCTAGTCAGTCTTGCAAAGAATCAATCACACCTCGATTTCCTCAACTATATAGTTATACACACCTTACTTATTGGAACATATAATAACACATATTTACTCTGTTATACAATCCCTGATACAAGTTCACAATAATCCATACAGCCACTCACACATTCACTTTCTCTTATGCACAGTTATTTATATATGTCAACTATCACATGTACTGTGTTTTACATATGTACTTACTTTGACATGTAGCACTGAGATATCCATTCACTCACCAATACACTCATGCACACAGTCAACCGCCCATACAGATGTTTCCACATGCACTTTTGAACCCATACATCTAGTGAATCAACTGCTCACACATCTATGCACAGAGTCATACACCTCCCAGACACCCACACACACACTCAGTCTCCCATACAAATACTTGGGCAACTAATCAATAACCCATATAGTTAGTCATATAGCTAATGATCAACACATGCATCAGATTACAAAACAACAGACACAATGATGCACAATTTAAAACAGTTTAGTCACTAACCCATGCACTCAGTGAGACACATTTAATCACTCACTTATACAGTCAGTCATGCACCTACTAAATCCTTCATCCAGACACTTATACATCCACTCATTCTTCAATATGTAAGACATATTTTAACTTTACAGAAGCATACAGTCACTGGATGTTGTCATCAGTGATGTCATCAGTGATGTCATTTGAGATGTCATCAGTGATGTCATCAGTGATGTCACTGACCATGTCATGAATGATGTAATATGTGACATCATCAGCAGTGGATTGCAGGTGCGCGATATATAGTTAGTGCAACTAACTATATATGGAATTTCAATGGTTTTGTGTGAGTAAAATAAGGTTTTCTAAATGCTAATTCCTAACTATATATGGTCTATAACCTATGGTTTTTTCAGTGAATTTTCAAGGTTTTGTAAATGCTAATTCCTAACTATATATGGTCTATAACCTATGGTTTTTTCTGTGAATTTCATTGGTTTTTTAACAGCTAATATCTGTAGCTGTAAAATGTATTCTTCTTTAAATCCAAAAATATATTTTATATGTTTATGAATAATTTTTTTTTTAAATATTTTTTTTTCTTCGTTCCCGCTTCGCGAATCGGGAAGCTTCCCGTTAGCTGACCTTGATGCCGCGAAATAGACCGCGAGCCGGTAAACGTTTCTTTACCGCAAGTGCCGCGTTAGAAAACAACATCGTGACGCCTCCCGTCCGCATGACGTTCCACGTTGTCGCGTGATACGTCATATGACGTGCTACGTTAGCGAACTGGTACGCGAAGCGAGTGCCAAAGCGCAGGTTTCTGGAAGCAAACCGGGAGGCCCTGCAAAGCGCTTAACGTAAACACAGCAAGTCATGTGACTTGGTAATAACACTTTTCATTGGTTCATTTCACTTTTGGTTTCCTAATGATGTAAGACTAGGTCATATAATCTAAAATGAACACTTTTGATTGGTTGAGAACTCTTGTTTTTCCCAAATGATGAAAATCCCTCCTTCTTTCCTCACTCTGACTTTCATCATTGTGAGAGAAAGACCCTTTGTGATCACTGAGCAATGGCTTCTTTAGTAGCTTCAGCTGGTGCTTCCCCACCACCTCCACCACATCCAAGGAAGAGTGGACCACCTGCTCAAGTTGTAATTCAACAAGAAGAAGAAGAAGAGGAACAGGAGGACGAGCACGAAGAGAGGCAGTTTTTGCCTGAGCAGCCCAAGACGTCTCACCGGAAAGAAAACTTCATTTGGCAATTTTTTAAAATTCCCAAAGGTCAGAAAAAAGTAAATGCAAGATACGTAACTTGCCTTATATGTCAAGATAGACTGTCCAGAGGGACCGACAAAAAAATACAGTTTCGGAAACTACACAATGCATCGCCATATGACTAGGTGGCATCCTAACAACTACAGTGCTGCACAGTTTCGGAACGACCTAGATAATCTCCCTATTATGGCCAGAAGATCTGTTGTACCGGAAGTAACGGGACCAGAGGGCAGGGAGATGGTGCCAAATATACAAATGAGATTTGGTGAAGTAAAACACACCTGCGTATTTTGCGATGGATTCATTTCCTACGGAGAAAGAAGCATCACTCTGATCAACAGAGCTATTGACTATCATATGCAAGTTTGTCCGAAACGCCCAAAATAATAAATACTTCTTTTTTTTGTTTTGTTGCTCCTGTTGAGCCCTTTACAATGAATCGTTTTCATTGCCCCCTCCAAGAAAAACCCAAAAAAATATAAAACTGTTCCGAAAAATTCAAAAACAGTAAAAAAATGTTCAGAAAAATAAAAAAAAAAGTTCTTTTCAGAACTACCTCCCCGTTATTAAAAAATTGGTACAATATTTGGAACTGTGCCAACCTCTATTTCTCTTAGTTCGCTTCCTAGTTCGCTCGCTGGTACGCGAACTGGAAGCGAACCAAAAACAGTAAGTATAAGGGAAGGAAACACACTTATGTTAAAAGAAAGACAGCTATAGGGGAGTAAACTAGAGATACTATTACCCATAATCCACTACTGATGATGTCACATATTACATCATTCATGACATGCTCAGTGACATCATCAGCAGAGGATTGCGGGTTTTTTGGCAACATGCCTTATCCACGGTTTAATAACGCTGCCTTTTGCTTTATATAAGTTTTCAAATTGTATGAAATATATACCAATAGGTCTTTATGAACCTTTAGGTAGTGCTTTTGTTCATGAGGTCTGGTCGCTTCCATACACATACAGATGTTTCAAAGATGATCAAGAAGTTTATCTGAATGGAGAGGAATGCACTGAGACGCCAGATCATTCACTAATGTGTAGGCACATACAGTTACACGATTCATGCAACAAACACCGACCAAATATGGCTTGCGTGTTGCAAGGCACGCCAGTTCCTGCTATCATCCCCACGTTCAAGTTGTTGGAAAATGGTAGTTATTTGATGCTCAATAATGAAGATTGTTCTGAGTTAATTAAAAGTATTCCTTTTATCGTAACAGTAAGTGAACGGGTTATTTGCTGCAGAAATGTTCTATTTCCTCCCACACATGAACATAGGGAGTTTTCAATCTGGCCACAAATACCAACCTTGGGACACGTTTCAACGGCATGACAAGAATAAGAGCTCTTTTGTCTCAGAGAGAGGTGGCCTTGAGTTCGGCCCGTGAAACTTTCGTACTTCACATAGCGAACACCCGTACACAGGTTTGCCTTTCAATTTCAGCAACATGTTTCCGACTATCTTTAACGCATCCTCCACAAAATCCCTGGCACACTTTTTTAAAGTTGTTACCAGTGGTCTCGTGACTTCATTTGAGAAAATCTTTGGAGTCATCCCTGCTCCCTTTCATTCCATTTTCTCCACTCTGGTTCGTGGATTGCATTTTTACTTGCATTACCAGCGGACGCTCTTGTGCTTTTTTACATTTTTAAATATGGATGTCCCTCCTATGCAACCTCCGACCCTGCAGCTGCTGACACTGTTCCGCAATCGCATGCTAGAATATTATGGCACAATGCCGTTGGCGATATTAAGCACGGCATATGGATTATCTTTTCGGTTCTCCTACTTCACCTGTGTCCAGCCTGTATTTCACTGCCTGACCTGTGATTTCGATTGGGCCATTGATTTGTGTCTCTGCGGACCGGTTTCTCCTGACGTCGACTTTAATCAGCTGATGACTCCTATCATTACTCACGAGTTGATTTGTCCTGGCGAAAGGATTATGGCTGTGGCATTGATGCATGGACTACTTGGTCCCTGGAATTTACTGGCGGCAGCACAGTCTTTCTTGGAACACAGCTTTCTTGAAAACCCACCGAGCTGTCCTCTGATGGTGATAGAGGATCCGGTGCTGGGAGAGCACGTATGTTCTTTTCCGCTTTTAAATTGGATGGCTGAACTGTTTTCGGATGAAGACGGTGACTTCCTATTGGAGGCTGTTGCAGCTTATTTTGCATACACAGTTATGTCATAGACCTTTTTCATGTTTGATATGCTGAGTACTAGCATTTCATTGACAATTCATTGACTTATTTGTCAAGTTTTTATTATTTACCTTGCCTATTGGCTTAAGACTCGATAAAGTACTTGGCTGTTTTATTTTTCTTTAGCATTGAATTTTCCTAGTTTTTAATGCTTTACCTTGCGGACCGTCCACATATAAACTTGCAATCTGCTCTCATGAGATGGCACTTCTATTATCTTATTCAGTTCGTTTCCGGATCATGAGGAGGTGTCATCTAGGTCCTGGATATCTTTACACCGTGTTAAGTTAGCATGGGCTCATTACCGGTTTAAACGCCATTTTTCCTTTTTTGCAACTTCTGCACACGACACTTAGTTGTTGCTTTAGCTTTCCACCTAGTAGTTCATCGTGGTTTACATGAGAATAATATGTTATTGGTCTACTATCTGCTTTACTTGTTAAACTATATCTGTACAGCGAGTGCTAAAGTTTCAAGAACAACACAATACAGAATTGTTATGAGGTCTGATCTCCACGACTTCATACTCATAACATAAGTGCAACTTCTGCCAATTCTGGGCATGAGGCGGGTTTTATATTGCTTTGCCGAACACACATACACAACAGTTGATGCGGTTCACATGAAGAGAGAGCTGGTGTATGCTGATGTGATTCCTTCAAATCTAAGACACTAAAGTATGGACACGCCCTAAACCAACACAAAGAGACCTTCTTAGCAAATAATATAATATGTGTATTAGGGAGGGTGAGATATAAGCAGCCGCGGGCCGTGGAGGGAGTTACGATGGGGCAGGGAGGCGGGGAGGGGGAGAAGCAGGGTGGAGCCCTCTCTACCTTGCCCCTCCCCCTCCCCACCTCCCTGCCCCACCGTAACTCCCTCCACGGCCCGCGGCTGCTTATAAGTGTTGCTAACTCTTATTCATTTACAGCATGTTAACATACTGTCACCATTCGCTTTTTATGTACTAGTAACTATGCTGGTAATTTTGCTACTGATAATATGTGTACTTGTATTCTCCACCCTGCTTCTCCCCCTCCCCGCCTCCCTGCCTCACCGTAACTCCCTCCACGGCCCGCGGCTGCTTATAAGTGTTGCTAACTCTTATTCATTTACAGCATGTTAACATACTATCACCATTCACTTTTTATGTACTAGTAACTATGCTGGTAATTTTGCTACTGATAATATGTGTACTTTTATTATCTAAGGTACTACGCCTGAGAAGACGGCATTAGTAAATAAACATTTCAAATACACATGTGTTCTTCTTAACTCCATGTTCTGGTTTCTAAGAAATATATAACGACCGACTGTTCATGAGTTCCACGTATCCTGAGGTACTATAAGTTCATATTCTGGATTGTCTAAACATTGAGAGTTTGTTATATCCAATGTGACACTGTACCTAGCTTGCTAAATAGTTTTTGATTACTAACGTGAGTTTTGGGACACCCTAATTCGCCGAGGTTCCAATCCTCTGTCCACAGTTCTGTGTGAGAACAGAAACCCTGCGACAGGGGCACCCCCGACCCTTGCTGGAGCTTCATCACACTTGCGATACAACTCCAGCAATGCGCCACCTTTACGGCACAGATACATCACGCATCTGTGCTGTTTTTGCCCCATGATGCGCCGCATTGTAAATGCAGCACACCATAGGTGACGGAACAGCGGCACAGAATGACTAACACATCCCTGGTGATGCGCCAGTCATCATAAATCTATCCCTATGCTTCTTATCTTGTTAGAGATGAACCGCCATATGTATCATCAAAGTTATTTGCATTTCCTAAATATCGAACTTTAAGGAATAAATAGCGATTCTTTACCATTCCTAGTTTGCGATGAGCTATTTGCTAATTAGCCGAATGTAGCCCAATGAAGCCCAATGTAGCCCAATGTAGCCCAAAGATGGCCGCCAGACACACAAAAAAACAAATGTAGCCCAAATATCAGCCAGATGTAGCCCAACTATAGCCCAGTGACAGAATGACCAATCAGCTTCGCAAACCTCCGTTACGCGAAGCGGAGCGCTGTTACAGATATATATCTTTTTTTGAACGTTAATTTCTCAAAATCCACTGGAGCACATATATTGAGACCTAGCAAAGGCACATCGGGCTACCAGTCCCTAATATTTTGCCAAGTTTCATGCAAATCCATTCAGCCGTTCAATTATTATTTTTATTATTTTTTTTTGCCCCGCGGGGCCCTTTTAAAACCTCCACATCAAACCTAGGGGGTCAGCGAGGATCTACTATGCCCCCTTATAGTTATTTCCCCCTTTGTTTTGACCTCCTCTTGTCTCTCGATCCTACCGAGAGACAAGATGGCGGCCGCTACGGACTGTTTGGAATGTTGACAGACGCCGGAGAACCAATCAGCTTCGCTTCACAAAGCTCCGTTGCGCGAAAAGTCCGCGAACCAGAGCGCTAACCGGTCCGCTGTTACAGATATATATCTTTTTTTAAACGTTAATTTCTCAAAATCCACTGGAGCACATATATTGAGACCTACAAAAGGCACATCGGGCTACCAGTCCCTACAATTTTGCCAAGTTTCGTGCAAATCCATTCAGCCGTTCGGGCTAAAAGTGAGGCCAACCGCCCTATGGAAAACTCAATGTTAAAAACACGTTTTGGGACCCCCCTTTTTTCTCGGCCCCCACTGGACGAACCCCCCCCAAATTTTCAAGGGCTGCTCAGAAACAAAATGTGCCATTTTCCTGAAAATTTCAGCCAATTCCGTCCACAAACGCCAAAGTTATTAGACATAGAATTTTCAAAAAACCCATAGGGAAAAAATCCTAACTATATATACCTACTGGCGACCGCCAGTAGGTAATATATATATATATTCACAGAAAAAACCATAGGTTATAGACCATATATAGTTAGGAATTAGCATTTACAAAACCTTGAAAATTCACTGAAAAAACCATAGGTTATAGACCATATATAGTTAGGAATTAGCATTTAGAAAACCTTATTTTACTCACACAAAACCATTGAAATTCCATATATAGTTAGTTGCACTAACTATATATCGCGCACCCGCAATCCACTGCTGATGGTGTCACATATTACATCATTCATGACATGGTCAGTGACATCACTGATGACATCACTGATGACATCTCAAATGACATCACTGATGACATCACTGATGACATCTCATTTGACATCATTCTTGTGCTAATACGATAAACCTCTTCAGACTCTAATATAACCTTAGATACACTCAGTGTATACAGACACTCACACACTGTCACTCATCCATGGAGTTACTCACACACCTAGTCAGTCATGCAAAGAAACAATCTCACCTCCATTTCCTCAACTATACAGTTATACACACCTTACTTATTCAAACATATACTAACACATATTTACTCTCTTATACAATCCCTGATACAAGTTCACAATGATCCATACAGCCACTCACACAT
This sequence comes from Lissotriton helveticus, assembly GCF_964261635.1. Classification (NCBI taxonomy): domain Eukaryota; kingdom Metazoa; phylum Chordata; class Amphibia; order Caudata; family Salamandridae; genus Lissotriton; species Lissotriton helveticus. The sequence continues at coordinate 343,396,841 of NC_136072.1, forward strand.
TCAGTGGCTCTCATGCACAGTTATTTATATATGCCAACTCTCACATGTACTGTGTTTTACATATGTACTTACTATGACATGTAGCATTGAGATATCCATTCACTCATCAATACACTCATGCACACAGTCAACCGCCCATGTAGCTTTTTCCACATGCACTCTTGAACTCATACACCTAGTGAATCAACTGCTCACACATCTATGCACAGAGTCACACACCTCCCAGCCACCCCCACACAAACTCAATCTCCCATAGGAATACTTGGGCAACCAATTAATAACACATATAGCCTCTCGTATAGCTAATGATCAACACATGCAGCAGTTTACATCACAACAGACATAATGATGCACAAATTAAGACAGTTTAGTCACTAACCCATGCATTCAGTGAGACACATTTAATCACTCACTCATACAGTCAGTCACGCACCTACTAAATCCTTCATCCAGACACTTATACATCCACTCATTCTTCAATATCTAAGACATATTTTAACTTTACAGAAACATACAGTCACTGGATGTTGTCATCAGTGATGTCATTTGAGATGTCATCAGTGATGTCATCAGTGATGTCACTGACCATGTCATGAATGATGTAATATGTGACACCATCAGCAGTGGATTGCGGGTGCGCGATATATAGTTAGTGCAACTAACTATATATGGAATTTCAATGGTTTTGTGTGAGTAAAATAAGGTTTTCTAAATGCTAATTCCTAACTATATATGGTCTATAACCTATGGTTTTTTCAGTGAATTTTCAAGGTTTTGTAAATGCTAATTCCTAACTATATATGGTCTATAACCTATGGTTTTTTCTGTGAATTTCATTGGTTTTTTAACAGCTAATATCTGTAGCTGTAAAATGTATTCTTCTTTAAATCCAAAAATATATTTTATATGTTTATGAATAATTTTTTTTTTAAATATTTTTTTTTCTTCGTTCCCGCTTCGCGAATCGGGAAGCTTCCCGTTAGCTGACCTTGATGCCGCGAAATAGACCGCGAGCCGGTAAACGTTTCTTTACCGCAAGTGCCGCGTTAGAAAACAACATCGTGACGCCTCCCGTCCGCATGACGTTTCACGTTGTCGCGTGATACGTCATATGACGTGCTACGTTAGCGAACTGGTACGCGAAGCGAGTCGCAAAGCGCAGGTTTCTGGAAGCAAACCGGGAGGCCCTGCAAAGCGCTTAACGTAAACACAGCAAGTCATGTGACTTGGTAATAACACTTTTCATTGGTTCATTTCACTTTTGGTTTCCTAATGATGTAAGACTAGGTCATATAATCTAAAATGAACACTTTTGATTGGTTGAGAACTCTTGTTTTTCCCAAATGATGAAAATCCCTCCTTCTTTCCTCACTCTGACTTTCATCATTGTGAGAGAAAGACCCTTTGTGATCACTGAGCAATGGCTTCTTTAGTAGCTTCAGCTGGTGCTTCCCCACCACCTCCACCACATCCAAGGAAGAGTGGACCACCTGCTCAAGTTGTAATTCAACAAGAAGAAGAAGAAGAGGAACAGGAGGACGAGCACGAAGAGAGGCAGTTTTTGCCTGAGCAGCCCAGGACGTCTCACCGGAAAGAAAACTTCATTTGGCAATTTTTTAAAATTCCCAAAGGTCAGAAAAAAGTAAATGCAAGATACGTAACTTGCCTTATATGTCAAGATAGACTGTCCAGAGGGACCGACAAAAAATACAGTTTCGGAAACTACACAATGCATCGCCATATGACTAGGTGGCATCCTAACAACTACAGTGCTGCACAGTTTCGGAACGACCTAGATAATCTCCCTATTATGGCCAGAAGATCTGTTGTACCGGAAGTAACGGGACCAGAGGGCAGGGAGATGGTGCCAAATATACAAATGAGATTTGGTGATGTAAAACACACCTGCGTATTTTGCGATGGATTCATTTCCTACGGAGAAAGAAGCATCACTCTGATCAACAGAGCTATTGACAATCATGCTCATGTTTGTCCGAAACGCCCCAAACAATAAATTCTTTTTTTTTTTGTTTTGTTGCTCCTGTTGAGCCCTTTACAATGAATCGTTTTCATTGCCCCCTCCAAGAAAAACCCCAAAAAATATAAAACTGTTCCGAAAAATTCAAAAACAGTAAAAAAAAATTCAGAAAAAAAAAAAAAGTTCTTTTCAGAACTACCTCCCCGTTATTAAAAAATTGGTACAATATTTGGAACTGTGCCAACCTCTATTTCTCTTAGTTCGCTTCCTAGTTCGCTCGCTGGTACGCGAACTGGAAGCGAACCAAAAACAGTAAGTATAAGGGAAGGAAACACACACTTATGTTAAAAGAAAGACAGCTATAGGGGAGTAAACTAGAGATACCATTACCCGTAATCCACTGCTGATGATGTCACATATTACATCATTCATGACATGCTCAGTGACATCATCAGCAGAGGATTGCAGGTTTTTTGGCAACATGCCTTATCCACGGTTTAATAACGCTGCCTTTTGCTTTATATAAGTTTTCAAATTGTATGAAATATATACCAATAGGTCGTTATGAACCTTTAGGTAGTGCTTTTCTTCATGAGGTCTGGTCGCTTCCATACACATACAGATGTTTCAAAGATGATCAAGAAGTTTATCTGAATGGAGAGGAATGCACTGAGACGCCAGATCATTCACTAATGTGTAGGCACATACAGTTACACGATTCATGCAACAAACACCGATCAAATATGGCTTGCGTGTTGCAAGGCACGCCAGTTCCTGCTATCATCCCCACGTTCAAGTTGTTGGAAAATGGTAGTTATTTGATGCTCAATAATGAAGATTGTTCTGAGTTAATTAAAAGTATTCCTTTTATCGTAACAGTAAGTGAACGGGTTATTTGCTGCAGAAATGTTCTATTTCCTCCCACACATTGTTAGGGATCTGCGGTCAGTCCTGTTTCTGTGACCATGGGCCACCATCACATGACCCGGGCTATGGGATAAATGTGTGTCCTACCTCTCTTTTCGTTGCTCGATATCGCCAACGTTGTGGCTCTGGTATCCAGCTCTATCGGTTCCAGTGATCGCTGTGGAGTTCTTTTTTCCTTGGTCCTTGTTCCTTATTATCTCCCACGGGCTCGTGGGGGATTTATGTCTATTTTTGGGTTCCTGGTCATTCCACGTTTGTTCTTCCCGTTCTGTAGTCAGTGAGTTAGTGTCCCTTTCCTCCCCTTTTAATCATACGTCCTTTCCTGGTTTGTGTCCCTTCCCTGGTTTTTTGTCCAGCGTTTGTGTTTATTGGTGTAAACGGGGGCTCCCGTTTTCACCTAATTGTCTTGCCGGCACCGCGTTGTGCAAACGCACTGTTTTTGTTGTTTCCGGCAGACTGTCCGAGTAGCGCCTATCTACATCGTTGTGGCGAGCGGATATGACGTTTTAGGTCATTCCGCTGTTTGGACTTGTACACAAACGCCGGTGTGAAGTAAAGGGAGACTTTAGTCTCATTCCTATTCCTTGCCCATTCCTTATATCAAAGGGGTTTTTTGTAGCTGGTGTCAGCATATCCGCCCCAGCCTTCTTTTTCCCCTTTTTATGGTGCTTAGCTTTGCACCTTCAGCGAATCTCGGACACCGTGTTTTTTGTGCCCCCTGGCTGGTTTTTTCTCCTTGGAATATAAACCATTATCGAAGTAGGAGAAGCCAGTCCCTACACGAAGCCAAGCCTGCGCTTACCATTGGTAAGGAGGGGGTATATGTTTGTTGGTGTGTTTGATGGTACATGGTCATAGACATAGAAGCTGTATTGGGTACTGTGTAGTGAGAGAAGTTATTTTCCTTGTTCCCTTGTTGTCACCAGGTGCAGAGGCGTGAAGGAGGGAGCCGTGTCCTGACATTCCACAGGGTGGGAGACTTGGTGTCTCATGTTATACCACCCTCTTTTCGGGTTCACTGGAATACTCACAGTATACACTGTTTGTGGGTTTTTGGTGGACTAGAGAAGGGGACTGGTGCATGCTACGCTCCTGCAGTGCTTGGGCTGAGCAGGGTCCAACACACATGAACATAGGGAGTTTTCAATCTGGCCACAAATACCAACCTTGGGACACGTTTCAACGGCATGGCAAGAATAAGAGCTCTTTTGTCTCAGAGAGAGGTGGCCTTGAGTTCGGCCCGTGAAACTTTCGTACTTCACATAGCGAACACCCGTACACAGGTTTGCCTTTCAATTTCAGCAACATGTTTCCGACTATCTTTAACGCATCCTCCACAAAATCCCTGGCACACTTTTTTAAAGTTGTTACCAGTGGTCTCGTGACTTCATTTGAGAAAATCTTTGGAGTCATCCCTCCTTCCTTTCATTGTATTTTCTGCACTCTGGTTCGTGGATTGGCATTTTTACTTGCATTACCAGCGGACGCTCTTGTGCTTTTTTACATTTTTAAATATGGATGTCCCTCCTATGCAACCTCCGACCCTGCAGCTGCTGACACTGTTCCGCAATCGCATGCTAGAATATTATGGCACAATGCCGTTGGCGATATTAAGCACGGCATATGGATTATCTTTTCGGTTCTCCTACTTCACCTGTGTCCAGCCTGTATTTCACTGCCTGACCTGTGATTTCGATTGGGCCATTGATTTGTGTCTCTGCGGACCGGTTTCTCCTGACGTCGACTTTAATCAGCTGATGACTCCTATCATTACTCACGAGTTGGTTTGTCCTGGCGAAAGGATTATGGCTGTGGCATTGATGCATGGACTACTTGGTCCCTGGAATTTACTGGCGGCAGCACAGTCTTTCTTGGAAGAGAGCTTTCTTGAAAACCCACCGAGCTGTCCTCTGATGGTGATAGAGGATCCGGTGCTGGGAGAGCACGTATGTTCTTTTCCGCTTTTAAATTGGATGGCTGAACTGTTTTCGGATGAAGACGGTGACTTCCTATTGGAGGCTGTTGCAGCTTATTTTGCATACACAGTTATGTCATAGACCTTTTTCATGTTTGATATGCTGAGTACTAGCATTTCATTGACAATTCATTGACTTATTTGTCAAGTTTTTATTATTTACCTTGCCTATTGGCTTAAGACTCGATAAAGTACTTGGCTGTTTTATTTTTCTTTAGCATTAAATTTTCCTAGTTTTTAATGCTTTACCTTGCGGACCGTCCACATATAAACTTGCAATCTGCTCTCATGAGATGGCACTTCTATTATCTTATTCAGTTCGTTTCCGGATCAAGAGGAGGTGTCATCTAGGTCCTGGATATCTTTACACCGTGTTAAGTTAGCATGGGCTCATTACCGGTTTAAACGCCATTTTTCCTTTTTTGCAACTTCTGCACACGACACTTAGTTGTTGCTTTAGCTTTCCACCTAGTAGTTCATCGTGGTTTACATGAGAATAATATGTTATTGGTCTACTATCTGCTTTACTTGTTAAACTATATCTGTACAGCGAGTGCTAAAGTTTCAAGAACAACACGATACAGAATTGTTATGAGGTCTGATCTCCACGACTTCATACTCATAACATAAGTGCAACTTCTGCCAATTCTGGGCATGAGGCGGGTTTTATATTGCTTTGCCGAACACACATACACAACAGTTGATGCGGTTCACATGAAGAGAGAGCTGGTGTATGCTGATGTGATTCCTTCAAATCTAAGACACTAAAGTATGGGCACGCCCTAAACCAACACAAAGAGACCTTCTTAGCAAATAATATAATATGTGTATTAGGGAGGGTGAGATATAAGCAGCCGCGGGCCGTGGAGGGAGTTACGATGGGGCAGGGAGGCGGGGAGGGGGAGAAGCAGGGTGGAGCCCTCTCTACCTTGCCCCTCCCCCTCCCCGCCTCCCTGCCCCACCGTAACTCCCTCCACGGCCCGCGGCTGCTTATAAGTGTTGCTAACTCTTATTCATTTACAGCATGTTAACATACTGTCACCATTCGCTTTTTATGTACTAGTAACTATGCTGGTAATTTTGCTACTGATAATATGTGTACTTGTATTCTCCACCCTGCTTCTCCCCCTCCCCGCCTCCCTGCCTCACCGTAACTCCCTCCACGGCCCGCGGCTGCTTATAAGTGTTGCTAACTCTTATTCATTTACAGCATGTTAACATACTATCACCATTCACTTTTTATGTACTAGTAACTATGCTGGTAATTTTGCTACTGATAATATGTGTACTTTTATTATCTAAGGTACTACGCCTGAGAAGACGGCATTAGTAAATAAACATTTCAAATACACATCTGTTCTTCTTAACTCCATGTTCTGGTTTCTAAGAAATCTATAACGACCGACTGTTCATGAGTTCCACGTATCCTGAGGTACTATAAGTTCATATTCTGGATTGTCTAAACATTGAGAGTTTGTTATATCCAATGTGACACTGTACCTAGCTTGCTAAATAGTTTTTGATTACTAACGTGAGTTTTGGGACACCCTAATTCGCCGAGGTTCCAATCCTCTGTCCACAGTTCTGTGTGAGAACAGAAACCCTGCGACAGGGGCACCCCCGACCCTTGCTGGAGCTTCATCACACTTGCGATACAACTCCAGCAATGCGCCACCTTTACGGCACAGATACATCACGCATCTGTGCTGTTTTTGCCCCATGATGCGCCGCATTGTAAATGCAGCACACCATAGGTGACGGAACAGCGGCACAGAATGACTAACACATCCCTGGTGATGCGCCAGTCATCATAAATCTATCCCTATGCTTCTTATCTTGTTAGAGATGAACCGCCATATGTATCATCAAAGTTATTTGCATTTCCTAAATAGCGAACTTTAAGGAATAAATAGCGATTCTTTACCATTCCTAGTTTGCGATGAGCTATTTGCTAATTAGCCGAATGTAGCCCAATGAAGCCCAATGTAGCCCAATGTAGCCCAAAGATGGCCGCCAGACACACAAAAAAACAAATGTAGCCCAAATATCAGCCAGATGTAGCCCAACTATAGCCCAGTGACAGAATGACCAATCAGCTTCGCAAACCTCCGTTACGCGAAGCGGAGCGCTGTTACAGATATATATCTTTTTTTGAACGTTAATTTCTCAAAATCCACTGGAGCACATATATTGAGACCTAGCAGAGGCACATCGGGCTACCAGTCCCTAATATTTTGCCAAGTTTCGTGCAAATCCATTCAGCCGTTCAATTATTATTATTATTATTATTTTTTTTTGCCCCGCGGGGCCCTTTTAAAACCTCCACATCAAACCTAGGGGGTCAGCGAGGATCTACTATGCCCCCTTATAGTTATTTCCCCCTTTGTTTTGACCTCCTCTTGTCTCTCGATCCTACCGAGAGACAAGATGGCGGCCGCTACGGACTGTTTGGAATGTTGACAGACGCCGGAGAACCAATCAGCTTCGCTTCACAAAGCTCCGTTGCGCGAAAAGTCCGCGAACCAGTGCGCTGCCCAGTCCGCTGTTACAGATATATATCTTTTTTTAAACGTTAATTTCTCAAAATCCACTGGAGCACATATATTGAGACCTACAAAAGGCACATCGGGCTACCAGTCCCTACAATTTTGCCAAGTTTCGTGCAAATCCATTCAGCCGTTCGGGCTAAAAGTGAGGCCAACCGCCCTATGGAAAACTCAATGTTAAAAACACATTTTGGGACCCCCCTTTTTTCTCGGCCCCCACTGGACGAACCCCCCCCAAATTTTCAAGGGCTGCTCAGAAACAAAATGTGCCATTTTCCTGAAAATTTCAGCCAATTCCGTCCACAAACGCCAAAGTTATTAGACATAGAATTTTCAAAAAACCCATAGAGAAAAAATCCTAACTATATATACCTACTGGCGACCGCCAGTAGGTAATATATATATATATTACCTACTGGCGGTCGCCAGTAGGTATATATAGTTAGGATTTTTTCTCTATGGGATTTTTGAAAATTCTATGTCTAATAACTTTGGCGTTTGTGGACGGAATTGGCTGAAATTTTCAGGAAAATGGCACATTTTGTTTCTGAGCAGCCCCTGAAAATTGGGGGGGGTTTCGTCCAGGGGGGGTCGAGAAAAAAGGGGGGTCCCAAAACGTGTTTTTAACATTGAGTTTTCCATAGGGCGGTTGGCCTCACTTTTAGCCCGAACGGCTGAATGGATTTGCACGAAACTTGGCAAAATTGTAGGGACTGGTAGCCCGATGTGCCTTTTGTAGGTCTCAATATATGTGCTCCAGTGGATTTTGAGAAATTAACGTTTAAAAAAAGATATATATCTGTAACAGCGGACCGGGCAGCGTCCCAGGACGCGTACTTTTCGCGCAACGGAGCTTTGTGAAGCGAAGCTGATTGGTTCTCCGGCGTCTGTCAACATTCCAAACAGTCCGTAGCGGCCGCCATCTTGTCTCTCGGTAGGATCGAGAGACAAGAGGAGGCGAAAGCGAAGGGGCAAATGACCATAAGGGGGAATAGTAGATCCTCGCTGACCCCCTAGGTTTGATGTGGAGGTTTTAAAAGGGCCCCGCGGGGCAAAAAAAAATAATAATAATAATAATCGAACGGCTGAATGGATTTGCACGAAACTTGGTAAAATATTAGGGACTGGTAGCCCGATGTGCCTTTGCTAGGTCTCAATATATGTGCTCCAGTGGATTTTGAGAAATTAACGTTCAAAAAAAGATATATATCTGTAACAGCGCTCCGCTTCGCGTACTTTTCGCGTTACGGAGCTTTGCGAAGCTGATTGGTTCTCCGGCGTCTGTCAACATTCCAAACAGTCCGTAGCGGCCGCCATCTTGTCTCTCGGTAGGATTGAGAGACAAGAGGAGGCCAAAGCGAAGGGGGAAATGACCATAAGGGGGCATAGTAGATCCTTCCTGACCTCTTAGGTTTGATGTACCATTTTGCCAAGTTTGGTGTAATTCCGTTCAGCCATTCAGGCTGTAGACGTATGTAAATGTCCTATGGAAAATTGCATGGGGAAAACACATTTGAAAGTGTTGAAATTTAGAACCAATTAAAATGTTACTTTGGTTTTGTATTTGTGTGTGATGAAAGTTAATTGGTTATGTATATATGTCAAATGAGAGGAAACCACAGCCATTTTGTGATACTACTGTCTGAGGTACATTTGTGAGGAATTTTTGGTGGTGAATTTCTGGTGTTTGATTTACACAGTACTAACACTTCTGCTACTTTTAAAAAGGTGAGTTGTTAATTTGTAAGGGGAACTATGTTGTACACTTGAAGATAATTTGAAAAATGTTTTCTGTTATTTATTTGCAGTCCTTCTGTTATACTAAATACTTGATAAAGTTAGTTTTATATTATGTATTACTAAAAACGATAAATGAAAGTGATTATTTTTTTCTGCAATTTACAGCAAGCAATTTCAAAATAAAATGGCTCACAATGAAGAGACCGTGGCAATTTCTTTTGAATTGTCCAACACATTGATTGAAATTGAGAGCACCAATAATGAAATATTGTCACAAGGAGGACATGACTTGTATGATTCCATTAGATTGATTGAAATGGACAGCACCAAGAATGAAATATTGTCACAAGGAGATGACTTGAATGATTCCACTACATTGATTGAAATTGAGAGCACCAATAATGAAATATTGTCACAAGGAGGAGATGGCTTGTATGATTCCATTAGATTGATTGAAATGGACAGCACCAATAATGAAATATTGTCACAAGGAGGAGATGACTTGAATGATTCCACTACATTGATTGAAATTGAGAGCACCAATAATGAAATATTGTCACGAGGAGATGACTTGAATGATTCCACTACATTGATTGAAATTGACAGCACCAATAATGAAATATTGTCACAAGGAGGAGATGACTTGAATGATTTTTTTGATCAATCTCTTGATGGCGAATTTATCGAGTGTTTGGAGACCATAGAGTTACAAGAATCATCATTGGAGACTTTTAATGAGGACATTGCTGATGAGGACATGTTACTAGTTCTTTCAAATTTAGAAAATTCTGAAGAATAAATTTATATTTAGAAATCAAAAATTGTTTGAGACATTATTCATTTTTATTTTTAATTTATGAGGTTGTAGCGAAGTGATTGTAGTATAAAATGAGACTTATAGTATAGAGTGCAACATTTTTATGTTACATGGTAAGTTTACTCATATTTACTTCCCTTCTGCCACTATATTATCTCCAATGTGTATTTGACATGTCTTCTTCATCTCCGGCCTCCTTTCTCTCACTGTGTGTCTCCGATGCATCTTATCGCTGGTATTTTGTGTAATTACAGAAGAGAGTAAAATAAAATAGTTCGGAACGTGAAAAGGGGGCAAAGTAGAGTACTCCTCACCCCCTAGGCCTTTTTAGGCGGTCCCAAAAGGATCAGTTTCTGCTTTCCTGAGAGATTATGGTATGAGTTCCATATACCACAATAACTTGCATTACAACATGCAAGATATCTATCTCCTATTACCAACTTTTGGAGATATTCGCGCTAAGCGCGAATATCTCCAAAAAGTAACACCTGCCCTGAGCAGTTCTTAGCCATGTTATCCAATGCGAGGTGGATAACATGGCTAAGAGCATTAGCTCGGTAATGCATGAATATCGCTGAGTTTTTAGCGATATTCATGCATTGCGGCCGTTTATTATCGCATTTGTGATAAACCTTGATAATAGCAAGGTTTATCTTCGATAATTTCTGACGATGCTTAGCGGTAAAAAATTCGTTGGTAAGCATCGTTAGCGATAAATATCGCTTAACTTTGGTAATATGCCCCAACGTCTGTTAACGTTCGATTCGAAGGAAATGAGGAAGTGTTGAAAAACATTGTCTGCGCCATCTTGCCTTTTTTGAAATGCCACACTTTTGTCGTGCACGGCAGCCATTTTAGATGTCTTGACCAGACCCACTCTCTGCACGCTGTCGATTCGTAGCATGGCTCCTCACCCTCGCAAGCATCTTCCCCAGGCACTGGTCACCCCCGCTCTCTGTCTTATGCATGGGCAATAAACCTCCCCCCATCTGCGCTGCTCTTCCCTGAGAATCACACTGTGCCCGCCCGACACCTCCCTTTCGCCCTATTCACTACCGCACCCTCTGACACTCCTCTTCCTCTGTGTCCGATTGTCCAGGCTATCAGCTAGCCCTGCAGATGTAGTTTATGGCCCCAGCTGTAAAGAATCACCCCTCTTCAAAGGAGTTATAGTAGATCAAGGCCCACACCCGATGAGATCCGTCACACCACACGTGTTCCTACTATCTGAAAACTATCCTGTATTGTGATTGGGGAGGGGACCGAGCCTGAAGCGGAAGATTCCAGGAATGACTCTTTGTACATCAAAGTTTTTACAATTATGTGTCACATAAAAAATATATAGCACTCCAACAAAGTAGTAGGAATATAAAACTTTAATAACATATAAATATATACAACAAAACAAAAACAGTAAAAACATTTAAACAACGAAGAGACCGTGGCAATTTCTTTTGAATTATCCAATAGATTTATTGAAATTGACAGCACCAATAATGAAATATTCTTGTCAGTAGCGGTCTGTTGTGCGAATAGTTCCAAGGCAGCAGAACGCGCTGAAATCTAGATGGCACGAAAGTGATGTCTAGCAAGTTGCCGCCCAGCAAATAACGGCGTGGGGCGCCGCGGGGGTGAGTGAGTCCAGTAGGCACCACAGCTATTCTTACCGGCATTGCAGAATTACTGCTGGGGACAATGCCTGTGCTGGAGCAGGGTCACAGCAGAAACAAAAAGGATTCTGTTGAAGATGTTGTTGGTTTTCAATTTGAAAACAGTTCTGGTGTCAACTGCTATGCTAATGTAGTGGTTAATGTTTTGTTTTCTCTAGAAAATGTAAAAGAGGGGGAGGCAGTCCAAAGTTCCGTTAAAAGGGCAAAGGAAAGGATCGGTGGTTTGAACTATCAGTCAAAAAGGGGAGGGGGTGCAACAATTTTTCCTACCGGGTCACCCTGTGCTTTCACCGGAAGTGAGGTCTGCAGGATTCTAGTAATTCAAAGTGAGGCTGGCGCCGACGTCCCACGGATACAGTTTCGTCACTCCACGGGTGATCATGGCAGTCATTCCCCATCGGGGGTCGGAGACTCCCGCGGCTCCTCTAGAATCTTCAAGGTCGTGGAGGACTACGGTGGTGGAGTCAACCAGTGACCGGGCCATTTCTTTATGCTGGGCCCGCTCTTGCCAGGTCGACCGCCATTTTGAGAGTTCGGTAGCTACTGGCGATCGCGGGGTCAAATGAGCGGACGGGCTCCACCCTGCCGGGCGAGACGTTGCAGCATGGCCACAGTGGAAGAACTCTTTTCCGGGCGCCTGGAGCGCTGAGGGTGCAGCTGGGAAGCCTCCACTGGGGAGGCGGGAGAGGCCTGTTCGCACCGTCTCTCCCTCCCAGTGCACCCCACGGCGTCTCGCTTGAGATTTGTTATGGCCGGACCAGGCGATGAGGACGAGGGGGGGGGGTCGGAGGCATGTGCAAGACATCCCCCCCCAGGGTTGTTGCAGCAATTATACAAGAAAGAAGAAGTGTCCCGTCCGTCTTCGGGCCGGGCTTCCGGTAGATGTCGGCCGGACGCCCCTGGCTCTGGCCCCATGAACGGGTTTCTTGGTTTATCGGCTGCAGCCGGATTCCGTCGGCCTCGGCCCCCCGACCGTTGGTGGCCGGACCGGAAGAGCATGTGGCGGGACTACCTGCAACTCTCAAGGGCCACCGCGGCCGGACTGGGAGAGAGAGGGGAGGGTCGAGGAGACATTCCCCCCCCCTGCAACTGTTCAGCGTTGTAAAGGCAATCCCCTGGCCGGGTCCCGTTGGTCTCGGCCTCTCCTCCGGCTACACCCTACGTTAGGATCTCCTGGCCGAGGCGTGGCAGCAGGACCTGCCTTATATGGGCTGCTCCCGGCTGGGCGTAGCCGGAACCCTGCCCCACCTTGGAAGTTTCCAGAGTGGGGGCGGATGTTCTACTGACTTGCATTTTCCCTAGTCTATCGATTTTTTTGGCGTGGCAGGCGGTGGGACAGCGAGGGGTGATTTGGTTTCTCTTACTGTTTTTCTGGTCTCTCACCACTGGCATATTTTAACGTTTTCTTGTTTCTAGGACATTAATAGGTTTTATCATTACGTTATGTTATCGTTTCTTTGTTCGTTGTTTAATAAAAGTTCATGTTCATCAGTGGCCTACTGATTTTCGTTTTCCTATTCTTTTCTTTCCAGGTTGTTTCATGCTAAAGTTTCTGTTAACAGGATACAGTGATCACTTCGTTATTATTGCATATGTCCTTTTCACTAGGGGTGCTCTCTGGTCGGGCCAGATGACGTATGTCTAGTAAATGGTCCGGGTGAAACAGGTGCATCAATCAGTGGGGAGTAGATAGGCATGACAGATTACAACGGGGGAGAAAGGTCCGCATTACGTACCCTTTCACTACTTGCAAAGATTTTCCTACGTTTATTTGCAAACAGGGAATACCTCCAAAAAGAACTAATTCCCAAACAGTCAATGTTCGGACAATCAATCAATCAATGAGGAATGAAATAGGTACGACGTGTTAAAGGCTTGCGTTACCTACCCTTCACTATCTGCAAAGGGAGAGAGAATATTCCTATTCTTCCTCGTTTGCAGGCAGAGAAGATCCTTAAGAGAACCAACTTCGAACAATTCAATGCTCGATTCAAACAATCAACAAGGGGTACTGTGAACACAAATGAACGCCGCTTATGTACATACGCATTGCTATTTTCAACAGGTTGTTCCTAATGTTTCTATTTTAGCGAGGTCAAAAAGAGATCCCATTAGTGGCCTACTGATTTTGCTCGATTCCTTTTGTTTTTTTACACGGTTTTTCGCTATCTGCAAAGACTAAACAGAGTATTTTGACTCTGTGCTTGTTTGTAAATAGAGAATGAACCAAAGAGAACAATCAATCAAATGGAGAGAGAAGCAGGCACGACGGATTACAAAGGGGGCAAAGGGCTGCGTTAACTACCCTTCACTATCTGCAAAGAGAGAGTACTCCTAATAGAAATGAGGGGTGGGGGGCAGCATTCAAAGCAGATCAGTGTGCATAAACACGAAAATGTTTTTACTTACCACGTACTTGACATTCGACAGCTTATGATATTTGCTATTAAAAAACCATTGAAATTCACTGAAAAAACCATAGGTTATAGACCATATATAGTTAGGAATTAGCATTTACAAAACCTTGAAAATTCACTGAAAAAACCATAGGTTATAGACCATATATAGTTAGGAATTAGCATTTAAAAAACCTTATTTTACTCACACAAAACCATTGAAATTCCATATATAGTTAGTTGCACTAACTATATATCGCGCACCTGCAATCCACTGCTGATGATGTCACATATTACATCATTCATGACATGGTCAGTGACATCACTGATGACATCACTGATGACATCTCAAATGACATCACTGATGACATCACTGATGACAACATCCAGTGACTGTATGTTTCTGTAAAGTTAAAATGTGTCTTACATATTGAAGAATGAGTGGAAGTATAAGTGTCTGGACAAAGGATTTAGTAGGTGCATGACTGAATGCATGAGTGAGTGATTAAATGTGTCTCACTGAGTGCATGGGTTAGTGACTAAAGTGTCTTAATTTGTGCATCATTATGTCTGTTGTTCTGTAAACTGCTGCATGTTTTGATCAGTAGCTATATGATTAACTATATGGGTTACTGATTGATTGTCCAAGTATTTGTATGGGAGACTGAGTGTGTGTGTGGCTGGCTGGGAGGTGTGTGACTCTGTGCAGATCAATGTGTACTTGTATCAATGATTGTATAACAAGGTAAGTATGTGTTAGTATATGTTTGAAAATGTAAGGTGCTCTATGTTTAACTGTATAGACAAGAAAATGGAAGTGTCATTGATTCTTTACAGGACTGACTAGGTGTGTGAGTAACTCCATGGATGAGTGGCAGACTGTGAGTGTCTGTATAGGTGTATGAGTGCATATGATAGTGTTGTAAAGATGAGTGATTGTATGTATGAATGATAGTATGGGTGAATGAGTGAAGGTGTGTGTAGACGTAGGAATCAGTGAGTGCGTATGTAGTAACTAGTATTGGTGTGTCAATGGTTTCAAAAATTATATTCTGTATTTAACACTGGGTGAAACAGAGGTTATATTAAAATGTGAGGAGATGCATTGTATTGTCACATGAATGATATCATCAGTGATGTGGTCATTGATGTCAAATGAGATGTCATCAGTGATGTCATTTGAGATGTCATCAGTGATGTCATCAGTGATGTCACTGACCATGTCATGAATGATGTAATATGTGACATCATCAGCAGTGGATTGCAGGTGCGCGATATATAGTTAGTGCAACTAACTATATATGGAATTTCAATGGTTTTGTGTGAGTAAAATAAGGTTTTTTAAATGCTAATTCCTAACTATATATGGTCTATAACCTATGGTTTTTTCAGTGAATATATATATATATATTCACTGAAAAAACCATAGGTTATAGACCATATATAGTTAGGAATTAGCATTTAGAAAACCTTATTTTACTCACACAAAACCATTGAAATTCCATATATAGTTAGTTGCACTAACTATATATCGCGCACCCGCAATCCACTGCTGATGATGTCACATATTACATCATTCATGACATGGTCAGTGACATCACTGATGACATCACTGATGACATCTCAAATGACATCACTGATGACATCACTGATGACATCTCATTTGACATCATTCTTGTGCTAATACGATAAACCTCTTCAGACTCTAATATATCCTTAGATACACTCAGTGTATACAGACACTCACACACTGTCACTCATCCATGGAGTTACTCACACACCTAGTCAGTCATGCAAAGAAACAATCTCACCTCCATTTCCTCAACTATACAGTTATACACACCTTACTTATTCAAACATATACTAACACATATTTACTCTCTTATACAATCCCTGATACAAGTTCACAATGATCCATACAGCCACTCACACATTCAGTGGCTCTCATGCACAGTTATTTATATATGCCAACTCTCACATGTACTGTGTTTTACATATGTACTTACTATGACATGTAGCATTGAGATATCCATTCACTCATCAATACACTCATGCACACAGTCAACCGCCCATGTAGCTTTTTCCACATGCACTCTTGAACTCATACACCTAGTGAATCAACTGCTCACACATCTATGCACAGAGTCACACACCTCCCAGCCACCCCCACACAAACTCAATCTCCCATAGAAATACTTGGGCAACCAATTAATAACACATATAGCCTCTCGTATAGCTAATGATCAACACATGCAGCAGTTTACATCACAACAGACATAATGATGCACAAATTAAGACAGTTTAGTCACTAACCCATGCATTCAGTGAGACACATTTAATCACTCACTCATACAGTCAGTCACGCACCTACTAAATCCTTCATCCAGACACTTATACATCCACTCATTCTTCAATATCTAAGACATATTTTAACTTTACAGAAACATACAGTCACTGGATGTTGTCATCAGTGATGTCATTTGAGATGTCATCAGTGATGTCATCAGTGATGTCACTGACCATGTCATGAATGATGTAATATGTGACATCATCAGCAGTGGACTGCGGGTGCGCGATATATAGTTAGTGCAACTAACTATATATGGAATTTCAATGGTTTTGTGTGAGTAAAATAAGGTTTTCTAAATGCTAATTCCTAACTATATATGGTCTATAACCTATGGTTTTTTCAGTGAATTTTCAAGGTTTTGTAAATGCTAATTCCTAACTATATATGGTCTATAACCTATGGTTTTTTCTGTGAATTTCATTGGTTTTTTAACAGCTAATATCTGTAGCTGTAAAATGTATTCTTCTTTAAATCCAAAAATATATTTTATATGTTTATGAATAATTTTTTTTTTAAATATTTTTTTTTCTTCGTTCCCGCTTCGCGAATCGGGAAGCTTCCCGTTAGCTGAACTTGATGCCGCGAAATAGACCGCGAGCCGGTAAACGTTTCTTTACCGCAAGTGCCGCGTTAGAAAACAACATCGTGACGCCTCCCGTCCGCATGACGTTTCACGTTGTCGCGTGATACGTCATATGACGTGCTACGTTAGCGAACTGGTACGCGAAGCGAGTCGCAAAGCGCAGGTTTCTGGAAGCAAACCGGGAGGCCCTGCAAAGCGCTTAACGTAAACACAGCAAGTCATGTGACTTGGTAATAACACTTTTCATTGGTTCATTTCACTTTTGGTTTCCTAATGATGTAAGACTAGGTCATATAATCTAAAATGAACACTTTTGATTGGTTGAGAACTCTTGTTTTTCCCAAATGATGAAAATCCCTCCTTCTTTCCTCACTCTGACTTTCATCATTGTGAGAGAAAGACCCTTTGTGATCACTGAGCAATGGCTTCTTTAGTAGCTTCAGCTGGTGCTTCCCCACCACCTCCACCACATCCAAGGAAGAGTGGACCACCTGCTCAAGTTGTAATTCAACAAGAAGAAGAAGAAGAGGAACAGGAGGACGAGCACGAAGAGAGGCAGTTTTTGCCTGAGCAGCCCAAGACGTCTCACCGGAAAGAAAACTTCATTTGGCAATTTTTTAAAATTCCCAAAGGTCAGAAAAAAGTAAATGCAAGATACGTAACTTGCCTTATATGTCAAGATAGACTGTCCAGAGGGACCGACAAAAAATACAGTTTCGGAAACTACACAATGCATCGCCATATGACTAGGTGGCATCCTAACAACTACAGTGCTGCACAGTTTCGGAACGACCTAGATAATCTCCCTATTATGGCCAGAAGATCTGTTGTACCGGAAGTAACGGGACCAGAGGGCAGGGAGATGGTGCCAAATATACAAATGAGATTTGGTGATGTAAAACACACCTGCGCATTTTGCGATGGATTCATTTCCTACGGAGAAAAAAGCATCACTCTGATCAACAGAGCTATTGACTATCATATGCAAGTTTGTCCGAAACGCCCAAAATAATAAATACTTCTTTTTTTTGTTTTGTTGCTCCTGTTGAGCCCTTTACAATGAATCGTTTTCATTGCCCCCTCCAAGAAAAACCCAAAAAAATATAAAACTGTTCCGAAAAATTCAAAAACAGTAAAAAAATGTTCAGAAAAATAAAAAAAAAAGTTCTTTTCAGAACTACCTCCCCGTTATTAAAAAATTGGTACAATATTTGGAACTGTGCCAACCTCTATTTCTCTTAGTTCGCTTCCTAGTTCGCTCGCTGGTACGCGAACTGGAAGCGAACCAAAAACAGTAAGTATAAGGGAAGGAAACACACACTTATGTTAAAAGAAAGACAGCTATAGGGGAGTAAACTAGAGATACCATTACCCATAATCCACTGCTGATGATGTCACATATTACATCATTCATGACATGCTCAGTGACATCATCAGCAGAGGATTGCGGGTTTTTTGGCAACATGCCTTATCCACGGTTTAATAACGCTGCCTTTTGCTTTATATAAGTTTTCAAATTGTATGAAATATATACCAATAGGTCGTTATGAACCTTTAGGTAGTGCTTTTGTTCATGAGGTCTGGTCGCTTCCATACACATACAGATGTTTCAAAGATGATCAAGAAGTTTATCTGAATGGAGAGGAATGCACTGAGACGCCAGATCATTCACTAATGTGTAGGCACATACAGTTACACGATTCATGCAACAAACACCGACCAAATATGGCTTGCGTGTTGCAAGGCACGCCAGTTCCTGCTATCATCCCCACGTTCAAGTTGTTGGAAAATGGTAGTTATTTGATGCTCAATAATGAAGATTGTTCTGAGTTAATTAAAAGTATTCCTTTTATCGTAACAGTAAGTGAACGGGTTATTTGCTGCAGAAATGTTCTATTTCCTCCCACACATGAACATAGGGAGTTTTCAATCTGGCCACAAATACCAACGTTGGGACACGTTTCAACGGCATGGCAAGAATAAGAGCTCTTTTGTCTCAGAGAGAGGTGGCCTTGAGTTCGGCCCGTGAAACTTTCGTACTTCACATAGCGAACACCCGTACACAGGTTTGCCTTTCAATTTCAGCAACATGTTTCCGACTATCTTTAACGCATCCTCCACAAAATCCCTGGCACACTTTTTTAAAGTTGTTACCAGTGGTCTCGTGACTTCATTTGAGAAAATCTTTGGAGTCATCCCTGCTTCCTTTCATTGTATTTTCTGCACTCTGGTTCGTGGATTGGCATTTTTACTTGCATTACCAGCGGACGCTCTTGTGCTTTTTTACATTTTTAAATATGGATGTCCCTCCTATGCAACCTCCGACCCTGCAGCTGCTGACACTGTTCCGCAATCGCATGCTAGAATATTATGGCACAATGCCGTTGGCGATATTAAGCACGGCATATGGATTATCTTTTCGGTTCTCCTACTTCACCTGTGTCCAGCCTGTATTTCACTGCCTGACCTGTGATTTCGATTGGGCCATTGATTTGTGTCTCTGCGGACCGGTTTCTCCTGACGTCGACTTTAATCAGCTGATGACTCCTATCATTACTCACAAGTTGGTTTGTCCTGGCGAAAGGATTATGGCTGTGGCATTGATGCATGGACTACTTGGTCCCTGGAATTTACTGGCGGCAGCACAGTCTTTCTTGGAACAGAGCTTTCTTGAAAACCCACCGAGCTGTCCTCTGATGGTGATAGAGGATCCGGTGCTGGGAGAGCACGTATGTTCTTTTCCGCTTTTAAATTGGATGGCTGAACTGTTTTCGGATGAAGACGGTGACTTCCTATTGGAGGCTGTTGCAGCTTATTTTGCATACACAGTTATGTCATAGACCTTTTTCATGTTTGATATGCTGAGTACTAGCATTTCATTGACAATTCATTGACTTATTTGTCAAGTTTTTATTATTTACCTTGCCTATTGGCTTAAGACTCGATAAAGTACTTGGCTGTTTTATTTTTCTTTAGCATTGAATTTTCCTAGTTTTTAATGCTTTACCTTGCGGACCGTCCACATATAAACTTGCAATCTGCTCTCATGAGATGGCACTTCTATTATCTTATTCAGTTCGTTTCCGGATCATGAGGAGGTGTCATCTAGGTCCTGGATATCTTTACACCGTGTTAAGTTAGCATGGGCTCATTACCGGTTTAAACGCCATTTTTCCTTTTTTGCAACTTCTGCACACGACACTTAGTTGTTGCTTTAGCTTTCCACCTAGTAGTTCATCGTGGTTTACATGAGAATAATATGTTATTGGTCTACTATCTGCTTTACTTGTTAAACTATATCTGTACAGCGAGTGCTAAAGTTTCAAGAACAACACGATACAGAATTGTTATGAGGTCTGATCTCCACGACTTCATACTCATAACATAAGTGCAACTTCTGTCAATTCTGGGCATGAGGCGGGTTTTATATTGCTTTGCCGAACACACATACACAACAGTTGATGCGGTTCACATGAAGAGAGAGCTGGTGTATGCTGATGTGATTCCTTCAAATCTAAGACACTAAAGTATGGGCACGCCCTAAACCAACACAAAGAGACCTTCTTAGCAAATAATATAATATGTGTATTAGGGAGGGTGAGATATAAGCAGCCGCGGGCCGTGGAGGGAGTTACGATGGGGCAGGGAGGCGGGGAGGGGGAGAAGCAGGGTGGAGCCCTCTCTACCTTGCCCCTCCCCCTCCCCGCCTCCCTGCCCCACCGTAACTCCCTCCACGGCCCGCGGCTGCTTATAAGTGTTGCTAACTCTTATTCATTTACAGCATGTTAACATACTGTCACCATTCGCTTTTTATGTACTAGTAACTATGCTGGTAATTTTGCTACTGATAATATGTGTACTTGTATTCTCCACCCTGCTTCTCCCCCTCCCCGCCTCCCTGTCTCACCGTAACTCCCTCCACGGCCCGCGGCTGCTTATAAGTGTTGCTAACTCTTATTCATTTACAGCATGTTAACATACTATCACCATTCACTTTTTATGTACTAGTAACTATGCTGGTAATTTTGCTACTGATAATATGTGTACTTTTATTATCTAAGGTACTACGCCTGAGAAGACGGCATTAGTAAATAAACATTTCAAATACACATCTGTTCTTCTTAACTCCATGTTCTGGTTTCTAAGAAATCTATAACGACCGACTGTTCATGAGTTCCACGTATCCTGAGGTACTATAAGTTCATATTCTGGATTGTCTAAACATTGAGAGTTTGTTATATCCAATGTGACACTGTACCTAGCTTGCTAAATAGTTTTTGATTACTAACGTGAGTTTTGGGACACCCTAATTCGCCGAGGTTCCAATCCTCTGTCCACAGTTCTGTGTGAGAACAGAAACCCTGCGACAGGGGCACCCCCGACCCTTGCTGGAGCTTCATCACACTTGCGATACAACTCCAGCAATGCATTCGCCGAGGTTCCAATCCTCTGTCCACAGTTCTGTGTGAGAACAGAAACCCTGCGACAGGGGCACCCCCGACCCTTGCTGGAGCTTCATCACACTTGCGATACAACTCCAGCAATGCGCCACCTTTACGGCACAGATACATCACGCATCTGTGCTGTTTTTGCCCCATGATGCGCCGCATTGTAAATGCAGCACACCATAGGTGACGGAACAGCGGCACAGAATGACTAACACATCCCTGGTGATGCGCCAGTCATCATAAATGTATCCCTATGATTCTTATCTTGTTAGAGATGAACCGCCATATGTATCATCAAAGTTATTTGCATTTCCTAAATAGCGAACTTTAAGGAATAAATAGCGATTCTTTACCATTCCTAGTTTGCGATGAGCTATTTGCTAATTAGCCGAATGTAGCCCAATGAAGCCCAATGTAGCCCAATGTAGCCCAAAGATGGCCGCCAGACACACAAAAAAACAAATGTAGCCCAAATATCAGCCAGATGTAGCCCAACTATAGCCCAGTGACAGAATGACCAATCAGCTTCGCAAACCTCCGTTACGCGAAGCGGAGCGCTGTTACAGATATATATCTTTTTTTGAACGTTAATTTCTCAAAATCCACTGGAGCACATATATTGAGACCTAGCAAAGGCACATCGGGCTACCAGTCCCTAATATTTTGCCAAGTTTCGTGCAAATCCATTCAGCCGTTCAATTATTATTATTTTTTTTTTTTTTTGCCCCGCGGGGCCCTTTTAAAACCTCCACATCAAACCTAGGGGGTCAGCGAGGATCTACTATGCCCCCTTATAGTTATTTCCCCCTTTGTTTTGACCTCCTCTTGTCTCTCGATCCTACCGAGAGACAAGATGGCGGCCGCTACGGACTGTTTGGAATGTTGACAGACGCCGGAGAACCAATCAGCTTCGCTTCACAAAGCTCCGTTGCGCGAAAAGTCCGCGAACCAGAGCGCTGCCTGGTCCGCGCTTACAGATATATATCTTTTTTTAAACGTTAATTTCTCAAAATCCACTGGAGCACATATATTGAGACCTACAAAAGGCACATCGGGCTACCAGTCCCTACAATTTTGCCAAGTTTCGTGCAAATCCATTCAGCCGTTCGGGCTAAAAGTGAGGCCAACCGCCCTATGGAAAACTCAATGTTAAAAACACGTTTTGGGACCCCCCTTTTTTCTCGGCCCCCACTGGACGAACCCCCCCCAAATTTTCAAGGGCTGCTCAGAAACAAAATGTGCCATTTTCCTGAAAATTTCAGCCAATTCCGTCCACAAACGCCAAAGTTATTAGACATAGAATTTTCAAAAAACCCATAGAGAAAAAATCCTAACTATATATACCTACTGGCGACCGCCAGTAGGTAATATATATATTACCTACTGGCGGTCGCCAGTAGGTATATATAGTTAGGATTTTTTCCCTATGGGATTTTTGAAAATTCTATGTCTAATAACTTTGGCGTTTGTGGACGGAATTGGCTGAAATTTTCAGGAAAATGGAACATTTTGTTTCTGAGCAGCCCCTGAAAATTTTGGGGGGGTTCGTCCAGGGGGGGCCGAGAAAAAAGGGGGGTCCCAAAACGTGTTTTTAACATTGAGTTTTCCATAGGGCGGTTAGCCTCACTTTTAGCCCGAACGGCTGAATGGATTTGCACGAAACTTGGCAAAATTGTAGGGACTGGTAGCCCGATGTGCCTTTTGTAGGTCTCAATATATGTGCTCCAGTGGATTTTGAGAAATTAACGTTTAAAAAAAGATATATATCTGTAAGCGCGCTCTGGGCAGCGCTCCGGTCCGCGGACCTTAAGCGTACCGGAACTTCGCGTAGCTAAGCTGATTGGCTCTCCGGTGTCTGTCAACATTCTAAACAGTCCGGAGCGGCCGCCATCTTGTCTCTCGGTAGGATTGAGAGACAAGAGGAGGCCAAAACAAAGGGGGAAATAACCATAAGGGGGCATACTAGCTCCTCCCTGACCCCCTAGGTTTGATGTGGAGGCTTTAAAGGGGCCCCGCTAAGCAAAAAAAAAAATTTTTTTTTTTATTTTTTTTCGTGGTTAGCTCCCGGTACGCGTACCGGGAAGCTAAACCGGAAGCGAACCAAAAGAAATAGAGCTTGCCAGAGTGCTAAACATTCTAGCAATTTTTTTGGAAAGGGAAGGTAGTTCTGAAAAGAACTTTTTTTTTTATATTTTTGTTGTTTTATATTTTTTTTGTATTTTTTGAACATTTTTTGTTTTTTTTGTATTTTTTGAACGATTTTATATTTTTTGGGGGTTTTTTGGGGGGGGGGAACAACAAAAAACAGGCGTTGAAAAGGGCTCAACAGGAGCAAAAAAAAATTACTGGGGGCGGTTAGGGCAATTATGATTGTCATAAGCCAGGTTGATGGCATTAATACTCATGTTACCACATGATATCAACGCACCACAGTGCATACAAGTATGTTTCATGTGCCCAAAATTCTCTTGGATGTTTGGCACAGTTTCCCGTGCCTCTGCTGGTGTCAATGATATTGACGATGTTGACCTGGCCACAGGAGTTGCTGTTGGGTTTTGTTCCATATCCCGTATTTCCGCCCGGCTGTAATTAAGTGGATGCTTCCTGGTCATGTGCCGATGCATGGTATAGTTCCCATAGCTATACTTTTTATCAGTCCCTCTTGATAATTTCTCTTTGCAGATGAGGCAGGTCACATACCTCGCATTCACTTTCTTTTGCCCTGGAGGGATTGAATAAAACTGCCAGATGAAACTGGCTTTCCTATGGGAAACCCGGGGCACCTCTTCCAAGAACTGTGGTTCTTCTCCCTCCTCTTCCTCCATTTCTTCCTCTTCCTCCTCAGTGTTGGTCATCACCTGGGGAGGTGGTCCTCTCTTCCCATGAGGAGGTGGAGGTGGTGGTGGGGGTCCACCAGCTGAAGCAACTACTGAAGCCATTTCTGATATACTAATGAAGGTCTTCCTCTCACAATGATGAAAGTCAGAGTGAGGAAAGAAGGAGGGGTTTTCATCATTTGGGAAAAACAATACTTCTCAACCAATGAAAAGTGTTATTTTTAGGTCACCTGACCTAGCCTTCCATAATTATGAAACTAAAAGTGAAATGAACCAATGAAAAGCTTTATTAACAAGTCACATGACTCTAACTTTCATGTTACGCGCTGCGGAACGCTCCCCGGTTAGCTTCCGGTTCGCTGCGCTTCGCGCCTCGGTCCGCGCCCGGGGACACTTCCGGGTGCGCTAACGCAGTACGTCACAAGACGCATTTCGCGGCAACGCGATACGTCGCGCTTTCGCGCCGCGGATCGCTTCCGGGGAGTTGCGTTTCGCGCCTCGGTCCGCGCCCCGGGGCACTTCCGGGTGCGCTAACGCAGTACGTCATAAGACGCATTACGCGGCAACGCGATACCGTAACTATGTTGATTTGTTACCGGTTCGCGGACCGGATCGCGGAATCGAATTGAGCTAACGGGAAGCTTCCCGGTTCGCGGACCGGGAGCGAAACAAAAAAAATATTAAAAAAAAATTATTAATAAACATATAAAATATATTTTTGGATTTAAAGAAGAATACATTTTACAGCTATAGATATTAGCTTTTAAAAAACCAATGAAATTCACTGAAAAAACCATAGGTTATAGACCATATATAGTTAGGAATTAGCATTTACAAAACCTTGAAAATTCACTGAAAAAAACATAGGTTATAGACCATATATAGTTAGGAATTAGCATTTAAAAAACCTTATTTTACTCACACAAAACCATTGAAATTCCATATATAGTTAGTTGCACTAACTATATATCGCGCACCCGCAATCCACTGCTGATCATGTCACATATTACATCATTCATGACATGGTCAGTGACATCACTGATGACATCACTGATGACATCTCAAATGACATCACTGATGACATCACTGATGACATCTCAAATGACATCACTGATTACATCACTGATGACATCTCATTTGACATTACTGATCACATCACTGATGACATCATTCATGTGATAATACGATGAACCTCTTCAGACTCTAATATAACCTTAGATACACTCAGTGTAAACAGACACTCATAGACTGTCACTCATCCATGGAGTTACTCAGACACTTAGTCAGTCATGCAAAGAATCAATCACACCTCCATTTCCTCAACTATACAGTTATACACACCTTACTTATTCAAACATATACTAAAACATATTTACTCTGTTATACAATCCCTGATACAAGTTCACAATAATCCATACAGCCACTCACACATTCACTGGCTCTTATGCACAGTTATTTATATATGTCAACTTTCACATGTACTGTGTTTTACATATGTACTTACTTTGACATGTAGCACTGAGATATCCATTCACTCACCAATACACTCATGCACACAGTCAACCGGCCATACAGCTGTTTCCACATGCACTTTTGAACCCATACATCTAGTCAATCAACTGCTCACACATCTATGCAGAGAGTCATACACCTCCCAGCCACCCACACACACACTCAGTCTCCCATACAAATGCTTTGGCAACCAATCAATAACCCATACAGTTAATCATATAGCTAATGATCAACACATGCAGCAGTTTACAGAACAACAGACATAATGATGCACAAATTAAGACAGTTTAGTCACTAACCCATGCACTCAGTGAGACACATTTAATCAGTCACTCATACAGTCAGCCATGCCCCTACTAAATCCTTCATCAAGACACTTATACATCCACTCATTCTTCAATATGTAAGACATATTTTAACTTTACAGAATTATACAGTCACTGGATGTAGTCATCAGTGATGTCATTTGAGATGTCATCAGTGATGTCATCAGTGATGTCATTTGAGATGTCATCAGTGATGTCATCAGTGATGTCACTGACCATGTCATGAATGATGTAATATGTGACATGATCAGCAGTGGATTGCGGGTGCGCGATATATAGTTAGTGCAACTAACTATATATGGAATTTCAATGGTTTTGTGTGAGTAAAATAAGGTTTTTTAAATGCTAATTCCTAACTATATATGGTCTATAACCTATGTTTTTTTCAGTGAATATATATATGTGTGTGTGTAATTTTTGGTGATATAATTTTTTTAATTATATAAATTATTTATTAAAATTATATTTTTTTAATAATTATTTCTAAGTTTATATTAAATATATTTATTACTATATTAGTTTTAACTTACTTTTAAGACATTTTAAAAAATCGATATTTTGACAGTCTATATTTTTGTAAGTCGATATTTTGGAGTCGATATTTTGGTACTTACCTGTTTGAAGATAGGGAGTCGATATTTTGTCAATCGATATTTTTGACTCGATATTTGTGTATCTCGATATTTGTGTCGTCGATATTATGTCAGTGATCCGGAAAAATCTACAGGTCCAGAGTCATCGTTTTTCATCAGAAAATTGATTTTTTGGAGTGTACCAAAAATGATACAAAATGTCAATTGGATCGTGCCTCATGTTGAATAACCACTTTTGAAACCTTCACAGTGACCAAAATTGCCATTTTTACAGAGCTTTGCTTGCTCAAAATCTTCCATTTTGACCAATTTCAGGCACCGAAATGACTTTAAACACACTTATTTTAGTTGAACAAGTCATAATTCACATCCAACAGGCATTTAGAGCCAAAAGATTAAAAGTTAACATTTCATCCATGTTGACCATTTTGGGAAAGCGCAACAGGTCCGGAGTCATCTTTTTTTCAGATAATTGATTTTTTGGAGCGAACCAAAAATGATTCAAAATGTCAATTGGATCGTGCCTCATGTGAATAACCACTTTTTAAACACTCATAGTGATCAAAATTGCCATTTTTACAGAGTTTTGCTTACTCAAAAGCTTCAATTTTGACCAATTTCTGGCACAGAGATGACTTTAAACACACTTATTTTAGTTGAAAAAGTCATAATTCACATCCAACAGTCATTTACAGTCAAAAGATTAAATGTTAAAATTTCATTCATATTGGCCATTTTGGGAATGTTCGACAGGTCCGGAGTCATCGTTTTTCACCAGAAAATTGATTTTTTGGAGTGCACCAAAAATGATTCAAAATGACAATTGGATCGTGCCTTATGTTGAATAACCACTTTTGAAACCCTCACAGTGACCAAAATTGCCATTATTACAGGGCTTTGCTTACTTAAAAGCTTCCATTTTGACCAATTTCATGCACCGAAATTACTTTAAACACACTTATTTTAGTTGAAAAACTCATATTTCACAGCCAACAGTCATTTACAGTCAAAAGATTAAATGTTAAAATTTCATCCATATTGACCATTTTGGGAACGTTCGACAGGTCCGGAGTCATCGGTTTTCATCAGAAAATGGATTTTTTGGAGTGTACCAAAAATGATTCCAAATGTCAATTGGATCGTGCCTAATTTTGAATAACCACTTTTGAAACCCTCAAAGTGACCAAAATTGCCATTTTTACAGAGCTTTGCTTACCCAAAAGCTTCCATTTTGACCAATTTCAGGCACCCAAATGACTTTAAACACACTTATTTTAGTTGAAAGAGTCATATTTCACATCCAACAGTCATTTACAGTCAAAAGATTAAATGTTAAAACTTCATCCATATTGACCATTTTGGGAACGTTCGACAGGTCCGGAGTGATCGTTTTTGCATCAGAAAATTGATTTTTTGGAGTGTACCAAAAATGATTCAAAATGTCAATTGGATCGTGCCTCATGTTGAATAACCGCTTTTGAAACCCTCACAGTGACCAAAATTGCCATTTTTACAGAGCTTTGCTTACCCAAAAGCTTCCATTTTGACCAATTTCAGGCACCGAAATGACTTTAAACACACTTATTTTAGTTGAAAGAGTCATATTTCACATCCAACAGTCATTTACAGTCAAAAGATTAAATGTTAAAACTTCATCCATATTGACCATTTTGGGAACGTTCGACAGGTCCGGAGTGATCGTTTTTCATTAGAGATTTGATTTTTTAGAGTGTACCAAAAATGATTCAAAATGTCAATTGGATCGTGCCTCATGTTGAATAACCACTTTTGAAACCCTCACAGTGACCAAAATTGCCATTTTTACAGAGCTTTGCTTAATCAAAAGCTTCCATTTTGACCAATTTCAGGCACCAAAATGACTTTCAACACACGTATTTTAGTTGAAAAAGTCATAATTCACATCCAACAGTCATTTAGAGTCAAAAGATTAAAAGTTAAAATTTCATCCATGTTGACCATTTTGGGAAAGTTCGACAGTTGCGGAGTCATCGTTTTTTCAGATAATTGATTTTTTCGAGTGTACCAAAAATGATTCAAAATGTCAATTGGATCGTGCCTCATGTTGAATAACCGCTTTTGAAACCCTCTACGTGACCGAAATTGCCATTTTTACAGAGCTTTGCTTACTCAATAGCTTCCATTTTGACCAATTTCATGCACCAAAATGACTTTAAACACACTTATTTTAGTTGAAAAAGTCATAATTCACATCCAACAGTCATTTAGAGTCAAAAGATTAAAAGTTAAAATTTCATCCATGTTGACCATTTTGGGAAAGTTCGACAGGTCCGGAGTCATCGTTTGTCATCAGAAAATTGATTTTTTGGAGTGTACCAAAAATGATTCAAAATGTCAATTGGATCGTGCCTCATGTTGAATAACCGCTTTTGAAACCCACACAGTGACCGAAATTGCCATTTTTACAGAGCTTTGTTTACTCAAAAGCTTCCATTTTGACCAATTTCATGCA
Source organism: Lissotriton helveticus (assembly GCF_964261635.1). Taxonomy (NCBI): domain Eukaryota; kingdom Metazoa; phylum Chordata; class Amphibia; order Caudata; family Salamandridae; genus Lissotriton; species Lissotriton helveticus. The sequence goes on from NC_136072.1 coordinate 343,426,030, forward strand.
CCGAAATGACTTTAAACACACTTATTTTAGTTGAAAAAGTCATAATTCACATCCAACAGACATTTAGAGTCAAAAGATTAAAAGGTAAAATTTCATCCATGTTGACCATTTTGGGAAAGTTCGACAGGTCCGGAGTCATCAGTTTTCATCAGAAAATGGATTTTTTGGAGTGTACCAAAAATTATTCAAAATGTCAATTGGATCGTGCCTCATTTTGAATAACCACTTTTGAAACCCTCAAAGTGACCAAAATTTCCATTTTTACAGAGTTTTGCTTACTCAAAAGCTTTCATTTTGACCAATTTCAGGCACCGAAATGACTTTAAACACACTTATTTTAGTTGAAAAAGTCATAATGCACATCCAACAGTCATTTAGAGTCAAAAGATTAAAAGTTAAAATTTCATCCATGTTGGCCATTTTGGGAAAGTTCGATAGTTGCGGAGTCATCGTTTTTTCAGATAATTGATTTTTTCGAGTGTATCAAAAATGATTCAAAATGTCAATTGGATCGTGCCTCATGTTGAATAACCGCTTTTGAAACCCTCACAGTGACCAAAATTGCCATTTTAACAGAACTTTGCTTACTCAAAAGCTTCCATTTTGACCAATTTCAGGCACCAAAATGACTTTAAACACACTTATTTTAGTAGAACAAGTCATAATTCACATCCAACAGTCATTTACAGTCAAAAGATTAAATGTTAAAATTTCATCCATATTGGCCATTTTGAGAATGTTCGACAGGTCCGGAGTCATCGTTTTTCACCAGAAAATTGATTTTTTGGAGTGTACCAAAAATGATTCAAAATGTCAATTGGATCGTGCCTCATGTTGAATAACCACTTTTGAAACCCTAACATTGACCAAAATTGCCATTTTTACAGAGCTTTGCTTACTTAAAAGCTTCCATTTTGACCAATTTCATGCACCGAAATTACTTTAAACAGACTTATTTTAGTTGAAAAAGTCATAATTCACATCCAACAGTCATTTAGAGTCAAAAGATTAAAAGTTAAAATTTCATCCATGTTGACCATTTTGGGAAAGTTCGACAGTTGCGGAGTCATCGTTTTTTCAGATAATTGATTTTTTGGAGTGTACCAAAAATTATTCAAAATGTCAATTGGATCGCGCCTCATGTTGAATAACCGCTTTTGAAACCCTCACAGTGACCAAAATTGCCATTTTTACAGAGCTTTGCTTACCCAAAAGCTTCCATTTTGACCAATTTCAGGCACCGAAATGACTTTAAACACACTTATTTTAGTTGAAAGAGTCATATTTCACATCCAACAGTCATTTACAGTCAAAAGATTAAATGTTAAAACTTCATCCATATTGACCATTTTGGGAACGTTCGACAGGTCCGGAGTGATCGTTTTTGCATCGGAAAATTGATTTTTTGGAGTGTACCGTAAATTATTCAAAATGTCAATTGGATCGGGCCTCATGTTGAATAACCACTTTTGAAACCCTCACAGTGACCAAAATTGCCATTTTTACAGAGTTTTGCTTACTCAAAAGCTTCCATTTTGACCAATTTCAGGCACCAAAATGACTTTAAACAGACTTATTTTAGTTGAAAAAGTCATAATTCACATCCAACAGTCATTTAGAGTCAAAAGATTAAAAGTTAAAATGTCATCCATGTTGACCATTTTGGGAAAGTTCGACAGTTGCGGAGTCATCGTTTTTTCAGATAATTGATTTTTTGGAGTGTACCAAAAATGATTCAAAATGTCAATTGGATCGTGCCTCATGTTGAATAACCGCTTTAGAAACCCTCACAGTGACCAAAAATGCAATTTTTACAGAGCTTTGCTTACTCAAAAGCTTCCATTTTGACCAATTTCAGGCACCGAAATGACTTTAAACACATTTATTTTAGTTGAAAAAGTAATATTTCACATCCAACAGTCATTTAGAGTCAAAAGATTAAAAGTTAAAATTTCATCCATGTTGACCATTTGGGAAAGTTTGACAGGTCCGGAGTCATCGTTTTTCATTAGAGATTTGATTTTTTAGAGTGTACCAAAAATGATTCAAAATGTCAATTGGATCGTGCCTCATGTTGAATAACCACTTTTGAAACCCTCACAGTGACCACAATTGCCATTTTTACAGAGCTTTGCTTAATCAAAAGCTTCCATTTTGACCAATTTCAGGCACCAAAATGACTTTCAACACACGTATTTTAGTTGAAAAAGTCATAATTCACATCCAACAGTCATTTAGAGTCAAAAGATTAAAAGTTAAAATTTCATCCATGTTGACCATTTTGGGAAAGTTTGACAGGTCCGGAGTCATCGTTTTTCATTAGAGATTTGATTTTTTGGAGTGTACCAAAAATTATTCAAAATGTCAATTGGATCGTGCCTCATGTTGACTAACCACTTTTGAAACCTTCACAGTGACCAAAATTGCCATTTTTACAGAGCTTTGCTTGCTCAAAATCTTCCATTTTGACCAATTTCAGGCACCGAAATGACTTTAAACACACTTATTTTAGTTGAAAAAGTCATAATTCACATCCAATAGTCATTTAGAGTCAAAAGATTAAAAGTTAAAATTTCATCCATATTGACCATTTTGGGAAAGTTCGACAGTTGCGGAGTCATAGTTTTTTCAGATAATTGATTTTTTCGAGTGTACCAAAAATGATTCAAAATGTCAATTGGATCGTGCCTCATGTTGAATAACCGCTTTTGAAACCCTCTACGTGACCGAAATTGCCATTTTTACAGAGCTTTGCTTACTCAATAGCTTCCATTTTGACCAATTTCATGCACCAAAATGACTTTAAACACACTTATTTTAGTTGAAAAAGTCATAATTCACATCCAATAGTCATTTAGAGTCAAAAGATTAAAAGTTACAATTTCATCCATGTTGACCATTTTGGGAAAGTTCGACAGGTCCGGAGTCATCGTTTTTCATCAGAAAATTGATTTTTTGGAGTGTACCAAAAATGATTCAAAATGTCAATTGGATCGTGCCTCATGTTGAATAACCGCTTTTGAAACCCACACAGTGACCGAAATTGCCATTTTTACAGAGCTTTGTTTACTCAAAAGCTTCCATTTTGACCAATTTCATGCACCGAAATGACTTTAAACACACTTATTTTAGTTGAAAAAGTCATAATTCACATCCAACAGACATTTAGAGTCAAAAGATTAAAAGGTAAAATTTCATCCATGTTGACCATTTTGGGAAAGTTCGACAGGTCCGGAGTCATCGGTTTTCATCAGAAAATGGATTTTTTGGAGTGTACCATAAATGATTCAAAATGTCAATTGGATCGTGCCTCATTTTGAATAACCACTTTTGAAACCCTCAAAGTGACCAAAATTTCCATTTTTACAGAGTTTTGCTTACTCAAAAGCTTTCATTTTGACCAATTTCAGGCACCGAAATGACTTTAAACACACTTATTTTAGTTGAAAAAGTCATAATGCACATCCAACAGTCATTTAGAGTCAAAAGATTAAAAGTTAAAATTTCATCCATGTTGGCCATTTTGGGAAAGTTCGATAGTTGCGGAGTCATCGTTTTTTCAGATAATTGATTTTTTCGAGTGTATCAAAAATGATTCAAAATGTCAATTGGATCGTGCCTCATGTTGAATAACCGCTTTTGAAACCCTCACAGTGACCAAAATTGCCATTTTAACAGAACTTTGCTTACTCAAAAGCTTCCATTTTGACCAATTTCAGGCACCAAAATGACTTTAAACACACTTATTTTAGTAGAACAAGTCATAATTCACATCCAACAGTCATTTAGAGTCAAAAGATTAAAAATTAAAATTTCATCCATGTTGACCATTTTGGGAAAAATCGGTGTACAGTCATAATATCGAGTCAATTATTTCGACTGGACAGAATATCGAGTAAAAAATATAGAATGGACATAATATCGACTAGACATAATATAGACAACAAAAATATCGACTAGAGAAAATTAATATCGAATAGAATGGACATAATATCGAATCAAAAATATAGAATGGACATAATATCGACTAGACATAATATAGACAACAAAAATATCGAATTTAAGGTAAGTTAATAATAATTTTTATTTTTTGTGTAATATAAGTCTGTAGCGGGTTGTGGGTTTATAGGGGAATAGGGTGGGAAGTAATTTAATTCTAATTAATTAAATATGTTAATTTATTTATTGATATATATTTAGAATTAATTATTAATTGGTAATTAATTAAAATATAATTGGTAATTAATTATAATTGATTAATTGATAAATATTTTAATTTTAGTAATTTATTTTCTGTAGCGGGTTGTGGGTTTATAGGGGAATAGGGTGGGAAGTAATTTAATTATAATTAATTAAATATGTTAATTTATTTATTGATAATAATTTAGAATTAATTGTTAATTAATTATTAATTGGTAATTAATTAAAATATAATTGGTAATTAATTATAATTGATTAATTGATAAATATTTTAATTTTAGTAATTTATTTTCTGGAGCGGGTTGTGGGTTTATAGGGGAATAGGGTGGGAAGTAATTTAATTATAATTAATTAAATATGTTAATTTATGTATTGATATTTTTTAAAAATTAATTGTTAATTAATTATTAATTGGTAATTAATTAAAATATTATTGGTAATTAATTATAATTGATTAATTGATAAATATTTTAATTTTAGGGTTCAGGGTCAGTTGTCAGTTTTTGGGTAAAGGGGTATTTTTAGGGTTCAGGGTCAGTTTTCAGTTTTTGGGTAAAGGGGTATTTTTAGGGTTCAGGGTCAGTTTTCAGTTTTTGGGGTAAAGGGGTATTTTTAGGGTTCAGGGTCAGTTTTCAGTTTGTAGGTAAAGGGGTATTTTTAGGGTTCAGGGTCAGTTTTCAGTTTTTGGGTAAAGGGGTATTTTTAGGGTTCAGGGTCAGTTTTCAGTTTTTGGGTAAAGGGGTATTTTTAGGGTTCAGGGTCAGTTTTCAGTTTTTGGGGTAAAGGGGTATTTTTAGGGTTCAGGGTCAGTTTTCAGTTTGTAGGTAAAGGGGTATTTTTAGGGTTCAGGGTCAGTTTTCAGTTTTTGGGTAAAGGGGTATTTTTAGGGTTCAGGGTCAGTTTTCAGTTTTTGGGGTAAAGGGGTATTTTTAGGGTTCAGGGTCAGTTTTCAGTTTGTAGGTAAAGGGGTATTTTTAGGGTTCAGGGTCAGTTTTCAGTTTTTGGGTAAAGGGGTATTTTTAGGGTTCAGGGTCAGTTTTCAGTTTTCGGGTAAAGGGGTATTTTTAGGGTTCAGGGTCAGTTTTCAGTTTATGGGTAAAGGGGTATTTTTAGGGTTCAGGGTCAGTTTTGGGTTTTTGGGGTACAGGGGTACTTTGTAAAAATAAAGTAAAATTACATTTAAATTACATTTATTAAATAAAATTACATTATATTAAATTATATTATAATATTTTTTATTAATTTATATTCAAAAAATTATTATATACTTACCAATACTTATGTTGTAATGGTATGCGTTGTAAAGGTATATGCGTTGTAAAATCTTGCGTTGTAAATGTATGCGTTGTAAAAGTTTTTGCGTTGTAAAAGTTTTGTTGTAATGGTAGGCGTTGTAAAAGTATGCGTTGTAACGTCATACATCCCTGGAGTGGGAATAGTCATTTTAACCTCTACGCTATCCAGCGCTTTCCCTACTGTTGCACCCACTGGAGTGGGAGTAGTAAATTTTACCTCTACGCTATCCAACACTTTTGCTAATGTTGAACTCACTATAGTTGTAACAATTAATTTTAAACATTTTCTAAAATGTTATATATGTTTATTTAATAATATGTTTAAATTACCTACTGGCGGTCGCCAGTAGGTATATATAGTTAGGATTTTTTCTCTATGGGTTTTTTGAAAATTCTATGTCTAATAACTTTGGCGTTTGTGGACGGAATCGGCTGAAATTTTCAGGAAAATGGCACATTTTGTTTCTGAGCAGCCCTTGAAAATTTGGGGGGGGTTCGTCCAGTGGGGGCCGAGAAAAAAGGGGGGTCCCAAAACGTGTTTTTAACATTGAGTTTTCCATAGGGCGGTTGGCCTCACTTTTAGCCCGAACGGCTGAATGGATTTGCACGAAACTTGGCAAAATTGTAGGGACTGGTAGCCCGATGTGCCTTTTGTAGGTCTCAATATATGTGCTCCAGTGGATTTTGAGAAATTAACGTTTAAAAAAAGATATATATCTGTAACAGCGGACCGGTTAGCGCTCTGGTTCGCGGACTTTTCGCGCAACGGAGCTTTGTGAAGCGAAGCTGATTGGTTCTCCGGCGTCTGTCAACATTCCAAACAGTCCGTAGCGGCCGCCATCTTGTCTCTCGGTAGGATCGAGAGACAAGAGGAGGTCAAAACAAAGGGGGAAATAACTATAAGGGGGCATAGTAGATCCTCGCTGACCCCCTAGGTTTGATGTGGAGGTTTTAAAAGGGCCCCGCGGGGCAAAAAAAAAACAAAATAATAATAATCGAACGGCTGAATGGATTTGCACGAAACTTGGCAAAATATTAGGGACTGGTAGCCCGATGTGCCTTTGCTAGGTCTCAATATATGTGCTCCAGTGGATTTTGAGAAATTAACGTTGAAAAAAAGATATATATCTGTAACAGCGCTCCGCTTCGCGTACTTTTCGCGTTACGGAGCTTTGCGAAGCTGATTGGTTCTCCGGCGTCTGTCAACATTCCAAACAGTCCGTAGCGGCCGCCATCTTGTCCCTCGGTAGGATTGAGAGACAAGAGGAGGCCAAAGCGAAGGGGGAAATGACCATAAGGGGGCATAGTAGATCCTTCCTGACCTCTTAGGTTTGATGTACCATTTTGCCAAGTTTGGTGTAATTCCGTTCAGCCATTCAGGCTGTAGACGTATGTAAATGTCCTATGGAAAATTGCATGGGGAAAACACATTTGAAAGTGTTGAAATTTAGAACCAATTAAAATGTTACTTTGGTTTTGTATTTGTGTGTGATGAAAGTTAATTGGTTATGTATATATGTCAAATGAGAGGAAACCACAGCCATTTTGTGATACTACTGTCTGAGGTACATTTGTGAGGAATTTTTGGTGGTGAATTTCTGGTGTTTGATTTACACAGTACTAACACTTCTGCTACTTTTAAAAAGGTGAGTTGTTAATTTGTATGGGGAACTATGTTGTACACTTGAAGATAATTTGAAAAATGTTTTCTGTTATTTATTTGCAGTCCTTCTGTTATACTAAATACTTGATAAAGTTAGTTTTATATTATGTATTACTAAAGACGATAAATGAAAGTGATTATTTTTTTCTGCAATTTACAGCAAGCAATTTCAAAATAAAATGGCTCACAATGAAGAGACCGTGGCAATTTCTTTTGAATTGTCCAACACATTGATTGAAATTGAGAGCACCAATAATGAAATATTGTCACAAGGAGGACATGACTTGTATGATTCCATTAGATTGATTGAAATGGACAGCACCAAGAATGAAATATTGTCACAAGGAGATGACTTGAATGATTCCACTACATTGATTGAAATTGAGAGCACCAATAATGAAATATTGTCACAAGGAGGAGATAGCTTGTATGATTCCATTAGATTGATTGAAATGGACAGCACCAATAATGAAATATTGTCACAAGGAGGAGATGACTTGAATGATTCCACTACATTGATTGAAATTGAGAGCACCAATAATGAAATATTGTCACGAGGAGATGACTTGAATGATTCCACTACATTGATTGAAATTGACAGCACCAGTAATGAAATATTGTCAGAAGGAGGAGATGACTTGAATGATTTTTTTGATCAATCTCTTGATGGCGAATTTATCGAGTGTTTGGAGACCATAGAGTTACAAGAATCATCATTGGAGACTTTTAATGAGGACATTGCTGATGAGGACATGTTACTAGTTCTTTCAAATTTAGAAAATTCTGAAGAATAAATTTATATTTAGAAATCAAAAATTGTTTGAGACATTATTCATTTTTATTTTTAATTTATGAGGTTGTAGCGAAGTGATTGTAGTATAAAATGAGACTTATAGTATAGAGTGCAACATTTTTATGTTACATGGTAAGTTTACTCATATTTACTTCCCTTCTGCCACTATATTATCTCCAATGTGTATTTGACATGTCTTCTTCATCTCCGGCCTCCTTTCTCTCACTGTGTGTCTCCGATGCATCTTATCGCTGCTATTTTGTGTAATTACAGAAGAGAGTAAAATAAAATAGTTCGGAACGTGAAAAGGGGGCAAAGTAGAGTACTCCTCACCCCCTAGGCCTTTTTAGGCGGTCCCAAAAGGATCAGTTTCTGCTTTCCTGAGAGATTATGGTATGAGTTCCATATACCACAATAACTTGCATTACAACATGCAAGATATCTATCTCCTATTACCAACTTTTGGAGATATTCGCGCTAAGCGCGAATATCTCCAAAAAGTAACACCTGCCCTGAGCAGTTCTTAGCCATGTTATCCAATGGGAGGTGGATAACATGGCTAAGAGTATTAGCTCGGTAATGCATGAATATCGCTGAGTTTTTAGCGATATTCATGCATTGCGGCCGTTTATTATCGCATTTGCGATAAACCTTGATAATAGTAAGGTTTATCTTCGATAATTTCTGACGATGCTTAGTGGTAAAAAATTGGTTGGTAAGCATCGTTAGCGATAAATATCGCTTAACTTTGGTAATATGCCCCAACGTCTGTTAACGTTCGATTCGAAGGAAATGAGGAAGTGTTGAAAAACATTGTCTGCGCCATCTTGCCTTTTTTGAAATGCCACACTTTTGTCGTGCACGGCAGCCATTTTAGATGTCTTGACCAGACCCACTCTCTGCACGCTGTCGATTCGTAGCATGGCTCCTCACCCTCGTAAGCATCTCCCCCAGGCACTGGTCACCACCGCTCTCTGTCTTATGCATGGGCAATAAACCTTCCCCCATCTGCGCTGCTCTTCCCTGAGAATCACACTCTGTGCCCGCCCGACACCTCCCTTTCGCCCTATTCACTACCGCACCCTCTGACACTCCTCTTCCTCTGTGTCCGATTGTCCAGGCTATCAGCTAGCCCTGCAGATGTAGTTTATGGCTCCAGCTGTAAAGATTCACCCCTCTTCAAAGGAGTTATAGTAGATCAAGGCCCACACCCGATGAGATCCGTCACACCACACGTGTTCCTACTATCTGAAAACCATCCTGTATTGTGATTGGTGAGGGGACCGAGCCTGAAGCGGAAGATTCTAGGAATGACTCTTTGTACATCAAAGTTTTTACAATTATGTGTCACATTAAAAATATATAGCACTCCAACAAAGTAGTAGGAATATAAAACTTTAATTACATATAAATATATACAACAAAACAAAAACAGTAAAAACATTTAAACAACGAAGAGACCGTGGCAATTTCTTTTGAATTCCTGATGAGGACATGTTACTAGTTCTTTCAAATTATGAAAATTCAGAAGATGTTGCCTGGGGGTGGGTCGTCAGTAGCAGTCTGTTGTGCGAATAGTTCCAAGGCAGCAGAACGCGCTGAAATCTAGATGGCACGAAAGTGATGTCTAGTAAGTTGCCGCCCAGCAAATAACGGCGTGGGGCGCCGCGGGGGTGAGTGAGTCCAGTAGGCACCACAGCTATTCTTACCGGCATTGCAGAATTACTGCTGGGGACAATGCCTGTGCTGTAGCAGGGTCACAGCAGAAACAAAAAGGATTCTGTTGAAGATGTTGTTGGTTTTCAATTTGAAAACAGTTCTGGTGTCAACTGCTATGCTAATGTAGTGGTTAATGTTTTGTTTTCTCTAGAAAATGTAAAAGAGGGGGAGGCAGTCCAAAGTTCCGTTAAAAGGGCAAAGGAAAGGATCGGTGGTTTGAACTATCAGTCAAAAAGGGGAGGGGGTGCAATAATTTTTCCTACCGGGTCACACTGTGCTTTCACCGGAAGTGAGGTCTGCAGGATTGTAGTAATTCAAAGTGAGGCTGGCGCCAGCATGGGAGCGCCGACGTCCCGCGGATACAGTTTCGTCACTCCACGGGCGATCATGGCAGTCATTCCCCATCGGGGGTCGGAGACTCCCGCGGCTCCTCTAGAATGTTCAAGGTCGTGGAGGACTACGGTGGTGGAGTCAACCAGTGACCGGGCCATTTCTTTATGTTGGGCCCGCTCTTGCCAGGTCGACCGCCATTTTGAGAGTTCGGCAGCTACCGGCGATCGCGGGGTCACATGAGCGGACGGGCTCCACCCTGCCGGGCGAGACGTTGCAGCATGGCCACAGTGGAAGAACCGTTATCTAGGTCGTTCCGAAACTGTGCAGCACTGTAGTTGTTAGGATGCCACCGCCTGGAGCGCTGAGGGTGCAGCTGGGAAGCCTCCACCTGGGGAGGCGGGAGAGGCCTGTTCGCACCGTCTCTCCCTCCCAGTGCACCCCACGGCGTCTCGCTTGAGATTTGTTATGGCCGGACCAGGCGATGAGGACGAGGGGGGGGTCGGAGGCATGTGCAAGACATCCCCCTCCAGTGTTGTCGCAGCCATTATAAAAGAAAGAAGTGTCCCGTCCGTCTTCGGGCCGGGCTTCCGGTGGATGTCGGCCGGACGCCCCTGGCTCTGGCCCCATGAACGGGTTTCTTGGTTTATCGGCTGCAGCCGGATCCCGTCGGCCTCGGCCCCCCAACCGTTGGTGGTCGGACCGGAAGAGCATGTGGCGGGACTACCTGCAACTCTCAAGGGCCACCGCGGCCGGACTGGGAGAGAGAGGGGAGGGTCGAGGAGACATTCCCCCCCCCTGCAACTGTTCAGCGTTGTAAAGGCAATCCCCTGGCCGGGTCCCGCTGGTCTCGGCCTCTCCTCCGGCTACACCCTACGTTAGGATCTCCTGGCCGAGGCGTGGCAGCAGGACCTGCCTTATATGGGCTGCTCCCGGCTGGGCGTAGCCGGAACCCTGCCCCACCTTGGAAGTTTCCAGAGTGGGGGTGGATGTTCTACTGACTTGCATTTTCCCTAGTCTATCGATTTTTTTGGCATGGCAGGCGGTGGGACAGCGAGGGGTGATTTGGTTTCTCTTACTGTTTTTCTGGTCTCTCACCACTGGCATATTTTAACGTTTTCTTGTTTCTAGGACATTAATAGGTTTTATCATTACGTTATGTTATCGTTTCTTTGTTCGTTGTTTAATAAAAGTTCATGTTCATCAGTGGCCTACTGATTTTCGTTTTCCTATTTTTTTCTTTCCAGGTTGTTTCATGGTAAAGTTTCTGTTAACAGGATACAGTGATCACTTCGTTATTATTGCATATGTCCTTTTCACTAGGGGTGCTCTCTGGTCGGGCCAGATGACGTATCTCTAGTAAATGGTCCGGGTGAAAAAGGTGCATCAATCAGTGGGGAGTAGACAGATTACAACGGGGGAGAAAGGTCCGCATTACATACCCTTTCACTACTTGCAAAGATGTTCCTACGTTTATTTGCAAACAGGGAATACCTCCAAAAAGAACTAATTCCCAAACAGTCAATGTTCGGACAATCAATCAATCAATGAGGAATGAAATAGGTACGACGTGTTAAAGGCTTGCGTTACCTACCCTTCACTATCTGCAAAGGGAGATAGAATATTCCTATTCTTCCTCGTTTGCAGGTAGAGAAGATCGTTAAGAGAATTAACTTCGAACAATTCAATGCTCGATTGAAACAATCAACAAGGGGTACTGTGAACACAAATGAACGCCGCTTATATACATACGCATTGCTATTTTCAACAGGTTGTTCCTAATGTTTCTATTTTAGCGAGGTCAAAAGAGATCCCATTAGTGGCCTACTGATTTTGCTCGATTCCTTTTGTTTTTTTACACGATTTTTCGCTATCTGCAAAGAGTAAACAGAGTATTGCGACTCTGTGCTTGTTTGTAAATAGAGAATGAACCAAAGAGAACAATCAATCAAATGGAGAGAGAAGCAGGCACGACGGATTACAAAGGGGGAAAGGGCTGCGTTAACTACCCTTCACTATCTGCAAAGAGAGAGTACTCCTAATAGAAATGAGGGGTGGGGGGCAGCAATCAAAGCAGATCAGTGTGCATAAACACGAAAAAAAAAATTCTTACCACGTACTTGACATTCGACAGCTTATGATATTTGCTATTAAAAAACCATTGAAATTCACTGAAAAAACCATAGGTTATAGACCATATATAGTTAGGAATTAGCATTTACAAAACCTTGAAAATTCACTGAAAAAACCATAGGTTATAGACCATATATAGTTAGGAATTAGCATTTAAAAAACCTTATTTTACTCACACAAAACCATTGAAATTCCATATATAGTTAGTTGCACTAACTATATATTGCGCACCCGCAATCCACTGCTGATGATGTAACATATTACATCATTCATGACATGGTCAGTGACATCACTGATGACATCACTGATGACATCTCAAATGACATCACTGATGACATCACTGATGACATCTCATTTGACATCAATGACCACATCACTGATGATATCATTCATGTGACAATACAATGCATCTCCTCACATTTTAATATAACCTCTGTTTCACCCAGTGTTAAAAACAGAGTATAATTTTTGAAACCATTGACACACCAATACTAGTTACTACATACGTACTCACTGATTCCTACGTCTACACACACATTCACTCATTCACCCATACAATCATTCATACATACAATCACTCATGTTTACAACACAATCATATGCACTCATACACCTATACAGACACTCACACTCTGCCACTCATCCATGGAGTTACTCACACACCTAGTCAGTCCTGTAAAGAATCAATCACACTTCCATTTTCTACTCTATACAGTTAAACATAGAGCACCTTACGTTTTCAACCATATACTAACACATACTTACTCTCTTATACAATCATTGATACAAGTACACATTGATCTGTACAGAGTCACACACCTCCCAGCCAGCCACACACACACTCAGTCTCCCATGCAAATACTTGGGCAATCAATCAATAACCCATATAGTTACTCATATAGCTACTGATCAACACATGCAGCAGTTTACAGAACAACAGACATAATGATGCACAAATTAAGACAGTTTAGTCACTAACCCATGCACTCAGTGAGACACATTTAATCACTCACTCATACATTCAGTCATGCACCTACTAAATCCTTCGTCCAGACACTTATACATCCACTCATTCTTCAATATGTAAGACATATTTTAACTTTACAGAAACATAGTCACTGGATGTTGTCATCAGTGATGTCATCAGTGATGTCATTTGAGATGTCATCAGTGATGTCATCAGTGATGTCACTGACCATGTCATGAATGATGTAATATGTGACATCATCAGCAGTGGATTGCGGGTGAGCAATATATAGTTAGTGCAACTAACTATATATGGAATTTCAATGGTTTTGTGTGAGTAAAATAAGGTTTTTGAAATGCTAATTCCTAACTATATATGGTCTATAACCTATGGTTTTTTCAGTGAATATATATATATATTCACTGAAAAAACCATAGGTTATAGACCATATATAGTTAGGAATTAGCATTTAAAAAACCTTATTTTACTCACACAAAACCATTGAAATTCCATATATAGTTAGTTGCACTAACTATATATCGCGCACCCGCAATCCACTGCTGATCATGTCACATATTACATCATTCATGACATGGTCAGTGACATCACTGATGACATCACTGATGACATCTCAAATGACATCACTGATGACATCACTGATGACATCTCAAATGACATCACTGATGACATCACTGATGACATCTCAAATGACATCACTGATGACATCACTGATGACATCTCATTTGACATTACTGATCACATCACTGATGACATCATTCATGTGATAATACGATAAACCTCTTCAGACTCTAATATAACCTTAGATACACTCAGTGTAAACAGACACTCATAGACTGTCACTCATCCATGGAGTTACTCAGACACTTAGTCAGTCATGCAAAGAATCAATCACACCTCCATTTCCTCAACTATACAGTTATACACACCTTACTTATTCAAACATATACTAAAACATATTTACTCTGTTATACAATCCCTGATACAAGTTCACAATAATCCATACAGCCACTCACACATTCACTGGCTCTTATGCACAGTTATTTATATATGTCAACTTTCACATGTACTGTGTTTTACATATGTACTTACTTTGACATGTAGCACTGAGATATCCATTCACTCACCAATACACTCATGCACACAGTCAACCGCCCATACAGCTGTTTCCACATGCACTTTTGAACCCATACATCTAGTCAATCAACTGCTCACACATCTATGCAGAGAGTCATACACCTCCCAGCCACCCACACACACACTCAGTCTCCCATACAAATGCTTTGGCAACCAATCAATAACCCATACAGTTAATCATATAGCTAATGATCAACACATGCAGCAGTTTACAGAACAACAGACATAATGATGCACAAATTAAGACAGTTTAGTCACTAACCCATGCACTCAGTGAGACACATTTAATCAGTCACTCATACAGTCAGCCATGCCCCTACTAAATCCTTCATCAAGACACTTATACATCCACTCATTCTTCAATATGTAAGACATATTTTAACTTTACAGAATTATACAGTCACTGGATGTAGTCATCAGTGATGTCATTTGAGATGTCATCAGTGATGTCATCAGTGATGTCATTTGAGATGTCATCAGTGATGTCATCAGTGATGTCACTGACCATGTCATGAATGATGTAATATGTGACATGATCAGCAGTGGATTGCGGGTGCGCGATATATAGTTAGTGCAACTAACTATATATGGAATTTCAATGGTTTTGTGTGAGTAAAATAAGGTTTTTTAAATGCTAATTCCTAACTATATATGGTCTATAACCTATGGTTTTTTCAGTGAATTTTCAAGGTTTTGTAAATGCTAATTCCTAACTATATATGGTCTATAACCTATGGTTTTTTCAGTGAATTTCATTGGTTTTTTAAAAGCTAATATCTATAGCTGTAAAATGTATTCTTCTTTAAATCCAAAAATATATTTTATATGTTTATTAATAATTTTTTTTAAATATTTTTTTTGTTTCGCTCCCGGTCCGCGAACCGGGAAGCTTCCCGTTAGCTCAATTCGATTCCGCGATCCGGTCCGCGAACCGGTAACAAATCAACATAGTTACGGTATCGCGTTGCCGCGTAATGCGTCTTATGACGTACTGCGTTAGCGCACCCGGAAGTGCCCCGGGGCGCGGACCGAGGCGCGAAACGCAACTCCCCGGAAGCGATCCGCGGCGCGAAAGCGCGACGTATCGCGTTGCCGCGAAATGCGTCTTGTGACGTACTGCGTTAGCGCACCCGGAAGTGTCCCCGGGCGCGGACCGAGGCGCGAAGCGCAGCGAACCGGAAGCTAACCGGGGAGCGTTCCGCAGCGCGTAACATGAAAGTTAGAGTCATGTGACTTGTTAATAAAGCTTTTCATTGGTTCATTTCACTTTTAGTTTCATAATTATGGAAGGCTAGGTCAGGTGACCTAAAAATAACACTTTTCATTGGTTGAGAAGTATTGTTTTTTCCAAATGATGAAAACCCCTCCTTCTTTCCTCACTCTGACTTTCATCATTGTGAGAGGAAGACCTTTATTAATACTTGAGAAATGACTTCAGTACTTGCTTCAGCTGGTGCACCCCCACCACCACCTCCACCTCCTCATGGGAAGAGAGGACCACCTCCCCAGGTGATCACCAACACAGAGGAGGAAGAGGAAGAACTAGAGGAAGAGGAGAGAGAAGAACCACAGTTCTTGGAAGAGGTGCCCCGGGTTTCCCATAGGAAAGCCAGTTTCATCTGGCAGTTTTATTCAATCCCTCCAGGGCAAAAGAAAGTGAATGCGAGGTATGTGACCTGCCTCATCTGCAAAGAGAAATTATCAAGAGGGACTGATAAAAAGTATAGCTATGGGAACTATACCATGCATCGGCACATGACCAGGAAGCATCCACTTAATTACAGCCGGGCGGAAATACGGGATATGGAACAAAACCCAACAGCAACTCCTGTGGCCAGGTCAACATCGTCAATATCATTGACACCAGCAGAGGCACGGGAAACTGTGCCAAACATCCAAGAGAATTTTGGGCACATGAAACATACTTGTATGCACTGTGGAGCGTTGATATCATGTGGTAACATGAGTATTAATGCCATCAACCTGGCTTATGACAATCATAATTGCCCTAACCGCCCCCAGTAATTTTTTTTTGCTCCTGTTGAGCCCTTTTCAACGCCTGTTTTTTGTTGTTCCCCCCCCCCAAAAAAACCCAAAAAAATATAAAATCGTTCAAAAAATACAAAAAAAACAAAAAATGTTCAAAAAATACAAAAAAAATATAAAACAACAAAAATATAAAAAAAAAAAGTTCTTTTCAGAACTACCTTCCCTTTCCAAAAAAATTGCTAGAATGTTTAGCACTCTGGCAAGCTCTATTTCTTTTGGTTCGCTTCCGGTTTAGCTTCCCGGTACGCGTACCGGGAGCTAACCAAAAAAAAAACTTTTTTAAAAAAAAGAGTAAGTATAAGGAAAGTAAACAGAGAGTGATGTTTCAAGAAAGACAGCTATAGGGAGTAAAGAAGAGATACTATTTAATAGATCTATTTACCAAAGAACAGACAGAAGATGGTATAATTGTGAAAAACAAAATAGATAACGAAGTGAAAGAAAAACAAGCATTGGCATAGCCAATAGGTATCGACTTTTGGACCTTCTAAGTCTTTAGTTATGCAGCATAATATCCTTGGTGCAGCAACATCAACTGTTGCATGGCTAAACACGTATAAGGTCCCAAAGGCGAGACCTATTGTCTATGCCAATGCTTGTTTCTTAAGTAGAATTGCAATACGTATGGCTCTTCCATGTAAAAAAATCTTATCTTGTGCTCTAAAGATTGCTAAAGTCTCGACAGAGAACAGGCTAGATTGTAAGTAGGGTAAATTGCGCTTGGTGATCTGTTTGAGGGAGCGTCTGCTTTGCCTGGTGTCTTTGGAGAGCAATTTTGATTGTTATACTGGACAATATAGCCCTAATGTAAATAACATAGGGGCATATTATCAACATAGGCAATAAAAGTTTTGCAGCTTTTATAGGCAGAAATGTGTCGCTAAAGCTGCTTTTGCGGCAGAAAACTGCCGCTAAAGCCGCTTTTGCACCAGTTTTCTGCCAATAAAAAGAGCAATAATTTTATTGGCTGCATTCATAATATGCCCCTTAGTGTGCTTCAACTACACAGAGAAAGCATTATGAACAAATAGTGATACAGTGATCAGTCAAAGACACTAAGAGTAATAGAGACGGAGTGAGTGAACAAGAGTGAGGAACTATGAGAAGAGAGGGACTGAGAAAAAAAGTGGAAGGAGTTGAGTAAGTAGGTAATAGAGAAAGGAATGAGGGAAGTAGCAAAGGCAGGAAACTGAGGATTAAAGAAATGAAGCAGTGGAACTAATAGTAGTTCAATGTGATAGAAATGTAACGAAAAGAGTACAAAATACTTACCTTATAATTGTCGTTAAATTCCTCACTTTTTATTTTTATACTTTCAATCTGTGAAAGAGAGAACAAACATTTGAAAAATATAAAAACATGTATTGAAAAATTACAAAAGACAAGGGCAAAGATTGAAGGACAAACAGTTTTTCAATAACTTTGACACTTACAGAAGCTACACAGTCCTAAAGATATACATTTTAAAGTAACACTATCTTGATGCAGATGAAGTGAGGCCTATCTTAAAACATGGTGCATCTTTTGCATTGCTGTTGTCTCAGAAAAGTGTCGCAAGACACTAAAATTTTAAATAATTGCTTCAGGATGCCAATAAGATGTCTACTATCCAGAGTTTTGTTTCAGGTGAGGCCTACTCAGGGTTGCAGATGAAATTTCGAGTTGTTGAAGAGAATAGAAGACATAATACATGTGAAGGTCTACCAATGAAGTGAGTCATGTCCACTGCAATCTTCAACAAAGTCCAAACCTCCTATGTTTCCCTGGACAGACCTAAACTTGATCTGCACAATGTGATTCGTAATGATAGGAAACACAGGTGATGTAATTGAAATACATGCAATTTATTTTCCTCATTTCACAATCACATCACTTCTGTTTCCTTTGCTTAGGTATCTCATTGTGCAGATGTAGTCTAGCATATCAAAGAATACGCAGAAGTGCAGCACTGCATGCAACAACTTTGACACTTACAGAAGCCTCACCTTCTCCATGCCTTCTACACAGTTCTACATATACATCATAAATGGAAACATTACAGAATTAATTATACATGTTAAATGGTTTATTTTTGCTGTTCTCAGAATGTATCAAAATTCACTAAAAACAGTGACTTGAAGGTATTCATCATGTAACAGCGGGGAAAAAAAAACACAATCAAAATGATTGTGTTTAAAAAACCCATACAAGATCAGAAATCAAAAATCAGAACTCCTTAAAGTTAACTTACTTTCCATGACGTCCAAGGATGTCCTATGAATAGCTTATACTCTTTTGTGCTGTTATTACTTTCAGCCCACCAGTTTCTGAAAGAAAATCTCCATCGTTTTTAAAAACATGTTACATACAATAAATGACTTCTTGCTCTCTACCACAAGATTCCACAAGGCCAAATTTTGTCAGAGCCATGTATAACTCTTGGATTTCTTGTTAGCCAATCCCATCATTTGGCATTCCCGCAACTTTCAGAATTAAAATGTTGAAGATCATTTTCACAATCCTGGAATAGTAATATCTTCCCCTTCTTGCTCAGTCATGTTCTACATTTCGTATGACACTGATACTGCTTAATATGAAGCAGACTTACACTACCTCTATGAGTACTACAATTATTTAATTCTCTACATCACTTTTAATCACAAAGTAATGTAAAACAGTAGACAGCATTGCAGACTTACATTCCCTCTACTCCATGTTTTGATTGGCTGCTTTAATTAGCTTATGAAAAGAAACAGTTTTTCTGAACTCATTTAAACTGCACATACATGTCCATGATGTCCAATCCTATGATTAGAAGTTATGTCTCTGAACTACACTTATCCTCAAGGCCAAATTGTGTAGGAGCCATTAGAACTTCTTGAAATTCCACAGATCATATCCCGAGATTATTTTCCTAAAATTTTGGTTTTAAAAACACCAGGTAAGAGTTTTTAAGGTCATACGGCAATTTTTTTTTGAAAATTACAACAGAATCATTACAGAATGACCAGCCATTTCTAGACTTTAAATAAGCTGTGTAATGTCCTGATGATATTGAAGGGCCGTCATGATATATAATTGCTGTAGTTACAAAAGTCCTTCCTGATATTGACAACTGCGAAGCTACAAAATTTTTTATTAAAGTTGTCAATTTTGTTCCATCAGGCCTACATCGTTGGAACATTAAAATGATGTACTGGCCATATGTTCGTATAAATAATGTGGACATCATTTCAGATTTACATTGGCTACACTCCATGTTGTGATTAGCAGCTTTTACTAGCTTATTAAAGGAGACTGATTTACTGTCTGGCAAAGTTAAATATACAAATCTTTCTGAGTCTACACTAGTAGTACTTGATACCATACAGTTCTCGCAGTCATGCTGCCATTGATAAGAAAGCCCAAACAGCTGATCTACATCTACACCTTCAGCATGTAATACATGAAGCATATACATTAAAAACTCCTGACAATCTTGCTGAATATTTTGAGAGAATTGTGTTTGGCCTGAACATCTATCTAACAGATTTCTAATTTCAGACACACTTTCTATGTTTCTTCTATCAGTGGTACATTTCTCTAACACAGAATTTAACAAACTGCAAAATCTTTGATCAGAATTGACCACAATCTCTTCTTTTACATTTTTTAGAGAAAACAAAACATTAATTACTACATTAGCATAGCAGTTGACACCAGAACTGTTTTCAAACTGAAAACCAACAACATCTTCAACAGAATCCTCTTTGTTTCTGCTTGTAATTTTAGGTTCATTCACTTTTTGTCTTTTTGCTACAACCTGCCCAGTATTGTTCTCATTTCTTCGTTTCCGGCCTACCAGACGTTTCTCAAACAAAGGAAACTGAGGCAAATGTGGCGCATACTCTCTTCTTAACCTATTGTATTCCTTAACACAATCTAGATCTGCACAAATGTTTCTGACATCACAGTCAATCAAGTACAATCCCGATAAAGTTCTAACTCGTGACAATGCCACATATGCCATACCCTCCTTGAACACAGAACTGCCAATATTCACCAATGCAGTGTCTACACTTAAACCTTGCGATTTATGAATTGTCACCGCATATGCCAAGCAAACAGGGAACTGCTTACGGCGAACATATAAGTCTTTTACAAGCAAAAATCTAGCAGAACAACGAGCAATTAGCTGTACTTCCTCAATGCCATCAAATTTAATTTTTAAAAATTCAATTCCATCTCTATTTCTGTATTTCACAAAATCAACAACATTACCCATTGATCCATTTACCAGACCTCTTTCAACATGTAAATTCCTTCTTAAAATTATACGGCAGTTCAAGCACACATTCAGAGTCTTTTCAAAACCTGCAGTTTTAGATATACTCTTCTCTAATGAATCCAATTTTGTTTTCAGATTCTCAGACAAAATAATTGTTGATCCCATATGCTCTACTCTATCAATAGCTTCCACTTTCACAATCTCTTGCTTTTCTAAATGCAACATTTTGTTGTTAAATTTTGCACATTCTGCAAGAGTTGGCATCAAACATATTCCAGATTTCTTATCAGTAATTTTCTGAAAAATATTCTCAGGCACAACATCTTGTTCTGGATATAAATTTGACAGTAATCGTGCATGTAAAGCTTCTTTCCCATGCTCGGTCACTTTTCCAATTCTAACATCTTGTAGAATAGTCTTGTAAACTTCATCCTTTGCCTGACGCATATTTTCATGCAGTTCAGCATAATTGAAGTTTAACCATATATTGACGTTGCCAATGCTGCCTAGACACTTCCTGGTATCTTCATGCGTGAGCATTTTGAACACAGGTTGCCCTTTCACTGGTGTCAGCTGCAGAAGATCTCCAAAAACAATGATGTGTTTGCCACCGAATAACACATCATACTCTGTTTTGAGAACTTCTTGCATCCTCAAATGCACAAAGGCAAGCATGACATTGGAAACCATGCTTACTTCGTCAATGATAAGAAGTTTCATTTTCCTCAAGATTCTTGAAACTTCAAAACAAGCATCTCCAGATAGCTTGTGATATTCTAATTTGTTGTCATGCTCCACTGGCAGCATCAGTAAACGATGTAAAGTAATCCCTTTAATATTATGTGCTGCCAGTCCAGTTGGAGCAGTGACAACACAAGACAGTGATGACTCTGTCCTTTCCTGCAAATAGCATGAAATTGCTTTAATGAGGAAACTTTTTCCAGTTCCCGCTTCTCCACTCACGTACAGTCGGACAGGTTTCAACGACGTACATGAGCACTCTTTCTTATCATGACTTAATCCATGATCAATTTGCATGGTAACTTCGTCATATATTTTCCTCTGCTCAACGTTGAGTTGCCTTTCCAACTCTTCTAAGTTAACCGCATCCTCTTGAGCATGTGCCATGGCTCTTTCCACCTCATTCATAGCAGTGGCAGCTTCATTTTCAATAAGAGGTCCTCCTAGTGGATCCTGACTCAATGAAGCAGAACTCTGACTGTCCTGAGAACTGTCTCTGGCAATCTCGGCTGCAATCGTTGCTTCCTGCTCAATTTCCGCATTCAACATTTCTACATATTTGGGAAAAGCAGGACATTCTATGGTCTCCTTGGCGGCATTGAAAGAGTCTTCGTAACAGAGGAAATCTCCAAGCAGTTCCTCTTCTGCACGCCAAGGCTTGAAAAGTTGCAAAAGTGCTAAATAGAAAAACTCCTTTTTTTCAGGAGATTCGCCACTCAATTTTCGATGGTTTATCAAGTGGCATTTTCTTTGCTTGACCAGACATCCCTCACTTCCTATTACAGCATACACTCCTTTCTCAGTATCTTCTTTGATGTTCCTCTTGAACATGTAATTTTGCAGAACCTCATACAGACAAACATTCTCTAGGTGACTGCTTCGATTTGGATAATATGTATCCAACATGTTTGTCTTCAAAATGTCGGTACTGTTTGGCTCCTTTTCCGCCAAATACTCAATTTCCCGCACAGGTTTGAGAACTCGATTACGCGTTGCAGCAAGACCAAGACTCGCCCAAACGATACTCCTGGACTTGGCATAGAGACTTGCTGAAGACAACCGGTCAGAACATTCGTACGCTCCGATTTCTCGATGCGACAACATCTTCAGACTGAAACTGTACAACTTCTTGCTGAGGCTCTTTTCATGGGAAATGTCCTCCCACATATCCTTCAATTCTGTCTTCTCTTTTTTGGTGATATACGACGTCACATACCGAGCCACAGCCATACAGTTATCAGCCACAAACTGTATATCCATGTTAGCATTCCACATGGACAAAATCACCGGGTTGTAGTCGTTGATATACTTGGACTCTTCGTTCCTCTTCAAATTGTAAGTGTTTTTAGGTGATTTCTTCATCACATTATGTCGCAGCGAAGACATCAAACTGTTTACTCTTCCTTTAGAAATCACCGGTCGTGGGAAGCCGAAACGACATTTGGTGTAGAACTTGTCTTTGTTTCGGAATTTACGACGGCAGTACTTTCCACATCGATGGCTTTGGAAACGCAGAACTTTTTCTCTTAGGCTTTTCTTCTCCTTTGCGTTTGGAACAGCACACGTAGAATACTGTTGGATGAAACTCATCACTGAGTCTTCTGGATCCGTTCCAAATTTAGGTGCATCCTTGATCCACAGCAACATATGTATATGAGGAGCTCCTCTTGCTTGGTACTCCTTTCTCCAGAAGAAATCCAACACCTCTCCAAGAGGTGGATTCTTCTTATTCATGATGAAAGACATCATAGCTTCAAATCTATGATTGAAGTACCTACATACATTGACTGGATCCAAAGAGCACAGTTCTCCGGGTGTCTTGAATTCGATGTTTTCTACGTTAGCATTTGCCTCTCGTAGAAATTGAAGTAAGTCTTCCCAGCCATACTCGGCACAACTCAGAGTGAGGAACCATGTGGGAGTACCTAAGTTCCTCAGCATACATTTTAAATCACCATGACGACGGTACCAGTACTCATTAGTACCACGCTGACACGCCATGAGATTAATCAGGTGAGATTCCAAAATACTATCTTGGACATTCACTTTATCCATAAAATCACTTGCCGAGATGTTTTGCATGTGTATACCACTTTTCAAGATGTGGTTCACTGCATATGACAGTCCAGACAGATCGCTTTCAAACAGGAGATGAAACAAATAAGGAATGCATTGTCGAAACCTAGCATCTCCTGCATACAATCGCAAAGTCCGGTATTCAGAAGCAGGAATTTGATGAGGTCGCTCATCATATCTTCCTCCCTGACCTGTTGGAAAAAGCTGTGGGAAACACCGAGCTTCCAAACTTTCCTCCCAAACACTAATGGGACTCCCTTTGGCTTGTTTCATTTGAAACAACTCAATAGCATTCCCCATGACTTCCTTTGAATGCAAAGGATGAACACTATAATGTTCATATATTTCCTCACTAGTAGAGGGTTCTACTTTCTCAATTTGGCCAGCACACAAATCGCTATCCTCTTCCTCACTTACTTCCTCTTCTGCAACATATACATTCTTATAGTATTTATTATTTTTTTTCAAATACAATGTTGCCTTTTTAACTTTCCTAACATCTACTAAATCTTGCCATATTTTCTTATTCTTTGTCGGAACCCCATTAACTAAGATAACCAGAGGTTCCTCTTCCACTTTTTCTACTCCAATTGTGTTAATGTTTTTCTTCAAATCTAGAGGCAAATAAACAACTCTTCCCTTTAACCCTCTCTGTAAATCTGATGGAGGCAATTTCCCTGTCTTTGGCTCCATTCTTACAATAGCCTGAAAGGGATGGATACTTTGAATCAAAATAGATTCATAAGTATTTAAATCCTTCAATTCAGAAGGAATCTCAACCAATTCCAGATTATTATGAACTGCTCTAGCAGGCATCTGGTTTTGTTTTAATTTGTTACAACAATAAGTACACACACGTTGATCCAATCCCAAATCAAAACAATTTTCTACCATCAAGTATGTTGCAAAATCCTTCCATTCACTATTGTTTTCCCTTTCACTTTTTGCATATAAATCCACTAACTTAGTCTGATTCTTATAATAAGTGCGTCGACAACACACACAAGTGAAATTAGGCCTCTCACTTGATTTCATGTCAAACGTCGCAATTTCCCTCTGGAAATTATCTGTACTGGAAACATGTACAGTATCTTCCAAATGACCCTCTATTTCTTGCTCAATTTCAACATTCTCCTCTTTACTTCCAAAGTAACAAAACTCAATTTCTTCACATATATTCCTCACATCTATTTCAGAACCATGCAAAAGAGCAGCGCATAATTGTTTCAGCATAATTGCTGGACTCTTAGCATAATACAACATTCTAACTAACTTCCTCACTTTGTTATGATGCACTGCTAGCATCCTGAAATGATGAAAAACACTCTGGCATACTCTCCTGGAAAGACAAGCCAGTGAATGACCATGCAAACCTGTCACTTCTCTCACTCTGCAAGGATCTAATTCTTGCAACAACCTTATTTTCTGCTTTAAACTTTTCTTGTTAAATGTCCGTACAAAATCACAAAGCAAATTGATGGAATCCTGTCGCACACTGC
This sequence comes from Lissotriton helveticus, assembly GCF_964261635.1. Lineage (NCBI taxonomy): Eukaryota > Metazoa > Chordata > Amphibia > Caudata > Salamandridae > Lissotriton > Lissotriton helveticus. The sequence goes on from NC_136072.1 coordinate 343,450,896, forward strand.
AAATACTACTACACTTCCAGGTGTACACAGGACCCTTAGCACGTCTTCCTAAAACCTCATTACCTAACAACTCTTCTGCCTCTGTTGTCACAAGTTTTTCTTTTTCAACTGGACAACCATCTTTCATTTCATAAGCACGACCACTGATGTCAACTGCATGCACCAAATCATTATCCTGGAAATAACTCTCTTCATTAAAAAATGCCTCACAGCTTGAACTATGTATCCATTCTCCAGAAAAAACTTCACAAAAATTACTACGATTAACTATTCTCTTCCATCTACTATTTCTTTTGAAATCAAAAATTTCCTTGTTTAGCTTCCTAATTCTATTGATTATCAAAATAAATAACTTACGTTTAATTTCAAAAGCCTGATCAATAACTTTCTCAACTTTTTTTTTTCTCCTATAAAAAACTAATTTCTGTTGACCTTTCTTAATATTTTTTAACAAATTGCCAATTATCCTGTTGCGGAACATTCGTTTACGAATCTCCCAAAACTGTTGTTTCCTTCTACTATCATGCACAGATTTATCTCTTGCTCTAGCAGTAACATTTTCATTTGTCCTTTTCTTTCCATTTGATTTACTTGTCATATTATGGATTGAAACATTTTCTGTACTAATATTTTTTTTATTACAAATATTTCTTATGAAATATTTAGAGCTCTTACCCGGTGCTTTCTTCATGGCTTGAGAAATCTTTTTGTTAGAGGACTGCTGCATTTTTTTTTTCTCCTGCTGTCTTTCACGTTTTGCAGCCATTATCTCTCTTATTTTTGTAGGCATCTTGAAATGATCTGCAGTTGAATCTGAGGAAAAAGATAATAAAAAATGTTATTAAACATTATTATCAAACAGTAAATCAGTAATAGTGATCAAAAACATAACACACTACTTGACATTTTATTTTGAAGATTTTTTAGTCATTGCCATTTTTACAATACAGAAATACCAGAAAAGAAATGACATTTATATTTATGTTACCTATGCTATTTTATATGTGAATCTGATCTAATTTTATGAGCATATTTTAATATTTTATTGAAAACACTACACATAACCTGTTTTTGAAGGTGTTTTTATTTTTAAATTAAACGGTTTACCTTTTTATTTTTTATTGATTATAAATTTTAAAAATAAATGTTTATAATTCCAAAGGCTGAAGCAAGTCAGCTTCCCATCCGATATCATATAATTCAGACAAATCTGCATCCTCATCACGCTCTTCTTCATCCTCAGGATTTAAATCATCCAATGGATCAACATCCACTGATGTTTCAATTACAAGTTCAATGATGAGGTCAAAATCAACTGATTGCAGATTGTCGCTCATGTTGAGGTTGTCTTTATCTTTAAAGAAAGATAACAACAATGAGATGTTGCAGAGTAAGAGACAAATCTCACAGATTATAATAGTAAAATTATTTAACAAGAGTAACATTTTGCAGCTATTATTTAACCATGTCCAGCGATGCTGAGCAGGTGAAGCCTATGTCTAATTTTTCACTGAACAGGACTCATCTGTTCTTAACCTTGGATAAGCCTCAACGACTCTGTGTCCCCTGCACATACTCAAATGTTAAAGTGCAGATTTATATTAAATGGCACATCCCCAGGCATGCACCAGTTAATGTGCACCACTGTTTTACCACCCATGGTGTGCCGCATTTACAATCAGATAGGAGAAAGCTGCTTCAAAACCCTGCGCCTGCTTGAAGCTTGCATAGGTCTTGACGCAGCATTGTATAGATGGGGCACCCCTGAGCCTTGCTGGAGCTGCATCGCACTTACGATACAACTCCAGCAATGCGCCACCTTTACAGCACAGATACGTCACGCATCTGTGCCATTTTTGCCCCATGCTGCGCCGCATTGTAAATGCAGCACACCATGGGTGGCGGAACAGCGGCGCAAAATGACTGGCACATCCACTGCTGCATCGGTTTCATGTGGCACGTTTTTTTTACACCATGACACATCTGCCTAAATGCATCAATTTGTAATTTTCTCGCCTCATAGCAAATCTTTTGCACCGCCACTGCGTCACAAAAGTGACGCACAGTGGCGCAAAAGATGCATACACCTATCATAAATCTGTCTCTAGCATTTTAAATGAATAATTCAGGATGACGATAAGGTGTGGCCTATGCAGAGGTTTGTTTAAGGTGAGGCCTACTCAGGGTTGCAGATCAAAGTTACGCTTGATGAAGAATACAGAGGAGATAATACATGTAAAGGCCTACCAATGAAGTAAGTAATGTCCACTTTATTGCACCAGTCATCATAAATGTATCCCTAAGCTTCTTATCTTGTTACAGATGAACCACCATATGTACATGACATTTTAAGTAATTTCCACATGTGCAGTGTTTTCAAAATATAATTTGAAAATCGTTTTTGGGGAAAAGTAATGGTTTGCAAAATTATGACAAGGACATAATGGTGTATGCTTCTCTATAAAACATTTCAGTATCTCTAATGTCATTTTTCCCATATTACATTATAAGACCTTTCCCCATGAAGCACATTCCTTGTAAATATGCTCCCACCTGTGCATTGCAAATTTAGATTTTCACTGTTTCAGACACATAGCCATGTTGAAAGTGACCCAAAAAAATTGCAAACGTTTCCCCATGAAGCACATTCCTTGTAAATATGCTCCCACCTGTACATTGCAAATTTAGATTTTGACTGTTGCAGACACATAGCCATGTTGAAAGTGACCCAAAAAATTTGCAAACGTTTAAAAAAAAAAAACATTCATGTGTCTTAATGACATTTTAAGTCATTTCCCCATGGAGAATGTTTTCTAAGTGGCACAAAAGAGGTATACACCTATCATAAATCTATCCCTAGCATTATAAATGATTAAATCAGGATGACAATAATATGTGGCCTATCCAGAGGTTTGTTTAAGGTGAGGCCTACTCAGGATTGCAGATTAAAGTTACGCTTGATGAACAAAACAGAGGAGAAAATTTTATTGTAAATGCCTACCAATGAAGTAAGTGATTTCTACTTCATTGCACCAGTCATCATAAATGTATCCATAACCTTACTTAAATTGTACTTAAGACACATAAAAGCGTTTTTTGATTGGCTTTCCTGCATGGTAGGGTCACTTTTAACATGGCTATGTAACATAAACATTCAAAATCAAAATTTTCCATGTACAGGTGGGAGCATATTTACAAGCAATTTGCGCCACAAAGAAAGGTCTGACATTAAAATGGCAAAAATAACATCAGGGACAGTCAATTGCCTTATAAAAAACCATACACCATTATGTCCTTCTCATGCATTTAAAAACAATTCCTTTTTCCCAAAAACGATTTTCAAATCATAATTTCAAAAAACTGCACATGAGAAAATGACTTAAAATGTCATTGAAACACATTAAAGCATTTTTTGATTGGTTTTCCTGCATTGTTGATTCATTTTTATCATGGCTATGTAACACAAACATTGATAATTAAAATTTTCATGCACATGTAAGAGCATATTTACAAGCAATTTGCGCCACAGAGAAAGGTCTTACACTAAAATGAGAAAAATAACATCAGGAACAGTCAATTGCCTTATAAAGAACCATACACCATTATGTCCTTGTCATGATTTTATAAACAATTCCTTTTCCCCAAAAACGATTTTAAAATCATAATTTCTAAACACTGCACATCAGAAAATGACTTAAAATGTCATTAAAACACATGAAAGCGTTTTTTGATTGCCTTCCCAGCATGGTTTGGTCACTTTTAACATAGCTATTTAACACAAACATTCAAAATCTAAATTTTCCATGCACATGTGAGAGCATATTTACAAGCAATTTGCGCCACATAAATCATAATTTTCTCCTTAAAGCACACTATTCTCTATCTAAAGTAAAGAAATATTTTCTCACCTTAGCAAATACTTTGAGTTTGAAAACAGTCTCAGAAACACACCAATTTGTCTTCAGCAGAGCAAAAGGTATGCACTCCAGAGTCTGCAGCTATCAAAAGCACAGAAATGGTGTAATTCTTCACACATATTTCTCATGTCACCCAATCAAAACTCTTCCCTCACTTTTTTTCAAATGAAAACCCTTCCCCCTCTGCCCTTTCTGCCTATTTTCCATAGCAACCACCTCTTGGAGAAACTCTGGTGTTTGCAAATTCACACAACAATGTTGCAATTGAACTCTGAACTCTCAGTGCACCTGCATATCCAGTGCTTTCTTTCATTTAATGATTTTTTATTGACCACTCAAAATACATCTTTCAAAGAACACATCTCTACACCCTAACTTTCTGTTTTCATCAATCAAAATCCACCAATCACTGTTACTACTTCATGAACACAGAAACTCCACAGTTTTTTTCATTTCAAACTCACATTTTTTCAACTGCCATTTCATTGCCACACTTCATCTGACTGCAGGAGAACCTTCTCTCACCATGTTTTCTGTCTGGATTGTTGGTCATAGTTATATTCACTGGGCTCAAAGGTACGTTGAAAGCAGGAATTTACCTAACCTCAATTTACAAGATGTGGAAATTAAGTGGTTTGGCCACAGAGGATTAAAATGTCACCAATTGATACCATTGGTGAAAACCTTTATGCATTTGCCCAAACCTGACCTGTTAATTGTGCACTGTGGAGGTAATGACTTGGGCACTTTGACTGGTGTAGGTCTGGAAATGCTTTTAAAGGACACCTTTGAGCAATTAATGGCACTTTTTCCTCAGACAGCCTTGGTATATTCAAATATATGCCAAAGACAGAAATGGAGGTGGTCAAACCAATTTTGTCCACAAATTGAGAAGTCGAGGAAGCATGTAAACAAATCTGTTTCAGCTTACATGAGAGACCATGGAATGGGCTCCCTGTACAACAATAACTTGCGTTACTACATGCAAGATATCTACAGAGGAGATGGAGTTCACTTCTCAGATGAGGGCAACAGAGTTTTCACTCTGAATTTAAAAATGTGCATTGGTACCTACTTATAAGTACCAAAATGTACCATAAACCCAAAAGCTCTTCTCAGAGCTACCCTACATCTAATCACTCACAATTATTATTTTACTCTAACTTTTTTCACTAATTTTCAACAAAGTACGCTCCCTGGGGCGCTACCCGGTACGCGTACCGGGAGCTAACCTCGCGAAATTTTAAAAAAAAATGTTTTTTTTTCGCACATATGGGCCTCCTCAGCCACCCTCACAAAACCTAGGGGGTCAAGATAAGTCTACCATGCCCCCTTCTACCTATTCTGAACATTATTTGCCCTCCATCTTGTATCATAATTCGACCGAAACACAAAATGGTGGACTCCCGTTACGCTTAAGGTTCGCGTACCAGGGCGCTCACCGGTTCGCGTACCGGGTCGCTTCCTGGGAAGCGCACCATCAAAAAAGGTGGGAAAGTAGTTCACACAAAAGCCACTTGAGACAATTTCACCAAATATAGATTAGCTCATACTACATACCAATCCCTACCATTTTCACAAATTTGATTGGAATTCCATTTAACCATTTAGCCTATAGAACTCACTAAATACCGTGAGGTAAATTACTTCACAAAACACATCTGAAGTGTTGGAATTGACAACCAATTAAAATGTTACTTTCATTTTCTACTTTTTTTACCTGACATTTGATTGGTTATGTACCCGAATATATATAAAGGAAGAGAAGGAAACACAGCCATTTTGACTACTACTTCCTGGTGTACATTTCTATTAGAATTTTCATTAATAACTTCAACTTCTTTTTAAAGGTAAGTTGTTATTTTTAAAACTGAAGTATATTGAGCACTTTAAGTTAATATGGCAAACTTTTTCTGTTAGTTATATACTATCCCTCTGTAGTACTTATAAATTTAGATACACTTTTTTATATTCCTACTTCCACTCTGATACTATACACTGCCCAAAGATAAATTCTCTGTTAAAAACTGCCTATCTAAAATTAATCCCAACAGTGCCCTACCTCTACTAATATATATTTTGTTTATGCAAATTTCAGGAAAAATGGAAAGTGAACAAAACATTTCATTTGAAATTGTCCTTCCAGAGTCCAACACAGAAATCATTGATCCAAATGAGATTGAATTTATGGATGAATCTTGGGACCAAGAACTACTGCAATGTGTACAAGCAGTAGATAACCTCCTTGCAAATGAGGACATTTTACAACCTCAGAGACTACAATCTATATTCCATGATTATGAAATTTCTGACAATGAAATGTTAGAAAGTTTAATAAATTATGAAACACAATAAAAAAAACTTTAAAAAAAAAAAAAAAAATAATCAACAAAACCAACAATCAATTAACATACAGCATTTGAAAAGTCTATCATTCATTTTTCATTGTGATACGCTCCCCAGAACGCTTCCCGGTTCGCGTACCGGGCGCTAACCACGAAAAAAAATAAAAAAAAATTTTTTTTTTTTTGCTTAGCGGGGCCCCTTTAAAGCCTCCACATCAAACCTAGGGGGTCAGGGAGGAGCTAGTATGCCCCCTTATGGTTATTTCCCCCTTTGTTTTGGCCTCCTCTTGTCTCTCAATCCTACCGAGAGACAAGATGGCGGCCGCTCCGGACTGTTTAGAATGTTGACAGACACCGGAGAGCCAATCAGCTTAGCTACGCGAAGTTCCGGTACGCTTAAGGTCCGCGGACCGGAGCGCTGCCCAGAGCGCGCTTACAGATATATATCTTTTTTTAAACGTTAATTTCTCAAAATCCACTGGAGCACATATATTGAGACCTACAAAAGGCACATCGGGCTACCAGTTCCTACAATTTTGCCAAGTTTCGTGCAAATCCATTCAGCCGTTCGGGCTAAAAGTGAGGCTAACCGCCCTATGGAAAACTCAATGTTAAAAACACGTTTTGGGACCCCCCTTTTTTCTCGGCCCCCCCTGGACGAACCCCCCCAAAATTTTCAGGGGCTGCTCAGAAACAAAATGTTCCATTTTCCTGAAAATTTCAGCCAATTCCGTCCACAAACGCCAAAGTTATTAGACATAGAATTTTCAAAAAACCCATAGAGAAAAAATCCTAACTATATATACCTACTGGCGACCGCCAGTAGGTAATATATATATTACCTACTGGCGGTCGCCAGTAGGTATATATAGTTAGGATTTTTTCTCTATGGGTTTTTTGAAAATTCTATGTTTAATAACTTTGGCGTTTGTGGACGGAATTGGCTGAAATTTTCAGGAAAATGGCACATTTTGTTTCTGAGCAGCCCTTGAAAATTTGGGGGGGGTTCGTCCAGTGGGGGCCGAGAAAAAAGGGGGGTCCCAAAACGTGTTTTTAACATTGAGTTTTCCATAGGGCGGTTGGCCTCACTTTTAGCCCGAACGGCTGAATGGATTTGCACGAAACTTGGCAAAATTGTAGGGACTGGTAGCCCGATGTGCCTTTTGTAGGTCTCAATATATGTGCTCCAGTGGATTTTGAGAAATTAACGTTTAAAAAAAGATATATATCTGTAACAGCGTACCGGTTAGCGCTCTGGTTCGCGGACTTTTCGCGCAACGGAGCTTTGTGAAGCGAAGCTGATTGGTTCTCCGGCGTCTGTCAACATTCCAAACAGTCCGTAGCGGCCGCCATCTTGTCTCTCGGTAGGATCGAGAGACAAGAGGAGGTCAAAACAAAGGGGGAAATAACTATAAGGGGGCATAGTAGATCCTCGCTGACCCCCTAGGTTTGATGTGGAGGTTTTAAAAGGGCCCCGCGGGGCAAAAAAAAAACAAAATAATAATAATCGAACATCTGAATGGATTTGCACGAAACTTGGCAAAATATTAGGGACTGGTAGCCCGATGTGCCTTTGCTAGGTCTCAATATATGTGCTCCAGTGGATTTTAAGAAATTAACGTTGAAAAAAAGATATATATCTGTAACAGCGCTCCGCTTCGCGTACTTTTCGCGTTACGGAGCTTTGCGAAGCTGATTGGTTCTCCGGCGTCTGTCAACATTCCAAACAGTCCGTAGCGGCCGCCATCTTGTCCCTCGGTAGGATTGAGAGACAAGAGGAGGCCAAAGCGAAGGGGGAAATGACCATAAGGGGGCATAGTAGATCCTTCCTGACCTCTTAGGTTTGATGTACCATTTTGCCAAGTTTGGTGTAATTCCGTTCAGCCATTCAGGCTGTAGACGTATGTAAATGTCCTATGGAAAATTGCATGGGGAAAACACATTTGAAAGTGTTGAAATTTAGAACCAATTAAAATGTTACTTTGGTTTTGTATTTGTGTGTGATGAAAGTTAATTGGTTATGTATATATGTCAAATGAGAGGAAACCACAGCCATTTTGTGACACTACTGTCTGAGGTACATTTGTGAGGAATTTTTGGTGGTGAATTTCTGGTGTTTGATTTACACAGTACTAACACTTCTGCTACTTTTAAAAAGGTGAGTTGTTAATTTGTATGGGGAACTATGTTGTACACTTGAAGATAATTTGAAAAATGTTTTCTGTTATTTATTTGCAGTCCTTCTGTTATACTAAATACTTGATAAAGTTAGTTTTATATTATGTATTACTAAAGACGATAAATGAAAGTGATTATTTTTTTCTGCAATTTACAGCAAGCAATTTCAAAATAAAATGGCTCACAATGAAGAGACCGTGGCAATTTCTTTTGAATTGTCCAACACATTGATTGAAATTGAGAGCACCAATAATGAAATATTGTCACAAGGAGGACATGACTTGTATGATTCCATTAGATTGATTGAAATGGACAGCACCAAGAATGAAATATTGTCACAAGGAGATGACTTGAATGATTCCACTACATTGATTGAAATTGAGAGCACCAATAATGAAATATTGTCACAAGGAGGAGATGGCTTGTATGATTCCATTAGATTGATTGAAATGGACAGCACCAATAATGAAATATTGTCACAAGGAGGAGATGACTTGAATGATTCCACTACATTGATTGAAATTGAGAGCACCAATAATGAAATATTGTCACGAGGAGATGACTTGAATGATTCCACTACATTGATTGAAATTGACAGCACCAATAATGAAATATTGTCACAAGGAGGAGATGACTTGAATGATTTTTTTGATCAATCTCTTGATGGCGAATTTATCGAGTGTTTGGAGACCATAGAGTTACAAGAATCATCATTGGAGACTTTTAATGAGGACATTGCTGATGAGGACATGTTACTAGTTCTTTCAAATTTAGAAAATTCTGAAGAATAAATTTATATTTAGAAATCAAAAATTGTTTGAGACATTATTCATTTTTATTTTTAATTTATGAGGTTGTAGCGAAGTGATTGTAGTATAAAATGAGACTTATAGTATAGAGTGCAACATTTTTATGTTACATGGTAAGTTTACTCATATTTACTTCCCTTCTGCCACTATATTATCTCCAATGTGTATTTGACATGTCTTCTTCATCTCCGGCCTCCTTTCTCTCACTGTGTGTCTCCGATGCATCTTATCGCTGGTATTTTGTGTAATTACAGAAGAGAGTAAAATAAAATAGTTCGGAACGTGAAAAGGGGGCAAAGTAGAGTACTCCTCACCCCCTAGGCCTTTTTAGGCGGTCCCAAAAGGATCAGTTTCTGCTTTCCTGAGAGATTATGGTATGAGTTCCATATACCACAATAACTTGCATTACAACATGCAAGATATCTATCTCCTATTACCAACTTTTGGAGATATTCGCGCTAAGCGCGAATATCTCCAAAAAGTAACACCTGCCCTGAGCAGTTCTTAGCCATGTTATCCAATGGGAGGTGGATAACATGGCTAAGAGTATTAGCTCGGTAATGCATGAATATCGCTGAGTTTTTAGCGATATTCATGCATTGCGGCCGTTTATTATCGCATTTGCGATAAACCTTGATAATAGTAAGGTTTATCTTCGATCATTTCTGACGATGCTTAGTGGTAAAAAATTGGTTGGTAAGCATCGTTAGCGATAAATATCGCTTAACTTTGGTAATATGCCCCAACGTCTGTTAACGTTCGATTCGAAGGAAATGAGGAAGTGTTGAAAAACATTGTCTGCGCCATCTTGCCTTTTTTGAAATGCCACACTTTTGTCGTGCACGGCAGCCATTTTAGATGTCTTGACCAGACCCACTCTCTGCACGCTGTCGATTCGTAGCATGGCTCCTCACCCTCGTAAGCATCTCCCCCAGGCACTGGTCACCACCGCTCTCTGTCTTATGCATGGGCAATAAACCTCCCCCCATCTGCGCTGCTCTTCCCTGAGAATCACACTCTGTGCCCGCCCGACACCTCCCTTTCGCCCTATTCACTACCGCACCCTCTGACACTCCTCTTTCTCTGTGTCCGATTGTCCAGGCTATCAGCTAGCCCTGCAGATGTAGTTTATGGCCCCAGCTGTAAAGAATCACCCCTCTTCAAAGGAGTTATAGTAGATCAAGGCCCACACTCGATGAGATCCGTCACACCACACGTGTTCCTACTATCTGAAAACCATCCTGTATTGTGATTGGGGAGGGGACCGAGCCTGAAGCGGAAGATTCCAGGAATGACTCTTTGTACATCAAAGTTTTTACAATTATGTGTCACATTAAAAATATATAGCACTCCAACAAAGTAGTAGGAATATAAAACTTTAATAACATATAAATATATACAACAAAACAAAAACAGTAAAAACATTTAAACAACGAAGAGACCGTGGCAATTTCTTTTTAATTATCCAATAGATTTATTGAAATTGACAGCACCAATAATGAAATATTCTTGTCAGTAGCGGTCTGTTGTGCGAATAGTTCCAAGGCAGCAGAACGCGCTGAAATCTAGATGGCACGAAAGTGATGTCTAGTAAGTTGCCGCCCAGCAAAAAACGGCGTGGGGCGCCGCGGGGGTGAGTGAGTCCAGTAGGCACCACAGCTATTCTTACCGGCATTGCAGAATTACTGCTGGGGACAATGCCTGTGCTGTAGCAGGGTCACAGCAGAAACAAAAAGGATTCTGTTGAAGATGTTGTTGGTTTTCAATTTGAAAACAGTTCTGGTGTCAACTGCTATGCTAATGTAGTGGTTAATGTTTTGTTTTCTCTAGAAAATGTAAAAGAGGGGGAGGCAGTCCAAAGTTCCGTTAAAAGGGCAAAGGAAAGGATCGGTGGTTTGAACTATCAGTCAAAAAGGGGAGGGGGTGCAATAATTTTTCCTACCGGGTCACACTGTGCTTTCACCGGAAGTGAGGTCTGCAGGATTGTAGTAATTCAAAGTGAGGCTGGCGCCAGCATGGGAGCGCCGACGTCCCGCGGATACAGATTCGTCACTCCACGGGCGATCATGGCAGTCATTTCCCATCGGGGGTCGGAGACTCCCGCGGCTCCTCTAGAATCTTCAAGGTCATGGAGGACTACGGTGGTGGAGTCAACCAGTGACCGGGCCATTTCTTTATGTTGGGCCCGCTCTTGCCAGGTCGACCGCCATTTTGAGAGTTCGGCAGCTACCGGCGATCGCGGGGTCACATGAGCGGACGGGCTGCACCCTGCCGGGCGAGACGTTGCAGCATGGCCACAGTGGAAGAACCGTTATCTAGGTCGTTCCGAAACTGTGCAGCACTGTAGTTGTTAGGATGCCACCGCCTGGAGCGCTGAGGGTGCAGCTGGGAAGTCTCCACCTGGGGAGGCGGGAGAGGCCTGTTCGCACCGTCTCTCCCTCCCAGTGCACCCCACGGCGTCTCGCTTGAGATTTGTTATGGCCGGACCAGGCGATGAGGACGAGGGGGGGGTCGGAGGCATGTGCAAGACATCCCCCCCCAGTGTTGTCGCAGCCATTATAAAAGAAAGAAGTGTCCCGTCCGTCTTCGGGCCGGGCTTCCGGTGGATGTCGGCCGGACGCCCCTGGCTCTGGCCCCATGAACGGGTTTCTTGGTTTATCGGCTGCAGCCGGATCCCGTCGGCCTCGGCCCCCCGACCGTTGGTGGTCGGACCGGAAGAGCATGTGGCGGGACTACCTGCAACTCTCAAGGGCCACCGCGGCCGGACTGGGAGAGAGAGGGGAGGGTCGAGGAGACATTCCCCCCCCTGCAACTGTTCAGCGTTGTAAAGGCAATCCCCTGGCCGGGTCCCGCTGGCCTCGGCCTCTCCTTCGGCTACACCCTACGTTAGGATCTCCTGGCCGAGGCGTGGCAGCAGGACCTGCCTTATATGGGCTGCTCCCGGCTGGGCGTAGCCGGAACCCTGCCCCACCTTGGAAGTTTCCAGAGTGGGGGTGGATGTTCTACTGACTTGCATTTTCCCTAGTCTATCGATTTTTTTGGCGTGGCAGGCGGTGGGACAGCGAGGGGTGATTTGGTTTCTCTTACTGTTTTTCTGGTCTCTCACCACTGGCATATTTTAACGTTTTCTTGTTTCTAGGACATTAATAGGTTTTATCATTACGTTATGTTATCGTTTCTTTGTTCGTTGTTTAATAAAAGTTCATGTTCATCAGTGGCCTACTGATTTTCGTTTTCCTATTTTTTTCTTTCCAGGTTGTTTCATGGTAAAGTTTCTGTTAACAGGATACAGTGATCACTTCGTTATTATTGCATATGTCCTTTTCACTAGGGGTGCTCTCTGGTCGGGCCAGATGACGTATCTCTAGTAAATGGTCCGGGTGAAAAAGGTGCATCAATCAGTGGGGAGTAGATAGGCATGACAGATTACAACGGGGGAGAACGGTCCGCATTACGTACCCTTTCACTACTTGCAAAGATTTTCCTACGTTTATTTGCAAACAGGGAATACCTCCAAAAAGAACTAATTCCCAAACAGTCAATGTTCGGACAATCAATCAATCAATGAGGAATGAAATAGGTACGACGTGTTAAAGGCTTGCGTTACCTACCCTTCACTATCTGCAAAGGGAGATAGAATATTCCTATTCTTCCTCGTTTGCAGGTAGAGAAGATCGTTAAGAGAATTAACTTCGAACAATTCAATGCTCGATTGAAACAATCAACAAGGGGTACTGTGAACACAAATGAACGCCGCTTATATACATACGCATTGCTATTTTCAACAGGTTGTTCCTAATGTTTCTATTTTAGCGAGGTCAAAAGAGATCCCATTAGTGGCCTACTGATTTTGCTCGATTCCTTTTGTTTTTTTACACGATTTTTCGCTATCTGCAAAGACTAAACAGAGTATTGCGACTCTGTGCTTGTTTGTAAATAGAGAATGAACCAAAGAGAACAATCAATCAAATGGAGAGAGAAGCAGGCACGACGGATTACAAAGGGGGAAAGGGCTGCGTTAACTACCCTTCACTATCTGCAAAGAGAGAGTACTCCTAATAGAAATGAGGGGTGGGGGGCAGCAATCAAAGCAGATCAGTGTGCATAAACACGAAAAAAAAAATTCTTACCACGTACTTGACATTCGACAGCTTATGATATTTGCTATTAAAAAAACATTGAAATTCACTGAAAAAACCATAGGTTATAGACCATATATAGTTAGGAATTAGCATTTACAAAACCTTGAAAATTCACTGAAAAAACCATAGGTTATAGACCATATATAGTTAGGAATTAGCATTTACAAAACCTTGAAAATTCACTGAAAAAACCATAGGTTATAGACCATATATAGTTAGGAATTAGCATTTAAAAAACCTTATTTTACTCACACAAAACCATTGAAATTCCATATATAGTTAGTTGCACTAACTATATATCGCGCACCCGCAATCCACTGCTGATGATGTCACATATTACATCATTCATGACATGGTCAGTGACATCACTGATGACATCACTGATGACATCTCAAATGACATCACTGATGACATCACTGATGACATCTCATTTGACATCAATGACCACATCACTGATGATATCATTCATGTGACAATACAATGCATCTCTTCACACTTTAATATAACCTCTGTTACACCCAGTGTTAAATACAGAGTATAATTTTTGAAACCATTGACACACCAATACTAGTTACTACATACGCACTCAGTGATTCCTATGTTTACACACACATTCACTCATTTACCCATACAATCATTCATACATACAATCACTCATCTTTACAACACTATCATATGCACTCATACACCTATACAGACTCTCACACTCTGTCACTCATCCATGGAGTTACTCACACACCTAGTCAGTCCTGTAAAGAATCAATCACACTTCCATTTTCTAATCTATACAGTTAAACATAGAGCACCTTACATTTTGAAACATATACTAACACATAATTACTCTCTTATACAATCATTGATACAAGTACACATTGATCTGCACAGAGTCACACACCTCCCAGCCAGCCACACACACACTCAGTCTCCCATACAAATATTTGGGCAATCAATCAATAACCCATATAGTTACTCATATAGCTACTGATCAACACATGCAGCAGTTTACAGAACAACAGACATAATGATGCACAAATTAAGACAGTTTAGTCACTAACCCATGCACTCAGTGAGACACATTTAATCACTCACTCATACAGTCAGTCACGCACCTACTAAATCCTTCATCCAGACACTTCTACATCTACTCATTCTTCAATATGTAAAACATATTTAAACTTTACAGAAACACACAGTCACTGGATGATGTCATCAGTGATGTCATCAGTGATGTCATTTGAGATGTCATCAGTGATGTCATCAGTGATGTCACTGACCATGTCATGAATGATGTAATATGTGACATCATCAGCAGTGGATTGCGGGTGCGCGATATATAGTTAGTGCAACTAACTATATATGGAATTTCAATGGTTTTGTGTGAGTAAAATAAGGTTTTTTAAATGCTAATTCCTAACTATATATGGTCTATAACCTATGTTTTTTTCAGTGAATTTTCAAGGTTTTGTAAATGCTAATTCCTAACTATATATGGTCTATAACCTATGGTTTTTTCAGTGAATTTTCAAGGTTTTGTAAATGCTAATTCCTAACTATATATGGTCTATAACCTATGGTTTTTTCAGTGAATATATATATATTACCTACTGGCGGTCGCCAGTAGGTATATATAGTTAGGATTTTTTCTCTATGGGATTTTTGAAAATTCTATGTCTAATAACTTTGCCGTTTGTGGACGGAATTGGCTGAAATTTTCAGGAAAATGGCACATTTTGTTTCTGAGCAGCCCCTGAAAATTGGGGGGGGTTTCGTCCAGGGGGGGCCGAGAAAAAAGGGGGGTCCCAAAACGTGTTTTTAACATTGAGTTTTCCATAGGGCGGTTGGCCTCACTTTTAGCCCGAACGGCTGAATGGATTTGCACGAAACTTGGCAAAATTGTAGGGACTGGTAGCCCGATGTGCCTTTTGTAGGTCTCAATATATGTGCTCCAGTGGATTTTGAGAAATTAACGTTTAAAAAAAGATATATATCTGTAACAGCGGACCGGGCAGCGTCCCAGGACGCGTACTTTTCGCGCAACGGAGCTTTGTGAAGCGAAGCTGATTGGTTCTCCGGCGTCTGTCAACATTCCAAACAGTCCGTAGCGGCCGCCATCTTGTCTCTCGGTAGGATCGAGAGACAAGAGGAGGTCAAAACAAAGGGGGAAATAACTATAAGGGGGCATAGTAGATCCTCGCTGACCCCCTAGGTTTGATGTGGAGGTTTTAAAAGGGCCCCGCGGGGCAAAAAAAAATAATAATAATAATAATCGAACGGCTGAATGGATTTGCACGAAACTTGGCAAAATTGTAGGGACTGGTAGCCCGATGTGCCTTTGCTAGGTCTCAATATATGTGCTTCAGTGGATTTTGAGAAATTAACGTTCAAAAAAAGATATATATCTGTAACAGCGCACCGCTTCGCGTACTTTTCGCGTTACGGAGCTTTGCGAAGCGAAGCTGATTGGCTCTCCGGTGTCTGTAAACATTCCAAACAGTACGTAGCGGCCGCCATCTTGTCTCTCGGTAGGATCGAGAGACAAGAGGAGGCCAAAGCGAAGGGGCAAATGACCATAAGGGGGCATAGTAGATCCTCGCTGACCCCCTAGGTTTGATGTGGAGGTTTTAAAAGGGCCCCGCGGGGCAAAAAAAAAAATAATAATAATAATCGAACGGCTGATGACCATAAGGGGGCATAGTAGATCCTCGCTGACCCCCTAGGTTTGATGTGGAGGTTTTAAAAGGGCCCCGCGGGGCAAAAAAAAATAATAATAATAATAATCGAACGGCTGAATGGATTTGCACGAAACTTGGTAAAATATTAGGGACTGGTAGCCCGATGTGCCTTTGCTATGTCTCAATATATGTGCTTCAGTGCATTTTGAGAAATTAACGTTCAAAAACAAGATATATATCTGTAACAGCGCTCCGCTTCGCGGAGATAAAATTATATGTGTATTACCTAGCTGTTGCTAACACCAGTTAGCGACGGCTAGTAGGAGATAGCGACCATCTTGGGTCCCACTTTGCATGTGAGTGATATTTATCACTAATGACATGCAAAGTGGGCATGCCAAGATGTTAGCGACTGGAAACAGTCGCTAACATCGCTATCTCCTATTATCAACTTTTGGAAATATTCGAGATAAGCGCGAATATCTCCAAAAAGTAACAGCTGCCCTGAGCAGTTCTTAGCCATGTTATCCAATGGGAGGTGGATAACATGGCTAAGAGCATTAGCTCGGTAATGCATGAATATCGCGGAGTTTTCAGCGACATTAATGCATTGCGCTCGTTTTTTATCGTATTTGCGATAAACCTTGATAATAGCAAGGTTTATCTGCGATAATTTCTGACGGTAAAAAAATCTTTGCAATGCATCGTTAGGGATAAATATCGCTTAACTTTGGTAATATGCCCCAACGTCTGTTAACGTTCGATTCGAAGGAAATCAGGAATTGTTGAAAAACATTGTCTGCGCCATCTTGTCTTTTTTCAAATGCCACACTTTTGTCGTGCACGGCAGCCATTTTAGATGCCTTGACCAGATCCACTCTGTGAACGCTGTCGATCCTTAGCATGGCTCCCCACCCTCGCAAGCATCTCCCCCAGGCAGTGGTCACCCCCGCTCTCTGTTTTATGCATGGGTAATAAACCTCCCCCCATCTGCGCTGTTCTTCCCTGAGAATCACACCCTGTGCCCGCCCGACACCTCCCTTTCGCCCTATTCACTACCGCACCCTCTGACACTCCTTTTCCTCTGTGTCCGATTGTGCAGGCCGGTCCTAGGCTATCAGCTAGCCCTGCAGATGTAGTTTATGGCCACAGCTGTAAAGAATCACCCGTCTTCAAAGGAGTTATAGTAGATCAAGGCCCACACTCGATGAGATCCGTCACAGCAGAAGCGTTGCTATTATCTGAAAACCATTCTGTATTGTGATTGGGGAGGGGACCGAGCGTGAAGCGGAAGATTCCAGGGATGACTCTTTGTACATCAAAGTTTTTACAATTATGTGTCACATTAAAAATATATAGCACTCCGACAAAGTAGTAAGATTATAAAACTTTAATAATTTATAAATATATACAAGAAAACAAAAATAGTAATAACATATAAACATTTTTAGAGAAAAACAACGAAGTAGCGGTCGGCTGTGCGAATAGTCCCAACGCAGCACAACGTCCAGATTTCCGGCGTGGGGCGTCGCGGGGGGTGGGTGATCAGTAGCAAACTGTTGTGCGAATAGTTCCAAGGCAGCAGAACGCGCCGAAATCTAGATGACACAAAAGTGATGTCTAGTAAGTTGCCACCCAGCAAATAACGGCGTGGGGCGTCGCGGGGGGTGGGTCATCAGTAGCAAACTGTTGTGCGAATAGTTCCAAGGCAGCAGAACGATGGCACCAAGGTGATGTCCAGTAAGTTGCCGCACTGGTTTTGGTATCCTACAATGCTGCTCCGAATAACGGCGTGGAGCGCCCCGGGGGAGGCGGCGTGAACGGGCCTCTCCAGGTGGAGTCTCGTCTGTTGTAGTGGGGCGCCCCTTTACCGTTTCAGTTGCCATTCCGTCCGCTTTTGGTCCACTGTGTCAAAATCCGCCATTCAGCTGAGTTGCGCCCACTCTTGCGGTGCAGCGATAGGCGGCTGCCACAGGACTCTCAAAATGGCGGCAGGCTGTTTCCTTTTTGGGCCTGGTCCACTGAAATGGCCCTGGGACACCTTGGAAATCGGACGCTTGTCTGCTAGGTCTTGGACCCCATTCTCGAAAGCGTCCCCTCCGCCTTGAGAATTCATCAAAAGTTTTGGGGGCCCCGACTCCTGCAGGCTTCTGGTGGGGAGCGGCTGCCATGATTGCTCGCGGAATGACCACGACGGAGCTACGAGATGGTGGTGCTCTCATGGTGACGCCAGCTTCAGTCTGAAACATCCAGAAACAAGGTGGGGCTTTCATCGTTTGGGGGGAAAAAAAAGTTTTCATCCAATGAAAAGTGTTGTTTTTAGGTCATATGATCAAGCCTTCCATCATTAGGAAACCAAAAGTAAAATGAACCAATGAAAAGTTTTATAAACAAGTCACATGACCTGTTATGCGGCATAGGGTATAAAATGCGGAGAAAATACGTTGGCACGTGAGGCGGCGTCAGTAGCGGACCGATGTGCGAATAGGCCGAAGGCAATACAACGCGCCAAGATCCGGATGGCATGGAGGTGGTGTCATAGTTGAGAGTTCTGAGCAGCGGTTGTAACACTGTCTGAAGCTTATTTGCAGCTGCTGCAGCTTCACTACGCGCCAAGATCCGGATGGCACCGAGGTGGTGTGTAGGAAGTTGCCGCACTGGTGTGGCCATCCTACAATGCTGAAAGTCGGCGTGGGGCGCCCCGTTGGCCTGTGAGTTTGCGTCAGTAGCGGACCGATGTGCGAATAGGCCGAAGGCAGCACAACGCGCCAAGATCCGGATGGCACCGAGGTGGTGTCTAGTAAGTTGTCGCACTTCTGTGGCCATCCTACAATGTTGAAAGTCGGCGTGGGGCGCCCCGTTGGCCTGTGAGATGGTGTCAGTAGCGGACTGATGTGTGAATGGGGCCAAAGGCAGCGCAACAATATTTTCTACTATATTTCCGGTGTAGAAGAGACCACAAGGCGCTGAGATGCCAAGATCCGGATGGCACCGAGGTGGTGTCTTGCAAGTTGTGGTACTGGTGTGGCCATCCTACAATGCTGAAAGTCGGCGTGGGGCGCCCCGTTGGCCTGTGAGATGGCGTCAGTAGCGGACCGATGTGCGAATAGGCCGAAGGCAGCACAACAATATTTTCTGACTGACACCACAAGGCGCTGAGATGCCAAGATCCGGATGGCACCGAGGTGATGTCTAAGTTGCGGACTGGTGTGCGAATGGGGCCAAAGGCAGCGTAACAATATTTTTTGTATGGAAGATACCACTAGGCGTTGAGATGCCAAGATTCGGATGGCACTGAGGTGATGTCTAGCAAGTTGGTGTGGTCATCCTACAATGCTGAAACTCGGCGTGGGTCACCCCATTAGCCTGTGAGATGGCGTCAGTAGCGGACCGATGTGCGAATAGGCCGAAGGCAGCACAACGCGCCAAGATCTGGATGTCACCGTGGTGGTTTCATAGTTGAGAGGCACTTCATCTGCAGTGGGGCGCCGAGATCCGGATGGCACCGAGGTGATGTCTAGCAAGTTGCTGTACTGGTGTGGTCATCCTACAATGCTGAAACTCGGCGTGGGTCGCCCCATTAGCCTGTGAGATGGCGTCAGTAGCGGACCGATGTGCGAATAGGCCGAAGGCAGCACAACGCGCCAAGATCCGGATGTCACCGTGGTGGTTTCATAGTTGAGAGGCACTTCATCTGCAGTGGGGCGCCGAGATCCGGATGGCACCGAGGTGATGTCTAGCAAGTTGCTGTACTGGTGTGGTCATCCTACAATGCTGAAACTCGGCGTGGGTCGCCCCATTAGCCTGTGAGATGGCGTCAGTAGCGGACCGATGTGCGAATAGGCCGAAGGCAGCACAACGCGCCAAGATCCGGATGTCACCGTGGTGGTTTCATAGTTGAGAGGCACTTCATCTGCAGTGGGGTGCCGAGATCCGGATGGCACCGAGGTGATGTCTAGCAAGTTGCTGTACTTGTGTGGTCATCCTACAATGCTGAAACTCGGCGTGGGTCGCCCCATTAGCCTGTGAGATAGCAGTTCTTTGGATTTGGGCCTGGCTCGTCTGCTGTAGTGGGGCGCCCCTTTACCGTTTCAGTTGCCAT
This sequence comes from Lissotriton helveticus, assembly GCF_964261635.1. Classification (NCBI taxonomy): domain Eukaryota; kingdom Metazoa; phylum Chordata; class Amphibia; order Caudata; family Salamandridae; genus Lissotriton; species Lissotriton helveticus. The sequence goes on from NC_136072.1 coordinate 343,471,061, forward strand.
TCAGCTGAGTTTCGGCTGCTCTTGATGCTACAGCGACAGGCGGCTGCAACAGGACTCTCAAAATGGCGGCCTGTTCTTTGGATTTGGGCCTGGTCCACTAAAATGGCCCTGGGACACCTTAGAACTCGGACGCTCGATTTTTTTTTCCTTTCCTGTACATGCAAAAAAAGGTAAATGCCCGGTACGTTACACGCTTCATCTGCCACGATGAACTCTCTAGAGGAACCGAAAAAAAATATAGTTGTGGTAACTATACCATGCATCGTCATATGGAGAGGTGGCAACAATTAATTATAGTGCTGCATAAAAGAGAGATTTGGAGGAGAACCCCTGACCTGCTAGTACATTCATCAAAGAAGTGGCACTGAGAGCTTCAGAGGCAAGGGAAACGGTCCCAAATATTTAGAAGAACTTTGGAAAGATTAAAATGACATGTTTAGATTGTGGCAAATTTATTTCATGTGGACATCTGAGTGTTACTCTAATAAATACAGCATATGAACATCATCATAGTCGATGGTTGGTAGAGACATTTTGACTATATCCTGGACCTGCCCGTCCTCGCCCAAAATGGCGCCAGAATAAATGGGACTCGTAACTCCTTGTTGTGTACTGGTTGCAGAACCTTGAAATCACGAGATACGTATGCAGTTTTGAAGCACATGGCGGGCGGGGACGAGAATTGATTGAATATTTCGACATCCCTATTGATATTAAGTTCTGATGTGTTATTGATTACTGTACTGTTGAAAGTTCGAATTAACGTCACCCATGGTACTTGCCCGCAAATGTATATCTAGATAATTTTATTGTAACTGGCCCTGTCGTATTTTAATTATAAAATGTACGTCCACCGATTCCGTAACTGTTAGACACCTTAGTTCTTGCAACCTAATGGCCCGCCCGTTACGTTCCTCTACAGTGTAAATGTCTATTTATCATATACGATTACAGTTTGCTCCGTGGCCGGCCCACGTGGTTATAGGCTCGTATTTGTATAATGAAATTTTCACAATAAAGGTTTTTAAAAGAAAACATGGTAGTAGTATATACATTGGTAAAGTTTTTAATAATAGTCACTGTTTTAGAATCATTAAAAGGCAAGTGAAATAAAGCAGACCAATTACATGAAGGGTAAAAGGTATAATACGAAGGAACGCAGTAAAGATAAATGGTCAAGGGCTGTTGTGTTTTCTATTCCTGCAACATAAAGTGATCGATAAGAATCTCATATTCAGGCGTATCGGCGACTAAGACAGCAGGTCGACCCTCTTTTGCTCAACGGCTCCGTCATGGGACGAAGAAACGCTCTTTTTCTCGAAAAAAGAATATATTTTACTTGCAGGACAGTTGTAAAATTTCCGGGAAAGTACATTAGCCTGGAACATTATAACATATATTTAAGAAAAAATAATGTTCGGAAGTAATGAAAAGCGTAATTTTTAGGTCATATGATCAAGCCTTTCATCATTACAATAAGAAAAGTAAAATGAACCAATGAAAAGTTTTATTAACAAGTCACATGACTTGTTATGCTTACGTTACGCGCTGCGCGCCCCGGATGACTTCCGGATGCGCTAACGCGGCGCGTCATATGACGCATTACGCGACAACGCAGGTACAGAATATAGTCAAAATGTCTCCACCAACCAGCGGTCGGAACACAACCCCTTTCAGCAGGCTAAATAGTTCTGTTAAATGACAACAGAAGGGACAGGCAACAAGAACCATCAGTCAAAGAGGGGAGGGCTAGTTCTTCTCTACCGGGTTACATTGGGGCGCTACCGGAACTGATCGAATTGGTAGTCTACAGTGTTTCTGGATGTTTCAGACTGAAGCTGGGGTTAGCATGAGAGCAGCACCATTTCGTAGCTCCGTCGTGGTCATTCCGCAACCAATCATGGCAGCCGTTCTTTATCGTTATTTTGGGCGGGGTGGGTGGCGGAGCAGAGCTGTTTTGCAGCCATCATTGTGTGGAGTTCAGTTCATCTCACTAGTTTTGTATTTGTCATGAGGGGTTGTTCCTAATGTTTCTATTTTAGCGAGGTCAAAAAGAGATCCCATTAGTGGCCTACTGATTTTGCTCGATTCCTTTTCTTTTTTTTTACACGATTTTTCGTTATCTGCAAAGACTAAACAGAGTATTGCGACTCTGTGTTTGTTTGTAAATAGAGAATGAACCAAAGAGAACTAATTCTAAAACAGTAAATACTTGGATAACAATGAATCAAATGGAGAGAGAAGCAGGCACGACGGATTACAACGGGGGCAAAGACCTGCGTTAACTACCTTTCACTATCTGCAAAGAGAGAGTACTCCTAATAGAAATGAGGGGGGGGGGCACCATTCAAAGCAGATCAGTGTGCATAAACACGAAAATGTTTTCACTTACCACGTACTTGACATTCGACAGCTTATGATATTTGCTATTAAAAAACCATTGAAATTCACTGAAAAAACCATAGGTTATAGACCATATATAGTTAGGAATTAGCATTTACAAAACCTTGAAAATTCACTGAAAAAACCATAGGTTATAGACCATATATAGTTAGGAATTAGCATTTAAAAAACCTTATTTTACTCACACAAAACCATTGAAATTCCATATATAGTTAGTTGCACTAACTATATATCGCGCACCTGCAATCCACTGCTGATGATGTCACATATTACATCATTCATGACATGGTCAGTGACATCACTGATGACATCACTGATGACATCTCAAATGACATCACTGATGACATCACTGATGACAACATCCAGTGACTGTATGTTTCTGTAAAGTTAAAATGTGTCTTACATATTGAAGAATGAGTGGAAGTATAAGTGTCTGGACAAAGGATTTAGTAGGTGTATGACTGAATGCATGAGTGAGTGATTAAATGTGTCTCACTGAGTGCATGGGTTAGTGACTAAAGTGTCTTAATTTGTGCATCATTATGTCTGTTGTTCTGTAAACTGCTGCATGTTTTGATCAGTAGCTATATGATTAACTATATGGGTTACTGATTGATTGTCCAAGTATTTGTATGGGAGACTGAGTGTGTGTGTGGCTGGCTGGGAGGTGTGTGACTCTGTGCAGATCAATGTGTACTTGTATCAATGATTGTATAACAAGGTAAGTATGTGTTAGTATATGTTTGAAAATGTAAGGTGCTCTATGTTTAACTGTATAGACAAGAAAATGGAAGTGTCATTGATTCTTTACAGGACTGACTAGGTGTGTGAGTAACTCCATGGATGAGTGGCAGACTGTGAGTGTCTGTATAGGTGTATGAGTGCATATGATAGTGTTGTAAAGATGAGTGATTGTATGTATGAATGATAGTATGGGTGAATGAGTGAAGGTGTGTGTAGACGTAGGAATCAGTGAGTGCGTATGTAGTAACTAGTATTGGTGTGTCAATGGTTTCAAAAATTATATTCTGTATTTAACACTGGGTGAAACAGAGGTTATATTAAAATGTGAGGAGATGCATTGTATTGTCACATGAATGATATCATCAGTGATGTGGTCATTGATGTCAAATGAGATGTCATCAGTGATGTCATCAGTGATGTCATTTGAGATGTCATCAGTGATGTCATCAGTGATGTCACTGACCATGTCATGAATGATGTAATATGTGACATCATCAGCAGTGGATTGCAGGTGCGCGATATATAGTTAGTGCAACTAACTATATATGGAATTTCAATGGTTTTGTGTGAGTAAAATAAGGTTTTTTAAATGCTAATTCCTAACTATATATGGTCTATAACCTATGGTTTTTTCAGTGAATATATATATATATTACCTACTGGCGGTCGCCAGTAGGTATATATAGTTAGGATTTTTTCTCTATGGGTTTTTTGAAAATTCTATGTCTAATAACTTTGGCGTTTGTGGACGGAATTGGCTGAAATTTTCAGGAAAATGGCACATTTTGTTTCTGAGCAGCCCCTGAAAATTTTGGGGGGGTTCGTCAAGGGGGGGCTGAGAAAAAAGGGGGGTCCCAAAACGCGTTTTTCCCATGTTAATTTCCATAGGGCGGTTGGCCTCACTTTTAGCCCGAACGGCTGAATGGATTTGCACGAAACTTGGCAAAATTGTAGGGACTGGTAGCCCGATGTGCCTTTTGTAGGTCTCAATATATGTGCTCCAGTGGATTTTGAGAAATTAACGTTCAAAAAAAGATATATATATCTGTAACAGCGGACCGGGCAGCGCTCTGGTTCGCGGACTTTTCGCGCAACGGAGCTTTGTGAAGCGAAGCTGATTGGTTCTCCGGCGTCTGTCAACATTCCAAACAGTCCGTAGCGGCCGCCATCTTGTCTCTCGGTAGGATCGAGAGACAAGAGGAGGCCGAAGCGAAGGGGCAAATGACCATAAGGGGGCATAGTACATTGTCGCTCACCCCCTAGGTTTGATGTGGAGGTTTTAAAAGGGCCCCGCGGGGCAAAAAAAAATAAAAATAATAATAATCGAACAGCTGAATGGATTTGCACGAAACTTGGCAAAATTGTAGGGACTGGTAGCCCGATGTGCCTTTGCTAGATCTCAATATATGTGCTCCAGTGGATTTTGAGAAATTAACGTTCAAAAAAAGGTATATATCTGTAACAGCGCACCGCTTCGCGTACTTTTCGCGTTACGGAGCTTTGCGAAGCGAAGCTGATTGGCTCTCCGGTGTCTGTAAACATTCCAAACAGTCCGTAGCGGCCGCCATCTTGTCTCTCGGTAGGATCGAACAGCTGAATGGATTTGCACGAAACTTGGCAAAATTGTAGGGACTGGTAGCCCGATGTGCCTTTGCTAGGTCTCAATATATGTGCTTCAGTGCATTTTGAGAAATTAACGTTCAGAAACAAGATATATATCTGTAACAGCGCTCCGCTTCGCGGAGATAAAATTATATGTGTATTACCTAGCTGTTGCTAACACCAGTTAGCGACGGCTAGTAGAAGATAGCGACCATCTTGGGCCCCACTTTGCATGTGAGTGATATTTATCACTAATGACATGCAAAGTGGGCATGCCAAGATGTTAGCGACTGGAAACAGTCGCTAACATCGCTATCTCCTATTATCAACTTTTGGAAATATTCGAGATAAGGGCGAATATCTCTAAAAGCTACCACCTGCCCTGAGCAGTTCTTAGCCATGTTATCCAATGGGAGGTGGATAACATGGCTAAGAGCATTAGCTCGGTAATGCATGAATATCGCTGAGTTTTCAGCGATATTAATGCATTGCGGTCGTTTTTTATCGTATTTCCGATAAACCTTGATAATAGCAAGGTTTATCTGCGATAATTTCTGACGGTAAAAAAATCGTTGCTAAGCATCGTTAGGGATAAATATCGCTTAACTTTGGTAATATGCCCCAACGTCTGTTAACGTTCGATTCGAAGGAAATCAGGAAGTGTTGAAAAACATTGTCTGCGCCATCTTGTCTTTTTTCAAATGCCACACTTTTGTCGTGCACGGCAGCCATTTTAGATGCCTTGACCAGACCCACTCTGTGCACGCTGTCGATCCTTAGCATGGCTCCCCACCCTCGCAAACATCTCCCCCAGGCAGTGGTCACCCCCGCTCTCTGTCTTATGCATGGGTAATAAACCTCCCCCATCTGCGCTGCTGTTCCCTGAGAATCACACCCTGTGCCCGCCCGACACCTCCCTTTCGCCCTATTCACTACCGCACCCTCTGACACTCCTTTTCCTCTGTGTCCGATTGTCCAGGCTGGTCCTAGGGTATCAGCTAGCCCTGCAGATGTAGTTTATGGCCACAGCTGTAAAGAATCACCCCTCTTCAAAGGAGTTATAGTAGATCAAGGCCCACACTCGATGAGATTCGTCACAGCAGAAGCGTTGCTATTATCTGAAAACCATCCTGTATTGTGATTGGGGAGGGGACCGAGCCTGAAGCGGAAGATTCCAGGGATGACTGTTTGTACATCAAAGTTTTTACAATTATGTGTCACATTAAAAATATATAGCACTCCAACAAAGTAGTAAGATTATAAAACTTTAATAATTTATAAATATATACAAGAAAACAAAAATAGTAATAACATATAAACATTTTTAGGGAAAAACAACGAAGTAGCGGTCGGCTGTGCGAATAGTCCCAACGCAGCACAACGTCCAGATTTCCGGCGTGGGGCGTCGCGGGGGGTGGGTCATCAGTAGCAAACTGTTGTGCGAATAGTTCCAAGGCAGCAGAACGCGTTGAAATCTAGATGACACGAAAGTGATGTCTAGTAAGTTGCCACCCAGCAAATAACGGCATGGGGCGTCGCGGGGGGTGGGTCATCAGTAGCAAACTGTTGCGCGAATAGTTCCAAGGCAGCAGAACGATGGCACCAAGGTGATGTCCAGTAAGTTGCCGCACTGGTTTTGGTATCCTACAATGCTGCTCCGAATAACGGCGTGGAGCGCCCCGGGGGAGGCGGCGTGAACGGGCCTCTCCAGGTGGAGTGTCATCTGTTGTAGTGGGGCGCCCCTTTACCGTTTCAGTTGCCATTCCGTCCGCTTTTGGTCCACTGTGTCAAAATCCGCCATTCAGCTGAGTTGCGCCCACTCTTGCGGTGCAGCGATAGGCGGCTGCCACAGGACTCTCAAAATGGCGGCAGGCTGTTTCCTTTTTGGGCCTGAGCTTGTTTCCTTCCCAGTGTAAGAATTGGCTTTTGTAGTTTGGTTTGCCCTGTTCCCATCATGCACTGGGACAGGAACAGACTAATTTGCATACAGCCAGGTTCTGAAACTGGGATGGTGCAGTGAGCTAAAAAACGGTGTTGGATCTAGCCCTGATCTCTTGACTGGGTGAGAGCTTTCTGCTTAATTCAGAGACTCTGTCCCTCACCACCCCTTGTTGTAAATATTTTTGTCCACCCTAAGCGTGGAAGGGTATTCTCAGATGTGAGACCCTTGCTCATTGCACCATCAGGATTCAAGCAAACCGGGCCGAAGACGGCTGTAATGCCAGAAACCGGTCCCCGGGAGCTTGTTTCCTTCCCAGTGTAAGAATTGGCTTTTGTAGTTTGGTTTGCCCTGTTCCCATCATGCACTGGGACAGGAACAGACTAATTTGCATACAGCCAGGTTCTGAAACTGGGATGGTGCAGTGAGCTAAAAAACGGTGTTGGATCTAGCCCTGATCTCTTGACTGGGTGAGAGCTTTCTGCTTAATTCAGAGACTCTATCCCTCACCACCCCTTGTTGTAAATATTTTTGTCCACCCTAAGCGTGGAAGGGTATTCTCAGATGTGAGACCCTTGCTCATTGCACCATCAGGATTCAAGCAAACCGGGCCGAAGACGGCTGTAATGCCAGAAACCGGTCCCCGGGAGCTTGTTTCCTTCCCAGTGTAAGAATTGGCTTTTGTAGTTTGGTTTGCCCTGTTCCCATCATGCACTGGGACAGGAACAGACTAATTTGCATACAGCCAGGTTCTGAAACTGGGATGGTGCAGTGAGCTAAAAAACGGTGTTGGATCTAGCCCTGATCTCTTGACTGGGTGAGAGCTTTCTGCTTAATTCAGAGACTCTGTCCCTCACCACCCCTTGTTGTAAATATTTTTGTCCACCCTAAGCGTGGAAGGGTATTCTCAGATGTGAGACCCTTGCTCATTGCACCATCAGGATTCAAGCAAACCGGGCCGAAGACGGCTGTAATGCCAGAAACCGGTCCCCGGGAGCTTGTTTCCTTCCCAGTGTAAGAATTGGCTTTTGTAGTTTGGTTTGCCCTGTTCCCATCATGCACTGGGACAGGAACAGACTAATTTGCATACAGCCAGGTTCTGAAACTGGGATGGTGCAGTGAGCTAAAAAACGGTGTTGGATCTAGCCCTGATCTCTTGACTGGGTGAGAGCTTTCTGCTTAATTCGAAGACTCTGTCCCTCACCACCCCTTGTTGTAAATATTTTTGTCCACCCTAAGCGTGGAAGGGTATTCTCAGATGTGAGACCCTTGCTCATTGCACCATCAGGATTCAAGCAAACCGGGCCGAAGACGGCTGTAATGCCAGAAACCGGTCCCCGGGAGCTTGTTTCCTTCCCAGTGTAAGAATTGGCTTTTGTAGTTTGGTTTGCCCTGTTCCCATCATGCACTGGGACAGGAACAGACTAATTTGCATACAGCCAGGTTCTGAAACTGGGATGGTGCAGTGAGCTAAAAAACGGTGTTGGATCTAGCCCTGATCTCTTGACTGGGTGAGAGCTTTCTGCTTAATTCAGAGACTCTGTCCCTCACCACCCCTTGTTGTAAATATCTGTTGTAGTGGGGCGCCCCTTTACCGTTTCAGTTGCCATTCCGTCCGTTTTTGGTCCACTGTGTCAAAAGCCGCAATTCAGCTGAGTTGCGCCCACTCTTGCGGTGCAGCGATAGGCGGCTGTCACAGGACTCTCAAAATGGCGGCAGGCTCTTTCCTTTTTGGGCCTGGTCCACTGAAATGGCCCTGGGACACCTTGGAAATCGGACGCTTGTCTGCTAGGTCTTGGACCTCATTCTCGAAAGCGTCCCCTCCGCCTTGAGAATTCATCAAAAGTTTTGGGGGCTCCGACTCCTGCAGGCTTCTGGTGGGGAGCGGCTGCCATGATTGCTCGCGGAATGACCACGACTGAGCTACGAGATGGTGGTGCTTTCATGCTGACGCCAGCTTCAGTCTGAAACATCCAGAAACAAGGTGGGGCTTTCATCGTTTGGGGAAAAAAAAAAGTTTTCATCCTATGAAAAGTGTTGTTTTTAGGTCACATGATCAAGCCTTCCATCATTAGGAAACCAAAAGTAAAATGAACCAATGAAAAGTTTTATAAACAAGTCACATGACCTGTTATGCGGCATAGGGTGTAAAATTAGGAGAAAATACGTTGGCACGTGAGGCGGCGTCAGTAGCGGACCGATGTGCGAATAGGCCGAAGGCAACACAACGCGCCAAGATCTGGATGGCACCGAGGTGGTGTCCAGCAAGTTGCAGCACTGGTGTGGCCATCCTACAATGCTGAAAGTCGGCGTGGGGCGCCCCGTTGGCCTGTGAGTTTGCGTCAGTAGCGGACCGATGTGCGAATAGGCCGAAGGCAGCACAACGCGCCAAGATCCGGATGGCACCGAGGTGGTGTCTAGTAAGTTGTCGCACTGGTGTGGCCATCCAACAAGCTGAAAGTCGGCGTGGGGCGCCCCGTTGGCCTGTGAGTTTGCGTCAGTAGCGGACTGATGTGCGAATAGGCCGAAGGCAGCACAACGCGCCAAGATCCGGATGGCACCGAGGTGGTGTCTAGTAAGTTGCCGCACTGGTGTGGCCATCCTACAATGCTGAAAGTCGGCGTGGGGCGCCCCGTTGGCCTGTGAGTTTGCGTCAGTAGCGGACCGATGTGCGAATAGGTCGAAGGCAGCACAACGCGCCAAGATCCGGATGGCACCGAGGTGGTGTCTAGTAAGTTGTCGCACTTCTGTGGCCATCCTACAATGTTGAAAGTCGGCGTGGGGCGCCCCGTTGGCCTGTGAGATGGCGTCAGTAGCGGACCGATGTGCGAATGGGGCCAAAGGCAGCGCAACAATATTTTCTGATTTGAAGACACCACAAGGCGCTGAGATGCCAAGATCCGGATGGCACCGAGGTGGTGTCTAGCAAGTTGTGGCACTTGTGTGGCCATCGTACAATGGTAAAAGTCGGCGTGGGGCGCCCTGTTGGCCTGTGAGATGGTGTCAGTAGCGGACTGATGTGTGAATGGGGCCAAAGGCAGCGCAACAATATTTTCTACTATATTTTCGGAGTAGAAGACACCACAAGGCGCTGAGATGCCAAGATCCGGATGGCACCGAGGTGATGTGTAAGTTGCGGACGGATGTGCGAATGGGGCCAAAGGCAGCTCAACAATATTTTCTGAAGAGAATACACCACAAGGCGCTGAGATGCCAAGATCCGGATGGCACCGAGGTGATGTCTAAGTTGCGGACCGATGTGCGAATGGGGCCAAAGGTAGCGTAACAAGATTTTCTGTATGGAAGATACCACTAGGCGTTGAGATGCCAAGATTCGGATGGCACCGAGGTGATGTCTAGGAAGTTGTGCCACTGGTGTGGCCATCGTACAATGGTAAAAGTCGGCGTGGGGCGCCCTATTGGCCTGTGAGATGGTGTCAGTAGCGGACTGATGTGCGAATGGGGCCAAAGGCAGCGCAACAATATTTTCTGACTGACACCACAAGGCGCTGAGATGCCAAGATCCGGATGGCATCGAGGTGATGTCTAAGTTGCGGACTGATGTGCGAATGGGGCCAAAGGCAGCGTAACAATATTTTCTGTATGGAAGATACCACTAGGCGTTGAGATGCCAAGATTCGGATGGCACCGAGGTGATGTCTAGCAAGTTGGTGTGGTCATCCTACAATGCTGAAACTCGGCGTGGGTCACCCCATTAGCCTGTGAGATGGCGTCAGTAGCGGACCGATGTGCGAATAGGCCGAAGGCAGCACAACGCGCCAAGATCCGGATGTCACCGTGGTGGTTTCATAGTTGAGAGGCACTTCATCTGCAGTGGGGCGCCGAGATCCGGATGGCACCGAGGTGATGTCTAGCAAGTTGCTGTACTTGTGTGGTCATCCTACAATGCTGAAACTCGGCGTGGGTCGCCCCATTAGCCTGTGAGATAGCTGTTCTTTGGATTTGGGCCTGGTCCACTAAAATGGCCCTGGGACACCTAAGAACTCGAACGCTCGATTTTTTTTTCCTTTCCTGTACATGCAAAAAAAGGTAAATGCCCGGTATGTTACACGCTTCATCTGCCACGATGAACTCTCCAGAGGAACCGAAAAAATATATAGTTGTGGTAACTATACCATGCATCGTCATATGGAGAGGTGGCACCAATTAATTATAGTGCTGCATAAAAGAGAGATTTGGAGGAGAACCCCTGACCTGCTAGTACATTCATCAAAGAAGTGGCACTGAGAGCTTCAGAGGCAAGGGAAACGGTCCCAAATATTTAGAAGAACTTTGGAAAGATTAAAATGACATGTTTAGATTGTGGTAAATTAATTTCATGTGGGCAGATGAGTGTTACTCTAATAAATACAGCATATGAACATCATCATAGTCGATGGTTGGTAGAGACATTTTGACTATATCCTGGACCTGCCCGTCCTCGCCCAAAATGGCGCCGGAATAAATGGGACTCGTAACTCCTTGTTGTGTACTGGTTGCAGAACCTTGAAATCACGAGATACGTATGCAGTTTTGAAGCACATGGCGGGCGGGGACGAGAATTGATTGAATATTTCGACATCCCTATTGATATTAAGTTCTGATGTGTTATTGATTACTGTACTGTTGAAAATTCGAATTAACGTCACCCATGGTACTTGCCCGCAAATGTATATCTAGATAATTTTATTGTAACTGGCCCTGTCGTATTTTAATTATAAAATGTACGTCCACCGATTCCGTAACTGTTAGACACCTTAGTTTTTGCAACCTAATGGCCCGCCCGTTACGTTCCTCTACAGTGTAAATGTCTATTCATCATATACGATTACAGTTTGCTCCGTGGCAGGCCCACGTGGTTATAGGCTCGTATTTGTATAATGAAATTTTCACAATAAAGGTTTTTAAAAGAAAACATGGTAGTAGTGTATACATTGGTAAAGTTTTTAATAATAGTCACTGTTTTAGAATCATTAAAAGGCAAGTGAAATAAAGCAGACCAATTACATGAAGGGTAAAAGGTATAATACGAAGGAACGCAGTAAAGATAAATGGTCAAGGGCTGTTGTGTTTTCTATTCCTGCAACATAAAGTGATCGATAAGAATCTCATATTCAGGCGTATCGGCGACTAAGACAGCAGGTCGACCCTCTTTTGCTCAACGGCTCCGTCATGGGACGAAGAAACGCTCTTTTTCTCGAAAAAAGAATATATTTTACTTGCAGGACAGTTGTAAAATTTCCGGGAAAGTACATTAGCCTGGAACATTATAACATATATTTAAGAGAAAATAATGTTCGGAAGTAATTAAAAGCGTAATTTTTAGGTGATATGACCAAGGCTTTCATCATTAGAATAAGAAAAGTAAAATGAACCAATGAAAAGTTTTATTAACAAGTCACATGACTTGTTATGCTTACGTTACGCGCTGCGCGCCCCGGATGACTTCCGGATGCGCTAACGCGGCGCGTCATATGACGCATTACGCGACAACGCAGGTCCAGAATATAGTCAAAATGTCTCCACCAACCAGCGGTCGAAACACAACCCCTTTCAGCAGGCTAAATAGTTCTGTTAAATGACAACAGAAAGGACAGGCAACAAGAACCATCAGTCAAAGAGGGGAGGGCTAGTTCTTCTCTACCGGGTTACATTGGGGCGCTACCGGAACTGATCGAATTGGTAGTCTACAGTGTTTCTGGATGTTTCAGACCGAAGCTGGGGTTAGCATGAGAGCAGCACCATTTCGTAGCTCCGTTGTGGCCATTCCGCAACCAATCATGGCAGCCGCTCTTTATCGTTATTTTGGGCGGGGTGGGTGGCGGAGCCGAGCTGTTTTGCAGCCATCATTGTGTGGAGTTCAGTTCATCTCACTAGTTTTGTATTTGTCATGAGGGGTTGTTCCTAATGTTTCTATTTTAGCGAGGTCAAAAAGAGATCCCATTAGTGGCCTACTGATTTTGCTCGATTCCTTTTTTTTTTTTTTACACGATTTTTCGTTATCTGCAAAGACTAAACAGAGTATTGCGACTCTGTGTTTGTTTGTAAATAGAGAATGAACCAAAGAGAACTAATTCTAAAACAGTAAATACTTGGATAACAATCAATCAAATGGAGAGAGAAGCAGGCACGACGGATTACAACGGGGGCAAAGGCCTGCGTTAACTACCTTTCACTATCTGCAAAGAGAGAGTACTCCTAATAGAAATGAGGGGGGGGGGGGCACCATTCAAAGCAGATCAGTGTGCATAAACACGAAAATGTTTTCACTTACCACTTACTTGACATTCGACAGCTTATGATATTTGCTATTAAAAAACCATTGAAATTCACTGAAAAAACCATAGGTTATAGACCATATATAGTTAGGAATTAGCATTTACAAAACCTTGAAAATTCACTGAAAAAACCATAGGTTATACACCATATATAGTTAGGAATTAGCATTTAAAAAACCTTATTTTACTCACACAAAACCATTGAAATTCCATATATAGTTAGTTGCACTAACTATATATCGCGCACCCGCAATCCACTGCTGATCATGTCACATATTACATCATTCATGACATGGTCAGTGACATCACTGATGACATCACTGATGACATCTCAAATGACATCACTGATGAGATCACTGATGACACCTCATTTGACATCAATGACCACATCACTGATGATATCATTCATGTGACAATACAATGCATCTCCTCACGTTTTAATATAACCTCTGTTTCACCCAGTGTTAAATACGGAGTATAATTTTTGAAACCATTGACACACCAATACTAGTTACTACATACGTACTCACTGATTCCTACGTCTACACACACATTCACTCATTCACCCATACAATCATTCATACATACAATCACTCATCTTTACAACACTATCATATGCACTCATACACATATACAGACACTTACACTCTGCCACTCATCCATGGAGTTACTCACACACCTAGTCAGTCCTGTAAAGAATCAATCACACTTCCATTTTCTTGTCTATACAGTTAAACATAGAGCACCTTACATTTTCAAACATATACTAACACATACTTACTTTCTTATACAATCATTTATACAAGTACACATTGATCTGCACAGAGTCACACACCTCCCAGCCAGCCACACACACACTCAGTCTCCTATACAAATACTTGGACAATCAATCAATAACCCATATAGTTAATCATATAGCTACTGATCAACACATGCAGCAGTTTACAGAACAACAGACATAATGATGCACAAATTAAGACAGTTTACTCACTAACCCATGCACTCAGTGAGACACATTTAATCACTCACTCATACATTCAGTCATGCACCTACTAAATCCTTCGCCCAGACACTTATACATCTACTCATTCTTCAATATGTAAAACATATTTAAACTTTACAGAAACACACAGTCACTGGATGATGTCATCAGTGATCTCATCAGTGATGTCATTTGAGATGTCATCAGTGATGTCATCAGTGATGTCATTTGAGATGTCATCAGTGATGTCATTTGAGATGTCATCAGTGATGTCATCAGTGATGTCACTGACCATGTCATGAATGATGTAATATGTGACATGATCAGCAGTGGATTGCGGGTGCGCGATATATAGTTAGTGCAACTAACTATATATGGAATTTCAATGGTTTTGTGTGAGTAAAATAAGGTTTTTTAAATGCTAATTCCTAACTATATATGGTGTATAACCTATGTTTTTTTCAGTGAATATATATATATTACCTACTGGCGGTCGCCAGTAGGTATATATAGTTAGGATTTTTTCTCTATGGGTTTTTTGAAAATTCTATGTCTAATAACTTTGGCGTTTGTGGACGGAATTGGCTGAAATTTTCAGGAAAATGGCACATTTTGTTTCTGAGCAGCCCTTGAAAATTTGGGGGGGGTTCGTCCAGGGGGGGCCGAGAAAAAAGGGGGGTCCCAAAACGTGTTTTTAACATTGAGTTTTCCATAGGGCGGTTGGCCTCACTTTTAGCCCGAACGGCTGAATGGATTTGCACGAAACTTGGCAAAATTGTAGGGACTGGTAGCCCGATGTGCCTTTTGTAGGTCTCAATATATGTGCTCCAGTGGATTTTGAGAAATTAACGTTTAAAAAAAGATATATATCTGTAAGCGCGGACCAGGCAGCGCTCTGGTTCGCGGACTTTTCGCGCAACGGAGCTTTGTGAAGCGAAGCTGATTGGTTCTCCGGCGTCTGTCAACATTCCAAACAGTCCGTAGCGGCCGCCATCTTGTCTCTCGGTAGGATCGAGAGACAAGAGGAGGTCAAAACAAAGGGGGAAATAACTATAAGGGGGCATAGTAGATCCTCGCTGACCCCCTAGGTTTGATGTGGAGGTTTTAAAAGGGCCCCGCGGGGCAAAAAAAAATAATAAAAATAATAATTGAACGGCTGAATGGATTTGCACGAAACTTGGCAAAATATTAGGGACTGGTAGCCCGATGTGCCTTTGCTAGGTCTCAATATATGTGCTCCAGTGGATTTTGAGAAATTAACGTTCAAAAAAAGATATATATCTGTAACAGCGCTCCGCTTCGCGTAACGGAGGTTTGCGAAGCTGATTGGTCATTCTGTCACTGGGCTATAGTTGGGCTACATCTGGCTGATATTTGGGCTACATTTGTTTTTTTGTGTGTCTGGCGGCCATCTTTGGGCTACATTGGGCTACATTGGGCTTCATTGGGCTACATTCGGCTAATTAGCAAATAGCTCATCGCAAACTAGGAATGGTAAAGAATCGCTATTTATTCCTTAAAGTTCGCTATTTAGGAAATGCAAATAACTTTGATGATACATATGGCGGTTCATCTCTAACAAGATAAGAAGCATAGGGATAGATTTATGATGACTGGCGCATCACCAGGGATGTGTTAGTCATTCTGTGCCGCTGTTCCGTCACCTATGGTATGCTGCATTTACAATGCGGCGCATCATGGGGCAAAAACAGCACAGATGCGTGATGTATCTGTGCCGTAAAGGTGGCGCATTGCTGGAGTTGTATCGCAAGTGTGATGAAGCTCCAGCAAGGGTCGGGGGTGCCCCTGTCGCAGGGTTTCTGTTCTCACACAGAACTGTGGACAGAGGATTGGAACCTCGGCGAATTAGGGTGTCCCAAAACTCACGTTAGTAATCAAAAACTATTTAGCAAGCTAGGTACAGTGTCACATTGGATATAACAAACTCTCAATGTTTAGACAATCCAGAATATGAACTTATAGTACCTCAGGATACGTGGAACTCATGAACAGTCGGTCGTTATAGATTTCTTAGAAACCAGAACATGGAGTTAAGAAGAACAGATGTGTATTTGAAATGTTTATTTACTAATGCCGTCTTCTCAGGCGTAGTACCTTAGATAATAAAAGTACACATATTATCAGTAGCAAAATTACCAGCATAGTTACTAGTACATAAAAAGTGAATGGTGATAGTATGTTAACATGCTGTAAATGAATAAGAGTTAGCAACACTTATAAGCAGCCGCGGGCCGTGGAGGGAGTTACGGTGAGGCAGGGAGGCGGGGAGGGGGAGAAGCAGGGTGGAGAATACAAGTACACATATTATCAGTAGCAAAATTACCAGCATAGTTACTAGTACATAAAAAGCGAATGGTGACAGTATGTTAACATGCTGTAAATGAATAAGAGTTAGCAACACTTATAAGCAGCCGCGGGCCGTGGAGGGAGTTACGGTGGGGCAGGGAGGCGGGGAGGGGGAGGGGCAAGGTAGAGAGGGCTCCACCCTGCTTCTCCCCCTCCCCGCCTCCCTGCCCCATCGTAACTCCCTCCACGGCCCGCGGCTGCTTATATCTCACCCTCCCTAATACACATATTATATTATTTGCTAAGAAGGTCTCTTTGTGTTGGTTTAGGGCGTGCCCATACTTTAGTGTCTTAGATTTGAAGGAATCACATCAGCATACACCAGCTCTCTCTTCATGTGAACCGCATCAACTGTTGTGTATGTGTGTTCGGCAAAGCAATATAAAACCCGCCTCATGCCCAGAATTGGCAGAAGTTGCACTTATGTTATGAGTATGAAGTCGTGGAGATCAGACCTCATAACAATTCTGTATCGTGTTGTTCTTGAAACTTTAGCACTCGCTGTACAGATATAGTTTACCAAGTAAAGCAGATAGTAGACCAATAACATATTATTCTCATGTAAACCACGATGAACTACTAGGTGGAAAGCTAAAGCAACAACTAAGTGTCGTGTGCAGAAGTTGCAAAAAAGGAAAAATGGCGTTTAAACCGGTAATGAGCCCATGCTAACTTAACACGGTGTAAAGATATCCAGGACCTAGATGACACCTCCTCATGATCCGGAAACGAACTGAATAAGATAATAGAAGTGCCATCTCATGAGAGCAGATTGCAAGTTTATATGTGGACGGTCCGCAAGGTAAAGCATTAAAAACTAGGAAAATTCAATGCTAAAGAAAAATAAAACAGCCAAGTACTTTATCGAGTCTTAAGCCAATAGGCAAGGTAAATAATAAAAACTTGACAAATAAGTCAATGAATTGTCAATGAAATGCTAGTACTCAGCATATCAAACATGAAAAAGGTCTATGACATAACTGTGTATGCAAAATAAGCTGCAACAGCCTCCAATAGGAAGTCACCGTCTTCATCCGAAAACAGTTCAGCCATCCAATTTAAAAGCGGAAAAGAACATACGTGCTCTCCCAGCACCGGATCCTCTATCACCATCAGAGGACAGCTCGGTGGGTTTTCAAGAAAGCTGTGTTCCAAGAAAGACTGTGCTGCCGCCAGTAAATTCCAGGGACCAAGTAGTCCATGCATCAATGCCACAGCCATAATCCTTTCGCCAGGACAAATCAACTCGTGAGTAATGATAGGAGTCATCAGCTGATTAAAGTCGACGTCAGGAGAAACCGGTCCGCAGAGACACAAATCAATGGCCCAATCGAAATCACAGGTCAGGCAGTGAAATACAGGCTGGACACAGGTGAAGTAGGAGAACCGAAAAGATAATCCATATGCCGTGCTTAATATCGCCAACGGCATTGTGCCATAATATTCTAGCATGCGATTGCGGAACAGTGTCAGCAGCTGCAGGGTCGGAGGTTGCATAGGAGGGACATCCATATTTAAAAATGTAAAAAAGCACAAGAGCGTCCGCTGGTAATGCAAGTAAAAATGCCAATCCACGAACCAGAGTGCAGAAAATACAATGAAAGGGAGCAGGGATGACTCCAAAGATTTTCTCAAATGAAGTCACGAGACCACTGGTAACAACTTTAAAAAAGTGTGCCAGGGATTTTGTGGAGGATGCGTTAAAGATAGTTGGAAACATGTTGCTGAAATTGAAAGGCAAACCTGTGTACGGGTGTTCGCTATGTGAAGTACGAAAGTTTCACGGGCCGAACTCAAGGCCACCTCTCTCTGAGACAAAAGAGCTCTTATTCTTGCCATGCCGTTGAAACGTGTCCCAAGGTTGGTATTTGTGGCCAGATTGAAAACTCCCTATGTTCATGTGTGGGAGGAAATAGAACATTTCTGCAGCAAATAACCCGTTCACTTACTGTTACGATAAAAGGAATACTTTTAATTAACTCAGAACAATCTTCATTATTGAGCATCAAATAACTACCATTTTCCAACAACTTGAACGTGGGGATGATAGCAGGAACTGGCGTGCCTTGCAACACGCAAGCCATATTTGGTCGGTGTTTGTTGCATGAATCGTGTAACTGTATGTGCCTACACATTAGTGAATGATCTGGCGTCTCAGTGCATTCCTCTCCATTCAGATAAACTTCTTGATCATCTTTGAAACATCTGTATGTGTATGGAAGCGACCAGACCTCATGAACAAAAGCACTACCTAAAGGTTCATAAAGACCTATTGGTATATATTTCATACAATTTGAAAACTTATATAAAGCAAAAGGCAGCGTTATTAAACCGTGGATAAGGCATGTTGCCAAAAAACCCGCAATCCTCTGCTGATGATGTCACTGAGCATGTCATGAATGATGTAATATGTGACATCATCAGCAGTGGATTATGGGTAATAGTATCTCTAGTTTACTCCCCTATAGCTGTCTTTCTTTTAACATAAGTGTGTGTTTCCTTCCCTTATACTTACTGTTTTTGGTTCGCTTCCAGTTCGCGTACCAGCGAGCGAACTAGGAAGCGAACTAAGAGAAATAGAGGTTGGCACAGTTCCAAATATTGTACCAATTTTTTAATAACGGGGAGGTAGTTCTGAAAAGAACTTTTTTTTTTATTTTTCTGAACATTTTTTTACTGTTTTTGAATTTTTCGGAACAGTTTTATATTTTTTTGGGTTTTTCTTGGAGGGGGCAATGAAAACGATTCATTGTAAAGGGCTCAACAGGAGCAACAAAACAAAAAAAAGAAGTATTTATTATTTTGGGCGTTTCGGACAAACTTGCATATGATAGTCAATAGCTCTGTTGATCAGAGTGATGCTTCTTTCTCCGTAGGAAATGAATCCATCGCAAAATACGCAGGTGTGTTTTACTTCACCAAATCTCATTTGTATATTTGGCACCATCTCCCTGCCCTCTGGTCCCGTTACTTCCGGTACAACAGATCTTCTGGCCATAATAGGGAGATTATCTAGGTCGTTCCGAAACTGTGCAGCACTGTAGTTGTTAGGATGCCACCTAGTCATATGGCGATGCATTGTGTAGTTTCCGAAACTGTATTTTTTGTCGGTCCCTCTGGACAGTCTATCTTGACATATAAGGCAAGTTACGTATCTTGCATTTACTTTTTTCTGACCTTTGGGAATTTTAAAAAATTGCCAAATGAAGTTTTCTTTCCGGTGAGACGTCTTGGGCTGCTCAGGCAAAAACTGCCTCTCTTCGTGCTCGTCCTCCTGTTCCTCTTCTTCTTCTTCTTGTTGAATTACAACTTGAGCAGGTGGTCCACTCTTCCTTGGATGTGGTGGAGGTGGTGGGGAAGCACCAGCTGAAGCTACTAAAGAAGCCATTGCTCAGTGATCACAAAGGGTCTTTCTCTCACAATGATGAAAGTCAGAGTGAGGAAAGAAGGAGGGATTTTCATCATTTGGGAAAAACAAGAGTTCTCAACCAATCAAAAGTGTTCATTTTAGATTATATGACCTAGTCTTACATCATTAGGAAACCAAAAGTGAAATGAACCAATGAAAAGTGTTATTACCAAGTCACATGACTTGCTGTGTTTACGTTAAGCGCTTTGCAGGGCCTCCCGGTTTGCTTCCAGAAACCTGCGCTTTGGCACTCGCTTCGCGTACCAGTTCGCTAACGTAGCACGTCATATGACGTATCACGCGACAACGTGAAACGTCATGCGGACGGGAGGCGTCACGATGTTGTTTTCTAACGCGGCACTTGCGGTAAAGAAACGTTTACCGGCTCGCGGTCTATTTCGCGGCATCAAGGTCAGCTAACGGGAAGCTTCCCGATTCGCGAAGCGGGAACGAAGAAAAAAAAATATTTAAAAAAAAAATTATTCATAAACATATAAAATATATTTTTGGATTTAAAGAAGAATACATTTTACAGCTACAGATATTAGCTGTTAAAAAACCAATGAAATTCACAGAAAAAACCATAGGTTATAGACCATATATAGTTAGGAATTAGCATTTACAAAACCTTGAAAATTCACTGAAAAAACCATAGGTTATAGACCATATATAGTTAGGAATTAGCATTTAGAAAACCTTATTTTACTCACACAAAACCATTGAAATTCCATATATAGTTAGTTGCACTAACTATATATCGCGCACCCGCAATCCACTGCTGATGATGTCACATATTACATCATTCATGACATGGTCAGTGACATCACTGATGACATCACTGATGACATCTCAAATGACATCACTGATGACAACATCCAGTGACTGTATGTTTCTGTAAAGTTAAAATATGTCTTAGATATTGAAGAATGAGTGGATGTATAAGTGTCTGGATGAAGGATTTAGTAGGTGCGTGACTGACTGTATGAGTGAGTGATTAAATGTGTCTCACTGAATGCATGGGTTAGTGACTAAACTGTCTTAATTTGTGCATCATTATGTCTGTTGTGATGTAAACTGCTGCATGTGTTGATCATTAGCTATACGAGAGGCTATATGTGTTATTAATTGGTTGCCCAAGTATTTCTATGGGAGATTGAGTTTGTGTGGGGGTGGCTGGGAGGTGTGTGACTCTGTGCATAGATGTGTGAGCAGTTGATTCACTAGGTGTATGAGTTCAAGAGTGCATGTGGAAAAAGCTACATGGGCGGTTGACTGTGTGCATGAGTGTATTGATGAGTGAATGGATATCTCAATGCTACATGTCATAGTAAGTACATATGTAAAACACAGTACATGTGAGAGTTGGCATATATAAATAACTGTGCATGAGAGCCACTGAATGTGTGAGTGGCTGTATGGATCATTGTGAACTTGTATCAGGGATTGTATAAGAGAGTAAATATGTGTTAGTATATGTTTGAATAAGTAAGGTGTGTATAACTGTATAGTTGAGGAAATGGAGGTGAGATTGTTTCTTTGCATGACTGACTAGGTGTGTGAGTAACTCCATGGATGAGTGACAGTGTGTGAGTGTCTGTATACACTGAGTGTATCTAAGGTTATATTAGAGTCTGAAGAGGTTTATCGTATTAGCACAAGAATGATGTCAAATGAGATGTCATCAGTGATGTCATCAGTGATGTCATTTGAGATGTCATCAGTGATGTCATCAGTGATGTCACTGACCATGTCATGAATGATGTAATATGTGACATCATCAGCAGTGGATTGCGGGTGCGCGATATATAGTTAGTGCAACTAACTATATATGGAATTTCAATGGTTTTGTGTGAGTAAAATAAGGTTTTCTAAATGCTAATTCCTAACTATATATGGTCTATAACCTATGGTTTTTTCAGTGAATATATATATATATATTACCTACTGGCGGTCGCCAGTAGGTATATATAGTTAGGATTTTTTCTCTATGGGTTTTTTGAAAATTCTATGTCTAATAACTTTGGCGTTTGTGGACGGAATTGGCTGAAATTTTCAGGAAAATGGCACATTTTGTTTCTGAGCAGCCCTTGAAAATTTGGGGGGGGGTTCGTCCAGTGGGGGCCGAGAAAAAAGGGGGGTCCCAAAACGTGTTTTTAACATTGAGTTTTCCATAGGGCGGTTGGCCTCACTTTTAGCCCGAACGGCTGAATGGATTTGCACGAAACTTGGCAAAATTGTAGGGACTGGTAGCCCGATGTGCCTTTTGTAGGTCTCAATATATGTGCTCCAGTGGATTTTGAGAAATTAACGTTTAAAAAAAGATATATATCTGTAACAGCGGACCGGTTAGCGCTCTGGTTCGCGGACTTTTCGCGCAACGGAGCTTTGTGAAGCGAAGCTGATTGGTTCTCCGGCGTCTGTCAACATTCCAAACAGTCCGTAGCGGCCGCCATCTTGTCTCTCGGTAGGATCGAGAGACAAGAGGAGGTCAAAACAAAGGGGGAAATAACTATAAGGGGGCATAGTAGATCCTCGCTGACCCCCTAGGTTTGATGTGGAGGTTTTAAAAGGGCCCCGCGGGGCAAAAAAAAAACAAAATAATAATAATCGAACGGCTGAATGGATTTGCACGAAACTTGGCAAAATATTAGGGACTGGTAGCCCGATGTGCCTTTGCTAGGTCTCAATATATGTGCTCCAGTGGATTTTGAGAAATTAACGTTGAAAAAAAGATATATATCTGTAACAGCGCTCCGCTTCGCGTACTTTTCGCGTTACGGAGCTTTGCGAAGCTGATTGGTTCTCCGGCGTCTGTCAACATTCCAAACAGTCCGTAGCGGCCGCCATCTTGTCCCTCGGTAGGATTGAGAGACAAGAGGAGGCCAAAGCGAAGGGGGAAATGACCATAAGGGGGCATAGTAGATCCTTCCTGACCTCTTAGGTTTGATGTACCATTTTGCCAAGTTTGGTGTAATTCCGTTCAGCCATTCAGGCTGTAGACGTATGTAAATGTCCTATGGAAAATTGCATGGGGAAAACACATTTGAAAGTGTTGAAATTTAGAACCAATTAAAATGTTACTTTGGTTTTGTATTTGTGTGTGATGAAAGTTAATTGGTTATGTATATATGTCAAATGAGAGGAAACCACAGCCATTTTGTGATACTACTGTCTGAGGTACATTTGTGAGGAATTTTTGGTGGTGAATTTCTGGTGTTTGATTTACACAGTACTAACACTTCTGCTACTTTTAAAAAGGTGAGTTGTTAATTTGTATGGGGAACTATGTTGTACACTTGAAGATAATTTGAAAAATGTTTTCTGTTATTTATTTGCAGTCCTTCTGTTATACTAAATACTTGATAAAGTTAGTTTTATATTATGTATTACTAAAGACGATAAATGAAAGTGATTATTTTTTTCTGCAATTTACAGCAAGCAATTTCAAAATAAAATGGCTCACAATGAAGAGACCGTGGCAATTTCTTTTGAATTGTCCAACACATTGATTGAAATTGAGAGCACCAATAATGAAATATTGTCACAAGGAGGACATGACTTGTATGATTCCATTAGATTGATTGAAATGGACAGCACCAAGAATGAAATATTGTCACAAGGAGATGACTTGAATGATTCCACTACATTGATTGAAATTGAGAGCACCAATAATGAAATATTGTCACAAGGAGGAGATGGCTTGTATGATTCCATTAGATTGATTGAAATGGACAGCACCAATAATGAAATATTGTCACAAGGAGGAGATGACTTGAATGATTCCACTACATTGATTGAAATTGAGAGCACCAATAATGAAATATTGTCACGAGGAGATGACTTGAATGATTCCACTACATTGATTGAAATTGACAGCACCAATAATGAAATATTGTCACAAGGAGGAGATGACTTGAATGATTTTTTTGATCAATCTCTTGATGGCGAATTTATCGAGTGTTTGGAGACCATAGAGTTACAAGAATCATCATTGGAGACTTTTAATGAGGACATTGCTGATGAGGACATGTTACTAGTTCTTTCAAATTTAGAAAATTCTGAAGAATAAATTTATATTTAGAAATCAAAAATTGTTTGAGACATTATTCATTTTTATTTTTAATTTATGAGGTTGTAGCGAAGTGATTGTAGTATAAAATGAGACTTATAGTATAGAGTGCAACATTTTTATGTTACATGGTAAGTTTACTCATATTTACTTCCCTTCTGCCACTATATTATCTCCAATGTGTATTTGACATGTCTTCTTCATCTCCGGCCTCCTTTCTCTCACTGTGTGTCTCCGATGCATCTTATCGCTGGTATTTTGTGTAATTACAGAAGAGAGTAAAATAAAATAGTTCGGAACGTGAAAAGGGGGCAAAGTAGAGTACTCCTCACCCCCTAGGCCTTTTTAGGCGGTCCCAAAAGGATCAGTTTCTGCTTTCCTGAGAGATTATGGTATGAGTTCCATATACCACAATAACTTGCATTACAACATGCAAGATATCTATCTCCTATTACCAACTTTTGGAGATATTCGCGCTAAGCGCGAATATCTCCAAAAAGTAACACCTGCCCTGAGCAGTTCTTAGCCATGTTATCCAATGGGAGGTGGATAACATGGCTAAGAGTATTAGCTCGGTAATGCATGAATATCGCTGAGTTTTTAGCGATATTCATGCATTGCGGCCGTTTATTATCGCATTTGCGATAAACCTTGATAATAGTAAGGTTTATCTTCGATAATTTCTGACGATGCTTAGTGGTAAAAAATTGGTTGGTAAGCATCGTTAGCGATAAATATCGCTTAACTTTGGTAATATGCCCCAACGTCTGTTAACGTTCGATTCGAAGGAAATGAGGAAGTGTTGAAAAACATTGTCTGCGCCATCTTGCCTTTTTTGAAATGCCACACTTTTGTCGTGCACGGCAGCCATTTTAGATGTCTTGACCAGACCCACTCTGTGCACGCTGTCGATTCGTAGCATGGCTCCTCACCCTCGTAAGCATCTCCCCCAGGCACTGGTCACCACCGCTCTCTGTCTTATGCATGGGTAATAAACCTCCCCCATCTGCGCTGCTGTTCCCTGAGAATCACACCCTGTGCCCGCCCGACACCTCCCTTTCGCCCTATTCACTACCGCACCCTCTGACACTCCTTTTCCTCTGTGTCCGATTGTCCAGGCTGGTCCTAGGGTATCAGCTAGCCCTGCAGATGTAGTTTATGGCCACAGCTGTAAAGAATCACCCCTCTTCAAAGGAGTTATAGTAGATCAAGGCCCACACTCGATGAGATTCGTCACAGCAGAAGCGTTGCTATTATCTGAAAACCATCCTGTATTGTGATTGGGGAGGGGACCGAGCCTGAAGCGGAAGATTCCAGGGATGACTGTTTGTACATCAAAGTTTTTACAATTATGTGTCACATTAAAAATATATAGCACTCCAACAAAGTAGTAAGATTATAAAACTTTAATAATTTATAAATATATACAAGAAAACAAAAATAGTAATAACATATAAACATTTTTAGGGAAAAACAACGAAGTAGCGGTCGGCTGTGCGAATAGTCCCAACGCAGCACAACGTCCAGATTTCCGGCGTGGGGCGTCGCGGGGGGTGGGTCATCAGTAGCAAACTGTTGTGCGAATAGTTCCAAGGCAGCAGAACGCGTTGAAATCTAGATGACACGAAAGTGATGTCTAGTAAGTTGCCACCCAGCAAATAACGGCATGGGGCGTCGCGGGGGGTGGGTCATCAGTAGCAAACTGTTGCGCGAATAGTTCCAAGGCAGCAGAACGATGGCACCAAGGTGATGTCCAGTAAGTTGCCGCACTGGTTTTGGTATCCTACAATGCTGCTCCGAATAACGGCGTGGAGCGCCCCGGGGGAGGCGGCGTGAACGGGCCTCTCCAGGTGGAGTGTCATCTGTTGTAGTGGGGCGCCCCTTTACCGTTTCAGTTGCCATTCCGTCCGTTTTTGGTCCACTGTGTCAAAAGCCGCAATTCAGCTGAGTTGCGCCCACTCTTGCGGTGCAGCGATAGGCGGCTGTCACAGGACTCTCAAAATGGCGGCAGGCTCTTTCCTTTTTGGGCCTGGTCCACTGAAATGGCCCTGGGACACCTTGGAAATCGGACGCTTGTCTGCTAGGTCTTGGACCTCATTCTCGAAAGCGTCCCCTCCGCCTTGAGAATTCATCAAAAGTTTTGGGGGCTCCGACTCCTGCAGGCTTCTGGTGGGGAGCGGCTGCCATGATTGCTCGCGGAATGACCACGACTGAGCTACGAGATGGTGGTGCTTTCATGCTGACGCCAGCTTCAGTCTGAAACATCCAGAAACAAGGTGGGGCTTTCATCGTTTGGGGAAAAAAAAAAGTTTTCATCCTATGAAAAGTGTTGTTTTTAGGTCACATGATCAAGCCTTCCATCATTAGGAAACCAAAAGTAAAATGTACCAATGAAAAGTTTTATAAACAAGTCACATGACCTGTTATGCGGCATAGGGTGTAAAATTAGGAGAAAATACGTTGGCACGTGAGGCGGCGTCAGTAGCGGACCGATGTGCGAATAGGCCGAAGGCAACACAACGCGCCAAGATCTGGATGGCACCGAGGTGGTGTCCAGCAAGTTGCAGCACTGGTGTGGCCATCCTACAATGCTGAAAGTCGGCGTGGGGCGCCCCGTTGGCCTGTGAGTTTGCGTCAGTAGCGGACCGATGTGCGAATAGGCCGAAGGCAGCACAACGCGCCAAGATCCGGATGGCACCGAGGTGGTGTCTAGTAAGTTGTCGCACTGGTGTGGCCATCCAACAAGCTGAAAGTCGGCGTGGGGCGCCCCGTTGGCCTGTGAGTTTGCGTCAGTAGCGGACTGATGTGCGAATAGGCCGAAGGCAGCACAACGCGCCAAGATCCGGATGGCACCGAGGTGGTGTCTAGTAAGTTGCCGCACTGGTGTGGCCATCCTACAATGCTGAAAGTCGGCGTGGGGCGCCCCGTTGGCCTGTGAGTTTGCGTCAGTAGCGGACCGATGTGCGAATAGGTCGAAGGCAGCACAACGCGCCAAGATCCGGATGGCACCGAGGTGGTGTCTAGTAAGTTGTCGCACTTCTGTGGCCATCCTACAATGTTGAAAGTCGGCGTGGGGCGCCCCGTTGGCCTGTGAGATGGCGTCAGTAGCGGACCGATGTGCGAATGGGGCCAAAGGCAGCGCAACAATATTTTCTGATTTGAAGACACCACAAGGCGCTGAGATGCCAAGATCCGGATGGCACCGAGGTGGTGTCTAGCAAGTTGTGGCACTTGTGTGGCCATCGTACAATGGTAAAAGTCGGCGTGGGGCGCCCTGTTGGCCTGTGAGATGGTGTCAGTAGCGGACTGATGTGTGAATGGGGCCAAAGGCAGCGCAACAATATTTTCTACTATATTTTCGGAGTAGAAGACACCACAAGGCGCTGAGATGCCAAGATCCGGATGGCACCGAGGTGATGTGTAAGTTGCGGACGGATGTGCGAATGGGGCCAAAGGCAGCTCAACAATATTTTCTGAAGAGAATACACCACAAGGCGCTGAGATGCCAAGATCCGGATGGCACCGAGGTGATGTCTAAGTTGCGGACCGATGTGCGAATGGGGCCAAAGGTAGCGTAACAAGATTTTCTGTATGGAAGATACCACTAGGCGTTGAGATGCCAAGATTCGGATGGCACCGAGGTGATGTCTAGGAAGTTGTGCCACTGGTGTGGCCATCGTACAATGGTAAAAGTCGGCGTGGGGCGCCCTATTGGCCTGTGAGATGGTGTCAGTAGCGGACTGATGTGCGAATGGGGCCAAAGGCAGCGCAACAATATTTTCTGACTGACACCACAAGGCGCTGAGATGCCAAGATCCGGATGGCATCGAGGTGATGTCTAAGTTGCGGACTGATGTGCGAATGGGGCCAAAGGCAGCGTAACAATATTTTCTGTATGGAAGATACCACTAGGCGTTGAGATGCCAAGATTCGGATGGCACCGAGGTGATGTCTAGCAAGTTGGTGTGGTCATCCTACAATGCTGAAACTCGGCGTGGGTCACCCCATTAGCCTGTGAGATGGCGTCAGTAGCGGACCGATGTGCGAATAGGCCGAAGGCAGCACAACGCGCCAAGATCCGGATGTCACCGTGGTGGTTTCATAGTTGAGAGGCACTTCATCTGCAGTGGGGCGCCGAGATCCGGATGGCACCGAGGTGATGTCTAGCAAGTTGCTGTACTTGTGTGGTCATCCTACAATGCTGAAACTCGGCGTGGGTCGCCCCATTAGCCTGTGAGATAGCTGTTCTTTGGATTTGGGCCTGGTCCACTAAAATGGCCCTGGGACACCTAAGAACTCGAACGCTCGATTTTTTTTTCCTTTCCTGTACATGCAAAAAAAGGTAAATGCCCGGTATGTTACACGCTTCATCTGCCACGATGAACTCTCCAGAGGAACCGAAAAAATATATAGTTGTGGTAACTATACCATGCATCGTCATATGGAGAGGTGGCACCAATTAATTATAGTGCTGCATAAAAGAGAGATTTGGAGGAGAACCCCTGACCTGCTAGTACATTCATCAAAGAAGTGGCACTGAGAGCTTCAGAGGCAAGGGAAACGGTCCCAAATATTTAGAAGAACTTTGGAAAGATTAAAATGACATGTTTAGATTGTGGTAAATTAATTTCATGTGGGCAGATGAGTGTTACTCTAATAAATACAGCATATGAACATCATCATAGTCGATGGTTGGTAGAGACATTTTGACTATATCCTGGACCTGCCCGTCCTCGCCCAAAATGGCGCCGGAATAAATGGGACTCGTAACTCCTTGTTGTGTACTGGTTGCAGAACCTTGAAATCACGAGATACGTATGCAGTTTTGAAGCACATGGCGGGCGGGGACGAGAATTGATTGAATATTTCGACATCCCTATTGATATTAAGTTCTGATGTGTTATTGATTACTGTACTGTTGAAAATTCGAATTAACGTCACCCATGGTACTTGCCCGCAAATGTATATCTAGATAATTTTATTGTAACTGGCCCTGTCGTATTTTAATTATAAAATGTACGTCCACCGATTCCGTAACTGTTAGACACCTTAGTTTTTGCAACCTAATGGCCCGCCCGTTACGTTCCTCTACAGTGTAAATGTCTATTCATCATATACGATTACAGTTTGCTCCGTGGCAGGCCCACGTGGTTATAGGCTCGTATTTGTATAATGAAATTTTCACAATAAAGGTTTTTAAAAGAAAACATGGTAGTAGTGTATACATTGGTAAAGTTTTTAATAATAGTCACTGTTTTAGAATCATTAAAAGGCAAGTGAAATAAAGCAGACCAATTACATGAAGGGTAAAAGGTATAATACGAAGGAACGCAGTAAAGATAAATGGTCAAGGGCTGTTGTGTTTTCTATTCCTGCAACATAAAGTGATCGATAAGAATCTCATATTCAGGCGTATCGGCGACTAAGACAGCAGGTCGACCCTCTTTTGCTCAACGGCTCCGTCATGGGACGAAGAAACGCTCTTTTTCTCGAAAAAAGAATATATTTTACTTGCAGGACAGTTGTAAAATTTCCGGGAAAGTACATTAGCCTGGAACATTATAACATATATTTAAGAGAAAATAATGTTCGGAAGTAATTAAAAGCGTAATTTTTAGGTGATATGACCAAGGCTTTCATCATTAGAATAAGAAAAGTAAAATGAACCAATGAAAAGTTTTATTAACAAGTCACATGACTTGTTATGCTTACGTTACGCGCTGCGCGCCCCGGATGACTTCCGGATGCGCTAACGCGGCGCGTCATATGACGCATTACGCGACAACGCAGGTCCAGAATATAGTCAAAATGTCTCCACCAACCAGCGGTCGAAACACAACCCCTTTCAGCAGGCTAAATAGTTCTGTTAAATGACAACAGAAAGGACAGGCAACAAGAACCATCAGTCAAAGAGGGGAGGGCTAGTTCTTCTCTACCGGGTTACATTGGGGCGCTACCGGAACTGATCGAATTGGTAGTCTACAGTGTTTCTGGATGTTTCAGACCGAAGCTGGGGTTAGCATGAGAGCAGCACCATTTCGTAGCTCCGTTGTGGCCATTCCGCAACCAATCATGGCAGCCGCTCTTTATCGTTATTTTGGGCGGGGTGGGTGGCGGAGCCGAGCTGTTTTGCAGCCATCATTGTGTGGAGTTCAGTTCATCTCACTAGTTTTGTATTTGTCATGAGGGGTTGTTCCTAATGTTTCTATTTTAGCGAGGTCAAAAAGAGATCCCATTAGTGGCCTACTGATTTTGCTCGATTCCTTTTTTTTTTTTTTACACGATTTTTCGTTATCTGCAAAGACTAAACAGAGTATTGCGACTCTGTGTTTGTTTGTAAATAGAGAATGAACCAAAGAGAACTAATTCTAAAACAGTAAATACTTGGATAACAATCAATCAAATGGAGAGAGAAGCAGGCACGACGGATTACAACGGGGGCAAAGGCCTGCGTTAACTACCTTTCACTATCTGCAAAGAGAGAGTACTCCTAATAGAAATGAGGGGGGGGGGCACCATTCAAAGCAGATCAGTGTGCATAAACACGAAAATGTTTTCACTTACCACGTACTTGACATTCGACAGCTTATGATATTTGCTATTAAAAAACCATTGAAATTCACTGAAAAAACCATAGGTTATAGACCATATATAGTTAGGAATTAGCATTTACAAAACCTTGAAAATTCACTGAAAAAACCATAGGTTATACACCATATATAGTTAGGAATTAGCATTTAAAAAACCTTATTTTACTCACACAAAACCATTGAAATTCCATATATAGTTAGTTGCACTAACTATATATCGCGCACCCGCAATCCACTGCTGATCATGTCACATATTACATCATTCATGACATGGTCAGTGACATCACTGATGACATCACTGATGACATCTCAAATGACATCACTGATGAGATCACTGATGACACCTCATTTGACATCAATGACCACATCACTGATGATATCATTCATGTGACAATACAATGCATCTCCTCACGTTTTAATATAACCTCTGTTTCACCCAGTGTTAAAAACGGAGTATAATTTTTGAAACCATTGACACACCAATACTAGTTACTACATACGTACTCACTGATTCCTACGTCTACACACACATTCACTCATTCACCCATACAATCATTCATACATACAATCACTCATCTTTACAACACTATCATATGCACTCATACACATATACAGACACTTACACTCTGCCACTCATCCATGGAGTTACTCACACACCTAGTCAGTCCTGTAAAGAATCAATCACACTTCCATTTTCTTGTCTATACAGTTAAACATAGAGCACCTTACATTTTCAAACATATACTAACACATACTTACTTTCTTATACAATCATTGATACAAGTACACATTGATCTGCACAGAGTCACACACCTCCCAGCCAGCCACACACACACTCAGTCTCCTATACAAATACTTGGACAATCAATCAATAACCCATATAGTTAATCATATAGCTACTGATCAACACATGCAGCAGTTTACAGAACAACAGACATAATGATGCACAAATTAAGACAGTTTACTCACTAACCCATGCACTCAGTGA
The DNA here is from genome assembly GCF_964261635.1 of Lissotriton helveticus. Taxonomy (NCBI): domain Eukaryota; kingdom Metazoa; phylum Chordata; class Amphibia; order Caudata; family Salamandridae; genus Lissotriton; species Lissotriton helveticus. The sequence continues at coordinate 343,502,432 of NC_136072.1, forward strand.
GACACATTTAATCACTCACTCATACATTCAGTCATGCACCTACTAAATCCTTCGCCCAGACACTTATACATCTACTCATTCTTCAATATGTAAAACATATTTAAACTTTACAGAAACACACAGTCACTGGATGATGTCATCAGTGATCTCATCAGTGATGTCATTTGAGATGTCATCAGTGATGTCATCAGTGATGTCATTTGAGATGTCATCAGTGATGTCATTTGAGATGTCATCAGTGATGTCATCAGTGATGTCACTGACCATGTCATGAATGATGTAATATGTGACATGATCAGCAGTGGATTGCGGGTGCGCGATATATAGTTAGTGCAACTAACTATATATGGAATTTCAATGGTTTTGTGTGAGTAAAATAAGGTTTTTTAAATGCTAATTCCTAACTATATATGGTGTATAACCTATGGTTTTTTCAGTGAATATATATATATTACCTACTGGCGGTCGCCAGTAGGTATATATAGTTAGGATTTTTTCTCTATGGGTTTTTTGAAAATTCTATGTCTAATAACTTTGGCGTTTGTGGACGGAATTGGCTGTAATTTTCAGGAAAATGGCACATTTTGTTTCTGAGCAGCCCTTGAAAATTTGGGGGGGGTTCGTCCAGGGGGGGCCGAGAAAAAAGGGGGGTCCCAAAACGTGTTTTTAACATTGAGTTTTCCATAGGGCGGTTGGCCTCACTTTTAGCCCGAACGGCTGAATGGATTTGCACGAAACTTGGCAAAATTGTAGGGACTGGTAGCCCGATGTGCCTTTTGTAGGTCTCAATATATGTGCTCCAGTGGATTTTGAGAAATTAACGTTTAAAAAAAGATATATATCTGTAAGCGCGGACCAGGCAGCGCTCTGGTTCGCGGACTTTTCGCGCAACGGAGCTTTGTGAAGCGAAGCTGATTGGTTCTCCGGCGTCTGTCAACATTCCAAACAGTCCGTAGCGGCCGCCATCTTGTCTCTCGGTAGGATCGAGAGACAAGAGGAGGTCAAAACAAAGGGGGAAATAACTATAAGGGGGCATAGTAGATCCTCGCTGACCCCCTAGGTTTGATGTGGAGGTTTTAAAAGGGCCCCGCGGGGCAAAAAAAAATAATAAAAATAATAATTGAACGGCTGAATGGATTTGCACGAAACTTGGCAAAATATTAGGGACTGGTAGCCCGATGTGCCTTTGCTAGGTCTCAATATATGTGCTCCAGTGGATTTTGAGAAATTAACGTTCAAAAAAAGATATATATCTGTAACAGCGCTCCGCTTCGCGTAACGGAGGTTTGCGAAGCTGATTGGTCATTCTGTCACTGGGCTATAGTTGGGCTACATCTGGCTGATATTTGGGCTACATTTGTTTTTTTGTGTGTCTGGCGGCCATCTTTGGGCTACATTGGGCTACATTGGGCTTCATTGGGCTACATTCGGCTAATTAGCAAATAGCTCATCGCAAACTAGGAATGGTAAAGAATCGCTATTTATTCCTTAAAGTTCGCTATTTAGGAAATGCAAATAACTTTGATGATACATATGGCGGTTCATCTCTAACAAGATAAGAAGCATAGGGATAGATTTATGATGACTGGCGCATCACCAGGGATGTGTTAGTCATTCTGTGCCGCTGTTCCGTCACCTATGGTATGCTGCATTTACAATGCGGCGCATCATGGGGCAAAAACAGCACAGATGCGTGATGTATCTGTGCCGTAAAGGTGGCGCATTGCTGGAGTTGTATCGCAAGTGTGATGAAGCTCCAGCAAGGGTCGGGGGTGCCCCTGTCGCAGGGTTTCTGTTCTCACACAGAACTGTGGACAGAGGATTGGAACCTCGGCGAATTAGGGTGTCCCAAAACTCACGTTAGTAATCAAAAACTATTTAGCAAGCTAGGTACAGTGTCACATTGGATATAACAAACTCTCAATGTTTAGACAATCCAGAATATGAACTTATAGTACCTCAGGATACGTGGAACTCATGAACAGTCGGTCGTTATAGATTTCTTAGAAACCAGAACATGGAGTTAAGAAGAACAGATGTGTATTTGAAATGTTTATTTACTAATGCCGTCTTCTCAGGCGTAGTACCTTAGATAATACAAGTACACATATTATCAGTAGCAAAATTACCAGCATAGTTACTAGTACATAAAAAGTGAATGGTGATAGTATGTTAACATGCTGTAAATGAATAAGAGTTAGCAACACTTATAAGCAGCCGCGGGCCGTGGAGGGAGTTACGGTGAGGCAGGGAGGCGGGGAGGGGGAGAAGCAGGGTGGAGAATACAAGTACACATATTATCAGTAGCAAAATTACCAGCATAGTTACTAGTACATAAAAAGCGAATGGTGACAGTATGTTAACATGCTGTAAATGAATAAGAGTTAGCAACACTTATAAGCAGCCGCGGGCCGTGGAGGGAGTTACGGTGGGGCAGGGAGGCGGGGAGGGGGAGGGGCAAGGTAGAGAGGGCTCCACCCTGCTTCTCCCCCTCCCCGCCTCCCTGCCCCATCGTAACTCCCTCCACGGCCCGCGGCTGCTTATATCTCACCCTCCCTAATACACATATTATATTATTTGCTAAGAAGGTCTCTTTGTGTTGGTTTAGGGCGTGCCCATACTTTAGTGTCTTAGATTTGAAGGAATCACATCAGCATACACCAGCTCTCTCTTCATGTGAACCGCATCAACTGTTGTGTATGTGTGTTCGGCAAAGCAATATAAAACCCGCCTCATGCCCAGAATTGGCAGAAGTTGCACTTATGTTATGAGTATGAAGTCGTGGAGATCAGACCTCATAACAATTCTGTATCGTGTTGTTCTTGAAACTTTAGCACTCGCTGTACAGATATAGTTTACCAAGTAAAGCAGATAGTAGACCAATAACATATTATTCTCATGTAAACCACGATGAACTACTAGGTGGAAAGCTAAAGCAACAACTAAGTGTCGTGTGCAGAAGTTGCAAAAAAGGAAAAATGGCGTTTAAACCGGTAATGAGCCCATGCTAACTTAACACGGTGTAAAGATATCCAGGACCTAGATGACACCTCCTCATGATCCGGAAACGAACTGAATAAGATAATAGAAGTGCCATCTCATGAGAGCAGATTGCAAGTTTATATGTGGACGGTCCGCAAGGTAAAGCATTAAAAACTAGGAAAATTCAATGCTAAAGAAAAATAAAACAGCCAAGTACTTTATCGAGTCTTAAGCCAATAGGCAAGGTAAATAATAAAAACTTGACAAATAAGTCAATGAATTGTCAATGAAATGCTAGTACTCAGCATATCAAACATGAAAAAGGTCTATGACATAACTGTGTATGCAAAATAAGCTGCAACAGCCTCCAATAGGAAGTCACCGTCTTCATCCGAAAACAGTTCAGCCATCCAATTTAAAAGCGGAAAAGAACATACGTGCTCTCCCAGCACCGGATCCTCTATCACCATCAGAGGACAGCTCGGTGGGTTTTCAAGAAAGCTGTGTTCCAAGAAAGACTGTGCTGCCGCCAGTAAATTCCAGGGACCAAGTAGTCCATGCATCAATGCCACAGCCATAATCCTTTCGCCAGGACAAATCAACTCGTGAGTAATGATAGGAGTCATCAGCTGATTAAAGTCGACGTCAGGAGAAACCGGTCCGCAGAGACACAAATCAATGGCCCAATCGAAATCACAGGTCAGGCAGTGAAATACAGGCTGGACACAGGTGAAGTAGGAGAACCGAAAAGATAATCCATATGCCGTGCTTAATATCGCCAACGGCATTGTGCCATAATATTCTAGCATGCGATTGCGGAACAGTGTCAGCAGCTGCAGGGTCGGAGGTTGCATAGGAGGGACATCCATATTTAAAAATGTAAAAAAGCACAAGAGCGTCCGCTGGTAATGCAAGTAAAAATGCCAATCCACGAACCAGAGTGCAGAAAATACAATGAAAGGGAGCAGGGATGACTCCAAAGATTTTCTCAAATGAAGTCACGAGACCACTGGTAACAACTTTAAAAAAGTGTGCCAGGGATTTTGTGGAGGATGCGTTAAAGATAGTTGGAAACATGTTGCTGAAATTGAAAGGCAAACCTGTGTACGGGTGTTCGCTATGTGAAGTACGAAAGTTTCACGGGCCGAACTCAAGGCCACCTCTCTCTGAGACAAAAGAGCTCTTATTCTTGCCATGCCGTTGAAACGTGTCCCAAGGTTGGTATTTGTGGCCAGATTGAAAACTCCCTATGTTCATGTGTGGGAGGAAATAGAACATTTCTGCAGCAAATAACCCGTTCACTTACTGTTACGATAAAAGGAATACTTTTAATTAACTCAGAACAATCTTCATTATTGAGCATCAAATAACTACCATTTTCCAACAACTTGAACGTGGGGATGATAGCAGGAACTGGCGTGCCTTGCAACACGCAAGCCATATTTGGTCGGTGTTTGTTGCATGAATCGTGTAACTGTATGTGCCTACACATTAGTGAATGATCTGGCGTCTCAGTGCATTCCTCTCCATTCAGATAAACTTCTTGATCATCTTTGAAACATCTGTATGTGTATGGAAGCGACCAGACCTCATGAACAAAAGCACTACCTAAAGGTTCATAAAGACCTATTGGTATATATTTCATACAATTTGAAAACTTATATAAAGCAAAAGGCAGCGTTATTAAACCGTGGATAAGGCATGTTGCCAAAAAACCCGCAATCCTCTGCTGATGATGTCACTGAGCATGTCATGAATGATGTAATATGTGACATCATCAGCAGTGGATTATGGGTAATAGTATCTCTAGTTTACTCCCCTATAGCTGTCTTTCTTTTAACATAAGTGTGTGTTTCCTTCCCTTATACTTACTGTTTTTGGTTCGCTTCCAGTTCGCGTACCAGCGAGCGAACTAGGAAGCGAACTAAGAGAAATAGAGGTTGGCACAGTTCCAAATATTGTACCAATTTTTTAATAACGGGGAGGTAGTTCTGAAAAGAACTTTTTTTTTTATTTTTCTGAACATTTTTTTACTGTTTTTGAATTTTTCGGAACAGTTTTATATTTTTTTGGGTTTTTCTTGGAGGGGGCAATGAAAACGATTCATTGTAAAGGGCTCAACAGGAGCAACAAAACAAAAAAAAGAAGTATTTATTATTTTGGGCGTTTCGGACAAACTTGCATATGATAGTCAATAGCTCTGTTGATCAGAGTGATGCTTCTTTCTCCGTAGGAAATGAATCCATCGCAAAATACGCAGGTGTGTTTTACTTCACCAAATCTCATTTGTATATTTGGCACCATCTCCCTGCCCTCTGGTCCCGTTACTTCCGGTACAACAGATCTTCTGGCCATAATAGGGAGATTATCTAGGTCGTTCCGAAACTGTGCAGCACTGTAGTTGTTAGGATGCCACCTAGTCATATGGCGATGCATTGTGTAGTTTCCGAAACTGTATTTTTTGTCGGTCCCTCTGGACAGTCTATCTTGACATATAAGGCAAGTTACGTATCTTGCATTTACTTTTTTCTGACCTTTGGGAATTTTAAAAAATTGCCAAATGAAGTTTTCTTTCCGGTGAGACGTCTTGGGCTGCTCAGGCAAAAACTGCCTCTCTTCGTGCTCGTCCTCCTGTTCCTCTTCTTCTTCTTCTTGTTGAATTACAACTTGAGCAGGTGGTCCACTCTTCCTTGGATGTGGTGGAGGTGGTGGGGAAGCACCAGCTGAAGCTACTAAAGAAGCCATTGCTCAGTGATCACAAAGGGTCTTTCTCTCACAATGATGAAAGTCAGAGTGAGGAAAGAAGGAGGGATTTTCATCATTTGGGAAAAACAAGAGTTCTCAACCAATCAAAAGTGTTCATTTTAGATTATATGACCTAGTCTTACATCATTAGGAAACCAAAAGTGAAATGAACCAATGAAAAGTGTTATTACCAAGTCACATGACTTGCTGTGTTTACGTTAAGCGCTTTGCAGGGCCTCCCGGTTTGCTTCCAGAAACCTGCGCTTTGGCACTCGCTTCGCGTACCAGTTCGCTAACGTAGCACGTCATATGACGTATCACGCGACAACGTGAAACGTCATGCGGACGGGAGGCGTCACGATGTTGTTTTCTAACGCGGCACTTGCGGTAAAGAAACGTTTACCGGCTCGCGGTCTATTTCGCGGCATCAAGGTCAGCTAACGGGAAGCTTCCCGATTCGCGAAGCGGGAACGAAGAAAAAAAAATATTTTAAAAAAAAATTATTCATAAACATATAAAATATATTTTTGGATTTAAAGAAGAATACATTTTACAGCTACAGATATTAGCTGTTAAAAAACCAATGAAATTCACAGAAAAAACCATAGGTTATAGACCATATATAGTTAGGAATTAGCATTTACAAAACCTTGAAAATTCACTGAAAAAACCATAGGTTATAGACCATATATAGTTAGGAATTAGCATTTAGAAAACCTTATTTTACTCACACAAAACCATTGAAATTCCATATATAGTTAGTTGCACTAACTATATATCGCGCACCCGCAATCCACTGCTGATGATGTCACATATTACATCATTCATGACATGGTCAGTGACATCACTGATGACATCACTGATGACATCTCAAATGACATCACTGATGACAACATCCAGTGACTGTATGTTTCTGTAAAGTTAAAATATGTCTTAGATATTGAAGAATGAGTGGATGTATAAGTGTCTGGATGAAGGATTTAGTAGGTGCGTGACTGACTGTATGAGTGAGTGATTAAATGTGTCTCACTGAATGCATGGGTTAGTGACTAAACTGTCTTAATTTGTGCATCATTATGTCTGTTGTGATGTAAACTGCTGCATGTGTTGATCATTAGCTATACGAGAGGCTATATGTGTTATTAATTGGTTGCCCAAGTATTTCTATGGGAGATTGAGTTTGTGTGGGGGTGGCTGGGAGGTGTGTGACTCTGTGCATAGATGTGTGAGCAGTTGATTCACTAGGTGTATGAGTTCAAGAGTGCATGTGGAAAAAGCTACATGGGCGGTTGACTGTGTGCATGAGTGTATTGATGAGTGAATGGATATCTCAATGCTACATGTCATAGTAAGTACATATGTAAAACACAGTACATGTGAGAGTTGGCATATATAAATAACTGTGCATGAGAGCCACTGAATGTGTGAGTGGCTGTATGGATCATTGTGAACTTGTATCAGGGATTGTATAAGAGAGTAAATATGTGTTAGTATATGTTTGAATAAGTAAGGTGTGTATAACTGTATAGTTGAGGAAATGGAGGTGAGATTGTTTCTTTGCATGACTGACTAGGTGTGTGAGTAACTCCATGGATGAGTGACAGTGTGTGAGTGTCTGTATACACTGAGTGTATCTAAGGTTATATTAGAGTCTGAAGAGGTTTATCGTATTAGCACAAGAATGATGTCAAATGAGATGTCATCAGTGATGTCATCAGTGATGTCATTTGAGATGTCATCAGTGATGTCATCAGTGATGTCACTGACCATGTCATGAATGATGTAATATGTGACATCATCAGCAGTGGATTGCGGGTGCGCGATATATAGTTAGTGCAACTAACTATATATGGAATTTCAATGGTTTTGTGTGAGTAAAATAAGGTTTTCTAAATGCTAATTCCTAACTATATATGGTCTATAACCTATGGTTTTTTCAGTGAATATATATATATATATATATATTACCTACTGGCGGTCGCCAGTAGGTATATATAGTTAGGATTTTTTCTCTATGGGTTTTTTGAAAATTCTATGTCTAATAACTTTGGCGTTTGTGGACGGAATTGGCTGAAATTTTCAGGAAAATGGCACATTTTGTTTCTGAGCAGCCCTTGAAAATTTGGGGGGGGGTTCGTCCAGTGGGGGCCGAGAAAAAAGGGGGGTCCCAAAACGTGTTTTTAACATTGAGTTTTCCATAGGGCGGTTGGCCTCACTTTTAGCCCGAACGGCTGAATGGATTTGCACGAAACTTGGCAAAATTGTAGGGACTGGTAGCCCGATGTGCCTTTTGTAGGTCTCAATATATGTGCTCCAGTGGATTTTGAGAAATTAACGTTTAAAAAAAGATATATATCTGTAACAGCGGACCGGTTAGCGCTCTGGTTCGCGGACTTTTCGCGCAACGGAGCTTTGTGAAGCGAAGCTGATTGGTTCTCCGGCGTCTGTCAACATTCCAAACAGTCCGTAGCGGCCGCCATCTTGTCTCTCGGTAGGATCGAGAGACAAGAGGAGGTCAAAACAAAGGGGGAAATAACTATAAGGGGGCATAGTAGATCCTCGCTGACCCCCTAGGTTTGATGTGGAGGTTTTAAAAGGGCCCCGCGGGGCAAAAAAAAACAAAATAATAATAATCGAACGGCTGAATGGATTTGCACGAAACTTGGCAAAATATTAGGGACTGGTAGCCCGATGTGCCTTTGCTAGGTCTCAATATATGTGCTCCAGTGGATTTTGAGAAATTAACGTTGAAAAAAAGATATATATCTGTAACAGCGCTCCGCTTCGCGTACTTTTCGCGTTACGGAGCTTTGCGAAGCTGATTGGTTCTCCGGCGTCTGTCAACATTCCAAACAGTCCGTAGCGGCCGCCATCTTGTCCCTCGGTAGGATTGAGAGACAAGAGGAGGCCAAAGCGAAGGGGGAAATGACCATAAGGGGGCATAGTAGATCCTTCCTGACCTCTTAGGTTTGATGTACCATTTTGCCAAGTTTGGTGTAATTCCGTTCAGCCATTCAGGCTGTAGACGTATGTAAATGTCCTATGGAAAATTGCATGGGGAAAACACATTTGAAAGTGTTGAAATTTAGAACCAATTAAAATGTTACTTTGGTTTTGTATTTGTGTGTGATGAAAGTTAATTGGTTATGTATATATGTCAAATGAGAGGAAACCACAGCCATTTTGTGATACTACTGTCTGAGGTACATTTGTGAGGAATTTTTGGTGGTGAATTTCTGGTGTTTGATTTACACAGTACTAACACTTCTGCTACTTTTAAAAAGGTGAGTTGTTAATTTGTATGGGGAACTATGTTGTACACTTGAAGATAATTTGAAAAATGTTTTCTGTTATTTATTTGCAGTCCTTCTGTTATACTAAATACTTGATAAAGTTAGTTTTATATTATGTATTACTAAAGACGATAAATGAAAGTGATTATTTTTTTCTGCAATTTACAGCAAGCAATTTCAAAATAAAATGGCTCACAATGAAGAGACCGTGGCAATTTCTTTTGAATTGTCCAACACATTGATTGAAATTGAGAGCACCAATAATGAAATATTGTCACAAGGAGGACATGACTTGTATGATTCCATTAGATTGATTGAAATGGACAGCACCAAGAATGAAATATTGTCACAAGGAGATGACTTGAATGATTCCACTACATTGATTGAAATTGAGAGCACCAATAATGAAATATTGTCACAAGGAGGAGATGGCTTGTATGATTCCATTAGATTGATTGAAATGGACAGCACCAATAATGAAATATTGTCACAAGGAGGAGATGACTTGAATGATTCCACTACATTGATTGAAATTGAGAGCACCAATAATGAAATATTGTCACGAGGAGATGACTTGAATGATTCCACTACATTGATTGAAATTGACAGCACCAATAATGAAATATTGTCACAAGGAGGAGATGACTTGAATGATTTTTTGATCAATCTCTTGATGGCGAATTTATCGAGTGTTTGGAGACCATAGAGTTACAAGAATCATCATTGGAGACTTTTAATGAGGACATTGCTGATGAGGACATGTTACTAGTTCTTTCAAATTTAGAAAATTCTGAAGAATAAATTTATATTTAGAAATCAAAAATTGTTTGAGACATTATTCATTTTTATTTTTAATTTATGAGGTTGTAGCGAAGTGATTGTAGTATAAAATGAGACTTATAGTATAGAGTGCAACATTTTTATGTTACATGGTAAGTTTACTCATATTTACTTCCCTTCTGCCACTATATTATCTCCAATGTGTATTTGACATGTCTTCTTCATCTCCGGCCTCCTTTCTCTCACTGTGTGTCTCCGATGCATCTTATCGCTGGTATTTTGTGTAATTACAGAAGAGAGTAAAATAAAATAGTTCGGAACGTGAAAAGGGGGCAAAGTAGAGTACTCCTCACCCCCTAGGCCTTTTTAGGCGGTCCCAAAAGGATCAGTTTCTGCTTTCCTGAGAGATTATGGTATGAGTTCCATATACCACAATAACTTGCATTACAACATGCAAGATATCTATCTCCTATTACCAACTTTTGGAGATATTCGCGCTAAGCGCGAATATCTCCAAAAAGTAACACCTGCCCTGAGCAGTTCTTAGCCATGTTATCCAATGGGAGGTGGATAACATGGCTAAGAGTATTAGCTCGGTAATGCATGAATATCGCTGAGTTTTTAGCGATATTCATGCATTGCGGCCGTTTATTATCGCATTTGCGATAAACCTTGATAATAGTAAGGTTTATCTTCGATAATTTCTGACGATGCTTAGTGGTAAAAAATTGGTTGGTAAGCATCGTTAGCGATAAATATCGCTTAACTTTGGTAATATGCCCCAACGTCTGTTAACGTTCGATTCGAAGGAAATGAGGAAGTGTTGAAAAACATTGTCTGCGCCATCTTGCCTTTTTTGAAATGCCACACTTTTGTCGTGCACGGCAGCCATTTTAGATGTCTTGACCAGACCCACTCTCTGCACGCTGTCGATTCGTAGCATGGCTCCTCACCCTCGTAAGCATCTCCCCCAGGCACTGGTCACCACCGCTCTCTGTCTTATGCATGGGCAATAAACCTCCCCCCATCTGCGCTGCTCTTCCCTGAGAATCACACTCTGTGCCCGCCCGACACCTCCCTTTCGCCCTATTCACTACCGCACCCTCTGACACTCCTCTTTCTCTGTGTCCGATTGTCCAGGCTATCAGCTAGCCCTGCAGATGTAGTTTATGGCCCCAGCTGTAAAGAATCACCCCTCTTCAAAGGAGTTATAGTAGATCAAGGCCCACACTCGATGAGATCCGTCACACCACACGTGTTCCTACTATCTGAAAACCATCCTGTATTGTGATTGGGGAGGGGACCGAGCCTGAAGCGGAAGATTCCAGGAATGACTCTTTGTACATCAAAGTTTTTACAATTATGTGTCACATAAAAAATATATAGCACTCCAACAAAGTAGTAGGAATATAAAACTTTAATAACATATAAATATATACAACAAAACAAAAACAGTAAAAACATTTAAACAACGAAGAGACCGTGGCAATTTCTTTTTAATTATCCAATAGATTTATTGAAATTGACAGCACCAATAATGAAATATTCTTGTCAGTAGCGGTCTGTTGTGCGAATAGTTCCAAGGCAGCAGAACGCGCTGAAATCTAGATGGCACGAAAGTGATGTCTAGTAAGTTGCCGCCCAGCAAAAAACGGCGTGGGGCGCCGCGGGGGTGAGTGAGTCCAGTAGGCACCACAGCTATTCTTACCGGCATTGCAGAATTACTGCTGGGGACAATGCCTGTGCTGTAGCAGGGTCACAGCAGAAACAAAAAGGATTCTGTTGAAGATGTTGTTGGTTTTCAATTTGAAAACAGTTCTGGTGTCAACTGCTATGCTAATGTAGTGGTTAATGTTTTGTTTTCTCTAGAAAATGTAAAAGAGGGGGAGGCAGTCCAAAGTTCCGTTAAAAGGGCAAAGGAAAGGATCGGTGGTTTGAACTATCAGTCAAAAAGGGGAGGGGGTGCAATAATTTTTCCTACCGGGTCACACTGTGCTTTCACCGGAAGTGAGGTCTGCAGGATTCTAGTAATTCAAAGTGAGGCTGGCGCCAGCATGGGAGCGCCGACGTCCCGCGGATACAGTTTCGTCACTCCACGGGCGATCATGGCAGTCATTCCCCATCGGGGGTCGGAGACTCCCGCGGCTCCTCTAGAATCTTCAAGGTCGTGGAGGACTACGGTGGTGGAGTCAACCAGTGACCGGGCCATTTCTTTATGTTGGGCCCGCTCTTGCCAGGTCGACCGCCATTTTGAGAGTTCGGCAGCTACCGGCGATCGCGGGGTCACTTGAGCGGACGGGCTGCACCCTGCCGGGCGAGACGTTGCAGCATGGCCACAGTGGAAGAACCGTTATCTAGGTCGTTCCGAAACTGTGCAGCACTGTAGTTGTTAGGATGCCACCGCCTGGAGCGCTGAGGGTGCAGCTGGGAAGTCTCCACCTGGGGAGGCGGGAGAGGCCTGTTCGCACCGTCTCTCCCTCCCAGTGCACCCCACGGCGTCTCGCTTGAGATTTGTTATGGCCGGACCAGGCGATGAGGACGAGGGGGGGGTCGGAGGCATGTGCAAGACATCCCCCCCCAGTGTTGTCGCAGCCATTATAAAAGAAAGAAGTGTCCCGTCCGTCTTCGGGCCGGGCTTCCGGTGGATGTCGGCCGGACGCCCCTGGCTCTGGCCCCATGAACGGGTTTCTTGGTTTATCGGCTGCAGCCGGATCCCGTCGGCCTCGGCCCCCCGACCGTTGGTGGTCGGACCGGAAGAGCATGTGGCGGGACTACCTGCAACTCTCAAGGGCCACCGCGGCCGGACTGGGAGAGAGAGGGGAGGGTCGAGGAGACATTCCCCCCCCCTGCAACTGTTCAGCGTTGTAAAGGCAATCCCCTGGCCGGGTCCCGCTGGCCTCGGCCTCTCCTTCGGCTACACCCTACGTTAGGATCTCCTGGCCGAGGCGTGGCAGCAGGACCTGCCTTATATGGGCTGCTCCCGGCTGGGCGTAGCCGGAACCCTGCCCCACCTTGGAAGTTTCCAGAGTGGGGGTGGATGTTCTACTGACTTGCATTTTCCCTAGTCTATCGATTTTTTTGGCGTGGCAGGCGGTGGGACAGCGAGGGGTGATTTGGTTTCTCTTACTGTTTTTCTGGTCTCTCACCACTGGCATATTTTAACGTTTTCTTGTTTCTAGGACATTAATAGGTTTTATCATTACGTTATGTTATCGTTTCTTTGTTCGTTGTTTAATAAAAGTTCATGTTCATCAGTGGCCTACTGATTTTCGTTTTCCTATTTTTTTCTTTCCAGGTTGTTTCATGGTAAAGTTTCTGTTAACAGGATACAGTGATCACTTCGTTATTATTGCATATGTCCTTTTCACTAGGGGTGCTCTCTGGTCGGGCCAGATGACGTATCTCTAGTAAATGGTCCGGGTGAAAAAGGTGCATCAATCAGTGGGGAGTAGATAGGCATGACAGATTACAACGGGGGAGAACGGTCCGCATTACGTACCCTTTCACTACTTGCAAAGATTTTCCTACGTTTATTTGCAAACAGGGAATACCTCCAAAAAGAACTAATTCCCAAACAGTCAATGTTCGGACAATCAATCAATCAATGAGGAATGAAATAGGTACGACGTGTTAAAGGCTTGCGTTACCTACCCTTCACTATCTGCAAAGGGAGATAGAATATTCCTATTCTTCCTCGTTTGCAGGTAGAGAAGATCGTTAAGAGAATTAACTTCGAACAATTCAATGCTCGATTGAAACAATCAACAAGGGGTACTGTGAACACAAATGAACGCCGCTTATATACATACGCATTGCTATTTTCAACAGGTTGTTCCTAATGTTTCTATTTTAGCGAGGTCAAAAGAGATCCCATTAGTGGCCTACTGATTTTGCTCGATTCCTTTTGTTTTTTTACACGATTTTTCGCTATCTGCAAAGACTAAACAGAGTATTGCGACTCTGTGCTTGTTTGTAAATAGAGAATGAACCAAAGAGAACAATCAATCAAATGGAGAGAGAAGCAGGCACGACGGATTACAAAGGGGGAAAGGGCTGCGTTAACTACCCTTCACTATCTGCAAAGAGAGAGTACTCCTAATAGAAATGAGGGGTGGGGGGCAGCAATCAAAGCAGATCAGTGTGCATAAACACGGAAAAAAAAATTCTTACCACGTACTTGACATTCGACAGCTTATGATATTTGCTATTAAAAAACCATTGAAATTCACTGAAAAAACCATAGGTTATAGACCATATATAGTTAGGAATTAGCATTTACAAAACCTTGAAAATTCACTGAAAAAACCATAGGTTATAGACCATATATAGTTAGGAATTAGCATTTACAAAACCTTGAAAATTCACTGAAAAAACCATAGGTTATAGACCATATATAGTTAGGAATTAGCATTTAAAAAACCTTATTTTACTCACACAAAACCATTGAAATTCCATATATAGTTAGTTGCACTAACTATATATCGCGCACCCGCAATCCACTGCTGATGATGTCACATATTACATCATTCATGACATGGTCAGTGACATCACTGATGACATCACTGATGACATCTCAAATGACATCACTGATGACATCACTGATGACATCTCATTTGACATCAATGACCACATCACTGATGATATCATTCATGTGACAATACAATGCATCTCTTCACACTTTAATATAACCTCTGTTACACCCAGTGTTAAATACAGAGTATAATTTTTGAAACCATTGACACACCAATACTAGTTACTACATACGCACTCAGTGATTCCTATGTTTACACACACATTCACTCATTTACCCATACAATCATTCATACATACAATCACTCATCTTTACAACACTATCATATGCACTCATACACCTATACAGACTCTCACACTCTGTCACTCATCCATGGAGTTACTCACACACCTAGTCAGTCCTGTAAAGAATCAATCACACTTCCATTTTCTAATCTATACAGTTAAACATAGAGCACCTTACATTTTGAAACATATACTAACACATAATTACTCTCTTATACAATCATTGATACAAGTACACATTGATCTGCACAGAGTCACACACCTCCCAGCCAGCCACACACACACTCAGTCTCCCATACAAATATTTGGGCAATCAATCAATAACCCATATAGTTACTCATATAGCTACTGATCAACACATGCAGCAGTTTACAGAACAACAGACATAATGATGCACAAATTAAGACAGTTTAGTCACTAACCCATGCACTCAGTGAGACACATTTAATCACTCACTCATACAGTCAGTCACGCACCTACTAAATCCTTCATCCAGACACTTCTACATCTACTCATTCTTCAATATGTAAAACATATTTAAACTTTACAGAAACACACAGTCACTGGATGATGTCATCAGTGATGTCATCAGTGATGTCATTTGAGATGTCATCAGTGATGTCATCAGTGATGTCACTGACCATGTCATGAATGATGTAATATGTGACATCATCAGCAGTGGATTGCGGGTGCGCGATATATAGTTAGTGCAACTAACTATATATGGAATTTCAATGGTTTTGTGTGAGTAAAATAAGGTTTTTTAAATGCTAATTCCTAACTATATATGGTCTATAACCTATGGTTTTTTCAGTGAATATATATATATTACCTACTGGCGGTCGCCAGTAGGTATATATAGTTAGGATTTTTTCTCTATGGGTTTTTTGAAAATTCTATGTCTAATAACTTTGGCGTTTGTGGACGGAATTGGCTGAAATTTTCAGGAAAATGGCACATTTTGTTTCTGAGCAGCCCTTGAAAATTTGGGGGGGGTTCGTCCAGTGGGGGCCGAGAAAAAAGGGGGGTCCCAAAACGTGTTTTTAACATTGAGTTTTCCATAGGGCGGTTGGCCTCACTTTTAGCCCGAACGGCTGAATGGATTTGCACGAAACTTGGCAAAATTGTAGGGACTGGTAGCCCGATGTGCCTTTTGTAGGTCTCAATATATGTGCTCCAGTGGATTTTGAGAAATTAACGTTTAAAAAAAGATATATATCTGTAACAGCGGACCGGTTAGCGCTCTGGTTCGCGGACTTTTCGCGCAACGGAGCTTTGTGAAGCGAAGCTGATTGGTTCTCCGGCGTCTGTCAACATTCCAAACAGTCCGTAGCGGCCGCCATCTTGTCTCTCGGTAGGATCGAGAGACAAGAGGAGGTCAAAACAAAGGGGGAAATAACTATAAGGGGGCATAGTAGATCCTCGCTGACCCCCTAGGTTTGATGTGGAGGTTTTAAAAGGGCCCCGCGGGGCAAAAAAAAATAATAAAAATAATAATTGAACGGCTGAATGGATTTGCACGAAACTTGGCAAAATATTAGGGACTGGTAGCCCGATGTGCCTTTGCTAGGTCTCAATATATGTGCTCCAGTGGATTTTGAGAAATTAACGTTCAAAAAAAGATATATATCTGTAACAGCGCTCCGCTTCGCGTAACGGAGGTTTGCGAAGCTGATTGGTCATTCTGTCACTGGGCTATAGTTGGGCTACATCTGGCTGATATTTGGGCTACATTTGTTTTTTTGTGTGTCTGGCGGCCATCTTTGGGCTACATTGGGCTACATTGGGCTTCATTGGGCTACATTCGGCTAATTAGCAAATAGCTCATCGCAAACTAGGAATGGTAAAGAATCGCTATTTATTCCTTAAAGTTCGCTATTTAGGAAATGCAAATAACTTTGATGATACATATGGCGGTTCATCTCTAACAAGATAAGAAGCATAGGGATAGATTTATGATGACTGGCGCATCACCAGGGATGTGTTAGTCATTCTGTGCCGCTGTTCCGTCACCTATGGTGTGCTGCATTTACAATGCGGCGCATCATGGGGCAAAAACAGCACAGATGCGTGATGTATCTGTGCCGTAAAGGTGGCGCATTGCTGGAGTTGTATCGCAAGTGTGATGAAGCTCCAGCAAGGGTCGGGGGTGCCCCTGTCGCAGGGTTTCTGTTCTCACACAGAACTGTGGACAGAGGATTGGAACCTCGGCGAATTAGGGTGTCCCAAAACTCACGTTAGTAATCAAAAACTATTTAGCAAGCTAGGTACAGTGTCACATTGGATATAACAAACTCTCAATGTTTAGACAATCCAGAATATGAACTTATAGTACCTCAGGATACGTGGAACTCATGAACAGTCGGTCGTTATAGATTTCTTAGAAACCAGAACATGGAGTTAAGAAGAACAGATGTGTATTTGAAATGTTTATTTACTAATGCCGTCTTCTCAGGCGTAGTACCTTAGATAATAAAAGTACACATATTATCAGTAGCAAAATTACCAGCATAGTTACTAGTACATAAAAAGTGAATGGTGATAGTATGTTAACATGCTGTAAATGAATAAGAGTTAGCAACACTTATAAGCAGCCGCGGGCCGTGGAGGGAGTTACGGTGGGGCAGGGAGGCGGGGAGGGGGAGGGGCAAGGTAGAGAGGGCTCCACCCTGCTTCTCCCCCTCCCCGCCTCCCTGCCCCATCGTAACTCCCTCCACGGCCCGCGGCTGCTTATATCTCACCCTCCCTAATACACATATTATATTATTTGCTAAGAAGGTCTCTTTGTGTTGGTTTAGGGCGTGTCCATACTTTAGTGTCTTAGATTTGAAGAAATCACATCAGCATACACCAGCTCTCTCTTCATGTGAACCGCATCAACTGTTGTGTATGTGTGTTCGGCAAAGCAATATAAAACCCGCCTCATGCCCAGAATTGGCAGAAGTTGCACTTATGTTATGAGTATGAAGTCGTGGAGATCAGACCTCATAAAAATTCTGTATCGTGTTGTTCTTGAAACTTTAGCACTCGCTGTACAGATATAGTTTAACAAGTAAAGCAGATAGTAGACCAATAACATATTATTCTCATGTAAACCACGATGAACTACTAGGTGGAAAGCTAAAGCAACAACTAAGTGTCGTGTGCAGAAGTTGCAAAAAAGGAAAAATGGCGTTTAAACCGGTAATGAGCCCATGCTAACTTAACACGGTGTAAAGATATCCAGGACCTAGATGACACCTCCTCATGATCCGGAAACGAACTGAATAAGATAATAGAAGTGCCATCTCATGAGAGCAGATTGCAAGTTTATATGTGGACGGTCCGCAAGGTAAAGCATTAAAAACTAGGAAAATTCAATGCTAAAGAAAAATAAAACAGCCAAGTACTTTATCGAGTCTTAAGCCAATAGGCAAGGTAAATAATAAAAACTTGACAAATAAGTCAATGAATTGTCAATGAAATGCTAGTACTCAGCATATCAAACATGAAAAAGGTCTATGACATAACTGTGTATGCAAAATAAGCTGCAACAGCCTCCAATAGGAAGTCACCGTCTTCATCCGAAAACAGTTCAGCCATCCAATTTAAAAGCGGAAAAGAACATACGTGCTCTCCCAGCACCGGATCCTCTATCACCATCAGAGGACAGCTCGGTGGGTTTTCAAGAAAGCTGTGTTCCAAGAAAGACTGTGCTGCCGCCAGTAAATTCCAGGGACCAAGTAGTCCATGCATCAATGCCACAGCCATAATCCTTTCGCCAGGACAAATCAACTCGTGAGTAATGATAGGAGTCATCAGCTGATTAAAGTCGACGTCAGGAGAAACCGGTCCGCAGAGACACAAATCAATGGCCCAATCGAAATCACAGGTCAGGCAGTGAAATACAGGCTGGACACAGGTGAAGTAGGAGAACCGAAAAGATAATCCATATGCCGTGCTTAATATCGCCAACGGCATTGTGCCATAATATTCTAGCATGCGATTGCGGAACAGTGTCAGCAGCTGCAGGGTCGGAGGTTGCATAGGAGGGACATCCATATTTAAAAATGTAAAAAAGCACAAGAGCGTCCGCTGGTAATGCAAGTAAAAATGCCAATCCACGAACCAGAGTGCAGAAAATACAATGAAAGGGAGCAGGGATGACTCCAAAGATTTTCTCAAATGAAGTCACGAGACCACTGGTAACAACTTTAAAAAAGTGTGCCAGGGATTTTGTGGAGGATGCGTTAAAGATAGTCGGAAACATGTTGCTGAAATTGAAAGGCAAACCTGTGTACGGGTGTTCGCTATGTGAAGTACGAAAGTTTCACGGGCCGAACTCAAGGCCACCTCTCTCTGAGACAAAAGAGCTCTTATTCTTGTCATGCCGTTGAAACGTGTCCCAAGGTTGGTATTTGTGGCCAGATTGAAAACTCCCTATGTTCATGTGTGGGAGGAAATAGAACATTTCTGCAGCAAATAACCCGTTCACTTACTGTTACGATAAAAGGAATACTTTTAATTAACTCAGAACAATCTTCATTATTGAGCATCAAATAACTACCATTTTCCAACAACTTGAACGTGGGGATGATAGCAGGAACTGGCGTGCCTTGCAACACGCAAGCCATATTTGGTCGGTGTTTGTTGCATGAATCGTGTAACTGTATGTGCCTACACATTAGTGAATGATCTGGCGTCTCAGTGCATTCCTCTCCATTCAGATAAACTTCTTGATCATCTTTGAAGCATCTGTATGTGTATGGAAGCGACCAGACCTCATGAACAAAAGCACTACCTAAAGGTTCATAAAGACCTATTGGTATATATTTCATACAATTTGAAAACTTATATAAAGCAAAAGGCAGCGTTATTAAACCGTGGATAAGGCATGTTGCCAAAAAACCCGCAATCCTCTGCTGATGATGTCACTGAGCATGTCATGAATGATGTAATATGTGACATCATCAGTAGTGGATTATGGGTAATAGTATCTCTAGTTTACTCCCCTATAGCTGTCTTTCTTTTAACATAAGTGTGTGTTTCCTTCCCTTATACTTACTGTTTTTGGTTCGCTTCCAGTTCGCGTACCAGCGAGCGAACTAGGAAGCGAACTAAGAGAAATAGAGGTTGGCACAGTTCCAAATATTGTACCAATTTTTTAATAACGGGGAGGTAGTTCTGAAAAGAACTTTTTTTTTTATTTTTCTGAACATTTTTTTACTGTTTTTGAATTTTTCGGAACAGTTTTATATTTTTGGGGGGTTTTCTTGGAGGGGGCAATGAAAACGATTCATTGTAAAGGGCTCAACAGGAGCAACAAAACAAAAAAAAGAAGTATTTATTATTTTGGGCGTTTCGGACAAACTTGCATATGATAGTCAATAGCTCTGTTGATCAGAGTGATGCTTCTTTCTCCGTAGGAAATGAATCCATCGCAAAATACGCAGGTGTGTTTTACTTCACCAAATCTCATTTGTATATTTGGCACCATCTCCCTGCCCTCTGGTCCCGTTACTTCCGGTACAACAGATCTTCTGGCCATAATAGGGAGATTATCTAGGTCGTTCCGAAACTGTGCAGCACTGTAGTTGTTAGGATGCCACCTAGTCATATGGCGATGCATTGTGTAGTTTCCGAAACTGTATTTTTTGTCGGTCCCTCTGGACAGTCTATCTTGACATATAAGGCAAGTTACGTATCTTGCATTTACTTTTTTCTGACCTTTGGGAATTTTAAAAAATTGCCAAATGAAGTTTTCTTTCCGGTGAGACGTCTTGGGCTGCTCAGGCAAAAACTGCCTCTCTTCGTGCTCGTCCTCCTGTTCCTCTTCTTCTTCTTCTTGTTGAATTACAACTTGAGCAGGTGGTCCACTCTTCCTTGGATGTGGTGGAGGTGGTGGGGAAGCACCAGCTGAAGCTACTAAAGAAGCCATTGCTCAGTGATCACAAAGGGTCTTTCTCTCACAATGATGAAAGTCAGAGTGAGGAAAGAAGGAGGGATTTTCATCATTTGGGAAAAACAAGAGTTCTCAACCAATCAAAAGTATTCATTTTAGATTATATGACCTAGTCTTACATCATTAGGAAACCAAAAGTGAAATGAACCAATGAAAAGTGTTATTACCAAGTCACATGACTTGCTGTGTTTACGTTAAGCGCTTTGCAGGGCCTCCCGGTTTGCTTCCAGAAACCTGCGCTTTGGCACTCGCTTCGCGTACCAGTTCGCTAACGTAGCACGTCATATGACGTATCACGCGACAACGTGGAACGTCATGCGGACGGGAGGCGTCACGATGTTGTTTTCTAACGCGGCACTTGCGGTAAAGAAACGTTTACCGGCTCGCGGTCTATTTCGCGGCATCAAGGTCAGCTAACGGGAAGCTTCCCGATTCGCGAAGCGGGAACGAAGAAAAAAAAATATTTAAAAAAAAAATTATTCATAAACATATAAAATATATTTTTGGATTTAAAGAAGAATACATTTTACAGCTACAGATATTAGCTGTTAAAAAACCAATGAAATTCACAGAAAAAAACATAGGTTATAGACCATATATAGTTAGGAATTAGCATTTACAAAACCTTGAAAATTCACTGAAAAAACCATAGGTTATAGACCATATATAGTTAGGAATTAGCATTTAGAAAACCTTATTTTACTCACACAAAACCATTGAAATTCCATATATAGTTAGTTGCACTAACTATATATCGCGCACCCGCAATCCACTGCTGATGATGTCACATATTACATCATTCATGACATGGTCAGTGACATCACTGATGACATCACTGATGACATCTCAAATGACATCACTGATGACATCACTGATGACAACATCCAGTGACTGTATGCTTCTGTAAAGTTAAAATATGTCTTACATATTGAAGAATGAGTGGATGTATAAGTGTCTGGATGAAGGATTTAGTAGGTGCATGACTGACTGTATAAGTGAGTGATTAAATGTGTCTCACTGAGTGCATGGGTTAGTGACTAAACTGTTTTAAATTGTGCATCATTGTGTCTGTTGTTTTGTAATCTGATGCATGTGTTGATCATTAGCTATATGACTAACTATATGGGTTATTGATTAGTTGCCCAAGTATTTGTATGGGAGACTGAGTGTGTGTGTGGGTGTCTGGGAGGTGTATGACTCTGTGCATAGATGTGTGAGCAGTTGATTCACTAGATGTATGGGTTCAAAAGTGCATGTGGAAACATCTGTATGGGCGGTTGACTGTGTGCATGAGTGTATTGGTGAGTGAATGGATATCTCAGTGCTACATGTCAAAGTAAGTACATATGTAAAACACAGTACATGTGATAGTTGACATATATAAATAACTGTGCATAAGAGCCAGTGAATGTGTGAGTGGCTGTATGGATTATTGTGAACTTGTATCAGGGATTGTATAACAGAGTAAATATGTGTTATTATATGTTCCAATAAGTAAGGTGTGTATAACTATATAGTTGAGGAAATCGAGGTGTGATTGATTCTTTGCAAGACTGACTAGGTGTGTGAGTAACTCCATGGATGAGTGACAGTCTGTGAGTGTCTGTTTACACTGAGTGTATCTAAGGTTATATTAGAGTCTGAAGAGGTTCATTGTATCATCACATGAATGATGTCATCAGTGATGTGATCAGTAATGTCAAATGAGATGTCATCAGTGATGTCATCAGTGATGTCATTTGAGATGTCATCAGTGATGTCATCAGTGATGTCACTGACCATGTCATGAATGATGTAATATGTGACATCATCAGCAGTGGATTGCGGGTGCGCGATATATAGTTAGTGCAACTAACTATATATGGAATTTCAATGGTTTTGTGTGAGTAAAATAAGGTTTTCTAAATGCTAATTCCTAACTATATATGGTCTATAACCTATGGTTTTTTCAGTGAATATATATATATATTCACTGAAAAAACCATAGGTTATAGACCATATATAGTTAGGAATTAGCATTTAAAAAACCTTATTTTACTCACACAAAACCATTGAAATTCCATATATAGTTAGTTGCACTAACTATATATCGCGCACCTGCAATCCACTGCTGATGATGTCACATATTACATCATTCATGACATGGTCAGTGACATCACTGATGACATCACTGATGACATCTCAAATGACATCACTGATGACATCACTGATGACATCTCATTTGACATCAATGACCACATCACTGATGATATCATTCATGTGACAATACAATGCATCTCCTCACATTTTAATATAACCTCTGTTTCACCCAGTGTTAAATACAGAATATAATTTTTGAAACCATTGACACACCAATACTAGTTACTACATACGCACTCACTGATTCCTACGTCTACACACACCTTCACTCATTCACCCATACTATCATTCATACATACAATCACTCATCTTTACAACACTATCATATGCACTCATACACCTATACAGACACTCACAGTCTGCCACTCATCCATGGAGTTACTCACACACCTAGTCAGTCCTGTAAAGAATCAATGACACTTCCATTTTCTTGTCTATACAGTTAAACATAGAGCACCTTACATTTTCAAACATATACTAACACATACTTACCTTGTTATACAATCATTGATACAAGTACACATTGATCTGCACAGAGTCACACACCTCCCAGCCAGCCACACACACACTCAGTCTCCCATACAAATACTTGGACAATCAATCAGTAACCCATATAGTTAATCATATAGCTACTGATCAAAACATGCAGCAGTTTACAGAACAACAGACATAATGATGCACAAATTAAGACACTTTAGTCACTAACCCATGCACTCAGTGAGACACATTTAATCACTCACTCATGCATTCAGTCATACACCTAC
Source organism: Lissotriton helveticus (assembly GCF_964261635.1). NCBI lineage: Eukaryota > Metazoa > Chordata > Amphibia > Caudata > Salamandridae > Lissotriton > Lissotriton helveticus. The sequence goes on from NC_136072.1 coordinate 343,525,891, forward strand.
TAAATCCTTTGTCCAGACACTTATACTTCCACTCATTCTTCAATATGTAAGACACATTTTAACTTTACAGAAACATACAGTCACTGGATGTTGTCATCAGTGATGTCATCAGTGATGTCATTTGAGATGTCATCAGTGATGTCATCAGTGATGTCACTGACCATGTCATGAATGATGTAATATGTGACATCATCAGCAGTGGATTGCAGGTGCGCGATATATAGTTAGTGCAACTAACTATATATGGAATTTCAATGGTTTTGTGTGAGTAAAATAAGGTTTTTTAAATGCTAATTCCTAACTATATATGGTCTATAACCTATGGTTTTTTCAGTGAATTTTCAAGGTTTTGTAAATGCTAATTCCTAACTATATATGGTCTATAACCTATGGTTTTTTCAGTGAATTTCAATGGTTTTTTAATAGCAAATATCATAAGCTGTCGAATGTCAAGTACGTGGTAAGTGAAAACATTTTCGTGTTTATGCACACTGATCTGCTTTGAATGGTGCCCCCCCCCTCATTTCTATTAGGAGTACTCTCTCTTTGCAGATAGTGAAAGGTAGTTAACGCAGGTCTTTGCCCCCGTTGTAATCCGTCGTGCCTGCTTCTCTCTCCATTTGATTCATTGTTATCCAAGTATTTACTGTTTTAGAATTAGTTCTCTTTGGTTCATTCTCTATTTACAAACAAACACAGAGTCGCAATACTCTGTTTAGTCTTTGCAGATAACGAAAAATCGTGTAAAAAAAAAGAAAAGGAATCGAGCAAAATCAGTAGGCCACTAATGGGATCTCTTTTTGACCTCGCTAAAATAGAAACATTAGGAACAACCCCTCATGACAAATACAAAACTAGTGAGATGAACTGAACTCCACACAATGATGGCTGCAAAACAGCTCTGCTCCGCCACCCACCCCGCCCAAAATAACGATAAAGAACGGCTGCCATGATTGGTTGCGGAATGACCACGACGGAGCTACGAAATGGTGCTGCTCTCATGCTAACCCCAGCTTCAGTCTGAAACATCCAGAAACACTGTAGACTACCAATTCGATCAGTTCCGGTAGCGCCCCAATGTAACCCGGTAGAGAAGAACTAGCCCTCCCCTCTTTGACTGATGGTTCTTGTTGCCTGTCCCTTCTGTTGTCATTTAACAGAACTATTTAGCCTGCTGAAAGGGGTTGTGTTCCGACCGCTGGTTGGTGGAGACATTTTGACTATATTCTGTACCTGCGTTGTCGCGTAATGCGTCATATGACGCGCCGCGTTAGCGCATCCGGAAGTCATCCGGGGCGCGCAGCGCGTAACGTAAGCATAACAAGTCATGTGACTTGTTAATAAAACTTTTCATTGGTTCATTTTACTTTTCTTATTGTAATGATGAAAGGCTTGATCATATGACCTAAAAATTACGCTTTTCATTACTTCCGAACATTATTTTTTCTTAAATATATGTTATAATGTTCCAGGCTAATGTACTTTCCCGGAAATTTTACAACTGTCCTGCAAGTAAAATATATTCTTTTTTCGAGAAAAAGAGCGTTTCTTCGTCCCATGACGGAGCCGTTGAGCAAAAGAGGGTCGACCTGCTGTCTTAGTCGCCGATACGCCTGAATATGAGATTCTTATCGATCACTTTATGTTGCAGGAATAGAAAACACAACAGCCCTTGACCATTTATCTTTACTGCGTTCCTTCGTATTATACCTTTTACCCTTCATGTAATTGGTCTGCTTTATTTCACTTGCCTTTTAATGATTCTAAAACAGTGACTATTATTAAAAACTTTACCAATGTATATACTACTACCATGTTTTCTTTTAAAAACCTTTATTGTGAAAATTTCATTATACAAATACGAGCCTATAACCACGTGGGCCGGCCACGGAGCAAACTGTAATCGTATATGATAAATAGACATTTACACTGTAGAGGAACGTAACGGGCGGGCCATTAGGTTGCAAGAACTAAGGTGTCTAACAGTTACGGAATCGGTGGACGTACATTTTATAATTAAAATACGACAGGGCCAGTTACAATAAAATTATCTAGATATACATTTGCGGGCAAGTACCATGGGTGACGTTAATTCGAACTTTCAACAGTACAGTAATCAATAACACATCAGAACTTAATATCAATAGGGATGTCGAAATATTCAATCAATTCTCGTCCCCGCCCGCCATGTGCTTCAAAACTGCATACGTATCTCGTGATTTCAAGGTTCTGCAACCAGTACACAACAAGGAGTTACGAGTCCCATTTATTCTGGCGCCATTTTGGGCGAGGACGGGCAGGTCCAGGATATAGTCAAAATGTCTCTACCAACCATCGACTATGATGATGTTCATATGCTGTATTTATTAGAGTAACACTCAGATGTCCACATGAAATAAATTTGCCACAATCTAAACATGTCATTTTAATCTTTCCAAAGTTCTTCTAAATATTTGGGACCGTTTCCCTTGCCTCTGAAGCTCTCAGTGCCACTTCTTTGATGAATGTACTAGCAGGTCAGGGGTTCTCCTCCAAATCTCTCTTTTATGCAGCACTATAATTAATTGTTGCCACCTCTCCATATGACGATGCATGGTATAGTTACCACAACTATATTTTTTTTCGGTTCCTCTAGAGAGTTCATCGTGGCAGATGAAGCGTGTAACGTACCGGGCATTTACCTTTTTTTGCATGTACAGGAAAGGAAAAAAAAATCGAGCGTCCGAGTTCTAAGGTGTCCCAGGGCCATTTTAGTGGACCAGGCCCAAATCCAAAGAACAGGCCGCCATTTTGAGAGTCCTGTTGCAGCCGCCTGTCGCTGTAGCATCAAGAGCAGCCGAAACTCAGCTGAATGGCAACTGAAACGGTAAAGGGGCGCCCCACTACAGCAGACGAGCCAGGCCCAAATCCAAAGAACTGCTATCTCACAGGCTAATGGGGCGACCCACGCCGAGTTTCAGCATTGTAGGATGACCACACAAGTACAGCAACTTGCTAGACATCACCTCGGTGCCATCCGGATCTCGGCACCCCACTGCAGATGAAGTGCCTCTCAACTATGAAACCACCACGGTGACATCCGGATCTTGGCGCGTTGTGCTGCCTTCGGCCTATTCGCACATCGGTCCGCTACTGACGCCATCTCACAGGCTAATGGGGCGACCCACGCCGAGTTTCAGCATTGTAGGATGACCACACCAGTACAGCAACTTGCTAGACATCACCTCGGTGCCATCCGGATCTCGGCGCCCCACTGCAGATGAAGTGCCTCTCAACTATGAAACCACCACGGTGACATCCGGATCTTGGCGCGTTGTGCTGCCTTCGGCCTATTCGCACATCGGTCCGCTACTGACGCCATCTCACAGGCTAATGGGGCGACCCACGCCGAGTTTCAGCATTGTAGGATGACCACACCAGTACAGCAACTTGCTAGACATCACCTCGGTGCCATCCGGATCTCGGCGCCCCACTGCAGATGAAGTGCCTCTCAACTATGAAACCACCACGGTGACATCCAGATCTTGGCGCGTTGTGCTGCCTTCGGCCTATTCGCACATCGGTCCGCTACTGACGCCATCTCACAGGCTAATGGGGTGACCCACGCCGAGTTTCAGCATTGTAGGATGACCACACCAACTTGCTAGACATCACCTCAGTGCCATCCGAATCTTGGCATCTCAACGCCTAGTGGTATCTTCCATACAAAAAATATTGTTACGCTGCCTTTGGCCCCATTCGCACACCAGTCCGCAACTTAGACATCACCTCGGTGCCATCCGGATCTTGGCATCTCAGCGCCTTGTGGTGTCAGTCAGAAAATATTGTTGTGCTGCCTTCGGCCTATTCGCACATCGGTCCGCTACTGACGCCATCTCACAGGCCAACGGGGCGCCCCACGCCGACTTTCAGCATTGTAGGATGGCCACACCAGTACCACAACTTGCAAGACACCACCTCGGTGCCATCCGGATCTTGGCATCTCAGCGCCTTGTGGTCTCTTCTACACCGGAAATATAGTAGAAAATATTGTTGCGCTGCCTTTGGCCCCATTCACACATCAGTCCGCTACTGACACCATCTCACAGGCCAACGGGGCGCCCCACGCCGACTTTCAACATTGTAGGATGGCCACAGAAGTGCGACAACTTACTAGACACCACCTCGGTGCCATCCGGATCTTGGCGCGTTGTGCTGCCTTCGGCCTATTCGCACATCGGTCCGCTACTGACGCAAACTCACAGGCCAACGGGGCGCCCCACGCCGACTTTCAGCATTGTAGGATGGCCACACCAGTGCGGCAACTTCCTACACACCACCTCGGTGCCATCCGGATCTTGGCGCGTAGTGAAGCTGCAGCAGCTGCAAATAAGCTTCAGACAGTGTTACAACCGCTGCTCAGAACTCTCAACTATGACACCACCTCCATGCCATCCGGATCTTGGCGCGTTGTATTGCCTTCGGCCTATTCGCACATCGGTCCGCTACTGACGCCGCCTCACGTGCCAACGTATTTTCTCCGCATTTTATACCCTATGCCGCATAACAGGTCATGTGACTTGTTTATAAAACTTTTCATTGGTTCATTTTACTTTTGGTTTCCTAATGATGGAAGGCTTGATCATATGACCTAAAAACAACACTTTTCATTGGATGAAAACTTTTTTTTCCCCCCAAACGATGAAAGCCCCACCTTGTTTCTGGATGTTTCAGACTGAAGCTGGCGTCACCATGAGAGCACCACCATCTCGTAGCTCCGTCGTGGTCATTCCGCGAGCAATCATGGCAGCCGCTCCCCACCAGAAGCCTGCAGGAGTCGGGGCCCCCAAAACTTTTGATGAATTCTCAAGGCGGAGGGGACGCTTTCGAGAATGGGGTCCAAGACCTAGCAGACAAGCGTCCGATTTCCAAGGTGTCCCAGGGCCATTTCAGTGGACCAGGCCCAAAAAGGAAACAGCCTGCCGCCATTTTGAGAGTCCTGTGGCAGCCGCCTATCGCTGCACCGCAAGAGTGGGCGCAACTCAGCTGAATGGCGGATTTTGACACAGTGGACCAAAAGCGGACGGAATGGCAACTGAAACGGTAAAGGGGCGCCCCACTACAACAGACGAGACTCCACCTGGAGAGGCCCGTTCACGCCGCCTCCCCCGGGGCGCTCCACGCCGTTATTCGGAGCAGCATTGTAGGATACCAAAACCAGTGCGGCAACTTACTGGACATCACCTTGGTGCCATCGTTCTGCTGCCTTGGAACTATTCGCACAACAGTTTGCTACTGATGACCCACCCCCCGCGACGCCCCACGCCGTTATTTGCTGGGTGGCAACTTACTAGACATCACTTTTGTGTCATCTAGATTTCGGCGCGTTCTGCTGCCTTGGAACTATTCGCACAACAGTTTGCTACTGATCACCCACCCCCCGCGACGCCCCACGCCGGAAATCTGGACGTTGTGCTGCGTTGGGACTATTCGCACAGCCGACCGCTACTTCGTTGTTTTTCTCTAAAAATGTTTATATGTTATTACTATTTTTGTTTTCTTGTATATATTTATAAATTATTAAAGTTTTATAATCTTACTACTTTGTCGGAGTGCTATATATTTTTAATGTGACACATAATTGTAAAAACTTTGATGTACAAAGAGTCATCCCTGGAATCTTCCGCTTCACGCTCGGTCCCCTCCCCAATCACAATACAGAATGGTTTTCAGATAATAGCAACGCTTCTGCTGTGACGGATCTCATCGAGTGTGGGCCTTGATCTACTATAACTCCTTTGAAGACGGGTGATTCTTTACAGCTGTGGCCATAAACTACATCTGCAGGGCTAGCTGATAGCCTAGGACCGGCCTGCACAATCGGACACAGAGGAAAAGGAGTGTCAGAGGGTGCGGTAGTGAATAGGGCGAAAGGGAGGTGTCGGGCGGGCACAGGGTGTGATTCTCAGGGAAGAACAGCGCAGATGGGGGGAGGTTTATTACCCATGCATAAAACAGAGAGCGGGGGTGACCACTGCCTGGGGGAGATGCTTGCGAGGGTGGGGAGCCATGCTAAGGATCGACAGCGTTCACAGAGTGGATCTGGTCAAGGCATCTAAAATGGCTGCCGTGCACGACAAAAGTGTGGCATTTGAAAAAAGACAAGATGGCGCACACAATGTTTTTCAACAATTCCTGATTTCCTTCGAATCGAACGTTAACAGACGTTGGGGCATATTACCAAAGTTAAGCGATATTTATCCCTAACGATGCATTGCAAAGATTTTTTTACCGTCAGAAATTATCGCAGATAAACCTTGCTATTATCAAGGTTTATCGCAAATACGATAAAAAACGAGCGCAATGCATTAATGTCGCTGAAAACTCCGCGATATTCATGCATTACCGAGCTAATGCTCTTAGCCATGTTATCCACCTCCCATTGGATAACATGGCTAAGAACTGCTCAGGGCAGCTGTTACTTTTTGGAGATATTCGCGCTTATCTCGAATATTTCCAAAAGTTGATAATAGGAGATAGCGATGTTAGCGACTGTTTCCAGTCGCTAACATCTTGGCATGCCCACTTTGCATGTCATTAGTGATAAATATCACTCACATGCAAAGTGGGACCCAAGATGGTCGCTATCTCCTACTAGCCGTCGCTAACTGGTGTTAGCAACAGCTAGGTAATACACATATAATTTTATCTCCGCGAAGCGGAGCGCTGTTACAGATATATATCTTGTTTTTGAACGTTAATTTCTCAAAATGCACTGAAGCACATATATTGAGACATAGCAAAGGCACATCGGGCTACCAGTCCCTAATATTTTACCAAGTTTCGTGCAAATCCATTCAGCCGTTCGATTATTATTATTATTATTTTTTTTTGCCCCGCGGGGCCCTTTTAAAACCTCCACATCAAACCTAGGGGGTCAGCGAGGATCTACTATGCCCCCTTATGGTCATCAGCCGTTCGATTATTATTATTATTTTTTTTTTTGCCCCGCGGGGCCCTTTTAAAACCTCCACATCAAACCTAGGGGGTCAGCGAGGATCTACTATGCCCCCTTATGGTCATTTGCCCCTTCGCTTTGGCCTCCTCTTGTCTCTCGATCCTACCGAGAGACAAGATGGCGGCCGCTACGTACTGTTTGGAATGTTTACAGACACCGGAGAGCCAATCAGCTTCGCTTCGCAAAGCTCCGTAACGCGAAAAGTACGCGAAGCGGTGCGCTGTTACAGATATATATCTTTTTTTGAACGTTAATTTCTCAAAATCCACTGAAGCACATATATTGAGACCTAGCAAAGGCACATCGGGCTACCAGTCCCTACAATTTTGCCAAGTTTCGTGCAAATCCATTCAGCCGTTCGATTATTATTATTATTATTTTTTTTTGCCCCGCGGGGCCCTTTTAAAACCTCCACATCAAACCTAGGGGGTCAGCGAGGATCTACTATGCCCCCTTATAGTTATTTCCCCCTTTGTTTTGACCTCCTCTTGTCTCTCGATCCTACCGAGAGACAAGATGGCGGCCGCTACGGACTGTTTGGAATGTTGACAGACGCCGGAGAACCAATCAGCTTCGCTTCACAAAGCTCCGTTGCGCGAAAAGTACGCGTCCTGGGACGCTGCCCGGTCCGCTGTTACAGATATATATCTTTTTTTAAACGTTAATTTCTCAAAATCCACTGGAGCACATATATTGAGACCTACAAAAGGCACATCGGGCTACCAGTCCCTACAATTTTGCCAAGTTTCGTGCAAATCCATTCAGCCGTTCGGGCTAAAAGTGAGGCCAACCGCCCTATGGAAAACTCAATGTTAAAAACACGTTTTGGGACCCCCCTTTTTTCTCGACCCCCCCTGGACGAAACCCCCCCCAATTTTCAGGGGCTGCTCAGAAACAAAATGTGCCATTTTCCTGAAAATTTCAGCCAATTCCGTCCACAAACGGCAAAGTTATTAGACATAGAATTTTCAAAAATCCCATAGAGAAAAAATCCTAACTATATATACCTACTGGCGACCGCCAGTAGGTAATATGTGTGTGTGTAATTTTTGGTGATATAATTTTTTTAATTATATAAATTATTTATTAAAATTATATTTTTTTAATAATTATTTCTAAGTTTATATTAAATATATTTATTACTATATTAGTTTTAACTTACTTTTAAGACATTTTAAAAAATCGATATTTTGACAGTCTATATTTTTGTAAGTCGATATTTTGGAGTCGATATTTTGGTACTTACCTGTTTGAAGATAGGGAGTCGATATTTTGTCAATCGATATTTTTGACTCGATATTTGTGTATCTCGATATTTGTGTCGTCGATATTATGTCAGTGATCCGGAAAAATCTACAGGTCCAGAGTCATCGTTTTTCATCAGAAAATTGATTTTTTGGAGTGTACCAAAAATGATACAAAATGTCAATTGGATCGTGCCTCATGTTGAATAACCACTTTTGAAACCTTCACAGTGACCAAAATTGCCATTTTTACAGAGCTTTGCTTGCTCAAAATCTTCCATTTTGACCAATTTCAGGCACCGAAATGACTTTAAACACACTTATTTTAGTTGAACAAGTCATAATTCACATCCAACAGGCATTTAGAGTCAAAAGATTAAAAGTTAACATTTCATCCATGTTGGCCATTTTGGGAATGTTCGACAGGTCCGGAGTCATCGTTTTTCACCAGAAAATTGATTTTTTGGAGTGCACCAAAAATGATTCAAAATGACAATTGGATCGTGCCTTATGTTGAATAACCACTTTTGAAACCCTCACAGTGACCAAAATTGCCATTATTACAGGGCTTTGCTTACTTAAAAGCTTCCATTTTGACCAATTTCATGCACCGAAATTACTTTAAACACACTTATTTTAGTTGAAAAACTCATATTTCACAGCCAACAGTCATTTACAGTCAAAAGATTAAATGTTAAAATTTCATCCATATTGACCATTTTGGGAACGTTCGACAGGTCCGGAGTCATCGGTTTTCATCAGAAAATGGATTTTTTGGAGTGTACCAAAAATGATTCAAAATGTCAATTGGATCGTGCCTCATTTTGAATAACCACTTTTGAAACCCTCAAAGTGACCAAAATTGCCATTTTTACAGAGCTTTGCTTACCCAAAAGCTTCCATTTTGACCAATTTCAGGCACCGAAATGACTTTAAACACACTTATTTTAGTTGAAAGAGTCATATTTCACATCCAACAGTCATTTACAGTCAAAAGATTAAATGTTAAAACTTCATCCATATTGACCATTTTGGGAACGTTCGACAGGTCCGGAGTGATCGTTTTTGCATCAGAAAATTGATTTTTTGGAGTGTACCAAAAATGATTCAAAATGTCAATTGGATCGTGCCTCATGTTGAATAACCGCTTTTGAAACCCTCACAGTGACCAAAATTGCCATTTTTACAGAGTTTTGCTTACTCAAAAGCTTCCATTTTGACCAATTTCAGGCACCAAAATGACTTTAAACACATTTATTTTAGTTGAAAAAGTCATATTTCACATCCAACAGTCATTTAGAGTCAAAAGATTAAAAGTTAAAATTTCATCCATGTTGACCATTTTGGGAAAGTTTGACAGGTCCGAAGTCATCGTTTTTCATTAGAGATTTGATTTTTTAGAGTGTACCAAAAATGATTCAAAATGCCAATTGGATCGTGCCTCATGTTGAATAACCGCTTTTGAAACCCTCACAGTGACCAAAATTGCAATTTTTACAGAGTTTTGCTTACTCAAAAGCTTCCATTTTGACCAATTTCATGCACCGAAATTACTTTAAACAGACTTATTTTAGTTGAAAAAGTCATAATTCACATCCAACAGTCATTTAGAGTCAAAAGATTAAAAGTTAAAATTTCATCCATGTTGACCATTTTGGGAAAGTTCGACAGTTGCGGAGTCATCGTTTTTTCAGATAATTGATTTTTTGGAGTGTACCAAAAATGATTCAAAATGTCAATTGGATCGTGCCTCATGTTGAATAACCACTTTTGAAACCCTCACAGTGACCAAAATTGCCATTTTTACAGAGCTTTGCTTACCCAAAAGCTTCCATTTTGACCAATTTCAGGCACAAAAATGACTTTCAACACACATATTTTAGTTGAAAAAGTCATAATTCACATCCAACAGTCATTTAGAGTCAAAAGATTAAAAGTTAAAACTTCATCCATATTGACCATTTTGGGAAAGTTTGACAGGTCCGGAGTCATAGTTTTTCATTAGAGATTTGATTTATTGGAGTGTACCAAAAATGATTCAAAATGTCAATTGGATCGTGCCTCATGTTGACTAACCGCTTTTGAAACCCTCACAGTGACCAAAATTGCCATTTTTACAGAGCTTTGCTTGCTCAAAATCTTCCATTTTGACCAATTTCAGGCACCGAAATGACTTTAAACACACTTATTTTAGTTGAAAAAGTCATAATTCACATCCAACAGTCATTTAGAGTCAAAAGATTAAAAGTTAAAATTTCATCCATATTGACCATTTTGGGAAAGTTCGACAGGTCCGGAGTCATCGTTTTTTCAGATAATTGATTTTTTCGAGTGTACCAAAAATGATTCAAAATGTCAATTGGATCGTGCCTCATGTTGAATAACCGCTTTTGAAACCCTCTACGTGACCGAAATTGCCATTTTTACAGAGCTTTGCTTACTCAATAGCTTCCATTTTGACCAATTTCATGCACCGAAATGACTTTAAACACACTTATTTTAGTTGAAAAAGTCATAATTCACATCCAACAGTCATTTAGAGTCAAAAGATTAAAAGTTAACATTTCATCCATGTTGACCATTTTGGGAAAGCGCAACAGGTCGGGAGTCATCTTTTTTTCAGATAATTGATTTTTTGGAGTGAACCAAAAATGATTCAAATTGTCAATTGGATCGTGCCTCATGTGAATAACCACTTTTTAAACACTCATAGTGATCAAAATTGCCATTTTTACAGAGTTTTGCTTACTCAAAAGCTTCAATTTTGACCAATTTCTGGCACAGAGATGACTTTAAACACACTTATTTTAGTTGAAAAAGTCATAATTCACATCCAACAGTCATTTACAGTCAAAAGATTAAATGTTAAAATTTCATCCATATTGGCCATTTTGGGAATGTTCGACAGGTCCGGAGTCATCGTTTTTCACCAGAAAATTGATTTTTTGGAGTGTACCAAAAATGATTCAAAATGTCAATTGGATCGTGCCTCATTTTGAATAACCACTTTTGAAACCCTCAAAGTGACCAAAATTTCCATTTTTACAGAGTTTTGCTTACTCAAAAGCTTTCATTTTGACCAATTTCAGGCACCAAAATGACTTTAAACACACTTATTTTAGTTGAAAAAGTCATAATTCACATCCAACAGTCATTTAGAGTCAAAAGATTAAAAGTTAAAATTTCATCCATGTTGGCCATTTTGGGAAAGTTCGATAGTTGCGGAGTCATCGTTTTTTCAGATAATTGATTTTTTCGAGTGTATCAAAAATGATTCAAAATGTCAATTGGATCGTGCCTCATGTTGAATAACTGCTTTTGAAACCCTCACAGTGACCAAAATTGCCATTTTAACAGAACTTTGCTTAATCAAAAGCTTCCATTTTGACCTATTTCAGGGACGAAAATGACTTTCAACACACTTATTTTAGTTGCAAAAGTCATAATTCACATCCAACAGTCAATTAGAGTCAAAAGATTAAAAGTTAAAATTTCATCCATGTTGACCATTTTGGGAAAGTTTGACAGGTCCGGAGTCATCGTTTTTCATTAGAGATTTGATTTTTTGTAGTGTACCAAAAATGATTCAAAATGTCAATTGGATCGTGCCTCATGTTGAATAACTACTTTTGAAACCCTAACATTGACCAAAATTGCCATTTTTACAGAGCTTTGCTTACTTAAAAGCTTCCATTTTGACCAATTTCATGCACCGAAATTACTTTAAACAGACTTATTTTAGTTGAAAAAGTCATAATTCACATCCAACAGTCATTTAGAGTCAAAAGATTAAAAGTTAAAATTTCATCCATGTTGACCATTTTGGGAAAGTTCGACAGTTGCGGAGTCATCGTTTTTTCAGATAATTGATTTTTTGGAGTGTACCAAAAATGATTCAAAATGTCAATTGGATCGTGCCTCATGTTGAATAACCGCTTTTGAAACCCTCACAGTGACCAAAATTGCCATTTTTACAGAGCTTTGCTTACCCAAAAGCTTCCATTTTGACCAATTTCAGGCACCGAAATGACTTTAAACACACATATTTTAGTTGAAAGAGTCATATTTCACATCCAACAGTCATTTACAGTCAAAAGATTAAATATTAAAACTTCATCCATATTGACCATATTGGGAACGTTCGACAGGTCCGGAGTGATCGTTTTTGCATCAGAAAATTGATTTTTTGGAGTGTACCATAAATTATTCAAAATGTCAATTGGATCGGGCCTCATGTTGAATAACCACTTTTGAAACCCTCACAGTGACCAAAATTGCCATTTTTACAGAGTTTTGCTTACTCAAAAGCTTCCATTTTGACCAATTTCAGGCACCAAAATGACTTTAAACAGACTTATTTTAGTTGAAAAAGTCATAATTCACATCCAACAGTCATTTAGAGTCAAAAGATTAAAAGTTAACATTTCATCCATGTTGATCATTTTGGGAAAGTTTGACAGGTCCGGAGTCATCGTTTTTCATTAGAGATTTGATTTTTTAGAGTGTACCAAAAATGATTCAAAATGTCAATTGGATCGTGCCTCATGTTGAATAACCACTTTTGAAACCCTCACAGTGACCAAAATTGCAATTTTTACAGAGCTTTGCTTTCTCAAAATCTTCCATTTTGACCAATTTCAGGCACCGAAATGACTTTAAACACACTTATTTTAGTTGAACAAGTCATAATTCACATCCAACAGGCATTTAGAGTCAAAAGATTAAATGTTAACATTTCATCCATATTGGCCATTTTGGGAATGTTCGACAGGTCCGGAGTCATCATTTTTCACCAGAAATGATTCAAAATGACAATTGGATCGTGCCTTATGTTGAATAACCACTTTTGAAACCCTCACAGTGACCAAAATTGCCATTTTTACAGGGCTTTGCTTACTTAAAAGCTTCCATTTTGACCAATTTCATGCACCGAAATTACTTTAAACACACTTATTTTAGTTGAAAAACTCATATTTCACAGCCAACAGTCATTTACAGTCAAAAGATTAAATGTTAAAATGTCATCCATATTGACCATTTTGGGAACGTTCGACAGGTCCGGAGTGATCGTTTTTGCATAAGAAAATTGATTTTTTGGAGTGTACCATAAATTATTCAAAATGTCAATTGGATCGTGCCTCATGTTGAATAACCACTTTTGAAACCCTCACAGTGACCAAAATTGCCATTTTTACAGAGTTTTGCTTACTCAAAAGATTCCATTTTGACCAATTTCAGGCACCGAAATGACTTTAAACACACTTATTTTAGTTGAACAAGTCATAATTCACATCCAACAGGCATTTAGAGTCAAAAGATTAAAAGTTAACATTTCATCCATGTTGACCATTTTGGGAAAGCGCAACAGGTCGGGAGTCATCTTTTTTTCAGATAATTGATTTTTTGGAGTGTACCAAAAATGATTCAAAATGTCAATTGGATCGTGCCTCATGTTGAATAACCGCTTTAGAAACCCTCACAGTGACCAAAAATTCCATTTTTACAGAGCTTTGCTTACTCAAAAGCTTCCATTTTGACCAATTTCAGGCACCGAAATGACTTTAAACACATTTATTTTAGTTGAAAATGTCATATTTCACATCCAACAGTCATTTAGAGTCAAAAGATTAAAAGTTAAAATTTCATCCATGTTGATCATTTTGGGAAAGTTTGACAGGTCCGGAGTCATCGTTTTTCATTAGAGATTTGATTTTTTAGAGTGTACCAAAAATGATTCAAAATGTCAATTGGATCGTGCCTCATGTTGAATAACCACTTTTGAAACCCTCACAGTGACCAAAATTGCAATTTTTACAGAGCTTTGCTTTCTCAAAATCTTCCATTTTGACCAATTTCAGGCACAGAAATGACTTTAAACACACTTATTTTAGTTGAACAAGTCATAATTCACATCCAACAGGCATTTAGAGTCAAAACATTAAAAGTTAACATTTCATCCATGTTGACCATTTTGGGAAAGCGCAACAGGTCCGGAGTCATCTTTTTTTCAGATAATTGATTTTTTGGAGTGAACCAAAAATGATTCGAAATGTCAATTGGATCGTGCCACATGTGAATAACCACTTTTTAAACACTCATAGTGATCAAAATTGCCATTTTTACAGAGTTTTGCTTACTCAAAAGCTTCAATTTTGACCAATTTCTGGCACAGAGATGACTTTAAACACACTTATTTTAGTTGAAAAAGTCATAATTCACATCCAACAGTCATTTACAGTCAAAAGATTAAATGTTAACATTTCATCCATATTGGCCATTTTGGGAATGTTCGACAGGTCCGGAGTCATCATTTTTCACCAGAAAATTGATTTTTTGGAGTGTACCAAAAATGATTCAAAATGACAATTGGATCGTGCCTTATGTTGAATAACCACTTTTGAAACCCTCACAGTGACCAAAATTGCCATTTTTACAGGGCTTTGCTTACTTAAAAGCTTCCATTTTGACCAATTTCATGCACCGAAATTACTTTAAACACACTTATTTTAGTTGAAAAACTCATATTTCACAGCCAACAGTCATTTACAGTCAAAAGATTAAATGTTAAAATGTCATCCATATTGACCATTTTGGGAACGTTCGACAGGTCCGGAGTGATCGTTTTTGCATAAGAAAATTGATTTTTTGGAGTGTACCATAAATTATTCAAAATGTCAATTGGATCGTGCCTCATGTTGAATAACCACTTTTGAAACCCTCACAGTGACCAAAATTGCCATTTTTACAGAGTTTTGCTTACTCAAAAGATTCCATTTTGACCAATTTCAGGCACCGAAATGACTTTAAACACACTTATTTTAGTTGAACAAGTCATAATTCACATCCAACAGGCATTTAGAGTCAAAAGATTAAAAGTTAACATTTCATCCATGTTGACCATTTTGGGAAAGCGCAACAGGTCGGGAGTCATCTTTTTTTCAGATAATTGATTTTTTGGAGTGAACCAAAAATGATTCAAAATGTCAATTGGATCGTGCCTCATGTGAATAACCACTTTTTAAACACTCATAGTGATCAAAATTGCCATTTTTACAGAGTTTTGCTTACTCAAAAGCTTCAATTTTGACCAATTTCTGGCACAGAGATGACTTTAAACACACTTATTTTAGTTGAAAAAGTCATAATTCACATCCAACAGTCATTTACAGTCAAAAGATTAAATGTTAAAATTTCATCCATATTGGCCATTTTGGGAATGTTCGACAGGTCCGGAGTCATCGTTTTTCACCAGAAAATTGATTTTTTGGAGTGTACCAAAAATGATTCAAAATGACAATTGGATCGTGCCTTATGTTGAATAACCACTTTTGCAACCCTCACAGTGACCAAAATTGCCATTTTTACAGGGCTTTGCTTACTTAAAAGCTTCCATTTTGACCAATTTCATGCACCGAAATTACTTTAAACACACTTATTTTAGTTGAAAAACTCATATTTCACAGCCAACAGTCATTTACAGTCAAAAGATTAAATGTTAAAATTTCATCCATATTGACCATTTTGGGAACGTTCGACAGGTCCGGAGTCATCGGTTTTCATCAGAAAATGGATTTTTTGGAGTGTACCAAAAATGATTCAAAATGTCAATTGGATCGTGCCTCATTTTGAATAACCACTTTTGAAACCCTCAAAGTGACCAAAATTTCCATTTTTACAGAGTTTTGCTTACTCAAAAGCTTTCATTTTGACCAATTTCAGGCACCGAAATGACTTTAAACACACTTATTTTAGTTGAAAAAGTCATAATTCACATCCAACAGTCATTTAGAGTCAAAAGATTAAAAGTTAAAATTTCATCCATGTTGGCCATTTTGGGAAAGTTCGATAGTTGCGGAGTCATCGTTTTTTCAGATAATTGATTTTTTCGAGTGTATCAAAAATGATTCAAAATGTCAATTGGATCGTGCCTCATGTTGAATAACTGCTTTTGAAACCCTCACAGTGACCAAAATTGCCATTTTAACAGAACTTTGCTTAATCAAAAGCTTCCATTTTGACCTATTTCAGGGACGAAAATGACTTTCAACACACTTATTTTAGTTGCAAAAGTCATAATTCACATCCAACAGTCAATTAGAGTCAAAAGATTAAAAGTTAAAATTTCATCCATGTTGACCATTTTGGGAAAGTTTGACAGGTCCGGAGTCATCGTTTTTCATTAGAGATTTGATTTTTTGTAGTGTACCAAAAATGATTCAAAATGTCAATTGGATCGTGCCTCATGTTGAATAACTACTTTTCAAACCCTAACATTGACCAAAATTGCCATTTTTACAGAGCTTTGCTTACTTAAAAGCTTCCATTTTGACCAATTTCATGCACCGAAATGACTTTAAACACACATATTTTAGTTGAAAGAGTCATATTTCACATCCAACAGTCATTTACAGTCAAAAGATTAAATGTTAAAACTTCATCCATATTGACCATATTGGGAACGTTCGACAGGTCCGGAGTGATCGTTTTTGCATCAGAAAATTGATTTTTTGGAGTGTACCATAAATTATTCAAAATGTCAATTGGATCGGGCCTCATGTTGAATAACCACTTTTGAAACCCTCACAGTGACCAAAATTGCCATTTTTACAGAGTTTTGCTTACTCAAAAGCTTCCATTTTGACCAATTTCAGGCACCAAAATGACTTTAAACAGACTTATTTTAGTTGAAAAAGTCATAATTCACATCCAACAGTCATTTAGAGTCAAAAGATTAAAAGTTAAAATTTCATCCATGTTGACCATTTTGGGAAAGTTCGACAGTTGCGGAGTCATCGTTTTTTCAGATAATTGATTTTTTGGAGTGTACCAAAAATGATTCAAAATGTCAATTGGATCGTGCCTCTTGTTGAATAACCGCTTTCGAAACCCTCACAGTGACCAAAAATTCCATTTTTACAGAGCTTTGCTTACTCAAAAGCTTCCATTTTGACCAATTTCAGGCACCGAAATGACTTTAAACACGTTTATTTTAGTTGAAAATGTCATATTTCACATCCAACAGTCATTTAGAGTCAAAAGATTAAAAGTTAAAATTTCATCCATGTTGATCATTTTGGGAAAGTTTGACAGGTCCGGAGTCATCGTTTTTCATTAGAGATTTGATTTTTTAGAGTGTACCAAAAATGATTCAAAATGTCAATTGGATCGTGCCTCATGTTGAATAACCACTTTTGAAACCCTCACAGTGACCAAAATTGCAATTTTTACAGAGCTTTGCTTTCTCAAAATCTTCCATTTTGACCAATTTCAGGCACCGAAATGACTTTAAACACACTTATTTTAGTTGAACAAGTCATAATTCACATCCAACAGGCATTTAGAGTCAAAACATTAAAAGTTAACATTTCATCCATGTTGACCATTTTGGGAAAGCGCAACAGGTCCGGAGTCATCTTTTTTTCAGATAATTGATTTTTTGGAGTGAACCAAAAATGATTCGAAATGTCAATTGGATCGTGCCACATGTGAATAACCACTTTTTAAACACTCATAGTGATCAAAATTGCCATTTTTACAGAGTTTTGCTTACTCAAAAGCTTCAATTTTGACCAATTTCTGGCACAGAGATGACTTTAAACACACTTATTTTAGTTGAAAAAGTCATAATTCACATCCAACAGTCATTTACAGTCAAAAGATTAAATGTTAAAATTTCATCCATATTGGCCATTTTGGGAATGTTCGACAGGTCCGGAGTCATCATTTTTCACCAGAAAATTGATTTTTTGGAGTGTACCAAAAATGATTCAAAATGACAATTGGATCGTGCCTTATGTTGAATAACCACTTTTGAAACCCTCACAGTGACCAAAATTGCCATTTTTACAGGGCTTTGCTTACTTAAAAGCTTCCATTTTGACCAATTTCATGCACCGAAATTACTTTAAACACACTTATTTTAGTTGAAAAACTCATATTTCACAGCCAACAGTCATTTACAGTCAAAAGATTAAATGTTAAAATGTCATCCATATTGACCATTTTGGGAACGTTCGACAGGTCCGGAGTGATCGTTTTTGCATAAGAAAATTGATTTTTTGGAGTGTACCATAAATTATTCAAAATGTCATTTGGATCGTGCCTCATGTTGAATAACCACTTTTGAAACCCTCACAGTGACCAAAATTGCCATTTTTACAGAGTTTTGCTTACTCAAAAGATTCCATTTTGACCAATTTCAGGCACCAAAATGACTTTAAACAGACTTATTTTAGTTGAAAAAGTCATAATTCACATCCAACAGTCAATTAGAGTCAAAAGATTAAAAGTTAAAATTTCATCCATGTTGACCATTTTGGGAAAGTTCGACAGTTGCGGAGTCATCGTTTTTTCAGATAATTGATTTTTTGGAGTGTACCAAAAATGATTCAAAATGTCAATTGGATCGTGCCTCATGTTGAATAACCGCTTTTGAAACCCTCACAGTGACCAAAATTGCCATTTTTACAGAGCTTTGCTTACTCAAAAGCTTCCATTTTGACCAATTTCAGGCACCGAAATGACTTTAAACACACTTATTTTAGTTGAAAAAGTCATATTTCACATCCAACAGTCATTTAGAGTCAAAAGATTAAAAGTTTAAATTTCATCCATGTTGACCATTTTGGGAAAGTTTGACAGGTCCGGAGTCATCGTTTTTCATTAGAGATTTGATTTTTTAGAGTGTACCAAAAATGATTCAAAATGTCAATTGAATCGTACCTCATGTTGAATAACCACTTTTGAAACCCTCACAGTGACCAAAATTGCCATTTTTACAGAGCTTTGCTTAATCAAAAGCTTCCATTTTGACCAATTTCAGGCACGAAAATGACTTTCAACACACTTATTTTAGTTGAAAAAGTCATAATTCACATCCAACAGTCAATTAGAGTCAAAAGATTAAAAGTTAAAATGTCATCCATGTTGACCATTTTGGGAAAGTTCGACAGTTGCGGAGTCATCGTTTTTTCAGATAATTGATTTTTTGGAGTGTACCAAAAATGATTCAAAATGTCAATTGGATCGTGCCTCATGTTGAATAACCGCTTTAGAAACCCTCACAGTGACCAAAAATGCCAGTTTTTACAGAGCTTTGCTTACTCAAAAGCTTCCATTTTGACCAATTTCAGGCACCGAAATGACTTTAAACACATTTATTTTAGTTGAAAAAGTAATATTTCACATCCAACAGTCATTTAGAGTCAAAAGATTAAAAGTTAAAATTTCATCCATGTTGACCATTTGGGAAAGTTTGACAGGTCCGGAGTCATCGTTTTTCATTAGAGATTTGATTTTTTAGAGTGTACCAAAAATGATTCAAAATGTCAATTGGATCGTGCCTCATGTTGAATAACCACTTTTGAAACCCTCACAGTGACCAAAATTGCCATTTTTACAGAGCTTTGCTTAATCAAAAGCTTCCATTTTGACCAATTTCAGGCACCAAAATGACTTTCAACACACGTATTTTAGTTGAAAAAGTCATAATTCACATCCAACAGTCATTTACAGTCAAAAGATTAAAAGTTAAAATTTCATCCATGTTGACCATTTTGGGAAAGTTCGACAGTTGCGGAGTCATCGTTTTTTCAGATAATTGATTTTTTCGAGTGTACCAAAAATGATTCAAAATGTCAATTGGATCGTGCCTCATGTTGAATAACCGCTTTTGAAACCCTCACATTGACCAAAATTGCCATTTTTACAGAGCTTTGCTTACTCAAAAGCTTCCATTTTGACCAATTTCAGGCACCGAAATGACTTTAAACACACTTATTTTAGTTGAAAAAGTCATATTTCACATCCAACAGTCATTTAGAGTCAAAAGATTAAAAGTTTAAATTTCATCCATGTTGACCATTTTGGGAAAGTTTGACAGGTCCGGAGTCATCGTTTTTCATTAGAGATTTGATTTTTTAGAGTGTACCAAAAATGATTCAAAATGTCAATTGAATCGTACCTCATGTTGAATAACCACTTTTGAAACCCTCACGTGACCAAAATTGCCATTTTTACAGAGCTTTGCTTAATCAAAAGCTTCCATTTTGACCAATTTCAGGAACGAAAATGACTTTCAACACACTTATTTTAGTTGAAAAAGTCATAATTCACATCCAACAGTCAATTAGAGTCAAAAGATTAAAAGTTAAAATGTCATCCATGTTGACCATTTTGGGAAAGTTCGACAGTTGCGGAGTCATCGTTTTTTCAGATAATTGATTTTTTGGAGTGTACCAAAAATGATTCAAAATGTCAATTGGATCGTGCCTCATGTTGAATAACCGCTTTAGAAACCCTCACAGTGACCAAAAATGCCAGTTTTTACAGAGCTTTGCTTACTCAAAAGCTTCCATTTTGACCAATTTCATGCACCGAAATGACTTTAAACACATTTATTTTAGTTGAAAAAGTAATATTTCACATCCAACTGTCATTTAGAGTCAAAAGATTAAAAGTTAAAATTTCATCCATGTTGACCATTTGGGAAAGTTTGACAGGTCCGGAGTCATCGTTTTTCATTAGAGATTTGATTTTTTAGAGTGTACCAAAAATGATTCAAAATGTCAATTGGATCGTGCCTCATGTTGAATAACCACTTTTGAAACCCTCACAGTGACCAAAATTGCCATTTTTACAGAGCTTTGCTTAATCAAAAGCTTCCATTTTGACCAATTTCAGGCACCAAAATGACTTTCAACACACGTATTTTAGTTGAAAAAGTCATAATTCACATCCAACAGTCATTTAGAGTCAAAAGATTAAAAGTTAAAATTTCATCCATGTTGACCATTTTGGGAAAGTTCGACAGTTGCGGAGTCATCGTTTTTTCAGATAATTGATTTTTTCGAGTGTACCAAAAATGATTCAAAATGTCAATTGGATCGTGCCTCATGTTGAATAACCGCTTTTGAAACCCTCTACGTGACCGAAATTGCCATTTTTACAGAGCTTTGCTTACTCAATAGCTTCCATTTTGACCAATTTCATGCACCAAAATGACTTTAAACACACTTATTTTAGTTGAAAAAGTCATAATTCACATCCAACAGTCATTTAGAGTCAAAAGATTAAAAGTTAAAATTTCATCTATGTTGACCATTTTGGGAAAGTTCGACAGGTCCGGAGTCATCGTTTTTCATCAGAAAATTGATTTTTTGGAGTGTACCAAAAATGATTCAAAATGTCAATTGGATCGTGCCTCATGTTGAATAACCGCTTTTGAAACCCACACAGTGACCGAAATTGCCATTTTTACAGAGCTTTGTTTACTCAAAAGCTTCCATTTTGACCAATTTCATGCACCGAAATGACTTTAAACACACTTATTTTAGTTGAAAAAGTCATAATTCACATCCAACAGACATTTAGAGTCAAAAGATTAAAAGGTAAAATTTCATCCATGTTGACCATTTTGGGAAAGTTCGACAGGTCCGGAGTCATCAGTTTTCATCAGAAAATGGATTTTTTGGAGTGTACCAAAAATTATTCAAAATGTCAATTGGATCGTGCCTCATTTTGAATAACCACTTTTGAAACCCTCAAAGTGACCAAAATTTCCATTTTTACAGAGTTTTGCTTACTCAAAAGCTTTCATTTTGACCAATTTCAGGCACCGAAATGACTTTAAACACACTTATTTTAGTTGAAAAAGTCATAATGCACATCCAACAGTCATTTAGAGTCAAAAGATTAAAAGTTAAAATTTCATCCATGTTGGCCATTTTGGGAAAGTTCGATAGTTGCGGAGTCATCGTTTTTGCAGATAATTGATTTTTTCGAGTGTATCAAAAATGATTCAAAATGTCAATTGGATCGTGCCTCATGTTGAATAACCGCTTTTGAAACCCTCACAGTGACCAAAATTGCCATTTTAACAGAACTTTGCTTACTCAAAAGCTTCCATTTTGACCAATTTCAGGCACCAAAATGACTTTAAACACACTTATTTTAGTAGAACAAGTCATAATTCACATCCAACAGTCATTTACAGTCAAAAGATTAAATGTTAAAATTTCATCCATATTGGCCATTTTGAGAATGTTCGACAGGTCCGGAGTCATCGTTTTTCACCAGAAAATTGATTTTTTGGAGTGTACCAAAAATGATTCAAAATGTCAATTGGATCGTGCCTCATGTTGAATAACCACTTTTGAAACCCTAACATTGACCAAAATTGCCATTTTTACAGAGCTTTGCTTACTTAAAAGCTTCCATTTTGACCAATTTCATGCACCGAAATTACTTTAAACAGACTTATTTTAGTTGAAAAAGTCATAATTCACATCCAACAGTCATTTAGAGTCAAAAGATTAAAAGTTAAAATTTCATCCATGTTGACCATTTTGGGAAAGTTCGACAGTTGCGGAGTCATCGTTTTTTCAGATAATTGATTTTTTGGAGTGTACCAAAAATGATTCAAAATGTCAATTGGATCGCGCCTCATGTTGAATAACCGCTTTTGAAACCCTCACAGTGACCAAAATTGCCATTTTTACAGAGCTTTGCTTACCCAAAAGCTTCCATTTTGACCAATTTCAGGCACCGAAATGACTTTAAACACACTTATTTTAGTTGAAAGAGTCATATTTCACATCCAACAGTCATTTACAGTCAAAAGATTAAATGTTAACATTTCATCCATATTGGCCATTTTGGGAATGTTCGACAGGTCCGGAGTCATCATTTTTCACCAGAAAATTGATTTTTTGGAGTGTACCAAAAATGATTCAAAATGACAATTGGATCGTGCCTTATGTTGAATAACCACTTTTGAAACCCTCACAGTGACCAAAATTGCCATTTTTACAGGGCTTTGCTTACTTAAAAGCTTCCATTTTGACCAATTTCATGCACCGAAATTACTTTAAACACACTTATTTTAGTTGAAAAACTCATATTTCACAGCCAACAGTCATTTACAGTCAAAAGATTAAATGTTAAAATGTCATCCATATTGACCATTTTGGGAACGTTCGACAGGTCCGGAGTGATCGTTTTTGCATAAGAAAATTGATTTTTTGGAGTGTACCATAAATTATTCAAAATGTCAATTGGATCGTGCCTCATGTTGAATAACCACTTTTGAAACCCTCACAGTGACCAAAATTGCCATTTTTACAGAGTTTTGCTTACTCAAAAGATTCCATTTTGACCAATTTCAGGCACCGAAATGACTTTAAACACACTTATTTTAGTTGAACAAGTCATAATTCACATCCAACAGGCATTTAGAGTCAAAAGATTAAAAGTTAACATTTCATCCATGTTGACCATTTTGGGAAAGCGCAACAGGTCGGGAGTCATCTTTTTTTCAGATAATTGATTTTTTGGAGTGAACCAAAAATGATTCAAAATGTCAATTGGATCGTGCCTCATGTGAATAACCACTTTTTAAACACTCATAGTGATCAAAATTGCCATTTTTACAGAGTTTTGCTTACTCAAAAGCTTCAATTTTGACCAATTTCTGGCACAGAGATGACTTTAAACACACTTATTTTAGTTGAAAAAGTCATAATTCACATCCAACAGTCATTTACAGTCAAAAGATTAAATGTTAAAATTTCATCCATATTGGCCATTTTGGGAATGTTCGACAGGTCCGGAGTCATCGTTTTTCACCAGAAAATTGATTTTTTGGAGTGTACCAAAAATGATTCAAAATGACAATTGGATCGTGCCTTATGTTGAATAACCACTTTTGCAACCCTCACAGTGACCAAAATTGCCATTTTTACAGGGCTTTGCTTACTTAAAAGCTTCCATTTTGACCAATTTCATGCACCGAAATTACTTTAAACACACTTATTTTAGTTGAAAAACTCATATTTCACAGCCAACAGTCATTTACAGTCAAAAGATTAAATGTTAAAATTTCATCCATATTGACCATTTTGGGAACGTTCGACAGGTCCGGAGTCATCGGTTTTCATCAGAAAATGGATTTTTTGGAGTGTACCAAAAATGATTCAAAATGTCAATTGGATCGTGCCTCATTTTGAATAACCACTTTTGAAACCCTCAAAGTGACCAAAATTTCCATTTTTACAGAGTTTTGCTTACTCAAAAGCTTTCATTTTGACCAATTTCAGGCACCGAAATGACTTTAAACACACTTATTTTAGTTGAAAAAGTCATAATTCACATCCAACAGTCATTTAGAGTCAAAAGATTAAAAGTTAAAATTTCATCCATGTTGGCCATTTTGGGAAAGTTCGATAGTTGCGGAGTCATCGTTTTTTCAGATAATTGATTTTTTCGAGTGTATCAAAAATGATTCAAAATGTCAATTGGATCGTGCCTCATGTTGAATAACTGCTTTTGAAACCCTCACAGTGACCAAAATTGCCATTTTAACAGAACTTTGCTTAATCAAAAGCTTCCATTTTGACCTATTTCAGGGACGAAAATGACTTTCAACACACTTATTTTAGTTGCAAAAGTCATAATTCACATCCAACAGTCAATTAGAGTCAAAAGATTAAAAGTTAAAATTTCATCCATGTTGACCATTTTGGGAAAGTTTGACAGGTCCGGAGTCATCGTTTTTCATTAGAGATTTGATTTTTTGTAGTGTACCAAAAATGATTCAAAATGTCAATTGGATCGTGCCTCATGTTGAATAACTACTTTTGAAACCCTAACATTGACCAAAATTGCCATTTTTACAGAGCTTTGCTTACTTAAAAGCTTCCATTTTGACCAATTTCATGCACCGAAATGACTTTAAACACACATATTTTAGTTGAAAGAGTCATATTTCACATCCAACAGTCATTTACAGTCAAAAGATTAAATGTTAAAACTTCATCCATATTGACCATATTGGGAACGTTTGACAGGTCCGGAGTGATCGTTTTTGCATCAGAAAATTGATTTTTTGGAGTGTACCATAAATTATTCAAAATGTCAATTGGATCGGGCCTCATGTTGAATAACCACTTTTGAAACCCTCACAGTGACCAAAATTGCCATTTTTACAGAGTTTTGCTTACTCAAAAGCTTCCATTTTGACCAATTTCAGGCACCAAAATGACTTTAAACAGACTTATTTTAGTTGAAAAAGTCATAATTCACATCCAACAGTCATTTAGAGTCAAAAGATTAAAAGTTAAAATTTCATCCATGTTGACCATTTTGGGAAAGTTCGACAGTTGCGGAGTCATCGTTTTTTCAGATAATTGATTTTTTGGAGTGTACCAAAAATGATTCAAAATGTCAATTGGATCGTGCCTCTTGTTGAATAACCGCTTTCGAAACCCTCACAGTGACCAAAAATTCCATTTTTACAGAGCTTTGCTTACTCAAAAGCTTCCATTTTGACCAATTTCAGGCACCGAAATGACTTTAAACACGTTTATTTTAGTTGAAAATGTCATATTTCACATCCAACAGTCATTTAGAGTCAAAAGATTAAAAGTTAAAATTTCATCCATGTTGATCATTTTGGGAAAGTTTGACAGGTCCGGAGTCATCGTTTTTCATTAGAGATTTGATTTTTTAGAGTGTACCAAAAATGATTCAAAATGTCAATTGGATCGTGCCTCATGTTGAATAACCACTTTTGAAACCCTCACAGTGACCAAAATTGCAATTTTTACAGAGCTTTGCTTTCTCAAAATCTTCCATTTTGACCAATTTCAGGCACCGAAATGACTTTAAACACACTTATTTTAGTTGAACAAGTCATAATTCACATCCAACAGGCATTTAGAGTCAAAACATTAAAAGTTAACATTTCATCCATGTTGACCATTTTGGGAAAGCGCAACAGGTCCGGAGTCATCTTTTTTTCAGATAATTGATTTTTTGGAGTGAACCAAAAATGATTCGAAATGTCAATTGGATCGTGCCACATGTGAATAACCACTTTTTAAACACTCATAGTGATCAAAATTGCCATTTTTACAGAGTTTTGCTTACTCAAAAGCTTCAATTTTGACCAATTTCTGGCACAGAGATGACTTTAAACACACTTATTTTAGTTGAAAAAGTCATAATTCACATCCAACAGTCATTTACAGTCAAAAGATTAAATGTTAAAATTTCATCCATATTGGCCATTTTGGGAATGTTCGACAGGTCCGGAGTCATCATTTTTCACCAGAAAATTGATTTTTTGGAGTGTACCAAAAATGATTCAAAATGACAATTGGATCGTGCCTTATGTTGAATAACCACTTTTGAAACCCTCACAGTGACCAAAATTGCCATTTTTACAGGGCTTTGCTTACTTAAAAGCTTCCATTTTGACCAATTTCATGCACCGAAATTACTTTAAACACACTTATTTTAGTTGAAAAACTCATATTTCACAGCCAACAGTCATTTACAGTCAAAAGATTAAATGTTAAAATGTCATCCATATTGACCATTTTGGGAACGTTCGACAGGTCCGGAGTCATCGTTTTTCATCAGAAAATTGATTTTTTGGAGTGTACCAAAAATGATTCAAAATGTCAATTGGATCGTGCCTCATGTTGAATAACCGCTTTTGAAACCCACACAGTGACCGAAATTGCCATTTTTACAGAGCTTTGTTTACTCAAAAGCTTCCATTTTGACCAATTTCATGCACCGAAATGACTTTAAACACACTTATTTTAG
This sequence comes from Lissotriton helveticus, assembly GCF_964261635.1. Lineage (NCBI taxonomy): Eukaryota > Metazoa > Chordata > Amphibia > Caudata > Salamandridae > Lissotriton > Lissotriton helveticus. The sequence continues at coordinate 343,552,741 of NC_136072.1, forward strand.
TTGAAAAAGTCATAATTCACATCCAACAGACATTTAGAGTCAAAAGATTAAAAGGTAAAATTTCATCCATGTTGACCATTTTGGGAAAGTTCGACAGGTCCGGAGTCATCAGTTTTCATCAGAAAATGGATTTTTTGGAGTGTACCAAAAATTATTCAAAATGTCAATTGGATCGTGCCTCATTTTGAATAACCACTTTTGAAACCCTCAAAGTGACCAAAATTTCCATTTTTACAGAGTTTTGCTTACTCAAAAGCTTTCATTTTGACCAATTTCAGGCACCGAAATGACTTTAAACACACTTATTTTAGTTGAAAAAGTCATAATGCACATCCAACAGTCATTTAGAGTCAAAAGATTAAAAGTTAAAATTTCATCCATGTTGGCCATTTTGGGAAAGTTCGATAGTTGCGGAGTCATCGTTTTTGCAGATAATTGATTTTTTCGAGTGTATCAAAAATGATTCAAAATGTCAATTGGATCGTGCCTCATGTTGAATAACCGCTTTTGAAACCCTCACAGTGACCAAAATTGCCATTTTAACAGAACTTTGCTTACTCAAAAGCTTCCATTTTGACCAATTTCAGGCACCAAAATGACTTTAAACACACTTATTTTAGTAGAACAAGTCATAATTCACATCCAACAGTCATTTACAGTCAAAAGATTAAATGTTAAAATTTCATCCATATTGGCCATTTTGAGAATGTTCGACAGGTCCGGAGTCATCGTTTTTCACCAGAAAATTGATTTTTTGGAGTGTACCAAAAATGATTCAAAATGTCAATTGGATCGTGCCTCATGTTGAATAACCACTTTTGAAACCCTAACATTGACCAAAATTGCCATTTTTACAGAGCTTTGCTTACTTAAAAGCTTCCATTTTGACCAATTTCATGCACCGAAATTACTTTAAACAGACTTATTTTAGTTGAAAAAGTCATAATTCACATCCAACAGTCATTTAGAGTCAAAAGATTAAAAGTTAAAATTTCATCCATGTTGACCATTTTGGGAAAGTTCGACAGTTGCGGAGTCATCGTTTTTTCAGATAATTGATTTTTTGGAGTGTACCAAAAATGATTCAAAATGTCAATTGGATCGCGCCTCATGTTGAATAACCGCTTTTGAAACCCTCACAGTGACCAAAATTGCCATTTTTACAGAGCTTTGCTTACCCAAAAGCTTCCATTTTGACCAATTTCAGGCACCGAAATGACTTTAAACACACTTATTTTAGTTGAAAGAGTCATATTTCACATCCAACAGTCATTTACAGTCAAAAGATTAAATGTTAACATTTCATCCATATTGGCCATTTTGGGAATGTTCGACAGGTCCGGAGTCATCATTTTTCACCAGAAAATTGATTTTTTGGAGTGTACCAAAAATGATTCAAAATGACAATTGGATCGTGCCTTATGTTGAATAACCACTTTTGAAACCCTCACAGTGACCAAAATTGCCATTTTTACAGGGCTTTGCTTACTTAAAAGCTTCCATTTTGACCAATTTCATGCACCGAAATTACTTTAAACACACTTATTTTAGTTGAAAAACTCATATTTCACAGCCAACAGTCATTTACAGTCAAAAGATTAAATGTTAAAATGTCATCCATATTGACCATTTTGGGAACGTTCGACAGGTCCGGAGTGATCGTTTTTGCATAAGAAAATTGATTTTTTGGAGTGTACCATAAATTATTCAAAATGTCAATTGGATCGTGCCTCATGTTGAATAACCACTTTTGAAACCCTCACAGTGACCAAAATTGCCATTTTTACAGAGTTTTGCTTACTCAAAAGATTCCATTTTGACCAATTTCAGGCACCGAAATGACTTTAAACACACTTATTTTAGTTGAACAAGTCATAATTCACATCCAACAGGCATTTAGAGTCAAAAGATTAAAAGTTAACATTTCATCCATGTTGACCATTTTGGGAAAGCGCAACAGGTCGGGAGTCATCTTTTTTTCAGATAATTGATTTTTTGGAGTGAACCAAAAATGATTCAAAATGTCAATTGGATCGTGCCTCATGTGAATAACCACTTTTTAAACACTCATAGTGATCAAAATTGCCATTTTTACAGAGTTTTGCTTACTCAAAAGCTTCAATTTTGACCAATTTCTGGCACAGAGATGACTTTAAACACACTTATTTTAGTTGAAAAAGTCATAATTCACATCCAACAGTCATTTACAGTCAAAAGATTAAATGTTAAAATTTCATCCATATTGGCCATTTTGGGAATGTTCGACAGGTCCGGAGTCATCGTTTTTCACCAGAAAATTGATTTTTTGGAGTGTACCAAAAATGATTCAAAATGACAATTGGATCGTGCCTTATGTTGAATAACCACTTTTGCAACCCTCACAGTGACCAAAATTGCCATTTTTACAGGGCTTTGCTTACTTAAAAGCTTCCATTTTGACCAATTTCATGCACCGAAATTACTTTAAACACACTTATTTTAGTTGAAAAACTCATATTTCACAGCCAACAGTCATTTACAGTCAAAAGATTAAATGTTAAAATTTCATCCATATTGACCATTTTGGGAACGTTCGACAGGTCCGGAGTCATCGGTTTTCATCAGAAAATGGATTTTTTGGAGTGTACCAAAAATGATTCAAAATGTCAATTGGATCGTGCCTCATTTTGAATAACCACTTTTGAAACCCTCAAAGTGACCAAAATTTCCATTTTTACAGAGTTTTGCTTACTCAAAAGCTTTCATTTTGACCAATTTCAGGCACCGAAATGACTTTAAACACACTTATTTTAGTTGAAAAAGTCATAATTCACATCCAACAGTCATTTAGAGTCAAAAGATTAAAAGTTAAAATTTCATCCATGTTGGCCATTTTGGGAAAGTTCGATAGTTGCGGAGTCATCGTTTTTTCAGATAATTGATTTTTTCGAGTGTATCAAAAATGATTCAAAATGTCAATTGGATCGTGCCTCATGTTGAATAACTGCTTTTGAAACCCTCACAGTGACCAAAATTGCCATTTTAACAGAACTTTGCTTAATCAAAAGCTTCCATTTTGACCTATTTCAGGGACGAAAATGACTTTCAACACACTTATTTTAGTTGCAAAAGTCATAATTCACATCCAACAGTCAATTAGAGTCAAAAGATTAAAAGTTAAAATTTCATCCATGTTGACCATTTTGGGAAAGTTTGACAGGTCCGGAGTCATCGTTTTTCATTAGAGATTTGATTTTTTGTAGTGTACCAAAAATGATTCAAAATGTCAATTGGATCGTGCCTCATGTTGAATAACTACTTTTGAAACCCTAACATTGACCAAAATTGCCATTTTTACAGAGCTTTGCTTACTTAAAAGCTTCCATTTTGACCAATTTCATGCACCGAAATGACTTTAAACACACATATTTTAGTTGAAAGAGTCATATTTCACATCCAACAGTCATTTACAGTCAAAAGATTAAATGTTAAAACTTCATCCATATTGACCATATTGGGAACGTTTGACAGGTCCGGAGTGATCGTTTTTGCATCAGAAAATTGATTTTTTGGAGTGTACCATAAATTATTCAAAATGTCAATTGGATCGGGCCTCATGTTGAATAACCACTTTTGAAACCCTCACAGTGACCAAAATTGCCATTTTTACAGAGTTTTGCTTACTCAAAAGCTTCCATTTTGACCAATTTCAGGCACCAAAATGACTTTAAACAGACTTATTTTAGTTGAAAAAGTCATAATTCACATCCAACAGTCATTTAGAGTCAAAAGATTAAAAGTTAAAATTTCATCCATGTTGACCATTTTGGGAAAGTTCGACAGTTGCGGAGTCATCGTTTTTTCAGATAATTGATTTTTTGGAGTGTACCAAAAATGATTCAAAATGTCAATTGGATCGTGCCTCTTGTTGAATAACCGCTTTCGAAACCCTCACAGTGACCAAAAATTCCATTTTTACAGAGCTTTGCTTACTCAAAAGCTTCCATTTTGACCAATTTCAGGCACCGAAATGACTTTAAACACGTTTATTTTAGTTGAAAATGTCATATTTCACATCCAACAGTCATTTAGAGTCAAAAGATTAAAAGTTAAAATTTCATCCATGTTGATCATTTTGGGAAAGTTTGACAGGTCCGGAGTCATCGTTTTTCATTAGAGATTTGATTTTTTAGAGTGTACCAAAAATGATTCAAAATGTCAATTGGATCGTGCCTCATGTTGAATAACCACTTTTGAAACCCTCACAGTGACCAAAATTGCAATTTTTACAGAGCTTTGCTTTCTCAAAATCTTCCATTTTGACCAATTTCAGGCACCGAAATGACTTTAAACACACTTATTTTAGTTGAACAAGTCATAATTCACATCCAACAGGCATTTAGAGTCAAAACATTAAAAGTTAACATTTCATCCATGTTGACCATTTTGGGAAAGCGCAACAGGTCCGGAGTCATCTTTTTTTCAGATAATTGATTTTTTGGAGTGAACCAAAAATGATTCGAAATGTCAATTGGATCGTGCCACATGTGAATAACCACTTTTTAAACACTCATAGTGATCAAAATTGCCATTTTTACAGAGTTTTGCTTACTCAAAAGCTTCAATTTTGACCAATTTCTGGCACAGAGATGACTTTAAACACACTTATTTTAGTTGAAAAAGTCATAATTCACATCCAACAGTCATTTACAGTCAAAAGATTAAATGTTAAAATTTCATCCATATTGGCCATTTTGGGAATGTTCGACAGGTCCGGAGTCATCATTTTTCACCAGAAAATTGATTTTTTGGAGTGTACCAAAAATGATTCAAAATGACAATTGGATCGTGCCTTATGTTGAATAACCACTTTTGAAACCCTCACAGTGACCAAAATTGCCATTTTTACAGGGCTTTGCTTACTTAAAAGCTTCCATTTTGACCAATTTCATGCACCGAAATTACTTTAAACACACTTATTTTAGTTGAAAAACTCATATTTCACAGCCAACAGTCATTTACAGTCAAAAGATTAAATGTTAAAATGTCATCCATATTGACCATTTTGGGAACGTTCGACAGGTCCGGAGTGATCGTTTTTGCATAAGAAAATTGATTTTTTGGAGTGTACCATAAATTATTCAAAATGTCAATTGGATCGTGCCTCATGTTGAATAACCACTTTTGAAACCCTCACAGTGACCAAAATTGCCATTTTTACAGAGTTTTGCTTACTCAAAAGATTCCATTTTGACCAATTTCAGGCACCAAAATGACTTTAAACAGACTTATTTTAGTTGAAAAAGTCATAATTCACATCCAACAGTCAATTAGAGTCAAAAGATTAAAAGTTAAAATTTCATCCATGTTGACCATTTTGGGAAAGTTCGACAGTTGCGGAGTCATCGTTTTTTCAGATAATTGATTTTTTGGAGTGTACCAAAAATGATTCAAAATGTCAATTGGATCGTGCCTCATGTTGAATAACCGCTTTTGAAACCCTCACAGTGACCAAAATTGCCATTTTTACAGAGCTTTGCTTACTCAAAAGCTTCCATTTTGACCAATTTCAGGCACCGAAATGACTTTAAACACACTTATTTTAGTTGAAAAAGTCATATTTCACATCCAACAGTCATTTAGAGTCAAAAGATTAAAAGTTTAAATTTCATCCATGTTGACCATTTTGGGAAAGTTTGACAGGTCCGGAGTCATCGTTTTTCATTAGAGATTTGATTTTTTAGAGTGTACCAAAAATGATTCAAAATGTCAATTGAATCGTACCTCATGTTGAATAACCACTTTTGAAACCCTCACAGTGACCAAAATTGCCATTTTTACAGAGCTTTGCTTAATCAAAAGCTTCCATTTTGACCAATTTCAGGCACGAAAATGACTTTCAACACACTTATTTTAGTTGAAAAAGTCATAATTCACATCCAACAGTCAATTAGAGTCAAAAGATTAAAAGTTAAAATGTCATCCATGTTGACCATTTTGGGAAAGTTCGACAGTTGCGGAGTCATCGTTTTTTCAGATAATTGATTTTTTGGAGTGTACCAAAAATGATTCAAAATGTCAATTGGATCGTGCCTCATGTTGAATAACCGCTTTAGAAACCCTCACAGTGACCAAAAATGCCAGTTTTTACAGAGCTTTGCTTACTCAAAAGCTTCCATTTTGACCAATTTCAGGCACCGAAATGACTTTAAACACATTTATTTTAGTTGAAAAAGTAATATTTCACATCCAACAGTCATTTAGAGTCAAAAGATTAAAAGTTAAAATTTCATCCATGTTGACCATTTGGGAAAGTTTGACAGGTCCGGAGTCATCGTTTTTCATTAGAGATTTGATTTTTTAGAGTGTACCAAAAATGATTCAAAATGTCAATTGGATCGTGCCTCATGTTGAATAACCACTTTTGAAACCCTCACAGTGACCAAAATTGCCATTTTTACAGAGCTTTGCTTAATCAAAAGCTTCCATTTTGACCAATTTCAGGCACCAAAATGACTTTCAACACACGTATTTTAGTTGAAAAAGTCATAATTCACATCCAACAGTCATTTACAGTCAAAAGATTAAAAGTTAAAATTTCATCCATGTTGACCATTTTGGGAAAGTTCGACAGTTGCGGAGTCATCGTTTTTTCAGATAATTGATTTTTTCGAGTGTACCAAAAATGATTCAAAATGTCAATTGGATCGTGCCTCATGTTGAATAACCGCTTTTGAAACCCTCACAGTGACCAAAATTGCCATTTTTACAGAGCTTTGCTTACTCAAAAGCTTCCATTTTGACCAATTTCAGGCACCGAAATGACTTTAAACACACTTATTTTAGTTGAAAAAGTCATATTTCACATCCAACAGTCATTTAGAGTCAAAAGATTAAAAGTTTAAATTTCATCCATGTTGACCATTTTGGGAAAGTTTGACAGGTCCGGAGTCATCGTTTTTCATTAGAGATTTGATTTTTTAGAGTGTACCAAAAATGATTCAAAATGTCAATTGAATCGTACCTCATGTTGAATAACCACTTTTGAAACCCTCACGTGACCAAAATTGCCATTTTTACAGAGCTTTGCTTAATCAAAAGCTTCCATTTTGACCAATTTCAGGAACGAAAATGACTTTCAACACACTTATTTTAGTTGAAAAAGTCATAATTCACATCCAACAGTCAATTAGAGTCAAAAGATTAAAAGTTAAAATGTCATCCATGTTGACCATTTTGGGAAAGTTCGACAGTTGCGGAGTCATCGTTTTTTCAGATAATTGATTTTTTGGAGTGTACCAAAAATGATTCAAAATGTCAATTGGATCGTGCCTCATGTTGAATAACCGCTTTAGAAACCCTCACAGTGACCAAAAATGCCAGTTTTTACAGAGCTTTGCTTACTCAAAAGCTTCCATTTTGACCAATTTCATGCACCGAAATGACTTTAAACACATTTATTTTAGTTGAAAAAGTAATATTTCACATCCAACTGTCATTTAGAGTCAAAAGATTAAAAGTTAAAATTTCATCCATGTTGACCATTTGGGAAAGTTTGACAGGTCCGGAGTCATCGTTTTTCATTAGAGATTTGATTTTTTAGAGTGTACCAAAAATGATTCAAAATGTCAATTGGATCGTGCCTCATGTTGAATAACCACTTTTGAAACCCTCACAGTGACCAAAATTGCCATTTTTACAGAGCTTTGCTTAATCAAAAGCTTCCATTTTGACCAATTTCAGGCACCAAAATGACTTTCAACACACGTATTTTAGTTGAAAAAGTCATAATTCACATCCAACAGTCATTTAGAGTCAAAAGATTAAAAGTTAAAATTTCATCCATGTTGACCATTTTGGGAAAGTTCGACAGTTGCGGAGTCATCGTTTTTTCAGATAATTGATTTTTTCGAGTGTACCAAAAATGATTCAAAATGTCAATTGGATCGTGCCTCATGTTGAATAACCGCTTTTGAAACCCTCTACGTGACCGAAATTGCCATTTTTACAGAGCTTTGCTTACTCAATAGCTTCCATTTTGACCAATTTCATGCACCAAAATGACTTTAAACACACTTATTTTAGTTGAAAAAGTCATAATTCACATCCAACAGTCATTTAGAGTCAAAAGATTAAAAGTTAAAATTTCATCCATGTTGACCATTTTGGGAAAGTTCGACAGGTCCGGAGTCATCGTTTTTCATCAGAAAATTGATTTTTTGGAGTGTACCAAAAATGATTCAAAATGTCAATTGGATCGTGCCTCATGTTGAATAACCGCTTTTGAAACCCACACAGTGACCGAAATTGCCATTTTTACAGAGCTTTGTTTACTCAAAAGCTTCCATTTTGACCAATTTCATGCACCGAAATGACTTTAAACACACTTATTTTAGTTGAAAAAGTCATAATTCACATCCAACAGACATTTAGAGTCAAAAGATTAAAAGGTAAAATTTCATCCATGTTGACCATTTTGGGAAAGTTCGACAGGTCCGGAGTCATCAGTTTTCATCAGAAAATGGATTTTTTGGAGTGTACCAAAAATTATTCAAAATGTCAATTGGATCGTGCCTCATTTTGAATAACCACTTTTGAAACCCTCAAAGTGACCAAAATTTCCATTTTTACAGAGTTTTGCTTACTCAAAAGCTTTCATTTTGACCAATTTCAGGCACCGAAATGACTTTAAACACACTTATTTTAGTTGAAAAAGTCATAATGCACATCCAACAGTCATTTAGAGTCAAAAGATTAAAAGTTAAAATTTCATCCATGTTGGCCATTTTGGGAAAGTTCGATAGTTGCGGAGTCATCGTTTTTGCAGATAATTGATTTTTTCGAGTGTATCAAAAATGATTCAAAATGTCAATTGGATCGTGCCTCATGTTGAATAACCGCTTTTGAAACCCTCACAGTGACCAAAATTGCCATTTTAACAGAACTTTGCTTACTCAAAAGCTTCCATTTTGACCAATTTCAGGCACCAAAATGACTTTAAACACACTTATTTTAGTAGAACAAGTCATAATTCACATCCAACAGTCATTTACAGTCAAAAGATTAAATGTTAAAATTTCATCCATATTGGCCATTTTGAGAATGTTCGACAGGTCCGGAGTCATCGTTTTTCACCAGAAAATTGATTTTTTGGAGTGTACCAAAAATGATTCAAAATGTCAATTGGATCGTGCCTCATGTTGAATAACCACTTTTGAAACCCTAACATTGACCAAAATTGCCATTTTTACAGAGCTTTGCTTACTTAAAAGCTTCCATTTTGACCAATTTCATGCACCGAAATTACTTTAAACAGACTTATTTTAGTTGAAAAAGTCATAATTCACATCCAACAGTCATTTAGAGTCAAAAGATTAAAAGTTAAAATTTCATCCATGTTGACCATTTTGGGAAAGTTCGACAGTTGCGGAGTCATCGTTTTTTCAGATAATTGATTTTTTGGAGTGTACCAAAAATGATTCAAAATGTCAATTGGATCGCGCCTCATGTTGAATAACCGCTTTTGAAACCCTCACAGTGACCAAAATTGCCATTTTTACAGAGCTTTGCTTACCCAAAAGCTTCCATTTTGACCAATTTCAGGCACCGAAATGACTTTAAACACACTTATTTTAGTTGAAAGAGTCATATTTCACATCCAACAGTCATTTACAGTCAAAAGATTAAATGTTAAAACTTCCTCCATATTGACCATTTTGGGAACGTTCGACAGGTCCGGAGTGATCGTTTTTGCATCGGAAAATTGATTTTTTGGAGTGTACCGTAAATTATTCAAAATGTCAATTGGATCGGGCCTCATGTTGAATAACCACTTTTGAAACCCTCACAGTGACCAAAATTGCCATTTTTACAGAGTTTTGCTTACTCAAAAGCTTCCATTTTGACCAATTTCAGGCACCAAAATGACTTTAAACAGACTTATTTTAGTTGAAAAAGTCATAATTCACATCCAACAGTCATTTAGAGTCAAAAGATTAAAAGTTAAAATGTCATCCATGTTGACCATTTTGGGAAAGTTCGACAGTTGCGGAGTCATCGTTTTTTCAGATAATTGATTTTTTGGAGTGTACCAAAAATGATTCAAAATGTCAATTGGATCGTGCCTCATGTTGAATAACCGCTTTAGAAACCCTCACAGTGACCAAAAATGCCATTTTTACAGAGCTTTGCTTACTCAAAAGCTTCCATTTTGACCAATTTCAGGCACCGAAATGACTTTAAACACATTTATTTTAGTTGAAAAAGTAATATTTCACATCCAACAGTCATTTAGAGTCAAAAGATTAAAAGTTAAAATTTCATCCATGTTGACCATTTGGGAAAGTTTGACAGGTCCGGAGTCATCGTTTTTCATTAGAGATTTGATTTTTTAGAGTGTACCAAAAATGATTCAAAATGTCAATTGGATCGTGCCTCATGTTGAATAACCACTTTTGAAACCCTCACAGTGACCACAATTGCCATTTTTACAGAGCTTTGCTTAATCAAAAGCTTCCATTTTGACCAATTTCAGGCACCAAAATGACTTTCAACACACGTATTTTAGTTGAAAAAGTCATAATTCACATCCAACAGTCATTTAGAGTCAAAAGATTAAAAGTTAAAATTTCATCCATGTTGACCATTTTGGGAAAGTTTGACAGGTCCGGAGTCATCGTTTTTCATTAGAGATTTGATTTTTTGGAGTGTACCAAAAATTATTCAAAATGTCAATTGGATCGTGCCTCATGTTGACTAACCACTTTTGAAACCTTCACAGTGACCAAAATTGCCATTTTTACAGAGCTTTGCTTGCTCAAAATCTTCCATTTTGACCAATTTCAGGCACCGAAATGACTTTAAACACACTTATTTTAGTTGAAAAAGTCATAATTCACATCCAACAGTCATTTAGAGTCAAAAGATTAAAAGTTAAAATTTCATCCATGTTGACCATTTTGGGAAAGTTCGACAGGTCCGGAGTCATCGTTTTTCATCAGAAAATTGATTTTTTGGAGTGTACCAAAAATGATTCAAAATGTCAATTGGATCGTGCCTCATTTTGAATAACCACTTTTAAAACCCTCAAAGTGACTAAAATTGCCATTTTTACAGAGTTTTGCTTACTTAAAAGCTTCCATTTTGACCAATTTCATGCACCGAAATTACTTTAAACACACTTATTTTAGTTGAAAAACTCATATTTCACAGCCAACAGTTATTTACAGTCAAAAGATTAAATGTTAAAATTTCATCCATATTGACCATTTTGGGAAAGTTCGACAGTTGCGGAGTCATCGTTTTTTCAGATAATTGATTTTTACGAGTGTACCAAAAATGATTCAAAATGTCAATTGGATCGTGCCTCATGTTGAATAACCGCTTTTGAAACCCTCTACGTGACCGAAATTGCCATTTTTACAGAGCTTTGCTTACTCAATAGCTTCCATTTTGACCAATTTCATGCACCAAAATGACTTTAAACACACTTATTTTAGTTGAAAAAGTCATAATTCACATCCAATAGTCATTTAGAGTCAAAAGATTAAAAGTTAAAATTTCATCCATGTTGACCATTTTGGGAAAGTTCGACAGGTCCGGAGTCATCGTTTTTCATCAGAAAATTGATTTTTTGGAGTGTACCAAAAATGATTCAAAATGTCAATTGGATCGTGCCTCATGTTGAATAACCGCTTTTGAAACCCACACAGTGACCGAAATTGCCATTTTTACAGAGCTTTGTTTACTCAAAAGCTTCCATTTTGACCAATTTCATGCACCGAAATGACTTTAAACACACTTATTTTAGTTGAAAAAGTCATAATTCACATCCAACAGACATTTAGAGTCAAAAGATTAAAAGGTAAAATTTCATCCATGTTGACCATTTTGGGAAAGTTCGACAGGTCCGGAGTCATCGGTTTTCATCAGAAAATGGATTTTTTGGAGTGTACCAAAAATGATTCAAAATGTCAATTGGATCGTGCCTCATTTTGAATAACCACTTTTGAAACCCTCAAAGTGACCAAAATTTCCATTTTTACAGAGTTTTGCTTACTCAAAAGCTTTCATTTTGACCAATTTCAGGCACCGAAATGACTTTAAACACACTTATTTTAGTTGAAAAAGTCATAATGCACATCCAACAGTCATTTAGAGTCAAAAGATTAAAAGTTAAAATTTCATCCATGTTGGCCATTTTGGGAAAGTTCGATAGTTGCGGAGTCATCGTTTTTTCAGATAATTGATTTTTTCGAGTGTATCAAAAATGATTCAAAATGTCAATTGGATCGTGCCTCATGTTGAATAACCGCTTTTGAAACCCTCACAGTGACCAAAATTGCCATTTTAACAGAACTTTGCTTACTCAAAAGCTTCCATTTTGACCAATTTCAGGCACCAAAATGACTTTAAACACACTTATTTTAGTAGAACAAGTCATAATTCACATCCAACAGTCATTTAGAGTCAAAAGATTAAAAATTAAAATTTCATCCATGTTGACCATTTTGGGAAAAATCTACAGGTCCAGAGTCATCGTTTTTCATCAGAAAATTGATTTTTTGGAGTGTACCAAAAATGATACAAAATGTCAATTGGATCGTGCCTCATGTTGAATAACCACTTTTGAAACCTTCACAGTGACCAAAATTGCCATTTTTACAGAGCTTTGCTTGCTCAAAATCTTCCATTTTGACCAATTTCAGGCACCGAAATGACTTTAAACACACTTATTTTAGTTGAAAAAGTCATAATTCACATCCAACAGTCATTTAGAGTCAAAAGATTAAAAGTTAAAATTTCATCCATGTTGACCATTTTGGGAAAGCGCAACAGGTCCGGAGTCATCTTTTTTTCAGATAATTGATTTTTTGGAGTGAACCAAAAATGATTCAAAATGTCAATTGGATCGTGCCTCATGTGAATAACCACTTTTTAAACACTCATAGTGATCAAAATTGCCATTTTTACAGAGTTTTGCTTACTCAAAAGCTTCAATTTTGACCAATTTCTGGCACAGAGATGACTTTAAACACACTTATTTTAGTTGAAAAAGTCATAATTCACATCCAACAGTCATTTACAGTCAAAAGATTAAATGTTAAAATTTCATCCATATTGGCCATTTTGGGAATGTTCGACAGGTCCGGAGTCATCGTTTTTCACCAGAAAATTGATTTTTTGGAGTGCACCAAAAATGATTCAAAATGACAATTGGATCGTGCCTTATGTTGAATAACCACTTTTGAAACCCTCACAGTGACCAAAATTGCCATTATTACAGGGCTTTGCTTACTTAAAAGCTTCCATTTTGACCAATTTCATGCACCGAAATTACTTTAAACACACTTATTTTAGTTGAAAAACTCATATTTCACAGCCAACAGTCATTTACAGTCAAAAGATTAAATGTTAAAATTTCATCCATATTGACCATTTTGGGAACGTTCGACAGGTCCGGAGCCATCGGTTTTCATCAGAAAATGGATTTTTTGGAGTGTACCAAAAATGATTCAAAATGTCAATTGGATCGTGCCTCATTTTGAATAACCACTTTTGAAACCCTCAAAGTGACCAAAATTTCCATTTTTACAGAGTTTTGCTTACTCAAAAGCTTTCATTTTGACCAATTTCAGGCACCGAAATGACTTTAAAGACACTTATTTTAGTTGAAAAAGTCATAATTCACATCCAACAGTCATTTAGAGTCAAAAGATTAAAAGTTAAAATTTCATCCATGTTGGCCATTTTGGGAAAGTTCGATAGTTGCGGTCATCGTTTTTTCAGATAATTGATTTTTTCGAGTGTATCAAAAATGATTCAAAATGTCAATTGGATCGTGCCTCATGTTGAATAACCACTTTTGAAACCCTAACATTGACCAAAATTGCCATTTTTACAGAGCTTTGCTTACTTAAAAGCTTCTATTTTGACCAATTTCATGCACCGAAATGACTTTAAACACACTTATTTTAGTTGAAAGAGTCATATTTCACATCCAACAGTTATTTACAGTCAAAAGATTAAATGTTAAAACTTCATCCATATTGACCATTTTGGGAACGTTCGACAGGTCCGGAGTGATCGTTTTTGCATCAGAAAATTGATTTTTTGGAGTGTACCATAAATTATTCAAAATGTCAATTGGATCGGGCCTCATGTTGAATAACCACTTTTGAAACCCTCACAGTGACCAAAATTGCCATTTTTACAGAGTTTTGCTTACTCAAAAGCTTCCATTTTGACCAATTTCAGGCACCAAAATGACTTTAAACAGACTTATTTTAGTTGAAAAAGTCATAATTCACATCCAACAGTCATTTAGAGTCAAAAGATTAAAAGTTAAAATTTCATCCATGTTGACCATTTTGGGAAAGTTCGACAGTTGCGGAGTCATCGTTTTTTCAGATAATTGATTTTTTGGAGTGTACCAAAAATGATTCAAAATGTCAATTGGATCGTGCCTCATGTTGAATAACCGCTTTAGAAGCCCTCACAGTGACCAAAAATGCCATTTTTACAGAGCTTTGCTTACTCAAAAGCTTCCATTTTGATCAATTTCAGGCACCAAAATGACTTTAAACACATTTATTTTAGTTGAAAAAGTCATATTTCACATCCAACAGTCATTTAGAGTCAATAGATTAAAAGTTAAAATTTCATCCATGTTGACCATTTTGGGAACGTTTGACAGGTCCGGAGTCATCGTTTTTCATTAGAGATTTGATTTTTTAGAGTGTACCAAAAATGATTCAAAATGTCAATTGGATCGTGCCTCATGTTGAATAACCACTTTTGAAACCCTCACAGTGACCAAAATTGCCATTTTTACAGAGCTTTGCTTAATCAAAAGCTTCCATTTTGACCAATTTCAGGCACCAAAATGACTTTCAACACACGTATTTTAGTTGAAAAAGTCATAATTCACATCCAACAGTCATTTAGAGTCAAAAGATTAAAAGTTAAAATTTCATCCATGTTGACCATTTTGGGAAAGTTTGACAGGTCCGGAGTCATCGTTTTTCATTAGAGATTTGATTTTTTGGAGTGTACCAAAAATGATTCAAAATGTCAATTGGATCGTGCCTCATGTTGAATAACCACTTTTGAAACCTTCACAGTGACCAAAATTGCCATTTTTACAGAGCTTTGCTTGCTCAAAATCTTCCATTTTGACCAATTTCAGGCACCGAAATGACTTTAAACACACTTATTTTAGTTGAACAAGTCATAATTCACATCCAACAGGCATTTAGAGTCAAAAGATTAAAAGTTAACATTTCATCCATGTTGACCATTTTGGGAAAGCGCAACAGGTCGGGAGTCATCTTTTTTTCAGATAATTGATTTTTTGGAGTGAACCAAAAATGATTCAAAATGTCAATTGGATCGTGCCTCATGTGAATAACCACTTTTTAAACACTCATAGTGATCAAAATTGCCATTTTTACAGAGTTTTGCTTACTCAAAAGCTTCAATTTTGACCAATTTCTGGCACAGAGATGACTTTAAACACACTTATTTTAGTTGAAAAAGTCATAATTCACATCCAACAGTCATTTACAGTCAAAAGATTAAATGTTAAAATTTCATCCATATTGGCCATTTTGGGAATGTTCGACAGGTCCGGAGTCATCGTTTTTCACCAGAAAATTGATTTTTTGGAGTGTACCAAAATTGATACAAAATGACAATTGGATCGTGCCTTATGTTGAATAACCACTTTTGAAATCCTCACAGTGACCAAAATTGCCATTATTACAGGGCTTTGCTTACTTAAAAGCTTCCATTTTGACCAATTTCATGCACCGAAATTACTTTAAACACACTTATTTTAGTTGAAAAACTCATATTTCACAGCCAACAGTCATTTACAGTCAAAAGATTAAATGTTAAAATTTCATCCATATTGACCATTTTGGGAACGTTCGACAGATCCGGAGTCATCGGTTTTCATCAGAAAATGGATTTTTTGGAGTGTTCCAAAAATGATTCAAAATGTCAATTGGATCGTGCCTCATTTTGAATAACCACTTTTGAAACCCTCAAAGTGACCAAAATTTCCATTTTTACAGAGTTTTGCTTACTCAAAAGCTTTCATTTTGACCAATTTCAGGCACCGAAATGACTTTAAACACACTTATTTTAGTTGAAAAAGTCATAATTCACATCCAACAGTCATTTAGAGTCAAAAGATTAAAAGTTAAAATTTCATCCATGTTGGCCATTTTGGGAAAGTTCGATAGTTGCGGAGTCATCGTTTTTTCAGATAATTGATTTTTTCGAGTGTATCAAAAATGATTCAAAATGTCAATTGGATCGTGCCTCATGTTGAATAACCACTTTTGAAACCCTCACAGTGACCAAAATTGCCATTTTAACAGAACTTTGCCTAATCAAAAGCTTCCATTTTGACCTATTTCAGGGACGAAAATGACTTTCAACACACTTATTTTAGTTGAAAAAGTCATAATTCACATCCAACAGTCAATTAGAGTCAAAAGATTAAAAGTTAAAATTTCATCCATGTTGACCATTTTGGGAAAGTTTGACAGGTCCGGAGTCATCGTTTTTCATTAGAGATTTGATTTTTTGTAGTGTACCAAAAATGATTCAAAATGTCAATTGGATCGTGCCTCATGTTGAATAACCACTTTTGAAACCCTAACATTGACCAAAATTGCCATTTTTACAGAGCTTTGCTTACTTAAAAGCTTCCATTTTGACCAATTTCATGCACCGAAATTACTTTAAACAGACTTATTTTAGTTGAAAAAGTCATAATTCACATCCAACAGTCATTTAGAGTCAAAAGATTAAAAGGTAAAATTTCATCCATGTTGACCATTTTGGGAAAGTTCGACAGGTCCGGAGTCATCGGTTTTCATCAGAAAATGGATTTTTTGGAGTGTACCAAAAATGATTCAAAATGTCAATTGGATCGTGCCTCATTTTGAATAACCACTTTTGAAACCCTCAAAGTGACCAAAATTTCCATTTTTACAGAGTTTTGCTTACTCAAAAGCTTTCATTTTGACCAATTTCAGGCACCGAAATGACTTTAAACACACTTATTTTAGTTGAAAAAGTCATAATGCACATCCAACAGTCATTTAGAGTCAAAAGATTAAAAGTTAAAATTTCATCCATGTTGGCCATTTTGGGAAAGTTCGATAGTTTCGGAGTCATCGTTTTTTCAGATAATTGATTTTTTCGAGTGTATCAAAAATGATTCAAAATGTCAATTGGATCGTGCCTCATGTTGAATAACCGCTTTTGAAACCCTCACAGTGACCAAAATTGCCATTTTAACAGAACTTTGCTTACTCAAAAGCTTCCATTTTGACCAATTTCAGGCACCAAAATGACTTTAAACACACTTATTTTAGTAGAACAAGTCATAATTCACATCCAACAGTCATTTAGAGTCAAAAGATTAAAAATTAAAATTTCATCCATGTTGACCATTTTGGGAAAAATCTACAGGTCCAGAGTCATCGTTTTTCATCAGAAAATTGATTTTTTGGAGTGTACCAAAAATGATACAAAATGTCAATTGGATCGTGCCTCATGTTGAATAACCACTCTTGAAACCTTCACAGTGACCAAAATTGCCATTTTTACAGAGCTTTGCTTGCTCAAAATCTTCCATTTTGACCAATTTCAGGCACCGAAATGACTTTAAACACACTTATTTTAGTTGAACAAGTCATAATTCACATCCAACAGGCATTTAGAGTCAAAAGATTAAAAGTTAACATTTCATCCATGTTGACCATTTTGGGAAAGCGCAACAGGTCCGGAGTCATCTTTTTTTCAGATAATTGATTTTTTGGAGTGAACCAAAAATTATTCAAAATGTCAATTGGATCGTGCCTCATTTTGAATAACCACTTTTGAAACCCTCAAAGTGACCAAAATTTCCATTTTTACAGAGTTTTGCTTACTCAAAAGCTTTCATTTTGACCAATTTCAGGCACCGAAATGACTTTAAACACACTTATTTTAGTTGAAAAAGTCATAATGCACATCCAACAGTCATTTAGAGTCAAAAGATTAAAAGTTAAAATTTCATCCATGTTGGCCATTTTGGGAAAGTTCGATAGTTGCGGAGTCATCGTTTTTTCAGATAATTGATTTTTTCGAGTGTATCAAAAATGATTCAAAATGTCAATTGGATCGTGCCTCATGTTGAATAACCGCTTTTGAAACCCTCACAGTGACCAAAATTGCCATTTTAACAGAACTTTGCTTACTCAAAAGCTTCCATTTTGACCAATTTCAGGCACCAAAATGACTTTAAACACACTTATTTTAGTAGAACAAGTCATAATTCACATCCAACAGTCATTTACAGTCAAAAGATTAAATGTTAAAATTTCATCCATATTGGCCATTTTGAGAATGTTCGACAGGTCCGGAGTCATCGTTTTTCACCAGAAAATTGATTTTTTGGAGTGTACCAAAAATGATTCAAAATGTCAATTGGATCGTGCCTCATGTTGAATAACCACTTTTGAAACCCTAACATTGACCAAAATTGCCATTTTTACAGAGCTTTGCTTACTTAAAAGCTTCCATTTTGACCAATTTCATGCACCGAAATTACTTTAAACAGACTTATTTTAGTTGAAAAAGTCATAATTCACATCCAACAGTCATTTAGAGTCAAAAGATTAAAAGTTAAAATTTCATCCATGTTGACCATTTTGGGAAAGTTCGACAGTTGCGGAGTCGTCGTTTTTTCAGATAATTGATTTTTTGGAGTGTACCAAAAATGATTCAAAATGTCAATTGGATCGCGCCTCATGTTGAATAACCGCTTTTGAAACCCTCACAGTGACCAAAATTGCCATTTTTACAGAGCTTTGCTTACCCAAAAGCTTCCATTTTGACCAATTTCAGGCACCGAAATGACTTTAAACACACTTATTTTAGTTGAAAGAGTCATATTTCACATCCAACAGTCATTTACAGTCAAAAGATTAAATGTTAAAACTTCATCCATATTGACCATTTTGGGAACGTTCGACAGGTCCGGAGTGATCGTTTTTGCATCGGAAAATTGATTTTTTGGAGTGTACCGTAAATTATTCAAAATGTCAATTGGATCGGGCCTCATGTTGAATAACCACTTTTGAAACCCTCACAGTGACCAAAATTGCCATTTTTACAGAGTTTTGCTTACTCAAAAGCTTCCATTTTGACCAATTTCAGGCACCAAAATGACTTTAAACAGACTTATTTTAGTTGAAAAAGTCATAATTCACATCCAACAGTCATTTAGAGTCAAAAGATTAAAAGTTAAAATGTCATCCATGTTGACCATTTTGGGAAAGTTCGACAGTTGCGGAGTCATCGTTTTTTCAGATAATTGATTTTTTGGAGTGTACCAAAAATGATTCAAAATGTCAATTGGATCGTGCCTCATGTTGAATAACCGCTTTAGAAACCCTCACAGTGACCAAAAATGCCATTTTTACAGAGCTTTGCTTACTCAAAAGCTTCCATTTTGACCAATTTCAGGCACCGAAATGACTTTAAACACATTTATTTTAGTTGAAAAAGTAATATTTCACATCCAACAGTCATTTAGAGTCAAAAGATTAAAAGTTAAAATTTCATCCATGTTGACCATTTTGGGAAAGTTTGACAGGTCCGGAGTCATCGTTTTTCATTAGAGATTTGATTTTTTGGAGTGTACCAAAAATTATTCAAAATGTCAATTGGATCGTGCCTCATGTTGACTAACCACTTTTGAAACCTTCACAGTGACCAAAATTGCCATTTTTACAGAGCTTTGCTTGCTCAAAATCTTCCATTTTGACCAATTTCAGGCACCGAAATGACTTTAAACACACTTATTTTAGTTGAAAAAGTCATAATTCACATCCAACAGTCATTTAGAGTCAAAAGATTAAAAGGTAAAATTTCATCCATGTTGACCATTTTGGGAAAGTTCGACAGGTCCGGAGTCATCGTTTTTCATCAGAAAATTGATTTTTTGGAGTGTACCAAAAATGATTCAAAATGTCGATTGGATCGTGCCTCATTTTGAATAACCACTTTTAAAACCCTCAAAGTGACTAAAATTGCCATTTTTACAGAGTTTTGCTTACTTAAAAGCTTCCATTTTGACCAATTTCATGCACCGAAATTACTTTAAACACACTTATTTTAGTTGAAAAACTCATATTTCACAGCCAACAGTTATTTACAGTCAAAAGATTAAATGTTAAAATTTCATCCATATTGACCATTTTGGGAAAGTTCGACAGTTGCGGAGTCATCGTTTTTTCAGATAATTGATTTTTTCGAGTGTACCAAAAATGATTCAAAATGTCAATTGGATCGTGCCTCATGTTGAATAACCGCTTTTGAAACCCTCTACGTGACCGAAATTGCCATTTTTACAGAGCTTTGCTTACTCAATAGCTTCCATTTTGACCAATTTCATGCACCAAAATGACTTTAAACACACTTATTTTAGTTGAAAAAGTCATAATTCACATCCAACAGACATTTAGAGTCAAAAGATTAAAAGGTAAAATTTCATCCATGTTGACCATTTTGGGAAAGTTCGACAGGTCCGGAGTCATCGGTTTTCATCAGAAAATGGATTTTTTGGAGTGTACCAAAAATGATTCAAAATGTCAATTGGATCGTGCCTCATTTTGAATAACCACTTTTGAAACCCTCAAAGTGACCAAAATTTCCATTTTTACAGAGTTTTGCTTACTCAAAAGCTTTCATTTTGACCAATTTCAGGCACCGAAATGACTTTAAACACACTTATTTTAGTTGAAAAAGTCATAATGCACATCCAACAGTCATTTAGAGTCAAAAGATTAAAAGTTAAAATTTCATCCATGTTGGCCATTTTGGGAAAGTTCGATAGTTGCGGAGTCATCGTTTTTTCAGATAATTGATTTTTTCGAGTGTATCAAAAATGATTCAAAATGTCAATTGGATCGTGCCTCATGTTGAATAACCGCTTTTGAAACCCTCACAGTGACCAAAATTGCCATTTTAACAGAACTTTGCTTACTCAAAAGCTTCCATTTTGACCAATTTCAGGCACCAAAATGACTTTAAACACACTTATTTTAGTAGAACAAGTCATAATTCACATCCAACAGTCATTTAGAGTCAAAAGATTAAAAATTAAAATTTCATCCATGTTGACCATTTTGGGAAAAATCTACAGGTCCAGAGTCATCGTTTTTCATCAGAAAATTGATTTTTTGGAGTGTACCAAAAATGATACAAAATGTCAATTGGATCGTGCCTCATGTTGAATAACCACTTTTGAAACCTTCACAGTGACCAAAATTGCCATTTTTACAGAGCTTTGCTTGCTCAAAATCTTCCATTTTGACCAATTTCAGGCACCGAAATGACTTTAAACACACTTATTTTAGTTGAACAAGTCATAATTCACATCCAACAGGCATTTAGAGTCAAAAGATTAAAAGTTAACATTTCATCCATGTTGACCATTTTGGGAAAGCGCAACAGGTCCGGAGTCATCATTTTTCATCAGAAAATTGATTTTTTGGAGTGTACCAAAAATGATACAAAATGTCAATTGGATCGTGCCTCATGTTGAATAACCACTTTTGAAACCTTCACAGTGACCAAAATTTCCATTTTTACAGAGTTTTGCTTACTCAAAAGCTTTCATTTTGACCAATTTCAGGCACCGAAATGACTTTAAACACACTTATTTTAGTTGAAAAAGTCATAATTCACATCCAACAGTCATTTAGAGTCAAAAGATTAAAAGTTAAAATTTCATCCATGTTGGCCATTTTGGGAAAGTTCGATAGTTGCGGAGTCATCGTTTTTTCAGATAATTGATTTTTTCGAGTGTATCAAAAATGATTCAAAATGTCAATTGGATCGTGCCTCATGTTGAATAACCACTTTTGAAACCCTAACATTGACCAAAATTGCCATTTTTACAGAGCTTTGCTTACTTAAAAGCTTCTATTTTGACCAATTTCATGCACCGAAATGACTTTAAACACACTTATTTTAGTTGAAAGAGTCATCTTTCACATCCAACAGTTATTTACAGTCAAAAGATTAAATGTTAAAACTTCATCCATATTGACCATTTTGGGAACGTTCGACAGGTCCGGAGTGATCGTTTTTGCATCAGAAAATTGATTTTTTGGAGTGTACCATAAATTATTCAAAATGTCAATTGGATCGGGCCTCATGTTGAATAACCACTTTTGAAACCCTCACAGTGACCAAAATTGCCATTTTTACAGAGTTTTGCTTACTCAAAAGCTTCCATTTTGACCAATTTCAGGCACCAAAATGACTTTAAACAGACTTATTTTAGTTGAAAAAGTCATAATTCACATCCAACAGTCATTTAGAGTCAAAAGATTAAAAGTTAAAATTTCATCCATGTTGACCATTTTGGGAAAGTTCGACAGTTGCGGAGTCATCGTTTTTTCAGATAATTGATTTTTTGGAGTGTACCAAAAATGATTCAAAATGTCAATTGGATCGTGCCTCATGTTGAATAACCGCTTTAGAAGCCCTCACAGTGACCAAAAATGCCATTTTTACAGAGCTTTGCTTACTCAAAAGCTGCCATTTTGATCAATTTCAGGCACCAAAATGACTTTAAACACATTTATTTTAGTTGAAAAAGTCATATTTCACATCCAACAGTCATTTAGAGTCAATAGATTAAAAGTTAAAATTTCATCCATGTTGACCATTTTGGGAACGTTTGACAGGTCCGGAGTCATCGTTTTTCATTAGAGATTTGATTTTTTAGAGTGTACCAAAAATGATTCAAAATGTCAATTGGATCGTGCCTCATGTTGAATAACCACTTTTGAAACCCTCACAGTGACCAAAATTGCCATTTTTACAGAGCTTTGCTTAATCAAAAGCTTCCATTTTGACCAATTTCAGGCACCAAAATGACTTTCAACACACGTATTTTAGTTGAAAAACTCATATTTCACAGCCAACAGTTATTTACAGTCAAAAGATTAAATGTTAAAATTTCATCCATATTGACCATTTTGGGAAAGTTCGACAGTTGCGGAGTCATCGTTTTTTCAGATAATTGATTTTTTCGAGTGTACCAAAAATGATTCAAAATGTCAATTGGATCGTGCCTCATGTTGAATAACCACTTTTGAAACCTTCACAGTGACCAAAATTGCCATTTTTACAGAGCTTTGCTTGCTCAAAATCTTCCATTTTGACCAATTTCAGGCACCGAAATGACTTTAAACACACTTATTTTAGTTGAACAAGTCATAATTCACATTCAACAGGCATTTAGAGTCAAAAGATTAAAAGTTAACATTTCATCCATGTTGACCATTTTGGGAAAGCGCAACAGGTCGGGAGTCATCTTTTTTTCAGATAATTGATTTTTTGGAGTGAACCAAAAATGATTCAAAATGTCAATTGGATCGTGCCTCATGTGAATAACCACTTTTTAAACACTCATAGTGATCAAAATTGCCATTTTTACAGAGTTTTGCTTACTCAAAAGCTTCAATTTTGACCAATTTCTGGCACAGAGATGACTTTAAACACACTTATTTTAGTTGAAAAAGTCATAATTCACATCCAACAGTCATTTACAGTCAAAAGATTAAATGTTAAAATTTCATCCATATTGGCCATTTTGGGAATGTTCGACAGGTCCGGAGTCATCGTTTTTCACCAGAAAATTGATTTTTTGGAGTGTACCAAAATTGATACAAAATGACAATTGGATCGTGCCTTATGTTGAATAACCACTTTTGAAATCCTCACAGTGACCAAAATTGCCATTATTACAGGGCTTTGCTTACTTAAAAGCTTCCATTTTGACCAATTTCATGCACCGAAATTACTTTAAACACACTTATTTTAGTTGAAAAACTCATATTTCACAGCCAACAGTCATTTACAGTCAAAAGATTAAATGTTAAAATTTCATCCATATTGACCATTTTGGGAACGTTCGACAGATCCGGAGTCATCGGTTTTCATCAGAAAATGGATTTTTTGGAGTGTTCCAAAAATGATTCAAAATGTCAATTGGATCGTGCCTCATTTTGAATAACCACTTTTGAAACCCTCAAAGTGACCAAAATTTCCATTTTTACAGAGTTTTGCTTACTCAAAAGCTTTCATTTTGACCAATTTCAGGCACCGAAATGACTTTAAACACACTTATTTTAGTTGAAAAAGTCATAATTCACATCCAACAGTCATTTAGAGTCAAAAGATTAAAAGTTAAAATTTCATCCATGTTGGCCATTTTGGGAAAGTTCGATAGTTGCGGAGTCATCGTTTTTTCAGATAATTGATTTTTTGGAGTGTACCAAAAATGATTCAAAATGTCAATTGGATCGTGCCTCATGTTGAATAACCGCTTTAGAAGCCCTCACAGTGACCAAAAATGCCATTTTTACAGAGCTTTGCTTACTCAAAAGCTGCCATTTTGATCAATTTCAGGCACCAAAATGACTTTAAACACATTTATTTTAGTTGAAAAAGTCATATTTCACATCCAACAGTCATTTAGAGTCAATAGATTAAAAGTTAAAATTTCATCCATGTTGACCATTTTGGGAACGTTTGACAGGTCCGGAGTCATCGTTTTTCATTAGAGATTTGATTTTTTAGAGTGTACCAAAAATGATTCAAAATGTCAATTGGATCGTGCCTCATGTTGAATAACCACTTTTGAAACCCTCACAGTGACCAAAATTGCCATTTTTACAGAGCTTTGCTTAATCAAAAGCTTCCATTTTGACCAATTTCAGGCACCAAAATGACTTTCAACACACGTATTTTAGTTGAAAAACTCATATTTCACAGCCAACAGTTATTTACAGTCAAAAGATTAAATGTTAAAATTTCATCCATATTGACCATTTTGGGAAAGTTCGACAGTTGCGGAGTCATCGTTTTTTCAGATAATTGATTTTTTCGAGTGTACCAAAAATGATTTAAAATGTCAATTGGATCGTGCCTCATGTTGAATAACCACTTTTGAAACCTTCACAGTGACCAAAATTGCCATTTTTACAGAGCTTTGCTTGCTCAAAATCTTCCATTTTGACCAATTTCAGGCACCGAAATGACTTTAAACACACTTATTTTAGTTGAACAAGTCATAATTCACATTCAACAGGCATTTAGAGTCAAAAGATTAAAAGTTAACATTTCATCCATGTTGACCATTTTGGGAAAGCGCAACAGGTCGGGAGTCATCTTTTTTTCAGATAATTGATTTTTTGGAGTGAACCAAAAATGATTCAAAATGTCAATTGGATCGTGCCTCATGTGAATAACCACTTTTTAAACACTCATAGTGATCAAAATTGCCATTTTTACAGAGTTTTGCTTACTCAAAAGCTTCAATTTTGACCAATTTCTGGCACAGAGATGACTTTAAACACACTTATTTTAGTTGAAAAAGTCATAATTCACATCCAACAGTCATTTACAGTCAAAAGATTAAATGTTAAAATTTCATCCATATTGGCCATTTTGGGAATGTTCGACAGGTCCGGAGTCATCGTTTTTCACCAGAAAATTGATTTTTTGGAGTGTACCAAAATTGATACAAAATGACAATTGGATCGTGCCTTATGTTGAATAACCACTTTTGAAATCCTCACAGTGACCAAAATTGCCATTATTACAGGGCTTTGCTTACTTAAAAGCTTCCATTTTGACCAATTTCATGCACCGAAATTACTTTAAACACACTTATTTTAGTTGAAAAACTCATATTTCACAGCCAACAGTCATTTACAGTCAAAAGATTAAATGTTAAAATTTCATCCATATTGACCATTTTGGGAACGTTCGACAGATCCGGAGTCATCGGTTTTCATCAGAAAATGGATTTTTTGGAGTGTTCCAAAAATGATTCAAAATGTCAATTGGATCGTGCCTCATTTTGAATAACCACTTTTGAAACCCTCAAAGTGACCAAAATTTCCATTTTTACAGAGTTTTGCTTACTCAAAAGCTTTCATTTTGACCAATTTCAGGCACCGAAATGACTTTAAACACACTTATTTTAGTTGAAAAAGTCATAATTCACATCCAACAGTCATTTAGAGTCAAAAGATTAAAAGTTAAAATTTCATCCATGTTGGCCATTTTGGGAAAGTTCGATAGTTGCGGAGTCATCGTTTTTTCAGATAATTGATTTTTTCGAGTGTATCAAAAATGATTCAAAATGTCAATTGGATCGTGCCTCATGTTGAATAACCACTTTTGAAACCCTCACAGTGACCAAAATTGCCATTTTAACAGAACTTTGCCTAATCAAAAGCTTCCATTTTGACCTATTTCAGGGACGAAAATGACTTTCAACACACTTATTTTAGTTGAAAAAGTCATAATTCACATCCAACAGTCAATTAGAGTCAAAAGATTAAAAGTTAAAATTTCATCCATGTTGACCATTTTGGGAAAGTTTGACAGGTCCGGAGTCATCGTTTTTCATTAGAGATTTGATTTTTTGTAGTGTACCAAAAATGATTCAAAATGTCAATTGGATCGTGCCTCATGTTGAATAACAACTTTTGAAACCCTAACATTGACCAAAATTGCCATTTTTACAGAGCTTTGCTTACTTAAAAGCTTCCATTTTGACCAATTTCATGCACCGAAATTACTTTAAACAGACTTATTTTAGTTGAAAAAGTCATAATTCACATCCAACAGTCATTTAGAGTCAAAAGATTAAAAGGTAAAATTTCATCCATGTTGACCATTTGGGAAAGTTCGACAGGTCCGGAGTCATCGGTTTTCATCAGAAAATGGATTTTTTGGAGTGTACCAAAAATGATTCAAAATGTCAATTGGATCGTGCCTCATTTTGAATAACCACTTTTGAAACCCTCAAAGTGACCAAAATTTCCATTTTTACAGAGTTTTGCTTACTCAAAAGCTTTCATTTTGACCAATTTCAGGCACCGAAATGACTTTAAACACACTTATTTTAGTTGAAAAAGTCATAATGCACATCCAACAGTCATTTAGAGTCAAAAGATTAAAAGTTAAAATTTCATCCATGTTGGCCATTTTGGGAAAGTTCGATAGTTGCGGAGTCATCGTTTTTTCAGATAATTGATTTTTTCGAGTGTATCAAAAATGATTCAAAATGTCAATTGGATCGTGCCTCATGTTGAATAACCGCTTTTGAAACCCTCACAGTGACCAAAATTGCCATTTTAACAGAACTTTGCTTACTCAAAAGCTTCCATTTTGACCAATTTCAGGCACCAAAATGACTTTAAACACACTTATTTTAGTAGAACAAGTCATAATTCACATCCAACAGTCATTTAGAGTCAAAAGATTAAAAATTAAAATTTCATCCATGTTGACCATTTTGGGAAAAATCTACAGGTCCAGAGTCATCGTTTTTCATCAGAAAATTGATTTTTTGGAGTGTACCAAAAATGATACAAAATGTCAATTGGATCGTGCCTCATGTTGAATAACCACTTTTGAAACCTTCACAGTGACCAAAATTGCCATTTTTACAGAGCTTTGCTTGCTCAAAATCTTCCATTTTGACCAATTTCAGGCACCGAAATGACTTTAAACACACTTATTTTAGTTGAACAAGTCATAATTCACATCCAACAGGCATTTAGAGTCAAAAGATTAAAAGTTAACATTTCATCCATGTTGACCATTTTGGGAAAGCGCAACAGGTCCGGAGTCATCTTTTTTTCAGATAATTGATTTTTTGGAGTGAACCAAAAATGATTCAAAATGTCAATTGGATCGTGCCTCATGTGAATAACCACTTTTTAAACACTCATAGTGATCAAAATTGCCATTTTTACAGAGTTTTGCTTACTCAAAAGCTTCAATTTTGACCAATTTCTGGCACAGAGATGACTTTAAACACACTTATTTTAGTTGAAAAAGTCATAATTCACATCCAACAGTCATTTACAGTCAAAAGATTAAATGTTAAAATTTCATCCATATTGGCCATTTTGGGAATGTTCGACAGGTCCGGAGTCATCGTTTTTCACCACAAAATTGATTTTTTGGAGTGCACCAAAAATGATTCAAAATGACAATTGGATCGTGCCTTATGTTGAATAACCACTTTTGAAACCCTCACAGTGACCAAAATTGCCATTATTACAGGGCTTTGCTTACTTAAAAGCTTCCATTTTGACCAATTTCATGCACCGAAATTACTTTAAACACACTTATTTTAGTTGAAAAACTCATATTTCACAGCCAACAGTCATTTACAGTCAAAAGATTAAATGTTAAAATTTCATCCATATTGACCATTTTGGGAACGTTCGACAGGTCCGGAGTCATCGGTTTTCATCAGAAAATGGATTTTTTGGAGTGTACCAAAAATGATTCAAAATGTCAATTGGATCGTGCCTCATTTTGAATAACCACTTTTGAAACCCTCAAAGTGACCAAAATGTCCATTTTTACAGAGTTTTGCTTACTCAAAAGCTTTCATTTTGACCAATTTCAGGCACCGAAATGACTTTAAACACACTTATTTTAGTTGAAAAAGTCATAATTCACATCCAACAGTCATTTAGAGTCAAAAGATTAAAAGTTAAAATTTCATCCATGTTGGCCATTTTGGGAAAGTTCGATAGTTGCGGAGTCATCGTTTTTTCAGATAATTGATTTTTTCGAGTGTATCAAAAATGATTCAAAATGTCAATTGGATCGTGCCTCATGTTGAATAACCACTTTTGAAACCCTAACATTGACCAAAATTGCCATTTTTACAGAGCTTTGCTTACTTAAAAGCTTCTATTTTGACCAATTTCATGCACCGAAATTACTTTAAACAGACTTATTTTAGTTGAAAAAGTCATAATTCACATCCAACAGTCATTTAGAGTCAAAAGATTAAAAGTTAAAATTTCATCCATGTTGACCATTTTGGGAAAGTTCGACAGTTTCGGAGTCATCGTTTTTTCAGATAATTGATTTTTTGGAGTGTACCAAAAATGATTCAAAATGTCAATTGGATCGTGCCTCATGTTGAATAACCGCTTTTGAAACCCTCACAGTGACCAAAATTGCAATTTTTACAGAGCTTTGCTTACCCAAAAGCTTCCATTTTGACCAATTTCAGGCACCGAAATGACTTTAAACACACTTATTTTAGTTGAAAGAGTCATATTTCACATCCAACAGTTATTTACAGTCAAAAGATTAAATGTTAAAACTTCATCCATATTGACCATTTTGGGAACGTTCGACAGGTCCGGAGTGATCGTTTTTGCATCAGAAAATTGATTTTTTGGAGTGTACCATAAATTATTCAAAATGTCAATTTGATCGGGCCTCATGTTGAATAAACACTTTTGAAACCCTCACAGTGACCAAAATTGCCATTTTTACAGAGTTTTGCTTACTCAAAAGCTTCCATTTTGACCAATTTCAGGCACCAAAATGACTTTAAACAGACTTATTTTAGTTGAAAAAGTCATAATTCACATCCAACAGTCATTTAGAGTCAAAAGATTAAAAGTTAAAATTTCATCCATGTTGACCATTTTGGGAAAGTTCGACAGTTGCGGAGTCATCGTTTTTTCAGATAATTGATTTTTTGGAGTGTACCAAAAATGATTCAAAATGTCAATTGGATCGTGCCTCATGTTGAATAACCGCTTTAGAAGCCCTCACAGTGACCAAAAATGCCATTTTTACAGAGCTTTGCTTACTCAAAAGCTTCCATTTTGATCAATTTTAGGCACCAAAATGACTTTAAACACATTTATTTTAGTTGAAAAAGTCATATTTCACATCCAACAGTCATTTAGAGTCAATAGATTAAAAGTTAAAATTTCATCCATGTTGACCATTTTGGGAACGTTTGACAGGTCCGGAGTCATCGTTTTTCATTAGAGATTTGATTTTTTAGAGTGTACCAAAAATGATTCAAAATGTCAATTGGATCGTGCCTCATGTTGAATAACCACTTTTGAAACCCTCACAGTGACCAAAATTGCCATTTTTACAGAGCTTTGCTTAATCAAAAGCTTCCATTTTGACCAATTTCAGGCACCAAAATGACTTTCAACACACGTATTTTAGTTGAAAAAGTCATAATTCACATCCAACAGTCATTTAGAGTCAAAAGATTAAAAGTTAAAATTTCATCCATGTTGACCATTTTGGGAAAGTTTGACAGGTCCGGAGTCATCGTTTTTCATTAGAGATTTGATTTTTTGGAGTGTACCAAAAATGATTCAAAATGTCAATTGGATCGTGCCTCATGTTGAATAACCACTTTTGAAACCTTCACAGTGACCAAAATTGCCATTTTTACAGAGCTTTGCTTGCTCAAAATCTTCCATTTTGACCAATTTCAGGCACCGAAATGACTTTAAACACACTTATTTTAGTTGAACAAGTCATAATTCACATCCAACAGGCATTTAGAGTCAAAAGATTAAAAGTTAACATTTCATCCATGTTGACCATTTTGGGAAAGCGCAACAGGTCGGGAGTCATCTTTTTTTCAGATAATTGATTTTTTGGAGTGAACCAAAAATGATTCAAAATGTCAATTGGATCGTGCCTCATGTGAATAACCACTTTTTAAACACTCATAGTGATCAAAATTGCCATTTTTACAGAGTTTTGCTTACTCAAAAGCTTCAATTTTGACCAATTTCTGGCACAGAGATGACTTTAAACACACTTATTTTAGTTGAAAAAGTCATAATTCACATCCAACAGTCATTTACAGTCAAAAGATTAAATGTTAAAATTTCATCCATATTGGCCATTTTGGGAATGTTCGACAGATCCGGAGTCATCGGTTTTCACCAGAAAATTGATTTTTTGGAGTGTACCAAAATTGATACAAAATGACAATTGGATCGTGCCTTATGTTGAATAACCACTTTTGAAATCCTCACAGTGACCAAAATTGCCATTATTACAGGGCTTTGCTTACTTAAAAGCTTCCATTTTGACCAATTTCATGCACCGAAATTACTTTAAACACACTTATTTTAGTTGAAAAACTCATATTTCACAGCCAACAGTCATTTACAGTCAAAAGATTAAATGTTAAAATTTCATCCATATTGACCATTTTGGGAACGTTCGACAGATCCGGAGTCATCGGTTTTCATCAGAAAATGGATTTTTTGGAGTGTTCCAAAAATGATTCAAAATGTCAATTGGATCGTGCCTCATTTTGAATAACCACTTTTGAAACCCTCAAAGTGACCAAAATTTCCATTTTTACAGAGTTTTGCTTACTCAAAAGCTTTCATTTTGACCAATTTCAGGCACCGAAATGACTTTAAACACACTTATTTTAGTTGAAAAAGTCATAATTCACATCCAACAGTCATTTAGAGTCAAAAGATTAAAAGTTAAAATTTCATCCATGTTGGCCATTTTGGGAAAGTTCGATAGTTGCGGAGTCATCGTTTTTTCAGATAATTGATTTTTTCGAGTGTATCAAAAATGATTCAAAATGTCAATTGGATCGTGCCTCATGTTGAATAACCACTTTTGAAACCCTAACATTGACCAAAATTGCCATTTTTACAGAGCTTTGCTTACTTAAAAGCTTCTATTTTGACCAATTTCATGCACCGAAATTACTTTAAACAGACTTATTTTAGTTGAAAAAGTCATAATTCACATCCAACAGTCATTTAGAGTCAAAAGATTAAAAGTTAAAATTTCATCCATGTTGACCATTTTGGGAAAGTTCGACAGTTTCGGAGTCATCGTTTTTTCAGATAATTGATTTTTTGGAGTGTACCAAAAATGATTCAAAATGTCAATTGGATCGTGCCTCATGTTGAATAACCGCTTTTGAAACCCTCACAGTGACCAAAATTGCAATTTTTACAGAGCTTTGCTTACCCAAAAGCTTCCATTTTGACCAATTTCAGGCACCGAAATGACTTTAAACACACTTATTTTAGTTGAAAGAGTCATATTTCACATCCAACAGTTATTTACAGTCAAAAGATTAAATGTTAAAACTTCATCCATATTGACCATTTTGGGAACGTTCGACAGGTCCGGAGTGATCGTTTTTGCATCAGAAAATTGATTTTTTGGAGTGTACCATAAATTATTCAAAATGTCAATTTGATCGGGCCTCATGTTGAATAAACACTTTTGAAACCCTCACAGTGACCAAAATTGCCATTTTTACAGAGTTTTGCTTACTCAAAAGCTTCCATTTTGACCAATTTCAGGCACCAAAATGACTTTAAACAGACTTATTTTAGTTGAAAAAGTCATAATTCACATCCAACAGTCATTTAGAGTCAAAAGATTAAAAGTTAAAATTTCATCCATGTTGACCATTTTGGGAAAGTTCGACAGTTGCGGAGTCATCGTTTTTTCAGATAATTGATTTTTTGGAGTGTACCAAAAATGATTCAAAATGTCAATTGGATCGTGCCTCATGTTGAATAACCGCTTTAGAAGCCCTCACAGTGACCAAAAATGCCATTTTTACAGAGCTTTGCTTACTCAAAAGCTTCCATTTTGATCAATTTTAGGCACCAAAATGACTTTAAACACATTTATTTTAGTTGAAAAAGTCATATTTCACATCCAACAGTCATTTAGAGTCAATAGATTAAAAGTTAAAATTTTATCCATGTTGACCATTTTGGGAACGTTTGACAGGTCCGGAGTCATCGTTTTTCATTAGAGATTTGATTTTTTAGAGTGTACCAAAAATGATTCAAAATGTCAATTGGATCGTGCCTCATGTTGAATAACCACTTTTGAAACCCTCACAGTGACCAAAATTGCCATTTTTACAGAGCTTTGCTTAATCAAAAGCTTCCATTTTGACCAATTTCAGGCACCAAAATGACTTTCAACACACGTATTTTAGTTGAAAAAGTCATAATTCACATCCAACAGTCATTTAGAGTCAAAAGATTAAAAGTTAAAATTTCATCCATGTTGACCATTTTGGGAAAGTTTGACAGGTCCGGAGTCATCGTTTTTCATTAGAGATTTGATTTTTTGGAGTGTACCAAAAATGATTCAAAATGTCAATTGGATCGTGCCTCATGTTGAATAACCACTTTTGAAACCTTCACAGTGACCAAAATTGCCATTTTTACAGAGCTTTGCTTGCTCAAAATCTTCCATTTTGACCAATTTCAGGCACCGAAATGACTTTAAACACACTTATTTTAGTTGAACAAGTCATAATTCACATCCAACAGGCATTTAGAGTCAAAAGATTAAAAGTTAACATTTCATCCATGTTGACCATTTTGGGAAAGCGCAACAGGTCGGGAGTCATCTTTTTTTCAGATAATTGATTTTTTGGAGTGCACCAAAAATGATTCAAAATGTCAATTGGATCGTGCCTCATGTTGAATAACCACTTTTGAAACCTTCACAGTGACCAAAATTGCCATTTTTACAGAGCTTTGCTTGCTCAAAATCTTCCATTTTGACCAATTTCAGGCACCGAAATGACTTTAAACACACTTATTTTAGTTGAACAAGTCATAATTCACATCCAACAGGCATTTAGAGTCAAAAGATTAAAAGTTAACATTTCATCCATGTTGACCATTTTGGGAAAGCGCAACAGGTCGGGAGTCATCTTTTTTTCAGATAATTGATTTTTTGGAGTGAACCAAAAATGATTCAAAATGTCAATTGGATCGTGCCTCATGTTGAATAACCACTTTTGAAACCCTCACAGTGACCAAAATTGCCATTTTTACAGAGTTTTGCTTACTCAAAAGCTTCCATTTTGACCAATTTCAGGCACCAAAATGACTTTAAACAGACTTATTTTAGCTGAAAAAGTCATAATTCACATCCAACAGTCATTTAGAGTCAAAAGATTAAAAGTTAAAATTTCATCCATGTTGACCATTTTGGGAAAGTTCGACAGTTGCGGAGTCATCGTTTTTTCAGATAATTATTTTTTTGGAGTGTACCAAAAATGATTCAAAATGTCGATTGGATCGTGCCTCATGTTGAATAACCGCTTTTGAAACCCTCACAGTGACCAAAAATGCCATTTTTACAGAGCTTTGCTTACTCAAAAGCTTCTATTTTGACCAATTTCAGGCACCGAAATGACTTTAAACACATTTATTTTAGTTGAAAAAGTCATATTTCACATCCAACAGTCATTTAGAGTCAAAAGATTAAAAGTTAAAATTTCATCCATGTTGACCATTTTGGGAAAGTTTGACAGGTCCGGAGTCATCGTTTTTCATTAGAGATTTGATTTTTTAGAGTGTACCAAAAATTATTCAAAATGTCAATTGAATCGTACCTCATGTTGAATAACCACTTTTGAAACCCTCACAGTGACCAAAATTGCCATTTTTACAGAGCTTTGCTTAATCAAAAGCTTCCATTTTGACCAATTTCAGGCACCAAAATGACTTTCAACACACGTATTTTAGTTGAAAAAGTCATAATTCACATCCAACAGTCATTTAGAGTCAAAAGATTAAAAGTTAAATTTCATCCATGTTGACCATTTTGGGAAAGTTTGACAGGTCCGGAGTCATCGTTTTTCATTAGAGATTTGATTTTTTGGAGTGTACCAAAAATGATTCAAAATGTCAATTGGATCGTGCCTCATGTTGAATAACCGCTTTTGAAACCCTCACAGTGACCAAAATTGCCATTTTTACAGAGCTTTGCTTACTCAAAAGCTTCCATTTTGACCAATTTCAGGCACCGAAATTACTTTAAACACACTTATTTTAGTTGAAAAAGTAATATTTCACATCCAACAGTCATTTACAGTCAAAAGATTAAATGTTAAAATTTCTTCCATATTGACCATTTTGGGAACGTTCGACAGGTCCGGAGTGATCGTTTTTGCATCAGAAAATTGATTTTTTGGAGTGTACCATAAATTATTCAAAATGTCAATTGGATCGTGCCTCATGTTGAATAACCACTTTTGAAACCCTCACAGTGACCAAAATTGCCATTTTTACAGAGTTTTGCTTACTCAAAAGCTTCCATTTTGACCAATTTCAGGCACCAAAATGACTTTAAACAGACTTATTTTAGCTGAAAAAGTCATAATTCACATCCAACAGTCATTTAGAGTCAAAAGATTAAAAGTTAAAATTTCATCCATGTTGACCATTTTGGGAAAGTTCGACAGTTGCGGAGTCATCGTTTTTTCAGATAATTATTTTTTTGGAGTGTACCAAAAATGATTCAAAATGTCGATTGGATCGTGCCTCATGTTGAATAACCGCTTTTGAAACCCTCACAGTGACCAAAAATGCCATTTTTACAGAGCTTTGCTTACTCAAAAGCTTCTATTTTGACCAATTTCAGGCACCGAAATGACTTTAAACACATTTATTTTAGTTGAAAAAGTCATATTTCACATCCAACAGTCATTTAGAGTCAAAAGATTAAAAGTTAAAATTTCATCCATGTTGACCATTTTGGGAAAGTTTGACAGGTCCGGAGTCATCGTTTTTCATTAGAGATTTGATTTTTTAGAGTGTACCAAAAATTATTCAAAATGTCAATTGAATCGTACCTCATGTTGAATAACCACTTTTGAAACCCTCACAGTGACCAAAATTGCCATTTTTACAGAGCTTTGCTTAATCAAAAGCTTCCATTTTGACCAATTTCAGGCACCAAAATGACTTTCAACACACGTATTTTAGTTGAAAAAGTCATAATTCACATCCAACAGTCATTTAGAGTCAAAAGATTAAAAGTTAAAATTTCATCCATGTTGACCATTTTGGGAAAGTTTGACAGGTCCGGAGTCATCGTTTTTCATTAGAGATTTGATTTTTTGGAGTGTACCAAAAATGATTCAAAATGTCAATTGGATCGTGCCTCATGTTGAATAACCGCTTTTGAAACCCTCACAGTGACCAAAATTGCCATTTTTACAGAGCTTTGCTTACTCAAAAGCTTCCATTTTGACCAATTTCAGGCACCGAAATTACTTTAAACACACTTATTTTAGTTGAAAAAGTAATATTTCACATCCAACAGTCATTTACAGTCAAAAGATTAAATGTTAAAATTTCATCCATATTGACCATTTTGGGAACGTTCGACAGGTCCGGAGTGATCGTTTTTGCATCAGAAAATTGATTTTTTGGAGTGTACCATAAATTATTCAAAATGTCAATTGGATCGTGCCTCATGTTGAATAACCACTTTTGAAACCCTCACAGTGACCAAAATTGCCATTTTTACAGAGTTTTGCTTACTCAAAAGCTTCCATTTTGACCAATTTCAGGCACCAAAATGACTTTAAACAGACTTATTTTAGTTGAAAAAGTCATAATTCACACCCAACAGTCATTTAGAGTCAAAAGATTAAAAGTTAAAATTTCATCCATGTTGACCATTTTGGGAAAGTTCGACAGTTGCGGAGTCATCGTTTTTTCAGATAATTATTTTTTTGGAGTGTACCAAAAATGATTCAAAATGTCGATTGGATCGTGCCTCATGTTGAATAACCGCTTTTGAAACCCTCACAGTGACCAAAAATGCCATTTTTACAGAGCTTTGCTTACTCAAAAGCTTCTATTTTGACCAATTTCAGGCACCGAAATGACTTTAAACACATTTATTTTAGTTGAAAAAGTCATATTTCACATCCAACAGTCATTTAGAGTCAAAAGATTAAAAGTTAAAATTTCATCCATGTTGACCATTTTGGGAAAGTTTGACAGGTCCGGAGTCATCGTTTTTCATTAGAGATTTGATTTTTTAGAGTGTACCAAAAATTATTCAAAATGTCAATTGAATCGTACCTCATGTTGAATAACCACTTTTGAAACCCTCACAGTGACCAAAATTGCCATTTTTACAGAGCTTTGCTTAATCAAAAGCTTCCATTTTGACCAATTTCAGGCACCAAAATGACTTTCAACACACGTATTTTAGTTGAAAAAGTCATAATTCACATCCAACAGTCATTTAGAGTCAAAAGATTAAAAGTTAAATTTCATCCATGTTGACCATTTTGGGAAAGTTTGACAGGTCCGGAGTCATCGTTTTTCATTAGAGATTTGATTTTTTGGAGTGTACCAAAAATGATTCAAAATGTCAATTGGATCGTGCCTCATGTTGAATAACCGCTTTTGAAACCCTCACAGTGACCAAAATTGCCATTTTTACAGAGCTTTGCTTACTCAAAAGCTTCCATTTTGACCAATTTCAGGCACCAAAATTACTTTAAACACACTTATTTTAGTTGAAAAAGTAATATTTCACATCCAACAGTCATTTACAGTCAAAAGATTAAATGTTAAAATTTCTTCCATATTGACCATTTTGGGAACGTTCGACAGGTCCGGAGTGATCGTTTTTGCATCAGAAAATTGATTTTTTGGAGTGTACCATAAATTATTCAAAATGTCAATTGGATCGTGCCTCATGTTGAATAACCACTTTTGAAACCCTCACAGTGACCAAAATTGCCATTTTTACAGAGTTTTGCTTACTCAAAAGCTTCCATTTTGACCAATTTCAGGCACCAAAATGACTTTAAACAGACTTATTTTAGCTGAAAAAGTCATAATTCACATCCAACAGTCATTTAGAGTCAAAAGATTAAAAGTTAAAATTTCATCCATGTTGACCATTTTGGGAAAGTTCGACAGTTGCGGAGTCATCGTTTTTTCAGATAATTATTTTTTTGGAGTGTACCAAAAATGATTCAAAATGTCGATTGGATCGTGCCTCATGTTGAATAACCGCTTTTGAAACCCTCACAGTGACCAAAAATGCCATTTTTACAGAGCTTTGCTTACTCAAAAGCTTCTATTTTGACCAATTTCAGGCACCGAAATGACTTTAAACACATTTATTTTAGTTGAAAAAGTCATATTTCACATCCAACAGTCATTTAGAGTCAAAAGATTAAAAGTTAAAATTTCATCCATGTTGACCATTTTGGGAAAGTTTGACAGGTCCGGAGTCATCGTTTTTCATTAGAGATTTGATTTTTTAGAGTGTACCAAAAATTATTCAAAATGTCAATTGAATCGTACCTCATGTTGAATAACCACTTTTGAAACCCTCACAGTGACCAAAATTGCCATTTTTACAGAGCTTTGCTTAATCAAAAGCTTCCATTTTGACCAATTTCAGGCACCAAAATGACTTTCAACACACGTATTTTAGTTGAAAAAGTCATAATTCACATCCAACAGTCATTTAGAGTCAAAAGATTAAAAGTTAAAATTTCATCCATGTTGACCATTTTGGGAAAGTTTGACAGGTCCGGAGTCATCGTTTTTCATTAGAGATTTGATTTTTTGGAGTGTACCAAAAATGATTCAAAATGTCAATTGGATCGTGCCTCATGTTGAATAACCGCTTTTGAAACCCTCACAGTGACCAAAATTGCCATTTTTACAGAGCTTTGCTTACTCAAAAGCATCCATTTTGACCAATTTCAGGCACCGAAATTACTTTAAACACACTTATTTTAGTTGAAAAAGTAATATTTCACATCCAACAGTCATTTACAGTCAAAAGATTAAATGTTAAAATTTCATCCATATTGACCATTTTGGGAACGTTCGACAGGTCCGGAGTGATCGTTTTTGCATCAGAAAATTGATTTTTTGGAGTGTACCATAAATTATTCAAAATGTCAATTGGATCGTGCCTCATGTTGAATAACCACTTTTGAAACCCTCACAGTGACCAAAATTGCCATTTTTACAGAGTTTTGCTTACTCAAAAGCTTCCATTTTGACCAATTTCAGGCACCAAAATGACTTTAAACAGACTTATTTTAGTTGAAAAAGTCATAATTCACACCCAACAGTCATTTAGAGTCAAAAGATTAAAAGTTAAAATTTCATCCATGTTGACCATTTTGGGAAAGTTCGACAGTTGCGGAGTCATCGTTTTTTCAGATAATTGATTTTTTGGAGTGTACCAAAAATGATTCAAAATGTCAATTGGATCGTGCCTCATGTTGAATAACCACTTTTGAAACCCTCACAGTGACCAAAATTGCCATTTTTACAGAGCTTTGCTTAATCAAAAGCTTCCATTTTGACCAATTTCAGGCACCAAAATGACTTTAAGCACACTTATTTTAGTTGAACAAGTCATAATTCACATCCAACAGTCATTTAGAGTCAAAAGATTAAAAGTTAAAATTTCATCCATGTTGACCATTTTGGGAAAGTTTGACAGGTCCGGAGTCATCGTTTTTTCAGATAATTGATTTTTTGGAGTGTACCAAAAATGATTCAAAATGTCAATTGGATCGTGCCTCATGTTGAATAACCGCTTTAGAAGCCCTCACAGTGACCAAAAATGCCATTTTTACAGAGCTTTGCTTACTCAAAAGCTTCCATTTTGATCAATTTTAGGCACCAAAATGACTTTAAACACATTTATTTTAGTTGAAAAAGTCATATTTCACATCCAACAGTCATTTAGAGTCAATAGATTAAAAGTTAAAATTTCATCCATGTTGACCATTTTGGGAACGTTTGACAGGTCCGGAGTCATCGTTTTTCATTAGAGATTTGATTTTTTGGAGTGTACCAAAAATGATTCAAAATGTCAATTGGATCGTGCCTCATGTTGAATAACCACTTTTGAAACCTTCACAGTGACCAAAATTGCCATTTTTACAGAGCTTTGCTTGCTCAAAATCTTCCATTTTGACCAATTTCAGGCACCGAAATGACTTTAAACACACTTATTTTAGTTGAACAAGTCATAATTCACATCCAACAGGCATTTAGAGTCAAAAGATTAAAAGTTAACATTTCATCCATGTTGACCATTTTGGGAAAGCGCAACAGGTCGGGAGTCATCTTTTTTTCAGATAATTGATTTTTTGGAGTGAACCAAAAATGATTCAAAATGTCAATTGGATCGTGCCTCATGTGAATAACCACTTTTTAAACACTCATAGTGATCAAAATTGCCATTTTTACAGAGTTTTGCTTACTCAAAAGCTTCAATTTTGACCAATTTCTGGCACAGAGATGACTTTAAACACACTTATTTTAGTTGAAAAAGTCATAATTCACATCCAACAGTCATTTACAGTCAAAAGATTAAATGTTAAAATTTCATCCATATTGGCCATTTTGGGAATGTTCGACAGGTCCGGAGTCATCGTTTTTCACCAGAAAATTGATTTTTTGGAGTGTACCAAAATTGATACAAAATGACAATTGGATCGTGCCTTATGTTGAATAACCACTTTTGAAATCCTCACAGTGACCAAAATTGCCATTATTACAGGGCTTTGCTTACTTAAAAGCTTCCATTTTGACCAATTTCATGCACCGAAATTACTTTAAACACACTTATTTTAGTTGAAAAACTCATATTTCACAGCCAACAGTCATTTACAGTCAAAAGATTAAATGTTAAAATTTCATCCATATTGACCATTTTGGGAACGTTCGACAGATCCGGAGTCATCGGTTTTCATCAGAAAATGGATTTTTTGGAGTGTTCCAAAAATGATTCAAAATGTCAATTGGATCGTGCCTCATTTTGAATAACCACTTTTGAAACCCTCAAAGTGACCAAAATTTCCATTTTTACAGAGTTTTGCTTACTCAAAAGCTTTCATTTTGACCAATTTCAGGCACCGAAATGACTTTAAACACACTTATTTTAGTTGAAAAAGTCATAATTCACATCCAACAGTCATTTAGAGTCAAAAGATTAAAAGTTAAAATTTCATCCATGTTGGCCATTTTGGGAAAGTTCGATAGTTGCGGAGTCATCGTTTTTTCAGATAATTGATTTTTTCGAGTGTATCAAAAATGATTCAAAATGTCAATTGGATCGTGCCTCATGTTGAATAACCACTTTTGAAACCCTAACATTGACCAAAATTGCCATTTTTACAGAACTTTGCCTAATCAAAAGCTTCCATTTTGACCTATTTCAGGGACGAAAATGACTTTCAACACACTTATTTTAGTTGAAAAAGTCATAATTCACATCCAACAGTCAATTAGAGTCAAAAGATTAAAAGTTAAAATTTCATCCATGTTGACCATTTTGGGAAAGTTTGACAGGTCCGGAGTCATCGTTTTTCATTAGAGATTTGATTTTTTGTAGTGTACCAAAAATGATTCAAAATGTCAATTGGATCGTGCCTCATGTTGAATAACAACTTTTGAAACCCTAACATTGACCAAAATTGCCATTTTTACAGAGCTTTGCTTACTTAAAAGCTTCCATTTTGACCAATTTCATGCACCGAAATTACTTTAAACAGACTTATTTTAGTTGAAAAAGTCATAATTCACATCCAACAGTCATTTAGAGTCAAAAGATTAAAAGGTAAAATTTCATCCATGTTGACCATTTGGGAAAGTTCGACAGGTCCGGAGTCATCGGTTTTCATCAGAAAATGGATTTTTTGGAGTGTACCAAAAATGATTCAAAATGTCAATTGGATCGTGCCTCATTTTGAATAACCACTTTTGAAACCCTCAAAGTGACCAAAATTTCCATTTTTACAGAGTTTTGCTTACTCAAAAGCTTTCATTTTGACCAATTTCAGGCACCGAAATGACTTTAAACACACTTATTTTAGTTGAAAAAGTCATAATGCACATCCAACAGTCATTTAGAGTCAAAAGATTAAAAGTTAAAATTTCATCCATGTTGGCCATTTTGGGAAAGTTCGATAGTTGCGGAGTCATCGTTTTTTCAGATAATTGATTTTTTCGAGTGTATCAAAAATGATTCAAAATGTCAATTGGATCGTGCCTCATGTTGAATAACCGCTTTTGAAACCCTCACAGTGACCAAAATTGCCATTTTAACAGAACTTTGCTTACTCAAAAGCTTCCATTTTGACCAATTTCAGGCACCAAAATGACTTTAAACACACTTATTTTAGTAGAACAAGTCATAATTCACATCCAACAGTCATTTAGAGTCAAAAGATTAAAAATTAAAATTTCATCCATGTTGACCATTTTGGGAAAAATCTACAGGTCCAGAGTCATCGTTTTTCATCAGAAAATTGATTTTTTGGAGTGTACCAAAAATGATACAAAATGTCAATTGGATCGTGCCTCATGTTGAATAACCACTTTTGAAACCTTCACAGTGACCAAAATTGCCATTTTTACAGAGCTTTGCTTGCTCAAAATCTTCCATTTTGACCAATTTCAGGCACCGAAATGACTTTAAACACACTTATTTTAGTTGAACAAGTCATAATTCACATCCAACAGGCATTTAGAGTCAAAAGATTAAAAGTTAACATTTCATCCATGTTGACCATTTTGGGAAAGCGCAACAGGTCCGGAGTCATCTTTTTTTCAGATAATTGATTTTTTGGAGTGAACCAAAAATGATTCAAAATGTCAATTGGATCGTGCCTCATGTGAATAACCACTTTTTAAACACTCATAGTGATCAAAATTGCCATTTTTACAGAGTTTTGCTTACTCAAAAGCTTCAATTTTGACCAATTTCTGGCACAGAGATGACTTTAAACACACTTATTTTAGTTGAAAAAGTCATAATTCACATCCAACAGTCATTTACAGTCAAAAGATTAAATGTTAAAATTTCATCCATATTGGCCATTTTGGGAATGTTCGACAGGTCCGGAGTCATCGTTTTTCACCACAAAATTGATTTTTTGGAGTGCACCAAAAATGATTCAAAATGACAATTGGATCGTGCCTTATGTTGAATAACCACTTTTGAAACCCTCACAGTGACCAAAATTGCCATTATTACAGGGCTTTGCTTACTTAAAAGCTTCCATTTTGACCAATTTCATGCACCGAAATTACTTTAAACACACTTATTTTAGTTGAAAAACTCATATTTCACAGCCAACAGTCATTTACAGTCAAAAGATTAAATGTTAAAATTTCATCCATATTGACCATTTTGGGAACGTTCGACAGGTCCGGAGTCATCGGTTTTCATCAGAAAATGGATTTTTTGGAGTGTACCAAAAATGATTCAAAATGTCAATTGGATCGTGCCTCATTTTGAATAACCACTTTTGAAACCCTCAAAGTGACCAAAATGTCCATTTTTACAGAGTTTTGCTTACTCAAAAGCTTTCATTTTGACCAATTTCAGGCACCGAAATGACTTTAAACACACTTATTTTAGTTGAAAAAGTCATAATTCACATCCAACAGTCATTTAGAGTCAAAAGATTAAAAGTTAAAATTTCATCCATGTTGGCCATTTTGGGAAAGTTCGATAGTTGCGGAGTCATCGTTTTTTCAGATAATTGATTTTTTCGAGTGTATCAAAAATGATTCAAAATGTCAATTGGATCGTGCCTCATGTTGAATAACCACTTTTGAAACCCTAACATTGACCAAAATTGCCATTTTTACAGAGCTTTGCTTACTTAAAAGCTTCTATTTTGACCAATTTCATGCACCGAAATTACTTTAAACAGACTTATTTTAGTTGAAAAAGTCATAATTCACATCCAACAGTCATTTAGAGTCAAAAGATTAAAAGTTAAAATTTCATCCATGTTGACCATTTTGGGAAAGTTCGACAGTTTCGGAGTCATCGTTTTTTCAGATAATTGATTTTTTGGAGTGTACCAAAAATGATTCAAAATGTCAATTGGATCGTGCCTCATGTTGAATAACCGCTTTTGAAACCCTCACAGTGACCAAAATTGCAATTTTTACAGAGCTTTGCTTACCCAAAAGCTTCCATTTTGACCAATTTCAGGCACCGAAATGACTTTAAACACACTTATTTTAGTTGAAAGAGTCATATTTCACATCCAACAGTTATTTACAGTCAAAAGATTAAATGTTAAAACTTCATCCATATTGACCATTTTGGGAACGTTCGACAGGTCCGGAGTGATCGTTTTTGCATCAGAAAATTGATTTTTTGGAGTGTACCATAAATTATTCAAAATGTCAATTTGATCGGGCCTCATGTTGAATAAACACTTTTGAAACCCTCACAGTGACCAAAATTGCCATTTTTACAGAGTTTTGCTTACTCAAAAGCTTCCATTTTGACCAATTTCAGGCACCAAAATGACTTTAAACAGACTTATTTTAGTTGAAAAAGTCATAATTCACATCCAACAGTCATTTAGAGTCAAAAGATTAAAAGTTAAAATTTCATCCATGTTGACCATTTGGGAAAGTTCGA
Organism: Lissotriton helveticus; assembly: GCF_964261635.1. Lineage (NCBI taxonomy): Eukaryota > Metazoa > Chordata > Amphibia > Caudata > Salamandridae > Lissotriton > Lissotriton helveticus. Next base: position 343,596,874 of record NC_136072.1, read on the forward strand.
CAGTTGCGGAGTCATCGGTTTTCATCAGAAAATGGATTTTTTGGAGTGTACCAAAAATGATTCAAAATGTCAATTGGATCGTGCCTCATTTTGAATAACCACTTTTGAAACCCTCAAAGTGACCAAAATTTCCATTTTTACAGAGTTTTGCTTACTCAAAAGCTTTCATTTTGACCAATTTCAGGCACCGAAATGACTTTAAACACACTTATTTTAGTTGAAAAAGTCATAATGCACATCCAACAGTCATTTAGAGTCAAAAGATTAAAAGTTAAAATTTCATCCATGTTGGCCATTTTGGGAAAGTTCGATAGTTGCGGAGTCATCGTTTTTTCAGATAATTGATTTTTTCGAGTGTATCAAAAATGATTCAAAATGTCAATTGGATCGTGCCTCATGTTGAATAACCGCTTTTGAAACCCTCACAGTGACCAAAATTGCCATTTTAACAGAACTTTGCTTACTCAAAAGCTTCCATTTTGACCAATTTCAGGCACCAAAATGACTTTAAACACACTTATTTTAGTAGAACAAGTCATAATTCACATCCAACAGTCATTTAGAGTCAAAAGATTAAAAATTAAAATTTCATCCATGTTGACCATTTTGGGAAAAATCTACAGGTCCAGAGTCATCGTTTTTCATCAGAAAATTGATTTTTTGGAGTGTACCAAAAATGATACAAAATGTCAATTGGATCGTGCCTCATGTTGAATAACCACTTTTGAAACCTTCACAGTGACCAAAATTGCCATTTTTACAGAGCTTTGCTTGCTCAAAATCTTCCATTTTGACCAATTTCAGGCACCGAAATGACTTTAAACACACTTATTTTAGTTGAACAAGTCATAATTCACATCCAACAGGCATTTAGAGTCAAAAGATTAAAAGTTAACATTTCATCCATGTTGACCATTTTGGGAAAGCGCAACAGGTCCGGAGTCATCTTTTTTTCAGATAATTGATTTTTTGGAGTGAACCAAAAATGATTCAAAATGTCAATTGGATCGTGCCTCATGTGAATAACCACTTTTTAAACACTCATAGTGATCAAAATTGCCATTTTTACAGAGTTTTGCTTACTCAAAAGCTTCAATTTTGACCAATTTCTGGCACAGAGATGACTTTAAACACACTTATTTTAGTTGAAAAAGTCATAATTCACATCCAACAGTCATTTACAGTCAAAAGATTAAATGTTAAAATTTCATCCATATTGGCCATTTTGGGAATGTTCGACAGGTCCGGAGTCATCGTTTTTCACCACAAAATTGATTTTTTGGAGTGCACCAAAAATGATTCAAAATGACAATTGGATCGTGCCTTATGTTGAATAACCACTTTTGAAACCCTCACAGTGACCAAAATTGCCATTATTACAGGGCTTTGCTTACTTAAAAGCTTCCATTTTGACCAATTTCATGCACCGAAATTACTTTAAACACACTTATTTTAGTTGAAAAACTCATATTTCACAGCCAACAGTCATTTACAGTCAAAAGATTAAATGTTAAAATTTCATCCATATTGACCATTTTGGGAACGTTCGACAGGTCCGGAGTCATCGGTTTTCATCAGAAAATGGATTTTTTGGAGTGTACCAAAAATGATTCAAAATGTCAATTGGATCGTGCCTCATTTTGAATAACCACTTTTGAAACCCTCAAAGTGACCAAAATGTCCATTTTTACAGAGTTTTGCTTACTCAAAAGCTTTCATTTTGACCAATTTCAGGCACCGAAATGACTTTAAACACACTTATTTTAGTTGAAAAAGTCATAATTCACATCCAACAGTCATTTAGAGTCAAAAGATTAAAAGTTAAAATTTCATCCATGTTGGCCATTTTGGGAAAGTTCGATAGTTGCGGAGTCATCGTTTTTTCAGATAATTGATTTTTTCGAGTGTATCAAAAATGATTCAAAATGTCAATTGGATCGTGCCTCATGTTGAATAACCACTTTTGAAACCCTAACATTGACCAAAATTGCCATTTTTACAGAGCTTTGCTTACTTAAAAGCTTCTATTTTGACCAATTTCATGCACCGAAATTACTTTAAACAGACTTATTTTAGTTGAAAAAGTCATAATTCACATCCAACAGTCATTTAGAGTCAAAAGATTAAAAGTTAAAATTTCATCCATGTTGACCATTTTGGGAAAGTTCGACAGTTTCGGAGTCATCGTTTTTTCAGATAATTGATTTTTTGGAGTGTACCAAAAATGATTCAAAATGTCAATTGGATCGTGCCTCATGTTGAATAACCGCTTTTGAAACCCTCACAGTGACCAAAATTGCAATTTTTACAGAGCTTTGCTTACCCAAAAGCTTCCATTTTGACCAATTTCAGGCACCGAAATGACTTTAAACACACTTATTTTAGTTGAAAGAGTCATATTTCACATCCAACAGTTATTTACAGTCAAAAGATTAAATGTTAAAACTTCATCCATATTGACCATTTTGGGAACGTTCGACAGGTCCGGAGTGATCGTTTTTGCATCAGAAAATTGATTTTTTGGAGTGTACCATAAATTATTCAAAATGTCAATTTGATCGGGCCTCATGTTGAATAAACACTTTTGAAACCCTCACAGTGACCAAAATTGCCATTTTTACAGAGTTTTGCTTACTCAAAAGCTTCCATTTTGACCAATTTCAGGCACCAAAATGACTTTAAACAGACTTATTTTAGTTGAAAAAGTCATAATTCACATCCAACAGTCATTTAGAGTCAAAAGATTAAAAGTTAAAATTTCATCCATGTTGACCATTTTGGGAAAGTTCGACAGTTGCGGAGTCATCGTTTTTTCAGATAATTGATTTTTTGGAGTGTACCAAAAATGATTCAAAATGTCAATTGGATCGTGCCTCATGTTGAATAACCGCTTTAGAAGCCCTCACAGTGACCAAAAATGCCATTTTTACAGAGCTTTGCTTACTCAAAAGCTTCCATTTTGATCAATTTTAGGCACCAAAATGACTTTAAACACATTTATTTTAGTTGAAAAAGTCATATTTCACATCCAACAGTCATTTAGAGTCAATAGATTAAAAGTTAAAATTTCATCCATGTTGACCATTTTGGGAACGTTTGACAGGTCCGGAGTCATCGTTTTTCATTAGAGATTTGATTTTTTAGAGTGTACCAAAAATGATTCAAAATGTCAATTGGATCGTGCCTCATGTTGAATAACCACTTTTGAAACCCTCACAGTGACCAAAATTGCCATTTTTACAGAGCTTTGCTTAATCAAAAGCTTCCATTTTGACCAATTTCAGGCACCAAAATGACTTTCAACACACGTATTTTAGTTGAAAAAGTCATAATTCACATCCAACAGTCATTTAGAGTCAAAAGATTAAAAGTTAAAATTTCATCCATGTTGACCATTTTGGGAAAGTTTGACAGGTCCGGAGTCATCGTTTTTCATTAGAGATTTGATTTTTTGGAGTGTACCAAAAATGATTCAAAATGTCAATTGGATCGTGCCTCATGTTGAATAACCACTTTTGAAACCTTCACAGTGACCAAAATTGCCATTTTTACAGAGCTTTGCTTGCTCAAAATCTTCCATTTTGACCAATTTCAGGCACCGAAATGACTTTAAACACACTTATTTTAGTTGAACAAGTCATAATTCACATCCAACAGGCATTTAGAGTCAAAAGATTAAAAGTTAACATTTCATCCATGTTGACCATTTTGGGAAAGCGCAACAGGTCGGGAGTCATCTTTTTTTCAGATAATTGATTTTTTGGAGTGAACCAAAAATGATTCAAAATGTCAATTGGATCGTGCCTCATGTGAATAACCACTTTTTAAACACTCATAGTGATCAAAATTGCCATTTTTACAGAGTTTTGCTTACTCAAAAGCTTCAATTTTGACCAATTTCTGGCACAGAGATGACTTTAAACACACTTATTTTAGTTGAAAAAGTCATAATTCACATCCAACAGTCATTTACAGTCAAAAGATTAAATGTTAAAATTTCATCCATATTGGCCATTTTGGGAATGTTCGACAGGTCCGGAGTCATCGTTTTTCACCAGAAAATTGATTTTTTGGAGTGTACCAAAATTGATACAAAATGACAATTGGATCGTGCCTTATGTTGAATAACCACTTTTGAAATCCTCACAGTGACCAAAATTGCCATTATTACAGGGCTTTGCTTACTTAAAAGCTTCCATTTTGACCAATTTCATGCACCGAAATTACTTTAAACACACTTATTTTAGTTGAAAAACTCATATTTCACAGCCAACAGTCATTTACAGTCAAAAGATTAAATGTTAAAATTTCATCCATATTGACCATTTTGGGAACGTTCGACAGATCCGGAGTCATCGGTTTTCATCAGAAAATGGATTTTTTGGAGTGTTCCAAAAATGATTCAAAATGTCAATTGGATCGTGCCTCATTTTGAATAACCACTTTTGAAACCCTCAAAGTGACCAAAATTTCCATTTTTACAGAGTTTTGCTTACTCAAAAGCTTTCATTTTGACCAATTTCAGGCACCGAAATGACTTTAAACACACTTATTTTAGTTGAAAAAGTCATAATTCACATCCAACAGTCATTTAGAGTCAAAAGATTAAAAGTTAAAATTTCATCCATGTTGGCCATTTTGGGAAAGTTCGATAGTTGCGGAGTCATCGTTTTTTCAGATAATTGATTTTTTCGAGTGTATCAAAAATGATTCAAAATGTCAATTGGATCGTGCCTCATGTTGAATAACCACTTTTGAAACCCTAACATTGACCAAAATTGCCATTTTTACAGAGCTTTGCTTACTTAAAAGCTTCTATTTTGACCAATTTCATGCACCGAAATTACTTTAAACAGACTTATTTTAGTTGAAAAAGTCATAATTCACATCCAACAGTCATTTAGAGTCAAAAGATTAAAAGTTAAAATTTCATCCATGTTGACCATTTTGGGAAAGTTCGACAGTTTCGGAGTCATCGTTTTTTCAGATAATTGATTTTTTGGAGTGTACCAAAAATGATTCAAAATGTCAATTGGATCGTGCCTCATGTTGAATAACCGCTTTTGAAACCCTCACAGTGACCAAAATTGCAATTTTTACAGAGCTTTGCTTACCCAAAAGCTTCCATTTTGACCAATTTCAGGCACCGAAATGACTTTAAACACACTTATTTTAGTTGAAAGAGTCATATTTCACATCCAACAGTTATTTACAGTCAAAAGATTAAATGTTAAAACTTCATCCATATTGACCATTTTGGGAACGTTCGACAGGTCCGGAGTGATCGTTTTTGCATCAGAAAATTGATTTTTTGGAGTGTACCATAAATTATTCAAAATGTCAATTTGATCGGGCCTCATGTTGAATAAACACTTTTGAAACCCTCACAGTGACCAAAATTGCCATTTTTACAGAGTTTTGCTTACTCAAAAGCTTCCATTTTGACCAATTTCAGGCACCAAAATGACTTTAAACAGACTTATTTTAGTTGAAAAAGTCATAATTCACATCCAACAGTCATTTAGAGTCAAAAGATTAAAAGTTAAAATTTCATCCATGTTGACCATTTTGGGAAAGTTCGACAGTTGCGGAGTCATCGTTTTTTCAGATAATTGATTTTTTGGAGTGTACCAAAAATGATTCAAAATGTCAATTGGATCGTGCCTCATGTTGAATAACCGCTTTAGAAGCCCTCACAGTGACCAAAAATGCCATTTTTACAGAGCTTTGCTTACTCAAAAGCTTCCATTTTGATCAATTTTAGGCACCAAAATGACTTTAAACACATTTATTTTAGTTGAAAAAGTCATATTTCACATCCAACAGTCATTTAGAGTCAATAGATTAAAAGTTAAAATTTCATCCATGTTGACCATTTTGGGAACGTTTGACAGGTCCGGAGTCATCGTTTTTCATTAGAGATTTGATTTTTTAGAGTGTACCAAAAATGATTCAAAATGTCAATTGGATCGTGCCTCATGTTGAATAACCACTTTTGAAACCCTCACAGTGACCAAAATTGCCATTTTTACAGAGCTTTGCTTAATCAAAAGCTTCCATTTTGACCAATTTCAGGCACCAAAATGACTTTCAACACACGTATTTTAGTTGAAAAAGTCATAATTCACATCCAACAGTCATTTAGAGTCAAAAGATTAAAAGTTAAAATTTCATCCATGTTGACCATTTTGGGAAAGTTTGACAGGTCCGGAGTCATCGTTTTTCATTAGAGATTTGATTTTTTGGAGTGTACCAAAAATGATTCAAAATGTCAATTGGATCGTGCCTCATGTTGAATAACCACTTTTGAAACCTTCACAGTGACCAAAATTGCCATTTTTACAGAGCTTTGCTTGCTCAAAATCTTCCATTTTGACCAATTTCAGGCACCGAAATGACTTTAAACACACTTATTTTAGTTGAACAAGTCATAATTCACATCCAACAGGCATTTAGAGTCAAAAGATTAAAAGTTAACATTTCATCCATGTTGACCATTTTGGGAAAGCGCAACAGGTCGGGAGTCATCTTTTTTTCAGATAATTGATTTTTTGGAGTGAACCAAAAATGATTCAAAATGTCAATTGGATCGTGCCTCATGTTGAATAACCACTTTTGAAACCTTCACAGTGACCAAAATTGCCATTTTTACAGAGCTTTGCTTGCTCAAAATCTTCCATTTTGACCAATTTCAGGCACCGAAATGACTTTAAACACACTTATTTTAGTTGAACAAGTCATAATTCACATCCAACAGGCATTTAGAGTCAAAAGATTAAAAGTTAACATTTCATCCATGTTGACCATTTTGGGAAAGCGCAACAGGTCGGGAGTCATCTTTTTTTCAGATAATTGATTTTTTGGAGTGAACCAAAAATGATTCAAAATGTCAATTGGATCGTGCCTCATGTTGAATAACCACTTTTGAAACCCTCACAGTGACCAAAATTGCCATTTTTACAGAGTTTTGCTTACTCAAAAGCTTCCATTTTGACCAATTTCAGGCACCAAAATGACTTTAAACAGACTTATTTTAGCTGAAAAAGTCATAATTCACATCCAACAGTCATTTAGAGTCAAAAGATTAAAAGTTAAAATTTCATCCATGTTGACCATTTTGGGAAAGTTCGACAGTTGCGGAGTCATCGTTTTTTCAGATAATTATTTTTTTGGAGTGTACCAAAAATGATTCAAAATGTCGATTGGATCGTGCCTCATGTTGAATAACCGCTTTTGAAACCCTCACAGTGACCAAAAATGCCATTTTTACAGAGCTTTGCTTACTCAAAAGCTTCTATTTTGACCAATTTCAGGCACCGAAATGACTTTAAACACATTTATTTTAGTTGAAAAAGTCATATTTCACATCCAACAGTCATTTAGAGTCAAAAGATTAAAAGTTAAAATTTCATCCATGTTGACCATTTTGGGAAAGTTTGACAGGTCCGGAGTCATCGTTTTTCATTAGAGATTTGATTTTTTAGAGTGTACCAAAAATTATTCAAAATGTCAATTGAATCGTACCTCATGTTGAATAACCACTTTTGAAACCCTCACAGTGACCAAAATTGCCATTTTTACAGAGCTTTGCTTAATCAAAAGCTTCCATTTTGACCAATTTCAGGCACCAAAATGACTTTCAACACACGTATTTTAGTTGAAAAAGTCATAATTCACATCCAACAGTCATTTAGAGTCAAAAGATTAAAAGTTAAATTTCATCCATGTTGACCATTTTGGGAAAGTTTGACAGGTCCGGAGTCATCGTTTTTCATTAGAGATTTGATTTTTTGGAGTGTACCAAAAATGATTCAAAATGTCAATTGGATCGTGCCTCATGTTGAATAACCGCTTTTGAAACCCTCACAGTGACCAAAATTGCCATTTTTACAGAGCTTTGCTTACTCAAAAGCTTCCATTTTGACCAATTTCAGGCACCGAAATTACTTTAAACACACTTATTTTAGTTGAAAAAGTAATATTTCACATCCAACAGTCATTTACAGTCAAAAGATTAAATGTTAAAATTTCTTCCATATTGACCATTTTGGGAACGTTCGACAGGTCCGGAGTGATCGTTTTTGCATCAGAAAATTGATTTTTTGGAGTGTACCATAAATTATTCAAAATGTCAATTGGATCGTGCCTCATGTTGAATAACCACTTTTGAAACCCTCACAGTGACCAAAATTGCCATTTTTACAGAGTTTTGCTTACTCAAAAGCTTCCATTTTGACCAATTTCAGGCACCAAAATGACTTTAAACAGACTTATTTTAGCTGAAAAAGTCATAATTCACATCCAACAGTCATTTAGAGTCAAAAGATTAAAAGTTAAAATTTCATCCATGTTGACCATTTTGGGAAAGTTCGACAGTTGCGGAGTCATCGTTTTTTCAGATAATTATTTTTTTGGAGTGTACCAAAAATGATTCAAAATGTCGATTGGATCGTGCCTCATGTTGAATAACCGCTTTTGAAACCCTCACAGTGACCAAAAATGCCATTTTTACAGAGCTTTGCTTACTCAAAAGCTTCTATTTTGACCAATTTCAGGCACCGAAATGACTTTAAACACATTTATTTTAGTTGAAAAAGTCATATTTCACATCCAACAGTCATTTAGAGTCAAAAGATTAAAAGTTAAAATTTCATCCATGTTGACCATTTTGGGAAAGTTTGACAGGTCCGGAGTCATCGTTTTTCATTAGAGATTTGATTTTTTAGAGTGTACCAAAAATTATTCAAAATGTCAATTGAATCGTACCTCATGTTGAATAACCACTTTTGAAACCCTCACAGTGACCAAAATTGCCATTTTTACAGAGCTTTGCTTAATCAAAAGCTTCCATTTTGACCAATTTCAGGCACCAAAATGACTTTCAACACACGTATTTTAGTTGAAAAAGTCATAATTCACATCCAACAGTCATTTAGAGTCAAAAGATTAAAAGTTAAAATTTCATCCATGTTGACCATTTTGGGAAAGTTTGACAGGTCCGGAGTCATCGTTTTTCATTAGAGATTTGATTTTTTGGAGTGTACCAAAAATGATTCAAAATGTCAATTGGATCGTGCCTCATGTTGAATAACCGCTTTTGAAACCCTCACAGTGACCAAAATTGCCATTTTTACAGAGCTTTGCTTACTCAAAAGCTTCCATTTTGACCAATTTCAGGCACCGAAATTACTTTAAACACACTTATTTTAGTTGAAAAAGTAATATTTCACATCCAACAGTCATTTACAGTCAAAAGATTAAATGTTAAAATTTCATCCATATTGACCATTTTGGGAACGTTCGACAGGTCCGGAGTGATCGTTTTTGCATCAGAAAATTGATTTTTTGGAGTGTACCATAAATTATTCAAAATGTCAATTGGATCGTGCCTCATGTTGAATAACCACTTTTGAAACCCTCACAGTGACCAAAATTGCCATTTTTACAGAGTTTTGCTTACTCAAAAGCTTCCATTTTGACCAATTTCAGGCACCAAAATGACTTTAAACAGACTTATTTTAGTTGAAAAAGTCATAATTCACACCCAACAGTCATTTAGAGTCAAAAGATTAAAAGTTAAAATTTCATCCATGTTGACCATTTTGGGAAAGTTCGACAGTTGCGGAGTCATCGTTTTTTCAGATAATTGATTTTTTGGAGTGTACCAAAAATGATTCAAAATGTCAATTGGATCATGCCTCATGTTGAATAACCACTTTTGAAACCCTCACAGTGACCAAAATTGCCATTTTTACAGAGCTTTGCTTAATCAAAAGCTTCCATTTTGACCAATTTCAGGCACCAAAATGACTTTAAGCACACTTATTTTAGTTGAACAAGTCATAATTCACATCCAACAGTCATTTAGAGTCAAAAGATTAAAAGTTAAAATTTCATCCATGTTGACCATTTTGGGAAAGTTTGACAGGTCCGGAGTCATCGTTTTTTCAGATAATTGATTTTTTGGAGTGTACCAAAAATGATTCAAAATGTCAATTGGATCGTGCCTCATGTTGAATAACCGCTTTAGAAGCCCTCACAGTGACCAAAAATGCCATTTTTACAGAGCTTTGCTTACTCAAAAGCTTCCATTTTGATCAATTTTAGGCACCAAAATGACTTTAAACACATTTATTTTAGTTGAAAAAGTCATATTTCACATCCAACAGTCATTTAGAGTCAATAGATTAAAAGTTAAAATTTCATCCATGTTGACCATTTTGGGAACGTTTGACAGGTCCGGAGTCATCGTTTTTCATTAGAGATTTGATTTTTTGGAGTGTACCAAAAATGATTCAAAATGTCAATTGGATCGTGCCTCATGTTGAATAACCACTTTTGAAACCTTCACAGTGACCAAAATTGCCATTTTTACAGAGCTTTGCTTGCTCAAAATCTTCCATTTTGACCAATTTCAGGCACCGAAATGACTTTAAACACACTTATTTTAGTTGAACAAGTCATAATTCACATCCAACAGGCATTTAGAGTCAAAAGATTAAAAGTTAACATTTCATCCATGTTGACCATTTTGGGAAAGCGCAACAGGTCGGGAGTCATCTTTTTTTCAGATAATTGATTTTTTGGAGTGAACCAAAAATGATTCAAAATGTCAATTGGATCGTGCCTCATGTGAATAACCACTTTTTAAACACTCATAGTGATCAAAATTGCCATTTTTACAGAGTTTTGCTTACTCAAAAGCTTCAATTTTGACCAATTTCTGGCACAGAGATGACTTTAAACACACTTATTTTAGTTGAAAAAGTCATAATTCACATCCAACAGTCATTTACAGTCAAAAGATTAAATGTTAAAATTTCATCCATATTGGCCATTTTGGGAATGTTCGACAGGTCCGGAGTCATCGTTTTTCACCAGAAAATTGATTTTTTGGAGTGTACCAAAATTGATACAAAATGACAATTGGATCGTGCCTTATGTTGAATAACCACTTTTGAAATCCTCACAGTGACCAAAATTGCCATTATTACAGGGCTTTGCTTACTTAAAAGCTTCCATTTTGACCAATTTCATGCACCGAAATTACTTTAAACACACTTATTTTAGTTGAAAAACTCATATTTCACAGCCAACAGTCATTTACAGTCAAAAGATTAAATGTTAAAATTTCATCCATATTGACCATTTTGGGAACGTTCGACAGATCCGGAGTCATCGGTTTTCATCAGAAAATGGATTTTTTGGAGTGTTCCAAAAATGATTCAAAATGTCAATTGGATCGTGCCTCATTTTGAATAACCACTTTTGAAACCCTCAAAGTGACCAAAATTTCCATTTTTACAGAGTTTTGCTTACTCAAAAGCTTTCATTTTGACCAATTTCAGGCACCGAAATGACTTTAAACACACTTATTTTAGTTGAAAAAGTCATAATTCACATCCAACAGTCATTTAGAGTCAAAAGATTAAAAGTTAAAATTTCATCCATGTTGGCCATTTTGGGAAAGTTCGATAGTTGCGGAGTCATCGTTTTTTCAGATAATTGATTTTTTCGAGTGTATCAAAAATGATTCAAAATGTCAATTGGATCGTGCCTCATGTTGAATAACCACTTTTGAAACCCTAACATTGACCAAAATTGCCATTTTTACAGAGCTTTGCTTACTTAAAAGCTTCTATTTTGACCAATTTCATGCACCGAAATTACTTTAAACAGACTTATTTTAGTTGAAAAAGTCATAATTCACATCCAACAGTCATTTAGAGTCAAAAGATTAAAAGTTAAAATTTCATCCATGTTGACCATTTTGGGAAAGTTCGACAGTTTCGGAGTCATCGTTTTTTCAGATAATTGATTTTTTGGAGTGTACCAAAAATGATTCAAAATGTCAATTGGATCGTGCCTCATGTTGAATAACCGCTTTTGAAACCCTCACAGTGACCAAAATTGCAATTTTTACAGAGCTTTGCTTACCCAAAAGCTTCCATTTTGACCAATTTCAGGCACCGAAATGACTTTAAACACACTTATTTTAGTTGAAAGAGTCATATTTCACATCCAACAGTTATTTACAGTCAAAAGATTAAATGTTAAAACTTCATCCATATTGACCATTTTGGGAACGTTCGACAGGTCCGGAGTGATCGTTTTTGCATCAGAAAATTGATTTTTTGGAGTGTACCATAAAATTATTCAAAATGTCAATTTGATCGGGCCTCATGTTGAATAAACACTTTTGAAACCCTCACAGTGACCAAAATTGCCATTTTTACAGAGTTTTGCTTACTCAAAAGCTTCCATTTTGACCAATTTCAGGCACCAAAATGACTTTAAACAGACTTATTTTAGTTGAAAAAGTCATAATTCACATCCAACAGTCATTTAGAGTCAAAAGATTAAAAGTTAAAATTTCATCCATGTTGACCATTTTGGGAAAGTTCGACAGTTGCGGAGTCATCGTTTTTTCAGATAATTGATTTTTTGGAGTGTACCAAAAATGATTCAAAATGTCAATTGGATCGTGCCTCATGTTGAATAACCGCTTTAGAAGCCCTCACAGTGACCAAAAATGCCATTTTTACAGAGCTTTGCTTACTCAAAAGCTTCCATTTTGATCAATTTTAGGCACCAAAATGACTTTAAACACATTTATTTTAGTTGAAAAAGTCATATTTCACATCCAACAGTCATTTAGAGTCAATAGATTAAAAGTTAAAATTTCATCCATGTTGACCATTTTGGGAACGTTTGACAGGTCCGGAGTCATCGTTTTTCATTAGAGATTTGATTTTTTAGAGTGTACCAAAAATGATTCAAAATGTCAATTGGATCGTGCCTCATGTTGAATAACCACTTTTGAAACCCTCACAGTGACCAAAATTGCCATTTTTACAGAGCTTTGCTTAATCAAAAGCTTCCATTTTGACCAATTTCAGGCACCAAAATGACTTTCAACACACGTATTTTAGTTGAAAAAGTCATAATTCACATCCAACAGTCATTTAGAGTCAAAAGATTAAAAGTTAAAATTTCATCCATGTTGACCATTTTGGGAAAGTTTGACAGGTCCGGAGTCATCGTTTTTCATTAGAGATTTGATTTTTTGGAGTGTACCAAAAATGATTCAAAATGTCAATTGGATCGTGCCTCATGTTGAATAACCACTTTTGAAACCTTCACAGTGACCAAAATTGCCATTTTTACAGAGCTTTGCTTGCTCAAAATCTTCCATTTTGACCAATTTCAGGCACCAAAATGACTTTAAACACACTTATTTTAGTTGAACAAGTCATAATTCACATCCAACAGGCATTTAGAGTCAAAAGATTAAAAGTTAACATTTCATCCATGTTGACCATTTTGGGAAAGCGCAACAGGTCGGGAGTCATCTTTTTTTCAGATAATTGATTTTTTGGAGTGAACCAAAAATGATTCAAAATGTCAATTGGATCGTGCCTCATGTTGAATAACCACTTTTGAAACCTTCACAGTGACCAAAATTGCCATTTTTACAGAGCTTTGCTTGCTCAAAATCTTCCATTTTGACCAATTTCAGGCACCGAAATGACTTTAAACACACTTATTTTAGTTGAACAAGTCATAATTCACATCCAACAGGCATTTAGAGTCAAAAGATTAAAAGTTAACATTTCATCCATGTTGACCATTTTGGGAAAGCGCAACAGGTCGGGAGTCATCTTTTTTTCAGATAATTGATTTTTTGGAGTGAACCAAAAATGATTCAAAATGTCAATTGGATCGTGCCTCATGTTGAATAACCACTTTTGAAACCCTCACAGTGACCAAAATTGCCATTTTTACAGAGTTTTGCTTACTCAAAAGCTTCCATTTTGACCAATTTCAGGCACCAAAATGACTTTAAACAGACTTATTTTAGCTGAAAAAGTCATAATTCACATCCAACAGTCATTTAGAGTCAAAAGATTAAAAGTTAAAATTTCATCCATGTTGACCATTTTGGGAAAGTTCGACAGTTGCGGAGTCATCGTTTTTTCAGATAATTATTTTTTTGGAGTGTACCAAAAATGATTCAAAATGTCGATTGGATCGTGCCTCATGTTGAATAACCGCTTTTGAAACCCTCACAGTGACCAAAAATGCCATTTTTACAGAGCTTTGCTTACTCAAAAGCTTCTATTTTGACCAATTTCAGGCACCGAAATGACTTTAAACACATTTATTTTAGTTGAAAAAGTCATATTTCACATCCAACAGTCATTTAGAGTCAAAAGATTAAAAGTTAGAATTTCATCCATGTTGACCATTTTGGGAAAGTTTGACAGGTCCGGAGTCATCGTTTTTCATTAGAGATTTGATTTTTTAGAGTGTACCAAAAATTATTCAAAATGTCAATTGAATCGTACCTCATGTTGAATAACCACTTTTGAAACCCTCACAGTGACCAAAATTGCCATTTTTACAGAGCTTTGCTTAATCAAAAGCTTCCATTTTGACCAATTTCAGGCACCAAAATGACTTTCAACACACGTATTTTAGTTGAAAAAGTCATAATTCACATCCAACAGTCATTTAGAGTCAAAAGATTAAAAGTTAAATTTCATCCATGTTGAACATTTTGGGAAAGTTTGACAGGTCCGGAGTCATCGTTTTTCATTAGAGATTTGATTTTTTGGAGTGTACCAAAAATGATTCAAAATGTCAATTGGATCGTGCCTCATGTTGAATAACCGCTTTTGAAACCCTCACAGTGACCAAAATTGCCATTTTTACAGAGCTTTGCTTACTCAAAAGCTTCCATTTTGACCAATTTCAGGCACCAAAATGACTTTAAACACACTTATTTTAGTTGAAAAAGTAATATTTCACATCCAACAGTCATTTACAGTCAAAAGATTACATGTTAAAATTTCATCCATGTTGACCATTTTGGGAAAGTTCGACAGTTGCGGAGTCATCGTTTTTTCAGATAATTATTTTTTTGGAGTGTACCAAAAATGATTCAAAATGTCGATTGGATCGTGCCTCATGTTGAATAACCGCTTTTGAAACCCTCACAGTGACCAAAAATGCCATTTTTACAGAGCTTTGCTTACTCAAAAGCTTCTATTTTGACCAATTTCAGGCACCGAAATGACTTTAAACACATTTATTTTAGTTGAAAAAGTCATATTTCACATCCAACAGTCATTTAGAGTCAAAAGATTAAAAGTTAAAATTTCATCCATGTTGACCATTTTGGGAAAGTTTGACAGGTCCGGAGTCATCGTTTTTCATTAGAGATTTGATTTTTTAGAGTGTACCAAAAATTATTCAAAATGTCAATTGAATCGTACCTCATGTTGAATAACCACTTTTGAAACCCTCACAGTGACCAAAATTGCCATTTTTACAGAGCTTTGCTTAATCAAAAGCTTCCATTTTGACCAATTTCAGGCACCAAAATGACTTTCAACACACGTATTTTAGTTGAAAAAGTCATAATTCACATCCAACAGTCATTTAGAGTCAAAAGATTAAAAGTTAAAATTTCATCCATGTTGACCATTTTGGGAAAGTTTGACAGGTCCGGAGTCATCGTTTTTCATTAGAGATTTGATTTTTTGGAGTGTACCAAAAATGATTCAAAATGTCAATTGGATCGTGCCTCATGTTGAATAACCGCTTTTGAAACCCTCACAGTGACCAAAATTGCCATTTTTACAGAGCTTTGCTTACTCAAAAGCTTCCATTTTGACCAATTTCAGGCACCGAAATTACTTTAAACACACTTATTTTAGTTGAAAAAGTAATATTTCACATCCAACAGTCATTTACAGTCAAAAGATTAAATGTTAAAATTTCATCCATATTGACCATTTTGGGAACGTTCGACAGGTCCGGAGTGATCGTTTTTGCATCAGAAAATTGATTTTTTGGAGTGTACCATAAATTATTCAAAATGTCAATTGGATCGTGCCTCATGTTGAATAACCACTTTTGAAACCCTCACAGTGACCAAAATTGCCATTTTTACAGAGTTTTGCTTACTCAAAAGCTTCCATTTTGACCAATTTCAGGCACCAAAATGACTTTAAACAGACTTATTTTAGTTGAAAAAGTCATAATTCACACCCAACAGTCATTTAGAGTCAAAAGATTAAAAGTTAAAATTTCATCCATGTTGACCATTTTGGGAAAGTTCGACAGTTGCGGAGTCATCGTTTTTTCAGATAATTGATTTTTTGGAGTGTACCAAAAATGATTCAAAATGTCAATTGGATCGTGCCTCATGTTGAATAACCACTTTTGAAACCCTCACAGTGACCAAAATTGCCATTTTTACAGAGCTTTGCTTAATCAAAAGCTTCCATTTTGACCAATTTCAGGCACCAAAATGACTTTAAGCACACTTATTTTAGTTGAACAAGTCATAATTCACATCCAACAGTCATTTAGAGTCAAAAGATTAAAAGTTAAAATTTCATCCATGTTGACCATTTTGGGAAAGTTTGACAGGTCCGGAGTCATCATTTTTCATTAGAGATTTGATTTTTTAAAGTGTACCAAAAATGATTCAAAATGTCAATTGGATCGTGCCTCATGTTGAATAACCACTTTTGAAACCCTCACAGTGACCAAAATTGCCATTTTTACAGAGCTTTGCTTAATCAAAAGCTTCCATTTTGACCAATTTCAGGCACCAAAATGACTTTCAACACGCGTATTTTAGTTGAAAAAGTCATAATTCACATCCAACAGTCATTTAGAGTCAAAAGATTAAAAGTTAAAATTTCATCCATGTTGACCATTTTGGGAAAGTTTGACAGGTCCGGAGTCATCGTTTTTCATTAGAGATTTGATTTTTTGGAGTGTACCAAAAATGATTCAAAATGTCAATTGGATCGTGCCTCATGTTGACTAACCACTTTTGAAACCTTCACAGTGACCAAAATTGCCATTTTTACAGAGCTTTGCTGCTCAAAATCTTCCATTTTGACCAATTTCAGGCACCGAAATGATTTTAAACACACTTATTTTAGTTGAACAAGTCATAATTCACAACCAACAGGCATTTAGAGTCAAAAGATTAAAAGTTAACATTTCATCCATGTTGACCATTTTGGGAAAGCTCGACAGGTCCGGAGTCATCGTTTTTGCATCAGAAAATTGATTTTTTGGAGTGTACCAAAAATGATTCAAAATGTCAATTGGATCGTGCCTCATGTTAAATAACCACTTTTGAAACCCTCACAGTGACCAAAATTGCCATTTTTACAGAGCTTTGCTTACTCAAAAGCTTCCATTTAGACCAATTTCAGGCACCGAAATGACTTTAAACACACTTATTTTAGTTGAAAAAGTCATATTTCACATCCAACAGTCATTTACAGTCAAAAGATTAAATGTTAAAATTTCATCCATATTGACCATTTTGGGAACGTTCGACAGGTCCGGAGTGATCGTTTTTGCATCAGAAAATTGGTTTTTTGGAGTGTACCATAAATTATTCAAAATGTCAATTGGATCGTGCCTCATGTTGAATAACCACTTTTGAAACCCTCACAGTGACCAAAATTGCCATTTTTACAGAGTTTTGCTTACTCAAAAGCTTCCATTTTGACCAATTTCAGGCACCAAAATGACTTTAAACAGACTTATTTTAGTTGAAAAAGTCATAATTCACATCCAACAGTCATTTAGAGTCAAAAGATTAAAAGTTAAAATTTCATCCATGTTGACCATTTTGGGAAAGTTCGACAGTTGCGGAGTCATCGTTTTTTCAGATAATTGATTTTTTGGAGTGTACCAAAAATGATTCAAAATGTCAATTGGATCGTGCCTCATGTTGAATAACCACTTTTGAAACCCTCACAGTGACCAAAATTGCCATTTTTACAGAGCTTTGCTTAATCAAAAGCTTCCATTTTGACCAATTTCAGGCACCAAAATGACTTTAAGCACACTTATTTTAGTTGAACAAGTCATAATTCACATCCAACAGTCATTTAGAGTCAAAAGATTAAAAGTTAAAATTTCATCCATGTTGACCATTTTGGGAAAGTTTGACAGGTCCGGAGTCATCATTTTTCATTAGAGATTTGATTTTTTAGAGTGTACCAAAAATGATTCAAAATGTCAATTGGATCGTGCCTCATGTTGAATAACCACTTTTGAAACCCTCACAGTGACCAAAATTGCCATTTTTACAGAGCTTTGCTTAATCAAAAGCTTCCATTTTGACCAATTTCAGGCACCAAAATGACTTTCAACACGCGTATTTTAGTTGAAAAAGTCATAATTCACATCCAACAGTCATTTAGAGTCAAAAGATTAAAAGTTAAAATTTCATCCATGTTGACCATTTTGGGAAAGTTTGACAGGTCCGGAGTCATCGTTTTTCATTAGAGATTTGATTTTTTGGAGTGTACCAAAAATGATTCAAAATGTCAATTGGATCGTGCCTCATGTTGACTAACCACTTTTGAAACCTTCACAGTGACCAAAATTGCCATTTTTACAGAGCTTTGCTGCTCAAAATCTTCCATTTTGACCAATTTCAGGCACCGAAATGATTTTAAACACACTTATTTTAGTTGAACAAGTCATAATTCACAACCAACAGGCATTTAGAGTCAAAAGATTAAAAGTTAACATTTCATCCATGTTGACCATTTTGGGAAAGCTCGACAGGTCCGGAGTCATCGTTTTTGCATCAGAAAATTGATTTTTTGGAGTGTACCAAAAATGATTCAAAATGTCAATTGGATCGTGCCTCATGTGAATAACCACTTTTTAAACACTCATAGTGACCAAAATTGCCATTTTCACAGAGCTTTGCTTACTTAAAAGCTTCCATTTTGACCAATTTCATGCACCGAAATTACTTTAAACACACTTATTTTAGTTGAAAAACTCATATTTCACAGCCAACAGTCATTTACAGTCAAAAGATTAAATGTTAAAATTTCATCCATATTGACCATTTTGGGAACGTTCGACAGGTCCGGAGTCATCGTTTTTCATCAGAAAATTGATTTTTGGAGTGTACCAAAAATGATTCAAAATGTCAATTGGATCGTGCCTCATGTTGAATAACCGCTTTTGAAACCCTCACAGTGACCAAAATTGCCATTTTTACAGAGCTTTGCTTACTCAAAAGCTTCCATTTTGACCAATTTCAGGCACCAAAATTACTTTAAACACACTTATTTTAGTTCAAAAAGTAATATTTCACATCCAACAGTCATTTACAGTCAAAAGATTAAATGTTAAAATTTCATCCATATTGACCATTTTGGGAACGTTCGACAGGTCCGGAGTGATCGTTTTTGCATCAGAAAATTGATTTTTTGGAGTGTACCATAAATTATTCAAAATGTCAATTGGATCGTGCCTCATGTTGAATAACCACTTTTGAAACCCTCACAGTGACCAAAATTGCCATTTTTACAGAGTTTTGCTTACTCAAAAGCTTCCATGTTGACCAATTTCAGGCCCCAAAATGACTTTAAACAGACTTATTTTAGCTGAAAAAGTCATAATTCACATCCAACAGTCATTTAGAGTCAAAAGATTAAAAGTTAAAATTTCATCCATGTTGACCATTTTGGGAAAGTTTGACAGGTCCGGAGTCATCGTTTTTAATTAGAGATTTGATTTTTTAGAGTGTACCAAAAATGATTCAAAATGTCAATTGGATCGTGCCTCATGTTAAATAACCACTTTTGAAACCCTCACAGTGACCAAAATTGCCATTTTTACAGAGCTTTGCTTACTCAAAAGCTTCCATTTAGACCAATTTCAGGCACCGAAATGACTTTAAACACACTTATTTTAGTTGAAAAAGTCATATTTCACATCCAACAGTCATTTAGAGTCAAAAGATTAAAAGTTAAAATTTCATCCATGTTGACCATTTTGGGAAAGTTTGACAGGTCCGGAGTCATCGTTTTTCATTAGAGATTTGATTTTTTGGAGTGTACCAAAAATGATTCAAAATGTCAATTGGATCGTGCCTCATGTTGAATAACCACTTTTGAAACCTTCACAGTGACCAAAATTGCCATTTTTACAGAGATTTGCTTGCTCAAAATCTTCCATTTTGACCAATTTCAGGCACCGAAATGACTTTAAACACACTTATTTTAGTTGAACAAGTCATAATTCACATCCAACAGGCATTTAGAACCAAAAGATTAAAAGTTAACATTTCATCCATGTTGACCATTTTGGGAAAGCGCAACAGGTCCGGAGTCATCTTTTTTTCAGATAATTGATTTTTTGGAGTGAACCAAAAATGATTGAAAATGTCAATTGGATCGTGCCTCATGTGAATAACCACTTTTTAAACACTCATAGTGATCAAAATTGCCATTTTTACAGAGTTTTGCTTACTCAAAAGCTTCAATTTTGACCAATTTCTGGCACAGAGATGACTTTAAACACACTTATTTTAGTTGAAAAAGTCATAATTCACATCCAACAGTCATTTACAGTCAAAAGATTAAATGTTAAAATTTCATCCATATTGGCCATTTTGGGAATGTTCGACAGGTCCGGAGTCATCGTTTTTCATCAGAAAATTGATTTTTTGGAGTGTACCAAAAATGATTCAAAATGACAATTGGATCGTGCCTTATGTTGAATAACCACTTTTGAAATCCTCACAGTGACCAAAATTGCCATTATTACAGGGCTTTGCTTACTTAAAAGCTTCCATTTTGACCAATTTCATGCACCGAAATTACTTTAAACACACTTATTTTAGTTGAAAAACTCATATTTCACAGCCAACAGTCATTTACAGTCAAAAGATTAAATGTTAAAATTTCATCCATATTGACCATTTTGGGAACGTTCGACAGATCCGGAGTCATCGGTTTTCATCAGAAAATTGATTTTTTGGAGTGTACCAAAAATGATTCAAAATGTCAATTGGATCGTGCCTCATTTTGAATAACCACTTTTGAAACCCTCAAAGTGACCAAAATTTCCATTTTTACAGAGTTTTGCTTACTCAAAAGCTTTCATTTTGACCAATTTCAGGCACCGAAATGACTTTAAACACACTTATTTTAGTTGAAAAAGTCATAATTCACATCCAACAGTCATTTAGAGTCAAAGGATTAAAAGTTAAAATTTCATCCATGTTGGCCATTTTGGGAAAGTTCGATAGTTGCGGAGTCATCGTTTTTTCAGATAATTGATTTTTTCGAGTGTATCAAAAATTATTCAAAATGTCAATTGGATCGTGCCTCATGTTGAATAACCACTTTTGAAACCCTCACAGTGACCAAAATTGCCATTTTAACAGAACTTTGCTTAATCAAAAGCTTCCATTTTGACCAATTTCAGGCACCGAAATGACTTTAAACACACTTATTTTAGTTGAAAAGGTCATATTTCACATCCAACAGTCATTTAGAGTCGAAAGATTAAATGTTAACATTTTATCCATATTGACCATTTTGGAAACGTTCGACAGGTCCGGAGTCATCGTTTTTGCATCAGAAAATTGATTTTTTGGAGTGTACCAAAAATGATTCAAAATGTCAATTGGATCGTGCCTCATGTGAATAACCACTTTTTAAACACTCATAGTGACCAAAATTGCCATTTTCACAGAGCTTTGCTTACTTAAAAGCTTCCATTTTGACCAATTTCATGCACCGAAATTACTTTAAACACACTTATTTTAGTTGAAAAACTCATATTTCACAGCCAACAGTCATTTACAGTCAAAAGATTAAATGTTAAAATTTCATCCATATTGACCATTTTGGGAACGTTCGACAGGTCCGGAGTCATCGTTTTTCATCAGAAAATTGATTTTTGGAGTGTACCAAAAATGATTCAAAATGTCAATAGGATCGTGCCTCATGTTGAATAACCGCTTTTGAAACCCTCACAGTGACCAAAATTGCCATTTTTACAGAGCTTTGCTTACTCAAAAGCTTCCATTTTGACCAATTTCAGGCACCAAAATTACTTTAAACACACTTATTTTAGTTCAAAAAGTAATATTTCACATCCAACAGTCATTTACAGTCAAAAGATTAAATGTTAAAATTTAATCCATATTGACCATTTTGGGAACGTTCGACAGGTCCGGAGTGATCGTTTTTGCATCAGAAAATTGATTTTTTTGAGTGTACCATAAATTATTCAAAATGTCAATTGGATCGTGCCTCATGTTGAATAACCACTTTTGAAACCCTCACAGTGACCAAAATTGCCATTTTTACAGAGTTTTGCTTACTCAAAAGCTTCCATTTTGACCAATTTCAGGCCCCAAAATGACTTTAAACAGACTTATTTTAGCTGAAAAAGTCATAATTCACATCCAACAGTCATTTAGAGTCAAAAGATTAAAAGTTAAAATTTCATCCATGTTGACCATTTTGGGAAAGTTTGACAGGTCCGGAGTCATCGTTTTTAATTAGAGATTTGATTTTTTAGAGTGTACCAAAAATGATTCAAAATGTCAATTGGATCGTGCCTCATGTTAAATAACCACTTTTGAAACCCTCACAGTGACCAAAATTGCCATTTTTACAGAGCTTTGCTTACTCAAAAGCTTCCATTTAGACCAATTTCAGGCACCGAAATGACTTTAACAACACTTATTTTAGTTGAAAAAGTCATATTTCACATCCAACAGTCATTTAGAGTCAAAAGATTAAAAGTTAAAATTTCATCCATGTTGACCATTTTGGGAAAGTTTGACAGGTCCGGAGTCATCGTTTTTCATTAGAGATTTGATTTTTTGGAGTGTACCAAAAATGATTCAAAATGTCAATTGGATCGTGCCTCATGTTGAATAACCACTTTTGAATCCTTCACAGTGACCAAAATTGCCATTTTTACAGAGATTTGCTTGCTCAAAATCTTCCATTTTGACCAATTTCAGGCACCGAAATGACTTTAAACACACTTATTTTAGTTGAACAAGTCATAATTCACATCCAACAGGCATTTAGAGTCAAAAGATTAAAAGTTAACATTTCATCCATGTTGACCATTTTGGGAAAGCGCAACAGGTCCGGAGTCATCTTTTTTTCAGATAATTGATTTTTTGGAGTGAACCAAAAATGATTGAAAATGTCAATTGGATCGTGCCTCATGTGAATAACCACTTTTTAAACACTCATAGTGATCAAAATTGCCATTTTTACAGAGTTTTGCCTACTCAAAAGCTTCAATTTTGACCAATTTCTGGCACAGAGATGACTTTAAACACACTTATTTTAGTTGAAAAAGTCATAATTCACATCCAACAGTCATTTACAGTCAAAAGATTAAATGTTAAAATTTCATCCATATTGGCCATTTTGGGAATGTTCGACAGGTCCGGAGTCATCGTTTTTCACCAGAAAATTGATTTTTTGGAGTGTACCAAAAATGATTCAAAATGACAATTGGATTGTGCCTTATGTTGAATAACCACTTTTGAAATCCTCACAGTGACCAAAATTGCCATTATTACAGGGCTTTGCTTACTTAAAAGCTTCCATTTTGACCAATTTCATGCACCGAAATTACTTTAAACACACTTATTTTAGTTGAAAAACTCATATTTCACAGCCAACAGTCATTTACAGTCAAAAGATTAAATGTTAAAATTTCATCCATATTGACCATTTTGGGAACGTTCGACAGATCCGGAGTCATCGGTTTTCATCAGAAAATTGATTTTTTGGAGTGTACCAAAAATGATTCAAAATGTCAATTGGATCGTGCCTCATTTTGAATAACCACTTTTGAAACCCTCAAAGTGACCAAAATTTCCATTTTTACAGAGTTTTGCTTACTCAAAAGCTTTCATTTTGACCAATTTCAGGCACCGAAATGACTTTAAACACACTTATTTTAGTTGAAAAAGTCATAATTCACATCCAACAGTCATTTAGAGTCAAAGGATTAAAAGTTAAAATTTCATCCATGTTGGCCATTTTGGGAAAGTTCGATAGTTGCGGAGTCATCGTTTTTTCAGATAATTGATTTTTTCGAGTGTATCAAAAATTATTCAAAATGTCAATTGGATCGTGCCTCATGTTGAATAACCACTTTTGAAACCCTCACAGTGACCAAAATTGCCATTTTAACAGAACTTTGCTTAATCAAAAGCTTCCATTTTGACCAATTTCAGGCACCGAAATGACTTTAAACACACTTATTTTAGTTGAAAAGGTCATATTTCACATCCAACAGTCATTTAGAGTCGAAAGATTAAATGTTAACATTTTATCCATATTGACCATTTTGGAAACGTTCGACAGGTCCGGAGTCATCGTTTTTGCATCAGAAAATTGATTTTTTGGAGTGTACCAAAAATGATTCAAAATGTCAATTGGATCGTGCCTCATGTGAATAACCACTTTTTAAACACTCATAGTGACCAAAATTGCCATTTTCACAGAGCTTTGCTTACTTAAAAGCTTCCATTTTGACCAATTTCATGCACCGAAATTACTTTAAACACACTTATTTTAGTTGAAAAACTCATATTTCACAGCCAACAGTCATTTACAGTCAAAAGATTAAATGTTAAAATTTCATCCATATTGACCATTTTGGGAACGTTCGACAGGTCCGGAGTCATCGTTTTTCATCAGAAAATTGATTTTTGGAGTGTACCAAAAATGATTCAAAATGTCAATAGGATCGTGCCTCATGTTGAATAACCGCTTTTGAAACCCTCACAGTGACCAAAATTGCCATTTTTACAGAGCTTTGCTTACTCAAAAGCTTCCATTTTGACCAATTTCAGGCACCAAAATTACTTTAAACACACTTATTTTAGTTCAAAAAGTAATATTTCACATCCAACAGTCATTTACAGTCAAAAGATTAAATGTTAAAATTTAATCCATATTGACCATTTTGGGAACGTTCGACAGGTCCGGAGTGATCGTTTTTGCATCAGAAAATTGATTTTTTTGAGTGTACCATAAATTATTCAAAATGTCAATTGGATCGTGCCTCATGTTGAATAACCACTTTTGAAACCCTCACAGTGACCAAAATTGCCATTTTTACAGAGTTTTGCTTACTCAAAAGCTTCCATTTTGACCAATTTCAGGCCCCAAAATGACTTTAAACAGACTTATTTTAGCTGAAAAAGTCATAATTCACATCCAACAGTCATTTAGAGTCAAAAGATTAAAAGTTAAAATTTCATCCATGTTGACCATTTTGGGAAAGTTTGACAGGTCCGGAGTCATCGTTTTTAATTAGAGATTTGATTTTTTAGAGTGTACCAAAAATGATTCAAAATGTCAATTGGATCGTGCCTCATGTTAAATAACCACTTTTGAAACCCTCACAGTGACCAAAATTGCCATTTTTACAGAGCTTTGCTTACTCAAAAGCTTCCATTTAGACCAATTTCAGGCACCGAAATGACTTTAACAACACTTATTTTAGTTGAAAAAGTCATATTTCACATCCAACAGTCATTTAGAGTCAAAAGATTAAAAGTTAAAATTTCATCCATGTTGACCATTTTGGGAAAGTTTGACAGGTCCGGAGTCATCGTTTTTCATTAGAGATTTGATTTTTTGGAGTGTACCAAAAATGATTCAAAATGTCAATTGGATCGTGCCTCATGTTGAATAACCACTTTTGAATCCTTCACAGTGACCAAAATTGCCATTTTTACAGAGATTTGCTTGCTCAAAATCTTCCATTTTGACCAATTTCAGGCACCGAAATGACTTTAAACACACTTATTTTAGTTGAACAAGTCATAATTCACATCCAACAGGCATTTAGAGTCAAAAGATTAAAAGTTAACATTTCATCCATGTTGACCATTTTGGGAAAGCGCAACAGGTCCGGAGTCATCTTTTTTTCAGATAATTGATTTTTTGGAGTGAACCAAAAATGATTGAAAATGTCAATTGGATCGTGCCTCATGTGAATAACCACTTTTTAAACACTCATAGTGATCAAAATTGCCATTTTTACAGAGTTTTGCCTACTCAAAAGCTTCAATTTTGACCAATTTCTGGCACAGAGATGACTTTAAACACACTTATTTTAGTTGAAAAAGTCATAATTCACATCCAACAGTCATTTACAGTCAAAAGATTAAATGTTAAAATTTCATCCATATTGGCCATTTTGGGAATGTTCGACAGGTCCGGAGTCATCGTTTTTCACCAGAAAATTGATTTTTTGGAGTGTACCAAAAATGATTCAAAATGACAATTGGATTGTGCCTTATGTTGAATAACCACTTTTGAAATCCTCACAGTGACCAAAATTGCCATTATTACAGGGCTTTGCTTACTTAAAAGCTTCCATTTTGACCAATTTCATGCACCGAAATTACTTTAAACACACTTATTTTAGTTGAAAAACTCATATTTCACAGCCAACAGTCATTTACAGTCAAAAGATTAAATGTTAAAATTTCATCCATATTGACCATTTTGGGAACGTTCGACAGATCCGGAGTCATCGGTTTTCATCAGAAAATGGATTTTTTGGAGTGTACCAAAAATGATTCAAAATGTCAATTGGATCGTGCCTCATTTTGAATAACCACTTTTGAAACCCTCAAAGTGACCAAAATTTCCATTTTTACAGAGTTTTGCTTACTCAAAAGCTTTCATTTTGACCAATTTCAGGCACCGAAATGACTTTAAACACACTTATTTTAGTTGAAAAAGTCATAATTCACATCCAACAGTCATTTAGAGTCAAAAGATTAAAAGTTAAAATTTCATCCATGTTGGCCATTTTGGGAAAGTTCGATAGTTGCGGAGTCATCGTTTTTTCAGATAATTGATTTTTTCGAGTGTATCAAAAATTATTCAAAATGTCAATTGGATCGTGCCTCATGTTGAATAACCACTTTTGAAACCCTCACAGTGACCAAAATTGCCATTTTAACAGAACTTTGCTTAATCAAAAGCTTCCATTTTGACCTATTTCAGGGACGAAAATGACTTTCAACACACGTATTTTAGTTGAAAAAGTCATAATTCACATCCAACAGTCAATTAGAGTCAAAAGATTAAAAGTTAAAATTTCATCCATGTTGACCATTTTGGGAAAGTTTGACAGGTCCGGAGTCATCGTTTTTCATTAGAGATTTGATTTTTTGTAGTGTACCAAAAATGATTCAAAATGTCAATTGGATCGTGCCTCATGTTGAATAACCACTTTTGAAACCCTAACATTGACCAAAATTGCCATTTTTACAGAGCTTTGCTTACTTAAAAGCTTCCATTTTGACCAATTTCATGCACCGAAATTACTTTAAACAGACTTATTTTAGTTGAAAAAGTCATAATTCACATCCAACAGTCATTTAGAGTCAAAAGATTAAAAGTTAAAATTTCATCCATGTTGACCATTTTGGGAAAGTTCGACAGTTGCGGAGTCGTCGTTTTTTCAGATAATTGATTTTTTGGAGTGTACCAAAAATGATTCAAAATGTCAATTGGATCGTGCCTCATGTTGAATAACCGCTTTTGAAACCCTCACAGTGACCAAAATTGCCATTTTTACAGAGTTTTGCTTACTCAAAAGCTTCCATTTTGACCAATTTCAGGCACCAAAATGACTTTAAACAGACTTATTTTAGTTGAAAAAGTCATAATTCACATCCAACAGTCAATTAGAGTCAAAAGATTAAAAGTTAAAATTTCATCCATGTTGACCATTTTGGGAAAGTTTGACAGGTCCGGAGTCATCGTTTTTCATTAGAGATTTGATTTTTTGTAGTGTACCAAAAATGATTCAAAATGTCAATTGGATCGTGCCTCATGTTGAATAACCACTTTTGAAACCCTAACATTGACCAAAATTGCCATTTTTACAGAGCTTTGCTTACTTAATAGCTTCCATTTTGACCAATTTCATGCACCGAAATTACTTTAAACAGACTTATTTTAGTTGAAAAAGTCATAATTCACATCCAACAGTCATTTAGAGTCAAAAGATTAAAAGTTAAAATTTCATCCATGTTGACTATTTTGGGAAAGTTCGACAGTTGCGGAGTCGTCGTTTTTTCAGATAATTGATTTTTTGGAGTGTACCAAAAATGATTCAAAATGTCAATTGGATCGTGCCTCATGTTGAATAACCGCTTTTGAAACCCTCACAGTGACCAAAATTGCAATTTTTACAGAGCTTTGCTTACCCAAAAGCTTCCATTTTGACCAATTTCAGGCACCGAAATGACTTTAAACACACTTATTTTAGTTGAAAGAGTCATATTTCACATCCAACAGTTATTTACAGTCAAAAGATAAAATGTTAAAACTTCATCCATATTGACCATTTTGGGAACGTTCGACAGGTCCGGAGTGATCGTTTTTGCATCAGAAAATTGATTTTTTGGAGTGTACCATAAATTATTCAAAATGTCAATTGGATCGGGCCTCATGTTGAATAACCACTTTTGAAACCCTCACAGTGACCAAAATTGCCATTTTTACAGAGTTTTGCTTACTCAAAAGCTTCCATTTTGACCAATTTCAGGCACCAAAATGACTTTAAACAGACTTATTTTAGTTGAAAAAGTCATAATTCACATCCAACAGTCATTTAGAGTCAAAAGATTAAAAGTTAAAATTTCATCCATGTTGACCATTTTGGGAAAGTTCGACAGTTGCGGAGTCATCGTTTTTTCAGATAATTGATTTTTTGGAGTGTACCAAAAATGATTCAAAATGTCAATTGGATCGTGCCTCATGTTGAATAACCGCTTTAGAAGCCCTCACAGTGACCAAAAATGCCATTTTTACAGAGCTTTGCTTACTCAAAAGCTTCCATTTTGATCAATTTCAGGCACCGAAATGACTTTAAACACATTTATTTTAGTTGAAAAAGTCATATTTCACATCCAACAGTCATTTAGAGTCAATAGATTAAAAGTTAAAATTTCATCCATGTTGACCATTTTGGGAACGTTTGACAGGTCCGGAGTCATCGTTTTTCATTAGAGATTTGATTTTTTAGAGTGTACCAAAAATGATTCAAAATGTCAATTGGATCGTGCCTCATGTTGAATAACCACTTTTGAAACCCTCACAGTGACCAAAATTGCCATTTTTACAGAGCTTTGCTTAATCAAAAGCTTCCATTTTGACCAATTTCAGGCACCAAAATGACTTTCAACACACGTATTTTAGTTGAAAAAGTCATAATTCACATCCAACAGTCATTTAGAGTCAAAAGATTAAAAGTTAAAATTTCATCCATGTTGACCTTTTTGGGAAAGTTTGACAGGTCCGGAGTCATCGTTTTTCATTAGAGATTTGATTTTTTGGAGTGTACCAAAAATGATTCAAAATGTCAATTGGATCGTGCCTCATGTTGAATAACCACTTTTGAAACCCTCACAGTGACCAAAATTGCCATTTTTACAGAGCTTTGCTTAATCAAAAGCTTCCATTTTGACCAATTTCAGGCACCAAAATGACTTTCAACACGCGTATTTTAGTTGAAAAAGTCATAATTCACATCCAACAGTCATTTAGAGTCAAAAGATTAAAAGTTAAAATTTCATCCATGTTGACCATTTTGGGAAAGTTTGACAGGTCCGGAGTCATCGTTTTTCATTAGAGATTTGATTTTTTGGAGTGTACCAAAAATGATTCAAAATGTCAATTGGATCGTGCCTCATGTTGACTAACCACTTTTGAAACCTTCACAGTGACCAAAATTGCCATTTTTACAGAGCTTTGCTGCTCAAAATCTTCCATTTTGACCAATTTCAGGCACCGAAATGATTTTAAACACACTTATTTTAGTTGAACAAGTCATAATTCACAACCAACAGGCATTTAGAGTCAAAAGATTAAAAGTTAACATTTCATCCATGTTGACCATTTTGGGAAAGCTCGACAGGTCCGGAGTCATCGTTTTTGCATCAGAAAATTGATTTTTTGGAGTGTACCAAAAATGATTCAAAATGTCAATTGGATCGTGCCTCATGTGAATAACCACTTTTTAAACACTCATAGTGACCAAAATTGCCATTTTCACAGAGCTTTGCTTACTTAAAAGCTTCCATTTTGACCAATTTCATGCACCGAAATTACTTTAAACACACTTATTTTAGTTGAAAAACTCATATTTCACAGCCAACAGTCATTTACAGTCAAAAGATTAAATGTTAAAATTTCATCCATATTGACCATTTTGGGAACGTTCGACAGGTCCGGAGTCATCGTTTTTCATCAGAAAATTGATTTTTGGAGTGTACCAAAAATGATTCAAAATGTCAATTGGATCGTGCCTCATGTTGAATAACCGCTTTTGAAACCCTCACAGTGACCAAAATTGCCATTTTTACAGAGCTTTGCTTACTCAAAAGCTTCCATTTTGACCAATTTCAGGCACCAAAATTACTTTAAACACACTTATTTTAGTTCAAAAAGTAATATTTCACATCCAACAGTCATTTACAGTCAAAAGATTAAATGTTAAAATTTCATCCATATTGACCATTTTGGGAACGTTCGACAGGTCCGGAGTGATCGTTTTTGCATCAGAAAATTGATTTTTTGGAGTGTACCATAAATTATTCAAAATGTCAATTGGATCGTGCCTCATGTTGAATAACCACTTTTGAAACCCTCACAGTGACCAAAATTGCCATTTTTACAGAGTTTTGCTTACTCAAAAGCTTCCATGTTGACCAATTTCAGGCCCCAAAATGACTTTAAACAGACTTATTTTAGCTGAAAAAGTCATAATTCACATCCAACAGTCATTTAGAGTCAAAAGATTAAAAGTTAAAATTTCATCCATGTTGACCATTTTGGGAAAGTTTGACAGGTCCGGAGTCATCGTTTTTAATTAGAGATTTGATTTTTTAGAGTGTACCAAAAATGATTCAAAATGTCAATTGGATCGTGCCTCATGTTAAATAACCACTTTTGAAACACTCACAGTGACCAAAATTGCCATTTTTACAGAGCTTTGCTTACTCAAAAACTTCCATTTAGACCAATTTCAGGCACCGAAATGACTTTAAACACACTTATTTTAGTTGAAAAAGTCATATTTCACATCCAACAGTCATTTAGAGTCAAAAGATTAAAAGTTAAAATTTCATCCATGTTGACCATTTTGGGAAAGTTTGACAGGTCCGGAGTCATCGTTTTTCATTAGAGATTTGATTTTTTGGAGTGTACCAAAAATGATTCAAAATGTCAATTGGATCGTGCCTCATGTTGAGTAACCACTTTTGAAACCTTCACAGTGACCAAAATTGCCATTTTTACAGAGATTTGCTTGCTCAAAATCTTCCATTTTGACCAATTTCAGGCACCGAAATGACTTTAAACACACTTATTTTAGTTGAACAAGTCATAATTCACATCCAACAGGCATTTAGAACCAAAAGATTAAAAGTTAACATTTCATCCATGTTGACCATTTTGGGAAAGCGCAACAGGTCCGGAGTCATCTTTTTTTCAGATAATTGATTTTTTGGAGTGAACCAAAAATGATTGAAAATGTCAATTGGATCGTGCCTCATGTGAATAACCACTTTTTAAACACTCATAGTGATCAAAATTGCCATTTTTACAGAGTTTTGCTTACTCAAAAGCTTCAATTTTGACCAATTTCTGGCACAGAGATGACTTTAAACACACTTATTTTAGTTGAAAAAGTCATAATTCACATCCAACAGTCATTT
Organism: Lissotriton helveticus; assembly: GCF_964261635.1. Classification (NCBI taxonomy): domain Eukaryota; kingdom Metazoa; phylum Chordata; class Amphibia; order Caudata; family Salamandridae; genus Lissotriton; species Lissotriton helveticus. Next base: position 343,628,465 of record NC_136072.1, read on the forward strand.
ACAGTCAAAAGATTAAATGTTAAAATTTCATCCATATTGGCCATTTTGGGAATGTTCGACAGGTCCGGAGTCATCGTTTTTCATCAGAAAATTGATTTTTTGGAGTGTACCAAAAATGATTCAAAATGACAATTGGATCGTGCCTTATGTTGAATAACCACTTTTGAAATCCTCACAGTGACCAAAATTGCCATTATTATAGGGCTTTGCTTACTTAAAAGCTTCCATTTTGACCAATTTCATGCACCGAAATTACTTTAAACACACTTATTTTAGTTGAAAAACTCATATTTCACAGCCAACAGTCATTTACAGTCAAAAGATTAAATGTTAAAATTTCATCCATATTGACCATTTTGGGAACGTTCGACAGATCCGGAGTCATCGGTTTTCATCAGAAAATTGATTTTTTGGAGTGTACCAAAAATGATTCAAAATGTCAATTGGATCGTGCCTCATTTTGAATAACCACTTTTGAAACCCTCAAAGTGACCAAAATTTCCATTTTTACAGAGTTTTGCTTACTCAAAAGCTTTCATTTTGACCAATTTCAGGCACCGAAATGACTTTAAACACACTTATTTTAGTTGAAAAAGTCATAATTCACATCCAACAGTCATTTAGAGTCAAAAGATTAAAAGTTAAAATTTCATCCATGTTGGCCATTTTGGGAAAGTTCGATAGTTGCGGAGTCATCGTTTTTTCAGATAATTGATTTTTTCGAGTGTATCAAAAATTATTCAAAATGTCAATTGGATCGTGCCTCATGTTGAATAACCACTTTTGAAACCCTCACAGTGACCAAAATTGCCATTTTAACAGAACTTTGCTTAATCAAAAGCTTCCATTTTGACCAATTTCAGGCACCGAAATGACTTTAAACACACTTATTTTAGTTGAAAAGGTCATATTTCACATCCAACAGTCATTTAGAGTCGAAAGATTAAATGTTAACATTTTATCCATATTGACCATTTTGGAAACGTTCGACAGGTCTGGAGTCATCGTTTTTGCATCAGAAAATTGATTTTTTGGAGTGTACCAAAAATGATTCAAAATGTCAATTGGATCGTGCCTCATGTGAATAACCACTTTTTAAACACTCATAGTGACCAAAATTGCCATTTTCACAGAGCTTTGCTTACTTAAAAGCTTCCATTTTGACCAATTTCATGCACCGAAATTACTTTAAACACACTTATTTTAGTTGAAAAACTCATATTTCACAGCCAACAGTCATTTACAGTCAAAAGATTAAATGTTAAAATTTCATCCATATTGACCATTTTGGGAACGTTCGACAGGTCCGGAGTCATCGTTTTTCATCAGAAAATTGATTTTTGGAGTGTACCAAAAATGATTCAAAATGTCAATAGGATCGTGCCTCATGTTGAATAACCGCTTTTGAAACCCTCACAGTGACCAAAATTGCCATTTTTACAGAGCTTTGCTTACTCAAAAGCTTCCATTTTGACCAATTTCAGGCACCAAAATTACTTTAAACACACTTATTTTAGTTCAAAAAGTAATATTTCACATCCAACAGTCATTTACAGTCAAAAGATTAAATGTTAAAATGTAATCCATATTGACCATTTTGGGAACGTTCGACAGGTCCGGAGTGATCGTTTTTGCATCAGAAAATTGATTTTTTGGAGTGTACCATAAATTATTCAAAATGTCAATTGGATCGTGCCTCATGTTGAATAACCACTTTTGAAACCCTCACAGTGACCAAAATTGCCATTTTTACAGAGTTTTGCTTACTCAAAAGCTTCCATTTTGACCAATTTCAGGCCCCAAAATGACTTTAAACAGACTTATTTTAGCTGAAAAAGTCATAATTCACATCCAACAGTCATTTAGAGTCAAAAGATTAAAAGTTAAAATTTCATCCATGTTGACCATTTTGGGAAAGTTTGACAGGTCCGGAGTCATCGTTTTTAATTAGAGATTTGATTTTTTAGAGTGTACCAAAAATGATTCAAAATGTCAATTGGATCGTGCCTCATGTTAAATAACCACTTTTGAAACCCTCACAGTGACCAAAATTGCCATTTTTACAGAGCTTTGCTTACTCAAAAGCTTCCATTTAGACCAATTTCAGGCACCGAAATGACTTTAAACACACTTATTTTAGTTGAAAAAGTCATATTTCACATCCAACAGTCATTTAGAGTCAAAAGATTAAAAGTTAAAATTTCATCCATGTTGACCATTTTGGGAAAGTTTGACAGGTCCGGAGTCATCGTTTTTCATTAGAGATTTGATTTTTTGGAGTGTACCAAAAATGATTCAAAATGTCAATTGGATCGTGCCTCATGTTGAATAACCACTTTTGAAACCTTCACAGTGACCAAAATTGCCATTTTTACAGAGATTTGCTTGCTCAAAATCTTCCATTTTGACCAATTTCAGGCACCGAAATGACTTTAAACACACTTATTTTAGTTGAACAAGTCATAATTCACATCCAACAGGCATTTAGAGTCAAAAGATTAAAAGTTAACATTTCATCCATGTTGACCATTTTGGGAAAGCGCAACAGGTCCGGAGTCATCTTTTTTTCAGATAATTGATTTTTTGGAGTGAACCAAAAATGATTGAAAATGTCAATTGGATCGTGCCTCATGTGAATAACCACTTTTTAAACACTCATAGTGATCAAAATTGCCATTTTTACAGAGTTTTGCCTACTCAAAAGCTTCAATTTTGACCAATTTCTGGCACAGAGATGACTTTAAACACACTTATTTTAGTTGAAAAAGTCATAATTCACATCCAACAGTCATTTACAGTCAAAAGATTAAATGTTAAAATTTCATCCATATTGGCCATTTTGGGAATGTTCGACAGGTCCGGAGTCATCGTTTTTCACCAGAAAATTGATTTTTTGGAGTGTACCAAAAATGATTCAAAATGACAATTGGATCGTGCCTTATGTTGAATAACCACTTTTGAAATCCTCACAGTGACCAAAATTGCCATTATTACAGGGCTTTGCTTACTTAAAAGCTTCCATTTTGACCAATTTCATGCACCGAAATTACTTTAAACACACTTATTTTAGTTGAAAAACTCATATTTCACAGCCAACAGTCATTTACAGTCAAAAGATTAAATGTTAAAATTTCATCCATATTGACCATTTTGGGAACGTTCGACAGATCCGGAGTCATCGGTTTTCATCAGAAAATGGATTTTTTGGAGTGTACCAAAAATGATTCAAAATGTCAATTGGATCGTGCCTCATTTTGAATAACCACTTTTGAAACCCTCAAAGTGACCAAAATTTCCATTTTTACAGAGTTTTGCTTACTCAAAAGCTTTCATTTTGACCAATTTCAGGCACCGAAATGACTTTAAACACACTTATTTTAGTTGAAAAAGTCATAATTCACATCCAACAGTCATTTAGAGTCAAAAGATTAAAAGTTAAAATTTCATCCATGTTGGCCATTTTGGGAAAGTTCGATAGTTGCGGAGTCATCGTTTTTTCAGATAATTGATTTTTTCGAGTGTATCAAAAATTATTCAAAATGTCAATTGGATCGTGCCTCATGTTGAATAACCACTTTTGAAACCCTCACAGTGACCAAAATTGCCATTTTAACAGAACTTTGCTTAATCAAAAGCTTCCATTTTGACCTATTTCAGGGACGAAAATGACTTTCAACACACGTATTTTAGTTGAAAAAGTCATAATTCACATCCAACAGTCAATTAGAGTCAAAAGATTAAAAGTTAAAATTTCATCCATGTTGACCATTTTGGGAAAGTTTGACAGGTCCGGAGTCATCGTTTTTCATTAGAGATTTGATTTTTTGTAGTGTACCAAAAATGATTCAAAATGTCAATTGGATCGTGCCTCATGTTGAATAACCACTTTTGAAACCCTAACATTGACCAAAATTGCCATTTTTACAGAGCTTTGCTTACTTAAAAGCTTCCATTTTGACCAATTTCATGCACCGAAATTACTTTAAACAGACTTATTTTAGTTGAAAAAGTCATAATTCACATCCAACAGTCATTTAGAGTCAAAAGATTAAAAGTTAAAATTTCATCCATGTTGACCATTTTGGGAAAGTTCGACAGTTGCGGAGTCGTCGTTTTTTCAGATAATTGATTTTTTGGAGTGTACCAAAAATGATTCAAAATGTCAATTGGATCGTGCCTCATGTTGAATAACCGCTTTTGAAACCCTCACAGTGACCAAAATTGCCATTTTTACAGAGTTTTGCTTACTCAAAAGATTCCATTTGGACCAATTTCAGGCACCAAAATGACTTTAAACAGACTTATTTTAGTTGAAAAAGTCATAATTCACATCCAACAGTCATTTAGAGTCAAAAGATTAAAAGTTAAAATTTCATCCATGTTGACCATTTTGGGAAAGTTCGACAGTAGCGGAGTCATCGTTTTTTCAGATGATTGATTTTTTGGAGTGTACCAAAAATGATTCAAAATGTCAATTGGATCGTGCCTCATGTTGAATAACCGCTTTTGAAACCCTCACAGTGACCAAAATTGCCATTTTTACAGAGCTTTGCTTACTCAAAAGCTTCCATTTTGACCAATTTCAGGCACCGAAATGACTTTAAACACACTTATTTTAGTTGAAAAAGTCATATTTCACATCCAACAGTCATTTAGAGTCAAAAGATTAAAAATTTAAATTTCATCCATGTTGACCATTTTGGGAAAGTTTGACAGGTCCGGAGTCATCGTTTTTCATTAGAGATTTGATTTTTTAGAGTGTACCAAAAATTATTCAAAATGTCAATTGAATCGTACCTCATGTTGAATAACCACTTTTGAAACCCTCACAGTGACCAAAATTGCCATTTTTACAGAGCTTTGCTTAATCAAAAGCTTCCATTTTGACCAATTTCAGGCACCAAAATGACTTTCAACACACGTATTTTAGTTGAAAAAGTCATAATTCACATTCAACAGTCATTTAGAGTCAAAAGATTAAAAGTTAAATTTCATCCATGTTGACCATTTTGGGAAAGTTTGACAGGTCCGGAGTCATCGTTTTTCATTAGAGATTTGATTTTTTGGAGTGTACCAAAAATGATTCAAAATGTCAATTGGATCGTGCCTCATGTTGAATAACCGCTTTTGAAACCCTCACAGTGACCAAAATTGCCATTTTTACAGAGCTTTGCTTACTCAAAAGCTTCCATTTTGACCAATTTCACCCACCGAAATTACTTTAAACACACTTATTTTAGTTGAAAAAGTAATATTTCACATCCAACAGTCATTTACAGTCAAAAGATTAAATGTTAAAATTTCATCCATATTGACCATTTTGGGAACGTTCGACAGGTCCGGAGTGATCGTTTTTGCATCAGAAAATTGATTTTTTGGAGTGTACCATAAATTATTCAAAATGTCAATTGGATCGTGCCTCATGTTGAATAACCACTTTTGAAACCCTCACAGTGACCAAAATTGCCATTTTTACAGAGTTTTGCTTACTCAAAAGCTTCCATTTTGACCAATTTCAGGCACCAAAATGACTTTAAACAGACTTATTTTAGCTGAAAAAGTCATAATTCACATCCAACAGTCATTTAGAGTCAAAAGATTAAAAGTTAAAATTTCATCCATGTTGACCATTTTGGGAAAGTTCGACAGTTGCGGAGTCATCGTTTTTTCAGATAATTATTTTTTTGGAGTGTACCAAAAATGATTCAAAATGTCGATTGGATCGTGCCTCATGTTGAATAACCGCTTTTGAAACCCTCACAGTGACCAAAAATGCCATTTTTACAGAGCTTTGCTTACTCAAAAGCTTCTATTTTGACCAATTTCAGGCACCGAAATGACTTTAAACACATTTATTTTAGTTGAACAAGTCATATTTCACATCCAACAGTCATTTAGAGTCAAAAGATTAAAAGTTAAAATTTCATCCATGTTGACCATTTTGGGAAAGTTTGACAGGTCCGGAGTCATCGTTTTTAATTAGAGATTTGATTTTTTAGAGTGTACCAAAAATGATTCAAAATGTCAATTGGATCGTGCCTCATGTTAAATAACCACTTTTGAAACCCTCACAGTGACCAAAATTGCCATTTTTACAGAGCTTTGCTTCCTCAAAAGCTTCCATTTAGACCAATTTCAGGCACCGAAATGACTTTAAACACACTTATTTTAGTTGAAAAAGTCATATTTCACATCCAACAGTCATTTACAGTCAAAAGATTAAATGTTAAAATTTCATCCATATTGACCATTTTGGGAACGTTCGACAGGTCCGGAGTGATCGTTTTTGCATCAGAAAATTGTTTTTTTGGAGTGTACCATAAATTATTCAAAATGTCAATTGGATCGTGCCTCATGTTGAATAACCACTTTTGAAACCCTGACAGTGACCAAAATTGCCATTTTTACAGACTTTTGCTTACTCAAAAGCTTCCATTTTGACCAATTTCAGGCACCAAAATGACTTTAAACAGACTTATTTTAGTTGAAAAAGTCATAATTCACATCCAACAGTCATTTAGAGTCAAAAGATTAAAAGTTAAAATTTCATCCATGTTGACCATTTTGGGAAAGGTCGACAGTTGCGGAGTCATCGTTTTTTCAGATAATTGATTTTTTGGAGTGTACCAAAAATGATTCAAAATGTCAATTGGATCGTGCCTCATGTTGAATAACCACTTTTGAAACCCTCACAGTGACCAAAATTGCCATTTTTACAGAGCTTTGCTTAATCAAAAGCTTCCATTTTGACCAATTTCAGGCACCAAAATGACTTTAAGCACACTTATTTTAGTTGAACAAGTCATAATTCACATCCAACAGTCATTTAGAGTCAAAAGATTAAAATTTAAAATTTCATCCATGTTGACCATTTTGGGAAAGTTTGACAGGTCCGGAGTCATCATTTTTCATTAGAGATTTGATTTTTTAGAGTGTACCAAAAATTATTCAAAATGTCAATTGAATCGTACCTCATGTTGAATAACCACTTTTGAAACCCTCACAGTGACCAAAATTGCCATTTTTACAGAGCTTTGCTTAATCAAAAGCTTCCATTTTGACCAATTTCAGGCACCAAAATGACTTTCAACACACGTATTTTAGTTGAAAAAGTCATAATTCACATCCAACAGTCATTTAGAGTCAAAAGATTAAAAGTTAATTTTCATCCATGTTGACCATTTTGGGAAAGTTTGACAGGTCCGGAGTCATCGTTTTTCATTAGAGATTTGATTTTTTGGAGTGTACCAAAAATGATTCAAAATGTCAATTGGATCGTGCCTCATGTTGAATAACCGCTTTTGAAACCCTCACAGTGACCAAAATTGCCATTTTTACAGAGCTTTGCTTACTCAAAAGCTTCCATTTTGACCAATTTCAGGCACCGAAATTACTTTAAACACACTTATTTTAGTTGAAAAAGTAATATTTCACATCCAACAGTCATTTACAGTCAAAAGATTAAATGTTAAAATTTCATCCATATTGACCATTTTGGGAACGTTCGACAGGTCCGGAGTGATCATTTTTGCATCAGAAAATTGATTTTTTGGAGTGTACCATAAATTATTCAAAATGTCAATTGGATCGTGCCTCATGTTGAATAACCACTTTTGAAACCCTCACAGTGACCAAAATTGCCATTTTTACAGAGTTTTGCTTACTCAAAAGCTTCCATTTTGACCAATTTCAGGCACCAAAATGACTTTAAACAGACTTATTTTAGCTGAAAAAGTCATAATTCACATCAAACAGTCATTTAGAGTCAAAAGATTAAAAGTTAAAATTTCATCCATGTTGACCATTTTGGGAAAGTTCGACAGTTGCGGAGTCATCGTTTTTTCAGATAATTATTTTTTGGGAGTGTACCAAAAATGATTCAAAATGTCGATTGGATCGTGCCTCATGTTGAATAACCGCTTTTGAAACCCTCACAGTGACCAAAAATGCCATTTTTACAGAGCTTTGCTTACTCAAAAGCTTCTATTTTGACCAATTTCAGGCACCGAAATGACTTTAAACACATTTATTTTAGTTGAAAAAGTCATATTTCACATCCAACAGTCATTTAGAGTCAAAAGATTAAAAGTTAAAATTTCATCCATGTTGACCATTTTGGGAAAGTTTGACAATTCCGGAGTCATCGTTTTTCATTAGAGATTTGATTTTTTAGAGTGTACCAAAAATTATTCAAAATGTCAATTGAATCGTACCTCATGTTGAATAACCACTTTTGAAACCCTCACAGTGACCAAAATTGCCATTTTTACAGAGCTTTGCTTAATCAAAAGCTTCCATTTTGACCAATTTCAGGCACCAAAATGACTTTCAACACACGTATTTTAGTTGAAAAAGTCATAATTCACATCCAACAGTCATTTAGAGTCAAAAGATTAAAAGTTAAAATTTCATCCATGTTGACCATTTTGGGAAAGTTTGACAGGTCCGGAGTCATCGTTTTTCATTAGAGATTTGATTTTTTTGAGTGTACCAAAAATGATTCAAAATGTCAATTGGATCGTGCCTCATGTTGAATTACCGCTTTTGAAACCCTCACAGTGACCAAAATTGCCATTTTTACAGAGCTTTGCTTACTCAAAAGCTTCCATTTTGACCAATTTTCAGGCACCGAAATTACTTTAAACACACTTATTTTAGTTGAAAAAGTAATATTTCACATCCAACAGTCATTTACAGTCAAAAGATTAAATGTTAAAATTTCATCCATATTGACCATTTTGGGAACGTTCGACAGGTCCGGAGTGATCGTTTTTGCATCAGAAAATTGATTTTTTGGAGTGTACCATAAATTATTCAAAATGTCAATTGGATCGTGCCTCATGTTGAATAACCACTTTTGAAACCCTCACAGTGACCAAAATTGCCATTTTTACAGAGTTTTGCTTACTCAAAAGCTTCCATTTTGACCAATTTCAGGCACCAAAATGACTTTAAACAGACTTATTTTAGCTGAAAAAGTCATAATTCACATCCAACAGTCATTTAGAGTCAAAAGATTAAAAGTTAAAATTTCATCCATGTTGACCATTTTGGGAAAGTTCGACAGTTGCGGAGTCATCGTTTTTTCAGATAATTATTTTTTTGGAGTGTACCAAAAATGATTCAAAATGTCGATTGGATCGTGCCTCATGTTGAATAACCGCTTTTGAAACCCTCACAGTGACCAAAAATGCCATTTTTACAGAGCTTTGCTTACTCAAAAGCTTCTATTTTGACCAATTTCAGGCACCGAAATGACTTTAAACACATTTATTTTAGTTGAAAAAGTCATATTTCACATCCAACAGTCATTTAGAGTCAAAAGATTAAAAGTTAAAATTTCATCCATGTTGACCATTTTGGGAAAGTTTGACAGGTCCGGAGTCATCGTTTTTAATTAGAGATTTGATTTTTTAGAGTGTACCAAAAATGATTCAAAATGTCAATTGGATCGTGCCTCATGTTAAATACCCACTTTTGAAACCCTCACAGTGACCAAAATTGCCATTTTTACAGAGCTTTGCTTACTCAAAAGCTTCCATTTAGACCCATTTCAGGCACCGAAATGACTTTAAACACACTTATTTTAGTTGAAAAAGTCATATTTCACATCCAACAGTCATTTACAGTCAAAAGATTAAATGTTAAAATTTCATCCATATTGACCATTTTGGGAACGTTCGACAGGTCCGGAGTGATCGTTTTTGCATCAGAAAATTGGTTTTTTGGAGTGTACCATAAATTATTCAAAATGTCAATTGGATCGTGCCTCATGTTGAATAACCACTTTTGAAACCCTCACAGTGACCAAAATTGCCATTTTTACAGAGTTTTGCTTACTCAAAAGCTTCCATTTTGACCAATTTCAGGCACCAAAATGACTTTAAACAGACTTATTTTAGTTGAAAAAGTCATAATTCACATCCAACAGTCATTTAGAGTCAAAAGATTAAAAGTTAAAATTTCATCCATGTTGACCATTTTGGGAAAGTTCGACAGTTGCGGAGTCATCGTTTTTTCAGATAATTGATTTTTTGGAGTGTACCAAAAATGATTCAAAATGTCAATTGGATCGTGCCTCATGTTGAATAACCACTTTTGAAACCCTCACAGTGACCAAAATTGCCATTTTTACAGAGCTTTGCTTAATCAAAAGCTTCCATTTTGACCAATTTCAGGCACCAAAATGACTTTCAACACACGTATTTTAGTTGAAAAAGTCATAATTCACATTCAACAGTCATTTAGAGTCAAAAGATTAAAAGTTAAATTTCATCCATGTTGACCATTTTGGGAAAGTTTGACAGGTCCGGAGTCATCGTTTTTCATTAGAGATTTGATTTTTTGTAGTGTACCAAAAATGATTCAAAATGTCAATTGGATCGTGCCTCATGTTGAATAACCACTTTTGAAACCCTAACATTGACCAAAATTGCCATTTTTACAGAGCTTTGCTTACTTAAAAGCTTCCATTTTGACCAATTTCATGCACCGAAATTACTTTAAACAGACTTATTTTAGTTGAAAAAGTCATAATTCACATCCAACAGTCATTTAGAGTCAAAAGATTAAAAGTTAAAATTTCATCCATGTTGACTATTTTGGGAAAGTTCGACAGTTGCGGAGTCGTCGTTTTTTCAGATAATTGATTTTTTGGAGTGTACCAAAAATGATTCAAAATGTCAATTGGATCGTGCCTCATGTTGAATAACCGCTTTTGAAACCCTCACAGTGACCAAAATTGCAATTTTTACAGAGCTTTGCTTACCCAAAAGCTTCCATTTTGACCAATTTCAGGCACCGAAATGACTTTAAACACACTTATTTTAGTTGAAAGAGTCATATTTCACATCCAACAGTTATTTACAGTCAAAAGATAAAATGTTAAAACTTCATCCATATTGACCATTTTGGGAACGTTCGACAGGTCCGGAGTGATCGTTTTTGCATCAGAAAATTGATTTTTTGGAGTGTACCATAAATTATTCAAAATGTCAATTGGATCGGGCCTCATGTTGAATAACCACTTTTGAAACCCTCACAGTGACCAAAATTGCCATTTTTACAGAGTTTTGCTTACTCAAAAGCTTCCATTTTGACCAATTTCAGGCACCAAAATGACTTTAAACAGACTTATTTTAGTTGAAAAAGTCATAATTCACATCCAACAGTCATTTAGAGTCAAAAGATTAAAAGTTAAAATTTCATCCATGTTGACCATTTTGGGAAAGTTCGACAGTTGCGGAGTCATCGTTTTTTCAGATAATTGATTTTTTGGAGTGTACCAAAAATGATTCAAAATGTCAATTGGATCGTGCCTCATGTTGAATAACCGCTTTTGAAACCCTCACAGTGACCAAAATTGCAATTTTTACAGAGCTTTGCTTGCTCAAAATCTTCCATTTTGACCAATTTCAGGCACCGAAATGACTTTAAACACACTTATTTTAGTTGAACAAGTCATAATTCACATCCAACAGGCATTTAGAGTCAAAAGATTAAAAGTTAACATTTCATCCATGTTGACCATTTTGGGAAAGCGCAACAGGTCGGGAGTCATCTTTTTTTCAGATAATTGATTTTTTGGAGTGAACCAAAAATGATTCAAAATGTCAATTGGATCGTGCCTCATGTGAATAACCACTTTTTAAACACTCAGTGATCAAAATTGCCATTTTTACAGAGTTTTGCTTACTCAAAAGCTTCAATTTTGACCAATTTCTGGCACAGAGATGACTTTAAACACACTTATTTTAGTTGAAAAAGTCATAATTCACATCCAACAGTCATTTACAGTCAAAAGATTAAATGTTAAAATTTCATCCATATTGGCCATTTTGGGAATGTTCGACAGGTCAGGAGTCATCGTTTTTCACCAGAAAATTGATTTTTTGGAGTGTACCAAAAATGATTCAAAATGACAATTGGATTGTGCCTTATGTTGAATAACCACTTTTGAAATCCTCACAGTGACCAAAATTGCCATTATTACAGGGCTTTGCTTACTTAAAAGCTTCCATTTTGACCAATTTCATGCACCGAAATTACTTTAAACACACTTATTTTAGTTGAAAAACTCATATTTCACAGCCAACAGTCATTTACAGTCAAAAGATTAAATGTTAAAATTTCATCCATATTGACCATTTTGGGAACGTTCGACAGATCCGGAGTCATCGGTTTTCATCAGAAAATGGATTTTTTGGAGTGTTCCAAAAATGATTCAAAATGTCAATTGGATCGTGCCTCATTTTGAATAACCACTTTTGAAACCCTCAAAGTGACCAAAATTTCCATTTTTACAGAGTTTTGCTTACTCAAAAGCTTTCATTTTGACCAATTTCAGGCACCGAAATGACTTTAAACACACTTATTTTAGTTGAAAAAGTCATAATTCACATCCAACAGTCATTTAGAGTCAAAAGATTAAAAGTTAAAATTTCATCCATGTTGGCCATTTTGGGAAAGTTCGATAGTTGCGGAGTCATCGTTTTTTCAGATAATTGATTTTTTCGAGTGTATCAAAAATGATTCAAAATGTCAATTGGATCGTGCCTCATGTTGAATAACCACTTTTGAAACCCTCACAGTGACCAAAATTGCCATTTTAACAGAACTTTGCCTAATCAAAAGCTTCCATTTTGACCTATTTCAGGGACGAAAATGACTTTCAACACACTTATTTTAGTTGAAAAAGTCATAATTCACATCCAACAGTCAATTAGAGTCAAAAGATTAAAAGTTAAAATTTCATCCATGTTGACCATTTTGGGAAAGTTTGACAGGTCCGGAGTCATCGTTTTTCATTAGAGATTTGATTTTTTGTAGTGTACCAAAAATGATTCAAAATGTCAATTGGATCGTGCCTCATGTTGAATAACCACTTTTGAAACCCTAACATTGACCAAAATTGCCATTTTTACAGAGCTTTGCTTACTTAAAAGCTTCCATTTTGACCAATTTCATGCACCGAAATTACTTTAAACAGACTTATTTTAGTTGAAAAAGTCATAATTCACATCCAACAGTCATTTAGAGTCAAAAGATTAAAAGTTAACATTTCATCCATGTTGACCATTTTGGGAAAGTTCGACAGTTGCGGAGTCATCGTTTTTTCAGATAATTGATTTTTTGGAGTGTACCAAAAATGATTCAAAATGTCAATTGGATCATGCCTCATGTTGAATAACCGCTTTTGAAACCCTCACAGTGACCAAAATTGCCATTTTTACAGAGCTTTGCTTACCCAAAAGCTTCCATTTTGACCAATTTCAGGCACCGAAATGACTTTAAACACACTTATTTTAGTTGAAAGAGTCATATTTCACATCCAACAGTCATTTACAGTCAAAAGATTAAATGTTAAAACTTCATCCATATTGACCATTTTGGGAACGTTCGACAGGTCCGGAGTGATCGTTTTTGTATCAGAAAATTGATTTTTTGGAGTGTACCATAAATTATTCAAAATGTCCAATGGATCGGGCCTCATGTTGAATAACCACTTTTGAAACCCTCACAGTGACCAAAATTGCCATTTTTACAGAGTTTTGCTTACTCAAAAGCTTCCATTTTGACCAATTTCAGGCACCAAAATGACTTTAAACAGACTTATTTTAGTTGAAAAAGTCATAATTCACATCCAACAGTCATTTAGAGTCAAAAGATTAAAAGTTAAAATTTCATCCATGTTGACCATTTTGGGAAAGTTCGACAGTTGGGGAGTCATCGTTTTTTCAGATAATTGGTTTTTTGGAGTGTACCAAAAATGATTCAAAATGTCAATTGGATCGTGCCTCATGTTGAATAACCGCTTTAGAAACCCTCACAGTGACCAAAAATGCCATTTTTACAGAGCTTTGCTTACTCAAAAGCTTCCATTTTGACCAATTTCAGGCACCGAAATGACTTTAAACACATTTATTTTAGTTGAAAAAGTCATATTTCACATCCAACAGTCATTTGGAGTCAATAGATTAAATGTTAAAATTTCATCCATGTTGACCATTTTGGGAAAGTTTGACAGGTCCGGAGTCATCGTTTTTCATTAGAGATTTGATTTTTTAGAGTGTACCAAAAATGATTCAAAATGTCAATTGGATCGTGCCTCATGTTGAATAACCACTTTTGAAACCCTCACAGTGACCAAAATTGCCATTTTTACAGAGCTTTGCTTAATCAAAAGCTTCCATTTTGACCAATTTCAGGCACAAAAATGACTTTCAACACACGTATTTTAGTTGAAAAAGTCATAATTCACATCCAACAGTCATTTAGAGTCAAAAGATTAAAAGTTAAAATTTCATCCATGTTGACCATTTTGGGAAAGTTTGACAGGTCCGGAGTCATCGTTTTTCATTAGAGATTTGATTTTTTGGAGTGTAACAAAAATGATTCAAAATGTCAATTGGATCGTGCCTCATGTTGACTAACCACTTTTGAAACCTTCACAGTGACCAAAATTGCCATTTTTACAGAGCTTTGCTTGCTCAAAATCTTCCATTTTGACCAATTTCAGGCACCGAAATGACTTTAAACACACTTATTTTAGTTGAACAAGTCATAATTCACATCCAACAGGCATTTAGAGTCAAAAGATTAAAAGTTAACATTTCATCCATGTTGACCATTTTGGGAAAGCTCGACAGGTCCGGAGTCATCTTTTTTTCAGATAATTGATTTTTTGGAGTGTACCAAAAATGATTCAAAATGTCAATTGGATCGTGCCTCATGTGAATAACCACTTTTTAAACACTCATAGTGACCAAAATTGCCATTTTTACAGAGCTTTGCTTACTTAAAAGCTTCCATTTTGACCAATTTCATGCACCGAAATTACTTTAAACACACTTATTTTAGTTGAAAAACTCATGTTTCACAGCCAACAGTCATTTACAGTCAAAAGATTAAATGTTAAAATTTCATCCATATTGACCCTTTTGGGAACGTTCGACAGGTCCGGAGTCATCGTTTTTCATCAGAAAATTGATTTTTGGAGTGTACCAAAAATGATTCAAAATGTCAATTGGATCGTGCCTCATGTTGAATGACCACTTTTGAAACCCTCACAGTGACTAAAATTGCCATTTTTACATAGTTTTGCTTACTCGAAAGCTTTCATTTTGACCAATTTCAGGCACCGAAATGACTTTAAACACACTTATTTTAGTTGAAAAGTTCATATTTCACATCCAACAGTCATTTAGAGTCGAAAGATTAAATGTTAACATTTTATCCATATTGACCATTTTGGAAACGTTCGACAGGTCCGGAGTCATCGTTTTTGCATCAGAAAATTGATTTTTTGGAGTGTACCAAAAATTATTCAAAATGTCAATTGGATCGTGCCTCATGTGAATAACCACTTTTTAAACACTCATAGTGACCAAAATTGCCATTTTCACAGAGCTTTGCTTACTTAAAAGCTTCCATTTTGACCAATTTCATGCACCGAAATTACTTTAAACACACTTATTTTAGTTGAAAAACTCATATTTCACAGCCAACAGTCATTTACAGTCAAAAGATTAAATGTTAAAATTTCATCCATATTGACCATTTTGGGAACGTTCGACAGGTCCGGAGTCATCGTTTTTCATCAGAAAATTGATTTTTGGAGTGTACCAAAAATGATTCAAAATGTCAATTGGATCGTGCCTCATGTTGAATAACCACTTTTGAAACCCTCACAGTGACCAAAATTGCCATTTTTACAGAGTTTTGCTTACTCAAAAGCTTCCATTTTGACCAATTTCATGCACCGAAATTACTTTAAACACACTTATTTTAGTTGAAAAACTAATATTTCACAGCCAACAGTCATTTACAGTCAAAAGATTAAATGTTAAAATTTCATCCATATTGACCATTTTGGGAACGTTCAACAGGTCCGGAGTGATCGTTTTTGCATCAGAAAATTGATTTTTTCGAGTGTACCATAAAATATTCAAAATGTCAATTGGATCGTGCCTCATGTTGAATAACCACTTTTGAAACCCTCACAGTGACCAAAATTGCCATATTTACAGAGTTTTGCTTACTCAAAAGATTCCATTTGGACCAATTTCAGGCACCAAAATGACTTTAAACAGACTTATTTTAGTTGAAAAAGTCATAATTCACATCCAACAGTCATTTAGAGTCAAAAGATTAAAAGTTAAAATTTCATCCATGTTGACCATTTTGGGAAAGTTCGACAGTAGCGGAGTCATCGTTTTTTCAGATGATTGATTTTTTGGAGTGTACCAAAAATGATTCAAAATGTCAATTGGATCGTGCCTCATGTTGAATAACCGCTTTTGAAACCCTCACAGTGACCAAAATTGCCATTTTTACAGAGCTTTGCTTACTCAAAAGCTTCCATTTTGACCAATTTCAGGCACCGAAATGACTTTAAACACACTTATTTTAGTTGAAAAAGTCATATTTCACATCCAACAGTCATTTAGAGTCAAAAGATTAAAAATTTAAATTTCATCCATGTTGACCATTTTGGGAAAGTTTGACAGGTCCGGAGTCATCGTTTTTCATTAGAGATTTGATTTTTTAGAGTGTACCAAAAATTATTCAAAATGTCAATTGAATCGTACCTCATGTTGAATAACCACTTTTGAAACCCTCACAGTGACCAAAATTGCCATTTTTACAGAGCTTTGCTTAATCAAAAGCTTCCATTTTGACCAATTTCAGGCACCAAAATGACTTTCAACACACGTATTTTAGTTGAAAAAGTCATAATTCACATTCAACAGTCATTTAGAGTCAAAAGATTAAAAGTTAAATTTCATCCATGTTGACCATTTTGGGAAAGTTTGACAGGTCCGGAGTCATCGTTTTTCATTAGAGATTTGATTTTTTGGAGTGTACCAAAAATGATTCAAAATGTCAATTGGATCGTGCCTCATGTTGAATAACCGCTTTTGAAACCCTCACAGTGACCAAAATTGCCATTTTTACAGAGCTTTGCTTACTCAAAAGCTTCCATTTTGACCAATTTCAGGCACCGAAATTACTTTAAACACACTTATTTTAGTTGAAAAAGTAATATTTCACATCCAACAGTCATTTACAGTCAAAAGATTAAATGTTAAAATTTCATCCATATTGACCATTTTGGGAACGTTCGACAGGTCCGGAGTGATCGTTTTTGCATCAGAAAATTGATTTTTTGGAGTGTACCATAAATTATTCAAAATGTCAATTGGATCGTGCCTCATGTTGAATAACCACTTTTGAAACCCTCACAGTGACCAAAATTGCCATTTTTACAGAGTTTTGCTTACTCAAAAGCTTCCATTTTGACCAATTTCAGGCACCAAAATGACTTTAAACAGACTTATTTTAGCTGAAAAAGTCATAATTCACATCCAACAGTCATTTAGAGTCAAAAGATTAAAAGTTAAAATTTCATCCATGTTGGCCATTTTGGGAAAGTTCGATAGTTGCGGAGTCATCGTTTTTTCAGATAATTGATTTTTTCGAGTGTATCAAAAATGATTCAAAATGTCAATTGGATCGTGCCTCATGTTGAATAACCACTTTTGAAACCCTCACAGTGACCAAAATTGCCATTTTAACAGAACTTTGCCTAATCAAAAGCTTCCATTTTGACCTATTTCAGGGACGAAAATGACTTTCAACACACTTATTTTAGTTGAAAAAGTCATAATTCACATCCAACAGTCAATTAGAGTCAAAAGATTAAAAGTTAAAATTTCATCCATGTTGACCATTTTGGGAAAGTTTGACAGGTCCGGAGTCATCGTTTTTCATTAGAGATTTGATTTTTTGTAGTGTACCAAAAATGATTCAAAATGTCAATTGGATCGTGCCTCATGTTGAATAACCACTTTTGAAACCCTAACATTGACCAAAATTGCCATTTTTACAGAGCTTTGCTTACTTAAAAGCTTCCATTTTGACCAATTTCATGCACCGAAATTACTTTAAACAGACTTATTTTAGTTGAAAAAGTCATAATTCACATCCAACAGTCATTTAGAGTCAAAAGATTAAAAGTTAACATTTCATCCATGTTGACCATTTTGGGAAAGTTCGACAGTTGCGGAGTCATCGTTTTTTCAGATAATTGATTTTTTGGAGTGTACCAAAAATGATTCAAAATGTCAATTGGATCATGCCTCATGTTGAATAACCGCTTTTGAAACCCTCACAGTGACCAAAATTGCCATTTTTACAGAGCTTTGCTTACCCAAAAGCTTCCATTTTGACCAATTTCAGGCACCGAAATGACTTTAAACACACTTATTTTAGTTGAAAGAGTCATGTTTCACATCCAACAGTCATTTACAGTCAAAAGATTAAATGTTAAAACTTCATCCATATTGACCATTTTGGGAACGTTCGACAGGTCCGGAGTGATCGTTTTTGTATCAGAAAATTGATTTTTTGGAGTGTACCATAAATTATTCAAAATGTCCAATGGATCGGGCCTCATGTTGAATAACCACTTTTGAAACCCTCACAGTGACCAAAATTGCCATTTTTACAGAGTTTTGCTTACTCAAAAGCTTCCATTTTGACCAATTTCAGGCACCAAAATGACTTTAAACAGACTTATTTTAGTTGAAAAAGTCATAATTCACATCCAACAGTCATTTAGAGTCAAAAGATTAAAAGTTAAAATTTCATCCATGTTGACCATTTTGGGAAAGTTCGACAGTTGGGGAGTCATCGTTTTTTCAGATAATTGGTTTTTTGGAGTGTACCAAAAATGATTCAAAATGTCAATTGGATCGTGCCTCATGTTGAATAACCGCTTTAGAAACCCTCACAGTGACCAAAAATGCCATTTTTACAGAGCTTTGCTTACTCAAAAGCTTCCATTTTGACCAATTTCAGGCACCGAAATGACTTTAAACACATTTATTTTAGTTGAAAAAGTCATATTTCACATCCAACAGTCATTTGGAGTCAATAGATTAAATGTTAAAATTTCATCCATGTTGACCATTTTGGGAAAGTTTGACAGGTCCGGAGTCATCGTTTTTCATTAGAGATTTGATTTTTTAGAGTGTACCAAAAATGATTCAAAATGTCAATTGGATCGTGCCTCATGTTGAATAACCACTTTTGAAACCCTCACAGTGACCAAAATTGCCATTTTTACAGAGCTTTGCTTAATCAAAAGCTTCCATTTTGACCAATTTCAGGCACAAAAATGACTTTCAACACACGTATTTTAGTTGAAAAAGTCATAATTCACATCCAACAGTCATTTAGAGTCAAAAGATTAAAAGTTAAAATTTCATCCATGTTGACCATTTTGGGAAAGTTTGACAGGTCCGGAGTCATCGTTTTTCATTAGAGATTTGATTTTTTGGAGTGTAACAAAAATGATTCAAAATGTCAATTGGATCGTGCCTCATGTTGACTAACCACTTTTGAAACCTTCACAGTGACCAAAATTGCCATTTTTACAGAGCTTTGCTTGCTCAAAATCTTCCATTTTGACCAATTTCAGGCACCGAAATGACTTTAAACACACTTATTTTAGTTGAACAAGTCATAATTCACATCCAACAGGCATTTAGAGTCAAAAGATTAAAAGTTAACATTTCATCCATGTTGACCATTTTGGGAAAGCTCGACAGGTCCGGAGTCATCTTTTTTTCAGATAATTGATTTTTTGGAGTGTACCAAAAATGATTCAAAATGTCAATTGGATCGTGCCTCATGTGAATAACCACTTTTTAAACACTCATAGTGACCAAAATTGCCATTTTTACAGAGCTTTGCTTACTTAAAAGCTTCCATTTTGACCAATTTCATGCACCGAAATTACTTTAAACACACTTATTTTAGTTGAAAAACTCATGTTTCACAGCCAACAGTCATTTACAGTCAAAAGATTAAATGTTAAAATTTCATCCATATTGACCCTTTTGGGAACGTTCGACAGGTCCGGAGTCATCGTTTTTCATCAGAAAATTGATTTTTGGAGTGTACCAAAAATGATTCAAAATGTCAATTGGATCGTGCCTCATGTTGAATGACCACTTTTGAAACCCTCACAGTGACTAAAATTGCCATTTTTACATAGTTTTGCTTACTCGAAAGCTTTCATTTTGACCAATTTCAGGCACCGAAATGACTTTAAACACACTTATTTTAGTTGAAAAGTTCATATTTCACATCCAACAGTCATTTAGAGTCGAAAGATTAAATGTTAACATTTTATCCATATTGACCATTTTGGAAACGTTCGACAGGTCCGGAGTCATCGTTTTTGCATCAGAAAATTGATTTTTTGGAGTGTACCAAAAATTATTCAAAATGTCAATTGGATCGTGCCTCATGTGAATAACCACTTTTTAAACACTCATAGTGACCAAAATTGCCATTTTCACAGAGCTTTGCTTACTTAAAAGCTTCCATTTTGACCAATTTCATGCACCGAAATTACTTTAAACACACTTATTTTAGTTGAAAAACTCATATTTCACAGCCAACAGTCATTTACAGTCAAAAGATTAAATGTTAAAATTTCATCCATATTGACCATTTTGGGAACGTTCGACAGGTCCGGAGTCATCGTTTTTCATCAGAAAATTGATTTTTGGAGTGTACCAAAAATTATTCAAAATGTCAATTGGATCGTGCCTCATGTTGAATAACCACTTTTGAAACCCTCACAGTGACCAAAATTGCCATTTTTACAGAGTTTTGCTTACTCAAAAGCTTCCATTTTGACCAATTTCATGCACCGAAATTACTTTAAACACACTTATTTTAGTTGAAAAACTAATATTTCACAGCCAACAGTCATTTACAGTCAAAAGATTAAATGTTAAAATTTCATCCATATTGACCATTTTGGGAACGTTCAACAGGTCCGGAGTGATCGTTTTTGCATCAGAAAATTGATTTTTTCGAGTGTACCATAAAATATTCAAAATGTCAATTGGATCGTGCCTCATGTTGAATAACCACTTTTGAAACCCTCACAGTGACCAAAATTGCCATATTTACAGAGTTTTGCTTACTCAAAAGATTCCATTTGGACCAATTTCAGGCACCAAAATGACTTTAAACAGACTTATTTTAGTTGAAAAAGTCATAATTCACATCCAACAGTCATTTAGAGTCAAAAGATTAAAAGTTAAAATTTCATCCATGTTGACCATTTTGGGAAAGTTCGACAGTAGCGGAGTCATCGTTTTTTCAGATGATTGATTTTTTGGAGTGTACCAAAAATGATTCAAAATGTCAATTGGATCGTGCCTCATGTTGAATAACCGCTTTTGAAACCCTCACAGTGACCAAAATTGCCATTTTTACAGAGCTTTGCTTACTCAAAAGCTTCCATTTTGACCAATTTCAGGCACCGAAATGACTTTAAACACACTTATTTTAGTTGAAAAAGTCATATTTCACATCCAACAGTCATTTAGAGTCAAAAGATTAAAAATTTAAATTTCATCCATGTTGACCATTTTGGGAAAGTTTGACAGGTCCGGAGTCATCGTTTTTCATTAGAGATTTGATTTTTTAGAGTGTACCAAAAATTATTCAAAATGTCAATTGAATCGTACCTCATGTTGAATAACCACTTTTGAAACCCTCACAGTGACCAAAATTGCCATTTTTACAGAGCTTTGCTTAATCAAAAGCTTCCATTTTGACCAATTTCAGGCACCAAAATGACTTTCAACACACGTATTTTAGTTGAAAAAGTCATAATTCACATTCAACAGTCATTTAGAGTCAAAAGATTAAAAGTTAAATTTCATCCATGTTGACCATTTTGGGAAAGTTTGACAGGTCCGGAGTCATCGTTTTTCATTAGAGATTTGATTTTTTGGAGTGTACCAAAAATGATTCAAAATGTCAATTGGATCGTGCCTCATGTTGAATAACCGCTTTTGAAACCCTCACAGTGACCAAAATTGCCATTTTTACAGAGCTTTGCTTACTCAAAAGCTTCCATTTTGACCAATTTCAGGCACCGAAATTACTTTAAACACACTTATTTTAGTTGAAAAAGTAATATTTCACATCCAACAGTCATTTACAGTCAAAAGATTAAATGTTAAAATTTCATCCATATTGACCATTTTGGGAACGTTCGACAGGTCCGGAGTGATCGTTTTTGCATCAGAAAATTGATTTTTTGGAGTGTACCATAAATTATTCAAAATGTCAATTGGATCGTGCCTCATGTTGAATAACCACTTTTGAAACCCTCACAGTGACCAAAATTGCCATTTTTACAGAGTTTTGCTTACTCAAAAGCTTCCATTTTGACCAATTTCAGGCACCAAAATGACTTTAAACAGACTTATTTTAGCTGAAAAAGTCATAATTCACATCCAACAGTCATTTAGAGTCAAAAGATTAAAAGTTAAAATTTCATCCATGTTGACCATTTTGGGAAAGTTCGACAGTTGCGGAGTCATCGTTTTTTCAGATAATTATTTTTTTGGAGTGTACCAAAAATGATTCAAAATGTCGATTGGATCGTGCCTCATGTTGAATAACCGCTTTTGAAACCCTCACAGTGACCAAAAATGCCATTTTTACAGAGCTTTGCTTACTCAAAAGCTTCTATTTTGACCAATTTCAGGCACCGAAATGACTTTAAACACATTTATTTTAGTTGAACAAGTCATATTTCACATCCAACAGTCATTTAGAGTCAAAAGATTAAAAGTTAAAATTTCATCCATGTTGACCATTTTGGGAAAGTTTGACAGGTCCGGAGTCATCGTTTTTAATTAGAGATTTGATTTTTTAGAGTGTACCAAAAATGATTCAAAATGTCAATTGGATCGTGCCTCATGTTAAATAACCACTTTTGAAACCCTCACAGTGACCAAAATTGCCATTTTTACAGAGCTTTGCTTCCTCAAAAGCTTCCATTTAGACCAATTTCAGGCACCGAAATGACTTTAAACACACTTATTTTAGTTGAAAAAGTCATATTTCACATCCAACAGTCATTTACAGTCAAAAGATTAAATGTTAAAATTTCATCCATATTGACCATTTTGGGAACGTTCGACAGGTCCGGAGTGATCGTTTTTGCATCAGAAAATTGTTTTTTTGGAGTGTACCATAAATTATTCAAAATGTCAATTGGATCGTGCCTCATGTTGAATAACCACTTTTGAAACCCTGACAGTGACCAAAATTGCCATTTTTACAGACTTTTGCTTACTCAAAAGCTTCCATTTTGACCAATTTCAGGCACCAAAATGACTTTAAACAGACTTATTTTAGTTGAAAAAGTCATAATTCACATCCAACAGTCATTTAGAGTCAAAAGATTAAAAGTTAAAATTTCATCCATGTTGACCATTTTGGGAAAGGTCGACAGTTGCGGAGTCATCGTTTTTTCAGATAATTGATTTTTTGGAGTGTACCAAAAATGATTCAAAATGTCAATTGGATCGTGCCTCATGTTGAATAACCACTTTTGAAACCCTCACAGTGACCAAAATTGCCATTTTTACAGAGCTTTGCTTAATCAAAAGCTTCCATTTTGACCAATTTCAGGCACCAAAATGACTTTAAGCACACTTATTTTAGTTGAACAAGTCATAATTCACATCCAACAGTCATTTAGAGTCAAAAGATTAAAAGTTAAAATTTCATCCATGTTGACCATTTTGGGAAAGTTTGACAGGTCCGGAGTCATCATTTTTCATTAGAGATTTGATTTTTTAGAGTGTACCAAAAATTATTCAAAATGTCAATTGAATCGTACCTCATGTTGAATAACCACTTTTGAAACCCTCACAGTGACCAAAATTGCCATTTTTACAGAGCTTTGCTTAATCAAAAGCTTCCATTTTGACCAATTTCAGGCACCAAAATGACTTTCAACACACGTATTTTAGTTGAAAAAGTCATAATTCACATCCAACAGTCATTTAGAGTCAAAAGATTAAAAGTTAATTTTCATCCATGTTGACCATTTTGGGAAAGTTTGACAGGTCCGGAGTCATCGTTTTTCATTAGAGATTTGATTTTTTGGAGTGTACCAAAAATGATTCAAAATGTCAATTGGATCGTGCCTCATGTTGAATAACCGCTTTTGAAACCCTCACAGTGACCAAAATTGCCATTTTTACAGAGCTTTGCTTACTCAAAAGCTTCCATTTTGACCAATTTCAGGCACCGAAATTACTTTAAACACACTTATTTTAGTTGAAAAAGTAATATTTCACATCCAACAGTCATTTACAGTCAAAAGATTAAATGTTAAAATTTCATCCATATTGACCATTTTGGGAACGTTCGACAGGTCCGGAGTGATCATTTTTGCATCAGAAAATTGATTTTTTGGAGTGTACCATAAATTATTCAAAATGTCAATTGGATCGTGCCTCATGTTGAATAACCACTTTTGAAACCCTCACAGTGACCAAAATTGCCATTTTTACAGAGTTTTGCTTACTCAAAAGCTTCCATTTTGACCAATTTCAGGCACCAAAATGACTTTAAACAGACTTATTTTAGCTGAAAAAGTCATAATTCACATCAAACAGTCATTTAGAGTCAAAAGATTAAAAGTTAAAATTTCATCCATGTTGACCATTTTGGGAAAGTTCGACAGTTGCGGAGTCATCGTTTTTTCAGATAATTATTTTTTGGGAGTGTACCAAAAATGATTCAAAATGTCGATTGGATCGTGCCTCATGTTGAATAACCGCTTTTGAAACCCTCACAGTGACCAAAAATGCCATTTTTACAGAGCTTTGCTTACTCAAAAGCTTCTATTTTGACCAATTTCAGGCACCGAAATGACTTTAAACACATTTATTTTAGTTGAAAAAGTCATATTTCACATCCAACAGTCATTTAGAGTCAAAAGATTAAAAGTTAAAATTTCATCCATGTTGACCATTTTGGGAAAGTTTGACAATTCCGGAGTCATCGTTTTTCATTAGAGATTTGATTTTTTAGAGTGTACCAAAAATTATTCAAAATGTCAATTGAATCGTACCTCATGTTGAATAACCACTTTTGAAACCCTCACAGTGACCAAAATTGCCATTTTTACAGAGCTTTGCTTAATCAAAAGCTTCCATTTTGACCAATTTCAGGCACCAAAATGACTTTCAACACACGTATTTTAGTTGAAAAAGTCATAATTCACATCCAACAGTCATTTAGAGTCAAAAGATTAAAAGTTAAAATTTCATCCATGTTGACCATTTTGGGAAAGTTTGACAGGTCCGGAGTCATCGTTTTTCATTAGAGATTTGATTTTTTTGAGTGTACCAAAAATGATTCAAAATGTCAATTGGATCGTGCCTCATGTTGAATTACCGCTTTTGAAACCCTCACAGTGACCAAAATTGCCATTTTTACAGAGCTTTGCTTACTCAAAAGCTTCCATTTTGACCAATTTTCAGGCACCGAAATTACTTTAAACACACTTATTTTAGTTGAAAAAGTAATATTTCACATCCAACAGTCATTTACAGTCAAAAGATTAAATGTTAAAATTTCATCCATATTGACCATTTTGGGAACGTTCGACAGGTCCGGAGTGATCGTTTTTGCATCAGAAAATTGATTTTTTGGAGTGTACCATAAATTATTCAAAATGTCAATTGGATCGTGCCTCATGTTGAATAACCACTTTTGAAACCCTCACAGTGACCAAAATTGCCATTTTTACAGAGTTTTGCTTACTCAAAAGCTTCCATTTTGACCAATTTCAGGCACCAAAATGACTTTAAACAGACTTATTTTAGCTGAAAAAGTCATAATTCACATCCAACAGTCATTTAGAGTCAAAAGATTAAAAGTTAAAATTTCATCCATGTTGACCATTTTGGGAAAGTTCGACAGTTGCGGAGTCATCGTTTTTTCAGATAATTATTTTTTTGGAGTGTACCAAAAATGATTCAAAATGTCGATTGGATCGTGCCTCATGTTGAATAACCGCTTTTGAAACCCTCACAGTGACCAAAAATGCCATTTTTACAGAGCTTTGCTTACTCAAAAGCTTCTATTTTGACCAATTTCAGGCACCGAAATGACTTTAAACACATTTATTTTAGTTGAAAAAGTCATATTTCACATCCAACAGTCATTTAGAGTCAAAAGATTAAAAGTTAAAATTTCATCCATGTTGACCATTTTGGGAAAGTTTGACAGGTCCGGAGTCATCGTTTTTAATTAGAGATTTGATTTTTTAGAGTGTACCAAAAATGATTCAAAATGTCAATTGGATCGTGCCTCATGTTAAATACCCACTTTTGAAACCCTCACAGTGACCAAAATTGCCATTTTTACAGAGCTTTGCTTACTCAAAAGCTTCCATTTAGACCCATTTCAGGCACCGAAATGACTTTAAACACACTTATTTTAGTTGAAAAAGTCATATTTCACATCCAACAGTCATTTACAGTCAAAAGATTAAATGTTAAAATTTCATCCATATTGACCATTTTGGGAACGTTCGACAGGTCCGGAGTGATCGTTTTTGCATCAGAAAATTGGTTTTTTGGAGTGTACCATAAATTATTCAAAATGTCAATTGGATCGTGCCTCATGTTGAATAACCACTTTTGAAACCCTCACAGTGACCAAAATTGCCATTTTTACAGAGTTTTGCTTACTCAAAAGCTTCCATTTTGACCAATTTCAGGCACCAAAATGACTTTAAACAGACTTATTTTAGTTGAAAAAGTCATAATTCACATCCAACAGTCATTTAGAGTCAAAAGATTAAAAGTTAAAATTTCATCCATGTTGACCATTTTGGGAAAGTTCGACAGTTGCGGAGTCATCGTTTTTTCAGATAATTGATTTTTTGGAGTGTACCAAAAATGATTCAAAATGTCAATTGGATCGTGCCTCATGTTGAATAACCACTTTTGAAACCCTCACAGTGACCAAAATTGCCATTTTTACAGAGCTTTGCTTAATCAAAAGCTTCCATTTTGACCAATTTCAGGCACCAAAATGACTTTCAACACGCGTATTTTAGTTGAAAAAGTCATAATTCACATCCAACAGTCATTTAGAGTCAAAAGATTAAAAGTTAAAATGTCATCCATGTTGACCATTTTGGGAAAGTTTGACAGGTCCGGAGTCATCGTTTTTCATTAGAGATTTGATTTTTTGGAGTGTACCAAAAATGATTCAAAATGTCAATTGGATCGTGCCTCATGTTGACTAACCACTTTTGAAACCTTCACAGTGACCAAAATTGCCATTTTTACAGAGCTTTGCTGCTCAAAATCTTCCATTTTGACCAATTTCAGGCACCGAAATGATTTTAAACACACTTATTTTAGTTGAACAAGTCATAATTCACATCCAACAGGCATTTAGAGTCAAAAGATTAAAAGTTAACATTTCATCCATGTTGACCATTTTGGGAAAGCTCGACAGGTCCGGAGTCATCGTTTTTCATCAGAAAATTGATTTTTGGAGTGTACCAAAAATGATTCAAAATGTCAATTGGATCGTGCCTCATGTTGAATGACCACTTTTGAAACCCTCACAGTGACTAAAATTGCCATTTTTACAGAGTTTTGCTTACTCAAAAGCTTTCATTTTGACCAATTTCAGGCACCGAAATGACTTTAAACACACTTATTTTAGTTGAAAAGGTCATATTTCACATCCAACAGTCATTTAGAGTCGAAAGATTAAATGTTAACATTTTATCCATATTGACCATTTTGGAAACGTTCGACAGGTCCGGAGTCATCGTTTTTGCATCAGAAAATTGATTTTTTGGAGTGTACCAAAAATGATTCAAAATGTCAATTGGATCGTGCCTCATGTGAATAACCACTTTTTAAACACTCATAGTGACCAAAATTGCCATTTTCACAGAGCTTTGCTTACTTAAAAGCTTCCATTTTGACCAATTTCATGCACCGAAATTACTTTAAACACACTTATTTTAGTTGAAAAACTCATATTTCACAGCCAACAGTCATTTACAGTCAAAAGATTAAATGTTAAAATTTCATCCATATTGACCATTTTGGGAACGTTCGACAGGTCCGGAGTCATCGTTTTTCATCAGAAAATAGATTTTTGGAGTGTACCAAAAATGATTCAAAATGTCAATTGGATCGTGCCTCATGTTGAATAACCGCTTTTGAAACCCTCACAGTGACCAAAATTGCCATTTTTACAGAGCTTTGCTTACTCAAAAGCTTCCATTTTGACCAATTTCAGGCTCCGAAATTACTTTAAACACACTTATTTTAGTTCAAAAAGTAATATTTCACATCCAACAGTCATTTACAGTCAAAAGATTAAATGTTAAAATTTCATCCATATTGACCATTTTGGGAACGTTCGACAGGTCCGGAGTGATCGTTTTTGCATCAGAAAATTGATTTTTTGGAGTGTACCATAAATTATTCAAAATGTCAATTGGATCGTGCCTCATGTTGAATAACCACTTTTGAAACCCTCACAGTGACCAAAATTGCCATTTTTACAGAGTTTTGCTTACTCAAAAGCTTCCATTTTGACCAATTTCAGGCCCCAAAATGACTTTAAACAGACTTATTTTAGCTGAAAAAGTCATAATTCACATCCAACAGTCATTTAGAGTCAAAAGATTAAAAGTTAAAATTTCATCCATGTTGACCATTTTGGGAAAGTTCGACAGTTGCGGAGTCATCGTTTTTTCAGATAATTAATTTTTTGGAGTGTACCAAAAATGATTCAAAATGTCGATTGGATCGTGCCTCATGTTGAATAACCGCTTTTGAAACCCTCACAGTGACCAAAAATGCCATTTTTACAGAGCTTTGCTTACTCAAAAGCTTCTATTTTGACCAATTTCAGGCACCGAAATGACTTTAAACACATTTATTTTAGTTGAAAAAGTCATATTTCACATCCAACAGTCATTTAGAGTCAAAAGATTAAAAGTTAAAATTTCATCCATGTTGACCATTTTGGGAAAGTTTGACAGGTCCGGAGTCATCGTTTTTAATTAGAGATTTGATTTTTTAGAGTGTACCAAAAATGATTCAAAATGTCAATTGGATCGTGCCTCATGTTAAATAACCACTTTTGAAACCCTCACAGTGACCAAAATTGCCATTTTTACAGAGCTTTGCTTACTCAAAAGCTTCCATTTAGACCAATTTCAGGCACCGAAATGACTTTAAACACACTTATTTTAGTTGAAAAAGTCATATTTCACATCCAACAGTCATTTAGTCAAAAGATTAAAAGTTAAAATTTCATCCATGTTGACCATTTTGGGAAAGTTTGACAGGTCCGGAGTCATCGTTTTTCATTAGAGATTTGATTTTTTGGAGTGTACCAAAAATGATTCAAAATGTCAATTGGATCGTGCCTCATGTTGAATAACCACTTTTGAAACCTTCACAGTGACCAAAATTGCCATTTTTACAGAGATTTGCTTGCTCAAAATCTTCCATTTTGACCAATTTCAGGCACCGAAATGACTTTAAACACACTTATTTTAGTTGAACAAGTCATAATTCACATCCAACAGGCATTTAGAGTCAAAAGATTAAAAGTTAACATTTCATCCATGTTGACCATTTTGGGAAAGCGCAACAGGTCCGGAGTCATCTTTTTTTCAGATAATTGATTTTTTGGAGTGAACCAAAAATTATTGAAAATGTCAATTGGATCGTGCCTCATGTGAATAACCACTTTTTAAACACTCATAGTGATCAAAATTGCCATTTTTACAGAGTTTTGCTTGCTCAAAAGCTTCAATTTTGACCAATTTCTGGCACAGAGATGACTTTAAACACACTTATTTTAGTTGAAAAAGTCATAATTCACATCCAACAGTCATTTACAGTCAAAAGATTAAATGTTAAAATTTCATCCATATTGGCCGTTTTGGGAATGTTCGACAGGTCCGGAGTCATCGTTTTTCACCAGAAAATTGATTTTTTGGAGTGTACCAAAAATGATTCAAAATGACAATTGGATCGTGCCTTATGTTGAATAACCACTTTTGAAATCCTCACAGTGACCAAAATTGCCATTATTACAGGGCTTTGCTTACTTAAAAGCTTCCATTTTGACCAATTTCATGCACCGAAATTACTTTAAACACACTTATTTTAGTTGAAAAACTCATATTTCACAGCCAACAGTCATTTACAGTCAAAAGATTAAATGTTAAAATTTCATCCATATTGACCATTTTGGGAACGTTCGACAGATCCGGAGTCATCGGTTTTCATCAGAAAATGGATTTTTTGGAGTGTACCAAAAATGATTCAAAATGTCAATTTGATCGTGCCTCATTTTGAATAACCACTTTTGAAACCCTCAAAGTGACCAAAATTTCCATTTTTACAGAGTTTTGCTTACTCAAAAGCTTTCATTTTGACCAATTTCAGGCACCGAAATGACTTTAAACACACTTATTTTAGTTGAAAAAGTCATAATTCACATCCAACAGTCATTTACAGTCAAAAGATTAAAAGTTACAATTTCATCCATGTTGGCCATTTTGGGAAAGTTTGATAGTTGCGGAGTCATCGTTTTTTCAGATAATTGATTTTTTCGAGTGTATCAAAAATTATTCAAAATGTCAATTGGATCGTGCCTCATGTTGAATAACCACTTTTGAAACCCTCACAGTGACCAAAATTGCCATTTTAACAGAACTTTGCTTAATCAAAAGCTTCCATTTTGACCTATTTCAGGGACGAAAATGACTTTCAACACACTTATTTTAGTTGAAAAAGTCATAATTCACATCCAACAGTCAATTAGAGTCAAAAGATTAAAAGTTAAAATTTCATCCATATTGACCATTTTGGGAACGTTCGACAGGTCCGGAGTGATCGTTTTTGCATCAGAAAATTGATTTTTTGGAGTGTACCATAAATTATTCAAAATGTCAATTGGATCGGGCCTCATGTTGAATAACCACTTTTGAAACCCTCACAGTGACCAAAATTGCCATTTTTACAGAGTTTTGCTTACTCAAAAGCTTCCATTTTGACCAATTTCAGCCACCAAAATGACTTTAAACAGACTTATTTTAGTTGAAAAAGTCATAATTCACATCCAACAGTCATTTAGAGTCAAAAGATTAAAAGTTAAAATTTCATCCATGTTGACCATTTTGGGAAAGTTCGACAGTTGGGGAGTCATCGTTTTTTCAGATAATTGGTTTTTTGGAGTGTACCAAAAATGATTCAAAATGTCAATTGGATCGTGCCTCATGTTGAATGACCGCTTTAGAAACCCTCACAGTGACCAAAAATGCCATTTTTACAGAGCTTTGCTTACTCAAAAGCTTCCATTTTGACCAATTTCAGGCACCAAAATGACTTTAAACAGACTTATTTTAGTTGAAAAAGTCATAATTCACATCCAACAGTCATTTGGAGTCAATAGATTAAAAGTTAAAATTTCATCCATGTTGACCATTTTGGGAAAGTTTGACAGGTCCGGAGTCATCGTTTTTCATTAGAGATTTGATTTGTTAGAGTGTACCAAAAATGATTCAAAATGTCAATTGGATCGTGCCTCATGTTGAATAACCACTTTTGAAACCCTCACAGTGACCAAAATTGCCATTTTTACAGAGCTTTGCTTAATCAAAAGCTTCCATTTTGACCAATTTCAGGCACGAAAATGACTTTCAACACACGTATTTTAGTTGAAAAAGTCATAATTCACATCCAACAGTCATTTAGAGTCAAAAGATTAAAAGTTAAAATTTCATCCATGTTGACCATTTTGGGAAAGTTTGACAGGTCCGGAGTCATCGTTTTTCATTAGAGATTTGATTTTTTGGAGTGTACCAAAAATGATTCAAAATGTCAATTGGATCGTGCCTCATGTGAATAACCACTTTTTAAACACTCATAGTGACCAAAATTGCCATTTTTACAGAGCTTTGCTTACTTAAAAGCTTCCATTTTGACCAATTTCATGCACCGAAATTACTTTAAACACACTTATTTTAGTTGAAAAACTCATGTTTCACAGCCAACAGTCATTTACAGTCAAAAGATTAAATGTTAAAATTTCATCCATATTGACCATTTTGGGAACGTTCGACAGGTCCGGAGTCATCGTTTTTGCATCAGAAAATTGATTTTTTGGAGTGTACCAAAAATGATTCAAAATGTCAATTGGATCGTGCCTCATGTGAATAACCACTTTTTAAACACTCATAGTGACCAAAATTGCCATTTTCACAGAGCTTTGCTTACTTAAAAGCTTCCATTTTGACCAATTTCATGCACCGAAATTACTTTAAACACACTTATTTTAGTTGAAAAACTCATATTTCACAGCCAACAGTCATTTACAGTCAAAAGATTAAATGTTAAAATTTCATCCATATTGACCATTTTGGGAACGTTCGACAGGTCCGGAGTCATCGTTTTTCATCAGAAAATTGATTTTTGGAGTGTACCAAAAATGATTCAAAATGTCAATTGGATCGTGCCTCATGTTGAATAACCACTTTTGAAACCCTCACAGTGACCAAAATTGCCATTTTTACAGAGTTTTGCTTACTCAAAAGCTTCCATTTTGACCAATTTCATGCACCGAAATTACTTTAAACACACTTATTTTAGTTGAAAAACTAATATTTCACAGCCAACAGTCATTTACAGTCAAAAGATTAAATGTTAAAATTTCATCCATATTGACCATTTTGGGAACGTTCAACAGGTCCGGAGTGATCGTTTTTGCATCAGAAAATTGATTTTTTCGAGTGTACCATAAAATATTCAAAATGTCAATTGGATCGTGCCTCATGTTGAATAACCACTTTTGAAACCCTCACAGTGACCAAAATTGCCATTTTTACAGAGTTTTGCTTGCTCAAAAGATTCCATTTTGACCAATTTCAGGCACCAAAATGACTTTAAACAGACTTATTTTAGTTGAAAAAGTCATAATTCACATCCAACAGTCATTTAGAGTCAAAAGATTAAAAGTTAAAATTTCATCCATGTTGACCATTTTGGGAAAGTTCGACAGTAACGGAGTCATCGTTTTTTCAGATGATTGATTTTTTGGAGTGTACCAAAAATGATTCAAAATGTCAATTGGATCGTGCCTCATGTTGAATAACCGCTTTTGAAACCCTAACAGTGACCAAAATTGCCATTGTTACAGAGCTTTGCTTACTCAAAAGCTTCCATTTTGACCAATTTCAGGCACCGAAATGACTTTAAACACACTTATTTTAGTTGAAAAAGTCATATTTCACATCCAACAGTCATTTAGAGTCAAAAGATTAAAAATTGAAATTTCATCCATGTTGACCATTTTGGGAAAGTTTGAGAGGTCCGGAGTCATCGTTTTTCATTAGAGATTTGATTTTTTAGAGTGTGCCAAAAATTATTCAAAATGTCAATTGAATCGTACCTCATGTTGAATAACCACTTTTGAAACCCTCACAGTGACCAAAATTGCCATTTTTACAGAGCTTTGCTTAATCAAAAGCTTCCATTTTGACCAATTTCAGGCACCAAAATGACTTTCAACACACGTATTTTAGTTGAAAAAGTCATAATTCACATCCAACAGTCATTTAGAGTCAAAAGATTAAAAGTTAAAATTTCATCCATGTTGACCATTTTGGGAAAGTTTGACAGGTCCTGAGTCATCGTTTTTCATTAGAGATTTGATTTTTTGGAGTGTACCAAAAATGATTCAAAATGTCAATTGGATCGTGCCTCATGTTGAATAACCGCTTTTGAAACCCTCACAGTGACCAAAATTGCCATTTTTACAGAGCTTTGCTTACTCAAAAGCTTCCATTTTGACAAATTTCAGGCACCGAAATTACTTTAAACACACTTATTTTAGTTGAAAAAGTAATATTTCACATCCAACAGTCATTTACAGTCAAAAGATTAAATGTTAAAATTTCATCCATATTGACCATTTTGGGAACGTTCGACAGGTCCGGAGTGATCGTTTTTGCATCAGAAAATTGATTTTTTGGAGTGTACCATAAATTATTCAAAATGTCGATTGGATCGTGCCTCATGTTGAATAACCACTTTTGAAACCCTCACAGTGACCAAAATTGCCATTTTTACAGAGTTTTGCTTACTCAAAAGCTTCCATTTTGACCAATTTCAGGCACCAAAATGACTTTAAACAGACTTATTTTAGCTGAAAAAGTCATAATTCACATCCAACAGTCATTTAGAGTCAAAAGATTAAAAGTTAAAATTTCATCCATGTTGACCATTTTGGGAAAGTTCGACAGTTGCGGAGTCATCGTTTTTTCAGATAATTATTTTTTTGGAGTGTACCAAAAATGATTCAAAATGTCAATTGGATCATGCCTCATGTTGAATAACCGCTTTTGAAACCCTCACAGTGACCAAAAATGCCATTTTTACAGAGCTTTGCTTACTCAAAAGCTTCTATTTTGACCAATTTCAGGCACCGAAATGACTTTAAACACATTTATTTTAGTTGAAAAAGTCATATTTCACATCCAACAGTCATTTAGAGTCAAAACATTAAAAGTTAAAATTTCATCCATGTTGACCATTTTGGGAAAGTTTGACAGGTCCGGAGTCATCGTTTTTAATTAGAGATTTGATTTTTTAGAGTGTACCAAAAATGATTCAAAATGTCAATTGGATCGTGCCTCATGTTAAATAACCACTTTTGAAACCCTCACAGTGACCAAAATTGCCATTTTTACAGAGCTTTGCTTACTCAAAAGCTTCCATTTTGACAAATTTCAGGCACCGAAATGACTTTAAACACACTTATTTTAGTTGAAAAAGTAATATTTCACATCCAACAGTCATTTACAGTCAAAAGATTAAATGTTAAAATTTCATCCATATTGACCATTTTGGGAACGTTCGACAGGTCCGGAGTGATCGTTTTTGCATCAGAAAATGGATTTTTTGGAGTGTACCATAATTATTCAAAATGTCGATTGGATCGTGCCTCATGTTGAATAACCACTTTTGAAACCCTCACAGTGGCCAAAATTGCCATTTTTACAGAGTTTTGCTTACTCAAAAGCTTCCATTTTGACCAATTTCAGGCACCAAAATGACTTTAAACAGACTTATTTTAGCTGAAAAAGTCATAATTCACATCCAACAGTCATTTAGAGTCAAAAGATTAAAAGTTAAAATTTCATCCATGTTGACCATTTTGGGAAAGTTCGACAGTTGCGGAGTCATCGTTTTTTCAGATAATTATTTTTTTGGAGTGTACCAAAAATGATTCAAAATGTCGATTGGATCGTGCCTCATGTTGAATAACCGCTTTTGAAACCCTCACAGTGACCAAAAATGCAATTTTTACAGAGCTTTGCTTACTCAAAAGCTTCTATTTTGACCAATTTCAGGCACCGAAATGACTTTAAACACATTTATTTTAGTTGAAAAAGTCATATTTCACATCCAACAGTCATTTAGAGTCAAAACATTAAAAGTTAAAATTTCATCCATGTTGACCATTTTGGGAAAGTTTGACAGGTCCGGAGTCATCGTTTTTAATTAGAGATTTGATTTTTTAGAGTGTACCAAAAATGATTCAAAATGTCAATTGGATCGTGCCTCATGTTAAATAACCACTTTTGAAACCCTCACAGTGACCAAAATTGCCATTTTTACAGAGCTTTGCTTACTCAAAAGCTTCCATTTAGACCAATTTCAGGCACCGAAATGACTTTAAACACACTTATTTTAGTTGAAAAAGTCATATTTCACATCCAACAGTCATTTACAGTCAAAAGATTAAATGTTAAAATTTCATCCATATTGACCATTTTGGGAACGTTGGACAGGTCCGGAGTGATCGTTTTTGCATCAGAAAATTGGTTTTTTGGAGTGTACCATAAATTATTCAAAATGTCAATTGGATCGTGCCTCATGTTGAATAACCACTTTTGAAACCCTCACAGTGACCAAAATTGCCATTTTTACAGAGTTTTGCTTACTCAAAAGCTTCCATTTTGACCAATTTCAGGCACCAAAATGACTTTAAACAGACTTATTTTAGTTGAAAAAGTCATAATTCACATCCAACAGTCATTTAGAGTCAAAAGATTAAAAGTTAAAATTTCATCCATGTTGACCATTTTGGGAAAGTTCGACAGTTGCGGAGTCATCGTTTTTTCAGATAATTGATTTTTTGGAGTGTACCAAAAATGATTCAAAATGTCAATTGGATCGTGCCTCATGTTGAATAACCACTTTTGAAACCCTCACAGTGACCAAAATTGCCATTTTTACAGAGCTTTGCTTAATCAAAAGCTTCAATTTTGACCAATTTCAGGCACCAAAATGACTTTAAGCACACTTATTTTAGTTGAACAAGTCATAATTCACATCCAACAGTCATTTAGAGTCAAAAGATTAAAAGTTAAAATTTCATCCATGTTGACCATTTTGGGAAAGTTCGACAGTTGCGCAGTCATCGTTTTTTCAGATAATTGATTTTTTGGAGTGTACCAAAAATGATTCAAAATGTCAATTGGATCGTGCCTCATGTTGAATAACCACTTTTGAAACCCTCACAGTGACCAAAATTGCCATTTTTACAGAGCTTTGCTTAATCAAAAGCTTCCATTTTGACCAATTTCAGGCACCAAAATGACTTTAAGCACACTTATTTTAGTTGAACAAGTCATAATTCACATCCAACAGTCATTTAGAGTCAAAAAGATTAAAAGTTAAAATTTCATCCATGTTGACCATTTTGGGAAAGTTTGACAGGTCCGGAGTCATCATTTTTCATTAGAGATTTGATTTTTTAGAGTGTACCAAAAATGATTCAAAATGTCAATTGGATCGTGCCTCATGTTGAATAACCACTTTTGAAACCCTCACAGTGACCAAAATTGCCATTTTTACAGAGCTTTGCTTAATCAAAAGCTTCCATTTTGACCAATTTCAGGCACCAAAATGACTTTCAACACGCGTATTTTAGTTGAAAAAGTCATAATTCACATCCAACAGTCATTTAGAGTCAAAAGATTAAAAGTTAAAATTTCATCCATGTTGACCATTTTGGGAAAGTTTGACAGGTCCGGAGTCATCGTTTTTAATTAGAGATTTGATTTTTTAGAGTGTACCAAAAATGATTCAAAATGTCAATTGGATCGTGCCTCATGTTAAATAACCACTTTTGAAACCCTCACAGTGACCAAAATTGCCATTTTTACAGAGCTTTGCTTACTCAAAAGCTTCCATTTAGACCAATTTCAGGCACCGAAATGACTTTAAACACACTTATTTTAGTTGAAAAAGTCATATTTCACATCCAACAGTCATTTAGAGTCAAAAGATTAAAAGTTAAAATTTCATCCATGTTGACCATTTTGGGAAAGTTCGACAGTTGGGGAGTCATCGTTTTTTCAGAAAATTGATTTTTTGGAGTGTACCAAAAATGATTCAAAATGTCAATTGGATCGTGCCTCATGTTGAATGACCACTTTTGAAACCCTCACAGTGACTAAAATTGCCATTTTTACAGAGTTTTGCTTACTCAAAAGCTTTCATTTTGACCAATTTCAGGCACCGAAATGACTTTAAACACACTTATTTTAGTTGAAAAGGTCATATTTCACATCCAACAGTCATTTAGAGTCGAAAGATTAAATGTTAACATTTTATCCATATTGACCATTTTGGAAACGTTCGACAGGTCCGGAGTCATCGTTTTTGCATCAGAAAATTGATTTTTTGGAGTGTACCAAAAATGATTCAAAATGTCAATTGGATCGTGCCTCATGTGAATAACCACTTTTTAAACACTCATAGTGACCAAAATTGCCATTTTCACAGAGCTTTGCTTACTTAAAAGCTTCCATTTTGACCAATTTCATGCACCGAAATTACTTTAAACACACTTATTTTAGTTGAAAAACTCATATTTCACAGCCAACAGTCATTTACAGTCAAAAGATTAAATGTTAAAATTTCATCCATATTGACCATTTTGGGAACGTTCGACAGGTCCGGAGTCATCGTTTTTCATCAGAAAATAGATTTTTGGAGTGTACCAAAAATGATTCAAAATGTCAATTGGATCGTGCCTCATGTTGAATAACCGCTTTTGAAACCCTCACAGTGACCAAAATTGCCATTTTTACAGAGCTTTGCTTACTCAAAAGCTTCCATTTTGACCAATTTCAGGCTCCGAAATTACTTTAAACACACTTATTTTAGTTCAAAAAGTAATATTTCACATCCAACAGTCATTTACAGTCAAAAGATTAAATGTTAAAATTTCATCCATATTGACCATTTTGGGAACGTTCGACAGGTCCGGAGTGATCGTTTTTGCATCAGAAAATTGATTTTTTGGAGTGTACCATAAATTATTCAAAATGTCAATTGGATCGTGCCTCATGTTGAATAACCACTTTTGAAACCCTCACAGTGACCAAAATTGCCATTTTTACAGAGTTTTGCTTACTCAAAAGCTTCCATTTTGACCAATTTCAGGCCCCAAAATGACTTTAAACAGACTTATTTTAGCTGAAAAAGTCATAATTCACATCCAACAGTCATTTAGAGTCAAAAGATTAAAAGTTAAAATTTCATCCATGTTGACCATTTTGGGAAAGTTCGACAGTTGCGGAGTCATCGTTTTTTCAGATAATTAATTTTTTGGAGTGTACCAAAAATGATTCAAAATGTCGATTGGATCGTGCCTCATGTTGAATAACCGCTTTTGAAACCCTCACAGTGACCAAAAATGCCATTTTTACAGAGCTTTGCTTACTCAAAAGCTTCTATTTTGACCAATTTCAGGCACCGAAATGACTTTAAACACATTTATTTTAGTTGAAAAAGTCATATTTCACATCCAACAGTCATTTAGAGTCAAAAGATTAAAAGTTAAAATTTCATCCATGTTGACCATTTTGGGAAAGTTTGACAGGTCCGGAGTCATCGTTTTTAATTAGAGATTTGATTTTTTAGAGTGTACCAAAAATGATTCAAAATGTCAATTGGATCGTGCCTCATGTTAAATAACCACTTTTGAAACCCTCACAGTGACCAAAATTGCCATTTTTACAGAGCTTTGCTTACTCAAAAGCTTCCATTTAGACCAATTTCAGGCACCGAAATGACTTTAAACACACTTATTTTAGTTGAAAAAGTCATATTTCACATCCAACAGTCATTTAGTCAAAAGATTAAAAGTTAAAATTTCATCCATGTTGACCATTTTGGGAAAGTTTGACAGGTCCGGAGTCATCGTTTTTCATTAGAGATTTGATTTTTTGGAGTGTACCAAAAATGATTCAAAATGTCAATTGGATCGTGCCTCATGTTGAATAACCACTTTTGAAACCTTCACAGTGACCAAAATTGCCATTTTTACAGAGATTTGCTTGCTCAAAATCTTCCATTTTGACCAATTTCAGGCACCGAAATGACTTTAAACACACTTATTTTAGTTGAACAAGTCATAATTCACATCCAACAGGCATTTAGAGTCAAAAGATTAAAAGTTAACATTTCATCCATGTTGACCATTTTGGGAAAGCGCAACAGGTCCGGAGTCATCTTTTTTTCAGATAATTGATTTTTTGGAGTGAACCAAAAATTATTGAAAATGTCAATTGGATCGTGCCTCATGTGAATAACCACTTTTTAAACACTCATAGTGATCAAAATTGCCATTTTTACAGAGTTTTGCTTGCTCAAAAGCTTCAATTTTGACCAATTTCTGGCACAGAGATGACTTTAAACACACTTATTTTAGTTGAAAAAGTCATAATTCACATCCAACAGTCATTTACAGTCAAAAGATTAAATGTTAAAATTTCATCCATATTGGCCGTTTTGGGAATGTTCGACAGGTCCGGAGTCATCGTTTTTCACCAGAAAATTGATTTTTTGGAGTGTACCAAAAATGATTCAAAATGACAATTGGATCGTGCCTTATGTTGAATAACCACTTTTGAAATCCTCACAGTGACCAAAATTGCCATTATTACAGGGCTTTGCTTACTTAAAAGCTTCCATTTTGACCAATTTCATGCACCGAAATTACTTTAAACACACTTATTTTAGTTGAAAAACTCATATTTCACAGCCAACAGTCATTTACAGTCAAAAGATTAAATGTTAAAATTTCATCCATATTGACCATTTTGGGAACGTTCGACAGATCCGGAGTCATCGGTTTTCATCAGAAAATGGATTTTTTGGAGTGTACCAAAAATGATTCAAAATGTCAATTTGATCGTGCCTCATTTTGAATAACCACTTTTGAAACCCTCAAAGTGACCAAAATTTCCATTTTTACAGAGTTTTGCTTACTCAAAAGCTTTCATTTTGACCAATTTCAGGCACCGAAATGACTTTAAACACACTTATTTTAGTTGAAAAAGTCATAATTCACATCCAACAGTCATTTACAGTCAAAAGATTAAAAGTTACAATTTCATCCATGTTGGCCATTTTGGGAAAGTTTGATAGTTGCGGAGTCATCGTTTTTTCAGATAATTGATTTTTTCGAGTGTATCAAAAATTATTCAAAATGTCAATTGGATCGTGCCTCATGTTGAATAACCACTTTTGAAACCCTCACAGTGACCAAAATTGCCATTTTAACAGAACTTTGCTTAATCAAAAGCTTCCATTTTGACCTATTTCAGGGACGAAAATGACTTTCAACACACTTATTTTAGTTGAAAAAGTCATAATTCACATCCAACAGTCAATTAGAGTCAAAAGATTAAAAGTTAAAATTTCATCCATATTGACCATTTTGGGAACGTTCGACAGGTCCGGAGTGATCGTTTTTGCATCAGAAAATTGATTTTTTGGAGTGTACCATAAATTATTCAAAATGTCAATTGGATCGGGCCTCATGTTGAATAACCACTTTTGAAACCCTCACAGTGACCAAAATTGCCATTTTTACAGAGTTTTGCTTACTCAAAAGCTTCCATTTTGACCAATTTCAGGCACCAAAATGACTTTAAACAGACTTATTTTAGTTGAAAAAGTCATAATTCACATCCAACAGTCATTTAGAGTCAAAAGATTAAAAGTTAAAATTTCATCCATGTTGACCATTTTGGGAAAGTTCGACAGTTGGGGAGTCATCGTTTTTTCAGATAATTGGTTTTTTGGAGTGTACCAAAAATGATTCAAAATGTCAATTGGATCGTGCCTCATGTTGAATGACCGCTTTAGAAACCCTCACAGTGACCAAAAATGCCATTTTTACAGAGCTTTGCTTACTCAAAAGCTTCCATTTTGACCAATTTCAGGCACCA
Source organism: Lissotriton helveticus (assembly GCF_964261635.1). Taxonomy (NCBI): domain Eukaryota; kingdom Metazoa; phylum Chordata; class Amphibia; order Caudata; family Salamandridae; genus Lissotriton; species Lissotriton helveticus. Next base: position 343,669,680 of record NC_136072.1, read on the forward strand.
AAATGACTTTAAACAGACTTATTTTAGTTGAAAAAGTCATAATTCACATCCAACAGTCATTTGGAGTCAATAGATTAAAAGTTAAAATTTCATCCATGTTGACCATTTTGGGAAAGTTTGACAGGTCCGGAGTCATCGTTTTTCATTAGAGATTTGATTTGTTAGAGTGTACCAAAAATGATTCAAAATGTCAATTGGATCGTGCCTCATGTTGAATAACCACTTTTGAAACCCTCACAGTGACCAAAATTGCCATTTTTACAGAGCTTTGCTTAATCAAAAGCTTCCATTTTGACCAATTTCAGGCACGAAAATGACTTTCAACACACGTATTTTAGTTGAAAAAGTCATAATTCACATCCAACAGTCATTTAGAGTCAAAAGATTAAAAGTTAAAATTTCATCCATGTTGACCATTTTGGGAAAGTTTGACAGGTCCGGAGTCATCGTTTTTCATTAGAGATTTGATTTTTTGGAGTGTACCAAAAATGATTCAAAATGTCAATTGGATCGTGCCTCATGTGAATAACCACTTTTTAAACACTCATAGTGACCAAAATTGCCATTTTTACAGAGCTTTGCTTACTTAAAAGCTTCCATTTTGACCAATTTCATGCACCGAAATTACTTTAAACACACTTATTTTAGTTGAAAAACTCATGTTTCACAGCCAACAGTCATTTAGAGTCAAAAGATTAAAAGTTAAAATTTCATCCATGTTGACCATTTTGGGAAAGTTCGACAGTTGCGGAGTCATCGTTTTTTCAGATAATTAATTTTTTGGAGTGTACCAAAAATGATTCAAAATGTCGATTGGATCGTGCCTCATGTTGAATAACCGCTTTTGAAACCCTCACAGTGACCAAAAATGCCATTTTTACAGAGCTTTGCTTACTCAAAAGCTTCTATTTTGACCAATTTCAGGCACCGAAATGACTTTAAACACATTTATTTTAGTTGAAAAAGTCATATTTCACATCCAACAGTCATTTAGAGTCAAAAGATTAAAAGTTAAAATTTCATCCATGTTGACCATTTTGGGAAAGTTTGACAGGTCCGGAGTCATCGTTTTTAATTAGAGATTTGATTTTTTAGAGTGTACCAAAAATGATTCAAAATGTCAATTGGATCGTGCCTCATGTTAAATAACCACTTTTGAAACCCTCACAGTGACCAAAATTGCCATTTTTACAGAGCTTTGCTTACTCAAAAGCTTCCATTTAGACCAATTTCAGGCACCGAAATGACTTTAAACACACTTATTTTAGTTGAAAAAGTCATATTTCACATCCAACAGTCATTTAGTCAAAAGATTAAAAGTTAAAATTTCATCCATGTTGACCATTTTGGGAAAGTTTGACAGGTCCGGAGTCATCGTTTTTCATTAGAGATTTGATTTTTTGGAGTGTACCAAAAATGATTCAAAATGTCAATTGGATCGTGCCTCATGTTGAATAACCACTTTTGAAACCTTCACAGTGACCAAAATTGCCATTTTTACAGAGATTTGCTTGCTCAAAATCTTCCATTTTGACCAATTTCAGGCACCGAAATGACTTTAAACACACTTATTTTAGTTGAACAAGTCATAATTCACATCCAACAGGCATTTAGAGTCAAAAGATTAAAAGTTAACATTTCATCCATGTTGACCATTTTGGGAAAGCGCAACAGGTCCGGAGTCATCTTTTTTTCAGATAATTGATTTTTTGGAGTGAACCAAAAATTATTGAAAATGTCAATTGGATCGTGCCTCATGTGAATAACCACTTTTTAAACACTCATAGTGATCAAAATTGCCATTTTTACAGAGTTTTGCTTGCTCAAAAGCTTCAATTTTGACCAATTTCTGGCACAGAGATGACTTTAAACACACTTATTTTAGTTGAAAAAGTCATAATTCACATCCAACAGTCATTTACAGTCAAAAGATTAAATGTTAAAATTTCATCCATATTGGCCGTTTTGGGAATGTTCGACAGGTCCGGAGTCATCGTTTTTCACCAGAAAATTGATTTTTTGGAGTGTACCAAAAATGATTCAAAATGACAATTGGATCGTGCCTTATGTTGAATAACCACTTTTGAAATCCTCACAGTGACCAAAATTGCCATTATTACAGGGCTTTGCTTACTTAAAAGCTTCCATTTTGACCAATTTCATGCACCGAAATTACTTTAAACACACTTATTTTAGTTGAAAAACTCATATTTCACAGCCAACAGTCATTTACAGTCAAAAGATTAAATGTTAAAATTTCATCCATATTGACCATTTTGGGAACGTTCGACAGATCCGGAGTCATCGGTTTTCATCAGAAAATGGATTTTTTGGAGTGTACCAAAAATGATTCAAAATGTCAATTTGATCGTGCCTCATTTTGAATAACCACTTTTGAAACCCTCAAAGTGACCAAAATTTCCATTTTTACAGAGTTTTGCTTACTCAAAAGCTTTCATTTTGACCAATTTCAGGCACCGAAATGACTTTAAACACACTTATTTTAGTTGAAAAAGTCATAATTCACATCCAACAGTCATTTACAGTCAAAAGATTAAAAGTTACAATTTCATCCATGTTGGCCATTTTGGGAAAGTTTGATAGTTGCGGAGTCATCGTTTTTTCAGATAATTGATTTTTTCGAGTGTATCAAAAATTATTCAAAATGTCAATTGGATCGTGCCTCATGTTGAATAACCACTTTTGAAACCCTCACAGTGACCAAAATTGCCATTTTAACAGAACTTTGCTTAATCAAAAGCTTCCATTTTGACCTATTTCAGGGACGAAAATGACTTTCAACACACTTATTTTAGTTGAAAAAGTCATAATTCACATCCAACAGTCAATTAGAGTCAAAAGATTAAAAGTTAAAATTTCATCCATATTGACCATTTTGGGAACGTTCGACAGGTCCGGAGTGATCGTTTTTGCATCAGAAAATTGATTTTTTGGAGTGTACCATAAATTATTCAAAATGTCAATTGGATCGGGCCTCATGTTGAATAACCACTTTTGAAACCCTCACAGTGACCAAAATTGCCATTTTTACAGAGTTTTGCTTACTCAAAAGCTTCCATTTTGACCAATTTCAGGCACCAAAATGACTTTAAACAGACTTATTTTAGTTGAAAAAGTCATAATTCACATCCAACAGTCATTTAGAGTCAAAAGATTAAAAGTTAAAATTTCATCCATGTTGACCATTTTGGGAAAGTTCGACAGTTGGGGAGTCATCGTTTTTTCAGATAATTGGTTTTTTGGAGTGTACCAAAAATGATTCAAAATGTCAATTGGATCGTGCCTCATGTTGAATGACCGCTTTAGAAACCCTCACAGTGACCAAAAATGCCATTTTTACAGAGCTTTGCTTACTCAAAAGCTTCCATTTTGACCAATTTCAGGCACCAAAATGACTTTAAACAGACTTATTTTAGTTGAAAAAGTCATAATTCACATCCAACAGTCATTTGGAGTCAATAGATTAAAAGTTAAAATTTCATCCATGTTGACCATTTTGGGAAAGTTTGACAGGTCCGGAGTCATCGTTTTTCATTAGAGATTTGATTTGTTAGAGTGTACCAAAAATGATTCAAAATGTCAATTGGATCGTGCCTCATGTTGAATAACCACTTTTGAAACCCTCACAGTGACCAAAATTGCCATTTTTACAGAGCTTTGCTTAATCAAAAGCTTCCATTTTGACCAATTTCAGGCACGAAAATGACTTTCAACACACGTATTTTAGTTGAAAAAGTCATAATTCACATCCAACAGTCATTTAGAGTCAAAAGATTAAAAGTTAAAATTTCATCCATGTTGACCATTTTGGGAAAGTTTGACAGGTCCGGAGTCATCGTTTTTCATTAGAGATTTGATTTTTTGGAGTGTACCAAAAATGATTCAAAATGTCAATTGGATCGTGCCTCATGTGAATAACCACTTTTTAAACACTCATAGTGACCAAAATTGCCATTTTTACAGAGCTTTGCTTACTTAAAAGCTTCCATTTTGACCAATTTCATGCACCGAAATTACTTTAAACACACTTATTTTAGTTGAAAAACTCATGTTTCACAGCCAACAGTCATTTACAGTCAAAAGATTAAATGTTAAAATTTCATCCATATTGACCATTTTGGGAACGTTCGACAGGTCCGGAGTCATCGTTTTTGCATCAGAAAATTGATTTTTTGGAGTGTACCAAAAATGATTCAAAATGTCAATTGGATCGTGCCTCATGTGAATAACCACTTTTTAAACACTCATAGTGACCAAAATTGCCATTTTCACAGAGCTTTGCTTACTTAAAAGCTTCCATTTTGACCAATTTCATGCACCGAAATTACTTTAAACACACTTATTTTAGTTGAAAAACTCATATTTCACAGCCAACAGTCATTTACAGTCAAAAGATTAAATGTTAAAATTTCATCCATATTGACCATTTTGGGAACGTTCGACAGGTCCGGAGTCATCGTTTTTCATCAGAAAATTGATTTTTGGAGTGTACCAAAAATGATTCAAAATGTCAATTGGATCGTGCCTCATGTTGAATAACCACTTTTGAAACCCTCACAGTGACCAAAATTGCCATTTTTACAGAGTTTTGCTTACTCAAAAGCTTCCATTTTGACCAATTTCATGCACCGAAATTACTTTAAACACACTTATTTTAGTTGAAAAACTAATATTTCACAGCCAACAGTCATTTACAGTCAAAAGATTAAATGTTAAAATTTCATCCATATTGACCATTTTGGGAACGTTCAACAGGTCCGGAGTGATCGTTTTTGCATCAGAAAATTGATTTTTTCGAGTGTACCATAAAATATTCAAAATGTCAATTGGATCGTGCCTCATGTTGAATAACCACTTTTGAAACCCTCACAGTGACCAAAATTGCCATTTTTACAGAGTTTTGCTTGCTCAAAAGATTCCATTTTGACCAATTTCAGGCACCAAAATGACTTTAAACAGACTTATTTTAGTTGAAAAAGTCATAATTCACATCCAACAGTCATTTAGAGTCAAAAGATTAAAAGTTAAAATTTCATCCATGTTGACCATTTTGGGAAAGTTCGACAGTAACGGAGTCATCGTTTTTTCAGATGATTGATTTTTTGGAGTGTACCAAAAATGATTCAAAATGTCAATTGGATCGTGCCTCATGTTGAATAACCGCTTTTGAAACCCTAACAGTGACCAAAATTGCCATTGTTACAGAGCTTTGCTTACTCAAAAGCTTCCATTTTGACCAATTTCAGGCACCGAAATGACTTTAAACACACTTATTTTAGTTGAAAAAGTCATATTTCACATCCAACAGTCATTTAGAGTCAAAAGATTAAAAATTTAAATTTCATCCATGTTGACCATTTTGGGAAAGTTTGAGAGGTCCGGAGTCATCGTTTTTCATTAGAGATTTGATTTTTTAGAGTGTGCCAAAAATTATTCAAAATGTCAATTGAATCGTACCTCATGTTGAATAACCACTTTTGAAACCCTCACAGTGACCAAAATTGCCATTTTTACAGAGCTTTGCTTAATCAAAAGCTTCCATTTTGACCAATTTCAGGCACCAAAATGACTTTCAACACACGTATTTTAGTTGAAAAAGTCATAATTCACATCCAACAGTCATTTAGAGTCAAAAGATTAAAAGTTAAAATTTCATCCATGTTGACCATTTTGGGAAAGTTTGACAGGTCCTGAGTCATCGTTTTTCATTAGAGATTTGATTTTTTGGAGTGTACCAAAAATGATTCAAAATGTCAATTGGATCGTGCCTCATGTTGAATAACCGCTTTTGAAACCCTCACAGTGACCAAAATTGCCATTTTTACAGAGCTTTGCTTACTCAAAAGCTTCCATTTAGACCAATTTCAGGCACCGAAATGACTTTAAACACACTTATTTTAGTTGAAAAAGTCATATTTCACATCCAACAGTCATTTACAGTCAAAAGATTAAATGTTAAAATTTCATCCATATTGACCATTTTGGGAACGTTGGACAGGTCCGGAGTGATCGTTTTTGCATCAGAAAATTGGTTTTTTGGAGTGTACCATAAATTATTCAAAATGTCAATTGGATCGTGCCTCATGTTGAATAACCACTTTTGAAACCCTCACAGTGACCAAAATTGCCATTTTTACAGAGTTTTGCTTACTCAAAAGCTTCCATTTTGACCAATTTCAGGCACCAAAATGACTTTAAACAGACTTATTTTAGTTGAAAAAGTCATAATTCACATCCAACAGTCATTTAGAGTCAAAAGATTAAAAGTTAAAATTTCATCCATGTTGACCATTTTGGGAAAGTTCGACAGTTGCGGAGTCATCGTTTTTTCAGATAATTGATTTTTTGGAGTGTACCAAAAATGATTCAAAATGTCAATTGGATCGTGCCTCATGTTGAATAACCACTTTTGAAACCCTCACAGTGACCAAAATTGCCATTTTTACAGAGCTTTGCTTAATCAAAAGCTTCAATTTTGACCAATTTCAGGCACCAAAATGACTTTAAGCACACTTATTTTAGTTGAACAAGTCATAATTCACATCCAACAGTCATTTAGAGTCAAAAGATTAAAAGTTAAAATTTCATCCATGTTGACCATTTTGGGAAAGTTCGACAGTTGCGCAGTCATCGTTTTTTCAGATAATTGATTTTTTGGAGTGTACCAAAAATGATTCAAAATGTCAATTGGATCGTGCCTCATGTTGAATAACCACTTTTGAAACCCTCACAGTGACCAAAATTGCCATTTTTACAGAGCTTTGCTTAATCAAAAGCTTCCATTTTGACCAATTTCAGGCACCAAAATGACTTTAAGCACACTTATTTTAGTTGAACAAGTCATAATTCACATCCAACAGTCATTTAGAGTCAAAAAGATTAAAAGTTAAAATTTCATCCATGTTGACCATTTTGGGAAAGTTTGACAGGTCCGGAGTCATCATTTTTCATTAGAGATTTGATTTTTTAGAGTGTACCAAAAATGATTCAAAATGTCAATTGGATCGTGCCTCATGTTGAATAACCACTTTTGAAACCCTCACAGTGACCAAAATTGCCATTTTTACAGAGCTTTGCTTAATCAAAAGCTTCCATTTTGACCAATTTCAGGCACCAAAATGACTTTCAACACGCGTATTTTAGTTGAAAAAGTCATAATTCACATCCAACAGTCATTTAGAGTCAAAAGATTAAAAGTTAAAATTTCATCCATGTTGACCATTTTGGGAAAGTTTGACAGGTCCGGAGTCATCGTTTTTAATTAGAGATTTGATTTTTTAGAGTGTACCAAAAATGATTCAAAATGTCAATTGGATCGTGCCTCATGTTAAATAACCACTTTTGAAACCCTCACAGTGACCAAAATTGCCATTTTTACAGAGCTTTGCTTACTCAAAAGCTTCCATTTAGACCAATTTCAGGCACCGAAATGACTTTAAACACACTTATTTTAGTTGAAAAAGTCATATTTCACATCCAACAGTCATTTAGAGTCAAAAGATTAAAAGTTAAAATTTCATCCATGTTGACCATTTTGGGAAAGTTCGACAGTTGGGGAGTCATCGTTTTTTCAGATAATTGGTTTTTTGGAGTGTACCAAAAATGATTCAAAATGTCAATTGGATCGTGCCTCATGTTGAATAACCGCTTTAGAAACCCTCACAGTGACCAAAAATGCCATTTTTACAGAGCTTTGCTTACTCAAAAGCTTCCATTTTGACCAATTTCAGGCACCGAAATGACTTTAAACACATTTATTTTAGTTGAAAAAGTCATATTTCACATCCAACAGTCATTTGGAGTCAATAGATTAAAAGTTAAAATTTCATCCATGTTGACCATTTTGGGAAAGTTTGACAGGTCCGGAGTCATCGTTTTTCATTAGAGATTTGATTTGTTAGAGTGTACCAAAAATGATTCAAAATGTCAATTGGATCGTGCCTCATGTTGAATAACCACTTTTGAAACCCTCACAGTGACCAAAATTGCCATTTTTACAGAGCTTTGCTTAATCAAAAGCTTCCATTTTGACCAATTTCAGGCACGAAAATGACTTTCAACACACGTATTTTAGTTGAAAAAGTCATAATTCACATCCAACAGTCATTTAGAGTCAAAAGATTAAAAGTTAACATTTCATCCATGTTGACCATTTTGGGAAAGTTTGACAGGTCCGGAGTCATCGTTTTTCATTAGAGATTAGATTTTTTGGAGTGTACCAAAAATGATTCAAAATGTCAATTGGATCGTGCCTCATGTGAATAACCACTTTTTAAACACTCATAGTGACCAAAATTGCCATTTTTACAGAGCTTTGCTTACTTAAAAGCTTCCATTTTGACCAATTTCATGCACCGAAATTACTTTAAACACACTTATTTTAGTTGAAAAACTCATGTTTCACAGCCAACAGTCATTTACAGTCAAAAGATTAAATGTTAAAATTTCATCCATATTGACCATTTTGGGAACGTTCGACAGGTCCGGAGTCATCGTTTTTGCATCAGAAAATTGATTTTTTGGAGTGTACCAAAAATGATTCAAAATGTCAATTGGATCGTGCCTCATGTGAATAACCACTTTTTAAACACTCATAGTGACCAAAATTGCCATTTTCACAGAGCTTTGCTTACTTAAAAGCTTCCATTTTGACCAATTTCATGCACCGAAATTACTTTAAACACACTTATTTTAGTTGAAAAACTCATATTTCACAGCCAACAGTCATTTACAGTCAAAAGATTAAATGTTAAAATTTCATCCATATTGACCATTTTGGGAACGTTCGACAGGTCCGGAGTCATCGTTTTTCATCAGAAAATTGATTTTTGGAGTGTACCAACAATGATTCAAACTGTCAATTGGATCGTGCCTCATGTTGAATAACCACTTTTGAAACACTCACAGTGACCAAAATTACCATTTTTACAGAGCTTTGCTTACTCAAAAGCTTCCATTTTGACCAATTTCAGGCACCGAAATGACTTTAAACACACTTATTTTTGTTGAAAAAGTCATAATTTACATCCAACAGTCATTTAGAGTCAAAAGATTAAAAGTTTAAATTTCATCCATGGTGACCATTGTGGGAAAGGTCGACAAGTCCGGAGTCATCGTTTTTCATCAGAAAATTGATTTTTTGGAGTGTACCAAAAATTATTCAAAATGTCAATTGGATCGTGCCTCATGTTGAATAACCACTTTTGAAACCCTCACAGTGACCAAAATTACCATTTTTACAGAGCTTTGCTTACTCAAAAGCTTCCATTTTGACCAATTTCAGGCACCGAAATGACTTTAAACACACTTATTTTTGTTGAAAAGGTCATATTTCACATCCAACAGTCATTTAGAGTCAAAAGATTAAAAGTTAAAATTTCATCCATGTTGACCATTTTGGGAAAGTTCGACAGGTCCGGAGTCATCGTTTTTCATTAGAAAATTGATTTTTTGGAGTGTACCAAAAATGATTCAAACTGTCAATTGGATCGTGCCTCATGTTGAATAACCACTTTTGAAACCCTCACAGTGACCAAAATTACCATTTTTACAGAGCTTTGCTTACTCAAAAGCTTCCATTTTGACCAATTTCAGGCACCGAAATGACTTTAAACACACTTATTTTTGTTGAAAAAGTCATAATTTACATCCAACAGTCACTTAGAGTAAAAAGATTAAAAAATGTAATTTCATCCATGGTAACCATTTTGGGAAAGTTCGACAGTAACGGAGTCATCGTTTTTTCAGATGATTGATTTTTTGGAGTGTACCAAAAATGATTCAAAATGTCAATTGGATCGTGCCTCATGTTGAATAACCGCTTTTGAAACCCTAACAGTGACCAAAATTGCCATTGTTACAGAGCTTTGCTTACTCAAAAGCTTCCATTTTGACCAATTTCAGGCACCGAAATGACTTTAAACACACTTATTTTAGTTGAAAAAGTCATATTTCACATCCAACAGTCATTTAGAGTCAAAAGATTAAAAATTTAAATTTCATCCATGTTGACCATTTTGGGAAAGTTTGAGAGGTCCGGAGTCATCGTTTTTCATTAGAGATTTGATTTTTTAGAGTGTGCCAAAAATTATTCAAAATGTCAATTGAATCGTACCTCATGTTGAATAACCACTTTTGAAACCCTCACAGTGACCAAAATTGCCATTTTAACAGAGCTTTGCTTAATCAAAAGCTTCCATTTTGACCAATTTCAGGCACCAAAATGACTTTCAACACACGTATTTTAGTTGAAAAAGTCATAATTCACATCCAACAGTCATTTAGAGTCAAAAGATTAAAAGTTAAAATTTCATCCATGTTGACCATTTTGGGAAAGTTTGACAGGTCCTGAGTCATCGTTTTTCATTAGAGATTTGATTTTTTGGAGTGTACCAAAAATGATTCAAAATGTCAATTGGATCGTGCCTCATGTTGAATAACCGCTTTTGAAACCCTCACAGTGACCAAAATTGCCATTTTTACAGAGCTTTGCTTACTCAAAAGCTTCCATTTTGACAAATTTCAGGCACCGAAATTACTTTAAACACACTTATTTTAGTTGAAAAAGTAATATTTCACATCCAACAGTCATTTACAGTCAAAAGATTAAATGTTAAAATTTCATCCATATTGACCATTTTGGGAACGTTCGACAGGTCCGGAGTGATCGTTTTTGCATCAGAAAATTGATTTTTTGGAGTGTACCATAAATTATTCAAAATGTCGATTGGATCGTGCCTCATGTTGAATAACCACTTTTGAAACCCTCACAGTGACCAAAATTGCCATTTTTACAGAGTTTTGCTTACTCAAAAGCTTCCATTTTGACCAATTTCAGGCACCAAAATGACTTTAAACAGACTTATTTTAGCTGAAAAAGTCATAATTCACATCCAACAGTCATTTAGAGTCAAAAGATTAAAAGTTAAAATTTCATCCATGTTGACCATTTTGGGAAAGTTCGACAGTTGCGGAGTCATCGTTTTTTCAGATAATTATTTTTTTGGAGTGTACCAAAAATGATTCAAAATGTCGATTGGATCGTGCCTCATGTTGAATAACCGCTTTTGAAACCCTCACAGTGACCAAAAATGCCATTTTTACAGAGCTTTGCTTACTCAAAAGCTTCTATTTTGACCAATTTCAGGCACCGAAATGACTTTAAACACATTTATTTTAGTTGAAAAAGTCATATTTCACATCCAACAGTCATTTAGAGTCAAAACATTAAAAGTTAAAATTTCATCCATGTTGACCATTTTGGGAAAGTTTGACAGGTCCGGAGTCATCGTTTTTAATTAGAGATTTGATTTTTTAGAGTGTACCAAAAATGATTCAAAATGTCAATTGGATCGTGCCTCATGTTAAATAACCACTTTTGAAACCCTCACAGTGACCAAAATTGCCATTTTTACAGAGCTTTGCTTACTCAAAAGCTTCCATTTAGACCAATTTCAGGCACCGAAATGACTTTAAACACACTTATTTTAGTTGAAAAAGTCATATTTCACATCCAACAGTCATTTACAGTCAAAAGATTAAATGTTAAAATTTCATCCATATTGACCATTTTGGGAACGTTCGACAGGTCCGGAGTGATCGTTTTTGCATCAGAAAATTGGTTTTTTGGAGTGTACCATAAATTATTCAAAATGTCAATTGGATCGTGCCTCATGTTGAATAACCACTTTTGAAACCCTCACAGTGACCAAAATTGTCATTTTTACAGAGTTTTGCTTACTCAAAAGCTTCCATTTTGACCAATTTCAGGCACCAAAATGACTTTAAACAGACTTATTTTAGTTGAAAAAGTCATAATTCACATCCAACAGTCATTTAGAGTCAAAAGATTAAAAGTTAAAATTTCATCCATGTTGACCATTTTGGGAAAGTTCGACAGTTGCGGAGTCATCGTTTTTTCAGATAATTGATTTTTTGGAGTGTACCAAAAATGATTCAAAATGTCAATTGGATCGTGCCTCATGTTGAATAACCACTTTTGAAACCCTCACAGTGACCAAAATTGCCATTTTTACAGAGCTTTGCTTAATCAAAAGCTTCAATTTTGACCAATTTCAGGCACCAAAATGACTTTAAGCACACTTATTTTAGTTGAACAAGTCATAATTCACATCCAACAGTCATTTAGAGTCAAAAGATTAAAAGTTAAAATTTCATCCATGTTGACCATTTTGGGAAAGTTCGACAGTTGCGCAGTCATCGTTTTTTCAGATAATTGATTTTTTGGAGTGTACCAAAAATGATTCAAAATGTCAATTGGATCGTGCCTCATGTTGAATAACCACTTTTGAAACCCTCACAGTGACCAAAATTGCCATTTTTACAGAGCTTTGCTTAATCAAAAGCTTCCATTTTGACCAATTTCAGGCACCAAAATGACTTTAAGCACACTTATTTTAGTTGAACAAGTCATAATTCACATCCAACAGTCATTTAGAGTCAAAAAGATTAAAAGTTAAAATTTCATCCATGTTGACCATTTTGGGAAAGTTTGACAGGTCCGGAGTCATCATTTTTCATTAGAGATTTGATTTTTTAGAGTGTACCAAAAATGATTCAAAATGTCAATTGGATCGTGCCTCATGTTGAATAACCACTTTTGAAACCCTCACAGTGACCAAAATTGCCATTTTTACAGAGCTTTGCTTAATCAAAAGCTTCCATTTTGACCAATTTCAGGCACCAAAATGACTTTCAACACGCGTATTTTAGTTGAAAAAGTCATAATTCACATCCAACAGTCATTTAGAGTCAAAAGATTAAAAGTTAAAATTTCATCCATGTTGACCATTTTGGGAAAGTTTGACAGGTCCGGAGTCATCGTTTTTCATTAGAGATTTGATTTTTTGGAGTGTACCAAAAATGATTCAAAATGTCAATTGGATCGTGCCTCATGTTGACTAACCACTTTTGAAACCTTCACAGTGACCAAAATTGCCATTTTTACAGAGCTTTGCTTGCTCAAAATCTTCCATTTTGACCAATTTCAGGCACCGAAATGACTTTAAACACACTTATTTTAGTTGAGCAAGTCATAATTCACATCCAACAGGCATTTAGAGTCAAAAGATTAAAAGTTAACATTTCATCCATGTTGACCATTTTGGGAAAGCTCGACAGGTCCGGAGTCATCTTTTTTTCAGATAATTGATTTTTTGGAGTGTACCAAAAATGATTCAAAATGTCAATTGGATCGTGCCTCATGTGAATAACCACTTTTTAAACACTCATAGTGACCAAAATCGCCATTTTTACAGAGCTTTGCTTACTTAAAAGCTTCCATTTTGACCAATTTCATGCACCGAAATTACTTTAAACACACTTATTTTAGTTGAAAAACTCATATTTCACAGCCAACAGTCATTTACAGTCAAAAGATTAAATGTTAAAATTTCATCCATATTGACCATTTTGGGAACGTTCGACAGGTCCGGAGTCATCATTTTTCATCAGAAAATTGATTTTTGGAGTGTACCAAAAATGATTCAAAATGTCAATTGGATCGTGCCTCATGTTGAATGACCACTTTTGAAACCCTCACAGTGACTAAAATTGCCATTTTTACAGAGTTTTGCTTACTCAAAAGCTTTCATTTTGACCAATTTCAGGCACCGAAATGACTTTAAACACACTTATTTTAGTTGAAAAGGTCATATTTCACATCCAACAGTCATTTAGAGTCGAAAGATTAAATGTTAACATTTTATCCATATTGACCATTTTGGAAACGTTTGACAGGTCCGGAGTCATCGTTTTTGCATCAGAAAATTGATTTTTTGGAGTGTACCAAAAATGATTCAAAATGTCAATTGGATCGTGCCTCATGTGAATAACCACTTTTTAAACACTCATAGTGACTAAAATTGCCATTTTCACAGAGCTTTGCTTACTTAAAAGCTTCCATTTTGACCAATTTCAGGCACCAAAATGACTTTCAACACACGTATTTTAGTTGAAAAAGTCATAATTCACATCCAACAGTCATTTAGAGTCAAAAGATTAAAAGTTAAAATTTCATCCATGTTGACCATTTTGTGAAAGTTTGACAGGTCCGGAGTCATCGTTTTTCATTAGAGATTTGATTTTTTGGAGTGTACCAAAAATGATTCAAAATGTCAATTGGATCCTGCCTCATGTTGAATAACCGCTTTTGAAACCCTCACAGTGACCAAAATTGCCATTTTTACAGAGCTTTGCTTACTCAAAAGCTTCCATTTTGACCAATTTCAGGCACCGAAATTACTTTAAACACACTTATTTTAGTTCAAAAAGTAATATTTCACATCCAACAGTCATTTACAGTCAAAAGATTAAATGTTAAAATTTCATCCATATTGACCATTTTGGGAACGTTCGACAGGTCCGGAGTGATCGTTTTTGCATCAGAAAATTGATTTTTTGGAGTGTACCATAAATTATTCAAAATGTCAATTGGATCGTGCCTCATGTTGAATAACCACTTTTGAAACCCTCACAGCGACCAAAATTGCCATTTTTACAGAGTTTTGCTTACTCAAAAGCTTCCATTTTGACCAATTTCAGGCACCAAAATGACTTTAAACAGACTTATTTTAGCTGAAAAAGTCATAATTCACATCCAACAGTCATTTAGAGTCAAAAGATTAAAAGTTAAAATTTCATCCATGTTGACCATTTTGGGAAAGTTCGACAGTTGCGGAGTCATCGTTTTTTCAGATAATTAATTTTTTGGAGTGTACCAAAAATTATTCAAAATGTCGATTGGATCGTGCCTCATGTTGAATAACCGCTTTTGAAACCCTCACAGTGACCAAAAATGCCATTTTTACAGAGCTTTGCTTACTCAAAAGCTTCTATTTTGACCAATTTCAGGCACCGAAATGACTTTAAACACACTTATTTTAGTTGAACAAGTCATATTTCACATCCAACAGTCATTTAGAGTCAAAAGATTAAAAGTTAAAATTTCATCCATGTTGACCATTTTGGGAAAGTTTGACAGGTCCGGAGTCATCGTTTTTAATTAGAGATTTGATTTTTTAGAGTGTACCAAAAATGATTCAAAATGTCAATTGGATCGTGCCTCATGTTAAATAACCACTTTTGAAACCCTCACAGTGACCAAAATTGCCATTTTTACAGAGCTTTGCTTACTCAAAAGCTTCCATTTAGACCAATTTCAGGCACCGAAATGACTTTAAACACACTTATTTTAGTTGAAAAAGTCATATTTCACATCCAACAGTCATTTACAGTCAAAAGATTAAATGTTAAAATTTCATCCATATTGACCATTTTGGGAACGTTCGACAGGTCCGGAGTGATCGTTTTTGCATCAGAAAATTGGTTTTTTGGAGTGTACCATAAATTATTCAAAATGTCAATTGGATCGTGCCTCATGTTGAATAACCACTTTTGAAACCCTCACAGTGACCGAAATTGCCATTTTTACAGAGTTTTGCTTACTCAAAAGCTTCCATTTTGACCAATTTCAGGCACCAAAATGACTTTAAACAGACTTATTTTAGTTGAAAAAGTCATAATTCACATCCAACAGTCATTTAGAGTCAAAAGATTAAAAGTTAAAATTTCATCCATGTTGACCATTTTGGGAAAGTTCGACAGTTGCGGAGTCATCGTTTTTTCAGATAATTGATTTTTTGGAGTGTACCAAAAATGATTCAAAATGTCAATTGAATCGTGCCTCATGTTGAATAACCACTTTTGAAACCCTCACAGTGACCAAAATTGCCATTTTTACAGAGCTTTGCTTAATCAAAAGCTTCCATTTTGACCAATTTCAGGCACCAAAATGACTTTAAGCACACTTATTTTAGTTGAACAAGTCATAATTCACATCCAACAGTCATTTAGAGTCAAAAGATTAAAAGTTAAAATTTCATCCATGTTGACCATTTTGGGAAAGTTTGACAGGTCCGGAGTCATCGTTTTTCATTAGAGATTTGATTTTTTGGAGTGTACCAAAAATGATTCAAAATGTCAACTGGATCGTGCCTCATGCTGACTAACCACTTTTGAAACCTTCACAGTGACCAAAATTGCCATTTTTACAGAGCTTTGCTTGCTCAAAATCTTCCATTTTGACCAATTTCAGGCACCAAAATGACTTTAAACCCACTTATTTTAGTTGAACAAGTCATAATTCACATCCAACAGGCATTTAGAGTCAAAAAATTAAAAGTTAACATTTCATCCATGTTGACCATTTTGGGAAAGCTCGACAGGTCCGGAGTCATCTTTTTTTCAGATAATTGATTTTTTAGAGTGTACCAAAAATGATTCAAAATGTCAATTGGATCGTGCCTTATGTGAATAACCACTTTTTAAACACTCATAGTGACCAAAATTGCCATTTTTACAGAGCTTTGCTTACTTAAAAGCTTCCATTTTGACCAATTTCATGCACCGAAATGACTTTAAACACACTTATATTAGTTGAAAAACTCATATTTCACAGCCAACAGTCATTTACAGTCAAAAGATTAAATGTTAAAATTTCATCCATATTGACCATTTTGGGAACGTTCGACAGGTCCGGAGTCATCGTTTTTCATCGGAAAATTGATTTTTGGAGTGTACCAAAAATGATTCAAAATGTCAATTGCATCGTGCCTCATGTTGAATAACCACTTTTGAAACCCTCACGGTGACCAAAATTGCCATTTTTACAGAGTTTTGCTTACTCAAAAGCTTCCATTTTGACCAATTTCAGGCACCAAAATGACTTTAAACAGACTTATTTTAGTTGAAAAAGTCATAATTCACATCCAACAGTCATTTAGAGTCAAAAGATTAAAAGTTAAAATTTCATCCATGTTGACCATTTTGGGAAAGTTCGACAGTTGCGGAGTCATCGTTTTTTCAGATAATTGATTTTTTGGAGTGTACCAAAAATGATTCAAAATGTCAATTGGATCGTGCCTCATGTTGAATAACCGCTTTTGAAACCCTTACAGTGACCAAAATTGCCATTTTTACAGAGCTTTGCTTACTCAAAAGCTTCCATTTTGACCAATTTCAGGCACCGAAATGACTTTAAACACACTTATTTTAGTTGAAAAAGTCATATTTCACATCCAACAGACATTTAGAGTCAAAAGATTAAAAGTTAAAATTTCATCCATGTTGAGCATTTTGGGAAAGTTTGACGGGTCCGGAGTCATCGTTTTTCATTAGAGATTTGATTTTTTAGAGTGTACCAAAAATGATTCAAAATGTCAATTGGATCGTGCCTCATGTTGAATAACCACTTTTGAAACCCTCACAGTGACCAAAATTGCCATTTTTACAGAGTTTTGCTTACTCAAAAGCTTCCATTTTGACCAATTTCAGGCACCAAAATGACTTTAAACAGACTTATTTTAGTTGAAAAAGTCATAATTCACATCCAACAGCAATTTAGAGTCAAAAGATTAAAAGTTAAAATTTCATCCATGTTGACCATTTTGGGAAAGTTCGACAGTAGCGGAGTCATCGTTTTTCCAGATAATTGATTTTTTGGAGTGTACCAAAAATGATTCAAAATGTCAATTGGATCGTACCTCATGTTGAATAACCACTTTTGAAACCCTCACAGTGACCAAAATTGCCATTTTTACAGAGCTTTGCTTAATCAAAAGCTTCCATTTTGACCTATTTCAGGCATGAAAATGACTTTCAACATACTTATTTTAGTTGAAAAAGTCATAATTCACATCCAACAGTCATTTAGAGTCAAAAGATTAAAAGTTAAAATTTCATCCATGTTGACCATTTTGGGAAAGTTTGACAGGTCCGGAGTCATCGTTTTTCATTAGAGATTTGATTTTTTGTAGTGTACCAAAAATTATTCAAAATGTCAATTGGATCGTGCCTCATGTTGAATAACCGCTTTTGAAACCCTCACAGTGACCAAAATTGCCATTTTTACCGAGCTTTGCTTACTCAAAAGCTTCCATTTTGACCAATTTCAGGCACCGAAATGACTTTAAACACACTTATTTTAGTTGAAAAAGTCATAATTCACATCCAACAGTCATTTACAGTCAAAAGATTAAATGTTAAAATTTCATCCATATTGACCATTTTGGGAACGTTCGACAGTTGCGGAGTCATCGTTTTTTCAGATAATTGATTTTTTGGAGTGTACCAAAAATGATTCAAAATGTCGATTGGATCGTGCCTCATGTTGAATAACCGCTTTTGAAACCCTCACAGTGACCAAAAATGCCATTTTTACAGAGCTTTGCTTACTCAAAAGCTTCTATTTTGACCAATTTCAGGCACCGAAATGACTTTAAACACATTTATTTTAGTTGAAAAAGTCATATTTCACATCCAACAGTCATTTAGAGTCAAAAGATTAAAAGTTAAAATTTCATCCATGTTGACCATTTTGGGAAAGTTTGACAGGTCCGGAGTCATCGTTTTTCATTAGAGATTTGATTTTTTAGGGTGTACCAAAAATGATTCAAAATGTCAATTGGATCGTGCCTCATGTTAAATAACCACTTTTGAAACCCTCACAGTGACCAAAATTGCCATTTTTACAGAGCTTTGCCTAATCAAAAGCTTCCATTTTGACCAATTTCAGGCACCAAAATGACTTTCAACACACGTATTTTAGTTGAAAAAGTCATAATTCACATTCAACAGTCATTTAGAGTCAAAAGATTAAAAGTTAAAATTTCATCCATGTTGACCATTTTGGGAAAGTTTGACATCGTTTTTCATGAGAGATTAGAGAGTCAAAAGATTAAAAGTTAACATTTCATCCATGTAGACCATTTTGGGAAAGCTCGACAAGTCCGGAGTCATCTTTTTTTCAGATAATTGATTTTTTGGAGTGTACCAAAAATGATTCAAAATGTCAATTGGATCGTGCCTCATGTGAATAACCACTTTTTAAACACTCATAGTGACCAAAATTGCCATTTTTACAGAGCTTTGCTTTCTTAAAAGCTTCCATTTTAACCAATTTCATGCACCGAAATTACTTTAAACACACTTATTTTAGTTGAAAAACCCATATTTCACATCCAACAGTCATTTAGAGTCAAAAGATTAAAAGTTAACATTTCATCCATGTAGACCATTTTGGGAAAGCTCGACAGGTCCGGAGTCATCTTTTTTTCAGATAATTGATTTTTTGGAGTGTACCAAAAATGATTCAAAATGTCAATTGGATCGTGCCTCATGTGAATAACCACTTTTTAAACACTCATAGTGACCAAAATTGCCATTTTTACAGAGTTTTGCTTACTCAAAAGCTTCAATTTTGACCAATTTCTGCCACAGAAATGACTTTAAACACACTTATTTTAGTTGAAAAAGTCATAATTCACATCCAACAGTCATTTAGAGTCAAAAGATTAAAAGTTAAAATTTCATCCATGTTGACCATTTTGGGAAAGTTCGACAGTTGCGGAGTCATCGTTTTTCCAGATAATTGATTTTTTGGAGTGTACCAAAAATTATTCAAAATGTCAATTGCATCGTGCCTCATGTTGAATAACCTCTTTTGAAACCCTCACAGTGACCAAAATTGCCATTTTTACAGAGCTTTGCTTACTCAAATGCTTCCATTTTGACCAATTTCAGGCACCGAAATGACTTTAAACACACTTATTTTAGTTGAAAAAGTTATATTTCACATCCAACAGTCATTTAGAGTCAAAAGATTAAAAGTTAAAATTTCATCCATGTTGACCATTTTGGGAAAGTTTGACAGGTCCGGAGTCATCGTTTTTCATTAGAGATTTGATTTTTTAGAGTGTACCAAAAATGATTCAAAATGTCAATTGGATCGTACCTCATGTTGAATAACCACTTTTGAAACCCTCACAGTGACCAAAATTGCCATTTTTACAGAGCTTTGCTTAATCAAAAGCTTCCATTTTGACCTATTTCAGGCATGAAAATGACTTTCAACACACTTATTTTAGTTGAAAAAGTCATAATTCACATCCAACAGTCATTTAGAGTCAAAAGATTAAAAGTTAAAATTTCATCCATGTTGACCATTTTGGGAAAGTTTGACAGGTCCGGAGTCATCGTTTTTCATTAGAGATTTGATTTTTTGTAGTGTACCAAAAATTATTCAAAATGTCAATTGGATCGTGCCTCATGTTGAATAACCGCTTTTGAAACCCTCACAGTGACCAAAATTGCCATTTTTACAGAGCTTTGCTTACTCAAAAGCTTCCATTTTGACCAATTCCAGGCACCGAAATGACTTTAAACACACTTATTTTAGTTGAAAAAGTCATAATTCACATCCAACAGTCATTTACAGTCAAAAGATTAAATGTTAAAATTTCATCCATATTGACCATTTTGGGAACGTTCGACAGTTGCGGAGTCATCGTTTTTTCAGATAATTGATTTTTTGGAGTGTACCAAAAATGATTCAAAATGTCGATTGGATCGTGCCTCATGTTGAATAACCGCTTTTGAAACCCTCACAGTGACCAAAAATGCCATTTTTACAGAGCTTTGCTTACTCAAAAGCTTCTATTTTGACCAATTTCAGTCACCGAAATGACTTTAAACACATTTATTTTAGTTGAAAAAGTCATATTTCACATCCAACAGTCATTTAGAGTCAAAAGATTAAAAGTTAAAATTTCATCCATGTTGACCATTTTGGGAAAGTTTGACAGGTCCGAAGTCATCGTTTTTCATTAGAGATTTGATTTTTTAGGGTGTACCAAAAATGATTCAAAATGTCAATTGGATCGTGCCTCATGTTAAATAACCACTTTTGAAACCCTCACAGTGACCAAAATTGCCATTTTTACAGAGCTTTGCTTAATCAAAAGCTTCCATTTTGACCAATTTCAGGCACCAAAATGACTTTCAACACACGTATTTTAGTTGAAAAAGTCATAATTCACATCCAACAGTCATTTAGAGTCAAAAGATTAAAAGTTAAAATTTCATCCATGTTGACCATTTTGGGAAAGTTTGACAGGTCCGGAGTCATCGTTTTTCATTAGAGATTTGATTTTTTGGAGTGTACCAAAAACGATTCAAAATGTCAATTGGATCGTGCCTCATGTTGACTAACCACTTTTGAAACCTTCACAGTGACCAAAATTGCCATTTTTACAGAGCTTTGCTTGCTCAAAATCTTCCATTTTGACCAATTTCAGGCACCGAAATGACTTTAAACACACTTATTTTAGTTGAACAAGTCATAATTCACATCCAACAGGCATTTAGAGTCAAAAGATTAAAAGTTAACATTTCATCCATGTTGACCATTTTGGGAAAGCGCAACAGGTCGGGAGTCATCTTTTTTTCAGATAATTGATTTTTTGGAGTGTACCAAAAATGATTCAAAATGTCAATTGGATCGTGCCTCATGTGAATAACCACTTTTTAAACACTCATAGTGACCAAAATTGCCATTTTTACAGCGCTTTGCTTTCTTAAAAGCTTCCATTTTAACCAATTTCATGCACCGAAATTACTTTAAACACACTTATTTTAGTTGAAAAACTCATATTTCACAGCCAACAGTCATTTACAGTCAAAAGATTAAATGTTAAAATTTCATCCATATTGACCATTTTGGGAACGTTCGACAGTTGCGGAGTCATCGTTTTTTCAGATAATTGATTTTTTGGAGTGTACCAAAAATGATTCAAAATGTCAATTGGATCGTGCCTCATGTGAATAACCACTTTTTAAACACTCATAGTGACCAAAATTGCCATATTTACAGAGCTTTGCTTTCTTAAAAGCTTCCATTTTAACCAATTTCATGCACCGAAATTACTTTAAACACACTTATTTTAGTTGAAAAACTCATATTTCACAGCCAACAGTCATTTACAGTCAAAAGATTAAATGTTAAAATTTCATCCATATTGACCATTTTGGGAACGTTCGACAGTTGCGGAGTCATCGTTTTTTCAGATAATTGATTTTTTGGAGTGTACCAAAAATGATTCAAAATGTCAATTGGATCGTGCCTCATGTTGAATAACCGCTTTTGAAACCCTTACAGTGACCAAAATTGCCATTTTTACAGAGCTTTGCTTCCTCAAAAGCTTCCATTTTGACCAATTTCAGGCACCGAAATGACTTTAAACACACTTATTTGAGTTGAAAAAGTCATATTTCACATCCAACAGTCATTTAGAGTCAAAAGATTAAAAGTTAAAATTTCATCCATGTTGAGCATTTTGGGAAAGTTTGACGGGTCCGGAGTCATCGTTTTTCATTAGAGATTTGATTTTTTAGAGTGTACCAAAAATGATTCATAATGTCAATTGGATCGTGCCTCATGTTGAATACCCACTTTTGAAACCTTCACAGTGACCAAAATTGCCATTTTTACAGAGCTTTGCTTGCTCAAAATCTTCAATTTTGACCAATTTCAGGCACCGAAATGACTTTAAACACACTTATTTTAGTTGAACAAGTCATAATTCACATCCAACAGGCATTTAGAGTCAAAAGATTAAAAGTTAACATTTCATCCATGTTGACCATTTTGGGAAAGCTCGACAGGTCCGAAGTCATCTTTTTTTCAGATAATTGCTTTTTTGAAGTGTACCAAAAATGATTCAAAATGTCAATTGGATCGTGCCTCATGTGAATAACCACTTTTTAAACACTCATAGTGACCAAAATTGCCATTTTTACAGAGTTTTGCTTACTCAAAAGCTTCAATTTTGACCAATTTCTGCCACAGAAATGACTTTAAACACACTTATTTTAGTTGAAAAAGTCATAATTCACATCCAACAGTCATTTAGAGTCAAAAGATTAAAAGTTAAAATTTCATCCATGTTGACCATTTTGGGAAAGTTCGACAGTTGCGGAGTCATCGTTTTTCCAGATAATTGATTTTTTGGAGTGTACCAAAAATTATTCAAAATGTCTATTGGATCGTGCCTCATGTTGAATACCCGCTTTTGAAACCCTCACAGTGACCAAAATTGCCATTTTTACAGAGCTTTGCTTACTCAAAAGCTTCCATTTTGACCAATTTCAGGCACCGAAATGACTTTAAACACACTTATTTTAGTTGAAAAAGTTATATTTCACATCCAACAGTCATTTAGAGTCAACAGATTAAAAGTTAAAATTTCATCCATGTTGACCATTTTGGGAAAGTTTGACAGGTCCGGAGTCATCGTTTTTCATTAGAGATTTGATTTTTTAGAGTGTACCAAAAATGATTCAAAATGTCAATTGGATCGTACCTCATGTTGAATAACCACTTTTGAAACCCTCACAGTGACCAAAATTGCCATTTTTACAGAGCTTTGCTTAATCAAAAGCTTCCATTTTGACCTATTTCAGGCACGAAAATGACTTTCAACACACTTATTTTAGTTGAAAAAGTCATAATTCACATCCAACATTCATTTAGAGTCAAAAGATTAAAAGTTCAAATTTCATCCATGTTGACCATTTTGGGAAAGTTTGACAGGTCCGGAGTCATCGTTTTTCATTAGAGATTTGATTTTTTGTAATGTACCAAAAATTATTCAAAATGTCAATTGGATCGTGCCTCATGTTGAATAACCTCTTTTGAAACCCTCACAGTGACCAAAATTGCCATTTTTACAGAGCTTTGCTTACTTAAAAGCTTCCATTTTGACCAATTTCAGGCACCGAAATGACTTTAAACACACTTATTTTAGTTGAAAAAGTCATAATTCACATCCAACAGTCATTTACAGTCAAAAGATTAAATGTTAAAATTTCATCCATATTGACCATTTTGGGAACGTTCGACAGTTGCGGAGTCATCGTTTTTTCAGATAATTGATTTTTTGGAGTGTACCAAAAATGATTCAAAATGTCAATTGGATCGTGCCTCATGTTGAATAACCGCTTTTGAAACCCTCACAGTGACCAAAAATGCCATTTTTACAGAGCTTTGCTTACTCAAAAGCTTCTTTTTTGACCAATTTCAGGCACCGAAATGACTTTAAACACATTTATTTTAGTTGAAAAAGTCATATTTCACATCCAACAGTCATTTAGAGCCAAAAGATTAAAAGTTAAAATTTCATCCATGTTGACCATTTTGGGAAAGTTTGACAGGTCCGGAGTCATCGTTTTTCATTAGAGATTTGATTTTTTAGAGTGTACCAAAAATGATTCAAAATGTCAATTGGATCGTGCCTCATGTTAAATAACCACTTTTGAAACCCTCACAGTGACCAAAATTGCCATTTTTACAGAGCTTTGCTTAATCAAAAGCTTCCATTTTGACCAATTTCAGGCACCAAAATGACTTTCAACACACGTATTTTAGTTGAAAAAGTCATAATTCACATCCAACAGTCATTTAGAGTAAAAAGATTAAAAGTTAAAATTTCATCCATGATGACCATTTTGGGAAAGTTTGACAGGTCCGGAGTCATCGTTTTTCATTAGAGATTTGATTTTTTGGAGTGTACCAAAAATGATTCAAAATGTCAATTGGATCGTGCCTCATGTTGACTAACCACTTTTGAAACCTTCACAGTGACCAAAATTGCCATTTTTACAGAGCTTTGCTTGCTCAAAATCTTCCATTTTGACCAATTTCAGGCACCGAAATGACTTTAAACACACTTATTTTAGTTGAACAAGTCATAATTCACATCCAAGAGGCATTTAGAGTCAAAAGATTAAAAGTTAACATTTCATCCATGTAGACCATTTTGGGAAAGCTCGACAGGTCCGGACTCATCTTTTTTTCAGATAATTGATTTTTTGGAGTGTACCAAAAATGATTCAAAATGTCAATTGGATCGTGCCTCTTGTGAATAACCACTTTTTAAACACTCATAGTGACCAAAATTGCCATTTTTACAGAGCTTTGCTTTCTTAAAAGCTTCCATTTTAACCAATTTCATGCACCGAAATTACTTTAAACACACTTATTTTAGTTGAAAAACTCATATTTCACAGCCAACAGTCATTTTCAGTCAAAAGATTAAATGTTAAAATTTCATCCATATTGACCATTTTGGGAACGTTCGACAGTTGCGGAGTCGTTTTTTCAGATAATTGATTTTTTGGAGTGTACCAAAAATGATTCAAAATGTCAATTGGATCGTGCCTCATGTTGAATAACCGCTTTTGAAACCCTTACAGTGACCAAAATTGCCATTTTTACAGAGCTTTGCTTACTCAAAAGCTTCCATTTTGACCACTTTCAGGCACCGAAATGACTTTAAACACACTTATTTTAGTTGAAAAAGTCATATTTCACATCCAACAGTCATTTAGAGTCAAAAGATTAAAAGTTAAAATTTCATCCATGTTGAGCATTTTGGGAAAGTTTGACGGGTCCGGAGTCATCGTTTTTCATTAGAGATTTGATTTTTTAGAGTGTACCAAAAATGATTCATAATGTCAATTGGATCGTGCCTCATGTTGAATAACCACTTTTGAAACCTTCACAGTGACCAAAATTGCCATTTTTACAGAGCTTTGCTTGCTCAAAATCTTCAATTTTGAGCAATTTCAGGCACCGAAATGACTTTAAACACACTTATTTTAGTTGAACAAGTCATAATTCACATCCAACAGGCATTTAGAGTCAAAAGATTAAAAGTTAACATTTCATCCATGTTGACCATTTTGGGAAAGCTCGACAGGTCCGAAGTCATCTTTTTTTCAGATAATTGATTTTTTGAAGTGTACCAAAAATGATTCAAAATGTCAATTGGATCGTGCCTCATGTGAATAACCACTTTTTAAACACTAATAGTGACCAAAATTGCCATTTTTACAGAGTTTTGCTTACTCAAAAGCTTCAATTTTGACCAATTTCTGGCACAGAAATGACTTTAAACACACTTATTTTAGTTGAAAAAGTCATAATTCACATCCAACAGTCATTTAGAGTCAAAAGATTAAAAGTTAAAATTTCATCCATGTTGACCATTTTGGGAAAGTTCGACAGTAGCGGAGTCATCGTTTTTCCAGATAATTGATTTTTTGGAGTGTACCAAAAATGATTCAAAATGTCAATTGGATCGTGCCTCATGTTGAATAACCGCTTTTGAAACCCTCACAGTGACCAAAATTGCCATTTTTACAGAGCTTTGCTTACTCAAAAGCTTCCATTTTGACCAATTTCAGGCACCGAAATGACTTTAAACACACTTATTTTAGTTGAAAAAGTCATCATTCACATCCAACACTCATTTACAGTCAAAAGATTAAATGTTAAAATTTCATCCATATTGACCATTTTGGGAACGTTCGACAGTTGCGGAGTCATCGTTTTTTCAGATAATTGATTTTTTGGAGTGTACCAAAAATGATTCAAAATGTCGATTGGATCGTGCCTCATGTTGAATAACCGCTTTTGAAACCCTCACAGTGACCAAAAATGCCATTTTTACAGAGCTTTGCTTACTCAAAAGCTTTTATTTTGACCAATTTCAGGCACCGAAATGACTTTAAACACATTTATTTTAGTTGAAAAAGTCATATTTCACATCCAACAGTCATTTAGAGTCAAAAGTTTAAAAGTTAAAATTTCATCCATGTTGACCATTTTGGGAAAATTTGACAGGTCCGGAGTCATCGTTTTTCATTAGAGATTTGATTTTTTAGAGTGTACCAAAAATGATTCAAAATGTCAATTGGATCGTGCCTCATGTTAAATAACCACTTTTGAAACACTCACAGTGACCAAAATTGCCATTTTTACAGAGCTTTGCTTAATCAAAAGCTTCCATTTTGACCAATTTCAGGCACCAAAATGACTTTCAACACACGTATTTTAGTTGAAAAAGTCATAATTCACATCCAACAGTCATTTAGAGTAAAAAGATTAAAAGTTAAAATGTCATCCATGTTCACCATTTTGGGAAAGTTTGACAGGTCCGGAGTCATCGTTTTTCATTAGAGATTTGATTTTTTGGAGTGTACCAAAAATGATTCAAAATGTCAATTGGATCGTGCCTCATGTTGACTAACCACTTTTGAAACCTTCACAGTGACCAAAATTGCCATTTTTACAGAGCTTTGCTTGCTCAAAATCTTCCATTTTGACCAAATTCCGGCACCGAAATGACTTTAAACACACTTATTTTAGTTGAACAAGTCATAATTCACATCCAACAGGCATTTAGAGTCAAAAGATTAAAAGTTAACATTTCATCCATGTTGACCATTTTGGGAACGTTTGACAGGTCCGCAGTCATCGTTTTTTCAGATAATTGATTTTTTGGAGTGTACCAAAAATGATTCAAAATGTCAATTGGATCGTGCCTCATGTTGAATAACCGCTTTTGAAACCCTCACAGTGACCAAAATTGCCATTTATACAGAGCTTTGCTTACTCAAAAGCTTCCATTTTGACCAATTTCAGGCACCAAAATGACTTTAAACACACTTATTTTAGTTGAAAAAGTCATATTTCACATCCAACAGTCATTTAGAGTCAAAAGATTAAAAGTTAAAATTTCATCCATGTTGAGCATTTTGGGAAAGTTTGACGGGTCCGGAGTCATCGTTTTTCATTAGAGATTTGATTTTTTAGAGTGTACCAAAAATGATTCATAATGTCAATTGGATCGTGCCTCATGTTGAATAACCACTTTTGAAACCTTCACAGTGACCAAAATTGCCATTTTTACAGAGCTTTGCTTGCTCAAAATCTTCAATTTTGAGCAATTTCAGGCACCGAAATGACTTTAAACACACTTATTTTAGTTGAACAAGTCATAATTCACATCCAACAGGCATTTAGAGTCAAAAGATTAAAAGTTAACATTTCATCCATGTTGACCATTTTGGGAAAGCTCGACAGGTCCGAAGTCATCTTTTTTTCAGATAATTGATTTTTTTAAGTGTACCAAAAATGATTCAAAATGTCAATTGGATCGTGCCTCATGTGAATAACCACTTTTTAAACACTAATAGTGACCAAAATTGCCATTTTTACAGAGTTTTGCTTACTCAAAAGCTTCAATTTTGACCAATTTCTGGCACAGAAATGACTTTAAACACACTTATTTTAGTTGAAAAAGTCATAATTCACATCCAACAGTCATTTAGAGTCAAAAGATTAAAAGTTAAAATTTCATCCATGTTGACCATTTTGGGAAAGTTTGACAGTAGCGGAGTCATCGTTTTTCCAGATAATTGATTTTTTGGAGTGTACCAAAAATGATTCAAAATGTCAATTGGATCGTGCCTCATGTTGAATAACCGCTTTTGAAACCCTCACAGTGACCAAAATTGCCATTTTTACAGAGCTTTGCTTACTCAAAAGCTTCCATTTTGACCAATTTCAGGCACCGAAATGACTTTAAACACACTTATTTTAGTTGAAAAAGTCATCATTCACATCCAACACTCATTTACAGTAAAAAGATTAAATGTTAAAATTTCATCCATATTGACCATTTTGGGAACGTTCGACAGTTGCGGAGTCATCGTTTTTTCAGATAATTGATTTTTTGGAGTGTACCAAAAATGATTCAAAATGTCGATTGGATCGTGCCTCATGTTGAATAACCGCTTTTGAAACCCTCACAGTGACCAAAAATGCCATTTTTACAGAGCTTTGCTTACTCAAAAGCTTCTATTTTGACCAATTTCAGGCACCGAAATGACTTTAAACACATTTATTTTAGTTGAAAAAGTCATATTTCACATCCAACAGTCATTTAGAGTCAAAAGTTTAAAAGTTAAAATTTCATCCATGTTGACCATTTTGGGAAAATTTGACAGGTCCGGAGTCATCGTTTTTCATTAGAGATTTGATTTTTTAGAGTGTACCAAAAATGATTCAAAATGTCAATTGGATCGTGCCTCATGTTAAATAACCACTTTTGAAACACTCACAGTGACCAAAATTGCCATTTTTACAGAGCTTTGCTTAATCAAAAGCTTCCATTTTGACCAATTTCAGGCACCAAAATGACTTTCAACACACGTATTTTAGTTGAAAAAGTCATAATTCACATCCAACAGTCATTTAGAGTAAAAAGATTAAAAGTTAAAATGTCATCCATGTTCACCATTTTGGGAAAGTTTGACAGGTCCGGAGTCATCGTTTTTCATTAGAGATTTGATTTTTTGGAGTGTACCAAAAATGATTCAAAATGTCAATTGGATCGTGCCTCATGTTGACTAACCACTTTTGAAACCTTCACAGTGACCAAAATTGCCATTTTTACAGAGCTTTGCTTGCTCAAAATCTTCCATTTTGACCAAATTCAGGCACCGAAATGACTTTAAACACACTTATTTTAGTTGAACAAGTCATAATTCACATCCAACAGGCATTTAGAGTCAAAAGATTAAAAGTTAACATTTCATCCATGTTGACCATTTTGGGAAAGTTTGACAGGTCCGGAGTCATCGTTTTTCATTAGAGATTTGATTTTTTGTAGTGTACCAAAAATGATTCAAAATGTCAATTGGATCGTGCCTCATGTTGAATAACCGCTTTTGAAACCCTCACAGTGACCAAAATTGCCATTTTTACAGACCTTTGCTTACTCAAAAGCTTCCATTTTGACCAATTTCAGGCACCGAAATGACTTTAAACACACTTATTTTAGTTGAAAAAGTCATCATTCACATCCAACACTCATTTACAGTAAAAAGATTAAATGTTAAAATTTCATCCATATTGACCATTTTGGGAACGTTCGACAGTTGCGGAGTCATCGTTTTTTCAGATAATTGATTTTTTGGAGTGTACCAAAAATGATTCAAAATGTCAATTGGATCGTGCCTCATGTTGAATAACCGCTTTTGAAACCCTCACAGTGACCAAAAATGCCATTTTTACAGAGCTTTGCTTACTCAAAAGCTTCTATTTTGACCAATTTCAGGCACCGAAATGACTTTAAACACATTTATTTTAGTTGAAAAAGTCATATTTCACATCCAACAGTCATTTAGAGTCAAAAGTTTAAAAGTTAAAATTTCATCCATGTTGACCATTTTGGGAAAATTTGACAGGTCCGGAGTCATCGTTTTTCATTAGAGATTTGATTTTTTAGAGTGTACCAAAAATGATTCAAAATGTCAATTGGATCGTGCCTCATGTTAAATAACCACTTTTGAAACACTCACAGTGACCAAAATTGCCATTTTTACAGAGCTTTGCTTAATCAAAAGCTTCCATTTTGACCAATTTCAGGCACCAAAATGACTTTCAACACACGTATTTTAGTTGAAAAAGTCATAATTCACATCCAACAGTCATTTAGAGTAAAAAGATTAAAAGTTAAAATGTCATCCATGTTCACCATTTTGGGAAAGTTTGACAGGTCCGGAGTCATCGTTTTTCATTAGAGATTTGATTTTTTGGAGTGTACCAAAAATGATTCAAAATGTCAATTGGATCGTGTCTCATGTTGACTAACCACTTTTGAAACCTTCACAGTGACCAAAATTGCCATTTTTACAGAGCTTTGCTTGCTCAAAATCTTCCATTTTGACCAAATTCAGGCACCGAAATGACTTTAAACACACTTATTTTAGTTGAACAAGTCATAATTCACATCCAACAGGCATTTAGAGTCAAAAGATTAAAAGTTAACATTTCATCCATGTAGACCATTTTGGGAAAGCTCGACAGGTCCGGAGTCATCTTTTTTTCAGATAATTGATTTTTTGGAGTGTACCAAAAATGATTCAAAATGTCAATTGGAT
Source organism: Lissotriton helveticus (assembly GCF_964261635.1). Lineage (NCBI taxonomy): Eukaryota > Metazoa > Chordata > Amphibia > Caudata > Salamandridae > Lissotriton > Lissotriton helveticus. Next base: position 343,700,346 of record NC_136072.1, read on the forward strand.
CGTGCCTCATGTGAATAACCACTTTTTAAACACTCATAGTGACCAAAATTGCCATTTTTACAGAGCTTTGCTTTCTTAAAAGCTTCCATTTTAACCAATTTCATGCACCGAAATTACTTTAAACACACTTATTTTAGTTGAAAAACTCATATTTCACAGCCAACAGTCATTTTCAGTCAAAAGATTAAATGTTAAAATTTCATCCATATTGACCATTTTGGGAACGTTCGACAGTTGCGGAGTCATCGTTTTTTCAGATAATTGATTTTTTGGAGTGTACCAAAAATGATTCAAAATGTCAATTGGATCGTGCCTCATGTTGAATAACCGCTTTTGAAACCCTTACAGTGACCAAAATTGCCATTTTTACAGAGCTTTGCTTACTCAAAAGCTTCCATTTTGACCAATTTCAGGCACCGAAATGACTTTAAACACACTTATTTTAGTTGAAAAAGTCATATTTCACATCCAACAGTCATTTAGAGTCAAAAGATTAAAAGTTAACATTTCATCCATGTTGAGCATTTTGGGAAAGTTTGACGGGTCCGGAGTCATCGTTTTTCATTAGAGATTTGATTTTTTAGAGTGTACCAAAAATGATTCATAATGTCAATTGGATCGTGCCTCATGTTGAATAACCACTTTTGAAACCTTCACAGTGACCAAAATTGCCATTTTTACAGAGCTTTGCTTGCTCAAAATCTTCAATTTTGAGCAATTTCAGGCACCGAAATGACTTTAAACACACTTATTTTAGTTGAACAAGTCATAATTCACATCCAACAGGCATTTAGAGTCAAAAGATTAAAAGTTATCATTTCATCCATGTTGACCATTTTGGGAAAGCTCGACAGGTCCGAAGTCATCTTTTTTTCAGATAATTGATTTTTTGAAGTGTACCAAAAATGATTCAAAATGTCAATTGGATCGTGCCTCATGTGAATAACCACTTTTTAAACACTCATAGTGACCAAAATTGCCATTTTTACAGAGTTTTGCTTACTCAAAAGCTTCAATTTTGACCAATTTCTGGCACAGAAATGACTTTAAACACACTTATTTTAGTTGAAACAGTCATAATTCACATCCAACAGTCATTTAGAGTCAAAAGATTAAAAGTTAAAATTTCATCCATGTTGACCATTTTGGGAAAGTTCGACAGTAGCGGAGTCATCGTTTTTCCAGATAATTGATTTTTTGGAGTGTACCAAAAATTATTCAAAATGTCAATTGGATCGTGCCTCATGTTGAATAACCTCTTTTGAAACCCTCACAGTGACCAAAATTGCCATTTTTACAGAACTTTGCTTACTCAAATGCTTCCATTTTGACCAATTTCAGGCACCGAAATGACTTTAAACACACTTATTTTAGTTGAAAAAGTTATATTTCACATCCAACAGGCATTTAGAGTCAAAAGATTAAAAGTTAAAATTTCATCCATGTTGACCATTTTGGGAAAGTTTGACAGGTCCGGAGTCATCGTTTTTCATTACAGATTTGATTTTTTAGAGTGTACCAAAAATGATTCAAAATGTCAATTGGAACGTACCTCATGTTGAATAACCACTTTTGAAATCCTCACAGTGACCAAAATTGCCATTTTTACAGAGCTTTGCTTAATCAAAAGCTTCCATTTTGACCTATTTCAGGCACGAAAATGACTGTCAACACACTTATTTTAGTTGAAAAAGTCATAATTCACATCCAACAGTCATTTAGAGTCAAAAGATTAAAAGTTAAAATTTCATCCATGTTGACCATTTTGGGAAAGTTTGACAGGTCCGGAGTCATCGTTTTTCATTAGAGATTTGATTTTTTGTAGTGTACCAAAAATTATTTAAAATGTCAATTGGATCGTGCCTCATGTTGAATAACCACTTTTGAAACCCTAACATTGACCAAAATTGCCATTTTTACAGAGCTTTGCTTACTTAAAAGCTTCCATTTTGACCAATTTCATGCACCGAAATTACTTTAAACAGACTTATTTTAGTTGGAAAAAGTCATAATTCATATCCAACAGTCTTTTAGAGTCAAAAGATTAAAAGTTAAAATTTCATCCATGTTGACCATATTGGGAAAGTTCGACAGTTGCGGAGTCATCGTTTTTTCAGATAATTGATTTTTTGGAGTGTACCAAAAATGATTCAAAATGTCAATTGGATCGTGCCTCATGTTGAATAACTGCTTTTGAAACCCTCACAGTGACCAAAATTGCCATTTTTACAGAGCTTTGCTTACTCAAAAGCTTCCATTTTGACCAATTTCAGGCACCGAAATGACTTTAAACACACTTATTTTAGTTGAAAAAGTCATAATTCACATCCAACAGTCATTTAGAGTCAAAAGATTAAAAGTTAAAATTTCATCCATGTTGACCATTTTGGGAAAGTTTGACAGGTCCGGAGTCATCGTTTTTCATTAGAGATTTGATTTTTTAGAGTGTACCAAAAATGATTCAAAATGTCAATTGGATCGTGCCTCATGTTAAATAACCACTTTTGAAACCCTCACAGTGACCAAAATTGCCATTTTTACAGAGCTTTGCTTAATCAAAAGCTTCCATTTTGACCAATTTCAGGCACCAAAATGACTTTCAACACACGTATTTTAGTTGAAAAAGTCATAATTCACACCCAACAGTCATTTAGAGTAAAAAGATTAAAAGTTAAAATTTCATCCATGTTGACCATTTTGGGAAAGTTTGACAGGTCCGGAGTCATCGTTTTTCATTAGAGATTTGATTTTTTGGAGTGTACCAAAAATGATTCAAAATGTCAATTGGATCGTGCCTCATGTTGACTAACCACTTTTGAAACCTTCACAGTGACCAAAATTGCCATTTTTACAGAGCTTTGCTTGCTCAAAATCTTCCATTTTGACCAAATTCAGGCACCGAAATGACTTTAAACACACTTATTTTAGTTGAACAAGTCATAATTCACATCCAACAGGCATTTAGAGTCAAAAGATTAAAAGTTAACATTTCATCCATGTAGACCATTTTGGGAAAGCTCGACAGGTCCGGAGTCATCTTTTTTCCAGATAATTGATTTTTTGGAGTGTACCAAAAATGATTCAAAATGTCAATTGGATCGTGCCTCATGTGAATAACCACTTTTTAAACACTCATAGTGACCAAAATTGCCATTTTTACAGAGCTTTGCTTTCTTAAAAGCTTCCATTTTAACCAATTTCATGCACCGAAATTACTTTAAACACACTTATTTTAGTTGAAAAACTCATATTTCACAGCCAACAGTCATTTTCAGTCAAAAGATTAAATGTTAAAATTTCATCCATATTGACCATTTTGGGAACGTTCGACAGTTGCGGAGTCATCGTTTTTTCAGATAATTGATTTTTTGGAGTGTACCAAAAATGATTCAAAATGTCAATTGGATCGTGCCTCATGTTGAATAACCACTTTTGAAACCCTTACAGTGACCAAAATTGCCATTTTTACAGAGCTTTGCTTACTCAAAAGCTTCCATTTTGACCAATTTCAGGCACCGAAATGACTTTAAACACACTTATTTTAGTTGAAAAAGTCATATTTCACATCCAACAGTCATTTAGAGTCAAAAGATTAAAAGTTAAAATTTCATCCATGTTGAGCATTTTGGGAAAGTTTGACGGGTCCGGAGTCATCGTTTTTCATTAGAGATTTGATTTTTTAGAGTGTACCAAAAATGATTCATAATGTCAATTGGATCGTGCCTCATGTTGAATAACCACTTTTGAAACCTTCACAGTGACCAAAATTGCCATTTTTACAGAGCTTTGCTTGCTCAAAATCTTCAATTTTGAGCAATTTCAGGCACCGAAATGACTTTAAACACACTTATTTTAGTTGAACAAGTCATAATTCACATCCAACAGGCATTTAGAGTCAAAAGATTAAAAGTTAACATTTCATCCATGTTGACCATTTTGGGAAAGCTCGACAGGTCCGAAGTCATCTTTTTTTCAGATAATTGATTTTTTGAAGTGTACCAAAAATGATTCAAAATGTCAATTGGATCGTGCCTCATGTGAATAACCACTTTTTAAACACTCATAGTGACCAAAATTGCCATTTTTACAGAGTTTAGCTTACTCAAAAGCTTCAATTTTGACCAATTTCTGGCACAGAAATGACTTTAAACACACTTATTTTAGTTGAAAAAGTCATAATTCACATCCAACAGTCATTTAGAGTCAAAAGATTAAAAGTTAAAATTTCATCCATGTTGACCATTTTGGGAAAGTTCGACAGTAGCGGAGTCATCGTTTTTCCAGATAATTGATTTTTTGGAGTGTACCAAAAATTATTCAAAATGTCAATTGGATCGTGCCTCATGTTGAATAACCTCTTTTGAAACCCTCACAGTGACCAAAATTGCCATTTTTACAGAGCTTTGCTTGCTCAAAATCTTCAATTTTGAGCAATTTCAGGCACCGAAATGACTTTAAACACACTTATTTTAGTTGAACAAGTCATAATTCACATCCAACAGGCATTTAGAGTCAAAAGATTAAAAGTTAACATTTCATCCATGTTGACCATTTTGGGAAAGCTCGACAGGTCCGAAGTCATCTTTTTTTCAGATAATTGATTTTTTGAAGTGTACCAAAAATGATTCAAAATGTCAATTGGATCGTGCCTCATGTGAATAACCACTTTTTAAACACTCATAGTGACCAAAATTGCCATTTTTACAGAGTTTAGCTTACTCAAAAGCTTCAATTTTGACCAATTTCTGGCACAGAAATGACTTTAAACACACTTATTTTAGTTGAAAAAGTCATAATTCACATCCAACAGTCATTTAGAGTCAAAAGATTAAAAGTTAAAATTTCATCCATGTTGACCATTTTGGGAAAGTTTGACAGGTCCGGAGTCATCGTTTTTCATTACAGATTTGATTTTTTAGAGTGTACCAAAAATGATTCAAAATGTCAATTGGAACGTACCTCATGTTGAATAACCACTTTTGAAATCCTCACAGTGACCAAAATTGCCATTTTTACAGAGCTTTGCTTAATCAAAAGCTTCCATTTTGACCTATTTCAGGCACGAAAATGACTGTCAACACACTTATTTTAGTTGAAAAAGTCATAATTCACATCCAACAGTCATTTAGAGTCAAAAGATTAAAAGTTAAAATTTCATCCATGTTGACCATTTTGGGAAAGTTTGACAGGTCCGGAGTCATCGTTTTTCATTAGAGATTTGATTTTTTGTAGTGTACCAAAAATTATTTAAAATGTCAATTGGATCGTGCCTCATGTTGAATAACCACTTTTGAAACCCTAACATTGACCAAAATTGCCATTTTTACAGAGCTTTGCTTACTTAAAAGCTTCCATTTTGACCAATTTCATGCACCGAAATTACTTTAAACAGACTTATTTTAGTTGGAAAAAGTCATAATTCATATCCAACAGTCTTTTAGAGTCAAAAGATTAAAAGTTAAAATTTCATCCATGTTGACCATATTGGGAAAGTTCGACAGTTGCGGAGTCATCGTTTTTTCAGATAATTGATTTTTTGGAGTGTACCAAAAATGATTCAAAATGTCAATTGGATCGTGCCTCATGTTGAATAACTGCTTTTGAAACCCTCACAGTGACCAAAATTGCCATTTTTACAGAGCTTTGCTTACTCAAAAGCTTCCATTTTGACCAATTTCAGGCACCGAAATGACTTTAAACACACTTATTTTAGTTGAAAAAGTCATAATTCACATCCAACAGTCATTTAGAGTCAAAAGATTAAAAGTTAAAATTTCATCCATGTTGACCATTTTGGGAAAGTTTGACAGGTCCGGAGTCATCGTTTTTCATTAGAGATTTGATTTTTTAGAGTGTACCAAAAATGATTCAAAATGTCAATTGGATCGTGCCTCATGTTAAATAACCACTTTTGAAACCCTCACAGTGACCAAAATTGCCATTTTTACAGAGCTTTGCTTAATCAAAAGCTTCCATTTTGACCAATTTCAGGCACCAAAATGACTTTCAACACACGTATTTTAGTTGAAAAAGTCATAATTCACACCCAACAGTCATTTAGAGTAAAAAGATTAAAAGTTAAAATTTCATCCATGTTGACCATTTTGGGAAAGTTTGACAGGTCCGGAGTCATCGTTTTTCATTAGAGATTTGATTTTTTGGAGTGTACCAAAAATGATTCAAAATGTCAATTGGATCGTGCCTCATGTTGACTAACCACTTTTGAAACCTTCACAGTGACCAAAATTGCCATTTTTACAGAGCTTTGCTTGCTCAAAATCTTCCATTTTGACCAAATTCAGGCACCGAAATGACTTTAAACACACTTATTTTAGTTGAACAAGTCATAATTCACATCCAACAGGCATTTAGAGTCAAAAGATTAAAAGTTAACATTTCATCCATGTAGACCATTTTGGGAAAGCTCGACAGGTCCGGAGTCATCTTTTTTCCAGATAATTGATTTTTTGGAGTGTACCAAAAATGATTCAAAATGTCAATTGGATCGTGCCTCATGTGAATAACCACTTTTTAAACACTCATAGTGACCAAAATTGCCATTTTTACAGAGCTTTGCTTTCTTAAAAGCTTCCATTTTAACCAATTTCATGCACCGAAATTACTTTAAACACACTTATTTTAGTTGAAAAACTCATATTTCACAGCCAACAGTCATTTTCAGTCAAAAGATTAAATGTTAAAATTTCATCCATATTGACCATTTTGGGAACGTTCGACAGTTGCGGAGTCATCGTTTTTTCAGATAATTGATTTTTTGGAGTGTACCAAAAATGATTCAAAATGTCAATTGGATCGTGCCTCATGTTGAATAACCACTTTTGAAACCCTTACAGTGACCAAAATTGCCATTTTTACAGAGCTTTGCTTACTCAAAAGCTTCCATTTTGACCAATTTCAGGCACCGAAATGACTTTAAACACACTTATTTTAGTTGAAAAAGTCATATTTCACATCCAACAGTCATTTAGAGTCAAAAGATTAAAAGTTAAAATTTCATCCATGTTGAGCATTTTGGGAAAGTTTGACGGGTCCGGAGTCATCGTTTTTCATTAGAGATTTGATTTTTTAGAGTGTACCAAAAATGATTCATAATGTCAATTGGATCGTGCCTCATGTTGAATAACCACTTTTGAAACCTTCACAGTGACCAAAATTGCCATTTTTACAGAGCTTTGCTTGCTCAAAATCTTCAATTTTGAGCAATTTCAGGCACCGAAATGACTTTAAACACACTTATTTTAGTTGAACAAGTCATAATTCACATCCAACAGGCATTTAGAGTCAAAAGATTAAAAGTTAACATTTCATCCATGTTGACCATTTTGGGAAAGCTCGACAGGTCCGAAGTCATCTTTTTTTCAGATAATTGATTTTTTGAAGTGTACCAAAAATGATTCAAAATGTCAATTGGATCGTGCCTCATGTGAATAACCACTTTTTAAACACTCATAGTGACCAAAATTGCCATTTTTACAGAGTTTAGCTTACTCAAAAGCTTCAATTTTGACCAATTTCTGGCACAGAAATGACTTTAAACACACTTATTTTAGTTGAAAAAGTCATAATTCACATCCAACAGTCATTTAGAGTCAAAAGATTAAAAGTTAAAATTTCATCCATGTTGACCATTTTGGGAAAGTTCGACAGTAGCGGAGTCATCGTTTTTCCAGATAATTGATTTTTTGGAGTGTACCAAAAATTATTCAAAATGCCAATTGGATCGTGCCTCATGTTGAATAACCTCTTTTGAAACCCTCACAGTGACCAAAATTGCCATTTTTACAGAGCTTTGCTTACTCAAATGCTTCCATTTTGACCAATTTCAGGCACCGAAATGACTTTAAACACACTTATTTTAGTTGAAAAAGTTATATTTCACATCAAACAGTCATTTAGAGTCAAAAGATTAAAAGTTAAAATTTCATCCATGTTGACCATTTTGGGAAAGTTTGACAGGTCCGGAGTCATCGTTTTTCATTACAGATTTGATTTTTTAGAGTGTACCAAAAATGATTCAAAATGTCAATTGGAACGTACCTCATGTTGAATAACCACTTTTGAAATCCTCACAGTGACCAAAATTGCCATTTTTACAGAGCTTTGCTTAATCAAAAGCTTCCATTTTGACCTATTTCAGGCACGAAAATGACTTTCAACACACTTATTTTAGTTGAAAAAGTCATAATTCACATCCAACAGTCATTTAGAGTCAAAAGATTAAAAGTTAAAATTTCATCCATGTTGACCATTTTGGGAAAGTTTGACAGGTCCGGAGTCATCGTTTTTCATTAGAGATTTGATTTTTTGTAGTGTACCAAAAGTTATTCAAAATGTCAATTGGATCGTGCCTCATGTTGAATAACCACTTTTGAAACCCTAACATTGACCAAAATTGCCATTTTTACAGAGCTTTGCTTACTTAAAAGCTTCCATTTTGACCAATTTCATGCACCGAAATTACTTTAAACAGACTTATTTTAGTTGGAAAAAGTCATATTTCACATCCAACAGTCTTTTAGAGTCAAAAGATTAAAAGTTAAAATTTCATCCATGTTGACCATATTGGGAAAGTTCGACAGTTGCGGAGTCATCGTTTTTTCAGATAATTGATTTTTTGGAGTGTACCAAAAATGATTCAAAATGTCAATTGGATCGTGCCTCATGTTGAATAACTGCTTTTGAAACCCTCACAGTGACCAAAATTGCCATTTTTACAGAGCTTTGCTTACTCAAAAGCTTCCATTTTGACCAATTTCAGGCACCGAAATGACTTTAAACACACTTATTTTAGTTGAAAAAGTCATAATTCACATCCAACAGTCATTTACAGTCAAAAGATTAAATGTTAAAATTTCATCCATATTGACCATTTTGGGAACGTTCGACAGTTGCGGAGTCATCGTTTTTTCAGATAATTGATTTTTTGGAGTGTACCAAAAATGATTCAAAATGTCGATTGGATCGTGCCTCATGTTGAATAACCGCTTTTGAAACCCTCACAGTGACCAAAAATGCCATTTTTACAGAGCTTTGCTTACTCAAAAGCTTCTATTTTGACCAATTTCAGGCACCGAAATGACTTTAAACACATTTATTTTAGTTGAAAAAGTCATATTTCACATCCAACGGTCATTTAGAGTCAAAAGATTAAAAGTTAAAATTTCATCCATGTTGACCATTTTGGGAAAGTTTGACAGGTCCGGAGTCATCGTTTTTCATTAGAGATTTGATTTTTTGTAGTGTACCAAAAATTATTCAAAATGTCAATTGGATCGTGCCTCATGTTGAATAACCACTTTTGAAACCCTAACATTGACCAAAATTGCCATTTTTACAGAGCTTTGCTTACTTAAAAGCTTCCATTTTGACCAATTTCATGCACCGAAATTACTTTAAACAGACTTATTTTAGTTGGAAAAAGTCATATTTCACATCCAACAGTCTTTTAGAGTCAAAAGATTAAAAGGTAAAATTTCATCCATGTTGACCATATTGGGAAAGTTCGACAGTTGCGAAGTCATCGTTTTTTCAGATAATTGATTTTTTGGAGTGTACCAAAAATGATTCAAAATGTCAATTGGATCGTGCCTCATGTTGAATAACTGCTTTTGAAACCCTCACAGTGACCAAAATTGCCATTTTTACAGAGCTTTGCTTACTCAAAAGCTTCCATTTTGACCAATTTCAGGCACCGAAATGACTTTAAACACACTTATTTTAGTTGAAAAAGTCATAATTCACATCCAACAGTCATTTACAGTCAAAAGATTAAATGTTAAAATTTCATCCATATTGACCATTTTGGGAACGTTCGACAGTTGCGGAGTCATCGTTTTTTCAGATAATTGATTTTTTGGAGTGTACCAAAAATGATTCAAAATGTCGATTGGATCGTGCCTCATGTTGAATAACCGCTTTTGAAACCCTCACAGTGACCAAAAATGCCATTTTTACAGAGCTTTGCTTACTCAAAAGCTTCTATTTTGACCAATTTCAGGCACCGAAATGACTTTAAACACATTTATTTTAGTTGAAAAAGTCATATTTCACATCCAACAGTCATTTAGAGTCAAAAGATTAAAAGTTAAAATTTCATCCATGTTGACCATTTTGGGAAAGTTTGACAGGTCCTGAGTCATCGTTTTTCATTAGAGATTTGATTTTTTAGAGTGTACTAAAAATGATTCAAAATGTCAATTGGATCGTGCCTCATGTTAAATAACCACTTTTGAAACCCTCACAGTGACCAAAATTGCCATTTTTACAGAGCTTTGCTTAATCAAAAGCTTCCATTTTGACCAATTTCAGGCACCAAAATGACTTTCAACACACGTATTTTAGTTGAAAAAGTCATAATTCACATCCAACAGTCATTTAGAGTCAAAAGATTAAAAGTTAAAATTTCATCCATGTTGACCATTTTGGGAAAGTTTGACAGGTCCGGAGTCATCGTTTTTCATTAGAGATTTGATTTTTTGGAGTGTACCAAAAACGATTCAAAATGTCAATTGGATCGTGCCTCATGTTGACTAACCACTTTTGAAACCTTCACAGTGACCAAAATTGCCATTTTTACAGAGCTTTGCTTGCTCAAAATCTTCCATTTTGACCAATTTCAGGCACCGAAATGACTTTAAACACACTTATTTTAGTTGAACAAGTCATAATTCACATCCAACAGGCATTTAGAGTCAAAAGATTAAAAGTTAACATTTCATCCATGTAGACCATTTTGGGAAAGCTCGACAGGTCCGGAGTCATCTTTTTTTCAGATAATTGATTTTTTGGAGTGTACCAAAAATGATTTAAAATGTCAATTGGATCGTGCCTCATGTGAATAACCACTTTTTAAACACTCATAGTGACCGAAATTGCCATTTTTACAGAGCTTTGCTTTCTTAAAAGCTTCCATTTTAACCAATTTCATGCACTGAAATTACTTTAAACACACTTATTTTAGTTGAAAAACTCATATTTCACAGCCAACAGTCATTTACAGTCAAAAGATTAAATGTTAAAATTTCATCCATATTGACGATTTTGGGAACGTTCGACAGTTGCGGAGTCATCGTTTTTTTAGATAATTGATTTTTTGGAGTGTACCAAAAATGATTCAAAATGTCAATTGGATCGTGCCTCATGTTGAATAACCGCTTTTGAAACCCTTACAGTGACCAAAATTGCCATTTTTACAGAGCTTTGCTTACTCAAAAGCTTCCATTTTGACCAATTTCAGGCACCGAAATGACTTTAAACACACTTATTTTAGTTGAAAAAGTCATAATTCACATCCAACAGTCATTTAGAGTCAAAAGATTAAAAGTTAAAATTTCATCCATGTTGACCATTTTGGGAAAGTTCGACAGTAGCGGAGTCATCGTTTTTCCAGATAATTGATTTTTTGGAGTGTACCAAAAATTATTCAAAATGTCAATTGGATCGTGCCTCATGTTGAATAACCTCTTTTGAAACCCTCACAGTGACCAAAATTGCCATTTTTACAGAGCTTTGCTTACTCAAATGCTTCCATTTTGACCAATTTCAGGCACCGAAATGACTTTAAACACACTTATTTTAGTTGAAAAAGTTATATTTCACATCAAACAGTCATTTAGAGTCAAAAGATTAAAAGTTAAAATTTCATCCATGTTGACCATTTTGGGAAAGTTTGACAGGTCCGGAGTCATCGTTTTTCATTACAGCTTTGATTTTTTAGAGTGTACCAAAAATGATTCAAAATGTCAATTGGAACGTACCTCATGTTGAATAACCACTTTTGAAATCCTCACAGTGACCAAAATTGCCATTTTTACAGAGCTTTGCTTAATCAAAAGCTTCCATTTTGACCTATTTCAGGCACGAAAATGACTTTCAACACACTTATTTTAGTTGAAAAAGTCATAATTCACATCCAACAGTCATTTAGAGTCAAAAGATTAAAAGTTAAAATTTCATCCATGTTGACCATTTTGGGAAAGTTTGACAGGTCCGGAGTCATCGTTTTTCATTAGAGATTTGATTTTTTGTAGTGTACCAAAAGTTATTCAAAATGTCAATTGGATCGTGCCTCATGTTGAATAACCACTTTTGAAACCCTAACATTGACCAAAATTGCCATTTTTACAGAGCTTTGCTTACTTAAAAGCTTCCATTTTGACCAATTTCATGCACCGAAATTACTTTAAACAGACTTATTTTAGTTGGAAAAAGTCATATTTCACATCCAACAGTCTTTTAGAGTCAAAAGATTAAAAGTTAAAATTTCATCCATGTTGACCATATTGGGAAAGTTCGACAGTTGCGGAGTCATCGTTTTTTCAGATAATTGATTTTTTGGAGTGTACCAAAAATGATTCAAAATGTCAATTGGATCGTGCCTCATGTTGAATAACTGCTTTTGAAACCCTCACAGTGACCAAAATTGCCATTTTTACAGAGCTTTGCTTACTCAAAAGCTTCCATTTTGACCAATTTCAGGCACCGAAATGACTTTAAACACACTTATTTTAGTTGAAAAAGTCATAATTCACATCCAACAGTCATTTACAGTCAAAAGATTAAATGTTAAAATTTCATCCATATTGACCATTTTGGGAACGTTCGACAGTTGCGGAGTCATCGTTTTTTCAGATAATTGATTTTTTGGAGTGTACCAAAAATGATTCAAAATGTCGATTGGATCGTGCCTCATGTTGAATAACCGCTTTTGAAACCCTCACAGTGACCAAAAATGCCATTTTTACAGAGCTTTGCTTACTCAAAAGCTTCTATTTTGACCAATTTCAGGCACCGAAATGACTTTAAACACATTTATTTTAGTTGAAAAAGTCATATTTCACATCCAACAGTCATTTAGAGTCAAAAGATTAAAAGTTAAAATTTCATCCATGTTGACCATTTTGGGAAAGTTTGACAGGTCCGGAGTCATCGTTTTTCATTAGAGATTTGATTTTTTGTAGTGTACCAAAAATTATTCAAAATGTCAATTGGATCGTGCCTCATGTTGAATAACCACTTTTGAAACCCTAACATTGACCAAAATTGCCATTTTTACAGAGCTTTGCTTACATAAAAGCTTCCATTTTGACCAATTTCATGCACCGAAATTACTTTAAACAGACTTATTTTAGTTGGAAAAAGTCATATTTCACATCCAACAGTCTTTTAGAGTCAAAAGATTAAAAGGTAAAATTTCATCCATGTTGACCATATTGGGAAAGTTCGACAGTTGCGAAGTCATCGTTTTTTCAGATAATTGATTTTTTGGAGTGTACCAAAAATGATTCAAAATGTCAATTGGATCGTGCCTCATGTTGAATAACTGCTTTTGAAACCCTCACAGTGACCAAAATTGCCATTTTTACAGAGCTTTGCTTACTCAAAAGCTTCCATTTTGACCAATTTCAGGCACCGAAATGACTTTAAACACACTTATTTTAGTTGAAAAAGTCATAATTCACATCCAACAGTCATTTACAGTCAAAAGATTAAATGTTAAAATTTCATCCATATTGACCATTTTGGGAACGTTCGACAGTTGCGGAGTCATCGTTTTTTCAGATAATTGATTTTTTGGAGTGTACCAAAAATGATTCAAAATGTCGATTGGATCGTGCCTCATGTTGAATAACCGCTTTTGAAACCCTCACAGTGACCAAAAATGCCATTTTTACAGAGCTTTGCTTACTCAAAAGCTTCTATTTTGACCAATTTCAGGCACCGAAATGACTTTAAACACATTTATTTTAGTTGAAAAAGTCATATTTCACATCCAACAGTCATTTAGAGTCAAAAGATTAAAAGTTAAAATTTCATCCATGTTGACCATTTTGGGAAAGTTTGACAGGTCCTGAGTCATCGTTTTTCATTAGAGATTTGATTTTTTAGAGTGTACTAAAAATGATTCAAAATGTCAATTGGATCGTGCCTCATGTTAAATAACCACTTTTGAAACCCTCACAGTGACCAAAATTGCCATTTTTACAGAGCTTTGCTTAATCAAAAGCTTCCATTTTGACCAATTTCAGGCACCAAAATGACTTTCAACACACGTATTTTAGTTGAAAAAGTCATAATTCACATCCAACAGTCATTTAGAGTCAAAAGATTAAAAGTTAAAATTTCATCCATGTTGACCATTTTGGGAAAGTTTGACAGGTCCGGAGTCATCGTTTTTCATTAGAGATTTGATTTTTTGGAGTGTACCAAAAACGATTCAAAATGTCAATTGGATCGTGCCTCATGTTGACTAACCACTTTTGAAACCTTCACAGTGACCAAAATTGCCATTTTTACAGAGCTTTGCTTGCTCAAAATCTTCCATTTTGACCAATTTCAGGCACCGAAATGACTTTAAACACACTTATTTTAGTTGAACAAGTCATAATTCACATCCAACAGGCATTTAGAGTCAAAAGATTAAAAGTTAACATTTCATCCATGTAGACCATTTTGGGAAAGCTCGACAGGTCCGGAGTCATCTTTTTTTCAGATAATTGATTTTTTGGAGTGTACCAAAAATGATTTAAAATGTCAATTGGATCGTGCCTCATGTGAATAACCACTTTTTAAACACTCATAGTGACCGAAATTGCCATTTTTACAGAGCTTTGCTTTCTTAAAAGCTTCCATTTTAACCAATTTCATGCACTGAAATTACTTTAAACACACTTATTTTAGTTGAAAAACTCATATTTCACAGCCAACAGTCATTTACAGTCAAAAGATTAAATGTTAAAATTTCATCCATATTGACGATTTTGGGAACGTTCGACAGTTGCGGAGTCATCGTTTTTTTAGATAATTGATTTTTTGGAGTGTACCAAAAATGATTCAAAATGTCAATTGGATCGTGCCTCATGTTGAATAACCGCTTTTGAAACCCTTACAGTGACCAAAATTGCCATTTTTACAGAGCTTTGCTTACTCAAAAGCTTCCATTTTGACCAATTTCAGGCACCGAAATGACTTTAAACACACTTATTTTAGTTGAACAAGTCATAATTCACATCCAACAGGCATTTAGAGTCAAAAGATTAAAAGTTAACATTTCATCCATGTTGACCATTTTGGGAAAGCTCGACAGGTCCGAAGTCATCTTTTTTTCAGATAATTGATTTTTTGAAGTGTACCAAAAATGATTCAAAATGGCAATTGGATCGTGCCTCATGTGAATAACCACTTTTTAAACACTCATAGTGACCAAAATTGCCATTTTTACAGAGTTTTGCATACTCAAAAGCTTCAATTTTGACCAATTTCTGGCACAGAAATGACTTTAAACACACTTATTTTAGTTGAAAAAGTCATAATTCACATCCAACAGTCATTTAGAGTCAAAAGATTAAAAGTTAAAATTTCATCCATGTTGACCATTTTGGGAAAGTTCGACAGTAGCGGAGTCATCGTTTTTCCAGATAATTGATTTTTTGGAGTGTACCAAAAATTATTCAAAATGTCAATTGGATCGTGCCTCATGTTGAATAACCGCTTTTGAAACCCTCACAGTGACCAAAATTGCCATTTTTACAGAGCTTTTCTTACTCAGAAGCTTCCATTTTGGCCAATTTCAGGCACCGAAATGACTTTAAACACACTTATTTTAGTTTAAAAAGTTATATTTCACATCCAACAGTCATTTAGAGTCAAAAGATTAAAAGTTAAAATTTCATCCATGTTGACCATTTTGGGAAAGTTTGACAGGTTCGGAGTCATCGTTTTTCATTAGAGATTTGATTTTTTAGAGTGTACCAAAAATGATTCAAAATGTCAATTGGATCGTACCTCATGTTGAATAACCACTTTTGAAACCCTCACAGTGACCAAAATTGCCATTTTTACAGAGCTTTGCTTAATCAAAAGCTTCCATTTTGACCTATTTCAGGCACGAAAATGACTTTCAACACACTTATTTTAGTTGAAAAAGTCATATTTCACATCCAACAGTCATTTAGAGTCAAAAGATTAAAAGTTAAAATTTCATCCATGTTGACCATTTTGGGAAAGTTTGACAGGTCCGGAGTCATAGTTTTTCATTAGAGATTTGATTTTTTGTAGTGTACCAAAAATGATTCAAAATGTCAATTGGATCGTGCCTCATGTTGAATAACCACTTTTGAAACCCTAACATTGACCAAAATTGCCATTTTTACAGAGCTTTGCTTACTTAAAAGCTTCCATTTTGACCAATTTCATGCACCGAAATTACTTTAAACAGACTTATTTTAGTTGGAAAAAGTCATATTTCACATCCAACAGTCTTTTAGAGTCAAAAGATTAAAAGTTAAAATTTCATCCATGTTGACCATATTGGGAAAGTTCGACAGTTGCGAAGTCATCGTTTTTTCAGATAATTGATTTTTTGGAGTGTACCAAAAATGATTCAAAATGTCGATTGGATCGTGCCTCATGTTGAATAACCGCTTTTGAAACCCTCACAGTGACCAAAAATGCCATTTTTACAGAGCTTTGCTTACTCAAAAGCTTCCATTTTGACCAATTTCAGGCACCGAAATGACTTTAAACACACTTATTTTAGTTGAAAAAGTCATAATTCACATCCAACAGTCATTTACAGTCAAAAGATTAAATGTTAAAATTTCATCCATATTGACCATTTTGGGAACGTTCGACAGTTGCGGAGTCATCGTTTTTTCAGATAATTGATTTTTTGGAGTGTACCAAAAATGATTCAAAATGTCGATTGGATCGTGCCTCATGTTGAATAACCGCTTTTGAAACCCTCACAGTGACCAAAAATGCCATTTTTACAGAGCTTTGCTTACTCAAAAGCTTCTATTTTGACCAATTTCAGGCACCGAAATGACTTTAAACACATTTATTTTAGTTGAAAAAGTCATATTTCACATCCAACAGTCATTTAGAGTCAAAAGATTAAAAGTTAAAATTTCATCCATGTTGACCATTTTGGGAAAGTTTGACAGGTCCGGAGTCATCGTTTTTCATTAGAGATTTGATTTTTTGTAGTGTACCAAAAATTATTCAAAATGTCAATTGGATCGTGCCTCATGTTGAATAACCACTTTTGAAACCCTAACATTGACCAAAATTGCCATTTTTACAGAGCTTTGCTTACTTAAAAGCTTCCATTTTGACCAATTTCATGCACCGAAATTACTTTAAACAGACTTATTTTAGTTGGAAAAAGTCATATTTCACATCCAACAGTCTTTTAGAGTCAAAAGATTAAAAGGTAAAATTTCATCCATGTTGACCATATTGGGAAAGTTCGACAGTTGCGAAGTCATCGTTTTTTCAGATAATTGATTTTTTGGAGTGTACCAAAAATGATTCAAAATGTCAATTGGATCGTGCCTCATGTTGAATAACTGCTTTTGAAACCCTCACAGTGACCAAAATTGCCATTTTTACAGAGCTTTGCTTACTCAAAAGCTTCCATTTTGACCAATTTCAGGCACCGAAATGACTTTAAACACACTTATTTTAGTTGAAAAAGTCATAATTCACATCCAACAGTCATTTACAGTCAAAAGATTAAATGTTAAAATTTCATCCATATTGACCATTTTGGGAACGTTCGACAGTTGCGGAGTCATCGTTTTTTCAGATAATTGATTTTTTGGAGTGTACCAAAAATGATTCAAAATGTCGATTGGATCGTGCCTCATGTTGAATAACCGCTTTTGAAACCCTCACAGTGACCAAAAATGCCATTTTTACAGAGCTTTGCTTACTCAAAAGCTTCTATTTTGACCAATTTCAGGCACCGAAATGACTTTAAACACATTTATTTTAGTTGAAAAAGTCATATTTCACATCCAACAGTCATTTAGAGTCAAAAGATTAAAAGTTAAAATTTCATCCATGTTGACCATTTTGGGAAAGTTTGACAGGTCCTGAGTCATCGTTTTTCATTAGAGATTTGATTTTTTAGAGTGTACTAAAAATGATTCAAAATGTCAATTGGATCGTGCCTCATGTTAAATAACCACTTTTGAAACCCTCACAGTGACCAAAATTGCCATTTTTACAGAGCTTTGCTTAATCAAAAGCTTCCATTTTGACCAATTTCAGGCACCAAAATGACTTTCAACACACGTATTTTAGTTGAAAAAGTCATAATTCACATCCAACAGTCATTTAGAGTCAAAAGATTAAAAGTTAAAATTTCATCCATGTTGACCATTTTGGGAAAGTTTGACAGGTCCGGAGTCATCGTTTTTCATTAGAGATTTGATTTTTTGGAGTGTACCAAAAACGATTCAAAATGTCAATTGGATCGTGCCTCATGTTGACTAACCACTTTTGAAACCTTCACAGTGACCAAAATTGCCATTTTTACAGAGCTTTGCTTGCTCAAAATCTTCCATTTTGACCAATTTCAGGCACCGAAATGACTTTAAACACACTTATTTTAGTTGAACAAGTCATAATTCACATCCAACAGGCATTTAGAGTCAAAAGATTAAAAGTTAACATTTCATCCATGTAGACCATTTTGGGAAAGCTCGACAGGTCCGGAGTCATCTTTTTTTCAGATAATTGATTTTTTGGAGTGTACCAAAAATGATTTAAAATGTCAATTGGATCGTGCCTCATGTGAATAACCACTTTTTAAACACTCATAGTGACCGAAATTGCCATTTTTACAGAGCTTTGCTTTCTTAAAAGCTTCCATTTTAACCAATTTCATGCACTGAAATTACTTTAAACACACTTATTTTAGTTGAAAAACTCATATTTCACAGCCAACAGTCATTTACAGTCAAAAGATTAAATGTTAAAATTTCATCCATATTGACCATTTTGGGAACGTTCGACAGTTGCGGAGTCATCGTTTTTTTAGATAATTGATTTTTTGGAGTGTACCAAAAATGATTCAAAATGTCAATTGGATCGTGCCTCATGTTGAATAACCGCTTTTGAAACCCTTACAGTGACCAAAATTGCCATTTTTACAGAGCTTTGCTTACTCAAAAGCTTCCATTTTGACCAATTTCAGGCACCGAAATGACTTTAAACACACTTATTTTAGTTGAACAAGTCATAATTCACATCCAACAGGCATTTAGAGTCAAAAGATTAAAAGTTAACATTTCATCCATGTTGACCATTTTGGGAAAGCTCGACAGGTCCGAAGTCATCTTTTTTTCAGATAATTGATTTTTTGAAGTGTACCAAAAATGATTCAAAATGGCAATTGGATCGTGCCTCATGTGAATAACCACTTTTTAAACACTCATAGTGACCAAAATTGCCATTTTTACAGAGTTTTGCATACTCAAAAGCTTCAATTTTGACCAATTTCTGGCACAGAAATGACTTTAAACACACTTATTTTAGTTGAAAAAGTCATAATTCACATCCAACAGTCATTTAGAGTCAAAAGATTAAAAGTTAAAATTTCATCCATGTTGACCATTTTGGGAAAGTTCGACAGTAGCGGAGTCATCGTTTTTCCAGATAATTGATTTTTTGGAGTGTACCAAAAATTATTCAAAATGTCAATTGGATCGTGCCTCATGTTGAATAACCGCTTTTGAAACCCTCACAGTGACCAAAATTGCCATTTTTACAGAGCTTTTCTTACTCAAAAGCTTCCATTTTGACCAATTTCAGGCACCGAAATGACTTTAAACACACTTATTTTAGTTTAAAAAGTTATATTTCACATCCAACAGTCATTTAGAGTCAAAAGATTAAAAGTTAAAATTTCATCCATGTTGACCATTTTGGGAAAGTTTGACAGGTTCGGAGTCATCGTTTTTCATTAGAGATTTGATTTTTTAGAGTGTACCAAAAATGATTCAAAATGTCAATTGGATCGTACCTCATGTTGAATAACCACTTTTGAAACCCTCACAGTGACCAAAATTGCCATTTTTACAGAGCTTTGCTTAATCAAAAGCTTCCATTTTGACCTATTTCAGGCACGAAAATGACTTTCAACACACTTATTTTAGTTGGAAAAAGTCATATTTCACATCCAACAGTCTTTTAGAGTCAAAAGATTAAAAGTTAAAATTTCATCCATGTTGACCATATTGGGAAAGTTCGACAGTTGCGAAGTCATCGTTTTTTCAGATAATTGATTTTTTGGAGTGTACCAAAAATGATTCAAAATGTCGATTGGATCGTGCCTCATGTTGAATAACCGCTTTTGAAACCCTCACAGTGACCAAAAATGCCATTTTTACAGAGCTTTGCTTACTCAAAAGCTTCCATTTTGACCAATTTCAGGCACCGAAATGACTTTAAACACACTTATTTTAGTTGAAAAAGTCATAATTCACATCCAACAGTCATTTACAGTCAAAAGATTAAATGTTAAAATTTCATCCATATTGACCATTTTGGGAACGTTCGACAGTTGCGGAGTCATCGTTTTTTCAGATAATTGATTTTTTGGAGTGTACCAAAAATGATTCAAAATGTCGATTGGATCGTGCCTCATGTTGAATAACCGCTTTTGAAACCCTCACAGTGACCAAAAATGCCATTTTTACAGAGCTTTGCTTACTCAAAAGCTTCTATTTTGACCAATTTCAGGCACCGAAATGACTTTAAACACATTTATTTTAGTTGAAAAAGTCATATTTCACATCCAACAGTCATTTAGAGTCAAAAGATTAAAAGTTAAAATTTCATCCATGTTGACCATTTTGGGAAAGTTTGACAGGTCCGGAGTCATCGTTTTTCATTAGAGATTTGATTTTTTGTAGTGTACCAAAAATTATTCAAAATGTCAATTGGATCGTGCCTCATGTTGAATAACCACTTTTGAAACCCTAACATTGACCAAAATTGCCATTTTTACAGAGCTTTGCTTACTTAAAAGCTTCCATTTTGACCAATTTCATGCACCGAAATTACTTTAAACAGACTTATTTTAGTTGGAAAAAGTCATATTTCACATCCAACAGTCTTTTAGAGTCAAAAGATTAAAAGGTAAAATTTCATCCATGTTGACCATATTGGGAAAGTTCGACAGTTGCGAAGTCATCGTTTTTTCAGATAATTGATTTTTTGGAGTGTACCAAAAATGATTCAAAATGTCAATTGGATCGTGCCTCATGTTGAATAACTGCTTTTGAAACCCTCACAGTGACCAAAATTGCCATTTTTACAGAGCTTTGCTTACTCAAAAGCTTCCATTTTGACCAATTTCAGGCACCGAAATGACTTTAAACACACTTATTTTAGTTGAAAAAGTCATAATTCACATCCAACAGTCATTTACAGTCAAAAGATTAAATGTTAAAATTTCATCCATATTGACCATTTTGGGAACGTTCGACAGTTGCGGAGTCATCGTTTTTTCAGATAATTGATTTTTTGGAGTGTACCAAAAATGATTCAAAATGTCGATTGGATCGTGCCTCATGTTGAATAACCGCTTTTGAAACCCTCACAGTGACCAAAAATGCCATTTTTACAGAGCTTTGCTTACTCAAAAGCTTCTATTTTGACCAATTTCAGGCACCGAAATGACTTTAAACACATTTATTTTAGTTGAAAAAGTCATATTTCACATCCAACAGTCATTTAGAGTCAAAAGATTAAAAGTTAAAATTTCATCCATGTTGACCATTTTGGGAAAGTTTGACAGGTCCTGAGTCATCGTTTTTCATTAGAGATTTGATTTTTTAGAGTGTACTAAAAATGATTCAAAATGTCAATTGGATCGTGCCTCATGTTAAATAACCACTTTTGAAACCCTCACAGTGACCAAAATTGCCATTTTTACAGAGCTTTGCTTAATCAAAAGCTTCCATTTTGACCAATTTCAGGCACCAAAATGACTTTCAACACACGTATTTTAGTTGAAAAAGTCATAATTCACATCCAACAGTCATTTAGAGTCAAAAGATTAAAAGTTAAAATTTCATCCATGTTGACCATTTTGGGAAAGTTTGACAGGTCCGGAGTCATCGTTTTTCATTAGAGATTTGATTTTTTGGAGTGTACCAAAAACGATTCAAAATGTCAATTGGATCGTGCCTCATGTTGACTAACCACTTTTGAAACCTTCACAGTGACCAAAATTGCCATTTTTACAGAGCTTTGCTTGCTCAAAATCTTCCATTTTGACCAATTTCAGGCACCGAAATGACTTTAAACACACTTATTTTAGTTGAACAAGTCATAATTCACATCCAACAGGCATTTAGAGTCAAAAGATTAAAAGTTAACATTTCATCCATGTAGACCATTTTGGGAAAGCTCGACAGGTCCGGAGTCATCTTTTTTTCAGATAATTGATTTTTTGGAGTGTACCAAAAATGATTTAAAATGTCAATTGGATCGTGCCTCATGTGAATAACCACTTTTTAAACACTCATAGTGACCGAAATTGCCATTTTTACAGAGCTTTGCTTTCTTAAAAGCTTCCATTTTAACCAATTTCATGCACTGAAATTACTTTAAACACACTTATTTTAGTTGAAAAACTCATATTTCACAGCCAACAGTCATTTACAGTCAAAAGATTAAATGTTAAAATTTCATCCATATTGACCATTTTGGGAACGTTCGACAGTTGCGGAGTCATCGTTTTTTTAGATAATTGATTTTTTGGAGTGTACCAAAAATGATTCAAAATGTCAATTGGATCGTGCCTCATGTTGAATAACCGCTTTTGAAACCCTTACAGTGACCAAAATTGCCATTTTTACAGAGCTTTGCTTACTCAAAAGCTTCCATTTTGACCAATTTCAGGCACCGAAATGACTTTAAACACACTTATTTTAGTTGAACAAGTCATAATTCACATCCAACAGGCATTTAGAGTCAAAAGATTAAAAGTTAACATTTCATCCATGTTGACCATTTTGGGAAAGCTCGACAGGTCCGAAGTCATCTTTTTTTCAGATAATTGATTTTTTGAAGTGTACCAAAAATGATTCAAAATGGCAATTGGATCGTGCCTCATGTGAATAACCACTTTTTAAACACTCATAGTGACCAAAATTGCCATTTTTACAGAGTTTTGCATACTCAAAAGCTTCAATTTTGACCAATTTCTGGCACAGAAATGACTTTAAACACACTTATTTTAGTTGAAAAAGTCATAATTCACATCCAACAGTCATTTAGAGTCAAAAGATTAAAAGTTAAAATTTCATCCATGTTGACCATTTTGGGAAAGTTCGACAGTAGCGGAGTCATCGTTTTTCCAGATAATTGATTTTTTGGAGTGTACCAAAAATTATTCAAAATGTCAATTGGATCGTGCCTCATGTTGAATAACCGCTTTTGAAACCCTCACAGTGACCAAAATTGCCATTTTTACAGAGCTTTTCTTACTCAAAAGCTTCCATTTTGACCAATTTCAGGCACCGAAATGACTTTAAACACACTTATTTTAGTTTAAAAAGTTATATTTCACATCCAACAGTCATTTAGAGTCAAAAGATTAAAAGTTAAAATTTCATCCATGTTGACCATTTTGGGAAAGTTTGACAGGTTCGGAGTCATCGTTTTTCATTAGAGATTTGATTTTTTAGAGTGTACCAAAAATGATTCAAAATGTCAATTGGATCGTACCTCATGTTGAATAACCACTTTTGAAACCCTCACAGTGACCAAAATTGCCATTTTTACAGAGCTTTGCTTAATCAAAAGCTTCCATTTTGACCTATTTCAGGCACGAAAATGACTTTCAACACACTTATTTTAGTTGAAAAAGTCATATTTCACATCCAACAGTCATTTAGAGTCAAAAGATTAAAAGTTAAAATTTCATCCATGTTGACCATTTTGGGAAAGTTTGACAGGTCCGGAGTCATCGTTTTTCATTAGAGATTTGATTTTTTGTAGTGTACCAAAAATGATTCAAAATGTCAATTGGATCGTGCCTCATGTTGAATAACCGCTTTTGAAACCCTCACAGTGACCAAAATTGCCATTTTTACGGAGCTTTGCTTACTCAAAAGCTTCCATTTTGACCAATTTCAGGCACCGAAATGACTTTAAACACACTTATTTTAGTTGAAAAAGTCATAATTCACATCCAACAGTCATTTACAGTCAAAAGATTATATGTTAAAATTTCATCCATATTGACCATTTTGGGAACGTTCGACAGTTGCGGAGTCATCGTTTTTTCAGATAATTGATTTTTTGGAGTGTACCAAAAATGATTCAAAATGTCGATTGGATCGTGCCTCATGTTGAATAACCGCTTTTGAAACCCTCACAGTGACCAAAAATGCCATTTTTACAGAGCTTTGCTTACTCAAAAGCTTCTATTTTGACCAATTTCAGGCACCGAAATGACTTTAAACACATTTATTTTAGTTAAAAAAGTCATATTTCACATCCAACAGTCATTTACAGTCAAAAGATTAAATGTTAAAATTTCATCCATATTGACCATTTTGGGAACGTTCGACAGTTGCGGAGTCATCGTTTTTTCAGATAATTGATTTTTTGGAGTGTACCAAAAATGATTCAAAATGTCGATTGGATCGTGCCTCATGTTGAATAACCGCTTTTGAAACCCTCACAGTGACCAAAAATGCCATTTTTACAGAGCTTTGCTTACTCAAAAGCTTCTATTTTGACCAATTTCAGGCACCGAAATGACTTTAAACACATTTATTTTAGTTGAAAAAGTCATATTTCACATCCAACAGTCATTTAGAGTCAAAAGATTAAAAGTTAAAATTTCATCCATGTTGACCATTTTGGGAAAGTTTGACAGGTCCGGAGTCATCGTTTTTCATTAGAGATTTGATTTTTTGTAGTGTACCAAAAATTATTCAAAATGTCAATTGGATCGTGCCTCATGTTGAATAACCACTTTTGAAACCCTAACATTGACCAAAATTGCCATTTTTACAGAGCTTTGCTTACTTAAAAGCTTCCATTTTGACCAATTTCATGCACCGAAATTACTTTAAACAGACTTATTTTAGTTGGAAAAAGTCATATTTCACATCCAACAGTCTTTTAGAGTCAAAAGATTAAAAGGTAAAATTTCATCCATGTTGACCATATTGGGAAAGTTCGACAGTTGCGAAGTCATCGTTTTTTCAGATAATTGATTTTTTGGAGTGTACCAAAAATGATTCAAAATGTCAATTGGATCGTGCCTCATGTTGAATAACTGCTTTTGAAACCCTCACAGTGACCAAAATTGCCATTTTTACAGAGCTTTGCTTACTCAAAAGCTTCCATTTTGACCAATTTCAGGCACCGAAATGACTTTAAACACACTTATTTTAGTTGAAAAAGTCATAATTCACATCCAACAGTCATTTACAGTCAAAAGATTAAATGTTAAAATTTCATCCATATTGACCATTTTGGGAACGTTCGACAGTTGCGGAGTCATCGTTTTTTCAGATAATTGATTTTTTGGAGTGTACCAAAAATGATTCAAAATGTCGATTGGATCGTGCCTCATGTTGAATAACCGCTTTTGAAACCCTCACAGTGACCAAAAATGCCATTTTTACAGAGCTTTGCTTACTCAAAAGCTTCTATTTTGACCAATTTCAGGCACCGAAATGACTTTAAACACATTTATTTTAGTTGAAAAAGTCATATTTCACATCCAACAGTCATTTAGAGTCAAAAGATTAAAAGTTAAAATTTCATCCATGTTGACCATTTTGGGAAAGTTTGACAGGTCCTGAGTCATCGTTTTTCATTAGAGATTTGATTTTTTAGAGTGTACTAAAAATGATTCAAAATGTCAATTGGATCGTGCCTCATGTTAAATAACCACTTTTGAAACCCTCACAGTGACCAAAATTGCCATTTTTACAGAGCTTTGCTTAATCAAAAGCTTCCATTTTGACCAATTTCAGGCACCAAAATGACTTTCAACACACGTATTTTAGTTGAAAAAGTCATAATTCACATCCAACAGTCATTTAGAGTCAAAAGATTAAAAGTTAAAATTTCATCCATGTTGACCATTTTGGGAAAGTTTGACAGGTCCGGAGTCATCGTTTTTCATTAGAGATTTGATTTTTTGGAGTGTACCAAAAACGATTCAAAATGTCAATTGGATCGTGCCTCATGTTGACTAACCACTTTTGAAACCTTCACAGTGACCAAAATTGCCATTTTTACAGAGCTTTGCTTGCTCAAAATCTTCCATTTTGACCAATTTCAGGCACCGAAATGACTTTAAACACACTTATTTTAGTTGAACAAGTCATAATTCACATCCAACAGGCATTTAGAGTCAAAAGATTAAAAGTTAACATTTCATCCATGTAGACCATTTTGGGAAAGCTCGACAGGTCCGGAGTCATCTTTTTTTCAGATAATTGATTTTTTGGAGTGTACCAAAAATGATTTAAAATGTCAATTGGATCGTGCCTCATGTGAATAACCACTTTTTAAACACTCATAGTGACCGAAATTGCCATTTTTACAGAGCTTTGCTTTCTTAAAAGCTTCCATTTTAACCAATTTCATGCACTGAAATTACTTTAAACACACTTATTTTAGTTGAAAAACTCATATTTCACAGCCAACAGTCATTTACAGTCAAAAGATTAAATGTTAAAATTTCATCCATATTGACGATTTTGGGAACGTTCGACAGTTGCGGAGTCATCGTTTTTTTAGATAATTGATCTTTTGGAGTGTACCAAAAATGATTCAAAATGTCAATTGGATCGTGCCTCATGTTGAATAACCGCTTTTGAAACCCTTACAGTGACCAAAATTGCCATTTTTACAGAGCTTTGCTTACTCAAAAGCTTCCATTTTGACCAATTTCAGGCACCGAAATGACTTTAAACACACTTATTTTAGTTGAAAAAGTCATAATTCACATCCAACAGTCATTTAGAGTCAAAAGATTAAAAGTTAAAATTTCATCCATGTTGACCATTTTGGGAAAGTTCGACAGTAGCGGAGTCATCGTTTTTCCAGATAATTGATTTTTTGGAGTGTACCAAAAATTATTCAAAATGTCAATTGGATCGTGCCTCATGTTGAATAACCTCTTTTGAAACCCTCACAGTGACCAAAATTGCCATTTTTACAGAGCTTTGCTTACTCAAATGCTTCCATTTTGACCAATTTCAGGCACCGAAATGACTTTAAACACACTTATTTTAGTTGAAAAAGTTATATTTCACATCAAACAGTCATTTAGAGTCAAAAGATTAAAAGTTAAAATTTCATCCATGTTGACCATTTTGGGAAAGTTTGACAGGTCCGGAGTCATCGTTTTTCATTACAGATTTGATTTTTTAGAGTGTACCAAAAATGATTCAAAATGTCAATTGGAACGTACCTCATGTTGAATAACCACTTTTGAAATCCTCACAGTGACCAAAATTGCCATTTTTACAGAGCTTTGCTTAATCAAAAGCTTCCATTTTGACCTATTTCAGGCACGAAAATGACTTTCAACACACTTATTTTAGTTGAAAAAGTCATAATTCACATCCAACAGTCATTTAGAGTCAAAAGATTAAAAGTTAAAATTTCATCCATGTTGACCATTTTGGGAAAGTTTGACAGGTCCGGAGTCATCGTTTTTCATTAGAGATTTGATTTTTTGTAGTGTACCAAAAGTTATTCAAAATGTCAATTGGATCGTGCCTCATGTTGAATAACCACTTTTGAAACCCTAACATTGACCAAAATTGCCATTTTTACAGAGCTTTGCTTACTTAAAAGCTTCCATTTTGACCAATTTCATGCACCGAAATTACTTTAAACAGACTTATTTTAGTTGGAAAAAGTCATATTTCACATCCAACAGTCTTTTAGAGTCAAAAGATTAAAAGTTAAAATTTCATCCATGTTGACCATATTGGGAAAGTTCGACAGTTGCGGAGTCATCGTTTTTTCAGATAATTGATTTTTTGGAGTGTACCAAAAATGATTCAAAATGTCAATTGGATCGTGCCTCATGTTGAATAACTGCTTTTGAAACCCTCACAGTGACCAAAATTGCCATTTTTACAGAGCTTTGCTTACTCAAAAGCTTCCATTTTGACCAATTTCAGGCACCGAAATGACTTTAAACACACTTATTTTAGTTGAAAAAGTCATAATTCACATCCAACAGTCATTTACAGTCAAAAGATTAAATGTTAAAATTTCATCCATATTGACCATTTTGGGAACGTTCGACAGTTGCGGAGTCATCGTTTTTTCAGATAATTGATTTTTTGGAGTGTACCAAAAATGATTCAAAATGTCGATTGGATCGTGCCTCATGTTGAATAACCGCTTTTGAAACCCTCACAGTGACCAAAAATGCCATTTTTACAGAGCTTTGCTTACTCAAAAGCTTCTATTTTGACCAATTTCAGGCACCGAAATGACTTTAAACACATTTATTTTAGTTGAAAAAGTCATATTTCACATCCAACAGTCATTTAGAGTCAAAAGATTAAAAGTTAAAATTTCATCCATGTTGACCATTTTGGGAAAGTTTGACAGGTCCGGAGTCATCGTTTTTCATTAGAGATTTGATTTTTTGTAGTGTACCAAAAATTATTCAAAATGTCAATTGGATCGTGCCTCATGTTGAATAACCACTTTTGAAACCCTAACATTGACCAAAATTGCCATTTTTACAGAGCTTTGCTTACTTAAAAGCTTCCATTTTGACCAATTTCATGCACCGAAATTACTTTAAACAGACTTATTTTAGTTGGAAAAAGTCATATTTCACATCCAACAGTCTTTTAGAGTCAAAAGATTAAAAGGTAAAATTTCATCCATGTTGACCATATTGGGAAAGTTCGACAGTTGCGAAGTCATCGTTTTTTCAGATAATTGATTTTTTGGAGTGTACCAAAAATGATTCAAAATGTCAATTGGATCGTGCCTCATGTTGAATAACTGCTTTTGAAACCCTCACAGTGACCAAAATTGCCATTTTTACAGAGCTTTGCTTACTCAAAAGCTTCCATTTTGACCAATTTCAGGCACCGAAATGACTTTAAACACACTTATTTTAGTTGAAAAAGTCATAATTCACATCCAACAGTCATTTACAGTCAAAAGATTAAATGTTAAAATTTCATCCATATTGACCATTTTGGGAACGTTCGACAGTTGCGGAGTCATCGTTTTTTCAGATAATTGATTTTTTGGAGTGTACCAAAAATGATTCAAAATGTCGATTGGATCGTGCCTCATGTTGAATAACCGCTTTTGAAACCCTCACAGTGACCAAAAATGCCATTTTTACAGAGCTTTGCTTACTCAAAAGCTTCTATTTTGACCAATTTCAGGCACCGAAATGACTTTAAACACATTTATTTTAGTTGAAAAAGTCATATTTCACATCCAACAGTCATTTAGAGTCAAAAGATTAAAAGTTAAAATTTCATCCATGTTGACCATTTTGGGAAAGTTTGACAGGTCCTGAGTCATCGTTTTTCATTAGAGATTTGATTTTTTAGAGTGTACTAAAAATGATTCAAAATGTCAATTGGATCGTGCCTCATGTTAAATAACCACTTTTGAAACCCTCACAGTGACCAAAATTGCCATTTTTACAGAGCTTTGCTTAATCAAAAGCTTCCATTTTGACCAATTTCAGGCACCAAAATGACTTTCAACACACGTATTTTAGTTGAAAAAGTCATAATTCACATCCAACAGTCATTTAGAGTCAAAAGATTAAAAGTTAAAATTTCATCCATGTTGACCATTTTGGGAAAGTTTGACAGGTCCGGAGTCATCGTTTTTCATTAGAGATTTGATTTTTTGGAGTGTACCAAAAACGATTCAAAATGTCAATTGGATCGTGCCTCATGTTGACTAACCACTTTTGAAACCTTCACAGTGACCAAAATTGCCATTTTTACAGAGCTTTGCTTGCTCAAAATCTTCCATTTTGACCAATTTCAGGCACCGAAATGACTTTAAACACACTTATTTTAGTTGAACAAGTCATAATTCACATCCAACAGGCATTTAGAGTCAAAAGATTAAAAGTTAACATTTCATCCATGTAGACCATTTTGGGAAAGCTCGACAGGTCCGGAGTCATCTTTTTTTCAGATAATTGATTTTTTGGAGTGTACCAAAAATGATTTAAAATGTCAATTGGATCGTGCCTCATGTGAATAACCACTTTTTAAACACTCATAGTGACCGAAATTGCCATTTTTACAGAGCTTTGCTTTCTTAAAAGCTTCCATTTTAACCAATTTCATGCACTGAAATTACTTTAAACACACTTATTTTAGTTGAAAAACTCATATTTCACAGCCAACAGTCATTTACAGTCAAAAGATTAAATGTTAAAATTTCATCCATATTGACGATTTTGGGAACGTTCGACAGTTGCGGAGTCATCGTTTTTTTAGATAATTGATTTTTTGGAGTGTACCAAAAATGATTCAAAATGTCAATTGGATCGTGCCTCATGTTGAATAACCGCTTTTGAAACCCTTACAGTGACCAAAATTGCCATTTTTACAGAGCTTTGCTTACTCAAAAGCTTCCATTTTGACCAATTTCAGGCACCGAAATGACTTTAAACACACTTATTTTAGTTGAACAAGTCATAATTCACATCCAACAGGCATTTAGAGTCAAAAGATTAAAAGTTAACATTTCATCCATGTTGACCATTTTGGGAAAGCTCGACAGGTCCGAAGTCATCTTTTTTTCAGATAATTGATTTTTTGAAGTGTACCAAAAATGATTCAAAATGGCAATTGGATCGTGCCTCATGTAAATAACCACTTTTTAAACACTCATAGTGACCAAAATTGCCATTTTTACAGAGTTTTGCATACTCAAAAGCTTCAATTTTGACCAATTTCTGGCACAGAAATGACTTTAAACACACTTATTTTAGTTGAAAAAGTCATAATTCACATCCAACAGTCATTTAGAGTCAAAAGATTAAAAGTTAAAATTTCATCCATGTTGACCATTTTGGGAAAGTTCGACAGTAGCGGAGTCATCGTTTTTCCAGATAATTGATTTTTTGGAGTGTACCAAAAATTATTCAAAATGTCAATTGGATCGTGCCTCATGTTGAATAACCGCTTTTGAAACCCTCACAGTGACCAAAATTGCCATTTTTACAGAGCTTTTCTTACTCAGAAGCTTCCATTTTGGCCAATTTCAGGCACCGAAATGACTTTAAACACACTTATTTTAGTTTAAAAAGTTATATTTCACATCCAACAGTCATTTAGAGTCAAAAGATTAAAAGTTAAAATTTCATCCATGTTGACCATTTTGGGAAAGTTTGACAGGTTCGGAGTCATCGTTTTTCATTAGAGATTTGATTTTTTAGAGTGTACCAAAAATGATTCAAAATGTCAATTGGATCGTACCTCATGTTGAATAACCACTTTTGAAACCCTCACAGTGACCAAAATTGCCATTTTTACAGAGCTTTGCTTAATCAAAAGCTTCCATTTTGACCTATTTCAGGCACGAAAATGACTTTCAACACACTTATTTTAGTTGAAAAAGTCATATTTCACATCCAACAGTCATTTAGAGTCAAAAGATTAAAAGTTAAAATTTCATCCATGTTGACCATTTTGGGAAAGTTTGACAGGTCCGGAGTCATAGTTTTTCATTAGAGATTTGATTTTTTGTAGTGTACCAAAAATGATTCAAAATGTCAATTGGATCGTGCCTCATGTTGAATAACCACTTTTGAAACCCTAACATTGACCAAAATTGCCATTTTTACAGAGCTTTGCTTACTTAAAAGCTTCCATTTTGACCAATTTCATGCACCGAAATTACTTTAAACAGACTTATTTTAGTTGGAAAAAGTCATATTTCACATCCAACAGTCTTTTAGAGTCAAAAGATTAAAAGTTAAAATTTCATCCATGTTGACCATATTGGGAAAGTTCGACAGTTGCGAAGTCATCGTTTTTTCAGATAATTGATTTTTTGGAGTGTACCAAAAATGATTCAAAATGTCGATTGGATCGTGCCTCATGTTGAATAACCGCTTTTGAAACCCTCACAGTGACCAAAAATGCCATTTTTACAGAGCTTTGCTTACTCAAAAGCTTCCATTTTGACCAATTTCAGGCACCGAAATGACTTTAAACACACTTATTTTAGTTGAAAAAGTCATAATTCACATCCAACAGTCATTTACAGTCAAAAGATTAAATGTTAAAATTTCATCCATATTGACCATTTTGGGAACGTTCGACAGTTGCGGAGTCATCGTTTTTTCAGATAATTGATTTTTTGGAGTGTACCAAAAATGATTCAAAATGTCGATTGGATCGTGCCTCATGTTGAATAACCGCTTTTGAAACCCTCACAGTGACCAAAAATGCCATTTTTACAGAGCTTTGCTTACTCAAAAGCTTCTATTTTGACCAATTTCAGGCACCGAAATGACTTTAAACACATTTATTTTAGTTGAAAAAGTCATATTTCACATCCAACAGTCATTTAGAGTCAAAAGATTAAAAGTTAAAATTTCATCCATGTTGACCATTTTGGGAAAGTTTGACAGGTCCTGAGTCATCGTTTTTCATTAGAGATTTGATTTTTTAGAGTGTACTAAAAATGATTCAAAATGTCAATTGGATCGTGCCTCATGTT
This sequence comes from Lissotriton helveticus, assembly GCF_964261635.1. Lineage (NCBI taxonomy): Eukaryota > Metazoa > Chordata > Amphibia > Caudata > Salamandridae > Lissotriton > Lissotriton helveticus. The sequence goes on from NC_136072.1 coordinate 343,732,887, forward strand.
AAATAACCACTTTTGAAACCCTCACAGTGACCAAAATTGCCATTTTTACAGAGCTTTGCTTAATCAAAAGCTTCCATTTTGACCAATTTCATGCACCGAAATTACTTTCAACAGACTTATTTTAGTTGGAAAAAGTCATAATTCACATCCAACAGTCATTTAGAGTCAAAAGATTAAAAGTTAAAATTTCATCCATGTTGACCATTTTGGGAAAGTTTGACAGGTCCGGAGTCATCGTTTTTCATTAGAGATTTGATTTTTTGGAGTGTACCAAAAACGATTCAAAATGTCAATTGGATCGTGCCTCATGTTGACTAACCACTTTTGAAACCTTCACAGTGACCAAAATTGCCATTTTTACAGAGCTTTGCTTGCTCAAAATCTTCCATTTTGACCAATTTCAGGCACCGAAATGACTTTAAACACACTTATTTTAGTTGAACAAGTCATAATTCACATCCAACAGGCATTTAGAGTCAAAAGATTAAAAGTTAACATTTCATCCATGTAGACCATTTTGGGAAAGCTCGACAGGTCCGGAGTCATCTTTTTTTCAGATAATTGATTTTTTGGAGTGTACCAAAAATGATTTAAAATGTCAATTGGATCGTGCCTCATGTGAATAACCACTTTTTAAACACTCATAGTGACCGAAATTGCCATTTTTACAGAGCTTTGCTTTCTTAAAAGCTTCCATTTTAACCAATTTCATGCACTGAAATTACTTTAAACACACTTATTTTAGTTGAAAAACTCATATTTCACAGCCAACAGTCATTTACAGTCAAAAGATTAAATGTTAAAATTTCATCCATATTGACCATTTTGGGAACGTTCGACAGTTGCGGAGTCATCGTTTTTTTAGATAATTGATTTTTTGGAGTGTACCAAAAATGATTCAAAATGTCAATTGGATCGTGCCTCATGTTGAATAACCGCTTTTGAAACCCTTACAGTGACCAAAATTGCCATTTTTACAGAGCTTTGCTTACTCAAAAGCTTCCATTTTGACCAATTTCAGGCACCGAAATGACTTTAAACACACTTATTTTAGTTGAACAAGTCATAATTCACATCCAACAGGCATTTAGAGTCAAAAGATTAAAAGTTAACATTTCATCCATGTTGACCATTTTGGGAAAGCTCGACAGGTCCGAAGTCATCTTTTTTTCAGATAATTGATTTTTTGAAGTGTACCAAAAATGATTCAAAATGGCAATTGGATCGTGCCTCATGTGAATAACCACTTTTTAAACACTCATAGTGACCAAAATTGCCATTTTTACAGAGTTTTGCATACTCAAAAGCTTCAATTTTGACCAATTTCTGGCACAGAAATGACTTTAAACACACTTATTTTAGTTGAAAAAGTCATAATTCACATCCAACAGTCATTTAGAGTCAAAAGATTAAAAGTTAAAATTTCATCCATGTTGACCATTTTGGGAAAGTTCGACAGTAGCGGAGTCATCGTTTTTCCAGATAATTGATTTTTTGGAGTGTACCAAAAATTATTCAAAATGTCAATTGGATCGTGCCTCATGTTGAATAACCGCTTTTGAAACCCTCACAGTGACCAAAATTGCCATTTTTACAGAGCTTTTCTTACTCAAAAGCTTCCATTTTGACCAATTTCAGGCACCGAAATGACTTTAAACACACTTATTTTAGTTTAAAAAGTTATATTTCACATCCAACAGTCATTTAGAGTCAAAAGATTAAAAGTTAAAATTTCATCCATGTTGACCATTTTGGGAAAGTTTGACAGGTTCGGAGTCATCGTTTTTCATTAGAGATTTGATTTTTTAGAGTGTACCAAAAATGATTCAAAATGTCAATTGGATCGTACCTCATGTTGAATAACCACTTTTGAAACCCTCACAGTGACCAAAATTGCCATTTTTACAGAGCTTTGCTTAATCAAAAGCTTCCATTTTGACCTATTTCAGGCACGAAAATGACTTTCAACACACTTATTTTAGTTGAAAAAGTCATATTTCACATCCAACAGTCATTTAGAGTCAAAAGATTAAAAGTTAAAATTTCATCCATGTTGACCATTTTGGGAAAGTTTGACAGGTCCGGAGTCATCGTTTTTCATTAGAGATTTGATTTTTTGTAGTGTACCAAAAATGATTCAAAATGTCAATTGGATCGTGCCTCATGTTGAATAACCGCTTTTGAAACCCTCACAGTGACCAAAATTGCCATTTTTACGGAGCTTTGCTTACTCAAAAGCTTCCATTTTGACCAATTTCAGGCACCGAAATGACTTTAAACACACTTATTTTAGTTGAAAAAGTCATAATTCACATCCAACAGTCATTTACAGTCAAAAGATTATATGTTAAAATTTCATCCATATTGACCATTTTGGGAACGTTCGACAGTTGCGGAGTCATCGTTTTTTCAGATAATTGATTTTTTGGAGTGTACCAAAAATGATTCAAAATGTCGATTGGATCGTGCCTCATGTTGAATAACCGCTTTTGAAACCCTCACAGTGACCAAAAATGCCATTTTTACAGAGCTTTGCTTACTCAAAAGCTTCTATTTTGACCAATTTCAGGCACCGAAATGACTTTAAACACATTTATTTTAGTTAAAAAAGTCATATTTCACATCCAACAGTCATTTAGAGTCAAAAGATTAAAAGTTAAAATTTCATCCATGTTGACCATTTTAGGAAAGTTTGACAGGTCCGGAGTCATCGTTTTTCATTAGAGATTTGATTTTTTAGAGTGTACAAAAAATGATTCAAAATATCAATTGGATCGTGCCTCATGTTAAATAACCACTTTTGAAACCCTCACAGTGACCAAAATTGCCATTTTTACAGAGCTTTGCTTAATCAGAAGCTTCCATTTTGATCAATTTCAGGCACCAAAATGACTTTCAACACACGTATTTTAGTTGAAAAAGTCATAATTCACATCCAACAGTCATTTAGAGTCAAAAGATTAAAAGTTAAAATTTCATCCATGTTGACCATTTTGGGAAAGTTTGACAGGTCCGGAGTCATCGTTTTTCATTAGAGATTTGATTTTTTGGAGTGTACCAAAAATGATTCAAAATGTCAATTGGATCGTGCCTCATGTTGACTAACCACTTTTGAAACCTTCACAGTGACCAAAATTGCCATTTTTACAGAGCTTTGCTTGCTCAAAATCTTCCATTTTGACCAATTTCAGGCACCGAAATGACTTTAAACACACTTATTTTAGTTGAACAAGTCATAATTCACATCCAACAGGCATTTAGAGTCAAAAGATTAAAAGTTAACATTTCATCCATGTAGACCATTTTGGGAAAGCTCGACAGGTCCGGAGTCATCTTTTTTTCAGATAATTGATTTTTTGGAGTGTACCAAAAATGATTCAAAATGTCAATTGGATCGTGCCTCATGTGAATAACCACTTTTTAAACACTCATAGTGACCAAAATTGCCATTTTTACAGAGCTTTGCTTTCTTAAAAGCTTCCATTTTAACCAATTTCATGCACCGAAATTACTTTAAACACACTTATTTTAGTTGAAAAACTCATATTTCACAGCCAACAGTCATTTACAGTCAAAAGATTAAATGTTAAAATTTCAACCATATTGACCATTTTGGGAACGTTCGACAGTTGCGGAGTCATCGTTTTTTCAGATAATTGATTTTTTGGAGTGTACCAAAAATGATTCAAAATGTCAATTGGATCGTGCCTCATGTTGAATAACCGCTTTTGAAACCCTTACAGTGACCAAAATTGCCATTTTTACAGAGCTTTGCTTACTCAAAAGCTTCCATTTTGACCAATTTCAGGCACTGAAATGACTTTAAACACACTTATTTTAGTTGAAAAAGTCATAATTCACATCCAACAGTCATTTACAGTCAAAAGATTAAATGTTAAAATTTCATCCATATTGACCATTTTGGGAACGTTCGACAGTTGCGGAGTCATCGTTTTTTCAGATAATTGATTTTTTGGAGTGTACCAAAAATGATTCAAAATGTCGATTGGATCATGCCTCATGTTGAATAACCGCTTTTGAAACCCTCACAGTGACCAAAAATGCCATTTTTACAGAGCTTTGCTTACTCAAAAGCTTCTATTTTGACCAATTTCAGGCACCAAAATGACTTTCAGCACACGTATTTTAGTTGAAAAAGTCATAATTCACATCCAACAGTCATTTAGAGTAAAAAGATTAAAAGTTAAAATTTCATCCATTTTGACCATTTTGGGAAAGTTTGACAGGTCCGGAGTCATCGTTTTTCATTAGAGATTTGATTTTTTGGAGTGTACCAAAAACGATTCAAAATGTCAATTGGATCGTGCCTCATGTTGACTAACCACTTTTGAAACCTTCACAGTGACCAGAATTGCCATTTTTACAGAGCTTTGCTTGCTCAAAATCTTCCATTTTGACCAATTTCAGGCACCGAAATGACTTTAAACACACTTATTTTAGTTGAACAAGTCATAATTCACATCCAACAGGCATTTAGAGTCAAAAGATTAAAAGTTAACATTTCATCCATGTAGACCATTTTGGGAAAGCTCGACAGGTCCGGAGTCATCTTTTTTTCAGATAATTGATTTTTTGGAGTGTACCAAAAATGATTTAAAATGTCAATTGGATCGTGCCTCATGTGAATAACCACTTTTTAAACACTCATAGTGACCAAAATTGCCATTTTTACAGAGCTTTGCTTTCTTAAAAGCTTCCATTTTAACCAATTTCATGCACTGAAATTACTTTAAACACACTTATTTTAGTTGAAAAACTCATATTTCACAGCCAACAGTCATTTACAGTCAAAAGAGTAAATGTTAAAATTTCATCCATATTGACCATTTTGGGAACGTTCGACAGTTGCGGAGTCATCGTTTCTTTAGATAATTGATTTTTTGGAGTGTACCAAAAATGATTCAAAATGTCAATTGGATCGTGCCTCATGTTGAATAACCGCTTTTCAAAACCCTTACAGTGACCAAAACTGCCATTTTTACAGAGCTTTGCTTACTCAAAAGCTTCCATTTTGACCAATTTCAGGCACCAAAATGACTTTAAACACACGTATTTTAGTTGAAAAAGTCATATTTCACATCCAACAGTCATTTAGAGTCAAAAGATTAAAAGTTAAAATTTCATCCATGGTGAGCATTTTGGGAAAGTTTGACAGGTCCGGAGTCATCGTTTTTCATTAGAGATTTGATTTTTTAGAGTGTACCAAAAATTATTCATAATGTCAATTGGATCGTGCCTCATGTTGAATAACCACTTTTGAAACCTTCACAGTGACCAAAATTGCCATTTTTACAGAGCTTTGCTTGCTCAAAATCTTCAATTTTGACCAATGTCAGGCACCGAAATGACTTTAAACACACTTATTTTAGTTGAACAAGTCATAATTCACATCCAACAGGCATTTAGAGTCAAAAGATTAAAAGTTAACATTTCATCCATGTTGACCATTTTGGGAAAGCTCGACAGGTCCGAAGTCATCTTTTTTTCAGATAATTGATTTTTTGAAGTGTACCAAAAATGATTCAAAATGGCAATTGGATCCTGCCTCAGGTGAATAACCACTTTTTAAACACTCATAGTGACCAAAATTGCCATTTTTACAGAGTTTGGCATACTCAAAAGCTTCAATTTTGACCAATTTCTGGCACAGAAATGACTTTAAACACACTTATTTTAGTTGAAAAAGTCATAATTCACATCCAACAGTCATTTAGAGTCAAAAGATTAAAAGTTAAAATTTCATCCATGTTGACCATTTTGGGAAAGTTCGACAGTAGCGGAGTCATCGTTTTTCCAGATAATTAATTTTTTGGAGTGTACCAAAAATTATTCAAAATGTCAATTGGATCGTGCCTCATGTTGAATAACCGCTTTTGAAACCCTCACAGTGACCAAAATTGCCATTTTTACAGAGCTTTTCTTACTCAAAAGCTTCCATTTTGACCAATTTCAGGCACCGAAATGACTTTAAACACACTTATTTTAGTTTAAAAAGTTATATTTCACATCCAACAGCCATTTAGAGTCAAAAGATTAAAAGTTAAAATTTCATCCATGTTGACCATTTTGGGAAAGTTTGACAGGTCCGGAGTCATCGTTTTTCATTAGAGATTTGATTTTTTAGAGTGTACCAAAAATGATTCAAAATGTCAATTGGATCGTACCTCATGTTGAATAACCACTTTTGAAACCCTCACAGTGACCAAAATTGCCATTTTTACAGAGCTTTGCTTAATCAAAAGCTTCCATTTTGACCTATTTCAGGCACGAAAATGACTTTCAACACACTTATTTTAGTTGAAAAAGTCATAATTCACACCCAACAGTCATTTAGAGTCAAAAGATTAAAAGTTAAAATTTCATCCATGTTGACCATTTTGGGAAAGTTTGACAGGTCCGGAGTCATCGTTTTTCATTAGAGATTTGATTTTTTGTAGTGTACCAAAAATTATTCAAAATGTCAACTGGATCGTGCCTCATGTTGAATAACCACTTTTGAAACCCTAACATTGACCAAAATTGCCATTTTTACAGAGCTTTGCTTACTTAAAAGCTTCCATTTTGACCAATTTCATGCACCGAAATTACTTTAAACAGAGTTATTTTAGTTGGAAAAAGTCATAATTCACATCCAACAGTCTTTTAGAGTCAAAAGATTAAAAGTTAACATTTCATCCATGTTGACCATTTTGGGAAAGCTCGACAGGTCCGAAGTCATCTTTTTTTCAGATAATTGATTTTTTGAAGTGTACCAAAAATGATTCAAAATGGCAATTGGATCGTGCCTCATGTGAATAACCACTTTTTAAACACTCATAGTGACCAAAATTGCCATTTTTACAGAGTTTTGCATACTCAAAAGCTTCAATTTTGACCAATTTCTGGCACAGAAATGACTTTAAACACACTTATTTTAGTTGAAAAAGTCATAATTCACATCCAACAGTCATTTAGAGTCAAAAGATTAAAAGTTAAAATTTCATCCATGTTGACCATTTTGGGAAAGTTCGACAGTAGCGGAGTCATCGTTTTTCCAGATAATTGATTTTTTGGAGTGTACCAAAAATTATTCAAAATGTCAATTGGATCGTGCCTCATGTTGAATAACCGCTTTTGAAACCCTCACAGTGACCAAAATTGCCATTTTTACAGAGCTTTTCTTACTCAAAAGCTTCCATTTTGACCAATTTCAGGCACCGAAATGACTTTAAACACACTTATTTTAGTTTAAAAAGTTATATTTCACATCCAACAGTCATTTAGAGTCAAAAGATTAAAAGTTAAAATTTCATCCATGTTGACCATTTTGGGAAAGTTTGACAGGTTCGGAGTCATCGTTTTTCATTAGAGATTTGATTTTTTAGAGTGTACCAAAAATGATTCAAAATGTCAATTGGATCGTACCTCATGTTGAATAACCACTTTTGAAACCCTCACAGTGACCAAAATTGCCATTTTTACAGAGCTTTGCTTAATCAAAAGCTTCCATTTTGACCTATTTCAGGCACGAAAATGACTTTCAACACACTTATTTTAGTTGAAAAAGTCATATTTCACATCCAACAGTCATTTAGAGTCAAAAGATTAAAAGTTAAAATTTCATCCATGTTGACCATTTTGGGAAAGTTTGACAGGTCCGGAGTCATCGTTTTTCATTAGAGATTTGATTTTTTGTAGTGTACCAAAAATGATTCAAAATGTCAATTGGATCGTGCCTCATGTTGAATAACCGCTTTTGAAACCCTCACAGTGACCAAAATTGCCATTTTTACGGAGCTTTGCTTACTCAAAAGCTTCCATTTTGACCAATTTCAGGCACCGAAATGACTTTAAACACACTTATTTTAGTTGAAAAAGTCATAATTCACATCCAACAGTCATTTACAGTCAAAAGATTATATGTTAAAATTTCATCCATATTGACCATTTTGGGAACGTTCGACAGTTGCGGAGTCATCGTTTTTTCAGATAATTGATTTTTTGGAGTGTACCAAAAATGATTCAAAATGTCGATTGGATCGTGCCTCATGTTGAATAACCGCTTTTGAAACCCTCACAGTGACCAAAAATGCCATTTTTACAGAGCTTTGCTTACTCAAAAGCTTCTATTTTGACCAATTTCAGGCACCGAAATGACTTTAAACACATTTATTTTAGTTAAAAAAGTCATATTTCACATCCAACAGTCATTTAGAGTCAAAAGATTAAAAGTTAAAATTTCATCCATGTTGACCATTTTAGGAAAGTTTGACAGGTCCGGAGTCATCGTTTTTCATTAGAGATTTGATTTTTTAGAGTGTACAAAAAATGATTCAAAATATCAATTGGATCGTGCCTCATGTTAAATAACCACTTTTGAAACCCTCACAGTGACCAAAATTGCCATTTTTACAGAGCTTTGCTTAATCAGAAGCTTCCATTTTGATCAATTTCAGGCACCAAAATGACTTTCAACACACGTATTTTAGTTGAAAAAGTCATAATTCACATCCAACAGTCATTTAGAGTCAAAAGATTAAAAGTTAAAATTTCATCCATGTTGACCATTTTGGGAAAGTTTGACAGGTCCGGAGTCATCGTTTTTCATTAGAGATTTGATTTTTTGGAGTGTACCAAAAATGATTCAAAATGTCAATTGGATCGTGCCTCATGTTGACTAACCACTTTTGAAACCTTCACAGTGACCAAAATTGCCATTTTTACAGAGCTTTGCTTGCTCAAAATCTTCCATTTTGACCAATTTCAGGCACCGAAATGACTTTAAACACACTTATTTTAGTTGAACAAGTCATAATTCACATCCAACAGGCATTTAGAGTCAAAAGATTAAAAGTTAACATTTCATCCATGTAGACCATTTTGGGAAAGCTCGACAGGTCCGGAGTCATCTTTTTTTCAGATAATTGATTTTTTGGAGTGTACCAAAAATGATTCAAAATGTCAATTGGATCGTGCCTCATGTGAATAACCACTTTTTAAACACTCATAGTGACCAAAATTGCCATTTTTACAGAGCTTTGCTTTCTTAAAAGCTTCCATTTTAACCAATTTCATGCACCGAAATTACTTTAAACACACTTATTTTAGTTGAAAAACTCATATTTCACAGCCAACAGTCATTTACAGTCAAAAGATTAAATGTTAAAATTTCAACCATATTGACCATTTTGGGAACGTTCGACAGTTGCGGAGTCATCGTTTTTTCAGATAATTGATTTTTTGGAGTGTACCAAAAATGATTCAAAATGTCAATTGGATCGTGCCTCATGTTGAATAACCGCTTTTGAAACCCTTACAGTGACCAAAATTGCCATTTTTACAGAGCTTTGCTTACTCAAAAGCTTCCATTTTGACCAATTTCAGGCACTGAAATGACTTTAAACACACTTATTTTAGTTGAAAAAGTCATAATTCACATCCAACAGTCATTTACAGTCAAAAGATTAAATGTTAAAATTTCATCCATATTGACCATTTTGGGAACGTTCGACAGTTGCGGAGTCATCGTTTTTTCAGATAATTGATTTTTTGGAGTGTACCAAAAATGATTCAAAATGTCGATTGGATCATGCCTCATGTTGAATAACCGCTTTTGAAACCCTCACAGTGACCAAAAATGCCATTTTTACAGAGCTTTGCTTACTCAAAAGCTTCTATTTTGACCAATTTCAGGCACCAAAATGACTTTCAGCACACGTATTTTAGTTGAAAAAGTCATAATTCACATCCAACAGTCATTTAGAGTAAAAAGATTAAAAGTTAAAATTTCATCCATTTTGACCATTTTGGGAAAGTTTGACAGGTCCGGAGTCATCGTTTTTCATTAGAGATTTGATTTTTTGGAGTGTACCAAAAACGATTCAAAATGTCAATTGGATCGTGCCTCATGTTGACTAACCACTTTTGAAACCTTCACAGTGACCAGAATTGCCATTTTTACAGAGCTTTGCTTGCTCAAAATCTTCCATTTTGACCAATTTCAGGCACCGAAATGACTTTAAACACACTTATTTTAGTTGAACAAGTCATAATTCACATCCAACAGGCATTTAGAGTCAAAAGATTAAAAGTTAACATTTCATCCATGTAGACCATTTTGGGAAAGCTCGACAGGTCCGGAGTCATCTTTTTTTCAGATAATTGATTTTTTGGAGTGTACCAAAAATGATTTAAAATGTCAATTGGATCGTGCCTCATGTGAATAACCACTTTTTAAACACTCATAGTGACCAAAATTGCCATTTTTACAGAGCTTTGCTTTCTTAAAAGCTTCCATTTTAACCAATTTCATGCACTGAAATTACTTTAAACACACTTATTTTAGTTGAAAAACTCATATTTCACAGCCAACAGTCATTTACAGTCAAAAGAGTAAATGTTAAAATTTCATCCATATTGACCATTTTGGGAACGTTCGACAGTTGCGGAGTCATCGTTTTTTTAGATAATTGATTTTTTGGAGTGTACCAAAAATGATTCAAAATGTCAATTGGATCGTGCCTCATGTTGAATAACCGCTTTTCAAAACCCTTACAGTGACCAAAACTGCCATTTTTACAGAGCTTTGCTTACTCAAAAGCTTCCATTTTGACCAATTTCAGGCACCAAAATGACTTTAAACACACGTATTTTAGTTGAAAAAGTCATATTTCACATCCAACAGTCATTTAGAGTCAAAAGATTAAAAGTTAAAATTTCATCCATGGTGAGCATTTTGGGAAAGTTTGACAGGTCCGGAGTCATCGTTTTTCATTAGAGATTTGATTTTTTAGAGTGTACCAAAAATTATTCATAATGTCAATTGGATCGTGCCTCATGTTGAATAACCACTTTTGAAACCTTCACAGTGACCAAAATTGCCATTTTTACAGAGCTTTGCTTGCTCAAAATCTTCAATTTTGACCAATGTCAGGCACCGAAATGACTTTAAACACACTTATTTTAGTTGAACAAGTCATAATTCACATCCAACAGGCATTTAGAGTCAAAAGATTAAAAGTTAACATTTCATCCATGTTGACCATTTTGGGAAAGCTCGACAGGTCCGAAGTCATCTTTTTTTCAGATAATTGATTTTTTGAAGTGTACCAAAAATGATTCAAAATGGCAATTGGATCCTGCCTCAGGTGAATAACCACTTTTTAAACACTCATAGTGACCAAAATTGCCATTTTTACAGAGTTTGGCATACTCAAAAGCTTCAATTTTGACCAATTTCTGGCACAGAAATGACTTTAAACACACTTATTTTAGTTGAAAAAGTCATAATTCACATCCAACAGTCATTTAGAGTCAAAAGATTAAAAGTTAAAATTTCATCCATGTTGACCATTTTGGGAAAGTTCGACAGTAGCGGAGTCATCGTTTTTCCAGATAATTAATTTTTTGGAGTGTACCAAAAATTATTCAAAATGTCAATTGGATCGTGCCTCATGTTGAATAACCGCTTTTGAAACCCTCACAGTGACCAAAATTGCCATTTTTACAGAGCTTTTCTTACTCAAAAGCTTCCATTTTGACCAATTTCAGGCACCGAAATGACTTTAAACACACTTATTTTAGTTTAAAAAGTTATATTTCACATCCAACAGCCATTTAGAGTCAAAAGATTAAAAGTTAAAATTTCATCCATGTTGACCATTTTGGGAAAGTTTGACAGGTCCGGAGTCATCGTTTTTCATTAGAGATTTGATTTTTTAGAGTGTACCAAAAATGATTCAAAATGTCAATTGGATCGTACCTCATGTTGAATAACCACTTTTGAAACCCTCACAGTGACCAAAATTGCCATTTTTACAGAGCTTTGCTTAATCAAAAGCTTCCATTTTGACCTATTTCAGGCACGAAAATGACTTTCAACACACTTATTTTAGTTGAAAAAGTCATAATTCACACCCAACAGTCATTTAGAGTCAAAAGATTAAAAGTTAAAATTTCATCCATGTTGACCATTTTGGGAAAGTTTGACAGGTCCGGAGTCATCGTTTTTCATTAGAGATTTGATTTTTTGTAGTGTACCAAAAATTATTCAAAATGTCAACTGGATCGTGCCTCATGTTGAATAACCACTTTTGAAACCCTAACATTGACCAAAATTGCCATTTTTACAGAGCTTTGCTTACTTAAAAGCTTCCATTTTGACCAATTTCATGCACCGAAATTACTTTAAACAGAGTTATTTTAGTTGGAAAAAGTCATAATTCACATCCAACAGTCTTTTAGAGTCAAAAGATTAAAAGTTAGAATTTCATCCATGTTGACCATTTTGGGAAAGTTCGACAGTTGCGGAGTCATCGTTTTTTCAGATAATTGATTTTTTGGAGTGTACCAAAAATGATTCAAAATGTCAATTGGATCGTGCCTCATGTTGAATAACCGCTTTTGAAACCCTCACAGTGACCAAAATTGCCATTTTTACAGAGCTTTGCTTACTCAAAAGCTTCCATTTTGACCAATTTCAGGCACCAAAATGACTTTAAACACACGTATTTTAGTTGAAAAAGTCATATTTCACATCCAACAGTCATTTAGAGTCAAAAGATTAAAAGTTAAAATTTCATCCATGGTGAGCATTTTGGGAAAGTTTGACGGGTCCGGAGTCATCGTTTTTCATTAGAGATTTGATTTTTTAGAGTGTACCAAAAATTATTCATAATGTCAATTGGATCGTGCCTCATGTTGAATAACCACTTTTGAAACCTTCACAGTGACCAAAATTGGCATTTTTACAGAGCTTTGCTTGCTCAAAATCTTCAATTTTGACCAATTTCAGGCACCGAAATGACTTTAAACACACTTATTTTAGTTGAACAAGTCATAATTCACATCCAACAGGCATTTAGAGTCAAAAGATTAAAAGTTAACATTTCATCCATGTTGACCATTTTGGGAAAGCTCGACAGGTCCGAAGTCATCTTTTTTTCAGATAATTGATTTTTTAAAGTGTACCAAAAATTATTCAAAATGGCAATTGGATCGTGCCTCATGTGAATAACCACTTTTTAAACACTCATAGTGACCAAAATTGCCATTTTTACAGAGTTTAGCATACTCAAAAGCTTCAATTTTGACCAATTTTTGGCACAGAAATGACTTTAAACACACTTATTTTAGTTGAAAAAGTCATAATTCACATCCAACAGTCATTTAGAGTCAAAAGATTAAAAGTTAAAATTTCATCCATGTTGACCATTTTGGGAAAGTTCGACAGTAGCGGAGTCATCGTTTTTCCAGATAATTGATTTTTTGGAGTGTACCAAAAATTATTCAAAATGTCAATTGGATCGTGCCTCATGTTGAATAACCGCTTTTGAAACCCTCACAGTGACCAAAATTGCCATTTTTACAGAGCTTTTCTTACTCAAAAGCTTCCATTTTGACCAATTTCAGGCACCGAAATGACTTTAAACACACTTATTTTAGTTTAAAAAGTTATATTTCACATCCAACAGCCATTTAGAGTCAAAAGATTAAAAGTTAAAATTTCATCCATGTTGACCATTTTGGGAAAGTTTGACAGGTCCGGAGTCATCGTTTTTCATTAGAGATTTGATTTTTTAGAGTGTACCAAAAATGATTCAAAATGTCAATTGGATCGTACCTCATGTTGAATAACCACTTTTGAAACCCTCACAGTGACCAAAATTGCCATTTTTACAGAGCTTTGCTTAATCAAAAGCTTCCATTTTGACCTATTTCAGGCACGAAAATGACTTTCAACACACTTATTTTAGTTGAAAAAGTCATAATTCACACCCAACAGTCATTTAGAGTCAAAAGATTAAAAGTTAAAATTTCATCCATGTTGACCATTTTGAGAAAGTTTGACAGGTCCGGAGTCATCGTTTTTCATTAGAGATTTGATTTTTTGTAGTGTACCAAAAATTATTCAAAATGTCAATTGGATCGTGCCTCATGTTGAATAACCACTTTTGAAACCCTAACATTGACCAAAATTGCCATTTTTACAGAGCTTTGCTTACTTAAAAGCTTCCATTTTGACCAATTTCATGCACCGAAATTACTTTAAACAGACTTATTTTAGTTGGAAAAAGTCATAATTCACATCCAACAGTCTTTTAGAGTCAAAAGATTAAAAGTTAGAATTTCATCCATGTTGACCATTTTGGGAAAGTTCGACAGTTGCGGAGTCATCGTTTTTCCAGATAATTGATTTTTTGGAGTGTACCAAAAATTATTCAAAATGTCAATTGGATCGTGCCTCATGTTGAATAACCGCTTTTGAAACCCTCACAGTGACCAAAATTGCCATTTTTACAGAGCTTTTCTCACTCAAAAGCTTCCATTTTGACCAATTTCAGGCACCGAAATGACTTTAAACACACTTATTTTAGTTTAAAAAGTTATATTTCACATCCAACAGTCATTTAGAGTCAAAAGATTAAAAGTTAAAATTTCATCCATGTTGACCATTTTGGGAAAGTTTGACAGGTTCGGAGTCATCGTTTTTCATTAGAGATTTGATTTTTTAGAGTGTACCAAAAATGATTCAAAATGTCAATTGGATCGTACCTCATGTTGAATAACCACTTTTGAAACCCTCACAGTGACCAAAATTGCCATTTTTACAAAGCTTTGCTTAATCAAAAGCTTCCATTTTGACCTATTTCAGGCACGAAAATGACTTTCAACACACTTATTTTAGTTGAAAAAGTCATATTTCACATCCAACAGTCATTTAGAGTCAAAAGATTAAAAGTTAACATTTCATCCATGTTGACCATTTTGGGAAAGTTTGACAGGTCCGGAGTCATCGTTTTTCATTAGAGATTTGATTTTTTGTAGTGTACCAAAAATTATTCAAATTGTCAATTGGATCGTGCCTCATGTTGAATAACCACTTTTGAAACCCTAACATTGACCAAAATTGCCATTTTTACAGAGCTTTGCTTACTTAAAAGCTTCCATTTTGACCAATTTCATGCACCGAAATTACTTTAAACAGACTTATTTTAGTTGGAAAAAGTCATAATTCACATCCAACAGTCTTTTAGAGTCAAAAGATTAAAAGTTAAAATGTCATCCATGTTGACCATTTTGGGAAAGTTCGACAGTTGCGGAGTCATCGTTTTTTCAGATAATTGATTTTTTGGAGTGTACCAAAAATGATTCAAAATGTCAATTGGATCGTGCCTCATGTTGAATAACCGCTTTTGAAACCCTCACAGTGACCAAAATTGCCATTTTTACGGAGCTTTGCTTACTCAAAAGCTTCCATTTTGACCAATTTCAGGCACCGAAATGACTTTAAACACACTTATTTTAGTTGAAAAAGTCATAATTCACATCCAACAGTCATTTACAGTCAAAAGATTATATGTTAAAATTTCATCCATATTGACCATTTTGGGAACGTTCGACAGTTGCGGAGTCATCGTTTTTTCAGATAATTGATTTTTTGGAGTGTACCAAAAATGATTCAAAATGTCGATTGGATCGTGCCTCATGTTGAATAACCGCTTTTGAAACCCTCACAGTGACCAAAAATGCCATTTTTACAGAGCTTTGCTTACTCAAAAGCTTCTATTTTGACCAATTTCAGGCACCAAAATGACTTTAAACACATTTATTTTAGTTAAAAAAGTCATATTTCACATCCAACAGTAATTTAGAGTCAAAAGATTAAAAGTTAAAATTTCATCCATGTTGACCATTTTAGGAAAGTTTGACAGGTCCGGAGTCATCGTTTTTCATTAGAGATTTGATTTTTTAGAGTGTACAAAAAATGATTCAAAATATCAATTGGATCGTGCCTCATGTTAAATAACCACTTTTGAAACCCTCACAGTGACCAAAATTGCCATTTTTACAGAGCTTTGCTTAATCAAAAGCTTCCATTTTGACCAATTTCAGGCACCAAAATGACTTTCAACACACGTATTTTAGTTGAAAAAGTCATAATTCACATCCAACAGTCATTTAGAGTCAAAAGATTAAAAGTTAAAATTTCATCCATGTTGACCATTTTGGGAAAGTTTGACAGGTCCGGAGTCATCGTTTTTCATTAGAGATTTGATTTTTTGGAGTGTACCAAAAATGATTCAAAATGTCAATTGGATCGTGCCTCATGTTGACTAACCACTTTTGAAACCTTCACAGTGACCAAAATTGCCATTTTTTCAGAGCTTTGCTTGCTCAAAATCTTCCATTTTGACCAATTTCAGGCACCGAAATGACTTTAAACACACATATTTTAGTTGAACAAGTCATAATTCACATCCAACAGGCATTTAGAGTCAAAAGATTAAAAGTTAACATTTCATCCATGTAGACCATTTTGGGAAAGCTCGACAGGTCCGGAGTCATCTTTTTTTCAGATAATTGATTTTTTGGAGTGTACCAAAAATGATTCAAAATGTCAATTGGATCGTGCCTCATGTGAATAACCACTTTTTAAACACTCATAGTGACCAAAATTGCCATTTTTACAGAGCTTTGCTTTCTTAAAAGCTTCCATTTTAACCAATTTCATGCACCGAAATTACTTTAAACACACTTATTTTAGTTGAAAAACTCATATTTCACAGCCAACAGTCATTTACAGTCAAAAGATTAAATGTTAAAATTTCAACCATATTGACCATTTTGGGAACGTTCGACAGTTGCGGAGTCATCGTTTTTTCAGATAATTGATTTTTTGGAGTGTACCAAAAATGATTCAAAATGTCAATTGGATCGTGCCTCATGTTGAATAACCGCTTTTGAAACCCTTACAGTGACCAAAATTGCCATTTTTACAGAGCTTTGCTTACTCAAAAGCTTCCATTTTGACCAATTTCAGGCACCGAAATGACTTTAAACACACTTATTTTAGTTGAAAAAGTCATAATTCACATCCAACAGTCATTTACAGTCAAAAGATTAAATGTTAAAATTTCATCCATATTGACCATTTTGGGAACGTTCGACAGTTGCGGAGTCATCGTTTTTTCAGATAATTGATTTTTTGGAGTGTACCAAAAATGATTCAAAATGTCGATTGGATCGTGCCTCATGTTGAATAACCGCTTTTGAAACCCTCACAGTGACCAAAAATGCCATTTTTACAGAGCTTTGCTTACTCAAAAGCTTCTATTTTGACCAATTTCAGGCACCGAAATGACTTTAAACACATTTATTTTAGTTGAAAAAGTCATATTTCACATCCAACAGTCATTTAGAGTCAAAAGATTAAAAGTTAAAATTTCATCCATGTTGACCATTTTGGGAAAGTTTGACAGGTCCGGAGTCATCGTTTTTCATTAGAGATTTGATTTTTTAGAGTGTACTAAAAATGATTCAAAATGTCAATTGGATCGTGCCTCATGTTAAATAACCACTTTTGAAACCCTCACAGTGACCAAAATTGCCATTTTTACAGAGCTTTGCTTAATCAAAAGCTTCCATTTTGACCAATTTCAGGCACCAAAATGACTTTCAACACACGTATTTTAGTTGAAAAAGTCATAATTCACATCCAACAGTCATTTAGAGTAAAAAGATTAAAAGTTAAAATTTCATCCATTTTGACCATTTTGGGAAAGTTTGACAGGTCCGGAGTCATCGTTTTTCATTAGAGATTTGATTTTTTGGAGTGTACCAAAAACGATTCAAAATGTCAATTGGATCGTGCCTCAAGTTGACTTACCACTTTTGAAACCTTCACAGTGACCAGAATTGCCATTTTTACAGAGCTTTGCTTGCTCAAAATCTTCCATTTTGACCAATTTCAGGCACCGAAATGACTTTAAACACACTTATTTTAGTTGAACAAGTCATAATTCACATCCAACAGGCATTTAGAGTCAAAAGATTAAAAGTTAACATTTCATCCATGTAGACCATTTTGGGAAAGCTCGACAGGTCCGGAGTCATCTTTTTTTCAGATAATTGATTTTTTGGAGTGTACCAAAAATGATTCAAAATGTCAATTGGATCGTGCCTCATGTGAATAACCACTTTTTAAACACTCATAGTGACCAAAATTGCCATTTTTACAGAGCTTTGCTTTCTTAAAAGCTTCCATTTTAACCAATTTCATGCACTGAAATTACTTTAAACACACTTATTTTAGTTGAAAAACTCATATTTCACATCCAACAGTCATTTAGAGTCAAAAGATTAAAAGTTAAAATTTCATCCATGTTGACCATTTTGGGAAAGTTTGACAGGTCCGGAGTCATCGTTTTTCATTAGAGATTTGATTTTTTAGAGTGTACTAAAAATGATTCAAAATGTCAATTGGATCGTGCCTCATGTTAAATAACCACTTTTGAAACCCTCACAGTGACCAAAATTGCCATTTTTACAGAGCTTTGCTTAATCAAAAGCTTCCATTTTGACCAATTTCAGGCACCAAAATGTCTTTCAACACACGTATTTTAGTTGAAAAAGTCATAATTCACATCCAACAGTCATTTAGAGTAAAAAGATTAAAAGTTAAAATTTCATCCATGTTGACCATTTTGGGAAAGTTTGACAGGTCCGGAGTCATCGTTTTTCATTAGAGATTTGATTTTTTGGAGTGTACCAAAAACGATTCAAAATGTCAATTGGATCGTGCCTCATGTTGACTAACCACTTTTGAAACCTTCACAGTGACCAAAATTGCCATTTTTACAGAGCTTTGCTTGCTCAAAATCTTCCATTTTGACCAATTTCAGGCACCGAAATGACTTTAAACACACTTATTTTAGTTGAACAAGTCATAATTCACATCCAACAGGCATTTAGAGTCAAAAGATTAAAAGTTAACATTTCATCCATGTAGACCATTTTGGGAAAGCTCGACAGGTCCGGAGTCATCTTTTTTTCAGATAATTGATTTTTTGGAGTGTACCAAAAATGATTTAAAATGTCAATTGGATCGTGCCTCATGTGAATAACCACTTTTTAAACACTCATAGTGACCAAAATTGCCATTTTTACAGAGCTTTGCTTTCTTAAAAGCTTCCATTTTAACCAATTTCATGCACTGAAATTACTTTAAACACACTTATTTTAGTTGAAAAACTCATATTTCACAGCCAACAGTCATTTACAGTCAAAAGATTAAATGTTAAAATTTCATCCATATTGACCATTTTGGGAACGTTCGACAGTTGCGGAGTCATCGTTTTTTTAGATAATTGATTTTTTGGAGTGTACCAAAAATGATTCAAAATGTCAATTGGATCGTGCCTCATGTTGAATAACCGCTTTTCAAAACCCTTACAGTGACCAAAACTGCCATTTTTACAGAGCTTTGCTTACTCAAAAGCTTCCATTTTGACCAATTTCAGGCACCAAAATGACTTTAAACACACGTATTTTAGTTGAAAAAGTCATATTTCACATCCAGCAGTCATTTAGAGTCAAAAGATTAAAAGTTAAAATTTCATCCATGGTGAGCATTTTGGGAAAGTTTGACGGGTCCGGAGTCATCGTTTTTCATTAGAGATTTGATTTTTTAGAGTGTACCAAAAATTATTCATAATGTCAATTGGATCGTGCCTCATGTTGAATAACCACTTTTGAAACCTTCACAGTGACCAAAACTGCCATTTTTACAGAGCTTTGCTTACTCAAAAGCTTCCATTTTGACCAATTTCAGGCACCGAAATGACTTTAAACACACTTATTTTAGTTGAACAAGTCATAATTCACATCCAACAGGCATTTAGAGTCAAAAGATTAAAAGTTAACATTTCATCCATGTTGACCATTTTGGGAAAGCTCGACAGGTCCGAAGTCATCTTTTTTTCAGATAATTGATTTTTTGAAGTGTACCAAAAATGATTCAAAATGGCAATTGGATCGTGCCTCAGGTGAATAACCACTTTTTAAACACTCATAGTGACCAAAATTGCCATTTTTACAGAGTTTGGCATACTCAAAAGCTTCAATTTTGACCAATTTCTGGCACAGAAATGACTTTAAACACACTTATTTTAGTTGAAAAAGTCATAATTCACATCCAACAGTCATTTAGAGTCAAAAGATTAAAAGTTAAAATTTCATCCATGTTGACCATTTTGGGAACGTTCGACAGTTGCGGAGTCATCGTTTTTTTAGATAATTGATTTTTTGGAGTGTACCAAAAATTATTCAAATTGTCAATTGGATCGTGCCTCATGTTGAATAACCGCTTTTGAAACCCTCACAGTGACCAAAATTGCCATTTTTACAGAGCTTTTCTTACTCAAAAGCTTCCATTTTGACGAATTTCAGGCACCGAAATGACTTTAAACACACTTATTTTAGTTTAAAAAGTTATATTTCACATCCAACAGCCATTTAGAGTCAAAAGATTAAAAGTTAAAATTTCATCCATGTTGACCATTTTGGGAAAGTTTGACAGGTCCGGAGTCATCGTTTTTCATTAGAGATTTGATTTTTTAGAGTGTACCAAAAATGATTCAAAATGTCAATTGGATCGTACCTCATGTTGAATAACCACTTTTGAAACCCTCACAGTGACCAAAATTGCAATTTTTACAGAGCTTTGCTTAATCAAAAGCTTCCATTTTGACCTATTTCAGGCACGAAAATGACTTTCAACACACTTATTTTAGTTGAAAAAGTCATAATTCACACCCAACAGTCATTTAGAGTCAAAAGATTAAAAGTTAAAATTTCATCCATGTTTACCATTTTGGGAAAGTTTGACAGGTCCGGAGTCATCGTTTTTCATTAGAGATTTGATTTTTTAGAGTGTACCAAAAATGATTCAAAATGTCAATTGGATCGTGCCTCATGTTAAATAACCACTTTTGAAACCCTCACAGTGACCAAAATTGCCATTTTTACAGAGCTTTGCTTAATCAAAAGCTTCCATTTTGACCAATTTCAGGCACCAAAATGACTTTCAACACACGTATTTTAGTTGAAAAAGTCATAATTCACATCCAACAGTCATTTAGAGTCAAAAGATTAAAAGTTAAAATTTCATCCATGTTGACCATTTTGGGAAAGTTTGACAGGTCCGGAGTCATCGTTTTTCATTAGAGATTTGATTTTTTGGAGTGTACCAAAAATGATTCAAAATGTCAATTGGATCGTGCCTCATGTTGACTAACCACTTTTGAAACCTTCACAGTGACCAAAATTGCCTTTTTACAGAGCTTTGCTTGCTCAAAATCTTCCATTTTGACCAATTTCAGGCACCGAAATGACTTTAAACACACTTATTTTAGTTGAACAAGTCATAATTCACATCCAACAGGCATTTAGAGTCAAAAGATTAAAAGTTAACATTTCATCCATGTAGACCATTTTG
The DNA here is from genome assembly GCF_964261635.1 of Lissotriton helveticus. Taxonomy (NCBI): domain Eukaryota; kingdom Metazoa; phylum Chordata; class Amphibia; order Caudata; family Salamandridae; genus Lissotriton; species Lissotriton helveticus. The sequence goes on from NC_136072.1 coordinate 343,754,164, forward strand.
GGAAAGCTCGACAGGTCCGGAGTCATCTTTTTTTCAGATAATTGATTTTTTGGAGTGTACCAAAAATGATTCAAAATGTCAATTGGATCGTGCCTCATGTGAATAACCACTTTTTAAACACTCATAGTGACCAAAATTGCCATTTTTACAGAGCTTTGCTTTCTTAAAAGCTTCCATGTCAACCAATTTCATGCACCGAAATTACTTTAAACACACTTATTTTAGTTGAAAAACTCATATTTCACAGCCAACAGTCATTTACAGTCAAAAGATTAAATGTTAAAATTTCAACCATATTGACCATTTTGGGAACGTTCGACAGTTGCGGAGTCATCGTTTTTTCAGATAATTGATTTTTTGGAGTGTACCAAAAATGATTCAAAATGTCAATTGGATCGTGCCTCATGTTGAATAACCGCTTTTGAAACCCTTACAGTGACCAAAATTGCCATTTTTACAGAGCTTTGCTTACTCAAAAGCTTCCATTTTGACCAATTTCAGGCACCGAAATGACTTTAAACACACTTATTTTAGTTGAAAAAGTCATATTTCACATCCAACAGTCATTTAGAGTCAAAAGATTAAAAGTTAAAATTTCATCCATGTTGAGCATTTTGGGAAAGTTTGACGGGTCCGGAGTCATCGTTTTTCATTAGAGATTTGATTTTTTAGAGTGTACCAAAAATGATTCATAATGTCAATTGGATCGTGCCTCATGTTGAATAACCACTTTTGAAACCTTCACAGTGACCAAAATTGCCATTTTTACAGAGCTTTGCTTGCTCAAAATCTTCAATTTTGAGCAATTTCAGGCACCGAAATGACTTTAAACACACTTATTTTAGTTGAACAAGTCATAATTCACATCCAACAGGCATTTAGAGTCAAAAGATTAAAAGTTAACATTTCATCCATGTTGACCATTTTGGGAAAGCTCGACAGGTCCGAAGTCATCTTTTTTTCAGATAATTGATTTTTTGAAGTGTACCAAAAATGATTCAAAATGTCAATTGGATCGTGCCTCATGTGAATAACCACTTTTTAAACACTCATAGTGACCAAAATTGCCATTTTTACAGAGTTTTGCTTACTCAAAAGCTTCAATTTTGACCAATTTCTGGCACAGAAATGACTTTAAACACACTTATTTTAGTTGAAAAAGTCATAATTCACATCCAACAGTCATTTAGAGTCAAAAGATTAAAAGTAAAAATTTCATCCATGTTGACCATTTTGGGAAAGTTCGACAGTAGCGGAGTCATCGTTTTTCCAGATAATTGATTTTTTGGAGTGTACCAAAAATTATTCAAAATGTCAATTGGATCGTGCCTCATGTTGAATAACCTCTTTTGAAACCCTCACAGTGACCAAAATTGCCATTTTTACAGAGCTTTGCTTACTCAAATGCTTCCATTTTGACCAATTTCAGGCACCGAAATGACTTTAAACACACTTATTTTAGTTGAAAAAGTTATATTTCACATCCAACAGTCATTTAGAGTCAAAAGATTAAAAGTTAAAATTTCATCCATGTTGACCATTTTGGGAAAGTTTGACAGGTCCGGAGTCATCGTTTTTCATTACAGATTTGATTTTTTAGAGTGTACCAAAAATGATTCAAAATGTCAATTGGATCGTGCCTCATGTTGAATAACCACTTTTGAAACCTTCACAGTGACCAAAATTGCCATTTTTACAGAGCTTTGCTTGCTCAAAAGCTTCCATTTTGACCTATTTCAGGCACCGAAATGACTTTAAACACACTTATTTTAGTTGAACAAGTCATAATTCACATCCAACAGGCATTTAGAGTCAAAAGATTAAAAGTTAACATTTCATCAATGTTGACCATTTTGGGAAAGCTCGACAGGTCCGAAGTCATCTTTTTTTCAGATAATTGATTTTTTGAAGTGTACCAAAAATGATTCAAAATGGCAATTGGATCGTGCCTCAGGTGAATAACCACTTTTTAAACACTCATAGTGACCAAAATTGCCATTTTTACAGAGTTTGGCATACTCAAAAGCTTCAATTTTGACCAATTTCTGGCACAGAAATGACTTTAAACACACTTATTTTAGTTGAAAAAGTCATAATTCACATCCAACAGTCATTTAGAGTCAAAAGATTAAAAGTTAAAATTTCATCCATGTTGACCATTTTGGGAAAGTTCGACAGTAGCGGAGTCATCGTTTTTCCAGATAATTGATTTTTTGGAGTGTACCAAAAATTATTCAAAATGTCAATTGGATCGTGCCTCATGTTGAATAACCGCTTTTGAAACCCTCACAGTGACCAAAATTGCCATTTTTACAGAGCTTTTCTTACTCAAAAGCTTCCATTTTGACGAATTTCAGGCACCGAAATGACTTTAAACACACTTATTTTAGTTTAAAAAGTTATATTTCACATCCAACAGCCATTTAGAGTCAAAAGATTAAAAGTTAAAATTTCATCCATGTTGACCATTTTGGGAAAGTTTGACAGGTCCGGAGTCATCGTTTTTTATTAGAGATTTGATTTTTTAGAGTGTACCAAAAATGATTCAAAATGTCAATTGGATCGTACCTCATGTTGAATAACCACTTTTGAAACCCTCACAGTGACCAAAATTGCCATTTTTACAGAGCTTTGCTTAATCAAAAGCTTCCATTTTGACCTATTTCAGGCACGAAAATGACTTTCAACACACTTATTTTAGTTGAAAAAGTCATAATTCACACCCAACAGTCATTTAGAGTCAAAAGATTAAAAGTTAAAATTTCATCCATGTTGACCATTTTGGGAAAGTTTGACAGGTCCGGAGTCATCGTTTTTCATTAGAGATTTGATTTTTTGTAGTGTACCAAAAATTATTCAAAATGTCAATTGGATCGTGCCTCATGTTGAATAACCACTTTTGAAACCCTAACATTGACCAAAATTGCCATTTTTACAGAGCTTTGCTTACTTAAAAGCTTCCATTTTGACCAATTTCATGCACCGAAATTACTTTAAACAGACTTATTTTAGTTGGAAAAAGTCATAATTCACATCCAACAGTCTTTTAGAGTCAAAAGATTAAAAGTTAGAATTTCATCCATGTTGACCATTTTGGGAAAGTTCGACAGTTGCGGAGTCATCGTTTTTTCAGATAATTGATTTTTTGGAGTGTACCAAAAATGATTCAAAATGTCAATTGGATCGTGCCTCATGTTGAATAACCGCTTTTGAAACCCTCACAGTGACCAAAATTGCCATTTTTACGGAGCTTTGCTTACTCAAAAGCTTCCATTTTGACCAATTTCAGGCACCGAAATGACTTTAAACACATTTATTTTATTTGAAAAAGTCATATTTCACATCCAACAGTCATTTAGAGTCAAAAGATTAAAAGTTAAAATTTCATCCATGTTTACCATTTTGGGAAAGTTTGACAGGTCCGGAGTCATCGTTTTTCATTAGAGATTTGATTTTTTAGAGTGTACCAAAAATGATTCAAAATGTCAATTGGATCGTGCCTCGTGTTAAATAACCACTTTTGAAACCCTCACAGTGACCAAAATTGCCATTTTTACAGAGCTTTGCTTAATCAAAAGCTTCCATTTTGACCAATTTCAGGCACCAAAATGACTTTCAACACACGTATTTTAGTTGAAAAAGTCATAATTCACATCCAACAGTCATTTAGAGTCAAAAGATTAAAAGTTAAACTTTCATCCATGTTGACCATTTTGGGAAAGTTTGACAGGTCCGGAGTCATCGTTTTTCATTAGAGATTTGATTTTTTGGAGTGTACCAAAAATGATTCAAAATGTCAATTGGATCGTGCCTCATGTTGACTAACCACTTTTGAAACCTTCACAGTGACCAAAATTGCCATTTTTACAGAGCTTTGCTTGCTCAAAATCTTCCATTTTGACCAATTTCAGGCACCGAAATGACTTTAAACACACTTATTTTAGTTGAACAAGTCATAATTCACATCCAACAGGCATTTAGAGTCAAAAGATTAAAAGTTAACATTTCATCCATGTAGACCATTTTGGGAAAGCTCGACAGGTCCGGAGTCATCTTTTTTTCAGATAATTGATTTTTTGGAGTGTACCAAAAATGATTCAAAATGTCAATTGGATCGTGCCTCATGTGAATAACCACTTTTTAAACACTCATAGTGACCAAAATTGCCATTTTTACAGAGCTTTGCTTTCTTAAAAGCTTCCATTTTAACCAATTTCATGCACCGAAATTACTTTAAACACACTTATTTTAGTTGAAAAACTCATATTTCACAGCCAACAGTCATTTACAGTCAAAAGATTAAATGTTAAAATTTCAACCATATTGACCATTTTGGGAACGTTCGACAGTTGCGGAGTCATCGTTTTTTCAGATAATTGATTTTTTGGAGTGTACCAAAAATGATTCAAAATGTCAATTGGATCGTGCCTCATGTTGAATAACCGCTTTTGAAACCCTTACAGTGACCAAAATTGCCATTTTTACAGAGCTTTGCTTACTCAAAAGCTTCCATTTTGACCAATTTCAGGCACCGAAATGACTTTAAACACACTTATTTTAGTTGAAAAAGTCATATTTCACATCCAACAGTCATTTAGAGTCAAAAGATTAAAAGTTAAAATTTCATCCATGTTGAGCATTTTGGGAAAGTTTGACGGGTCCGGAGTCATCGTTTTTCATTAGAGATTTGATTTTTTAGAGTGTACCAAAAATGATTCATAATGTCAATTGGATCGTGCCTCATGTTGAATAACCACTTTTGAAACCTTCACAGTGACCAAAATTGCCATTTTTACAGAGCTTTGCTTGCTCAAAATCTTCAATTTTGAGCAATTTCAGGCACTGAAATGACTTTAAACACACTTATTTTAGTTGAACAAGTCATAATTCACATCCAACAGGCATTTAGAGTCAAAAGATTAAAAGTTAACATTTCATCCATGTTGACCATTTTGGGAAAGCTCGACAGGTCCGAAGTCATCTTTTTTTCAGATAATTGATTTTTTGAAGTGTACCAAAAATGATTCAAAATGTCAATTGGATCGTGCCTCATGTGAATAACCACTTTTTAAACACTCATAGTGACCAAAATTGCCATTTTTACAGAGTTTTGCTTACTCAAAAGCTTCAATTTTGACCAATTTCTGGCACAGAAATGACTTTAAACACACTTATTTTAGTTGAAAAAGTCATAATTCACATCCAACAGTCATTTAGAGTCAAAAGATTAAAAGTAAAAATTTCATCCATGTTGACCATTTTGGGAAAGTTCGACAGTAGCGGAGTCATCGTTTTTCCAGATAATTGATTTTTTGGAGTGTACCAAAAATTATTCAAAATGTCAATTGGATCGTGCCTCATGTTGAATAACCTCTTTTGAAACCCTCACAGTGACCAAAATTGCCATTTTTACAGAGCTTTGCTTACTCAAATGCTTCCATTTTGACCAATTTCAGGCACCGAAATGACTTTAAACACACTTATTTTAGTTGAAAAAGTTATATTTCACATCCAACAGTCATTTAGAGTCAAAAGATTAAAAGTTAAAATTTCATCCATGTTGACCATTTTGGGAAAGTTTGACAGGTCCGGAGTCATCGTTTTTCATTACAGATTTGATTTTTTAGAGTGTACCAAAAATGATTCAAAATGTCAATTGGATCGTGCCTCATGTTGAATAACCACTTTTGAAACCTTCACAGTGACCAAAATTGCCATTTTTACAGAGCTTTGCTTGCTCAAAAGCTTCCATTTTGACCTATTTCAGGCACCGAAATGACTTTAAACACACTTATTTTAGTTGAACAAGTCATAATTCACATCCAACAGGCATTTAGAGTCAAAAGATTAAAAGTTAACATTTCATCCATGTTGAACATTTTGGGAAAGCTCGACAGGTCCGAAATCATCATTTTTTCATATAATTGATTTTTTGAAGTGTACCAAAAATGATTCAAAATGTCAATTGGATCGTGCCTCATGTGAATAACCACTTTTTAAACACTCATAGTGACCAAAATTGCCATTTTTACAGAGTTTTGCTTACTCAAAAGCTTCAATTTTGACCAATTTCTGGCACAGAAATGACTTTAAACACACTTATTTTAGTTGAAAAAGTCATAATTCACATCCAACAGTCATTTAGAGTCAAAAGATTAAAAGTAAAAATTTCATCCATGTTGACCATTTTGGGAAAGTTTGACAGGTCCGGAGTCATCGTTTTTCATTAGAGATTTGATTTTTTGTAGTGTACCAAAAATTATTCAAAATGTCAATTGGATCGTGCCTCATGGTGAATAACCACTTTTGAAACCCTAACATTGACCAAAATTGCCATTTTTACAGAGCTTTGCTTACTTAAAAGCTTCCATTTTGACCAATTTCATGCACCGAAATTACTTTAAACAGACTTATTTTAGTTGGAAAAAGTCACAATTCACATCCAACAGTCTTTTAGAGTCAAAAGATTAAAAGTTAAAATTTCATCCATGTTGACCATATTGGGAAAGTTCGACAGTTGCGGAGTCATCGTTTTTTCAGATAATTGATTTTTTGGAGTGTACCAAAATGATTCAAAATGTCAATTGGATCGTGCCTCATGTTGAATAACTGCTTTTGAAACCCTCACAGTGACCAAAATTGCCATTTTTACAGAGCTTTGCTTACTCAAAAGCTTCCATTTTGACCAATTTCAGGCACCGAAATGACTTTAAACACACTTATTTTAGTTGAAAAAGTCATAATTCACATCCAACAGTCATTTACAGTCAAAAGATTAAATGTTAAAATTTCATCCATATTGACCATTTTGGGAACGTTCGACAGTTGCGGAGTCATCGTTTTTTCAGATAATTGATTTTTTGGAGTGTACCAAATATGATTCAAAATGTCGATTGGATCGTGCCTCATGTTGAATAACCGCTTTTGAAACCCTCACAGTGACCAAAAATGCCATTTTTACAGAGCTTTGCTTACTCAAAAGCTTCTATTTTGACCAATTTCAGGCACCGAAATGACTTTAAACACATTTATTTTAGTTGAAAAAGTCATATTTCACATCCAACAGTCATTTAGAGTCAAAAGATTAAAAGTTAAAATTTCATCCATGTTGACCATTTTGGGAAAGTTTGACAGGTCCGGAGTCATCGTTTTTCATTAGAGATTTGATTTTTTAGAATGTACTAAAAATGATTCAAAATGTCAATTGGATCGTGCCTCATGTTAAATAACCACTTTTGAAACCCTCACAGTGACCAAAATTGCCATTTTTACAGAGCTTTGCTTAATCAAAAGCTTCCATTTTGACCAATTTCAGGCACCAAAATGACTTTCAACACACGTATTTTAGTTGAAAAAGTCATAATTCACATCCAACAGTCATTTAGAGTCAAAAGATTAAAAGTTAAAATTTCATCCATGTTGACCATTTTGGGAAAGTTTGACAGGTCCGGAGTCATCGTTTTTCATTAGAGATTTGATTTTTTGGAGTGTACCAAAAACGATTCAAAATGTCAATTGGATCGTGCCTCATGTTGACTAACCACTTTTGAAACCTTCACAGTGACCAAAATTGCCATTTTTACAGAGCTTTGCTTGCTCAAAATCTTCCATTTTGACCAATTTCAGGCACCGAAATGACTTTAAACACACTTATTTTAGTTGAACAAGTCATAATTCACATCCAACAGGCATTTAGAGTCAAAAGATTAAAAGTTAACATTTCATCCATGTAGACCATTTTGGGAAAGCTCGACAGGTCCGGAGTCATCTTTTTTTCAGATAATTGATTTTTTGGAGTGTACCAAAAATGATTTCAAATGTCAATTGGATCGTGCCTCATGTGAATAACCACTTTTTAAACACTCATAGTGACCAAAATTGCCATTTTTACAGAGCTTTGCTTTCTTAAAAGCTTCCATTTTGACCAATTTCAGGCACCGAAATGACTTTAAACACATTTATTTTAGTTGAAAAAGTCATATTTCACATCCAACAGTCATTTAGAGTCAAAATATTAAAAGTTAAAATTTCATCCATGTTGACCATTTTGGGAAAGTTTGACAGGTCCGGAGTCATCGTTTTTCATTAGAGATTTGATTTTTTGTAGTGTACCAAAAATTATTCAAAATGTCAATTGGATCGTGCCTCATGTTGAATAACCACTTTTGAAACCCTAACATTGACCAAAATTGCCATTTTTACAGAGCTTTGCTTACTTAAAAGCTTCCATTTTGACCAATTTCATGCACCGAAATTACTTTAAACAGACTTATTTTAGTTGGAAAAAGTCATAATTCACATCCAACAGTCTTTTAGAGTCAAAAGATTAAAAGTTAGAATTTCATCCATGTTGACCATTTTGGGAAAGTTCAACAGTTGCGGAGTCATCGTTTTTTCAGATAATTGATTTTTTGGAGTGTACCAAATATGATTCAAAATGTCGATTGGATCGTGCCTCATGTTGAATAACCGCTTTTGAAACCCTCACAGTGACCAAAAATGCCATTTTTACAGAGCTTTGCTTACTCAAAAGCTTCTATTTTGACCAATTTCAGGCACCGAAATGACTTTAAACACATTTATTTTAGTTGAAAAAGTCATATTTCACATCCAACAGTCATTTAGAGTCAAAAGATTAAAAGTTAAAATTTCATCCATGTTGACCATTTTGGGAAAGTTTGACAGGTCCGGAGTCATCGTTTTTCATTAGAGATTTGATTTTTTAGAATGTACTAAAAATGATTCAAAATGTCAATTGGATCGTGCCTCATGTTAAATAACCACTTTTGAAACCCTCACAGTGACCAAAATTGCCATTTTTACAGAGCTTTGCTTAATCAAAAGCTTCCATTTTGACCAATTTCAGGCACCAAAATGACTTTCAACACACGTATTTTAGTTGAAAAAGTCATAATTCACATCCAACAGTCATTTAGAGTCAAAAGATTAAAAGTTAAAATTTCATCCATGTTGACCATTTTGGGAAAGTTTGACAGGTCCGGAGTCATCGTTTTTCATTAGAGATTTGATTTTTTGGAGTGTACCAAAAACGATTCAAAATGTCAATTGGATCGTGCCTCATGTTGACTAACCACTTTTGAAACCTTCACAGTGACCAAAATTGCCATTTTTACAGAGCTTTGCTTGCTCAAAATCTTCCATTTTGACCAATTTCAGGCACCGAAATGACTTTAAACACACTTATTTTAGTTGAACAAGTCATAATTCACATCCAACAGGCATTTAGAGTCAAAAGATTAAAAGTTAACATTTCATCCATGTAGACCATTTTGGGAAAGCTCGACAGGTCCGGAGTCATCTTTTTTTCAGATAATTGATTTTTTGGAGTGTACCAAAAATGATTTCAAATGTCAATTGGATCGTGCCTCATGTGAATAACCACTTTTTAAACACTCATAGTGACCAAAATTGCCATTTTTACAGAGCTTTGCTTTCTTAAAAGCTTCCATTTTGACCAATTTCAGGCACCGAAATGACTTTAAACACATTTATTTTAGTTGAAAAAGTCATATTTCACATCCAACAGTCATTTAGAGTCAAAATATTAAAAGTTAAAATTTCATCCATGTTGACCATTTTGGGAAAGTTTGACAGGTCCGGAGTCATCGTTTTTCATTAGAGATTTGATTTTTTGTAGTGTACCAAAAATTATTCAAAATGTCAATTGGATCGTGCCTCATGTTGAATAACCACTTTTGAAACCCTAACATTGACCAAAATTGCCATTTTTACAGAGCTTTGCTTACTTAAAAGCTTCCATTTTGACCAATTTCATGCACCGAAATTACTTTAAACAGACTTATTTTAGTTGGAAAAAGTCATAATTCACATCCAACAGTCTTTTAGAGTCAAAAGATTAAAAGTTAGAATTTCATCCATGTTGACCATTTTGGGAAAGTTCAACAGTTGCGGAGTCATCGTTTTTTCAGATAATTGATTTTTTGGAGTGTACCAAAAATGATTCAAAATGTCAATTGGATCGTGCCTCATGTTGAATAACCGCTGTTGAAACCCTCACAGTGACCAAAATTGCCATTTTTACGGAGCTTTGCTTACTCAAAAGCTTCCATTTTGACCAATTTCAGGCACCGAAATGACTTTAAACACATTTATTTTATTTGAAAAAGTCATATTTCACATCCAACAGTCATTTAGAGTCAAAAGATTAAAAGTTAAAATTTCATCCATGTTTACCATTTTGGGAAAGTTTGACAGGTCCGGAGTCATCGTTTTTCATTAGAGATTTGATTTTTTAGAGTGTACCAAAAATGATTCAAAATGTCAATTGGATCGTGCCTCGTGTTAAATAACCACTTTTGAAACCCTCACAGTGACCAAAATTGCCATTTTTACAGAGCTTTGCTTAATCAAAAGCTTCCATTTTGACCAATTTCAGGCACCAAAATGACTTTCAACACACGTATTTTAGTTGAAAAAGTCATAATTCACATCCAACAGTCATTTAGAGTCAAAAGATTAAAAGTTAAACTTTCATCCATGTTGACCATTTTGGGAAAGTTTGACAGGTCCGGAGTCATCGTTTTTCATTAGAGATTTGATTTTTTGGAGTGTACCAAAAATGATTCAAAATGTCAATTGGATCGTGCCTCATGTTGACTAACCACTTTTGAAACCTTCACAGTGACCAAAATTGCCATTTTTACAGAGCTTTGCTTGCTCAAAATCTTCCATTTTGACCAATTTCAGGCACCGAAATGACTTTAAACACACTTATTTTAGTTGAACAAGTCATAATTCACATCCAACAGGCATTTAGAGTCAAAAGATTAAAAGTTAACATTTCATCCATGTAGACCATTTTGGGAAAGCTCGACAGGTCCGGAGTCATCTTTTTTTCAGATAATTGATTTTTTGGAGTGTACCAAAAATGATTCAAAATGTCAATTGGATCGTGCCTCATGTGAATAACCACTTTTTAAACACTCATAGTGACCAAAATTGCCATTTTTACAGAGCTTTGCTTTCCTTAAAGCTTCCATTTTAACCAATTTCATGCACCGAAATTACTTTAAACACACTTATTTTAGTTGAAAAACTCATATTTCACAGCCAACAGTCATTTACAGTCAAAAGATTAAATGTTAAAATTTCAACCATATTGACCATTTTGGGAACGTTCGACAGTTGCGGAGTCATCGTTTTTTCAGATAATTGATTTTTTGGAGTGTACCAAAAATGATTCAAAATGTCAATTGGATCGTGCCTCATGTTGAATAACCGCTTTTGAAACCCTTACAGTGACCAAAATTGCCATTTTTACAGAGCTTTGCTTACTCAAAAGCTTCCATTTTGACCAATTTCAGGCACCGAAATGACTTTAAACACACTTATTTTAGTTGAAAAAGTCATATTTCACATCCAACAGTCATTTAGAGTCAAAAGATTAAAAGTTAAAATTTCATCCATGTTGAGCATTTTGGGAAAGTTTGACGGGTCCGGAGTCATGGTTTTTCATTAGAGATTTGATTTTTTAGAGTGTACCAAAAATGATTCATAATGTCAATTGGATCGTGCCTCATGTTGAATAACCACTTTTGAAACCTTCACAGTGACCAAAATTGCCATTTTTACAGAGCTTTGCTTGCTCAAAATCTTCAATTTTGAGCAATTTCAGGCACCGAAATGACTTTAAACACACTTATTTTAGTTGAACAAGTCATAATTCACATCCAACAGGCATTTAGAGTCAAAAGATTAAAAGTTAACATTTCATCCATGTTGACCATTTTGGGAAAGCTCGACAGGTCCGAAGTCATCTTTTTTTCAGATAATTGATTTTTTGAAGTGTACCAAAAATGATTCAAAATGTCAATTGGATCGTGCCTCATGTGAATAACCACTTTTTAAACACTCATAGTGACCAAAATTGCCATTTTTACAGAGTTTTGCTTACTCAAAAGCTTCAATTTTGACCAATTTCTGGCACAGAAATGACTTTAAACACACTTATTTTAGTTGAAAAAGTCATAATTCACATCCAACAGTCATTTAGAGTCAAAAGATTAAAAGTAAAAATGTCATCCATGTTGACCATTTTGGGAAAGTTCGACAGTAGCGGAGTCATCGTTTTTCCAGATAATTGATTTTTTGGAGTGTACCAAAAATTATTCAAAATGTCAATTGGATCGTGCCTCATGTTGAATAACCTCTTTTGAAACCCTCACAGTGACCAAAATTGCCATTTTTACAGAGCTTTGCTTACTCAAATGCTTCCATTTTGACCAATTTCAGGCACCGAAATGACTTTAAACACACTTATTTTAGTTGAAAAAGTTATATTTCACATCCAACAGTCATTTAGAGTCAAAAGATTAAAAGTTAAAATTTCATCCATGTTGACCATTTTGGGAAAGTTTGACAGGTCCGGAGTCATCGTTTTTCATTACAGATTTGATTTTTTAGAGTGTACCAAAAATGATTCAAAATGTCAATTGGATCGTGCCTCATGTTGAATAACCACTTTTGAAACCTTCACAGTGACCAAAATTGCCATTTTTACAGAGCTTTGCTTGCTCAAAAGCTTCCATTTTGACCTATTTCAGGCACCGAAATGACTTTAAACACACTTATTTTAGTTGAACAAGTCATAATTCACATCCAACAGGCATTTAGAGTCAAAAGATTAAAAGTTAACATTTCATCCATGTTGAACATTTTGGGAAAGCTCGACAGGTCCGAAATCATCATTTTTTCAGATAATTGATTTTTTGAAGTGTACCAAAAATGATTCAAAATGTCAATTGGATCGTGCCTCATGTGAATAACCACTTTTTAAACACTCATAGTGACCAAAATTGCCATTTTTACAGAGTTTTGCTTACTCAAAAGCTTCAATTTTGACCAATTTCTGGCACAGAAATGACTTTAAACACACTTATTTTAGTTGAAAAAGTCATAATTCACATCCAACAGTCATTTAGAGTCAAAAGATTAAAAGTAAAAATTTCATCCATGTTGACCATTTTGGGAAAGTTTGACAGGTCCGGAGTCATCGTTTTTCATTAGAGATTTGATTTTTTGTAGTGTACCAAAAATTATTCAAAATGTCAATTGGATCGTGCCTCATGGTGAATAACCACTTTTGAAACCCTAACATTGACCAAAATTGCCATTTTTACAGAGCTTTGCTTACTTAAAAGCTTCCATTTTGACCAATTTCATGCACCGAAATTACTTTAAACAGACTTATTTTAGTTGGAAAAAGTCAAAATTCACATCCAACAGTCTTTTAGAGTCAAAAGATTAAAAGTTAAAATTTCATCCATGTTGACCATATTGGGAAAGTTCGACAGTTGCGGAGTCATCGTTTTTTCAGATAATTGATTTTTTGGAGTGTACCAAAAATGATTCAAAATGTCAATTGGATCGTGCCTCATGTTGAATAACTGCTTTTGAAACCCTCACAGTGACCAAAATTGCCATTTTTACAGAGCTTTGCTTACTCAAAAGCTTCCATTTTGACCAATTTCAGGCACCGAAATGACTTTAAACACACTTATTTTAGTTGAAAAAGTCATAATTCACATCCAACAGTCATTTACAGTCAAAAGATTAAATGTTAAAATTTCATCCATATTGACCATTTTGGGAACGTTCGACAGTTGCGGAGTCATCGTTTTTTCAGATAATTGATTTTTTGGAGTGTACCAAAAACGATTCAAAATGTCAATTGGATCGTGCCTCATGTTGACTAACCACTTTTGAAACCTTCACAGTGACCAAAATTGCCATTTTTACAGAGCTTTGCTTGCTCAAAATCTTCCATTTTGACCAATTTCAGGCACCGAAATGACTTTAAACACACTTATTTTAGTTGAACAAGTCATAATTCACATCCAACAGGCATTTAGAGTCAAAAGATTAAAAGTTAACATTTCATCCATGTAGACCATTTTGGGAAAGCTCGACAGGTCCGGAGTCATCTTTTTTTCAGATAATTGATTTTTTGGAGTGTACCAAAAATGATTTCAAATGTCAATTGGATCGTGCCTCATGTGAATAACCACTTTTTAAACACTCATAGTGACCAAAATTGCCATTTTTACAGAGCTTTGCTTTCTTAAAAGCTTCCATTTTGACCAATTTCAGGCACCGAAATGACTTTAAACACATTTATTTTAGTTGAAAAAGTCATATTTCACATCCAACAGTCATTTAGAGTCAAAATATTAAAAGTTAAAATTTCATCCATGTTGACCATTTTGGGAAAGTTTGACAGGTCCGGAGTCATCGTTTTTCATTAGAGATTTGATTCTTTAGAGTGTACTAAAAATGATTCAAAATGTCAATTGGATCGTGCCTCATGTTAAATAACCACTTTTGAAACCCTCACAGTGACCAAAATTGCCATTTTTACAGAGCTTTGCTTAATCAAAAGCTTCCATTTTGACCAATTTCAGGCACCAAAATGACTTTCAACACACGTATTTTAGTTGAAAAAGTCATAATTCACATCCAACAGTCATTTAGAGTCAAAAGATTAAAAGTTAAAATTTCATCCATGTTGACCATTTTGGGAAAGTTTGACAGGTCCGGAGTCATCGTTTTTCATTAGAGATTTGATTTTTTGGAGTGTACCAAAAACGATTCAAAATGTCAATTGGATCGTGCCTCATGTTGACTAACCACTTTTGAAACCTTCACAGTGACCAAAATTGCCATTTTTACAGAGCTTTGCTTGCTCAAAATCTTCCATTTTAACCAATTTCATGCACTGAAATTACTTTAAACACACTTAATTTTTGTTGAAAAACTCATATTTCACAGCCAACAGTCATTTACAGTCAAAAGATTAAATGTTAAAATTTCATCCATATTGACCATTTTGGGAACGTTCGACAGTTGCGGAGTCATCGTTTTTTTAGATAATTGATTTTTTGGAGTGTACCAAAAATGATTCAAAATGTCAATTGTATCGTGCTTCATGTTGAATAACCGCTTTTGAAACCCTTACAGTGACCAAAACTGCCATTTTTACAGAGCTTTGCTTACTCAAAAGCTTCCATTTTGACCAATTTCAGGCACCAAAATGACTTTAAACACACGTATTTTAGTTGAAAAAGTCATATTTCACATCCAACAGTCATTTAGAGTCAAAAGATTAAAAGTTAAAATTTCATCCATGGTGAGCATTTTGGGAAAGTTTGACGGGTCCGGAGTCATCGTTTTTCATTAGAGATTTGATTTTTTAGAGTGTACCAAAAATTATTCATAATGTCAATTGGATCGTGCCTCATGTTGAATAACCACTTTTGAAACCTTCACAGTGACCAAAATTGCCATTTTTACAGAGCTTTGCTTGCTCAAAATCTTCAATTTTGACCAATTTCAGGCACCGAAATGACTTTAAACACACTTATTTTAGTTGAACAAGTCATAATTCACATCCAACAGGCATTTAGAGTCAAAAGATTAAAAGTTAACATTTCATCCATGTTGACCATTTTGGGAAAGCTCGACAGGTCCAAAGTCATCTTTTTTTCAGATAATTGATTTTTTGAAGTGTACCAAAAATGATTCAAAATGGCAATTGGATCGTGCCTCATGTGAATAACCACTTTTTAAACACTCATAGTGACCAAAATTGCCATTTTTACAGAGTTTGGCATACTCAAAAGCTTCAATTTTGACCAATTTCTGGCACAGAAATGACTTTAAACACACTTATTTTAGTTGAAAAAGTCATAATTCACATCCAACAGTCATTTAGAGTCAAAAGATTAAAAGTTAAAATTTCATCCAGATTAAAAGTTAAAATTTCATCCATGTTGACCATTTTGGGAAAGTTTGACAGGTCCGGAGTCATCGTTTTTCATTAGAGATTTGATTTTTTAGAGTGTACCAAAAATGATTCAAAATGTCAATTGGATCGTACCTCATGTTGAATAACCACTTTTGAAACCCTCACAGTGACCAAAATTGCCATTTTTACAGAGCTTTGCTTAATCAAAAGCTTCCATTTTGACCTATTTCAGGCACGAAAATGACTTTCAACACACTTATTTTAGTTGAAAAAGTCATAATTCACACCCAACAGTCATTTAGAGTCAAAAGATTAAAAGTTAAAATTTCATCCATGTTGACCATTTTGGGAAAGTTTGACAGGTCTGGAGTCATCGTTTTTCATTAGAGATTTGATTTTTTGTAGTGTACCAAAAATTATTCAAAATGTCAATTGGATCGTGCCTCATGTTGAATAACCACTTTTGAAACCCTAACATTGACCAAAATTGCCATTTTTACAGAGCTTTGCTTACTTAAAAGCTTCCATTTTGACCAATTTCATGCACCGAAATTACTTTAAACAGACTTATTTTAGTTGGAAAAAGTCATAATTCACATCCAACAGTCTTTTAGAGTCAAAAGATTAAAAGTTAAAATTTCATCCATGTTGACCATTTTGGGAAAGTTCGACAGTTGCGGAGTCATCGTTTTTTCAGATAATTGATTTTTTGGAGTGTACCAAAAATGATTCAAAATGTCAATTGGATCGTGCCTCATGTTGAATAACCGCTTTTGAAACCCTCACAGTGACCAAAATTGCCATTTTTACGGAGCTTTGCTTACTCAAAAGCTTCCATTTTGACCAATTTCAGGCACCGAAATGACTTTAAACACATTTATTTTAGTTGAAAAAGTCATATTTCACATCCAACAGTCATTTAGAGTCAAAAGATTAAAAGTTAAAATTTCATCCATGTTGACCATTTTGGGAAAGTTTGACAGGTCCGGAGTCATCGTTTTTCATTAGAGATTTGATTTTTTAGAGTGTACCAAAAATGATTCAAAATGTCAATTGGATCGTGCCTCATGTTAAATAACCACTTTTGAAACCCTCACAGTGACCAAAATTGCCATTTTTACAGAACTTTGCTTAATCAAAAGCTTCCATTTTGACCAATTTCAGGCACCAAAATGACTTTCAACACACGTATTTTAGTTGAAAAAGTCATAATTCACATCCAACAGTCATTTAGAGTCAAAAGATTAAAAGTTAAAATTTCATCCATGTTGACCATTTTGGGAAAGTTTGACAGGTCCGGAGTCATCGTTTTTCATTAGAGATTTGACTTTTTTGGAGTGTACCAAAAATGATTCAAAATGTCAATTGGATCGTGCCTCATGTTGACTAACCACTTTTGAAACCTTCACAGTGACCAAAATTGCCATTTTTACAGAGCTTTGCTTGCTCAAAATCTTCCATTTTGACCAATTTCAGGCACCAAAATGACTTTAAACACACTTATTTTAGTTGAACAAGTCATAATTCACATCCAACAGGCATTTAGAGTCAAAAGATTAAAAGTTAACATTTCATCCATGTAGACCATTTTGGGAAAGCTCGACAGGTCCGGAGTCATCTTTTTTTCAGATAATTGATTTTTTGGAGTGTACCAAAAATGATTCAAAATGTCAATTGGATCGTGCCTCATGTGAATAACCACTTTTTAAACACTCATAGTGACCAAAATTGCCATTTTTACAGAGCTTTGCTTTCTTGAAAGCTTCCATTTTAACCAATTTCATGCACCGAAATTACTTTAAACACACTTATTTTAGTTGAAAAACTCATATTTCACAGCCAACAGTCATTTACAGTCAAAAGATTAAATGTTAAAATTTCAACCATATTGACCATTTTGGGAACGTTCGACAGTTGCGGAGTCATCGTTTTTTCAGATAATTGATTTTTTGGAGTGTACCAAAAAAGATTCAAAATGTCAATTGGATCGTGCCTCATGTTGAATAACCGCTTTTGAATCCCTTACAGTGACCAAAATTGCCATTTTTACAGAGCTTTGCTTACTCAAAAGCTTCCATTTTGACCAATTTCAGGCACCGAAATGACTTTAAACACACTTATTTTAGTTGAAAAAGTCATATTTCACATCCAACAGTCATTTAGAGTCAAAAGATTAAAAGTTAAAATTTCATCCATGTTGAGCATTTTGGGAAAGTTTGACGGGTCCGGAGTCATCGTTTTTCATTAGAGATTTGATTTTTTAGAGTGTACCAAAAATGATTCATAATGTCAATTGGATCGTGCCTCATGTTGAATAACCACTTTTGAAACCTTCACAGTGACCAAAATTGCCATTTTTACAGAGCTTTGCTTGCTCAAAATCTTCAATTTTGACCAATTTCAGGCACCGAAATGACTTTAAACACACTTATTTTAGTTGAACAAGTCATAATTCACATCCAACAGGCATTTAGAGTCAAAAGATTAAAAGTTAACATTTCATCCATGTTGAACATTTTGGGAAAGCTCGACAGGTCCGAAATCATCATTTTTTCAGATAATTGATTTTTTGAAGTGTACCAAAAATGATTCAAAATGTCAATTGGATCGTGCCTCATGTGAATAACCACTTTTTAAACACTCATAATGACCAAAATTGCAATTTTTACAGAGTTTTGCTTACTCAAAAGCTTCAATTTTGACCAATTTCTGGCACAGAAATGACTTTAAACACACTTATTTTAGTTGAAAAAGTCATAATTCACATCCAACAGTCATTTAGAGTCAAAAGATTAAAAGTTAAAATTTCATCCATGTTGACCATTTTGGGAAAGTTTGACAGGTCCGGAGTCATCGTTTTTCATTAGAGATTTGATTTTTTAGAGTGTACCAAAAATGATTCAAAATGTCAATTGGATCGTACCTCATGTTGAATAACCACTTTTGAAACCCTCACAGTGACCAAAATTGCCATTTTTACAGAGCTTTGCTTAATCAAAAGCTTCCATTTTGACCTATTTCAGGCACGAAAGTGACTTTCAACACACTTATTTTAGTTGAAAAAGTCATAATTCACATCCAACAGTCATTTAGAGTCAAAAGATTAAAAGTTAAAATTTCATCCATGTTGACCATTTTGGGAAAGTTTGACAGGTCCGGAGTCATCGTTTTTCATTAGAGATTTGATTTTTTGTAGTGTACCAAAAATTATTCAAAATGTCAATTGGATTGTGCCTCATGTTGAATAACCACTTTTGAAACCCTAACATTGACCAAAATTGCCATTTTTACAGAGCTTTGCTTACTTAAAAGCTTCCATTTTGACCAATTTCAGGCACCGAAATGACTTTAAACACACTTATTTTAGTTGAAAAAGTCATAATTCACATCCAACAGTCATTTACAGTCAAAAGATTAAATGTTCAAATTTCATCCATGTTGAGCATTTTGGGAAAGTTTGACGGGTCCGGAGTCATCGTTTTTCATTAGAGATTTGATTTTTTAGAGTGTACCAAAAATGATTCATAATGTCAATTGGATCGTGCCTCATGTTGAATAACCACTTTTGAAACCTTCACAGTGACCAAAATTGCCATTTTTACAGAGCTTTGCTTGCTCAAAATCTTCAATTTTGACCAATTTCAGGCACCGAAATGACTTTAAACACACTTATTTTAGTTGAACAAGTCATAATTCACATCCAACAGGCATTTAGAGTCAAAAGATTAAAAGTTAACATTTCATCCATGTTGAACATTTTGGGAAAGCTCGACAGGTCCGAAATCATCATTTTTTCAGATAATTGATTTTTTGAAGTGTACCAAAAATGATTCAAAATGTCAATTGGATCGTGCCTCATGTGAATAACCACTTTTTAAACACTCATAGTGACAGAAATTGCCATTTTTACAGAGTTTTGCTTACTCAAAAGCTTCAATTTGACCAATTTCTGGCACAGAAATGACTTTAAACACACTTATTTTAGTTGAAAAAGTCATAATTCACATCCAACAGTCATTTAGAGTCAAAAGATTAAAAGTTAAAATTTCATCCATGTTGACCATTTTGGGAAAGTTTGACAGGTCCGGAGTCATCGTTTTTCATTAGAGATTTGATTTTTTAGAGTGTACCAAAAATGATTCAAAATGTCAATTGGATCGTACCTCATGTTGAATAACCACTTTTGAAACCCTCACAGTGACCAAAATTGCCATTTTTACAGAGCTTTGCTTAATCAAAAGCTTCCATTTTGACCTATTTCAGGCACGAAAGTGACTTTCAACACACTTATTTTAGTTGAAAAAGTCATAATTCACATCCAACAGTCATTTAGAGTCAAAAGATTAAAAGTTAAAATTTCATCCATGTTGACCATTTTGGGAAAGTTTGACAGGTCCGGAGTCATCGTTTTTCATTAGAGATTTGATTTTTTGTAGTGTACCAAAAATTATTCAAAATGTCAATTGGATCGTGCCTCATGTTGAATAACCACTTTTGAAACCCTAACATTGACCAAAATTGCCATTTTTACAGAGCTTTGCTTACTTAAAAGCTTCCATTTTGACCAATTTCAGGCACCGAAATGACTTTAAACACACTTATTTTAGTTGAAAAAGTCATAATTCACATCCAACAGTCATTTACAGTCAAAAGATTAAATGTTCAAATTTCATCCATATTGACCATTTTGGGAACGTTCGACAGTTGCGGAGTCATCGTTTTTTCAGATAATTGATTTTTTGGAGTGTACCAAAAATGATTCAAAATGTCGATTGGATCGTGCCTCATGTTGAATAACCGCTTTTGAAACCCTCACAGTGACCAAAAATGCCATTTTTACAGAGCTTTGCTTACTCAAAAGCTTCTAGTTTTGACCAATTTCAGGCACCGAAATGACTTTAAACACATTTATTTTAGTTGAAAAAGTCATACTTCACATCCAACAGTCATTTAGAGTCAAAAGATTAAAAGTTAAAATTTCATCCATATTGACCATTTTGGGAACGTTCGACAGTTGCGGAGTCATCGTTTTTTCAGATAATTGATTTTTTGGAGTGTACCAAAAATGATTCAAAATGTCGATTGGATCGTGCCTCATGTTGAATAACCGCTTTTGAAACCCTCACAGTGACCAAAAATGCCATTTTTACAGAGCTTTGCTTACTCAAAAGCTTCTAGTTTTGACCAATTTCAGGCACCGAAATGACTTTAAACACATTTATTTTAGTTGAAAAAGTCATACTTCACATCCAACAGTCATTTAGAGTCAAAAGATTAAAAGTTAAAATTTCATCCATGTTGACCATTTTGGGAAAGTTTGACAGGTCCGGAGTCATCGTTTTTCATTAGAGATTTGATTTTTTAGAGTGTACCAAAAATTATTCAAAATGTCAATTGGATCGTGCCTCATGTTAAATAACCACTTTTGAAACCCTCACAGTGACCAAAAATGCCATTTTTACAGAGCTTTGCTTACTCAAAAGTTTCTATTTTGACCAATTTCAGGCACCAAAATTACTTTAAACACATTTATTTTAGTTGAAAAAGTCATATTTCACATCGAACAGTCATTTAGAGTCAAAAGATTAAAAGTTAAAATTTCATCCATGTTGACCATTTTGGGAAAGTTTGACAGGTCCGGAGTCATCGTTTTTCATTAGAGATTTGATTTTTTATAGTGTACTAAAAATGATTCAAAATGTCAATTGGATCGTGCCTCATGTTAAATAACCACTTTTGAAACCCTCACAGTGACCAAAATTGCCATTTTTACAGAGCTTTGCTTAATCAAAAGCTTCCATTTTGACCAATTTCAGGCACCAAAAGGACTTTCAACACACGTATTTTAGTTGAAAAAGTCATAATTCACATCCAACAGTCATTTAGAGTAAAAAGATTAAAAGTTAAAATTTCATCCATGTTGACCATTTTGGGAAAGTTTGACAGGTCCGGAGTCATCGTTTTTCATTAGAGATTTGATTTTTTGGAGTGTACCAAAAACGATTCAAAATGTCAATTGGATCGTGCCTCATGTTGACTAACCACTTTTGAAACCTTCACAGTGACCAAAATTGCCATTTTTACAGAGCTTTGCTTGCTCAAAATCTTCCATTTTGACCAATTTCAGGCACCGAAATGACTTTAAACACACTTATTTTAGTTGAACAAGTCATAATTCACATCCAACAGGCATTTAGAGTCAAAAGATTAAAAGTTAACATTTCATCCATGTAGACCATTTTGGGAAAGCTCGACAGGTCCGGAGTCATCTTTTTTTCAGATAATTGATTTTTTGGAGTGTACCAAAAATGATTCAAAATGTCAATTGGATCGTGCCTCATGTGAATAACCACTTTTTAAACACTCATAGTGACCAAAATTGCCATTTTTACAGAGCTTTGCTTTCTTAAAAGCTTCCATTTTAACCAATTTCATGCACCGAAATTACTTTAAACACACTTATTTTAGTTGAAAAACTCATATTTCACAGCCAACAGTCATTTACAGTCAAAAGATTAAATGTTAAAATTTCAACCATATTGACCATTTTGGGAACGTTCGACAGTTGCGGAGTCATCGTTTTTTCAGATAATTGATTTTTTGGAGTGTACCAAAAATGATTCAAAATGTCAATTGGATCGTGCCTCATGTTGAATAACCGCTTTTGAAACCCTTACAGTGACCAAAATTGCCATTTTTACAGAGCTTTGCTTACTCAAAAGCTTCCATTTTGACCAATTTCAGGCACCGAAATGACTTTAAACACACTTATTTTAGTTGAAAAAGTCATATTTCACATCCAACAGTCATTTAGAGTCAAAAGATTAAAAGTTAAAATTTCATCCATGTTGAGCATTTTGGGAAAGTTTGACGGGTCCGGAGTCATCGTTTTTCATTAGAGATTTGATTTTTTAGAGTGTACCAAAAATTATTCATAATGTCAATTGGATCGTGCCTCATGTTGAATAACCACTTTTGAAACCTTCACAGTGACCAAAATTGCCATTTTTACAGAGCTTTGCTTGCTCAAAATCTTCAATTTTGAGCAATTTCAGGCACCGAAATGACTTTAAACACACTTATTTTAGTTGAACAAGTCATAATTCACATCCAACAGGCATTTAGAGTCAAAAGATTAAAAGTTAACATTTCATCCATGTTGACCATTTTGGGAAAGCTCGACAGGTCCGAAGTCATCTTTTTTTCAGATAATTGATTTTTTGAAGTGTACCAAAAATGATTCAAAATGTCAATTGGATCGTGCCTCATGTGAATAACCACTTTTTAAACACTCATAGTGACCAAAATTGCCATTTTTACAGAGTTTTGCTTACTCAAAAGCTTCAATTTTGACCAATTTCTGGCACAGAAATGACTTTAAACACACTTATTTTAGTTGAAAAAGTCATAATTCACATCCAACAGTCATTTAGAGTCAAAAGATTAAAAGTTAAAATTTCATCCATGGTGAGCATTTTGGGAAAGTTTGACGGGTCCGGAGTCATCGTTTTTCATTAGAGATTTGATTTTTTAGAGTGTACCAAAAATTATTCATAATGTCAATTGGATCGTGCCTCATGTTGAATAACCACTTTTGAAACCTTCACAGTGACCAAAATTGCCATTTTTACAGAGCTTTGCTTGCTCAAAATCTTCAATTTTGACCAATTTCAGGCACCAAAATGACTTTAAACACACTTATTTTAGTTGAACAAGTCATAATTCACATCCAACAGGCATTTAGAGTCAAAAGATTAAAAGTTAACATTTCATCCATGTTGACCATTTTGGGAAAGCTCGACAGGTCCGAAGTCATCTTTTTTTCAGATAATTGATTTTTTGTAGTGTACCAAAAATTATTCAAAATGTCAATTGGATCGTGCCTCATGTTGAATAACCTCTTTTGAAACCCTCACAGTGACCAAAATTGCCATTTTTACAGAGCTTTGCTTACTCAAATGCTTCCATTTTGACAAATTTCAGGCACCGAAATGACTTTCAACACACTTATTTTAGATGAAAAAGTCATAATTCACATCCAACAGTCATTTAGAGTGAAAAGATTAAAAGTTACAATTTCATCCATGTTGACCATTTTGGGAAAGTTTGACAGGTCCGGAGTCATCGTTTTTCATTAGAGATTTGATTTTTTGTAGTGTACCAAAAATTATTCAAAATGTCAATTGGATCGTGCCTCATGTTGAATAACCACTTTTGAAACCCTAACATTGACCAAAATTGCCATTTTTACAGAGCTTTGCTTACTTAAAAGCTTCCATTTTGACCAATTTCATGCACCGAAATTACTTTAAACAGACTTATTTTAGTTGGAAAAAGTCACAATTCACATCCAACAGTCTTTTAGAGTCAAAAGATTAAAAGTTAAAATTTCATCCATGTTGACCATATTGGGAAAGTTCGACAGTTGCGGAGTCATCGTTTTTTCAGATAATTGATTTTTTGGAGTGTACCAAAAATGATTCAAAATGTCAATTGGATCGTGCCTCATGTTGAATAACTGCTTTTGAAACCCTCACAGTGACCAAAATTGCCATTTTTACAGAGTTTTGCTTACTCAAAAGCTTCCATTTTGACCAATTTCAGGCACCGAAATGACTTTAAACACACTTATTTTAGTTGAAAAAGTCATAATTCACATCCAACAGTCATTTACAGTCAAAAGATTAAATGTTAAAATTTCATCCATATTGACCATTTTGGGAACGTTCGACAGTTGCGGAGTCATCGTTTTTTCAGATAATTGATTTTTTGGAGTGTACCAAAAATGATTTAAAATGTCAATTGGATCGTGCCTCATGTGAATAACCACTTTTTAAACACTCATAGTGACCAAAATTGCCATTTTTACAGAGCTTTGCTTTCTTAAAAGCTTCCATTTTAACCAATTTCATGCACTGAAATTACTTTAAACACACTTATTTTAGTTGAAAAACTCATATTTCACAGCCAACAGTCATTTACAGTCAAAAGATTAAATGTTAAAATTTCATCCATATTGACCATTTTGGGAACGTTCGACAGTTGCGGAGTCATCGTTTTTCATTAGAGATTTGATTTTTTAGAGTGTACCAAAAATTATTCATAATGTCAATTGGATCGTGCCTCATGTTGAATAACCACTTTTGAAACCTTCACAGTGACTAAAATTGCCATTTTTACAGAGCTTTGCTTACTCAAAAGCTTCCATTTTGACCAATTTCAGGCACCAAAATGACTTTAAACACACGTATTTTAGTTGAAAAAGTCATATTTCACATCCAACAGTCATTTAGAGTCAAAAGATTAAAAGTTAAAATTTCATCCATGTTGACCATTTTGGGAAAGCTCGACAGGTCCAAAGTCATCTTTTTTTCAGATAATTGATTTTTTGAAGTGTACCAAAAATGATTCAAAATGGCAATTGGATCGTGCCTCATGTGAATAACCACTTTTTAAACACTCATAGTGACCAAAATTGCCATTTTTACAGAGTTTTGCATACTCAAAAGCTTCAATTTTGACCAATTTCTGGCACAGAAATGACTTTAAACACACTTATTTTAGTTGAAAAAGTCATAATTCACATCCAACAGTCATTTAGAGTCAAAAGATTAAAAGTTAAAATTTCATCCATATTGACCATTTTGGGAACGTTCGACAGTTGCGGAGTCATCGTTTTTTCAGATAATTGAGTTTTTTGGAGTGTACCAAAAATGATTCAAAATGTCGATTGGATCGTGCCTCATGTTGAATAACCGCTTTTGAAACCCTCACAGTGACCAAAAATGCCATTTTTACAGAGCTTTGCTTACTCAAAAGCTTCTAGTTTTGACCAATTTCAGGCACCGAAATGACTTTAAACACATTTATTTTAGTTGAAAAAGTCATACTTCACATCCAACAGTCATTTACAGTCAAAAGATTAAATGTTCAAATTTCATCCATATTGACCATTTTGGGAACGTTCGACAGTTGCGGAGTCATCGTTTTTTCAGATAATTGATTTTTTGGAGTGTACCAAAAATGATTCAAAATGTCGATTGGATCGTGCCTCATGTTGAATAACCGCTTTTGAAACCCTCACAGTGACCAAAAATGCCATTTTTACAGAGCTTTGCTTACTCAAAAGCTTCTAGTTTTGACCAATTTCAGGCACCGAAATGACTTTAAACACATTTATTTTAGTTGAAAAAGTCATACTTCACATCCAACAGTCATTTAGAGTCAAAAGATTAAAAGTTAAAATTTCATCCATATTGACCATTTTGGGAACGTTCGACAGTTGCGGAGTCATCGTTTTTTCAGATAATTGATTTTTTGGAGTGTACCAAAAATGATTCAAAATGTCGATTGGATCGTGCCTCATGTTGAATAACCGCTTTTGAAACCCTCACAGTGACCAAAAATGCCATTTTTACAGAGCTTTGCTTACTCAAAAGCTTCTAGTTTTGACCAATTTCAGGCACCGAAATGACTTTAAACACATTTATTTTAGTTGAAAAAGTCATACTTCACATCCAACAGTCATTTAGAGTCAAAAGATTAAAAGTTAAAATTTCATCCATGTTGACCATTTTGGGAAAGTTTGACAGGTCCGGAGTCATCGTTTTTCATTAGAGATTTGATTTTTTAGAGTGTACCAAAAATTATTCAAAATGTCAATTGGATCGTGCCTCATGTTAAATAACCACTTTTGAAACCCTCACAGTGACCAAAAATGCCATTTTTACAGAGCTTTGCTTACTCAAAAGTTTCTATTTTGACCAATTTCAGGCACCAAAATTACTTTAAACACATTTATTTTAGTTGAAAAAGTCATATTTCACATCGAACAGTCATTTAGAGTCAAAAGATTAAAAGTTAAAATTTCATCCATGTTGACCATTTTGGGAAAGTTTGACAGGTCCGGAGTCATCGTTTTTCATTAGAGATTTGATTTTTTATAGTGTACTAAAAATGATTCAAAATGTCAATTGGATCGTGCCTCATGTTAAATAACCACTTTTGAAACCCTCACAGTGACCAAAATTGCCATTTTTACAGAGCTTTGCTTAATCAAAAGCTTCCATTTTGACCAATTTCAGGCACCAAAAGGACTTTCAACACACGTATTTTAGTTGAAAAAGTCATAATTCACATCCAACAGTCATTTAGAGTAAAAAGATTAAAAGTTAAAATTTCATCCATGTTGACCATTTTGGGAAAGTTTGACAGGTCCGGAGTCATCGTTTTTCATTAGAGATTTGATTTTTTGGAGTGTACCAAAAACGATTCAAAATGTCAATTGGATCGTGCCTCATGTTGACTAACCACTTTTGAAACCTTCACAGTGACCAAAATTGCCATTTTTACAGAGCTTTGCTTGCTCAAAATCTTCCATTTTGACCAATTTCAGGCACCGAAATGACTTTAAACACACTTATTTTAGTTGAACAAGTCATAATTCACATCCAACAGGCATTTAGAGTCAAAAGATTAAAAGTTAACATTTCATCCATGTAGACCATTTTGGGAAAGCTCGACAGGTCCGGAGTCATCTTTTTTTCAGATAATTGATTTTTTGGAGTGTACCAAAAATGATTCAAAATGTCAATTGGATCGTGCCTCATGTGAATAACCACTTTTTAAACACTCATAGTGACCAAAATTGCCATTTTTACAGAGCTTTGCTTTCTTAAAAGCTTCCATTTTAACCAATTTCATGCACCGAAATTACTTTAAACACACTTATTTTAGTTGAAAAACTCATATTTCACAGCCAACAGTCATTTACAGTCAAAAGATTAAATGTTAAAATTTCAACCATATTGACCATTTTGGGAACGTTCGACAGTTGCGGAGTCATCGTTTTTTCAGATAATTGATTTTTTGGAGTGTACCAAAAATGATTCAAAATGTCAATTGGATCGTGCCTCATGTTGAATAACCGCTTTTGAAACCCTTACAGTGACCAAAATTGCCATTTTTACAGAGCTTTGCTTACTCAAAAGCTTCCATTTTGACCAATTTCAGGCACCGAAATGACTTTAAACACACTTATTTTAGTTGAAAAAGTCATATTTCACATCCAACAGTCATTTAGAGTCAAAAGATTAAAAGTTAAAATTTCATCCATGTTGAGCATTTTGGGAAAGTTTGACGGGTCCGGAGTCATCGTTTTTCATTAGAGATTTGATTTTTTAGAGTGTACCAAAAATTATTCATAATGTCAATTGGATCGTGCCTCATGTTGAATAACCACTTTTGAAACCTTCACAGTGACCAAAATTGCCATTTTTACAGAGCTTTGCTTGCTCAAAATCTTCAATTTTGAGCAATTTCAGGCACCGAAATGACTTTAAACACACTTATTTTAGTTGAACAAGTCATAATTCACATCCAACAGGCATTTAGAGTCAAAAGATTAAAAGTTAACATTTCATCCATGTTGACCATTTTGGGAAAGCTCGACAGGTCCGAAGTCATCTTTTTTTCAGATAATTGATTTTTTGAAGTGTACCAAAAATGATTCAAAATGTCAATTGGATCGTGCCTCATGTGAATAACCACTTTTTAAACACTCATAGTGACCAAAATTGCCATTTTTACAGAGTTTTGCTTACTCAAAAGCTTCAATTTTGACCAATTTCTGGCACAGAAATGACTTTAAACACACTTATTTTAGTTGAAAAAGTCATAATTCACATCCAACAGTCATTTAGAGTCAAAAGATTAAAAGTTAAAATTTCATCCATGGTGAGCATTTTGGGAAAGTTTGACGGGTCCGGAGTCATCGTTTTTCATTAGAGATTTGATTTTTTAGAGTGTACCAAAAATTATTCATAATGTCAATTGGATCGTGCCTCATGTTGAATAACCACTTTTGAAACCTTCACAGTGACCAAAATTGCCATTTTTACAGAGCTTTGCTTGCTCAAAATCTTCAATTTTGACCAATTTCAGGCACCAAAATGACTTTAAACACACTTATTTTAGTTGAACAAGTCATAATTCACATCCAACAGGCATTTAGAGTCAAAAGATTAAAAGTTAACATTTCATCCATGTTGACCATTTTGGGAAAGCTCGACAGGTCCGAAGTCATCTTTTTTTCAGATAATTGATTTTTTGTAGTGTACCAAAAATTATTCAAAATGTCAATTGGATCGTGCCTCATGTTGAATAACCTCTTTTGAAACCCTCACAGTGACCAAAATTGCCATTTTTACAGAGCTTTGCTTACTCAAATGCTTCCATTTTGACAAATTTCAGGCACCGAAATGACTTTCAACACACTTATTTTAGATGAAAAAGTCATAATTCACATCCAACAGTCATTTAGAGTGAAAAGATTAAAAGTTACAATTTCATCCATGTTGACCATTTTGGGAAAGTTTGACAGGTCCGGAGTCATCGTTTTTCATTAGAGATTTGATTTTTTGTAGTGTACCAAAAATTATTCAAAATGTCAATTGGATCGTGCCTCATGTTGAATAACCACTTTTGAAACCCTAACATTGACCAAAATTGCCATTTTTACAGAGCTTTGCTTACTTAAAAGCTTCCATTTTGACCAATTTCATGCACCGAAATTACTTTAAACAGACTTATTTTAGTTGGAAAAAGTCACAATTCACATCCAACAGTCTTTTAGAGTCAAAAGATTAAAAGTAAAAATTTCATCCATGTTGACCATATTGGGAAAGTTCGACAGTTGCGGAGTCATCGTTTTTTCAGATAATTGATTTTTTGGAGTGTACCAAAAATGATTCAAAATGTCAATTGGATCGTGCCTCATGTTGAATAACTGCTTTTGAAACCCTCACAGTGACCAAAATTGCCATTTTTACAGAGTTTTGCTTACTCAAAAGCTTCCATTTTGACCAATTTCAGGCACCGAAATGACTTTAAACACACTTATTTTAGTTGAAAAAGTCATAATTCACATCCAACAGTCATTTACAGTCAAAAGATTAAATGTTAAAATTTCATCCATATTGACCATTTTGGGAACGTTCGACAGTTGCGGAGTCATCGTTTTTTCAGATAATTGATTTTTTGGAGTGTACCAAAAATGATTTAAAATGTCAATTGGATCGTGCCTCATGTGAATAACCACTTTTTAAACACTCATAGTGACCAAAATTGCCATTTTTACAGAGCTTTGCTTTCTTAAAAGCTTCCATTTTAACCAATTTCATGCACTGAAATTACTTTAAACACACTTATTTTAGTTGAAAAACTCATATTTCACAGCCAACAGTCATTTACAGTCAAAAGATTAAATGTTAAAATTTCATCCATATTGACCATTTTGGGAACGTTCGACAGTTGCGGAGTCATCGTTTTTCATTAGAGATTTGATTTTTTAGAGTGTACCAAAAATTATTCATAATGTCAATTGGATCGTGCCTCATGTTGAATAACCACTTTTGAAACCTTCACAGTGACTAAAATTGCCATTTTTACAGAGCTTTGCTTACTCAAAAGCTTCCATTTTGACCAATTTCAGGCACCAAAATGACTTTAAACACACGTATTTTAGTTGAAAAAGTCATATTTCACATCCAACAGTCATTTAGAGTCAAAAGATTAAAAGTTAAAATTTCATCCATGTTGACCATTTTGGGAAAGCTCGACAGGTCCAAAGTCATCTTTTTTTCAGATAATTGATTTTTTGAAGTGTACCAAAAATGATTCAAAATGGCAATTGGATCGTGCCTCATGTGAATAACCACTTTTTAAACACTCATAGTGACCAAAATTGCCATTTTTACAGAGTTTTGCATACTCAAAAGCTTCAATTTTGACCAATTTCTGGCACAGAAATGACTTTAAACACACTTATTTTAGTTGAAAAAGTCATAATTCACATCCAACAGTCATTTAGAGTCAAAAGATTAAAAGTTAAAATTTCATCCATGTTGACCATTTTGGGAAAGTTCGACAGTAGCGGAGTCATCGTTTTTCCAGATAATTGATTTTTTGGAGTGTACCAAAAATTATTCAAAATGTCAATTGGATCGTGCCTCATGTTGAATAACCGCTTTTGAAACCCTCACAGTGACCAAAATTGCCATTTTTACAGAGCTTTTCTTACTCAAAAGCTTCCATTTTGACCAATTTCAGGCACCGAAATGACTTTAAACACACTTATTTTAGTTTAAAAAGTTATATTTCACATCCAACAGTCATTTAGAGTCAAAAGATTAAAAGTTTAAATTTCATCCATGTTGACCATTTTGGGAAAGTTTGACAGGTCCGGAGTCATCGTTTTTCATTAGAGATTTGATTTTTTTAGAGTGTACCAAAAATGATTCAAAATGTCAATTGGATCGTACCTCATGTTGAATAGCCACTTTTGAAACCCTCACAGTGACCAAAATTGCCATTTTTACAGAGCTGTGCTTAATCAAAAGCTTCCATTTTGACCTATTTCAGGCACGAAAATGACTTTCAACACACTTATTTTAGTTGAAAAAGTAATAATTCACACCCAACAGTCATTTAGAGTCAAAAGATTAAAAGTTAAAATTTCATCCATGTTGACCATTTTGGGAAAGTTTGACAGGTCCGGAGTCATCGTTTTTCATTAGAGATTTGATTTTTTGTAGTGTACCAAAAATTATTCAAAATGTCAATTGGATCGTGCCTCATGTTGAATAACCACTTTTGAAACCCTAACATTGACCAAAATTGCCATTTTTACAGAGCTTTGCTTACTTAAAAGCTTCCATTTTGACCAATTTCATGCACCGAAATTACTTTAAACAGACTTATTTTAGTTGGAAAAAGTCATAATTCACATCCAATAGTCTTTTAGAGTCAAAAGATTAAAAGTTAAAATTTCATCCATGTTGACCATTTTGGGAAAGTTCGACAGTTGCGGAGTCATCGTTTTTTCAGATAATTGATTTTTTGGAGTGTACCAAAAATGATTCAAAATGTCAATTGGATCGTGCCTCATGTTGAATAACCGCTTTTGAAACCCTCACAGTGACCAAAATTGCCATTTTTACGGAGCTTTGCTTACTCAAAAGCTTCCATTTTGACCAATTTCATGCACCGAAATTACTTTAAACAGACTTATTTTAGTTGGAAAAAGTCATAATTCACATCCAACAGTCATTTACAGTCAAAAGAATATATGTTAAAATTTCATCCATATTGACCATTTTGGGAACGTTCGACATTTGCGGAGTCATCGTTTTTTCAGATAATTGATTTTTTGGAGTGTACCAAAAATGATTCAAAATGTCGATTGGATCGTGCCTCATGTTGAATAACCGCTTTTGAAACCCTCACAGTGACCAAAAATGCCATTTTTACAGAGCTTTGCTTACTCAAAAGCTTCTATTTTGACCAATTTCAGGCACCGAAATGACTTTAAACACATTTATTTTAGTTGAAAAAGTCATATTTCACATCCAACAGTCATTTAGAGTCAAAATATTAAAAGTTAAAATTTCATCCATGTTGACCATTTTGGGAAAGTTTGACAGGTCCGGAGTCATCGTTTTTCATTAGAGATTTGATTTTTTGGAGTGTACCAAAAACGATTCAAAATGTCAATTGGATCGTGCCTCATGTTGACTAAACACTTTTGAAACCTTCACAGTGACCAAAATTGCCATTTTTACAGAGCTTTGCTTGCTCAAAATCTTCCATTTTGACCAATTTCAGGCACCGAAATGACTTTAAACACACTTATTTTAGTTGAACAAGTCATAATTCACATCCAACAGGCATTTAGAGTCAAAAGATTAAAAGTTAACATTTCATCCATGTAGACCATTTTGGGAAAGCTCGACAGGTCCGGAGTCATCTGTTTTTCAGATAATTGATTTTTTCGAGTGTACCAAAAATGATTTAAAATGTCAATTGGATCGTGCCTCATGTGAATAACCACTTTTTAAACAATCATAGTGACCAAAATTGCCATTTTTACAGAGCTTTGCTTTCTTAAAAGCTTCCATTTTAACCAATTTCATGCACTGAAATTACTTTAAACACACTTATTTTAGTTGAAAAACTCATATTTCACAGCCAACAGTCATTTACAGTCAAAAGATTAAATGTTAAAATTTCATCCATATTGACCATTTTGGGAACGTTCAACAGTTGCGGAGTCATCGTTTTTTTAGATAATTGATTTTTTGGAGTGTACCAAAAATTATTCAAAATGTCAATTGGATCGTGCCTCATGTTGAATAACCGCTTTTGAAACCCTTACAGTGACCAAAACTGGCATTTTTACAGAGCTTTGCTTACTCAAAAGCTTCCATTTTGACCAATTTCAGGCACCAAAATGACTTTAAACACACGTATTTTAGTTGAAAAAGTCATATTTCACATCCAACAGTCATTTAGAGTCAAAAGATTAAAAGTTAAAATTTCATCCATGGTGAGCATTTTGGGAAAGTTTGACGGGTCCGGAGTCATCGTTTTTCATTAGAGATTTGATTTTTTAGAGTGTACCAAAAATTATTCATAATGTCAATTGGATCGTGCCTCATGTTGAATAACCACTTTTGAAACCTTCACAGTAACCAAAATTGCCATTTTTACAGAGCTTTGCTTGCTCAAAATCTTCCATTTTGACCAATTTCAGGCACCGAACTGACTTTAAACACACTTATTTTAGTTGAACAAGTCATAATTCACATCCAACAGGCATTTAGAGTCAAAAGATTAAAAGTTAACATTTCATCCATGTTGACCATTTTGGGAAAGCTCGACAGGTCCGAAGTCATCTTTTTTTCAGATAATTGATTTTTTGAAGTGTACCAAAAATGATTCAAAATGGCAATTGGATCGTGCCTCATGTGAATAACCACTTTTTAAACACTCATAGTGACCAAAATTGCCATTTTTACAGAGTTTGGCATACTCAAAAGCTTCAATTTTGACCAATTTCTGGCACAGAAATGACTTTAAACACACTTATTTTAGTTGAAAAAGTCATAATTCACATCCAACAGTCATTTAGAGTCAAAAGATTAAAAGTTAAAATTTCATCCATGTTGACCATTTTGGGAAAGTTCGACAGTAGCGGAGTCATCGTTTTTCCAGATAATTGATTTTTTGGAGTGTACCAAAAATTATTAAAAATGTCAATTGGATCGTGCCTCATGTTGAATAACCGCTTTTGAAACCCTCACAGTGACCAAAATTGCCATTTTTACAGAGCTTTGCTTTCTTAAAAGCTTCCATTTTAACCAATTTCATGCACCGAAATTACTTTAAACACACTTATTTTAGTTGAAAAACTCATATTTCACAGCCAACAGTCATTTACAGTCAAAAGATTAAATGTTAAAATTTCAACCATATTGACCATTTTGGGAACGTTCGACAGTTGCGGAGTCATCGTTTTTTCAGATAATTGATTTTTTGGAGTGTACCAAAAATGATTCAAAATGTCAATTGGATCGTGCCTCATGTTGAATAACCGCTTTTGAAACCCTTACAGTGACCAAAATTGCCATTTTTACAGAGCTTTGCTTACTCAAAAGCTTCCATTTTGACCAATTTCAGGCACCGAAATGACTTTAAACACACTTATTTTAGTTGAAAAAGTCATATTTCACATCCAACAGTCATTTAGAGTCAAAAGATTAAAAGTTAAAATTTCATCCATGTTGAGCATTTTGGGAAAGTTTGACGGGTCCGGAGTCATCGTTTTTCATTAGAGATTTGATTTTTTAGAGTGTACCAAAAATGATTCATAATGTCAATTGGATCGTGCCTCATGTTGAATAACCACTTTTGAAACCTTCACAGTGACCAAAATTGCCATTTTTACAGAGCTTTGCTTGCTCAAAATCTTCAATTTTGACCAATTTCAGGCACCGAAATGACTTTAAACACACTTATTTTAGTTGAACAAGTCATAATTCACATCCAACAGGCATTTAGAGTCAAAAGATTAAAAGTTAACATTTCATCCATGTTGAACATTTTGGGAAAGCTCGACAGGTCCGAAATCATCATTTTTTCAGATAATTGATTTTTTGAAGTGTACCAAAAATGATTCAAAATGTCAATTGGATCGTGCCTCATGTGAATAACCACTTTTTAAACACTCATAGTGACCAAAATTGCCATTTTTACAGAGTTTTGCTTACTCAAAAGCTTCAATTTTGACCAATTTCTGGCACAGAAATGACTTTAAACACACTTATTTTAGTTGAAAAAGTCATAATTCACATCCAACAGTCATTTAGAGTCAAAAGATTAAAAGTTAAAATTTCATCCATGTTGACCATTTTGGGAAAGTTTGACAGGTCCGGAGTCATCGTTTTTCATTAGAGATTTGATTTTTTAGAGTGTACCAAAAATGATTCAAAATGTCAATTGGATCGTACCTCATGTTGAATAACCACTTTTGAAACCCTCACAGTGACCACAATTGCCATTTTTACAGAGCTTTGCTTAATCAAAAGCTTCCATTTTGACCTATTTCAGGCACGAAAGTGACTTTCAACACACTTATTTTAGTTGAAAAAGTCATAATTCACATCCAACAGTCATTTAGAGTCAAAATATTAAAAGTTAAAATTTCATCCATGTTGACCATTTTGGGAAAGTTTGACAGGTCCGGAGTCATCGTTTTTCATTAGAGATTTGATTTTTTGTAGTGTACCAAAAATTATTCAAAATGTCAATTGGATCGTGCCTCATGTTGAATAACCACTTTTGAAACCCTAACATTGACCAAAATTGCCATTTTTACAGAGCTTTGCTTACTTAAAAGCTTCCATTTTGACCAATTTCATGCACCGAAATTACTTTAAACAGACTTATTTTAGTTGGAAAAAGTCATAATTCACATCCAACAGTCTTTTAGAGTCAAAAGATTAAAAGTTAAAATTTCATCCATGTTGACCATTTTGGGAAAGTTCGACAGTTGCGGAGTCATCGTTTTTTCAGATAATTGATTTTTTGGAGTGTACCAAAAATGATTCAAAATGTCAATTGGATCGTGCCTCATGTTGAATAACCGCTTTTGAAACCCTCACAGTGACCAAAAATGCCATTTTTACAGAGCTTTGCTTACTCAAAAGCTTCTATTTTGACCAATTTCAGGCACCAAAATGACTTTAAACACATTTATTTTAGTTGAAAAAGTCATATTTCACATCCAACAGTCATTTAGAGTCAAAAGATTAAAAGTTAAAATTTCATCCATGTTGACCATTTTGGGAAAGTTCGACAGTTGCGGAGTCATCGTTTTTTCAGATAATTGATTTTTTGGAGTGTACCAAAAATGATTCAAAATGTCAATTGGATCGTGCCTCATGTTGAATAACCACTTTAGAAACCCTCACAGTGACCAAAATTGCCATTTTTACAGAGCTTTGCTTAATCAAAAGCTTCCATTTTGACCAATTTCAGGCACCAAAATGACTTTCAACACACGTATTTTAGTTGAAAAAGTCATAATTCACATCCAACAGTCATTTAGAGTCAAAAGATTAAAAGTTAAAATTTCATCCATGTTGACCATTTTGGGAAAGTTTGACAGGTCCGGAGTCATCGTTTTTCATTAGAGATTTGATTTTTTGGAGTGTACCAAAAATGATTCAAAATGTCAATTGGATCGTGCCTCATGTTGACTAACCACTTTTGAAACCTTCACAGTGACCAAAATTGCCATTTTTACAGAGCTTTGCTTGCTCAAAATCTTCCATTTTGACCAATTTCAGGCACCGAAATGACTTTAAACACACTTATTTTAGTTGAACAAGTCATAATTCACATCCAACAGGCATTTAGAGTCAAAAGATTAAGAGTTAACATTTCATCCATGTTGACCATTTTGGGAAAGCTCGACAGGTCCGGAGTCATCTTTTTTTCAGATAATTGATTTTTTTGAGTGTACCAAAAATGATTCAAAATGTCAATTGGATCGTGCCTCATGTGAATAACCACTTTTTAAACACTCATAGTGACCAAAATTGCCATTTTTACAGAGCTTTGCTTTCTTAAAAGCTTCCATTTTAACCAATTTCATGCACTGAAATTACTTTAAACACACTTATTTTAGTTGAAAAACTCATATTTCACAGCCAACAGTCATTTACAGTCAAAAGATTAAATGTTAAAATTTCATCCATATTGACCATTTTGGGAACGTTCGACAGTTGCGGAGTCATCGTTTTTCATTAGAGATTTGATTTTTTAGAGTGTACCAAAAATTATTCATAATGTCAATTGGATCGTGCCTCATGTTGAATAACCACTTTTGAAACCTTCACAGTGACTAAAATTGCCATTTTTACAGAGCTTTGCTTACTCAAAAGCTTCCATTTTGACCAATTTCAGGCACCAAAATGACTTTAAACACACGTATTTTAGTTGAAAAAGTCATATTTCACATCCAACAGTCATTTAGAGTCAAAAGATTAAAAGTTAAAATTTCATCCATGTTGACCATTTTGGGAAAGCTCGACAGGTCCAAAGTCATCTTTTTTTCAGATAATTGATTTTTTGAAGTGTACCAAAAATGATTCAAAATGGCAATTGGATCGTGCCTCATGTGAATAACCACTTTTTAAACACTCATAGTGACCAAAATTGCCATTTTTACAGAGTTTTGCATACTCAAAAGCTTCAATTTTGACCAATTTCTGGCACAGAAATGACTTTAAACACACTTATTTTAGTTGAAAAAGTCATAATTCACATCCAACAGTCATTTAGAGTCAAAAGATTAAAAGTTAACATTTCATCCATGTTGACCATTTTGGGAAAGTTCGACAGTAGCGGAGTCATCGTTTTTCCAGATAATTGATTTTTTGGAGTGTACCAAAAATTATTCAAAATGTCAATTGGATCGTGCCTCATGTTGAATAACCGCTTTTGAAACCCTCACAGTGACCAAAATTGCCATTTTTACAGAGCTTTTCTTACTCAAAAGCTTCCATTTTGACCAATTTCAGGCACCGAAATGACTTTAAACACACTTATTTTAGTTTAAAAAGTTATATTTCACATCCAACAGTCATTTAGAGTCAAAAGATTAAAAGTTTAAATTTCATCCATGTTGACCATTTTGGGAAAGTTTGACAGGTCCGGAGTCATCGTTTTTCATTAGAGATTTGATTTTTTTAGAGTGTACCAAAAATGATTCAAAATGTCAATTGGATCGTACCTCATGTTGAATAACCACTTTTGAAACCCTCACAGTGACCAAAATTGCCATTTTTACAGAGCTTTGCTTAATCAAAAGCTTCCATTTTGACCTATTTCAGGCACGAAAATGACTTTCAACACACTTATTTTAGTTGAAAAAGTCATAATTCACACCCAACAGTCATTTAGAGTCAAAAGATTAAAAGTTAAAATTTCATCCATGTTGACCATTTTCGGAAAGTTTGACAGGTCCGGAGTCATCGTTTTTCATTAGAGATTTGATTTTTTGTAGTGTACCAAAAATTATTCAAAATGTCAATTGGATCGTGCCTCATGTTGAATAACCACTTTTGAAACCCTAACATTGACCAAAATTGCCATTTTTACAGAGCTTTGCTTACTTAAAAGCTTCCATTTTGACCAATTTCATGCACCGAAATTACTTTAAACAGACTTATTTTAGTTGGAAAAAGTCATAATTCACATCCAACAGTCTTTTAGAGTCAAAAGATTAAAAGTTAAAATTTCATCCATGTTGACCATTTTGGGAAAGTTCGACAGTTGCGGAGTCATCGTTTTTTCAGATAATTGATTTTTTGGAGTGTACCAAAAATGATTCAAAATGTCAATTGGATCGTGCCTCATGTTGAATAACCGCTTTTGAAACCCTCACAGTGACCAAAATTGCCATTTTTACGGAGCTTTGCTTGCTCAAAATCTTCCATTTTGACCAATTTCATGCACCGAAATTACTTTAAACAGACTTATTTTAGTTGGAAAAAGTCATAATTCACATCCAACAGTCATTTACAGTCAAAAGAATATATGTTAAAATTTCATCCATGTAGACCATTTTGGGAAAGCTCGACAGGTCCGGAGTCATCTTTTTTTCAGATAATTGATTTTTTGGAGTGTACCAAAAATGATTTAAAATGTCAATTGGATCGTGCCTCATGTGAATAACCACTTTTTAAACAATCATAGTGACCAAAATTGCCATTTTTACAGAGCTTTGCTTTCTTAAAAGCTTCCATTTTAACCAATTTCATGCACTGAAATTACTTTAAACACACTTATTTTAGTTGAAAAACTCATATTTCACAGCCAACAGTCATTTACAGTCAAAAGATTAAATGTTAAAATTTCATCCATATTGACCATTTTGGGAACGTTCAACAGTTGCGGAGTCATCGTTTTTTTAGATAATTGATTTTTTGGAGTGTACCAAAAATTATTCAAAATGTCAATTGGATCGTGCCTCATGTTGAATAACCGCTTTTGAAACCCTTACAGTGACCAAAACTGGCATTTTTACAGAGCTTTGCTTACTCAAAAGCTTCCATTTTGACCAATTTCAGGCACCAAAATGACTTTAAACACACGTATTTTAGTTGAAAAAGTCATATTTCACATCCAACAGTCATTTAGAGTCAAAAGATTAAAAGTTAAAATTTCATCCATGGTGAGCATTTTGGGAAAGTTTGACGGGTCCGGAGTCATCGTTTTTCATTAGAGATTTGATTTTTTAGAGTGTACCAAAAATTATTCATAATGTCAATTGGATCGTGCCTCATGTTGAATAACCACTTTTGAAACCTTCACAGTAACCAAAATTGCCATTTTTACAGAGCTTTGCTTGCTCAAAATCTTCAATTTTGACCAATTTCAGGCACCGAAATGACTTTAAACACACTTATTTTAGTTGAACAAGTCATAATTCACATCCAACAGGCATTTAGAGTCAAAAGATTAAAAGTTAACATTTCATCCATGTTGACCATTTTGGGAAAGCTCAACAGGTCCGAAGTCATCTTTTTTTCAGATAATTGATTTTTTGAAGTGTACCAAAAATGATTCAAAATGGCAATTGGATCGTGCCTCATGTGAATAACCACTTTTTAAACACTCATAGTGACCAAAATTGCCATTTTTACAGAGTTTGGCATACTCAAAAGCTTCAA
Organism: Lissotriton helveticus; assembly: GCF_964261635.1. Taxonomy (NCBI): domain Eukaryota; kingdom Metazoa; phylum Chordata; class Amphibia; order Caudata; family Salamandridae; genus Lissotriton; species Lissotriton helveticus. Next base: position 343,794,025 of record NC_136072.1, read on the forward strand.
TTTTGACCAATTTCTGGCACAGAAATGACTTTAAACACACTTATTTTAGTTGAAAAAGTCATAATTCACATCCAACAGTCATTTAGAGTCAAAAGATTAAAAGTTAAAATTTCATCCATGTTGACCATTTTGGGAAAGTTCGACAGTAGCGGAGTCATCGTTTTTCCAGATAATTGATTTTTTGGAGTGTACCAAAAATTATTAAAAATGTCAATTGGATCGTGCCTCATGTTGAATAACCGCTTTTGAAACCCTCACAGTGACCAAAATTGCCATTTTTACAGAGCTTTGCTTTCTTAAAAGCTTCCATTTTAACCAATTTCATGCACCGAAATTACTTTAAACACACTTATTTTAGTTGAAAAACTCATATTTCACAGCCCACAGTCATTTACAGTCAAAAGATTAAATGTTAAAATTTCAACCATATTGACCATTTTGGGAACGTTCGACAGTTGCGGAGTCATCGTTTTTTCAGATAATTGATTTTTTGGAGTGTACCAAAAATGATTCAAAATGTCAATTGGATCGTGCCTCATGTTGAATAACCGCTTTTGAAACCCTTACAGTGACCAAAATTGCCATTTTTACAGAGCTTTGCTTACTCAAAAGCTTCCATTTTGACCAATTTCAGGCACCGAAATGACTTTAAACACACTTATTTTAGTTGAAAAAGTCATATTTCACATCCAACAGTCATTTAGAGTCAAAAGATTAAAAGTTAAAATTTCATCCATGTTGAGCATTTTGGGAAAGTTTGACGGGTCCGGAGTCATCGTTTTTCATTAGAGATTTGATTTTTTAGAGTGTACCAAAAATGATTCATAATGTCAATTGGATCGTGCCTCATGTTGAATAACCACTTTTGAAACCTTCACAGTGACCAAAATTGCCATTTTTACAGAGCTTTGCTTGCTCAAAATCTTCAATTTTGACCAATTTCAGGCACCGAAATGACTTTAAACACACTTATTTTAGTTGAACAAGTCATAATTCACATCCAACAGGCATTTAGAGTCAAAAGATTAAAAGTTAAAATTTCATCCATGTTGACCATTTTGGGAAAGTTTGACAGGTCCGGAGTCATCGTTTTTCATTAGAGATTTGATTTTTTAGAGTGTACCAAAAATGATTCAAAATGTCAATTGGATCGTACCTCATGTTGAATAACCACTTTTGAAACCCTCACAGTGACCAAAATTGCCATTTTTACAGAGCTTTGCTTAATCAAAAGCTTCCATTTTGACCTATTTCAGGCACGAAAGTGACTTTCAACACACTTATTTTAGTTGAAAAAGTCATAATTCACATCCAACAGTCATTTAGAGTCAAAATATTAAAAATTAAAATTTCATCCATGTTGACCATTTTGGGAAAGTTTGACAGGTCCGGAGTCATCGTTTTTCATTAGAGATTTGATTTTTTGTAGTGTACCAAAAATTATTCAAAATGTCAATTGGATCGTGCCTCATGTTGAATAACCACTTTTGAAACCCTAACATTGACCAAAATTGCCATTTTTACAGAGCTTTGCTTACTTAAAAGCTTCCATTTTGACCAATTTCATGCACCGAAATTACTTTAAACAGACTTATTTTAGTTGGAAAAAGTCATAATTCACATCCAACAGTCTTTTAGAGTCAAAAGATTAAAAGTTAAAATTTCATCCATGTTGACCATTTTGGGAAAGTTCGACAGTTGCGGAGTCATCGTTTTTTCAGATAATTGATTTTTTGGAGTGTACCAAAAATGATTCAAAATGTCAATTGGATCGTGCCTCATGTTGAATAACCGCTTTTGAAACCCTCACAGTGACCAAAATTGCCATTTTTACAGAGCTTTGCTTACTCAAAAGCTTCTATTTTGACCAATTTCAGGCACCGAAATGACTTTAAACACACTTATTTTAGTTGAAAAAGTCATAATTCACATCCAACAGTCATTTACAGTCAAAAGATTAAATGTTCAAATTTCATCCATATTGACCATTTTGGGAACGTTCGACAGTTGCAGAGTCATCGTTTTTTCAGATAATTGATTTTTTGGAGTTTACCAAAAATGATTCAAAATGTCGATTGGATCGTGCCTCATGTTGAATAACCGCTTTTGAAACCCTCACAGTGACCAAAAATGCCATTTTTACAGAGCTTTGCTTACTCAAAAGCTTCTATTTTGACCAATTTCAGGCACCGAAATGACTTTAAACACATTTATTTTAGTTGAAAAAGTCATATTTCACATCCAACAGTCATTTAGAGTCAAAAGATTAAAAGTTAAAATTTCATCCATGTTGACCATTTTGGGAAAGTTCGACAGTTGCGGAGTCATCGTTTTTTCAGATAATTGATTTTTTGGAGTGTACCAAAAATGATTCAAAATGTCAATTGGATCGTGCCTCATGTTGAATAACCACTTTTGAAACCCTCACAGTGACCAAAATTGCCATTTTTACAGAGCTTTGCTTAATCAAAAGCTTCCATTTTGACCAATTTCAGGCACCAAAATGACTTTCAACACACGTATTTTAGTTGAAAAAGTCATAATTCACATCCAACAGTCATTTAGAGTCAAAAGATTAAAAGTTAAAATTTCATCCATGTTGACCATTTTGGGAAAGTTTGACAGGTCCGGAGTCATCGTTTTTCATTAGAGATTTGATTTTTTGGAGTGTACCAAAAATGATTCAAAATGTCAATTGGATCGTGCCTCATGTTGACTAACCACTTTTGAAACCTTCACAGTGACCAAAATTGCCATTTTTACAGAGCTTTGCTTGCTCAAAATCTTCCATTTTGACCAATTTCAGGCACCGAAATGACTTTAAACACACTTATTTTAGTTGAACAAGTCATAATTCACATCCAACAGGCATTTAGAGTCAAAAGATTAAGAGTTAACATTTCATCCATGTTGACCATTTTGGGAAAGCTCGACAGGTCCGGAGTCATCTTTTTTTCAGATAATTGATTTTTTGGAGTGTACCAAAAATGATTCAAAATGTCAATTGGATCGTGCCTCATGTGAATAACCACTTTTTAAACACTCATAGTGACCAAAATTGCCATTTTTACAGAGCTTTGCTTACTTAAAAGCTTCCATTTTGACCAATTTCATGCACCGAAATTACTTTAAACACACTTATTTTAGTTGAAAAACTCATATTTCACAGCCAACAGTCATTTACAGTCAAAAGATTAAATGTTAAAATTTCATCCATATTGACCATTTTGGGAACGTTCGACAGGTCCGGAGTCATCGTTTTTCATCAGAAAATTGATTTTTGGAGTGTACCAAAAATGATTCAAAATGTCAATTGGATCGTGCCTCATGTTGAATGACCACTTTTGAAACCCTCACAGTGACTAAAATTGCCATTTTTACAGAGTTTTGCTTACTCAAAAGCTTTCATTTTGACCAATTTCAGGCACCGAAATGACTTTAAACACACTTATTTTAGTTGAAAAGGTCATATTTCACATCCAACAGTCATTTAGAGTCGAAAGATTAAATGTTAACATTTTATCCATATTGACCATTTTGGAAACGTTCGACAGGTCCGGAGTCATCGTTTTTGCATCAGAAAATTGATTTTTTGGAGTGTACCAAAAATGATTCAAAATGTCAATTGGATCGTGCCTCATGTGAATAACCACTTTTTAAACACTCATAGTGACCAAAATTGCCATTTTCACAGAGCTTTGCTTACTTAAAAGCTTCCATTTTGACCAATTTCATGCACCGAAATTACTTTAAACACACTTATTTTAGTTGAAAAACTCATATTTCACAGCCAACAGTCATTTACAGTCAAAAGATTAAATGTTAAAATTTCATCCATATTGACCATTTTGGGAACGTTCGACAGGTCCGGAGTCATCGTTTTTCATCAGAAAATTGATTTTTGGAGTGTACCAAAAATGATTCAAAATGTCAATTGGATCGTGCCTCATGTTGAATAACCACTTTTGAAACCCTCACAGTGACCAAAATTGCCATTTTTACAGAGTTTTGCTTACTCAAAAGATTCCATTTTGACCAATTTCAGGCACCAAAATGACTTTAAACAGACTTATTTTAGTTGAAAAAGTCATAATTCACATCCAACAGTCATTTAGAGTCAAAAGATTAAAAGTTAAAATTTCATCCATGTTGACCATTTTGGGAAAGTTTGACAGTAGCGGAGTCATCGTTTTTTCAGATGATTGATTTTTTGGAGTGTACCAAAAATGATTCAAAATGTCAATTGGATCGTGCCTCATGTTGAATAACCGCTTTTGAAACCCTCACAGTGACCAAAATTGCCATTTTTACAGAGCTTTGCTTACTCAAAAGCTTCCATTTTGACCAATTTCAGGCACCGAAATGACTTTAAACACACTTATTTTAGTTGAAAAAGTCATATTTCACATCCAACAGTCATTTAGAGTCAAAAGATTAAAAGTTTAAATTTCATCCATGTTGACCATTTTGGGAAAGTTTGACAGGTCCGGAGTCATCGTTTTTCATTAGAGATTTGATTTTTTAGAGTGTACCAAAAATTATTCAAAATGTCAATTGAATCGTACCTCATGTTGAATAACCACTTTTGAAACCCTCACAGTGACCAAAATTGCCATTTTTACAGAGCTTTGCTTAATCAAAAGCTTCCATTTTGACCAATTTCAGGCACCAAAATGACTTTCAACACACGTATTTTAGTTGAAAAAGTCATAATTCACATCCAACAGTCATTTAGAGTCAAAAGATTAAAAGTTAAAATTTCATCCATGTTGACCATTTTGGGAAAGTTTGACAGGTCCGGAGTCATCGTTTTTCATTAGAGATTTGATTTTTTGGAGTGTACCAAAAATGATTCAAAATGTCAATTGGATCCTGCCTCATGTTGAATAACCGCTTTTGAAACCCTCACAGTGACCAAAATTGCCATTTTTACAGAGCTTTGCTTACTCAAAAGCTTCCATTTTGACCAATTTCAGGCACCGAAATTACTTTAAACACACTTATTTTAGTTCAAAAAGTAATATTTCACATCCAACAGTCATTTACAGTCAAAAGATTAAATGTTAAAATTTCATCCATATTGACCATTTTGGGAACGTTCGACAGGTCCGGAGTGATCGTTTTTGCATCAGAAAATTGATTTTTTGGAGTGTACCATAAATTATTCAAAATGTCAATTGGATCGTGCCTCATGTTGAATAACCACTTTTGAAACCCTCACAGTGACCAAAATTGCCATTTTTACAGAGTTTTGCTTACTCAAAAGCTTCCATTTTGACCAATTTCAGGCACCAAAATGACTTTAAACAGACTTATTTTAGCTGAAAAAGTCATAATTCACATCCAACAGTCATTTAGAGTCAAAAGATTAAAAGTTAAAATTTCATCCATGTTGACCATTTTGGGAAAGTTCGACAGTTGCGGAGTCATCGTTTTTTCAGATAATTAATTTTTTGGAGTGTACCAAAAATGATTCAAAATGTCGATTGGATCGTGCCTCATGTTGAATAACCGCTTTTGAAACCCTCACAGTGACCAAAAATGCCATTTTTACAGAGCTTTGCTTACTCAAAAGCTTCTATTTTGACCAATTTCAGGCACCGAAATGACTTTAAACACATTTATTTTAGTTGAAAAAGTCATATTTCACATCCAACAGTCATTTAGAGTCAAAAGATTAAAAGTTAAAATTTCATCCATGTTGACCATTTTGGGAAAGTTTGACAGGTCCGGAGTCATCGTTTTTAATTAGAGATTTGATTTTTTAGAGTGTACCAAAAATGATTCAAAATGTCAATTGGATCGTGCCTCATGTTAAATAACCACTTTTGAAACCCTCACAGTGACCAAAATTGCCATTTTTACAGAGTTTTGCTTACTCAAAAGCTTCCATTTTGACCAATTTCAGGCACCAAAATGACTTTAAACAGACTTATTTTAGTTGAAAAAGTCATAATTCACATCCAACAGTCATTTAGAGTCAAAAGATTAAAAGTTTAAATTTCATCCATGTTGACCATTTTGGGAAAGTTCGACAGTTGCGGAGTCATCGTTTTTTCAGATAATTGATTTTTTGGAGTGTACCAAAAATGATTCAAAATGTCAATTGGATCGTGCCTCATGTTGAATAACCACTTTTGAAACCCTCACAGTGACCAAAATTGCCATTTTTACAGAGCTTTGCTTAATCAAAAGCTTCCATTTTGACCAATTTCAGGCACCAAAATGACTTTAAGCACACTTATTTTAGTTGAACAAGTCATAATTCACATCCAACAGTCATTTAGAGTCAAAAGATTAAAAGTTAAAATTTCCTCCATGTTGACCATTTTGGGAAAGTTCATTAGAGATTTGATTTTTTGGAGTGTACCAAAAATGATTCAAAATGTCAATTGGATCGTGCCTCATGCTGACTAACCACTTTTGAAACCTTCACAGTGACCAAAATTGCCATTTTTACAGAGCTTTGCTTGCTCAAAATCTTCCATTTTGACCAATTTCAGGCACCAAAATGACTTTAAACACACTTATTTTAGTTGAACAAGTCATAATTCACATCCAACAGGCATTTAGAGTCAAAAAATTAAAAGTTAACATTTCATCCATGTTGACCATTTTGGGAAAGCTCGACAGGTCCGGAGTCATCGTTTTTTCAGATAATTGATTTTTTGGAGTGTACCAAAAATGATTCAAAATGTCAATTGGATCGTGCCTCATGTTGAATAACCGCTTTTGAAACCCTTACAGTGACCAAAATTGCCATTTTTACAGAGCTTTGCTTACTCAAAAGCTTCCATTTTGACCAATTTCAGGCACCGAAATGACTTTAAACACACTTATTTTAGTTGAAAAAGTCATATTTCACATCCAACAGACATTTAGAGTCAAAAGATTAAAAGTTAAAATTTCATCCATGTTGAGCATTTTGGGAAAGTTTGACGGGTCCGGAGTCATCGTTTTTCATTAGAGATTTGATTTTTTAGAGTGTACCAAAAATGATTCAAAATGTCAATTGGATCGTGCCTCATGTTAAATAACCACTTTTGAAACCTTCACAGTGACCAAAATTGCCATTTTTACAGAGCTTTGCTTGCTCAAAATCTTCCATTTTGACGAATTTCAGGCACCGAAATGACTTTAAACACACGTATTTTAGTTGAACAAGTCATAATTCACATCCAACAGACATTTAGAGTCAAAAGATTAAAAGTTAAAATTTCATCCATGTTGACCATTTTGGGAAAGTTCGACAGTTGCGGAGTCATCGTTTTTTCAGATAATTGATTTTTTGGAGTGTACCAAAAATGATTCAAAATGTCAATTGGATCGTGCCTCATGTTGAATAACTGCTTTTGAAACCCTCACAGTGACCAAAATTGCCATTTTTACAGAGCTTTGCTTACTCAAAAGCTTCCATTTTGACCAATTTCAGGCACCGAAATGACTTTAAACACACTTATTTTAGTTGAAAAAGTTATATTTCACATCCAACAGTCATTTAGAGTCAAAAGATTAAAAGTTAACATTTCATCCATGTTGACCATTTTGGGAAAGCTTGACAGGTCCGGAGTCATCGTTTTTCATTAGAGATTTGATTTTTTAGAGTGTACCAAAAATGATTCAAAATGTCAATTGGATCGTACCTCATGTTGAATAACCACTTTTGAAACCCTCACAGTGACCAAAATTGTCATTTTTACAGAGCTTTGCTTAATCAAAAGCTTCCATTTTGACCTATTTCAGGCATGAAAATGACTTTCAACACACTTATTTTAGTTGAAAAAGTCATAATTCACATCCAACAGTCATTTAGAGTCAAAAGATTAAAAGTTAAAATTTCATCCATGTTGACCATTTTGGGAAAGTTTGACAGGTCCGGAGTCATCGTTTTTCATTAGAGATTTGATTTTTTGTAGTGTACCAAAAATTATTCAAAATGTCAATTGGATCGTGCCTCATGTTGAATAACTGCTTTTGAAACCCTCACAGTGACCAAAATTGCCATTTTTACAGAGCTTTGCTTACTCAAAAGCTTCCATTTTGACCAATTTCAGGCACCGAAATGACTTTAAACACACTTATTTTAGTTGAAAAAGTCATAATTCACATCCAACAGTCATTTACAGTCAAAAGATTAAATGTTCAAATTTCATCCATATTGACCATTTTGGGAACGTTCGACAGTTGCGGAGTCATCGTTTTTTCAGATAATTGATTTTTTGGAGTGTACCAAAAATGATTCAAAATGTCGATTGGATCGTGCCTCATGTTGAATAACCGCTTTTGAAACCCTCACAGTGACCAAAAATGCCATTTTTACAGAGCTTTGCTTACTCAAAAGCTTCTATTTTGACCAATTTCAGGCACCGAAATGACTTTAAACACATTTATTTTAGTTGAAAAAGTCATATTTCACATCCAACAGTCATTTAGAGTCAAAAGATTAAAAGTTAAAATTTCATCCATGTTGACCATTTTGGGAAAGTTCGACAGTTGCGGAGTCATCGTTTTTTCAGATAATTGATTTTTTGGAGTGTACCAAAAATGATTCAAAATGTCAATTGGATCGTGCCTCATGTTGAATAACCACTTTTGAAACCCTCACAGTGACCAAAATTGCCATTTTTACAGAGCTTTGCTTAATCAAAAGCTTCCATTTTGACCAATTTCAGGCACCAAAATGACTTTCAACACACGTATTTTAGTTGAAAAAGTCATAATTCACATCCAACAGTCATTTAGAGTCAAAAGATTAAAAGTTAAAATTTCATCCATGTTGACCATTTTGGGAAAGTTTGACAGGTCCGGAGTCATCGTTTTTCATTAGAGATTTGATTTTTTGGAGTGTACCAAAAATGATTCAAAATGTCAATTGGATCGTGCCTCATGTTGACTAACCACTTTTGAAACCTTCACAATGACCAAAATTGCCATTTTTACAGAGCTTTGCTTGCTTTAAATCTTCCATTTTGAACAATTTCAGGCACCGAAATGACTTTAAACACACTTATTTTAGTTGAACAAGTCATAATTCACATCCAACAGTCATTTACAGTCAAAAGATTAAAAGTTAACATTTCATCCATGTTGACCATTTTGGGAAAGCTCGACAGGTCCGGAGTCATCTTTTTTTCAGATAATTGATTTTTTGGAGTGTACCAAAAATGATTCAAAATGTCAATTGGATCGTGCCTCATGTGAATAACCACTTTTTAAACACTCATAGTGACCAAAATTGCCATTTTTACAGAGCTTTGCTTACTTAAAAGCTTCCATTTTGACCAATTTCATGCACCGAAATTACTTTAAACACACTTATTTTAGTTGAAAAACTCATATTTCACAGCCAACAGTCATTTACAGTCAAAAGATTAAATGTTAAAATTTCATCCATATTGACCATTTTGGGAACGTTCGACAGGTCCGGAGTCATCGTTTTTCATCAGAAAATTGATTTTTGGAGTGTACCAAAAATGATTCAAAATGTCAATTGGATCGTGCCTCATGTTGAATGACCACTTTTGAAACCCTCACAGTGACTAAAATTGCCATTTTTACAGAGTTTTGCTTACTCAAAAGCTTTCATTTTGACCAATTTCAGGCACCGAAATGACTTTAAACACACTTATTTTAGTTGAAAAGGTCATATTTCACATCCAACAGTCATTTAGAGTCGAAAGATTAAATGTTAACATTTTATCCATATTGACCATTTTTGAAACGTTCGACAGGTCCGGAGTCATCGTTTTTGCATCAGAAAATTGATTTTTTGGAGTGTACCAAAAATGATTCAAAATGTCAATTGGATCGTGCCTCATGTGAATAACCACTTTTTAAACACTCATAGTGACCAAAATTGCCATTTTCACAGAGCTTTGCTTACTTAAAAGCTTCCATTTTGACCAATTTCATGCACCGAAATTACTTTAAACACACTTATTTTAGTTGAAAAACTCATATTTCACAGCCAACAGTCATTTACAGTCAAAAGATTAAATGTTAAAATTTCATCCATATTGACCATTTTGGGAACGTTCGACAGGTCCGGAGTCATCGTTTTTCATCAGAAAATTGATTTTTGGAGTGTACCAAAAATGATTCAAAATGTCAATTGGATCGTGCCTCATGTTGAATAACCACTTTTGAAACCCTCACAGTGACCAAAATTGCCATTTTTACAGAGTTTTGCTTACTCAAAAGATTCCATTTTGACCAATTTCAGGCACCAAAATGACTTTAAACAGACTTATTTTAGTTGAAAAAGTCATAATTCACATCCAACAGTCATTTAGAGTCAAAAGATTAAAAGTTAAAATTTCATCCATGTTGACCATTTTGGGAAAGTTTGACAGGTCCGGAGTCATCGTTTTTCATTAGAGATTTGATTTTTTAGAGTGTACCAAAAATTATTCAAAATGTCAATTGAATCGTACCTCATGTTGAATAACCACTTTTGAAACCCTCACAGTGACCAAAATTGCCATTTTTACAGAGCTTTGCTTAATCAAAAGCTTCCATTTTGACCAATTTCAGGCACCAAAATGACTTTCAACACACGTATTTTAGTTGAAAAAGTCATAATTCACATCCAACAGTCATTTAGAGTCAAAAGATTAAAAGTTAAAATTTCATCCATGTTGACCATTTTGGGAAAGTTTGACAGGTCCGGAGTCATCGTTTTTCATTAGAGATTTGATTTTTTGGAGTGTACCAAAAATGATTCAAAATGTCAATTGGATCCTGCCTCATGTTGAATAACCGCTTTTGAAACCCTCACAGTGACCAAAATTGCCATTTTTACAGAGCTTTGCTTACTCAAAAGCTTCCATTTTGACCAATTTCAGGCACCGAAATTACTTTAAACACACTTATTTTAGTTCAAAAAGTAATATTTCACATCCAACAGTCATTTACAGTCAAAAGATTAAATGTTAAAATTTCATCCATATTGACCATTTTGGACACGTTCGACAGTTCCGGAGTGATCGTTTTTGCATCAGAAAATTGATTTTTTGGAGTGTACCATAAATTATTCAAAATGTCAATTGGATCGTGCCTCATGTTGAATAACCACTTTTGAAACCCTCACAGTGACCAAAATTGCCATTTTTACAGAGTTTTGCTTACTCAAAAGCTTCCATTTTGACCAATTTCAGGCACCAAAATGACTTTAAACAGACTTATTTTAGCTGAAAAAGTCATAATTCACATCCAACAGTCATTTAGAGTCAAAAGATTAAAAGTTAAAATTTCATCCATGTTGACCATTTTGGGAAAGTTCGACAGTTGCGGAGTCATCGTTTTTTCAGATAATTAATTTTTTGGAGTGTACCAAAAATGATTCAAAATGTCGATTGGATCGTGCCTCATGTTGAATAACCGCTTTTGAAACCCTCACAGTGACCAAAAATGCCATTTTTACAGAGCTTTGCTTACTCAAAAGCTTCTATTTTGACCAATTTCAGGCACCAAAATGACTTTAAACACATTTATTTTAGTTGAAAAAGTCATATTTCACATCCAACAGTCATTTAGAGTCAAAAGATTAAAAGTTAAAATTTCATCCATGTTGACCATTTTGGGAAAGTTTGACAGGTCCGGAGTCATCGTTTTTAATTAGAGATTTGATTTTTTAGAGTGTACCAAAAATGATTCAAAATGTCAATTGGATCGTGCCTCATGTTAAATAACCACTTTTGAAACCCTTACAGTGACCAAAATTGCCATTTTTACAGAGCTTAGCTTACTCAAAAGCTTCCATTTAGATCAATTTCAGGCACCGAAATGACTTTAAACACACTTATTTTAGTTGAAAAAGTCATATTTCACATCCAACAGTCATTTACAGTCAAAAGATTAAATGTTAAAATTTCATCCATATTGACCAATTTGGGAACGTTCGACAGGTCCGGAGTGATCGTTTTTGCATCAGAAAATTGGTTTTTTGGAGTGTACCATAAATTATTCAAAATGTCAATTGTATCGTGCCTCATGTTGAATAACCACTTTTGAAACCCTCACAGTGACCAAAATTGCCATTTTTACAGAGTTTTGCTTACTCAAAAGCTTCCATTTTGACCAATTTCAGGCACCAAAATGACTTTAAACAGACTTATTTTAGTTGAAAAAGTCATAATTCACATCCAACAGTCATTTAGAATCAAACGATTAAAAGTTTAAATTTCATCCATGTTGACCATTTTGGGAAAGTTCGACAGTTGCGGAGTCATCGTTTTTTCAGATAATTGATTTTTTGGAGTGTACCAAAAATGATTCAAAATGTCAATTGGATCGTGCCTCATGTTGAATAACCACTTTTGAAACCCTCACAGTGACCAAAATTGCCATTTTTACAGAGCTTTGCTTAATCAAAAGCTTCCATTTTGACCAATTTCAGGCACCAAAATGACTTTAAGCACACTTATTTTAGTTGAACAAGTCATAATTCACATCCAACAGTCATTTAGAGTCAAAAGATTAAAAGTTAAAATTTCCTCCATGTTGACCATTTTGGGAAAGTTTGACAGGTCCGGAGTCATCGTTTTTCATTAGAGATTTGATTTTTTGGAGTGTACCAAAAATGATTCAAAATGTCAATTGGATCGTGCCTCATGCTGACTAACCACTTTTGAAACCTTCACAGTGACCAAAATTGCCATTTTTACAGAGCTTTGCTTGCTCAAAATCTTCCATTTTGACCAATTTCAGGCACCAAAATGACTTTAAACACACTTATTTTAGTTGAACAAGTCATAATTCACATCCAACAGGCATTTAGAGTCAAAAAATTAAAAGTTAACATTTCATCCATGTTGACCATTTTGGGAAAGCTCGACAGGTCCGGAGTCATCTTTTTTTCAGATAATTGATTTTTTAGAGTGTACCAAAAATGATTCAAAATGTCAATTGGATCGTGCCTCATGTGAATAACCACTTTTTAAACACTCATAGTGACCAAAATTGCCATTTTTACAGAGCTTTGCTTACTCAAAAGCTTCCATTTTGACCAATTTCAGGCACCAAAATGACTTTAAACAGACTTATTTTAGTTGAAAAAGTCATAATTCACATCCAACAGTCATTTAGAGTCAAAAGATTAAAAGTTAAAATTTCATCCATGTTGACCATTTTGGGAAAGTTCGACAGTTGCGGAGTCATCGTTTTTTCAGATAATTGATTTTTTGGAGTGTACCAAAAATGATTCAAAATGTCAATTGGATCGTGCCTCATGTTGAATAACCGCTTTTGAAACCTTTACAGTGACCAAAATTGCCATTTTTACAGAGCTTTGCTTACTCAAAAGCTTCCATTTTGACCAATTTCAGGCACCGAAATGACTTTAAACACACTTATTTTAGTTGAAAAAGTCATATTTCACATCCAACAGACATTTAGAGTCAAAAGATTAAAAGTTAAAATTTCATCCATGTTGAGCATTTTGGGAAAGTTTGACGGGTCCGGAGTCATCGTTTTTCATTAGAGATTTGATTTTTTAGAGTGTACCAAAAATGATTCAAAATGTCAATTGGATCGTGCCTCATGTTAAATAACCACTTTTGAAACCTTCACAGTGACCAAAATTGCCATTTTTACAGAGCTTTGCTTGCTCAAAATCTTCCATTTTGACGAATTTCAGGCACCGAAATGACTTTAAACACACTTATTTTAGTTGAACAAGTCATAATTCACATCCAACAGACATTTAGAGTCAAAAGATTAAAAGTTAACATTTCATCCATGTTGACCATTTTGGGAAAGCTCGACAGGTCCGAAGTCATCTTTTTTCAGATAATTGATTTTTTGGAGTGTACCAAAAATGATTCAAAATGTCAATTGGATCGTGCCTCATGTTGAATAACCACTTTTGAAACCCTCACAGTGACCAAAATTGCCATTTTTACAGAGTTTTGCTTACTCAAAAGCTTCCATTTTGACCAATTTCAGGCACCGAAATGACTTTAAACACACTTATTTTAGTTGAAAAAGTTATATTTCACATCCAACAGTCATTTAGAGTCAAAAGATTAAAAGTTAACATTTCATCCATGTTGACCATTTTGGGAAAGTTTGACAGGTCCGGAGTCATCGTTTTTCATTAGAGATTTGCTTTTTTAGAGTGTACCAAAAATGATTCAAAATGTCAATTGGATCGTACCTCATGTTGAATAACCTCTTTTGAAACCCTCACAGTGACCAAAATTGCCATTTTTACAGAGCTTTGCTTAATCAAAAGCTTCCATTTTGACCTATTTCAGGCATGAAAATGACTTTCAACACACTTATTTTAGTTGAAAAAGTCATAATTCACATCCAACAGTCATTTAGAGTCAAAAGATTAAAAGTTAAAATTTCATCCATGTTGACCATTTTGGGAAAGTTTGACAGGTCCGGAGTCATCGTTTTTCATTAGAGATTTGATTTTTTGTAGTGTACCAAAAATTATTCAAAATGTCAATTGGATCGTGCCTCATGTTGAATAACCGCTTTTGAAACCCTCACAGTGACCAAAATTGCCATTTTTACAGAGCTTTGCTTACTCAAAAGCTTCCATTTTGACCAATTTCAGGCACCGAAATGACTTTAAACACACTTATTTTAGTTGAAAAAGTCATAATTCACATCCAACAGTCATTTACAGTCAAAAGATTAAATGTTAAAATTTCATCCATATTGACCATTTTGGGAACGTTCGACAGTTGCGGAGTCATCGTTTTTTCAGATAATTGATTTTTTGGAGTGTACCAAAAATGATTCAAAATGTCGATTGGATCGTGCCTCATGTTGAATAACCGCTTTTGAAACCCTCACAGTGACCAAAAATGCCATTTTTACAGAGCTTTGCTTACTCAAAAGCTTCTATTTTGACCAATTTCAGGCACCGAAATGACTTTAAACACATTTATTTTAGTTGAAAAAGTCATATTTCACATCCAACAGTCATTTAGAGTCAAAAGATTAAAAGTTAAAATTTCATCCATGTTGACCATTTTGGGAAAGTTTGACAGGTCCGGAGTCATCGTTTTTCATTAGAGATTTGATTTTTTAGGGTGTACCAAAAATGATTCAAAATGTCAATTGGATCGTGCCTCATGTTAAATAACCACTTTTGAAACCCTCACAGTGACCAAAATTGCCATTTTTACAGAGCTTTGCTTAATCAAAAGCTTCCATTTTGACCAATTTCAGGCACCAAAATGACTTTCAACACACGTATTTTAGTTGAAAAAGTCATAATTCACATCCAACAGTCATTTAGAGTCAAAAGATTAAAAGTTAAAATTTCATCCATGTTGACCATTTTGGGAAAGTTTGACAGGTCCGGAGTCATCGTTTTTCATTAGAGATTTGATTTTTTGGAGTGTACCAAAAACGATTCAAAATGTCAATTGGATCGTGCCTCATGTTGACTAACCACTTTTGAAACCTTCACAGTGACCAAAATTGCCATTTTTACAGAGCTTTGCTTGCTCAAAATCTTCCATTTTGACCAATTTCAGGCACCGAAATGATTTTAAACACACTTATTTTAGTTGAACAAGTCATAATTCCCATCCAACAGGCATTTAGAGTCAAAAGATTAAAAGTTAACATTTCATCCATGTAGACCATTTTGGGAAAGCTCGACAAGTCCGGAGTCATCTTTTTTTCAGATAATTGATTTTTTGGAGTGTACCAAAAATGATTCAAAATGTCAATTGGATCGTGCCTCATGTGAATAACCACTTTTTAAACACTCATAGTGACCAAAATTGCCATTTTTAGAGAGCTTTGCTTTCTTAAAAGCTTCCATTTTAACCAATTTCATGCACCGAAATTACTTTAAACACACTTATTTTAGTTGAAAAACCCATATTTCACATCCAACAGTCATTTAGAGTCAAAAGATTAAAAGTTAACATTTCATCCATGTAGACCATTTTGGGAAAGCTCGACAGGTCCGGAGTCATCTTTTTTTCAGATAATTGATTTTTTGGAGTGTACCAAAAATGATTCAAAATGTCAATTGGATCGTGCCTCATGTGAATAACCACTTTTTAAACACTCATAGTGACCAAAATTGCCATTTTTAGAGAGCTTTGCTTTCTTAAAAGCTTCCATTTTAACCAATTTCATGCACCGAAATTACTTTAAACACACTTATTTTAGTTGAAAAACTCATATTTCACAGCCAACAGTCATTTACAGTCAAAAGATTAAATGTTAAAATTTCATCCATATTGACCATTTTGGGAACGTTCGACAGTTGCGGAGTCATCGTTTTTTCAGATAATTGATTTTTTGGAGTGTACCAAAAATGATTCAAAATGTCAATTGGATCGTGCCTCATGTTGAATAACCGCTTTTGAAACCCTTACAGTGACCAAAATTGCCATTTTTACAGAGCTTTGCTTACACAAAAGCTTCCATTTTGACCAATTTCAGGCACCGAAATGACTTTAAACACACTTATTTGAGTTGAAAAAGTCATATTTCACATCCAACAGTCATTTAGAGTCAAAAGATTAAAAGTTAAAATGTCATCCATGTTGAGCATTTTGGGAAAGTTTGACGGGTCCGGAGTCATCGTTTTTCATTAGAGATTTGATTTTTTAGAGTGTACCAAAAATGATTCATAATGTCAATTGGATCGTGCCTCATGTTGAATACCCACTTTTGAAACCTTCACAGTGACCAAAATTGCCATTTTTACAGAGCTTTGCTTGCTCAAAATCTTCAATTTTGACCAATTTCAGGCACCGAAATTACTTTAAACACACTTATTTTAGTTGAACAAGTCATAATTCACATCCAACAGGCATTTAGAGTCAAAAGATTAAAAGTTAAAATTTCATCCATGTTGACCATTTTGGGAAAGTTTGACAGGTCCGGAGTCATCATTTTTCATTAGAGATTTGATTTTTTAGAGTGTACCAAAAATGATTCAAAATGTCAATTGGATCGTACCTCATGTTGAATAACCACTTTTGAAACCCTCACAGTGACCAAAATTGCCATTTTTACAGAGCTTTGCTTAATCAAAAGCTTCCATTTTGACCTATTTCAGGCACGAAAATGACTTTCAACACACTTATTTTAGTTGAAAAAGTCATAATTCACATCCAACAGTCATTTAGAGTCAAAAGATTAAAAGTTCAAATTTCATCCATGTTGACCATTTTGGGAAAGTTTGACAGGTCCGGAGTCATCGTTTTTCATTAGAGATTTGATTTTTTGTAGTGTACCAAAAATTATTCAAAATGTCAATTGGATCGTGCCTCATGTTGAATAACCACTTTTGAAACCCTCACATTGACCAAAATTGCCATTTTTACAGAGCTTTGCTTACTTAAAAGCTTCCATTTTGACCAATTTCATGCACCGAAATTACTTTAAACAGACTTATTTTAGTTGGAAAAAGTCATACTTCACATCCAACAGTCTTTTAGAGTCAAAAGATTAAAAGTTAAAATTTCATCCATGTTGACCATTTTGGGAAAGTTCGACAGTTGCGGAGTCATCGTTTTTTCAGATAATTGATTTTTTGGAGTGTACCAAAAATGATTCAAAATGTCAATTGGATCGTGCCTCATGTTGAATACCCGCTTTTGAAACCCTCACAGTGACCAAAATTGCCATTTTTACAGAGCTTTGCTTACTCAAAATCTTCCATTTTGACGAATTTCAGGCACCGAAATGACTTTAAACACACTTATTTTAGTTGAAAAAGTCATAATTCACATCCAACAGTCATTTACAGTCAAAAGATTAAATGTTAAAATTTCATCCATATTGACCATTTTGGGAACGTTCGACAGTTGCGGAGTCATCGTTTTTTCAGATAATTGATTTTTTGGAGTGTACCAAAAATGATTCAAAATGTCGATTCGATCGTGCCTCATGTTGAATAACCGCTTTTGAAACCCTCACAGTGACCAAAATTGCCATTTTTACAGAGCTTTGCTTACTCAAAAGCTTCCATTTTGACCAATTTCAGGCACCGAAATGACTTTAAACACACTTATTTTAGTTGAAAAAGTCATATTTCACATCCAACAGTCATTTAGAGTCAAAAGATTAAAAGTTAAAATTTCATCCATGTTGAGCATTTTGGGAAAGTTTGACGGGTCCGGAGTCATCGTTTTTCATTAGAGATTTGATTTTTTAGAGTGTACCAAAAATGATTCATAATGTCAATTGGATCGTGCCTCATGTTGAATAACCACTTTTGAAACCTTCACAGTGACCAAAATTGCCATTTTTACAGAGCTTTGCTTGCTCAAAATCTTCAATTTTGAGCTATTTCAGGCACCGAAATGACTTTAAACACACTTATTTTAGTTGAACAAGTCATAATTCACATCCAACAGACATTTAGAGTCAAAAGATTAAAAGTTAACATTTCATCCATGTTGACCGTTTTGGGAAAGTTCGACAGTTGCGGAGTCATCGTTTTTTCAGATAATTGATTTTTTGGAGTGTACCAAAAATGATTCAAAATGTCAATTGGATCGTGCCTCATGTTGAATACCCGCTTTTGAAACCCTCACAGTGACCAAAATTGCCATTTTTACAGAGCTTTGCTTACTCAAAAGCTTCCATTTTGACCAATTTCAGGCACCGAAATGACTTTAAACACACTTATTTTAGTTGAAAAAGTCATAATTCACATCCAACAGTCATTTACAGTCAAAAGATTAAATGTTAAAATTTCATCCATATTGACCATTTTGGGAACGTTCGACAGTTGCGGAGTCATCGTTTTTTCAGATAATTGATTTTTTGGAGTGTACCAAAAATGATTCAAAATGTCGATTCGATCGTGCCTCATGTTGAATAACCGCTTTTGAAACCCTCACAGTGACCAAAAATGCCATTTTTACAGAGCTTTGCTTACTCAAAAGCTTCTATTTTGACCAATTTCAGGCACCGAAATGACTTTAAACACATTTATTTTAGTTGAAAAAGTCATATTTCACATCCAACAGTCATTTAGAGCCAAAAGATTAAAAGTTAAAATTTCATCCATGTTGACCATTTTGGGAAAGTTTGACAGGTCCGGAGTCATCGTTTTTCATTAGAGATTTGATTTTTTAGAGTGTACCAAAAATGATTCAAAATGTCAATTGGATCGTGCCTCATGTTAAATAACCACTTTTGAAACCCTCACAGTGACCAAAATTGCCATTTTTACAGAGCTTTGCTTAATCAAAAGCTTCCATTTTGACCAATTTCAGGCACCAAAATGACTTTCAACACACGTATTTTAGTTGAAAAAGTCATAATTCACATCCAACAGTCATTTAGAGTAAAAAGATTAAAAGTTAAAATTTCATCCATGTTGACCATTTTGGGAAAGTTTGACAGGTCCGGAGTCATTGTTTTTCATTAGAGATTTGATTTTTTGGAGTGTACCAAAAATGATTCAAAATGTCAATTGGATCGTGCCTCATGTTGACTAACCACTTTTGAAACCTTCACAGTGACCAAAATTGCCATTTTTACAGAGCTTTGCTTGCTCAAAATCTTCCATTTTGACCAAATTCAGGCACCGAAATGACTTTAAACACACTTATTTTAGTTGAACAAGTCATAATTCACATCCAACAGGCATTTAGAGTCAAAAGATTAAAAGTTAACATTTCATCCATGTAGACCATTTTGGGAAAGCTCGACAGGTCCGGAGTCATCTTTTTTTCAGATAATTGATTTTTTGGAGTGTACCAAAAATGATTCAAAATGTCAATTGGATCGTGCCTCATGTGAATAACCACTTTTTAAACACTCATAGTGACCAAAATTCCCATTTTTACAGATCTTTGCTTTCTTAAAAGCTTCCATTTTAACCAATTTCATGCACCGAAATTACTTTAAACACACTTATTTTAGTTGAAAAACTCATATTTCACAGCCAACAGTCATTTTCAGTCAAAAGATTAAATGTTAAAATGTCATCCATATTGACCATTTTGGGAACGTTCGACAGTTGCGGAGTCATCGTTTTTTCAGATAATTGATTTTTTGGAGTGTACCAAAAATGATTCAAAATGTCAATTGGATCGTGCCTCATGTTGAATAACCGCTTTTGAAACCCTTACAGTGACCAAAATTGCCATTTTTACAGAGCTTTGCTTACTCAAAAGCTTCCATTTTGACCAATTTCAGGCACCGAAATGACTTTAAACACACTTATTTTGGTTGAAAAAGTCATATTTCACATCCAACAGTCATTTAGAGTCAAAAGATGAAAAGTTAAAATTTCATCCATGTTGAGCATTTTTGGAAAGTTTGACGGGTCCGGAGTCACCGTTTTTCATTAGAGATTTGATTTTTTAGAGTGTACCAAAAATGATTCATAATGTCAATTGGATCGTACCTCATGTTGAATAACCACTTTTGAAACCTTCACAGTGACCAAAATTGCCATGTTTACAGAGCTTTGCTTGCTCAAAATCTTCAATTTTGAGCAATTTCAGGCACCGAAATGACTTTAAACACACTTATTTTAGTTGAACAAGTCATAATTCACATCCAACAGACATTTAGAGTCAAAAGATTAAAAGTTAACATTTCATCCATGTTGACTATTTTGGGAAAGCTCGACAGGTCCGAAGTCATCTTTTTTTCAGATAATTGATTTTTTGAAGTGTACCAAAAATGATTCAAAATGTCAATTGGATCGTGCCTCATGTGAATAACCACTTTTTAAACACTCATAGTGACCAAAATTGCCTTTTTTACAGAGTTTTGCTTACTCAAAAGCTTCAATTTTGACCAATTTCTGGCACAGAAATGACTTTAAACACACTTATTTTAGTTGAAAAAGTCATAATTCACACCCAACAGTCATTTAGAGTCAAAAGATTAAAAGTTAAAATTTCATCCATGTTGACCATTTTGGGAAAGTTCGACAGTAGCGGAGTCATCGTTTTTCCAGATAATTGATTTTTTGGAGTGTACCAAAAATTATTCAAAATGTCAATTGGATCGTGCCTCATGTTGAATAACCTCTTTTGAAACCCTCACAGTGACCAAAATTGCCATTTTTACAGAGCTTTGCTTACTCAAATGCTTCCATTTTGACCAATTTCAGGCACCGAAATGACTTTAAACACACTTATTTTAGGTGAAAAAGTTATATTTCACATCCAACAGTCATTTAGAGTCAAAAGATTAAAAGTTAAAATTTCATCCATGTTGACCATTTTGGGAAAGTTTGACAGGTCCGGAGTCATCGTTTTCATTAGAGATTTGATTTTTTGTAGTGTACCAAAAATTATTTAAAATGTCAATTGGATCGTGCCTCATGTTGAATAACCACTTTTGAAACCCTAACATTGACCAAAATTGCCATTTTTACAGAGCTTTGCTTACTTAAAAGCTTCCATTTTGACCAATTTCATGCACCGAAATTACTTTAAACAGACTTATTTTAGTTGGAAAAAGTCATAATTCACATCGAAAAGTCTTTTAGAGTCAAAAGATTAAAAGTTCAAATTTCATCCATGTTGACCATATTGGGAAAGTTCGACAGTTGCGGAGTCATCGTTTTTTCAGATAATTGATTTTTTGGAGTGTACCAAAAATGATTCAAAATGTCAATTGGATCGTGCCTCACGTTGAATAACTGCTTTTGAAACCCTCACAGTGACCAAAATTGCCATTTTTACAGAGCTTTGCTTACTCAAAAGCTTCCATTTTGACCAATTTCAGGCACCGAAATGACTTTAAACACACTTATTTTAGTTGAAAAAGTCATATTTCACATCCAACAGTCATTTAGAGTCAAAAGATTAAAAGTTAAAATTTCATCCATGTTGAGCATTTTGGGAAAGTTTGACGGGTCCGGAGTCATCGTTTTTCATTAGAGATTTGATTTTTTAGAGTGTACCAAAAATGATTCATAATGTCAATTGGATCGTGCCTCATGTTGAATAACCACTTTTGAAACATTCACAGTGACCAAAATTGCCATTTTTACAGAGCTTTGCTTGCTCAAAATCTTCAATTTTGAGCAATTTCAGGCACCGAAATGACTTTAAACACACTTATTTTAGTTGAACAAGTCATAATTCACATCCAACAGGCATTTAGAGTCAAAAGATTAAAAGTTAACATTTCATCCATTTTGACCATTTTGGGAAAGCTCGACAGGTCCGAAGTCATCTTTTTTTCAGATAATTGATTTTTTGAAGTGTACCAAAAATGATTCAAAATGTCAATTGGATCGTGCCTCATGTGAATAACCACTTTTTAAACACTCATAGTGACCAAAATTGCCATTTTTACAGAGTTTTGCTTACTCAAAAGCTTCAATTTTGACCAATTTCTGGCACAGAAATGACTTCAAACACACTTATTTTAGTTGAAAAAGTCATAATTCACATCCAACAGTCATTTAGAGTCAAAAGATTAAAAGTTAAAATTTCATCCATGTTGACCATTTTGGGAAAGTTCGACAGTAGCGGAGTCATCGTTTTTCCAGATAATTGATTTTTTGGAGTGTACCAAAAATTATTCAAAATGTCAATTGGATCGTGCCTCATGTTGAATAACCTCTTTTGAAACCCTCACAGTGACCAAAATTGCCATTTTTACAGAGCTTTGCTTACTCAAATGCTTCCATTTTGACCAATTTCAGGCACCGAAATGACTTTAAACACACTTATTTTAGTTGAAAAAGTTATATTTCACATCCAACAGTCATTTAGAGTCAAAAGATTAAAAGTTAAAATTTCATCCATGTTGACCATTTTGGGAAAGTTTGACAGGTCCGGAGTCATCGTTTTTCATTACAGATTTGATTTTTTAGAGTGTACCAAAAATGATTCAAAATGTCAATTGGAACGTACCTCATGTTGAATAACCACTTTTGAAATCCTCACAGTGACCAAAATTGCCATTTTTACAGAGCTTTGCTTAATCAAAAGCTTCCATTTTGACCTATTTCAGGCACGAAAATGACTTTCAACACACTTATTTTAGTTGAAAAAGTCATAATTCACATCCAACAGTCATTTAGAGTCAAAAGATTAAAAGTTAAAATTTCATCCATGTTGACCATTTTGGGAAAGTTTGACAGGTCCGGAGTCATCGTTTTTCATTAGAGATTTGATTTTTTGTAGTGTACCAAAAATTATTTAAAATGTCAATTGGATCGTGCCTCATGTTGAATAACCACTTTTGAAACCCTGACATTGACCAAAATTGCCATTTTTACAGAGCTTTGCTTACTTAAAAGCTTCCATTTTGACCAATTTCATGCACCGAAATTACTTTAAACAGACTTATTTTAGTTGGAAAAAGTCATAATTCACATCGAAAAGTCTTTTAGAGTCAAAAGATTAAAAGTTAAAATTTCATCCATGTTGACCATATTGGGAAAGTTCGACAGTTGCGGAGTCATCGTTTTTTCAGATAATTGATTTTTTGGAGTGTACCAAAAATGATTCAAAATGTCAATTGGATCGTGCCTCACATTGAATAACTGCTTTTGAAACCCTCACAGTGACCAAAATTGCCATTTTTACAGAGCTTTGCTTAATCAAAAGCTTCCATTTTGACCAATTTCAGGCACCAAAATGACTTTCAACACACGTATTTTAGTTGAAAAAGTCATAATTCACATCCAACAGTCATTTAGAGTCAAAAGATTAAAAGTTAAAATTTCATCCATGTTGACCATTTTGGGAAAGTTTGACAGGTCCGGAGTCATCGTTTTTCATTAGAGATTTGATTTTTTGGAGTGTACCAAAAATGATTCAAAATGTCAATTGGATCCTGCCTCATGTTGAATAACCGCTTTTGAAACCCTCACAGTGACCAAAATTGCCATTTTTACAGAGCTTTGCTTACTCAAAAGCTTCCATTTTGACCAATTTCAGGCACCGAAATTACTTTAAACACACTTATTTTAGTTCAAAAAGTAATATTTCACATCCAACAGTCATTTACAGTCAAAAGATTAAATGTTAAAATTTCATCCATATTGACCATTTTGGACACGTTCGACAGGTCCGGAGTGATCGTTTTTGCATCAGAAAATTGATTTTTTGGAGTGTACCATAAATTATTCAAAATGTCAATTGGATCGTGCCTCATGTTGAATAACCACTTTTGAAACCCTCACAGTGACCAAAATTGCCATTTTTACAGAGTTTTGCTTACTCAAAAGCTTCCATTTTGACCAATTTCAGGCACCAAAATGACTTTAAACAGACTTATTTTAGCTGAAAAAGTCATAATTCACATCCAACAGTCATTTAGAGTCAAAAGATTAAAAGTTAAAATTTCATCCATGTTGACCATTTTGGGAAAGTTCGACAGTTGCGGAGTCATCGTTTTTTCAGATAATTAATTTTTTGGAGTGTACCAAAAATGATTCAAAATGTCGATTGGATCGTGCCTCATGTTGAATAACCGCTTTTGAAACCCTCACAGTGACCAAAAATGCCATTTTTACAGAGCTTTGCTTACTCAAAAGCTTCTATTTTGACCAATTTCAGGCACCGAAATGACTTTAAACACATTTATTTTAGTTGAAAAAGTCATATTTCACATCCAACAGTCATTTAGAGTCAAAAGATTAAAAGTTAAAATTTCATCCATGTTGACCATTTTGGGAAAGTTTGACAGGTCCGGAGTCATCGTTTTTAATTAGAGATTTGATTTTTTAGAGTGTACAAAAATGATTCAAAATGTCAATTGGATCGTGCCTCATGTTAAATAACCACTTTTGAAACCCTCACAGTGACCAAAATTGCCATTTTTACAGAGCTTTGCTTACTCAAAAGCTTCCATTTAGATCAATTTCAGGCACCGAAATGACTTTAAACACACTTATTTTAGTTGAAAAAGTCATATTTCACATCCAACAGTCATTTACAGTCAAAAGATTAAATGTTAAAATTTCATCCATATTGACCATTTTGGGAACGTTCGACAGGTCCGGAGTGATCGTTTTTGCATCAGAAAATTGGTTTTTTGGAGTGTACCATAAATTATTCAAAATGTCAATTGTATCGTGCCTCATGTTGAATAACCACTTTTGAAACCCTCACAGTGACCAAAATTGCCATTTTTACAGAGTTTTGCTTACTCAAAAGCTTCCATTTTGACCAATTTCAGGCACCAAAATGACTTTAAACAGACTTATTTTAGTTGAAAAAGTCATAATTCACATCCAACAGTCATTTAGAGTCAAAAGATTAAAAGTTTAAATTTCATCCATGTTGACCATTTTGGGAAAGTTCGACAGTTGCGGAGTCATCGTTTTTTCAGATAATTGATTTTTTGGAGTGTACCAAAAATGATTCAAAATGTCAATTGGATCGTGCCTCATGTTGAATAACCACTTTTGAAACCCTCACAGTGACCAAAATTGCCATTTTTACAGAGCTTTGCTTAATCAAAAGCTTCCATTTTGACCAATTTCAGGCACCAAAATGACTTTAAGCACACTTATTTTAGTTGAACAAGTCATAATTCACATCCAACAGTCATTTAGAGTCAAAAGATTAAAAGTTAAAATTTCCTCCATGTTGACCATTTTGGGAAAGTTTGACAGGTCCGGAGTCATCGTTTTTCATTAGAGATTTGATTTTTTGGAGTGTACCAAAAATGATTCAAAATGTCAATTGGATCGTGCCTCATGCTGACTAACCACTTTTGAAACCTTCACAGTGACCAAAATTGCCATTTTTACAGAGCTTTGCTTGCTCAAAATCTTCCATTTTGACCAATTTCAGGCACCAAAATGACTTTAAACACACTTATTTTAGTTGAACAAGTCATAATTCACATCCAACAGGCATTTAGAGTCAAAAAATTAAAAGTTAACATTTCATCCATGTTGACCATTTTGGGAAAGCTCGACAGGTCCGGAGTCATCTTTTTTTCAGATAATTGATTTTTTAGAGTGTACCAAAAATGATTCAAAATGTCAATTGGATCGTGCCTCATGTGAATAACCACTTTTTAAACACTCATAGTGACCAAAATTGCCATTTTTACAGAGCTTTGCTTACTTAAAAGCTTCCATTTTGACCAATTTCATGCACCGAAATTACTTTAAACACACTTATATTAGTTGAAAAACTCATATTTCACAGCCAACAGTCATTTACAGTCAAAAGATTAAATGTTAAAATTTCATCCATATTGACCATTTTGGGAACGTTCGACAGGCCTGGAGTCATCGTTTTTCATCGGAAAATTGATTTTTGGAGTGTAACAAAAATGATTCAAAATGTCAATTGCATCGTGCCTCATGTTGAATAACCACTTTTGAAACCCTCACGGTGACCAAAATTGCCATTTTTACAGAGTTTTGCTTACTCAAAAGCTTCCATTTTGACCAATTTCCCACACCAAAATGACTTTAAACAGACTTATTTTAGTTGAAAAAGTCATAATTCACATCCAACAGTCATTTAGAGTCAAAAGATTAAAAGTTAAAATTTCATCCATGTTGACCATTTTGGGAAAGTTCGACAGTTGCGGAGTCATCGTTTTTTCAGATAATTGATTTTTTGGAGTGTACCAAAAATGATTCAAAATGTCAATTGGATCGTGCCTCATGTTGAATAACCGCTTTTGAAACCCTTACAGTGACCAAAATTGCCATTTTTACAGAGCTTTGCTTACTCAAAAGCTTCCATTTTGACCAATTTCAGGCACCGAAATGACTTTAAACACACTTATTTTAGTTGAAAAAGTCATATTTCACATCCAACAGACATTTAGAGTCAAAAGATTAAAAGTTAAAATTTCATCCATGTTGAGCATTTTGGGAAAGTTTGACGGGTCCGGAGTCATCGTTTTTCATTAGAGATTTGATTTTTTAGAGTGTACCAAAAATGATTCAAAATGTCAATTGGATCGTGCCTCATGTTAAATAACCACTTTTGAAACCTTCACAGTGACCAAAATTGCCATTTTTACAGAGCTTTGCTTGCTCAAAATCTTCCATTTTGACGAATTTCAGGCACCGAAATGACTTTAAACACACTTATTTTAGTTGAACAAGTCATAATTCACATCCAACAGACATTTAGAGTCAAAAGATTAAAAGTTAACATTTCATCCATGTTGACCATTTTGGGAAAGCTCGACAGGTCCGAAGTCATCTTTTTTCAGATAATTGATTTTTTGGAGTGTACCAAAAATGATTCAAAATGTCAATTGGATCGTGCCTCATGTTGAATAACCACTTTTGAAACCCTCACAGTGACCAAAATTGCCATTTTTACAGAGTTTTGCTCACTCAAAAGCTTCCATTTTGACCAATTTCAGGCACCAAAATGACTTTAAACAGACTTATTTTAGTTGAAAAAGTCATAATTCACATCCAACAGTCATTTAGAGTCAAAAGATTAAAAGTTAAAATTTCATCCATGTTGACCATTTTGGGAAAGTTCGACAGTAGCGGAGTCATCGTTTTTCCAGATAATTGATTTTTTGGAGTGTACAAAAATTATTCAAAATGTCAATTGGATCGTGCCTCATGTTGAATAACTGCTTTTGAAACCCTCACAGTGACCAAAATTGCCATTTTTACAGAGCTTTGCTTACTCAAAAGCTTCCATTTTGACCAATTTCAGGCACCGAAATGACTTTAAACACACTTATTTTAGTTGAAAAAGTTATATTTCACATCCAACAGTCATTTAGAGTCAAAAGATTAAAAGTTAACATTTCATCCATGTTGACCATTTTGGGAAAGTTTGACAGGTCCGGAGTCATCGTTTTTCATTAGAGATTTGATTTTTTAGAGTGTACCAAAAATGATTCAAAATGTCAATTGGATCGTACCTCATGTTGAATAACCACTTTTGAAACCCTCACAGTGACCAAAATTGCCATTTTTACAGAGCTTTGCTTACTCAAAAGCTTCCATTTTGACCAATTTCAGGCACCAAAATGACTTTAAACAGACTTATTTTAGCTGAAAAAGTCATAATTCACATCCAACAGTCATTTAGAGTCAAAAGATTAAAAGTTAAAATTTCATCCATGTTGACCATTTTGGGAAAGTTCGACAGTTGCGGAGTCATCGTTTTTTCAGATAATTAATTTTTTGGAGTGTACCAAAAATGATTCAAAATGTCGATTGGATCGTGCCTCATGTTGAATAACCGCTTTTGAAACCCTCACAGTGACCAAAAATGCCATTTTTACAGAGCTTTGCTTACTCAAAAGCTTCTATTTTGACCAATTTCAGGCACCGAAATGACTTTAAACACATTTATTTTAGTTGAAAAAGTCATATTTCACATCCAACAGTCATTTAGAGTCAAAAGATTAAAAGTTAAAATTTCATCCATGTTGACCATTTTGGGAAAGTTTGACAGGTCCGGAGTCATCGTTTTTAATTAGAGATTTGATTTTTTAGAGTGTACAAAAATGATTCAAAATGTCAATTGGATCGTGCCTCATGTTAAATAACCACTTTTGAAACCCTCACAGTGACCAAAATTGCCATTTTTACAGAGCTTTGCTTACTCAAAAGCTTCCATTTAGATCAATTTCAGGCACCGAAATGACTTTAAACACACTTATTTTAGTTGAAAAAGTCATATTTCACATCCAACAGTCATTTACAGTCAAAAGATTAAATGTTAAAATTTCATCCATATTGACCATTTTGGGAACGTTCGACAGGTCCGGAGTGATCGTTTTTGCATCAGAAAATTGGTTTTTTGGAGTGTACCATAAATTATTCAAAATGTCAATTGTATCGTGCCTCATGTTGAATAACCACTTTTGAAACCCTCACAGTGACCAAAATTGCCATTTTTACAGAGTTTTGCTTACTCAAAAGCTTCCATTTTGACCAATTTCAGGCACCAAAATGACTTTAAACAGACTTATTTTAGTTGAAAAAGTCATAATTCACATCCAACAGTCATTTAGAGTCAAAAGATTAAAAGTTTAAATTTCATCCATGTTGACCATTTTGGGAAAGTTCGACAGTTGCGGAGTCATCGTTTTTTCAGATAATTGATTTTTTGGAGTGTACCAAAAATGATTCAAAATGTCAATTGGATCGTGCCTCATGTTGAATAACCACTTTTGAAACCCTCACAGTGACCAAAATTGCCATTTTTACAGAGCTTTGCTTAATCAAAAGCTTCCATTTTGACCAATTTCAGGCACCAAAATGACTTTAAGCACACTTATTTTAGTTGAACAAGTCATAATTCACATCCAACAGTCATTTAGAGTCAAAAGATTAAAAGTTAAAATTTCCTCCATGTTGACCATTTTGGGAAAGTTTGACAGGTCCGGAGTCATCGTTTTTCATTAGAGATTTGATTTTTTGGAGTGTACCAAAAATGATTCAAAATGTCAATTGGATCGTGCCTCATGCTGACTAACCACTTTTGAAACCTTCACAGTGACCAAAATTGCCATTTTTACAGAGCTTTGCTTGCTCAAAATCTTCCATTTTGACCAATTTCAGGCACCAAAATGACTTTAAACACACTTATTTTAGTTGAACAAGTCATAATTCACATCCAACAGGCATTTAGAGTCAAAAAATTAAAAGTTAACATTTCATCCATGTTGACCATTTTGGGAAAGCTCGACAGGTCCGGAGTCATCTTTTTTTCAGATAATTGATTTTTTAGAGTGTACCAAAAATGATTCAAAATGTCAATTGGATCGTGCCTCATGTGAATAACCACTTTTTAAACACTCATAGTGACCAAAATTGCCATTTTTACAGAGCTTTGCTTACTTAAAAGCTTCCATTTTGACCAATTTCATGCACCGAAATTACTTTAAACACACTTATATTAGTTGAAAAACTCATATTTCACAGCCAACAGTCATTTACAGTCAAAAGATTAAATGTTAAAATTTCATCCATATTGACCATTTTGGGAACGTTCGACAGGCCTGGAGTCATCGTTTTTCATCGGAAAATTGATTTTTGGAGTGTAACAAAAATGATTCAAAATGTCAATTGCATCGTGCCTCATGTTGAATAACCACTTTTGAAACCCTCACGGTGACCAAAATTGCCATTTTTACAGAGTTTTGCTTACTCAAAAGCTTCCATTTTGACCAATTTCCCACACCAAAATGACTTTAAACAGACTTATTTTAGTTGAAAAAGTCATAATTCACATCCAACAGTCATTTAGAGTCAAAAGATTAAAAGTTAAAATTTCATCCATGTTGACCATTTTGGGAAAGTTCGACAGTTGCGGAGTCATCGTTTTTTCAGATAATTGATTTTTTGGAGTGTACCAAAAATGATTCAAAATGTCAATTGGATCGTGCCTCATGTTGAATAACCGCTTTTGAAACCCTTACAGTGACCAAAATTGCCATTTTTACAGAGCTTTGCTTACTCAAAAGCTTCCATTTTGACCAATTTCAGGCACCGAAATGACTTTAAACACACTTATTTTAGTTGAAAAAGTCATATTTCACATCCAACAGACATTTAGAGTCAAAAGATTAAAAGTTAAAATTTCATCCATGTTGAGCATTTTGGGAAAGTTTGACGGGTCCGGAGTCATCGTTTTTCATTAGAGATTTGATTTTTTAGAGTGTACCAAAAATGATTCAAAATGTCAATTGGATCGTGCCTCATGTTAAATAACCACTTTTGAAACCTTCACAGTGACCAAAATTGCCATTTTTACAGAGCTTTGCTTGCTCAAAATCTTCCATTTTGACGAATTTCAGGCACCGAAATGACTTTAAACACACTTATTTTAGTTGAACAAGTCATAATTCACATCCAACAGACATTTAGAGTCAAAAGATTAAAAGTTAACATTTCATCCATGTTGACCATTTTTGGAAAGCTCGACAGGTCCGAAGTCATCTTTTTTCAGATAATTGATTTTTTGGAGTGTACCAAAAATGATTCAAAATGTCAATTGGATCGTGCCTCATGTTGAATAACCACTTTTGAAACCCTCACAGTGACCAAAATTGCCATTTTTACAGAGTTTTGCTCACTCAAAAGCTTCCATTTTGACCAATTTCAGGCACCAAAATGACTTTAAACAGACTTATTTTAGTTGAAAAAGTCATAATTCACATCCAACAGTCATTTAGAGTCAAAAGATTAAAAGTTAAAATTTCATCCATGTTGACCATTTTGGGAAAGTTCGACAGTAGCGGAGTCATCGTTTTTCCAGATAATTGATTTTTTGGAGTGTACAAAAATTATTCAAAATGTCAATTGGATCGTGCCTCATGTTGAATAACTGCTTTTGAAACCCTCACAGTGACCAAAATTGCCATTTTTACAGAGCTTTGCTTACTCAAAAGCTTCCATTTTGACCAATTTCAGGCACCGAAATGACTTTAAACACACTTATTTTAGTTGAAAAAGTTATATTTCACATCCAACAGTCATTTAGAGTCAAAAGATTAAAAGTTAACATTTCATCCATGTTGACCATTTTGGGAAAGTTTGACAGGTCCGGAGTCATCGTTTTTCATTAGAGATTTGATTTTTTAGAGTGTACCAAAAATGATTCAAAATGTCAATTGGATCGTACCTCATGTTGAATAACCACTTTTGAAACCCTCACAGTGACCAAAATTGCCATTTTTACAGAGCTTTGCTTAATCAAAAGCTTCCATTTTGACCTATTTCAGGCATGAAAATGACTTTCAACACACTTATTTTAGTTGAAAAAGTCATAATTCACATCCAACAGTCATTTAGAGTCAAAAGATTAAAAGTTAAAATTTCATCCATGTTGACCATTTTGGGAAAGTTTGACAGGTCCGGAGTCATCGTTTTTCATTTGAGATTTGATTTTTTGTAGTGTACCAAAAATTATTCAAAATGTCAATTGGATCGTGCCTCATGTTGAATAACCGCTTTTGAAACCCTCACAGTGACCAAAATTGCCATTTTTACAGAGCTTTGCTTACTCAAAAGCTTCCATTTTGACCAATTTCAGGCACCGAAATGACTTTAAACACACTTATTTTAGTTGAAAAAGTCATAATTCACATCCAACAGTCATTTACAGTCAAAAGATTAAATGTTAAAATTTCATCCATATTGACCATTTTGGGAACGTTCGACAGTTGCGGAGTCATCGTTTTTTCAGATAATTGATTTTTTGGAGTGTACCAAAAATGATTCAAAATGTCGATTGGATCGTGCCTCATGTTGAATAACCGCTTTTGAAACCCTCACAGTGACCAAAAATGCCATTTTTACAGAGCTTTGCTTACTCAAAAGCTTCTATTTTGACCAATTTCAGGCACCGAAATGACTTTAAACACATTTATTTTAGTTGAAAAAGTCATATTTCACATCCAACAGTCATTTAGAGTCAAAAGATTAAAAGTTAAAATTTCATCCATGTTGACCATTTTGGGAAAGTTTGACAGGTCCGGAGTCATCGTTTTTCATTAGAGATTTGATTTTTTAGGGTGTACCAAAAATGATTCAAAATGTCAATTGGATCGTGCCTCATGTTAAATAACCACTTTTGAAACCCTCACAGTGACCAAAATTGCCATTTTTACAGAGCTTTGCTTAATCAAAAGCTTCCATTTTGACCAATTTCAGGCACCAAAATGACTTTCAACACACGTATTTTAGTTGAAAAAGTCATAATTCACATCCAACAGTCATTTAGAGTCAAAAGATTAAAAGTTAAAATTTCATCCATGTTGACCATTTTGGGAAAGTTTGACAGGTCCGGAGTCATCGTTTTTCATTAGAGATTTGATTTTTTGGAGTGTACCAAAAACGATTCAAAATGTCAATTGGATCGTGCCTCATGTTGACTAACCACTTTTGAAACCTTCACAGTGACCAAAATTGCCATTTTTACAGAGCTTTGCTTGCTCAAAATCTTCCATTTTGACCAATTTCAGGCACCGAAATGACTTTAAACACACTTATTTTAGTTGAACAAGTCATAATTCCCATCCAACAGGCATTTAGAGTCAAAAGATTAAAAGTTAACATTTCATCCATGTAGACCATTTTGGGAAAGCTCGACAAGTCCGGAGTCATCTTTTTTTCAGATAATTGATTTTTTGGAGTGTACCAAAAATGATTCAAAATGTCAATTGGATCGTGCCTCATGTGAATAACCACTTTTTAAACACTCATAGTGACCAAAATTGCCATTTTTAGAGAGCTTTGCTTTCTTAAAAGCTTCCATTTTAACCAATTTCATGCACCGAAATTACTTTAAACACACTTATTTTAGTTGAAAAACCCATATTTCACATCCAACAGTCATTTAGAGTCAAAAGATTAAAAGTTAACATTTCATCCATGTAGACCATTTTGGGAAAGCTCGACAGGTCCGGAGTCATCTTTTTTTCAGATAATTGATTTTTTGGAGTGTACCAAAAATGATTCAAAATGTCAATTGGATCGTGCCTCATGTGAATAACCACTTTTTAAACACTCATAGTGACCAAAATTGCCATATTTACAGAGCTTTGCTTTCTTAAAAGCTTCCATTTTAACCAATTTCATGCACCGAAATTACTTTAAACACACTTATTTTAGTTGAAAAACTCATATTTCACAGCCAACAGTCATTTACAGTCAAAAGATTAAATGTTAAAATTTCATCCATATTGACCATTTTGGGAACGTTCGACAGTTGCGGAGTCATCGTTTTTTCAGATAATTGATTTTTTGGAGTGTACCAAAAATGATTCAAAATGTCAATTGGATCGTGCCTCATGTTGAATAACCGCTTTTGAAACCCTTACAGTGACCAAAATTGCCATTTTTACAGAGCTTTGCTTACACAAAAGCTTCCATTTTGGCCAATTTCAGGCACCGAAATGACTTTAAACACACTTATTTGAGTTGAAAAAGTCATATTTCACATCCAACAGTCATTTAGAGTCAAAAGATTAAAAGTTAAAATGTCATCCATGTTGAGCATTTTGGGAAAGTTTGACGGGTCCGGAGTCATCGTTTTTCATTAGAGATTTGATTTTTTAGAGTGTACCAAAAATGATTCATAATGTCAATTGGATCGTGCCTCATGTTGAATACCCACTTTTGAAACCTTCACAGTGACCAAAATTGCCATTTTTACAGAGCTTTGCTTGCTCAAAATCTTCAATTTTTACCAATTTCAGGCACCGAAATTACTTTAAACACACTTATTTTAGTTGAAAAAGTCATATTTCACATCCAACAGTCATTTAGAGTCAAAAGATTAAAAGTTAAAATTTCATCCATGTTGACCATTTTGGGAAAGTTTGACAGGTCCGGAGTCATTGTTTTTCATTAGAGATTTGATTTTTTGGAGTGTACCAAAAATGATTCAAAATGTCAATTGGATCGTGCCTCATGTTGACTAACCACTTTTGAAACCTTCACAGTGACCAAAATTGCCATTTTTACAGAGCTTTGCTTGCTCAAAATCTTCCATTTTGACCAAATTCAGGCACCGAAATGACTTTAAACACACTTATTTTAGTTGAACAAGTCATAATTCACATCCAACAGGCATTTAGAGTCAAAAGATTAAAAGTTAACATTTCATCCATGTAGACCATTTTGGGAAAGCTCGACAGGTCCGGAGTCATCTTTTTTTCAGATAATTGATTTTTTGGAGTGTACCAAAAATGATTCAAAATGTCAATTGGATCGTGCCTCATGTGAATAACCACTTTTTAAACACTCATAGTGACCAAAATTCCCATTTTTACAGAGCTTTGCTTTCTTAAAAGCTTCCATTTTAACCAATTTCATGAACCGAAATTACTTTAAACACACTTATTTTAGTTGAAAAACTCATATTTCACAGCCAACAGTCATTTTCAGTCAAAAGATTAAATGTTAAAATGTCATCCATATTGACCATTTTGGGAACGTTCGACAGTTGCGGAGTCATCGTTTTTTCAGATAATTGATTTTTTGGAGTGTACCAAAAATGATTCAAAATGTCAATTGGATCGTGCCTCATGTTGAATAACCGCTTTTGAAACCCTTACAGTGACCAAAATTGCCATTTTTACAGAGCTTTGCTTACTCAAAAGCTTCCATTTTGACCAATTTCAGGCACCGAAATGACTTTAAACACACTTATTTTGGTTGAAAAAGTCATATTTCACATCCAACAGTCATTTAGAGTCAAAAGATGAAAAGTTAAAATTTCATCCATGTTGAGCATTTTTGGAAAGTTTGACGGGTCCGGAGTCACCGTTTTTCATTAGAGATTTGATTTTTTAGAGTGTACCAAAAATGATTCATAATGTCAATTGGATCGTACCTCATGTTGAATAACCACTTTTGAAACCTTCACAGTGACCAAAATTGCCATGTTTACAGAGCTTTGCTTGCTCAAAATCTTCAATTTTGAGCAATTTCAGGCACCGAAATGACTTTAAACACACTTATTTTAGTTGAACAAGTCATAATTCACATCCAACAGACATTTAGAGTCAAAAGATTAAAAGTTAACATTTCATCCATGTTGACTATTTTGGGAAAGCTCGACAGGTCCGAAGTCATCTTTTTTTCAGATAATTGATTTTTTGAAGTGTACCAAAAATGATTCAAAATGTCAATTGGATCGTGCCTCATGTGAATAACCACTTTTTAAACACTCATAGTGACCAAAATTGCCTTTTTTACAGAGTTTTGCTTACTCAAAAGCTTCAATTTTGACCAATTTCTGGCACAGAAATGACTTTAAACACACTTATTTTAGTTGAAAAAGTCATAATTCACATCCAACAGTCATTTAGAGTCAAAAGATTAAAAGTTAAAATTTCATCCATGTTGACCATTTTGGGAAAGTTCGACAGTAGCGGAGTCATCGTTTTTCCAGATAATTGATTTTTTGTAGTGTACCAAAAATTATTCAAAATGTCAATTGGATCGTGCCTCATGTTGAATAACCTCTTTTGAAACCCTAACATTGACCAAAATTGCCATTTTTACAGAGCTTTGCTTACTTAAAAGCTTCCATTTTGACCAATTTCATGCACCGAAATTACTTTGAACAGACTTATTTTAGTTGGAAAAAGTCATAATTCACATCGAAAAGTCTTTTAGAGTCAAAAGATTAAAAGTTCAAATTTCATCCATGTTGACCATATTGGGAAAGTTCGACAGTTGCGGAGTCATCGTTTTTTCAGATAATTGATTTTTTGGAGTGTACCAAAAATGATTCAAAATGTCAATTGGATCGTGCCTCACGTTGAATAACTGCTTTTGAAACCCTCACAGTGACCAAAATTGCCATTTTTACAGAGCTTTGCTTACTCAAAAGCTTCCATTTTGACCAATTTCAGGCACCGAAATGACTTTAAACACACTTATTTTAGTTGAAAAAGTCATAATTCACATCCAACAGTCATTTAGAGTCAAAAGATTAAAAGTTTAAATTTCATCCATGTTGACCATTTTGGGAAAGTTCGACAGTTGCGGAGTCATCGTTTTTTCAGATAATTGATTTTTTGGAGTGTACCAAAAATGATTCAAAATGTCAATTGGATCGTGCCTCATGTTGAATAACCACTTTTGAAACCCTCACAGTGACCAAAATTGCCATTTTTACAGAGCTTTGCTTAATCAAAAGCTTCCATTTTGACCAATTTCAGGCACCAAAATGACTTTAAGCACACTTATTTTAGTTGAACAAGTCATAATTCACATCCAACAGTCATTTAGAGTCAAAAGATTAAAAGTTAAAATTTCCTCCATGTTGACCATTTTGGGAAAGTTTGACAGGTCCGGAGTCATCGTTTTTCATTAGAGATTTGATTTTTTGGAGTGTACCAAAAATGATTCAAAATGTCAATTGGATCGTGCCTCATGCTGACTAACCACTTTTGAAACCTTCACAGTGACCAAAATTGCCATTTTTACAGAGCTTTGCTTGCTCAAAATCTTCCATTTTGACCAATTTCAGGCACCAAAATGACTTTAAACACACTTATTTTAGTTGAACAAGTCATAATTCACATCCAACAGGCATTTAGAGTCAAAAAATTAAAAGTTAACATTTCATCCATGTTGACCATTTTGGGAAAGCTCGACAGGTCCGGAGTCATCTTTTTTTCAGATAATTGATTTTTTAGAGTGTACCAAAAATGATTCAAAATGTCAATTGGATCGTGCCTCATGTGAATAACCACTTTTTAAACACTCATAGTGACCAAAATTGCCATTTTTACAGAGCTTTGCTTACTTAAAAGCTTCCATTTTGACCAATTTCATGCACCGAAATTACTTTAAACACACTTATATTAGTTGAAAAACTCATATTTCACAGCCAACAGTCATTTACAGTCAAAAGATTAAATGTTAAAATTTCATCCATATTGACCATTTTGGGAACGTTCGACAGGCCTGGAGTCATCGTTTTTCATCGGAAAATTGATTTTTGGAGTGTAACAAAAATGATTCAAAATGTCAATTGCATCGTGCCTCATGTTGAATAACCACTTTTGAAACCCTCACGGTGACCAAAATTGCCATTTTTACAGAGTTTTGCTTACTCAAAAGCTTCCATTTTGACCAATTTCCCACACCAAAATGACTTTAAACAGACTTATTTTAGTTGAAAAAGTCATAATTCACATCCAACAGTCATTTAGAGTCAAAAGATTAAAAGTTAAAATTTCATCCATGTTGACCATTTTGGGAAAGTTCGACAGTTGCGGAGTCATCGTTTTTTCAGATAATTGATTTTTTGGAGTGTACCAAAAATGATTCAAAATGTCAATTGGATCGTGCCTCATGTTGAATAACCGCTTTTGAAACCCTTACAGTGACCAAAATTGCCATTTTTACAGAGCTTTGCTTACTCAAAAGCTTCCATTTTGACCAATTTCAGGCACCGAAATGACTTTAAACACACTTATTTTAGTTGAAAAAGTCATATTTCACATCCAACAGACATTTAGAGTCAAAAGATTAAAAGTTAAAATTTCATCCATGTTGAGCATTTTGGGAAAGTTTGACGGGTCCGGAGTCATCGTTTTTCATTAGAGATTTGATTTTTTAGAGTGTACCAAAAATGATTCAAAATGTCAATTGGATCGTGCCTCATGTTAAATAACCACTTTTGAAACCTTCACAGTGACCAAAATTGCCATTTTTACAGAGCTTTGCTTGCTCAAAATCTTCCATTTTGACGAATTTCAGGCACCGAAATGACTTTAAACACACTTATTTTAGTTGAACAAGTCATAATTCACATCCAACAGACATTTAGAGTCAAAAGATTAAAAGTTAACATTTCATCCATGTTGACCATTTTTGGAAAGCTCGACAGGTCCGAAGTCATCTTTTTTCAGATAATTGATTTTTTGGAGTGTACCAAAAATGATTCAAAATGTCAATTGGATCGTGCCTCATGTTGAATAACCACTTTTGAAACCCTCACAGTGACCAAAATTGCCATTTTTACAGAGTTTTGCTCACTCAAAAGCTTCCATTTTGACCAATTTCAGGCACCAAAATGACTTTAAACAGACTTATTTTAGTTGAAAAAGTCATAATTCACATCCAACAGTCATTTAGAGTCAAAAGATTAAAAGTTAAAATTTCATCCATGTTGACCATTTTGGGAAAGTTCGACAGTAGCGGAGTCATCGTTTTTCCAGATAATTGATTTTTTGGAGTGTACAAAAATTATTCAAAATGTCAATTGGATCGTGCCTCATGTTGAATAACTGCTTTTGAAACCCTCACAGTGACCAAAATTGCCATTTTTACAGAGCTTTGCTTACTCAAAAGCTTCCATTTTGACCAATTTCAGGCACCGAAATGACTTTAAACACACTTATTTTAGTTGAAAAAGTTATATTTCACATCCAACAGTCATTTAGAGTCAAAAGATTAAAAGTTAACATTTCATCCATGTTGACCATTTTGGGAAAGTTTGACAGGTCCGGAGTCATCGTTTTTCATTAGAGATTTGATTTTTTAGAGTGTACCAAAAATGATTCAAAATGTCAATTGGATCGTACCTCATGTTGAATAACCACTTTTGAAACCCTCACAGTGACCAAAATTGCCATTTTTACAGAGCTTTGCTTAATCAAAAGCTTCCATTTTGACCTATTTCAGGCATGAAAATGACTTTCAACACACTTATTTTAGTTGAAAAAGTCATAATTCACATCCAACAGTCATTTAGAGTCAAAAGATTAAAAGTTAAAATTTCATCCATGTTGACCATTTTGGGAAAGTTTGACAGGTCCGGAGTCATCGTTTTTCATTTGAGATTTGATTTTTTGTAGTGTACCAAAAATTATTCAAAATGTCAATTGGATCGTGCCTCATGTTGAATAACCGCTTTTGAAACCCTCACAGTGACCAAAATTGCCATTTTTACAGAGCTTTGCTTACTCAAAAGCTTCCATTTTGACCAATTTCAGGCACCGAAATGACTTTAAACACACTTATTTTAGTTGAAAAAGTCATAATTCACATCCAACAGTCATTTACAGTCAAAAGATTAAATGTTAAAATTTCATCCATATTGACCATTTTGGGAACGTTCGACAGTTGCGGAGTCATCGTTTTTTCAGATAATTGATTTTTTGGAGTGTACCAAAAATGATTCAAAATGTCGATTGGATCGTGCCTCATGTTGAATAACCGCTTTTGAAACCCTCACAGTGACCAAAAATGCCATTTTTACAGAGCTTTGCTTACTCAAAAGCTTCTATTTTGACCAATTTCAGGCACCGAAATGACTTT
The DNA here is from genome assembly GCF_964261635.1 of Lissotriton helveticus. NCBI lineage: Eukaryota > Metazoa > Chordata > Amphibia > Caudata > Salamandridae > Lissotriton > Lissotriton helveticus. The sequence continues at coordinate 343,833,695 of NC_136072.1, forward strand.
AAACACATTTATTTTAGTTGAAAAAGTCATATTTCACATCCAACAGTCATTTAGAGTCAAAAGATTAAAAGTTAAAATTTCATCCATGTTGACCATTTTGGGAAAGTTTGACAGGTCCGGAGTCATCGTTTTTCATTAGAGATTTGATTTTTTAGGGTGTACCAAAAATGATTCAAAATGTCAATTGGATCGTGCCTCATGTTAAATAACCACTTTTGAAACCCTCACAGTGACCAAAATTGCCATTTTTACAGAGCTTTGCTTAATCAAAAGCTTCCATTTTGACCAATTTCAGGCACCAAAATGACTTTCAACACACGTATTTTAGTTGAAAAAGTCATAATTCACATCCAACAGTCATTTAGAGTCAAAAGATTAAAAGTTAAAATTTCATCCATGTTGACCATTTTGGGAAAGTTTGACAGGTCCGGAGTCATCGTTTTTCATTAGAGATTTGATTTTTTGGAGTGTACCAAAAACGATTCAAAATGTCAATTGGATCGTGCCTCATGTTGACTAACCACTTTTGAAACCTTCACAGTGACCAAAATTGCCATTTTTACAGAGCTTTGCTTGCTCAAAATCTTCCATTTTGACCAATTTCAGGCACCGAAATGACTTTAAACACACTTATTTTAGTTGAACAAGTCATAATTCCCATCCAACAGGCATTTAGAGTCAAAAGATTAAAAGTTAACATTTCATCCATGTAGACCATTTTGGGAAAGCTCGACAAGTCCGGAGTCATCTTTTTTTCAGATAATTGATTTTTTGGAGTGTACCAAAAATGATTCAAAATGTCAATTGGATCGTGCCTCATGTGAATAACCACTTTTTAAACACTCATAGTGACCAAAATTGCCATTTTTAGAGAGCTTTGCTTTCTTAAAAGCTTCCATTTTAACCAATTTCATGCACCGAAATTACTTTAAACACACTTATTTTAGTTGAAAAACCCATATTTCACATCCAACAGTCATTTAGAGTCAAAAGATTAAAAGTTAACATTTCATCCATGTAGACCATTTTGGGAAAGCTCGACAGGTCCGGAGTCATCTTTTTTTCAGATAATTGATTTTTTGGAGTGTACCAAAAATGATTCAAAATGTCAATTGGATCGTGCCTCATGTGAATAACCACTTTTTAAACACTCATAGTGACCAAAATTGCCATATTTACAGAGCTTTGCTTTCTTAAAAGCTTCCATTTTAACCAATTTCATGCACCGAAATTACTTTAAACACACTTATTTTAGTTGAAAAACTCATATTTCACAGCCAACAGTCATTTACAGTCAAAAGATTAAATGTTAAAATTTCATCCATATTGACCATTTTGGGAACGTTCGACAGTTGCGGAGTCATCGTTTTTTCAGATAATTGATTTTTTGGAGTGTACCAAAAATGATTCAAAATGTCAATTGGATCGTGCCTCATGTTGAATAACCGCTTTTGAAACCCTTACAGTGACCAAAATTGCCATTTTTACAGAGCTTTGCTTACACAAAAGCTTCCATTTTGGCCAATTTCAGGCACCGAAATGACTTTAAACACACTTATTTGAGTTGAAAAAGTCATATTTCACATCCAACAGTCATTTAGAGTCAAAAGATTAAAAGTTAAAATGTCATCCATGTTGAGCATTTTGGGAAAGTTTGACGGGTCCGGAGTCATCGTTTTTCATTAGAGATTTGATTTTTTAGAGTGTACCAAAAATGATTCATAATGTCAATTGGATCGTGCCTCATGTTGAATACCCACTTTTGAAACCTTCACAGTGACCAAAATTGCCATTTTTACAGAGCTTTGCTTGCTCAAAATCTTCAATTTTTACCAATTTCAGGCACCGAAATTACTTTAAACACACTTATTTTAGTTGAAAAAGTCATATTTCACATCCAACAGTCATTTAGAGTCAAAAGATTAAAAGTTAAAATTTCATCCATGTTGACCATTTTGGGAAAGTTTGACAGGTCCGGAGTCATTGTTTTTCATTAGAGATTTGATTTTTTGGAGTGTACCAAAAATGATTCAAAATGTCAATTGGATCGTGCCTCATGTTGACTAACCACTTTTGAAACCTTCACAGTGACCAAAATTGCCATTTTTACAGAGCTTTGCTTGCTCAAAATCTTCCATTTTGACCAAATTCAGGCACCGAAATGACTTTAAACACACTTATTTTAGTTGAACAAGTCATAATTCACATCCAACAGGCATTTAGAGTCAAAAGATTAAAAGTTAACATTTCATCCATGTAGACCATTTTGGGAAAGCTCGACAGGTCCGGAGTCATCTTTTTTTCAGATAATTGATTTTTTGGAGTGTACCAAAAATGATTCAAAATGTCAATTGGATCGTGCCTCATGTGAATAACCACTTTTTAAACACTCATAGTGACCAAAATTCCCATTTTTACAGAGCTTTGCTTTCTTAAAAGCTTCCATTTTAACCAATTTCATGAACCGAAATTACTTTAAACACACTTATTTTAGTTGAAAAACTCATATTTCACAGCCAACAGTCATTTTCAGTCAAAAGATTAAATGTTAAAATGTCATCCATATTGACCATTTTGGGAACGTTCGACAGTTGCGGAGTCATCGTTTTTTCAGATAATTGATTTTTTGGAGTGTACCAAAAATGATTCAAAATGTCAATTGGATCGTGCCTCATGTTGAATAACCGCTTTTGAAACCCTTACAGTGACCAAAATTGCCATTTTTACAGAGCTTTGCTTACTCAAAAGCTTCCATTTTGACCAATTTCAGGCACCGAAATGACTTTAAACACACTTATTTTGGTTGAAAAAGTCATATTTCACATCCAACAGTCATTTAGAGTCAAAAGATGAAAAGTTAAAATTTCATCCATGTTGAGCATTTTTGGAAAGTTTGACGGGTCCGGAGTCACCGTTTTTCATTAGAGATTTGATTTTTTAGAGTGTACCAAAAATGATTCATAATGTCAATTGGATCGTACCTCATGTTGAATAACCACTTTTGAAACCTTCACAGTGACCAAAATTGCCATGTTTACAGAGCTTTGCTTGCTCAAAATCTTCAATTTTGAGCAATTTCAGGCACCGAAATGACTTTAAACACACTTATTTTAGTTGAACAAGTCATAATTCACATCCAACAGACATTTAGAGTCAAAAGATTAAAAGTTAACATTTCATCCATGTTGACTATTTTGGGAAAGCTCGACAGGTCCGAAGTCATCTTTTTTTCAGATAATTGATTTTTTGAAGTGTACCAAAAATGATTCAAAATGTCAATTGGATCGTGCCTCATGTGAATAACCACTTTTTAAACACTCATAGTGACCAAAATTGCCTTTTTTACAGAGTTTTGCTTACTCAAAAGCTTCAATTTTGACCAATTTCTGGCACAGAAATGACTTTAAACACACTTATTTTAGTTGAAAAAGTCATAATTCACATCCAACAGTCATTTAGAGTCAAAAGATTAAAAGTTAAAATTTCATCCATGTTGACCATTTTGGGAAAGTTCGACAGTAGCGGAGTCATCGTTTTTCCAGATAATTGATTTTTTGTAGTGTACCAAAAATTATTCAAAATGTCAATTGGATCGTGCCTCATGTTGAATAACCTCTTTTGAAACCCTAACATTGACCAAAATTGCCATTTTTACAGAGCTTTGCTTACTTAAAAGCTTCCATTTTGACCAATTTCATGCACCGAAATTACTTTGAACAGACTTATTTTAGTTGGAAAAAGTCATAATTCACATCGAAAAGTCTTTTAGAGTCAAAAGATTAAAAGTTCAAATTTCATCCATGTTGACCATATTGGGAAAGTTCGACAGTTGCGGAGTCATCGTTTTTTCAGATAATTGATTTTTTGGAGTGTACCAAAAATGATTCAAAATGTCAATTGGATCGTGCCTCACGTTGAATAACTGCTTTTGAAACCCTCACAGTGACCAAAATTGCCATTTTTACAGAGCTTTGCTTACTCAAAAGCTTCCATTTTGACCAATTTCAGGCACCGAAATGACTTTAAACACACTTATTTTAGTTGAAAAAGTCATAATTCACATCCAACAGTCATTTACAGTCAAAAGATTAAATGTTAAAATTTCATCCATATTGACCATTTTGGGAACGTTCGACAGTTGCGGAGTCATCGTTTTTTCAGATAATTGATTTTTGGAGTGTACCAAAAATGATTCAAAATGTCGATTGGATCGTGCCTCATGTTGAATAACCTCTTTTGAAACCCTCACAGTGACCAAAATTGCCATTTTTACAGAGCTTTGCTTACTCAAAAGCTTCCATTTTGACCAATTTCAGGCACCGAAATGACTTTAAACACACTTATTTTAGTTGAAAAAGTCATATTTCACATCCAACAGTCATTTAGAGTCAAAAGATTAAAAGTTAAAATTTCATCCATGTTGAGCATTTTGGGAAAGTTTGATGGGTCCGGAGTCATCGTTTTTCATTAGAGATTTGATTTTTTAGAGTGTACCAAAAATGATTCATAATGTCAATTGGATCGTGCCTCATGTTGAATAACCACTTTTGAAACCTTCACAGTGACCAAAATTGCCATTTTTACAGAGCTTTGCTTGCTCAAAATCTTCAATTTTGAGCAATTTCAGGCACCGAAATGACTTTAAACACACTTATTTTAGTTGAACAAGTCATAATTCACATCCAACAGGCATTTAGAGTCAAAAGATTAAAAGTTAACATTTCATCCATTTTGACCATTTTGGGAAAGCTCGACAGGTCCGAAGTCATCTTTTTTTCAGATAATTGATTTTTTGAAGTGTACCAAAAATGATTCAAAATGTCAATTGGATCGTGCCTCATGTGAATAACCACTTTTTAAACACTCATAGTGACCAAAATTGCCATTTTTACAGAGTTTTGCTTACTCAAAAGCTTCAATTTTGACCAATTTCTGGCACAGAAATGACTTCAAACACACTTATTTTAGTTGAAAAAGTCATAATTCACATCCAACAGTCATTTAGAGTCAAAAGATTAAAAGTTAAAATTTCATCCATGTTGACCATTTTGGGAAAGTTCGACAGTAGCGGAGTCATCGTTTTTCCAGATAATTGATTTTTTGGAGTGTACCAAAAATTATTCAAAATGTCAATTGGATCGTGCCTCATGTTAAATAACCTCTTTTGAAACCCTCACAGTGACCAAAATTGCCATTTTTACAGAGCTTTGCTTACTCAAATGCTTCCATTTTGACCAATTTCAGGCACCGAAATGACTTTAAACACACTTATTTTAGTTGAAAAAGTTATATTTCACATCCAACAGTCATTTAGAGTCAAAAGATTAAAAGTTAAAATTTCATCCATGTTGACCATTTTGGGAAAGTTTGACAGGTCCGGAGTCATCGTTTTTCATTACAGATTTGATTTTTTAGAGTGTACCAAAAATGATTCAAAATGTCAATTGGAACGTACCTCATGTTGAATAACCACTTTTGAAATCCTCACAGTGACCAAAATTGCCATTTTTACAGAGCTTTGCTTAATCAAAAGCTTCCATTTTGACCTATTTCAGGCACGAAAATGACTTTCAACACACTTATTTTAGTTGAAAAAGTCATAATTCACATCCAACAGTCATTTAGAGTCAAAAGATTAAAAGTTAAAATTTCATCCATGTTGACCATTTTAGGAAAGTTTGACAGGTCCGGAGTCATCGTTTTTCATTAGAGATTTGATTTTTTGTAGTGTACCAAAAATTATTTAAAATGTCAATTGGATCGTGCCTCATGTTGAATAACCACTTTTGAAACCCTGACATTGACCAAAATTGCCATTTTTACAGAGCTTTGCTTACTTAAAAGCTTCCATTTTGACCAATTTCATGCACCGAAATTACTTTAAACAGACTTATTTTAGTTGGAAAAAGTCATAATTCACATCGAAAAGTCTTTTAGAGTCAAAAGATTAAAAGTTAAAATTTCATCCATGTTGACCATATTGGGAAAGTTCGACAGTTGCGGAGTCATCGTTTTTTCAGATAATTGATTTTTTGGAGTGTACCAAAAATGATTCAAAATGTCAATTGGATCGTGCCTCACATTGAATAACTGCTTTTGAAACCCTCACAGTGACCAAAATTGCCATTTTTACAGAGCTTTGCTTAATCAAAAGCTTCCATTTTGACCAATTTCAGGCACCAAAATGACTTTCAACACACGTATTTTAGTTGAAAAAGTCATAATTCACATCCAACAGTCATTTAGAGTCAAAAGATTAAAAGTTAAAATTTCATCCATGTTGACCATTTTGGGAAAGTTTGACAGGTCCGGAGTCATCGTTTTTCATTAGAGATTTGATTTTTTGGAGTGTACCAAAAATGATTCAAAATGTCAATTGGATCCTGCCTCATGTTGAATAACCGCTTTTGAAACCCTCACAGTGACCAAAATTGCCATTTTTACAGAGCTTTGCTTACTCAAAAGCTTCCATTTTGACCAAATTTCAGGCACCGAAATGACTTTAAACACACTTATTTTAGTTGAAAAAGTCATATTTCACATCCAACAGTCATTTACAGTCAAAAGATTAAATGTTAAAATTTCATCCATATTGACCATTTTGGGAACGTTCGACAGGTCCGGAGTGATCGTTTTTGCATCAGAAAATTGGTTTTTTGGAGTGTACCATAAATTATTCAAAATGTCAATTGTATCGTGCCTCATGTTGAATAACCACTTTTGAAACCCTCACAGTGACCAAAATTGCCATTTTTACAGAGTTTTGCTTACTCAAAAGCTTCCATTTTGACCAATTTCAGGCACCAAAATGACTTTAAACAGACTTATTTTAGTTGAAAAAGTCATAATTCACATCCAACAGTCATTTAGAGTCAAAAGATTAAAAGTTAAAATTTCATCCATGTTGACCATTTTGGGAAAGTTCGACAGTTGCGGAGTCATCGTTTTTTCAGATAATTGATTTTTTGGAGTGTACCAAAAATGATTCAAAATGTCAATTGGATCGTGCCTCATGTTGAATAACCGCTTTTGAAACCCTTACAGTGACCAAAATTGCCATTTTTACAGAGCTTTGCTTACTCAAAAGCTTCCATTTTGACCAATTTCAGGCACCGAAATGACTTTAAACACACTTATTTTAGTTGAAAAAGTCATATTTCACATCCAACAGACATTTAGAGTCAAAAGATTAAAAGTTAAAATTTCATCCATGTTGAGCATTTTGGGAAAGTTTGACGGGTCCGGAGTCATCGTTTTTCATTAGAGATTTGATTTTTTAGAGTGTACCAAAAATGATTCAAAATGTCAATTGGATCGTGCCTCATGTTAAATAACCACTTTTGAAACCTTCACAGTGACCAAAATTGCCATTTTTACAGAGCTTTGCTTGCTCAAAATCTTCCATTTTGACGAATTTCAGGCACCGAAATGACTTTAAACACACTTATTTTAGTTGAACAAGTCATAATTCACATCCAACAGACATTTAGAGTCAAAAGATTAAAAGTTAACATTTCATCCATGTTGACCATTTTGGGAAAGCTCGACAGGTCCGAAGTCATCTTTTTTCAGATAATTGATTTTTTGGAGTGTACCAAAAATGATTCAAAATGTCAATTGGATCGTGCCTCATGTTGAATAACCACTTTTGAAACCCTCACAGTGACCAAAATTGCCATTTTTACAGAGTTTTGCTTACTCAAAAGCTTCCATTTTGACCAATTTCAGGCACCAAAATGACTTTAAACAGACTTATTTTAGTTGAAAAAGTCATAATTCACATCCAACAGTCATTTAGAGTCAAAAGATTAAAAGTTAAAATTTCATCCATGTTGACCATTTTGGGAAAGTTCGACAGTAGCGGAGTCATCGTTTTTCCAGATAATTGATTTTTTGGAGTGTACAAAAATTATTCAAAATGTCAATTGGATCGTGCCTCATGTTGAATAACTGCTTTTGAAACCCTCACAGTGACCAAAATTGCCATTTTTACAGAGCTTTGCTTACTCAAAAGCTTCCATTTTGACCAATTTCAGGCACCGAAATGACTTTAAACACACTTATTTTAGTTGAAAAAGTTATATTTCACATCCAACAGTCATTTAGAGTCAAAAGATTAAAAGTTAACATTTCATCCATGTTGACCATTTTGGGAAAGTTTGACAGGTCCGGAGTCATCGTTTTTCATTAGAGATTTGATTTTTTAGGGTGTACCAAAAATGATTCAAAATGTCAATTGGATCGTGCCTCATGTTAAATAACCACTTTTGAAACCCTCACAGTGACCAAAATTGCCATTTTTACAGAGCTTTGCTTAATCAAAAGCTTCCATTTTGACCAATTTCAGGCACCAAAATGACTTTCAACACACGTATTTTAGTTGAAAAAGTCATAATTCACATCCAACAGTCATTTAGAGTCAAAAGATTAAAAGTTAAAATTTCATCCATGTTGACCATTTTGGGAAAGTTTGACAGGTCCGGAGTCATCGTTTTTCATTAGAGATTTGATTTTTTGGAGTGTACCAAAAACGATTCAAAATGTCAATTGGATCGTGCCTCATGTTGACTAACCACTTTTGAAACCTTCACAGTGACCAAAATTGCCATTTTTACAGAGCTTTGCTTGCTCAAAATCTTCCATTTTGACCAATTTCAGGCACCGAAATGACTTTAAACACACTTATTTTAGTTGAACAAGTCATAATTCCCATCCAACAGGCATTTAGAGTCAAAAGATTAAAAGTTAACATTTCATCCATGTAGACCATTTTGGGAAAGCTCGACAAGTCCGGAGTCATCTTTTTTTCAGATAATTGATTTTTTGGAGTGTACCAAAAATGATTCAAAATGTCAATTGGATCGTGCCTCATGTGAATAACCACTTTTTAAACACTCATAGTGACCAAAATTGCCATTTTTAGAGAGCTTTGCTTTCTTAAAAGCTTCCATTTTAACCAATTTCATGCACCGAAATTACTTTAAACACACTTATTTTAGTTGAAAAACCCATATTTCACATCCAACAGTCATTTAGAGTCAAAAGATTAAAAGTTAACATTTCATCCATGTAGACCATTTTGGGAAAGCTCGACAGGTCCGGAGTCATCTTTTTTTCAGATAATTGATTTTTTGGAGTGTACCAAAAATGATTCAAAATGTCAATTGGATCGTGCCTCATGTGAATAACCACTTTTTAAACACTCATAGTGACCAAAATTGCCATATTTACAGAGCTTTGCTTTCTTAAAAGCTTCCATTTTAACCAATTTCATGCACCGAAATTACTTTAAACACACTTATTTTAGTTGAAAAACTCATATTTCACAGCCAACAGTCATTTACAGTCAAAAGATTAAATGTTAAAATTTCATCCATATTGACCATTTTGGGAACGTTCGACAGTTGCGGAGTCATCGTTTTTTCAGATAATTGATTTTTTGGAGTGTACCAAAAATGATTCAAAATGTCAATTGGATCGTGCCTCATGTTGAATAACCGCTTTTGAAACCCTTACAGTGACCAAAATTGCCATTTTTACAGAGCTTTGCTTACACAAAAGCTTCCATTTTGACCAATTTCAGGCACCGAAATGACTTTAAACACACTTATTTGAGTTGAAAAATTCATATTTCACATCCAACAGTCATTTAGAGTCAAAAGATTAAAAGTTAAAATGTCATCCATGTTGAGCATTTTGGGAAAGTTTGACGGGTCCGGAGTCATCGTTTTTCATTAGAGATTTGATTTTTTAGAGTGTACCAAAAATGATTCATAATGTCAATTGGATCGTGCCTCATGTTGAATACCCACTTTTGAAACCTTCACAGTGACCAAAATTGCCATTTTTACAGAGCTTTGCTTGCTCAAAATCTTCAATTTTGACCAATTTCAGGCACCGAAATTACTTTAAACACACTTATTTTAGTTGAACAAGTCATAATTCACATCCAACAGGCATTTAGAGTCAAAAGATTAAAAGTTAAAATTTCATCCATGTTGACCATTTTGGGAAAGTTTGACAGGTCCGGAGTCATCATTTTTCATTAGAGATTTGATTTTTTAGAGTGTACCAAAAATGATTCAAAATGTCAATTGGATCGTACCTCATGTTGAATAACCACTTTTGAAACCCTCACAGTGACCAAAATTGCCATTTTTACAGAGCTTTGCTTAATCAAAAGCTTCCATTTTGACCTATTTCAGGCACGAAAATGACTTTCAACACACTTATTTTAGTTGAAAAAGTCATAATTCACATCCAACAGTCATTTAGAGTCAAAAGATTAAAAGTTCAAATTTCATCCATGTTGACCATTTTGGGAAAGTTTGACAGGTCCGGAGTCATCGTTTTTCATTAGAGATTTGATTTTTTGTAGTGTACCAAAAATTATTCAAAATGTCAATTGGATCGTGCCTCATGTTGAATAACCTCTTTTGAAACCCTCACAGTGACCAAAATTGCCATTTTTACAGAGCTTTGCTTACTTAAAAGCTTCCATTTTGACCAATTTCATGCACCGAAATTACTTTAAACAGACTTATTTTAGTTGGAAAAAGTCATACTTCACATCCAACAGTCTTTTAGAGTCAAAAGATTAAAAGTTAAAATTTCATCCATGTTGACCATTTTGGGAAAGTTCGACAGTTGCGGAGTCATCGTTTTTTCAGATAATTGATTTTTTGGAGTGTACCAAAAATGATTCAAAATGTCAATTGGATCGTGCCTCATGTTGAATACCCGCTTTTGAAACCCTCACAGTGACCAAAATTGCCATTTTTACAGAGCTTTGCTTACTCAAAAGCTTCCATTTTGACCAATTTCAGGCACCGAAATGACTTTAAACACACTTATTTTAGTTGAAAAAGTCATAATTCACATCCAACAGTCATTTACAGTCAAAAGATTAAATGTTAAAATTTCATCCATATTGACCATTTTGGGAACGTTCGACAGTTGCGGAGTCATCGTTTTTTCAGATAATTGATTTTTTGGAGTGTACCAAAAATGATACAAAATGTCGATTCGATCGTGCCTCATGTTGAATAACCGCTTTTGAAACCCTCACAGTGACCAAAAATGCCATTTTTACAGAGCTTTGCTTACTCAAAAGCTTCTATTTTGACCAATTTCAGGCACCGAAATGACTTTAAACACATTTATTTTAGTTGAAAAAGTCATATTTCATATCCAACAGTCATTTAGAGCCAAAAGATTAAAAGTTAAAATTTCATCCATGTTGACCATTTTGGGAAAGTTTGACAGGTCCGGAGTCATCGTTTTTCATTAGAGATTTGATTTTTTAGAGTGTACCAAAAATGATTCAAAATGTCAATTGGATCGTGCCTCATGTTAAATAACCACTTTTGAAACCCTCACAGTGACCAAAATTGCCATTTTTACAGAGCTTTGCTTAATCAAAAGCTTCCATTTTGACCAATTTCAGGCACCAAAATGACTTTCAACACACGTATTTTAGTTGAAAAAGTCATAATTCACATCCAACAGTCATTTAGAGTAAAAAGATTAAAAGTTAAAATTTCATCCATGTTGACCATTTTGGGAAAGTTTGACAGGTCCGGAGTCATCGTTTTTCATTAGAGATTTGATTTTTTGGAGTGTACCAAAAATGATTCAAAATGTCAATTGGATCGTGCCTCATGTTGACTAACCACTTTTGAAACCTTCACAGTGACCAAATTGCCATTTTTACAGAGCTTTGCTTGCTCAAAATCTTCCATTTTGACCAATTTCAGGCACCGAAATGACTTTAAACACACTTATTTTAGTTGAACAAGTCATAATTCACATCCAACAGGCATTTAGAGTCAAAAGATTAAAAGTTAACATTTCATCCATGTAGACCATTTTGGGAAAGCTCGACAGGTCCGGAGTCATCTTTTTTTCAGATAATTGATTTTTTGGAGTGTACCAAAAATGATTCAAAATGTCAATTGGATCGTGCCTCTTGTGAATAACCACTTTTTAAACACTCATAGTGACCAAAATTGCCATTTTTACAGAGCTTTGCTTTCTTAAAAGCTTCCATTTTAACCAATTTCATGCACCGAAATTACTTTAAACACACTTATTTTAGTTGAAAAACTCATATTTCACAGCCAACAGTCATTTTCAGTCAAAAGATTAAATGTTAAAATTTCATCCATATTGACCATTTTGGGAACGTTCGACAGTTGCGGAGTCATCGTTTTTTCAGATAATTGATTTTTTGGAGTGTACCAAAAATGATTCAAAATGTCAATTGGATCGTGCCTCATGTTGAATAACCGCTTTTGAAACCCTTACAGTGACCAAAATTGCCATTTTTACAGAGCTTTGCTTACTCAAAAGCTTCCATTTTGACCAATTTCAGGCACCGAAATGACTTTAAACACACTTATTTTAGTTGAAAAAGTCATATTTCACATCCAACAGTCATTTAGAGTCAAAAGATTAAAAGTTAAAATTTCATCCATGTTGAGCATTTTGGGAAAGTTTGACGGGTCCGGAGTCATCGTTTTTCATTAGAGATTTGATTTTTTAGAGTGTACCAAAAATGATTCATAATGTCAATTGGATCGTGCCTCATGTTGAATAACCACTTTTGAAACCTTCACAGTGACCAAAATTGCCATTTTTACAGAGCTTTGCTTGCTCAAAATCTTCAATTTTGAGCTATTTCAGGCACCGAAATGACTTTAAACACACTTATTTTAGTTGAACAAGTCATAATTCACATCCAACAGGCATTTAGAGTCAAAAGATTAAAAGTTAACATTTCATCCATGTTGACCATTTTGGGAAAGCTCGACAGGTCCGAAGTCATCTTTTTTTCAGATAATTGATTTTTTGAAGTGTACCAAAAATGATTCAAAATGTCAATTGGATCGTGCCTCATATGAATAACCACTTTTTAAACACTCATAGTGACCAAAATTGCCATTTTTACAGAGTTTTGCTTACTCAAAAGCTTCAATTTTGACCAATTTTTGGCACAGAAATGACTTTAAACACACTTATTTTAGTTGAAAAAGTCATAATTCACATCCAACAGTCATTTAGAGTCAAAAGATTAAAAGTTAAAATTTCATCCATGTTGACCATTTTGGGAAAGTTCGACAGTAGCGGAGTCATCGTTTTTCCAGATAATTGATTTTTTGTAGTGTACCAAAAATGATTCAAAATGTCAATTGGATCGTGCCTCATGTTGAATAACCGCTTTTGAAACCCTCACAGTGACCAAAATTGCCATTTTTACAGAGCTTTGCTTACTCAAAAGCTTCCATTTTGACCAATTTCAGGCACCGAAATGACTTTAAACACACTTATTTTAGTTGAAAAAGTCATAATTCACATCCAACAGTCATTTACAGTCAAAAGATTAAATGTTAAAATTTCATCCATATTGACCATTTTGGGAACGTTCGACAGTTGCGGAGTCATCGTTTTTTCAGATAATTGGTTTTTTGGAGTGTACCAAAAATGATTCAAAATGTCGATTGGATCGTGCCTCATGTTGAATAACCGCTTTTGAAACCCTCACTGTGACCAAAAATGCCATTTTTACAGAGCTTTGCTTACTCAAAAGCTTCTATTTTGACCAATTTCAGGCACCGAAATGACTTTAAACACATTTATTTTAGTTGAAAAAGTCATATTTCACATCCAACAGTCATTTAGAGTCAAAAGATTAAAAGTTAAAATTTCATCCATGTTGACCATTTTGGGAAAGTTTGACAGGTCCGGAGTCATCGTTTTTCATTAGAGATTTGATTTTTTAGAGTGTACCAAAAATGATTCAAAATGTCAATTGGATCGTGCCTCATGTTAAATAACCACTTTTGAAACCCTCACAGTGACCAAAATTGCCATTTTTACAGAGCTTTGCTTAATCAAAAGCTTCCATTTTGACCAATTTCAGGCACCAAAATGACTTTCAACACACGTATTTTAGTTGAAAAAGTCATAATTCACATCCAACAGTCATTTAGAGTAAAAAGATTAAAAGTTAAAATGTCATCCATGTTGACCATTTTGGGAAAGTTTGACAGGTCCGGAGTCATTGTTTTTCATTAGAGATTTGATTTTTTGGAGTGTACCAAAAATGATTCAAAATGTCAATTGGATCGTGCCTCATGTTGACTAACCACTTTTGAAACCTTCACAGTGACCAAAATTGCCATTTTTACAGAGCTTTGCTTGCTCAAAATCTTCCATTTTGACCAAATTCAGGCACCGAAATGACTTTAAACACACTTATTTTAGTTGAACAAGTCATAATTCACATCCAACAGGCATTTAGAGTCAAAAGATTAAAAGTTAACATTTCATCCATGTAGACCATTTTGGGAAAGCTCGACAGGTCCGGAGTCATCTTTTTTTCAGATAATTGATTTTTTGGAGTGTACCAAAAATGATTCAAAATGTCAATTGGATCGTGCCTCATGTGAATAACCACTTTTTAAACACTCATAGTGACCAAAATTCCCATTTTTACAGAGCTTTGCTTTCTTAAAAGCTTCCATTTTAACCAATTTCATGCACCGAAATTACTTTAAACACACTTATTTTAGTTGAAAAACTCATATTTCACAGCCAACAGTCATTTTCAGTCAAAAGATTAAATGTTAAAATGTCATCCATATTGACCATTTTGGGAACGTTCGACAGTTGCGGAGTCATCGTTTTTTCAGATAATTGATTTTTTGGAGTGTACCAAAAATGATTCAAAATGTCAATTGGATCGTGCCTCATGTTGAATAACCGCTTTTGAAACCCTTACAGTGACCAAAATTGCCATTTTTACAGAGCTTTGCTTACTCAAAAGCTTCCATTTTGACCAATTTCAGGCACCGAAATGACTTTAAACACACTTATTTTGGTTGAAAAAGTCATATTTCACATCCAACAGTCATTTAGAGTCAAAAGATGAAAAGTTAAAATTTCATCCATGTTGAGCATTTTTGGAAAGTTTGACGGGTCCGGAGTCACCGTTTTTCATTAGAGATTTGATTTTTTAGAGTGTACCAAAAATGATTCATAATGTCAATTGGATCGTACCTCATGTTGAATAACCACTTTTGAAACCTTCACAGTGACCAAAATTGCCATGTTTACAGAGCTTTGCTTGCTCAAAATCTTCAATTTTGAGCAATTTCAGGCACCGAAATGACTTTAAACACACTTATTTTAGTTGAACAAGTCATAATTCACATCCAACAGACATTTAGAGTCAAAAGATTAAAAGTTAACATTTCATCCATGTTGACTATTTTGGGAAAGCTCGACAGGTCCGAAGTCATCTTTTTTTCAGATAATTGATTTTTTGAAGTGTACCAAAAATGATTCAAAATGTCAATTGGATCGTGCCTCATGTGAATAACCACTTTTTAAACACTCATAGTGACCAAAATTGCCTTTTTTACAGAGTTTTGCTTACTCAAAAGCTTCAATTTTGACCAATTTCTGGCACAGAAATGACTTTAAACACACTTATTTTAGTTGAAAAAGTCATAATTCACATCCAACAGTCATTTAGAGTCAAAAGATTAAAAGTTAAAATTTCATCCATGTTGACCATTTTGGGAAAGTTCGACAGTAGCGGAGTCATCGTTTTTCCAAATAATTGATTTTTTGGAGTGTACCAAAAATTATTCAAAATGTCAATTGGATCGTGCCTCATGTTGAATAACCTCTTTTGAAACCCTCACAGTGACCAAAATTGCCATTTTTACAGAGCTTTGCTTACTCAAATGCTTCCATTTTGACCAATTTCAGGCACCGAAATGACTTTAAACACACTTATTTTAGGTGAAAAAGTTATATTTCACATCCAACAGTCATTTAGAGTCAAAAGATTAAAAGTTAAAATTTCATCCATGTTGACCATTTTGGGAAAGTTTGACAGGTCCGGAGTCATCGTTTTCATTAGAGATTTGATTTTTTGTAGTGTACCAAAAATTATTTAAAATGTCAATTGGATCGTGCCTCATGTTGAATAACCACTTTTGAAACCCTAACATTGACCAAAATTGCCATTTTTACAGAGCTTTGCTTACTTAAAAGCTTCCATTTTGACCAATTTCATGCACCGAAATTACTTTAAACAGACTTATTTTAGTTGGAAAAAGTCATAATTCACATCGAAAAGTCTTTTAGAGTCAAAAGATTAAAAGTTCAAATTTCATCCATGTTGACCATATTGGGAAAGTTCGACAGTTGCGGAGTCATCGTTTTTTCAGATAATTGATTTTTTGGAGTGTACCAAAAATGATTCAAAATGTCAATTGGATCGTGCCTCACGTTGAATAACTGCTTTTGAAACCCTCACAGTGACCAAAATTGCCATTTTTACAGAGCTTTGCTTACTCAAAAGCTTCCATTTTGACCAATTTCAGGCACCGAAATGACTTTAAACACACTTATTTTAGTTGAAAAAGTCATAATTCACATCCAACAGTCATTTACAGTCAAAAGATTAAATGTTAAAATTTCATCCATATTGACCATTTTGGGAACGTTCGACAGTTGCGGAGTCATCGTTTTTTCAGATAATTGATTTTTGGAGTGTACCAAAAATGATTCAAAATGTCGATTGGATCGTGCCTCATGTTGAATAACCTCTTTTGAAACCCTCACAGTGACCAAAATTGCCATTTTTACAGAGCTTTGCTTACTCAAAAGCTTCCATTTTGACCAATTTCAGGCACCGAAATGACTTTAAACACACTTATTTTAGTTGAAAAAGTCATATTTCACATCCAACAGTCATTTAGAGTCAAAAGATTAAAAGTTAAAATTTCATCCATGTTGAGCATTTTGGGAAAGTTTGACGGGTCCGGAGTCATCGTTTTTCATTAGAGATTTGATTTTTTAGAGTGTACCAAAAATGATTCATAATGTTAATTGGATCGTGCCTCATGTTGAATAACCACTTTTGAAACCTTCACAGTGACCAAAATTGCCATTTTTACAGAGCTTTGCTTGCTCAAAATCTTCAATTTTGAGCAATTTCAGGCACCGAAATGACTTTAAACACACTTATTTTAGTTGAACAAGTCATAATTCACATCCAACAGGCATTTAGAGTCAAAAGATTAAAAGTTAACATTTCATCCATTTTGACCATTTTGGGAAAGCTCGACAGGTCCGAAGTCATCTTTTTTTCAGATAATTGATTTTTTGAAGTGTACCAAAAATTATTCAAAATGTCAATTGGATCGTGCCTCATGTTGAATAACCTCTTTTGAAACCCTCACAGTGACCAAAATTGCCATTTTTACAGAGCTTTGCTTACTCAAATGCTTCCATTTTGACCAATTTCAGGCACCGAAATGACTTTAAACACACTTATTTTAGTTGAAAAAGTTATATTTCACATCCAACAGTCATTTAGAGTCAAAAGATTAAAAGTTAAAATTTCATCCATGTTGACCATTTTGGGAAAGTTTGACAGGTCCGGAGTCATCGTTTTTCATTACAGATTTGATTTTTTAGAGTGTACCAAAAATGATTCAAAATGTCAATTGGAACGTACCTCATGTTGAATAACCACTTTTGAAATCCTCACAGTGACCAAAATTGCCATTTTTACAGAGCTTTGCTTAATCAAAAGCTTCCATTTTGACCTATTTCAGGCACGAAAATGACTTTCAACACACTTATTTTAGTTGAAAAAGTCATAATTCACATCCAACAGTCATTTAGAGTCAAAAGATTAAAAGTTAAAATTTCATCCATGTTGACCATTTTGGGAAAGTTTGACAGGTCCGGAGTCATCGTTTTTCATTAGAGATTTGATTTTTTGTAGTGTACCAAAAATTATTTAAAATGTCAATTGGATCGTGCCTCATGTTGAATAACCACTTTTGAAACCCTGACATTGACCAAAATTGCCATTTTTACAGAGCTTTGCTTACTTAAAAGCTTCCATTTTGACCAATTTCATGCACCGAAATTACTTTAAACAGACTTATTTTAGTTGGAAAAAGTCATAATTCACATCGAAAAGTCTTTTAGAGTCAAAAGATTAAAAGTTAAAATTTCATCCATGTTGACCATATTGGGAAAGTTCGACAGTTGCGGAGTCATCGTTTTTTCAGATAATTGATTTTTTGGAGTGTACCAAAAATGATTCAAAATGTCAATTGGATCGTGCCTCACATTGAATAACTGCTTTTGAAACCCTCACAGTGACCAAAATTGCCATTTTTACAGAGCTTTGCTTACTCAAAAGCTTCCATTTTGACCAATTTCAGGCACCGAAATGACTTTAAACACACTTATTTTAGTTGAAAAAGTCATAATTCACATCCAACAGTCATTTACAGTCAAAAGATTAAATGTTAAAATTTCATCCATATTGACCATTTTGGGAACGTTCGACAGTTGCGGAGTCATCGTTTTTTCAGATAATTGATTTTTTGGAGTGTACCAAAAATGATTCAAAATGTCGATTGGATCGTGCCTCATGTTGAATAACCTCTTTTGAAACCCTCACAGTGACCAAAATTGCCATTTTTACAGAGCTTTGCTTACTCAAAAGCTTCCATTTTGACCAATTTCAGGCACCGAAATGACTTTAAACACACTTATTTTAGTTGAAAAAGTCATATTTCACACCCAACAGTCATTTAGAGTCAAAAGATTAAAAGTTAAAATTTCATCCATGTTGAGCATTTTGGGAAAGTTTGACGGGTCCGGAGTCATCGTTTTTCATTAGAGATTTGATTTTTTAGAGTGTACCAAAAATGATTCATAATGTCAATTGGATCGTGCCTCATGTTGAATAACCACTTTTGAAACCTTCACAGTGACCAAAATTGCCATTTTTACAGAGCTTTGCTTGCTCAAAATCTTCAATTTTGAGC
Source organism: Lissotriton helveticus (assembly GCF_964261635.1). Classification (NCBI taxonomy): domain Eukaryota; kingdom Metazoa; phylum Chordata; class Amphibia; order Caudata; family Salamandridae; genus Lissotriton; species Lissotriton helveticus. The sequence goes on from NC_136072.1 coordinate 343,852,564, forward strand.
AATTTCAGGCACCGAAATGACTTTAAACACACTTATTTTAGTTGAACAAGTCATAATTCACATCCAACAGGCATTTAGAGTCAAAAGATTAAAAGTTAACATTTCATCCATGTTGACCATTTTGGGAAAGCTCGACAGGTCCGAAGTCATCTTTTTTTCAGATAATTGATTTTTTGAAGTGTACCAAAAATGATTCAAAATGTCAATTGGATCGTGCCTCATGTGAATAACCACTTTTTAAACACTCATAGTGACCAAAATTGCCATTTTTACAGAGTTTTGCTTACTCAAAAGCTTCAATTTTGACCAATTTCTGGCACAGAAATGACTTTAAACACACTTATTTTAGTTGAAAAAGTCATAATTCACATCCAACAGTCATTTAGAGTCAAAAGATTAAAAGTTAAAATTTCATCCATGTTGACCATTTTGGGAAAGTTCGACAGTAGCGGAGTCATCGTTTTTCCAGATAATTGATTTTTTGGAGTGTACCAAAAATTATTCAAAATGTCAATTGGATCGTGCCTCATGTTGAATAACCTCTTTTGAAACCCTCACAGTGACCAAAATTGCCATTTTTACAGAGCTTTGCTTACTCAAATGCTTCCATTTTGACCAATTTCAGGCACCGAAATGACTTTAAACACACTTATTTTAGTTGAAAAAGTTATATTTCACATCCAACAGTCATTTAGAGTCAAAAGATTAAAAGTTAAAATTTCATCCATGTTGACCATTTTGGGAAAGTTTGACAGGTGTGGTAAATAAATAATTAATTACCTGATCTATTTTTGACTATAATCAATAAACGGTTAGCTCAATAAATAAGAGTCAAGATACGAGGTAGCTAGAGTATACAGGCTTTAATTAAGCATAAAGGACAAGAGCAGGACAGCCTGTACGGGAATGGGAAAGATGCGCATCGGGGGCAGGGACTGGGAGCATAAGGGATAACTTTTAATAACAGTACATTAGTATATATAGTTAAACAAAATACATTACAGTCAATACAGTAGGCGTAGCAGTAGGCGGAGTTTGTAGCAGTAGCGAAAGATAAGGCAGAACTGATGCAACAAGAAGGCGTGTACAGGGCGTATACATAGACATGTGATGCAAACGTAACAGAATATGTCATAAACGGGGCGGAAACATGGAGGGGGCTACCTGAGCAGCTGGGACCTCTAACCTAGTGGTGCGCGCAAACTGACAATGACGTGTTACTAGGGAGAACTGGGGGGCTATGACTTCTGCGCTAGAAGAGGAGACTAAAGTCTGGAGTGTCAGAGCGACATGTACCTAAAGCCTATCTAGTATCTAGTGTTTAGAGAACATGTTGATAGAATCCAAAAGTTTATCAGGGTAAAGGCTAACAGACATTAAGACTGGTGCATGCATAATCCTACATGTAGTGCGTGTGCGAGGAATATTCTATAATACTAATACAGTATTTCTCTTACATGGAGACATAAAGGCTAGACCATGACGGAAACTATTGATGCGATTCAGTAGCTTAGGAATGCAGAGAAGGAGGGCTGGACTGATAACTAGAAACATAACATACTCTTGGCAGACTGGAGGCAGAGCCAGGCCGAGCCAGGCACTGTGAGGCATGAAAGTAAGCTAAGGGTCAGGGATACAGGTGGGGGCTGTATCGCTCCTCGGAGAGGGTTCAGGAAACAGGAGCTGAATCTGAGTCCGGGCCCTTTTGAGGCCTAGAAACGGGGACTTTTCAATGAATTAACGTGCACACTGTAAAACGTGGCAACGTAGCTTTACATAGGCCTGATATTCGATGTATTCACGAAAACTGGAAACTGGCATATTAGAGATGGACACAACTGTAATTGCATCTTTAATCGATCATAGGGGAATACATGCATATCGATCATGCACATATGACATAACATGGGGAACACGTAGGCACATACAACATGGCAAAATTTACTTTTCCACATTCCCTCCTTGTGCCCTACGTTTCCATCAGGAAACATCTATATTCATGATACCATCTATCATTTCATACAGCATCATTTGCTCGTCTCGAATTGTCTTGGAACGGGACTTAGGACTAGGAATACAAGAGGTAGCACAAGTGCCGCAAATCGCAGGGCCACATTGTATACAGAGGCAGCAACTGAATATGATCATTACTGCAATACCTAGGAATGACAATACTTTCCATCCCCAGGCAGATATGATACTCCAGAGCCAACCGGACCATGTCCAGGTGCCTGGATTCTGGTGTAACTGATGGGCAATTTTATGAAGTCTGGTTATAGCTGAATAAACAGACGGCGCGTTATTAGGAATGAAAATGCAGCAACTAGATCCGATGACTCTACATGCTCCTCCTCTATCGGCCAGTATGACGTCAAGAACGAGACGATTTTGGAGCACGACAAATCTCATAGCAGATTGCTCTTCGGTTAAGTTACCTAGAGCAGAAGTAGTCTCATTCACTACTGCTTCAAGGGTTCTGGTTAATCTACGTATTAACTTACTATTCTGGACAGGTCCTATAAAGAAGAAGAAACCTTTATTGAAATCTGTATACTGTTCTAGAGCAGTTTCAGTTTGATCGACAATCGGGGACTCAATCTCCCTTCTATGTCTGACGTGTACTAGATGTGTGTTTCTATGATAATCAGATGGGGCTAGAAAAACTGGTGGCAGTAGGAAGGCAATATAACATGTTCCATCCCAATCGAGGGGCAGACGAACATATGCGGTCTGACCACAAACAAAATAAGAATGACGTGAGGCTTTGAAAATAGATTTCCCACTGTCACTATACTCGACAGTAGTAGTACAATCACTATGTCCTACATGTGCGGAACCATTATTTCTGACACATAATTCGCCTTTGACTGGTAGTACTGAAATAGCGGGTAAGTCTGGAGTAGTATCAGACTGAACATTCAGGACCATAAAATTCGAAGAATAATTACCTAAATCATAAACTTCATTTTCTAGATCTAACCCTGTTCTATGGGGGAGACCTTGCTTGTCTGGAAAACATGTTCTATTCAGAAGGGACATATCATTTGAAGATGACGTTAACATGGACCATGCTCCACACGAACCATTATGTGAAAACGGATAAGGAAAGAGTGGCAGAACTCCCTTCGGTGTCTGGAAAGGGGGGAGTCGACCACACACCCAACAATTAGTAGCATTGCTGGTCTGGTGTGAATAATGTAACATTCTGATGAATGTGTTATTTCTCATAGCAAGACGATAGGATAACTCGTGAGGAGGCAGATCACTAAAGGTGTGCTCTACTGTAGCATTAGAAAACTTATTTACATGCGGAATTGGAAAACATAAATGCAATGCATAACTTGTGCAGGTAACCATCAAACTTAGAAACAATAGAAAACTTAGAAAAACGATACATCGGATAGAGTTTTGACTAACTCTCTCACTATGGGGGTCTATCTCATACATGTCAGATACCTGTCTAACCGTTTCACCCGAGGGGGACTTAGACAATTAAACTGGCTGACTTATTTTACTAGACCGGAGCTTTAACTTATACTCCTGCTGCGGAGTTTTCTCTAACAGAGGAACTTTCAGATCGGGATTGAGAATAATGTCTGATTTAGAGTCTGGTTTCAGGCAGTCTTTAATGATGGAACAGTCCTTGGAAATGTTCTTGGCAAAAGTTTTGAGTCCATGAAATTTCTTGACATGCGACAGATGGACCCAACCCTTGCGGCCCTCCAACTTCACGGCCGTACGGGTGGTCAGAAGGACTAGTTTCGGTTCTTTCCAGCGAGGCTCCAGCGGACTTGAACGATCAAAGTTCCGTATGAGTACCAGATCCCCTGGAAGGACCTCATGTGGTTTCACTTCAGTATTGTCTGGAAATGCGGCGGCAACCTGTGAACGACAAGAGTGTAGGGCAGACATCAAGGAAGCTAGGTAATCTGTCAACATATTACTGGAAACATCTGTAATACTGCGGGGTCTAGGTGTACCCCACATATTTGGGGGGCGGCCGAATACGACCTCATAAGGATACAGACCTGATCTGGAATGTGCGACCATGCGCATAAAGAATAAAGCAACTGGCAGGGCAACTAGCCAGTCTACACCTTTCTCTTGACATATCTTGGCAATACGGATTTTCAGGGTCTGATTATGTCTCTCTACGAGACCGGCTGCTTCTGGATGGCGCACACAATGGAACTTCCACTGGTACCCTAACAAGAGGGAAACATGCTTCATTAACTCAGATGAGAATGGCTGGCCGTTATCAGAATACACGACCCTAGGGAGTCCATAACGGGGGAAGAATTCACGAACCAACTGCTTGGCAGTGGTCGCTGCTGTGTAATCTGGAACTGGATATGCTTCTGTCCACCTGGACAAAGCGCATACAACTACAAGGACATACTTGAAACCTCGACATCGCTCCATCTGAATATAATCCATCTGGAGGACTTCAAAAGGGTGGTCAGGGGGCTGGAATCCACCTTGTTCCACCGGAACACTTTTACCTGGATTGAACTGGCAACATATCATACAAGTACGGACTTTCTGTTTGGCTGCAGCTCGTAAATGCTTGTTAAACCAAAGGTTCTGTATACTATCTAACATGGCTTTCTCTCCTAGGTGTGCTGGACTATGTGCGGTATTGATAATGACTTGAACCATAGAGTCGGGGAGAAACCATGTGGCTTTTCCCTTCGTCAACCATCCCTGATCTGTCTGGACCCCTCCTTGTTCGGACCATTTCTTGATTTCTTCGGGAGTAGCATGTAACTGTATGTCTATGACATCTTGTGTAGGGTCCTTAACTGTCATACATGTAGTCGGATCTGGAGTGGATGTCGGTGTCGTGTTAACTGGAATGTCTGGTGTCTGAGTTGTAAGCTTGGCTGTTCGATCTGCTAGATCATTACCTTGGGAAATAATGTCAGTAACTTTCGTATGTGCTTTGCACTTCATGATAGCGATAGCTGTCGGTAAATGTATTGCATCTAACAGAGCTTGAATGAGGAGACCATGCTGAATCTTGGTTCCATGAGAAGTCATGAAACCTCTCTCCTGCCAGAGTACTCCGAAGTCGTGTACAACTCCGAATGCGTAACGTGAATCTGTATATATGTTTACTTTCAGGTTCTTGGCACGTATGCAGGCTTGGGTCAGAGCAACTAGCTCTGCTGCTTGAGCAGACAGGGTGTCAATACGGTGTGTTTCAATAACTTCAGTGTCAGTAGTCACTGCATACGCGGCTACTAGTTCTCCTGTACTAGTTCTCATACATGAACCATCCACATAAAGTGTCAGGTCGGGATTAGGTAATGCAATGTCTGTCAGGTCTTGTCTTGGCTTAGTCATAGTGTTAATAACTTCCACACAGTCATGTGTGGCAGGATTTGAAGTAACTGACGGTAACAGTGTAGCAGGATTTAAAACGTTGCAGCGTCTGATTTCTATGTGTGGCTGGAACAGTGTCAGTTCATAACCTGTTAAACGTGCAATGGTCAAGTGCTGAGTCTGTGTTCGGTTTAAAAGAACTTCCACGGAGTGTGGAACTTGTACGGTCAGGGAGTGACCTAATACTATGGAATCACTTTGTCTGATTGCTAGAGCTGTGGCTGCAACTGACTTGAGGCACGCAGGCAAAGCCTGGGCTACTGGATCTAATGTGCTCGAAAAATAAGCACAAGGCTTGTATTGTCCTCCTTGATCTTGTGTGAGAACAGATAATGCAGTACCATTACGTTCTGTGACAAAAAGTGTAAAAGGCTTACTGTAGTTCGGTGTAGCTAGAACAGGTGCGTGGCATAAGGCTTTCTTTAATTCATTAAAACTAAGTGTATGTTCAGATGTCCAAGGGAGAACAGTCGATACGGCTGCCTCCTGTGTCGTTAACTGTATCAGTGGTTTTGCTAGAAATGCATACTGAGGAATCCATTGTCTGCAGTAAGAAGTGAGGCCAATAAAGGCACGTACCTCCTTCTGTGTCCTGGGCTGTGGAAGACTCGCTATTAACTGGATACGGTCTGGTGTCAACTGCCTACCCCACTTGGACAGTAAGTGGCCTAAGTAGATCACTTGCTGGACACAGAACTGAAGCTTCGAAGGGGACACCTTGTGCCCCATCTCGGCTAGGAAATACAGAACTGTAAGTGACGCTCGCTCGCAGTCACGTTCAGAACGGGCTGTGATCAGTAGATCATCTACATACTGGAGCAGGGCAGTGTCAGTTGGCATGTGAATATTGTCTAGTTGTCTTTTAAGTGCTTGACTGTAAATACTAGGACTTTCTGTGAAACCTTGAGGAGCTCGTGTGAATTTATAACTCCTTCCATTTAAACAAAAACCAAAAAGGTACTGGCTGTCTGGATGAATGGGAACACTGAAAAATGCATTCTTGAGGTCGATTACAGTAAAAAATACAGCTTCAGAATCAATAGCTGTCAACAGAGATGAAATATCTGGGACTACTGGATACTTGGGTATGATACATTTATTAAGTTCTCGAAGGTCAATCACTAATCGATATACTGGAGGTGCATTTGGATCAGTACGTTTCATGACTGGAATGATAGGAGAATTACATACATTGGAGTCAGTTTCTACAACCACTCCTTGAGCAATGAGCTCGTCAATAATTTTGGATAAGGCTGCTACAGCCTCAGGTGGCAATCTGTACTGTCTGATTCGTGGCAAGACTATACCTTGCTTGAGAGTCACACGATGGGGTGTGATTTGCATAAAACCTACATCAGTTGGACCTTGCGCCCATAAATGCTGCGGTACATTGGACAATCTTGGATCAAAATCTCGTAATACATAGTGACCTTTAAAATCCCTTAAAAACAAGCGTATTCCTTCTGGGGAACAGCAAATAACTGCACCTAATTCTTTCAGTGTTTTAATGCCTAACAAATTTTCTGAACATGACTTCGTAAGTAACAAATCAGTAGTTCGGGACAATGGACCAACTTCTAGAGTAACTGGCTTTGATATCTCGTTTACAATAGGCTTTCCTGAAAATCCAAGGGAAACATTTCTAGAGCCTGAGAGCGGAGCCCCTGGAACCTCGTCATGACTGATAGTAGTCCTACTTGCCCCTGTATCAATCAGAAACTTTCTGTCTTTCCCCAATACTTGACTATGTACATAGGGACCCTCTTGATCTACAGGAATCTCGATGAGAGGCAAGCCTACCTCCCTCTCTAGGCTGTTTCATGAATACGGTTGATACTCTGGATACTCTGTCTGGGCATACTGGTACATCTGCTGTGTAACATGCTGTGTTGCAGCAATAGGCTGCGGTGCTGGAACTGTCTGTTGTGCATTCTGTGGTGGCTGAAAAGTCTGTGAAACCTGCTCTTGTCTAGGCGGACGTGGTCTTTCTTTAGTCTTACCAGTAGCTATGTTGTGTTTCAGAACTGCACACTCGTTTATAAAATGACCTGGCTGTTTACAATAATTGCATGTCCCTTTAACGGGAGCTGCAGGATGACTGGCTTGATTCGGACCCCTCTTCTGACTGTCTTGTGGAACAGATTGTGCAACTAGTACTTTCATTTTCGTGTCTTTCATACGTCTCCTTTCGTGTTCTTGCTCTTCCCTGATTCTATTCTGGTGATACTGGAGCATCTGGAGCATCTGTGACGGGGTACTAGCTTGCCAAGTACTTTCGACTTTCAAAACTCGATTTTTAACTTGTGGGCTTGAATTCTCGACTAGTTTAGTAACAAAAAGATGAGGGTATGACTCGCTACTCGTCTTCAAACCACTGTTGATAATGAAACATTTTTCGAATCTAGAATAAAAATCACTAGTATCTTCATCTTGTTTCTGTTTGCATGCTGAGATTGCATCCCAATCTTCCTTTTTCGTGGCTAATAATCTTGGCAAAACCTGAATCAATAACTCTGGCAATTCTTTACATTTGTCCCCAAGACCGGTACCTGGTACTCGTATTTTATCTTCAGCTTCTAGAGCTGTCCAATCAATCTTTTTCTCTCCCACCTCCCATTCTTTTTCCTTGAGTTTCTCATATACCCCTGCGGGCAACAGGACCTTTAGCATTTTAATAATATCTGGATACGTGTATTCTCCCATACGGAGCATGTCTTTTAATTCTCGATGGAACCCTGCTGGATCTTTGTCGTGACAGGGAATTAATTTCTTCATCTCTAAGAGTTCCATCTTTGTGATAGGGGTGTAAACAAATACTCGTTGCATTTCACCATCCGGTGTCCTGACTGGATGTACTTCTCGTAGCGGATGCTGTCTATCTATGTAAAATGGTTTACTTTCTGTAGGTGAGACGTGAACAAAATGCGGATTCAGAAACGTTCTATATTTGTGGCGTTGTTCTAGAATGACGCTAATTAAATCGGTACCTAAACCTTTCCATTTATACTGGAGTAACTCGTTCAGAACGTCATGTAACGGACCTGGATCAGAATGTTGACCCTCATACAATGTAATGAGGTGCTGGATCATATACATACCCACCAGTCGCTGCTCGGCTGGGGGCAGTTTCAGAAACATTTGTGCCACTATTTCGTCTGGAAAAGTGGTAGAATCAGTAGCCCATCGGACTGCTGATCGGGCTAGTTCTTGTTCATGCATGGTACTGAGTTCACTATAACCGATACGTGATTTCAGAATGTGATCGGTAGCTTGAAATACTTGTTCTAGAGAACCTTGTTCTGGTGCTGGAAGATGAAAGACTTTCTTGTGTTCTAGGCGTAAATGACGGTCTGGAAATCTAGATTTACCTACATACGCTATTCTGGCGGTATTCTCGTCTTCTACTTCTTCAGTATCAGTGATATCTTCTTTCTCGGACACTTGCGCTGCTTTACGATTGTCGTGTAACCTTATTATTTCCTTACGTATTTTCTTGTACATACTCTCTATACTACTGAGTGTCCTGTGTTTACCCTCGGCTATATTATCACTCCACCTTGTCAGAACTTTCATTTTGGTCGGATCTTTAGTCGGACAATCTTGTTCCCTTACTAAACAATTGATTAGAAATTTTAATAGCATGAGCTGGGTCTCAGCTTTCCTTAGAGACATGATTTCGCCAATACTTTCTGGATCTTCTCCTGTACGAATGAAATGATACATTCTGTCTAGATCTTCTTTCATATTCGGTAGGGTGTCCAAATACTCGGTCACCCGTCTTATACGCAATGAATATATGACCATATTATCATCGCCTGGGACTGGATCATAACGGCATTCGGTAAGAGCTCGTCTGATATCTGCGACGGACTGATATTTGGGCGTACGCTGTAACGCACGTTCATGTAACTTGACTAACGTTATACGTTTGTTTGGCGGCGGGGTACCAGGAGGACCTCCTCCCGCGGCCCCTAAACTGGAATCGTCGACTGATACTCTTCGTGCTGGCAGAGTGACTGATGTAGCGTGAACTTGTACTATGGGCTGGACCGGGGGTACCGTAACGGGTGCCGTAACAGGTGCCCCGGTGGCTGGAAGAACAGGAATCACATTATTTACAGGAGCTGGCGGAGCAGGATTCGCATATTCTGGGACTGTGTCGTCCAAATAGGACGAGAGAAAAATATCAGCTGCGGTCGGTTTGTGACGTAGCTTAATCGGAACTAATGGCGGCGGAAAATTACATGGTGCTTCCGGGGTTGCTTTTGGCAAGCCCTCGGCAAGAAGAGGATACATACCCTTAATGAGGGCATTTCTCTGTCTGTCTGACTGTTCGGCTTTAACTCGTTCACCTACTTCGATCAATTCCCTTTCTTGGGCTCTTTCAGAGGATTCTCTACTTAATTCTGACTTTCTGATTTCTTTCTCTGTTCTTTTATGCGATTCTTTGCGCCATAACTCGATGGCATCTTTCTGGGACTGTCTGGCTTTCTTTTTCCATAATGCTTCTTCTACTCGCATGATGCACTCGGCATCCCACGTACCTGATACGGGCCATCTATACTTTTCCTCTAATTGTTTGGTGTACTCCACCCATAAATCTAGATATAATATGGCACTTATGCCATGCTTTTGATACATAAAATGACCTGGACTGTCCCTAGGCGGGACAGGAACTGCTTCTTCGAGCAGACCTTTTCTAGTTTTTAACTGACGTAACTTAGAGAACAGAGGCATGACTAGGCTGGAGTCTGGACACAATACAATACACAATGAACACGATAATAACTGAAAAACAAATCATTCATACCACGACATTGAAAACACATGGAATAACATTTAAAAATAACGGTTCGGACAGAATACTACCTGGAATACTGAAAACAGAATACATGAATTTCTCGAGAACAGAACTTACTAGAACAGACTAGATGCACTGCTGAAACAGTACGAAACTTACCGGTCCCATAAAGAGACACGTCAGGACCCGCATCCACCTAAGTGGACACTTCGTGTTGGATCTGTGTACCCAAACCCACGGACCAGAGACAAATCAATTGACCCTGTCTAGATACTACCCCAGCAACGGTACTCACCGGGCAGCAAGAACGGAAGGCCTCGGACTGGACTGGACTGCTACGACGACGGACGGACGTACTTCGGACTTCAGTTACAGGTGGGCCTCCGGATACCTCGGACCTTGGACTCTCGGCTTGGGCTCTGGTCGGGACTCGCCGCGTTCCTCCACCGCCTCGTCTGGACGCTGGACCGCAACCTCCGTCTCCTCCGTGGGCCTGAGGGATACTTGAAGCAGAAATATCTGCACGTGCACGGTATGGTTCCGTCACGGCTGCAGAGGATCAGGGGGCCTGCGTGGCTTCTCCGGCGCGTGGGGAAAGGGCAAGTCCCTGTTCGGGCGCCATTATGTGGTAAATAAATAATTAATTACCTGATCTATTTTTGACTATAATCAATAAACGGTTAGCTCAATAAATAAGAGTCAAGATACGAGGTAGCTAGAGTATACAGGCTTTAATTAAGCATAAAGGACAAGAGCAGGACAGCCTGTACGGGAATGGGAAAGATGCGCATCGGGGGCAGGGACTGGGAGCATAAGGGATAACTTTTAATAACAGTACATTAGTATATATAGTTAAACAAAATACATTACAGTCAATACAGTAGGCGTAGCAGTAGGCGGAGTTTGTAGCAGTCGCGAAAGATAAGGCAGAACTGATGCAACAAGAAGGCGTGTACAGGGCGTATACATAGACATGTGATGCAAACGTAACAGAATATGTCATAAATGGGGCGGAAACATGGAGGGGGCTACCTGAGCAGCTGGGACCTCTAACCTAGTGGTGCGCGCAAACTGACAATGACGTGTTACTAGGGAGAACTGGGGGGCTATGACTTCTGCGCTAGAAGAGGAGACTAAAGTCTGGAGTGTCAGAGCGACATGTACCTAAAGCCTATCTAGTATCTAGTGTTTAGAGAACATGTTGATAGAATCCAAAAGTTTATCAGGGTAAAGGCTAACAGACATTAAGACTGGTGCATGCATAATCCTACATGTAGTGCGTGTGCGAGGAATATTCTATAATACTAATACAGTATTTCTCTTACATGGAGACATAAAGGCTAGACCATGACGGAAACTATTGATGCGATTCAGTAGCTTAGGAATGCAGAGAAGGAGGGCTGGACTGATAACTAGAAACATAACATACTCTTGGCAGACTGGAGGCAGAGCCAGGCCGAGCCGGGCACTGTGAGGCATGAAAGTAAGCTAAGGGTCAGGGATACAGGTGGGGGCTGTATCGCTCCTCGGAGAGGGTTCAGGAAACAGGAGCTGAATCTGAGTCCGGGCCCTTTTGAGGCCTAGAAACGGGGACTTTTCAATGAATTAACGTGCACACTGTAAAACGTGGCAACGTAGCTTTACATAGGCCTGATATTCGTTGTATTCACGAAAACTGGAAACTGGCATATTAGAGATGGACACAACTGTAATTGCGTCTTTAATCGATCATAGGGGAATACATGCATATCGATCATGCACATATGACATAACATGGGGAACACGTAGGCACATACAACATGGCAAAATTTACTTTTCCACACAGGTCCGGAGTCATCGTTTTTCATTAGAGATTTGATTTTTTGTAGTGTACCAAAAATTATTCAAAATGTCAATTGGATCGTGCCTCATGTTGAATAACCACTTTTGAAACCCTAACATTGACCAAAATTGCCATTTTTACAGAGCTTTGCTTACTTAAAAGCTTCCATTTTGACCAATGTCATGCACCGAAATTACTTTAAACAGACTTATTTTAGTTGGAAAAAGTCATAATTCACATCCAACAGTCTTTTAGAGTCAAAAGATTAAAAGTTAAAATTTCATCCATGTTGACCATATTGGGAAAGTTCGACAGTTGCGGAGTCATCGTTTTTTCAGATAATTGATTTTTTGGAGTGTACCAAAAATGATTCAAAATGTCAATTGGATCGTGCCTCATGTTGAATAACTGCTTTTGAAACCCTCACAGTGACCAAAATTGCCATTTTTACAGAGCTTTGCTTACTCAAAAGCTTCCATTTTGACCAATTTCAGGCACCGAAATGACTTTAAACACACTTATTTTAGTTGAAAAAGTCATAATTCACATCCAACAGTCATTTACAGTCAAAAGATTAAATGTTAAAATTTCTTCCATATTGACCATTTTGGGAACGTTCGACAGTTGCGGAGTCATCGTTTTTTCAGATAATTGATTTTTTGGAGTGTACCAAAAATGATTCAAAATGTCGATTGGATCGTGCCTCATGTTGAATAACCGCTTTTGAAACCCTCACAGTGACCAAAAATGCCATTTTTACAGAGCTTTGCTTACTCAAAAGCTTCTATTTTGACCAATTTCAGGCACCGAAATGACTTTAAACACATTTATTTTAGTTGAAAAAGTCATATTTCACATCCAACAGTCATTTAGAGTCAAAAGATTAAAAGTTAAAATTTCATCCATGTTGACCATTTTGGGAAAGTTTGACAGGTCCGGAGTCATCGTTTTTCATTAGAGATTTGATTTTTTAGAGTGTACTAAAAATGATTCAAAATGTCAATTGGATCGTACCTCATGTTAAATAACCACTTTTGAAACCCTCACAGTGACCAAAATTGCCATTTTTACAGAGCTTTGCTTAATCAAAAGCTTCCATTTTGACCAATTTCAGGCACCAAAATGACTTTCAACACACGTATTTTAGTTGAAAAAGTCATAATTCACATCCAACAGTCATTTAGAGTCAAAAGATTAAAAGTTAAAATTTCATCCATGTTGACCATTTTGGGAAAGTTTGACAGGTCCGGAGTCATCGTTTTTCATTAGAGATTTGATTTTTTGGAGTGTACCAAAAACGATTCAAAATGTCAATTGGATCGTGCCTCATGTTGACTAACCACTTTTGAAACCTTCACAGTGACCAAAATTGCCATTTTTATAGAGCTTTGCTTGCTCAAAATCTTCCATTTTGACCAATTTCAGGCACCGAAATGACTTTAAACACACTTATTTTAGTTGAACAAGTCATAATTCACATCCAACAGTCTTTTAGAGTCAAAAGATTAAAAGTTAAAATTTCATCCATGTAGACCATTTTGGGAAAGCTCGACAGGTCCGGAGTCATCTTTTTTTCAGATAATTGATTTTTTGGAGTGTACCAAAAATGATTTAAAATGTCAATTGGATCGTGCCTCATGTGAATAACCACTTTTTAAACACTCATAGTGACCAAAATTGCCATTTTTACAGAGCTTTGCTTTCTTAAAAGCTTCCATTTTAACCAATTTCATGCACTGAAATTACTTTAAACACACTTATTTTAGTTGAAAAACTCATATTTCACAGCCAACAGTCATTTACAGTCAAAAGATTAAATGTTAAAATTTCATCCATATTGACCATTTTGGGAACGTTCGACAGTTGCGGAGTCATCGTTTTTTTAGATAATTGATTTTTTGGAGTGTACCAAAAATGATTCAAAATGTCAATTGGATCGTGCCTCATGTTGAATAACCGCTTTTGAAACCCTTACAGTGACCAAAATTGCCATTTTTACAGAGCTTTGCTTACTCAAAAGCTTCCATTTTGACCAATTTCAGGCACCAAAATGACTTTAAACACACGTATCTTAGTTGAAAAAGTCATATTTCACATCCAACAGTCATTTAGAGTCAAAAGATTAAAAGTTAAAATTTCATCCATGGTGAGCATTTTGGGAAAGTTTGACGGGTCCGGAGTCATCGTTTTTCATTAGAGATTTGATTTTTTAGAGTGTACCAAAAATTATTCATAATGTCAATTGGATCGTGCCTCATGTTGAATAACCACTTTTGAAACCTTCACAGTGACCAAAATTGCCATTTTTACAGAGCTTTGCTTGCTCAAAATCTTCAATTTTGACCAATTTCAGGCACCGAAATGACTTTAAACGCACTTATTTTAGTTGAACAAGTCATAATTCACATCCAACAGGCATTTAGAGTCAAAAGATTAAAAGTTAACATTTCATCCATGTTGACCATTTTGGGAAAGCTCGACAGGTCCGAAGTCATCTTTTTTTAAGATAATTGATTTTTTGAAGTGTACCAAAAATGATTCAAAATGGCAATTGGATCGTGCCTCATGTGAATAACCACTTTTTAAACACTCATAGTGACCAAAATTGCCATTTTTTACAGAGTTTTGCATACTCAAAAGCTTCAATTTTGACCAATTTCTGGCACAGAAATGACTTTAAACACACTTATTTTAGTTGAAAAAGTCATAATTCACATCCAACAGTCATTTAGAGTCAAAAGATTAAAAGTTAAAATTTCATCCATGTTGACCATTTTGGGAAAGTTCGACAGTAGCGGAGTCATCGTTTTTCCAGATAATTGATTTTTTGGAGTGTACCAAAAATTATTCAAAATGTCAATTGGATCGTGCCTCATGTTGAATAACCGCTTTTGAAACCCTCACAGTGACCAAAATTGCCATTTTTACAGAGCTTTTCTTACTCAAAAGCTTCCATTTTGACCAATTTCAGGCACCGAAATGACTTTAAACACACTTATTTTAGTTTAAAAAGTTATATTTCACATCCAACAGTCATTTAGAGTCAAAAGATTAAAAGTTAAAATTTCATCCATGTTGACCATTTTGGGAAAGTTTGACAGGTTCGGAGTCATCGTTTTTCATTAGAGATTTGATTTTTTAGAGTGTACCAAAAATGATTCAAAATGTCAATTGGATCGTACCTCATGTTGAATAACCACTTTTGAAACCCTCACAGTGACCAAAATTGCCATTTTTACAGAGCTTTGCTTAATCAAAAGCTTCCATTTTGACCTATTTCAGGCACGAAAATGACTTTCAACACACTTATTTTAGTTGAAAAAGTCATAATTCACACCCAACAGTCATTTAGAGTCAAAAGATTAAAAGTTAAAATTTCATCCATGTTGACCATTTTGGGAAAGTTTGACAGGTCCGGAGTCATCGTTTTTCATTAGAGATTTGATTTTTTGTAATGTACCAAAAATTATTCAAATTGTCAATTGGATCGTGCCTCATGTTGAATAACCACTTTTGAAACCCTAACATTGACCAAAATTGCCATTTTTACAGAGCTTTGCTTACTTAAAAGCTTCCATTTTGACCAATTTCATGCACCGAAATTACTTTAAACAGACTTATTTTAGTTGGAAAAAGTCATAATTCACATCCAACAGTCTTTTAGAGTCAAAAGATTAAAAGTTAAAATTTCATCCATGTTGACCATTTTGGGAAAGTTCGACAGTTGCGGAGTCATCGTTTTTTCAGATAATTGATTTTTTGGAGTGTACCAAAAATGATTCAAAATGTCAATTGGATCGTGCCTCATGTTGAATAACCGCTTTTGAAACCCTCACAGTGACCAAAATTGCCATTTTTACGGAGCTTTGCTTACTCAAAAGCTTCCATTTTGACCAATTTCAGGCACCGAAATGACTTTAAACACACTTATTTTAGTTGAAAAAGTCATAATTCACATCCAACAGTCATTTACAGTCAAAAGATTATATGTTAAAATTTCATCCATATTGACCATTTTGGGAACGTTCGACAGTTGCGGAGTCATCGTTTTTTCAGATAATTGATTTTTTGGAGTGTACCAAAAATGATTCAAAATGTCGATTGGATCGTGCCTCATGTTGAATAACCGCTTTTGAAACCCTCACAGTGACCAAAAATGCCATTTTTACAGAGCTTTGCTTACTCAAAAGCTTCTATTTTGACCAATTTCAGGCACCGAAATGACTTTAAACACATTTATTTTAGTTGAAAAAGTCATATTTCACATCCAACAGTCATTTAGAGTCAAAAGATTAAAAGTTAAAATTTCATCCATGTTGACCATTTTGGGAAAGTTTGACAGGTCCGGAGTCATCGTTTTTCATTAGAGATTTGATTTTTTGGAGTGTACCAAAAACGATTCAAAATGTCAATTGGATCGTGCCTCATGTTGACTAACCACTTTTGAAACCTTCACAGTGACCAAAATTGCCATTTTTACAGAGCTTTGCTTGCTCAAAATCTTCCATTTTGACCAATTTCAGGCACCGAAATGACTTTAAACACACTTATTTTAGTTGAACAAGTCATAATTCACATCCAACAGTCTTTTAGAGTCAAAAGATTAAAAGTTAAAATTTCATCCATGTAGACCATTTTGGGAAAGCTCGACAGGTCCGGAGTCATCTTTTTTTCAGATAATTGATTTTTTGGAGTGTACCAAAAATGATTTAAAATGTCAATTGGATCGTGCCTCATGTGAATAACCACTTTTTAAACACTCATAGTGACCAAAATTGCCATTTTTACAGAGCTTTGCTTTCTTAAAAGCTTCCATTTTAACCAATTTCATGCACTGAAATTACTTTAAACACACTTATTTTAGTTGAAAAACTCATATTTCACAGCCAACAGTCATTTACAGTCAAAAGATTAAATGTTAAAATTTCATCCATATTGACCATTTTGGGAACGTTCGACAGTTGCGGAGTCATCGTTTTTTTAGATAATTGATTTTTTGGAGTGTACCAAAAATGATTCAAAATGTCAATTGGATCGTGCCTCATGTTGAATAACCGCTTTTGAAACCCTTACAGTGACCAAAATTGCCATTTTTACAGAGCTTTGCTTACTCAAAAGCTTCCATTTTGACCAATTTCAGGCACCAAAATGACTTTAAACACACGTATCTTAGTTGAAAAAGTCATATTTCACATCCAACAGTCATTTAGAGTCAAAAGATTAAAAGTTAAAATTTCATCCATGGTGAGCATTTTGGGAAAGTTTGACGGGTCCGGAGTCATCGTTTTTCATTAGAGATTTGATTTTTTAGAGTGTACCAAAAATTATTCATAATGTCAATTGGATCGTGCCTCATGTTGAATAACCACTTTTGAAACCTTCACAGTGACCAAAATTGCCATTTTTACAGAGCTTTGCTTGCTCAAAATCTTCAATTTTGACCAATTTCAGGCACCGAAATGACTTTAAACGCACTTATTTTAGTTGAACAAGTCATAATTCACATCCAACAGGCATTTAGAGTCAAAAGATTAAAAGTTAACATTTCATCCATGTTGACCATTTTGGGAAAGCTCGACAGGTCCGAAGTCATCTTTTTTTAAGATAATTGATTTTTTGAAGTGTACCAAAAATGATTCAAAATGGCAATTGGATCGTGCCTCATGTGAATAACCACTTTTTAAACACTCATAGTGACCAAAATTGCCATTTTTTACAGAGTTTTGCATACTCAAAAGCTTCAATTTTGACCAATTTCTGGCACAGAAATGACTTTAAACACACTTATTTTAGTTGAAAAAGTCATAATTCACATCCAACAGTCATTTAGAGTCAAAAGATTAAAAGTTAAAATTTCATCCATGTTGACCATTTTGGGAAAGTTCGACAGTAGCGGAGTCATCGTTTTTCCAGATAATTGATTTTTTGGAGTGTACCAAAAATTATTCAAAATGTCAATTGGATCGTGCCTCATGTTGAATAACCGCTTTTGAAACCCTCACAGTGACCAAAATTGCCATTTTTACAGAGCTTTTCTTACTCAAAAGCTTCAATTTTGACCAATTTCAGGCACCGAAATGACTTTAAACACACTTATTTTAGTTTAAAAAGTTATATTTCACATCCAACAGTCATTTAGAGTCAAAAGATTAAAAGTTAAAATTTCATCCATGTTGACCATTTTGGGAAAGTTTGACAGGTTCGGAGTCATCGTTTTTCATTAGAGATTTGATTTTTTAGAGTGTACCAAAAATGATTCAAAATGTCAATTGGATCGTACCTCATGTTGAATAACCACTTTTGAAACCCTCACAGTGACCAAAATTGCCATTTTTACAGAGCTTTGCTTAATCAAAAGCTTCCATTTTGACCTATTTCAGGCACGAAAATGACTTTCAACACACTTATTTTAGTTGAAAAAGTCATAATTCACACCCAACAGTCATTTAGAGTCAAAAGATTAAAAGTTAAAATTTCATCCATGTTGACCATTTTGGGAAAGTTTGACAGGTCCGGAGTCATCGTTTTTCATTAGAGATTTGATTTTTTGTAATGTACCAAAAATTATTCAAATTGTCAATTGGATCGTGCCTCATGTTGAATAACCACTTTTGAAACCCTAACATTGACCAAAATTGCCATTTTTACAGAGCTTTGCTTACTTAAAAGCTTCCATTTTGACCAATTTCATGCACCGAAATTACTTTAAACAGACTTATTTTAGTTGGAAAAAGTCATAATTCACATCCAACAGTCTTTTAGAGTCAAAAGATTAAAAGTTAAAATTTCATCCATGTTGACCATTTTGGGAAAGTTCGACAGTTGCGGAGTCATCGTTTTTTCAGATAATTGATTTTTTGGAGTGTACCAAAAATGATTCAAAATGTCAATTGGATCGTGCCTCATGTTGAATAACCGCTTTTGAAACCCTCACAGTGACCAAAATTGCCATTTTTACGGAGCTTTGCTTACTCAAAAGCTTCCATTTTGACCAATTTCAGGCACCGAAATGACTTTAAACACACTTATTTTAGTTGAAAAAGTCATAATTCACATCCAACAGTCATTTACAGTCAAAAGATTATATGTTAAAATTTCATCCATATTGACCATTTTGGGAACGTTCGACAGTTGCGGAGTCATCGTTTTTTCAGATAATTGATTTTTTGGAGTGTACCAAAAATGATTCAAAATGTCGATTGGATCGTGCCTCATGTTGAATAACCGCTTTTGAAACCCTCACAGTGACCAAAAATGCCATTTTTACAGAGCTTTGCTTACTCAAAAGCTTCTATTTTGACCAATTTCAGGCACCGAAATGACTTTAAACACATTTATTTTAGTTGAAAAAGTCATATTTCACATCCAACAGTCATTTAGAGTCAAAAGATTAAAAGTTAAAATTTCATCCATGTTGACCATTTTGGGAAAGTTTGACAGGTCCGGAGTCATCGTTTTTCATTAGAGATTTGATTTTTTAGAGTGTACAAAAAATGATTCAAAATATCAATTGGATCGTGCCTCATGTTAAATAACCACTTTTGAAACCCTCACAGTGACCAAAATTGCCATTTTTACAGAGCTTTGCTTAATCAAAAGCTTCCATTTTGACCAATTTCAGGCACCAAAATGACTTTCAACACACGTATTTTAGTTGAAAAAGTCATAATTCACATCCAACAGTCATTTAGAGTCAAAAGATTAAAAGTTAAAATTTCATCCATGTTGACCATTTTGGGAAAGTTTGACAGGTCCGGAGTCATCGTTTTTCATTAGAGATTTGATATTTTGGAGTGTACCAAAAATGATTCAAAATGTCAATTGGATCGTGCCTCATGTTGACTAACCACTTTTGAAACCTTCACAGTGACCAAAATTGCCATTTTTACAGAGCTTTGCTTGCTCAAAATCTTCCATTTTGACCAATTTCAGGCACCGAAATGTCTTTAAACACACTTATTTTAGTTGAACAAGTCATAATTCACATCCAACAGGCATTTAGAGTCAAAAGATTAAAAGTTAACATTTCATCCATGTAGAACATTTTGGGAAAGCTCGACAGGTCCGGAGTCATCTTTTTTTCAGATAATTGATTTTTTGGAGTGTACCAAAAATGATTCAAAATGTCAATTGGATCGTGCCTCATGTGAATAACCACTTTTTAAACACTCATAGTGACCAAAATTGCCATTTTTACAGAGCTTTGCTTTCTTAAAAGCTTCCATTTTAACCAATTTCATGCACCGAAATTACTTTAAACACACTTATTTTAGTTGAACAACTCATATTTCACAGCCAACAGTCATTTACAGTCAAAAGATTAAATGTTAACATTTCAACCATATTGACCATTTTGGGAACGTTCGACAGTTGCGGAGTCATCGTTTTTTCAGATAATTGATTTTTTGGAGTGTACCAAAAATGATTCAAAATGTCAATTGGATCGTGCCTCATGTTGAATAACCACTTTTGAAACCCTTACAGTGACCAAAATTGCCATTTTTACAGAGCTTTGCTTACTCAAAAGCTTCCATTTTGACCAATTTCAGGCACCGAAATGACTTTAAACACACTTATTTTAGTTGAAAAAGTCATAATTCACATCCAACAGTCATTTACAGTCAAAAGATTAAATGTTAAAATTTCATCCACATTGACCATTTTGGGAACGTTCGACAGTTGCGGAGTCATCGTTTTTTCAGATAATTGATTTTTTGGAGTGTACCAAAAATGATTCAAAATGTCGATTGGATCGTGCCTCATGTTGAATAACCGCTTTTGAAACCCTCACAGTGACCAAAAATGCCATTTTTACAGATCTTTGCTTACTCAAAAGCTTCTATTTTGACCAATTTCAGGCACCGAAATGACTTTAAACACATTTATTTTAGTTGAAAAAGTCATATTTCACATCCAACAGTCATTTAGAGTCAAAAGATTAAAAGTTAAAATTTCATCCATGTTGACCATTTTGGGAAAGTTTGACAGGTCCCGAGTCATCGTTTTTCATTAGAGATTTGATTTTTTAGAGTGTACTAAAAATGATTCAAAATGTCAATTGGATCGTGCCTCATGTTAAATAACCACTTTTGAAACCCTCACAGTGACCAAAATTGCCATTTTTACAGAGCTTTGCTTAATCAAAAGCTTCCATTTTGACCAATTTCAGGCACCAAAATGACTTTCAACACACGTATTTTAGTTGAAAAAGTCATAATTCACATCCAACAGTCATTTAGAGTCAAAAGATTAAAAGTTAAAATTTCATCCATGTTGACCATTTTGGGAAAGTTTGACAGGTCCGGAGTCATCGTTTTTCATTAGAGATTTGATTTTTTGGAGTGTACCAAAAACGATTCAAAATGTCAATTGGATCGTGCCTCATGTTAAATAACCACTTTTGAAACCCTCACAGTGACCAAAATTGACATTTTTACAGAGCTTTGCTTAATGAAAAGCTTCCATTTTGACCAATTTCAGGCACCGAAATGACTTTAAACACACTTATTTTAGTTGAACAAGTCATAATTCACATCCAACAGTCTTTTAGAGTCAAAAGATTAAAAGTTAAAATTTCATCCATGTAGACCATTTTGGGAAAGCTCGACAGGTCCGGAGTCATCTTTTTTTCAGATAATTGATTTTTTGGAGTGTACCAAAAATGATTTAAAATGTCAATTGGATCGTGCCTCATGTGAATAACCACTTTTTAAACACTCATAGTGACCAAAATTGCCATTTTTACAGAGCTTTGCTTTCTTAAAAGCTTCCATTTTAACCAATTTCATGCACTAAAATTACTTTAAACACACTTATTTTAGTTGAAAAACTCATATTTCACAGCCAACAGTCATTTACAGTCAAAAGATTAAATGTTAAAATTTCATCCATATTGACCATTTTGGGAACGTTCGACAGTTGCGGAGTCATCGTTTTTTTAGATAATTGATTTTTTGGAGTGTATCAAAAATGATTCAAAATGTCAATTGGATCGTGCCTCATGTTGAATAACCGCTTTTGAAACCCTTACAGTGACCAAAATTGCCATTTTTACAGAGCTTTGCTTACTCAAAAGCTTCCATTTTGACCAATTTCAGGCACCAAAATGACTTTAAACACACGTATCTTAGTTGAAAAAGTCATATTTCACATCCAACAGTCATTTAGAGTCAAAAGATTAAAAGTTAAAATTTCATCCATGGTGAGCATTTTGGGAAAGTTTGACGGGTCCGGAGTCATCGTTTTTCATTAGAGATTTGATTTTTTAGAGTGTACCAAAAATTATTCATAATGTCAATTGGATCGTGCCTCATGTTGAATAACCACTTTTGAAACCTTCACAGTGACCAAAATTGCCATTTTTACAGAGCTTTGCTTGCTCAAAATCTTCAATTTTGACCAATTTCAGGCACCGAAATGACTTTAAACACACTTATTTTAGTTGAACAAGTCATAATTCACATCCAACAGGCATTTAGAGTCAAAAGATTAAAAGTTAACATTTCATCCATGTTGACCATTTTGGGAAAGCTCGACAGGTCCGAAGTCATCTTTTTTTAAGATAATTGATTTTTTGAAGTGTACCAAAAATGATTCAAAATGGCAATTGGATCGTGCCTCATGTGAATAACCACTTTTTAAACACTCATAGTGACCAAAATTGCCATTTTTTACAGAGTTTTGCATACTCAAAAGCTTCAATTTTGACCAATTTCTGGCACAGAAATGACTTTAAACACACTTATTTTAGTTGAAAAAGTCATAATTCACATCCAACAGTCATTTAGAGTCAAAAGATTAAAAGTTAAAATTTCATCCATGTTGACCATTTTGGGAAAGTTCGACAGTAGCGGAGTCATCGTTTTTCCAGATAATTGATTTTTTGGAGTGTACCAAAAATTATTCAAAATGTCAATTGGATCGTGCCTCATGTTGAATAACCGCTTTTGAAACCCTCACAGTGACCAAAATTGCCATTTTTACAGAGCTTTTCTTACTCAAAAGCTTCCATTTTGACCAATTTCAGGCACCGAAATGACTTTAAACACACTTATTTTAGTTTAAAAAGTTATATTTCACATCCAACAGTCATTTAGAGTCAAAAGATTAAAAGTTAAAATTTCATCCATGTTGACCATTTTGGGAAAGTTTGACAGGTTCGGAGTCATCGTTTTTCATTAGAGATTTGATTTTTTAGAGTGTACCAAAAATGATTCAAAATGTCAATTGGATCGTACCTCATGTTGAATAACCACTTTTGAAACCCTCACAGTGACCAAAATTGCCATTTTTACAGAGCTTTGCTTAATCAAAAGCTTCCATTTTGACCTATTTCAGGCACGAAAATGACTTTCAACACACTTATTTTAGTTGAAAAAGTCATAATTCACACCCAACAGTCATTTAGAGTCAAAAGATTAAAAGTTAAAATTTCATCCATGTTGACCATTTTGGGAAAGTTTGACAGGTCCGGAGTCATCGTTTTTCATTAGAGATTTGATTTTTTGTAGTGTACCAAAAATTATTCAAATTGTCAATTGGATCGTGCCTCATGTTGAATAACCACTTTTGAAACCCTAACATTGACCAAAATTGCCATTTTTACAGAGCTTTGCTTACTTAAAAGCTTCCATTTTGACCAATTTCATGCACCGAAATTACTTTAAACAGACTTATTTTAGTTGGAAAAAGTCATAATTCACATCCAACAGTCTTTTAGAGTCAAAAGATTAAAAGTTAAAATTTCATCCATGTTGACCATTTTGGGAAAGTTCGACAGTTGCGGAGTCATCGTTTTTTCAGATAATTGATTTTTTGGAGTGTACCAAAAATGATTCAAAATGTCAATTGGATCGTGCCTCATGTTGAATAACCGCTTTTGAAACCCTCACAGTGACCAAAATTGCCATTTTTACGGAGCTTTGCTTACTCAAAAGCTTCCATTTTGACCAATTTCAGGCACCAAAATGACTTTAAACACACTTATTTTAGTTGAAAAAGTCATAATTCACATCCAACAGTCATTTACAGTCAAAAGATTATATGTTAAAATTTCATCCATATTGACCATTTTGGGAACGTTCGACAGTTGCGGAGTCATCGTTTTTTCAGATAATTGATTTTTTGGAGTGTACCAAAAATGATTCAAAATGTCGATTGGATCGTGCCTCATGTTGAATAACCGCTTTTGAAACCCTCACAGTGACCAAAAATGCCATTTTTACAGAGCTTTGCTTACTCAAAAGCTTCTATTTTGACCAATTTCAGGCACCGAAATGACTTTAAACACATTTATTTTAGTTGAAAAAGTCATATTACACATCCAACAGTCATTTAGAGTCAAAAGATTAAAAGTTAAAATTTCATCCATGTTGACCATTTTGGGAAAGTTTGACAGGTCCGGAGTCATCGTTTTTCATTAGAGATTTGATTTTTTAGAGTGTACAAAAAATGATTCAAAATATCAATTGGATCGTGCCTCATGTTAAATAACCACTTTTGAAACCCTCACAGTGACCAAAATTGCCATTTTTACAGAGCTTTGCTTAATCAAAAGCTTCCATTTTGACCAATTTCAGGCACCAAAATGACTTTCAACACACGTATTTTAGTTGAAAAAGTCCTAATTCACATCCAACAGTCATTTAGAGTCAAAAGATTAAAAGTTAAAATTTCATCCATGTTGACCATTTTGGGAAAGTTTGACAGGTCCGGAGTCATCGTTTTTCATTAGAGATTTGATTTTTTGGAGTGTACCAAAAATGATTCAAAATGTCAATTGGATCGTGCCTCATGTTGACTAACCACTTTTGAAACCTTCACAGTGACCAAAATTGCCATTTTTACAGAGCTTTGCTTGCTCAAAATCTTCCATTTTGACCAATTTCAGGCACCGAAATGTCTTTAAACACACTTATTTTAGTTGAACAAGTCATAATTCACATCCAACAGGCATTTAGAGTCAAAAGATTAAAAGTTAACATTTCATCCATGTAGACCATTTTGGGAAAGCTCGACAGGTCCGGAGTCACCTTTTTTTCAGATAATTGATTTTTTGGAGTGTACCAAAAATGATTCAAAATGTCAATTGGATTGTGCCTCATGTGAATAACCACTTTTTAAACACTCATAGTGACCAAAATTGCCATTTTTACAGAGCTTTGCTTTCTTAAAAGCTTCCATTTTAACCAATTTCATGCACCGAAATTACTTTAAACACACTTATTTTAGTTGAACAACTCATATTTCACAGCCAACAGTCATTTACAGTCAAAAGATTAAATGTTAAAATTTCAACCATATTGACCATTTTGGGAACGTTCGACAGTTGCGGAGTCATCGTTTTTTCAGATAATTGATTTTTTGGAGTGTACCAAAAATGATTCAAAATGTCAATTGGATCGTGCCTCATGTTGAATAACCACTTTTGAAACCCTTACAGTGACCAAAATTGCCATTTTTACAGAGCTTTGCTTACTCAAAAGCTTCCATTTTGACCAATTTCAGGCACCGAAATGACTTTAAACACTTATTTTAGTTGAAAAAGTCATAATTCACATCCAACAGTCATTTACAGTCAAAAGATTAAATGTTAAAATTTCATCCATATTGACCATTTTGGGAACGTTCGACAGTTGCGGAGTCATCGTTTTTTCAGATAATTGATTTTTTGGAGTGTACCAAAAATGATTCAAAATGTCGATTGGATCGTGCCTTATGTTGAATAACCGCTTTTGAAACCCTCACAGTGACCAAAAATGCCATTTTTACAGATCTTTGCTTACTCAAAAGCTTCTATTTTGACCAATTTCAGGCACCGAAATGACTTTAAACACATTTATTTTAGTTGAAAAAGTCATATTTCACATCCAACAGTCATTTAGAGTCAAAAGATTA
Organism: Lissotriton helveticus; assembly: GCF_964261635.1. Classification (NCBI taxonomy): domain Eukaryota; kingdom Metazoa; phylum Chordata; class Amphibia; order Caudata; family Salamandridae; genus Lissotriton; species Lissotriton helveticus. The sequence continues at coordinate 343,878,468 of NC_136072.1, forward strand.
AAAGTTAAAATTTCATCCATGTTGACCATTTTGGGAAAGTTTGACAGGTCCCGAGTCATCGTTTTTCATTAGAGATTTGATTTTTTAGAGTGTACTAAAAATGATTCAAAATGTCAATTGGATCGTGCCTCATGTTAAATAACCACTTTTGAAACCCTCACAGTGACCAAAATTGCCATTTTTACAGAGCTTTGCTTAATCAAAAGCTTCCATTTTGACCAATTTCAGGCACCAAAATGACTTTCAACACACGTATTTTAGTTGAAAAAGTCATAATTCACATCCAACAGTCATTTAGAGTCAAAAGATTAAAAGTTAAAATTTCATCCATGTTGACCATTTTGGGAAAGTTTGACAGGTCCGGAGTCATCGTTTTTCATTAGAGATTTGATTTTTTGGAGTGTACCAAAAACGATTCAAAATGTCAATTGGATCGTGCCTCATGTTGACTAACCACTTTTGAAACCTTCACAGTGACCAAAATTGCCATTTTTACAGAGCTTTGCTTGCTCAAAATCTTCCATTTTGACCAATTTCATGCACCGAAATTACTTTAAACACACTTATTTTAGTTGAAAAACTCATATTTCACAGCCAACAGTAATTTTCAGTCAAAAGATTAAATGTTAAAATTTCATCCATATTGACCATTTTGGGAACGTTCGACAGTTGCGGAGTCATCGTTTTTTCAGATAATTGATTTTTTGGAGTGTACCAAAAATGATTCAAAATGTCAATTGGATCGTGCCTCATGTTGAATAACCGCTTTTGAAACCCTTACAGTGACCAAAATTGCCATTTTTACAGAGCTTTGCTTACTCAAAAGCTTCCATTTTGACCAATTTCAGGCACCAAAATGACTTTAAACACACGTATTTTAGTTGAAAAAGTCATATTTCACATCCAACAGTCATTTAGAGTCAAAAGATTAAAAGTTAAAATTTCATCCATGGTGAGCATTTTGGGAAAGTTTGACGGGTCCGGAGTCATCGTTTTTCATTAGAGATTTGATTTTTTAGAGTGTACCAAAAATTATTCATAATGTCAATTGGATCGTGCCTCATGTTGAATAACCACTTTTGAAACCTTCACAGTGACCAAAATTGCCATTTTTACAGAGCTTTGCTTGCTCAAAATCTTCAATTTTGACCAATTTCAGGCACCGAAATGACTTTAAACACACTTATTTTAGTTGAACAAGTCATAATTCACATCCAACAGGCATTTAGAGTCAAAAGATTAAAAGTTAACATTTCATCCATGTTGACCATTTTGGGAAAGCTCGACAGGTCCGAAGTCATCTTTTTTTCAGATAATTGATTTATTGAAGTGTACCAAAAATGATTCAAAATGGCAATTGGATCGTGCCTCATGTGAATAACCACTTTTTAAACACTCATAGTGACCAAAATTGCCATTTTTTACAGAGTTTTGCATACTCAAAAGCTTCAATTTTGACCAATTTCTGGCACAGAAATGACTTTAAACACACTTATTTTAGTTGAAAAAGTCACAATTCACATCCAACAGTCATTTAGAGTCAAAAGATTAAAAGTAAAAATTTCATCCATGTTGACCATTTTGGGAAAGTTCGACAGTAGCGGAGTCATCGTTTTTCCAGATAATTGATTTTTTGGAGTGTACCAAAAATTATTCAAAATGTCAATTGGATCGTGCCTCATGTTGAATAACCGCTTTTGAAACCCTCACAGTGACCAAAATTGCCATTTTTACAGAGCTTTTCTTACTCAAAAGCTTCCATTTTGACCAATTTCAGGCCCCGAAATGACTTTAAACACACTTATTTTAGTTTAAAAAGTTATATTTCACACCCAACAGTCATTTAGAGTCAAAAGATTAAAAGTTAAAATTTCATCCATGTTGACCATTTTGGGAAAGTTTGACAGGTTCGGAGTCATCGTTTTTCATTAGAGATTTGATTTTTTAGAGTGTACCAAAAATGATTCAAAATGTCAATTGGATCGTACCTCATGTTGAATAACCACTTTTGAAACCCTCACAGTGACCAAAATTGCCATTTTTACAGAGCTTTGCTTAATCAAAAGCTTCCATTTTGACCTATTTCAGGCACGAAAATGACTTTCAACACACTTATTTTAGTTGAAAAAGTCATAATTCACACCCAACAGTCATTTAGAGTCAAAAGATTAAAAGTTAAAATTTCATCCATGTTGACCATTTTGGGAAAGTTTGACAGGTCCGGAGTCATCGTTTTTCATTAGAGATTTGATTTTTTGGAGTGTACCAAAAATGATTCAAATTGTCAATTGGATCGTGCCTCATGTTGAATAACCACTTTTGAAACCCTAACATTGACCAAAATTGCCATTTTTACAGAGCTTTGCTTACTTAAAAGCTTCCATTTTGACCAATTTCATGCACCGAAATTACTTTAAACAGACTTATTTTAGTTGGAAAAAGTCATAATTCACATCCAACAGTCTTTTAGAGTCAAAAGATTAAAAGTTAAAATTTCATCCATGTTGACCATTTTGGGAAAGTTCGACAGTTGCGGAGTCATCGTTTTTTCAGATAATTGATTTTTTGGAGTGTACCAAAAATGATTCAAAATGTCAATTGGATCGTGCCTCATGTTGAATAACCGCTTTTGAAACCCTCACAGTGACCAAAATTGCCATTTTTACGGAGCTTTGCTTACTCAAAAGCTTCCATTTTGACCAATTTCAGGCACCGAAATGACTTTAAACACACTTATTTTAGTTGAAAAAGTCATAATTCACATCCAACAGTCATTTACAGTCAAAAGATTATATGTTAAAATTTCATCCATATTGACCATTTTGGGAACGTTCGACAGTTGCGGAGTCATCGTTTTTTCAGATAATTGATTTTTTGGAGTGTACCAAAAATGATTCAAAATGTCGATTGGATCGTGCCTCATGTTGAATAACCGCTTTTGAAACCCTCACAGTGACCAAAAATGCCATTTTTACAGAGCTTTGCTTACTCAAAAGCTTCTATTTTGACCAATTTCAGGCACCGAAATGACTTTAAACACATTTATTTTAGTTGAAAAAGTCATATTTCACATCCAACAGTCATTTAGAGTCAAAAGATTAAAAGTTAAAATTTCATCCATGTTGACCATTTTGGGAAAGTTTGACAGGTCCGGAGTCATCGTTTTTCATTAGAGATTTGATTTTTTAGAGTGTACAAAAAATGATTCAAAATATCAATTGGATCGTGCCTCATGTTAAATAACCACTTTTGAAACCCTCACAGTGACCAAAATTGCCATTTTTACAGAGCTTTGCTTAATCAAAAGCTTCCATTTTGACCAATTTCAGGCACCAAAATGACTTTCAACACACGTATTTTAGTTGAAAAAGTCATAATTCACATCCAACAGTCATTTAGAGTCAAAAGATTAAAAGTTAAAATTTCATCCATGTTGACCATTTTGGGAAAGTTTGACAGGTCCGGAGTCATCGTTTTTCATTAGAGATTTGATTTTTTGGAGTGTACCAAAAATGATTCAAAATGTCAATTGGATCGTGCCTCATGTTGACTAACCACTTTTGAAGCCTTCACAGTGACCAAAATTGCCATTTTTACAGAGCTTTGCTTGCTCAAAATCTTCCATTTTGACCAATTTCAGGCACCGAAATGACTTTAAACACACTTATTTTAGTTGAACAAGTCATAATTCACATCCAACAGGCATTTAGAGTCAAAAGATTAAAAGTTAACATTTCATCCATGTAGACCATTTTGGGAAAGCTCGACAGGTCCGGAGTCATCTTTTTTTCAGATAATTGATTTTTTGGAGTGTACCAAAAATGATTCAAAATGTCAATTGGATCGTGCCTCATGTGAATAACCACTTTTTAAACACTCATAGTGACCAAAATTGCCATTTTTACAGAGCTTTGCTTTCTTAAAAGCTTCCATTTTAACCAATTTCATGCACCGAAATTACTTTAAACACACTTATTTTAGTTGAAAAACTCATATTTCACAGCCAACAGTCATTTACAGTCAAAAGATTAAATGTTAAAATTTCAACCATATTGACCATTTTGGGAACGTTCGACAGTTGCGGAGTCATCGTTTTTTCAGATAATTGATTTTTTGGAGTGTACCAAAAATGATTCAAAATGTCAATTGGATCGTGCCTCATGTTGAATAACCGCTTTTGAAACCCTTACAGTGACCAAAATTGCCATTTTTACAGAGCTTTGCTTACTCAAAAGCTTCCATTTTGACCAATTTCAGGCACCGAAATGACTTTAAACACACTTATTTTAGTTGAAAAAGTCATAATTCACATCCAACAGTCATTTACAGTCAAAAGATTAAATGTTAAAATTTCATCCATATTGACCATTTTGGGAACGTTCGACAGTTGCGGAGTCATCGTTTTTTCAGATAATTGATTTTTTGGAGTGTACCAAAAATGATTCAAAATGTCGATTGGATCGTGCCTCATGTTGAATAACCGCTTTTGAAACCCTCACAGTGACCAAAAACTGCCATTTTTACAGAGCTTTGCTTACTCAAAAGCTTCTATTTTGACCAATTTCAGGCACCGAAATGACTTTAAACACATTTATTTTAGTTGAAAAAGTCATATTTCACATCCAACAGTCATTTAGAGTCAAAAGATTAAAAGTTAAAATTTCATCCATGTTGACCATTTTGGGAAAGTTTGACAGGTCCGGAGTCATCGTTTTTCATTAGAGATTTGATTTTTTAGAGTGTACAAAAAATGATTCAAAATATCAATTGGATCGTGCCTCATGTTAAATAACCACTTTTGAAACCCTCACAGTGACCAAAATTGCCATTTTTACAGAGCTTTGCTTAATCAAAAGCTTCCATTTTGACCAATTTCAGGCACCAAAATGACTTTCAACACACGTATTTTAGTTGAAAAAGTCATAATTCACATCCAACAGTCATTTAGAGTCAAAAGATTAAAAGTTAAAATTTCATCCATGTTGACCATTTTGGGAAAGTTTGACAGGTCCGGAGTCATCGTTTTTCATTAGAGATTTGATATTTTGGAGTGTACCAAAAATGATTCAAAATGTCAATTGGATCGTGCCTCATGTTGACTAACCACTTTTGAAACCTTCACAGTGACCAAAATTGCCATTTTTACAGAGCTTTGCTTGCTCAAAATCTTCCATTTTGACCAATTTCAGGCACCGAAATGTCTTTAAACACACTTATTTTAGTTGAACAAGTCATAATTCACATCCAACAGGCATTTAGAGTCAAAAGATTAAAAGTTAACATTTCATCCATGTAGAACATTTTGGGAAAGCTCGACAGGTCCGGAGTCATCTTTTTTTCAGATAATTGATTTTTTGGAGTGTACCAAAAATGATTCAAAATGTCAATTGGATCGTGCCTCATGTGAATAACCACTTTTTAAACACTCATAGTGACCAAAATTGCCATTTTTACAGAGCTTTGCTTTCTTAAAAGCTTCCATTTTAACCAATTTCATGCACCGAAATTACTTTAAACACACTTATTTTAGTTGAACAACTCATATTTCACAGCCAACAGTCATTTACAGTCAAAAGATTAAATGTTAACATTTCAACCATATTGACCATTTTGGGAACGTTCGACAGTTGCGGAGTCATCGTTTTTTCAGATAATTGATTTTTTGGAGTGTACCAAAAATGATTCAAAATGTCAATTGGATCGTGCCTCATGTTGAATAACCACTTTTGAAACCCTTACAGTGACCAAAATTGCCATTTTTACAGAGCTTTGCTTACTCAAAAGCTTCCATTTTGACCAATTTCAGGCACCGAAATGACTTTAAACACACTTATTTTAGTTGAAAAAGTCATAATTCACATCCAACAGTCATTTACAGTCAAAAGATTAAATGTTAAAATTTCATCCACATTGACCATTTTGGGAACGTTCGACAGTTGCGGAGTCATCGTTTTTTCAGATAATTGATTTTTTGGAGTGTACCAAAAATGATTCAAAATGTCGATTGGATCGTGCCTCATGTTGAATAACCGCTTTTGAAACCCTCACAGTGACCAAAAATGCCATTTTTACAGATCTTTGCTTACTCAAAAGCTTCTATTTTGACCAATTTCAGGCACCGAAATGACTTTAAACACATTTATTTTAGTTGAAAAAGTCATATTTCACATCCAACAGTCATTTAGAGTCAAAAGATTAAAAGTTAAAATTTCATCCATGTTGACCATTTTGGGAAAGTTTGACAGGTCCCGAGTCATCGTTTTTCATTAGAGATTTGATTTTTTAGAGTGTACTAAAAATGATTCAAAATGTCAATTGGATCGTGCCTCATGTTAAATAACCACTTTTGAAACCCTCACAGTGACCAAAATTGCCATTTTTACAGAGCTTTGCTTAATCAAAAGCTTCCATTTTGACCAATTTCAGGCACCAAAATGACTTTCAACACACGTATTTTAGTTGAAAAAGTCATAATTCACATCCAACAGTCATTTAGAGTCAAAAGATTAAAAGTTAAAATTTCATCCATGTTGACCATTTTGGGAAAGTTTGACAGGTCCGGAGTCATCGTTTTTCATTAGAGATTTGATTTTTTGGAGTGTACCAAAAACGATTCAAAATGTCAATTGGATCGTGCCTCATGTTAAATAACCACTTTTGAAACCCTCACAGTGACCAAAATTGACATTTTTACAGAGCTTTGCTTAATGAAAAGCTTCCATTTTGACCAATTTCAGGCACCGAAATGACTTTAAACACACTTATTTTAGTTGAACAAGTCATAATTCACATCCAACAGTCTTTTAGAGTCAAAAGATTAAAAGTTAAAATTTCATCCATGTAGACCATTTTGGGAAAGCTCGACAGGTCCGGAGTCATCTTTTTTTCAGATAATTGATTTTTTGGAGTGTACCAAAAATGATTTAAAATGTCAATTGGATCGTGCCTCATGTGAATAACCACTTTTTAAACACTCATAGTGACCAAAATTGCCATTTTTACAGAGCTTTGCTTTCTTAAAAGCTTCCATTTTAACCAATTTCATGCACTAAAATTACTTTAAACACACTTATTTTAGTTGAAAAACTCATATTTCACAGCCAACAGTCATTTACAGTCAAAAGATTAAATGTTAAAATTTCATCCATATTGACCATTTTGGGAACGTTCGACAGTTGCGGAGTCATCGTTTTTTTAGATAATTGATTTTTTGGAGTGTATCAAAAATGATTCAAAATGTCAATTGGATCGTGCCTCATGTTGAATAACCGCTTTTGAAACCCTTACAGTGACCAAAATTGCCATTTTTACAGAGCTTTGCTTACTCAAAAGCTTCCATTTTGACCAATTTCAGGCACCAAAATGACTTTAAACACACGTATCTTAGTTGAAAAAGTCATATTTCACATCCAACAGTCATTTAGAGTCAAAAGATTAAAAGTTAAAATTTCATCCATGGTGAGCATTTTGGGAAAGTTTGACGGGTCCGGAGTCATCGTTTTTCATTAGAGATTTGATTTTTTAGAGTGTACCAAAAATTATTCATAATGTCAATTGGATCGTGCCTCATGTTGAATAACCACTTTTGAAACCTTCACAGTGACCAAAATTGCCATTTTTACAGAGCTTTGCTTGCTCAAAATCTTCAATTTTGACCAATTTCAGGCACCGAAATGACTTTAAACACACTTATTTTAGTTGAACAAGTCATAATTCACATCCAACAGGCATTTAGAGTCAAAAGATTAAAAGTTAACATTTCATCCATGTTGACCATTTTGGGAAAGCTCGACAGGTCCGAAGTCATCTTTTTTTAAGATAATTGATTTTTTGAAGTGTACCAAAAATGATTCAAAATGGCAATTGGATCGTGCCTCATGTGAATAACCACTTTTTAAACACTCATAGTGACCAAAATTGCCATTTTTTACAGAGTTTTGCATACTCAAAAGCTTCAATTTTGACCAATTTCTGGCACAGAAATGACTTTAAACACACTTATTTTAGTTGAAAAAGTCATAATTCACATCCAACAGTCATTTAGAGTCAAAAGATTAAAAGTTAAAATTTCATCCATGTTGACCATTTTGGGAAAGTTCGACAGTAGCGGAGTCATCGTTTTTCCAGATAATTGATTTTTTGGAGTGTACCAAAAATTATTCAAAATGTCAATTGGATCGTGCCTCATGTTGAATAACCGCTTTTGAAACCCTCACAGTGACCAAAATTGCCATTTTTACAGAGCTTTTCTTACTCAAAAGCTTCCATTTTGACCAATTTCAGGCACCGAAATGACTTTAAACACACTTATTTTAGTTTAAAAAGTTATATTTCACATCCAACAGTCATTTAGAGTCAAAAGATTAAAAGTTAAAATTTCATCCATGTTGACCATTTTGGGAAAGTTTGACAGGTTCGGAGTCATCGTTTTTCATTAGAGATTTGATTTTTTAGAGTGTACCAAAAATGATTCAAAATGTCAATTGGATCGTACCTCATGTTGAATAACCACTTTTGAAACCCTCACAGTGACCAAAATTGCCATTTTTACAGAGCTTTGCTTAATCAAAAGCTTCCATTTTGACCTATTTCAGGCACGAAAATGACTTTCAACACACTTATTTTAGTTGAAAAAGTCATAATTCACACCCAACAGTCATTTAGAGTCAAAAGATTAAAAGTTAAAATTTCATCCATGTTGACCATTTTGGGAAAGTTTGACAGGTCCGGAGTCATCGTTTTTCATTAGAGATTTGATTTTTTGTAGTGTACCAAAAATTATTCAAATTGTCAATTGGATCGTGCCTCATGTTGAATAACCACTTTTGAAACCCTAACATTGACCAAAATTGCCATTTTTACAGAGCTTTGCTTACTTAAAAGCTTCCATTTTGACCAATTTCATGCACCGAAATTACTTTAAACAGACTTATTTTAGTTGGAAAAAGTCATAATTCACATCCAACAGTCTTTTAGAGTCAAAAGATTAAAAGTTAAAATTTCATCCATGTTGACCATTTTGGGAAAGTTCGACAGTTGCGGAGTCATCGTTTTTTCAGATAATTGATTTTTTGGAGTGTACCAAAAATGATTCAAAATGTCAATTGGATCGTGCCTCATGTTGAATAACCGCTTTTGAAACCCTCACAGTGACCAAAATTGCCATTTTTACGGAGCTTTGCTTACTCAAAAGCTTCCATTTTGACCAATTTCAGGCACCAAAATGACTTTAAACACACTTATTTTAGTTGAAAAAGTCATAATTCACATCCAACAGTCATTTACAGTCAAAAGATTATATGTTAAAATTTCATCCATATTGACCATTTTGGGAACGTTCGACAGTTGCGGAGTCATCGTTTTTTCAGATAATTGATTTTTTGGAGTGTACCAAAAATGATTCAAAATGTCGATTGGATCGTGCCTCATGTTGAATAACCGCTTTTGAAACCCTCACAGTGACCAAAAATGCCATTTTTACAGAGCTTTGCTTACTCAAAAGCTTCTATTTTGACCAATTTCAGGCACCGAAATGACTTTAAACACATTTATTTTAGTTGAAAAAGTCATATTACACATCCAACAGTCATTTAGAGTCAAAAGATTAAAAGTTAAAATTTCATCCATGTTGACCATTTTGGGAAAGTTTGACAGGTCCGGAGTCATCGTTTTTCATTAGAGATTTGATTTTTTAGAGTGTACAAAAAATGATTCAAAATATCAATTGGATCGTGCCTCATGTTAAATAACCACTTTTGAAACCCTCACAGTGACCAAAATTGCCATTTTTACAGAGCTTTGCTTAATCAAAAGCTTCCATTTTGACCAATTTCAGGCACCAAAATGACTTTCAACACACGTATTTTAGTTGAAAAAGTCCTAATTCACATCCAACAGTCATTTAGAGTCAAAAGATTAAAAGTTAAAATTTCATCCATGTTGACCATTTTGGGAAAGTTTGACAGGTCCGGAGTCATCGTTTTTCATTAGAGATTTGATTTTTTGGAGTGTACCAAAAATGATTCAAAATGTCAATTGGATCGTGCCTCATGTTGACTAACCACTTTTGAAACCTTCACAGTGACCAAAATTGCCATTTTTACAGAGCTTTGCTTGCTCAAAATCTTCCATTTTGACCAATTTCAGGCACCGAAATGTCTTTAAACACACTTATTTTAGTTGAACAAGTCATAATTCACATCCAACAGGCATTTAGAGTCAAAAGATTAAAAGTTAACATTTCATCCATGTAGACCATTTTGGGAAAGCTCGACAGGTCCGGAGTCACCTTTTTTTCAGATAATTGATTTTTTGGAGTGTACCAAAAATGATTCAAAATGTCAATTGGATTGTGCCTCATGTGAATAACCACTTTTTAAACACTCATAGTGACCAAAATTGCCATTTTTACAGAGCTTTGCTTTCTTAAAAGCTTCCATTTTAACCAATTTCATGCACCGAAATTACTTTAAACACACTTATTTTAGTTGAACAACTCATATTTCACAGCCAACAGTCATTTACAGTCAAAAGATTAAATGTTAAAATTTCAACCATATTGACCATTTTGGGAACGTTCGACAGTTGCGGAGTCATCGTTTTTTCAGATAATTGATTTTTTGGAGTGTACCAAAAATGATTCAAAATGTCAATTGGATCGTGCCTCATGTTGAATAACCACTTTTGAAACCCTTACAGTGACCAAAATTGCCATTTTTACAGAGCTTTGCTTACTCAAAAGCTTCCATTTTGACCAATTTCAGGCACCGAAATGACTTTAAACACTTATTTTAGTTGAAAAAGTCATAATTCACATCCAACAGTCATTTACAGTCAAAAGATTAAATGTTAAAATTTCATCCATATTGACCATTTTGGGAACGTTCGACAGTTGCGGAGTCATCGTTTTTTCAGATAATTGATTTTTTGGAGTGTACCAAAAATGATTCAAAATGTCGATTGGATCGTGCCTTATGTTGAATAACCGCTTTTGAAACCCTCACAGTGACCAAAAATGCCATTTTTACAGATCTTTGCTTACTCAAAAGCTTCTATTTTGACCAATTTCAGGCACCGAAATGACTTTAAACACATTTATTTTAGTTGAAAAAGTCATATTTCACATCCAACAGTCATTTAGAGTCAAAAGATTAAAAGTTAAAATTTCATCCATGTTGACCATTTTGGGAAAGTTTGACAGGTCCCGAGTCATCGTTTTTCATTAGAGATTTGATTTTTTAGAGTGTACTAAAAATGATTCAAAATGTCAATTGGATCGTGCCTCATGTTAAATAACCACTTTTGAAACCCTCACAGTGACCAAAATTGCCATTTTTACAGAGCTTTGCTTAATCAAAAGCTTCCATTTTGACCAATTTCAGGCACCAAAATGACTTTCAACACACGTATTTTAGTTGAAAAAGTCATAATTCACATCCAACAGTCATTTAGAGTCAAAAGATTAAAAGTTAAAATTTCATCCATGTTGACCATTTTGGGAAAGTTTGACAGGTCCGGAGTCATCGTTTTTCATTAGAGATTTGATTTTTTGGAGTGTACCAAAAACGATTCAAAATGTCAATTGGATCGTGCCTCATGTTGACTAACCACTTTTGAAACCTTCACAGTGACCAAAATTGCCATTTTTACAGAGCTTTGCTTGCTCAAAATCTTCCATTTTGACCAATTTCATGCACCGAAATTACTTTAAACACACTTATTTTAGTTGAAAAACTCATATTTCACAGCCAACAGTAATTTTCAGTCAAAAGATTAAATGTTAAAATTTCATCCATATTGACCATTTTGGGAACGTTCGACAGTTGCGGAGTCATCGTTTTTTCAGATAATTGATTTTTTGGAGTGTACCAAAAATGATTCAAAATGTCAATTGGATCGTGCCTCATGTTGAATAACCGCTTTTGAAACCCTTACAGTGACCAAAATTGCCATTTTTACAGAGCTTTGCTTACTCAAAAGCTTCCATTTTGACCAATTTCAGGCACCAAAATGACTTTAAACACACGTATTTTAGTTGAAAAAGTCATATTTCACATCCAACAGTCATTTAGAGTCAAAAGATTAAAAGTTAAAATTTCATCCATGGTGAGCATTTTGGGAAAGTTTGACGGGTCCGGAGTCATCGTTTTTCATTAGAGATTTGATTTTTTAGAGTGTACCAAAAATTATTCATAATGTCAATTGGATCGTGCCTCATGTTGAATAACCACTTTTGAAACCTTCACAGTGACCAAAATTGCCATTTTTACAGAGCTTTGCTTGCTCAAAATCTTCAATTTTGACCAATTTCAGGCACCGAAATGACTTTAAACACACTTATTTTAGTTGAACAAGTCATAATTCACATCCAACAGGCATTTAGAGTCAAAAGATTAAAAGTTAACATTTCATCCATGTTGACCATTTTGGGAAAGCTCGACAGGTCCGAAGTCATCTTTTTTTCAGATAATTGATTTATTGAAGTGTACCAAAAATGATTCAAAATGGCAATTGGATCGTGCCTCATGTGAATAACCACTTTTTAAACACTCATAGTGACCAAAATTGCCATTTTTTACAGAGTTTTGCATACTCAAAAGCTTCAATTTTGACCAATTTCTGGCACAGAAATGACTTTAAACACACTTATTTTAGTTGAAAAAGTCACAATTCACATCCAACAGTCATTTAGAGTCAAAAGATTAAAAGTAAAAATTTCATCCATGTTGACCATTTTGGGAAAGTTCGACAGTAGCGGAGTCATCGTTTTTCCAGATAATTGATTTTTTGGAGTGTACCAAAAATTATTCAAAATGTCAATTGGATCGTGCCTCATGTTGAATAACCGCTTTTGAAACCCTCACAGTGACCAAAATTGCCATTTTTACAGAGCTTTTCTTACTCAAAAGCTTCCATTTTGACCAATTTCAGGCCCCGAAATGACTTTAAACACACTTATTTTAGTTTAAAAAGTTATATTTCACACCCAACAGTCATTTAGAGTCAAAAGATTAAAAGTTAAAATTTCATCCATGTTGACCATTTTGGGAAAGTTTGACAGGTTCGGAGTCATCGTTTTTCATTAGAGATTTGATTTTTTAGAGTGTACCAAAAATGATTCAAAATGTCAATTGGATCGTACCTCATGTTGAATAACCACTTTTGAAACCCTCACAGTGACCAAAATTGCCATTTTTACAGAGCTTTGCTTAATCAAAAGCTTCCATTTTGACCTATTTCAGGCACGAAAATGACTTTCAACACACTTATTTTAGTTGAAAAAGTCATAATTCACACCCAACAGTCATTTAGAGTCAAAAGATTAAAAGTTAAAATTTCATCCATGTTGACCATTTTGGGAAAGTTTGACAGGTCCGGAGTCATCGTTTTTCATTAGAGATTTGATTTTTTGGAGTGTACCAAAAATGATTCAAATTGTCAATTGGATCGTGCCTCATGTTGAATAACCACTTTTGAAACCCTAACATTGACCAAAATTGCCATTTTTACAGAGCTTTGCTTACTTAAAAGCTTCCATTTTGACCAATTTCATGCACCGAAATTACTTTAAACAGACTTATTTTAGTTGGAAAAAGTCATAATTCACATCCAACAGTCTTTTAGAGTCAAAAGATTAAAAGTTAAAATTTCATCCATGTTGACCATTTTGGGAAAGTTCGACAGTTGCGGAGTCATCGTTTTTTCAGATAATTGATTTTTTGGAGTGTACCAAAAATGATTCAAAATGTCAATTGGATCGTGCCTCATGTTGAATAACCGCTTTTGAAACCCTCACAGTGACCAAAATTGCCATTTTTACGGAGCTTTGCTTACTCAAAAGCTTCCATTTTGACCAATTTCAGGCACCGAAATGACTTTAAACACACTTATTTTAGTTGAAAAAGTCATAATTCACATCCAACAGTCATTTACAGTCAAAAGATTATATGTTAAAATTTCATCCATATTGACCATTTTGGGAACGTTCGACAGTTGCGGAGTCATCGTTTTTTCAGATAATTGATTTTTTGGAGTGTACCAAAAATGATTCAAAATGTCGATTGGATCGTGCCTCATGTTGACTAACCACTTTTGAAGCCTTCACAGTGACCAAAATTGCCATTTTTACAGAGCTTTGCTTGCTCAAAATCTTCCATTTTGACCAATTTCAGGCACCGAAATGACTTTAAACACACTTATTTTAGTTGAACAAGTCATAATTCACATCCAACAGGCATTTAGAGTCAAAAGATTAAAAGTTAACATTTCATCCATGTAGACCATTTTGGGAAAGCTCGACAGGTCCGGAGTCATCTTTTTTTCAGATAATTGATTTTTTGGAGTGTACCAAAAATGATTCAAAATGTCAATTGGATCGTGCCTCATGTGAATAACCACTTTTTAAACACTCATAGTGACCAAAATTGCCATTTTTACAGAGCTTTGCTTTCTTAAAAGCTTCCATTTTAACCAATTTCATGCACCGAAATTACTTTAAACACACTTATTTTAGTTGAAAAACTCATATTTCACAGCCAACAGTCATTTACAGTCAAAAGATTAAATGTTAAAATTTCAACCATATTGACCATTTTGGGAACGTTCGACAGTTGCGGAGTCATCGTTTTTTCAGATAATTGATTTTTTGGAGTGTACCAAAAATGATTCAAAATGTCAATTGGATCGTGCCTCATGTTGAATAACCGCTTTTGAAACCCTTACAGTGACCAAAATTGCCATTTTTACAGAGCTTTGCTTACTCAAAAGCTTCCATTTTGACCAATTTCAGGCACCGAAATGACTTTAAACACACTTATTTTAGTTGAAAAAGTCATAATTCACATCCAACAGTCATTTACAGTCAAAAGATTAAATGTTAAAATTTCATCCATATTGACCATTTTGGGAACGTTCGACAGTTGCGGAGTCATCGTTTTTTCAGATAATTGATTTTTTGGAGTGTACCAAAAATGATTCAAAATGTCGATTGGATCGTGCCTCATGTTGAATAACCGCTTTTGAAACCCTCACAGTGACCAAAAACTGCCATTTTTACAGAGCTTTGCTTACTCAAAAGCTTCTATTTTGACCAATTTCAGGCACCGAAATGACTTTAAACACATTTATTTTAGTTGAAAAAGTCATATTTCACATCCAACAGTCATTTAGAGTCAAAAGATTAAAAGTTAAAATTTCATCCATGTTGACCATTTTGGGAAAGTTTGACAGGTCCCGAGTCATCGTTTTTCATTAGAGATTTGATTTTTTAGAGTGTACTAAAAATGATTCAAAATGTCAATTGGATCGTGCCTCATGTTAAATAACCACTTTTGAAACCCTCACAGTGACCAAAATTGCCATTTTTACAGAGCTTTGCTTGCTCAAAATTTTCCATTTTGACCAATTTCATGCACCGAAATTACTTTAAACACACTTATTTTAGTTAAAAAAACTCATATTTCACAGCCAACAGTCATTTTCAGTCAAAAGATTAAATGTTAAAATTTCATCCATATTGACCATTTTGGGAACGTTCGACAGTTGCGGAGTCATCGTTTTTTCAGATAATTGATTTTTTGGAGTGTACCAAAAATGATTCAAAATGTCAATTGGATCGTGCCTCATGTTGAATAACCGCTTTTGAAACCCTTACAGTGACCAAAATTGCCATTTTTACAGAGCTTTGCTTACTCAAAAGCTTCCATTTTGACCAATTTCAGGCACCGAAATGACTTTAAACACACTTATTTTAGTTGAAAAAGTCATATTTCACATCCAACAGTCATTTAGAGTCAAAAGATTAAAAGTTAAAATTTCATCCATGTTGAGCATTTTGGGAAAGTTTGACGGGTCCGGAGTCATCGTTTTTCATTAGAGATTTGATTTTTTAGAGTGTACCAAAAATGATTCATAATGTCAATTGGATCGTGCCTCATGTTGAATAACCACTTTTGAAACCTTCACAGTGACCAAAATTGCCATTTTTACAGAGCTTTGCTTGCTAAAAATCTTCAATTTTGAGCAATTTCAGGCACCGAAATGACTTTAAACACACTTATTTTAGTTGAACAAGTCATAATTCACATCCAACAGGCATTTAGAGTCAAAAGATTAAAAGTTAACATTTCATCCATGTTGACCATTTTGGGAAAGCTCGACAGGTCCGAAGTCATCTTTTTTTCAGATAATTGATTTTTAGAAGTGTACCAAAAATGATTCAAAATGTCAATTGGATCGTGCCTCATGTGAATAACCACTTTTGAAACACTCATAGTGACCAAAATTGCCATTTTTACAGAGTTTTGCTTACTCAAAAGCTTCAATTTTGACCAATTTCTGGCACAGAAATGACTTTAAACACACTTATTTTAGTTGAAAAAGTCATAATTCACATCCAACAGTCATTTAGAGTCAAAAGATTAAAAGTTAAAATTTCATCCATGTTGACCATTTTGGGAAAGTTCGACAGTAGCGGAGTCATCGTTTTTCCAGATAATTGATTTTTTGGAGTGTACCAAAAATTATTCAAAATGTCAATTGGATCGTGCCTCATGTTGAATAACCTCTTTTGAAACCCTCACAGTGACCAAAATTGCCATTTTTACAGAGCTTTGCTTACTCAAATGCTTCCATTTTGACCAATTTCAGGCACCGAAATGACTTTAAACACACTTATTTTAGTTGAAAAAGTTATATTTCACATCCAACAGTCATTTAGAGTCAAAAGATTAAAAGTTCAAATTTCATCCATGTTGACCATTTTGGGAAAGTTTGACAGGTCCGGAGTCATCGTTTTTCATTACAGATTTGATTTTTTAGAGTGTACCAAAAATGATTCAAAATGTCAATTGGAACGTACCTCATGTTGAATAACCACTTTTGAAATCATCACAGTGACCAAAATTGCCATTTTTACAGAGCTTTGCTTAATCAAAAGCTTCCATTTTGACCTATTTCAGGCACGAAAATGACTTTCAACACACTTATTTTAGTTGAAAAAGTCATAATTCACACCCAACAGTCATTTAGAGTCAAAAGATTAAAAGTTAAAATTTCATCCATGTTGACCATTTTGGGAAAGTTTGACAGGTCCGGAGTCATCGTTTTTCATTAGAGATTTGATTTTTTGGAGTGTACCAAAAATGATTCAAATTGTCAATTGGATCGTGCCTCATGTTGAATAACCACTTTTGAAACCCTAACATTGACCAAAATTGCCATTTTTACAGAGCTTTGCTTACTTAAAAGCTTCCATTTTGACCAATTTCATGCACCGAAATTACTTTAAACAGACTTATTTTAGTTGGAAAAAGTCATAATTCACATCCAACAGTCTTTTAGAGTCAAAAGATTAAAAGTTAAAATTTCATCCATGTTGACCATTTTGGGAAAGTTCGACAGTTGCGGAGTCATCGTTTTTTCAGATAATTGATTTTTTGGAGTGTACCAAAAATGATTCAAAATGTCAATTGGATCGTGCCTCATGTTGAATAACCGCTTTTGAAACCCTCACAGTGACCAAAATTGCCATTTTTACGGAGCTTTGCTTACTCAAAAGCTTCCATTTTGACCAATTTCAGGCACCGAAATGACTTTAAACACACTTATTTTAGTTGAAAAAGTCAAAATTCACATCCAACAGTCATTTACAGTCAAAAGATTATATGTTAAAATTTCATCCATATTGACCATTTTGGGAACGTTCGACAGTTGCGGAGTCATCGTTTTTTCAGATAATTGATTTTTTGGAGTGTACCAAAAATGATTCAAAATGTCGATTGGATCGTGCCTCATGTTGAATAACCGCTTTTGAAACCCTCACAGTGACCAAAAATGCCATTTTTACAGAGCTTTGCTTACTCAAAAGCTTCTATTTTGACCAATTTCAGGCACCGAAATGACTTTAAACACATTTATTTTAGTTGAAAAAGTCATATTTCACATCCAACAGTCATTTAGAGTCAAAAGATTAAAAGTTAAAATTTCATCCATGTTGACCATTTTGGGAAAGTTTGACAGGTCCGGAGTCATCGTTTTTCATTAGAGATTTGATTTTTTAGAGTGTACAAAAAATGATTCAAAATATCAATTGGATCGTGCCTCATGTTAAATAACCACTTTTGAAACCCTCACAGTGACCAAAATTGCCATTTTTACAGAGCTTTGCTTAATCAAAAGCTTCCATTTTGACCAATTTCAGGCACCAAAATGACTTTCAACACACGTATTTTAGTTGAAAAAGTCATAATTCACATCCAACAGTCATTTAGAGTCAAAAGATTAAAAGTTAAAATTTCATCCATGTTGACCATTTTGGGAAAGTTTGACAGGTCCGGAGTCATCGTTTTTCATTAGAGATTTGATTTTTTGGAGTGTACCAAAAATGATTCAAAATGTCAATTGGATCGTGCCTCATGTTGACTAACCACTTTTGAAGCCTTCACAGTGACCAAAATTGCCATTTTTACAGAGCTTTGCTTGCTCAAAATCTTCCATTTTGACCAATTTCAGGCACCGAAATGACTTTAAACACACTTATTTTAGTTGAACAAGTCATAATTCACATCCAACAGGCATTTAGAGTCAAAAGATTAAAAGTTAACATTTCATCCATGTAGACCATTTTGGGAAAGCTCGACAGGTCCGGAGTCATCTTTTTTTCAGATAATTGATTTTTTGGAGTGTACCAAAAATGATTCAAAATGTCAATTGGATCGTGCCTCATGTGAATAACCACTTTTTAAACACTCATAGTGACCAAAATTGCCATTTTTACAGAGCTTTGCTTTCTTAAAAGCTTCCATTTTAACCAATTTCATGCACCGAAATTACTTTAAACACACTTATTTTAGTTGAAAAACTCATATTTCACAGCCAACAGTCATTTACAGTCAAAAGATTAAATGTTAAAATTTCAACCATATTGACCATTTTGGGAACGTTCGACAGTTGCGGAGTCATCGTTTTTTCAGATAATTGATTTTTTGGAGTGTACCAAAAATGATTCAAAATGTCAATTGGATCGTGCCTCATGTTGAATAACCGCTTTTGAAACCCTTACAGTGACCAAAATTGCCATTTTTACAGAGCTTTGCTTACTCAAAAGCTTCCATTTTGACCAATTTCAGGCACCGAAATGACTTTAAACACACTTATTTTAGTTGAAAAAGTCATAATTCACATCCAACAGTCATTTACAGTCAAAAGATTAAATGTTAAAATTTCATCCATATTGACCATTTTGGGAACGTTCGACAGTTGCGGAGTCATCGTTTTTTCAGATAATTGATTTTTTGGAGTGTACCAAAAATGATTCAAAATGTCGATTGGATCGTGCCTCATGTTGAATAACCGCTTTTGAAACCCTCACAGTGACCAAAAACTGCCATTTTTACAGAGCTTTGCTTACTCAAAAGCTTCTATTTTGACCAATTTCAGGCACCGAAATGACTTTAAACACATTTATTTTAGTTGAAAAAGTCATATTTCACATCCAACAGTCATTTAGAGTCAAAAGATTAAAAGTTAAAATTTCATCCATGTTGACCATTTTGGGAAAGTTTGACAGGTCCCGAGTCATCGTTTTTCATTAGAGATTTGATTTTTTAGAGTGTACTAAAAATGATTCAAAATGTCAATTGGATCGTGCCTCATGTTAAATAACCACTTTTGAAACCCTCACAGTGACCAAAATTGCCATTTTTACAGAGCTTTGCTTACTTAAAAGCTTCCATTTTGACCAATGTCATGCACCGAAATTACTTTAAACAGACTTATTTTAGTTGGAAAAAGTCATAATTCACATCCAACAGTCTTTTAGAGTCAAAAGATTAAAAGTTAAAATTTCATCCATGTTGACCATATTGGGAAAGTTCGACAGTTGCGGAGTCATCGTTTTTTCAGATAATTGATTTTTTGGAGTGTACCAAAAATGATTCAAAATGTCAATTGGATCGTGCCTCATGTTGAATAACTGCTTTTGAAACCCTCTCAGTGACCAAAATTGCCATTTTTACAGAGCTTTGCTTACTCAAAAGCTTCCATTTTGACCAATTTCAGGCACCGAAATGACTTTAAACACACTTATTGTAGTTGAAAAAGTCATAATTCACATCCAACAGTCATTTACAGTCAAAAGATTAAATGTTAAAATTTCATCCATATTGACCATTTTGGGAACGTTCGACAGTTGCGGAGTCATCGTTTTTTCAGATAATTGATTTTTTGGAGTGTACCAAAAATGATTCAAAATGTCGATTGGATCGTGCCTCATGTTGAATAACCGCTTTTGAAACCCTCACAGTGACCAAAAATGCCATTTTTACAGAGCTTTGCTTACTCAAAAGCTTCCATTTTGACCAATTTCAGGCACCGAAATGACTTTAAACACACTTATTTTAGTTGAAAAAGTCATATTTCACATCCAACAGTCATTTAGAGTCAAAAGATTAAAAGTTAAAATTTCATCCATGTTGACCATTTTGGGAAAGTTTGACAGGTCCGGAGTCATCGTTTTTCATTAGAGATTTGATTTTTTAGAGTGTACAAAAAATGATTCAAAATATCAATTGGATCGTGCCTCATGTTAAATAACCACTTTTGAAACCCTCACAGTGACCAAAATTGCCATTTTTACAGAGCTTTGCTTAATCAAAAGCTTCCATTTTGACCAATTTCAGGCACCAAAATGACTTTCAACACACGTATTTTAGTTGAAAAAGTCATAATTCACATCCAACAGTCATTTAGAGTCAAAAGATTAAAAGTTAAAATTTCATCCATGTTGACCATTTTGGGAAAGTTTGACAGGTCCGGAGTCATCGTTTTTCATTAGAGATTTGATTTTTTGGAGTGTACCAAAAATGATTCAAAATGTCAATTGGATCGTGCCTCATGTTGACTAACCACTTTTGAAGCCTTCACAGTGACCAAAATTGCCATTTTTACAGAGCTTTGCTTGCTCAAAATCTTCCATTTTGACCAATTTCAGGCACCGAAATGACTTTAAACACACTTATTTTAGTTGAACAAGTCATAATTCACATCCAACAGGCATTTAGAGTCAAAAGATTAAAAGTTAACATTTCATCCATGTAGACCATTTTGGGAAAGCTCGACAGGTCCGGAGTCATCTTTTTTTCAGATAATTGATTTTTTGGAGTGTACCAAAAATGATTCAAAATGTCAATTGGATCGTGCCTCATGTGAATAACCACTTTTTAAACACTCATAGTGACCAAAATTGCCATTTTTACAGAGCTTTGCTTTCTTAAAAGCTTCCATTTTAACCAATTTCATGCACCGAAATTACTTTAAACACACTTATTTTAGTTGAAAAACTCATATTTCACAGCCAACAGTCATTTACAGTCAAAAGATTAAATGTTAAAATTTCAACCATATTGACCATTTTGGGAACGTTCGACAGTTGCGGAGTCATCGTTTTTTCAGATAATTGATTTTTTGGAGTGTACCAAAAATGATTCAAAATGTCAATTGGATCGTGCCTCATGTTGAATAACCGCTTTTGAAACCCTTACAGTGACCAAAATTGCCATTTTTACAGAGCTTTGCTTACTCAAAAGCTTCCATTTTGACCAATTTCAGGCACCGAAATGACTTTAAACACACTTATTTTAGTTGAAAAAGTCATAATTCACATCCAACAGTCATTTACAGTCAAAAGATTAAATGTTAAAATTTCATCCATATTGACCATTTTGGGAACGTTCGACAGTTGCGGAGTCATCGTTTTTTCAGATAATTGATTTTTTGGAGTGTACCAAAAATGATTCAAAATGTCGATTGGATCGTGCCTCATGTTGAATAACCGCTTTTGAAACCCTCACAGTGACCAAAAACTGCCATTTTTACAGAGCTTTGCTTACTCAAAAGCTTCTATTTTGACCAATTTCAGGCACCGAAATGACTTTAAACACATTTATTTTAGTTGAAAAAGTCATATTTCACATCCAACAGTCATTTAGAGTCAAAAGATTAAAAGTTAAAATTTCATCCATGTTGACCATTTTGGGAAAGTTTGACAGGTCCCGAGTCATCGTTTTTCATTAGAGATTTGATTTTTTAGAGTGTACTAAAAATGATTCAAAATGTCAATTGGATCGTGCCTCATGTTAAATAACCACTTTTGAAACCCTCACAGTGACCAAAATTGCCATTTTTACAGAGCTTTGCTTACTTAAAAGCTTCCATTTTGACCAATGTCATGCACCGAAATTACTTTAAACAGACTTATTTTAGTTGGAAAAAGTCATAATTCACATCCAACAGTCTTTTAGAGTCAAAAGATTAAAAGTTAAAATTTCATCCATGTTGACCATATTGGGAAAGTTCGACAGTTGCGGAGTCATCGTTTTTTCAGATAATTGATTTTTTGGAGTGTACCAAAAATGATTCAAAATGTCAATTGGATCGTGCCTCATGTTGAATAACTGCTTTTGAAACCCTCTCAGTGACCAAAATTGCCATTTTTACAGAGCTTTGCTTACTCAAAAGCTTCCATTTTGACCAATTTCAGGCACCGAAATGACTTTAAACACACTTATTGTAGTTGAAAAAGTCATAATTCACATCCAACAGTCATTTACAGTCAAAAGATTAAATGTTAAAATTTCATCCATATTGACCATTTTGGGAACGTTCGACAGTTGCGGAGTCATCGTTTTTTCAGATAATTGATTTTTTGGAGTGTACCAAAAATGATTCAAAATGTCGATTGGATCGTGCCTCATGTTGAATAACCGCTTTTGAAACCCTCACAGTGACCAAAAATGCCATTTTTACAGAGCTTTGCTTACTCAAAAGCTTCTATTTTGACCAATTTCAGGCACCGAAATGACTTTAAACACATTTATTTTAGTTGAAAAAGTCATATTTCACATCCAACAGTCATTTAGAGTCAAAAGATTAAAAGTTAAAATTTCATCCATGTTGACCATTTTGGGAAAGTTTGACAGGTCCGGAGTCATCGTTTTTCATTAGAGATTTGATTTTTTAGAGTGTACTAAAAATGATTCAAAATGTCAATTGGATCGTGCCTCATGTTAAATAACCACTTTTGAAACCTTCACAGTGACCAAAATTGCCATTTTTACAGAGCTTTGCTTGCTAAAAATCTTCAATTTTGAGCAATTTCAGGCACCGAAATGACTTTAAACACACTTATTTTAGTTGAACAAGTCATAATTCACATCCAACAGGCATTTAGAGTCAAAAGATTAAAAGTTAACATTTCATCCATGTTGACCATTTTGGGAAAGCTCGACAGGTCCGAAGTCATCTTTTTTTCAGATAATTGATTTTTAGAAGTGTACCAAAAATGATTCAAAATGTCAATTGGATCGTGCCTCATGTGAATAACCACTTTTGAAACACTCATAGTGACCAAAATTGCCATTTTTACAGAGTTTTGCTTACTCAAAAGCTTCAATTTTGACCAATTTCTGGCACAGAAATGACTTTAAACACACTTATTTTAGTTGAAAAAGTCATAATTCACATCCAACAGTCATTTAGAGTCAAAAGATTAAAAGTTAAAATTTCATCCATGTTGACCATTTTGGGAAAGTTCGACAGTAGCGGAGTCATCGTTTTTCCAGATAATTGATTTTTTGGAGTGTACCAAAAATTATTCAAAATGTCAATTGGATCGTGCCTCATGTTGAATAACCTCTTTTGAAACCCTCACAGTGACCAAAATTGCCATTTTTACAGAGCTTTGCTTACTCAAATGCTTCCATTTTGACCAATTTCAGGCACCGAAATGACTTTAAACACACTTATTTTAGTTGAAAAAGTTATATTTCACATCCAACAGTCATTTAGAGTCAAAAGATTAAAAGTTCAAATTTCATCCATGTTGACCATTTTGGGAAAGTTTGACAGGTCCGGAGTCATCGTTTTTCATTACAGATTTGATTTTTTAGAGTGTACCAAAAATGATTCAAAATGTCAATTGGAACGTACCTCATGTTGAATAACCACTTTTGAAATCATCACAGTGACCAAAATTGCCATTTTTACAGAGCTTTGCTTAATCAAAAGCTTCCATTTTGACCTATTTCAGGCACGAAAATGACTTTCAACACACTTATTTTAGTTGAAAAAGTCATAATTCACATCCAACAGTCATTTAGAGTCAAAAGATTAAAAGTTAAAATTTCATCCATGTTGACCATTTTGGGAAAGTTTGACAGGTCCGGAGTCATCGTTTTTCATTAGAGATTTGATTTTTTGTAGTGTACCAAAAATTATTCAAAATGTCAATTGGATCGTGCCTCATGTTGAATAACCACTTTTGAAACCCTAACATTGACCAAAATTGCCATTTTTACAGAGCTTTGCTTACTTAAAAGCTTCCATTTTGACCAATGTCATGCACCGAAATTACTTTAAACAGACTTATTTTAGTTGGAAAAAGTCATAATTCACATCCAACAGTCTTTTAGAGTCAAAAGATTAAAAGTTAAAATTTCATCCATGTTGACCATATTGGGAAAGTTCGACAGTTGCGGAGTCATCGTTTTTTCAGATAATTGATTTTTTGGAGTGTACCAAAAATGATTCAAAATGTCAATTGGATCGTGCCTCATGTTGAATAACTGCTTTTGAAACCCTCTCAGTGACCAAAATGGCCATTTTTACAGAGCTTTGCTTACTCAAAAGCTTCCATTTTGACCAATTTCAGGCACCGAAATGACTTTAAACACACTTATTTTAGTTGAAAAAGTCATAATTCACATCCAACAGTCATTTACAGTCAAAAGATTAAATGTTAAAATTTCATCCATATTGACCATTTTGGGAACGTTCGACAGTTGCGGAGTCATCGTTTTTTCAGATAATTGATTTTTTGGAGTGTACCAAAAATGATTCAAAATGTCGATTGGATCGTGCCTCATGTTGAATAACCGCTTTTGAAACCCTCACAGTGACCAAAAATGCCATTTTTACAGAGCTTTGCTTACTCAAAAGCTTCTATTTTGACCAATTTCAGGCACCGAAATGACTTTAAACACATTTATTTTAGTTGAAAAAGTCATATTTCACATCCAACAGTCATTTAGAGTCAAAAGATTAAAAGTTAAAATTTCATCCATGTTGACCATTTTGGGAAAGTTTGACAGGTCCGGAGTCATCGTTTTTCATTAGAGATTTGATTTTTTAGAGTGTACTAAAAATGATTCAAAATGTCAATTGGATCGTGCCTCATGTTAAATAACCACTTTTGAAACCCTCACAGTGACCAAAATTGCCATTTTTACAGAGCTTTGCTTAATCAAAAGCTTCCATTTTGACCAATTTCAGGCACCAAAATGACTTTCAACACACGTATTTTAGTTGAAAAAGTCATAATTCACATCCAACAGTCATTTAGAGTCAAAAGATTAAAAGTTAAAATTTCATCCATGTTGACCATTTTGGGAAAGTTTGACAGGTCCGGAGTCATCGTTTTTCATTAGAGATTTGATTTTTTGGAGTGTACCAAAAACGATTCAAAATGTCAATTGGATCGTGCCTCATGTGAATAACCACTTTTTAAACACTCATAGTGACCAAAATTGCCATTTTTACAGAGCTTTGCTTTCTTAAAAGCTTCCATTTTAACCAATTTCATGCACTGAAATTACTTTAAACACACTTATTTTAGTTGAAAAACTCATATTTTGCAGCCAACAGTCATTTACAGTCAAAAGATTAAATGTTAAAATTTCATCCATATTGACCATTTTGGGAACGTTCGACAGTTGCGGAGTCATCGTTTTTTTAGATAATTGATTTTTTGGAGTGTACCAAAAATGATTCAAAATGTCAATTGGATCGTGCCTCATGTTGAATAACCGCTTTTGAAACCCTTACAGTGACCAAAATTGCCATTTTTACAGAGCTTTGCTTACTCAAAAGCTTCCATTTTGACCAATTTCAGGCACCAAAATGACTTTAAACACATGTATTTTAGTTGAAAAAGTCATATTTCACATCCAACAGTCATTTAGAGTCAAAAGATTAAAAGTTAAAATTTCATCCATGGTGAGCATTTTGGGAAAGTTTGACGGGTCCGGAGTCATCGTTTTTCATTAGAGATTTGATTTTTTAGAGTGTACCAAAAATTATTCATAATGTCAATTGGATCGTGCCTCATGTTGAATAACCACTTTTGAAACCTTCACAGTGACCAAAATTGCCATTTTTACAGAGCTTTGCTTGCTCAAAATCTTCAATTTTGACCAATTTCAGGCACCGAAATGACTTTAAACACACTTATTTTAGTTGAACAAGTCATAATTCACATCCAACAGGCATTTAGAGTCAAAAGATTAAAAGTTAACATTTCATCCATGTTGACCATTTTGGGAAAGCTCGACAGGTCCGAAGTCATCTTTTTTTCAGATAATTGTTTTTTTGAAGTGTACCAAAAATGATTCAAAATGGCAATTGGATCGTGCCTCATGTGAATAACCACTTTTTAAACACTCATAGTGACCAAAATTGCCATTTTTTACAGAGTTTTGCATACTCAAAAGCTTCAATTTTGACCAATTTCTGGCACAGAAATGACTTTAAACACACTTATTTTAGTTGAAAAAGTCATAATTCACATCCAACAGTCATTTAGAGTAAAAAGATTAAAAGTTAAAATTTCATCCATGTTGACCATTTTGGGAAAGTTCGACAGTAGCGGAGTCATCGTTTTTCCAGATAATTGATTTTTTGGAGTGTACCAAAAATTATTCAAAATGTCAATTGGATCGTGCCTCATGTTGAATAACCGCTTTTGAAACCCTCACAGTGACCAAAATTGCCATTTTTACAGAGCTTTTCTTACTCAAAAGCTTCCATTTTGACCAATTTCAGGCACCGAAATGACTTTAAACACACTTATTTTAGTTTAAAAAGTTATATTTCACATCCAACAGTCATTTAGAGTCAAAAGATTAAAAGTTAAAATTTCATCCATGTTGACCATTTTGGGAAAGTTTGACAGGTTCGGAGTCATCGTTTTTCATTAGAGATTTGATTTTTTAGAGTGTACCAAAAATGATTCAAAATGTCAATTGGATCGTACCTCATGTTGAATAACCACTTTTGAAACCCTCACAGTGACCAAAATTGCCATTTTTACAGAGCTTTGCTTAATCAAAAGCTTCCATTTTGACCTATTTCAGGCACGAAAATGACTTTCAACACACTTATTTTAGTTGAAAAAGTCATAATTCACACCCAACAGTCATTTAGAGTCAAAAGATTAAAAGTTAAAATTTCATCCATGTTGACCATTTTGGGAAAGTTTGACAGGTCCGGAGTCATCGTTTTTCATTAGAGATTTGATTTTTTGTAGTGTACCAAAAATTATTCAAATTGTCAATTGGATCGTGCCTCATGTTGAATAACCACTTTTGAAACCCTAACATTGACCAAAATTGCCATTTTTACAGAGCTTTGCTTACTTAAAAGCTTCCATTTTGACCAATTTCATGCACCGAAATTACTTTAAACAGACTTATTTTAGTTGGAAAAAGTCATAATTCACATCCAACAGTCTTTTAGAGTCAAAAGATTAAAAGTTAAAATTTCATCCATGTTGACCATTTTGGGAAAGTTCGACAGTTGCGGAGTCATCGTTTTTTCAGATAATTGATTTTTTGGAGTGTACCAAAAATGATTCAAAATGTCAATTGGATCGTGCCTCATGTTGAATAACCGCTTTTGAAACCCTCACAGTGACCAAAATTGCCATTTTTACGGAGCTTTGCTTACTCAAAAGCTTCCATTTTGACCAATTTCAGGCACCGAAATGACTTTAAACACACTTATTTTAGTTGAAAAAGTCATAATTCACATCCAACAGCCATTTACAGTCAAAAGATTATATGTTAAAATTTCATCCATATTGACCATTTTGGGAACGTTCGACAGTTGCGGAGTCATCGTTTTTTCAGATAATTGATTTTTTGGAGTGTACCAAAAATGATTCAAAATGTCGATTGGATCGTGCCTCATGTTGAATAACCGCTTTTGAAACCCTCACAGTGACCAAAAATGCCATTTTTACAGAGCTTTGCTTACTCAAAAGCTTCTATTTTGACCAATTTCAGGCACCGAAATGACTTTAAACACATTTATTTTAGTTGAAAAAGTCATATTTCACATCCAACAGTCATTTAGAGTCAAAAGATTAAAAGTTAAAATTTCATCCATGTTGACCATTTTGGGAAAGTTTGACAGGTCCGGAGTCATCGTTTTTCATTAGAGATTTGATTTTTTAGAGTGTACAAAAAATGATTCAAAATATCAATTGGATCGTGCCTCATGTTAAATAACCACTTTTGAAACCCTCACAGTGACCAAAATTGCCATTTTTACAGAGCTTTGCTTAATCAAAAGCTTCCATTTTGACCAATTTCAGGCACCAAAATGACTTTCAACACACGTATTTTAGTTGAAAAAGTCATAATTCACATCCAACAGTCATTTAGAGTCAAAAGATTAAAAGTTAAAATTTCATCCATGTTGACCATTTTGGGAAAGTTTGACAGGTCCGGAGTCATCGTTTTTCATTAGAGATTTGATTTTTTGGAGTGTACCAAAAATGATTCAAAATGTCAATTGGATCGTGCCTCATGTTGACTAACCACTTTTGAAACCTTCACAGTGACCAAAATTGCCATTTTTACAGAGCTTTGCTTGCTCAAAATCTTCCATTTTGACCAATTTCAGGCACCGAAATGTCTTTAAACACACTTATTTTAGTTGAACAAGTCATAATTCACATCCAACAGGCATTTAGAGTCAAAAGATTAAAAGTTAACATTTCATCCATGTAGACCATTTTGGGAAAGCTCGACAGGTCCGGAGTCATCTTTTTTTCAGATAATTGATTTTTTGGAGTGTACCAAAAATGATTCAAAATGTCAATTGGATCGTGCCTCATGTGAATAACCACTTTTTAAACACTCATAGTGACCAAAATTGCCATTTTTACAGAGCTTTGCTTTCTTAAAAGCTTCCATTTTAACCAATTTCATGCACCGAAATTACTTTAAACACACTTATTTTAGTTGAACAACTCATATTTCACAGCCAACAGTCATTTACAGTCAAAAGATTAAATGTTAAAATTTCAACCATATTGACCATTTTGGGAACGTTCGACAGTTGCGGAGTCATCGTTTTTTCAGATAATTGATTTTTTGGAGTGTACCAAAAATGATTCAAAATGTCAATTGGATCGTGCCTCATGTTGAATAACCACTTTTGAAACCCTTACAGTGACCAAAATTGTCATTTTTACAGAGCTTTGCTTACTCAAAAGCTTCCATTTTGACCAATTTCAGGCACCGAAATGACTTTAAACACACTTATTTTAGTTGAAAAAGTCATAATTCACATCCAACAGTCATTTACAGTCAAAAGATTAAATGTTAAAATTTCATCCATATTGACCATTTTGGGAACGTTCGACAGTTGCGGAGTCATCGTTTTTTCAGATAATTGATTTTTTGGAGTGTACCAAAAATGATTCAAAATGTCGATTGGATCGTGCCTTATGTTGAATAACCGCTTTTGAAACCCTCACAGTGACCAAAAATGCCATTTTTACAGATCTTTGCTTACTCAAAAGCTTCTATTTTGACCAATTTCAGGCACCGAAATGACTTTAAACACATTTATTTTAGTTGAAAAAGTCATATTTCACATCCAACAGTCATTTAGAGTCAAAAGATTAAAAGTTAAAATTTCATCCATGTTGACCATTTTGGGAAAGTTTGACAGGTCCCGAGTCATCGTTTTTCATTAGAGATTTGATTTTTTAGAGTGTACTAAAAATGATTCAAAATGTCAATTGGATCGTGCCTCATGTTAAATAACCACTTTTGAAACCCTCACAGTGACCAAAATTGCCATTTTTACAGAGCTTTGCTTAATCAAAAGCTTCCATTTTGACCAATTTCAGGCACCAAAATGACTTTCAACACACGTATTTTAGTTGAAAAAGTCATAATTCACATCCAACAGTCATTTAGAGTCAAAAGATTAAAAGTTAAAATTTCATCCATGTTGACCATTTTGGGAAAGTTTGACAGGTCCGGAGTCATTGTTTTTCATTAGAGATTTGATTTTTTGGAGTGTACCAAAAACGATTCAAAATGTCAATTGGATCGTGCCTCATGTTGACTAACCACTTTTGAAACCTTCACAGTGACCAAAATTGCCATTTTTACAGAGCTTTGCTTGCTCAAAATCTTCCATTTTGACCAATTTCATGCACCGAAATTACTTTAAACACACTTATTTTAGTTGAAAAACTCATATTTCACAGCCAACAGTAATTTTCAGTCAAAAGATTAAATGTTAAAATTTCATCCATATTGACCATTTTGGGAACGTTCGACAGTTGCGGAGTCATCGTTTTTTCAGATAATTGATTTTTTGGAGTGTACCAAAAATGATTCAAAATGTCAATTGGATCGTGCCTCATGTTGAATAACCGCTTTTGAAACCCTTACAGTGACCAAAATTGCCATTTTTACAGAGCTTTGCTTACTCAAAAGCTTCCATTTTGACCAATTTCAGGCACCAAAATGACTTTAAACACACGTATTTTAGTTGAAAAAGTCATATTTCACATCCAACAGTCATTTAGAGTCAAAAGATTAAAAGTTAAAATTTCATCCATGGTGAGCATTTTGGGAAAGTTTGACGGGTCCGGAGTCATCGTTTTTCATTAGAGATTTGATTTTTTAGAGTGTACCAAAAATTATTCATAATGTCAATTGGATCGTGCCTCATGTTGAATAACCACTTTTGAAACCTTCACAGTGACCAAAATTGCCATTTTTACAGAGCTTTGCTTGCTCAAAATCTTCAATTTTGACCAATTTCAGGCACCGAAATGACTTTAAACACACTTATTTTAGTTGAACAAGTCATAATTCACATCCAACAGGCATTTAGAGTCAAAAGATTAAAAGTTAACATTTCATCCATGTTGACCATTTTGGGAAAGCTCGACAGGTCCGAAGTCATCTTTTTTTCAGATAATTGATTTATTGAAGTGTACCAAAAATGATTCAAAATGGCAATTGGATCGTGCCTCATGTGAATAACCACTTTTTAAACACTCATAGTGACCAAAATTGCCATTTTTTACAGAGTTTTGCATACTCAAAAGCTTCAATTTTGACCAATTTCTGGCACAGAAATGACTTTAAACACACTTATTTTAGTTGAAAAAGTCATAATTCACATCCAACAGTCATTTAGAGTCAAAAGATTAAAAGTTAAAATTTCATCCATGTTGACCATTTTGGGAAAGTTCGACAGTAGCGGAGTCATCGTTTTTCCAGATAATTGATTTTTTGGAGTGTACCAAAAATTATTCAAAATGTCAATTGGATCGTGCCTCATGTTGAATAACCGCTTTTGAAACCCTCACAGTGACCAAAATTGCCATTTTTACAGAGCTTTTCTTACTCAAAAGCTTCCATTTTGACCAATTTCAGGCACCGAAATGACTTTAAACACACTTATTTTAGTTTAAAAAGTTATATTTCACATCCAACAGTCATTTAGAGTCAAAAGATTAAAAGTTAAAATTTCATCCATGTTGACCATTTTGGGAAAGTTTGACAGGTTCGGAGTCATCGTTTTTCATTAGAGATTTGATTTTTTAGAGTGTACCAAAAATGATTCAAAATGTCAATTGGATCGTACCTCATGTTGAATAACCACTTTTGAAACCCTCACAGTGACCAAAATTGCCATTTTTACAGAGCTTTGCATAATCAAAAGCTTCCATTTTGACCTATTTCAGGCACGAAAATGACTTTCAACACACTTATTTTAGTTGAAAAAGTCATAATTCACACCCAACAGTCATTTAGAGTCAAAAGATTAAAAGTTAAAATTTCATCCATGTTGACCATTTTGGGAAAGTTTGACAGGTCCGGAGTCATCGTT
Organism: Lissotriton helveticus; assembly: GCF_964261635.1. NCBI lineage: Eukaryota > Metazoa > Chordata > Amphibia > Caudata > Salamandridae > Lissotriton > Lissotriton helveticus. The sequence continues at coordinate 343,910,448 of NC_136072.1, forward strand.
TTTCATTAGAGATTTGATTTTTTGGAGTGTACCAAAAATGATTCAAATTGTCAATTGGATCGTGCCTCATGTTGAATAACCACTTTTGAAACCCTAACATTGACCAAAATTGCCATTTTTACAGAGCTTTGCTTACTTAAAAGCTTCCATTTTGACCAATTTCATGCACCGAAATTACTTTAAACAGACTTATTTTAGTTGGAAAAAGTCATAATTCACATCCAACAGTCTTTTAGAGTCAAAAGATTAAAAGTTAAAATTTCATCCATGTTGACCATTTTGGGAAAGTTCGACAGTTGCGGAGTCATCGTTTTTTCAGATAATTGATTTTTTGGAGTGTACCAAAAATGATTCAAAATGTCAATTGGATCGTGCCTCATGTTGAATAACCGCTTTTGAAACCCTCACAGTGACCAAAATTGCCATTTTTACGGAGCTTTGCTTACTCAAAAGCTTCCATTTTGACCAATTTCAGGCACCGAAATGACTTTAAACACACTTATTTTAGTTGAAAAAGTCATAATTCACATCCAACAGTCATTTACAGTCAAAAGATTATATGTTAAAATTTCATCCATATTGACCATTTTGGGAACGTTCGACAGTTGCGGAGTCATCGTTTTTTCAGATAATTGATTTTTTGGAGTGTACCAAAAATGATTCAAAATGTCGATTGGATCGTGCCTCATGTTGAATAACCGCTTTTGAAACCCTCACAGTGACCAAAAATGCCATTTTTACAGAGCTTTGCTTACTCAAAAGCTTCTATTTTGACCAATTTCAGGCACCGAAATGACTTTAAACACATTTATTTTAGTTGAAAAAGTCATATTTCACATCCAACAGTCATTTAGAGTCAAAAGATTAAAAGTTAAAATTTCATCCATGTTGACCATTTTGGGAAAGTTTGACAGGTCCGGAGTCATCGTTTTTCATTAGAGATTTGATTTTTTAGAGTGTACAAAAAATGATTCAAAATATCAATTGGATCGTGCCTCATGTTAAATAACCACTTTTGAAACCCTCACAGTGACCAAAATTGCCATTTTTACAGAGCTTTGCTTAATCAAAAGCTTCCATTTTGACCAATTTCAGGCACCAAAATGACTTTCAACACACGTATTTTAGTTGAAAAAGTCATAATTCACATCCAACAGTCATTTAGAGTCAAAAGATTAAAAGTTAAAATTTCATCCATGTTGACCATTTTGGGAAAGTTTGACAGGTCCGGAGTCATCGTTTTTCATTAGAGATTTGATTTTTTGGAGTGTGCCAAAAATGATTCAAAATGTCAATTGGATCGTGCCTCATGTTGACTAACCACTTTTGAAACCTTCACAGTGACCAAAATTGCCATTTTTACAGAGCTTTGCTTGCTCAAAATCTTCCATTTTGACCAATTTCAGGCACCGAAATGACTTTAAACACACTTATTTTAGTTGAACAAGTCATAATTCACATCCAACAGGCATTTAGAGTCAAAAGATTAAAAGTTAACATTTCATCCATGTAGACCATTTTGGGAAAGCTCGACAGGTCCGGAGTCATCTTTTTTTCAGATAATTGATTTTTTGGAGTGTACCAAAAATGATTCAAAATGTCAATTGGATCGTGCCTCATGTGAATAACCACTTTTTAAACACTCATAGTGACCAAAATTGCCATTTTTACAGAGCTTTGCTTTCTTAAAAGCTTCCATTTTAACCAATTTCATGCACCGAAATTACTTTAAACACACTTATTTTAGTTGAAAAACTCATATTTCACAGCCAACAGTCATTTACAGTCAAAAGATTAAATGTTAAAATTTCAACCATATTGACCATTTTGGGAACGTTCGACAGTTGCGGAGTCATCGTTTTTTCAGATAATTGATTTTTTGGAGTGTACCAAAAATGATTCAAAATGTCAATTGGATCGTGCCTCATGTTGAATAACCGCTTTTGAAACCCTTACAGTGACCAAAATTGCCATTTTTACAAAGCTTTGCTTACTCAAAAGCTTCCATTTTGACCAATTTCAGGCACCGAAATGACTTTAAACACACTTATTTTAGTTGAAAAAGTCATAATTCACATCCAACAGTCATTTACAGTCAAAAGATTAAATGTTAAAATTTCATCCATATTGACCATTTTGGGAACGTTCGACAGTTGCGGAGTTATCGTTTTTTCAGATAATTGATTTTTTGGAGTGTACCAAAAATGATTCAAAATGTCGATTGGATCGTGCCTCATGTTGAATAACCGCTTTTGAAACCCTCACAGTGACCAAACACTGCCATTTTTACAGAGCTTTGCTTACTCAAAAGCTTCTATTTTGACCAATTTCAGGCACCGAAATGACTTTAAACACATTTATTTTAGTTGAAAAAGTCATATTTCACATCCAACAGTCATTTAGAGTCAAAAGATTAAAAGTTAAAATTTCATCCATGTTGACCATTTTGGGAAAGTTTGACAGGTCCCGAGTCATCGTTTTTCATTAGAGATTTGATTTTTTAGAGTGTACTAAAAATGATTCAAAATGTCAATTGGATCGTGCCTCATGTTAAATAACCACTTTTGAAACCCTCACAGTGACCAAAATTGCCATTTTTACAGAGCTTTGCTTGCTCAAAATCTTCCATTTTGACCAATTTCATGCACCGAAATTACTTTAAACACACTTATTTTAGTTAAAAAAACTCATATTTCACAGCCAACAGTCATTTTCAGTCAAAAGATTAAATGTTAAAATTTCATCCATATTGACCATTTTGGGAACGTTCGACAGTTGCGGAGTCATCGTTTTTTCAGATAATTGATTTTTTGGAGTGTACCAAAAATGATTCAAAATGTCAATTGGATCGTGCCTCATGTTGAATAACCGCTTTTGAAACCCTTACAGTGACCAAAATTGCCATTTTTACAGAGCTTTGCTTACTCAAAAGCTTCCATTTTGACCAATTTCAGGCACCGAAATGACTTTAAACACACTTATTTTAGTTGAAAAAGTCATATTTCACATCCAACAGTCATTTAGAGTCAAAAGATTAAAAGTTAAAATTTCATCCATGTTGAGCATTTTGGGAAAGTTTGACGGGTCCGGAGTCATCGTTTTTCATTAGAGATTTGATTTTTTAGAGTGTACCAAAAATGATTCATAATGTCAATTGGATCGTGCCTCATGTTGAATAACCACTTTTGAAACCTTCACAGTGACCAAAATTGCCATTTTTACAGAGCTTTGCTTGCTAAAAATCTTCAATTTTGAGCAATTTCAGGCACCGAAATGACTTTAAACACACTTATTTTAGTTGAACAAGTCATAATTCACATCCAACAGGCATTTAGAGTCAAAAGATTAAAAGTTAACATTTCATCCATGTTGACCATTTTGGGAAAGCTCGACAGGTCCGAAGTCATCTTTTTTTCAGATAATTGATATTTAGAAGTGTACTAAAAATGATTCAAAATGTCAATTGGATCGTGCCTCATGTGAATAACCACTTTTGAAACACTCATAGTGACCAAAATTGCCATTTTTACAGAGTTTTGCTTACTCAAAAGCTTCAATTTTGACCAATTTCTGGCACAGAAATGACTTTAAACACACTTATTTTAGTTGAAAAAGTCATAATTCACATCCAACAGTCATTTAGAGTCAAAAGATTAAAAGTTAAAATTTCATCCATGTTGACCATTTTGGGAAAGTTCGACAGTAGCGGAGTCATCGTTTTTCCAGATAATTGATTTTTTGGAGTGTACCAAAAATTATTCAAAATGTCAATTGGATCGTGCCTCATGTTGAATAACCTCTTTTGAAACCCTCACAGTGACCAAAATTGCCATTTTTACAGAGCTTTGCTTACTCAAATGCTTCCATTTTGACCAATTTCAGGCACCGAAATGACTTTAAACACACTTATTTTAGTTGAAAAAGTTATATTTCACATCCAACAGTCATTTAGAGTCAAAAGATTAAAAGTTCAAATTTCATCCATGTTGACCATTTTGGGAAAGTTTGACAGGTCCGGAGTCATCGTTTTTCATTACAGATTTGATTTTTTAGAGTGTACCAAAAATGATTCAAAATGTCAATTGGAACGTACCTCATGTTGAATAACCACTTTTGAAATCATCACAGTGACCAAAATTGCCATTTTTACAGAGCTTTGCTTAATCAAAAGCTTCCATTTTGACCTATTTCAGGCACGAAAATGACTTTCAACACACTTATTTTAGTTGAAAAAGTCATAATTCACATCCAACAGTCATTTAGAGTCAAAAGATTAAAAGTTAAAATTTCATCCATGTTGACCATTTTGGGAAAGTTTGACAGGTCAGGAGTCATCGTTTTTCATTAGAGATTTGATTTTTTGTAGTGTACCAAAAATTATTCAAAATGTCAATTGGATCGTGCCTCATGTTGAATAACCACTTTTGAAACCCTAACATTGACCAAAATTGCCATTTTTACAGAGCTTTGCTTACTTAAAAGCTTCCATTTTGACCAATGTCATGCACCGAAATTACTTTAAACAGACTTATTTTAGTTGGAAAAAGTCATAATTCACATCCAACAGTCTTTTAGAGTCAAAAGATTAAAAGTTAAAATTTCATCCATGTTGACCATATTGGGAAAGTTCGACAGTTGCGGAGTCATCGTTTTTTCAGATAATTGATTTTTTGGAGTGTACCAAAAATGATTCAAAATGTCAATTGGATCGTGCCTCATGTTGAATAACTGCTTTTGAAACCCTCTCAGTGACCAAAATTGCCATTTTTACAGAGCTTTGCTTACTCAAAAGCTTCCATTTTGACCAATTTCAGGCACCGAAATGACTTTAAACACACTTATTTTAGTTGAAAAAGTCATAATTCACATCCAACAGTCATTTACAGTCAAAAGATTAAATGTTAAAATTTCATCCATATTGACCATTTTGGGAACGTTCGACAGTTGCGGAGTCATCGTTTTTTCAGATAATTGATTTTTTGGAGTGTACCAAAAATGATTCAAAATGTCGATTGGATCGTGCCTCATGTTGAATAACCGCTTTTGAAACCCTCACAGTGACCAAAAATGCCATTTTTACAGAGCTTTGCTTACTCAAAAGCTTCTATTTTGACCAATTTCAGGCACCGAAATGACTTTAAACACATTTATTTTAGTTGAAAAAGTCATATTTCACATCCAACAGTCATTTAGAGTCAAAAGATTAAAAGTTAAAATTTCATCCATGTTGACCATTTTGGGAAAGTTTGACAGGTCCGGAGTCATCGTTTTTCATTAGAGATTTGATTTTTTAGAGTGTACTAAAAATGATTCAAAATGTCAATTGGATCGTGCCTCATGTTGAATAACCACTTTTGAAATCATCACAGTGACCAAAATTGCCATTTTTACAGAGCTTTGCTTAATCAAAAGCTTCCATTTTGACCTATTTCAGGCACGAAAATGACTTTCAACACACTTATTTTAGTTGAAAAAGTCATAATTCACATCCAACAGTCATTTAGAGTCAAAAGATTAAAAGTTAAAATTTCATCCATGTTGACCATTTTGGGAAAGTTTGACAGGTCCGGAGTCATCGTTTTTCATTAGAGATTTGATTTTTTGTAGTGTACCAAAAATTATTCAAAATGTCAATTGGATCGTGCCTCATGTTGAATAACCACTTTTGAAACCCTAACATTGACCAAAATTGCCATTTTTACAGAGCTTTGCTTACTTAAAAGCTTCCATTTTGACCAATGTCATGCACCGAAATTACTTTAAACAGACTTATTTTAGTTGGAAAAAGTCATAATTCACATCCAACAGTCTTTTAGAGTCAAAAGATTAAAAGTTAAAATTTCATCCATGTTGACCATATTGGGAAAGTTCGACAGTTGCGGAGTCATCGTTTTTTCAGATAATTGATTTTTTGGAGTGTACCAAAAATGATTCAAAATGTCAATTGGATCGTGCCTCATGTTGAATAACTGCTTTTGAAACCCTCTCAGTGACCAAAATTGCCATTTTTACAGAGCTTTGCTTACTCAAAAGCTTCCATTTTGACCAATTTCAGGCACCGAAATGACTTTAAACACACTTATTTTAGTTGAAAAAGTCATAATTCACATCCAACAGTCATTTACAGTCAAAAGATTAAATGTTAAAATTTCATCCATATTGACCATTTTGGGAACGTTCGACAGTTGCGGAGTCATCGTTTTTTCAGATAATTGATTTTTTGGAGTGTACCAAAAATGATTCAAAATGTCGATTGGATCGTGCCTCATGTTGAATAACCGCTTTTGAAACCCTCACAGTGACCAAAATTGCCATTTTTACAGAGCTTTGCTTAATCAAAAGCTTCCATTTTGACCAATTTCAGGCACCAAAATGACTTTCAACACACGTATTTTAGTTGAAAAAGTCATAATTCACATCCAACAGTCATTTAGAGTCAAAAGATTAAAAGTTAAAATTTCATCCATGTTGACCATTTTGGGAAAGTTTGACAGGTCCGGAGTCATCGTTTTTCATTAGAGATTTGATTTTTTGGAGTGTACCAAAAACGATTCAAAATGTCAATTGGATCGTGCCTCATGTGAATAACCACTTTTTAAACACTCATAGTGACCAAAATTGCCATTTTTACAGAGCTTTGCTTTCTTAAAAGCTTCCATTTTAACCAATTTCATGCACTGAAATTACTTTAAACGCACTTATTTTAGTTGAAAAACTCATATTTCGCAGCCAACAGTCATTTACAGTCAAAAGATTAAATGTTAAAATTTCATCCATATTGACCATTTTGGGAACGTTCGACAGTTGCGGAGTCATCGTTTTTTTAGATAATTGATTTTTTGGAGTGTACCAAAAATGATTCAAAATGTCAATTGGATCGTGCCTCATGTTGAATAACCGCTTTTGAAACCCTTACAGTGACCAAAATTGCCATTTTTACAGAGCTTTGCTTACTCAAAAGCTTCCATTTTGACCAATTTCAGGCACCAAAATGACTTTAAACACACGTATTTTAGTTGAAAAAGTCATATTTCACATCCAACAGTCATTTAGAGTCAAAAGATTAAAAGTTAAAATTTCATCCATGGTGAGCATTTTGGGAAAGTTTGACGGGTCCGGAGTCATCGTTTTTCATTAGAGATTTGATTTTTTAGAGTGTACCAAAAATTATTCATAATGTCAATTGGATCGTGCCTCATGTTGAATAACCACTTTTGAAACCTTCACAGTGACCAAAATTGCCATTTTTACAGAGCTTTGCTTGCTCAAAATCTTCAATTTTGACCAATTTCAGGCACCGAAATGACTTTAAACACACTTATTTTAGTTGAACAAGTCATAATTCACATCCAACAGGCATTTAGAGTCAAAAGATTAAAAGTTAACATTTCATCCATGTTGACCATTTTGGGAAAGCTCGACAGGTCCGAAGTCATCTTTTTTTCAGATAATTGATTTTTTGAAGTGTACCAAAAATGATTCAAAATGGCAATTGGATCGTGCCTCATGTGAATAACCACTTTTTAAACACTCATAGTGACCAAAATTGCCATTTTTTACAGAGTTTTGCATACTCAAAAGCTTCAATTTTGACCAATTTCTGGCACAGAAATGACTTTAAACACACTTATTTTAGTTGAAAAAGTCATAATTCACATCCAACAGTCATTTAGAGTCAAAAGATTAAAAGTTAAAATTTCATCCATGTTGACCATTTTGGGAAAGTTCGACAGTAGCGGAGTCATCGTTTTTCCAGATAATTGATTTTTTGGAGTGTACCAAAAATTATTCAAAATGTCAATTGGATCGTGCCTCATGTTGAATAACCGCTTTTGAAACCCTCACAGTGACCAAAATTGCCATTTTTACAGAGCTTTTCTTACTCAAAAGCTTCCATTTTGACCAATTTCAGGCACGAAAATGACTTTCAACACACTTATTTTAGTTGAAAAAGTCATAATTCACACCCAACAGTCATTTAGAGTCAAAAGATTAAAAGTTAAAATTTCATCCATGTTGACCATTTTGGGAAAGTTTGACAGGTCCGGAGTCATCGTTTTTCATTAGAGATTTGATTTTTTGTAGTGTACCAAAAATTATTCAAATTGTCAATTGGATCGTGCCTCATGTTGAATAACCACTTTTGAAACCCTAACATTGACCAAAATTGCCATTTTTACAGAGCTTTGCTTACTTAAAAGCTTCCATTTTGACCAATTTCATGCACCGAAATTACTTTAAACAGACTTATTTTAGTTGGAAAAAGTCATAATTCACATCCAACAGTCTTTTAGAGTCAAAAGATTAAAAGTTAAAATTTCATCCATGTTGACCATTTTGGGAAAGTTCGACAGTTGCGGAGTCATCGTTTTTTCAGATAATTGATTTTTTGGAGTGTACCAAAAATGATTAAAAATGTCAATTGGATCGTGCCTCATGTTGAATAACCGCTTTTGAAACCCTCACAGTGACCAAAATTGCCATTTTTACGGAGCTTTGCTTACTCAAAAGCTTCCATTTTGACCAATTTCAGGCACCGAAATGACTTTAAACACACTTATTTTAGTTGAAAAAGTCATAATTCACATCCAACAGTCATTTACAGTCAAAAGATTATATGTTAAAATTTCATCCATATTGACCATTTTGGGAACGTTCGACAGTTGCGGAGTCATCGTTTTTTCAGATAATTGATTTTTTGGAGTGTACCAAAAATGATTCAAAATGTCGATTGGATCGTGCCTCATGTTGAATAACCGCTTTTGAAACCCTCACAGTGACCAAAAATGCCATTTTTACAGAGCTTTGCTTAATCAAAAGCTTCTATTTTGACCAATTTCAGGCACCAAAATGACTTTCAACACACGTATTTTAGTTGAAAAAGTCATAATTCACATCCAACAGTCATTTAGAGTCAAAAGATTAAAAGTTAAAATTTCATCCATGTTGACCATTTTGGGAAAGTTTGACAGGTCCGGAGTCATCGTTTTTCATTAGAGATTTGATTTTTTGGAGTGTACCAAAAATGATTCATAATGTCAATTGGATCGTGCCTCATGTTGACTAACCACTTTTGAAACCTTCACAGTGACCAAAATTGCCATTTTTACAGAGCTTTGCTTGCTCAAAATCTTCCATTTTGACCAATTTCAGGCACCGAAATGTCTTTAAACACACTTATTTTAGTTGAACAAGTCATAATTCACATCCAACAGGCATTTAGAGTCAAAAGATTAAAAGTTAACATTTCATCCATGTAGACCATTTTGGGAAAGCTCGACAGGTCCGGAGTCATCTTTTTTTCAGATAATTGATTTTTTGGAGTGTACCAAAAATGATTCAAAATGTCAATTGGATCGTGCCTCATGTGAATAACCACTTTTTAAACACTCATAGTGACCAAAATTGCCATTTTTACAGAGCTTTGCTTTCTTAAAAGCTTCCATTTTAACCAATTTCATGCACCGAAATTACTTTAAACACACTTATTTTAGTTGAAAAATTCATATTTCACAGCCAACAGTCATTTACAGTCAAAAGATTAAATGTTAAAATTTCAACCATATTGACCATTTTGGGAACGTTCGACAGTTGCGGAGTCATCGTTTTTTCAGATAATTGATTTTTTGGAGTGTACCAAAAATGATTCAAAATGTCAATTGGATCGTGCCTCATGTTGAATAACCACTTTTGAAACCCTTACAGTGACCAAAATTGCCATTTTTACAGAGCTTTGCTTACTCAAAAGCTTCCATTTTGACCAATTTCAGGCACCGAAATGACTTTAAACACACTTATTTTAGTTGAAAAAGTCATAATTCACATCCAACAGTCATTTACAGTCAAAAGATTAAATGTTAAAATTTCATCCATATTGACCATTTTGGGAACGTTCGACAGTTGCGGAGTCATCGTTTTTTCAGATAATTGATTTTTTGGAGTGTACCAAAAATGATTCAAAATGTCGATTGGATCGTGCCTCATGTTGAATAACCGCTTTTGAAACCCTCACAGTGACCAAAAATGCCATTTTTACAGAGCTTTGCTTACTCAAAAGCTTCTATTTTGACCAATTTCAGGCACCGAAATGACTTTAAACACATTTATTTTAGTTGAAAAAGTCATATTTCACATCCAACAGTCATTTAGAGTCAAAAGATTAAAAGTTTAAATTTCATCCATGTTGACCATTTTGGGAAAGTTTGACAGGTCCCGAGTCATCGTTTTTCATTAGAGATTTGATTTTTTAGAGTGTACTAAAAATGATTCAAAATGTCAATTGGATCGTGCCTCATGTTAAATAACCACTTTTGAAACCCTCACAGTGACCAAAATTGCCATTTTTACAGAGCTTTGCTTAATCAAAAGCTTCCATTTTGACCAATTTCAGGCACCAAAATGACTTTCAACACACGTATTTTAGTTGAAAAAGTCATAATTCACATCCAACAGTCATTTAGAGTCAAAAGATTAAAAGTTAAAATTTCATCCATGTTGACCATTTTGGGAAAGTTTGACAGGTCCGGAGTCATCGTTTTTCATTAGAGATTTGATTTTTTGGAGTGTACCAAAAATGATTCATAATGTCAATTGGATCGTGCCTCATGTTGACTAACCACTTTTGAAACCTTCACAGTGACCAAAATTGCCATTTTTACAGAGCTTTGCTTGCTCAAAATCTTCCATTTTGACCAATTTCAGGCACCGAAATGTCTTTAAACACACTTATTTTAGTTGAACAAGTCATAATTCACATCCAACAGGCATTTAGAGTCAAAAGATTAAAAGTTAACATTTCATCCATGTAGACCATTTTGGGAAAGCTCGACAGGTCCGGAGTCATCTTTTTTTCAGATAATTGATTTTTTGGAGTGTACCAAAAATGATTCAAAATGTCAATTGGATCGTGCCTCATGTGAATAACCACTTTTTAAACACTCATAGTGACCAAAATTGCCATTTTTACAGAGCTTTGCTTTCTTAAAAGCTTCCATTTTAACCAATTTCATGCACCGAAATTACTTTAAACACACTTATTTTAGTTGAAAAATTCATATTTCACAGCCAACAGTCATTTACAGTCAAAAGATTAAATGTTAAAATTTCAACCATATTGACCATTTTGGGAACGTTCGACAGTTGCGGAGTCATCGTTTTTTCAGATAATTGATTTTTTGGAGTGTACCAAAAATGATTCAAAATGTCAATTGGATCGTGCCTCATGTTGAATAACCACTTTTGAAACCCTTACAGTGACCAAAATTGCCATTTTTACAGAGCTTTGCTTACTCAAAAGCTTCCATTTTGACCAATTTCAGGCACCGAAATGACTTTAAACACACTTATTTTAGTTGAAAAAGTCATAATTCACATCCAACAGTCATTTACAGTCAAAAGATTAAATGTTAAAATTTCATCCATATTGACCATTTTGGGAACGTTCGACAGTTGCGGAGTCATCGTTTTTTCAGATAATTGATTTTTTGGAGTGTACCAAAAATGATTCAAAATGTCGATTGGATCGTGCCTCATGTTGAATAACCGCTTTTGAAACCCTCACAGTGACCAAAAATGCCATTTTTACAGAGCTTTGCTTACTCAAAAGCTTCTATTTTGACCAATTTCAGGCACCGAAATGACTTTAAACACATTTATTTTAGTTGAAAAAGTCATATTTCACATCCAACAGTCATTTAGAGTCAAAAGATTAAAAGTTTAAATTTCATCCATGTTGACCATTTTGGGAAAGTTTGACAGGTCCCGAGTCATCGTTTTTCATTAGAGATTTGATTTTTTAGAGTGTACTAAAAATGATTCAAAATGTCAATTGGATCGTGCCTCATGTTAAATAACCACTTTTGAAACCCTCACAGTGACCAAAATTGCCATTTTTACAGAGCTTTGCTTAATCAAAAGCTTCCATTTTGACCAATTTCAGGCACCAAAATGACTTTCAACACACGTATTTTAGTTGAAAAAGTCATAATTCACATCCAACAGTCATTTAGAGTCAAAAGATTAAAAGTTAAAATTTCATCCATGTTGACCATTTTGGGAAAGTTTGACAGGTCCGGAGTCATCGTTTTTCATTAGAGATTTGATTTTTTGGAGTGTACCAAAAACGATTCAAAATGTCAATTGGATCGTGCCTCATGTTGACTAACCACTTTTGAAACCTTCACAGTGACCAAAATTGCCATTTTTACAGAGCTTTGCTTGCTCAAAATCTTCCATTTTGACCAATTTCATGCACCGAAATTACTTTAAACACACTTATTTTAGTTGAAAAACTCATATTTCACAGCCAACAGTCATTTTCAGTCAAAAGATTAAATGTTAAAATTTCATCCATATTGACCATTTTGGGAACGTTCGACAGTTGCGGAGTCATCGTTTTTTCAGATAATTGATTTTTTGGAGTGTACCAAAAATGATTCAAAATGTCAATTGGATCGTGCCTCATGTTGAATAACCGCTTTTGAAACCCTTACAGTGACCAAAATTGCCATTTTTACAGAGCTTTGCTTACTCAAAAGCTTCCATTTTGACCATGTTCAGGCACCAAAATGACTTTAAACACACGTATTTTAGTTGAAAAAGTCATATTTCACATCCAACAGTCATTTAGAGTCAAAAGATTAAAAGTTAAAATTTCATCCATGTTGAGCATTTTGGGAAAGTTTGACAGGTCCGGAGTCATCGTTTTTCATTAGAGATTTGATTTTTTGTAGTGTACCAAAAATTATTCAAATTGTCAATTGGATCGTGCCTCATGTTGAATAACCACTTTTGAAACCCTAACATTGACCAAAATTGCCATTTTTACATAGCTTTGCTTACTTAAAAGCTTCCATTTTGACCAATTTCATGCACCGAAATTACTTTAAACAGACTTATTTTAGTTGGAAAAAGTAATAATTCACATCCAACAGTCTTTTAGAGTCAAAAGATTAAAAGTTAAAATTTCATCCATGTTGACCATTTTGGGAAAGTTCGACAGTTGCGGAGTCATCGTTTTTTCAGATAATTGATTTTTTGGAGTGTACCAAAAATGATTCAAAATGTCGATTGGATCGTGCCTCATGTTGAATAACCGCTTTTGAAACCCTCACAGTGACCAAAAATGCCATTTTTACAGAGCTTTGCTTACTCAAAAGCTTCTATTTTGACCAATTTCAGGCACCGAAATGACTTTAAACACATTTATTTTAGTTGAAAAAGTCATATTTCACATCCAACAGTCATTTAGAGTCAAAAGATTAAAAGTTAAAATTTCATCCATGTTGACCATTTTGGGAAAGTTTGACAGGTCCGGAGTCATCGTTTTTCATTAGAGATTTGATTTTTTAGAGTGTACAAAAAATGATTCAAAATATCAATTGGATCGTGCCTCATGTTAAATAACCACTTTTGAAACCCTCACAGTGACCAAAATTGCCATTTTTACAGAGCTTTGCTTAATCAAAAGCTTCCATTTTGACCAATTTCAGGCACCAAAATGACTTTCAACACACGTATTTTAGTTGAAAAAGTCATAATTCACATCCAACAGTCATTTAGAGTCAAAAGATTAAAAGTTAAAATTTCATCCATGTTGACCATTTTGGGAAAGTTTGACAGGTCCGGAGTCATCGTTTTTCATTCGAGATTTGATTTTTTGGAGTGTACCAAAAATGATTCAAAATGTCAATTGGATCGTGCCTCATGTTGACTAACCACTTTTGAAACCTTCACAGTGACCAAAATTGTCATTTTTACAGAGCTTTGCTTGCTCAAAATCTTCCATTTTGACCAATTTCAGGCACCGAAATGTCTTTAAACACACTTATTTTAGTTGAACAAGTCATAATTCACATCCAACAGGCATTTAGAGTCAAAAGATTAAAAGTTAACATTTCATCCATGTAGACCATTTTGGGAAAGCTCGACAGGTCCGGAGTCATCTTTTTTTCAGATAATTGATTTTTTGGAGTGTACCAAAAATGATTCAAAATGTCAATTGGATCGTGCCTCATGTGAATAACCACTTTTTAAACACTCATAGTGACCAAAATTGCCATTTTTACAGAGCTTTGCTTTCTTAAAAGCTTCCATTTTAACCAATTTCATGCACCGAAATTACTTTAAACACACTTATTTTAGTTGAAAAACTCATATTTCACAGCCAACAGTCATTTACAGTCAAAAGATTAAATGTTAAAATTTCAACCATATTGACCATTTTGGGAACGTTCGACAGTTGCGGAGTCATCGTTTTTTCAGATAATTGATTTTTTGGAGTGTACCAAAAATGATTCAAAATGTCAATTGGATCGTGCCTCATGTTGAATAACCACTTTTGAAACCCTTACAGTGACCAAAATTGCCATTTTTACAGAGCTTTGCTTACTCAAAAGCTTCCATTTTGACCAATTTCAGGCACCGAAATGACTTTAAACACACTTATTTTAGTTGAAAAAGTCATAATTCACATCCAACAGTCATTTACAGTCAAAAGATTAAAAGTTAAAATTTCATCCATGTTGACCATTTTGGGAAAGTTTGACAGGTCCCGAGTCATCGTTTTTCATTAGAGATTTGATTTTTTAGAGTGTACTAAAAATGATTCAAAATGTCAATTGGATCGTGCCTCATGTTAAATAACGACTTTTGAAACCCTCACAGTGACCAAAATTGCCATTTTTACAGAGCTTTGCTTAATCAAAAGCTTCCATTTTGACCAATTTCAGGCACCAAAATGACTTTCAACACACGTATTTTAGTTGAAAAAGTCATAATTCACATCCAACAGGCATTTAGAGTCAAAAGATTAAAAGTTAACATTTCATCCATGTTGACCATTTTGGGAAAGCTCGACAGGTCCGAAGTCATCTTTTTTTCAGATAATTGATTTTTTGAAGTGTACCAAAAATGATTCAAAATGGCAATTGGATCGTGCCTCATGTGAATAACCACTTTTTAAACACTCATAGTGACCAAAATTGCCATTTTTTACAGAGTTTTGCATACTCAAAAGCTTCAATTTTGACCAATTTCTGGCACAGAAATGACTTTAAACACACTTATTTTAGTTGAAAAAGTCATAATTCACATCCAACAGTCATTTAGAGTCAAAAGATTAAAAGTTAAAATTTCATCCATGTTGACCATTTTGGGAAAGTTCGACAGTAGCGGAGTCATCGTTTTCCCAGATAATTGATTTTTTGGAGTGTACCAAAAATTATTCAAAATGTCAATTGGATCGTGCCTCATGTTGAATAACCGCTTTTGAAACCCTCACAGTGACCAAAATTGCCATTTTTACAGAGCTTTTCTTACTCAAAAGCTTCCATTTTGACCAATTTCAAGCACCGAAATGACTTTAAACACACTTATTTTAGTTTAAAAAGTTATATTTCACATCCAACAGTCATTTAGAGTCAAAAGATTAAAAGTTAAAATTTCATCCATGTTGACCATTTTGGGAAAGTTTGACAGGTTCGGAGTCATCGTTTTTCATTAGAGATTTGATTTTTTAGAGTGTACCAAAAATGATTCAAAATGTCAATTAGATCGTACCTCATGTTGAATAACCACTTTTGAAACCCTCACAGTGACCAAAATTGCCATTTTTACAGAGCTTTGCTTAATCAAAAGCTTCCATTTTGACCTATTTCAGGCACGAAAATGACTTTCAACACACTTATTTTAGTTGAAAAAGTCATAATTCACACCCAACAGTCATTTAGAGTCAAAAGATTAAAAGTTAAAATTTCATCCATGTTGACCATTTTGGGAAAGTTTGACAGGTCCGGAGTCATCGTTTTTCATTAGAGATTTGATTTTTTAGAGTGTACCAAAAATTATTCATAATGTCAATTGGATCGTGCCTCATGTTGAATAACCACTTTTGAAACCTTCACAGTGACCAAAATTGCCATTTTTACAGAGCTTTGCTTGCTCAAAATCTTCAATTTTGACCAATTTCAGGCACCGAAATGACTTTAAACACACTTATTTTAGTTGAACAAGTCATAATTCACATCCAACAGGCATTTAGAGTCAAAAGATTAAAAGTTAACATTTCATCCATGTTGACCATTTTGGGAAAGCTCAACAGGTCCGAAGTCATCTTTTTTTCAGATAATTGATTTTTTGAAGTGTACCAAAAATGATTCAAAATGGCAATTGGATCGTGCCTCATGTTGAATAACCACTTTTGAAACCCTCACAGTGACCAAAATTGCCATTTTTACAGAGCTTTGCTTAATCAAAAGCTTCCATTTTGACCTATTTCAGGCACGAAAATGACTTTCAACACACTTATTTTAGTTGAAAAAGTCATAATTCACACCCAACAGTCATTTAGAGTCAAAAGATTAAAAGTTAAAATTTCATCCATGTTGACCATTTTGGGAAAGTTTGACAGGTCCGGAGTCATCGTTTTTCATTAGAGATTTGATTTTTTGTAGTGTACCAAAAATTATTCAAATTGTCAATTGGATCGTGCCTCATGTTGAATAACCACTTTTGAAACCCTAACATTGACCAAAATTGCCATTTTTACATAGCTTTGCTTACTTAAAAGCTTCCATTTTGACCAATTTCATGCACCGAAATTACTTTAAACAGACTTATTTTAGTTGGAAAAAGTAATAATTCACATCCAACAGTCTTTTAGAGTCAAAAGATTAAAAGTTAAAATTTCATCCATGTTGACCATTTTGGGAAAGTTCGACAGTTGCGGAGTCATCGTTTTTTCAGATAATTGATTTTTTGGAGTGTACCAAAAATGATTCAAAATGTCGATTGGATCGTGCCTCATGTTGAATAACCGCTTTTGAAACCCTCACAGTGACCAAAAATGCCATTTTTACAGAGCTTTGCTTACTCAAAAGCTTCTATTTTGACCAATTTCAGGCACCGAAATGACTTTAAACACATTTATTTTAGTTGAAAAAGTCATATTTCACATCCAACAGTCATTTAGAGTCAAAAGATTAAAAGTTAAAATTTCATCCATGTTGACCATTTTGGGAAAGTTTGACAGGTCCGGAGTCATCGTTTTTCATTAGAGATTTGATTTTTTAGAGTGTACAAAAAATGATTCAAAATATCAATTGGATCGTGCCTCATGTTAAATAACCACTTTTGAAACCCTCACAGTGACCAAAATTGCCATTTTTACAGAGCTTTGCTTAATCAAAAGCTTCCATTTTGACCAATTTCAGGCACCAAAATGACTTTCAACACACGTATTTTAGTTGAAAAAGTCATAATTCACATCCAACAGTCATTTAGAGTCAAAAGATTAAAAGTTAAAATTTCATCCATGTTGACCATTTTGGGAAAGTTTGACAGGTCCGGAGTCATCGTTTTTCATTCGAGATTTGATTTTTTGGAGTGTACCAAAAATGATTCAAAATGTCAATTGGATCGTGCCTCATGTTGACTAACCACTTTTGAAACCTTCACAGTGACCAAAATTGTCATTTTTACAGAGCTTTGCTTGCTCAAAATCTTCCATTTTGACCAATTTCAGGCACCGAAATGTCTTTAAACACACTTATTTTAGTTGAACAAGTCATAATTCACATCCAACAGGCATTTAGAGTCAAAAGATTAAAAGTTAACATTTCATCCATGTAGACCATTTTGGGAAAGCTCGACAGGTCCGGAGTCATCTTTTTTTCAGATAATTGATTTTTTGGAGTGTACCAAAAATGATTCAAAATGTCAATTGGATCGTGCCTCATGTGAATAACCACTTTTTAAACACTCATAGTGACCAAAATTGCCATTTTTACAGAGCTTTGCTTTCTTAAAAGCTTCCATTTTAACCAATTTCATGCACCGAAATTACTTTAAACACACTTATTTTAGTTGAAAAACTCATATTTCACAGCCAACAGTCATTTACAGTCAAAAGATTAAATGTTAAAATTTCAACCATATTGACCATTTTGGGAACGTTCGACAGTTGCGGAGTCATCGTTTTTTCAGATAATTGATTTTTTGGAGTGTACCAAAAATGATTCAAAATGTCAATTGGATCGTGCCTCATGTTGAATAACCACTTTTGAAACCCTTACAGTGACCAAAATTGCCATTTTTACAGAGCTTTGCTTACTCAAAAGCTTCCATTTTGACCAATTTCAGGCACCGAAATGACTTTAAACACACTTATTTTAGTTGAAAAAGTCATAATTCACATCCAACAGTCATTTACAGTCAAAAGATTAAATGTTAAAATTTCATCCATATTGACCATTTTGGGAACGTTCGACAGTTGCGGAGTCATCGTTTTTTCAGATAATTGATTTTTTGGAGTGTACCAAAAATGATTCAAAATGTCGATTGGATCGTGCCTCATGTTGAATAACCGCTTTTGAAACCCTCACAGTGACCAAAAATGCCATTTTTACAGAGCTTTGCTTACTCAAAAGCTTCTATTTTGACCAATTTCAGGCACCGAAATGACTTTAAACACATTTATTTTAGTTGAAAAAGTCATATTTCACATCCAACAGTCATTTAGAGTCAAAAGATTAAAAGTTAAAATTTCATCCATGTTGACCATTTTGGGAAAGTTTGACAGGTCCCGAGTCATCGTTTTTCATTAGAGATTTGATTTTTTAGAGTGTACTAAAAATGATTCAAAATGTCAATTGGATCGTGCCTCATGTTAAATAACCACTTTTGAAACCCTCACAGTGACCAAAATTGCCATTTTTACAGAGCTTTGCTTAATCAAAAGCTTCCATTTTGACCAATTTCAGGCACCAAAATGACTTTCAACACACGTATTTTAGTTGAAAAAGTCATAATTCACATCCAACAGTCATTTAGAGTCAAAAGATTAAAAGTTAAAATTTCATCCATGTTGACCATTTTGGGAAAGTTTGACAGGTCCGGAGTCATCGTTTTTCATTAGAGATTTGATTTTTTGGAGTGTACCAAAAACGATTCAAAATGTCAATTGGATCGTGCCTCATGTTGACTAACCACTTTTGAAACCTTCACAGTGACCAAAATTGCCATTTTTACAGAGCTTTGCTTGCTCAAAATCTTCCATTTTGACCAATTTCATGCACCGAAATTACTTTAAACACACTTATTTTAGTTGAAAAACTCATATTTCACAGCCAACAGTCATTTTCAGTCAAAAGATTAAATGTTAAAATTTCATCCATATTGACCATTTTGGGAACGTTCGACAGTTGCGGAGTCATCGTTTTTTCAGATAATTGATTTTTTGGAGTGTACCAAAAATGATTCAAAATGTCAATTGGATCGTGCCTCATGTTGAATAACCGCTTTTGAAACCCTTACAGTGACCAAAATTGCCATTTTTACAGAGCTTTGCTTACTCAAAAGCTTCCATTTTGACCATGTTCAGGCACCAAAATGACTTTAAACACACGTATTTTAGTTGAAAAAGTCATATTTCACATCCAACAGTCATTTAGAGTCAAAAGATTAAAAGTTAAAATTTCATCCATGGTGAGCATTTTGGGAAAGTTTGACGGGTCCGGAGTCATCGTTTTTCATTAGAGATTTGATTTTTTAGAGTGTACCAAAAATGATTCATAATGTCAATTGGATCGTGCCTCATGTTGAATAACCACTTTTGAAACCTTCACAGTGACCAAAATTGCCATTTTTACAGAGCTTTGCTTGCTCAAAATCTTCAATTTTGACCAATTTCAGGCACCGAAAGGACTTTAAACACCCTTATTTTAGTTGAACAAGTCATAATTCACATCCAACAGGCATTTAGAGTCAAAAGATTAAAAGTTAACATTTCATCCATGTTGACCATTTTGGGAAAGCTCGACAGGTCCGAAGTCATCTTTTTTTCAGATAATTGATTTTTTGAAGTGTACCAAAAATGATTCAAAATGGCAATTGGATCGTGCCTCATGTTGAATAACCACTTTTGAAACCCTCACAGTGACCAAAATTGCCATTTTTACAGAGCTTTGCTTAATCAAAAGCTTCCATTTTGACCTATTTCAGGCACGAAAATGACTTTCAACACACTTATTTTAGTTGAAAAAGTCATAATTCACACCCAACAGTCATTTAGAGTCAAAAGATTAAAAGTTAAAATTTCATCCATGTTGACCATTTTGGGAAAGCTCGACAGTTGCGGAGTCATCGTTTTTTCAGATAATTGATTTTTTGGAGTGTACCAAAAATGATTAAAAATGTCAATTGGATCGTGCCTCATGTTGAATAACCGCTTTTGAAACCCTCACAGTGACCAAAATTGCCATTTTTACGGAGCTTTGCTTACTCAAAAGCTTCCATTTTGACCAATTTCAGGCACCGAAATGACTTTAAACACACTTATTTTAGTTGAAAAAGTCATAATTCACATCCAACAGTCATTTACAGTCAAAAGATTATATGTTAAAATTTCATCCATATTGACCATTTTGGGAACGTTCGACAGTTGCGGAGTCATCGTTTTTTCAGATAATTGATTTTTTGGAGTGTACCAAAAATGATTCAAAATGTCGATTGGATCGTGCCTCATGTTGAATAACCGCTTTTGAAACCCTCACAGTGACCAAAAATGCCATTTTTACAGAGCTTTGCTTACTCAAAAGCTTCTATTTTGACCAATTTCAGGCACCGAAATGACTTTAAACACATTTATTTTAGTTGAAAAAGTCATATTTCACATCCAACAGTCATTTAGAGTCAAAAGATTAAAAGTTAAAATTTCATCCATGTTGACCATTTTGGGAAAGTTTGACAGGTCCGGAGTCATCGTTTTTCATTAGAGATTTGATTTTTTAGAGTGTACAAAAAATGATTCAAAATATCAATTGGATCGTGCCTCATGTTAAATAACCACTTTTGAAACCCTCACAGTGACCAAAATTGCCATTTTTACAGAGCTTTGCTTAATCAAAAGCTTCCATTTTGACCAATTTCAGGCACCAAAATGACTTTCAACACACGTATTTTAGTTGAAAAAGTCATAATTCACATCCAACAGTCATTTAGAGTCAAAAGATTAAAAGTTAAAATTTCATCCATGTTGACCATTTTGGGAAAGTTTGACAGGTCCGGAGTCATCGTTTTTCATTCGAGATTTGATTTTTTGGAGTGTACCAAAAATGATTCAAAATGTCAATTGGATCGTGCCTCATGTTGACTAACCACTTTTGAAACCTTCACAGTGACCAAAATTGTCATTTTTACAGAGCTTTGCTTGCTCAAAATCTTCCATTTTGACCAATTTCAGGCACCGAAATGTCTTTAAACACACTTATTTTAGTTGAACAAGTCATAATTCACATCCAACAGGCATTTAGAGTCAAAAGATTAAAAGTTAACATTTCATCCATGTAGACCATTTTGGGAAAGCTCGACAGGTCCGGAGTCATCTTTTTTTCAGATAATTGATTTTTTGGAGTGTACCAAAAATGATTCAAAATGTCAATTGGATCGTGCCTCATGTGAATAACCACTTTTTAAACACTCATAGTGACCAAAATTGCCATTTTTACAGAGCTTTGCTTTCTTAAAAGCTTCCATTTTAACCAATTTCATGCACCGAAATTACTTTAAACACACTTATTTTAGTTGAAAAACTCATATTTCACAGCCAACAGTCATTTACAGTCAAAAGATTAAATGTTAAAATTTCAACCATATTGACCATTTTGGGAACGTTCGACAGTTGCGGAGTCATCGTTTTTTCAGATAATTGATTTTTTGGAGTGTACCAAAAATGATTCAAAATGTCAATTGGATCGTGCCTCATGTTGAATAACCACTTTTGAAACCCTTACAGTGACCAAAATTGCCATTTTTACAGAGCTTTGCTTACTCAAAAGCTTCCATTTTGACCAATTTCAGGCACCGAAATGACTTTAAACACACTTATTTTAGTTGAAAAAGTCATAATTCACATCCAACAGTCATTTACAGTCAAAAGATTAAAAGTTAAAATTTCATCCATGTTGACCATTTTGGGAAAGTTTGACAGGTCCCGAGTCATCGTTTTTCATTAGAGATTTGATTTTTTAGAGTGTACTAAAAATGATTCAAAATGTCAATTGGATCGTGCCTCATGTTAAATAACGACTTTTGAAACCCTCACAGTGACCAAAATTGCCATTTTTACAGAGCTTTGCTTAATCAAAAGCTTCCATTTTGACCAATTTCAGGCACCAAAATGACTTTCAACACACGTATTTTAGTTGAAAAAGTCATAATTCACATCCAACAGGCATTTAGAGTCAAAAGATTAAAAGTTAACATTTCATCCATGTTGACCATTTTGGGAAAGCTCGACAGGTCCGAAGTCATCTTTTTTTCAGATAATTGATTTTTTGAAGTGTACCAAAAATGATTCAAAATGGCAATTGGATCCTGCCTCATGTGAATAACCACTTTTTAAACACTCATAGTGACCAAAATTGCCATTTTTTACAGAGTTTTGCATACTCAAAAGCTTCAATTTTGACCAATTTCTGGCACAGAAATGACTTTAAACACACTTATTTTAGTTGAAAAAGTCATAATTCACATCCAACAGTCATTTAGAGTCAAAAGATTAAAAGTTAAAATTTCATCCATGTTGACCATTTTGGGAAAGTTCGACAGTAGCGGAGTCATCGTTTTTCCAGATAATTGATTTTTTGGAGTGTACCAAAAATTATTCAAAATGTCAATTGGATCGTGCCTCATGTTGAATAACCGCTTTTGAAACCCTCACAGTGACCAAAATTGCCATTTTTACAGAGCTTTTCTTACTCAAAAGCTTCCATTTTGACCAATTTCAAGCACCGAAATGACTTTAAACACACTTATTTTAGTTTAAAAAGTTATATTTCACATCCAACAGTCATTTAGAGTCAAAAGATTAAAAGTTAAAATTTCATCCATGTTGACCATTTTGGGAAAGTTTGACAGGTTCGGAGTCATCGTTTTTCATTAGAGATTTGATTTTTTAGAGTGTACCAAAAATGATTCAAAATGTCAATTAGATCGTACCTCATGTTGAATAACCACTTTTGAAACCCTCACAGTGACCAAAATTGCCATTTTTACAGAGCTTTGCTTAATCAAAAGCTTCCATTTTGACCTATTTCAGGCACGAAAATGACTTTCAACAGACTTATTTTAGTTGAAAAAGTCATAATTCACACCCAACAGTCATTTAGAGTCAAAAGATTAAAAGTTAAAATTTCATCCATGTTGACCATTTTGGGAAAGTTTGACAGGTCCGGAGTCATCGTTTTTCATTAGAGATTTGATTTTTTGTAGTGTACCAAAAATTATTCAAATTGTCAATTGGATCGTGCCTCATGTTGAATAACCACTTTTGAAACCCTAACATTGACCAAAATTGCCATTTTTACAGAGCTTTGCTTACTTAAAAGCTTCCATTTTGACCAATTCCATGCACCGAAATTACTTTAAACAGACTTATTTTAGTTGGAAAAAGTCATAATTCACATCCAACAGTCTTTTAGAGTCAAAAGATTAAAAGTTAAAATTTCATCCATGTTGACCATTTTGGGAAAGTTCGACAGTTGCGGAGTCATCGTTTTTTCAGATAATTGATTTTTTGGAGTGTACCAAAAATGATTCAAAATGTCAATTGGATCGTGCCTCATGTTGAATAACCGCTTTTGAAACCCTCACAGTGACCAAAATTGCCATTTTTACGGAGCTTTGCTTACTCAAAAGCTTCCATTTTGACCAATTTCAGGCACCGAAATGACTTTAAACACACTTATTTTAGTTGAAAAAGTCATAATTCACATCCAACAGTCATTTACAGTCAAAAGATTATATGTTAAAATTTCATCCATATTGACCATTTTGGGAACGTTCGACAGTTGCGGAGTCATCGTTTTTTCAGATAATTGATTTTTTGGAGTGTACCAAAAATGATTCAAAATGTCGATTGGATCGTGCCTCATGTTGAATAACCGCTTTTGAAACCCTCACAGTGACCAAAAATGCCATTTTTACAGAGCTTTGCTTACTCAAAAGCTTCTATTTTGACCAATTTCAGGCACCGAAATGACTTTAAACACATTTATTTTAGTTGAAAAAGTCATATTTCACATCCAACAGTCATTTAGAGTCAAAAGATTAAAAGTTAAAATTTCATCCATGTTGACCATTTTGGGAAAGTTTGACAGGTCCGGAGTCATCGTTTTTCATTAGAGATTTGATTTTTTAGAGTGTACAAAAAATGATTCAAAATATCAATTGGATCGTGCCTCATGTTAAATAACCACTTTTGAAACCCTCACAGTGACCAAAATTGCCATTTTTACAGAGCTTTGCTTAATCAAAAGCTTCCATTTTGACCAGATTCAGGCACCAAAATGACTTTCAACACACGTATTTTAGTTGAAAAAGTCATAATTCACATCCAACAGTCATTTAGAGTCAAAACATTAAAAGTTAAAATTTCATCCATGTTGACCATTTTGGGAAAGTTTGACAGGTCCGGAGTCATCGTTTTTCATTAGAGATTTGATTTTTTGGAGTGTACCAAAAATGATTCAAAATGTCAATTGGATCGTGCCTCATGTTGACTAACCACTTTTGAAACCTTCACAGTGACCAAAATTGCCATTTTTACAGAGCTTTGCTTGCTCAAAATCTTCCATTTTGACCAATTTCAGGCACCGAAATGACTTTAAACACACTTATTTTAGTTGAACAAGTCATAATTCACATCCAACAGGCATTTAGAGTCAAAAGATTAAAAGTTAACATTTCATCCATGTAGACCATTTTGGGAAAGCTCGACAGGTCCGGAGTCATCTTTTTTTCAGATAATTGATTTTTTGGAGTGTACCAAAAATGATTCAAAATGTCAATTGGATCGTGCCTCATGTGAATAACCACTTTTTAAACACTCATAGTGACCAAAATTGCCATTTTTACAGAGCTTTGCTTTCTTAAAAGCTTCCATTTTAACCAATTTCATGCACCGAAATTACTTTAAACACACTTATTTTAGTTGAAAAAGTTATATTTCACAGCCAACAGTCATTTACAGTCAAAAGATTAAATGTTAAAATTTCAACCATATTGACCATTTTGGGAACGTTCGACAGTTGCGGAGTCATCGTTTTTTCAGATAATTGATTTTTTGGAGTGTACCAAAAATGATTCAAAATGTCAATTGGATCGTGCCTCATGTTGAATAACCGCTTTTGAAACCCTTACAGTGACCAAAATTGCCATTTTTACAGAGCTTTGCTTACTCAAAAGCTTCCATTTTGACCAATTTCAGGCACCGAAATGACTTTAAACACACTTATTTTAGTTGAAAAAGTCATAATTCACATCCAACAGTCATTTACAGTCAAAAGATTAAATGTTAAAATTTCATCCATATTGACCATTTTGGGAACGTTCGACAGTTGCGGAGTCATCGTTTTTTCAGATAATTGATTTTTTGGAGTGTACCAAAAATGATTCAAAATGTCGATTGGATCGTGCCTCATGTTGAATAACCGCTTTTGAAACCCTTACAGTGACCAAAATTGCCATTTTTACAGAGCTTTGCTTACTCAAAAGCTTCCATTTTGACCAATTTCAGGCACCGAAATGACTTTAAACACACTTATTTTAGTTGAAAAAGTCATATTTCACATCCAACAGTCATTTAGAGTCAAAAGATTAAAAGTTAAAATTTCATCCATGTTGAGCATTTTGGGAAAGTTTGACGGGTCCGGAGTCATCGTTTTTCATTAGAGATTTGATTTTTTAGAGTGTACCAAAAATGATTCATAATGTCAATTGGATCGTGCCTCATGTTGAATAACCACTTTTGAAACCTTCACAGTGACCAAAATTGCCATTTTTACAGAGATTTGCTTGCTCAAAATCTTAAATTTGAGCAATTTCAGGCACCGAAATGACTTTAAACACACTTATTTTAGTTGAACAAGTCATAATTCACATCCAACAGGCATTTTGAGTCAAAAGATTAAAAGTTAACATTTCATCCATGTTGACCATTTTGGGAAAGCTCGACAGGTCCGAAGTCATCTTTTTTTCAGATAATTGATTTTTAGAAGTGTACCAAAAATGATTCAAAATGTCAATTGGATCGTGCCTCATGTGAATAACCACTTCTGAAACACTCATAGTGACCAAAATTGCCATTTTTACAGAGTTTTGCTTACTCAAAAGCTTCAATTTTGACCAATTTCTGGCACAGAAATGACTTTAAACACACTTATTTTAGTTGAAAAAGTCATAATTCACATCCAACAGTCATTTAGAGTCAAAAGATTAAAAGTTAAAATTTCATCCATGTTGACCATTTTGGGAAAGTTCGACAGTAGCGGAGTCATCGTTTTTCCAGATAATTGATTTTTTGGAGTGTACCAAAAATTATTCAAAATGTCAATTGGATCGTGCCTCATGTTGAATAACCTCTTTTGAAACCCTCACAGTGACCAAAATTGCCATTTTTACAGAGCTTTGCTTACTCAAATGCTTCCATTTTGACCAATTTCAGGCACCGAAATGACTTTAAACACACTTATTTTAGTTGAAAAAGTTATATTTCACATCCAACAGTCATTTAGAGTCAAAAGATTAAAAGTTAAAATTTCATCCATGTTGACCATTTTGGGAAAGTTTGACAGGTCCGGAGTCATCGTTTTTCATTACAGATTTGATTTTTTAGAGTGTACCAAAAATGATTCAAAATGTCAATTGGAACGTACCTCATGTTGAATAACCACTTTTGAAATCATCACAGTGACCAAAATTGCCATTTTTACAGAGCTTTGCTTAATCAAAAGCTTCCATTTTGACCTATTTCAGGCACGAAAATGACTTTCAACACACTTATTTTAGTTGAAAAAGTCATAATTCACATCCAACAGTCATTTAGAGTCAAAAGATTAAAAGTTAAAATTTCATCCATGTTGACCATTTTGGGAAAGTTTGACAGGTCCGGAGTCATCGTTTTTCATTAGAGATTTGATTTTTTGTAGTGTACCAAAAATTATTCAAAATGTCAATTGGATCGTGCCTCATGTTGAATAACCACTTTTGAAACCCTAACATTGACCAAAATTGCCATTTTTACAGAGCTTTGCTTACTTAAAAGTTTCCATTTTGACCAATTTCATGCACCGAAATTACTTTAAACAGACTTATTTTAGTTGGAAAAAGTCATAATTCACATCCAACAGTCTTTTAGAGTCAAAAGATTAAAAGTTAAAATTTCATCCATGTTGACCATATTGGGAAAGTTCGACAGTTGCGGAGTCATCGTTTTTTCAGATAATTGATTTTTTGGAGTGTACCAAAAATGATTCAAAATGTCAATTGGATCGTGCCTCATGTTGAATAACTGCTTTTGAAACCCTCACAGTGACCAAAATTGCTATTTTTATAGAGCTTTGCTTACTCAAAAGCTTCCATTTTGACCAATTTCAGGCACCGAAATGACTTTAAACACACTTATTTTAGTTGAAAAAGTCATAATTCACATCCAACAGTCATTTACAGTCAAAAGATTAAATGTTAAAATTTCATCCATATTGACCATTTTGGGAACGTTCGACAGTTGCGGAGTCATCGTTTTTTCAGATAATTGATTTTTTGGAGTGTACCAAAAATGATTCAAAATGTCGATTGGATCGTGCCACATGTTGAATAACCGCTTTTGAAACCCTCACAGTGACCAAAAATGCCATTTTTACAGAGCTTTGCTTACTCAAAAGCTTCTATTTTGACCAATTTCAGGCACCGAAATGACTTTAAACACATTTATTTTAGTTGAAAAAGTCATATTTCACATCCAACAGTCATTTAGAGTCAAAAGATTAAAAGTTAAAATTTCAGCCATGTTGACCATTTTGGGAAAGTTTGACAGGTCCGGAGTCATCGTTTTTCATTAGAGATTTGATTTTTTAGAGTGTACTAAAAATGATTCAAAATGTCAATTGGATCGTGCCTCATGTTAAATAACCACTTTTGAAACCCTCACAGTGACCAAAATTGCCATTTTTACAGAGCTTTGCTTAATCAAAAGCTTCCATTTTGACCAATTTCAGGCACCAAAATGACTTTCAACACACGTATTTTAGTTGAAAAAGTCATAATTCACATCCAACAGTCATTTACAGTCAAAAGATTATATGTTAAAATTTCATCCATATTGACCATTTTGGGAACGTTCGACAGTTGCGGAGTCATCGTTTTTTCAGATAATTGATTTTTTGGAGTGTACCAAAAATGATTCAAAATGTCGATTGGATCGTGCCTCATGTTGAATAACCGCTTTTGAAACCCTCACAGTGACCAAAAATGCCATTTTTACAGAGCTTTGCTTAATCAAAAGCTTCCATTTTGACCAATTTCAGGCACCAAAATGACTTTCAACACACGTATTTTAGTTGAAAAAGTCATAATTCACATCCAACAGTCATTTAGAGTCAAAAGATTAAAAGTTAAAATTTCATCCATGTTGACCATTTTGGGAAAGTTTGACAGGTCCGGAGTCATCGTTTTTCATTAGAGATTTGATTTTTTGGAGTGTACCAAAAACGATTCAAAAAGTCAATTGGATCGTGCCTCATGTTGACTAACCACTTTTGAAACCTTCACAGTGACCAAAATTGCCATTTTTACAGAGCTTTGCTTGCTCAAAATCTTCCATTTTGACCAATTTCAGGCACCGAAATGACTTTAAACACACTTATTTTAGTTGAACAAGTCATAATTCACATCCAACAGGCATTTAGAGTCAAAAGATTAAAAGTTAACATTTCATCCATGTAGACCATTTTGGGAAAGCTCGACAGGTCCGGAGTCATCTTTTTTTCAGATAATTGATTTTTTGGAGTGTACCAAAAATGATTTAAAATGTCAATTGGATCGTGCCTCATGTGAATAACCACTTTTAAAACACTCATAGTGACCAAAATTGCCATTTTTACAGAGCTTTGCTTAATCAAAAGCTTCCATTTTGACCAATTTCAGGCACCAAAATGACTTTCAACACACGTATTTTAGTTGAAAAAGTCATAATTCACATCCAACAGTCATTTAGAGTCAAAAGATTAAAAGTTAAAATTTCATCCATATTGACCATTTTGGGAAAGTTTGACAGGTCCGGAGTCATCGTTTTTCATTAGAGATTTGATTTTTTGTAGTGTACCAAAAATTATTCAAAATGTCAATTGGATCGTGCCTCATGTTGAATAACCACTTTTGAAACCCTAACATTGACCAAAATTGCCATTTTTACAGAGCTTTGCTTACTTAAAAGTTTCCATTTTGACCAATTTCATGCACCGAAATTACTTTAAACAGACTTATTTTAGTTGGAAAAAGTCATAATTCACATCCAACAGTCTTTTAGAGTCAAAAGATTAAAAGTTAAAATTTCATCCATGTTGACCATATTGGGAAAGTTCGACAGTTGCGGAGTCATCGTTTTTTCAGATAATTGATTTTTTGGAGTGTACCAAAAATGATTCAAAATGTCAATTGGATCGTGCCTCATGTTGAATAACTGCTTTTGAAACCCTCACAGTGACCAAAATTGCTATTTTTATAGAGCTTTGCTTACTCAAAAGCTTCCATTTTGACCAATTTCAGGCACCGAAATGACTTTAAACACACTTATTTTAGTTGAAAAAGTCATAATTCACATCCAACAGTCATTTACAGTCAAAAGATTAAATGTTAAAATTTCATCCATATTGACCATTTTGGGAACGTTCGACAGTTGCGGAGTCATCGTTTTTTCAGATAATTGATTTTTTGGAGTGTACCAAAAATGATTCAAAATGTCGATTGGATCGTGCCTCATGTTGAATAACCGCTTTTGAAACCCTCACAGTGACAAAAAATGCCATTTTTACAGAGCTTTGCTTACTCAAAAGCTTCTATTTTGACCAATTTCAGGCACCGAAATGACTTTAAACACATTTATTTTAGTTGAAAAAGTCATATTTCACATCCAACAGTCATTTAGAGTCAAAAGATTAAAAGTTAAAATTTCATCCATGTTGACCATTTTGGGAAAGTTTGACAGGTCCGGAGTCATCGTTTTTCATTAGAGATTTGATTTTTTACAGTGTACTAAAAATGATTCAAAATGTCAATTGGATCGTGCCTCATGTTAAATAACCACTTTTGAAACCCTCACAGTGACCAAAATTGCCATTTTTACAGAGCTTTGCTTGCTCAAAATCTTCCATTTTGACCAATTTCAGGCACCGAAATGACTTTAAACACACTTATTTTAGTTGAACAAGTCATAATTCACATCCAACAGGCATTTAGAGTCAAAAGATTAAAAGTTAACATTTCATCCATGTAGACCATTTTGGGAAAGCTCGACAGGTCCGGAGTCATCTTTTTTTCAGATAATTGATTTTTTGGAGTGTACCAAAAATGATTTAAAATGTCAATTGGATCGTGCCTCATGTGAATAACCACTTTTTAAACACTCATAGTGACCAAAATTGCCATTTTTACAGAGCTTTGCTTTCTTAAAAGCTTCCATTTTAACCAATTTCATGCACTGAAATTACTTTAAACACACTTATTTTAGTTGAAAAACTCATATTTCACATCCAACAGTCATTTACAGTCGAAAGATTAAATGTTAAAATTTCATCCATATTGACCATTTTGGGAACGTTCGACAGTTGCGGAGTCATCGTTTTTTTAGATAATTGATTTTTTGGAGTGTACCAAAAATGATTCAAAATGTCAATTGGATCGTGCCTCATGTTGAATAACCGCTTTTGAAACCCTTACAGTGACCAAAATTGCCATTTTTACAGAGCTTTGCTTACTCAAAAGCTTCCATTTTGACCAATTTCAGGCACCAAAATTACTTTAAACACACGTATTTTAGTTGAAAAAGTCATATTTCACATCCAACAGTCATTTAGAGTCAAAAGATTAAAAGTTAAAATTTCATCCATGGTGAGCATTTTGGGAAAGTTTGACGGGTCCGGAGTCATCGTTTTTCATTAGAGATTTGATTTTTTAGAGTGTACCAAAAATTATTCATAATGTCAATTGGATCGTGCCTCATGTTGAATAACCACTTTTGAAACCTTCACAGTGACCAAAATTGCCATTTTTACAGAGCTTTGCTTGCTCAAAATCTTCAATTTTGACCAATTTCAGGCACCGAAATGACTTTAAACACACTTATTTTAGTTGAACAAGTCATAATTCACATCCAACAGGCATTTAGAGTCAAAAGATTAAAAGTTAACATTTCATCCATGTTGACCATTTTGGGAAAGCTCGACAGGTCCGAAGTCATCTTTTTTTCAGATAATTGATTTTTTGAAGTGTACCAAAAATGATTCAAAATGGCAATTGGATCGTGCCTCATGTGGTGAATAACCACTTTTTAAACACTCATAGTGACCAAAATTGCCATTTTTACAGAGTTTTGCATACTCAAAAGCTTCAATTTTGACCAATTTCTGGCACAGAAATGACTTTAAACACACTTATTTTAGTTGAAAAAGTCATAATTCACATCCAACAGTCATTTAGAGTCAAAAGATTAAAAGTTAAAATTTCATCCATGTTGACCATTTTGGGAAAGTTCGACAGTAGCGGAGTCATCGTTTTTCCAGATAATTGATTTTTTGGAGTGTACCAAAAATTATTCAAAATGTCAATTGGATCGTGCCTCATGTTGAATAACCGCTTTTGAAACCCTCACAGTGACCAAAATTGCCATTTTTACAGAGCTTTTCTTACTCAAAAGCTTCCATTTTGACCAATTTCAGGCACCGAAATGACTTTAAACACACTTATTTTAGTTTAAAAAGTTATATTTCACATCCAACAGTCATTTAGAGTCAAAAGATTAAAAGTTAAAATTTCATCCATGTTGACCATTTTGGGAAAGTTTGACAGGTTCGGAGTCATCGTTTTTCATTAGAGATTTGATTTTTTAGAGTGTACCAAAAATGATTCAAAATGTCAATTGGATCGTACCTCATGTTGAATAACCACTTTTGAAACCCTCACAGTGACCAAAATTGCCATTTTTACAGAGCTTTGCTTAATCAAAAGCTTCCATTTTGACCTATTTCAGGCACGAAAATGACTTTCAACACACTTATTTTAGTTGAAAAAGTCATAATTCACATCCAACAGTCATTTACAGTCAAAAGATTAAATGTTAAAATTTCATCCATATTGACCATTTTGGGAACGTTCGACAGTTGCGGAGTCATCGTTTTTTCAGATAATTGATTTTTTGGAGTGTACCAAAAATGATTCAAAATGTCGATTGGATCGTGCCTCATGTTGAATAACCGCTTTTGAAACCCTCACAGTGACCAAAAATGCCATTTTTACAGAGCTTTGCTTACTCAAAAGCTTCTATTTTGACCAATTTCAGGCACCGAAATGACTTTCAACACACGTATTTTAGTTGAAAAAGTCATAATTCACATCCAACAGTCATTTAGAGTCAAAAGATTAAAAGTTAAAATTTCATCCATGTTGACCATTTTGGGAAAGTTTGACAGTTGCGGAGTCATCGTTTTTTCAGATAATTGATTTTTTGGAGTGTACCAAAAATGATTCAAAATGTCGATTGGATCGTGCCTCATGTTGAATAACCGCTTTTGAAACCCTCACAGTGACCAAAAATGCCATTTTTACAGAGCTTTGCTTACTCAAAAGCTTCTATTTTGACCAATTTCAGGCACCGAAATGACTTTAAACACATTTATTTTAGTTGAAAAAGTCATATTTCACACCCAACAGTCATTTAGAGTCAAAAGATTAAAAGTTAAAATTTCATCCATGTTGACCATTTTGGGAAAGTTTGACAGGTCCGGAGTCATCGTTTTTCATTAGAGATTTGATTTTTTAGAGTGTACTAAAAATGATTCAAAATGTCAATTGGATCGTGCCTCATGTTAAATAACCACTTTTGAAACCCTCACAGTGACCAAAATTGCCATTTTTACAGAGCTTTGCTTAATCAAAAGCTTCCATTTTGACCAATTTCAGGCACCAAAATGACTTTCAACACACGTATTTTAGTTGAAAAAGTCATAATTCACATCCAACAGTCATTTAGAGTCAAAAGATTAAAAGTTAAAATTTCATCCATGTTGACCATTTTGGGAAAGTTTGACAGGTCCGGAGTCATTGTTTTTCATTAGAGATTTGATTTTTTGGAGTGTACCATAAACGATTCAAAATGTCAATTGGATCGTGCCTCATGTTGACTAACCACTTTTGAAACCTTCACAGTGACCAAAATTGCCATTTTTACAGAGCTTTGCTTGCTCAAAATCTTCCATTTTGACCAATTTCAGGCACCGAAATGACTTTAAACACACTTATTTTAGTTGAACAAGTCATAATTCACATCCAACAGGCATTTAGAGTCAAAAGATTAAAAGTTAACATTTCATCCATGTAGACCATTTTGGGAAAGCTCGACAGGTCCGGAGTCATCTTTTTTTCAGATAATTGATTTTTTGGAGTGTACCAAAAATGATTTAAAATGTCAATTGGATCGTGCCTCATGTGAATAACCACTTTTTAAACACTCATAGTGACCAAAATTGCCATTTTTACAGAGCTTTGCTTAATCAAAAGCTTCCATTTTGACCAATTTCAGGCACCAAAATGACTTTCAACACACGTATTTTAGTTGAAAAAGTCATAATTCACATCCAACAGTCATTTAGAGTCAAAAGATTAAAAGTTAAAATTTCATCCATGTTGACCATTTTGGGAAAGTTTGACAGGTCCGGAGTCATCGTTTTTCATTAGAGATTTGATTTTTTGTAGTGTACCAAAAATTATTCAAAATGTCAATTGGATCGTGCCTCATGTTGAATAACCACTTTTGAAACCCTAACATTGACCAAAATTGCCATTTTTACAGGGCTTTGCTTACTTAAAAGTTTCCATTTTGACCAATTTCATGCACCGAAATTACTTTAAACAGACTTATTTTAGTTGGAAAAAGTAATAATTCACATCCAACAGTCTTTTAGAGTCAAAAGATTAAAAGTTAAAATTTCATCCATGTTGACCATATTGGGAAAGTTCGACAGTTGCGGAGTCATCGTTTTTTCAGATAATTGATTTTTTGGAGTGTACCAAAAATGATTCAAAATGTCAATTGGATCGTGCCTCATGTTGAATAACTGCTTTTGAAACCCTCACAGTGACCAAAATTTGCTATTTTTATAGAGCTTTGCTTACTCAAAAGCTTCCATTTTGACCAATTTCAGGCACCGAAATGACTTTAAACACACTTATTTTAGTTGAAAAAGTCATAATTCACATCCAACAGTCATTTACAGTCAAAAGATTAAATGTTAAAATTTCATCCATATTGACCATTTTGGGAACGTTCGACAGTTGCGGAGTCATCGTTTTTTCAGATAATTGATTTTTTGGAGTGTACCAAAAATGATTCAAAATGTCGATTGGATCGTGCCTCATGTTGAATAACCGCTTTTGAAACCCTCACAGTGACCAAAAATGCCATTTTTACAGAGCTTTGCTTACTCAAAAGCTTCTATTTTGACCAATTTCAGGCACCGAAATGACTTTAAACACATTTATTTTAGTTGAAAAAGTCATATTTCACATCCAACAGTCATTTAGAGTCAAAAGATTAAAAGTTAAAATTTCATCCATGTTGACCATTTTGGGAAAGTTTGACAGGTCCGGAGTCATCGTTTTTCATTAGAGATTTGATTTTTTAGAGTGTACTAAAAATGATTCAAAATGTCAATTGGATCGTGCCTCATGTTAAATAACCACTTTTGAAACCCTCACAGTGACCAAAATTGCCATTTTTACAGAGCTTTGCTTGCTCAAAATCTTCCATTTTGACCAATTTCAGGCACCAAAATGACTTTCAACACACGTATTTTAGTTGAAAAAGTCATAATTCACATCCAACAGGCATTTAGAGTCAAAAGATTAAAAGTTAACATTTCATCCATGTAGACCATTTTGGGAAAGCTCGACAGGTCCGGAGTCATCTTTTTTTCAGATAATTGATTTTTTGGAGTGTACCAAAAATGATTTAAAATGTCAATTGGATCGTGCCTCATGTGAATAACCACTTTTTAAACACTCATAGTGACCAAAATTGCCATTTTTACAGAGCTTTGCTTTCTTAAAAGCTTCCATTTTAACCAATTTCATGCACTGAAATTACTTTAAACACACTTATTTTAGTTGAAAAACTCATATTTCACATCCAACAGTCATTTACAGTCAAAAGATTAAATGTTAAAATTTCATCCATATTGACCATTTTGGGAACGTTCGACAGTTGCGGAGTCATCGTTTTTTCAGATAATTGATTTTTTGGAGTGTACCAAAAATGATTCAAAATGTCAATTGGATCGTGCCTCATGTTGAATAACCGCTTTTGAAACCCTTACAGTGACCAAAATTGCCATTTTTACAGAGCTTTGCTTACTCAAAAGCTTCCATTTTGACCAATTTCAGGCACCGAAATGACTTTAAACACACTTATTTTAGTTGAAAAAGTCATAATTCACATCCAACAGTCATTTACAGTCAAAAGATTAAATGTTAAAATTTCAACCATATTGACCATTTTGGGAACGTTCGACAGTTGCGGAGTCATCGTTTTTTCAGATAATTGATTTTTTGGAGTGTACCAAAAATGATTCAAAATGTCAATTGGATCGTGCCTCATGTTGAATAACCGCTTTTGAAACCCTTACAGTGACCAAAATTGCCATTTTTACAGAGCTTTGCTTACTCAAAAGCTTCCATTTTGACCAATTTCAGGCACCGAAATGACTTTAAACACACTTATTTTAGTTGAAAAAGTCATAATTCACATCCAACAGTCATTTACAGTCAAAAGATTAAATGTTAAAATTTCATCCATATTGACCATTTTGGGAACGTTCGACAGTTGCGGAGTCATCGTTTTTTCAGATAATTGATTTTTTGGAGTGTACCAAAAATGATTCAAAATGTCGATTGGATCGTGCCTCATGTTGAATAACCGCTTTTGAAACCCTTACAGTGACCA
Source organism: Lissotriton helveticus (assembly GCF_964261635.1). Lineage (NCBI taxonomy): Eukaryota > Metazoa > Chordata > Amphibia > Caudata > Salamandridae > Lissotriton > Lissotriton helveticus. Next base: position 343,946,494 of record NC_136072.1, read on the forward strand.
AAATTGCCATTTTTACAGAGCTTTGCTTACTCAAAAGCTTCCATTTTGACCAATTTCAGGCACCGAAATGACTTTAAACACACTTATTTTAGTTGAAAAAGTCATATTTCACATCCAACAGTCATTTAGAGTCAAAAGATTAAAAGTTAAAATTTCATCCATGTTGAGCATTTTGGGAAAGTTTGACGGGTCCGGAGTCATCGTTTTTCATTAGAGATTTGATTTTTTAGAGTGTACCAAAAATGATTCATAATGTCAATTGGATCGTGCCTCATGTTGAATAACCACTTTTGAAACCTTCACAGTGACCAAAATTGCCATTTTTACAGAGATTTGCTTGCTCAAAATCTTAAATTTGAGCAATTTCAGGCACCGAAATGACTTTAAACACACTTATTTTAGTTGAACAAGTCATAATTCACATCCAACAGGCATTTTGAGTCAAAAGATTAAAAGTTAACATTTCATCCATGTTGACCATTTTGGGAAAGCTCGACAGGTCCGAAGTCATCTTTTTTTCAGATAATTGATTTTTAGAAGTGTACCAAAAATGATTCAAAATGTCAATTGGATCGTGCCTCATGTGAATAACCACTTCTGAAACACTCATAGTGACCAAAATTGCCATTTTTACAGAGTTTTGCTTACTCAAAAGCTTCAATTTTGACCAATTTCTGGCACAGAAATGACTTTAAACACACTTATTTTAGTTGAAAAAGTCATAATTCACATCCAACAGTCATTTAGAGTCAAAAGATTAAAAGTTAAAATTTCATCCATGTTGACCATTTTGGGAAAGTTCGACAGTAGCGGAGTCATCGTTTTTCCAGATAATTGATTTTTTGGAGTGTACCAAAAATTATTCAAAATGTCAATTGGATCGTGCCTCATGTTGAATAACCTCTTTTGAAACCCTCACAGTGACCAAAATTGCCATTTTTACAGAGCTTTGCTTACTCAAATGCTTCCATTTTGACCAATTTCAGGCACCGAAATGACTTTAAACACACTTATTTTAGTTGAAAAAGTTATATTTCACATCCAACAGTCATTTAGAGTCAAAAGATTAAAAGTTAAAATTTCATCCATGTTGACCATTTTGGGAAAGTTTGACAGGTCCGGAGTCATCGTTTTTCATTACAGATTTGATTTTTTAGAGTGTACCAAAAATGATTCAAAATGTCAATTGGAACGTACCTCATGTTGAATAACCACTTTTGAAATCATCACAGTGACCAAAATTGCCATTTTTACAGAGCTTTGCTTAATCAAAAGCTTCCATTTTGACCTATTTCAGGCACGAAAATGACTTTCAACACACTTATTTTAGTTGAAAAAGTCATAATTCACATCCAACAGTCATTTAGAGTCAAAAGATTAAAAGTTAAAATTTCATCCATGTTGACCATTTTGGGAAAGTTTGACAGGTCCGGAGTCATCGTTTTTCATTAGAGATTTGATTTTTTGTAGTGTACCAAAAATTATTCAAAATGTCAATTGGATCGTGCCTCATGTTGAATAACCACTTTTGAAACCCTAACATTGACCAAAATTGCCATTTTTACAGAGCTTTGCTTACTTAAAAGTTTCCATTTTGACCAATTTCATGCACCGAAATTACTTTAAACAGACTTATTTTAGTTGGAAAAAGTCATAATTCACATCCAACAGTCTTTTAGAGTCAAAAGATTAAAAGTTAAAATTTCATCCATGTTGACCATATTGGGAAAGTTCGACAGTTGCGGAGTCATCGTTTTTTCAGATAATTGATTTTTTGGAGTGTACCAAAAATGATTCAAAATGTCAATTGGATCGTGCCTCATGTTGAATAACTGCTTTTGAAACCCTCACAGTGACCAAAATTGCTATTTTTATAGAGCTTTGCTTACTCAAAAGCTTCCATTTTGACCAATTTCAGGCACCGAAATGACTTTAAACACACTTATTTTAGTTGAAAAAGTCATAATTCACATCCAACAGTCATTTACAGTCAAAAGATTAAATGTTAAAATTTCATCCATATTGACCATTTTGGGAACGTTCGACAGTTGCGGAGTCATCGTTTTTTCAGATAATTGATTTTTTGGAGTGTACCAAAAATGATTCAAAATGTCGATTGGATCGTGCCACATGTTGAATAACCGCTTTTGAAACCCTCACAGTGACCAAAAATGCCATTTTTACAGAGCTTTGCTTACTCAAAAGCTTCTATTTTGACCAATTTCAGGCACCGAAATGACTTTAAACACATTTATTTTAGTTGAAAAAGTCATATTTCACATCCAACAGTCATTTAGAGTCAAAAGATTAAAAGTTAAAATTTCAGCCATGTTGACCATTTTGGGAAAGTTTGACAGGTCCGGAGTCATCGTTTTTCATTAGAGATTTGATTTTTTAGAGTGTACTAAAAATGATTCAAAATGTCAATTGGATCGTGCCTCATGTTAAATAACCACTTTTGAAACCCTCACAGTGACCAAAATTGCCATTTTTACAGAGCTTTGCTTAATCAAAAGCTTCCATTTTGACCAATTTCAGGCACCAAAATGACTTTCAACACACGTATTTTAGTTGAAAAAGTCATAATTCACATCCAACAGTCATTTACAGTCAAAAGATTATATGTTAAAATTTCATCCATATTGACCATTTTGGGAACGTTCGACAGTTGCGGAGTCATCGTTTTTTCAGATAATTGATTTTTTGGAGTGTACCAAAAATGATTCAAAATGTCGATTGGATCGTGCCTCATGTTGAATAACCGCTTTTGAAACCCTCACAGTGACCAAAAATGCCATTTTTACAGAGCTTTGCTTAATCAAAAGCTTCCATTTTGACCAATTTCAGGCACCAAAATGACTTTCAACACACGTATTTTAGTTGAAAAAGTCATAATTCACATCCAACAGTCATTTAGAGTCAAAAGATTAAAAGTTAAAATTTCATCCATGTTGACCATTTTGGGAAAGTTTGACAGGTCCGGAGTCATCGTTTTTCATTAGAGATTTGATTTTTTGGAGTGTACCAAAAACGATTCAAAAAGTCAATTGGATCGTGCCTCATGTTGACTAACCACTTTTGAAACCTTCACAGTGACCAAAATTGCCATTTTTACAGAGCTTTGCTTGCTCAAAATCTTCCATTTTGACCAATTTCAGGCACCGAAATGACTTTAAACACACTTATTTTAGTTGAACAAGTCATAATTCACATCCAACAGGCATTTAGAGTCAAAAGATTAAAAGTTAACATTTCATCCATGTAGACCATTTTGGGAAAGCTCGACAGGTCCGGAGTCATCTTTTTTTCAGATAATTGATTTTTTGGAGTGTACCAAAAATGATTTAAAATGTCAATTGGATCGTGCCTCATGTGAATAACCACTTTTAAAACACTCATAGTGACCAAAATTGCCATTTTTACAGAGCTTTGCTTAATCAAAAGCTTCCATTTTGACCAATTTCAGGCACCAAAATGACTTTCAACACACGTATTTTAGTTGAAAAAGTCATAATTCACATCCAACAGTCATTTAGAGTCAAAAGATTAAAAGTTAAAATTTCATCCATATTGACCATTTTGGGAAAGTTTGACAGGTCCGGAGTCATCGTTTTTCATTAGAGATTTGATTTTTTGTAGTGTACCAAAAATTATTCAAAATGTCAATTGGATCGTGCCTCATGTTGAATAACCACTTTTGAAACCCTAACATTGACCAAAATTGCCATTTTTACAGAGCTTTGCTTACTTAAAAGTTTCCATTTTGACCAATTTCATGCACCGAAATTACTTTAAACAGACTTATTTTAGTTGGAAAAAGTCATAATTCACATCCAACAGTCTTTTAGAGTCAAAAGATTAAAAGTTAAAATTTCATCCATGTTGACCATATTGGGAAAGTTCGACAGTTGCGGAGTCATCGTTTTTTCAGATAATTGATTTTTTGGAGTGTACCAAAAATGATTCAAAATGTCAATTGGATCGTGCCTCATGTTGAATAACTGCTTTTGAAACCCTCACAGTGACCAAAATTGCTATTTTTATAGAGCTTTGCTTACTCAAAAGCTTCCATTTTGACCAATTTCAGGCACCGAAATGACTTTAAACACACTTATTTTAGTTGAAAAAGTCATAATTCACATCCAACAGTCATTTACAGTCAAAAGATTAAATGTTAAAATTTCATCCATATTGACCATTTTGGGAACGTTCGACAGTTGCGGAGTCATCGTTTTTTCAGATAATTGATTTTTTGGAGTGTACCAAAAATGATTCAAAATGTCGATTGGATCGTGCCTCATGTTGAATAACCGCTTTTGAAACCCTCACAGTGACAAAAAATGCCATTTTTACAGAGCTTTGCTTACTCAAAAGCTTCTATTTTGACCAATTTCAGGCACCGAAATGACTTTAAACACATTTATTTTAGTTGAAAAAGTCATATTTCACATCCAACAGTCATTTAGAGTCAAAAGATTAAAAGTTAAAATTTCATCCATGTTGACCATTTTGGGAAAGTTTGACAGGTCCGGAGTCATCGTTTTTCATTAGAGATTTGATTTTTTACAGTGTACTAAAAATGATTCAAAATGTCAATTGGATCGTGCCTCATGTTAAATAACCACTTTTGAAACCCTCACAGTGACCAAAATTGCCATTTTTACAGAGCTTTGCTTGCTCAAAATCTTCCATTTTGACCAATTTCAGGCACCGAAATGACTTTAAACACACTTATTTTAGTTGAACAAGTCATAATTCACATCCAACAGGCATTTAGAGTCAAAAGATTAAAAGTTAACATTTCATCCATGTAGACCATTTTGGGAAAGCTCGACAGGTCCGGAGTCATCTTTTTTTCAGATAATTGATTTTTTGGAGTGTACCAAAAATGATTTAAAATGTCAATTGGATCGTGCCTCATGTGAATAACCACTTTTTAAACACTCATAGTGACCAAAATTGCCATTTTTACAGAGCTTTGCTTTCTTAAAAGCTTCCATTTTAACCAATTTCATGCACTGAAATTACTTTAAACACACTTATTTTAGTTGAAAAACTCATATTTCACATCCAACAGTCATTTACAGTCGAAAGATTAAATGTTAAAATTTCATCCATATTGACCATTTTGGGAACGTTCGACAGTTGCGGAGTCATCGTTTTTTTAGATAATTGATTTTTTGGAGTGTACCAAAAATGATTCAAAATGTCAATTGGATCGTGCCTCATGTTGAATAACCGCTTTTGAAACCCTTACAGTGACCAAAATTGCCATTTTTACAGAGCTTTGCTTACTCAAAAGCTTCCATTTTGACCAATTTCAGGCACCAAAATGACTTTAAACACACGTATTTTAGTTGAAAAAGTCATATTTCACATCCAACAGTCATTTAGAGTCAAAAGATTAAAAGTTAAAATTTCATCCATGGTGAGCATTTTGGGAAAGTTTGACGGGTCCGGAGTCATCGTTTTTCATTAGAGATTTGATTTTTTAGAGTGTACCAAAAATTATTCATAATGTCAATTGGATCGTGCCTCATGTTGAATAACCACTTTTGAAACCTTCACAGTGACCAAAATTGCCATTTTTACAGAGCTTTGCTTGCTCAAAATCTTCAATTTTGACCAATTTCAGGCACCGAAATGACTTTAAACACACTTATTTTAGTTGAACAAGTCATAATTCACATCCAACAGGCATTTAGAGTCAAAAGATTAAAAGTTAACATTTCATCCATGTTGACCATTTTGGGAAAGCTCGACAGGTCCGAAGTCATCTTTTTTTCAGATAATTGATTTTTTGAAGTGTACCAAAAATGATTCAAAATGGCAATTGGATCGTGCCTCATGTGGTGAATAACCACTTTTTAAACACTCATAGTGACCAAAATTGCCATTTTTACAGAGTTTTGCATACTCAAAAGCTTCAATTTTGACCAATTTCTGGCACAGAAATGACTTTAAACACACTTATTTTAGTTGAAAAAGTCATAATTCACATCCAACAGTCATTTAGAGTCAAAAGATTAAAAGTTAAAATTTCATCCATGTTGACCATTTTGGGAAAGTTCGACAGTAGCGGAGTCATCGTTTTTCCAGATAATTGATTTTTTGGAGTGTACCAAAAATTATTCAAAATGTCAATTGGATCGTGCCTCATGTTGAATAACCGCTTTTGAAACCCTCACAGTGACCAAAATTGCCATTTTTACAGAGCTTTTCTTACTCAAAAGCTTCCATTTTGACCAATTTCAGGCACCGAAATGACTTTAAACACACTTATTTTAGTTTAAAAAGTTATATTTCACATCCAACAGTCATTTAGAGTCAAAAGATTAAAAGTTAAAATTTCATCCATGTTGACCATTTTGGGAAAGTTTGACAGGTTCGGAGTCATCGTTTTTCATTAGAGATTTGATTTTTTAGAGTGTACCAAAAATGATTCAAAATGTCAATTGGATCGTACCTCATGTTGAATAACCACTTTTGAAACCCTCACAGTGACCAAAATTGCCATTTTTACAGAGCTTTGCTTAATCAAAAGCTTCCATTTTGACCTATTTCAGGCACGAAAATGACTTTCAACACACTTATTTTAGTTGAAAAAGTCATAATTCACATCCAACAGTCATTTACAGTCAAAAGATTAAATGTTAAAATTTCATCCATATTGACCATTTTGGGAACGTTCGACAGTTGCGGAGTCATCGTTTTTTCAGATAATTGATTTTTTGGAGTGTACCAAAAATGATTCAAAATGTCGATTGGATCGTGCCTCATGTTGAATAACCGCTTTTGAAACCCTCACAGTGACCAAAAATGCCATTTTTACAGAGCTTTGCTTACTCAAAAGCTTCTATTTTGACCAATTTCAGGCACCGAAATGACTTTCAACACACGTATTTTAGTTGAAAAAGTCATAATTCACATCCAACAGTCATTTAGAGTCAAAAGATTAAAAGTTAAAATTTCATCCATGTTGACCATTTTGGGAAAGTTTGACAGTTGCGGAGTCATCGTTTTTTCAGATAATTGATTTTTTGGAGTGTACCAAAAATGATTCAAAATGTCGATTGGATCGTGCCTCATGTTGAATAACCGCTTTTGAAACCCTCACAGTGACCAAAAATGCCATTTTTACAGAGCTTTGCTTACTCAAAAGCTTCTATTTTGACCAATTTCAGGCACCGAAATGACTTTAAACACATTTATTTTAGTTGAAAAAGTCATATTTCACACCCAACAGTCATTTAGAGTCAAAAGATTAAAAGTTAAAATTTCATCCATGTTGACCATTTTGGGAAAGTTTGACAGGTCCGGAGTCATCGTTTTTCATTAGAGATTTGATTTTTTAGAGTGTACTAAAAATGATTCAAAATGTCAATTGGATCGTGCCTCATGTTAAATAACCACTTTTGAAACCCTCACAGTGACCAAAATTGCCATTTTTACAGAGCTTTGCTTAATCAAAAGCTTCCATTTTGACCAATTTCAGGCACCAAAATGACTTTCAACACACGTATTTTAGTTGAAAAAGTCATAATTCACATCCAACAGTCATTTAGAGTCAAAAGATTAAAAGTTAAAATTTCATCCATGTTGACCATTTTGGGAAAGTTTGACAGGTCCGGAGTCATCGTTTTTCATTAGAGATTTGATTTTTTGGAGTGTACCATAAACGATTCAAAATGTCAATTGGATCGTGCCTCATGTTGACTAACCACTTTTGAAACCTTCACAGTGACCAAAATTGCCATTTTTACAGAGCTTTGCTTGCTCAAAATCTTCCATTTTGACCAATTTCAGGCACCGAAATGACTTTAAACACACTTATTTTAGTTGAACAAGTCATAATTCACATCCAACAGGCATTTAGAGTCAAAAGATTAAAAGTTAACATTTCATCCATGTAGACCATTTTGGGAAAGCTCGACAGGTCCGGAGTCATCTTTTTTTCAGATAATTGATTTTTTGGAGTGTACCAAAAATGATTTAAAATGTCAATTGGATCGTGCCTCATGTGAATAACCACTTTTTAAACACTCATAGTGACCAAAATTGCCATTTTTACAGAGCTTTGCTTAATCAAAAGCTTCCATTTTGACCAATTTCAGGCACCAAAATGACTTTCAACACACGTATTTTAGTTGAAAAAGTCATAATTCACATCCAACAGTCATTTAGAGTCAAAAGATTAAAAGTTAAAATTTCATCCATGTTGACCATTTTGGGAAAGTTTGACAGGTCCGGAGTCATCGTTTTTCATTAGAGATTTGATTTTTTGTAGTGTACCAAAAATTATTCAAAATGTCAATTGGATCGTGCCTCATGTTGAATAACCACTTTTGAAACCCTAACATTGACCAAAATTGCCATTTTTACAGAGCTTTGCTTACTTAAAAGTTTCCATTTTGACCAATTTCATGCACCGAAATTACTTTAAACAGACTTATTTTAGTTGGAAAAAGTAATAATTCACATCCAACAGTCTTTTAGAGTCAAAAGATTAAAAGTTAAAATTTCATCCATGTTGACCATATTGGGAAAGTTCGACAGTTGCGGAGTCATCGTTTTTTCAGATAATTGATTTTTTGGAGTGTACCAAAAATGATTCAAAATGTCAATTGGATCGTGCCTCATGTTGAATAACTGCTTTTGAAACCCTCACAGTGACCAAAATTTGCTATTTTTATAGAGCTTTGCTTACTCAAAAGCTTCCATTTTGACCAATTTCAGGCACCGAAATGACTTTAAACACACTTATTTTAGTTGAAAAAGTCATAATTCACATCCAACAGTCATTTACAGTCAAAAGATTAAATGTTAAAATTTCATCCATATTGACCATTTTGGGAACGTTCGACAGTTGCGGAGTCATCGTTTTTTCAGATAATTGATTTTTTGGAGTGTACCAAAAATGATTCAAAATGTCGATTGGATCGTGCCTCATGTTGAATAACCGCTTTTGAAACCCTCACAGTGACCAAAAATGCCATTTTTACAGAGCTTTGCTTACTCAAAAGCTTCTATTTTGACCAATTTCAGGCACCGAAATGACTTTAAACACATTTATTTTAGTTGAAAAAGTCATATTTCACATCCAACAGTCATTTAGAGTCAAAAGATTAAAAGTTAAAATTTCATCCATGTTGACCATTTTGGGAAAGTTTGACAGGTCCGGAGTCATCGTTTTTCATTAGAGATTTGATTTTTTAGAGTGTACTAAAAATGATTCAAAATGTCAATTGGATCGTGCCTCATGTTAAATAACCACTTTTGAAACCCTCACAGTGACCAAAATTGCCATTTTTACAGAGCTTTGCTTGCTCAAAATCTTCCATTTTGACCAATTTCAGGCACCAAAATGACTTTCAACACACGTATTTTAGTTGAAAAAGTCATAATTCACATCCAACAGGCATTTAGAGTCAAAAGATTAAAAGTTAACATTTCATCCATGTAGACCATTTTGGGAAAGCTCGACAGGTCCGGAGTCATCTTTTTTTCAGATAATTGATTTTTTGGAGTGTACCAAAAATGATTTAAAATGTCAATTGGATCGTGCCTCATGTGAATAACCACTTTTTAAACACTCATAGTGACCAAAATTGCCATTTTTACAGAGCTTTGCTTTCTTAAAAGCTTCCATTTTAACCAATTTCATGCACTGAAATTACTTTAAACACACTTATTTTAGTTGAAAAACTCATATTTCACATCCAACAGTCATTTACAGTCAAAAGATTAAATGTTAAAATTTCATCCATATTGACCATTTTGGGAACGTTCGACAGTTGCGGAGTCATCGTTTTTTTAGATAATTGATTTTTTGGAGTGTACTAAAAATGATTCAAAATGTCAATTGGATCGTGCCTCATGTTGAATAACCGCTTTTGAAACCCTTACAGTGACCAAAATTGCCATTTTTACAGAGCTTTGCTTACTCAAAAGCTTCCATTTTGACCAATTTCAGGCACCAAAATGACTTTAAACACACGTATTTTAGTTGAAAAAGTCATATTTCACATCCAACAGTCATTTAGAGTCAAAAGATTAAAAGTTAAAATTTCATCCATGGTGAGCATTTTGGGAAAGTTTGACGGGTCCGGAGTCATCGTTTTTCATTAGAGATTTGATTTTTTAGAGTGTACCAAAAATTATTCATAATGTCAATTGGATCGTGCCTCATGTTGAATAACCACTTTTGAAACCTTCACAGTGACCAAAATTGCCATTTTTACAGAGCTTTGCTTGCTCAAAATCTTCAATTTTGACCAATTTCAGGCACCGAAATGACTTTAAACACACTTATTTTAGTTGAACAAGTCATAATTCACATCCAACAGGCATTTAGAGTCAAAAGATTAAAAGTTAACATTTCATCCATGTTGACCATTTTGGGAAAGCTCGACAGGTCCGAAGTCATCTTTTTTTCAGATAATTGATTTTTTGAAGTGTACCAAAAATGATTCAAAATGGCAATTGGATCGTGCCTCATGTGAATAACCACTTTTTAAACACTCATAGTGACCAAAATTGCCATTTTTACAGAGTTTTGCATACTCAAAAGCTTCAATTTTGACCAATTTCTGGCACAGAAATGACTTTAAACACACTTATTTTAGTTGAAAAAGTCATAATTCACATCCAACAGTCATTTAGAGTCAAAAGATTAAAAGTTAAAATTTCATCCATGTTGACCATTTTGGGAAAGTTCGACAGTAGCGGAGTCATCGTTTTTCCAGATAATTGATTTTTTGGAGTGTACCAAAAATTATTCAAAATGTCAATTGGATCGTGCCTCATGTTGAATAACCGCTTTTGAAACCCTCACAGTGACCAAAATTGCCATTTTTACAGAGCTTTTCTTACTCAAAAGCTTCCATTTTGACCAATTTCAGGCACCGAAATGACTTTAAACACACTTATTTTAGTTTAAAAAGTTATATTTCACATCCAACAGTCATTTAGAGTCAAAAGATTAAAAGTTAAAATTTCATCCATGTTGACCATTTTGGGAAAGTTTGACAGGTTCGGAGTCATCGTTTTTCATTAGAGATTTGATTTTTTAGAGTGTACCAAAAATGATTCAAAATGTCAATTGGATCGTACCTCATGTTGAATAACCACTTTTGAAACCCTCACAGTGACCAAAATTGCCATTTTTACAGAGCTTTGCTTAATCAAAAGCTTCCATTTTGACCTATTTCAGGCACGAAAATGACTTTCAACACACTTATTTTAGTTGAAAAAGTCATAATTCACACCCAACAGTCATTTAGAGTCAAAAGATTAAAAGTTAAAATTTCATCCATGTTGACCATTTTGGGAAAGTTTGACAGGTCCGGAGTCATCGTTTTTCATTAGAGATTTGATTTTTTGTAGTGTACCAAAAATTATTCAAATTGTCAATTGGATCGTGCCTCATGTTGAATAACCACTTTTGAAACCCTAACATTGACCAAAATTGCCATTTTTACAGAGCTTTGCTTACTTAAAAGCTTCCATTTTGACCAATTTCATGCACCGAAATTACTTTAAACAGACTTATTTTAGTTGGAAAAAGTCATAATTCACATCCAACAGTCTTTTAGAGTCAAAAGATTAAAAGTTAAAATTTCATCCATGTTGACCATTTTGGGAAAGTTCGACAGTTGCGGAGTCATCGTTTTTTCAGATAATTGATTTTTTGGAGTGTACCAAAAATGATTCAAAATGTCAATTGGATCGTGCCTCATGTTGAATAACCGCTTTTGAAACCATCACAGTAACCAAAATTGCCATTTTTACGGAGCTTTGCTTACTCAAAAGCTTCCATTTTGACCAATTTCAGGCACCGAAATGACTTTAAACACACTTATTTTAGTTGAAAAAGTCATAATTCACATCCAACAGTCATTTACAGTCAAAAGATTATGTGTTAAAATTTCATCCATGTTGACCATTTTGGGAAAGTTTGACAGGTCCGGAGTCATCGTTTTTCATTAGAGATTTGATTTTTTGGAGTGTACCAAAAATGATTCAAAATGTCAATTGGATCGTGCCTCATGTTGACTAACCACTTTTGAATCCTTCACAGTGACCAAAATTGCCATTTTTACAGAGCTTTGCTTGCTCAAAATCTTCCATTTTGACCAATTTCAGGCACCGAAATGACTTTAAACACACTTATTTTAGTTGAACAAGTCATAATTCACATCCAACAGGCATTTAGAGTCAAAAGATTAAAAGTTAACATTTCATCCATGTAGACCATTTTGGGAAAGCTCGACAGGTCCGGAGTCATCTTTTTTTCAGATAATTGATTTTTTGGAGTGTACCAAAAATGATTCAAAATGTCAATTGGATCGTGCCTCATGTGAATAACCACTTTTTAAACACTCATAGTGACCAAAATTGCCATTTTTACAGAGCTTTGCTTTCTTAAAAGCTTCCATTTTAACCAATTTCATGCACCGAAATTACTTTAAACACACTTATTTTAGTTGAAAAACTCATATTTCACAGCCAACAGTCATTTACAGTCAAAAGATTAAATGTTAAAATTTCAACCATATTGACCATTTTGGGAACGTTCGACAGTTGCGGAGTCATCGTTTTTTCAGATAATTGATTTTTTGGAGTGTACCAAAAATGATTCAAAATGTCAATTGGATCGTGCCTCATGTTGAATAACCGCTTTTGAAACCCTTACAGTGACCAAAATTGCCATTTTTACAGAGCTTTGCTTACTCAAAAGCTTCCATTTTGACCAATTTCAGGCACCGAAATGACTTTAAACACACTTATTTTAGTTGAAAAAGTCATAATTCACATCCAACAGTCATTTACAGTCAAAAGATTAAATGTTAAAATGTCATCCATATTGACCATTTTGGGAACGTTCGACAGTTGCGGAGTCATCGTTTTTTCAGATAATTGATTTTTTGGAGTGTACCAAAAATGATTCAAAATGTCGATTGGATCGTGCCTCATGTTGAATAACCGCTTTTGAAACCCTCACAGTGACCAAAAATGCCATTTTTACAGAGCTTTACTTACTCAAAAGCTTCTATTTTGACCAATTTCAGGCACCGAAATGACTTTAAACACATTTATTTTAGTTGAAAAAGTCATATTTCACATCCAACAGTCATTTAGAGTCAAAAGATTAAAAGTTAAAATTTCATCCATGTTGACCATTTTGGGAAAGTTTGACAGGTCCGGAGTCATCGTTTTTCATTAGAGATTTGATTTTTTGTAGTGTACCAAAAATTATTCAAATTGTCAATTGGATCGTGCCTCATGTTGAATAACCACTTTTGAAACCCTAACATTGACCAAAATTGCCATTTTTACAGAGCTTTGCTTACTTAAAAGCTTCCATTTTGACCAATTTCATGCACCGAAATTACTTTAAACAGACTTATTTTAGTTGGAAAAAGTCATAATTCACATCCAACAGTCTTTTAGAGTCAAAAGATTAAAAGTTAAAATTTCATCCATGTTGACCATTTTGGGAAAGTTCGACAGTTGCGGAGTCATCGTTTTTTCAGATAATTGATTTTTTGGAGTGTACCAAAAATGATTCAAAATGTCAATTGGATCGTGCCTCATGTTGAATAACCGCTTTTGAAACCCTCACAGTGACCAAAATTGCCATTTTTACGGAGCTTTGCTTACTCAAAAGCTTCCATTTTGACCAATTTCAGGCACCGAAATGACTTTAAACACACTTATTTTAGTTGAAAAAGTCATAATTCACATCCAACAGTCATTTACAGTCAAAAGATTATATGTTAAAATTTCATCCATATTGACCATTTTGGGAACGTTCGACAGTTGCGGAGTCATCGTTTTTTCAGATAATTGATTTTTTGGAGTGTACCAAAAATGATTCAAAATGTCGATTGGATCGTGCCTCATGTTGAATAACCGCTTTTGAAACCCTCACAGTGACCAAAAATGCCATTTTTACAGAGCTTTGCTTACTCAAAAGCTTCTATTTTGACCAATTTCAGGCACCGAAATGACTTTAAACACATTTATTTTAGTTGAAAAAGTCATATTTCACATCCAACAGTCATTTGGAGTCAAAAGATTAAAAGTTAAAATTTCATCCATGTTGACCATTTTGGGAAAGTTTGACAGGTCCGGAGTCATCGTTTTTCATTAGAGATTTGATTTTTTAGAGTGTACAAAAAATGATTCAAAATATCAATTGGATCGTGCCTCATGTTAAATAACCACTTTTGAAACCCTCACAGTGACCAAAATTGCCATTTTTACAGAGCTTTGCTTAATCAAAAGCTTCCATTTTGACCAATTTCAGGCACCAAAATGACTTTCAACACACGTATTTTAGTTGAAAAAGTCATAATTCACATCCAACAGTCATTTAGAGTCAAAAGATTAAAAGTTAAAATTTCATCCATGTTGACCATTTTGGGAAAGTTTGACAGGTCCGGAGTCATCGTTTTTCATTAGAGATTTGATTTTTTGGAGTGTACCAAAAATGATTCAAAATGTCAATTGGATCGTGCCTCATGTTGACTAACCACTTTTGAAACCTTCACAGTGACCAAAATTGCCATTTTTACAGAGCTTTGCTTGCTCAAAATCTTCCATTTTGACCAATTTCAGGCACCGAAATGACTTTAAACACACTTATTTTAGTTGAACAAGTCATAATTCACACCCAACAGGCATTTAGAGTCAAAAGATTAAAAGTTAACATTTCATCCATGTAGACCATTTTGGGAAAGCTCGACAGGTCCGGAGTCATCTTTTTTTCAGATAATTGATTTTTTGGAGTGTACCAAAAATGATTCAAAATGTCAATTGGATCGTGCCTCATGTGAATAACCACTTTTTAAACACTCATAGTGACCAAAATTGCCATTTTTACAGAGCTTTGCTTTCTTAAAAGCTTCCATTTTAACCAATTTCATGCACTGAAATTACTTTAAACACACTTATTTTAGTTGAAAAACTCATATTTCACAGCCAACAGTCATTTACAGTCAAAAGATTAAATGTTAAAATTTCATCCATATTGACCATTTTGGGAACGTTCGACAGTTGCGGAGTCATCGTTTTTTTAGATAATTGATTTTTTGGAGTGTACCAAAAATGATTCAAAATGTCAATTGGATCGTGCCTCATGTTGAATAACTGCTTTTGAAACCCTTACAGTGACCAAAACTGCCATTTTTACAGAGCTTTGCTTACTCAAAAGCTTCCATTTTGACCAATTTCAGGCACCAAAATGACTTTAAACACACGTATTTTAGTTGAAAAAGTCATATTTCACATTCAACAGTCATTTAGAGTCAAAAGATTAAAAGTTAAAATTTCATCCATGGTGAGCATTTTGGGAAAGTTTGACGGGTCCGGAGTCATCGTTTTTCATTAGAGATTTGATTTTTTAGAGTGTACCAAAAATTATTCATAATGTCAATTGGATCGTGCCTCATGTTGAATAACCACTTTTGAAACCTTCACAGTGACCAAAATTGCCATTTTTACAGAGCTTTGCTTGCTCAAAATCTTCAATTTTGACCAATTTCAGGCACCGAAATGACTTTAAACACACTTATTTTAGTTGAACAAGTCATAATTCACATCCAACAGGCATTTAGAGTCAAAAGATTAAAAGTTAACATTTCATCCATGTTGACCATTTTGGGAAAGCTCGACAGGTCCGAAGTCATCTTTTTTTCAGATAATTGATTTTTTGAAGTGTACCAAAAATGATTTAAAATGGCAATTGGATCGTGCCTCATGTGAATAACCACTTTTTAAACACTCATAGTGACCAAAATTGCCATTTTTACAGAGTTTGGCATACTCAAAAGCTTCAATTTTGACCAATTTCTGGCACAGAAATGACTTTAAACACACTTATTTTAGTTTAAAAAGTTATATTTCACATCCAACAGCCATTTAGAGTCAAAAGATTAAAAGTTAAAATTTCATCCATGTTGACCATTTTGGGAAAGTTTGACAGGTCCGGAGACATCGTTTTTCATTAGAGATTTGATTTTTTAGAGTGTACCAAAAATGATTCAAAATGTCAATTGGATCGTACCTCATGTTGAATAACCACTTTTGAAACCCTCACAGTGACCAAAATTGCCATTTTTACAGAGCTTTGCTTAATCAAAAGCTTCCATTTTGACCTATTTCAGGCACGAAAATGACTTTCAACACACTTATTTTAGTTGAAAAAGTCATAATTCACACCCAACAGTCTTTTAGAGTCAAAAGATTAAAAGTTAAAATTTCATCCATGTTGACCATTTTGGGAAAGTTTGACAGGTCCGGAGTCATCGTTTTTCATCAGAGATTTGATTTTTTGTAGTGTACCAAAAATTATTCAAAATGTCAATTGGATCGTGCCTCATGTTGAATAACCACTTTTGAAACCCTAACATTGACCAAAATTGCCATTTTTACAGAGCTTTGCTTACCTAAAAGCTTCCATTTTGACCAATTTCATGCACCGAAATTACTTTAAACAGACTTATTTTAGTTGGAAAAAGTCATAATTCACATCCAACAGTCTTTTAGAGTCAAAAGATTAAAAGTTAGAATTTCATCCATGTTGACCATTTTGGGAAAGTTCGACAGTTGCGGAGTCATCGTTTTTTCAGATAATTGATTTTTTGGAGTGTACCAAAAATGATTCAAAATGTCAATTGGATCGTGCCTCATGTTGAATAACCGCTTTTGAAACCCTCACAGTGACCAAAATTGCCATTTTTACGGAGCTTTGCTTACTCAAAAGCTTCCATTTTGATCAATTTCAGGCACCGAAATGACTTTAAACACATTTATTTTAGTTGAAAAAGTCATATTTCACATCCAACAGTCATTTAGAGTCAAAAGATTAAAAGTTAAAATTTCATCCATGTTGACCATTTTGGGAAAGTTTGACAGGTCCGGAGTCATCGTTTTTCATTAGAGATTTGATTTTTTAGAGTGTACCAAAAATGATTCAAAATGTCAATTGGATCGTGCCTCATGTTAAATAACCACTTTTGAAACCCTCACAGTGACCAAAATTGCCATTTTTACAGAGCTTTGCTTAATCAAAAGCTTCCATTTTGACCAATTTCAGGCACCAAAATGACTTTCAACACACGTATTTTAGTTGAAAAAGTCATAATTCACATCCAACAGTCATTTAGAGTCAAAAGATTAAAAGTTAAAATTTCATCCATGTTGACCATTTTGGGAAAGTTTGACAGGTCCGGAGTCATCGTTTTTCATTAGAGATTTGATTTTTTGGAGTGTACCAAAAATGATTCAAAATGTCAATTGGATCGTGCCTCATGTTGACTAACCACTTTTGAAACCTTCACAGTGACCAAAATTGCCATTTTTACAGAGCTTTGCTTGCTCAAAATCTTCCATTTTGACCAATTTCAGGCACCGAAATGACTTTAAACACACTTATTTTAGTTGAACAAGTCATAATTCACATCCAACAGGCATTTAGAGTCAAAAGATTAAAAGTTAACATTTCATCCATGTTGACCATTTTGGGAAAGCTCGACAGGTCCGAAGTCATCTTTTTTTCAGATAATTGATTTTTTGAAGTGTACCAAAAATGATTCAAAATGTCAATTGGATCGTGCCTCATGTGAATAACCACTTTTTAAACACTCATAGTGACCAAAATTGCCATTTTTACAGAGTTTTGCTTACTCAAAAGCTTCAATTTTGACCAATTTCTGGCACAGAAATGACTTTAAACACACTTATTTTAGTTGAAAAAGTCATAATTCACATCCAACAGTCATTTAGAGTCAAAAGATTAAAAGTTAAAATTTCATCCAAGTTGACCATTTTGGGAAAGTTCGACAGTAGCGGAGTCATCGTTTTTCCAGATAATTGATTTTTTGGAGTGTACCAAAAATTATTCAAAATGTCAATTGGATCGTGCCTCATGTTGAATAACCTCTTTTGAAACCCTCACAGTGACCAAAATTGCCATTTTTCCAGAGCTTTGCTTACTCAAATGATTCCATTTTGACCAATTTCAGGCACCGAAATGACTTTAAACACACTTATTTTAGTTGAAAAAGTTATATTTCACATCCAACAGTCATTTAGAGTCAAAAGATTAAAAGTTAAAATTTCATCCATGTTGACCATTTTGGGAAAGTTTGACAGGTCCGGAGTCATCGTTTTTCATTACAGATTTGATTTTTTAGAGTGTACCAAAAATGATTCAAAATGTCAATTGGAACGTACCTCATGTTGAATAACCACTTTTGAAATCCTCACAGTGACCAAAATTGCCATTTTTACAGAGCTTTGCTTAATCAAAAGCTTCCATTTTGACCTATTTCAGGCACGAAAATGACTTTCAACACACTTATTTTAGTTGAAAAAGTCATAATTCACATCCAACAGTCATTTAGAGTCAAAAGATTAAAAGTTAAAATTTCATCCATGTTGACCATTTTGGGAAAGTTTGACAGGTCCGGAGTCATCGTTTTTCATTAGAGATTTGATTTTTTGTAGTGTACCAAAAATTATTCAAAATGTCAATTAGATCGTGCCTCATGTTGAATAACCACTTTTTAAACACTCATAGTGACCAAAATTGCCATTTTTACAGAGCTTTGCTTTCTTAAAAGCTTCCATTTTAACCAATTTCATGCACTGAAATTACTTTAAACACACTTATTTTAGTTGAAAAACTCATATTTCACAGCCAACAGTCATTTACAGTCAAAAGATTAAATGTTAAAATTTCATCCATATTGACCATTTTGGGAACGTTCGACAGTTGCGGAGTCATCGTTTTTTTAGATAATTGATTTTTTGGAGTGTACCAAAAATGATTCAAAATGTCAATTGGATCGTGCCTCATGTTGAATAACCGCTTTTGAAACCCTTACAGTGACCAAAACTGCCATTTTTACAGAGCTTTGCTTACTCAAAAGCTTCCATTTTGACCAATTTCAGGCACCAAAATGACTTTAAACACACGTATTTTAGTTGAAAAAGTCATATTTCACATCCAACAGTCATTTAGAGTCAAAAGATTAAAAGTTAAAATTTCATCCATGGTGAGCATTTTGGGAAAGTTTGACGGGTCCGGAGTCATCGTTTTTCATTAGAGATTTGATTTTTTAGAGTGTACCAAAAATTATTCATAATGTCAATTGGATCGTGCCTCATGTTGAATAACCACTTTTGAAACCTTCACAGTGACCAAAATTGCCATTTTTACAGAGCTTTGCTTGCTCAAAATCTTCAATTTTGACCAATTTCAGGCACCGAAATGACTTTAAACACACTTATTTTAGTTGAACAAGTCATAATTCACATCCAACAGGCATTTAGAGTCAAAAGATTAAAAGTTAACATTTCATCCATGTTGATCATTTTGGGAAAGCTCGACAGGTCCGAAGTCATCTTTTTTTCAGATAATTGATTTTTTGAAGTGTACCAAAAATGATTCAAAATGGCAATTGGATCGTGCCTCATGTGAATAACCACTTTTTAAACACTCATAGTGACCAAAATTGCCATTTTTACAGAGTTTGGCATACTCAAAAGCTTCAATTTTGACCAATTTCTGGCACAGAAATGACTTTAAACACACTTATTTTAGTTGAAAAAGTCATAATTCAGATCCAACAGTCATTTAGAGTCAAAAGATTAAAAGTTAAAATTTCATCCATGTTGACCATTTTGGGAAAGTTCGACAGTAGCGGAGTCATCGTTTTTCCAGATAATTGATTTTTTGGAGTGTTCCAAAAATTATTCAAAAAGTCAATTGGATCGTGCCTCATGTTGAATAACCGCTTTTGAAACCCTCACAGTGACCAAAATTGCCATTTTTACAGAGCTTTTCTTACTCAAAAGCTTCCATTTTGACCAATTTCATGCACCGAAATGACTTTAAACACACTTATTTTAGTTTAAAAAGTTATATTTCACATCCAACAGCCATTTAGAGTCAAAAGATTAAAAGTTAAAATTTCATCCATGTTGACCATTTTGGGAAAGTTTGACAGGTCCGGAGTCATCGTTTTTCATCAGAGATTTGATTTTTTGTAGTGTACCAAAAATTATTCAAAATGTCAATTGGATCGTGCCTCATGTTGAATAACCACTTTTGAAACCCTAACATTGACCAAAATTGCCATTTTTACAGAGCTTTGCTTACTTAAAAGCTTCCATTTTGACCAATTTCATGCACCGAAATTACTTTAAACAGACTTATTTTAGTTGGAAAAAGTCATAATTCACATCCAACAGTCTTTTAGAGTCAAAAGATTAAAAGTTAGAATTTCATCCATGTTGACCATTTTGGGAAAGTTCGACAGTTGCGGAGTCATCGTTTTTTCAGATAATTGATTTTTTGGAGTGTACCAAAAATGATTCAAAATGTCAATTGGATCGTGCCTCATGTTGAATAACCGCTTTTGAAACCCTCACAGTGACCAAAATTGCCATTTTTACGGAGCTTTGCTTACTCAAAAGCTTCCATTTTGACCAATGTCAGGCACCGAAATGACTTTAAACACATTTATTTTAGTTGAAAAAGTCATATTTCACATCCAACAGTCATTTAGAGTCAAAAGATTAAAAGTTAAAATTTCATCCATGTTAACCATTTTGGAAAAGTTTGACAGGTCCGGAGTCATCGTTTTTCATTAGAGATTTGATTTTTTAGAGTGTACCAAAAATGATTCAAAATGTCAATTGGATCGTGCCTCATGTTAAATAACCACTTTTGAAACCCTCACAGTGACCAAAATTGCCATTTTTACAGAGCTTTGCTTAATCAAAAGCTTCCATTTTGACCAATTTCAGGCACCAAAATGACTTTCAACACACGTATTTTAGTTGAAAAAGTCATAATTCACATCCAACAGTCATTTAGAGTCAAAAGATTAAAAGTTAAAATTTCATCCATGTTGACCATTTTGGGAAAGTTTGACAGGTCCGGAGTCATCGTTTTTCATTAGAGATTTGATTTTTTGGAGTGTACCAAAAATGATTCAAAATGTCAATTGGATCGTGCCTCATGTTGACTAACCACTTTTGAAACCTTCACAGTGACCAAAATTGCCATTTTTACAGAGCTTTGCTTGCTCAAAATCTTCCATTTTGACCAATTTCAGGCACCGAACTGACTTTAAACACACTTATTTTAGTTGAACAAGTCATAATTCACATCCAACAGGCATTTAGAGTCAAAAGATTAAAAGTTAACATTTCATCCATGTTGACCATTTTGGGAAAGCTCGACAGGTCCGAAGTCATCTTTTTTTCAGATAATTGATTTTTTGAAGTGTACCAAAAATGATTCAAAATGTCAATTGGATCGTGCCTCATGTGAATAACCACTTTTTAAACACTCATAGTGACCAAAATTGCCATTTTTACAGAGTTTTGCTTACTCAAAAGCTTCAATTTTGACCAATTTCTGGCACAGAAATGACTTTAAACACACTTATTTTAGTTGAACAAGTCATAATTCACATCCAACAGGCATTTAGAGTCAAAAGATTAAAAGTTAACATTTCATCCATATTGACCATTTTGGGAAAGCTCGACAGGTCCGAAGTCATCTTTTTTTCAGATAATTGATTTTTTGGAGTGTACCAAAAATGATTTAAAATGTCAATTGGATCGTGCCTCATGTGAATAACCACTTTTTAAACACTCATAGTGACCAAAATTGCCATTTTTACAGAGCTTTGCTTTCTTAAAAGCTTCCATTTTAACCAATTTCATGCACTGAAATTACTTTAAACACACTTATTTTAGTTGAAAAACTCATATTTCACAGCCAACAGTCATTTACAGTCAAAAGATTAAATGTTAAAATTTCATCCATATTGATCATTTTGGGAACGTTCGACAGTTGCGGAGTCATCGTTTTTTTAGATAATTGATTTTTTGGAGTGTACCAAAAATGATTCAAAATGTCAATTGGGTCGTGCCTCATGTTGAATAACCGCTTTTGAAACCCTTACAGTGACCAAAATTGCCATTTTTACAGAGCTTTGCTTACTCAAAAGCTTCCATTTTGACCAATTTCAGGCACCAAAATGACTTTAAACACACGTATTTTAGTTGAAAAAGTCATATTTCACATCCAACAGTCATTTAGAGTCAAAAGATTAAAAGTTAAAATTTCATCCATGGTGAGCATTTTGGGAAAGTTTGACGGGTCCGGAGTCATCGTTTTTCATTAGAGATTTGATTTTTTAGAGTGTACCAAAAATTATTCATAATGTCAATTGGATCGTGCCTCATGTTGAATAACCACTTTTGAAACCTTCACAGTGACCAAAATTGCCATTTTTACAGAGCTTTGCTTGCTCAAAATCTTCAATTTTGACCAATTTCAGGCACCAAAATGACTTTAAACACACTTATTTTAGTTGAACAAGTCATAATTCACATCCAACAGGCATTTAGAGTCAAAAGATTAAAAGTTAACATTTCATCCATGTTGACCATTTTGGGAAAGCTCGACAGGTCCGAAGTCATCTTTTTTTCAGATAATTGATTTTTTGAAGTGTACCAAAAATGATTCAAAATGGCAATTGGATCGTGCCTCATGTGAATAACCACTTTTTAAACACTCATAGTGACCAAAATTGCCATTTTTACAGAGTTTGGCATACTCAAAAGCTTCAATTTTGACCAATTTCTGGCACAGAAATGACTTTAAACACACTTATTTTAGTTGAAAAAGTCATAATTCAGATCCAACAGTCATTTAGAGTCAAAAGATTAAAAGTTAAAATTTCATCCATGTTGACCATTTTGGGAAAGTTCGACAGTAGCGGAGTCATCGTTTTTCCAGATAATTGATTTTTTGGAGTGTTCCAAAAATTATTCAAAAAGTCAATTGGATCGTGCCTCATGTTGAATAACCGCTTTTGAAACCCTCACAGTGACCAAAATTGCCATTTTTACAGAGCTTTTCTTACTCAAAAGCTTCCATTTTGACCAATTTCATGCACCGAAATGACTTTAAACACACTTATTTTAGTTTAAAAAGTTATATTTCACATCCAACAGCCATTTAGAGTCAAAAGATTAAAAGTTAAAATTTCATCCATGTTGACCATTTTGGGAAAGTTTGACAGGTCCGGAGACATCGTTTTTCATTAGAGATTTGATTTTTTAGAGTGTACCAAAAATAATTCAAAATGTCAATTGGATCGTACCTCATGTTGAATAACCACTTTTGAAACCCTCACAGTGACCAAAATTGCCATTTTTACAGAGCTTTGCTTAATCAAAAGCTTCCATTTTGACCTATTTCAGGCACGAAAATGACTTTCAACACACTTATTTTAGTTGAAAAAGTCATAATTCACACCCAACAGTCTTTTAGAGTCAAAAGATTAAAAGTTAAAATTTCATCCATGTTGACCATTTTGGGAAAGTTTGACAGGTCCGGAGTCATCGTTTTTCATCAGAGATTTGATTTTTTGTAGTGTACCAAAAATTATTCAAAATGTCAATTGGATCGTGCCTCATGTTGAATAACCACTTTTGAAACCCTAACATTGACCAAAATTGCCATTTTTACAGAGCTTTGCTTACTTAAAAGCTTCCATTTTGACCAATTTCATGCACCGAAATTACTTTAAACAGACTTATTTTAGTTGGAAAAAGTCATAATTCACATCCAACAGTCTTTTAGAGTCAAAAGATTAAAAGTTAGAATTTCATCCATGTTGACCATTTTGGGAAAGTTCGACAGTTGCGGAGTCATCGTTTTTTCAGATAATTGATTTTTTGGAGTGTACCAAAAATGATTCAAAATGTCAATTGGATCGTGCCTCATGTTGAATAACCGCTTTTGAAACCCTCACAGTGACCAAAATTGCCATTTTTACGGAGCTTTGCTTACTCAAAAGCTTCCATTTTGACCAATTTCAGGCACCAAAATGACTTTAAACACATTTATTTTAGTTGAAAAAGTCATATTTCACATCCAACAGTCATTTAGAGTCAAAAGATTAAAAGTTAAAATTTCATCCATGTTGACCATTTTGGGAAAGTTTGACAGGTCCGGAGTCATCGTTTTTCATTAGAGATTTGATTTTTTAGAGTGTACCAAAAATGATTCAAAATGTCAATTGGATCGTGCCTCATGTTAAATAACCACTTTTGAAACCCTCACAGTGACCAAAATTGCCATTTTTACAGAGCTTTGCTTAATCAAAAGCTTCCATTTTGACCAATTTCAGGCACCAAAATGACTTTCAACACACGTATTTTAGTTGAAAAAGTCATAATTCACATCCAACAGTCATTTAGAGTCAAAAGATTAAAAGTTAAAATTTCATCCATGTTGACCATTTTGGGAAAGTTTGACAGGTCCGGAGTCATCGTTTTTCATTAGAGATTTGATTTTTTGGAGTGTACCAAAAATGATTCAAAATGTCAATTGGATCGTGCCTCATGTTGACTAACCACTTTTGAAACCTTCACAGTGACCAAAATTGCCATTTTTACAGAGCTTTGCTTGCTCAAAATCTTCCATTTTGACCAATTTCAGGCACCGAAATGACTTTAAACACACTTATTTTAGTTGAACAAGTCATAATTCACATCCAACAGGCATTTAGAGTCAAAAGATTAAAAGTTAACATTTCATCCATGTTGACCATTTTGGGAAAGCTCGACAGGTCCGAAGTCATCTTTTTTTCAGATAATTGATTTTTTGAAGTGTACCAAAAATGATTCAAAATGTCAATTGGATCGTGCCTCATGTGAATAACCACTTTTTAAACACTCATAGTGACCAAAATTGCCATTTTTACAGAGTTTTGCTTACTCAAAAGCTTCAATTTTGACCAATTTCTGGCACAGAAATGACTTTAAACACACTTATTTTAGTTGAAAAAGTCATAATTCACATCCAACAGTCATTTAGAGTCAAAAGATTAAAAGTTAAAATTTCATCCAAGTTGACCATTTTGGGAAAGTTCGACAGTAGCGGAGTCATCGTTTTTCCAGATAATTGATTTTTTGGAGTGTACCAAAAATTATTCAAAATGTCAATTGGATCGTGCCTCATGTTGAATAACCTCTTTTGAAACCCTCACAGTGACCAAAATTGCCATTTTTCCAGAGCTTTGCTTACTCAAATGATTCCATTTTGACCAATTTCAGGCACCGAAATGACTTTAAACACACTTATTTTAGTTGAAAAAGTTATATTTCACATCCAACAGTCATTTAGAGTCAAAAGATTAAAAGTTAAAATTTCATCCATGTTGACCATTTTGGGAAAGTTTGACAGGTCCGGAGTCATCGTTTTTCATTACAGATTTGATTTTTTAGAGTGTACCAAAAATGATTCAAAATGTCAATTGGAACGTACCTCATGTTGAATAACCACTTTTGAAATCCTCACAGTGACCAAAATTGCCATTTTTACAGAGCTTTGCTTAATCAAAAGCTTCCATTTTGACCTATTTCAGGCACGAAAATGACTTTCAACACACTTATTTTAGTTGAAAAAGTCATAATTCACATCCAACAGTCATTTAGAGTCAAAAGATTAAAAGTTAAAATTTCATCCATGTTGACCATTTTGGGAAAGTTTGACAGGTCCGGAGTCATCGTTTTTCATTAGAGATTTGATTTTTTGTAGTGTACCAAAAATTATTCAAAATGTCAATTAGATCGTGCCTCATGTTGAATAACCACTTTTTAAACACTCATAGTGACCAAAATTGCCATTTTTACAGAGCTTTGCTTTCTTAAAAGCTTCCATTTTAACCAATTTCATGCACTGAAATTACTTTAAACACACTTATTTTAGCTGAAAAACTCATATTTCACAGCCAACAGTCATTTACAGTCAAAAGATTAAATGTTAAAATTTCATCCATATTGACCATTTTGGGAACGTTCGACAGTTGCGGAGTCATCGTTTTTTTAGATAATTGATTTTTTGGAGTGTACCAAAAATGATTCAAAATGTCAATTGGATCGTGCCTCATGTTGAATAACCGCTTTTGAAACCCTTACAGTGACCAAAACTGCCATTTTTACAGAGCTTTGCTTACTCAAAAGCTTCCATTTTGACCAATTTCAGGCACCAAAATGACTTTAAACACACGTATTTTAGTTGAAAAAGTCATATTTCACATCCAACAGTCATTTAGAGTCAAAAGATTAAAAGTTAAAATTTCATCCATGGTGAGCATTTTGGGAAAGTTTGACGGGTCCGGAGTCATCGTTTTTCATTAGAGATTTGATTTTTTAGAGTGTACCAAAAATTATTCATAATGTCAATTGGATCGTGCCTCATGTTGAATAACCACTTTTGAAACCTTCACAGTGACCAAAATTGCCATTTTTACAGAGCTTTGCTTGCTCAAAATCTTCAATTTTGACCAATTTCAGGCACCGAAATGACTTTAAACACACTTATTTTAGTTGAACAAGTCATAATTCACATCCAACAGGCATTTAGAGTCAAAAGATTAAAAGTTAACATTTCATCCATGTTGACCATTTTGGGAAAGCTCGACAGGTCCGAAGTCATCTTTTTTTTCAGATAATTGATTTTTTGAAGTGTACCAAAAATGATTCAAAATGACAATTGGATCGTGCCTCATGTGAATATCCACTTTTTAAACACTCATAGTGACCAAAATTGCCATTTTTACAGAGTTTGGCATACTCAAAAGCTTCAATTTTGACCAATTTCTGGCACAGAAATGACTTTAAACACACTTATTTTAGTTGAAAAAGTCATAATTCAGATCCAACAGTCATTTAGAGTCAAAAGATTAAAAGTTAAAATTTCATCCATGTTGACCATTTTGGGAAAGTTCGACAGTAGCGGAGTCATCGTTTTTCCAGATAATTGATTTTTTGGAGTGTTCCAAAAATTATTCAAAAAGTCAATTGGATCGTGCCTCATGTTGAATAACCGCTTTTGAAACCCTCACAGTGACCAAAATTGCCATTTTTACAGAGCTTTTCTTACTCAAAAGCTTCCATTTTGACCAATTTCATGCACCGAAATGACTTTAAACACACTTATTTTAGTTTAAAAAGTTATATTTCACATCCAACAGCCATTTAGAGTCAAAAGATTAAAAGTTAAAATTTCATCCATGTTGACCATTTTGGGAAAGTTTGACAGGTCCGGAGTCATCGTTTTTCATCAGAGATTTGATTTTTTGTAGTGTACCAAAAATTATTCAAAATGTCAATTGGATCGTGCCTCATGTTGAATAACCACTTTTGAAACCCTAACATTGACCAAAATTGCCATTTTTACAGAGCTTTGCTTACTTAAAAGCTTCCATTTTGACCAATTTCATGCACCGAAATTACTTTAAACAGACTTATTTTAGTTGGAAAAAGTCATAATTCACATCCAACAGTCTTTTAGAGTCAAAAGATTAAAAGTTAGAATTTCATCCATGTTGACCATTTTGGGAAAGTTCGACAGTTGCGGAGTCATCGTTTTTTCAGATAATTGATTTTTTGGAGTGTACCAAAAATGATTCAAAATGTCAATTGGATCGTGCCTCATGTTGAATAACCGCTTTTGAAACCCTCACAGTGACCAAAATTGCCATTTTTACGGAGCTTTGCTTACTCAAAAGCTTCCATTTTGACCAATTTCAGGCACCGAAATGACTTTAAACACATTTATTTTAGTTGAAAAAGTCATATTTCACATCCAACAGTCATTTAGAGTCAAAAGATTAAAAGTTAAAATTTCATCCATGTTGACCATTTTGGGAAAGTTTGACAGGTCCGGAGTCATCGTTTTTCATTAGAGATTTGATTTTTTAGAGTGTACCAAAAATGATTCAAAATGTCAATTGGATCGTGCCTCATGTTAAATAACCACTTTTGAAACCCTCACAGTGACCAAAATTGCCATTTTTACAGAGCTTTGCTTAATCAAAAGCTTCCATTTTGACCAATTTCAGGCACCAAAATGACTTTCAACACACGTATTTTAGTTGAAAAAGTCATAATTCACATCCAACAGTCATTTAGAGTCAAAAGATTAAAAGTTAAAATTTCATCCATGTTGACCATTTTGGGAAAGTTTGACAGGTCCGGAGTCATCGTTTTTCATTAGAGATTTGATTTTTTGGAGTGTACCAAAAATGATTCAAAATGTCAATTGGATCGTGCCTCATGTTGACTAACCACTTTTGAAACCTTCACAGTGACCAAAATTGCCATTTTTACAGAGCTTTGCTTGCTCAAAATCTTCCATTTTGACCAATTTCAGGCACCGAACTGACTTTAAACACACTTATTTTAGTTGAACAAGTCATAATTCACATCCAACAGGCATTTAGAGTCAAAAGATTAAAAGTTAACATTTCATCCATGTTGACCATTTTGGGAAAGCTCGACAGGTCCGAAGTCATCTTTTTTTCAGATAATTGATTTTTTGAAGTGTACCAAAAATGATTCAAAATGTCAATTGGATCGTGCCTCATGTGAATAACCACTTTTTAAACACTCATAGTGACCAAAATTGCCATTTTTACAGAGTTTTGCTTACTCAAAAGATTCAATTTTGACCAATTTCTGGCACAGAAATGACTTTAAACACACTTATTTTAGTTGAACAAGTCATAATTCACATCCAACAGGCATTTAGAGTCAAAAGATTAAAAGTTAACATTTCATCCATGTTGACCATTTTGGGAAAGCTCGACAGGTCCGAAGTCATCTTTTTTTCAGATAATTGATTTTTTGGAGTGTACCAAAAATGATTTAAAATGTCAATTGGATCGTGCCTCATGTGAATAACCACTTTTTAAACACTCATAGTGACCAAAATTGCCATTTTTACAGAGCTTTGCTTTCTTAAAAGCTTCCATTTTAACCAATTTCATGCACTGAAATTACTTTAAACACACTTATTTTAGTTGAAAAACTCATATTTCACAGCCAACAGTCATTTACAGTCAAAAGATTAAATGTTAAAATTTCATCCATATTGATCATTTTGGGAACGTTCGACAGTTGCGGAGTCATCGTTTTTTTAGATAATTGATTTTTTGGAGTGTACCAAAAATGATTCAAAATGTCAATTGGGTCGTGCCTCATGTTGAATAACCGCTTTTGAAACCCTTACAGTGACCAAAATTGCCATTTTTACAGAGCTTTGCTTACTCAAAAGCTTCCATTTTGACCAATTTCCGGCACCAAAATGACTTTAAACAAACGTATTTTAGTTGAAAAAGTCATATTTCACATCCAACAGTCATTTAGAGTCAAAAGATTAAAAGTTAAAATTTCATCCATGGTGAGCATTTTGGGAAAGTTTGACGGGTCCGGAGTCATCGTTTTTCATTAGAGATTTGATTTTTTAGAGTGTACCAAAAATTATTCATAATGTCAATTGGATCGTGCCTCATGTTGAATAACCACTTTTGAAACCTTCACAGTGACCAAAATTGCCATTTTTACAGAGCTTTGCTTGCTCAAAATCTTCAATTTTGACCAATTTCAGGCACCAAAATGACTTTAAACACACTTATTTTAGTTGAACAAGTCATAATTCACATCCAACAGGCATTTAGAGTCAAAAGATTAAAAGTTAACATTTCATCCATGTTGACCATTTTGGGAAAGCTCGACAGGTCCGAAGTCATCTTTTTTTCAGATAATTGATTTTTTGAAGTGTACCAAAAATGATTCAAAATGGCAATTGGATCGTGCCTCATGTGAATAACCACTTTTTAAACACTCATAGTGACCAAAATTGCCATTTTTACAGAGTTTTGCATACTCAAAAGCTTCAATTTTGACCAATTTCTGGCACAGAAATGACTTTAAACACACTTATTTTAGTTGAAAAAGTCATAATTCACATCCAACAGTCATTTAGAGTCAAAAGATTAAAAGTTAAAATTTCATCCATGTTGACCATTTTGGGAAAGTTCGACAGTAGCGGAGTCATCGTTTTTCCAGATAATTGATTTTTTGGAGTGTACCAAAAATGATTCAAAATGTCAATTGGATCGTGCCTCATGTTGAATAACCGCTTTTGAAACCCTCACAGTGACCAAAATTGCCATTTTTACAGAGCTTTGCTTAATCAAAAGCTTCCATTTTGACCAATTTCAGGCACCAAAATGACTTTCAACACACGTATTTTAGTTGAAAAAGTCATAATTCACATCCAACAGTCATTTAGAGTCAAAAGATTAAAAGTTAAAATTTCATCCATGTTGACCATTTTGGGAAAGTTTGACAGGTCCGGAGTCATCGTTTTTCATTAGAGATTTGATTTTTTGGAGTGTACCAAAAATGATTCAAAATGTCAATTGGATCGTGCCTCATGTTGACTAACCACTTTTGAAACCTTCACAGTGACCAAAATTGCCATTTTTACAGAGCTTTGCTTGCTCAAAATCTTCCATTTTGACCAATTTCAGGCACCGAACTGACTTTAAACACACTTATTTTAGTTGAACAAGTCATAATTCACATCCAACAGGCATTTAGAGTCAAAAGATTAAAAGTTAACATTTCATCCATGTTGACCATTTTGGGAAAGCTCGACAGGTCCGAAGTCATCTTTTTTTCAGATAATTGATTTTTTGAAGTGTACCAAAAATGATTCAAAATGTCAATTGGATCGTGCCTCATGTGAATAACCACTTTTTAAACACTCATAGTGACCAAAATTGCCATTTTTACAGAGTTTTGCTTACTCAAAAGATTCAATTTTGACCAATTTCTGGCACAGAAATGACTTTAAACACACTTATTTTAGTTGAACAAGTCATAATTCACATCCAACAGGCATTTAGAGTCAAAAGATTAAAAGTTAACATTTCATCCATGTTGACCATTTTGGGAAAGCTCGACAGGTCCGAAGTCATCTTTTTTTCAGATAATTGATTTTTTGGAGTGTACCAAAAATGATTTAAAATGTCAATTGGATCGTGCCTCATGTGAATAACCACTTTTTAAACACTCATAGTGACCAAAATTGCCATTTTTACAGAGCTTTGCTTTCTTAAAAGCTTCCATTTTAACCAATTTCATGCACTGAAATTACTTTAAACACACTTATTTTAGTTGAAAAACTCATATTTCACAGCCAACAGTCATTTACAGTCAAAAGATTAAATGTTAAAATTTCATCCATATTGATCATTTTGGGAACGTTCGACAGTTGCGGAGTCATCGTTTTTTTAGATAATTGATTTTTTGGAGTGTACCAAAAATGATTCAAAATGTCAATTGGGTCGTGCCTCATGTTGAATAACCGCTTTTGAAACCCTTACAGTGACCAAAATTGCCATTTTTACAGAGCTTTGCTTACTCAAAAGCTTCCATTTTGACCAATTTCCGGCACCAAAATGACTTTAAACACACGTATTTTAGTTGAAAAAGTCATATTTCACATCCAACAGTCATTTAGAGTCAAAAGATTAAAAGTTAAAATTTCATCCATGGTGAGCATTTTGGGAAAGTTTGACGGGTCCGGAGTCATCGTTTTTCATTAGAGATTTGATTTTTTAGAGTGTACCAAAAATTATTCATAATGTCAATTGGATCGTGCCTCATGTTGAATAACCACTTTTGAAACCTTCACAGTGACCAAAATTGCCATTTTTACAGAGCTTTGCTTGCTCAAAATCTTCAATTTTGACCAATTTCAGGCACCAAAATGACTTTAAACACACTTATTTTAGTTGAACAAGTCATAATTCACATCCAACAGGCATTTAGAGTCAAAAGATTAAAAGTTAACATTTCATCCATGTTGACCATTTTGGGAAAGCTCGACAGGTCCGAAGTCATCTTTTTTTCAGATAATTGATTTTTTGAAGTGTACCAAAAATGATTCAAAATGGCAATTGGATCGTGCCTCATGTGAATAACCACTTTTTAAACACTCATAGTGACCAAAATTGCCATTTTTACAGAGTTTTGCATACTCAAAAGCTTCAATTTTGACCAATTTCTGGCACAGAAATGACTTTAAACACACTTATTTTAGTTGAAAAAGTCATAATTCACATCCAACAGTCATTTAGAGTCAAAAGATTAAAAGTTAAAATTTCATCCATGTTGACCATTTTGGGAAAGTTCGACAGTAGCGGAGTCATCGTTTTTCCAGATAATTGATTTTTTGGAGTGTACCAAAAATTATTCAAAATGTCAATTGGATCGTGCCTCATGTTGAATAACCGCTTTTGAAACCCTCACAGTGACCAAAATTGCCATTTTTACAGAGCTTTTCTTACTCAAAAGCTTCCATTTTGACCAATTTCAGGCACCGAAATGACTTTAAACACACTTATTTTAGTTTAAAAAGTTATATTTCACACCCAACAGTCATTTAGAGTCAAAAGATTAAAAGTTAAAATTTCATCCATGTTGACCATTTTGGGAAAGTTTGACAGGTCCGGAGTCATCGTTTTTCATTAGAGATTTGATTTTTTGTAGTGTACCAAAAATTATTCAAAATGTCAATTGGATCGTGCCTCATGTTGAATAACCGCTTTTGAAACCCTCACAGTGACCAAAAATGCCATTTTTACAGAGCTTTGCTTACTCAAAAGCTTCTATTTTGACCAATTTCAGGCACCGAAATGACTTTAAACACATTTATTTTAGTTGAAAAAGTCATATTTCACATCCAACAGTCATTTAGAGTCAAAAGATTAAAAGTTAAAATTTCATCCATGTTGACCATTTTGGGAAAGTTTGACAGGTCCGGAGTCATCGTTTTTCATTAGAGATTTGATTTTTTAGAGTGTACTAAAAATGATTCAAAATGTCAATTGGATCGTGCCTCATGTTAAATAACCACTTTTGAAACCCTCACAGTGACCAAAATTGCCATTTTTACAGAGCTTTGCTTAATCAAAAGCTTCCATTTTGACCAATTTCAGGCACCAAAATGACTTTCAACACACGTATTTTAGTTGAAAAAGTCATAATTCACATCCAACAGTCATTTAGAGTCAAAAGATTAAAAGTTAAAATTTCATCCATGTTGACCATTTTGGGAAAGTTTGACAGGTCCGGAGTCATCGTTTTTCATTAGAGATTTGATTTTTTGGAGTGTACCAAAAACGATTCAAAATGTCAATTGGATCGTGCCTCATGTTGACTAACCACTTTTGAAACCTTCACAGTGACCAAAATTGGCATTTTTACAGAGCTTTGCTTGCTCAAAATCTTCCATTTTGACCAATTTCAGGCACCGAAATGACTTTAAACACACTTATTTTAGTTGAACAAGTCATAATTCACATCCAACAGGCATTTAGAGTCAAAAGATTAAAAGTTAACATTTCATCCATGTAGACCATTTTGGGAAAGCTCGACAGGTCCGGAGTCATCTTTTTTTCAGATAATTGATTTTTTGGAGTGTACCAAAAATGATTTAAAATGTCAATTGGATCGTGCCTCATGTGAATAACCACTTTTTAAACACTCATAGTGACCAAAATTGCCATTTTTACAGAGCTTTGCTTTCTTAAAAGCTTCCATTTTAACCAATTTCATGCACTGAAATTACTTTAAACACACTTATTTTAGTTGAAAAACTCATATTTCACAGCCAACAGTCATTTACAGTCAAAAGATTAAATGTTAAAATTTCATCCATATTGACCATTTTGGGAACGTTCGACAGTTGCGGAGTCATCGTTTTTTTAGATAATTGATTTTTTGGAGTGTACCAAAAATGATTCAAAATGTCAATTGGATCGTGCCTCATGTTGAATAACCGCTTTTGAAACCCTTACAGTGACCAAAATTGCAATTTTTACAGAGCTTTGCTTACTCAAAAGCTTCCATTTTGACCAATTTCAGGCACCAAAATGACTTTAAACACACGTATTTTAGTTGAAAAAGTCATATTTCACATCCAACAGTCATTTAGAG
The DNA here is from genome assembly GCF_964261635.1 of Lissotriton helveticus. Taxonomy (NCBI): domain Eukaryota; kingdom Metazoa; phylum Chordata; class Amphibia; order Caudata; family Salamandridae; genus Lissotriton; species Lissotriton helveticus. Next base: position 343,980,391 of record NC_136072.1, read on the forward strand.
TCAAAAGATTAAAAGTTAAAATTTCATCCATGGTGAGCATTTTGGGAAAGTTTGACGGGTCCGGAGTCATCGTTTTTCATTAGAGATTTGATTTTTTAGAGTGTACCAAAAATTATTCATAATGTCAATTGGATCGTGCCTCATGTTGAATAACCACTTTTGAAACCTTCACAGTGACCAAAATTGCCATTTTTACAGAGCTTTGCTTGCTCAAAATCTTCAATTTTGACCAATTTCAGGCACCAAAATGACTTTAAACACACTTATTTTAGTTGAACAAGTCATAATTCACATCCAACAGGCATTTAGAGTCAAAAGATTAAAAGTTAACATTTCATCCATGTTGACCATTTTGGGAAAGCTCGACAGGTCCGAAGTCATCTTTTTTTCAGATAATTGATTTTTTGAAGTGTACCAAAAATGATTCAAAATGGCAATTGGATCGTGCCTCATGTGAATAACCACTTTTTAAACACTCATAGTGACCAAAATTGCCATTTTTACAGAGTTTTGCATACTCAAAAGCTTCAATTTTGACAAATTTCTGGCACAGAAATGACTTTAAACACACTTATTTTAGTTGAAAAAGTCATAATTCACATCCAACAGTCATTTAGAGTCAAAAGATTAAAAGTTAAAATTTCATCCATGTTGACCATTTTGGGAAAGTTCGACAGTAGCGGAGTCATCGTTTTTCCAGATAATTGATTTTTTGGAGTGTACCAAAAATTATTCAAAATGTCAATTGGATCGTGCCTCATGTTGAATAACCGCTTTTGAAACCCTCACAGTGACCAAAATTGCCATTTTTACAGAGCTTTGCTTAATCAAAAGCTTCCATTTTGACCAATTTCAGGCACCAAAATGACTTTCAACACACGTATTTTAGTTGAAAAAGTCATAATTCACATCCAACAGTCATTTAGAGTCAAAAGATTAAAAGTTAAAATTTCATCCATGTTGACCATTTTGGGAAAGTTTGACAGGTCCGGAGTCATCGTTTTTCATTAGAGATTTGATTTTTTGGAGTGTACCAAAAATGATTCAAAATGTCAATTGGATCGTGCCTCATGTTGACTAACCACTTTTGAAACCTTCACAGTGACCAAAATTGCCATTTTTACAGAGCTTTGCTTGCTCAAAATCTTCCATTTTGACCAATTTCAGGCACCGAACTGACTTTAAACACACTTATTTTAGTTGAACAAGTCATAATTCACATCCAACAGGCATTTAGAGTCAAAAGATTAAAAGTTAACATTTCATCCATGTTGACCATTTTGGGAAAGCTCGACAGGTCCGAAGTCATCTTTTTTTCAGATAATTGATTTTTTGAAGTGTACCAAAAATGATTCAAAATGTCAATTGGATCGTGCCTCATGTGAATAACCACTTTTTAAACACTCATAGTGACCAAAATTGCCATTTTTACAGAGTTTTGCTTACTCAAAAGCTTCAATTTTTACCAATTTCTGGCACAGAAATGACTTTAAACACACTTATTTTAGTTGAACAAGTCATAATTCACATCCAACAGGCATTTAGAGTCAAAAGATTAAAAGTTAACATTTCATCCATGTTGACCATTTTGGGAAAGCTCGACAGGTCCGAAGTCATCTTTTTTTCAGATAATTGATTTTTTGGAGTGTACCAAAAATGATTTAAAATGTCAATTGGATCGTGCCTCATGTGAATAACCACTTTTTAAACACTCATAGTGACCAAAATTGCCATTTTTACAGAGCTTTGCTTTCTTAAAAGCTTCCATTTTAACCAATTTCATGCACTGAAATTACTTTAAACACACTTATTTTAGTTGAAAAACTCATATTTCACAGCCAACAGTCATTTACAGTCAAAAGATTAAATGTTAAAATTTCATCCATATTGATCATTTTGGGAACGTTCGACAGTTGCGGAGTCATCGTTTTTTTAGATAATTGATTTTTTGGAGTGTACCAAAAATGATTCAAAATGTCAATTGGGTCGTGCCTCATGTTGAATAACCGCTTTTGAAACCCTTACAGTGACCAAAATTGCCATTTTTACAGAGCTTTGCTTACTCAAAAGCTTCCATTTTGACCAATTTCCGGCACCAAAATGACTTTAAACACACTTATTTTAGTTGAAAAAGTCATAATTCACATCCAACAGTCATTTAGAGTCAAAAGATTAAAAGTTAAAATTTCATCCATGTTGACCATTTTGGGAAAGTTCGACAGTAGCGGAGTCATCGTTTTTCCAGATAATTGATTTTTTGGAGTGTACCAAAAATTATTCAAAATGTCAATTGGATCGTGCCTCATGTTGAATAACCGCTTTTGAAACCCTCACAGTGACCAAAATTGCCATTTTTACAGAGCTTTTCTTACTCAAAAGCTTCCATTTTGACCAATTTCAGGCACCGAAATGACTTTAAACACACTTATTTTAGTTTAAAAAGTTATATTTCACACCCAACAGTCATTTAGAGTCAAAAGATTAAAAGTTAAAATTTCATCCATGTTGACCATTTTGGGAAAGTTTGACAGGTCCGGAGTCATCGTTTTTCATTAGAGATTTGATTTTTTGTAGTGTACCAAAAATTATTCAAAATGTCAATTGGATCGTGCCTCATGTTGAATAACCGCTTTTGAAACCCTCACAGTGACCAAAAATGCCATTTTTACAGAGCTTTGCTTACTCAAAAGCTTCTATTTTGACCAATTTCAGGCACCGAAATGACTTTAAACACATTTATTTTAGTTGAAAAAGTCATATTTCACATCCAACAGTCATTTAGAGTCAAAAGATTAAAAGTTAAAATTTCATCCATGTTGACCATTTTGGGAAAGTTTGACAGGTCCGGAGTCATCGTTTTTCATTAGAGATTTGATTTTTTAGAGTGTACTAAAAATTATTCAAAATGTCAATTGGATCGTGCCTCATGTTAAATAACCACTTTTGAAACCCTCACAGTGACCAAAATTGCCATTTTTACAGAGCTTTGCTTAATCAAAAGCTTCCATTTTGACCAATTTCAGGCACCAAAATGACTTTCAACACACGTATTTTAGTTGAAAAAGTCATAATTCACATCCAACAGTCATTTAGAGTCAAAAGATTAAAAGTTAAAATTTCATCCATGTTGACCATTTTGGGAAAGTTTGACAGGTCCGGAGTCATCGTTTTTCATTAGAGATTTGATTTTTTGGAGTGTACCAAAAACGATTCAAAATGTCAATTGGATCGTGCCTCATGTTGACTAACCACTTTTGAAACCTTCACAGTGACCAAAATTGGCATTTTTACAGAGCTTTGCTTGCTCAAAATCTTCCATTTTGACCAATTTCAGGCACCGAAATGACTTTAAACACACTTATTTTAGTTGAACAAGTCATAATTCACATCCAACAGGCATTTAGAGTCAAAAGATTAAAAGTTAACATTTCATCCATGTAGACCATTTTGGGAAAGCTCGACAGGTCCGGAGTCATCTTTTTTTCAGATAATTGATTTTTTGGAGTGTACCAAAAATGATTTAAAATGTCAATTGGATCGTGCCTCATGTGAATAACCACTTTTTAAACACTCATAGTGACCAAAATTGCCATTTTTACAGAGCTTTGCTTTCTTAAAAGCTTCCATTTTAACCAATTTCATGCACTGAAATTACTTTAAACACACTTATTTTAGTTGAAAAACTCATATTTCACAGCCAACAGTCATTTACAGTCAAAAGATTAAATGTTAAAATTTCATCCATATTGACCATTTTGGGAACGTTCGACAGTTGCGGAGTCATCGTTTTTTTAGATAATTGATTTTTTGGAGTGTACCAAAAATGATTCAAAATGTCAATTGGATCTTGCCTCATGTTGAATAACCGCTTTTGAAACCCTTACAGTGACCAAAATTGCCATTTTTACAGAGCTTTGCTTACTCAAAAGCTTCCATTTTGACCAATTTCAGGCACCAAAATGACTTTAAACACACGTATTTTAGTTGAAAAAGTCATATTTCACATCCAACAGTCATTTAGAGTCAAAAGATTAAAAGTTAAAATTTCATCCATGGTGAGCATTTTGGGAAAGTTTGACGGGTCCGGAGTCATCGTTTTTCATTAGAGATTTGATTTTTTAGAGTGTACCAAAAATTATTCATAATGTCAATTGGATCGTGCCTCATGTTGAATAACCACTTTTGAAACCTTCACAGTGACCAAAATTGCCATTTTTACAGAGCTTTGCTTGCTCAAAATCTTCAATTTTGACCAATTTCAGGCACCAAAATGACTTTAAACACACTTATTTTAGTTGAACAAGTCATAATTCACATCCAACAGGCATTTAGAGTCAAAAGATTAAAAGTTAACATTTCATCCATGTTGACCATTTTGGGAAAGCTCGACAGGTCCGAAGTCATCTTTTTTTCAGATAATTGATTTTTTGAAGTGTACCAAAAATGATTCAAAATGGCAATTGGATCGTGCCTCATGTGAATAACCACTTTTTAAACACTCATAGTGACCAAAATTGCCATTTTTACAGAGTTTTGCATACTCAAAAGCTTCAATTTTGACAAATTTCTGGCACAGAAATGACTTTAAACACACTTATTTTAGTTGAAAAAGTCATAATTCACATCCAACAGTCATTTAGAGTCAAAAGATTAAAAGTTAAAATTTCATTCATGTTGACCATTTTGGGAAAGTTCGACAGTAGCGGAGTCATCGTTTTTCCAGATAATTGATTTTTTGGAGTGTACCAAAAATTATTCAAAATGTCAATTGGATCGTGCCTCATGTTGAATAACCGCTTTTGAAACCCTCACAGTGACCAAAATTGCCATTTTTACAGAGCTTTTCTTACTCAAAAGCTTCCATTTTGACCAATTTCAGGCACCGAAATGACTTTAAACACACTTATTTTAGTTTAAAAAGTTATATTTCACATCCAACAGTCATTTAGAGTCAAAAGATTAAAAGTTAAAATTTTATCCATGTTGACCATTTTGGGAAAGTTTGACAGGTCCGGAGTCATCGTTTTTCATTAGAGATTTGATTTTTTAGAGTGTACCAAAAATGATTCAAAATGTCAATTGGATCGTACCTCATGTTGAATAACCACTTTTGAAACCCTCACAGTGACCAAAATTGCCATTTTTACAGAGCTTTGCTTAATCAAAAGCTTCCATTTTGACCTATTTCAGGCACGAAAATGACTTTCAACACACTTATTTTAGTTGAAAAAGTCATAATTCACACCCAACAGTCATTTAGAGTCAAAAGATTAAAAGTTAAAATTTCATCCATGTTGACCATTTTGGGAAAGTTTGACAGATCCGGAGTCATCGTTTTTCATTAGAAATTTGATTTTTTGTAGTGTACCAAAAATTATTCAAAATGTCAATTGGATCGTGCCTCATGTTGAATAACCACTTTTGAAACCCTAACATTGACCAAAATTGCCATTTTTACAGAGCTTTGCTTACTTAAAAGCTTCCATTTTGACCAATTTCATGCACCGAAATTACTTTAAACAGACTTATTTTAGTTGGAAAAAGTCATAATTCACATCCAACAGTCTTTTACAGTCAAAAGATTATATGTTAAAATTTCATCCATATTGACCATTTTGGGAACGTTCGACAGTTGCGGAGTCATCGTTTTTTCAGATAATTGATTTTTTGGAGTGTACCAAAAATGATTCAAAATGTCGATTGGATCGTGCCTCATGTTGAATAACCGCTTTTGAAACCCTCACAGTGACCAAAAAAAGCCATTTTTACAGAGCTTTGCTTACTCAAAAGCTTCTATTTTGACCAATTTCAGGCACCGAAATGACTTTAAACACATTTATTTTAGTTGAAAAAGTCATATTTCACATCCAACAGTCATTTAGAGTCAAAAGATTAAAAGTTAAAATTTCATCTATGTTGACCATTTTGGGAAAGTTCGACAGTAGCGGAGTCATCGTTTTTCCAGATAATTGATTTTTTGGAGTGTACCAAAAATTATTCAAAATGTCAATTGGATCGTGCCTCATGTTGAATAACCGCTTTTGAAACCCTCACAGTGACCAAAATTGCCATTTTTACAGAGCTTTGCTTAATCAAAAGCTTCCATTTTGACCTATTTCAGGCACGAAAATGACTTTCAACACACTTATTTTAGTTGAAAAAGTCATAATTCACACCCAACAGTCATTTAGAGTCAAAAGATTAAAAGTTAAAATTTCATCCATGTTGACCATTTTGGGAAAGTTTGACAGGTCCGGAGTCATCGTTTTTCATTAGAGATTTGATTTTTTGTAGTGTACCAAAAATGATTCAAAATGTCAATTGGATCGTGCCTCATGTGAATAACCACTTTTTAAACACTCATAGTGACCAAAATTGCCATTTTTACAGAGCTTTGCTTTCTTAAAAGCTTCCATTTTAACCAATTTCATGCACCGAAATTACTTTAAACACACTTATTTTAGTTGAAAAACTCATATTTCACAGCCAACTGTCATTTACAGTCAAAAGATTAAATGTTAAAATTTCAACCATATTGACCATTTTGGGAACGTTCGACAGTTGCGGAGTCATCGTTTTTTCAGATAATTGATTTTTTGGAGTGTACCAAAAATGATTCAAAGTGTCAATTGGATCGTGCCTCATGTTGAATAACCGCTTTTGAAACCCTTACAGTGACCAAAATTGCCATTTTTACAGAGCTTTGCTTACTCAAAAGCTTCCATTTTGACCAATTTCAGGCACCGAAATGACTTTAAACACACTTCTTTTAGTTGAAAAAGTCATAATTCACATCCAACAGTCATTTACAGTCAAAAGATTAAATGTTAAAATTTCATCCATATTGACCATTTTGGGAACGTTCGACAGTTGCGGAGTCATCGTTTTTTCAGATAATTGATTTTTTGGAGTGTACCAAAAATGATTCAAAATGTCGATTGGATCGTGCCTCATGTTGAATAACCGCTTTTGAAACCCTCACAGTGACCAAAAATGCCATTTTTACAGAGCTTTGCTTACTCAAAAGCTTCTATTTTGACCAATTTGAGGCACCGAAATGACTTTAAACACACGTATTTTAGTTGAAAAAGTCATATTTCACATCCAACAGTAATTTAGAGTCAAAAGATTAAAAGTTAAAATTTCATCCATGGTGAGCATTTTGGGAAAGTTTGACGGGTCCGGAGTCATCGTTTTTCATTAGAGATTTGATTTTTTAGAGTGTACCAAAAATTATTCATAATGTCAATTGGATCGTGCCTCATGTTGAATAACCACTTTTGAAACCTTCACAGTGACCAAAATTGCCATTTTTACAGAGCTTTGCTTGCTCAAAATCTTCAATTTTGACCAATTTCAGGCACCAAAATGACTTTAAACACACTTATTTTAGTTGAACAAGTCATAATTCACATCCAACAGGCATTTAGAGTCAAAAGATTAAAAGTTAACATTTCATCCATGTTGACCATTTTGGGAAAGCTCGACAGGTCCGAAGTCATCTTTTTTTCAGATAATTGATTTTTTGAAGTGTACCAAAAATGATTCAAAATGGCAATTGGATCGTGCCTCATGTTGAATAACCACTTTTGAAACCTTCACAGTGACCAAAATTGCCATTTTTACAGAGCTTTGCTTGCTCAAAATCTTCAATTTTGACCAATTTCAGGCACCAAAATGACTTTAAACACACTTATTTTAGTTGAAAAAGTCATAATTCACATCCAACAGTCATTTAGAGTCAAAAGATTAAAAGTTAAAATTTCATCCATGTTGACCATTTTGGGAAAGTTCGACAGTAGCGGAGTCATCGTTTTTCCAGATAATTGATTTTTTGGAGTGTACCAAAAATTATTCAAAATGTCAATTGGATCGTGCCTCATGTTGAATAACCGCTTTTGAAACCCTCACAGTGACCAAAAATGCCATTTTTACAGAGCTTTGCTTACTCAAAAGCTTCTATTTTGACCAATTTGAGGCACCGAAATGACTTTAAACACACGTATTTTAGTTGAAAAAGTCATATTTCACATCCAACAGTAATTTAGAGTCAAAAGATTAAAAGTTAAAATTTCATCCATGGTGAGCATTTTGGGAAAGTTTGACGGGTCCGGAGTCATCATTTTTCATTAGAGATTTGATTTTTTAGAGTGTACCAAAAATTATTCATAATGTCAATTGGATCGTGCCTCATGTTGAATAACCACTTTTGAAACCTTCACAGTGACCAAAATTGCCATTTTTACAGAGCTTTGCTTGCTCAAAATCTTCAATTTTGACCAATTTCAGGCACCAAAATGACTTTAAACACACTTATTTTAGTTGAACAAGTCATAATTCACATCCAACAGGCATTTAGAGTCAAAAGATTAAAAGTTAACATTTCATCCATGTTGACCATTTTGGGAAAGCTCGACAGGTCCGAAGTCATCTTTTTTTCAGATAATTGATTTTTTGAAGTGTACCAAAAATGATTCAAAATGGCAATTGGATCGTGCCTCATGTTGAATAACCACTTTTGAAACCTTCACAGTGACCAAAATTGCCATTTTTACAGAGCTTTGCTTGCTCAAAATCTTCAATTTTGACCAATTTCAGGCACCAAAATGACTTTAAACACACTTATTTTAGTTGAAAAAGTCATAATTCACATCCAACAGTCATTTAGAGTCAAAAGATTAAAAGTTAAAATTTCATCCATGTTGACCATTTTGGGAAAGTTCGACAGTAGCGGAGTCATCGTTTTTCCAGATAATTGATTTTTTGGAGTGTACCAAAAATTATTCAAAATGTCAATTGGATCGTGCCTCATGTTGAATAACCGCTTTTGAAACCCTCACAGTGACCAAAATTGCCATTTTTACAGAGCTTTTCTTACTCAAAAGCTTCCATTTTGACCAATTTCAGGCACCGAAATGACTTTAAACACACTTATTTTAGTTTAAAAAGTTATATTTCACACCCAACAGTCATTTAGAGTCAAAAGATTAAAAGTTAAAATTTCATCCATGTTGACCATTTTGGGAAAGTTTGACAGGTCCGGAGTCATCGTTTTTCATTAGAGATTTGATTTTTTGTGGTGTACCAAAAATTATTCAAAATGTCAATTGGATCGTGCCTCATGTTGAATAACCGCTTTTGAAACCCTCACAGTGACCAAAAATGCCATTTTTACAGAGCTTTGCTTACTCAAAAGCTTCTATTTTGACCAATTTCAGGCACCGAAATGACTTTAAACACATTTATTTTAGTTGAAAAAGTCATATTTCACATCCAACAGTCATTTAGAGTCAAAAGATTAAAAGTTAAAATTTCATCCATGTTGACCATTTTGGGAAAGTTTGACAGGTCCGGAGTCATCGTTTTTCATTAGAGATTTGATTTTTTAGAGTGTACTAAAAATGATTCAAAATGTCAATTGGATCGTGCCTCATGTTAAATAACCACTTTTGAAACCCTCACAGTGACCAAAATTGCCATTTTTACAGAGCTTTGCTTGCTCAAAATCTTCCATTTTGACCAATTTCAGGCACCGAAATGACTTTAAACACACTTATTTTAGTTGAACAAGTTATAATTCACATCCAACAGGCATTTAGAGTCAAAAGATTAAAAGTTAACATTTCATCCATGTAGACCATTTTGGGAAAGCTCGACAGGTCCGGAGTCATCTTTTTTTCAGATAATTGATTTTTTGGAGTGTACCAAAAATGATTTAAAATGTCAATTGGATCGTGCCTCATGTGAATAACCACTTTTTAAACACTCATAGTGACCAAAATTGCCATTTTTACAGAGCTTTGCTTTCTTAAAAGCTTCCATTTTAACCAATTTCATGCACTGAAATTACTTTAAACACACTTATTTTAGTTGAAAAACTCATATTTCACAGCCAACAGTCATTTACAGTCAAAAGATTAAATGTTAAAATTTCATCCATATTGACCATTTTGGGAACGTTCGACAGTTGCGGAGTCATCGTTTTTTTAGATAATTGATTTTTTGGAGTGTACCAAAAATGATTCAAAATGTCAATTGGATCGTGCCTCATGTTGAATAACCGCTTTTGAAACCCTTACAGTGACCAAAATTGCCATTTTTACAGAGCTTTGCTTACTCAAAAGCTTCCATTTTGACCAATTTCAGGCACCAAAATGACTTTAAACACACGTATTTTAGTTGAAAAAGTCATATTTCACATCCAACAGTCATTTAAAGTCAAAGGATTAAAAGTTAAAATTTCATCCATGGTGAGCATTTTGGGAAAGTTTGACGGGTCCGGAGTCATCGTTTTTCATTAGAGATTTGATTTTTTAGAGTGTACCAAAAATTATTCATAATGTCAATTGGATCGTGCCTCATGTTGAATAACCACTTTTGAAACCTTCACAGTGACCAAAATTGCCATTTTTACAGAGCTTTGCTTGCTCAAAATCTTCAATTTTGACCAATTTCAGGCACCAAAATGACTTTAAACACACTTATTTTAGTTGAACAAGTCATAATTCACATCCAACAGGCATTTAGAGTCAAAAGATTAAAAGTTAACATTTCATCCATGTTGACCATTTTGGGAAAGCTCGACAGGTCCGAAGTCATCTTTTTTTCAGATAATTGATTTTTTGAAGTGTACCAAAAATGATTCAAAATGGCAATTGGATCGTGCCTCATGTGAATAACCACTTTTTAAACACTCATAGTGACCAAAATTGCCATTTTTACAGAGTTTTGCATACTCAAAAGCTTCAATTTTGACCAATTTCTGGCACAGAAATGACTTTAAACACACTTATTTTAGTTGAAAAAGTCATAATTCACATCCAACAGTCATTTAGAGTCAAAAGATTAAAAGTTAAAATTTCATCCATGTTGACCATTTTGGGAAAGTTCGACAGTAGCGGAGTCATCGTTTTTCCAGATAATTGATTTTTTGGAGTGTAACAAAAATTATTCAAAATGTCAATTGGATCGTGCCTCATGTTGAATAACCGCTTTTGAAATCCTCACAGTGACCAAAATTGCCATTTTTACAGAGCTTTTCTTACTCAAAAGCTTCCATTTTGACCAATTTCAGGCACCGAAATGACTTTAAACACACTTATTTTAGTTTAAAAAGTTATATTTCACATCCAACAGTCATTTAGAGTCAAAAGATTAAAAGTTAAAATTTTATCCATGTTGACCATTTTGGGAAAGTTTGACAGGTCCGGAGTCATCGTTTTTCATTAGAGATTTGATTTTTTAGAGTGTACCAAAAATTATTCATAATGTCAATTGGATCGTGCCTCATGTTGAATAACCACTTTTGAAACCTTCACAGTGACCAAAATTGCCATTTTTACAGAGCTTTGCTTGCTCAAAATCTTCAATTTTGACCAATTTCAGGCACCAAAATGACTTTAAACACACTTATTTTAGTTGAACAAGTCATAATTCACATCCAACAGGCATTTAGAGTCAAAAGATTAAAAGTTAACATTTCATCCATGTTGACCATTTTGGGAAAGCTCGACAGGTCCGAAGTCATCTTTTTTTCAGATAATTGATTTTTTGAAGTGTACCAAAAATGATTCAAAATGGCAATTGGATCGTGCCTCATGTTGAATAACCACTTTTGAAACCTTCACAGTGACCAAAATTGCCATTTTTACAGAGCTTTGCTTGCTCAAAATCTTCAATTTTGACCAATTTCAGGCACCAAAATGACTTTAAACACACTTATTTTAGTTGAAAAAGTCATAATTCACATCCAACAGTCATTTAGAGTCAAAAGATTAAAAGTTAAAATTTCATCCATGTTGACCATTTTGGGAAAGTTCGACAGTAGCGGAGTCATCGTTTTTCCAGATAATTGATTTTTTGGAGTGTAGCAAAAATTATTCAAAATGTCAATTGGATCGTGCCTCATGTTGAATAACCGCTTTTGAAACCCTCACAGTGACCAAAATTGCCATTTTTACAGAGCTTTGCTTACTCAAAAGCTTCTATTTTGACCAATTTCAGGCACCGAAATGACTTTAAACACATTTATTTTAGTTGAAAAAGTCATATTTCACATCCAACAGTCATTTAGAGTCAAAAGATTAAAAGTTAAAATTTCATCCATGTTGACCATTTTGGGAAAGTTTGACAGGTCCGGAGTCATCGTTTTTCATTAGAGATTTGATTTTTTAGAGTGTACTAAAAATGATTCAAAATGTCAATTGGATCGTGCCTCATGTTAAATAACCACTTTTGAAACCCTCACAGTGACCAAAATTGCCATTTTTACAGAGCTTTGCTTGCTCAAAATCTTCCATTTTGACCAATTTCAGGCACCGAAATGACTTTAAACACACTTATTTTAGTTGAACAAGTTATAATTCACATCCAACAGGCATTTAGAGTCAAAAGATTAAAAGTTAACATTTCATCCATGTAGACCATTTTGGGAAAGCTCGACAGGTCCGGAGTCATCTTTTTTTCAGATAATTGATTTTTTGGAGTGTACCAAAAATGATTTAAAATGTCAATTGGATCGTGCCTCATGTGAATAACCACTTTTTAAACACTCATAGTGACCAAAATTGCCATTTTTACAGAGCTTTGCTTTCTTAAAAGCTTCCATTTTAACCAATTTCATGCACTGAAATTACTTTAAACACACTTATTTTAGTTGAAAAACTCATATTTCACAGCCAACAGTCATTTACAGTCAAAAGATTAAATGTTAAAATTTCATCCATATTGACCATTTTGGGAACGTTCGACAGTTGCGGAGTCATCGTTTTTTTAGATAATTGATTTTTTGGAGTGTACCAAAAATGATTCAAAATGTCAATTGGATCGTGCCTCATGTTGAATAACCGCTTTTGAAACCCTTACAGTGACCAAAATTGCCATTTTTACAGAGCTTTGCTTACTCAAAAGCTTCCATTTTGACCAATTTCAGGCACCAAAATGACTTTAAACACACGTATTTTAGTTGAAAAAGTCATATTTCACATCCAACAGTCATTTAGAGTCAAAGGATTAAAAGTTAAAATTTCATCCATGGTGAGCATTTTGGGAAAGTTTGACGGGTCCGGAGTCATCGTTTTTCATTAGAGATTTGATTTTTTAGAGTGTACCAAAAATTATTCATAATGTCAATTGGATCGTGCCTCATGTTGAATAACCACTTTTGAAACCTTCACAGTGACCAAAATTGCCATTTTTACAGAGCTTTGCTTGCTCAAAATCTTCAATTTTGACCAATTTCAGGCACCAAAATGACTTTAAACACACTTATTTTAGTTGAACAAGTCATAATTCACATCCAACAGGCATTTAGAGTCAAAAGATTAAAAGTTAACATTTCATCCATGTTGACCATTTTGGGAAAGCTCGACAGGTCCGAAGTCATCTTTTTTTCAGATAATTGATTTTTTGAAGTGTACCAAAAATGATTCAAAATGGCAATTGGATCGTGCCTCATGTGAATAACCACTTTTTAAACACTCATAGTGACCAAAATTGCCATTTTTACAGAGTTTTGCATACTCAAAAGCTTCAATTTTGACCAATTTCTGGCACAGAAATGACTTTAAACACACTTATTTTAGTTGAAAAAGTCATAATTCACATCCAACAGTCATTTAGAGTCAAAAGATTAAAAGTTAAAATTTCATCCATGTTGACCATTTTGGGAAAGTTCGACAGTAGCGGAGTCATCGTTTTTCCAGATAATTGATTTTTTGGAGTGTAACAAAAATTATTCAAAATGTCAATTGGATCGTGCCTCATGTTGAATAACCGCTTTTGAAATCCTCACAGTGACCAAAATTGCCATTTTTACAGAGCTTTTCTTACTCAAAAGCTTCCATTTTGACCAATTTCAGGCACCGAAATGACTTTAAACACACTTATTTTAGTTTAAAAAGTTATATTTCACATCCAACAGTCATTTAGAGTCAAAAGATTAAAAGTTAAAATTTTATCCATGTTGACCATTTTGGGAAAGTTTGACAGGTCCGGAGTCATCGTTTTTCATTAGAGATTTGATTTTTTAGAGTGTACCAAAAATGATTCAAAATGTCAATTGGATCGTACCTCATGTTGAATAACCACTTTTGAAACCCTCACAGTGACCAAAATTGCCATTTTTACAGAGCTTTGCTTAATCAAAAGCTTCCATTTTGACCTATTTCAGGCACGAAAATGACTTTCAACACACTTATTTTAGTTGAAAAAGTCATAATTCACACCCAACAGTCATTTAGAGTCAAAAGATTAAAAGTTAAAATTTCATCCATGTTGACCATTTTGGGAAAGTTTGACAGGTCCGGAGTCATCGTTTTTCATTAGAGATTTGATTTTTTGTAGTGTACCAAAAATATTCAAAATGTCAATTGGATCGTGCCTCATGTTGAATAACCACTTTTGAAACCCTAACATTGACCAAAATTGCCATTTTTACAGAGCTTTGCTTACTTAAAAGCTTCCATTTTGACCAATTTCATGCACCGAAATTACTTTAAACAGACTTATTTTAGTTGGAAAAAGTCATAATTCACATCCAACAGTCTTTTAGAGTCAAAAGATTAAAAGTGAAAATTTCATCCATGTTGACCATTTTGGGAAAGTTCGACAGTTGCGGAGTCATCGTTTTTTCAGATAATTGATTTTTTGGAGTGTACCAAAAATGATTCAAAATGTCAATTTGATCGTGCCTCATGTTGAATAACCGCTTTTGAAACCCTCACAGTGACCAAAATTGCCATTTTTACGGAGCTTTGCTTACTCAAAAGCTTCCATTTTGACCAATTTCAGGCACCGAAATGACTTTAAACACATTTATTTTAGTTGAAAAAGTTATATTTCACATCCAACAGTCATTTAGAGTCAAAAGATTAAAAGTTAAAATTTCATCCATGTTGACCATTTTGGGAAAGTTTGACAGGTCCGGAGTCATCGTTTTTCATTAGAGATTTGATTTTTTGTAGTGTACCAAAAATTATTCAAAATGTCAATTGGATCGTGCCTCATGTTGAATAACCACTTTTGCAACCCTAACATTGACCACAATTGCCATTTTTACAGAGCTTTGCTTGCTTAAAAGCTTCCATTTTGACCAATTTCATGCACCGACATTACTTTAAACAGACTTATTTTAGTTGGAAAAAGTCATAATTCACATCCAACAGTCTTTTAGAGTCAAAAGATTAAAAGATAAAATTTCATCCATGTTGACCATTTTGGGAAAGTTCGACAGTTGCGGAGTCATCGTTTTTTCAGATAATTGATTTTTTGGAGTGTACCAAAAATGATTTAAAATGTCAATTGGATCGTGCCTCATGTTGAATAACCGCTTTTGAAACCCTCACAGTGACCAAAAAAGCCATTTTTACAGAGCTTTGCTTACTCAAAAGCTTCTATTTTGACCAATTTCAGGCACCGAAATGACTTTAAACACATTTATTTTAGTTGAAAAAGTCATATTTCACATCCAACAGTCATTTAGAGTCAAAAGATTAAAAGTTAAAATTTCATCCATGTTGACCATTTTGGGAAAGTTCGACAGTAGCGGAGTCATCGTTTTTCCAGATAATTGATTTTTTGGAGTGTACCAAAAATTATTCAAAATGTCAATTGGATCGTGCCTCATGTTGAATAACCGCTTTTGAAACCCTCACAGTGACCAAAATTGCCATTTTTACAGAGCTTTTCTTACTCAAAAGCTTCCATTTTGACCAATTTCAGGCACCGAAATGACTTTAAACACACTTATTTTAGTTTAAAAAGTTATATTTCACATCCAACAGTCATTTAGAGTCAAAAGATTAAAAGTTAAAATTTCATCCATGTTGACCATTTTGGGAAAGTTTGACAGGTCCGGAGTCATCGTTTTTCATTAGAGATTTGATTTTTTAGAGTGTACCAAAAATGATTCAAAATGTCAATTGGATCGTACCTCATGTTGAATAACCACTTTTGAAACCCTCACAGTGACCAAAATTGCCATTTTTACAGAGCTTTGCTTAATCAAAAGCTTCCATTTTGACCTATTTCAGGCACGAAAATGACTTTCAACACACTTATTTTAGTTGAAAAAGTCATAATTCACACCCAACAGTCATTTAGAGTCAAAAGATTAAAAGTTAAAATTTCATCCATGTTGACCATTTTGGGAAAGTTTGACAGGTCCGGAGTCATCGTTTTTCATTAGAGATTTGATTTTTTGTAGTGTACCAAAAATGATTCAAAATGTCAATTGGATCGTGCCTCATGTGAATAACCACTTTTTAAACACTCATAGTGACCAAAATTGCCATTTTTACAGAGCTTTGCTTTCTTAAAAGCTTCCATTTTAACCAATTTCATGCACCGAAATTACTTTAAACACACTTATTTTAGTTGAAAAACTCATATTTCACAGCCAACAGTCATTTACAGTCAAAAGATTAAATGTTAAAATTTCAACCATATTGACCATTTTGGGAACGTTCGACAGTTGCGGAGTCATCGTTTTTTCAGATAATTGATTTTTTGGAGTGTACCAAAAATGATTCAAAATGTCAATTGGATCGTGCCTCATGTTGAATAACCGCTTTTGAAACCCTTACAGTGACCAAAATTGCCATTTTTACAGAGCTTTGCTTACTCAAAAGCTTCCATTTTGACCAATTTCAGGCACCGAAATGACTTTAAACACACTTCTTTTAGTTGAAAAAGTCATAATTCACATCCAACAGTCATTTACAGTCAAAAGATTAAATGTTAAAATTTCATCCATATTGACCATTTTGGGAACGTTCGACAGTTGCGGAGTGATCGTTTTTTCAGATAATTGATTTTTTGGAGTGTACCAAAAATGATTCAAAATGTCGATTGGATCGTGCCTCATGTTGAATAACCGCTTTTGAAACCCTCACAGTGACCAAAAATGCCATTTTTACAGAGCTTTGCTTACTCAAAAGCTTCTATTTTGACCAATTTCAGGCACCGAAATGACTTTAAACACATTTATTTTAGTTGAAAAAGTCATATTTCACATCCAACAGTCATTTAGAGTCAAAAGATTAAAAGTTAAAATTTCATCCATGTTGACCATTTTGGGAAAGTTTGACAGGCCCGGAGTCATCGTTTTTCATTAGAGATTTGATTTTTTAGAGTGTACTAAAATGATTCAAAATGTCAATTGGATCGTGCCTCATGTTAAATAACCACTTTTGAAACCCTCACAGTGACCAAAATTGCCATTTTTACAGAGCTTTGCTTAATCAAAAGCTTCCATTTTGACCAATTTCAGGCACCAAAATGACTTTCAACACACGTATTTTAGTTGAAAAAGTCATAATTCACATCCAACAGTCATTTAGAGTCAAAAGATTAAAAGTTAAAATTTCATCCATGTTGACCATTTTGGGAAAGTTTGACAGGTCCGGAGTCATCGTTTTTCATTAGAGATTTGATTTTTTGGAGTGTACCAAAAACGATTCAAAATGTCAATTGGATCGTGCCTCATGTTGACTAACCACTTTTGAAACCTTCACAGTGACCAAAATTGCCATTTTTACAGAGCTTTTCTTAATCAAAAGCTTCCATTTTGACCTATTTCAGGCACGAAAGTGACTTTCAACACACTTATTTTAGTTGAAAAAGTCATAATTCACATCCAACAGTCATTTAGAGTTAAAAGATTAAAAGTTAAAATTTCATCCATGTTGACCATTTTGGGAAAGTTTGACAGGTCCGGAGTCATCGTTTTTCATTAGAGATTTGATTTTTTGTAGTGTACCAAAAATTATTCAAAATGTCAATTGGATCGTGCCTCATGTTGAATAACCACTTTTGAAACCCTAACATTGACCAAAATTGCCATTTTTACAGAGCTTTGCTTACTTAAAAGCTTCCATTTTGACCAATTTCATGCACCGAAATTACTTTAAACAGACTTATTTTAGTTGGAAAAAGTCATAATTCACATCCAACAGTCTTTTAGAGTCAAAAGATTAAAAGTTAAAATTTCTTCCATGTTGACAATTTTGGGAAAGTTCGACAGTTGCGGAGTCATCGTTTTTTCAGATAATTGATTTTTTGGAGTTTACCAAAAATGATTCAAAATGTCAATTGGATCGTGCCTCATGTTGAATAACCGCTTTTGAAACCCTCACAGTGACCAAAATTGCCATTTTTACAGAGCTTTGCTTACTCAAAAGCTTCCATTTTGACCAATTTCAGGCACCGAAATGACTTTAATCACACTTATTTTAGTTGAAAAAGTCATAATTCACATCCAACAGTCATTTACAGTCAAAAGATTAAATGTTCAAATTTCATCCATATTGACCATTTTGGGAACGTTCGACTGTTGCGGAGTCATCGTTTTTTCAGATAATTGATTTTTTGGAGTGTACCAAAAATGATTCAAAATGTCGATTGGATCGTGCCTCATGTTGAATAACCGCTTTTGAAACCCTCACAGTGACCAAAAATGCCATTTTTACAGAGCTTTGCTTACTCAAAAGCTTCTATTTTGACCAATTTCAGGCACCGAAATGACTTTAAACACATTTATTTTAGTTGAAAAAGTCATATTTCACATCCAACAGTCATTTAGAGTCAAAAGATTAAAAGTTAAAATTTCATCCATGTTGACCATTTTGGGAAAGTTTGACAGGTCCGGAGTCATCGTTTTTCATTAGAGATTTGATTTTTTAGAGTGTACCAAAAATTATTCAAAATGTCAATTGGATCGTGCCTCATGTTAAATAACCACTTTTGAAACCCTCACAGTGACCAAAATTGCCATTTTTACAGAGCTTTGCTTAATCAAAAGCTTCCATTTTTACCAATTTCAGGCACCAAAATGACTTTCAACAGACGTATTTTAGTTGAAAAAGTCATAATTCACATCCAACAGTCATTTAGAGTCAAAAGATTAAAAGTTAAAATTTCATCCATGTTAACCATTTTGGGAAAGTTTGACAGGTCCGGAGTCATCGTTTTTCATTAGAGATTTGATTTTTTGGAGTGTACCAAAAATGATTCAAAATGTCAATTGGATCGTGCCTCATGTTGACTAACCACTTTTGAAACCTTCACAGTGACCAAAATTGCCATTTTTACAGAGCTTTGCTTGCTCAAAATCTTCCATTTTGACCAATTTCAGGCACCGAAATGACTTTAAACACACTTATTTTAGTTGAACAAGTCATAATTCACATCCAACAGGCATTTAGAGTCAAAAGATTAAAAGTTAACATTTCATCCATGTAGACCATTTTGGGAAAGCTCGACAGGTCCGGAGTCATCTTTTTTTCAGATAATTGATTTTTTGGAGTGTACCAAAGATGATTCAAAATGTCAATTGGATCGTGCCTCATGTGAATAACCACTTTTTAAACACTCATAGTGACCAAAATTGCCATTTTTACAGAGCTTTGCTTTCTTAAAAGCTTCCATTTTAACCAATTTCATGCACCGAAATTACTTTAAACACACTTATTTTAGTTGAAAAACTCATATTTCACAGCCAACAGTCATTTACAGTCAAAAGATTAAATGTTAAAATTTCAACCATATTGACCATTTTGGGAACGTTCAACAGTTGCGGAGTCATCGTTTTTTCAGATAATTGATTTTTTGGAGTGTACCAAAAATGATTCAAAATGTCAATTGGATCGTGCCTCATGTTGAATAACCGCTTTTGAAACCCTTACAGTGACCAAAATTGTCATTTTTACAGAGCTTTGCTTACTCAAAAGCTTCCATTTTGACCAATTTCAGGCACCGAAATGACTTTAATCACACTTATTTTAGTTGAAAAAGTCATAATTCACATCCAACAGTCATTTAGAGTCAAAAGATTAAAAGTTAAAATTTCATCCATGTTGACCATTTTGGGAAAGTTTGACAGGTCCGGAGTCATCGTTTTTCATTAGAGATTTGATTTTTTAGAGTGTACCAAAAATTATTCAAAATGTCAATTGGATCGTGCCTCATGTTAAATAACCACTTTTGAAACCCTCACAGTGACCAAAATTGCCATTTTTACAGAGCTTTGCTTAATCAAAAGCTTCCATTTTTACCAATTTCAGGCACCAAAATGACTTTCAACAGACGTATTTTAGTTGAAAAAGTCATAATTCACATCCAACAGTCATTTAGAGTCAAAAGATTAAAAGTTAAAATTTCATCCATGTTAACCATTTTGGGAAAGTTTGACAGGTCCGGAGTCATCGTGTTTCATTAGAGATTTGATTTTTTGGAGTGTACCAAAAATGATTCAAAATGTCAATTGGATCGTGCCTCATGTTGACTAACCACTTTTGAAACCTTCACAGTGACCAAAATTGCCATTTTTACAGAGCTTTGCTTGCTCAAAATCTTCCATTTTGACCAATTTCAGGCACCGAAATGACTTTAAACACACTTATTTTAGTTGAACAAGTCATAATTCACATCCAACAGGCATTTAGAGTCAAAAGATTAAAAGTTAAAATTTCATCCATGTTGAGCATTTTGGGAAAGTTTGACGGGTCCGGAGTCATCGTTTTTCATTAGAGATTTGATTTTTTAGAGTGTACCAAAAATGATTCATAATGTCAATTGGATCGTGCCTCATGTTGAATAACCACTTTTGAAACCTTCACAGTGACCAAAATTGCCATTTTTACAGAGCTTTGCTTGCTCAAAATCTTCAATTTTGACCAATTTCAGGCACCGAAATGACTTTAAACACACTTATTTTAGTTGAACAAGTCATAATTCACATCCAACAGGCATTTAGAGTCAAAAGATTAAAAGTTAACATTTCATCCATGTTGAACATTTTGGGAAAGCTCGACAGGTACGAAATCATCATTTTTTCAGATAATTGATTTTTTGAAGTGTACCAAAAATGATTCAAAATGTCAATTGGATCGTGCCTCATGTGAATAACCACTTTTTAAACACTCATAGTGACCAAAATTGCCATTTTTACAGAGTTTTGCTTACTCAAAAGCTTCAATTTTGACCAATTTCTGGCACAGAAATGACTTTAAACACACTTATTTTAGTTGAAAAAGTCATAATTCACATCCAACAGTCATTTAGAGTCAAAAGATTAAAAGTTAAAATTTCATCCATGTTGACCATTTTGGGAAAGTTTGACAGGTCCGGAGTCATCGTTTTTCATTAGAGATTTGATTTTTTAGAGTGTACCAAAAATGATTCAAAATGTCAATTGGATCGTACCTCATGTTGAATAACCACTTTTGAAACCCTCACAGTGACCAAAATTGCCATTTTCACAGAGCTTTGCTTAATCAAAAGCTTCCATTTTTACCTATTTCAGGCACGAAAATGACTTTCAACACACTTTAGTTGAAAAAGTCATAATTCACATCCATCAGTCATTTAGAGTCAAAAGATTAAAAGTTAAAATTTCATCCATGTTGACCATTTTGGGAAAGTTTGACAGGTCCGGAGTCATCGTTTTTCATTAGAGATTTGATTTTTTGTAGTGTACCAAAAATTATTCAAAATGTCAATTGGATCGTGCCTCATGTTGAATAACCACTTTTGCAACCCTAACATTGACCACAATTGCCATTTTTACAGAGCTTTGCTTGCTTAAAAGCTTCCATTTTGACCAATTTCATGCACCGACATTACTTTAAACAGACTTATTTTAGTTGGAAAAAGTCATAATTCACATCCAACAGTCTTTTAGAGTCAAAAGATTAAAAGATAAAATTTCATCCATGTTGACCATTTTGGGAAAGTTCGACAGTTGCGGAGTCATCGTTTTTTCAGATAATTGATTTTTTGGAGTGTACCAAAAATGATTCAAAATGTCAATTGGATCGTGCCTCATGTTGAATAACCGCTTTTGAAACCCTCACAGTGACCAAAATTGCCATTTTTACAGAGCTTTGCTTACTCAAAAGCTTCCATTTTGACCAATTTCAGGCACCGAAATGACTTTAAACACACTTATTTTAGTTGAAAAAGTCATAATTCACATCCAACAGTCATTTACAGTCAAAAGATTAAATGTTAAAATGTCATCCATATTGACCATTTTGGGAACGTTCGACAGTTGCGGAGTCATCGTTTTTTCAGATAATTGATTTTTTGGAGTGTACCAAAAATGATTCAAAATGTCGATTGGATCGTGCCTCATGTTGAATAACCGCTTTTGAAACCCTCACAGTGACCAAAAATGCCATTTTTACAGAGCTTTGCTTACTCAAAAGCTTCTATTTTGACCAATTTCAGGCACCAAAATGACTTTAAACACATTTATTTTAGTTGAAAAAGTCATATTTCACATCCAACAGTCATTTAGAGTCAAAAGATTAAAAGTAAAAATTTCATCCATGTTGACCATTTTGGGAAAGTTTGACAGGTCCGGAGTCATCGTTTTTCATTAGAGATTTGATTTTTTAGAGTGTACCAAAAATGATTCAAAATGTCAATTGGATCGTGCCTCATGTTAAATAACCACTTTTGAAACCCTCACAGTGACCAAAATTGCCATTTTTACAGAGCTTTGCTTAATCAAAAGCTTCCATTTTGACCAATTTCAGGCACCAAAATGACTTTCAACACACTTATTTTAGTTGAAAAAGTCATAATTCACATCCAACAGTCATTTAGAGTCAAAAGATTAAAAGTTAAAATTTCATCCATGTTGACCATTTTGGGAAAGTTTGACAGGTCCGGAGTCATCGTTTTTCATTAGAGATTTGATTTTTTGGAGTGTACCAAAAATGATTCAAAATGTCAATTGGATCGTGCCTCATGTTGACTAACCACTTTTGAAACCTTCACAGTGACCAAAATTGCCATTTTTACAGAGCTTTGCTTGCTCAAAATCTTCCATTTTGACCAATTTCAGACACCGAAATGACTTTAAACACACTTATTTTAGTTGAACAAGTCATAATTCACATCCAACAGGCATTTAGAGTCAAAAGATTAAAAGTTAACATTTCATCCATGTAGACCATTTTGGGAAAGCTCGACAGGTCCGGAGTCATCTTTTTTTCAGATAATTGATTTTTTGGAGTGTACCAAAAATGATTCAAAATGTCAATTGGATCGTGCCTCATGTGAATAACCACTTTTTAAACACTCATAGTGACCAAAATTGCCATTTTTACAGAGCTTTGCTTTCTTAAAAGCTTCCATTTTAACCAATTTCATGCACCGAAATTACTTTAAACACACTTATTTTAGTTGAAAAACTCATATTTCACAGCCAACAGTCATTTACAGTCAAAAGATTAAATGTTAAAATTTCATCCATATTGACCATTTTGGGAACGTTCGACAGTTGCGGAGTCATCGTTTTTTCAGATAATTTATTTTTTGGAGTGTACCAAAAATGATTCAAAATGTCAATTGGATCGTGCCTCATGTTGAAGAACCGCTTTTGAAACCCTTACAGTGACCAAAATTGCCATTTTTACAGAGCTTTGTTTACTCAAAAGCTTCCATTTTGACCAATTTCAGGCACCAAAATGACTTTAAACACACTTATTTTAGTTGAAAAAGTCATATTTCACATCCAACAGTCATTTAGAGTCAAAAGATTAAAAGTTAAAATTTCATCCATGTTGAGCATTTTGGGAAAGTTTGACGGGTCCGGAGTGATCGTTTTTCATTAGAGATTTGATTTTTTAGAGTGTTCCAAAAATGATTCATAATGTCAATTGGATCGTGCCTCATGTTGAATAACCACTTTTGAAACCTTCACAGTGACCAAAATTGCCATTTTTACAGAGCTTTGCTTGCTCAAAATCTTCAATTTTGACCAATTTCAGGCACCGAAATGACTTTAAACACACTTATTTTAGTTGAACAAGTCATAATTCACATCCAACAGGCATTTAGAGTCAAAAGATTAAAAGTTAACATTTCATCCATGTTGACCATTTTGGGAAAGCTCGACAGGTCCGAAGTCATCTTTTTTTCCAGATAATTGATTTTTTGAAGTGTACCAAAAATTATTCAAAATGTCAATTGGATCGTGCCTCATGTGAATAACCACTTTTTAAACACTCATATTGACCAAAATTGCCATTTTTACTGAGTTTTGCTTACTCAAAAGCTTCAATTTTGACCGATTTCTGGCACAGAAATGACTTTAAATACTCTTATTTTAGTTGAAAAAGTCATAATTCACATCCAACAGTCATTTAGAGTCAAAAGATTAAAAGTTAAAATTTCATCCATGTTGACCATTTTGGGAAAGTTCGACAGTAGCGGAGTCATCGTTTTTCCAGATAATTGATTTTTTGGAGTGTGCCAAAAATTATTCAAAATGTCAATTGGATCGTGCCTCATGTTGAATAACCGCTTTTGAAACCCTCACAGTGACCAAAATTGCCATTTTTACAGAGCTTTGCTTACTCAAAAGCTTCCATTTTGACCAATTTCAGGCACCGAAATGACTTTAAACACACTTATTTTAGTTGAAAAAGTTATATTTCACATCCAACAGTCATTTAGAGTCAAAAGATTAAAAGTTAAAATTTCATCCATGTTGACCATTTTGGGAAAGTTTGACAGGTCCGGAGTCATCGTTTTTCATTAGAGATTTGATTTTTTAGAGTGTACCAAAAATGATTCAAAATGTCAATTGGATCGTACCTCATGTTGAATAACCACTTTTGAAACCCTCACAGTGACCAAAATTGCCATTTTCACAGAGCTTTGCTTAATCAAAAGCTTCCATTTTGACCTATTTCAGGCACGAAAATGACTTTCAACACACTTTAGTTGAAAAAGTC
Organism: Lissotriton helveticus; assembly: GCF_964261635.1. NCBI lineage: Eukaryota > Metazoa > Chordata > Amphibia > Caudata > Salamandridae > Lissotriton > Lissotriton helveticus. The sequence goes on from NC_136072.1 coordinate 344,005,137, forward strand.
ATAATTCACATCAAACAGTCATTTAGAGTCAAAAGATTAAAAGTTAAAATTTCATCCATGTTGACCATTTTGGGAAAGTTTGACAGGTCCGGAGTCATCGTTTTTCATTAGAGATTTGTTTTTTTGTAGTGTACCAAAAATTATTCAAAATGTCAATTGGATCGTGCCTCATGTTGAATAACCACTTTTGAAACCCTAACATTGACCACAATTGCCATTTTTACAGAGCTTTGCTTACTTAAAAGCTTCCATTTTGACCAATTTCATGCACCGACATTACTTTAAACAGACTTATTTTAGTTGGGAAAAGTCATAATTCACATCCAACAGTCTTTTAGAGTCAAAAGATTAAAAGTTAAAATTTCATCCATGTTGACCATTTTGGGAAAGTTCGACAGTTGCGGAGTCATCGTTTTTTCAGATAATTGATTTTTTGGAGTGTACCAAAAATGATTCAAAATGTCAATTGGATCGTGCCTCATGTTGAATAACCGCTTTTGAAACCCTCACAGTGACCAAAATTGCCATTTTTACAGAGCTTTGCTTACTCAAAAGCTTCCATTTTTACCAATTTCAGGCACCGAAATGACTTTAAACACACTTATTTTAGTTGAAAAAGTCATAATTCACATCCTACAGTCATTTACAGTCAAAAGATTAAATGTTAAAATGTCATCCATATTGACCATTTTGGGAACGTTTGACAGTTGCGGAGTCATCGTTTTTTCAGATAATTGATTTTTTGGAGTGTACCAAAAATGATTCAAAATGTCGATTGGATCGTGCCTCATGTTGAATAACCGCTTTTGAAACCCTCACAGTGACCAAAAATGCCATTTTTACAGAGCTTTGCTTACTCAAAAGCTTCTATTTTGACCAATTTCAGGCACCGAAATGACTTTAAACACATTTATTTTAGTTGAAAAAGTCATATTTCACATCCAACAGTCATTTAGAGTCAAAAGATTAAAAGTTAAAATTTCATCCATGTTGACCATTTTGGGAAAGTTTGACAGGTCCTGAGTCATCGTTTTTCATTAGAGATTTGATTTTTTAGAGTGTACCAAAAATGATTCAAAATGTCAATTGGATCGTGCCTCATGTTAAATAACCACTTTTGAAACCCTCACAGTGACCAAAATTGCCATTTTTACAGAGCTTTGCTTAATCAAAAGCTTCCATTTTGACCAATTTCAGGCACCAAAATGACTTTCAACACACGTATTTTAGTTGAAAAAGTCATAATTCACATCCAACAGTCATTTAGAGTCAAAAGATTAAAAGTTAAAATTTCATCCATGTTGACCATTTTGGGAAAGTTTGACAGGTCCGGAGTCATCGTTTTTCATTAGAGATTTGATTTTTTGGAGTGTACCAAAAATGATTCAAAATGTCAATTGGATCGTGCCTCATGTTGACTAACCACTTTTGAAACCTTCACAGTGACCAAAATTGCCATTTTTACAGAGCTTTGCTTGCTCAAAATCTTCCATTTTGACCAATTTCAGGCACCGAAATGACTTTAAACACACTTATTTTAGTTGAAAAAGTCATAATTCACATCCAACAGTCATTTACAGTCAAAAGATTAAATGTTAAAATTTCATCCATATTGACCATTTTGGGAACGTTCGACAGCGGCGGAGTCATCGTTTTTTAGGATAATTGATTTTTTGGAGTGTACCAAAAATGATTCAAAATGTCGATTGGATCGTGCCTCATGTTGAATAACCGCTTTTGAAACCCTCACAGTGACCAAAAATGCCATTTTTACAGGGCTTTGCTTACTCAAAAGCTTCTATTTTGACCAATTTCAGGCACCGAAATGACTTTAAACACATTTACTTTAGTTGAAAAAGTCATATTTCACATCCAACAGTCATTTAGAGTCAAAAGATTAAAAGTTAAAATTTCATCCATGTTGACCATTTTGGGAAAGTTTGACAGGTCCGGAGTCATCGTTTTTCATTAGAGATTTGATTTTTTAGAGTGTACCAAAAATGATTCATAATGTCAATTGGATCGTGCCTCATGTTGAATAACCGCTTTTGAAACCCTTACAGTGACCACAATTGCCATTTTTACAGAGCTTTGCTTACTCAAAATCTTCAATTTTGACAAATTTCAGGCACCGAAATGACTTTAAACACACTTATTTTAGTTGAACAAGTCATAATTCACATCCAACAGGCTTTTAGAGTCAAAAGATTAAAAGTCAACATTTCATCCATGTAGACCATTTTGGGAAAGCTCGACAGGTCCAGAGTCATCTTTTTTTCAGATAATTGATTTTTTGGAGTGTACCAAAAATGATTCAAAATGTCAATTGGATCGTGCCTCATGTGAATAACCACTTTTTAAACACTCATAGTGACCAAAATTGCCATTTTTACAGAGCTTTGCTTTCTTAAAAGCTTCCATTTTAACCAATTTCATGCACCGAAATTACTTTAAACACACTTATTTTAGTTGAAAAACTCATATTTCACAGCCAACAGTCATTTACAGTCAAAAGATTAAATGTTAAAATTTCATCCATATTGACCATTTTGGGAACGTTCGACAGTTGCGGAGTCATCGTTTTTTCAGATAATTGATTTTTTGGAGTGTACCAAAAATGTTTCAAAATGTCAATTGGATCGTGCCTCATGTTGAATAACCGCTTTTGAAACCCTTACAGTGACCACAATTGCCATTTTTACAGAGCTTTGCTTACTCAAAAGCTTCCATTTTGACCAATTTCAGGCACCGAAATGACTTTAAACACACTTATTTTAGTTGAAAAAGTCATATTTCACATCCAACAGTCATTTAGAGTCAAAAGATTAAAAGTTAAAATGTCATCCATGTTGAGCATTTTGGGAAAGTTTGACGGGTCCGGAGTCATCGTTTTTCATTAGAGATTTGATTTTTTAGAGTGTACCAAAAATGATTCATAATGTCAATTGGATCGTGCCTCATGTTGAATAACCACTTTTGAAACCTTCACAGTGACCAAAATTGCCATTTATACAGAGCTTTGCTTGCTCAAAATCTTCAATTTTGACCAATTTCAGGCACCGAAATGACTTTAAACACACTTATTTTAGTTGAACAAGTCATAATTCACATCCAACAGGCATTTAGAGTCAAAAGATTAAAAGTTAACATTTCATCCATGTTGACCATTTTGGGAAAGCTCGACAGGTCCGAAGTCATCTTTTTTTCAGATAATTGCTTTTTTGAAGTGTACCAAAAATTATTCAAAATGTCAATTGGATCGTGCCTCATGTGAATAACCACTTTTTAAACACTCATAATGACCACAATTGCCATTTTTACTGAGTTTTGCTTACTCAAAAGCTTCAATTTTGACCAATTTCTGGCACAGAAATGACTTTAAACACACTTATTTTAGTTGCAAAAGTCATAATTCACATCCAACAGTCATTTAGAGTCAAAAGATTAAAAGTTAAAATTTCATCCATGTTGACCATTTTGGGAAAGTTCGACAGTAGCGGAGTCATCGTTTTTCCAGATAATTGTTTTTTTGGAGTGTACCAAAAATTATTCAAAATGTCAATTGGATCGTGCCTCATGTTGAATAACCGCTTTTGAAACCCTCACAGTGACCAAAATTGCCATTTTTCCAGAGCTTTGCTTACTCAAAAGCTTCCATTTTGACCAATTTCAGGCACCGAAATGACTTTAAACACACTTATTTTAGTTGAAAAAGTGATATTTCACATCCAACAGTCATTTAGAGTCAAAAGATTATAAGTTAAAATTTCATCCATGTTGACCATTTTGGGAAAGTTTGACAGGTCCGGAGTCATCGTTTTTCATTAGAGATTTGATTTTTTAGAGTGTACCAAAAATGATTCAAAATATCAATTGGATCGTACCTCATGTTGAATAACCACTTTTGAAACCCTCACAGTGACCAAAATTGCCATTTTCACAGAGCTTTGCTTAATCAAAAGCTTCCATTTTGACCTATTTCAGGCACGAAAATGACTTTCAACACACTTTAGTTGAAAAAGTCATAATTCACATCCAACAGTCATTTAGAGTCAAAAGATTAAAAGTTAAAATTTCATCCATGTTGACCATTTTGGGAAAGTTCGACAGTTGCGGAGTCATCGTTTTTTCAGATAATTGATTTTTTGGAGTGTACCAAAAATGATTCAAAATGTCAATTGGATCGTGCCTCATGTTGAATAACCGCTTTTGAAACCCTCACAGTGACCAAAATTGCCATTTTTACAGAGCTTTGCTTACTCAAAAGCTTCTATTTTGACCAATTTCAGGCACCGAAATGACTTTAAACACATTTATTTTAGTTGAAAAAGTCATAATTCACATCCAACAGTCATTTACAGTCAAAAGATTAAATGTTAAAATGTCATCCATATTGACCATTTTGGGAACGTTCGACAGTTGCGGAGTCATCGTTTTTTCAGATAATTGATTTTTTGGAGTGTACCAAAAATGATTCAAAATGTCGATTGGATCGTGCCTCATGTTGAATAACCGCTTTTGAAACCCTCACAGTGACCAAAAATGCCATTTTTACAGAGCTTTGCTTACTCAAAAGCTTCTATTTTGACCAATTTCAGGCACCGAAATGACTTTAAACACATTTATTTTAGTTGAAAAAGTCATATTTCACATCCAACAGTCATTTAGAGTCAAAAGATTAAAAGTTAAAATTTCATCCATGTTGACCATTTTGGGAAAGTTTGACAGGTCCGGAGTCATCGTTTTTCATTAGAGATTTGATTTTTTAGAGTGTACCAAAAATGATTCAAAATGTCAATTGGATCGTGCCTCATGTTAAATAACCACTTTTGAAACCCTCACAGTGACCAAAATTGCCATTTTTACAGAGCTTTGCTTAATCAAAAGCTTCCATTTTGACCAATTTCAGGCACCAAAATGACTTTCAACACACGTATTTTAGTTGAAAAAGTCATAATTCACATCCAACAGTCATTTAGAGTCAAAAGATTAAAAGTTAAAATTTCATCCATGTTGACCATTTTGGGAAAGTTTGACAGGTCCGGAGTCATCGTTTTTCATTAGAGATTTGATTTTTTGGAGTGTACCAAAAATGATTCAAAATGTCAATTGGATCGTGCCTCATGTTGACTAACCACTTTTGAAACCTTCACAGTGACCAAAATTGCCATTTTTACAGAGCTTTGCTTGCTCAAAATCTTCCATTTTGACCAATTTCAGGCACCGAAATGACTTTAAACACACTTATTTTAGTTGAACAAGTCATAATTCACATCCAACAGGCATTTAGAGTCAAAAGATTAAAAGTTAACATTTCATCCATGTAGACCATTTTGGGAAAGCTCGACAGGTCCGGAGTCATCTTTTTTTCAGATAATTGATTTTTTGGAGTGTACCAAAAATGATTAAAAATGTCAATTGGATCGTGCCTCATGTGAATAACCACTTTTTAAACACTCATAGTGACCAAAATTGCCATTTTTACAGAGCTTTGCTTTCTTAAAAGCTTCCATTTTAACCAATTTCATGCACCGAAATTACTTTAAACACACTTATTTTAGTTGAAAAACTCATATTTCACAGCCAACAGTCATTTACAGTCAAAAGATTAAATGTTAAAATTTCATCCATATTGACCATTTTGGGAACGTTCGACAGTTGCGGAGTCATCGTATTTTCAGATAATTGATTTTTTGGAGTGTACCAAAAATGATTAAAAATGTCAATTGGATCGTGCCTCATGTTGAATAACCGCTTTTGAAACCCTTACAGTGACCAAAATTGCCATTTTTACAGAGCTTTGCTTACTCAAAAGCTTCCATTTTGACCAATTTCAGGCACCGAAATGACTTTAAACACACTTATTTTAGTTCAAAAAGTCATATTTCACATCCAACAGTCATTTAGAGTCAAAAGATTAAAAGTTAAAATTTCATCCATGTTGAGCATTTTGGGAAAGTTTGACGGGTCCGGAGTCATCGTTTTTCATTAGAGATTTGATTTTTTAGAGTGTACCAAAAATGATTCATAATGTCAATTGGATCGTGCCTCATGTTGAATAACCACTTTTGAAACCTCACAGTGACCAAAATTGCCATTTTTACAGAGCTTTGCTTGCTCAAAATCTTCAATTTTGACCAATTTCAGGCACCGAAATGACTTTAAACACACTTATTTTAGTTGAACAAGTCATAATTCACATCCAACAGGCATTTAGAGTCAAAAGATTAAAAGTTAACATTTCATCCATGTTGACCATTTTGGGAAAGCTCGACAGGTCCGAAGTCATCTTTTTTTCAGATAATTGATTTTTTGAAGTATACCAAAAATGATTCAAAATGTCAATTGGATCGTGCCTCATGTTGAATAACCACTTTTGAAACCTTCACAGTGACCAAAATTGCCATTTTTACAGAGCTTTGCTTAATCAAAAGCTTCCATTTTGACCAATTTCAGGCACCAAAATGACTTTCAACACACTTATTTTAGTTGAAAAAGTCATAATTCACACCCAACAGTCATTTAGAGTCAAAAGATTAAAAGTTAAAATTTCATCCATGTTGACCATTTTGGGAAAGTTTGACAGGTCCGGAGTCATCGTTTTTCATTAGAGATTTGATTTTTTGTAGTGTACCAAAAAGTATTCAAAATGTCAATTGGATCGTGCCTCATGTTGAATAACCACTTTTGAAACCTTCACAGTGACCAAAATTGCCATTTTTACAGAGCTTCGCTTGCTCAAAATCTTCCATTTTGACCAATTTCAGGCACCGAAATGACTTTAAACACACTTATTTTAGTTGAACAAGTCATAATTCACATCCAACAGGCATTTAGAGTCAAAAGATTAAAAGTTAACATTTCATCCATGTTGACCATTTTGGGAAAGCTCGACAGGTCCGAAGTCATCTTTTTTTCAGATAATTGATTTTTTGAAGTGTACCAAAAATTATTCGAAATGTCAATTGGATCGTGCCTCATGTGAATAACCACTTTTTAAACACTCATAGTGACCACAATTGCCATTTTTACTGAGTTTTGCTTACTCAAAAGCTTCAATTTTGACCAATTTCTGGCACAGAAATGACTTTAAACACACTTATTTTAGTTGCAAAAGTCATAATTCACATCCAACAGTCATTTAGAGTCAAAAGATTAAAAGTTAAAATTTCATCCATGTTGACCATTTTGGGAAAGTTCGACAGTAGCGGAGTCATCGTTTTTCCAGATAATTGTTTTTTTGGAGTGTACCAAAAATTATTCAAAATGTCAATTGGATCGTGCCTCATGTTGAATAACCGCTTTTGAAACCCTCACAGTGACCAAAATTGCCATTTTTCCAGAGCTTTGCTTACTCAAAAGCTTCCATTTTGACCAATTTCAGGCACCAAAATGACTTTAAACACACTTATTTTAGTTGAAAAAGTGATATTTCACATCCAACAGTCATTTAGAGTCAAAAGATTATAAGTTAAAATTTCATCCATGTTGACCATTTTGGGAAAGTTTGACAGGTCCGGAGTCATCGTTTTTCATTAGAGATTTGATTTTTTAGAGTGTACCAAAAATGATTCAAAATATCAATTGGATCGTACCTCATGTTGAATAACCACTTTTGAAACCCTCACAGTGACCAAAATTGCCATTTTCACAGAGCTTTGCTTAATCAAAAGCTTCCATTTTGACCTATTTCAGGCACGAAAATGACTTTCAACACACTTTAGTTGAAAAAGTCATAATTCACATCCAACAGTCATTTAGAGTCAAAAGATTAAAAGTTAAAATTTCATCCATGTTGACCATTTTGGGAAAGTTCGACAGTTGCGGAGTCATCGTTTTTTCAGATAATTGATTTTTTGGAGTGTACCAAAAAAGATTCAAAATGTCAATTGGATCGTGCCTCATGTTGAATAACCGCTTTTGAAACCCTCACAGTGACCAAAATTGCCATTTTTACAGAGCTTTGCTTACTCAAAAGCTTCTATTTTGACCAATTTCAGGCACCGAAATGACTTTAAACACATTTATTTTAGTTGAAAAAGTCATAATTCACATCCAACAGTCATTTACAGTCAAAAGATTAAATGTTAAAATGTCATCCATATTGACCATTTTGGGAACGTTCGACAGTTGCGGAGTCATCGTTTTTTCAGATAATTGATTTTTTGGAGTGTACCAAAAATGATTCAAAATGTCGATTGGATCGTGCCTCATGTTGAATAACCGCTTTTGAAACCCTCACAGTGACCAAAAATGCCATTTTTACAGAGCTTTGCTTACTCAAAAGCTTCTATTTTGACCAATTTCAGGCACCGAAATGACTTTAAACACATTTATTTTAGTTGAAAAAGTCATATTTCACATCCAACAGTCATTTAGAGTCAAAAGATTAAAAGTTAAAATTTCATCCATGTTGACCATTTTGGGAAAGTTTGACAGGTCCGGAGTCATCGTTTTTCATTAGAGATTTGATTTTTTAGAGTGTACCAAAAATGATTCAAAATGTCAATTGGATCGTGCCTCATGTTAAATAACCACTTTTGAAACCCTCACAGTGACCAAAATTGCCATTTTTACAGAGCTTTGCTTAATCAAAAGCTTCCATTTTGACCAATTTCAGGCACCAAAATGACTTTCAACACACGTATTTTAGTTGAAAAAGTCATAATACACATCCAACAGTCATTTAGAGTCAAAAGATTAAAAGTTAAAATTTCATCCATGTTGACCATTTTGGGAAAGTTTGACAGGTCCGGAGTCATCGTTTTTCATTAGAGATTTGATTTTTTGGAGTGTACCAAAAATGATTCAAAATGTCAATTGGATCGTGCCTCATGTTGACTAACCACTTTTGAAACCTTCACAGTGACCAAAATTGCCATTTTTACAGAGCTTTGCTTGCTCAAAATCTTCCATTTTGACCAATTTCAGGCACCGAAATGACTTTAAACACACTTATTTTAGTTGAACAAGTCATAATTCACATCCAACAGGCATTTAGAGTCAAAAGATTAAAAGTTAACATTTCATCCATGTAGACCATTTTGGGAAAGCTCGACAGGTCCGGAGTCATCTTTTTTTCAGATAATTGATTTTTTGGAGTGTACCAAAAATGATTAAAAATGTCAATTGGATCGTGCCTCATGTGAATAACCACTTTTTAAACACTCATAGTGACCAAAATTGCCATTTTTACAGAGCTTTGCTTTCTTAAAAGCTTCCATTTTAACCAATTTCATGCACCGAAATTACTTTAAACACACTTATTTTAGTTGAAAAACTCATATTTCACAGCCAACAGTCATTTACAGTCAAAAGATTAAATGTTAAAATTTCATCCATATTGACCATTTTGGGAACGTTCGACAGTTGCGGAGTCATCGTTTTTTCAGATAATTGATTTTTTGGAGTGTACCAAAAATGATTAAAAATGTCAATTGGATCGTGCCTCATGTTGAATAACCGCTTTTGAAACCCTTACAGTGACCAAAATTGCCATTTTTACAGAGCTTTGCTTACTCAAAAGCTTCCATTTTGACCAATTTCAGGCACCGAAATGACTTTAAACACACTTATTTTAGTTCAAAAAGTCATATTTCACATCCAACAGTCATTTAGAGTCAAAAGATTAAAAGTTAAAATTTCATCCATGTTGAGCATTTTGGGAAAGTTTGACGGGTCCGGAGTCATCGTTTTTCATTAGAGATTTGATTTTTTAGAGTGTACCAAAAATGATTCATAATGTCAATTGGATCGTGCCTCATGTTGAATAACCACTTTTGAAACCTTCACAGTGACCAAAATTGCCATTTTTACAGAGCTTTGCTTGCTCAAAATCTTCAATTTTGACCAATTTCAGGCACCGAAATGACTTTAAACACACTTATTTTAGTTGAACAAGTCATAATTCACATCCAACAGGCATTTAGAGTCAAAAGATTAAAAGTTAACATTTCATCCATGTTGACCATTTTGGGAAAGCTCGACAGGTCCGAAGTCATCTTTTTTTCAGATAATTGATTTTTTGAAGTATACCAAAAATGATTCAAAATGTCAATTGGATCGTGCCTCATGTTGAATAACCACTTTTGAAACCTTCACAGTGACCAAAATTGCCATTTTTACAGAGCTTTGCTTAATCAAAAGCTTCCATTTTGACCAATTTCAGGCACCAAAATGACTTTCAACACACTTATTTTAGTTGAAAAAGTCATAATTCACACCCAACAGTCATTTAGAGTCAAAAGATTAAAAGTTAAAATTTCATCCATGTTGACCATTTTGGGAAAGTTTGACAGGTCCGGAGTCATCGTTTTTCATTAGAGATTTGATTTTTTGTAGTGTACCAAAAAGTATTCAAAATGTCAATTGGATCGTGCCTCGTGTTGAATAACCACTTTTGAAACCTTCACAGTGACCAAAATTGCCATTTTTACAGAGCTTCGCTTGCTCAAAATCTTCCATTTTGACCAATTTCAGGCACCGAAATGACTTTAAACACACTTATTTTAGTTGAACAAGTCATAATTCACATCCAACAGGCATTTAGAGTCAAAAGATTAAAAGTTAACATTTCATCCATGTTGACCATTTTGGGAAAGCTCGACAGGTCCGAAGTCATCTTTTTTTCAGATAATTGATTTTTTGAAGTGTACCAAAAATTATTCAAAATGTCAATTGGATCGTGCCTCATGTGAATAACCACTTTTTAAACACTCATAGTGACCACAATTGCCATTTTTACTGAGTTTTGCTTACTCAAAAGCTTCAATTTTGACCAATTTCTGGCACAGAAATGACTTTAAACACACTTATTTTAGTTGCAAAAGTCATAATTCACATCCAACAGTCATTTAGAGTCAAAAGATTAAAAGTTAAAATTTCATCCATGTTGACCATTTTGAGAAAGTTCGACAGTAGCGGAGTCATCGTTTTTCCAGATAATTGTTTTTTTGGAGTGTACCAAAAATTATTCAAAATGTCAATTGGATCGTGCCTCATGTTGAATAACCGCTTTTGAAACCCTCACAGTGACCAAAATTGCCATTTTTCCAGAGCTTTGCTTACTCAAAAGCTTCCATTTTGACCAATTTCAGGCACCGAAATGACTTTAAACACACTTATTTTAGTTGAAAAAGTGATATTTCACATCCAACAGTCATTTAGAGTCAAAAGATTATAAGTTAAAATTTCATCCATGTTGACCATTTTGGGAAAGTTTGACAGGTCCGGAGTCATCGTTTTTCATTAGAGATTTGATTTTTTAGAGTGTACCAAAAATGATTCAAAATATCAATTGGATCGTACCTCATGTTGAATAACCACTTTTGAAACCCTCACAGTGACCAAAATTGCCATTTTCACAGAGCTTTGCTTAATCAAAAGCTTCCATTTTGACCTATTTCAGGCACGAAAATGACTTTCAACACACTTTAGTTGAAAAAGTCATAATTCACATCCAACAGTCATTTAGAGTCAAAAGATTAAAAGTTAAAATTTCATCCATGTTGACCATTTTGGGAAAGTTCGACAGTTGCGGAGTCATCGTTTTTTCAGATAATTGATTTTTTGGAGTGTACCAAAAATGATTCAAAATGTCAATTGGATCGTGCCTCATGTTGAATAACCGCTTTTGAAACCCTCACAGTGACCAAAATTGCCATTTTTACAGAGCTTTGCTTACTCAAAAGCTTCTATTTTGACCAATTTCAGGCACCGAAATGACTTTAAACACATTTATTTTAGTTGAAAAAGTCATAATTCACATCCAACAGTCATTTACAGTCAAAAGATTAAATGTTAAAATGTCATCCATATTGACCATTTTGGGAACGTTCGACAGTTGCGGAGTCATCGTTTTTTCAGATAATTGATTTTTTGGAGTGTACCAAAAGAGATTAAAAATGTCGATTGGATCGTGCCTCATGTTGAATAACCGCTTTTGAAACCCTCACAGTGACCAAAAATGCCATTTTTACAGAGCTTTGCTTACTCAAAAGCTTCTATTTTGACCAATTTCAGGCACCGAAATGACTTTAAACACATTTATTTTAGTTGAAAAAGTCATATTTCACATCCAACAGTCATTTAGAGTCAAAAGATTAAAAGTTAAAATTTCATCCATGTTGACCATTTTGGGAAAGTTTGACAGGTCCGGAGTCATCGTTTTTCATTAGAGATTTGATTTTTTAGAGTGTACCAAAAATGATTCAAAATGTCAATTGGATCGTGCCTCATGTTAAATAACCACTTTTGAAACCCTCACAGTGACCAAAATTGCCATTTTTACAGAGCTTTGCTTAATCAAAAGCTTCCATTTTGACCAATTTCAGGCACCAAAATGACTTTCAACACACGTATTTTAGTTGAAAAAGTCATAATTCACATCCAACAGTCATTTAGAGTCAAAAGATTAAAAGTTAAAATTTCATCCATGTTGAACATTTTGGGAAAGTTTGACAGGTCCGGAGTCATCGTTTTTCATTAGAGATTTGATTTTTTGGAGTGTACCAAAAATGATTCAAAATGTCAATTGGATCGTGCCTCATGTTGACTAACCACTTTTGAAACCTTCACAGTGACCAAAATTGCCATTTTTACAGAGCTTTGCTTGCTCAAAATCTTCCATTTTGACCAATTTCAGGCACCGAAATGACTTTAAACACACTTATTTTAGTTGAACAAGTCATAATTCACATCCAACAGGCATTTAGAGTCAAAAGATTAAAAGTTAACATTTCATCCATGTAGACCATTTTGGGAAAGCTCGACAGGTCCGGAGTCATCTTTTTTTCAGATAATTGATTTTTTGGAGTGTACCAAAAATGATTAAAAATGTCAATTGGATCGTGCCTCATGTGAATAACCACTTTTTAAACACTCATAGTGACCAAAATTGCCATTTTTACAGAGCTTTGCTTTCTTAAAAGCTTCCATTTTAACCAATTTCATGCACCGAAATTACTTTAAACACACTTATTTTAGTTGAAAAACTCATATTTCACAGCCAACAGTCATTTACAGTCAAAAGATTAAATGTTAAAATTTCATCCATATTGACCATTTTGGGAACGTTCGACAGTTGCGGAGTCATCGTTTTTTCAGATAATTGATTTTTTGGAGTGTACCAAAAATGATTCAAAATGTCAATTGGATCGTGCCTCATGTTGAATAACCGCTTTTGAAACCCTTACAGTGACCAAAATTGCCATTTTTACAGAGCTTTGCTTACTCAAAAGCTTCCATTTTGACCAATTTCAGGCACCGAAATGACTTTAAACTCACTTATTTTAGTTGAAAAAGTCATATTTCACATCCAACAGTCATTTAGAGTCAAAAGATTAAAAGTTAAAATTTCATCCATGTTGAGCATTTTGGGAAAGTTTGACGGGTCCGGAGTCATCGTTTTTCATTAGAGATTTGATTTTTTGTAGTGTACCAAAAATTATTCAAAATGTCAATTGGATCGTGCCTCATGTTGAATAACCACTTTTGAAACCCTAACATTGACCAAAATTGCCATTTTTACAGAGCTTTGCTTACTTAAAAGCTTCCATTTTGACCAATTTCATGCACCAAAATTACTTTAAACGGACTTATTTTAGTTGGAAAAAGTCATAATTCACATCCAACAGTCTTTTAGAGTCAAAAGATTAAAAGTTAAAATTTCATCCATGTTGACCATTTTGGGAAAGTTCGACAGTTGCGGAGTCATCGTTTTTTCAGATAATTGATTTTTTGGAGTGTACCAAAAATGATTCAAAATGTCAATTGGATCGTGCCTCATGTTGAATAACCGCTTTTGAAACCATCACAGTGACCAAAATTGCCATTTTTACAGAGCTTTGCTTACTCAAAAGCTTCTATTTTGACCAATTTCAGGCACCGAAATGACTTTAAACACATTTATTTTAGTTGAAAAAGTCATATTTCACATCCAACAGTCATTTAGAGTCAAAAGATTAAAAGTTAAAATTTCATCCATGTTGACCATTTTGGGAAAGTGTGACAGGTCCGGAGTCATCGTTTTTCATTAGAGATTTGATTTTTTAGAGTGTACCAAAAATGATTCAAAATGTCAATTGGATCGTGCCTCATGTTAAATAACCACTTTTGAAACCCTCACAGTTACCAAAATTGCCATTTTTACAGAGCTTTGCTTAATCAAAAGCTTCAATTTTGACCAATTTCAGGCACCAAAATGACTTTCAACACACGTATTTTAGTTGAAAAAGTCATAATTCACATCCAACAGTCATTTAGAGTCAAAAGATTAAAAGTTAAAATTTCATCCATGTTGACCATTTTGGGAAAGTTTGACAGGTCCGGAGTCATTGTTTTTCATTAGAGATTTGATTTTTTGGAGTGTACCAAAAATGATTCAAAATGTCAATTGGATCATGCCTCATGTTGACTAACCACTTTTGAAACCTACACAGTGACCAAAATTGCCATTTTTACAGAGCTTTGCTTGCTCAAAATCTTCCATTTTGACCAATTTCAGGCACCGAAATGACTTTAAACTCACTTATTTTAGTTGAAAAAGTCATATTTCACATCCAACAGTCATTTAGAGTCAAAAGATTAAAAGTTAAAATTTCATCCATGTTGAGCATTTTGGGAAAGTTTGACGGGTCCGGAGTCATCGTTTTTCATTAGAGATTTGATTTTTTGTAGTGTACCAAAAATTATTCAAAATGTCAATTGGATCGTGCCTCATGTTGAATAACCACTTTTGAAACCCTAACATTGCCCAAAATTGCCATTTTTACAGAGCTTTGCTTACTTAAAATCTTCCATTTTGACCAATTTCATGCACCAAAATTACTTTAAACAGACTTATTTTAGTTGGAAAAAGTCATAATTCACATCCAACAGTCTTTTAGAGTCAAAAGATTAAAAGTTAAAATTTCATCCATGTTGACCATTTTGGGAAAGTTCGACAGTTGCGGAGTCATCGTTTTTTCAGATAATTGATTTTTTGGAGTGTACCAAAAATTATTCAAAATGTCAATTGGATCGTGCCTCATGTTGAATAACCGCTTTTGAAACCATCACAGTGACCAAAATTGCCATTTTTACAGAGCTTTGCTTACTCAAAAGCTTCTATTTTGACCAATTTCAGGCACCGAAATGACTTTAAACACATTTATTTTAGTTGAAAAAGTCATATTTCACATCCAACAGTCATTTAGAGTCAAAAGATTAAAAGTTAAAATTTCATCCATGTTGACCATTTTGGGAAAGTTTGACAGGTCCGGAGTCATCGTTTTTCATTAGAGATTTGATTTTTTAGAGTGTACCAAAAATGATTCAAAATGTCAATTGGATCGTGCCTCATGTTAAATAACCACTTTTGAAACCCTCACAGTGACCAAAATTGCCATTTTTACAGAGCTTTGCTTAATCAAAAGCTTCCATTTTGACCAATTTCAGGCACCAAAATGACTTTCAACACACGTATTTTAGTTGAAAAATTCATAATTCACATCCAACAGTCATTTAGAGTCAAAAGATTAAAAGTTAAAATTTCATCCATGTTGACCATTTTGGGAAAGTTTGACAGGTCTGGAGTCATCGTTTTTCATTAGAGATTTGATTTTTTGGAGTGTACCAAAAATGATTCAAAATGTCAATTGGATCATGCCTCATGTTGACTAACCACTTTTGAAACCTACACAGTGACCAAAATTGCCATTTTTACAGAGCTTTGCTTGCTCAAAATCTTCCATTTTGACCAATTTCAGGCACCGAAATGACTTTAAACACACTTATTTTAGTTGAACAAGTCATAATTCACATCCAACAGGCATGTGGAGAAGTGTGGCTCAGGGGTTAGAGGCGGCAGACCCGGAAGCTGAGATCAGTCCTGGACCAGGGTTCAATTCCCCACCTCGGCGGGTCTTGGGCTAAAAATTCCACGGACTCGATAATTCTCGCCCCGGTGCCTCCTCGACTCAAGGGTTCACACTCTGCGACTCTGGGCAATAGCTTGCTTAATCTCCACAACAGCCCCTCGCGGCGGCATGCCAGACTTTCACCTTGTGGACACCCTGCCGGGGTTTCTCACAGGGGAATACCAGGATGGGTTTCCTAAGCAAGCGCCAGGATGCCCTTTGGGTGACAGGTTTGCGCTATATAAGTACACCTACATTTACATTTACATTTAGAGTCAAAAGATTAAAATTTAACATTTCATCCATGTAGACCATTTTGGGAAAGCTCGACAGGTCCGGAGTCATCTTTTTTTCAGATAATTGATTTTTTGGAGTGTACCAAAAATGATTCAAAATGTCAATTGGATCGTGCCTCCTGTGAATAACCACTTTTTAAACACTCATAGTGACCAAAATTGCCATTTTTACAGAGCTTTGCTTTCTTAAAAGCTTCAATTTTAACCAATTTCATGCACCGAAATTACTTTAAACACACTTATTTTAGTTGAAAAACTCATATTTCACAGCCAACAGTCATTTACAGTCAAAAGATTAAATGTTAAAATTTCATCCATATTGACCATTTTGGGAACGTTCGACAGTTGCGGAGTCATCGTTTTTTCAGAAAATTGATTTTTTGGAGTGTACCTAAAATGATTCAAAATGTCAATTGGATCGTGCCTCATGTTGAATAACCGCTTTTGAAACCCTTACAGTGACCAAAATTGCCATTTTTACAGAGCTTTGCTTACTCAAAAGCTTCCATTTTGACCAATTTCAGGCACCGAAATGACTTTAAACTCACTTATTTTAGTTGAAAAAGTCATATTTCACATCCAACAGTCATTTAGAGTCAAAAGATTAAAAGTTAAAATTTCATCCATGTTGAGCATTTTGGGAAAGTTTGACGGGTCCGGAGTCATCGTTTTTCATTAGAGATTTGATTTTTTGTAGTGTACCAAAAATTTTTCAAAATGTCAATTGGATCGTGCCTCATGTTGAATAACCACTTTTGAAACCCTAACATTGACCAAAATTGCCATTTTTACAGAGCTTTGCTTACTTAAAAGCTTCCATTTTGACCAATTTCATGCACCAAAATTACTTTAAACAGACTTATTTTAGTTGGAAAAAGTCATAATTCACATCCAACAGTCTTTTAGAGTCAAAAGATTAAAAGTTAAAATTTCATCCATGTTGACCATTTTGGGAAAGTTCGACAGTTGCGGAGTCATCGTTTTTTCAGATAATTGATTTTTTGGAGTGTACCAAAAATGATTCAAAATGTCAATTGGATCGTGCCTCATGTTGAATAACCGCTTTTGAAACCATCACAGTGACCAAAATTGCCATTTTTACAGAGCTTTGCTTACTCAAAAGCTTCTATTTTGACCAATTTCATGCACCAAAATGACTTCAAACAGATTTATTTTAGTTGAAAAAGTAATAATTCACATCCAACAGTCATTTAGAGTCAAAAGATTAAAAGTTAAAATTTCATCCATGTTGACCATTTTGGGAAAGTTTGACAGGTCCGGAGTCATCGTTTTTCATTAGAGATTTGATTTTTTGGAGTGTACCAAAAATGATTCAAAATGTCAATTGGATCATGCCTCATGTTGACTAACCACTTTTGAAACCTACACAGTGACCAAAATTGCCATTTTTACAGAGCTTTGCTTGCTCAAAATCTTCCATTTTGACCAATTTCAGGCACCGAAATGACTTTAAACACACTTATTTTAGTTGAACAAGTCATAATTCACATCCAACAGGCATGTGGAGAAGTGTGGCTCAGGGGTTAGAGGCGGCAGACCCGGAAGCTGAGATCGGTCCTGGACCAGGGTTCAATTCCCCACCTCGGCGGGTCTTGGGCTAAAAATTCCACGGACTTGATAATTCTCACCCCGGTGCCTCCTCGACTCAAGGGTTCACACTCTGCGACTCTGGGCAATAGCTTGCTTAATCTCCACAACAGCCCCTCGCGGCGGCATGCCTGACTTTCACCTTGTGGACACCCTGCCGGGGTTTCTCACAGCGGAATACCAGGACGGGTTTCCTAAGCAAGCGCCAGGATGCCCTTTGGGTGACAGGTTTGCGCTATATAAGTACACCTACATTTACATTTACATTTAGAGTCAAAAGATTAAAATTTAACATTTCATCCATGTAGACCATTTTGGGAAAGCTCGACAGGTCCGGAGTCATCTTTTTTTCAGATAATTGATTTTTTGGAGTGTACCAAAAATGATTCAAAATGTCAATTGGATCGTGCCTCATGTGAATAACCACTTTTTAAACACTCATAGTGACCAAAATTGCCATTTTTACAGAGCTTTGCTTTCTTAAAAGCTTCCATTTTAACCAATTTCATGCACCGAAATTACTTTAAACACACTTATTTTAGTTGAAAAACTCATATTTCACAGCCAACAGTCATTTACAGTCAAAAGATTAAATGTTAAAATTTCATCCATATTGACCATTTTGGGAACGTTCGACAGTTGCGGAGTCATCGTTTTTTCAGAAAATTGATTTTTTGGAGTGTACCTAAAATGATTCAAAATGTCAATTGGATCGTGCCTCATGTTGAATAACCGCTTTTGAAACCCTTACAGTGACCAAAATTGCCATTTTTACAGAGCTTTGCTTACTCAAAAGCTTCCATTTTGACCAATTTCAGGCACCGAAATGACTTTAAACTCACTTATTTTAGTTGAAAAAGTCATATTTCACATCCAACAGTCATTTAGAGTCAAAAGATTAAAAGTTAAAATTTCATCCATGTTGAGCATTTTGGGAAAGTTTGACGGGTCCGGAGTCATCGTTTTTCATTAGAGATTTGATTTTTTGTAGTGTACCAAAAATTATTCAAAATGTCAATTGGATCGTGCCTCATGTTGAATAACCACTTTTGAAACCCTAACATTGACCAAAATTGCCATTTTTACAGAGCTTTGCTTACTTAAAAGCTTCCATTTTGACCAATTTCATGCACCAAAATTACTTTAAACAGACTTATTTTAGTTGGAAAAAGTCATAATTCACATCCAACAGTCTTTTAGAGTCAAAAGATTAAAAGTTAAAATTTCATCCATGTTGACCATTTTGGGAAAGTTCGACAGTTGCGGAGTCATCGTTTGTTCAGATAATTGATTTTTTGGAGTGTACCAAAAATGATTCAAAATGTCAATTGGATCGTGCCTCATGTTGAATAACCGCTTTTGAAACCATCACAGTGACCAAAATTGCCATTTTTACAGAGCTTTGCTTACTCAAAAGCTTCTATTTTGACCAATTTCAGGCACCGAAATGACTTTAAACACATTTATTTTAGTTGAAAAAGTCATATTTCACATCCAACAGTCATTTAGAGTCAAAAGATTAAAAGTTAAAATTTCATCCATGTTGACCATTTTGGGAAAGTTTGACAGGTCCGGAGTCATCGTTTTTCATTAGAGATTTGATTTTTTAGAGTGTACCAAAAATGATTCAAAATGTCAATTGGATCGTGCCTCATGTTAAATAACCACTTTTGAAACCCTCACAGTGACCAAAATTGCCATTTTTACAGAGCTTTGCTTAATCAAAAGCTTCCATTTTGACCAATTTCAGGCACCAAAATGACTTTCAACACACGTATTTTAGTTGAAAAAGTCATAATTCACATCCAACAGTCATTTAGAGTCAAAAGATTAAAAGTTAAAATTTCATCCATGTTGACCATTTTGGGAAAGTTTGACAGGTCCGGAGTCATCGTTTTTCATTAGAGATTTGATTTTTTGGAGTGTACCAAAAATGATTCAAAATGTCAATTGGATCATGCCTCATGTTGACTAACCACTTTTGAAACCTACACAGTGACCAAAATTGCCATTTTTACAGAGCTTTGCTTGCTCAAAATCTTCCATTTTGACCAATTTCAGGCACCAAAATGACTTTAAACACACTTATTTTAGTTGAACAAGTCATAATTCACATCCAACAGGCATGTGGAGAAGTGTGGCTCAGGGGTTAGAGGCGGCAGACCCGGAAGCTGAGATCGGTCCTGGACCAGGGTTCAATTCCCCACCTCGGCGGGTCTTGGGCTAAAAATTCCACGGACTCGATAATTCTCGCCCCGGTGCCTCCTTGACTCAAGGGTTCACACTCTGCGACTCTGGGCAATAGCTTGCTTAATCTCCACAACGGCCCCTCGCGGCGGCATGCCTGACTTTTACCTTGTGGACACCCTGCCGGGGTTTCTCACAGGGGAATACCAGGACGGGTTCCCTAAGCAAGCGCCAGGATGCCCTTTGGGTGACAGGTTTGCGCTATATAAGTACACCTACATTTACATTTACATTTACATTTACATTTAGAGTCAAAAGATTAAAATTTAACATTTCATCCATGTAGACCATTTTGGGAAAGCTCGACAGGTCTGGAGTCATCTTTTTTTCAGATAATTGATTTTTTGGAGTGTACCAAAAATGATTCAAAATGTCAATTGGATCGTGCCTCATGTGAATAACCACTTTTTAAACACTCATAGTGACCAAAATTGCCATTTTTACAGAGCTTTGCTTTCTTAAAAGCTTCCATTTTAACCAATTTCATGCACCGAAATTACTTTAAACACACTTATTTTAGTTGAAAAACTCATATTTCACAGCCAACAGTCATTTACAGTCAAAAGATTAAATGTTAAAATTTCATCCATATTGACCATTTTGGGAACGTTCGACAGTTGCGGAGTCATCGTTTTTTCAGAAAATTGATTTTTTGGAGTGTACCTAAAATGATTCAAAATGTCAATTGGATCGTGCCTCATGTTGAATAACCACTTTTGAAACCCTTACAGTGACCAAAATTGCCATTTTTACAGAGCTTTGCTTACTCAAAAGCTTCCATTTTGACCAATTTCAGGCACCGAAATGACTTTAAACACACTTATTTTAGTCGAAAAAGTCATATTTCACATCCAACAGTCATTTAGAGTCAAAAGATTAAAAGTTAAAATTTCATCCATGTTGAGCATTTTGGGAAAGTTTGACGGGTCCGGAGTCATCGTTTTTCATTAGAGATTTGATTTTTTAGAGTGTACCAAAAATGATTCATAATGTCAATTGGATCGTGCCTCATGTTGAATAACCACTTTTGAAACCTTCACAGTGACCAAAATTGCCATTTTTACAGAGCTTTGCTTGCTCAAAATCTTCAATTTTGACCAATTTCAGGCACCGAAATGACTTTAAACACACTTATTTTAGTTGAACAAGTCATAATCAGACCCTCCAGGATTTCGCGATTTCGCGATTTCGCGGTTTGCCGCGAAATCGGCACTTTGGCAAAACTGCCGCGATTTTAGCAAAAATGCCCGCGAAATTGGCACTCTTGCAAAAATGCCCGCAAAATCGGCACAATAGGATGAAGGTTAATTCCAGTTTTATGCGACACCCCCCTCTACTACTAACATTCATGTTATTGTTAGTATCGTATGTTAAGCAGGCACATTTCCAAAGAACTCGTTTTCCTCATGCCACTGACACAGTTGTAATCCGGACTCCTAGGTTCATAAGGAACTCGATATTAAGTAAAACCGCGCTGAATATTTTACCGAAGGAAAAGACCATAGCATTGTTTTCAGATTTCACTGTGACTTCACCGAGCTCCATCTGCCAGCTTTAGAAATACCAAGCGCCCCTCGGCGCCATCAGTGGCGCCTCACTCGATGACTACCAGTAAATGCAGGGGCGAGGGGAAGCCTTGTAATCATCAAAACATTTCATAAACTTAAAACGTGATTAGGAGTTTTTCATCAGCACACACAGTGCACTGGAAGTGTGAGAGTTACGAGCCACCCCACAAAATAATTTATAGAAACATTAGAACAGAATTACTTGGAAACAAACAAAGGCTGCAAAGTCAGAAAAATGTTTTCATGATTTTTAAAGTCTGTGAAGTACTTGAAAACATATCTGTTTTACATTTTTCCTGAGCCCCTGGGCAACACCATAGACGTTTTAAATTATACATTTAATTCCACTTCTCCCCTTCAACTCCTGTCGACTCTGCATAGAAATTATAAAAAAGACACATTGACCCGTATTATACACTTTATTATAAATTATAGCAAATTAAAAGGACCTTTTGTTAGAAGGAAACAGAGATCACCCAAAAAGGTCCGCAGACATTGCATCCGCAAATGCAAACAAACAAACCAAATTGTAACTATATTGCCTATTAAACGTCCCCGCCCTTCTGGGGGCTTCCTTCACTCTCCTCGCTCCCGGATGGGCCCTTGTCTGCAGACATGCACTGCCCGGGGCCCCGAGGGGCCCTAGGAGGGCTCAGTGTCCACAGACAGCAGCAGCTTCAGAGAGTTCAAGGGCATCAGTGACCCGTCAGCACAGGCGTCAGACGCACTACAGACCAACACACACAGGCATCAAACACACAGACCACAAACACACCCAGACCACAAACACACCAGGGACCAACACACACAGACCACAAACACACACAGACCACAAACACACCAGGGACCAACACACACAGACCACAAACACACAAAGACCACAAACACACCAGGGACCAACACACACAGACCACAAACACACACAGAACACAAACACACCAGGAACCAACACATGCAGACCACAAACACACCAGGAACCAACACACACAGACCACAAACACAAAAAACGAAGATATCTGTGTTTGTTGTAGGAAAAAACGCCAAATAAAATGCCGCTAAATTGCCGCTAAATTCCCATATTTGTGCCGCTAAATTTTCGTTTTTGTGCCGCAAAATTTGCTACTCCATGCCGCTATATCCTGGGGGGTCTGCATAATTCACATCCAACAGGCATTTAGAGTCAAAAGATTAAAAGTTAACATTTCATCCATGTTGACCATTTTGGGAAAGCTCGACAGGTCCGAAGTCATCTTTTTTCCAGATAATTGATTTTTTGAAGTGTACCAAAAATGATTCAAAATGTCAATTGGATCGTGCCTCATGTTGAATAACCACTTTTGAAACCCTCACAGTGACCAAAATTGCCATTTTTACAGAGCTTTGCTTAATCCAAAGCTTCCATTTTGACCAATTTCAGGCACCAAAATGACTTTCAACACACTTATTTTAGTTGAAAAGTCATAATTCACATCCAACAGTCATTTAGAGTCAAAAGATTAAAAGTTAAAATTTCATCCATGTTGACCATTTTGGGAAAGTTTGACAGGAGTCATCGTTTTTCATTAGAGATTTGATTTTTTGAAGTGTACCAAAAATTATTCAAAATGTCAATTGGATCGTGCCTCATGTTGAATAACCACTTTTGAAACCCTCACAGTGACCAAAATTTCCATTTTTACAGAGCTTTGCTTACTTAAAATCTTCCATTTAGACCAATTTCATGCACCGAAATTACTTTAAACACACTTATTTTAGTTGAAAAACTCATATTTCACAGCCAACAGTCATTTAAAGTCAAAAGATTAAATGTTAAAATTTCATCCATATTGACCATTTTGGGAATGTTCGACAGGTCCGGAGTCATCGTTTTTCATCAGAAAATTGATTTTTTGAGTGTACCAAAAATGGTTCAAAATGTCAATTGGATCGTGCCTCATGTTGAATAACCACTTTTGAAACCCTTACAGTGACCAAAATTGCCATTTTTACAGAGCTTTGCTTACTCAAAAGCTTCCATTTTGACCAATTTCAGGCACCGAAATGACTTTAAACACACTTATTTTAGTCGAAAAAGTCATATTTCACATCCAACAGTCATTTAGAGTCAAAAGATTAAAAGTTAAAATTTCATCCATGTTGAGCATTTTGGGAAAGTTTGACGGGTCCGGAGTCATCGTTTTTCATTAGAGATTTGATTTTTTAGAGTGTACCAAAAATGATTCATAATGTCAATTGGATCGTGCCTCATGTTGAATAACCACTTTTGAAACCTTCACAGTGACCAAAATTGCCATTTTTACAGAGCTTTGCTTGCTCAAAATCTTCAATTTTGACCAATTTCAGGCACCGAAATGACTTTAAACACACTTATTTTAGTTGAACAAGTCATAATCAGACCCTCCAGGATTTCGCGATTTCGCGATTTCGCGGTTTGCCGCGAAATCGGCACTTTGGCAAAACTGCCGCGATTTTAGCAAAAATGCCCGCGAAATTGGCACTCTTGCAAAAATGCCCGCAAAATCGGCACAATAGGATGAAGGTTAATTCCAGTTTTATGCGACACCCCCCTCTACTACTAACATTCATGTTATTGTTAGTATCGTATGTTAAGCAGGCACATTTCCAAAGAACTCGTTTTCCTCATGCCACTGACACAGTTGTAATCCGGACTCCTAGGTTCATAAGGAACTCGATATTAAGTAAAACCGCGCTGAATATTTTACCGAAGGAAAAGACCATAGCATTGTTTTCAGATTTCACTGTGACTTCACCGAGCTCCATCTGCCAGCTTTAGAAATACCAAGCGCCCCTCGGCGCCATCAGTGGCGCCTCACTCGATGACTACCAGTAAATGCAGGGGCGAGGGGAAGCCTTGTAATCATCAAAACATTTCATAAACTTAAAACGTGATTAGGAGTTTTTCATCAGCACACACAGTGCACTGGAAGTGTGAGAGTTACGAGCCACCCCACAAAATAATTTATAGAAACATTAGAACAGAATTACTTGGAAACAAACAAAGGCTGCAAAGTCAGAAAAATGTTTTCATGATTTTTAAAGTCTGTGAAGTACTTGAAAACATATCTGTTTTACATTTTTCCTGAGCCCCTGGGCAACACCATAGACGTTTTAAATTATACATTTAATTCCACTTCTCCCCTTCAACTCCTGTCGACTCTGCATAGAAATTATAAAAAAGACACATTGACCCGTATTATACACTTTATTATAAATTATAGCAAATTAAAAGGACCTTTTGTTAGAAGGAAACAGAGATCACCCAAAAAGGTCCGCAGACATTGCATCCGCAAATGCAAACAAACAAACCAAATTGTAACTATATTGCCTATTAAACGTCCCCGCCCTTCTGGGGGCTTCCTTCACTCTCCTCGCTCCCGGATGGGCCCTTGTCTGCAGACATGCACTGCCCGGGGCCCCGAGGGGCCCTAGGAGGGCTCAGTGTCCACAGACAGCAGCAGCTTCAGAGAGTTCAAGGGCATCAGTGACCCGTCAGCACAGGCGTCAGACGCACTACAGACCAACACACACAGGCATCAAACACACAGACCACAAACACACCCAGACCACAAACACACCAGGGACCAACACACACAGACCACAAACACACACAGACCACAAACACACCAGGGACCAACACACACAGACCACAAACACACAAAGACCACAAACACACCAGGGACCAACACACACAGACCACAAACACACACAGAACACAAACACACCAGGAACCAACACATGCAGACCACAAACACACCAGGAACCAACACACACAGACCACAAACACAAAAAACGAAGATATCTGTGTTTGTTGTAGGAAAAAACGCCAAATAAAATGCCGCTAAATTGCCGCTAAATTCCCATATTTGTGCCGCTAAATTTTCGTTTTTGTGCCGCAAAATTTGCTACTCCATGCCGCTATATCCTGGGGGGTCTGCATAATTCACATCCAACAGGCATTTAGAGTCAAAAGATTAAAAGTTAACATTTCATCCATGTTGACCATTTTGGGAAAGCTCGACAGGTCCGAAGTCATCTTTTTTCCAGATAATTGATTTTTTGAAGTGTACCAAAAATGATTCAAAATGTCAATTGGATCGTGCCTCATGTTGAATAACCACTTTTGAAACCCTCACAGTGACCAAAATTGCCATTTTTACAGAGCTTTGCTTAATCCAAAGCTTCCATTTTGACCAATTTCAGGCACCAAAATGACTTTCAACACACTTATTTTAGTTGAAAAGTCATAATTCACATCCAACAGTCATTTAGAGTCAAAAGATTAAAAGTTAAAATTTCATCCATGTTGACCATTTTGGGAAAGTTTGACAGGAGTCATCGTTTTTCATTAGAGATTTGATTTTTTGAAGTGTACCAAAAATTATTCAAAATGTCAATTGGATCGTGCCTCATGTTGAATAACCACTTTTGAAACCCTCACAGTGACCAAAATTTCCATTTTTACAGAGCTTTGCTTACTTAAAATCTTCCATTTAGACCAATTTCATGCACCGAAATTACTTTAAACACACTTATTTTAGTTGAAAAACTCATATTTCACAGCCAACAGTCATTTAAAGTCAAAAGATTAAATGTTAAAATTTCATCCATATTGACCATTTTGGGAATGTTCGACAGGTCCGGAGTCATCGTTTTTCATCAGAAAATTGATTTTTTGAGTGTACCAAAAATGGTTCAAAATGTCAATTGGATCGTGCCTCATGTTGAATAACCACTTTTGAAACCCTCACAGTGACCAAAATTGCCATTTTTACAGAGTTTTGCTTACTCAAAAGCTTCCATTTTGACCAATTTCATGCACCAAAATGACTTTAAACAGATTTATTTTAGTTGAAAAAGTCATAATTCACATCCAACAGTCATTTAGAGTCAAAAGATTAAAAGTTAAAATTTCATCCATGTTGACCATTTTGGGAAAGTTCTGTGGAAAAGTGAATTTTGCCTTGCCATGTGTGCCTACGTGTTCCCCATCCTATATTATATGTGCATGATCGATATGCATATATCCCCCTATGATCGATTAAAGACGCAATTATAGTTGTGTCCAACTCTAGTATGCCAGTATCCAGTTCTCGTGAAAGCAACGAGTATTAGGCCTATGTTGCCACGTTTCACAGTGTGCACGTTAATTCGCCGCATTGTCCCCGTTCCTAGGCCTCAAAGGGCCCGGACACCAGATTCAAGCTCCAGTCTCCTGAACCCACTCCGAGGAGCGATGCAGCCCCCACCTGCATCCCTGACCCTTCACTTACTTCCTGCCGCGCAGCGCGGTGCCCGGCCTGGCTCTGCCTGCCTGTCTGCCAAGAATATGTTATGCTTCTAGTTATCAGTCCAGCTTTCCTTCTTCGCATTCCTAAGCTACTGAACCGCATAAACAGTTTCAGCTATGGTCTAGTCTTTCTGTCTCCATGTCAGAGAAATACTGTATTAATATTCATAGAAGATTCATAGCACACGCAATACATGTAGAATATATGCATGCACCAGCCTTAGTGTCAAGTAGCCTTTGCCCTGATAACTTGTAGATTCTATCAACATGTACTCCAAACACGAGATACCAGATATGCTATAGGTACATGTCGTCCTGACACCGCAGACTTTAGTCTCCTCTTCTAGTGTAGAAGTCATAGCCCCCAGTTCTCCCCGGTAACACGTCATTGCCCGTTTGCGCGCACCACTAGGTTAAAGGTCCCAGCTGCTCAGGTAGCCCCCTCTATGTTTCCGCCCATTCATGACACTTATATGACGTTCTCATCACATGTCTACGTGCACGCCCTGTGCACGCCTTCTTTTTCCGCCCATGTGTTCTTATCTTACGCTTGTCACAAGTTATGCCTACTGTATGTAATGTAATTGAAATGTTGTACTATATATATGCTGCACTGTCGATGAAATGCTGCAGCTGCCTTCCTTCCTATTTTATTTCAGGCTGTCCCGTTCCAGTCCCTTCCCTTTTGCCTGAATAAATCCCCTTCGACTCTGAATTCCTCGGATCCTGCCTCTTATTTATTGAGCTATCTGTTATTGTTAATATATTCAAAAATAGTACCGGTAATTAATTATTTATTTACCACATAAATGGCGCCCGAATAGGGACGTGCCCCTTCCTCACGCGCTGGCGATGTTACGCTGGTCCCCTGACCCTCTGCAGCCGTGACGGAACAATACCGTGCACGTGCAGATATTCTGCTTCAAGTCTCCCTCAGGCCCACGGAGGAGACGGAGACCACGGTCCGGCATCCAGACGAAGCGGTGTGGAATGCGGTTCGTCCCGACCAGAGCCCAAGCCGAGAGTCCAAGGTCCGAGGTATCCGGAGGCCCACCTGTTTCCGAAGTCCGAAGTTCGTAGTCCGACGTCGTAGCAGTCCAGTCCAGTCCGAGGCCTTCCAGTTTCTGCTTCCCGGTGAGTACCGTCGCGGGGGAAGTATCTAGACAGGATCATTAGTTTGTTCCTGGTCCGTTGGGTTTGGGTACACAGATCCAGTCCGAAGTATTCACCTAGGTGGGTACGGTATGACGTGTCTCTTTATGGGACCGGTATGTTCTGTACTGTTTTAGCAGTGCATCCAGTAATTCTAGTAAGTTTCGTTCTCGAGAAATTCATGTGTTCTGTTTTCAGTGTATCAGGTAGTATTCTGTTCGAACTGTTATCAATGTGTTTTTATGTCGTGGTATGAGTGATTTGTTTGCCATTTATTTACTGTGATTACTGTGTATTGTGTTCGCAAGTAAAGTCCTGAAAATGCCTCTGTTCTCGAAATTACGTCAGTTAAAGACCAGAAAAGGGTTACTCGAAGAAGCAGTTCCTGTCCCTCCTAGGGACAGTCCAGGACATTTTATGTATCACAAGCATGGCTTAGATGCCATAATATATCTAGACTTATGGGCGGACTATACTAAGGAACTAGAAGAGAAATATAGATGGCCCGTATCAGGTACATGGGATGCCGAGTGCATCATGCGAGTAGAAGAAGCATTATGGAAAAAGAAAGTCAGACAGTCCCAGAAAGATGCCATCGAGTTATGGCGCAAAGAATCTCATAAAAGAACCGAAAAAGAATTCAGAAAAACAGAATTAAGTAGGGAATCCACAGAAAGAGCCCAAGAAAGGGAATTAATTGAAGAAGGTGAACGAGTTAGAGCAGAACAGTCAGACAGACAGAGAAATGCCCTTATTAAAGGTATGTATCCTCTTCTTGCCGAGGGCTTGCCGAAGGCAACCCCGGAAGCACCCTGTAATTTACCGCCGCCATTAGTCCCGATTAAGCTACGTCATAAACCGACCGCAGCTGACATATTTCTTTCGTCCTATTTGGACGACACAGTCCCAGCCTATGCAAATCCTGTTCTGCCTCCGCCTGCTCCCGTTAATAATGTAATTCCTGTCCCGCCAACCACTGGTCCCGTGGGTCCAGTTAATGTTACGGCACCCCCGGCCCAGCCCATAATACATGTACCCGTTATGCCAGTCACTCTACCAGCCCGTACAGTATTCACCGACGATTCTAGTTTAGGAGCCGCGGGGGGAGGTTCTCCTCGTACCCCGCCTCAACCAAGACGTCTGACGCTACATGACCTAGCGTTACAGCGTACGCCAAAAGTGTCTACATATGTAGATATCACGCGAGCTCTTACTGACTGTCGTTATGATCCAGTTCCAGGCGAGGATCACATGGTCATATATTCATTACGTTTAAGACGGGTTGCCAGCTATCTGGTCACCCTGCCCGACATGGGAGAACATCTAGACAGAATATATCGTTTTATCCGTACAGGAGAGAATCCAGGAAGTATTCACGAAGCCATGGTTCAAAGAAAAGTCGAGACTCAACTCATGATTTTAAAGTTCCTAATTAATAGTTTAGTAAGAGAGCAAGATTATCCAGAAAAAGATATAGAAGAACTGAAAGCCCTGACTAGGTGGAGTGACAATATAGCCGATGGAAAACACAAGACACAAGGTTGTATAGAGAGTATGTACAAGAAAGTTCGTAAGGAAATAATACGTATACACGAGCAACGAGAAGCAAAAAGAGCAACCGAGAAAGAGTATGACTCTTCTACTGAAGAGGTAGACAACGAGAATCCCGACAGAATAGCGTATGTAGGTAGAACTAGACTTTCCGACCGACATTCACGCCTAGATTACAAGAAAGCTTTTCCCCCTCCAGCACCAGAACAGTGTTCTCTTGAGCAAGTATTCCAGGCCACCAATCATATTCTGAAATCACGAATAGGTTATAGTGAGCTTAGTACAATGCATGAACAAGAACTAGCCCGATCAGCAGTCCGATGGACTAGTGATTCTACCACTTTTCCAGACGAAATAGTGGCCCAAACGTTTCTGAAACTGCCCCCAGCTGATAGAGCGCACGAGGTCACCCAGCCAATGATTCCGCCGTTTCCAGCTTCAGGGCCCATATACTTTCAATTCACACTATTCATTGACAGGGCGACTTCACGGGCTGCTACCAATTGTGTGTGTTCCCTACTGTTATTACTCAGTGTACCCGACTTACCATCCACTAACACGGGTACCTATGACATCAATGAATCAGGGGCCTAGCTGTAAAAGGAAAGGCAGCAAATGCAATTTCAATTGACATTCAATATTGTTTAAATGACCACGGACAACTGGAAGTTTTAAAATGTTTATCTAAAGTTCGTTATTTTCATTCATGAGATATACAAGAATAAGGCATTCAATAACCAGGATAATGTAAATGATATAACTATAGAGAAATAAAGACAGGGTAATCATCGAAATACTGTTATGAAATGCGAATGGGAAAGATACTATACAATCTCAGAAATGTTTAAGCATGGACAGACTATGCATGGGTAACTATAGGAGGGCCTATAAAGAGTAACACGCTAAGCTTAAAGTGAAGGGACCTTTAAACAGTCTAGGTAAGGAGGTTCTAGACCATATCAGGAAATGACAAACTGCAATGCAAAATATAATTTCTAACAGGTGAGATGACATAAGAACACGTTTACTAGAAAAATATGCAAATGACTTTCAACAGTTTGCGTCAAAAAGCATGGAAAATCAACATATGCAAAGGTATGTCTTTATTAAAGCAAAAGGTAGAAATATAGAAAGGTGCAAGTTTAAAGAACTTAGAGCAGTATTTACCTAGACTGGTGTGGAAACCAAACCCTGGCCACGGGTCAGTTAAGGACAGGAAACCCTCAAGGAAGGATACCCCTCAAGGACAGCAGGTGCAGAATGGACACCCCGGACAGGACAGGATACCCTCAGATTAGGAATCAGGACAGGATCTCAGGACAGGACAGCAAACCCTCAGGACAGGACCGCTCAGGACAGGACCGCACCCGCAGTTTGGAAGCAACGCCTGCGCTCCACCCTCTCTGCAGCTATCGATCAAGACCCCGATTGGGTCAACGAACTCCCAGCAAAGTGCTTTGCCAGCACTTTAAGGTTCAGTAGAACCTTAGTCTATGGTCAATTTCGGACAGAGTGCTCCGCTGCGCTCTGTATCTTCAGTCACCTATTGAGTACGATGGGTCAGTGACAGGTCAGCTAAACCAGACAAGTCGGACAATTCCCTAGGTGAACCCAGGGTAGATATACTCTTTTGGGACGGTGTACCACCCCCCAATGTTGCAAAGTGTCAGAATCCCTCAATTTGGATTGGTCCTAAGGTAGGATTTGGGTAACACACCAATCAGAATAGACTATTTAGATGCTTCATTATCATATTTGGGTACCGCCTAGCAAGATTGGGGTTCCCATGAGAAACTGCACAGAAATACAATGACAATTGTACAAAGTAACAGAATGGGGACACATGATTTCGTCCAGCCGAGTTTGCAGGTCTGGTTCTCAGGAGCATCTTGCCCATCACTGCCAACTGGCGGAGTTCCATCAGCCAAGGTTGTCGGTGCCCCAGAAAGTCGCACATGCGTAGAAGGGACCTCCAAGATGGCTCTCGGTACAGATAGACCCCCATTCCCCGCAGTACATGAAAAGTAAGCGAGAACAAATTAATACATAGAAATAACGTTATGAAATCACATCACAGGGTTGTACTTTCAACTTATCATCATAACATATACTTATGCAGTCTAAATGTTAGCTACATGGATACAGGCACAAGAGCAGTGGCACGAGCAGTACCACATGATGGGCACAGCTATGTATTACGCATGCGCATAAATTTCCCTCCACTTCTGCATACGCGTCAGGACACGTGAGTGTGGCTGACGCATGCGCAGTAACTAAATACAAGCGGCGGCCATTTTACAGACACGGATTAAAATAGTTAGGAATACACATAGGCAAGCGTCTTAACCCTTATTCAAACTTAATATAAACGTTAGTAAGACGTACACTTATTACCTTGTTACACATAAACGAGGTTCTTGAATACAGCAAGGTCGCAAATATGCGAAGCTTTGCTTCATCAATCCCCTCTTTGATGATATTTACTATCATCACAAAATAAATGGACCCAGATGCCAACTTTCTCTCACACTTTATACAGCTCTATTTCTTCCAGCAATCGCTCCAACTTCTCTCTTTCAGTTCTGGTAGGGTGAGAAGTCTTCACCTTTTTGTATATCTGATCATTCACTTCCTCCAATTCGATCTCATCCACACTCCGTTCCAACCCTCTTGCATTTACCTCGTGCTTTTTGGTGCGCTTGCGGCATTTACAACAAACGAATATGAAAAATAGAATGAGACCTATAATTCCAATTGGCATCAGTACTTTAAACAATAAGCCTTTACCTACACTAGCAAGCCAATGACCTACATTTGAGAGACCATCTACCAGTCTCTTCCAGGCACTATCAACCTCGAGTGGTTTGAGTTCCTTTGCCAAATTAGTAATGTTTTTCACATATCTTTTGATCTGTACACTTTTATCCGGAATATAAGTGCAACAATGTTGCGCCTTCAACATCCGGCAGACTCCGCCCTCTTTCGCTAATAAGGTGTCAAGAGCAAGTCGATTCTGCAAAACCATTGATCTGATCGCAACCATTTCAGTATTGACCAGCAGAAATCCATGAGCTGTTTCAGTAGACAATACATCCACTATAGTAGACAATTTGCAAATTCTGTGAGTGTTCAGAACCACTCCCACTCCAGGTATCAGTGCACTGAAAATACTACCCATAATTTCACCTATACTTTCTCTTTTACTACGCATTAAGCCATTAGTATTTTCATTGCTTCCAGCAACTCCATTCACATGGTATATTTTCGGGAAGACAATGCCAAAATAGCAGCTTCCATACCAGTGATCTGGCAATTTGAAATAAGCCTTGTCCCCACAAATATAATAAATTCCAGGAAACACAGGCTCTGACCCATTTTTGAAACCCCAACCTCCAATTACCTTGTAATTATGTTCGCATTCACTGGAACCAATGAAAACATTATTATAGTAGCTAGTCTTCTCGCGATGAAGACATAACTTTCCTTTCTTTTCAAAATCCAGCAACAGAGCAGGACCCGCCCCACCAGATGAGGTGCCTTCCATGTTCTCTGCCCATCTTGGCTTTTTCTGACTTTCGTCATTAGCCTTCTTTTGTATTTTAATTCTCCTTTTCTCTGACATGTTCAGGAACATCTTTTCCTGCTCACGCAAAGAACAAGTCAAGTTATCTCTGTGTGCATCAGCTATGTCAATGTTACCTATAGTCAGAAAGTAGTCTCCCATATATCTTATTGTGTCACTTTTGGTATGTACAGGATTCAAGTTCCCACGTATAGGAAGCTCAGAAAAGATCACGTCATTGTTAGAGTAATAGTACTGTAACGGTCCCCTTTTGTAAAATAAACTAGCTAAAATGCTACAGGAGATTCCATATGTCAGCGGCAAGTGATGGTATGTCACGCCTTCAGCTACAGAAGTGGGTAGCTTCATGCAGACATAGCAATCTTCAATTTCCATAGTCTCTACATAGTGTATTAACAAGTTTGCGAAAACATTTAAGTGTGTCTTGTTCTTAACTCCATGATAATGTAGTCCTCCCTCATCTGATGCTTCTAAGTCTTGTTTTGTTTGTCTCAGTGCTCTCTCATGTCTTGCTACACTCTGTGTTGTCAGCTCCTCACTGTCAGTATTTACAATTTCAGTAGGGACAATGTTAGTATCTTTACTCACAGCAAAGGGTATAAAGATTGTTAGTCCTATCCAGAGTAATATCAGGACAACTACACTACAGACACATACCTTGCAGCATGTTTTGCAACAGCTGCGACTAGGTCTACCACCCACGTTTGAATCAGACATTTTGGCTCAGAAGAAGTTTCTCGACCCCTCTTTGTGACTTTACACGAGTATCTTACTTTGTGCAAATTCACGGTGGCTCGTCTTCTTCTTCGTCAGAGTACTCAGGGACGGGCTCTCCGTCGCTTACGTCAGTTATATCAAGATCTTCAAGTTCTTCCAACACAAGTGTCCATTCAGGTGACTTGTACTTTTTGTTTTGCCTTTTTATTCGATCACTCCTTCTGTTGGAAGTATCCTCTTGTTGTTTAGCTATGCGTGCACTTCTCCTTTCTTCTGCACGTTTTTCTTCTACCGTCTTTATCCTTAGTCTTAGCTTCTTTACGAATCTTGGTTCAAGATGCTTTCTTTTCTTAAGTCTTTTAGTTGGTACCTGGACTTCGTTTTCTTCTCTTGCCCTTTTGTTTTCATTTACTGTTGGTAATTCTGTTTCAGTTTCTTCTTCTTCTATCTGACTAATACCAGGGCTCGCATCTATTTCTTCTGCCTGGTTACTAATCTGATCTTGTTCAGGTAAATTAGGTGTTTGCTCTTCAAGTGTCTCTGATTCTGTTTCATGAACACGTTCTTCTAATCCTATCTGATCCTGTTCAAGCACTTCGATCTCTGGACTTTCTTCTGCTCGAACTATTACACTATGTCTAGTCTGTCCCTTCCCGATATCAGGAGTCAGTGGAGGAGTATCAAACACTTGCTCTGTATCCTGCACTTGTTCAGTATCGGGCACTTGTTCAGTCTTATTCACTTGTTCTGTATCAATCACGTGCTCTGTCCCTGTCTGACCTTCTCCTTCCTCAGTTTTGATGTGAATCTCAAGATTCTGAGGTTCTTCGCCTGTGCCTTGCTTTTCCTCACTAGTCCACTCTCTACCTTCCTGTAGTCGCTCCCTTGTTCGAATGGGATCTTCAGTGAGATCAATTAATGGAATCCACTCTTCTGGCCATATGCTTGGCAGCTCGTCTTCAGCTACTTCTGGCTCAGCTTCTTGGACCCCTTCAGCAGGCTGGACTCTTGGCAGTTCATCATCAACTATTCTTGGGCCAACATCTGCTGATTCTACAGCTCGACTGGTACTGGGCTGTACGTCGTCAGCTACTTCCGGTCTGGCTCCTGCAGAGTCCTCTGCTGGACGCACTTCTGCTTCAGGCTCCTCGTCTGGTGGTACCTTCTGGGTGTGGCTGGCGTGTACCCAGCGTGGAACTCCAGCACACTTTACTGCTGTGGTAGTTACCAAGATCACCTGACGTTTTTCTCCCCACCTTGGCTCCAGGCAGGTCTTCCGAGTGTGCTTCTTTATCTTCACCCAGTCCCCTGGGACCAGTTTGTGGAGAGGAGTCGTTGGATTGAGGATGGCGTCTTCTCCGATCTGGCGAGAGATAGAACGCACTTGGTCACCCAATCTCTTGCAGTATTCAAGCACCAAATCATCAGTAATACTCAACAGTTTGCTTCCTGGTACCCATGCTTGTCTCATCACTCTTCCCATAATGATTTCATGGGGACTTAGGCCTGTTTTGCGATCAGGAACACTTCTCAGTCCCATCAGGACCAGGGGCAGGGCCTTCACCCAGGTCAATTTAGATGCATCACACAGTTTTGCTAGTCTGTTTTTGATAGTTCCATTTATTTGTTCTACTACTCCAGAAGCCTCTGGACGGTAGGCACAGTGAAGCTTTTGGGCAATTCCAAAGGCCTTACAGAGTTCGTCGATCACTGCATTCTGAAAATGTGAGCCTTGATCTGATTCAATAGTGACTGGCACCCCGAACCTAGGTATCAGTTCTTTTAGTAAACACTTAGCTACTGTCTTTGCGTCATTTTGGGGAGTAGGGAAAGCTTCCACCCACTTGGAAAATAAACAGACCATGACAAGGACATATCTTTTCCCTTCACAACGGGGCATGGTGATGAAATCAACCTGTATTCTTACAAAGGGACCCCCGGACCTCCCAATTTTTCCCAGTTCCACCAAAGTTTTCTTCCCTGGGTTCATCTTTTGACATGACAGGCACCTCTGGCAGAGGGATTCTGCTACTTTCCTGAACTTTTTACTGTACCAAGTCTGTTGGAATACTAGAATCATGGCATCCCTACCAATGTGTGACCCTTCATGTATCAACCTCACCATTGTGCTAAGTAAGTGTCTAGGTAACACAGGCATACCAGTTGGACCTAAGATGACACCATCCACACGCCTTGGTCGACACCCATCATCCTTCCACTTCTCTCTTTCTTGCCAAGGTGCCGCCTGCTGCCACTCTTTCACTTCATCAGATGTGGGCACTTCTTCAAACACCTGAAGTTGGCAGCTGGTTCCTGGCCCCCCTCGTTTCGGATTTACGATATACCGATCTCTGGCGCACCATTGGGCCACTCGATCAGCATAATCGTTTCCCAGTGATACCTTGTCCATGCTCTTCTTATGAGCAGCACATTTTACCACTGCCAGTTCCTTTGGTAACTGGATTGCCTCTAAAAGGTCCTGAACCACTTTTCCATTTCGAATAGGGGTACCTGATGAAGTCAGGAACTCCCTCTGTAGCCACAATTGGCCAAAGTCATGCACGACCCCATAACAGTACTGACTGTCAGTATACACTGTTATGCGTAGGTTCTTCCCAATTTGGCAAGCTTTTATCATAGCAATCAATTCGGCTACTTGTGCAGACTTGATGTGATATAGATAACCTGCTTCCTCGATTTTCTCTAGGGACACTACTGCATAGGCAGCACTCAGGCCTCCTTGTTCATGCATTAGACATGAACCATCTACAAACAGTTCTTTATCATGCACAGGCAATGGCGTTTCTTTTATATCTGGGCGTGGCTTGGTATTGAATTCTGTTAGATCAATACAATCATGTTCATCATCCACCCCCCCTTCCATATCCTTTGGGTCAGGGAGTAAGGTGGCTGGGTTCAGAATACTGCACCTAACAATGTTTACATTTGCAGCACCCACAAGAATCCTCTCATATTTAGTCAGCCGACTAGGGGTGAGATACTGAGTTTTTGTTCTGGTCAACAAAATTACCACTCCATGTGGGACATACACAGTTACCGGATGTCCCATGACAATTGACTCACTCTGTTCTAAACTGGCACAGGTAGCAGCTACTGCTTTCAGACAACCAGGTAATCCAGCAGCCACTGGATCCAAGGTGGCAGAGAAATATGCCACAGGCCTTCTGGTTGTGCCATGTTCTTGAGTTAAGACAGACAACGCGCAATTATCGCGAGTGTCACAGAATAGGGCAAATTCTTTGGAATAGTCTGGCATTCCCAATGCAGGGGCTGTGCACAGACAATTTCGCAGTTTGGTGAAGGCTGCTAAGATTTCATCATCCCATTCTACAATCTCGGGTGTTCCTCTCTTGGTCATTTTTATCAAGGGCCTGGCTAGGACTGCAAATCCCAGAATCCACTGCCTGCAGTATCCTATCACACCCAGGAACATTCTGATCTCTTTTTGGGTACGGGGTAACTGCATCTTTTGAATTATCCTCACTCTTTCCGATGTCACTTTTCTGACACCTTTTTCTATCTGGTGCCCCAGATATTTCACCGATTTTGCACAAAACTGTAACTTGTCAGGGGACACCTTATGTCCCTTTTCACACAGGTGATTCAGCAGGGCAATGGTGTCAATCACACAATCCTTATGACTTTTAGACGCCACCAAGAGGTCGTCTATATATTGCACTAAGACAGAGTTCCCAGGTAGGACTAAAGTTTCTAAACATTTTTTCAAGATCTGATTAAAGATAGAGGGGCTCTCTGTATACCCTTGAGGGACCCGGTTCCAGCAATACACGTGACCTTCGAAGGCAAATGAGAAAAGAAATTTGCTATCTGGATGCAAAGGAATGGAAAAGAATGCATGACACAAGTCTATCACAGTGAACCACTCAGCATCCCAGGGAATCTGATACAGAATCACTGCTGGGTTCGGGACAATAGGGCAACAGGGAACTACTATTTTGTTGACTTTTCGTAGATCCTGTACTACTCTGTACTTGCCACTAGGCTTCTTGATGCCCATAATCGGAGAGTTACATGGGCTACTCATTACTTCCTGTATGATGTTTCCTTCTAGCAATTTCTGTATTTCCACAGCGACACCAGCTTTCACTTCTGCATTCATTCTGTAGGGTTTAGTATTAGGGTATACTGCATTGTCCTTTATTGCTATCTGTATGGGGTCCACATTTTTCATTAACCCTACATCTTTCCCAGTAAAGTCCCACACCTCTGGCTTCACTGCTTCTTGGAGTTCTTGGGGTAAATCCTGCATGGTCATTCGTTTAATTTCCGAGTCAGGGCGGACTAACATTAATTTATAAATGCCGTCTTCATCTGGGGTCTGAATTTCAACACCCTTTGGTGTGCAAAAGATGGTACAGTTCATTTTGCACAGCAAATCACGTCCCAGTAAGTTTACCGGACTGGTGTCACAAACGACAAATCTATGCATTTCCTTAAAGTTTCCAATTGAGATCTCCATGGGCCTGGTAACAGGAGTACTAATCAATTGATTAGATACACCCACTACTTGGATGGCTTCTCCCGAGAGGGGTAGGTTTGGAACGTCCACTGTTCTCACAGTAGAACGGGTAGCGCCAGTGTCCAACAGAAAGGTGACATCATT
Organism: Lissotriton helveticus; assembly: GCF_964261635.1. NCBI lineage: Eukaryota > Metazoa > Chordata > Amphibia > Caudata > Salamandridae > Lissotriton > Lissotriton helveticus. Next base: position 344,043,708 of record NC_136072.1, read on the forward strand.
TCCGTCAACCTTTCCTTCAATGTATGGTCCGGACTGGTCTACCGGCAAGGAGGCGCCAAGTACGCACTCCTCGTCCTCCCCTCTCAGGCCCCGTCAGTACTGGTCATCACAAAGGAAGGTATAATTTAAAAGATACTGCGAAGTTGCTGCATTTCTGTTCTCATTGCTTTCCCATACTTCTATCTCATCTCCCTCTGCCTGTTTTCCCCTGTACACTTGCTTTGGTGCTCGGGGCACCTGAACTGTTTTTACCTGTGGTTGAGTCTTTCTCGGTCTCTCTTTCTGCGTCTGTGGAGTTAAATCAGGAGTTTTAGGGTTATCTTCGGGCAAGTAAGGACACTCGTTACGCCAGTGCCCAATTTCGCCGCACTGATGGCAGGGAAATTTCTTCATAGCCTCTTCCCTGCTCATTTTGGGCCGGGGCTTGCCCCCTCCCCCTCCCCCAGGACCTTCGTTCTTAGCATTTTTGACCATGTTACTCAACTGCTTTTCCTGCTGTTCTGCGAGCTTCACCTGAGCCCACATCACTTTCTCCTTCAGAGCTTTTTTCTTTTCTGCCATCTCGTCCTCGCAGTACTTTGCGTACCTCAGGACCTCATCTACCTTTTTGGAGTGCCAACAGATTTTGTTATCTTTTATCCACTGACAAATTTCAGGTCTTAAACCGTTTACAAACCTGTAAATGAAGTGTGTCATGTCCTTCATCTCGATGTTATCTATACCACTGTATGTTTTAAACACCTGTAACAGCCTTTCATAATAGGAGTGCACTGTCTCCTCTCTTTCCTGCATTGTTCTATCTATCCTGGTCCAATCAGTTTCCTTTGCTGGGACTTTTAGTTTCAGATGCTGAATTACTTGCTCATATTTTCTCATCACCTCTTTCGATGGTTCCCCGGTTTTCTCATCTCTCGGGTATTCCTCACTAGGCCAGGCTATTGCTATTTTACACTCGGTCCATAGATCGACCGGGACCACAATGTCGAAAAACCCATCCAGGTCTTTCCACAGGCATTTCTGCACCTTTACAAACCTTTCCACTTGCCGGTACCATTCAACTGGCTTCTCCCGCAGTTTCGGGAAATCGTTAGTAAAGGACACAATATCCTGTCTGGACCATGGAACGTGCACATACCTCCCACCGGGTACTTCGCGCATGGGGCATAAAGTTTCGGGCTTGTCTACTTCTCTCAAAGGGAACTCAGGGGTTGCTTGTCTGGATCGGGCCTCCTCTTTCTTATGTGCCCACCTCGTTTTCCACCTTTCCACGTCCCCCCATTTTTGCAAAACTGCAAGCAACTCTTTAATCTGCAACTTCCTCCCTGACACATTCAAGTTCTCTAAATCCTTATCTGAGAATTCAGCTCGGTATGGTTTCTGCAAGGGCTTCGATCTGGATATATCTATCCCCATACTAGCTGCGGTGTCGGTCAGTTTCTCGTGGAGCACCCTAGTACTCCGGGTAAGACTTTTACACATAAACAGCAACTCTTCTTCAGAATAGGTATTCAATCTGTCTAACCCCACATTTCCTGCCATTAATTCCTCTATTTCTACTCTCAGTTTGTAGAGGTCTAAAGGTTTCGTTTTCGGAGCCTGTTTTTCTAACTCACGACTCCAATTTTCAATTTCTTCCGGCGTTACCAAATAGACACTCCTGGTACCCGTTGCTGACTCTAATTTAATTTCTTTCGTATCAAAAGGATTATGCCTCTTCTGCACTCCCTTCCCTGTTTGTTTGTTTGGCAGGTCCAAGAACACTACTTCGGACTCGCACTCACTGGACTGGTCGTCTATCAGTAGGGGCTCTTGCCTCTGCGGGGCCATTATCGGGTTCATAACTGAAGGGTTCGGACCTCCTTGACTATTCCCGTACAATGGAACCACGGGTCCGATTGTTACCGGAATAGTCAAAGCTTCAGGACTGGTATTTAACTGGGAGATTTTCTGAATTATTTCTGACCTCTGTCTAGCTATGGCCTCTTGCTCCCTTTCATCTAATACTCTTCCTAAGGTTCGGTCAGGTATCATCTGTGGGGTCAGTTGAGACGTAAAACTCGGGGCAGTAGGATGCGTCTCACTTGGTCCCCCACCATAATTTGGTTTCGGGAACAAAGTTCCTGTCCCAAATGACCTGCGCTCCTCCCCATATGGAGGCTGCAAAAAGGGCACTCCTGAACTTAATGGCTTCTCTTCGTTTTCATAAAGAGGTCTGGGGTAAAAGAGCTTTTCACGGGAATATTTTTCCTCCGGGATCCCGGACATACTGGGATATATATTTCGTACCTCCGGGGGCTCGGGCTTCTCAAAATAGGGCAATACCTGGCCCCCTCCCCCTCTACATAGGGATCTGTCCTCCTCCTTAATAGATGGACGTTGGGCAATTTCTCCTGTACTGGAAGGTCGGGCTCCCTCATTATAAGGTGGCGGACTTCTCGTAAAAATGTCATCTAAAAATTCATCGTCTGACTCCCCAGGAGCTTCCCAATGCTTACTCTTTTCTGTCCTTTTCTCTCCCCCAGAAGGGTTACCTGCTGGCATCATGGGAAACAGACCCTCAACAATCATGCTCTGCCTCCACTGTTTCATCCTCTTGTCCCTTGTCTCTTGTTTCAGCCTGGGGCACCATTTAGTCAGACCTTTGTCCATTCGGGGTTTCTCTCTTTCGAAAGCCTCAATTTCCCATTCCTCTAGTGCCTCATACTGCGTTAGTCTCGGTCTGGGATGCAATTCATTCATGCGGGTTCTCAAATTAAATAAAATCCTACCATTAAAAGTGCCGTCTAACGGAAAGGCCAATACTCCGTCATCTTTTGTGTACTTCACCCAATTCTCCAACCACACACAGGTGTTGTACCCTCGGTCAAACATCATGAATGAGGCAGGAGTATTTGGTGGCGGGACAATAACGCCTTCTCTAGATTTAATCGGTTTGTCCGTTTTGAAATAATTCTTTACCCTACTTACAAGGGACATCTTTCTCTTTCCTCCGTACATAATATCGTATCTATTGGCTTTCCACTGATCCCTTTCAAACCCTTGGTTTCTCGGATCGGGTCTAGTCTCTGGACAATACGAGTGCCACATACGATTTCTACGCTTAACTTTGTTTACAAAGCTACCTCCAATCAGAACGCGCCTTGCAATTCTGTGCGACCAATGAGGTGCACGCGTTCAAATAGTTTCGACCAATGGGTGCGCGGCCCCTTCGTGAGACAGTTCCCACTCCTCGGCGCTTCACCCCTCCTTTACAATTCCAGCCCCGCTACCCGCCCGCTGCTTCTACCAATCCCAGCGCGGCACGGAGTGACGTCAGAGACGCTTCGCGACTGACTCCCTCCCTTCACAAGGTAACGGAAACTTTCTTTCTTTCTAAAGTGCTCAGTGCTTGGTTATTTAACAACGAATACACATTCGCCACAGTGCTCAAGTGTCTAGACAGAAAGATTTCTTTTACTGCAAGTAAACTACTTCCATTTACTTTTCACGCGCTGCGGGCAGATCTCTTCCGCCTACCCTTCACTCTAGCATCAGTGAACCTGTTATTCCCCTAAACTCATCCACTTCTTTCCGGGATATATTCCGAGTTTAAGGTTTCCCAGCGGACCCCTCTGCTTTCACCCAAGCTCCGAGGAACCTGCTACTCTTCCGATGTGACCCTTACTAGGTTACGCCACTATGGGAATTTTGCCAATGAACCTCGTTACTGACATTTATTCACACATGTATTCAGAAAACCCTAGTTAGTGCTTCCCGGTTATCCTAACCTGCACCTAACTTTCCTTTAAGCCTGTGACCTCAGGACAATGGATTCTATTCACCACTTGCCCTTTCAATTCCCCGGGGAGTTCGGACAACACAATACGAGACGGTTTACAAATGCATGGATTAATACATATAGCAATATAAGAACAAGAATAATAACAATACAACAATTCATGAATTTCAGCAGCGTATTCACAAGAGAATGATCAGCTCTCTCTGAACAGCCGCTCTTTTAGCAGCATTAATGTACTAGCAGCTTCCGACTCAACTAGTCTAACTAATCCTGCCTAACCTTTAGCTAGTCCCTAACCATCCTCTGCTTACCAGAAAACTGATAGAGCGCGCGAGGTCACCCAGCCAATGATTCCGCCGTTTCCGGCTTCAGGGCCCATATACTTTCAATTCACACTATTCATTGACAGGGCGACTTCACGGGCTGCTACCAATTGTGTGTGTTCCCTACTGTTATTACTCAGTGTACCCGACTTACCATCCACTAACACGGGTACCTATGACATCAATGAATCAGGGGCCTAGCTGTAAAAGGAAAGGCAGCAAATGCAATTTCAATTGACATTCAATATTGTTTAAATGACCACGGACAACTGGAAGTTTTAAAATGTTTATCTAAAGTTCGTTATTTTCATTCATGAGATATACAAGAATAAGGCATTCAATAACCAGGATAATGTAAATGATATAACTATAGAGAAATAAAGACAGGGTAATCATCGAAATACTGTTATGAAATGCGAATGGGAAAGATACTATACAATCTCAGAAATGTTTAAGCATGGACAGACTATGCATGGGTAACTATAGGAGGGCCTATAAAGAGTAACACGCTAAGCTTAAAGTGAAGGGACCTTTAAACAGTCTAGGTAAGGAGGTTCTAGACCATATCAGGAAATGACAAACTGCAATGCAAAATATAATTTCTAACAGGTGAGATGACATAGGAACACGTTTACTAGAAAAATATGCAAATGACTTTCAACAGTTTGCGTCAAAAAGCAAGGAAAATCAACATATGCAAAGGTATGTCTTTATTAAAGCAAAAGGTAGAAATATAGAAAGGTGCAAGTTTAAAGAACTTAGAGCAGTATTTACCTAGACTGGTGTGGAAACCAAACCCTGGCCACGGGTCAGTTAAGGACAGGAAACCCTCAAGGAAGGATACCCCTCAAGGACAGCAGGTGCAGAATGGACACCCCGGACAGGACAGGATACCCTCAGATTAGGAATCAGGACAGGACCTCAGGACAGGACAGCAAACCCTCAGGACAGGACCGCTCAGGACAGGACCGCACCCGCAGTTTGGAAGCAACGCCTGCGCTCCACCCTCTCTGCAGCTATCGATCAAGACCCCGATTGGGTCAACGAACTCCCAGCAAAGTGCTTTGCCAGCACTTTAAGGTTCAGTAGAACCTTAGTCTATGGTCAATTTCGGACAGAGTGCTCCGCTGCGCTCTGTATCTTCAGTCACCTATTGAGTACGATGGGTCAGTGACAGGTCAGCTAAACCAGACAAGTCGGACAATTCCCTAGGTGAACCCAGGGTAGATATACTCTTTTGGGACGGTGTACCACCCCCCAATGTTGCAAAGTGTCAGAATCCCTCAATTTGGATTGGTCCTAAGGTAGGATTTGGGTAACACACCAATCAGAATAGACTATTTAGATGCTTCATTATCATATTTGGGTACCGCCTAGCAAGATTGGGGTTCCCATGAGAAACTGCACAGAAATACAATGACAATTGTACAAAGTAACAGAATGGGGACACATGATTTCGTCCAGCCGAGTTTGCAGGTCTGGTTCTCAGGAGCATCTTGCCCATCACTGCCAACTGGCGGAGTTCCATCAGCCAAGGTTGTCGGTGCCCCAGAAAGTCGCACATGCGTAGAAGGGACCTCCAAGATGGCTCTCGGTACAGATAGACCCCCATTCCCCGCAGTACATGAAAAGTAAGCGAGAACAAATTAATACATAGAAATAACGTTATGAAATCACATCACAGGGTTGTACTTTCAACTTATCATCATAACATATACTTATGCAGTCTAAATGTTAGCTACATGGATACAGGCACAAGAGCAGTGGCACGAGCAGTACCACATGATGGGCACAGCTATGTATTACGCATGCGCATAAATTTCCCTCCACTTCTGCATACGCGTCAGGACACGTGAGTGTGGCTGACGCATGCGCAGTAACTAAATACAAGCGGCGGCCATTTTACAGACACGGATTAAAATAGTTAGGAATACACATAGGCAAGCGTCTTAACCCTTATTCAAACTTAATATAAACGTTAGTAAGACGTACACTTATTACCTTGTTACACATAAACGAGGTTCTTGAATACAGCAAGGTCGCAAATATGCGAAGCTTTGCTTCATCACAGCCGAGCAACGTCTGGTGGGCACATATATGATTCAGCACCTCATTACACTGTATGAGGAACAGCATTCTGATCCAGGTCCTCTACATGATGTATTGAACGAGTTACTCCAAAACAGATGGAAAGGTCTAGGTACCGACTTAATTAGTGTCATTCTAGAACAGCGCCACAAATACCGAACGTTTCTGAATCCACATTTTGTTCACGTCTCACCCCCTGAAAGTAAATCATTCTGCATAGACAGACAGAATCCGTTACGAGAAGTACATCCAGTCAAGAAAGAGGGTGGTGGTCTAGAACGAGTATTTGTTTACACCCCTATCACGAAAATAGAACTCTTGGAAATGAAAAAGTAAATTCCCAGTCATGATAAAGATCCAGCAGGGTTTCATCGTGAATTAAAGGACATGCTCCGTATGGGAGAATACACGTATCCTGACATCATTAAAATGTTAAAGGTCCTGTTGCCTGCGGGCATATATGAAAAACTCAAAGAAAAAGAATGGGAGGTGGAAGAGAAAAAGATAGATTGGACAGCATTAGAAACTGAAGATAATACACGAGTACCAGGTACCGGTCTTGGGGATAAAGCTAAAGCTTTGCCCGAATTGTTAATACAAGTTTTGCCAAGATTACTAGCCACGAAAAAGGAAGATTGGGATGCCATCTCAGCCTGTAAACAGAAACAAGACGAAGATACTAGTGATTTTTATTCTAGATTTGAGAAATGTTTCATTATTAATAGTGGTCTGAAAACAAGTAGTGAGTCGTATCCCCATCTTTTTGTTACCAAACTAGTCGAGAATTCAAGTCCACAAGTTAAAAATCGAGTACTGAAAGTCGAAAGTACCTGGCAAGCTAATACTCCGTCACAGATGCTCCAGATGCTCCAGTATCACCAGAACAGAATCAGGGAAGAGCAGGAACATGAAAGGAGACGTATGAAAGACACGAAAATGAAAGTACTAGTTGCACAATCTGTTCCACAAGACAGTCAGAAGAGGGGTCCGAATCAAGCCAGTCATCCTGCAGCTCCCGTTAAAGGGACATGCAACTACTATAAACAGCCAGGTCATTATATAAACGAATGTGCAGTTCTGAAACACAACATAGCTACTGGTAAAACGAAAGAAAGACCACGTCTGCCTAGACAAGAACAAGTTTCACAGAATTCCCAGCCACCACAGAATGCACAACAGACAGTTACAGTACCGCAGCCTATAGCTGCAACACAACACGTTACCCAGCAGATGTACCAGTATGCACAGTCAGAGTATCCAGATTATCAGCCATATTCATGAAACAGCCTAGAGAGGGAGGTAGGCTTGCCTCTCATCGAGATTCCTGTAGATCAAGAGGGTCCCTATGTACACAGTCAAGTATTAGGGAAAGACAGAAAGTTTCTGATTGATACAGGGGCAAGTAGGACTACCATCAGTCATGACGAGGTTCCAGGGGCTCCACTCTCAGGCTCTAGAAATGTTTCCCTTGGATTTTCAGGAAAGCCTATTGTTAATGAAATATCGAAACCAGTTACTCTAGAAGTCGGTCCATTGTCCCGAACTACAGATTTGTTACTCAAGAAATCTTGCCCAGAGAATCTGTTAGGCATTAAAACTCTGAAAGAATTAGGAGCAGTAATATGCTGCTCCCCAGAGGGGGTACGTCTGTTTCTCCGTGATTTTAAAGGTCATTATGTATTACGTGATTTTGATCCAAGATTATTGAATGTACCACAGCATTTATGGGCGCAAGGTCCGCCTGATGTAGGTTGTATGCATATCACACCCCATCATGTCACCCTGAAGCAAGGTGTTGTATTACCACGAATCAGACAGTACAAATTGCCACCTGAGGCTGTAACAGCCTTATCCAAAATTATTGACGAACTTATTGTTCAAGGAGTGGTTGTAGAAACTGACTCCAATGTATGTAATTCTCCTATCATTCCAGTCCTGAAACGTACTGATCCCAATGCACCTCCAGTTTATCGATTAGTGATTGACCTTTGAGAACTTAATAAATGTATCATACCCCAGTACCCAGTAGTCCCAGATATTTCTTCCCTATTGACAGCCATCGATTCTGAAGCCACTTTCTTTACAGTTATCGATCTCAAGAACGCATTCTTTAGTGTCCCCATTCATCCAGACAGCCAGTTCCTTTTCGGATTCTGTTTAAATGGAAGAAGCTATAAATTTACAGAGCTCCTCAAGGTTTCACAGAAAGTCCTAGCATTTACAGTCAAGCACTTAAAAGACAACTAGACAATATTCACATGCCAACTGACACTGCCCTGCTCCAGTATGTCGATGATCTATTGATCACAGCCCGTTCTGAACGTGACTGCGAGCGTGCGTCACTTACAGTCCTGTATTTTCTGGCCGAGATGGGGCACAAGGTGTCCCCTTCCAAATTGCAATTCTGTGTCCAGCAAGTGGTCTACTTAGGACACTTACTGTCCAAGAGGGGTAGGCAGTTGACACCTGACCGTATCCAGTTAATAGCACATCTTCCACAGCCCAAGACACAGAAGGAGGTACGAGCTTTTATCGGCCTCACTTCTTACTGCAGACAATGGATTCCCCAGTACGCATTTCTAGCCAAGCCACTGATACAGTTAACGACACAGGAGGCAGCCGTATCGACTGTCCTCCCTTGGACCCAAGAACATACACTTGTTTTCAATGAACTAAAGAAAGCTTTATGCCAAGCACCTGTTCTAGCAACACCGAACTACAGTAAGCCTTTTACACTTTTTGTCACAGAACGTGATGGTACTGCATTATCTGTTCTTACACAAGATCAAGCAGGACAATACAAGCCTTGTGCTTATTTTTCTAGCACATTAGATCCAGTAGCCCAGGCTCTGCCTGTGTGCCTCAAGTCAGTTGCAGCCACAGCTCTAGCTATCAGACAAAGTGATTCCATAGTGTTAGGACACTCCCTGACAGTACAAGTTCCACACTCCGTGGAAGTTCTTTTAAACAGAACCCAGACTAAGCACTTGACAATTGCACGTTTAACAGGTTATGAACTGACACTGTTTCAGCCACACATAGAAATCAGACGCTGCAACATTTTAAATCCAGCTACATTGTTACCGTCAGTTACTTTAAACCCTGCCACACATGACTGTGTGGAAGTTGTTAACACCATGACAAAGCCAAGACAAGACTTGACAGACATTGCATTACCTGATCCGGACCTGACACTTTATGTGGATGGTTCATGTATGAGAACAAGTACAGGAGAACTAGTAGCCGCGTATGCAGTGACTACTGAAACCGAAGTTATAGAAACACATCGTATAGACACCCTGTCTGCTCAAGCAGCAGAGCTTGTCGCTCTGACCCAAGCCTGCATACGTGCCAAGAACCTGAAAGTAAACATATACACAGATTCACGTTATGCATTCGGAGTTGTACACGACTTTGGAGTGCTCTGGCAAGAAAGAGGTTTTATGACTTCTCATGGAACCAAGATTCAGCATGGTCCCCTCATTCGAACTCTGTTAGATGCAATACATTTACCGACAGCTATCGCCATCATGAAGTGCAAGGCACATACGAAAGCCACTGATATCATTTCCCAGGGTAACGATCTAGCAGATCGAACAGCCAAGCTCACAGCTCAGACTCCAGGCATTCCAGTTAACACGACACAGACACTCACTCCAGATCAGACTACTTGTATGACAGTTAAGGACCCTACACAAGATGTAATAGATATACAGTTACATGCTACTCCAGATGAAATCAAGAAGTGGTCCGAACAAGGAGGGGTCCAGACAGATCAAGGATGGTTGACGAAGGGAAAAGCCACATGGTTTCTCCCCGACTCTATGGTTCAAGTCATTATTAACACCGCACATAGTCCAGCACATTTAGGAGAAAAAGCCATGTTAGACAGTATTCAGAACCTCTGGTTCAGCAAGCATTTACGAGCAGCAGCCAAACAGAAAGTGCGTACCTGCATGATCTGTTGTCAGTTCAATCCAGGTAAAGGTGTCCCGGTGGAACAAGGTGGATTCCATCCTCCTGACCACCCTTTTGAAGTCCTCCAGATGGATTATATTCAGATGGAGCGATGTCGAGGTTTCAAGTATGTCCTAGTAGTTGTATGCGCTTTGTCCAGGTGGACAGAAGCATATCCAGTTCCAGATTACACAGCTGCGACCACTGCCAGGCAGTTGGTTCGTGAGTTCTTTCCCCGTTATGGATTACCTAGGGTCGTGTATTCAGATAACGGCCAGCCATTCTCATCCGAGCTCATGAAACAAGTATCCCTTCTGTTAGGGTACCAGTGGAAGTTCCATTGTGTACGCCATCCTGAAGCAGCCGGTCTCGTAGAGAGACATAACCATACTCTGAAAATCCGAATCGCAAAAGTATGCGCAGAGAAAGGCGTAGATTGGATGGTAGCACTGCCAGTCGCCCTTTTCTATATGAGAATGGTCGCTCACTCCCGTTCAGGTCTGTCACCCTATGAGATAGTGTTTGGTCGTCCCCCCAATATGTGGGGTACACCTAGACCCCGTACAATTACCGATGTTGACAGTAATATGCTGACAGATTACCTTGCCTCCTTGATGTCTGCACTACAATCTTGTCGTTCACAGGTTGCCGCTGCTTTTCCAGACAATACCGAAGTGAAACCGCATGAAGTCGTTCCGGGGGATTTTGTGCTGATTCGCAATTTCGATCGTTCAAGTCCGCTGGAGCCCCGCTGGAAGGAGCCCCGCCTTGTTCTTCTCACCACCCGGACAGCAGTGAAGATTGAAAACCGAAAAGGGTGGCTACACGCCAGCCATGTGAAAAAGTTTCATGGACTCAAAACTAAGACTTTTCTCAAGGACTGCCCCGCTCTCAAGGACTGCCCAGACTCTGAATCTAAACTTCCCCTGTTAGAGAAAACTCCGCAGCAGGAGTATAAACAGAAATTACGGTCTAGTAAGTCAGCCAGTTTAATTGTCTAAGTCCCTCTCGGGTGAAACGGTTAGACAGGTTCCTGACATGTATGAGATAGACCCACACAGTGAGAGAGTTAGTCAAAACTCTAAGAGAATACGCTATCGAAAGAATCTTTGCAGCCGATGTATAGTTACTCTGTTCTTTCTATTGTTTTTGAGCCTTATGGTTACTTGCATAAGTTATGCTTTACATTTATGTTTTCCTATTTCACATGTACATATGTTTTCTAATGTTACAGTAGAGCACACATTTAGTGACCTGCCTCCTCACGAGTTATCCTATCGCCTTGCTATGCGTAATAATACTTTTATCCGAATGCTGCACTATTCACACCAGACCAGCAATGCCACTAATTGTTGGGTGTGTGGTCGACTCCCCCCTTTCCAGACACCGAAGGGAGTTCTGCCACTTTTTCCTTATCCGTTTTCACATAATGGTTCGTGTGGAGCATGGTCCACGTTAACGTCATCCTCAACTGATATGTCCCTTCTGAATAGAACATGTTTCCCAGACAAGGAAGGTCTTTCCCATAGAACAGGATTGGATCTAGAAAATGAAGTATATGATCTAGGTAATTATTCCTCGAATTTCATGGTTTTGAATGTTCAGTCCGATACTACTCCAGATTTGCCTGCTATTTCAGTACTACCAGTAAAAGGCGAATTATATGTCAGAAAGAATGGTTCCACACATGTAGGACATAGTGATTGTACTACTGTGGTTGAGTATAGTGACAGTGGGAAATCTATTTTCAAAGCCTCACGTCATTCTTATTTTGTTTGTGGTCAGACCGCATATGCTCGTCTGCCCCTCGATTGGGATGGAACATGTTATATTGCCTTCCTACTGCCAACTGTTTTTCTAGCCCGTCCGATTATCACAGAAACACACATCTAGTACACGTTAGACATAGAAGGGAGACTGAGTCCCCAATTGTCGATCAAACTGAAACTGCTCTAGAACAATATCAAGACTTCAATAAAGGTTTCTTTTTTTTCATAGGTCCTTTCCAGAATAGTAAGCTAATACGTAGGCTAACCAGAACCCTTGAAGCAGCAGTGAATGAGACTACTTCCGCTCTAGGTAACTTAACCGAAGAACAATCTGCTATGCGTTTTGTTGTGCTCCAAAATCGTCTCGTTCTTGACGTCATACTGGCCGATAGAGGAGGAGCTTGTAGAGTCATCGGATCTAGTTGCTGCATTTTCATTCCTAATAACGCGCCGTCTGTTTATTCAGCTATAACCAGACTTCATAAAATTGCCCATCAGATACACCAGAATCCAGGCACCTGGACATGGTCCGGTTGGCTCTGGAGTATAATATCTGCCTGGGGATGGAAAGTATTGTCATTCCTAGGTATAGCAGTAATGATCATATTCAGTTGCTGCCTCTGTTTACAATGTGGCCCTGCGATTTGCGGCTTGTGTGCTACCTCTTGTATTCCTAGTCCTAAGTCCCGTTCCAAGACAATTCGAGACGAGCAAATGATGCTAGATGAACAGATAGATGGTATCATGAATATTGATGTTTCCTGATGGAAACGTAGGGCACAAGGAGGGAATGTGGAAAAGTGAATTTTGCCTTGCCATGTGTGCCTATGTGTTCCCCATCCTATATTATATGTGCATGATCGATATGCATATATCCCCCTATGATCGATTAAAGACGCAATTATAGTTGTGTCCAACTCTAGTATGCCAGTATCCAGTTCTCGTGAAAGCAACGAGTATTAGGCCTATGTTGCCACGTTTCACAGTGTGCACGTTAATTCGCCGCATTGTCCCCGTTCCTAGGCCTCAAAGGGCCCGGACACCAGATTCAAGCTCCAGTGAACCCACTCCGAGGAGCGATGCAGCCCCCACCTGCATCCCTGACCCTTCACTTACTTCCTGCCGCGCAGCGCGGTGCCCGGCCTGGCTCTGCCTGCCTGTCTGCCAAGAATATGTTATGCTTCTAGTTATCAGTCCAGCTTTCCTTCTTCGCATTCCTAAGCTACTGAACCGCATAAACAGTTTCAGCTATGGTCTAGTCTTTCTGTCTCCATGTCAGAGAAATACTGTATTAATATTCATAGAAGATTCATAGCACACGCAATACATGTAGAATATATGCATGCACCAGCCTTAGTGTCAAGTAGCCTTTGCCCTGATAACTTGTAGATTCTATCAACATGTACTCCAAACACGAGATACCAGATATGCTATAGGTACATGTCGTCCTGACACCGCAGACTTTAGTCTCCTCTTCTAGTGTAGAAGTCATAGCCCCCAGTTCTCCCCGGTAACACGTCATTGCCCGTTTGCGCGCACCACTAGGTTAAAGGTCCCAGCTGCTCAGGTTGCCCCCTCTATGTTTCCGCCCATTCATGACACTTTTATGATGTTCTCATCACATGTCTACGTGCACGCCCTGTGCACGCCTTCTTTTTCCGCCCATGTGTTCTTATCTTACGCTTGTCACAAGTTACGCCTACTGTATGTAATGTAATTGAAATGTTGTACTATATATATGCTGCACTGTCGATGAAATGCTGCAGCTGCCTTCCTTCCTATTTTATTTCAGGCTGTCCCGTTCCAGTCCCTTCCCTTTTGCCTGAATAAATCCCCTTCGACTCTGAATTCCTCGGATCCTGCCTCTTATTTATTGAGCTATCTGTTATTGTTAATATATTCAAAAATAGTACCGGTAATTAATTATTTATTTACCACAGTTCGACAGTTGCGGAGTCATCGTTTTTTCAGATAATTGATTTTTTGGAGAGTACCAAAAATGATTCAAAATGTCAATTGGATCGTGCCTCATGTTGAATAACCGCTTTTGAAACCCTCACAGTGACCAAAATTGCCATTTTTACAGAGCTTTGCTTACTCAAAAGCTTCCATTTTGACCAATTTCAGGCACCGAAATGACTTTAAACACACTTATTTTAGTTGAAAAAGTCATATTTCACATCCAACAGTCATTTAGAGTCAAAAGATTAAAAGTTAAAATTTCATCCATGTTGACCATTTTGGGAAAGTTTGACAGGTCCGGAGTCATCGTTTTTCATTAGAGATTTGATTTTTTAGAGTGTACCAAAAATGATTCAAAATGTCAATTGGATCGTGCCTCATGTAACCACTTTTGAAACCTTCACAGTGACCAAAATTGCCATTTTTACAGAGCTTTGCTTGCTCAAAATCTTCCATTTTGACCAATTTCAGGCACCGAAATGACTTTAAACACACTTATTTTAGTTGAACAAGTCATAATTCACATCCAACAGGCATTTAGAGTCAAAAGATTAAAAGTTAACATTTCATCAATGTTGACCATTTTGGGAAAGCTCGACAGGTCCGGAGTCATCTTTTTTTCAGATAATTGATTTTTTGGAGTGTACCAAAAATGATTCAAAATGTCAATTGGATCGTGCCTCATGTGAATAACCACTTTTTAAACACTCATAGTGACCAAAATTGCCATTTTTACAGAGTTTTGCTTACTCAAAAGCTTCAATTTTTAACAATTTCTGGCACAGAAATGACTTTAAACACACTTATTTTAGTTGAAAAAGTTGTAATTCACATCCAACAGTCATTTAGAGTCAAAAGATTAAAAGTTATAATTTCCTCCATGTTGACCATTTTGGGAAAGTTCGACAGATCCGGAGTCATCGTTTTTCATCAGACAATTGATTTTTTTGGACTGTACCAAAAAGGATTCAAAATGTCAATTGGATCGTGCCTCATGTTGAATATCCACTTTTGAAACCCTCACACTGACCAAAATTGCCATTTTTACAGAGTTTTGCTTACTCAAAAGCTTCAATTTTGACCAATTTCTAACACAGAAATGACTTTAAACACACTTATTTTAGTTGAAAAAGTCATAATTCACATCCAACAGTCATTTACAGTCAAAAGATTAAATGTTAAAGTTTCATCCATATTGACCATTTTGGGAACGTTCGACAGGTCCGGAGTCATCGTTTTTCATCGGAAAATTGATTTTTGGAGTGTACCAAAAATGATTCAAAATGTCAATTGCATCGTGCCTCATGTTGAATAACCACTTTTGAAACCCTTACAGTGACCAAAATTGCCATTTTTACAGAGTTTTGCTTACTCGAAAGCTTCCATTTTGACCAATTTCAGGCACCAAAATGACTTTAAACAGACTTATTTTAGTTGAAAAAGTCATAATTCACATCCAACAGTCATTTAGAGTCAAAAGATTAAAAGTTAAAATTTCATCCATGTTGACCATTTTGGGAAAGTTCGACAGTTGCGGAGTCATCGTTTTTACAGATAATTGATTTTTTAGAGTGTACCAAAAATGATTCAAAATGTCAATTGGATCGTGCCTCATGTTGAATAACCGCTTTTGAAACCCTTACAGTGACCAAAATTGCCATTTTTACAGAGCTTTGCTTACTCAAAAGCTTCCATTTTGACCAATTTCAGGCACGAAATGACTTTAAACACATTTATTTTAGTTGAAAAAGTCATATTTTACATCCAACAGTCATTTAGAGTCAAAAGATTAAAAGTTAAAATTTCATCCATGTTGACCATTTTGGGAAAGTTTGACAGGTCCGGAGTCATCGTTTTTCATTAGAGATTTGATTTTTTAGAGTGTACCAAAAATGATTCAAAATGTCAATTGGATCGTGCCTCATGTTGAATAACCACTTTTGAAACCCTCACAGTGACCAAAATTGCCATTTTTACAGAGCTTTGCTTAATCAAAAGCTTCCATTTTGACCAATTTCAGGCACCAAAATGACTTTCAACACACGTATTTTAGTTGAAAAAGTCATAATTCACATCCAACAGTCATTTAGAGTCAAAAGATTAAAAGTTAAAATTTCATCCATGTTGACCATTTTGGGAAAGTTTGACAGGTCCGGAGTCATCGTTTTTCATTAGAGATTTGATTTTTTGGAGTGTACCAAAAATGATTCAAAATGTCAATTGGATCGTGCCTCATGTTGACTAACCACTTTTGAAACCTTCACAGTGACCAAAATTGCCATTTTTACAGAGCTTTGCTTGCTCAAAATCTTCCATTTTGACCAATTTCAGGCACCGAAATGACTTTAAACACACTTATTTTAGTTGAACAAGTCATAATTCACATCCAACAGGCTTTTAGAGTCAAAAGATTAAAAGTCAACATTTCATCCATGTAGACCATTTTGGGAAAGCTCGACAGGTCCAGAGTCATCTTTTTTTCAGATAATTGATTTTTTGGAGTGTACCAAAAATGATTCAAAATGTCAATTGGATCGTGCCTCATGTGAATAACCACTTTTTAAACACTCATAGTGACCAAAATTGCCATTTTTACAGAGCTTTGCTTGCTCAAAATCTTCCATTTTGACCAATTTCAGGCACCGAAATGACTTTAAACACACTTATTTTAGTTGAACAAGTCATAATTCACATCCAACAGTCATTTAGAGTCAAAAGATTAAAAGTTAAAATTTCATCCATGTTGACCATTTTGGGAAAGTTCGACAGTTGCGGAGTCATCGTTTTTTCAGATAATTGATTTTTTGGAGTGTACCAAAAATGATTCAAAATGTCAATTGGGTCGTGCCTCATGTTGAATAACCGCTTTTGAAACCCTCACAGTGACCAAAAATGCCATTTTTACAGAGCTTTGCTTACTCAAAAGCTTCCATTTTGACCAATTTCAGGCACCGAAATGACTTTAAACACATTTATTTTAGTTGAAAAAGTCATATTTTACATGCAACAGTCATTTAGAGTCAAAAGATTAAAAGTTAAAATTTCATCCATGTTGACCATTTTGGGAAAGTTTGACACGTCCGGAGTCATCGTTTTTCATTAGAGATTTAATTTTTTAGAGTGTACCAAAAATGATTCAAAATGTTAATTGGATCGGGCCTCATGTTGAATAACCACTTTTGAAACCCTCACAGTGACCAAAATTGCCATTTTTACAGAGCTTTGCTTAATCAAAAGCTTCCATTTTGACCAATTTCAGGCACCAAAATGACTTTCAACACACGTATTTTAGTTGAAAAAGTCATAATTCACATCCAACAGTCATTTAGAGTCAAAAGATTAAAAGTTAAAATTTCATCCATTTTGACCATTTTGGGAAAGTTTGACAGGCCCGGAGTCATCGTTTTTCATTAGAAATTTGACTTTTTTGGAGTGTACCAAAAATGATTCAAAATGTCAATTGGATCGTGCCTCATGCTGACTAACCACTTTTGAAACCTTCACAGTGACCAAAATTGCCATTTTTACAGAGCTTTGCTTGCTCAAAATCTTCCATTTTGACCAATTTCAGGCACCAAAATGACTTTAAACAGACTTATTTTAGTTGAAAAAGTCATAATTCACATCCAACAGTCATTTAGAGTCAAAAGATTAAAAGTTAAAATTTCATCCATGTTGACCATTTTGGGAAAGTTCGACAGTTGCGGAGTCATCGTTTTTACAGATAATTGATTTTTTAGAGTGTACCAAAAATGATTCAAAATGTCAATTGGATCGTGCCTCATGTTGAATAACCGCTTTTGAAACCCTTACAGTGACCAAAATTGCCATTTTTACAGAGCTTTGCTTACTCAAAAGCTTCCATTTTGACCAATTTCAGGCACGAAATGACTTTAAACACATTTATTTTAGTTGAAAAAGTCATATTTTACATCCAACAGTCATTTAGAGTCAAAAGATTAAAAGTTAAAATTTCATCCATGTTGACCATTTTGGGAAAGTTTGACAGGTCCGGAGTCATCGTTTTTCATTAGAGATTTGATTTTTTAGAGTGTACCAAAAATGATTCAAAATGTCAATTGGATCGTGCCTCATGTTGAATAACCACTTTTGAAACCCTCACAGTGACCAAAATTGCCATTTTTACAGAGCTTTGCTTAATCAAAAGCTTCCATTTTGACCAATTTCAGGCACCAAAATGACTTTCAACACACGTATTTTAGTTGAAAAAGTCATAATTCACATCCAACAGTCATTTAGAGTCAAAAGATTAAAAGTTAAAATTTCATCCATGTTGACCATTTTGGGAAAGTTTGACAGGTCCGGAGTCATCGTTTTTCATTAGAGATTTGATTTTTTGGAGTGTACCAAAAATGATTCAAAATGTCAATTGGATCGTGCCTCATGTTGACTAACCACTTTTGAAACCTTCACAGTGACCAAAATTGCCATTTTTACAGAGCTTTGCTTGCTCAAAATCTTCCATTTTGACCAATTTCAGGCACCGAAATGACTTTAAACACACTTATTTTAGTTGAACAAGTCATAATTCACATCCAACAGGCTTTTAGAGTCAAAAGATTAAAAGTCAACATTTCATCCATGTAGACCATTTTGGGAAAGCTCGACAGGTCCAGAGTCATCTTTTTTTCAGATAATTGATTTTTTGGAGTGTACCAAAAATGATTCAAAATGTCAATTGGATCGTGCCTCATGTGAATAACCACTTTTTAAACACTCATAGTGACCAAAATTGCCATTTTTACAGAGCTTTGCTTGCTCAAAATCTTCCATTTTGACCAATTTCAGGCACCGAAATGACTTTAAACACACTTATTTTAGTTGAACAAGTCATAATTCACATCCAACAGTCATTTAGAGTCAAAAGATTAAAAGTTAAAATTTCATCCATGTTGACCATTTTGGGAAAGTTCGACAGTTGCGGAGTCATCGTTTTTTCAGATAATTGATTTTTTGGAGTGTACCAAAAATGATTCAAAATGTCAATTGGGTCGTGCCTCATGTTGAATAACCGCTTTTGAAACCCTCACAGTGACCAAAAATGCCATTTTTACAGAGCTTTGCTTACTCAAAAGCTTCCATTTTGACCAATTTCAGGCACCGAAATGACTTTAAACACATTTATTTTAGTTGAAAAAGTCATATTTTACATGCAACAGTCATTTAGAGTCAAAAGATTAAAAGTTAAAATTTCATCCATGTTGACCATTTTGGGAAAGTTTGACACGTCCGGAGTCATCGTTTTTCATTAGAGATTTAATTTTTTAGAGTGTACCAAAAATGATTCAAAATGTTAATTGGATCGGGCCTCATGTTGAATAACCACTTTTGAAACCCTCACAGTGACCAAAATTGCCATTTTTACAGAGCTTTGCTTAATCAAAAGCTTCCATTTTGACCAATTTCAGGCACCAAAATGACTTTCAACACACGTATTTTAGTTGAAAAAGTCATAATTCACATCCAACAGTCATTTAGAGTCAAAAGATTAAAAGTTAAAATTTCATCCATTTTGACCATTTTGGGAAAGTTTGACAGGCCCGGAGTCATCGTTTTTCATTAGAAATTTGACTTTTTTGGAGTGTACCAAAAATGATTCAAAATGTCAATTGGATCGTGCCTCATGCTGACTAACCACTTTTGAAACCTTCACAGTGACCAAAATTGCCATTTTTACAGAGCTTTGCTTGCTCAAAATCTTCCATTTTGACCAATTTCAGGCACCGAAATGACTTTAAACACACTTATTTTAGTTGAACAAGTCATAATTCACATCCAACAGGCATTTAGACTCAAAAGATTAAAAGTTAACATTTCATCCATGTTGACCATTTTGGGAAAGCTTGACAGGTCCGGAGTCATCTTTTTTTCAGAGAATTGATTTTTTAGAGTGTACCAAAAATGATTCAAAATGTCAATTGGATCGTGCCTCATGTGAATAACCACTTTTTAAACACTCATAGTGACCAAAATTGCCATTTTTACAGAGCTTTGCTTACTTAAAAGCTTCCATTTTGACCAATTTCATGCACCGAAATTACTTTAAACACACTTATATTAGTTGAAAAACTCATATTTCACAGCCAACAGTCATTTACAGTCAAAAGATTAAATGTTAAAATTTCATCCATATTGACCATTTTGGGAACGTTCGACAGGTCCGGAGTCATCGATTTTCATCGGAAAATTGATTTTTGGAGTGTACCAAAAATGATTCAAAATGTCAATTGCATCGTGCCTCATGTTGAATAACCACTTTTGAAACCCTCACAGTGACCAAAATTGCCATTTTTACAGAGTTTTGCTTACTCAAAAGCTTCCATTTTGACCAATTTCAGGCACCAAAATGACTTTAAACAGACTTATTTTAGTTGAAAAAGTTGTAATTCACATCCAACAGTCATTTAGAGTCAAAAGATTAAAAGTTAAAATTTCCTCCATGTTGACCATTTTGGGAAAGTTCGACAGATCCGGAGTCATCGTTTTTCATCAGAAAATTGATTTTTTTGGACTGTACCAAAAAGGATTCAAAATGTCAATTGGATCGTGCCTCATGTTGAATATCCACTTTTGAAACCCTCACACTGACCAAAATTGCCATTTTTACAGAGTTTTGCTTACTCAAAAGCTTCAATTTTGACCAATTTCTGGCACAGAAATGACTTTAAACACACTTATTTTAGTTGAAAAAGTCATAATTCACATCCAACAGTCATTTACAGTCAAAAGATTAAATGTTAAAGTTTCATCCATATTGACCATTTTGGGAACGTTCGACAGGTCCGGAGTGATCGTTTTTGCATCAGAAAATTGATTTTTTGGAGTGTACCATAAATTATTCAAAATGTCAATTGGATCGTGCCTCATGTTGAATAACCACTTTTGAAACCCTCACAGTGACCAAAATTGCCATTTTTACAGAGTTTTGCTTACTCAAAAGCTTCCATTTTGACCAATTTCAGGCACCAAAATGACTTTAAACAGACTTATTTTAGTTGAAAAAGTCATAATTCACATCCAACAGTCATTTAGAGTCAAAAGATTAAAAGTTAAAATTTCATCCATGTTGACCATTTTGGGAAAGTTCGACAGTTGCGGAGTCATCGTTTTTTCAGATAATTGATTTTTTGGAGTGTACCAAAAATGATTCAAAATGTCAATTGGATCGTGCCTCATGTTGAATAACCGCTTTTGAAACCCTCACAGTGACCAAAAATGCCATTTTTACAGAGCTTTGCTTACTCAAAAGCTTCCATTTTGACCAATTTCAGGCACCGAAATGACTTTAAACACATTTATTTTAGTTGAAAAAGTCATATTTTACATGCAACAGTCATTTAGAGTCAAAAGATTAAAAGTTAAAATTTCATCCATGTTGACCATTTTGGGAAAGTTTGACAGGTCCGGAGTCATCGTTTTTCATTAGAGATTTGATTTTTTAGAGTGTACCAAAAATGATTCAAAATGTCAATTGGATCGTGCCTCATGCTGACTAACCACTTTTGAAACCTTCACAGTGACCAAAATTGCCATTTTTACAGAGCTTTGCTTGCTCAAAATCTTCCATTTTGACCAATTTCAGGCACCGAAATGACTTTAAACACACTTATTTTAGTTGAACAAGTCATAATTCACATCCAACAGGCATTTAGACTCAAAAGATTAAAAGTTAACATTTCATCCATGTTGACCATTTTGGGAAAGCTTGACAGGTCCGGAGTCATCTTTTTTTCAGAGAATTGATTTTTTAGAGTGTACCAAAAATGATTCAAAATGTCAATTGGATCGTGCCTCATGTGAATAACCACTTTTTAAACACTCATAGTGACCAAAATTGCCATTTTTACAGAGCTTTGCTTACTTAAAAGCTTCCATTTTGACCAATTTCATGCACCGAAATTACTTTAAACACACTTATATTAGTTGAAAAACTCATATTTCACAGCCAACAGTCATTTACAGTCAAAAGATTAAATGTTAAAATTTCATCCATATTGACCATTTTGGGAACGTTCGACAGGTCCGGAGTCATCGTTTTTCATCGGAAAATTGATTTTTGGAGTGTACCAAAAATGATTCAAAATGTCAATTGCATCGTGCCTCATGTTGAATAACCACTTTTGAAACCCTCACAGTGACCAAAATTGCCATTTTTACAGAGTTTTGCTTACTCGAAAGCTTCCATTTTGACCAATTTCAGGCACCAAAATGACTTTAAACAGACTTATTTTAGTTGAAAAAGTCATAATTCACATCCAACAGTCATTTAGAGTCAAAAGATTAAAAGTTAAAATTTCATCCATGTTGACCATTTTGGGAAAGTTCGACAGTTGCGGAGTCATCGTTTTTACAGATAATTGATTTTTTGGAGTGTACCAAAAATGATTCAAAATGTCAATTGGATCGTGCCTCATGTTGAATAACCGCTTTTGAAACCCTTACAGTGACCAAAATTGCCATTTTTACAGAGCTTTGCTTACTCAAAAGCTTCCATTTTGACCAATTTCAGGCACGAAATGACTTTAAACACATTTATTTTAGTTGAAAAAGTCATATTTTACATCCAACAGTCATTTAGAGTCAAAAGATTAAAAGTTAAAATTTCATCCATGTTGACCATTTTGGGAAAGTTTGACAGGTCCGGAGTCATCGTTTTTCATTAGAGATTTGATTTTTTAGAGTGTACCAAAAATGATTCAAAATGTCAATTGGATCGTGCCTCATGTTGAATAACCACTTTTGAAACCCTCACAGTGACCAAAATTGCCATTTTTACAGAGCTTTGCTTAATCAAAAGCTTCCATTTTGACCAATTTCAGGCACCAAAATGACTTTCAACACACGTATTTTAGTTGAAAAAGTCATAATTCACATCCAACAGTCATTTAGAGTCAAAAGATTAAAAGTTAAAATTTCATCCATGTTGACCATTTTGGGAAAGTTTGACAGGTCCGGAGTCATCGTTTTTCATTAGAGATTTGATTTTTTGGAGTGTACCAAAAATGATTCAAAATGTCAATTGGATCGTGCCTCATGTTGACTAACCACTTTTGAAACCTTCACAGTGACCAAAATTGCCATTTTTACAGAGCTTTGCTTGCTCAAAATCTTCCATTTTGACCAATTTCAGGCACCGAAATGACTTTAAACACACTTATTTTAGTTGAAAAAGTCATAATTCACATCCAACAGGCTTTTAGAGTCAAAAGATTAAAAGTCAACATTTCATCCATGTAGACCATTTTGGGAAAGCTCGACAGGTCCAGAGTCATCTTTTTTTCAGATAATTGATTTTTTGGAGTGTACCAAAAATGATTCAAAATGTCAATTGGATCGTGCCTCATGTGAATAACCACTTTTTAAACACTCATAGTGACCAAAATTGCCATTTTTACAGAGCTTTGCTTTCTTAAAAGCTTCCATTTTAACCAATTTCATGCACCGAAATTACTTTAAACACACTTATTTTAGTTGAAAAACTCATATTTCACAGCCAACAGTCATTTACAGTCAAAAGATTAAATGTTAAAATTTCATCCATATTGACCATTTTGGGAACGTTCGACAGTTGCGGAGTCATCGTTTTTTCAGATAATTGATTTTTTGGAGTGTACCAAAAATGATTCAAAATGTCAATTGGATCGTGCCTCATGTTGAATAACCGCTTTTGAAACCCTTACAGTGACCAAAATTGCCATTTTTACAGAGCTTTGCTTACTCAAAAGCTTTCATTTTGACCAATTTCAGGCACCGAAATGACTTTAAACACACTTATTTTAGTTGAAATAGTCATATTTCACATCCAACAGTCATTTAGAGTCAAAAGATTAAAAGTTAAAATTTCATCCATGTTGAGCATTTTGGGAAAGTTTGACGGGTCCGGAGTCAGCGTTTTTCATTAGAGATTTGATTTTTTAGAGTGTACCAAAAATGATTCATAATGTCGATTGGATCGTGCCTCATGTTGAATAACCACTTTTGAAACCTTCACAGTGACCAAAATTGCCATTTTTACAGAGCTTTGCTTGCTCAAAATCTTCAATTTTGACCAATTTCAGGCACCGAAATGACTTTAAACACACTTATTTTAGTTGAACAAGTCATAATTCACATCCAACAGGCATTTAGAGTCAAAAGATTAAAAGTTAACATTTCATCCATGTTGACCATTTTGGGAAAGCTCGACAGGTCCGAAGTCATCTTTTTTTCAGATAATTGATTTTTTGAAGTGTACCAAAAATGATACAAAAAATGTCAATTGGATCGTGCCTCATGTGAATAACCACTTTTTAAACACTCATAGTGACCAAAATTGCCATTTTTACAGAGTTTTGCTTACTCAAAAGCTTAAATTTTGACCAATTTCTGGCACAGAAATGACTTTAAACACACTTATTTTAGTTGAAAAAGTCATAATTCACATCCAACAGTCATTTAGAGTCAAAAGATTAAAAGTTAAAATTTCATCCATGTTGACCATTTTGGGAAAGTTCGACAGTAGCGGAGTCATCGTTTTTCCAGATAATTGATTTTTTGGAGTGTACCAAAAATTATTCAAAATGTCAATTGTATCGTGCCTCATGTTGAATAACCGCTTTTGAAACCCTCACAGTGACCAAAATTGCCATTTTTACAGAGCTTTGCTTACTCAAAAGCTTCCATTTTGACCAATTTCAGGCACCGAAATGACTTTAAACACGCTTATTTTAGTTGAAAAAGTTATATTTCACATCCAACAGTCATTTAGAGTCAAAAGATTAAAAGTTAAAATTTCATCCATGTTGACCATTTTGGGAAAGTTTGACAGGTCCGGAGTCATCGTTTTTCATTAGAGATTTGATTTTTTAGAGTGTACCAAAAATGATTCAAAATGTCAATTGGATCGTACCTCATGTTGAATAACCACTTTTGAAACCCTCACAGTGACTAAAATTGCCATTTTTACAGAGCTTTGCTTAATCAAAAGCTTCCATTTTGACCTATTTCAGGCACGAAAATGACTTTCAACACACTTATTTTAGTTGAAAAAGTCATAATTCACATCCAACAGTCATTTAGAGTCAAAAGAT
The DNA here is from genome assembly GCF_964261635.1 of Lissotriton helveticus. Classification (NCBI taxonomy): domain Eukaryota; kingdom Metazoa; phylum Chordata; class Amphibia; order Caudata; family Salamandridae; genus Lissotriton; species Lissotriton helveticus. The sequence goes on from NC_136072.1 coordinate 344,068,675, forward strand.
TAAAAGTTAAAATTTCATCCATGTTGACCATTTTGGGAAAGTTTGACAGGTCCGGAGTCATCGTTTTTCATTAGAGATTTGATTTTTTGTAGTGTACCAAAAATTATTCAAAATGTCAATTGGATCGTGCCTCATGTTGAATAACCACTTTTGAAGCCCTAACATTGACCAAAATTGCCATTTTTACAGAGCTTTGCTTACTTAAAAGCTTCCATTTTGACCAATTTCATGCACCGAAATTACTTTAAACAGACTTATTTTAGTTGGAAAAAGTCATAATTCACATCCAACAGTCTTTTAGAGTCAAAAGATTAAAAGTTAAAATTTCATCCATGTTGACTATTTTGGGAAAGTTCGACAGTTGCGGAGTCATCGTTTTTTCAGATAATTGATTTTTTGGAGTGTACCAAAAATGATTCAAAATGTCAATTGGATCGTGCCTCATGTTGAATAACCGCTTTTGAAACCCTCACAGTGACCAAAATTGCCATTTTTACAGAGCTTTGCTTACTCAAAAGCTTCCATTTTGACCAATTTCAGGCACCGAAATGACTTTAAACACACTTATTTTAGTTGAAAAAGTCATAATTCACATCCAACAGTCATTTACAGTCAAAAGATTAAATGTTAAAATTTCATCCATATTGACCATTTTGGGAAAGTTTGACAGGTCGTGAGTCATCGTTTTTCATCAGAAAATTGATTTTTGGAGTGTACCAAAAATGATTCAAAATGTCAATTGGATCGTGCCTCATGTTGACTAACCACTTTTGAAACCTACACAGGGACCAAATTGCCATTTTTACAGAGCTTTGCTTGCTCAAAATCTTCCATTTTGACCAATTTCAGGCACCGAAATGACTTTAAACACACTTATTTTAGTTGAACAAGTCATAATTCACATCCAACAGGCATTTAGAGTCAAAAGATTAAAAGTTAACATTTCATCCATGTAGACCATTTTGGGAAAGCTCGACAGGTCCGGAGTCATCTTTTTTTCAGATAATTGTTTTTTTGGAGTGTACCAAAAATGATTCAAAATGTCAATTGGATTGTGCCTCATGTGAATAACCACTTTTTAAACACTCATAGTGACCGAAATTGCCATTTTTACAGAGCTTTGCTTTCTTAAAAGCTTCCATTTTAACCAATTTCATGCACCGAAATTACTTTAAACACACTTATTTTAGTTGAAAAACTCATATTTCACAGCCAACAGTCATTTACAGTCAAAAGATTAAATGTTAAAATTTCATCCATATTGACCATTTTGGGAACGTTCGACAGTTGCGGAGTCATCGTTTTTTCAGATAATTGATTTTTTGGAGTGTACCTAAAATGATTCAAAATGTCAATTGGATCGTGCCTCATGTTGAATAACCGCTTTTGAAACCCTTACAGTGACCAAAATTGCCATTTTTACAGAGCTTTGCTTACTCAAAAGCTTCCATTTTGACCAATTTCAGGCACCGAAATGACTTTAAACACACTTATTTTATTTGAAAAAGTCATATTTCACATCCAACAGTCATTTAGAGTCAAAAGATTAAAAGTTGAAATTTCATCCATGTTGAGCATTTTGGGAAAGTTTGACGGGTCCGGAGTCATCGTTTTTCATTAGAGATTTGATTTTTTAGAGTGTACCAAAAATGATTCATTATGTCAATTGGATCGTGCCTCATGTTGAATAACCACTTTTGAAACCTTCACAGTGACCAAAATTGCCATTTTTACAGAGCTTTGCTTGCTCAAAATCTTCAATTTTGACCAATTTCAGGCACCGAAATGATTTTAAACACACTTATTTTAGTTGAACAAGTCATAATTCACATCCAACAGACATTTAGAGTCAAAAGATTAAAAGTTAACATTTCATCCATGTTGACCATTTTGGGAAAGCTCGACAGGTCCGAAGTCATCTTTTTTTCAGATAATTGATTTTTTGAAGTGTACCAAAAATGATTCAAAATGTCAATTGGATCGTGCCTCATGTTGAATAACCACTTTTGATACCCTCACAGTGACCAAAATTGCCATTTTTACAGAGCTTTGCTTAATCAAAAGCTTCCATTTTGACCAATTTCAGGCACCAAAATGACTTTAAACAGACTTATTTTAGTTGAAAAAGTCATAATTCACATCCAACAGTCATTTAGAGTCAAAAGATTAAAAGTTAAAATTTCATCCATGTTGACCATTTTGGGAAAGTTTGACAGTTGCGGAGTCATCGTTTTTTCAGATAATTGATTTTTTGGAGTGTACCAAAAATGATTCAAAATGTCAATTGGATCGTGCCTCATGTTGAATAACCGCTTTTGAAACCCTCACAGTGACCAAAAATGCCATTTTTACAGAGCTTTGCTTACTCAAAAGCTTCCATTTTGACCAATTTCAGGCACCGAAATGACTTTAAACACATTTATTTAAGTTGAAAAAGTCATATTTTACATCCAACAGTCATTTAGAGTCAAAAGATTAAAAGTTAAAATTTCATCCATGTTGACCATTTTGGGAAAGTTTGACAGGTCCGGAGTCATCGTTTTTCATTAGAGATTTGATTTTTTAGAGTGTACCAAAAATGATTCAAAATGTCAATTGGATCGGGCCTCATGTTGAATAACCACTTTTGAAACCCTCACAGTGACCAAAATTGCCATTTTTACAGAGCTTTGCTTAATCAAAAGCTTCCATTTTGACCAATTTCAGGCACCAAAATGACTTTCAACACACGTATTTTAGTTGAAAAAGTCATAATTCACATCCAACAGTCATTTAGAGTCAAAAGATTAAAAGTTAAAATTTCATCCATGTTGACCATTTTGGGAAAGTTTGACAGGCCCGGAGTCATCGTTTTTCATTAGAGCTTTGATTTTTTGGAGTGTACCAAAAAGGATTCAAAATGTCAATTGGATCGTGCCTCATGCTGACCAACCACTTTTGAAACCTTCACAGTGACCAAAATTGCCATTTTTACAGAGCTTTGCTTGCTCAAAATCTTCCATTTTGACCAATTTCAGGCACCGAAATGACTTTAAACACACTTATTTTAGTTGAACAAGTCATAATTCACATCCAACAGGCATTTAGAGTCAAAAGATTAAAAGTTAACATTTCATCCATGTTGACCATTTTGGGAAAGCTCGACAGGTCCGGAGTCATCTTTTTTTCAGATAATTGATTTTTTAGAGTGTACCAAAAATGATTCAAAATGTCAATTGGATCGTGCCTCATGTGAATAACCACTTTTTAAACACTCATAGTGACCAAAATTGCCATTTTTAGAGAGCTTTGCTTACTTAAAAGCTTCCATTTTGACCAATTTCATGCACCGAAATTACTTTAAACACACTTATATTAGTTGAAAAACTCATATTTCACAGCCAACAGTCTTTACAGTCAAAAGATTAAATGTTAAAATTTCATCCATATTGACCATTTTGGGAACGTTCGACAGGTCCGGAGTCATCGTTTTTCATCACAAAATTGATTTTTGGAGTGTACCAAAAATGATTCAAAATGTCAATTGGATCGTGCCTCATGTTGACTAACCACTTTTGAAACCTACACAGGGACCAAATTGCCATTTTTACAGAGCTTTGCTTGCTCAAAATCTTCCATTTTGACCAATTTCAGGCACCGAAATGACTTTAAACACACTTATTTTAGTTGAACAAGTCATAATTCACATCCAACAGGCATTTAGAGTCAAAAGATTAAAAGTTAACATTTCATCCATGTAGACCATTTTGGGAAAGCTCGACAGGTCCGGAGTCATCTTTTTTTCAGATAATTGTTTTTTTGGAGTGTACCAAAAATGATTCAAAATGTCAATTGGATTGTGCCTCATGTGAATAACCACTTTTTAAACACTCATAGTGACCGAAATTGCCATTTTTACAGAGCTTTGCTTTCTTAAAAGCTTCCATTTTAACCAATTTCATGCACCGAAATTACTTTAAACACACTTATTTTAGTTGAAAAACTCATATTTCACAGCCAACAGTCATTTACAGTCAAAAGATTAAATGTTAAAATTTCATCCATATTGACCATTTTGGGAACGTTCGACAGTTGCGGAGTCATCGTTTTTTCAGATAATTGATTTTTTGGAGTGTACCTAAAATGATTCAAAATGTCAATTGGATCGTGCCTCATGTTGAATAACCGCTTTTGAAACCCTTACAGTGACCAAAATTGCCATTTTTACAGAGCTTTGCTTACTCAAAAGCTTCCATTTTGACCAATTTCAGGCACCGAAATGACTTTAAACACACTTATTTTATTTGAAAAAGTCATATTTCACATCCAACAGTCATTTAGAGTCAAAAGATTAAAAGTTGAAATTTCATCCATGTTGAGCATTTTGGGAAAGTTTGACGGGTCCGGAGTCATCGTTTTTCATTAGAGATTTGATTTTTTAGAGTGTACCAAAAATGATTCATTATGTCAATTGGATCGTGCCTCATGTTGAATAACCACTTTTGAAACCTTCACAGTGACCAAAATTGCCATTTTTACAGAGCTTTGCTTGCTCAAAATCTTCAATTTTGACCAATTTCAGGCACCGAAATGATTTTAAACACACTTATTTTAGTTGAACAAGTCATAATTCACATCCAACAGACATTTAGAGTCAAAAGATTAAAAGTTAACATTTCATCCATGTTGACCATTTTGGGAAAGCTCGACAGGTCCGAAGTCATCTTTTTTTCAGATAATTGATTTTTTGAAGTGTACCAAAAATGATTCAAAATGTCAATTGGATCGTGCCTCATGTTGAATAACCACTTTTGATACCCTCACAGTGACCAAAATTGCCATTTTTACAGAGCTTTGCTTAATCAAAAGCTTCCATTTTGACCAATTTCAGGCACCAAAATGACTTTAAACAGACTTATTTTAGTTGAAAAAGTCATAATTCACATCCAACAGTCATTTAGAGTCAAAAGATTAAAAGTTAAAATTTCATCCATGTTGACCATTTTGGGAAAGTTTGACAGTTGCGGAGTCATCGTTTTTTCAGATAATTGATTTTTTGGAGTGTACCAAAAATGATTCAAAATGTCAATTGGATCGTGCCTCATGTTGAATAACTGCTTTTGAAACCCTCACAGTGACCAAAAATGCCATTTTTACAGAGCTTTGCTTACTCAAAAGCTTCCATTTTGACCAATTTCAGGCACCGAAATGACTTTAAACACATTTATTTAAGTTGAAAAAGTCATATTTTACACCCAACAGTCATTTAGAGTCAAAAGATTAAAAGTTAAAATTTCATCCATGTTGACCATTTTGGGAAAGTTTGACAGGTCCGGAGTCATCGTTTTTCATTAGAGATTTGATTTTTTAGAGTGTACCAAAAATGATTCAAAATGTCAATTGGATCGGGCCTCATGTTGAATAACCACTTTTGAAACCCTCACAGTGACCAAAATTGCCATTTTTACAGAGCTTTGCTTAATCAAAAGCTTCCATTTTGACCAATTTCAGGCACCAAAATGACTTTCAACACACGTATTTTAGTTGAAAAAGTCATAATTCACATCCAACAGTCATTTAGAGTCAAAAGATTAAAAGTTAAAATTTCATCCATGTTGACCATTTTGGGAAAGTTTGACAGGCCCGGAGTCATCGTTTTTCATTAGAGCTTTGATTTTTTGGAGTGTACCAAAAAGGATTCAAAATGTCAATTGGATCGTGCCTCATGCTGACCAACCACTTTTGAAACCTTCACAGTGACCAAAATTGCCATTTTTACAGAGCTTTGCTTGCTCAAAATCTTCCATTTTGACCAATTTCAGGCACCGAAATGACTTTAAACACACTTATTTTAGTTGAACAAGTCATAATTCACATCCAACAGGCATTTAGAGTCAAAAGATTAAAAGTTAACATTTCATCCATGTTGACCATTTTGGGAAAGCTCGACAGGTCCGGAGTCATCTTTTTTTCAGATAATTGATTTTTTAGAGTGTACCAAAAATGATTCAAAATGTCAATTGGATCGTGCCTCATGTGAATAACCACTTTTTAAACACTCATAGTGACCAAAATTGCCATTTTTAGAGAGCTTTGCTTACTTAAAAGCTTCCATTTTGACCAATTTCATGCACCGAAATTACTTTAAACACACTTATATTAGTTGAAAAACTCATATTTCACAACCAACAGTCTTTACAGTCAAAAGATTAAATGTTAAAATTTCATCCATATTGACCATTTTGGGAACGTTCGACAGGTCCGGAGTCATCGTTTTTCATCACAAAATTGATTTTTGGAGTGTACCAAAAATGATTCAAAATGTCAATTGGATCGTGCCTCATGTTGACTAACCACTTTTGAAACCTACACAGGGACCAAATTGCCATTTTTACAGAGCTTTGCTTGCTCAAAATCTTCCATTTTGACCAATTTCAGGCACCGAAATGACTTTAAACACACTTATTTTAGTTGAACAAGTCATAATTCACATCCAACAGGCATTTAGAGTCAAAAGATTAAAAGTTAACATTTCATCCATGTAGACCATTTTGGGAAAGCTCGACAGGTCCGGAGTCATCTTTTTTTCAGATAATTGTTTTTTTGGAGTGTACCAAAAATGATTCAAAATGTCAATTGGATTGTGCCTCATGTGAATAACCACTTTTTAAACACTCATAGTGACCGAAATTGCCATTTTTACAGAGCTTTGCTTTCTTAAAAGCTTCCATTTTAACCAATTTCATGCACCGAAATTACTTTAAACACACTTATTTTAGTTGAAAAACTCATATTTCACAGCCAACAGTCATTTACAGTCAAAAGATTAAATGTTAAAATTTCATCCATATTGACCATTTTGGGAACGTTCGACAGTTGCGGAGTCATCGTTTTTTCAGATAATTGATTTTTTGGAGTGTACCTAAAATGATTCAAAATGTCAATTGGATCGTGCCTCATGTTGAATAACCGCTTTTGAAACCCTTACAGTGACCAAAATTGCCATTTTTACAGAGCTTTGCTTACTCAAAAGCTTCCATTTTGACCAATTTCAGGCACCGAAATGACTTTAAACACACTTATTTTATTTGAAAAAGTCATATTTCACATCCAACAGTCATTTAGAGTCAAAAGATTAAAAGTTGAAATTTCATCCATGTTGAGCATTTTGGGAAAGTTTGACGGGTCCGGAGTCATCGTTTTTCATTAGAGATTTGATTTTTTAGAGTGTACCAAAAATGATTCATTATGTCAATTGGATCGTGCCTCATGTTGAATAACCACTTTTGAAACCTTCACAGTGACCAAAATTGCCATTTTTACAGAGCTTTGCTTGCTCAAAATCTTCAATTTTGACCAATTTCAGGCACCGAAATGATTTTAAACACACTTATTTTAGTTGAACAAGTCATAATTCACATCCAACAGACATTTAGAGTCAAAAGATTAAAAGTTAACATTTCATCCATGTTGACCATTTTGGGAAAGCTCGACAGGTCCGAAGTCATCTTTTTTTCAGATAATTGATTTTTTGAAGTGTACCAAAAATGATTCAAAATGTCAATTGGATTGTGCCTCATGTTGAATAACCACTTTTGATACCCTCACAGTGACCAAAATTGCCATTTTTACAGAGCTTTGCTTACTCAAAAGCTTCCATTTTGACCAATTTCAGGCACCGAAATGACTTTAAACACATTTATTTAAGTTGAAAAAGTCATATTTTACATCCAACAGTCATTTAGAGTCAAAAGATTAAAAGTTAAAATTTCATCCATGTTGACCATTTTGGGAAAGTTTGACAGGTCCGGAGTCATCGTTTTTCATTAGAGATTTGATTTTTTAGAGTGTACCAAAAATGATTCAAAATGTCAATTGGATCGGGCCTCATGTTGAATAACCACTTTTGAAACCCTCACAGTGACCAAAATTGCCATTTTTACAGAGCTTTGCTTAATCAAAAGCTTCCATTTTGACCAATTTCAGGCACCAAAATGACTTTCAACACACGTATTTTAGTTGAAAAAGTCATAATTTACATCCAACAGTCATTTAGAGTCAAAAGATTAAAAGTTAAAATTTCATCCATGTTGACCATTTTGGGAAAGTTTGACAGGCCCGGAGTCATCGTTTTTCATTAGAGCTTTGATTTTTTGGAGTGTACCAAAAAGGATTCAAAATGTCAATTGGATCGTGCCTCATGCTGACCAACCACTTTTGAAACCTTCACAGTGACCAAAATTGCCATTTTTACAGAGCTTTGCTTGCTCAAAATCTTCCATTTTGACCAATTTCAGGCACCGAAATGACTTTAAACACACTTATTTTAGTTGAACAAGTCATAATTCACATCCAACAGGCATTTAGAGTCAAAAGATTAAAAGTTAACATTTCATCCATGTTGACCATTTTGGGAAAGCTCGACAGGTCCGGAGTCATCTTTTTTTCAGATAATTGATTTTTTAGAGTGTACCAAAAATGATTCAAAATGTCAATTGGATCGTGCCTCATGTGAATAACCACTTTTTAAACACTCATAGTGACCAAAATTGCCATTTTTAGAGAGCTTTGCTTACTTAAAAGCTTCCATTTTGACCAATTTCATGCACCGAAATTACTTTAAACACACTTATATTAGTTGAAAAACTCATATTTCACAGCCAACAGTCTTTACAGTCAAAGGATTAAATGTTAAAATTTCATCCATATTGACCATTTTGGGAACGTTCGACAGGTCCGGAGTCATCGTTTTTCATCGGAAAATTGATTTTTGGAGTGTACCAAAAATGATTCAAAATGTCAATTGCATCGTGCCTCATGTTGAATAACCACTTTTGAAACCCTCACAGTGACCAAAATTGCCATTTTTACAGAGTTTTGCTTACTCGAAAGCTTCCATTTTGACCAATTTCAGGCACCAAAATGACTTTAAACAGACTTATTTTAGTTGAAAAAGTCATAATTCACATCCAACAGTCATTTGGAGTCAAAAGATTAAAAGTTAAAATTTCATCCATGTTGACCATTTTGGGAAAGTTCGACAGTTGCGGAGTCATAGTTTTTACAGATAATTGATTTTTTGGAGTGTACCAAAAATGATTCAAAATGTCAATTGGATCGTGCCTCATGTTGAATAACCGCTTTTGAAACCCTTACAGTGACCAAAATTGCCATTTTTACAGAGCTTTGCTTACTCAAAAGCTTCCATTTTGACCAATTTCAGGCACCGAAATGACTTTAAACACACTTATTTTAGTTGAAAAAGTCATATTTCACATCCAACAGTCATTTAGAGTCAAAAGATTAAAAGTTAAAATTTCATCCATGTTGAGCATTTTGGGAAAGTTTGACGGGTCCGGAGTCATCGTTTTTCATTAGAGATTTTTATTTTTTAGAGTGTGCCAAAAATGATTCAAAATGTCAATTGGATCGTGCCTCATGTTAAATAACCACTTTTGAAACCTTCACAGTGACCAAAATTGCCATTTTTACAGAGCTTTGCTTGCTCAAAATCTTCCATTTTGACCAATTTCAGGCACCGAAATGACTTTAAACACACTTATTTTAGTTGAACAAGTCATAATTCACATCCAACAGGCATTTAGAGTCAAAAGATTAAAAGTTAACATTTCATCCATGTTGACCATTTTGGGAAAGCTCGACAGGTCCGAAGCCATCTTTTTTCAGATAATTGATTTTTTGGAGTGTACCAAAAATGATTCAAAATGTCAATTGGATCGTGCCTCATGTTGAATAACCACTTTTGAAACCCTCACAGTGACCAAAATTGCCATTTTTACAGAGTTTTGCTTACTCAAAAGCTTCCATTTTGACCAATTTCAGGCACCAAAATGACTTTAAACAAACTTATTTTAGTTGAAAAAGTCATAATTCACATCCAACAGTCATTTAGAGTCAAAAGATTAAAAGTTAAAATTTCATCCATGTTGACCATTTTGGGAAAGTTCGACAGTAGCGGAGTCATCGTTTTTCCAGATAATTGATTTTTTGGAGTGTACCAAAAATTATTCAAAATGTCAATTGGATCGTGCCTCATGTTGAATAACCGCTTTTGAAACCCTCACAGTGACCAAAATTGCCAATTTTACAGAGCTTTGCTTACTCAAAAGCTTCCATTTTGACCAATTTCAGGCACCGAAATGACTTTAAACACACTTATTTTAGTTGAAAAAGTTATATTTCACATCCAACAGTCATTTAGAGTCAAAAGATTAAAAGTTAAAATTTCATCCATGTTGACCATTTTGGGAAAATGTGACAGGTCCGGAGTCATCGTTTTTCATTAGAGATTTGATTTTTTAGAGTGTACCAACAATGATTCATAATGTCAATTGGATCGTGCCTCATGTTGAATAACCACTTTTGAAACCTTCACTGTGACCAAAATTGCCATTTTTACAGAGCTTTGCTTGCTCAAAATCTTCAATTTTGACCAATTTCAGGCACCGAAATGACTTTAAACACACTTATTTTAGTTGAACAAGTCATAATTCACATCCAACAGGCATTTAGAGTCAAAAGATTAAAAGTTAACATTTCATCCATGTTGACCATTTTGGGAAAGCTCGACAGGTCCGAAGTCATATTTTTTTCAGATAATTGATTTTTTGAAGTGTACCAAAAATGATTCAAAATGTCAATTGGATCGTGCCTCATGTGAATAACCACTTTTTAAACACTCATAGTGACCAAAATTGCCATTTTTACTGAGTTTTGCTTACTCAAAAGCTTCAATTTTGACCAATTTCTGGCACAGAAATGACTTTAAACAAACTTATTTTAGTTGAAAAAGTCATAATTCACATCCAACAGTCATTTAGAGTCAAAAGATTAAAAGTTAAAATTTCATCCATGTTGAGCATTTTGGGAAAGTTCGACAATAGCGGAGTCATCGTTTTTCCAGATAATTGATTTTTTGGAGTGTACCAAAAATTATTCAAAATGTCAATTGGATCGTGCCTCATGTTGAATAACCGCTTTTGAAACCCTCACGGTGACCAAAATTGCCATTTTTACAGAGCTTTGCTTACTCAAAAGCTTCCATTTTGACCAATTTCAGGCACCGAAATGACTTTAAACACACTTATTTTAGTTGAAAAAGTTATATTTCACATCCAACAGTCATTTAGAGTCAAAAGATTAAAAGTTAAAATTTCATCCATGTTGACCATTTTGGGAAAGTTTGACAGGTCCGGAGTCATCGTTTTTCATTAGAGATTTGATTTTTTAGAGTGTACCAAAAATTGTTCATAATGTCAATTGGATCGTGCCTCATGTTGAATAACCACTTTTGAAACCTTCACAGTGACCAAAATTGCCATTTTTACAGAGCTTTGCTTGCTCAAAATCTTCAATTTTGACCAATTTCAGGCACCGAAATGACATTAAACACACTTATTTTAGTTGAACAAGTCATAATTCACATCCAACAGGCATTTAGAGTCAAAAGATTAAAAGTTAACATTTCATCCATGTTGACCATTTTGGGAAAGCTCGACAGGTCCGAAGTCATCTTTTTTTCAGATAATTGATTTTTTGAAGTGTACCAAAAATGATTCAAAATGTCAATTGGATCGTGCCTCATGTGAATAACCACTTTTTAAACACTCATAGTGACCAAAATTGCCATTTTTACAGAGCTTTGCTTACTTAAAAGCTTCCATTTTGACCAATTTCATGCACCGAAATTACTTTAAACACACTTATATTAGTTGAAAAACTCATATTTCACAGCCAACAGTCATTTACAGTCAAAAGATTAAATGTTAAAATTTCATCCATATTGACCATTTTGGGAAAGTTCGACAGTTGCGGAGTCATCGTTTTTACAGATAATTGATTTTTTGGAGTGTACCAAAAATGATTCAAAATGTCAATTGGATCGTGCCTCATGTTGAATAACCGCTTTTGAAACCCTTACAGTGACCAAAATTGCCATTTTTACAGAGCTTTGCTTACTCAAAAGCTTCCATTTTGACCAATTTCAGGCACCGAAATGACTTTAAACACACTTATTTTAGTTGAAAAAGTCATATTTCACATCCAACAGTCATTTAGAGTCAAAAGATTAAAAGTTAAAATTTCATCCATGTTGAGCATTTTGGGAAAGTTTGACGGGTCCGGAGTCATCGTTTTTCATTAGAGATTTGATTTTTTAGAGTGTACCAAAAATGATTCAAAATGTCAATTGGATCGTGCCTCATGTTGAATAACCACTTTTGAAACCTTCACAGTGACCAAAATTGCCATTTTTACAGAGCTTTGCTTGCTCAAAATCTTCAATTTTGACCAATTTCAGGCACCGAAATGACTTTAAACACACTTATTTTAGTTGAACAAGTCATAATTCACATCCAACAGGCATTTAGAGTCAAAAGATTAAAAGTTAACATTTCATCCATGTTGACCATTTTGGGAAAGCTCGACAGGTCCGAAGTCATCTTTTTTCAGATAATTGATTTTTTGGAGTGTACCAAAAATGATTCAAAATGTCAATTGGATCGTGCCTCATGTTGAATAACCACTTTTGAAACCCTCACAGTGACCAAAATTGCCATTTTTACAGAGTTTTGCTTACTCAAAAGCTTTCATTTTGACCAATTTCAGGCACCAAAATGACTTTAAACAAACTTATTTTAGTTGAAAAAGTCATAATTCACATCCAACAGTCATTTAGAGTCAAAAGATTAAAAGTTAAAATTTCATCCATGTTGAACATTTTGGGAAAGTTCGACAGTAGCGGAGTCATCGTTTTTCCAGATAATTGATTTTTTGGAGTGTACCAAAAATTATTCAAAATGTCAATTGGATCGTGCCTCATGTTGAATAACCGCTTTTGAAACCCTCATAGTGACCAAAATTGCCATTTTTACAGAGCTTTGCTTAATCAAAAGCTTCCATTTTGACCTATTTCAGGCACGAAAATGACTTTCAACACACTTATTTTAGTTGAAAAAGTCATAATTCACATCCAACAGTCATTTAGAGTCAAAAGATTAAAAGTTAAAATTTCATCCATGTTGACCATTTTGGGAAAGTTTGACAGGTCCGGAGTCATCGTTTTTCATTAGAGATTTGATTTTTTGTAGTGTACCAAAAATTATTCAAAATGTCAATTGGATCGTGCCTCATGTTGAATAACCACTTTTGAAACCCTAACATTGACCAAAATTGCCATTTTTACAGAGCTTTGATTACTTAAAAGCTTCCATTTTGACCAATTTCATGCACCGAAATTACTTTAAACAGACTTATTTTAGTTGAAAAAGTCATAATTCACATCCAACAGTCATTTAGAGTCAAAAGATTAAAAGTTAAAATTTCATCCATGTTGACCATTTTGGGAAAGTTCGACAGTTGCGGAGTCATCGTTTTTACAGATAATTGATTTTTTGGAGTGTACCAAAAATGATTCAAAATGTCAATTGGATCGTGCCTCATGTTGAATAACCACTTTTGAAACCTTCACAGTGACCAAAATTGCCATTTTTACAGAGCTTTGCTTGCTCAAAATCTTCAATTTTGACCAATTTCAGGCACCGAAATGACTTTAAACACACTTATTTTAGTTGAACAAGTCATAATTTACATCCAACAGGCATTTAGAGTCAAAAGATTAAAAGTTAACATTTCATCCATGTTGACCATTTTGGGAAAGCTCGACAGGTCCGAAGTCATCTTTTTTTCAGATAATTGATTTTTTGAAGTGTACCAAAAATGATTCAAAATGTCAATTGGATCGTGCCTCATGTGAATAACCACTTTTTAAACACTCATAGTGACCAAAATTGCCATTTTTACAGAGTTTTGCTTACTCAAAAGCTTCAATTTTGACCAATTTCTGGCACAGAAATGACTTTAAACACACTTATTTTAGTTGAAAAAGTCATAATTCACATCCAACAGTCATTTAGAGTGAAAAGATTAAAAGTTCAAATTTCATCCATGTTGAGCATTTTGGGAAAGTTCGACAGTAGCGGAGTCATCGTTTTTCCAGATAATTGATTTTTTGGAGTGTACCAAAAATGATTCAAAATGTCGATTGGATCGTGCCTCATGTTGAATAACCGCTTTTGAAACCCTCACAGTGACCAAAAATGCCATTTTTACAGAGCTTTGCTTACTCAAAAGCTTCTATTTTGACCAATTTCAGGCACCAAAATGACTTTAAACACATTTATTTTAGTTGAAAAAGTCATATTTCACATCCAACAGTTATTTAGAGTCAAAAGATTAAAAGTTAAAATTTCATCCATGTTGACCATTTTGGGAAAGTTTGACAGGTCCGGAATCATCGTTTTTCATTAGAGATTTGATTTTTTAGAGTGTACCAAAAATGATTCAAAATGTCAATTGGATCGTGCCTCATGTTAAATAACCACTTTTGAAACCCTCACAGTGACCAAAATTGCCATTTTTACAGACCTTTGCTTAATCAAAAGCTTCCATTTTGACCAATTTCAGGCACCAAAATGACTTTCAACACACTTATTTTAGTTGAAAAAGTGATAATTCACATCCAACAGTCATTTAGAGTCAAAAGATTAAAAGTTAAAATTTCATCCATGTTGACCATTTTGGGAAAGTTTGACAGGTCTGGAGTCATCGTTTTTCATTAGAGATTTTAATTTTTTGGAGTGTACCAAAAATGATTCAAAATGTCAATTGGATCGTGCCTCATGTTGACTAACCACTTTTGAAACCTTCACAGTGACCAAAATTGCCATTTTTACAGAGCTTTGCTTGCTCAAAATCTTCCATTTTGACCAATTTCAGGCACCGAAATGACTTTAAACACACTTATTTTAGTTGAACAAGTCATAATTCACATCCAACAGGCATTTAGAGTCAAAAGATTAAAAGTTAACATTTCATCCATGTAGACCATTTTGGGAAAGCTCGACAGGTCCGGAGTCATCTTTTTTTCAGATGATTGATTTTTTGGAGTGTACCAAAAATGATTCAAAATGTCAATTGGATCGTGCCTCATGTGAATAACCACTTTTTAAACACTCATAGTGACCAAAATTGCCATTTTTACAGAGCTTTGCTTTCTTAAAAGCCTCCATTTTAACCAATTTCATGCACCGAAATTACTTTAAACACACTTATTTTAGTTGAAAAACTCATATTTCACAGCCAACAGTCATTTACAGTCAAAAGATTAAATGTTAAAATTTCATCCATATTGACCATTTTGGGAACGTTCGACAGTTGCAGAGTCATCGTTTTTTCAGATAATTGATTTTTTGGAGTGTACCAAAAATGATTCAAAATGTCAATTGGATCGTGCCTCATGTTGAATAACCGCTTTTGAAACCCTTACAGTGACCAAAATTGCCATTTTTACAGAGCTTTGCTTACTCAAAAGCTTCCATTTTGACCAATTTCAGGCACCGAAATGACTTTAAACACACTTATTTTAGTTGAAAAAGTCATATTTCACATCCAACAGTCATTTAGAGTCAAAAGATTAAAAGTAAAAATTTCATCCATGTTGAGCATTTTGGGAAAGTTTGACGGGTCCGGAGTCATCGTTTTTCATTAGAGATTTGATTTTTTAGAGTGTACCAAAAATGATTCATAATGTCAATTGGATCGTGCCTCATGTTGAATAACCACTTTTGAAACCTTCACAGTGACCAAAATTGCCATTTTTACAGAGCTTTGCTTGCTCAAAATCTTCAATTTTGACCAATTTCAGGCACCGAAATGACTTTAAACACACTTATTTTAGTTGAACAAGTCATAATTCACATCCAACAGGCATTTAGAGTCAAAAGATTAAAAGTTAACATTTCATCCATGTTGACCATTTTGGGAAAGCTCGACAGGTCCGAAGTCATCTTTTTTTCAGATAATTGATTTTTTGAAGTGTACCAAAAATGATTCAAAATGTCAATTGGATCGTGCCTCATGTGAATAACCGCTTTTGAAACCCTCACAGTGACCAAAATTGCCATTTTTACAGAGCTTTGCTTACTCAAAAGCCTCCATTTTGACCAATTTCAGGCACCGAAATGACTTTAAACACACTTATTTTAGTTAAAAAAGTTATATTTCACATCCAACAGTCATTTAGAGTCAAAAGATTAAAAGTTAAAATTTCATCCATGTTGACCATTTTGGGAAAGTTTGACATGTCCGGAGTCATCGTTTTTCATTAGAGATTTGATTTTTTAGAGTGTACCAAAAATTATTCAAAATGCCAATTGGATCGTACCTCATGTTGAATAACCACTTTTGAAACCCTCACAGTGACCAAAATTGCCATTTTTACAGAGCTTTGCTTAATCAAAAGCTTCCATTTTGACCTATTTCAGGCACGAAAATGACTTTCAACACACTTATTTTAGTTGAAAAAGTCATAATTCACATCCAACAGTCATTTAGAGTCAAAAGATTAAAAGTTAAAATTTCATCCATGTTGATCATTTTGGGAAAGTTTGACAGGTCCGGAGTCATCGTTTTTCATTAGAGATTTGATTTTTTGTAGTGTACCAAAAATTATTCAAAATGTCAATTGGATCGTGCCTCATGTTGAATAACCACTTTTGAAACCCTAACATTGACCAAAATTGCCATTTTTACAGAGCTTTGCTTACTTAAAAGCTTCCATTTTGACCAATTTCATGTACCGAAATTACTTTAAACAGACTTATTTTAGTTGGAAAAAGTCATAATTCACATCCAACAGTCTTTTAGAGTCAAAAGATTAAAAGTTAAAATGTCATCCATGTTGACCATTTTGGGAAAGTTCGACAGTTGCGGAGTCATCTTTTTTTCAGATAATTGATTTTTTAGAGTGTACCAAAAATGATTCAAAATGTCAATTGGATCGTGCCTCATGTGAATAACCACTTTTGAAACACTCATAGTGACCAAAATTGCCATTTTTACATAGCTTAGCTTACTTAAAAGCTTCCATTTTGACCAATTTCATGCACCGAAATTACTTTAAACACACTTATATTAGTTGAAAAACTCATATTTCACAGCCAACAGTCATTTACAGTCAAAAGATTAAATGTTAAAATTTCATCCATATTGACCATTTTGGGAACGTTCGACAGGTCCGGAGTCATCGTTTTTCATCAGAAAATTGATTTTTGGAGTGTACCAAAAATGATTCAAAATGTCAATTGCATCGTGCCTGATGTTGAATAACCACTTTTGAAACCCTCACAGTGACCAAAATTGCCATTTTTACAGAGTTTTGCTTACTCAAAAGCTTCCATTTTGACCAATTTCAGGCACCAAAATGACTTTAAACAGACTTATTTTAGTTGAAAAAGTCATAATTCACATCCAACAGTCATTTAGAGTCAAAAGATTAAAAGTTAACATTTCATCCATGTTGACCATTTTGGGAAAGCTCGACAGGTCCGAAGTCATCTTTTTTTCAGATAATTGATTTTTTGAAGTGTACCAAAAATGATTCAAAATGTCAATTGGATCGTGCCTCATGTTGAATAACCGCTTTTGAAACCCTTACAGTGACCAAAATTGCCATTTTTACAGAGCTTTGCTTACTCAAAAGCTTCCATTTTGACCAATTTCAGGCACCGAAATGACTTTAAACACACTTATTTTAGTTGAAAAAGTCATATTTCACATCCAACAGTCATTTAGAGTCAAAAGATTAAAAGTAAAAATTTCATCCATGTTGAGCATTTTGGGAAAGTTTGACGGGTCCGGAGTCATCGTTTTTCATTAGAGATTTGATTTTTTAGAGTGTACCAAAAATGATTCATAATGTCAATTGGATCGTGCCTCATGTTGAATAACCACTTTTGAAACCTTCACAGTGACCAAAATTGCCATTTTTACAGAGCTTTGCTTGCTCAAAATCTTCAATTTTGACCAATTTCAGGCACCGAAATGACTTTAAACACACTTATTTTAGTTGAACAAGTCATAATTCACATCCAACAGGCATTTAGAGTCAAAAGATTAAAAGTTAACATTTCATCCATGTTGACCATTTTGGGAAAGCTCGACAGGTCCGAAGTCATCTTTTTTTCAGATAATTGATTTTTTGAAGTGTACCAAAAATGATTCAAAATGTCAATTGGATCGTGCCTCATGTGAATAACCGCTTTTGAAACCCTCACAGTGACCAAAATTGCCATTTTTACAGAGCTTTGCTTACTCAAAAGCCTCCATTTTGACCAATTTCAGGCACCGAAATGACTTTAAACACACTTATTTTAGTTAAAAAAGTTATATTTCACATCCAACAGTCATTTAGAGTCAAAAGATTAAAAGTTAAAATTTCATCCATGTTGACCATTTTGGGAAAGTTTGACATGTCCGGAGTCATCGTTTTTCATTAGAGATTTGATTTTTTAGAGTGTACCAAAAATTATTCAAAATGCCAATTGGATCGTACCTCATGTTGAATAACCACTTTTGAAACCCTCACAGTGACCAAAATTGCCATTTTTACAGAGCTTTGCTTAATCAAAAGCTTCCATTTTGACCTATTTCAGGCACGAAAATGACTTTCAACACACTTATTTTAGTTGAAAAAGTCATAATTCACATCCAACAGTCATTTAGAGTCAAAAGATTAAAAGTTAAAATTTCATCCATGTTGATCATTTTGGGAAAGTTTGACAGGTCCGGAGTCATCGTTTTTCATTAGAGATTTGATTTTTTGTAGTGTACCAAAAATTATTCAAAATGTCAATTGGATCGTGCCTCATGTTGAATAACCACTTTTGAAACCCTAACATTGACCAAAATTGCCATTTTTACAGAGCTTTGCTTACTTAAAAGCTTCCATTTTGACCAATTTCATGCACCGAAATTACTTTAAACAGACTTATTTTAGTTGGAAAAAGTCATAATTCACATCCAACAGTCTTTTAGAGTCAAAAGATTAAAAGTTAAAATGTCATCCATGTTGACCATTTTGGGAAAGTTCGACAGTTGCGGAGTCATCTTTTTTTCAGATAATTGATTTTTTAGAGTGTACCAAAAATGATTCAAAATGTCAATTGGATCGTGCCTCATGTGAATAACCACTTTTGAAACACTCATAGTGACCAAAATTGCCATTTTTACATAGCTTAGCTTACTTAAAAGCTTCCATTTTGACCAATTTCATGCACCGAAATTACTTTAAACACACTTATATTAGTTGAAAAACTCATATTTCACAGCCAACAGTCATTTACAGTCAAAAGATTAAATGTTAAAATTTCATCCATATTGACCATTTTGGGAACGTTCGACAGGTCCGGAGTCATCGTTTTTCATCAGAAAATTGATTTTTGGAGTGTACCAAAAATGATTCAAAATGTCAATTGCATCGTGCCTGATGTTGAATAACCACTTTTGAAACCCTCACAGTGACCAAAATTGCCATTTTTACAGAGTTTTGCTTACTCAAAAGCTTCCATTTTGACCAATTTCAGGCACCAAAATGACTTTAAACAGACTTATTTTAGTTGAAAAAGTCATAATTCACATCCAACAGTCATTTAGAGTCAAAAGATTAAAAGTTAACATTTCATCCATGTTGACCATTTTGGGAAAGCTCGACAGGTCCGAAGTCATCTTTTTTTCAGATAATTGATTTTTTGAAGTGTACCAAAAATGATTCAAAATGTCAATTGGATCGTGCCTCATGTGAATAACCACTTTTTAAACACTCATAGTGACCAAAATTGCCATTTTTACAGAGTTTTGCTTACTCAAAAGCTTCAATTTTGACCAATTTCTGGCACATAAATGACTTTAAACACACTTATTTTAGTTGAAAAAGTCATAATTCACATCCAACAGTCATTTAGAGTGAAAAGATTAAAAGTTCAAATTTCATCCATGTTGAGCATTTTGGGAAAGTTCGACAGTAGCGGAGTCATCGTTTTTCCAGATAATTGATTTTTTGGAGTGTACCAAAAATGATTCAAAATGTCGATTGGATCGTGCCTCATGTTGAATAACCGCTTTTGAAACCCTCACAGTGACCAAAAATGCCATTTTTACAGAGCTTTGCTTACTCAAAAGCTTCTATTTTGACCAATTTCAGGCACCAAAATGACTTTAAACACATTTATTTTAGTTGAAAAAGTCATATTTCACATCCAACAGTTATTTAGAGTCAAAAGATTAAAAGTTAAAATTTCATCCATGTTGACCATTTTGGGAAAGTTTGACAGGTCCGGAGTCATCGTTTTTCATTAGAGATTTGATTTTTTAGAGTGTACCAAAAATGATTCAAAATGTCAATTGGATCGTGCCTCATGTTAAATAACCACTTTTGAAACCCTCACAGTGACCAAAATTGCCATTTTTACAGACCTTTGCTTAATCAAAAGCTTCCATTTTGACCAATTTCAGGCACCAAAATGACTTTCAACACACTTATTTTAGTTGAAAAAGTGATAATTCACATCCAACAGTCATTTAGAGTCAAAAGATTAAAAGTTAAAATTTCATCCATGTTGACCATTTTGGGAAAGTTTGACAGGTCTGGAGTCATCGTTTTTCATTAGAGATTTGATTTTTTGGAGTGTACCAAAAATGATTCAAAATGTCAATTGGATCGTGCCTCATGTTGACTAACCACTTTTGAAACCTTCACAGTGACCAAAATTGCCATTTTTACAGAGCTTTGCTTGCTCAAAATCTTCCATTTTGACCAATTTCAGGCACTGAAATGACTTTAAACACACTTATTTTAGTTGAACAAGTCATAATTCACATCCAACAGGCATTTAGAGTCAAAAGATTAAAAGTTAACATTTCATCCATGTAGACCATTTTGGGAAAGCTCGACAGGTCCGGAGTCATCTTTTTTTCAGATAATTGATTTTTTGGAGTGTACCAAAAATGATTCAAAATGTCAATTGGATCGTGCCTCATGTGAATAACCACTTTTTAAACACTCATAGTGACCAAAATTGCCATTTTTACAGAGCTTTGCTTTCTTAAAAGCCTCCATTTTAACCAATTTCATGCACCGAAATTACTTTAAACACACTTATTTTAGTTGAAAAACTCATATTTCACAGCCAACAGTCATTTACAGTCAAAAGATTAAATGTTAAAATTTCATCCATATTGACCATTTTGGGAACGTTCGACAGTTGCGGAGTCATCGTTTTTTCAGATAATTGATTTTTTGGAGTGCACCAAAAATGATTCAAAATGTCAATTGGATCGTGCCTCATGTTGAATAACCGCTTTTGAAACCCTTACAGTGACCAAAATTGCCATTTTTACAGAGCTTTGCTTACTCAAAAGCTTCCATTTTGACCAATTTCAGGCACCGAAATGACTTTAAACACACTTATTTTAGTTGAAAAAGTCATATTTCACATCCAACAGTCATTTAGAGTCAAAAGATTAAAAGTAAAAATTTCATCCATGTTGAGCATTTTGGGAAAGTTTGACGGGTCCGGAGTCATCGTTTTTCATTAGAGATTTGATTTTTTAGAGTGTACCAAAAATGATTCATAATGTCAATTGGATCGTGCCTCATGTTGAATAACCACTTTTGAAACCTTCACAGTGACCAAAATTGCCATTTTTACAGAGCTTTGCTTGCTCAAAATCTTCAATTTTGACCAATTGCAGGCACCGAAATGACTTTAAACACACTTATTTTAGTTGAACAAGTCATAATTCACATCCAACAGGCATTTAGAGTCAAAGGATTAAAAGTTAACATTTCATCCATGTTGACCATTTTGGGAAAGCTCGACAGGTCCGAAGTCATCTTTTTTTCAGATAATTGATTTTTTGAAGTGTACCAAAAATGATTCAAAATGTCAATTGGATCGTGCCTCATGTGAATAACCGCTTTTGAAACCCTCACAGTGACCAAAATTGCCATTTTTACAGAGCTTTGCTTACTCAAAAGCTTCCATTTTGACCAATTTCAGGCACCGAAATGACTTTAAACACACTTATTTTAGTTAAAAAAGTTATATTTCACATCCAACAGTCATTTAGAGTCAAAAGATTAAAAGTTAAAATTTCATCCATGTTGACCATTTTGGGAAAGTTTGACAGGTCCGGAGTCATCGTTTTTCATTAGAGATTTGATTTTTTAGAGTGTACCAAAAATTATTCAAAATGCCAATTGGATCGTACCTCATGTTGAATAACCACTTTTGAAACCCTCACAGTGACCAAAATTGCCATTTTTACAGAGCTTTGCTTAATCAAAAGCTTCCATTTTGACCTATTTCAGGCACGAAAATGACTTTCAACACACTTATTTTAGTTGAAAAAGTCATAATTCACATCCAACAGTCATTTAGAGTCAAAAGATTAAAAGTTAAAATTTCATCCATGTTGATCATTTTGGGAAAGTTTGACAGGTCCGGAGTCATCGTTTTTCATTAGAGATTTGATTTTTTGTAGTGTACCAAAAATTATTCAAAATGTCAATTGGATCGTGCCTCATGTTGAATAACCACTTTTGAAACCCTAACATTGACCAAAATTGCCATTTTTACAGAGCTTTGCTTACTTAAAAGCTTCCATTTTGACCAATTTCATGCACCGAAATTACTTTAAACAGACTTATTTTAGTTGGAAAAAGTCATAATTCACATCCAACAGTCTTTTAGAGTCAAAAGATTAAAAGTTAAAATTTCATCCATGTTGACCATTTTGGGAAAGTTCGACAGTTGCGGAGTCATCTTTTTTTCAGATAATTGATTTTTTAGAGTGTACCAAAAATGATTCAAAATGTCAATTGGATCGTGCCTCATGTGAATAACCACTTTTTAAACACTCATAGTGACCAAAATTGCCATTTTTACATAGCTTAGCTTACTTAAAAGCTTCCATTTTGACCAATTTCATGCACCGAAATTACTTTAAACACACTTATATTAGTTGAAAAACTCATATTTCACAGCCAACAGTCATTTACAGTCAAAAGATTAAATGTTAAAATTTCATCCATATTGACCATTTTGGGAACGTTCGACAGGTCCGGAGTCATCGTTTTTCATCGGAAAATTGATTTTTGGAGTGTACCAAAAATGATTCAAAATGTCAATTGCATCGTGCCTCATGTTGAATAACCACTTTTGAAACCCTCACAGTGACCAAAATTGCCATTTTTACAGAGTTTTGCTTACTCAAAAGCTTCCATTTTGACCAATTTCAGGCACCAAAATGACTTTAAACAGACTTATTTTAGTTGAAAAAGTCATAATTCACATCCAACAGTCATTTAGAGTCAAAAGATTAAAAGTTAAAATTTCATCCATGTTGACCATTTTGGGAAAGTTCGACAGTTGCGGAGTCATCGTTTTTACAGATAATTGATTTTTTGGAGTGTACCAAAAATGATTCAAAATGTCAATTGGATCGTGCCTCATGTTGAATAACCGCTTTTGAAACCCTTACAGTGACCAAAATTGCCATTTTTACAGAGCTTTGCTTACTCAAAAGCTTCCATTTTGACCAATTTCAGGCACCGAAATGACTTTAAACACACTTATTTTAGTTGAAAAAGTCATATTTCACATCCAACAGTCATTTAGAGTCAAAAGATTAAAAGTTAAAATTTCATCCATGTTGAGCATTGTGGGAAAGTTTGACGGGTCCGGAGTCATCATTTTTCATTAGAGATTTGATTTTTTAGAGTGTACCAAAAATGATTCAAAATGCCAATTGGATCGTGCCTCATGTTAAATAACCACCTTTGAAACCTTCACAGTGACCAAAATTGCCATTTTTACAGAACTTTGCTTGCTCAAAATCTTCCATTTTGACCAATTTCAGGCACCGAAATGACTTTAAACACACTTATTTAGTTGAACAAGTCATAATTCACATCCAACAGGCATTTAGAGTCAAAAGATTAAAAGTTAACATTTCATCCATGTTGACCATTTTGGGAAAGCTCGACAGGTCCGAAGTCATCTTTTTTCAGATAATTGATTTTTTGGAGTGTACCAAAAATGATTCAAAATGTCAATTGGATCGTGCCTCATGTTGAATAACCACTTTTGAAACCCTCACAGTGACCAAAATTGCAATTTTTACAGAGTTTTGCTTACTCAAAAGCTTCCATTTTGACCAATTTCAGGCACCAAAATGACTTTAAACAAACTAATTTTAGTTGAAAAAGTCATAATTCACATCCAACAGTCATTTAGAGTCAAAAGATTAAAAGTTAAAATTTCATCCATGTTGACCATTTTGGGAAAGTTCGACAGTAGCGGAGTCATCGTTTTTCCAGATAATTGATTTTTTGGAGTGTACCAAAAATTATTCAAAATGTCAATTGGATCGTGCCTCATGTTGAATAACCGCTTTTGAAACCCTCATAGTGACCAAAATTGCCATTTTTACAGAGCTTTGCTTAATCAAAAGCTTCCATTTTGACCTATTTCAGGCACGAAAATGACTTTCAACACACTTATTTTAGTTGAAAAAGTCATAATTCACATCCAACAGTCATTTAGAGTCAAAAGATTAAAAGTTAAAATTTCATCCATGTTGACCATTTTGGGAAAGTTTTACAGGTCCGGAGTCATCGTTTTTCATTAGAGATTTGATTTTTTGTAGTGTACCAAAAATTATTCAAAATGTCAATTGGATCGTGCCTCATGTTGAATAACCACTTTTGAAACCCTAACATTGACCAAAATTGCCATTTTTACAGAGCTTTGCTTACTTAAAAGCTTCCATTTTGACCAATTTCATGCACGGAAATTACTTTAAACAGACTTATTTTAGTTGAAAAAGTCATAATTCACATCCAACAGTCATTTAGAGTCAAAAGATTAAAAGTTAAAATTTCATCCATGTTGACCATTTTGGGAAAGTTCGACAGTTGCGGAGTCATCGTTTTTACAGATAATTGATTTTTTGGAGTGTACCAAAAATGATTCAAAATGTCAATTGGATCGTGCCTCATGTTGAATAACCACTTTTGAAACCTTCACAGTGACCAAAATTGCCATTTTTACAGAGCTTTGCTTACTTAAAAGCTTCCATTTTGACCAATTTCATGCACCGAAATTACTTTAAACACACTTATATTAGTTGAAAAACTCATATTTCACAGCCAACAGTCATTTACAGTCAAAAGATTAAATGTTAAAATTTCATCCATATTGACCATTTTGGGAACGTTCGACAGGTCCGGAGTCATCGTTTTTCATCGGAAAATTGATTTTTGGAGTGTACCAAAAATGATTCAAAATGTCAATTGCATCGTGCCTGATGTTGAATAACCACTTTTGAAACCCTCACAGTGACCAAAATTGCCATTTTTACAGAGTTTTGCTTACTCAAAAGCTTCCATTTTGACCAATTTCAGGCACCAAAATGACTTTAAACAGACTTATTTTAGTTGAAAAAGTCATAATTCACATCCAACAGTCATTTAGAGTCAAAAGATTAAAAGTTAACATTTCATCCATGTTGACCATTTTGGGAAAGCTCGACAGGTCCGAAGTCATCTTTTTTTCAGATAATTGATTTTTTGAAGTGTACCAAAAATGATTCAAAATGTCAATTGGATCGTGCCTCATGTGAATAACCACTTTTTAAACACTCATAGTGACCAAAATTGCCATTTTTACAGAGTTTTGCTTACTCAAAAGCTTCAATTTTGACCAATTTCTGGCACATAAATGACTTTAAACACACTTATTTTAGTTGAAAAAGTCATAATTCACATCCAACAGTCATTTAGAGTGAAAAGATTAAAAGTTCAAATTTCATCCATGTTGAGCATTTTGGGAAAGTTCGACAGTAGCGGAGTCATTGTTTTTCCAGATAATTGATTTTTTGGAGTGTACCAAAAATGATTCAAAATGTCGATTGGATCGTGCCTCATGTTGAATAACCGCTTTTGAAACCCTCACAGTGACCAAAAATGCCATTTTTACAGAGCTTTGCTTACTCAAAAGCTTCTATTTTGACCAATTTCAGGCACCAAAATGACTTTAAACACATTTATTTTAGTTGAAAAAGTCATATTTCACATCCAACAGTTATTTAGAGTCAAAAGATTAAAAGTTAAAATTTCATCCATGGTGACCATTTTGGGAAAGTTCGACAGGTCCGGCCGGAGTCATCGTTTTTCATTAGAGATTTGATTTTTTAGAGTGTACCAAAAATTATTCAAAATGTCAATTGGATCGTGCCTCATGTTAAATAACCACTTTTGAAACCCTCACAGTGACCAAAATTGCCATTTTTACAGACCTTTGCTTAATCAAAAGCTTCCATTTTGACCAATTTCAGGCACCAAAATGACTTTCAACACACTTATTTTAGTTGAAAAAGTGATATTTCACATCCAACAGTCATTTAGAGTCAAAAGATTAAAAGTTAAAATTTCATCCATGTTGACCATTTTGGGAAAGTTTGACAGGTCTGGAGTCATCGTTTTTCATTAGAGATTTGATTTTTTGGAGTGTACCAAAAATGATTCAAAATGTCAATTGGATCGTGCCTCATGTTGACTAACCACTTTTGAAACCTTCACAGTGACCAAAATTGCCATTTTTACAGAGCTTTGCTTGCTCAAAATCTTCCATTTTGACCAATTTCAGGCACCGAAATGACTTTAAACACACTTATTTTAGTTGAACAAGTCATAATTCACATCCAACAGGCATTTAGAGTCAAAAGATTAAAAGTTAACATTTCATCCATGTAGACCATTTTGGGAAAGCTCGACAGGTCCGGAGTCATCTTTTTTTCAGATAATTGATTTTTTGGAGTGTACCAAAAATGATTCAAAATGTCAATTGGATCGTGCCTCATGTGAATAACCACTTTTTAAACACTCATAGTGACCAAAATTGCCATTTTTACAGAGCTTTGCTTTCTTAAAAGCCTCCATTTTAACCAATTTCATGCACCGAAATTACTTTAAACACACTTATTTTAGTTGAAAAACTCATATTTCACAGCCAACAGTCATTTACAGTCAAAAGATTAAATGTTAAAATTTCATCCATATTGACCATTTTGGGAACGTTCGACAGTTGCGGAGTCATCGTTTTTTCAGATAATTGATTTTTTGGAGTGCACCAAAAATGATTCAAAATGTCAATTGGATCGTGCCTCATGTTGAATAACCGCTTTTGAAACCCTTACAGTGACCAAAATTGCCATTTTTACAGAGCTTTGCTTACTCAAAAGCTTCCATTTTGACCAATTTCAGGCACCGAAATGACTTTAAACACACTTATTTTAGTTGAAAAAGTCATATTTCACATCCAACAGTCATTTAGAGTCAAAAGATTAAAAGTAAAAATTTCATCCATGTTGAGCATTTTGGGAAAGTTTGACGGGTCCGGAGTCATCGTTTTTCATTAGAGATTTGATTTTTTAGAGTGTACCAAAAATGATTCATAATGTCAATTGGATCGTGCCTCATGTTGAATAACCGCTTTTGAAACCCTTACAGTGACCAAAATTGCCATTTTTACAGAGCTTTGCTTACTCAAAAGCTTCCATTTTGACCAATTTCAGGCACCGAAATGACTTTAAACAGACTTATTTTAGTTGAAAAAGTCATAATTCACATCCAACAGTCATTTAGAGTCAAAAGATTAAAAGTTAAAATTTCATCCATGTTGACCATTTTGGGAAAGTTCGACAGTTGCGGAGTCATCGTTTTTACAGATAATTGATTTTTTGGAGTGTACCAAAAATGATTCAAAATGTCAATTGGATCGTGCCTCATGTTGAATAACCGCTTTTGAAACCCTTACAGTGACCAAAATTGCCATTTTTACAGAGCTTTGCTTACTCAAAAGCTTCCATTTTGACCAATTTCAGGCACCGAAATGACTTTAAACACACTTATTTTAGTTGAAAAAGTCATATTTCACATCCAACAGTCATTTAGAGTCAAAAGATTAAAAGTTAAAATTTCATCCATGTTGAGCATTGTGGGAAAGTTTGACGGGTCCGGAGTCATCATTTTTCATTAGAGATTTGATTTTTTAGAGTGTACCAAAAATGATTCAAAATGCCAATTGGATCGTGCCTCATGTTAAATAACCACCTTTGAAACCTTCACAGTGACCAAAATTGCCATTTTTACAGAACTTTGCTTGCTCAAAATCTTCCATTTTGACCAATTTCAGGCACCGAAATGACTTTAAACACACTTATTTAGTTGAACAAGTCATAATTCACATCCAACAGGCATTTAGAGTCAAAAGATTAAAAGTTAACATTTCATCCATGTTGACCATTTTGGGAAAGCTCGACAGGTCCGAAGTCATCTTTTTTCAGATAATTGATTTTTTGGAGTGTACCAAAAATGATTCAAAATGTCAATTGGATCGTGCCTCATGTTGAATAACCACTTTTGAAACCCTCACAGTGACCAAAATTGCAATTTTTACAGAGTTTTGCTTACTCAAAAGCTTCCATTTTGACCAATTTCAGGCACCAAAATGACTTTAAACAAACTAATTTTAGTTGAAAAAGTCATAATTCACATCCAACAGTCATTTAGAGTCAAAAGATTAAAAGTTAAAATTTCATCCATGTTGACCATTTTGGGAAAGTTCGACAGTAGCGGAGTCATCGTTTTTCCAGATAATTGATTTTTTGGAGTGTACCAAAAATTATTCAAAATGTCAATTGGATCGTGCCTCATGTTGAATAACCGCTTTTGAAACCCTCATAGTGACCAAAATTGCCATTTTTACAGAGCTTTGCTTAATCAAAAGCTTCCATTTTGACCTATTTCAGGCACGAAAATGACTTTCAACACACTTATTTTAGTTGAAAAAGTCATAATTCACATCCAACAGTCATTTAGAGTCAAAAGATTAAAAGTTAAAATTTCATCCATGTTGACCATTTTGGGAAAGTTTTACAGGTCCGGAGTCATCGTTTTTCATTAGAGATTTGATTTTTTGTAGTGTACCAAAAATTATTCAAAATGTCAATTGGATCGTGCCTCATGTTGAATAACCACTTTTGAAACCCTAACATTGACCAAAATTGCCATTTTTACAGAGCTTTGCTTACTTAAAAGCTTCCATTTTGACCAATTTCATGCACGGAAATTACTTTAAACAGACTTATTTTAGTTGAAAAAGTCATAATTCACATCCAACAGTCATTTAGAGTCAAAAGATTAAAAGTTAAAATTTCATCCATGTTGACCATTTTGGGAAAGTTCGACAGTTGCGGAGTCATCGTTTTTACAGATAATTGATTTTTTGGAGTGTACCAAAAATGATTCAAAATGTCAATTGGATCGTGCCTCATGTTGAATAACCACTTTTGAAACCTTCACAGTGACCAAAATTGCCATTTTTACAGAGCTTTGCTTGCTCAAAATCTTCAATTTTGACCAATTTCAGGCACCGAAATGACTTTAAACACACTTATTTTAGTTGAACAAGTCATAATTCACATCCAACAGGCATTTAGAGTCAAAAGATTAAAAGTTAACATTTCATCCATGTTGACCATTTTGGGAAAGCTCGACAGGTCCGAAGTCATCTTTTTTTCAGATAATTGATTTTTTGAAGTGTACCAAAAATGATTCAAAATGTCAATTGGATCGTGCCTCATGTGAATAACCACTTTTTAAACACTCATAGTGACCAAAATTGCCATTTTTACAGAGTTTTGCTTACTCAAAAGCTTCAATTTTGACCAATTTCTGGCACAGAAATGACTTTAAACACACTTATTTTAGTTGAAAAAGTCATAATTCACATCCAACAGTCATTTAGAGTGAAAAGATTAAAAGTTCAAATTTCATCCATGTTGAGCATTTTGGGAAAGTTCGACAGTAGCGGAGTCATCGTTTTTCCAGATAATTGATTTTTTGGAGTGTACCAAAAATGATTCAAAATGTCGATTGGATCGTGCCTCATGTTGAATAACCGCTTTTGAAACCCTCACAGTGACCAAAAATGCCATTTTTACAGAGCTTTGCTTACTCAAAAGCTTCTATTTTGACCAATTTCAGGCACCAAAATGACTTTAAACACATTTATTTTAGTTGAAAAAGTCATATTTCACATCCAACAGTTATTTAGAGTCAAAAGATTAAAAGTTAAAATTTCATCCATGTTGACCATTTTGGGAAAGTTTGACAGGTCCGGAGTCATCGTTTTTCATTAGAGATTTGATTTTTTAGAGTGTACCAAAAATGATTCAAAATGTCAATTGGATCGTGCCTCATGTTGACTAACCACTTTTGAAACCTTCACAGTGACCAAAATTGCCATTTTTACAGAGCTTTGCTTGCTCAAAATCTTCCATTTTGACCAATTTCAGGCACCGAAATGACTTTAAACACACTTATTTTAGTTGAACAAGTCATAATTCACATCCAACAGGCATTTAGAGTCAAAAGATTAAAAGTTAACATTTCATCCATGTAGACCATTTTGGGAAAGCTCGACAGGTCCGGAGTCATCTTTTTTTCAGATGATTGATTTTTTGGAGTGTACCAAAAATGATTCAAAATGTCAATTGGATCGTGCCTCATGTGAATAACCACTTTTTAAACACTCATAGTGACCAAAATTGCCATTTTTACAGAGCTTTGCTTTCTTAAAAGCCTCCATTTTAACCAATTTCATGCACCGAAATTACTTTAAACACACTTATTTTAGTTGAAAAACTCATATTTCACAGCCAACAGTCATTTACAGTCAAAAGATTAAATGTTAAATTTTCATCCATATTGACCATTTTGGGAACGTTCGACAGTTGCAGAGTCATCGTTTTTTCAGATAATTGATTTTTTGGAGTGTACCAAAAATGATTCAAAATGTCAATTGGATCGTGCCTCATGTTGAATAACCGCTTTTGAAACCCTTACAGTGACCAAAATTGCCATTTTTACAGAGCTTTGCTTACTCAAAAGCTTCCATTTTGACCAATTTCAGGCACCGAAATGACTTTAAACACACTTATTTTAGTTGAACAAGTCATAATTCACATCCAACAGGCATTTAGAGTCAAAAGGTTAAAAGTTAACATTTCATCCATGTTGACCATTTTGGGAAAGCTCGACAGGTCCGAAGTCATCTTTTTTTCAGATAATTGATTTTTTGAAGTGTACCAAAAATGATTCAAAATGTCAATTGGATCGTGCCTCATGTGAATAACCGCTTTTGAAACCCTCACAGTGACCAAAATTGCCATTTTTACAGAGCTTTGCTTACTCAAAAGCCTCCATTTTGACCAATTTCAGGCACCGAAATGACTTTAAACACACTTATTTTAGTTAAAAAAGTTATATTTCACATCCAACAGTCATTTAGAGTCAAAAGATTAAAAGTTAAAATTTCATCCATGTTGACCATTTTGGGAAAGTTTGACATGTCCGGAGTCATCGTTTTTCATTAGAGATTTGATTTTTTAGAGTGTACCAAAAATTATTCAAAATGCCAATTGGATCGTACCTCATGTTGAATAACCACTTTTGAAACCTTCACAGTGACCAAAATTGCCATTTTTACAGAGCTTTGCTTAATCAAAAGCTTCCATTTTGACCTATTTCAGGCACGAAAATGACTTTCAACACACTTATTTTAGTTGAAAAAGTCATAATTCACATCCAACAGTCATTTAAAGTCAAAAGATTAAAAGTTAAAATTTCATCCATGTTGATCATTTTGGGAAAGTTTGACAGGTCCGGAGTCATCGTTTTTCATTAGAGATTTGATTTTTTGTAGTGTACCAAAAATTATTCAAAATGTCAATTGGATCGTGCCTCATGTTGAATAACCACTTTTGAAACCCTAACATTGACCAAAATTGCCATTTTTACAGAGCTTTGCTTACTTAAAAGCTTCCATTTTGACCAATTTCATGCACCGAAATTACTTTAAACAGACTTATTTTAGTTGGAAAAAGTCATAATTCACATCCAACAGTCTTTTAGAGTCAAAAGATTAAAAGTTAAAATGTCATCCATGTTGACCATTTTGGGAAAGTTCGACAGTTGCGGACTCATCTTTTTTTCAGATAATTGATTTTTTAGAGTGTACCAAAAATGATTCAAAATGTCAATTGGATCGTGCCTCATGTGAATAACCACTTTTGAAACACTCATAGTGACCAAAATTGCCATTTTTACATAGCTTAGCTTACTTAAAAGCTTCCATTTTGACCAATTTCATGCACCGAAATTACTTTAAACACACTTATATTAGTTGAAAAACTCATATTTCACAGCCAACAGTCATTTACAGTCAAAAGATTAAATGTTAAAATTTCATCCATATTGACCATTTTGGGAACGTTCGACAGGTCCGGAGTCATCGTTTTTCATCGGAAAATTGATTTTTGGAGTGTACCAAAAATGATTCAAAATGTCAATTGCATCGTGCCTGATGTTGAATAACCACTTTTGAAACCCTCACAGTGACCAAAATTGCCATTTTTACAGAGTTTTGCTTACTCAAAAGCTTCCATTTTGACCAATTTCAGGCACCAAAATGACTTTAAACAGACTTATTTTAGTTGAAAAAGTCATAATTCACATCCAACAGTCATTTAGAGTCAAAAGATTAAAAGTTAACATTTCATCCATGTTGACCATTTTGGGAAAGCTCGACAGGTCCGAAGTCATCTTTTTTTCAGATAATTGATTTTTTGAAGTGTACCAAAAATGATTCAAAATGTCAATTGGATCGTGCCTCATGTGAATAACCACTTTTTAAACACTCATAGTGACCAAAATTGCCATTTTTACAGAGTTTTGCTTACTCAAAAGCTTCAATTTTGACCAATTTCTGGCACATAAATGACTTTAAACACACTTATTTTAGTTGAAAAAGTCATAATTCACATCCAACAGTCATTTAGAGTGAAAAGATTAAAAGTTCAAATTTCATCCATGTTGAGCATTTTGGGAAAGTTCGACAGTAGCGGAGTCATTGTTTTTCCAGATAATTGATTTTTTGGAGTGTACCAAAAATGATTCAAAATGTCGATTGGATCGTGCCTCATGTTGAATAACCGCTTTTGAAACCCTCACAGTGACCAAAAATGCCATTTTTACAGAGCTTTGCTTACTCAAAAGCTTCTATTTTGACCAATTTCAGGCACCAAAATGACTTTAAACACATTTATTTTAGTTGAAAAAGTCATATTTCACATCCAACAGTTATTTAGAGTCAAAAGATTAAAAGTTAAAATTTCATCCATGGTGACCATTTTGGGAAAGTTCGACAGGTCCGGCCGGAGTCATCGTTTTTCATTAGAGATTTGATTTTTTAGAGTGTACCAAAAATTATTCAAAATGTCAATTGGATCGTGCCTCATGTTAAATAACCACTTTTGAAACCCTCACAGTGACCAAAATTGCCATTTTTACAGACCTTTGCTTAATCAAAAGCTTCCATTTTGACCAATTTCAGGCACCAAAATGACTTTCAACACACTTATTTTAGTTGAAAAAGTGATATTTCACATCCAACAGTCATTTAGAGTCAAAAGATTAAAAGTTAAAATTTCATCCATGTTGACCATTTTGGGAAAGTTTGACAGGTCTGGAGTCATCGTTTTTCATTAGAGATTTGATTTTTTGGAGTGTACCAAAAATGATTCAAAATGTCAATTGGATCGTGCCTCATGTTGACTAACCACTTTTGAAACCTTCACAGTGACCAAAATTGCCATTTTTACAGAGCTTTGCTTGCTCAAAATCTTCCATTTTGACCAATTTCAGGCACCGAAATGACTTTAAACACACTTATTTTAGTTGAACAAGTCATAATTCACATCCAACAGGCATTTAGAGTCAAAAGATTAAAAGTTAACATTTCATCCATGTAGACCATTTTGGGAAAGCTCGACAGGTCCGGAGTCATCTTTTTTTCAGATAATTGATTTTTTGGAGTGTACCAAAAATGATTCAAAATGTCAATTGGATCGTGCCTCATGTGAATAACCACTTTTTAAACACTCATAGTGACCAAAATTGCCATTTTTACAGAGCTTTGCTTTCTTAAAAGCCTCCATTTTAACCAATTTCATGCACCGAAATTACTTTAAACACACTTATTTTAGTTGAAAAACTCATATTTCACAGCCAACAGTCATTTACAGTCAAAAGATGAAATGTTAAAATTTCATCCATATTGACCATTTTGGGAACGTTCGACAGTTGCGGAGTCATCGTTTTTTCAGATAATTGATTTTTTGGAGTGCACCAAAAATGATTCAAAATGTCAATTGGATCGTGCCTCATGTTGAATAACCGCTTTTGAAACCCTTACAGTGACCAAAATTGCCATTTTTACAGAGCTTTGCTTACTCAAAAGCTTCCATTTTGACCAATTTCAGGCACCGAAATGACTTTAAACACACTTATTTTAGTTGAAAAAGTCATATTTCACATCCAACAGTCATTTAGAGTCAAAAGATTAAAAGTAAAAATTTCATCCATGTTGAGCATTTTGGGAAAGTTTGACGGGTCCGGAGTCATCGTTTTTCATTAGAGATTTGATTTTTTAGAGTGTACCAAAAATGATTCATAATGTCAATTGGATCGTGCCTCATGTTGAATAACCGCTTTTGAAACCCTTACAGTGACCAAAATTGCCATTTTTACAGAGCTTTGCTTACTCAAAAGCTTCCATTTTGACCAATTTCAGGCACCGAAATGACTTTAAACAGACTTATTTTAGTTGAAAAAGTCATAATTCACATCCAACAGTCATTTAGAGTCAAAAGATTAAAAGTTAAAATTTCATCCATGTTGACCATTTTGGGAAAGTTCGACAGTTGCGGAGTCATCGTTTTTACAGATAATTGATTTTTTGGAGTGTACCAAAAATGATTCAAAATGTCAATTGGATCGTGCCTCATGTTGAATAACCGCTTTTGAAACCCTTACAGTGACCAAAATTGCCATTTTTACAGAGCTTTGCTTACTCAAAAGCTTCCATTTTGACCAATTTCAGGCACCGAAATGACTTTAAACACACTTATTTTAGTTGAAAAAGTCATATTTCACATCCAACAGTCATTTAGAGTCAAAAGATTAAAAGTTAAAATTTCATCCATGTTGAGCATTGTGGGAAAGTTTGACGGGTCCGGAGTCATCATTTTTCATTAGAGATTTGATTTTTTAGAGTGTACCAAAAATGATTCAAAATGCCAATTGGATCGTGCCTCATGTTAAATAACCACCTTTGAAACCTTCACAGTGACCAAAATTGCCATTTTTACAGAACTTTGCTTGCTCAAAATCTTCCATTTTGACCAATTTCAGGCACCGAAATGACTTTAAACACACTTATTTAGTTGAACAAGTCATAATTCACATCCAACAGGCATTTAGAGTCAAAAGATTAAAAGTTAACATTTCATCCATGTTGACCATTTTGGGAAAGCTCGACAGGTCCGAAGTCATCTTTTTTCAGATAATTGATTTTTTGGAGTGTACCAAAAATGATTCAAAATGTCAATTGGATCGTGCCTCATGTTGAATAACCACTTTTGAAACCCTCACAGTGACCAAAATTGCAATTTTTACAGAGTTTTGCTTACTCAAAAGCTTCCATTTTGACCAATTTCAGGCACCAAAATGACTTTAAACAAACTAATTTTAGTTGAAAAAGTCATAATTCACATCCAACAGTCATTTAGAGTCAAAAGATTAAAAGTTAAAATTTCATCCATGTTGACCATTTTGGGAAAGTTCGACAGTAGCGGAGTCATCGTTTTTCCAGATAATTGATTTTTTGGAGTGTACCAAAAATTATTCAAAATGTCAATTGGATCGTGCCTCATGTTGAATAACCGCTTTTGAAACCCTCATAGTGACCAAAATTGCCATTTTTACAGAGCTTTGCTTAATCAAAAGCTTCCATTTTGACCTATTTCAGGCACGAAAATGACTTTCAACACACTTATTTTAGTTGAAAAAGTCATAATTCACATCCAACAGTCATTTAGAGTCAAAAGATTAAAAGTTAAAATTTCATCCATGTTGACCATTTTGGGAAAGTTTTACAGGTCCGGAGTCATCGTTTTTCATTAGAGATTTGATTTTTTGTAGTGTACCAAAAATTATTCAAAATGTCAATTGGATCGTGCCTCATGTTGAATAACCACTTTTGAAACCCTAACATTGACCAAAATTGCCATTTTTACAGAGCTTTGCTTACTTAAAAGCTTCCATTTTGACCAATTTCATGCACGGAAATTACTTTAAACAGACTTATTTTAGTTGAAAAAGTCATAATTCACATCCAACAGTCATTTAGAGTCAAAAGATTAAAAGTTAAAATTTCATCCATGTTGACCATTTTGGGAAAGTTCGACAGTTGCGGAGTCATCGTTTTTACAGATAATTGATTTTTTGGAGTGTACCAAAAATGATTCAAAATGTCAATTGGATCGTGCCTCATGTTGAATAACCACTTTTGAAACCTTCACAGTGACCAAAATTGCCATTTTTACAGAGCTTTGCTTGCTCAAAATCTTCAATTTTGACCAATTTCAGGCACCGAAATGACTTTAAACACACTTATTTTAGTTGAACAAGTCATAATTCACATCCAACAGGCATTTAGAGTCAAAAGATTAAAAGTTAACATTTCATCCATGTTGACCATTTTGGGAAAGCTCGACAGGTCCGAAGTCATCTTTTTTTCAGATAATTGATTTTTTGAAGTGTACCAAAAATGATTCAAAATGTCAATTGGATCGTGCCTCATGTGAATAACCACTTTTTAAACACTCATAGTGACCAAAATTGCCATTTTTACAGAGTTTTGCTTACTCAAAAGCTTCAATTTTGACCAATTTCTGGCACAGAAATGACTTTAAACACACTTATTTTAGTTGAAAAAGTCATAATTCACATCCAACAGTCATTTAGAGTGAAAAGATTAAAAGTTCAAATTTCATCCATGTTGAGCATTTTGGGAAAGTTCGACAGTAGCGGAGTCATCGTTTTTCCAGATAATTGATTTTTTGGAGTGTACCAAAAATGATTCAAAATGTCGATTGGATCGTGCCTCATGTTGAATAACCGCTTTTGAAACCCTCACAGTGACCAAAAATGCCATTTTTACAGAGCTTTGCTTACTCAAAAGCTTCTATTTTGACCAATTTCAGGCACCAAAATGACTTTAAACACATTTATTTTAGTTGAAAAAGTCATATTTCACATCCAACAGTTATTTAGAGTCAAAAGATTAAAAGTTAAAATTTCATCCATGTTGACCATTTTGGGAAAGTTTGACAGGTCCGGAGTCATCGTTTTTCATTAGAGATTTGATTTTTTAGAGTGTACCAAAAATGATTCAAAATGTCAATTGGATCGTGCCTCATGTTGACTAACCACTTTTGAAACCTTCACAGTGACCAAAATTGCCATTTTTACAGAGCTTTGCTTGCTCAAAATCTTCCATTTTGACCAATTTCAGGCACCGAAATGACTTTAAACACACTTATTTTAGTTGAACAAGTCATAATTCACATCCAACAGGCATTTAGAGTCAAAAGATTAAAAGTTAACATTTCATCCATGTAGACCATTTTGGGAAAGCTCGACAGGTCCGGAGTCATCTTTTTTTCAGATGATTGATTTTTTGGAGTGTACCAAAAATGATTCAAAATGTCAATTGGATCGTGCCTCATGTGAATAACCACTTTTTAAACACTCATAGTGACCAAAATTGCCATTTTTACAGAGCTTTGCTTTCTTAAAAGCCTCCATTTTAACCAATTTCATGCACCGAAATTACTTTAAACACACTTATTTTAGTTGAAAAACTCATATTTCACAGCCAACAGTCATTTACAGTCAAAAGATTAAATGTTAAATTTTCATCCATATTGACCATTTTGGGAACGTTCGACAGTTGCAGAGTCATCGTTTTTTCAGATAATTGATTTTTTGGAGTGTACCAAAAATGATTCAAAATGTCAATTGGATCGTGCCTCATGTTGAATAACCGCTTTTGAAACCCTTACAGTGACCAAAATTGCCATTTTTACAGAGCTTTGCTTACTCAAAAGCTTCCATTTTGACCAATTTCAGGCACCGAAATGACTTTAAACACACTTATTTTAGTTGAACAAGTCATAATTCACATCCAACAGGCATTTAGAGTCAAAAGGTTAAAAGTTAACATTTCATCCATGTTGACCATTTTGGGAAAGCTCGACAGGTCCGAAGTCATCTTTTTTTCAGATAATTGATTTTTTGAAGTGTACCAAAAATGATTCAAAATGTCAATTGGATCGTGCCTCATGTGAATAACCGCTTTTGAAACCCTCACAGTGACCAAAATTGCCATTTTTACAGAGCTTTGCTTACTCAAAAGCCTCCATTTTGACCAATTTCAGGCACCGAAATGACTTTAAACACACTTATTTTAGTTAAAAAAGTTATATTTCACATCCAACAGTCATTTAGAGTCAAAAGATTAAAAGTTAAAATTTCATCCATGTTGACCATTTTGGGAAAGTTTGACATGTCCGGAGTCATCGTTTTTCATTAGAGATTTGATTTTTTAGAGTGTACCAAAAATTATTCAAAATGCCAATTGGATCGTACCTCATGTTGAATAACCACTTTTGAAACCCTCACAGTGACCAAAATTGCCATTTTTACAGAGCTTTGCTTAATCAAAAGCTTCCATTTTGACCTATTTCAGGCACGAAAATGACTTTCAACACACTTATTTTAGTTGAAAAAGTCATAATTCACATCCAACAGTCATTTAAAGTCAAAAGATTAAAAGTTAAAATTTCATCCATGTTGATCATTTTGGGAAAGTTTGACAGGTCCGGAGTCATCGTTTTTCATTAGAGATTTGATTTTTTGTAGTGTACCAAAAATTATTCAAAATGTCAATTGGATCGTGCCTCATGTTGAATAACCACTTTTGAAACCCTAACATTGACCAAAATTGCCATTTTTACAGAGCTTTGCTTACTTAAAAGCTTCCATTTTGACCAATTTCATGCACCGAAATTACTTTAAACAGACTTATTTTAGTTGGAAAAAGTCATAATTCACATCCAACAGTCTTTTAGAGTCAAAAGATTAAAAGTTAAAATGTCATCCATGTTGACCATTTTGGGAAAGTTCGACAGTTGCGGACTCATCTTTTTTTCAGATAATTGATTTTTTAGAGTGTACCAAAAATGATTCAAAATGTCAATTGGATCGTGCCTCATGTGAATAACCACTTTTGAAACACTCATAGTGACCAAAATTGCCATTTTTACATAGCTTAGCTTACTTAAAAGCTTCCATTTTGACCAATTTCATGCACCGAAATTACTTTAAACACACTTATATTAGTTGAAAAACTCATATTTCACAGCCAACAGTCATTTACAGTCAAAAGATTAAATGTTAAAATTTCATCCATATTGACCATTTTGGGAACGTTCGACAGGTCCGGAGTCATCGTTTTTCATCGGAAAATTGATTTTTGGAGTGTACCAAAAATGATTCAAAATGTCAATTGCATCGTGCCTGATGTTGAATAACCACTTTTGAAACCCTCACAGTGACCAAAATTGCCATTTTTACAGAGTTTTGCTTACTCAAAAGCTTCCATTTTGACCAATTTCAGGCACCAAAATGACTTTAAACAGACTTATTTTAGTTGAAAAAGTCATAATTCACATCCAACAGTCATTTAGAGTCAAAAGATTAAAAGTTAACATTTCATCCATGTTGACCATTTTGGGAAAGCTCGACAGGTCCGAAGTCATCTTTTTTTCAGATAATTGATTTTTTGAAGTGTACCAAAAATGATTCAAAATGTCAATTGGATCGTGCCTCATGTGAATAACCACTTTTTAAACACTCATAGTGACCAAAATTGCCATTTTTACAGAGTTTTGCTTACTCAAAAGCTTCAATTTTGACCAATTTCTGGCACATAAATGACTTTAAACACACTTATTTTAGTTGAAAAAGTCATAATTCACATCCAACAGTCATTTAGAGTGAAAAGATTAAAAGTTCAAATTTCATCCATGTTGAGCATTTTGGGAAAGTTCGACAGTAGCGGAGTCATTGTTTTTCCAGATAATTGATTTTTTGGAGTGTACCAAAAATGATTCAAAATGTCGATTGGATCGTGCCTCATGTTGAATAACCGCTTTTGAAACCCTCACAGTGACCAAAAATGCCATTTTTACAGAGCTTTGCTTACTCAAAAGCTTCTATTTTGACCAATTTCAGGCACCAAAATGACTTTAAACACATTTATTTTAGTTGAAAAAGTCATATTTCACATCCAACAGTTATTTAGAGTCAAAAGATTAAAAGTTAAAATTTCATCCATGGTGACCATTTTGGGAAAGTTCGACAGGTCCGGCCGGAGTCATCGTTTTTCATTAGAGATTTGATTTTTTAGAGTGTACCAAAAATTATTCAAAATGTCAATTGGATCGTGCCTCATGTTAAATAACCACTTTTGAAACCCTCACAGTGACCAAAATTGCCATTTTTACAGACCTTTGCTTAATCAAAAGCTTCCATTTTGACCAATTTCAGGCACCAAAATGACTTTCAACACACTTATTTTAGTTGAAAAAGTGATATTTCACATCCAACAGTCATTTAGAGTCAAAAGATTAAAAGTTAAAATTTCATCCATGTTGACCATTTTGGGAAAGTTTGACAGGTCTGGAGTCATCGTTTTTCATTAGAGATTTGATTTTTTGGAGTGTACCAAAAATGATTCAAAATGTCAATTGGATCGTGCCTCATGTTGACTAACCACTTTTGAAACCTTCACAGTGACCAAAATTGCCATTTTTACAGAGCTTTGCTTGCTCAAAATCTTCCATTTTGACCAATTTCAGGCACCGAAATGACTTTAAACACACTTATTTTAGTTGAACAAGTCATAATTCACATCCAACAGGCATTTAGAGTCAAAAGATTAAAAGTTAACATTTCATCCATGTAGACCATTTTGGGAAAGCTCGACAGGTCCGGAGTCATCTTTTTTTCAGATAATTGATTTTTTGGAGTGTACCAAAAATGATTCAAAATGTCAATTGGATCGTGCCTCATGTGAATAACCACTTTTTAAACACTCATAGTGACCAAAATTGCCATTTTTACAGAGCTTTGCTTTCTTAAAAGCCTCCATTTTAACCAATTTCATGCACCGAAATTACTTTAAACACACTTATTTTAGTTGAAAAACTCATATTTCACAGCCAACAGTCATTTACAGTCAAAAGATTAAATGTTAAAATTTCATCCATATTGACCATTTTGGGAACGTTCGACAGTTGCGGAGTCATCGTTTTTTCAGATAATTGATTTTTTGGAGTGCACCAAAAATGATTCAAAATGTCAATTGGATCGTGCCTCATGTTGAATAACCGCTTTTGAAACCCTTACAGTGACCAAAATTGCCATTTTTACAGAGCTTTGCTTACTCAAAAGCTTCCATTTTGACCAATTTCAGGCACCGAAATGACTTTAAACACACTTATTTTAGTTGAAAAAGTCATATTTCACATCCAACAGTCATTTAGAGTCAAAAGATTAAAAGTAAAAATTTCATCCATGTTGAGCATTTTGGGAAAGTTTGACGGGTCCGGAGTCATCGTTTTTCATTAGAGATTTGATTTTTTAGAGTGTACCAAAAATGATTCATAATGTCAATTGGATCGTGCCTCATGTTGAATAACCACTTTTGAAACCTTCACAGTGACCAAAATTGCCATTTTTACAGAGCTTTGCTTGCTCAAAATCTTCAATTTTGACCAATTGCAGGCACCGAAATGACTTTAAACACACTTATTTTAGTTGAACAAGTCATAATTCACATCCAACAGGCATTTAGAGTCAAAAGATTAAAAGTTAACATTTCATCCATGTTGACCATTTTGGGAAAGCTCGACAGGTCCGAAGTCATCTTTTTTTCAGATAATTGATTTTTTGAAGTGTACCAAAAATGATTCAAAATGTCAATTGGATCGTGCCTCATGTGAATAACCGCTTTTGAAACCCTCACAGTGACCAAAATTGCCATTTTTACAGAGCTTTGCTTACTCAAAAGCTTCCATTTTGACCAATTTCAGGCACCGAAATGACTTTAAACACACTTATTTTAGTTAAAAAAGTTATATTTCACATCCAACAGTCATTTAGAGTCAAAAGATTAAAAGTTAAAATTTCATCCATGTTGACCATTTTGGGAAAGTTTGACAGGTCCGGAGTCATCGTTTTTCATTAGAGATTTGATTTTTTAGAGTGTACCAAAAATTATTCAAAATGCCAATTGGATCGTACCTCATGTTGAATAACCACTTTTGAAACCCTCACAGTGACCAAAATTGCCATTTTTACAGAGCTTTGCTTAATCAAAAGCTTCCATTTTGACCTATTTCAGGCACGAAAATGACTTTCAACACACTTATTTTAGTTGAAAAAGTCATAATTCACATCCAACAGTCATTTAGAGTCAAAAGATTAAAAGTTAAAATTTCATCCATGTTGATCATTTTGGGAAAGTTTGACAGGTCCGGAGTCATCGTTTTTCATTAGAGATTTGATTTTTTGTAGTGTACCAAAAATTATTCAAAATGTCAATTGGATCGTGCCTCATGTTGAATAACCACTTTTGAAACCCTAACATTGACCAAAATTGCCATTTTTACAGAGCTTTGCTTACTTAAAAGCTTCCATTTTGACCAATTTCATGCACCGAAATTACTTTAAACAGACTTATTTTAGTTGGAAAAAGTCATAATTCACATCCAACAGTCTTTTAGAGTCAAAAGATTAAAAGTTAAAATTTCATCCATGTTGACCATTTTGGGAAAGTTCGACAGTTGCGGAGTCATCTTTTTTTCAGATAATTGATTTTTTAGAGTGTACCAAAAATGATTCAAAATGTCAATTGGATCGTGCCTCATGTGAATAACCACTTTTTAAACACTCATAGTGACCAAAATTGCCATTTTTACATAGCTTAGCTTACTTAAAAGCTTCCATTTTGACCAATTTCATGCACCGAAATTACTTTAAACACACTTATATTAGTTGAAAAACTCATATTTCACAGCCAACAGTCATTTACAGTCAAAAGATTAAATGTTAAAATTTCATCCATATTGACCATTTTGGGAACGTTCGACAGGTCCGGAGTCATCGTTTTTCATCGGAAAATTGATTTTTGGAGTGTACCAAAAATGATTCAAAATGTCAATTGCATCGTGCCTCATGTTGAATAACCACTTTTGAAACCCTCACAGTGACCAAAATTGCCATTTTTACAGAGTTTTGCTTACTCAAAAGCTTCCATTTTGACCAATTTCAGGCACCAAAATGACTTTAAACAGACTTATTTTAGTTGAAAAAGTCATAATTCACATCCAACAGTCATTTAGAGTCAAAAGATTAAAAGTTAAAATTTCATCCATGTTGACCATTTTGGGAAAGTTCGACAGTTGCGGAGTCATCGTTTTTACAGATAATTGATTTTTTGGAGTGTACCAAAAATGATTCAAAATGTCAATTGGATCGTGCCTCATGTTGAATAACCGCTTTTGAAACCCTTACAGTGACCAAAATTGCCATTTTTACAGAGCTTTGCTTACTCAAAAGCTTCCATTTTGACCAATTTCAGGCACCGAAATGACTTTAAACACACTTATTTTAGTTGAAAAAGTCATATTTCACATCCAACAGTCATTTAGAGTCAAAAGATTAAAAGTTAAAATTTCATCCATGTTGAGCATTGTGGGAAAGTTTGACGGGTCCGGAGTCATCATTTTTCATTAGAGATTTGATTTTTTAGAGTGTACCAAAAATGATTCAAAATGCCAATTGGATCGTGCCTCATGTTAAATAACCACCTTTGAAACCTTCACAGTGACCAAAATTGCCATTTTTACAGAGCTTTGCTTGCTCAAAATCTTCCATTTTGACCAATTTCAGGCACCGAAATGACTTTAAACACACTTATTTAGTTGAACAAGTCATAATTCACATCCAACAGGCATTTAGAGTCAAAAGATTAAAAGTTAACATTTCATCCATGTTGACCATTTTGGGAAAGCTCGACAGGTCCGAAGTCATCTTTTTTCAGATAATTGATTTTTTGGAGTGTACCAAAAATGATTCAAAATGTCAATTGGATCGTGCCTCATGTTGAATAACCACTTTTGAAACCCTCACAGTGACCAAAATTGCAATTTTTACAGAGTTTTGCTTACTCAAAAGCTTCCATTTTGACCAATTTCAGGCACCAAAATGACTTTAAACAAACTAATTTTAGTTGAAAAAGTCATAATTCACATCCAACAGTCATTTAGAGTCAAAAGATTAAAAGTTAAAATTTCATCCATGTTGACCATTTTGGGAAAGTTCGACAGTAGCGGAGTCATCGTTTTTCCAGATAATTGATTTTTTGGAGTGTACCAAAAATTATTCAAAATGTCAATTGGATCGTGCCTCATGTTGAATAACCGCTTTTGAAACCCTCATAGTGACCAAAATTGCCATTTTTACAGAGCTTTGCTTAATCAAAAGCTTCCATTTTGACCTATTTCAGGCACGAAAATGACTTTCAACACACTTATTTTAGTTGAAAAAGTCATAATTCACATCCAACAGTCATTTAGAGTCAAAAGATTAAAAGTTAAAATTTCATCCATGTTGACCATTTTGGGAAAGTTTTACAGGTCCGGAGTCATC
The DNA here is from genome assembly GCF_964261635.1 of Lissotriton helveticus. Taxonomy (NCBI): domain Eukaryota; kingdom Metazoa; phylum Chordata; class Amphibia; order Caudata; family Salamandridae; genus Lissotriton; species Lissotriton helveticus. The sequence goes on from NC_136072.1 coordinate 344,113,319, forward strand.
GTTTTTCATTAGAGATTTGATTTTTTGTAGTGTACCAAAAATTATTCAAAATGTCAATTGGATCGTGCCTCATGTTGAATAACCACTTTTGAAACCCTAACATTGACCAAAATTGCCATTTTTACAGAGCTTTGCTTACTTAAAAGCTTCCATTTTGACCAATTTCATGCACCGAAATTACTTTAAACAGACTTATTTTAGTTGGAAAAAGTCATAATTCACATCCAACAGTCTTTTAGAGTCAAAAGATTAAAAGTTAAAATTTCATCCATGTTGACCATTTTGGGAAAGTTCGACAGTTGCGGAGTCATCGTTTTTTCAGATAATTGATTTTTTGGAGTGTACCAAAAATTATTCAAAATGTCAATTGGATCGTGCCTCATGTTGAATAACCGCTTTTGAAACCCTCACAGTGACCAAAATTGCCATTTTTACAGAGCTTTGCTTACTCAAAAGCTTCCATTTTGACCAATTTCAGGCACCGAAATGACTTTAAACACACTTATTTTAGTTGAAAAAGTCATAATTCACATCCAACAGTCATTTACAGTCAAAAGATTAAATGTTAAAATTTCATCCATATTGACCATTTTGGGAACGTTCGACAGTTGCGGAGTCATCGTTTTTTCAGATAATTGATTTTTTGGAGTGTACCAAAAATGATTCAAAATGTCGATTGGATCGTGCCTCATGTTGAATAACCGCTTTTGAAACCCTCACAGTGACCAAAAATGCCATTTTTACAGAGCTTTGCTTATTCAAAAGCTTCTATTTTGACCAATTTCAGGCACCAAAATGACTTTAAACACATTTATTTTAGTTGAAAAAGTCATATTTCACATCCAACAGTTATTTAGAGTCAAAAGATTAAAAGTTAAAATTTCATCCATGTTGACCATTTTGGGAAAGTTTGACAGGTCCGGAGTCATCGTTTTTCATTAGAGATTTGATTTTTTAGAGTGTACCAAAAATGATTCAAAATGTCAATTGGATCGTGCCTCATGTTAAATAACCACTTTTGAAACCCTCACAGTGACCAAAATTGCCATTTTTACAGAGCTTTGCTTACTCAAAAGCTTCCATTTTGACCAATTTCAGGCACCAAAATGACTTTCAACACACTTATTTTAGTTGAAAAAGTGATAATTCCCATCCAACAGTCATTTAGAGTCAAAAGATTAAAAGTTAAAATTTCATCCATGTTGAGCATTTTGGGAAAGTTTGACAGGTCTGGAGTCATCGTTTTTCATTAGAGATTTGATTTTTTGGAGTGTACCAAAAATGATTCAAAATGCTAATTGGATCGTGCCTCATGTTGACTAACCACTTTTGAAACCTTCACAGTGACCAAAATTGCCATTTTTACAGAGCTTTGCTTGCTCAAAATCTTCCATTTTGACCAATTTCAGGCACCGAAATGACTTTAAACACACTTATTTTAGTTGAACAAGTCATAATTCACATCCAACAGGCATTTAGAGTCAAAAGATTAAAAGTTAACATTTCATCCATGTTGACCATTTTGGGAAAGCTCGACAGGTCCGGAGTCATCTTTTTTTTAGATAATTGATTTTTTGGAGTGTACCAAAAAGGATTCAAAATGTCAATTGGATCGTGCCTCATGTGAATAACCACTTTTTAAACACTCATAGTGACCAAAATTGCCATTTTTACAGAGCTTTGCTTTCTTAAAAGCTTCCATTTTAACCAATTTCATGCACCGAAATTACTTTAAACACACTTATTTTAGTTGAAAAACTCATATTTCACAGCCAACAGTCATTTACAGTCAAAAGATTAAATGTTAAAATTTCATCCATATTGACCATTTTGGGAACGTTCGACAGTTGCGGAGTCATCGTTTTTTCAGATAATTGATTTTTTGGAGTGTACCAAAAATGATTCAAAATGTCAATTGGGTTGTGCCTCATGTTGAATAACCGCTTTTGAAACCCTTACAGTGACCAAAATTGCCATTTTTACACAGCTTTGCTTACTCAAAAGCTTCCATTTTGACCAATTTCAGGCACCGAAATGACTTTAAACACACTTATTTTAGTTGAAAAAGTCATATTTCACATCCAACAGTCATTTAGAGTCAAAAGATTAAAAGTAAAAATTTCATCCATGTTGAGCATTTTGGGAAAGTTTGACGGGTCCGGAGTCATCGTTTTTCATTAGAGATTTGATTTTTTAGAGTGTACCAAAAATGATTCATAATGTCAATTGGATCGTGCCTCATGTTGAATAACCACTTTTGAAACCTTCACAGTGACCAAAATTGCCATTTTTACAGAGCTTTGCTTGCTCAAAATCTTCAATTTTGACCAATTTCAGGAACCAAAATGACTTTAAACACACTTATTTTAGTTGAACAAGTCATAATTCACATCCAACAGGCATTTAGAGTCAAAAGATTAAAAGTTAACATTTCATCCATGTTGACCATTTTGGGAAAGCTCGACAGGTCCGAAGTCATCTTTTTTTCAGATAATTGATTTTTTGAAGTGTACCAAAAATGATTCAAAATGTCAATTGGATCGTGCCTCATGTGAATAACCACTTTTTAAACACTCATAGTGACCAAAATTGCCATTTTTACAGAGTTTTGCTTACTCAAAAGCTTCAACTTTGACCAATTTCTGGCACAGAAATGACTTTAAACACACTTATTTTAGTTGAAAAAGTCATAATTCACATCCAACAGTCATTTAGAGTCAAAAGATTAAAAGTTCAAATTTCATCCATGTTGACCATTTTGGGAAAGTTCGACAGTAGCGGAGTCATCGTTTTTCCAGATAATTGATTTTTTGGAGTGTACCAAAAATTATTCAAAATGTCAATTGGATCGTGCCTCATGTTGAATAACTGCTTTTGAAACGCTCACAGTGACCAAAATTGCCATTTTTACAGAGCTTTGCTTACTCAAAAGCTTCCATTTTGACCAATTTCAGGCACCGAAATGACTTTAAACACACTTATTTTAGTTGAAAAAGTTATATTTCACATCCAACAGTCATTTAGAGTCAAAAGATTAAAAGTTAAAATTTCATCCATGTTGACCATTTTGGGAAAGTTTGACAGGTCCGGAGTCATCGTTTTTCATTAGAGATTTGATTTTTTAGAGTGTACCAAAAATGATTCAAAATGTCAATTGGATCGTACCTCATGTTGAATAACCACTTTTGAAACCCTCACAGTGACCAAAATTGCCATTTTTACAGAGCTTTGCTTAATCAAAAGCTTCCATTTTGACCTATTTCAGGCACGAAAATGACTTTCAACACAATTATTTTAGTTGAAAAAGTCATAATTCACATCCAACAGTCATTTAGAGTCAAAAGATTAAAAGTTAAAATTTCATCCATGTTGATCATTTTGGGAAAGTTTGACAGATCCGTAGTCATCGTTTTTCATTAGAGATTTGATTTTTTGTAGTGTACCAAAAATTATTCAAAATGTCAATTGGATCGTGCCTCATGTTGAATAACCACTTTTGAAACCCTAACATTGACCAAAATTGCCATTTTTACAGAGCTTTACTTACTTAAAAGCTTCCATTTTGACCAATTTCATGCACCGAAATTACTTTAAACAGATTTATTTTAGTTGGAAAAAGTCATAATTCACATCCAACAGTCTTTTAGAGTCAAAAGATTAAAAGTTAAAATTTCATCCATGTTGACCATTTTGGGAAAGTTCGACAGTTGCGGAGTCATCGTTTTTTCAGATAATTGATTTTTTGGAGTGTACCAAAAATGATTCAAAATGTCAATTGGATCGTGCCTCATGTTGAATAACCGCTTTTGAAACCCTCACAGTGACCAAAATTACCATTTTTACAGAGCTTTGCTTACTCAAAAGCTTTCATTTTGACCAATTTCCGGCACCGAAATGACTTTAAACACACTTATTTTAGTTGAAAAAGTCATAATTCACATCCAACAGTCATTTACAGTCAAAAGATTAAATGTTAAAATTTCATCCATATTGACCATTTTGGGAACGTTCGACAGTTGCGGAGTCATCGTTTTTTCAGATAATTGATTTTTTGGAGTGTACCAAAATGATTCAAAATGTCGATTGGATCGTGCCTCATGTTGAATAACCACTTTTGAAACCCTCACAGTGACCAAAAATGCCATTTTTACAGAGCTTTGCTTACTCAAAAGCTTCTATTTTGACCAATTTCAGGCACCAAAATGACTTTAAACACATTTATTTTAGTTGAAAAAGTCATATTTCACATCCAACAGTTATTTAGAGTCAAAAGATTAAAAGTTAAAATTTCATCCATGTTGACCATTTTGGGAAAGTTTAACAGGTCCGGAGTCATCGTTTTTCATTAGAGATTTGATTTTTTAGAGTGTACCAAAAATGATTCAAAATGTCAATTGGATCGTGCCTCATGTTAAATAACCACTTTTGAAACCCTCACAGTGACCAAAATTGCCATTTTTACAGAGCTTTGCTTAATCAAAAGCTTCCATTTTGACCAATTTCAGGCACCAAAATGACTTTCAACACACTTATTTTAGTTGAAAAAGTCATAATTCACATCCAACAGTCATTTAGAGTCAAAAGATTAAAAGTTAAAATTTCATCCATGTTGACCATTTTGGGAAAGTTTGACAGGTCCGGAGTCATCGTTTTTCATTAGAGATTTGATTTTTTGGAGTGTACCAAAAATGATTCAAAATGTCAATTGGATCGTGCCTCATGTTGACTAACCACTTTTGAAACCTTCACAGTGACCAAAATTGCCATTTTTACAGAGCTTTGCTTGCTCAAAATCTTCCATTTTGACCAATTTCAGGCACCGAAATGACTTTAAACACACTTATTTTAGTTGAACAAGTCATAATTCACATCCAACAGGCATTTAGAGTCAAAAGATTAAAAGTTAACATTTCATCCATGTAGACCATTTTGGGAAAGCTAGACAGGTCCGGAGTCATCTTTTTTTCAGATAATTGATTTTTTGGAGTGTACCAAAAATGATTCAAAATGTCAATTGGATCGTGCCTCATGTGAATAACCACTTTTTAAACACTCATAGTGACCAAAATTGCCATTTTTACAGCGCTTTGCTTTCTTAAAAGCTTCCATTTTAACCAATTTCATGCACCGAAATTACTTTAAACACACTTATTTTAGTTGAAAAACTCATATTTCACAGCCAACAGTCATTTACAGGCAAAAGATTAAATGTAAAAATTTCATCCATATTGACCATTTTGGGAACGTTCGACAGTTGCGGAGACATCGTTTTTTAAGATAATTGATTTTTTGGAGTGTACCAAAAATGATTCAAAATGTCAATTGGATCGTGCCTCATGTTGAATAACCGCTTTTGAAACCCTTACAGTGACCAAAATTGCCATTTTTACAGAGCTTTGCTTACTCAAAAGCTTCCATTTTGACCAATTTCAGGCACCGAAATGACTTTAAACACACTTATTTTAGTTGAAAAAGTCATATTTCACATCCAACAGTCATTTAGAGTCAAAAGATTAAAAGTTAAAATTTCATCCATGTTGAGCATTTTGGGAGAGTTTGACGGGTCCGGAGTCATCGTTTTTCATTAGAGATTTGATTTTTTAGAGTGTACCAAAAATGATTCATAATGTCAATTGGATCGTGCCTCATGTTGAATAACCACTTTTGAAACCTTCACAGTGACAAAAATTGCCATTTTTACAGAGCTTTGCTTGCTCAAAATCTTCAATTTTGACCAATTTCAGGCACCGAAATGACTTTAAACACACTTATTTTAGTTGAACAAGTCATAATTCACATCCAACAGGCATTTAGAGTCAAAAGATTAAAAGTTAACATTTCATCCATGTTGACCATTTTGGGAAAGCTCGACAGGTCCGAAGTCATCTTTTTTTCAGATAATTGATTTTTTGAAGTGTACCAAAAATGATTCAAAATGTCAATTGGATCGTGCCTCATGTGAATAACCACTTTTTAAACACTCATAGTGACCAAAATTGCCATTTTTACAGAGTTTTGCTTACTCAAAAGCTTCAATTTTGACCAATTTCTGGCACAGAAATGACTTTAAACACACTTATTTTAGTTGAAAAAGTCATAATTCACATCCAACAGTCATTTAGAGTCAAAAGATTAAAAGTTCAAATTTCATCCATGTTGACCATTTTGGGAAAGTTCGACAGTAGCGGAGTCATCGTTTTTCCAGATAATTGATTTTTTGGAGTGTACCAAAAATTATTCAAAATGTCAATTGGATCGTGCCTCATGTTGAATAACCGCTTTTGAAACCCTCACAGTGACCAAAACTTGCCATTTTTACAGAGCTTTGCTTACTCAAAAGCTTCCATTTTGACCAATTTCAGGCACCGAAATGACTTTAAACACACTTATTTTAGTTGAAAAAGTTATATTTTACATCCAACAGTCATTTAGAGTCAAAAGATTAAAAGTTAAAATTTCATCCATGTTGACCATTTTGGGAAAGTTTGACAGGTCCGGAGTCATCGTTTTTCATTAGAGATTTGATTTTTTAGAGTGTACCAAAAATGATTCAAAATGTCAATTGGATCGTACCTCATGTTGAATAACCACTTTCGAAACCCTCACAGTGACCAAAATTGCCATTTTTACAGAGCTTTGCTTAATCAAAAGCTTCCATTTTGACCTATTTCAGGCACGAAAATGACTTTCAACACACTTATTTTAGTTGAAAAAGTCATAATTCACATCCAACAGTCATTTAGAGTCAAAAGATTAAAAGTTAAAATTTCATCCATGTTGATCATTTTGGGAAAGTTTGACAGGTCCGGAGTCATCGTTTTTCATTAGAGATTTGATTTTTTGTAGTGTACCAAAAATTATTCAAAATGTCAATTGGATCGTGCCTCATGTTGAATAACCACTTTTGAAACCCTAACATTGACCAAAATTGCCATTTTTACAGAGCTTTGCTTACTTAAAAGCTTCCATTTTGACCAATTTCATGCACCGAAATTACTTTAAACAGACTTATTTTAGTTGGAAAAAGTCATAATTCACATCCAACAGTCTTTTAGAGTCAAAAGATTAAAAGTTAAAATTTCATCCATGTTGACCATTTTGGGAAAGTTCGACAGTTGCGGAGTCATCGTTTTTTCAGATAATTGATTTTTTGGAGTGTACCAAAAATGATTCAAAATGTCAATTGGATCGTGCCTCATGTTGAATAACCGCTTTTGAAACCCTCACAGTGACCAAAATTGCCATTTTTACAGAGCTTTGCTTACTCAAAAGCTTCCATTTTGACCAATTTCAGGCACCGAAATGACTTTAAACACACTTATTTTAGTTGAAAAAGTCATAATTCAAATCCAACAGTCATTTAGAGTCAAAAGATTAAAAGTTAAAATTTCATCCATGTTGACCATTTTGGGAAAGTTTGACAGGTCCGGAGTCATCGTTTTTCATTAGAGATTTGAATTTTTTGGAGTGTACCAAAAATGTTTCAAAATGTCAATTGGATCGTGCCTCATGTTGACTAACCACTTTTGAAACCTTCACAGTGACCAAAATTGCCATTTTTACAGAGCTTTGCTTGTTCAAAATCTTCCATTTTGACCAATTTCAGGCACCGAAATGACTTTAAACACACTTATTTTAGTTGAACAAGTCATAATTCACATCCAACAGGCATTTAGAGTCAAAAGATTAAAAGTTAACATTTCATCCATGTAGACCATTTTGGGAAAGCTCGACAGGTCCGGAGTCATCTTTTTTTCAGATAATTGATTTTTTGGAGTGTACCAAAAATGATTCAAAATGTCAATTGGATCGTGCCTCATGTGAATAACCACTTTTTAAACACTCATAGTGACCAAAATTGCCATTTTTACAGAGCTTTGCTTTCTTAAAAGCTTCCATTTTAACCAATTTCATGCACCGAAATTACTTTAAACACACTTATTTTAGTTGAAAAACTCATATTTCACAGCCAACAGTCATTTACAGTCAAAAGATTAAATGTTAAAATTTCATCCATATTGACCATTTTGGGAACGTTCGACAGTTGCGGAGTCATCGTTTTTTCAGATAATTGATTTTTTGGAGTGTACCAAAAATTATTCAAAATGTCAATTGGATCGTGCCTCATGTTGAATAACCACTTTTGAAACCCTTACAGTGACCAAAATTGCCATTTTTACAGAGCTTTGCTTACTCAAAAGCTTCCATTTTGACCAATTTCAGGCACCGAAATGACTTTAAACACACTTATTTTAGTTGAAAAAGTCATATTTCACATCCAACAGTCATTTAGAGTCAAAAGATTAAAAGTTAAAATTTCATCCATGTTGAGCATTTTGGGAGAGTTTGACGGGTCCGGAGTCATCGTTTTTCATTAGAGATTTGATTTTTTAGAGTGTACCAAAAATGTTTCATAATGTCAATTGGATCGTGCCTCATGTTGAATAACCACTTTTGAAACCTTCACAGTGACCAAAATTGCCATTTTTACAGAGCTTTGCTTGCTCAAAATCTTCAATTTTGACCAATTTCAGGCACCGAAATGACTTTAAACACACTTATTTTAGTTGAACAAGTCATAATTCACATCCAACAGGCATTTAGAGTCAAAAGATTAAAAGTTAACATTTCATCCATGTTGACCATTTTGGGAAAGCTCGACAGGTCCGAAGTCATCTTTTTTTCAGATAATTGATTTTTTGAAGTGTACCAAAAATGATTCAAAATGTCAATTGGATCGTGCCTCATGTGAATAACCACTTTTTAAACACTCATAGTGACCAAAATTGCCATTTTTACAGAGTTTTGCTTACTCAAAAGCTTCAATTTTGACCAATTTCTGGCACAGAAATGACTTTAAACACACTTATTTTAGTTGAAAAAGTCATAATTCACATCCAACAGTCATTTAGAGTCAAAAGATTAAAAGTTCAAATTTCATCCATGTTGACCATTTTGGGAAAGTTCGACAGTAGCGGAGTCATCGTTTTTCCAGATAATTGATTTTTTGGAGTGTACCAAAAATTATTCAAAATGTCAATTGGATCGTGCCTCATGTTGAATAACCGCTTTTGAAACCCTCACAGTGACCAAAATTGCCATTTTTACAGAGCTTTGCTTACTCAAAAGCTTCCATTTTGACCAATTTCAGGCACCGAAATGACTTTAAACACACTTATTTTAGTTGAAAAAGTTATATTTCACATCCAACAGTCATTTAGAGTCAAAAGATTAAAAGTTAAAATTTCATCCATGTTGACCATTTTGGGAAAGTTTGACAGGTCCGGAGTCATCGTTTTTCATTAGAGATTTGATTTTTTAGAGTGTACCAAAAATGATTCAAAATGTCAATTGGATCGTACCTCATGTTGAATAACCACTTTCGAAACCCTCACAGTGACCAAAATTGCCATTTTTACAGAGCTTTGCTTAATCAAAAGCTTCCATTTTGACCTATTTCAGGCACGAAAATGACTTTCAACACACTTATTTTAGTTGAAAAAGTCATAATTCACATCCAACAGTCATTTAGAGTCAAAAGATTAAAAGTTAAAATTTCATCCATGTTGATCATTTTGGGAAAGTTTGACAGGTCCGGAGTCATCGTTTTTCATTAGAGATTTGATTTTTTGTAGTGTACCAAAAATTATTCAAAATGTCAATTGGATCGTGCCTCATGTTGAATAACCACTTTTGAAACCCTAACATTGACCAAAATTGCCATTTTTACAGAGCTTTACTTACTTAAAAGCTTCCATTTTGACCAATTTCATGCACCGAAATTACTTTAAACAGACTTATTTTAGTTGGAAAAAGTCATAATTCACATCCAACAGTCTTTTAGAGTCAAAAGATTAAAAGTTAAAATTTCATCCATGTTGACCATTTTGGGAAAGTTCGACAGTTGCGGAGTCATCGTTTTTTCAGATAATTGATTTTTTGGAGTGTACCAAAAATGATTCAAAATGTCAATTGGATCGTGCCTCATGTTGAATAACCGCTTTTGAAACCCTCACAGTGACCAAAATTACCATTTTTACAGAGCTTTGCTTACTCAAAAGCTTTCATTTTGACCAATTTCCGGCACCGAAATGACTTTAAACACACTTATTTTAGTTGAAAAAGTCATAATTCACATCCAACAGTCATTTACAGTCAAAAGATTAAATGTTAAAATTTCATCCATATTGACCATTTTGGGAACGTTCGACAGTTGCGGAGTCATCGTTTTTTCAGATAATTGATTTTTTGGAGTGTACCAAAAATGATTCAAAATGTCGATTGGATCGTGCCTCATGTTGAATAACCGCTTTTGAAACCCTCACAGTGACCAAAAATGCCATTTTTACAGAGCTTTGCTTACTCAAAAGCTTCTATTTTGACCAATTTCAGGCACCAAAATGACTTTAAACACATTTATTTTAGTTGAAAAAGTCATATTTCACATCCAACAGTTATTTAGAGTCAAAAGATTAAAAGTTAAAATTTCATCCATGTTGACCATTTTGGGAAAGTTTAACAGGTCCGGAGTCATCGTTTTTCATTAGAGATTTGATTTTTTAGAGTGTACCAAAAATGATTCAAAATGTCAATTGGATCGTGCCTCATGTTAAATAACCACTTTTGAAACCCTCACAGTGACCAAAATTGCCATTTTTACAGAGCTTTGCTTAATCAAAAGCTTCCATTTTGACCAATTTCAGGCACCAAAATGACTTTCAACACACTTATTTTAGTTGAAAAAGTCATAATTCACATCCAACAGTCATTTAGAGTCAAAAGATTAAAAGTTAAAATTTCATCCATGTTGACCATTTTGGGAAAGTTTGACAGGTCCGGAGTCATCGTTTTTCATTAGAGATTTGATTTTTTGGAGTGTACCAAAAATGATTCAAAATGTCAATTGGATCGTGCCTCATGTTGACTAACCACTTTTGAAACCTTCACAGTGACCAAAATTGCCATTTTTACAGAGCTTTGCTTGCTCAAAATCTTCCATTTTGAAAAATTTCAGGCACCGAAATGACTTTAAACACACTTATTTTAGTTGAACAAGTCATAATTCACATCCAACAGGCATTTAGAGTCAAAAGATTAAAAGTTAACATTTCATCCATGTAGACCATTTTGGGAAAGCTAGACAGGTCCGGAGTCATCTTTTTTTCAGATAATTGATTTTTTGGAGTGTACCAAAAATGATTCAAAATGTCAATTGGATCGTGCCTCATGTTGAATAACCGCTTTTGAAACCCTCACAGTGACCAAAATTGCCATTTTTACAGAGCTTTGCTTACTCAAAAGCTTCCATTTTGACCAATTTCAGGCACCGAAATGACTTTAAACACACTTATTTTAGTTGAAAAAGTCATAATTCAAATCCAACAGTCATTTACAGTCAAAAGATTAAATGTTAAAATTTCATCCATATTGACCATTTTGGGAACGTTCGACAGTTGCGGAGTCATCGTTTTTTCAGATAAGTGATTTTTTGGAGTGTACCAAAAATTATTCAAAATGTCAATTGGATCGTGCCTCATGTTGAATAACCACTTTTGAAACCCTTACAGTGACCAAAATTGCCATTTTTACAGAGCTTTGCTTACTCAAAAGCTTCCATTTTGACCAATTTCAGGCACCGAAATGACTTTAAACACACTTATTTTAGTTGAAAAAGTCATATTTCACATCCAACAGTCATTTAGAGTCAAAAGATTAAAAGTTAAAATTTCATCCATGTTGAGCATTTTGGGAGAGTTTGACGGGTCCGGAGTCATCGTTTTTCATTAGAGATTTGATTTTTTAGAGTGTACCAAAAATGATTCATAATGTCAATTGGATCGTGCCTCATGTTGAATAACCACTTTTGAAACCTTCACAGTGACCAAAATTGCCATTTTTACAGAGCTTTGCTTGCTCAAAATCTTCAATTTTGACCAATTTCAGGCACCGAAATGACTTTAAACACACTTATTTTAGTTGAACAAGTCATAATTCACATCCAACAGGCATTTAGAGTCAAAAGATTAAAAGTTAACATTTCATCCATGTTGACCATTTTGGGAAAGCTCGACAGGTCCGAAGTCATCTTTTTTTCAGATAATTGATTTTTTGAAGTGTACCAAAAATGATTCAAAATGTCAATTGGATCGTGCCTCATGTGAATAACCACTTTTTAAACACTCATAGTGACCAAAATTGCCATTTTTACAGAGTTTTGCTTACTCAAAAGCTTCAATTTTGACCAATTTCTGGCACAGAAATGACTTTAAACACACTTATTTTAGTTGAAAAAGTCATAATTCACATCCAACAGTCATTTAGAGTCAAAAGATTAAAAGTTCAAATTTCATCCATGTTGACCATTTTAGGAAAGTTCGACAGTAGCGGAGTCATCGTTTTTCCAGATAATTGATTTTTTGGAGTGTACCAAAAATTATTCAAAATGTCAATTGGATCGTGCCTCATGTTGAATAACCGCTTTTGAAACCCTCACAGTGACCAAAATTGCCATTTTTACGGAGCTTTGCTTACTCAAAAGCTTCCATTTTGACCAATTTCAGGCACCGAAATGACTTTAAACACACTTATTTTAGTTGAAAAAGTTATATTTCACATCCAACAGTCATTTAGAGTCAAAAGATTAAAAGTTAAAATTTCATCCATGTTGACCATTTTGGGAAAGTTTGACAGGTCCGGAGTCATCGTTTTTCATTAGAGATTTGATTTTTTAGAGTGTACCAAAAATGATTCAAAATGTCAATTGGATCGTACCTCATGTTGAATAACCACTTTCGAAACCCTCACAGTGACCAAAATTGCCATTTTTACAGAGCTTTGCTTAATCAAAAGCTTCCATTTTGACCTATTTCAGGCACGAAAATGACTTTCAACACACTTATTTTAGTTGAAAAAGTCATAATTCACATCCAACAGTCATTTAGAGTCAAAAGATTAAAAGTTAAAATTTCATCCATGTTGATCATTTTGGTAAAGTTTGACAGGTCCGGAGTCATCGTTTTTCATTAGAGATTTGATTTTTTGTAGTGTACCAAAAATTATTCAAAATGTCAATTGGATCGTGCCTCATGTTGAATAACCACTTTTGAAACCCTAACATTGACCAAAATTGCCATTTTTACAGAGCTTTACTTACTTAAAAGCTTCCATTTTGACCAATTTCATGCACCGAAATTACTTTAAACAGACTTATTTTAGTTGGAAAAAGTCATAATTCACATCCAACAGTCTTTTAGAGTCAAAAGATTAAAAGTTAAAATTTCATCCATGTTGACCATTTTGGGAAAGTTCGACAGTTGCGGAGTCATCGTTTTTTCAGATAATTGATTTTTTGGAGTGTACCAAAAATGATTCAAAATGTCAATTGGATCGTGCCTCATGTTGAATAACCGCTTTTGAAACCCTCACAGTGACCAAAATTACCATTTTTACAGAGCTTTGCTTACTCAAAAGCTTTCATTTTGACCAATTTCCGGCACCGAAATGACTTTAAACACACTTATTTTAGTTGAAAAAGTCATAATTCACATCCAACAGTCATTTACAGTCAAAAGATTAAATGTTAAAATTTCATCCATATTGACCATTTTGGGAACGTTCGACAGTTGCGGAGTCATCGTTTTTTCAGATAATTGATTTTTTGGAGTGTACCAAAAATGATTCAAAATGTCGATTGGATCGTGCCTCATGTTGAATAACCGCTTTTGAAACCCTCACAGTGACCAAAAATGCCATTTTTACAGAGCTTTACTTACTCAAAAGCTTCTATTTTGACCAATTTCAGGCACCAAAATGACTTTAAACACATTTATTTTAGTTGAAAAAGTCATATTTCACATCCAACAGTTATTTAGAGTCAAAAGATTAAAAGTTAAAATTTCATCCATGTTGACCATTTTGGGAAAGTTTAACAGGTCCGGAGTCATCGTTTTTCATTAGAGATTTGATTTTTTAGAGTGTACCAAAAATGATTCAAAATGTCAATTGGATCGTGCCTCGTGTTAAATAACCACTTTTGAAACCCTCACAGTGACCAAAATTGCCATTTTTACAGAGCTTTGCTTAATCAAAAGCTTCCATTTTGACCAATTTCAGGCACCAAAATGACTTTCAACACACTTATTTTAGTTGAAAAAGTCATAATTCACATCCAACAGTCATTTAGAGTCAAAAGATTAAAAGTTAAAATTTCATCCATGTTGACCATTTTGGGAAAGTTTGACAGGTCCGGAGTCATCGTTTTTCATTAGAGATTTGATTTTTTGGAGTGTACCAAAAATGATTCAAAATGTCAATTGGATCGTGCCTCATGTTGACTAACCACTTTTGAAACCTTCACAGTGACCAAAATTGCCATTTTTACAGAGCTTTGCTTGCTCAAAATCTTCCATTTTGACCAATTTCAGGCACCGAAATGACTTTAAACACACTTATTTTAGTTGAACAAGTCATAATTCACATCCAACAGGCATTTAGAGTCAAAAGATTAAAAGTTAACATTTCATCCATGTAGACCATTTTGGGAAAGCTAGACAGGTCCGGAGTCATCTTTTTTTCAGATAATTGATTTTTTGGAGTGTACCAAAAATGATTCAAAATGTCAATTGGATCGTGCCTCATGTTGAATAACCGCTTTTGAAACCCTCACAGTGACCAAAATTGCCATTTTTACAGAGCTTTGCTTACTCAAAAGCTTCCATTTTGACCAATTTCAGGCACCGAAATGACTTTAAACACACTTATTTTAGTTGAAAAAGTCATAATTCAAATCCAACAGTCATTTACAGTCAAAAGATTAAATGTTAAAATTTCATCCATATTGACCATTTTGGGAACGTTCGACAGTTGCGGAGTCATCGTTTTTTCAGATAATTGATTTTTTGGAGTGTACCAAAAATGATTCAAAATGTCGATTGGATCGTGCCTCATGTTGAATAACCGCTTTTGAAACCCTCACAGTGACCAAAAATGCCATTTTTACAGAGCTTTGCTTACTCAAAAGCTTCTATTTTGACCAATTTCAGCCACCAAAATGACTTTAAACACATTTATTTTAGTTGAAAAAGTCATATTTCACATCCAACAGTTATTTAGAGTCAAAAGATTAAAAGTTAAAATTTCATCCATGTTGACCATTTTGGGAAAGTTTGACAGGTCCGGAGTCATCGTTTTTCATTAGAGATTTGATTTTTTAGAGTGTACCAAAAATGATTCAAAATGTCAATTGGATCGTGCCTCATGTTAAATAACCACTTTTGAAACCCTCACAGTGACCAAAATTGCCATTTTTACAGAGCTTTGTTTAATCAAAAGCTTCCATTTTGACCAATTTCAGGCACCAAAATGACTTTCAACACACTTATTTTAGTTGAAAAAGTCATAATTCACATCCAACAGTCATTTAGAGTCAAAAGATTAAAAGTTAAAATTTCATCCATGTTGACCATTTTGGGAAAGTTTGACAGGTCCGGAGTCATCGCTTTTCATTAGAGATTTGAATTTTTTGGAGTGTACCAAAAATGTTTCAAAATGTCAATTGGATCGTGCCTCATGTTGAATAACCACTTTTGAAACCTTCACAGTGACCAAAATTGCCATTTTTACAGAGCTTTGCTTGTTCAAAATCTTCAATTTTGACCAATTTCAGGCACCAAAATGACTTTAAACACACTTATTTTAGTTGAACAAGTCATAATTCACATCCAACAGGCATTTAGAGTCAAAAGATTAAAAGTTAACATTTCATCCATGTAGACCATTTTGGGAAAGCTCGACAGGTCCGGAGTCATCTTTTTTTCAGATAATTGATTTTTTGGGGTGTTCCAAAAATGATTCAAAATGTCAATTGGATCGTGCCTCATGTGAATAACCACTTTTTAAACACTCATAGTGACCAAAATTGCCATTTTTACAGAGCTTTGCTTTCTTAAAAGCTTCCATTTTAACCAATTTCATGCACCGAAATTACTTTAAACACAATTATTTTAGTTGAAAAACTCATATTTCACAGCCAACAGTCATTTACAGTCAAAAGATTAAATGTTAAAATTTCATCCATATTGACCATTTTGGGAACGTTCGACAGTTGCGGAGTCATCGTTTTTTCAGATAATTGATTTTTTGGAGTGTACCAAAAATTATTCAAAATGTCAATTGGATCGTGCCTCATGTTGAATAACCACTTTGGAAACCCTTACAGTGACCAAAATTGCCATTTTTACAGAGCTTTGCTTACTCAAAAGCTTCCATTTTGACCAATTTCAGGCACCGAAATGACTTTAAACACACTTATTTTAGTTGAAAAAGTCATATTTCACATCCAACAGTCATTTAGAGTCAAAAGATTAAAAGTTAAAATTTCATCCATGTTGAGCATTTTGGGAGAGTTTGACGGGTCCGGAGTCATCGTTTTTCATTAGAGATTTGATTTTTTAGAGTGTACCAAAAATGATTCATAATGTCAATTGGATCGTGCCTCATGTTGAATAACCACTTTTGAAACCTTCACAGTGACCAAAATTGCCATTTTTACAGAGCTTTGCTTGCTCAAAATCTTCAATTTTGACCAATTTCAGGCACCGAAATGACTTTAAACACACTTATTTTAGTTGAACAAGTCATAATTCACATCCAACAGGCATTTAGAGTCAAAAGATTAAAAGTTAACATTTCATCCATGTTGACCATTTTGGGAAAGCTCGACAGGTCCGAAGTCATCTTTTTTTCAGATAATTGATTTTTTGAAGTGTACCAAAAATGATTCAAAATGTCAATTGGATCGTGCCTCATGTGAATAACCACTTTTTAAACACTCATAGTGACCAAAATTGCCATTTTTACAGAGTTTTGCTTACTCAAAAGCTTCAATTTTGACCAATTTCTGGCACAGAAATGACTTTAAACACACTTATTTTAGTTGAAAAAGTCATAATTCACATCCAACAGTCATTTAGAGTCAAAAGATTAAAAGTTCAAATTTAATCCATGTTGACCATTTTGGGAAAGTTTGACAGTAGCGGAGTCATCGTTTTTCCAGATAATTGATTTTTTGGAGTGTACCAAAAATTATTCAAAATGTCAATTGGATCGTGCCTCATGTTGAATAACCGCTTTTGAAACCCTCACAGTGACCAAAATTGCCATTTTTACAGAGCTTTGCTTACTCAAAAGCTTCCATTTTGACCAATTTCAGGCACCGAAATGACTTTAAACACACTTATTTTAGTTGAAAAAGTTATATTTCACATCCAACAGTCATTTAGAGTCAAAAGATTAAAAGTTAAAATTTCATCCATGTTGACCATTTTGGGAAAGTTTGACAGGTCCGGAGTCATCGTTTTTCATTAGAGATTTGATTTTTTAGAGTGTACCAAAAATGATTCAAAATTTCAATTGGATCGTACCTCATGTTGAATAACCACTTTCGAAACCCTCACAGTGACCAAAATTGCCATTTTTACAGAGCTTTGCTTAATCAAAAGCTTCCATTTTGACCTATTTCAGGCACCAAAATGACTTTCAACACACTTATTTTAGTTGAAAAAGTCATAATTCACATCCAACAGTCATTTAGAGTCAAAAGATTAAAAGTTAAAATTTCATCCATGTTGATCATTTTGGGAAAGTTTGACAGGTCCGGAGTCATCGTTTTTCATTAGAGATTTGATTTTTTGTAGTGTACCAAAAATTATTCAAAATGTCAATTGGATCGTGCCTCATGTTGAATAACCACTTTTGAAACCCTAACATTGACCAAAATTGCCATTTTTACAGAGCTTTACTTACTTAAAAGCTTCCATTTTGACCAATTTCATGCACCGAAATTACTTTAAACAGACTTATTTTAGTTGGAAAAAGTCATAATTCACATCCAACAGTCTTTTAGAGTCAAAAGATTAAAAGTTAAAATTTCATCCATGTTGACCATTTTGGGAAAGTTCGACAGTTGCGGAGTCATCGTTTTTTCAGATAATTGATTTTTTGGAGTGTACCAAAAATGATTCAAAATGTCAATTGGATCGTGCCTCATGTTGAATAACCGCTTTTGAAACCCTCACAGTGACCAAAATTACCATTTTTACAGAGCTTTGCTTACTCAAAAGCTTTCATTTTGACCAATTTCCGGCACCGAAATGACTTTAAACACACTTATTTTAGTTGAAAAAGTCATAATTCACATCCAACAGTCATTTACAGTCAAAAGATTAAATGTTAAAATTTCATCCATATTGACCATTTTGGGAACGTTCGACAGTTGCGGAGTCATCGTTTTTTCAGATAATTGATTTTTTGGAGTGTACCAAAAATGATTCAAAATGTCGATTGGATCGTGCCTCATGTTGAATAACCGCTTTTGAAACCCTCACAGTGACCAAAAATGCCATTTTTACAGAGCTTTGCTTACTCAAAAGCTTCTATTTTGACCAATTTCAGGCACCAAAATGACTTTAAACACATTTATTTTAGTTGAAAAAGTCATATTTCACATCCAACAGTTATTTAGAGTCAAAAGATTAAAAGTTAAAATTTCATCCATGTTGACCATTTTGGGAAAGTTTAACAGGTCCGGAGTCATCGTTTTTCATTAGAGATTTGATTTTTTAGAGTGTACCAAAAATGATTCAAAATGTCAATTGGATCGTGCCTCATGTTAAATAACCACTTTTGAAACCCTCACAGTGACCAAAATTGCCATTTTTACAGAGCTTTGCTTAATCAAAAGCTTCCATTTTGACCAATTTCAGGCACCAAAATGACTTTCAACACACTTATTTTAGTTGAAAAAGTCATAATTCACATCCAACAGTCATTTAGAGTCAAAAGATTAAAAGTTAAAATTTCATCCATGTTGACCATTTTGGGAAAGTTTGACAGGTCCGGAGTCATCGTTTTTCATTAGAGATTTGATTTTTTGGAGTGTACCAAAAATGATTCAAAATGTCAATTGGATCGTGCCTCATGTTGACTAACCACTTTTGAAACCTTCACAGTGACCAAAATTGCCATTTTTACAGAGCTTTGCTTGCTCAAAATCTTCCATTTTGACCAATTTCAGGCACCGAAATGACTTTAAACACACTTATTTTAGTTGAACAAGTCATAATTCACATCCAACAGGCATTTAGAGTCAAAAGATTAAAAGTTAACATTTCATCCATGTAGACCATTTTGGGAAAGCTAGACAGGTCCGGAGTCATCTTTTTTTCAGATAATTGATTTTTTGGAGTGTACCAAAAATGATTCAAAATGTCAATTGGATCGTGCCTCATGTGAATAACCACTTTTTAAACACTCATAGTGACCAAAATTGCAATTTTTACAGCGCTTTGCTTTCTTAAAAGCTTCCATTTTAACCAATTTCATGCACCGAAATTACTTTAAACACACTTATTTTAGTTGAAAAACTCATATTTCACAGCCAACAGTCATTTACAGGCAAAAGATTAAATGTTAAAATTTCATCCATATTGACCATTTTGGGAACGTTCGACAGTTGCGGAGACATTTTTTTTTTAAGATAATTGATTTTTTGGAGTGTACCAAAAATGATTCAAAATGTCAATTGGATCGTGCCTCATGTTGAATAACCGCTTTTGAAACCCTTACAGTGACCAAAATTGCCATTTTTACAGAGCTTTGCTTACTCAAAAGCTTCCATTTTGACCAATTTCAGGCACCGAAATGACTTTAAACACACTTATTTTAGTTGAAAAAGTCATATTTCACATCCAACAGTCATTTAGAGTCAAAAGATTAAAAGTTAAAATTTCATCCATGTTGAGCATTTTGGGAGAGTTTGACGGGTCCGGAGTCATCGTTTTTCATTAGAGATTTGATTTTTTAGAGTGTACCAAAAATGATTCATAATGTCAATTGGATCGTGCCTCATGTTGAATAACCACTTTTGAAACCTTCACAGTGACCAAAATTGCCATTTTTACAGAGCTTTGCTTGCTCAAAATCTTCAATTTTGACCAATTTCAGGCACCGAAATGACTTTAAACACACTTATTTTAGTTGAACAAGTCATAATTCACATCCAACAGGCATTTAGAGTCAAAAGATTAAAAGTTAACATTTCATCCATGTTGACCATTTTGGGAAAGCTCGACAGGTCCGAAGTCATCTTTTTTTCAGATAATTGATTTTTTGAAGTGTACCAAAAATGATTCAAAATGTCAATTGGATCGTGCCTCATGTGAATAACCACTTTTTAAACACTCATAGTGACCAAAAAAGCCATTTTTACAGAGTTTTGCTTACTCAAAAGCTTCAATTTTGACCAATTTTTGGCACAGAAATGACTTTAAACACACTTATTTTAGTTGAAAAAGTCATAATTCACATCCAACAGTCATTTAGAGTCAAAAGATTAAAAGTTCAAATTTCATCCATGTTGACCATTTTGGGAAAGTTCGACAGTAGCGGAGTCATCGTTTTTCCAGATAATTGATTTTTTGGAGTGTACCAAAAATTATTCAAAATGTCAATTGGATCGTGCCTCATGTTGAATAACCGCTTTTGAAACCCTCACAGTGACCAAAATTGCCATTTTTACAGAGCTTTGCTTACTCAAAAGCTTCCATTTTGACCAATTTCAGGCACCGAAATGACTTTAAACACACTTATTTTAGTTGAAAAAGTTATATTTCACATCCAACAGTCATTTAGAGTCAAAAGATTAAAAGTTAAAATTTCATCCATGTTGACCATTTTGGGAAAGTTTGACAGGTCCGGAGTCATCGTTTTTCATTAGAGATTTGATTTTTTAGAGTGTACCAAAAATGATTCAAAATGTCAATTGGATCGTACCTCATGTTGAATAACCACTTTCGAAACCCTCACAGTGACCAAAATTGCCATTTTTACAGAGCTTTGCTTAATCAAAAGCTTCCATTTTGACCTATTTCAGGCACAAAAATGACTTTCAACACACTTATTTTAGTTGAAAAAGTCATAATTCACATCCAACAGTCATTTAGAGTCAAAAGATTAAAAGTTAAAATTTCATCCATGTTGATCATTTTGGGAAAGTTTGACAGGTCCGGAGTCATCGTTTTTCATTAGAGATTTGATTTTTTGTAGTGTACCAAAAATTATTCAAAATGTCAATTGGATCGTGCCTCATGTTGAATAACCACTTTTGAAACCCTAACATTGACCAAAATTGCCATTTTTACAGAGCTTTGCTTACTTAAAAGCTTCCATTTTGACCAATTTCATGCACCGAAATTACTTTAAACAGACTTATTTTAGTTGGAAAAAGTCATAATTCACATCCAACAGTCTTTTAGAGTCAAAAGATTAAAAGTTAAAATTTCATCCATGTTGACCATTTTGGGAAAGTTCGACAGTTGCGGAGTCATCGTTTTTTCAGATAATTGATTTTTTGGAGTGTACCAAAAATGATTCAAAATGTCAATTGGATCGTGCCTCATGTTGAATAACCGCTTTTGAAACCCTCACAGTGACCAAAATTACCATTTTTACAGAGCTTTGCTTACTCAAAAGCTTTCATTTTGACCAATTTCCGGCACCGAAATGACTTTAAACACACTTATTTTAGTTGAAAAAGTCATAATTCACATCCAACAGTCATTTACAGTCAAAAGATTAAATGTTAAAATTTCATCCATATTGACCATTTTGGGAACGTTCGACAGTTGCGGAGTCATCGTTTTTTCAGATAATTGATTTTTTGGAGTGTACCAAAAATGATTCAAAATGTCGATTGGATCGTGCCTCATGTTGAATAACCGCTTTTGAAACCCTCACAGTGACCAAAAATGCCATTTTTACAGAGCTTTGCTTACTCAAAAGCTTCTATTTTGACCAATTTCAGGCACCAAAATGACTTTAAACACATTTATTTTAGTTGAAAAAGTCATATTTCACATCCAACAGTTATTTAGAGTCAAAAGATTAAAAGTTAAAATTTCATCCATGTTGACCATTTTGGGAAAGTTTAACAGGTCCGGAGTCATCGTTTTTCATTAGAGATTTGATTTTTTAGAGTGTACCAAAAATGATTCAAAATGTCAATTGGATCGTGCCTCATGTTAAATAACCACTTTTGAAACCCTCACAGTGACCAAAATTGCCATTTTTACAGAGCTTTGCTTAATCAAAAGCTTCCATTTTGACCAATTTCAGGCACCAAAATGACTTTCAACACACTTATTTTAGTTGAAAAAGTCATAATTCACATCCAACAGTCATTTAGAGTCAAAAGATTAAAAGTTAAAATTTCATCCATGTTGACCATTTTGGGAAAGTTTGACAGGTCCGGAGTCATCGTTTTTCATTAGAGATTTGATTTTTTGGAGTGTACCAAAAATGATTCAAAATGTCAATTGGATCGTGCCTCATGTTGACTAACCACTTTTGAAACCTTCACAGTGACCAAAATTGCCATTTTTACAGAGCTTTGCTTGCTCAAAATCTTCCATTTTGACCAATTTCAGGCACCGAAATGACTTTAAACACACTTATTTTAGTTGAACAAGTCATAATTCACATCCAACAGGCATTTAGAGTCAAAAGATTAAAAGTTAACATTTCATCCATGTAGACCATTTTGGGAAAGCTAGACAGGTCCGGAGTCATCTTTTTTTCAGATAATTGATTTTTTGGAGTGTACCAAAAATGATTCAAAATGTCAATTGGATCGTGCCTCATGTTGAATAACCGCTTTTGAAACCCTCACAGTGACCAAAATTGCCATTTTTACAGAGCTTTGCTTACTCAAAAGCTTCCATTTTGACCAATTTCAGGCACCGAAATGACTTTAAACACACTTATTTTAGTTGAAAAAGTCATAATTCAAATCCAACAGTCATTTACAGTCAAAAGATTAAATGTTAAAATTTCATCCATATTGACCATTTTGGGAACGTTCGACAGTTGCGGAGTCATCGTTTTTTCAGATAATTGATTTTTTGGAGTGTACCAAAAATGATTCAAAATGTCGATTGGATCGTGCCTCATGTTGAATAACCGCTTTTGAAACCCTCACAGTGACCAAAAATGCCATTTTTACAGAGCTTTGCTTACTCAAAAGCTTCTATTTTGACCAATTTCAGCCACCAAAATGACTTTAAACACATTTATTTTAGTTGAAAAAGTCATATTTCACATCCAACAGTTATTTAGAGTCAAAAGATTAAAAGTTAAAATTTCATCCATGTTGACCATTTTGGGAAAGTTTGACAGGTCCGGAGTCATCGTTTTTCATTAGAGATTTGATTTTTTAGAGTGTACCAAAAATGATTCAAAATGTCAATTGGATCGTGCCTCATGTTAAATAACCACTTTTGAAACCCTCACAGTGACCAAAATTGCCATTTTTACAGAGCTTTGCTTAATCAAAAGCTTCCATTTTGACCAATTTCAGGCACCAAAATGACTTTCAACACACTTATTTTAGTTGAAAAAGTCATAATTCACATCCAACAGTCATTTAGAGTCAAAAGATTAAAAGTTAAAATTTCATCCATGTTGACAATTTTGGGAAAGTTTGACAGGTCCGGAGTCATCGCTTTTCATTAGAGATTTGAATTTTTTGGAGTGTACCAAAAATGTTTCAAAATGTCAATTGGATCGTGCCTCATGTTGAATAACCACTTTTGAAACCTTCACAGTGACCAAAATTGCCATTTTTACAGAGCTTTGCTTGTTCAAAATCTTCCATTTTGACCAATTTCAGGCACCGAAATGACTTTAAACACACTTATTTTAGTTGAACAAGTCATAATTCACATCCAACAGGCATTTAGAGTCAAAAGATTAAAAGTTAACATTTCATCCATGTAGACCATTTTGGGAAAGCTCGACAGGTCCGGAGTCATCTTTTTTTCAGATAATTGATTTTTTGGAGTGTACCAAAAATGATTCAAAATGTCAATTGGATCGTGCCTCATGTGAATAACCACTTTTTAAACACTCATAGTGACCAAAATTGCCATTTTTACAGAGCTTTGCTTTCTTAAAAGCTTCCATTTTAACCAATTTCATGCACCGAAATTACTTTAAACACACTTATTTTAGTTGAAAAACTCATATTTCACAGCCAACAGTCATTTACAGTCAAAAGATTAAATGTTAAAATTTCATCCATATTGACCATTTTGGGAACGTTCGACAGTTGCGGAGTCATCGTTTTTTCAGATAAGTGATTTTTTGGAGTGTACCAAAAATTATTCAAAATGTCAATTGGATCGTGCCTCATGTTGAATAACCACTTTTGAAACCCTTACAGTGACCAAAATTGCCATTTTTACAGAGCTTTGCTTACTCAAAAGCTTCCATTTTGACCAATTTCAGGCAACGAAATGACTTTAAACACATTTATTTTAGTTGAAAAAGTCATATTTCACATCCAACAGTCATTTAGAGTCAAAAGATTAAAAGTTAAAATTTCATCCATGTTGAGCATTTTGGGAGAGTTTGACGGGTCCGGAGTCATCGTTTTTCATTAGAGATTTGATTTTTTAGAGTGTACCAAAAATGATTCATAATGTCAATTGGATCGTGCCTCATGTTGAATAACCACTTTTGAAACCTTCACAGTGACCAAAATTGCCATTTTTACAGAGCTTTGCTTGCTCAAAATCTTCAATTTTGACCAATTTCAGGCACCGAAATGACTTTAAACACACTTATTTTAGTTGAACAAGTCATAATTCACATCCAACAGGCATTTAGAGTCAAAAGATTAAAAGTTAACATTTCATCCATGTTGACCATTTTGGGAAAGCTCGACAGGTCCGAAGTCATCTTTTTTTCAGATAATTGATTTTTTGAAGTGTACCAAAAATGATTCAAAATGTCAATTGGATCGTGCCTCATGTGAATAACCACTTTTTAAACACTCATAGTGACCAAAATTGCCATTTTTACAGAGTTTTGCTTACTCAAAAGCTTCAATTTTGACCAATTTCTGGCACAGAAATGACTTTAAACACACTTATTTTAGTTGAAAAAGTCATAATTCACATCCAACAGTCATTTAGAGTCAAAAGATTAAAAGTTCAAATTTCATCCATGTTGACCATTTTAGGAAAGTTCGACAGTAGCGGAGTCATCGTTTTTCCAGATAATTGATTTTTTGGAGTGTACCAAAAATTATTCAAAATGTCAATTGGATCGTGCCTCATGTTGAATAACCGCTTTTGAAACCCTCACAGTGACCAAAATTGCCATTTTTACAGAGCTTTGCTTACTCAAAAGCTTCCATTTTGACCAATTTCAGGCACCGAAATGACTTTAAACACACTTATTTTAGTTGAAAAAGTTATATTTCACATCCAACAGTCATTTAGAGTCAAAAGATTAAAAGTTAAAATTTCATCCATGTTGACCATTTTGGGAAAGTTTGACAGGTCCGGAGTCATCGTTTTTCATTAGAGATTTGATTTTTTAGAGTGTACCAAAAATGATTCAAAATGTCAATTGGATCGTACCTCATGTTGAATAACCACTTTCGAAACCCTCACAGTGACCAAAATTGCCATTTTTACAGAGCTTTGCTTAATCAAAAGCTTCCATTTTGACCTATTTCAGGCACGAAAATGACTTTCAACACACTTATTTTAGTTGAAAAAGTCATAATTCACATCCAACAGTCATTTAGAGTCAAAAGATTAAAAGTTAAAATTTCATCCATGTTGATCATTTTGGTAAAGTTTGACAGGTCCGGAGTCATCGTTTTTCATTAGAGATTTGATTTTTTGTAGTGTACCAAAAATTATTCAAAATGTCAATTGGATCGTGCCTCATGTTGAATAACCACTTTTGAAACCCTAACATTGACCAAAATTGCCATTTTTACAGAGCTTTACTTACTTAAAAGCTTCCATTTTGACCAATTTCATGCACCGAAATTACTTTAAACAGACTTATTTTAGTTGGAAAAAGTCATAATTCACATCCAACAGTCTTTTAGAGTCAAAAGATTAAAAGTTAAAATTTCATCCATGTTGACCATTTTGGGAAAGTTCGACAGTTGCGGAGTCATCGTTTTTTCAGATAATTGATTTTTTGGAGTGTACCAAAAATGATTCAAAATGTCAATTGGATCGTGCCTCATGTTGAATAACCGCTTTTGAAACCCTCACAGTGACCAAAATTACCATTTTTACAGAGCTTTGCTTACTCAAAAGCTTTCATTTTGACCAATTTCCGGCACCGAAATGACTTTAAACACACTTATTTTAGTTGAAAAAGTCATAATTCACATCCAACAGTCATTTACAGTCAAAAGATTAAATGTTAAAATTTCATCCATATTGACCATTTTGGGAACGTTCGACAGTTGCGGAGTCATCGTTTTTTCAGATAATTGATTTTTTGGAGTGTACCAAAAATGATTCAAAATGTCGATTGGATCGTGCCTCATGTTGAATAACCGCTTTTGAAACCCTCACAGTGACCAAAAATGCCATTTTTACAGAGCTTTGCTTACTCAAAAGCTTCTATTTTGACCAATTTCAGGCACCAAAATGACTTTAAACACATTTATTTTAGTTGAAAAAGTCATATTTCACATCCAACAGTTATTTAGAGTCAAAAGATTAAAAGTTAAAATTTCATCCATGTTGACCATTTTGGGAAAGTTTAACAGGTCCGGAGTCATCGTTTTTCATTAGAGATTTGATTTTTTAGAGTGTACCAAAAATGATTCAAAATGTCAATTGGATCGTGCCTCGTGTTAAATAACCACTTTTGAAACCCTCACAGTGACCAAAATTGCCATTTTTACAGAGCTTTGCTTAATCAAAAGCTTCCATTTTGACCAATTTCAGGCACCAAAATGACTTTCAACACACTTATTTTAGTTGAAAAAGTCATAATTCACATCCAACAGTCATTTAGAGTCAAAAGATTAAAAGTTAAAATTTCATCCATGTTGACCATTTTGGGAAAGTTTGACAGGTCCGGAGTCATCGTTTTTCATTAGAGATTTGATTTTTTGGAGTGTACCAAAAATGATTCAAAATGTCAATTGGATCGTGCCTCATGTTGACTAACCACTTTTGAAACCTTCACAGTGACCAAAATTGCCATTTTTACAGAGCTTTGCTTGCTCAAAATCTTCCATTTTGACCAATTTCAGGCACCGAAATGACTTTAAACACACTTATTTTAGTTGAACAAGTCATAATTCACATCCAACAGGCATTTAGAGTCAAAAGATTAAAAGTTAACATTTCATCCATGTAGGGAAAGCTAGACAGGTCCGGAGTCATCTTTTTTTCAGATAATTGATTTTTTGGAGTGTACCAAAAATGATTCAAAATGTCAATTGGATCGTGCCTCATGTTGAATAACCGCTTTTGAAACCCTCACAGTGACCAAAATTGCCATTTTTACAGAGCTTTGCTTACTCAAAAGCTTCCATTTTGACCAATTTCAGGCACCGAAATGACTTTAAACACACTTATTTTAGTTGAAAAAGTCATAATTCAAATCCAACAGTCATTTACAGTCAAAAGATTAAATGTTAAAATTTCATCCATATTGACCATTTTGGGAACGTTCGACAGTTGCGGAGTCATCGTTTTTTCAGATAATTGATTTTTTGGAGTGTACCAAAAATGATTCAAAATGTCGATTGGATCGTGCCTCATGTTGAATAACCGCTTTTGAAACCCTCACAGTGACCAAAAATGCCATTTTTACAGAGCTTTGCTTACTCAAAAGCTTCTATTTTGACCAATTTCAGCCACCAAAATGACTTTAAACACATTTATTTTAGTTGAAAAAGTCATATTTCACATCCAACAGTTATTTAGAGTCAAAAGATTAAAAGTTAAAATTTCATCCATGTTGACCATTTTGGGAAAGTTTGACAGGTCCGGAGTCATCGTTTTTCATTAGAGATTTGATTTTTTAGAGTGTACCAAAAATGATTCAAAATGTCAATTGGATCGTGCCTCATGTTAAATAACCACTTTTGAAACCCTCACAGTGACCAAAATTGCCATTTTTACAGAGCTTTGCTTAATCAAAAGCTTCCATTTTGACCAATTTCAGGCACCAAAATGACTTTCAACACACTTATTTTAGTTGAAAAAGTCATAATTCACATCCAACAGTCATTTAGAGTCAAAAGATTAAAAGTTAAAATTTCATCCATGTTGACCATTTTGGGAAAGTTTGACAGGTCCGGAGTCATCGCTTTTCATTAGAGATTTGAATTTTTTGGAGTGTACCAAAAATGTTTCAAAATGTCAATTGGATCGTGCCTCATGTTGAATAACCACTTTTGAAACCTTCACAGTGACCAAAATTGCCATTTTTACAGAGCTTTGCTTGTTCAAAATCTTCCATTTTGACCAATTTCAGGCACCGAAATGACTTTAAACACACTTATTTTAGTTGAACAAGTCATAATTCACATCCAACAGGCATTTAGAGTCAAAAGATTAAAAGTTAACATTTCATCCATGTAGACCATTTTGGGAAAGCTCGACAGGTCCGGAGTCATCTTTTTTTCAGATAATTGATTTTTTGGAGTGTACCAAAAATGATTCAAAATGTCAATTGGATCGTGCCTCATGTGAATAACCACTTTTTAAACACTCATAGTGACCAAAATTGCCATTTTTACAGAGCTTTGCTTTCTTAAAAGCTTCCATTTTAACCAATTTCATGCACCGAAATTACTTTAAACACACTTATTTTAGTTGAAAAACTCATATTTCACAGCCAACAGTCATTTACAGTCAAAAGATTAAATGTTAAAATTTCATCCATATTGACCATTTTGGGAACGTTCGACAGTTGCGGAGTCATCGTTTTTTCAGATAATTGATTTTTTGGAGTGTACCAAAAATTATTCAAAATGTCAATTGGATCGTGCCTCATGTTGAATAACCACTTTTGAAACCCTTACAGTGACCAAAATTGCCATTTTTACAGAGCTTTGCTTACTCAAAAGCTTCCATTTTGACCAATTTCAGGCACCGAAATGACTTTAAACACACTTATTTTAGTTGAAAAAGTCATATTTCACATCCAACAGTCATTTAGAGTCAAAAGATTAAAAGTTAAAATTTCATCCATGTTGAGCATTTTGGGAGAGTTTGACGGGTCCGGAGTCATCGTTTTTCATTAGAGATTTGATTTTTTAGAGTGTACCAAAAATGATTCATAATGTCAATTGGATCGTGCCTCATGTTGAATAACCACTTTTGAAACCTTCACAGTGACCAAAATTGCCATTTTTACAGAGCTTTGCTTGCTCAAAATCTTCAATTTTGACCAATTTCAGGCACCGAAATGACTTTAAACACACTTATTTTAGTTGAACAAGTCATAATTCACATCCAACAGGCATTTAGAGTCAAAAGATTAAAAGTTAACATTTCATCCATGTTGACCATTTTGGGAAAGCTCGACAGGTCCGAAGTCATCTTTTTTTCAGATAATTGATTTTTTGAAGTGTACCAAAAATGATTCAAAATGTCAATTGGATCGTGCCTCATGTGAATAACCACTTTTTAAACACTCATAGTGACCAAAATTGCCATTTTTACAGAGTTTTGCTTACTCAAAAGCTTCAATTTTGACCAATTTCTGGCACAGAAATGACTTTAAACACACTTATTTTAGTTGAAAAAGTCATAATTCACATCCAACAGTCATTTAGAGTCAAAAGATTAAAAGTTCAAATTTAATCCATGTTGACCATTTTGGGAAAGTTTGACAGTAGCGGAGTCATCGTTTTTCCAGATAATTGATTTTTTGGAGTGTACCAAAAATTATTCAAAAAGTCAATTGGATCGTGCCTCATGTTGAATAACCGCTTTTGAAACCCTCACAGTGACCAAAATTGCCATTTTTACAGAGCTTTGCTTACTCAAAAGCTTCCATTTTGACCAATTTCAGGCACCGAAATGACTTTAAACACACTTATTTTAGTTGAAAAAGTTATATTTCACATCCAACAGTCATTTAGAGTCAAAAGATTAAAAGTTAAAATTTCATCCATGTTGACCATTTTGGGAAAGTTTGACAGGTCCGGAGTCATCGTTTTTCATTAGAGATTTGATTTTTTAGAGTGTACCAAAAATGATTCAAAATTTCAATTGGATCGTACCTCATGTTGAATAACCACTTTCGAAACCCTCACAGTGACCAAAATTGCCATTTTTACAGAGCTTTGCTTAATCAAAAGCTTCCATTTTGACCTATTTCAGGCACGAAAATGACTTTCAACACACTTATTTTAGTTGAAAAAGTCATAATTCACATCCAACAGTCATTTAGAGTCAAAAGATTAAAAGTTAAAATTTCATCCATGTTGATCATTTTGGGAAAGTTTGACAGGTCCGGAGTCATCGTTTTTCATTAGAGATTTGATTTTTTGTAGTGTACCAAAAATTATTCAAAATGTCAATTGGATCGTGCCTCATGTTGAATAACCACTTTTGAAACCCTAACATTGACCAAAATTGCCATTTTTACAGAGCTTTACTTACTTAAAAGCTTCCATTTTGACCAATTTCATGCACCGAAATTACTTTAAACAGACTTATTTTAGTTGGAAAAAGTCATAATTCACATCCAACAGTCTTTTAGAGTCAAAAGATTAAAAGTTAAAATTTCATCCATGTTGACCATTTTGGGAAAGTTCGACAGTTGCGGAGTCATCGTTTTTTCAGATAATTGATTTTTTGGAGTGTACCAAAAATGATTCAAAATGTCAATTGGATCGTGCCTCATGTTGAATAACCGCTTTTGAAACCCTCACAGTGACCAAAATTACCATTTTTACAGAGCTTTGCTTACTCAAAAGCTTTCATTTTGACCAATTTCCGGCACCGAAATGACTTTAAACACACTTATTTTAGTTGAAAAAGTCATAATTCACATCCAACAGTCATTTACAGTCAAAAGATTAAATGTTAAAATTTCATCCATATTGACCATTTTGGGAACGTTCGACAGTTGCGGAGTCATCGTTTTTTCAGATAATTGATTTTTTGGAGTGTACCAAAAATGATTCAAAATGTCGATTGGATCGTGCCTCATGTTGAATAACCGCTTTTGAAACCCTCACAGTGACCAAAAATGCCATTTTTACAGAGCTTTGCTTACTCAAAAGCTTCTATTTTGACCAATTTCAGGCACCAAAATGACTTTAAACACATTTATTTTAGTTGAAAAAGTCATATTTCACATCCAACAGTTATTTAGAGTCAAAAGATTAAAAGTTAAAATTTCATCCATGTTGACCATTTTGGGAAAGTTTAACAGGTCCGGAGTCATCGTTTTTCATTAGAGATTTGATTTTTTAGAGTGTACCAAAAATGATTCAAAATGTCAATTGGATCGTGCCTCATGTTAAATAACCACTTTTGAAACCCTCACAGTGACCAAAATTGCCATTTTTACAGAGCTTTGCTTAATCAAAAGCTTCCATTTTGACCAATTTCAGGCACCAAAATGACTTTCAACACACTTATTTTAGTTGAAAAAGTCATAATTCACATCCAACAGTCATTTAGAGTCAAAAGATTAAAAGTTAAAATTTCATCCATGTTGACCATTTTGGGAAAGTTTGACAGGTCCGGAGTCATCGTTTTTCATTAGAGATTTGATTTTTTGGAGTGTACCAAAAATGATTCAAAATGTCAATTGGATCGTGCCTCATGTTGACTAACCACTTTTGAAACCTTCACAGTGACCAAAATTGCCATTTTTACAGAGCTTTGCTTGCTCAAAATCTTCCATTTTGACCAATTTCAGGCACCGAAATGACTTTAAACACACTTATTTTAGTTGAACAAGTCATAATTCACATCCAACAGGCATTTAGAGTCAAAAGATTAAAAGTTAACATTTCATCCATGTAGACCATTTTGGGAAAGCTAGACAGGTCCGGAGTCATCTTTTTTTCAGATAATTGATTTTTTGGAGTGTACCAAAAATGATTCAAAATGTCAATTGGATCGTGCCTCATGTGAATAACCACTTTTTAAACACTCATAGTGACCAAAATTGCAATTTTTACAGCGCTTTGCTTTCTTAAAAGCTTCCATTTTAACCAATTTCATGCACCGAAATTACTTTAAACACACTTATTTTAGTTGAAAAACTCATATTTCACAGCCAACAGTCATTTACAGGCAAAAGATTAAATGTTAAAATTTCATCCATATTGACCATTTTGGGAACGTTCGACAGTTGCGGAGACATCGTTTTTTAAGATAATTGATTTTTTGGAGTGTACCAAAAATGATTCAAAATGTCAATTGGATCGTGCCTCATGTTGAATAACCGCTTTTGAAACCCTTACAGTGACCAAAATTGCCATTTTTACAGAGCTTTGCTTACTCAAAAGCTTCCATTTTGACCAATTTCAGGCACCGAAATGACTTTAAACACACTTATTTTAGTTGAAAAAGTCATATTTCACATCCAACAGTCATTTAGAGTCAAAAGATTAAAAGTTAAAATTTCATCCATGTTAAGCATTTTGGGAGAGTTTGACGGGTCCGGAGTCATCGTTTTTCATTAGAGATTTGATTTTTTAGAGTGTACCAAAAATGATTCATAATGTCAATTGGATCGTGCCTCATGTTGAATAACCACTTTTGAAACCTTCACAGTGACCAAAATTGCCATTTTTACAGAGCTTTGCTTGCTCAAAATCTTCAATTTTGACCAATTTCAGGCACCGAAATGACTTTAAACACACTTATTTTAGTTGAACAAGTCATAATTCACATCCAACAGGCATTTAGAGTCAAAAGATTAAAAGTTAACATTTCATCCATGTTGACCATTTTGGGAAAGCTCGACAGGTCCGAAGTCATCTTTTTTTCAGATAATTGATTTTTTGAAGTGTACCAAAAATGATTCAAAATGTCAATTGGATCGTGCCTCATGTGAATAACCACTTTTTAAACACTCATAGTGACCAAAAAAGCCATTTTTACAGAGTTTTGCTTACTCAAAAGCTTCAATTTTGACCAATTTCTGGCACAGAAATGACTTTAAACACACTTATTTTAGTTGAAAAAGTCATAATTCACATCCAACAGTCATTTAGAGTCAAAAGATTAAAAGTTCAAATTTCATCCATGTTGACCATTTTGGGAAAGTTCGACAGTAGCGGAGTCATCGTTTTTCCAGATAATTGATTTTTTGGAGTGTACCAAAAATTATTCAAAATGTCAATTGGATCGTGCCTCATGTTGAATAACCGCTTTTGAAACCCTCACAGTGACCAAAATTGCCATTTTTACAGAGCTTTGCTTACTCAAAAGCTTCCATTTTGACCAATTTCAGGCACCGAAATGACTTTAAACACACTTATTTTAGTTGAAAAAGTTATATTTCACATCCAACAGTCATTTAGAGTCAAAAGATTAAAAGTTAAAATTTCATCCATGTTGACCATTTTGGGAAAGTTTGACAGGTCCGGAGTCATCGTTTTTCATTAGAGATTTGATTTTTTAGAGTGTACCAAAAATGATTCAAAATGTCAATTGGATCGTACCTCATGTTGAATAACCACTTTCGAAACCCTCACAGTGACCAAAATTGCAATTTTTACAGAGCTTTGCTTAATCAAAAGCTTCCATTTTGACCTATTTCAGGCACGAAAATGACTTTCAACACACTTATTTTAGTTGAAAAAGTCATAATTCACATCCAACAGTCATTTAGAGTCAAAAGATTAAAAGTTAAAATTTCATCCATGTTGATCATTTTGGGAAAGTTTGACAGGTCCGGAGTCATCGTTTTTCATTAGAGATTTGATTTTTTGTAGTGTACCAAAAATTATTCAAAATGTCAATTGGATCGTGCCTCATGTTGAATAACCACTTTTGAAACCCTAACATTGACCAAAATTGCCATTTTTACAGAGCTTTGCTTACTTAAAAGCTTCCATTTTGACCAATTTCATGCACCGAAATTACTTTAAACAGACTTATTTTAGTTGGAAAAAGTCATAATTCACATCCAACAGTCTTTTAGAGTCAAAAGATTAAAAGTTAAAATTTCATCCATGTTGACCATTTTGGGAAAGTTCGACAGTTGCGGAGTCATCGTTTTTTCAGATAATTGATTTTTTGGAGTGTACCAAAAATGATTCAAAATGTCAATTGGATCGTGCCTCATGTTGAATAACCGCTTTTGAAACCCTCACAGTGACCAAAATTGCCATTTTTACAGAGCTTTGCTTACTCAAAAGCTTCCATTTAGACCAATGTCAGGCACCGAAATGACTTTAAACACACTTATTTTAGTTGAAAAAGTCATATTTCACATCCAACAGTTATTTAGAGTCAAAAGATTAAAAGTTAAAATTTCATCCATGTTGACCATTTTGGGAAAGTTTAACAGGTCCGGAGTCATCGTTTTTCATTAGAGATTTGATTTTTTAGAGTGTACCAAAAATGATTCAAAATGTCAATTGGATCGTGCCTCATGTTAAATAACCACTTTTGAAACCCTCACAGTGACCAAAATTGCCATTTTTACAGAGCTTTGCTTAATCAAAAGCTTCCATTTTGACCAATTTCAGGCACCAAAATGACTTTCAACACACTTATTTTAGTTGAAAAAGTCATAATTCACATCCAACAGTCATTTAGAGTCAAAAGATTAAAAGTTAAAATTTCATCCATGTTGACCATTTTGGGAAAGTTTGACAGGTCCGGAGTCATCGTTTTTCATTAGAGATTTGATTTTTTGGAGTGTACCAAAAATGATTCAAAATGTCAATTGGATCGTGCCTCATGTTGACTAACCACTTTTGAAACCTTCACAGTGACCAAAATTGCCATTTTTACAGAGCTTTGCTTGCTCAAAATCTTCCATTTTGACCAATTTCAGGCACCGAAATGACTTTAAACACACTTATTTTAGTTGAACAAGTCATAATTCACATCCAACAGGCATTTAGAGTCAAAAGATTAAAAGTTAACATTTCATCCATGTAGACCATTTTGGGAAAGCTAGACAGGTCCGGAGTCATCTTTTTTTCAGATAATTGATTTTTTGGAGTGTACCAAAAATGATTCAAAATGTCAATTGGATCGTGCCTCATGTGAATAACCACTTTTTAAACACTCATAGTGACCAAAATTGCAATTTTTACAGCGCTTTGCTTTCTTAAAAGCTTCCATTTTAACCAATTTCATGCACCGAAATTACTTTAAACACACTTATTTTAGTTGAAAAACTCATATTTCACAGCCAACAGTCATTTACAGGCAAAAGATTAAATGTTAAAATTTCATCCATATTGACCATTTTGGGAACGTTCGACAGTTGCGGAGACATCGTTTTTTAAGATAATTGATTTTTTGGAGTGTACCAAAAATGATTCAAAATGTCAATTGGATCGTGCCTCATGTTGAATAACCGCTTTTGAAACCCTTACAGTGACCAAAATTGCCATTTTTACAGAGCTTTGCTTACTCAAAAGCTTCCATTTTGACCAATTTCAGGCACCGAAATGACTTTAAACACACTTATTTTAGTTGAAAAAGTCATATTTCACATCCAACAGTCATTTAGAGTCAAAAGATTAAAAGTTAAAATTTCATCCATGTTGAGCATTTTGGGAGAGTTTGACGGGTCCGGAGTCATCGTTTTTCATTAGAGATTTGATTTTTTAGAGTGTACCAAAAATGATTCATAATGTCAATTGGATCGTGCCTCATGTTGAATAACCACTTTTGAAACCTTCACAGTGACCAAAATTGCCATTTTTACAGAGCTTTGCTTGCTCAAAATCTTCAATTTTGACCAATTTCAGGCACCGAAATGACTTTAAACACACTTATTTTAGTTGAACAAGTCATAATTCACATCCAACAGGCATTTAGAGTCAAAAGATTAAAAGTTAACATTTCATCCATGTTGACCATTTTGGGAAAGCTCGACAGGTCCGAAGTCATCTTTTTTTCAGATAATTGATTTTTTGAAGTGTACCAAAAATGATTCAAAATGTCAATTGGATCGTGCCTCATGTGAATAACCACTTTTTAAACACTCATAGTGACCAAAAAAGCCATTTTTACAGAGTTTTGCTTACTCAAAAGCTTCAATTTTGACCAATTTCTGGCACAGAAATGACTTTAAACACACTTATTTTAGTTGAAAAAGTCATAATTCACATCCAACAGTCATTTAGAGTCAAAAGATTAAAAGTTCAAATTTCATCCATGTTGACCATTTTGGGAAAGTTCGACAGTAGCGGAGTCATCGTTTTTCCAGATAATTGATTTTTTGGAGTGTACCAAAAATTATTCAAAATGTCAATTGGATCGTGCCTCATGTTGAATAACCGCTTTTGAAACCCTCACAGTGACCAAAATTGCCATTTTTACAGAGCTTTGCTTACTCAAAAGCTTCCATTTTGACCAATTTCAGGCACCGAAATGACTTTAAACACACTTATTTTAGTTGAAAAAGTTATATTTCACATCCAACAGTCATTTAGAGTCAAAAGATTAAAAGTTAAAATTTCATCCATGTTGACCATTTTGGGAAAGTTTGACAGGTCCGGAGTCATCGTTTTTCATTAGAGATTTGATTTTTTAGAGTGTACCAAAAATGATTCAAAATGTCAATTGGATCGTACCTCATGTTGAATAACCACTTTCGAAACCCTCACAGTGACCAAAATTGCCATTTTTACAGAGCTTTGCTTAATCAAAAGCTTCCATTTTGACCTATTTCAGGCACGAAAATGACTTTCAACACACTTATTTTAGTTGAAAAAGTCATAATTCACATCCAACAGTCATTTAGAGTCAAAAGATTAAAAGTTAAAATTTCATCCATGTTGATCATTTTGGGAAAGTTTGACAGGTCCGGAGTCATCGTTTTTCATTAGAGATTTGATTTTTTGTAGTGTACCAAAAATTATTCAAAATGTCAATTGGATCGTGCCTCATGTTGAATAACCACTTTTGAAACCCTAACATTGACCAAAATTGCCATTTTTACAGAGCTTTGCTTACTTAAAAGCTTCCATTTTGACCAATTTCATGCACCGAAATTACTTTAAACAGACTTATTTTAGTTGGAAAAAGTCATAATTCACATCCAACAGTCTTTTAGAGTCAAAAGATTAAAAGTTAAAATTTCATCCATGTTGACCATTTTGGGAAAGTTCGACAGTTGCGGAGTCATCGTTTTTTCAGATAATTGATTTTTTGGAGTGTACCAAAAATGATTCAAAATGTCAATTGGATCGTGCCTCATGTTGAATAACCGCTTTTGAAACCCTCACAGTGACCAAAATTGCCATTTTTACAGAGCTTTGCTTACTCAAAAGCTTCCATTTTGACCAATTTCAGGCACCGAAATGACTTTAAACACACTTATTTTAGTTGAAAAAGTCATATTTCACATCCAACAGTTATTTAGAGTCAAAAGATTAAAAGTTAAAATTTCATCCATGTTGACCATTTTGGGAAAGTTTAACAGGTCCGGAGTCATCGTTTTTCATTAGAGATTTGATTTTTTAGAGTGTACCAAAAATGATTCAAAATGTCAATTGGATCGTACCTCATGTTGAATAACCACTTTCGAAACCCTCACAGTGACCAAAATTGCCATTTTTACAGAGCTTTGCTTAATCAAAAGCTTCCATTTTGACCTATTTCAGGCACGAAAATGACTTTCAACACACTTATTTTAGTTGAAAAAGTCATAATTCACATCCAACAGTCATTTAGAGTCAAAAGATTAAAAGTTAAAATTTCATCCATGTTGATCATTTTGGGAAAGTTTGACAGGTCCGGAGTCATCGTTTTTCATTAGAGATTTGATTTTTTGTAGTGTACCAAAAATTATTCAAAATGTCAATTGGATCGTGCCTCATGTTGAATAACCACTTTTGAAACCCTAACATTGACCAAAATTGCCATTTTTACAGAGCTTTGCTTACTTAAAAGCTTCCATTTTGACCAATTTCATGCACCGAAATTACTTTAAACAGACTTATTTTAGTTGGAAAAAGTCATAATTCACATCCAACAGTCTTTTAGAGTCAAAAGATTAAAAGTTAAAATTTCATCCATGTTGACCATTTTGGGAAAGTTCGACAGTTGCGGAGTCATCGTTTTTTCAGATAATTGATTTTTTGGAGTGTACCAAAAATGATTCAAAATGTCAATTGGATCGTGCCTCATGTTGAATAACCGCTTTTGAAACCCTCACAGTGACCAAAATTGCCATTTTTACAGAGCTTTGCTTACTCAAAAGCTTCCATTTTGACCAATTTCAGGCACCGAAATGACTTTAAACACACTTATTTTAGTTGAAAAAGTCATATTTCACATCCAACAGTTATTTAGAGTCAAAAGATTAAAAGTTAAAATTTCATCCATGTTGACCATTTTGGGAAAGTTTAACAGGTCCGGAGTCATCGTTTTTCATTAGAGATTTGATTTTTTAGAGTGTACCAAAAATGATTCAAAATGTCAATTGGATCGTGCCTCATGTTAAATAACCACTTTTGAAACCCTCACAGTGACCAAAATTGCCATTTTTACAGAGCTTTGCTTAATCAAAAGCTTCCATTTTGACCAATTTCAGGCACCAAAATGACTTTCAACACACTTATTTTAGTTGAAAAAGTCATAATTCACATCCAACAGTCATTTAGAGTCAAAAGATTAAAAGTTAAAATTTCATCCATGTTGACCATTTTGGGAAAGTTTGACAGGTCCGGAGTCATCGTTTTTCATTAGAGATTTGATTTTTTGGAGTGTACCAAAAATGATTCAAAATGTCAATTGGATCGTGCCTCATGTTGACTAACCACTTTTGAAACCTTCACAGTGACCAAAATTGCCATTTTTACAGAGCTTTGCTTGCTCAAAATCTTCCATTTTGACCAATTTCAGGCACCGAAATGACTTTAAACACACTTATTTTAGTTGAACAAGTCATAATTCACATCCAACAGGCATTTAGAGTCAAAAGATTAAAAGTTAACATTTCATCCATGTAGACCATTTTGGGAAAGCTAGACAGGTCCGGAGTCATCTTTTTTTCAGATAATTGATTTTTTGGAGTGTACCAAAAATGATTCAAAATGTCAATTGGATCGTGCCTCATGTGAATAACCACTTTTTAAACACTCATAGTGACCAAAATTGCAATTTTTACAGCGCTTTGCTTTCTTAAAAGCTTCCATTTTAACCAATTTCATGCACCGAAATTACTTTAAACACACTTATTTTAGTTGAAAAACTCATATTTCACAGCCAACAGTCATTTACAGGCAAAAGATTAAATGTTAAAATTTCATCCATATTGACCATTTTGGGAACGTTCGACAGTTGCGGAGACATCGTTTTTTAAGATAATTGATTTTTTGGAGTGTACCAAAAATGATTCAAAATGTCAATTGGATCGTGCCTCATGTTGAATAACCGCTTTTGAAACCCTTACAGTGACCAAAATTGCCATTTTTACAGAGCTTTGCTTACTCAAAAGCTTCCATTTTGACCAATTTCAGGCACCGAAATGACTTTAAACACACTTATTTTAGTTGAAAAAGTCATATTTCACATCCAACAGTCATTTAGAGTCAAAAGATTAAAAGTTAAAATTTCATCCATGTTGAGCATTTTGGGAGAGTTTGACGGGTCCGGAGTCATCGTTTTTCATTAGAGATTTGATTTTTTAGAGTGTACCAAAAATGATTCATAATGTCAATTGGATCGTGCCTCATGTTGAATAACCACTTTTGAAACCTTCACAGTGACCAAAATTGCCATTTTTACAGAGCTTTGCTTGCTCAAAATCTTCAATTTTGACCAATTTCAGGCACCGAAATGACTTTAAACACACTTATTTTAGTTGAACAAGTCATAATTCACATCCAACAGGCATTTAGAGTCAAAAGATTAAAAGTTAACATTTCATCCATGTTGACCATTTTGGGAAAGCTCGACAGGTCCGAAGTCATCTTTTTTTCAGATAATTGATTTTTTGAAGTGTACCAAAAATGATTCAAAATGTCAATTGGATCGTGCCTCATGTGAATAACCACTTTTTAAACACTCA
The DNA here is from genome assembly GCF_964261635.1 of Lissotriton helveticus. Lineage (NCBI taxonomy): Eukaryota > Metazoa > Chordata > Amphibia > Caudata > Salamandridae > Lissotriton > Lissotriton helveticus. The sequence goes on from NC_136072.1 coordinate 344,153,387, forward strand.
TAGTGACCAAAAAAGCCATTTTTACAGAGTTTTGCTTACTCAAAAGCTTCAATTTTGACCAATTTCTGGCACAGAAATGACTTTAAACACACTTATTTTAGTTGAAAAAGTCATAATTCACATCCAACAGTCATTTAGAGTCAAAAGATTAAAAGTTCAAATTTCATCCATGTTGACCATTTTGGGAAAGTTCGACAGTAGCGGAGTCATCGTTTTTCCAGATAATTGATTTTTTGGAGTGTACCAAAAATTATTCAAAATGTCAATTGGATCGTGCCTCATGTTGAATAACCGCTTTTGAAACCCTCACAGTGACCAAAATTGCCATTTTTACAGAGCTTTGCTTACTCAAAAGCTTCCATTTTGACCAATTTCAGGCACCGAAATGACTTTAAACACACTTATTTTAGTTGAAAAAGTTATATTTCACATCCAACAGTCATTTAGAGTCAAAAGATTAAAAGTTAAAATTTCATCCATGTTGACCATTTTGGGAAAGTTTGACAGGTCCGGAGTCATCGTTTTTCATTAGAGATTTGATTTTTTAGAGTGTACCAAAAATGATTCAAAATGTCAATTGGATCGTACCTCATGTTGAATAACCACTTTCGAAACCCTCACAGTGACCAAAATTGCCATTTTTACAGAGCTTTGCTTAATCAAAAGCTTCCATTTTGACCTATTTCAGGCACGAAAATGACTTTCAACACACTTATTTTAGTTGAAAAAGTCATAATTCACATCCAACAGTCATTTAGAGTCAAAAGATTAAAAGTTAAAATTTCATCCATGTTGATCATTTTGGGAAAGTTTGACAGGTCCGGAGTCATCGTTTTTCATTAGAGATTTGATTTTTAGTAGTGTACCAAAAATTATTCAAAATGTCAATTGGATCGTGCCTCATGTTGAATAACCACTTTTGAAACCCTAACATTGACCAAAATTGCCATTTTTACAGAGCTTTGCTTACTTAAAAGCTTCCATTTTGACCAATTTCATGCACCGAAATTACTTTAAACAGACTTATTTTAGTTGGAAAAAGTCATAATTCACATCCAACAGTCTTTTAGAGTCAAAAGATTAAAAGTTAACATTTCATCCATGTTGACCATTTTGGGAAAGTTCGACAGTTGCGGAGTCATCGTTTTTTCAGATAATTGATTTTTTGGAGTGTACCAAAAATGATTCAAAATGTCAATTGGATCGTGCCTCATGTTGAATAACCGCTTTTGAAACCCTCACAGTGACCAAAATTGCCATTTTTACAGAGCTTTGCTTACTCAAAAGCTTCCATTTTGACCAATTTCAGGCACCGAAATGACTTTAAACACACTTATTTTAGTTGAAAAAGTCATAATTCAAATCCAACAGTCATTTACAGTCAAAAGATTAAATGTTAAAATTTCATCCATATTGACCATTTTGGGAACGTTCGACAGTTGCGGAGTCATCGTTTTTTCAGATAATTGATTTTTTGGAGTGTACCAAAAATGATTCAAAATGTCGATTGGATCGTGCCTCATGTTGAATAACCGCTTTTGAAACCCTCACAGTGACCAAAAATGCCATTTTTACAGAGCTTTGCTTACTCAAAAGCTTCTATTTTGACCAATTTCAGCCACCAAAATGACTTTAAACACATTTATTTTAGTTGAAAAAGTCATATTTCACATCCAACAGTTATTTAGAGTCAAAAGATTAAAAGTTAAAATTTCATCCATGTTGACCATTTTGGGAAAGTTTGACAGGTCCGGAGTCATCGTTTTTCATTAGAGATTTGATTTTTTAGAGTGTACCAAAAATGATTCAAAATGTCAATTGGATCGTGCCTCATGTTAAATAACCACTTTTGAAACCCTCACAGTGACCAAAATTGCCATTTTTACAGAGCTTTGCTTAATCAAAAGCTTCCATTTTGACCAATTTCAGGCACCAAAATGACTTTCAACACACTTATTTTAGTTGAAAAAGTCATAATTCACATCCAACAGTCATTTAGAGTCAAAAGATTAAAAGTTAAAATTTCATCCATGTTGACCATTTTGGGAAAGTTTGACAGGTCCGGAGTCATCGTTTTTCATTAGAGATTTGAATTTTTTGGAGTGTACCAAAAATGTTTCAAAATGTCAATTGGATCGTGCCTCATGTTGACTAACCACTTTTGAAACCTTCACAGTGACCAAAATTGCCATTTTTACAGAGCTTTGCTTGTTCAAAATCTTCCATTTTGACCAATTTCAGGCACCGAAATGACTTTAAACACACTTATTTTAGTTGAACAAGTCATAATTCACATCCAACAGGCATTTAGAGTCAAAAGATTAAAAGTTAACATTTCATCCATGTAGACCATTTTGGGAAAGCTCGACAGGTCCGGAGTCATCTTTTTTTCAGATAATTGATTTTTTGGAGTGTACCAAAAATGATTCAAAATGTCAATTGGATCGTGCCTCATGTGAATAACCACTTTTTAAACACTCATAGTGACCAAAATTGCCATTTTTACAGAGCTTTGCTTTCTTAAAAGCTTCCATTTTAACCAATTTCATGCACCGAAATTACTTTAAACACACTTATTTTAGTTGAAAAACTCATATTTCACAGCCAACAGTCATTTACAGTCAAAAGATTAAATGTTAAAATTTCATCCATATTGACCATTTTGGGAACGTTCGACAGTTGCGGAGTCATCGTTTTTTCAGATAATTGATTTTTTGGAGTGTACCAAAAATGATTCAAAATGTCAATTGGATCGTGCCTCATGTTGAATAACCGCTTTTGAAACCCTTACAGTGACCAAAATTGCCATTTTTACAGAGCTTTGCTTACTCAAAAGCTTCCATTTTGACCAATTTCAGGCACCAAAATGACTTTAAACACACTTATTTTAGTTGAACAAGTCAGAATTCACATCCAACAGTCATTTAGAGTCAAAAGATTAAAAGTTAAAATTTCATCCATGTTGAGCATTTTGGGAAAGTTTGACGGGTCCGGAGTCATCGTTTTTCATTAGAGATTTGATTTTTTAGAGTGTACCAAAAATGATTCATAATGTCAATTGGATCGTGCCTCATGTTGAATAACCACTTTTGAAACCTTCACAGTGACCAAAATTGCCATTTTTACAGAGCTTTGCTTGCTCAAAATCTTCAATTTTGACCAATTTCAGGCACCAAAATGACTTTAAACACACTTATTTTAGTTGAACAAGTCATAATTCACATCCAACAGGCATTTAGAGTCAAAAGATTAAAAGTTAACATTTCATCCATGTTGACCATTTTGGGAAAGCTCGACAGGTCCGAAGTCATCTTTTTTTCAGATAATTGATTTTTTGAAGTGTACCAAAAATGATTCAAAATGTCAATTGGATCGTGCCTCATGTGAATAACCACTTTTTAAACACTCATAGTGACCAAAATTGCCATTTTTACAGAGTTTTGCTTACTCAAAAGCTTCAATTTTGACCAATTTCTGGCACAGAAATGACTTTAAACACACTTATTTTAGTTGAAAAAGTCATAATTCACATCCAACAGTCATTTAGAGTCAAAAGATTAAAAGTTCAAATTTCATCCATGTTGACCATTTTGGGAAAGTTCGACAGTAGCGGAGTCATCGTTTTTCCAGATAATTGATTTTTTGGAGTGTACCAAAAATTATTCAAAATGTCAATTGGATCGTGCCTCATGTTGAATAACCGCTTTTGAAACCCTCACAGTGACCAAAATTGCCATTTTTACAGAGCTTTGCTTACTCAAAAGCTTCCATTTTGACCAATTTCAGGCACCGAAATGACTTTAAACACACTTATTTTAGTTGAAAAAGTTATATTTCACATCCAACAGTCATTTAGAGTCAAAAGATTAAAAGTTAAAATTTCATCCATGTTGACCATTTTGGGAAAGTTTGACAGGTCCGGAGTCATCGTTTTTCATTAGAGATTTGATTTTTTAGAGTGTACCAAAAATGATTCAAAATGTCAATTGGATCGTACCTCATGTTGAATAACCACTTTTGAAACCCTCACAGTGACCAAAATTGCCATTTTTACAGAGCTTTGCTTACTCAAAAGCTTCCATTTTGACCAATTTCAGGCACCAAAATGACTTTAAACACACTTATTTTAGTTGAAAAAGTCATATTTCACATCCAACAGTCATTTAGAGTCAAAAGATTAAAAGTTAAAATTTCATCCATGTTGAGCATTTTGGGAAAGTTTGACGGGTCTGGAGTCATCGTTTTTCATTAGAGATTTGATTTTTTAGAGTGTACCAAAAATGATTCATAATGTCAATTGGATCGTGCCTCATGTTGAATAACCACTTTTGAAACCTTCACAGTGACCAAAATTGCCATTTTTACAGAGCTTTGCTTGCTCAAAATCTTCAATTTTGACCAATTTCAGGCACCGAAATGACTTTAAACACACTTATTATAGTTGAACAAGTCATAATTCACATCCAACAGGCATTTAGAGTCAAAAGATTAAAAGTTAACATTTCATCCATGTTGACCATTTTGGGAAAGCTCGACAGGTCCGAAGTCATCTTTTTTTCAGATAATTGATTTTTTGAAGTGTACCAAAAATGATTCAAAATGTCAATTGGATCGTGCCTCATGTGAATAACCACTTTTTAAACACTCATAGTGACCAAAATTGCCATTTTTACAGAGTTTTGCTTACTCAAAAGCTTCAATTTTGACCAATTTCTGGCACAGAAATGACTTTAAACACACTTATTTTAGTTGAAAAAGTCATAATTCACATCCAACAGTCATTTAGAGTCAAAAGATTAAAAGTTCAAATTTCATCCATGTTGACCATTTTGGGAAAGTTCGACAGTAGCGGAGTCATCGTTTTTCCAGATAATTGATTTTTTGGAGTGTACCAAAAATTATTCAAAATGTCAATTGGATCGTGCCTCATGTTGAATAACCGCTTTTGAAACCCTCACAGTGACCAAAATTGCCATTTTTACAGAGCTTTGCTTACTCAAAAGCTTCCATTTTGACCAATTTCAGGCACCGAAATGACTTTAAACACACTTATTTTAGTTGAAAAACTCATATTTCACAGCCAACAGTCATTTACAGGCAAAAGATTAAATGTTAAAATTTCATCCATATTGACCATTTTGGGAACGTTCGACAGTTGCGGAGACATCGTTTTTTAAGATAATTGATTTTTTGGAGTGTACCAAAAATGATTCAAAATGTCAATTGGATCGTGCCTCATGTTGAATAACCGCTTTTGAAACCCTTACAGTGACCAAAATTGCCATTTTTACAGAGCTTTGCTTACTCAAAAGCTTCCATTTTGACCAATTTCAGGCACCGAAATGACTTTAAACACACTTATTTTAGTTGAAAAAGTCATATTTCACATCCAACAGTCATTTAGAGTCAAAAGATTAAAAGTTAAAATTTCATCCATGTTGAGCATTTTGGGAGAGTTTGACGGGTCCGGAGTCATAGTTTTTCATTAGAGATTTGATTTTTTAGAGTGTACCAAAAATGATTCATAATGTCAATTGGATCGTGCCTCATGTTGAATAACCACTTTTGAAACCTTCACAGTGACCAAAATTGCCATTTTTACAGAGCTTTGCTTGCTCAAAATCTTCAATTTTGACCAATTTCAGGCACCGAAATGACTTTAAACACACTTATTTTAGTTGAACAAGTCATAATTCACATCCAACAGGCATTTAGAGTCAAAAGATTAAAAGTTAACATTTCATCCATGTTGACCATTTTGGGAAAGCTCGACAGGTCCGAAGTCATCTTTTTTTCAGATAATTGATTTTTTGAAGTGTACCAAAAATGATTCAAAATGTCAATTGGATCGTGCCTCGTGTGAATAACCACTTTTTAAACACTCATAGTGACCAAAATTGCCATTTTTACAGAGTTTTGCTTACTCAAAAGCTTCAATTTTGACCAATTTCTGGCACAGAAATGACTTTAAACACACTTATTTTAGTTGAAAAAGTCATAATTCACATCCAACAGTCATTTAGAGTCAAAAGATTAAAAGTTCAAATTTCATCCATGTTGACCATTTTGGGAAAGTTCGACAGTAGCGGAGTCATCGTTTTTCCAGATAATTGATTTTTTGGAGTGTACCAAAAATTATTCAAAATGTCAATTGGATCGTGCCTCATGTTGAATAACCGCTTTTGAAACCCTCACAGTGACCAAAATTGCCATTTTTACAGAGCTTTGCTTACTCAAAAGCTTCCATTTTGACCAATTTCAGGCACCGAAATGACTTTAAACACACTTATTTTAGTTGAAAAAGTTATATTTCACATCCAACAGTCATTTAGAGTCAAAAGATTAAAAGTTAAAATTTCATCCATGTTGACCATTTTGGGAAAGTTTGACAGGTCCGGAGTCATCGTTTTTCATTAGAGATTTGATTTTTTAGAGTGTACCAAAAATGATTCAAAATGTCAATTGGATCGTACCTCATGTTGAATAACCACTTTCGAAACCCTCACAGTGACCAAAATTGCCATTTTTACAGAGCTTTGCTTGCTCAAAAGCTTCCATTTTGACCAATTTTAGGCACCGAAATGACTTTAAACACACTTATTTTAGTTGAAAAAGTTATATTTCACATCCAACAGTCATTTAGAGTCAAAAGATTAAAAGTTAAAATTTCATCCATGTTGACCATTTTGGGAAAGTTTGACAGGTCCGGAGTCATCGTTTTTCATTAGAGATTTGATTTTTTGGAGTGTACCAAAAATGATTCAAAATGTCAATTGGATCGTGCCTCATGTTGACTAACCACTTTTGAAACCTTCACAGTGACCAAAATTGCCATTTTTACAGAGCTTTGCTTGCTCAAAAGCTTCCATTTTGACCTATTTCAGGCACGAAAATGACTTTCAACACACTTATTTTAGTTGAAAAAGTCATAATTCACATCCAACAGTCATTTAGAGTCAAAAGATTAAAAGTTAAAATTTCATCCATGTTGATCATTTTGGGAAAGTTTGACAGGTCCGGAGTCATCGTTTTTCATTAGAGATTTGATTTTTTGTAGTGTACCAAAAATTATTCAAAATGTCAATTGGATCGTGCCTCATGTTGAATAACCGCTTTTGAAACCCTCACAGTGACCAAAATTGCCATTTTTACAGAGCTTTGCTTACTCAAAAGCTTCCATTTTGACCAATTTCAGGCACCGAAATGACTTTAAACACACTTATTTTAGTTGAAAAAGTTATATTTCACATCCAACAGTCATTTAGAGTCAAAAGATTAAAAGTTAAAATTTCATCCATGTTGACCATTTTGGGAAAGTTTGACAGGTCCGGAGTCATCGTTTTTCATTAGAGATTTGATTTTTTAGAGTGTACCAAAAATGATTCAAAATGTCAATTGGATCGTACCTCATGTTGAATAACCACTTTCGAAACCCTCACAGTGACCAAAATTGCCATTTTTACAGAGCTTTGCTTAATCAAAAGCTTCCATTTTGACCTATTTCAGGCACGAAAATGACTTTCAACACACTTATTTTAGTTGAAAAAGTCATAATTCACATCCAACAGTCATTTAGAGTCAAAAGATTAAAAGTTAAAATTTCATCCATGTTGATCATTTTGGGAAAGTTTGACAGGTCCGGAGTCATCGTTTTTCATTAGAGATTTGATTTTTTGTAGTGTACCAAAAATTATTCAAAATGTCAATTGGATCGTGCCTCATGTTGAATAACCACTTTTGAAACCCTAACATTGACCAAAATTGCCATTTTTACAGAGCTTTACTTACTTAAAAGCTTCCATTTTGACCAATTTCATGCACCGAAATTACTTTAAACAGACTTATTTTAGTTGGAAAAAGTCATAATTCACATCCAACAGTCTTTTAGAGTCAAAAGATTAAAAGTTAAAATTTCATCCATGTTGACCATTTTGGGAAAGTTCGACAGTTGCGGAGTCATCGTTTTTTCAGATAATTGATTTTTTGGAGTGTACCAAAAATGATTCAAAATGTCAATTGGATCGTGCCTCATGTTGAATAACCGCTTTTGAAACCCTCACAGTGACCAAAATTACCATTTTTACAGAGCTTTTCTTACTCAAAAGCTTTCATTTTGACCAATTTCCGGCACCGAAATGACTTTAAACACACTTATTTTAGTTGAAAAAGTCATAATTCACATCCAACAGTCATTTACAGTCAAAAGATTAAATGTTAAAATTTCATCCATATTGACCATTTTGGGAACGTTCGACAGTTGCGGAGTCATCGTTTTTTCAGATAATTGATTTTTTGGAGTGTACCAAAAATGATTCAAAATGTCGATTGGATCGTGCCTCATGTTGAATAACCGCTTTTGAAACCCTCACAGTGACCAAAAATGCCATTTTTACAGAGCTTTGCTTACTCAAAAGCTTCTATTTTGACCAATTTCAGGCACCAAAATGACTTTAAACACATTTATTTTAGTTGAAAAAGTCATATTTCACATCCAACAGTTATTTAGAGTCAAAAGATTAAAAGTTAAAATTTCATCCATGTTGACCATTTTGGGAAAGTTTAACAGGTCCGGAGTCATCGTTTTTCATTAGAGATTTGATTTTTTAGAGTGTACCAAAAATGATTCAAAATGTCAATTGGATCGTGCCTCATGTTAAATAACCACTTTTGAAACCCTCACAGTGACCAAAATTGCCATTTTTACAGAGCTTTGCTTAATCAAAAGCTTCCATTTTGACCAATTTCAGGCACCAAAATGACTTTCAACACACTTATTTTAGTTGAAAAAGTCATAATTCACATCCAACAGTCATTTAGAGTCAAAAGATTAAAAGTTAAAATTTCATCCATGTTGACCATTTTGGGAAAGTTTGACAGGTCCGGAGTCATCGTTTTTCATTAGAGATTTGATTTTTTGGAGTGTACCAAAAATGATTCAAAATGTCAATTGGATCGTGCCTCATGTTGACTAACCACTTTTGAAACCTTCACAGTGACCAAAATTGCCATTTTTACAGAGCTTTGCTTGCTCAAAATCTTCCATTTTGACCAATTTCAGGCACCGAAATGACTTTAAACACACTTATTTTAGTTGAACAAGTCATAATTCACATCCAACAGTCATTTAGAGTCAAAAGATTAAAAGTTAAAATTTCATCCATGTTGACCATTTTGGGAAAGTTTGACAGGTCCGGAGTCATCGTTTTTCATTAGAGATTTGAATTTTTTGGAGTGTACCAAAAATGTTTCAAAATGTCAATTGGATCGTGCCTCATGTTGACTAACCACTTTTGAAACCTTCACAGTGACCAAAATTGCCATTTTTACAGAGCTTTGCTTGTTCAAAATCTTCCATTTTGACCAATTTCAGGCACCGAAATGACTTTAAACACACTTATTTTAGTTGAACAAGTCATAATTCACATCCAACAGGCATTTAGAGTCAAAAGATTAAAAGTTAACATTTCATCCATGTAGACCATTTTGGGAAAGCTCGACAGGTCCGGAGTCATCTATTTTTTCAGATAATTGATTTTTTGGAGTGTACCAAAAATGATTCAAAATGTCAATTGGATCGTGCCTCATGTGAATAACCACTTTTTAAACACTCATAGTGACCAAAATTGCCATTTTTACAGAGCTTTGCTTTCTTAAAAGCTTCCATTTTAACCAATTTCATGCACCGAAATTACTTTAAACACACTTATTTTAGTTGAAAAACTCATATTTCACAGCCAACAGTCATTTACAGTCAAAAGATTAAATGTTAAAATTTCATCCATATTGACCATTTTGGGAACGTTCGACAGTTGCGGAGTCATCGTTTTTTCAGATAATTGATTTTTTGGAGTGTACCAAAAATTATTCAAAATGTCAATTGGATCGTGCCTCATGTTGAATAACCACTTTTGAAACCCTTACAGTGACCAAAATTGCCATTTTTACAGAGCTTTGCTTACTCAAAAGCTTCCATTTTGACCAATTTCAGGCACCGAAATGACTTTAAACACACTTATTTTAGTTGAAAAAGTCATATTTCACATCCAACAGTCATTTAGAGTCAAAAGATTAAAAGTTAAAATTTCATCCATGTTGAGCATTTTGGGAGAGTTTGACGGGTCCGGAGTCATCGTTTTTCATTAGAGATTTGATTTTTTAGAGTGCACCAAAAATGATTCATAATGTCAATTGGATCGTGCCTCATGTTGAATAACCACTTTTGAAACCTTCACAGTGACCAAAATTGCCATTTTTACAGAGCTTTGCTTGCTCAAAATCTTCAATTTTGACCAATTTCAGGCACCGAAATGACTTTAAACACACTTATTTTAGTTGAACAAGTCATAATTCACATCCAACAGGCATTTAGAGTCAAAAGATTAAAAGTTAACATTTCATCCATGTTGACCATTTTGGGAAAGCTCGACAGGTCCGAAGTCATCTTTTTTTCAGATAATTGATTTTTTGAAGTGTACCAAAAATGATTCAAAATGTCAATTGGATCGTGCCTCATGTGAATAACCACTTTTTAAACACTCATAGTGACCAAAATTGCCATTTTTACAGAGTTTTGCTTACTCAAAAGCTTCAATTTTGACCAATTTCTGGCACAGAAATGACTTTAAACACACTTATTTTAGTTGAAAAAGTCATAATTCACATCCAACAGTTGTTGGAACTGGCCCTTTTTGCAGGGTCATCCCCAAACTTTTTGCTTCCTCCTCCCTTATTTTTCTTGACCCGTGGCTGTTGGCAATAGGACTCTGCGCACTTTACCACTGCTGATCAGTGCTAAAGTGCATATGCTCTCTGTGTAAATTGTTATTCTGATTGAATATACCTGTTTGGCATATTTGTATCACCATGAAGTCCCTAGTAAAGTGCACTGGGTGTGCCAGGGCTGGTGATGACAAATGCTACTAGTGGGCCTGCAGCACTGATTGTGCCACCCACAGGAGTAGCTCTAAAATGGTGTCTCAGGCCTGCCACTGCAGTGCCTATGGGCAGTTTAGAACTGCCATGTCCTCCTGGTCAGTGTCCACACTGACCAGGCCTAACCCTTCCCTTTTCGTGCACATCAGCCACCCCTATGGAAGGCCCAAGGTACCCCCCTGGGCAGGGTGCAGTGTATGTGAAAGGTAGAGCATGTACTGGTGCAGGTAACATGTTCTGGTAGTGAATTACAGCCATTTTCGTTTTTCACTATTGTAAGGCTATCTTGCTCCATAGATTAACATGGGGGATGCTGGCTACAGTGGTTAACAGCATTTCTTCCCATAGGAACAAGATAGGACATAAGTATCTAGTATCCCTGAACTCAGAATTTAATAACACATCTTTTAGGAAAGGTTGTTTTTAAATCCTGTGTTTGAGAACAGCACTTTTAGAAAGTTGCTGTTCTCTTGTCTGAACCTTCTGTGTGCCTGGGCCTGTTTGTGTATTGACTGTCTGGTTTGTGAGTGACAGGGGCTGGGGAACTCCCCGGCAGGATGGATGAGTCAGCACTAGGCTGAATGACTTGAGTGGTGGGAGGAGTTAGCACCTGGGCTGAATAGGGCTGTGCCTGCCTTCCACAATGCTGGCTCCACCCCCCTGCTGGGCGGCTGAGGACCCTGCCCCTCACTCTGAAAGGAAAGATGCAGCCACCAAAACAAAGTGCTCAGGATCCGCCCAGAACTGGTTCAGACCGGGCACAGGGCCCACATGCACCAAGAGAACAAAGACTTTAGGGGTATAAGTACAGGACCCCTGACAACAGAAAATTAGATCATCCTGGAAATCAAGAAGGAACCTCTGCCAAGGAGAAAGCTGACTCTGAAGAAGGAAGATTGTCTTGCTGTTGCTCTGCTGGACTGACCTGCTGTTGCTTTGCTGCCAAGGAGAGGGGAAGGACTTTGCTGTGAGCTGTGTCCCCTGTCTTGAAAGGAATCTCCAAGGGCCTGAGAAGAGCTGGCTCCCTGTTTTGAAGTCCCAGGAACAAAAGGACTTCACCCCCAGCTTCCCTGAACTCTGCTGAGTGAGTTCTGTCCCTCCTAGAGTGCTTGATCCAGTTGTGGGGCCTCTGGAGGTTGGACCTGTGCTGGGAAGCTTGAGACTAAAGCTTGAGAGACTTTTGAAATTGAAAAGTGTCGCATCGCTCGCTTGCGGAGCGCATCCCCGACAGTGCGAGAAGTTTCCCGCCGCTACGGAGGTCGAGATCGTCGCAGCGCCTGACGCCGCTGCCAGAGACGTCGCATCCTCCGTTTGCGGGACGCACCAGACCGGTGCGGGAGAATCGAACATCGCTGCGAGTATCGTCGCAGAGCCTGTCGTCGCTGGGTGAGAACGCCGCACCGCTTGCTTGCGGACCGCATCACGTCGCTGCGAGTGTCGTCGCAGAATCATCGCATCGAGGAGCTGCGAGAGAAAGGATCACCGCTGGACCGCGCATCGTCGCCCCGGAGATCGTCGCAGCACCTACGAGATCGTCGCATCGTGCCTTTGCGAGAACAGACTTCCTACGGAACCTACGCACCGGAATCCATACAAGTGGCCTTCCTCCCCATACAGACCGGATTCGTCGCAACACGCCCGCTGCTGCAGCGGGGCTGTCGCATCGCCTCCCCAGGGTCTCAGGAGCAACGCATCGCTTGTTTTCCACCGCACCAGCTTCTGCTTTTGGAACTTTGTTGCAACTAAAGGTACTGTGAGTAAACGTGACGCAACTGTGAACTTTTCACGCAACTGTGGTTTATTTTTACCGCAACTTGAAGAACTTTAACGCAACCTTAAGAACTCTTTGAAACCATATTCTTGAACCGTGTATGTTGGATTTTTATCGTTTTGGTCTTGTGTAGTTTTAGAATAAATACCTTTATTTTTCTAAACTGTTGTGGAATCAGTTTGTGGTGTTTTCACTGTGTTACTGTGAGTGTTGGTACAAATACTTTACGCATTGCCTCTGATTAGCCTAGACTGCTCCGGCCAAGCTACCTAGAGGGCGAGCAGGGGTTATCTCAGAGAGTTATCTCCTTGTCCTGACTAGAAGCAAGGGTCCCTATTTGGACAGTGGTTCCTACCTCTGCCAACTAGAGACCCCCAGATCTAACATTGGTGGTCAGGCGGTGGGATTTGAACTTGTATTTGTACTTGACCCACAGTAATTGGTGTACATCACTAGTGAGTGCAGACCACTACGCCACCGCATACTACTGTTTTTTTGGTTGGTTCTATTTTTTTGATCGTAACCCTGAAGGAATCCAAGCATCATGTCTCTGAATGGTAAACCAGCAAGTGATGTTGCAGAACTGGAGTTTGATATTGAAATGTTAAGCGATTACAAAGTAGGTCAACTCAGGCAGTTCTGCAGGAACTTTGGATGCCCCAGGAAGCGCCGCTCCAAGAAGGAGGAGCTACAGGAGGCCTTAAGGGCCTGGTGGGAGACCAAAGAGGCTGGGGGGACAGATGATGCAGAAGTGGATGAGGATGCACAAAGGAATGGTTTCAGGCCACAGGATCTGCCTGTGTCCAGAGCAGCCTCAAGGGCTGGCAGCAACCATTCAGCTGAAAGTTTTTCCCCAGAGGAGTTGGAGGAAAACCAAAGGGCTAGAGATCATAAGTTAGAAATGTTGAGGCTTGAAATGGAGCTGAAGCAATTGGAAATGGAGAAAGAGAGAGAAAGGGCGGCAGAGGAGAGCAAAAATGCCCATGCCCTGGAAGAATTGAAATTGACCTTGGCCCATGAATTAAGAATGAGGAAGCTTGAGTTGGAGCTCCAGAAGCGTGAGGCCATGAGGGTCTCAGCTGAAGAAGAAACATGGGTAGCTCAAGAGGTGAGCTTTGCTGAGTTGGAGGAGGAGTCCAGCTCAGATGGTGGCAGCATGTTTATGATATCTAGTGCTGAGAGAAAGGTACAAACACCCAGAGATGTGGCACCTGACTTGAGGGAGGGGGTCGACATACACCAGGGGGTTCAGGTTTATGATGTAGTTCCAGTGGAGTGCAGTGTCCCTGAAGTAGATTGGGGGACTGGCACAGGGGACCATATTCCTAGTGGTGGGAGGGACACTCTACTGACTCTAGATGAGAGGTACAGGGAGAGGGGTTCCCCCATGGTAGAAACCTTGGTGTGTGTGTGTGAAGACCAGCCAGAAGAGTGTGGGTTGTGTGACAGAGACAGTCAGATACTGTCTTGCCAGTCTCAGGAGAGTGGTGTGAGGTTCTTGTGTGAGGCACTGGAGGGTGAGGCAAAGGGTAGCTTGGTTAACAACTGTGGGGGGCTGTGTGATTCATTTGTTGGAGAGCATATTTTAAGTCCCTGTCTTCCAGAGCTATGCCAACACCCGGTGGAGCGTGAGTTCTCTGACCCCAGAGAGCTTGCATTGGAGGCGGACCTCTTGGTGGATTCCAAAGGGTCTGAAGAGGCATTGGGGAGTGATCCAAAAAGGAGTGGCTTAGATATCTTCCAGACCTGTGAGGTGGAAGAGGTTCAGTGTAACCCGGTTAGGTCCCAGTGTAGTGGGAGGGGTGTAGGGGCTCATGTCCGGTCTCAGTGGAGAAGGAGTGAGTGTGGGACGGTGTGTCTCACGGTGCCCGAAACCCAGTCTCAGGGCCTGGAGGGTTTCTTGAGGGAACACCAGGTTGGGGGCCTAGACTGTACTTGTAGGCCATTTGAGGAGGATCTCCTAGTATCTGTCAAACGGGGAGTGCCTGTAACCAGGCCTCCATCAGTTCTGGTGTCTGGCAGTGCTGCTCCATTTGGGAGGGTACAGAAGTCCAGACTGAGGGGTGAGAGGGGGAAGGAGTCCCCAGTGGGAGATCCAGTGGGTCAGGGACCAGTCAGAAGGGCTGAGTCCCCAGTGAGTGACCATGGTGACCTCACTTCTGTCCTGGGGGATCTTCCCGCGCTGTCAGGTGGACAGGGGTCGGGAGATCTGCGCCAGGCAGACTGTCACAGGACACATGAGTTGTGTGTCACCCTCAAGGGGGTACTATGTAAGTCCCCAGAAGTCCTGGCGTGTCAGGCAAGTGTTCCACCGCAGGGGTTGGTCCCTGGGTGGGGAAGCCAGGTTCAGGTATTGTCTGACCTGGAGGCTTTTGAGACTAGGTTTGAGAGCCAGGTCTGGGGTGTCCCCCCTTACCTGGAATACCAGTTGCAGGATAGCACCCCTGAACTGGTGGGTGAATGGTGCAGGACACCTGCCACAGGTGCCCTGGCTATTCTAGAAGGGGGTACCGCTCCAGGTGGGAGGGTACAGAGCCCCAAGGAAGAGGAGAACCTGGTGTGGGGAAGCCCACCCCAGCCTCCTGTCCAGCCGCCGGATACAGGTCCGGGACTGGTGGGTCAGTGCCAGGATGTTAGACCTGACCTGACAGGTGGGAGAATGGACAAAGGGTGCCAAGCACCTGGGGCTACTGCCCCCCACCCTCTGACGCCACAGGGGTTTGAGAGCCCTGAGAGGCATGAGGCCTGGATCTCATCCCTGATCACTGTTGGTGGTCACTGTGGCTTGCTGTCGGTCTGTTGGGACACACCTGTGAGAAAATTAAGGTTAAGTGCTGCACAGGTGGTGTCCACAGGTGAGGAGAAGGGTTCCACATGGGTTGGCATGGTGGACCCTGAGAGTATGGATAGAGTGATCCAACTGGGTTTAGGACGGCGTAGAACAGGACTGCCCTGCTGTGTGGGCCAGTTTCCATGTTCTATCGCCTCAAGCAGGGAATCCCATCGAGGTATCGTTTGGTCTACCCTGGCTTTAGGCTGGAAGGGGGTTGTGTTGGAACTGGCCCTTTTTGCAGGGTCATCCCCAAACTTTTTGCTTCCTCCTCCCTTATTTTTCTTGACCCGTGGCTGTTGGCAATAGGACTCTGCGCACTTTACCACTGCTGATCAGTGCTAAAGTGCATATGCTCTCTGTGTAAATTGTTATTCTGATTGAATATACCTGTTTGGCATATTTGTATCACCATGAAGTCCCTAGTAAAGTGCACTGGGTGTGCCAGGGCTGGTGATGACAAATGCTACTAGTGGGCCTGCAGCACTGATTGTGCCACCCACAGGAGTAGCTCTAAAATGGTGTCTCAGGCCTGCCACTGCAGTGCCTATGGGCAGTTTAGAACTGCCATGTCCTCCTGGTCAGTGTCCACACTGACCAGGCCTAACCCTTCCCTTTTCGTGCACATCAGCCACCCCTATGGAAGGCCCAAGGTACCCCCCTGGGCAGGGTGCAGTGTATGTGAAAGGTAGAGCATGTACTGGTGCAGGTAACATGTTCTGGTAGTGAATTACAGCCATTTTCGTTTTTCACTATTGTAAGGCTATCTTGCTCCATAGATTAACATGGGGGATGCTGGCTACAGTGGTTAACAGCATTTCTTCCCATAGGAACAAGATAGGACATAAGTATCTAGTATCCCTGAACTCAGAATTTAATAACACATCTTTTAGGAAAGGTTGTTTTTAAATCCTGTGTTTGAGAACAGCACTTTTAGAAAGTTGCTGTTCTCTTGTCTGAACCTTCTGTGTGCCTGGGCCTGTTTGTGTATTGACTGTCTGGTTTGTGAGTGACAGGGGCTGGGGAACTCCCCGGCAGGATGGATGAGTCAGCACTAGGCTGAATGACTTGAGTGGTGGGAGGAGTTAGCACCTGGGCTGAATAGGGCTGTGCCTGCCTTCCACAATGCTGGCTCCACCCCCCTGCTGGGCGGCTGAGGACCCTGCCCCTCACTCTGAAAGGAAAGATGCAGCCACCAAAACAAAGTGCTCAGGATCCGCCCAGAACTGGTTCAGACCGGGCACAGGGCCCACATGCACCAAGAGAACAAAGACTTTAGGGGTATAAGTACAGGACCCCTGACAACAGAAAATTAGATCATCCTGGAAATCAAGAAGGAACCTCTGCCAAGGAGAAAGCTGACTCTGAAGAAGGAAGATTGTCTTGCTGTTGCTCTGCTGGACTGACCTGCTGTTGCTTTGCTGCCAAGGAGAGGGGAAGGACTTTGCTGTGAGCTGTGTCCCCTGTCTTGAAAGGAATCTCCAAGGGCCTGAGAAGAGCTGGCTCCCTGTTTTGAAGTCCCAGGAACAAAAGGACTTCACCCCCAGCTTCCCTGAACTCTGCTGAGTGAGTTCTGTCCCTCCTAGAGTGCTTGATCCAGTTGTGGGGCCTCTGGAGGTTGGACCTGTGCTGGGAAGCTTGAGACTAAAGCTTGAGAGACTTTTGAAATTGAAAAGTGTCGCATCGCTCGCTTGCGGAGCGCATCCCCGACAGTGCGAGAAGTTTCCCGCCGCTACGGAGGTCGAGATCGTCGCAGCGCCTGACGCCGCTGCCAGAGACGTCGCATCCTCCGTTTGCGGGACGCACCAGACCGGTGCGGGAGAATCGAACATCGCTGCGAGTATCGTCGCAGAGCCTGTCGTCGCTGGGTGAGAACGCCGCACCGCTTGCTTGCGGACCGCATCACGTCGCTGCGAGTGTCGTCGCAGAATCATCGCATCGAGGAGCTGCGAGAGAAAGGATCACCGCTGGACCGCGCATCGTCGCCCCGGAGATCGTCGCAGCACCTACGAGATCGTCGCATCGTGCCTTTGCGAGAACAGACTTCCTACGGAACCTACGCACCGGAATCCATACAAGTGGCCTTCCTCCCCATACAGACCGGATTCGTCGCAACACGCCCGCTGCTGCAGCGGGGCTGTCGCATCGCCTCCCCAGGGTCTCAGGAGCAACGCATCGCTTGTTTTCCACCGCACCAGCTTCTGCTTTTGGAACTTTGTTGCAACTAAAGGTACTGTGAGTAAACGTGACGCAACTGTGAACTTTTCACGCAACTGTGGTTTATTTTTACCGCAACTTGAAGAACTTTAACGCAACCTTAAGAACTCTTTGAAACCATATTCTTGAACCGTGTATGTTGGATTTTTATCGTTTTGGTCTTGTGTAGTTTTAGAATAAATACCTTTATTTTTCTAAACTGTTGTGGAATCAGTTTGTGGTGTTTTCACTGTGTTACTGTGAGTGTTGGTACAAATACTTTACGCATTGCCTCTGATTAGCCTAGACTGCTCCGGCCAAGCTACCTAGAGGGCGAGCAGGGGTTATCTCAGAGAGTTATCTCCTTGTCCTGACTAGAAGCAAGGGTCCCTATTTGGACAGTGGTTCCTACCTCTGCCAACTAGAGACCCCCAGATCTAACAACATTTAGAGTCAAAAGATTAAAAGTTCAAATTTCATCCATGTTGACCATTTTGGGAAAGTTCGACAGTAGCGGAGTCATCGTTTTTCCAGATAATTGATTTTTTGGAGTGTACCAAAAATTATTCAAAATGTCAATTGGATCGTGCCTCATGTTGAATAACCGCTTTTGAAACCCTCACAGTGACCAAAATTGCCATTTTTACAGAGCTTTGCTTACTCAAAAGCTTCCATTTTGACCAATTTCAGGCACCGAAATGACTTTAAACACACTTATTTTAGTTGAAAAAGTTATATTTCACATCCAACAGTCATTTAGAGTCAAAAGATTAAAAGTTAAAATTTCATCCATGTTGACCATTTTGGGAAAGTTTGACAGGTCCGGAGTCATCGTTTTTCATTAGAGATTTGATTTTTTAGAGTGTACCAAAAATGATTCAAAATGTCAATTGGATCGTACCTCATGTTGAATAACCACTTTCGAAACCCTCACAGTGACCAAAATTGCCATTTTTACAGAGCTTTGCTTAATCAAAAGCTTCCATTTTGACCTATTTCAGGCACGAAAATGACTTTCAACACACTTATTTTAGTTGAAAAAGTCATAATTCACATCCAACAGTCATTTAGAGTCAAAAGATTAAAAGTTAAAATTTCATCCATGTTGATCATTTTGGGAAAGTTTGACAGGTCCGGAGTCATCGTTTTTCATTAGAGATTTGATTTTTTGTAGTGTACCAAAAATTATTCAAAATGTCAATTGGATCGTGCCTCATGTTGAATAACCACTTTTGAAACCCTAACATTGACCAAAATTGCCATTTTTACAGAGCTTTGCTTACTTAAAAGCTTCCATTTTGACCAATTTCATGCACCGAAATTACTTTAAACAGACTTATTTTAGTTGGAAAAAGTCATAATTCACATCCAACAGTCTTTTAGAGTCAAAAGATTAAAAGTTAAAATTTCATCCATGTTGACCATTTTGGGAAAGTTCGACAGTTGCGGAGTCATCGTTTTTTCAGATAATTGATTTTTTGGAGTGTACCAAAAATGATTCAAAATGTCAATTGGATCGTGCCTCATGTTGAATAACCGCTTTTGAAACCCTCACAGTGACCAAAATTGCCATTTTTACAGAGCTTTGCTTACTCAAAAGCTTCCATTTTGACCAATTTCAGGCACCGAAATGACTTTAAACACACTTATTTTAGTTGAAAAAGTCATAATTCAAATCCAACAGTCATTTACAGTCAAAAGATTAAATGTTAAAATTTCATCCATATTGACCATTTTGGGAACGTTCGACAGTTGCGGAGTCATCGTTTTTTCAGATAATTGATTTTTTGGAGTGTACCAAAAATGATTCAAAATGTCGATTGGATCGTGCCTCATGTTGAATAACCGCTTTTGAAACCCTCACAGTGACCAAAAATGCCATTTTTACAGAGCTTTGCTTACTCAAAAGCTTCTATTTTGACCAATTTCAGGCACCAAAATGACTTTAAACACATTTATTTTAGTTGAAAAAGTCATATTTCACATCCAACAGTTATTTAGAGTCAAAAGATTAAAAGTTAAAATTTCATCCATGTTGACCATTTTGGGAAAGTTTAACAGGTCCGGAGTCATCGTTTTTCATTAGAGATTTGATTTTTTAGAGTGTACCAAAAATGATTCAAAATGTCAATTGGATCGTGCCTCATGTTAAATAACCACTTTTGAAACCCTCACAGTGACCAAAATTGCCATTTTTACAGAGCTTTGCTTAATCAAAAGCTTCCATTTTGACCAATTTCAGGCACCAAAATGACTTTCAACACACTTATTTTAGTTGAAAAAGTCATAATTCACATCCAACAGTCATTTAGAGTCAAAAGATTAAAAGTTAAAATTTCATCCATGTTGACCATTTTGGGAAAGTTTGACAGGTCCGGAGTCATCGTTTTTCATTAGAGATTTGATTTTTTGGAGTGTACCAAAAATGATTCAAAATGTCAATTGGATCGTGCCTCATGTTGACTAACCACTTTTTAAACCTTCACAGTGACCAAAATTGCCATTTTTACAGAGCTTTGCTTGCTCAAAATCTTCCATTTTGACCAATTTCAGGCACCGAAATGACTTTAAACACACTTATTTTAGTTGAACAAGTCATAATTCACATCCAACAGGCATTTAGAGTCAAAAGATTAAAAGTTAACATTTCATCCATGTAGACCATTTTGGGAAAGCTAGACAGGTCCGGAGTCATCTTTTTTTCAGATAATTGATTTTTTGGAGTGTACCAAAAATGATTCAAAATGTCAATTGGATCGTGCCTCATGTGAATAACCACTTTTTAAACACTCATAGTGACCAAAATTGCAATTTTTACAGCGCTTTGCTTTCTTAAAAGCTTCCATTTTAACCAATTTCATGCACCGAAATTACTTTAAACACACTTATTTTAGTTGAAAAACTCATATTTCACAGCCAACAGTCATTTACAGGCAAAAGATTAAATGTTAAAATTTCATCCATATTGACCATTTTGGGAACGTTCGACAGTTGCGGAGACATCGTTTTTTAAGATAATTGATTTTTTGGAGTGTACCAAAAATGATTCAAAATGTCAATTGGATCGTGCCTCATGTTGAATAACCGCTTTTGAAACCCTTACAGTGACCAAAATTGCCATTTTTACAGAGCTTTGCGTACTCAAAAGCTTCCATTTTGACCAATTTCAGGCACCGAAATGACTTTAAACACACTTATTTTAGTCGAAAAAGTCATATTTCACATCCAACAGTCATTTAGAGTCAAAAGATTAAAAGTTAAAATTTCATCCATGTTGAGCATTTTGGGAGAGTTTGACGGGTCCGGAGTCATCGTTTTTCATTAGAGATTTGATTTTTTAGAGTGTACCAAAAATGATTCATAATGTCAATTGGATCGTGCCTCATGTTGAATAACCACTTTTGAAACCTTCACAGTGACCAAAATTGCCATTTTTACAGAGCTTTGCTTGCTCAAAATCTTCAATTTTGACCAATTTCAGGCACCGAAATGACTTTAAACACACTTATTTTAGTTGAACAAGTCATAATTCACACCCAACAGGCATTTAGAGTCAAAAGATTAAAAGTTAACATTTCATCCATGTTGACCATTTTGGGAAAGCTCGACAGGTCCGAAGTCATCTTTTTTTCAGATAATTGATTTTTTGAAGTGTACCAAAAATGATTCAAAATGTCAATTGGATCGTGCCTCATGTGAATAACCACTTTTTAAACACTCATAGTGACCAAAATTGCCATTTTTACAGAGTTTTGCTTACTCAAAAGCTTCAATTTTGACCAATTTCTGGCACAGAAATGACTTTAAACACACTTATTTTAGTTGAAAAAGTCATAATTCACATCCAACAGTCATTTAGAGTCAAAAGATTAAAAGTTCAAATTTCATCCATGTTGACCATTTTGGGAAAGTTCGACAGTAGCGGAGTCATCGTTTTTCCAGATAATTGATTTTTTGGAGTGTACCAAAAATTATTCAAAATGTCAATTGGATCGTGCCTCATGTTGAATTACCGCTTTTGAAACCCTCACAGTGACCATAATTGCCATTTTTACAGAGCTTTGCTTACTCAAAAGCTTCCATTTTGACCAATTTCAGGCACCGAAATGACTTTAAACACACTTATTTTAGTTGAAAAAGTTATATTTCACATCCAACAGTCATTTAGAGTCAAAAGATTAAAAGTTAAAATTTCATCCATGTTGACCATTTTGGGAAAGTTTGACAGGTCCGGAGTCATCGTTTTTCATTAGAGATTTGATTTTTTAGAGTGTACCAAAAATGATTCAAAATGTCAATTGGATCGTACCTCATGTTGAATAACCACTTTCGAAACCCTCACAGTGACCAAAATTGCCATTTTTACAGAGCTTTGCTTAATCAAAAGCTTCCATTTTGACCTATTTCAGGCACGAAAATGACTTTCAACACACTTATTTTAGTTGAAAAAGTCATAATTCACATCCAACAGTCATTTAGAGTCAAAAGATTAAAAGTTAAAATTTCATCCATGTTGATCATTTTGGGAAAGTTTGACAGGTCCGGAGTCATCGTTTTTCATTAGAGATTTGATTTTTTGTAGTGTACCAAAAATTATTCAAAATGTCAATTGGATCGTGCCTCATGTTGAATAACCACTTTTGAAACCCTAACATTGACCAAAATTGCCATTTTTACAGAGCTTTGCTTACTTAAAAGCTTCCATTTTGACCAATTTCATGCACCGAAATTACTTTAAACAGACTTATTTTAGTTGGAAAAAGTCATAATTCACATCCAACAGTCTTTTAGAGTCAAAAGATTAAAAGTTAAAATTTCATCCATGTTGACCATTTTGGGAAAGTTCGACAGTTGCGGAGTCATCGTTTTTTCAGATAATTGATTTTTTGGAGTGTACCAAAAATGATTCAAAATGTCAATTGGATCGTGCCTCATGTTGAATAACCGCTTTTGAAACCCTCACAGTGACCAAAATTGCCATTTTTACAGAGCTTTGCTTACTCAAAAGCTTCCATTTTGACCAATTTCAGGCACCGAAAGGACTTTAAACACACTTATTTTAGTTGAAAAAGTCATAATTCACATCCAACAGTCATTTAGAGTCAAAAGATTAAAAGTTCAAATTTCATCCATGTTGACCATTTTGGGAAAGTTCGACAGTAGCGGAGTCATCGTTTTTCCAGATAATTGATTTTTTGGAGTGTACCAAAAATTATTCAAAATGTCAATTGGATCGTGCCTCATGTTGAATAACCGCTTTTGAAACCCTCACAGTGACCAAAATTGCCATTTTTACAGAGCTTTGCTTACTCAAAAGCTTCCATTTTGACCAATTTCAGGCACCGAAATGACTTTAAACACACTTATTTTAGTTGAAAAAGTTATATTTCACATCCAACAGTCATTTAGAGTCAAAAGATTAAAAGTTAAAATTTCATCCATGTTGACCATTTTGGGAAAGTTTGACAGGTCCGGAGTCATCGTTTTTCATTAGAGATTTGATTTTTTAGAGTGTACCAAAAATGATTCAAAATGTCAATTGGATCGTACCTCATGTTGAATAACCACTTTCGAAACCCTCACAGTGACCAAAATTGCCATTTTTACAGAGCTTTGCTTAATCAAAAGCTTCCATTTTGACCTATTTCAGGCACGAAAATGACTTTCAACACACTTATTTTAGTTGAAAAAGTCATAATTCACATCCAACAGTCATTTAGAGTCAAAAGATTAAAAGTTAAAATTTCATCCATGTTGATCATTTTGGGAAAGTTTGACAGGTCCGGAGTCATCGTTTTTCATTAGAGATTTGATTTTTTGTAGTGTACCAAAAATTATTCAAAATGTCAATTGGATCGTGCCTCATGTTGAATAACCACTTTTGAAACCCTAACATTGACCAAAATTGCCATTTTTACAGAGCTTTGCTTACTTAAAAGCTTCCATTTTGACCAATTTCATGCACCGAAATTACTTTAAACAGACTTATTTTAGTTGGAAAAAGTCATAATTCACATCCAACAGTCTTTTAGAGTCAAAAGATTAAAAGTTAAAATTTCATCCATGTTGACCATTTTGGGAAAGTTCGACAGTTGCGGAGTCATCGTTTTTTCAGATAATTGATTTTTTGGAGTGTACCAAAAATGATTCAAAATGTCAATTGGATCGTGCCTCATGTTGAATAACCGCTTTTGAAACCCTCACAGTGACCAAAATTGCCATTTTTACAGAGCTTTGCTTACTCAAAAGCTTCCATTTTGACCAATTTCAGGCACCGAAATGACTTTAAACACACTTATTTTAGTTGAAAAAGTTATATTTCACATCCAACAGTCATTTAGAGTCAAAAGATTAAAAGTTAAAATTTCATCCATGTTGACCATTTTGGGAAAGTTTGACAGGTCCGGAGTCATCGTTTTTCATTAGAGATTTGATTTTTTAGAGTGTACCAAAAATGATTCAAAATGTCAATTGGATCGTACCTCATGTTGAATAACCACTTTCGAAACCCTCACAGTGACCAAAATTGCCATTTTTACAGAGCTTTGCTTAATCAAAAGCTTCCATTTTGACCTATTTCAGGCACGAAAATGACTTTCAACACACTTATTTTAGTTGAAAAAGTCATAATTCACATCCAACAGTCATTTAGAGTCAAAAGATTAAAAGTTAAAATTTCATCCATGTTGATCATTTTGGGAAAGTTTGACAGGTCCGGAGTCATCGTTTTTCATTAGAGATTTGATTTTTTGTAGTGTACCAAAAATTATTCAAAATGTCAATTGGATCGTGCCTCATGTTGAATAACCACTTTTGAAACCCTAACATTGACCAAAATTGCCATTTTTACAGAGCTTTGCTTACTTAAAAGCTTCCATTTTGACCAATTTCATGCACCGAAATTACTTTAAACAGACTTATTTTAGTTGGAAAAAGTCATAATTCACATCCAACAGTCTTTTAGAGTCAAAAGATTAAAAGTTAAAATTTCATCCATGTTGACCATTTTGGGAAAGTTCGACAGTTGCGGAGTCATCGTTTTTTCAGATAATTGATTTTTTGGAGTGTACCAAAAATGATTCAAAATGTCAATTGGATCGTGCCTCATGTTGAATAACCGCTTTTGAAACCCTCACAGTGACCAAAATTGCCATTTTTACAGAGCTTTGCTTACTCAAAAGCTTCCATTTTGACCAATTTCAGGCACCGAAATGACTTTAAACACACTTATTTTAGTTGAAAAAGTCATAATTCAAATCCAACAGTCATTTACAGTCAAAAGATTAAATGTTAAAATTTCATCCATATTGACCATTTTGGGAACGTTCGACAGTTGCGGAGTCATCGTTTTTTCAGATAATTGATTTTTTGGAGTGTACCAAAAATGATTCAAAATGTCGATTGGATCGTGCCTCATGTTGAATAACCGCTTTTGAAACCCTCACAGTGACCAAAAATGCCATTTTTACAGAGCTTTGCTTACTCAAAAGCTTCTATTTTGACCAATTTCAGGCACCAAAATGACTTTAAACACATTTATTTTAGTTGAAAAAGTCATATTTCACATCCAACAGTTATTTAGAGTCAAAAGATTAAAAGTTAAAATTTCATCCATGTTGACCATTTTGGGAAAGTTTAACAGGTCCGGAGTCATCGTTTTTCATTAGAGATTTGATTTTTTAGAGTGTACCAAAAATGATTCAAAATGTCAATTGGATCGTGCCTCATGTTAAATAACCACTTTTGAAACCCTCACAGTGACCAAAATTGCCATTTTTACAGAGCTTTGCTTAATCAAAAGCTTCCATTTTGACCAATTTCAGGCACCAAAATGACTTTCAACACACTTATTTTAGTTGAAAAAGTCATAATTCACATCCAACAGTCATTTAGAGTCAAAAGATTAAAAGTTAAAATTTCATCCATGTTGACCATTTTGGGAAAGTTTGACAGGTCCGGAGTCATCGTTTTTCATTAGAGATTTGATTTTTTGGAGTGTACCAAAAATGATTCAAAATGTCAATTGGATCGTGCCTCATGTTGACTAACCACTTTTTAAACCTTCACAGTGACCAAAATTGCCATTTTTACAGAGCTTTGCTTGCTCAAAATCTTCCATTTTGACCAATTTCAGGCACCGAAATGACTTTAAACACACTTATTTTAGTTGAACAAGTCATAATTCACATCCAACAGGCATTTAGAGTCAAAAGATTAAAAGTTAACATTTCATCCATGTAGACCATTTTGGGAAAGCTAGACAGGTCCGGAGTCATCTTTTTTTCAGATAATTGATTTTTTGGAGTGTACCAAAAATGATTCAAAATGTCAATTGGATCGTGCCTCATGTGAATAACCACTTTTTAAACACTCATAGTGACCAAAATTGCAATTTTTACAGCGCTTTGCTTTCTTAAAAGCTTCCATTTTAACCAATTTCATGCACCGAAATTACTTTAAACACACTTATTTTAGTTGAAAAACTCATATTTCACAGCCAACAGTCATTTACAGGCAAAAGATTAAATGTTAAAATTTCATCCATATTGACCATTTTGGGAACGTTCGACAGTTGCGGAGACATCGTTTTTTAAGATAATTGATTTTTTGGAGTGTACCAAAAATGATTCAAAATGTCAATTGGATCGTGCCTCATGTTGAATAACCGCTTTTGAAACCCTTACAGTGACCAAAATTGCCATTTTTACAGAGCTTTGCGTACTCAAAAGCTTCCATTTTGACCAATTTCAGGCACCGAAATGACTTTAAACACACTTATTTTAGTCGAAAAAGTCATATTTCACATCCAACAGTCATTTAGAGTCAAAAGATTAAAAGTTAAAATTTCATCCATGTTGAGCATTTTGGGAGAGTTTGACGGGTCCGGAGTCATCGTTTTTCATTAGAGATTTGATTTTTTAGAGTGTACCAAAAATGATTCATAATGTCAATTGGATCGTGCCTCATGTTGAATAACCACTTTTGAAACCTTCACAGTGACCAAAATTGCCATTTTTACAGAGCTTTGCTTGCTCAAAATCTTCAATTTTGACCAATTTCAGGCACCGAAATGACTTTAAACACACTTATTTTAGTTGAACAAGTCATAATTCACACCCAACAGGCATTTAGAGTCAAAAGATTAAAAGTTAACATTTCATCCATGTTGACCATTTTGGGAAAGCTCGACAGGTCCGAAGTCATCTTTTTTTCAGATAATTGATTTTTTGAAGTGTACCAAAAATGATTCAAAATGTCAATTGGATCGTGCCTCATGTGAATAACCACTTTTTAAACACTCATAGTGACCAAAATTGCCATTTTTACAGAGTTTTGCTTACTCAAAAGCTTCAATTTTGACCAATTTCTGGCACAGAAATGACTTTAAACACACTTATTTTAGTTGAAAAAGTCATAATTCACATCCAACAGTCATTTAGAGTCAAAAGATTAAAAGTTCAAATTTCATCCATGTTGACCATTTTGGGAAAGTTCGACAGTAGCGGAGTCATCGTTTTTCCAGATAATTGATTTTTTGGAGTGTACCAAAAATTATTCAAAATGTCAATTGGATCGTGCCTCATGTTGAATTACCGCTTTTGAAACCCTCACAGTGACCATAATTGCCATTTTTACAGAGCTTTGCTTACTCAAAAGCTTCCATTTTGACCAATTTCAGGCACCGAAATGACTTTAAACACACTTATTTTAGTTGAAAAAGTTATATTTCACATCCAACAGTCATTTAGAGTCAAAAGATTAAAAGTTAAAATTTCATCCATGTTGACCATTTTGGGAAAGTTTGACAGGTCCGGAGTCATCGTTTTTCATTAGAGATTTGATTTTTTAGAGTGTACCAAAAATGATTCAAAATGTCAATTGGATCGTACCTCATGTTGAATAACCACTTTCGAAACCCTCACAGTGACCAAAATTGCCATTTTTACAGAGCTTTGCTTAATCAAAAGCTTCCATTTTGACCTATTTCAGGCACGAAAATGACTTTCAACACACTTATTTTAGTTGAAAAAGTCATAATTCACATCCAACAGTCATTTAGAGTCAAAAGATTAAAAGTTAAAATTTCATCCATGTTGATCATTTTGGGAAAGTTTGACAGGTCCGGAGTCATCGTTTTTCATTAGAGATTTGATTTTTTGTAGTGTACCAAAAATTATTCAAAATGTCAATTGGATCGTGCCTCATGTTGAATAACCACTTTTGAAACCCTAACATTGACCAAAATTGCCATTTTTACAGAGCTTTGCTTACTTAAAAGCTTCCATTTTGACCAATTTCATGCACCGAAATTACTTTAAACAGACTTATTTTAGTTGGAAAAAGTCATAATTCACATCCAACAGTCTTTTAGAGTCAAAAGATTAAAAGTTAAAATTTCATCCATGTTGACCATTTTGGGAAAGTTCGACAGTTGCGGAGTCATCGTTTTTTCAGATAATTGATTTTTTGGAGTGTACCAAAAATGATTCAAAATGTCAATTGGATCGTGCCTCATGTTGAATAACCGCTTTTGAAACCCTCACAGTGACCAAAATTGCCATTTTTACAGAGCTTTGCTTACTCAAAAGCTTCCATTTTGACCAATTTCAGGCACCGAAAGGACTTTAAACACACTTATTTTAGTTGAAAAAGTCATAATTCACATCCAACAGTCATTTAGAGTCAAAAGATTAAAAGTTCAAATTTCATCCATGTTGACCATTTTGGGAAAGTTCGACAGTAGCGGAGTCATCGTTTTTCCAGATAATTGATTTTTTGGAGTGTACCAAAAATTATTCAAAATGTCAATTGGATCGTGCCTCATGTTGAATAACCGCTTTTGAAACCCTCACAGTGACCAAAATTGCCATTTTTACAGAGCTTTGCTTACTCAAAAGCTTCCATTTTGACCAATTTCAGGCACCGAAATGACTTTAAACACACTTATTTTAGTTGAAAAAGTTATATTTCACATCCAACAGTCATTTAGAGTCAAAAGATTAAAAGTTAAAATTTCATCCATGTTGACCATTTTGGGAAAGTTTGACAGGTCCGGAGTCATCGTTTTTCATTAGAGATTTGATTTTTTAGAGTGTACCAAAAATGATTCAAAATGTCAATTGGATCGTACCTCATGTTGAATAACCACTTTCGAAACCCTCACAGTGACCAAAATTGCCATTTTTACAGAGCTTTGCTTAATCAAAAGCTTCCATTTTGACCTATTTCAGGCACGAAAATGACTTTCAACACACTTATTTTAGTTGAAAAAGTCATAATTCACATCCAACAGTCATTTAGAGTCAAAAGATTAAAAGTTAAAATTTCATCCATGTTGATCATTTTGGGAAAGTTTGACAGGTCCGGAGTCATCGTTTTTCATTAGAGATTTGATTTTTTGTAGTGTACCAAAAATTATTCAAAATGTCAATTGGATCGTGCCTCATGTTGAATAACCACTTTTGAAACCCTAACATTGACCAAAATTGCCATTTTTACAGAGCTTTGCTTACTTAAAAGCTTCCATTTTGACCAATTTCATGCACCGAAATTACTTTAAACAGACTTATTTTAGTTGGAAAAAGTCATAATTCACATCCAACAGTCTTTTAGAGTCAAAAGATTAAAAGTTAAAATTTCATCCATGTTGACCATTTTGGGAAAGTTCGACAGTTGCGGAGTCATCGTTTTTTCAGATAATTGATTTTTTGGAGTGTACCAAAAATGATTCAAAATGTCAATTGGATCGTGCCTCATGTTGAATAACCGCTTTTGAAACCCTCACAGTGACCAAAATTCCATTTTTACAGAGCTTTGCTTACTCAAAAGCTTCCATTTTGACCAATTTCAGGCACCGAAATGACTTTAAACACACTTATTTTAGTTGAAAAAGTTATATTTCACATCCAACAGTCATTTAGAGTCAAAAGATTAAAAGTTAAAATTTCATCCATGTTGACCATTTTGGGAAAGTTTGACAGGTCCGGAGTCATCGTTTTTCATTAGAGATTTGATTTTTTAGAGTGTACCAAAAATGATTCAAAATGTCAATTGGATCGTACCTCATGTTGAATAACCACTTTCGAAACCCTCACAGTGACCAAAATTGCCATTTTTACAGAGCTTTGCTTAATCAAAAGCTTCCATTTTGACCTATTTCAGGCACGAAAATGACTTTCAACACACTTATTTTAGTTGAAAAAGTCATAATTCACATCCAACAGTCATTTAGAGTCAAAAGATTAAAAGTTAAAATTTCATCCATGTTGATCATTTTGGGAAAGTTTGACAGGTCCGGAGTCATCGTTTTTCATTAGAGATTTGATTTTTTGTAGTGTACCAAAAATTATTCAAAATGTCAATTGGATCGTGCCTCATGTTGAATAACCACTTTTGAAACCCTAACATTGACCAAAATTGCCATTTTTACAGAGCTTTGCTTACTTAAAAGCTTCCATTTTGACCAATTTCATGCACCGAAATTACTTTAAACAGACTTATTTTAGTTGGAAAAAGTCATAATTCACATCCAACAGTCTTTTAGAGTCAAAAGATTAAAAGTTAAAATTTCATCCATGTTGACCATTTTGGGAAAGTTCGACAGTTGCGGAGTCATCGTTTTTTCAGATAATTGATTTTTTGGAGTGTACCAAAAATGATTCAAAATGTCAATTGGATCGTGCCTCATGTTGAATAACCGCTTTTGAAACCCTCACAGTGACCAAAATTGCCATTTTTACAGAGCTTTGCTTACTCAAAAGCTTCCATTTTGACCAATTTCAGGCACCGAAATGACTTTAAACACACTTATTTTAGTTGAAAAAGTCATAATTCAAATCCAACAGTCATTTACAGTCAAAAGATTAAATGTTAAAATTTCATCCATATTGACCATTTTGGGAACGTTCGACAGTTGCGGAGTCATCGTTTTTTCAGATAATTGATTTTTTGGAGTGTACCAAAAATGATTCAAAATGTCGATTGGATCGTGCCTCATGTTGAATAACCGCTTTTGAAACCCTCACAGTGACCAAAAATGCCATTTTTACAGAGCTTTGCTTACTCAAAAGCTTCTATTTTGACCAATTTCAGGCACCAAAATGACTTTAAACACATTTATTTTAGTTGAAAAAGTCATATTTCACATCCAACAGTTATTTAGAGTCAAAAGATTAAAAGTTAAAATTTCATCCATGTTGACCATTTTGGGAAAGTTTAACAGGTCCGGAGTCATCGTTTTTCATTAGAGATTTGATTTTTTAGAGTGTACCAAAAATGATTCAAAATGTCAATTGGATCGTGCCTCATGTTAAATAACCACTTTTGAAACCCTCACAGTGACCAAAATTGCCATTTTTACAGAGCTTTGCTTAATCAAAAGCTTCCATTTTGACCAATTTCAGGCACCAAAATGACTTTCAACACACTTATTTTAGTTGAAAAAGTCATAATTCACATCCAACAGTCATTTAGAGTCAAAAGATTAAAAGTTAAAATTTCATCCATGTTGACCATTTTGGGAAAGTTTGACAGGTCCGGAGTCATCGTTTTTCATTAGAGATTTGATTTTTTGGAGTGTACCAAAAATGATTCAAAATGTCAATTGGATCGTGCCTCATGTTGACTAACCACTTTTTAAACCTTCACAGTGACCAAAATTGCCATTTTTACAGAGCTTTGCTTGCTCAAAATCTTCCATTTTGACCAATTTCAGGCACCGAAATGACTTTAAACACACTTATTTTAGTTGAACAAGTCATAATTCACATCCAACAGGCATTTAGAGTCAAAAGATTAAAAGTTAACATTTCATCCATGTAGACCATTTTGGGAAAGCTAGACAGGTCCGGAGTCATCTTTTTTTCAGATAATTGATTTTTTGGAGTGTACCAAAAATGATTCAAAATGTCAATTGGATCGTGCCTCATGTGAATAACCACTTTTTAAACACTCATAGTGACCAAAATTGCAATTTTTACAGCGCTTTGCTTTCTTAAAAGCTTCCATTTTAACCAATTTCATGCACCGAAATTACTTTAAACACACTTATTTTAGTTGAAAAACTCATATTTCACAGCCAACAGTCATTTACAGGCAAAAGATTAAATGTTAAAATTTCATCCATATTGACCATTTTGGGAACGTTCGACAGTTGCGGAGACATCGTTTTTTAAGATAATTGATTTTTTGGAGTGTACCAAAAATGATTCAAAATGTCAATTGGATCGTGCCTCATGTTGAATAACCGCTTTTGAAACCCTTACAGTGACCAAAATTGCCATTTTTACAGAGCTTTGCGTACTCAAAAGCTTCCATTTTGACCAATTTCAGGCACCGAAATGACTTTAAACACACTTATTTTAGTCGAAAAAGTCATATTTCACATCCAACAGTCATTTAGAGTCAAAAGATTAAAAGTTAAAATTTCATCCATGTTGAGCATTTTGGGAGAGTTTGACGGGTCCGGAGTCATCGTTTTTCATTAGAGATTTGATTTTTTAGAGTGTACCAAAAATGATTCATAATGTCAATTGGATCGTGCCTCATGTTGAATAACCACTTTTGAAACCTTCACAGTGACCAAAATTGCCATTTTTACAGAGCTTTGCTTGCTCAAAATCTTCAATTTTGACCAATTTCAGGCACCGAAATGACTTTAAACACACTTATTTTAGTTGAACAAGTCATAATTCACACCCAACAGGCATTTAGAGTCAAAAGATTAAAAGTTAACATTTCATCCATGTTGACCATTTTGGGAAAGCTCGACAGGTCCGAAGTCATCTTTTTTTCAGATAATTGATTTTTTGAAGTGTACCAAAAATGATTCAAAATGTCAATTGGATCGTGCCTCATGTGAATAACCACTTTTTAAACACTCATAGTGACCAAAATTGCCATTTTTACAGAGTTTTGCTTACTCAAAAGCTTCAATTTTGACCAATTTCTGGCACAGAAATGACTTTAAACACACTTATTTTAGTTGAAAAAGTCATAATTCACATCCAACAGTCATTTAGAGTCAAAAGATTAAAAGTTCAAATTTCATCCATGTTGACCATTTTGGGAAAGTTCGACAGTAGCGGAGTCATCGTTTTTCCAGATAATTGATTTTTTGGAGTGTACCAAAAATTATTCAAAATGTCAATTGGATCGTGCCTCATGTTGAATTACCGCTTTTGAAACCCTCACAGTGACCATAATTGCCATTTTTACAGAGCTTTGCTTACTCAAAAGCTTCCATTTTGACCAATTTCAGGCACCGAAATGACTTTAAACACACTTATTTTAGTTGAAAAAGTTATATTTCACATCCAACAGTCATTTAGAGTCAAAAGATTAAAAGTTAAAATTTCATCCATGTTGACCATTTTGGGAAAGTTTGACAGGTCCGGAGTCATCGTTTTTCATTAGAGATTTGATTTTTTAGAGTGTACCAAAAATGATTCAAAATGTCAATTGGATCGTACCTCATGTTGAATAACCACTTTCGAAACCCTCACAGTGACCAAAATTGCCATTTTTACAGAGCTTTGCTTAATCAAAAGCTTCCATTTTGACCTATTTCAGGCACGAAAATGACTTTCAACACACTTATTTTAGTTGAAAAAGTCATAATTCACATCCAACAGTCATTTAGAGTCAAAAGATTAAAAGTTAAAATTTCATCCATGTTGATCATTTTGGGAAAGTTTGACAGGTCCGGAGTCATCGTTTTTCATTAGAGATTTGATTTTTTGTAGTGTACCAAAAATTATTCAAAATGTCAATTGGATCGTGCCTCATGTTGAATAACCACTTTTGAAACCCTAACATTGACCAAAATTGCCATTTTTACAGAGCTTTGCTTACTTAAAAGCTTCCATTTTGACCAATTTCATGCACCGAAATTACTTTAAACAGACTTATTTTAGTTGGAAAAAGTCATAATTCACATCCAACAGTCTTTTAGAGTCAAAAGATTAAAAGTTAAAATTTCATCCATGTTGACCATTTTGGGAAAGTTCGACAGTTGCGGAGTCATCGTTTTTTCAGATAATTGATTTTTTGGAGTGTACCAAAAATGATTCAAAATGTCAATTGGATCGTGCCTCATGTTGAATAACCGCTTTTGAAACCCTCACAGTGACCAAAATTGCCATTTTTACAGAGCTTTGCTTACTCAAAAGCTTCCATTTTGACCAATTTCAGGCACCGAAAGGACTTTAAACACACTTATTTTAGTTGAAAAAGTCATAATTCACATCCAACAGTCATTTAGAGTCAAAAGATTAAAAGTTCAAATTTCATCCATGTTGACCATTTTGGGAAAGTTCGACAGTAGCGGAGTCATCGTTTTTCCAGATAATTGATTTTTTGGAGTGTACCAAAAATTATTCAAAATGTCAATTGGATCGTGCCTCATGTTGAATAACCGCTTTTGAAACCCTCACAGTGACCAAAATTGCCATTTTTACAGAGCTTTGCTTACTCAAAAGCTTCCATTTTGACCAATTTCAGGCACCGAAATGACTTTAAACACACTTATTTTAGTTGAAAAAGTTATATTTCACATCCAACAGTCATTTAGAGTCAAAAGATTAAAAGTTAAAATTTCATCCATGTTGACCATTTTGGGAAAGTTTGACAGGTCCGGAGTCATCGTTTTTCATTAGAGATTTGATTTTTTAGAGTGTACCAAAAATGATTCAAAATGTCAATTGGATCGTACCTCATGTTGAATAACCACTTTCGAAACCCTCACAGTGACCAAAATTGCCATTTTTACAGAGCTTTGCTTAATCAAAAGCTTCCATTTTGACCTATTTCAGGCACGAAAATGACTTTCAACACACTTATTTTAGTTGAAAAAGTCATAATTCACATCCAACAGTCATTTAGAGTCAAAAGATTAAAAGTTAAAATTTCATCCATGTTGATCATTTTGGGAAAGTTTGACAGGTCCGGAGTCATCGTTTTTCATTAGAGATTTGATTTTTTGTAGTGTACCAAAAATTATTCAAAATGTCAATTGGATCGTGCCTCATGTTGAATAACCACTTTTGAAACCCTAACATTGACCAAAATTGCCATTTTTACAGAGCTTTGCTTACTTAAAAGCTTCCATTTTGACCAATTTCATGCACCGAAATTACTTTAAACAGACTTATTTTAGTTGGAAAAAGTCATAATTCACATCCAACAGTCTTTTAGAGTCAAAAGATTAAAAGTTAAAATTTCATCCATGTTGACCATTTTGGGAAAGTTCGACAGTTGCGGAGTCATCGTTTTTTCAGATAATTGATTTTTTGGAGTGTACCAAAAATGATTCAAAATGTCAATTGGATCGTGCCTCATGTTGAATAACCGCTTTTGAAACCCTCACAGTGACCAAAATTGCCATTTTTACAGAGCTTTGCTTACTCAAAAGCTTCCATTTTGACCAATTTCAGGCACCGAAATGACTTTAAACACACTTATTTTAGTTGAAAAAGTCATAATTCAAATCCAACAGTCATTTACAGTCAAAAGATTAAATGTTAAAATTTCATCCATATTGACCATTTTGGGAACGTTCGACAGTTGCGGAGTCATCGTTTTTTCAGATAATTGATTTTTTGGAGTGTACCAAAAATGATTCAAAATGTCGATTGGATCGTGCCTCATGTTGAATAACCGCTTTTGAAACCCTCACAGTGACCAAAAATGCCATTTTTACAGAGCTTTGCTTACTCAAAAGCTTCTATTTTGACCAATTTCAGCCACCAAAATGACTTTAAACACATTTATTTTAGTTGAAAAAGTCATATTTTACATCCAACAGTTATTTAGAGTCAAAAGATTAAAAGTTAAAATTTCATCCATGTTGACCATTTTGGGAAAGTTTGACAGGTCCGGAGTCATCGTTTTTCATTAGAGATTTGATTTTTTAGAGTGTACCAAAAATGATTCAAAATGTCAATTGGATCGTGCCTCATGTTAAATAACCACTTTTGAAACCCTCACAGTGACCAAAATTGCCATTTTTACAGAGCTTTGCTTAATCAAAAGCTTCCATTTTGACCAATTTCAGGCACCAAAATGACTTTCAACACACTTATTTTAGTTGAAAAAGTCATAATTCACATCCAACAGTCATTTAGAGTCAAAAGATTAAAAGTTAAAATTTCATCCATGTTGACCATTTTGGGAAAGTTTGACAGGTCCGGAGTCATCGTTTTTCATTAGAGATTTGAATTTTTTGGAGTGTACCAAAAATGTTTCAAAATGTCAATTGGATCGTGCCTCATGTTGACTAACCACTTTTGAAACCTTCACAGTGACCAAAATTGCCATTTTTACAGAGCTTTGCTTGTTCAAAATCTTCCATTTTGACCAATTTCAGGCACCGAAATGACTTTAAACACACTTATTTTAGTTGAACAAGTCATAATTCACATCCAACAGGCATTTAGAGTCAAAAGATTAAAAGTTAACATTTCATCCATGTAGACCATTTTGGGAAAGCTCGACAGGTCCGGAGTCATCTTTTTTTCAGATAATTGATTTTTTGGAGTGTACCAAAAATGATTCAAAATGTCAATTGGATCGTGCCTCATGTGAATAACCACTTTTTAAACACTCATAGTGACCAAAATTGCCATTTTTACAGAGCTTTGCTTTCTTAAAAGCTTCCATTTTAACCAATTTCATGCACCGAAATTACTTTAAACACACTTATTTTAGTTGAAAAACTCATATTTCACAGCCAACAGTCATTTACAGTCAAAAGATTAAATGTTAAAATTTCATCCATATTGACCATTTTGGGAACGTTCGACAGTTGCGGAGTCATCGTTTTTTCAGATAATTGATTTTTTGGAGTGTACCAAAAATTATTCAAAATGTCAATTGGATCGTGCCTCATGTTGAATAACCGCTTTTGAAACCCTTACAGTGACCAAAATTGCCATTTTTACAGAGCTTTGCTTACTCAAAAGCTTCCATTTTGACCAATTTCAGGCACCGAAATGACTTTAAACACACTTATTTTAGTTGAAAAAGTCATATTTCACATCCAACAGTCATTTAGAGTCAAAAGATTAAAAGTTAAAATTTCATCCATGTTGAGCATTTTGGGAAAGTTTGACGGGTCCGGAGTCATCGTTTTTCATTAGAGATTTGATTTTTTAGAGTGTACCAAAAATGATTCATAATGTCAATTGGATCGTGCCTCATGTTGAATAACCACTTTTGAAACCTTCACAGTGACCAAAATTGCCATTTTTACAGAGCTTTGCTTGCTCAAAATCTTCAATTTTGACCAATTTCAGGCACCGAAATGACTTTAAACACACTTATTTTAGTTGAACAAGTCATAATTCACATCCAACAGGCATTTAGAGTCAAAAGATTAAAAGTTAACATTTCATCCATGTTGACCATTTTGGGAAAGCTCGACAGGTCCGAAGTCATCTTTTTTTCAGATAATTGATTTTTTGAAGTGTACCAAAAATGATTCAAAATGTCAATTGGATCGTGCCTCATGTGAACAACCACTTTTTAAACACTCATAGTGACCAAAATTGCCATTTTTACAGAGTTTTGCTTACTCAAAAGCTTCAATTTTGACCAATTTCTGGCACAGAAATGACTTTAAACACACTTATTTTAGTTGAAAAAGTCATAATTCACATCCAACAGTCATTTAGAGTCAAAAGATTAAAAGTTCAAATTTCATCCATGTTGACCATTTTGGGAAAGTTCGACAGTAGCGGAGTCATCGTTTTTCCAGATAATTGATTTTTTGGAGTGTACCAAAAATTATTCAAAATGTCAATTGGATCGTGCCTCATGTTGAATAACCGCTTTTGAAACCCTCACAGTGACCAAAATTGCCATTTTTACAGAGCTTTGCTTACTCAAAAGCTTCCATTTTGACCAATTTCAGGCACCGAAATGACTTTAAACACACTTATTTTAGTTGAAAAAGTTATATTTCACATCCAACAGTCATTTAGAGTCAAAAGATTAAAAGTTAAAATTTCATCCATGTTGACCATTTTGGGAAAGTTTGACAGGTCCGGAGTCATCGTTTTTCATTAGAGATTTGATTTTTTAGAGTGTACCAAAAATGATTCAAAATGTCAATTGGATCGTACCTCATGTTGAATAACCACTTTTGAAACCCTCACAGTGACCAAAATTGCCATTTTTACAGAGCTTTGCTTACTCAAAAGCTTCCATTTTGACCAATTTCAGGCACCGAAATGACTTTAAACACACTTATTTTAGTTGAAAAAGTCATATTTCACATCCAACAGTCATTTAGAGTCAAAAGATTAAAAGTTAAAATTTCATCCATGTTGAGCATTTTGGGAAAGTTTGACGGGTCTGGAGTCATCGTTTTTCATTAGAGATTTGATTTTTTAGAGTGTACCAAAAATGATTCATAATGTCAATTGGATCGTGCCTCATGTTGAATAACCACTTTTGAAACCTTCACAGTGACCAAAATTGCCATTTTTACAGAGCTTTGCTTGCTCAAAATCTTCAATTTTGACCAATTTCAGGCACCGAAATGACTTTAAACACACTTATT
Organism: Lissotriton helveticus; assembly: GCF_964261635.1. Classification (NCBI taxonomy): domain Eukaryota; kingdom Metazoa; phylum Chordata; class Amphibia; order Caudata; family Salamandridae; genus Lissotriton; species Lissotriton helveticus. The sequence continues at coordinate 344,191,676 of NC_136072.1, forward strand.
TTAGTTGAACAAGTCATAATTCACATCCAACAGGCATTTAGAGTCAAAAGATTAAAAGTTAACATTTCATCCATGTTGACCATTTTGGGAAAGCTCGACAGGTCCGAAGTCATCTTTTTTTCAGATAATTGATTTTTTGAAGTGTACCAAAAATGATTCAAAATGTCAATTGGATCGTGCCTCATGTGAATAACCACTTTTTAAACACTCATAGTGACCAAAATTGCCATTTTTACAGAGTTTTGCTTACTCAAAAGCTTCAATTTTGACCAATTTCTGGCAGAGAAATGACTTTAAACACACTTATTTTAGTTGAAAAAGTCATAATTCACATCCAACAGTCATTTAGAGTCAAAAGATTAAAAGTTCAAATTTCATCCATGTTGACCATTTTGGGAAAGTTCGACAGTAGCGGAGTCATCGTTTTTCCAGATAATTGATTTTTTGGAGTGTACCAAAAATTATTCAAAATGTCAATTGGATCGTGCCTCATGTTGAATAACCGCTTTTGAAACCCTCACAGTGACCAAAATTGCCATTTTTACAGAGCTTTGCTTACTCAAAAGCTTCCATTTTGACCAATTTCAGGCACCGAAATGACTTTAAACACACTTATTTTAGTTGAAAAACTCATATTTCACAGCCAACAGTCATTTACAGGCAAAAGATTAAATGTTAAAATTTCATCCATATTGACCATTTTGGGAACGTTCGACAGTTGCGGAGACATCGTTTTTTAAGATAATTGATTTTTTGGAGTGTACCAAAAATGATTCAAAATGTCAATTGGATCGTGCCTCATGTTGAATAACCGCTTTTGAAACCCTTACAGTGACCAAAATTGCCATTTTTACAGAGCTTTGCTTACTCAAAAGCTTCCATTTTGACCAATTTCAGGCACCGAAATGACTTTAAACACACTTATTTTAGTTGAAAAAGTCATATTTCACATCCAACAGTCATTTAGAGTCAAAAGATTAAAAGTTAAAATTTCATCCATGTTGAGCATTTTGGGAGAGTTTGACGGGTCCGGAGTCATCGTTTTTCATTAGAGATTTGATTTTTTAGAGTGTACCAAAAATGATTCATAATGTCAATTGGATCGTGCCTCATGTTGAATAACCACTTTTGAAACCTTCACAGTGACCAAAATTGCCATTTTTACAGAGCTTTGCTTGCTCAAAATCTTCAATTTTGACCAATTTCAGGCACCGAAATGACTTTAAACACACTTATTTTAGTTGAACAAGTCATAATTCACATCCAACAGGCATTTAGAGTCAAAAGATTAAAAGTTAACATTTCATCCATGTTGACCATTTTGGGAAAGCTCGACAGGTCCGAAGTCATCTTTTTTTCAGATAATTGATTTTTTGAAGTGTACCAAAAATGATTCAAAATGTCAATTGGATCGTGCCTCATGTGAATAACCACTTTTTAAACACTCATAGTGACCAAAATTGCCATTTTTACAGAGTTTTGCTTACTCAAAAGCTTCCATTTTGACCAATTTCAGGCACCGAAATGACTTTAAACACACTTATTTTAGTTGAAAAACTCATATTTCACAGCCAACAGTCATTTACAGGCAAAAGATTAAATGTTAAAATTTCATCCATATTGACCATTTTGGGAACGTTCGACAGTTGCGGAGACATCGTTTTTTAAGATAATTGATTTTTTGGAGTGTACCAAAAATGATTCAAAATGTCAATTGGATCGTGCCTCATGTTGAATAACCGCTTTTGAAACCCTTACAGTGACCAAAATTGCCATTTTTACAGAGCTTTGCTTACTCAAAAGCTTCCATTTTGACCAATTTCAGGCACCGAAATGACTTTAAACACACTTATTTTAGTTGAAAAAGTCATATTTCACATCCAACAGTCATTTAGAGTCAAAAGATTAAAAGTTAAAATTTCATCCATGTTGAGCATTTTGGGAGAGTTTGACGGGTCCGGAGTCATCGTTTTTCATTAGAGATTTGATTTTTTAGAGTGTACCAAAAATGATTCATAATGTCAATTGGATCGTGCCTCATGTTGAATAACCACTTTTGAAACCTTCACAGTGACCAAAATTGCCATTTTTACAGAGCTTTGCTTGCTCAAAATCTTCAATTTTGACCAATTTCAGGCACCGAAATGACTTTAAACACACTTATTTTAGTTGAACAAGTCATAATTCACATCCAACAGGCATTTAGAGTCAAAAGATTAAAAGTTAACATTTCATCCATGTTGACCATTTTGGGAAAGCTCGACAGGTCCGAAGTCATCTTTTTTTCAGATAATTGATTTTTTGAAGTGTACCAAAAATGATTCAAAATGTCAATTGGATCGTGCCTCATGTGAATAACCACTTTTTAAACACTCATAGTGACCAAAATTGCCATTTTTACAGAGTTTTGCTTACTCAAAAGCTTCAATTTTGACCAATTTCTGGCACAGAAATGACTTTAAACACACTTATTTTAGTTGAAAAAGTCATAATTCACATCCAACAGTCATTTAGAGTCAAAAGATTAAAAGTTCAAATTTCATCCATGTTGACCATTTTGGGAAAGTTCGACAGTAGCGGAGTCATCGTTTTTCCAGATAATTGATTTTTTGGAGTGTACCAAAAATTATTCAAAATGTCAATTGGATCGTGCCTCATGTTGAATAACCGCTTTTGAAACCCTCACAGTGACCAAAATTGCCATTTTTACAGAGCTTTGCTTACTCAAAAGCTTCCATTTTGACCAATTTCAGGCACCGAAATGACTTTAAACACACTTATTTTAGTTGAAAAAGTTATATTTCACATCCAACAGTCATTTAGAGTCAAAAGATTAAAAGTTAAAATTTCATCCATGTTGACCATTTTGGGAAAGTTTGACAGGTCCGGAGTCATCGTTTTTCATTAGAGATTTGATTTTTTAGAGTGTACCAAAAATGATTCAAAATGTCAATTGGATCGTACCTCATGTTGAATAACCACTTTCGAAACCCTCACAGTGACCAAAATTGCCATTTTTACAGAGCTTTGCTTAATCAAAAGCTTCCATTTTGACCTATTTCAGGCACGAAAATGACTTTCAACACACTTATTTTAGTTGAAAAAGTCATAATTCACATCCAACAGTCATTTAGAGTCAAAAGATTAAAAGTTAAAATTTCATCCATGTTGATCATTTTGGGAAAGTTTGACAGGTCCGGAGTCATCGTTTTTCATTAGAGATTTGATTTTTTGTAGTGTACCAAAAATTATTCAAAATGTCAATTGGATCGTGCCTCATGTTGAATAACCACTTTTGAAACCCTAACATTGACCAAAATTGCCATTTTTACAGAGCTTTGCTTACTTAAAAGCTTCCATTTTGACCAATTTCATGCACCGAAATTACTTTAAACAGACTTATTTTAGTTGGAAAAAGTCATAATTCACATCCAACAGTCTTTTAGAGTCAAAAGATTAAAAGTTAAAATTTCATCCATATTGACCATTTTGGGAACGTTCGACAGTTGCGGAGTCATCGTTTTTTCAGATAATTGATTTTTTGGAGTGTATCAAAAATGATTCAAAATGTCAATTGGATCGTGCCTCATGTTGAATAACCGCTTTTGAAACCCTCACAGTGACCAAAATTGCCATTTTTACAGAGCTTTGCTTACTCAAAAGCTTCCATTTTGACCAATTTCAGGCACCGAAATGACTTTAAACACACTTATTTTAGTTGAAAAAGTCATATTTCACATCCAATAGTCATTTAGAGTCAAAAGATTAAAAGTTAAAATTTCATCCATGTTGAGCATTTTGGGAGAGTTTGACGGGTCCGGAGTCATTGTTTTTCATTAGAGATTTGATTTTTTAGAGTGTACCAAAAATGATTCATAATGTCAATTGGATCGTGCCTCATGTTGAATAACCACTTTTGAAACCTTCACAGTGACCAAAATTGCCATTTTTACAGAGCTTTGCTTGCTCAAAAGCTTCTATTTTGACCAATTTCAGCCACCAAAATGACTTTAAACACATTTATTTTAGTTGAAAAAGTCATATTTCACATCCAACAGTTATTTAGAGTCAAAAGATTAAAAGTTAAAATTTCATCCATGTTGACCATTTTGGGAAAGTTTGACAGGTCCGGAGTCATCGTTTTTCATTAGAGATTTGATTTTTTAGAGTGTACCAAAAATTATTCAAAATGTCGATTGGATCGTGCCTCATGTTAAATAACCACTTTTGAAACCCTCACAGTGACCAAAATTGCCATTTTTACAGAGCTTTGCTTAATCAAAAGCTTCCATTTTGACCAATTTCAGGCACCAAAATGACTTTCAACACACTTATTTTAGTTGAAAAAGTCATAATTCACATCCAACAGTCATTTAGAGTCAAAAGATTAAAAGTTAAAATTTCATCCATGTTGACCATTTTGGGAAAGTTTGACAGGTCCGGAGTCATCGTTGTTCATTAGAGATTTGAATTTTTTGGAGTGTACCAAAAATGTTTCAAAATGTCAATTGGATCGTGCCTCATGTTGACTAACCACTTTTGAAACCTTCACAGTGACCAAAATTGCCATTTTTACAGAGCTTTGCTTGTTCAAAATCTTCCATTTTGACCAATTTCAGGCACCGAAATGACTTTAAACACACTTATTTTAGTTGAACAAGTCATAATTCACATCCAACAGGCATTTAGAGTCAAAAGATTAAAAGTTAACATTTCATCCATGTAGACCATTTTGAGAAAGCTCGACAGGTCCGGAGTCATCTTTTTTTCAGATAATTGATTTTTTGGAGTGTACCAAAAATGATTCAAAATGTCAATTGGATCGTGCCTCATGTGAATAACCACTTTTTAAACACTCATAGTGACCAAAATTGCCATTTTTACAGAGCTTTGCTTTCTTAAAAGCTTCCATTTTAACCAATTTCATGCACCGAAATTACTTTAAACACACTTATTTTAGTTGAAAAACTCATATTTCACAGCCAACAGTCATTTACAGTCAAAAGATTAAATGTTAAAATTTCATCCATATTGACCATTTTGGGAACGTTCGACAGTTGCGGAGTCATCGTTTTTTCAGATAATTGATTTTTTGGAGTGTACCAAAAATTATTCAAAATGTCAATTGGATCGTGCCTCATGTTGAATAACCGCTTTTGAAACCCTTACAGTGACCAAAATTGCCATTTTTACAGAGCTTTGCTTACTCAAAAGCTTCCATTTTGACCAATTTCAGGCACCGAAATGACTTTAAACACACTTATTTTAGTTGAAAAAGTCATATTTCACATCCAACAGTCATTTAGAGTCAAAAGATTAAAAGTTAAAATTTCATCCATGTTGAGCATTTTGGGAAAGTTTGACGGGTCCGGAGTCATCGTTTTTCATTAGAGATTTGATTTTTTAGAGTGTACCAAAAATGATTCATAATGTCAATTGGATCGTGCCTCATGTTGAATAACCACTTTTGAAACCTTCACAGTGACCAAAATTGCCAATTTTACAGAGCTTTGCTTGCTCAAAATCTTCAATTTTGACCAATTTCAGGCACCGAAATGACTTTAAACACACTTATTTTAGTTGAACAAGTCATAATTCACATCCAACAGGCATTTAGAGTCAAAAGATTAAAAGTTAACATTTCATCCATGTTGACCATTTTGGGAAAGCTCGACAGGTCCGAAGTCATCTTTTTTTCAGATAATTGATTTTTTGAAGTGTACCAAAAATGATTCAAAATGTCAATTGGATCGTGCCTCATGTGAATAACCACTTTTTAAACACTCATAGTGACCAAAATTGCCATTTTTACAGAGTTTTGCTTACTCAAAAGCTTCAATTTTGACCAATTTCTGGCACAGAAATGACTTTAAACACACTTATTTTAGTTGAAAAAGTCATAATTCACATCCAACAGTCATTTAGAGTCAAAAGATTAAAAGTTCAAATTTCATCCATGTTGACCATTTTGGGAAAGTTCGACAGTAGCGGAGTCATCGTTTTTCCAGATAATTGATTTTTTGGAGTGTACCAAAAATTATTCAAAATGTCAATTGGATCGTGCCTCATGTTGAATAACCGCTTTTGAAACCCTCACAGTGACCAAAATTGCCATTTTTAGAGAGCTTTGCTTACTCAAAAGCTTCCATTTTGACCAATTTCAGGCACCGAAATGACTTTAAACACACTTATTTTAGTTGAAAAAGTTATATTTCACATCCAACAGTCATTTAGAGTCAAAAGATTAAAAGTTAAAATTTCATCCATGTTGACCATTTTGGGAAAGTTTGACAGGTCCGGAGTCATCGTTTTTCATTAGAGATTTGATTTTTTAGAGTGTACCAAAAATGATTCAAAATGTCAATTGGATCGTACCTCATGTTGAATAACCACTTTTGAAACCCTCACAGTGACCAAAATTGCCATTTTTACAGAGCTTTGCTTACTCAAAAGCTTCCATTTTGACCAATTTCAGGCACCGAAATGACTTTAAACACACTTATTTTAGTTGAAAAAGTCATATTTCACATCCAACAGTCATTTAGAGTCAAAAGATTAAAAGTTAAAATTTCATCCATGTTGAGCATTTTGGGAAAGTTTGACGGGTCTGGAGTCATCGTTTTTCATTAGAGATTTGATTTTTTAGAGTGTACCAAAAATGATTCATAATGTCAATTGGATCGTGCCTCATGTTGAATAACCACTTTTGAAACCTTCACAGTGACCAAAATTGCCATTTTTACAGAGCTTTGCTTGCTCAAAATCTTCAATTTTGACCAATTTCAGGCACCGAAATGACTTTAAACACACTTATTTTAGTTGAACAAGTCATAATTCACATCCAACAGGCATTTAGAGTCAAAAGATTAAAAGTTAACATTTCATCCATGTTGACCATTTTGGGAAAGCTCGACAGGTCCGAAGTCATCTTTTTTTCAGATAATTGATTTTTTGAAGTGTACCAAAAATGATTCAAAATGTCAATTGGATCGTGCCTCATGTGAATAACCACTTTTTAAACACTCATAGTGACCAAAATTGCCATTTTTACAGAGTTTTGCTTACTCAAAAGCTTCAATTTTGACCAATTTCTGGCACAGAAATGACTTTAAACACACTTATTTTAGTTGAAAAAGTCATAATTCACATCCAACAGTCATTTAGAGTCAAAAGATTAAAAGTTCAAATTTCATCCATGTTGACCATTTTGGGAAAGTTCGACAGTAGCGGAGTCATCGTTTTTCCAGATAATTGATTTTTTGGAGTGTACCAAAAATTATTCAAAATGTCAATTGGATCGTGCCTCATGTTGAATAACCGCTTTTGAAACCCTCACAGTGACCAAAATTGCCATTTTTACAGAGCTTTGCTTACTCAAAAGCTTCCATTTTGACCAATTTCAGGCACCGAAATGACTTTAAACACACTTATTTTAGTTGAAAAAGTTATATTTCACATCCAACAGTCATTTAGAGTCAAAAGATTAAAAGTTAAAATTTCATCCATGTTGACCATTTTGGGAAAGTTTGACAGGTCCGGAGTCATCGTTTTTCATTAGAGATTTGATTTTTTAGAGTGTACCAAAAATGATTCAAAATGTCAATTGGATCGTACCTCATGTTGAATAACCACTTTTGAAACCCTCACAGTGACCAAAATTGCCATTTTTACAGACCTTGGCTTAATCAAAAGCTTCCATTTTGACCTATTTCAGGCACGAAAATGACTTTCAACACACTTATTTTAGTTGAAAAAGTCATAATTCACATCCAACAGTCATTTAGAGTCAAAAGATAAAAATTTAAAATTTCATCCATGTTGATCATTTTGGGAAAGTTTGACAGGTCCGGAGTCATCGTTTTTCATTAGAGATTTGATTTTTTGTAGTGTACCAAAAATTATTCAAAATCTCAATTGGATCGTGCCTCATGTTGAATAACCACTTTTGAAACCCTAACATTGACCAAAATTGCCATTTTTACAGAGCTTTGCTTACTTAAAAGCTTCCATTTTGACCAATTTCATGCACCGAAATTACTTTAAACAGACTTATTTTAGTTGGAAAAAGTCATAATTCACATCCAACAGTCTTTTAGAGTCAAAAGATTAAAAGTTAAAATTTCATCCATGTTGACCATTTTGGGAAAGTTCGACAGTTGCGGAGTCATCGTTTTTTCAGATAATTGATTTTTTGGAGTGTACCAAAAATGATTCAAAATGTCAATTGGATCGTGCCTCATGTTGAATAACCGCTTTTGAAACCCTCACAGTGACCAAAATTGCCATTTTTACAGAGCTTTGCTTACTCAAAAGCTTCCATTTTGACCAATTTCAGGCACCGAAATGACTTTCAACACACTTATTTTAGTTGAAAAAGTCATATTTCATATCCAACAGTTATTTAGAGTCAAAAGATTAAAAGTTAAAATTTCACCCATGTTGACCATTTTGGGAAAGTTTGACAGGTCCGGAGTCATCGTTTTTCATTAGAGATTTGATTTTTGTAGTGTACCAAAAATTATTCAAAATGTCAATTGGATCGTGCCTCATGTTGAATAACCACTTTTGAAACCCTAACATTGACCAAAATTGCCATTTTTACAGAGCTTTGCTTACTTAAAAGCTTCCATTTTGACCAATTTCATGCACCGAAATTACTTTAAACAGACTTATTTTAGTTGGAAAAAGTCATAATTCACATCCAACAGTCTTTTAGAGTCAAAAGATTAAAAGTTAAAATTTCATCCATGTTGACCATTTTGGGAAAGTTCGACAGTTGCGGAGTCATCGTTTTTTCAGATAATTGATTTTTTGGAGTGTACCAAAAATGATTCAAAATGTCGATTGGATCGTGCCTCATGTTGAATAACCCCTTTTGAAACCTTCACAGTGACCAAAAATGCCATTTTTACAGAGCTTTGCTTGCTCAAAATCTTCCATTTTGACCATTTTCAGGCACCAAAATGACTTTAAACACACTTATTTTAGTTGAACAAGTCATAATTCACATCCAACAGGCATTTAGAGTCAAAAGATTAAAAGTTAACATTTCATCCATGTAGACCATTTTGGGAAAGCTCGACAGGTCCGGAGTCATCTTTTTTTCAGATAATTGATTTTTTGGAGTGTACCAAAAATGATTCAAAATGTCAATTGGATCGTTCCTCATGTGAATAACCAGTTTTTAAACACTCATAGTGACCAAAATTGCCATTTTTACAGAGCTTTGCTTTCTTAAAAGCTTCCATTTTAACCAATTTCATGCACCGAAATTACTTTAAACACACTTATTTTAGTTGAAAAACTCATATTTCTTAGCCAACAGTCATTTACAGTCAAAAGATTAAATGTTAAAATTTCATCCATATTGACCATTTTGGGAACGTTCGACAGTTGCGGAGTCATCGTTTTTTCAGATAATTGATTTTTTGGAGTGTACCAAAAATGATTCAAAATGTCAATTGGATCGTGCCTCATGTTGAATAACCGCTTTTGAAACCCTTACAGTGACCAAAATTGCCATTTTTACAGAGCTTTGCTTACTCAAAAACTTCCATTTTGACCAATTTCAGGCACCGAAATGACTTTAAACACACTTATTTTAGTTGAAAAAGTCATATTTCACATTCAACAGTCATTTAGAGTCAAAAGATTAAAAGTTAAAATTTCATCAATGTTGAGCATTTTGGGAAAGTATGACGGGTCCGGAGTCATCGTTTTTCATTAGAGATTTGATTTTTTAGAGTGTACCAAAAATGATTCATAATGTCAATTGGATCGTGCCTCATGTTGAATAACCACTTTTGAAACCTTCACAGTGACCAAAATTGCCATTTTTACAGAGCTTTGCTTGCTCAAAATCTTCAATTTTGACCAATTTCAGGCACCGAAATGACTTTAAACACACTTATTATAGTTGAACAAGTCATAATTCACATCCGACAGGCATTTAGAGTCAAAAGATTAAAAGTTAACATTTCATCCATGTTGACCATTTTGGGAAAGCTCGACAGGTCCGAAGTCATCTTTTTTTCAGATAATTGATTTTTTGAAGTGTACCAAAAATGATTCAAAATGTCAATTGGATCGTGCCTCATGTGAATAACCACTTTTTAAACACTCATAGTGACAAAAATTGCCATTTTTACAGAGTTTTGCTTACTCAAAAGCTTCAATTTTGACCAATTTCTGGCACAGAAATGACTTTAAACACACTTATTTTAGTTGAAAAAGTCATAATTCACATCCAACAGTCATTTAGAGTCAAAAGATTAAAAGTTAAAATTTCATCCATGTTGACCATTTTGGGAAAGTTCGACAGTAGCGGAGTCATCGTTTTTCCAGATAATTGATTTTTTGGAGTGTACCAAAAATTATTCAAAATGTCAATTGGATCGTGCCTCATGTTGAAAAACCGCTTTTGAAACCCTCACAGTGACCAAAATTGCCATTTTTACAGAGCTTTGCTTACTCAAAAGCTTCCATTTTGACCAATTTCAGGCACCGAAATGACTTTAAACACACTAATTTTAGTTGAAAAAGTTATATTTCACATCCAACAGTCATTTAGAGTCAAAAGATTAAAAGTTAAAATTTCATCCATGTTGACCATTTTGGGAAAGTTTGACAGGTCCGGAGTCATCGTTTTTCATTAGAGATTTGATTTTTTAGAGTGTACCAAAAATGATTCAAAATGTCAATTGGATCGTGCCTCATGTTGAATAACCACTTTTGAAACCCTAACATTGACCAAAATTGCCATTTTTACAGAGCTTTGCTTACTTAAAAGCTTCCATTTTGACCAATTTCATGCACCGAAATTACGTTAAACAGACTTATTTTAGTTGGAAAAAGTCATAATTCACATCCAACAGTCTTTTAGAGTCAAAAGATTAAAAGTTAAAATTTCATCCATGTTGACCATTTTGGGAAAGTTCGACAGTTGCGGAGTCATCGTTTTTTCAGATAATTGATTTTTTGGAGTGTACCAAAAATGATTCAAAATGTCAATTGGATCGTGCCTCATGTTGAATAAACGCTTTTGAAACCCTCACAGTGACCAAAATTGCCATTTTTACAGTGCTTTGCTTACTCAAAAGCTTCCATTTTGACCAATTTCAGGCACCGAAATGACTTTAAACACACTTATTTTAGTTGAAAAAGTCACAATTCACATCCAACAGTCATTTACAGTCAAAAGATTAAAAGTTAAAATTTCATCCATTTTGACCATTTTGGGAAAGTTCGACAGTAGCGGAGTCATCGTTTTTCCAGATAATTGATTTTTTGGAGTGTACCAAAAATTATTCAAAATGTCAATTGGATCGTGCCTCATGTTGAAAAACCGCTTTTGAAACCCTCACAGTGACCAAAATTGCCATTTTTACAGAGCTTTGCTTACTCAAAAGCTTCCATTTTGACCAATTTCAGGCACCGAAATGACTTTAAACACACTAATTTTAGTTGAAAAAGCTATATTTCACATCCAACAGTCATTTAGAGTCAAAAGATTAAAAGTTAAAATTTCATCCATGTTGACCATTTTGGGAAAGTTTGACAGGTCCGGAGTCATCGTTTTTCATTAGAGATTTGATTTTTTAGAGTGTACCAAAAATGATTCAAAATGTCAATTGGATCGTACCTCATGTTGAATAACCACTTTTGAAACCCTCACAGTGACCAAAATTGCCATTTTTACAGAGCTTTGCTTAATCAAAAGCTTCCATTTTGACCTATTTCAGGCACGAAAATGACTTTCAACACACTTATTTTAGTTGAAAAAGTCATAATTCACATCCAACAGTCATTTAGAATCAAAAGATTATAAGTTAAAATTTCATCCATGTTGACCATTTTGGGAAAGTTTGACAGGTCCGGAGTCATCGTTTTTCATTAGAGATTTGATTTTTTGTAGTGTACCAAAAATTATTCAAAATGTCAATTGGATCGTGCCTCATGTTGAGTAACCACTTTTGAAACCCTAACATTGACCAAAATTGCCATTTTTACAGAGCTTTGCTTACTTAAAAGCTTCCATTTTGACCAATTTCATGCACCGAAATTACGTTAAACAGACTTATTTTAGTTGGAAAAAGTCATAATTCACATCCAACAGTCTTTTAGAGTCAAAAGATTAAAAGTTAAAATTTCATCCATGTTGACCATTTTGGGAAAGTTCGACAGTTGCGGAGTCATCGTTTTTACAGATAATTGATTTTTTGGAGTGTACCAAAAATGATTCAAAATGTCAATTGGATCGTGCCTCATGTTGAATAAACGCTTTTGAAACCCTCACAGTGACCAAAATTGCCATTTTTACAGTGCTTTGCTTACTCAAAAGCTTCCATTTTGACCAATTTCAGGCACCGAAATGACTTTAAACACACTTATTTTAGTTGAAAAAGTCATAATTCACATCCAACAGTCATTTACAGTCAAAAGATTAAATGTTAAAATTTCATCCATATTGACCATTTTGGGAACGTTCGACAGTTGCGGAGTCATCGTTTTTTCAGATAATTGATTTTTTTGAGTGTACCAAAAATGATTCAAAATGTCGATTGGATCGTGCCTCATGTTGAATAACCGCTTTTGAAACCCTCACAGTGACCAAAAATGCAATTTTTACAGAGCTTTGCTTACTCAAAAGCTTCTATTTTGACCAATTTCAGGCACCGAAATGACTTTAAACACATTTATTTTAGTTGAAAAAGTCATATTTCACATCCAACAGTCGTTTAGAGTCAAAAGATTAAAAGTTAAAATTTCATCCATGTTGACCATTTTGGGAAAGTTTGACAGGTCCGGAGTCATCGTTTTTCATTAGAGATTTGATTTTTTAGAGTGTACCAAAAATGATTCAAAATGTCAATTGGATCGTGCCTCATGTTAAATAACCACTTTTGAAACCCTCACAGTGACCAAAATTGCCATTTTTACAGAGCTTTGCTTAATCAAAAGCTTCCATTTTGACCAATTTCAGGCACCAAAATGACTTTCAACACACGTATTTTAGTTGAAAAAGTCATAATTCACATCCAACAGTCATTTAGAGTCAAAAGATTAAAAGTTAAAATTTCATCCATGTTGACCATTTTGGGAAAGTTTGACAGGTCCGGAGTCATCGTTTTTCATTAGAGATTTGATTTTTTGGAGTGTACCAAAAATGATTCAAAATGTCAATTGGATCGTGCCTCATGTGAATAACCACTTTTTAAACACTCATAGTGACCAAAATTGCAATTTTTACAGAGTTTTGCTTACTCAAAAGCTTCAATTTTGACCAATTTCTGGCACAGAAATGACTTTAAACACACTTATTTTAGTTGAAAAAGTCATAATTCACATCCAACAGTCATTTAGAGTCAAAAGATTAAAAGTTAAAATTTCATCCATGTTGACCATTTTGGGAAAGTTCGACAGTAGCGGAGTCATCGTTTTTCCAGATAATTGATTTTTTGGAGTGTACCAAAAATTATTCAAAATGTCAATTGGATCGTGCCTCATGTTGAATAACCGCTTTTGAAACCCTCACAGTGACCAAAATTGCCATTTTTACAGAGCTTTGCTTACTCAAAAGCTTCCATTTTGACCAATTTCAGGCACCGAAATGACTTTAAACACACTAATTTTAGTTGAAAAAGTTATATTTCACATCCAACAGTCATTTAGAGTCAAAAGATTAAAAGTTAAAATTTCATCCATGTTGACCATTTTGGGAAAGTTTGACAGGTCCGGAGTCATCGTTTTTCATTAGAGACTTGATTTTTTGTAGTGTACCAAAAATTATTCAAAATGTCAATTGGATCGTGCCTCATGTTGAATAACCACTTTTGAAACCCTAACATTGACCAAAATTGCCATTTTTACAGAGCTTTGCTTACTTAAAAGCTTCCATTTTGACCAATTTCATGCACCGAAATTACTTTAAACAGACTTATTTTAGTTGGAAAAAGTCATAATTCACATCCAACAGTCTTTTAGAGTCAAAAGATTAAAAGTTAAAATTTCATCCATGTTGACCATTTTGGGAAAGTTCGACAGTTGCGGAGTCATCGTTTTTTCAGATAATTGATTTTTTGGAGTGTACCAAAAATGATTCAAAATGTCAATTGGATCGTGCCTCATGTTGAATAACCGCTTTTGAAACCCTCACAGTGACCAAAATTGCCATTTTTACAGAGCTTTGCTTAATCAAAAGCTTCCATTTTGACCAATTTCAGGCACCAAAATGACTTTCAACACACTTATTATAGTTGAACAATTCATAATTCACATCCAACAGGCATTTAGAGTCAAAAGATTAAAAGTTAACATTTCATCCATGTTGACCATTTTGGGAAAGCTCGACAGGTCCGAAGTCATCTTTTTTTCAGATAATTTATTTTTTGAAGTGTACCAAAAATGATTCAAAATGTCAATTGGATCGTGCCTCATGTGAATAACCACTTTTTAAACACTCATAGTGACCAAAATTGCCATTTTTACAGAGTTTTGCTTACTCAAAAGCTTCAATTTTGACCAATTTCTGGCACAGAAATGACTTTAAACACACTTATTTTAGTTGAAAAAGTCATAATTCACATCCAACAGTCATTTAGAGTCAAAAGATTAAAAGTTAAAATTTCATCCATGTTGACCATTTTGGGAAAGTTCGACAGTAGCGGAGTCATCGTTTTTCCAGATAATTGATTTTTTGGAGTGTACCAAAAATTAGTCAAATTGTCAATTGGATCGTGCCTCATGTTGAATAACCGCTTTTGAAACCCTCACAGTGACCAAAATTGCCATTTTTACAGAGCTTTGCTTACTCAAAAGCTTCCATTTTGACCAATTTCAGGCACCGAAATGACTTTAACCACTTGGCTGCTAAGGGGTGTGCATGTAGGTCCATTGACTTTCCATTGAAATCAATGGGCCCTACATGACGAGTTACCCTTGTCATTAGCACTGAAGGGGTTAAACACACTTATTTTAGTTGAAAAAGTCATAATTCACATCCAACAGTCATTTACAGTCAAAAGATTAAATGTTAAAATTTCATCCATATTGACCATTTTGGGAACGTTCGACAGTTGCGGAGTCATCGTTTTTTCAGATAATTGATTTTTTGGAGTGTACCAAAAATGATTCAAAATGTCGATTGGATCGTGCCTCATGTTGAATAACCGCTTTTGAAACCCTCACAGTGACCAAAAATGCCATTTTTACAGAGCTTTGCTTACTCAAAAGCTTCTATTTTGACCAATTTCAGGCACCGAAATGACTTTAAACACATTTATTTTAGTTGAAAAAGTCATATTTCACATCCAACAGTCGTTTAGAGTCAAAAGATTAAAAGTTAAAATTTCATCCATGTTGACCATTTTGGGAAAGTTTTACAGGTCCGGAGTCATCGTTTTTCATTAGAGATTTGATTTTTTAGAGTGGACCAAAAATGATTCAAAATGTCAATTGGATCGTGCCTCATGTTAAATAACCACTTTTGAAACCCTCACAGTGACCAAAATTGCCATTTTTACAGAGCTTTGCTTAATCAAAAGCTTCCATTTTGACCAATTTCAGGCACCAAAATGACTTTCAACACACGTATTTTAGTTGAAAAAGTCATAATTCACATCCAACAGTCATTTAGAGTCAAAAGATTAAAAGTTAAAATTTCATCCATGTTGACCATTTTGGGAAAGTGTGACAGGTCCGGAGTCATCGTTTTTCATTAGAGATTTGATTTTTTGGAGTGTACCAAAAATGATTCAAAATGTCAATTGGATCGTGCCTCATGTTGACTAACCACTTTTGAAACCTTCACAGTGACCAAAATTGCCATTTTTACAGAGCTTTGCTTGCTCAAAATCTTCCATTTTGACCAATTTCAGGCACCGAAATGACTTTAAACACACTTATTTTAGTTGAACAAGTCATAATTCACATCCAACAGGCATTTAGAGTCAAAAGATTAAAAGTTAACATTTCATCCATGTAGACCATTTTGGGAAAGCTCGACAGGTCCGGAGTCATCTTTTTTTCAGATAATTGATTTTTTGGAGTGTACCAAAAATGATTCAAAATGTCAATTGGATCGTGCCTCATGTGAATAACCACTTTTTAAACACTCATAGTGACCAAAATTGCCATTTTTATAAGGCTTTGGTTTCTTAAAAGCTTCCATTTTAACCAATTTCATGCACTGAAATTACTTTAAACACACTTATTTTAGTTGAAAAACTCATATTTCACAGCCAGCAGTCATTTACAGTGAAAAGATTAAATGTTAAAATTTCATCCATATTGACCATTTTGGGAATGTTCGACAGGTCCGGAGTCATCGTTTTTCATCAGAAAATTGATTTTTTGAGTGTACCAAAAATGATTCAAAATGTCAATTGGATCGTGCCTCATGTTGAATAACCGCTTTTGAAACCCTCACAGTGACCAAAATTGCCATTTTTACAGAGCTTTGCTTACTCAAAAGCTTCCATTTTGACCAATTTCAGGCACCGAAATGACTTTAAACATACTTATTTTAGTTGAAAAAGTCATATTTCACATCCAACAGTCATTTAGTCAAAAGATTAAAAGTTAAAATTTCATCCATGTTGACCATTTTGGGAAAGTTTGACAGGTCCGGAGTCATCGTTTTTCGTTAGAGATTTGATTTTTTAGAGTGTACCAAAAATGATTCAAAATGTCAATTGGATCGTGCCTCATGTTGAATAACCACTTTTGAAACCTTCAGAGTGACCAAAATTGCCATTTTTACAGAGCTTTGCTTGCTCAAAATCTTCCATTTTGACCAATTTCAGGCACTGAAATGACTTTAAACACACTTATTTTAGTTGAACAAGTCATAATTCACATCCAACAGGCATTTAGAGTCAAAAGATTAAAAGTTAACATTTCATCAATGTTCACCATTGCGGGAAAGCTCGACAGGTCCGGAGTCATCTTTTTTTCAGATAATTGATTTTTTGGAGTGTACCAAAAATGATTCAAAATGTCAATTGGATCGTGCCTCATGTGAATAACCACTTTTTAAACACTCATAGTGACCAAAATTGCCATTTTTACAGAGTTTTGCTTACTCAAAATCTTCAATTTTTAACAATTTCTGGCACAGAAATGACTTTAAACGCACTTATTTTAGTTGAAAAAGTCATAATTCACAACCAACAGTCATTTACAGTCAAAAGATTAAATGTTAAAATTTCATCCATATTGACCATTTTGGGAACGTTCGACAGGTCGGGAGTCATAGTTTTTCATCAGAAAATTGATTTTTGGAGTGTACCAAAAATGATTCAAAATGTCAATTGGATCGTGCCTCATGTTGAATAACCACTTTTGAAACCCTCACAGTGACCAATATTGCCATTTTTACAGAGTTTTGCTTACTCAAAAGCTTCCATTTTGACCAATTTCAGGCACCAAAATGACTTTAAACAGACTTATTTTAGTTGAAAAAGTTGTAATTCACATCCAACAGTCATTTAGAGTCAAAAGATTAAAAGTAAAAATTTCCTCCATGTTGACCATTTTGGGAAAGTTCGACAGATCCGGAGTCATCGTTTTTCATCAGAAAATTGATTTTTTTGGACTGTACCAAAAAGGATTCAAAATGTCAATTGGATTGTGCCTCATGTTGAATATCCACTTTTGAAACCCTCACACTGACCAAAATTGCAATTTTTACAGAGTTTTGCTTACTCAAAAGCTTCAATTTTGACCAATTTCTGGCACAGAAATGACTTTAAACACACTTATTTTAGTTGAAAAAGTCATAATTCACATCCAACAGTCATTTACAGTCAAAAGATTAAATGTTAAAGTTTCATCCATATTGACCATTTTGGGAAAGTTCGACAGTTCCGGAGTCATCGTTTTTCATCAGAAAATTGATTTTTTGGACTGTACCAAAAATGACTCAAAATGTCAATTGGATCGTGCCTCATGTTGAATAACCACTTTTGAAACCCTCATAGTGACCAACATTGCCATTGTTACAGAGTTTTGCTTACTCAAAAGCTTCAATTTTGACCAATTTCTGGCACAGAAATGACTTTAAACACACTTATTTTAGTTGAAAAAGTCATAATTCACATCCAACAGTCATTTACAGTCAAAAGATTAAAAGTTAAAATTTCATCCATGTTGACCATTTTGGGAAAGTTCGACAGATCCAGAGTCATCGTTTTTCATCAGAAAATTGATTTTTTGGACTGTACCAAAAATGATTCAAAATGTCAATTGGATCGTGCCTCATGTTGAATAACCACTTTTGAAACCTTCACAGTGACCAAAATTGCCATTTTTACAGAGCTTTGCTTGCTCAAAATCTTCCATTTTGACCAATTTCAGGCACCGAAATGACTTTAAACACACTTATTTTAGTTGAAAAAGTCACAATTCACATCCAACAGTCATTTACAGTCAAAAGATTAAAAGTTAAAATTTCATCCATTTTGACCATTTTGGGAAAGTTCGACAGTAGCGGAGTCATCGTTTTTCCAGATAATTGATTTTTTGGAGTGTACCAAAAATTATTCAAAATGTCAATTGGATCGTGCCTCATGTTGAAAAACCGCTTTTGAAACCCTCACAGTGACCAAAATTGCCATTTTTACAGAGCTTTGCTTACTCAAAAGCTTCCATTTTGACCAATTTCAGGCACCGAAATGACTTTAAACACACTAATTTTAGTTGAAAAAGCTATATTTCACATCCAACAGTCATTTAGAGTCAAAAGATTAAAAGTTAAAATTTCATCCATGTTGACCATTTTGGGAAAGTTTGACAGGTCCGGAGTCATCGTTTTTCATTAGAGATTTGATTTTTTAGAGTGTACCAAAAATGATTCAAAATGTCAATTGGATCGTACCTCATGTTGAATAACCACTTTTGAAACCCTCACAGTGACCAAAATTGCCATTTTTACAGAGCTTTGCTTAATCAAAAGCTTCCATTTTGACCTATTTCAGGCACGAAAATGACTTTCAACACACTTATTTTAGTTGAAAAAGTCATAATTCACATCCAACAGTCATTTAGAATCAAAAGATTATAAGTTAAAATTTCATCCATGTTGACCATTTTGGGAAAGTTTGACAGGTCCGGAGTCATCGTTTTTCATTAGAGATTTGATTTTTTGTAGTGTACCAAAAATTATTCAAAATGTCAATTGGATCGTGCCTCATGTTGAGTAACCACTTTTGAAACCCTAACATTGACCAAAATTGCCATTTTTACAGAGCTTTGCTTACTTAAAAGCTTCCATTTTGACCAATTTCATGCACCGAAATTACGTTAAACAGACTTATTTTAGTTGGAAAAAGTCATAATTCACATCCAACAGTCTTTTAGAGTCAAAAGATTAAAAGTTAAAATTTCATCCATGTTGACCATTTTGGGAAAGTTCGACAGTTGCGGAGTCATCGTTTTTACAGATAATTGATTTTTTGGAGTGTACCAAAAATGATTCAAAATGTCAATTGGATCGTGCCTCATGTTGAATAAACGCTTTTGAAACCCTCACAGTGACCAAAATTGCCATTTTTACAGTGCTTTGCTTACTCAAAAGCTTCCATTTTGACCAATTTCAGGCACCGAAATGACTTTAAACACACTTATTTTAGTTGAAAAAGTCATAATTCACATCCAACAGTCATTTACAGTCAAAAGATTAAATGTTAAAATTTCATCCATATTGACCATTTTGGGAACGTTCGACAGTTGCGGAGTCATCGTTTTTTCAGATAATTGATTTTTTTGAGTGTACCAAAAATGATTCAAAATGTCGATTGGATCGTGCCTCATGTTGAATAACCGCTTTTGAAACCCTCACAGTGACCAAAAATGCAATTTTTACAGAGCTTTGCTTACTCAAAAGCTTCTATTTTGACCAATTTCAGGCACCGAAATGACTTTAAACACATTTATTTTAGTTGAAAAAGTCATATTTCACATCCAACAGTCGTTTAGAGTCAAAAGATTAAAAGTTAAAATTTCATCCATGTTGACCATTTTGGGAAAGTTTGACAGGTCCGGAGTCATCGTTTTTCATTAGAGATTTGATTTTTTAGAGTGTACCAAAAATGATTCAAAATGTCAATTGGATCGTGCCTCATGTTAAATAACCACTTTTGAAACCCTCACAGTGACCAAAATTGCCATTTTTACAGAGCTTTGCTTAATCAAAAGCTTCCATTTTGACCAATTTCAGGCACCAAAATGACTTTCAACACACGTATTTTAGTTGAAAAAGTCATAATTCACATCCAACAGTCATTTAGAGTCAAAAGATTAAAAGTTAAAATTTCATCCATGTTGACCATTTTGGGAAAGTTTGACAGGTCCGGAGTCATCGTTTTTCATTAGAGATTTGATTTTTTGGAGTGTACCAAAAATGATTCAAAATGTCAATTGGATCGTGCCTCATGTGAATAACCACTTTTTAAACACTCATAGTGACCAAAATTGCAATTTTTACAGAGTTTTGCTTACTCAAAAGCTTCAATTTTGACCAATTTCTGGCACAGAAATGACTTTAAACACACTTATTTTAGTTGAAAAAGTCATAATTCACATCCAACAGTCATTTAGAGTCAAAAGATTAAAAGTTAAAATTTCATCCATGTTGACCATTTTGGGAAAGTTCGACAGTAGCGGAGTCATCGTTTTTCCAGATAATTGATTTTTTGGAGTGTACCAAAAATTATTCAAAATGTCCATTGGATCGTGCCTCATGTTGAATAACCGCTTTTGAAACCCTCACAGTGACCAAAATTGCCATTTTTACAGAGCTTTGCTTACTCAAAAGCTTCCATTTTGACCAATTTCAGGCACCGAAATGACTTTAAACACACTAATTTTAGTTGAAAAAGTTATATTTCACATCCAACAGTCATTTAGAGTCAAAAGATTAAAAGTTAAAATTTCATCCATGTTGACCATTTTGGGAAAGTTTGACAGGTCCGGAGTCATCGTTTTTCATTAGAGACTTGATTTTTTGTAGTGTACCAAAAATTATTCAAAATGTCAATTGGATCGTGCCTCATGTTGAATAACCACTTTTGAAACCCTAACATTGACCAAAATTGCCATTTTTACAGAGCTTTGCTTACTTAAAAGCTTCCATTTTGACCAATTTCATGCACCGAAATTACTTTAAACAGACTTATTTTAGTTGGAAAAAGTCATAATTCACATCCAACAGTCTTTTAGAGTCAAAAGATTAAAAGTTAAAATTTCATCCATGTTGACCATTTTGGGAAAGTTCGACAGTTGCGGAGTCATCGTTTTTTCAGATAATTGATTTTTTGGAGTGTACCAAAAATGATTCAAAATGTCAATTGGATCGTGCCTCATGTTGAATAACCGCTTTTGAAACCCTCACAGTGACCAAAATTGCCATTTTTACAGAGCTTTGCTTAATCAAAAGCTTCCATTTTGACCAATTTCAGGCACCAAAATGACTTTCAACACACTTATTTTAGTTGAAAAAGTCATAATTCACATCCAACAGTCATTTACAGTCAAAAGATTAAATGTTAAAATTTCATCCATATTGACCATTTTGGGAACGTTCGACAGTTGCGGAGTCATCGTTTTTCATTAGAGATTTGATTTTTTAGAGTGTACCAAAAATGATTCATAATGTCAATTGGATCGTGCCTCATGTTGAATAACCACTTTTGAAACCTTCACAGTGACCAAAATTGCCATTTTTACAGAGCTTTGCTTGCTCAAAATCTTCAATTTTGAACAATTTCAGGCACCAAAATGACTTTCAACACACTTATTATAGTTGAACAATTCATAATTCACATCCAACAGGCATTTAGAGTCAAAAGATTAAAAGTTAACATTTCATCCATGTTGACCATTTTGGGAAAGCTCGACAGGTCCGAAGTCATCTTTTTTTCAGATAATTTATTTTTTGAAGTGTACCAAAAATGATTCAAAATGTCAATTGGATCGTGCCTCATGTGAATAACCACTTTTTAAACACTCATAGTGACCAAAATTGCCATTTTTACAGAGTTTTGCTTACTCAAAAGCTTCAATTTTGACCAATTTCTGGCACAGAAATGACTTTAAACACACTTATTTTAGTTGAAAAAGTCATAATTCACATCCAACAGTCATTTAGAGTCAAAAGATTAAAAGTTAAAATTTCATCCATGTTGACCATTTTGGGAAAGTTCGACAGTAGCGGAGTCATCGTTTTTCCAGATAATTGATTTTTTGGAGTGTACCAAAAATTAGTCAAATTGTCAATTGGATCGTGCCTCATGTTGAATAACCGCTTTTGAAACCCTCACAGTGACCAAAATTGCCATTTTTACAGAGCTTTGCTTACTCAAAAGCTTCCATTTTGACCAATTTCAGGCACCGAAATGACTTTAACCACTTGGCTGCTAAGGGGTGTGCATGTAGGTCCATTGACTTTCCATTGAAATCAATGGGCCCTACATGACGAGTTACCCTTGTCATTAGCACTGAAGGGGTTAAACACACTTATTTTAGTTGAAAAAGTCATAATTCACATCCAACAGTCATTTACAGTCAAAAGATTAAATGTTAAAATTTCATCCATATTGACCATTTTGGGAACGTTCGACAGTTGCGGAGTCATCGTTTTTTCAGATAATTGATTTTTTGGAGTGTACCAAAAATGATTCAAAATGTCGATTGGATCGTGCCTCATGTTGAATAACCGCTTTTGAAACCCTCACAGTGACCAAAAATGCCATTTTTACAGAGCTTTGCTTACTCAAAAGCTTCTATTTTGACCAATTTCAGGCACCGAAATGACTTTAAACACATTTATTTTAGTTGAAAAAGTCATATTTCACATCCAACAGTCGTTTAGAGTCAAAAGATTAAAAGTTAAAATTTCATCCATGTTGACCATTTTGGGAAAGTTTTACAGGTCCGGAGTCATCGTTTTTCATTAGAGATTTGATTTTTTAGAGTGGACCAAAAATGATTCAAAATGTCAATTGGATCGTGCCTCATGTTAAATAACCACTTTTGAAACCCTCACAGTGACCAAAATTGCCATTTTTACAGAGCTTTGCTTAATCAAAAGCTTCCATTTTGACCAATTTCAGGCACCAAAATGACTTTCAACACACGTATTTTAGTTGAAAAAGTCATAATTCACATCCAACAGTCATTTAGAGTCAAAAGATTAAAAGTTAAAATTTCATCCATGTTGACCATTTTGGGAAAGTGTGACAGGTCCGGAGTCATCGTTTTTCATTAGAGATTTGATTTTTTGGAGTGTACCAAAAATGATTCAAAATGTCAATTGGATCGTGCCTCATGTTGACTAACCACTTTTGAAACCTTCACAGTGACCAAAATTGCCATTTTTACAGAGCTTTGCTTGCTCAAAATCTTCCATTTTGACCAATTTCAGGCACCGAAATGACTTTAAACACACTTATTTTAGTTGAACAAGTCATAATTCACATCCAACAGGCATTTAGAGTCAAAAGATTAAAAGTTAACATTTCATCCATGTAGACCATTTTGGGAAAGCTCGACAGGTCCGGAGTCATCTTTTTTTCAGATAATTGATTTTTTGGAGTGTACCAAAAATGATTCAAAATGTCAATTGGATCGTGCCTCATGTGAATAACCACTTTTTAAACACTCATAGTGACCAAAATTGCCATTTTTATAAAGCTTTGGTTTCTTAAAAGCTTCCATTTTAACCAATTTCATGCACTGAAATTACTTTAAACACACTTATTTTAGTTGAAAAACTCATATTTCACAGCCAGCAGTCATTTACAGTGAAAAGATTAAATGTTAAAATTTCATCCATATTGACCATTTTGGGAATGTTCGACAGGTCCGGAGTCATCGTTTTTCATCAGAAAATTGATTTTTTGAGTGTACCAAAAATGATTCAAAATGTCAATTGGATCGTGCCTCATGTTGAATAACCGCTTTTGAAACCCTCACAGTGACCAAAATTGCCATTTTTACAGAGCTTTGCTTACTCAAAAGCTTCCATTTTGACCAATTTCAGGCACCGAAATGACTTTAAACATACTTATTTTAGTTGAAAAAGTCATATTTCACATCCAACAGTCATTTAGTCAAAAGATTAAAAGTTAAAATTTCATCCATGTTGACCATTTTGGGAAAGTTTGACAGGTCCGGAGTCATCGTTTTTCGTTAGAGATTTGATTTTTTAGAGTGTACCAAAAATGATTCAAAATGTCAATTGGATCGTGCCTCATGTTGAATAACCACTTTTGAAACCTTCAGAGTGACCAAAATTGCCATTTTTACAGAGCTTTGCTTGCTCAAAATCTTCCATTTTGACCAATTTCAGGCACTGAAATGACTTTAAACACACTTATTTTAGTTGAACAAGTCATAATTCACATCCAACAGGCATTTAGAGTCAAAAGATTAAAAGTTAACATTTCATCAATGTTCACCATTGCGGGAAAGCTCGACAGGTCCGGAGTCATCTTTTTTTCAGATAATTGATTTTTTGGAGTGTACCAAAAATGATTCAAAATGTCAATTGGATCGTGCCTCATGTGAATAACCACTTTTTAAACACTCATAGTGACCAAAATTGCCATTTTTACAGAGTTTTGCTTACTCAAAATCTTCAATTTTTAACAATTTCTGGCACAGAAATGACTTTAAACGCACTTATTTTAGTTGAAAAAGTCATAATTCACAACCAACAGTCATTTACAGTCAAAAGATTAAATGTTAAAATTTCATCCATATTGACCATTTTGGGAACGTTCGACAGGTCGGGAGTCATAGTTTTTCATCAGAAAATTGATTTTTGGAGTGTACCAAAAATGATTCAAAATGTCAATTGGATCGTGCCTCATGTTGAATAACCACTTTTGAAACCCTCACAGTGACCAATATTGCCATTTTTACAGAGTTTTGCTTACTCAAAAGCTTCCATTTTGACCAATTTCAGGCACCAAAATGACTTTAAACAGACTTATTTTAGTTGAAAAAGTTGTAATTCACATCCAACAGTCATTTAGAGTCAAAAGATTAAAAGTAAAAATTTCCTCCATGTTGACCATTTTGGGAAAGTTCGACAGATCCGGAGTCATCGTTTTTCATCAGAAAATTGATTTTTTTGGACTGTACCAAAAAGGATTCAAAATGTCAATTGGATTGTGCCTCATGTTGAATATCCACTTTTGAAACCCTCACACTGACCAAAATTGCAATTTTTACAGAGTTTTGCTTACTCAAAAGCTTCAATTTTGACCAATTTCTGGCACAGAAATGACTTTAAACACACTTATTTTAGTTGAAAAAGTCATAATTCACATCCAACAGTCATTTACAGTCAAAAGATTAAATGTTAAAGTTTCATCCATATTGACCATTTTGGGAAAGTTCGACAGTTCCGGAGTCATCGTTTTTCATCAGAAAATTGATTTTTTGGACTGTACCAAAAATGACTCAAAATGTCAATTGGATCGTGCCTCATGTTGAATAACCACTTTTGAAACCCTCATAGTGACCAACATTGCCATTGTTACAGAGTTTTGCTTACTCAAAAGCTTCAATTTTGACCAATTTCTGGCACAGAAATGACTTTAAACACACTTATTTTAGTTGAAAAAGTCATAATTCACATCCAACAGTCATTTACAGTCAAAAGATTAAAAGTTAAAATTTCATCCATGTTGACCATTTTGGGAAAGTTCGACAGATCCAGAGTCATCGTTTTTCATCAGAAAATTGATTTTTTGGACTGTACCAAAAATGATTCAAAATGTCAATTGGATCGTGCCTCATGTTGAATAACCACTTTTGAAACCTTCACAGTGACCAAAATTGCCATTTTTACAGAGCTTTGCTTGCTCAAAATCTTCCATTTTGACCAATTTCAGGCACCGAAATGACTTTAAACACACTTATTTTAGTTGAACAAGTCATAATTCACATCCAACAGTCATTTAGAGTCAAAAGATTAAAAGTTAACATTTCATCCATGTTGACCATTTTGGGAAAGCTCGACAGGTCCGGAGTCATCGTTTTTCACCAGAAAATTGATTTTTTGGAGTGTACCAAAAATGATTCAAAATGTCAATTGGATCGTGCCTCATGTTGAATAACCGCTTTTGAAACCCTTACAGTGACCAAAATTGCCATTTTTACAGAGCTTTGCTTACTCAAAAGCTTCCATTTTTACCAATTTCAGGCACCAAAATGACTTTAAACAGACTTATTTTAGTTGAAAAAGTCATAATTCACATCCAACAGTCATTTAGAGTCAAAAGATTAAAAGTAAAAATTTCATCCATGTTGACCATTTTGGGAATGTTCGACAGTTGCGGAGTCATTGTTTTTTCAGATATTTGATTTTTTGGAGTGTACCAAAAATGATTCAAAATGTCAATTGGATCGTGCCTCATGTTGAATAACCACTTTTGAAACCCTCACAGTGACCAAAATTGCCATTTTTACAGAGCTTTGCTTACTTAAAAGCTTCCATTTTGACCAATTTCATGCACCAAAATTACTTTAAACACACTTATTTTAGTTGAAAAACTCATATTTCACAGCCAACAGTCATTTACAGTCAAAAGATTAAATGTTAAAATTTCATCCATATTGACCATTTTGGGAACGTTCGACAGGTCCGAAGTCATCGTTTTTCATCAGAAAATTGATTTTTGGAGTGTACCAAAAATGATTCAAAATGTCAATTGGATCGTGCCTCATGTTGAATAACCACTTTTGAAACCCTCACAGTGACCAAAATTGCCATTTTTACAGAGTTTTGCTTACTCAAAAGCTTCCATTTTGACCAATTTCAGGCACCAAAATGACTTTAAACACACTTATTTTAGTTGAAAAAGTCATAATTCACATCCAACAGTCATTTACAGTCAAAAGATTAAATGTTAAAATTTCATCCATATTGACCATTTTGGGAACGTTCGACAGTTGCGGAGTCATCGTTTTTTCAGATAATTGATTTTTTGGAGTGTACCAAAAATGATTCAAAATGTCGATTGGATCGTGCCTCGTGTTGAATAACCGCTTTTGAAACCCTCACAGTGACCAAAAATGCCATTTTTACAGAGCTTTGCTTACTCAAAAGCTTCTATTTTGACCAATTTCAGGCACCGAAATGACTTTAAACACATTTATTTTAGTTGAAAAAGTCATATTTCACATCCAACAGTCATTTAGAGTCAAAAGATTAAAAGTTAAAATTTCATCCATGTTGACCATTTTGGGAAAGTTTGACAGGTCCGGAGTCATCGTTTTCCGTTAGAGATTTGATTTTTTAGAGTGTACCAAAAATGATTCAAAATGTCAATTGGATCGTGCCTCATGTTGAATAACCACTTTTGAAACCTTCAGAGTGACCAAAATTGCCATTTTTACAGAGCTTTGCTTGCTCAAAATCTTCCATTTTGACCAATTTCAGGCACTGAAATGACTTTAAACACACTTATTTTAGTTGAACAAGTCATAATTCACATCCAACAGGCATTTAGAGTCAAAAGATTAAAAGTTAACATTTCATCAATGTTCACCATTGTGGGAAAGCTCGACAGGTCCGGAGTCATCTTTTTTTCAGATAATTGATTTTTTGGAGTGTACCAAAAATGATTCAAAATGTCAATTGGATCGTGCCTCATGTGAATAACCACTTTTTAACACTCATAGTGACCAAAATTGCCATTTTTTCAGAGTTTTGCTTACTCAAAATCTTCAATTTTTAACAATTTCTGGCACAGAAATGACTTTAAACACACTTATTTTAGTTGAAAAAGTCATAATTCACAACCAACAGTCATTTACAGTCAAAAGATTAAATGTTAAAATTTCATCCATATTGACCATTTTGGGAACGTTCGACAGGTCGGGAGTCATAGTTTTTCATCAGAAAATTGATTTTTGGAGTGTACCAAAAATGATTCAAAATGTCAATTGGATCGTGCCTCATGTTGAATAACCACTTTTGAAACCCTCACAGTGACCAATATTGCCATTTTTACAGAGTTTTGCTTACTCAAAAGCTTCCATTTTGACCAATTTCAGGCACCAAAATGACTTTAAACAGACCTATTTTAGTTGAAAAAGTTGTAATTCACATCCAACAGTCATTTAGTCAAAAGATTAAAAGTAAAAATTTCCTCCATGTTGACCATTTTGGGAAAGTTCGACAGATCCGGAGTCATCGTTTTTCATCAGAAAATTGATTTTTTGGACTGTACCAAAAATGACTCAAAATGTCAATTGGATCGTGCCTCATGTTGAATAACCACTTTTGAAACCCTCATGGTGACCAACATTGCCATTGTTACAGAGTTTTGCTTACTCAAAAGCTTCAATTTTGACCAATTTCTGGCACCGAAATGACTTTAAACACACTTATTTTAGTTGAACAAGTCATAATTCACATCCAACAGGCATTTGGAGTCAAAAGATTAAAAGTTAACATTTCATCCATGTTGACCATTTTGGGAAAGCTCGACAGGTCCGGAGTCATCGTTTTTCACCAGAAAATTGATTTTTTGGAGTGTACCAAAAATGATTCAAAATGTCAATTGGATCGTGCCTCATGTTGAATAACCACTTTTTAAACCCTCACAGTGACCAAAATTGCCATTTTTACAGAGTTTTGCTTACTCAAAAGCTTCCATTTTGACCAATTTCAGGCACCAAAATGACTTTAAACAGACTTATTTTAGTTGAAAAAGTAATAATTCACATCCAACAGTCATTTAGAGTCAAAAGATTAAAAGTTAAAAATTCATCCATGTTGACCATTTTGGGAAAGTTCGACAGTTGCGGAGTCATAGTTTTTTTCAGATAATTGATTTTTTGGAGTGTACCAAAAATGATTCAAAATGTCAATTGGATCGTGCCTCATGTTGAATAACCGCTTTTGAAACCCTCACAGTGACCAAAATTGCAATTTTTACAGAGCTTTGCGTACTCAAAAACTTCCATTTTGACCAATTTCATGCACTGAAATGACTTTAAACACACTTATTATAGTTGAAAAAGTCATAATTAACATCCAACAGTCATTTAGAGTCAAAAGATTAAAAGTTAAAATTTCATCCATGTTGACCATTTTGGGAAAGTTCGACAGGTCCGGCGTCATCCTTTTTCATCAGAAAATTGATTTTTTGGAGTGTACCAAAAATGATTCAAAATGTCAATTGGATCGTGCCTCATTTTGAATAACCACTTTTGAAACCCTCACAGTGACCAAAATTGCAATTTTTATAGAGTTTTGCTTACTCAAAAGCTTCAATTTTGACCAATTTCCGGCACGGAAATTACTTTAAACACACTTATTTTAGTTGAAAAACTCATAAATCACAGCCAACAGTCATTTACAGTCAAAAGATTAAATGTTCAAATTTCATCCATATGGACCATTTTGGGAACGTTCGACAGGTCCGGAGTCATCGTTTTTCATCAGAAAATTGATTTTTGCAGTGTACCAAAAATAATTTAAAATGTCAATTGGATCGTGCCTCATGTTGAATAACCACTTTTGAAACCCTCACAGTGACCAAAATTGCCATTTTTACAGAGTTTTGCTTACTCAAAAGCTTCCATTTTGACCAATTTCAGGCACCAAAATGACTTTAAACAGACTTATTTTAGTTGAAAAAGTCATAATTCACATCCAACAGTCATTTAGAGTCAAAAGATTAAAAGTTAAAATTTCATCCATTTTGACCATTTTGGGAATGTTCGACAGTTGCGGAGTCATTGTTTTTTCAGATATTTGATTTTTTGGAGTGTACCAAAAATGATTCAAAATGTCAATTGGATCGTGCCTCATGTTGAATAACCGCTTTTGAAACCCTTACAGTGACCAAAATTGCCATTTTTACAGAGCTTTGCTTACTCAAAAGCTTCCATTTTTACCAATTTCAGGCACCAAAATGACTTTAAACAGACTTATTTTAGTTGAAAAAGTCATAATTCACATCCAACAGTCATTTAGAGTCAAAAGATTAAAAGTTAAAATTTCATCCATTTTGACCATTTTGGGAATGTTCGACAGTTGCGGAGTCATTGTTTTTTCAGATATTTGATTTTTTGGAGTGTACCAAAAATGATTCAAAATGTCAATTGGATCGTGCCTCATGTTGAATAACCACTTTTGAAACCCTCACAGTGACCAAAATTGCCATTTTTACAGAGCTTTGCTTACTTAAAAGCTTCCATTTTGACCAATTTCATGCACCAAAATTACTTTAAACACACTTATTTTAGTTGAAAAACTCATATTTCACAGCCAACAGTCATTTACAGTCAAAAGATTAAATGTTAAAATTTCATCCATATTGACCATTTTGGGAACGTTCGACAGGTCCGAAGTCATCGTTTTTCATCAGAAAATTGATTTTTGGAGTGTACCAAAAATGATTCAAAATGTCAATTGGATCGTGCCTCATGTTGAATAACCACTTTTGAAACCCTCACAGTGACCAAAATTGCCATTTTTACAGAGTTTTGCTTCCTCAAAAGCTTCCATTTTGACCAATTTCAGGCACCAAAATGACTTTAAACACACTTATTTTAGTTGAAAAAGTCATAATTCACATCCAACAGTCATTTACAGTCAAAAGATTAAATGTTAAAATTTCATCCATATTGACCATTTTGGGAACGTTCGACAGTTGCGGAGTCATCGTTTTTTCAGATAATTGATTTTTTGGAGTGTACCAAAAATGATTCAAAATGTCGATTGGATCGTGCCTCGTGTTGAATAACCGCTTTTGAAACCCTCACAGTGACCAAAAATGCCATTTTTACAGAGCTTTGCTTACTCAAAAGCTTCTATTTTGACCAATTTCAGGCACCGAAATGACTTTAAACACATTTATTTTAGTTGAAAAAGTCATATTTCACATCCAACAGTCATTTAGAGTCAAAAGATTAAAAGTTAAAATTTCATCCATGTTGACCATTTTGGGAAAGTTTGACAGGTCCGGAGTCATCGTTTTTCATTAGAGATTTGATTTTTTAGAGTGTACCAAAAATGATTCAAAATGTCAATTGGATCGTGCCTCATGTTGAATAACCACTTTTGAAACCTTCACAGTGACCAAAATTGCCATTTTTACAGAGCTTTGCTTGCTCAAAATCTTCCATTTTGACCAATTTCAAGCACCGAAATGACTTTCAACACACTTATTTTAGTTGAACAAGTCATAATTCACATCCAACAGGCATTTAGAGTCAAAAGATTAAAAGTTAACATTTCATCAATGTTGACCATTTTGGGAAAGCTCGACAGGTCCGGAGTCATCTTTTTTTCAGATAATTGATTTTTTGGAGTGTACCAAAAATGATTCAAAATGTCAATTGGATCGTGCCTCATGTGAATAACCACTTTTTAAACACTCATAGTGACCAAAATTGCCATTTTTACAGAGTTTTGCTTACTCAAAAGCTTCCATTTTGACCAATTTCATGCACCGAAATTACTTTAAACACACTTATTTTAGTTGAAAAACTCATATTTCACAGCCAACAGTCATTTACAGTCAAAAGATTAAATGTTAAAATTTCATCCATATTGACCATTTTGGGAACGTTCAACAGTTGCGGAGTCATCGTTTTTTCAGATAATTGATTTTTTGGAGTGTACCAAAAATGATTCAAAATGTCAATTGGATCGTGCCTCATGTTGAATAACCGCTTTTGAAACCCTTACAGTGACCAAAATTGCCATTTTTACAGAGCTTTGCTTACTCAAAAGCTTCCATTTTGACCAATTTCAGGCACCGAAATGACTTTAAACACACTTATTTTAGTTGAAAATGTAATATTTCAAATCCAACAGTCATTTAGAGTCAAAAGATTAAATTTTAAAATTTCATCCATATTGACCATTTTGGCAACGTTGGACAGGTCCGGAGTCATCCTTTTTCATCAGAAAATTTCTTTTTTGGAGTGTACCAAAAATGATTCAAAATGTCAATTGGATCGTGCCTCATTTTGAATAACCACTTTTGAAACCCTCACAGTGACCAAAATTGCAATTTTTATAGAGTTTTGCTTACTCAAAAGCTTCAATTTTGACCAATTTCCGGAACCGAAATTACTTTAAACACACTTATTTTAGTTGAAAAACTCATAATTCACAGCCAACAGTCATTTACAGTCAAAAGATTAAATGTTAACATTTCATCCATATTGACCATTTTGGGAATGTTCAACAGGTCCGGAGTCATCGTTTTTCACCAGAAAATTGATTTTTTTGGAGTGTACCAAAAATGATTCAAAATGTCAATTGGATCGTGCCTCATGTTGAATAACCACTTTTGAAACCCTCACAGTGACCAAAATTGCCATTTTTACAGAGCTTTGCTCACTTAAAAGCTTCCATTTTGACCAATTTCATGCACCAAAATTACTTTAAACTCACTTATTTTAGTTGAAAAACTCATATTTCACAGCCCTCAGTCATTTACAGTCAAAAGATTAAATGTTAAAATTTCATCCATATTGACCATTTTGGGAACGTTCTACTTGTCCGAAGTCATCGTTTTTCATCAGAAAATTGATTTTTGGAGTGTACCAAAAATGATTCAAAATGTCAATTGGATCGTGCCTCATGTTGAATAACCACTTTTGAAACCCTCACAGTGACCAAAATTGCCATTTTTACAGAGTTTTGCTTACTCAAAAGCTTCCATTTTGACCAATTTCAGGCACCAAAATTACTTTAAACAGACTTATTTTAGTTGAAAAAGTCATAATTCACATCCAACAGTCATTTAGAGTCAAAAGATTAAAAGTTAAAATTTCATCCATGTTGACCATTTTGGGAAAGTTTGACAGGTCCGGAGTCATCGTTTTTCATTAGAGATTTGATTTTTTAGAGTGTACCAAAAATGATTCAAAATGTCAATTGGATCGTGCCTCATGTTGAATAACCACTTTTGAAACCTTCACAGTGACGAAAAATTGCCATTTTTACAGAGCTTTGCTTGCTCAAAATCTTCCATTTTGACCAATTTCAGGCACCGAAATGACTTTCAACACACTTATTTTAGTTGAACAAGTCATAATTCACATCCAACAGGCATTTAGAGTCAAAAGATTAAAAGTTAACATTTCATCAATGTTGACCATTTGGGGAAAGCTCGACAGGTCCGGAGTCATCTTTTTTTCAGATAATTGATTTTTTGGAGTGTACCAAAAATGATTCAAAATGTCAATTGGATCATGCCTCATGTGAATAACCACTTTTTAAACACTCATAGTGACCAAAATTGCCATTTTTACAGAGTTTTGCTTACTCAAAAGCTTCCATTTTGACCAATTTCATGCACCGAAATTACTTTAAACACACTTATTTTAGTTGAAAAACTCATATTTCACAGCCAACAGTCATTTACAGTCAAAAGATTAAATGTTAAAATTTCATCCATATTGACCATTTTGGGAACGTTCAACAGGTCCGGAGTGATCGTTTTTGCATCAGAAAATTGATTTTTTGGACTGTACCAAAAATGATTCAAAATGTCAATTGGATCGTGCCTCATGTTGAATATCCACTTTTGAAACCCTCACACTGACCAAAATTGCTATTTTTACAGAGTTTTGCTTACTCAAAAGCTTCAATTTTGACACATTTCTGGCACAGAAATGACTTAAAACACACTTATTTTAGTTGAAAATGTAATATTTCAAATCCAACAGTCATTTAGAGTCAAAAGATTAAATTTTTAAATTTCATCCATATTGACCATTTTGGCAACGTTGGACAGGTCCGGAGTCATCATTTTTCAACAGAAAATTTATTTTTTTGGAGTGTACCAAAAATGATTCAAAATGTCAATTGGATCGTGCCTCATGTGAATAACCACTTTTTAAACACTCATAGTGACCAAAATTGCCATTTTTACAGAGTTTTGCTTACTCAAAAGCTTCCATTTTGACCAATTTCATGCACCGAAATGACTTTAAACACTTATTTTGGTTGAAAAAGTCATAATTCACATCCAACAGTCATTTAGAGTCAAAAGATTAAAAGTTAAAATTTCATCCATGTTGACCATTTTGGGAAAGTTCGACAGGTCCGGAGTCATCCTTTTTCATCAGAAAATTTCTTTTTTGGAGTGTACCAAAAATGATTCAAAATGTCAATTGGATCGTGCCTCATTTTGAATAACCACTTTTGAAACCCTCACAGTGACCAAAATTGCAATTTTTATAGAGTTTTGCTTACTCAAAAGCTTCAATTTTGACCAATTTCCGGAACCGAAATTACTTTAAACACACTTATTTCAGTTGAAAAACTCATAATTCACAGCCAACAGTCATTTACAGTCAAAAGATTAAATGTTAAAATTTCATCCATATTGACCATTTTGGGAATGTTCAACAGGTCCGGAGTCATCGTTTTTCACCAGAAAATTGATTTTTTTGGAGTGTACCAAAAATGATTCAGAATGTCAATTGGATCGTGCCTCATGTTGAATAACCACTTTTGAAACCCTCACAGTGACCAAAATTGCCATTTTTACAGAGCTTTGCTCACTTAAAAGCATCCATTTTTACCAATTTCATGCACCAAAATTACTTTAAACACACTTATTTTAGTTGAAAAACTCATATTTCACAGCCCTCAGTCATTTACAGTCAAAAGATTAAATGTTAAAATTTCATCCATATTGACCATTTTGGGAACGTTCGACAGGTCCGAAGTCATCGTTTTTCATCAGAAAATAGATTTTTGGAGTGTACCAAAAATGATTCAAAATGTCAATTGGATCATGCCTCATGTTGAATAACCACTTTTGAAACCCTCACAGTGACCAAAATTGCCATTTTTACAGAGTTTTGCTTACTCAAAAGCTTCCATTTTGACCAATTTCAGGCACCAAAATTACTTTAAACAGACTTATTTTAGTTGAAAAAGTCATAATTCACATCCAACAGTCATTTAGAGTCAAAAGATTAAAAGTTAAAAATTCATCCATGTTGACCATTTTGGGAAAGTTCGACAGGTCCGGAGTCATCGTTTTTTCAGATAATCGATTTTTTGGAGTGTACCAAAAATGATTCAAAATGTCAATTGGATCGTGCCTCATTTTGAATAACCACTTTTGAAACCCTCACAGTGACCAAAATTGCCATTTTTACAGAGCTTTGCTTACTCAAAAGCTTCCATTTTGACCAATTTCCGGCACCGAAATTACTTTAAACACACTTATTTTAGTTGAAAAACTCATAATTCACAGCCAACAGTCATTTACAGTCAAAAGATTAAATTTTCAAATTTCATCCATATTGACCATTTTGGGAACGTTCGACAGGTCCGGAGTCATCGTTTTTCATCAGAAAATTGATTTTTGCAGTGTACCAAAAATTATTTAAAATGTCAATTGGATCGTGCCTCATGTTGAATAACCACTTTTGAAACCCTCACAGTGACCAAAATTGCCATTTTTACAGAGTTTTGCTTACTCAAAAGCTTCCATTTTGACCAATTTCAGGCACCAAAATGACTTTAAACAGACTTATTTTAGTTGAAAAAGTTGTAATTCACATCCAACAGTCATTTAGAGTCAAAAGATTAAAAGTTAAAATTTCCTCCATGTTGACCATTTTGGGAAAGTTCGACAGATCCGGAGTCATCGTTTTTCATCAGAAAATTGATTTTTTTGGACTGTACCAAAAAGGATTCAAAATGTCAATTGGATCGTGCCTCATGTTGAATATCCACTTTTGAAACCCTCACACTGACCAAAATTGCCATTTTTACAGAGTTTTGCTTACTCAAAAGCTTCAATTTTGACCAATTTCTGGCACAGAAATGACTTTATGTTATGTTATGTTATGTTACGTCTATTTATTGTGCGCGCAGCGACTCCAGCCAAGGAGCGTCCCGGCGCAAAGACAAGGTAGCTCGTAACACAACGGGATGTAAAAAGAGGCAAATAAACAGCTAAAACAGGAGCAGGGACAAAGGCAACTAAAACAGGAAGGTTTTTATCGCCTTCCGGAAAGTCAGAAGGTCCTCAAGCAAGCGGATTTCAACCGGCAAGGAGTTCCATGCTGACGCAGCCAGTACCCGAAACGAGCGGCCTCCCATGCGGCTAAGCCTGAATCTGGGAACCACCGCAAGGGCCAGACCTTGGGAGCGGAGGCAACGGGCAGGAACATAGAAAGACAGACAATTCGACAGGATTTCTGGGCCTGTACCTCTCAAGATTTTAAAAGCGAGGCACAGGACTTTAAAAAGAATACGCTTCCTAACCGGAAGCCAGTGTAGGGAGCGAAGGACACCTGTCACTGAGCAAAATCTTGGTAAGCCGACGATCGCCCTCGCCGCAGCATTCTGGACCCGTTGTAATCGGGTTAGTTCAGCCTGATTGGCCCCAGCCAGGAGAGAGCTGGCATAATCCAGGCGAGAGATGATAGTGGCCTGGATCACCAGCTGCCTGGTCGGGGCGTCAAAGAACTTGAGAACAGGTCTCAAGCCCCTCAGAAGACCGAAACAGCAGGCCGCAGTTCTTTTCGTATGGCCTATAAAAGAGAGGCCCGCATCCAGCCATATCCCCAGATTTTTCACTTCCGATACCGGGATCGGAGTGGGACCCAACTCTGGAGGCCACCAGTGGTCACCCCACAGCTCCACTCCCTTCCCGACGACCAACACCTCTGTTTTAGTGGCGTTTAGCTGAAGGCAGTTGCCTGTCAGCCAACTAGCCACCGCCTTCAGTCCGGACTGAAACCTGGGGGCCTCAATTTCCGCATCCCCGCTGAGCGTAACCGCCAGCTGAGTGTCGTCGGCATACGAGACCAGGGTAAGACCCCACTGCCTGGCGACATCAGCCAGCGGCCTCACGTAAAGATTGAACAACGTGGGGCTCAGCGAGGACCCTTGCGGAACCCCCATGGCCAGTGGATGGTAACTGGACTTGAAGGGAGGGATGGCAACACAGAAGGAGCGGTCGTCTAAGAAGGAGCGGAACCATTGCAATACCACACCGCCAATGCCGGTCTCCTCAAGCCGACGCAGGAGGATGCTGTGGTCTACCGTATCAAAGGCGGCGCTGAGATCTAACAGAATAAGCGCCGCCGTTTGACCAGCATCCAACCTTGCCCGGAGATGTTCCACCATCACAAGTAACGCAGTTTCCGTACTGTGCCCAGCACGGAATCCGTTTTGTGTGGGGTCGAGGGCATTGGTCCGAGTCAGATGTTCAGACAGGGCCAAATTGACGTGGGCTTCAGTGATCTTGGCTGGCCAGGGTAGCAGCGAGATGGGGCGATAGCTTTCAGGCTTAGAGGGGTCCAGGGTAGGCTTTTTAATAATCGGGGATACCACGGCTTGTTTCCACTTAGATGGTACAATTCCCGATTCCAAGGAGAGATTGACAAGGGAGCATACAACTGTACGCCCCATAAAAGCCTGGTCTCGAAAGAGAGCAGGCCTTACTGGGTCAGATGGAGACCCAGATTTAACTTGCAACGCAAGTTTGTCAAAACCGTCCAAGGTAAGGGGGGGGAAAACAAGCAGTGTGGTCTGATGGTGAACCCGATTAATACTTTCCACAGTGGACCCTATGCTAGGGAATGTCCTGTAGATGGCTAGGACCTTCCCCAAAAAATAAGAGGCAAGGGATTCACATTGGGAAAGGGAGCTTACGGTTGTAGTGGTAGTCCGCTTCGCCATAAGTTGTTTTACGGCCTTAAAAATAGCCTTTGACGGATTTGGGCTGTTCCGGAATTCGGTAGCATAGAAGGCCGCACGAGCCCTGCAGATAGCTCGATGGTAGAGCTTAACGGACCTGGTATATGCGGCTTTTAAATCAGCCGCATAGGTTTTCCTCCAGGCCCTCTCTGCTCGTCTACAGGCGCCCTTTAGGGCCCGAAGTGCGCCATCGTACCAGGGACTGGACTCTCTAGAGTTGATTTTAGTTGATACAATAGGTATCAGAGAGTCCAAGGCCCTGGTGATCCAAGAACAGAAGAGGTCATACCCCTTTTCCACATCCGTCAAAAGGTCCAGCGGCTCCTCTAATAGAAGACGATGGAAGTCTTCTAACCTAAGCTTTTTCCAAGCCCTCTTCTGAACCCATCTAGCCGACGAGATGGAAGGAGTGGCAGAGACAGGGCATAGAATGGACACCAAGAAGTGATCTGTCCACTCCACCGGAGAAACAGAAGTAATTTGAATCCCCGGCAGATTGGTGAACAAGGGATCCAAAATATGCCCCCCGAGTGGGTAGGCTGGGACACCATCTGAGGGAGTTGAAAGGCCTCTAGGTCAGAGGAGATGGAACGCACTGTCAAGCCAGAGAGGGTGTCGAAATGCAGGTTTAAATCACCCATGATAGAAAAGTTGGCACAATCTGCAACCAGAGGGCCAACAATATCGGGGAAGGCATTTC
The DNA here is from genome assembly GCF_964261635.1 of Lissotriton helveticus. NCBI lineage: Eukaryota > Metazoa > Chordata > Amphibia > Caudata > Salamandridae > Lissotriton > Lissotriton helveticus. The sequence goes on from NC_136072.1 coordinate 344,230,087, forward strand.
TAAACGCGACCTCACTGCCGGGTGGACGATAAACGACCATCCCGGACAGAGTAAACTCCGGGCTGACAGAGACCTTGAACATGGCGCTTTCGCACCCAGAGATGGTTAGGGCACTCCAGACGCAAGGGTAGATAGTTTTTACCACTAACGCGATACCTCCGCCCCTAGACAGCCTATTCAAGGTGTATATTGAATAGCCGGGTGGGCAGGCTAGATTGGTGATAGCGGTATCAGCGTCCTGCAGCCATGTTTCCGTCATGGCGAGTACGTCGGGAGCTTCCTCCTCAATAAGGTCATAAATATGCTGATAATGCTTCAGCGCGGACCTGACATTTAGGTTCAGGATCCTCAAAGTAGTAGGAATGCCTATAATGCGGTGCGTCTCCGAGGAAACCGTCCTTGAGAGGGGGCGCGGGGAGTCTAGAGCCCACCCATTACAGAGGCAATGATAAGGGCCACGCAGTGGGTGTACCGGAGGCAGGGTGCAACAGCGGCTTACCTGACCGATGGAAAGCAGGCAGTCCCGCGAGTACGTCAGCATGGTAGAGCCGGGATAGAATGATGCTCCCTAGCCAGAGTGCCGCGACGTCCAGCGCGTCCTTAGCGCGGACGGGCGCAGACGGGCAGGACTCTGGCACGACTCCGGCCACGCGAGGACGCGCCCGCTGCGCGATCCCGCTGCGCTAGGGGAGGAGCTTTAAATAGGTGTTCCAGGTCCGCACATGCGCAGTAAAGCGCAGGCAGATCGAGCTGCCTCTAACCAAAACCCCACTCCAAAATGGCGACCAAGATGGAATAAAGCACCCACCCCAGAACCAGACCCGCCCAAACGGCGGTGGGGGCCACAAATTACAGTGCAAGTGAGGGGGAGATTAAAAACAGGGTCCAAGTGACCAAAATAAAGCCAACACAATTAAAATAGCACTTTTAACACAGCGCGCTAAGCGCTCGCGCTGCAGTCAGTCAGCTACCTTGTCAGGGGGCGAGGTGAGGAAGGACTCGCCTTAAATAGGTGTTCCAGGTCCGCACATGCGCAGTAAAGCGCAGGCAGATCGAGCTGCCTCTAACCAAAACCCCACTCCAAAATGGCGACCAAGATGGAATAAAGCACCCACCCCAGAACCAGACCCGCCCAAACGGCGGTGGGGGCCACAAATTACAGTGCAAGTGAAGGGGAGATTAAAAACAGGGTCCAAGTGACCAAAATAAAGCCAACACAATTAAAATAGCACTTTTAACACAGCGCGCTAAGCGCTCGCGCTGCAGTCAGTCAGCTACCTTGTCAGGGGGCGAGGTGAGGAAGGACTCGCCTTAAATAGGTGTTCCAGGTCCGCACATGCGCAGTAAAGCGCAGGCAGATCGAGCTGCCTCTAACCAAAACCCCACTCCAAAATGGCGACCAAGATGGAATAAAGCACCCACCCCAGAACCAGACCCGCCCAAACGGCGGTGGGGGCCACAAATTACAGTGCAAGTGAGGGGGAGATTAAAAACAGGGTCCAAGTGACCAAAATAAAGCCAACACAATTAAAATAGCACTTTTAACACAGCGCGCTAAGCGCTCGCGCTGCAGTCAGTCAGCTACCTTGTCAGGGGGCGAGGTGAGGAAGGACTCGCCTTAAATAGGGGTTCCAGGTCCGCACATGCGCAGTAAAGCGCAGGCAGATCGAGCTGCCTCTAACCAAAACCCCACTCCAAAATGGCGACCAAGATGGAATAAAGCACCCACCCCAGAACCAGACCCGCCCAAACGGCGGTGGGGGCCACAAATTACAGTGCAAGTGAGGGGGAGATTAAAAACAGGGTCCAAGTGACCAAAATAAAGCCAACACAATTAAAATAGCACTTTTAACACAGCGCGCTAAGCGCTCGCGCTGCAGTCAGTCAGCTACCTTGTCAGGGCACACTTATTTTAGTTGAAAAAGTCATAATTCACATCCAACAGTCATTTACAGTCAAAAGATTAAATGTTAAAGTTTCATCCATATTGACCATTTTGGGAAAGTTCGACAGTTCCGGAGTCATTGTTTTTCATCAGAAAATTGATTTTTTGGACTGTACCAAAAATGATTCAAAATGTCAATTGGATCGGGCCTCATGTTGAATAACCACTTTTGAAACCCTCATAGTGACCAACATTGCCATTGTTACAGAGTTTTGCTTACTCAAAAGCTTCAATTTTGACCAATTTCTGGCACAGAAATGACTTTAAACACACTTATTTTAGTTGAAAAAGTCATAATTCACATCCAACAGTCATTTACAGTCAAAAGATTAAAAGTTAAAATTTCATCCATGTTGACCATTTTGGGAAAGTTCGACAGATCCGGAGTCATCGTTTTTCACCAGAAAATTGATTTTTTGGAGTGTACCAAAAATGATTCAAAATGTCAATTGGATCGTGCCTCATGTTGAATAACCACTTTTGAAACCCTCACAGTGACCAAAATTGCCATTTTTACAGAGCTTTGCTTACTTAAAAGCTTCCATTTTGACCAATTTCATGCACCAAAATTACTTTAAACACACTTATTTTAGTTGAAAAACTCATATTTCACAGCCAACAGTCATTTACAGTCAAAAGATTAAATGTTAAAATTTTATCCATATTGACCATTTTGGGAACGTTCGACAGGTCCGAAGTCATCGTTTTTCATCAGAAAATTGATTTTTGGAGTGTACCAAAAATGATTCAAAATGTCAATTGGATCGTGCCTCATGTTGAATAACCGCTTTTGAAACCCTCACAGTGACCAAAATTGCCATTTTTACAGAGCTTTGCTTACTCAAAAGCTTCCATTTTGACCAATTTCATGCACTGAAATGACTTTAAACACACTTATTTTAGTTGAAAAAGTCATAATTCACATCCAACAGTCATTTAGAGTCAAAAGATTAAAAGTTTAAATTTCATCCATGTTGACCATTTTGGGAAAGTTCGACAGGTCCGGAGTCATCCTTTTTCATCAGAAAATTGATTTTTTGGAGTGTACCAAAAATGATTCAAAATGTCAATTGGATCGTGCCTCATTTTGAATAACCACTTTTGAAACCCTCACAGTGACCACAATTGCCATTTTTACAGAGCTTTGCTTACTCAAAAGCTTCCATTTTGACCAATTTCCGGCACCGAAATTACTTTAATCACACTTATTTTAGTTGAAAAACTCATAATTCACATCCAACAGTCATTTACAGTCAAAAGATTAAATGTTAAAGTTTCATCCATATTGACCATTTTGGGAAAGTTTGACAGTTCCGGAGTCATTGTTTTTCATTAGAAAATTGATTTTTTGGACTGTACCAAAAATGATTCAAAATGTCAATTGGATCGTGCCTCATGTTGAATAACCACTTTTGAAACCCTCATAGTGACCAACATTGCCATTGTTACAGAGTTTTGCTTACTCAAAAGCTTCAATTTTGACCAATTTCTGGCACAGAAATGACTTTAAACACACTTATTTTAGTTGAAAAAGTCATAATTCACATCCAACAGTCATTTACAGTCAAAAGATTAAAAGTTAAAATTTCATCCATGTTGACCATTTTGGGAAAGTTCGACAGATCCGGAGTTATCGTTTTTCATCAGAAAATTGATTTTTTGGACTGTACCAAAAATGATTCAAAATGTCAATTGGATCGTGCCTCATGTTGAATAACCACTTTTGAAACCTTCACAGTGACCAAAATTGCCATTTTTACAGAGCTTTGTTTGCTCAAAATCTTCCATTTTGACCAATTTCAGGCCCCGAAATGACTTTAAACACACTTATTTTAGTTGAACAAGTCATAATTCACATCCAACAGGCATTTGGAGTCAAAAGATTAAAAGTTAACATTTCATCCATGTTGACCATTTTGGGAAAGCTCGACAGGTCCGGAGTCATCGTTTTTCACCAGAAAATAGATTTTTTGGAGTGTACCAAAAATGATTCAAAATGTCAATTGGATCGTGCCTCATGTTGAATAACCACTTTTTAAACCCTCACAGTGACCAAAATTGCCATTTTTACAGAGTTTCGCTTACTCAAAAGCTTCCATTTTGACCAATTTCAGGCACCAAAATGACTTTAAACAGACTTATTTTAGTTGAAAAAGTCATAATTCACATCCAACAGTCATTTAGAGTCAAAAGATTAAAAGTTAAAAATTCATCCATGTTGACCATTTTGGGAAAATTCGACAGTTGCGGAGTCATCGTTTTTTCAGATAATTGATTTTTTGGAGTGTACCAAAAATGATTCAAAATGTCAATTGGATCGTGCCTCATGTTGAATAACCGCTTTTGAAACCATCACAGTGACCAAAATTGCCATTTTTACAGAGCTTTGCTTACTCAAAAGCTTCCATTTTGACCAATTTCATGCACTGAAATGACTTTAAACACACTTATTTTAGTTGAAAAAGTCATAATTAACATCCAACAGTCATTTAGAGTCAAAAGATTAAAAGTTAAAATTTCATCCATGTTGACCATTTTGGGAAAGTTCGGCAGGTCCGGAGTCATCCTTTTTCATCAGAAAATTGATTTTTTGGAGTGTACCAAAAATGATTCAAAATGTCAATTGGATCGTGCCTCATTTTGAATAACCACTTTTGAAACCCTCACAGTGACCAAAATTGCAATTTTTATAGAGTTTTGCTTACTCAAAAGCTTCAATTTTGACCAATTTCCGGCACGGAAATTACTTTAAACACACTTATTTTAGTTGAAAAACTCATAAATCACAGCCAACAGTCATTTACAGTCAAAAGATTAAATGTTCAAATTTCATCCATATTGACCATTTTGGGAACGTTCGACAGGTCCGGAGTCATCGTTTTTCATCAGAAAATTGATTTTTGCAGTGTACCAAAAATAATTTAAAATGTCAATTGGATCGTGCCTCATGTTGAATAACCACTTTTGAAACCCTCACAGTGACCAAAATTGCCATTTTTACAGAGTTTTGCTTACTCAAAAGCTTCCATTTTGACCAATTTCAGGCACCAAAATGACTTTAAACAGACTTATTTTAGTTGAAAATGTCATAATTCACATCCAACAGTCATTTAGAGTCAAAAGATCAAAAGTTAAAATTTCATCCATGTTGACCATTTTGGGAAAGTTCGACAGTTGCGGAGTCATCGTTTTTTCAGATAATTGATTTTTTGGAGTGTATCAAAAATGATTCAAAATGTCAATTGGATCGTGCCTCATGTTGAATAACCGCTTTTGAAACCCTTACAGTGACCAAAATTGCCATTTTTACAGAGCTTTGCTTACTCAAAAGCTTCCATTTTGACCAATTTCAGGCACCAAAATGACTTTAAACAGACTTATTTTAGTTGAAAAAGTCATAATTCACATCCAACAGTCATTAAGAGTCAAAAGATTAAAAGTTAAAATTTCATCCATGTTGACCATTTTGGGAATGTTCGACAGTTGCGGAGTCATCGTTTTTTCAGATATTTGATTTTTTGGAGTGTACCAAAAATGATTCAAAATGTCAATTGGATCGTGCCTCATGTTGAATAACCACTTTTGAAACCCTCACAGTGACCAAAATTGCCATTTTTACAGAGCTTTGCTTACTTAAAAGCTTCCATTTTGACCAATTTCATGCACCAAAATTACTTTAAACACACTTATTTTAGTTGAAAAACTCATATTTCACAGCCAACAGTCATTTACAGTCAAAAGATTAAATGTTAAAATTTCATCCATATTGACCATTTTGGGAACGTTCGACAGGTCCGAAGTCATCGTTTTTCATCAGAAAATTGATTTTTGGAGTGTACCAAAAATGATTCAAAATGTCAATTGGATCGTGCCTCATGTTGAATAACCACTTTTGAAACCCTCACAGTGACCAAAATTGCCATTTTTACAGAGTTTTGCTTACTCAAAAGCTTCCATTTTGACCAATTTCAGGCACCAAAATGACTTTAAACACACTTATTTTAGTTGAAAAAGTCATAATTCACATCCAACAGTCATTTACAGTCAAAAGATTAAATGTTAAAATTTCATCCATATTGACCATTTTGGGAACGTTCGACAGTTGCGGAGTCATCGTTTTTTCAGATAATTGATTTTTTGGAGTGTACCAAAAATGATTCAAAATGTCGATTGGATCGTGCCTCATGTTGAATAACCGCTTTTGAAACCCTCACAGTGACCAAAAATGGCATTTTTACAGAGCTTTGCTTACTCAAAATCTTCCATTTTGACCAATTTCAGGCACCGAAATGACTTTAAACACACTTATTTTAGTTGAACAAGTCATAATTCACATCCAACAGGCATTTAGAGTCAAAAGATTAAAAGTTAACATTTCATCAATGTTGACCATTTTGGGAAAGCTCGACAGGTCCGGAGTCATCTTTTTTTCAGATAATTGATTTTTTGGAGTGTACCAAAAATGATTCAAAATGTCAATTGGATCGTGCCTCATGTGAATAACCACTTTTTAAACACTCATAGTGACCAAAATTGCCATTTTTACAGAGTTTTGCTTACTCAAAAGCTTCCATTTTGACCAATTTCATGCACCGAAATTACTTTAAACACACTTATTTTAGTTGAAAAAGTCATATTTCACAGCCAACAGTCATTTACAGTCAAAAGATTAAATGTTAAAATTTCATCCATATTGACCATTTTGCGAACGTTCAACAGGTCCGGAGTGATCGTTTTTGCATCAGAAAATTGATTTTTTGGACTGTACCAAAAATGATTCAAAATGTCAATTGGATCGTGCCTCATGTTGAATAACCGCTTTTGAAACCCTCACAGTGACCAAAATTGCCATTTTTACAGAGCTTTGCTTACTCAAAAGCTTCCATTTTGACCAATTTCATGCACCGAAATGACTTTAAACACACTTATTTTAGTTGAAAAAGTCATAATTCACATCCAACAGTCATTTAGAGTCAAAAGATTAAAAGTTAAAATTTCATCCATGTTGACCATTTTGGGAAAGTTCGACAGGTCCGGAGTCATCCTTTTTCATCAGAAAATTTCTTTTTTGGAGTGTACCAAAAATGATTCAAAATGTCAATTGGATCGTGCCTCATTTTGAATAACCACTTTTGAAACCTTCACAGTGACCAAAATTGCAATTTTTATAGAGTTTTGCTTACTCAAAAGCTTCAATTTTGACCAATTTCCGGCACCGAAATTACTTTAAACTTACTTATTTTAGTTGAAAAACTCATAATTCACAGCCAACAGTCATTTACAGTCAAAAGATTAAATGTTAAAATTTCATCCATATTGACCATTTTGGGAATGTTCAACAGGTCCGGAGTCATCGTTTTTCACCAGAAAATTGATTTTTTTGGAGTGTACCAAAAATGATTCAAAATGTCAATTGGATCGTGCCTCATGTTGAATAACCACTTTTGAAACCCTCACAGTGACCAAAATTGCCATTTTTACAGAGCTTTGCTTACTTAAAAGCTTCCATTTTGACCAATTTCATGCACCAAAATTACTTTAAATACACTTATTTTAGTTGAAAAACTCATATTTCACAGCCAACAGTCATTTACAGTCAAAAGATTAAATGTTAAAATTTCATCCATATTGACCATTTTGGGAACGTTCGACAGGTCCGAAGTCATCGTTTTTCATCAGAAAATTGATTTTTGGAGTGTACCAAAATGATTCAAAATGTCAATTGGATCGTGCCTCATGTTTAATAACCCCTTTTGAAACCCTCACAGTGACCAAAATTGCAATTTTTACAGAGTTTTGCTTACTCAAAAGCTTCCATTTTGACCAATTTCAGGCACCAAAATTACTTTAAACAGACTTATTTTAGTTGAAAAAGTCATAATTCACATCCAACAGTCATTTACAGTCAAAAGATTAAATGTTAAAGTTTCATCCATATTGACCATTTTGGGAAAGTTTGACAGTTCCGGAGTCATTGTTTTTCATTAGAAAATTGATTTTTTGGACTGTACCAAAAATGATTCAAAATGTCAATTGGATCGTGCCTCATGTTGAATAACCACTTTTGAAACCCTCATAGTGACCAACATTGCCATTGTTACAGAGTTTTGCTTACTCAAAAGCTTCAATTTTGACCAATTTCTGGCACAGAAATGACTTTAAACACACTTATTTTAGTTGAAAAAGTCATAATTCACATCCAACAGTCATTTACAGTCAAAAGATTAAAAGTTAAAATTTCATCCATGTTGACCATTTTGGGAAAGTTCGACAGATCCGGAGTTATCGTTTTTCATCAGAAAATTGATTTTTTGGACTGTACCAAAAATGATTCAAAATGTCAATTGGATCGTGCCTCATGTTGAATAACCACTTTTGAAACCTTCACAGTGACCAAAATTGCCATTTTTACAGAGCTTTGTTTGCTCAAAATCTTCCATTTTGACCAATTTCAGGCCCCGAAATGACTTTAAACACACTTATTTTAGTTGAACAAGTCATAATTCACATCCAACAGGCATTTGGAGTCAAAAGATTAAAAGTTAACATTTCATCCATGTTGACCATTTTGGTAAAGCTCGACAGGTCCGGAGTCATCGTTTTTCACCAGAAAATAGATTTTTTGGAGTGTACCAAAAATGATTCAAAATGTCAATTGGATCGTGCCTCATGTTGAATAACCACTTTTTAAACCCTCACAGTGACCAAAATTGCCATTTTTACAGAGTTTCGCTTACTCAAAAGCTTCCATTTTGACAAAATTTCAGGCACCAAAATGACTTTAAACAGACTTATTTTAGTTGAAAAAGTCATAATTCACATCCAACAGTCATTTAGAGTCAAAAGATTAAAAGTTAAAAATTCATCCATGTTGACCATTTTGGGAAAATTCGACAGTTGCGGAGTCATCGTTTTTTCAGATAATTGATTTTTTGGAGTGTACCAAAAATGATTCAAAATGTCAATTGGATCGTGCCTCATGTTGAATAACCGCTTTTGAAACCATCACAGTGACCAAAATTGCCATTTTTACAGAGCTTTGCTTACTCAAAAGCTTCCATTTTGACCAATTTCATGCACTGAAATGACTTTAAACACACTTATTTTAGTTGAAAAAGTCATAATTAACATCCAACAGTCATTTAGAGTCAAAAGATTAAAAGTTAAAATTTCATCCATGTTGACCATTTTGGGAAAGTTCGGCAGGTCCGGAGTCATCCTTTTTCATCAGAAAATTGATTTTTTGGAGTGTACCAAAAATGATTCAAAATGTCAATTGGATCGTGCCTCATTTTGAATAACCACTTTTGAAACCCTCACAGTGACCAAAATTGCAATTTTTATAGAGTTTTGCTTACTCAAAAGCTTCAATTTTGACCAATTTCCGGCACGGAAATTACTTTAAACACACTTATTTTAGTTGAAAAACTCATAAATCACAGCCAACAGTCATTTACAGTCAAAAGATTAAATGTTCAAATTTCATCCATATTGACCATTTTGGGAACGTTCGACAGGTCCGGAGTCATCGTTTTTCATCAGAAAATTGATTTTTGCAGTGTACCAAAAATAATTTAAAATGTCAATTGGATCGTGCCTCATGTTGAATAACCACTTTTGAAACCCTCACAGTGACCAAAATTGCCATTTTTACAGAGTTTTGCTTACTCAAAACCTTCCATTTTGACCAATTTCAGGCACCAAAATGACTTTAAACAGACTTATTTTAGTTGAAAATGTCATAATTCACATCCAACAGTCATTTAGAGTCAAAAGATCAAAAGTTAAAATTTCATCCATGTTGACCATTTTGGGAAAGTTCGACAGTTGCGGAGTCATCGTTTTTTCAGATAATTGATTTTTTGGAGTGTATCAAAAATGATTCAAAATGTCAATTGGATCGTGCCTCATGTTGAATAACCGCTTTTGAAACCCTTACAGTGACCAAAATTGCCATTTTTACAGAGCTTTGCTTACTCAAAAGCTTCCATTTTGACCAATTTCAGGCACCAAAATGACTTTAAACAGACTTATTTTAGTTGAAAAAGTCATAATTCACATCCAACAGTCATTTACAGTCAAAAGATTAAATGTTAAAATTTCATCCATATTGACCATTTTGGGAACGTTCGACAGTTGCGGAGTCATCGTTTTTTCAGATAATTGATTTTTTGGAGTGTACCAAAAATGATTCAAAATGTCGATTGGATCGTGCCTCATGTTGAATAACCGCTTTTGAAACCCTCACAGTGACCAAAAATGCCATTTTTACAGAGCTTTGCTTACTCAAAATCTTCCATTTTGACCAATTTCAGGCACCGAAATGACTTTAAACACACTTATTTTAGTTGAACAAGTCATAATTCACATCCAACAGGCATTTAGAGTCAAAAGATTAAAAGTTAACATTTCATCAATGTTGACCATTTTGGGAAAGCTCGACAGGTCCGGAGTCATCTTTTTTTCAGATAATTGATTTTTTGGAGTGTACCAAAAATGATTCAAAATGTCAATTGGATCGTGCCTCATGTGAATAACCACTTTTTAAACACTCATAGTGACCAAAATTGCAATTTTTACAGAGTTTTGCTTACTCAAAAGCTTCCATTTTGACCAATTTCATGCACCGAAATTACTTTAAACACACTTATTTTAGTTGAAAAAGTCATATTTCACAGCCAACAGTCATTTACAGTCAAAAGATTAAATGTTAAAATTTCATCCATATTGACCATTTTGGGAACGTTCAACAGGTCCGGAGTGATCGTTTTTGCATCAGAAAATTGATTTTTTGGACTGTACCAAAAATGATTCAAAATGTCAATTGGATCGTGCCTCATGTTGAATAACCGCTTTTGAAACCCTCACAGTGACCAAAATTGCCATTTTTACAGAGCTTTGCTTACTCAAAAGCTTCCATTTTGACCAATTTCATGCACCGAAATGACTTTAAACACACTTATTTTAGTTGAAAAAGTCATAATTCACATCCAACAGTCATTTAGAGTCAAAAGATTAAAAGTTAAAATTTCATCCATGTTGACCATTTTGGGAAAGTTCGACAGGTCCGGAGTCATCCTTTTTCATCAGAAAATTTCTTTTTTGGAGTGTACCAAAAATGATTCAAAATGTCAATTGGATCGTGCCTCATTTTGAATAACCACTTTTGAAACCTTCACAGTGACCAAAATTGCAATTTTTATAGAGTTTTGCTTACTCAAAAGCTTCAATTTTGACCAATTTCCGGCACCGAAATTACTTTAAACTTACTTATTTTAGTTGAAAAACTCATAATTCACAGCCAACAGTCATTTACAGTCAAAAGATTAAATGTTAAAATTTCATCCATATTGACCATTTTGGGAATGTTCAACAGGTCCGGAGTCATCGTTTTTCACCAGAAAATTGATTTTTTTGGAGTGTACCAAAAATGATTCAAAATGTCAATTGGATCGTGCCTCATGTTGAATAACCACTTTTGAAACCCTCACAGTGACCAAAATTGCCATTTTTACAGAGCTTTGCTTACTTAAAAGCTTCAATTTTGACCAATTTCATGCACCAAAATTACTTTAAATACACTTATTTTAGTTGAAAAACTCATATTTCACAGCCAAGTCATTTACAGTCAAAAGATTAAATGTTAAAATTTCATCCATATTGACCATTTTGGGAACGTTCGACAGGTCCGAAGTCATCGTTTTTCATCAGAAAATTGATTTTTGGAGTGTACCAAAATGATTCAAAATGTCAATTGGATCGTGCCTCATGTTGAATAACCCCTTTTGAAACCCTCACAGTGACCAAAATTGCAATTTTTACAGAGTTTTGCTTACTCAAAAGCTTCCATTTTGACCAATTTCAGGCACCAAAATTACTTTAAACAGACTTATTTTAGTTGAAAAAGTCATAATTCACATCCAACAGTCATTTAGAGTCAAAAGATTAAAAGTTAAAAATTCATCCATGTTGACCATTTTGGGAAAGTTAGACAGTTGCGGAGTCATCGTTTTTTCAGATAATTGATATTTGGAGTGTACCAAAAATGATTCAAAATGTCAATTGGATCGTGCCTCATGTTGAATAACCGCTTTTGAAACCCTCACAGTGACCAAAATTGCCATTTTTACAGAGCTTTGCTTACTCAAAAGCTTCCATTTTGACCAATTTCATGCACTGAAATGACTTTAAACACACTTATTTTAGTTGAAAAAGTCATAATTCACATCCAACAGTTATTTCGAATCAAAAGATTAAAAGTTAAAATTTCATCCATGTTGACCATTTTGGGAAAGTTCGACAGGTCCGGAGTCATCCTTTTTCATCAGAAAATTGATTTTTTGGAGTGTACCAAAAATGATTCAAAATGTCAATTGGATCGTGCCTCATGTTGAATAACCGCTTTTCAAACCCTCACAGTGACCAAAATTGCCATTTTTACAGAGCTTTGCTTACTCAAAAGCTTCCATTTTGACCAATTTCATGCACTGAAATGACTTTAAACACACTTATTTTAGTTGAAAAAGTCATAATTCACATCCAACAGTCATTTAGAGTCAAAAGATTAAAAGTTAAAATTTCATCCATGTTGACCATTTTGGGAAAGTTCGACAGGTCCGGAGTCATCCTTTTTCATCAGAAAATTGATTTTTTGGAGTGTACCAAAAATGATTCAAAATGTCAATTGGATCGTGCCTCATTTTGAATAACCACTTTTGAAACCCTCACAGTGACCAAAATTGCCATTTTTACAGAGCTTTGCTTACTCAAAAGCTTCCATTTTGACCAATTTCAGGCACCAAAATGACTTTAAACAGACTTATTTTAGTTGAAAAACTCATAATTCACAGCCAACAGTCATTTAGAGTCAAAAGATCAAAAGTTAAAATTTCATCCATATTGACCATTTTGGGAAAGTTCGACAGTTGCGGAGTCATCGTTTTTTCAGAGAATTGATTTTTTGGAGTGTAACAAAAATGACTCAAAATGTCAATTGGATCGTGCCTCATGTTGAATAAACGCTTTTGAAACCCTTACAGTGACCAAAATTGCCATTTTTACAGAGCTTTGCTTACTCAAAAGCTTCCATTTTGACTAATTTCAGGCACCAAAATGACTTTAAACAGACTTATTTTAGTTGAAAAAGTCATAATTCACATCCAACAGTCATTTAGAGTCAAAAGATTAAAAGTTAACATTTCATCCATGTTGACCATTTTGGGAAAGTTTGATGGGTTCGGAGTCATCGTTTTTCATTAGAGATTTGATTTTTTAGAGTGTACCAAAAATGATTCAAAATGTCAATTGTATCGTGTATCATGTTGAATAACCACTTTTGAAACCTTCACAGTGACCAAAATTGCCATTTTTACAGAGCTTTGCTAGCTCAAAATCTTCCATTTTGACCAATTTCAGGCACCGAAATGACTTTAAACACACTTATTTTAGTTGAACAAGTCATAATTCACATCCAACAGGCATTTAGAGTCAAAAGATTAAAAGTTAACATTTCATCCATGTTGACCATTTTGGGAAGGCTCGACAGGTCCGAAGTCATCTTTTTTTCAGATAATTGATTTTTTGGAGTGTACCAAAAATGATTCAAATTGTCAATTGGATCGTGCCTCATGTGAATAACCACTTTTTAAACACTCATAGTGACCAAAATTGCCATTTTTACAGAGTTTTGCTTACTCAAAAGCTTAAATTTTGACCAATTTCTGGCACAGAAATGACTTTAAACACACTTATTTTAGTTGAAAAAATCATAATTCACATCCAACAGTCATTTACAGTAAAAATATTAAATGTTAAAATTTCATCCATATTGACCATTTTGGGAAAGTTCGACAGTTCCGGAGTCATCGTTTTTCATCAGAAAATTGATTTTTTGGACTGTACCAAAAATTATTCAAAATGTCAATTGGATCGTGCCTCAAGTTGAATAACCACTTTTGAAACCCTCACAGTGACCAAAATTGCCATTTTTACAGAGCTTTGCTTAATCAAAAGCTTCCATTTTGACCAATTTCAGGCACCAAAATGACTTTCAACACACTTGTTTTAGTTGAAAAAGTCATAATTCACATCCAACAGTCATTTAGAGTCAAAAGATTAAAAGTTAAAATTCCATCCATGTTGACCATTTTGGGAAAGTTTGACAGGACCGGAGTCATCGTTTTTCATTAGAGATTTGATTTTTTGGAGTGTACCAAAAATGATTCAAAATGTCAATTGGATCGTGCCTCATGTTGAATAACCACTTTTGAAACCCTCACAGTGACCAAAATTGCCATTTTTACAGAGCTTTGCTTACTTAAAAGCTTCCATTTTGACCAATTTCATGCACCGAAATTACTTTAAACACACTTATTTTAGTTGAAAAAACTCATATTTCACAGCCAAACAGCATTTACAGTCAAAAGATTAAATGTTAAAATTTCATCCATATTGACCATTTTGGGAACGTTCGACAGGTCCGGAGTCATCGTTTTTCATTAGAAAATTGATTTTTTGAGTGTGCCAAAAATGATTCAAAATGTCAATTGGATCGTGCCTCATGTTGAATAACCACTTTTGAAACCCTCACAGTGACCAAAATTGCCATTTTTACAGAGTTTTGCTTACTCAAAAGCTTCAATTTTGACCAATTTCAGGCACCAAAATGACTTTAAACAGACTTATTTTAGTTGAAAAAGTCATAATTCACATCCAACAGTCATTTAGAGTCAAAAGATTAAAAGTTAAAATTTCATCCATGTTGACCATTTTGGGAAAGTTCGACAGTTGCGGAGTCATCGTTTTTTCAGATAATTGATTTTTTCGAGTGTACCAAAAATGATTCAAAATGTCAATTGGATCGTGTCTCCTGTTGAATAACCGCTTTTGAAACCCTCACAGTGACCAAAATTGCCATTTTTACAGAGCTTTGCTTACTCAAAAGCTTCCATTTTGACCAATTTCAGGCACCAAAATGACTTTAAACAGACTTATTTTAGTTGAAAAAGTCATAATTCAAACCCAACAGTCATTTAGAGTCAAAAGATTAAAAGTTAAAATTTCATCCATGTTGACCATTTTGGGAAAGTTCGACAGTTGCGGAGTCATCATTTATTCAGATAATTGATTTTTTGGAGTGTACCAAAAATGATTCAAAATGTCAATTGGATCGTGCCTCATGTTGAATAACCGCTTTTGAAACCCTTACAGTGACCAAAATTGCCATTTTTACAGAGCTTTGCTTACTCAAAAGCTTCCATTTTGACCAATTTCAGGCACCGAAATGACTTTAAACACACTTATTTTTGTTGAAAAAGTCATATTTCACATCCAACAGTCATTTAGAGTCAAAAGATTAAAAGTTAAAATTTCATCCATGTTGACCATTTTGGGAAAGTTTGACGGGTACGGAGTCATCGTTTTTCATTAGAGATTTGATTTTTTGGAGTGTACCAAAAATGATTCAAAATGTCAATTGGATCGTGCCTCATGTTGAATAACCACTTTTGAAACCTTCACAGTGACCAAAATTGCCATTTTTACAGAGCTTTGCTTGCTCAAAATCTTCCATTTTGACCAATTTCAGGCACCGAAATGACTTTAAACACACTTATTTTAGTTGAACAAGTCATAATTCACATCCAACAGGCATTTAGAGTCAAAAGATTAAAAGTTAACATTACATCCATGTTGACCATTTTGGGAAGGCTCGACAGGTCCGAAGTCATCTTTTTTTCAGATATTTTATTTTTTGGAGTGTACCAAAAATGATTCAAAATGTCAATTGGATCGTGCCTCATGTTGAATATCCACTTTTGAAACCCTCACACTGACCAAAATTGCCATTTTTACAGAGTTTTGCTTAATCAAAAGCTTCAATTTTGACACATTTCTGGCACAGAAATGACTTAAAACACACTTATTTTAGTTGAAAATGTCATATTTCACATCCAACAGTCAATTAGAGTCAAAAGATTAAATTTTGAAATTTCATCCATATTGACCATTTTGGCAACGTTGGACAGGTCCGGAGTCATCATTTTTCAACAGAAAATTGATTTTTTGGAGTGTACCAAAAATGATTCAAAATGTCAATTGGATCGTGCCTCATGTTGAATAACCACTTTTGAAACCCTCACAGTGACCAAAATTGCCATTTTTACAGAGCTTTGCTTACTCAAAAGCTTCCATTTTTACAAATTTCTTGCACCGAAATGACTTTAAACACACTTATTTTAGTTGAAAAAGTCATAATTCACATCCAACAGTCATTTAGAGTCAAAAGATTAAAAGTTAAAATTTCATCCATGTTGACCATTTTGGGAAAGTTCGACAGGTCCGGAGTCATCCTTTTTCATCAGAAAATTTATTTTTTGGAGTGTACCAAAAATTATTCAAAATGTCAATTGGATCGTGCCTCATTTTGAATAACCACTTTTGAAACCCTCACAGTGACCAAAATTGCAATTTTTATAGAGTTTTGCTTACTCAAAAGCTTCAATTTTGACCAATTTCCGGCACCGAAATTACTTTAAACACACTTATTTTAGTTGAAAAACTCAAATTCACAGCCAACAGTCATTTATAGTCAAAAGATTAAATGTTCAAATTTCATCCATATTGACCATTTTGGGAACGTTCGACAGGTCCGGAGTCATCGTTTTTCATCAGAAAATTGATTTTTGCAGTATACCAAAAATTATTTAAAATGTCAATTGGATCGTGCCTCATGTTGAATAACCACTTTTGAAACCCTCACAGTGATCAAAATTGCCATTTTTACAGAGTTTTGCTTACTCAAAACTTCCATTTTGACCAATTTCAGTCACCAAAATGACTTTAAACAGACTTATTTTAGTTGAAAATGTCATAATTCACATCCAACAGTCATTTAGAGTCAAAAGATCAAAAGTTAAAATTTCATCCATGTTGACCATTTTGGGAAAGTTCAACAGTTGCGGAGTCATCGTTTTTTCAGATAATTGATTTTTTGGAGTGTACCAAAAATGATTCAAAATGTCAATTGGATCGTGCCTCATGTTGAATAACCGCTTTTGAAACCCTTACAGTGACCAAAATTGCCATTTTTACAGAGTTTTGCTTACTC
Organism: Lissotriton helveticus; assembly: GCF_964261635.1. Classification (NCBI taxonomy): domain Eukaryota; kingdom Metazoa; phylum Chordata; class Amphibia; order Caudata; family Salamandridae; genus Lissotriton; species Lissotriton helveticus. The sequence goes on from NC_136072.1 coordinate 344,247,138, forward strand.
AAAAGCTTCCATTTTGACCAATTTCAGGCACCAAAATTACTTTAAACAGACTTATTTTAGTTGAAAAAGTCATAATTCACATCCAACAGTCATTTAGAGTCAAAAGATTAAAAGTTAAAAATTCATCCATGTTGACCATTTTGGGAAAGTTAGACAGTTGCGGAGTCATCGTTTTTTCAGATAATTGATTTTTTGGAGTGTACCAAAAATGATTCAAAATGTCAATTGGATCATGCCTCATGTTGAATAACCGCTTTTGAAACCCTCACAGTGACCAAAATTGCCATTTTTACAGAGCTTTGCTTACTCAAAAGCTTCCATTTTGACCAATTTCATGCACTGAAATGACTTTAAACACACTTATTTTAGTTGAAAAAGTCATAATTCACATCCAACAGTTATTTAGAATCAAAAGATTAAAAGTTAAAAGTTCATCCATGTTGACCATTTTGGGAAAGTTCGACAGGTCCGGAGTCATCGTTTTTCATCAGAAAATTGATTTTTGGAGTGTACCAAAAATGATTCAAAATGTCAATTGGATCGTGCCTCATGTTGAATAACCACTTTTGAAACCCTCACAGTGACCAAAATTGCCATTTTTACAGAGTTTTGCTTACTCAAAAGCTTCCATTTCGACCAATTTCAGGCACCAAAATTACTTTAAACAGACTTATTTTAGTTGAAAATGTAATAATTCACATCCAACAGTCATTTAGAGTCAAAAGATCAAAAGTTAAAATTTCATCCATGTTGACCATTTTGGGAAAGTTCGACAGGTCCGGAGTCATCCTTTTTCATCAGAAAATTGATTTTTTGGAGTGTACCAAAAATGATTCAAAATGTCAATTGGATCGTGCCTCATTTTGAATAACCACTTTTGAAACCCTCACAGTGACCAAAATTGCCATTTTTACAGAGCTTTGCTTACTCAAAAGCTTCCATTTTGACCAATTTCCGGCACCGAAATTACTTTAAACACACTTATTTTAGTTGAAAACTCATAATTCACAGACAACAGTCATTTACAGTCAAAAGATTAAATGTTCAAATTTCATCCATATTGACCATTTTGGGAACGTTCGACAGGTCCGGAGTCATCGTTTTTCATCAGAAAATTGATTTTTGCAGTGTACCAAAAATTATTTAAAATGTCAATTGGATCGTGCCTCATGTTGAATAACCACTTTTGAAACCCTCACAGTGAACAAAATTGCCATTTTTACAGAGTTTTGCTTACTCAAAAGCTTCCATTTTGACCAATTTCAGGCACCAAAATGACTTTAAACAGACTTATTTTAGTTGAAAATGTAATAATTCACATCCAACAGTCATTTAGAGTCAAAAGATCAAAAGTTAAAATTTCATCCATGTTGACCATTTTGGGAAAGTTCGACAGTTGCGGAGTCATCGTTTTTTCAGATAATTGATTTTTTGGAGTGTACCAAAAATGATTCAAAATGTCAATTGGATCGTGCCTCATGTTGAATAACCGCTTTTCAAACCCTCACAGTGACCAAAATTGCCATTTTTACAGAGCTTTGCTTACTCAAAAGCTTCCATTTTGACCAATTTCATGCACTGAAATGACTTTAAACACACTTATTTTAGTTGAAAAAGTCATAATTCACATCCAACAGTCATTTAGAGTCAAAAGATTAAAAGTTAAAATTTCATCCATGTTGACCATTTTGGGAAAGTTCGACAGGTCCGGAGTCATCCTTTTTCATCAGAAAATTGATTTTTTGGAGTGTACCAAAAATGATTCAAAATGTCAATTGGATCGTGCCTCATTTTGAATAACCACTTTTGAAACCCTCACAGTGACCAAAATTGCCATTTTTACAGAGCTTTGCTTACTCAAAAGCTTCCATTTTGACCAATTTCCGGCACCGAAATTACTTTAAACACACTTATTTTAGTTGAAAAACTCATAATTCACAGCCAACAGTCATTTACAGTCAAAAGATTAAATGTTCAAATTTCATCCATATTGACCATTTTGGGAACGTTCGACAGGTCCGGAGTCATCGTTTTTCATCAGAAAATTGATTTTTGCAGTGTACCAAAAATTATTTAAAATGTCAATTGGATCGTGCCTCATGTTGAATAACCACTTTTGAAACCCTCACAGTGAACAAAATTGCCATTTTTACAGAGTTTTGCTTACTCAAAAGCTTCCATTTTGACCAATTTCAGGCACCAAAATGACTTTAAACAGACTTATTTTAGTTGAAAATGTAATAATTCACATCCAACAGTCATTTAGAGTCAAAAGATCAAAAGTTAAAATTTCATCCATGTTGACCATTTTGGGAAAGTTCGACAGTTGCGGAGTCATCGTTTTTTCAGATAATTGATTTTTTGGAGTGTAACAAAAATGACTCAAAATGTCAATTGGATCGTGCCTCATGTTGAATAACTGCTTTTGAAACCCTTACAGTGACCAAAATTGCCATTTTTACAGAGCTTTGCTTACTCAAAAGCTTCCATTTTGACTAATTTCAGGCACCAAAATTACTTTAAACAGACTTATTTTAGTTGAAAAAGTCATAATTCACATCCAACAGTCATTTAGAGTCAAAAGTTTAAAAGTTAAAATGTCATCCATGTTGACCATTTTGGGAATGTTCGACAGTTGCGGAGTCATCGTTTTTTCAGATATTTGATGTTTTGGAGTGTACCAAAAATGATTCAAAATGTCAATTGGATCGTGCCTCATGTTGAATAACCGCTTTTGAAACCCTCACAGTGACCAAAATTGCCATTTTTACAGAGCTTTGCTTACTCAAAAGCTTCCATTTTGACCAATTTCAGGCACCAAAATGACTTTAAACACACTTATTTTAGTTGAAAAAGTCATATTTCACATCCAACAGTCATTTAGAGTCAAAAGATTAAAAGTTAAAATTTCATCCATGTTGACCATTTTGGGAAAGTTCGACAGATCCGGAGTCATCGTTTTTCATCAGAAAATTGATTTTTTTGGACTGTACCAAAAATGATTCAAAATGTCAATTGGATCGTGCCTCATGTTGAATATCCACCTTTGAAACCCTCACACTGACCAAAATTGCCATTTTTACAGAGTTTTGCTTAATCAAAAGCTTCAATTTTGACACATTTCTGGCACGAAATGACTTAAAACACACTTATTTTAGTTGAAAATGTCATATTTCACATCCAACAGTCAATTAGAGTCAAAAGATTAAATTTTAAAATTTCATCCATATTGACCATTTTGGCAACGTTGGACAGGTCCGGAGTCATCATTTTTCAACAGAAAATTGATTTTTTGGAGTGTACCAAAAATGATTCAAAATGTCAATTGGATCGTGCCTCATGTTGAATAACCACTTTTGAAACCCTCACAGTGACCAAAATTGCCATTTTTACAGAGCTTTGCTTACTCAAAAGCTTCCATTTTGACCAATTTCATGCACCGAAATGACTTTAAACACACTTATTTTAATTGAAAAAGTCATAATTCACATCCAACAGTCATTTAGAGTCAAAAGATTGAAAGTTAAAATTTCATCCATGTTGACCATTTTGGGAAAGTTCGACAGGAGTCATCCTTTTTCATCAGAAAATGTATTTTTTGGAGTGTACCAAAAATGATTCAAAATGTCAATTGGATCGTGCCTCATTTTGAATAACCACTTTTGAAACCCTCACAGTGACCAAAATTGCAATTTTTATAGAGTTTTGCTTACTCAAAAGCTTCAATTTTGACCAATTTCCGGCACCGAAATTACTTTAAACACACTTATTTTAGTTGAAAAACTCATAATTCACAGCCAACAGTCATTTAGAGTCAAAAGATCAAAAGTTAAAATTTCATCCATGTTGACCATTTTGGGAAAGTTCGACAGTTGCGGAGTCATCGTTTTTTCAGATAATTGATTTTTTGGAGTGTACCAAAAATGATTCAAAATGTCAATTGGATCGTGCCTCATGTTGAATAACCGCTTTTCAAACCCTCACAGTGACCAAAATTGCCATTTTTACAGAGCTTTGCTTACTCAAAAGCTTCCATTTTGACCAATTTCATGCACTGAAATGACTTTAAACACACTTATTTTAGTTGAAAAAGTCATAATTCACATCCAACAGTCATTTAGAGTCAAAAGATTAAAAGTTAAAATTTCATCCATGTTGACCATTTTGGGAAAGTTCGACAGGTCCGGAGTCATCCTTTTTCATCAGAAAATTTATTTTTTGGAGTGTACCAAAAATTATTCAAAATGTCAATTGGATCGTGCCTCATTTTGAATAACCACTTTTGAAACCCTCACAGTGACCAAAATTGCAATTTTTATAGAGTTTTGCTTACTCAAAAGCTTCAATTTTGACCAATTTCCGGCACCGAAATTACTTTAAACACACTTATTTTAGTTGAAAAACTCAAATTCACAGCCAACAGTCATTTATAGTCAAAAGATTAAATGTTCAAATTTCATCCATATTGACCATTTTGGGAACGTTCGACAGGTCCGGAGTCATCGTTTTTCATCAGAAAATTGATTTTTGCAGTGTACCAAAAATTATTTAAAATGTCAATTGGATCGTGCCTCATGTTGAATAACCACTTTTGAAACCCTCACAGTGACCAAAATTGCCATTTTTACAGAGTTTTGCTTACTCAAAACTTCCATTTTGACCAATTTCAGTCACCAAAATGACTTTAAACAGACTTATTTTAGTTGAAAATGTCATAATTCACATCCAACAGTCATTTAGAGTCAAAAGATCAAAAGTTAAAATTTCATCCATGTTGACCATTTTGGGAAAGTTCAACAGTTGCGGAGTCATCGTTTTTTCAGATAATTGATTTTTTGGAGTGTACCAAAAATGATTCAAAATGTCAATTGGATCGTGCCTCATGTTGAATAACCGCTTTTGAAACCCTTACAGTGACCAAAATTGCCATTTTTACAGAGTTTTGCTTACTCAAAAGCTTCCATTTTGACCAATTTCAGGCACCAAAATTACTTTAAACAGACTTATTTTAGTTGAAAAAGTCATAATTCACATCCAACAGTCATTTAGAGTCAAAAGATTAAAAGTTAAAAATTCATCCATGTTGACCATTTTGGGAAAGTTAGACAGTTGCGGAGTCATCGTTTTTTCAGATAATTGATTTGTTGGAGTGTACCAAAAATGATTCAAAATGTCAATTGGATCATGCCTCATGTTGAATAACCGCTTTTGAAACCCTCACAGTGACCAAAATTGCCATTTTTACAGAGCTTTGCTTACTCAAAAGCTTCCATTTTGACCAATTTCATGCACTGAAATGACTTTAAACACACTTATTTTAGTTGAAAAAGTCATAATTCACATCCAACAGTTATTTAGAATCAAAAGATTAAAAGTTAAAAGTTCATCCATGTTGACCATTTTGGGAAAGTTCGACAGGTCCGGAGTCATCGTTTTTCATCAGAAAATTGATTTTTGGAGTGTACCAAAAATGATTCAAAATGTCAATTGGATCGTGCCTCATGTTGAATAACCACTTTTGAAACCCTCACAGTGACCAAAATTGCCATTTTTACAGAGTTTTGCTTACTCAAAAGCTTCCATTTCGACCAATTTCAGGCACCAAAATTACTTTAAACAGACTTATTTTAGTTGAAAATGTAATAATTCACATCCAACAGTCATTTAGAGTCAAAAGATCAAAAGTTAAAATTTCATCCATGTTGACCATTTTGGGAAAGTTCGACAGGTCCGGAGTCATCCTTTTTCATCAGAAAATTGATTTTTTGGAGTGTACCAAAAATGATTCAAAATGTCAATTGGATCGTGCCTCATTTTGAATAACCACTTTTGAAACCCTCACAGTGACCAAAATTGCCATTTTTACAGAGCTTTGCTTACTCAAAAGCTTCCATTTTGACCAATTTCCGGCACCGAAATTACTTTAAACACACTTATTTTAGTTGAAAAACTCATAATTCACAGACAACAGTCATTTACAGTCAAAAGATTAAATGTTCAAATTTCATCCATATTGACCATTTTGGGAACGTTCGACAGGTCCGGAGTCATCGTTTTTCATCAGAAAATTGATTTTTGCAGTGTACCAAAAATTATTTAAAATGTCAATTGGATCGTGCCTCATGTTGAATAACCACTTTTGAAACCCTCACAGTGAACAAAATTGCCATTTTTACAGAGTTTTGCTTACTCAAAAGCTTCCATTTTGACCAATTTCAGGCACCAAAATGACTTTAAACAGACTTATTTTAGTTGAAAATGTAATAATTCACATCCAACAGTCATTTAGAGTCAAAAGATCAAAAGTTAAAATTTCATCCATGTTGACCATTTTGGGAAAGTTCGACAGTTGCGGAGTCATCGTTTTTTCAGATAATTGATTTTTTGGAGTGTACCAAAAATTATTCAAAATGTCAATTGGATCGTGCCTCATGTTGAATAACCGCTTTTCAAACCCTCACAGTGACCAAAATTGCCATTTTTACAGAGCTTTGCTTACTCAAAAGCTTCCATTTTGACCAATTTCATGCACTGAAATGACTTTAAACACACTTATTTTAGTTGAAAAAGTCATAATTCACATCCAACAGTCATTTAGAGTCAAAAGATTAAAAGTTAAAATTTCATCCATGTTGACCATTTTGGGAAAGTTCGACAGGTCCGGAGTCATCCTTTTTCATCAGAAAATTGATTTTTTGGAGTGTACCAAAAATGATTCAAAATGTCAATTGGATCGTGCCTCATTTTGAATAACCACTTTTGAAACCCTCACAGTGACCAAAATTGCCATTTTTACAGAGCTTTGCTTACTCAAAAGCTTCCATTTTGACCAATTTCCGGCACCGAAATTACTTTAAACACACTTATTTTAGTTGAAAAACTCATAATTCACAGCCAACAGTCATTTACAGTCAAAAGATTAAATGTTCAAATTTCATCCATATTGACCATTTTGGGAACGTTCGACAGGTCCGGAGTCATCGTTTTTCATCAGAAAATTGATTTTTGCAGTGTACCAAAAATTATTTAAAATGTCAATTGGATCGTGCCTCATGTTGAATAACCACTTTTGAAACCCTCACAGTGAACAAAATTGCCATTTTTACAGAGTTTTGCTTACTCAAAAGCTTCCATTTTGACCAATTTCAGGCACCAAAATGACTTTATACAGACTTATTTTAGTTGAAAATGTAATAATTCACATCCAACAGTCATTTAGAGTCAAAAGATCAAAAGTTAAAATTTCATCCATGTTGACCATTTTGGGAAAGTTCGACAGTTGCGGAGTCATCGTTTTTTCAGATAATTGATTTTTTGGAGTGTAACAAAAATGACTCAAAATGTCAATTGGATCGTGCCTCATGTTGAATAACTGCTTTTGAAACCCTTACAGTGACCAAAATTGCCATTTTTACAGAGCTTTGCTTACTCAAAAGCTTCCATTTTGACTAATTTCAGGCACCAAAATTACTTTAAACAGACTTATTTTAGTTGAAAAAGTCATAATTCACATCCAACAGTCATTTAGAGTCAAAAGTTTAAAAGTTAAAATGTCATCCATGTTGACCATTTTGGGAATGTTCGACAGTTGCGGAGTCATCGTTTTTTCAGATATTTGATTTTTTGGAGTGTACCAAAAATGATTCAAAATGTCAATTGGATCGTGCCTCATGTTGAATAACCGCTTTTGAAACCCTCACAGTGACCAAAATTGCCATTTTTACAGAGCTTTGCTTTCTCAAAAGCTTCCATTTTGACCAATTTCAGGCACCAAAATGACTTTAAACACACTTATTTTAGTTGAAAAAGTCATATTTCACATCCAACAGTCATTTAGAGTCAAAAGATTAAAAGTTAAAATTTCATCCATGTTGACCATTTTGGGAAAGTTCGACAGATCCGGAGTCATCGTTTTTCATCAGAAAATTGATTTTTTTGGACTGTACCAAAAATGATTCAAAATGTCAATTGGATCGTGCCTCATGTTGAATATCCACCTTTGAAACCCTCACACTGACCAAAATTGCCATTTTTACAGAGTTTTGCTTAATCAAAAGCTTCAATTTTGACACATTTCTGGCACAGAAATGACTTAAAACACACTAATTTTAGTTGAAAATGTCATATTTCACATCCAACAGTCAATTAGAGTCAAAAGATTAAATTTTAAAATTTCATCCATATTGACCATTTTGGCAACGTTGGACAGGTCCGGAGTCATCATTTTTCAACAGAAAATTGATTTTTTGGAGTGTACCAAAAATGATTCAAAATGTCAATTGGATCGTGCCTCATGTTGAATAACCACTTTTGAAACCCTCACAGTGACCAAAATTGCCATTTTTACAGAGCTTTGCTTACTCAAAAGCTTCCATTTTGACCAATTTCATGCACCGAAATGACTTTAAACACACTTATTTTAATTGAAAAAGTCATAATTCACATCCAACAGTCATTTAGAGTCAAAAGATTGAAAGTTAAAATTTCATCCATGTTGACCATTTTGGGAAAGTTCGACAGGAGTCATCCTTTTTCATCAGAAAATTTATTTTTTGGAGTGTACCAAAAATGATTCAAAATGTCAATTGGATCGTGCCTCATTTTGAATAACCACTTTTGAAACCCTCACAGTGACCAAAATTGCAATTTTTATAGAGTTTTGCTTACTCAAAAGCTTCAATTTTGACCAATTTCCGGCACCGAAATTACTTTAAACACACTTATTTTAGTTGAAAAACTCATAATTCACAGCCAACAGTCATTTATAGTCAAAAGATTAAATGTTCAAATTTCATCCATATTGACCATTTTGGGAACGTTCGACAGGTCCGGAGTCATCGTTTTTCATCAGAAAATTGATTTTTGCAGTGTACCAAAAATGATTTAAAATGTCAATTGGATCGTGCCTCATGTTGAATAACCACTTTTGAAACCCTCACAGTGACCAAAATTGCCATTTTTACAGAGTTTTGCTTACTCAAAACTTCCATTTTTACCAATTTCAGGCACCAAAATGACTTTAAACAGACTTATTTTAGTTGAAAATGTCATAATTCACATCCAACAGTCATTTAGAGTCAAAAGATCAAAAGTTAAAATTTCATCCATGTTGACCATTTTGGGAAAGTTCAACAGTTGCGGAGTCATCGTTTTTTCAGATAATTGATTTTTTGGAGTGTACCAAAAATGATTCAAAATGTCAATTGGATCGTGCCTCATGTTGAATAACTGCTTTTGAAACCCTTACAGTGACCAAAATTGCCATTTTTACAGAGCTTTGCTTACTCAAAAGCTTCCATTTTGACCAATTTCAGGCACCGAAATGACTTTAAACACACTTATTTATGTTGAAAAAGTCATATTTCACATCCAACAGTCATTTAGAGTCAAAAGATTAAAAGTTAAAATTTCATCCATGTTGACCATTTTGGGAAAGTTTGATGGGTTCGGAGTCATCGTTTTTCATTAGAGATTTGATTTTTTAGAGTGTACCAAAAATGATTCAAAATGTCAATTGTATCGTGCATCATGTTGAATAACCACTTTTGAAACCTTCACAGTGACCAAAATTGCCATTTTTACAGAGCTTTGCTAGCTCAAAATCTTCCATTTTGACCAATTTCAGGCACCGAAATGACTTCAAACACACTTATTTTAGTTGAACAAGTCATAATTCACATCCAACAGGCATTTAGAGTCAAAAGATTAAAAGTTAACATTTCATCCATGTTGACCATTTTGGGAAGGCTCGACAGGTCCGAAGTCATCTTTTTTTCAGATAATTGATTTTTTGGAGTGTACCAAAAATGATTCAAATTGTCGATTGGATCGTGCCTCATGTGAATAACCACTTTTTAAACACTCATAGTGACCAAAATTGCCATTTTTACAGAGTTTTGCTTACTCAAAAGCTTAAATTTTGACCAATTTCTGGCACAGAAATGACTTTAAACACACTTATTTTAGTTGAAAAAATCATAATTCACATCCAACAGTCATTTACAGTAAAAATATTAAATGTTAAAATTTCATCCATATTGACCATTTTGGGAAAGTTCGACAGTTCCGGAGTCATCGTTTTTCATCAGAAAATTGATTTTTTGGACTGTACCAAAAATTATTCAAAATGTCAATTGGATCGTGCCTCAAGTTGAATAACCACTTTTGAAACCCTCACAGTGACCAAAATTGCCATTTTTACAGAGCTTTGCTTAATCAAAAGCTTCCATTTTGACCAATTTCAGGCACCAAAATGACTTTCAACACACTTGTTTTAGTTGAAAAAGTCATAATTCACATCCAACAGTCATTTAGAGTCAAAAGATTAAAAGTTAAAATTTCATCCATGTTGACCATTTTGGGAAAGTTTGACAGGTCCGGAGTCATTGTTTTTCATCAGAAAATTGATTTTTGCAGTGTACCAAAAATTATTTAAAATGTCAATTGGATCGTGCCTCATGTTGAATAACCACTTTTGAAACCCTCACAGTGAACAAAATCGCCATTTTTACAGAGTTTTGCTTACTCAAAAGCTTCCATTTTGACCAATTTCAGGCACCAAAATGACTTTAAACAGACTTATTTTAGTTGAAAATGTAATAATTCACATCCAACAGTCATTTAGAGTCAAAAGATCAAAAGTTAAAATTTCATCCATGTTGACCATTTTGGGAAAGTTCGACAGTTGCGGAGTCATCGTTTTTTCAGATAATTGATTTTTTGGAGTGTACCAAAAATGATTCAAAATGTCAATTGGATCGTGCCTCATGTTGAATAACCGCTTTTCAAACCCTCACAGTGACCAAAATTGCCATTTTTACAGAGCTTTGCTTACTCAAAAGCTTCCATTTTGACCAATTTCATGCACTGAAATGACTTTAAACACACTTATTTTAGTTGAAAAAGTCATAATTCACATCCAACAGTCATTTAGAGTCAAAAGATTAAAAGTTAAAATTTCATCCATGTTGACCATTTTGGGAAAGTTCGACAGGTCCGGAGTCATCCTTTTTCATCAGAAAATTGATTTTTTGGAGTGTACCAAAAATGATTCAAAATGTCAATTGGATCGTGCCTCATTTTGAATAACCACTTTTGAAACCCTCACAGTGACCAAAATTGCCATTTTTACAGAGCTTTGCTTACTCAAAAGCTTCCATTTTGACCAATTTCCGGCACCAAAATTACTTTAAACACACTTATTTTAGTTGAAAAACTCATAATTCACAGCCAACAGTCATTTACAGTCAAAAGATTAAATGTTCAAATTTCATCCATATTGACCATTTTGGGAACGTTCGACAGGTCCGGAGTCATCGTTTTTCATCAGAAAATTGATTTTTGCAGTGTACCAAAAATTATTTAAAATGTCAATTGGATCGTGCCTCATGTTGAATAACCACTTTTGAAACCCTCACAGTGAACAAAATTGCCATTTTTACAGAGTTTTGCTTACTCAAAAGCTTCCATTTTGACCAATTCAGGCACCAAAATGACTTTAAACAGACTTATTTTAGTTGAAAATGTAATAATTCACATCCAACAGTCCTTTAGAGTCAAAAGATCAAAAGTTAAAATTTCATCCATGTTGACCATTTTGGGAAAGTTCGACAGTTGCGGAGTCATCGTTTTTTCAGATAATTGATTTTTTGGAGTGTAACAAAAATGACTCAAAATGTCAATTGGATCGTGCCTCATGTTGAATAACCGCTTTTGAAACCCTTACAGTGACCAAAATTGCCATTTTTACAGAGCTTTGCTTACTCAAAAGCTTCCATTTTGACTAATTTCAGGCACCAAAATTACTTTAAACAGACTTATTTTAGTTGAAAAAGTCATAATTCACATCCAACAGTCATTTAGAGTCAAAAGTTTAAAAGTTAAAATGTAATCCATGTTGACCATTTTGGGAATGTTCGACAGTTGCGGAGTCATCGTTTTTTCAGATATTTGATTTTTTGGAGTGTACCAAAAATGATTCAAAATGTCAATTGGATCGTGCCTCATGTTGAATAACCGCTTTTGAAACCCTCACAGTGACCAAAATTGCCATTTTTACAGAGCTTTGCTTACTCAAAAGCTTCCATTTTGACCAATTTCAGGCACCAAAATGACTTTAAACACACTTATTTTAGTTGAAAAAGTCATATTTCACATCCAACAGTCATTTAGAGTCAAAAGATTAAAAGTTAAAATTTCATCCATGTTGACCATTTTGGGAAAGTTCGACAGATCCGGAGTCATCGTTTTTCATCAGAAAATTGATTTTTTTGGACTGTACCAAAAATGATTCAAAACGTCAATTGGATCGTGCCTCATGTTGAATATCCACCTTTGAAACCCTCACACTGACCAAAATTGCCATTTTTACAGAGTTTTGCTTAATCAAAAGCTTCAATTTTGACACATTTCTGGCACAGAAATGACTTAAAACACACTTATTTTAGTTGAAAATGTCATATTTCACATCCAACAGTCAATTAGAGTCAAAAGATTAAATTTTAAAATTTCATCCATATTGACCATTTTGGCAACGTTGGACAGGTCCGGAGTCATCATTTTTCAACAGAAAATTGATTTTTTGGAGTGTACCAAAAATGATTCAAAATGTCAATTGGATCGTGCCTCATGTTGAATAACCACTTTTGAAACCCTCACAGTGACCAAAATTGCCATTTTTACAGAGCTTTGCTTACTCAAAAGCTTCCATTTTGACCAATTTCATGCACCGAAATGACTTTAAACACACTTATTTTAATTGAAAAAGTCATAATTCACATCCAACAGTCATTTAGAGTCAAAAGATTGAAAGTTAAAATTTCATCCATGTTGACCATTTTGGGAAAGTTCGACAGGAGTCATCCTTTTTCATCAGAAAATTTATTTTTTGGAGTGTACCAAAAATGATTCAAAATGTCAATTGGATCGTGCCTCATTTTGAATAACCACTTTTGAAACCCTCACAGTGACCAAAATTGCAATTTTTATAGAGTTTTGCTTACTCAAAAGCTTCAATTTTGACCAATTTCCGGCACCGAAATTACTTTAAACACACTTATTTTAGTTGAAAAACTCATAATTCACAGCCAACAGTCATTTATAGTCAAAAGATTAAATGTTCAAATTTCATCCATATTGACCATTTTGGGAACGTTCGACAGGTCCGGAGTCATCGTTTTTCATCAGAAAATTGATTTTTGCAGTGTACCAAAAATGATTTAAAATGTCAATTGGATCGTGCCTCATGTTGAATAACCACTTTTGAAACCCTCACAGTGACCAAAATTGCCATTTTTACAGAGTTTTGCTTACTCAAAACTTCCATTTTGACCAATTTCAGGCACCAAAATGACTTTAAACAGACTTATTTTAGTTGAAAATGTCATAATTCACATCCAACAGTCATTTAGAGTCAAAAGATCAAAAGTTAAAATTTCATCCATGTTGACCATTTTGGGAAAGTTCAACAGTTGCGGAGTCATCGTTTTTTCAGATAATTGAGTTTTTTGGAGTGTACCAAAAATGATTCAAAATGTCAATTGGATCGTGCCTCATGTTGAATAACCGCTTTTGAAACCCTTACAGTGACCAAAATTGCCATTTTTACAGTGCTTTGCTTACTCAAAAGCTTCCATTTTGACCAATTTCAGGCACCAAAATGACTTTAAACAGATTTATTTTAGTTGAAAAAGTCATAATTCACATCCAACAGTCATTTAGAGTCAAAAGATTAAAAGTTAAAATTTCATCCATGTTGACCATTTTGGGAAAGTTTGATGGGTTCGGAGTCATCGTTTTTCATTAGAGATTTGATTTTTTAGAGTGTACCAAAAATGATTCAAAATGTCAATTGTATCGTGCATCATGTTGAATAACCACTTTTGAAACCTTCACAGTGACCAAAATTGCCATTTTTACAGAGCTTTGCTAGCTCAAAATCTTCCATTTTGACCAATTTCAGGCACCGAAATGACTTCAAACACACTTATTTTAGTTGAACAAGTCATAATTCACATCCAACAGGCATTTAGAGTCAAAAGATTAAAAGTTAACATTTCATCCATGTTGACCATTTTGGGAAGGCTCGACAGGTCCGAAGTCATCTTTTTTTCAGATAATTGATTTTTTGGAGTGTACCAAAAAGGATTCAAATTGTCAATTGGATCGTGCCTCATGTGAATAACCACTTTTTAAACACTCATAGTGACCAAAATTGCCATTTTTACAGAGTTTTGCTTACTCAAAAGCTTAAATTTTGACCAATTTCTGGCACAGAAATGACTTTAAACACACTTATTTTAGTTGAAAAAATCATAATTCACATCCAACAGTCATTTACAGTAAAAATATTAAATGTTAAAATTTCATCCATATTGACCATTTTGGGAAAGTTCGACAGTTCCGGAGTCATCGTTTTTCATCAGAAAATTGATTTTTTGGACTGTACCAAAAATTATTCAAAATGTCAATTGGATCGTGCCTCAAGTTGAATAACCACTTTTGAAACCCTCACAGTGACCAAAATTGCCATTTTTACAGAGCTTTGCTTAATCAAAAGCTTCCATTTTGACCAATTTCAGGCACCAAAATGACTTTCAACACACTTGTTTTAGTTGAAAAAGTCATAATTCACATCCAACAGTCATTTAGAGTCAAAAGATTAAAAGTTAAAATTTCATCCATGTTGACCATTTTGGGAAAGTTTGACAGGACCGGAGTCATCGTTTTTCATTAGAGATTTGATTTTTTGGAGTGTACCAAAAATGATTCAAAATGTCAATTGGATCGTGCCTCATGTTGAATAACCACTTTTGAAACCCTCACAGTGACCAAAATTGCCATTTTTACAGAGCTTTGCTTACTTAAAAGCTTCCATTTTGACCAATTTCATGCACCGAAATTACTTTAAACACACTTATTTTAGTTGAAAAAACTCATATTTCACAGCCAAACAGCATTTACAGTCAAAAGATTAAATGTTAAAATTTCATCCATATTGACCATTTTGGGAACGTTCGACAGTTCCGGAGTCATCGTTTTTCATCAGAAAATTGATTTTTTGGACTGTACCAAAAATTATTCAAAATGTCAATTGGATCGTGCCTCATGTTGAATAACCACTTTTGAAACCCTCACAGTGACCAAAATTGCCATTTTTACAGAGCTTTGCTTACTTAAAAGCTTCCATTTTGACCAATTTCATGCACCGAAATTACTTTAAACAGACTTATTTTAGTTGAAAAAGTCATAATTCACATCCAACAGTCATTTAGAGTCAAAAGATTAAAAGTCAAAATTTCATCCATGTTGACCATTTTGGGAAAGTTCGACAGTTGCGGAGTCATCGTTTTTTCAGATAATTGATTTTTTGGAGTGTACCAAAAATGATTCAAAATGTCAATTGGATCATGTCTCCTGTTGAATAACCGCTTTTGAAACCCTCACAGTGACCAAAATTGCCATTTTTACAGAGCTTTGCTTACTCAAAAGCTTCCATTTTGACCAATTTCAGGCACCAAAATGACTTTAAACAGAATTATTTTAGTTGAAAAAGTCATAATTCACACCCAACAGTCATTTAGAGTCAAAAGATTAAAAGTTAAAATTTCATCCATGTTGACCATTTTGGGAAAGTTCGACAGTTGCGGAGTCATCATTTTTTCAGATAATTGATTTTTTGGAGTGTACCAAAAATGATTCAAAATGTCAATTGGATCGTGCCTATTGTTGAATAACCGCTTTTGAAACCCTTACAGTGACCAAAATTGCCATTTTTACAGAGCTTTGCTTACTCAAAAGCTTCCATTTTGACCAATTTCAGGCACCGAAATGACTTTAAACACACTTATTTTTGTTGAAAAAGTCATATTTCACATCCAACAGTCATTTAGAGTCAAAAGATTAAAAGTTAAAATTTCATCCATGTTGACCATTTTGGGAAAGTTTGACGGGTACGGAGTCATCGTTTTTCATTAGAGATTTGATTTTTTGGAGTGTACCAAAAATGATTCAAAATGTCAATTGGATCGTGCCTCATGTTGAATAACCACTTTTGAAACCTTCACAGTGACCAAAATTGCCATTTTTACAGAGCTTTGCTTGCTCAAAATCTTCCATTTTGACCAATTTCAGGCACCGAAATGACTTTAAACACACTTATTTTAGTTGAACAAGTCATAATTCACATCCAACAGGCATTTAGAGTCAAAAGATTAAAAGTTAACATTTCATCCATGTTGACCATTTTGGGAAGGCTCGACAGGTCCGAAGTCATCTTTTTTTCTGATATTTTATTTTTTGGAGTGTACCAAAAATGATTCAAAATGTCAATTGGATCGTGCCTCATGTTGAATATCCACTTTTGAAACCCTCACACTGACCAAAATTGCCATTTTTACAGAGTTTTGCTTAATCAAAAGCTTCAATTTTGACACATTTCTGGCACAGAAATGACTTAAAACACACTTATTTTAGTTGAAAATGTCATATTTCACATCCAACAGTCAATTAGAGTCAAAAGATTAAATTTTGAAATTTCATCCATATTGACCATTTTGGCAACGTTGGACAGGTCCGGAGTCATCATTTTTCAACAGAAAATTGATTTTTTGGAGTGTACCAAAAATGATTCAAAATGTCAATTGGATCGTGCCTCATGTTGAATAACCACTTTTGAAACCCTCACAGTGACCAAAATTGCCATTTTTACAGAGCTTTGCTTACTCAAAAGCTTCCATTTTTACAAATTTCTTGCACCGAAATGACTTTAAACACACTTATTTTAGTTGAAAAAGTCATAATTCACATCCAACAGTCATTTAGAGTCAAAAGATTAAAAGTTAAAATTTCATCCATGTTGACCATTTTGGGAAAGTTCGACAGGTCCGGAGTCATCCTTTTTCATCAGAAAATGTATTTTTTGGAGTGTACCAAAAATTATTCAAAATGTCAATTGGATCGTGCCTCATTTTGAATAACCACTTTTGAAACCCTCACAGTGACCAAAATTGCAATTTTTATAGAGTTTTGCTTACTCAAAAGCTTCAATTTTGACCAATTTCCGGCACCGAAATTACTTTAAACACACTTATTTTAGTTGAAAAACTCAAATTCACAGCCAACAGTCATTTATAGTCAAAAGATTAAATGTTCAAATTTCATCCATATTGACCATTTTGGGAACGTTCGACAGGTCCGGAGTCATCGTTTTTCATCAGAAAATTGATTTTTGCAGTGTACCAAAAATGATTTAAAATGTCAATTGGATCGTGCCTCATGTTGAATAACCACTTTTGAAACCCTCACAGTGACCAAAATTGCCATTTTTACAGAGTTTTGCTTACTCAAAACTTCCATTTTGACCAATTTCAGTCACCAAAATGACTTTAAACAGACTTATTTTAGTTGAAAATGTCATAATTCACATCCAACAGTCATTTAGAGTCAAAAGATCAAAAGTTAAAATTTCATCCATGTTGACCATTTTGGGAAAGTTCAACAGTTGCGGAGTCATCGTTTTTTCAGATAATTGATTTTTTGGAGTGTACCAAAAATGATTCAAAATGTCAATTGGATCGTGCCTCATGTTGAATAACCGCTTTTGAAACCCTCACAGTGACCAAAATTGCCATTTTTACAGAGCTTTGCTTACTCAAAAGCTTCCATTTTGACCAATTTCAGGCACCAAAATGACTTTAAACAGACCTATTTTAGTTGAAAAAGTCATAATTCACATCCAACAGTCATTTAGAGTCAAAAGATTAAAAGTTAAAATTTCATCCATGTTGACCATTTTGGGAAAGTTCGACAGTTGCGGAGTCATCATTTTTTCAGATAATTGATTTTTTGGAGTGTACCAAAAATGATTCAAAATGTCAATTGGATCGTGCCTCATGTTGAATAACCGCTTTTGAAACCCTTACAGTGACCAAAATTGCCATTTTTACAGAGCTTTGCTTACTCAAAAGCTTCCATTTTGACCAATTTCAGGCACCGAAATGACTTTAAACACACTTATTTTTGTTGAAAAAGTCATATTTGACATCCAACAGTCATTTAGAGTCAAAAGATTAAAAGTTAAAATTTCATCCATATTGACCATTTTGGGAAAGTTTGACGGGTACGGAGTCATCGTTTTTCATTAGAGATTTGGGGGTATATTATCAACAACTAGCGATAATTTTTGTCTCTAACTTGTTTAGAGACAAAAATTATCGCCGCACATCGGCGATTTTTATCGCAGATAAACCTTGCTATTAGCAAGGTTTATCGCAAATGCGATAAAAAACGCCCGCAATGCATGAATATCGCTGAAAAGTCAGCGATATTCATGCATTATCGAGCAAATGCTCTTAGCCATGTTATCCACCTCCCATTGGATAACATGGCTAAGAACTGCTCAGGGCAGGTGTTAGCTTTTGGAGATATTCGCGCTTAGCGTGAATATCTCCAAAAGTTGGTAATAGGAGATAGCGATGTTAGCGACTGTTTCCAGTCGCTAACATCTTGGCACGCCCACTTTGCATATCATTAGTGATAAATATCACTGACATGCAACGTGGGGCCCATGATGGTCGCTATCTCCTATTAGCTGTCGCTAACTGGTGTTAGCGACAGCTTGGTAATAGGGAGATAATTTTATCTCCGCTTTCTTGGCTTTTAAAGCCAAAAAGGCGGAGATAAAACCCCTTGATAATATACCCCTTGATTTTTTAGAGTGTACCAAAAATGATTCAAAATGTCAATTGGATCGTGCCTCATGTTGAATAACCACTTTTGAAACCTTCACAGTGACCAAAATTGCCATTTTTACAGAGCTTTGCTTGCTCAAAATCTTCCATTTTGACCAATTTCAGGCACCGAAATGACTTTAAACACACTTATTTTAGTTGAACAAGTCATAATTCACATCCAACAGGCATTTAGAGTCAAAAGATTAAAAGTTAACATTTCATCCATGTTGACCATTTTGGGAAGGCTCGACAGGTCCGAAGTCATCTTTTTTTCAGATATTTTATTTTTTGGAGTGTACCAAAAATGATTCAAAATGTCAATTGGATCGTGCCTCATGTTGAATATCCACTTTTGAAACCCTCACACTGACCAAAATTGCCATTTTTACAGAGTTTTGCTTAATCAAAAGCTTCAATTTTGACACATTTCTGGCACAGAAATGACTTAAAACACACTTATTTTAGTTGAAAATGTCATATTTCACATCCAACAGTCAATTAGAGTCAAAAGATTAAATTTTGAAATTTCATCCATATTGACCATTTTGGCAACGTTGGACAGGTCCGGAGTTATAATTTTTCAACAGAAAATTGATTTTTTGGAGTGTACCAAAAATGATTCAAAATGTCAATTGGATCGTGCCTCATTTTGAATAACCACTTTTGAAACCCTCACAGTGACCAAAATTGCCATTTTTACAGAGCTTTGCTTACTCAAAAGCTTCCATTTTGACCAATTTCCGGCACCGAAATTACTTTAAACACACTTATTTTAGTTGAAAAACTCATAATTCACAGCCAACAGTCATTTACAGTCAAAAGATTAAATGTTCAAATTTCATCCATATTGACCATTTTAGGAACGTTCGACAGGTCCGGAGTCATCGTTTTTCATCAGAAAATTGATTTTTGCAGTGTACCAAAAATTATTTAAAATGTCAATTGGATCGTGCCTCATGTTGAATAACCACTTTTGAAACCCTCAAAGTGAACAAAATTGCCATTTTTACAGAGTTTTGCTTACTCAAAAGCTTCCATTTTGACCAATTTCAGGCACCAAAATGACTTTAAACAGACTTATTTTAGTTGAAAATGTCATAATTCACATCCAACAGTCATTTAGAGTCAAAAGATCAAAAGTTAAAATTTCATCCATGTTGACCATTTTGGGAAAGTTCGACAGTTGCGGAGTCATCGTTTTTTCAGATAATTGATTTTTTGGAGTGTAACAAAAATGACTCAAAATGTTAATTGGATCGTGCCTCATGTTGAATATCCACCTTTGAAACCCTCACACTGACCAAAATTGCCATTTTTACAGAGCTTTGCTTACTCAAAAGCTTCCATTTTGACCAATTTCAGGCACCGAAATGACTTTAAACACACTTATTTATGTTGAAAAAGTCATATTTCACATCCAACAGTCATTTAGAGTCAAAAGATTAAAAGTTAAAATTTCATCCATGTTGACCATTTTGGGAAAGTTTGATGGGTTCGGAGTCATCGTTTTTCATTAGAGATTTGATTTTTTAGTGTACCAAAAATGATTCAAAATGTCAATTGTATCGTGCATCATGTTGAATAACCACTTTTGAAACCTTCACAGTGACCAAAATTGCCATTTTTACAGAGCTTTGCTAGCTCAAAATCTTCCATTTTGACCAATTTCAGGCACCGAAATGACTTTAAACACACTTATTTTAGTTGAACAAGTCATAATTCACATCCAACAGGCATTTAGAGTCAAAAGATTAAAAGTTAACATTTCATCCATGTTGACCATTTTGGGAAGGCTCGACAGGTCCGAAGTCATCTTTTTTTCAGATAATTGATTTTTTGGAGTGTACCAAAAATGATTCAAATTGTCAATTGGATCGTGCCTCATGTGAATAACCACTTTTTAAACACTCATAGTGACCAAAATTGCAATTTTTACAGAGTTTTGCTTACTCAAAAGCTTAAATTTTGACCAATTTCTGGCACAGAAATGACTTTAAACACACTTATTTTAGTTGAAAAAATCATAATTCACATCCAACAGTCATTTACAGTAAAAATATTAAATGTTAAAATTTCATCCATATTGACCATTTTGGGAAAGTTCGACAGTTCCGGAGTCATCGTTTTTCATCAGAAAATTGATTTTTTGGACTGTACCAAAAATTATTCAAAATGTCAATTGGATCGTGCCTCAAGTTGAATAACCACTTTTGAAACCCTCACAGTGACCAAAATTGCCATTTTTACAGAGCTTTGCTTAATCAAAAGCTTCCATTTTGACCAATTTCAGGCACCAAAATGACTTTCAACACACTTGTTTTAGTTGAAAAAGTCATAATTCACATCCAACAGTCATTTAGAGTCAAAAGATTAAAAGTTAAAATTTCATCCATGTTGACCATTTTGGGAAAGTTTGACAGGACCGGAGTCATCGTTTTTCATTAGAGATTTGATTTTTTGGAGTGTACCAAAAATGATTCAAAATGTCAATTGGATCGTGCCTCATGTTGAATAACCACTTTTGAAACCCTCACAGTGACCAAAATTGCCATTTTTACAGAGCTTTGCTTACTTAAAAGCTTCCATTTTGACCAATTTCATGCACCGAAATTACTTTAAACACACTTATTTTAGTTGAAAAAACTCATATTTCACAGCCAAACAGCATTTACAGTCAAAAGATTAAATGTTAAAATGTCATCCATATTGACCATTTTGGGAACGTTCGACAGGTCCGGAGTCATCGTTTTTCATTAGAAAATTGATTTTTTGAGTGTGCCAAAAATGATTCAAAATGTCAATTGGATCGTGCCTCATGTTGAATAACCACTTTTGAAACCCTCACAGTGACCAAAATTGCCATTTTTACAGAGTTTTGCTTACTCAAAAGCTTCAATTTTGACCAATTTCAGGCACCAAAATGACTTTAAACAGACTTATTTTAGTTGAAAAAGTCATAATTCACATCCAACAGTCATTTAGAGTCAAAAGATTAAAAGTTAAAAATTCATCCATGTTGACCATTTTGGGAAAGTTCGACAGTTGTGGAGTCATCGTTTTTTCAGATAATTGATTTTTTGGAGTGTACCAAAAATGATTCAAAATGTCAATTGGATCGTGCCTCATGTTGAATAACCGCTTTTGAAACCCTCACAGTGACCAAAATTGCAATTTTTACAGAGCTTTGCTTACTCAAAAGCTTCCATTTTGACCAATTTCATGCACTGAAATGACTTTAAACACACTTATTTTAGTTGAAAAAGTCATAATTCACATCCAACAGTTATTTAGAGTCAAAAGATTAAAAGTTAAAATTTCATCCATGTTGACCATTTTGGGAAAGTTCGACAGGTCCGGAGTCATCCTTTTTCATCAGAAAATTGATTTTTTGGAGTGTACCAAAAATGATTCAAAATGTAAATTTGGATCGTGCCTCATTTTGAATAACCACTTTTGAAACCCTCACAGTGACCAAAATTGCAATTTTTATAGAGTTTTGCTTACTCAAAAGCTTCAATTTTGACCAATTTCCGGCACCGAAATTACTTTAAACACACTTATTTTAGTTGAAAAACTCACAATTCACAGCCAACAGTCATTTACAGTCAAAAGATTAAATGTTAAAATTTCATCCATATTAACCATTTTGAGAATGTTCAACAGGTCCGAAGTCATCGTTTTTCATCAGAAAATTGATTTTTGGAGTGTACCAAAAATGATTCAAAATGTCAATTGGATCGTGCCTCATGTTGAATAACCACTTTTGAAACCCTCACAGTGACCAAAATTGCCATTTTTACAGAGTTTTGCTTACTCAAAAGCTTCCATTTCGACCAATTTCAGGCACCAAAATTACTTTAAACAGACTTATTTTAGTTGAAAAAGTCATAATTCACATCCAACAGTCATTTAGAGTCAAAAGATTAAAAGTTAAAATTTCATCCATGTTGACCATTTTGGGAAAGTTCGACAGTTACGGAGTCATCGTTTTTTCAGATAATTGATTTTTTGGAGTGTACCAAAAATGATTCAAAATGTCAATTGGATCGTGCCTCATGTTGAATAACCGCTTTTCAAACCCTCACAGTGACCAAAATTGCCATTTTTACAGAGTTTTGCTTACTCAAAAGCTTCCATTTCGACCAATTTCAGGCACCAAAATTACTTTAAACAGACTTATTTTAGTTGAAAAAGTCATAATTCACATCCAACAGTCATTTAGAGTCAAAAGATTAAAAGTTAAAATTTCATCCATGTTGACCATTTTGGGAAAGTTCGACAGTTACGGAGTCATCGTTTTTTCAGATAATTGATTTTTTGGAGTGTACCAAAAATGATTCAAAATGTCAATTGGATCGTGCCTCATGTTGAATAACCGCTTTTCAAACCCTCACAGTGACCAAAATTGCCATTTTTACAGAGTTTTGCTTACTCAAAAGCTTCCATTTCGACCAATTTCAGGCACCAAAATTACTTTAAACAGACTTATTTTAGTTGAAAAAGTCATAATTCACATCCAACAGTCATTTAGAGTCAAAAGATTAAAAGTTAAAATTTCATCCATGTTGACCATTTTGGGAAAGTTCGAAAGGTCCGGAGTCATCCTTTTTCATCAGAAAATTGATTTTTTGGAGTGTACCAAAAATGATTCAAAATGTCAATTGGATCGTGCCTCATTTTGAATAACCACTTTTGAAACCCTCACAGTGACCAAAATTGCCATTTTTACAGAGCTTTGCTTACTCAAAAGCTTCCATTTTGACCAATTTCCGGCACCGAAATTACTTTAAACACACTTATTTTAGTTGAAAATGTCATAATTCACATCCAACAGTCATTTAGAGTCAAAAGATCAAAAGTTAAAATTTCATCCATGTTGACCATTTTGGGAAAGTTCGACAGTTGCGGAGTCATCGTTTTTTCAGATAATTGATTTTTTGGAGTGTAACAAAAATGACTCAAAATGTTAATTGGATCGTGCCTCATGTTGAATAACCGCTTTTGAAACCCTTACAGTGACCAAAATTGCCATTTTTACAGAGCTTTGCTTACTCAAAAGCTTCCATTTTGACTAATTTCAGGCACCAAAATGACTTTAAACAGACTTATTTTAGTTGAAAAAGTCATAATTCACATCCAACAGTCATTTAGAGTCAAAAGATTAAAAGTTAAAATTTCATCCATGTTGACCATTTTGGGAAAGTTCGACAGATCCGGAGTCGTTTTTCATCAGAAAATTGATTTTTTTGGACTGTACCAAAAATTATTTAAAACGTCAATTGGATCGTGCCTCATGTTGAATATCCACCTTTGAAACCCTCACACTGACCAAAATTGCCATTTTTACAGAGTTTTGCTTAAACAAAAGCTTCAATTTTGACCAATTTCAGGCACCGAAATGACTTTAAACACACTTATTTTAGTTGAAAAAGTCATAATTCACATGCAACAGTCACTTAGAGTCAAAAGATTAAATGTTAAAATTTCATCCATATTGACCATTTTGGGAACGTTCGACAGGTCCGGAGTCATCGTTTTTCATCAGAAAATGTATTTTTTGGACTGAACCAAATAAGATTCAAAATGTCAATTGGATTGTGCCTCATGTTGAATAACCACTTTTGAAACCCTCACAGTGACCAAAATTGCCATTTTTACAGAGTTTTGCTTACTTAAAAGCTTCAATTTTGTACAATTTCAGGCACCAAAATGACTTTAAACTCACTGATTTTAGTTGAAAATGTCATAATTCACATACAACAGTCATTTAGAGTCTATAGATTAAATGTTAACATTTCATCCATATTGACCATTTTGGGAATGTTCGACTGGTCTGGAGTCATCGTTTTTCGTCAGAAAATTGATTTTTTGGACTGTGCCAAATATGATTCAAAATGTCAATTGGATTGTGCCTCATGTTGAATAACCACTTTTGAAACTCTCACAGTTACCAAAATTGCCATTTCTACAGAGTTTTTCTTACTCAAAAGCTTCAATTTTGACGAATTTCAGAAACCGAAATGACTTTAAACACACTTATTTTAGTTGAAAAAGTCATAATTCACATCAAACAGTCATTTAGATTCAAAAGATTAAATGTTAAAATTTCATCCATATTGACCATTTTGGGAAAGTTCGACAGGTCTGGAGTCATTGTTTTTCATCAGAAAATTGCTTTTTAGGAGTGTACCAAAAAGGATTCAAAATGTAAATTGGACCGTGCCTCATGTTGAATAACCACTTTTGAAACCCTCACAGTGACCAAAATTGCAATTTTTACAGAGTTTTGCTTACTCAAAAGCTTCAATTTTGACCAATTTCAGGAACCAAAATCACTTTAAACACACTTATTTTAGTTGAAAAAGTCTTAATTCGCATCCAACAGTCATTTAGAGTCAAAAGATTAAATGTTACAATCTCATCCATATTGACCATTTTGGGAACGTTCGACAGGTCCGGAGTCATGCTTTTTCATCAGAAAATAGATTTTTTTGGAATGTACCAAATATTATTCAAAATGTCAATTGGATTGTGCCTCATGTTGAATAACCACTTTTGAAACCCTCACAGTGACCAAAATTGCCATTTTTACAGAGTTTTGCTTACTCAAAAGCTTCAATTTTGACCAATTTCAGGCACCGAAATGACTTTAAACACACTTATTTTAGTTGAAAAAGTCATAATTCACATGCAACAGTCACTTAGAGTCAAAAGATTAAATGTTAAAATTTCATCCATATTGACCATTTTGGGAACGTTCGACAGGTCCGGAGTCATCGTTTTTCATCAGAAAATATATTTTTTGGACTGAACCAAATAAGATTCAAAATGTCAATTGGATTGTGCCTCGTGTTGAAAAACCACTTTTGAAACCCTCACCGTGACCAAAATTGCCATTTTTACAGAGTTTTGCTTACTTAAAAGCTTCAACTTTGAACAATTTCAGGCACCAAAATGACTTTCAACTCACTGATTTTAGTTGAAAAAGTCATAATTCACATCCAACAGTCATTTAGAGTCTATAGATTAAATGTTAAAATTTCATCCATATTGACCATTTTGGGAATGTTCGACAGGTCTGGAGTCATCGTTTTTCATCAGTAAATTGATTTTTTGGACTGTACCAAATATGATTCAAAATGTCAATTGGATTGTGCCTCATGTTGAATAACCACTTTTGAAACTCTCACAGTTACCAAAATTGCCATTTCTACAGAGTTTTTCTTACTCAAAAGCTTCAATTTTGACCAATTTCAGGAACCGAAATGACTTTAAACACACTTATTTTAGTTGAAAAAGTCATAATTCACATCAAACAGTCATTTAGATTCAAAAGATTAAATGTTAAAATTTAATCCATATTGACCATTTTGGGAAAGTTCGACAGGTCTGGAGTCATTGTTTTTCATCAGAAAATTGCTTTTTATGAGTGTACCAAAAAGGATTCAAAATGTAAATTGGACCGTGCCTCATGTTGAATAACCACTTTTGAAACCCTCACAGTGACCAAAATTGCAATTTTTACAGAGTTTTGCTTACTCAAAAGCTTCAATTTTGACCAATTTCAGGAACCGAAATGACTTTAAACACACTTATTTTAGTTGAAAAAGTCTTAATTCACATCCAACAGTCATTTAGAGTCAAAAGATTAAATGTTACAATCTCATCCATATTGACCATTTTGGGAACGTTCGACAGGTCCGGAGTCATGCTTTTTCATCAGAAAATTGATTTTTTTGGACTGTACCAAATATTATTCAAAATGTCAATTGGATTGTGCCTCATGTTGAATAACCACTTTTGAAACCCTCACAGTGACCAAAATTGCCATTTTTACAGAGTTTTGCTTACTCAAAAGCTTCAATTTTGACCAATTTCAGGCACCGAAATGACTTTAAACACACTTATTTTAGTTGAAAAAGTCATAATTCACATGCAACAGTCACTTAGAGTCAAAAGATTAAATGTTAAAATTTCATCCATATTGACCATTTTGGGAACGTTCGACAGGTCCGGAGTCATCGTTTTTCATCAGAAAATGTATTTTTTGGACTGAACCAAATAAGATTCAAAATGTCAATTGGATTGTGCCTCATGTTGAATAACCACTTTTGAAACCCTCACAGTGACCAAAATTGCCATTTTTACAGAGTTTTGCTTACTTAAAAGCTTCAATTTTGTACAATTTCAGGCACCAAAATGACTTTAAACTCACTGATTTTAGTTGAAAATGTCATAATTCACATACAACAGTCATTTAGAGTCTATAGATTAAATGTTAAAATTTCATCCATATTGACCATTTTGGGAATGTTCGACAGGTCTGGAGTCATCGTTTTTCATCAGAAAATTGATTTTTTGGACTGTACCAAATATGATTCAAAATGTCAATTGGATTGTGCCTCATGTTGAATAACCACTTTTGAAACCCTCACAGTGACCAAAATTGCCATTTTTACAGAGTTTTGCTTACTCAAAAGCTTCAATTTTGACCAATTTCAGGCACCGAAATGACTTTAAACACACTTATTTTAGTTGAAAAAGTCATAATTCACATGCAACAGTCATTTAGAGTCTATAGATTAAATGTTAACATTTCATCCATATTGACCATTTTGGGAATGTTCGACAGGTCTGGAGTCATCGTTTTTCATCAGAAAATTTATTTTTTGGAATGAACCAAATATGATTCAAAATGTCAATTGGATCGTGCCTCATGTTGAATAACCACTTTTGAAACTCTCACAGTGACCAAAATTGCCATTTCTACAGAGTTTTTCTTACTCAAAAGCTTCAATTTTGACCAATTTCAGGAACCGAAATGACTTTAAACACACTTATTTTAGTTGAAAAAGTCATAATTCACATCAAACAGTCATTTAGATTCAAAAGATTAAATGTTAAAATTTAATCCATATTGACCATTTTGGGAAAGTTCGACAGGTATGGAGTCATTGTTTTTCATCAGAAAATTGCTTTTTAGGAGTGTACCAAAAAGGATTCAAAATGTAAATTGGACCGTGCCTCATGTTGAATAACCACTTTTGAAACCCTTACAGTGACCAAAATTGCAATTTTTACAGAGTTTTGCTTACTCAAAAGCTTCAATTTTGACCAATTTCAGGAACCGAAATGACTTTAAACACACTTATTTTAGTTGAAAAAGTCTTAATTCACATCCAACAGTCATTTAGAGTCAAAAGATTAAATGTTACAATCTCATCCATATTGACAATTTTGGGAACGTTCGACAGGTCTGGAGTCATGCTTTTTCATCAGAAAATTGATTTTTTTGGACTGTACCAAATATTATTCAAAATGTCAATTGGATTGTGCCTCATGTTGAATAACCACTTTTGAAACCCTCACAGTGACCAAAATTGCCATTTTTACAGAGTTTTGCTTACTCAAAAGCTTCAATTTTGACCAATTTCAGGAACTGAAATGACTTTAAACACACTTATTTTAGTTGAAAAAGTCATAATTCACATCAAACAGTCATTTAGAGTCAAAAGATGAAATGTTAAAATTTCATCCATATTGACCATTTTGGGAACGTTCGACAGGTCTGGAGTCATCGTTTTTCATCAGTAAATTGATTTTTTGGACTGTACCAAATATGATTCAAAATGTCAATTGGATCGTGCCTCATGTTGAATAACCACTTTTGAAACCATCACAGTGACCAAAATTGCCATTTCTACAGAGTTTTTCTTACTCAAAAGCTTCAATTTTGACCAATTTCAGGAACCGAAATGACTTTAAACACACTTATTTTAGTTGAAAAAGTCATAATTCACATGCAACAGTCACTTAGAGTCAAAAGATTAAATGTTAAAATTTCATCCATATTGACCATTTTGGGAACGTTCGACAGGTCCAGAGTCATCGTTTTTCATCTGAAAATTGATTTTTTGGACTGTACCAAAAATGATTCAAAATGTCAATTGGATCGTGCCTCATGTTGAATAACCACTTTTGAAACCCTCACAGTGACCAAAATTGCCATTTCTACAGAGTTTTTCTTACTCAAAAGCTTCAATTTTGACCAATTTCAGGAACCGAAATGACTTTAAACACACTTATTTTAGTTGAAAAAGTCATAATTCACATCAAACAGTCATTTAGAGTCAAAAGATGAAATGTTAAAATTTCATCCATATTGACCATTTTGGGAACGTTCGACAGGTCTGGAGTCATAGTTTTTCATCAGTAAATTGATTTTTTGCACTGTACCAAATATGATTCAAAATGTCAATTGGATCGTGCCTCATGTTGAATAACCACTTTTGAAACCATCACAGTGACCAAAATTGCCATTTCTACAGAGTTTTTCTTACTCAAAAGCTTCAATTTTGACCAATTTCAGGAACCGAAATGACTTTAAACACACTTATTTTAGTTGAAAAAGTTATAATTCACATCAAACAGTCATTTAGATTCAAAAGATTAAATGTTAAAATTTCATCCATATTGACCATTTTGGGAAAGTTCGACTGGTCTGGAGTCATTGTTTTTCATCAGAAAATTGCTTTTTAGGAGTGTACCAAAAAGGATTCAAAATGTAAATTGGACCGTGCCTCATGTTGAATAACCACTTTTGAAACCCTCACAGTGACCAAAATTGCAAGTTTTACAGAGTTTTGCTTTCTCAAAAGCTTCAATTTTGACCAATTTCAGGCACCGAAATGACTTTAAACACACTTATTTTAGTTGAAAAAGTCATAATTCACATGCAACAATCACTTAGAGTCAAAAGATTAAATGTTAAAATTTCATCCATATTGACCATTTTGGGAACGTTCGACAGGTCCGGAGTCATCGTTTTTCATCAGAAAATTGCTTTTTAGGAGTGTACCAAAAATGATTCAAAATGTCAATTGGATCGTCCCTCATGTTGAATAACCACTTTTGAAATCCTCACAGTGACCAAAATTGCCATTTTTACAGTTTTTCTTACTCAAAAGCTTCAATTTTGAACAATTTCAGGCACCGAAATGACTTTAAACTCACTGATTTTAGTTGAAAAAGCCATCATTCACATCCAACAGTCTTTTAGAGTCAAAAGATTAAATGTTAAAATTTCATCCATATTGACCATTTTGGGAACGTTCGACAGGTTCGGAGTAATCGTTTTTCATCAGAAAATTGATTTTTTTGACTGTACCAAATATGATTCAAAATGTCAATTGGATTGTGCCTCATGTTGAATAACCACTTTTGAAACCCTCACAGTGACCAAAATTGCCATTTTTACAGAGTTTTGCTTACTCAAAAGCTTCAATTTTGACCAATTTCAGGCACCGAAATGACTTTAAACACACTTATTTTAATTGAAAAAGTCATAATTTACATGCAACAATCACTTAGAGTCAAAAGAATAAATGTTAAAATCTCATCCATATTGACCATTTTGAGAATGTTCGACAGGTCTGGAGTCATCGTTTTTCATCAGTAAATTGATTTTTTGGACTGTACTAAATATGATTCAAAATGTCAATTGGATCGTGCCTCATGTTGAATAACCACTTTTGAAACCCTCACACTGACCAAAATTGCCATTTCTACAGAGTTTTTCTTACTCAAAAGCTTCAATTTTGACCAATTTCAGGAACCGAAATGACTCTAAACACACTTATTTTAGTTGAAAAAGTCATAATTCACATCCTACAGTCATTTAGAGTCAAAAGATTAAATGGTAAAATTTCATCCATATTGACCATTTTGGGAACGTTGGACAGGTCCTGAGTCATCGTTTTTCATCAGAAAATGTATTTTTTGGAATGAACCAAATACGATTCAAAATGTCAATTGGATCGTGCCTCATGTTGAATAACTACTTTTGAAACTCTCACAGTGACCAAAATTGCCATTTCTACAGAGTTTTTCTTACTCAAAAGCTTCAATTTTGACCAATTTCAGGAACCAAAATGACTTTAAACACACTTATTTTAGTTGAAAAAGTCATAATTCACATCAAACAGTCATTTAGAGTCAAAAGATTAAATGTTAAAATTTCATCCATATTGACCATTTTGGGAAAGTTCGACAGGTCTGGAGTCATTGTTTTTCATCAGAAAATTGCTTTTTAGGAGTGTACCAAAAAGGATTCAAAATGTCAATTGGACCGTGCCTCATGTTGAATAACCACTTTTGAAACCCTCACAGTGACCAAAATTGCAAGTTTTACAGAGTTTTGCTTTCTCAAAAGCTTCAATTTTGACCAATTTCAGGAACCGAAATGACTTTAAACACACTTATTTTAGTTGAAAAAGTCATAATTCACATGCAACAATCACTTAGAGTCAAAAGATTAAATGTTAAAATTTCATCCATATTGACCATTTTGGGAACGTTCGACAGGTCCAGAGTCATCGTTTTTCATCTGAAAATTGATTTTTTGGACTGTACCAAAAATGATTCAAAATGTCAATTGGATCGTGCCTCATGTTGAATAACCACTTTTGAAACCCTCACAGTGACCAAAATTGCCCTTTCTACAGATTTTTTCTTACTCAAAAGCTTCAATTTTGACCAATTTCAGGCACCGAAATGACTTTAAACACACTTATTTTAGTTGAAAAAGTCATAATTCACATGCAACAGTCACTTAGAGTCAAAAGATGAAATGTTAAAATTTCATCCATATTGACCATTTTGGGAACGTTCGACAGGTCTGGAGTCATCGTTTTTCATCAGTAAATTGATTTTTTGCACTGTACCAAATATGATTCAAAATGTCAATTGGATCGTGCCTCATGTTGAATAACCACTTTTGAAACCATCACAGTGACCAAAATTGCCATTTCTACAGAGTTTTTCTTACTCAAAAGCTTCAATTTTGACCAATTTCAGGAACCGAAATGACTTTAAACACACTTATTTTAGTTGAAAAAGTCTTAATTCACATCCAACAGTCATTTAGAGTCAAAAGATTAAATGGTAAAATTTCATCCATATTGACCATTTTGGGAACGTTCGACAGGTAACAGTGACCAAAATTGCCATTTCTACAGAGTTTTTCTTACTCAAAAGCTTCAATTTTGACCAATTTCAGGAACCGAAATGACTTTAAACACACTTATTTTAGTTGAAAAAGTCATAATTCACATGCAACAGTCACTTAGAGTCAAAAGATTAAATGTTAAAATTTCATCCATATTGACCATTTTGGGAACGTTCGACAGGTCCGGAGTCATCGTTTTTCATCAGAAAATGTATTTTTTGGACTGAACCAAATAAGATTCAAAATGTCAATTGGATTGTGCCTCATGTTGAATAACCACTTTTGAAACCCTCACAGTGACCAAAATTGCCATTTTTACAGAGTTTTGCTTACTTAAAAGCTTCAATTTTGTACAATTTCAGGCACCAAAATGACTTTAAACTCACTGATTTTAGTTGAAAATGTCATAATTCACATACAACAGTCATTTAGAGTCTATAGATTAAATGTTAACATTTCATCCATATTGACCATTTTGGGAATGTTCGACTGGTCTGGAGTCATCGTTTTTCGTCAGAAAATTGATTTTTTTGGACTGTGCCAAATATGATTCAAAATGTCAATTGGATTGTGCCTCATGTTGAATAACCACTTTTGAAACTCTCACAGTTACCAAAATTGCCATTTCTACAGAGTTTTTCTTACTCAAAAGCTTCAATTTTGACGAATTTCAGAAACCGAAATGACTTTAAACACACTTATTTTAGTTGAAAAAGTCATAATTCACATCAAACAGTCATTTAGATTCAAAAGATTAAATGTTAAAATTTCATCCATATTGACCATTTTGGGAAAGTTCGACAGGTCTGGAGTCATTGTTTTTCATCAGAAAATTGCTTTTTAGGAGTGTACCAAAAAGGATTCAAAATGTAAATTGGACCGTGCCTCATGTTGAATAACCACTTTTGAAACCCTCACAGTGACCAAAATTGCAATTTTTACAGAGTTTTGCTTACTCAAAAGCTTCAATTTTGACCAATTTCAGGAACCAAAATGACTTTAAACACACTTATTTTAGTTGAAAAAGTCTTAATTCGCATCCAACAGTCATTTAGAGTCAAAAGATTAAATGTTACAATCTCATCCATATTGACCATTTTGGGAACGTTCGACAGGTCCGGAGTCATGCTTTTTCATCAGAAAATTGATTTTTTTGGACTGTACCAAATATTATTCAAAATGTCAATTGGATTGTGCCTCATGTTGAATAACCACTTCTGAAACCCTCACAGTGACCAAAATTGCCATTTTTACAGAGTTTTGCTTACTCAAAAGCTTCAATTTTGACCAATTTCAGGCACCGAAATGACTTTAAACACACTTATTTTAGTTGAAAAGTCATAATTCACATGCAACAGTCACTTAGAGTCAAAAGATTAAATGTTAAAATTTCATCCATATTGACCATTTTGGGAACGTTCGACAGGTCCGGAGTCATCGTTTTTCATCAGAAAATGTATTTTTTGGACTGAACCAAATAAGATTCAAAATGTCAATTGGATTGTGCCTCATGTTGAATAACCACTTTTGAAACCCTCACCGTGACCAAAATTGCCATTTTTACAGAGTTTTGCTTACTTAAAAGCTTCAACTTTGAACAATTTCAGGCACCAAAATGACTTTAAACTCACTGATTTTAGTTGAAAAAGTCATAATTCACATCCAACAGTCATTTAGAGTCTATAGATTAAATGTTAACATTTCATCCATATTGACCATTTTGGGAATGTTCGACAGGTCTGGAGTCATCGTTTTTCATCAGAAAATTTATTTTTTGGAATGAACCAAATATGATTCAAAATGTCAATTGGATCGTGCCTCATGTTGAATAACCACTTTTGAAACTCTCACAGTGACCAAAATTGCCATTTCTACAGAGTTTTTCTTACTCAAAAGCTTCAATTTTGACCAATTTCAGGAACCGAAATGACTTTAAACACACTTATTTTAGTTGAAAAAGTCATAATTCACATCAAACAGTCATTTAGATTCAAAAGATTAAATGTTAAAATTTAATCCATATTGACCATTTTGGGAAAGTTCGACAGGTATGGAGTCATTGTTTTTCATCAGAAAATTGCTTTTTAGGAGTGTACCAAAAAGGATTCAAAATGTAAATTGGACCGTGCCTCATGTTGAATAACCACTTTTGAAACCCTTACAGTGACCAAAATTGCAATTTTTACAGAGTTTTGCTTACTCAAAAGCTTCAATTTTGACCAATTTCAGGAACCGAAATGACTTTAAACACACTTATTTTAGTTGAAAAAGTCTTAATTCACATCCAACAGTCATTTAGAGTCAAAAGATTAAATGTTACAATCTCATCCATATTGACCATTTTGGGAACGTTCGACAGGTCCGGAGTCATGCTTTTTCATCAGAAAATTGATTTTTTTGGACTGTACCAAATATTATTCAAAATGTCAATTGGATTGTGCCTCATGTTGAATAACCACTTTTGAAACCCTCACAGTGACCAAAATTGCCATTTTTACAGAGTTTTGCTTACTCAAAAGCTTCAATTTTGACCAATTTCAGGCACCGAAATGACTTTAAACACACTTATTTTAGTTGAACAAGTCATAATTCACATGCAACAGTCACTTAGAGTCAAAAGATTAAATGTTAAAATTTCATCCATATTGACCATTTTGGGAACGTTCGACAGGTCCGGAGTCATCGTTTTTCATCAGAAAATGTATTTTTTGGACTGAACCAAATAAGATTCAAAATGTCAATTGGATTGTGCCTCATGTTGAATAACCACTTTTGAAACCCTCACAGTGACCAAAATTGCCATTTTTACAGAGTTTTGCTTACTTAAAAGCTTCAATTTTGTACAATTTCAGGCACCAAAATGACTTTAAACTCACTGATTTTAGTTGAAAATGTCATAATTCACATACAACAGTCATTTAGAGTCTATAGATTAAATGTTAACATTTCATCCATATTGACCATTTTGGGAATGTTCGACTGGTCTGGAGTCATCGTTTTTCGTCAGAAAATTGATTTTTTGGACTGTGCCAAATATGATTCAAAATGTCAATTGGATTGTGCCTCATGTTGAATAACCACTTTTGAAACTCTCACAGTTACCAAAATTGCCATTTCTACAGAGTTTTTCTTACTCAAAAGCTTCAATTTTGACGAATTTCAGAAACCGAAATGACTTTAAACACACTTATTTTAGTTGAAAAAGTCATAATTCACATCAAACAGTCATTTAGATTCAAAAGATTAAATGTTAAAATTTCATCCATAGTGACCATTTTGGGAAAGTTCGACAGGTCTGGAGTCATTGTTTTTCATCAGAAAATTGCTTTTTAGGAGTGTACCAAAAAGGATTCAAAATGTAAATTGGACCGTGCCTCATGTTGAATAACCACTTTTGAAACCCTCACAGTGACCAAAATTGCAATTTTTACAGAGTTTTGCTTACTCAAAAGCTTCAATTTTGACCAATTTCAGGAACCAAAATGACTTTAAACACACTTATTTTAGTTGAAAAAGTCTTAATTCGCATCCAACAGTCATTTAGAGTCAAAAGATTAAATGTTACAATCTCATCCATATTGACAATTTTGGGAACGTTCGACAGGTCCGGAGTCATGCTTTTTCATCAGAAAATTGATTTTTTTGGAATGTACCAAATATTATTCAAAATGTCAATTGGATTGTGCCTCATGTTGAATAACCACTTTTGAAACCCTCACAGTGACCAAAATTGCCATTTTTACAGAGTTTTGCTTACTCAAAAGCTTCAATTTTGACCAATTTCAGGCACCGAAATGACTTTAAACACACTTATTTTAGTTGAAAAAGTCATAATTCACATGCAACAGTCACTTAGAGTCAAAAGATTAAATGTTAAAATTTCATCCATATTGACCATTTTGGGAACGTTCGACAGGTCCGGAGTCATCGTTTTTCATCAGAAAATATATTTTTTGGACTGAACCAAATAAGATTCAAAATGTCAATTGGATTGTGCCTCGTGTTGAAAAACCACTTTTGAAACCCTCACCGTGACCAAAATTGCCATTTTTACAGAGTTTTGCTTACTTAAAAGCTTCAACTTTGAACAATTTCAGGCACCAAAATGACTTTCAACTCACTGATTTTAGTTGAAAAAGTCATAATTCACATCCAACAGTCATTTAGAGTCTATAGATTAAATGTTAAAATTTCATCCATATTGACCATTTTGGGAATGTTCGACAGGTCTGGAGTCATCGTTTTTCATCAGTAAATTGATTTTTTGGACTGTACCAAATATGATTCAAAATGTCAATTGGATTGTGCCTCATGTTGAATAACCACTTTTGAAACTCTCACAGTTACCAAAATTGCCATTTCTACAGAGTTTTTCTTACTCAAAAGCTTCAATTTTGACCAATTTCAGGAACCGAAATGACTTTAAACACACTTATTTTAGTTGAAAAAGTCATAATTCACATCAAACAGTCATTTAGATTCAAAAGATTAAATGTTAAAATTTAATCCATATTGACCATTTTGGGAAAGTTCGACAGGTCTGGAGTCATTGTTTTTCATCAGAAAATTGCTTTTTATGAGTGTACCAAAAAGGATTCAAAATGTAAATTGGACCGTGCCTCATGTTGAATAACCACTTTTGAAACCCTCACAGTGACCAAAATTGCAATTTTTACAGAGTTTTGCTTACTCAAAAGCTTCAATTTTGACCAATTTCAGGAACCGAAATGACTTTAAACACACTTATTTTAGTTGAAAAAGTCTTAATTCACATCCAACAGTCATTTAGAGTCAAAAGATTAAATGTTACAATCTCATCCATATTGACCATTTTGGGAACGTTCGACAGGTCCGGAGTCATGCTTTTTCATCAGAAAATTGATTTTTTTGGACTGTACCAAATATTATTCAAAATGTCAATTGGATTGTGCCTCATGTTGAATAACCACTTTTGAAACCCTCACAGTGACCAAAATTGCCATTTTTACAGAGTTTTGCTTACTCAAAAGCTTCAATTTTGACCAATTTCAGGCACCGAAATGACTTTAAACACACTTATTTTAGTTGAAAAAGTCATAATTCACATGCAACAGTCACTTAGAGTCAAAAGATTAAATGTTAAAATTTCATCCATATTGACCATTTTGGGAACGTTCGACA
The DNA here is from genome assembly GCF_964261635.1 of Lissotriton helveticus. Lineage (NCBI taxonomy): Eukaryota > Metazoa > Chordata > Amphibia > Caudata > Salamandridae > Lissotriton > Lissotriton helveticus. The sequence goes on from NC_136072.1 coordinate 344,284,035, forward strand.
GGTCCGGAGTCATCGTTTTTCATCAGAAAATGTATTTTTTGGACTGAACCAAATAAGATTCAAAATGTCAATTGGATTGTGCCTCATGTTGAATAACCACTTTTGAAACCCTCACAGTGACCAAAATTGCCATTTTTACAGAGTTTTGCTTACTTAAAAGCTTCAATTTTGTACAATTTCAGGCACCAAAATGACTTTAAACTCACTGATTTTAGTTGATAATGTCATAATTCACATACAACAGTCATTTAGAGTCTATAGATTAAATGTTAAAATTTCATCCATATTGACCATTTTGGGAATGTTCGACAGGTCTGGAGTCATCGTTTTTCATCAGAAAATTGATTTTTTGGACTGTACCAAATATGATTCAAAATGTCAATTGGATTGTGCCTCATGTTGAATAACCACTTTTGAAACCCTCACAGTGACCAAAATTGCCATTTTTCCAGAGTTTTGCTTACTCAAAAGCTTCAATTTTGACCAATTTCAGGCACCGAAATGACTTTAAACACACTTATTTTAGTTGAAAAAGTCATAATTCACATGCAACAGTCATTTAGAGTCTATAGATTAAATGTTAACATTTCATCCATATTGACCATTTTGGGAATGTTCGACAGGTCTGGAGTCATCGTTTTTCATCAGAAAATTTATTTTTTGGAATGAACCAAATATGATTCAAAATGTCAATTGGATCGTGCCTCATGTTGAATAACCACTTTTGAAACTCTCACAGTGACCAAAATTGCCATTTCTACAGAGTTTTTCTTACTCAAAAGCTTCAATTTTGACCAATTTCAGGAACCGAAATGACTTTAAACACACTTATTTTAGTTGAAAAAGTCATAATTCACATCAAACAGTCATTTAGATTCAAAAGATTAAATGTTAAAATTTAATCCATATTGACCATTTTGGGAAAGTTCGACAGGTATGGAGTCATTGTTTTTCATCAGAAAATTGCTTTTTAGGAGTGTACCAAAAAGGATTCAAAATGTAAATTGGACCGTGCCTCATGTTGAATAACCACTTTTGAAACCCTTACAGTGACCAAAATTGCAATTTTTACAGAGTTTTGCTTACTCAAAAGCTTCAATTTTGACCAATTTCAGGAACCGAAATGACTTTAAACACACTTATTTTAGTTGAAAAAGTCTTAATTCACATCCAACAGTCATTTAGAGTCAAAAGATTAAATGTTACAATCTCATCCATATTGACAATTTTGGGAACGTTCGACAGGTCTGGAGTCATGCTTTTTCATCAGAAAATTGATTTTTTTGGACTGTACCAAATATTATTCAAAATGTCAATTGGATCGTGCCTCATGTTGAATAACCACTTTTGAAACCATCACAGTGACCAAAATTGCCATTTCTACAGAGTTTTTCTTACTCAAAAGCTTCAATTTTGACCAATTTCAGGAACCGAAATGACTTTAAACACACTTATTTTAGTTGAAAAAGTCATAATTCACATCAAACAGTCATTTAGATTCAAAAGATGAAATGTTAAAATTTCATCCATATTGACCATTTTGGGAAAGTTCGACAGGTCTGGAGTCATTGTTTTTCATCAGAAAATTGCTTTTTAGGAGTGTACCAAAAAGGATTCAAAATGTAAATTGGACCGTGCCTCATGTTGAATAACCACTTTTGAAACCCTCACAGTGACCAAAATTGCAATTTTTACAGAGTTTTGCTTACTCAAAAGCTTCAATTTTGACCAATTTCAGGCACCAAAATGACTTTAAACACACTTATTTTAGTTGAAAAAGTCATAATTCACATGCAACAGTCACTTAGAGTCAAAAGATTAAATGTTAAATTTCATCCATATTGACCATTTTGGGAACGTTCGACAGGTCCGGAGTCATCGTTTTTCATCAGAAAATGTATTTTTTGGACTGAACCAAATAAGATTCAAAATGTCAATTGGATTGTGCCTCATGTTGAATAACCACTTTTGAAACCCTCACAGTGACCAAAATTGCCATTTTTACAGAGTTTTGCTTACTTAAAAGCTTCAATTTTGTACAATTTCAGGCACCAACATGACTTTAAACTCACTGATTTTAGTTGAAAATGTCATAATTCACATACAACAGTCATTTAGACTCTATAGATTAAATGTTAAAATTGCATCCATATTGACCATTTTGGGAACGTTCGACAGGACCAGAGTCATTGTTTTTCATCAGAAAATTTATTTTTTAGACTGTACCAAATATGATTCAAAATGTCAATTGGATTGTGCCTCGTGTTGAATAACCACTTTTGAAACCCTCACCGTGACCAAAATTGCCATTTTTACAGAGTTTTGCTTACTTAAAAGCTTCAACTTTGAACAATTTCAGGCACCAAAATGACTTTAAACTCACTGATTTTAGTTGAAAAAGTCATAATTCACATCCAACAGTCATTTAGAGTCTATAGATTAAATGTTAACATTTCATCCATATTGACCATTTTGGGAATGTTCGACAGGTCTGGAGTCATCGTTTTTCATCAGAAAATTTATTTTTTGGAATGAACCAAATATGATTCAAAATGTCAATTGGATCGTGCCTCATGTTGAATAACCACTTTTGAAACTCTCACAGTGACCTAAATTGCCATTTCTACAGAGTTTTTCTTACTCAAAAGCTTCAATTTTGACCAATTTCAGGAACCGAAATGACTTTAAACACACTTATTTTAGTTGAAAAAGTCATAATTCACATCAAACAGTCATTTAGATTCAAAAGATTAAATGTTAAAATTTAATCCATATTGACCATTTTGGGAAAGTTCGACAGGTATGGAGTCATTGTATTTCATCAGAAAATTGCTTTTTAGGAGTGTACCAAAAAGGATTCAAAATGTAAATTGGACCGTGCCTCATGTTGAATAACCACTTTTGAAACCCTTACAGTGACCAAAATTGCAATTTTTACAGAGTTTTGCTTACTCAAAAGCTTCAATTTTGACCAATTTCAGGAACCAAAATGACTTTAAACACACTTATTTTAGTTGAAAAAGTCTTAATTAACATCCAACAGTCATTTAGAGTCAAAAGATTAAATGTTACAATCTCATCCATATTGACCATTTTGGGAACGTTCAACAGGTCCGGAGTCATGCTTTTTCATCAGAAAATTGATTTTTTTGGACTGTACCAAATATTATTCAAAATGTCAATTGGATTGTGCCTCATGTTGAATAACCACTTTTGAAACCCTCACAGTGACCAAAATTGCCATTTTTACAGAGTTTTGCTTACTCAAAAGCTTCAATTTTGACCAATTTCAGGCACCGAAATGACTTTAAACACACTTATTTTAGTTGAAAAAGTCATAATTCACATGCAACAGTCACTTAGAGTCAAAAGATTAAATGTTAAAATTTCATCCATATTGACCATTTTGGGAACGTTCGACAGGTCCGGAGTCATCGTTTTTCATCAGAAAATGTATTTTTTGGACTGAACCAAATAAGATTCAAAATGTCAATTGGATTGTGCCTCATGTTGAATAACCACTTTTGAAACCCTCACAGTGACCAAAATTGCCATTTTTACAGAGTTTTGCTTACTTAAAAGCTTCAATTTTGTACAATTTCAGGCTCCAAAATGACTTTAAACTCACTGATTTTAGTTGAAAATGTCATAATTCACATACAACAGTCATTTAGAGTCTATAGATTAAATGTTAAAATTTCATCCATATTGACCATTTTGGGAACGTTCGACAGGTCCGGAGTCATCGTTTTTCATCAGAAAATGTATTTTTTGGACTGAACCAAATAAGATTCAAAATGTCAATTGGATTGTGCCTCATGTTAAATAACCACTTTTGAAACCCTCACAGTGACCATAATTGCCATTTTTACAGAGTTTTGCTTACTTAAAAGCTTCAATTTTGTACAATTTCAGGCACCAACATGACTTTAAACTCACTGATTTTAGTTGAAAATGTCATAATTCACATACAACAGTCATTTAGACTCTATAGATTAAATGTTAAAATTGCATCCATATTGACCATTTTGGGAACGTTCGACAGGACCAGAGTCATTGTTTTTCATCAGAAAATTTATTTTTTGGACTGTACCAAATATGATTCAAAATGTCAATTGGATTGTGCCTCGTTTTGAATAACCACTTTTGAAACCCTCACCGTGACCAACATTGCCATTTTTACAGAGTTTTGCTTACTTAAAAGCTTCAACTTTGAACAATTTCAGGCACCAAAATGACTTTAAACTCACAGATTTTAGTTGAAAAAGTCATAATTCACATCCAACAGTCATTTAGAGTCTATAGATTAAATGTTAACATTTCATCCATATTGACCATTTTGGGAATGTTCGACAGGTCTGGAGTCATCGTTTTTCATCAGAAAATTTATTTTTTGGAATGAACCAAATATGATTCAAAATGTCAATTGGATCGTGCCTCATGTTGAATAACCACTTTTGAAACTCTCACAGTGACCAAAATTGCCATTTCTACAGAGTTTTTCTTACTCAAAAGCTTCAATTTTGACCAATTTCAGGAACCGAAATGACTTTAAACACACTTATTTTAGTTGAAAAAGTCATAATTCACATCAAACAGTCATTTAGATTCAAAAGATTAAATGTTAAAATTTAATCCATGTTGACCATTTTGGGAAAGTTCGACAGGTATGGAGTCATTGTTTTTCATCAGAAAATTGCTTTTTAGGAGTGTACCAAAAAGGATTCAAAATGTAAATTGGACCGTGCCTCATGTTGAATAACCACTTTTAAAACCCTTACAGTGACCAAAATTGCAATTTTTACAGAGTTTTGCTTACTCAAAAGCTTCAATTTTGACCAATTTCAGGAACCGAAATGACTTTAAACACACTTATTTTAGTTGAAAAAGTCTTAATTCACATCCAACAGTCATTTAGAGTCAAAAGATTAAATGTTACAATCTCATCCATATTGACCTTTTTGGGAACGTTCGACAGGTCCGGAGTCATGCTTTTTCATCAGAAAATTGATTTTTTTGGACTGTACCAAATATGATTCAAAATGTCAATTGGATTGTGCCTCATGTTGAATAACCACTTTTGAAACTCTCACAGTTACCAAAATTGCCATTTCTACAGAGTTTTTCTTACTCAAAAGCTTCAATTTTGACGAATTTCAGAAACCGAAATGACTTTAAACTCACTTATTTTAGTTGAAAAAGTCATAATTCACATCAAACAGTCATTTAGATTCAAAAGATTAAATGTTAAAATTTAATCCATATTGACCATTTTGGGAAAGTTCGACAGGTCTGGAGTCATTGTTTTTCATCAGAAAATTGCTTTTTAGGAGTGTACCAAAAAGGATTCAAAATGTAAATTGGACCGTGCCTCATGTTGAATAACCACTTTTGAAACCCTCACAGTGACCAAAATTGCAATTTTTACAGAGTTTTGCTTACTCAAAAGCTTCAATTTTGACCAATTTCAGGCACCAAAATGACTTTAAACACACTTATTTTAGTTGAAAAAGTCATAATTCACATGCAACAGTCACTTAGAGTCAAAAGATTAAATGTTAAAATTTCATCCATATTGACCATTTTGGGAACGTTCGACAGGTCCGGAGTCATCGTTTTTCATCAGAAAATGTATTTTTTGGACTGAACCAAATAAGATTCAAAATGTCAATTGGATTGTGCCTCATGTTGAATAACCACTTTTGAAACCCTCACAGTGACCAAAATTGCCATTTTTACAGAGTTTTGCTTACTTAAAAGCTTCAATTTTGTACAATTTCAGGCACCAACATGACTTTAAACTCACTGATTTTAGTTGAAAATGTCATAATTCACATACAACAGTCATTTAGACTCTATAGATTAAATGTTAAAATTGCATCCATATTGACCATTTTGGGAACGTTCGACAGGACCAGAGTCATTGTTTTTCATCAGAAAATTTATTTTTTGGACTGTACCAAATATGATTCAAAATGTCAATTGGATTGTGCCTCGTGTTGAATAACCACTTTTGAAACCCTCACCGTGACCAAAATTGCCATTTTTACAGAGTTTTGCTTACTTAAAAGCTTCAACTTTGAACAATTTCAGGCACCAAAATGACTTTAAACTCACTGATTTTAGTTGAAAAAGTCATAATTCACATCCAACAGTCATTTAGAGTCTATAGATTAAATGTTAACATTTCATCCATATTGACCATTTTGGGAATGTTCGACAGGTCTGGAGTCATCGTTTTTCATCAGAAAATTTATTTTTTGGAATGAACCAAATATGATTCAAAATGTCAATTGGATCGTGCCTCATGTTGAATAACCACTTTTGAAACTCTCACAGTGACCAAAATTGCCATTTCTACAGAGTTTTTCTTACTCAAAAGCTTCAATTTTGACCAATTTCAGGAACCGAAATGACTTTAAACACACTTATTTTAGTTGAAAAAGTCATAATTCACATCAAACAGTCATTTAGATTCAAAAGATTAAATGTTAAAATTTAATCCATATTGACCATTTTGGGAAAGTTCGACAGGTATGGAGTCATTGTTTTTCATCAGAAAATTGCTTTTTAGGAGTGTACCAAAAAGGATTCAAAATGTAAATTGGACCGTGCCTCATGTTGAATAACCACTTTTGAAACCCTTACAGTGACCAAAATTGCAATTTTTACAGAGTTTTGCTTACTCAAAAGCTTCAATTTTGACCAATTTCAGGAACCGAAATGACTTTAAACACACTTATTTTAGTTGAAAAAGTCTTAATTAACATCCAACAGTCATTTAGAGTCAAAAGATTAAATGTTACAATCTCATCCATATTGACCATTTTGGGAACGTTCAACAGGTCCGGAGTCATGCTTTTTCATCAGAAAATTGATTTTTTTGGACTGTACCAAATATTATTCAAAATGTCAATTGGATTGTGCCTCATGTTGAATAACCACTTTTGAAACCCTCACAGTGACCAAAATTGCCATTTTTACAGAGTTTTGCTTACTTAAAAGCTTCAATTTTGTACAATTTCAGGCACCAAAATGACTTTAAACTCACTGATTTTAGTTGAAAATGTCATAATTCACATACAACAGTCATTTAGAGTCTATAGATTAAATGTTAAAATTTCATCCATATTGACCATTTTGGGAACGTTCGACAGGTCCGGAGTCATCGTTTTTCATCAGAAAATGTATTTTTTGGACTGAACCAAATAAGATTCAAAATGTCAATTGGATTGTGCCTCATGTTAAATAACCACTTTTGAAACCCTCACAGTGACCATAATTGCCATTTTTACAGAGTTTTGCTTACTTAAAAGCTTCAATTTTGTACAATTTCAGGCACCAACATGACTTTAAACTCACTAATTTTAGTTGAAAATGTCATAATTCACATACAACAGTCATTTAGACTCTATAGATTAAATGTTAAAATTGCATCCATATTGACCATTTTGGGAACGTTCGACAGGACCAGAGTCATCGTTTTTCATCAGAAAATTTATTTTTTGGACTGTACCAAACATGATTCAAAATGTCAATTGGATTGTGCCTCGTGTTGAATAACCACTTTTGAAACCCTCACCGTGACCAAAATTGCCATTTTTACAGAGTTTTGCTTACTCAAAAGCTTCAATTTTGACCAATTTCAGGCACCAAAATGACTTTAAACTCACTGATTTTAGTTGAAAAAGTCATAATTCACATCCAACAGTCATTTAGAGTCTATAGATTAAATGTTAACATTTCATCCATATTGACCATTTTGGGAATGTTCGACAGGTATGGAGTCATTGTTTTTCATCAGAAAATTGCTTTTTAGGAGTGTACCAAAAAGGATTCAAAATGTAAATTGGACCGTGCCTCATGTTAAATAACCACTTTTGAAACCCTTACAGTGACCAAAATTGCAATTTTTACAGAGTTTTGCTTACTCAAAAGCTTCAATTTTGACCAATTTCAGGAACCGAAATGACTTTAAACACACTTATTTTAGTTGAAAAAGTCTTAATTCACATCCAACAGTCATTTAGAGTCAAAAGATTAAATGTTACAATCTCATCCATATTGACCTTTTTGGGAACGTTCGACAGGTCCGGAGTCATGCTTTTTCATCAGAAAATTGATTTTTTTGGACTGTACCAAATATGATTCAAAATGTCAATTGGATTGTGCCTCATGTTGAATAACCACTTTTGAAACTCTCACAGTTACCAAAATTGCCATTTCTACAGAGTTTTTCTTACTCAAAAGCTTCAATTTTGACGAATTTCAGAAACCGAAATGACTTTAAACACACTTATTTTAGTTGAAAAAGTCATAATTCACATCAAACAGTCATTTAGATTCAAAAGATTAAATGTTAAAATGTCATCCATATTGACCATTTTGGGAAAGTTCGACAGGTCTGGAGTCATTGTTTTTCATCAGAAAATTGCTTTTTAGGAGTGTACCAAAAAGGATTCAAAATGTAAATTGGACCGTGCCTCATGTTGAATAACCACTTTTGAAACCCTCACAGTGACCAAAATTGCAATTTTTACAGAGTTTTGCTTACTCAAAAGCTTCAATTTTGACCAATTTCAGGAACCAAAATGACTTTAAACACACTTATTTTAGTTGAAAAAGTCTTAATTCGCATCCAACAGTCATTTAGAGTCAAAAGATTAAATGTTACAATCTCATCCATATTGACCATTTTGGGAACGTTCGACAGGTCTGGAGTCATGCTTTTTCATCAGAAAATTGATTTTTTTGGACTGTACCAAATATTATTCAAAATGTCAATTGGATTGTGCCTCATGTTGAATAACCACTTTTGAAACCCTCACAGTGACCAAAATTGCCATTTTTACAGAGTTTTGCTTACTTAAAAGCTTCAATTTTGTACAATTTCAGGCACCAAAATGACTTTAAACTCACTGATTTTAGTTGAAAATGTCATAATTCACATACAACAGTCATTTAGAGTCTATAGATTAAATGTTAAAATTTCATCCATATTGACCATTTTGCGGAATGTTCGACAGGGCTGGAGTCATCGTTTTTCATCAGTAAATTGATTTTTTGGACTGTACCAAATATGATTCAAAATGTCAATTGGATTGTGCCTCATGTTGAATAACCACTTTTGAAACTCTCACAGTTACCAAAATTGCCATTTCTACAGAGTTTTTCTTACTCAAAAGCTTCAATTTTGACCAATTTCAGGAACCGAAATGACTTTAAACACACTTATTTTAGTTGAAAAAGTCATAATTCACATCAAACAGTCATTTAGATTCAAAAGATTAAATGTTAAAATTTAATCCATATTGACCATTTTGGGAAAGTTCGACAGGTCTGAAGTCATTGTTTTTCATCAGAAAATTGCTTTTTATGAGTGTACCAAAAAGGATTCAAAATGTAAATTGGACCGTGCCTCATGTTGAATAACCACTTTTGAAACCCTCACAGTGACCAAAATTGCAATTTTTACAGAGTTTTGCTTACTCAAAAGCTTCAATTTTGACCAATTTCAGGAACCGAAATGACTTTAAACACACTTATTTTAGTTGAAAAAGTCTTAATTCACATCCAACAGTCATTTAGAGTCAAAAGATTAAATGTTACAATCTCATCCATATTGACCATTTTGGGAACGTTCGACAGGTCCGGAGTCATGCTTTTTCATCAGAAAATTGATTTTTTTTGGACTGTACCAAATATTATTCAAAATGTCAATTGGATTGTGCCTCATGTTGAATAACCACTTTTGAAACCCTCACAGTGACCAAAATTGCCATTTTTACAGAGTTTTGCTTACTCAAAAGCTTAAATTTTGACCAATTTCAGGCACCGAAATGACTTTAAACACACTTATTTTAGTTGAAAAAGTCATAATTCACATGCAACAGTCACTTAGAGTCAAAAGATTAAATGTTAAAATTTCATCCATATTGACCATTTTGGGAACGTTCGACAGGTCCGGAGTCATCGTTTTTCATCAGAAAATGTATTTTTTGGACTGAACCAAATAAGATTCAAAATGTCAATTGGATTGTGCCTCATGTTGAATAACCACTTTTGAAACCCTCACAGTGACCAAAATTGCCATTTTTACAGAGTTTTGCTTACTTAAAAGCTTCAATTTTGTACAATTTCAGGCACCAAAATGACTTTAAACTCACTGATTTTAGTTGAAAATGTCATAATTCACATACAACAGTCATTTAGAGTCTATAGATTAAATGTTAAAATTTCATCCATATTGACCATTTTGAGAATGTTCGACAGGTCTGGAGTCATCGTTTTTCATCAGAAAATTGATTTTTTGGACTGTACCAAATATGATTCAAAATGTCAATTGGATTGTGCCTCATGTTGAATAACCACTTTTGAAACCCTCACAGTGACCAAAATTGCCATTTTTACAGAGTTTTGCTTACTCAAAAGCTTCAATTTTGACCAATTTCAGGCACCGAAATGACTTAAAACACACTTATTTTAGTTGAAAAAGTCATAATTCACATGCAACAGTCATTTAGAGTCTATAGATTAAATGTTAACATTTCATCCATATTGACCATTTTGGGAATGTTCGACAGGTCTGGAGTCATCGTTTTTCATCAGAAAATTTATTTTTTGGAATGAACCAAATATGATTCAAAATGTCAATTGGATCGTGCCTCATGTTGAATAACCACTTTTGAAACTCTCACAGTGACCAAAATTGCCATTTCTACAGAGTTTTTCTTACTCAAAAGCTTCAATTTTGACCAATTTCAGGAACCGAAATGACTTTAAACACACTTATTTTAGTTGAAAAAGTCATAATTCACATCAAACAGTCATTTAGATTCAAAAGATTAAATGTTAAAATGTAATCCATATTGACCATTTTGGGAAAGTTCGACAGGTATGGAGTCATTGTTTTTCATCAGAAAATTGCTTTTTAGGAGTGTACCAAAAAGGATTCAAAATGTAAATTGGACCGTGCCTCATGTTGAATAACCACTTTTGAAACCCTTACAGTGACCAAAATTGCAATTTTTACAGAGTTTTGCTTACTCAAAAGCTTCAATTTTGACCAATTTCAGGAACCGAAATGACTTTAAACACACTTATTTTAGTTGAAAAAGTCTTAATTCACATTCAACAGTCATTTAGAGTCAATAGATTAAATGTTACAATCTCATCCATATTGACAATTTTGGGAACGTTTGACAGGTCTGGAGTCATGCTTTTTCATCAGAAAATTGATTTTTTTGGACTGTACCAAATATTATTCAAAATGTCAATAGGATTGTGCCTCATGTTGAATAACCACTTTTGAAACCCTCACAGTGACCAAAATTGCCATTTTTACAGAGTTTTGCTTACTCAAAAGCTTCAATTTTGACCAATTTCAGGAACCGAAATGACTTTAAACACACTTATTTTAGTTGAAAAAGTCATAATTCACATCAAACAGTCATTTAGAGTCAAAAGATGAAATGTTAAAATTTCATCCATATTGACCATTTTGGGAACGTTCGACAGGTCTGGAGTCATCGTTTTTCATCAGTAGATTGATTTTTTGGACTGTACCAAATATGATTCAAAATGTCAATTGGATCGTGCCTCATGTTGAATAACCACTTTTGAAACCATCACAGTGACCAAAATTGCCATTTCTACAGAGTTTTTCTTACTCAAAAGCTTCAATTTTGACCAATTTCAGGAACCGAAATGACTTTAAACACACTTATTTTAGTTGAAAAAGTCATAATTCACATCAAACAGTCATTTAGATTCAAAAGATTAAATGTTAAAATTTCATCCATATTGACCATTTTGGGAAAGTTCGACAGGTCTGGAGTCATTGTTTTTCATCAGAAAATTGCTTTTTAGGAGTGTACCAAAAAGGATTCAAAATGTAAATTGGACCGTGCCTCATGTTGAATAACCACTTTTGAAACCCTCACAGTGACCAAAATTGCAATTTTTACAGAGTTTTGCTTACTCAAAAGCTTCAATTTTGACCAATTTCAGGCACCAAAATGACTTTAAACACACTTATTTTAGTTGAAAAAGTCATAATTCACATGCAACAGTCACTTAGAGTCAAAAGATTAAATGTTAAAATTTCATCCATATTGACCATTTTGGGAACGTTCGACAGGTCCGGAGTCATCGTTTTTCATCAGAAAATGTATTTTTTGGACTGAACCAAATAAGATTCAAAATGTCAATTGGATTGTGCCTCATGTTGAATAACCACTTTTGAAACCCTCACAGTGACCAAAATTGCCATTTTTACAGAGTTTTGCTTACTTAAAAGCTTCAATTTTGTACAATTTCAGGCACCAACATGACTTTAAAGTCACTGATTTTAGTTGAAAATGTCATAATTCACATACAACAGTCATTTAGACTCTATAGATTAAATGTTAAAATTGCATCCATATTGACCATTTTGGGAACGTTCGACAGGACCAGAGTCATTGTTTTTCATCAGAAAATTTATTTTTTGGACTGTACCAAATATGATTCAAAATGTCAATTGGATTGTGCCTCGTGTTGAATAACCACTTTTGAAACCCTCACCGTGACCAAAATTGCCATTTTTACAGAGTTTTGCTTACTTAAAAGCTTCAACTTTGAACAATTTCAGGCACCAAAATGACTTTAAACTCACTGATTTTAGTTGAAAAAGTCATAATTCACATTCAACAGTCATTTAGATTCAAAAGATTAAATGTTAAAATTTAATCCATATTGACCATTTTGGGAAAGTTCGACAGGTATGGAGTCATTGTTTTTCATCAGAAAATTGCTTTTTAGGAGTGTACCAAAAAGGATTCAAAATGTAAATTGGACCGTGCCTCATGTTGAATAACCACTTTTGAAACCCTTACTGTGACCAAAATTGCAATTTTTACAGAGTTTTGCTTACTCAAAAGCTTCAATTTTGACCAATTTCAGGAACCGAAATGACTTTAAACACACTTATTTTAGTTGAAAAAGTCTTAATTCACATCCAACAGTCATTTAGAGTCAAAAGATTAAATGTTACAATCTCATCCATATTGACCATTTTGGGAACATTCGACAGGTCCGGAGTCATGCTTTTTCATCAGAAAATGGATTTTTTTGGACTGTACCAAATATTATTCAAAATGTCAATTGGATTGTGCCTCATGTTGAATAACCACTTTTGAAACCCTCACAGTGACCAAAATTGCCATTTTTACAGAGTTTTGCTTACTCAAAAGCTTCAATTTTGACCAATTTCAGGCACCGAAATGACTTTAAACACACTTATTTTAGTTGAAAAAGTCATAATTCACATGCAACAGTCACTTAGAGTCAAAAGATTAAATGTTAAAATGTCATCCATATTGACCATTTTGGGAACGTTCGACAGGTCCGGAATCATCGTTTTTCATCAGAAAATGTATTTTTTGGACTGAACCAAATAAGATTCAAAATGTCAATTGGATTGTGCCTCATGTTGAATAACCACTTTTGAAACCCTCACAGTGACCAAAATTGCCATTTTTACAGAGTTTTGCTTACTTAAAAGCTTCAATTTTGTACAATTTCCGGCACCAAAATGACTTTACACTCACTGATTTTAGTTGAAAATGTCATAATTCACATACAACAGTCATTTAGAGTCTATAGATTAAATGTTAAAATTTCATCCATATTGACCATTTTGGGAACGTTCGACAGGTCCGGAGTCATCGTTTTTCATCAGAAAATGTATTTTTTGGACTGAACCAAATAAGATTCAAAATGTCAATTGGATTGTGCCTCATGTTGAATAACCACTTTTGAAACCCTCACAGTGACCAAAATTGCCATTTTTACAGAGTTTTGCTTACTTAAAAGCTTCAATTTTGTACAATTTCAGGCACCAACATGACTTTAAACTCACTGATTTTAGTTGAAAATGTCATAATTCACATACAACAGTCATTTAGACTCTATAGATTAAATGTTAAAATTGCATCCATATTGACCATTTTGGGAACGTTCGACAGGACCAGAGTCATTGTTTTTCATCAGAAAATTTATTTTTTGGACTGTACCAAATATGATTCAAAATGTCAATTGGATTGTGCCTCGTGTTGAATAACCACTTTTGAAACCCTCACCGTGACCAAAATTGCCATTTTTACAGAGTTTTGCTTACTCAAAAGCTTTCATTTTGACCAATTTCAGGCACCGAAAGGACATTAAACACACTTATTTTAGTTGAACAAGTCAAAATTCACATCCAACAGGCATTTAGAGTCAAAAGATTAAATGTTAAAATGTCATCCATATTGACCATTTTGGGAAAGTTCGACAGGTCCGGAGTCATCGTTTTTCATCAGAAAATTGATTTTTTTGAGTGTACCAAAAATGAATCAAAATGTCAATTGGATATTGCCTCATGTTGATTAACCACTTTTGAAACCCTCACCGTGACCAAAATTGCCATTTTTACAGAGCTTTGCTTACTCAAAAGCTTCCATTTTGACCAATTTCAGGCACCGAAATGACTTTAAACACACTTTTTTTAGTTGAAAAAGTCATAATTCACATCCAACAGTCATTTAGAGTCAAAAGATTAAAAGTTAAAATTTCATCCATGTTGACCATTTTGGGAAAGTTCGACATGTCCGGAGTCATCGTTTTTCATCAGAAAATTGATTTTTTGGAGTGTACCAAAAATGATTCAAAATGTCAATTGGATCGTGCCTCATGTTGAATAACCACTTTTGAAACCCTCACAGTGACCAAAATTGCCATTTTTACAGAGCTTTGCTTACTCAAAAGCTTCCATTTTGACCAATTTCAGGCACCGAAATGACTTTAAACACACTTATTTTAGTTGAAAAAGTCATTATTTACATCCAACAGTCATTTAGAGTCAAAGATTAAATGTTAAAATTTCATCCATATTGACCATTTTGGGAACGTTCGACAGGTCCGGAGTCATCGTTTTTCATCAGAAAATTGATTTTTTTGAGTGTACCAAAAATGAATCAAAATGTCAATTGGATATTGCCTCATGTTGATTAACCACTTTTGAAACCCTCACCGTGACCAAAATTGCCATTTTTACAGAGCTTTGCTTACTCAAAAGCTTCCATTTTGACCAATTTCAGGCACCGAAATGACTTTAAACACACTTATTTTAGTTGAACAAGTCAAAATTCACATCAAACAGTCATTTAGATTCAAAAGATTAAATGTTAAAATTTAATCCATATTGACCATTTTGGGAAAGTTCGACAGGTCTGAAGTCATTGTTTTTCATCAGAAAATTGCTTTTTATGAGTGTACCAAAAAGGATTCAAAATGTAAATTGGACCGTGCCTCATGTTGAATAACCACTTTTGAAACCCTCACAGTGACCAAAATTGCAATTTTTACAGAGTTTTGCTTACTCAAAAGCTTCAATTTTGACCAATTTCAGGAACCGAAATGACTTTAAACACACTTATTTTAGTTGAAAAAGTCTTAATTCACATCCAACAGTCATTTAGAGTCAAAAGATTAAATGTTACAATCTCATCCATATTGACCATTTTGGGAACGTTCGACAGGTCCGGAGTCATGCTTTTTCATCAGAAAATTGATTTTTTTTGGACTGTACCAAATATTATTCAAAATGTCAATTGGATTGTGCCTCATGTTGAATAACCACTTTTGAAACCCTCACAGTGACCAAAATTGCCATTTTTACAGAGTTTTGCTTACTCAAAAGCTTAAATTTTGACCAATTTCAGGCACCGAAATGACTTTAAACACACTTATTTTAGTTGAAAAAGTCATAATTCACATGCAACAGTCACTTAGAGTCAAAAGATTAAATGTTAAAATTTCATCCATATTGACCATTTTGGGAACGTTCGACAGGTCCGGAGTCATCGTTTTTCATCAGAAAATGTATTTTTTGGACTGAACCAAATAAGATTCAAAATGTCAATTGGATTGTGCCTCATGTTGAATAACCACTTTTGAAACCCTCACAGTGACCAAAATTGCCATTTTTACAGAGTTTTGCTTACTTAAAAGCTTCAATTTTGTACAATTTCAGGCACCAAAATGACTTTAAACTCACTGATTTTAGTTGAAAATGTCATAATTCACATACAACAGTCATTTAGAGTCTATAGATTAAATGTTAAAATTTCATCCATATTGACCATTTTGAGAATGTTCGACAGGTCTGGAGTCATCGTTTTTCATCAGAAAATTGATTTTTTGGACTGTACCAAATATGATTCAAAATGTCAATTGGATTGTGCCTCATGTTGAATAACCACTTTTGAAACCCTCACAGTGACCAAAATTGCCATTTTTACAGAGTTTTGCTTACTCAAAAGCTTCAATTTTGACAAATTTCAGGCACCGAAATGACTTTAAACACACTTATTTTAGTTGAAAAAGTCATAATTCACATGCAACAGTCATTTAGAGTCTATAGATTAAATGTTAACATTTCATCCATATTGACCATTTTGGGAATGTTCGACAGGTCTGGAATAATCGTTTTTCATCAGAAAATTTATTTTTTGGAATGAACCAAATATGATTCAAAATGTCAATTGGATCGTGCCTCATGTTGAATAACCACTTTTGAAACTCTCACAGTGACCAAAATTGCCATTTCTACAGAGTTTTCCTTACTCAAAAGCTTCAATTTTGACCAATTTCAGGAACCGAAATGACTTTAAACACACTTATTTTAGTTGAAAAAGTCATAATTCACATCAAACAGTCATTTAGATTCAAAAGATTAAATGTTAAAATGTAATCCATATTGACCATTTTGGGAAAGTTCGACAGGTATGGAGTCATTGTTTTTCATCAGAAAATTGCTTTTTAGGAGTGTACCAAAAAGGATTCAAAATGTAAATTGGACCGTGCCTCATGTTGAATAACCACTTTTGAAACCCTTACAGTGACCAAAATTGCAATTTTTACAGAGTTTTGCTTACTCAAAAGCTTCAATTTTGACCAATTTCAGGAACCGAAATGACTTTAAACACACTTATTTTAGTTGAAAAAGTCTTAATTCACATTCAACAGTCATTTAGAGTCAATAGATTAAATGTTACAATCTCATCCATATTGACAATTTTGGGAACGTTTGACAGGTCTGGAGTCATGCTTTTTCATCAGAAAATTGATTTTTTTGGACTGTACCAAATATTATTCAAAATGTCAATTGGATTGTGCCTCATGTTGAATAACCACTTTTGAAACCCTCACAGTGACCAAAATTGCCATTTTTACAGAGTTTTGCTTACTTAAAAGCTTCAATTTTGTACAATTTCCGGCACCAAAATGACTTTACACTCACTGATTTTAGTTGAAAATGTCATAATTCACATACAACAGTCATTTAGAGTCTATAGATTAAATGTTAAAATTCACCCTCACAGTGACCAAAATTGCCATTTTTACAGAGTTTTGCTTACTCAAAAGCTTCAATTTTGACCAATTTCAGGCACCGAAATGACTTTAAACACACTTATTTTAGTTGAAAAAGTCATAATTCACATGCAACAGTCACTTAGAGTCAAAAGATTAAATGTTAAAATTTCATCCATATTGACCATTTTGGGAACGTTCGACAGGTCCGGAATCATCGTTTTTCATCAGAAAATGTATTTTTTGGACTGAACCAAATAAGATTCAAAATGTCAATTGGATTGTGCCTCATGTTGAATAACCACTTTTGAAACCCTCACAGTGACCAAAATTGCCATTTTTACAGAGTTTTGCTTACTTAAAAGCTTCAATTTTGTACAATTTCCGGCACCAAAATGACTTTACACTCACTGATTTTAGTTGAAAATGTCATAATTCACATACAACAGTCATTTAGAGTCTATAGATTAAATGTTAAAATTTCATCCATATTGACCATTTTGGGAACGTTCGACAGGTCCGGAGTCATCATTTTTCATCAGAAAATGTATTTTTTGGACTGAACCAAATAAGATTCAAAATGTCAATTGGATTGTGCCTCATGTTGAATAACCACTTTTGAAACCCTCACAGTGACCAAAATTGCCATTTTTACAGAGTTTTGCTTACTTAAAAGCTTCAATTTTGTACAATTTCAGGCACCAACATGACTTTAAACTCACTGATTTTAGTTGAAAATGTCATAATTCACATACAACAGTCATTTAGACTCTATAGATTAAATGTTAAAATTGCATCCATATTGACCATTTTGGGAACGTTCGACAGGACCAGAGTCATTGTTTTTCATCAGAAAATTTATTTTTTGGACTGTACCAAATATGATTCAAAATGTCAATTGGATTGTGCCTCGTGTTGAATAACCACTTTTGAAACCCTCACCGTGACCAAAATTGCCATTTTTACAGAGTTTTGCTTACTTAAAAGCTTCAACTTTGAACAATTTCAGGTACCAAAATGACTTTAAACTCACTGATTTTAGTTGAAAAAGTCATAATTCACATCCAACAGTCATTTAGAGTCTATAGATTAAATGTTAACATTTCATCCATATTGACCATTTTGGGAATGTTCGACAGGTCTGGAGTCATCGTTTTTCATCAGAAAGTTTATTTTTTGGAATGAACCAAATATGATTCAAAATGTCAATTGGATCGTGCCTCATGTTGAATAACCACTTTTGAAACTCTCACAGTGACCAAAATTGCCATTTCTACAGAGTTTTTCTTACTCAAAAGCTTCAATTTTGACCAATTTCAGGAACCGAAATCACTTTAAACACACCTATTTTAGTTGAAAAAGTCATAATTCACATCAAACAGTCATTTAGATTCAAAAGATTAAATGTTAAAATTTAATCCATATTGACCATTTTGGGAAAGTTCGACAGGTATGGAGTCATTGTTTTTCATCAGAAAATTGCTTTTTAGGAGTGTACCAAAAAGGATTCAAAATGTAAATTGGACCGTGCCTCATGTTGAATAACCACTTTTGAAACCCTTACAGTGACCAAAATTGCAATTTTTACAGAGTTTTGCTTACTCAAAAGCTTCAATTTTGACCAATTTCAGGCACCAAAATGACTTTAAACACACTTATTTTAGTTGAAAAAGTCATAATTCACATGCAACAGTCACTTAGAGTCAAAAGATTAAATGTTAAAATTTCATCCATATTGACCATTTTGGGAACGTTCGACAGGTCCGGAGTCATCGTTTTTCATCAGAAAATGTATTTTTTGGACTGAACCAAATAAGATTCAAAATGTCAATTGGATTGTGCCTCATGTTGAATAACCACTTTTGAAACCCTCACAGTGACCAAAATTGCCATTTTTACAGAGTTTTGCTTACTTAAAAGCTTCAATTTTGTACAATTTCAGGCACCAACATGACTTTAAAGTCACTGATTTTAGTTGAAAATGTCATAATTCACATACAACAGTCATTTAGACTCTATAGATTAAATGTTAAAATTGCATCCATATTGACCATTTTGGGAACGTTCGACAGGACCAGAGTCATTGTTTTTCATCAGAAAATTTATTTTTTGGACTGTACCAAATATGATTCAAAATGTCAATTGGATTGTGCCTCGTGTTGAATAACCACTTTTGAAACCCTCACCGTGACCAAAATTGCCATTTTTACAGAGTTTTGCTTACTTAAAAGCTTCAACTTTGAACAATTTCAGGCACCAAAATGACTTTAAACTCACTGATTTTAGTTGAAAAAGTCATAATTCACATTCAACAGTCATTTAGAGTCTATAGATTAAATGTTAACATTTCATCCATATTGACCATTTTGGGAATGTTCGACAGGTCTGGAGTCATCGTTTTTCATCAGAAAATTTATTTTTTGGAATGAACCAAATATGATTCAAAATGTCAATTGGATCGTGCCTCATGTTGAATAACCACTTTTGAAACTCTCACAGTGACCAAAATTGCCATTTCTACAGAGTTTTTCTTACTCAAAAGCTTCAATTTTGACCAATTTCAGGAACCGAAATGACTTTAAACACACTTATTTTAGTTGAAAAAGTCATAATTCACATCAAACAGTCATTTAGATTCAAAAGATTAAATGTTAAAATTTAATCCATATTGACCATTTTGGGAAAGTTCGACAGGTATGGAGTCATTGTTTTTCATCAGAAAATTGCTTTTTAGGAGTGTACCAAAAAGGATTCAAAATGTAAATTGGACCGTGCCTCATGTTGAATAACCACTTTTGAAACCCTTACTGTGACCAAAATTGCAATTTTTACAGAGTTTTGCTTACTCAAAAGCTTCAATTTTGACCAATTTCAGGAACCGAAATGACTTTAAACATACTTATTTTAGTTGAAAAAGTCTTAATTCACATCCAACAGTCATTTAGAGTCAAAAGATTAAATGTTACAATCTCATCCATATTGACCATTTTGGGAACATTCGACAGGTCCGGAGTCATGCTTTTTCATCAGAAAATGGATTTTTTTGGACTGTACCAAATATTATTCAAAATGTCAATTGGATTGTGCCTCATGTTGAATAACCACTTTTGAAACCCTCACAGTGACCAAAATTGCCATTTTTACAGAGTTTTGCTTACTCAAAAGCTTCAATTTTGACCAATTTCAGGCACCGAAATGACTTTAAACACACTTATTTTAGTTGAAAAAGTCATAATTCACATGCAACAGTCACTTAGAGTCAAAAGATTAAATGTTAAAATTTCATCCATATTGACCATTTTGGGAACGTTCGACAGGTCCGGAATCATCGTTTTTCATCAGAAAATGTATTTTTTGGACTGAACCAAATAAGATTCAAAATGTCAATTGGATTGTGCCTCATGTTGAATAACCACTTTTGAAACCCTCACAGTGACCAAAATTGCCATTTTTACAGAGTTTTGCTTACTTAAAAGCTTCAATTTTGTACAATTTCCGGCACCAAAATGACTTTACACTCACTGATTTTAGTTGAAAATGTCATAATTCACATACAACAGTCATTTAGAGTCTATAGATTAAATGTTAAAATTTCATCCATATTGACCATTTTGGGAACGTTCGACAGGTCCGGAGTCATCGTTTTTCATCAGAAAATGTATTTTTTGGACTGAACCAAATAAGATTCAAAATGTCAATTGGATTGTGCCTCATGTTGAATAACCACTTTTGAAACCCTCACAGTGACCAAAATTGCCATTTTTACAGAGTTTTGCTTACTTAAAAGCTTCAATTTTGTACAATTTCAGGCACCAACATGACTTTAAACTCACTGATTTTAGTTGAAAATGTCATAATTCACATACAACAGTCATTTAGACTCTATAGATTAAATGTTAAAATTGCATCCATATTGACCATTTTGGGAACGTTCGACAGGACCAGAGTCATTGTTTTTCATCAGAAAATTTATTTTTTGGACTGTACCAAATATGATTCAAAATGTCAATTGGATTGTGCCTCGTGTTGAATAACCACTTTTGAAACCCTCACCGTGACCAAAATTGCCATTTTTACAGAGTTTTGCTTACTTAAAAGCTTCAACTTTGAACAATTTCAGGTACCAAAATGACTTTAAACTCACTGATTTTAGTTGAAAAAGTCATAATTCACATCCAACAGTCATTTAGAGTCTATAGATTAAATGTTAACATTTCATCCATATTGACCATTTTGGGAATGTTCGACAGGTCTGGAGTCATCGTTTTTCATCAGAAAATTTATTTTTTGGAATGAACCAAATATGATTCAAAATGTCAATTGGATCGTGCCTCATGTTGAATAACCACTTTTGAAACTCTCACAGTGACCAAAATTGCCATTTCTACAGAGTTTTTCTTACTCAAAAGCTTCAATTTTGACCAATTTCAGGAACCGAAATCACTTTAAACACACCTATTTTAGTTGAAAAAGTCATAATTCACATCAAACAGTCATTTAGATTCAAAAGATTAAATGTTAAAATTTAATCCATATTGACCATTTTGGGAAAGTTCGACAGGTATGGAGTCATTGTTTTTCATCAGAAAATTGCTTTTTAGGAGTGTACCAAAAAGGATTCAAAATGTAAATTGGACCGTGCCTCATGTTGAATAACCACTTTTGAAACCCTTACAGTGACCAAAATTGCAATTTTTACAGAGTTTTGCTTACTCAAAAGCTTCAATTTTGACCAATTTCAGGAACCGAAATGACTTTAAACACACTTATTTTAGTTGAAAAAGTCTTAATTCACATCCAACAGTCATTTAGAGTCAAAAGATTAAATGTTACAATCTCATCCATATTGACCATTTTGGGAACGTTCGACAGGTCCGGAGTCATGCTTTTTCATCAGAAAATTGATTTTTTTGGACTGTACCAAATATTATTCAAAATGTCAATTGGATTGTGCCTCATGTTGAATAACCACTTTTGAAACCCTCACAGTGACCAAAATTGCCATTTTTACAGAGTTTTGCTTACTCAAAAGCTTCAATTTTGACCAATTTCAGGCACCGAAATGACTTTAAACACACTTATTTTAGTTGAAAAAGTCATAATTCACATGCAACAGTCACTTAGAGTCAAAAGATTAAATGTTAAAATTTCATCCATATTGACCATTTTGGGAACGTTCGACAGGTCCGGAGTCATCGTTTTTCATCAGAAAATGTATTTTTTGGACTGAACCAAATAAGATTCAAAATGTCAATTGGATTGTGCCTCATGTTGAATAACCACTTTTGAAACCCTCACAGTGACCAAAATTGCCATTTTTACAGAGTTTTGCTTACTTAAAAGCTTCAATTTTGTACAATTTCAGGCACCAACATGACTTTAAAGTCACTGATTTTAGTTGAAAATGTCATAATTCACATACAACAGTCATTTAGAGTCTATAGATTAAATGTTAACATTTCATCCATATTGACCATTTTGGGAATGTTCGACTGGTCTGGAGTCATCGTTTTTCGTCCGAAAATTGATTTTTTGGACTGTGCCAAATATGATTCAAAATGTCAATTGGATTGTGCCTCATGTTGAATAACCACTTCTGAAACTCTCACAGTTACCAAAATTGCCATTTCTACAGAGTTTTTCTTACTCAAAAGCTTCAATTTTGACGAATTTCAGAAACCGAAATGACTTTAAACACACTTATTTTAGTTGAAAAAGTCATAATTCACATCAAACAGTCATTTAGATTCAAAAGATTAAATGTTAAAATTTCATCCATATTGACCATTTTGGGAAAGTTCGACAGGTCTGGAGTCATTGTTTTTCATCAGAAAATTGCTTTTTAGGAGTGTACCAAAAAGGATTCAAAATGTAAATTGGACCGTGCCTCATGTTGAATAACCACTTTTGAAACCCTCACAGTGACCAAAATTGCAATTTTAACAGAGTTTTGCTTACTCAAAAGCTTCAATTTTGACCAATTTCAGGAACCAAAATGACTTTAAACACACTTATTTTAGTTGAAAAAGTCTTAATTCACATCAAACAGTCATTTAGATTCAAAAGATTAAATGTTAAAATGTCATCCATATTGACCATTTTGGGAAAGTTCGACAGGTCTGGAGTCATTGTTTTTCATCAGAAAATTGCTTTTTAGGAGTGTACCAAAAAGGATTCAAAATGTAAATTGGACCGTGCCTCATGTTGAATAACCACTTTTGAAACCCTCACAGTGACCAAAATTGCAATTTTTACAGAGTTTTGCTTACTCAAAAGCTTCAATTTTGACCAATTTCAGGAACCAAAATGACTTTAAACACACTTATTTTAGTTGAAAAAGTCTTAATTCGCATCCAACAGTCATTTAGAGTCAAAAGATTAAATGTTACAATCTCATCCATATTGACCATTTTGGGAACGTTCCTCAGGTCTGGAGTCATGCTTTTTCATCAGAAAATTGATTTTTTTGGACTGTACCAAATATTATTCAAAATGTCAATTGGATTGTGCCTCATGTTGAATAACCACTTTTGAAACCCTCACAGTGACCAAAATTGCCATTTTTACAGAGTTTTGCTTACTTAAAAGCTTCAATTTTGTACAATTTCAGGCACCAAAATGACTTTAAACTCACTGATTTTAGTTGAAAATGTCATAATTCACATACAACAGTCATTTAGAGTCTATAGATTAAATGTTAAAATTTCATCCATATTGACCATTTTGCGGAATGTTCGACAGGGCTGGAGTCATCGTTTTTCATCAGTAAATTGATTTTTTGGACTGTACCAAATATGATTCAAAATGTCAATTGGATTGTGCCTCATGTTGAATAACCACTTTTGAAACTCTCACAGTTACCAAAATTGCCATTTCTACAGAGTTTTTCTTACTCAAAAGCTTCAATTTTGACCAATTTCAGGAACCGAAATGACTTTAAACACACTTATTTTAGTTGAAAAAGTCATAATTCACATCAAACAGTCATTTAGATTCAAAAGATTAAATGTTAAAATTTAATCCATATTGACCATTTTGGGAAAGTTCGACAGGTCTGAAGTCATTGTTTTTCATCAGAAAATTGCTTTTTATGAGTGTACCAAAAAGGATTCAAAATGTAAATTGGACCGTGCCTCATGTTGAATAACCACTTTTGAAACCCTCACAGTGACCAAAATTGCAATTTTTACAGAGTTTTGCTTACTCAAAAGCTTCAATTTTGACCAATTTCAGGAACCGAAATGACTTTAAACACACTTATTTTAGTTGAAAAAGTCTTAATTCACATCCAACAGTCATTTAGAGTCAAAAGATTAAATGTTACAATCTCATCCATATTGACCATTTTGGGAACGTTCGACAGGTCCGGAGTCATGCTTTTTCATCAGAAAATTGATTTTTTTGGACTGTACCAAATATTATTCAAAATGTCAATTGGATTGTGCCTCATGTTGAATAACCACTTTTGAAACCCTCACAGTGACCAAAATTGCCATTTTTACAGAGTTTTGCTTACTCAAAAGCTTAAATTTTGACCAATTTCAGGCACCGAAATGACTTTAAACACACTTATTTTAGTTGAAAAAGTCATAATTCACATGCAACAGTCACTTAGAGTCAAAAGATTAAATGTTAAAATTTCATCCATATTGACCATTTTGGGAACGTTCGACAGGTCCGGAGTCATCGTTTTTCATCAGAAAATGTATTTTTTGGACTGAACCAAATAAGATTCAAAATGTCAATTGGATTGTGCCTCATGTTGAATAACCACTTTTGAAACCCTCACAGTGACCAAAATTGCCATTTTTACAGAGTTTTGCTTACTTAAAAGCTTCAATTTTGTACAATTTCAGGCACCAAAATGACTTTAAACTCACTGATTTTAGTTGAAAATGTCATAATTCACATACAACAGTCATTTAGAGTCTATAGATTAAATGTTAAAATTTCATCCATATTGACCATTTTGAGAATGTTCGACAGGTCTGGAGTCATCGTTTTTCATCAGAAAATTGATTTTTTGGACTGTACCAAATATGATTCAAAATGTCAATTGGATTGTGCCTCATGTTGAATAACCACTTTTGAAACCCTCACAGTGACCAAAATTGCCATTTTTACAGAGTTTTGCTTACTCAAAAGCTTCAATTTTGACCAATTTCAGGCACCGAAATGACTTTAAACACACTTATTTTAGTTGAAAAAGTCATAATTCACATGCAACAGTCATTTAGAGTCTATAGATTAAATGTTAACATTTCATCCATATTGACCATTTTGGGAATGTTCGACAGGTCTGGAGTCATCGTTTTTCATCAGAAAATTTATTTTTTGGAATGAACCAAATATGATTCAAAATGTCAATTGGATCGTGCCTCATGTTGAATAACCACTTTTGAAACTCTCACAGTGACCAAAATTGCCATTTCTACAGAGTTTTTCTTACTCAAAAGCTTCAATTTTGACCAATTTCAGGAACCGAAATGACTTTAAACACACTTATTTTAGTTGAAAAAGTCATAATTCACATCAAACAGTCATTTAGATTCAAAAGATTAAATGTTAAAATGTAATCCATATTGACCATTTTGGGAAAGTTCGACAGGTATGGAGTCATTGTTTTTCATCAGAAAATTGCTTTTTAGGAGTGTACCAAAAAGGATTCAAAATGTAAATTGGACCGTGCCTCATGTTGAATAACCACTTTTGAAACCCTTACAGTGACCAAAATTGCAATTTTTACAGAGTTTTGCTTACTCAAAAGCTTCAATTTTGACCAATTTCAGGAACCGAAATGACTTTAAACACACTTATTTTAGTTGAAAAAGTCTTAATTCACATTCAACAGTCATTTAGAGTCAAAAGATTAAATGTTACAATCTCATCCATATTGACAATTTTGGGAACGTTTGACAGGTCTGGAGTCATGCTTTTTCATCAGAAAATTGATTTTTTTGGACTGTACCAAATATTATTCAAAATGTCAATAGGATTGTGCCTCATGTTGAATAACCACTTTTGAAACCCTCACAGTGACCAAAATTGCCATTTTTACAGAGTTTTGCTTACTCAAAAGCTTCAATTTTGACCAATTTCAGGAACCGAAATGACTTTAAACACACTTATTTTAGTTGAAAAAGTCATAATTCACATCAAACAGTCATTTAGAGTCAAAAGATGAAATGTTAAAATTTCATCCATATTGACCATTTTGGGAACGTTCGACAGGTCTGGAGTCATCGTTTTTCATCAGTAGATTGATTTTTTGGACTGTACCAAATATGATTCAAAATGTCAATTGGATCGTGCCTCATGTTGAATAACCACTTTTGAAACCATCACAGTGACCAAAATTGCCATTTCTACAGAGTTTTTCTTACTCAAAAGCTTCAATTTTGACCAATTTCAGGAACCAAAATGACTTTAAACACACTTATTTTAGTTGAAAAAGTCATAATTCACATCAAACAGTCATTTAGATTCAAAAGATTAAATGTTAAAATTTCATCCATATTGACCATTTTGGGAAAGTTCGACAGGTCTGGAGTCATTGTTTTTCATCAGAAAATTGCTTTTTAGGAGTGTACCAAAAAGGATTCAAAATGTAAATTGGACCGTGCCTCATGTTGAATAACCACTTTTGAAACCCTCACAGTGACCAAAATTGCAATTTTTACAGAGTTTTGCTTACTCAAAAGCTTCAATTTTGACCAATTTCAGGCACCAAAATGACTTTAAACACACTTATTTTAGTTGAAAAAGTCATAATTCACATGCAACAGTCACTTAGAGTCAAAAGATTAAATGTTAAAATTTCATCCATATTGACCATTTTGGGAACGTTCGACAGGTCCGGAGTCATCGTTTTTCATCAGAAAATGTATTTTTTGGACTGAACCAAATAAGATTCAAAATGTCAATTGGATTGTGCCTCATGTTGAATAACCACTTTTGAAACCCTCACAGTGACCAAAATTGCCATTTTTACAGAGTTTTGCTTACTTAAAAGCTTCAATTTTGTACAATTTCAGGCACCAACATGACTTTAAAGTCACTGATTTTAGTTGAAAATGTCATAATTCACATACAACAGTCATTTAGACTCTATAGATTAAATGTTAAAATTGCATCCATATTGACCATTTTGGGAACGTTCGACAGGACCAGAGTCATTGTTTTTTATCAGAAAATTTATTTTTTGGACTGTACCAAATATGATTCAAAATGTCAATTGGATTGTGCCTCGTGTTGAATAACCACTTTTGAAACCCTCACCGTGACCAAAATTGCCATTTTTACAGAGTTTTGCTTACTTAAAAGCTTCAACTTTGAACAATTTCAGGCACCAAAATGACTTTAAACTCACTGATTTTAGTTGAAAAAGTCATAATTCACATTCAACAGTCATTTAGAGTCTATAGATTAAATGTTAACATTTCATCCATATTGACCATTTTGGGAATGTTCGACAGGTCTGGAGTCATCGTTTTTCATCAGAAAATTTATTTTTTGGAATGAACCAAATATGATTCAAAATGTCAATTGGATCGTGCCTCATGTTGAATAACCACTTTTGAAACTCTCACAGTGACCAAAATTGCCATTTCTACAGAGTTTTTCTTACTCAAAAGCTTCAATTTTGACCAATTTCAGGAACCGAAATGACTTTAAACACACTTATTTTAGTTGAAAAAGTCATAATTCACATCAAACAGTCATTTAGATTCAAAAGATTAAATGTTAAAATTTAATCCATATTGACCATTTTGGGAAAGTTCGACAGGTATGGAGTCATTGTTTTTCATCAGAAAATTGCTTTTTAGGAGTGTACCAAAAAGGATTCAAAATGTAAATTGGACCGTGCCTCATGTTGAATAACCACTTTTGAAACCCTTACTGTGACCAAAATTGCAATTTTTACAGAGTTTTGCTTACTCAAAAGCTTCAATTTTGACCAATTTCAGGAACCGAAATGACTTTAAACACACTTATTTTAGTTGAAAAAGTCTTAATTCACATCCAACAGTCATTTAGAGTCAAAAGATTAAATGTTACAATCTCATCCATATTGACCATTTTGGGAACATTCGACAGGTCCGGAGTCATGCTTTTTCATCAGAAAATGGATTTTTTTGGACTGTACCAAATATTATTCAAAATGTCAATTGGATTGTGCCTCATGTTGAATAACCACTTTTGAAACCCTCACAGTGACCAAAATTGCCATTTTTACAGAGTTTTGCTTACTTAAAAGCTTCAATTTTGTACAATTTCCGGCACCAAAATGACTTTACACTCACTGATTTTAGTTGAAAATGTCATAATTCACATACAACAGTCATTTAGAGTCTATAGATTAAATGTTAAAATTTCATCCATATTGACCATTTTGGGAACGTTCGACAGGTCCGGAGTCATCGTTTTTCATCAGAAAATGTATTTTTTGGACTGAACCAAATAAGATTCAAAATGTCAATTGGATTGTGCCTCATGTTGAATAACCACTTTTGAAACCCTCACAGTGACCAAAATTGCCATTTTTACAGAGTTTTGCTTACTTAAAAGCTTCAATTTTGTACAATTTCAGGCACCAAAATGACTTTAAACTCACTGATTTTAGTTGAAAATGTCATAATTCACATACAACAGTCATTTAGAGTCTATAGATTAAATGTTAACATTTCATCCATATTGACCATTTTGGGAATGTTCGACTGGTCTGGAGTCATCGTTTTTCGTCCGAAAATTGATTTTTTGGACTGTGCCAAATATGATTCAAAATGTCAATTGGATTGTGCCTCATGTTGAATAACCACTTCTGAAACTCTCACAGTTACCAAAATTGCCATTTCTACAGAGTTTTTCTTACTCAAAAGCTTCAATTTTGACGAATTTCAGAAACCGAAATGACTTTAAACACACTTATTTTAGTTGAAAAAGTCATAATTCACATCAAACAGTCATTTAGATTCAAAAGATTAAATGTTAAAATTTCATCCATATTGACCATTTTGGGAAAGTTCGACAGGTCTGGAGTCATTGTTTTTCATCAGAAAATTGCTTTTTAGGAGTGTACCAAAAAGGATTCAAAATGTAAATTGGACCGTGCCTCATGTTGAATAACCACTTTTGAAACCCTCACAGTGACCAAAATTGCAATTTTAACAGAGTTTTGCTTACTCAAAAGCTTCAATTTTGACCAATTTCAGGAACCAAAATGACTTTAAACACACTTATTTTAGTTGAAAAAGTCTTAATTCACATCAAACAGTCATTTAGATTCAAAAGATTAAATGTTAAAATGTCATCCATATTGACCATTTTGGGAAAGTTCGACAGGTCTGGAGTCATTGTTTTTCATCAGAAAATTGCTTTTTAGGAGTGTACCAAAAAGGATTCAAAATGTAAATTGGACCGTGCCTCATGTTGAATAACCACTTTTGAAACCCTCACAGTGACCAAAATTGCAATTTTTACAGAGTTTTGCTTACTCAAAAGCTTCAATTTTGACCAATTTCAGGAACCAAAATGACTTTAAACACACTTATTTTAGTTGAAAAAGTCTTAATTCGCATCCAACAGTCATTTAGAGTCAAAAGATTAAATGTTACAATCTCATCCATATTGACCATTTTGGGAACGTTCGACAGGTCTGGAGTCATGCTTTTTCATCAGAAAATTGATTTTTTTGGACTGTACCAAATATTATTCAAAATGTCAATTGGATTGTGCCTCATGTTGAATAACCACTTTTGAAACCCTCACAGTGACCAAAATTGCCATTTTTACAGAGTTTTGCTTACTTAAAAGCTTCAATTTTGTACAATTTCAGGCACCAAAATGACTTTAAACTCACTGATTTTAGTTGAAAATGTCATAATTCACATACAACAGTCATTTAGAGTCTATAGATTAAATGTTAAAATTTCATCCATATTGACCATTTTGCGGAATGTTCGACAGGGCTGGAGTCATCGTTTTTCATCAGTAAATTGATTTTTTGGACTGTACCAAATATGATTCAAAATGTCAATTGGATTGTGCCTCATGTTGAATAACCACTTTTGAAACTCTCACAGTTACCAAAATTGCCATTTCTACAGAGTTTTTCTTACTCAAAAGCTTCAATTTTGACCAATTTCAGGAACCGAAATGACTTTAAACACACTTATTTTAGTTGAAAAAGTCATAATTCACATCAAACAGTCATTTAGATTCAAAAGATTAAATGTTAAAATTTAATCCATATTGACCATTTTGGGAAAGTTCGACAGGTCTGAAGTCATTGTTTTTCATCAGAAAATTGCTTTTTATGAGTGTACCAAAAAGGATTCAAAATGTAAATTGGACCGTGCCTCATGTTGAATAACCACTTTTGAAACCCTCACAGTGACCAAAATTGCAATTTTTACAGAGTTTTGCTTACTCAAAAGCTTCAATTTTGACCAATTTCAGGAACCGAAATGACTTTAAACACACTTATTTTAGTTGAAAAAGTCTTAATTCACATCCAACAGTCATTTAGAGTCAAAAGATTAAATGTTACAATCTCATCCATATTGACCATTTTGGGAACGTTCGACAGGTCCGGAGTCATGCTTTTTCATCAGAAAATTGATTTTTTTGGACTGTACCAAATATTATTCAAAATGTCAATTGGATTGTGCCTCATGTTGAATAACCACTTTTGAAACCCTCACAGTGACCAAAATTGCCATTTTTACAGAGTTTTGCTTACTCAAAAGCTTACATTTTGACCAATTTCAGGCACCGAAATGACTTTAAACACACTTATTTTAGTTGAAAAAGTCATAATTCACATGCAACAGTCACTTAGAGTCAAAAGATTAAATGTTAAAATTTCATCCATATTGACCATTTTGGGAACGTTCGACAGGTCCGGAGTCATCGTTTTTCATCAGAAAATGTATTTTTTGGACTGAACCAAATAAGATTCAAAATGTCAATTGGATTGTGCCTCATGTTGAATAACCACTTTTGAAACCCTCACAGTGACCAAAATTGCCATTTTTACAGAGTTTTGCTTACTTAAAAGCTTCAATTTTGTACAATTTCAGGCACCAAAATGACTTTAAACTCACTGATTTTAGTTGAAAATGTCATAATTCACATACAACAGTCATTTAGAGTCTATAGATTAAATGTTAAAATTTCATCCATATTGACCATTTTGAGAATGTTCGACAGGTCTGGAGTCATCGTTTTTCATCAGAAAATTGATTTTTTGGACTGTACCAAATATGATTCAAAATGTCAATTGGATTGTGCCTCATGTTGAATAACCACTTTTGAAACCCTCACAGTGACCAAAATTGCCATTTTTACAGAGTTTTGCTTACTCAAAAGCTTCAATTTTGACCAATTTCAGGCACCGAAATGACTTTAAACACACTTATTTTAGTTGAAAAAGTCATAATTCACATGCAACAGTCATTTAGAGTCTATAGATTAAATGTTAACATTTCATCCATATTGACCATTTTGGGAATGTTCGACAGGTCTGGAGTCATCGTTTTTCATCAGAAAATTTATTTTTTGGAATGAACCAAATATGATTCAAAATGTCAATTGGATCGTGCCTCATGTTGAATAACCACTTTTGAAACTCTCACAGTGACCAAAATTGCCATTTCTACAGAGTTTTTCTTACTCAAAAGCTTCAATTTTGACCAATTTCAGGAACCGAAATGACTTTAAACACACTTATTTTAGTTGAAAAAGTCATAATTCACATCAAACAGTCATTTAGATTCAAAAGATTAAATGTTAAAATGTAATCCATATTGACCATTTTGGGAAAGTTCGACAGGTATGGAGTCATTGTTTTTCATCAGAAAATTGCTTTTTAGGAGTGTACCAAAAAGGATTCAAAATGTAAATTGGACCGTGCCTCATGTTGAATAACCACTTTTGAAACCCTTACAGTGACCAAAATTGCAATTTTTACAGAGTTTTGCTTACTCAAAAGCTTCAATTTTGACCAATTTCAGGAACCGAAATGACTTTAAACACACTTATTTTAGTTGAAAAAGTCTTAATTCACATTCAACAGTCATTTAGAGTCAAAAGATTAAATGTTACAATCTCATCCATATTGACAATTTTGGGAACGTTTGACAGGTCTGGAGTCATGCTTTTTCATCAGAAAATTGATTTTTTTGGACTGTACCAAATATTATTCAAAATGTCAATTGGATTGTGCCTCATGTTGAATAACCACTTTTGAAACCCTCACAGTGACCAAAATTGCCATTTTTACAGAGTTTTGCTTACTTAAAAGCTTCAATTTTGTACAATTTCAGGCACCAAAATGACTTTAAACTCACTGATTTTAGTTGAAAATGTCATAATTCACATACAACAGTCATTTAGAGTCTATAGATTAAATGTTAAAATTTCATCCATATTGACCATTTTGCGGAATGTTCGACAGGGCTGGAGTCATCGTTTTTCATCAGTAAATTGATTTTTTGGACTGTACCAAATATGATTCAAAATGTCAATTGGATTGTGCCTCATGTTGAATAACCACTTTTGAAACTCTCACAGTTACCAAAATTGCCATTTCTACAGAGTTTTTCTTACTCAAAAGCTTCAATTTTGACCAATTTCAGGAACCGAAATGACTTTAAACACACTTATTTTAGTTGAAAAAGTCATAATTCACATCAAACAGTCATTTAGATTCAAAAGATTAAATGTTAAAATTTAATCCATATTGACCATTTTGGGAAAGTTCGACAGGTCTGAAGTCATTGTTTTTCATCAGAAAATTGCTTTTTATGAGTGTACCAAAAAGGATTCAAAATGTAAATTGGACCGTGCCTCATGTTGAATAACCACTTTTGAAACCCTCACAGTGACCAAAATTGCAATTTTTACAGAGTTTTGCTTACTCAAAAGCTTCAATTTTGACCAAT
This sequence comes from Lissotriton helveticus, assembly GCF_964261635.1. Taxonomy (NCBI): domain Eukaryota; kingdom Metazoa; phylum Chordata; class Amphibia; order Caudata; family Salamandridae; genus Lissotriton; species Lissotriton helveticus. The sequence continues at coordinate 344,317,373 of NC_136072.1, forward strand.
TTCAGGAACCGAAATGACTTTAAACACACTTATTTTAGTTGAAAAAGTCTTAATTCACATCCAACAGTCATTTAGAGTCAAAAGATTAAATGTTACAATCTCATCCATATTGACCATTTTGGGAACGTTCGACAGGTCCGGAGTCATGCTTTTTCATCAGAAAATTGATTTTTTTGGACTGTACCAAATATTATTCAAAATGTCAATTGGATTGTGCCTCATGTTGAATAACCACTTTTGAAACCCTCACAGTGACCAAAATTGCCATTTTTACAGAGTTTTGCTTACTCAAAAGCTTACATTTTGACCAATTTCAGGCACCGAAATGACTTTAAACACACTTATTTTAGTTGAAAAAGTCATAATTCACATGCAACAGTCACTTAGAGTCAAAAGATTAAATGTTAAAATTTCATCCATATTGACCATTTTGGGAACGTTCGACAGGTCCGGAGTCATCGTTTTTCATCAGAAAATGTATTTTTTGGACTGAACCAAATAAGATTCAAAATGTCAATTGGATTGTGCCTCATGTTGAATAACCACTTTTGAAACCCTCACAGTGACCAAAATTGCCATTTTTACAGAGTTTTGCTTACTTAAAAGCTTCAATTTTGTACAATTTCAGGCACCAAAATGACTTTAAACTCACTGATTTTAGTTGAAAATGTCATAATTCACATACAACAGTCATTTAGAGTCTATAGATTAAATGTTAAAATTTCATCCATATTGACCATTTTGAGAATGTTCGACAGGTCTGGAGTCATCGTTTTTCATCAGAAAATTGATTTTTTGGACTGTACCAAATATGATTCAAAATGTCAATTGGATTGTGCCTCATGTTGAATAACCACTTTTGAAACCCTCACAGTGACCAAAATTGCCATTTTTACAGAGTTTTGCTTACTCAAAAGCTTCAATTTTGACCAATTTCAGGCACCGAAATGACTTTAAACACACTTATTTTAGTTGAAAAAGTCATAATTCACATGCAACAGTCATTTAGAGTCTATAGATTAAATGTTAACATTTCATCCATATTGACCATTTTGGGAATGTTCGACAGGTCTGGAGTCATCGTTTTTCATCAGAAAATTTATTTTTTGGAATGAACCAAATATGATTCAAAATGTCAATTGGATCGTGCCTCATGTTGAATAACCACTTTTGAAACTCTCACAGTGACCAAAATTGCCATTTCTACAGAGTTTTTCTTACTCAAAAGCTTCAATTTTGACCAATTTCAGGAACCGAAATGACTTTAAACACACTTATTTTAGTTGAAAAAGTCATAATTCACATCAAACAGTCATTTAGATTCAAAAGATTAAATGTTAAAATGTAATCCATATTGACCATTTTGGGAAAGTTCGACAGGTATGGAGTCATTGTTTTTCATCAGAAAATTGCTTTTTAGGAGTGTACCAAAAAGGATTCAAAATGTAAATTGGACCGTGCCTCATGTTGAATAACCACTTTTGAAACCCTTACAGTGACCAAAATTGCAATTTTTACAGAGTTTTGCTTACTCAAAAGCTTCAATTTTGACCAATTTCAGGAACCGAAATGACTTTAAACACACTTATTTTAGTTGAAAAAGTCTTAATTCACATTCAACAGTCATTTAGAGTCAAAAGATTAAATGTTACAATCTCATCCATATTGACAATTTTGGGAACGTTTGACAGGTCTGGAGTCATGCTTTTTCATCAGAAAATTGATTTTTTTGGACTGTACCAAATATTATTCAAAATGTCAATAGGATTGTGCCTCATGTTGAATAACCACTTTTGAAACCCTCACAGTGACCAAAATTGCCATTTTTACAGAGTTTTGCTTACTCAAAAGCTTCAATTTTGACCAATTTCAGGAACCGAAATGACTTTAAACACACTTATTTTAGTTGAAAAAGTCATAATTCACATCAAACAGTCATTTAGAGTCAAAAGATGAAATGTTAAAATTTCATCCATATTGACCATTTTGGGAACGTTCGACAGGTCTGGAGTCATCGTTTTTCATCAGTAGATTGATTTTTTGGACTGTACCAAATATGATTCAAAATGTCAATTGGATCGTGCCTCATGTTGAATAACCACTTTTGAAACCATCACAGTGACCAAAATTGCCATTTCTACAGAGTTTTTCTTACTCAAAAGCTTCAATTTTGACCAATTTCAGGAACCGAAATGACTTTAAACACACTTATTTTAGTTGAAAAAGTCATAATTCACATCAAACAGTCATTTAGATTCAAAAGATTAAATGTTAAAATTTCATCCATATTGACCATTTTGGGAAAGTTCGACAGGTCTGGAGTCATTGTTTTTCATCAGAAAATTGCTTTTTAGGAGTGTACCAAAAAGGATTCAAAATGTAAATTGGACCGTGCCTCATGTTGAATAACCACTTTTGAAACCCTCACAGTGACCAAAATTGCAATTTTTACAGAGTTTTGCTTACTCAAAAGCTTCAATTTTGACCAATTTCAGGCACCAAAATGACTTTAAACACACTTATTTTAGTTGAAAAAGTCATAATTCACATGCAACAGTCACTTAGAGTCAAAAGATTAAATGTTAAAATTTCATCCATATTGACCATTTTGGGAACGTTCGACAGGTCCGGAGTCATCGTTTTTCATCAGAAAACGTATTTTTTGGACTGAACCAAATAAGATTCAAAATGTCAATTGGATTGTGCCTCATGTTGAATAACCACTTTTGAAACCCTCACAGTGACCAAAATTGCCATTTTTACAGAGTTTTGCTTACTTAAAAGCTTCAATTTTGTACAATTTCAGGCACCAACATGACTTTAAAGTCACTGATTTTAGTTGAAAATGTCATAATTCACATACAACAGTCATTTAGACTCTATAGATTAAATGTTAAAATTGCATCCATATTGACCATTTTGGGAACGTTCGACAGGACCAGAGTCATTGTTTTTCATCAGAAAATTTATTTTTTGGACTGTACCAAATATGATTCAAAATGTCAATTGGATTGTGCCTCGTGTTGAATAACCACTTTTGAAACCCTCACCGTGACCAAAATTGCCATTTTTACAGAGTTTTGCTTACTTAAAAGCTTCAACTTTGAACAATTTCAGGCACCAAAATGACTTTAAACTCACTGATTTTAGTTGAAAAAGTCATAATTCACATTCAACAGTCATTTAGAGTCTATAGATTAAATGTTAACATTTCATCCATATTGACCATTTTGGGAATGTTCGACAGGTCTGGAGTCATCGTTTTTCATCAGAAAATTTATTTTTTGGAATGAACCAAATATGATTCAAAATGTCAATTGGATCGTGCCTCATGTTGAATAACCACTTTTGAAACTCTCACAGTGACCAAAATTGCCATTTCTACAGAGTTTTTCTTACTCAAAAGCTTCAATTTTGACCAATTTCAGGAACCGAAATGACTTTAAACACACTTATTTTAGTTGAAAAAGTCATAATTCACATCAAACAGTCATTTAGATTCAAAAGATTAAATGTTAAAATTTAATCCATATTGACCATTTTGGGAAAGTTCGACAGGTATGGAGTCATTGTTTTTCATCAGAAAATTGCTTTTTAGGAGTGTACCAAAAAGGATTCAAAATGTAAATTGGACCGTGCCTCATGTTGAATAACCACTTTTGAAACCCTTACTGTGACCAAAATTGCAATTTTTACAGAGTTTTGCTTACTCAAAAGCTTCAATTTTGACCAATTTCAGGAACCGAAATGACTTTAAACACACTTATTTTAGTTGAAAAAGTCTTAATTCACATCCAACAGTCATTTAGAGTCAAAAGATTAAATGTTACAATCTCATCCATATTGACCATTTTGGGAACATTCGACAGGTCCGGAGTCATGCTTTTTCATCAGAAAATGGATTTTTTTGGACTGTACCAAATATTATTCAAAATGTCAATTGGATTGTGCCTCATGTTGAATAACCACTTTTGAAACCCTCACAGTGACCAAAATTGCCATTTTTACAGAGTTTTGCTTACTCAAAAGCTTCAATTTTGACCAATTTCAGGCACCGAAATGACTTTAAACACACTTATTTTAGTTGAAAAAGTCATAATTCACATGCAACAGTCACTTAGAGTCAAAAGATTAAATGTTAAAATTTCATCCATATTGACCATTTTGGGAACGTTCGACAGGTCCGGAATCATCGTTTTTCATCAGAAAATGTATTTTTTGGACTGAACCAAATAAGATTCAAAATGTCAATTGGATTGTGCCTCATGTTGAATAACCACTTTTGAAACCCTCACAGTGACCAAAATTGCCATTTTTACAGAGTTTTGCTTACTTAAAAGCTTCAATTTTGTACAATTTCCGGCACCAAAATGACTTTACACTCACTGATTTTAGTTGAAAATGTCATAATTCACATACAACAGTCATTTAGAGTCTATAGATTAAATGTTAAAATTTCATCCATATTGACCATTTTGGGAACGTTCGACAGGTCCGGAGTCATCGTTTTTCATCAGAAAATGTATTTTTTGGACTGAACCAAATAAGATTCAAAATGTCAATTGGATTGTGCCTCATGTTGAATAACCACTTTTGAAACCCTCACAGTGACCAAAATTGCCATTTTTACAGAGTTTTGCTTACTTAAAAGCTTCAATTTTGTACAATTTCAGGCACCAACATGACTTTAAACTCACTGATTTTAGTTGAAAATGTCATAATTCACATACAACAGTCATTTAGACTCTATAGATTAAATGTTAAAATTGCATCCATATTGACCATTTTGGGAACGTTCGACAGGACCAGAGTCATTGTTTTTCATCAGAAAATTAATTTTTTGGACTGTACCAAATATGATTCAAAATGTCAATTGGATTGTGCCTCGTGTTGAATAACCACTTTTGAAACCCTCACCGTGACCAAAATTGCCATTTTTACAGAGTTTTGCTTACTTAAAAGCTTCAACTTTGAACAATTTCAGGTACCAAAATGACTTTAAACTCACTGATTTTAGTTGAAAAAGTCATAATTCACATCCAACAGTCATTTAGAGTCTATAGATTAAATGTTAACATTTCATCCATATTGACCATTTTGGGAATGTTCGACAGGTCTGGAGTCATCGTTTTTCATCAGAAAATTTATTTTTTGGAATGAACCAAATATGATTCAAAATGTCAATTGGATCGTGCCTCATGTTGAATAACCACTTTTGAAACTCTCACAGTGACCAAAATTGCCATTTCTACAGAGTTTTTCTTACTCAAAAGCTTCAATTTTGACCAATTTCAGGAACGAAATCACTTTAAACACACCTATTTTAGTTGAAAAAGTCATAATTCACATCAAACAGTCATTTAGATTCAAAAGATTAAATGTTAAAATTTAATCCATATTGACCATTTTGGGAAAGTTCGACAGGTATGGAGTCATTGTTTTTCATCAGAAAATTGCTTTTTAGGAGTGTACCAAAAAGGATTCAAAATGTAAATTGGACCGTGCCTCATGTTGAATAACCACTTTTGAAACCCTTACAGTGACCAAAATTGCAATTTTTACAGAGTTTTGCTTACTCAAAAGCTTCAATTTTGACCAATTTCAGGAACCGAAATGACTTTAAACACACTTATTTTAGTTGAAAAAGTCTTAATTCACATCCAACAGTCATTTAGAGTCAAAAGATTAAATGTTACAATCTCATCCATATTGACCATTTTGGGAACGTTCGACAGGTCCGGAGTCATGCTTTTTCATCAGAAAATTGATTTTTTTGGACTGTACCAAATATTATTCAAAATGTCAATTGGATTGTGCCTCATGTTGAATAACCACTTTTGAAACCCTCACAGTGACCAAAATTGCCATTTTTACAGAGTTTTGCTTACTCAAAAGCTTCAATTTTGACCAATTTCAGGCACCGAAATGACTTTAAACACACTTATTTTAGTTGAAAAAGTCATAATTCACATGCAACAGTCACTTAGAGTCAAAAGATTAAATGTTAAAATTTCATCCATATTGACCATTTTGGGAACGTTCGACAGGTCCGGAGTCATCGTTTTTCATCAGAAAATGTATTTTTTGGACTGAACCAAATAAGATTCAAAATGTCAATTGGATTGTGCCTCATGTTGAATAACCACTTTTGAAACCCTCACAGTGACCAAAATTGCCATTTTTACAGAGTTTTGCTTACTTAAAAGCTTCAATTTTGTACAATTTCAGGCACCAAAATGACTTTAAACTCACTGATTTTAGTTGAAAATGTCATAATTCACATACAACAGTCATTTAGAGTCTATAGATTAAATGTTAACATTTCATCCATATTGACCATTTTGGGAATGTTCGACTGGTCTGGAGTCATCGTTTTTCGTCAGAAAATTGATTTTTTGGACTGTGCCAAATATGATTCAAAATGTCAATTGGATTGTGCCTCATGTTGAATAACCACTTCTGAAACTCTCACAGTTACCAAAATTGCCATTTCTACAGAGTTTTTCTTACTCAAAAGCTTCAATTTTGACGAATTTCAGAAACCGAAATGACTTTAAACACACTTATTTTAGTTGAAAAAGTCATAATTCACATCAAACAGTCATTTAGATTCAAAAGATTAAATGTTAAAATTTCATCCATATTGACCATTTTGGGAAAGTTCGACAGGTCTGGAGTCATTGTTTTTCATCAGAAAATTGCTTTTTAGGAGTGTACCAAAAAGGATTCAAAATGTAAATTGGACCGTGCCTCATGTTGAATAACCACTTTTGAAACCCTCACAGTGACCAAAATTGCAATTTTAACAGAGTTTTGCTTACTCAAAAGCTTCAATTTTGACCAATTTCAGGAACCAAAATGACTTTAAACACACTTATTTTAGTTGAAAAAGTCTTAATTCGCATCCAACAGTCATTTAGAGTCAAAAGAATAAATGTTACAATCTCATCCATATTGACCATTTTGGGAACGTTCGACAGGTCCGGAGTCATGCTTTTTCATCAGAAAATTGATTTTTTTGGACTGTACCAAATATTATTCAAAATGTCAATTGGATTGTGCCTCATGTTGAATAACCACTTTTGAAACCCTCACAGTGACCAAAATTGCAATTTTTACAGAGTTTTACTTAATCAAAAGCTTCAATTTTGACCAATTTCAGGAACCAAAATGACTTTAAACACACTTATTTTAGTTGAAAAAGTCTTAATTCGCATCCAACAGTCATTTAGAGTCAAAAGATTAAATGTTACAATCTCATCCATATTGACCATTTTGGGAACGTTCGACAGGACCGGAGTCATCGTTTTTCATCAGAAAATGTATTTTTTGGACTGAACCAAATAAGATTCAAAATGTCAATTGGATTGTGCCTCATGTTGAATAACCACTTTTGAAACCCTCACAGTGACCAAAATTGCCATTTTTACAGAGTTTTGCTTACTTAAAAGCTTCAATTTTGTACAATTTCAGGCACCAAAATGACTTTAAACTCACTGATTTTAGTTGAAAATGTCATAATTCACATACAACAGTCATTTAGAGTCTATAGATTAAATGTTAAAATTTCATCCATATTGACCATTTTGGGAACGTTCGACAGGACCGGAGTCATCGTTTTTCATCAGAAAATTGATTTTTTGGACTGTACCAAATATGATTCAAAATGTCAAATGGATTGTGCCTCGTGTTGAAAAACCACTTTTGAAACCCTCACCGTGACCAAAATTGCCATTTTTACAGAGTTTTGCTTACTTAAAAGCTTCAACTTTGAACAATTTCAGGCACCAAAATGACTTTCAACTCACTGATTTTAGTTGAAAAAGTCATAATTCACATCCAACAGTCATTTAGAGTCTATAGATTAAATGTTAAAATTTCATCCATATTGACCATTTTGGGAATGTTCGACAGGTCTGGAGTCATCGTTTTTCATCAGTAAATTGATTTTTTGGACTGTACCAAATATGATTCAAAATGTCAATTGGATTGTGCCTCATGTTGAATAACCACTTTTGAAACTCTCACAGTTACAAAAATTGCCATTTCTACAGAGTTTTTCTTACTCAAAAGCTTCAATTTTGACCAATTTCAGGAACCGAAATGACTTTAAACACACTTATTTTAGTTGAAAAAGTCATAATTCACATCAAACAGTCATTTAGATTCAAAAGATTAAATGTTAAAATGTAATCCATATTGACCATTTTGGGAAAGTTCGACAGGTCTGGAGTCATTGTTTTTCATCAGAAAATTGCTTTTTATGAGTGTACCAAAAAGGATTCAAAATGTAAATTGGACCGTGCCTCATGTTGAATAACCACTTTTGAAACCCTCACAGTGACCAAAATTGCAATTTTTACAGAGTTTTGCTTACTCAAAAGCTTCAATTTTGACCAATTTCAGGAACCGAAATGACTTTAAACACACTTATTTTAGTTGAAAAAGTCTTAATTCACATCCAACAGTCATTTAGAGTCAAAAGATTAAATGTTACAATCTCATCCATATTGACCATTTTGGGAACGTTCGACAGGTCCGGAGTCATGCTTTTTCATCAGAAAATTGATTTTTTTGGACTGTACCAAATATTATTCAAAATGTCAATTGGATTGTGCCTCATGTTGAATAACCACTTTTGAAACCCTCACAGTGACCAAAATTGCCATTTTTACAGAGTTTTGCTTACTCAAAAGCTTCAATTTTGACCAATTTCAGGCACCGAAATGACTTTAAACACACTTATTTTAGTTGAAAAAGTCATAATTCACATGCAACAGTCACTTAGAGTCAAAAGATTAAATGTTAAAATTTCATCCATATTGACCATTTTGGGAACGTTCGACAGGTCCGGAGTCATCGTTTTTCATCAGAAAATGTATTTTTTGGACTGAACCAAATAAGATTCAAAATGTCAATTGGATTGTGCCTCATGTTGAATAACCACTTTTGAAACCCTCACAGTGACCAAAATTGCCATTTTTACAGAGTTTTGCTTACTTAAAAGCTTCAATTTTGTACAATTTCAGGCACCAAAATGACTTTAAACTCACTGATTTTAGTTGAAAATGTCATAATTCACATACAACAGTCATTTAGAGTCTATAGATTAAATGTTAAAATTTCATCCATATTGACCATTTTGGGAATGTTCGACAGGTCTGGAGTCATCGTTTTTCATCAGAAAATTGATTTTTTGGACTGTACCAAATATGATTCAGAATGTCAATTGGATTGTGCCTCATGTTGAATAACCACTTTTGAAACCCTCACACTGACCAAAATTTCCATTTCTACAGAGTTTTTCTTACTCAAAAGCTTCAATTTTGACCAATTTCAGGCACCGAAATGACTTTAAACACACTTATTTTAGTTGAAAAAGTCATAATTCACATTCAACAGTCATTTAGAGTCAAAAGATTAAATGTTAAAATTTCATCCATATTGACCATTTTGGGAACGTTCGACACGTCCGGAGTCATCGTTTTTCATCAGAAAATGTATTTTTTGAAATGAACCAAATATGATTCAAAATGTCAATTGGATCGTGCCTCATGTTGAATAACCACTTTTGAAACTCTCACAGTGACCAAAATTGCCATTTCTACAGAGTTTTTCATACTCAAAAGCTTCAATTTTGACCAATTTCAGGAACCAAAATGACTTTAAACACTTATTTTAGTTGAAAAAGTCATAATTCACATCAAACTGTCATTTAGAGTCAAAAGATTAAATGTTAACATTTCATCCATATTGACCATTTTGGGAAAGTTGGACAGGTCTGGAGTCATTGTTTTTCATCAGAAAATTGCTTTTTAGGAGTGTACCAAAAAGGATTCAAAATGTCAATTGGACCGTGCCTCATGTTGAATAACCACTTTTGAAACCCTCACAGTGACCAAAATTGCAATTTTTACAGAGTTTTGCTTACTCAAAAGCTTCAATTTTGACCAATTTCAGGAACCGAAATGACTTTAAACATACTTATTTTAGTTGAAAAAGTCTTAATTCACATACAACAGTCATTTAGAGTCTATAGATTAAATGTTAAAATTTCATCCATATTGACCATTTTGGGAATGTTCGACAGGTCTGGAGTCATCGTTTTTCATCAGTAAATTGATTTTTTGGACTGTACCAAATATGATTCAAAATGTCAATTGGATTGTGCCTCATGTTGAATAACCACTTTTGAAACCCTCACACTGACCAAAATTTCCATTTCTACAGAGTTTTTCTTACTCAAAAGCTTCAATTTTGACCAATTTCAGGAACCGAAATGACTCTAAACACACTTATTTTAGTTGAAAAAGTCTTAATTCACATCCAACAGTCATTTAGAGTCAAAAGATTAAATGGTAAAATTTCATCCATATTGACCATTTTGGGAACGTTGGACAGGTCCTGAGTCATCGTATTTCATCTGAAAAATGATTTTTTGGACTGTACCAAAAATGATTCAAAATGTCAATTGGATCGTGCCTCATGTTGAATAACCACTTTTGAAACCCTCACAGTGACCAAAATTGCCATTTCTACAGAGTTTTTCTTACTCAAAAGCTTCAATTTTGACCAATTTCAGGCACCGAAATGACTTTAAACACACTTATTTTAGTTGAAAAATTTCATAATTCACATTCAATAGTCATTTAGAGTCAAAAGATTAAATGTTAAAATTTCATCCATATTGACCATTTTGGGAACGTTCGACAGGTCCGGAGTCATCGTTTTTCATCAGAAAATGTATTTTTTGGAATGAACCAAATATGATTCAAAATGTCAATTGGATCGTGCCTCATGTTGAATAACCACTTTTGAAACTCTCACAGTGACCAAAATTGCCATTTCTACAGAGTTTTTCTTACTCAAAAGCTTCAATTTTGACCAATTTCAGGAACCAAAATGACTTTAAACACACTTATTTTAGTTGAAAAAGTCATAATTCACATCCAACAGTCATTTAGATTCAAAAGATTAAATGTTAAAATTTCATCCATATTGACCATTTTGGGAAAGTTCGACAGGTCTGGAGTCATTGTTTTTCATCAGAAAATTGCTTTTTAGGAGTGTACCAAAAAGGATTCAAAATGTAAATTGGACTGTGCCTCATGTTGAATAACCACTTTTGAAACCCTCACAGTGACCAAAATTGCAATTTTTACAGAGTTTTGCTTACTCAAAAGCTTCAATTTTGACCAATTTCAGGAACCGAAATGACTTTAAACACACTTATTTTAGTTGAAAAAGTCTTAATTCACATCCAACAGTCATTTAGAGTCAAAAGATTAAATGTTACAATCTCATTCATATTGACCATTTTGGGAACGTTCGACAGGCCTGGAGTCATCGTTTTTCATCAGAAAATGTATTTTTTGGACTGAACCAAATAAGATTCAAAATGTCAATTGGATTGTGCCTCATGTTGAATAACCACTTTTGAAACCCTCACAGTGACCAAAATTGCCATTTTTACAGAGTTTTGCTTACTTAAAAGCTTCAATTTTGTACAATTTCAGGCACCAAAATGACTTTAAACTCACTGATTTTAGTTGAAAATGTCATAATTCACATACAACAGTCATTTAGAGTCTATAGATTAAATGTTAAAATTTCATCCATATTGACCATTTTGGGAATGTTCGACAGGCCTGGAGTCATCGTTTTTCATCAGAAAATTGATTTTTTGGACTGTACCAAATAGGATTCAAAATGTCAATTGGATTGTGCCTCATGTTGAATAACCACTTTTGAAACCCTCACACTGACCAAAATTTCCATTTCTACAGAGTTTTTCTTACTCAAAAGCTTCAATTTTGACCAATTTCAGGCACCGAAATGACTTTAAACACACTTATTTTAGTTGAAAAAGTCATAATTCACATTCAACAGTCATTTAGAGTCAAAAGATTAAATGTTAAAATTTCATCCATATTGACCAATTTGGGAACGTTCGACACGTCCGGAGTCATCGTTTTTCATCAGAAAATGTATTTTTTTAAATGAACCAAATATGATTCAAAATGTCAATTGGATCGTGCCTCATGTTGAATAACCACTTTTGAAACTCTCACAGTGACCAAAATTGCCATTTCTACAGAGTTTTTCTTACTCAAAAGCTTCAATTTTGACCAATTTCAGGAACCGAAATGACTTTAAACTCACTTATTTTAGTTGAAAAAGTCATAATTCACATCAAACAGTCATTTAGATTCAAAAGATTAAATGTTAAAATTTAATCCATATTGACCATTTTGGGAAAGTTCGACAGGTATGGAGTCATTGTTTTTCATCAGAAAATTGCTTTTTAGGAGTGTACCAAAAAGGATTCAAAATGTAAATTGGACCGTGCCTCATGTTGAATAACCACTTTTGAAACCCTTACAGTGACCAAAATTGCAATTTTTACAGAGTTTTGCTTACTCAAAAGCTTCAATTTTGACCAATTTCAGGAACCGAAATGACTTTAAACACACTTATTTTAGTTGAAAAAGTCTTAATTCACATCCAACAGTCATTTAGAGTCAAAAGATTAAATGTTACAATCTCATCCATATTGACAATTTTGGGAACGTTCGACAGGTCTGGAGTCATGCTTTTTCATCAGAAAATTGATTTTTTTGGACTGTACCAAATATTATTCAAAATGTCAATTGGATTGTGCCTCATGTTGAATAACCACTTTTGAAACCCTCACAGTGACCAAAATTGCCATTTTTACAGAGTTTTTCATACTCAAAAGCTTCAATTTTGACCAATTTCAGGAACCAAAATGACTTTAAACACACTTATTTTAGTTGAAAAAGTCATAATTCACATCAAACTGTCATTTAGAGTCAAAAGATTAAATGTTAACATTTCATCCATATTGACCATTTTGGGAAAGTTGGACAGGTCTGGAGTCATTGTTTTTCATCAGAAAATGTATTTTTTGAAATGAACCAAATATGATTCAAAATGTCAATTGGATCGTGCCTCATGTTGAATAACCACTTTTGAAACTCTCACAGTGACCAAAATTGCCATTTCTACAGAGTTTTTCATACTCAAAAGCTTCAATTTTGACCAATTTCAGGAACCAAAATGACTTTAAACACACTTATTTTAGTTGAAAAAGTCATAATTCACATCAAACTGTCATTTAGAGTCAAAAGATTAAATGTTAACATTTCATCCATATTGACCATTTTGGGAAAGTTGGACAGGTCTGGAGTCATTGTTTTTCATCAGAAAATTGCTTTTTAGGAGTGTACCAAAAAGGATTCAAAATGTCAATTGGACCGTGCCTCATGTTGAATAACCACTTTTGAAACCCTCACAGTGACCAAAATTGCAATTTTTACAGAGTTTTGCTTACTCAAAAGCTTCAATTTTGACCAATTTCAGGAACCGAAATGACTTTAAACATACTTATTTTAGTTGAAAAAGTCTTAATTCACATACAACAGTCATTTAGAGTCTATAGATTAAATGTTAAAATTTCATCCATATTGACCATTTTGGGAATGTTCGACAGGTCTGGAGTCATTGTTTTTCATCAGTAAATTGATTTTTTGGACTGTACCAAATATGATTCAAAATGTCAATTGGATTGTGCCTCATGTTGAATAACCACTTTTGAAACCCTCACACTGACCAAAATTTCCATTTCTACAGAGTTTTTCTTACTCAAAAGCTTCAATTTTGACCAATTTCAGGAACCGAAATGACTCTAAACACACTTATTTTAGTTGAAAAAGTCTTAATTCACATCCAACAGTCATTTAGAGTCAAAAGATTAAATGGTAAAATTTCATCCATATTGACCATTTTGGGAACGTTGGACAGGTCCTGAGTCATCGTATTTCATCTGAAAAATGATTTTTTGGACTGTACCAAAAATGATTCAAAATGTCAATTGGATCGTGCCTCATGTTGAATAACCACTTTTGAAACCCTCACAGTGACCAAAATTGCCATTTCTACAGAGTTTTTCTTACTCAAAAGCTTCAATTTTGACCAATTTCAGGCACCGAAATGACTTTAAACACACTTATTTTAGTTGAAAAATTTCATAATTCACATTCAATAGTCATTTAGAGTCAAAAGATTAAATGTTAAAATTTCATCCATATTGACCATTTTGGGAACGTTCGACAGGTCCGGAGTCATCGTTTTTCATCAGAAAATGTATTTTTTGGAATGAACCAAATATGATTCAAAATGTCAATTGGATCGTGCCTCATGTTGAATAACCACTTTTGAAACTCTCACAGTGACCAAAATTGCCATTTCTACAGAGTTTTTCTTACTCAAAAGCTTCAATTTTGACCAATTTCAGGAACCAAAATGACTTTAAACACACTTATTTTAGTTGAAAAAGTCATAATTCACATCCAACAGTCATTTAGATTCAAAAGATTAAATGTTAAAATTTCATCCATATTGACCATTTTGGGAAAGTTCGACAGGTCTGGAGTCATTGTTTTTCATCAGAAAATTGCTTTTTAGGAGTGTACCAAAAAGGATTCAAAATGTAAATTGGACTGTGCCTCATGTTGAATAACCACTTTTGAAACCCTCACAGTGACCAAAATTGCAATTTTTACAGAGTTTTGCTTACTCAAAAGCTTCAATTTTGACCAATTTCAGGAACCGAAATGACTTTAAACACACTTATTTTAGTTGAAAAAGTCTTAATTCACATCCAACAGTCATTTAGAGTCAAAAGATTAAATGTTACAATCTCATTCATATTGACCATTTTGGGAACGTTCGACAGGCCTGGAGTCATCGTTTTTCATCAGAAAATGTATTTTTTGGACTGAACCAAATAAGATTCAAAATGTCAATTGGATTGTGCCTCATGTTGAATAACCACTTTTGAAACCCTCACAGTGACCAAAATTGCCATTTTTACAGAGTTTTGCTTACTTAAAAGCTTCAATTTTGTACAATTTCAGGCACCAAAATGACTTTAAACTCACTGATTTTAGTTGAAAATGTCATAATTCACATACAACAGTCATTTAGAGTCTATAGATTAAATGTTAAAATTTCATCCATATTGACCATTTTGGGAATGTTCGACAGGCCTGGAGTCATCGTTTTTCATCAGAAAATTGATTTTTTGGACTGTACCAAATAGGATTCAAAATGTCAATTGGATTGTGCCTCATGTTGAATAACCACTTTTGAAACCCTCACACTGACCAAAATTTCCATTTCTACAGAGTTTTTCTTACTCAAAAGCTTCAATTTTGACCAATTTCAGGCACCGAAATGACTTTAAACACACTTATTTTAGTTGAAAAAGTCATAATTCACATTCAACAGTCATTTAGAGTCAAAAGATTAAATGTTAAAATTTCATCCATATTGACCAATTTGGGAACGTTCGACACGTCCGGAGTCATCGTTTTTCATCAGAAAATGTATTTTTTTAAATGAACCAAATATGATTCAAAATGTCAATTGGATCGTGCCTCATGTTGAATAACCACTTTTGAAACTCTCACAGTGACCAAAATTGCCATTTCTACAGAGTTTTTCTTACTCAAAAGCTTCAATTTTGACCAATTTCAGGAACCGAAATGACTTTAAACTCACTTATTTTAGTTGAAAAAGTCATAATTCACATCAAACAGTCATTTAGATTCAAAAGATTAAATGTTAAAATTTAATCCATATTGACCATTTTGGGAAAGTTCGACAGGTATGGAGTCATTGTTTTTCATCAGAAAATTGCTTTTTAGGAGTGTACCAAAAAGGATTCAAAATGTAAATTGGACCGTGCCTCATGTTGAATAACCACTTTTGAAACCCTTACAGTGACCAAAACTGCAATTTTTACAGAGTTTTGCTTACTCAAAAGCTTCAATTTTGACCAATTTCAGGAACCGAAATGACTTTAAACACACTTATTTTAGTTGAAAAAGTCTTAATTCACATCCAACAGTCATTTAGAGTCAAAAGATTAAATGTTACAATCTCATCCATATTGACAATTTTGGGAACGTTCGACAGGTCTGGAGTCATGCTTTTTCATCAGAAAATTGATTTTTTTGGACTGTACCAAATATTATTCAAAATGTCAATTGGATTGTGCCTCATGTTGAATAACCACTTTTGAAACCCTCACAGTGACCAAAATTGCCATTTTTACAGAGTTTTCCTTACTCAAAAGCTACAATTTTGACCAATTTCAGGCACCGAAATGACTTTAAACACACTTATTTTAGTTGAAAAAGTCATAATTCACATGCAACAGTCACTTAGAGTCAAAAGATTAAATGTTAAAATTTCATCCATATTGACCATTTTGGGAACGTTCGACAGGTCCGGAGTCATCGTTTTTCATCAGAAAATGTATTTTTTGGACTGAACCAAATAAGATTCAAAATGTCAATTGGATTGTGCCTCATGTTGAATAACCACTTTTGAAACCCTCACAGTGACCAAAATTGCCATTTTTACAGAGTTTTGCTTACTTAAAAGCTTCAATTTTGTACAATTTCAGGCACCAAAATGACTTTAAACTCACTGATTTTAGTTGAAAATGTCATAATTCACATACAACAGTCATTTAGAGTCTATAGATTAAATGTTAACATTTCATCCATATTGACCATTTTGGGAATGTTCGACAGGTCTGGAGTCATCGTTTTTCGTCAGAAAATTGATTTTTTGGACTGTGCCAAATATGATTCAAAATGTCAAGTGGATTGTGCCTCATGTTGAATAACCACTTTTGAAACTCTCACAGTTACCAAAATTGCCATTTCTACAGAGTTTTTCTTACTCAAAAGCTTCAATTTTGACGAATTTCAGAAACCGAAATGACTTTAAACACACTTATTTTAGTTGAAAAAGTCATAATTCACATCAAACAGTCATTTAGATTCAAAAGATTAAATGTTAAAATGTCATCCATATTGACCATTTTGGGAAAGTTCGACAGGTCTGGAGTCATTGTTTTTCATCAGAAAATTGCTTTTTAGGAGTGTACCAAAAAGGATTCAAAATGTAAATTGGACCGTGCCTCATGTTGAATAACCACTTTTGAAACCCTCACAGTGACCAAAATTGCAATTTTTACAGAGTTTTGCTTACTCAAAAGCTTCAATTTTGACCAATTTCAGGAACCAAAATGACTTTAAACACACTTATTTTAGTTGATAAAGTCTTAATTCGCATCCAACAGTCATTTAGAGTCAAAAGATTAAATGTTACAATCTCATCCATATTGACCATTTTGGGAACGTTCGACATGTCCGGAGTCATCGTTTTTCATCAGAAAATGTATTTTTTGGACTGAACCAAATAAGATTCAAAATGTCAATTGGATTGTGCCTCATGTTGAATAACCACTTTTGAAACCCTCACAGTGACCAAAATTGCCATTTTTACAGAGTTTTGCTTACTTAAAAGCTTCAATTTTGTACAATTTCTGGCACCAAAATGACTTTAAACTCACTGATTTTAGTTGAAAATGTCATAATTCACATACAACAGTCATTTAGAGTCTATAGATTAAATGTTAAAATTTCATCCATATTGACCATTTTGGGAACGTTCGACAGGACCGGAGTCATCGTTTTTCATCAGAAAATTGATTTTTTGGACTGTACCAAATATGATTCAAAATGTCAATTGGATTGTGCCTCGTGTTGAATAACCACTTTTGAAACCCTCACAGTGACCAAAATTGCAATTTTTACAGAGTTTTGCTTACTCAAAAGCTTCAATTTTGACCAATTTCAGGAACCGAAATGACTTTAAACACACTTATTTTAGTTGAAAAAGTCTTAATTCACATCCAACAGTCATTTAGAGTCAAAAGATTAAATGTTACAATCTCATTCATATTGACCATTTTGGGAACGTTCGACAGGTCCGGAGTCATCGTTTTTCATCAGAAAATGTATTTTTTGGACTGAACCAAATAAGATTCAAAATGTCAATTGGATTGTGCCTCATGTTGAATAACCACTTTTGAAACCCTCACAGTGACCAAAATTGCCATTTTTACAGAGTTTTGCTTACTTACAAGCTTCAATTTTGTACAATTTCTGGCACCAAAATGACTTTAAACTCACTGATTTTAGTTGAAAATGTCATAATTCACATACAACAGTCATTTAGAGTCTATAGATTAAATGTTAAAATTTCATCCATATTGACCATTTTGGGAACGTTCGACAGGACCGGAGTCATCGTTTTTCATCAGAAAATTGATTTTTTGGGCTGTACCAAATATGATTCAAAATGTCAATTGGATTGTGCCTCGTGTTGAATAACCACTTTTGAAACCCTCACAGTGACCAAAATTGCCATTTTTACAGAGTTTTGCTTACTTAAAAGCTTCAACTTTTAACAATTTCAGGCACCAAAATGACTTTCAACTCACTGATTTTAGTTGAAAAAGTCATAATTCACATCCAACAGTCATTTAGAGTCTATAGATTAAATGTTAAAATTTCATCCATATTGACCATTTTGGGAAAGTTCGACAGGTCTGGAGTCATTGTTTTTCATCAGAAAATTGCTTTTTAGGACTGTACCAAATATGATTCAAAATGTAAATTGGACCGTGCCTCATGTTGAATAACCACTTTTGAAACCCTCACAGTGACCAAAATTGCAATTTCTACAGAGTTTTTCTTACTCAAAAGCTTCAATTTTGACCAATTTCAGGAACCGAAATGACTTTAAACACACTTATTTTAGTTGAAAAAGTCATAATTCACATCAAACAGTCATTTAGATTCAAAAGATTAAATGTTAAAATGTAATCCATATTGACCATTTTGGGAACGTTCGACAGGTCCGGAGTCATTGTTTTTCATCAGAAAATTGCTTTTTATGAGTGTACCAAAAAGGATTCAAAATGTAAATTGGACCGTGCCTCATGTTGAATAACCACTTTTGAAACCCTCACAGTGACCAAAATTGCAATTTTTACAGAGTTTTGCTTACTCAAAAGCTTCAATTTTGACCAATTTCAGGAACCGAAATGACTTTAAACACACTTATTTTAGTTGAAAAAGTCTTAATTCACATCCAACAGTCATTTAGAGTCAAAAGATTAAATGTTACAATCTCATCCATATTGACCATTTTGGGAACGTTCGACAGGTCCGGAGTCATGCTTTTTCATCAGAAAATTGATTTTTTTGGACTGTACCAAATATTATTCAAAATGTCAATTGGATTGTGCCTCATGTTGAATAACCACTTTGAAACCCTCACAGTGACCAAAATTGCCATTTTTACAGAGTTTTGCTTACTCAAAAGCTTCAATTTTGACCAATTTCAGGCACCGAAATGACTTTAAACACACTTATTTTAGTTGAAAAAGTCATAATTCACATGCAACAGTCACTTAGAGTCAAAAGATTAAATGTTAAAATTTCATCCATATTGACCATTTTGGGAACGTTCGACAGGTCCGGAGTCATCGTTTTTCATCAGAAAATGTATTTTTTGGACTGAACCAAATAAGATTCAAAATGTCAATTGGATTGTGCCTCATGTTGAATAACCACTTTTGTAACCCTCACAGTGACCAAAATTGCCATTTTTACAGAGTTTTGCTTACTTAAAAGGTTCAATTTTGTACAATTTCAGGCACCAAAATGACTTTAAACTCACTGATTTTAGTTGAAAATGTCATAATTCACATCAAACAGTCATTTAGAGTCTATAGATTAAATGTTAAAATTTCATCCATATTGACCATTTTGGGAATGTTCGACAGGTCTGGAGTCATCGTTTTTCATCAGAAAATTGATTTTTTGGACTGTACCAAATATGATTCAAAATGTCAATTGGATTGTGCCTCATGTTGAATAACCACTTTTGAAACCCTCACACTGACCAAAATTTCCATTTCTACAGAGTTTTTCTTACTCAAAAGCTTCAATTTTGACCAATTTCAGGCACCGAAATGACTTTAAACACACTTATTCTAGTTGAAAAAGTCATAATTCACATTCAACAGTCATTTAGAGTCAAAAGATTAAATGTTAAAATTTCATCCATATTGACCATTTTGGGAACGTTCGACACGTCCGGAGTCATCGTTTTTCATCAGAAAATGTATTTTTTGAAATGAACCAAATATGATTCAAAATGTCAATTGGATCGTGCCTCATGTTGAATAACCACTTTTGAAACTCTCACAGTGACCAAAATTGCCATTTCTACAGAGTTTTTCATACTCAAAAGCTTCAATTTTGACCAATTTCAGGAACCAAAATGACTTTAAACACACTTATTTTAGTTGAAAAAGTCATAATTCACATCAAACTGTCATTTAGAGTCAAAAGATTAAATGTTAACATTTCATCCATATTGACCATTTTGGGAAAGTTGGACAGGTCTGGAGTCATTGTTTTTCATCAGAAAATTGCTTTTTAGGAGTGTACCAAAAAGGATTCAAAATGTCAATTGGACCGTGCCTCATGTTGAATAACCACTTTTGAAACCCTCACAGTGACCAAAATTGCAATTTTTACAGAGTTTTGCTTACTCAAAAGCTTCAATTTTGACCAATTTCAGGAACCGAAATGACTTTAAACATACTTATTTTAGTTGAAAAAGTCTTAATTCACATGCAACAGTCATTTAGAGTCTATAGATTAAATGTTAAAATTTCATCCATATTGACCATTTTGGGAATGTTCGACAGGTCTGGAGTCATCGTTTTTCATCAGTAAATTGATTTTTTGGACTGTACCAAATATGATTCAAAATGTCAATTGGATTGTGCCTCATGTTGAATAACCACTTTTGAAACCCTCACACTGACCAAAATTTCCATTTCTACAGAGTTTTTCTTACTCAAAAGCTTCAATTTTGACCAATTTCAGGAACCGAAATGACTCTAAACACACTTATTTTAGTTGAAAAAGTCTTAATTCACATCCAACAGTCATTTAGAGTCAAAAGATTAAATGGTAAAATTTCATCCATATTGACCATTTTGGGAACGTTGGACAGGTCCTGAGTCATCGTATTTCATCTGAAAAATGATTTTTTGGACTGTACCAAAAATGATTCAAAATGTCAATTGGATCGTGCCTCATGTTGAATAACCACTTTTGAAACCCTCACAGTGACCAAAATTGCCATTTCTACAGAGTTTTTCTTACTCAAAAGCTTCAATTTTGACCAATTTCAGGCACCGAAATGACTTTAAACACACTTATTTTAGTTGAAAAATTCATAATTCACATTCAATAGTCATTTAGAGTCAAAAGATTAAATGTTAAAATTTCATCCATATTGACCATTTTGGGAACGTTCGACAGGTCCGGAGTCATCGTTTTTCATCAGAAAATGTATTTTTTGGAATGAACCAAATATGATTCAAAATGTCAATTGGATCGTGCCTCATGTTGAATAACCACTTTTAAAACTCTCACAGTGACCAAAATTGCCATTTCTACAGAGTTTTTCTTACTCAAAAGCTTCAATTTTGACCAATTTCAGGAACCAAAATGACTTTAAACACACTTATTTTAGTTGAAAAAGTCATAATTCACATCCAACAGTCATTTAGATTCAAAAGATTAAATGTTACAATTTCATCCATATTGACCATTTTGGGAAAGTTCGACAGGTCTGGAGTCATTGTTTTTCATCAGAAAATTGCTTTTTAGGAGTGTACCAAAAAGGATTCAAAATGTAAATTGGACCGTGCCTCATGTTGAATAACCACTTTTGAAACCCTCACAGTGACCAAAATTGCAATTTTTACAGAGTTTTGCTTACTCAAAAGCTTCAATTTTGACCAATTTCAGGAACCGAAATGACTTTAAACACACTTATTTTAGTTGAAAAAGTCTTAATTCACATCCAACAGTCATTTAGAGTCAAAAGATTAAATGTTACAATCTCATTCATATTGACCATTTTGGGAACGTTCGACAGGTCCGGAGTCATCGTTTTTCATCAGAAAATGAATTTTTTGGACTGAACCAAATAAGATTCAAAATGTCAATTGGATTGTGCCTCATGTTGAATAACCACTTTTGAAACCCTCACACTGACCAAAATTTCCATTTCTACAGAGTTTTTCTTACTCAAAAGCTTCAATTTTGACCAATTTCAGGAACCGAAATGACTCTAAACACACTTATTTTAGTTGAAAAAGTCTTAATTCACATCCAACAGTCATTTAGAGTCAAAAGATTAAATGGTAAAATTTCATCCATATTGACCATTTTGGGAACGTTGGACAGGTCCTGAGTCATCGTATTTCATCTGAAAAATGATTTTTTGGACTGTACCAAAAATGATTCAAAATGTCAATTGGATCGTGCCTCATGTTGAATAACCACTTTTGAAACCCTCACAGTGACCAAAATTGCCATTTCTACAGAGTTTTTCTTACTCAAAAGCTTCAATTTTGACCAATTTCAGGCACCGAAATGACTTTAAACACACTTATTTTAGTTGAAAAATTTCATAATTCACATTCAATAGTCATTTAGAGTCAAAAGATTAAATGTTAAAATTTCATCCATATTGACCATTTTGGGAACGTTCGACAGGTCCGGAGTCATCGTTTTTCATCAGAAAATGTATTTTTTGGAATGAACCAAATATGATTCAAAATGTCAATTGGATCGTGCCTCATGTTGAATAACCACTTTTGAAACTCTCACAGTGACCAAAATTGCCATTTCTACAGAGTTTTTCTTACTCAAAAGCTTCAATTTTGACCAATTTCAGGAACCAAAATGACTTTAAACACACTTATTTTAGTTGAAAAAGTCATAATTCACATCCAACAGTCATTTAGATTCAAAAGATTAAATGTTAAAATTTCATCCATATTGACCATTTTGGGAAAGTTCGACAGGTCTGGAGTCATTGTTTTTCATCAGAAAATTGCTTTTTAGGAGTGTACCAAAAAGGATTCAAAATGTAAATTGGACTGTGCCTCATGTTGAATAACCACTTTTGAAACCCTCACAGTGACCAAAATTGCAATTTTTACAGAGTTTTGCTTACTCAAAAGCTTCAATTTTGACCAATTTCAGGAACCGAAATGACTTTAAACACACTTATTTTAGTTGAAAAAGTCTTAATTCACATCCAACAGTCATTTAGAGTCAAAAGATTAAATGTTACAATCTCATTCATATTGACCATTTTGGGAACGTTCGACAGGCCTGGAGTCATCGTTTTTCATCAGAAAATGTATTTTTTGGACTGAACCAAATAAGATTCAAAATGTCAATTGGATTGTGCCTCATGTTGAATAACCACTTTTGAAACCCTCACAGTGACCAAAATTGCCATTTTTACAGAGTTTTGCTTACTTAAAAGCTTCAATTTTGTACAATTTCAGGCACCAAAATGACTTTAAACTCACTGATTTTAGTTGAAAATGTCATAATTCACATACAACAGTCATTTAGAGTCTATAGATTAAATGTTAAAATTTCATCCATATTGACCATTTTGGGAATGTTCGACAGGCCTGGAGTCATCGTTTTTCATCAGAAAATTGATTTTTTGGACTGTACCAAATAGGATTCAAAATGTCAATTGGATTGTGCCTCATGTTGAATAACCACTTTTGAAACCCTCACACTGACCAAAATTTCCATTTCTACAGAGTTTTTCTTACTCAAAAGCTTCAATTTTGACCAATTTCAGGCACCGAAATGACTTTAAACACACTTATTTTAGTTGAAAAAGTCATAATTCACATTCAACAGTCATTTAGAGTCAAAAGATTAAATGTTAAAATTTCATCCATATTGACCAATTTGGGAACGTTCGACACGTCCGGAGTCATCGTTTTTCATCAGAAAATGTATTTTTTTAAATGAACCAAATATGATTCAAAATGTCAATTGGATCGTGCCTCATGTTGAATAACCACTTTTGAAACTCTCACAGTGACCAAAATTGCCATTTCTACAGAGTTTTTCTTACTCAAAAGCTTCAATTTTGACCAATTTCAGGAACCGAAATGACTTTAAACTCACTTATTTTAGTTGAAAAAGTCATAATTCACATCAAACAGTCATTTAGATTCAAAAGATTAAATGTTAAAATTTAATCCATATTGACCATTTTGGGAAAGTTCGACAGGTATGGAGTCATTGTTTTTCATCAGAAAATTGCTTTTTAGGAGTGTACCAAAAAGGATTCAAAATGTAAATTGGACCGTGCCTCATGTTGAATAACCACTTTTGAAACCCTTACAGTGACCAAAATTGCAATTTTTACAGAGTTTTGCTTACTCAAAAGCTTCAATTTTGACCAATTTCAGGAACCGAAATGACTTTAAACACACTTATTTTAGTTGAAAAAGTCTTAATTCACATCCAACAGTCATTTAGAGTCAAAAGATTAAATGTTACAATCTCATCCATATTGACAATTTTGGGAACGTTCGACAGGTCTGGAGTCATGCTTTTTCATCAGAAAATTGATTTTTTTGGACTGTACCAAATATTATTCAAAATGTCAATTGGATTGTGCCTCATGTTGAATAACCACTTTTGAAACCCTCACAGTGACCAAAATTGCCATTTTTACAGAGTTTTCCTTACTCAAAAGCTACAATTTTGACCAATTTCAGGCACCGAAATGACTTTAAACACACTTATTTTAGTTGAAAAAGTCATAATTCACATGCAACAGTCACTTAGAGTCAAAAGATTAAATGTTAAAATTTCATCCATATTGACCATTTTGGGAACGTTCGACAGGTCCGGAGTCATCGTTTTTCATCAGAAAATGTATTTTTTGGACTGAACCAAATAAGATTCAAAATGTCAATTGGATTGTGCCTCATGTTGAATAACCACTTTTGAAACCCTCACAGTGACCAAAATTGCCATTTTTACAGAGTTTTGCTTACTTAAAAGCTTCAATTTTGTACAATTTCAGGCACCAAAATGACTTTAAACTCACTGATTTTAGTTGAAAATGTCATAATTCACATACAACAGTCATTTAGAGTCTATAGATTAAATGTTAACATTTCATCCATATTGACCATTTTGGGAATGTTCGACAGGTCTGGAGTCATCGTTTTTCGTCAGAAAATTGAATTTTTGGACTGTGCCAAATATGATTCAAAATGTCAAGTGGATTGTGCCTCATGTTGAATAACCACTTTTGAAACTCTCACAGTTACCAAAATTGCCATTTCTACAGAGTTTTTCTTACTCAAAAGCTTCAATTTTGACGAATTTCAGAAACCGAAATGACTTTAAACACACTTATTTTAGTTGAAAAAGTCATAATTCACATCAAACAGTCATTTAGATTCAAAAGATTAAATGTTAAAATTTCATCCATATTGACCATTTTGGGAAAGTTCGACAGGTCTGGAGTCATTGTTTTTCATCAGAAAATTGCTTTTTAGGAGTGTACCAAAAAGGATTCAAAATGTAAATTGGACCGTGCCTCATGTTGAATAACCACTTTTGAAACCCTCACAGTGACCAAAATTGCAATTTTTACAGAGTTTTGCTTACTCAAAAGCTTCAATTTTGACCAATTTCAGGAACCAAAATGACTTTAAACACACTTATTTTAGTTGATAAAGTCTTAATTCGCATCCAACAGTCATTTAGAGTCAAAAGATTAAATGTTACAATCTCATCCATATTGACCATTTTGGGAACGTTCGACAGGTCCGGAGTCATCGTTTTTCATCAGAAAATGTATTTTTTGGACTGAACCAAATAAGATTCAAAATGTCAATTGGATTGTGCCTCATGTTGAATAACCACTTTTGAAACCCTCACAGTGACCAAAATTGCCATTTTTACAGAGTTTTGCTTACTTAAAAGCTTCAATTTTGTACAATTTCAGGCACCAAAATGACTTTAAACTCACTGATTTTAGTTGAAAATGTCATAATTCACATACAACAGTCATTTAGAGTCTATAGATTAAATGTTAACATTTCATCCATATTGACCATTTTGGGAATGTTCGACAGGTCTGGAGTCATCGTTTTTCGTCAGAAAATTGATTTTTTGGACTGTGCCAAATATGATTCAAAATGTCAAGTGGATTGTGCCTCATGTTGAATAACCACTTTTGAAACTCTCACAGTTACCAAAATTGCCATTTCTACAGAGTTTTTCTTACTCAAAAGCTTCAATTTTGACGAATTTCAGAAACCGAAATGACTTTAAACACACTTATTTTAGTTGAAAAAGTCATAATTCACATCAAACAGTCATTTAGATTCAAAAGATTAAATGTTAAAATTTCATCCATATTGACCATTTTGGGAAAGTTCGACAGGTCTGGAGTCATTGTTTTTCATCAGAAAATTGCTTTTTAGGAGTGTACCAAAAAGGATTCAAAATGTAAATTGGACCGTGCCTCATGTTGAATAACCACTTTTGAAACCCTCACAGTGACCAAAATTGCAATTTTTACAGAGTTTTGCTTACTCAAAAGCTTCAATTTTGACCAATTTCAGGAACCGAAATGACTTTAAACACACTTATTTTAGTTGAAAAAGTCTTAATTCACATCCAACAGTCATTTAGAGTCAAAAGATTAAATGTTACAATCTCATCCATATTGACCATTTTGGGAACGTTCGACAGGTCCGGAGTCATGCTTTTTCATCAGAAAATTGATTTTTTTGGACTGTACCAAATATTATTCAAAATGTCAATTGGATTGTGCCTCATGTTGAATAACCACTTTGAAACCCTCACAGTGACCAAAATTGCCATTTTTACAGAGTTTTGCTTACTCAAAAGCTTCAATTTTGACCAATTTCAGGCACCGAAATGACTTTAAACACACTTATTTTAGTTGAAAAAGTCATAATTCACATGCAACAGTCACTTAGAGTCAAAAGATTAAATGTTAAAATTTCATCCATATTGACCATTTTGGGAACGTTCGACAGGTCCGGAGTCATCGTTTTTCATCAGAAAATGTATTTTTTGGACTGAACCAAATAAGATTCAAAATGTCAATTGGATTGTGCCTCATGTTGAATAACCACTTTTGTAACCCTCACAGTGACCAAAATTGCCATTTTTACAGAGTTTTGCTTACTTAAAAGGTTCAATTTTGTACAATTTCAGGCACCAAAATGACTTTAAACTCACTGATTTTAGTTGAAAATGTCATAATTCACATCAAACAGTCATTTAGAGTCTATAGATTAAATGTTAAAATTTCATCCATATTGACCATTTTGGGAATGTTCGACAGGTCTGGAGTCATCGTTTTTCATCAGAAAATTGATTTTTTGGACTGTACCAAATATGATTCAAAATGTCAATTGGATTGTGCCTCATGTTGAATAACCACTTTTGAAACCCTCACACTGACCAAAATTTCCATTTCTACAGAGTTTTTCTTACTCAAAAGCTTCAATTTTGACCAATTTCAGGCACCGAAATGACTTTAAACACACTTATTCTAGTTGAAAAAGTCATAATTCACATTCAACAGTCATTTAGAGTCAAAAGATTAAATGTTAAAATTTCATCCATATTGACCATTTTGGGAACGTTCGACACGTCCGGAGTCATCGTTTTTCATCAGAAAATGTATTTTTTGAAATGAACCAAAT
This sequence comes from Lissotriton helveticus, assembly GCF_964261635.1. Lineage (NCBI taxonomy): Eukaryota > Metazoa > Chordata > Amphibia > Caudata > Salamandridae > Lissotriton > Lissotriton helveticus. The sequence goes on from NC_136072.1 coordinate 344,344,938, forward strand.
ATGATTCAAAATGTCAATTGGATCGTGCCTCATGTTGAATAACCACTTTTGAAACTCTCACAGTGACCAAAATTGCCATTTTTACAGAGTTTTCCTTACTCAAAAGCAACAATTTTGACCAATTTCAGGCACCGAAATGACTTTAAACACACTTATTTTAGTTGAAAAAGTCATAATTCACATGCAACAGTCACTTAGAGTCAAAAGATTAAATGTTAAAATTTCATCCATATTGACCATTTTGGGAACGTTCGACAGGTCCGGAGTCATCGTTTTTCATCAGAAAATGTATTTTTTGGACTGAACCAAATAAGATTCAAAATGTCAATTGGATTGTGCCTCATGTTGAATAACCACTTTTGAAACCCTCACAGTGACCAAAATTGCCATTTTTACAGAGTTTTGCTTACTTAAAAGCTTCAATTTTGTACAATTTCAGGCACCAAAATGACTTTAAACTCACTGATTTTAGTTGAAAATGTCATAATTCACATACAACAGTCATTTAGAGTCTATAGATTAAATGTTAACATTTCATCCATATTGACCATTTTGGGAATGTTCGACAGGTCTGGAGTCATCGTTTTTCGTCAGAAAATTGATTTTTTGGACTGTGCCAAATATGATTCAAAATGTCAAGTGGATTGTGCCTCATGTTGAATAACCACTTTTGAAACTCTCACAGTTACCAAAATTGCCATTTCTACAGAGTTTTTCTTACTCAAAAGCTTCAATTTTGACGAATTTCAGAAACCGAAATGACTTTAAACACACTTATTTTAGTTGAAAAAGTCATAATTCACATCAAACAGTCATTTAGATTCAAAAGATTAAATGTTAAAATTTCATCCATATTGACCATTTTGGGAAAGTTCGACAGGTCTGGAGTCATTGTTATTCATCAGAAAATTGCTTTTTAGGAGTGTACCAAAAAGGATTCAAAATGTAAATTGGACCGTGCCTCATGTTGAATAACCACTTTTGAAACCCTCACAGTGACCAAAATTGCAATTTTTACAGAGTTTTGCTTACTCAAAAGCTTCAATTTTGACCAATTTCAGGAACCAAAATGACTTTAAACACACTTATTTTAGTTGATAAAGTCTTAATTCGCATCCAACAGTCATTTAGAGTCAAAAGATTAAATGTTACAATCTCATCCATATTGACCATTTTGGGAACGTTCGACAGGTCCGGAGTCATCGTTTTTCATCAGAAAATGTATTTTTTGGACTGAACCAAATAAGATTCAAAATGTCAATTGGATTGTGCCTCATGTTGAATAACCACTTTTGAAACCCTCACAGTGACCAAAATTGCAATTTTTACAGAGTTTTGCTTACTTAAAAGCTTCAATTTTGTACAATTTCTGGCACCAAAATGACTTTAAACTCACTGATTTTAGTTGAAAATGTCATAATTCACATACAACAGTCATTTAGAGTCTATAGATTAAATGTTAAAATTTCATCCATATTGACCATTTTGGGAAAGTTCGACAGGTCTGGAGTCATTGTTTTTCATCAGAAAATTGCTTTTTAGGACTGTACCAAATATGATTCAAAATGTAAATTGGACCGTGCCTCATGTTGAATAACCACTTTTGAAACCCTCACAGTGACCAAAATTGCAATTTCTACAGAGTTTTTCTTACTCAAAAGCTTCAATTTTGACCAATTTCAGGAACCGAAATGACTTTAAACACACTTATTTTAGTTGAAAAAGTCATAATTCACATCAAACAGTCATTTAGATTCAAAAGATTAAATGTTAAAATGTAATCCATATTGACCATTTTGGGAACGTTCGACAGGTCCGGAGTCATTGTTTTTCATCAGAAAATTGCTTTTTATGAGTGTACCAAAAAGGATTCAAAATGTAAATTGGACCGTGCCTCATGTTGAATAACCACTTTTGAAACCCTCACAGTGACCAAAATTGCAATTTTTACAGAGTTTTGCTTACTCAAAAGCTTCAATTTTGACCAATTTCAGGAACCGAAATGACTTTAAACACACTTATTTTAGTTGAAAAAGTCTTAATTCACATCCAACAGTCATTTAGAGTCAAAAGATTAAATGTTACAATCTCATCCATATTGACCATTTTGGGAACGTTCGACAGGTCCGGAGTCATGCTTTTTCATCAGAAAATTGATTTTTTTGGACTGTACCAAATATTATTCAAAATGTCAATTGGATTGTGCCTCATGTTGAATAACCACTTTTGAAACCCTCACAGTGACCAAAATTGCCATTTTTACAGAGTTTTGCTTACTCAAAAGCTTCAATTTTGACCAATTTCAGGCACCGAAATGACTTTAAACACACTTATTTTAGTTGAAAAAGTCATAATTCACATGCAACAGTCACTTAGAGTCAAAAGATTAAATGTTAAAATTTCATCCATATTGACCATTTTGGGAACGTTCGACAGGTCCGGAGTCATCGTTTTTCATCAGAAAATGTATTTTTTGGACTGAACCAAATAAGATTCAAAATGTCAATTGGATTGTGCCTCATGTTGAATAACCACTTTTGTAACCCTCACAGTGACCAAAATTGCCATTTTTACAGAGTTTTGCTTACTTAAAAGGTTCAATTTTGTACAATTTCAGGCACCAAAATGACTTTAAACTCACTGATTTTAGTTGAAAATGTCATAATTCACATCAAACAGTCATTTAGAGTCTATAGATTAAATGTTAAAATTTCATCCATATTGACCATTTTGGGAATGTTCGACAGGTCTGGAGTCATCGTTTTTCATCAGAAAATTGATTTTTTGGACTGTACCAAATATGATTCAAAATGTCAATTGGATTGTGCCTCATGTTGAATAACCACTTTTGAAACCCTCACACTGACCAAAATTTCCATTTCTACAGAGTTTTTCTTACTCAAAAGCTTCAATTTTGACCAATTTCAGGCACCGAAATGACTTTAAACACACTTATTTTAGTTGAAAAAGTCATAATTCACATTCAACAGTCATTTAGAGTCAAAAGATTAAATGTTAAAATTTCATCCATATTGACCATTTTGGGAACGTTCGACACGTCCGGAGTCATCGTTTTTCATCAGAAAATGTATTTTTTTAAATGAACCAAATATGATTCAAAATGTCAATTGGATCGTGCCTCATGTTGAATAACCACTTTTGAAACTCTCACAGTGACCAAAATTGCCATTTCTACAGAGTTTTTCATACTCAAAAGCTTCAATTTTGACCAATTTCAGGAACCAAAATGACTTTAAACACACTTATTTTAGTTGAAAAAGTCATAATTCACATCAAACTGTCATTTAGAGTCAAAAGATTAAATGTTAACATTTCATCCATATTGACCATTTTGGGAAAGTTGGACAGGTCTGGAGTCATTGTTTTTCATCAGAAAATTGCTTTTTAGGAGTGTACCAAAAAGGATTCAAAATGTCAATTGGACCGTGCCTCATGTTGAATAACCACTTTTGAAACCCTCACAGTGACCAAAATTGCAATTTTTACAGAGTTTTGCTTACTCAAAAGCTTCAATTTTGACCAATTTCAGGAACCGAAATGACTTTAAACATACTTATTTTAGTTGAAAAAGTCTTAATTCACATGCAACAGTCATTTAGAGTCTATAGATTAAATGTTAAAATTTCATCCATATTGACCATTTTGGGAATGTTCGACAGGTCTGGAGTCATCGTTTTTCATCAGTAAATTGATTTTTTGGACTGTACCAAATATGATTCAAAATGTCAATTGGATTGTGCCTCATGTTGAATAACCACTTTTGAAACCCTCACACTGACCAAAATTTCCATTTCTACAGAGTTTTTCTTACTCAAAAGCTTCAATTTTGACCAATTTCAGGAACCGAAATGACTCTAAACACACTTATTTTAGTTGAAAAAGTCTTAATTCACATCCAACAGTCATTTAGAGTCAAAAGATTAAATGGTAAAATTTCATCCATATTGACCATTTTGGGAACGTTGGACAGGTCCTGAGTCATCGTATTTCATCTGAAAAATGATTTTTTGGACTGTACCAAAAATGATTCAAAATGTCAATTGGATCGTGCCTCATGTTGAATAACGACTTTTGAAACCCTCACAGTGACCAAAATTGCCATTTCTGCAGAGTTTTTCTTACTCAAAAGCTTCAATTTTGACCAATTTCAGGCACCGAAATGACTTTAAACACACTTATTTTAGTTGAAAAATTCATAATTCACATTCAATAGTCATTTAGAGTCAAAAGATTAAATGTTAAAATTTCATCCATATTGACCATTTTGGGAACGTTCGACAGGTCCGGAGTCATCGTTTTTCATCAGAAAATGTATTTTTTGGAATGAACCAAATATGATTCAAAATGTCAATTGGATCGTGCCTCATGTTGAATAACCACTTTTAAAACTCTCACAGTGACCAAAATTGCCATTTCTACAGAGTTTTTCTTACTCAAAAGCTTCAATTTTGACCAATTTCAGGAACCAAAATGACTTTAAACACACTTATTTTAGTTGAAAAAGTCATAATTCACATCCAACAGTCATTTAGATTCAAAAGATTAAATGTTAAAATTTCATCCATATTGACCATTTTGGGAAAGTTCGACAGGTCTGGAGTCATTGTTTTTCATCAGAAAATTGCTTTTTAGGAGTGTACCAAAAAGGATTCAAAATGTAAATTGGACCGTGCCTCATGTTGAATAACCACTTTTGAAACCCTCACAGTGACCAAAATTGCAATTTTTACAGAGTTTTGCTTACTCAAAAGCTTCAATTTTGACCAATTTCAGGAACCGAAATGACTTTAAACACACTTATTTTAGTTGAAAAAGTCTTAATTCACATCCAACAGTCATTTAGAGTCAAAAGATTAAATGTTACAATCTCATTCATATTGACCATTTTGGGAACAATCGACAGGTCCGGAGTCATCGTTTTTCATCAGAAAATGAATTTTTTGGACTGAACCAAATAAGATTCAAAATGTCAATTGGATTGTGCCTCATGTTGAATAACCACTTTTGAAACCCTCACAGTGACCAACATTGCCATTTTTACAGAGTTTTGCTTACTTAAAAGCTTCAATTTTGTACAATTTCAGGCACCAAAATTACTTTAAACTCACTGATTTTAGTTGAAAATGTCATTATTCACATACAACAGTCATTTAGAGTCTATAGATTAAATGTTAAAATTTCATCCATATTGACCATTTTGGGAATGTTCGACAGGCCTGGAGTCATCGTTTTTCATCAGAAAATTGATTTTTTGGACTGTACCAAATAGGATTCAAAATGTCAATTGGATTGTGCCTCATGTTGAATAACCACTTTTGAAACCCTCACACTGACCAAAATTTCCATTTCTACAGAGTTTTTCTTACTCAAAAGCTTCAATTTTGACCAATTTCAGGCACCGAAATGACTTTAAACACACTTATTTTAGTTGAAAAAGTCATAATTCACATTCAACAGTCATTTAGAGTCAAAAGATTAAATGTTAAAATTTCATCCATATTGACCAATTTGGGAACGTTCGACACGTCCGGAGTCATCGTTTTTAATCAGAAAATGTATTTTTTTAAATGAACCAAATATGATTCAAAATGTCAATTGGATCGTGCCTCATGTTGAATAACCACTTTTGAAACTCTCACAGTGACCAAAATTGCCATTTCTACAGAGTTTTTCTTACTCAAAAGCTTCAATTTTGACCAATTTCAGGAACCGAAATGACTTTAAACTCACTTATTTTAGTTGAAAAAGTCATAATTCACATCAAACAGTCATTTAGAGTCAAAAGATTAAATGTTAAAATTTCATCCATATTGACCATTTTGGGAAAGTTCAACAGGTCTGGAGTCATTGTTTTTCATCAGAAAATAGCTTTTTAGGAGTGTACCAAAAATGATTCAAAATGTCAGTTGGATTGTGCCTCATGTTGAAAAACCACTTTTGAAACCCTCACAGTGACCAAAATTGCCATTTTTACAGAGTTTTGCTTACTCAAAAGCTTCAATTTTGAACAATTTCAGGCACCGAAATGACTTTAAACTCACTGATTTTAGTTGAAAAAGTCTTAATTTACATCCATCAGTCATTTAGAGTCAAAAGATTAAATGTTAAAATTTCATCCATATTGACCATTTTGGGAACGTTCGACAGGTCCGGAGTCATCGTTTTTCATCAGAAAATTGATTTTTTGGACTGTACCAAATATGATTCAAAATGTCAATTGGATTGTGCCTCATGTTGAATAACCACTTTTGAAACCCTCACCGTGACCAAAATTGCCATTTTTACAGAGTTTTGCTTACTTAAAAGCTTCAATTTTGAACAATTTCAGGCACCAAAATGACTTCAAACTCACTGATTTTAGTTGAAAAAGTCATAATTCACATCCAACAGTCATTTAGAGTCTATAGATTAAATGTTAAAATTTCATCCATATTGACCATTTTGGGAATGTTCGACAGGTCTGGAGTCATCGTTTTTCATCAGTAAATTGATTTTTTGGACTGTACCAAATATGATTCAAAATGTCAATTGGATTGTGCCTCATGTTGAAATAACCACTTTTGAAACCCTCACACTGACCAAAATTTCCATTTCTACAGAGTTTTTCTTACTCAAAAGCTTCAATTTTGACCAATTTCAGGAACCGAAATGACTCTAAACACACTAATTTTAGGTGAAAAAGTCTTAATTCACATCCAACAGTCATTTAGAGTCAAAAGATTAAATGGTAAAATTTCATCCATATTGACCATTTTGGGAACGTTGGACAGGTCCTGAGTCATCGTATTTCATCTGAAAATTGATTTTTTGGACTGTACCAAAAATGATTCAAAATGTCAATTGGATCGTGCCTCATGTTGAATAACCACTTTTGAAACCCTCACAGTGACCAAAATTGCCATTTCTACAGAGTTTTTCTTACTCAAAAGCTTCAATTTTGACCAATTTCAGGCACCGAAATGACTTTAAACACACTTATTTTAGTTGAAAAAGTCATAATTCACATTCAACAGTCATTTAGAGTCAAAAGATTAAATGTTACAATCTCATCCATATTGACCATTTTGGGAACGTTCGACAGGTCCGGAGTCATGCTTTTTCATCAGAAAATTGATTTTTTTGGACTGTACCAAATATTATTCAAAATGTCAATTGGATTGTGCCTCATGTTGAATAACCACTTTTGAAACCCTCACAGTGACCAAAATTGCCATTTTTACAGAGTTTTGCTTACTTAAAAGCTTCAATTTTGTACAATTTCAGGCACCAAAATGACTTTAAACTCACTGATTTTAGTTGAAAATGTCATAATTCACATACAACAGTCATTTAGAGTCTATAGATTAAATGTTAAAATTTCATCCATATTGACCATTTTGGGAATGTTCGACAGGTCTGGAGTCATCGTTTTTCATCAGAAAATTGATTTTTTGGACTGTACCAAATATGATTCAAAATGTCAATTGGATTGTGCCTCATGTTGAATAACCACTTTTGAAACCCTAACAGTGACCAAAATTGCCATTTCTACAGAGTTTTTCTTACTCAAAAGCTTCAATTTTGACCAATTTCAGGAACCGAAATGACTTTAAACATACTTATTTTAGTTGAAAAAGTCATAATTCCCATCAAACAGTCATTTAGATTCAAAAGATTAAATGTTAAAATTTCATCCATATTGACCATTTTGGGAAAGTTCGACAGGTCTGGAGTCATTGTTTTTCATCAGAAAATTGATTTTTTGGACTGTACCAAATATGATTCAAAATGTCAATTGGATTGTGCCTCATGTTGAATAACCACTTTTGAAACCCTAACAGTGACCAAAATTGCCATTTCTACAGAGTTTTTCTTACTCAAAAGCTTCAATTTTGACCAATTTCAGGAACCGAAATGACTTTAAACACACTTATTTTAGTTGAAAAAGTCATAATTCACATGCAACAGTCACTTAGAGTCAAAAGATTAAATGTTAAAATTTCATCCATATTGACCATTTTGGGAACGTTCGACAGGTCCGGAGTCATTGTTTTTCATCAGAAAATTGCTTTTTAGGAGTGTACCAAAAAGGATTCAAAATGTAAATTGGACCGTGCCTCATGTTGAATAACCACTTTTGAAACCCTCACAGTGACCAAAATTGCAATTTTTACAGAGTTTTGCTTACTCAAAAGCTTCAATTTTGACCAATTTCAGGAACCGAAATGACTTTAAACACACTTATTTTAGTTGAAAAAGTCTTAATTCACATCCAACAGTCATTTAGAGTCAAAAGATTAAATGTTACAATCTCATTCATATTGACCATTTTGGGAACGTTCGACAGGTCCGGAGTCATCGTTTTTCATCAGAAAATGTATTTTTTGGACTGAACCAAATAAGATTCAAAATGTAAATTGGATTGTGCCTCATGTTGAATAACCACTTTTGAAACCCTCACAGTGACCAAAATTGCCATTTTTACAGAGTTTTGCTTACTTAAAAGCTTCAATTTTGTACAATTTCAGGCACCAAAATGACTTTAAACTCACTGATTTTAGTTGAAAATTTCATAATTCACATACAACAGTCATTTAGAGTCTATAGATTAAATGTTAAAATTTCATCCATATTGACCATTTTGGGAATGTTCGACAGACCTGGAGTCATCGTTTTTCATCAGAAAATGTATTTTTTTAAATGAACCAAATATGATTCAAAATGTCAATTGGATCGTGCCTCATGTTGAATAACCACTTTTAAAACCCTCACACTGACCAAAATTTCCATTTCTACAGAGTTTTTCTTACTCAAAAGCTTCAATTTTGACCAATTTCAGGAACCGAAATGACTTTAAACTCACTTATTTTAGTTTAAAAAGTCATAATTCACATCCAACAGTCATTTAGAGTCAAAAGATTAAATGTTAAAATTTCATCCATATTGACCAATTTGGGAACGTTCGACAGGTCCGGAGTCATTGTTTTTCATCAGAAAATAGCTTTTTAGGAGTGTACCAAAAATGATTCAAAATGTCAGTTGGATTGTGCCTCATGTTGAAAAACCACTTTTGAAACCCTCACAGTGACCAAAATTGCCATTTTTACAGAGTTTTGCTTACTCAAAAGCTTCAATTTTGAACAATTTCAGGCACCGAAATGACTTTAAACTCACTGATTTTAGTTGAAAAAGTCTTAATTTACATCCATCAGTCATTTAGAGTCAAAAGATTAAATGTTAAAATTTCATCCATATTGACCATTTTGGGAACGTTCGACAGGTCCGGAGTCATCGTTTTTCATCAGAAAATTGATTTTTTGGACTGACCAAATATGATTCAAAATGTCAATTGGATTGTGCCTCATGTTGAATAACCATTTTTGAAACCCTCACCGTGACCAAAATTGCCATTTTTACAGAGTTTTGCTTACTTAAAAGCTTCAATTTTGAACAATTTCAGGCACCAAAATGACTTTAAACTCACTTATTTTAGTTGAAAAAGTCATAATTCACATGCAACAGTCACTTAGAGTCAAAAGATTAAATGTTAAAATTTCATCCATATTGACCATTTTGGGAACGTTCGACAGGTCCGGAGTCATCGTTTTTCATCAGAAAATGTATTTTTTGGACTGAACCAAATAAGATTCAAAATGTCAATTGGATTGTGCCTCATGTTGAATAACCACTTTTGAAACCCTCACAGTGACCAAAATTGCCATTTTTACAGAGTTTTGCTTACTTAAAAGCTTCAATTTTGTACAATTTCAGGCACCAAAATGACTTTAAACTCACTGATTTTAGTTGAAAATGTCATAATTCACATACAACAGTCATTTAGAGTCTATAGATTAAATGTTAAAATTTCATCCATATTGACCATTTTGGGAATGTTCGACAGGTCTGGAGTCATCGTTTTTCATCAGAAAATTGATTTTTTGGACTGTACCAAATATGATTCAAAATGTCAATTGGATTGTGCCTCATGTTGAATAACCACTTTTGAAACCCTCACACTGACCAAAATTTCCATTTCTACAGAGTTTTTCTTACTCAAAAGCTTCAATTTTGACCAATTTCAGGGACCGAAATGACTTTAAACACACTTATTTTAGTTGAAAAAGTCATAATTCACATTCAACAGTCATTTAGAGTCAAAAGATTAAATGTTAAAATTTCATCCATATTGACCATTTTGGGAACGTTCGACAGTTCTGAAGTCATTGTTTTTCATCAGAAAATTGCTTTTTAGGAGTGTACCAAAAAGGATTCAAAATGTCAATTGGACCGTGCCTAATGTTGAATAACCACTTTTGAAACCCTCACAGTGACCAAAATTGCAATTTTTACAGAGTTTTGCTTACTCAAAAGCTTCAATTTTGACCAATTTCAGGAACCGAAATGACTTTAAACATACTTATTTTAGTTGAAAAAGTCTTAATTCACATGCAACAGTCATTTAGAGTCTATAGATTAAATGTTAAAATTTCATCCATATTGACCATTTTGGGAATATTCGACAGGTCTGGAGTCATCGTTTTTCATCAGTAAATTGATTTTTTGGACTGTACCAAATATGATTCAAAATGTCAATTGGATTGTGCCTCATGTTGAATAACAACTTTTGAAACCCTCACACTGACCAAAATTTCCATTTCTACAGAGTTTTTCTTACTCAAAAGCTTCAATTTTGACCAATTTCAGGAACCGAAATGACTCTAAACACACTTATTTTAGTTGAAAAAGTCTTAATTCACATCCAACAGTCATTTAGAGTCAAAAGATTAAATGGTAAAATTTCATCCATATTGACCATTTTGGGAACGTTGGACAGGTCCTGAGTCATCGTATTTCATCTGAAAAATGATTTTTTGGACTGTACCAAAAATGATTCAAAATGTCAATTGGATCGTGCCTCATGTTGAATAACCACTTTTGAAACGCTCACAGTGACCAAAATTGCCATTTCTACAGAGTTTTTCTTACTCAAAAGCTTCAATTTTGACCAATTTCAGGCACCGAAATGACTTTAAACACACTTATTTTAGTTGAAAAATTCATAATTCACATTCAATAGTCATTTAGAGTCAAAAGATTAAATGTTAAAATTTCATCCATATTGACCATTTTGGGAACGTTCGACAGGTCCGGAGTCATCGTTTTTCATCAGAAAATGTATTTTTTGGAATGAACCAAATATGATTCAAAATGTCAATTTGATCGTGCCTCATGTTGAATAACCACTTTTGAAACTCTCACAGTGACCAAAATTGCCATTTCTACAGAGTTTTTCTTACTCAAAAGCTTCAATTTTGACCAATTTCAGGCACCGAAATGACTTTAAACACACTTATTTTAGTTGAAAAATTCATAATTCACATTCAATAGTCATTTAGAGTCAAAAGATTAAATGTTAAAATTTCATCCATATTGACCATTTTGGGAAAGTTCGACAGGTCTGGAGTCATTGTTTTTCATCAGAAAATTGCTTTTTAGGAGTGTACCAAAAAGGATTCAAAATGTAAATTGGACCGTGCCTCATGTTGAATAACCACTTTTGAAACCCTCACAGTGACCAAAATTGCAATTTTTACAGAGTTTTGCTTACTCAAAAGCTTCAATTTTGACCAATTTCAGGAACCGAAATGACTTTAAACACACTTATTTTAGTTGAAAAAGTCTTAATTCACATCCAACAGTCATTTAGAGTCAAAAGATTAAATGTTACAATCTCATTCATATTGACCATTTTGGGAACGTTCGACAGGTCCGGAGTCATCGTTTTTCATCAGAAAATGTATTTTTTGGACTGAACCAAATAAGATTCAAAATGTCAATTGGATTGTGCCTCATGTTGAATAACCACTTTTGAAACCCTCACAGTGACCAAAATTGCCATTTTTACAGAGTTTTGCTTACTTAAAAGCTTCAATTTTGTACAATTTCAGGCACCAAAATTACTTTAAACTCACTGATTTTAGTTGAAAATGTCATAATTCACATACAACAGTCATTTAGAGTCTATAGATTAAATGTTAAAATTTCATCCATATTGACCATTTTGGGAACGTTGGACAGGTCCTGAGTCATCGTATTTCATCTGAAAAATGATTTTTTGGACTGTACCAAAAATGATTCAAAATGTCAATTGGATCGTGCCTCATGTTGAATAACCACTTTTGAAACGCTCACAGTGACCAAAATTGCCATTTCTACAGAGTTTTTCTTACTCAAAAGCTTCAATTTTGACCAATTTCAGGCACCGAAATGACTTTAAACACACTTATTTTAGTTGAAAAATTCATAATTCACATTCAATAGTCATTTAGAGTCAAAAGATTAAATGTTAAAATTTCATCCATATTGACCATTTTGGGAACGTTCGACAGGTCCGGAGTCATCGTTTTTCATCAGAAAATGTATTTTTTGGAATGAACCAAATATGATTCAAAATGTCAATTTGATCGTGCCTCATGTTGAATAACCACTTTTGAAACTCTCACAGTGACCAAAATTGCCATTTCTACAGAGTTTTTCTTACTCAAAAGCTTCAATTTTGACCAATTTCAGGCACCGAAATGACTTTAAACACACTTATTTTAGTTGAAAAATTCATAATTCACATTCAATAGTCATTTAGAGTCAAAAGATTAAATGTTAAAATTTCATCCATATTGACCATTTTGGGAAAGTTCGACAGGTCTGGAGTCATTGTTTTTCATCAGAAAATTGCTTTTTAGGAGTGTACCAAAAAGGATTCAAAATGTAAATTGGACCGTGCCTCATGTTGAATAACCACTTTTGAAACCCTCACAGTGACCAAAATTGCAATTTTTACAGAGTTTTGCTTACTCAAAAGCTTCAATTTTGACCAATTTCAGGAACCGAAATGACTTTAAACACACTTATTTTAGTTGAAAAAGTCTTAATTCACATCCAACAGTCATTTAGAGTCAAAAGATTAAATGTTACAATCTCATTCATATTGACCATTTTGGGAACGTTCGACAGGTCCGGAGTCATCGTTTTTCATCAGAAAATGTATTTTTTGGACTGAACCAAATAAGATTCAAAATGTCAATTGGATTGTGCCTCATGTTGAATAACCACTTTTGAAACCCTCACAGTGACCAAAATTGCCATTTTTACAGAGTTTTGCTTACTTAAAAGCTTCAATTTTGTACAATTTCAGGCACCAAAATTACTTTAAACTCACTGATTTTAGTTGAAAATGTCATAATTCACATACAACAGTCATTTAGAGTCTATAGATTAAATGTTAAAATTTCATCCATATTGACCATTTTGGGAACGTTGGACAGGTCCTGAGTCATCGTATTTCATCTGAAAAATGATTTTTTGGACTGTACCAAAAATGATTCAAAATGTCAATTGGATCGTGCCTCATGTTGAATAACCACTTTTGAAACGCTCACAGTGACCAAAATTGCCATTTCTACAGAGTTTTTCTTACTCAAAAGCTTCAATTTTGACCAATTTCAGGCACCGAAATGACTTTAAACACACTTATTTTAGTTGAAAAATTCATAATTCACATTCAATAGTCATTTAGAGTCAAAAGATTAAATGTTAAAATTTCATCCATATTGACCATTTTGGGAACGTTCGACAGGTCCGGAGTCATCGTTTTTCATCAGAAAATGTATTTTTTGGAATGAACCAAATATGATTCAAAATGTCAATTTGATCGTGCCTCATGTTGAATAACCACTTTTGAAACTCTCACAGTGACCAAAATTGCCATTTCTACAGAGTTTTTCTTACTCAAAAGCTTCAATTTTGACCAATTTCAGGCACCGAAATGACTTTAAACACACTTATTTTAGTTGAAAAATTCATAATTCACATTCAATAGTCATTTAGAGTCAAAAGATTAAATGTTAAAATTTCATCCATATTGACCATTTTGGGAAAGTTCGACAGGTCTGGAGTCATTGTTTTTCATCAGAAAATTGCTTTTTAGGAGTGTACCAAAAAGGATTCAAAATGTAAATTGGACCGTGCCTCATGTTGAATAACCACTTTTGAAACCCTCACAGTGACCAAAATTGCAATTTTTACAGAGTTTTGCTTACTCAAAAGCTTCAATTTTGACCAATTTCAGGAACCGAAATGACTTTAAACACACTTATTTTAGTTGAAAAAGTCTTAATTCACATCCAACAGTCATTTAGAGTCAAAAGATTAAATGTTACAATCTCATTCATATTGACCATTTTGGGAACGTTCGACAGGTCCGGAGTCATCGTTTTTCATCAGAAAATGTATTTTTTGGACTGAACCAAATAAGATTCAAAATGTCAATTGGATTGTGCCTCATGTTGAATAACCACTTTTGAAACCCTCACAGTGACCAAAATTGCCATTTTTACAGAGTTTTGCTTACTTAAAAGCTTCAATTTTGTACAATTTCAGGCACCAAAATTACTTTAAACTCACTGATTTTAGTTGAAAATGTCATAATTCACATACAACAGTCATTTAGAGTCTATAGATTAAATGTTAAAATTTCATCCATATTGACCATTTTGGGAACGTTCGACAGGACCGGAGTCATCGTTTTTCATCAGAAAATTGATTTTTTGGACTGTACCAAATATGATTCAAAATGTCAATTGGATTGTGCCTCGTGTTGAAAAACCACTTTTGAAACCCTCACCGTGACCAAAATTGCCATTTTTACAGAGTTTTGCTTACTTAAAAGCTTCAACTTTGAACAATTTCAGGCACCAAAATGACTTTAAACTCACTGATTTTAGTTGAAAATGTCATAATTCACATACAACAGTCATTTAGAGTCTATAGATTAAATGTTAAAATTTCATCCATATTGACCATTTTGGGAATGTTCGACAGGTCTGGAGTCATCGTTTTTCATCAGTAAATTGATTTTTTGGACTGTACCAAATATGATTCAAAATGTCAATTGGATTGTGCCTCATGTTGAATAACCACTTTTGAAACTCTCACAGTTACCAAAATTGCCATTTCTACAGAGTTTTTCTTACTCAAAAGCTTCAATTTTGACCAATTTCAGGAACCGAAATGACTTTAAACACACTTATTTTAGTTGAAAAAGTCATAATTCACATCAAACAGTCATTTAGATTCAAAAGATTAAATGTTAAAATGTAATCCATATTGACCATTTTGGGAAAGTTCGACAGGTCTGGAGTCATTGTTTTTCATCAGAAAATTGCTTTTTATGAGTGTACCAAAAAGGATTCAAAATGTAAATTGGACCGTGCCTCATGTTGAATAACCACTTTTGAAACCCTCACAGTGACCAAAATTGCAATTTTTACAGAGTTTTGCTTACTCAAAAGCTTCAATTTTGACCAATTTCAGGAACCGAAATGACTTTAAACACACTCATTTTAGTTGAAAAAGTCTTAATTCACATCCAACAGTCATTTAGAGTCAAAAGATTAAATGTTACAATCTCATCCATATTGACCATTTTGGGAACGTTCAACAGGTCTGGAGTCATCGTTTTTCATCAGTAAATTGATTTTTTGGACTGTACCAAATATGATTCAAAATGTCAATTGGATTGTGCCTCATGTTGAATAACCACTTTTGAAACTCTCACAGTTACCAAAATTGCCATTTCTACAGAGTTTTTCTTACTCAAAAGCTTCAATTTTGACCAATTTCAGGAACCGAAATGACTTTAAACACACTTATTTTAGTTGAAAAAGTCATAATTCACATCAAACAGTCATTTAGATTCAAAAGATTAAATGTTAAAATGTAATCCATATTGACCATTTTGGGAAAGTTCGACAGGTCTGGAGTCATTGTTTTTCATCAGAAAATTGCTTTTTATGAGTGTACCAAAAAGAATTCAAAATGTAAATTGGACCGTGCCTCATGTTGAATAACCACTTTTGAAACCCTCACAGTGACCAAAATTGCAATTTTTACAGAGTTTTGCTTACTCAAAAGCTTCAATTTTGACCAATTTCAGGAACCGAAATGACTTTAAACACACTTATTTTAGTTGAAAAAGTCTTAATTCACATCCAACAGTCATTTAGAGTCAAAAGATTAAATGTTACAATCTCATCCATATTGACCATTTTGGGAACGTTCGACAGGTCCAGAGTCATGCTTTTTCATCAGAAAATTGATTTTTTTGGACTGTACCAAATATTATTCAAAATGTCAATTGGATTGTGCCTCATGTTGAATAACCACTTTTGAAACCCTCACAGTGACCAAAATTGCCATTTTTACAGAGTTTTGCTTACTCAAAAGCTTCAATTTTGACCAATTTCAGGCACCGAAATGACTTTAAACACACTTATTTTAGTTGAAAAAGTCATAATTCACATGCAACAGTCACTTAGAGTCAAAAGATTAAATGTTAAAATTTCATCCATATTGACCATTTTGGGAACGTTCGACAGGTCCGGAGTCATCGTTTTTCATCAGAAAATGTATTTTTTGGACTGAACCAAATAAGATTCAAAATGTCAATTGGATTGTGCCTCATGTTGAATAACCACTTTTGAAACCCTCACAGTGACCAAAATTGCCATTTTTACAGAGTTTTGCTTACTTAAAAGGTTCAATTTTGTACAATTTCAGGCACCAAAATGACTTTAAACTCACTGATTTTAGTTGAAAATGTCATAATTCACATCAAACAGTCATTTAGAGTCTATAGATTAAATGTTAAAATTTCATCCATATTGACCATTTTGGGAATGTTCGACAGGTCTGGAGTCATCGTTTTTCATCAGAAAATTGATTTTTTGGACTGTACCAAATATGATTCAAAATGTCAATTGGATTGTGCCTCATGTTGAATAACCACTTTTGAAACCCTCACAGTGACCAAAATTGCAATTTTGACAGAGTTTTGCTTACTCAAAAGCTTCAATTTTGACCAATTTCAGGAACCGAAATGACTTTAAACATACTTATTTTAGTTGAAAAAGTCTTAATTCACATGCAACAGTCATTTAGAGTCTATAGATTAAATGTTAAAATTTCATCCATATTGACCATTTTGGGAATGTTCGACAGGTCTGGAGTCATCGTTTTTCATCAGTAAATTGATTTTTTGGACTGTACCAAATATGATTCAAAATGTCAATTGGATTGTGCCTCATGTTGAATAACCACTTTTGAAACCCTCACACTGACCAAAATTTCCATTTCTACAGAGTTTTTCTTACTCAAAAGCTTCAATTTTGACCAATTTCAGGAACCGAAATGACTCTAAACACACTTATTTTAGTTGAAAAAGTCTTAATTCACATCCAACAGTCATTTAGAGTCAAAAGATTAAATGGTAAAATTTCATCCATATTGACCATTTTGGGAACGTTGGACAGGTCCTGAGTCATCGTATTTCATCTGAAAAATGATTTTTTGGACTGTACCAAAAATGATTCAAAATGTCAATTGGATCGTGCCTCATGTTGAATAACCACTTTTGAAACCCTCACAGTGACCAAAATTGCCATTTCTACAGAGTTTTTCTTACTCAAAAGCTTCAATTTTGACCAATTTCAGGCACCGAAATGACTTTAAACACACTTATTTTAGTTGAAAAATTCATAATTCACATTCAATAGTCATTTAGAGTCAAAAGATTAAATGTTAAAATTTCATCCATATTGACCATTTTGGGAAAGTTCGACAGGTCTGGAGTCATTGTTTTTCATCAGAAAATTGCTTTTTAGGAGTGTACCAAAAAGGATTCAAAATGTAAATTGGACCGTGCCTCATGTTGAATAACCACTTTTGAAACCCTCACAGTGACCAAAATTGCAATTTTTACAGAGTTTTGCTTACTCAAAAGCTTCAATTTTGACCAATTTCAGGAACCGAAATGACTTTAAACACACTTATTTTAGTTGAAAAAGTCTTAATTCACATCCAACAGTCATTTAGAGTCAAAAGATTAAATGTTACAATCTCATTCATATTGACCATTTTGGGAACGTTCGACAGGTCCGGAGTCATCGTTTTTCATCAGAAAATGTATTTTTTGGACTGAACCAAATAAGATTCAAAATGTCAATTGGATTGTGCCTCATGTTGAATAACCACTTTTGAAACCCTCACAGTGACCAAAATTGCCAATTTTACAGAGTTTTGCTTACTTAAAAGCTTCAATTTTGTACAATTTCAGGCACCAAAATTACTTTAAACTCACTGATTTTAGTTGAAAATGTCATAATTCACATACAACAGTCATTTAGAGTCTATAGATTAAATGTTAAAATTTCATCCATATTGACCATTTTGGGAACGTTGGACAGGTCCTGAGTCATCGTATTTCATCTGAAAAATGATTTTTTGGACTGTACCAAAAATGATTCAAAATGTCAATTGGATCGTGCCTCATGTTGAATAACCACTTTTGAAACGCTCACAGTGACCAAAATTGCCATTTCTACAGAGTTTTTCTTACTCAAAAGCTTCAATTTTGACCAATTTCAGGCACCGAAATGACTTTAAACACACTTATTTTAGTTGAAAAATTCATAATTCACATTCAATAGTCATTTAGAGTCAAAAGATTAAATGTTAAAATTTCATCCATATTGACCATTTTGGGAACGTTCGACAGGTCCGGAGTCATCGTTTTTCATCAGAAAATGTATTTTTTGGAATGAACCAAATATGATTCAAAATGTCAATTTGATCGTGCCTCATGTTGAATAACCACTTTTGAAACTCTCACAGTGACCAAAATTGCCATTTCTACAGAGTTTTTCTTACTCAAAAGCTTCAATTTTGACCAATTTCAGGCACCGAAATGACTTTAAACACACTTATTTTAGTTGAAAAATTCATAATTCACATTCAATAGTCATTTAGAGTCAAAAGATTAAATGTTAAAATTTCATCCATATTGACCATTTTGGGAAAGTTCGACAGGTCTGGAGTCATTGTTTTTCATCAGAAAATTGCTTTTTAGGAGTGTACCAAAAAGGATTCAAAATGTAAATTGGACCGTGCCTCATGTTGAATAACCACTTTTGAAACCCTCACAGTGACCAAAATTGCAATTTTTACAGAGTTTTGCTTACTCAAAAGCTTCAATTTTGACCAATTTCAGGAACCGAAATGACTTTAAACACACTTATTTTAGTTGAAAAAGTCTTAATTCACATCCAACAGTCATTTAGAGTCAAAAGATTAAATGTTACAATCTCATTCATATTGACCATTTTGGGAACGTTCGACAGGTCCGGAGTCATCGTTTTTCATCAGAAAATGTATTTTTTGGACTGAACCAAATAAGATTCAAAATGTCAATTGGATTGTGCCTCATGTTGAATAACCACTTTTGAAACCCTCACAGTGACCAAAATTGCCATTTTTACAGAGTTTTGCTTACTTAAAAGCTTCAATTTTGTACAATTTCAGGCACCAAAATTACTTTAAACTCACTGATTTTAGTTGAAAATGTCATAATTCACATACAACAGTCATTTAGAGTCTATAGATTAAATGTTAAAATTTCATCCATATTGACCATTTTGGGAACGTTCGACAGGACCGGAGTCATCGTTTTTCATCAGAAAATTGATTTTTTGGACTGTACCAAATATGATTCAAAATGTCAATTGGATTGTGCCTCGTGTTGAAAAACCACTTTTGAAACCCTCACCGTGACCAAAATTGCCATTTTTACAGAGTTTTGCTTACTTAAAAGCTTCAACTTTGAACAATTTCAGGCACCAAAATGACTTTAAACTCACTGATTTTAGTTGAAAATGTCATAATTCACATACAACAGTCATTTAGAGTCTATAGATTAAATGTTAAAATTTCATCCATATTGACCATTTTGGGAATGTTCGACAGGTCTGGAGTCATCGTTTTTCATCAGTAAATTGATTTTTTGGACTGTACCAAATATGATTCAAAATGTCAATTGGATTGTGCCTCATGTTGAATAACCACTTTTGAAACTCTCACAGTTACCAAAATTGCCATTTCTACAGAGTTTTTCTTACTCAAAAGCTTCAATTTTGACCAATTTCAGGAACCGAAATGACTTTAAACACACTTATTTTAGTTGAAAAAGTCATAATTCACATCAAACAGTCATTTAGATTCAAAAGATTAAATGTTAAAATGTAATCCATATTGACCATTTTGGGAAAGTTCGACAGGTCTGGAGTCATTGTTTTTCATCAGAAAATTGCTTTTTATGAGTGTACCAAAAAGGATTCAAAATGTAAATTGGACCGTGCCTCATGTTGAATAACCACTTTTGAAACCCTCACAGTGACCAAAATTGCAATTTTTACAGAGTTTTGCTTACTCAAAAGCTTCAATTTTGACCAATTTCAGGAACCGAAATGACTTTAAACACACTCATTTTAGTTGAAAAAGTCTTAATTCACATCCAACAGTCATTTAGAGTCAAAAGATTAAATGTTACAATCTCATCCATATTGACCATTTTGGGAACGTTCAACAGGTCTGGAGTCATCGTTTTTCATCAGTAAATTGATTTTTTGGACTGTACCAAATATGATTCAAAATGTCAATTGGATTGTGCCTCATGTTGAATAACCACTTTTGAAACTCTCACAGTTACCAAAATTGCCATTTCTACAGAGTTTTTCTTACTCAAAAGCTTCAATTTTGACCAATTTCAGGAACCGAAATGACTTTAAACACACTTATTTTAGTTGAAAAAGTCATAATTCACATCAAACAGTCATTTAGATTCAAAAGATTAAATGTTAAAATGTAATCCATATTGACCATTTTGGGAAAGTTCGACAGGTCTGGAGTCATTGTTTTTCATCAGAAAATTGCTTTTTATGAGTGTACCAAAAAGAATTCAAAATGTAAATTGGACCGTGCCTCATGTTGAATAACCACTTTTGAAACCCTCACAGTGACCAAAATTGCAATTTTTACAGAGTTTTGCTTACTCAAAAGCTTCAATTTTGACCAATTTCAGGAACCGAAATGACTTTAAACACACTTATTTTAGTTGAAAAAGTCTTAATTCACATCCAACAGTCATTTAGAGTCAAAAGATTAAATGTTACAATCTCATCCATATTGACCATTTTGGGAACGTTCGACAGGTCCAGAGTCATGCTTTTTCATCAGAAAATTGATTTTTTTGGACTGTACCAAATATTATTCAAAATGTCAATTGGATTGTGCCTCATGTTGAATAACCACTTTTGAAACCCTCACAGTGACCAAAATTGCCATTTTTACAGAGTTTTGCTTACTTAAAAGGTTCAATTTTGTACAATTTCAGGCACCAAAATGACTTTAAACTCACTGATTTTAGTTGAAAATGTCATAATTCACATCAAACAGTCATTTAGAGTCTATAGATTAAATGTTAAAATTTCATCCATATTGACCATTTTGGGAATGTTCGACAGGTCTGGAGTCATCGTTTTTCATCAGAAAATTGATTTTTTGGACTGTACCAAATATGATTCAAAATGTCAATTGGATTGTGCCTCATGTTGAATAACCACTTTTGAAACCCTCACAGTGACCAAAATTGCAATTTTGACAGAGTTTTGCTTACTCAAAAGCTTCAATTTTGACCAATTTCAGGAACCGAAATGACTTTAAACATACTTATTTTAGTTGAAAAAGTCTTAATTCACATGCAACAGTCATTTAGAGTCTATAGATTAAATGTTAAAATTTCATCCATATTGACCATTTTGGGAATGTTCGACAGGTCTGGAGTCATCGTTTTTCATCAGTAAATTGATTTTTTGGACTGTACCAAATATGATTCAAAATGTCAATTGGATTGTGCCTCATGTTGAATAACCACTTTTGAAACCCTCACACTGACCAAAATTTCCATTTCTACAGAGTTTTTCTTACTCAAAAGCTTCAATTTTGACCAATTTCAGGAACCGAAATGACTCTAAACACACTTATTTTAGTTGAAAAAGTCTTAATTCACATCCAACAGTCATTTAGAGTCAAAAGATTAAATGGTAAAATTTCATCCATATTGACCATTTTGGGAACGTTGGACAGGTCCTGAGTCATCGTATTTCATCTGAAAAATGATTTTTTGGACTGTACCAAAAATGATTCAAAATGTCAATTGGATCGTGCCTCATGTTGAATAACCACTTTTGAAACCCTCACAGTGACCAAAATTGCCATTTCTACAGAGTTTTTCTTACTCAAAAGCTTCAATTTTGACCAATTTCAGGCACCGAAATGACTTTAAACACACTTATTTTAGTTGAAAAATTCATAATTCACATTCAATAGTCATTTAGAGTCAAGAGATTAAATGTTAAAATTTCATCCATATTGACCATTTTGGGAACGTTCGACCGGTCCGGAGTCATCGTTTTTCATCAGAAAATGTATTTTTTGGAATGAACCAAATATGATTCAAAATGTCAATTGGATCGTGCCTCATGTTGAATAACCACTTTTAAAACTCTCACAGTGACCAAAATTGCCATTTCTACAGAGTTTTTCTTACTCAAAAGCTTCAATTTTGACCAATTTCAGGAACCAAAATGACTTTAAACACACTTATTTTAGTTGAAAAAGTCATAATTCACATCCAACAGTCATTTAGATTCAAAAGATTAAATGTTAAAATTTCATCCATATTGACCATTTTGGGAAAGTTCGACAGGTCTGGAGTCATTGTTTTTCATCAGAAAATTGCTTTTTAGGAGTGTACCAAAAAGGATTCAAAATGTAAATTGGACCGTGCCTCATGTTGAATAACCACTTTTGAAACCCTCACAGTGACCAAAATTGAAATTTTTACAGAGTTTTGCTTACTCAAAAGCTTCAATTTTGACCAATTTCAGGAACCGAAATGACTTTAAACACACTTATTTTAGTTGAAAAAGTCTTAATTCACATCCAACAGTCATTTAGAGTCAAAAGATTAAATGTTACAATCTCATTCATATTGACCATTTTGGGAACGTTCGACAGGTCCGGAGTCATCGTTTTTCATCAGAAAATGAATTTTTTGGACTGAACCAAATAAGATTCAAAATGTCAATTGGATTGTGCCTCATGTTGAATAACCACTTTTGAAACCCTCACAGTGACCAAAATTGCCATTTTTACAGAGTTTTGCTTACTTAAAAGCTTCAATTTTGTACAATTTCAGGCACCAAAATTACTTTAAACTCACTGATTTTAGTTGAAAATGTCATTATTCACATACAACAGTCATTTAGAGTCTATAGATTAAATGTTAAAATTTCATCCATATTGACCATTTTGGGAATGTTCGACAGGCCTGGAGTCATCGTTTTTCATCAGAAAATTGATTTTTTTGACTGTACCAAATAGGATTCAAAATGTCAATTGGATTGTGCCTCATGTTGAATAACCACTTTTGAAACCCTCACACTGACCAAAATTTCCATTTCTACAGAGTTTTTCTTACTCAAAAGCTTCAATTTTGACCAATTTCAGGCACCGAAATGACTTTAAACACACTTATTTTAGTTGGAAAAGTCATAATTCACATTCAAAAGTCATTTAGAGTCAAAAGATTAAATGTTAAAATTTCATCCATATTGACCAATTTGGGAACGTTCGACACGTCCGGAGTCATCGTTTTTCATCAGAAAATGTATTTTTTTAAATGAGCCAAATATGATTCAAAATGTCAATTGGATCATGCCTCATGTTGAATAACCACTTTTGAAACTCTCACAGTGACCAAAATTGCCATTTCTACAGAGTTTTTCTTACTCAAAAGCTTCAATTTTGACCAATTTCAGGAACCGAAATGACTTTAAACTCACTTATTTTAGTTGAAAAAGTCATAATTCACATCAAACAGTCATTTAGAGTCAAAAGATTAAATGTTAAAATTTCATCCATATTGACCATTTTGGGAAAGTTCAACAGGTCCGGAGTCATTGTTTTTCATCAGAAAATAGCTTTTTAGGAGTGTACCAAAAATGATTCAAAATGTCAGTTGGATTGTGCCTCATGTTGAAAAACCACTTTTGAAACCCTCACAGTGACCAAAATTGCCATTTTTACAGAGTTTTGCTTACTCAAAAGCTTCAATTTTGAACAATTTCAGGCACCGAAATGACTTTAAACTCACTGATTTTAGTTGAAAAAGTCTTAATTTACATCCATCAGTCATTTAGAGTCAAAAGATTAAATGTTAAAATTTCATCCATATTGACCATTTTGGGAACGTTCGACAGGTCCGGAGTCATCGTTTTTCATCAGAAAATTGATTTTTTGGACTGTACCAAATATGATTCAAAATGTCAATTGGATTGTGCCTCATGTTGAATAACCACTTTTGAAACCCTCACCGTGACCAAAATTGCCATTTTTACAGAGTTTTGCTTACTTAAAAGCTTCAATTTTGAACAATTTCAGGCACCAAAATGACTTCAAACTCACTGATTTTAGTTGAAAAAGTCATAATTCACATCCAACAGTCATTTAGAGTCTATAGATTAAATGTTAAAATTTCATCCATATTGACCATTTTGGGAATGTTCGACAGGTCTGGAGTCATCGTTTTTCATCAGTAAATTGATTTTTTGGACTGTACCAAATATGATTCAAAATGTCAATTGGATTGTGCCTCATGTTGAATAACCACTTTTGAAACTCTCACAGTTACCAAAATTGCCATTTCTACAGAGTTTTTCTTACTCAAAAGCTTCAATTTTGACCAATTTCAGGAACCGAAATGACTTTAAACACACTTATTTTAGTTGAAAAAGTCATAATTCACATCAAACAGTCATTTAGATTCAAAAGATTAAATGTTAAAATGTAATCCATATTGACCATTTTGGGAAAGTTCGACAGGTCTGGAGTCATTGTTTTTCATCAGAAAATTGCTTTTTATGAGTGTACCAAAAAGGATTCAAAATGTAAATTGGACCGTGCCTCATGTTGAATAACCACTTTTGAAACCCTCACAGTGACCAAAATTGCAATTTTTACAGAGTTTTGCTTACTCAAAAGCTTCAATTTTGACCAATTTCAGGAACCGAAATGACTTTAAACACACTCATTTTAGTTGAAAAAGTCTTAATTCACATCCAACAGTCATTTAGAGTCAAAAGATTAAATGTTACAATCTCATCCATATTGACCATTTTGGGAACGTTCGACAGGTCTGGAGTCATCGTTTTTCATCAGTAAATTGATTTTTTGGACTGTACCAAATATGATTCAAAATGTCAATTGGATTGTGCCTCATGTTGAATAACCACTTTTGAAACTCTCACAGTTACCAAAATTGCCATTTCTACAGAGTTTTTCTTACTCAAAAGCTTCAATTTTGACCAATTTCAGGAACCGAAATGACTTTAAACACACTTATTTTAGTTGAAAAAGTCATAATTCACATCAAACAGTCATTTAGATTCAAAAGATTAAATGTTAAAATGTAATCCATATTGACCATTTTGGGAAAGTTCGACAGGTCTGGAGTCATTGTTTTTCATCAGAAAATTGCTTTTTATGAGTGTACCAAAAAGAATTCAAAATGTAAATTGGACCGTGCCTCATGTTGAATAACCACTTTTGAAACCCTCACAGTGACCAAAATTGCAATTTTTACAGAGTTTTGCTTACTCAAAAGCTTCAATTTTGACCAATTTCAGGAACCGAAATGACTTTAAACACACTTATTTTAGTTGAAAAAGTCTTAATTCACATCCAACAGTCATTTAGAGTCAAAAGATTAAATGTTACAATCTCATCCATATTGACCATTTTGGGAACGTTCGACAGGTCCAGAGTCATGCTTTTTCATCAGAAAATTGATTTTTTTGGACTGTACCAAATATTATTCAAAATGTCAATTGGATTGTGCCTCATGTTGAATAACCACTTTTGAAACCCTCACAGTGACCAAAATTGCCATTTTTACAGAGTTTTGCTTACTCAAAAGCTTCAATTTTGACCAATTTCAGGCACCGAAATGACTTTAAACACACTTATTTTAGTTGAAAAAGTCATAATTCACATGCAACAGTCACTTAGAGTCAAAAGATTAAATGTTAAAATTTCATCCATATTGACCATTTTGGGAACGTTCGACAGGTCCGGAGTCATCGTTTTTCATCAGAAAATGTATTTTTTGGACTGAACCAAATAAGATTCAAAATGTCAATTGGATTGTGCCTCATGTTGAATAACCACTTTTGAAACCCTCACAGTGACCAAAATTGCCATTTTTACAGAGTTTTGCTTACTTAAAAGGTTCAATTTTGTACAATTTCAGGCACCAAAATGACTTTAAACTCACTGATTTTAGTTGAAAATGTCATAATTCACATCAAACAGTCATTTAGAGTCTATAGATTAAATGTTAAAATTTCATCCATATTGACCATTTTGGGAATGTTCGACAGGTCTGGAGTCATCGTTTTTCATCAGAAAATTGATTTTTTGGACTGTACCAAATATGATTCAAAATGTCAATTGGATTGTGCCTCATGTTGAATAACCACTTTTGAAACCCTCACAGTGACCAAAATTGCAATTTTGACAGAGTTTTGCTTACTCAAAAGCTTCAATTTTGACCAATTTCAGGAACCGAAATGACTTTAAACATACTTATTTTAGTTGAAAAAGTCTTAATTCACATGCAACAGTCATTTAGAGTCTATAGATTAAATGTTAAAATTTCATCCATATTGACCATTTTGGGAATGTTCGACAGGTCTGGAGTCATCGTTTTTCATCAGTAAATTGATTTTTTGGACTGTACCAAATATGATTCAAAATGTCAATTGGATTGTGCCTCATGTTGAATAACCACTTTTGAAACCCTCACACTGACCAAAATTTCCATTTCTACAGAGTTTTTCTTACTCAAAAGCTTCAATTTTGACCAATTTCAGGAACCGAAATGACTCTAAACACACTTATTTTAGTTGAAAAAGTCTTAATTCACATCCAACAGTCATTTAGAGTCAAAAGATTAAATGGTAAAATTTCATCCATATTGACCATTTTGGGAACGTTGGACAGGTCCTGAGTCATCGTATTTCATCTGAAAAATGATTTTTTGGACTGTACCAAAAATGATTCAAAATGTCAATTGGATCGTGCCTCATGTTGAATAACCACTTTTGAAACCCTCACAGTGACCAAAATTGCCATTTCTACAGAGTTTTTCTTACTCAAAAGCTTCAATTTTGACCAATTTCAGGAACCAAAATGACTTTAAACACACTTATTTTAGTTGAAAAAGTCATAATTCACATCCAACAGTCATTTAGATTCAAAAGATTAAATGTTAAAATTTCATCCATATTGACCATTTTGGGAAAGTTCGACAGGTCTGGAGTCATTGTTTTTCATCAGAAAATTGCTTTTTAGGAGTGTACCAAAAAGGATTCAAAATGTAAATTGGACCGTGCCTCATGTTGAATAACCACTTTTGAAACCCTCACAGTGACCAAAATTGAAATTTTTACAGAGTTTTGCTTACTCAAAAGCTTCAATTTTGACCAATTTCAGGAACCGAAATGACTTTAAACACACTTATTTTAGTTGAAAAAGTCTTAATTCACATCCAACAGTCATTTAGAGTCAAAAGATTAAATGTTACAATCTCATTCATATTGACCATTTTGGGAACGTTCGACAGGTCCGGAGTCATCGTTTTTCATCAGAAAATGAATTTTTTGGACTGAACCAAATAAGATTCAAAATGTCAATTGGATTGTGCCTCATGTTGAATAACCACTTTTGAAACCCTCACAGTGACCAAAATTGCCATTTTTACAGAGTTTTGCTTACTTAAAAGCTTCAATTTTGTACAATTTCAGGCACCAAAATTACTTTAAACTCACTGATTTTAGTTGAAAATGTCATTATTCACATACAACAGTCATTTAGAGTCTATAGATTAAATGTTAAAATTTCATCCATATTGACCATTTTGGGAATGTTCGACAGGTCCGGAGTCATTGTTTTTCATCAGAAAATAGCTTTTTAGGAGTGTACCAAATATGATTCAAAATGTCAATTGGATTGTGCCTCATGTTGAATAACCACTTTTGAAACCCTCACACTGACCAAAATTTCCATTTCTACAGAGTTTTTCTTACTCAAAAGCTTCAATTTTGACCAATTTCAGGCACCGAAATGACTTTAAACACACTTATTTTAGTTGAAAAAGTCATAATTCACATTCAACAGTCATTTAGAGTCAAAAGATTAAATGTTAAAATTTCATCCATATTGACCATTTTGGGAACGTTCGACACGTCCGGAGTCATCGTTTTTCATCAGAAAATGTATTTTTTGAAATGAACCAAATATGATTCAAAATGTCAATTGGATCGTGCCTCATGTTGAATAACCACTTTTGAAACTCTCACAGTGACCAAAATTGCCATTTCTACAGAGTTTTTCATACTCAAAAGCTTCAATTTTGACCAATTTCAGGAACCAAAATGACTTTAAACACACTTATTTTAGTTGAAAAAGTCATAATTCACATCAAACTGTCATTTAGAGTCAAAAGATTAAATGTTAACATTTCATCCATATTGACCATTTTGGGAAAGTTGGACAGGTCTGGAGTCATTGTTTTTCATCAGAAAATTGCTTTTTAGGAGTGTACCAAAAAGGATTCAAAATGTCAATTGGACCGTGCCTCATGTTGAATAACCACTTTTGAAACCCTCACAGTGACCAAAATTGCAATTTTTACAGAGTTTTCCTTACTCAAAAGCTTCAATTTTGACCAATTTCAGGAACCGAAATGACTCTAAACACACTTATTTTAGTTGAAAAGGTCTTAATTCACATCCAACAGTCATTTAGAGTCAAAAGATTAAATGGTAAAATTTCATCCATATTGACCATTTTGGGAACGTTGGACAGGTCCTGAGTCATCGTATTTCATCTGAAAAATGATTTTTTGGACTGTACCAAAAATGATTCAAAATGTCAATTGGATCGTGCCTCATGTTGAATAACCACTTTTGAAACCCTCACAGTGACCAAAATTGCCATTTCTACAGAGTTTTTCTTACTCAAAAGCTTCAATTTTGACCAATTTCAGGCACCGAAATGACTTTAAACACACTTATTTTAGTTGAAAAATTCATAATTCACATTCAATAGTCATTTAGAGTCAAAAGATTAAATGTTAAAATTTCATCCATATTGACCATTTTGGGAACGTTCGACAGGTCCGGAGTCATCGTTTTTCATCAGAAAATGTATTTTTTGGAATGAACCAAATATGATTCAAAATGTCAATTGGATCGTGCCTCATGTTGAATAACCACTTTTAAAACTCTCACAGTGACCAAAATTGCCATTTCTACAGAGTTTTTCTTACTCAAAAGCTTCAATTTTGACCAATTTCAGGAACCAAAATGACTTTAAACACACTTATTTTAGTTGAAAAAGTCATAATTCACATCCAACAGTCATTTAGATTCAAAAGATTAAATGTTAAAATTTCATCCATATTGACCATTTTGGGAAAGTTCGACAGGTCTGGAGTCATTGTTTTTCATCAGAAAATTGCTTTTTAGGAGTGTACCAAAAAGGATTCAAAATGTAAATTGGACCGTGCCTCATGTTGAATAACCACTTTTGAAACCCTCACAGTGACCAAAATTGCAATTTTTACAGAGTTTTGCTTACTCAAAAGCTTCAATTTTGACCAATTTCAGGAACCGAAATGACTTTAAACACACTTATTTTAGTTGAAAAAGTCTTAATTCACATCCAACAGTCATTTAGAGTCAAAAGATTAAATGTTACAATCTCATTCATATTGACCATTTTGGGAACGTTCGACAGGTCCGGAGTCATCGTTTTTCATCAGAAAATGAATTTTTTGGACTGAACCAAATAAGATTCAAAATGTCAATTGGA
Source organism: Lissotriton helveticus (assembly GCF_964261635.1). Lineage (NCBI taxonomy): Eukaryota > Metazoa > Chordata > Amphibia > Caudata > Salamandridae > Lissotriton > Lissotriton helveticus. The sequence goes on from NC_136072.1 coordinate 344,374,821, forward strand.
TTGTGCCTCATGTTGAATAACCACTTTTGAAACCCTCACAGTGACCAACATTGCCATTTTTACAGAGTTTTGCTTACTTAAAAGCTTCAATTTTGTACAATTTCAGGCACCAAAATTACTTTAAACTCACTGATTTTAGTTGAAAATGTCATTATTCACATACAACAGTCATTTAGAGTCTATAGATTAAATGTTAAAATTTCATCCATATTGACCATTTTGGGAATGTTCGACAGGCCTGGAGTCATCGTTTTTCATCAGAAAATTGATTTTTTGGACTGTACCAAATAGGATTCAAAATGTCAATTGGATTGTGCCTCATGTTGAATAACCACTTTTGAAACCCTCACACTGACCAAAATTTCCATTTCTACAGAGTTTTTCTTACTCAAAAGCTTCAATTTTGACCAATTTCAGGCACCGAAATGACTTTAAACACACTTATTTTAGTTGAAAAAGTCATAATTCACATTCAACAGTCATTTAGAGTCAAAAGATTAAATGTTAAAATTTCATCCATATTGACCAATTTGGGAACGTTCGACACGTCCGGAGTCATCGTTTTTCATCAGAAAATGTATTTTTTTAAATGAACCAAATATGATTCAAAATGTCAATTGGATCGTGCCTCATGTTGAATAACCACTTTTGAAACTCTCACAGTGACCAAAATTGCCATTTCTACAGAGTTTTTCTTACTCAAAAGCTTCAATTTTGACCAATTTGAGGAACCGAAATGACTTTAAACTCACTTATTTTAGTTGAAAAAGTCATAATTCACATCAAACAGTCATTTAGAGTCAAAAGATTAAATGTTAAAATTTCATCCATATTGACCATTTTGGGAAAGTTCAACAGGTCTGGAGTCATTGTTTTTCATCAGAAAATAGCTTTTTAGGAGTGTACCAAAAATGATTCAAAATGTCAGTTGGATTGTGCCTCATGTTGAAAAACCACTTTTGAAACCCTCACAGTGACCAAAATTGCCATTTTTACAGAGTTTTGCTTACTCAAAAGCTTCAATTTTGAACAATTTCAGGCACCGAAATGACTTTAAACTCACTGATTTTAGTTGAAAAAGTCTTGATTTACATCCATCAGTCATTTAGAGTCAAAAGATTAAATGTTAAAATTTCATCCATATTGACCATTTTGGGAACGTTCGACAGGTCCGGAGTCATCGTTTTTCATCAGAAAATTGATTTTTTGGACTGTACCAAATATGATTCAAAATGTCAATTGGATTGTGCCTCATGTTGAATAACCACTTTTGAAACCCTCACCGTGACCAAAATTGCCATTTTTACAGAGTTTTGCTTACTTAAAAGCTTCAATTTTGAACAATTTCAGGCACCAAAATGACTTCAAACTCACTGATTTTAGTTGAAAAAGTCATAATTCACATCCAACAGTCATTTAGAGTCTATAGATTAAATGTTAAAATTTAATCCATATTGACCATTTTGGGAATGTTCGACAGGTCTGGAGTCATCGTTTTTCATCAGTAAATTGATTTTTTGGACTGTACCAAATATGATTCAAAATGTCAATTGGATTGTGCCTCATGTTGAATAACCACTTTTGAAACCCTCACACTGACCAAAATTTCCATTTCTACAGAGTTTTTCTTACTCAAAAGCTTCAATTTTGACCAATTTCAGGAACCGAAATGACTCTAAACACACTTATTTTAGGTGAAAAAGTCTTAATTCACATCCAACAGTCATTTAGAGTCAAAAGATTAAATGGTAAAATTTCATCCATATTGACCATTTTGGGAACGTTGGACAGGTCCTGAGTCATCGTATTTCATCTGAAAATTGATTTTTTGGACTGTACCAAAAATGATTCAAAATGTCAATTGGATCGTGCCTCATGTTGAATAACCACTTTTGAAACCCTCACAGTGACCAAAATTGCCATTTCTACAGAGTTTTTCTTACTCAAAAGCTTCAATTTTGACCAATTTCAGGCACCGAAATGACTTTAAACACACTTATTTTAGTTGAAAAAGTCATAATTCACATTCAACAGTCATTTAGAGTCAAAAGATTAAATGTTACAATCTCATCCATATTGACCATTTTGGGAACGTTCGACAGGTCCGGAGTCATGCTTTTTCATCAGAAAATTGATTTTTTTGGACTGTACCAAATATTATTCAAAATGTCAATTGGATTGTGCCTCATGTTGAATAACCACTTTTGAAACCCTCACAGTGACCAAAATTGCCATTTTTACAGAGTTTTGCTTACTTAAAAGCTTCAATTTTGTACAATTTCAGGCACCAAAATGACTTTAAACTCACTGATTTTAGTTGAAAATGTCATAATTCACATACAACAGTCATTTAGAGTCTATAGATTAAATGTTAAAATTTCATCCATATTGACCATTTTGGGAATGTTCGACAGGTCTGGAGTCATCGTTTTTCATCAGAAAATTGATTTTTTGGACTGTACCAAATATGATTCAAAATGTCAATTGGATTGTGCCTCATGTTGAATAACCACTTTTGAAACCCTAACAGTGACCAAAATTGCCATTTCTACAGAGTTTTTCTTACTCAAAAGCTTCAATTTTGACCAATTTCAGGAACCGAAATGACTTTAAACATACTTATTTTAGTTGAAAAAGTCATAATTCCCATCAAACAGTCATTTAGATTCAAAAGATTAAATGTTAAAATTTCATCCATATTGACCATTTTGGGAAAGTTCGACAGGTCTGGAGTCATTGTTTTTCATCAGAAAATTGATTTTTTGGACTGTACCAAATATGATTCAAAATGTCAATTGGATTGTGCCTCATGTTGAATAACCACTTTTGAAACCCTAACAGTGACCAAAATTGCCATTTCTACAGAGTTTTTCTTACTCAAAAGCTTCAATTTTGACCAATTTCAGGAACCGAAATGACTTTAAACACACTTATTTTAGTTGAAAAAGTCATAATTCACATGCAACAGTCACTTAGAGTCAAAAGATTAAATGTTAAAATTTCATCCATATTGACCATTTTGGGAACGTTCGACAGGTCCGGAGTCATTGTTTTTCATCAGAAAATTGCTTTTTAGGAGTGTACCAAAAAGGATTCAAAATGTAAATTGGACCGTGCCTCATGTTGAATAACCACTTTTGAAACCCTCACAGTGACCAAAATTGCAATTTTTACAGAGTTTTGCTTACTCAAAAGCTTCAATTTTGACCAATTTCAGGAACCGAAATGACTTTAAACACACTTATTTTAGTTGAAAAAGTCTTAATTCACATCCAACAGTCATTTAGAGTCAAAAGATTAAATGTTACAATCTCATTCATATTGACCATTTTGGGAACGTTCGACAGGTCCGGAGTCATCGTTTTTCATCAGAAAATGTATTTTTTGGACTGAACCAAATAAGATTCAAAATGTAAATTGGATTGTGCCTCATGTTGAATAACCACTTTTGAAACCCTCACAGTGACCAAAATTGCCATTTTTACAGAGTTTTGCTTACTTAAAAGCTTCAATTTTGTACAATTTCAGGCACCAAAATGACTTTAAACTCACTGATTTTAGTTGAAAATTTCATAATTCACATACAACAGTCATTTAGAGTCTATAGATTAAATGTTAAAATTTCATCCATATTGACCATTTTGGGAATGTTCGACAGGCCTGGAGTCATCGTTTTTCATCAGAAAATGTATTTTTTTAAATGAACCAAATATGATTCAAAATGTCAATTGGATCGTGCCTCATGTTGAATAACCACTTTTAAAACCCTCACACTGACCAAAATTTCCATTTCTACAGAGTTTTTCTTACTCAAAAGCTTCAATTTTGACCAATTTCAGGAACCGAAATGACTTTAAACTCACTTATTTTAGTTGAAAAAGTCATAATTCACATCCAACAGTCATTTAGAGTCAAAAGATTAAATGTTAAAATTTCATCCATATTGACCAATTTGGGAACGTTCGACAGGTCCGGAGTCATTGTTTTTCATCAGAAAATAGCTTTTTAGGAGTGTACCAAAATGATTCAAAATGTCAGTTGGATTGTGCCTCATGTTGAAAAACCACTTTTGAAACCCTCACAGTGACCAAAATTGCCATTTTTACAGAGTTTTGCTTACTCAAAAGCTTCAATTTTGAACAATTTCAGGCACCGAAATGACTTTAAACTCACTGATTTTAGTTCAAAAAGTCTTAATTTACATCCATCAGTCATTTAGAGTCAAAAGATTAAATGTTAAAATTTCATCCATATTGACCATTTTGGGAACGTTCGACAGGTCCGGAGTCATCGTTTTTCATCAGAAAATTGATTTTTTGGACTGACCAAATATGATTCAAAATGTCAATTGGATTGTGCCTCATGTTGAATAACCACTTTTGAAACCCTCACCGTGACCAAAATTGCCATTTTTACAGAGTTTTGCTTACTTAAAAGCTTCAATTTTGAACAATTTCAGGCACCAAAATGACTTTAAACTCACTGATTTTAGTTGAAAAAGTCATAATTCACATCCAACAGTCATTTAGAGTCTATAGATTAAATGTTAAAATTTCATCCATATTGACCATTTTGGGAATGTTCGACAGGTCTGGAGTCATCGTTTTTCATCAGTAAATTGATTTTTTGGACTGTACCAAATATGATTCAAAATGTCAATTGGATTGTGCCTCATGTTGAATAACCACTTTTGAAACCCTCACACTGACCAAAATTTCCATTTCTACCGAGTTTTTCTTACTCAAAAGCTTCAATTTTGACCAATTTCAGGCACCGAAATGACTTTAAACACACTTATTTTAGTTGAAAAAGTCATAATTCACATGCAACAGTCACTTAGAGTCAAAAGATTAAATGTTAAAATTTCATCCATATTGACCATTTTGGGAACGTTCGACAGGTCCGGAGTCATCGTTTTTCATCAGAAAATGTATTTTTTGGACTGAACCAAATAAGATTCAAAATGTCAATTGGATTGTGCCTCATGTTGAATAACCACTTTTGAAACCCTCACAGTGACCAAAATTGCCATTTTTACAGAGTTTTGCTTACTTAAAAGCTTCAATTTTGTACAATTTCAGGCACCAAAATGACTTTAAACTCACTGATTTTAGTTGAAAATGTCATAATTCACATACAACAGTCATTTAGAGTCTATAGATTAAATGTTAAAATTTCATCCATATTGACCATTTTGGGAATGTTCGACAGGTCTGGAGTCATCGTTTTTCATCAGAAAATTGATTTTTTGGCCTGTACCAAATATGATTCAAAATGTCAATTGGATTGTGCCTCATGTTGAATAACCACTTTTGAAACCCTCACACTGACCAAAATTTCCATTTCTACAGAGTTTTTCTTACTCAAAAGCTTCAATTTTGACCAATTTCAGGCACCGAAATGACTTTAAACACACTTATTTTAGTTGAAAAAGTCATAATTCACATTCAACAGTCATTTAGAGTCAAAAGATTAAATGTTAAAATTTCATCCATATTGACCATTTTGGGAACGTTCGACAGGTCTGGAGTCATTGTTTTTCATCAGAAAATTGCTTTTTAGGAGTGTACCAAAAAGGATTCAAAATGTCAATTGGACCGTGCCTAATGTTGAATAACCACTTTTGAAACCCTCACAGTGACCAAAATTGCAATTTTTACAGAGTTTTGCTTACTCAAAAGCTTCAATTTTGACCAATTTCAGGAACCGAAATGACTTTAAACATACTTATTTTAGTTGAAAAAGTCTTAATTCACATGCAACAGTCATTTAGAGTCTATAGATTAAATGTTAAAATTTCATCCATATTGACCATTTTGGGAATATTCGACAGGTCTGGAGTCATCGTTTTTCATCAGTAAATTGATTTTTTGGACTGTACCAAATATGATTCAAAATGTCAATTGGATTGTGCCTCATGTTGAATAACAACTTTTGAAACCCTCACACTGACCAAAATTTCCATTTCTACAGAGTTTTTCTTACTCAAAAGCTTCAATTTTGACCAATTTCAGGAACCGAAATGACTCTAAACACACTTATTTTAGTTGAAAAAGTCTTAATTCACATCCAACAGTCATTTAGAGTCAAAAGATTAAATGGTAAAATTTCATCCATATTGACCATTTTGGGAACGTTGGACAGGTCCTGAGTCATCGTATTTCATCTGAAAAATGATTTTTTGGACTGTACCAAAAATGATTCAAAATGTCAATTGGATCGTGCCTCATGTTGAATAACCACTTTTGAAACCCTCACACTGACCAAAATTGCCATTTCTACAGAGTTTTTCTTACTCAAAAGCTTCAATTTTGACCAATTTCAGGCACCGAAATGACTTTAAACACACTTATTTTAGTTGAAAAATTCATAATTCACATTCAATAGTCATTTAGAGTCAAAAGATTAAATGTTAAAATTTCATCCATATTGACCATTTTGGGAACGTTCGACAGGTCCGGAGTCATCGTTTTTCATCAGAAAATGTATTTTTTGGAATGAACCAAATATGATTCAAAATGTCAATTTGATCGTGCCTCATGTTGAATAACCACTTTTGAAACTCTCACAGTGACCAAAATTGCCATTTCTACAGAGTTTTTCTTACTCAAAAGCTTCAATTTTGACCAATTTCAGGAACCAAAATGACTTTAAACACACTTATTTTAGTTGAAAAAGTCATAATTCACATCCAACAGTCATTTAGATTCAAAAGATTAAATGTTAAAATTTCATCCATATTGACCATTTTGGGAAAGTTCGACAGGTCTGGAGTCATTGTTTTTCATCAGAAAATTGCTTTTTAGGAGTGTACCAAAAAGGATTCAAAATGTAAATTGGACCGTGCCTCATGTTGAATAACCACTTTTGAAACCCTCACAGTGACCAAAATTGCAATTTTTACAGAGTTTTGCTTACTCAAAAGCTTCAATTTTGACCAATTTCAGGAACCGAAATGACTTTAAACACACTTATTTTAGTTGAAAAAGCCTTAATTCACATCCAACAGTCATTTAGAGTCAAAAGATTAAATGTTACAATCTCATTCATATTGACCATTTTGGGAACGTTCGACAGGTCCGGAGTCATCGTTTTTCATCAGAAAATGTATTTTTTGGACTGAACCAATTAAGATTCAAAATGTCAATTGGATTGTGCCTCATGTTGAATAACCACTTTTGAAACCCTCACAGTGACCAAAATTGCCATTTTTACAGAGTTTTGCTTACTTAAAAGCTTCAATTTTGTACAATTTCAGGCACCAAAATTACTTTAAACTCACTGATTTTAGTTGAAAATGTCATAATTCACATACAACAGTCATTTAGAGTCTATAGATTAAATGTTAAAATTTCATCCATATTGACCATTTTGGGAACGTTCGACAGGGCCGGAGTCATCGTTTTTCATCAGAAAATTGATTTTTTGGACTGTACCAAATATGATTCAAAATGTCAATTGGATTGTGCCTCGTGTTGAAAAACCACTTTTGAAACCCTCACCGTGACCAAAATTGCCATTTTTACAGAGTTTTGCTTACTTAAAAGCTTCAACTTTGAACAATTTCAGGCACCAAAATGACTTTAAACTCACTGATTTTAGTTGAAAATGTCATAATTCACATACAACAGTCATTTAGAGTCTATAGATTAAATGTTAAAATTTCATCCATATTGACCATTTTGGGAATGTTCGACAGGTCTGGAGTCATCGTTTTTCATCAGTAAATTGATTTTTTGGACTGTACCAAATATGATTCAAAATGTCAATTGGATTGTGCCTCATGTTGAATAACCACTTTTGAAACTCTCACAGTTACCAAAATTGCCATTTCTACAGAGTTTTTCTTACTCAAAAGCTTCAATTTTGACCAATTTCAGGAACCGAAATGACTTTAAACACACTTATTTTAGTTGAAAAAGTCATAATTCACATCAAACAGTCATTTAGATTCAAAAGATTAAATGTTAAAATGTAATCCATATTGACCATTTTGGGAAAGTTCGACAGGTCTGGAGTCATTGTTTTTCATCAAAAAATTGCTTTTTATGAGTGTACCAAAAAGGATTCAAAATGTAAATTGGACCGTGCCTCATGTTGAATAACCACTTTTGAAACCCTCACAGTGACCAAAATTGCAATTTTTACAGAGTTTTGCTTACTCAAAAGCTTCAATTTTGACCAATTTCAGGAACCGAAATGACTTTAAACACACTTATTTTAGTTGAAAAAGTCTTAATTCACATCCAACAGTCATTTAGAGTCAAAAGATTAAATGTTACAATCTCATCCATATTGACCATTTTGGGAACGTTCGACAGGTCCGGAGTCATGCTTTTTCATCAGAAAATTGATTTTTTTGGACTGTACCAAATATTATTCAAAATGTCAATTGGATTGTGCCTCATGTTGAATAACCACTTTTGAAACCCTCACAGTGACCAAAATTGCCATTTTTACAGAGTTTTGCTTACTCAAAAGCTTCAATTTTGACCAATTTCAGGCACCGAAATGACTTTAAACACACTTATTTTAGTTGAAAAAGTCATAATTCACATGCAACAGTCACTTAGAGTCAAAAGATTAAATGTTAAAATTTCATCCATATTGACCATTTTGGGAACGTTCGACAGGTCCGGAGTCATCGTTTTTCATCAGAAAATGTATTTTTTGGACTGAACCAAATAAGATTCAAAATGTCAATTGGATTGTGCCTCATGTTGAATAACCACTTTTGAAACCCTCACAGTGACCAAAATTGCCATTTTTACAGAGTTTTGCTTACTTAAAAGGTTCAATTTTGTACAATTTCAGGCACCAAAATGACTTTAAACTCACTGATTTTAGTTGAAAATGTCATAATTCACATCAAACAGTCATTTAGAGTCTATAGATTAAATGTTAAAATTTCATCCATATTGACCATTTTGGGAATGTTCGACAGGTCTGGAGTCATCGTTTTTCATCAGAAAATTGATTTTTTGGACTGTACCAAATATGATTCAAAATGTCAATTGGATTGTGCCTCATGTTGAATAACCACTTTTGAAACCCTCACACTGACCAAAATTTCCATTTCTACAGAGTTTTTCTTACTCAAAAGCTTCAATTTTGACCAATTTCAGGCACCAAAATGACTTTAAACACACTTATTTTAGTTGAAAAAGTCATAATTCACATTCAACAGTCATTTAGAGTCAAAAGATTAAATGTTAAAATTTCATCCATATTGACCATTTTGGGAACGTTCGACACGTCCGGAATCATCGTTTTTCATCAGAAAATGTATTTTTTGAAATGAACCAAATATGATTCAAAATGTCAATTGGATCGTGCCTCATGTTGAATAACCACTTTTGAAACTCTCACAGTGACCAAAATTGCCATTTCTACAGAGTTTTTCATACTCAAAAGCTTCAATTTTGACCAATTTCAGGAACCAAAATGACTTTAAACACACTTATTTTAGTTGAAAAAGTCATAATTCACATCAAACTGTCATTTAGAGTCAAAAGATTAAATGTTAACATTTCATCCATATTGACCATTTTGGGAAAGTTGGACAGGTCTGGAGTCATTGTTTTTCATCAGAAAATTGCTTTTTAGGAGTGTACCAAAAAGGATTCAAAATGTCAATTGGACCGTGCCTCATGTTGAATAACCACTTTTGAAACCCTCACAGTGACCAAAATTGCAATTTTGACAGAGTTTTGCTTACTCAAAAGCTTCAAATTTGACCAATTTCAGGAACCGAAATGACTTTAAACATACTTATTTTAGTTGAAAAAGTCTTCATTCACATGCAACAGTCATTTAGAGTCTATAGATTAAATGTTAAAATTTCATCCATATTGACCATTTTGGGAATGTTCGACAGGTCTGGAGTCATCGTTTTTCATCAGTAAATTGATTTTTTGGACTGTACCAAATATGATTCAAAATGTCAATTGGATTGTGCCTCATGTTGAATAACCACTTTTGAAACCCTCACACTGACCAAAATTTCCATTTCTACAGAGTTTTTCTTACTCAAAAGCTTCAATTTTGACCAATTTCAGGAACCGAAATGACTCTAAACACACTTATTTTAGTTGAAAAAGTCTTAATTCACATCCAACAGTCATTTAGAGTCAAAAGATTAAATGGTAAAATTTCATCCATATTGACCATTTTGGGAACGTTGGACAGGTCCTGAGTCATCGTATTTCATCTGAAAAATGATTTTTTGGACTGTACCAAAAATGATTCAAAATGTCAATTGGATCGTGCCTCATGTTGAATAACCACTTTTGAAACCCTCACAGTGACCAAAATTGCCATTTCTACAGAGTTTTTCTTACTCAAAAGCTTCAATTTTGACCAATTTCAGGCACCGAAATGACTTTAAACACACTTATTTTAGTTGAAAAATTCATAATTCACATTCAATAGTCATTTAGAGTCAAAAGATTAAATGTTAAAATTTCATCCATATTGACCATTTTGGGAAAGTTCGACAGGTCTGGAGTCATTGTTTTTCATCAGAAAATTGCTTTTTAGGAGTGTACCAAAAAGGATTCAAAATGTAAATTGGACCGTGCCTCATGTTGAATAACCACTTTTGAAACCCTCACAGTGACCAAAATTGCAATTTTTACAGAGTTTTGCTTACTCAAAAGCTTCAATTTTGACCAATTTCAGGAACCGAAATGACTTTAAACACACTTATTTTAGTTGAAAAAGTCTTAATTCACATCCAACAGTCATTTAGAGTCAAAAGATTAAATGTTACAATCTCATTCATATTGACCATTTTGGGAACGTTCGACAGGTCCGGAGTCATCGTTTTTCATCAGAAAATGAATTTTTTGGACTGAACCAAATAAGATTCAAAATGTCAATTGGATTGTGCCTCATGTTGAATAACCACTTTTGAAACCCTCACAGTGACCAAAATTGCCATTTTTACAGAGTTTTGCTTACTTAAAAGCTTCAATTTTGTACAATTTCAGGCACCAAAATTACTTTAAACTCACTGATTTTAGTTGAAAATGTCATTATTCACATACAACAGTCATTTAGAGTCTATAGATTAAATGTTAAAATTTCATCCATATTGACCATTTTGGGAATGTTCGACAGGCCTGGAGTCATCGTTTTTCATCAGAAAATTGATTTTTTGGACTGTACCAAATAGGATTCAAAATGTCAATTGGATTGTGCCTCATGTTGAATAACCACTTTTGAAACCCTCACACTGACCAAAATTTCCATTTCTACAGAGTTTTTCTTACTCAAAAGCTTCAATTTTGACCAATTTCAGGCACCGAAATGACTTTAAACACACTTATTTTAGTTGAAAAAGTCATAATTCACATTCAACAGTCATTTAGAGTCAAAAGATTAAATGTTAAAATTTCATCCATATTGACCAATTTGGGAACGTTCGACACGTCCGGAGTCATCGTTTTTCATCAGAAAATGTATTTTTTTAAATGAACCAAATATGATTCAAAATGTCAATTGGATCATGCCTCATGTTGAATAACCACTTTTGAAACTCTCACAGTGACCAAAATTGCCATTTCTACAGAGTTTTTCTTACTCAAAAGCTTCAATTTTGACCAATTTCAGGAACCGAAATGACTTTAAACTCACTTATTTTAGTTGAAAAAGTCATAATTCACATCAAACAGTCATTTAGAGTCAAAAGATTAAATGTTAAAATTTCATCCATATTGACCATTTTGGGAAAGTTCAACAGGTCCGGAGTCATTGTTTTTCATCAGAAAATAGCTTTTTAGGAGTGTACCAAAAATGATTCAAAATGTCAGTTGGATTGTGCCTCATGTTGAAAAACCACTTTTGAAACCCTCACAGTGACAAAAATTGCCATTTTTACAGAGTTTTGCTTACTCAAAAGCTTCAATTTTGAACAATTTCAGGCACCGAAATGACTTTAAACTCACTGATTTTAGTTGAAAAAGTCTTAATTTACATCCATCAGTCATTTAGAGTCAAAAGATTAAATGTTAAAATTTCATCCATATTGACCATTTTGGGAACGTTCGACAGGTCCGGAGTCATCGTTTTTCATCAGAAAATTGATTTTTTGGACTGTACCAAATATGATTCAAAATGTCAATTGGATTGTGCCTCATGTTGAATAACCACTTTTGAAACCCTCACCGTGACCAAAATTGCCATTTTTACAGAGTTTTGCTTACTTAAAAGCTTCAATTTTGAACAATTTCAGGCACCAAAATGACTTCAAACTCACTGATTTTAGTTGAAAAAGTCATAATTCACATCCAACAGTCATTTAGAGTCTATAGATTAAATGTTAAAATTTCATCCATATTGACCATTTTGGGAATGTTCGACAGGTCTGGAGTCATCGTTTTTCATCAGTAAATTGATTTTTTGGACTGTACCAAATATGATTCAAAATGTCAATTGGATTGTGCCTCATGTTGAATAACCACTTTTGAAACCCTCACACTGACCAAAATTTCCATTTCTACAGAGTTTTTCTTACTCAAAAGCTTCAATTTTGACCAATTTCAGGAACCGAAATGACTCTAAACACACTTATTTTAGGTGAAAAAGTCTTAATTCACATCCAACAGTCATTTAGAGTCAAAAGATTAAATGGTAAAATTTCATCCATATTGACCATTTTGGGAACGTTGGACAGGTCCTGAGTCATCCTATTTCATCTGAAAATTGATTTTTTGGACTGTACCAAAAATGATTCAAAATGTCAATTGGATCGTGCCTCATGTTGAATAACCACTTTTGAAACCCTCACAGTGACCAAAATTGCCATTTCTACAGAGTTTTTCTTACTCAAAAGCTTCAATTTTGACCAATTTCAGGCACCGAAATGACTTTAAACACACTTATTTTAGTTGAAAAAGTCATAATTCACATTCAACAGTCATTTAGAGTCAAAAGATTAAATGTTACAATCTCATCCATATTGACCATTTTGGGAACGTTCGACAGGTCCGGAGTCATGCTTTTTCATCAGAAAATTGATTTTTTTGGACTGTACCAAATATTATTCAAAATGTCAATTGGATTGTGCCTCATGTTGAATAACCACTTTTGAAACCCTCACAGTGACCAAAATTGCCATTTTTACAGAGTTTTGCTTACTTAAAAGCTTCAATTTTGTACAATTTCAGGCACCAAAATGACTTTAAACTCACTGATTTTAGTTGAAAATGTCATAATTCACATACAACAGTCATTTAGAGTCTATAGATTAAATGTTAAAATTTCATCCATATTGACCATTTTGGGAATGTTCGACAGGTCTGGAGTCATCGTTTTTCATCAGAAAATTGATTTTTTGGACTGTACCAAATATGATTCAAAATGTCAATTGGATTGTGCCTCATGTTGAATAACCACTTTTGAAACCCTAACAGTGACCAAAATTGCCATTTCTACAGAGTTTTTCTTACTCAAAAGCTTCAATTTTGACCAATTTCAGGAACCGAAATGACTTTAAACATACTTATTTAGGTTGAAAAAGTCATAATTCCCATCAAACAGTCATTTAGATTCAAAAGATTAAATGTTAAAATTTCATCCATATTGACCATTTTGGCAAAGTTCGACAGGTCTGGAGTCATTGTTTTTCATCAGAAAATTGATTTTTTGGACTGTACCAAATATGATTCAAAATGTCAATTGGATTGTGCCTCATGTTGAATAACCACTTTTGAAACCCTAACAGTGACCAAAATTGCCATTTCTACAGAGTTTTTCTTACTCAAAAGCTTCAATTTTGACCAATTTCAGGCACCGAAATGACTTTAAACACACTTATTTTAGTTGAAAAAGTCATAATTCACATGCAACAGTCACTTAGAGTCAAAAGATTAAATGTTAAAATTTCATCCATATTGACCATTTTGGGAACGTTCGACAGGTCCGGAGTCATTGTTTTTCATCAGAAAATTGCTTTTTAGGAGTGTACCAAAAAGGATTCAAAATGTAAATTGGACCGTGCCTCATGTTGAATAACCACTTTTGAAACCCTCACAGTGACCAAAATTGCAATTTTTACAGAGTTTTGCTTACTCAAAAGCTTCAATTTTGACCAATTTCAGGAACCGAAATGACTTTAAACACACTTATTTTAGTTGAAAAAGTCTTAATTCACATCCAACAGTCATTTAGAGTCAAAAGATTAAATGTTACAATCTCATTCATATTGACCATTTTGGGAACGTTCGACAGGTCCGGAGTCATCGTTTTTCATCAGAAAATGTATTTTTTGGACTGAACCAAATAAGATTCAAAATGTAAATTGGATTGTGCCTCATGTTGAATAACCACTTTTGAAACCCTCACAGTGACCAAAATTGCCATTTTTACAGAGTTTTGCTTACTTAAAAGCTTCAATTTTGTACAATTTCAGGCACCAAAATGACTTTAAACTCACTGATTTTAGTTGAAAATTTCATAATTCACATACAACAGTCATTTAGAGTCTATAGATTAAATGTTAAAATTTCATCCATATTGACCATTTTGGGAATGTTCGACAGTCCTGGAGTCATCGTTTTTCATCAGAAAATGTATTTTTTTAAATGAACCAAATATGATTCAAAATGTCAATTGGATCGTGCCTCATGTTGAATAACCACTTTTAAAACCCTCACACTGACCAAAATTTCCATTTCTACAGAGTTTTTCTTACTCAAAAGCTTCAATTTTGACCAATTTCAGGAACCGAAATGACTTTAAACTCACTTATTTTAGTTGAAAAAGTCATAATTCACATCCAACAGTCATTTAGAGTCAAAAGATTAAATGTTAAAATTTCATCCATATTGACCATTTTGGGAAAGTTCAACAGGTCCGGAGTCATTGTTTTTCATCAGAAAATAGCTTTTTAGGAGTGTACCAAAAATGATTCAAAATGTCAGTTGGATTGTGCCTCATGTTGAAAAACCACTTTTGAAACCCTCACAGTGACCAAAATTGCCATTTTTACAGAGTTTTGCTTACTCAAAAGCTTCAATTTTGAACAATTTCAGGCACCGAAATGACTTTAAACTCACTGATTTTAGTTGAAAAAGTCTTAATTTACATCCATCAGTCATTTAGAGTCAAAAGATTAAATGTTAAAATGTCATCCATATTGACCATTTTGGGAACGTTCGACAGGTCCGGAGTCATCGTTTTTCATCAGAAAATTGATTTTTTGGACTGTACCAAATATGATTCAAAATGTCAATTGGATTGTGCCTCATGTTGAATAACCACTTTTGAAACCCTCACCGTGACCAAAATTGCCATTTTTACAGAGTTTTGCTTACTTAAAAGCTTCAATTTTGAACAATTTCAGGCACCAAAATGACTTTAAACTCACTGATTTTAGTTGAAAAAGTCTTAATTCACATCCAACAGTCATTTAGAGTCAAAAGATTAAATGTTACAATCTCATTCATATTGACCATTTTGGGAACGTTCGACAGGTCCGGAGTCATCGTTTTTCATCAGAAAATGTATTTTTTGGACTGAACCAAATAAGATTCAAAATGTAAATTGGATTGTGCCTCATGTTGAATAACCACTTTTGAAACCCTCACAGTGACCAAAATTGCCATTTTTACAGAGTTTTGCTTACTTAAAAGCTTCAATTTTGTACAATTTCAGGCACCAAAATGACTTTAAACTCACTGATTTTAGTTGAAAATTTCATAATTCACATACAACAGTCATTTAGAGTCTATAGATTAAATGTTAAAATTTCATCCATATTGACCATTTTGGGAATGTTCGACAGTCCTGGAGTCATCGTTTTTCATCAGAAAATGTATTTTTTTAAATGAACCAAATATGATTCAAAATGTCAATTGGATCGTGCCTCATGTTGAATAACCACTTTTAAAACCCTCACACTGACCAAAATTTCCATTTCTACAGAGTTTTTCTTACTCAAAAGCTTCAATTTTGACCAATTTCAGGAACCGAAATGACTTTAAACTCACTTATTTTAGTTGAAAAAGTCATAATTCACATCCAACAGTCATTTAGAGTCAAAAGATTAAATGTTAAAATTTCATCCATATTGACCATTTTGGGAAAGTTTAACAGGTCCGGAGTCATTGTTTTTCATCAGAAAATAGCTTTTTAGGAGTGTACCAAAAATGATTCAAAATGTCAGTTGGATTGTGCCTCATGTTGAAAAACCACTTTTGAAACCCTCACAGTGACCAAAATTGCCATTTTTACAGAGTTTTGCTTACTCAAAAGCTTCAATTTTGAACAATTTCAGGCACCGAAATGACTTTAAACTCACTGATTTTAGTTGAAAAAGTCTTAATTTACATCCATCAGTCATTTAGAGTCAAAAGATTAAATGTTAAAATGTCATCCATATTGACCATTTTGGGAACGTTCGACAGGTCCGGAGTCATCGTTTTTCATCAGAAAATTGATTTTTTGGACTGTACCAAATATGATTCAAAATGTCAATTGGATTGTGCCTCATGTTGAATAACCACTTTTGAAACCCTCACCGTGACCAAAATTGCCATTTTTACAGAGTTTTGCTTACTTAAAAGCTTCAATTTTGAACAATTTCAGGCACCAAAATGACTTTAAACTCACTGATTTTAGTTGAAAAAGTCATAATTCACATCCAACAGTCATTTAGAGTCTATAGATTAAATGTTAAAATTTCATCCATATTGACCATTTTGGGAATGTTCGACAGGTCTGGAGTCATCGTTTTTCATCAGTAAATTGATTTTTTGGACTGTACCAAATATGATTCAAAATGTCAATTGGATCGTGTCTCATGTTGAATAACCACTTTTGAAACCCTCACACTGACCAAAATTGCCATTTCTACAGAGTTTTTCTTACTCAAAAGCTTCAATTTTGACCAATTTCAGGCACCGAAATGACTTTAAACACACTTATTTTAGTTGAAAAAGTCATAATTCACATTCAACAGTCATTTAGAGTCAAAAGATTAAATGTTACAATCTCATCCATATTGACCATTTTGGGAACGTTCGACAGGTCCGGAGTCATGCTTTTTCATCAGAAAATTGATTTTTTTGGACTGTACCAAATATTATTCAAAATGTCAATTGGATTGTGCCTCATGTTGAATAACCACTTTTGAAACCCTCACAGTGACCAAAATTGCCATTTTTACAGAGTTTTGCTTACTTAAAAGCTTCAATTTTGTACAATTTCAGGCACCAAAATGACTTTAAACTCACTGATTTTAGTTGAAAATGTCATAATTCACATACAACAGTCATTTAGAGTCTATAGATTAAATGTTAAAATTTCATCCATATTGACCATTTTGGGAATGTTCGACAGGTCTGGAGTCATCGTTTTTCATCAGAAATTGATTTTTTGGACTGTACCAAATATGATTCAAAATGTCAATTGGATTGTGCCTCATGTTGAATAACCACTTTTGAAACCCTAACAGTGACCAAAATTGCCATTTCTACAGAGTTTTTCTTACTCAAAAGCTTCAATTTTGACCAATTTCAGGAACCGAAATGACTTTAAACACACTTATTTTAGTTGAAAAAGTCATAATTCACATGCAACAGTCACTTAGAGTCAAAAGATTAAATGTTAAAATTTCATCCATATTGACCATTTTGGGAACGTTCGACAGGTCCGGAGTCATTGTTTTTCATCAGAAAATTGATTTTTTTGGACTGTACCAAATATTATTCAAAATGTCAATTGGATTGTGCCTCATGTTCAATAACCACTTTTGAAACCCTCACAGTGACCAAAATTGCCATTTTTACAGAGTTTTGCTTACTCAAAAGCTTCAATTTTGAACAATTTCAGGCACCGAAATGACTTTAAACTCACTGATTTTAGTTGAAAAAGTCTTAATTTACATCCATCAGTCATTTAGAGTCAAAAGATTAAATGTTAAAATGTCATCCATATTGACCATTTTGGGAACGTTCGACAGGTCCGGAGTCATCGTTTTTCATCAGAAAATTGATTTTTTGGACTGTACCAAATATGATTCAAAATGTCAATTGGATTGTGCCTCATGTTGAATAACCACTTTTGAAACCCTCACCGTGACCAAAATTGCCATTTTTACAGAGTTTTGCTTACTTAAAAGCTTCAATTTTGAACAATTTCAGGCACCAAAATGACTTTAAACTCACTGATTTTAGTTGAAAAAGTCTTAATTCACATCCAACAGTCATTTAGAGTCAAAAGATTAAATGTTACAATCTCATTCATATTGACCATTTTGGGAACGTTCGACAGGTCCGGAGTCATCGTTTTTCATCAGAAAATGTATTTTTTGGACTGAACCAAATAAGATTCAAAATGTAAATTGGATTGTGCCTCATGTTGAATAACCACTTTTGAAACCCTCACAGTGACCAAAATTGCCATTTTTACAGAGTTTTGCTTACTTAAAAGCTTCAATTTTGTACAATTTCAGGCACCAAAATGACTTTAAACTCACTGATTTTAGTTGAAAATTTCATAATTCACATACAACAGTCATTTAGAGTCTATAGATTAAATGTTAAAATTTCATCCATATTGACCATTTTGGGAATGTTCGACAGTCCTGGAGTCATCGTTTTTCATCAGAAAATGTATTTTTTTAAATGAACCAAATATGATTCAAAATGTCAATTGGATCGTGCCTCATGTTGAATAACCACTTTTAAAACCCTCACACTGACCAAAATTTCCATTTCTACAGAGTTTTTCTTACTCAAAAGCTTCAATTTTGACCAATTTCAGGAACCGAAATGACTTTAAACTCACTTATTTTAGTTGAAAAAGTCATAATTCACATCCAACAGTCATTTAGAGTCAAAAGATTAAATGTTAAAATTTCATCCATATTGACCATTTTGGGAAAGTTTAACAGGTCCGGAGTCATTGTTTTTCATCAGAAAATAGCTTTTTAGGAGTGTACCAAAAATGATTCAAAATGTCAGTTGGATTGTGCCTCATGTTGAAAAACCACTTTTGAAACCCTCACAGTGACCAAAATTGCCATTTTTACAGAGTTTTGCTTACTCAAAAGCTTCAATTTTGAACAATTTCAGGCACCGAAATGACTTTAAACTCACTGATTTTAGTTGAAAAAGTCTTAATTTACATCCATCAGTCATTTAGAGTCAAAAGATTAAATGTTAAAATGTCATCCATATTGACCATTTTGGGAACGTTCGACAGGTCCGGAGTCATCGTTTTTCATCAGAAAATTGATTTTTTGGACTGTACCAAATATGATTCAAAATGTCAATTGGATTGTGCCTCATGTTGAATAACCACTTTTGAAACCCTCACCGTGACCAAAATTGCCATTTTTACAGAGTTTTGCTTACTTAAAAGCTTCAATTTTGAACAATTTCAGGCACCAAAATGACTTTAAACTCACTGATTTTAGTTGAAAAAGTCATAATTCACATCCAACAGTCATTTAGAGTCTATAGATTAAATGTTAAAATTTCATCCATATTGACCATTTTGGGAATGTTCGACAGGTCTGGAGTCATCGTTTTTCATCAGTAAATTGATTTTTTGGACTGTACCAAATATGATTCAAAATGTCAATTGGATCGTGTCTCATGTTGAATAACCACTTTTGAAACCCTCACACTGACCAAAATTGCCATTTCTACAGAGTTTTTCTTACTCAAAAGCTTCAATTTTGACCAATTTCAGGCACCGAAATGACTTTAAACACACTTATTTTAGTTGAAAAAGTCATAATTCACATTCAACAGTCATTTAGAGTCAAAAGATTAAATGTTACAATCTCATCCATATTGACCATTTTGGGAACGTTCGACAGGTCCGGAGTCATGCTTTTTCATCAGAAAATTGATTTTTTTGGACTGTACCAAATATTATTCAAAATGTCAATTGGATTGTGCCTCATGTTGAATAACCACTTTTGAAACCCTCACAGTGACCAAAATTGCCATTTTTACAGAGTTTTGCTTACTTAAAAGCTTCAATTTTGTACAATTTCAGGCACCAAAATGACTTTAAACTCACTGATTTTAGTTGAAAATGTCATAATTCACATACAACAGTCATTTAGAGTCTATAGATTAAATGTTAAAATTTCATCCATATTGACCATTTTGGGAATGTTCGACAGGTCTGGAGTCATCGTTTTTCATCAGAAATTGATTTTTTGGACTGTACCAAATATGATTCAAAATGTCAATTGGATTGTGCCTCATGTTGAATAACCACTTTTGAAACCCTAACAGTGACCAAAATTGCCATTTCTACAGAGTTTTTCTTACTCAAAAGCTTCAATTTTGACCAATTTCAGGAACCGAAATGACTTTAAACACACTTATTTTAGTTGAAAAAGTCATAATTCACATGCAACAGTCACTTAGAGTCAAAAGATTAAATGTTAAAATTTCATCCATATTGACCATTTTGGGAACGTTCGACAGGTCCGGAGTCATTGTTTTTCATCAGAAAATTGATTTTTTTGGACTGTACCAAATATTATTCAAAATGTCAATTGGATTGTGCCTCATGTTCAATAACCACTTTTGAAACCCTCACAGTGACCAAAATTGCCATTTTTACAGAGTTTTGCTTACTCAAAAGCTTCAATTTTGAACAATTTCAGGCACCAAAATGACTTTAAACTCACTGATTTTAGTTGAAAAAGTCATAATTCACATCCAACAGTCATTTAGAGTCAAAAGATTAAATGTTAAAATGTCATCCATATTGACCATTTTGGGAACGTTCGACAGGTCCGGAGTCATCGTTTTTCATCAGAAAATTGATTTTTTGGACTGTACCAAATATGATTCAAAATGTCAATTGGATTGTGCCTCATGTTGAATAACCACTTTTGAAACCCTCACCGTGACCAAAATTGCCATTTTTACAGAGTTTTGCTTACTTAAAAGCTTCAATTTTGAACAATTTCAGGCACCAAAATGACTTTAAACTCACTGATTTTAGTTGAAAAAGTCTTAATTCACATCCAACAGTCATTTAGAGTCAAAAGATTAAATGTTACAATCTCATTCATATTGACCATTTTGGGAACGTTCGACAGGTCCGGAGTCATCGTTTTTCATCAGAAAATGTATTTTTTGGACTGAACCAAATAAGATTCAAAATGTAAATTGGATTGTGCCTCATGTTGAATAACCACTTTTGAAACCCTCACAGTGACCAAAATTGCCATTTTTACAGAGTTTTGCTTACTTAAAAGCTTCAATTTTGTACAATTTCAGGCACCAAAATGACTTTAAACTCACTGATTTTAGTTGAAAATTTCATAATTCACATACAACAGTCATTTAGAGTCTATAGATTAAATGTTAAAATTTCATCCATATTGACCATTTTGGGAATGTTCGACAGTCCTGGAGTCATCGTTTTTCATCAGAAAATGTATTTTTTTAAATGAACCAAATATGATTCAAAATGTCAATTGGATCGTGCCTCATGTTGAATAACCACTTTTAAAACCCTCACACTGACCAAAATTTCCATTTCTACAGAGTTTTTCTTACTCAAAAGCTTCAATTTTGACCAATTTCAGGAACCGAAATGACTTTAAACTCACTTATTTTAGTTGAAAAAGTCATAATTCACATCCAACAGTCATTTAGAGTCAAAAGATTAAATGTTAAAATTTCATCCATATTGACCATTTTGGGAAAGTTCAACAGGTCCGGAGTCATTGTTTTTCATCAGAAAATAGCTTTTTAGGAGTGTACCAAAAATGATTCAAAATGTCAGTTGGATTGTGCCTCATGTTGAAAAACCACTTTTGAAACCCTCACAGTGACCAAAATTGCCATTTTTACAGAGTTTTGCTTACTCAAAAGCTTCAATTTTGAACAATTTCAGGCACCGAAATGACTTTAAACTCACTGATTTTAGTTGAAAAAGTCTTAATTTACATCCATCAGTCATTTAGAGTCAAAAGATTAAATGTTAAAATGTCATCCATATTGACCATTTTGGGAACGTTCGACAGGTCCGGAGTCATCGTTTTTCATCAGAAAATTGATTTTTGGACTGTACCAAATATGATTCAAAATGTCAATTGGATTGTGCCTCATGTTGAATAACCACTTTTGAAACCCTCACCGTGACCAAAATTGCCATTTTTACAGAGTTTTGCTTACTTAAAAGCTTCAATTTTGAACAATTTCAGGCACCAAAATGACTTTAAACTCACTGATTTTAGTTGAAAAAGTCATAATTCACATCCAACAGTCATTTAGAGTCTATAGATTAAATGTTAAAATTTCATCCATATTGACCATTTTGGGAATGTTCGACAGGTCTGGAGTCATCGTTTTTCATCAGTAAATTGATTTTTTGGACTGTACCAAATATGATTCAAAATGTCAATTGGATCGTGCCTCATGTTGAATAACCACTTTTGAAACCCTCACACTGACCAAAATTGCCATTTCTACAGAGTTTTTCTTACTCAAAAGCTTCAATTTTGACCAATTTCAGGCACCGAAATGACTTTAAACACACTTATTTTAGTTGAAAAAGTCATAATTCACATTCAACAGTCATTTAGAGTCAAAAGATTAAATGTTACAATCTCATCCATATTGACCATTTTGGGAACGTTCGACAGGTCCGGAGTCATGCTTTTTCATCAGAAAATTGATTTTTTTGGACTGTACCAAATATTATTCAAAATGTCAATTGGATTGTGCCTCATGTTGAATAACCACTTTTGAAACCCCCACAGTGACCAAAATTGCCATTTTTACAGAGTTTTGCTTACTTAAAAGCTTCAATTTTGTACAATTTCAGGCACCAAAATGACTTTAAACTCACTGATTTTAGTTGAAAATGTCATAATTCACATACAACAGTCATTTAGAGTCTATAGATTAAATGTTAAAATTTCATCCATATTGACCATTTTGGGAATGTTCGACAGGTCTGGAGTCATCGTTTTTCATCAGAAATTGATTTTTTGGACTGTACCAAATATGATTCAAAATGTCAATTGGATTGTGCCTCATGTTGAATAACCACTTTTGAAACCCTAACAGTGACCAAAATTGACATTTCTACAGAGTTTTTCTTACTCAAAAGCTTCAATTTTGACCAATTTCAGGAACCGAAATGACTTTAAACACACTTATTTTAGTTGAAAAAGTCATAATTCACATGCAACAGTCACTTAGAGTCAAAAGATTAAATGTTAAAATTTCATCCATATTGACCATTTTGGGAACGTTCGACAGGTCCGGAGTCATTGTTTTTCATCAGAAAATTGATTTTTTTGGACTGTACCAAATATTATTCAAAATGTCAATTGGATTGTGCCTCATGTTCAATAACCACTTTTGAAACCCTCACAGTGACCAAAATTGCCATTTTTACAGAGTTTTGCTTACTCAAAAGCTTCAATTTTGAACAATTTCAGGCACCAAAATGACTTTAAACTCACTGATTTTAGTTGAAAAAGTCATAATTCACATCCAACAGTCATTTAGAGTCTATAGATTAAATGTTAAAATTTCATCCATATTGACCATTTTGGGAATGTTCGACAGGTCTGGAGTCATCGTTTTTCATCAGTAAATAGATTTTTTGGACTGTACCAAATATGATTCAAAATGTCAATTGGATTGTGCCTCATGTTGATAACCACTTTTGAAACCCTCACACTGACCAAAATTTCCATTTCTACAGAGTTTTTCTTACTCAAAAGCTTCAATTTTGACCAATTTCAGGAACCGAAATGACTCTAAACACACTTATTTTAGTTGAAAAAGTCTTAATTCACATCCAACAGTCATTTAGAGTCAAAAGATTAAATGGTAACATTTCATCCATATTGACCATTTTGGGAACGTTGGACAGGTCCTGAGTCATCGTATTTCATCTGAAAATTGATTTTTTGGACTGTACCAAAAATGATTCAAAATGTCAATTGGATTGTGCCTCATGTTGAATAACCACTTTTGAAACCCTCACAGTGACCAAAATTGCCATTTTTACTGAGTTTTGCTTACTCAAAAGCTTCAATTTTGACCAATTTCAGGCACCGAAATGACTTTAAACACACTTATTTTAGTTGAAAAAGTCATAATTCACATGCAACAGTCACTTAGAGTCAAAAGATTAAATGTTAAAATTTCATCCATATTGACCATTTTGGGAACGTTCGACAGGTCCGGAGTCATCGTTTTTCATCAGAAAATGTATTTTTTGGACTGAACCAAATAAGATTCAAAATGTCAATTGGATTGTGCCTCATGTTGAATAACCACTTTTGAAATCCTCACAGTGACCAAAATTGCCATTTTTACAGAGTTTTGCTTACTTAAAAGCTTCAATTTTGTACAATTTCAGGCACCAAAATGACTTTAAACTCACTGATTTCAGTTGAAAATGTCATAATTCACATACAACAGTCATTTAGAGTCTATAGATTAAATGTTAAAATTTCATCCATATTGACCATTTTTGGAATGTTCGACAGGTCTGGAGTCATTGTTTTTCATCAGAAAATTGATTTTTTTGGACTGTACCAAATATGATTCAAAATGTCAATTGGATTGTGCCTCATGTTGAATAACCACTTTTGAAACTCTCACAGTTACCAAAATTGCCATTTCTACAGAGTTTTTCTTACTCAAAAGCTTCAATTTTGACCAATTTCAGGAACCGAAATGACTTTAAACACACTTATTTTAGTTGAAAAAGTCATAATTCACATCAAACAGTCATTTAGATTCAAAAGATTAAATGTTAAAATTTAATCCATATTGACCATTTTGGGAAAGTTCGACAGGTCTGGAGTCATTGTTTTTCATCAGAAAATTGCTTTTTATGAGTGTACCAAAAAGGATTCAAAATGTAAATTGGACCGTGCCTCATGTTGAATAACCACTTTTGAAACCCTCACAGTGACCAAAATTGCAATTTTTACAGAGTTTTGCTTACTCAAAAGCTTCAATTTTGACCAATTTCAGGTACCGAAATGACTTTAAACACACTTATTTTAGTTGAAAAAGTCTTAATTCACATCCAACAGTCATTTAGAGTCAAAAGATTAAATGTTACAATCTCATCCATATTGACCATTTTGGGAACGTTCGACAGGTCCGGAGTCATGCTTTTTCATCAGAAAATTTATTTTTTTGGACTGTACCAAATATTATTCAAAATGTCAATTGGATTGTGCCTCATGTTGAATAACCACTTTTGAAACCCTCACAGTGACCAAAATTGCCATTTTTACTGAGTTTTGCTTACTCAAAAGCTTCAATTTTGACCAATTTCAGGCACCGAAATGACTTTAAACACACTTATTTTAGTTGAAAAAGTCATAATTCACATGCAACAGTCACTTAGAGTCAAAAGATTAAATGTTAAAATTTCCTCCATATTGACCATTTTGGGAACGTTCGACAGGTCCGGAGTCATCGTTTTTCATCAGAAAATGTATTTTTTGGACTGAACCAAATAAGATTCAAAATGTCAATTGGATTGTGCCTCATGTTGAATAACCACTTTTGAAACCCTCACAGTGACCAAAATTGCCATTTTTACAGAGTTTTGCTTACTTAAAAGCTTCAATTTTGTACAATTTCAGGCACCAAAATGACTTTAAACTCACTGATTTTAGTTGAAAATGTCATAATTCACATACAACAGTCATTTAGAGTCTATAGATTAAATGTTAAAATTTCATCCATATTGACCATTTTGGGAATGTTCGACAGGTCTGGAGTCATCGTTTTTCATCAGAAAATTGATTTTTTGGACTGTACCAAATATGATTCAAAATGTCAATTGGATTGTGCCTATGTTGAATAACCACTTTTGAAACCCTAACAGTGACCAAAATTGCCATTTCTACAGAGTTTTTCTAACTCAAAAGCTTCAATTTTGACCAATTTCAGGAACCGAAATGACTTTAAACACACTTATTTTAGTTGAAAAAGTCATAATTCACATCAAACAGTCATTTAGATTCAAAAGATTAAATGTTAAAATTTCATCTATATTGACCATTTTGGGAAAGTTCGACAGGTCTGGAGTCATTGTTTTTCATCAGAAAATTGCTTTTTAGGAGTGTACCAAAAAGGATTCAAAATGTCAATTGGATTGTGCCTCATGTTGAATAACCACTTTTGAAACCCTCACAGTGACCAAAATTGCCATTTTTACTGAGTTTTGCTTACTCAAAAGCTTCAATTTTGACCAATTTCAGGAACCGAAATGACTTTAAACACACTTATTTTAGTTGGAAAAGTCATAATTCACATGCAACAGTCACTTAGAGTCAAAAGATTAAATGTTAAAATTTCATCCATATTGACCATTTTGGGAACGTTCGACAGGTCCGGAGTCATCGTTTTTCATCAGAAAATGTATTTTTTGGACTGAACCAAATAAGATTCAAAATGTCAATTGGATTGTGCCTCATGTTGAATAACCACTTTTGAAACCCTCACAGTGACCAAAATTGCCATTTTTACAGAGTTTTGCTTACTTAAAAGCTTCAATTTTGTACAATTTCAGGCACCAAAATGACTTTAAACTCACTGATTTTAGTTGAAAATTTCATAATTCACATACAACAGTCATTTAGAGTCTATAGATTAAATGTTAAAATTTCATCCATATTGACCATTTTGGGAATGTTCGACAGTCCTGGAGTCATCGTTTTTCATCAGAAAATGTATTTTTTTAAATGAACCAAATATGATTCAAAATGTCAATTGGATCGTGCCTCATGTTGAATAACCACTTTTAAAACCCTCACACTGACCAAAATTTCCATTTCTACAGAGTTTTTCTTACTCAAAAGCTTCAATTTTGACCAATTTCAGGAACCGAAATGACTTTAAACTCACTTATTTTAGTTGAAAAAGTCATAATTCACATCCAACAGTCATTTAGAGTCAAAAGATTAAATGTTAAAATTTCATCCATATTGACCATTTTGGGAAAGTTCAACAGGTCCGGAGTCATTGTTTTTCATCAGAAAATAGCTTTTTAGGAGTGTACCAAAAATGATTCAAAATGTCAGTTGGATTGTGCCTCATGTTGAAAAACCACTTTTGAAACCCTCACAGTGACCAAAATTGCCATTTTTACAGAGTTTTGCTTACTCAAAAGCTTCAATTTTGAACAATTTCAGGCACCGAAATGACTTTAAACTCACTGATTTTAGTTGAAAAAGTCTTAATTTACATCCATCAGTCATTTAGAGTCAAAAGATTAAATGTTAAAATGTCATCCATATTGACCATTTTGGGAACGTTCGACAGGTCCGGAGTCATCGTTTTTCATCAGAAAATTGATTTTTTGGACTGTACCAAATATGATTCAAAATGTCAATTGGATTGTGCCTCATGTTGAATAACCACTTTTGAAACCCTCACCGTGACCAAAATTGCCATTTTTACAGAGTTTTGCTTACTTAAAAGCTTCAATTTTGAACAATTTCAGGCACCAAAATGACTTTAAACTCACTGATTTTAGTTGAAAAAGTCATAATTCACATCCAACAGTCATTTAGAGTCTATAGATTAAATGTTAAAATTTCATCCATATTGACCATTTTGGGAATGTTCGACAGGTCTGGAGTCATCGTTTTTCATCAGTAAATTGATTTTTTGGACTGTACCAAATATGATTCAAAATGTCAATTGGATCGTGCCTCATGTTGAATAACCACTTTTGAAACCCTCACACTGACCAAAATTGCCATTTCTACAGAGTTTTTCTTACTCAAAAGCTTCAATTTTGACCAATTTCAGGCACCGAAATGACTTTAAACACACTTATTTTAGTTGAAAAAGTCATAATTCACATTCAACAGTCATTTAGAGTCAAAAGATTAAATGTTACAATCTCATCCATATTGACCATTTTGGGAACGTTCGACAGGTCCGGAGTCATGCTTTTTCATCAGAAAATTGATTTTTTTGGACTGTACCAAATATTATTCAAAATGTCAATTGGATTGTGCCTCATGTTGAATAACCACTTTTGAAACCCTCACAGTGACCAAAATTGCCATTTTTACAGAGTTTTGCTTACTTAAAAGCTTCAATTTTGTACAATTTCAGGCACCAAAATGACTTTAAACTCACTGATTTTAGTTGAAAATGTCATAATTCACATACAACAGTCATTTAGAGTCTATAGATTAAATGTTAAAATTTCATCCATATTGACCATTTTGGGAATGTTCGACAGGTCTGGAGTCATCGTTTTTCATCAGAAATTGATTTTTTGGACTGTACCAAATATGATTCAAAATGTCAATTGGATTGTGCCTCATGTTGAATAACCACTTTTGAAACCCTAACAGTGACCAAAATTGACATTTCTACAGAGTTTTTCTTACTCAAAAGCTTCAATTTTGACCAATTTCAGGAACCGAAATGACTTTAAACACACTTATTTTAGTTGAAAAAGTCATAATTCACATGCAACAGTCACTTAGAGTCAAAAGATTAAATGTTAAAATTTCATCCATATTGACCATTTTGGGAACGTTCGACAGGTCCGGAGTCATTGTTTTTCATCAGAAAATTGATTTTTTTGGACTGTACCAAATATTATTCAAAATGTCAATTGGATTGTGCCTCATGTTCAATAACCACTTTTGAAACCCTCACAGTGACCAAAATTGCCATTTTTACAGAGTTTTGCTTACTCAAAAGCTTCAATTTTGAACAATTTCAGGCACCAAAATGACTTTAAACTCACTGATTTTAGTTGAAAAAGTCATAATTCACATCCAACAGTCATTTAGAGTCTATAGATTAAATGTTAAAATTTCATCCATATTGACCATTTTGGGAATGTTCGACAGGTCTGGAGTCATCGTTTTTCATCAGTAAATAGATTTTTTGGACTGTACCAAATATGATTCAAAATGTCAATTGGATTGTGCCTCATGTTGATAACCACTTTTGAAACCCTCACACTGACCAAAATTTCCATTTCTACAGAGTTTTTCTTACTCAAAAGCTTCAATTTTGACCAATTTCAGGAACCGAAATGACTCTAAACACACTTATTTTAGTTGAAAAAGTCTTAATTCACATCCAACAGTCATTTAGAGTCAAAAGATTAAATGGTAACATTTCATCCATATTGACCATTTTGGGAACGTTGGACAGGTCCTGAGTCATCGTATTTCATCTGAAAATTGATTTTTTGGACTGTACCAAAAATGATTCAAAATGTCAATTGGATTGTGCCTCATGTTGAATAACCACTTTTGAAACCCTCACAGTGACCAAAATTGCCATTTTTACTGAGTTTTGCTTACTCAAAAGCTTCAATTTTGACCAATTTCAGGCACCGAAATGACTTTAAACACACTTATTTTAGTTGAAAAAGTCATAATTCACATGCAACAGTCACTTAGAGTCAAAAGATTAAATGTTAAAATTTCATCCATATTGACCATTTTGGGAACGTTCGACAGGTCCGGAGTCATCGTTTTTCATCAGAAAATGTATTTTTTGGACTGAACCAAATAAGATTCAAAATGTCAATTGGATTGTGCCTCATGTTGAATAACCACTTTTGAAATCCTCACAGTGACCAAAATTGCCATTTTTACAGAGTTTTGCTTACTTAAAAGCTTCAATTTTGTACAATTTCAGGCACCAAAATGACTTTAAACTCACTGATTTCAGTTGAAAATGTCATAATTCACATACAACAGTCATTTAGAGTCTATAGATTAAATGTTAAAATTTCATCCATATTGACCATTTTTGGAATGTTCGACAGGTCTGGAGTCATTGTTTTTCATCAGAAAATTGATTTTTTTGGACTGTACCAAATATGATTCAAAATGTCAATTGGATTGTGCCTCATGTTGAATAACCACTTTTGAAACTCTCACAGTTACCAAAATTGCCATTTCTACAGAGTTTTTCTTACTCAAAAGCTTCAATTTTGACCAATTTCAGGAACCGAAATGACTTTAAACACACTTATTTTAGTTGAAAAAGTCATAATTCACATCAAACAGTCATTTAGATTCAAAAGATTAAATGTTAAAATTTAATCCATATTGACCATTTTGGGAAAGTTCGACAGGTCTGGAGTCATTGTTTTTCATCAGAAAATTGCTTTTTATGAGTGTACCAAAAAGGATTCAAAATGTAAATTGGACCGTGCCTCATGTTGAATAACCACTTTTGAAACCCTCACAGTGACCAAAATTGCAATTTTTACAGAGTTTTGCTTACTCAAAAGCTTCAATTTTGACCAATTTCAGGTACCGAAATGACTTTAAACACACTTATTTTAGTTGAAAAAGTCTTAATTCACATCCAACAGTCATTTAGAGTCAAAAGATTAAATGTTACAATCTCATCCATATTGACCATTTTGGGAACGTTCGACAGGTCCGGAGTCATGCTTTTTCATCAGAAAATTTATTTTTTTGGACTGTACCAAATATTATTCAAAATGTCAATTGGATTGTGCCTCATGTTGAATAACCACTTTTGAAACCCTCACAGTGACCAAAATTGCCATTTTTACTGAGTTTTGCTTACTCAAAAGCTTCAATTTTGACCAATTTCAGGCACCGAAATGACTTTAAACACACTTATTTTAGTTGAAAAAGTCATAATTCACATGCAACAGTCACTTAGAGTCAAAAGATTAAATGTTAAAATTTCATCCATATTGACCATTTTGGGAACGTTCGACAGGTCCGGAGTCATCGTTTTTCATCAGAAAATGTATTTTTTGGACTGAACCAAATAAGATTCAAAATGTCAATTGGATTGTGCCTCATGTTGAATAACCACTTTTGAAACCCTCACAGTGACCAAAATTGCCATTTTTACAGAGTTTTGCTTACTTAAAAGCTTCAATTTTGTACAATTTCAGGCACCAAAATGACTTTAAACTCACTGATTTTAGTTGAAAATGTCATAATTCACATACAACAGTCATTTAGAGTCTATAGATTAAATGTTAAAATTTCAACCATATTGACCATTTTGGGAATGTTCGACAGGTCTGGAGTCATCGTTTTTCATCAGAAAATTGATTTTTTGGACTGTACCAAATATGATTCAAAATGTCAATTGGATTGTGCCTATGTTGAATAACCACTTTTGAAACCCTAACAGTGACCAAAATTGCCATTTCTACAGAGTTTTTCTAACTCAAAAGCTTCAATTTTGACCAATTTCAGGAACCGAAATGACTTTAAACACACTTATTTTAGTTGAAAAAGTCATAATTCACATCAAACAGTCATTTAGATTCAAAAGATTAAATGTTAAAATTTCATCTATATTGACCATTTTGGGAAAGTTCGACAGGTCTGGAGTCATTGTTTTTCATCAGAAAATTGCTTTTTAGGAGTGTACCAAAAAGGATTCAAAATGTCAATTGGATTGTGCCTCATGTTGAATAACCACTTTTGAAACCCTCACAGTGACCAAAATTGCCATTTTTACTGAGTTTTGCTTACTCAAAAGCTTCAATTTTGACCAATTTCAGGAACCGAAATGACTTTAAACACACTTATTTTAGTTGGAAAAGTCATAATTCACATGCAACAGTCACTTAGAGTCAAAAGATTAAATGTTAAAATTTCATCCATATTGACCATTTTGGGAACGTTCGACAGGTCCGGAGTCATCGTTTTTCATCAGAAAATGTATTTTTTGGACTGAACCAAATAAGATTCAAAATGTCAATTGGATTGTGCCTCATGTTGAATAACCACTTTTGAAACCCTCACAGTGACCAAAATTGCCATTTTTACAGAGTTTTGCTTACTTAAAAGCTTCAATTTTGTACAATTTCAGGCACCAAAATGACTTTAAACTCACTGATTTCAGTTGAAAATGTCATAATTCACATACAACAGTCATTTAGAGTCTATAGATTAAATGTTAGAATTTCATCCATATTGACCATTTTTGGAATGTTCGACAGGTCTGGAGTCATTGTTTTTCATCAGAAAATTGATTTTTTTGGACTGTACCAAATATGATTCAAAATGTCAATTGGATTGTGCCTCATGTTGAATAACCACTTTTGAAACTCTCACAGTTACCAAAATTGCCATTTCTACAGAGTTTTTCTAACTCAAAAGCTTCAATTTTGACCAATTTCAGGAACCGAAATGACTTTAAACACACTTATTTTAGTTGAAAAAGTCATAATTCACATCAAACAGTCATTTAGATTCAAAAGATTAAATGTTAAAATTTAATCCATATTGACCATTTTGGGAAAGTTCGACAGGTCTGGAGTCATCGTATTTCATCTGAAAATTGATTTTTTGGACTGTACCAAAAATGATTCAAAATGTCAATTGGATTGTGCCTCATGTTGAATAACCACTTTTGAAACCCTCACAGTGACCAAAATTGCCATTTTTACTGAGTTTTGCTTACTCAAAAGCTTCAATTTTGACCAATTTCAGGCACCAAAATTACTTTAAACACACTTATTTTAGTTGAAAAAGTCATAATTCACATGCAACAGTCACTTAGAGTCAAAAGATTAAATGTTAAAATTTCATCCATATTGACCATTTTGGGAACGTTCGACAGGTCCGGACTCATCGTTTTTCATCAGAAAATGTATTTTTTGGACTGAACCAAATAAGATTCAAAATGTCAATTGGATTGTGCCTCATGTTGAATAACCACTTTTGAAACCCTCACAGTGACCAAAATTGCCATTTTTACAGAGTTTTGCTTACTTAAAAGCTTCAATTTTGTACAATTTCAGGCACCAAAATGACTTTAAACTCACTGATTTCAGTTGAAAATGTCATAATTCACATACAACAGTCATTTAGAGTCTATAGATTAAATGTAAAATTTCATCCATATTGACCATTTTTGGAATGTTCGACAGGTCTGGAGTCATTGTTTTTCATCAGAAAATTGATTTTTTTGGACTGTACCAAATATGATTCAAAATGTCAATTGGATTGTGCCTCATGTTGAATAACCACTTTTGAAACTCTCACAGTTACCAAAATTGCCATTTCTACAGAGTTTTTCTTACTCAAAAGCTTCAATTTTGACCAATTTCAGGAACCGAAATGACTTTAAACACACTTATTTTAGTTGAAAAAGTCTTAATTCACATCCAACAGTCATTTAGAGTCAAAAGATTAAATGTTACAATCTCATCCATATTGACCATTTTGGGAACGTTCGACAGGTCCGGAGTCATGCTTTTTCATCAGAAAATTGATTTTTTTGGACTGTACCAAATATTATTCAAAATGTCAATTGGATTGTGCCTCATGTTGAATAACCACTTTTGAAACCCTCACAGTGACCAAAATTGCCATTTTTACTGAGTTTTGCTTACTCAAAAGCTTCAATTTTGACCAATTTCAGGCACCGAAATGACTTTAAACACACTTATTTTAGTTGAAAAAGTCATAATTCACATGCAACAGTCACTTAGAGTCAAAAGATTAAATGTTAAAATTTCCTCCATATTGACCATTTTGGGAACGTTCGACAGGTCCGGAGTCATCGTTTTTCATCAGAAAATGTATTTTTTGGACTGAACCAAATAAGATTCAAAATGTCAATTGGATTGTGCCTCATGTTGAATAACCACTTTTGAAACCCTCACAGTGACCAAAATTGCCATTTTTACAGAGTTTTGCTTACTTAAAAGCTTCAATTTTGTACAATTTCAGGCACCAAAATGACTTTAAACTCACTGATTTTAGTTGAAAATGTCATAATTCACATACAACAGTCATTTAGAGTCTATAGATTAAATGTTAAAATTTCATCCATATTGACCATTTTGGGAATGTTCGACAGGTCTGGAGTCATCGTTTTTCATCAGAAAATTGATTTTTTGGACTGTACCAAATATGATTCAAAATGTCAATTGGATTGTGCCTATGTTGAATAACCACTTTTGAAACCCTAACAGTGACCAAAATTGCCATTTCTACAGAGTTTTTCTAACTCAAAAGCTTCAATTTTGACCAATTTCAGGAACCGAAATGACTTTAAACACACTTATTTTAGTTGAAAAAGTCATAATTCACATCAAACAGTCATTTAGATTCAAAAGATTAAATGTTAAAATTTCATCCATATTGACCATTTTGGGAAAGTTCGACAGGTCTGGAGTCATTGTTTTTCATCAGAAAATTGCTTTTTAGGAGTGTACCAAAAAGGATTCAAAATGTAAATTGGACCGTGCCTCATGTTGAATAACCACTTTTGAAACCCTCACAGTGACCAAAATTGCAATTTTTACAGAGTTTTGCTTACTCAAAAGCTTCAATGTTGACCAATTTCAGGAACCGAAATGACTTTAAACACACTTATTTTAGTTGAAAAAGTCTTAATTCGCATCCAACAGTCATTTAGAGTCAAAAGATTAAATGTTACAATCTCATCCATATTGACCATTTTGGGAACGTTCGACAGGTCCGGAGTCATGCTTTTTCATCAGAAAATTGATTTTTTTGGACTGTACCAAATATTATTCAAAATGTCAATTGGATTGTGCCTCATGTTGAATAACCACTTTTGAAACCCTCACAGTGACCAAAATTGCCATTTTTACAGAGTTTTGCTTACTCTAATGCTTCAATTTTGACCAATTTCAGGCACCGAAATGACTTTAAACACACTTATTTTAGTTGAAAAAGTCATAATTCACATGCAACAGTCACTTAGAGTCTATAGATTAAATGTTAAAATTTCATCCATATTGACCATTTTGGGAACGTTCGACAGGTCCGGAGTCATCGTTTTTCATCAGAAAATGTATTTTTTGGACTGAACCAAATAAGATTCAAAATGTCAATTGGATTGTGCCTCATGTTCAATAACCACTTTTGAAACCCTCACAGTGACCAAAATTGCCATTTTTACAGAGTTTTGCTTACTTAAAAGCTTCAATTTTGAACAATTTCAGGTACCAAAATGACTTTAAACTCACTGATTTTAGTTGAAAAAGTCATAATTCACATCCAACAGTCATTTAGAGTCTATAGATTAAATGTTAAAATTTCATCCATATTGACCATTTTGGGAATGTTCGACAGGTCTGGAGTCATCGTTTTTCATCAGAAAATTGATTTTTTGGACTGTACCAAATATGATTCAAAATGTCAATTGGATTGTGCCTATGTTGAATAACCACTTTTGAAACCCTAACAGTGACCAAAATTGCCATTTCTACAGAGTTTTTCTAACTCAAAAGCTTCAATTTTGACCAATTTCAGGAACCGAAATGACTTTAAACACACTTATTTTAGTTGAAAAAGTCATAATTCACATCAAACAGTCATTTAGATTCAAAAGATTAAATGTTAAAATTTCATCTATATTGACCATTTTGGGAAAGTTCGACAGGTCTGGAGTCATTGTTTTTCATCAGAAAATTGCTTTTTAGGAGTGTACCAAAAAGGATTCAAAATGTCAATTGGATTGTGCCTCATGTTGAATAACCACTTTTGAAACCCTCACAGTGACCAAAATTGCCATTTTTACTGAGTTTTGCTTACTCAAAAGCTTCAATTTTGACCAATTTCAGGAACCGAAATGACTTTAAACACACTTATTTTAGTTGGAAAAGTCATAATTCACATGCAACAGTCACTTAGAGTCAAAAGATTAAATGTTAAAATTTCATCCATATTGACCATTTTGGGAACGTTCGACAGGTCCGGAGTCATCGTTTTTCATCAGAAAATGTATTTTTTGGACTGAACCAAATAAGATTCAAAATGTCAATTGGATTGTGCCTCATGTTGAATAACCACTTTTGAAACCCTCACAGTGACCAAAATTGCCATTTTTACAGAGTTTTGCTTACTTAAAAGCTTCAATTTTGTACAATTTCAGGCACCAAAATGACTTTAAACTCACTGATTTCAGTTGAAAATGTCATAATTCACATACAACAGTCATTTAGAGTCTATAGATTAAATGTTAGAATTTCATCCATATTGACCATTTTTGGAATGTTCGACAGGTCTGGAGTCATTGTTTTTCATCAGAAAATTGATTTTTTTGGACTGTACCAAATATGATTCAAAATGTCAATTGGATTGTGCCTCATGTTGAATAACCACTTTTGAAACTCTCACAGTTACCAAAATTGCCATTTCTACAGAGTTTTTCTAACTCAAAAGCTTCAATTTTGACCAATTTCAGGAACCGAAATGACTTTAAACACACTTATTTTAGTTGAAAAAGTCATAATTCACATCAAACAGTCATTTAGATTCAAAAGATTAAATGTTAAAATTTAATCCATATTGACCATTTTGGGAAAGTTCGACAGGTCTGGAGTCATCGTATTTCATCTGAAAATTGATTTTTTGGACTGTACCAAAAATGATTCAAAATGTCAATTGGATTGTGCCTCATGTTGAATAACCACTTTTGAAACCCTCACAGTGACCAAAATTGCCATTTTTACTGAGTTTTGCTTACTCAAAAGCTTCAATTTTGACCAATTTCAGGCACCAAAATTACTTTAAACACACTTATTTTAGTTGAAAAAGTCATAATTCACATGCAACAGTCACTTAGAGTCAAAAGATTAAATGTTAAAATTTCATCCATATTGACCATTTTGGGAACGTTCGACAGGTCCGGACTCATCGTTTTTCATCAGAAAATGTATTTTTTGGACTGAACCAAATAAGATTCAAAATGTCAATTGGATTGTGCCTCATGTTGAATAACCACTTTTGAAACCCTCACAGTGACCAAAATTGCCATTTTTACAGAGTTTTGCTTACTTAAAAGCTTCAATTTTGTACAATTTCAGGCACCAAAATGACTTTAAACTCACTGATTTCAGTTGAAAATGTCATAATTCACATACAACAGTCATTTAGAGTCTATAGATTAAATGTTAAAATTTCATCCATATTGACCATTTTTGGAATGTTCGACAGGTCTGGAGTCATTGTTTTTCATCAGAAAATTGATTTTTTTGGACTGTACCAAATATGATTCAAAATGTCAATTGGATTGTGCCTCATGTTGAATAACCACTTTTGAAACTCTCACAGTTACCAAAATTGCCATTTCTACAGAGTTTTTCTTACTCAAAAGCTTCAATTTTGACCAATTTCAGGAACCGAAATGACTTTAAACACACTTATTTTAGTTGAAAAAGTCATAATTCACATCAAACAGTCATTTAGATTCAAAAGATTAAATGTTAAAATTTAATCCATATTGACCATTTTGGGAAAGTTCGACAGGTCTGGAGTCATTGTTTTTCATCAGAAAATTGCTTTTTATGAGTGTACCAAAAAGGATTCAAAATGTAAATTGGACCGTGCCTCATGTTGAATAACCACTTTTGAAACCCTCACAGTGACCAAAATTGCAATTTTTACAGAGTTTTGCTTACTCAAAAGCTTCAATTTTGACCAATTTCAGGTACCGAAATGACTTTAAACACACTTATTTTAGTTGAAAAAGTCTTAATTCACATCCAACAGTCATTTAGAGTCAAAAGATTAAATGTTACAATCTCATCCATATTGACCATTTTGGGAACGTTCGACAGGTCCGGAGTCATGCTTTTTCATCAGAAAATTGATTTTTTTGGACTGTACCAAATATTATTCAAAATGTCAATTGGATTGTGCCTCATGTTGAATAACCACTTTTGAAACCCTCACAGTGACCAAAATTGCCATTTTTACTGAGTTTTGCTTACTCAAAAGCTTCAATTTTGACCAATTTCAGGCACCGAAATGACTTTAAACACACTTATTTTAGTTGAAAAAGTCATAATTCACATGCAACAGTCACTTAGAGTCAAAAGATTAAATGTTAAAATTTCCTCCATATTGACCATTTTGGGAACGTTCGACAGGTCCGGAGTCATCGTTTTTCATCAGAAAATGTATTTTTTGGACTGAACCAAATAAGATTCAAAATGTCAATTGGATTGTGCCTCATGTTGAATAACCACTTTTGAAACCCTCACAGTGACCAAAATTGCCATTTTTACAGAGTTTTGCTTACTTAAAAGCTTCAATTTTGTACAATTTCAGGCACCAAAATGACTTTAAACTCACTGATTTTAGTTGAAAATGTCATAATTCACATACAACAGTCATTTAGAGTCTATAGATTAAATGTTAAAATTTCATCCATATTGACCATTTTGGGAATGTTCGACAGGTCTGGAGTCATCGTTTTTCATCAGAAAATTGATTTTTTGGACTGTACCAAATATGATTCAAAATGTCAATTGGATTGTGCCTATGTTGAATAACCACTTTTGAAACCCTAACAGTGACCAAAATTGCCATTTCTACAGAGTTTTTCTAACTCAAAAGCTTCAATTTTGACCAATTTCAGGAACCGAAATGACTTTAAACACACTTATTTTAGTTGAAAAAGTCATAATTCACATCAAACAGTCATTTAGATTCAAAAGATTAAATGTTAAAATTTCATCCATATTGACCATTTTGGGAAAGTTCGACAGGTCTGGAGTCATTGTTTTTCATCAGAAAATTGCTTTTTAGGAGTGTACCAAAAAGGATTCAAAATGTAAATTGGACCGTGCCTCATGTTGAATAACCACTTTTGAAACCCTCACAGTGACCAAAATTGCAATTTTTACAGAGTTTTGCTTACTCAAAAGCTTCAATGTTGACCAATTTCAGGAACCGAAATGACTTTAAACACACTTATTTTAGTTGAAAAAGTCTTAATTCGCATCCAACAGTCATTTAGAGTCAAAAGATTAAATGTTACAATCTCATCCATATTGACCATTTTGGGAACGTTCGACAGGTCCGGAGTCATGCTTTTTCATCAGAAAATTGATTTTTTTGGACTGTACCAAATATTATTCAAAATGTCAATTGGATTGTGCCTCATGTTGAATAACCACTTTTGAAACCCTCACAGTGACAAAAATTGCCATTTTTACAGAGTTTTGCTTACTCTAATGCTTCAATTTTGACCAATTTCAGGCACCGAAATGACTTTAAACACACTTATTTTAGTTGAAAAAGTCATAATTCACATGCAACAGTCACTTAGAGTCAAAAGATTAAATGTTAAAATTTCATCCATATTGACCATTTTGGGAACGTTCGACAGGTCCGGAGTCATCGTTTTTCATCAGAAAATGTATTTTTTGGACTGAACCAAATAAGATTCAAAATGTCAATTGGATTGTGCCTCATGTTCAATAACCACTTTTGAAACCCTCACAGTGACCAAAATTGCCATTTTTACAGAGTTTTGCTTA
Source organism: Lissotriton helveticus (assembly GCF_964261635.1). Lineage (NCBI taxonomy): Eukaryota > Metazoa > Chordata > Amphibia > Caudata > Salamandridae > Lissotriton > Lissotriton helveticus. Next base: position 344,414,091 of record NC_136072.1, read on the forward strand.
CTTAAAAGCTTCAATTTTGTACAATTTCAGGCACCAAAATGACTTTAAACTCACTGATTTTAGTTGAAAATGTCATAATTCACATACAACAGTCATTTAGAGTCTATAGATTAAATGTTAAAATTTCATCCATATTGACCATTTTGGGAATGTTCGACAGGTCTGGAGTCATCGTTTTTCATCAGAAATTGATTTTTTGGACTGTACCAAATATGATTCAAAATGTCAATTGGATTGTGCCTCATGTTGAATAACCACTTTTGAAACCCTAACAGTGACCAAAATTGCCATTTCTACAGAGTTTTTCTTACTCAAAAGCTTCAATTTTAACCAATTTCAGGAACCGAAATGACTTTAAACACACTTATTTTAGTTGAAAAAGTCATAATTCACATCAAACAGTCATTTAGATTCAAAAGATTAAATGTTAAAATTTCATCCATATTGACCATTTTGGGAAAGTTCGACAGGTCTGGAGTCATTGTTTTTCATCAGAAAATTGATTTTTTGGACTGTACCAAATATGATTCAAAATGTCAATTGGATTGTGCCTCATGTTGAATAACCACTTTTGAAACCCTAACAGTGACCAAAATTGCCATTTCTACAGAGTTTTTCTTACTCAAAAGCTTCAATTTTGACCAATTTCAGGAACCGAAATGACTTTAAACACACTTATTTTAGTTGAAAAAGTCATAATTCACATGCAACAGTCACTTAGAGTCAAAAGATTAAATGTTAAAATTTCATCCATATTGACCATTTTGGGAACGTTCGACAGGTCCGGAGTCATTGTTTTTCATCAGAAAATTGATTTTTTTGGACTGTACCAAATATTATTCAAAATGTCAATTGGATTGTGCCTCATGTTGAATAACCACTTTTGAAACCCTCACAGTGACCAAAATTGCCATTTTTACAGAGTTTTGCTTACTCAAAAGCTTCAATTTTGACCAATTTCAGGCACCGAAATGAGTTTAAACACACTTATTTTAGTTGAAAAAGTCATAATTCACATGCAACAGTCACTTAGAGTCAAAAGATTAAATGTTAAAATTTCATCCATATTGACCATTTTGGGAACGTTCGACAGGTCCAGAGTCATCGTTTTTCATCAGAAAATGTATTTTTTTGACTGAACCAAATAAGATTCAAAATGTCAATTGGATTGTGCCTCATGTTCAATAACCACTTTTGAAACCCTCACAGTGACCAAAATTGCCATTTTTACAGAGTTTTGCTTACTCAAAAGCTTCAATTTTGAACAATTTCAGGCACCAAAATGACTTTAAACTCACTGATTTTAGTTGAAAAAGTCATAATTCACATCCAACAGTCATTTAGAGTCTATAGATTAAATGTTAAAATTTCATCCATATTGACCATTTTGGGAATGTTCGACAGGTCTGGAGTCATCGTTTTTCATCAGTAAATAGATTTTTTGGACTGTACCAAATATGATTCAAAATGTCAATTGGATTGTGCCTCATGTTGATAACCACTTTTGAAACCCTCACACTGACCAAAATTTCCATTTCTACAGAGTTTTTCTTACTCAAAAGCTTCAATTTTGACCAATTTCAGGAACCGAAATGACTCTAAACACACTTATTTTAGTTGAAAAAGTCTTAATTCACATCCAACAGTCATTTAGAGTCAAAAGATTAAATGGTAACATTTCATCCATATTGACCATTTTGGGAACGTTGGACAGGTCCTGAGTCATCGTATTTCATCTGAAAATTGATTTTTTGGACTGTACCAAAAATGATTCAAAATGTCAATTGGATTGTGCCTCATGTTGAATAACCACTTTTGAAACCCTCACAGTGACCAAAATTGCCATTTTTACTGAGTTTTGCTTACTCAAAAGCTTCAATTTTGACCAATTTCAGGCACCGAAATGACTTTAAACACACTTATTTTAGTTGAAAAAGTCATAATTCACATGCAACAGTCACTTAGAGTCAAAAGATTAAATGTTAAAATTTCATCCATATTGACCATTTTGGGAACGTTCGACAGGTCCGGAGTCATCGTTTTTCATCAGAAAATGTATTTTTTGGACTGAACCAAATAAGATTCAAAATGTCAATTGGATTGTGCCTCATGTTGAATAACCACTTTTGAAATCCTCACAGTGACCAAAATTGCCATTTTTACAGAGTTTTGCTTACTTAAAAGCTTCAATTTTGTACAATTTCAGGCACCAAAATGACTTTAAACTCACTGATTTCAGTTGAAAATGTCATAATTCACATACAACAGTCATTTAGAGTCTATAGATTAAATGTTAAAATTTCATCCATATTGACCATTTTTGGAATGTTCGACAGGTCTGGAGTCATTGTTTTTCATCAGAAAATTGCTTTTTATGAGTGTACCAAAAAGGATTCAAAATGTAAATTGGACCGTGCCTCATGTTGAATAACCACTTTTGAAACCCTCACAGTGACCAAAATTGCAATTTTTACAGAGTTTTGCTTACTCAAAAGCTTCAATTTTGACCAATTTCAGGTACCGAAATGACTTTAAACACACTTATTTTAGTTGAAAAAGTCTTAATTCACATCCAACAGTCATTTAGAGTCAAAAGATTAAATGTTACAATCTCATCCATATTGACCATTTTGGGAACGTTCGACAGGTCCGGAGTCATGCTTTTTCATCAGAAAATTTATTTTTTTGGACTGTACCAAATATTATTCAAAATGTCAATTGGATTGTGCCTCATGTTGAATAACCACTTTTGAAACCCTCACAGTGACCAAAATTGCCATTTTTACTGAGTTTTGCTTACTCAAAAGCTTCAATTTTGACCAATTTCAGGCACCGAAATGACTTTAAACACACTTATTTTAGTTGAAAAAGTCATAATTCACATGCAACAGTCACTTAGAGTCAAAAGATTAAATGTTAAAATTTCCTCCATATTGACCATTTTGGGAACGTTCGACAGGTCCAGAGTCATCGTTTTTCATCAGAAAATGTATTTTTTGGACTGAACCAAATAAGATTCAAAATGTCAATTGGATTGTGCCTCATGTTGAATAACCACTTTTGAAACCCTCACAGTGACCAAAATTGCAATTTTTACAGAGTTTTGCTTACTTAAAAGCTTCAATGTTGTACAATTTCAGGCACCAAAATGACTTTAAACTCACTGATTTTAGTTGAAAATGTCATAATTCACATACAACAGTCATTTAGAGTCTATAGATTAAATGTTAAAATTTCATCCATATTGACCATTTTGGGAATGTTCGACAGGTCTGGAGTCATCGTTTTTCATCAGAAAATTGATTTTTTGGACTGTACCAAATATGATTCAAAATGTCAATTGGATTGTGCCTATGTTGAATAACCACTTTTGAAACCCTAACAGTGACCAAAATTGCCCTTTCTACAGAGTTTTTCTAACTCAAAAGCTTCAATTTTGACCAATTTCAGGAACCGAAATGACTTTAAACACACTTATTTTAGTTGAAAAAGTCATAATTCACATCAAACAGTCATTTAGATTCAAAAGATTAAATGTTAAAATTTCATCTATATTGACCATTTTGGGAAAGTTCGACAGGTCTGGAGTCATTGTTTTTCATCAGAAAATTGCTTTTTAGGAGTGTACCAAAAAGGATTCAAAATGTCAATTGGATTGTGCCTCATGTTGAATAACCACTTTTGAAACCCTCACAGTGACCAAAATTGCCATTTTTACTGAGTTTTGCTTACTCAAAAGCTTCAATTTTGACCAATTTCAGGCACCGAAATGACTTTAAACACACTTATTTTAGTTGGAAAAGTCATAATTCACATGCAACAGTCACTTAGAGTCAAAAGATTAAATGTTAAAATTTCATCCATATTGACCATTTTGGGAACGTTCGACAGGTCCGGAGTCATCGTTTTTCATCAGAAAATGTATTTTTTGGACTGAACCAAATAAGATTCAAAATGTCAATTGGATTGTGCCTCATGTTGAATAACCACTTTTGAAACCCTCACAGTGACCAAAATTGCCATTTTTACAGAGTTTTGCTTACTTAAAAGCTTCAATTTTGTACAATTTCAGGCACCAAAATGACTTTAAACTCACTGATTTCAGTTGAAAATGTCATAATTCACATACAACAGTCATTTAGAGTCTATAGATTAAATGTTAAAATTTCATCCATATTGACCATTTTTGGAATGTTCGACAGGTCTGGAGTCATTGTTTTTCATCAGAAAATTGATTTTTTTGGACTGTACCAAATATGATTCAAAATGTCAATTGGATTGTGCCTCATGTTGAATAACCACTTTTGAAACTCTCACAGTTACCAAAATTGCCATTTCTACAGAGTTTTTCTAACTCAAAAGCTTCAATTTTGACCAATTTCAGGAACCGAAATGACTTTAAACACACTTATTTTAGTTGAAAAAGTCATAATTCACATCAAACAGTCATTTAGATTCAAAAGATTAAATGTTAAAATTTAATCCATATTGACCATTTTGGGAGAGTTCGACAGGTCTGGAGTCATCGTATTTCATCTGAAAATTGATTTTTTGGACTGTACCAAAAATGATTCAAAATGTCAATTGGATTGTGCCTCATGTTGAATAACCACTTTTGAAACCCTCACAGTGACCAAAATTGCCATTTTTACTGAGTTTTGCATACTCAAAAGCTTCAATTTTGACCAATTTCAGGCACCGAAATGACTTTAAACACACTTATTTTAGTTGAAAAAGTCATAATTCACATGCAACAGTCACTTAGAGTCAAAAGATTAAATGTTAAAATTTCATCCATATTGACCATTTTGGGAACGTTCGACAGGTCCGGAGTCATCGTTTTTCATCAGAAAATGTATTTTTTGGACTGAACCAAATAAGATTCAAAATGTCAATTGGATTGTGCCTCATGTTCAATAACCACTTTTGAAACCCTCACAGTGACCAAAATTGCCATTTTTACAGAGTTTTGCTTACTTAAAAGCTTCAATTTTGAACAATTTCAGGTACCAAAATGACTTTAAACTCACTGATTTTAGTTGAAAAAGTCATAATTCACATCCAACAGTCATTTAGAGTCTATAGATTAAATGTTAAAATTTCATCCATATTGACCATTTTGGGAATGTTCTACAGGTCTGGAGTCATCGTTTTTCATCAGTAAATTGATTTTTTGGACTGTACCAAATATGATTCAAAATGTCAATTGGATTGTGCCTCATGTTGAATAACCACTTTTGAAACCCTCACAGTGACCAAAATTGCAATTTTTACAGAGTTTTGCTTACTCAAAAGCTTCAATTTTGACCAATTTCAGGAACCGAAATGACTTTAAACACACTTATTTTAGTTGAAAAAGTCTTAATTCACATCCAACAGTCATTTAGAGTCAAAAGATTAAATGTTACAATCTCATCCATATTGACCATTTTGGGAACGTTCGACAGGTCCGGAGTCATCGTTTTTCATCAGAAAATTGATTTTTTGGACTGTACCAAATATGATTCAAAATGTCAATTGGATTGTGCCTCATGTTGAATAACCACTTTTGAAACCCTCACACTGACCAAAATTTCCATTTCTACAGAGTTTTTCTTACTCAAAAGCTTCAATTTTGACCAATTTCAGGCACCAAAATGACTTTAAACACACTTATTTTAGTTGAAAAAGTCATAATTCACATTCAACAGTCATTTAGAGTCAAAAGATTAAATGTTAAAATTTCATCCATATTGACCATTTTGGGAACGTTCGACAGGTCTGGAGTCATTGTTTTTCATCAGAAAATTGCTTTTTAGGAGTGTACCAAAAAGGATTCAAAATGTCAATTGGACCGTGCCTAATGTTGAATAACCACTTTTGAAACCCTCACAGTGACCAAAATTGCAATTTTTACAGAGTTTTGCTTACTCAAAAGCTTCAATTTTGACCAATTTCAGGAACCGAAATGACTCTAAACACACTTATTTTAGTTGAAAAAGTCTTAATTCACATCCAACAGTCATTTAGAGTCAAAAGATTAAATGGTAAAATTTCATCCATATTGACCATTTTGGGAACGTTGGACAGGTCCTGAGTCATCGTATTTCATCTGAAAATTGATTTTTTGGACTGTACCAAAAATGATTCAAAATGTCAATTGGATTGTGCCTCATGTTGAATAACCACTTTTGAAACCCTCACAGTGACCAAAATTGCCATTTTTACAGAGTTTTGCTTACTCAAAAGCTTCAATTTTGACCAATTTCAGGCACCGAAATGACTTTAAACACACTTATTTTAGTTGAAAAAGTCATAATTCACATGCAACAGTCACTTAGAGTCAAAAGATTAAATGTTAAAATTTCATCCATATTGACCATTTTGGGAACGTTTGACAGGTCCGGAGTCATCGTTTTTCATCAGAAAATGTATTTTTTGGACTGAACCAAATAAGATTCAAAATGTCAATTGGATTGTGCCTCATGTTGAATAACCACTTTTGAAACCCTCACAGTGACCAAAATTGCCATTTTTACAGAGTTTTGCTTACTTAAAAGCTTCAATTTTGTACAATTTCAGGCACCAAAATGACTTTAAACTCACTGATTTTAGTTGAAAATGTCATAATTCACATACAACAGTCATTTAGAGTCTATAGATTAAATGTTAAAATTTCATCCATATTGACCATTTTGGGAACGTTCGACAGGACCGGAGTCATCGTTTTTCATCAGAAAATTGATTTTTTGGACTGTACCAAATATGATTCAAAATGTCAATTGGATTGTGCCTCGTGTTGAATAACCACTTTTGAAACCCTCACCGTGACCAAAATTGCCATTTTTACAGAGTTTTGCTTACTTAAAAGCTTCAACTTTGAAAAATTTCAGGCACCAAAATGACTTTAAACTCACTGATTTTAGTTGAAAAAGTCATAATTCACATCCAACAGTCATTTAGAGTCTATAGATTAAATGTTAAAATTTCATCCATATTGACCATTTTGGGAATGTTCTACAGGTCTGGAGTCATCGTTTTTCATCAGTAAATTGATTTTTTGGACTGTACCAAATATGATTCAAAATGTCAATTGGATTGTGCCTCATGTTGAATAACCACTTTTGAAACCCTCACAGTTACCAAAATTTCCATTTCTACAGAGTTTTTCTTACTCAAAAGCTTCAATTTTGACCAATTTCAGGAACCGAAATGACTTTAAACACACTTATTTTAGTTGAAAAAGTCATAATTCACATCAAACAGTCATTTAGATTCAAAAGATTAAATGTTAAAATGTAATCCATATTGACCATTTTGGGAAAGTTCGACAGGTCTGGAGTCATTGTTTTTCATCAGAAAATTGCTTTTTATGAGTGTACCAAAAAGGATTCAAAATGTAAATTGGACCGTGCCTCATGTTGAATAACCACTTTTGAAACCCTCACAGTGACCAAAATTGCAATTTTTACAGAGTTTTGCTTACTCAAAAGCTTCAATTTTGACCAATTTCAGGAACCGAAATGACTTTAAACACACTTATTTTAGTTGAAAAAGTCTTAATTCACATCCAACAGTCATTTAGAGTCAAAAGATTAAATGTTACAATCTCATCCATATTGACCATTTTGGGAACGTTCGACAGGTCCGGAGTCATCGTTTTTCATCAGAAAATTGATTTTTTGGACTGTACCAAATATGATTCAAAATGTCAATTGGATTGTGCCTCATGTTGAATAACCACTTTTGAAACCCTCACACTGACCAAAATTTCCATTTCTACAGAGTTTTTCTTACTCAAAAGCTTCAATTTTGACCAATTTCAGGCACCAAAATGACTTTAAACACACTTATTTTAGTTGAAAAAGTCATAATTCACATTCAACAGTCATTTAGAGTCAAAAGATTAAATGTTAAAATTTCATCCATATTGACCATTTTGGGAACGTTCGACAGGTCTGGAGTCATTGTTTTTCATCAGAAAATTGCTTTTTAGGAGTGTACCAAAAAGGATTCAAAATGTCAATTGGACCGTGCCTAATGTTGAATAACCACTTTTGAAACCCTCACAGTGACCAAAATTGCAATTTTTACAGAGTTTTGCTTACTCAAAAGCTTCAATTTTGACCAATTTCAGGAACCGAAATGACTTTAAACATACTTATTTTAGTTGAAAAAGTCTTAATTCACATGCAACAGTCATTTAGAGTCTATAGATTAAATGTTAAAATTTCATCCATATTGACCATTTTGGGAATATTCGACAGGTCTGGAGTCATCGTTTTTCATCAGTAAATTGATTTTTTGGACTGTACCAAATATGATTCAAAATGTCAATTGGATTGTGCCTCATGTTGAATAACCACTTTTGAAACCCTCACACTGACCAAAATTTCCATTTCTACAGAGTTTTTCTTACTCAAAAGCTTCAATTTTGACCAATTTCAGGAACCGAAATGACTCTAAACACACTTATTTTAGTTGAAAAAGTCTTAATTCACATCCAACAGTCATTTAGAGTCAAAAGATTAAATGGTAAAATTTCATCCATATTGACCATTTTGGCAACGTTGGACAGGTCCTGAGTCATCGTATTTCATCTGAAAAATGATTTTTTGGACTGTACCAAAAATGATTCAAAATGTCAATTGGATCGTGCCTCATGTTGAATAACCACTTTTGAAACCCTCACAGTGACCAAAATTGCCATTTCTACAGAGTTTTTCTTACTCAAAAGCTTCAATTTTGACCAATTTCAGGCACCGAAATGACTTTAAACACACTTATTTTAGTTGAAAAATTCATAATTCACATTCAATAGTCATTTAGAGTCAAAAGATTAAATGTTAAAATTTCATCCATATTGACCATTTTGGGAACGTTCGACAGGTCCGGAGTCATCGATTTTCATCAGAAAATGTATTTTTTGGAATGAACCAAATATGATTCAAAATGTCAATTTGATCGTGCCTCATGTTGAATAACCACTTTTGAAACTCTCACAGTGACCAAAATTGCCATTTCTACAGAGTTTTTCTTACTCAAAAGCTTCAATTTTGACCAATTTCAGGAACCAAAATGACTTTAAACACACTTATTTTAGTTGAAAAAGTCATAATTCACATCCAACAGTCACTTAGATTCAAAAGATTAAATGTTAAAATTTCATCCATATTGACCATTTTGGGAAAGTTCGACAGGTCTGGAGTCATTGTTTTTCATCAGAAAACTGCTTTTTAGGAGTGTACCAAAAAGGATTCAAAATGTAAATTGGACCGTGCCTCATGTTGAATAACCACTTTTGAAACCCTCACAGTGACCAAAATTGCAATTTTTACAGAGTTTTGCTTACTCAAAAGCTTCAATTTTGACCAATTTCAGGAACCGAAATGACTTTAAACACACTTATTTTAGTTGAAAAAGTCTTAATTCACATCTAACAGTCATTTAGAGTCAAAAGATTAAATGTTACAATCTCATCCATATTGACCATTTTGGGAACGTTCGACAGGTCCGGAGTCATCGTTTTTCATCAGAAAATTGATTTTTTGGACTGTACCAAATATGATTCAAAATGTCAATTGGATTGTGCCTCATGTTGAATAACCACTTTTGAAACCCTCACACTGACCAAAATTTCCATTTCTACAGAGTTTTTCTTACTCAAAAGCTTCAATTTTGACCAATTTCAGGCACCAAAATGACTTTAAACACACTTATTTTAGTTGAAAAAGTCATAATTCACATTCAACAGTCATTTAGAGTCAAAAGATTAAATGTTAAAATTTCATCCATATTGACCATTTTGGGAACGTTCGACAGGTCTGGAGTCATTGTTTTTCATCAGAAAATTGCTTTTTAGGAGTGTACCAAAAAGGATTCAAAATGTCAATTGGACCGTGCCTAATGTTGAATAACCACTTTTGAAACCCTCACAGTGACCAAAATTGCAATTTTTACAGAGTTTTGCTTACTCAAAAGCTTCAATTTTGACCAATTTCAGGAACCGAAATGACTTTAAACATACTTATTTTAGTTGAAAAAGTCTTAATTCACATGCAACAGTCATTTAGAGTCTATAGATTAAATGTTAAAATTTCATCCATATTGACCATTTTGGGAACGTTCGACAGGTCCGGAGTCATCGTTTTTCATCAGAAAATGTATTTTTTGGACTGAACCAAATAAGATTCAAAATGTCAATTGGATTGTGCCTCATGTTCAATAACCACTTTTGAAACCCTCACAGTGACCAAAATTGCCATTTTTACAGAGTTTTGCTTACTTAAAAGCTTCAATTTTGAACAATTTCAGGTACCAAAATGACTTTAAACTCACTGATTTTAGTTGAAAAAGTCATAATTCACATCCAACAGTCATTTAGAGTCTATAGATTAAATGTTAAAATTTCATCCATATTGACCATTTTGGGAATGTTCGACAGGTCTGGAGTCATCGTTTTTCATCAGTAAATAGATTTTTCGGACTGTACCAAATATGATTCAAAATGTCAATTGGATTGTGCCTCATGTTGATAACCACTTTTGAAACCCTCACACTGACCAAAATTTCCATTTCTACAGAGTTTTTCTTACTCAAAAGCTTCAATTTTGACCAATTTCAGGAACCGAAATGACTCTAAACACACTTATTTTAGTTGAAAAAGTCTTAATTCACATCCAACAGTCATTTAGAGTCAAAAGATTAAATGGTAAAATTTCATCCATATTGACCATTTTGGGAACGTTGGACAGGTCCTGAGTCATCGTATTTCATCTGAAAATTGATTTTTTGGACTGTACCAAAAATGATTCAAAATGTCAATTGGATTGTGCCTCATGTTGAATAACCACTTTTGAAACCCTCACAGTGACCAAAATTGCCATTTTTACAGAGTTTTGCTTACTCAAAAGCTTCAATTTTGACCAATTTCAGGCACCGAAATGACTTTAAACACACTTATTTTAGTTGAAAAAGTCATAATTCACATGCAACAGTCACTTAGAGTCAAAAGATTAAATGTTAAAATTTCATCCATATTGACCATTTTGGGAACGTTTGACAGGTCCGGAGTCATCGTTTTTCATCAGAAAATGTATTTTTTGGACTGAACCAAATAAGATTCAAAATGTCAATTGGATTGTGCCTCATGTTGAATAACCACTTTTGAAACCCTCACAGTGACCAAAATTGCCATTTTTACAGAGTTTTGCTTACTTAAAAGCTTCAATTTTGTACAATTTCAGGCACCAAAATGACTTTAAACTCACTGATTTTAGTTGAAAATGTCATAATTCACATACAACAGTCATTTAGAGTCTATAGATTAAATGTTAAAATTTCATCCATATTGACCATTTTGGGAACGTTCGACAGGACCGGAGTCATCGTTTTTCATCAGAAAATTGATTTTTTGGACTGTACCAAATATGATTCAAAATGTCAATTGGATTGTGCCTCGTGTTGAATAACCACTTTTGAAACCCTCACCGTGACCAAAATTGCCATTTTTACAGAGTTTTGCTTACTTAAAAGCTTCAACTTTGAAAAATTTCAGGCACCAAAATGACTTTAAACTCACTGATTTTAGTTGAAAAAGTCATAATTCACATCCAACAGTCATTTAGAGTCTATAGATTAAATGTTAAAATTTCATCCATATTGACCATTTTGGGAATGTTCTACAGGTCTGGAGTCATCGTTTTTCATCAGTAAATTGATTTTTTGGACTGTACCAAATATGATTCAAAATGTCAATTGGATTGTGCCTCATGTTGAATAACCACTTTTGAAACCCTCACAGTTACCAAAATTTCCATTTCTACAGAGTTTTTCTTACTCAAAAGCTTCAATTTTGACCAATTTCAGGAACCGAAATGACTTTAAACACACTTATTTTAGTTGAAAAAGTCATAATTCACATCAAACAGTCATTTAGATTCAAAAGATTAAATGTTAAAATGTAATCCATATTGACCATTTTGGGAAAGTTCGACAGGTCTGGAGTCATTGTTTTTCATCAGAAAATTGCTTTTTATGAGTGTACCAAAAAGGATTCAAAATGTAAATTGGACCGTGCCTCATGTTGAATAACCACTTTTGAAACCCTCACAGTGACCAAAATTGCAATTTTTACAGAGTTTTGCTTACTCAAAAGCTTCAATTTTGACCAATTTCAGGAACCGAAATGACTTTAAACACACTTATTTTAGTTGAAAAAGTCTTAATTCACATCCAACAGTCATTTAGAGTCAAAAGATTAAATGTTACAATCTCATCCATATTGACCATTTTGGGAACGTTCGACAGGTCCGGAGTCATCGTTTTTCATCAGAAAATTGATTTTTTGGACTGTACCAAATATGATTCAAAATGTCAATTGGATTGTGCCTCATGTTGAATAACCACTTTTGAAACCCTCACACTGACCAAAATTTCCATTTCTACAGAGTTTTTCTTACTCAAAAGCTTCAATTTTGACCAATTTCAGGCACCAAAATGACTTTAAACACACTTATTTTAGTTGAAAAAGTCATAATTCACATTCAACAGTCATTTAGAGTCAAAAGATTAAATGTTAAAATTTCATCCATATTGACCATTTTGGGAACGTTCGACAGGTCTGGAGTCATTGTTTTTCATCAGAAAATTGCTTTTTAGGAGTGTACCAAAAAGGATTCAAAATGTCAATTGGACCGTGCCTAATGTTGAATAACCACTTTTGAAACCCTCACAGTGACCAAAATTGCAATTTTTACAGAGTTTTGCTTACTCAAAAGCTTCAATTTTGACCAATTTCAGGAACCGAAATGACTTTAAACATACTTATTTTAGTTGAAAAAGTCTTAATTCACATGCAACAGTCATTTAGAGTCTATAGATTAAATGTTAAAATTTCATCCATATTGACCATTTTGGGAATATTCGACAGGTCTGGAGTCATCGTTTTTCATCAGTAAATTGATTTTTTGGACTGTACCAAATATGATTCAAAATGTCAATTGGATTGTGCCTCATGTTGAATAACCACTTTTGAAACCCTCACACTGACCAAAATTTCCATTTCTACAGAGTTTTTCTTACTCAAAAGCTTCAATTTTGACCAATTTCAGGAACCGAAATGACTCTAAACACACTTATTTTAGTTGAAAAAGTCTTAATTCACATCCAACAGTCATTTAGAGTCAAAAGATTAAATGGTAAAATTTCATCCATATTGACCATTTTGGCAACGTTGGACAGGTCCTGAGTCATCGTATTTCATCTGAAAAATGATTTTTTGGACTGTACCAAAAATGATTCAAAATGTCAATTGGATCGTGCCTCATGTTGAATAACCACTTTTGAAACCCTCACAGTGACCAAAATTGCCATTTCTACAGAGTTTTTCTTACTCAAAAGCTTCAATTTTGACCAATTTCAGGCACCGAAATGACTTTAAACACACTTATTTTAGTTGAAAAATTCATAATTCACATTCAATAGTCATTTAGAGTCAAAAGATTAAATGTTAAAATTTCATCCATATTGACCATTTTGGGAACGTTCGACAGGTCCGGAGTCATCGATTTTCATCAGAAAATGTATTTTTTGGAATGAACCAAATATGATTCAAAATGTCAATTTGATCGTGCCTCATGTTGAATAACCACTTTTGAAACTCTCACAGTGACCAAAATTGCCATTTCTACAGAGTTTTTCTTACTCAAAAGCTTCAATTTTGACCAATTTCAGGAACCAAAATGACTTTAAACACACTTATTTTAGTTGAAAAAGTCATAATTCACATCCAACAGTCATTTAGATTCAAAAGATTAAATGTTAAAATTTCATCCATATTGACCATTTTGGGAAAGTTCGACAGGTCTGGAGTCATTGTTTTTCATCAGAAAATTGCTTTTTAGGAGTGTACCAAAAAGGATTCAAAATGTAAATTGGACCGTGCCTCATGTTGAATAACCACTTTTGAAACCCTCACAGTGACCAAAATTGCAATTTTTACAGAGTTTTGCTTACTCAAAAGCTTCAATTTTGACCAATTTCAGGAACCGAAATGACTTTAAACACACTTATTTTAGTTGAAAAAGTCTTAATTCACATCTAACAGTCATTTAGAGTCAAAAGATTAAATGTTACAATCTCATTCATATTGACCATTTTGGGAACGTTCGACAGGTCCGGAGTCATCGTTTTTCATCAGAAAATGTATTTTTTGGACTGAACCAAATAAGATTCAAAATGTCAATTGGATTGTGCCTCATGTTGAATAACCACTTTTGAAACCCTCACAGTGACCAAAATTGCCATTTTTACAGAGTTTTGCTTACTTAAAAGCTTCAATTTTGTACAATTTCAGGCACCAAAATTACTTTAAACTCACTGATTTTAGTTGAAAATGTCATAATTCACATACAACAGTCATTTAGAGTCTATAGATTAAATGTTAAAATTTCATCCATATTGACCATTTTGGGAACGTTCGACAGGACCGGAGTCATCGTTTTTCATCAGAAAATTGATTTTTTGGACTGTACCAAATATGATTCAAAATGTCAATTGGATTGTGGCTCGTGTTGAAAAACCACTTTTGAAACCCTCACCGTGACCAAAATTGCCATTTTTACAGAGTTTTGCTTACTTAAAAGCTTCAACTTTGTACAATTTCAGGCACCAAAATGACTTTAAACTCACTGATTTTAGTTGAAAATGTCATAATTCACATCAAACAGTCATTTAGAGTCTATAGATTAAATGTTAAAATTTCATCCATATTGACCATTTTGGGAATGTTCGACAGGTCTGGAGTCATCGTTTTTCATCAGAAAATTGATTTTTTGGACTGTACCAAATATGATTCAAAATGTCAATTGGATTGTGCCTCATGTTGAATAACCACTTTTGAAACCCTCACACTGACCAAAATTTCCATTTCTACAGAGTTTTTCTTACTCAAAAGCTTCAATTTTGACCAATTTCAGGCACCGAAATGACTTTAAACACACTTATTTTAGTTGAAAAAGTCATAATTCACATTCAACAGTCATTTAGAGTCAAAAGATTAAATGTTAAAATTTCATCCATATTGACCATTTTGGGAACGTTCGACACGTCCGGAGTCATCGTTTTTCATCAGAAAATGTATTTTTTGAAATGAACCAAATATGATTCAAAATGTCAATTGGATCGTGCCTCATGTTGAATAACCACTTTTGAAACTCTCACAGTGACCAAAATTGCCATTTCTACAGAGTTTTTCATACTCAAAAGCTTCAATTTTGACCAATTTCAGGAACCAAAATGACTTTAAACACACTTATTTTAGTTGAAAAAGTCATAATTCACATCAAACTGTCATTTAGAGTCAAAAGATTAAATGTTAACATTTCATCCATATTGACCATTTTGGGAAAGTTGGACAGGTCTGGAGTCATTGTTTTTCATCAGAAAATTGCTTTTTAGGAGTGTACCAAAAAGGATTCAAAATGTCAATTGGACCGTGCCTCATGTTGAATAACCACTTTTGAAACCCTCACAGTGACCAAAATTGCAATTTTTACAGAGTTTTGCTTACTCAAAAGCTTCAATTTTGACCAATTTCAGGAACCGAAATGACTTTAAACATACTTATTTTAGTTGAAAAAGTCTTAATTCACATGCAACAGTCATTTAGAGTCTATAGATTAAATGTTAAAATTTCATCCATATTGACCATTTTGGGAATGTTCGACAGGTCTGGAGTCATCGTTTTTCATCAGTAAATTGATTTTTTGGACTGTACCAAATATGATTCAAAATGTCAATTGGATTGTGCCTCATGTTGAATAACCACTTTTGAAACCCTCACACTGACCAAAATTTCCATTTCTACAGAGTTTTTCTTACTCAAAAGCTTCAATTTTGACCAATTTCAGGAACCGAAATGACTCTAAACACACTTATTTTAGTTGAAAAAGTCTTAATTCACATCCAACAGTCATTTAGAGTCAAAAGATTAAATGGTAAAATTTCATCCATATTGACCATTTTGGGAACGTTGGACAGGTCCTGAGTCATCGTATTTCATCTGAAAAATGATTTTTTGGACTGTACCAAAAATGATTCAAAATGTCAATTGGATCGTGCCTCATGTTGAATAACCACTTTTGAAACCCTCACAGTGACCAAAATTGCCATTTCTACAGAGTTTTTCTTACTCAAAAGCTTCAATTTTGACAAATTTCAGGCACCGAAATGACTTTAAACACACTTATTTTAGTTGAAAAATTCATAATTCACATTCAATAGTCATTTAGAGTCAAAAGATTAAATGTTAAAATTTCATCCATATTGACCATTTTGGGAACGTTCGACAGGTCCGGAGTCATCGTTTTTCATCAGAAAATGTATTTTTTGGAATGAACCAAATATGATTCAAAATGTCAATTGGATCGTGCCTCATGTTGAATAACCACTTTTAAAACTCTCACAGTGACCAAAATTGCCATTTCTACAGAGTTTTTCTTACTCAAAAGCTTCAATTTTGACCAATTTCAGGAACCAAAATGACTTTAAACACACTTATTTTAGTTGAAAAAGTCATAATTCACATCCAACAGTCATTTAGATTCAAAAGATTAAATGTTAAAATTTCATCCATATTGACCATTTTGGGAAAGTTCGACAGGTCTGGAGTCATTGTTTTTCATCAGAAAATTGCTTTTTAGGAGTGTACCAAAAAGGATTCAAAATGTAAATTGGACCGTGCCTCATGTTGAATAACCACTTTTGAAACCCTCACAGTGACCAAAATTGCAATTTTTACAGAGTTTTGCTTACTCAAAAGCTTCAATTTTGACCAATTTCAGGAACCGAAATGACTTTAAACACACTTATTTTAGTTGAAAAAGTCTTAATTCACATCCAACAGTCATTTAGAGTCAAAAGATTAAATGTTACAATCTCATTCATATTGACCATTTTGGGAACGTTCGACAGGTCCGGAGTCATCGTTTTTCATCAGAAAATGAATTTTTTGGACTGAACCAAATAAGATTCAAAATGTCAATTGGATTGTGCCTCATGTTGAATAACCACTTTTGAAACCCTCACAGTGACCAAAATTGCCATTTTTACAGAGTTTTGCTTACTTAAAAGCTTCAATTTTGTACAATTTCAGGCACCAAAATTACTTTAAACTCACTGATTTTAGTTGAAAATGTCATTATTCACATACAACAGTCATTTAGAGTCTATAGATTAAATGTTAAAATTTCATCCATATTGACCATTTTGGGAATGTTCGACAGGCCTGGAGTCATCGTTTTTCATCAGAAAATTGATTTTTTGGACTGTACCAAATAGGATTCAAAATGTCAATTGGATTGTGCCTCATGTTGAATAACCACTTTTGAAACCCTCACACTGACCAAAATTTCCATTTCTACAGAGTTTTTCTTACTCAAAAGCTTCAATTTTGACCAATTTCAGGCACCGAAATGACTTTAAACACACTTATTTTAGTTGAAAAAGTCATAATTCACATTCAACAGTCATTTAGAGTCAAAAGATTAAATGTTAAAATTTCATCCATATTAACCAATTTGGGAACGTTCGACACGTCCAGAGTCATCGTTTTTCATCAGAAAATGTATTTTTTTAAATGAACCAAATATGATTCAAAATGTCAATTGGATCGTGCCTCATGTTGAATAACCACTTTTGAAACTCTCACAGTGACCAAAATTGCCATTTCTACAGAGTTTTTCTTACTCAAAAGCTTCAATTTTGACCAATTTCAGGAACCAAAATGACTTTAAACACACTTATTTTAGTTGAAAAAGTCATAATTCACATCCAACAGTCATTTAGATTCAAAAGATTAAATGTTAAAATTTCATCCATATTGACCATTTTGGGAAAGTTCGACAGGTCTGGAGTCATTGTTTTTCATCAGAAAATTGCTTTTTAGGAGTGTACCAAAAAGGATTCAAAATGTAAATTGGACCGTGCCTCATGTTGAATAACCACTTTTGAAACCCTCACAGTGACCAAAATTGCAATTTTTACAGAGTTTTGCTTACTCAAAAGCTTCAATTTTGACCAATTTCAGGAACCGAAATGACTTTAAACACACTTATTTTAGTTGAAAAAGTCTTAATTCACATCCAACAGTCATTTAGAGTCAAAAGATTAAATGTTACAATCTCATTCATATTGACCATTTTGGGAACGTTCGACAGGTCCGGAGTCATCGTTTTTCATCAGAAAATGAATTTTTTGGACTGAACCAAATAAGATTCAAAATGTCAATTGGATTGTGCCTCATGTTGAATAACCACTTTTGAAACCCTCACAGTGACCAAAATTGCCATTTTTACAGAGTTTTGCTTACTTAAAAGCTTCAATTTTGTACAATTTCAGGCACCAAAATTACTTTAAACTCACTGATTTTAGTTGAAAATGTCATTATTCACATACAACAGTCATTTAGAGTCTATAGATTAAATGTTAAAATTTCATCCATATTGACCATTTTGGGAATGTTCGACAGGCCTGGAGTCATCGTTTTTCATCAGAAAATTGATTTTTTGGACTGTACCAAATAGGATTCAAAATGTCAATTGGATTGTGCCTCATGTTGAATAACCACTTTTGAAACCCTCACACTGACCAAAATTTCCATTTCTACAGAGTTTTTCTTACTCAAAAGCTTCAATTTTGACCAATTTCAGGCACCGAAATGACTTTAAACACACTTATTTTAGTTGAAAAAGTCATAATTCACATTCAACAGTCATTTAGAGTCAAAAGATTAAATGTTAAAATTTCATCCATATTGACCAATTTGGGAATGTTCGACACGTCCGGAGTCATCGTTTTTCATCAGAAAATGTATTTTTTTAAATGAACCAAATATGATTCAAAATGTCAATTGGATCGTGCCTCATGTTGAATAACCACTTTTGAAACTCTCACAGTGACCAAAATTCCCATTTTTACAGAGTTTTGCTTACTCAAAAGCTTCAATTTTGAACAATTTCAGGCACCGAAATGACTTTAAACTCACTGATTTTAGTTGAAAAAGTCTTAATTTACATCCATCAGTCATTTAGAGTCAAAAGATTAAATGTTAAAATTTCATCCATATTGACCATTTTGGGAACGTTCGACAGGTCCGGAGTCATCGTTTTTCATCAGAAAATTGATTTTTTGGACTGTACCAAATATGATTCAAAATGTCAATTGGATTGTGCCTCATGTTGAATAACCACTTTTGAAACCCTCACCGTGACCAAAATTGCCATTTTTACAGAGTTTTGCTTACTTAAAAGCTTCAATTTTGAACAATTTCAGGCACCAAAATGACTTCAAACTCACTGATTTTAGTTGAAAAAGTCATAATTCACATCCAACAGTCATTTAGAGTCTATAGATTAAATGTTAAAATTTCATCCATATTGACCATTTTGGGAATGTTCGACAGGTCTGGAGTCATCGTTTTTCATCAGTAAATTGATTTTTTGGACTGTACCAAATATGATTCAAAATGTCAATTGGATTGTGCCTCATGTTGAATAACCACTTTTGAAACCCTCACACTGACCAAAATTTCCATTTCTACAGAGTTTTTCTTACTCAAAAGCTTCAATTTTGACCAATTTCAGGAACCGAAATGACTCTAAACACACTTATTTTAGGTGAAAAAGTCTTAATTCACATCCAACAGTCATTTAGAGTCAAAAGATTAAATGGTAAAATTTCATCCATATTGACCATTTTGGGAACGTTGGACAGGTCCTGAGTCATCGTATTTCATCTGAAAATTGATTTTTTGGACTGTACCAAAAATGATTCAAAATGTCAATTGGATCGTGCCTCATGTTGAATAACCACTTTTGAAACCCTCACAGTGACCAAAATTGCCATTTCTACAGAGTTTTTCTTACTCAAAAGCTTCAATTTTGACCAATTTCAGGCACCGAAATGACTTTAAACACACTTATTTTAGTTGAAAAAGTCATAATTCACATTCAACAGTCATTTAGAGTCAAAAGATTAAATGTTACAATCTCATCCATATTGACCATTTTGGGAACGTTCGACAGGTCCGGAGTCATGCTTTTTCATCAGAAAATTGATTTTTTTGGACTGTACCAAATATTATTCAAAATGTCAATTGGATTGTGCCTCATGTTGAATAACCACTTTTGAAACCCTCACAGTGACCAAAATTGCCATTTTTACAGAGTTTTGCTTACTTAAAAGCTTCAATTTTGTACAATTTCAGGCACCAAAATGACTTTAAACTCACTGATTTTAGTTGAAAATGTCATAATTCACATACAACAGTCATTTAGAGTCTATAGATTAAATGTTAAAATTTCATCCATATTGACCATTTTGGGAATGTTCGACAGGTCTGGAGTCATCGTTTTTCATCAGAAAATTCATTTTTTGGACTGTACCAAATATGATTCAAAATGTCAATTGGATTGTGCCTCATGTTGAATAACCACTTTTGAAACCCTAACAGTGACCAAAATTGCCATTTCTACAGAGTTTTTCTTACTCAAAAGCTTCAATTTTGACCAATTTCAGGAACCGAAATGACTTTAAACATACTTATTTAGGTTGAAAAAGTCATAATTCCCATCAAACAGTCATTTAGATTCAAAAGATTAAATGTTAAAATTTCATCCATATTGACCATTTTGGGAAAGTTCGACAGGTCTGGAGTCATTGTTTTTCATCAGAAAATTGATTTTTTGGACTGTACCAAATATGATTCAAAATGTCAATTGGATTGTGCCTCATGTTGAATAACCACTTTTGAAACCCTAACAGTGACCAAAATTGCCATTTCTACAGAGTTTTTCTTACTCAAAAGCTTCAATTTTGACCAATTTCAGGAACCGAAATGACTTTAAACACACTTATTTTAGTTGAAAAAGTCATAATTCACATGCAACAGTCACTTAGAGTCAAAAGATTAAATGTTAAAATTTCATCCATATTGACCATTTTGGGAACGTTCGACAGGTCCGGAGTCATTGTTTTTCATCAGAAAATTGCTTTTTAGGAGTGTACCAAAAAGGATTCAAAATGTAAATTGGACCGTGCCTCATGTTGAATAACCACTTTTGAAACCCTCACAGTGACCAAAATTGCAATTTTTACAGAGTTTTTCTTACTCAAAAGCTTCCATTTTGACCAATTTCATGCACTGAAATGACTTTAAACACACTTATTTTAGTTGAAAAAGTCTTAATTCACATCCAACAGTCATTTAGAGTCAAAAGATTAAATGTTACAATCTCATTCATATTGACCATTTTGGGAACGTTCGACAGGTCCGGAGTCATCGTTTTTCATCAGAAAATGTATTTTTTGGACTGAACCAAATAAGATTCAAAATGTAAATTGGATTGTGCCTCATGTTGAATAACCACTTTTGAAACCCTCACAGTGACCAAAATTGCCATTTTTACAGAGTTTTGCTTACTTAAAAGCTTCAATTTTGTACAATTTCAGGCACCAAAATGACTTTAAACTCACTGATTTTAGTTGAAAATTTCATAATTCACATACAACAGTCATTTAGAGTCTATAGATTAAATGTTAAAATTTCATCCATATTGACCATTTTGGGAATGTTCGACAGGCCTGGAGTCATCGTTTTTCATCAGAAAATGTATTTTTTTAAATGAACCAAATATGATTCAAAATGTCAATTGGATCGTGCCTCATGTTGAATAACCACTTTTAAAACCCTCACACTGACCAAAATTTCCATTTCTACAGAGTTTTTCTTACTCAAAAGCTTCAATTTTGACCAATTTCAGGAACCGAAATGACTTTAAACTCACTTATTTTAGTTGAAAAAGTCATAATTCACATCCAACAGTCATTTAGAGTCAAAAGATTAAATGTTAAAATTTCATCCATATTGACCAATTTGGGAACGTTCGACAGGTCCGGAGTCATTGTTTTTCATCAGAAAATAGCTTTTTAGGAGTGTACCAAAAATGATTCAAAATGTCAGTTGGATTGTGCCTCATGTTGAAAAACCACTTTTGAAACCCTCACAGTGACCAAAATTGCCATTTTTACAGAGTTTTGCTTACTCAAAAGCTTCAATTTTGAACAATTTCAGGCACCGAAATGACTTTAAACTCACTGATTTTAGTTGAAAAAGTCTTAATTTACATCCATCAGTCATTTAGAGTCAAAAGATTAAATGTTAAAATTTCATCCATATTGACCATTTTGGGAACGTTCGACAGGTCCGGAGTCATCGTTTTTCATCAGAAAATTGATTTTTTGGACTGACCAAATATGATTCAAAATGTCAATTGGATTGTGCCTCATGTTGAATAACCACTTTTGAAACCCTCACCGTGACCAAAATTGCCATTTTTACAGAGTTTTGCTTACTTAAAAGCTTCAATTTTGAACAATTTCAGGCACCAAAATGACTTTAAACTCACTGATTTTAGTTGAAAAAGTCATAATTCACATCCAACAGTCATTTAGAGTCTATAGATTAAATGTTAAAATTTCATCCATATTGACCATTTTGGGAATGTTCAACAGGTCTGGAGTCATCGTTTTTCATCAGTAAATTGATTTTTTGGACTGTACCAAATATGATTCAAAATGTCAATTGGATTGTGCCTCATGTTGAATAACCACTTTTGAAACCCTCACACTGACCAAAATTTCCATTTCTACCGAGTTTTTCTTACTCAAAAGCTTCAATTTTGACCAATTTCAGGCACCGAAATGACTTTAAACACACTTATTTTAGGTGAAAAAGTCTTAATTCACATCCAACAGTCATTTAGAGTCAAAAGATTAAATGGTAAAATTTCATCCATATTGACCATTTTGGGAACGTTCGACAGGTCCGGAGTCATCGTTTTTCATCAGAAAATGTATTTTTTGGACTGAACCAAATAAGATTCAAAATGTCAATTGGATTGTGCCTCATGTTGAATAACCACTTTTGAAACCCTCACAGTGACCAAAATTGCCATTTTTACAGAGTTTTGCTTACTTAAAAGCTTCAATTTTGTACAATTTCAGGCACCAAAATGACTTTAAACTCACTGATTTTAGTTGAAAATGTCATAATTCACATACAACAGTCATTTAGAGTCTATAGATTAAATGTTAAAATTTCATCCATATTGACCATTTTGGGAACGTTCGACAGGACCGGAGTCATCGTTTTTCATCAGAAAATTGATTTTTTGGACTGTACCAAATATGATTCAAAATGTCAATTGGATTGTGCCTCGTGTTGAAAAACCACTTTTGAAACCCTCACCGTGACCAAAATTGCCATTTTTACAGAGTTTTGCTTACTTAAAAGCTTCAACTTTGAACAATTTCAGGCACCAAAATGACTTTAAACTCACTGATTTTAGTTGAAAATGTCATAATTCACATACAACAGTCATTTAGAGTCTATAGATTAAATGTTAAAATTTCATCCATATTGACCATTTTGGGAATGTTCGACAGGTCTGGAGTCATCGTTTTTCATCAGTAAATTGATTTTTTGGACTGTACCAAATATGATTCAAAATGTCAATTGGATTGTGCCTCATGTTGAATAACCACTTTTGAAACCCTAACAGTGACCAAAATTGCCATTTCTACAGAGTTTTTCTTACTCAAAAGCTTCAATTTTGACCAATTTCAGGAACCGAAATGACTTTAAACACACTTATTTTAGTTGAAAAAGTCATAATTCACATGCAACAGTCACTTAGAGTCAAAAGATTAAATGTTAAAATTTCATCCATATTGACCATTTTGGGAACGTTCGACAGGTCCGGAGTCATTGTTTTTCATCAGAAAATTGCTTTTTAGGAGTGTACCAAAAAGGATTCAAAATGTAAATTGGACCGTGCCTCATGTTGAATAACCACTTTTGAAACCCTCACAGTGACCAAAATTGCAATTTTTACAGAGTTTTGCTTACTCAAAAGCTTCAATTTTGACCAATTTCAGGAACCGAAATGACTTTAAACACACTTATTTTAGTTGAAAAAGTCTTAATTCACATCCAACAGTCATTTAGAGTCAAAAGATTAAATGTTACAATCTCATTCATATTGACCATTTTGGGAACGTTCGACAGGTCCGGAGTCATAGTTTTTCATCAGAAAATGTATTTTTTGGACTGAACCAAATAAGATTCAAAATGTAAATTGGATTGTGCCTCATGTTGAATAACCACTTTTGAAACCCTCACAGTGACCAAAATTGCCATTTTTACAGAGTTTTGCTTACTTAAAAGCTTCAATTTTGTACAATTTCAGGCACCAAAATGACTTTAAACTCACTGATTTTAGTTGAAAATTTCATAATTCACATACAACAGTCATTTAGAGTCTATAGATTAAATGTTAAAATTTCATCCATATTGACCATTTTGGGAATGTTCGACAGGCCTGGAGTCATCGTT
Source organism: Lissotriton helveticus (assembly GCF_964261635.1). Taxonomy (NCBI): domain Eukaryota; kingdom Metazoa; phylum Chordata; class Amphibia; order Caudata; family Salamandridae; genus Lissotriton; species Lissotriton helveticus. Next base: position 344,438,524 of record NC_136072.1, read on the forward strand.
TTTCATCAGAAAATGTATTTTTTTAAATGAACCAAATATGATTCAAAATGTCAATTGGATCGTGCCTCATGTTGAATAACCACTTTTAAAACCCTCACACTGACCAAAATTTCCATTTCTACAGAGTTTTTCTTACTCAAAAGCTTCAATTTTGACCAATTTCAGGAACCGAAATGACTTTAAACTCACTTATTTTAGTTGAAAAAGTCATAATTCACATCCAACAGTCATTTAGATTCAAAAGATTAAATGTTAAAATTTCATCCATATTGACCATTTTGGGAAAGTTCGACAGGTCTGGAGTCATTGTTTTTCATCAGAAAATTGCTTTTTAGGAGTGTACCAAAAAGGATTCAAAATGTAAATTGGACCGTGCCTCATGTTGAATAACCACTTTTGAAACCCTCACAGTGACCAAAATTGCAATTTTTACAGAGTTTTGCTTACTCAAAAGCTTCAATTTTGACCAATTTCAGGAACCGAAATGACTTTAAACACACTTATTTTAGTTGAAAAAGTCTTAATTCACATCCAACAGTCATTTAGAGTCAAAAGATTAAATGTTACAATCTCATTCATATTGACCATTTTGGGAACGTTCGACAGGTCCGGAGTCATCGTTTTTCATCAGAAAATGAATTTTTTGGACTGAACCAAATAAGATTCAAAATGTCAATTGGATTGTGCCTCATGTTGAATAACCACTTTTGAAACCCTCACAGTGACCAAAATTGCCATTTTTACAGAGTTTTGCTTACTTAAAAGCTTCAATTTTGTACAATTTCAGGCACCAAAATTACTTTAAACTCACTGATTTTAGTTGAAAATGTCATTATTCACATACAACAGTCATTTAGAGTCTATAGATTAAATGTTAAAATTTCATCCATATTGACCATTTTGGGAATGTTCGACAGGCCTGGAGTCATCGTTTTTCATCAGAAAATTGATTTTTTGGACTGTACCAAATAGGATTCAAAATGTCAATTGGATTGTGCCTCATGTTGAATAACCACTTTTGAAACCCTCACACTGACCAAAATTTCCATTTCTACAGAGTTTTTCTTACTCAAAAGCTTCAATTTTGACCAATTTCAGGCACCGAAATGACTTTAAACACACTTATTTTAGTTGAAAAAGTCATAATTCACATTCAACAGTCATTTAGAGTCAAAAGATTAAATGTTAAAATTTCATCCATATTGACCAATTTGGGAATGTTCGACACGTCCGGAGTCATCGTTTTTCATCAGAAAATGTATTTTTTTAAATGAACCAAATATGATTCAAAATGTCAATTGGATCGTGCCTCATGTTGAATAACCACTTTTGAAACTCTCACAGTGACCAAAATTCCCATTTTTACAGAGTTTTGCTTACTCAAAAGCTTCAATTTTGAACAATTTCAGGCACCGAAATGACTTTAAACTCACTGATTTTAGTTGAAAAAGTCTTAATTTACATCCATCAGTCATTTAGAGTCAAAAGATTAAATGTTAAAATTTCATCCATATTGACCATTTTGGGAACGTTCGACAGGTCCGGAGTCATCGTTTTTCATCAGAAAATTGATTTTTTGGACTGTACCAAATATGATTCAAAATGTCAATTGGATTGTGCCTCATGTTGAATAACCACTTTTGAAACCCTCACCGTGACCAAAATTGCCATTTTTACAGAGTTTTGCTTACTTAAAAGCTTCAATTTTGAACAATTTCAGGCACCAAAATGACTTCAAACTCACTGATTTTAGTTGAAAAAGTCATAATTCACATCCAACAGTCATTTAGAGTCTATAGATTAAATGTTAAAATTTCATCCATATTGACCATTTTGGGAATGTTCGACAGGTCTGGAGTCATCGTTTTTCATCAGTAAATTGATTTTTTGGACTGTACCAAATATGATTCAAAATGTCAATTGGATTGTGCCTCATGTTGAATAACCACTTTTGAAACCCTCACACTGACCAAAATTTCCATTTCTACAGAGTTTTTCTTACTCAAAAGCTTCAATTTTGACCAATTTCAGGAACCGAAATGACTCTAAACACACTTATTTTAGGTGAAAAAGTCTTAATTCACATCCAACAGTCATTTAGAGTCAAAAGATTAAATGGTAAAATTTCATCCATATTGACCATTTTGGGAACGTTGGACAGGTCCTGAGTCATCGTATTTCATCTGAAAATTGATTTTTTGGACTGTACCAAAAATGATTCAAAATGTCAATTGGATCGTGCCTCATGTTGAATAACCACTTTTGAAACCCTCACAGTGACCAAAATTGCCATTTCTACAGAGTTTTTCTTACTCAAAAGCTTCAATTTTGACCAATTTCAGGCACCGAAATGACTTTAAACACACTTATTTTAGTTGAAAAAGTCATAATTCACATTCAACAGTCATTTAGAGTCAAAAGATTAAATGTTACAATCTCATCCATATTGACCATTTTGGGAACGTTCGACAGGTCCGGAGTCATGCTTTTTCATCAGAAAATTGATTTTTTTGGACTGTACCAAATATTATTCAAAATGTCAATTGGATTGTGCCTCATGTTGAATAACCACTTTTGAAACCCTCACAGTGACCAAAATTGCCATTTTTACAGAGTTTTGCTTACTTAAAAGCTTCAATTTTGTACAATTTCAGGCACCAAAATGACTTTAAACTCACTGATTTTAGTTGAAAATGTCATAATTCACATACAACAGTCATTTAGAGTCTATAGATTAAATGTTAAAATTTCATCCATATTGACCATTTTGGGAATGTTCGACAGGTCTGGAGTCATCGTTTTTCATCAGAAAATTCATTTTTTGGACTGTACCAAATATGATTCAAAATGTCAATTGGATTGTGCCTCATGTTGAATAACCACTTTTGAAACCCTAACAGTGACCAAAATTGCCATTTCTACAGAGTTTTTCTTACTCAAAAGCTTCAATTTTGACCAATTTCAGGAACCGAAATGACTTTAAACATACTTATTTAGGTTGAAAAAGTCATAATTCCCATCAAACAGTCATTTAGATTCAAAAGATTAAATGTTAAAATTTCATCCATATTGACCATTTTGGGAAAGTTCGACAGGTCTGGAGTCATTGTTTTTCATCAGAAAATTGATTTTTTGGACTGTACCAAATATGATTCAAAATGTCAATTGGATTGTGCCTCATGTTGAATAACCACTTTTGAAACCCTAACAGTGACCAAAATTGCCATTTCTACAGAGTTTTTCTTACTCAAAAGCTTCAATTTTGACCAATTTCAGGAACCGAAATGACTTTAAACACACTTATTTTAGTTGAAAAAGTCATAATTCACATGCAACAGTCACTTAGAGTCAAAAGATTAAATGTTAAAATTTCATCCATATTGACCATTTTGGGAACGTTCGACAGGTCCGGAGTCATTGTTTTTCATCAGAAAATTGCTTTTTAGGAGTGTACCAAAAAGGATTCAAAATGTAAATTGGACCGTGCCTCATGTTGAATAACCACTTTTGAAACCCTCACAGTGACCAAAATTGCAATTTTTACAGAGTTTTTCTTACTCAAAAGCTTCCATTTTGACCAATTTCATGCACTGAAATGACTTTAAACACACTTATTTTAGTTGAAAAAGTCTTAATTCACATCCAACAGTCATTTAGAGTCAAAAGATTAAATGTTACAATCTCATTCATATTGACCATTTTGGGAACGTTCGACAGGTCCGGAGTCATCGTTTTTCATCAGAAAATGTATTTTTTGGACTGAACCAAATAAGATTCAAAATGTAAATTGGATTGTGCCTCATGTTGAATAACCACTTTTGAAACCCTCACAGTGACCAAAATTGCCATTTTTACAGAGTTTTGCTTACTTAAAAGCTTCAATTTTGTACAATTTCAGGCACCAAAATGACTTTAAACTCACTGATTTTAGTTGAAAATTTCATAATTCACATACAACAGTCATTTAGAGTCTATAGATTAAATGTTAAAATTTCATCCATATTGACCATTTTGGGAATGTTCGACAGGCCTGGAGTCATCGTTTTTCATCAGAAAATGTATTTTTTTAAATGAACCAAATATGATTCAAAATGTCAATTGGATCGTGCCTCATGTTGAATAACCACTTTTAAAACCCTCACACTGACCAAAATTTCCATTTCTACAGAGTTTTTCTTACTCAAAAGCTTCAATTTTGACCAATTTCAGGAACCGAAATGACTTTAAACTCACTTATTTTAGTTGAAAAAGTCATAATTCACATCCAACAGTCATTTAGAGTCAAAAGATTAAATGTTAAAATTTCATCCATATTGACCAATTTGGGAACGTTCGACAGGTCCGGAGTCATTGTTTTTCATCAGAAAATAGCTTTTTAGGAGTGTACCAAAAATGATTCAAAATGTCAGTTGGATTGTGCCTCATGTTGAAAAACCACTTTTGAAACCCTCACAGTGACCAAAATTGCCATTTTTACAGAGTTTTGCTTACTCAAAAGCTTCAATTTTGAACAATTTCAGGCACCAAAATGACTTTAAACTCACTGATTTTAGTTGAAAAAGTCATAATTCACATCCAACAGTCATTTAGAGTCTATAGATTAAATGTTAAAATTTCATCCATATTGACCATTTTGGGAATGTTCAACAGGTCTGGAGTCATCGTTTTTCATCAGTAAATTGATTTTTTGGACTGTACCAAATATGATTCAAAATGTCAATTGGATTGTGCCTCATGTTGAATAACCACTTTTGAAACCCTCACACTGACCAAAATTTCCATTTCTACCGAGTTTTTCTTACTCAAAAGCTTCAATTTTGACCAATTTCAGGCACCGAAATGACTTTAAACACACTTATTTTAGGTGAAAAAGTCTTAATTCACATCCAACAGTCATTTAGAGTCAAAAGATTAAATGGTAAAATTTCATCCATATTGACCATTTTGGGAACGTTCGACAGGTCCGGAGTCATCGTTTTTCATCAGAAAATTGATTTTTTGGACTGACCAAATATGATTCAAAATGTCAATTGGATTGTGCCTCATGTTGAATAACCACTTTTGAAACCCTCACCGTGACCAAAATTGCCATTTTTACAGAGTTTTGCTTACTTAAAAGCTTCAATTTTGAACAATTTCAGGCACCAAAATGACTTTAAACTCACTGATTTTAGTTGAAAAAGTCATAATTCACATCCAACAGTCATTTAGAGTCTATAGATTAAATGTTAAAATTTCATCCATATTGACCATTTTGGGAATGTTCAACAGGTCTGGAGTCATCGTTTTTCATCAGTAAATTGATTTTTTGGACTGTACCAAATATGATTCAAAATGTCAATTGGATTGTGCCTCATGTTGAATAACCACTTTTGAAACCCTCACACTGACCAAAATTTCCATTTCTACCGAGTTTTTCTTACTCAAAAGCTTCAATTTTGACCAATTTCAGGCACCGAAATGACTTTAAACACACTTATTTTAGGTGAAAAAGTCTTAATTCACATCCAACAGTCATTTAGAGTCAAAAGATTAAATGGTAAAATTTCATCCATATTGACCATTTTGGGAACGTTCGACAGGTCCGGAGTCATCGTTTTTCATCAGAAAATGTATTTTTTGGACTGAACCAAATAAGATTCAAAATGTCAATTGGATTGTGCCTCATGTTGAATAACCACTTTTGAAACCCTCACAGTGACCAAAATTGCCATTTTTACAGAGTTTTGCTTACTTAAAAGCTTCAATTTTGTACAATTTCAGGCACCAAAATGACTTTAAACTCACTGATTTTAGTTGAAAATGTCATAATTCACATACAACAGTCATTTAGAGTCTATAGATTAAATGTTAAAATTTCATCCATATTGACCATTTTGGGAACGTTCGACAGGACCGGAGTCATCGTTTTTCATCAGAAAATTGATTTTTTGGACTGTACCAAATATGATTCAAAATGTCAATTGGATTGTGCCTCGTGTTGAAAAACCACTTTTGAAACCCTCACCGTGACCAAAATTGCCATTTTTACAGAGTTTTGCTTACTTAAAAGCTTCAACTTTGAACAATTTCAGGCACCAAAATGACTTTAAACTCACTGATTTTAGTTGAAAATGTCATAATTCACATACAACAGTCATTTAGAGTCTATAGATTAAATGTTAAAATTTCATCCATATTGACCATTTTGGGAATGTTCGACAGGTCTGGAGTCATCGTTTTTCATCAGTAAATTGATTTTTTGGACTGTACCAAATATGATTCAAAATGTCAATTGGATTGTGCCTCATGTTGAATAACCACTTTTGAAACCCTAACAGTGACCAAAATTGCCATTTCTACAGAGTTTTTCTTACTCAAAAGCTTCAATTTTGACCAATTTCAGGAACCGAAATGACTTTAAACACACTTATTTTAGTTGAAAAAGTCATAATTCACATGCAACAGTCACTTAGAGTCAAAAGATTAAATGTTAAAATTTCATCCATATTGACCATTTTGGGAACGTTCGACAGGTCCGGAGTCATTGTTTTTCATCAGAAAATTGCTTTTTAGGAGTGTACCAAAAAGGATTCAAAATGTAAATTGGACCGTGCCTCATGTTGAATAACCACTTTTGAAACCCTCACAGTGACCAAAATTGCAATTTTTACAGAGTTTTGCTTACTCAAAAGCTTCAATTTTGACCAATTTCAGGAACCGAAATGACTTTAAACACACTTATTTTAGTTGAAAAAGTCTTAATTCACATCCAACAGTCATTTAGAGTCAAAAGATTAAATGTTACAATCTCATTCATATTGACCATTTTGGGAACGTTCGACAGGTCCGGAGTCATAGTTTTTCATCAGAAAATGTATTTTTTGGACTGAACCAAATAAGATTCAAAATGTAAATTGGATTGTGCCTCATGTTGAATAACCACTTTTGAAACCCTCACAGTGACCAAAATTGCCATTTTTACAGAGTTTTGCTTACTTAAAAGCTTCAATTTTGTACAATTTCAGGCACCAAAATGACTTTAAACTCACTGATTTTAGTTGAAAATTTCATAATTCACATACAACAGTCATTTAGAGTCTATAGATTAAATGTTAAAATTTCATCCATATTGACCATTTTGGGAATGTTCGACAGGCCTGGAGTCATCGTTTTTCATCAGAAAATGTATTTTTTTAAATGAACCAAATATGATTCAAAATGTCAATTGGATCGTGCCTCATGTTGAATAACCACTTTTAAAACCCTCACACTGACCAAAATTTCCATTTCTACAGAGTTTTTCTTACTCAAAAGCTTCAATTTTGACCAATTTCAGGAACCGAAATGACTTTAAACTCACTTATTTTAGTTGAAAAAGTCATAATTCACATCCAACAGTCATTTAGAGTCAAAAGATTAAATGTTAAAATTTCATCCATATTGACCAATTTGGGAACGTTCGACAGGTCCGGAGTCATTGTTTTTCATCAGAAAATAGCTTTTTAGGAGTGTACCAAAAATGATTCAAAATGTCAGTTGGATTGTGCCTCATGTTGAAAAACAACTTTTGAAACCCTCACAGTGACCAAAATTGCCATTTTTACAGAGTTTTGCTTACTCAAAAGCTTCAATTTTGACCAATTTCAGGCACCGAAATGACTTTAAACTCACTGATTTTAGTTGAAAAAGTCTTAATTTACATCCATCAGTCATTTAGAGTCAAAAGATTAAATGTTAAAATTTCATCCATATTGACCATTTTGGGAACGTTCGACAGGTCCGGAGTCATCGTTTTTCATCAGAAAATTGATTTTTTGGACTGACCAAATATGATTCAAAATGTCAATTGGATTGTGCCTCATGTTGAATAACCACTTTTGAAACCCTCACCGTGACCAAAATTGCCATTTTTACAGAGTTTTGCTTACTTAAAAGCTTCAACTTTGAACAATTTCAGGCACCAAAATGACTTTAAACTCACTGATTTTAGTTGAAAATGTCATAATTCACATACAACAGTCATTTAGAGTCTATAGATTAAATGTTAAAATTTCATCCATATTGACCATTTTGGGAATGTTCGACAGGTCTGGAGTCATCGTTTTTCATCAGTAAATTGATTTTTTGGACTGTACCAAATATGATTCAAAATGTCAATTGGATTGTGCCTCATGTTGAATAACCACTTTTGAAACTCTCACAGTTACCAAAATTGCCATTTCTACAGAGTTTTTCTTACTCAAAAGCTTCAATTTTGACCAATTTCAGGAACCGAAATGACTTTAAACACACTTATTTTAGTTGAAAAAGTCATAATTCACATCAAACAGTCATTTAGATTCAAAAGATTAAATGTTAAAATGTAATCCATATTGACCATTTTGGGAAAGTTCGACAGGTCTGGAGTCATTGTTTTTCATCAGAAAATTGCTTTTTATGAGTGTACCAAAAAGGATTCAAAATGTAAATTGGACCGTGCCTCATGTTGAATAACCACTTTTGAAACCCTCACAGTGACCAAAATTGCAATTTTTACAGAGTTTTGCTTACTCAAAAGCTTCAATTTTGACCAATTTCAGGAACCGAAATGACTTTAAACACACTTATTTTAGTTGAAAAAGTCTTAATTTACATCCAACAGTCATTTAGAGTCAAAAGATTAAATGTTACAATCTCATCCATATTGACCATTTTGGGAACGTTCGACAGGTCCGGAGTCATGCTTTTTCATCAGAAAATTGACTTTTTTTGAACTGTACCAAATATTATTCAAAATGTCAATTGGATTGTGCCTCATGTTGAATAACCACTTTTGAAACCCTCACAGTGACCAAAATTGCCATTTTTACAGAGTTTTGCTTACTCAAAAGCTTCAATTTTGACCAATTTCAGGCACCGAAATGACTTTAAACACACTTATTTTAGTTGAAAAAGTCATAATTCACATGCAACAGTCACTTAGAGTCAAAAGATTAAATGTTAAAATTTCATCCATATTGACCATTTTGGGAACGTTCGACAGGTCCGGAGTCATCGTTTTTCATCAGAAAATGTATTTTTTGGACTGAACCAAATAAGATTCAAAATGTCAATTGGATTGTGCCTCATGTTGAATAACCACTTTTGAAACCCTCACAGTGACCAAAATTGCCATTTTTACAGAGTTTTGCTTACTTAAAAGCTTCAATTTTGTACAATTTCAGGCACCAAAATGACTTTAAACTCACTGATTTTAGTTGAAAATGTCATAATTCACATACAACAGTCATTTAGAGTCTATAGATTAAATGTTAAAATTTCATCCATATTGACCATTTTGGGAATGTTCGACAGGTCTGGAGTCATCGTTTTTCATCAGAAAATTGATTTTTTGGACTGTACCAAATATGATTCAAAATGTCAATTGGATTGTGCCTCATGTTGAATAACCACTTTTGAAACCCTCACACTGACCAAAATTTCCATTTCTACAGAGTTTTTCTTACTCAAAAGCTTCAATTTTGACCAATTTCAGGCACCGAAATGACTTTAAACACACTTATTTTAGTTGAAAAAGTCATAATTCACATTCAACAGTCATTTAGAGTCAAAAGATTAAATGTTAAAATTTCATCCATATTGACCATTTTGGGAACGTTCGACAGGTCTGGAGTCATTGTTTTTCATCAGAAAATTGCTTTTTAGGAGTGTACCAAAAAGGATTCAAAATGTCAATTGGACCGTGCCTAATGTTGAATAACCACTTTTGAAACCCTCACAGTGACCAAAATTGCAATTTTTACAGAGTTTTGCTTACTCAAAAGCTTCAATTTTGACCAATTTCAGGAACCAAAATGACTTTAAACATACTTATTTTAGTTGAAAAAGTCTTAATTCACATGCAACAGTCATTTAGAGTCTATAGATTAAATGTTAAAATTTCATCCATATTGACCATTTTGGGAATATTCGACAGGTCTGGAGTCATCGTTTTTCATCAGTAAATTGATTTTTTGGACTGTACCAAATATGATTCAAAATGTCAATTGGATTGTGCCTCATGTTGAATAACCACTTTTGAAACCCTCACACTGACCAAAATTTCCATTTCTACAGAGTTTTTCTTACTCAAAAGCTTCAATTTTGACCAATTTCAGGAACCGAAATGACTCTAAACACACTTATTTTAGTTGAAAAAGTCTTAATTCACATCCAACAGTCATTTAGAGTCAAAAGATTAAATGGTAAAATTTCATCCATATTGACCATTTTGGGAACGTTGGACAGGTCCTGAGTCATCGTATTTCATCTGAAAAATGATTTTTTGGACTGTACCAAAAATGATTCAAAATGTCAATTGGATCGTGCCTCATGTTGAATAACCACTTTTGAAACCCTCACAGTGACCAAAATTGCCATTTCTACAGAGTTTTTCTTACTCAAAAGCTTCAATTTTGACCAATTTCAGGCACCGAAATGACTTTAAACACACTTATTTTAGTTGAAAAATTCATAATTCACATTCAATAGTCATTTAGAGTCAAAAGATTAAATGTTAAAATTTCATCCATATTGACCATTTTGGGAACGTTCGACAGGTCCGGAGTCATCGTTTTTCATCAGAAAATGTATTTTTTGGAATGAACCAAATATGATTCAAAATGTCAATTTGATCGTGCCTCATGTTGAATAACCACTTTTGAAACTCTCACAGTGACCAAAATTGCCATTTCTACAGAGTTTTTCTTACTCAAAAGCTTCAATTTTGACCAATTTCAGGAACCAAAATGACTTTAAACACACTTATTTTAGTTGAAAAAGTCATAATTCACATCCAACAGTCATTTAGATTCAAAAGATTAAATGTTAAAATTTCATCCATATTGACCATTTTGGGAAAGTTCGACAGGTCTGGAGTCATTGTTTTTCATCAGAAAATTGCTTTTTAGGAGTGTACCAAAAAGGATTCAAAATGTAAATTGGACCGTGCCTCATGTTGAATAACCACTTTTGAAACCCTCACAGTGACCAAAATTGCAATTTTTACAGAGTTTTGCTTACTCAAAAGCTTCCATTTTGACCAATTTCAGGAACCGAAATGACTTTAAACACACTTATTTTAGTTGAAAAAGTCTTAATTCACATCCAACAGTCATTTAGAGTCAAAAGATTAAATGTTACAATCTCATTCATATTGACCATTTTGGGAACGTTCGACAGGTCCGGAGTCATCGTTTTTCATCAGAAAATGAATTTTTTGGACTGAACCAAATAAGATTCAAAATGTCAATTGGATTGTGCCTCATGTTGAATAACCACTTTTGAAACCCTCACAGTGACCAAAATTGCCATTTTTACAGAGTTTTGCTTACTTAAAAGCTTCAATTTTGTACAATTTCAGGCACCAAAATTACTTTAAACTCACTGATTTTAGTTGAAAATGTCATTATTCACATACAACAGTCATTTAGAGTCTATAGATTAAATGTTAAAATTTCATCCATATTGACCATTTTGGGAATGTTCGACAGGCCTGGAGTCATCGTTTTTCATCAGAAAATTGATTTTTTGGACTGTACCAAATAGGATTCAAAATGTCAATTGGATTGTGCCTCATGTTGAATAACCACTTTTGAAACCCTCACACTGACCAAAATTTCCATTTCTACAGAGTTTTTCTTACTCAAAAGCTTCAATTTTGACCAATTTCAGGCACCGAAATGACTTTAAACACACTTATTTTAGTTGAAAAAGTCATAATTCACATTCAACAGTCATTTAGAGTCAAAAGATTAAATGTTAAAATTTCATCCATATTGACCAATTTGGGAACGTTCGACACGTCCGGAGTCATCGTTTTTCATCAGAAAATGTATTTTTTTAAATGAACCAAATATGATTCAAAATGTCAATTGGATCGTGCCTCATGTTGAATAACCACTTTTGAAACTCTCACAGTGACCAAAATTGCCATTTTTACAGAGTTTTGCTTACTCAAAAGCTTCAATTTTGAACAATTTCAGGCACCGAAATGACTTTAAACTCACTGATTTTAGTTGAAAAAGTCTTAATTTACATCCATCAGTCATTTAGAGTCAAAAGATTAAATGTTAAAATTTCATCCATATTGACCATTTTGGGAACGTTCGACAGGTCCGGAGTCATCGTTTTTCATCAGAAAATTGATTTTTTGGACTGTACCAAATATGATTCAAAATGTCAATTGGATTGTGCCTCATGTTGAATAACCACTTTTGAAACCCTCACCGTGACCAAAATTGCCATTTTTACAGAGTTTTGCTTACTTAAAAGCTTCAATTTTGAACAATTTCAGGCACCAAAATGACTTCAAACTCACTGATTTTAGTTGAAAAAGTCATAATTCACATCCAACAGTCATTTAGAGTCTATAGATTAAATGTTAAAATTTCATCCATATTGACCATTTTGGGAATGTTCGACAGGTCTGGAGTCATCGTTTTTCATCAGTAAATTGATTTTTTGGACTGTACCAAATATGATTCAAAATGTCAATTGGATTGTGCCTCATGTTGAATAACCACTTTTGAAACCCTCACACTGACCAAAATTTCCATTTCTACAGAGTTTTTCTTACTCAAAAGCTTCAATTTTGACCAATTTCAGGAACCGAAATGACTCTAAACACACTTATTTTAGGTGAAAAAGTCTTAATTCACATCCAACAGTCATTTAGAGTCAAAAGATTAAATGGTAAAATTTCATCCATATTGACCATTTTGGGAACGTTGGACAGGTCCTGAGTCATCGTATTTCATCTGAAAATTGATTTTTTGGACTGTACCAAAAATGATTCAAAATGTCAATTGGATCGTGCCTCATGTTGAATAACCACTTTTGAAACCCTCACAGTGACCAAAATTGCCATTTCTACAGAGTTTTTCTTACTCAAAAGCTTCAATTTTGACCAATTTCAGGCACCGAAATGACTTTAAACACACTTATTTTAGTTGAAAAAGTCATAATTCACATTCAACAGTCATTTAGAGTCAAAAGATTAAATGTTACAATCTCATCCATATTGACCATTTTGGGAACGTTCGACAGGTCCGGAGTCATGCTTTTTCATCAGAAAATGTATTTTTTGGACTGAACCAAATAAGATTCAAAATGTCAATTGGATTGTGCCTCATGTTGAATAACCACTTTTGAAACCCTCACAGTGACCAAAATTGCCATTTTTACAGAGTTTTGCTTACTTAAAAGCTTCAATTTTGTACAATTTCAGGCACCAAAATGACTTTAAACTCACTGATTTTAGTTGAAAATGTCATAATTCACATACAACAGTCATTTAGAGTCTATAGATTAAATGTTAAAATTTCATCCATATTGACCATTTTGGGAATGTTCGACAGGTCTGGAGTCATCGTTTTTCATCAGAAAATTCATTTTTTGGACTGTACCAAATATGATTCAAAATGTCAATTGGATTGTGCCTCATGTTGAATAACCACTTTTGAAACCCTAACAGTGACCAAAATTGCCATTTCTACAGAGTTTTTCTTACTCAAAAGCTTCAATTTTGACCAATTTCAGGAACCGAAATGACTTTAAACATACTTATTTAGGTTGAAAAAGTCATAATTCCCATCAAACAGTCATTTAGATTCAAAAGATTAAATGTTAAAATTTCATCCATATTGACCATTTTGGGAAAGTTCGACAGGTCTGGAGTCATTGTTTTTCATCAGAAAATTGATTTTTTGGACTGTACCAAATATGATTCAAAATGTCAATTGGATTGTGCCTCATGTTGAATAACCACTTTTGAAACCCTAACAGTGACCAAAATTGCCATTTCTACAGAGTTTTTCTTACTCAAAAGCTTCAATTTTGACCAATTTCAGGAACCGAAATGACTTTAAACACACTTATTTTAGTTGAAAAAGTCATAATTCACATGCAACAGTCACTTAGAGTCAAAAGATTAAATGTTAAAATTTCATCCATATTGACCATTTTGGGAACGTTCGACAGGTCCGGAGTCATTGTTTTTCATCAGAAAATTGCTTTTTAGGAGTGTACCAAAAAGGATTCAAAATGTAAATTGGACCGTGCCTCATGTTGAATAACCACTTTTGAAACCCTCACAGTGACCAAAATTGCAATTTTTACAGAGTTTTGCTTACTCAAAAGCTTCAATTTTGACCAATTTCAGGAACCGAAATGACTTTAAACACACTTATTTTAGTTGAAAAAGTCTTAATTCACATCCAACAGTCATTTAGAGTCAAAAGATTAAATGTTACAATCTCATTCATATTGACCATTTTGGGAACGTTCGACAGGTCCGGAGTCATCGTTTTTCATCAGAAAATGTATTTTTTGGACTGAACCAAATAAGATTCAAAATGTAAATTGGATTGTGCCTCATGTTGAATAACCACTTTTGAAACCCTCACAGTGACCAAAATTGCCATTTTTACAGAGTTTTGCTTACTTAAAAGCTTCAATTTTGTACAATTTCAGGCACCAAAATGACTTTAAACTCACTGATTTTAGTTGAAAATTTCATAATTCACATACAACAGTCATTTAGAGTCTATAGATTAAATGTTAAAATTTCATCCATATTGACCATTTTGGGAATGTTCGACAGGCCTGGAGTCATCGTTTTTCATCAGAAAATGTATTTTTTTAAATGAACCAAATATGATTCAAAATGTCAATTGGATCGTGCCTCATGTTGAATAACCACTTTTAAAACCCTCACACTGACCAAAATTTCCATTTCTACAGAGTTTTTCTTACTCAAAAGCTTCAATTTTGACCAATTTCAGGCACCGAAATGACTTTAAACTCACTGATTTTAGTTGAAAAAGTCTTAATTTACATCCATCAGTCATTTAGAGTCAAAAGATTAAATGTTAAAATTTCATCCATATTGACCATTTTGGGAACGTTCGACAGGTCCGGAGTCATCGTTTTTCATCAGAAAATTGATTTTTTGGACTGACCAAATATGATTCAAAATGTCAATTGGATTGTGCCTCATGTTGAATAACCACTTTTGAAACCCTCACCGTGACCAAAATTGCCATTTTTACAGAGTTTTGCTTACTTAAAAGCTTCAATTTTGAACAATTTCAGGCACCAAAATGACTTTAAACTCACTGATTTTAGTTGAAAAAGTCATAATTCACATCCAACAGTCATTTAGAGTCTATAGATTAAATGTTAAAATTTCATCCATATTGACCATTTTGGGAATGTTCGACAGGTCTGGAGTCATCGTTTTTCATCAGTAAATTGATTTTTTGGACTGTACCAAATATGATTCAAAATGTCAATTGGATTGTGCCTCATGTTGAATAACCACTTTTGAAACCCTCACACTGACCAAAATTTCCATTTCTACCGAGTTTTTCTTACTCAAAAGCTTCAATTTTGACCAATTTCAGGCACCGAAATGACTTTAAACACACTTATTTTAGGTGAAAAAGTCTTAATTCACATCCAACAGTCATTTAGAGTCAAAAGATTAAATGGTAAAATTTCATCCATATTGACCATTTTGGGAACGTTCGACAGGTCCGGAGTCATCGTTTTTCATCAGAAAATGTATTTTTTGGACTGAACCAAATAAGATTCAAAATGTCAATTGGATTGTGCCTCATGTTGAATAACCACTTTTGAAACCCTCACAGTGACCAAAATTGCCATTTTTACAGAGTTTTGCTTACTTAAAAGCTTCAATTTTGTACAATTTCAGGCACCAAAATGACTTTAAACTCACTGATTTTAGTTGAAAATGTCATAATTCACATACAACAGTCATTTAGAGTCTATAGATTAAATGTTAAAATTTCATCCATATTGACCATTTTGGGAACGTTCGACAGGACCGGAGTCATCGTTTTTCATCAGAAAATTGATTTTTTGGACTGTACCAAATATGATTCAAAATGTCAATTGGATTGTGCCTCGTGTTGAAAAACCACTTTTGAAACCCTCACCGTGACCAAAATTGCCATTTTTACAGAGTTTTGCTTACTTAAAAGCTTCAACTTTGAACAATTTCAGGCACCAAAATGACTTTAAACTCACTGATTTTAGTTGAAAATGTCATAATTCACATACAACAGTCATTTAGAGTCTATAGATTAAATGTTAACATTTCATCCATATTGACCATTTTGGGAATGTTCGACAGGTCTGGAGTCATCGTTTTTCATCAGTAAATTGATTTTTTGGACTGTACCAAATATGATTCAAAATGTCAATTGGATTGTGCCTCATGTTGAATAACCACTTTTGAAACCCTAACAGTGACCAAAATTGCCATTTCTACAGAGTTTTTCTTACTCAAAAGCTTCAATTTTGACCAATTTCAGGAACCGAAATGACTTTAAACACACTTATTTTAGTTGAAAAAGTCATAATTCACATGCAACAGTCACTTAGAGTCAAAAGATTAAATGTTAAAATTTCATCCATATTGACCATTTTGGGAACGTTCGACAGGTCCGGAGTCATTGTTTTTCATCAGAAAATTGCTTTTTAGGAGTGTACCAAAAAGGATTCAAAATGTAAATTGGACCGTGCCTCATGTTGAATAACCACTTTTGAAACCCTCACAGTGACCAAAATTGCAATTTTTACAGAGTTTTGCTTACTCAAAAGCTTCAATTTTGACCAATTTCAGGAACCGAAATGACTTTAAACACACTTATTTTAGTTGAAAAAGTCTTAATTCACATCCAACAGTCATTTAGAGTCAAAAGATTAAATGTTACAATCTCATTCATATTGACCATTTTGGGAACGTTCGACAGGTCCGGAGTCATCGTTTTTCATCAGAAAATGTATTTTTTGGACTGAACCAAATAAGATTCAAAATGTAAATTGGATTGTGCCTCATGTTGAATAACCACTTTTGAAACCCTCACAGTGACCAAAATTGCCATTTTTACAGAGTTTTGCTTACTTAAAAGCTTCAATTTTGTACAATTTCAGGCACCAAAATGACTTTAAACTCACTGATTTTAGTTGAAAATTTCATAATTCACATACAACAGTCATTTAGAGTCTATAGATTAAATGTTAAAATTTCATCCATATTGACCATTTTGGGAATGTTCGACAGGCCTGGAGTCATCGTTTTTCATCAGAAAATGTATTTTTTTAAATGAACCAAATATGATTCAAAATGTCAATTGGATCGTGCCTCATGTTGAATAACCACTTTTGAAAAACTCACAGTGACCAAAATTGCCATTTTTACAGAGCTTTGCTTACTCAAAAGCTTCCATTTTGACCAATTTAAGCCACCGAAATGACTTTAAACACTTATTTTGGTTGAAAAAAGTCATAATTCACATCCAACAGTCATTTAGAGTCAAAAGATTAAATGTTAAAATTTCATCCATATTGACCAATTTGGGAACGTTCGACAGGTCCGGAGTCATTGTTTTTCATCAGAAAATAGCTTTTTAGGAGTGTACCAAAAATGATTCAAAATGTCAGTTGGATTGTGCCTCATGTTGAAAAACCACTTTTGAAACCCTCACAGTGACCAAAATTGCCATTTTTACAGAGTTTTGCTTACTCAAAAGCTTCAATTTTGACCAATTTCAGGCACCGAAATGACTTTAAACTCACTGATTTTAGTTGAAAAAGTCTTAATTTACATCCATCAGTCATTTAGAGTCAAAAGATTAAATGTTAAAATTTCATCCATATTGACCATTTTGGGAACGTTCGACAGGTCCGGAGTCATCGTTTTTCATCAGAAAATTGATTTTTTGGACTGACCAAATATGATTCAAAATGTCAATTGGATTGTGCCTCATGTTGAATAACCACTTTTGAAACCCTCACCGTGACCAAAATTGCCATTTTTACAGAGTTTTGCTTACTTAAAAGCTTCAACTTTGAACAATTTCAGGCACCAAAATGACTTTAAACTCACTGATTTTAGTTGAAAATGTCATAATTCACATACAACAGTCATTTAGAGTCTATAGATTAAATGTTAAAATTTCATCCATATTGACCATTTTGGGAATGTTCGACAGGTCTGGAGTCATCGTTTTTCATCAGTAAATTGATTTTTTGGACTGTACCAAATATGATTCAAAATGTCAATTGGATTGTGCCTCATGTTGAATAACCACTTTTGAAACTCTCACAGTTACCAAAATTGCCATTTCTACAGAGTTTTTCTTACTCAAAAGCTTCAATTTTGACCAATTTCAGGAACCGAAATGACTTTAAACACACTTATTTTAGTTGAAAAAGTCATAATTCACATCAAACAGTCATTTAGATTCAAAAGATTAAATGTTAAAATGTAATCCATATTGACCATTTTGGGAAAGTTCGACAGGTCTGGAGTCATTGTTTTTCATCAGAAAATTGCTTTTTATGAGTGTACCAAAAAGGATTCAAAATGTAAATTGGACCGTGCCTCATGTTGAATAACCACTTTTGAAACCCTCACAGTGACCAAAATTGCAATTTTTACAGAGTTTTGCTTACTCAAAAGCTTCAATTTTGACCAATTTCAGGAACCGAAATGACTTTAAACACACTTATTTTAGTTGAAAAAGTCTTAATTCACATCCAACAGTCATTTAGAGTCAAAAGATTAAATGTTACAATCTCATCCATATTGACCATTTTGGGAACGTTCGACAGGTCCGGAGTCATGCTTTTTCATCAGAAAATTGACTTTTTTTGAACTGTACCAAATATTATTCAAAATGTCAATTGGATTGTGCCTCATGTTGAATAACCACTTTTGAAACCCTCACAGTGACCAAAATTGCCATTTTTACAGAGTTTTGCTTACTCAAAAGCTTCAATTTTGACCAATTTCAGGCACCGAAATGACTTTAAACACACTTATTTTAGTTGAAAAAGTCATAATTCACATGCAACAGTCACTTAGAGTCAAAAGATTAAATGTTAAAATTTCATCCATATTGACCATTTTGGGAACGTTCGACAGGTCCGGAGTCATCGTTTTTCATCAGAAAATGTATTTTTTGGACTGAACCAAATAAGATTCAAAATGTCAATTGGATTGTGCCTCATGTTGAATAACCACTTTTGAAACCCTCACAGTGACCAAAATTGCCATTTTTACAGAGTTTTGCTTACTTAAAAGCTTCAATTTTGTACAATTTCAGGCACCAAAATGACTTTAAACTCACTGATTTTAGTTGAAAATGTCATAATTCACATACAACAGTCATTTAGAGTCTATAGATTAAATGTTAAAATTTCATCCATATTGACCATTTTGGGAATGTTCGACAGGTCTGGAGTCATCGTTTTTCATCAGAAAATTGATTTTTTGGACTGTACCAAATATGATTCAAAATGTCAATTGGATTGTGCCTCATGTTGAATAACCACTTTTGAAACCCTCACACTGACCAAAATTTCCATTTCTACAGAGTTTTTCTTACTCAAAAGCTTCAATTGTGACCAATTTCAGGCACCGAAATGACTTTAAACACACTTATTTTAGTTGAAAAAGTCATAATTCACATTCAACAGTCATTTAGAGTCAAAAGATTAAATGTTAAAATTTCATCCATATTGACCATTTTGGGAACGTTCGACAGGTCTGGAGTCATTGTTTTTCATCAGAAAATTGCTTTTTAGGAGTGTACCAAAAAGGATTCAAAATGTCAATTGGACCGTGCCTAATGTTGAATAACCACTTTTGAAACCCTCACAGTGACCAAAATTGCAATTTTTACAGAGTTTTGCTTACTCAAAAGCTTCAATTTTGACCAATTTCAGGAACCAAAATGACTTTAAACATACTTATTTTAGTTGAAAAAGTCTTAATTCACATGCAACAGTCATTTAGAGTCTATAGATTAAATGTTAAAATTTCATCCATATTGACCATTTTGGGAATATTCGACAGGTCTGGAGTCATCGTTTTTCATCAGTAAATTGATTTTTTGGACTGTACCAAATATGATTCAAAATGTCAATTGGATTGTGCCTCATGTTGAATAACCACTTTTGAAACCCTCACACTGACCAAAATTTCCATTTCTACAGAGTTTTTCTTACTCAAAAGCTTCAATTTTGACCAATTTCAGGAACCGAAATGACTCTAAACACACTTATTTTAGTTGAAAAAGTCTTAATTCACATCCAACAGTCATTTAGAGTCAAAAGATTAAATGGTAAAATTTCATCCATATTGACCATTTTGGGAACGTTGGACAGGTCCTGAGTCATCGTATTTCATCTGAAAAATGATTTTTTGGACTGTACCAAAAATGATTCAAAATGTCAATTGGATCGTGCCTCATGTTGAATAACCACTTTTGAAACCCTCACAGTGACCAAAATTGCCATTTCTACAGAGTTTTTCTTACTCAAAAGCTTCAATTTTGACCAATTTCAGGCACCAAAATGACTTTAAACACACTTATTTTAGTTGAAAAATTCATAATTCACATTCAATAGTCATTTAGAGTCAAAAGATTAAATGTTAAAATTTCATCCATATTGACCATTTTGGGAACGTTCGACAGGTCCGGAGTCATCGTTTTTCATCAGAAAATGTATTTTTTGGAATGAACCAAATATGATTCAAAATGTCAATTTGATCGTGCCTCATGTTGAATAACCACTTTTGAAACTCTCACAGTGACCAAAATTGCCATTTCTACAGAGTTTTTCTTACTCAAAAGCTTCAATTTTGACCAATTTCAGGAACCAAAATGACTTTAAACACACTTATTTTAGTTGAAAAAGTCATAATTCACATCCAACAGTCATTTAGATTCAAAAGATTAAATGTTAAAATTTCATCCATATTGACCATTTTGGGAAAGTTCGACAGGTCTGGAGTCATTGTTTTTCATCAGAAAATTGCTTTTTAGGAGTGTACCAAAAAGGATTCAAAATGTAAATTGGACCGTGCCTCATGTTGAATAACCACTTTTGAAACCCTCACAGTGACCAAAATTGCAATTTTTACAGAGTTTTGCTTACTCAAAAGCTTCAATTTTGACCAATTTCAGGAACCGAAATGACTTTAAACACACTTATTTTAGTTGAAAAAGTCTTAATTCACATCCAACAGTCATTTAGAGTCAAAAGATTAAATGTTACAATCTCATTCATATTGACCATTTTGGGAACGTTCGACAGGTCCGGAGTCATCGTTTTTCATCAGAAAATGTATTTTTTGGACTGAACCAAATAAGATTCAAAATGTCAATTGGATTGTGCCTCATGTTGAATAACCACTTTTGAAACCCTCACAGTGACCAAAATTGCCATTTTTACAGAGTTTTGCTTACTTAAAAGCTTCAATTTTGTACAATTTCAGGCACCAAAATTACTTTAAACTCACTGATTTTAGTTGAAAATGTCATAATTCACATACAACAGTCATTTAGAGTCTATAGATTAAATGTTAAAATTTCATCCATATTGACCATTTTGGGAATGTTCGACAGGCCTGGAGTCATCGTTTTTCATCAGAAAATTGATTTTTTGGACTGTACCAAATAGGATTCAAAATGTCAATTGGATTGTGCCTCATGTTGAATAACCACTTTTGAAACCCTCACACTGACCAAAATTTCCATTTCTACAGAGTTTTTCTTACTCAAAAGCTTCAATTTTGACCAATTTCAGGCACCGAAATGACTTTAAACACACTTATTTTAGTTGAAAAAGTCATAATTCACATTCAACAGTCATTTAGAGTCAAAAGATTAAATGTTAAAATTTCATCCATATTGACCAATTTGGGAACGTTCGACACGTCCGGAGTCATCGTTTTTCATCAGAAAATGTATTTTTTTAAATGAACCAAATATGATTCAAAATGTCAATTGGATCGTGCCTCATGTTGAATAACCACTTTTGAAACTCTCACAGTGACCAAAATTGCCATTTCTACAGAGTTTTTCTTACTCAAAAGCTTCAATTTTGGCCAATTTCAGGAACCGAAATGACTTTAAACTCACTTATTTTAGTTCAAAAAGTCATAATTCACATCAAACAGTCATTTAGAGTCAAAAGATTAAATGTTAAAATTTCATCCATATTGACCATTTTGGGAAAGTTCAACAGGTCCGGAGTCATTGTTTTTCATCAGAAAATAGCTTTTTAGGAGTGTTCCAAAAATGATTCAAAATGTCAGTTGGATTGTGCCTCATGTTGAAAAACCACTTTTGAAACCCTCACAGTGACCAAAATTGCCATTTTTACAGAGTTTTGCTTACTCAAAAGCTTCAATTTTGAACAATTTCAGGCACCGAAATGACTTTAAACTCACTGATTTTAGTTGAAAAAGTCATAATTTACATCCATCAGTCATTTAGAGTCAAAAGATTAAATGTTAAAATTTCATCCATATTGACCATTTTGGGAACGTTCGACAGGTCCGGAGTCATCGTTTTTCATCAGAAAATTCATTTTTTGGACTGTACCAAATATGATTCAAAATGTCAATTGGATTGTGCCTCATGTTGAATAACCACTTTTGAAACCCTCACACTGACCAAAATTTCCATTTCTACAGAGTTTTTCTTACTCAAAAGCTTCAATTTTGACCAATTTCAGGAACCGAAATGACTTTAAACACACTTATTTTAGTTGAAAAAGTCATAATTCACATTCAACAGTCATTTAGAGTCAAAAGATTAAATGTTACAATCTCATCCATATTGACCATTTTGGGAACGTTCGACAGGTCCGGAGTCATGCTTTTTCATCAGAAAATTGATTTTTTTGGACTGTACCAAATATTATTCAAAATGTCAATTGGATTGTGCCTCATGTTGAATAACCACTTTTGAAACCCTCACAGTGACCAAAATTGCCATTTTTACAGAGTTTTGCTTACTTAAAAGCTTCAATTTTGTACAATTTCAGGCACCAAAATGACTTTAAACTCACTGATTTTAGTTGAAAATGTCATAATTCACATACAACAGTCATTTAGAGTCTATAGATTAAATGTTAAAATTTCATCCATATTGACCATTTTGGGAATGTTCGACAGGTCTGGAGTCATCGTTTTTCATCAGAAAATTGATTTTTTGGACTGTACCAAATATGATTCAAAATGTCAATTGGATTGTGCCTCATGTTGAATAACCACTTTTGAAACCCTAACAGTGACCAAAATTGCCATTTCTACAGAGTTTTTCTTACTCAAAAGCTTCAATTTTGACCAATTTCAGGAACCGAAATGACTTTAAACACACTTATTTTAGTTGAAAAAGTCATAATTCACATCAAACAGTCATTTAGATTCAAAAGATTAAATGTTAAAATTTCATCCATATTGACCATTTTGGGAAAGTTCGACAGGTCTGGAGTCATTGTTTTTCATCAGAAAATTGATTTTTTGGACTGTACCAAATATGATTCAAAATGTCAATTGGATTGTGCCTCATGTTGAATAACCACTTTTGAAACCCTAACAGTGACCAAAATTGCCATTTCTACAGAGTTTTTCTTACTCAAAAGCTTCAATTTTGACCAATTTCAGGAACCGAAATGACTTTAAACACACTTATTTTAGTTGAAAAAGTCATAATTCACATGCAACAGTCACTTAGAGTCAAAAGATTAAATGTTAAAATTTCATCCATATTGACCATTTTGGGAACGTTCGACAGGTCCGGAGTCATTGTTTTTCATCAGAAAATTGCTTTTTAGGAGTGTACCAAAAAGGATTCAAAATGTAAATTGGACCGTGCCTCATGTTGAATAACCACTTTTGAAACCCTCACAGTGACCAAAATTGCAATTTTTACAGAGTTTTGCTTACTCAAAAGCTTCAATTTTGACCAATTTCAGGAACCGAAATGACTTTAAACACACTTATTTTAGTTGAAAAAGTCTTAATTCACATCCAACAGTCATTTAGAGTCAAAAGATTAAATGTTACAATCTCATTCATATTGACCATTTTGGGAACGTTCGACAGGTCCGGAGTCATCGTTTTTCATCAGAAAATGTATTTTTTGGACTGAACCAAATAAGATTCAAAATGTCAATTGGATTGTGCCTCATGTTGAATAACCACTTTTGAAACCCTCACAGTGACCAAAATTGCCATTTTTACAGAGATTTGCTTACTTAAAAGCTTCAATTTTGTACAATTTCAGGCACCAAAATGACTTTAAACTCACTGATTTTAGTTGAAAATGTCATAATTCACATACAACAGTCATTTAGAGTCTATAGATTAAATGTTAAAATTTCATCCATATTGACCATTTTGGGAATGTTCGACAGGCCTGGAGTCATCGTTTTTCATCCGAAAATTGATTTTTTGGACTGTACTAAATAGGATTCAAAATGTCAATTGGATTGTGCCTCATGTTGAATAACCACTTTTGAAACCCTCACACTGACCAAAATTTCCATTTCTACAGAGTTTTTCTTACTCAAAAGCTTCAATTTTGACCAATTTCAGGAACCGAAATGACTTTAAACTCACTTACTTTAGTTGAAAAAGTCATAATTCACATCAAACAGTCATTTAGAGTCAAAAGATTAAATGTTACAATCTCATTCATATTGACCAATTTGGGAACGTTCGACACGTCCGGAGTCATCGTTTTTCATCAGAAAATGTATTTTTTTAAATGAACCAAATATGATTCAAAATGTCAATTGGATCGTGCCTCATGTTGAATAACCACTTTTGAAACTCTCACAGTGACCAAAATTGCCATTTCTACAGAGTTTTTCTTACTCAAAAGCTTCAATTTTGACCAATTTCAGGAACCGAAATGACTTTAAACTCACTTACTTTAGTTGAAAAAGTCATAATTCACATCAAACAGTCATTTAGAGTCAAAAGATTAAATGTTAAAATTTCATCCATATTGACCATTTTGGGAAAGTTCAACAGGTCCGGAGTCATTGTTTTTCATCAGAAAATAGCTTTTTAGGAGTGTACCAAAAATGATTCAAAATGTCAGTTGGATTGTGCCTCATGTTGAAAAACCACTTTTGAAACCCTCACAGTGACCAAAATTGCCATTTTTACAGAGTTTTGCTTACTCAAAAGCTTCAATTTTGAACAATTTCAGGCACCGAAATGACTTTAAACTCACTGATTTTAGTTGAAAAAGTCTTAATTTACATCCATCAGTCATTTAGAGTCAAAAGATTAAATGTTAAAATTTCATCCATATTGACCATTTTGGGAACGTTCGACAGGTCCGGAGTCATCGTTTTTCATCAGAAAATAGATTTTTTGGACTGTACCAAATATGATTCAAAATGTCAATTGGATTGTGCCTCATGTTAAATAACCACTTTTGAAACCCTCACCGTGACCAAAATTGCCATTTTTACAGAGTTTTGCTTACTTAAAAGCTTCAATTTTGAACAATTTCAGGCACCAAAATGACTTTAAACTCACTGATTTTAGTTGAAAAAGTCATAATTCACATCCAACAGTCATTTAGAGTCTATAGATTAAATGTTAAAATTTCATCCATATTGACCATTTTGGGAATGTTCGACAGGTCTGGAGTCATCGTTTTTCATCAGTAAATTGATTTTTTGGACTGTACCAAATATGATTCAAAATGTCAATTGGATTGTGCCTCATGTTGAATAACCACTTTTGAAACCCTCACACTGACCAAAATTTCCATTTCTACAGAGTTTTTCTTACTCAAAAGCTTCAATTTTGACCAATTTCAGGAACCGAAATGACTCTAAACACACTTATTTTAGGTGAAAAAGTCTTAATTCACATCCAACAGTCATTTAGAGTCAAAAGATTAAATGGTAAAATTTCATCCATATTGACCATTTTGGGAACGTTGGACAGGTCCTGAGTCATCGTATTTCATCTGAAAATTGATTTTTTGGACTGTACCAAAAATGATTCAAAATGTCAATTGGATCGTGCCACATGTTGAATAACCACTTTTGAAACCCTCACAGTGACCAAAATTGCCATTTCTACAGAGTTTTTCTTACTCAAAAGCTTCAATTTTGACCAATTTCAGGCACCGAAATGACTTTAAACACACTTATTTTAGTTGAAAAAGTCATAATTCACATTCAACAGTCATTTAGAGTCAAAAGATTAAATGTTACAATCTCATCCATATTGACCATTTTGGGAACGTTCGACAGGTCCGGAGTCATGCTTTTTCATCAGAAAATTGATTTTTTTGGACTGTACCAAATATTATTCAAAATGTCAATTGGATTGTGCCTCATGTTGAATAACCACTTTTGAAACCCTCACAGTGACCAAAATTGCCATTTTTACAGAGTTTTGCTTACTTAAAAGCTTCAATTTTGTACAATTTCAGGCACCAAAATGACTTTAAACTCACTGATTTTAGTTGAAAATGTCATAATTCACATCAAACAGTCATTTAGAGTCAAAAGATTAAATGTTACAATCTCATCCATATTGACCATTTTGGGAATGTTCGACAGGTCTGGAGTCATCGTTTTTCATCAGAAAATTGATTTTTTGGACTGTACCAAATATGATTCAAAATGTCAATTGGATTGTGCCTCATGTTGAATAACCACTTTTGAAACCCTAACAGTGACCAAAATTGCCATTTCTACAGAGTTTTTCTTACTCAAAAGCTTCAATTTTGACCAATTTCAGGAACCGAAATGACTTTAAACACACTTATTTTAGTTGAAAAAGTCATAATTCACATGCAACAGTCACTTAGAGTCAAAAGATTAAATGTTAAAATTTCATCCATATTGACCATTTTGGGAACGTTCGACAGGTCCGGAGTCATTGTTTTTCATCAGAAAATTGCTTTTTAGGAGTGTACCAAAAAGGATTCAAAATGTAAATTGGACCGTGCCTCATGTTGAATAACCACTTTTGAAACCCTCACAGTGACCAAAATTGCAATTTTTACAGAGTTTTGCTTACTCAAAAGCTTCAATTTTGACCAATTTCAGGAACCGAAATGACTTTAAACACACTTATTTTAGTTGAAAAAGTCTTAATTCACATCCAACAGTCATTTAGAGTCAAAAGATTAAATGTTACAATCTCATTCATATTGACCATTTTGGGAACGTTCGAAAGGTCCGGAGTCATCGTTTTTCATCAGAAAATGTATTTTTTGGACTGAACCAAATAAGATTCAAAATGTCAATTGGATTGTGCCTCATGTTGAATAACCACTTTTGAAACCCTCACAGTGACCAAAATTGCCATTTTTACAGAGTTTTGCTTACTTAAAAGCTTCAATTTTGTACAATTTCAGGCACCAAAATGACTTTAAACTCACTGATTTTAGTTGAAAATGTCATAATTCACATACAACAGTCATTTAGAGTCTATAGATTAAATGTTAAAATTTCATCCATATTGACCATTTTGGGAATGTTCGACAGGCCTGGAGTCATCGTTTTTCATCAGAAAATTGATTTTTTGGACTGTACTAAATAGGATTCAAAATGTCAATTGGATTGTGCCTCATGTTGAATAACCACTTTTGAAACCCTCACACTGACCAAAATTTCCATTTCTACAGAGTTTTTCTTACTCAAAAGCTTCAATTTTGACCAATTTCAGGAACCGAAATGACTTTAAACTCACTTACTTTAGTTGAAAAAGTCATAATTCACATCAAACAGTCATTTAGAGTCAAAAGATTAAATGTTACAATCTCATTCATATTGACCAATTTGGGAACGTTCGACACGTCCGGAGTCATCGTTTTTCATCAGAAAATGTATTTTTTTAAATGAACCAAATATGATTCAAAATGTCAATTGGATCGTGCCTCATGTTGAATAACCACTTTTGAAACTCTCACAGTGACCAAAATTGCCATTTCTACAGAGTTTTTCTTACTCAAAAGCTTCAATTTTGACCAATTTCAGGAACCGAAATGACTTTAAACTCACTTACTTTAGTTGAAAAAGTCATAATTCACATCAAACAGTCATTTAGAGTCAAAAGATTAAATGTTAAAATTTCATCCATATTGACCATTTTGGGAAAGTTCAACAGGTCCGGAGTCATTGTTTTTCATCAGAAAATAGCTTTTTAGGAGTGTACCAAAAATGATTCAAAATGTCAGTTGGATTGTGCCTCATGTTGAAAAACCACTTTTGAAACCCTCACAGTGACCAAAATTGCCATTTTTACAGAGTTTTGCTTACTCAAAAGCTTCAATTTTGAACAATTTCAGGCACCGAAATGACTTTAAACTCACTGATTTTAGTTGAAAAAGTCTTAATTTACATCCATCAGTCATTTAGAGTCAAAAGATTAAATGTTAAAATTTCATCCATATTGACCATTTTGGGAACGTTCGACAGGTCCGGAGTCATCGTTTTTCATCAGAAAATAGATTTTTTGGACTGTACCAAATATGATTCAAAATGTCAATTGGATTGTGCCTCATGTTGAATAACCACTTTTGAAACCCTCACCGTGACCAAAATTGCCATTTTTACAGAGTTTTGCTTACTTAAAAGCTTCAATTTTGAACAATTTCAGGCACCAAAATGACTTTAAACTCACTGATTTTAGTTGAAAAAGTCATAATTCACATCCAACAGTCATTTAGAGTCTATAGATTAAATGTTAAAATTTCATCCATATTGACCATTTTGGGAATGTTCGACAGGTCTGGAGTCATCGTTTTTCATCAGTAAATTGATTTTTTGGACTGTACCAAATATGATTCAAAATGTTAATTGGATTGTGCCTCATGTTGAATAACCACTTTTGAAACCCTCACACTGACCAAAATTTCCATTTCTACAGAGTTTTTCTTACTCAAAAGCTTCAATTTTGACCAATTTCAGGAACCGAAATGACTCTAAACACACTTATTTTAGGTGAAAAAGTCTTAATTCACATCCAACAGTCATTTAGAGTCAAAAGATTAAATGGTAAAATTTCATCCATATTGACCATTTTGGGAACGTTGGACAGGTCCTGAGTCATCGTATTTCATCTGAAAATTGATTTTTTGGACTGTACCAAAAATGATTCAAAATGTCAATTGGATCGTGCCTCATGTTGAATAACCACTTTTGAAACCCTCACAGTGACCAAAATTGCCATTTCTACAGAGTTTTTCTTACTCAAAAGCTTCAATTTTGACCAATTTCAGGCACCGAAATGACTTTAAACACACTTATTTTAGTTGAAAAAGTCATAATTCACATTCAACAGTCATTTAGAGTCAAAAGATTAAATGTTACAATCTCATCCATATTGACCATTTTGGGAACGTTCGACAGGTCCGGAGTCATGCTTTTTCATCAGAAAATTGATTTTTTTGGACTGTACCAAATATTATTCAAAATGTCAATTGGATTGTGCCTCATGTTGAATAACCACTTTTGAAACCCTCACAGTGACCAAAATTGCCATTTTTACAGAGTTTTGCTTACTTAAAAGCTTCAATTTTGTACAATTTCAGGCACCAAAATGACTTTAAACTCACTGATTTTAGTTGAAAATGTCATAATTCACATACAACAGTCATTTAGAGTCTATAGATTAAATGTTAAAATTTCATCCATATTGACCATTTTGGGAATGTTCGACAGGTCTGGAGTCATCGTTTTTCATCAGAAAATTGATTTTTTGGACTGTACCAAATATGATTCAAAATGTCAATTGGATTGTGCCTCATGTTGAATAACCACTTTTGAAACCCTAACAGTGACCAAAATTGCCATTCCTGCAGAGTTTTTCTTACTCAAAAGCTTCAATTTTGACCAATTTCAGGAACCGAAATGACTTTAAACACACTTATTTTAGTTGAAAAAGTCATAATTCACATCAAACAGTCATTTAGATTCAAAAGATTAAATGTTAAAATTTCATCCATATTGACCATTTTGGGAAAGTTCGACAGGTCTGGAGTCATTGTTTTTCATCAGAAAATTGATTTTTTGGACTGTACCAAATATGATTCAAAATGTCAATTGGATTGTGCCTCATGTTGAATAACCACTTTTGAAACCCTAACAGTGACCAAAATTGCCATTTCTACAGAGTTTTTCTTACTCAAAAGCTTCAATTTTGACCAATTTCAGGAACCGAAATGACTTTAAACACACTTATTTTAGTTGAAAAAGTCATAATTCACATGCAACAGTCACTTAGAGTCAAAAGATTAAATGTTAAAATTTCATCCATATTGACCATTTTGGGAACGTTCGACAGGTCCGGAGTCATTGTTTTTCATCAGAAAATTGATTTTTTTGGACTGTACCAAATATGATTCAAAATGTCAATTGGATTGTGCCTCATGTTGAATAACCACTTTTGAAACTCTCACAGTTACCAAAATTGCCATTTCTACAGAGTTTTTCTTACTCAAAAGCTTCAATTTTGACCAATTTCAGGAACCGAAATGACTTTAAACACACTTATTTTAGTTGAAAAAGTCTTAATTCACATCCAACAGTCATTTAGAGTCAAAAGATTAAATGTTACAATCTCATCCATATTGACCATTTTTGGAACGTTCGACAGGTCCGGAGTCATGCTTTTTCATCAGAAAATTGATTTTTTTGGACTGTACCAAATATTATTCAAAATGTCAATTGGATTGTGCCTCATGTTGATAACCACTTTTGAAACCCTCACAGTGACCAAAATTGCAATTTTTACAGAGTTTTGCTTACTCAAAAGCTTCAATTTTGACCAATTTCAGGCACCGAAATGAGTTTAAACACACTTATTTTAGTTGAAAAAGTCATAATTCACATGCAACAGTCACTTAGAGTCAAAAGATTAAATGTTAAAATTTCATCCATATTGACCATTTTGGGAACGTTCGACAGGTCCGGAGTCATCGTTTTTCATCAGAAAATGTATTTTTTGGACTGAACCAAATAAGATTCAAAATGTCAATTGGATTGTGCCTCATGTTCAATAACCACTTTTGAAACCCTCACAGTGACCAAAATTGCCATTTTTACAGAGTTTTGCTTACTCAAAAGCTTCAATTTTGAAAAATTTCAGGCACCAAAATGACTTTAAACTCACTGATTTTAGTTGAAAAAGTCATAATTCACATCCAACAGTCATTTAGAGTCTATAGATTAAATGTTAAAATTTCATCCATATTGACCATTTTGGGAATGTTCGACAGGTCTGGAGTCATCGTTTTTCATCAGTAAATAGATTTTTTGGACTGTACCAAATATGATTCAAAATGTCAATTGGATTGTGCCTCATGTTGATAACCACTTTTGAAACCCTCACACTGACCAAAATTTCCATTTCTACAGAGTTTTTCTTACTCAAAAGCTTCAATTTTGACCAATTTCAGGCACCGAAATGACTTTAAACACACTTATTTTAGTTGAAAAAGTCATAATTCACATGCAACAGTCACTTAGAGTCAAAAGATTAAATGTTAAAATTTCATCCATATTGACCATTTTGGGAACGTTCGACAGGTCCGGAGTCATCGTTTTTCATCAGAAAATGTATTTTTTGGACTGAACCAAATAAGATTCAAAATGTCAATTGGATTGTGCCTCATGTTGAATAACCACTTTTGAAACCCTCACAGTGACCAAAATTGCCATTTTTACAGAGTTTTGCTTACTTAAAAGCTTCAATTTTGTACAATTTCAGGCACCAAAATGACTTTAAACTCACTGATTTCAGTTGAAAATGTCATAATTCACATACAACAGTCATTTAGAGTCTATAGATTAAATGTTAAAATTTCATCCATATTGACCAATTTTGGAATGTTCGACAGGTCTGGAGTCATTGTTTTTCATCAGAAAATTGATTTTTTTGGACTGTACCAAATATGATTCAAAATGTCAATTGGATTGTGCCTCATGTTGAATAACCACTTTTGAAACTCTCACAGTTACCAAAATTGCCATTTCTACAGAGTTTTTCTTACTCAAAAGCTTCAATTTTGACCAATTTCAGGAACCGAAATGACTTTAAACACACTTATTTTAGTTGAAAAAGTCATAATTCACATCAAACAGTCATTTAGATTCAAAAGATTAAATGTTAAAATTTAATCCATATTGACCATTTTGGGAAAGTTCGACAGGTCTGGAGTCATTGTTTTTCATCAGAAAATTGCTTTTTATGAGTGTACCAAAAAGGATTCAAAATGTAAATTGGACCGTGCCTCATGTTGAATAACCACTTTTGAAACCCTCACAGTGACCAAAATTGCAATTTTTACAGAGTTTTGCTTACTCAAAAGCTTCAATTTTGACCAATTTCAGGTACCGAAATGACTTTAAACACACTTATTTTAGTTGAAAAAGTCTTAATTCACATCCAACAGTCATTTAGAGTCAAAAGATTAAATGTTACAATCTCATCCATATTGACCATTTTGGGAACGTTCGACAGGTCCGGAGTCATGCTTTTTCATCAGAAAATTGATTTTTTTGGACTGTACCAAATATTATTCAAAATGTCAATTGGATTGTGCCTCATGTTGAATAACCACTTTTGAAACCCTCACAGTGACCAAAATTGCCATTTTTACTGAGTTTTGCTTACTCAAAAGCTTCAATTTTGACCAATTTCAGGCACCGAAATGACTTTAAACACACTTATTTTAGTTGAAAAAGTCATAATTCACATGCAACAGTCACTTAGAGTCAAAAGATTAAATGTTAAAATTTCCTCCATATTGACCATTTTGGGAACGTTCGACAGGTCCGGAGTCATCGTTTTTCATCAGAAAATGTATTTTTTGGACTGAACCAAATAAGATTCAAAATGTCAATTGGATTGTGCCTCATGTTGAATAACCACTTTTGAAACCCTCACAGTGACCACAATTGCCATTTTTACAGAGTTTTGCTTACTTAAAAGCTTCAATTTTGTACAATTTCAGGCACCAAAATGACTTTAAACTCACTGATTTTAGTTGAAAATGTCATAATTCACATACAACAGTCATTTAGAGTCTATAGATTAAATGTTAAAATTTCATCCATATTGACCATTTTGGGAATGTTCGACAGGTCTGGAGTCATCGTTTTTCATCAGAAAATTGATTTTTTGGACTGTACCAAATATGATTCAAAATGTCAATTGGATTGTGCCTATGTTGAATAACCACTTTTGAAACCCTAACAGTGACCAAAATTGCCATTTCTACAGAGTTTTTCTAACTCAAAAGCTTCAATTTTGACCAATTTCAGGAACCGAAATGACTTTAAACACACTTATTTTAGTTGAAAAAGTCATAATTCACATCAAACAGTCATTTAGATTCAAAAGATTAAATGTTAAAATTTCATCCATATTGACCATTTTGGGAAAGTTCGACAGGTCTGGAGTCATTGTTTTTCATCAGAAAATTGCTTTTTAGGAGTGTACCAAAAAGGATTCAAAATGTAAATTGGACCGTGCCTCATGTTGAATAACCACTTTTGAAACCCTCACAGTGACCAAAATTGCAATTTTTACAGAGTTTTGCTTACTCAAAAGCTTCAATGTTGACCAATTTCAGGAACCGAAATGACTTTAAACACACTTATTTTAGTTGAAAAAGTCTTAATTCGCATCCAACAGTCATTTAGAGTCAAAAGATTAAATGTTACAATCTCATCCATATTGACCATTTTGGGAACGTTCGACAGGTCCGGAGTCATGCTTTTTCATCAGAAAATTGATTTTTTTGGACTGTACCAAATATTATTCAAAATGTCAATTGGATTGTGCCTCATGTTGAATAACCACTTTTGAAACCCTCACAGTGACAAAAATTGCCATTTTTACAGAGTTTTGCTTACTCTAATGCTTCAATTTTGACCAATTTCAGGCACCGAAATGACTTTAAACACACTTATTTTAGTTGAAAAAGTCATAATTCACATGCAACAGTCACTTAGAGTCAAAAGATTAAATGTTAAAATTTCATCCATATTGACCATTTTGGGAACGTTCGACAGGTCCGGAGTCATCGTTTTTCATCAGAAAATGTATTTTTTGGACTGAACCAAATAAGATTCAAAATGTCAATTGGATTGTGCCTCATGTTCAATAACCACTTTTGAAACCCTCACAGTGACCAAAATTGCCATTTTTACAGTGTTTTGCTTACTTAAAAGCTTCAATTTTGTACAATTTCAGGCACCAAAATGACTTTAAACTCACTGATTTTAGTTGAAAATGTCATAATTCACATACAACAGTCATTTAGAGTCTATAGATTAAATGTTAAAATTTCATCCATATTGACCATTTTGGGAACGTTCGACAGGACCGGAGTCATCGTTTTTCATCAGAAAATTGATTTTTTGGACTGTACCAAATATGATTCAAAATGTCAATTGGATTGTGCCTCGTGTTGAATAACCACTTTTGAAACCCTCACCGTGACCAAAATTGCCATTTTTACAGAGTTTTGCTTACTTAAAAGCTTCAACTTTGAACAATTTCAGGCACCAAAATGACTTTAAACTCACTGATTTTAGTTGAAAAAGTCATAATTCACATCTAACAGTCATTTAGAGTCTATAGATTAAATGTTAAAATATCATCCATATTGACCATTTTGGGAATGTTCGACAGGTCTGGAGTCATCGTTTTTCATCTGAAAATTGATTTTTTGGACTGTACCAAAAATGATTCAAAATGTCAATTGGATCGTGCCTCATGTTGAATAACCACTTTTGAAACCCTCACAGTGACCAAAATTGCCATTTCTACAGAGTTTTTCTTACTCAAAAGCTTCAATTTTGACCAATTTCAGGGACCGAAATGACTTTAAACACACTTATTTTAGTTGAAAAAGTCATAATTCACATTCAACAGTCATTTAGAGTCAAAAGATTAAATGTTAAAATTTCATCCATATTGACCATTTTGGGAACGTTCGACAGGTCCGGAGTCATCGTTTTTCATCAGAAAATGTATTTTTTGGAATGAACCAAATATGATTCAAAATGTCAATTGGATCGTGCCTCATGTTGAATAACCACTTTTGAAACCCTCACCGTGACCAAAATTGCCATTTTTACAGAGTTTTGCTTACTTAAAAGCTTCAATTTTGAACAATTTCAGGCACCAAAATGACTTTAAACTCACTGATTTTAGTTGAAAAAGTCATAATTCACATCCAACAGTCATTTAGAGTCTATAGATTAAATGTTAAAATTTCATCCATATTGACCATTTTGGGAACGTTCGACAGGACCGGAGTCATCGTTGTTCATCAGAAAATTGATTTTTTGGACTGTACCAAATATGATTGAAAATGTCAATTGGATTGTGCCTAATGTTGAATAACCACTTTTGAAACCCTCACCGTGACCAAAATTGCCATTTTTACATAGTTTTGCTTACTTAAAAGCTTCAATTTTGAACAATTTCAGGCACCAAAATGACTTTAAACTCACTGATTTTAGTTGAAAAAGTCATAATTCACATCCAACAGTCATTTAGAGTCTATAGATTAAATGTTAAAATTTGATCCATATTGACCATTTTGGGAATGTTCGACAGGTTGGAATCATCGTTTTTCATCAGAAAATTGATTTTTTGGACTGTACCAAATATGATACAGAATGTCAATTGGATTGTGCCTCATGTAGAATAACCACTTTTGAAACCCTCACCGTGACCAAAATTGCCATTTTTACATAGTTTTGCTTACTTAAAAGCTTCAATTTTGAACAATTTCAGGCACCAAAATGACTTTAAACTCACTGATTTTAGTTGAAAAAGTCATAATTCACATCCAACAGTCATTTAGAGTCTATAGATTAAATGTTAAAATTTGATCCATATTGACCATTTTGGGAATGTTCGACAGGTCTGGAATCATCGTTTTTCATCAGTAAATTGATTTTTTGGACTGTACCAACTATGATTCAAAATGTCAATTGGATCGTGCCTCATGTTGAATAACCACTTTTGAAACCCTCACAGTGACCAAAATTGCCATTTCTACAGAGTTTTTCTTACACAAAAGCTTCAATTTTGACCAATTTCAGGCACCGAAATGACTTTAAACACACTTATTTTAGTTGAAAAAGTCACAATTCACATTCAACAGTCATTTAGTGTCAAAAGATTAAATGTTAAAATTTCATCCATATTGACCATTTTGGGAAGGTTCGACAGGTCCGGAGTCATCGTTTTTCATCAGAAAATGTATTTTTTGGAATGAACCAAATATGATTCAAAATGTCAATTGGATCATGCCTCATGTTAAATAACCACTTTTGAAACTCTCACAGTGACCAAAATTGCCATTTCTACAGAGTTTTTCTTACTCAAAAACTTCAATTTTGACCAATTTCAGGAACCAAAATGACTTTAAACACACTTATTTTAGTTGAAAAAGTCATAATTCACATCCAACAGTCATTTAGATTCAAAAGATTAAATGTTAAAATTTCATCCATATTGACCATTTTGGGAAAGTTCGACAGGTCTGGAGTCATTGTTTTTCATCAGAAAATTGCTTTTTAGGAGTGTACCAAAAAGGATTCAAAATGTAAATTGGACCGTGCCTCATGTTGAATAACCACTTTTGAAACCCTCACAGTGACCAAAATTGCAATTTTTTTAGAGTTTTGCTTACTCAAAAGCTTCAATTTTGACCAATTTCAGGAACCGAAATGACTTTAAACACACTTATTTTAGTTGAAAAAGTCTTAATTCACATCCAACAGTCATTTAGAGTCAAAAGATTAAATGTTACAATCTCATCCATATTGACCATTTTGGGAACGTTCGACAGGTCCGGAGTCATGCTTTTTCATCGGAAAATTGATTTTTTTGGACTGTACCAAATATTATTCAAAATGTCAATTGGATTGTGCCTCATGTTGAATAACCACTTTTGAAACCCTCACAGTGACCAAAATTGCCATTTTTACAGAGTTTTGCTTACTCAAAAGCTTCAATTTTGACCAATTTCAGGCACCGAAATGACTTTAAACACACTTATTTTAGTTGAAAAAGTCATAATACACATGCAACAGTCACTTAGAGTCAAAAGATTAAATGTTAAAATTTCATCCATATTGACCATTTTGGGAACGTTCGACAGGTCCGGAGTCATCGTTTTTCATCAGAAAATGTATTTTTTGGACTGAACCAAATAAGATTCAAAATGTCGATTGGATTGTGCCTCATGTTGAATAACCACTTTTGAAACCCTCACAGTGACCAAAATTGCCATTTTTACAGTGTTTTGCTTACTTAAAAGCTTCAATTTTGTACAATTTCAGGCACCAAAATGACTTTAAACTCACTGATTTTAGTTGAAAATGTCATAATTCACATACAACAGTCATTTAGAGTCTATAGATTAAATGTTAAAATTTCATCCATATTGACCATTTTGGGAACGTTCGACAGGACCGGAGTCATCGTTTTTCATCAGAAAATTGATTTTTTGGACTGTACCAAATATGATTCAAAATGTCAATTGGATTGTGCCTCGTGTTGAATAACCACTTTTGAAACCCTCACCGTGACCAAAATTGCCATTTTTACAGAGTTTTGCTTACTTAAAAGCTTCAACTTTGAACAATTTCAGGCACCAAAATGACTTTAAACTCACTGATTTTAGTTGAAAAAGTAATAATTCACATCTAACAGTCATTTAGAGTCTATAGATTAAATGTTAAAATATCATCCATATTGACCATTTTGGGAATGTTCGACAGGTCTGGAGTCATCGTTTTTCATCTGAAAATTGATTTTTTGGACTGTACCAAAAATGATTCAAAATGTCAATTGGATCGTGCCTCATGTTGAATAACCACTTTTGAAACCCTCACAGTGACCAAAATTGCCATTTCTACAGAGTTTTTCTTACTCAAAAGCTTCAATTTTGACCAATTTCAGGCACCGAAATGACTTTAAACACACTTATTTTAGTTGAAAAAGTCATAATTCACATTCAACAGTCATTTAGAGTCAAAAGATTAAATGTTAAAATTTCATCCATATTGACCATTTTGGGAACGTTCGACAGGTCCGGAGTCATCGTTTTTCATCAGAAAATGTATTTTTTGGAATGAACCAAATATGATTCAAAATGTCAATTGGATCGTGCCTCATGTTGAATAACCACTTTTGAAACCCTCACCGTGACCAAAATTGCCATTTTTACAGAGTTTTGCTTACTTAAAAGCTTCAATTTTGAACAATTTCAGGCACCAAAATGACTTTAAACTCACTGATTTTAGTTGAAAAAGTCATAATTCACATCCAACAGTTATTTAGAGTCTATAGATTAAATGTTAAAATTTCATCCATATTGACCATTTTGGGAACGTTCGACAGGACCGGAGTCATCGTTTTTCATCAGAAAATTGATTTTTTGGACTGTACCAAATATGATTCAAAATGTCAATTGGATTGTGCCTCGTGTTGAATAACCACTTTTGAAATCTTCACCGTGACCAAAATTGCCATTTTTACAGAGTTTTGCTTACTTAAAAGCTTCAACTTTGAACAATTTCAGGCACCAAAATGACTTTAAACTCACTGATTTTAGTTGAAAAAGTCATAATTCACATCCAACAGTCATTTAGAGTCTATAGATTAAATGTTAAAATTTCATCCATATTGACCATTTTGGGAATGTTCGACAGGTCTGGAGTCATCGTTTTTCATCAGTAAATTGATTTTTTGGACTGTACCAAATATGATTCAAAATGTCAATTGGATTGTGCCTCATGTTGAATAACCACTTTTGAAACCCTCACACTGACCAAAATTTCCATTTCTACAGAGTTTTTCTTACTCAAAAGCTTCAATTTTGACCAATTTCAGGCACCGAAATGACTTTAAACACACTTATTTTAGTTGAAAAAGTCATAATTCACATTCAACAGTCATTTAGAGTCAAAATATTAAATGTTAAAATTTCATCCATATTGACCATTTTGGGAACGTTCGACAGGTCCGGAGTCATCGTTTTTCATCAGAAAATGTATTTTTTGAAATGAAGCAAATATGATTCAAAATGTCAATTGGATCGTGCCTCATGTTGAATAACCACTTTTGAAACTCTCACAGTGACCAAAATTGCCATTTCTACAGAGTTTTTCTTACTCAAAAGCTTCAATTTTGACCAATTTCAGGAACCGAAATGACTTTAAACATACTTATTTTAGTTGAAAAAGTCTTAATTCACATACAACAGTCATTTAAAGTCTATAGATTAAATGTTAAAATTTCATCCATTTTGACCATTTTGGGAACGTTCGACAGGTCCGGAGTCATCGTTTTTCATCAGAAAATTGATTTTTTGGACTGTACCAAATATGATACAGAATGTCAATTGGATTGTGCCTCATGTTGAATAACCACTTTTGAAACCCTCACCGTGACCAAAATTGCCATTTTTACATAGTTTTGCTTACTTAAAAGCTTCAATTTTGAACAATTTCAGGCACCAAAATGACTTTAAACTCACTGATTTTAGTTGAAAAAGTCATAATTCACATCCAACAGTCATTTAGAGTCTATAGATTAAATGTTAAAATTTGATCCATATTGACCATTTTGGGAATGTTCGACAGGTCTGGAATCATCGTTTTTCATCAGTAAATTGATTTTTTGGACTGTACCAACTATGATTCAAAATGTCAATTGGATTGTGCCTCATGTTGAATAACCACTTTTGAAACCCTCACACTGACCAAAATTGCCATTTTTACAGAGTTTTGCTTACTCAAAAGCTTCAATTTTGAACAATTTCAGGCACCGAAATGACTTTAAACACACTTATTTTAGTTGAAAAAGTCTTAATTCACATGCAACAGTCACTTAGAGTCAAAAGATTAAATGTTAAAATTTCATCCATATTGACCATTTTGGGAACGTTCGACAGGTCCGGAGTCATCGTTTTTCATCTGAAAATTGCTTTTTAGGACTGTACCAAATATGATTCAAAATGTCAATTGGATTGTGCCTCATGTTGAATAACCACTTTTGAAACCCTCACACTGACCAAAATTTCCATTTCTAGAGAGTTTTTCTTACTCAAAAGCTTCAATTTTGACCAATTTCAGGAACCGAAATGACTCTAAACACACTTATTTTAGTTGAAAAAGTCTTATTCACATCCAACAGTAATTTAGAGTCAAAATATTAAATGGTAACATTTCATCCATATTGACCATTTTGGGAATGTTGGACAGGTCCTGAGTCATCGTATTTCATCTGAAAATTGATTTGTTGGACTGTACCAAATATGATTCAAAATGTCAATTGGATCGTGCCTCATGTTGAATAACCACTTTTGAAACCCTCACACTGACCAAAATTTCCATTTCTACAGAGTTTTTCTTACTCAAAAGCTTCAATTTTGACCAATTTCAGGCACCGAAATGACTTTAAACACACTTATTTTAGTTGAAAAAGTCATAATTTACATTCAACAGTCATTTAGAGTCAAAAGATTAAATGTTAAAATTTCATCCATTTTGAGCATTTTGGGAACGTTCGACAGGTCCGGAGTCATCGTTTTTCATCAGAAAATGTATTTTTTGAAATGAAGCAAATATGATTCAAAATGTCAATTGGATCGTGCCTCATGTTGAATAACCACTTTTGAAACTCTCACAGTGACCAAAATTGCCATTTCTACAGAGTTTTTCTTACTCAAAAGCTTCAATTTTGACCAATTTCAGGAACCAAAATGACTTTAAACACACTTATTTTAGTTGAAAAAGTCATAATTCACATCAAACTGTCATTTAGAGTCAAAAGATTAAATGTTAAAATTTCATCCATATTGACCATTTTGGGAACGTTCGACAGGTCTGGAGTCATCGTTTTTCATCAGTAAATTGATTTTTTGGACTGTACCAAATATGATTCAAAATGTCAATTGGATCGTGCCTCATTTTGAATAACCACTTTTGAAACCCTCACAGTGACCAAAATTGCCATTTCTACAGAGTTTTTCTTACTCAAAAGCTTCAATTTTGACCAATTTCAGGAACCGAAATGAATTTAAACACACTTATTTTCGTTGAAAAAGTTTTAATTCACATTCAACAGTCATTTAGAGTCAAAAGATTAAATGGTAACATTTCATCTATATTGACCATTTTGGGAACGTTCGACAGGTCTGGAGTCATCGTTTTTCATCAGAAAATTGATTTTTTGGACTGTACCAAATATGATTCAAAATGTCAATTGGATTGTGCCTCGTGTTGAATAACCACTTTTGAAACCCTCACCGTGACCAAAATTGCCATTTTTACAGAGTTTTGCTTACTTAAAAGCTTCAACTTTGAACAATTTCAGGCACCAAAATGACTTTAAACTCACTGATTTTAGTTGAAAAAGTCATAATTCACATCCAACAGTCATTTAGAGTCTATAGATTAAATGTTAAAATATCATCCATATTGACCATTTTGGGAATGTTCGACAGGTCTGTAGTCATCGTTTTTCATCTGAAAATTGATGTTTTGGACTGTACCAAAAATGATTCAAAATGTCAATTGGATCGTGCCTCATGTTGAATAACCACTTTTGAAATCCTCACAGTGACCAAAATTGCCATTTCTACAGAGTTTTTCTTACTCAAAAGCTTCAATTTTGACCAATTTCAGGCACCGAAATGACTTTAAACACACTTATTTTAGTTGAAAAAGTCATAATTCACATTCAACAGTCATTTAGAGTCAAAAGATTAAATGTTAAAATTTCATCCATATTGACCATTTTGGGAACGTTCGACAGGTCCAGAGTCATCGTTTTTCTTCAGAAAATGTATTTTTTGGAATGAACCAAATATGATTCAAAATGTCAATTGGATTGTGCCTCATGTTGAATATCCACTTTTGAAACCCTCACAGAGACCAAAATTGCCATTTTTACAGAGCTTTTCTTAATCAAAAGCTTCAATTTTGACCAATTTCAGGAACCGAAATGACTTTAAACACACTTATTTTAGTTGAAAAAGTCATAATTCACATCCAACAGTCATTTAGAGTCAAGATTAAATGTTAAAATTTCATCCATATTGACCATTTTGGGAACGTTCGACAGGTCCAGAGTCATTGTTTTTCATCAGAAAATTGATTTTTTGGACTGTACCAAATATGATTCAAAATGTCAATTGGATTGTGCCTCATGTTGAATAACCACTTTTGAAACCCTCACAGTGACCAAAATTGCCATTTTTACAGAGTTTTGCTTACTCAAAAGCTTCAATTTTGACCAATTTCAGGCACCGAAATGACTTTAAACACACTTATTTTAGTTGAAAAAGTCATAATACACATGCAACAGTCACTTAGAGTCAAAAGATTAAATGTTAAAATGTCATCCATATTGACCATTTTGGGAACGTTCGACAGGTCCGGAGTCATCGTTTTTCATCAGAAAATGTATTTTTTGGACTGAACCAAATAAGATTCAAAATGTCAATTGGATTGTGCCTCATGTTGAATAACCACTTTTGAAACCCTCACAGTGACCAAAATTGCCATTTTTACAGTGTTTTGCTTACTTAAAAGCTTCAATTTTGTACAATTTCAGGCACCAAAATGACTTTAAATTAACTGATTTTAGTTGAAAATGTCATAATTCACATACAACAGTCATTTAGAGTCTATAGATTAAATGTTAAAATTTCATCCATATTGACCATTTTGGGAACGTTCGACAGGACCGGAGTCATCGTTTTTCATCAGA
Source organism: Lissotriton helveticus (assembly GCF_964261635.1). Lineage (NCBI taxonomy): Eukaryota > Metazoa > Chordata > Amphibia > Caudata > Salamandridae > Lissotriton > Lissotriton helveticus. The sequence goes on from NC_136072.1 coordinate 344,481,143, forward strand.
AAATTGATTTTTTGGACTGTACCTAATATGATTCAAAATGTCAATTGGATTGTGCCTCGTGTTGAATAACCACTTTTGAAACCCTCACCGTGACCAAAATTGCCATTTTTACAGAGTTTTGCTTACTTAAAAGCTTCAACTTTGAACAATTTCAGGCACCAAAATGACTTTAAACTCACTGATTTTAGTTGAAAAAGTCATAATTCACATCCAACAGTCATTTAGAGTCTATAGATTAAATGTTAAAATATCATCCATATTGACCATTTTGGGAATGTTCGACAGGTCTGGAGTCATCGTTTTTCATCTGAAAATTTATTTTTTGGACTGTACCAAAAATGATTCAAAATGTCAATTGGATCGTGCCTCATGTTGAATAACCACTTTTGAAACCCTCACAGTGACCAAAATTGCCATTTCTACAGAGTTTTTCTTACTCAAAAGCTTCAATTTTGACCAATTTCAGGCACCGAAATGACTTTAAACACACTTATTTTAGTTGAAAAAGTCATAATTCACATTCAACAGTCATTTAGAGTCAAAAGATTAAATGTTAAAATTTCATCCATATTGACCATTTTGGGAACGTTCGACAGGTCCGGAGTCATCGTTTTTCTTCAGAAAATGTATTTTTTGGAATGAACCAAATATGATTCAAAATGTCAATTGGATTGTGCCTCATGTTGAATAACCACTTTGAAACCCTCACAGTGACCAAAATTGCCATTTTTACAGAGCTTTTCTTAATCAAAAGCTTCAATTTTGACCAATTTCAGGAACCGAAATGACTTTAAACACACTTATTTTAGTTGAAAAAGTCATAATTCACATCCAACAGTCATTTAGAGTCAAGATTAAATGTTAAAATTTCATCCATATTGACCATTTTGGGAACGTTCGACAGGTCCAGAGTCATTGTTTTTCATCAGAAAATTGATTTTTTGGACTGTACCAAATATGATTCAAAATGTCAGTTGGATTGTGCCTCATGTTGAATAACCACTTTTGAAACCCTCACAGTGACCAAAATTGCCATTTTTACAGAGTTTTGCTTACTCAAAAGCTTCAATTTTGAACAATTTCAGGCACCGAAATGACTTTAAACACACTTATTTTAGTTGAAAAAGTCTTAATTCACATGCAACAGTCACTTAGAGTCAAAAGATTAAATGTTAAAATTTCATCCATATTGACCATTTTGGGAACGTTCGACAGGTCCGGAGTCATCGTTTTTCATCTGAAAATTGCTTTTTAGGACTGTACCAAATATGATTCAAAATGTCAATTGGATTGTGCCTCATGTTGAATAACCACTTTTGAAACCCTCACACTGACCAAAATTTCCATTTCTAGAGAGTTTTTCTTACTCAAAAGCTTCAATTTTGACCAATTTCAGGAACCGAAATGACTCTAAACACACTTATTTTAGTTGAAAAAGTCTTATTCACATCCAACAGTAATTTAGAGTCAAAATATTAAATGGTAACATTTCATCCATATTGACCATTTTGGGAATGTTGGACAGGTCCTGAGTCATCGTATTTCATCTGAAAATTGATTTGTTGGACTGTACCAAATATGATTCAAAATGTCAATTGGATCGTGCCTCATGTTGAATAACCACTTTTGAAACCCTCACACTGACCAAAATTTCCATTTCTACAGAGTTTTTCTTACTCAAAAGCTTCAATTTTGACCAATTTCAGGCACCGAAATGACTTTAAACACACTTATTTTAGTTGAAAAAGTCATAATTTACATTCAACAGTCATTTAGAGTCAAAAGATTAAATGTTAAAATTTCATCCATTTTGAGCATTTTGGGAACGTTCGACAGGTCCGGAGTCATCGTTTTTCATCAGAAAATGTATTTTTTGAAATGAAGCAAATATGATTCAAAATGTCAATTGGATCGTGCCTCATGTTGAATAACCACTTTTGAAACTCTCACAGTGACCAAAATTGCCATTTCTACAGAGTTTTTCTTACTCAAAAGCTTCAATTTTGACCAATTTCAGGAACCAAAATGACTTTAAACACACTTATTTTAGTTGAAAAAGTCATAATTCACATCAAACTGTCATTTAGAGTCAAAAGATTAAATGTTAAAATTTCATCCATATTGACCATTTTGGGAACGTTCGACAGGTCTGGAGTCATCGTTTTTCATCAGTAAATTGATTTTTTGGACTGTACCAAATATGATTCAAAATGTCAATTGGATCGTGCCTCATTTTGAATAACCACTTTTGAAACCCTCACAGTGACCAAAATTGCCATTTCTACAGAGTTTTTCTTACTCAAAAGCTTCAATTTTGACCAATTTCAGGAACCGAAATGAATTTAAACACACTTATTTTCGTTGAAAAAGTTTTAATTCACATTCAACAGTCATTTAGAGTCAAAAGATTAAATGGTAACATTTCATCTATATTGACCATTTTGGGAACGTTCGACAGGTCTGGAGTCATCGTTTTTCATCTGAAAATTGATCTTTTGGACTGTACCAAATATGATTCAAAATGTCAATTGGATTGTGCCTCATGTTGAATAACCACTTTTGAAAACCTCACACTGACCAAAATTTCCATTTCTACAGAGTTTTTCTTACTCAAAAGCTTCAATTTTGACCAATTTCAGGCACCAAAATGACTTTAAACACACTTATTTTAGTTGAAAAAGTCATAATTCACCTCAAACTGTCATTTAGAGTCAAAAGATTAAATGTTAACATTTCATCCATATTGACCATTTTTGGAAAGTTGGACAGGTCTGGAGTCATTGTTTTTCATCAGAAAATTGCTTTTTAGGAGTGTACCAAAAAGGATTCAAAATGTCAATTGGACCGTGCCTCATGTTGAATAACCACTTTTGAAACCCTCACAGTGACCAAAATTGCAATTTTTACAGAGTTTTGCTTACTCAAAAGCTTCAATTTTGACCAATTTCAGGAACCGAAATGACTTTAAACTCACTGATTTTAGTTGAAAAAGTCATAATTCACATCCAACAGTCATTTAGAGTCTATAGATTAAATGTTAAAATTTCATCCATATTGACCATTTTGGGAATGTTCGACAGGTCTGGAGTCATCATTTTTCATCAGTAAATTGATTTTTTGGACTGTACCAAATATGAATCAAAATGTCAATTGGATTATGCCTCATGTTGAATAACCACTTTTGAAACCCTCACACTGACCAAAATTTCCATTTCTACAGAGTTTTTCTTACTCAAAAGCTTCAATTTTGACCAATTTCAGGAACCGAAATGACTCTAAACACACTTATTTTAGTTGAAAAAGTCTTAATTCACATCCAACAGTCATTTAGAGTCAAAAGATTAAATGGTAAAATTTCATCCATATTGACCATTTTGGGAACGTTGGACAGGTCCTGAGTCATCGTATTTCATCTGAAAATTGCTTTTTAGGAGTGTACCAAAAATGATTCAAAATGTCAATTGGATCGTGCCTCATGTTGAATAACCACTTTTGAAATCCTCACAGTGACCAAAATTGCCATTTTTACAGTTTTTCTTATTCAAAAGCTTCAATTTTGAACAATTTCAGGCACCGAAATGACTTTAAACTCACTGATTTTAGTTGAAAAAGCCATAATTCTCATCCAACAGTCTTTTAGAGTCAAAAGATTAAATGTTAAAATGTCATCCATATTGACCATTTATGGAACGTTCGACAGGTTCGGAGTAATCATTTTTCATCAGAAAATTGCTTTTTAGTAGTGTACCAAAAAGGATTCAAAATGTCAATTGGACCGTGCCTCATGTTAAATAACCACTTTTGAAACCCTCACAGTGACCAAAATTGCAATTTTTACAGAGTTTTGCTTACTCAAAACCTTCAATTTTGACCAATTTCAGGAACCGAAATGACTTTAAACACACTTATTTTCGTTGAAAAAGTTTTAATTCACATTCAACAGTCATTTAGAGTCAAAAGATTAAATGGTAACATTTCATCTATATTGACCATTTTGGGAACGTTCGACAGGTCTGGAGTCATCGTTTTTCATCAGAAAATTGATTTTTTGGACTGTACCAAATATGATTCAAAATGTCAATTGGATTGTGCCTCGTGTTGAATAACCACTTTTGAAACCCTCACCGTGACCAAAATTGCCATTTTTACAGAGTTTTGCTTACTTAAAAGCTTCAACTTTGAACAATTTCAGGCACCAAAATGACTTTAAACTCACTGATTTTAGTTGAAAAAGTCATAATTCACATCCAACAGTCATTTAGAGTCTATAGATTAAATGTTAAAATATCATCCATATTGACCATTTTGGGAATGTTCGACAGGTCCGGAGTCATCATTTTTCATCAGAAAATGTATTTTTTGGACTGTACCAAAAATGATTCAAAATGTCAATTGGATTGTGCCTCATGTTGAATAACCACTTTTGACACCCTCACAGTGACCAAAATTGCCATTTTTACAGAGCTTTTCTTACTCAAAGGTTTACATTGTTACCAATTTCAGGCACCGAAATGACTTTAAACACACTTATTTTAGTTGAAAAAGTCATAATTCACATGCAACAATCACTTAGAGTCAAAAGATTAAATGTTAAAATGTCATCCATATTGTCCATTTTGGGTACGTTCGACAGGTCTGGAGTCATGCTTTTTCATCAGAAAATTGATTTTTTTGGACTGTACCAAATATTATTCAAAATGTCAATTGGATTGTGCCTCATGTTGAATAACCACTTTTAAAACCCTCACAGTGACCAAAATTGCCATTTTTACAGAGCTTTGCTTACTCAAAAGCTTCCATTTTGACCAATTTCAGGCACCGTTATGACTTTAAACACACTGATTTTATTTGAAAAAGTCATAATTCACATCCAACAGTCATTTAGAGTCAAAAGATTAAAAGTTAACATTTCATCCATATTGACCATTTTGGGAAAGTTCGACAGGTCCGGAGTCATCGTTTTTCATCAGAAAATTGCTTTTTAGGAGTGTATCAAAAATTATTCAAAATGTCAATTGGATCGTGCCTCATGTTGAATAACCACTTTTGAAATCCTCACAGTGACCAAAATTGGCATTTTTACAGTTTTTCTTACTCAAAAGCTTCAATTTTGACCAATTTCAGGCACCGAAATGACTTTAAACACACTTATTTCAGTTGGAAAAGTCTAAATTCACATCCAACAGTCATTTAGAGTCAAAAGATTAAATGGTAAAATTTCATCCATATTGACCATTTTGAGAACGTTCGACAGGTCCGGAGTCATCGTTTTTCATCTGAAAATTGATTTTTTGGACTGAACCAAATAAGATTCAAAATGTCAATTGGATTGTGCCTCATGTTGAATAACCACTTTTGAAACCCTCACAGTGACCAAAATTGCCATTTTTACAGAGTTTTGCTTACTTAAAAGCTTCAATTTTGTACAATTTCAGGCACCAAAATGACTTTAAACTCACTGATTTTAGTTGAAAATGTCATAATTCACATACAACAGTCATTTAGAGTCTATAGATTAAATGTTAAAATTTCATCCATATTGACCATTTTGGGAACGTTCGACAGGTCAGGAGTCATCGTTTTTCATCAGAAAATTGATTTTTTGGACTGTACCAAATATGATTTAAAATGTCAATTGGATTGTGCCTCGTGTTGAATAACCACTTTTGAAACCCTCACCGTGACCAAAATTGCCATTTTTACAGAGTTTTGCTTACTTAAAAGCTTCAACTTTGAACAATTTCAGGCACCAAAATGACTTTAAACTCACTGATTTTAGTTGAAAAAGTCATAATTCACATCCAACAGTCATTTAGAGTCTATAGATTAAATGTTAAAATTTCATCCATATTGACCATTTTGGGAATGTTCGACAGGTCTGGAGTCATCGTTTTTCATCAGTAAATTGATTTTTTGGACTGTACCAAATATGATTCAAAATGTCAATTGGATTGTGCCTCATGTTGAATAACCACTTTTGAAACCCTCACACTGACCAAAATTTCCATTTCTACAGAGTTTTTCTTACTCAAAAGCTTCAATTTTGACCAATTTCAGGCACCGAAATGACTTTAAACTCACTGATGTTAGTTGAAAATGTCATAATTCACATACAACAGTCATTTAGAGTCTATAGATTAAATGTTAAAATTTCATCCATATTGACCATTTTGGGAACGTTCGACAGGTCTGGAGTCATCGTTTTTCATCAGTAAATTGATTTTTTGGACTGTACCAAATATGATTCAAAATGTCAATTGGATCGTGCCTCATGTTGAATAACCACTTTTAATACCCTCACAGTGACCAAAATTGTCATTTTTACAGAGCTTTTATTACTCAAAGGATTCAATTTTTACCAATTTCTGGCACCGAAATGACTTTAAACACACTTATTTTAGTTGAAAAAGTCATAATTCACATCAAACAGTCATTTAGATTCAAAAGATTAAATGTTAAAATTTCATCCATATTGAACATTTTGGGAAAGTTCGACAGGTCCGGAGTCATCGCTTTTCATCAGAAAATGTATTTTTTGGACTGTACCAAAAATGATTCAAAATGTCAATTGGATTGTGCCTCATGTTGAATAACCACTTTTGACACCCTCACAGTGACCAAAATTGCCATTTTTACTGACCTTTGCTTATTCAAAAGCTTCCATTTTGACCAATTTAAGCCACCAAAATGAATTTAAACACACTTATTGTAGTTGAAAAAGTCATAATTCACATCCAACAGTCATTTAGAGTCAAAAGATTAAATGTTAAAATTTCATCCATATTGACCATTTTGGGAACGTTCGACAGGTCGACAGTCGACGGTCGACAGTCATCGTTTTTCATCAGAAAATGGATTTTTTGGACTGTACCAAATATGATTCAAAATGTCAATTGGATTGTGCCTCATGTTGAATAACCACTTTTGAAACCCTCACCGTGACCAAAATTGCCATTTTTAGAGAGTTTTGCTTACTTAAAAGCTTCAATTTTGTACAATTTGAGGCACCAAAATGACTTTAAACTCACTGATGTTAGTTGAAAATGTCATAATTCACATACAACAGTCATTTAGAGTCTATAGATTAAATGTTAAAATTTCATCCATATTGACCATTTTGGGAACGTTCGACAGGTCTGGAGTCATCGTTTTTCATCAGTAAATTGATTTTTTGGACTGTACCAAATATGATTCAAAATGTCAATTGGATCGTGCCTCATGTTGAATAACCACTTTTGAAACCCTCACAGTGACCAAAATTGCATTTCTACAGAGTTTTTCTTACTCAAAAGCTTCAATTTTGACCAATTTCAGGAACCGAAATGATTTTAAACACACTTATTTCAGTTGAAAAGTCTTAATTCACATCCAACAGTCATTTAGAGTCAAAAGATTAAATGGTAAAATTTCATCCATATTGACCATTTTGAGAACGTTCGACAGGTCCAGAGTCATCGTTTTTCATCTGAAAATTGATTTTTTGGACTGTACCAAAAATGATTCAAAATGTCAATTGGATCGTGCCTCATGTTGAATAACCACTTTTGACACCCTCACAGTGACCAAAATTGCCATTTTTACAGAGCTTTGCTTACTCAAAAGCTTCCATTTTGACCAATTTCAGGCACAGTTATGACTTTAAACACACTGATTTTATTTGAAAAAGTCATAATTCACATCCAACAGTCATTTAGAGTCAAAAGATTAAATGTTAAAATTTCATCCATATTGACCATTTTGGGAACGTTCGACAGGTCTGGAGTCATCGTTTTTCATCAGTAAATTGATTTTTTGGACTGTACCAAATATGATTCAAAATGTCAATTGGATCGTGCCTCATGTTGAATAACCACTTTTAATACCCTCACAGTGACCAAAATTGCCATTTTTACAGAGCTTTTATTACTCAAAGGATTCAATTTTTACCAATTTCTGGCACCAAAATGACTTTAAACACACTTATATTAGTTGAAAAAGTCATAATTCACATCCAACAGTCATTTAGAGTCAAAAGATTAAATGGTAAAATTTCATCCATATTGACCATTTTGGGAACGTTCGACAGGTCCGGAGTCATCGTTTTTCATCTGAAAATTGATTTTTTGGACTGTACCAAAAATGATTCAAAATGTCAATTGGATCGCGCCTCATGTTGAATAACCACTTTTGAAACCCTCACAGTGACCAAAATTGCCATTTCTAAAGAGTTTTTCTTACTCAAAAGCTTCAATTTTGACCAATTTCAGGAACCGAAATGACTTTGAACACACTTATTTTAGTTGAAAAAGTCATAATTCACATCAAACAGTCATTTAGATTCAAAAGATTAAATGTTAAAATTTCATCCATATTGAACATTTTGGGAAAGTTCGACAGGTCCGGAGTCATCGCTTTTCATCAGAAAATGTATTTTTTGGACTGTACCAAAAATGATTCAAAATGTCAATTGGATTGTGCCTCATGTTGAATAACCACTTTTGACACCCTCACAGTGACCAAAATTTCCATTTTTACAGAGCTTTGCTTATTCAAAAGCTTCCATGTTGACCAATTTCTGGCACCGTTATGACTTTAAACACACTGATTTTATTTGAAAAAGTCATAATTCACATCCAACAGTCATTTAGAGTCAAAGGATTAAATGTTAAAATTTCATCCATATTGACCATTTTGGGAACGTTCGACAGGTCCGGAGTCATCGTTTTTCATCAGAAAATTGATTTTTTTGACTGTACCAAATATGATTCAAAATGTCAATTGGATTGTGCCTCATGTTGAATAACCACTTTTGAAACCCTCACAGTGACCAAAATTGCCATTTTTACAGAGTTTTGCTAACTCAAAAGCTTCAATTTTGACCAATTTCAGGCACCGAAATGACTTTAAACACACTTATTTTAATTGAAAAAGTCATAATTCACATGCAACAGTCACTTAGAGTCAAAAGATTAAATGTTAAAATGTCATCCATATTGTCCATTTTGGGTACGTTCGACAGGTCCGGAGTCATCGTTTTTCATCAGAAAATGTATTTTTTGGACTGTACCAAAAATGATTCAAAATGTCAATTGGATTGTGCCTCATGTTGAATAACCACTTTTGACACCCTAACAGTGACCAAAATTGCCATTTTTACAGAGCTTTGCTTACTCAAAAGATTCCATTTTGACCAATTTCAGGCACCGTTATGACTTTAAACACACTGATTTTATTTGAAAAAGTCATAATTCACATCCAACAGTCATTTAGAGTCAAAAGATTAAATGTTAAAATTTCATCCATATTGACCATTTTGGGAACGTTCGACAGGTCCAGAGTCATCGTTTTTCATCAGAAAATTGATTTTTTGGACTGTACCAAATATGATTCAAAATGTCAATTGGATTGTGCCTCATGTTGAATAACCACTTTTAAAACCCTCACAGTGACCAAAATTGCCATTTTTACAGAGCTTTTATTACTCAAAGGTCTCCATGTTTACCAATTTCTGGCACCGAAATGACTTTAAACACACTTATTTTAGTTGAAAAAGTCATAATTCACATCCAACAGTCATTTAGAGACAAAAGATTAAAAGTTAACATTTCATCCATATTGACCATTTTGGGAAAGTTCGACAGGTCCGGAGTCATCGTTTTTCATCAGAAAATTGCTTTTAAGGAGTGTACCAAAAATGATTCAAAATGTCAATTGGATCGTGCCTCATGTTGAATAACCACTTTTGAAATCCTCACAGTGACCAAAATTGCCATTTTTACAGTTTTTCTTACTCAAAATCTTCAATTTTGAACAATTTCAGGCACCGAGATGACTTTAAACTCACTGATTTTAGTTGAAAAAGCCATAATTCTCATCCAACAGTCTTTTAGAGTCAAAAGATTAAATGTTAAAATGTCATCCATATTGACCATTTTGGGAACGTTCGATAGGTTCGGAGTAATCGTTTTTCATCAGAAAATTGCTTTTTAGGAGTGTACCAAAAAGGATTCAAAATGTCAATTGGACCGTGCCTCATGTTGAATAACCACTTTTGAAACCCTCACAGTGACCAAAATTGCAATTTTTACAGAGTTTTGCTTACTCATAAGCTTCAATTTTGACCAATTTCAGGAACCGAAATGACTTTAAACACACTTATTTTAGTTGAAAAAGTCATAATTCACATGCAACAATCACTTAGAGTCAAAAGATTAAATGTTAAAATGTCATCCATATTGTCCATTTTGGGTACGTTCGACAGGTCTGGAGTCATCGTTTTTCATCAGAAAATGTATTTTTTGGACTGTACCAAAAATGATTCAAAATGTCAATTGGATTGTGCCTCATGTTGAATAACCACTTTTGACACCCTCACAGTGACCAAAATTGCCATTTTTACAGAGCTTTGCTTACTCAAAAGCTTCCATTTTGACCAATTTCAGGCACCGTTATGACTTTAAACACACTGATTCATTTGAAAAAGTCATAATTCACATCCAACAGTCATTTAGAGTCAAAAGATTAAATGTTAAAATTTCATCCATATTGACCATTTTGGGAACGTTCGACAGGTACGGAGTCATTGTTTTTCATCAGAAAATTGATTTTTTTGGACTGAACCAAATATGATTCAAAATGTCAATTGGATTGTGCCTCATGTTGAATAACCACTTTTAAAATCCTCACAGTGACCAAAATTGCCATTTTTACAGAGCTTTGCTTACTCAAAAGCTTCCATTTTGACCAATTTCTGGCACCGAAATGACTTTAAACACACTTATTTTAGTTGAAAAAGTCATAATTCACATCCAACAGTCATTTAGAGTCAAAAGATTAAAAGTTAACATTTCATCCATATTGACCATTTTGGGAAAGTTCGACAGGTCCGGAATCATCGTTTTTCATCAGAAAATTGCTTTTTAGGAGTGTATCAAAAATTAATCAAAATGTCAATTGGATCGTGCCTCATGTTGAATAACCACTTTTGAAATCCTCACAGTGACCAAAATTGCCATTTTTACAGTGTTTTGCTTACTCAAAAGCTTCAATTTTGACCAATTTCAGGCACCGAAATGACTTTAAACACACTTATTTTAGTTGAAAAAGTCATAATTCACATGCAACAGTCACTTAGAGTCAAAAGATTAAATGTTAAAATTTCATCCATATTGACCATTTTGGGAACGTTCGACATGTCCGGAGTCATCGTTTTTCATCAGAAAATGTATTTTTTGGACTGAACCAAATATGATTCAAAATGTCAATTGGATTGTGCCTCATGTTGAATAACCACTTTTGAAACCCTCACAGTGAACAAAATTGCCATTTTTACTGACCTTTGCTTATTCAAAAGCTTCCATTTTGACCAATTTAAGCCACCGAAATGACTTTAAACACACTTATTGTAGTTGAAAAAGTCATAATTCACATCCAACAGTCATTTAGAGTCAAAAGATTAAATGTTAAAATTTCATCCATATTGACCATTTTGGGAACGTTCGACAGGTCCGGAGTCATCGTTTTTCATCTGAAAATTGATTTTTTGGACTGTACCAAAAATTATTCAAAATGTCAATTGGATCGCACCTCATGTTGAATAACCACTTTTGAAACCCTCACAGTGACCAAAATTGCCATTTCTACAGAGTTTTTCTTACTCAAAAGCTTCAATTTTGACCAATTTCAGGAACCGAAATGACTTTAAACACACTTATTTTAGTTGAAAAAGTTTTAATTCACACCCAACAGTCATTTACAGTCATAAGATTAAATGGTAAAATTTCATCTATATTGACCATTTTGGGAACGTTCGACAGGTCCGGAGTCATCGTTTTTCATCTGAAAATTGATTTTTTGGACTGTACCAAAAATGATTCAAAATGTCAATTGGATCGCGCCTCATGTTGAATAACCACTTTTGAAACCCTCACAGTGACCAAAATTGCTATTTCTAAAGAGTTTTTCTTACTCAAAAGCTTCAATTTTGACCAATTTCAGGAACCGAAATGACTTTAAACACACTTATTTTAGTTGAAAAAGTCATAATTCACATCAAACAGTCATTTAGATTCAAAAGATTAAATGTTAAAATTTCATCCATATTGAACATTTTGGGAAAGTTCGACAGGTCTGGAGTCATTGTTTTTCATCAGAAAATTGCTTTTTAGGAGTGTACCAAAAAGGATTCAAAATGTCAATTGGACCGTGCCTCATGTTGAATAACCACTTTTGACACCCTCACAGTGACCAAAATTGCCATTTTTACAGAGCTTTGCTTACTCAAAAGCTTCCATTTTGACCAATTTCAGGCACCGTTATGACTTTAAACACACTGATTTCATTTGAAAAAGTCATAATTCACATCCAACAGTCATTTAGAGTCAAAAGATTAAATGTTAAAATTTCATCCATATTGACCATTTTGGGAACGTTCGACAGGTACGGAGTCATTGTTTTTCATCAGAAAATTGATTTTTTTGGACTGAACCAAATATGATTCAAAATGTCAATTGGATTGTGCCTCATGTTGAATAACCACTTTTAAAATTCTCACAGTGACCAAAATTGCCATTTTTACAGAGCTTTGCTTACTCAAAAGCTTCCATTTTGACCAATTTCTGGCACCGAAATGACTTTAAACACACTTATTTTAGTTGAAAAAGTCATAATTCACATCCAACAGTCATTTAGAGTCAAAAGATTAAAAGTTAACATTTCATCCATATTGACCATTTTGGGAAAGTTCGACAGGTCCGGAGTCATCGTTTTTCATCAGAAAATTGCTTTTTAGGAGTGTACCAAAAAGGATTCAAAATGTCAATTGGATCGTGCCTCGTGTTGAATAACCACTTTTGAAATCCTCACAGTGACCAAAATTGGCATTTTTACAGTTTTTCTTACTCAAAAGCTTCAATTTTGACCAATTTCAGGCACCAAAATGACTTTAAACACACTTATTTCAGTTGAAAAAGTCTTAATTCACATCCAACAGTCATTTAGAGTCAAAAGATTAAATGGTAAAATTTCATTCATATTGACCATTTTGGGAAAGTTCGACAGGTCCGGAATCATCGTTTTTCATCAGAAAATTGCTTTTTAGAAGTGTACCAAAAATGATTCAAAATGTCAATTGGATCGTGCCTCATGTTGAATAACCACTTTTGAAATCCTCACAGTGACCAAAATTGCCATTTTTACAGTTTTTCTTACTCAAAAGCTTCAATTTTGAACAATTTCAGGCACCGAAATGACTTTAAACTCACTGATTTTAGTTGAAAAAGTCATAATTCACATGCAACAATCACTTAGAGTCAAAAGATTAAATGTTAAAATGTCATCCATATTGTCCATTTTGGGTACGTTCGACAGGTCCGGAGTCATCATTTTTCATCAGAAAATGTATTTTTTGGACTGTACCAAAAATGATTCAAAATGTCAATTGGATTGTGCCTCATGTTGAATAACCACTTTTGACACCCTCACAGTGACCAAAATTGCCATTTTTATAGAGCTTTGCTTACTCAAAAGCTTCCATTTTGACCAATTTCAGGCACCGTTATGACTTTAAACACACTGATTTTATTTGAAAAAGTCATAATTCACATCCAACAGTCATTTAGAGTCAAAAGATTAAAAGTTAACATTTCATCCATATTGACCATTTTGGGAAAGTTCGACAGGTCCGGAGTCATCGTTTTTCATCAGAAAATTGCTTTTTAGGAGTGTATCAAAAATTATTCAAAATGTCAATTGGATCGTGCCTCATGTTGAATAACCACTTTTGAAATCCTCACAGTGACCAAAATTGCCATTTTTACAGTGTTTTGCTTACTCAAAAGCTTCAATTTTGACCAATTTCAGGCACCGAAATGACTTTAAACACACTTATTTTAGTTGAAAAAGTCATAATTCACATGCAACAGTCACTTAGAGTCAAAAGATTAAATGTTAAAATTTCATCCATATTGACCATTTTGGGAACGTTCGACATGTCCGGAGTCATCGTTTTTCATCAGAAAATGTATTTTTTGGACTGAACCAAATATGATTCAAAATGTCAATTGGATTGTGCCTCATGTTGAATAACCACTTTTGAAACCCTCACAGTGAACAAAATTGCCATTTTTACTGACCTTTGCTTATTCAAAATCTTCCATTTTGACCAATTTAAGCCACCGAAATGACTTTAAACACACTTATTGTAGTTGAAAAAGTCATAATTCACATCCAACAGTCATTTAGAGTCAAAAGATTAAATGTTAAAATTTCATCCATATTGACCATTTTGGGAACGTTCGACAGGTCCGGAATCATCGTTTTTCATCTGAAAATTGATTTTTTGGACTGTACCAAAAATGATTCAAAATGTCAATTGGATCGCGCCTCATGTTGAATAACCACTTTTGAAACCCTCACAGTGACCAAAATTGCCATTTCTACAGAGTTTTTCTTACTCAAAAGCTTCAATTTTGACCAATTTCAGGAACCGAAATGACTTTAAACACACTTATTTTAGTTGAAAAAGTTTTAATTCACATCCAACAGTCATTTAGAGTCATAAGATTAAATGGTAACATTTCATCCATATTGACCATTTTGGGAACGTTCGACAGGTCCGGAGTCATCGTTTTTCATCTGAAAATTGATTTTTTGGACTGTACCAAAAAGGATTCAAAATGTCAATTGGACCGTGCCTCATGTTGAATAACCACTTTTGACACCCTCACAGTGACCAAAATTGCCATTTTTACAGTTTTTCTTACTCAAAAGCTTCAATTTTGAACAATTTCAGGCACTGAAATGACTTTAAACTCACTGATTTTAGTTGAAAAAGTCATAATTCACATGCAACAATCACTTAGAGTCAAAAGATGATATGTTAAAATGTCATCCATATTGTCCATTTTGGGTACGTTCGACAGGTCCGGAGTCATCATTTTTCATCAGAAAATGTATTTTTTGGACTGTACCAAAAATGATTCAAAATGTCAATTGGATTGTGCCTCATGTTGAATAACCACTTTTGACACCCTCACAGTGACCAAAATTGCCATTTTTACAGAGCTTTGCTTACTCAAAAGCTTCCATTTTGACCAATTTCAGGCACCGTTATGACTTTAAACACACTGATTTTATTTGAAAAAGTCATAATTCACATCCAACAGTCATTTAGAGTCAAAAGATTAAAAGTTAACATTTCATCCATATTGACCATTTTGGGAAAGTTCGACAGGTCCGGAGTCATCGTTTTTCATCAGAAAATTGATTTTTTTGGACTGAACCAAATATGATTCAAAATGTCAATTGGATTGTGCCTCATGTTGAATAACCACTTTTAAAATTCTCACAGTGACCAAAATTGCCATTTTTACAGAGCTTTGCTTACTCAAAAGCATCCATTTTGACCAATTTCTGGCACCGAAATGACTTTAAACACACTTATTTTAGTTGAAAAAGTCATAATTCACATCCAACAGTCATTTAGAGTCAAAAGATTAAAAGTTAACATTTCATCCATATTGACCATTTTGGGAAAGTTCGACAGGTCCGGAGTCATCGTTTTTCATCAGAAAATTGCTTTTTAGGAGTGTACCAAAAAGGATTCAAAATGTCAATTGGATCGTGCCTCATGTTGAATAACCACTTTTGAAATCCTCACAGTGACCAAAATTGGCATTTTTACAGTTTTTCTTACTCAAAAGCTTCAATTTTGACCAATTTCAGGCACCAAAATGACTTTAAACACACTTATTTCAGTTGAAAAAGTCTTAATTCACATCCAACAGTCATTTAGAGTCAAAAGATTAAATGGTAAAATTTCATCCATATTGACCATTTTGGGAAAGTTCGACAGGTCCGGAATCATCGTTTTTCATCAGAAAATTGCTTTTTAGAAGTGTACCAAAAATGATTCAAAATGTCAATTGGATCGTGCCTCATGTTGAATAACCACTTTTGAAATCCTCACAGTGACCAAAATTGCCATTTTTACAGTTTTTCTTACTCAAAAGCTTCAATTTTGAACAATTTCAGGCACCGAAATGACTTTAAACTCACTGATTTTAGTTGAAAAAGTCATAATTCACATGCAACAATCACTTAGAGTCAAAAGATTAAATGTTAAAATGTCATCCATATTGTCCATTTTGGGTACGTTCGACAGGTCCGGAGTCATCATTTTTCATCAGAAAATGTATTTTTTGGACTGTACCAAAAATGATTCAAAATGTCAATTGGATTGTGCCTCATGTTGAATAACCACTTTTGACACCCTCACAGTGACCAAAATTGCCATTTTTATAGAGCTTTGCTTACTCAAAAGCTTCCATTTTGACCAATTTCAGGCACCGTTATGACTTTAAACACACTGATTTTATTTGAAAAAGTCATAATTCACATCCAACAGTCATTTAGAGTCAAAAGATTAAAAGTTAACATTTCATCCATATTGACCATTTTGGGAAAGTTCGACAGGTCCGGAGTCATCGTTTTTCATCAGAAAATTGCTTTTTAGGAGTGTATCAAAAATTATTCAAAATGTCAATTGGATCGTGCCTCATGTTGAATAACCACTTTTGAAATCCTCACAGTGACCAAAATTGCCATTTTTACAGTGTTTTGCTTACTCAAAAGCTTCAATTTTGACCAATTTCAGGCACCGAAATGACTTTAAACACACTTATTTTAGTTGAAAAAGTCATAATTCACATGCAACAGTCACTTAGAGTCAAAAGATTAAATGTTAAAATTTCATCCATATTGACTATTTTGGGAACGTTCGACATGTCCGGAGTCATCGTTTTTCATCAGAAAATGTATTTTTTGGACTGAACCAAATATGATTCAAAATGTCAATTGGATTGTGCCTCATGTTGAATAACCACTTTTGAAACCCTCACAGTGAACAAAATTGCCATTTTTACTGACCTTTGCTTATTCAAAATCTTCCATTTTGACCAATTTAAGCCACCGAAATGACTTTAAACACACTTATTGTAGTTGAAAAAGTCATAATTCACATCCAACAGTCATTTAGAGTCAAAAGATTAAATGTTAAAATTTCATCCATATTGACCATTTTGGGAACGTTCGACAGGTCCGGAGTCATCGTTTTTCATCTGAAAATTGATTTTTTGGACTGTACCAAAAATGATTCAAAATGTCAATTGGATCGCGCCTCATGTTGAATAACCACTTTTGAAACCCTCACAGTGACCAAAATTGCCATTTCTACAGAGTTTTTCTTACTCAAAAGCTTCAATTTTGACCAATTTCAGGAACCGAAATGACTTTAAACACACTTATTTTAGTTGAAAAAGTTTTAATTCACATCCAACAGTCATTTAGAGTCATAAGATTAAATGGTAACATTTCATCCATATTGACCATTTTGGGAACGTTCGACAGGTCCGGAGTCATCGTTTTTCATCTGAAAATTGATTTTTTGGACTGCACCAAAAATGATTCAAAATGTCAATTGGATCGCGCCTCATGTTGAATAACCACTTTTGAAACCCTCACAGTGACCAAAATTGCTATTTCTAAAGAGTTTTTCTTACTCAAAAGCTTCAATTTTGACCAATTTCAGGAACCGAAATGACTTTAAACACACTTATTTTAGTTGAAAAAGTCATAATTCACATCAAACAGTCATTTAGATTCAAAAGATTAAATGTTAAAATTTCATCCATATTGAACATTTTGGGAAAGTTCGACAGGTCTGGAGTCATTGTTTTTCATCAGAAAATTGCTTTTTAGGAGTGTACCAAAAAGGATTCAAAATGTCAATTGGACCGTGCCTCATGTTGAATAACCACTTTTGACACCCTCACAGTGACCAAAATTGCCATTTTTACAGAGCTTTGCTTACTCAAAAGCTTCCATTTTGACCAATTTCAGGCACCGTTATGACTTTAAACACACTGATTTCATTTGAAAAAGTCATAATTCACATCCAACAGTCATTTAGAGTCAAAAGATTAAATGTTAAAATTTCATCCATATTGACCATTTTGGGAACGTTCGACAGGTACGGAGTCATTGTTTTTCATCAGAAAATTGATTTTTTTGGACTGAACCAAATATGATTCAAAATGTCAATTGGATTGTGCCTCATGTTGAATAACCACTTTTAAAATTCTCACAGTGACCAAAATTGCCATTTTTACAGAGCTTTGCTTACTCAAAAGCTTCCATTTTGACCAATTTCTGGCACCGAAATGGCTTTAAACACACTTATTTTAGTTGAAAAAGTCATAATTCACATCCAACAGTCATTTAGAGTCAAAAGATTAAAAGTTAACATTTCATCCATATTGACCATTTTGGGAAAGTTCGACAGGTCCGGAGTCATCGTTTTTCATCAGAAAATTGCTTTTTAGGAGTGTACCAAAAATGATTCAAAATGTCAATTGGATCGTGTCTCATGTTGAATAACCACTTTTGAAACCCTCACAGTGACCAAAATTGCCATTTTTACAGTTTTTCTTACTCAAAAGCTTCAATTTTGAACAATTTCAGGCACCGAAATGACTTTAAACTCACTGATTTTAGTTGAAAAAGTCATAATTCACATGCAACAATCACTTAGAGTCAAAAGATGAAATGTTAAAATGTCATCCATATTGTCCATTTTGGGTACGTTCGACAGGTCCGGAGTCATCATTTTTCATCAGAAAATGTATTTTTTGGACTGTACCAAAAATGATTCAAAATGTCAATTGGATTGTGCCTCATGTTGAATAACCACTTTTGACACCCTCACAGTGACCAAAATTGCCATTTTTACAGAGCTTTGCTTACTCAAAAGCTTCCATTTTGACCAATTTCAGGCACCGTTATGACTTTAAACACACTGATTTTATTTGAAAAAGTCATAATTCACATCCAACAGTCATTTAGAGTCAAAAGATTAAAAGTTAACATTTCATCCATATTGACCATTTTGGGAAAGTTCGACAGGTCCGGAGTCATTGTTTTTCATCAGAAAATTGCTTTTTAGGAGTGTACCAAAAAGGATTCAAAATGTAAATTGGACCGTGCCTCATGTTGAATAACCACTTTTGAAATCCTCACAGTGACCAAAATTGGCATTTTTACAGTTTTTCTTACTCAAAAGCTTCAATTTTGACCAATTTCAGGCACCAAAATGACTTTAAACACACTTATTTCAGTTGAAAAAGTCTTAATTCACATCCAACAGTCATTTAGAGTCAAAAGATTAAATGGTAAAATTTCATCCATATTGACCATTTTGAGAACGTTCGACAGGTCCGGAGTCATCATTTTTCATCTGAAAATTGATTTTTTGGACTGTACCAAAAATGATTCAAAATGTCAATTGGATCGTGCCTCATGTTGAATAACCACTTTTGAAACCCTCACAGTGACCAAAATTGCCATTTTTACTGACCTTTGCTTATTCAAAAGCTTCCATTTTGACCAATTTAAGCCACCGAAATGAATTTAAACACACTTATTGTAGTTGAAAAAGTCATAATTCACATCCAACAGTCATTTAGAGTCAAAAGATTAAATGTTAAAATTTCATCCATATTGACCATTTTGGGAACGTTCGACCGGTCCGGAGTCATCGTTTTTCATCAGAAAATTGATTTTTTGGACTGTACCAAATATGATTCAAAATGTCAATTGGATTGTGCCTCATGTTGAATAACCACTTTTGAAACCCTCACCGTGACCAAAATTGCCATTTTTAGAGAGTTTTGCTTACTTAAAAGCTTCAATTTTGTACAATTTGAGGCACCAAAATGACTTTAAACTCACTGATGTTAGTTAAAAATGTCATAATTCACATACAACAGTCATTTAGAGTCTATAGATTAAATGTTAAAATTTCATCCATATTGACCATTTTGGGAAAGTTCAACAGGTCTGGAGTCATCGTTTTTCATCAGTAAATTGATTTTTTGGACTGTGCCAAATATGATTCAAAATGTCAATTGGATCGTGCCTCATGTTGAATAACCACTTTTGAAACCCTCACAGTGACCAAAATTGCATTTCTACAGAGTTTTTCTTACTCAAAAGCTTCAATTTTGACCATTTTCAGGAACCGAAATGACTTTAAACACACTTATTTCAGTTGAAAAGTCTTAATTCACATCCAACAGTCATTTAGAGTCAAAAGATTAAATGGTAAAATTTCATCCATATTGACCATTTTGAGAACGTTCAACAGGTCCGGAGTCATCGTTTTTCATCAGAAAATGTATTTTTTGGACTGAACCAAATATGATTCAAAATGTCAATTGGATCGCGCCTCATGTTGAATAACCACTTTTGAAACCCTCACAGTGACCAAAATTGCTATTTCTAAAGAGTTTTTCTTACTCAAAAGCTTCAATTTTGACCAATTTCAGGAACCGAAATGACTTTAAACACACTTATTTTAGTTGAAAAAGTCATAATTCACATGCAACAGTCACTTAGAGTCAAAAAATTAAATGTTAAAATTTCATCCATATTGACCATTTTGGGAACGTTCGACATGTCCGGAGTCATCGTTTTTCATCAGAAAATGTATTTTTTGGACTGAACCAAATATGATTCAAAATGTCAATTGGATTGTGCCTCATGTTGAATAACCACTTTTGAAACCCTCACCGTGACCAAAATTGCCATTTTTAGAGAGTTTTGCTTACATAAAAGCTTCAATTTTGTACAATTTGAGGCACCAAAATGACTTTAAACTCACTGATTTTAGTTGAAAATGTCATAATTCACATACAACAGTCATTTAGAGTCTATAGATTAAATGTTAAAATTTCATCCATATTGACCATTTTGGGAACGTTCGACAGGTCTATAGTCATCGTTTTTC
Source organism: Lissotriton helveticus (assembly GCF_964261635.1). Classification (NCBI taxonomy): domain Eukaryota; kingdom Metazoa; phylum Chordata; class Amphibia; order Caudata; family Salamandridae; genus Lissotriton; species Lissotriton helveticus. The sequence continues at coordinate 344,501,964 of NC_136072.1, forward strand.
ATCAGTAAATTGATTTTTTGGACTGTACCAAATATGATTCAAAATGTCAATTGGATCGTGCCTCATGTTGAATAACCACTTTTGAAACCCTCACAGTGAACAAAATTGCCATTTTTACTGACCTTTGCTTACTCAAAAGCTTCCATTTTGACCAATTTAAGCCACCGAAATGACTTTAAACACACTTATTTCAGTTGAAAAAGTCTTAATTCACATCCAACAGTCATTTAGAGTCAAAAGATTAAATGGTAAAATTTCATCCATATTGACCATTTTGAGAACGTTCGACAGGTCCGGAGTCATCGTTTTTCATCTGAAAATTGATTTTTTGGACTGTACCAAAAATTATTCAAAATGTCAATTGGATCGTGCCTCATGTTTTATAACCACTTTTGAAACCCTCACAGTGACCAAAATTGCCATTTCTACAGAGTTTTTCTTACTCAAAAGCTTCAATTTTGACCAATTTCAGGAACCGAAATGACTTTAAACTCACTTATTTTAGTTGAAAAAGTTATAATTCACATCCAACAGTCATTTAGAGTCAAAAGATTAAATGTTAAAATTTCATCCATATTGACCATTTTGGGAACGTTCGACAGGTCCGGAGTCATTGTTTTTCATCAGAAAATGGATTTTTTTGACTGTACCAAATATGTTCAAAATGTCAATTGGATTGTGCCTCATGTTGAATAACCACTTTTGTACCCCTCACAGTGACAAAAATTGCCATTTTTACAGAGCTTTGCTTACTCAAAAGCTTCCATTTTGACCAATTTAAGCCACCGAAATGACTTTAAACACACTTATTTTAGTTGAAAAAGTCATAATTCACATTCAACAGTCATTTAGAGTCAAAAGATTAAATGTTAAAATTTCCTCCATATTGACCATTTTGGGAATGTTCGACCGGTCTGGAGTCATCGTTTTTCATCAGTAAATTGATTTTTTGGACTGTACCAAATATGATTCAAAATGTCAATTGGATCGTGCCTCATGTTGAATAACCACTTTTAATACCCTCACAGTGACCAAAATTGCCATTTTTACAGAGCTTTTATTACTCAAAGGATTCCATTTTTACCAATTTCTGGCACCGAAATGACTTTAAACACACTTATTTTAGTTGAAAAAGTCATAATTCACATCCAACAGTCTTTTAGAGTCAAGATTAAATGTTAAAATTTCATCCATATTGACCATTTTGGGATCGTTCGACAGGTCCAGAGTCATCGTTTTTCATCAGAAAATTGATTTTTTGGACTGTACCAAATATGATTCAAAATGTCAATTGGATTGTGCCTCATGTTGAATAACCACTTTTGAAACCCTCACAGTGACCAAAATTGCCATTTTTACAGAGTTTTGCTTACTCAAAAGCTGCAATTTTGACCAATTTCAGGCACCGAAATGACTTTAAACACACTTATTTTAGTTGAAAAAGTCATAATTCACATGCAACAGTCACTTAGAGTCAAAAGATTAAATGTTAAAATTTCATCCATATTGACCATTTTGGGAACGTTCGACAGGTCCGGAGTCATCGTTTTTCATCAGAAAATGTATTTTTTGACTGAACCAAATATGATTCAAAATGTCAATTGGATTGTGCCTCATGTTGAATAACCACTTTTGAAACCCTCACAGTGACCAAATTTGCCATTTTTACAGAGCTTTGCTTACTCAAAAGCTTCCATTTTGACCAATTTAAGCCACCGAAATGACTTTAAACACACTTATTGTAGTTGAAAAAGTCAAAATTCACATCCAACAGTCATTTAGAGTCAAAAGATTAAATGTTAAAATTTCATCCATATTGACCATTTTGGGAACTTTCGACAGGTCCGGAGTCATCGTTTTTCATCAGAAAATTGATTTTTTGGACTGTACCAAATATGATTCAAAATGTCAATTTTATCGTGCCTCATGTTGAATAACCACTTTTGAAACCCTCACAGTGACCAAAATTGCCATTTCTACAGAGTTTTTCTTACTCAAAAGCTTCAATTTTGACCAATTTCAGGAACCGAAATGACTTTAAACACACTTATTTTAGTTGAAAAAGTCATAATTCACATCCAACAGTCATTTAGAGTCAAAACATTAAATGTTAAAATTTCATCCATATTGACCATTTTGGGAACGTTCGACAGGTCCGGAGTCATCGTTTTTCATCAGAAAATTGATTTTTTGGACTGTACCAAATATGATTCAAAATGTCAATTTTATTGTGCCTCATGTTGAATAACCACTTTTGAAACCCTCACAGTGACCAAAATTGCCATTTCTACAGAGTTTTTCTTACTCAAAAGCTTCAATTTTGACCAATTTCAGGCACCGAAATGACTTTAAACACACTTATTTTAGTTGAAAAAGTTTTAATTCACATCCAACAGTCATTTAGAGTCAAAAGATTAAATGGTAAAATTTCATCCATATTGACCATTTTGGGAACGTTCGACAGGTTCGGAGTCATTGTTTTTCATCAGAAAATTGATTTTTTGGACTGTACCAAAAAGGATTCAAAATGTCAATTGGATCGCGCCTCATGTTGAATAACCACTTTTAAAACTCTCACAGTGACCAAAATTGCCATTTTTACAGAGCTTTGCTTACTCAAAAGCTTCCATTTTTACCAATTTCTGGCACCGAAATGACTTTAAACACACTTATTTTAGTTGAAAAAGTCATAATTCACATGCAACAGTCACTTAGAGTCAAAAGATTAAAAGTTAACATTTCATCCATATTGACCATTTTGGGAAAGTTCGACAGGTCCGGAGTCATCGTTTTTCATCAGAAAATTACTTTTTAGGAGTGTACCAAAAATGATTCAAAATGTCAATTGGATCGTGCCTCATGTTGAATAACCACTTTTGAAATCCTCACAGTGACCAAAATTGCCATTTTTACAGTTTTTCTTACTCAAAAGCTTCAATTTTGAACAATTTCAGGCACCGAAATGACTTTAAACTCACTGATTTTAGTTGAAAAAGTCATAATTCACATGCAACAATCACTTAGAGTCAAAAGAATAAATGTTAAAATGTCATCCATATTGTCCATTTTGGGTACGTTCGACAGGTCCAGAGTCATCGTTTTTCATCAGAAATGTATTTTTTGGACTGTACCAAAAATGATTCAAAATGTCAATTGGATTGTGCCTCATGTTGAATAACCACTTTTGACACCCTCACAGTGACCAAAATTGCCATTTTTACAGAGTTTTGCTTACTCAAAAGCTTCAATTTTGACCAATTTCAGGCACCGAAATGACTTTAAACACACTTATTTTAGTTGAAAAAGTCATAATTCACATGCAACAGTCACTTAGAGTCAAAAAATTAAATGTTAAAATTTCATCCATATTGACCATTTTGGGAACGTTCGACATGTCCGGAGTCATCGTTTTTCATCAGAAAATGTATTTTTTGGACTGAACCAAATATGATTCAAAATGTCAATTGGATTGTGCTTCATGTTGAATAACCACTTTTGAAACCCTCACAGTGAACAAAATTGCCATTTTTACTGACCTTTGCTTACTCAAAAGCTTCCATTTTGACCGATTTAAGCCACCGAAATGACTTTAAACACACTTATTGTAGTTGAAAAAGTCATAATTCACATCCAACAGTCCTTTAGAGTCAAAAGATTAAATGTTAAAATTTCATCCATATTGACCATTTTGGGAACGTTCGACAGGTCCGGAGTCATCGTTTTTCATCAGTAAATTGATTTTTAGGACTGTACCAAATATGATTCAAAATGTCAATTGGATCGTGCCTCATGTTGAATAACCACTTTTAATACCCTCACAGTGACCAAAATTGCCATTTTTACAGAGCTTTTATTACTCAAAGGATTCCATTTTTACCAATTTCTGGCACCGAAATGACTTTAAACACACTTATTTTAGTTGAAAAAGTCATAATTCACATCCAACAGTCTTTTAGAGTCAAGATTAAATGTTAAAATTTCATCCATATTGACCATTTTGGGATCGTTCGACAGGTCCAGAGTCATCGTTTTTCATCAGAAAATTGATTTTTTGGACTGTACCAAATATGATTCAAAATGTCAATTGGATTGTGCCTCATGTTGAATAACCACTTTTGAAACCCTCACAGTGACCAAAATTGCCATTTTTACAGAGTTTTGCTTACTCAAAAGCTGCAATTTTGACCAATTTCAGGCACCGAAATGACTTTAAACACACTTATTTTAGTTGAAAAAGTCATAATTCACATGCAACAGTCACTTAGAGTCAAAAGATTAAATGTTAAAATTTCATCCATATTGACCATTTTGGGAACGTTCGACAGGTCCGGAGTCATCGTTTTTCATCAGAAAATGTATTTTTTGACTGAACCAAATATGATTCAAAATGTCAATTGGATTGTGCCTCATGTTGAATAACCACTTTTGAAACCCTCACAGTGACCAAATTTGCCATTTTTACAGAGCTTTGCTTACTCAAAAGCTTCCATTTTGACCAATTTAAGCCACCGAAATGACTTTAAACACACTTATTGTAGTTGAAAAAGTCAAAATTCACATCCAACAGTCATTTAGAGTCAAAAGATTAAATGTTAAAATTTCATCCATATTGACCATTTTGGGAACTTTCGACAGGTCCGGAGTCATCGTTTTTCATCAGAAAATTGATTTTTTGGACTGTACCAAATATGATTCAAAATGTCAATTGGATCGTGCCTCATGTTGAATAACCACTTTTGAAACCCTCACAGTGACCAAAATTGCCATTTCTACAGAGTTTTTCTTACTCAAAAGCTTCAATTTTGACCAATTTCAGGAACCGAAATGACTTTAAACACACTTATTTTAGTTGAAAAAGTCATAATTCACATCCAACAGTCATTTAGAGTCAAAAGATTAAATGTTAAAATTTCATCCATATTGACCACTTTGGGAACGTTCGACAGGTCCGGAGTCATCGTTTTTCATCAGAAAATTGATTTTTTGGACTGTACCAAATATGATTCAAAATGTCAATTGGATCGTGCCTCATGTTGAATAACCACTTTTGAAACCCTCACAGTGACCAAAATTGCCATTTCTACAGAGTTTTTCTTACTCAAAAGCTTCAATTTTGACCAATTTCAGGCACCGAAATGACTTTAAACACACTTATTTTAGTTGAAAAAGTTTTAATTCACATCCAACAGTCATTTAGAGTCAAAAGATTAAATGGTAAAATTTCATCCATATTGACCATTTTGGGAACGTTCGACAGGTTCGGAGTCATTGTTTTTCATCAGAAAATTGATTTTTTGGACTGTACCAAAAAGGATTCAAAATGTCAATTGGATCGCGCCTCATGTTGAATAACCACTTTTAAAACTCTCACAGTGACCAAAATTGCCATTTTTACAGAGCTTTGCTTACTCAAAAGCTTCCATTTTTACCAATTTCTGGCACCGAAATGACTTTAAACACACTTATTTTAGTTGAAAAAGTCATAATTCACATGCAACAGTCACTTAGAGTCAAAAGATTAAAAGTTAACATTTCATCCATAGTGACCATTTTGGGAAAGTTCGACAGGTCCGGAGTCATCGTTTTTCATCAGAAAATTACTTTTTAGGAGTGTACCAAAAATGATTCAAAATGTCAATTGGATCGTGCCTCATGTTGAATAACCACTTTTGAAATCCTCACAGTGACCAAAATTGCCATTTTTACAGTTTTTCTTACTCAAAAGCTTCAATTTTGAACAATTTCAGGCACCGAAATGACTTTAAACTCACTGATTTTAGTTGAAAAAGTCATAATTCACATGCAACAATCACTTAGAGTCAAAAGATTAAATGTTAAAATGTCATCCATATTGTCCATTTTGGGTACGTTCGACAGGTCCGGAGTCATCGTTTTTCATCAGAAATGTATTTTTTGGACTGTACCAAAAATGATTCAAAATGTCAATTGGATTGTGCCTCATGTTGAATAACCACTTTTGACACCCTCACAGTGACCAAAATTGCCATTTTTACAGAGTTTTGCTTACTCAAAAGCTTCAATTTTGACCAATTTCAGGCACCGAAATGACTTTAAACACACTTATTTTAGTTGAAAAAGTCATAATTCACATGCAACAGTCACTTAGAGTCAAAAAATTAAATGTTAAAATTTCATCCATTTTGACCATTTTGGGAACGTTCGACATGTCCGGAGTCATCGTTTTTCATCAGAAAATGTATTTTTTGGACTGAACCAAATATGATTCAAAATGTCAATTGGATTGTGCTTCATGTTGAATAACCACTTTTGAAACCCTCACAGTGAACAAAATTGCCATTTTTACTGACCTTTGCTTACTCAAAAGCTTCCATTTTGACCGATTTAAGCCACCGAAATGACTTTAAACACACTTATTGTAGTTGAAAAAGTCATAATTCACATCCAACAGTCATTTAGAGTCAAAAGATTAAATGTTAAAATTTCATCCATATTGACCATTTTGGGAACGTTCGACAGGTCCGGAGTCATTGTTTTTCATCAGAAAATTGATTTTTTGGACTGTACCAAATATGATTCAAAATGTCAATTGGATTGTGCCTCATGTTGAATAACCACTTTTGAAACCCTCACCGTGACCAAAATTGCCATTTTAGAGAGTTTTGCTTACTTAAAAGCTTCAATTTTGTACAATTTGAGGCACCAAAATGACTTTAAACTCACTGATTTTAGTTGAAAATGTCATAATTCACATACAACAGTCATTTAGAGTCTATAGATTAAATGTTAAAATTTCATCCATATTGACCATTTTGGGAACGTTCGACAGGTCTGGAGTCATCGTTTTTCATCAGTAAATTGATTTTTTGGACTGTACCAAATATGATTCAAAATGTCAATTGGATAGTGCCTCATGTTGAATAACCACTTTTGAAACGCTCACAGTGAACAAAATTGCCTTTTTTACTGACCTTTGCTTACTCAAAAGCTTCCATTTTGACCGATTTAAGCCACCGAAATGACTTTAAACACACTTATTGTAGTTGAAAAAGTCATAATTCACATCCAACAGTCATTTAGAGTCAAAAGATTAAATGTTAAAATTTCATCCATATTGACCATTTTGGGAACGTTCGACAGGTCCGGAGTCATCGTTTTTCATCTGAAAATTGATTTTTTGGACTGTACCAAAAATGATTCAAAATGTCAATTGGATCGTGCCTCATGTTGAATAACCACTTTTGAAACCCTCACAGTGACCAAAATTGTATTTCTACAGAGTTTTTCTTACTCAAAAGCTTCAATTTTGACCAATTTCAGGAACCAAAATGACTTTAAACACACTTATTTTAGTTGAAAAAGTCATAATTCACATTCAACAGTCATTTAGAGTCAAAAGATTAAATGTTAAAATTTCCTCCATATTGACCATTTTGGGAATGTTCGACAGGTCTGGAGTCATCGTTTTTCATCAGTAAATTGATTTTTTGGACTGTACCAAATATCATTCAAAATGTCAATTGGATCGTGCCTCATGTTGAATAACCACTTTTAATACCCTCACAGTGACCAAAATTGCCATTTTTACAGAGCTTTTATTACTCAAAGGATTCCATTTTTACCAATTTCTGACACCGAAATGACTTTAAACACACTTATTTTAGTTGAAAAAGTCATAATTCACATCCAACAGTCTTTTAGAGTCAAGATTAAATGTTAAAATTTCATCCATATTGACCATTTTGGGATCGTTCGACTGGTCCAGAGTCATCGTTTTTCATCAGAAAATTGATTTTTTGGACTGTACCAAATATGATTCAAAATGTCAATTGGATTGTGCCTCATGTTGAATAACCACTTTTGAAACCCTCACAGTGACCAAAATTGCCATTTCTACAGAGTTTTTCTTACTCAAAAGCTTCAATTTTGACCAATTTCAGGAACCGAAATGACTTTAAACTCACTTGTTTTAGTTGAAAAAGTTATAATTCACATCCAACAGTCATTTAGAGTCAAAAGACTAAATGTTAAAATTTCATCCATATTGACCATTTTGGGAACGTTCGACAGGTCCGGAGTCATTGTTTTTCATCAGAAAATGGATTTTTTTGACTGTACCAAATATGTTCAAAATGTCAATTGGATTGTGCCTCATGTTGAATAACCACTTTTGTACCCCTCACAGTGACAAAAATTGCCATTTTTACAGAGCTTTGCTTACTCAAAAGCTTCCATTTTGACCAATTTAAGCCACAGAAATGACTTTAAACACACTTATTTTAGTTGAAAAAGTCATAATTCACATTCAACAGTCATTTAGAGTCAAAAGATTAAATGTTAAAATTTCCTCCATATTGACCATTTTGGGAATGTTCGACCGGTCTGGAGTCATCGTTTTTCATCAGTAAATGGATTTTTTGGACTGTACCAAATATGATTCAAAATGTCAATTGGATCGTGCCTCATGTTGAATAACCACTTTTAATACCCTCACAGTGACCAAAATTGCCATTTTTACAGAGCTTTTATTACTCAAAGGATTCCATTTTTACCAATTTCTGGCACCAAAATGACTTTAAACACACTTATTTTAGTTGAAAAAGTCATAATTCACATCCAACAGTCTTTTAGAGTCAAGATTAAATGTTAAAATTTCATCCATATTGACCATTTTGGGATCGTTCGACAGGTCCAGAGTCATCGTTTTTCATCAGAAAATTGATTTTTTGGACTGTACCAAATATGATTCAAAATGTCAATTGGATTGTGCCTCATGTTGAATAACCACTTATGAAACCCTCACAGTGACCAAAATTGCCATTTTTACAGAGTTTTGCTTACTCAAAAGCTTCAATTTTGACCAATTTCAGGCACCGAAATGACTTTAAACACACTTATTTTAGTTGAAAAAGGCATAATTCACATGCAACAGTCACTTAGAGTCAAAAGATTAAATGTTAAAATTTCATCCATATTGACCATTTTGGGAACGTTCGACAGGTCCGGAGTCATCGTTTTTCATCAGAAAATGTATTTTTTGACTGAACCAAATATGATTCAAAATGTCAATTGGATTGTGCCTCATGTTGAATAACCACTTTTGAAACCCTCACAGTGACCAAATTTGCCACTTTTTACAGAGCTTTGCTTACTCAAAAGCTTCCATTTTGACCAATTTAAGCCACCGAAATGACTTTAAACACACTTATTGTGGTTGAAAAAGTCAAAATTCACATCCAACAGTCATTTAGAGTCAAAAGATTAAATGTTAAAATGTCATCCATATTGACCATTTTGGGAACGTTCGACAGGTCCGGAGTCATCGTTTTTCATCAGAAAATTGATTTTTTGGACTGTACTAAATATGATTCAAAATGTCAATTTTATCGTGCCTCATGTTGAATAACCACTTTTGAAACCCTCACAGTGACCAAAATTGCCATTTCTACAGAGTTTTTCTTACTCAAAAGCTTCAATTTTGACCAATTTCAGGAACCGAAATGACTTTAAACACACTTATTTTAGTTGAAAAAGTTATAATTCACATCCAACAGTCATTTAGAGTCAAAAGATTAAATGGTAAAATTTCATCCATATTGACCATTTTGGGAACGTTCGACAGGTTCGGAGTCATTGTTTTTCATCAGAAAATTGATTTTTTGGACTGTACCAAAAAGGATTCAAAATGTCAATTGGATCGCGCCTCATGTTGAATAACCACTTTTAAAACCCTCACAGTGACCAAAATTGCCATTTTTACAGAGCTTTGCTTACTCAAAAGCTTCCATTTTTACCAATTTCTGGCACCGAAATGACTTTAAACACACTTATTTTAGTTGAAAAAGTCATAATTCACATCCAACAGTCATTTAGAGTCAAAAGATTAAAAGTTAACATTTCATCCATATTGACCATTTTGGGAAAGTTCGACAGGTCCGGAGTCATCGTTTTTCATCAGAAAATGTATTTTTTGGACTGTATCAAAAATGATTCAAAATGTCAATTGGATCGTGCCTCATGTTGAATAACCACATTTGAAATCCTCACAGTGACCAAAATTGCCATTTTTACAATTTTTCTTACTCAAAGGCTTCAATTTTGAACAATTTCAGGCACCGAAATGACTTTAAACTCACTGATTTTAGTTGAAAAAGTCATAATTCACATGCAACAGTCACTTAGAGTCAAAAAATTAAATGTTAAAATTTCATCCATATTGACCATTTTGGGAACGTTCGACATGTCCGGAGTCATCGTTTTTCATCAGAAAATGTATTTTTTGGACTGAACCAAATATGATTCAAAATGTCAATTGGATTGTGCCTCATGTTGAATAACCACTTTTGAAACCCTCACAGTGAACAAAATTGCCATTTTTACTGACCTTTGCTTACTCAAAAGCTTCCATTTTGACCAATTTAAGCCACCAAAATGACTTTAAACACACTTATTGTAGTTGAAAAAGTCATAATTCACATGCAACAGTCACTTAGAGTCAAAAAATTAAATGTTAAAATTTCATCCATATTGACCATTTTGGGAACGTTCGACATGTCCGGAGTCATCGTTTTTCATCAGAAAATGTATTTTTTGGACTGAACCAAATATGATTCAAAATGTCAATTGGATTGTGCCTCATGTTGAATAACCACTTTTGAAACCCTCACCGTGACCAAAATTGCCATTTTTAGAGAGTTTTGCTTACTTAAAAGCTTCAATTTTGTACAATTTGAGGCACCAAAATGACTTTAAACTCACTGATTTTAGTTGAAAATGTCATAATTCACATACAACAGTCATTTAGAGTTTATAGATTAAATGTTAAAATTTCATCCATATTGACCATTTTGGGAACGTTCGACAGGTCTGGAGTCATCGTTTTTCATCAGTAAATTGATTTTTTGGACTGTACCAAATATGATTCAAAATGTCAATTGGATCGTGCCTCATGTTGTATAACCACTTTTGAAACCCTCACAGTGACCAAAATTGCCATTTTTACAGAGTTTTGCTTACTCAAAAGCTTCAATTTTGACCAATTTAAGCCACCGAAATGACTTTAAACACACTTATTGTAGTTGAAAAAGTTATAATTCACATCCAACAGTCATTTAGAGTCAAAAGATTAAATGTTAAAATTTCCTCCATATTGACCATTTTGGGAATGTTCGACCGGTCTGGAGTCATCGTTTTTCATCAGTAAATTGATTTTTTGGACTGTACCAAATATGATTCAAAATGTCAATTGGATTGTGCCTCATGTTGTATAACCACTTTTGAAAGCCTCACAGTGACCAAAATTGCCATTTTTACAGAGTTTTGCTTACTCAAAAGCTTCAATTTTGACCAATTTAAGCCACCGAAATGACTTTAAACACACTTATTGTAGTTGAAAAAGTCAAAATTCACATCCAACAGTCATTTAGAGTCAAAAGATGAAATGTTAAAATTTCATCCATATTGACCATTTTGGGAACGTTCGACAGGTCCGGAGTCATCGTTTTTCATCAGAAAATTGATTTTTTGGACTGTACCAAATATGATTCAAAATGTCAATTGGATTGTGCCTCATGTTGAATAACCACTTTTGAAACCCTCACCGTGACCAAAATTGCCATTTTTAGAGAGTTTTGCTTACTTAAAAGCTTCAATTTTGTACAATTTGAGGCACCAAAATGACTTTAAACTCACTGATTTTGGTTGAAAATGTCATAATTCACATACAACAGTCATTTAGAGTCTATAGATTAAATGTTAAAATTTCATCCATATTGACCATTTTGGGAACGTTCGACAGGTCTGGAGTCATCGTTTTTCATCAGTAAATTGGTTTTATGGACTGTACCAAATATGATTCAAAATGTCAATTGGATCGTGCCTCATGTTGAATAACCACTTTTGAAACCCTCACAGTGAACAAAATTGCCATTTTTACTGACCTTTGCTTACTCAAAAGCTTCCATTTTGACCAATTTAAGCCACCGAAATGACTTTAAACACACTTATTGTAGTTGAAAAAGTCATAATTCACATCCAACAGTCATTTAGAGTCAAAAGATTAAATGTTAAAATTTCATCCATATTGACCATTTTGGGAACGTTCGACAGGTCCGGAGTCATAGTTTTTCATCTGAAAATTGATTTTTTGGACTGTACCAAAAATTATTCAAAATGTCAATTGGATCGTGCCTCATGTTGAATAACCACTTTTGAAACCCTCACAGTGACCAAAATTGCCATTTCTACAGAGTTTTTCTTACTCAAAAGCTTCAATTTTGACCAATTTCAGGAACCGAAATGACTTTAAACTCACTTATTTTAGTTGAAAAAGTTATAATTCACATCCAACAGTCATTTAGAGTCAAAAGATTAAATGTTAAAATTTCCTCCATATTGACCATTTTGGGAATGTTCGACTGGTCTGGAGTCATCGTTTTTCATCAGTAAATTGATTTTTTGGACTGTACCAAATATGATTCAAAATGTCAATTGGATCGTGCCTCATGTTGAATCACCACTTTTAATACCCTCACAGTGACCAAAATTGACATTTTTACAGAGCTTTTATTACTCAAAGGATTCCATTTTTACCAATTTCTGGCACCGAAATGACTTTAAACACACTTATTTTAGTTGAAAAAGTCATAATTCACATCCAACAGTCTTTTAGAGTCAAGATTAAATGTTAAAATTTCATCCATATTGACCATTTTGGGATCGTTCGACAGGTCCAGAGTCATCGTTTTTCATCAGAAAATTGATTTTTTGGACTGTACCAAATATGATTCAAAATGTCAATTGGATTGTGCCTCATGTTGAATAACCACTTTTGAAACCCTCACAGTGACCAAAATTGCCATTTTTACAGAGTTTTGCTTACTCAAAAGCTTCAATTTTGACCAATTTAAGCCACCGAAATGACTTTAAACACACTTATTGTAGTTGAAAAAGTCAAAATTCACATCCAACAGTCATTTAGAGTCAAAAGATTAAATGTTAAAATTTCATTCATATTGGCCATTTTGGGAACGTTCGACAGTCATCGTTTTTCATCAGAAAATTGATTTTTTGGACTGTACCAAATATGATTCAAAATGTCAATTGGATTGTGCCTCATGTTGAATAACCACTTTTGAAACCCTCACCGTGACCAAAATTGCCATTTATGGAGAGTTTTGCTTACTTAAAAGCTTCAATTTTGTACAATTTGAGGCACCAAAATGACTTTAAACTCACTGATTTTAGTTGAAAATGTCATAATTCACATACAACAGTCATTTAGAGTCTATAGATTAAATGTTAAAATTTCATCCATATTGACCATTTTGGGAACGTTCGACAGGTCTGGAGTCATCGTTTTTCATCAGTAAATTGGTTTTTTGGACTGTACCAAATATGATTCAAAATGTCAATTGGATTGTGCCTCATGTTGAATAACCACTTTTGAAACCCTCACAGTGACCAAAATTGCCATTTTTACTGACCTTTGCTTACTCAAAAGCTTCCATTTTGACCAATTTAAGCCACCGAAATGACTTTAAACACACTTATTGTAGTTGAAAAAGTCATAATTCACATCCAACAGTCATTTAGAGTCAAAAGATTAAATGTTAAAATTTCATCCATATTGACCATTTTGGGAACGTTCGACAGGTCCGGAGTCATCGTTTTTCATCTGAAAATTGATTTTTTGGACTGTACCAAAAATTATTCAAAATGTCAATTGGATCGTGCCTCATGTTGAATAACCACTTTTGAAACCCTCACAGTGACCAAAATTGCCATTTCTACAGAGTTTTTCTTACTCAAAAGCTTCAATTTTGACCAATTTCAGGAACCGAAATGACTTTAAACTCACTTATTTTAGTTGAAAAAGTTATAATTCACATCCAACAGTCATTTAGAGTCAAAAGATTAAATGTTAAAATTTCCTCCATATTGACCATTTTGGGAATGTTCGACCGGTCTGGAGTCATCGTTTTTCATCAGTAAATTGATTTTTTGGACTGTACCAAATATGATTCAAAATGTCAATTGGATTGTGCCTCATGTTGTATAACCACTTTTGAAACCCTCACAGTGACCAAAATTGCCATTTTTACAGAGTTTTGCTTACTCAAAAGCTTCAATTTTGACCAATTTAAGCCACCGAAATGACTTTAAACACACTTATTGTAGTTGAAAAAGTCAAAATTCACATCCAACAGTCATTTAGAGTCAAAAGATGAAATGTTAAAATTTCATCCATATTGACCATTTTGGGAACGTTCGACAGGTCCGGAGTCATCGTTTTTCATCAGAAAATTGATTTTTTGGACTGTACCAAATATGATTCAAAATGTCAATTGGATTGTGCCTCATGTTGAATAACCACTTTTGAAACCCTCACCGTGACCAAAATTGCCATTTTTAGAGAGTTTTGCTTACTTAAAAGCTTCAATTTTGTACAATTTGAGGCACCAAAATGACTTTAAACTCACTGATTTTGGTTGAAAATGTCATAATTCACATACAACAGTCATTTAGAGTCTATAGATTAAATGTTAAAATTTCATCCATATTGACCATTTTGGGAACGTTCGACAGGTCTGGAGTCATCGTTTTTCATCAGTAAATTGGTTTTTTGGACTGTACCAAATATGATTCAAAATGTCAATTGGATCGTGCCTCATGTTGAATAACCACTTTTGAAACCCTCACAGTGAACAAAATTGCCATTTTTACTGACCTTTGCTTACTCAAAAGCTTCCATTTTGACCAATTTAAGCCACCAAAATGACTTTAAACACACTTATTGTAGTTGAAAAAGTCATAATTCACATCCAACAGTCATTTAGAGTCAAAAGATTAAATGTTAAAATTTCATCCATATTGACCATTTTGGGAACGTTCGACAGGTCTGGAGTCATCGTTTTTCATCAGTAAATTGATTTTTTGGACTGTACCAAATATGATTCAAAATGTCAATTGGATCGTGCCTCATGTTGAATAACCACTTTTAATACCCTCACAGTGACCAAAATTGCCATTTTTACAGAGCTTTTATTACTCAAAGGATTCCATTTTTACCAATTTCTGGCACCGAAATGACTTTAAACACACTTATTTTAGTTGAAAAAGTCATAATTCACATCCAACAGTCTTTTAGAGTCAAGATTAAATGTTAAAATTTCATCCATATTGACCATTTTGGGATCGTTCGACAGGTCCAGAGTCATCGTTTTTCATCAGAAAATTGATTTTTTGGACTGTACCAAATATGATTCAAAATGTCAATTGGATTGTGCCTCATGTTGAATAACCACTTTTGAAACCCTCACAGTGACCAAAATTGCCATTTTTACAGAGTTTTGCTTACTCAAAAGCTTCAATTTTGACCAATTTAAGCCACCGAAATGACTTTAAACACACTTATTGTAGTTGAAAAAGTCAAAATTCACATCCAACAGTCATTTAGAGTCAAAAGATTAAATGTTAAAATTTCATCCATATTGACCATTTTGGGAACGTTCGACAGTCATCGTTTTTCATCAGAAAATTGATTTTTTGGACTGTACCAAATATGATTCAAAATGTCAATTGGATTGTGCCTCATGTTGAATAACCACTTTTGAAACCCTCACCGTGACCAAAATTACCATTTTTAGAGAGTTTTGCCTACTTAAAAGCTTCAATTTTGTACAATTTGAGGCACCAAAATGACTTTAAACTCACTGATTTTAGTTGAAAATGTCATAATTCACATACAACAGTCATTTAGAGTCTATAGATTAAATGTTAAAATTTCATCCATATTGACCATTTTGGGAACGTTCGACAGGTCTGGAGTCATAGTTTTTCATCAGTAAATTGGTTTTTTGGACTGTACCAAATATGATTCAAAATGTCAATTGGATCGTGCCTCATGTTGAATAACCACTTTTGAAACCCTCACAGTGAACAAAATTGCCATTTTTACTGACCTTTGCTTACTCAAAAGCTTCCATTTTGACCAATTTAAGCCACCAAAATGACTTTAAACACACTTATTGTAGTTGAAAAAGTCATAATTCACATCCAACAGTCATTTAGAGTCAAAAGATTAAATGTTAAAATTTCATCCATATTGACCATTTTGGGAACGTTCGACAGGTCCGGAGTCATCGTTTTTCATCTGAAAATTGATTTTTTGGACTGTACCAAAAATTATTCAAAATGTCAATTGGATCGTGCCTCATGTTGAATAACCACTTTTGAAACCCTCACAGTGACCAAAATTGCCATTTCTACAGAGTTTTTCTTACTCAAAAGCTTCAATTTTGACCAATTTCAGGAACCGAAATGACTTTAAACTCACTTATTTTAGTTGAAAAAGTTATAATTCACATCCAACAGTCATTTAGAGTCAAAAGATTAAATGTTAAAATTTCCTCCATATTGACCATTTTGGGAATGTTCGACCGGTCTGGAGTCATCAATTTTCATCAGTAAATTGATTTTTTGGACTGTACCAAATATGATTCAAAATGTCAATTGGATTGTGCCTCATGTTGAATAACCACTTTTGAAACCCTCACAGTGACCAAAATTGCCATTTTTACAGAGTTTTGCTTACTCAAAAGCTTCAATTTTGACCAATTTAAGCCACCGTAATGACTTTAAACACACTTATTGTAGTTGAAAAAGTCAAAATTCGCATCCAACAGTCATTTAGAGTCAAAAGATTAAATGTTAAAATTTCATCCATATTGACCATTTTGGGAACGTTCGACAGGTCCGGAGTCATCGTTTTTCATCAGAAAATTGATTTTTTGGACGGTACCAAATATGATTCAAAATGTCAATTTTATCGTGCCTCATGTTGAATAACCACTTTTGAAACCCTCACAGTGACCAAAATTGCCATTTCTACAGAGTTTTTCTTACTCAAAAGCTTCAATTTTGACCAATTTCAGGAACCGAAATGACTTTAAACACACTTATTTCAGTTGAAAAAGTCATAATTCACATCCAACAGTCATTTAGAGTCAAAAGATTAAATGGTCAAATTTCATCCATATTGACCATTTTGAGAACGTTCGACAGGTCCGGAGTCATCGTTTTTCATCTGAAAATTGATTTTTTGGACTGTACCAAAAATTATTCAAAATGTCAATTGGATCGTGCCTCATGTTGAATAACCACTTTTGAAACCCTCACAGTGACCAAAATTGCCATTTCTACAGAGTTTTTCTTACTCAAAAGCTTCAATTTTGACCAATTTCAGGAACCGAAATGACTTTAAACTCACTTATTTTAGTTGAAAAAGTTATAAATCACATCCAACAGTCATTTAGAGTCAAAAGATTAAATGTTAAAATTTCATCCATATTGACCATTTTGGGAACGTTCGACAGGTCCGGAGTCATCGTTTTTCATCAGAAAATTGATTTTTTGGACTGTACCAAATATGATTCAAAATGTCAATTGGATTGTGCCTCATGTTGAATAACCACTTTTGAAACCCTCACCGTGACCAAAATTGCCATTTTTAGAGAGTTTTGCTTACTTAAAAGCTTCAATTTTGTACAATTTGAGGCACCAAAATGACTTTAAACTCACTGATTTTAGTTGAAAATGTCATAATTCACATACAACAGTCATTTAGAGTCTATAGATTAAATGTTAAAATTTCATCCATATTGACCATTTTGGGAACGTTCGACAGGTCTGGAGTCATCGTTTTTCATCAGTAAATTGGTTTTTTGGACTGTACCAAATATGATTCAAAATGTCAATTGGATCGTGCCTCATGTTGAATAACCACTTTTGAAACCCTCACAGTGAACAAAATTGCCATTTTTACTGACCTTTGCTTACTCAAAAGCTTCCATTTTGACCAATTTAAGCCACCGAAATGACTTTAAACACACTTATTGTAGTTGAAAAAGTCATAATTCACATCCAACAGTCATTTAGAGTCAAAAGATTAAATGTTAAAATTTCATCCATATTGACCATTTTGGGAACGTTCGACAGGTCCGGAGTCATCGTTTTTCATCTGAAAATTGATTTTTTGGACTGTACCAAAAATTATTCAAAATGTCAATTGGATCGTGCCTCATGTTGAATAACCACTTTTGAAACCCTCACAGTGACCAAAATTGTCATTTCTACAGAGTTTTTCTTACTCAAAAGCTTCAATTTTGACCAATTTCAGGAACCGAAATGACTTTAAACTCACTTATTTTAGTTGAAAAAGTTATAATTCACATCCAACAGTCATTTAGAGTCAAAAGATTAAATGTTAAAATTTCCTCCATATTGACCATTTTGGGAATGTTCGACCGGTCTGGAGTCATCGTTTTTCATCAGTAAATTGATTTTTTGGACTGTACCAAATATGATTCAAAATGTCAATTGGATCGTGCCTCATGTTGAATAACCACTTTTAATACCCTCACAGTGACCAAAATTGCCATTTTTACAGAGCTTTTATTACTCAAAGGATTCCATTTTTACCAATTTCTGGCACCGAAATGACTTTAAACACACTTATTTTAGTTGAAAAAGTCATAATTCACATCCAACAGTCTTTTAGAGTCAAGATTAAATGTTAAAATGTCATCCATATTGACCATTTTGGGATCGTTCGACAGGTCCAGAGTCATCGTTTTTCATCAGAAAATTGATTTTTTGGACTGTACCAAATATGATTCAAAATGTCAATTGGATTGTGCCTCATGTTGAATAACCACTTTTGAAACCCTCACAGTGACCAAAATTGCCATTTTTACAGAGTTTTGCTTACTCAAAAGCTTCAATTTTGACCAATTTCAGGCACCGAAATGACTTTAAACACACTTATTTTAGTTGAAAAAGTCATAATTCACATGCAACAGTCACTTAGAGTCAAAAGATTAAATGTTAAAATTTCATCCATATTGACCATTTTGGGAACGTTCGACAGGTCCGGAGTCATCGTTTTTCATCAGAAAATGTATTTTTTGGACTGAACCAAATATGATTCAAAATGTCAATTGGATTGTGCCTCATGTTGAATAACCACTTTTGAAACCCTCACAGTGACCAAATTTGCCATTTTTACAGAGCTTTGCTTACTCAAAAGCTTCCATTTTGACCAATTTAAGCCACCGAAATGACTTTAAACACACTTATTGTAGTTGAAAAAGTCAAAATTCACATCCAACAGTCATTTAGAGTCAAAAGATTAAATGTTAAAATTTCATCCATATTGACCATTTTGGGAACGTTCGACAGGTCCGGAGTCATCGTTTTTCATCAGAAAATTGATTTTTTGGACTGTACCAAATATGATTCAAAATGTCAATTTTATCGTGCCTCATGTTGAATAACCACTTTTGAAACCCTCACAGTGACCAAAATTGCCATTTCTACAGAGTTTTTCTTACTCAAAAGCTTCAATTTTGACCAATTTCAGGAACCGAAATGACTTTAAACACACTTATTTCAGTTGAAAAAGTCATAATTCACATCCAACAGTCATTTAGAGTCAGAAGATTAAATGGTAAAATTTCATCCATATTGACCATTTTGAGAACGTTCGACAGGTCCGGAGTCATCGTTTTTCATCTGAAAATTGATTTTTTGGACTGTACCAAAAATTATTCAAAATGTCAATTGGATCGTGCCTCATGTTGAATAACCACTTTTGAAACCCTCACAGTGACCAAAATTGCCATTTCTACAGAGTTTTTCTTACTCAAAAGCTTCAATTTTGACCAATTTCAGGAACCGAAATGACTTTAAACTCACTTATTTTAGTTGAAAAAGTTATAATTCACATCCAACAGTCATTTAGAGTCAAAAGATTAAATGTTAAAATTTCATCCATATTGACCATTTTGGGAACGTTCGACAGGTCCGGAGTCATTGTTTTTCATCAGAAAATGGATTTTTTTGACTGTACCAAATATGTTCAAAATGTCAATTGGATTGTGCCTCATGTTGAATAACCACTTTTGTACCCCTCACAGTGACAAAAATTGCCATTTTTACAGAGCTTTGCTTACTCAAAAGCTTCCATTTTGACCAATTTAAGCCACCGAAATGACTTTAAACACACTTATTTTAGTTGAAAAAGTCATAATTCACATTCAACAGTCATTTAGAGTCAAAAGATTAAATGTTAAAATTTCCTCCATATTGACCATTTTGGGAATGTTCGACCGGTCTGGAGTCATCGTTTTTCATCAGTAAATTGATTTTTTGGACTGTACCAAATATGATTCAAAATGTCAATTGGATCGTGCCTCATGTTGAATAACCACTTTTAATACCCTCACAGTGACCAAAATTGCCATTTTTACAGAGCTTTTATTACTCAAAGGATTCCATTTTTACCAATTTCTGGCACCGAAATGACTTTAAACACACTTATTTTAGTTGAAAAAGTCATAATTCACATCCAACAGTCTTTTAGAGTCAAGATTAAATGTTAAAATTTCATCCATATTGACCATTTTGGGATCGTTCGACAGGTCCAGAGTCATCGTTTTTCATCAGAAAATTGATTTTTTGGACTGTACCAAATATGATTCAAAATGTCAATTGGATTGTGCCTCATGTTGAATAACCACTTTTGAAACCCTCACAGTGACCAAAATTGCCATTTTTACAGAGTTTTGCTTACTCAAAAGCTTCAATTTTGACCAATTTCAGGCACCGAAATGACTTTAAACACACTTATTTTAGTTGAAAAAGTCATAATTCACATGCAACAGTCACTTAGAGTCAAAAGATTAAATGTTAAAATTTCATCCATATTAACCATTTTGGGAACGTTCGACAGGTCCGGAGTCATCGTTTTTCATCAGAAAATGTATTTTTTGGACTGAACCAAATATGATTCAAAATGTCAATTGGATTGTGCCTCATGTTGAATAACCACTTTTGAAACCCTCACAGTGAACAAAATTGCCATTTTTACTGACCTTTGCTTACTCAAAAGCTTCCATTTTGACCAATTTAAGCCACCAAAATGACTTTAAACACACTTATTGTAGTTGAAAAAGTCATAATTCACATGCAACAGTCACTTAGAGTCAAAAAATTAAATGTTAAAATTTCATCCATATTGACCATTTTGGGAACGTTCGACATGTCCGGAGTCATCGTTTTTCATCAGAAAATGTATTTTTTGGACTGAACCAAATATGATTCAAAATGTCAATTGGATTGTGCCTCATGTTGAATAACCACTTTTGAAACCCTCACCGTGACCAAAATTGCCATTTTTAGAGAGTTTTGCTTACTTAAAAGCTTCAATTTTGTACAATTTGAGGCACCAAAATGACTTTAAACTCACTGATTTTAGTTGAAAATGTCATAATTCACATACAACAGTCATTTAGAGTTTATAGATTAAATGTTAAAATTTCATCCATATTGACCATTTTGGGAACGTTCGACAGGTCTGGAGTCATCGTTTTTCATCAGTAAATTGATTTTTTGGACTGTACCAAATATGATTCAAAATGTCAATTGGATCGTGCCTCATGTTGAATAACCACTTTTGAAACCCTCACAGTGAACAAAATTGCCATTTTTACTGACCTTTGCTTACTCAAAAGCTTCCATTTTGACCGATTTAAGCCACCGAAATGACTTTAAACACACTTATTGTAGTTGAAAAAGTCATAATTCACATCCAACAGTCATTTAGAGTCAAAAGATTAAATGTTAAAATTTCATCCATATTGACCATTTTGGGAACGTTCGACAGGTCCGGAGTCATCGTTTTTCATCAGAAAATTGATTTTTTGGACTGTACCAAATATGATTCAAAATGTCAATTGGATTGTGCCTCATGTTGAATAACCACTTTTGAAACCCTCACCGTGACCAAAATTGCCATTTTTAGAGAGTTTTGCTTACTTAAAAGCTTCAATTTTGTACAATTTGAGGCACCAAAATGACTTTAAACTCACTGATTTTAGTTGAAAATGTCATAATTCACATACAACAGTCATTTAGAGTCTATAGATTAAATGTTAAAATTTCATCCATATTGACCATTTTGGGAACGTTCGACAGGTCCGGAGTCATCGTTTTTCATCAGAAAATTGATTTTTTGGACTGTACCAAATATGATTCAAAATGTCAATTTTATCGTGCCTCATGTTGAATAACCACTTTTGAAACCCTCACAGTGACCAAAATTGCCATTTCTACAGAGTTTTTCTTACTCAAAAGCTTCAATTTTGACCAATTTCAGGAACCGAAATGACTTTAAACACACTTATTTCAGTTGAAAAAGTCATAATTCACATCCAACAGTCATTTAGAGTCAAAAGATTAAATGGTAAAATTTCATCCATATTGACCATTTTGAGAACGTTCGACAGGTCCGGAGTCATCGTTTTTCATCTGAAAATTGATTTTTTGGACTGTACCAAAAATTATTCAAAATGTCAATTGGATCGTGCCTCATGTTGAATAACCACTTTTGAAACCGTCACAGTGACCAAAATTGCCATTTCTACAGAGTTTTTCTTACTCAAAAGCTTCAATTTTGACCAATTTCAGGAACAGAAATGACTTTAAACTCACTTATTTTAGTTGAAAAAGTTATAATTCACATCCAACAGTCATTTAGAGTCAAAAGATTAAATGTTAAAATTTCATCCATATTGACCATTTTGGGAACGTTCGACAGGTCCGGAGTCATTGTTTTTCATCAGAAAATGGATTTTTTTGACTGTACCAAATATGTTCAAAATGTCAATTGGATTGTGCCTCATGTTGAATAACCACTTTTGTACCCCTCACAGTGACAAAAATTGCCATTTTTACAGAGCTTTGCTTACTCAAAAGCTTCCATTTTGACCAATTTAAGCCACCGAAATGACTTTAAACACACTTATTTTAGTTGAAAAAGTCATAATTCACATTCAACAGTCATTTAGAGTCAAAAGATTAAATGTTAAAATTTCCTCCATATTGACCATTTTGGGAATGTTCGACCGGTCTGGAGTCATCGTTTTTCATCAGTAAATTGATTTTTTGGACTGTACCAAATATGATTCAAAATGTCAATTGGATCGTGCCTCATGTTGAATAACCACTTTTAATACCCTCACAGTGACCAAAATTGCCATTTTTACAGAGCTTTTATTACTCAAAGGATTCCATTTTTACCAATTTCTGGCACCGAAATGACTTTAAACACACTTATTTTAGTTGAAAAAGTCATAATTCACATCCAACAGTCATTAAGAGTCAAAAGATTAAATGTTAAAATTTCATCCATATTGACCATTTTGGGAACGTTCAACAGGTCCGGAGTCATCGTTTTTCATCAGAAAATTGATTTTTTGGACTGTACCAAATATGATTCAAAATGTCAATTGGATCGTGCCTCATGTTGAATAACCACTTTTGAAACCCTCACAGTGACCAAAATTGCCATTTCTACAGAGTTTTTCTTACTCAAAAGCTTCAATTTTGACCAATTTCAGGCACCGAAATGACTTTAAACACACTTATTTTAGTTGAAAAAGTTTTAATTCACATCCAACAGTCATTTAGAGTCAAAAGATTAAAAGTTAACATTTCATCCATATTGACCATTTTGGGAACGTTCGACAGGTTCGGAGTCATTGTTTTTCATCAGAAAATTGATTTTTTGGACTGTACCAAAAAGGATTCAAAATGTCAATTGGATCGCGCCTCATGTTGAATAACCACTTTTAAAACCCTCACAGTGACCAAAATTGCCATTTTTACAGAGCTTTGCTTACTCAAAAGCTTCCATTTTTACCAATTTCTGGCACCGAAATGACTTTAAACACACTTATTTTAGTTGAAAAAGTCATAATTCACATCCAACAGTCATTTAGAGTCAAAAGATTAAAAGTTAACATTTCATCCATATTGACCATTTTGGGAAAGTTCGACAGGTCCGGAGTCATCGTTTTTCATCAGAAAATGTATTTTTTGGACTGTACCAAAAATGATTCAAAATGTCAATTGGATCGTGCCTCATGTTGAATAACCACTTTTGAAACCCTCACAGTGACCAAAATTGCCATTTTTACAGAGTTTTGCTTACTCAAAAGCTTCAATTTTGACCAATTTCAGGCACCGAAATGACTTTAAACACACTTATTTTAGTTGAAAAAGTCATAATTCACATGCAACAGTCACTTAGAGTCAAAAAATTAAATGTTAAAATTTCATCCATATTGACCATTTTGGGAACGTTCGACAGGTCTGGAGTCATCGCTTTTCATCAGTAAATTGATTTTTTGGACTGTACCAAATATGATTCAAAATGTCAATTGGATCGTGCCTCATGTTGAATAACCACTTTTGAAACCCTCACAGTGAACAAAATTGCCATTTTTACTGACCTTTGCTTACTCAAAAGCTTCCATTTTGACCAATTTAAGCCACCGAAATGACTTTAAACACACTTATTGTAGTTGAAAAAGTCATAATTCACATCCAACAGTCATTTAGAGTCACAAGATTAAATGTTAAAATTTCATCCATATTGACCATTTTGGGAACGTTCGACAGGTCCGGAGTCATCGTTTTTTATCAGAAAATTGATTTTTTGGACTGTACCAAATATGATTCAAAATGTCAATTGGATTGTGCCTCATGTTGAATAACCACTTTTGAAACCCTCACCGTGACCAAAATTGCCATTTTTAGAGAGTTTTGCTTACTTAAAAGCTTCAATTTTGTACAATTTGAGGCACCAAAATGACTTTAAACTCACTGATTTTAGTTGAAAATGTCATAATTCACATACAACAGTCATTTAGAGTCTATAGATTAAATGTTAAAATTTCATCCATATTGACCATTTTGGGAACGTTCGACAGGTCCGGAGTCATCGTTTTTCATCAGTAAATTGATTTTTTGGACTGTACCAAATATGATTCAAAATGTCAATTGGATCGTGCCTCATGTTGAATAACCACATTTGAAACCCTCACAGTGAACAAAATTGCCATTTTTACTGACCTTTGCTTACTCAAAAGCTCCATTTTGACCAATTTAAGCCACCGAAATGACTTTAAACACACTTATTGTAGTTAAAAAAGTCATAATTCAAATCCAACAGTCATTTAGGGTCAAAAGATTAAATGTTAAAATTTCATCCATATTGACCATTTTGGGAACGTTCGACAGGTCCGGAGTCATCGTTTTTCATCTGAAAATTGATTTTTTGGACTGTACCAAAAATGATTCAAAATGTCAATTGGATCGTGCCTCATGTTGAATAACCACTTTTGAAACCCTCACAGTGACCAAAATTGTATTTCTACAGAGTTTTTCTTACTCAAAAGCTTCAATTTTGACCAATTTCAGGAACCAAAATGACTTTAAACACACTTATTTTAGTTGAAAAAGTCATAATTCACATTCAACAGTCATTTAGAGTCAAAAGATTAAATGTTAAAATTTCCTCCATATTGACCATTTTGGGAATGTTCGACAGGTCTGGAGTCATCGTTTTTCATCAGTAAATTGATTTTTTGGACTGTACCAAATATCATTCAAAATGTCAATTGGATCGTGCCTCATGTTGAATAACCACTTTTAATACCCTCACAGTGACCAAAATTGCCATTTTTACAGAGCTTTTATTACTCAAAGGATTTCATTTTTACCAATTTCTGACACCGAAATGACTTTAAACACACTTATTTTAGTTGAAAAAGTCATAATTCACATCCAACAGTCTTTTAGAGTCAAGATTAAATGTTAAAATTTCATCCATATTGACCATTTTGGGATCGTTCGACAGGTCCAGAGTCATCGTTTTTCATCAGAAAATTGATTTTTTGGACTGTACCAAATATGATTCAAAATGTCAATTGGATTGTGCCTCATGTTGAATAACCACTTTTGAAACCCTCACAGTGACCAAAATTGCCATTTTTACAGAGTTTTGCTTACTCAAAAGCTTCAATTTTGACCAATTTCAGGCACCAAAATGACTTTAAACACACTTATTTTAGTTGAAAAAGTCATAATTCACATGCAACAGTCACTTAGAGTCAAAAGATTAAAAGTTAACATTTCATCCATATTGACCATTTTGGGAAAGTTCGACAGGTCCGGAGTCATCGTTTTTCATCAGAAAATTACTTTTTAGGAGTGTACCAAAAATGATTTAAAATGTCAATTGGATCGTGCCTCATGTTGAATAACCACTTTTGAAATCCTCACAGTGACCAAAATTGCAATTTTTACAGTTTTTCTTACTCAAAAGCTTCAATTTTGAACAATTTCAGGCACCGAAATGACTTTAAACTCACTGATTTTAGTTAAAAAAGTCATAATTCACATGCAACAATCACTTAGAGTCAAAAGATTAAATGTTAAAATGTCATCCATATTGTCCATTTTGGGTACGTTCGACAGGTCCGTAGTCATCGTTTTTCATCAGAAAATGTATTTTTTGGACTGTACCAAAAATGATTCAAAATGTCAATTGGATTGTGCCTCATGTTGAATAACCACTTTTGACACCCTCACAGTGACCAAAATTGCCATTTTTACAGAGTTTTGCTTACTCAAAAGCTTCAATTTTGACCAATTTCAGGCACCGAAATGACTTTAAACACACTTATTTTAGTTGAAAACGTCATAATTCACATGCAACAGTCACTTAGAGTCAAAAAATTAAATGTTAAAATTTCATCCATATTGACCATTTTGGGAACGTTCGACATGTCCGGAGTCATCGTTTTTCATCAGAAAATGTATTTTTTGGACTGAACCAAATATGATTCAAAATGTCAATTGGATTGTGCCTCATGTTGAATAACCACTTTTGAAACCCTCACAGTGAACAAAATTGCCTTTTTTACTGACCTTTGCTTACTCAAAAGCTTCCATTTTGACCAATTTAAGCCACCGAAATGACTTTAAACACACTTATTGTAGTTGAAAAAGTCATAATTCACATCCAACAGTCATTTAGAGTCAAAAGATTAAATGTTAAAATTTCATCCATATTGACCATTTTGGGAACGTTCGACAGGTCCGGAGTCATCGTTTTTCATCAGTAAATTGATTTTTTGGACTGTACCAAATATGATTCAAAATGTCAATTGGATCGTGCCTCATGTTGAATAACCACTTTTGAAACCCTCACAGTGACCAAAATTGTATTTCTACAGAGTTTTTCTTACTCAAAAGCTTCAATTTTGACCAATTTCAGGAACCGAAATGACTTTAAACACACTTATTTTAGTTGAAAAAGTCATAATTCACATTCAACAGTCATTTAGAGTCAAAAGATTAAATGTTAAAATTTCCTCCATATTGACCATTTTGGGAATGTTCGACAGGTCTGGAGTCAGCGTTTTTCATCGGTAAATTGATTTTTTGGACTGTACCAAATATGATTCAAAATGTCAATTGGATCGTGCCTCATGTTGAATAACCACTTTTAATACCCTCACAGTGAACAAAATTGCCATTTTTACTGACCTTTGCTTACTCAAAAGCTTCCATTTTGACCAATTTAAGCCACCAAAATGACTTTAAACACACGTATTTTAGTTGAAAAAGTCATAATTCACATGCAACAATCAATTAGAGTCAAAAGATTAAATATTAAAATTTCATCCATATTGACCATTTTGGGAACGTTCGACAGGTCCGGAGTCATCGTTTTTCATCAGAAAATGTATTTTTTGGACTGAACCAAATATGATTCAAAATGTCAATTGGATTGTGCCTCATGTTGAATAACCACTTTTGAAACCCTCACAGTGACCAAATTTGCCATTTTTACAGAGCTTTGCTTACTCAAAAGCTTCCATTTTGACCAATTTAAGCCACCGAAATGACTTTAAACACACTTATTGTAGTTGAAAAAGTCATAATTCACATCCAACAGTCATTTAGAGTCAAAAGATTAAATGTTAAAATTTCATCCCTATTGACCATTTTGGGAACGTTCGACAGGTCCGGAGTCATCGTTTTTCATCAGAAAATTGATTTTTTGGACTGTACCAAATATGATTCAAAATGTCAATTGGATCGTGCCTCATGTTGAATAACCACTTTTGAAACCCTCACAGTGACCAAAATTGCCATTTCTACAGAGTTTTTCTTACTCAAAAGCTTCCATATTGACCAATTTAAGCCACCGAAATGACTTTAAACACACTTATTGTAGTTGAAAAAGTCATAATTCACATCCAACAGTCATTTAGAGTCAAAAGATTAAATGTTAAAATTTCATCCATATTGACCATTTTGGGAACGTTCGACAGGTCCGGAGTCATCGTTTTTCATCAGAAAATTGATTTTTTGGACTGTACCAAATATGATTCAAAATGTCAATTGGATTGTGCCTCATGTTGAATAACCACTTTTGAAACCCTCACAGTGAACAAAATTGCCATTTTTACTGACCTTTGCTTACTCAAAAGCTTCCATTTTGACCAATTTAAGCCACCAAAATGACTTTAAACACACTTATCGTAGTTGAAAAAGTCATAATTCACATCCAACATTCATTTAGAGTCAAAAGATTAAATGTTAACATTTCATCCATATTGACCATTTTGGGAACGTTCGACAGGTCCGGAGTCATCGTTTTTCATCAGTAAATTGATTTTTTGGACTGTACCAAATATGATTCAAAATGTCAATTGGATCGTGCCTCATGTTGAATAACCACTTTTGAAACCCTCACAGTGACCAAAATTGTATTTCTACAGAGTTTTTCTTACTCAAAAGCTTCAATTTTGACCAATTTCAGGAACCGAAATGACTTTAAACACACTTATTTTAGTTGAAAAAGTCATAATTCACATTCAACAGTCATTTAGAGTCAAAAGATTAAATGTTAAAATTTCCTCCATATTGACCATTTTGGGAATGTTCGACAGGTCTGGAGTCAGCGTTTTTCATCAGTAAATTGATCTTTTGGACTGTACCAAATATGATTCAAAATGTCAATTGGATCGTGCCTCATGTTGAATAACCACTTTTAATACCCTCACAGTGACCAAAATTGCCATTTTTACAGAGCTTTTATTACTCAAAGGATTCCATTTTTACCAATTTCTGGCACCGAAATGACTTTAAACACACTTATTTTAGTTGAAAAAGTCATAATTCACATCCAACAGTCTTTTAGAGTGAAGATTAAATGTTAAAATTTCATCCATATTGACCATTTTGGGATCGTTCGACAGGTCCAGAGTATTCGTTTTTCATCAGAAAATTGATTTTTTGGACTGTACCAAATATGATTCAAAATGTCAATTGGATTGTGCCTCATGTTGAATAACCACTTTTGAAACCCTCACAGTGACCAAAATTGCCATTTTTACAGAGTTTTGCTTACTCAAAAGCTTCAATTTTGACCAATTTCAGGCACCGAAATGACTTTAAACACACGTATTTTAGTTGAAAAAGTCATAATTCACATGCAACAGTCACTTAGAGTCAAAAGATTAAATGTTAAAATTTCATCCATATTGACCATTTTGGGAACGTTCGACAGGTCCGGAGTCATCGTTTTTCATCAGAAAATGTATTTTTTGGACTGAACCAAATATGATTCAAAATGTCAATTGGATTGTGCCTCATGTTGAATAACCACTTTTGAAACCCTCACAGTGACCAAATTTGCCATTTTTACAGAGCTTTGCTTACTCAAAAGCTTCCATTTTGACCAATTTAAGCCACCGAAATGACTTTAAACACACTTATTGTAGTTGAAAAAGTCATAATTCACATCCAACAGTCATTTAGAGTCAAAAGATTAAATGTTAAAATTTCATCCCTATTGACCATTTTGGGAACGTTCGACAGGTCCGGAGTCATCGTTTTTCATCAGAAAATTGATTTTTTGGACTGTACCAAATATGATTCAAAATGTCAATTGGATCGTGCCTCATGTTGAATAACCACTTTTGAAACCCTCACAGTGACCAAAATTGCCATTTCTACAGAGTTTTTCTTACTCAAAAGCTTCAATTTTGACCAATTTCAGGAACCGAAATGACTTTAAACACACTTATTTTAGTTGAAAAAGTTTTAATTCACATCTAACAGTCATTTAGAGTCAAAAGATTAAATGGTAAAATTTCATCCATATTGACCATTTTGGGAACGTTCGACAGGTCCGGAGTCATCGTTTTTCATCAGAAAATTGATTTTTTGGACTGTACCAAAAATGATTCAAAATGTCAATTGGATCGTGCCTCATGTTGAATAACCACTTTTGAAACCCTCACAGTGACCAAAACTGCCATTTCTACAGAGTTTTTCTTACTCAAAAGCTTCAATTTTGACCAATTTCAGGAACCGAAATGACTTTAAACACACTTATTTTAGTTGAAAAAGTTTTAATTCACATCTAACAGTCATTTAGAGTCAAAAGATTAAATGGTAAAATTTCATCCATATTGACCATTTTGGGAACGTTCGACAGGTCCGGAGTCATCGTTTTTCATCTGAAAATTGATTTTTTGGACTGTACCAAAAATGATTCAAAATGTCAATTGGATCGTGCCTCATGTTGAATAACCACTTTTGAAACCCTCACAGTGACCAAAACTGCCATTTCTACAGAGTTTTTCTTACTCAAAAGCTTCAATTTTGACCAATTTCAGGAACCGAAATGACTTTAAACTCACTTATTTTAGTTGAAAAAGTTATAATTCACATCCAACAGTCATTTAGAGTCAAAAGATTAAATGTTAAAGTTTCATCCATATTGACCATTTTGGGATCGTTCGACAGGTCCAGAGTCATCGTTTTTCATCAGAAAATTGATTTTTTGGACTGTACCAAATATGATTCAAAATGTGAATTGGATTGTGCCTCATGTTGAATAACCACTTTTGAAACCCTCACAGTGACCAAAATTGCCATTTTTACAGAGTTTTGCTTACTCAAAAGTTTCAGTTTTGAACAATTTCAGGCACCGAAATAACTTTAAACTCACTGATTTTAGTTGAAAAAGTCTTAATTTACATCCAACAGTCATTTAGAGTCAAAAGATTAAATGTTACAATCTCATCCATATTGACCATTTTGGGAGCGTTCGACAGGTCCGGAGTCAAGGTTCTTCATCAGAAAATTGATTTTTTTGGACTGTACCAAATATGATTCAAAATGTCAATTGGATTGTGCCTCATGTTGAATAACCACTTTTGAAACCCTCACAGTGACCAAAATTGCCATTTTTACAGAGTTTTGCTTACTCAAAAGCTTCAATTTTGACCAATTTCAGGCACCGAAATGACTTTAAACACACTTATTTTAGTTGAAAAAGTCATAATTCACATCCAACAGTCATTTAGAGTCAAAAGATTAAATGTTAAAATTTCATCCATATTGACCATTTTGGGAACGTTCGACAGGTCCGGAGTCATTGTTTTTCATCAGAAAATTGTTTTTTTGACTGTACCAAATATGATTCAAAATGTCAATTGGATTGTGCCTCATGTTGAATAACCACTTTTGTAACCCTCACAGTGACAAAAATTGCCATTTTTACAGAGCTTTGCTTACTCAAAAGCTTCCATTTTGACCAATGTAAGCCACCGAAATGACTTTAAACACACTTATTTTAGTTGAAAAAGTCATAATTCACATTCAACAGTCATTTAGAGTCAAAAGATTAAATGTTAAAATTTCCTCCATATTGACCATTTTGGGAATGTTCGACAGGTCTGGAGTCATCGTTTTTCATCAGTAAATTGATTTTTTGGACTGTACCAAATATGATTCAAAATGTCAATTGAATCGTGCCTCATGTTGAATAACCACTTTTAATACCCTCACAGTGACCAAAATTGCCATTTTTACAGAGCTTTTATTACTCAAAGGATTCCATTTTTACCAATTTCTGGCACCGAAATGACTTTAAACACACTTATTTTAGTTGAAAAAGTCATAATTCACATCCAACAGTCTTTTAGAGTCAAGATTAAATGTTAAAATTTCATCCATATTGACCATTTTGGGATCGTTCGACAGGTCCAGAGTCATCGTTTTTCATCAGAAAATTGATTTTTTGGACTGTACCAAATATGATTCAAAATGTCAATTGGATTGTGCCTCATGTTGAATAACCACTTTTGAAACCCTCACAGTGACCAAAATTGCCATTTCTACAGAGTTTTTCTTACTCAAAAGCTTCAATTTTGACCAATTTCAGGAACCGAAATGACTTTAAACACACTTATTTTAGTTGAAAAAGTTTTAATTCACATCTAACAGTCATTTAGAGTCAAAAGATTAAATGGTAAAATTTCATCCATATTGACCATTTTGGGAACGTTCGACAGGTCCGGAGTCATCGTTTTTCATCTGAAAATTGATTTTTTGGACTGTACCAAAAATGATTCAAAATGTCAATTGGATCGTGCCTCATGTTGAATAACCACTTTTGAAACCCTCACAGTGACCAAAATTGCAATTTTTACAGAGTTTTGCTTACTCAAAAGCTTCAATTTTGACCAATTTCAGGCACCGAAATGACTTTAAACACACTTATTTTAGTTGAAAAAGTCATAATTCACATTCAACAGTCATTTAGAGTCAAAAGATTAAATGTTAAAATTTCCTCCACATTGACCATTTTGGGAATGTTCGACAGGTCTGGAGTCATCGTTTTTCATCAGTAAATTGATTTTTTGGACTGTACCAAATATGATTCAAAATGTCAATTGGATTGTGCCTCATGTTGAATAACCACTTTTAATACCCTCACAGTGACCAAAATTGCCATTTTTACAGAGCTTTTATTACTCAAAGGATTCCATTTTTACCAATTTCTGGCACCGAAATGACTTTAAACACACTTATTTTAGTTGAAAAAGTCATATTTCACATCCAACAGTCTTTTAGAGTCAAGATCAAATGTTAAAATTTCATCCATATTGACCATTTTGGGATCGTTCGACAGGTCCAGAGTCATCGTTTTTCATCAGAAAATTGATTTTTTGGACTGTACCAAATATGATTCAAAATGTCAATTGGATTGTGCCTCATGTTGAATAACCACTTTTGAAACCCTCACAGTGACCAAAATTGCCATTTTTACAGAGTTTTGCTTACTCAAAAGTTTCAGTTTTGAACAATTTCAGGCACCGAAATAACTTTAAACTCACTGATTTTAGTTGAAAAAGTCTTAATTTACATCCAACAGTAATTTAGAGTCAAAAGATTAAATGTTACAATCTCATCCATATTGACCATTTTGGGAACGTTCGACAGGTCCGGAGTCATCGTTTTTCATCAGAAAATTGATTTTTTGGACTGTACCAAATATGATTCAAAATGTCAATTGGATCGTGCCTCATGTTGAATAACCACTTTTGAAACCCTCACAGTGACCAAAATTGCCATTTCTACAGAGTTTTTCTTACTCAAAAGCTTCCATATTGACCAATTTAAGCCACCGAAATGACTTTAAACACACTTATTGTAGTTGAAAAAGTCATAATTCACATCCAACAGTCATTTAGAGTCAAAAGATTAAATGTTAAAATTTCATCCATATTGACCATTTTGGGAACGTTCGACAGGTCCGGAGTCATCGTTTTTCATCAGAAAATTGATTTTTTGGACTGTCCCAAATATGATTCAAAATGTCAATTGGATTGTGCCTCATGTTGAATAACCACTTTTGAAACCCTCACAGTGAACAAAATTGCCATTTTTACTGACCTTTGCTTACTCAAAAGCTTCCATTTTGACCAATTTAAGCCACCAAAATGACTTTAAACACACTTATCGTAGTTGAAAAAGTCATAATTCACATCCAACATTCATTTAGAGTCAAAAGATTAAATATTAACATTTCATCCATATTGACCATTTTGGGAACGTTCGACAGGTCCGGAGTCATCGTTTTTCATCAGTAAATTGATTTTTTGGACTGTACCAAATATGATTCAAAATGTCAATTGGATCGTGCCTCATGTTGAATAACCACTTTTGAAACCCTCACAGTGACCAAAATTGTATTTCTACAGAGTTTTTCTTACTCAAAAGCTTCAATTTTGACCAATTTCAGGAACCGAAATGACTTTAAACACACTTATTTTAGTTGAAAAAGTCATAATTCACATTCAACAGTCATTTAGAGTCAAAAGATTAAATGTTAAAATTTCCTCCATATTGACCATTTTGGGAATGTTCGACAGGTCTGGAGTCAGCGTTTTTCATCAGTAAATTGATCTTTTGGACTCAACCAAATATGATTCAAAATGTCAATTGGATCGTGCCTCATGTTGAATAACCACTTTTAATACCCTCACAGTGACCAAAATTGCCATTTTTACAGAGCTTTTATTACTCAAAGGATTCCATTTTTACCAATTTCTGGCACCGAAATGACTTTAAACACACTTATTTTAGTTGAAAAAGTCATAATTCACATCCAACAGTCTTTTAGAGTGAAGATTAAATGTTAAAATTTCATCCATATTGACCATTTTGGGATCGTTCGACAGGTCCAGAGTATTCGTTTTTCATCAGAAAATTGATTTTTTGGACTGTACCAAATATGATTCAAAATGTCAATTGGATTGTGCCTCATGTTGAATAACCACTTTTGAAACCCTCACAGTGACCAAAATTGCCATTTTTACAGAGTTTTGCTTACTCAAAAGCTTCAATTTTGACCAATTTCAGGCACCGAAATGACTTTAAACACACGTATTTTAGTTGAAAAAGTCATAATTCACATGCAACAGTCACTTAGAGTCAAAAGATTAAATGTTAAAATTTCATCCATATTGACCATTTTGGGAACGTTCGACAGGTCCGGAGTCATCGTTTTTCATCAGAAAATGTATTTTTTGGACTGAACCAAATATGATTCAAAATGTCAATTGGATTGTGCCTCATGTTGAATAACCACTTTTGAAACCCTCACAGTGACCAAATTTGCCATTTTTACAGAGCTTTGCTTACTCAAAAGCTTCCATTTTGACCAATTTAAGCCACCGAAATGACTTTAAACACACTTATTGTAGTTGAAAAAGTCATAATTCACATCCAACAGTCATTTAGAGTCAAAAGATTAAATGTTAAAATTTCATCCCTATTGACCATTTTGGGAACGTTCGACAGGTCCGGAGTCATCGTTTTTCATCAGAAAATTGATTTTTTGGACTGTACCAAATATGATTCAAAATGTCAATTGGATCGTGCCTCATGTTGAATAACCACTTTTGAAACCCTCACAGTGACCAAAATTGCCATTTCTACAGAGTTTTTCTTACTCAAAAGCTTCAATTTTGACCAATTTCAGGAACCGAAATGACTTTAAACACACTTATTTTAGTTGAAAAAGTTTTAATTTACATCTAACAGTCATTTAGAGTCAAAAGATTAAATGGTAAAATTTCATCCATATTGACCATTTTGGGAACGTTCGACAGGTCCGGAGTCATCGTTTTTCATCTGAAAATTGATTTTTTGGACTGTACCAAAAATGATTCAAAATGTCAATTGGATCGTGCCTCATGTTGAATAACCACTTTTGAAACCCTCACAGTGACCAAAACTGCCATTTCTACAGAGTTTTTCTTACTCAAAAGCTTCAATTTTGACCAATTTCAGGAACCGAAATGACTTTAAACTCACTTATTTTAGTTGAAAAAGTTATAATTCACATCCAACAGTCATTTAGAGTCAAAAGATTAAATGTTAAAGTTTCATCCATATTGACCATTTTGGGATCGTTCGACAGGTCCAGAGTCATCGTTTTTCATCAGAAAATTGATTTTTTGGACTGTACCAAATATGATTCAAAATGTGAATTGGATTGTGCCTCATGTTGAATAACCACTTTTGAAACCCTCACAGTGACCAAAATTGCCATTTTTACAGAGTTTTGCTTACTCAAAAGTTTCAGTTTTGAACAATTTCAGGCACCGAAATAACTTTAAACTCACTGATTTTAGTTGAAAAAGTCTTAATTTACATCCAACAGTCATTTAGAGTCAAAAGATTAAATGTTACAATCTCATCCATATTGACCATTTTGGGAACGTTCGACAGGTCCGGAGTCAAGGTTCTTCATCAGAAAATTGATTTTTTTGGACTGTACCAAATATGATTCAAAATGTCAATTGGATTGTGCCTCATGTTGAATAACCACTTTTGAAACCCTCACAGTGACCAAAATTGCCATTTTTACAGAGTTTTGCTTACTCAAAAGCTTCAATTTTGACCAATTTCAGGCACCGAAATGACTTTAAACACACTTATTTTAGTTGAAAAAGTCATAATTCACATCCAACAGTCATTTAGAGTCAAAAGATTAAATGTTAAAATTTCATCCATATTGACCATTTTGGGAACGTTCGACAGGTCCGGAGTCATTGTTTTTCATCAGAAAATTGTTTTTTTGACTGTACCAAATATGATTCAAAATGTCAATTGGATTGTGCCTCATGTTGAATAACCACTTTTGTAACCCTCACAGTGACAAAAATTGCCATTTTTACAGAGCTTTGCTTACTCAAAAGCTTCCATTTTGACCAATTTAAGCCACCGAAATGACTTTAAACACACTTATTTTAGTTGAAAAAGTCATAATTCACATTCAACAGTCATTTAGAGTCAAAAGATTAAATGTTAAAATTTCCTCCATATTGACCATTTTGGGAATGTTCGACAGGTCTGGAGTCATCGTTTTTCATCAGTAAATTGATTTTTTGGAATGTACCAAATATGATTCAAAATGTCAATTGAATCGTGCCTCATGTTGAATAACCACTTTTAATACCCTCGCAGTGACCAAAATTGCCATTTTTACAGAGCTTTTATTACTCAAAGGATTCCATTTTTACCAATTTCTGGCACCGAAATGACTTTAAACACACTTATTTTAGTTGAAAAAGTCATAATTCACATCCAACAGTCTTTTAGAGTCAAGATTAAATGTTAAAATTTCATCCATATTGACCATTTTGGGATCGTTCGACAGGTACAGAGTCATCGTTTTTCATCAGAAAATTGATTTTTTGGACTGTACCAAATATGATTCAAAATGTCAATTGGATTGTGCCTCATGTTGAATAACCACTTTTGAAACCCTCACAGTGACCAAAATTGCCATTTCTACAGAGTTTTTCTTACTCAAAAGCTTCAATTTTGACCAATTTCAGGAACCGAAATGACTTTAAACACACTTATTTTAGTTGAAAAAGTTTTAATTCACATCTAACAGTCATTTAGAGTCAAAAGATTAAATGGTAAAATTTCATCCATATTGACCATTTTGGGAACGTTCGACAGGTCCGGAGTCATCGTTTTTCATCTGAAAATTGATTTTTTGGACTGTACCAAAAATGATTCAAAATGTCAATTGGATCGTGCCTCATGTTGAATAACCACTTTTGAAACCCTCACAGTGACCAAAATTGCAATTTTTACAGAGTTTTGCTTACTCAAAAGCTTCAATTTTGACCAATTTCAGGCACCGAAATGACTTTAAACACACTTATTTTAGTTGAAAAAGTCATAATTCACATTCAACAGTCATTTAGAGTCAAAAGATTAAATGTTAAAATTTCCTCCACATTGACCATTTTGGGAATGTTCGACAGGTCTGGAGTCATCGTTTTTCATCAGTAAATTGATTTTTTGGACTGTACCAAATATGATTCAAAATGTCAATTGGATTGTGCCTCATGTTGAATAACCACTTTTAATACCCTCACAGTGACCAAAATTGCCATTTTTACAGAGCTTTTATTACTCAAAGGATTCCATTTTTACCAATTTCTGGCACCGAAATGACTTTAAACACACTTATTTTAGTTGAAAAAGTCATATTTCACATCCAACAGTCTTTTAGAGTCAAGATCAAATGTTAACATTTCATCCATATTGACCATTTTGGGAATGTTCGACAGGTCTGGAGTCATCGTTTTTCATCAGAAAATTGATTTTTTGGACTGTACCAAATATGATTCAAAATGTCAATTGGATTGTGCCTCATGTTGAATAACCACTTTTGAAACCCTCACAGTGACCAAAATTGCCATTTTTACAGAGTTTTGCTTACTCAAAAGTTTCAGTTTTGAACAATTTCAGGCACCGAAATAACTTTAAACTCACTGATTTTAGTTGAAAAAGTCTTAATTTACATCCAACAGTAATTTAGAGTCAAAAGATTAAATGTTACAATCTCATCCATATTGACCATTTTGGGAACGTTCGACAGGTCCAGAGTCATCGTTTTTCATCTGAAAATTGATTTTTTGGACTGTACCAAAAATAATTCAAAATGTCAATTGGATCGCGCCTCATGTTGAATAACCACTTTTGAAACCCTCACAGTGACCAAAATTGCCATTTTTACAGAGTTTTCCTTACTCAAAAGCTTCAATTTCGACCAATTTCAGGAACCAAAATGACTTTAAACACACTTATTTTAGTTGAAAAAGTCATAATTCACATCGAACAGTCATTTAGAGTCAAAAGATTAAATGTTACAATCTCATCCATATTGACCATTTTGGGAATGTTCGACAGGTCCGGAGTCATGCTTTTTCATCAGTAAATTGATCTTTTGGACTGTACCAAATATGATTCAAAATGTCAATTGGATCGTGCCTCATGTTGAATAACCACTTTTAATACCCTCACAGTGACCAAAATTGCCATTTTTACAGAGCTTTTATTACTCAAAGGATTCCATTTTTACCAATTTCTGGCACCGAAATGACTTTAAACACACTTATTTTAGTTGAAAAAGTCATAATTCACATCCAACAGTCTTTTAGAGTGAAGATTAAATGTTAAAATTTCATCCATATTGACCATTTTGGGATCGTTCGACAGGTCCAGAGTATTCGTTTTTCATCAGAAAATTGATTTTTTGGACTGTACCAAATATGATTCAAAATGTCAATTGGATTGTGCCTCATGTTGAATAACCACTTTTGAAACCCTCACAGTGACCAAAATTGCCATTTTTACAGAGTTTTGCTTACTCAAAAGCTTCAATTTTGACCAATTTCAGGCACCGAAATGACTTTAAACACACGTATTTTAGTTGAAAAAGTCATAATTCACATGCAACAGTCACTTGGAGGCAAAAGATTAAATGTTAAAATTTCATCCATATTGACCATTTTGGGAACGTTCGACAGGTCCGGAGTCATCGTTTTTCATCAGAAAATGTATTTTTTGGACTGAACCAAATATGATTCAAAATGTCAATTGGATTGTGCCTCATGTTGAATAACCACTTTTGAAACCCTCACAGTGACCAAAATTGCCATTTCTACAGAGTTTTTCTTACTCAAAAGCTTCAATTTTGACCAATTTCAGGAACCGAAATGACTTTAAACACACTTATTTTAGTTGAAAAAGTTTTAATTCACATCTAACAGTCATTTAGAGTCAAAAGATTAAATGGTAAAATTTCATCCATATTGACCATTTTGGGAACGTTCGACAGGTCCGGAGTCATCGTTTTTCATCTGAAAATTGATTTTTTGGACTGTACCAAAAATGATTCAAAATGTCAATTGGATCGTGCCTCATGTTGAATAACCACTTTTGAAACCCTCACAGTGACCAAAATTGCAATTTTTACAGAGTTTTGCTTACTCAAAAGCTTCAATTTTGACCAATTTCAGGCACCGAAATGACTTTAAACACACTTATTTTAGTTGAAAAAGTCATAATTCACATTCAACAGTCATTTAGAGTCAAAAGATTAAATGTTAAAATTTCCTCCACATTGACCATTTTGGGAATGTTCGACAGGTCTGGAGTCATCGTTTTTCATCAGTAAATTGATTTTTTGGACTGTACCAAATATGATTCAAAATGTCAATTGGATTGTGCCTCATGTTGAATAACCACTTTTAATACCCTCACAGTGACCAAAATTGCCATTTTTACAGAGCTTTTATTACTCAAAGGATTCCATTTTTACCAATTTCTGGCACCGAAATGACTTTAAACACACTTATTTTAGTTGAAAAAGTCATATTTCACATCCAACAGTCTTTTAGAGTCAAGATCAAATGTTAACATTTCATCCATATTGACCATTTTGGGAATGTTCGACAGGTCTGGAGTCATCGTTTTTCATCAGAAAATTGATTTTTTGGACTGTACCAAATATGATTCAAAATGTCAATTGGATTGTGCCTCATGTTGAATAACCACTTTTGAAACCCTCACAGTGACCAAAATTGCCATTTTTACAGAGTTTTGCTTACTCAAAAGTTTCAGTTTTGAACAATTTCAGGCACCGAAATAACTTTAAACTCACTGATTTTAGTTGAAAAAGTCTTAATTTACATCCAACAGTAATTTAGAGTCAAAAGATTAAATGTTACAATCTCATCCATATTGACCATTTTGGGAACGTTCGACAGGTCCAGAGTCATCGTTTTTCATCTGAAAATTGATTTTTTGGACTGTACCAAAAATAATTCAAAATGTCAATTGGATCGCGCCTCATGTTGAATAACCACTTTTGAAACCCTCACAGTGACCAAAATTGCCATTTTTACAGAGTTTTCCTTACTCAAAAGCTTCAATTTCGACCAATTTCAGGAACCAAAATGACTTTAAACACACTTATTTTAGTTGAAAAAGTCATAATTCACATCGAACAGTCATTTAGAGTCAAAAGATTAAATGTTACAATCTCATCCATATTGACCATTTTGGGAATGTTCGACAGGTCCGGAGTCATGCTTTTTCATCAGTAAATTGATCTTTTGGACTGTACCAAATATGATTCAAAATGTCAATTGGATCGTGCCTCATGTTGAATAACCACTTTTAATACCCTCACAGTGACCAAAATTGCCATTTTTACAGAGCTTTTATTACTCAAAGGATTCCATTTTTACCAATTTCTGGCACCGAAATGACTTTAAACACACTTATTTTAGTTGAAAAAGTCATAATTCACATCCAACAGTCTTTTAGAGTGAAGATTAAATGTTAAAATTTCATCCATATTGACCATTTTGGGATCGTTCGACAGGTCCAGAGTATTCGTTTTTCATCAGAAAATTGATTTTTTGGACTGTACCAAATATGATTCAAAATGTCAATTGGATTGTGCCTCATGTTGAATAACCACTTTTGAAACCCTCACAGTGACCAAAATTGCCATTTTTACAGAGTTTTGCTTACTCAAAAGCTTCAATTTTGACCAATTTCAGGCACCGAAATGACTTTAAACACACGTATTTTAGTTGAAAAAGTCATAATTCACATGCAACAGTCACTTGGAGGCAAAAGATTAAATGTTAAAATTTCATCCATATTGACCATTTTGGGAACGTTCGACAGGTCCGGAGTCATCGTTTTTCATCAGAAAATGTATTTTTTGGACTGAACCAAATATGATTCAAAATGTCAATTGGATTGTGCCTCATGTTGAATAACCACTTTTGAAACCCTCACAGTGACCAAATTTGCCATTTTTACAGAGCTTTGCTTACTCAAAAGCTTCCATTTTGACCAATTTAGGCCACCGAAATGACTTTAAACACACTTATTGTAGTTGAAAAAGTCATAATTCACATCCAACAGTCTTTTAGAGTCAAGATTAAATGTTAAAATTTCATCCATATTGACCATTTTGGGATCGTTCGACAGGTACAGAGTCATCGTTTTTCATCAGAAAATTGATTTTTTGGACTGTACCAAATATGATTCAAAATGTCAATTGGATTGTGCCTCATGTTGAATAACCACTTTTGAAACCCTCACAGTGACCAAAATTGCCATTTCTACAGAGTTTTTCTTACTCAAAAGCTTCAATTTTGACCAATTTCAGGAACCGAAATGACTTTAAACACACTTATTTTAGTTGAAAAAGTTTTAATTCACATCTAACAGTCATTTAGAGTCAAAAGATTAAATGGTAAAATTTCATCCATATTGACCATTTTGGGAACGTTCGACAGGTCCGGAGTCATCGTTTTTCATCTGAAAATTGATTTTTTGGACTGTACCAAAAATGATTCAAAATGTCAATTGGATCGTGCCTCATGTTGAATAACCACTTTTGAAACCCTCACAGTGACCAAAATTGCAATTTTTACAGAGTTTTTCTTACTCAAAAGCTTCAATTTTGACCAATTTCAGGCACCGAAATGACTTTAAATACACTTATTTTAGT
The DNA here is from genome assembly GCF_964261635.1 of Lissotriton helveticus. Classification (NCBI taxonomy): domain Eukaryota; kingdom Metazoa; phylum Chordata; class Amphibia; order Caudata; family Salamandridae; genus Lissotriton; species Lissotriton helveticus. The sequence goes on from NC_136072.1 coordinate 344,544,067, forward strand.
TGAAAAAGTCATAATTCACATTCAACAGTCATTTAGAGTCAAAAGATTAAATGTTAAAATTTCCTCCACATTGACCATTTTGGGAATGTTCGACAGGTCTGGAGTCATCGTTTTTCATCAGTAAATTGATTTTTTGGACTGTACCAAATATGATTCAAAATGTCAATTGGATTGTGCCTCATGTTGAATAACCACTTTTAATACCCTCACAGTGACCAAAATTGCCATTTTTACAGAGCTTTTATTACTCAAAGGATTCCATTTTTACCAATTTCTGGCACCGAAATGACTTTAAACACACTTATTTTAGTTGAAAAAGTCATATTTCACATCCAACAGTCTTTTAGAGTCAAGATCAAATGTTAACATTTCATCCATATTGACCATTTTGGGAATGTTCGACAGGTCTGGAGTCATCGTTTTTCATCAGAAAATTGATTTTTTGGACTGTACCAAATATGATTCAAAATGTCAATTGGATTGTGCCTCATGTTGAATAACCACTTTTGAAACCCTCACAGTGACCAAAATTGCCATTTTTACAGAGTTTTGCTTACTCAAAAGTTTCAGTTTTGAACAATTTCAGGCACCGAAATAACTTTAAACTCACTGATTTTAGTTGAAAAAGTCTTAATTTACATCCAACAGTAATTTAGAGTCAAAAGATTAAATGTTACAATCTCATCCATATTGACCATTTTGGGAACGTTCGACAGGTCCAGAGTCATCGTTTTTCATCTGAAAATTGATTTTTTGGACTGTACCAAAAATAATTCAAAATGTCAATTGGATCGCGCCTCATGTTGAATAACCACTTTTGAAACCCTCACAGTGACCAAAATTGCCATTTTTACAGAGTTTTCCTTACTCAAAAGCTTCAATTTCGACCAATTTCAGGAACCAAAATGACTTTAAACACACTTATTTTAGTTGAAAAAGTCATAATTCACATCGAACAGTCATTTAGAGTCAAAAGATTAAATGTTACAATCTCATCCATATTGACCATTTTGGGAATGTTCGACAGGTCCGGAGTCATGCTTTTTCATCAGTAAATTGATCTTTTGGACTGTACCAAATATGATTCAAAATGTCAATTGGATCGTGCCTCATGTTGAATAACCACTTTTAATACCCTCACAGTGACCAAAATTGCCATTTTTACAGAGCTTTTATTACTCAAAGGATTCCATTTTTACCAATTTCTGGCACCGAAATGACTTTAAACACACTTATTTTAGTTGAAAAAGTCATAATTCACATCCAACAGTCTTTTAGAGTGAAGATTAAATGTTAAAATTTCATCCATATTGACCATTTTGGGATCGTTCGACAGGTCCAGAGTATTCGTTTTTCATCAGAAAATTGATTTTTTGGACTGTACCAAATATGATTCAAAATGTCAATTGGATTGTGCCTCATGTTGAATAACCACTTTTGAAACCCTCACAGTGACCAAAATTGCCATTTTTACAGAGTTTTGCTTACTCAAAAGCTTCAATTTTGACCAATTTCAGGCACCGAAATGACTTTAAACACACGTATTTTAGTTGAAAAAGTCATAATTCACATGCAACAGTCACTTGGAGGCAAAAGATTAAATGTTAAAATTTCATCCATATTGACCATTTTGGGAACGTTCGACAGGTCCGGAGTCATCGTTTTTCATCAGAAAATGTATTTTTTGGACTGAACCAAATATGATTCAAAATGTCAATTGGATTGTGCCTCATGTTGAATAACCACTTTTGAAACCCTCACAGTGACCAAATTTGCCATTTTTACAGAGCTTTGCTTACTCAAAAGCTTCCATTTTGACCAATTTAGGCCACCGAAATGACTTTAAACACACTTATTGTAGTTGAAAAAGTCATAATTCACATCCAACAGTCATTTAGAGTCAAAAGATTAAATGTTAAAATTTCATCCCTATTGACCATTTTGGGAACGTTCGACAGGTCCGGAGTCATCGTTTTTCATCAGAAAATTGATTTTTTGGACTGTACCAAATATGATTCAAAATGTCAATTGGATCGTGCCTCATGTTGAATAACCACTTTTGAAACCCTCACAGTGACCAAAATTGCCATTTCTACAGAGTTTTTCTTACTCAAAAGCTTCAATTTTGACAAATTTCAGGAACCGAAATGACTTTAAACACACTTATTTTAGTTTAAAAAGTTTTAATTCACATCTAACAGTCATTTAGAGTCAAAAGATTAAATGGTAAAATTTCATCCATATTGACCATTTTGGGAACGTTCGACAGGTCCGGAGTCATCGTTTTTCATCTGAAAATTGATTTTTTGGACTGTACCAAAAATGATTCAAAATGTCAATTGGATCGTGCCTCATGTTGAATAACCACTTTTGAAACCCTCACAGTGACCAAAACTGCCATTTCTACAGAGTTTTTCTTACTCAAAAGCTTCAATTTTGACCAATTTCAGGAACCGAAATGACTTTAAACTCACTTATTTTAGTTGAAAAAGTTATAATTCACATCCAACAGTCATTTAGAGTCAAAAGATTAAATGTTAAAGTTTCATCCATATTGACCATTTTGGGATCGTTCGACAGGTCCAGAGTCATCGTTTTTCATCAGAAAATTGATTTTTTGGACTGTACCAAATATGATTCAAAATGTGAATTGGATTGTGCCTCATGTTGAATAACCACTTTTGAAACCCTCACAGTGACCAAAATTGCCATTTTTACAGAGTTTTGCTTACTCAAAAGTTTCAGTTTTGAACAATTTCAGGCACCGAAATAACTTTAAACTCACTGATTTTAGTTGAAAAAGTCTTAATTTACATCCAACAGTCATTTAGAGTCAAAAGATTAAATGTTACAATCTCATCCATATTGACCATTTTGGGAACGTTCGACAGGTCCGGAGTCAAGGTTCTTCATCAGAAAATTGTTTTTTTTGGACTGTACCAAATATGATTCAAAATGTCAATTGGATTGTGCCTCATGTTGAATAACCACTTTTGAAACCCTCACAGTGACCAAAATTGCCATTTTTACAGAGTTTTGCTTACTCAAAAGCTTCAATTTTGACCAATTTCAGGCACCGAAATGACTTTAAACACACTTATTTTAGTTGAAAAAGTCATAATTCACATCCAACAGTCATTTAGAGTCAAAAGATTAAATGTTAAAATTTCATCCATATTGACCATTTTGGGAACGTTCGACAGGTCCGGAGTCATTGTTTTTCATCAGAAAATTGTTTTTTTGACTGTACCAAATATGATTCAAAATGTCAATTGGATTGTGCCTCATGTTGAATAACCACTTTTGTAACCCTCACAGTGACAAAAATTGCCATTTTTACAGAGCTTTGCTTACTCAAAAGCTTCCATTTTGACCAATTTAAGCCACCGAAATGACTTTAAACACACTTATTTTAGTTGAAAAAGTCATAATTCACATTCAACAGTCATTTAGAGTCAAAAGATTAAATGTTAAAATTTCCTCCATATTGACCATTTTGGGAATGTTCGACAGGTCTGGAGTCATCGTTTTTCATCAGTAAATTGATTTTTTTGGATGTACCAAATATGAATCAAAATGTCAATTGAATCGTGCCTCATGTTGAATAACCACTTTTAATACCCTCACAGTGACCAAAATTGCCATTTTTACAGAGCTTTTATTACTCAAAGGATTTCATTTTTACCAATTTCTGGCACCGAAATGACTTTAAACACACTTATTTTAGTTGAAAAAGTCATAATTCACATCCAACAGTCTTTTAGAGTCAAGATTAAATGTTAAAATTTCATCCATATTGACCATTTTGGGATCGTTCGACAGGTCCAGAGTCATCGTTTTTCATCAGAAAATTGATTTTTTGGACTGTACCAAATATGATTCAAAATGTCAATTGGATTGTGCCTCATGTTGAATAACCACTTTTGAAACCCTCACAGTGACCAAAATTGCCATTTCTACAGAGTTTTTCTTACTCAAAAGCTTCAATTTTGACCAATTTCAGGAACCGAAATGACTTTAAACACACTTATTTTAGTTGAAAAAGTTTTAATTCACATCTAACAGTCATTTAGAGTCAAAAGATTAAATGGTAAAATTTCATCCATATTGACCATTTTGGGAACGTTCGACAGGTCCGGAGTCATCGTTTTTCATCTGAAAATTGATTTTTTGGACTGTACCAAAAATGATTCAAAATGTCAATTGGATCGTGCCTCATGTTGAATAACCACTTTTGAAACCCTCACAGTGACCAAAATTGCAATTTTTACAGAGTTTTGCTTACTCAAAAGCTTCAATTTTGACCAATTTCAGGCACCAAAATGACTTTAAACACACTTATTTTAGTTGAAAAAGTCATAATTCACATTCAACAGTCATTTAGAGTCAAAAGATTAAATGTTAAAATTTCCTCCACATTGACCATTTTGGGAATGTTCGACAGGTCTGGAGTCATCGTTTTTCATCAGTAAATTGATTTTTTGGACTGTACCAAATATGATTCAAAATGTCAATTGGATTGTGCCTCATGTTGAATAACCACTTTTAATACCCTCACAGTGACCAAAATTGCCATTTTTACAGAGCTTTTATTACTCAAAGGATTCCATTTTTACCAATTTCTGGCACCGAAATGACTTTAAACACACTTATTTTAGTTGAAAAAGTCATATTTCACATCCAACAGTCTTTTAGAGTCAAGATCAAATGTTAAAATTTCATCCATATTGACCATTTTGGGATCGATCGACAGGTCCAGAGTCATCGTTTTTCATCAGAAAATTGATTTTTTGGACTGTACCAAATATGATTCAAAATGTCAATTGGATTGTGCCTCATGTTGAATAACCACTTTTGAAACCCTCACAGTGACCAAAATTGCCATTTTTACAGAGTTTTGCTTACTCAAAAGTTTCAGTTTTGAACAATTTCAGGCACCGAAATAACTTTAAACTCACTGATTTTAGTTGAAAAAGTCTTAATTTACATCCAACAGTAATTTAGAGTCAAAAGATTAAATGTTACAATCTCATCCATATTGACCATTTTGGGAACGTTCGACAGGTCCGGAGTCATCGTTTTTCATCTGAAAATTGATTTTTTGGACTGTACCAAAAATGATTCAAAATGTCAATTGGATTGCGCCTCATGTTGAATAACCACTTTTGAAACCCTCACAGTGACCAAAATTGCCATTTTTACAGAGTTTTCCTTACTCAAAAGCTTCAATTTCGACCAATTTCAGGAACCAAAATGACTTTAAACACACTTATTTTAGTTGAAAAAGTCATAATTCACATCGAATAGTCATTTAGAGTCAAAAGATTAAATGTTACAATCTCATCCATATTGACCATTTTGGGAACGTTCGACAGGTCCGGAGTCATGCTTTTTCATCAGAAAATTGATTTTTTTGGACTGTACCAAATATTATTCAAAATGTCAATTGGATTGTGCCTCATGTTGAATAACCACTTTTGACACCCTCACAGTGACCAAAATTGCCATTTTTACAGAGCTTTGCTTACTCAAAAGCTTCCATTTTGACCAATTTCAGGCACCGTTATGACTTTAAACACACTGATTTTATTTGAAAAAGTCATAATTCACATCCAACAGTCATTTAGAGTCAAAAGATTAAATGTTAAAATTTCATCCATATTGACCATTTTGGGAACGGTCGACAGGTCCGGAGTCATTGTTTTTCATCAGAAAATGTATTTTTTGGGACTGAACCAAATATGATTCAAAATGTCAATTGGATTGTGCCTCATGTTGAATAACCACTTTTAAAACCCTCACAGTTTCCAAAATTGCCATTTTTACAGAGCTTTGCTTACTCAAAAGCTTCCATTTTGACCAATTTCTGGCACTGAAATGACTTTAAACACACTTATTTTAGTTGAAAAAGTCATAATTCACATCCAACAGTCATTTAGAGTCAAAAGATTAAATGTTAAAATTTCATCCATATTGACCATTTTGGGAACGTTCGACAGGTCCGGAGTCATTGTTTTTCATCAGAAAATTGATTTTTTTGACTGTACCAAATATGATTCAAAATGTCAATTGGATTGTGCCTCATGTTGAATAACCACTTTGAAAACCCTCACAGTTTCCAAAATTGCCATTTTTACAGAGCTTTGCTTACTCAAAAGCTTCCATTTTGACCAATTTCTGGCACCGAAATGACTTTAAACACACTTATTTTAGTTGAAAAAGTCATAATTCACATCCAACAGTCATTTAGAGTCAAAAGATTAAAAGTTAACATTTCATCCATATTGACCATTTTGGGAAAGTTCGACAGGTCCGGAGTCATCGTTTTTCATCAGAAAATTGCTTTTTAGGAGTGTACCAAAAATGATTCAAAATGTCAATTGGATCGTGCCTCATGTTGAATAACCACTTTTGAAATCCTCACAGTGACCAAAATTGCCATTTTTACAGTTTTTCTTACTCAAAAGCTTCAATTTTGAACAATTTCAGGCACCGAAATGACTTTAAACTCACTGATTTTAGTTGAAAAAGTCATATTTCACATGCAACAGTCACTTAGAGTCAAAAGATTAAATGTTAAAATTTCATCCATATTGACCATTTTGGGAACGTTCGACATGTCCGGAGTCATCGTTTTTCATCAGAAAATGTATTTTTTGGACTGAACCAAATATGATTCAAAATGTCAATTGGATTGTACCTCATGTTGAATAACCACTTTTGAAACCCTCACAGTGAACAAAATTGCCATTTTTACAGAGCTTTGCTTACTCAAAAGCTTCCATTTTGACCAATTTAAGCCACCGAAATGACTTTAAACACACTTATTTTAGTTGAAAAAGTCATAATTCACATTCAACAGTCATTTAGAGTCAAAAGATTAAATGTTAAAATTTCCTCCATATTGACCATTTTGGGAACGTTCGACAGGTCTGGAGTCATCGTTTTTCATCAGTAAATTGATTTTTTGGACTGTACCAAATATGATTCAAAATGTCAATTGGATCGTGCCTCATGTTGAATAACCACTTTTAATACCCTCACAGTGACAAAAATTGCCATTTTTACTGAGCTTTTATTACTCAAAGGATTCCATTTTTACCAATTTCTGGCACCGAAATGACTTTAAACACACTTATTTTAGTTGAAAAAGTCATAATTCACATCCAACAGTCTTTTAGAGTCAAGATTACATGTTAAAATTTCATCCATATTGACCATTTTGGGAATGTTCGACAGGTCTGGAGTCATCGTTTTTCATCAGTAAATTGATTTTTTGGACTGTACCAAATATGATTCAAAATGTCAATTGGATTGTGCCTCTTGTTGAATAACCACTTTTGAAACCCTCACAGTGACCAAAATTGCCATTTTTACAGAGTTTTGCTTACTCAAAAGCTTCAATTTTGACCAATTTCAGGCACCGAAATGACTTTAAACACACGTATTTTAGTTGAAAAAGTCATAATTCACATGCAACAGTCACTTGGAGGCAAAAGATTAAATGTTAAAATTTCATCCATATTGACCATTTTGGGAACGTTCGACAGGTCCGGAGTCATCGTTTTTCATCAGAAAATGTATTTTTTGGACTGAACCAAATATGATTCAAAATGTCAATTGGATTGTGCCTCATGTTGAATAACCACTTTTGAAACCCTCACAGTGACCAAATTTGCCATTTTTACAGAGCTTTGCTTACTCAAAAGCTTCCATTTTGACCAATTTAGGCCACCGAAATGACTTTAAACACACTTATTGTAGTTGAAAAAGTCATAATTCACATCCAACAGTCATTTAGAGTCAAAAGATTAAATGTTAAAATTTCATCCCTATTGACCATTTTGGGAACGTTCGACAGGTCCGGAGTCATCGTTTTTCATCAGAAAATTGATTTTTTGGACTGTACCAAATATGATTCAAAATGTCAATTGGATCGTGCCTCATGTTGAATAACCACTTTTGAAACCCTCACAGTGACCAAAATTGCCATTTCTACAGAGTTTTTCTTACTCAAAAGCTTCAATTTTGACCAATTTCAGGAACCGAAATGACTTTAAACACACTTATTTTAGTTTAAAAAGTTTTAATTCACATCTAACAGTCATTTAGAGTCAAAAGATTAAATGGTAAAATTTCATCCATATTGACCATTTTGGGAACGTTCGACAGGTCCGGAGTCATCGTTTTTCATCTGAAAATTGATTTTTTGGACTGTACCAAAAATGATTCAAAATGTCAATTGGATCGTGCCTCATGTTGAATAACCACTTTTGAAACCCTCACAGTGACCAAAACTGCCATTTCTACAGAGTTTTTCTTACTCAAAAGCTTCAATTTTGACCAATTTCAGGAACCGAAATGACTTTAAACTCACTTATTTTAGTTGAAAAAGTTATAATTCACATCCAACAGTCATTTAGAGTCAAAAGATTAAATGTTAAAGTTTCATCCATATTGACCATTTTGGGATCGTTCGACAGGTCCAGAGTCATCGTTTTTCATCAGAAAATTGATTTTTTGGACTGTACCAAATATGATTCAAAATGTGAATTGGATTGTGCCTCATGTTGAATAACCACTTTTGAAACCCTCACAGTGACCAAAATTGCCATTTTTACAGAGTTTTGCTTACTCAAAAGTTTCAGTTTTGAACAATTTCAGGCACCGAAATAACTTTAAACTCACTGATTTTAGTTGAAAAAGTCTTAATTTACACCCAACAGTCATTTAGAGTCAAAAGATTAAATGTTAAAATTTCATCCATATTGACCATTTGGGAACGTTCGACAGGTCCGGAGTCATTGTTTTTCATCAGAAAATTGTTTTTTTGACTGTACCAAATATGATTCAAAATGTCAATTGGATTGTGCCTCATGTTGAATAACCACTTTTGTAACCCTCACAGTGACAAAAATTGCCATTTTTACAGAGCTTTGCTTACTCAAAAGCTTCCATTTTGACCAATTTAAGCCACCGAAATGACTTTAAACACACTTATTTTAGTTGAAAAAGTCATAATTCACATTCAACAGTCATTTAGAGTCAAAAGATTAAATGTTAAAATTTCCTCCATATTGACCATTTTGGGAATGTTCGACAGGTCTGGAGTCATCGTTTTTCATCAGTAAATTGATTTTTTGGACTGTACCAAATATGAATCAAAATGTCAATTGAATCGTGCCTCATGTTGAATAACCACTTTTAATACCCTCACAGTGACCAAAATTGCCATTTTTACAGAGCTTTTATTACTCAAAGGATTTCATTTTTACCAATTTCTGGCACCGAAATGACTTTAAACACACTTATTTTAGTTGAAAAAGTCATAATTCACATCCAACAGTCTTTTAGAGTCAAGATTAAATGTTAAAATTTCATCCATATTGACCATTTTGGGATCGTTCGACAGGTCCAGAGTCATCGTTTTTCATCAGAAAATTGATTTTTTGGACTGTACCAAATATGATTCAAAATGTCAATTGGATTGTGCCTCATGTTGAATAACCACTTTTGAAACCCTCACAGTGACCAAAATTGCCATTTCTACAGAGTTTTTCTTACTCAAAAGCTTCAATTTCGACCAATTTCAGGAACCAAAATGACTTTAAACACACTTATTTTAGTTGAAAAAGTCATAATTCACATCGAACAGTCATTTAGAGTCAAAAGATTAAATGTTACAATCTCATCCATATTGACCATTTTGGGAACGTTCGACAGGTCCGGAGTCATCGTTTTTCATCTGAAAATTGATTTTTTGGACTGTACCAAATATGATTCAAAATGTCAATTGGATCGTGCCTCATGTTGAATAACCACTTTTAATACCCTCACAGTGACCAAAATTGCAATTTTTACAGAGTTTTGCTTACTCAAAAGCTTCAATTTTGACCAATTTCAGGCACCGAAATGACTTTAAACACACTTATTTTAGTTGAAAAAGTCATAATTCACATTCAACAGTCATTTAGAGTCAAAAGATTAAATGTTAAAATTTCCTCCACATTGACCATTTTGGGAATGTTCGACAGGTCTGGAGTCATCGTTTTTCATCAGTAAATTGATTTTTTGGACTGTACCAAATATGATTCAAAATGTCAATTGGATTGTGCCTCATGTTGAATAACCACTTTTAATACCCTCACAGTGACCAAAATTGCCATTTTTACAGAGCTTTTATTACTCAAAGGATTCCATTTTTACCAATTTCTGGCACCGAAATGACTTTAAACACACTTATTTTAGTTGAAAAATTCATATTTCACATCCAACAGTCTTTTAGAGTCAAGATCAAATGTTAAAATTTCATCCATATTGACCATTTTGGGATCGATCGACAGGTCCAGAGTCATCGTTTTTCATCAGAAAATTGATTTTTTGGACTGTACCAAATATGATTCAAAATGTCAATTGGATTGTGCCTCATGTTGAATAACCACTTTTGAAACCCTCACAGTGACCAAAATTGCCATTTTTACAGAGTTTTGCTTACTCAAAAGTTTCAGTTTTGAACAATTTCAGGCACCGAAATAACTTTAAACTCACTGATTTTAGTTGAAAAAGTCTTAATTTACATCCAACAGTAATTTAGAGTCAAAAGATTAAATGTTACAATCTCATCCATATTGACCATTTTGGGAACGTTCGACAGGTCCGGAGTCATCGTTTTTCATCTGAAAATTGATTTTTTGGACTGTACCAAAAATGATTCAAAATGTCAATTGGATCGCGCCTCATGTTGAATAACCACTTTTGAAACCCTCACAGTGACCAAAATTGCCATTTTTACAGAGTTTTCCTTACTCAAAAGCTTCAATTTCGACCAATTTCAGGAACCAAAATGACTTTAAACACACTTATTTTAGTTGAAAAAGTCATAATTCACATCGAACAGTCATTTAGAGTCAAAAGATTAAATGTTACAATCTCATCCATATTGACCATTTTGGGAACGTTCGACAGGTCCGGAGTCATGCTTTTTCATCAGAAAATTGATTTTTTTGGACTGTACCAAATATTATTCAAAATGTCAATTGGATTGTGCCTCATGTTGAATAACCACTTTTGACACCCTCACAGTGACCAAAATTGCCATTTTTACAGAGCTTTGCTTACTCAAAAGCTTCCATTTTGACCAATTTCAGGCACCGTTATGACTTTAAACACACTGATTTTATTTGAAAAAGTCATAATTCACATCCAACAGTCATTTAGAGTCAAAAGATTAAATGTTAAAATTTCATCCATATTGACCATTTTGGGAACGGTCGACAGGTCCGGAGTCATTGTTTTTCATCAGAAAATGTATTTTTTTGGACTGAACCAAATATGATTCAAAATGTCAATTGGATTGTGCCTCATGTTGAATAACCACTTTTAAAACCCTCACAGTTTCCAAAATTGCCATTTTTACAGAGCTTTGCTTACTCAAAAGCTTCCATTTTGACCAATTTCTGGCACTGAAATGACTTTAAACACACTTATTTTAGTTGAAAAAGTCATAATTCACATCCAACAGTCATTTAGAGTCAAAAGATTAAATGTTAAAATTTCATCCATATTGACCATTTTGGGAACGTTCGACAGGTCCGGAGTCATTGTTTTTCATCAGAAAATTGATTTTTTTGACTGTACCAAATATGATTCAAAATGTCAATTGGATTGTGCCTCATGTTGAATAACCACTTTGAAAACCCTCACAGTTTCCAAAATTGCCATTTTTACAGAGCTTTGCTTACTCAAAAGCTTCCATTTTGACCAATTTCTGGCACCGAAATGACTTTAAACACACTTATTTTTGTTGAAAAAGTCATAATTCACATCCAACAGTCATTTAGAGTCAAAAGATTAAAAGTTAACATTTCATCCATATTGACCATTTTGGGAAAGTTCGACAGGTCCGGAGTCATCGTTTTTCATCAGAAAATTGCTTTTTAGGAGTGTACCAAAAATGATTCAAAATGTCAATTGGATCGTGCCTCATGTTGAATAACCACTTTTGAAATCCTCACAGTGACCAAAATTGCCATTTTTACAGTTTTTCTTACTCAAAAGCTTCAATTTTGAACAATTTCAGGCACCGAAATGACTTTAAACTCACTGATTTTAGTTGAAAAAGTCATAATTCACATGCAACAATCACTTAGAGTCAAAAGATTAAATGTTAAAATGTCATCCATATTGTCCATTTTGGGTACGTTCGACAGGTCCGGAGTCATCGTTTTTCATCAGAAAATGTATTTTTTGGACTGTACCAAATATTTTTCAAAATGTCAATTGGATTGTGCCTCATGTTGAATAACCACTTTTAAAACCCTCACAGTTTCCAAAATTGCCATTTTTACAGAGCTTTGCTTACTCAAAAGCTTCCATTTTGACCAATTTCAGGCACCGTTATGACTTTAAACACACTGATTTTATTTGAAAAAGTCATAATTCACATCCAACTGTCATTTAGAGTCAAAAGATTAAAAGTTAACATTTCATCCATATTGACCATTTTGGGAAAGTTCGACAGGTCCGGAGTCATCATTTTTCATCAGAAAATTGCTTTTTAGGAGTGTATCAATAATTATTCAAAATGTCAATTGGATCGTGCCTCATGTTGAATAACCACTTTTGAAATCCTCACAGTGACCAAAATTGCCATTTTTACAGAGTTTTGCTTACTCAAAAGCTTCAATTTTGACCAATTTCAGGCACCGAAATGACTTTAAACACACTTATTTTAGTTGAAAAAGTCATAATTCACATGCAACAGTCACTTAGAGTCAAAAGATTAAATGTTAAAATTTCATCCATATTGACCATTTTGGGAACGTTCGACATGTCCGGAGTCATCGTTTTTCATCAGAAAATGTATTTTTTGGACTGAACCAAATATGATTCAAAATGTCAATTGGATTGTACCTCATGTTGAATAACCACTTTTGAAACCCTCACAGTGAACAAAATTGCCATTTTTACAGAGCTTTGCTTACTCAAAAGCTTCCATTTTGACCAATTTAAGCCACCGAAATGACTTTAAACACACTTATTTTAGTTGAAAAAGTCATAATTCACATTCAACAGTCATTTAGAGTCAAAAGATTAAATGTTAAAATTTCCTCCATATTGACCATTTTGGGAACGTTCGACAGGTCTGGAGTCATCGTTTTTCATCAGTAAATTGATTTTTTGGACTGTACCAAATATGATTCAAAATGTCAATTGGATCGTGCCTCATGTTGAATAACCACTTTTAATACCCTCACAGTGACAAAAATTGCCATTTTTACTGAGCTTTTATTACTCAAAGGATTCCATTTTTACCAATTTCTGGCACCGAAATGACTTTAAACACACTTATTTTAGTTGAAAAAGTCATAATTCACATCCAACAGTCTTTTAGAGTCAAGATTACATGTTAAAATTTCATCCATATTGACCATTTTGGGATCGTTCGACAGGTCCAGAGTCATCGTTTTTCATCAGAAAATTGTTTTTTTGGACTCTACCAAATATGATTCAAAATGTCAATTGGATTGTGCCTCATGTTGAATAACCACTTTTGAAACCCTCACAGTGACCAAAATTGCCATTTTTACAGAGTTTTGCTTACTCAAAAGCTTCAATTGTGACCAATTTCAGGCACCGAAATGACTTTAAACACACCTATTTTAGTTGAAAAAGTCATAATTCACATGCAACAATCACTTAGAGTCAAAAGATTAAATGTTAAAATTTCATCCATATTGACCATTTTGGGAATGTTCGACAGGTCTGGAGTCATCGTTTTTCATCAGTAAATTGATTTTTTGGACTGTACCAAATATGATTCAAAATGTCAATTGGATTGTGCCTCTTGTTGAATAACCACTTTTGAAACCCTCACAGTGACCAAAATTGCCATTTTTACAGAGTTTTGCTTACTCAAAAGCTTCAATTTTGACCAATTTAAGTCACCGAAATGACTTTAAACACACTTATTTTAGTTGAAAAAGTCATAATTCACATTCAACAGTCATTTAGAGTCAAAAGATTAAATGTTAAAATTTCCTCCATATTGACCATTTTGGGATCGTTCGACAGGTCCAGAGTCATCGTTTTTCATCAGAAAATTGATTTTTTGGACTGTACCAAAAATGATTCAAAATGTCAATTGGATCGTGCCTCATGTTGAATAACCACTTTTGAAACCCTCACAGTGACCAAAATTGCCATTTTTACAGAGTTTTGCTTACTCAAAAGCTTCCATTTTTACCAATTTCTGGCACCGAAATGACTTTAAACACACTTATTTTAGTTGAAAAAGTCATAATTCACATCCAACAGTCTTTTAGAGTCAAGATTACATGTTAAAATTTCATCCATATTGACCATTTTGGGATCGTTCGACAGGTCCAGAGTCATCGTTTTTCATCAGAAAATTGTTTTTTTGGACTCTACCAAATATGATTCAAAATGTCAATTGGATTGTGCCTCATGTTGAATAACCACTTTTGAAACCCTCACAGTGACCAAAATTGCCATTTCTACAGAGTTTTTCTTACTCAAAAGCTTCAATTTTGACCAATTTCAGGAACCGAAATGACTTTAAACACACTTATTTTAGTTGAAAAAGTTTTAATTCACATCTAACAGTCATTTAGAGTCAAAAGATTAAATGGTAAAATTTCCTCCACATTGACCATTTTGGGAATGTTCGACAGGTCTGGAGTCATCGTTTTTCATCAGTAAATTGATTTTTTGGACTGTACCAAATATGATTCAAAATGTCAATTGGATCGTGCCTCATGTTGAATAACCACTTTTAATACCCTCACAGTGACCAAAATTGCCATTTTTACAGAGCTTTTATTACTCAAAGGATTCCATTTTTACCAATTTCTGGCACCGAAATGACTTTAAACACACTTATTTTAGTTGAAAAAGTCATATTTCACATCCAACAGTCTTTTAGAGTCAAGATCAAATGTTAAAATTTCATCCATATTGACCATTTTGGGATCGTTCGACAGGTCCAGAGTCATCGTTTTTCATCAGAAAATTGATTTTTTGGACTGTACCAAATATGATTCAAAATGTCAATTGGATTGTGCCTCATGTTGAATAACCACTTTTGAAACCCTCACAGTGACCAAAATTACCATTTTTACAGAGTTTTGCTTACTCAAAAGTTTCAGTTTTGAACAATTTCAGGCACCAAAATAACTTTAAACTCACTGATTTTAGTTGAAAAAGTCTTAATTTACATCCAACAGTAATTTAGAGTCAAAAGATTAAATGTTACAATCTCATCCATATTGACCATTTTGGGAACGTTCGACAGGTCCGGAGTCATCGTTTTTCATCTGAAAATTGATTTTTTGGACTGTACCAAAAATGATTCAAAATGTCAATTGGATCGCGCCTCGTGTTAAATAACCACTTTTGAAACCCTCACAGTGACCAAAATTGCCATTTCTAAAGAGTTTTTCTTACTCAAAAGCTTCAATATTGACCAATTTCAGGAACCGAAATGACTTTAAACACACTTATTTTAGTTGAAAAAGTCTTAATTCACATCGAACAGTCATTTAGAGTCAAAAGATTAAATGTTACAATCTCATCCATATTGACCATTTTGGGAACGTTCGACAGGTCCGGAGTCATGCTTTTTCATCAGAAAATTGATTTTTTTGGACTGTACCAAATATTATTCAAAATGTCAATTGGATTGTGCCTCATGTTGAATAACCACTTTTGACACCCTCACAGTGACCAAAATTGCCATTTTTACAGAGCTTTGCTTACTCAAAAGCTTCCATTTTGACCAATTTCAGGCACCGTTATGACTTTAAACACACTGATTTTATTTGAAAAAGTCATAATTCACATCCAACAGTCATTTAGAGTCAAAAGATTAAATGTTAAAATTTCATCCATATTGACCATTTTGGGAACGGTCGACAGGTCCGGAGTCATTGTTTTTCATCAGAAAATGTATTTTTTTGGACTGAACCAAATATGATTCAAAATGTCAATTGGATTGTGCCTCATGTTGAATAACCACTTTTAAAACCCTCACAGTTTCCAAAATTGCCATTTTTACAGTGCTTTGCTTACTCAAAAGCTTCCATTTTGACCAATTTCTGGCACCGAAATGACTTTAAACACACTTATTTTAGTTGAAAAAGTCATAATTCACATCCAACAGTCATTTAGAGTCAAAAGATTAAATGTTAAAATTTCATCCATATTGACCATTTTGGGAACGTTCGACAGGTCCGGAGTCATTGTTTTTCATCAGAAAATTGATTTTTTTGACTGTACCAAATATGATTCAAAATGTCAATTGGATTGTGCCTCATGTTGAATAACCACTTTGAAAACCCTCACAGTTTCCAAAATTGCCATTTTTACAGAGCTTTGCTTACTCAAAAGCTTCCATTTTGACCAATTTCTGGCACCGAAATGACTTTAAACACACTTATTTTAGTTGAAAAAGTCATAATTCACATCCAACAGTCATTTAGAGTCAAAAGATTAAAAGTTAACATTTCATCCATATTGACCATTTTGGGAAAGTTCGACAGGTCCGGAGTCATCGTTTTTCATCAGAAAATTGCTTTTTAGGAGTGTACCAAAAATGATTCAAAATGTCAATTGGATCGTGCCTCATGTTGAATAACCACTTTTGAAATCCTCACAGTGACCAAAATTGCCATTTTTACAGTTTTTCTTACTCAAAAGCTTCAATTTTGAAAAATTTCAGGCACCGAAATGACTTTAAACTCACTGATTTTAGTTGAAAAAGTCATAATTCACATGCAACAATCACTTAGAGTCAAAACATTAAATGTTAAAATGTCATCCATATTGTCCATTTTGGGTACGTTCGACAGGTCCGGAGTCATCGTTTTTCATCAGAAAATGTATTTTTTGGACTGTACCAAATATGATTCAAAATGTCAATTGGATTGTGCCTCATGTTGAATAACCACTTTTAAAACCCTCACAGTTTCCAAAATTGCCATTTTTACAGAGCTTTGCTTACTCAAAAGCTTCCATTTTGACCAATTTCAGGCACCGTTATGACTTTAAACACACTGATTTTATTTGAAAAAGTCATAATTCACATCCAACTGTCATTTAGAGTCAAAAGATTAAAAGTTAACATTTCATCCATATTGACCATTTTGGGAAAGTTCGACAGGTCCGGAGTCATCATTTTTCATCAGAAAATTGCTTTTTAGGAGTGTATCAATAATTATTCAAAATGTCAATTGGATCGTGCCTCATGTTGAATAACCACTTTTGAAATCCTCACAGTGACCAAAATTGCCATTTTTACAGAGTTTTGCTTACTCAAAAGCTTCAATTTTGACCAATTTCAGGCACCGAAATGACTTTAAACACACTTATTTTAGTTGAAAAAGTCATAATTCACATGCAACAGTCACTTAGAGTCAAAAGATTAAATGTTAAAATTTCATCCATATTGACCATTTTGGGAACGTTCGACATGTCCGGAGTCATCGTTTTTCATCAGAAAATGTATTTTTTGGACTGAACCAAATATGATTCAAAATGTCAATTGGATTGTGCCTCATGTTGAATAACCACTTTTGAAACCCTCACAGTGAACAAAATTGCCATTTTTACAGAGCTTTGCTTACTCAAAAGCTTCCATTTTGACCAATTTAAGCCACCGAAATGACTTTAAACACACTTATTTTAGTTGAAAAAGTCATAATTCACATTTAACAGTCATTTAGAGTCAAAAGATTAAATGTTAAAATTTCCTCCATATTGACCATTTTAGGAACGTTCGACAGGTCTGGAGTCATCGTTTTTCATCAGTAAATTGATTTTTTGGACTGTACCAAATATGATTCAAAATGTCAATTGGATCGTGCCTCATGTTGAATAACCACTTTTAATACCCTCACAGTGACAAAAATTGCCATTTTTACAGAGCTTTTATTACTCAAAGGATTCCATTTTTACCAATTTCTGGCACCGAAATGACTTTAAACACACTTATTTTAGTTGAAAAAGTCATAATTCACATCCAACAGTCTTTTAGAGTCAAGATTACATGTTAAAATTTCATCCATATTGACCATTTTGGGATCGTTCGACAGGTCCAGAGTCATCGTTTTTCATCAGAAAATTGTTTTTTTGGACTCTACCAAATATGATTCAAAATGTCAATTGGATTGTGCCTCATGTTGAATAACCACTTTTGAAACCCTCACAGTGACCAAAATTGCCATTTTTACAGAGTTTTGCTTACTCAAAAGCTTCAATTGTGACCAATTTCAGGCACCAAAATGACTTTAAACACACCTATTTTAGTTGAAAAAGTCATAATTCACATGCAACAATCACTTAGAGTCAAAAGATTAAATGTTAAAATTTCATCCATATTGACCATTTTGGGAATGTTCGACAGGTCTGGAGTCATCGTTTTTCATCAGTAAATTGATTTTTTGGACTGTACCAAATATGATTCAAAATGTCAATTGGATTGTGCCTCATGTTGAATAACCACTTTTGAAACCCTCACAGTGACCAAAATTGCCATTTTTACAGAGTTTTGCTTACTCAAAAGCTTCAATTTTGACCAATTTCAGGCACCGAAATGACTTTAAACACACTTATTTTAGTTGAAAAAGTCATAATTCACATCCAACAGTCATTTAGAGTCAAAAGATTAAATGTTAAAATTTCATCCATATTGACCATTTTGGGAACGTTCGACAGGTCCGGAGTCATTGTTTTTAATCAGAAAATTGATTTTTTTGACTGTACCAAATATGATTCAAAATGTCAATTGGATTGTGCCTCATGTTGAATAACCACTTTTGTAACCCTCACAGTGACAAAAATTGCCATTTTTACAAAGCTTTGCTTACTCAAAAGCTTCCATTTTGACCAATT
The DNA here is from genome assembly GCF_964261635.1 of Lissotriton helveticus. NCBI lineage: Eukaryota > Metazoa > Chordata > Amphibia > Caudata > Salamandridae > Lissotriton > Lissotriton helveticus. Next base: position 344,562,976 of record NC_136072.1, read on the forward strand.
TAAGCCACCGAAATGACTTTAAACACACTTATTTTAGTTGAAAAAGTCATAATTCACATTCAACAGTCATTTAGAGTCAAAAGATTAAATGTTAAAATTTCCTCCACATTGACCATTTTGGGAATGTTCGACAGGTCTGGAGTCATCGTTTTTCATCAGTAAATTGATTTTTTGGACTGTACCAAATATGATTCAAAATGTCAATTGGATCGTGCCTCATGTTGAATAACCACTTTTACTACCCTCACAGTGACCAAAATTGCCATTTTTACAGAGCTTTTATTACTCAAAGGATTCCATTTTTACCAATTTCTGGCAATGAAATGACTTTAAACACACTTATTTTAGTTGAAAAAGTCATATTTCACATCCAACAGTCTTTTAGAGTCAAGATCAAATGTTAAAATTTCATCCATATTGACCATTTTGGGATCGTTCGACAGGTCCAGAGTCATCGTTTTTCATCAGAAAATTGATTTTTTGGACTGTACCAAATATGATTCAAATTGTCAATTGGATTGTGCCTCATGTTGAATAACCACTTTTGAAACCCTCAAAGTGACCAAAATTGCCATTTTTACAGAGTTTTGCTTACTCAAAAGTTTCAGTTTTGAACAATTTCAGGCACCGAAATAACTTTAAACTCACTGATTTTAGTTGAAAAAGTCTTAATTTACATCCAACAGTCATTTAGAGTCAAAAGATTAAATGTTACAATCTCATCCATATTGACCATTTTGGGAACGTTCGACAGGTCCGGAGTCATCGTTTTTCATCTGAAAATTGATTTTTTGGACTGTACCAAAAATGATTCAAAATGTCAATTGGATCGCGCCTCATGTTGAATAACCACTTTTGAAACCCTCACAGTGACCAAAATTGCCATTTCTAAAGAGTTTTTCTTACTCAAAAGCTTAAATTTTGACCAATTTCAGGAACCGAAATGACTTTAAACACACTTATTTTAGTTGAAAAAGTCTTAATTCACATCCAACAGTCATTTAGAGTCAAAAGATGAAATGTTACAATCTCATCCATATTGACCATTTTGGGAACGTTCGACAGGTCCGGAGTCATGCTTTTTCATCAGAAAATTGATTTTTTTGGACTGTACCAAATATTATTCAAAATGTCAATTGGATTGTGCCTCATGTTGAATAACCACTTTTGACACCCTCACAGTGACCAAAATTGCCATTTTTACAGAGCTTTGCTTACTCAAAAGCTTCCATTTTGACCAATTTCAGGCACCGTTATGACTTTAAACACACTGATTTTATTTGAAAAAGTCATAATTCACATCCAACAGTCATTTAGAGTCAAAAGATTAAATGTTAAAATTTCCTCCACATTGACCATTTTGGGAATGTTCGACAGGTCTGGAGTCATCGTTTTTCATCAGTAAATTGATTTTTTGGACTGTACCAAATATGATTCAAAATGTCAATTGGATCGTGCCTCATGTTGAATAACCACTTTTAATACCCTCACAGTGACCAAAATTGCCATTTTTACAGAGCTTTTATTACTCAAAGGATTCAATTTTTACCAATTTCTGGCACCGAAATGACTTTAAACACACTTATTTTAGTTGAAAAAGTCATATTTCACATCCAACAGTCTTTTAGAGTCAAGATCAAATGTTAAAATTTCATCCATATTGACCATTTTGGGATCGTTCGACAGGTCCAGAGTCATCGTTTTTCATCAGAAAATTGATTTTTTGGACTGTACCAAATATGATTCAAATTGTCAATTGGATTGTGCCTCATGTTGAATAACCACTTTTGAAACCCTCAAAGTGACCAAAATTGCCATTTTTACAGAGTTTTGCTTACTCAAAAGTTTCAGTTTTGAACAATTTCAGGCACCGAAATAACTTTAAACTCACTGATTTTAGTTGAAAAAGTCTTAATTTACATCCAACAGTCATTTAGAGTCAAAAGATTAAATGTTACAATCTCATCCATATTGACCATTTTGGGAACGTTCGACAGGTCCGGAGTCATCGTTTTTCATCTGAAAATTGATTTTTTGGACTGTACCAAAAATGATTCAAAATGTCAATTGGATCGCGCCTCATGTTGAATAACAACTTTTGAAACCCTCACAGTGACCAAAATTGCCATTTTTACAGAGTTTTCCTTACTCAAAAGCTTCAATTTCGACCAATTTCAGGAACCAAAATGACTTTAAACACACTTATTTTAGTTGAAAAAGTCATAATTCACATCCAACAGTCACTTAGAGTCAAAAGATTAAATGTTAAAATTTCATTCATATTGACCATTTTGGGAACGTTCGACAGGTCGGGAGTCATCGTTTTTCATCTGAAAATTGATTTTTTGGACTGTACCAAAAATGATTCAAAATGTCAATTGGATCGCGCCTCATGTTGAATAACCTCTTTTGAAACCCTCACAGTGACCAAAATTGCCATTTCTAAAGAGTTTTTCTTACTCAAAAGCTTAAATTTTGACCAATTTCAGGAACCGAAATGACTTTAAACACACTTATTTTAGTTGAAAAAGTCTTAATTCACATCCAACAGTCATTTAGAGTCAAAAGATTAAATGTTACAATCTCATCCATATTGACCATTTTGGGAACGTTCGACAGGTCCGGAGTCATGCTTTTTCATCAGAAAATTGATTTTTTGGACTGTACCAAATATTATTCAAAATGTCAATTGGATTGTGCCTCATATTGAATAACCACTTTTGACACCCTCACAGTGACCAAAATTGCCATTTTTACAGAGCTTTGCTTACTCAAAAGCTTCCATTTTGACCAATTTCAGGCACCGTTATGACTTTAAACACACTGATTTTATTTGAAAAAGTCATAATTCACATCCAACAGTCATTTAGAGTCAAAAGATTAAATGTTAAAATTTCATCCATATTGACCATTTTGGGAACGGTCGACAGGTCCGGAGTCATTGTTTTTCATCAGAAAATTTATTTTTTTGGACTGAACCAAATATGATTCAAAATGTCAATTGGATTGTGCCTCATGTTGAATAACCACTTTTAAAACCCTCACAGTTTCCAAAATTGCCATTTTTACAGAGCTTTGCTTACTCAAAAGCTTCCATTTTGACCAATTTCTGGCACCGAAATGACTTTAAACACACTTATTTTAGTTGAAAAAGTCATAATTCACATCCAACAGTCATTTAGAGTCAAAAGATTAAATGTTAAAATTTCATCCATATTGACCATTTTGGGAACGTTCGACAGGTCCGGAGTCATTGTTTTTCATCAGAAAATTGATTTTTTTGACTGTACCAAATATGATTCAAAATGTCAATTGGATTGTGCCTCATGTTGAATAACCACTTTTAAAACCCTCACAGTTTCCAAAATTGCCATTTTTACAGAGCTTTGCTTACTCAAAAGCTTCCATTTTGACCAATTTCTGGCACCGAAATGACTTTAAACACACTTATTTTAGTTGAAAAAGTCATAATTCACATCCAACAGTCATTTAGAGTCAAAAGATTAAAAGTTAACATTTCATCCATATTGACCATTTTGGGAAAGTTCGACAGGTCCGGAGTCATCGTTTTTCATCAGAAAATGTATTTTTTGGACTGTACCAAAAATGATTCAAAATGTCAATTGGATTGTGCCTCATGTTGAATAACCACTTTTGACACCCTCACAGTGACCAAAATTGCCATTTTTACAGAGCTTTGCTTACTCAAAAGCTTCCATTTTGACCAATTTCAGGCACAGTTATGACTTTAAACACACTGATTGTATTTGAAAAAGTCATAATTCACATCTAACTGTCATTTAGAGTCAAAAGATTAAAAGTTAACATTTCATCCATATTGACCATTTTGGGAAAGTTCGACAGGTCCGGAGTCATCATTTTTCATCAGAAAATTGCTTTTTAGGAGTGTATCAATAATTATTCAAAATGTCAATTGGATCGTGCCTCATGTTGAATAACCACTTTTGAAATCCTCACAGTGACCAAAATTGCCATTTTTACAGAGTTTTGCTTACTCAAAAGCTTCAATTTTGACCAATTTCAGGCACCGAAATGACTTTAAACACACTTATTTTAGTTGAAAAAGTCATAATTCACATGCAACAGTCACTTAGAGTCAAAAGATTAAATGTTAAAATTTCATCCATATTGACCATTTTGGGAACGTTCGACATGTCTGGAGTCATCGTTTTTCATCAGAAAATGTATTTTTTGGACTGAACCAAATATGATTCAAAATGTCAATTGGATTGTGCCTCATGTTGAATAACCACTTTTGAAACCCTCACAGTGAACAAAATTGCCATTTTTACAGAGCTTTGCTTACTCAAAAGCTTCCATTTTGACCAATTTCTGGCACCGAAATGACTTTAAACACCCTTATTTTAGTTGAAAAAGTCATAATTCACATCCAACAGTCATTTAGAGTCAAAAGATTAAAAGTTAACATTTTATCCATATTGACCATTTTGGGAAAGTTCGACAGGTCCGGAGTCATCGTTTTTCATCAGAAAATTGCTTTAAAGGAGTGTACCAAAAATGATTCAAAATGTCAATTGGATCGTGCCTCATGTTGAATAACCACTTTTGAAATCCTCACAGTGACCAAAATTGCCATTTTTACAGTTTTTCTTACTCAAAAGCTTCAATTTTGAACAATTTCAGGCACCGAATGACTTTAAACTCACTGATTTTAGTTGAAAAAGTCATAATTCACATGCAACAATCACTTAGAGTCAAAAGATTAAATGTTAAAATGTCATCCATATTGTCCATTTTGGGTACGTTCGACAGGTCCGGAGTCATCGTTTTTCATCAGAAAATGTATTTTTTGGACTGTACCAAAAATGATTCAAAATGTCAATTGGATTGTGCCTCATGTTGAATAGCCACTTTTGACACCCTCACAGTGACCAAAATTGCCATTTTTACAGAGCTTTGCTTACTCAAAAGCTTCCATTTTGACCAATTTCGGGCACCGTTATGACTTTAAACACACTGATTTTATTTGAAAAAGTCATAATTCACATCCAACTGTCATTTAGAGTCAAAAGATTAAAAGTTAACATTTCATCCATATTGACCATTTTGGGAAAGTTCGACAGGTCCGGAGTCATCATTTTTCATCAAAAAATTGCTTTTTAGGAGTGTATCAATAATTATTCAAAATGTCAATTGGATCGTGCCTTATGTTGAATAACCACTTTTGAAATCCTCACAGTGACCAAAATTGCCATTTTTACAGAGTTTTGCTTACTCAAAAGCTTCAATTTTGACCAATTTCAGGCACCGAAATGACTTTAAACACACTTATTTTAGTTGAAAAAGTCATAATTCACATGCAACAGTCACTTAGAGTCAAAAGATTAAATGTTAACATTTCATCCATATTGACCATTTTGGGAACGTTCGACATGTCCGGAGTCATCGTTTTTCATCAGAAAATGTATTTTTTTGACTGAACCAAATATGATTCAAAATTTCAATTGGATTGTGCCTCATGTTGAATAACTACTTTTGAAACCCTCACAGTGAACAAAATTGCCATTTTTACAGAGCTTTGCTTACTCAAAAGCTTCCATTTTGACCAATTTAAGCCACCGAAATGACTTTAAACACACTTATTTTAGTTGAAAAAGTCATAATTCACATTCAACAGTCATTTAGAGTCAAAAGATTAAATGTTAAAATTTCCTCCATATTGACCATTTTGGGAACGTTCGACAGGTCTGGAGTCATCGTTTTTCATCAGTAAATGGATTTTTTGGACTGTACCAAATATGATTCAAAATGTCAATTGGATCGTGCCTCATGTTGAATAACCACTTTTAATACCCTCACAGTGACCAAAATTGCCATTTTTACAGAGCTTTTATTACTCAAAGGATTCCATTTTTACCAATCTCTGGCACCGAAATGACTTTAAACACACTTATTTTAGTTGAAAAAGTCATAATTCACATCCAACAGTCTTTTAGAGTCAAGATTACATGTTAAAATTTCATCCATATTGACCATTTTGGGATCGTTCGACAGGTCCAGAGTCATCGTTTTTCATCAGAAAATTGTTTTTTTGGACTATACCAAATATGATTCAAAATGTCAATTGGATTGTGCCTCATGTTGAATAACCACTTTTGAAACCCTCACAGTGACCAAAATTGCCATTTTTACAGAGTTTTCCTTACTCAAAAGCTTCAATTTCGACCAATTTCAGGAACCAAAATGACTTTAAACACACTTATTTTAGTTGAAAAAGTCATAATTCACATCCAACAGTCACTTAGAGTTAAAAGATTAAATGTTAAAATTTCATTCATATTGACCATTTTGGGAACGTTCGACAGGTCCGGAGTCATCGTTTTTCATCTGAAAATTGATTTTTTGGACTGTACCAAAAATGATTCAAAATGTCAATTGGATCGCGCCTCATGTTGAATAACCACTTTTGAAACCCTCACAGTGACCAAAATTGCCATTTCTAAAGAGTTTTTCTTACTCAAAAGCTTAAATTTTGACCAATTTCAGGAACCGAAATGACTTTAAACACACTTATTTTAGTTGAAAAAGTCTTAATTCACATCCAACAGTCATTTAGAGTCAAAAGATTAAATGTTACAATCTCATCCATATTGACCATTTTGGGAACGTTCGACAGGTCCGGAGTCATGCTTTTTCATCAGAAAATTGATTTTTTTGGACTGTACCAAATATTATTCAAAATGTCAATTGGATTGTGCCTCATGTTGAATAACCACTTTTGACACCCTCACAGTGACCAAAATTGCCATTTTTACAGAGCTTTGCTTACTCAAAAGCTTCCATTTTGACCAATTTCAGGCACCGTTATGACTTTAAACACACTGATTTTATTTGAAAAAGTCATAATTCACATCCAACAGTCATTTAGAGTCAAAAGATTAAATGTTAAAATTTCATCCATATTGACCATTTTGGGAACGGTCGACAGGTCCGGAGTCATTGTTTTTCATCAGAAAATTTATTTTTTTGGACTGAACCAAATATGATTCAAAATTTCAATTGGATTGTGCCTCATGTTGAATAACCACTTTTAAAACCCTCACAGTTTCCAAAATTGCCATTTTTACAGAGCTTTGCTTACTCAAAAGCTTCCATTTTGACCAATTTCTGGCACCGAAATGACTTTAAACACACTTATTTTAGTTGAAAAAGTCATAATTCACATCCAACAGTCATTTAGAGTCAAAAGATTAAATGTTAAAATTTCATCCATATTGACCATTTTGGGAACGTTCGACAGGTCCGGAGTCATTGTTTTTCATCAGAAAATTTATTTTTTTGACTGTACCAAATATGATTCAAAATGTCAATTGGATTGTGCCTCATGTTGAATAACCACTTTTAAAACCCTCACAGTTTCCAAAATTGCCATTTTTACAGAGCTTTGCTTACTCAAAAGCTTCCATTTTGACCAATTTCTGGCACCGAAATGACTTTAAACACACTTATTTTAGTTGAAAAAGTCATAATTCACATGCAACAATCACTTAGAGTCAAAAGATTAAATGTTAAAATGTCATCCATATTGTCCATTTTGGGTACGTTCGACAGGTCCGGAGTCATCGTTTTTCATCAGAAAATGTATTTTTTGGACTGTACCAAAAATGATTCAAAATGTCAATTGGATTGTGCCTCATGTTGAATAGCCACTTTTGACACCCTCACAGTGACCAAAATTGCCATTTTTACAGAGCTTTGCTTACTCAAAAGCTTCCATTTTGACCAATTTCGGGCACCGTTATGACTTTAAACACACTGATTTTATTTGAAAAAGTCATAATTCACATCCAACTGTCATTTAGAGTCAAAAGATTAAAAGTTAACATTTCATCCATATTGACCATTTTGGGAAAGTTCGACAGGTCCGGAGTCATCATTTTTCATCAAAAAATTGCTTTTTAGGAGTGTATCAATAATTATTCAAAATGTCAATTGGATCGTGCCTTATGTTGAATAACCACTTTTGAAATCCTCACAGTGACCAAAATTGCCATTTTTACAGAGTTTTGCTTACTCAAAAGCTTCAATTTTGACCAATTTCAGGCACCGAAATGACTTTAAACACACTTATTTTAGTTGAAAAAGTCATAATTCACATGCAACAGTCACTTAGAGTCAAAAGATTAAATGTTAACATTTCATCCATATTGACCATTTTGGGAACGTTCGACATGTCCGGAGTCATCGTTTTTCATCAGAAAATGTATTTTTTTGACTGAACCAAATATGATTCAAAATTTCAATTGGATTGTGCCTCATGTTGAATAACTACTTTTGAAACCCTCACAGTGAACAAAATTGCCATTTTTACAGAGCTTTGCTTACTCAAAAGCTTCCATTTTGACCAATTTAAGCCACCGAAATGACTTTAAACACACTTATTTTAGTTGAAAAAGTCATAATTCACATTCAACAGTCATTTAGAGTCAAAAGATTAAATGTTAAAATTTCCTCCATATTGACCATTTTGGGAACGTTCGACAGGTCTGGAGTCATCGTTTTTCATCAGTAAATGGATTTTTTGGACTGTACCAAATATGATTCAAAATGTCAATTGGATCGTGCCTCATGTTGAATAACCACTTTTAATACCCTCACAGTGACCAAAATTGCCATTTCTAAAGAGTTTTTCTTACTCAAAAGCTTCAATTTCGACCAATTTCTGGAACCAAAATGACTTTAAACAAACTTATTTTAGTTGAAAAAGTCATAATTCACATCCAACAGTCACTTAGAGTCAAAAGATTAAATGTTAAAATTTCATTCATATTGACCATTTTGGGAACGTTCGACAGGTCCGGAGTCATCGTTTTTCATCTGAAAATTGATTTTTTGGACTGTACCAAAAATGATTCAAAATGTCAATTGGATCGCGCCTCATGTTGAATAACCACTTTTGAAACCCTCACAGTGACCAAAATTGCCATTTCTAAAGAGTTTTTCTTACTCAAAAGCTTAAATTTTGACCAATTTCAGGAACCGAACTGACTTTAAACACACTTATTTTAGTTGAAAAAGTCTTAATTCACATCCAACAGTCATTTAGAGTCAAAAGATTAAATGTTACAATCTCATCCATATTGACCATTTTGGGAACGTTCGACAGGTCCGGAGTCATGCTTTTTCATCAGAAAATTGATTTTTTTGGACTGTACCAAATATTATTCAAAATGTCAATTGGATTGTGCCTCATGTTGAATAACCACTTTTGACACCCTCACAGTGACCAAAATTGCCATTTTTACAGAGCTTTGCTTACTCAAAAGCTTCCATTTTGACCAATTTCAGGCACCGTTATGACTTTAAACACACTGATTTTATTTGAAAAAGTCATAATTCACATCCAACAGTCATTTAGAGTCAAAAGATTAAATGTTAAAATTTCATCCATATTGACCATTTTGGGAACGTTCGACAGGTCCGGAGTCATTGTTTTTCATCAGAAAATTGATTTTTTTGACTGTACCAAATATGATTCAAAATGTCAATTGGATTGTGCCTCATGTTGAATAACCACTTTTAAAACCCTCACAGTTTCCAAAATTGCCATTTTTACAGAGCTTTGCTTACTCAAAAGCTTCCATTTTGACCAATTTCTGGCACCGAAATGACTTTAAACACACTTATTTTAGTTGAAAAAGTCATAATTCACATCCAACAGTCATTTAGAGTCAAAAGATTAAAAGTTAACATTTCATCCATATTGACCATTTTGGGAAAGTTCGACAGGTCCGGAGTCATCGTTTTTCATCAGAAAATGTATTTTTTGGACTGTACCAAAAATGATTCAAAATGTCAATTGGATTGTGCCTCATGTTGAATAACCACTTTTGACACCCTCACAGTGACCAAAATTGCCATTTTTACAGAGCTTTGCTTACTCAAAAGCTTCCATTTTGACCAATTTCAGGCACCGTTATGACTTTAAACACACTGATTGTATTTGAAAAAGTCATAATTCACATCCAACTGTCATTTAGAGTCAAAAGATTAAAAGTTAACATTTCATCCATATTGACCATTTTGGGAAAGTTCGACAGGTCCGGAGTCATCATTTTTCATCAGAAAATTGCTTTTTAGGAGTGTATCAATAATTATTCAAAATGTCAATTGGATCGTGCCTCATGTTGAATAACCACTTTTGAAATCCTCACAGTGACCAAAATTGCCATTTTTACAGAGTTTTGCTTACTCAAAAGCTTCAATTTTGACCAATTTCAGGCACCGAAATGACTTTAAACACACTTATTTTAGTTGAAAAAGTCATAATTCACATGCAACAGTCACTTAGAGTCAAAAGATTAAATGTTAAAATTTCATCCATATTGACCATTTTGGGAACGTTCGACATGTCCGGAGTCATCGTTTTTCATCAGAAAATGTATTTTTTGGACTGAACCAAATATGATTCAAAATGTCAATTGGATTGTGCCTCATGTTGAATAACCACTTTTGAAACCCTCACAGTGAACAAAATTGCCATTTTTACAGAGCTTTGCTTACTCAAAAGCTTCCATTTTGACCAATTTCTGGCACCGAAATGACTTTAAACACCCTTATTTTAGTTGCAAAAGTCATAATTCACATCCAACAGTCATTTAGAGTCAAAAGATTAAAAGTTAACATTTTATCCATATTGACCATTTTGGGAAAGTTCGACAGGTCCGGAGTCATCGTTTTTCATCAGAAAATTGCTTTAAAGGAGTGTACCAAAAATGATTCAAAATGTCAATTGGATCGTGCCTCATGTTGAATAACCACTTTTGAAATCCTCACAGTGACCAAAATTGCCATTTTTACAGTTTTTCTTACTCAAAAGCTTCAATTTTGAAGAATTTCAGGCACCGAAATGACTTTAAACTCACTGATTTTAGTTGAAAAAGTCATAATTCACATGCAACAATCACTTAGAGTCAAAAGATTAAATGTTAAAATGTCATCCATATTGTCCATTTTGGGTACGTTCGACAGGTCCGGAGTCATCGTTTTTCATCAGAAAATGTATTTTTTGGACTGTACCAAAAATGATTCAAAATGTCAATTGGATTGTGCCTCATGTTGAATAGCCACTTTTGACACCCTCACAGTGACCAAAATTGCCATTTTTACAGAGCTTTGCTTACTCAAAAGCTTCCATTTTGACCAATTTCGGGCACCGTTATGACTTTAAACACACTGATTTTATTTGAAAAAGTCATAATTCACATCCAACTGTCATTTAGAGTCAAAAGATTAAAAGTTAACATTTCATCCATATTGACCATTTTGGGAAAGTTCGACAGGTCCCGAGTCATCATTTTTCATCAAAAAATTGCTTTTTAGGAGTGTATCAATAATTATTCAAAATGTCAATTGGATCGTGCCTTATGTTGAATAACCACTTTTGAAATCCTCACAGTGACCAAAATTGCCATTTTTACAGAGTTTTGCTTACTCAAAAGCTTCAATTTTGACCAATTTCAGGCACCGAAATGACTTTAAACACACTTATTTTAGTTGAAAAAGTCATAATTCACATGCAACAGTCACTTAGAGTCAAAAGATTAAATGTTAACATTTCATCCATATTGACCATTTTGGGAACGTTCGACATGTCCGGAGTCATCGTTTTTCATCAGAAAATGTATTTTTTTGACTGAACCAAATATGATTCAAAATTTCAATTGGATTGTGCCTCATGTTGAATAACTACTTTTGAAACCCTCACAGTGAACAAAATTGCCATTTTTACAGAGCTTTGCTTACTCAAAAGCTTCCATTTTGACCAATTTAAGCCACCGAAATGACTTTAAACACACTTATTTTAGTTGAAAAAGTCATAATTCACATTCAACAGTCATTTAGAGTCAAAAGATTAAATGTTAAAATTTCATCCATATTGACCATTTTGGGAACGTTCGACAGGTCTGGAGTCATCGTTTTTCATCAGTAAATGGATTTTTTGGACTGTACCAAATATGATTCAAAATGTCAATTGGATCGTGCCTCATGTTGAATAACCACTTTTAATACCCTCACAGTGACCAACATTGCCATTTTTACAGAGCTTTTATTACTCAAAGGATTCAATTTTTACCAATTTCTGGCACCGAAATGACTTTAAACACACTTATTTTAGTTGAAAAAGTCATAATTCACATCCAACAGTCTTTTAGAGTCAAGATTACATGTTAAAATTTCATCCATATTGACCATTTTGGGATCGTTCGACAGGTCCAGAGTCATCGTTTTTCATCATAAAATTGTTTTTTTGGACTCTACCAAATATGATTCAAAATGTCAATTGGATTGTGCCTCATGTTGAATAACCACTTTTGAAACCCTCACAGTGACCAAAATTGCCAATTTTACAGAGTTTTGCTTACTCAAAAGCTTCAATTTTGACCAATTTCAGGCACCGAAATGACTTTAAACACACTTATTTTAGTTGAAAAAGTCATAATTCACATGCAACACTCACTTAGAGTCAAAAGATTAAATGTTAAAATGTCATCCATATTGACCATTTTGGGAACGTTCGACAGGTCCGGAGTCATCGTTTTTCATCAGAAAATTGATTTTTTGGACTGTACCAAATATGATTCAAAATGTCAATTGGATCGTGCCTCATGTTGAATAACCACTTTTGAAACCCTCACAGTGACCAAAATTGCCATTTCTACAGAGTTTCTCTTACTCAAAAGCTTCAATTTTGACCAATTTCAGGAACCAAAATGACTTTAAACACACTTATTTTCGTTGAAAAAGTCATAATTCACATCCAACAGTCACTTAGAGTCAAAAGATTAAATGTTAAAATTTCATTCATATTGACCATTTTGGGAACGTTCGACAGGTCCGGAGTCATCGTTTTTCATCTGAAAATTGATTTTTTGGACTGTACCAAAAATGATTCAAAATGTCAATTGGATCGCGCCTCATGTTGAATAACCACTTTTGAAACCCTCACAGTGACCAAAATTGCCATTTCTAAAGACTTTTTCTTACTCAAAAGCTTCAATTTTGACCAATTTCAGGAACCGAAATGACTTTAAACACACTTATTTTAGTTGAAAAAGTCTTAATTCACATCCAACAGTCATTTAGAGTCAAAAGATTAAATGTTACAATCTCATCCATATTGACCATTTTGGGAACGTTCGACAGGTCCGGAGTCATGCTTTTTCATCAGAAAATTGATTTTTTTGGACTGTACCAAATATTATTCAAAATGTCAATTGGATTGTGCCTCATGTTGAATAACCACTTTTGACACCCTCACAGTGACCAAAATTGCCATTTTTACAGAGCTTTGCTTACTCAAAAGCTTCCATTTTGACCAATTTCAGGCACCGTTATGACTTTAAACACACTGATTTTATTTGAAAAAGTCATAATTCACATCCAACAGTCATTTAGAGTCAAAAGATTAAATGTCAAAATTTCATCCATATTGACCATTTTGGGAACGTTCGACAGGTCCGGAGTCATTGTTTTTCATCAGAAAATAGATTTTTTTGGACTGGACCAAATATTATTCAAAATGTCAATTGGATTGTGCCTCATGTTGAATAACCACTTTTAAAACCCTCACAGTGACCAAAATTGCCATTTTTACAGAGCTTTGCTTACTCAAAAGCTTCCATTTTGACCAATTTCTGGCACCGAAATGACTTTAAACACCCTTATTTTAGTTGAAAAAGTCACAATTCACATCCAACAGTCATTTAGAGTCAAAAGATTAAAAGTTAACATTTCATCCATATTGACCATTTTGGGAAAGTTCGACAGGTCCGGAGTCATCGTTTTTCATCAGAAAATTCCTTTTTAGGAGTGTACCAAAAATGATTCAAAATGTCAATTGGATCGTGCCTCATGTTGAATAACCACTTTTGAAATCCTCACAGTGACCAAAATTGCCATTTTTACAGTTTTTCTTACTCAAAAGCTTCAATTTTGAACAATTTCAGGCACCGAAATGACTTTAAACTCACTGATTTTAGTTGAAAAAGTCATAATTCACATGCAACAATCACTTAGAGTCAAAAGATTAAATGTTAAAATGTCATCCATATTGTCCATTTTGGGTAAGTTCGACAGGTCCGGAGTCATCGTTTTTCATCAGAAAATGTATTTTTTGGACTGTACCAAAAATGATTCAAAATGTCAATTGGATTGTGCCTCATGTTGAATAACCACTTTTGACACCCTCACAGTGACCAAAATTGCCATTTTTACAGAGCTTTGCTTACTCAAAAGCTTCCATTTTGACCAATTTCAGGCACCGTTATGACTTTAAACACACTGATTTTATTTGAAAAAGTCATAATTCACATCCAACTGTCATTTAGAGCCAAAAGATTAAAAGTTAACATTTCATCCATATTGACCATTTTTGGAAAGTTCGACAGGTCCGGAGTCATCATTTTTCATCAGAAAATTGCTTTTTAGGAGTGTATCAATAATTATTCAAAATGTCAATTGGATCGTGCCTCATGTTGAATAACCACTTTTGAAATCCTCACAGTGACCAAAATTGCCATTTTTACAGAGTTTTGCTTACTCAAAAGCTTCCATTTTGACCAATTTAAGCCACCGAAATGACTTTAAACACACTTATTTTAGTTGAAAAAGTCATAATTCACATTCAACAGTCATTTAGAGTCAAAAGATTAAATGTTAAAATGTCCTCCATATTGACCATTTTGGGAATGTTCGACAGGTCTGGAGTCATCGTTTTTCATCAGTAAATTGATTTTTTGGACTGTACCAAATATGATTCAAAATGTCAATTGGATCGTGCCTCATGTTGAATAACCACTTTTAATACCCTCACAGTGACCAAAATTGCCATTTTTACAGAGCTTTTATTACTCAAAGGATTCCATTTTTACCAATTTCTGGCACCGAAATGACTTTAAACACTCTTATTTTAGTTGAAAAAGTCATAATTCACATCCAACAGTCATTTAGAGTCAAAAGATTAAATGTCAAAATTTCATCCATATTGACCATTTTGGGAACGTTCGACAGGTCCGGAGTCATTGTTTTTCATCAGAAAATAGATTTTTTTGGACTGAACCAAATATTATTCAAAATGTCAATTGGATTGTGCCTCATGTTGAATAACCACTTTTAAAACCCTCACAGTGACCAAAATTGCCATTTTTACAGAGCTTTGCTTACTCAAAAGCTTCCATTTTGACCAATTTCTGGCACCGAAATGACTTTAAACACCCTTATTTTAGTTGAAAAAGTCACAATTCACATCCAACAGTCATTTAGAGTCAAAAGATTAAAAGTTAACATTTCATCCATATTGACCATTTTGGGAAAGTTCGACAGGTCCGGAGTCATCGTTTTTCATCAGAAAATTCCTTTTTAGGAGTGTACCAAAAATGATTCAAAATGTCAATTGGATCGTGCCTCATGTTGAATAACCACTTTTGAAATCCTCACAGTGACCAAAATTGCCATTTTTACAGTTTTTCTTACTCAAAAGCTTCAATTTTGAACAATTTCAGGCACCGAAATGACTTTAAACTCACTGATTTTAGTTGAAAAAGTCATAATTCACATGCAACAATCACTTAGAGTCAAAAGATTAAATGTTAAAATGTCATCCATATTGTCCATTTTGGGTAAGTTCGACAGGTCCGGAGTCATCGTTTTTCATCAGAAAATGTATTTTTTGGACTGTACCAAAAATGATTCAAAATGTCAATTGGATTGTGCCTCATGTTGAATAACCACTTTTGACACCCTCACAGTGACCAAAATTGCCATTTTTACAGAGCTTTGCTTACTCAAAAGCTTCCATTTTGACCAATTTCAGGCACCGTTATGACTTTAAACACACTGATTTTATTTGAAAAAGTCATAATTCACATCCAACTGTCATTTAGAGTCAAAAGATTAAAAGTTAACATTTCATCCATATTGACCATTTTGGGAAAGTTCGACAGGTCCGGAGTCATCATTTTTCATCAGAAAATTGCTTTTTAGGAGTGTATCAATAATTATTCAAAATGTCAATTGGATTGTGCCTCATGTTGAATAACCACTTTTGAAATCCTCACAGTGACCAAAATTGCCATTTTTACAGAGTTTTGCTTACTCAAAAGCTTCAATTTTGACCAATTTCAGGCACCGAAATGACTTTAAACACACTTATTTTAGTTGAAAAAGTCATAATTCACATGCAACAGTCACTTAGAGTCAAAAGATTAAATGTTAAAATTTCATCCATATTGACCATTTTGGGAACGTTCGACATGTCCGGAGTCATCGTTTTTCATCAGAAAATGTATTTTGTGGACTTAAACCAAATATGATTCAAAATGTCAATTGGATTGTGCCTCATGTTGAATAACCACTTTTGAAACCCTCACAGTGAACAAAATTGCCATTTTTACAGAGCTTTGCTTACTCAAAAGCTTCCATTTTGACCAATTTAAGCCACCGAAATGACTTTAAACACACTTATTTTAGTTGAAAAAGTCATAATTCACATTCAACAGTCATTTAGAGTCAAAAGATTAAATGTTAAAATGTCCTCCATATTGACCATTTTGGGAATGTTCGACAGGTCTGGAGTCATCGTTTTTCATCAGTAAATTGATTTTTTGGACTGTACCAAATATGATTCAAAATGTCAATTGGATCGTGCCTCATGTTGAATAACCACTTTTAATACCCTCACAGTGACCAAAATTGCCATTTTTACAGAGCTTTTATTACTCAAAGGATTCAATTTTTACCAATTTCTGGCACCGAAATGACTTTAAACACTCTTATTTTAGTTGAAAAAGTCATAATTCACATCCAACAGTCTTTTAGAGTCAAGATTACATGTTAAAATTTCATCCATATTGACCATTTTGGGATCGTTCGACAGGTCCAGAGTCATCGTTTTTCATCAGAAAATTGTTTTTTTGGACTCTACCAAATATGATTCAAAATGTCAATTGGATTGTGCCTCATGTTGAATAACCACTTTTGAAACCCTCACAGTGACCAAAATTGCCATTTTTACAGAGTTTTGCTTACTCAAAAGCTTCAATTTTGACCAATTTCAGGCACCGAAATGACTTTAAACACACTTATTATAGTTGAAAAAGTCATAATTCACATGCAACAGTCACTTAGAGTCAAAAGATTAAATGTTAAAATTTCATCCATATTGACCATTTTGGGAACGTTCGACAGGTCCGGAGTCATCGTTTTTCATCAGAAAATGTATTTTTTGGACTGAACCAAATATGATTCAAAATGTCAATTGGATTGTGCCTCATGTTGAATAACCACTTTTGAAACCCTCACAGTGACCAAATTTGCCATTTTTACAGAGCTTTGCTTACTCAAAAGCTTCTATTTTGACCAATTTAAGCCACCGAAAAGACTTTAAACACACTTATTGTAGTTGAAAAAGTCATAATTCACATCCAACAGTCACTTAGAGTCAAAAGATTAAATGTTAAAATGTCATTCATATTGACCATTTTGGGAACGTTCGACAGGTCCGGAGTCATCGTTTTTCATCTGAAAATTGATTTTTTGGACTGTACCAAAAATGATTCAAAATGTCAATTGGATCGCGCCTCATGTTGAATAACCACTTTTGAAACCCTCACAGTGACCAAAATTGCCATTTCTAAAGAGTTTTTCTTACTCAAAAGCTTCAATTTTGACCAATTTCAGGAACCGAAATGACTTTAAACACACTTATTTTAGTTGAAAAAGTCTTAATTCACATCCAACAGTCATTTAGAGTCAAAAGATTAAATGTTACAATCTCATCCATATTGACCATTTTGGGAACGTTCGACAGGTCCGGAGTCATGCTTTTTCATCAGAAAATTGATTTTTTTGGACTGTACCAAATATTATTCAAAATGTCAATTGGATTGTGCCTCATGTTGAATAACCACTTTTGACACCCTCACAGTGACCAAAATTGCCATTTTTACAGAGCTTTGCTTACTCAAAAGCTTCCATTTTGACCAATTTCAGGCACCGTTATGACTTTAAACACACTGATTTTATTTGAAAAAGTCATAATTCACATCCAACAGTCATTTAGAGTCAAAAGATTAAATGTCAAAATTTCATCCATATTGACCATTTTGGGAACGTTCGACAGGTCCGGAGTCATTGTTTTTCATCAGAAAATAGATTTTTTTGGACTGGACCAAATATTATTCAAAATGTCAATTGGATTGTGCCTCATGTTGAATAACCACTTTTA
Source organism: Lissotriton helveticus (assembly GCF_964261635.1). Taxonomy (NCBI): domain Eukaryota; kingdom Metazoa; phylum Chordata; class Amphibia; order Caudata; family Salamandridae; genus Lissotriton; species Lissotriton helveticus. Next base: position 344,581,244 of record NC_136072.1, read on the forward strand.
AAACCCTCACAGTGACCAAAATTGCCATTTTTACAGAGCTTTGCTTACTCAAAAGCTTCCATTTTGACCAATTTCTGGCACCGAAATGACTTTAAACACCCTTATTTTAGTTGAAAAAGTCACAATTCACATCCAACAGTCATTTAGAGTCAAAAGATTAAAAGTTAACATTTCATCCATATTGACCATTTTGGGAAAGTTCGACAGGTCCGGAGTCATCGTTTTTCATCAGAAAATTCCTTTTTAGGAGTGTACCAAAAATGATTCAAAATGTCAATTGGATCGTGCCTCATGTTGAATAACCACTTTTGAAATCCTCACAGTGACCAAAATTGCCATTTTTACAGTTTTTCTTACTCAAAAGCTTCAATTTTGAACAATTTCAGGCACCGAAATGACTTTAAACTCACTGATTTTAGTTGAAAAAGTCATAATTCACATGCAACAATCACTTAGAGTCAAAAGATTAAATGTTAAAATGTCATCCATATTGTCCATTTTGGGTAAGTTCGACAGGTCCGGAGTCATCGTTTTTCATCAGAAAATGTATTTTTTGGACTGTACCAAAAATGATTCAAAATGTCAATTGGATTGTGCCTCATGTTGAATAACCACTTTTGACACCCTCACAGTGACCAAAATTGCCATTTTTACAGAGCTTTGCTTACTCAAAAGCTTCCATTTTGACCAATTTCAGGCACCGTTATGACTTTAAACACACTGATTTTATTTGAAAAAGTCATAATTCACATCCAACTGTCATTTAGAGCCAAAAGATTAAAAGTTAACATTTCATCCATATTGACCATTTTTGGAAAGTTCGACAGGTCCGGAGTCATCATTTTTCATCAGAAAATTGCTTTTTAGGAGTGTATCAATAATTATTCAAAATGTCAATTGGATCGTGCCTCATGTTGAATAACCACTTTTGAAATCCTCACAGTGACCAAAATTGCCATTTTTACAGAGTTTTGCTTACTCAAAAGCTTCCATTTTGACCAATTTAAGCCACCGAAATGACTTTAAACACACTTATTTTAGTTGAAAAAGTCATAATTCACATTCAACAGTCATTTAGAGTCAAAAGATTAAATGTTAAAATGTCCTCCATATTGACCATTTTGGGAATGTTCGACAGGTCTGGAGTCATCGTTTTTCATCAGTAAATGGATTTTTTGGACTGTACCAAATATGATTCAAAATGTCAATTGGATCGTGCCTCATGTTGAATAACCACTTTTAATACCCTCACAGTGACCAAAATTGCCATTTTTACAGAGCTTTTATTACTCAAAGGATTCCATTTTTACCAATTTCTGGCACCGAAATGACTTTAAACACACTTATTTTAGTTGAAAAAGTCATAATTCACATCCAACAGTCTTTTAGAGTCAAGATTACATGTTAAAATTTCATCCATATTGACCATTTTGGGATCGTTCGACAGGTCCAGAGTCATCGTTTTTCATCATAAAATTGTTTTTTTGGACTCTACCAAATATGATTCAAAATGTCAATTGGATTGTGCCTCATGTTGAATAACCACTTTTGAAACCCTCACAGTGACCAAAATTGCCAATTTTACAGAGTTTTGCTTACTCAAAAGCTTCAATTTTGACCAATTTCAGGCACCGAAATGACTTTAAACACACTTATTTTAGTTGAAAAAGTCATAATTCACATGCAACACTCACTTAGAGTCAAAAGATTAAATGTTAAAATGTCATCCATATTGACCATTTTGGGAACGTTCGACAGGTCCGGAGTCATCGTTTTTCATCAGAAAATTGATTTTTTGGACTGTACCAAATATGATTCAAAATGTCAATTGGATCGTGCCTCATGTTGAATAACCACTTTTGAAACCCTCACAGTGACCAAAATTGCCATTTCTACAGAGTTTCTCTTACTCAAAAGCTTCAATTTTGACCAATTTCAGGAACCAAAATGACTTTAAACACACTTATTTTCGTTGAAAAAGTCATAATTCACATCCAACAGTCACTTAGAGTCAAAAGATTAAATGTTAAAATTTCATTCATATTGACCATTTTGGGAACGTTCGACAGGTCCGGAGTCATCGTTTTTCATCTGAAAATTGATTTTTTGGACTGTACCAAAAATGATTCAAAATGTCAATTGGATCGCGCCTCATGTTGAATAACCACTTTTGAAACCCTCACAGTGACCAAAATTGCCATTTCTAAAGACTTTTTCTTACTCAAAAGCTTCAATTTTGACCAATTTCAGGAACCGAAATGACTTTAAACACACTTATTTTAGTTGAAAAAGTCTTAATTCACATCCAACAGTCATTTAGAGTCAAAAGATTAAATGTTACAATCTCATCCATATTGACCATTTTGGGAACGTTCGACAGGTCCGGAGTCATGCTTTTTCATCAGAAAATTGATTTTTTTGGACTGTACCAAATATTATTCAAAATGTCAATTGGATTGTGCCTCATGTTGAATAACCACTTTTGACACCCTCACAGTGACCAAAATTGCCATTTTTACAGAGCTTTGCTTACTCAAAAGCTTCCATTTTGACCAATTTCAGGCACCGTTATGACTTTAAACACACTGATTTTATTTGAAAAAGTCATAATTCACATCCAACAGTCATTTAGAGTCAAAAGATTAAATGTCAAAATTTCATCCATATTGACCATTTTGGGAACGTTCGACAGGTCCGGAGTCATTGTTTTTCATCAGAAAATAGATTTTTTTGGACTGGACCAAATATTATTCAAAATGTCAATTGGATTGTGCCTCATGTTGAATAACCACTTTTAAAACCCTCACAGTGACCAAAATTGCCATTTTTACAGAGCTTTGCTTACTCAAAAGCTTCCATTTTGACCAATTTCTGGCACCGAAATGACTTTAAACACCCTTATTTTAGTTGAAAAAGTCACAATTCACATCCAACAGTCATTTAGAGTCAAAAGATTAAAAGTTAACATTTCATCCATATTGACCATTTTGGGAAAGTTCGACAGGTCCGGAGTCATCGTTTTTCATCAGAAAATTCCTTTTTAGGAGTGTACCAAAAATGATTCAAAATGTCAATTGGATCGTGCCTCATGTTGAATAACCACTTTTGAAATCCTCACAGTGACCAAAATTGCCATTTTTACAGTTTTTCTTACTCAAAAGCTTCAATTTTGAACAATTTCAGGCACCGAAATGACTTTAAACTCACTGATTTTAGTTGAAAAAGTCATAATTCACATGCAACAATCACTTAGAGTCAAAAGATTAAATGTTAAAATGTCATCCATATTGTCCATTTTGGGTAAGTTCGACAGGTCCGGAGTCATCGTTTTTCATCAGAAAATGTATTTTTTGGACTGTACCAAAAATGATTCAAAATGTCAATTGGATTGTGCCTCATGTTGAATAACCACTTTTGACACCCTCACAGTGACCAAAATTGCCATTTTTACAGAGCTTTGCTTACTCAAAAGCTTCCATTTTGACCAATTTCAGGCACCGTTATGACTTTAAACACACTGATTTTATTTGAAAAAGTCATAATTCACATCCAACTGTCATTTAGAGCCAAAAGATTAAAAGTTAACATTTCATCCATATTGACCATTTTTGGAAAGTTCGACAGGTCCGGAGTCATCATTTTTCATCAGAAAATTGCTTTTTAGGAGTGTATCAATAATTATTCAAAATGTCAATTGGATCGTGCCTCATGTTGAATAACCACTTTTGAAATCCTCACAGTGACCAAAATTGCCATTTTTACAGAGTTTTGCTTACTCAAAAGCTTCCATTTTGACCAATTTAAGCCACCGAAATGACTTTAAACACACTTATTTTAGTTGAAAAAGTCATAATTCACATTCAACAGTCATTTAGAGTCAAAAGATTAAATGTTAAAATGTCCTCCATATTGACCATTTTGGGAATGTTCGACAGGTCTGGAGTCATCGTTTTTCATCAGTAAATTGATTTTTTGGACTGTACCAAATATGATTCAAAATGTCAATTGGATCGTGCCTCATGTTGAATAACCACTTTTAATACCCTCACAGTGACCAAAATTGCCATTTTTACAGAGCTTTTATTACTCAAAGGATTCCATTTTTACCAATTTCTGGCACCGAAATGACTTTAAACACTCTTATTTTAGTTGAAAAAGTCATAATTCACATCCAACAGTCATTTAGAGTCAAAAGATTAAATGTCAAAATTTCATCCATATTGACCATTTTGGGAACGTTCGACAGGTCCGGAGTCATTGTTTTTCATCAGAAAATAGATTTTTTTGGACTGAACCAAATATTATTCAAAATGTCAATTGGATTGTGCCTCATGTTGAATAACCACTTTTAAAACCCTCACAGTGACCAAAATTGCCATTTTTACAGAGCTTTGCTTACTCAAAAGCTTCCATTTTGACCAATTTCTGGCACCGAAATGACTTTAAACACCCTTATTTTAGTTGAAAAAGTCACAATTCACATCCAACAGTCATTTAGAGTCAAAAGATTAAAAGTTAACATTTCATCCATATTGACCATTTTGGGAAAGTTCGACAGGTCCGGAGTCATCGTTTTTCATCAGAAAATTCCTTTTTAGGAGTGTACCAAAAATGATTCAAAATGTCAATTGGATCGTGCCTCATGTTGAATAACCACTTTTGAAATCCTCACAGTGACCAAAATTGCCATTTTTACAGTTTTTCTTACTCAAAAGCTTCAATTTTGAACAATTTCAGGCACCGAAATGACTTTAAACTCACTGATTTTAGTTGAAAAAGTCATAATTCACATGCAACAATCACTTAGAGTCAAAAGATTAAATGTTAAAATGTCATCCATATTGTCCATTTTGGGTAAGTTCGACAGGTCCGGAGTCATCGTTTTTCATCAGAAAATGTATTTTTTGGACTGTACCAAAAATGATTCAAAATGTCAATTGGATTGTGCCTCATGTTGAATAACCACTTTTGACACCCTCACAGTGACCAAAATTGCCATTTTTACAGAGCTTTGCTTACTCAAAAGCTTCCATTTTGACCAATTTCAGGCACCGTTATGACTTTAAACACACTGATTTTATTTGAAAAAGTCATAATTCACATCCAACTGTCATTTAGAGTCAAAAGATTAAAAGTTAACATTTCATCCATATTGACCATTTTGGGAAAGTTCGACAGGTCCGGAGTCATCATTTTTCATCAGAAAATTGCTTTTTAGGAGTGTATCAATAATTATTCAAAATGTCAATTGGATTGTGCCTCATGTTGAATAACCACTTTTGAAATCCTCACAGTGACCAAAATTGCCATTTTTACAGAGTTTTGCTTACTCAAAAGCTTCAATTTTGACCAATTTCAGGCACCGAAATGACTTTAAACACACTTATTTTAGTTGAAAAAGTCATAATTCACATGCAACAGTCACTTAGAGTCAAAAGATTAAATGTTAAAATTTCATCCATATTGACCATTTTGGGAACGTTCGACATGTCCGGAGTCATCGTTTTTCATCAGAAAATGTATTTTGTGGACTTAAACCAAATATGATTCAAAATGTCAATTGGATTGTGCCTCATGTTGAATAACCACTTTTGAAACCCTCACAGTGAACAAAATTGCCATTTTTACAGAGCTTTGCTTACTCAAAAGCTTCCATTTTGACCAATTTAAGCCACCGAAATGACTTTAAACACACTTATTTTAGTTGAAAAAGTCATAATTCACATTCAACAGTCATTTAGAGTCAAAAGATTAAATGTTAAAATGTCCTCCATATTGACCATTTTGGGAATGTTCGACAGGTCTGGAGTCATCGTTTTTCATCAGTAAATTGATTTTTTGGACTGTACCAAATATGATTCAAAATGTCAATTGGATCGTGCCTCATGTTGAATAACCACTTTTAATACCCTCACAGTGACCAAAATTGCCATTTTTACAGAGCTTTTATTACTCAAAGGATTCAATTTTTACCAATTTCTGGCACCGAAATGACTTTAAACACTCTTATTTTAGTTGAAAAAGTCATAATTCACATCCAACAGTCTTTTAGAGTCAAGATTACATGTTAAAATTTCATCCATATTGACCATTTTGGGATCGTTCGACAGGTCCAGAGTCATCGTTTTTCATCAGAAAATTGTTTTTTTGGACTCTACCAAATATGATTCAAAATGTCAATTGGATTGTGCCTCATGTTGAATAACCACTTTTGAAACCCTCACAGTGACCAAAATTGCCATTTTTACAGAGTTTTGCTTACTCAAAAGCTTCAATTTTGACCAATTTCAGGCACCGAAATGACTTTAAACACACTTATTATAGTTGAAAAAGTCATAATTCACATGCAACAGTCACTTAGAGTCAAAAGATTAAATGTTAAAATTTCATCCATATTGACCATTTTGGGAACGTTCGACAGGTCCGGAGTCATCGTTTTTCATCAGAAAATGTATTTTTTGGACTGAACCAAATATGATTCAAAATGTCAATTGGATTGTGCCTCATGTTGAATAACCACTTTTGAAACCCTCACAGTGACCAAATTTGCCATTTTTACAGAGCTTTGCTTACTCAAAAGCTTCTATTTTGACCAATTTAAGCCACCGAAAAGACTTTAAACACACTTATTGTAGTTGAAAAAGTCATAATTCACATCCAACAGTCACTTAGAGTCAAAAGATTAAATGTTAAAATGTCATTCATATTGACCATTTTGGGAACGTTCGACAGGTCCGGAGTCATCGTTTTTCATCTGAAAATTGATTTTTTGGACTGTACCAAAAATGATTCAAAATGTCAATTGGATCGCGCCTCATGTTGAATAACCACTTTTGAAACCCTCACAGTGACCAAAATTGCCATTTCTAAAGAGTTTTTCTTACTCAAAAGCTTCAATTTTGACCAATTTCAGGAACCGAAATGACTTTAAACACACTTATTTTAGTTGAAAAAGTCTTAATTCACATCCAACAGTCATTTAGAGTCAAAAGATTAAATGTTACAATCTCATCCATATTGACCATTTTGGGAACGTTCGACAGGTCCGGAGTCATGCTTTTTCATCAGAAAATTGATTTTTTTGGACTGTACCAAATATTATTCAAAATGTCAATTGGATTGTGCCTCATGTTGAATAACCACTTTTGACACCCTCACAGTGACCAAAATTGCCATTTTTACAGAGCTTTGCTTACTCAAAAGCTTCCATTTTGACCAATTTCAGGCACCGTTATGACTTTAAACACACTGATTTTATTTGAAAAAGTCATAATTCACATCCAACAGTCATTTAGAGTCAAAAGATTAAATGTCAAAATTTCATCCATATTGACCATTTTGGGAACGTTCGACAGGTCCGGAGTCATTGTTTTTCATCAGAAAATAGATTTTTTTGGACTGGACCAAATATTATTCAAAATGTCAATTGGATTGTGCCTCATGTTGAATAACCACTTTTAAAACCCTCACAGTGACCAAAATTGCCATTTTTACAGAGCTTTGCTTACTCAAAAGCTTCCATTTTGACCAATTTCTGGCACCGAAATGACTTTAAACACCCTTATTTTAGTTGAAAAAGTCACAATTCACATCCAACAGTCATTTAGAGTCAAAAGATTAAAAGTTAACATTTCATCCATATTGACCATTTTGGGAAAGTTCGACAGGTCCGGAGTCATCGTTTTTCATCAGAAAATTCCTTTTTAGGAGTGTACCAAAAATGATTCAAAATGTCAATTGGATCGTGCCTCATGTTGAATAACCACTTTTGAAATCCTCACAGTGACCAAAATTGCCATTTTTACAGTTTTTCTTACTCAAAAGCTTCAATTTTGAACAATTTCAGGCACCGAAATGACTTTAAACTCACTGATTTTAGTTGAAAAAGTCATAATTCACATGCAACAATCACTTAGAGTCAAAAGATTAAATGTTAAAATGTCATCCATATTGTCCATTTTGGGTAAGTTCGACAGGTCCGGAGTCATCGTTTTTCATCAGAAAATGTATTTTTTGGACTGTACCAAAAATGATTCAAAATGTCAATTGGATTGTGCCTCATGTTGAATAACCACTTTTGACACCCTCACAGTGACCAAAATTGCCATTTTTACAGAGCTTTGCTTACTCAAAAGCTTCCATTTTGACCAATTTCAGGCACCGTTATGACTTTAAACACACTGATTTTATTTGAAAAAGTCATAATTCACATCCAACTGTCATTTAGAGCCAAAAGATTAAAAGTTAACATTTCATCCATATTGACCATTTTTGGAAAGTTCGACAGGTCCGGAGTCATCATTTTTCATCAGAAAATTGCTTTTTAGGAGTGTATCAATAATTATTCAAAATGTCAATTGGATCGTGCCTCATGTTGAATAACCACTTTTGAAATCCTCACAGTGACCAAAATTGCCATTTTTACAGAGTTTTGCTTACTCAAAAGCTTCCATTTTGACCAATTTAAGCCACCGAAATGACTTTAAACACACTTATTTTAGTTGAAAAAGTCATAATTCACATTCAACAGTCATTTAGAGTCAAAAGATTAAATGTTAAAATGTCCTCCATATTGACCATTTTGGGAATGTTCGACAGGTCTGGAGTCATCGTTTTTCATCAGTAAATTGATTTTTTGGACTGTACCAAATATGATTCAAAATGTCAATTGGATCGTGCCTCATGTTGAATAACCACTTTTAATACCCTCACAGTGACCAAAATTGCCATTTTTACAGAGCTTTTATTACTCAAAGGATTCCATTTTTACCAATTTCTGGCACCGAAATGACTTTAAACACTCTTATTTTAGTTGAAAAAGTCATAATTCACATCCAACAGTCATTTAGAGTCAAAAGATTAAATGTCAAAATTTCATCCATATTGACCATTTTGGGAACGTTCGACAGGTCCGGAGTCATCGTTTTTCATCAGAAAATGTATTTTTTGGACTGAACCAAATATGATTCAAAATGTCAATTGGATTGCGCCTCATGTTGAATAACCACTTTTGAAACCCTCACAGTGAACAAAATTGCCATTTTTACAGAGCTTTGCTTACTCAAAAGCTTCCATTTTGACCAATTTAAGCCACCGAAATGACTTTAAACACACTTATTTTAGTTGAAAAAGTCATAATTCACATTCAACAGTCATTTAGAGTCAAAAGATTAAATGTTCAAATTTCCTCCATATTGACCATTTTGGGAACGTACGACAGGTCTGGAGTCATCGTTTTTCATCAGTAAATTGATTTTTTGGACTGTACGAAATATGATTCAAAATGTCAATTGGATCGTGCCTCATGTTGAATAACCACTTTTAATACCCTCACAGTGACCAAAATTGCCATTTTTACAGAGCTTTTATTACTCAAAGGATTCCATTTTTACCAATTTCTGGCACCGAAATGACTTTAAACACACTTATTTTAGTTGAAAAAGTCATAATTCACATCCAACAGTCTTTTAGAGTCAAGATTACATGTTAAAATTTCATCCATATTGACCATTTTGGGATCGTTCGACAGGTCCAGAGTCATCGTTTTTCATCAGAAAATTGTTTTTTTGGACTCTACCAAATATGATTCAAAATGTCAATTAGATTGTGCCTCATGTTGAATAACCACTTTTGAAACCCTCACAGTGACCAAAATTGCCATTTTTACAGAGTTTTGCTTACTCAAAAGCTTCAATTTTGACCAATTTCAGGCACCGAAATGACTTTAAACACACTTATTTTAGTTGAAAAAGTCATTATTCACATGCAACAGTCACTTAGAGTCAAAAGATGAAATGTTAAAATTTCATCCATATTGACCATTTTGGGAACGTTCGACAGGTCCGGAGTCATCGTTTTTCATCAGAAAATTGCTTTTTAGGAGTGTACCAAAAAGTATTCAAAATGTCAATTGGACCGTGCCTCATGTTGAATAACCACTTTTGAAACACTCACAGTGACCAAAATTGCAATGTTTACAGAGTTTTGCTTACTCAAAAGCTTCAATTTTGACCAATTTCAGGAACCGAAATGACTTTAAACACACTGATTTTATTTGAAAAAGGCATAATTCACATCCAACAGTCATTTAGAGTCAAAAGATTAAATGTTAAAATTTCATCCATATTGACCATTTTGGGAACGTTCGACAGGTCCGGAGTCATTGTTTTTCATCAGAAAATTGATTTTTTTGGACTGAACCAAATATGATTCAAAATGTCAATTGGATTGTGCCTCATTTTGAATAACCACTTTTAAAACCCTCACAGTGACCAACATTGCCATTTTTACAGAGCTTTGCTTACTCAAAAGCTTCCATTTTGACCAATTTCTGGCACCGAAATGACTTTAAACACACTTATTTTAGTTGAAAAAGTCATAATTCACATCCAACAGTCTTTTAGAGTCAAGATTAAATGTTAAAATTTCATCCATATTGACCATTTTGGGAACGGTCGACAGGTCCGGAGTCATTGTTTTTCATCAGAAAATTTATTTTTTTGGACTGAACCAAATATGATTCAAAATGTCAATTGGATTGTGCCTCATGTTGAATAACCACTTTTAAAACCCTCACAGTTTCCAAAATTGCCATTTTTACAGAGCTTTGCTTACTCAAAAGCTTCCATTTTGACCAATTTCTGGCACCGAAATGACTTTAAACACACTTATTTTAGTTGAAAAAGTCATAATTCACATCCAACAGTCATTTAGAGTCAAAAGATTAAAAGTTAACATTTCATCCATATTGACCATTTTGGGAAAGTTCGACAGGTCCGGAGTCATCGTTTTTCATCAGAAAATGTATTTTTTGGACTGAACCAAATATGATTCAAAATGTCAATTGGATTGTGCCTCATGTTGAATAACCACTTTTGAAACCCTCACAGTGAACAAAATTGCCATTTTTACAGAGCTTTGCTTACTCAAAAGCTTCCATTTTGACCAATTTAAGCCACCAAAATGACTTTAAACACACTTATTTTAGTTGAAAAAGTCCTAATTCACATTCAACAGTCATTTAGAGTCAAAAGATTAAATGTTAAAATTTCCTCCATATTGACCATTTTGGGAACGTTCGACAGGTCTGGAGTCATCGTTTTTCATCAGTAAATTGATTTTTTGGACTGTACCAAATATGATTCAAAATGTCAATTGGATCGTGCCTCATGTTGAATAACCACTTTTAATACCCTCACAGTGACCAAAATTGCCATTTCTACAGAGTTTTTCTTACTCAAAAGCTTCAATTTTGACCAATTTCAGGAACCGAAATGACTTTAAACACACTTATTTTAGTTGAAAAAGTTTTAATTCACATCCAACAGTCATTTAGAGTCAAAAGATTAAATGGTAAAATTTCATCCATATTGACCATTTTGGGAACGTTCGACAGGTCCGGAGTCATCGTTTTTCATCTGAAAATTGATTTTTTGGACTGTACCAAAAATGATTCAAAATGTCAATTGGATCGTGCCTCATGTTGAATAACCACTTTTGAAACCCTCACAGTGACCAAAATTGCCATTTCTACAGAGTTTTTCTTACTCAAAAGCTTCAATTTTGACCAATTTCAGGAACCGAAATGACTTTAAACTCACTTATTTTAGTTGAAAAAGTTATAATTCACATCCAACAGTCATTTAGAGTCAAAAGATTAAATGTTAAAATTTCATCCATATTGACCATTTTGGGAACGTTCGACAGGTCCGGAGTCATTGTTTTTCATCAGAAAATTGATTTTTTTGACTGTACCAAATATGATTCAAAATGTCATTTGGATTGTGCCTCATGTTGAATAACCACTATTGTAACCCTCACAGTGACCAAAATTGCCATTTTTACAGAGCTTTGCTTAGTCAAAAGCTTCCATTTTGACCAATTTCTGGCACCGAAATGACTTTAAACACACTTATTTTAGTTGAAAAAGTCATAATTCACATCCAACAGTCTTTTAGAGTCAAGATTAAATGTTAAAATTTCATCCATATTGACCATTTTGGGATCGTTCCACAGGTCCAGAGTCATCGTTTTTCATCAGAAAATTGATTTTTTGGACAGTACCAAATATGATTCAAAATGTCAATTGGATTGTGCCTCATGTTGAATAACCACTTTTGAAACCCTCACAGTGACCAAAATTGCAATTTTTAGAGAGTTTTGCTTACTCAAAAGCTTCAATTTTGACCAATTTCAGGCACCGAAATGACTTCAAACACACTTATTTTAGTTGAAAAAGTCATAATTCACATGCAACAGTCACTTAGAGTCAAAAGATTAAATGTTAAAATTTCATTCATATTGACCATTTTGGGAACGTTCGACAGGTCCGGAGTCATCGTTTTTCATCAGAAAATGTATTTTTTGGACTGAACCAAATATGATTCAAAATGTCAATTGGATTGTGCCTCATGTTGAATAACCACTTTTGAAACCCTCACAGTGACCAAATTTGCCATTTTTACAGAGCTTTGCTTACTCAAAAGCTTCTATTTTGACCAATTTAAGCCACCGAAATGACTTTAAACACACTTATTGTAGTTGAAAAAGTCATAATTCACATCCAACAGTCATTTAGAGTCAAAAGATTAAATGTTAAAATTTCATCCATATTGACCATTTTGGGAACGTTCGACAGGTCCGGAGTCATTGTTTTTCATCAGAAAATTGATTTTTTTGACTGTACCAAATATGATTCAAAATGTCAATTGGATTGTGCCTCATGTTGAATAACCACTTTTGTAACCCTCACAGTGACAAAAATTGCCATTTTTACAGAGCTTTGCTTACTCAAAAGCTTCCATTTTGACCAATTTAAGCCACCGAAATGACTTTAAACACACTTATTTTAGTTGAAAAAGTCATAATTCACATTCAACAGTCATTTAGAGTCAAAAGATTAAATGTTAACATTTCCTCCATATTGACCATTTTGGGAATGTTCGACAGGTCTGGAGTCATCGTTTTTCATCAGTAAATTGATTTTTTGGACTGTACCAAATATGATTCAAAATGTCAATTGGATCGTGCCTCATGTTGAATAACCACTTTTAATACCCTCACAGTGACCAAAATTGCCATTTTTACAGAGCTTTTATTACTCAAAGGATTCCATTTTTACCAATTTCTGGCACCGAAATGACTTTAAACACACTTATTTTAGTTGAAAAAGTCATAATTCACATCCAACAGTCTTTTAGAGTCAAGATTAAATGTTAAAATTTCATCCATATTGACCATTTTGGGATCGTTCGACAGGTCCAGAGTCATCGTTTTTCAACAGAAAATTGATTTCTTGGACTGTACCAAATATGATTCAAAATGTCAATTGGATCGTGCCTCATGTTGAATAACCACTTTTGAAACCCTCACAGTGACCAAAATTGCCATTTCTACAGAGTTTTTCTTACTCAAAAGCTTCAATTTTGACCAATTTCAGGAACCGAAATGACTTTAAACACACTTATTTTAGTTGAAAAAGTCATAATTCACATGCAACAGTCACTTAGAGTCAAAAGATTAAATGTTAAAATTTCATCCATATTGACCATTTTGGGAACGTTCGACAGGTCCGGAGTCATCGTTTTTCATCAGAAAATGTATTTTTTGGACTGAACCAAATATGATTCAAAATGTCAATTGGATTGTGCATCATGTTGAATAACCACTTTTGAAACCCTCACAGTGACCAAATTTGCCATTTTTACAGAGCTTTGCTTACTCAAAAGCTTCCATTTTGACCAATTTAAGCCACCGAAATGACTTTAAACACACTTATTGTAGTTGAAAAAGTCATAATTCACATCCAACAGTCATTTAGAGTCAAAAGATTAAATGTTAAAATTTCATCCATAGTGACCATTTTGGGAACGTTCGACAGGTCCGGAGTCATCGTTTTTCATCAGAAAATTTATTTTTTGGACTGAACCAAATATGATTCAAAATGTCAATTGGATTGTGCCTCATGTTGAATAACCACTTTTGAAACCCTCACAGTGACCAAATTTGCCATTTTTACAGAGCTTTGCTTACTCAAAAGCTTCCATTTTGACCAATTTAAGCCACCGAAATGACTTTAAACACACTTATTGTAGTTGAAAAAGTCATAATTCACATCCAACAGTCATTTAGAGTCCAAAGATTAAATGTTAAAATTTCATCCATAGTGACCATTTTGGGAACGTTCGACAGGTCCGGAGTCATCGTTTTTCAACAGAAAATTTATTTTTTGGACTGTACCAAATATGATTCAAAATGTCAATTGGATCGTGCCTCATGTTGAATAACCACTTTTGAAACCCTCACAGTGACCAAAATTGCCATTTCTACAGAGTTTTTCTTACTCAAAAGCTTCAATTTTGACCAATTTCAGGAACCGAAATGACTTTAAACACACTTATTTTAGTTGAAAAAGTTTTAATTCACATCCAACAGTCATTTAGAGTCAAAAGATTAAATGGTAAAATTTCATCCATATTGACCATTTTGGGAACGTTCGACAGGTCCGGAGTCATTGTTTTTCATCAGAAAATAGATTTTTTTGACTGTACCAAATATGATTCAAAATGTCAATTGGATTGTGCCTCATGTTGAATAACCACTTTTGTAACCCTCACAGTGACCAAAATTGCCATTTTTACAGAGCTTTGCTTACTCAAAAGCTTCCATTTTGACCAATTTCTGGCACCGAAATGACTTTAAACACACTTATTTTAGTTGAAAAAGTCATAATTCACATCCAACAGTCATTTAGAGTCAAAAGATTAAAAGTTAACATTTCATCCATATTGACCATTTTGGGAAAGTTCGACAGGTCCGGAGTCATCTTTTTTCATCAGAAAATTGCTTTTTAGGAGTGTACCAAAAATGATTCAAAATGTAAATTGGATCGTGCCTCATGTTGAATAACCACTTTTGAAATCCTCACAGTGACCAAAATTGTCATTTTTACAGTTTTTCTTACTCAAAAGCTTCAATTTTGAACAATTTCAGGCACCAAAATGACTTTAAACTCACTGATTTTAGTTGAAAAAGTCATAATTCACATGCAACAATCACTTAGAGTCAAAAGATTAAATGTTAAAATGTCATCCATATTGTCCATTTTGGGTACGTTCGACAGGTCCGGAGTCATCGTTTTTCATCAGAAAATGTATTTTTTGGACTGTACCAAAAATGATTCAAAATGTCAATTGGATTGTGCTTCATGTTGAATAACCACTTTTGACACCCTCACAGTGACCAAAATTGCCATTTTTACAGAGCTTTGCTTACTCAAAAGCTTCCATTTTGACCAATTTCAGGCACCGTTATGACTTTAAACACACTGATTTTTTTTTAAAAAGTCATAATTCACATCCAACAGTCATTTAGAGTCAAAAGATTAAAAGTTAACATTTCATCCATATTGACCATTTTGGGAAAGTTCGACAGGTCCGGAGTCATCGTTTTTCATCAGAAAATTGCTTTTTAGGAGTGTATCAATAATTATTCAAAATGTCAATTGGATCGTGCCTCATGTTGAATAACCACTTTTGAAACCCTCACAGTGACCAAAATTGCCATTTCTACAGAGTTTTTCTTACTCAAAAGCTTCAATTTTGACCAATTTCAGGAACCGAAATGACTTTAAACACACTTATTTTAGTTGAAAAAGTTTTAATTCACATCCAACAGTCATTTAGAGTCAAAAGATTAAATGGTAAAATTTCATCCATATTGACCATTTTGGGAACGTTCGACAGGTCCGGAGTCATCGTTTTTCATCTGAAAATTGATTTTTTGGACTGTACCAAAAATGATTCAAAATGTCAATTGGATCGTGCCTCATGTTGAATAACCACTTTTGAAACCCTCACAGTGACCAAAATTGCCATTTTTACAGAGCTTTGCTTAGTCAAAAGCTTCCATTTTGACCAATTTCTGGCACCGAAATGACTTTAAACACACTTATTTTAGTTGAAAAAGTCATAATTCACATCCAACAGTCTTTTAGAGTCAAGATTAAATGTTAAAATTTCATCCATATTGACCATTTTGGGATCGTTCCACAGGTCCAGAGTCATCGTTTTTCATCAGAAAATTGATTTTTTGGACAGTACCAAATATGATTCAAAATGTCAATTGGATTGTGCCTCATGTTGAATAACCACTTTTGAAACCCTCACAGTGACCAAAATTGCAATTTTTACAGAGTTTTGCTTACTCAAAAGCTTCAATTTTGACCAATTTCAGGCACCGAAATGACTTCAAACACACTTATTTTAGTTGAAAAAGTCATAATTCACATGCAACAGTCACTTAGAGTCAAAAGATTAAATGTTAAAATTTCATTCATATTGACCATTTTGGGAACGTTCGACAGGTCCGGAGTCATCGTTTTTCATCAGAAAATGTATTTTTTGGACTGAACCAAATATGATTCAAAATGTCAATTGGATTGTGCCTCATGTTGAATAACCACTTTTGAAACCCTCACAGTGACCAAATTTGCCATTTTTACAGAGCTTTGCTTACTCAAAAGCTTCTATTTTGACCAATTTAAGCCACCGAAATGACTTTAAACACACTTATTGTAGTTGAAAAAGTCATAATTCACATCCAACAGTCATTTAGAGTCAAAAGATTAAATGTTAAAATTTCATCCATATTGACCATTTTGGGAACGTTCGACAGGTCCGGAGTCATTGTTTTTCATCAGAAAATTGATTTTTTTGACTGTACCAAATATGATTCAAAATGTCAATTGGATTGTGCCTCATGTTGAATAACCACTTTTGTAACCCTCACAGTGACAAAAATTGCCATTTTTACAGAGCTTTGCTTACTCAAAAGCTTCCATTTTGACCAATTTAAGCCACCGAAATGACTTTAAACACACTTATTTTAGTTGAAAAAGTCATAATTCACATTCAACAGTCATTTAGAGTCAAAAGATTAAATGTTAACATTTCCTCCATATTGACCATTTTGGGAATGTTCGACAGGTCTGGAGTCATCGTTTTTCATCAGTAAATTGATTTTTTGGACTGTACCAAATATGATTCAAAATGTCAATTGGATCGTGCCTCATGTTGAATAACCACTTTTAATACCCTCACAGTGACCAAAATTGCCATTTTTACAGAGCTTTTATTACTCAAAGGATTCCATTTTTACCAATTTCTGGCACCGAAATGACTTTAAACACACTTATTTTAGTTGAAAAAGTCATAATTCACATCCAACAGTCTTTTAGAGTCAAGATTAAATGTTAAAATTTCATCCATATTGACCATTTTGGGATCGTTCGACAGGTCCAGAGTCATCGTTTTTCAACAGAAAATTGATTTCTTGGACTGTACCAAATATGATTCAAAATGTCAATTGGATCGTGCCTCATGTTGAATAACCACTTTTGAAACCCTCACAGTGACCAAAATTGCCATTTCTACAGAGTTTTTCTTACTCAAAAGCTTCAATTTTGACCAATTTCAGGAACCGAAATGACTTTAAACACACTTATTTTAGTTGAAAAAGTCATAATTCACATGCAACAGTCACTTAGAGTCAAAAGATTAAATGTTAAAATTTCATCCATATTGACCATTTTGGGAACGTTCGACAGGTCCGGAGTCATCGTTTTTCATCAGAAAATGTATTTTTTGGACTGAACCAAATATGATTCAAAATGTCAATTGGATTGTGCATCATGTTGAATAACCACTTTTGAAACCCTCACAGTGACCAAATTTGCCATTTTTACAGAGCTTTGCTTACTCAAAAGCTTCCATTTTGACCAATTTAAGCCACCGAAATGACTTTAAACACACTTATTGTAGTTGAAAAAGTCATAATTCACATCCAACAGTCATTTAGAGTCAAAAGATTAAATGTTAAAATTTCATCCATAGTGACCATTTTGGGAACGTTCGACAGGTCCGGAGTCATCGTTTTTCAACAGAAAATTTATTTTTTGGACTGTACCAAATATGATTCAAAATGTCAATTGGATCGTGCCTCATGTTGAATAACCACTTTTGAAACCCTCACAGTGACCAAAATTGCCATTTCTACAGAGTTTTTCTTACTCAAAAGCTTCAATTTTGACCAATTTCAGGAACCGAAATGACTTTAAACACACTTATTTTAGTTGAAAAAGTTTTAATTCACATCCTACAGTCATTTAGAGTCAAAAGATTAAATGGTAAAATTTCATCCATATTGACCATTTTGGGAACGTTCGACAGGTCCGGAGTCATTGTTTTTCATCAGAAAATAGATTTTTTTGACTGTACCAAATATGATTCAAAATGTCAATTGGATTGTGCCTCATGTTGAATAACCACTTTTGTAACCCTCACAGTGACCAAAATTGCCATTTTTACAGAGCTTTGCTTACTCAAAAGCTTCCATTTTGACCAATTTCTGGCACCGAAATGACTTTAAACACACTTATTTTAGTTGAAAAAGTCATAATTCACATCCAACAGTCATTTAGAGTCAAAAGATTAAAAGTTAACATTTCATCCATATTGACCATTTTGGGAAAGTTCGACAGGTCCGGAGTCATCTTTTTTCATCAGAAAATTGCTTTTTAGGAGTGTACCAAAAATGATTCAAAATGTAAATTGGATCGTGCCTCATGTTGAATAACCACTTTTGAAATCCTCACAGTGACCAAAATTGTCATTTTTACAGTTTTTCTTACTCAAAAGCTTCAATTTTGAACAATTTCAGGCACCAAAATGACTTTAAACTCACTGATTTTAGTTGAAAAAGTCATAATTCACATGCAACAATCACTTAGAGTCAAAAGATTAAATGTTAAAATGTCATCCATATTGTCCATTTTGGGTACGTTCGACAGGTCCGGAGTCATCGTTTTTCATCAGAAAATGTATTTTTTGGACTGTACCAAAAATGATTCAAAATGTCAATTGGATTGTGCTTCATGTTGAATAACCACTTTTGACACCCTCACAGTGACCAAAATTGCCATTTTTACAGAGCTTTGCTTACTCAAAAGCTTCCATTTTGACCAATTTCAGGCACCGTTATGACTTTAAACACACTGATTTTTTTTTAAAAAGTCATAATTCACATCCAACAGTCATTTAGAGTCAAAAGATTAAAAGTTAACATTTCATCCATATTGACCATTTTGGGAAAGTTCGACAGGTCCGGAGTCATCGTTTTTCATCAGAAAATTGCTTTTTAGGAGTGTATCAATAATTATTCAAAATGTCAATTGGATCGTGCCTCATGTTGAATAACCACTTTTGAAACCCTCACAGTGACCAAAATTGCCATTTCTACAGAGTTTTTCTTACTCAAAAGCTTCATTTTTGACCAATTTCAGGAACCGAAATGACTTTAAACTCACTTATTTTAGTTGAAAAAGTTATAATTCACATCCAACAGTCATTTAGAGTCAAAAGATTAAATGTTAAAATTTCATCCATATTGAGCATTTTGGGAACGTTCGACAGGTCCGGAGTCATTGTTTTTCATCAGAAAATTGATTTTTTTGACTGTACCAAATATGATTCAAAATGTCAATTGGATTGTGCCTCATGTTGAATAACCACTTTTGTAACCCTCACAGTGACAAAAATTGCCATTTTTACAGAGCTTTGCTTACTCAAAAGCTTCCATTTTGACCAATTTAAGCCACCAAAATGACTTTAAACACACTTATTTTAGTTGAAAAAGTCATAATTCACATTCAACAGTCATTTAGAGTCAAAAGATTAAATGTTAAAATTTCCTCCATATTGACCATTTTGGGAATGTTCGACAGGTCGGAGTCATCGTTTTTCATCAGAAAATTGATTTTTTTGGACTGTACCAAATATGATTCAAAATGTCAATTGGATCGTGCCTCATGTTGAATAACCACTTTTAAAACCCTCACAGTTTCCAAAATTGCCATTTTTACAGAGCTTTGCTTACTCAAAAGCTTCCATTTTGACCAATTTCTGGCACCGAAATGACTTTAAACACACTTATTTTAGTTGAAAAAGTCATAATTCATATCCAACAGTCATTTAGAGTCAAAAGATTAAAAGTTAACATTTCATCCATATTGACCATTTTGGGAAAGTTCGACAGGTCCGGAGTCATCGTTTTTCATCAGAAAATGTATTTTTTGGACTGAACCAAATATGATTCAAAATGTCAATTGGATTGTGCCTCATGTTGAATAACCACTTTTGAAACCCTCACAGTGACCAAAATTGCCATTTCTACAGAGTTTTTCTTACTCAAAAGCTTCAATTTTGACCAATTTCAGGAACCGAAATGACTTTAAACTCACTTATTTTAGTTGAAAAAGTTATAATTCACATCCAACAGTCATTTAGAGTCAAAAGATTAAATGTTAAAATTTCATCCATATTGACCATTTTGGGAACGTTCGACAGGTCCGGAGTCATTGTTTTTCATCAGAAAATTGATTTTTTTGACTGTACCAAATATGATTCAAAATGTCAATTGGATTGTGCCTCATGTTGAATAACCACTATTGTAACCCTCACAGTGACCAAAATTGCCATTTTTACAGAGCTTTGCTTACTCAAAAGCTTTCATTTTGACCAATTTCTGGCACCGAAATGACTTTAAACACACTTATTTTAGTTGAAAAAGTCATAATTCACATCCAACAGTCTTTTAGAGTCAAGATTAAATGTTAAAATTTCATCCATATTGACCATTTTGGGATCGTTCCACAGGTCCAGAGTCATCGTTTTTCATCAGAAAATTGATTTTTTGGACAGTACCAAATATGATTAAAAATGTCAATTGGATTGTGCCTCATGTTGAATAACCACTTTTGAAACCCTCACAGTGACCAAAATTGCAATTTTTACAGAGTTTTGCTTACTCAAAAGCTTCAATTTTGACCAATTTCAGGCACCGAAATGACTTCAAACACACTTATTTTAGTTGAAAAAGTCATAATTCACATGCAACAGTCACTTAGAGTCAAAAGATTAAATGTTAAAATTTCATTCATATTGACCATTTTGGGAACGTTCGACAGGTCCGGAGTCATCGTTTTTCATCAGAAAATGTATTTTTTGGACTGAACCAAATATGATTCAAAATGTCAATTGGATTGTGCCTCATGTTGAATAACCACTTTTGAAACCCTCACAGTGACCAAATTTGCCATTTTTACAGAGCTTTGCTTACTCAAAAGCTTCTATTTTGACCAATTTAAGCCACCAAAATGACTTTAAACACACTTATTGTAGTTGAAAAAGTCATAATTCACATCCAACAGTCATTTAGAGTCAAAAGATTAAATGTTAAAATTTCATCCATATTGACCATTTTGGGAACGTTCGACAGGTCCGGAGTCATTGTTTTTCATCAGAAAATTGATTTTTTTGACTGTACCAAATATGATTCAAAATGTCAATTGGATTGTGCCTCATGTTGAATAACCACTTTTGTAACCCTCACAGTGACAAAAATTGCCATTTTTACAGAGCTTTGCTTACTCAAAAGCTTCCATTTTGACCAATTTAAGCCACCGAAATGACTTTAAACACACTTATTTTAGTTGAAAAAGTCATAATTCACATTCAACAGTCATTTAGAGTCAAAAGATTAAATGTTAACATTTCCTCCATATTGACCATTTTGGGAATGTTCGACAGGTCTGGAGTCATCGTTTTTCATCAGTAAATTGATTTTTTGGACTGTACCAAATATGATTCAAAATGTCAATTGGATCGTGCCTCATGTTGAATAACCACTTTTAATACCCTCACAGTGACCAAAATTGCCATTTTTACAGAGCTTTTATTACTCAAAGGATTCCATTTTTACCAATTTCTGGCACCGAAATGACTTTAAACACACTTATTTTAGTTGAAAAAGTCATAATTCACATCCAACAGTCTTTTAGAGTCAAGATTAAATGTTAAAATTTCATCCATATTGACCATTTTGGGATCGTTCGACAGGTCCAGAGTCATCGTTTTTCAACAGAAAATTGATTTCTTGGACTGTACCAAATATGATTCAAAATGTCAATTGGATCGTGCCTCGTGTTGAATAACCACTTTTGAAACCCTCACAGTGACCAAAATTGCCATTTCTACAGAGTTTTTCTTACTCAAAAGCTTCAATTTTGACCAATTTCAGGAACCGAAATGACTTTAAACACACTTATTTTAGTTGAAAAAGTCATAATTCACATGCAACAGTCACTTAGAGTCAAAAGATTAAATGTTAAAATTTCATCCATATTGACCATTTTGGGAACGTTCGACAGGTCCGGAGTCATCGTTTTTCATCAGAAAATGTATTTTTTGGACTGAACCAAATATGATTCAAAATGTCAATTGGATTGTGCCTCATGTTGAATAACCACTTTTGAAACCCTCACAGTGACCAAATTTGCCATTTCTACAGAGTTTTTCTTACTCAAAAGCTTCAATTTTGACCAATTTCAGGAACCGAAATGACTTTAAACACACTTATTTTAGTTGAAAAAGTTTTAATTCACATCCAACAGTCATTTAGAGTCAAAAGATTAAATGGTAAAATTTCATCCATATTGACCATTTTGGGAACGTTCGACAGGTCCGGAGTCATTGTTTTTCATCAGAAAATAGATTTTTTTGACTGTACCAAATATGATTCAAAATGTCAATTGGATTGTGCCTCATGTTGAATAACCACTTTTGTAACCCTCACAGTGACCAAAATTGCCATTTTTACAGAGCTTTGCTTACTCAAAAGCTTCCATTTTGACCAATTTCTGGCACCGAAATGACTTTAAACACACTTATTTTAGTTGAAAAAGTCCTAATTCACATCCAACAGTCATTTAGAGTCAAAAGATTAAAAGTTAACATTTCATCCATATTGACCATTTTGGGAAAGTTCGACAGGTCCGGAGTCATCTTTTTTCATCAGAAAATTGCTTTTTAGGAGTGTACCAAAAATGATTCAAAATGTAAATTGGATCGTGCCTCATGTTGAATAACCACTTTTGAAATCCTCACAGTGACCAAAATTGTCATTTTTACAGTTTTTCTTACTCAAAAGCTTCAATTTTGAACAATTTCAGGCACCAAAACGACTTTAAACTCACTGATTTTAGTTGAAAAAGTCATAATTCACATGCAACAATCACTTAGAGTCAAAAGATTAAATGTTAAAATGTCATCCATATTGTCCATTTTGGGTACGTTCGACAGGTCCGGAGTCATCGTTTTTCATCAGAAAATGTATTTTTTGGACTGTACCAAAAATGATTCAAAATGTCAATTGGATTGTGCTTCATGTTGAATAACCACTTTTGACACCCTCACAGTGACCAAAATTGCCATTTTTACAGAGCTTTGCTTACTCAAAAGCTTCCATTTTGACCAATTTCAGGCACCGTTATGACTTTAAACACACTGATTTTTTTTTAAAAAGTCATAATTCACATCCAACAGTCATTTAGAGTCAAAAGATTAAAAGTTAACATTTCATCCATATTGACCATTTTGGGAAAGTTCGACAGGTCCGGAGTCATCGTTTTTCATCAGAAAATTGCTTTTTAGGAGTGTATCAATAATTATTCAAAATGTCAATTGGATCGTGCCTCATGTTGAATAACCACTTTTGAAACCCTCACAGTGACCAAAATTGCCATTTCTACAGAGTTTTTCTTACTCAAAAGCTTCATTTTTGACCAATTTCAGGAACCGAAATGACTTTAAACTCACTTATTTTAGTTGAAAAAGTTATAATTCACATCCAACAGTCATTTAGAGTCAAAAGATTAAATGTTAAAATTTCATCCATATTGAGCATTTTGGGAACGTTCGACAGGTCCGGAGTCATTGTTTTTCATCAGAAAATTGATTTTTTTGACTGTACCAAATATGATTCAAAATGTCAATTGGATTGTGCCTCATGTTGAATAACCACTTTTGTAACCCTCACAGTGACAAAAATTGCCATTTTTACAGAGCTTTGCTTACTCAAAAGCTTCAATTTTGACCAATTTCAGGAACCGAAATGACTTTAAACACACTTATTTTAGTTGAAAAAGTCTTAATTCACACCCATCAGTCATTTAGAGTCAAAAGATTAAATGTTCAAATGTCATCCATATTGACCATTTTGGGAACGTTCGACAGGTCTAGAGTCATTGTTTTTCATCAGAAAATTGCTTTTTAGGAGTGTACCAAAAATGATTTGAAATATCAATTGGACCGTGCCTCATGTTGAATACCCACTTTTGAAACGCTCACAGTGACCAAAATTACCATTTTTACAGAGTTTTGCTTACTCAAAAGCATCAATTTTGACCTGTTTCAGGCACCGAAATGACTTTAAACACACTTTTTTAGTTGAAAAAGTCATAATTCACATCCAACAGTCATTTAGAGTCAAAAGATTAAATGTTAAAATTTCATCCATATTGACCATTTTGGGAGCGTTCGACAGGTCCGGAGTCATCGTTTTTCATCACAAAATTGACTTTTTGGACTGTACCACATATGATTCAAAATGTCAATTGGATCGTGCCTCATGTTGAATAACCACTTTTGAAACCCTCACAGTGACCAAAATTGACATTTTTACAGAGCTTTGCTTACTCAAAAGCTACAATTTTGAACAATTTCAGGCACCGAAATGACTTTAAACTCACTGATCTTAGTTGAAAAAGTCATAATTCACATCCAACAGTCATTTAGAGTCAAAAGATTAAATGTTAAAATTTCATCCATATTGACCATTTTGGGAACGTTCGACAGGTCTGGAGTCATCGTTTTTCATCAGTAAATTGATTTTTTGGACTGTACCACATATGATTCAAAATGTCAATTGGATTGTGCCTCATGTTGAATAACCACTTTTGAAAAACTCACAGTGACCAAAATTGCCATTTTTACAGAGCTTTGCTTACTCAAAAGCTTCCATTTTGACCAATTTAAGCCACCGAAATGACTTTAAACACACTTATTTTAGTTGAAAAAGTCATAATTCACATCCAACAGTCATTTAGAGTCAAAAGATTAAAAGTTAACATTTCATCCATATTGACCATTTTGGGAAAGTTCGACAGGTCCGGAGTCATCGTTTTTCATCAGAAAATTGCTTTTTAGGAGTGTACCAAAAATGATTCAAAATGTCAATTGGATCGTGCCTCATGTTGAATAACCACTTTTGAAATCCTCACAGTGACCAAAATTGCCATTTTTACAGTTTTTCTTACTCAAAAGCTTCAATTTTGAACAATTTCAGGCACCGAAATGACTTTAAACTCAGTGATTTTAGTTGAAAAAGTCATAATTCACATGCAACAATCACTTAGAGTCAAAAGATTAAATGTTAAAATGTCATTCATATTGTCCATTTTGGGTACGTTCGACAGGTCCGGAGTCATCGTTTTTCATCAGAAAATGTATTTTTTGGACTGTACCAAAAATGATTCAAAATGTCAATTGGATTGTGCTCCATGTTGAATAACCACTTTTGACACCCTCACAGTGACCAAAATTGCCATTTTTACAGAGCTTTGCTTACTCAAAAGCTTCCATTTTGACCAATTTCAGGCACCGTTATGACTTTAAACACACTGATTTTATTTGAAAAAGTCATAATTCACATCCAACAGTCATTTAGAGTCAAAAGATTAAAAGTTAACATTTCATCCATATTGACCATTTTGGGAAAGTTCGACAGGTCCGGAGTCATCGTTTTTCATCAGAAAATTGCTTTTTAGGAGTGTATCAATAATTATTCAAAATGTCAATTGGATCGTGCCTCATGTTGAATAGCCACTTTTGAAATCCTCACAGTGACCAAAATTGCCATTTTTACAGAGTTTTGCTTACTCAAAAGCTTCAATTTTGACCAATTTCAGGCACCGAAATGACTTTAAACACACTTATTTTAGTTGAAAAAGTCATAATTCACATGCAACAGTCACTTAGAGTCAAAAGATTAAATGTTAAAATTTCATCCATATTGACCATTTTGGGAACGTTCGACATGTCCGGAGTCATCGTTTTTCATCAGAAAATGTATTTTTTGGACTGAACCAAATATGATTCAAAATGTCAATTGGAT
The DNA here is from genome assembly GCF_964261635.1 of Lissotriton helveticus. Classification (NCBI taxonomy): domain Eukaryota; kingdom Metazoa; phylum Chordata; class Amphibia; order Caudata; family Salamandridae; genus Lissotriton; species Lissotriton helveticus. Next base: position 344,607,311 of record NC_136072.1, read on the forward strand.
TGTGCCTCATGTTGAATAACCACTTTTGAAACCCTCACAGTGAACAAAATTGCCATTTTTACAGAGCTTTGCTTACTCAAAAGCTTCCATTTTGACCAATTTAAGCCACCGAAATGACTTTAAACACACTTATTTTAGTTGAAAAAGTCATAATTCACATTCAACAGTCATTTAGAGTCAAAAGATTAAATGTTAAAATTTCCTCCATATTGACCATTTTGGGAACGTTCGACAGGTCTGGAGTCATCGTTTTTCATCAGAAAATTGATTTTTTGGACTGTACCAAATATGATTCAAAATGTCAATTGGATCGTGCCTCATGTTGAATAACCACTTTTGAAACCCTCACAGTGACCAAAATTGCCATTTCTAGAGTTTTTCTTACTCAAAAGCTTCAATTTTGACCAATTTCAGGAACCGAAATGACTTTAAACACACTTATTTTAGTTGAAAAAGTTTTAATTCACATCCAACAGTCATTTAGAGTCAAAAGATTAAATGGTTAAATTTCATCCATATTGACCATTTTGGGAAGGTTCGACAGGTCCGGAGTCATCGTTTTTCATCTGAAAATTGATTTTTTGGACTGTACCAAAAATGATTCAAAATGTCAATTGGATCGCGCCTCATGTTGAATAACCACTTTTGAAACCCTCACAGTGACCAAAATTGCAATTTTTACAGAGTTTTGCTTACTCAAAAGCTTCAATTTTGACCAATTTCAGGAACCGAAATGACTTTAAACACACTTATTTTAGTTGAAAAAGTCTTAATTCACATCCAACAGTCATTTAGAGTCAAAAGATTAAATGTTACAATCTCATCCATATTGACCATTTTGGGAACGTTCGACAGGTCCGGAGTCATGCTTTTTCATCAGAAAATTGATTTTTTTGGACTGTACCAAATATTATTCAAAATGTCAATTGGATTGTGCCTCATGTTGAATAACGACTTTTGACACCCTCACAGTGACCAAAATTGCCATTTTTACAGAGCTTTGCTTACTCAAAAGCTTCCATTTTGACCAATTTCAGGCACCGTTATGACTTTAAACACACTGATTTTATTTGAAAAAGTCATAATTCACATCCAACAGTCATTTAGAGTCAAAAGATTAAATGTTAAAATTTCATCCATATTGACCATTTTGGCAACGTTCGACAGGTCCGGAGTCATTGTTTTTCATCAGAAAATTGATTTTTTTGGACTGAACCAAATATGATTCAAAATGTCAATTGGATTGTGCCTCATGTTGAATAACCACTTTTAAAACCCTCACAGTGACCAAAATTGCCATTTTTACAGAGCTTTGCTTACTCAAAAGCTTCCATTTTGACCAATTTCTGGCACCGAAATGACTTTAAACACACTTATTTTAGTTGAAAAGTCATAATTCACATCCAACAGTCATTTAGAGTCAAAAGATTAAAAGTTAACATTTCATCCATATTGACCATTTTGGGAAAGTTCGACAGGTCCGGAGTCATCGTTTTTCATCAGAAAATGTATTTTTTGGACTGTACCAAAAATGATTCAAAATGTCAATTGGATTGTGCCTCATGTTGAATACCCACTTTTGACACCCTCACAGTGACCAAAATTGCCATTTTTACAGAGCTTTGCTTACTCAAAAGCTTCCATTTTGACCAATTTAAGCCACCAAAATGACTTTAAACACACTTATTGTAGTTGAAAAAGTCATAATTCACATCCAACAGTCATTTAGAGTCAAAAGATTAAATGTTAAAATTTCATCCATATTGACCATTTTGGGAACGTTCGACAGGGCCGGAGTCATCGTTTTTCATCAGAAAATTGATTTTTTGGACTGTACCAAATATGATTTAAAATGTCAATTGGATTGTGCCTCATGTTGAATAACCACTTTTGAAACCCTCACCGTGACCAAAATTGCCATTTTTAGAGAGTTTTGCTTACTTAAAAGCTTCAATTTTGTACAATTTGAGGCACCAAAATGACTTTAAACTCACTGATTTTAGTTGAAAATGTCATAATTCACATACAACAGTCATTTAGAGTCTATAGATTAAATGTTAAAATTTCATCTATATTGACCATTTTGGGAACGTTCGACAGGTCTGGAGTCATCGTTTTTCATCAGTAAATTGATTTTTTGGACTGTACCAAATATGATTCAAAATGTCAATTGGATTGTGCCTCATGTTGAATAACCACTTTTGAAACCCTCACAGTGACCAAAATTGCCATTTTTACAGAGTTTTGCTTACTCAAGCTTCAATTTTGACCAATTTCAGGCACCGAAATGACTTTAAACACACTTATTTTAGTTGAAAAAGTCATAATTCACATGCAACAGTCACTTAGAGTCAAAAGATTAAATGTTAAAATTTCATCCATATTGACCATTTTGGGAACGTTCGACAGGTCCGGAGTCATCGTTTTTCATCAGAAAATGTATTTTTTGGACTGAACCAAATATGATTCAAAATGTCAATCGGATTGTGCCTCATGTTGAATAACCACTTTTGAAACCCTCACAGTGACCAAATTTGCCATTTTTACAGAGCTTTGCTTACTCAAAAGCTTCCATTTTGACCAATTTAAGCCACCGAAATGACTTTAAACACACTTATTGTAGTTGAAAAAGTCATAATTCGCATCCAACAGTCATTTAGAGTCAAAAGATTAAATGTTAAAATTTCATCCATATTGACCATTTTGGGAACGTTCGACAGGTCCGGAGTCATCGTTTTTCATCAGAAAATTGATTTTTTGGACTGTACCAAATATGATTCAAAATGTCAATTGGATCGTGCCTCATGTTGAATAACCACTTTTGAAACCCTCACAGTGACCAAAATTGCCATTTCTACAGAGTTTTTCTTACTCAAAAGCTTCAATTTTGACCAATTTCAGGAACCGAAATGACTTTAAACACACTTATTTTAGTTGAAAAAGTTTTAATTCACATCCAACAGTCATTTAGAGTCAAAAGATTAAATGGTAAAATTTCATCCATATTGACCATTTTGGGAACGTTCGACAGGTCCAGAGTCATCGTTTTTCATCTGAAAATTGATTTTTTGGACTGTACCAAAAATGATTCAAAATGTCAATTGGATCGCGCCTCATGTTGAATAACCACTTTTGAAACCCTCACAGTGACCAAAAATGCCATTTCTAAAGAGTTTTTCTTACTCAAAAGCTTCAATTTTGACCAATTTCAGGAACCGAAATGACTTTAAACACACTTATTTTAGTTGAAAAAGTCATAATTCACATTAAACAGTCATTTAGATTCGAAAGATTAAATGTTAAAATTTCATCCATATTGAACATTTTGGGAAAGTTCGACAGGTCTGGAGTCATTGTTTTTCATCAGAAAATTGCTTTTTAGGAGTGTACCAAAAAGGATTCAAAATGACAATTGGACCGTGCCTCATGTTGAATAACCACTTTTGAAACCCTCACAGTGACCAAAATGGCAATTTTTACAGAGTTTTGCTTACTCAAAAGCTTAAATTTTGACCAATTTCATGAACCGAAATGACTTTAAACACACTTATTTTAGTTGAAAAAGTCTTCATTCACATCCAACAGTCATTTAGAGTCAAAAGATTAAATGTTACAATCTCATCCATATTGACCATTTTGGGAACGTTCGACAGGTCCGGAGTCATGCTTTTTCATCAGAAAATTGATTTTTTTGGACTGTACCAAATATTATTCAAAATGTCAATTGGATTGTGCCTCATGTTGAATAACCACTTTTGACACCCTCACAGTGATCAAAATTGCCATTTTTACAGAGCTTTGCTTACTCAAAAGCTTCCATTTTGACCAATTTCAGGCACCGTTATGACTTTAAACACACTGATTTTTTTTGAAAAAGTTATAATTCGCATCCAACAGTCATTTAGAGTCAAAAGATTAAATGTTAAAATTTCATCCATATTGACCATTTTGGGAACGTTCGACAGGTCCGGAGTCATTGTTTTTCATCAGAAAATTTATTTTTTTGGACTGAACCAAATATGATTCAAAATGTCAATTGGATTGTGCCTCATGTTGAATAACCACTTTTAAAACCCTCACAGTGACCAAAATTGCCATTTTTACAGAGCTTTGCTTACTCAAAAGCTTCCATTTTGACCAATTTCTGGCACCGAAATGACTTTAAACACACTTATTTTAGTTGAAAAAGTCATAATTCACATCCAACAGTCATTTAGAGTCAAAAGATTTAAAGTTAACATTTCATCCATATTGACCATTTTGGGAAAGTTCGACAGGTCCGGAGTCATCGTTTTTCATCAGAAAATTGCTTTTTAGGAGTGTACCAAAAATGATTCAAAATGTCAATTGGATCGTGCCTCATGTTGAATAACCACTTTTGAAATCCTCACAGTGACCAAAATTGCCATTTTTACAGTTTTTCTTACTCAAAAGCTTCAATTTTGAACAATTTCAGGCACCGAAATGACTTTAAACTCAGTGATTTTAGTTGAAAAAGTCATAATTCACATGCAACAGTCACTTAGAGTCAAAAGATTAAATGTTAAAATTTCATCCATATTGACCATTTTGGGAACGTTCGACATGTCCGGAGTCATCGTTTTTCATCAGAAAATGTATTTTTTGGACTGAACCAAATATGATTCAAAATGTCAATTGGATTGTGCCTCATGTTGAATAACCACTTTTGAAACCCTCACAGTGAACAAAATTGCCATTTTTACAGAGCTTTGCTTACTCAAAAGCTTCCATTTTGACCAATTTAAGCCACCGAAATGACTTTAAACACACTTATTTTAGTTGAAAAAGTCATAATTCACATTCAACAGTCATTTAGAGTCAAAAGATTAAATGTTAAAATTTCCTCCATATTGACCATTTTGGGAACGTTCGACAGGTCTGGAGTCATCGTTTTTCATCAGAAAATTGATTTTTTGGACTGTACCAAATATGATTCAAAATGTCAATTGGATCGTGCCTCATGTTGAATAACCACTTTTGAAACCCTCACAGTGACCAAAATTGCCATTTCTACAGAGTTTTTCTTACTCAAAAGCTTCAATTTTGACCAATTTCAGGAACCGAAATGACTTTAAACACACTTATTTTAGTTGAAAAAGTTTTAATTCACATCCAACAGTCATTTAGAGTCAAAAGATTAAATGGTTAAATTTCATCCATATTGACCATTTTGGGAAGGTTCGACAGGTCCGGAGTCATCGTTTTTCATCTGAAAATTGATTTTTTGGACTGTACCAAAAATGATTCAAAATGTCAATTGGATCGCGCCTCATGTTGAATAACCACTTTTGAAACCCTCACAGTGACCAAAATTGCAATTTTTACAGAGTTTTGCTTACTCAAAAGCTACAATTTTGACCAATTTCAGGAACCGAAATGACTTTAAACACACTTATTTTAGTTGAAAAAGTCTTAATTCACATCCAACAGTCATTTAGAGTCAAAAGATTAAATGTTACAATCTCATCCATATTGACCATTTTGGGAACGTTCGACAGGTCCGGAGTCATGCTTTTTCATCAGAAAATTGATTTTTTTGGACTGTACCAAATATTATTCAAAATGTCAATTGGATTGTGCCTCATGTTGAATAACCACTTTTGACACCCTCACAGTGACCAAAATTGCCATTTTTACAGAGCTTTGCTTACTCAAAAGCTTCCATTTTGACCAATTTCAGGCACCGTTATGACTTTAAACACACTGATTTTATTTGAAAAAGTCATAATTCACATCCAACAGTCATTTAGAGTCAAAAGATTAAATGTTAAAATTTCATCCATATTGACCATTTTGGCAACGTTCGACAGGTCCGGAGTCATTGTTTTTCATCAGAAAATTGATTTTTTTGGACTGAACCAAATATGATTCAAAATGTCAATTGGATTGTGCCTCATGTTGAATAACCACTTTTAAAACCCTCACAGTGACCAAAATTGCCATTTTTACAGAGCTTTGCTTACTCAAAAGCTTCCATTTTGACCAATTTCTGGCACCGAAATGACTTTCAACACACTTATTTTAGTTGAAAAGTCATAATTCACATCCAACAGTCATTTAGAGTCAAAAGATTAAAAGTTAACATTTCATCCATATTGACCATTTTGGGAAAGTTCGACAGGTCCGGAGTCATCGTTTTTCATCAGAAAATGTATTTTTTGGACTGTACCAAAAATGATTCAAAATGTCAATTGGATTGTGCCTCATGTTGAATAACCACTTTTGACACCCTCACAGTGACCAAAATTGCCATTTTTACAGAGCTTTGCTTACTCAAATGCTTCCATTTTGACCAATTTAAGCCACCAAAATGACTTTAAACACACTTATTGTAGTTGAAAAAGTCATAATTCACATCCAACAGTCATTTAGAGTCAAAAGATTAAATGTTAAAATTTCATCCATATTGACCATTTTGGGAACGTTCGACAGGGCCGGAGTCATCGTTTTTCATCAGAAAATTGATTTTTTGGACTGTACCAAATATGATTCAAAATGTCAATTGGATTGTGCCTCATGTTGAATAACCACTTTTGAAACCCTCACCGTGACCAAAATTGCCATTTTTAGAGAGTTTTGCTTACTTAAAAGCTTCAATTTTGTACAATTTGAGGCACCAAAATGACTTTAAACTCACTGATTTTAGTTGAAAATGTCATAATTCACATACAACAGTCATTTAGAGTCTATAGATTAAATGTTAAAATGTCATCTATATTGACCATTTTGGGAACGTTCGACAGGTCTGGAGTCATCGTTTTTCATCAGTAAATTGATTTTTTGGACTGTACCAAATATGATTCAAAATGTCAATTGGATTGTGCCTCATGTTGAATAACCACTTTTGAAACCCTCACAGTGACCAAAATTGCCATTTTTACAGAGTTTTGCTTACTCAAGCTTCAATTTTGACCAATTTCAGGCACCGAAATGACTTTAAACACACTTATTTTAGTTGAAAAAGTCATAATTCACATGCAACAGTCACTTAGAGTCAAAAGATTAAATGTTAAAATTTCATCCATATTGACCATTTTGGGAACGTTCGACAGGTCCGGAGTCATCGTTTTTCATCAGAAAATGTATTTTTTGGACTGAACCAAATATGATTCAAAATGTCAATCGGATTGTGCCTCATGTTGAATAACCACTTTTGAAACCCTCACAGTGACCAAATTTGCCATTTTTACAGAGCTTTGCTTACTCAAAAGCTTCCATTTTGACCAATTTAAGCCACCGAAATGACTTTAAACACACTTATTGTAGTTGAAAAAGTCATAATTCGCATCCAACAGTCATTTAGAGTCAAAAGATTAAATGTTAAAATTTCATCCATATTGACCATTTTGGGAACGTTCGACAGGTCCGGAGTCATCGTTTTTCATCAGAAAATTGATTTTTTGGACTGTACCAAATATGATTCAAAATGTCAATTGGATCGTGCCTCATGTTGAATAACCACTTTTGAAACCCTCACAGTGACCAAAATTGCCATTTCTACAGAGTTTTTCTTACTCAAAAGCTTCAATTTTGACCAATTTCAGGAACCGAACTGACTTTAAACACACTTATTTTAGTTGAAAAAGTTTTAATTCACATCCAACAGTCATTTAGATTCAAAAGATTAAATGTTAAAATTTCATCCATATTGAACATTTTGGGAAAGTTCGACAGGTCTGGAGTCATTGTTTTTCATCAGAAAATTGCTTTTTAGGAGTGTACCAAAAAGGATTCAAAATGACAATTGGACCGTGCCTCATGTTGAATAACCACTTTTGAAACCCTCACAGTGACCAAAATGGCAATTTTTACAGAGTTTTGCTTACTCAAAAGCTTAAATTTTGACCAATTTCATGAACCGAAATGACTTTAAACACACTTATTTTAGTTGAAAAAGTCTTAATTCACATCCAACAGTCATTTAGAGTCAAAAGATTAAATGTTACAATCTCATCCATATTGACCATTTTGGGAACGTTCGACAGGTCCGGAGTCATGCTTTTTCATCAGAAAATTGATTTTTTTGGACTGTACCAAATATTATTCAAAATGTCAATTGGATTGTGCCTCATGTTGAATAACCACCTTTGACACCCTCACAGTGATCAAAATTGCCATTTTTACAGAGCTTTGCTTACTCAAAAGCTTCCATTTTGACCAATTTCAGGCACCGTTATGACTTTAAACACACTGATTTTATTTGAAAAAGTTATAATTCACATCCAACAGTCATTTAGAGTCAAAAGAATAAATGTTAAAATTTCATCCATATTGACCATTTTGGGAACGTTCGACAGGTCCGGAGTCATTGTTTTTCATCAGAAAATTTATTTTTTTGGACTGAACCAAATATGATTCAAAATGTCAATTGGATTGTGCCTCATGTTGAATAACCACTTTTAAAACCCTCACAGTGACCAAAATTGCCATTTTTACAGAGCTTTGCTTACTCAAAAGCTTCCATTTTGACCAATTTCTGGCACCGAAATGACTTTAAACACACTTATTTTAGTTGAAAAAGTCATAATTCACATCCAACAGTCATTTAGAGTCAAAAGATTAAAAGTTAACATTTCATCCATATTGACCATTTTGGGAAAGTTCGACAGGTCCGGAGTCATCGTTTTTCATCAGAAAATTGCTTTTTAGGAGTGTACCAAAAATGATTCAAAATGTCAATTGGATCGTGCCTCATGTTGAATAACCACTTTTGAAATCCTCACAGTGACCAAAATTGCCATTTTTACAGTTTTTCTTACTCAAAAGCTTCAATTTTGAACAATTTCAGGCACCGAAATGACTTTAAACTCAGTGATTTTAGTTGAAAAAGTCATAATTCACATGCAACAATCACATAGAGTCAAAAGATTAAATGTTAAAATGTCATTCATATTGTCCATTTTGGGTACGTTCGACAGGTCCGGAGTCATCGTTTTTCATCAGAAAATGTATTTTTTGGACTGTACCAAAAATGATTCAAAATGTCAATTGGATTGTGCTCCATGTTGAATAACCACTTTTGACACCCTCACAGTGACCAAAATTGCCATTTTTACAGAGCTTTGCTTACTCAAAAGCTTCCATTTTGACCAATTTCAGGCACCGTTATGACTTTAAACACACTGATTTTATTTGAAAAAGTCATAATTCACATCCAACAGTCATTTAGAGTCAAAAGATTAAAAGTTAACATTTCATCCATATTGACCATTTTGGGAAAGTTCGACAGGTCCGGAGTCATCGTTTTTCATCAGAAAATTGCTTTTTAGGAGTGTATCAATAATTATTCAAAATGTCAATTGGATCGTGCCTCATGTTGAATAGCCACTTTTGAAATCCTCACAGTGACCAAAATTGCCATTTTTACAGAGTTTTGCTTACTCAAAAGCTTCAATTTTGACCAATTTCAGGCACCGAAATGACTTTAAACACACTTATTTTGTTGAAAAAGTCATAATTCACATGCAACAGTCACTTAGAGTCAAAAGATTAAATGTTAAAATTTCATCCATATTGACCATTTTGGGAACGTTCGACATGTCCGGAGTCATCGTTTTTCATCAGAAAATGTATTTTTTGGACTGAACCAAATATGATTCAAAATGTCAATTGGATTGTGCCTCATGTTGAATAACCACTTTTGAAACCCTCACAGTGAACAAAATTGCCATTTTTACAGAGCTTTGCTTACTCAAAAGCTTCCATTTTGACCAATTTAAGCCACCGAAATGACTTTAAACACACTTATTTTAGTTGAAAAAGTCATAATTCACATTCAACAGTCATTTAGAGTCAAAAGATTAAATGTTACAATCTCATCCATATTGACCATTTTGGGAACGTTCGACAGGTCCGGAGTCATGCTTTTTCATCAGAAAATTGATTTTTTTGGACTGTACCAAATATTATTCAAAATGTCAATTGGATTGTGCCTCATGTTGAATAACCACTTTTGACACCCTCACAGTGACCAAAATTGCCATTTTTACAGAGCTTTGCTTACTCAAAAGCTTCCATTTTGACCAATTTCAGGCACCGTTATGACTTTAAACACACTGATTTTATTTGAAAAAGTCATAATTCACATCCAACAGTCATTTAGAGTCAAAAGATTAAATGTTAAAATTTCATCCATATTGACCATTTTGGCAACGTTCGACAGGTCCGGAGTCATTGTTTTTCATCAGAAAATTGATTTTTTTGGACTGAACCAAATATGATTCACAATGTCAATTGGATTGTGCCTCATGTTGAATAACCACTTTTAAAACCCTCACAGTGACCAAAATTGCCATTTTTACAGAGCTTTGCTTACTCAAAAGCTTCCATTTTGACCAATTTCTGGCACCGAAATGACTTTAAACACACTTATTTTAGTTGAAAAGTCATAATTCACATCCAACAGTCATTTAGAGTCAAAAGATTAAAAGTTAACATTTCATCCATATTGACCATTTTGGGAAAGTTCGACAGGTCCGGAGTCATCGTTTTTCATCAGAAAATGTATTTTTTGGACTGTACCAAAAATGATTCAAAATGTCAATTGGATTGTGCCTCATGTTGAATAACCACTTTTGACACCCTCACAGTGACCAAAATTGCCATTTTTACAGAGCTTTGCTTACTCAAAAGCTTCCATTTTGACCAATTTAAGCCACCAAAATGACTTTAAACACACTTATTGTAGTTGAAAAAGTCATAATTCACATCCAACAGTCATTTAGAGTCAAAAGATTAAATGTTAAAATTTCATCCATATTGACCATTTTGGGAACGTTCGACAGGGCCGGAGTCATCGTTTTTCATCAGAAAATTGATTTTTTGGACTGTACCAAATATGATTCAAAATGTCAATTGGATTGTGCCTCATGTTGAATAACCACTTTTGAAACCCTCACCGTGACCAAAATTGCCATTTTTAGAGAGTTTTGCTTACTTAAAAGCTTCAATTTTGTACAATTTGAGGCACCAAAATGACTTTAAACTCACTGATTTTAGTTGAAAATGTCATAATTCACATACAACAGTCATTTAGAGTCTATAGATTAAATGTTAAAATTTCATCTATATTGACCATTTTGGGAACGTTCGACAGGTCTGGAGTCATCATTTTTCATCAGTAAATTGATTTTTTGGACTGTACCAAATATGATTCAAAATGTCAATTGGATTGTGCCTCATGTTGAATAACCACTTTTGAAACCCTCACAGTGACCAAAATTGCCATTTTTACAGAGTTTTGCTTACTCAAGCTTCAATTTTGACCAATTTCAGGCACCGAAATGACTTTAAACACACTTATTTTAGTTGAAAAAGTCATAATTCACATGCAACAGTCACTTAGAGTCAAAAGATTAAATGTTAAAATTTCATCCATATTGACCATTTTGGGAACGTTCGACAGGTCCAGAGTCATCGTTTTTCATCAGAAAATGTATTTTTTGGACTGAACCAAATATGATTCAAAATGTCAATCGGATTGTGCCTCATGTTGAATAACCACTTTTGAAACCCTCACAGTGACCAAATTTGCCATTTTTACAGAGCTTTGCTTACTCAAAAGCTTCCATTTTGACCAATTTAAGCCACCGAAATGACTTTAAACACACTTATTGTAGTTGAAAAAGTCATAATTCGCATCCAACAGTCATTTAGAGTCAAAAGATTAAATGTTAAAATTTCATCCATATTGACCATTTTGGGAACGTTCGACAGGTCCGGAGTCATCGTTTTTCATCAGAAAATTGATTTTTTGGACTGTACCAAATATGATTCAAAATGTCAATTGGATCGTGCCTCATGTTGAATAACCACTTTTGAAACCCTCACAGTGACCAAAATTGCCATTTCTACAGAGTTTTTCTTACTCAAAAGCTTCAATTTTGACCAATTTCAGGAACCGAAATGACTTTAAACACACTTATTTTAGTTGAAAAAGTTTTAATTCACATCCAACAGTCATTTAGAGTCAAAAGATTAAATGGTAAAATTTCATCCATATTGACCATTTTGGGAACGTTCGACAGGTCCGGAGTCATCGTTTTTCATCTGAAAATTGATTTTTTGGACTGTACCAAAAATGATTCAAAATGTCAATTGGATCGAGCCTCATGTTGAATAACCACTTTTGAAACCCTCACAGTGACCAAAAATGCCATTTCTAAAGAGTTTTTCTTACTCAAAAGCTTCAATTTTGACCAATTTCAGGAACCGAAATGACTTTAAACACACTTATTTTAGTTGAAAAAGTTTTAATTCACATCCAACAGTCATTTAGATTCAAAAGATTAAATGTTAAAATTTCATCCATATTGAACATTTTGCGAAAGTTCGACAGGTCTGGAGTCATTGTTTTTCATCAGAAAATTGCTTTTTAGGAGTGTACCAAAAAGGATTCAAAATGACAATTGGACCGTGCCTCATGTTGAATAACCACTTTTGAAACCCTCACAGTGACCAAAATGGCAATTTTTACAGAGTTTTGCTTACTCAAAAGCTTGAATTTTGACCAATTTCATGAACCGAAATGACTTTAAACACACTTATTTTAGTTGAAAAAGTCTTAATTCACATCCAACAGTCATTTAGAGTCAAAAGATTAAATGTTACAATCTCATCCATATTGACCATTTTGGGAACGTTCGACAGGTCCGGAGTCATGCTTTTTCATCAGAAAATTGATTTTTTTGGACTGTACCAAATATTATTCAAAATGTCAATTGGATTGTGCCTCATGTTGAATAACCACTTTTGACACCCTCACAGTGATCAAAATTGCCATTTTTACAGAGCTTTGCTTACTCAAAAGCTTCCATTTTGACCAATTTCAGGCACCGTTATGACTTTAAACACACTGATTTTATTTGAAAAAGTTATAATTCACATCCAACAGTCATTTAGAGTCAAAAGATTAAATGTTAAAATTTCATCCATATTGACCATTTTGGGAACGTTCGACAGGTCCGGAGTCATTGTTTTTCATCAGAAAATTTATTTTTTTGGACTGAACCAAATATGATTCAAAATGTCAATTGGATTGTGCCTCATGTTGAATAACCACTTTTAAAACCCTCACAGTGACCAAAATTGCCATTTTTACAGAGCTTTGCTTACTCAAAAGCTTCCATTTTGACCAATTTCTGGCACCGAAATGACTTTAAACACACTTATTTTAGTTGAAAAAGTCATAATTCACATCCAACAGTCATTTAGAGTCAAAAGATTAAAAGTTAACATTTCATCCATATTGACCATTTTGGGAAAGTTCGACAGGTCCGGAGTCATCGTTTTTCATCAGAAAATTGCTTTTTAGGAGTGTACCAAAAATGATTCAAAATGTCAATTGGATCGTGCCTCATGTTGAATAACCACTTTTGAAATCCTCACAGTGACCAAAATTGCCATTTTTACAGTTTTTCTTACTCAAAAGCTTCAATTTTGAACAATTTCAGGCACCGAAATGACTTTAAACTCAGTGATTTTAGTTGAAAAAGTCATAATTCACATGCAACAATCACTTAGAGTCAAAAGATTAAATGTTAAAATGTCATTCATATTGTCCATTTTGGGTACGTTCGACAGGTCCGGAGTCATCGTTTTTCATCAGAAAATGTATTTTTTGGACTGTACCAAAAATGATTCAAAATGTCAATTGGATTGTGCTCCATGTTGAATAACCACTTTTGACACCCTCACAGTGACCAAAATTGCCATTTTTACAGAGCTTTGCTTACTCAAAAGCTTCCATTTTGACCAATTTCAGGCACCGTTATGACTTTAAACACACTGATTTTATTTGAAAAAGTCATAATTCACATCCAACAGTCATTTAGAGTCAAAAGATTAAAAGTTAACATTTCATCCATATTGACCATTTTGGGAAAGTTCGACAGGTCCGGAGTCATCGTTTTTCATCAGAAAATTGCTTTTTAGGAGTGTATCAATAATTATTCAAAATGTCAATTGGATCGTGCCTCATGTTGAATAGCCACTTTTGAAATCCACACAGTGACCAAAATTGCCATTTTTACAGAGTTTTGCTTACTCAAAAGCTTCAATTTTGACCAATTTCAGGCACCGAAATGACTTTAAACACACTTATTTTAGTTGAAAAAGTCATAATTCACATGCAACAGTCACTTAGAGTCAAAAGATTAAATGTTAAAATTTCATCCATATTGACCATTTTGGGAACGTTCGACATGTCCGGAGTCATCGTTTTTCATCAGAAAATGTATTTTTTGGACTGAACCAAATATGATTCAAAATGTCAATTGGATTGTGCCTCATGTTGAATAACCACTTTTGAAACCCTCACAGTGAACAAAATTGCCATTTTTACAGAGCTTTGCTTACTCAAAAGCTTCCATTTTGACCAATTTAAGCCACCGAAATGACTTTAAACACACTTATTTTAGTTGAAAAAGTCATAATTCACATTCAACAGTCATTTAGAGTCAAAAGATTAAATGTTACAATCTCATCCATATTGACCATTTTGGGAACGTTCGACAGGTCCGGAGTCATGCTTTTTCATCAGAAAATTGATTTTTTTGGACTGTACCAAATATTATTCAAAATGTCAATTGGATTGTGCCTCATGTTGAATAACCACTTTTGACACCCTCACAGTGACCAAAATTGCCATTTTTACAGAGCTTTGCTTACTCAAAAGCTTCCATTTTGACCAATTTCAGGCACCGTTATGACTTTAAACACACTGATTTTATTTGAAAAAGTCATAATTCACATCCAACAGTCATTTAGAGTCAAAAGATTAAATGTTAAAATTTCATCCATATTGACCATTTTGGCAACGTTCGACAGGTCCGGAGTCATTGTTTTTCATCAGAAAATTGATTTTTTTTGGAATGAACCAAATATGATTCACAATGTCAATTGGATTGTGCCTCATGTTGAATAACCACTTTTAAAACCCTCACAGTGACCAAAATTGCCATTTTTACAGAGCTTTGCTTACTCAAAAGCTTCCATTTTGACCAATTTCTGGCACCGAAATGACTTTAAACACACTTATTTTAGTTGAAAAGTCATAATTCACATCCAACAGTCATTTAGAGTCAAAAGATTAAAAGTTAACATTTCATCCATATTGACCATTTTGGGAAAGTTCGACAGGTCCGGAGTCATCGTTTTTCATCAGAAAATGTATTTTTTGGACTGTACCAAAAATGATTCAAAATGTCAATTGGATTGTGCCTCATGTTGAATAACCACTTTTGACACCCTCACAGTGACCAAAATTGCCATTTTTACAGAGCTTTGCTTACTCAAAAGCTTCCATTTTGACCAATTTAAGCCACCAAAATGACTTTAAACACACTTATTGTAGTTGAAAAAGTCATAATTCACATCCAACAGTCATTTAGAGTCAAAAGATTAAATGTTAAAATTTCATCCATATTGACCATTTTGGGAACGTTCGAAAGGGCCGGAGTCATCGTTTTTCATCAGAAAATTGATTTTTTGGACTGTACCAAATATGATTCAAAATGTCAATTGGATTGTGCCTCATGTTGAATAACCACTTTTGAAACCCTCACCGTGACCAAAATTGCCATTTTTAGAGAGTTTTGCTTACTTAAAAGCTTCAATTTTGTACAATTTGAGGCACCAAAATGACTTTAAACTCACTGATTTTAGTTGAAAATGTCATAATTCACATACAACAGTCATTTAGAGTCTATGGATTAAATGTTAAAATTTCATCTATATTGACCATTTTGGGAACGTTCGACAGGTCTGGAGTCATCATTTTTCATCAGTAAATTGATTTTTTGGACTGTACCAAATATGATTCAAAATGTCAATTGGATTGTGCCTCATGTTGAATAACCACTTTTGAAACCCTCACAGTGACCAAAATTGCCATTTTTACAGAGTTTTGCTTACTCAAGCTTCAATTTTGACCAATTTCAGGCACCGAAATGACTTTAAACACACTTATTTTAGTTGAAAAAGTCATAATTCACATGCAACAGTCACTTAGAGTCAAAAGATTAAATGTTAAAATTTCATCCATATTGACCATTTTGGGAACGTTCGACAGGTCCAGAGTCATCGTTTTTCATCAGAAAATGTATTTTTTGGACTGAACCAAATATGATTCAAAATGTCAATTGGATTGTGCCTCATGTTCAATAACCACTTTTGAAACCCTCACAGTGACCAAAATTGCCATTTTTACAGAGTTTTGCTTACTTAAAAGCTTCAATTTTGTACAATTTCAGGCACCAAAATGACTTTAAACTCACTGATTTTAGTTGAAAATGTCATAATTCACATACAACAGTCATTTAGAGTCTATAGATTAAATGTTAAAATTTCATCCATATTGACCATTTTGGGAATGTTCGACAGGTCTGGAGTCATCGTTTTTCATCAGAAATTGATTTTTTGGACTGTACCAAATATGATTCAAAATGTCAATTGGATTGTGCCTCATGTTGAATAACCACTTTTGAAACCCTAACAGTGACCAAATTTGCCATTTTTACAGAGCTTTGCTTACTCAAAAGCTTCCATTTTGACCAATTTAAGCCACCGAAATGACTTTAAACACACTTATTGTAGTTGAAAAAGTCATAATTCGCATCCAACAGTCATTTAGAGTCAAAAGATTAAATGTTAAAATTTCATCCATATTGACCATTTTGGGAACGTTCGACAGGTCCGGAGTCATCGTTTTTCATCAGAAAATTGATTTTTTGGACTGTACCAAATATGATTCAAAATGTCAATTGGATCGTGCCTCATGTTGAATAACCACTTTTGAAACCCTCACAGTGACCAAAATTGCCATTTCTACAGAGTTTTTCTTACTCAAAAGCTTCAATTTTGACCAATTTCAGGAACCGAAATGACTTTAAACACACTTATTTTAGTTGAAAAAGTTTTAATTCACATCCAACAGTCATTTAGAGTCAAAAGATTAAATGGTAAAATTTCATCCATATTGACCATTTTGGGAACGTTCGACAGGTCCGGAGTCATCGTTTTTCATCTGAAAATTGATTTTTTGGACTGTACCAAAAATGATTCAAAATGTCAATTGGATCGAGCCTCATGTTGAATAACCACTTTTGAAACCCTCACAGTGACCAAAAATGCCATTTCTAAAGAGTTTTTCTTACTCAAAAGCTTCAATTTTGACCAATTTCAGGAACCGAAATGACTTTAAACACACTTATTTTAGTTGAAAAAGTTTTAATTCATATCCAACAGTAATTTAGATTCAAAAGATTAAATGTTAAAATTTCATCCATATTGAACATTTTGGGAAAGTTCGACAAGTCTGGAGTCATTGTTTTTCATCAGAAAATTGCTTTTTAGGAGTGTACCAAAAAGGATTCAAAATGGCAATTGGACCGTGCCTCATGTTGAATAACCACTTTTGAAACCCTCACAGTGACCAAAATGGCAATTTTTACAGAGTTTTGCTTACTCAAAAGCTTAAATTTTGACCAATTTCATGAACCGAAATGACTTTAAACACACTTATTTTAGTTGAAAAAGTCTTAATTCACATCCAACAGTCATTTAGAGTCAAAAGATTAAATGTTACAATCTCATCCATATTGACCATTTTGGGAACGTTCGACAGGTCCGGAGTCATGCTTTTTCATCAGAAAATTGATTTTTTTGGACTGTACCAAATATTATTCAAAATGTCAATTGGATTGTGCCTCATGTTGAATAACCACTTTTGACACCCTCACAGTGATCAAAATTGCCATTTTTACAGAGCTTTGCTTACTCAAAAGCTTCCATTTTGACCAATTTCAGGCACCGTTATGACTTTAAACACACTGATTTTATTTGAAAAAGTTATAATTCACATCCAACAGTCATTTAGAGTCAAAAGATTAAATGTTAAAATTTCATCCATATTGACCATTTTGGGAACGTTCGACAGGTCCGGAGTCATTGTTTTTCATCCGAAAATTAATTTTTTTGGACTGAACCAAATATGATTCAAAATGTCAATTGGATCGTGCCTCATGTTGAATAACCACTTTTAAAACCCTCACAGTGACCAAAATTGCCATTTTTACAGAGCTTTGCTTACTCAAAAGCTTCCATTTTGACCAATTTCTGGCACCGAAATGACTTTAAACACACTTATTTTAGTTGAAAAAGTCATAATTCACATCCAACAGTCATTTAGAGTCAAAAGATTAAAAGTTAACATTTCATCCATATTGACCATTTTGGGAAAGTTCGACAGGTCCGGAGTCATCGTTTTTCATCAGAAAATTGCTTTTTAGGAGTGTATCAATAATTATTCAAAATGTCAATTGGATCGTGCCTCATGTTGAATAGCCACTTTTGAAATCCACACAGTGACCAAAATTGCCATTTTTACAGAGTTTTGCTTACTCAAAAGCTTCAATTTTGACCAATTTCAGGCACCGAAATGACTTTAAACACACTTATTTTAGTTGAAAAAGTCATAATTCACATGCAACAGTCACTTAGAGTCAAAAGATTAAATGTTAAAATTTCATCCATATTGACCATTTTGGGAACGTTCGACATGTCCGGAGTCATCGTTTTTCATCAGAAAATGTATTTTTTGGACTGAACCAAATATGATTCAAAATGTCAATTGGATTGTGCCTCATGTTGAATAACCACTTTTGAAACCCTCACAGTGAACAAAATTGCCATTTTTACAGAGCTTTGCTTACTCAAAAGCTTCCATTTTGACCAATTTAAGCCACCGAAATGACTTTAAACACACTTATTTTAGTTGAAAAAGTCATAATTCACATTCAACAGTCATTTAGAGTCAAAAGATTAAATGTTAAAATTTCCTCCATATTGACCATTTTGGGAACGTTCGACAGGTCTGGAGTCATCGTTTTTCATCAGTAAATTGATTTTTTGGACTGTACCAAATATGATTCAAAATGTCAATTGGATCGTGCCTCATGTTGAATAACCACTTTTAATACCCTCACAGTGACCAAAATTGCCATTTTTACAGAGCTTTTTTACTCAAAGGATTCCATTTTTACCAATTTCTGGCACCGAAATGACTTTAAACACACTTATTTTAGTTGAAAAAGTCATAATTCACATCCAACAGTCTTTTAGAGTCAAGATTAAATGTTAAAATTTCATCCATATTGACCATTTTGGGATCGTTCGATAGGTCCAGAGTCATCGTTTTTCATCAGAAAATGTATTTTTTGGACTGAACCAAATAAGATTCAAAATGTCAATTGGATTGTGCCTCATGTTGAATAACCACTTTTGAAACCCTCACCATGACCAAAATTGCCATTTTTACAGAGTTATGCTTACTTAAAAGCTTCAATTTTGTACAATTTCAGGCACCAAAATGACTTTAAACTCACTGATTTTAGTTGAAAAAGTCATAATTCACATCCAACAGTCATTTAGAGTATCTAGATTAAATGTTAAAATTTCATCCATATTGACCATTTTGGGAACGCTCGACAGGTCTGGAGTCATCATTTTTCATCAGTAAATTGATTTTTTGGACTGTACCAAATATGATTCAAAATGTCAATTGGATCGTGCCTCATGTTGAATAACCACTTTTGAAACCCCCACAGTGACCAAAATTGCCATTTCTACCGAGTTTTTCTTACTCAAAAGCTTAAATTTTGACCAATTTCACGAACCGAAATGATTTTAAACACACTTATTTTAGTTGAAAAAGTCTTAATTCACATCCAACAGTCATTTAGAGTCAAAAGATTAAATGGTAAAATGTCATCCATATTGACCATTTTGGGAACGTTCGACAGGTCCGGAGTCATTGTTTTTCATCAGAAAATTGATTTTTTTTGGAATGAACCAAATATGATTCACAATGTCAATTGGATTGTGCCTCATGTTGAATAACCACTTTTGAAACCCTCACAGTGACCAAAATTGCCATTTTTACAGAGTTTTGCTTACTCAAAAGCTTCTATTTTGACCAATTTAAGCCACCGAAATGACTTTAAACACACTTATTGTAGTTGAAAAAGTCATAATTCACATCCAACAGTCATTTAGAGTCAAAAGATTAAATGTTAAAATTTCATCCATATTGACCATTTTGGGAACGTTCGACAGGTCCGGAGTCATCGTTTTTCATCAGAAAATTGATTTTTTGGACTGTACCAAATATGATTCAAAATGTCAATTGGATCGTGCCTCATGTTGAATAACCACTTTTGAAACCCTCACAGTGACCAAAATTGCCATTTCTACAGAGTTTTTCTTACTCAAAAGCTTCAATTTTGACCAATTTCAGGCACCGAAATGACTTTAAACACACTTATTTTAGTTGAAAAAGTCATAATTCACATGCAACAGTCACTTAGAGTCAAAAGATTAAATGTTAAAATTTCATCCATATTGACCATTTTGGGAACGTTCGACCGGTCCGGAGTCATCGTTTTTCATCAGAAAATGTATTTTTTGGACTGAACCAAATATGATTCAAAATGTCAATTGGATTGTGCCTCATGTTGAATAACCACTTTTGAAACCCTCACAGTGACCAAATTTGCCATTTTTACAGAGCTTTGCTTACTCAAAAGCTTCCATTTTGACCAATTTAAGCCACCGAAATGACTTTAAACACACTTATTGTAGTTGAAAAAGTCATAATTCACATCCAACAGTCATTTAGAGTCAAAAGATTAAATGTTAAAATTTCATCCATATTGACCATTTTGGGAACGTTCGACAGGTCCGGAGTCATCGTTTTTCATCAGAAAATTGATTTTTTGGACTGTACCAAATATGATTCAAAATGTCAATTGGATCGTGCCTCATGTTGAATAACCACTTTTGAAACCCTCACAGTGACCAAAATTGCCATTTCTACAGAGTTTTTCTTACTCAAAAGCTTCAATTTTGACCAATTTCAGGAACCGAAATGACTTTAAACACACTTATTTTAGTTGAAAAAGTTATAATTCACATCCAACAGTCATTTAGAGTCAAAAGATTAAATGTTAAAATTTCATCCATATTGACCATTTTGGGAACGTTCGACAGGTCCGGAGTCATTGTTTTTCATCAGAAAATTTATTTTTTTGGACTGAACCAAATATGATTCAAAATGTCAATTGGATTGTGCCTCATGTTGAATAACCACTTTTAAAACCCTCACAGTGACCAAAATTGCCATTTTTACAGAGCTTTGCTTACTCAAAAGCTTCCATTTTGACCAATTTCTGGCACCGAAATGACTTTAAACACACTTATTTTAGTTGAAAAAGTCATAATTCACATCCAACAGTCATTTAGAGTCAAAAGATTAAAAGTTAACATTTCATCCATATTGACCATTTTGGGAAAGTTCGACAGGTCCGGAGTCATCGTTTTTCATCAGAAAATTGCTTTTTAGGAGTGTACCAAAAATGATTCAAAATGTCAATTGGATCGTGCCTCATGTTGAATAACCACTTTTGAAATCCTCACAGTGACCAAAATTGCCATTTTTACAGTTTTTCTTACTCAAAAGCTTCAATTTTGAACAATTTCAGGCACCGAAATGACTTTAAACTCAGTGATTTTAGTTGAAAAAGTCATAATTCACATGCAACAATCACTTAGAGTCAAAAGATTAAATGTTAAAATGTCATTCATATTGTCCATTTTGGGTACGTTCGACAGGTCCGGAGTCATCGTTTTTCATCAGAAAATGTATTTTTTGGACTGTACCAAAAATGATTCAAAATGTCAATTGGATTGTGCTCCATGTTGAATAACCACTTTTGACACCCTCACAGTGACCAAAATTGCCATTTTTACAGAGCTTTGCTTACTCAAAAGCTTCCATTTTGACCAATTTCAGGCACCGTTATGACTTTAAACACACTGATTTTATTTGAAAAAGTCATAATTCACATCCAACAGTCATTTAGAGTCAAAAGATTAAAAGTTAACATTTCATCCATATTGACCATTTTGGGAAAGTTCGACAGGTCCGGAGTCATCGTTTTTCATCAGAAAATTGCTTTTTAGGAGTGTATCAATAATTATTCAAAATGTCAATTGGATCGTGCCTCATGTTGAATAGCCACTTTTGAAATCCACACAGTGACCAAAATTGCCATTTTTACAGAGTTTTGCTTACTCAAAAGCTTCAATTTTGACCAATTTCAGGCACCGAAATGACTTTAAACACACTTATTTTAGTTGAAAAAGTCATAATTCACATGCAACAGTCACTTAGAGTCAAAAGATTAAATGTTAAAATTTCATCCATATTGACCATTTTGGGAACGTTCGACATGTCCGGAGTCATCGTTTTTCATCAGAAAATGTATTTTTTGGACTGAACCAAATATGATTCAAAATGTCAATTGGATTGTGCCTCATGTTGAATAACCACTTTTGAAACCCTCACAGTGAACAAAATTGCCATTTTTACAGAGCTTTGCTTACTCAAAAGCTTCCATTTTGACCAATTTAAGCCACCGAAATGACTTTAAACACACTTATTTTAGTTGAAAAAGTCATAATTCACATTCAACAGTCATTTAGAGTCAAAAGATTAAATGTTACAATCTCATCCATATTGACCATTTTGGGAACGTTCGACAGGTCCGGAGTCATGCTTTTTCATCAGAAAATTGATTTTTTTGGACTGTACCAAATATTATTCAAAATGTCAATTGGATTGTGCCTCATGTTGAATAACCACTTTTGACACCCTCACAGTGACCAAAATTGCCATTTTTACAGAGCTTTGCTTACTCAAAAGCTTCCATTTTGACCAATTTCAGGCACCGTTATGACTTTAAAAACACTGATTTTATTTGAAAAAGTCATAATTCACATCCAACAGTCATTTAGAGTCAAAAGATTAAATGTTAAAATTTCATCCATATTGACCATTTTGGCAACGTTCGACAGGTCCGGAGTCATTGTTTTTCATCAGAAAATTGATTTTTTTGGACTGAACCAAATATGATTCAAAATGTCAATTGGATTGTGCCTCATGTTGAATAACCACTTTTAAAACCCTCACAGTGACCAAAATTGCCATTTTTACAGAGCTTTGCTTACTCAAAAGCTTCCATTTTGACCAATTTCTGGCACCGAAATGACTTTAAACACACTTATTTTAGTTGAAAAGTCATAATTCACATCCAACAGTCATTTAGAGTCAAAAGATTAAAAGTTAACATTTCATCCATATTGACCATTTTGGGAAAGTTCGACAGGTCCGGAGTCATCGTTTTTCATCAGAAAATGTATTTTTTGGACTGTACCAAAAATGATTCAAAATGTCAATTGGATTGTGCCTCATGTTGAATAACCACTTTTGACACCCTCACAGTGACCAAAATTGCCATTTTTACAGAGCTTTGCTTACTCAAAAGCTTCCATTTTGACCAATTTAAGCCACCGAAATGACTTTAAACACACTTATTGTAGTTGAAAAAGTCATAATTCACATCCAACAGTCATTTAGAGTCAAAAGATTAAATGTTAAAATTTCATCCATATTGACCATTTTGGGAACGTTAGACAGGGCCGGAGTCATCGTTTTTCATCAGAAAATAGATTTTTTGGACTGTACCAAATATGATTCAAAATGTCAATTGGATTATGCCTCATGTTGAATAACCACTTTTGAAACCCTCACCGTGACCAAAATTGCCATTTTTAGAGAGTTTTGCTTACTTAAAAGCTTCAATTTTGTACAATTTGAGGCACCAAAATGACTTTAAACTCACTGATTTTAGTTGAAAATGTCATAATTCACATACAACATTCATTTAGAGTCTATAGATTAAATGTTAAAATTTCATCCATATTGACCATTTTGGGAACGTTCGACAGGTCTGGAGTCATCGTTTTTCATCAGTAAATTGATTTTTTGGACTGTACCAAATATGATTCAAAATGTCAATTGGATTGTGCCTCATGTTGAATAACCACTTTTGAAACCCTCACAGTGACCAAAATTGCCATTTTTACAGAGTTTTGCTTACTCAAAAGCTTCAATTTTGACCAATTTCAGGCACCGAAATGACTTTAAACACACTTATTTTAGTTGAAAAAGTCATAATTCACATGCAACAGTCACTTAAAGTCAAAAGATTAAATGTTAAAATTTCATCCATATTGACCATTTTGGGAACGTTCGACCGGTCCGGAGTCATCGTTTTTCATCAGAAAATGTATTTTTTGGACTGAACCAAATATGATTCAAAATGTCAATTGGATTGTGCCTCATGTTGAATAACCACTTTTGAAACCCTCACAGTGACCAAATTTGCCATTTTTACAGAGCTTTGCTTACTCAAAAGCTTCCATTTTGACCAATTTAAGCCACCGAAATGACTTTAAACACACTTATTGTAGTTGAAAAAGTCATTTAGAGTCAAAAGATTAAATGTTAAAATTTCATCCATATTGACCATTTTGGGAACGTTCGACAGGTCCGGAGTCATCGTTTTTCATCAGAAAATTGATTTTTTGGACTGTACCAAATATGATTCAAAATGTCAATTGGATCGTGCCTCATGTTGAATAACCACTTTTGAAACCCTCACAGTGACCAAAATTGCCATTTCTACAGAGTTTTTCTTACTCAAAAGCTTCAATTTTGACCAATTTCAGGAACCGAATGACTTTAAACACACTTATTTTAGTTGAAAAAGTTTTAATTCACATCCAACAGTCATTTAGAGTCAAAAGATTAAATGGTAAAATTTCATCCATATTGACCATTTTTGGAACGTTTGACAGGTCCGGAGTCATCGTTTTTCATCTGAAAATTGATTTTTTTGGACTGTACCAAAAATGATTCAAAATGTCAATTGGATCGTGCCTCATGTTGAATAACCACTTTTGAAACCCTCACAGTGACCAAAATTGCCATTTCTAAAGAGTTTTTCTTCCTCAAAAGCTTCAATTTTGACCAATTTCAGGAACCGAAATGACTTTAAACACACGTATTTTAGTTGAAAAAGTCATAATTCACATCAAACAGTCATTTAGATTCAAAAGATTAAATGTTAAAATTTCATCCATATTGACCATTTTGGGAAAGTTCGACGGGTCTGGAGTCATTGTTTTTCATCAGAAAATTGCTTTTTAGGAGTGTACCAAAAAGGATTCAAAATGTCAATTGGACCGTGCCTCATGTTGAATAACCACTTTTGAAACCCTCACAGTGACCAAAATTGCAATTTTTACAGAGTTTTGCTTACTCAAAAGCTTAAATTTTGACCAATTTCAGGAACCGAAATGACTTTAAACACACTTATTTTAGTTGAAAAAGTCTTAATTCACATCCAACAGTCATTTAGAGTCAAAAGATTAAATGTTACAATCTCATCCATATTGACCATTTTGGGAACGTTCAACAGGTCCGGAGTCATGCTTTTTCATCAGAAAATAGATTTTTTTGGACTGTACCAAATATTATTCAAAATGTCAATTGGATTGTGCCTCATGTTGAATAACCACTTTTGACACCCTCACAGTGACCAAAATTGCCATTTTTACAGAGCTTTGCTTACTCAAAAGCTTCCATTTTGACCAATTTCAGGCACCGTTATGACTTTAAACACACTGATTTTATTTGAAAAAGTCATAATTCACATCCAACAGTCATTTAGAGTCAAAAGATTAAATGTTAAAATTT
Organism: Lissotriton helveticus; assembly: GCF_964261635.1. NCBI lineage: Eukaryota > Metazoa > Chordata > Amphibia > Caudata > Salamandridae > Lissotriton > Lissotriton helveticus. The sequence goes on from NC_136072.1 coordinate 344,632,989, forward strand.
CATCCATATTGACCATTTTGGGAACGTTCGACAGGTCCGGAGTCATTGTTTTTCATCAGAAAATTGATTTTTTTGGACTGAACCAAATATGATTCAAACTGTCAATTGGATTGTGCCTCATGTTGAATAACCACTTTTAAAACCCTCACAGTGACCAAAATTGCCATTTTTACAGAGCTTTGCTTACTCAAAAGCTTCCATTTTGACCAATTTCTGGCACCAAAATGACTTTAAACACACTTATTTTAGTTGAAAAAGTCATAATTCACATCCAACAGTCATTTAGAGTCAAAAGATTAAAAGTTAACATTTCATCCATATTGACCATTTTGGGAAAGTTCGACAGGTCCGGAGTCATCGTTTTTCATCAGAAAATTGCTTTTTAGGAGTGTACCAAAAATGATTCAAAATGTCAATTGGATCGTGCCTCATGTTGAATAACCACTTTTGAAACCCTCACAGTGACCAAAATTGCAATTTTTACAGAGTTTTGCTTACTCAAAAGCTTAAATTTTGACCAATTTCAGGAACCGAAATGACTTTAAACACACTTATTTTAGTTGAAAAAGACTTAATTCACATCCAACAGTCATTTAGAGTCAAAAGATTAAATGTTAAAATTTCATCCATATTGACCATTTTGGGAACGTTCGACATGTCCGGAGTCATCGTTTTTCATCAGAAAATATATTTTTTGGACTGAACCAAATATGATTCAAAATGTCAATTGGATTGTGCCTCATGTTGAATAACCACTTTTGAAACCCTCACAGTGAACAAAATTGCCATTTTTACAGAGCTTTGCTTACTCAAAAGCTTCCATTTTGACCAATTTAAGCCACCGAAATGACTTTAAACACACTTATTTTAGTTGAAAAAGTCATAATTCACATTCAACAGTCATTTAGAGTCAAAAGATTAAATGTTAAAATTTCCTCCATATTGACCATTTTGGGAACGTTCAACAGGTCTGGAGTCATCGTTTTTCATCAGTAAATTGATTTTTTGGACTGTACCAAATATGATTCAAAATGTCAATTGGATCGTGCCTCATGTTGAATAACCACTTTTAATACCCTCACAGTGACCAAAATTGCCATTTTTACAGAGCTTTTATTACTCAAAGGATTCCATTTTTACCAATTTCTGGCACCGAAATGACTTTAAACACACTTATTTTAGTTGAAAAAGTCATAATTTACATCCAACAGTCTTTTAGAGTCAAGATTAAATGTTAAAATTTCATCCATATTGACCATTTTGGGATCGTTCGATAGGTCCAGAGTCATCGTTTTTCATCAGAAAATTGATTTTTTGGACTGTACCAAATATGATTCAAAATGTCAATTGGATTGTGCCTCATGTTGAATAACCACTTTTGACACCCTCACAGTGACCAAAATTGCCATTTTTACAGAGCTTTGCTTACTCAAAAGCTTCCATTTTGACCAATTTCAGGCACCGTTATGACTTTAAACACACTGATTTTATTTGAAAAAGTCATAATTCACATCCAACAGTCATTTAGAGTCAAAAGATTAAATGTTAAAATTTCATCCATATTGACCATTTTGGCAACGTTCGACAGGTCCGGAGTCATTGTTTTTCATCAGAAAATTGATTTTTTGGACTGTACCAAATATGATTCAAAATGTCAATTGGATTGTGCCTCATGTTGAATAACCACTTTTGAAACCCTCACAGTGACCAAAATTGCCATTTTTACAGAGTTTTGCTTACTCAAAAGCTTCCATTTTGACCAATTTAAGCCACGGAAATGACTTTAAACACACTTATTTTAGTTGAAAAAGTCTTAATTCACATCCAACAGTCATTTAGAGTCAAAAGATTAAATGTTACAATCTCATCCATATTGACCATTTTGGGAACGTTCGACAGGTCCGGAGTCATGCTTTTTCATCAGAAAATTGATTTTTTTGGACTGTACCAAATATTATTCAAAATGTCAATTGGATTGTGCCTCATGTTGAATAACCACTTTTGACACCCTCACAGTGACCAAAATTGCCATTTTTACAGAGCTTTGCTTACTCAAAAGCTTCCATTTTGACCAATTTCAGGCACCGTTATGACTTTAAACACACTGATTTTATTTGAAAAAGTCATAATTCACATCCAACAGTCATTTAGAGTCAAAAGATTAAATGTTAAAATTTCATCCATATTGACCATTTTGGCAACGTTCGACAGGTCCGGAGTCATTGTTTTTCATCAGAAAATTGATTTTTTTGGACTGAACCAAATATGATTCAAAATGTCAATTGGATTGTGCCTCATGTTGAATAACCACTTTTAAAACCCTCGCAGTGACCAAAATTGCCATTTTTACAGAGCTTTGCTTACTCAAAAGCTTCCATTTTGACCAATTTCTGGCACCGAAATGACTTTAAACACACTTATTTTAGTTGAAAAGTCATAATTCACATCCAACAGTCATTTAGAGTCAAAAGATTAAAAGTTAACATTTCATCCATATTGACCATTTTGGGAAAGTTCGACAGGTCCGGAGTCATCGTTTTTCATCAGAAAATGTATTTTTTGGACTGTACCAAAAATGATTCAAAATGTCAATTGGATTGTGCCTCATGTTGAATAACCACTTTTGACACCCTCACAGTGACCAAAATTGCCATTTTTACAGAGCTTTGCTTACTCAAAAGCTTCCATTTTGACCAATTTCAGGCACCGTTATGACTTTAAACACACTGATTTTATTTGAAAAAGTCATAATTCACATCCAACAGTCATTTAGAGTCAAAAGATTAAATGTTAAAATTTCATCCATATTGACCATTTTGGCAACGTTCGACAGGTCCGGAGTCATTGTTTTTCATCAGAAAATTGATTTTTTTGGACTGAACCAAATATGATTCAAAATGTCAATTGGATTGTGCCTCATGTTGAATAACCACTTTTAAAACCCTCGCAGTGACCAAAATTGCCATTTTTACAGAGCTTTGCTTACTCAAAAGCTTCCATTTTGACCAATTTCTGGCACCGAAATGACTTTAAACACACTTATTTTAGTTGAAAAGTCATAATTCACATCCAACAGTCATTTAGAGTCAAAAGATTAAAAGTTAACATTTCATCCATATTGACCATTTTGGGAAAGTTCGACAGGTCCGGAGTCATCGTTTTTCATCAGAAAATGTATTTTTTGGACTGTACCAAAAATGATTCAAAATGTCAATTGGATTGTGCCTCATGTTGAATAACCACTTTTGACACCCTCACAGTGACCAAAATTGCCATTTTTACAGAGCTTTGCTTACTCAAAAGCTTCCATTTTGACGAATTTAAGCCACCAAAATGACTTTAAACACACTTATTGTAGTTGAAAAAGTCATAATTCACATCCAACAGTCATTTAGAGTCAAAAGATTAAATGTTAAAATTTCATCCATATTGACCATTTTGGGAACGTTCGACAGGGCCGGAGTCATCGTTTTTCATCAGAAAATTGATTTTTTGGACTGTACCAAATATGATTCAAAATGTCAATTGGATTGTGCCTCATGTTGAATAACCACTTTTGAAACCCTCACCGTGACCAAAATTGCCATTTTTAGAGAGTTTTGCTTACTTAAAAGCTTCAATTTTGTACAATTTGAGGCACCAAAATGACTTTAAACTCACTGATTTTAGTTGAAAATGTCATAATTCACATACAACAGTCATTTAGAGTCTATAGATTAAATGTTAAAATTTCATCTATATTGACCATTTTGGGAACGTTCGACAGGTCTGGAGTCATCATTTTTCATCAGTAAATTGATTTTTTGGACTGTACCAAATATGATTCAAAATGTCAATTGGATTGTGCCTCATGTTGAATAACCACTTTTGAAACCCTCACAGTGACCAAAATTGCCATTTTTACAGAGTTTTGCTTACTCAAGCTTCAATTTTGACCAATTTCAGGCACCGAAATGACTTTAAACACACTTATTTTAGTTGAAAAAGTCATAATTCACATGCAACAGTCACTTAGAGTCAAAAGATTAAATGTTAAAATTTCATCCATATTGACCATTTTGGGAACGTTCGACAGGTCCAGAGTCATCGTTTTTCATCAGAAAATGTATTTTTTGGACTGAACCAAATATGATTCAAAATGTCAATCGGATTGTGCCTCATGTTGAATAACCACTTTTGAAACCCTCACAGTGACCAAATTTGCCATTTTTACAGAGCTTTGCTTACTCAAAAGCTTCCATTTTGACCAATTTAAGCCACCGAAATGACTTTAAACACACTTATTGTAGTTGAAAAAGTCATAATTCGCATCCAACAGTCATTTAGAGTCAAAAGATTAAATGTTAAAATTTCATCCATATTGACCATTTTGGGAACGTTCGACAGGTCCAGAGTCATCGTTTTTCATCAGAAAATTGATTTTTTGGACTGTACCAAATATGATTCAAAATGTCAATTGGATCGTGCCTCATGTTGAATAACCACTTTTGAAACCCTCACAGTGACCAAAATTGCCATTTCTACAGAGTTTTTCTTACTCAAAAGCTTCAATTTTGACCAATTTCAGGAACCGAAATGACTTTAAACACACTTATTTTAGTTGAAAAAGTTTTAATTCACATCCAACAGTCATTTAGAGTCAAAAGATTAAATGGTAAAATTTCATCCATATTGACCATTTTGGGAACGTTCGACAGGTCCGGAGTCATCGTTTTTCATCTGAAAATTGATTTTTTGGACTGTACCAAAAATGATTCAAAATGTCAATTGGATCGAGCCTCATGTTGAATAACCACTTTTGAAACCCTCACAGTGACCAAAAATGCCATTTCTAAAGAGTTTTTCTTACTCAAAAGCTTCAATTTTGACCAATTTCAGGAACCGAAATGACTTTAAACACACTTATTTTAGTTGAAAAAGTTTTAATTCACATCCAACAGTCATTTAGATTCAAAAGATTAAATGTTAAAATTTCATCCATATTGAACATTTTGGGAAAGTTCGACAGGTCTGGAGTCATTGTTTTTCATCAGAAAATTGCTTTTTAGGAGTGTACCAAAAAGGATTCAAAATGACAATTGGACCGTGCCTCATGTTGAATAACCACTTTTGAAACCCTCACAGTGACCAAAATGGCAATTTTTACAGAGTTTTGCTTACTCAAAAGCTTAAATTTTGAACAATTTCATGAACCGAAATGACTTTAAACACACTTATTTTAGTTGAAAAAGTCTTAATTCACATCCAACAGTCATTTAGAGTCAAAAGATTAAATGTTACAATCTCATCCATATTGACCATTTTGGGAACGTTCGACAGGTCCGGAGTCATGCTTTTTCATCAGAAAATTGATTTTTTTGGACTGTACCAAATATTATTCAAAATGTCAATTGGATTGTGCCTCATGTTGAATAACCACTTTTGACACCCTCACAGTGATCAAAATTGCCATTTTTACAGAGCTTTGCTTACTCAAAAGCTTCCATTTTGACCAATTTCAGGCACCGTTATGACTTTAAACACACTGATTTTATTTGAAAAAGTTATAATTCACATCCAACAGTCATTTAGAGTCAAAAGATTAAATGTTAAAATTTCATCCATATTGACCATTTTGGGAACGTTCGACAGATCCGGAGTCATTGTTTTTCATCAGAAAATTTATTTTTTTGGACTGAACCAAATATGATTCAAAATGTCAATTGGATTGTGCCTCATGTTGAATAACCACTTTTAAAACCCTCACAGTGACCAAAATTGCCATTTTTACAGAGCTTTGCTTACTCAAAAGCTTCCATTTTGACCAATTTCTGGCACCGAAATGACTTTAAACACACTTATTTTAGTTGAAAAAGTCATAATTCACATCCAACAGTCATTTAGAGTCAAAAGATTAAAAGTTAACATTTCATCCATATTGACCATTTTGGGAAAGTTCGACAGGTCCGGAGTCATCGTTTTTCATCAGAAAATTGCTTTTTAGGAGTGTACCAAAAATGATTCAAAATGTCAATTGGATCGTGCCTCATGTTGAATAACCACTTTTGAAATCCTCACAGTGACCAAAATTGCCATTTTTACAGTTTTTCTTACTCAAAAGCTTCAATTTTGAACAATTTCAGGCACCGAAATGACTTTAAACTCAGTGATTTTAGTTGAAAAAGTCATAATTCACATGCAACAATCACTTAGAGTCAAAAGATTAAATGTTAAAATGTCATTCATATTGTCCATTTTGGGTACGTTCGACAGGTCCGGAGTCATCGTTTTTCATCAGAAAATGTATTTTTTGGACTGTACCAAAAATGATTCAAAATGTCAATTGGATTGTGCTCCATGTTGAATAACCACTTTTGACACCCTCACAGTGACCAAAATTGCCATTTTTACAGAGCTTTGCTTACTCAAAAGCTTCCATTTTGACCAATTTCAGGCACCGTTATGACTTTAAACACACTGATTTTATTTGAAAAAGTCATAATTCACATCCAACAGTCATTTAGAGTCAAAAGATTAAAAGTTAACATTTCATCCATATTGACCATTTTGGGAAAGTTCGACAGGTCCGGAGTCATCGTTTTTCATCAGAAAATTGCTTTTTAGGAGTGTATCAATAATTATTCAAAATGTCAATTGGATCGTGCCTCATGTTGAATAGCCACTTTTGAAATCCACACAGTGACCAAAATTGCCATTTTTACAAAGTTTTGCTTACTCAAAAGCTTCAATTTTGACCAATTTCAGGCACCGAAATGACTTTAAACACACTTATTTTAGTTGAAAAAGTCATAATTCACATGCAACAGTCACTTAGAGTCAAAAGATTAAATGTTAAAATTTCATCCATATTGACCATTTTGGGAACGTTCGACATGTCCGGAGTCATCGTTTTTCATCAGAAAATGTATTTTTTGGACTGAACCAAATATGATTCAAAATGTCAATTGGATTGTGCCTCATGTTGAATAACCACTTTTGAAACCCTCACAGTGAACAAAATTGCCATTTTTACAGAGCTTGGCTTACTCAAAAGCTTCCATTTTGACCAATTTAAGCCACCGAAATGACTTTAAACACACTTATTTTAGTTGAAAAAGTCATAATTCACATTCAACAGTCATTTAGAGTCAAAAGATTAAATGTTAAAATTTCCTCCATATTGACCATTTTGGGAACGTTCGACAGGTCTGGAGTCATCGTTTTTCATCAGTAAATTGATTTTTTGGACTGTACCAAATATGATTCAAAATGTCAATTGGATCGTGCCTCATGTTGAATAACCACTTTTAATACCCTCACAGTGACCAAAATTGCCATTTTTACAGAGCTTTTTTACTCAAAGGATTCCATTTTTACCAATTTCTGGCACCGAAATGACTTTAAACACACTTATTTTAGTTGAAAAAGTCATAATTCACATCCAACAGTCTTTTAGAGTCAAGATTAAATGTTAAAATTTCATCCATATTGACCATTTTGGGATCGTTCGATAGGTCCAGAGTCATCGTTTTTCATCAGAAAATTGATTTTTTGGACTGTACCAAATATGATTCAAAATGTCAATTGGATTGTGCCTCATGTTGAATAACCACTTTTGAAACCCTCACAGTGACCAAAATTGCCATTTTTACAGAGTTTTGCTTACTCAAAAGCTTCTATTTTGACCAATTTAAGCCACCGAAATGACTTTAAACACACTTATTGTAGTTGAAAAAGTCATAATTCACATCCAACAGTCATTTAGAGTCAAAAGATTAAATGTTAAAATTTCATCCATATTGACCATTTTGGCAACGTTCGACAGGTCCGGAGTCATTGTTTTTCATCAGAAAATTGATTTTTTTGGACTGAACCAAATATGATTCAAAATGTCAATTGGATTGTGCCTCATGTTGAATAACCACTTTTAAAACCCTCGCAGTGACCAAAATTGCCATTTTTAGAGAGTTTTGCTTACTTAAAAGCTTCAATTTTGTACAATTTGAGGCACCAAAATGACTTTAAACTCACTGATTTTAGTTGAAAATGTCATAATTCACATACAACAGTCATTTAGAGTCTATAGATTAAATGTTAAAATTTCATCTATATTGACCATTTTGGGAACGTTCGACAGGTCTGGAGTCATCATTTTTCATCAGTAAATTGATTTTTTGGACTGTACCAAATATGATTCAAAATGTCAATTGGATTGTGCCTCATGTTGAATAACCACTTTTGAAACCCTCACAGTGACCAAAATTGCCATTTTTACAGAGTTTTGCTTACTCAAGCTTCAATTTTGACCAATTTCAGGCACCGAAATGACTTTAAACACACTTATTTTAGTTGAAAAAGTCATAATTCACATGCAACAGTCACTTAGAGTCAAAAGATTAAATGTTAAAATTTCATCCATATTGACCATTTTGGGAACGTTCGACAGGTCCAGAGTCATCGTTTTTCATCAGAAAATGTATTTTTTGGACTGAACCAAATATGATTCAAAATGTCAATCGGATTGTGCCTCATGTTGAATAACCACTTTTGAAACCCTCACAGTGACCAAATTTGCCATTTTTACAGAGCTTTGCTTACTCAAAAGCTTCCATTTTGACCAATTTAAGCCACCGAAATGACTTTAAACACACTTATTGTAGTTGAAAAAGTCATAATTCGCATCCAACAGTCATTTAGAGTCAAAAGATTAAATGTTAAAATTTCATCCATATTGACCATTTTGGGAACGTTCGACAGGTCCAGAGTCATCGTTTTTCATCAGAAAATTGATTTTTTGGACTGTACCAAATATGATTCAAAATGTCAATTGGATCGTGCCTCATGTTGAATAACCACTTTTGAAACCCTCACAGTGACCAAAATTGCCATTTCTACAGAGTTTTTCTTACTCAAAAGCTTCAATTTTGACCAATTTCAGGAACCGAAATGACTTTAAACACACTTATTTTAGTTGAAAAAGTTTTAATTCACATCCAACAGTCATTTAGAGTCAAAAGATTAAATGGTAAAATTTCATCCATATTGACCATTTTGGGAACGTTCGACAGGTCCGGAGTCATTGTTTTTCATCAGAAAATTGCTTTTTAGGAGTGTACCAAAAAGGATTCAAAATGACAATTGGACCGTGCCTCATGTTGAATAACCACTTTTGAAACCCTCACAGTGACCAAAATGGCAATTTTTACAGAGTTTTGCTTACTCAAAAGCTTAAATTTTGAACAATTTCATGAACCGAAATGACTTTAAACACACTTATTTTAGTTGAAAAAGTCTTAATTCACATCCAACAGTCATTTAGAGTCAAAAGATTAAATGTTACAATCTCATCCATATTGACCATTTTGGGAACGTTCGACAGGTCCGGAGTCATGCTTTTTCATCAGAAAATTGATTTTTTTGGACTGTACCAAATATTATTCAAAATGTCAATTGGATTGTGCCTCATGTTGAATAACCACTTTTGACACCCTCACAGTGATCAAAATTGCCATTTTTACAGAGCTTTGCTTACTCAAAAGCTTCCATTTTGACCAATTTCAGGCACCGTTATGACTTTAAACACACTGATTTTATTTGAAAAAGTTATAATTCACATCCAACAGTCATTTAGAGTCAAAAGATTAAATGTTAAAATTTCATCCATATTGACCATTTTGGGAACGTTCGACAGATCCGGAGTCATTGTTTTTCATCAGAAAATTTATTTTTTTGGACTGAACCAAATATGATTCAAAATGTCAATTGGATTGTGCCTCATGTTGAATAACCACTTTTAAAACCCTCACAGTGACCAAAATTGCCATTTTTACAGAGCTTTGCTTACTCAAAAGCTTCCATTTTGACCAATTTCTGGCACCGAAATGACTTTAAACACACTTATTTTAGTTGAAAAAGTCATAATTCACATCCAACAGTCATTTAGAGTCAAAAGATTAAAAGTTAACATTTCATCCATATTGACCATTTTGGGAAAGTTCGACAGGTCCGGAGTCATCGTTTTTCATCAGAAAATTGCTTTTTAGGAGTGTACCAAAAATGATTCAAAATGTCAATTGGATCGTGCCTCATGTTGAATAACCACTTTTGAAATCCTCACAGTGACCAAAATTGCCATTTTTACAGTTTTTCTTACTCAAAAGCTTCAATTTTGAACAATTTCAGGCACCGAAATGACTTTAAACTCAGTGATTTTAGTTGAAAAAGTCATAATTCACATGCAACAATCACTTAGAGTCAAAAGATTAAATGTTAAAATGTCATTCATATTGTCCATTTTGGGTACGTTCGACAGGTCCGGAGTCATCGTTTTTCATCAGAAAATGTATTTTTTGGACTGTACCAAAAATGATTCAAAATGTCAATTGGATTGTGCTCCATGTTGAATAACCACTTTTGACACCCTCACAGTGACCAAAATTGCCATTTTTACAGAGCTTTGCTTACTCAAAAGCTTCCATTTTGACCAATTTCAGGCACCGTTATGACTTTAAACACACTGATTTTATTTGAAAAAGTCATAATTCACATCCAACAGTCATTTAGAGTCAAAAGATTAAAAGTTAACATTTCATCCATATTGACCATTTTGGGAAAGTTCGACAGGTCCGGAGTCATCGTTTTTCATCAGAAAATTGCTTTTTAGGAGTGTATCAATAATTATTCAAAATGTCAATTGGATCGTGCCTCATGTTGAATAGCCACTTTTGAAATCCACACAGTGACCAAAATTGCCATTTTTACAAAGTTTTGCTTACTCAAAAGCTTCAATTTTGACCAATTTCAGGCACCGAAATGACTTTAAACACACTTATTTTAGTTGAAAAAGTCATAATTCACATGCAACAGTCACTTAGAGTCAAAAGATTAAATGTTAAAATTTCATCCATATTGACCATTTTGGGAACGTTCGACATGTCCGGAGTCATCGTTTTTCATCAGAAAATGTATTTTTTGGACTGAACCAAATATGATTCAAAATGTCAATTGGATTGTGCCTCATGTTGAATAACCACTTTTGAAACCCTCACAGTGAACAAAATTGCCATTTTTACAGAGCTTGGCTTACTCAAAAGCTTCCATTTTGACCAATTTAAGCCACCGAAATGACTTTAAACACACTTATTTTAGTTGAAAAAGTCATAATTCACATTCAACAGTCATTTAGAGTCAAAAGATTAAATGTTAAAATTTCCTCCATATTGACCATTTTGGGAACGTTCGACAGGTCTGGAGTCATCGTTTTTCATCAGTAAATTGATTTTTTGGACTGTACCAAATATGATTCAAAATGTCAATTGGATCGTGCCTCATGTTGAATAACCACTTTTAATACCCTCACAGTGACCAAAATTGCCATTTTTACAGAGCTTTTTTACTCAAAGGATTCCATTTTTACCAATTTCTGGCACCGAAATGACTTTAAACACACTTATTTTAGTTGAAAAAGTCATAATTCACATCCAACAGTCTTTTAGAGTCAAGATTAAATGTTAAAATTTCATCCATATTGACCATTTTGGGATCGTTCGATAGGTCCAGAGTCATCGTTTTTCATCAGAAAATTGATTTTTTGGACTGTACCAAATATGATTCAAAATGTCAATTGGATTGTGCCTCATGTTGAATAACCACTTTTGAAACCCTCACAGTGACCAAAATTGCCATTTTTACAGAGTTTTGCTTACTCAAAAGCTTCTATTTTGACCAATTTAAGCCACCGAAATGACTTTAAACACACTTATTGTAGTTGAAAAAGTCATAATTCACATCCAACAGTCATTTAGAGTCAAAAGATTAAATGTTAAAATTTCATCCATATTGACCATTTTGGCAACGTTCGACAGGTCCGGAGTCATTGTTTTTCATCAGAAAATTGATTTTTTTGGACTGAACCAAATATGATTCAAAATGTCAATTGGATTGTGCCTCATGTTGAATAACCACTTTTAAAACCCTCGCAGTGACCAAAATTGCCATTTTTACAGAGCTTTGCTTACTCAAAAGCTTCCATTTTGACCAATTTCTGGCACCGAAATGACTTTAAACACACTTATTTTAGTTGAAAAGTCATAATTCACATCCAACAGTCATTTAGAGTCAAAAGATTAAAAGTTAACATTTCATCCATATTGACCATTTTGGGAAAGTTCGACAGGTCCGGAGTCATCGTTTTTCATCAGAAAATGTATTTTTTGGACTGTACCAAAAATGATTCAAAATGTCAATTGGATTGTGCCTCATGTTGAATAACCACTTTTGACACCCTCACAGTGACCAAAATTGCCATTTTTACAGAGCTTTGCTTACTCAAAAGCTTCCATTTTGACCAATTTCAGGCACCGTTATGACTTTAAACACACTGATTTTATTTGAAAAAGTCATAATTCACATCCAACAGTCATTTAGAGTCAAAAGATTAAATGTTAAAATTTCATCCATATTGACCATTTTGGCAACGTTCGACAGGTCCGGAGTCATTGTTTTTCATCAGAAAATTGATTTTTTTGGACTGAACCAAATATGATTCAAAATGTCAATTGGATTGTGCCTCATGTTGAATAACCACTTTTAAAACCCTCGCAGTGACCAAAATTGCCATTTTTACAGAGCTTTGCTTACTCAAAAGCTTCCATTTTGACCAATTTCTGGCACCGAAATGACTTTAAACACACTTATTTTAGTTGAAAAGTCATAATTCACATCCAACAGTCATTTAGAGTCAAAAGATTAAAAGTTAACATTTCATCCATATTGACCATTTTGGGAAAGTTCGACAGGTCCGGAGTCATCGTTTTTCATCAGAAAATGTATTTTTTGGACTGTACCAAAAATGATTCAAAATGTCAATTGGATTGTGCCTCATGTTGAATAACCACTTTTGACACCCTCACAGTGACCAAAATTGCCATTTTTACAGAGCTTTGCTTACTCAAAAGCTTCCATTTTGACGAATTTAAGCCACCAAAATGACTTTAAACACACTTATTGTAGTTGAAAAAGTCATAATTCACATCCAACAGTCATTTAGAGTCAAAAGATTAAATGTTAAAATTTCATCCATATTGACCATTTTGGGAACGTTCGACAGGGCCGGAGTCATCGTTTTTCATCAGAAAATTGATTTTTTGGACTGTACCAAATATGATTCAAAATGTCAATTGGATTGTGCCTCATGTTGAATAACCACTTTTGAAACCCTCACCGTGACCAAAATTGCCATTTTTAGAGAGTTTTGCTTACTTAAAAGCTTCAATTTTGTACAATTTGAGGCACCAAAATGACTTTAAACTCACTGATTTTAGTTGAAAATGTCATAATTCACATACAACAGTCATTTAGAGTCTATAGATTAAATGTTAAAATTTCATCTATATTGACCATTTTGGGAACGTTCGACAGGTCTGGAGTCATCATTTTTCATCAGTAAATTGATTTTTTGGACTGTACCAAATATGATTCAAAATGTCAATTGGATTGTGCCTCATGTTGAATAACCACTTTTGAAACCCTCACAGTGACCAAAATTGCCATTTTTACAGAGTTTTGCTTACTCAAGCTTCAATTTTGACCAATTTCAGGCACCGAAATGACTTTAAACACACTTATTTTAGTTGAAAAAGTCATAATTCACATGCAACAGTCACTTAGAGTCAAAAGATTAAATGTTAAAATGTCATCCATATTGACCATTTTGGGAACGTTCGACAGGTCCAGAGTCATCGTTTTTCATCAGAAAATGTATTTTTTGGACTGAACCAAATATGATTCAAAATGTCAATCGGATTGTGCCTCATGTTGAATAACCACTTTTGAAACCCTCACAGTGACCAAATTTGCCATTTTTACAGAGCTTTGCTTACTCAAAAGCTTCCATTTTGACCAATTTAAGCCACCGAAATGACTTTAAACACACTTATTGTAGTTGAAAAAGTCATAATTCGCATCCAACAGTCATTTAGAGTCAAAAGATTAAATGTTAAAATTTCATCCATATTGACCATTTTGGGAACGTTCGACAGGTCCAGAGTCATCGTTTTTCATCAGAAAATTGATTTTTTGGACTGTACCAAATATGATTCAAAATGTCAATTGGATCGTGCCTCATGTTGAATAACCACTTTTGAAACCCTCACAGTGACCAAAATTGCCATTTCTACAGAGTTTTTCTTACTCAAAAGCTTCAATTTTGACCAATTTCAGGAACCGAAATGACTTTAAACACACTTATTTTAGTTGAAAAAGTTTTAATTCACATCCAACAGTCATTTAGAGTCAAAAGATTAAATGGTAAAATTTCATCCATATTGACCATTTTGGGAACGTTCGACAGGTCCGGAGTCATCGTTTTTCATCTGAAAATTGATTTTTTGGACTGTACCAAAAATGATTCAAAATGTCAATTGGATCGAGCCTCATGTTGAATAACCACTTTTGAAACCCTCACAGTGACCAAAAATGCCATTTCTAAAGAGTTTTTCTTACTCAAAAGCTTCAATTTTGACCAATTTCAGGAACCGAAATGACTTTAAACACACTTATTTTAGTTGAAAAAGTTTTAATTCACATCCAACAGTCATTTAGATTCAAAAGATTAAATGTTAAAATTTCATCCATATTGAACATTTTGGGAAAGTTCGACAGGTCTGGAGTCATTGTTTTTCATCAGAAAATTGCTTTTTAGGAGTGTACCAAAAAGGATTCAAAATGACAATTGGACCGTGCCTCATGTTGAATAACCACTTTTGAAACCCTCACAGTGACCAAAATGGCAATTTTTACAGAGTTTTGCTTACTCAAAAGCTTAAATTTTGAACAATTTCATGAACCGAAATGACTTTAAACACACTTATTTTAGTTGAAAAAGTCTTAATTCACATCCAACAGTCATTTAGAGTCAAAAGATTAAATGTTACAATCTCATCCATATTGACCATTTTGGGAACGTTCGACAGGTCCGGAGTCATGCTTTTTCATCAGAAAATTGATTTTTTTGGACTGTACCAAATATTATTCAAAATGTCAATTGGATTGTGCCTCATGTTGAATAACCACTTTTGACACCCTCACAGTGATCAAAATTGCCATTTTTACAGAGCTTTGCTTACTCAAAAGCTTCCATTTTGACCAATTTCAGGCACCGTTATGACTTTAAACACACTGATTTTATTTGAAAAAGTTATAATTCACATCCAACAGTCATTTAGAGTCAAAAGATTAAATGTTAAAATTTCATCCATATTGACCATTTTGGGAACGTTCGACAGGTCCGGAGTCATTGTTTTTCATCAGAAAATTTATTTTTTTGGACTGAACCAAATATGATTCAAAATGTCAATTGGATTGTGCCTCATGTTGAATAACCACTTTTAAAACCCTCACAGTGACCAAAATTGCCATTTTTACAGAGCTTTGCTTACTCAAAAGCTTCCATTTTGACCAATTTCTGGCACCGAAATGACTTTAAACACACTTATTTTAGTTGAAAAAGTCATAATTCACATCCAACAGTCATTTAGAGTCAAAAGATTAAAAGTTAACATTTCATCTATATTGACCATTTTGGGAAAGTTCGACAGGTCCGGAGTCATCGTTTTTCATCAGAAAATTGCTTTTTAGGAGTGTACCAAAAATGATTCAAAATGTCAATTGGATCGTGCCTCATGTTGAATAACCACTTTTGAAATCCTCACAGTGACCAAAATTGCCATTTTTACAGTTTTTCTTACTCAAAAGCTTCAATTTTGAACAATTTCAGGCACCGAAATGACTTTAAACTCAGTGATTTTAGTTGAAAAAGTCATAATTCACATGCAACAATCACTTAGAGTCAAAAGATTAAATGTTAAAATGTCATTCATATTGTCCATTTTGGGTACGTTCGACAGGTCCGGAGTCATCGTTTTTCATCAGAAAATGTATTTTTTGGACTGTACCAAAAATGATTCAAAATGTCAATTGGATTGTGCTCCATGTTGAATAACCACTTTTGACACCCTCACAGTGACCAAAATTGCCATTTTTACAGAGCTTTGCTTACTCAAAAGCTTCCATTTTGACCAATTTCAGGCACCGTTATGACTTTAAACACACTGAATTTATTTGAAAAAGTCATAATTCACATCCAACAGTCATTTAGAGTCAAAAGATTAAAAGTTAACATTTCATCCATATTGACCATTTTGGGAAAGTTCGACAGGTCCGGAGTCATCGTTTTTCATCAGAAAATTGCTTTTTAGGAGTGTATCAATAATTATTCAAAATGTCAATTGGATCGTGCCTCATGTTGAATAGCCACTTTTGAAATCCACACAGTGACCAAAATTGCCATTTTTACAGAGTTTTGCTTACTCAAAAGCTTCAATTTTGACCAATTTCAGGCACCGAAATGACTTTAAACACACTTATTTTAGTTGAAAAAGTCATAATTCACATGCAACAGTCACTTAGAGTCAAAAGATTAAATGTTAAAATTTCATCCATATTGACCATTTTGGGAACGTTCGACATGTCCGGAGTCATCGTTTTTCATCAGAAAATGTATTTTTTGGACTGAACCAAATATGATTCAAAATGTCAATTGGATTGTGCCTCATGTTGAATAACCACTTTTGAAACCCTCACAGTGAACAAAATTGCCATTTTTACAGAGCTTGGCTTACTCAAAAGCTTCCATTTTGACCAATTTAAGCCACCGAAATGACTTTAAACACACTTATTTTAGTTGAAAAAGTCATAATTCACATTCAACAGTCATTTAGAGTCAAAAGATTAAATGTTAAAAGTTCCTCCATATTGACCATTTTGGGAACGTTCGACAGGTCTGGAGTCATCGTTTTTCATCAGTAAATTGATTTTTTGGACTGTACCAAATATGATTCAAAATGTCAATTGGATCGTGCCTCATGTTGAATAACCACTTTTAATACCCTCACAGTGACCAAAATTGCCATTTTTACAGAGCTTTTTTACTCAAAGGATTCCATTTTTACCAATTTCTGGCACCGAAATGACTTTAAACACACTTATTTTAGTTGAAAAAGTCATAATTCACATCCAACAGTCTTTTAGAGTCAAGATTAAATGTTAAAATTTCATCCATATTGACCATTTTGGGATCGTTCGATAGGTCCAGAGTCATCGTTTTTCATCAGAAAATTGATTTTTTGGACTGTACCAAATATGATTCAAAATGTCAATTGGATTGTGCCTCATGTTGAATAACCACTTTTGAAACCCTCACAGTGACCAAAATTGCCATTTTTACAGAGTTTTGCTTACTCAAAAGCTTCTATTTTGACCAATTTAAGCCACCGAAATGACTTTAAACACACTTATTGTAGTTGAAAAAGTCATAATTCACATCCAACAGTCATTTAGAGTCAAAAGATTAAATGTTAAAATTTCATCCATATTGACCATTTTGGGAACGTTCGACAGGTCCGGAGTCATCGTTTTTCATCAGAAAATTGATTTTTTGGACTGTACCAAATATGATTCAAAATGTCAATTGGATCGTGCCTCATGTTGAATAACCACTTTTGAAACCCTCACAGTGACCAAAATTGCCATTTCTACAGAGTTTTTCTTACTCAAAAGCTTCAATTTTGACCAATTTCAGGAACCGAAATGACTTTAAACACACTTATTTTAGTTGAAAAAGTTTTAATTCACATCCAACAGTCATTTAGAGTCAAAAGATTAAATGGTTAAATTTCATCCATATTGACCATTTTGGGAAGGTTCGACAGGTCCGGAGTCATCGTTTTTCATCTAAAAATTGATTTTTTGGACTGTACCAAAAATGATTCAAAATGTCAATTGGATCGCGCCTCATGTTGAATAACCACTTTTGAAACCCTCAGAGTGACCAAAATTGCAATTTTTACAGAGTTTTGCTTACTCAAAAGCTTCAATTTTGACCAATTTCAGGAACCGAAATGACTTTAAACACACTTATTTTAGTTGAAAAAGTCTTAATTCACATCCAACAGTCATTTAGAGTCAAAAGATTAAATGTTACAATCTCATCCATATTGACCATTTTGGGAACGTTCGACAGGTCCGGAGTCATGCTTTTTCATCAGAAATATGATTTTTTTGGACTGTACCAAATATTATTCAAAATGTCAATTGGATTGTGCCTCATGTTGAATAACCACTTTTGACACCCTCACAGTGACCAAAATTGCCATTTTTACAGAGCTTTGCTTACTCAAAAGCTTCCATTTTGACCAATTTCAGGCACCGTTATGACTTTAAACACACTGATTTTATTTGAAAAAGTCATAATTCACATCCAACAGTCATTTAGAGTCAAAAGATTAAATGTTAAAATTTCATCCATATTGACCATTTTGGCAACGTTCGACAGGTCCGGAGTCATTGTTTTTCATCAGAAAATTGATTTTTTTGGACTGAACCAAATATGATTCAAAATGTCAATTGGATTGTGCCTCATGTTGAATAACCACTTTTAAAACCCTCACAGTGACCAAAATTGCCATTTTTACAGAGCTTTGCTTACTCAAAAGCTTCCATTTTGACCAATTTCTGGCACCGAAATGACTTTAAACACACTTATTTTAGTTGAAAAGTCATAATTCACATCCAACAGTCATTTAGAGTCAAAAGATTAAAAGTTAACATTTCATCCATATTGACCATTTTGGGAAAGTTCGACAGGTCCGGAGTCATCGTTTTTCATCAGAAAATGTATTTTTTGGACTGTACCAAAAATGATTCAAAATGTCAATTGGATTGTGCCTCATGTTGAATAACCACTTTTGACACCCTCACAGTGACCAAAATTGCCATTTTTACAGAGCTTTGCTTACTCAAAAGCTTCCATTTTGACCAATTTAAGCCACCGAAATGACTTTAAACACACTTATTGTAGTTGAAAAAGTCATAATTCACATCCAACAGTCATTTAGAGTCAAAAGATTAAATGTTAAAATTTCATCCATATTGACCATTTTGGGAACGTTCGACAGGGCCGGAGTCATCGTTTTTCATCAGAAAATAGATTTTTTGGACTGTACCAAATATGATTCAAAATGTCAATTGGATTATGCCTCATGTTGAATAACCACTTTTGAAACCCTCACCGTGACCAAAATTGCCATTTTTAGAGAGTTTTGCTTACTTAAAAGCTTCAATTTTGTACAATTTGAGGCACCAAAATGACTTTAAACTCACTGATTTTAGTTGAAAATGTCATAATTCACATACAACATTCATTTAGAGTCTATAGATTAAATGTTAAAATTTCATCCATATTGACCATTTTGGGAACGTTCGACAGGTCTGGAGTCATCGTTTTTCATCAGAAAATAGATTTTTTGGACTGTACCAAATATGATTCAAAATGTCAATTGGATTATGCCTCATGTTGAATAACCACTTTTGAAACCCTCTCAGTGACCAAAATTGCCATTTTTACAGAGTTTTGCTTACTCAAAAGCTTCAATTTTGACCAATTTCAGGCACCGAAATGACTTTAAACACACTTATTTTAGTTGAAAAAGTCATAATTCACATGCAACAGTCACTTAGAGTCAAAAGATTAAATGTTAAAATTTCATCCATATTGACCATTTTGGGAACGTTCGACCGGTCCGGAGTCATCGTTTTTCATCAGAAAATGTATTTTTTGGACTGAACCAAATATGATTCAAAATGTCAATTGGATTGTGCCTCATGTTGAATAACCACTTTTGAAACCCTCACAGTGACCAAATTTGCCATTTTTACAGAGCTTTGCTTACTCAAAAGCTTCCATTTTGACCAATTTAAGCCACCGAAATGACTTTAAACACACTTATTGTAGTTGAAAAAGTCATAATTCGCATCCAACAGTCATTTAGAGTCAAAAGATTAAATGTTAAAATTTCATCCATATTGACCATTTTGGGAACGTTCGACAGGTCCGGAGTCATCGTTTTTCATCAGAAAATTGATTTTTTGGACTGTACCAAATATGATTCAAAATGTCAATTGGATCGTGCCTCATGTTGAATAACCACTTTTGAAACCCTCACAGTGACCAAAATTGCCATTTCTACAGAGTTTTTCTTACTCAAAAGCTTCAATTTTGACCAATTTCAGGAACCGAAATGACTTTAAACACACTTATTTTAGTTGAAAAAGTTTTAATTCACATCCAACAGTCATTTAGAGTCAAAAGATTAAATGGTAAAATTTCATCCATATTGACCATTTTTGGAACGTTTGACAGGTCCGGAGTCATCGTTTTTCATCTGAAAATTGATTTTTTTGGACTGTACCAAAAATGATTCAAAATGTCAATTGGATCGTGCCTCATGTTGAATAACCACTTTTGAAACCCTCACAGTGACCAAAATTGCCATTTCTAAAGAGTTTTTCTTACTCAAAAGCTTCAATTTTGACCAATTTCAGGAACCGAAATGACTTTAAACACACTTATTTTAGTTGAAAAAGTCATAATTCACATCAAACAGTCATTTAGATTCAAAAGATTAAATGTTAAAATTTCATCCATATTGACCATTTTGGGAAAGTTCGACGGGTCTGGAGTCATTGTTTTTCATCAGAAAATTGCTTTTTAGGAGTGTACCAAAAAGGATTCAAAATGTCAATTGGACCGTGCCTCATGTTGAATAACCACTTTTGAAACCCTCACAGTGACCAAAATTGCAATTTTTACAGAGTTTTGCTTACTCAAAAGCTTAAATTTTGACCAATTTCAGGAACCGAAATGACTTTAAACACACTTATTTTAGTTGAAAAAGTCTTAATTCACATCCAACAGTCATTTAGAGTCAAAAGATTAAATGTTACAATCTCATCCATATTGACCATTTTGGGAACGTTCAACAGGTCCGGAGTCATGCTTTTTCATCAGAAAATTGATTTTTTTGGACTGTACCAAATATTATTCAAAATGTCAATTGGATTGTGCCTCATGTTGAATAACCACTTTTGACACCCTCACAGTGACCAAAATTGCCATTTTTACAGAGCTTTGCTTACTCAAAAGCTTCCATTTTGACCAATTTCAGGCACCGTTATGACTTTAAACACACTGATTTTATTTGAAAAAGTCATAATTCACATCCAACAGTCATTTAGAGTCAAAAGATTAAATGTTAAAATTTCATCCATATTGACCATTTTGGGAACGTTCGACAGGTCCGGAGTCATTGTTTTTCATCAGAAAATTGATTTTTTTGGACTGAACCAAATATGATTCAAACTGTCAATTGGATTGTGCCTCATGTTGAATAACCACTTTTAAAACCCTCACAGTGACCAAAATTGCCATTTTTACAGAGCTTTGCTTACTCAAAAGCTTCCATTTTGACCAATTTCTGGCACCAAAATGACTTTAAACACACTTATTTTAGTTGAAAAAGTCATAATTCACATCCAACAGTCATTTAGAGTCAAAAGATTAAAAGTTAACATTTCATCCATATTGACCATTTTGGGAAAGTTCGACAGGTCCGGAGTCATCGTTTTTCATCAGAAAATTGCTTTTTAGGAGTGTACCAAAAATGATTCAAAATGTCAATTGGATCGTGCCTCATGTTGAATAACCACTTTTGAAATCCTCACAGTGACCAAAATTGCCATTTTTACAGTTTTTCTTACTCAAAAGCTTCAATTTTGAACAATTTCAGGCACCGAAATGACTTTAAACTCACTGATTTTAGTTGAAAAAGTCATAATTCACATGCAACAATCACTTAGAGTCAAAAGATTAAATGTTAAAATGTCATTCATATTGTCCATTTTGGGTACGTTCGACAGGTCCGGAGTCATCGTTTTTCATCAGAAAATTGCTTTTTAGGAGTGTATCAATAATTATTCAAAATGTCAATTGGATCGTGCCTCATGTTGAATAACCACTTTTGAAACCCTCACAGTGACCAAAATTGCCATTTTTACAGAGTTTTGCTCACTCAAAAGCTTCAATTTTGACCAATTTCAGGCACCGAAATGACTTTAAACACACTTATTTTAGTTGAAAAAGTCATAATTCACATGCAACAGTCACTTAGAGTCAAAAGATTAAATGTTAAAATTTCATCCATATTGACCATTTTGGGAACGTTCGACATGTCCGGAGTCATCGTTTTTCATCAGAAAATATATTTTTTGGACTGAACCAAATATGATTCAAAATGTCAATTGGATTGTGCCTCATGTTGAATAACCACTTTTGAAACCCTCACAGTGAACAAAATTGCCATTTTTACAGAGCTTTGCTTACTCAAAAGCTTCCATTTTGACCAATTTAAGCCACCGAAATGACTTTAAACACACTTATTTTAGTTGAAAAAGTCATAATTCACATTCAACAGTCATTTAGAGTCAAAAGATTAAATGTTAAAATTTCCTCCATATTGACCATTTTGGGAACGTTCAACAGGTCTGGAGTCATCGTTTTTCATCAGTAAATTGATTTTTTGGACTGTACCAAATATGATTCAAAATGTCAATTGGATCGTGCCTCATGTTGAATAACCACTTTTAATACCCTCACAGTGACCAAAATTGCCATTTTTACAGAGCTTTTATTACTCAAAGGATTCCATTTTTACCAATTTCTGGCACCGAAATGACTTTAAACACACTTATTTTAGTTGAAAAAGTCATAATTTACATCCAACAGTCTTTTAGAGTCAAGATTAAATGTTAAAATTTCATCCATATTGACCATTTTGGGATCGTTCGATAGGTCCAGAGTCATCGTTTTTCATCAGAAAATTGATTTTTTGGACTGTACCAAATATGATTCAAAATGTCAATTGGATTGTGCCTCATGTTGAATAACCACTTTTGACACCCTCACAGTGACCAAAATTGCCATTTTTACAGAGCTTTGCTTACTCAAAAGCTTCCATTTTGACCAATTTCAGGCACCGTTATGACTTTAAACACACTGATTTTATTTGAAAAAGTCATAATTCACATCCAACAGTCATTTAGAGTCAAAAGATTAAATGTTAAAATTTCATCCATATTGACCATTTTTGGAACGTTTGACAGGTCCGGAGTCATCGTTTTTCATCAGAAAATGTATTTTTTGGACTGTACCAAAAATGATTCAAAATGTCAATTGGATTGTGCCTCATGTTGAATAACCACTTTTGACACCCTCACAGTGACCAAAATTGCCATTTTTACAGAGCTTTGCTTACTCAAAAGCTTCCATTTTGACCAATTTAAGCCACGGAAATGACTTTAAACACACTGATTTTAGTTGAAAAGTCATAATTCACATCCAACAGTCATTTAGAGTCAAAAGATTAAAAGTTAACATTTCATCCATATTGACCATTTTGGGAAAGTTCGACAGGTCCGGAGTCATCGTTTTTCATCAGAAAATGTCTTTTTTGGACTGTACCAAAAATGATTCAAAATGTCAATTGGATTGTGCCTCATGTTGAATAACCACTTTTGACACCCTCACAGTGACCAAAATTGCCATTTTTACAGAGCTTTGCTTACTCAAAAGCTTCCATTTTGACCAATTTAAGCCACGGAAATGACTTTAAACACACTTATTGTAGTTGAAAAAGTCATAATTCACATCCAACAGTCATTTAGAGTCAAAAGATTAAATGTTAAAATTTCATCCATATTGACCATTTTGGGAACGTTCGACAGGTCTGGAGTCATCGTTTTTCATCAGTAAATTGATTTTTTGGACTGTACCAAATATGATTCAAAATGTCAATTGGATCGTGCCTCATGTTGAATAACCACTTTTAATACCCTCACAGTGACCAAAATTGCCATTTTTACAGAGCTTTTATTACTCAAAGGATTCCATTTTTACCAATTTCTGGCACCGAAATGACTTTAAACACACTTATTTTAGTTGAAAAAGTCATAATTTACATCCAACAGTCTTTTAGAGTCAAGATTAAATGTTAAAATTTCATCCATATTGACCATTTTGGGATCGTTCGATAGGTCCAGAGTCATTGTTTTTCATCAGAAAATTGATTTTTTGGACTGTACCAAATATGATTCAAAATGTCAATTGGATTGTGCCTCATGTTGAATAACCACTTTTGAAACCCTCACAGTGACCAAAATTGCCATTTTTACAGAGTTTTGCTTACTCAAAAGCTTCTATTTTGACCAATTTAAGCCACCGAAATGACTTTAAACACACTTATTTTAGTTGAAAAAAGTCATAATTCACATCAAACAGTCATTTAGATTCAAAAGATTAAATGTTAAAATTTCATCCATATTGAACATTTTGGGAAAGTTCGACAGGTCTGGAGTCATTGTTTTTCATCAGAAAATTGCTTTTTAGGAGTGTACCAAAAAGGATCCAAAATGTCAATTGGACCGTGCCTCATGTTGAATAACCACTTTTGAAACCCTCACAGTGACCAAAATTGCAATTTTTACAGAGTTTTGCTTACTCAAAAGCTTCAATTTTGACCAATTTCAGGAACCGAAATGACTTTAAACACACTTATTTTAGTTGAAAAAGTCTTAATTCACATCCAACAGTCATTTAGAGTCAAAAGATTAAATGTTACAATCTCATCCATATTGACCATTTTGGGAACGTTCGACAGGTCCGGAGTCATGCTTTTTCATCAGAAAATTGATTTTTTTGGACTGTACCAAATATTATTCAAAATGTCAATTGGATTGTGCCTCATGTTGAATAACCACTTTTGACACCCTCACAGTGACCAAAATTGCCATTTTTACAGAGCTTTGCTTACTCAAAAGCTTCCATTTTGACCAATTTCAGGCACCGTTATGACTTTAAACACACTGATTTTATTTGAAAAAGTCATAATTCACATCCAACAGTCATTTAGAGTCAAAAGATTAAATGTTAAAATTTCATCCATATTGACCATTTTGGCAACGTTCGACAGGTCCGGAGTCATTGTTTTTCATCAGAAAATTGATTTTTTTGGACTGAACCAAATATGATTCAAAATGTCAATTGGATTGTGCCTCATGTTGAATAACCACTTTTAAAACCCTCACAGTGACCAAAATTGCCATTTTTACAGAGCTTTGCTTACTCAAAAGCTTCCATTTTGACCAATTTCTGGCACCGAAATGACTTTAAACACACTTATTTTAGTTGAAAAGTCATAATTCACATCCAACAGTCATTTAGAGTCAAAAGATTAAAAGTTAACATTTCATCCATATTGACCATTTTGGGAAAGTTCGACAGGTCCGGAGTCATCGTTTTTCATCAGAAAATGTATTTTTTGGACTGTACCAAAAATGATTCAAAATGTCAATTGGATTGTGCCTCATGTTGAATAACCACTTTTGACACCCTCACAGTGACCAAAATTGCCATTTTTAGAGAGCTTTGCTTACTCAAAAGCTTCCATTTTGACCAATTTAAGCCACGGAAATGACTTTAAACACACTTATTGTAGTTGAAAAAGTCATAATTCACATCCAACAGTCATTTAGAGTCAAAAGATTAAATGTTAAAATTTCATCCATATTGACCATTTTGGGAACGTTCGACAGGGCCGGAGTCATCGTTTTTCATCAGAAAATTGATTTTTTGGACTGTACCAAATATGATTCAAAATGTCAATTGGATTGTGCCTCATGTTGAATAACCACTTTTGAAACTCTCACCGTGACCAAAATTGCCATTTTTAGAGAGTTTTGCTTACTTAAAAGCTTCAATTTTGTATAATTTGAGGCACCAAAATGACTTTAAACTCACTGATTTTAGTTGAAAATGTCATAATTCACATACAACAGTCATTTAGAGTCTATAGATTAAATGTTAAAATTTCATCCATATTGACCATTTTGGGAACGTTCGACAGGTCTGGAGTCATCGTTTTTCATCAGTAAATTGATTTTTTGGACTGTACCAAATATGATTCAAAATGTCAATTGGATCGTGCCTCATGTTGAATAACCACTTTTGAAACCCTCACAGTGACCAAAATTGCATTTCTACAGAGTTTTTCTTACTCAAAAGCTTCAATTTTGACCAATTTCAGGAACCGAAATGACTTTAAACACACTTATTTCAGTTGAAAAAGTCTTAATTCACATCCAACAGTCATTTAGAGTCAAAAGATTAAATGGTAAGATTTCATCCATATTGACCATTTTGAGAACGTTCGACAGGTCCGGAGTCATCGTTTTTCATCTGAAAATTGATTTTTTGGACTGTACCAAATATGATTCAAAATGTCAATTGGATTGTGCCTCATGTTGAATAACCACTTTTGAAACCCTCACAGTGACCAAAATTGCCATTTTTACAGAGTTTTGCTTACTCAAAAGCTTCTATTTTGACCAATTTAAGCCACCGAAATGACTTTAAACACACTTATTTTAGTTGAAAAAAGTCATAATTCACATCAAACAGTCATTTAGATTCAAAAGATTAAATGTTAAAATTTCATCCATATTGAACATTTTGGGAAAGTTCGACAGGTCTGGAGTCATTGTTTTTCATCAGAAAATTGCTTTTTAGGAGTGTACCAAAAAGGATTCAAAATGTCAATTGGACCGTGCCTCATGTTGAATAACCACTTTTGAAACCCTCACAGTGACCAAAATTGCAATTTTTACAGAGTTTTGCTTACTCAAAAGCTTCAATTTTGACCAATTTCAGGAACCGAAATGACTTTAAACACACTTATTTTAGTTGAAAAAGTCACAATTCACATCCAACAGTCTTTTAGAGTCAAGATTAAATGTTAAAATTTCATCCATATTGACCATTTTGGGATCGTTCGACAGGTCTGGAGTCATTGTTTTTCATCAGAAAATTGCTTTTTAGGAGTGTACCAAAAAGGATTCAAAATGTCAATTGGACCGTGCCTCATGTTGAATAACCACTTTTGAAACCCTCACAGTGACCAAATTTGCCATTTTTACAGAGCTTTGCTTACTCAAAAGCTTCCATTTTGACCAATTTAAGCCACCGAAATGACTTTAAACACACTTATTGTAGTTGAAAAAGTCATAATTCGCATCCAACAGTCATTTAGAGTCAAAAGATTAAATGTTAAAATTTCATCCATATTGACCATTTTGGGAACGTTCGACAGGTCCGGAGTCATCGTTTTTCATCAGAAAATTGATTTTTTGGACTGTACCAAATATGATTCAAAATGTCAATTGGATCGTGCCTCATGTTGAATAACCACTTTTGAAACCCTCACAGTGACCAAAATTGCCATTTCTACAGAGTTTTTCTTACTCAAAAGCTTCAATTTTGACCAATTTCAGGAACCGAAATGACTTTAAACACACTTATTTTAGTTGAAAAAGTTTTAATTCACATCCAACAGTCATTTAGAGTCAAAAGATTAAATGGTAAAATTTCATCCATATTGACCATTTTTGGAACGTTTGACAGGTCCGGAGTCATCGTTTTTCATCTGAAAATTGATTTTTTTGGACTGTACCAAAAATGATTCAAAATGTCAATTGGATCGTGCCTCATGTTGAATAACCACTTTTGAAACCCTCACAGTGACCAAAATTGCCATTTCTAAAGAGTTTTTCTTACTCAAAAGCTTCAATTTTGACCAATTTCAGGAACCGAAATGACTTTAAACACACTTATTTTAGTTGAAAAAGTCATAATTCACATCAAACAGTCATTTAGATTCAAAAGATTAAATGTTAAAATTTCATCCATATTGACCATTTTGGGAAAGTTCGACGGGTCTGGAGTCATTGTTTTTCATCAGAAAATTGCTTTTTAGGAGTGTACCAAAAAGGATTCAAAATGTCAATTGGACCGTGCCTCATGTTGAATAACCACTTTTGAAACCCTCACAGTGACCAAAATTGCAATTTTTACAGAGTTTTGCTTACTCAAAAGCTTAAATTTTGACCAATTTCAGGAACCGAAATGACTTTAAACACACTTATTTTAGTTGAAAA
Organism: Lissotriton helveticus; assembly: GCF_964261635.1. Lineage (NCBI taxonomy): Eukaryota > Metazoa > Chordata > Amphibia > Caudata > Salamandridae > Lissotriton > Lissotriton helveticus. Next base: position 344,660,907 of record NC_136072.1, read on the forward strand.
AGTCTTAATTCACATCCAACAGTCATTTAGAGTCAAAAGATTAAATGTTACAATCTCATCCATATTGACCATTTTGGGAACGTTCAACAGGTCCGGAGTCATGCTTTTTCATCAGAAAATTGATTTTTTTGGACTGTACCAAATATTATTCAAAATGTCAATTGGATTGTGCCTCATGTTGAATAACCACTTTTGACACCCTCACAGTGACCAAAATTGCCATTTTTACAGAGCTTTGCTTACTCAAAAGCTTCCATTTTGACCAATTTCAGGCACCGTTATGACTTTAAACACACTGATTTTATTTGAAAAAGTCATAATTCACATCCAACAGTCATTTAGAGTCAAAAGATTAAATGTTAAAATTTCATCCATATTGACCATTTTGGGAACGTTCGACAGGTCCGGAGTCATTGTTTTTCATCAGAAAATTGATTTTTTTGGACTGAACCAAATATGATTCAAACTGTCAATTGGATTGTGCCTCATGTTGAATAACCACTTTTAAAACCCTCACAGTGACCAAAATTGCCATTTTTACAGAGCTTTGCTTACTCAAAAGCTTCCATTTTGACCAATTTCTGGCACCAAAATGACTTTAAACACACTTATTTTAGTTGAAAAAGTCATAATTCACATCCAACAGTCATTTAGAGTCAAAAGATTAAAAGTTAACATTTCATCCATATTGACCATTTTGGGAAAGTTCGACAGGTCCGGAGTCATCGTTTTTCATCAGAAAATTGCTTTTTAGGAGTGTACCAAAAATGATTCAAAATGTCAATTGGATCGTGCCTCATGTTGAATAACCACTTTTGAAATCCTCACAGTGACCAAAATTGCCATTTTTACAGTTTTTCTTACTCAAAAGCTTCAATTTTGAACAATTTCAGGCACCGAAATGACTTTAAACTCACTGATTTTAGTTGAAAAAGTCATAATTCACATGCAACAATCACTTAGAGTCAAAAGATTAAATGTTAAAATGTCATTCATATTGTCCATTTTGGGTACGTTCGACAGGTCCGGAGTCATCGTTTTTCATCAGAAAATTGCTTTTTAGGAGTGTATCAATAATTATTCAAAATGTCAATTGGATCGTGCCTCATGTTGAATAACCACTTTTGAAACCCTCACAGTGACCAAAATTGCCATTTTTACAGAGTTTTGCTCACTCAAAAGCTTCAATTTTGACCAATTTCAGGCACCGAAATGACTTTAAACACACTTATTTTAGTTGAAAAAGTCATAATTCACATGCAACAGTCACTTAGAGTCAAAAGATTAAATGTTAAAATTTCATCCATATTGACCATTTTGGGAACGTTCGACATGTCCGGAGTCATCGTTTTTCATCAGAAAATATATTTTTTGGACTGAACCAAATATGATTCAAAATGTCAATTGGATTGTGCCTCATGTTGAATAACCACTTTTGAAACCCTCACAGTGAACAAAATTGCCATTTTTACAGAGCTTTGCTTACTCAAAAGCTTCCATTTTGACCAATTTAAGCCACCGAAATGACTTTAAACACACTTATTTTAGTTGAAAAAGTCATAATTCACATTCAACAGTCATTTAGAGTCAAAAGATTAAATGTTAAAATTTCCTCCATATTGACCATTTTGGGAACGTTCAACAGGTCTGGAGTCATCGTTTTTCATCAGTAAATTGATTTTTTGGACTGTACCAAATATGATTCAAAATGTCAATTGGATCGTGCCTCATGTTGAATAACCACTTTTAATACCCTCACAGTGACCAAAATTGCCATTTTTACAGAGCTTTTATTACTCAAAGGATTCCATTTTTACCAATTTCTGGCACCGAAATGACTTTAAACACACTTATTTTAGTTGAAAAAGTCATAATTTACATCCAACAGTCTTTTAGAGTCAAGATTAAATGTTAAAATTTCATCCATATTGACCATTTTGGGATCGTTCGATAGGTCCAGAGTCATCGTTTTTCATCAGAAAATTGATTTTTTGGACTGTACCAAATATGATTCAAAATGTCAATTGGATTGTGCCTCATGTTGAATAACCACTTTTGACACCCTCACAGTGACCAAAATTGCCATTTTTACAGAGCTTTGCTTACTCAAAAGCTTCCATTTTGACCAATTTCAGGCACCGTTATGACTTTAAACACACTGATTTTATTTGAAAAAGTCATAATTCACATCCAACAGTCATTTAGAGTCAAAAGATTAAATGTTAAAATTTCATCCATATTGACCATTTTTGGAACGTTTGACAGGTCCGGAGTCATCGTTTTTCATCAGAAAATGTATTTTTTGGACTGTACCAAAAATGATTCAAAATGTCAATTGGATTGTGCCTCATGTTGAATAACCACTTTTGACACCCTCACAGTGACCAAAATTGCCATTTTTACAGAGCTTTGCTTACTCAAAAGCTTCCATTTTGACCAATTTAAGCCACGGAAATGACTTTAAACACACTGATTTTAGTTGAAAAGTCATAATTCACATCCAACAGTCATTTAGAGTCAAAAGATTAAAAGTTAACATTTCATCCATATTGACCATTTTGGGAAAGTTCGACAGGTCCGGAGTCATCGTTTTTCATCAGAAAATGTCTTTTTTGGACTGTACCAAAAATGATTCAAAATGTCAATTGGATTGTGCCTCATGTTGAATAACCACTTTTGACACCCTCACAGTGACCAAAATTGCCATTTTTACAGAGCTTTGCTTACTCAAAAGCTTCCATTTTGACCAATTTAAGCCACGGAAATGACTTTAAACACACTTATTGTAGTTGAAAAAGTCATAATTCACATCCAACAGTCATTTAGAGTCAAAAGATTAAATGTTAAAATTTCATCCATATTGACCATTTTGGGAACGTTCGACAGGGCCGGAGTCATCGTTTTTCATCAGAAAATGTATTTTTTGGACTGAACCAAATATGATTCAAAATGTCAATTGGATTGTGCCTCATGTTGAATAACCACTTTTGAAACCCTCACCGTGACCAAAATTGCCATTTTTACAGAGTTTTGCTTACTTAAAAGCTTCAATTTTGTACAATTTCAGGCACCAAAATGACTTTAAACTCACTGATTTTAGTTGAAAATGTCATAATTCACATACAACAGTCATTTAGAGTCTATAGATTAAATGTTAAAATTTCATCCATATTGACCATTTTGGGAACGTTCGACAGGTCTGGAGTCATCGCTTTTCATCAGTAAATTGATTTTTTGGACTGTACCAAATATGATTCAAAATGTCAATTGGATCGTGCCTCATGTTGAATAACCACTTTTGAAACCCTCACAGTGACCAAAATTGCCATTTCTACAGAGTTTTTCTTACTCAAAAGCTTCAATTTTGACCAATTTCAGGAACCGAAATGACTTTAAACACACTTATTGTAGTTGAAAAAGTCATAATTCACATCCAACAGTCATTTAGAGTCAAAAGATTAAATGTTAAAATTTCATCCATATTGACCATTTTGGGAACGTTCGACAGGTCCGGAGTCATCGTTTTTCATCAGAAAATTGATTTTTTGGACTGTACCAAATATGATTCAAAATGTCAATTGGATTGTGCCTCATGTTGAATAACCACTTTTGAAACCCTCACCGTGACCAAAATTGCCATTTTTACAGAGTTTTGCTTACTTAAAAGCTTCAATTTTGTACAATTTCAGGCACCAAAATGACTTTAAACTCACTGATTTTAGTTGAAAATGTCATAATTCACATACAACAGTCATTTAGAGTCTATAGATTAAATGTTAAAATTTCATCCATATTGACCATTTTGGGAACGTTCGACAGGTCCGGAGTCATGCTTTTTCATCAGAAAATTGATTTTTTTGGACTGTACCAAATATTATTCAAAATGTCAATTGGATTGTGCCTCATGTTGAATAACCACTTTTGACACCCTCACAGTGACCAAAATTGCCATTTTTACAGAGCTTTGCTTACTCAAAAGCTTCCATTTTGACCAATTTCAGGCACCGTTATGACTTTAAACACACTGATTTTATTTGAAAAAGTCATAATTCACATCCAACAGTCATTTAGAGTCAAAAGATTAAATGTTAAAATTTCATCCATATTGACCATTTTGGGAACGTTCGACAGGTCCGGAGTCATCGTTTTTCATCATAAAATGTATTTTTTGGACTGAACCAAATATGATTCAAAATGTCAATTGGATTGTGCCTCAAGTTGAATAACCACTTTTGAAACCCTCACAGTGACCAAAATTGCCATTTTTACAGAGCTTTGCTTACTCAAAAGCTTCCATTTTGACCAATTTAAGCCACCAAAATGACTTTAAACACACTTATTGTAGTTGAAAAAGTCATAATTCACATCCAACAGTCATTTAGAGTCAAAAGATTAAATGTTAAAATTTCATCCATATTGACCATTTTGGGAACGTTCGACAGGTCCGGAGTCATCGTTTTTCATCAGAAAATGTATTTTTTGGACTGAACCAAATATGATTCAAAATGTCAATTGGATTGTGCCTCATGTTGAATAACCACTTTTGAAACCCTCACAGTGACCAAAATTGCCATTTTTACAGAGCTTTGCTTACTCAAAAGCTTTCATTTTGACCAATTTAAGCCACCAATATGACTTTAAACACACTTATTTTAGTTGAAAAAGTCATAATTCACATCCAACAGTCATTTAGAGTCAAAAGATTAAATGTTAAAATTTCATCCATATTGACCATTTTGGGAAAGTTCGACAGGTCCGGAGTCATCGTTTTCATCAGAAAATTGCTTTTTAGGAGTGTACCAAAAATGATTCAAAATGTCAATTGGATCGTGCCTCATGTTGAATAATCACTTTTGAAATCCTCACAGTGACCAAAATTGCCATTTTTACAGTTTTTCTTACTCAAAAGCTTCAATTTTGAACAATTTCAGGCACCGAAATTACTTTAAACTCACTGATTTGAGTTGAAAAAGCCATAATTCACATCCAACAGTCATTTAGAGTCAAAAGATTAAATGTTAACATTTCATCCATATTGACCATTTTGGGAACCTTCAACAGGTCCGGAGTCATCGTTTTTCATCATAAAATGTATTTTTTGGACTGAACCAAATATGATTCAAAATGTCAATTGGATTGTGCCTCATGTTGAATAACCACTTTTGAAACCCTCACAGTGACCAAAATTGCCATTTTTACAGAGCTTTGATTACTCAAAAGCTTCCATTTTGACCAATTTAAGCCACCGAAATGACTTTAAACACACTTATTGTAGTTGAAAAAGTCATAATTCACATCCAACAGTCATTTAGAGTCAAAAGATTAAATGTTAAAATTTCATCCATATTGACCATTTTGGGAACGTTCGACAGGTCCGGAGTCATCGTTTTTCATCAGTAAATTGATTTTTTGGACTGTACCAAATATGATTCAAAATGTCAATTGGATTGTGCCTCATGTTGAATAACCACTTTTGAAACCCTCACCGTGACCAAAATTGCCATTTTTACAGAGTTTTGCTTACTTAAAAGCTTCAATTTTGTACAATTTCAGGCACCAAAATGACTTTAAACTCACTGATTTTAGTTGAAAATGTCATAATTCACATACAACAGTCATTTAGAGTCTATAGATTAAATGTTAAAATTTCATCCATATTGACCATTTTGGGAACGTTCGACAGGTCTGGAGTCATCGTTTTTCATCAGTAAATTGATTTTTTGGACTGTACCAAATATGATTCAAAATGTCAATTGGATCGTGCCTCATGTTGAATAACCACTTTTGAAACCCTCACAGTGAGCAAAATTGCCATTTTTACAGAGCTTTGCTTACTCAAAAGCTTCCATTTTGACCAATTTCAGGCACCGTTATGACTTTAAACACACTGATTTTATTTGAAAAAGTCATAATTCACATCCAACAGTCATTTAGAGTCAAAAGATTAAATGTTAAAATTTCATCCATATTGACCATTTTGGGAACGTTCGACAGGTCCGGAGTCATCGTTTTTCATCATAAAATGTATTTTTTGGACTGAACCAAATATGATTCAAAATGTCAATTGGATTGTGCCTCAAGTTGAATAACCACTTTTGAAACCCTCACAGTGACCAAAATTGCCATTTTTACAGAGCTTTGCTTACTCAAAAGCTTCCATTTTGACCAATTTAAGCCACCAAAATGACTTTAAACACACTTATTGTAGTTGAAAAAGTCATAATTCACATCCAACAGTCATTTAGAGTCAAAAGATTAAATGTTAAAATTTCATCCATATTGACCATTTTGGGAACGTTCGACAGGTCCGGAGTCATCGTTTTTCATCAGAAAATGTATTTTTTGGACTGAACCAAATATGATTCAAAATGTCAATTGGATTGTGCCTCATGTTGAATAACCACTTTTGAAACCCTCACAGTGACCAAAATTGCCATTTTTACAGAGCTTTGCTTACTCAAAAGCTTTCATTTTGACCAATTTAAGCCACCAATATGACTTTAAACACACTTATTTTAGTTGAAAAAGTCATAATTCACATCCAACAGTCATTTAGAGTCAAAAGATTAAATGTTAAAATTTCATCCATATTGACCATTTTGGGAAAGTTCGACAGGTCCGGAGTCATCGTTTTCATCAGAAAATTGCTTTTTAGGAGTGTACCAAAAATGATTCAAAATGTCAATTGGATCGTGCCTCATGTTGAATAATCACTTTTGAAATCCTCACAGTGACCAAAATTGCCATTTTTACAGTTTTTCTTACTCAAAAGCTTCAATTTTGAACAATTTCAGGCACCGAAATTACTTTAAACTCACTGATTTGAGTTGAAAAAGCCATAATTCACATCCAACAGTCATTTAGAGTCAAAAGATTAAATGTTAACATTTCATCCATATTGACCATTTTGGGAACCTTCAACAGGTCCGGAGTCATCGTTTTTCATCATAAAATGTATTTTTTGGACTGAACCAAATATGATTCAAAATGTCAATTGGATTGTGCCTCATGTTGAATAACCACTTTTGAAACCCTCACAGTGACCAAAATTGCCATTTTTACAGAGCTTTGATTACTCAAAAGCTTCCATTTTGACCAATTTAAGCCACCGAAATGACTTTAAACACACTTATTGTAGTTGAAAAAGTCATAATTCACATCCAACAGTCATTTAGAGTCAAAAGATTAAATGTTAAAATTTCATCCATATTGACCATTTTGGGAACGTTCGACAGGTCCGGAGTCATCGTTTTTCATCAGAAAATTGATTTTTTGGACTGTACCAAATATGATTCAAAATGTCAATTGGATTGTGCCTCATGTTGAATAACCACTTTTGAAACCCTCACCGTGACCAAAATTGCCATTTTTACAGAGTTTTGCTTACTTAAAAGCTTCAATTTTGTACAATTTCAGGCACCAAAATGACTTTAAACTCACTGATTTTAGTTGAAAATGTCATAATTCACATACAACAGTCATTTAGAGTCTATAGATTAAATGTTAAAATTTCATCCATATTGACCATTTTGGGAACGTTCGACAGGTCTGGAGTCATCGTTTTTCATCAGTAAATTGATTTTTTGGACTGTACCAAATATGATTCAAAATGTCAATTGGATCGTGCCTCATGTTGAATAACCACTTTTGAAACCCTCACAGTGAGCAAAATTGCCATTTCTACAGAGTTTTTTTTACTCAAAAGCTTCAATTTTGACCAATTTCAGGAACCGAAATGACTTTAAACACACTTATTTTAGTTGAAAAAGTCTTAATTCACATCCAACAGTCATTTAGAGTCAAAAGATTAAATGGTAAAATTTCATCCATATTGACCATTTTGGGAACGTTCGACAGGTCCAGAGTCATCGTTTTTCATCAGAAAATTGATTTTTGGACTGTACCAAATATGATTCAAAATGTCAATTGGATTGTGGCTCATGTTGAATAACCACTTTTAATACCCTCACAGTGACCAAAATTGCCATTTTTACAGAGCTTTTATTACTCAAAGGATTCAAGTTTTTACCAATTTCTGGCACCGAAATGACTTTAAACACACTTATTTTAGTTGAAAAAGTCATAATTTACATCCAACAGTCTTTTAGAGTCAAGATTAAATGTTAAAATTTCATCCATATTGACCATTTTGGGAACGTTCGACAGGTCCGGAGTCATTGTTTTTCATCAGAAAATTGCTTTTTAGGAGTGTACCAAAAAGGATTCAAAATGTAAATTGGACCGTGCCTCATGTTGAATAACCACTTTTGAAACCCTCACAGTGACCAAAATTGCAATTTTTACAGAGTTTTGCTTACTCAAAAGCTTCAATTTTGACCAATTTCAGGAACCGAAATGACTTTAAACACACTTATTTTAGTTGAAAAAGTCTTAATTCACATCCAACAGTCATTTAGAGTCAAAAGATTAAATGTTACAATCTCATTCATATTGACCATTTTGGGAACGTTCGACAGGTCCGGAGTCATCGTTTTTCATCAGAAAATGTATTTTTTGGACTGAACCAAATAAGAATCAAAATGTCAATTGGATTGTGCCTCATGTTGAATAACCACTTTTGAAACCCTCACAGTGACCAAAATTGCCATTTTTACAGAGTTTTGCTTACTTAAAAGCTTCAATTTTGTACAATTTCAGGCACCAAAATGACTTTAAACTCACTGATTTTAGTTGAAAATGTCATAATTCACATACAACAGTCATTTAGAGTCTATAGATTAAATGTTAAAATTTCATCCATATTGACCATTTTGGGAACGTTCGACAGGTCTGGAGTCATCGTTTTTCATCAGTAAATTGATTTTTTGGACTGTACCAAATATGATTCAAAATGTCAATTGGATCGTGCCTCATGTTGAATAACCACTTTTGAAACCCTCACAGTGACCAAAATTGCCATTTCTACAGAGTTTTTCTTACTCAAAGGTTTCAATTTTTACCAATTTCAGGAACCGAAATGACTTTAAACACACCTATTTTAGTTGAAAAAGTCTTAATTCACATCCAACAGTCATTTAGAGTCAAAAGATTAAATGTTACAATCTCATCCATATTGACCATTTTGGGAACGTTCGACAGGTCCGGAGTCATGCTTTTTCATCAGAAAATTGATTTTTTTGGACTGTACCAAATATTATTCAAAATGTCAATTGGATTGTGCCTCATGTTGAATAACCACTTTTAAAACCCTCACAGTGACCAAAATTGCCATTTTTACAGAGTTTTGCTTACTTAAAAGCTTCAATTTTGAACAATTTCAGGCACCAAAATGACTTTAAACTCTCTTATTTTAGTTGAAAAAGTCATAATTCACATCCAACAGTCATTTAGAGTCTATAGATTAAATGTTAAAATTTCATCCATATTGACCATTTTGGGAACGTACGACAGGTCTGGAGTCATTGGTTTTCATCAGTAAATTGATTTTTTGGACTGTACCAAATATGATTCAAAATGTCAATTGGATCGTGCATCATGTTGAATAACCACTTTTGAAACCCTCCCAGTGACCAAAATTTCCATTTCTACAGAGTTTTTCTTACTCAAAAGCTTCAATTTTGACCAATTTCAGGAACCGAAATGACTTTAAACACACTTATTTTAGTTGAAAAAGTTTTAATTCACATCCAACAGTCATTTAGAGTCAAAAGATTAAATGGTAAAATTTCATCCATATTGACCATTTTGGGAACGTTCGACAGGTCCGGAGTCATCGTTTTTCATCTGAAAATTGATTTTTTGGCCTGTACCAAAAATGATTAAAAATGTCAATTGGATCGTGCCTCATGTTGAATAACCACTTTTGAAACCCTCACAGTGACCAAAATTGCCATTTCTACAGAGTTTTTCTTACTCAAAAGCTTCAATTTTGACCAATTTCAGGAACCGAAATGACTTTAAACACACTTATTTTAGTTGAAAAAGTCATAATTCACATCAAACAGTCATTTAGATTCAAAAGATTAAATGTTAAAATTTCATCCATATTGACCATTTTGCGAAAGTTCGACAAGTCTGGAGTCATTGTTTTTCATCAGAAAATTGCTTTTTAGGAGTGTACCAAAAAGGATTCAAAATGTCAATTGGACCGTGCCTCATGTTGAATAACCACTTTTGAAACCCTCACAGTGACCAAAATTGCAATTTTTACAGAGTTTTGCTTACTCAAAAGCTTCAATTTTGACCAATTTCAGGAACCGAAATGACTTTAAACACACTTATTTTAGTTGAAAAAGTCTTAATTCACATCTAACAGTCATTTAGAGTCAAAAGATTAAAAGTTAACATTTCATCCATATTGACTATTTTGGGAAAGTTCGACAGGTCCGGAGTCATCGTTTTTCATCAGAAAATTGCTTTTTAGGAGTGTACCAAAAATGATTCAAAATGTCAATTGGATCGTGCCTCATGTTGAATAACCACTTTTGAAATCCTCACAGTGACCAAAATTGCCATTTTTACAGTTTTTCTTACTCAAAAGCTTCAATTTTGACCAATTTCAGGCACCAAAATGACTTTAAACACACTTATTTTAGTTGAAAAAGTCATAATTGACATGCAACAGTCACGTAGAGTCAAAAGATTAAATGTTAAAATTTCATCCATATTGACCATTTTGGGAACGTTCGACAGGTCCGGAGTCATCGTTTTTCATCAGAAAATTGATTTTTTGGACTGTACCAAATATGATTCAAAATGTCAATTGGATTGTGCCTCATGTTGAATAACCACTTTTGAAACCCTCACCGTGACCAAAATTGCCATTTTTACAGAGTTTTGCTTACTTAAAAGCTTCAATTTTGTACAATTTCAGGCACCAAAATGACTTTAAACTCACTGATTTTAGTTGAAAATGTCATAATTCACATACAACAGTCATTTAGAGTCTATAGATTAAATGTTAAAATTTCATCCATATTGACCATTTTGGGAACGTTCGACAGGTCCGGAGTCATGCTTTTTCATCAGAAAATTGATTTTTTTGGACTGTACCAAATATTATTCAAAATGTCAATTGGATTGTGCCTCATGTTGAATAACCACTTTTGACACCCTCACAGTGACCAAAATTGCCATTTTTACAGAGCTTTGCTTACTCAAAAGCTTCCATTTTGACCAATTTCAGGCACCGTTATGACTTTAAACACACTGATTTTATTTGAAAAAGTCATAATTCACATCCAACAGTCATTTAGAGTCAAAAGATTAAATGTTAAAATTTCATCCATATTGACCATTTTGGGAACGTTCGACAGGTCCGGAGTCATCGTTTTTCATCATAAAATGTATTTTTTGGACTGAACCAAATATGATTCAAAATGTCAATTGGATTGTGCCTCAAGTTGAATAACCACTTTTGAAACCCTCACAGTGACCAAAATTGCCATTTTTACAGAGCTTTGCTTACTCAAAAGCTTCCATTTTGACCAATTTAAGCCACCAAAATGACTTTAAACACACTTATTGTAGTTGAAAAAGTCATAATTCACATCCAACAGTCATTTAGAGTCAAAAGATTAAATGTTAAAATTTCATCCATATTGACCATTTTGGGAACGTTCGACAGGTCCGGAGTCATCGTTTTTCATCAGAAAATGTATTTTTTGGACTGAACCAAATATGATTCAAAATGTCAATTGGATTGTGCCTCATGTTGAATAACCACTTTTGAAACCCTCACAGTGACCAAAATTGCCATTTTTACAGAGCTTTGCTTACTCAAAAGCTTTCATTTTGACCAATTTAAGCCACCAATATGACTTTAAACACACTTATTTTAGTTGAAAAAGTCATAATTCACATCCAACAGTCATTTAGAGTCAAAAGATTAAATGTTAAAATTTCATCCATATTGACCATTTTGGGAAAGTTCGACAGGTCCGGAGTCATCGTTTTCATCAGAAAATTGCTTTTTAGGAGTGTACCAAAAATGATTCAAAATGTCAATTGGATCGTGCCTCATGTTGAATAATCACTTTTGAAATCCTCACAGTGACCAAAATTGCCATTTTTACAGTTTTTCTTACTCAAAAGCTTCAATTTTGAACAATTTCAGGCACCGAAATTACTTTAAACTCACTGATTTGAGTTGAAAAAGCCATAATTCACATCCAACAGTCATTTAGAGTCAAAAGATTAAATGTTAACATTTCATCCATATTGACCATTTTGGGAACCTTCAACAGGTCCGGAGTCATCGTTTTTCATCATAAAATGTATTTTTTGGACTGAACCAAATATGATTCAAAATGTCAATTGGATTGTGCCTCATGTTGAATAACCACTTTTGAAACCCTCACAGTGACCAAAATTGCCATTTTTACAGAGCTTTGATTACTCAAAAGCTTCCATTTTGACCAATTTAAGCCACCGAAATGACTTTAAACACACTTATTGTAGTTGAAAAAGTCATAATTCACATCCAACAGTCATTTAGAGTCAAAAGATTAAATGTTAAAATTTCATCCATATTGACCATTTTGGGAACGTTCGACAGGTCCGGAGTCATCGTTTTTCATCAGAAAATTGATTTTTTGGACTGTACCAAATATGATTCAAAATGTCAATTGGATTGTGCCTCATGTTGAATAACCACTTTTGAAACCCTCACCGTGACCAAAATTGCCATTTTTACAGAGTTTTGCTTACTTAAAAGCTTCAATTTTGTACAATTTCAGGCACCAAAATGACTTTAAACTCACTGATTTTAGTTGAAAATGTCATAATTCACATACAACAGTCATTTAGAGTCTATAGATTAAATGTTAAAATTTCATCCATATTGACCATTTTGGGAACGTTCGACAGGTCTGGAGTCATCGTTTTTCATCAGTAAATTGATTTTTTGGACTGTACCAAATATGATTCAAAATGTCAATTGGATCGTGCCTCATGTTGAATAACCACTTTTGAAACCCTCACAGTGAGCAAAATTGCCATTTTTACAGAGCTTTGCTTACTCAAAAGCTTCCATTTTGACCAATTTCAGGCACCGTTATGACTTTAAACACACTGATTTTATTTGAAAAAGTCATAATTCACATCCAACAGTCATTTAGAGTCAAAAGATTAAATGTTAAAATTTCATCCATATTGACCATTTTGGGAACGTTCGACAGGTCCGGAGTCATCGTTTTTCATCATAAAATGTATTTTTTGGACTGAACCAAATATGATTCAAAATGTCAATTGGATTGTGCCTCAAGTTGAATAACCACTTTTGAAACCCTCACAGTGACCAAAATTGCCATTTTTACAGAGCTTTGCTTACTCAAAAGCTTCCATTTTGACCAATTTAAGCCACCAAAATGACTTTAAACACACTTATTGTAGTTGAAAAAGTCATAATTCACATCCAACAGTCATTTAGAGTCAAAAGATTAAATGTTAAAATTTCATCCATATTGACCATTTTGGGAACGTTCGACAGGTCCGGAGTCATCGTTTTTCATCAGAAAATGTATTTTTTGGACTGAACCAAATATGATTCAAAATGTCAATTGGATTGTGCCTCATGTTGAATAACCACTTTTGAAACCCTCACAGTGACCAAAATTGCCATTTTTACAGAGCTTTGCTTACTCAAAAGCTTTCATTTTGACCAATTTAAGCCACCAATATGACTTTAAACACACTTATTTTAGTTGAAAAAGTCATAATTCACATCCAACAGTCATTTAGAGTCAAAAGATTAAATGTTAAAATTTCATCCATATTGACCATTTTGGGAAAGTTCGACAGGTCCGGAGTCATCGTTTTCATCAGAAAATTGCTTTTTAGGAGTGTACCAAAAATGATTCAAAATGTCAATTGGATCGTGCCTCATGTTGAATAATCACTTTTGAAATCCTCACAGTGACCAAAATTGCCATTTTTACAGTTTTTCTTACTCAAAAGCTTCAATTTTGAACAATTTCAGGCACCGAAATTACTTTAAACTCACTGATTTGAGTTGAAAAAGCCATAATTCACATCCAACAGTCATTTAGAGTCAAAAGATTAAATGTTAACATTTCATCCATATTGACCATTTTGGGAACCTTCAACAGGTCCGGAGTCATCGTTTTTCATCATAAAATGTATTTTTTGGACTGAACCAAATATGATTCAAAATGTCAATTGGATTGTGCCTCATGTTGAATAACCACTTTTGAAACCCTCACAGTGACCAAAATTGCCATTTTTACAGAGTTTTGCTTACTTAAAAGCTTCAATTTTGTACAATTTCAGGCACCAAAATGACTTTAAACTCACTGATTTTAGTTGAAAATGTCATAATTCACATACAACAGTCATTTAGAGTCTATAGATTAAATGTTAAAATTTCATCCATATTGACCATTTTGGGAACGTTCGACAGGTCTGGAGTCATCGTTTTTCATCAGTAAATTGATTTTTTGGACTGTACCAAATATGATTCAAAATGTCAATTGGATCGTGCCTCATGTTGAATAACCACTTTTGAAACCCTCACAGTGAGCAAAATTGCCATTTCTACAGAGTTTTTTTTACTCAAAAGCTTCAATTTTGACCAAATTCAGGAACCGAAATGACTTTAAACACACTTATTTTAGTTGAAAAAGTCTTAATTCACATCCAACAGTCATTTAGAGTCAAAAGATTAAATGGTAAAATTTCATCCATATTGACCATTTTGGGAACGTTCGACAGGTCCAGAGTCATCGTTTTTCATCAGAAAATTGATTTTTGGACTGTACCAAATATGATTCAAAATGTCAATTGGATTGTGGCTCATGTTGAATAACCACTTTTAATACCCTCACAGTGACCAAAATTGCCATTTTTACAGAGCTTTTATTACTCAAAGGATTCAAGTTTTTACCAATTTCTGGCACCGAAATGACTTTAAACACACTTATTTTAGTTGAAAAAGTCATAATTTACATCCAACAGTCTTTTAGAGTCAAGATTAAATGTTAAAATTTCATCCATATTGACCATTTTGGGAACGTTCGACAGGTCCGGAGTCATTGTTTTTCATCAGAAAATTGCTTTTTAGGAGTGTACCAAAAAGGATTCAAAATGTAAATTGGACCGTGCCTCATGTTGAATAACCACTTTTGAAACCCTCACAGTGACCAAAATTGCAATTTTTACAGAGTTTTGCTTACTCAAAAGCTTCAATTTTGACCAATTTCAGGAACCGAAATGACTTTAAACACACTTATTTTAGTTGAAAAAGTCTTAATTCACATCCAACAGTCATTTAGAGTCAAAAGATTAAATGTTACAATCTCATTCATATTGACCATTTTGGGAACGTTCGACAGGTCCGGAGTCATCGTTTTTCATCAGAAAATGTATTTTTTGGACTGAACCAAATAAGAATCAAAATGTCAATTGGATTGTGCCTCATGTTGAATAACCACTTTTGAAACCCTCACAGTGACCAAAATTGCCATTTTTACAGAGTTTTGCTTACTTAAAAGCTTCAATTTTGTACAATTTCAGGCACCAAAATGACTTTAAACTCACTGATTTTAGTTGAAAATGTCATAATTCACATACAACAGTCATTTAGAGTCTATAGATTAAATGTTAAAATTTCATCCATATTGACCATTTTGGGAACGTTCGACAGGTCTGGAGTCATCGTTTTTCATCAGTAAATTGATTTTTTGGACTGTACCAAATATGATTCAAAATGTCAATTGGATCGTGCCTCATGTTGAATAACCACTTTTGAAACCCTCACAGTGACCAAAATTGCCATTTCTACAGAGTTTTTCTTACTCAAAGGTTTCAATTTTTACCAATTTCAGGAACCGAAATGACTTTAAACACACCTATTTTAGTTGAAAAAGTCTTAATTCACATCCAACAGTCATTTAGAGTCAAAAGATTAAATGTTACAATCTCATCCATATTGACCATTTTGGGAACGTTCGACAGGTCCGGAGTCATGCTTTTTCATCAGAAAATTGATTTTTTTGGACTGTACCAAATATTATTCAAAATGTCAATTGGATTGTGCCTCATGTTGAATAACCACTTTTAAAACCCTCACAGTGACCAAAATTGCCATTTTTACAGAGTTTTGCTTACTTAAAAGCTTCAATTTTGAACAATTTCAGGCACCAAAATGACTTTAAACTCTCTTATTTTAGTTGAAAAAGTCATAATTCACATCCAACAGTCATTTAGAGTCTATAGATTAAATGTTAAAATTTCATCCATATTGACCATTTTGGGAACGTACGACAGGTCTGGAGTCATTGGTTTTCATCAGTAAATTGATTTTTTGGACTGTACCAAATATGATTCAAAATGTCAATTGGATCGTGCATCATGTTGAATAACCACTTTTGAAACCCTCCCAGTGACCAAAATTTCCATTTCTACAGAGTTTTTCTTACTCAAAAGCTTCAATTTTGACCAATTTCAGGAACCGAAATGACTTTAAACACACTTATTTTAGTTGAAAAAGTTTTAATTCACATCCAACAGTCATTTAGAGTCAAAAGATTAAATGGTAAAATTTCATCCATATTGACCATTTTGGGAACGTTCGACAGGTCCGGAGTCATCGTTTTTCATCTGAAAATTGATTTTTTGGCCTGTACCAAAAATGATTAAAAATGTCAATTGGATCGTGCCTCATGTTGAATAACCACTTTTGAAACCCTCACAGTGACCAAAATTGCCATTTCTACAGAGTTTTTCTTACTCAAAAGCTTCAATTTTGACCAATTTCAGGAACCGAAATGACTTTAAACACACTTATTTTAGTTGAAAAAGTCATAATTCACATCAAACAGTCATTTAGATTCAAAAGATTAAATGTTAAAATTTCATCCATATTGACCATTTTGCGAAAGTTCGACAAGTCTGGAGTCATTGTTTTTCATCAGAAAATTGCTTTTTAGGAGTGTACCAAAAAGGATTCAAAATGTCAATTGGACCGTGCCTCATGTTGAATAACCACTTTTGAAACCCTCACAGTGACCAAAATTGCAATTTTTACAGAGTTTTGCTTACTCAAAAGCTTCAATTTTGACCAATTTCAGGAACCGAAATGACTTTAAACACACTTATTTTAGTTGAAAAAGTCTTAATTCACATCTAACAGTCATTTAGAGTAAAAAGATTAAAAGTTAACATTTCATCCATATTGACTATTTTGGGAAAGTTCGACAGGTCCGGAGTCATCGTTTTTCATCAGAAAATTGCTTTTTAGGAGTGTACCAAAAATGATTCAAAATGTCAATTGGATCGTGCCTCATGTTGAATAACCACTTTTGAAATCCTCACAGTGACCAAAATTGCCATTTTTACAGTTTTTCTTACTCAAAAGCTTCAATTTTGACCAATTTCAGGCACCAAAATGACTTTAAACACACTTATTTTAGTTGAAAAAGTCATAATTGACATGCAACAGTCACGTAGAGTCAAAAGATTAAATGTTAAAATTTCATCCATATTGACCATTTTGGGAACGTTCGACAGGTCCGGAGTCATCGTTTTTCATCAGAAAATGTATTTTTTGGACTGAACCAAATATGATTCAAAATGTCAATTGGATTGTGCCTCATGTTGAATAACCACTTTTGAGACCCTCACAGTGACCAAAATTGCCATTTTTACAGAGCTTTGCTTACTCAAAAGCTTCCATTTTGACCAATTTAAGCCACCGAAATGACTTTAAACATACTTATTTTAGTTGAAAAAGTCATAATTCACATCCAACAGTCATTTAGAGTCAAAAGATTAAATGTTAAAATTTCATCCATATTGACCATTTTGGGAACGTTCGACAGGTCCGGAGTCATCATTTTTCATCAGAAAATAGATTTTTTGGACTGTAGCAAATATGATTCAAAATGTCAATTGGATTGTGCCTCATGTTGAATAACCACTTTTGAAACCCTCACCATGACCAAAATTGCCATTTTTACAGAGTTTTGCTTACTCAAAAGCTTCAATTTTGACCAATTTCAGGAACCGAAATGATTTTAAACACACTTATTTTAGTTGAAAAAGTCTTGAATCACATCCAACAGTCATTTAGAGTCAAAAGATTAAATGGTAAAATTTCATCCATATTGACCATTTTGGGAACGTTCGACAGGTCCGGAGTCATTGTTTTTCATCTGAAAATTGATTTTTTGGACTGTACCAAAAATGATTCAAAATGTCAATTGGATTGTGCCTCATGTTGAATAACCACTTTTGAAACCCTCACAGTGACCAAAATTGCCATTTTTACAGAGTTTTGCTTACTCAAAAGCTTCAATTTTGACCAATTTCAGGAACCAAAATGACTTTAAACTCACTGATTTTAGTTGAAAAAGTCATAATTCACACCCAACAGTCATTTAGAGTCTATAGATTAAATGTTAAAATTTCATCCATATTGACCATTTTGGGAACGTTCGACAGGTCTGGAGTCATCGTTTTTCATCAGTAAATTGATTTTTTGGACTGTACCAAATATGATTCAAAATGTCAATTGGATCGTGCCTCATGTTGAATAACCACTTTTGAAACCCCCACAGTGACCAAAATTGCCATATCTACAGAGTTTTTCTTACTCAAAAGCTTCAATTTTGACCAATTTCAGGAACCGAAATGATTTTAAACACACTTATTTTAGTTGAAAAAGTCTTAATTCACATCCAACAGTCATTTAGAGTCAAAAGATTAAATGGTAAAATTTCATCCATATTGACCATTTTGGGAACGTTCGACAGGTCCGGAGTCATTGTTTTTCATCTGAAAATTGATTTTTTGGACTGTACCAAAAATGATTCAAAATGTCAATTGGATTGTGCCTCATGTTGAATAACCACTTTTGAAACCCTCACAGTGACCAAAATTGCCATTTCTACAGAGTTTTTCTTACGCAAAAGCTTCACTTTTGACCAATTTCAGGAACCGAAATGACTTTAAACACACTTATTTTAATTGAAAAAGTCATATTTCACATCAAACAGTCATTTAGAGTCAAAAGATTAAATGTTAAAATTTCATCCATATTGAACATTTTGGGAACGTTCGACAGGTCCGGAGTCATCGTTTTTCATCAGAAAATTGATTTTTTGGACTGTACCAAATATGATTCAAAATGTCAATTGGATTGTGCCTCATGTTGAATAACCACTTTTGAAAACCTCACCGTGACCAAAATTGCCATATTTACAGAGTTTTGCTTACTTAAAAGCTTCAATTTTGAACAATTTCAGGCACCAAAATGACTTTAAACTCACTGATTTTAGTTGAAAAAGTCATAATTCACATCCAACAGTCATTTAGAGTCTATAGATTAAATGGTAAAATTACATCCATATTGACCATTTTAGGAATGTTCGACAGGTCAGGAATCATTGGTTTTCATCAGTAAATTGATTTTTTGGACTGTACCAAATATGATTCAAAATGTCAATTGGATTGTGCCTCCTGTTGAATAACCACTTTTGAAACCCTCACACTGACCAAAATTTCCATTTCTACAGAGTTTTTCTTACTCAAAAGCTTCAATTTTGACCAATTTCAGGAACCGAAATGACTCTAAACACACTTATTTTAGTTGAAAAAGTCTTAATTCACATCCAACAGTCATTTAGAGTCAAAAGATTAAATGGTAAAATTTCATCCATATTGACCATTTTGGGAACTTTGGACAGGTCCTGAGTCATCGTATTTCATCTGAAAATTGATTTTTTGGACTGTACCAAAAATGATTCAAAATGTCAATTGGATCGTGCCTCATGTTGAATAACCACTTTTGAAACCCTCACAGTGACCAAAATTGCTATTTCTACAGAGTTTTTCTTACTCAAAAGCTTCAATTTTGACCAATTTCAGGCACCGAAATGACTTTAAACACACTTATTTTAGTTGAAAAAGTCATAATTCACATGTAACAGTCACTTAGAGTCAAAAGATTAAATGTTAAAATTTCATCCATATTGACCATTTTGGGAACGTTCGACAGGTCCGGAGTCATCGTTTTTCATCTGAAAATTGATTTTTTGTACTGTACCAAAAATGATTAAAAATGTCAATTGGATCGTGCCTCATGTTGAATAACCACTTTTGAAACCCTCACAGTGACCAAAATTGCCATTTCTACAGAGTTTTTCTTACTCAAAAGCTTCAATTTTGACCAATTTCAGGAACCAAAATGACTTTAAACACACTTATTTTAGTTGAAAAAGTCATAATTCACATCAAACAGTCATTTAGATTCAAAAGATTAAATGTTAAAATTTCATCCATATTGACCATTTTGCGAAAGTTCGACAGGTCTGGAGTCATTGTTTTTCATCAGAAAATTGCTTTTTAGGAGTGTACCAAAAAGGATTCAAAATGTCAATTGGACCGTGCCTCATGTTGAATAACCTCTTTTGAAACCCTCACAGTGACCAAAATTGCAATTTTTACAGAGTTTTGCTTACTCAAAAGCTTCAATTTTGACCAATTTCAGGAACCGAAATGACTTTAAACACACTTATTTTAGTTGAAAAAGTCTTAATTCACATCTAACAGTCATTTAGAGTCAAAAGATTAAAAGTTAACATTTCATCCATATTGACCATTTTGGGAAAGTTCGACAGGTCCGGAGTCATCGTTTTTCATCAGAAAATTGCTTTTTAGGAGTGTACCAAAAATTATTCAAAATGTCAATTGGATCGTGCCTCATGTTGAATAACCACTTTTGAAACCCTCACAGTGACCAAAATTGCCATTTTTACAGAGTTTTTCTTACTCAAAAGCTTCAATTTTGACCAATTTCAGGAACCGAAATGACTCTAAACACACTTATTTTAGTTGAAAAAGTCTTAATTCACATCCAACAGTCATTTAGAGTCAAAAGATTAAATGGTAAAATTTCATCCATATTGACCATTTTGGGAACGTTGGACAGGTCCTGAGTCATCGTATTTCATCTGAAAATTGATTTTTTGGACTGTACCAAAAATGATTCAAAATGTCAATTGGATTGTGCCTCATGTTGAATAACCACTTTTGAAACCCTCACACTGACCAAAATTTCCATTTCTACAGAGTTTTTCTTACTCAAAAGCTTCAATTTTGACCAATTTCAGGAACCGAAATGACTCTAAACACACTTATTTTAGTTGAAAAAGTCTTAATTCACATCCAACAGTCATTTAGAGTCAAAAGATTAAATGGTAAAATTTCATCCATATTGACCATTTTGGGAACGTTGGACAGGTCCTGAGTCATCGTATTTCATCTGAAAATTGATTTTTTGGACTGTACCAAAAATGATTCAAAATGTCAATTGGATCGTGCCTCATGTTGAATAACCACTTTTGAAACCCTCACAGTGACCAAAATTGCTATTTCTACAGAGTTTTTCTTACTCAAAAGCTTCAATTTTGACCAATTTCAGGAACCAAAATGACTTTAAACACACTTATTTTAGTTGAAAAAGTCATAATTCACATCAAACTGTCATTTAGAGTCAAAAGATTAAATGTTAAAATGTCATCCATATTGACCATTTTGGGAAAGTTCGACAGATCTGGAGTCATTGTTTTTCATCAGAAAATTGCTTTTTAGGAGTGTACCAAAACGGATTCAAAATGTCAATTGGACCGTGCCTCATGTCGAATAACCACTTTTAAAACCCTCACAGTGACCAAAATTGCCATTTTTACAGAGCTTTTCTTACTCAAAGGTTTCAATTTTTACCAATTTCAGGCACCGAAATGACTTTAAAAACACTTATTTTAGTTGAAAAAGTCACAATTCACATGCAACAATCACTTAGAGTCAAAAGATTAAATGTTAAAATTTCATCCATATTGACTATTTTGGGAACGTTCGACAGGTCCGGAGTCATCGTTTTTCATCTGAAAATTGATTTTTTGGACTGTACCAAAAATGATTCAAAATGTCAATTGGATCGTGCCTCATGTTGAATAACCACTTTTGAAATTCTCACCATGACCAAAATTGCCATATTTACAGAGTTTTGCTCACTTAAAAGCTTCAATTTTGAACAATTTCGGGCACCAAAATCACTTTAAACTCACTGATTTTAGTTGAAAAAGTCATAATTCATATCCAACAGTCATTTAGAGTCTATAGATTAAATGTTAAAATTACATCCATATTGACCATTTTAGGAATGTTCGACAGGTCAGGAATCATTGGTTTTCATCAGTAAATTGATTTTTTGGACTGTACCAAATATGATTCAAAATGTCAATTGGATTGTGCCTCATGTTGAATAACCACTTTTGAAACCCTCACACTGACCAAAATTTCCATTTCTACAGAGTTTTTCCTACTCAAAAGCTTCAATTTTGACCAATTTCAGGAACCGAAATAACTCTAAACACACTTATTTTAGTTGAAAAAGTCTTAATTCACATCCAACAGTCATTTAGAGTCAAAAGATTAAATGGTAAAATTTCATCCATATTGACCATTTTGGGAACGTTCGACAGGTCCGGAGTCATTGTTTTTCATCAGAAAATTGATTTTTTTGACTGTACCAAATATGATTAAAAATGTCAATTGAATTGTGCCTCATGTTGAATAACCACTTTTGAAACCCTCACAGTGACCAAAATTGCCATTTTTACAGAGCTTTGCTTACTCAAAAGCTTCCATTTTGACCAATTTAAGCCACCAAAATGACTTTAAACACACTAATTTTAGTTGAAAAAGTCATAATTCACATCCAACAGTCATTTAGAGTCAAAAGATTAAATGTTAAAATTTCATCCATATTGACCATTTTGGGAACGTTCGACAGGTCCGGAGTCATCGTTTTTCATCAGAAAATTGATTTTTTGGACTGTACCAAATATGATTCAAAATGTCAATTGGATTGTGCCTCATGTTGAATAACCACTTTTGAAACCCTCACAGTGACCAAAATTGCCATTTTTACAGAGTTTTGCTTACTCAAAAGCTTCAATTTTGACCAATTTCAGGAACCGAAATGATTTTAAACACACTTATTTTAGTTGAAAAAGTCTTGAATCACATCCAACAGTCATTTAGAGTCAAAAGATTAAATGGTAAAATTTCATCCATATTGACCATTTTGGGAACGTTCGACAGGTCCGGAGTCATTGTTTTTCATCTGAAAATTGATTTTTTGGACTGTACCAAAAATGATTCAAAATGTCAATTGGATTGTGCCTCATGTTGAATAACCACTTTTGAAACCCTCACAGTGACCAAAATTGCCATTTTTACAGAGTTTTGCTTACTCAAAAGCTTCAATTTTGACCAATTTCAGGAACCAAAATGACTTTAAACTCACTGATTTTAGTTGAAAAAGTCATAATTCACACCCAACAGTCATTTAGAGTCTATAGATTAAATGTTAAAATTTCATCCATATTGACCATTTTGGGAACGTTCGACAGGTCTGGAGTCATCGTTTTTCATCAGTAAATTGATTTTTAGGAGTGTACCAAAAAGGATTCAAAATGTCAATTGGATCGTGCCTCATGTTGAATAACCACTTTTGAAACCCTCACAGTGACCAAAATTGCTATTTCTACAGAGTTTTTCTTACTCAAAAGCTTCAATTTTGACCAATTTCAGGAACCAAAATGACTTTAAACACACTTATTTTAGTTGAAAAAGTCTTAATTCACATCAAACTGTCATTTAGATTCAAAAGATTAAATGTTAAAATTTCATCCATATTGACCATTTTGCGAAAGTTCGACAGGTCTGGAGTCATTGTTTTTCATCAGAAAATTGCTTTTTAGGAGTGTACCAAAAAGGATTCAAAATGTCAATTGGACCGTGCCTCATGTTGAATAACCTCTTTTGAAACCCTCACAGTGACCAAAATTGCAATTTTTACAGAGTTTTGCTTACTCAAAAGCTTCAATTTTGACCAATTTCAGGAACCGAAATGACTTTAAACACACTTATTTTAGTTGAAAAAGTCTTAATTCACATCTAACAGTCATTTAGAGTCAAAAGATTAAAAGTTAACATTTCATCCATATTGACCATTTTGGGAAAGTTCGACAGGTCCGGAGTCATCGTTTTTCATCAGAAAATTGCTTTTTAGGAGTGTACCAAAAATTATTCAAAATGTCAATTGGATCGTGCCTCATGTTGAATAACCACTTTTGAAACCCTCACAGTGACCAAAATTGCCATTTTTACAGAGTTTTTCTTACTCAAAAGCTTCAATTTTGACCAATTTCAGGAACCGAAATGACTCTAAACACACTTATTTTAGTTGAAAAAGTCTTAATTCACATCCAACAGTCATTTAGAGTCAAAAGATTAAATGGTAAAATTTCATCCATATTGACCATTTTGGGAACGTTGGACAGGTCCTGAGTCATCGTATTTCATCTGAAAATTGATTTTTTGGACTGTACCAAAAATGATTCAAAATGTCAATTGGATTGTGCCTCATGTTGAATAACCACTTTTGAAACCCTCACACTGACCAAAATTTCCATTTCTACAGAGTTTTTCTTACTCAAAAGCTTCAATTTTGACCAATTTCAGGAACCGAAATGACTCTAAACACACTTATTTTAGTTGAAAAAGTCTTAATTCACATCCAACAGTCATTTAGAGTCAAAAGATTAAATGGTAAAATTTCATCCATATTGACCATTTTGGGAACGTTGGACAGGTCCTGAGTCATCGTATTTCATCTGAAAATTGATTTTTTGGACTGTACCAAAAATGATTCAAAATGTCAATTGGATCGTGCCTCATGTTGAATAACCACTTTTGAAACCCTCACAGTGACCAAAATTGCTATTTCTACAGAGTTTTTCTTACTCAAAAGCTTCAATTTTGACCAATTTCAGGAACCAAAATGACTTTAAACACACTTATTTTAGTTGAAAAAGTCATAATTCACATCAAACTGTCATTTAGATTCAAAAGATTAAATGTTAAAATTTCATCCATATTGACCATTTTGGGAAAGTTCGACAGATCTGGAGTCATTGTTTTTCATCAGAAAATTGCTTTTTAGGAGTGTACCAAAACGGATTCAAAATGTCAATTGGACCGTGCCTCATGTCGAATAACCACTTTTAAAACCCTCACAGTGACCAAAATTGCCATTTTTACAGAGCTTTTCTTACTCAAAGGTTTCAATTTTTACCAATTTCAGGCACCGAAATGACTTTAAAAACACTTATTTTAGTTGAAAAAGTCACAATTCACATGCAACAATCACTTAGAGTCAAAAGATTAAATGTTAAAATTTCATCCATATTGACTATTTTGGGAACGTTCGACAGGTCCGGAGTCATCGTTTTTCATCTGAAAATTGATTTTTTGGACTGTACCAAAAATGATTCAAAATGTCAATTGGATCGTGCCTCATGTTGAATAACCACTTTTGAAATTCTCACCATGACCAAAATTGCCATATTTACAGAGTTTTGCTCACTTAAAAGCTTCAATTTTGAACAATTTCGGGCACCAAAATCACTTTAAACTCACTGATTTTAGTTGAAAAAGTCATAATTCATATCCAACAGTCATTTAGAGTCTATAGATTAAATGTTAAAATTACATCCATATTGACCATTTTAGGAATGTTCGACAGGTCAGGAATCATTGGTTTTCATCAGTAAATTGATTTTTTGGACTGTACCAAATATGATTCAAAATGTCAATTGGATTGTGCCTCATGTTGAATAACCACTTTTGAAACCCTCACACTGACCAAAATTTCCATTTCTACAGAGTTTTTCCTACTCAAAAGCTTCAATTTTGACCAATTTCAGGAACCGAAATAACTCTAAACACACTTATTTTAGTTGAAAAAGTCTTAATTCACATCCAACAGTCATTTAGAGTCAAAAGATTAAATGGTAAAATTTCATCCATATTGACCATTTTGGGAACGTTCGACAGGTCCGGAGTCATTGTTTTTCATCAGAAAATTGATTTTTTTGACTGTACCAAATATGATTAAAAATGTCAATTGAATTGTGCCTCATGTTGAATAACCACTTTTGAAACCCTCACAGTGACCAAAATTGCCATTTTTACAGAGCTTTGCTTACTCAAAAGCTTCCATTTTGACCAATTTAAGCCACCAAAATGACTTTAAACACACTAATTTTAGTTGAAAAAGTCATAATTCACATCCAACAGTCATTTAGAGTCAAAAGATTAAATGTTAAAATTTCATCCATATTGACCATTTTGGGAACGTTCGACAGGTCCGGAGTCATCGTTTTTCATCAGAAAATTGATTTTTTGGACTGTACCAAATATGATTCAAAATGTCAATTGGATTGTGCCTCATGTTGAATAACCACTTTTGAAACCCTCACAGTGACCAAAATTGCAATTTTTACAGAGTTTTGCTTACTCAAAAGCTTCAATTTTGACCAATTTCAGGAACCGAAATGACTTTAAACACACTTATTTTAGTTGAAAAAGTCTTAATTCACATCCAACAGTCATTTAGAGTCAAAAGATTAAATGTTACAATCTCATCCATATTGACCATTTTGGGAACGTTCGACAGGTCCGGAGTCATGCTTTTTCATCAGAAAATTGATTTTTTTGGACTGTACCAAATATTATTCAAAATGTCAATTGGATTGTGCCTCATGTTGAATAACCACTTTTAAAACCCTCACAGTTACCAAAATTGCCATTTTTACAGAGCTTTTCTTACTCAAAGGTTTCAATTTTTACCAATTTCAGGCACCGAAATGACTTTAAACACACTTATTTTAGTTGAAAAAGTCACAATTCACATGCAACAATCACTTAGAGTCAAAAGATTAAATGTTAAAATTTCATCCATATTGACTATTTTGGGAACGTTCGACAGGTCCGGAGTCATCGTTTTTCATCTGAAAATTGATTTTTTGGACTGTACCAAAAATGATTCAAAATGTCAATTGGATCGTGCCTCATGTTGAATAACCACTTTTGAAAACCTCACCATGACCAAAATTGCCATATTTACAGAGTTTTGCTTACTTAAAAGCTTCAATTTTGAACAATTTCAGGCACCAAAATGACTTTAAACTCACTGATTTTAGTTGAAAAAGTCATAATTCACATCCAACAGTCATTTAGAGTCTATAGATTAAATGTTAAAATTACATCCATATTGACCATTTTAGGAATGTTCGACAGGTCAGGAATCATTGGTTTTCATCAGTAAATTGATTTTTTGGACTGTACCAAATATGATTCAAAATGTCAATTGGATTGTGCCTCATGTTGAATAACCACTTTTGAAACCCTCACACTGACCAAAATTTCCATTTCTACAGAGTTTTTCTTACTCAAAAGCTTCAATTTTGACCAATTTCAGGAACCGAAATGACTCTAAACACACTTATTTTAGTTGAAAAAGTCTTATTTCACATCCAACAGTCATTTAGAGTCAAAAGATTAAATGGTAAAATTTCATCCATATTGACCATTTTGGGAACGTTGGACAGGTCCTGAGTCATCGTATTTCATCTGAAAATTTATTTTTTGGACTGTACCAAAAATGATTCAAAATGTCAATTGGATCGTGCCTCATGTTGAATAACCACTTTTGAAACCCTCACAGTGACCAAAATTGCTATTTCTACAGAGTTTTTCTTACTCAAAAGCTTCAATTTTGACCAATTTCAGGCACCGAAATGACTTTAAACACACTTATTTTAGTTGAAAAAGTCATAATTCACATGTAACAGTCACTTAGAGTCAAAAGATTAAATGTTAAAATTTCATCCATATTGACCATTTTGGGAACGTTCGACAGGTCCGGAGTCATCGTTTTTCATCTGAAAATTGATTTTTTGTACTGTACCAAAAATGATTAAAAATGTCAATTGGATCGTGCCTCATGTTGAATAACCACTTTTGAAACCCTCACAGTGACCAAAATTGCCATTTCTACAGAGTTTTTCTTACTCAAAAGCTTCAATTTTGACCAATTTCAGGAACCAAAATGACTTTAAACACACTTATTTTAGTTGAAAAAGTCATAATTCACATCAAACAGTCATTTAGATTCAAAAGATTAAATGTTAAAATTTCATCCATATTGACCATTTTGCGAAAGTTCGACAGGTCTGGAGTCATTGTTTTTCATCAGAAAATTGCTTTTTAGGAGTGTACCAAAAAGGATTCAAAATGTCAATTGGACCGTGCCTCATGTTGAATAACCTCTTTTGAAACCCTCACAGTGACCAAAATTGCAATTTTTACAGAGTTTTGCTTACTCAAAAGCTTCAATTTTGACCAATTTCAGGAACCGAAATGACTTTAAACACACTTATTTTAGTTGAAAAAGGCTTAATTCACATCTAACAGTCATTTAGAGTCAAAAGATTAAAAGTTAACATTTCATCCATATTGACCATTTTGGGAAAGTTCGACAGGTCCGGAGTCATCGTTTTTCATCAGAAAATTGCTTTTTAGGAGTGTACCAAAAATGATTCAAAATGTCAATTGGATCGTGCCTCATGTTGAATAACCACTTTTGAAATCCTCACAGTGACCAAAATTGCCATTTTTACAGTTTTTCTTACTCAAAAGCTTCAATTTTGACCAATTTCAGGCACCGAAATGACTTTAAACACACTTATTTTAGTTGAAAAAGTCATAATTCACATGCAACAGTCACGTAGAGTCAAAAGATTAAATGTTAAAATTTCATCCATATTGACCATTTTGGGAACGTTCGACAGGTCCGGAGTCATCGTTTTTCATCAGAAAATGTATTTTTTGGACTGAACCAAATAAGATTCAAAATGTCAATTGGATTGTGCCTCATGTTGAATAACCACTTTTGAAACCCTCACCATGACCAAAATTGCCATTTTTACAGAGTTTTGCTTACTTAAAAGCTTCAATTTTGTACAATTTCAGGCACCAAAATGACTTTAAACTCACTGATTTTAGTTGAAAAAGTCATAATTCACATCCAACAGTCATTTAGAGTCTCTAGATTAAATGTTAAAATTTCATCCATATTGACCATTTTGGGAACGTTCGACAGGTCTGGAGTCATCATTTTTCATCAGTAAATTGATTTTTTGGACTGTACCAAATATGATTCAAAATGTCAATTGGATCGTGCCTCATGTTGAATAACCACTTTTGAAACCCCCACAGTGACCAAAATTGCCATTTCTACCAAGTTTTTCTTACTCAAAAGCTTAAATTTTGACCAATTTCACGAACCAAAATGATTTTAAACACACTTATTTTAGTTGAAAAAGTCTTAATTCACATCCAACAGTCATTTAGAGTCAAAAGATTAAATGGTAAAATTTCATCCATATTGACCATTTTGGGAACGTTCGACAGGTCCGGAGTCATCGTTTTTCATCTGAAAATTGATTTTTTGTACTGTACCAAAAATTATTAAAAATGTCAATTGGATCGTGCCTCATGTTGAATAACCACTTTTGAAACCCTCACAGTGACCAAAATTGCCATTTCTACAGAGTTTTTCTTACTCAAAAGCTTCAATTTTGACCAATTTCAGGAACCAAAATGACTTTAAACACACTTATTTTAGTTGAAAAAGTCATAATTCACATGTAACAGTCACTTAGAGTCAAAAGATTAAATGTTAAAATTTCATCCATATTGACCATTTTGGGAAAGTTCGACAGGTTTGGAGTCATTGTTTTTCATCAGAAAATTGCTTTTTAGGAGTGTACCAAAACGGATTCAAAATGTCAATTGGACCGTGCCTCATGTCGAATAACCACTTTTGAAACCCTCACAGTGACCAAAATTGCAATTTTTACAGAGTTTTGCTTACTCAAAAGCTTCAATTTTGACCAATTTCAGGAACCGAAATGACTTTAAACACACTTATTTTAGTTGAAAAAGTCTTAATTCACATCCAACAGTCATTTAGAGTCAAAAGATTAAATGTTACAATCTCATCCATATTGACCATTTTGGGAACGTTCGACAGGTCCGGAGTCATGCTTTTTCATCAGAAAATTGATTTTTTTGGACTGTACCAAATATTATTCAAAATGTCAATTGGATTGTGCCTCATGTTGAATAACCACTTTTAAAACCCTCACAGTTACCAAAATTGCCATTTTTACAGAGCTTTTCTTACTCAAAGGTTTCAATTTTTACCAATTTCAGGCACCGAAATGACTTTAAACACACTTATTTTAGTTGAAAAAGTCACAATTCACATGCAACAATCACTTAGAGTCAAAAGATTAAATGTTAAAATTTCATCCATATTGACTATTTTGGGAACGTTCGACAGGTCCGGAGTCATCGTTTTTCATCTGAAAATTGATTTTTTGGACTGTACCAAAAATGATTCAAAATGTCAATTGGATCGTGCCTCATGTTGAATAACCACTTTTGAAAACCTCACCATGACCAAAATTGCCATATTTACAGAGTTTTGCTTACTTAAAAGCTTCAATTTTGAACAATTTCAGGCACCAAAATGACTTTAAACTCACTGATTTTAGTTGAAAAAGTCATAATTCACATCCAACAGTCATTTAGAGTCTATAGATTAAATGTTAAAATTACATCCATATTGACCATTTTAGGAATGTTCGACAGGTCAGGAATCATTGGTTTTCATCAGTAAATTGATTTTTTGGACTGTACCAAATATGATTCAAAATGTCAATTGGATTGTGCCTCATGTTGAATAACCACTTTTGAAACCCTCAAACTGACCAAAATTTCCATTTCTACAGAGTTTTTCTTACTCAAAAGCTTCAATTTTGACCAATTTCAGGAACCGAAATGACTCTAAACACACTTATTTTAGTTGAAAAAGTCTTATTTCACATCCAACAGTCATTTAGAGTCAAAAGATTAAATGGTAAAATTTCATCCATATTGACCATTTTGGGAACGTTGGACAGGTCCTGAGTCATCGTATTTCATCTGAAAATTTATTTTTTGGACTGTACCAAAAATGATTCAAAATGTCAATTGGATCGTGCCTCATGTTGAATAACCACTTTTGAAACCCTCACAGTGACCAAAATTGCTATTTCTACAGAGTTTTTCTTACTCAAAAGCTTCAATTTTGACCAATTTCAGGCACCGAAATGACTTTAAACACACTTATTTTAGTTGAAAAAGTCATAATTCACATGTAACAGTCACTTAGAGTCAAAAGATTAAATGTTAAAATTTCATCCATATTGACCATTTTGGGAACGTTCGACAGGTCCGGAGTCATCGTTTTTCATCTGAAAATTGATTTTTTGTACTGTACCAAAAATGATTAAAAATGTCAATTGGATCGTGCCTCATGTTGAATAACCACTTTTGAAACCCTCACAGTGACCAAAATTGCCATTTCTACAGAGTTTTTCTTACTCAAAAGCTTCAATTTTGACCAATTTCAGGAACCAAAATGACTTTAAACACACTTATTTTAGTTGAAAAAGTCATAATTCACATCAAACAGTCATTTAGATTCAAAAGATTAAATGTTAAAATTTCATCCATATTGACCATTTTGCGAAAGTTCGACAGGTCTGGAGTCATTGTTTTTCATCAGAAAATTGCTTTTTAGGAGTGTACCAAAAAGGATTCAAAATGTCAATTGGACCGTGCCTCATGTTGAATAACCTCTTTTGAAACCCTCACAGTGACCAAAATTGCAATTTTTACAGAGTTTTGCTTACTCAAAAGCTTCAATTTTGACCAATTTCAGGAACCGAAATGACTTTAAACACACTTATTTTAGTTGAAAAAGGCTTAATTCACATCTAACAGTCATTTAGAGTCAAAAGATTAAAAGTTAACATTTCATCCATATTGACCATTTTGGGAAAGTTCGACAGGTCCGGAGTCATCGTTTTTCATCAGAAAATTGCTTTTTAGGAGTGTACCAAAAATGATTCAAAATGTCAATTGGATCGTGCCTCATGTTGAATAACCACTTTTGAAATCCTCACAGTGACCAAAATTGCCATTTTTACAGTTTTTCTTACTCAAAAGCTTCAATTTTGACCAATTTCAGGCACCGAAATGACTTTAAACACACTTATTTTAGTTGAAAAAGTCATAATTCACATGCAACAGTCACGTAGAGTCAAAAGATTAAATGTTAAAATTTCATCCATATTGACCATTTTGGGAACGTTCGACAGGTCCGGAGTCATCGTTTTTCATCAGAAAATGTATTTTTTGGACTGAACCAAATAAGATTCAAAATGTCAATTGGATTGTGCCTCATGTTGAATAACCACTTTTGAAACCCTCACCATGACCAAAATTGCCATTTTTACAGAGTTTTGCTTACTTAAAAGCTTCAATTTTGTACAATTTCAGGCACCAAAATGACTTTAAACTCACTGATTTTAGTTGAAAAAGTCATAATTCACATCCAACAGTCATTTAGAGTCTCTAGATTAAATGTTAAAATTTCATCCATATTGACCATTTTGGGAACGTTCGACAGGTCTGGAGTCATCATTTTTCATCAGTAAATTGATTTTTTGGACTGTACCAAATATGATTCAAAATGTCAATTGGATCGTGCCTCATGTTGAATAACCACTTTTGAAACCCCCACAGTGACCAAAATTGCCATTTCTACCGAGTTTTTCTTACTCAAAAGCTTAAATTTTGACCAATTTCACGAACCGAAATGATTTTAAACACACTTATTTTAGTTGAAAAAGTCTTAATTCACATCCAACAGTCATTTAGAGTCAAAAGATTAAATGGTAAAATTTCATCCATATTGACCATTTTGGGAACGTTCGACAGGTCCGGAGTCATTGTTTTTCATCAGAAAATTGATTTTTTTGACTGTACCAAATATGATTAAAAATGTCAATTGAATTGTGCCTCATGTTGAATAACCACTTTTGAAACCCTCACAGTGACCAAAATTGCCATTTTTACAGAGCTTTGCTTACTCAAAAGCTTCCATTTTGACCAATTTAAGCCACCAAAATGACTTTAAACACACTTATTTTAGTTGAAAAAGTCATAATTCACATCCAACAGTCATTTAGAGTCAAAAGATTAAATGTTAAAATTTCATCCATATTGACCATTTTGGGAACGTTCGACAGGTCCGGAGTCATCGTTTTTCATCAGAAAATTGATTTTTTGGACTGTACCAAATATGATTCAAAATGTCAATTGGATTGTGCCTCATGTTGAATAACCACTTTTGAAACCCTCACAGTGACCAAAATTGCAATTTTTACAGAGTTTTGCTTACTCAAAAGCTTCAATTTTGACCAATTTCAGGAACCGAAATGACTTTAAACACACTTATTTTAGTTGAAAAAGTCTTAATTCACATCCAACAGTCATTTAGAGTCAAAAGATTAAATGTTAAAATTTCATCCATATTGACCATTTTGGGAACGTTCGACAGGTCCGGAGTCATCGTTTTTCATCAGAAAATTGATTTTTTGGACTGTACCAAATATGATTCAAAATGTCAATTGGATTGTGCCTCATGTTGAATAACCACTTTTGAAAACCTCACCGTGACCAAAATTGCCATATTTACAGAGTTTTGCTTACTTAAAAGCTTCAATTTTGAACAATTTCAGGCACCAAAATGACTTTAAACTCACTTATTTTAGTTGAAAAAGTCATAATTCACATTCAACAGTCATTTAGAGTCTATAGATTAAATGTTAAAATTACATCCATATTGACCATTTTAGGAATGTTCGACAGGTCTGGAATCATTGGTTTTCATCAGTAAATTGATTTTTTGGACTGTACCAAATATGATTCAAAATGTCAATTGGATTGTGCCTCATGTTGAATAACCACTTTTGAAACCCTCACACTGACCAAAATTTCCATTTCTACAGAGTTTTTCTTACTCAAAAGCTTCAATTTTGACCAATTTCAGGAACCAAAATGACTCTAAACACACTTATTTTAGTTGAAAAAGTCTTAATTCACATCCAACAGTCATTTAGAGTCAAAAGAATAAATGGTAAAATTTCATCCATATTGACCATTTTGGGAACGTTGGACAGGTCCTGAGTCATCGTATTTCATCTGAAAATTGATTTTTTGGACTGTACCAAAAATGATTCAAAATGTCAATTGGATCGTGCCTCATGTTGAATAACCACTTTTGAAAACCTCACCGTGACCAAAATTGCCATATTTACAGAGTTTTGCTTACTTAAAAGCTTCAATTTTGAACAATTTCAGGCACCAAAATGACTTTAAACTCACTGATTTTAGTTGAAAAAGTCCTAATTCACATCCAACAGTCATTTAGAGTCTATAGATTAAATGTTAAAATTACATCCATATTGACCATTTTAGGAATGTTCGACAGGTCTGGAATCATTGGTTTTCATCAGTAAATTGATTTTTTGGACTGTACCAAATATGATTCAAAATGTCAATTGGATTGTGCCTCATGTTGAATAACCACTTTTGAAACCCTCACACTGACCAACATTTCCATTTCTACAGAGTTTTTCTTACTCAAAAGCTTCAATTTTGACCAATTTCAGGAACCGAAATGACTCTAAACACACTTATTTTAGTTGAAAAAGTCTTAATTCACATCCAACAGTCATTTAGAGTCAAAAGATTAAATGGTAAAATTTCATCCTTATTGACCATTTTGGGAACGTTGGACAGGTCCTGAGTCATCGTATTTCATCTGAAAATTGATTTTTTGGACTGTACCAAAAATGATTCAAAATGTCAATTGGATCGTGCCTCATGTTGAATAACCACTTTTGAAACCCTCACAGTGACCAAAATTGCTATTTCTACAGAGTTTTTCTTACTCAAAAGCTTCAATTTTGACCAATTTCAGGCACTGAAATGACTTTAAACACACTTATTTTAGTTGAAAAAGTCATAATTCACATGTAACAGTCACTTAGAGTCAAAAGATTAAATGTTAAAATTTCATCCATATTGACCATTTTGGGAACGTTCGACAGGTCCGGAGTCATCGTTTTTCATCAGAAAATGTATTTTTTGGACTGAACCAAATATGATTCAAAATGTCAATTGGATTGTGCCTCATGTTGAATAACCACTTTTAAAACCCTCACAGTGACCAAAATTGCCATTTTTACAGAGCTTTTCTTACTCAAAGGTTTCAATTTTTACCAATTTCAGGCACCGAAATGACTTTAAACACACTTATTTTAGTTGAAAAAGTCACAATTCACATGCAACAATCACTTAGAGTCAAAAGATTAAATGTTAAAATTTCATCCATATTGACTATTTTGGGAACGTTCGACAGGTCCGGAGTCATCGTTTTTCATCTGAAAATTGATTTTTTGGACTGTACCAAAAATGATTCAAAATGTCAATTGGATCGTGCCTCATGTTGAATAACCACTTTTGAAAACCTCACCATGACCAAAATTGACATATTTACAGAGTTTTGCTTACTTAAAAGCTTCAATTTTGAACAATTTCAGGCACCAAAATGACTTTAAACTCACTGATTTTAGTTGAAAAAGTCATAATTCACATCCAACAGTCATTTAGAGTCTATAGATTAAATGTTAAAATTACATCCATATTGACCATTTTAGGAATGTTCGACAGGTCTGGAATCATTGGTTTTCATCAGTAAATTGATTTTTTGGACTGTACCAAATATGATTCAAAATGTCAATTGGATTGTGCCTCATGTTGAAAACCCATTTTGAAACCCTCACACTGACCAAAATTTCCATTTCTACAGAGTTTTTCTTACTCAAAAGCTTCAATTTTGACCAATTTCAGGAACCGAAATGACTCTAAACACACTTATTTTAGTTGAAAAAGTCTTAATTCACATCCAACAGTCATTTAGAGTCAAAAGATTAAATGGTAAAATTTCATCCATATTGACCATTTTGGGAACGTTGGACAGGTCCTGAGTCATCGTATTTCATCTGAAAATTTATTTTTTGGACTGTACCAAAAATGATTCAAAATGTCAATTGGATCGTGCCTCATGTTGAATAACCACTTTTGAAACCCTCACAGTGACCAAAATTGCTATTTCTACAGAGTTTTTCTTACTCAAAAGCTTCAATTTTGACCAATTTCAGGCACCGAAATGACTTTAAACACACTTATTTTAGTTGAAAAAGTCATAATTCACATGTAACAGTCACTTAGAGTCAAAAGATTAAATGTTAAAATTTCATCCATATTGACCATTTTGGGAACGTTCGACAGGTCCGGAGTCATCGTTTTTCATCTGAAAATTGATTTTTTGTACTGTACCAAAAATGATTAAAAATGTCAATTGGATCGTGCCTCATGTTGAATAACCACTTTTGAAACCCTCACAGTGACCAAAATTGCCATTTCTACAGAGTTTTTCTTACTCAAAAGCTTCAATTTTGACCAATTTCAGGAACCAAAATGACTTTAAACACACTTATTTTAGTTGAAAAAGTCATAATTCACATCAAACAGTCATTTAGATTCAAAAGATTAA
Organism: Lissotriton helveticus; assembly: GCF_964261635.1. Classification (NCBI taxonomy): domain Eukaryota; kingdom Metazoa; phylum Chordata; class Amphibia; order Caudata; family Salamandridae; genus Lissotriton; species Lissotriton helveticus. The sequence goes on from NC_136072.1 coordinate 344,697,316, forward strand.
ATGTTAAAATTTCATCCATATTGACCATTTTGCGAAAGTTCGACAGGTCTGGAGTCATTGTTTTTCATCAGAAAATTGCTTTTTAGGAGTGTACCAAAAAGGATTCAAAATGTCAATTGGACCGTGCCTCATGTTGAATAACCTCTTTTGAAACCCTCACAGTGACCAAAATTGCAATTTTTACAGAGTTTTGCTTACTCAAAAGCTTCAATTTTGACCAATTTCAGGAACCGAAATGACTTTAAACACACTTATTTTAGTTGAAAAAGGCTTAATTCACATCTAACAGTCATTTAGAGTCAAAAGATTAAAAGTTAACATTTCATCCATATTGACCATTTTGGGAAAGTTCGACAGGTCCGGAGTCATCGTTTTTCATCAGAAAATTGCTTTTTAGGAGTGTACCAAAAATGATTCAAAATGTCAATTGGATCGTGCCTCATGTTGAATAACCACTTTTGAAATCCTCACAGTGACCAAAATTGCCATTTTTACAGTTTTTCTTACTCAAAAGCTTCAATTTTGACCAATTTCAGGCACCGAAATGACTTTAAACACACTTATTTTAGTTGAAAAAGTCATAATTCACATGCAACAGTCACGTAGAGTCAAAAGATTAAATGTTAAAATTTCATCCATATTGACCATTTTGGGAACGTTCGACAGGTCCGGAGTCATCGTTTTTCATCAGAAAATGTATTTTTTGGACTGAACCAAATAAGATTCAAAATGTCAATTGGATTGTGCCTCATGTTGAATAACCACTTTTGAAACCCTCACCATGACCAAAATTGCCATTTTTACAGAGTTTTGCTTACTTAAAAGCTTCAATTTTGTACAATTTCAGGCACCAAAATGACTTTAAACTCACTGATTTTAGTTGAAAAAGTCATAATTCACATCCAACAGTCATTTAGAGTCTCTAGATTAAATGTTAAAATTTCATCCATATTGACCATTTTGGGAACGTTCGACAGGTCTGGAGTCATCATTTTTCATCAGTAAATTGATTTTTTGGACTGTACCAAATATGATTCAAAATGTCAATTGGATCGTGCCTCATGTTGAATAACCACTTTTGAAACCCCCACAGTGACCAAAATTGCCATTTCTACCGAGTTTTTCTTACTCAAAAGCTTAAATTTTGACCAATTTCACGAACCGAAATGATTTTAAACACACTTATTTTAGTTGAAAAAGTCTTAATTCACATCCAACAGTCATTTAGAGTCAAAAGATTAAATGGTAAAATTTCATCCATATTGACCATTTTGGGAACGTTCGACAGGTCCGGAGTCATTGTTTTTCATCAGAAAATTGATTTTTTTGACTGTACCAAATATGATTAAAAATGTCAATTGAATTGTGCCTCATGTTGAATAACCACTTTTGAAACCCTCACAGTGACCAAAATTGCCATTTTTACAGAGCTTTGCTTACTCAAAAGCTTCCATTTTGACCAATTTAAGCCACCAAAATGACTTTAAACACACTTATTTTAGTTGAAAAAGTCATAATTCACATCCAACAGTCATTTAGAGTCAAAAGATTAAATGTTAAAATTTCATCCATATTGACCATTTTGGGAACGTTCGACAGGTCCGGAGTCATCGTTTTTCATCAGAAAATTGATTTTTTGGACTGTACCAAATATGATTCAAAATGTCAATTGGATTGTGCCTCATGTTGAATAACCACTTTTGAAACCCTCACAGTGACCAAAATTGCAATTTTTACAGAGTTTTGCTTACTCAAAAGCTTCAATTTTGACCAATTTCAGGAACCGAAATGACTTTAAACACACTTATTTTAGTTGAAAAAGTCTTAATTCACATCCAACAGTCATTTAGAGTCAAAAGATTAAATGTTAAAATTTCATCCATATTGACCATTTTGGGAACGTTCGACAGGTCCGGAGTCATCGTTTTTCATCAGAAAATTGATTTTTTGGACTGTACCAAATATGATTCAAAATGTCAATTGGATTGTGCCTCATGTTGAATAACCACTTTTGAAAACCTCACCGTGACCAAAATTGCCATATTTACAGAGTTTTGCTTACTTAAAAGCTTCAATTTTGAACAATTTCAGGCACCAAAATGACTTTAAACTCACTTATTTTAGTTGAAAAAGTCATAATTCACATTCAACAGTCATTTAGAGTCTATAGATTAAATGTTAAAATTACATCCATATTGACCATTTTAGGAATGTTCGACAGGTCTGGAATCATTGGTTTTCATCAGTAAATTGATTTTTTGGACTGTACCAAATATGATTCAAAATGTCAATTGGATTGTGCCTCATGTTGAATAACCACTTTTGAAACCCTCACACTGACCAAAATTTCCATTTCTACAGAGTTTTTCTTACTCAAAAGCTTCAATTTTGACCAATTTCAGGAACCAAAATGACTCTAAACACACTTATTTTAGTTGAAAAAGTCTTAATTCACATCCAACAGTCATTTAGAGTCAAAAGAATAAATGGTAAAATTTCATCCATATTGACCATTTTGGGAACGTTGGACAGGTCCTGAGTCATCGTATTTCATCTGAAAATTGATTTTTTGGACTGTACCAAAAATGATTCAAAATGTCAATTGGATCGTGCCTCATGTTGAATAACCACTTTTGAAAACCTCACCGTGACCAAAATTGCCATATTTACAGAGTTTTGCTTACTTAAAAGCTTCAATTTTGAACAATTTCAGGCACCAAAATGACTTTAAACTCACTGATTTTAGTTGAAAAAGTCCTAATTCACATCCAACAGTCATTTAGAGTCTATAGATTAAATGTTAAAATTACATCCATATTGACCATTTTAGGAATGTTCGACAGGTCTGGAATCATTGGTTTTCATCAGTAAATTGATTTTTTGGACTGTACCAAATATGATTCAAAATGTCAATTGGATTGTGCCTCATGTTGAATAACCACTTTTGAAACCCTCACACTGACCAACATTTCCATTTCTACAGAGTTTTTCTTACTCAAAAGCTTCAATTTTGACCAATTTCAGGAACCGAAATGACTCTAAACACACTTATTTTAGTTGAAAAAGTCTTAATTCACATCCAACAGTCATTTAGAGTCAAAAGATTAAATGGTAAAATTTCATCCTTATTGACCATTTTGGGAACGTTGGACAGGTCCTGAGTCATCGTATTTCATCTGAAAATTGATTTTTTGGACTGTACCAAAAATGATTCAAAATGTCAATTGGATCGTGCCTCATGTTGAATAACCACTTTTGAAACCCTCACAGTGACCAAAATTGCTATTTCTACAGAGTTTTTCTTACTCAAAAGCTTCAATTTTGACCAATTTCAGGCACTGAAATGACTTTAAACACACTTATTTTAGTTGAAAAAGTCATAATTCACATGTAACAGTCACTTAGAGTCAAAAGATTAAATGTTAAAATTTCATCCATATTGACCATTTTGGGAACGTTCGACAGGTCCGGAGTCATCGTTTTTCATCAGAAAATGTATTTTTTGGACTGAACCAAATATGATTCAAAATGTCAATTGGATTGTGCCTCATGTTGAATAACCACTTTTAAAACCCTCACAGTGACCAAAATTGCCATTTTTACAGAGCTTTTCTTACTCAAAGGTTTCAATTTTTACCAATTTCAGGCACCGAAATGACTTTAAACACACTTATTTTAGTTGAAAAAGTCACAATTCACATGCAACAATCTCTTAGAGTCAAAAGATTAAATGTTAAAATTTCATCCATATTGACTATTTTGGGAACGTTCGACAGGTCCGGAGTCATCGTTTTTCATCTGAAAATTGATTTTTTGGACTGTACCAAAAATGATTCAAAATGTCAATTGGATCGTGCCTCATGTTGAATAACCACTTTTGAAAACCTCACCATGACCAAAATTGACATATTTACAGAGTTTTGCTTACTTAAAAGCTTCAATTTTGAACAATTTCAGGCACCAAAATGACTTTAAACTCACTGATTTTAGTTGAAAAAGTCATAATTCACATCCAACAGTCATTTAGAGTCTATAGATTAAATGTTAAAATTACATCCATATTGACCATTTTAGGAATGTTCGACAGGTCTGGAATCATTGGTTTTCATCAGTAAATTGATTTTTTGGACTGTACCAAATATGATTCAAAATGTCAATTGGATTGTGCCTCATGTTGAAAACCCATTTTGAAACCCTCACACTGACCAAAATTTCCATTTCTACAGAGTTTTTCTTACTCAAAAGCTTCAATTTTGACCAATTTCAGGAACCGAAATGACTCTAAACACACTTATTTTAGTTGAAAAAGTCTTAATTCACATCCAACAGTCATTTAGAGTCAAAAGATTAAATGGTAAAATTTCATCCATATTGACCATTTTGGGAACGTTGGACAGGTCCTGAGTCATCGTATTTCATCTGAAAATTGATTTTTTGGACTGTACCAAAAATGATTCAAAATGTCAATTGGATCGTGCCTCATGTTGAATAACCACTTTTGAAAACCTCACCATGACCAAAATTGCCATATTTACAGAGTTTTGCTTACTTAAAAGCTTCAATTTTGAACAATTTCAGGCACCAAAATGACTTTAAACTCACTGATTTTAGTTGAAAAAGTCATAATTCACATCCAACAGTCATTTAGAGTCAAAAGATTAAATGTTAAAATTTCATCCATATTGACCATTTTGGGAACGTTCGACAGGTCCGGAGTCATCGTTTTTCATCAGAAAATTGATTTTTTGGACTGTACCAAATATGATTCAAAATGTCAATTGGATTGTGCCTCATGTTGAATAACCACTTTTGAAAACCTCACCGTGACCAAAATTGCCATATTTACAGAGTTTTGCTTACTTAAAAGCTTCAATTTTGAACAATTTCAGGCACCAAAATGACTTTAAACTCACTGATTTTAGTTGAAAAAGTCATAATTCACATCCAACAGTCATTTAGAGTCTATAGATTAAATGTTAAAATTACATCCATATTGACCATTTTAGGAATGTTCGACAGGTCAGGAATCATTGGTTTTCATCAGTAAATTGATTTTTTGGACTGTACCAAATATGATTCAAAATGTCAATTGGATTGTGCCTCATGTTGAATAACCACTTTTGAAACCCTCAAACTGACCAAAATTTCCATTTCTACAGAGTTTTTCTTACTCAAAAGCTTCAATTTTGACCAATTTCAGGAACCGAAATGACTCTAAACACACTTATTTTAGTTGAAAAAGTCTTATTTCACATCCAACAGTCATTTAGAGTCAAAAGATTAAATGGTAAAATTTCATCCATATTGACCATTTTGGGAACGTTGGACAGGTCCTGAGTCATCGTATTTCATCTGAAAATTTATTTTTTGGACTGTACCAAAAATGATTCAAAATGTCAATTGGATCGTGCCTCATGTTGAATAACCACTTTTGAAACCCTCACAGTGACCAAAATTGCTATTTCTACAGAGTTTTTCTTACTCAAAAGCTTCAATTTTGACCAATTTCAGGCACCGAAATGACTTTAAACACACTTATTTTAGTTGAAAAAGTCATAATTCACATGTAACAGTCACTTAGAGTCAAAAGATTAAATGTTAAAATTTCATCCATATTGACCATTTTGGGAACGTTCGACAGGTCCGGAGTCATCGTTTTTCATCTGAAAATTGATTTTTTGTACTGTACCAAAAATGATTAAAAATGTCAATTGGATCGTGCCTCATGTTGAATAACCACTTTTGAAACCCTCACAGTGACCAAAATTGCCATTTCTACAGAGTTTTTCTTACTCAAAAGCTTCAATTTTGACCAATTTCAGGAACCAAAATGACTTTAAACACACTTATTTTAGTTGAAAAAGTCATAATTCACATCAAACAGTCATTTAGATTCAAAAGATTAAATGTTAAAATTTCATCCATATTGACCATTTTGCGAAAGTTCGACAGGTCTGGAGTCATTGTTTTTCATCAGAAAATTGCTTTTTAGGAGTGTACCAAAAAGGATTCAAAATGTCAATTGGACCGTGCCTCATGTTGAATAACCTCTTTTGAAACCCTCACAGTGACCAAAATTGCAATTTTTACAGAGTTTTGCTTACTCAAAAGCTTCAATTTTGACCAATTTCAGGAACCGAAATGACTTTAAACACACTTATTTTAGTTGAAAAAGTCATAATTCACATGCAACAGTCACGTAGAGTCAAAAGATTAAATGTTAAAATTTCATCCATATTGACCATTTTGGGAACGTTCGACAGGTCCGGAGTCATCGTTTTTCATCAGAAAATGTATTTTTTGGACTGAACCAAATAAGATTCAAAATGTCAATTGGATTGTGCCTCATGTTGAATAACCACTTTTGAAACCCTCACCATGACCAAAATTGCCATTTTTACAGAGTTTTGCTTACTTAAAAGCTTCAATTTTGTACAATTTCAGGCACCAAAATGACTTTAAACTCACTGATTTTAGTTGAAAAAGTCATAATTCACATCCAACAGTCATTTAGAGTCTCTAGATTAAATGTTAAAATTTCATCCATATTGACCATTTTGGGAACGTTCGACAGGTCTGGAGTCATCATTTTTCATCAGTAAATTGATTTTTTGGACTGTACCAAATATGATTCAAAATGTCAATTGGATCGTGCCTCATGTTGAATAACCACTTTTGAAACCCCCACAGTGACCAAAATTGCCATTTCTACCGAGTTTTTCTTACTCAAAAGCTTAAATTTTGACCAATTTCACGAACCGAAATGATTTTAAACACACTTATTTTAGTTGAAAAAGTCTTAATTCACATCCAACAGTCATTTAGAGTCAAAAGATTAAATGGTAAAATTTCATCCATATTGACCATTTTGGGAACGTTCGACAGGTCCGGAGTCATTGTTTTTCATCAGAAAATTGATTTTTTTGACTGTACCAAATATGATTAAAAATGTCAATTGAATTGTGCCTCATGTTGAATAACCACTTTTGAAACCCTCACAGTGACCAAAATTGCCATTTTTACAGAGCTTTGCTTACTCAAAAGCTTCCATTTTGACCAATTTAAGCCACCAAAATGATTTTAAACACACTTATTTTAGTTGAAAAAGTCATAATTCACATCCAACAGTCATTTAGAGTCAAAAGATTAAATGTTAAAATTTCATCCATATTGACCATTTTGGGAACGTTCGACAGGTCCGGAGTCATCGTTTTTCATCAGAAAATTGATTTTTTGGACTGTACCAAATATGATTCAAAATGTCAATTGGATTGTGCCTCATGTTGAATAACCACTTTTGAAAACCTCACCGTGACCAAAATTGCCATATTTACAGAGTTTTGCTTACTTAAAAGCTTCAATTTTGAACAATTTCAGGCACCAAAATGACTTTAAACTCACTGATTTTAGTTGAAAAAGTCATAATTCACATTCAACAGTCATTTAGAGTCTATAGATTAAATGTTAAAATTACATCCATATTGACCATTTTAGGAATGTTCGACAGGTCTGGAATCATTGGTTTTCATCAGTAAATTGATTTTTTGGACTGTACCAAATATGATTCAAAATGTCAATTGGATTGTGCCTCATGTTGAATAACCACTTTTGAAACCCTCACACTGACCAAAATTTCCATTTCTACAGAGTTTTTCTTACTCAAAAGCTTCAATTTTGACCAATTTCAGGAACCAAAATGACTCTAAACACACTTATTTTAGTTGAAAAAGTCTTAATTCACATCCAACAGTCATTTAGAGTCAAAAGAAGAAATGGTAAAATTTCATCCATATTGACCATTTTGGGAACGTTGGACAGGTCCTGAGTCATCGTATTTCATCTGAAAATTGATTTTTTGGACTGTACCAAAAATGATTCAAAATGTCAATTGGATCGTGCCTCATGTTGAATAACCACTTTTGAAAACCTCACCGTGACCAAAATTGCCATATTTACAGAGTTTTGCTTACTTAAAAGCTTCAATTTTGAACAATTTCAGGCACCAAAATGACTTTAAACTCACTGATTTTAGTTGAAAAAGTCATAATTCACATCCAACAGTCATTTAGAGTCTATAGATTAAATGTTAAAATTACATCCATATTGACCATTTTAGGAATGTTCGACAGGTCTGGAATCATTGGTTTTCATCAGTAAATTGATTTTTTGGACTGTACCAAATATGATTCAAAATGTCAATTGGATTGTGCCTCATGTTGAATAACCACTTTTGAAACCCTCACACTGACCAACATTTCCATTTCTACAGAGTTTTTCTTACTCAAAAGCTTCAATTTTGACCAATTTCAGGAACCGAAATGACTCTAAACACACTTATTTTAGTTGAAAAAGTCTTAATTCACATCCAACAGTCATTTAGAGTCAAAAGATTAAATGGTAAAATTTCATCCTTATTGACCATTTTGGGAACGTTGGACAGGTCCTGAGTCATCGTATTTCATCTGAAAATTGATTTTTTGGACTGTACCAAAAATGATTCAAAATGTCAATTGGATCGTGCCTCATGTTGAATAACCACTTTTGAAACCCTCACAGTGACCAAAATTGCTATTTCTACAGAGTTTTTCTTACTCAAAAGCTTCAATTTTGACCAATTTCAGGCACTGAAATGACTTTAAACACACTTATTTTAGTTGAAAAAGTCATAATTCACATGTAACAGTCACTTAGAGTCAAAAGATTAAATGTTAAAATTTCATCCATATTGACCATTTTGGGAACGTTCGACAGGTCCGGAGTCATCGTTTTTCATCAGAAAATGTATTTTTTGGACTGAACCAAATATGATTCAAAATGTCAATTGGATTGTGCCTCATGTTGAATAACCACTTTTAAAACCCTCACAGTGACCAAAATTGCCATTTTTACAGAGCTTTTCTTACTCAAAGGTTTCAATTTTTACCAATTTCAGGCACCAAAATGACTTTAAACACACTTATTTTAGTTGAAAAAGTCACAATTCACATGCAACAATCACTTAGAGTCAAAAGATTAAATGTTAAAATTTCATCCATATTGACTATTTTGGGAACGTTCGACAGGTCCGGAGTCATCGTTTTTCATCTGAAAATTGATTTTTTGGACTGTACCAAAAATGATTCAAAATGTCAATTGGATCGTGCCTCATGTTGAATAACCACTTTTGAAAACCTCACCATGACCAAAATTGCCATATTTACAGAGTTTTGCTTACTTAAAAGCTTCAATTTTGAACAATTTCAGGCACCAAAATGACTTTAAACTCACTGATTTTAGTTGAAAAAGTCATAATTCACATCCAACAGTCATTTAGAGTCTATAGATTAAATGTTAAAATTACATCCATATTGACCATTTTAGGAATGTTCGACAGGTCTGGAATCATTGGTTTTCATCAGTAAATTGATTTTTTGGACTGTACCAAATATGATTCAAAATGTCAATTGGATTGTGCCTCATGTTGAAAACCCATTTTGAAACCCTCACACTGACCAAAATTTCCATTTCTACAGAGTTTTTCTTACTCAAAAGCTTCAATTTTGACCAATTTCAGGAACCGAAATGACTCTAAACACACTTATTTTAGTTGAAAAAGTCTTAATTCACATCCAACAGTCATTTAGAGTCAAAAGATTAAATGGTAAAATTTCATCCATATTGACCATTTTGGGAACGTTGGACAGGTCCTGAGTCATCGTATTTCATCTGAAAATTGATTTTTTGGACTGTACCAAAAATGATTCAAAATGTCAATTGGATCGTGCCTCATGTTGAATAACCACTTTTGAAAACCTCACCATGACCAAAATTGCCATATTTACAGAGTTTTGCTTACTTAAAAGCTTCAATTTTGAACAATTTCAGGCACCAAAATGACTTTAAACTCACTGATTTTAGTTGAAAAAGTCATAATTCACATCCAACAGTCATTTAGAGTCTCTAGATTAAATGTTAAAATTTCATCCATATTGACCATTTTGGGAACGTTCGACAGGTCCGGAGTCATCATTTTTCATCAGTAAATTGATTTTTTGGACTGTACCAAATATGATTCAAAATGTCAATTGGATCGTGCCTCATGTTGAATAACCACTTTTGAAACCCCCACAGTGACCAAAATTGCCATTTCTACCGAGTTTTTCTTACTCAAAAGCTTAAATTTTGACCAATTTCACGAACCGAAATGATTTTAAACACACTTATTTTAGTTGAAAAAGTCTTAATTCACATCCAACAGTCATTTAGAGTCAAAAGATTAAATGGTAAAATTTCATCCATATTGACCATTTTGGGAACGTTCGACAGGTCCGGAGTCATTGTTTTTCATCAGAAAATTGATTTTTTTGACTGTACCAAATATGATTAAAAATGTCAATTGAATTGTGCCTCATGTTGAATAACCACTTTTGAAACCCTCACAGTGACCAAAATTGCCATTTTTACAGAGCTTTGCTTACTCAAAAGCTTCCATTTTGACCAATTTAAGCCACCAAAATGACTTTAAACACACTTATTTTAGTTGAAAAAGTCATAATTCACATCCAACAGTCATTTAGAGTCAAAAGATTAAATGTTAAAATTTCATCCATATTGACCATTTTGGGAACGTTCGACAGGTCCGGAGTCATCGTTTTTCATCAGAAAATTGATTTTTTGGACTGTACCAAATATGATTCAAAATGTCAATTGGATTGTGCCTCATGTTGAATAACCACTTTTGAAACCCTCACACTGACCAAAATTTCCATTTCTACAGAGTTTTTCTTACTCAAAAGCTTCAATTTTGACCAATTTCAGGAACCAAAATGACTCTAAACACACTTATTTTAGTTGAAAAAGTCTTAATTCACATCCAACAGTCATTTAGAGTCAAAAGAATAAATGGTAAAATTTCATCCATATTGACCATTTTGGGAACGTTGGACAGGTCCTGAGTCATCGTATTTCATCTGAAAATTGATTTTTTGGACTGTACCAAAAATGATTCAAAATGTCAATTGGATCGTGCCTCATGTTGAATAACCACTTTTGAAAACCTCACCGTGACCAAAATTGCCATATTTACAGAGTTTTGCTTACTTAAAAGCTTCAATTTTGAACAATTTCAGGCACCAAAATGACTTTAAACTCACTGATTTTAGTTGAAAAAGTCATAATTCACATCCAACAGTCATTTAGAGTCTATAGATTAAATGTTAAAATTACATCCATATTGACCATTTTAGGAATGTTCGACAGGTCTGGAATCATTGGTTTTCATCAGTAAATTGATTTTTTGGACTGTACCAAATATGATTCAAAATGTCAATTGGATTGTGCCTCATGTTGAATAACCACTTTTGAAACCCTCACACTGACCAACATTTCCATTTCTACAGAGTTTTTCTTACTCAAAAGCTTCAATTTTGACCAATTTCAGGAACCGAAATGACTCTAAACACACTTATTTTAGTTGAAAAAGTCTTAATTCACATCCAACAGTCATTTAGAGTCAAAAGATTAAATGGTAAAATTTCATCCTTATTGACCATTTTGGGAACGTTGGACAGGTCCTGAGTCATCGTATTTCATCTGAAAATTGATTTTTTGGACTGTACCAAAAATGATTCAAAATGTCAATTGGATCGTGCCTCATGTTGAATAACCACTTTTGAAACCCTCACAGTGACCAAAATTGCTATTTCTACAGAGTTTTTCTTACTCAAAAGCTTCAATTTTGACCAATTTCAGGCACTGAAATGACTTTAAACACACTTATTTTAGTTGAAAAAGTCATAATTCACATGTAACAGTCACTTAGAGTCAAAAGATTAAATGTTAAAATTTCATCCATATTGACCATTTTGGGAACGTTCGACAGGTCCGGAGTCATCGTTTTTCATCAGAAAATGTATTTTTTGGACTGAACCAAATATGATTCAAAATGTCAATTGGATTGTGCCTCATGTTGAATAACCACTTTTAAAACCCTCACAGTGACCAAAATTGCCATTTTTACAGAGCTTTTCTTACTCAAAGGTTTCAATTTTTACCAATTTCAGGCACCGAAATGACTTTAAACACACTTATTTTAGTTGAAAAAGTCACAATTCACATGCAACAATCACTTAGAGTCAAAAGATTAAATGTTAAAATTTCATCCATATTGACTATTTTGGGAACGTTCGACAGGTCCGGAGTCATCGTTTTTCATCTGAAAATTGATTTTTTGGACTGTACCAAAAATGATTCAAAATGTCAATTGGATCGTGCCTCATGTTGAATAACCACTTTTGAAAACCTCACCATGACCAAAATTGCCATATTTACAGAGTTTTGCTTACTTAAAAGCTTCAATTTTGAACAATTTCAGGCACCAAAATGACTTTAAACTCACTGATTTTAGTTGAAAAAGTCATAATTCACATCCAACAGTCATTTAGAGTCTATAGATTAAATGTTAAAATTACATCCATATTGACCATTTTAGGAATGTTCGACAGGTCTGGAATCATTGGTTTTCATCAGTAAATTGATTTTTTGGACTGTACCAAATATGATTCAAAATGTCAATTGGATTGTGCCTCATGTTGAAAACCCATTTTGAAACCCTCACACTGACCAAAATTTCCATTTCTACAGAGTTTTTCTTACTCAAAAGCTTCAATTTTGACCAATTTCAGGAACCGAAATGACTCTAAACACACTTATTTTAGTTGAAAAAGTGTTAATTCACATCCAACAGTCATTTAGAGTCAATAGATTAAATGGTAAAATTTCATCCATATTGACCATTTTGGGAACGTTGGACAGGTCCTGAGTCATCGTATTTCATCTGAAAATTGATTTTTTGGACTGTACCAAAAATGATTCAAAATGTCAATTGGATCGTGCCTCATGTTGAATAACCACTTTTGAAAACCTCACCATGACCAAAATTGCCATATTTACAGAGTTTTGCTTACTTAAAAGCTTCAATTTTGAACAATTTCAGGCACCAAAATGACTTTAAACTCACTGATTTTAGTTGAAAAAGTCATAATTCACATCCAACAGTCATTTAGAGTCTCTAGATTAAATGTTAAAATTTCATCCATATTGACCATTTTGGGAACGTTCGACAGGTCCGGAGTCATCATTTTTCATCAGTAAATTGATTTTTTGGACTGTACCAAATATGATTCAAAATGTCAATTGGATCGTGCCTCATGTTGAATAACCACTTTTGAAACCCCCACAGTGACCAAAATTGCCATTTCTACCGAGTTTTTCTTACTCAAAAGCTTAAATTTTGACCAATTTCACGAACCGAAATGATTTTAAACACACTTATTTTAGTTGAAAAAGTCTTAATTCACATCCAACAGTCATTTAGAGTCAAAAGATTAAATGGTAAAATTTCATCCATATTGACCATTTTGGGAACGTTCGACAGGTCCGGAGTCATTGTTTTTCATCAGAAAATTGATTTTTTTGACTGTACCAAATATGATTAAAAATGTCAATTGAATTGTGCCTCATGTTGAATAACCACTTTTGAAACCCTCACAGTGACCAAAATTGCCATTTTTACAGAGCTTTGCTTACTCAAAAGCTTCCATTTTGACCAATTTAAGCCACCAAAATGACTTTAAACACACTTATTTTAGTTGAAAAAGTCATAATTCACATCCAACAGTCATTTAGAGTCAAAAGATTAAATGTTAAAATTTCATCCATATTGACCATTTTGGGAACGTTCGACAGGTCCGGAGTCATCGTTTTTCATCAGAAAATTGATTTTTTGGACTGTACCAAATATGATTCAAAATGTCAATTGGATTGTGCCTCATGTTGAATAACCACTTTTGAAACCCTCACACTGACCAAAATTTCCATTTCTACAGAGTTTTTCTTACTCAAAAGCTTCAATTTTGACCAATTTCAGGAACCAAAATGACTCTAAACACACTTATTTTAGTTGAAAAAGTCTTAATTCACATCCAACAGTCATTTAGAGTCAAAAGAATAAATGGTAAAATTTCATCCATATTGACCATTTTGGGAACGTTGGACAGGTCCTGAGTCATCGTATTTCATCTGAAAATTGATTTTTTGGACTGTACCAAAAATGATTCAAAATGTCAATTGGATCGTGCCTCATGTTGAATAACCACTTTTGAAAACCTCACCGTGACCAAAATTGCCATATTTACAGAGTTTTGCTTACTTAAAAGCTTCAATTTTGAACAATTTCAGGCACCAAAATGACTTTAAACTCACTGATTTTAGTTGAAAAAGTCATAATTCACATCCAACAGTCATTTAGAGTCTATAGATTAAATGTTAAAATTACATCCATATTGACCATTTTAGGAATGTTCGACAGGTCTGGAATCATTGGTTTTCATCAGTAAATTGATTTTTTGGACTGTACCAAATATGATTCAAAATGTCAATTGGATTGTGCCTCATGTTGAATAACCACTTTTGAAACCCTCACACTGACCAACATTTCCATTTCTACAGAGTTTTTCTTACTCAAAAGCTTCAATTTTGACCAATTTCAGGAACCGAAATGACTCTAAACACACTTATTTTAGTTGAAAAAGTCTTAATTCACATCCAACAGTCATTTAGAGTCAAAAGATTAAATGGTAAAATTTCATCCATATTGACCATTTTGGGAACGTTGGACAGGTCCTGAGTCATCGTATTTCATCTGAAAATTGATTTTTTGGACTGTACCAAAAATGATTCAAAATGTCAATTGGATCGTGCCTCATGTTGAATAACCACTTTTGAAAACCTCATCATGACCAAAATTGCCATATTTACAGAGTTTTGCTTACTTAAAAGCTTCAATTTTGAACAATTTCAGGCACCAAAATGACTTTAAACTCACTGATTTTAGTTGAAAAAGTCATAATTCACATCCAACAGTCATTTAGAGTCAAAAGATTAAATGTTAAAATTTCATCCATATTGACCATTTTGGGAACGTTCGACAGGTCCGGAGTCATCGTTTTTCATCAGAAAATTGATTTTTTGGACTGTACCAAATATGATTCAAAATGTCAATTGGATTGTGCCTCATGTTGAATAACCACTTTTGAAAACCTCACCGTGACCAAAATTGCCATATTTACAGAGTTTTGCTTACTTAAAAGCTTCAATTTTGAACAATTTCAGGCACCAAAATGACTTTAAACTCACTGATTTTAGTTGAAAAAGTCATAATTCACATCCAACAGTCATTTAGAGTCTATAGATTAAATGTTAAAATTACATCCATATTGACCATTTTAGGAATGTTCGACAGGTCTGGAATCATTGGTTTTCATCAGTAAATTGATTTTTTGGACTGTACCAAATATGATTCAAAATGTCAATTGGATTGTGCCTCATGTTGAATAACCACTTTTGAAACCCTCACACTGACCAAAATTTCCATTTCTACAGAGTTTTTCTTACTCAAAAGCTTCAATTTTGACCAATTTCAGGAACCGAAATGACTCTAAACACACTTATTTTAGTTGAAAAAGTCTTAATTCACATCCAACAGTCATTTAGAGTCAAAAGATTAAATGGTAAAATTTCATCCATATTGACCATTTTGGGAACGTTGGACAGGTCCTGAGTCATCGTATTTCATCTGAAAATTGATTTTTTGGACTGTACCAAAAATGATTCAAAATGTCAATTGGATCGTGCCTCATGTTGAATAACCACTTTTGAAACCCTCACAGTGACCAAAATTGCTATTTCTACAGAGTTTTTCTTACTCAAAAGCTTCAATTTTGACCAATTTCAGGAACCAAAATGACTTTAAACACACTTATTTTAGTTGAAAAAGTCATAATTCACATCAAACTGTCATTTAGAGTCAAAAGATTAAATGTTAAAATGTCATCCATATTGACCATTTTGGGAAAGTTCGACAGATCTGGAGTCATTGTTTTTCATCAGAAAATTGCTTTTTAGGAGTGTACCAAAACGGATTCAAAATGTCAATTGGACCGTGCCTCATGTCGAATAACCACTTTTGAAACCCTCACAGTGACCAAAATTGCAATTTTTACAGAGTTTTGCTTACTCAAAAGCTTCAATTTTGACCAATTTCAGGAACCGAAATGACTTTAAACACACTTATTTTAGTTGAAAAAGTCTTAATTCACATCCAACAGTCATTTAGAGTCAAAAGATTAAATGTTACAATCTCATCCATATTGACCATTTTGGGAACGTTCGACAGGTCCGGAGTCATGCTTTTTCATCAGAAAATTGATTTTTTTGGACTGTACCAAATATTATTCAAAATGTCAATTGGATTGTGCCTCATGTTGAATAACCACTTTTAAAACCCTCACAGTGACCAAAATTGCCATTTTTACAGAGCTTTTCTTACTCAAAGGTTTCAATTTTTACCAATTTCAGGCACCGAAATGACTTTAAACACACTTATTTTAGTTGAAAAAGTCACAATTCACATGCAACAATCACTTAGAGTCAAAAGATTAAATGTTAAAATTTCATCCATATTGACTATTTTGGGAATGTTCGACAGGTCCGGAGTCATCGTTTTTCATCTGAAAATTGATTTTTTGGACTGTACCAAAAATGATTCAAAATGTCAATTGGATCGTGCCTCATGTTGAATAACCACTTTTGAAATTCTCACCATGACCAAAATTGCCATATTTACAGAGTTTTGCTCACTTAAAAGCTTCAATTTTGAACAATTTCAGGCACCAAAATGACTTTAAACTCACTGATTTTAGTTGAAAAAGTCATAATTCATATCCAACAGTCATTTAGAGTCTATAGATTAAATGTTAAAATTACATCCATATTGACCATTTTAGGAATGTTCGACAGGTCAGGAATCATTGGTTTTCATCAGTAAATTGATTTTTTGGACTGTACCAAATATGATTCAAAATGTCAATTGGATTGTGCCTCATGTTGAATAACCACTTTTGAAACCCTCACACTGACCAAAATTTCCATTTCTACAGAGTTTTTCCTACTCAAAAGCTTCAATTTTGACCAATTTCAGGAACCGAAATAACTCTAAACACACTTATTTTAGTTGAAAAAGTCTTAATTCACATCCAACAGTCATTTAGAGTCAAAAGATTAAATGGTAAAATTTCATCCATATTGACCATTTTGGGAACGTTCGACAGGTCCGGAGTCATTGTTTTTCATCAGAAAATTGATTTTTTTGACTGTACCAAATATGATTAAAAATGTCAATTGAATTGTGCCTCACGTTGAATAACCACTTTTGAAACCCTCACAGTGACCAAAATTGCCATTTTTACAGAGCTTTGCTTACTCAAAAGCTTCCATTTTGACCAATTTAAGCCACCAAAATGACTTTAAACACACTTATTTTAGTTGAAAAAGTCATAATTCACATCCAACAGTCATTTAGAGTCAAAAGATTAAATGTTAAAATTTCATCCATATTGACCATTTTGGGAACGTTCGACAGGTCCGGAGTCATCGTTTTTCATCAGAAAATTGATTTTTTGGACTGTACCAAATATGATTCAAAATGTCAATTGGATTGTGCCTCATGTTGAATAACCACTTTTGAAAACCTCACCGTGACCAAAATTGCCATATTTACAGAGTTTTGCTTACTTAAAAGCTTCAATTTTGAACAATTTCAGGCACCAAAATGACTTTAAACTCACTGATTTTAGTTGAAAAAGTCATAATTCACATCCAACAGTCATTTAGAGTCTATAGATTAAATGTTAAAATTACATCCATATTGACCATTTTAGAAATGTTCGACAGGTCTGGAATCATTGGTTTTCATCAGTAAATTGATTTTTTGGACTGTACCAAATATGATTCAAAATGTCAATTGGATTGTGCCTCATGTTGAATAACCACTTTTGAAACCCTCACACTGACCAAAATTTCCATTTCTACAGAGTTTTTCTTACTCAAAAGCTTCAATTTTGACCAATTTCAGGAACCGAAATGACTCTAAACACACTTATTTTAGTTGAAAAAGTCTTAATTCACATCCAACAGTCATTTAGAGTCAAAAGATTAAATGGTAAAATTTCATCCATATTGACCATTTTGGGAACGTTGGACAGGTCCTGAGTCATCGTATTTCATCTGAAAATTGATTTTTTGGACTGTACCAAAAATGATGCAAAATGTCAATTGGATCGTGCCTCATGTTGAATAACCACTTTTGAAACCCTCACAGTGACCAAAATTGCTATTTCTACAGAGTTTTTCTTACTCAAAAGCTTCAATTTTGACCAATTTCAGGCACTGAAATGACTTTAAACACACTTATTTTAGTTGAAAAAGTCATAATTCACATGTAACAGTCACTTAGAGTCAAAAGATTAAATGTTAAAATTTCATCCATATTGACCATTTTGGGAAAGTTCGACAGGTTTGGAGTCATTGTTTTTCATCAGAAAATTGCTTTTTAGGAGTGTACCAAAACGGATTCAAAATGTCAATTGGACCGTGCCTCATGTCGAATAACCACTTTTGAAACCCTCACAGTGACCAAAATTGCAATTTTTACAGAGTTTTGCTTACTCAAAAGCTTCAATTTTGACCAATTTCAGGAACCGAAATGACTTTAAACACACTTATTTTAGTTGAAAAAGTCTTAATTCACATCCAACAGTCATTTAGAGTCAAAAGATTAAATGTTACAATCTCATCCATATTGACCATTTTGGGAACGTTCGACAGGTCCGGAGTCATGCTTTTTCATCAGAAAATTGATTTTTTTGGACTGTACCAAATATTATTCAAAATGTCAATTGGATTGTGCCTCATGTTGAATAACCACTTTTAAAACCCTCACAGTTACCAAAATTGCCATTTTTACAGAGCTTTTCTTACTCAAAGGTTTCAATTTTTACCAATTTCAGGCACCGAAATGACTTTAAACACACTTATTTTAGTTGAAAAAGTCACAATTCACATGCAACAATCACTTAGAGTCAAAAGATTAAATGTTAAAATTTCATCCATATTGACTATTTTGGGAACGTTCGACAGGTCCGGAGTCATCGTTTTTCATCTGAAAATTGATTTTTTGGACTGTACCAAAAATGATTCAAAATGTCAATTGGATCGTGCCTCATGTTGAATAACCACTTTTGAAAACCTCACCATGACCAAAATTGCCATATTTACAGAGTTTTGCTTACTTAAAAGCTTCAATTTTGAACAATTTCAGGCACCAAAATGACTTTAAACTCACTGATTTTAGTTGAAAAAGTCATAATTCACATCCAACAGTCATTTAGAGTCTATAGATTAAATGTTAAAATTACATCCATATTGACCATTTTAGGAATGTTCGACAGGTCAGGAATCATTGGTTTTCATCAGTAAATTGATTTTTTGGACTGTACCAAATATGATTCAAAATGTCAATTGGATTGTGCCTCATGTTGAATAACCACTTTTGAAACCCTCACACTGACCAAAATTTCCATTTCTACAGAGTTTTTCTTACTCAAAAGCTTCAATTTTGACCAATTTCAGGAACCGAAATGACTCTAAACACACTTATTTTAGTTGAAAAAGTCTTATTTCACATCCAACAGTCATTTAGAGTCAAAAGATTAAATGGTAAAATTTCATCCATATTGACCATTTTGGGAACGTTGGACAGGTCCTGAGTCATCGTATTTCATCTGAAAATTTATTTTTTGGACTGTACCAAAAATGATTCAAAATGTCAATTGGATCGTGCCTCATGTTGAATAACCACTTTTGAAACCCTCACAGTGACCAAAATTGCTATTTCTACAGAGTTTTTCTTACTCAAAAGCTTCAATTTTGACCAATTTCAGGCACCGAAATGACTTTAAACACACTTATTTTAGTTGAAAAAGTCATAATTCACATGTAACAGTCACTTAGAGTCAAAAGATTAAATGTTAAAATTTCATCCATATTGACCATTTTGGGAACGTTCGACAGGTCCGGAGTCATCGTTTTTCATCTGAAAATTGATTTTTTGTACTGTACCAAAAATGATTAAAAATGTCAATTGGATCGTGCCTCATGTTGAATAACCACTTTTGAAACCCTCACAGTGACCAAAATTGCCATTTCTACAGAGTTTTTCTTACTCAAAAGCTTCAATTTTGACCAATTTCAGGAACCAAAATGACTTTAAACACACTTATTTTAGTTGAAAAAGTCATAATTCACATCAAACAGTCATTTAGATTCAAAAGATTAAATGTTAAAATTTCATCCATATTGACCATTTTGCGAAAGTTCGACAGGTCTGGAGTCATTGTTTTTCATCAGAAAATTGCTTTTTAGGAGTGTACCAAAAAGGATTCAAAATGTCAATTGGACCGTGCCTCATGTTGAATAACCTCTTTTGAAACCCTCACAGTGACCAAAATTGCAATTTTTACAGAGTTTTGCTTACTCAAAAGCTTCAATTTTGACCAATTTCAGGAACCGAAATGACTTTAAACACACTTATTTTAGTTGAAAAAGGCTTAATTCACATCTAACAGTCATTTAGAGTCAAAAGATTAAAAGTTAACATTTCATCCATATTGACCATTTTGGGAAAGTTCGACAGGTCTGGAGTCATTGTTTTTCATCAGAAAATTGCTTTTTAGGAGTGTACCAAAAAGGATTCAAAATGTCAATTGGACCGTGCCTCATGTTGAATAACCTCTTTTGAAACCCTCACAGTGACCAAAATTGCAATTTTTACAGAGTTTTGCTTACTCAAAAGCTTCAATTTTGACCAATTTCAGGCACCGAAATGACTTTAAACACACTTATTTTAGTTGAAAAAGTCATAATTCACATGCAACAGTCACGTAGAGTCAAAAGATTAAATGTTAAAATTTCATCCATATTGACCATTTTGGGAACGTTCGACAGGTCCGGAGTCATCGTTTTTCATCAGAAAATGTATTTTTTGGACTGAACCAAATAAGATTCAAAATGTCAATTGGATTGTGCCTCATGTTGAATAACCACTTTTGAAACCCTCACCATGACCAAAATTGCCATTTTTACAGAGTTTTGCTTACTTAAAAGCTTCAATTTTGTACAATTTCAGGCACCAAAATGACTTTAAACTCACTGATTTTAGTTGAAAAAGTCATAATTCACATCCAACAGTCATTTAGAGTATCTAGATTAAATGTTAAAATTTCATCCATATTGACCATTTTGGGAACGTTCGACAGGTCTGGAGTCATCATTTTTCATCAGTAAATTGATTTTTTGGACTGTACCAAATATGATTCAAAATGTCAATTGGATCGTGCCTCATGTTGAATAACCACTTTTGAAACCCCCACAGTGACCAAAATTGCCATTTCTACCGAGTTTTTCTTACTCAAAAGCTTAAATTTTGACCAATTTCACGAACCGAAATGATTTTAAACACACTTATTTTAGTTGAAAAAGTCTTAATTCACATCCAACAGTCATTTAGAGTCAAAAGATTAAATGGTAAAATTTCATCCATATTGACCATTTTGGGAACGTTCGACAGGTCCGGAGTCATTGTTTTTCATCAGAAAATTGATTTTTTTGACTGTACCAAATATGATTAAAAATGTCAATTGAATTGTGCCTCATGTTGAATAACCACTTTTGAAACCCTCACAGTGACCAAAATTGCCATTTTTACAGAGCTTTGCTTACTCAAAAGCTTCCATTTTGACCAATTTAAGCCACCAAAATGACTTTAAACACACTTATTTTAGTTGAAAAAGTCATAATTCACATCCAACAGTCATTTAGAGTCAAAAGATTAAATGTTAAAATTTCATCCATATTGACCATTTTGGGAACGTTCGACAGGTCCGGAGTCATCGTTTTTCATCAGAAAATTGATTTTTTGGACTGTACCAAATATGATTCAAAATGTCAATTGGATTGTGCCTCATGTTGAATAACCACTTTTGAAAACCTCACCGTGACCAAAATTGCCATATTTACAGAGTTTTGCTTACTTAAAAGCTTCAATTTTGAACAATTTCAGGCACCAAAATGACTTTAAACTCACTGATTTTAGTTGAAAAAGTCATAATTCACATTCAACAGTCATTTAGAGTCTATAGATTAAATGTTAAAATTACATCCATATTGACCATTTTAGGAATGTTCGACAGGTCTGGAATCATTGGTTTTCATCAGTAAATTGATTTTTTGGACTGTACCAAATATGATTCAAAATGTCAATTGGATTGTGCCTCATGTTGAATAACCACTTTTGAAACCCTCACACTGACCAAAATTTCCATTTCTACAGAGTTTTTCTTACTCAAAAGCTTCAATTTTGACCAATTTCAGGAACCAAAATGACTCTAAACACACTTATTTTAGTTGAAAAAGTCTTAATTCACATCCAACAGTCATTTAGAGTCAAAAGAATAAATGGTAAAATTTCATCCATATTGACCATTTTGGGAACGTTGGACAGGTCCTGAGTCATCGTATTTCATCTGAAAATTGATTTTTTGGACTGTACCAAAAATGATTCAAAATGTCAATTGGATCGTGCCTCATGTTGAATAACCACTTTTGAAAACCTCACCGTGACCAAAATTGCCATATTTACAGAGTTTTGCTTACTTAAAAGCTTCAATTTTGAACAATTTCAGGCACCAAAATGACTTTAAACTCACTGATTTTAGTTGAAAAAGTCATAATTCACATCCAACAGTCATTTAGAGTCTATAGATTAAATGTTAAAATTACATCCATATTGACCATTTTAGGAATGTTCGACAGGTCTGGAATCATTGGTTTTCATCAGTAAATTGATTTTTTGGACTGTACCAAATATGATTCAAAATGTCAATTGGATTGTGCCTCATGTTGAATAACCACTTTTGAAACCCTCACACTGACCAACATTTCCATTTCTACAGAGTTTTTCTTACTCAAAAGCTTCAATTTTGACCAATTTCAGGAACCGAAATGACTCTAAACACACTTATTTTAGTTGAAAAAGTCTTAATTCACATCCAACAGTCATTTAGAGTCAAAAGATTAAATGGTAAAATTTCATCCATATTGACCATTTTGGAAACGTTGGACAGGTCCTGAGTCATCGTATTTCATCTGAAAATTGATTTTTTGGACTGTACCAAAAATGATTCAAAATGTCAATTGGATCGTGCCTCATGTTGAATAACCACTTTTGAAACCCTCACTGTGACCAAAATTGCTATTTCTACAGAGTTTTTCTTACTCAAAAGCTTCAATTTTGACCAATTTCAGGCACTGAAATGACTTTAAACA
Organism: Lissotriton helveticus; assembly: GCF_964261635.1. Classification (NCBI taxonomy): domain Eukaryota; kingdom Metazoa; phylum Chordata; class Amphibia; order Caudata; family Salamandridae; genus Lissotriton; species Lissotriton helveticus. The sequence goes on from NC_136072.1 coordinate 344,720,575, forward strand.
CACTTATTTTAGTTGAAAAAGTCATAATTCACATGTAACAGTCACTTAGAGTCAAAAGATTAAATGTTAAAATTTCATCCATATTGACCATTTTGGGAACGTTCGACAGGTCCGGAGTCATCGTTTTTCATCAGAAAATTTATTTTTTGGACTGAACCAAATATGATTCAAAATGTCAATTGGATTGTGCCTCATGTTGAATAACCACTTTTAAAACCCTCACAGTGACCAAAATTGCCATTTTTACAGAGCTTTTCTTACTCAAAGGTTTCAATTTTTACCAATTTCAGGCACCGAAATGACTTTAAACACACTTATTTTAGTTGAAAAAGTCACAATTCACATGCAACAATCACTTAGAGTCAAAAGATTAAATGTTAAAATTTCATCCATATTGACTATTTTGGGAACGTTCGACAGGTCCGGAGTCATCGTTTTTCATCTGAAAATTGATTTTTTAGACTGTACCAAAAATGATTCAAAATGTCAATTGGATCGTGCCTCATGTTGAATAACCACTTTTGAAAACCTCACCGTGACCAAAATTGCCATATTTACAGAGTTTTGCTTACTTAAAAGCTTCAATTTTGAACAATTTCAGGCACCAAAATGACTTTAAACTCACTGATTTTAGTTGAAAAAGTCATAATTCACATCCAACAGTCATTTAGGGTCTATAGATTAAATGTTAAAATTACATCCATATTGACCATTTTAGGAATGTTTGACAGGTCTGGAATCATTGGTTTTCATCAGTAAATTGATTTTTTGGACTGTACCAAATATGATTCAAAATGTCAATTGGATTGTGCCTCATGTTGAAAACCCATTTTGAAACCCTCACACTGACCAAAATTTCCATTTCTACAGAGTTTTTCTTACTCAAAAGCTTCAATTTTGACCAATTTCAGGAACCGAAATGACTCTAAACACACTTATTTTAGTTGAAAAAGTCTTAATTCACATCCAACAGTCATTTAGAGTCAAAAGATTAAATGGTAAAATTTCATCCATATTGACCATTTTGGGAACGTTGGACAGGTCCTGAGTCATCGTATTTCATCTGAAAATTGATTTTTTGGACTGTACCAAAAATGATTCAAAATGTCAATTGGATCGTGCCTCATGTTGAATAACCACTTTTGAAACCCTCACAGTGACCAAAATTGCTATTTCTACAGAGTTTTTCTTACTCAAAAGCTTCAATTTTGACCAATTTCAGGCACTGAAATGACTTTAAACACACTTATTTTAGTTGAAAAAGTCATAATTCACATGTAACAGTCACTTAGAGTCAAAAGATTAAATGTAAAAATTTCATCCATATTGACCATTTTGGGAACGTTCGACAGGTCCGGAGTCATCGTTTTTCATCAGAAAATGTATTTTTTGGACTGAACCAAATATGATTCAAAATGTCAATTGGATCGTGCCTCATGTTGAATAACCACTTTTGAAACTCTCACAGTGACTAAAATTGCCATTTCTACAGAGTTTTTCTTACTCAAAAGCTTCAATTTTGACCAATTTCAGGAACCAAAATGACTTTAAACACACTTATTTAGTTGAAAAAGTCATAATTCACATCAAACTGTCATTTAGAGTCAAAAGATTAAATGTTAAAATGTCATCCATATTGACCATTTTGGGAAAGTTCGACAGGTCTGGAGTCATTGTTTTTCATCAGAAAATTGCTTTTTAGGAGTGTACCAAAACAGATTCAAAATGTCAATTGGACCGTGCCTCATGTCGAATAACCACTTTTGAAACCCTCACAGTGACCAAAATTGCAATTTTTACAGAGTTTTGCTTACTCAAAAGCTTCAATTTTGACCAATTTCAGGAACCGAAATGACTTTAAACACACTTATTTTAGTTGAAAAAGTCTTAATTCACATCCAACAGTCATTTAGAGTCAAAAGATTAAATGTTACAATCTCATCCATATTGACCATTTTGGGAACGTTCGACAGGTCCGGAGTCAAGCTTTTTCATCAGAAAATTGATTTTTTTGGACTGTACCAAATATTATTCAAAATGTCAATTGGATTGTGCCTCATGTTGAATAACCACTTTTAAAACCCTCACAGTGACCAAAATTGCCATTTTTACAGAGCTTTTCTTACTCAAAGGTTTCAATTTTTACCAATTTCAGGCACCGAAATGACTTTAAACACACTTATTTTAGTTGAAAAAGTCACAATTCACATGCAACAATCACTTAGAGTCAAAAGATTAAATGTTAAAATTTCATCCATATTGACTATTTTGGGAACGTTCGACAGGTCCGGAGTCATCGTTTTTCATCTGAAAATTGATTTTTTGGACTGTACCAAAAATGATTCAAAATGTCAATTGGATCGTGCCTCATGTTGAATAACCACTTTTGAAACCCTCACAGTGACCAAAATTGCCATTTCTACAGAGTTTTTCTTACTCAAAAGCTTCAATTTTTACCAATGTCAGGCACCGAAATGACTTTAAACTCACTGATTTTAGTAGGAAAAGTCATAATTCACATTCAACAGTCATTTAGAGTCAAAAGATTAAATGTTAAAATGTAATCCATATTGACCATTTTGGGAACGTTCGACAGGTCCGGAGTCATTGTTTTTCATCAGAAAATTGATTTTTTTGACTGTACCAAATATGATTCAAAATGTCAATTGGATTGTGCCTCATGTTGAATAACCACTTTTGAAACCCTCACAGTGACCAAAATTGCCATTTTTACAGAGCTTTGCTTACTCAAAAGCTTCCATTTGGACCAATTTAAGCCACCAAAATGACTTTAAACACACTTATTTTAGTTGAAAAAGTCACAATTCACATCCAACAGTCATTTAGAGTTAAAAGATTAAATGTTAAAATTTCATCCATATTGACCATTTTGGGAACGTTCGACAGTTCCAGAGTCATCGTTTTTCATCAGAAAATTGATTTTTTGGACTGTACCAAATATGATTCAAAATGTCAATTGGATCGTGCCTCATGTTGAATAACCACTTTTGAAACCCTCACAGTGACCAAAATTGCCATTTCTACAGAGTTTTTCTTACTCAAAAGCTTCAATTTTGACCAATTTTCGGAACCGAAATTACTTTAAACACACTTATTTTAGTTGAAAAAGTCTTAATTCACATCCAACAGTCATTTAGAGTCAAAAGATTAAATGGTAAAATTTCATCCATATTGACCATTTTGGGAACGTTCGACAGGTCTGGAGTCATTGTTTTTCATCAGAAAATTGCTTTTTAGGAGTGTACCAAAAAGGATTCAAAATGTCAATTGGACCGTGCCTCATGTTGAATAACCAATTTTAAAACCCTCACAGTGACCAAAATTGCCATTTTTACAGAGCTTTTCTTACTCAAAGGTTTCAATTTTTACCAATGTCAGGCACTGAAATGACTTTAAACACACTTATTTTAGTTGAAAAAGTCATAATTCACATGCAACAATCACTTAGAGTCAAAAGATTAAATGTTAAAATGTCATCCATATTGTCCATTTTGGGTACGTTCGACAGGTCCGGAGTCATCGTTTTTCATCAGCAAATGTATTTTTCGGACTGTACCAAAAATGATTCAAAATGTCAATTGGATTGTGCCTCATGTTGAATAACCACTTTTGACACCCTCACAGTGACCAAAATTGCCATGTTTACAGAGCTTTGCTTACTCAAAAGCTTCCATTTTGATCAATTTCAGGCACCGTTATGACTTTAAACACACTGATTTTAGTTGAAAAAGTCATAATTCACATGCAACAGTCATTTAGAGTCAAAAGATTAAATGTTAAAATTTCATCCATATTGACCATTTTGGGAACGTTTGACAGGTCCAGAGTCATCGTTTTTTATCAGAAAATTGCTTTTTAGGAGTGTACCAAAAATGATTCAAAATGTCAATTGGATCGTGCCTCATGTTGAATAACCACTTTTGAAATCCTCACAGTGATCAAAATTGCAATTATTATAGTTTTTCTTACTCAAAAGCTTCAATTTTGAACAATTTCAGGCACCGAAATGACTTTAAACTCACTGATTTTAGTTGAAAAGGTCATAATTCACATCCAACAGTCTTTTAGAGTCAAAAGATTAAATGTTAAAATTTCATCCATATTGACCATTTTGGGAACGTTCGACAGGTCCGGAGTCATCGTTTTTCATCAGAAAATTGCTTTTTAGGAGTGTACCAAAAAGGATTCAAAATGTCAATTGGACCGTGCCTCATGTTGAATAACCAATTTTAAAACCCTCACAGTGACCAAAATTGCCATTTTTACAGAGCTTTTCTTACTCAAAGGTTTCAATTCTTACCAATTTCAGACACCGAAAAAACTTTAAACACACTTATTTTAGTTGAAAAAGTCATAATTCACATGCAACAATCACTTAGAGTCAAAAGATTAAATGTTAAAATGTCATCCATATTGTCCATTTTGGGTACGTTCGACAGGTCCGGAGTCATCGTTTTTCATCAGAAAATGTATTTTTCGGACTGTACCAAAAATGATTCAAAATGTCAATTGGATTGTGCCTCATGTTTAATAACCACTTTTAAAACCCTCACAGTGACCAAAAATGCCATTTTTACGGAGCTTTTATTACTCAAAGGTTTCCATTTTTACCAATTTCTGGCACCGAAATGACTTTAAACACACTTATTTTAGTTGAAAAAGTCATAATTCACATCCAACAGTCATTTAGAGTCAAAAGATTAAAAGTTAACATTTCATCCATATTGACCATTTTGGGAAAGTTCGACAGGTCCGGAGTCATCGTTTTTCATCAGAAATTGCTTTTTAGGAGAGTACCAAAAATGATTCAAAATGTCAATTGGATTGTGCCTCATGTTGAATAACCACTTTTGAAACCCTCACAGTGACCAAAATTGCCATTTTTACAGAGCTATGCTTACTCAAATGCTTCCATTTTGACCAATTTAAGCCACCGAAATGACTTTAAACACACTTATTGTAGTTGAAAAAGTCATAATTCACATCCAACAGTCATTTAGAGTCAAAAGATTAAATGTTAAAATGTCATCCATATTGACCATTTTGGGAACGTTCGACAGGTCCGGAGTCATCGTTTTTCATCAGAAAATTGATTTTTTGGACTGTACCAAATATGATTCAAAATGTCAATTGGATTGTGCCTCATGTTGAATAACCACTTTTGAAACCCTCACAGTGACCAAAATTGCCATGTTTACAGAGCTTTGCTTGCTCAAAAGCTTCCATTTTGACCAATTTCAGGCACCGTTATGACTTTAAACACACTGATTTTAGTTGAAAAAGTCATAATTCACATCCAACAGTCATTTAGAGTCAAAAGATTAAATGTTAAAATTTCATCCATATTGACCATTTTGGGAACGTTTGACAGGTCCAGAGTCATCGTTTTTCGTCAGAAAATTGATTTTTTGGACTGTACCAAATATGATTCAAAATGTCAATTGGATTGTGCCTCATGTTGAATAACCACTTTTAAAACCCTCACAGTGACCAAAAATGCCATTTTTACGGAGCTTTTATTACTCAAAGGTTTCCATTTTTACCAATTTCTGGCACCGAAATGACTTTAAACACACTTATTTTTGTTGAAAAAGTCATAATTCACATCCAACAGTCATTTAGAGTCAAAAGATTAAAAGTTAACATTTCATCCATATTGACCATTTTGGGAAAGTTCGACAGGTCCGGAGTCATCGTTTTTCATCAGAAAATTGCTTTTTAGGAGAGTACCAAAAATGATTCAAAATGTCAATTGGATTGTGCCTCATGTTGAATAATCACTTTTGAAACCCTCACAGTGACCAAAATTGCCATTTTTACAGAGCTTTGCTTACTCAAAAGCTTCCATTTTGACCAATTTAAGCCACCGAAATGACTTTAAACACACCTATAGTAGTTGAAAAAGTCATAATTCACATCCAACAGTCATTTAGAGTCAAAAGATTAAATGTTAAAATTTCATCCATATTGACCATTTTGGGAACGTTCGACAGGTCCGGAGTCATCGTTTTTCATCAGAAAATTGATTTTTTGGACTGTACCAAATATGATTCAAAATGTCAATTGGATTGTGCCTCATGTTGAATAACCACTTTTGAAACCCTCACCGTGACCAAAATTGCCATTTTTACAGAGTTTTGCTTACTTAAAAGCTTCAATTTTGTACAATTTCAGGCACCAAAATGACTTTAAACTCACTTATTTTAGTTGAAAAAGTCATCATTCACATCCAACTGTCATTTAGAGTCTATAGATTAAATGTTAAAATTTCATCCATGTTGACCATTTTGGGTACGTTCGACAGGTCTGGAGTCATCGTTTTTCATCAGTAAATTTATTTTTTGGACTGTACCAAATATGATTCAAAATGTCAATTGGATCGTGCCTCATGTTGAATAACCACTTTTGAAACCCTCACAGTGACCAAAATTGCCATTTCTACAGAGTTTTTCTTACTCAAAAGCTTCAATTTTGACCAATTTTCGGAACCTAAATGACTTTAAACACACTTATTTTAGTTGAAAAAGTCTTAATTCACATCCAACAGTCATTTAGAGTCAAAAGATTAAATGGTAAAATTTCATCCATATTGACCATTTTGGGAACGTTCGACAGGTCTGGAGTCATTGTTTTTCATCAGAAAATTGCTTTTTAGGAGTGTACCAAAAAGGATTCAAAATGTCAATTGAACCCTCCCTCATGTTGAATAACCAATTTTAAAACCCTCACAGTGACCAAAATTGCCATTTTTACAGAGCTTTTCTTACTCAAAGGTTTCAATTTTTACCAATTTCAGGCACTGAAATGACTTTAAACACACTTATTTTAGTTGAAAAAGTCATAATTCACATGCAACGATCACTTAGAGTCAAAAGATTAAATGTTAAAATGTCATCCATATTGTCCATTTTGGGTACGTTCGACAGGTCCGGAGTCATCGTTTTTCATCAGCAAATGTATTTTTCGGACTGTACCAAAAATGATTCAAAATGTCAATTGGATTGTCCCTCATGTTGAATCACCACTTTTGACACCCTCACAGTGACCAAAATTGCCATGTTTACAGAGCTTTGCTTACTCAAAAGCTTCCATTTTGACCAATTTCAGGCACCGTTATGACTTTAAACACACTGATTTTAGTTGAAAAAGTCATAATTCACATCCAACAGTCATTTAGAGTCAACAGATTAAATGTTAAAATTTCATCCATATTGACCATTTTGGGAAAGTTCGACAGGTCCGGAGTCATCGTTTTTCATCAGAAAATTGCTTTTTAGGAGTGTACCAAAAATGATTCAAAATGTCAATTGGATCGTGCCTCATGTTGAATAACCACTTTTGAAATCCTCACAGTGATCAAAATTGCCATTTTTACAGTTTTTCTTACTCAAAAGCTTCAATTTTGAACAATTTCAGGCACCGAAATGACTTTAAACTCACTGATTTTAGTTGAAAAATCCATAATTCACATCCAACAGTCTTTTACAGTCAAAAGATTAAATGTTAAAATTTCATCCATATTGACCATTTTGGGAACGTTCGACAGGTTCGGAGTAATCGTTTTTCATCAGAAAATTGATTTTTTTGACTGTACCAAATATGATTCAAAATGTCAATTGGATTGTGCCTCATGTTGAATAACCACTTTTGAAACCCTCACAGTGACCAAAATTGCCATTTTTACAAAGTTTTGCTTACTCAAAAGCTTCAATTTTGACCAATTTCAGGCACCAAAATGACTTTAAACACACTTATTTTAGTTGAAAAAGTCAGAATTCACATGCAAGAGTCACTTAGAGTCAAAAGATTAAATGTTAAAATTTCATCCATATTGACCATTTTGGGAACGTTCGACAGGTCCGGAGTCATCGTTTTTCATCAGAAAATTGATTTTTTGGTCTGTACCAAATATGATTCAAAATGTCAAATGGATGGTGCCTCATGTTGAATACCACTTTTGAAACCCTCACCGTGACCAAAATTGCCATTTTTACAGAGTTTTGCTTACTTAAAAGCTTCAATTTTGTACAATTTCAGGCACCAAAATGACTTTAAACTCACTGATTTTAGTTGAAAAGGTCATAATTCACATCCAACAGTCATTTAGAGTCTATAGATTAAATGTTAAAATTTCATCCATATTGACCATTTTGGGAACGTTCGACAGGTCCGGAGTCATCGTTTTTCATCAGAAAATGTATTTTTTGGACTGAACCAAATATGATTCAAAATGTCAATTGGATTGTGCCTCATGTTGAATAACCACTTTTGAAACTCTCACAGTGACCAAAATTGCCATTTTTACAGAGCTTTGCTTACTCAAAAGCTTCCATTTTGACCAATTTAAGCCACCGAAATGACTTTAAACACACTTATTGTAGTTAAAAAAGTCATAATTCACATCCAACAGTCATTTAGAGTCAAAAGATTAAATGTTAAAATTTCATCCATATTGACCATTTTGGGAACGTTCGACAGGTCCGGAGTCATCGTTTTTCATCAGAAAATGTATTTTTTGGACTGTACCAAATATGATTCAAAATGTCAATTGGATTGTGCCTCATGTTGAATAACAACTTTTGAAACCCTCACCGTGACCAAAATTGCCATTTTTACAGAGTTTTGCTTACTTAAAAGCTTCATTTTGTACAATTTCAGGCACCAAAATGACTTTAAACTCACTGATTTTAGTTGGAAATGTCATAATTCACATCCAACAGTCATTTAGAGTCTATAGATTAAATGTTAAAATTTCATCCATATTGACCATTTTGGGAACGTTCGACAGGTCCGGAGTCATCGTTTTTCATCTGAAAATTGATTTTTTGGACTGTACCAAAAATGATTCAAAATGTCAGTTGGATTGTGCCTCATGTTGAATAACAACTTTTGAAACCCTCACAGTGACCAAAATTGCCATTTTTACAGAGTTTTGCTTACTTAAAAGCTTCAATTTTGTACAATTTAAGCCACCGAAATGACTTTAAACACACGTATTTTAGTTGAAAAAGACATAATTCACATCCAACAGTCATTTAGAGTCAAAAGATTAAATGGTAAAATTTCATCCATATTGACCATTTTGGGAACGTTCGACAGGTCCGGAGTCATCGTTTTTCATCTGAAAATTGATTTTTTGGACTGTACCAAAAATGATTCAAAATGTCAATTGGATCGTGCCTCATGTTGAATAACCACTTTTGAAACCCTCACAGTGACCAAAATTGCCATTTCTACAGAGTTTTGCTTACTTAAAAGCTTCAATTTTGAACAATTTCAGGCACCAAAATGACTTTAAACTCACTTATTTTAGTTGAAAAAGTCATAATTCACATCCAACAGTCATTTAGAGTCTATAGATTAAATGTTAAAATTTCATCCATATTGACCATTTTGGGTACGTTCGACAGGTCTGGAGTCATCGTTTTTCATCAGTAAATTGATTTTTTGGACTGTACCAAATATGATTCAAAATGTCAATTGGATCGTGCCTCATGTTGAATAACCACTTTTGAAACCCTCACAGTGACCAAAATTGCCATTTCTACAGAGTTTTTCTTACTCAAAAGCTTCAATTTTGACCAATTTCAGGAACCAAAATGACTTTAAACACACTTATTTTAGTCGAAAAAGTCATAATTCACATCAAACAGTCATTTAGAGTCAAAAGATTAAATGTTAAAATGTCATCCATATTGTCCATTTTGGGTACGTTCGACAGGTCCGGAGTCATCGTTTTTTATCAGCAAATGTATTTTTCGGACTGTACCAAAAATGATTCAAAATGTCAATTGGATTGTGCCTCATGTTGAATAACCACTTTTGACACCCTCACAGTGACCAAAATTGCCATGTTTACAGAGCTTTGCTTACTCAAAAGCTTCCATTTTGACCAATTTCAGGCACCGTTATGACTTTAAACACACTGATTTTAGTTGAAAAAGTCATAATTCACATCAAACAGTCATTTAGAGTCAAATGATTAAATGTTAAAATTTCATCCATATTGACCATTTTGGGAACGTTTGACATGTCCAGAGTCATCGTTTTTCGTCAGAAAAGCGATTTTTTGGACTGTACCAAATATGATTCAAAATGTCAATTGGATTGTGCCTCATGTTGAATAACCACTTTTAAAACCCTCACAGTGACCAAAAATGCAATTTTTACGGAGCTTTTATTACTCAATGGTTTCCATTTTTACCAATTTCTGGCACCGAAATGACTTTAAACTCACTGATTTTAGTTGAAAAATCCATAATTCACTTCCAACAGTCTTTTAGAGTCAAAAGATTAAATGTTAAAATTTCATCCATATTGACCATTTTGGGAACGTTCGACAGGTCCGGAGTCATCGTTTTTCATCAGAAAATGTATTTTTTGGACTGAACCAAATATGATTCAAAATGTCAATTGGATTGTGCCTCATGTTGAATAACCACTTTTGAAACCCTCACAGTGACCAAAATTGCCATTTTTACAGAGCTTTGCTTACTCAAAAGCTTCCATTTTGACCAATTTAAGCCACCGAAATGACTTTAAACACACTTATTGTAGTTGAAAAAGTCATAATTCACATCCAACAGTCATTTAGAGTCAAAGGATTAAATGTTAAAATTTCATCCATATTGACCATTTTGGGAACGTTCGACAGGTCCGGAGTCATCGTTTTTCATCAGAAAATGTATTAGACTGTACCAAATATGATTCAAAATGTCAATTGGATTGTGCCTCATGTTGAATAACAACTTTTGAAACCATCACCGTGACCAAAATTGCCATTTTTACAGAGTTTTGCTTACTTAAAAGCTTCAATTTTGTACAATTTCAGGCACCAAAATGACTTTAAACTCACTGATTTTAGTTGTAAATGTCATAATTCACATCCAACAGTCATTTAGAGTCTATAGATTAAATGTTAAAATTTCATCCATATTGACCATTTTGGGAACGTTCGACAGGTCCGGAGTCATCGTTTTTCATCTGAAAATTGATTTTTTGGACTGTACCAAAAATGATTCAAAATGTCAGTTGGATTGTGCCTCATGTTGAATAACAACTTTTGAAACCCTCACAGTGACCAAAATTGCCATTTTTACAGAGTTTTGCTTACTTAAAAGCTTCAATTTTGTACAATTTAAGCCACCGAAATGACTTTAAACACACTTATTTTAGTTGAAAAAGACATAATTCACATCCAACAGTCATTTAGAGTCAAAAGATCAAATGGTAAAATTTCATCCATATTGACCATTTTGGGAACGTTCGACAGGTCCGGAGTCATCGTTTTTCATCTGAAAATTGATTTTTTGGACTGTACCAAAAATGATTCAAAATGTCAATTGGATCGTGCCTCATGTTGAATAACCACTTTTGAAACCCTCACAGTGACCAAAATTGCAATTTCTACAGAGTTTTTCTTACTCAAAAGCTTCAATTTTGACCAATTTCAGGAACCGAAATGACTTTAAACACACTTATTTTAGTCGAAAAAGTCATAATTCACATCAAACAGTCATTTAGAGTCAAAAGATTAAATGTTAAAATTTCATCCATATTGACCATTTTGGGAAAGTTCGACAGGTCTGGAGTCATTGTTTTTCATCAGAAAATTGCTTTTTAGGAGTGTACCAAAAAGGATGCAAAATGTCAATTGGACCGTGCCTCATGTTGAATAACCAATTTTAAAACCCTTACAGTGACCAAAATTGCCATTTTTACAGAGCTTTTCTTACTCAAAGGTTTCAATTTTTACCAATTTCAGGCACCGAAATGACTTTAAACACACTTATTTAGTTGAAAAAGTCATAATTCACATGCAACAATCACTTAGAGTCAAAAGATTAAATGTTAAAATGTCATCCATATTGTCCATTTTGGGTACGTTCGACAGGTCCGGAGTCATCGTTTTTCATCAGAAAATGTATTTTTCAGACTGTACCAAAAATGATTCAAAATGTCAATTGGATTGTGCCTCATGTTGAATAACCACTTTTGACACCCTCACAGTGACCAAAATTGCCATGTTTACAGAGCTTTGCTTACTCAAAAGCTTCCATTTTGACCAATTTCAGGCACCGTTATGACTTTAAACACACTGATTTTAGTTGAAAAAGTCATAATTCACATCCAACAGTCATTTAGAGTCAAAAGATTAAATGTTAAAATTTCATCCATATTGACCATTTTGGGAACGTTCGACAGGTCCGGAGTCATCGTTTTTCATCAGAAAATTGATTTTTTGGACTGTACCAAATATGATTCAAAATGTCAATTGGATTGTGCCTCATGTTGAATAACCACTTTTGAAACCCTCACCGTGACCAAAATTGCCATTTTTACAGAGTTTTGCTTACTTAAAAGCTTCAATTTTGTACAATTTCAGGCACCAAAATGACTTTAAACTCACTGATTTTAGTTGAAAATGTCATAATTCACATCCAACATTCATTTAGAGTCTATAGATTAAATGTAAAAATTTCATCCATATTGACCATTTTGGGAACGTTCGACAGTTCCAGAGTCATCGTTTTTCATCAGAAAATTGATTTTTTGGACTGTACCAAATATGATTCAAAATGTCAATTGGATTGTGCCTCATGTTGAATAACCACTTTTGAAACCCTCACCGTGACCAAAATTGCCATTTTTACAGAGTTTTGCTTACTTAAAAGCTTCAATTTTGAACAATTTCAGGCACCAAAATGACTTTAAACTCACTTATTTTAGTTGAAAAAGTCATAATTCACATCCAACAGTCATTTAGAGTCTATCGATTAAATGTTAAAATTTCATCCATATTGACCATTTTGGGTACGTTCGACAGGTCTGGAGTCATCGTTTTTCATCAGTAAATTGATTTTTTGGACTGTACCAAATATGATTCAAAATGTCAATTGGATCGTGCCTCATGTTGAATAACCACTTTTGAAACCCTCACAGTGACCAAAATTGCCATTTCAACAGAGTTTTTCTTACTCAAAAGCTTCAATTTTGACCAATTTCAGGAACCAAAATGACTTTAAACACACTTATTTTAGTCGAAAAAGTCATAATTCACATCAAACAGTCATTTAGAGTCAAAAGATTAAATGATAAAATTTCATCCATATTGACCATTTTGGGAAAGTTCGACAGGTCTGGAGTCATTGTTTTTCATCAGAAAATTGCTTTTTAGGAGTGTACCAAAAAGGATTCAAAATGTCAATTGGACCGTGCCTCATGTCTAATAACCAATTTTAAAACCCTCACAGTGACCAAAATTGCCATTTTTACAGAGCTTTTCTTACTCAAAGGTTTCAATTTTTACCAATTTCAGGCACTGAAATGACTTTAAACACACTTATTTTAGTTTAAAAAGACATAATTTACATGCAACAATCACTTAGAGTCAAAAGATTAAATGTTAAAATGTCATCCATATTGTCCATTTTGGGTACGTTCGACAGGTCCGAAGTCATCGTTTTTTATCAGCAAATGTATTTTTCGGACTGTACCAAAAATGATTCAAAATGTCAATTGGATTGTGCCTCATGTTGAATAACCACTTTTGACACCCTCACAGTGACCAAAATTGCCATGTTTACAGAGCTTTGCTTACTCAAAAGCTTCCATTTTGACCAATTTCAGGCACCGTTATGACTTTAAACACACTGATTTTAGTTGAAAAAGTCATAATTCACATCCAACAGTCATTTAGAGTCAAAAGATTAAATGTTAAAATTTCATCCATATTGACTATTTTGGGAACGTTTGACAGGTCCAGAGTCATCGTTTTTCGTCAGAAAAGCGATTTTTTGGACTGTACCAAATATGATTCAAAATGTCAATTGGATTGTGCCTCATGTTGAATAACCACTTTTAAAACCCTCACAGTGACCAAAAATGCTATTTTTACGGAACTTTTATTACTCAATGGTTTCCATTTTTACCAATTTCTGGCACCGAAATGACTTTAAACACACTTATTTTAGTTGAAAAAGTCATAATTCACATCCAACAGTCATTTAGAGTCAAAAGATTAAAAGTTAACATTTCATCCATATTGACCATTTTGGGGAAGTTCGACAGGTCCGGAGTCATCGTTTTTCATCAGAAAATTGCTTTTTAGGAGTGTACCAAAAATTATTCAAAATGTCAATTGGATCGTGCCTCATGTTGAATAACCACTTTTGAAATCCTCACAGTGATCAAAATTGCAATTTTTACAGTTTTTCTTACTCAAAAGCTTCAATTTTGAACAATTTCAGGCACCGAAATGACTTTCAACTCACTGATTTTAGTTGAAAAATCCATAATTCACTTCCAACAGTCTTTTAGAGTCAAAAGATTAAATGTTAAAATTTCATCCATATTGACCATTTTGGGAACGTTCGACAGGTTCGGAGTAATCGTTTTTCATCAGAAAATTGATTTTTTTGACTGTACCAAATATGATTCAAAATGTCAATTGGATTGTGCCTCATGTTGAATAACCACTTTTGAAACCCTCACAGTGACCAAAATTGCCATTTTTACAAAGTTTTGCTTACTCAAAAGCTTCAATTTTGACCAATTTCAGGCACCGAAATGACTTTAAACACACTTATTTTAGTTGAAAAAGTCATAATTCACATGCAACAGTCACTTAGAGTCAAAAGATTAAATGTTAAAATTTCATCCATATTGACCATTTTGGGAACGTTCGACAGGTCCGGAGTCATCGTTTTTCATCAGAAAATGTATTTTTTGGACTGAACCAAATATGATTCAAAATGTCAATTGGATTGTGCCTCATGTTGAATAACCACTTTTGAAACCCTCACAGTGACCAAAATTGCCATTTTTACAGAGCTTTGCTTACTCAAAAGCTTCCATTTTGACCAATTTAAGCCACCGAAATGACTTTAAACACACTTATTGTAGTTGAAAATGTCATAATTCACATCCAACAGTCATTTAGAGTCAAAAGATTAAATGTTAAAATTTCATCCATATTGACCATTTTGGGAACGTTCGACAGGTCCGGAGTCATCGTTTTTCATCAGAAAATTGATTTTTTGGACTGTACCAAATATGATTCAAAATGTCAATTGGATTGTGCCTCATGTTGAATAACCACTTTTAAAACCCTCACCGTGACCAAAATTGCCATTTTTACAGAGTTTTGCTTACTTAAAAGCTTAAATTTTGTACAATTTCAGGCACCGTTATGACTTTAAACACACTGATTTTCGTTGAAAAAGTCATAATTCACATCCAACAGTCATTTAGAGTAGATTAAATGTTAAAATGTCATCCATATTGACCATTTTGGGAACGTTCGACAGGTCCGGAGTCATCGTTTTTCATCTGAAAATTGATTTTTTGGACTGTACCAAAAATGATTCAAAATGTCAATTGGATCGTGCCTCATGTTGAATAACCACTTTTGAAACCCTCACCGTGACCAAAATTGCCATTTTTACAGAGTTTTGCTTACTTAAAAGCTTCAATTTAGTACAATTTCAGGCACCAAAATGACTTTAAACTCACTTATTTTAGTTGAAAAAGTCATAATTCACATCCAACAGTCATTTAGAGTCAAAAGATTAAATGTTAAAATTTCATTTATATTGACAATTTTGGGAGCGTTCGACAGGTCCAGAGTCATCGTTTTTCATCAGAAAATTGATTTGTTGGACTGTACCAAATATGATTCAAAATGTCAATTGGATTGTGCCTCATGTTGAATAACCACTTTTAAAACCCTCACCGTGACCAAAATTGCCATTTTTACAGAGTTTTGCTTACTTAAAAGCTTACATTTTGTACAATTTCAGGCACCGTTATGACTTTAAACACACTGATTTTCGTTGAAAAAGTCATAATTCACATCCAACAGTCATTTAGAGTCTATAGATTAAATGTTAAAATGTCATCCATATTGACCATTTTGGGAACGTTCGACAGGTCCGGAGTCATCGTTTTTCATCTGAAAATTGATTTTTTTGGACTGTACCAAAAATGATTCAAAATGTCAATTGGATCGTGCCTCATGTTGAATAACCACTTTTGAAACCCTCACCGTGACCAAAATTGCCATTTTTACAGAGTTTTGCTTACTTAAAAGCTTCAATTTAGTACAATTTCAGGCACCAAAATGACATTAAACTCACTTATTTTAGTTGAAAAAGTCATAATTCACATCCAACAGTCATTTAGAGTCAAAAGATTAAATGTTAAAATTTCATTTATATTGACAATTTTGGGAGCGTTCGACAGGTCCAGAGTCATCGTTTTTCATCAGAAAATTGATTTTTTGGACTGTACCAAATATGATTCAAAATGTCAATTGGATTGTGCCTCATGTTGAATAACCACTTTTAAAACCCTCACCGTGACCAAAATTGCCATTTTTACAGAGTTTTGCTTACTTAAAAGCTTAAATTTTGTACAATTTCAGGCACCGTTATGACTTTAAACACACTGATTTTTGTTGAAAAAGTCATAATTCACATCCAACAGTCATTTAGAGTCTATAGATTAAATGTTAAAATTTCATCCATATTGACCATTTTGGGAACGTTCAACAGGTCTGGAGTCATCATTTTTCATCAGAAAATAGATTTTTTGGACTGTACCAAATATGATTCAAAATGTCGATTGGATCGTGCCTCATGTTGAATAACCACTGTTGTAACCCTCACAGTGACAAAAATTGCCATTTTTACAGAGCTTTGCTTACTCAAAAGCTTCCATTTTTACCAATTTCTGGCACCGAAATGACTTTAAACACACTTATTTTAGTTGAAAAAGTCATAATTCACACCCAGCAGTCATTTAGAGTCAAAAGATTAAAAGTTAAAATTTCATCCATATTGACCATTTTGGGAAAGTTCAACAGGTCCGGAGTCATCGTTTTTCATCTGAAAATTGATTTTTTGGACTGTACCAAAAATGATTCAAAATGTCAATTGGATCGTGCCTCATGTTGAATAACCACTTTTGAAACCCTCACAGTGACCAAAATTGCCATTTCTACAGAGTTTTTCTTACTCAAAAGCTTCAATTTTGACCAATTTCAGGAACCGAAATGACTTTAAACACACTTATTTTAGTTGAAAAAGTCTTAATTCACATCCAACAGTCATTTAGAGTCAAAAGATTAAATGGTAAAATGTCATCCATTATGAACATTTTGAGAACGTTCGACAGGTCCGGAGTCATCGTTTTTCATCAGAAAATTGATTTTTTGGACTGTACCAAATATGATTCAAAATGTCAATTGGATCGTGCCTCATGTTGAATAACCACTTTTGAAACCCTCACCGTGACCAAAATTGCCATTTCTACAGAGTTTTTCTTACTCAAAAGCTTCAATTTTGACCAATTTCAGGAAACGAAATGACTTTAAACTCACTGATTTTAGTTGAAAAAGTCCTAATTCACATCCAACAGTCATTTAGAGTCAAAAGATCAAATGTTACAATCTCATCCATATTTACCATTTTGGGAACGTTCGACATGTCCGGAGTCATCGTTTTTCATCAGAAAATTGATTTTTTGGACTGTACCAAAAATGATTCAAAATGTCAATTGGATCGTGCCTCATGCTGAATAACCACTTTTGAAACCCTCACAGTGACCAAAATTGCCATTTCTACAGAGTTTTTCTTACTCAAAAGCTTCAATTTTGACCAATTTCAGGAACCGAAATGACTTTAAACACACTTATTTTAGTCGAAAAAGTCATAATTCACATCAAACAGTCATTTAGAGTCAAAAGATTAAATGTTAAAATTTCATCCATATTGACCATTTTGGGAAAGTTCGACAGGTCTGGAGTCATTGTTTTTCATCAGAAAATTGCTTTTTAGGAGTGTACCAAAAAGGATTCAAAATGTCAATTGGACCGTGCCTCATGTTGAATAACCAATTTTAAAACCCTCACAGTGACCAAAATTGCCATTTTTACAGAGCTTTTCTTACTCAAAGGTTTCAATTTTTACCAATTTCAGGCACCAAAATGACTTTAAACACACTTATTTTAGTTGAAAAAGTCATAATTCACATGCAACAATCACTTAGAGTCAAAAGATTAAATGTTAAAATGTCATCCATATCGTCCATTTTGGGTACGTTCGACAGGTCCGGAGTCATCGTTTTTCATCAGAAAATGTATTTTTCGGACTGTACCAAAAATGATTCAAAATGTCAATTGGATTGTGCCTCATGTTGAATAACCACTTTTGACACCCTCACAGTGACCAAAATTGCCATGTTTACAGAGCTTTGCTTACTCAAAAGCTTCCATTTTGACCAATTTCAGGCACCGTTATGACTTTAAACACACTGATTTTAGTTGAAAAAGTCATAATTCACATCCAACAGTCATTTAGAGTCAAAAGATTAAATGTTAAAATTTCATCCATATTGACCATTTTGGGAACGTTTGACAGGTCCAGAGTCAACGTTTTTCGTCAGAAAATTGATTTTTTGGACTGTACCAAATATGATTCAAAATGTCAATTGGATTGTGCCTCATGTTGAATAACCACTTTTAAAACCCTCACAGTGACCAAAAATGCCATTTTTACGGAGCTTTTATTACTCAAAGATTTCCATTTTTACCAATTTCTGGCACCGAAATGACTTTAAACACACTTATTTTAGTTGAAAAAGTCATAATTCACATCCAACAGTCATTTAGAGTCAAAAGATTAAAAGTTAACATTTCATCCATATTGACCATTTTGGGAAAGTTCGACATGTCCGGAGTCATCGTTTTTCATCAGAAAATTGCTTTTTAGGAGAGTACCAAAAATGATTCAAAATGTAAATTGGATTGTGCCTCATGTTGAATAACCACTTTTGAAACCCTCAAAGTGACCAAAATTGCCATTTTTACAGAGCTTTGCTTACTCAAAAGCTTCAATTTTGACCAATTTCAGGAACCGTAATGACTTTAAACACACTTCTATTAGTTGAAAAAGTCATAATTCACATCCAACAGTCATTTAGAGTCAAAAGATTAAATGTTAAAATTTCATTTATATTGACAATTTTGGGAGCGTTCGACAGGTCCAGAGTCATCGTTTTTCATCAGAAAATTGATTTTTTGGACTGTACCAAATATGATTCAAAATGTCAATTGGATTGTGCCTCATGTAGAATAACCACTTTTAATACCCTCACAGTGACCAAAATTGCCATTTTTACAGAGCTTTTATTACTCAAAGGATTCCATTTTTACCAATTTCTGGCACCGAAATGACTTTAAACACACTTATTTTAGTTGAAAAAGTCACAATTCACATCCAACAGTCATTTAGAGTCAAAAGATTAAAAGGTAAAATGTCATCCATATTGACCATTTTGGGAAAGTTCAACAGGTCTGGAGTCATCGTTTTTCATCTGAAAATTGATTTTTTGGACTGTACCAAAAATGATTCAAAATGTCAATTGGATCGTGCCTCATGTTGAATAACCACTTTTGAAACCCTCACAGTGACCAAAATTGCCATTTCTACTGAGTTTTTCTTACTCAAAAGCTTCAATTTTGACCAAATTCAGGAACCGAAATGACTTTAAACACACTTATTTTAGTTGAAAAAGTCTTAATTCACATCCAACAGTCATTTAGAGTCAAAAGATTAAATGGTAAAATGTCATCCATTATGAACATTTTGAGAACGTTCGACAGGTCCGGAGTCATCGTTTTTCATCAGAAAATTGATTTTTTGGACTGTACCAAATATGATTCAAAATGTCAATTGGATCGTGCCTCATGTTGAATAACCACTTTTGAAACCCTCACCGTGACCAAAATTGCCATTTCTACAGAGTTTTTCTTACTCAAAAGCTTCAATTTTGACCAATTTCAGGAAACGAAATGACTTTAAACTCACTGATTTTAGTTGAAAAAGTCATAATTCACATCCAACAGTCATTTAGAGTCAAAAGATTAAATGTTACAATCTCATCCATATTTACCATTTTGGGAACGTTCGACAGGTCCGGAGTCATCGTTTTTCATCAGAAAATTGATTTTTTGGACTGTACCAAAAATGATTCAAAATGTCAATTGGATCGTGCCTCATGCTGAATAACCACTTTTGAAACCCTCACAGTGACCAAAATTGCCATTTCTACAGAGTTTTTCTTACTCAAAAGCTTCAATTTTGACCAATTTCAGGAACCGAAATGACTTTAAACACACTTATTTTAGTCGAAAAAGTCATAATTCACATCAAACACTCATTTAGAGTCAAAAGATTAAATGTTAAAATTTCATCCATATTGACCATTTTGGGAAAGTTCGACAGGTCTGGAGTCATTGTTTTTCATCAGAAAATTGCTTTTTAGGAGTGTACCAAAAAGGCTTCAAAATGTCAATTGGACCGTGCCTCGTGTTGAATAACCAATTTTAAAACCCTCACAGTGACCAAAATTGCCATTTTTACAGAGCTTTTCTTACTCAAAGGTTTCAATTTTTACCAATTTCAGGCACCGAAATGACTTTAAACACACTTATTTTAGTTGAAAAAGTCATAATTCACATGCAACAATCACTTAGAGTCACAAGATTAAATGTTAAAATGTCATCCATATTGTCCATTTTGGGTACGTTCGACAGGTCCGGAGTCATCGTTTTTCATCAGAAAATGTATTTTTCGGACTGTACCAAAAATGATTCAAAATATCAATTGGATTGTGCCTCATGTTGAATAACCACTTTTGACACCCTCAAAGTGACCAAAATTGCCATGTTTACAGAGCTTTGCTTACTCAAAAGCTTCAATTTTGACCAATTTCAGGAACCGTAATGACTTTAAACACACTTATTTTAGTTGAAAAAGTCATAATTCACATCCAACAGTCATTTAGAGTCAAAAGATTAAATGTTAAAATTTCATCTATATTGACCATTTTGGGAACGTTTGACAGGTCCAGAGTCATCGTTTTTCATCAGAAAATTGATTTTTTGGACTGTACCAAATATGATTCAAAATGTCAATTGGATTGTGCCTCATGTTGAATAACCACTTTTAATACCCTCACAGTGACCAAAATTGCCATTTTTACAGAGCTTTTATTACTCAAAGGATTCCATTTTAACAATTTCTGGCACCGAAATGACTTTAAACACACTTATTTTAGTTGAAAAAGTCATAATTCACATCCAACAGTCATTTAGAGTCAAAATATTAAAAGTTAACATTTCATCCATATTGACCATTTTGGGAACGTTCGACAGGTCCGGAGTCATCGTTTTTCATCAGAAAATTGATTTTTTGGACTGTACCAAATATGATTCAAAATGTCAATTGGATTGTGCCTCATGTTGAATAACCACTTTTGAAACCCTCCCCGTGACCAAAATTGCCATTTTTGCAGAGTTTTGCTTACTTAAAAGCTTCAATTTTGTACAATTTCAGGCACCAAAATGAATTTAAACTCACTGATTTTAGTTGAAAATGTCATAATTCACATCCAACAGTCTATAGATTAAATGGTAAAATTTCATCCATATTGACCATTTTGGGAACGTTCGACAGGTCCGGAGTCATCGTTTTTCATCAGAAAATTGCTTTTTAGGAGTGTACCAAAAATGATTCAAAATGTCAATTGGATCGTGCCTCATGTTGAATAACCACTTTTGAAACCCTCACAGTGACCAAAATTGCCATTTCTACAGAGTTTTTCTTACTCAAAAGCTTCAATTTTGACCAATTTCAGGAACCGAATTGACTTTAAACACACTTATTTTAGTTGAAAAAGTCTTAATTCACATCCAACAGTCATTTAGAGTCAAAAGATTAAATGGTAAAAATTTCATCCATATTGACCATTTTGGGAACGTTCGACAGGTCCGGAGTCATCGTTTTTCATCTGAAAATTGATTTTTTGGACTGTACCAAAAATGATTCAAAATGTCAATTGGATCGCGCCTCATGTTGAATAACCACTTTTGAAACCCTCACAGTGACCAAAATTGCCATGTCTACAGAGTTTTTCTTACTCAAAAGCTTCAATTTTGACCAATTTCAGGAACCGAAATGACTTTAAACTCACTTATTTTAGTTGAAAAAGTCATAATTCACATCAAACAGTCATTTAGAGTCAAAAGATTAAATGTTAAAATTTCATCCATATTGACCATTTTGGGAAAGTTCAACAGGTCCGGAGTCATTGTTTTGCATCAGAAAATAGCTTTTTAGGAGTGTACCAAAAATGATTCAAAATGTCAGTTGGATTGTGCCTCATGTTGAATAACCAATTTTAAAACCCTCACAGTGACCAAAATTGCCATTTTTACAGAGCTTTTCTTACTCAAAGGTTTCAATTTTTACCAATTTCAGGCACCGAAATGACTTTAAACACACTTATTTTAGTTGAAAAAGTCATAATTCACATGCAACAATCACTTAGAGTCAAAAGATTAAATGTTAAAATGTCATCCATATCGTCCATTTTGGGTACGTTCGACAGGTCCGGAGTCATCGTTTTTCATCAGAAAATGTATTTTTCGGACTGTACCAAAAATGATTCAAAATGTCAATTGGATTGTGCCTCATGTTGAATAACCACTTTTGACACCCTCACAGTGACCAAAATTGCCATGTTTACAGAGCTTTGCTTACTCAAAAGCTTCCATTTTGACCAATTTCAGGCACCGTTATGACTTTAAACACACTGATTTTAGTTGAAAAAGTCATAATTCACATCCAACAGTCATTTAGAGTCAAAAGATTAAATGTTAAAATTTCATCCATATTGACCATTTTGGGAACGTTTGACTGGTCCAGAGTCATCGTTTTTGGTCAGAAAATTGATTTTTTGGACTGTACCAAATATGATTCAAAATGTCAAATGGATTGTGCCTCATGTTGAATAACCACTTTTAAAACCCTCACAGTGACCAAAAATGCCATTTTTACGGAGCTTTTATTACTCAAAGGTTTCCATTTTTACCAATTTCTGGCACCGAAATGACTTTAAACACACTTATTTTAGTTGAAAAAGTCATAATTCACATCCAACAGTCATTTAGAGTCAAAAGATTAAAAGTTAACATTTCATCCATATTGACCATTTTGGGAAAGTTCGACATGTCCGGAGTCATCGTTTTTCATCAGAAAATTGCTTTTTAGGAGAGTACCAAAAATGATTCAAAATGTAAATTGGATTGTGCCTCATGTTGAATAACCACTTTTGAAACCCTCAAAGTGACCAAAATTGCCATTTTTACAGAGCTTTGCTTACTCAAAAGCTTCAATTTTGACCAATTTCAGGAACCGTAATGACTTTAAACACACTTCTATTAGTTGAAAAAGTCATAATTCACATCCAACAGTCATTTAGAGTCAAAAGATTAAATGTTAAAATTTCATTTATATTGACAATTTTGGGAGCGTTCGACAGGTCCAGAGTCATCGTTTTTCATCAGAAAATTGATTTTTTGGACTGTACCAAATATGATTCAAAATGTCAATTGGATTGTGCTTCATGTAGAATAACCACTTTTAATACCCTCACAGTGACCAAAATTGCCATTTTTACAGAGCTTTTATTACTCAAAGGATTCCATTTTTACCAATTTCTGGCACCGAAATGACTTTAAACACACTTATTTTAGTTGAAAAAGTCACAATTCACATCCAACAGTCATTTAGAGTCAAAAGATTAAAAGGTAAAATTTCATCCATATTGACCATTTTGGGAAAGTTCAACAGGTCTGGAGTCATCGTTTTTCATCTGAAAATTGATTTTTTGGACTGTACCAAAAATGATTCAAAATGTCAATTGGATCGTGCCTCATGTTGAATAACCACTTTTGAAACCCTCACAGTGACCAAAATTGCCATTTCTACTGAGTTTTTCTTACTCAAAAGCTTCAATTTTGACCAAATTCAGAACCCGAAATGACTTTAAACACACTTATTTTAGTTGAAAAAGTCATAATTCACATCAAACAGTCATTTAGAGTCAAAAGATTAAATGATAAAATTTCATCCATATTGACCATTTTGGGAAAGTTCGACAGGTCTGGAGTCATTGTTTTTCATCAGAAAATTGCTTTTTAGGAGTGTACCAAAAAGGATTCAAAATGTCAATTGGACCGTGCCTCATGTCTAATAACCAATTTTAAAACCCTCACAGTGACCAAAATTGCCATTTTTACAGAGCTTTTCTTACTCAAAGGTTTCAATTTTTACCAATTTCAGGCACTGAAATGACTTTAAACACACTTATTTTAGTTTAAAAAGACATAATTTACATGCAACAATCACTTAGAGTCAAAAGATTAAATGTTAAAATGTCATCCATATTGTCCATTTTGGGTACGTTCGACAGGTCCGAAGTCATCGTTTTTTATCAGCAAATGTATTTTTCGGACTGTACCAAAAATGATTCAAAATGTCAATTGGATTGTGCCTCATGTTGAATAACCACTTTTGACACCCTCACAGTGACCAAAATTGCCATGTTTACAGAGCTTTGCTTACTCAAAAGCTTCCATTTTGACCAATTTCAGGCACCGTTATGACTTTAAACACACTGATTTTAGTTGAAAAAGTCATAATTCACATCCAACAGTCATTTAGAGTCAAAAGATTAAATGTTAAAATTTCATCCATATTGACTATTTTGGGAACGTTTGACAGGTCCAGAGTCATCGTTTTTCGTCAGAAAAGCGATTTTTTGGACTGTACCAAATATGATTCAAAATGTCAATTGGATTGTGCCTCATGTTGAATAACCACTTTTAAAACCCTCACAGTGACCAAAAATGCTATTTTTACGGAACTTTTATTACTCAATGGTTTCCATTTTTACCAATTTCTGGCACCGAAATGACTTTAAACACACTTATTTTAGTTGAAAAAGTCATAATTCACATCCAACAGTCATTTAGAGTCAAAAGATTAAAAGTTAACATTTCATCCATATTGACCATTTTGGGGAAGTTCGACAGGTCCGGAGTCATCGTTTTTCATCAGAAAATTGCTTTTTAGGAGTGTACCAAAAATTATTCAAAATGTCAATTGGATCGTGCCTCATGTTGAATAACCACTTTTGAAATCCTCACAGTGATCAAAATTGCAATTTTTACAGTTTTTCTTACTCAAAAGCTTCAATTTTGAACAATTTCAGGCACCGAAATGACTTTCAACTCACTGATTTTAGTTGAAAAATCCATAATTCACTTCCAACAGTCTTTTAGAGTCAAAAGATTAAATGTTAAAATTTCATCCATATTGACCATTTTGGGAACGTTCGACAGGTTCGGAGTAATCGTTTTTCATCAGAAAATTGATTTTTTTGACTGTACCAAATATGATTCAAAATGTCAATTGGATTGTGCCTCATGTTGAATAACCACTTTTGAAACCCTCACAGTGACCAAAATTGCCATTTTTACAAAGTTTTGCTTACTCAAAAGCTTCAATTTTGACCAATTTCAGGCACCGAAATGACTTTAAACACACTTATTTTAGTTGAAAAAGTCATAATTCACATGCAACAGTCACTTAGAGTCAAAAGATTAAATGTTAAAATTTCATCCATATTGACCATTTTGGGAACGTTCGACAGGTCCGGAGTCATCGTTTTTCATCAGAAAATGTATTTTTTGGACTGAACCAAATATGATTCAAAATGTCAATTGGATTGTGCCTCATGTTGAATAACCACTTTTGAAACCCTCACAGTGACCAAAATTGCCATTTTTACAGAGCTTTGCTTACTCAAAAGCTTCCATTTTGACCAATTTAAGCCACCGAAATGACTTTAAACACACTTATTGTAGTTGAAAATGTCATAATTCACATCCAACAGTCATTTAGAGTCAAAAGATTAAATGTTAAAATTTCATCCATATTGACCATTTTGGGAACGTTCGACAGGTCCGGAGTCATCGTTTTTCATCAGAAAATTGATTTTTTGGACTGTACCAAATATGATTCAAAATGTCAATTGGATTGTGCCTCATGTTGAATAACCACTTTTAAAACCCTCACCGTGACCAAAATTGCCATTTTTACAGAGTTTTGCTTACTTAAAAGCTTAAATTTTGTACAATTTCAGGCACCGTTATGACTTTAAACACACTGATTTTCGTTGAAAAAGTCATAATTCACATCCAACAGTCATTTAGAGTAGATTAAATGTTAAAATGTCATCCATATTGACCATTTTGGGAACGTTCGACAGGTCCGGAGTCATCGTTTTTCATCTGAAAATTGATTTTTTGGACTGTACCAAAAATGATTCAAAATGTCAATTGGATCGTGCCTCATGTTGAATAACCACTTTTGAAACCCTCACCGTGACCAAAATTGCCATTTTTACAGAGTTTTGCTTACTTAAAAGCTTCAATTTAGTACAATTTCAGGCACCAAAATGACTTTAAACTCACTTATTTTAGTTGAAAAAGTCATAATTCACATCCAACAGTCATTTAGAGTCAAAAGATTAAATGTTAAAATTTCATTTATATTGACAATTTTGGGAGCGTTCGACAGGTCCAGAGTCATCGTTTTTCATCAGAAAATTGATTTGTTGGACTGTACCAAATATGATTCAAAATGTCAATTGGATTGTGCCTCATGTTGAATAACCACTTTTAAAACCCTCACCGTGACCAAAATTGCCATTTTTACAGAGTTTTGCTTACTTAAAAGCTTACATTTTGTACAATTTCAGGCACCGTTATGACTTTAAACACACTGATTTTCGTTGAAAAAGTCATAATTCACATCCAACAGTCATTTAGAGTCTATAGATTAAATGTTAAAATGTCATCCATATTGACCATTTTGGGAACGTTCGACAGGTCCGGAGTCATCGTTTTTCATCTGAAAATTGATTTTTTTGGACTGTACCAAAAATGATTCAAAATGTCAATTGGATCGTGCCTCATGTTGAATAACCACTTTTGAAACCCTCACCGTGACCAAAATTGCCATTTTTACAGAGTTTTGCTTACTTAAAAGCTTCAATTTAGTACAATTTCAGGCACCAAAATGACATTAAACTCACTTATTTTAGTTGAAAAAGTCATAATTCACATCCAACAGTCATTTAGAGTCAAAAGATTAAATGTTAAAATTTCATTTATATTGACAATTTTGGGAGCGTTCGACAGGTCCAGAGTCATCGTTTTTCATCAGAAAATTGATTTTTTGGACTGTACCAAATATGATTCAAAATGTCAATTGGATTGTGCCTCATGTTGAATAACCACTTTTAAAACCCTCACCGTGACCAAAATTGCCATTTTTACAGAGTTTTGCTTACTTAAAAGCTTAAATTTTGTACAATTTCAGGCACCGTTATGACTTTAAACACACTGATTTTTGTTGAAAAAGTCATAATTCACATCCAACAGTCATTTAGAGTCTATAGATTAAATGTTAAAATTTCATCCATATTGACCATTTTGGGAACGTTCAACAGGTCTGGAGTCATCATTTTTCATCAGAAAATAGATTTTTTGGACTGTACCAAATATGATTCAAAATGTCGATTGGATCGTGCCTCATGTTGAATAACCACTGTTGTAACCCTCACAGTGACAAAAATTGCCATTTTTACAGAGCTTTGCTTACTCAAAAGCTTCCATTTTTACCAATTTCTGGCACCGAAATGACTTTAAACACACTTATTTTAGTTGAAAAAGTCATAATTCACACCCAGCAGTCATTTAGAGTCAAAAGATTAAAAGTTAAAATTTCATCCATATTGACCATTTTGGGAAAGTTCAACAGGTCCGGAGTCATCGTTTTTCATCTGAAAATTGATTTTTTGGACTGTACCAAAAATGATTCAAAATGTCAATTGGATCGTGCCTCATGTTGAATAACCACTTTTGAAACCCTCACAGTGACCAAAATTGCCATTTCTACAGAGTTTTTCTTACTCAAAAGCTTCAATTTTGACCAATTTCAGGAACCGAAATGACTTTAAACACACTTATTTTAGTTGAAAAAGTCTTAATTCACATCCAACAGTCATTTAGAGTCAAAAGATTAAATGGTAAAATGTCATCCATTATGAACATTTTGAGAACGTTCGACAGGTCCGGAGTCATCGTTTTTCATCAGAAAATTGATTTTTTGGACTGTACCAAATATGATTCAAAATGTCAATTGGATCGTGCCTCATGTTGAATAACCACTTTTGAAACCCTCACCGTGACCAAAATTGCCATTTCTACAGAGTTTTTCTTACTCAAAAGCTTCAATTTTGACCAATTTCAGGAAACGAAATGACTTTAAACTCACTGATTTTAGTTGAAAAAGTCCTAATTCACATCCAACAGTCATTTAGAGTCAAAAGATCAAATGTTACAATCTCATCCATATTTACCATTTTGGGAACGTTCGACATGTCCGGAGTCATCGTTTTTCATCAGAAAATTGATTTTTTGGACTGTACCAAAAATGATTCAAAATGTCAATTGGATCGTGCCTCATGCTGAATAACCACTTTTGAAACCCTCACAGTGACCAAAATTGCCATTTCTACAGAGTTTTTCTTACTCAAAAGCTTCAATTTTGACCAATTTCAGGAACCGAAATGACTTTAAACACACTTATTTTAGTCGAAAAAGTCATAATTCACATCAAACACTCATTTAGAGTCAAAAGATTAAATGTTAAAATTTCACCAATATTGACCATTTTTGGGAAAGTTCGACAGGTCTGGAGTCATTGTTTTTCATCAGAAAATTGCTTTTTAGGAGTGTACCAAAAAGGATTCAAAATGTCAATTGGACCGTGCCTCATGTTGAATAACCAATTTTAAAACCCTCACAGTGACCAAAATTGCCATTTTTACAGAGCTTTTCTTACTCAAAGGTTTCAATTTTTACCAATTTCAGGCACCGAAATGACTTTAAACACACTTATTTTAGTTGAAAAAGTCATAATTCACATGCAACAATCACTTAGAGTCAAAAGATTAAATGTTAAAATTTCATCTATATTGACCATTTTGGGAACGTTTGACAGGTCCAGAGTCATTGTTTATCATCAGAAAATTGATTTGTTGGACTGTACCAAATATGATTCAAAATGTCAATTGGATTGTGCCTCATGTTGAATAACCACTTTTAATACCCTCACAGTGACCAAAATTGCCATTTTTACAGAGCTTTTATTACTCAAAGGATTCCATTTTTACCAATTTCTGGCACCGAAATGACTTTAAACACACTTATTTTAGTTGAAAAAGTCATAATTCACATCCAACAGTCATTTAGAGTCAAAATATTAAAAGTTAACATTTCATCCATATTGACCATTTTGGGAACGTTCGACAGGTCCGGAGTCATCGTTTTTCATCAGAAAATTAGTTTTTTTGACTGAACCAAATATGATTCAAAATGTCAATTGGATCGTGCCTCATGTTGAATAACCACTTTTGAAATCCTCACAGTGATCAAAATTGCCATTTTTTACAGTTTTTCTTACTCAAAAGCTTCAATTTTGACCAATTTCAGGCACCGAAATGACTTTAAACACACTTATTTTAGTTGAAAAAGTCATAATTCACATGCAACAGTCACTTAGAGTCAAAAGATTAAATGTTAAAATTTCATCCATATTGACCATTTTGGGAACGTTCGACAGGTCCGGAGTCATCGTTTTTCATCAGAAAATGTATTTTTTGGACTGAACCAAATATGATTCAAAATGTCAATTGGATTGTGCCTCATGTTGAATAACCACTTTTGAAACCCTCACCGTGACCAAAATTGCCATTTTTGCAGAGTTTTGCTTACTTAAAAGCTTCAATTTTGTACAATTTCAGGCACCAAAATGACTTTAAACTCACTGATTTTAGTTGAAAATGTCATAATTCACATCCAACAGTCTATAGATTAAATGTTAAAATTTCATCCATATTGATCATTTTGGGAACGTTCGACAGGTCTGGAGTCATCGTTTTTCATCAGAAAATTTATTTTTTGGACTGTACCAAATATGATTCAAAATGTCGATTGGATCGTGCCTCATATTGAATAACCACTGTTGTAACCCTCACAGTGACAAAAATTGCCATTTTTACAGAGCTTTGCTTACTCAAAAGCTTCCATTTTGACCAATTTAAGCCACCGAAATGACTTTAAACACACTTATTTTAGTTGAAAAAGACATAATTCACATCCAACAGTCATTTAGAGTCAAAAGATTAAATGGTAAAATTTCATCCATATTGACCATTTTGGGAACGTTCGACAGGTCCGGAGTCATCGTTTTTCATCTGAAAATTGAGTTTTCGGACTGTACCAAAAATGATTAAAAATGTCAATTGGATCGTGCCTCATGTTGAATAACCACTTTTGAAACCCTCAAAGTGACCAAAATTGCCATTTCTACAGAGTTTTTCTTACTCAAAAGCTTCAATTTTGACCAATTTCAGGAACCGTAATGACTTTAAACACACTTATTTTAGTTGAAAAAGTCATAATTCACATCCAACAGTCATTTAGAGTCAAAAGATTAAATGTTAAAATTTCATCTATATTGACCATTTTGGGAACGTTCGACAGGTCCAGAGTCATCGTTTTTCATAAGAAAATTGATTTTTTGGACTGTACCAAATATGATTCAAAATGTCAATTGGATTGGGCCTCATGTTGAATAACCACTTTTAATACCCTCACAGTGACCAAAATTGCCATTTTTACAGAGCTTTTATTACTCAAAGGATTGCATTTTTACCAATTTCTGGCACCGAAATGACTTTAAACACACTTATTTTAGTTGAAAAAGTCATAATTCACATCCAACAGTCATTTAGAGTCAAAAGATTAAAAGTTAACATTTCATCCATATTGACCATTTTGGGAAAGTTCGACAGGTCCGGAGTCATCGTTTTTCATCAGAAAATTGCTTTTTAGGAGTGTACCAAAAATGATTCAAAATGTCAATTGGATAGTGCCTCATGTTGAATAACCACTTTTGAAACCCTCACAGTGACCAAAATTGCCATTTCTACAGAGTTTTTCTTACTCAAAAGCTTCAATTTTGACCAATTTCAGGAACCGAATTGACTTTAAACACACTTATTTTAGTTGAAAAAGTCTTAATTCACATCCAACAGTCATTTAGAGTCAAAAGATTAAATGGTAAAAATTTCATCCATTATGACCATTTTGAGAACGTTCGACAGGTCCGGAACCATCGTTTTTCATCTGAAAATTGATTTTTTGGACTGTACCAAAAATGATTCAAAATGTCAATTGGATCGTGCCTCATGTTGAATAACCACTTTTGAAACCCTCACAGTGACCAAAATTGCCATTTCTACAGAGTTTTTCTTACTCAAAAGCTTCAATTTTGACCAATTTCAGGAACCGAAATGACTTTAAACTCACTTATTTTAGTTGAAAAAGTCATAATTCACATCAAACAGTCATTTAGAGTCAAAAGATTAAATGTTAAAATTTCATCCATATTGACCATTTTGGGAAAGTTCAACAGGTCCGGAGTCATTGTTTTTCATCAGAAAATAGCTTTTTAGGAGTGTACCAAAAATGATTCAAAATGTCAGTTGGATTGTGCCTCATGTTGAAAAACCACTTTTGAAACCCTCACAGTGACCAAAATTGCCATTTTTACAGAGTTTTGCTTACTCAAAAGCTTCAATTTTGAACAATTTCAGGCACCGAAATGACTTTAAACTCACTGATTTTAGTTGAAAAAGTCTTAATTTACATCCATCAGTCATTTAGAGTCAAAAGATTAAATGTTAAAATTTCATCCATATTGACCATTTTGGGAACGTTCGACAGGTCCGGAGTCATCGTTTTTCATCTGAAAATTGATTTTTTGGACTGTACCAAAAATGATTCGAAATGTCAATTGGATCTTGCCTCATGTTGAATAACCACTTTTGAAACCCTCACAGTGACCAAAATTGCCATTTCTACAGAGTTTTGCTTACTCAAAAGCTTCAATTTTGAACAATTTCAGGCACCGAAATGACTTTAAACTCACTGATTTTAGTTGAAAAAGTCATAATTCACATCAAACAGTCATTTAGAGTCAAAAGATTAAATGTTAAAATTTCATCCATATTGACCATTTAGGGAAAGTTCGACAGGTCGAGAGTCATTGTTTTTCATCAGAAAATTGATTTTTTGGACTGTACTAAATATGATTCAAAATGTCAATTGGATTGTGCCTCATGTTGAATAACCACTTTTGTTGCCCTCACAGTGACAAAAATTGCCATTTTTACAGAGCTTTGCTTACTCAAAAGCTTCCATTTTGACCAATTTAAGCCACCGAAATGACTTTAAACACACTTATTTTAGTTGAAAAAGTCATAATTCACATCCAACAGTCATTTAGAGTCAAAAGATTAAATGTTAAA
Source organism: Lissotriton helveticus (assembly GCF_964261635.1). NCBI lineage: Eukaryota > Metazoa > Chordata > Amphibia > Caudata > Salamandridae > Lissotriton > Lissotriton helveticus. Next base: position 344,752,948 of record NC_136072.1, read on the forward strand.
ATTTCATCCATATTGACCATTTTGGGAACGTTCGACAGGTCCAGAGTCATCGTTTTTCATCAGAAAATTGATTTTTTGGACTGTACCAAATATGATTCAAAATGTCAATTGGATTGTGCCTCATGTTGAATAACCACTTTTAATACCCTCACAGTGACCAAAATTGCCATTTTTACAGAGTTTTGCTTACTTAAAAGCTTCAATTTTGTACAATTTAAGCCACCAAAATGACTTTAAACACACTTATTTTAGTTGAAAAAGACATAATTCACATCCAACAGTCATTTAGAGTCAAAAGATTAAATGGTAAAATTTCATCCATATTGACCATTTTGGGAACGTTCGACAGGTCCGGAGTCATCGTTTTTCATCGGAAAATTGATTTTTTGGACTGTACCAAAAATGATTCAAAATGTCAATTGGATCGTGCCTCATGTTGAATAACCACTTTTGAAACCCTCACAGTGACCAAAATTGCCATTTCTACAGAGTTTTTCTTACTCAAAAGCTTCAATTTTGACCAATTTCAGGAACCAAAATGACTTTAAACTCACTTATTTTAGTTGAAAAAGTCATAATTCACATCAAACAGTCATTTAGAGTCAAAAGATTAAATGTTAAAATTTCATCCATATTAACCATTTTGGGAAAGTTCAACAGGTCCGGAGCCATTGTTTTTCATCAGAAAATAGCTTTTTAGGAGTGTACCAAAAATGATTCAAAATGTCAGTTGGATTGTGCCTCATGTTGAAAAACCACTTTTGAAACCCTCACAGTGACCAAAATTGCAATTTTTACAGAGTTTTGCTTACTCAAAAGCTTCAATTTTGACCAATTTCAGGAACCGAAATGACTTTAAACACACTTATTTTAGTTGAAAAAGTCTTAACTCACATCCAACAGTCATTTAGAATCAAAAGATTAAATGTTACAATCTCATCCATATTTACCATTTTGGGAATGTTCGACAGGTCCGGAGTCATTGTTTTTCATCAGAAAAAAGCTTTTTAGGAGTGTACCAAAAATGATTCAAAATGTCAGTTGGATTGTGCCTCATGTTGAAAAACCACTTTTGAAACCCTCACAATGACCAAAATTGCCATTTTTACAGAGTTTTGCTTACTCAAAAGCTTCAATTTTGAACAATTTCAGGCACCGAAATGACTTTAAAGTCACTGATTTTAGTTGAAAACGTCTTAATTTACATCCATCAGTCATTTAGAGTCAAAAGATTAAATGTTAACATTTCATCCATATTGACCATTTTGGGAACGTTCGACAGATCCGGAGTCATCGTTTTTCATCAGAAAATTCTAGTTCTAGGACACCCCCGCGCCGCACGGCCACCAGCTGCTGCGTGTGCCTCCTCTCCTTGTGCCTCGCTGACCCGGCTTCGCCCGTGACCACGCCCCCTGCCACCGAGCGGCGTGGTCTGTGCTTGCTTCCTGCCTGTGTACCTGTCTCTGTTTATGTCAATGTGATTTGTAAGCTTTTCTGTTGAATTGTATTTTTGCCCCATCTGTGCCTTTTTTTGCCTTCCTTTCTGCCGCCCCCGTCGCATCCCTCCCCGCTCCCCGCTTCCCGCCATCACCGCTAAACCCCGCCCCTATTCTTTCTGTACCCTCCCCGCTCCCGCCTCCCAGCTGCTCCGCCCACCCGCGCACTTGGCCATATATGGCGACCGTGCGACGCAGGTGAGTGTGACCTAGTTCTAGGACACCCCCGCGCCGCACGGCCACCAGCTGCTGCGTGTGCCTCCTCTCCTTGTGCCTCGCTGACCCGGCTTCGCCGCGTGACCACGCCCCCTGCCACCGAGCGGCGTGGTCTGTGCTTGCTTCCTGCCCTGTGTACCTGTCTATGTTTATGTCAATGTGATTTGTAAGCTTTTCTGTTGAATTGTATTTTTGCCCCATCTGTGCCTTTTTTTGCCTTCCTTTCTGCCGCCCCCGTCGCATCCCTCCCCGCTCCCCGCTTCCCGCCATCACTGCTAAACCCCACCCCTTTTCTTTCTGTACCCTCCCCGCTCCCGCCTCCCAGCTGCTCCGCCCACCCGCGCACTTGGCCATATATGGCGACTGTGCGACGCAGGTGAGTGTGACCTAGTTCTAGGACACCCCCGCGCCGCACGGCCACCATCTGCTGCGTGTGCCTCCTCTCCTTGTGCCTCGCTGACCCGGCTTCGCCGCGTGACCACGCCCCCTGCCACCGAGCGGCGTGGTCTGTGCTTGCTTCCTGCCCTGTGTACCTGTCTCTGTTTATGTCAATGTGATTTGTAAGCTTTTCTGTTGAATTGTATTTTTGCCCCATCTGTGCCTTTTTTTGCCTTCCTTTCTGCCGCCCCCGTCGCATCCCTCCCCGCTCCCCGCTTCCCGCCATCACCGCTAAACCCCGCCCCTTTTCTTTCTGTACCCTCCCCGCTCCTGCCTCCCAGCTGCTCTGCCCACCCGCGCACTTGGCCATATATGGCGACCGTGCGACGCAGGTGAGTGTGACCTAGTTCTAGGACACCCCCGCGCCGCACGGCCACCAGCTGCTGCGTGTGCCTCCTCTCCTTGTGCCTCGCTGACCCGGCTTCGCCGCGTGACCACGCCCCCTGCCACCGAGCGGCGTTGTCTGTGCTTGCTTCCTGCCCTGTGTACCTGTCTCTGTTTATGTCAATGTGATTTGTAAGCTTTTCTGTTGAATTGTATTTTTGCCCCATCTGTGCCTTTTTTTCCCTTCCTTTCTGCCGCCCCCGTCGCATCCCTCCCTGCTCCCCGCTTCCCGCCATCACCGCTAAACCCAGCCCCTTTTCTTTCTGTACCCTCCCCGCTCCCGCCTCCCAGCTGCTCCGCCCACCCGTGCACTTGGCCATATATGGCGACTGTGCGACGCAGGTGAGTGTGACCTAGTTCTAGGACACCCCCGCGCCGCACGGCCACCAGCTGCTGCGTGTGCCTCCTCTCCTTGTGCCTCGCTGACCCGGCTTTGCCGCGTGACCACGCCCCCTGCCACCGAGCGGCGTGGTCTGTGCTTGCTTCCTGCCCTGTGTACCTGTCTCTGTTTATGTCAATGTGATTTGTAAGCTTTTCTGTTGAATTGTATTTTTGCCCCATCTGTGCCTTTTTTTGCCTCCTTTCTGCCGCCCCCGTCGCATCCCTCCCCGCTCCCCGCTTCCCGCCATCACCGCTAAACCCCGCCCCTTTTCTTTCTGTACCCTCCCCGCTCCCGCCTCCCAGCTGCTCCGCCCACCCGCGCACTTGGCCATATATGGCGACCGTGCGATGCAGGTGAGTGTGACCTAGTTCTAGGACACCCCCGCGCCGCACGGCCACCAGCTGCTGCGTGTGCCTCCTCTCCTTGTGCCTCGCTGACCCGGCTTCGCCGCGTGACCACCCCCCCTGCCACCGAGCGGCGTGGTCTGTGCTTGCTTCCTGCCCTGTGTACCTGTCTCTGTTTATGTCAATGTGATTTGTAAGCTTTTCTGTTGAATTGTATTTTTGCCCCATCTGTGCCTTTTTTTGCCTTCCTTTCTGCCACCCCCGTCGCATCCCTCCCCGCTCCCCGCTTCCCGCCATCACCACTAAACCCCGCCCCTTTTCTTTCTGTACCCTCCCCGCTCCCGCCTCCCAGCTGCTCCGCCCACCAGCGCACTTCGCCATATATGGCGACCGTGCGAACGCGCAGCGTTGACGCGCAGTGGGCGCGCCGAGTGTGCGCCGAAGGCGCGCCAAAGGTAAGCCCGTCTGCGCCCGTCCGCGCCTGGACCGCGCCCAGCGCCAGGACCCCTGGCCCCCACCGACGGAAGCCAACCCGACGAACCTACAACGCCGCTGAACTCATCGCACTCAACACCGGCGGCATCCCGGGATGTCATCGAGCCACCCCGAAGCACACCCACGGACCCTTCAGCTGCCACACCTGCAAGTTCACCTGCATCCGGACCTTCCCTGAACCCGCCAAGCCGAACACCAGCAGCAACCACCTCAAGTGCATCCTGCTCAACACCCGCTCCGTCCACAGACACGCCATCGAACTCTGGAACCTCCTGGACACCACAGCCCCTGACATCGCCTTCCTCACTGAGACCTGGATGAACGCCTCCTCAGCACCTGACATCGCCATCGCCATCCCAGAGGGCAACAAGATCACCCGGAGGGACCGCACCGCCAACCAGATGGGAGGAGGCATCGCCATCATCCAAAGAGACACCATCCGCATCACGACCAACAACGACGACACCCTTACCAACGCCGAACACCTGCACTTCCAGATCCACACCGACCCGAAGACCACCCTCAGAGGCACCCTGATCTACCGACCCCCGGGTCCACGCACACGATTCAGCGAGGACATCGCCGACTTCATCAGCCCGCACGCCCTCCCCTCCGCCGACTACATCCTCCTGGGGGACCTCAACTTCCACCTGGAGAACAACAGCGACCGCAACACCATCACCCTGCTCGACAACCTCGCCAACCTCGGACTCAAGCAGCTGGTGTCCACCCCCACCCACCTCGCCGGACACACACTCGACGCCGTCTTCTCATCCAGCAAAGACATCGCCTTCAGCCACGCAACAGGACTCCACTGGACGGACCACAGCTGCGTCCACTTCACCTTCAAAAGAACGACGATCCACCACCACCAGCAACAAGTGGCCCGAAGAAGCTGGAACAAGATCACAGCCGACCAACTCACCGCCTCCCTGAGCCAGCACCCTCCTGCCGGCTCAGCGAACCCCAGCCAGGCCGCCGACAACCTCACGAAATGGATCAGCAACTGCGCGGACAAACTCGCCCCACTGAGGACCCCGCCCAGCAGACCCGGCAGCAGAAAAACCCCATGGTTCACCGACGAACTCAAGAGCTCCAAGAAGAACTGCCGAGCCCTCGAGAAAGTATGGAGAAGGGAACCAACAATGGACAACATGACCACCCTCAAGCTCGCCACCCGGAAACACCACCAACTGATCCGCGCCACCAAGAAAAATACATACAAGGACCGGCTGGACAACAACGCACACAACTGCAAGGAACTCTTCAACATCGTGAAAGAGCTCTCCAACCCCAACGCCGGAAACAACGACATCACCCCATCGCAAGACCTCTGCAACTCCCTCGCGTCCTACTTCCACAACAAGATCGCGGACATACACAACAGCTTCAGCACCCAACCAACGCACGCCACAACTGCAGCGACTCCACCCACCACCACCCTCCGCGCCTGGACTCCGATCAGCACCGAAGACACCATCCGCACAATGAACTCCGTCCACTCCGGATCTCCGACCGACCCCTGCCCTCACCACGTCTTCAACAAGGCCGACGCTGTCATCGCACCCCACCTGCGGGACATTATCGACACCGCCACCTTCCCGGAGAGCTGGAAGCACGCAGAACTCAGCGCTCTACTCAAGAAACCTACAGCGGACCCCACCGAACTCAAGAATTACCGTCCCATCTCGCTCCTCCCGTTCCCGGCCAAAGTCATCGAAAAGACCGTCAACAAACAGCTGGCCGCCTTCCTTGAGACGAATGGATCCCTCGACCCCTCACAGTCTGGCTTCCGAGCCAACCACAGCACCGAGACCGCCCTCATCGCTGCCACCGATGACATCCGAACCCTGATGGACAACGGAGAAACAGCGGCCCTCATCCTCCTGGACCTCTCCGCGGCATTCGACACTGTCTGCCACCGCACCCTAGTGCAGCGCCTCGGCAACATCGGAATCCAGGAGAAGGCACTGGAATGGATCACCTCCTTCCTCGACGGAAGAACACAGAGAGTCCGCCTACCACCGTACAAATCAGAGGCCACCGAAGTCATCTGCGGCGTCCCTCAAGGATCCTCGTTGAGTCCCACCCTCTTCAACGTCTACATGAGCCCCCTCGCGGCCATCGCACGCCAACACAACCTCAACATAATCTCCTACGCCGACGACACCCAGCTGATCCTCTCCCTGACCAACGACCCCGCCACCGCCAGAGCCAACCTGCATGAAGGGATGAGAGATGTAGCCGAGTGGATGACGACCAGCCGCCTGAAGCTGAACTCAGACAAGACGGAGGTCCTCATCCTGGGCTCCTCGCCCTCCGCCTGGGACGACTCCTGGTGGCCCCCCGCCCTGGGCACCGCACCCAAACCGACGGATCACGCACGCAACCTGGGCTTCATCCTGGACTCCTCCCTCTCCATGACCAGACAAGTCAACGCCGTCTCCTCGTCATGCTTCAACATCCTATGCATGCTACGGAAGATCTTCTGGTGGATCCCCACTGAGACCAGGAAGACTGTCACCCAGGCCCTCGTCACCAGCCGACTGGACTACGGCAACGCCCTCTACGCCGGAACCACCGCCAAGCTCCAGAAGAGACTCCAGCGGATCCAGAACGCCTCAGCCAGACTCATCCTCGACATCCCACGAAACAGCCACATCTCCGGACATCTGAGAGACCTGCACTGGCTCCCCGTCAACAAAAGAATCACCTTCCGTCTCCTCACCCACGCACACAAAGCCCTACACGACCAAGGCCCGAGCTACCTCAACAACCGAATCAACTTCTATGCTCCCAAGCGCCACCTCAGATCAACCAGCCACGCCCTCGCCGCCGTCCCCCGCATCCGAAGAGCGACAACAGGAGGAAGGTCCTTCTCCTACCTGGCCGCCAAGACCTGGAACTCCCTCCCGACCGACCTGCGCCTGACCCAAGACCACCTCTCCTTCAGGAAGAAGCTCAAGACCTGGCTGTTCGAGCAGTGACGGCACCCCCCCCCCTCCTAGCGCCTTGAGACCCTACGGGTGAGTAGTGCGCTCTATAAATGCCTTGATTGATTGATTGAAAATTGATTTTTTTGACTGTACCAAAAATGATTCAAAATGTCAATTGGATCGTGCCTCATGTTGAATAACCACTTTTGAAACCCTCACAGTGACCAAAATTGCCATTTCTACAGAGTTTTTCTTACTCAAAAGCTTCAATTTTGACCAATTTCAGGAACCCAAATGACTTTAAACACACTTATTTTAGTTGAAAAAGTCATAATTCACATCAAACAGTCATTTAGATTCAAAAGATTAAATGTTAAAATTTCATCCATATTGACCATTTTGGGAATGTTCGACAGGTCTGGAGTCATCGTTTTTCATCAGAAAATTGATTTTTTGGACTGTACCAAATATGATTCAAAATGTCAATTGGATTGTGCCTCATGTTGAATAACCACTTTTGAAACCCTCACAGTGACCAAAATTGCCATTTTTACAGAGTTTTGCTTACTCAAAAGCTTCAATTTTGAACAATTTCAGGCACCGAAATGACTTTAAACTCACTGATTTTAGTTGAAAAAGTCATAATTCACATCCAACAGTCATTTAGAGTCAAAAGATTAAATGTTACAATCTCATCCATATTTACCATTTTGGGAACGTTCGACAGGTCCGGAGTCATCGTTTTTCATCAGAAAATTGATTTTTTGTACTGTACCAAAAATGATTCAAAATGTCAATTGGATCGTGCCTCATGTTGAATAACCACTTTTGAAACCCTCACAGTGTTCAAAATTGCCATTTCTACAGAGTTTTTCTTACTCAAAAGCTTCAATTTTGACCAATTTCAGGAACCGAAATGACTTTAAACACACTTATTTTAGTCGAAAAAGTCATAATTCACATCAAACAGTCATTTAGAGTCAAAAGATTAAATGTTAAAATTTCATCCATATTGACCATTTTGGGAAAGTTCGACAGGTCTGGAGTCATTGTTTTTCATCAGAAAATTGCTTTTTAGGAGTGTACCAAAAAGGATTCAAAATGTCAATTGGACCGTGCCTCATGTTGAATAACCAATTTTAAAACCCTCACAGTGACCAAAATTGCCATTTTTACAGAGCTTTTCTTACTCAAAGGTTTCAATTTTTACCAATTTCAGGCACCGAAATGACTTTAAACACACTTATTTTAGTTGAAAAAGTCATAATTCACATGCAACAATCACTTAGAGTCAAAAGATTAAATGTTAAAATGTCATCCATATCGTCCATTTTGGGTACGTTCGACAGGTCCGGAGTCATCGTTTTTCATCAGAAAATGTATTTTTCGGACTGTACCAAAAATGATTCAAAATGTCAATTGGATTGTGCCTCATGTTGAATAACCACTTTTGACACCCTCACAGTGACCAAAATTGCCATGTTTACAGAGCTTTGCTTACTCAAAAGCTTCCATTTTGACCAATTTCAGGCACCGTTATGACTTTAAACACACTGATTTTAGTTGAAAAAGTCATAATTCACATCCAACAGTCATTTAGAGTCAAAAGATTAAATGTTAAAATTTCATCCATATTGACCATTTTGGGAACGTTTGACAGGTCCAGAGTCAACGTTTTTCGTCAGAAAATTGATTTTTTGGACTGTACCAAATATGATTCAAAATGTCAATTGGATTGTGCCTCATGTTGAATAACCACTTTTAAAACCCTCACAGTGACCAAAAATGCCATTTTTACGGAGCTTTTATTACTCAAAGATTTCCATTTTTACCAATTTCTGGCACCGAAATGACTTTAAACACACTTATTTTAGTTGAAAAAGTCATAATTCACATCCAACAGTCATTTAGAGTCAAAAGATTAAAAGTTAACATTTCATCCATATTGACCATTTTGGGAAAGTTCGACATGTCCGGAGTCATCGTTTTTCATCAGAAAATTGCTTTTTAGGAGAGTACCAAAAATGATTCAAAATGTAAATTGGATTGTGCCTCATGTTGAATAACCACTTTTGAAACCCTCAAAGTGACCAAAATTGCCATTTTTACAGAGCTTTGCTTACTCAAAAGCTTCAATTTTGACCAATTTCAGGAACCGTAATGACTTTAAACACACTTCTATTAGTTGAAAAAGTCATAATTCACATCCAACAGTCATTTAGAGTCAAAAGATTAAATGTTAAAATTTCATTTATATTGACAATTTTGGGAGCGTTCGACAGGTCCAGAGTCATCGTTTTTCATCAGAAAATTGATTTTTTGGACTGTACCAAATATGATTCAAAATGTCAATTGGATTGTGCCTCATGTAGAATAACCACTTTTAATACCCTCACAGTGACCAAAATTGCCATTTTTACAGAGCTTTTATTACTCAAAGGATTCCATTTTTACCAATTTCTGGCACCGAAATGACTTTAAACACACTTATTTTAGTTGAAAAAGTCACAATTCACATCCAACAGTCATTTAGAGTCAAAAGATTAAAAGGTAAAATGTCATCCATATTGACCATTTTGGGAAAGTTCAACAGGTCTGGAGTCATCGTTTTTCATCTGAAAATTGATTTTTTGGACTGTACCAAAAATGATTCAAAATGTCAATTGGATCGTGCCTCATGTTGAATAACCACTTTTGAAACCCTCACAGTGACCAAAATTGCCATTTCTACTGAGTTTTTCTTACTCAAAAGCTTCAATTTTGACCAAATTCAGGAACCGAAATGACTTTAAACACACTTATTTTAGTTGAAAAAGTCTTAATTCACATCCAACAGTCATTTAGAGTCAAAAGATTAAATGGTAAAATGTCATCCATTATGAACATTTTGAGAACGTTCGACAGGTCCGGAGTCATCGTTTTTCATCAGAAAATTGATTTTTTGGACTGTACCAAATATGATTCAAAATGTCAATTGGATCGTGCCTCATGTTGAATAACCACTTTTGAAACCCTCACCGTGACCAAAATTGCCATTTCTACAGAGTTTTTCTTACTCAAAAGCTTCAATTTTGACCAATTTCAGGAAACGAAATGACTTTAAACTCACTGATTTTAGTTGAAAAAGTCATAATTCACATCCAACAGTCATTTAGAGTCAAAAGATTAAATGTTACAATCTCATCCATATTTACCATTTTGGGAACGTTCGACAGGTCCGGAGTCATCGTTTTTCATCAGAAAATTGATTTTTTGGACTGTACCAAAAATGATTCAAAATGTCAATTGGATCGTGCCTCATGCTGAATAACCACTTTTGAAACCCTCACAGTGACCAAAATTGCCATTTCTACAGAGTTTTTCTTACTCAAAAGCTTCAATTTTGACCAATTTCAGGAACCGAAATGACTTTAAACACACTTATTTTAGTCGAAAAAGTCATAATTCACATCAAACACTCATTTAGAGTCAAAAGATTAAATGTTAAAATTTCATCCATATTGACCATTTTGGGAAAGTTCGACAGGTCTGGAGTCATTGTTTTTCATCAGAAAATTGCTTTTTAGGAGTGTACCAAAAAGGCTTCAAAATGTCAATTGGACCGTGCCTCGTGTTGAATAACCAATTTTAAAACCCTCACAGTGACCAAAATTGCCATTTTTACAGAGCTTTTCTTACTCAAAGGTTTCAATTTTTACCAATTTCAGGCACCGAAATGACTTTAAACACACTTATTTTAGTTGAAAAAGTCATAATTCACATGCAACAATCACTTAGAGTCAAAAGATTAAATGTTAAAATGTCATCCATATTGTCCATTTTGGGTACGTTCGACAGGTCCGGAGTCATCGTTTTTCATCAGAAAATGTATTTTTCGGACTGTACCAAAAATGATTCAAAATGTCAATTGGATTGTGCCTCATGTTGAATAACCACTTTTGACACCCTCAAAGTGACCAAAATTGCCATGTTTACAGAGCTTTGCTTACTCAAAAGCTTCAATTTTGACCAATTTCAGGAACCGTAATGACTTTAAACACACTTATTTTAGTTGAAAAAGTCATAATTCACATCCAACAGTCATTTAGAGTCAAAAGATTAAATGTTAAAATTTCATCTATATTGACCATTTTGGGAACGTTTGACAGGTCCAGAGTCATCGTTTTTCATCAGAAAATTGATTTTTTGGACTGTACCAAATATGATTCAAAATGTCAATTGGATTGTGCCTCATGTTGAATAACCACTTTTAATACCCTCACAGTGACCAAAATTGCCATTTTTACAGAGCTTTTATTACTCAAAGGATTCCATTTTAACAATTTCTGGCACCGAAATGACTTTAAACACACTTATTTTAGTTGAAAAAGTCATAATTCACATCCAACAGTCATTTAGAGTCAAAATATTAAAAGTTAACATTTCATCCATATTGACCATTTTGGGAACGTTCGACAGGTCCGGAGTCATCGTTTTTCATCAGAAAATTGATTTTTTGGACTGTACCAAATATGATTCAAAATGTCAATTGGATTGTGCCTCATGTTGAATAACCACTTTTGAAACCCTCCCCGTGACCAAAATTGCCATTTTTGCAGAGTTTTGCTTACTTAAAAGCTTCAATTTTGTACAATTTCAGGCACCAAAATGAATTTAAACTCACTGATTTTAGTTGAAAATGTCATAATTCACATCCAACAGTCTATAGATTAAATGGTAAAATTTCATCCATATTGACCATTTTGGGAACGTTCGACAGGTCCGGAGTCATCGTTTTTCATCAGAAAATTGCTTTTTAGGAGTGTACCAAAAATGATTCAAAATGTCAATTGGATCGTGCCTCATGTTGAATAACCACTTTTGAAACCCTCACAGTGACCAAAATTGCCATTTCTACAGAGTTTTTCTTACTCAAAAGCTTCAATTTTGACCAATTTCAGGAACCGAATTGACTTTAAACACACTTATTTTAGTTGAAAAAGTCTTAATTCACATCCAACAGTCATTTAGAGTCAAAAGATTAAATGGTAAAAATTTCATCCATATTGACCATTTTGGGAACGTTCGACAGGTCCGGAGTCATCGTTTTTCATCTGAAAATTGATTTTTTGGACTGTACCAAAAATGATTCAAAATGTCAATTGGATCGCGCCTCATGTTGAATAACCACTTTTGAAACCCTCACAGTGACCAAAATTGCCATGTCTACAGAGTTTTTCTTACTCAAAAGCTTCAATTTTGACCAATTTCAGGAACCGAAATGACTTTAAACTCACTTATTTTAGTTGAAAAAGTCATAATTCACATCAAACAGTCATTTAGAGTCAAAAGATTAAATGTTAAAATTTCATCCATATTGACCATTTTGGGAAAGTTCAACAGGTCCGGAGTCATTGTTTTGCATCAGAAAATAGCTTTTTAGGAGTGTACCAAAAATGATTCAAAATGTCAGTTGGATTGTGCCTCATGTTGAATAACCAATTTTAAAACCCTCACAGTGACCAAAATTGCCATTTTTACAGAGCTTTTCTTACTCAAAGGTTTCAATTTTTACCAATTTCAGGCACCGAAATGACTTTAAACACACTTATTTTAGTTGAAAAAGTCATAATTCACATGCAACAATCACTTAGAGTCAAAAGATTAAATGTTAAAATGTCATCCATATCGTCCATTTTGGGTACGTTCGACAGGTCCGGAGTCATCGTTTTTCATCAGAAAATGTATTTTTCGGACTGTACCAAAAATGATTCAAAATGTCAATTGGATTGTGCCTCATGTTGAATAACCACTTTTGACACCCTCACAGTGACAAAATTGCCATGTTTACAGAGCTTTGCTTACTCAAAAGCTTCCATTTTGACCAATTTCAGGCACCGTTATGACTTTAAACACACTGATTTTAGTTGAAAAAGTCATAATTCACATCCAACAGTCATTTAGAGTCAAAAGATTAAATGTTAAAATTTCATCCATATTGACCATTTTGGGAACGTTTGACTGGTCCAGAGTCATCGTTTTTGGTCAGAAAATTGATTTTTTGGACTGTACCAAATATGATTCAAAATGTCAAATGGATTGTGCCTCATGTTGAATAACCACTTTTAAAACCCTCACAGTGACCAAAAATGCCATTTTTACGGAGCTTTTATTACTCAAAGGTTTCCATTTTTACCAATTTCTGGCACCGAAATGACTTTAAACACACTTATTTTAGTTGAAAAAGTCATAATTCACATCCAACAGTCATTTAGAGTCAAAAGATTAAAAGTTAACATTTCATCCATATTGACCATTTTGGGAAAGTTCGACATGTCCGGAGTCATCGTTTTTCATCAGAAAATTGCTTTTTAGGAGAGTACCAAAAATGATTCAAAATGTAAATTGGATTGTGCCTCATGTTGAATAACCACTTTTGAAACCCTCAAAGTGACCAAAATTGCCATTTTTACAGAGCTTTGCTTACTCAAAAGCTTCAATTTTGACCAATTTCAGGAACCGTAATGACTTTAAACACACTTCTATTAGTTGAAAAAGTCATAATTCACATCCAACAGTCATTTAGAGTCAAAAGATTAAATGTTAAAATTTCATTTATATTGACAATTTTGGGAGCGTTCGACAGGTCCAGAGTCATCGTTTTTCATCAGAAAATTGATTTTTTGGACTGTACCAAATATGATTCAAAATGTCAATTGGATTGTGCTTCATGTAGAATAACCACTTTTAATACCCTCACAGTGACCAAAATTGCCATTTTTACAGAGCTTTTATTACTCAAAGGATTCCATTTTTACCAATTTCTGGCACCGAAATGACTTTAAACACACTTATTTTAGTTGAAAAAGTCACAATTCACATCCAACAGTCATTTAGAGTCAAAAGATTAAAAGGTAAAATTTCATCCATATTGACCATTTTGGGAAAGTTCAACAGGTCTGGAGTCATCGTTTTTCATCTGAAAATTGATTTTTTGGACTGTACCAAAAATGATTCAAAATGTCAATTGGATCGTGCCTCATGTTGAATAACCACTTTTGAAACCCTCACAGTGACCAAAATTGCCATTTCTACTGAGTTTTTCTTACTCAAAAGCTTCAATTTTGACCAAATTCAGAACCCGAAATGACTTTAAACACACTTATTTTAGTTGAAAAAGTCTTAATTCACATCCAACAGTCATTTAGAGTCAAAAGATTAAATGGTAAAATGTCATCCATTATGAACATTTTGAGAACGTTCGACAGGTCCGGAGTCATCGTTTTTCATCAGAAAATTGATTTTTTGGACTGTACCAAATATGATTCAAAATGTCAATTGGATCGTGCCTCATGTTGAATAACCACTTTTGAAACCCTCACCGTGACCAAAATTGCCATTTCTACAGAGTTTTTCTTACTCAAAAGCTTCAATTTTGACCAATTTCAGGAAACGAAATGACTTTAAACTCACTGATTTTAGTTGAAAAAGTCATAATTCACATCCAACAGTCATTTAGAGTCAAAAGATTAAATGTTACAATCTCATCCATATTTACCATTTTGGGAACGTTCGACAGGTCCGGAGTCATCGTTTTTCATCAGAAAATTGATTTTTTGGACTGTACCAAAAATGATTCAAAATGTCAATTGGATCGTGCCTCATGCTGAATAACCACACACCCTCAAAGTGACCAAAATTGCCATGTTTACAGAGTTTTTCTTACTCAAAAGCTTCAATTTTGACCAATTTCAGGAACCGAAATGACTTTAAACACACTTATTTTAGTCGAAAAAGTCATAATTCACATCAAACACTCATTTAGAGTCAAAAGATTAAATGTTAAAATTTCATCCATATTGACCATTTTGGGAACGTTTGACAGGTCCAGAGTCATCGTTTTTCATCAGAAAATTGATTTTTTGGACTGTACCAAATATGATTCAAAATGTCAATTGGATTGTGCCTCATGTTGAATAACCACTTTTAATACCCTCACAGTGACCAAAATTGCCATTTTTACAGAGCTTTTATTACTCAAAGGATTCCATTTTAACAATTTCTGGCACCGAAATGACTTTAAACACACTTATTTTAGTTGAAAAAGTCATAATTCACATCCAACAGTCATTTAGAGTCAAAATATTAAAAGTTAACATTTCATCCATATTGACCATTTTGGGAACGTTCGACAGGTCCGGAGTCATCGTTTTTCATCAGAAAATGTATTTTTTGGACTGAACCAAATATGAATCAAAATGTCAATTGGATTGTGCCTCATGTTGAATAACCACTTTTGAAACCCTCACAGTGACCAAAATTGCCATTTTTACAGAGCTTTGCTTACTCAAAAGCTTCCATTTTGACCAATTTAAGCCACCGAAATGACTTTAAACTCACTGATTTTAGTTGAAAAAGTCATAATTCACATCCAACAGTCATTTAGAGTCAAAAGATTAAATGTTAAAATTTCATCCATATTGACCATTTTGGGAAAGTATGACGGGTCCGGAGTCATCGTTTTTCATCAGAAAATTGATTTTTTGGACTGTACCAAATATGATTCAAAATGTCAATTGGATTGTGCCTCATGTTGAATAACCACTTTTGAAACCCTCCCCGTGACCAAAATTGCCATTTTTGCAGAGTTTTGCTTACTTAAAAGCTTCAATTTTGTACAATTTCAGGCACCAAAATGAATTTAAACTCACTGATTTTAGTTGAAAATGTCATAATTCACATCCAACAGTCTATAGATTAAATGGTAAAATTTCATCCATATTGACCATTTTGGGAACGTTCGACAGGTCCGGAGTCATCGTTTTTCATCTGAAAATTGATTTTTTGGACTGTACCAAAAATGATTCAAAATGTCAATTGGATCGTGCCTCATGTTGAATAACCACTTTTGAAACCCTCACAGTGACCAAAATTGCCATTTCTACAGAGTTTTTCTTACTCAAAAGCTTCAATTTTGACCAATTTCAGGAACCGTAATGACATTAAACACACTTATTTTAGTTGAAAAAGTCATAATTCACATCCAACAGTCATTTAGAGTCAAAAGATTAAATGTTAAAATTTCATCTATATTGACCATTTTGGGAACGTTCGACAGGTCCAGAGTCATCGTTTTTCATCAGAAAATTGATTTTTTGGACTGTACCAAATATGATTCAAAATGTCAATTGGATTGTGCCTCATGTTGAATAACCACTTTTAATACCCTCACAGTGACCAAAATTGCCCTTTTTACAGAGCTTTTATTACTCAAAGGATTCCATTTTTACCAATTTCTGGCACCGAAATGACTTTAAACACACTTATTTTAGTTGAAAAAGTCATAATTCACATCCAACAGTCATTTAGAGTCAAAAGATTAAAAGTTAACATTTCATCCATATTGACCATTTTGGGAAAGTTCGACAGGTCCGGAGTCATCGTTTTTCATCAGAAAATTGCTTTTTAGGAGTGTACCAAAAATGATTCAAAATGTCAATTGGATCGTGCCTCATGTTGAATAACCACTTTTGAAACCCTCACAGTGACCAAAATTGCCATTTCTACAGAGTTTTTCTTACTCAAAAGCTTCAATTTTGACCAATTTCAGGAACCGAATTGACTTTAAACACACTTATTTTAGTTGAAAAAGTCTTAATTCACATCCAACAGTCATTTAGAGTCAAAAGATTAAATGGTAAAAATTTCATCCATATTGACCATTTTGGGAACGTTCGACAGGTCCGGAGTCATCGTTTTTCATCTGAAAATGGATTTTTTGGACTGTACCAAAAATGATTCAAAATGTCAATTGGATCGCGCCTCATGTTGAATAACCACTTTTGAAACCCTCACAGTGACCAATATTGCCATGTCTACAGAGTTTTTCTTACTCAAAAGCTTCAATTTTGACCAATTTCAGGAACCGAAATGACTTTAAACTCACTTATTTTAGTTGAAAAAGTCATAATTCACATCAAACAGTCATTTAGAGTCAAAAGATTAAATGTTAAAATTTCATCCATATTGACCATTTTGGGAAAGTTCAACAGGTCCGGAGTCATTGTTTTGCATCAGAAAATAGCTTTTTAGGAGTGTACCAAAAATGATTCAAAATGTCAGTTGGATTGTGCCTCATGTTGAAAAACCACTTTTGAAACCCTCACAGTGAGCAAAATTGCCATTTTTACAGAGTTTTGCTTACTCAAAAGCTTCAATTTTGAACAATTTCAGGCAGCGAAATGACTTTAAACTCACTGATTTTAGTTGAAAAAGTCTTAATTTACATCCATCAGTCATTTAGAGTCAAAAGATTAAATGTTAAAATTTCATCCATATTGACCATTTTGGGAACGTTCGACAGGTCTGGAGTCATTGTTTTTCATCTGAAAATTGATTTTTTGGACTGTACCAAAAATGATTCGAAATGTCAATTGGATCGTGCCTCATGTTGAATAACCACTTTTGAAACCCTCACAGTGACCAAAATTACCATTTCTACAGAGTTTTTCTTACTCAAAAGATTCAATTTTGACCAATTTCAGGAACCCAAATGACTTTAAACACACTGATTTTAGTTGAAAAAGTCATAATTCACATCAAACAGTCATTTAGAGTCAAAAGATTAAATGTTAAAATTTCATCCATATTGACCATTTAGGGAAAGTTCGACAGGTCTGGAGTCATTGTTTTTCATCAGAAAATTGATTTTTTTGGACTGTACCAAAAATGATTCAAAATGTCAATTGGATTGTGCCTTATGTTGAATAACCACTTTTGAAACCCTCACAGTGACCAAAATTGCAATTTTTACAGAGTTTTGCTTACTCAAAAGCTTCGATTTTGACCAATTTCAGGAACCGAAATGACTTTAAACACACTTATTTTAGTTGAAAAAGTCTTGACTCACATCCAACAGTCATTTAGAATCAAAAGATTAAATGTTACAATCTCATCCATATTAACCATTTTGGGAATGTTCGACAGGTCCGGAGTCATGGTTTTTCATCAGAAAATTGATTTTTTTGGACTGTACCAAAAATGATTCAAAATGTCAATTGGATTGTGCCTCATGTTGAATAACCACTTTTGAAACCCTCACAGTGACCAAAATTGCCATTTTTACAGAGCTTTGCTTACTCAAAAGCTTTAATTTTGACCAATTTCAGGCACCGTTATGACTTTAAACTCACTTATTTTAGTTCAAAAAGTCATAATTCACATCCAACAGTCATTTAGAGTCAAAAGATTAAACGTTAAAATTTCATCCATATTGACCATTTTTGGAACGTTCGACAGGTCCGTAGTCATTGTTTTGCATCAGAAAATAGCTTTTTAGGAGTGTACCAAAAATGATTCAAAATGTCAATTGGATTGTGCCTCATGTTGAATAACCACTTTTCTTGCCCTCACAGTGACAAAAATTGCCATTTTTACAGAGCTTTGCTTACTCAAAAGCTTCCATTTTGACCAATTTAAGCCACCGAAATGACTTTAAACACACTTATTTTAGTTGAAAAAGTCATAATTCACATCCAACAGTCATTTAGAGTCAAAAGATTAAATGTTAAAATTTCATCCATATTGACCATTTTGGGAACGTTCGACAGGTCCGGAGTCATCGTTTTTCATCTGAAAATTGATTTTTTGGACTGTACCAAAAATGATTCAAAATGTCAATTGGATCGCGCCTCATGTTGAATAACCACTTTTGAAACCCTCACAGTGACCAAAATTGCCATTTCTACAGAGTTTTTCTTACTCAAAAGCTTCAATTTTGACCAATTTCAGGAACCGAAATGACTTTAAACTCACTTATTTTAGTTGAGAAAGTCATAATTCACATCAAACAATCATTTAGAGTCAAAAGATTAAATGTTAAAATTTCATCCATATTGACCATTTTGGGAAAGTTCAACAGGTCCGGAGTCATTGTTTTGCATCAGAAAATAGCTTTTTAGGAGTGTACCAAAAATGATTCAAAATGTCAGTTGGATTGTGCCTCATGTTGAAAAACCACTTTTGAAACCCTCACAGTGACCAAAATTGCCATTTTTACAGAGTTTTGCTTACTCAAAAGCTTCAATTTTGAACAATTTCAGGCACCGAAATGACTTTAAACTCACTGATTTTAGTTGAAAAAGTCTTATTTTACATCCATCAGTCATTTAAAGTCAAAAGATTAAATGTTAAAATTTCATCCATATTGACCATTTTGGGAACGTTCGACAGGTCCGGAGTCATCGTTTTTCATCTGAAAATTGATTTTTTGGACTGTACCAAAAATGATTCGAAATGTCAATTGGATCGTGCCTCATGTTGAATAACCACTTTTGAAACCCTCACAGTGACCAAAATTGCCATTTCTACAGAGTTTTTCTTACTCAAAAGCTTCAATTTTGACCAATTTCAGGAACCCAAATGACTTTAAACACACTTATTTTAGTTGAAAAAGTCATAATTCACATCCAACAGTAATTTAGAGTCAAGATTAAATGTTAAAATTTCATCCATATTGACCATTTTGGGAACGTTCGACAGGTCCAGAGTCATCGTTTTTCATCAGAAAATTGATTTTTTGGACTGTACCACATATGATTCAAAATGTCAATTGGATTGTGCCTCAGGTTGAATAACCACTTTTGAAACCCTCACAGTGACCAAAATTGCCATTTTTACAGAGTTTTGCTTACTCAAAAGCTTCAATTTTGAACAATTTCAGGCACCGAAATGACTTTAAACTCACTGATTTTAGTTGAAAAAGTCATAATTCACATCAAACAGTCATTTAGAGTCAAAAGATTAAATGTTAAAATTTCATCCATATTGACCATTTAGGGAAAGTTCGACAGGTCTGGAGTCATTGTTTTTCATCAGAAAATTGATTTTTTTGGACTGTACCAAAAATGATTCAAAATGTCAATTGGATTGTGCCTTATGTTGAATAACCACTTTTGAAACCCTCACAGTGACCAAAATTGCAATTTTTACAGAGTTTTGCTTACTCAAAAGCTTCAATTTTGACCAATTTCAGGAACCGAAATGACTTTAAACACACTTATTTTAGTTGAAAAAGTCTTAACTCACATCCAACAGTCATTTAGAATCAAAAGATTAAATGTTACAATCTCATCCATATTTACCATTTTGGGAATGTTCGACAGGTCCGGAGTCATTGTTTTTCATCAGAAAAAAGCTTTTTAGGAGTGTACCAAAAATGATTCAAAATGTCAGTTGGATTGTGCCTCATGTTGAAAAACCACTTTTGAAACCCTCACAATGACCAAAATTGCCATTTTTACAGAGTTTTGCTTACTCAAAAGCTTCAATTTTGAACAATTTCAGGCACCGAAATGACTTTAAAGTCACTGATTTTAGTTGAAAACGTCTTAATTTACATCCATCAGTCATTTAGAGTCAAAAGATTAAATGTTAACATTTCATCCATATTGACCATTTTGGGAACGTTCGACAGATCCGGAGTCATCGTTTTTCATCAGAAAATTCTAGTTCTAGGACACCCCCGCGCCGCACGGCCACCAGCTGCTGCGTGTGCCTCCTCTCCTTGTGCCTCGCTGACCCGGCTTCGCCGCGTGACCACGCCCCCTGCCACCGAGCGGCGTGGTCTGTGCTTGCTTCCTGCCCTGTGTACCTGTCTCTGTTTATGTCAATGTGATTTGTAAGCTTTTCTGTTGAATTGTATTTTTGCCCCATCTGTGCCTTTTTTTGCCTTCCTTTCTGCCGCCCCCGTCGCATCCCTCCCCGCTCCCCGCTTCCCGCCATCACCGCTAAACCACGCCCCTTTTCTTTCTGTACCCTCCCCGCTCCCGCCTCCCAGCTGCTCCGCCCACCCGCGCACTTGGCCATATATGGCGACCGTGCGACGCAGGTGAGTGTGACCTAGTTCTAGGACACCCCCGTGCCGCACGGCCACCAGCTGCTGCGTGTGCCTCCTCTTCTTGTGCCTCGCTGACCCGGCTTCGCCGCGTGACCACGCCCCCTGCCACCGAGCGGCGTGGTCTTTGCTTGCTTCCTGCCCTGTGTACCTGTCTCTGTTTATGTCAATGTGATTTGTAAGCTTTTCTGTTGAATTGTATTTTTGCCCCATCTGTGCCTTTTTTTGCCTTCCTTTCTGCCGCCCCCGTCGCATCCCTCCCCGCTCCCCGCTTCCCGCCATCACCGCTAAACCCCGCCCCTTTTCTTTCTGTACCCTCCCCGCTCCCGCCTCCCAGCTGCTCCGCCCACCCGCGCACTTGGCCATATATGGCGACTGTGCGACGCAGGTGAGTGTGACCTAGTTCTAGGACACCCCCGCGCCGCACGGCCACCAGCTGCTGCGTGTGCCTCCTCTCCTTGTGCCTCGCTGACCCGGCTTTGCCGCGTGACCACGCCCCCTGCCACTGAGCGGCGTGGTCTGTGCTTGCTTCCTGCCCTGTGTACCTGTCTCTGTTTATGTCAATGTGATTTGTAAGCTTTTCTGTTGAATTGTATTTTTGCACCATCTGTGCCTTTTTTTGCCTCCTTTCTGCCGCCCCCGTCGCATCCCTCCCCGCTCCCCGCTTCCCGCCATCACCGCTAAACCCCGCCCCTTTTCTTTCTGTACCCTCCCCGCTCCCGCCTCCCAGCTGCTCCGCCCACCCGCGCACTTGGCCATATATGGCGACCGTGCGACGCAGGTGAGTGTGACCTAGTTCTAGGACACCCCCGCGCCGCACGGCCACCAGCTGCTGCGTGTGCCTCCTCTCCTTGTGCCTCGCTGACCCGGCTTCGCCGCGTGACCACGCCCCCTGCCACCGAGCGGCGTGGTCTGTGCTTGCTTCCTGCCCTGTGTACCTGTCTCTGTTTATGTCAATGTGATTTGTAAGCTTTTCTGTTGAATTGTATTTTTGCCCCATCTGTGCCTTTTTTTGCCTTCCTTTCTGCCGCCCCCGTCGCATCCCTCCCCGCTTCCCGCCATCACCGCTAAACCCCGCCCCTTTTCTTTCTGTACCCTCCCCGCTCCCGCCTCCCAGCTGCTCCGCCCACCCGCGCACTTCGCCATATATGGCGACCGTGCGAGCGCGCAGCGTTGACGCGCAGTGGGCGCGCCGAGTGTGCGCCGAAGGCGCGCCAAAGGTAAGCCCGTCTGCGCCCGTCCGCGCCTGGACCGCGCCCAGCGCCAGGACCCCTGGCCCCCACCTACGGAAGCCAACCCGACGAACCTACAACGCCGCTGAACTCATCGCACTCAACACCGGCGGCATCCCGGGATGTCATCGAGCCACCCCGAAGCACACCCACGGACCCTTCAGCTGCCACACCTGCAAGTTCACCTGCATCCGGACCTTCCCTGAACCCTCCAAGCCGAACACCAGCAGCAACCACCTCAAGTGCATCCTGCTCAACACCCGCTCCGTCCACAGACACGCCATCGAACTCTGGAACCTCCTGGACACCACAGCCCCTGACATCGCCTTCCTCACTTAGATCTGGATGAACGCCTCCTCAGCGCCCGACATCGCCATCGCCATCCCAGAGGGCTACAAGATCACCCGGAGGGACCGCACCGCCAACCAGATGGGAGGAGGCATCGCCATCATCCACAGAGACACCATCCGCATCACGACCAACAACGACGACACCCTTACCACCGCCGAACACCTGCACTTCCAGATCCACACCGACCCGAAGACCACCCTCAGAGGCACCCTGATCTACCGACCCCCGGGTCCACGCACACGATTCAGCGAGGACATCGCCGACTTCATCAGCCCGCACGCCCTCCCCTCCGCCGACTACATCCTCCTGGGGGACCTCAACTTCCACCTGGAGAACAACAGCGACCGCAACACCATCACCCTGCTCGACAACCTCGCCAACCTCGGACTCAAGCAGCTGGTGTCCACCCCCACCCACCTCGCCGGACACACACTCGACGCCGTCTTCTCATCCAGCAAAGACATCGCCTTCAGCCACGCAACAGGACTCCACTGGACGGACCACAGCTGCGTCCACTTCACCTTCAAAAGAACGACGATCCACCACCACCAGCAACAAGTGGCCCAAAGAAGCTGGAACAAGATCACAGCCGACCAGCTCACCGCCTCCCTGAGCCAGCACCCTCCTGCCGGCTCAGCGAACCCCAGCCAGGCCGCCGACAACCTCACGAAATGGATCAGCAACTGCGCGGACGAACTCGCCCCACTGAGGACCCCGCCCAGCAGACCCGGCAGCAGAAAAACCCCATGGTTCACCGACGAACTCAAGAGCTCCAAGAAGAACTGCCGAGCCATCGAGAAAGTATGGAGAAGGGAACCAACAATGGACAACATGACCACCCTCAAGCTCGCCACCCGGAAACACCACCAACTGATCCGCGCCACCAAGAAAAATACATACAAGGACCGGCTGGACAACAACGCACACAACTGCAAGGAACTCTTCAACATCGTGAAAGAGCTCTCCAACCCCAACGCCGGAAACAACGACAAGACAGGTCTGGAGTCATTGTTTTTCATCAGAAAATTGCTTTTTAGGAGTGTACCAAAAAGGATTCAAAATGTCAATTGGACCGTGCCTTATGTTGAATAACCAATTTTAAAACCCTCACAGTGACCAAAATTGCCATTTTTACAGAGCTTTTCTTACTCAAAGGTTTCAATTTTTACCAATTTCAGGCACTGAAATGACTTTAAACACACTTATTTTAGTTGAAAAAGTCATAATTCACATGCAACAATCACTTAGAGTCAAAAGATTAAATGTTAAAATGTCATCCATATTGTCCATTTTGGGTACGTTCGACAGGTCCGGAGTCATCGTTTTTCATCAGCAAATGTATTTTTCGGACTGTACCAAAAATGATTCAAAATGTCAATTGCATTGTGCCTCATGTTGAATAACCACTTTTGACACCCTCACAGTGACCAAAATTGCCATGTTTACAGAGCTTTGCTTACTCAAAAGCTTCCATTTTGACCAATTTCAGGCACCGTTATGACTTTAAACACACTGATTTTAGTTGAAAAAGTCATAATTCACATCCAACAGTCATTTAGAGTCAAAAGATTAAATGTTAAAATTTCATCCATATTGACCATTTTGGGAACGTTTGACAGGTCCAGAGTCATCGTTTTTCGTCAGAAAAGCGATTTTTGGACTGTACCAAATATGATTCAAAATGTCAATTGGATTGTGCCTCATGTTGAATAACCACTTTTAAAACCCTCACAGTGACCAAAAATGCCATTTTTACAGAGCTTTTATTACTCAAAGGTTTCCATTTTTACCAATTTCTGGCACCGAAATGACTTTAAACACACTTATTTTAGTTGAAAAAGTCATAATTCACATCCAACAGTCATTTAGAGTCAAAAGATTAAAAGTTAACATTTCATCCATATTGACCATTTTGGGAAAGTTCGACAGGTCAGGAGTCATCGTTTTTCATCAGAAAATTGCTTTTTAGGAGTGTACCAAAAATGATTCAAAATGTCAATTGGATCGTGCCTCATGTTGAATAACCACTTTTGAAATCCTCACAGTGATCAAAATTGCCATTTTTACAGTTTTTCTTACACAAAGCTTCAATTTTGAACAATTTCAGGCACCGAAATGACTTTAAACTCACTGATTTTAGTTGAAAAATCCATAATTCACATCCAACAGTCTTTTAGAGTCAAAAGATTAAATGTTAAAATTTCATCCATATTGACCATTTTGGGAACGTTCGACAGGTTCGGAGTAATCGTTTTTCATCAGAAAATTGATTTTTTAGACTGTACCAAATATGATTCAAAATGTCAATTGGATTGTGCCTCATGTTGAATAACCACTTTTGAAACCCTCACAGTGACCAAAATTGCCATTTTTACAAAGTTTTGCTTACTCAAAAGCTTCAATTTTGACCAATTTCAGGCACCGAAATGACTTTAAACACACTTATTTTAGTTGAAAAAGTCATAATTCACATGCAAGAGTCACTTAGAGTCAAAAGATTAAATGTTAAAATTTCATCCATATTGACCATTTTGGGAACGTTCGACAGGTCCGGAGTCATCGTTTTTCATCAGAAAATTGATTTTTTGGACTGTACCAAATATGATTCAAAATGTCAATTGGATTGTGCCTCATGTTGAATACCACTTTTGAAACCCTCACCGTGACCAAAATTGCCATTTTTACAGAGTTTTGCTTACTTAAAAGCTTCAATTTTGTACAATTTCAGGCACCAAAATGACTTTAAACTCACTGATTTTAGTTGAAAAGGTCATAATTCACATCCAACAGTCATTTAGAGTCTATAGATTAAATGTTAAAATTTCATCTATATTGACCATTTTGGGAACGTTCGACAGGTCCGGAGTCATCGTTTTTCATCTGAAAATTGATTTTTTGGACTGTACCAAAAATGATTCAAAATGTCAATTGGATCGTTCCTCATGTTGAATAACCACTTTTGAAACCCTCACAGTGACCAAAATTGCCATTTCTACAGAGTTTTTCTTACTCAAAAGCTTCAATTTTTACCAATTTCAGGAACCGAAATGACTTTAAACTCACTTATTTTAGTTGAAAAAGTCATAATTCACATCAAACAGTCATTTAGAGTCAAAAGATGAAATGTTAAAATTTCATCCATATTGACCATTTTGGGAAAGTTCAACAGGTCCGGAGTCATTGTTTTTCATCAGAAAATAGCTTTTTAGGAGTGTACCAAAAATGATTCAAAATGTCAGTTGGATTGTGCCTCATGTTGAAAAACCACTTTTGAAACCCTCACAGTGACCTAAATTGCCATTTTTACAGAGTTTTGCTTACTCAAAAGCTTCAATTTTGAACAATTTCAGGCACCGAAATGACTTTAAACTCACTGATTTTAGTTGAAAAAGTCTTAATTTACATCCATCAGTCATTTAGAGTCAAAAGATTAAATGTTAAAATTTCATCCATATTGACCATTTTGGGAACGTTCGACAGGTCCAGAGTCATCGTTTTTCATCAGAAAATTGATTTTTTGGACTGTACCAAATATGATTCAAAATGTCAATTGGATTGTGCCTCATGTTGAATAACCACTTTTGAAACCCTCACAGTGACCGAAATTGCCATTTTTACAGAGTTTTGCTTACTCAAAAGCTTCAATTTTGAACAATTTCAGGCACCGAAATGACTTTAAACTCACTGATTTTAGTTGAAAAAGTCATAATTCACATCCAACAGTCATTTAGAGTCAAAAGATTAAGTGTTACAATCTCATCCATATTTACCATTTTGGGAACGTTCGACAGGTCCGGAGTCATCGTTTTTCATCAGAAAATTGATTTTTTGTACTGTACCAAAAATGATTCAAAATGTCAATTGGATCGTGCCTCATGTTGAATAACCACTTTTGAAACCCTCACAGTGACCAAAATTGCCATTTCTACAGAGTTTTTCTTACTCAAAAGCTTCAATTTTGACCAATTTCAGGAACCGAAATGACTTTAAACACACTTATTTTAGTCGAAAAAGTCATAATTCACATCAAACAGTCATTTAGAGTCAAAAGATTAAATGTTAAAATTTCATCCATATTGACCATTTTGGGAAAGTTCGACAGGTCTGGAGTCATTGTTTTTCATCAGAAAATTGCTTTTTAGGAGTGTACCAAAAAGGATTCAAAATGTCAATTGGACCGTGCCTCACGTTGAATAACCAATTTTAAAACCCTCACAGTGACCAAAATTGCCATTTTTACAGAGCTTTTCTTACTCAAAGGTTTCAATTTTTACCAATTTCAGGCACCGAAATGACTTTAAACACACTTATTTTAGTTGAAAAAGTCATAATTCACATGCAACAATCACTTAGAGTCAAAAGATTAAATGTTAAAATGTCATCCATATTGTCCATTTTGGGTACGTTCGACAGGTCCGGAGTCATCGTTTTTCATCAGAAAATGTATTTTTTGGACTGAACCAAATATGATTCAAAATGTCAATTGGATTGTGCCTCATGTTGAATAACCACTTTTGAAACCCTCACAGTGACCAAAATTGCAATTTTTACAGAGCTTTGCTTACTCAAAAGCTTCCATTTTGACCAATTTAAGCCACCGAAATGACTTTAAACACACTTATTGTAGTTGAAAAAGTCATAATTCACATCCAACAGTCATTTAGAGTCAAAAGATTAAATGTTAAAATTTCATCCATATTGACCATTTTGGGAACGTTCGACAGGTCCGGAGTCATCGTTTTTCATCAGAAAAATGATTTTTTGGACTGTACCAAATATGATTCAAAATGTCAATTGGATTGTGCCTCATGTTGAATAACCACTTTTGAAACCCTCACCGTGACCAAAATTGCCATTTTTACAGAGTTTTGCTTACTTAAAAGCTTAAATTTTGTACAATTTCAGGCACCAAAATGACTTTAAACTCACTGATTTTAGTTGAAAATGTCATAATTCACATCCAACAGTCATTTAGAGTCTATAGATTAAATGTTAAAATTTCATCCATATTGACCATTTTGGGAACGTTCGACAGGTCCGGAGTCATCGTTTTTCATCTGAAAATTGATTTTTTGGACTGTACCAGAAATAATTCAAAATGTCAATTGGATCGTGCCTCATGTTGAATAACCACTTTTGAAACCCTCACCGTGACCAAAATTGCCATTTTTACAGAGTTTTGCTTACTTAAAAGCTTAAATTTTGTACAATTTCAGGCACCAAAATGACTTTAAACACACTTATTTTAGTTGAAAAAGTCATAATTCACATGCAACAGTCACTTAGAGTCAAAAGATTAAATGTTAAAATTTCATCCATATTGACCATTTTGGGAACGTTCGACAGGTCCGGAGTCATCGTTTTTCATCAGAAAATTTATTTTTTTGACTGAACCAAATATGATTCAAAATGTCAATTGGATCGTGCCTCATGTTGAATAACCACTTTTGAAATCCTCACAGTGATCAAAATTGCCATTTTTACAGTTTTTCTTACTCAAAAGCTTCCATTTTGACCAATTTAAGCCACCGAAATGACTTTAAACACACTTATTTTAGTTGAAAAAGACATAATTCACATCCAACAGTCATTTAGAGTCAAAAGATTAAATGTTAAAATTTCATTTATATTGACAATTTTGGGAGCGTTCGACAGGTCCAGAGTCATCGTTTTTCATCAGAAAATTGATTTTTTGGACTGTACCAAATATGATTCAAAATGTCAATTGGATTGTGCCTCATGTAGAATAACCACTTTTAATACCCTCATAGTGACCAATATTGCCATTTTTACAGAGCTTTTATTACTCAAAGGATTCCATTTTTACCAATTTCTGGCACCGAAATGACTTTAAACACACTTATTTTTGTTGAAAATGTCATAATTCACATCCAACAGTCATTTAGAGTCAAAAGATTAAAAGTTAAAATTTCATCCATATTGACCATTTTGGGAAAGTTCGACAGGTCCGGAGTCATCGTTTTTCATCTGAAAATTGATTTTTTGGACTGTACCAAAAATGATTCAAAATGTCAATTGGATCGTGCCTCATGTTAAATAACCACTTTTGAAACCCTCACAGTGACCAAAATTGCCATTTCTACAGAGTTTTTCTTACTCAAAAGCTTCAATTTTGACCAATTTCAGGAACCGAAATGACTTTAAACACACTTATTTTAGTTGAAAAAGTCTTAATTCACATCCAATAGTCATTTAGAGTCAAAAGATTAAATGGTAAAATTTCATCCATTATGAACATTTTGAGAACGTTCGACAGGTCCGGAGTCATCGTTTTTCATCAGAAAATAGATTTTTTGGACTGTACCAAATATGATTCAAAATGTCAATTGGATCGTGCCTCATGTTGAATAACCACTTTTGAAACCCTCACCGTGACCAAAATTGCCATTTCTACAGAGTTTTTCTTACTCAAAAGCTTCAATTTTGACCAATTTCAGGAAACGAAATGACTTTAAACTCACTGATTTTAGTTGAAAAAGTCATAATTCACATCCAACAGTCATTTAGAGTCAAAAGATTAAATGTTACAATCTCATCCATATTTACCATTTTGGGAACGTTCGACAGGTCCGGAGTCATCGTTTTTCATCAGAAAATTGATTTTTTGGACTGTACCAAAAATGATTCAAAATGTCAATTGGATCGTGCCTCATGTTGAATAACCACTTTTGAAACCCTCACAGTGACCAAAATTGCCATTTCTACAGAGTTTTTCTTACTCAAAAGCTTCAATTTTGACCAATTTCAGGAACCAAAATGACTTTAAACACACTTATTTTAGTTGAAAAAGTCATAATTCACATGCAACAATCACTTAGAGTCAAAAGATTAAATGTTAAAATGTCATCCATATTGTCCATTTTGGGTACGTTCGACAGGTCCGGAGTCATCGTTTTTCATCAAAAAATGTATTTTTCGGACTGTACCAAAAATGATTCAAAATGTCAATTGGATTGTGCCTCATGTTGAATAACCACTTTTGACACCCTCAAAGTGACCAAAATTGCCATGTTTACAGAGCTTTGCTTACTCAAAAGCTTCAATTTTGACCAATTTAAGCCACCGAAATGACTTTAAACACACTTATTGTAGTTGAAAAAGTCATAATTCACATCCAACAGTCATTTAGAGTCAAAAGATTAAATGTTAAAATTTCATCCATATTGACCATTTTGGGAACGTTCGACAGGTCCGGAGTCATCGTTTTTCATCAGAAAATTGATTTTTTGGACTGTACCAAATATGATTCAAAATGTCAATTGGATTGTGCCTCATGTTGAATAACCACTTTTGAAACCCTCAGCGTGACCAACAATGCCATTTTTACAGAGCTTTGCTTACTCAAAAGCTTCCATTTTGACCAATTTAAGCCACCGAAATGACTTTAAACACACTTATTTTAGTTGAAAAAGACATAATTCACATCCAACAGTCATTTAGAGTCAAAAGATTAAATGGTAAAATTTCATCCATATTGACCATTTTGGGAACGTTCGACAGGTCCGGAGTCATCGTTTTTCATCTGAAAATTGATTTTTTGGACTGTACCAAATATGATTCAAAATGTCAATTGGATTGTGCCTCATGTTGAATAACCACTTTTGAAACCCTCAGCGTGACCAACAATGCCATTTTTACAGAGTTTTGCTTACTTAAAAGCTTCAATTTTGTACAATTTCAGGCACCAAAATGACTTTAAACTCACTGATTTTAGTTGAAAATGTCATAATTCACATCCAACAGTCTATAGATTAAATGTTAAAATTTCATCCATATTGACCATTTTGGGAACGTTCGACAGGTCTTGAGTCATCGTTTTTCATCAGAAAATTTATTTTTTGGACTGTACCAAAAATGATTCAAAATGTCAATTGGATCGTGCCTCATGTTGAATAACCACTTTTGAAACCCTCACAGTGACCAAAATTGCCATTTCTACAGAGTTTTTCTTACTCAAAAGCTTCAATTTTGACCAATTTCAGGAACCAAAATGACTTTAAACACACTTATTTTAGTTGAAAAAGTCATAATTCACATGCAACAATCACTTAGAGTCAAAAGATTAAATGTTAAAATGTCATCCATATTGTCCATTTTGGGTACGTTCGACAGGTCCGGAGTCATCGTTTTTCATCAAAAAATGTATTTTTCGGACTGTACCAAAAATGATTCAAAATGTCAATTGGATTGTGCCTCATGTTGAATAACCACTTTTGACACCCTCAAAGTGACCAAAATTGCCATGTTTACAGAGCTTTGCTTACTCAAAAGCTTCAATTTTGACCAATTTCAGGAACCGTAATGACTTTAAACACACTTATTTTAGTTGAAAAAGTCATAATTCACATCCAACAGTCATTTAGAGTCAAAAGATTAAATGTTAAAATCTCATCTATATTGACCATTTTGGGAACGTTTGACACGTCCAGAGTCATCGTTTTTCATCAGAAAATTGATTTTTTGGACTGTACCAAATATGATTCAAAATGTCAATTGGATTGTGCCTCATGTTGAATAACCACTTTTAATACC
Organism: Lissotriton helveticus; assembly: GCF_964261635.1. Lineage (NCBI taxonomy): Eukaryota > Metazoa > Chordata > Amphibia > Caudata > Salamandridae > Lissotriton > Lissotriton helveticus. The sequence continues at coordinate 344,783,648 of NC_136072.1, forward strand.
CTCACAGTGACCAAAATTGCCATTTTTACAGAGCTTTTATTACTCAAAGGATTCAATTTTTACCAATTTCTGGCACCGAAATGACTTTAAACACACTTATTTTAGTTGAAAAAGTCATAATTCACATCCAACAGTCATTTAGAGTCAAAATATTAAAAGTTAACATTTCATCCATATTGACCATTTTGGGAAAGTTCGACAGGTCCGGAGTCATCGTTTTTCATCAGAAAATTGCTTTTTAGGAGTGTACCAAAAATGATTCAAAATGTCAATTGGATCGCGCCTCATGTTGAATAACCACTTTTGAAACCCTCACAGTGACCAAAATTGCCATTTCTAAAGAGTTTTTCTTACTCAAAAGCTTCAATTTTGACCAATTTCAGGAACCGAAATTACTTTAAACACACTTATTTTAGTTGAAAAAGTCTTAATTCACATCCAACAGTCATTTAGAGTCAAAAGATTAAATGGTAAAATTTCATCCATTATGACCATTTTGAGAACGTTCGACAGGTCCGGAGTCATCGTTTTTCATCTGAAAATAGATTTTTTGGACTGTACCAAAAATGATTCAAAATGTCAGTTGGATTGTGCCTCATGTTGAAAAACCACTTTTTTAAACCCTCACAGTGACCGAAATTGCCATTTCTACAGAGTTTTTCTTACTCAAAAGCTTCAATTTTGACCAATTTCAGGAACCCAAATGACTTTAAACACACTTATTTTAGTTGAAAAAGTCATAATTCACATCCAACAGTCATTTAGAGTCAAGATTAAATGTTAACATTTCATCCATATTGACCATTTTGGGAACGTTCGACAGGTCCGGAGTCATGGTTTTTCATCAGAAAATTGATTTTTTTGGACTGTACCAAATATTATTCAAAATATCAATTGGATTGTGCCTCATGTTGAATAACCACTTTTAAAACCCTCACAGTGACCAAAATTGCCATTTTTACAGAGCTTTTCTTACTCAAAGGTTTCAATTTTTACCAATTTCAGGCACCAAAATGACTTTAAACACACTTATTTTAGTTGAAAAAGTCATAATTCTCATGCAACAATCACTTAGAGTCAAAAGATTAAATGTTAAAATGTCATCCATATTGTCCATTTTGGGAACGTTGGACAGGTCCTGAGTCATCGTATTTCATCTGAAAATTGATTTTTTGGACTGTACCAAAAATTATTCAAAATGTCAATTGGATCGTGCCTCATGTTGAATAACCACTTTTGAAACCCTCATAGTGACCAAAATTGCCATTTCTACAGAGTTTTTCTTACTCAAAAGCTTCAATTTTGACCAATTTCAGGAACCAAAATGACTTTAAACACACTTATTTTAGTTGAAAAAGTCATAATTCACATCAAACTGTCATTTAGAGTCAAAAGTTTAAATGTTAAAATTTCATCCATATTGACCATTTTGGGAAAGTTCGACAGGTCTGGAGTCATTGTTTTTCATCAGAAAATTGCTTTTTAGGAGTGTACCAAAAAGGATTCAAAATGTCAATTGGACTGTGCCTCATGTTGAATAACCACTTTTGAAACCCTCACAGTGACCAAAATTGCCATTTTTACAGAGTTTTGCTTACTCAAAAGCTTCAATTTTGACCAATTTCAGGCACCGAAATGTCTTTAAACACACTTATTTTAGTTGAAAAAGTCATAATTCACATGCAACAGTCACTTAGAGTCAAAAGATTAAATGTTAAAATTTCATCCATATTGACCATTTTGGGAACGTTCGACAGGTCCGGAGTCATCGTTTTTCATCAGAAAATTTATTTTTTTGACTGAACCAAATATGATTCAAAATGTCAATTGGATCGTGCCTCATGTTGAATAACCACTTTTGAAATCCTCACAGTGATCAAAATTGCCATTTTTACAGTTTTTCTTACTCAAAAGCTTCAATTTTGACCAATTTCAGGCACCGAAATGACTTTAAACACACTTATTTTAGTTGAAAAAAATCATAATTCACATGCAACAGTCACTTAGAGTCAAAAGATTAAATGTTAAAATTTCATCCATATTGACCATTTTGGGAACGTTCGACAGGTCCGGAGTCATCGTTTTTCATCAGAAAATGTATTTTTTGGACTGAACCAAATATGATTCAAAATGTCAATTGGATTGTGCCTCATGTTGAATAACCACTTTTGAAACCCTCACAGTGACCAAAATTGCCATTTTTACAGAGCTTTGCTTACTCAAAAGCTTCCATTTTGACCAATTTAAGCCACCGAAATGACTTTAAACACACTTATTGTAGTTGAAAAAGTCATAATTCACATCCAACAGTCATTTAGAGTCAAAAGATTAAATGTTAAAATTTCATCCATATTGACCATTTTGGGAACGTTCGACAGGTCCGGAGTCATCGTTTTTCATCAGAAAATTGATTTTTTGGACTGTACCAAATATGATTCAAAATGTCAATTGGATTGTGCCTCATGTTGAATAACCACTTTTGAAACCCTCAGCGTGACCAACAATGCCATTTTTACAGAGCTTTGCTTACTCAAAAGCTTCCATTTTGACCAATTTAAGCCACCGAAATGACTTTAAACACACTTATTTTAGTTGAAAAAGACATAATTCACATCCAACAGTCATTTAGAGTCAAAAGATTAAATGGTAAAATTTCATCCATATTGACCATTTTGGGAACGTTCGACAGGTCCGGAGTCATCGTTTTTCATCTGAAAATTGATTTTTTGGACTGTACCAAATATGATTCAAAATGTCAATTGGATTGTGCCTTATGTTGAATAACCACTTTTGAAACCCTCAGCGTGACCAACAATGCCATTTTTACAGAGTTTTGCTTACTTAAAAGCTTCAATTTTGTACAATTTCAGGCACCAAAATGACTTTAAACTCACTGATTTTAGTTGAAAATGTCATAATTCACATCCAACAGTCTATAGATTAAATGTTAAAATTTCATCCATATTGACCATTTTGGGAACGTTCGACAGGATGGAGTCATCGTTTTTCATCAGAAAATTTATTTTTTGGACTGTACCAAATATGATTCAAAATGTCGATTGGATCGTGCCTCATGTTGAATAACCACTGTTGTAACCCTCACAGTGACAAAAATTGCCATTTTTACAGAGCTTTGCTTACTCAAAAGCTTCCATTTTGACCAATTTAAGCCACCGAAATGACTTTAAACACACTTATTTTAGTTGAAAAAGACATAATTCACATCCAACAGTCATTTAGAGTCAAAAGATTAAATGGTAAAATTTCATCCATATTGACCATTTTGGGAACGTTCGACAGGTCCGGAGTCATCGTTTTTCATCTGAAAATTGATTTTTTGGACTGTACCAAAAATGATTCAAAATGTCAATTGGATCGTGCCTCATGTTGAATAACCACTTTTGAAACCCTCAAAGTGACCAAAATTGCCATTTCTACAGAGTTTTTCTTACTCAAAAGCTTCAATTTTGACCAATTTCAGGAACCGTAATGACTTTAAACACACTTATTTTAGTTGAAAAAGTCATAATTCACATCCAACAGTCATTTAGAGTCAAAAGATTAAATGTTAAAATTTCATCTATATTGACCATTTTGGGAACGTTCGACAGGTCCAGAGTCATCGTTTTTCATCAGAAAATTGATTTTTTGGACTGTACCAAATATGATTCAAAATGTCAATTGGATTGTGCCTCATGTTGAATAACCACTTTTAAATACCCTCACAGTGACCAAAATTGCCATTTTTACAGAGCTTTTATTACTCAAAGCATTCCATTTTTACCAATTTCTGGCACCAAAATGACTTTAAACACACTTATTTTAGTTGAAAAAGTCATAATTCACATCCAACAGTCATTTAGAGTCAAAATATTAAAAGTTAACATTTCATCCATATTGACCATTTTGGGAAAGTTCGACAGGTCCGGAGTCATCGTTTTTCATCAGAAAATTGCTTTTTAGGAGTGTACCAAAAATTATTTAAAATGTCAATTGGATCGTGCCTCATGTTGAATAACCACTTTTGAAACCCTCACAGTGACCAAAATTGCCATTTCTACAGAGTTTTTCTTACTCAAAAGCTTCAATTTTGACCAATTTCAGGAACCGAAATTACTTTAAACACACTTATTTTAGTTGAAAAAGTCTTAATTCACATCCAACAGTCATTTAGAGTCAAAAGATTAAATGGTAAAATTTCATCCATTATGACCATTTTGAGAACGTTCGACAGGTCCGGAGTCATCGTTTTTCATCTGAAAATAGATTTTTTGGACTGTACCAAAAATGATTCAAAATGTCAATTGGATCGTGCCTCATGTTGAATAACCACTTTTGAAACCCTCACAGTGACCAAAATTGCCATTTCTACAGAGTTTTTCTTACTCAAAAGCTTCAATTTTGACCAATTTCAGGAACCAAAATGACTTTAAACTCACTTATTTTAGTTGAAAAAGTCATAATTCACATCAAACAGTCATTTTGAGTCAAAAGATTAAATGTTAAAATTTCATCCATATTGACCATTTTGGGAAAGTTCAACAGGTCCGGAGTCATTGTTTTTCATCAGAAAATAGCTTTTTAGGAGTGTACCAAAAATGATTCAAAATGTCAGTTGGATTGTGCCTCATGTTGAAAAACCACTTTTTTAAACCTTCACAGTGACCAAAATTGCCATTTCTACAGAGTTTTTCTTACTCAAAAGCTTCAATTTTGACCAATTTCAGGAACCCAAATGACTTTAAACACACTTATTTTAGTTGAAAAAGTCATAATTCACATCCAACAGTCATTTAGAGTCAAGATTAAATGTTAACATTTCATCCATATTGACCATTTTGGGAACGTTCGACAGGTCCGGAGTCATGGTTTTTCATCAGAAAATTGATTTTTTTGGACTGTACCAAATATTATTCAAAATATCAATTGGATTGTGCCTCATGTTGAATAACCACTTTTAAAACCCTCACAGTGACCAAAATTGCCATTTTTACAGAGCTTTTCTTACTCAAAGGTTTCAATTTTTACCAATTTCAGGCACCGAAATGACTTTAAACACACTTATTTTAGTTGAAAAAGTCATAATTCACATCAAACAGTCATTTAGAGTCAAAAGATTAAATGTTAAAATTTCATCCATATTGACCATTTTGGGAAAGTTCAACAGGTCCGGAGTCATTGTTTTTCATCAGAAAATAGCTTTTTAGGACTGTACCAAATATTATTCAAAATATCAATTGGATTGTGCCTCATGTTGAATAACCACTTTTAAAACCCTCACAGTGACCAAAATTGCCATTTTTACAGAGCTTTTCTTACTCAAAGGTTTCAATTTTTACCAATTTCAGGCACCGAAATGACTTTAAACTCACTGATTTTAGTTGAAAAAGTCATAATTCACATGCAACAATCACTTAGAGTCAAAAGATTAAATGTTAAAATGTCATCCATATTGTCCATTTTGGGAACGTTGGACAGGTCCTGAGTCATCGTATTTCATCTGAAAATTGATTTTTTGGACTGTACCAAAAATGATTCAAAATGTCAATTGGATCGTGCCTCATGTTGAATAACCACTTTTGAAACCCTCACAGTGACCAAAATTGCCATTTCTACAGAGTTTTTCTTACTCAAAAGCTTCAATTTTGACCAATTTCAGGAACCAAAATGACTTTAAACACACTTATTTTAGTTGAAAAAGTCATAATTCACATCAAACTGTCATTTAGAGTCAAAAGTTTAAATGTTAAAATTTCATCCATATTGACCATTTTGGGAAAGTTCGACAGGTCTGGAGTCATTGTTTTTCATCAGAAAATTGCTTTTTAGGAGTGTACCAAAAAGGATTCAAAATGTCAATTGGACTGTGCCTCATGTTGAATAACCACTTTTGAAACCCTCACAGTGACCAAAATTGCCATTTTTACAGAGTTTTGCTTACTCAAAAGCTTCAATTTTGACCAATTTCAGGCACCGAAATGTCTTTAAAAACACTTATTTTAGTTGAAAAAGTCATAATTCACATGCAACAGTCACTTAGAGTCAAAAGATTAAATGTTAAAATTTCATCCATATTGACCATTTTGGGAACGTTCGACAGGTCCGGAGTCATCGTTTTTCATCAGAAAATTTATTTTTTTGACTGAACCAAATATGATTCAAAATGTCAATTGGATCGTGCCTCATGTTGAATAACCACTTTTGAAATCCTCACAGTGATCAAAATTGCCATTTTTACAGTTTTTCTTACTCAAAAGCTTCAATTTTGACCAATTTCAGGCACCGAAATGACTTTAAACACACTTATTTTAGTTGAAAAAAATCATAATTCACATGCAACAGTCACTTAGAGTCAAAAGATTAAATTTTAAAATTTCATCCATATTGACCTTTGGGAACCTTCGACAGGTCCGGAGTCATCGTTTTTCATCAGAAAATGTATTTTTTGGACTGAACCAAATATGATTCAAAATGTCAATTGGATTGTGCCTCATGTTGAATAACCACTTTTGAAACCCTCACAGTGACCAAAATTGCCATTTTTACAGAGCTTTGCTTACTCAAAAGCTTCCATTTTGACCAATTTAAGCCACCGAAATGACTTTAAACACACTTATTGTAGTTGAAAAAGTCATAATTCACATCCAACAGTCATTTAGAGTCAAAAGATTAAATGTTAAAATTTCATCCATATTGACCATTTTGGGAACGTTCGACAGGTCCGGAGTCATCGTTTTTCATCAGAAAATTGATTTTTTGGACTGTACCAAATATGATTCAAAATGTCAATTGGATTGTGCCTCATGTTGAATAACCACTTTTGAAACCCTCAGCGTGACCAACAATGCCATTTTTACAGAGCTTTGCTTACTCAAAAGCTTCCATTTTGACCAATTTAAGCCACCGAAATGACTTTAAACACACTTATTTTAGTTGAAAAAGACATAATTCACATCCAACAGTCATTTAGAGTCAAAAGATTAAATGGTAAAATTTCATCCATATTGACCATTTTGGGAACGTTCGACAGGTCCGGAGTCATCGTTTTTCATCTGAAAATTGATTTTTTGGACTGTACCAAATATGATTCAAAATGTCAATTGGATTGTGCCTCATGTTGAATAACCACTTTTGAAACCCTCAGCGTGACCAACAATGCCATTTTTACAGAGTTTTGCTTACTTAAAAGCTTCAATTTTGTACAATTTCAGGCACCAAAATGACTTTAAACTCACTGATTTTAGTTGAAAATGTCATAATTCACATCCAACAGTCTATAGATTAAATGTTAAAATTTCATCCATATTGACCATTTTGGGAACGTTCGACAGGTCTTGAGTCATCGTTTTTCATCAGAAAATTTATTTTTTGGACTGTACCAAATATGATTAAAAATTTCGATTGGATCGTGCCTCATGTTGAATAACCACTGTTGTAACCCTCACAGTGACAAAAATTGCCATTTTTACAGAGCTTTGCTTACTCAAAAGCTTCCATTTTGACCAATTTAAGCCACCGAAATGACTTTAAACACACTTATTTTAGTTGAAAAAGACATAATTCACATCCAACAGTCATTTAGAGTCAAAAGATTAAATGGTAAAATTTCATCCATATTGACCATTTTGGGAACGTTCGACAGGTCCGGAGTCATCGTTTTTCATCTGAAAATTGATTTTTTGGACTGTACCAAAAATGATTCAAGATGTCAATTGGATCGTGCCTCATGTTGAATAACCACTTTTGAAACCCTCAAAGTGACCAAATTGCCATTTCTACAGAGTTTTTCTTACTCAAAAGCTTCAATTTTGACCAATTTCAGGAACCGTAATGACTTTAAACACACTTATTTTAGTTGAAAAAGTCATAATTCACATCCAACAGTCATTTAGAGTCAAAAGATTAAATGTTAAAATTTCATCTATATTGACCATTTTGGGAACGTTCGACAGGTCCAGAGTCATCGTTTTTCATCATAAAATTGATTTTTTGGACTGTACCAAATATGATTCAAAATGTCAATTGGATTGTGCCTCATGTTGAATAACCACTTTTAAATACCCTCACAGTGACCAAAATTGCCATTTTTACAGAGCTTTTATTACTCAAAGCATTCCATTTTTACCAATTTCTGGCACCAAAATGACTTTAAACACACTTATTTTAGTTGAAAAAGTCATAATTCACATCCAACAGTCATTTAGAGTCAAAAGATTAAAAGTTAACATTTCAATCATATTGACCATTTTGGGAAAGTTCGACAGGTCCGGAGTCATCGTTTTTCATCAGAAAATTGCTTTTTAGGAGTGTACCAAAAATGATTCAAAATGTCAATTGGATCGTGCCTCATGTTGAATAACCATTTTTGAAACCCTCACAGTGACCAAAATTGCCATTTCTACAGAGTTTTTCTTACTCAAAAGCTTCAATTTTGACCAATTTCAGGAACCGAAATGACTTTAAACACACTTATTTTAGTTGAAAAAGTCTTAATTCACATCCAACAGTCATTTAGAGTCAAAACATTAAATGGTAAAAATTTCATCCATTATGACCATTTTGAGAACGTTCGACAGGTCCGGAGTCATCGTTTTTCATCTGAAAATAGATTTTTTGGACTGTACCAAAAATGATTCAAAATGTCAATTGGATCGTGCCTCATGTTGAATAACCACTTTGAAACCCTCACAGTGACCAAAATTGCCATTTCTACAGAGTTTTTCTTACTCAAAAGCTTCAATTTTGACCAATTTCAGGAACCAAAATGACTTTAAACTCACTTATTTTAGTTGAAAAAGTCATAATTCACATCAAACAGTCATTTAGAGTCAAAAGATTAAATGTTAAAATTTCATCCATATTGACCATTTTGGGAAAGTTCAACAGGTCCGGAGTCATTGTTTTTCATCAGAAAATAGCTTTTTAGGAGTGTACCAAAAATGATTCAAAATGTCAGTTGGATTGTGCCTCATGTTGAAAAACCACTTTTTTAAACCCTCACAGTGACAAAAATTGCCATTTCTACAGAGTTTTTCTTACTCAAAAGCTTCAATTTTGACCAATTTCAGGAACCCAAATGACTTTAAACACACTTATTTTAGTTGAAAAAGTCATAATTCACATCCAACAGTCATTTAGAGTCAAGATTAAATGTTAACATTTCATCCATATTGACCATTTTGGGAACGTTCGACAGGTCCGGAGTCATGGTTTTTCATCAGAAAATTGATTTTTTTGGACTGTACCAAATATTATTCAAAATGTCAATTGGATTGTGCCTCATGTTGAATAACCACTTTTAAAACCCTCACAGTGACCAAAATTGCCATTTTTACAGAGCTTTTCTTACTCAAAGGTTTCAATTTTGACCAATTTCAGGAACCGAAATGACTTTAAACACACTTATTTTAGTTGAAAAAGTCTTAATTCACATCCAACAGTCATTTAGAGTCAAAAGATTAAATGGTAAAATTTCATCCATTATGAACATTTTGAGAACGTTCGACAGGTCCGAAGTCATCGTTTTTCATCAGAAAATTGATTTTTTGGACTGTACCAAATATGATTCAAAATGTCAATTGGATCGTGCCTCATGTTGAATAACCACTTTTGAAACCCTCACCGTGACCAAAATTGCCATTTCTACAGAGTTTTTCTTACTCAAAAGCTTCAATTTTGACAAATTTCAGGAAACGAAATGACTTTAAACTCACTGATTTTAGTTGAAAAAGTCATAATTCACATCCAACAGTCATTTAGAGTCAAAAGATTAAATGTTACAATCTCATCCATATTTACCATTTTGGGAAAGTTCGACAGGTCCGGAGTCATCGTTTTTCATCAGAAAATTGATTTTTTGGACTGTACCAAAAATGATTCAAAATGTCAATTGGATCGTGCCTCATGTTGAATAACCACTTTTGAAACCCTCACAGTGACCAAATTTGCCATTTCTACAGAGTTTTTCTTACTCAAAAGCTTCAATTTTGACCAATTTCAGGAACCAAAATGACTTTAAACACACTTATTTTAGTTGAAAAAGTCATAATTCACATGCAACAATCACTTAGAGTCAAAAGATTAAATGTTAAAATGTCATCCATATTGTCCATTTTGGGTACGTTCGACAGGTCCGGAGTCATCGTTTTTCATCAAAAAATGTATTTTTCGGACTGTACCAAAAATGATTCAAAATGTCAATTGGATTGTGCCTCATGTTGAATAACCACTTTTGACACCCTCAAAGTGACCAAAATTGCCATGTTTACAGAGCTTTGCTTACTCAAAAGCTTCAATTTTGACCAATTTCAGGAACCGTAATGACTTTAAACACACTTATTTTAGTTGAAAAAGTCATAATTCACATCCAACAGTCATTTAGAGTCAAAAGATTAAATGTTAAAATTTCATCTATATTGACCATTTTGGGAACGTTCGACAGGTCCAGAGTCATCGTTTTTCATCATAAAATTGATTTTTTGGACTGTACCAAATATGATTCAAAATGTCAATTGGATTGTGCCTCATGTTGAATAACCACTTTTAAATACCCTCACAGTGACCAAAATTGCCATTTTTACAGAGCTTTTATTACTCAAAGCATTCCATTTTTACCAATTTCTGGCACCAAAATGACTTTAAACACACTTATTTTAGTTGAAAAAGTCATAATTCACATCCAACAGTCATTTAGAGTCAAAAGATTAAAAGTTAACATTTCAATCATATTGACCATTTTGGGAAAGTTCGACAGGTCCGGAGTCATCGTTTTTCATCAGAAAATTGCTTTTTAGGAGTGTACCAAAAATGATTCAAAATGTCAATTGGATCGTGCCTCATGTTGAATAACCATTTTTGAAACCCTCACAGTGACAAAAATTGCCATTTCTACAGAGTTTTTCTTACTCAAAAGCTTCAATTTTGACCAATTTCAGGAACCGAAATGACTTTAAACACACTTATTTTAGTTGAAAAAGTCTTAATTCACATCCAACAGTCATTTAGAGTCAAAACATTAAATGGTAAAAATTTCATCCATTATGACCATTTTGAGAACGTTCGACAGGTCCGGAGTCATCGTTTTTCATCAGAAAATAGATTTTTTGGACTGTACCAAAAATGATTCAAAATGTCAGTTGGATTGTGCCTCATGTTGAAAAACCACTTTTTTAAACCCTCACAGTGACAAAAATTGCCATTTCTACAGAGTTTTTCTTACTCAAAAGCTTCAATTTTGACCAATTTCAGGAACCCAAATGACTTTAAACACACTTATTTTAGTTGAAAAAGTCATAATTCACATCCAACAGTCATTTAGAGTCAAGATTAAATGTTAAGATTTCATCCATATTGACCATTTTGGGAACGTTCGACAGGTCCGGAGTCATGGTTTTTCATCAGAAAATTGATTTTTTTGGACTGTACCAAATATTATTCAAAATGTCAATTGGATTGTGCCTCATGTTGAATAACCACTTTTAAAACCCTCACAGTGACCAAAATTGCCATTTTTACAGAGCTTTTCTTACTCAAAGGTTTCAATTTTGACCAATTTCAGGAACCGAAATGACTTTAAACACACTTATTTTAGTTGAAAAAGTCTTAATTCACATCCAACAGTCATTTAGAGTCAAAAGATTAAATGGTAAAATTTCATCCATTATGAACATTTTGAGAACGTTCGACAGGTCCGAAGTCATCGTTTTTCATCAGAAAATTGATTTTTTGGACTGTACCAAATATGATTCAAAATGTCAATTGGATCGTGCCTCATGTTGAATAACCACTTTTGAAACCCTCACCGTGACCAAAATTGCCATTTCTACAGAGTTTTTCTTACTCAAAAGCTTCAATTTTGACAAATTTCAGGAAACGAAATGACTTTAAACTCACTGATTTTAGTTGAAAAAGTCATAATTCACATCCAACAGTCATTTAGAGTCAAAAGATTAAATGTTACAATCTCATCCATATTTACCATTTTGGGAACGTTCGACAGGTCCGGAGTCATCGTTTTTCATCAGAAAATTGATTTTTTGGACTGTACCAAAAATGATTCAAAATGTCAATTGGATCGTGCCTCATGTTGAATAACCACTTTTGAAACCCTCACAGTGACCAAATTTGCCATTTCTACAGAGTTTTTCTTACTCAAAAGCTTCAATTTTGACCAATTTCAGGAACCAAAATGACTTTAAACACACTTATTTTAGTTGAAAAAGTCATAATTCACATGCAACAATCACTTAGAGTCAAAAGATTAAATGTTAAAATGTCATCCATATTGTCCATTTTGGGTACGTTCGACAGGTCCGGAGTCATCGTTTTTCATCAAAAAATGTATTTTTCGGACTGTACCAAAAATGATTCAAAATGTCAATTGGATTGTGCCTCATGTTGAATAACCACTTTTGACACCCTCAAAGTGACCAAAATTGCCATGTTTACAGAGCTTTGCTTACTCAAAAGCTTCAATTTTGACCAATTTCAGGAACCGTAATGACTTTAAACACACTTATTTTAGTTGAAAAAGTCAAAATTCACATCCAACAGTCATTTAGAGTCAAAAGATTAAATGTTAAAATTTCATCTATATTGACCATTTTGAGAATGTTTGACACGTCCAGAGTCATCGTTTTTCATCAGAAAATTGATTTTTTGGACTGTACCAAATATGATTCAAAATGTCAATTGGATTGGGCCTCATGTTGAATAACCACTTTTAATACCCTCACAGTGACCAAAATTGCCATTTTTACAAGCTTTTATTACTCAAAGGATTCAATTTTTACCAATTTCTGGCACCGAAATGACTTTAAACACACTTATTTTAGTTGAAAAAGTCATAATTCACATCCAACAGTCATTTAGAGTCAAAATATTAAAAGTTAACATTTCATCCATATTGACCATTTTGGGAAAGTTCGACAGGTCCGGAGTCATCGTTTTTCATCAGAAAATTGCTTTTTAGGAGTGTACCAAAAATGATTTAAAATGTCAATTGGATCGTGCCTCATGTTGAATAACCACTTTTGAAACCCTCACAGTGACCAAAATTGCCATTTCTACAGAGTTTTTCTTACTCAAAAGCTTCAATTTTGACCAATTTCAGGAACCAAAATGACTTTAAACACACTTATTTTAGTTGAAAAAGTCTTAATTCACATCAAACAGTCATTTAGAGTCAAAAGATTAAATGTTAAAATTTCATCCATATTGACCATTTTGGGAAAGTTCAACAGGTCCGGAGTCATTGTTTTTCATCAGAAAATAGCTTTTTAGGAGTGTACCAAAAATGATTCAAAATGTCAGTTGGATTGTGCCTCATGTTGAAAAACCACTTTTTTAAACCCTCACAGTGACCAAAATTGCCATTTCTACAGAGTTTTTCTTACTCAAAAGCTTCAATTTTGACCAATTTCAGGAACCCAAATGACTTTAAACACACTTATTTTAGTTGAAAAAGTCATAATTCACATCAAACTGTCATTTAGAGTCAAAAGTTTAAATGTTAAAATTTCATCCATATTGACCATTTTGGGAAAGTTCGACAGGTCTGGAGTCATTGTTTTTCATCAGAAAATTGCTTTTTAGGAGTGTACCAAAAAGGATTCAAAATGTCAATTGGACCGTGTCTCATGTTGAATAACCCCTTTTGAAACCATCACAGTGACCAAAATTGCCATTTTTACAGAGTTTTGCTTACTCAAAAGCTTCAATTTTGACCAATTTCAGGCACCGAAATGTCTTTAAACACACTTATTTTAGTTGAAAAAGTCATAATTCACATGCAACAGTCACTTAGAGTCAAAAGATTAAATGTTAAAATTTCATCCATATTGACCATTTTGGGAACGTTCGACAGGTCCGGAGTCATCGTTTTTCATCAGAAAATTAATTTTTTTGACTGAACCAAATATGATTCAAAATGTCAATTGTATCGTGCCTCGTGTTGAATAACCACTTTTGAAATCCTCACAGTGATCAAAATTGCCATTTTTACAGTTTTTCTTACTCAAAAGCTTCAATTTTGACCAATTTCAGGCACCGAAATGACTTTAAACACACTTATTTTAGTTGAAAAAGTCATAATTCACATGCAACAGTCACTTAGAGTCAAAAGATTAAATGTTAAAATTTCATCCATATTGACCATTTTGGGAACGTTCGACAGGTCCGGAGTCATCGTTTTTCATCAGAAAATGTATTTTTTGGACTGAACCAAATATGATTCAAAATGTCAATTGGAGTGTGCCTCATGTTGAATAACCACTTTTGAAACCCTCACAGTGACCAAAATTGCCATTTTTACAGAGCTTTGCTTACTCAAAAGCTTCCATTTTGACCAATTTAAGCCACCGAAATGACTTTAAACACACTTATTGTAGTTGAAAAAGTCATAATTCACATCCAACAGTCATTTAGAGTCAAAAGATTAAAAGTTAACATTTCATCCATATTGACCATTTTGGGAAAGTTCGACAGGTCCGGAGTCATCGTTTTTCATCAGAAAATTGCTTTTTAGGAGTGTACCAAAAATGATTCAAAATGTCAATTGGATCGTGCCTCATGTTGAATAACCATTTTTGAAACCCTCACAGTGACCAAAATTGCCATTTCTACAGAGTTTTTCTTACTCAAAAGCTTCAATTTTGACCAATTTCAGGAACCAAAATGACTTTAAACACACTTATTTTAGTTGAAAAAGTCTTAATTCACATCCAACAGTCATTTAGAGTCAAAAGATTAAATGGTAAAAATTTCATCCATTATGACCATTTTGAGAACGTTCGTCATCGTTTTTCATCTGAAAATAGATTTTTTGGACTGTACCAAAAATGGTTCAAAATGTCAATTGGATCGTGCCTCATGTTGAATAACCACTTTTGAAACCCTCACAGTGACCAAAATTGCCATTTCTAGAGAGTTTTTCTTACTCAAAAGCTTCAATTTTGACCAATTTCAGGAACCAAAATGACTTTAAATTCACTTATTTTAGTTGAAAAAGTCATAATTCACATCAAACAGTCATTTAGAGTCAAAAGATTAAATGTTAAAATTTCATCCATATTGACCATTTTGGGAAAGTTCAACAGGTCCGGAGTCATCGTTTTTCATCAGAAAATTGATTTTTTTGGACTGTACCAAATATTATTCAAAATGTCAATTGGATTGTGCCTCATGTTGAATAACCACTTTTAAAACCCTCACAGTGACCAAAATTGCCATTTTTACAGAGCTTTTCTTACTCAAAGGTTTCAATTTTGACCAATTTCAGGAACCGAAATGACTTTAAACACACTTATTTTAGTTGAAAAAGTCTTAATTCACATCCAACAGTCATTTAGAGTCAAAAGATTAAATGGTAAAATTTCATCCATTATGAACATTTTGAGAACGTTCGACAGGTCCGGAGTCATCGTTTTTCATCAGAAAATTGATTTTTTGGACTGTACCAAATATGATTCAAAATGTCAATTGGATCGTGCCTCATGTTGAATAACCACTTTTGAAACCCTCACCGTGACCAAAATTGCCATTTCGACAGAGTTTTTCTTACTCAAAAGCTTCAATTTTGACCAATTTCAGGAAACGAAATGACTTTAAACTCACTGATTTTAGTTGAAAAAGTCATAATTCACATCCAACAGTCATTTAGAGTCAAAAGATTAAATGTTAAAATCTCATCCATATTTACCATTTTGGGAACGTTCGACAGGTCCGGAGTCATCGTTTTTCATCAGAAAATTGATTTTTTGGACTGTACCAAAAATGATTCAAAATGTCAATTGGATCGTGCCTCATGTTGAATAACCACTTTTGAAACCCTCACAGTGACCAAAATTGCCATTTCTACAGAGTTTTTCTTACTCAAAAGCTTCAATTTTGACCAATTTCAGGAACCAAAATGACTTTAAACACACTTATTTTAGTCGAAAAAGTCATAATTCACATCAAACAGTCATTTAGAGTCAAAAGATTAAATGTTAAAATTTCATCCATATTGACCATTTTGGGAAAGTTCGACAGGTCTGGAGTCATTGTTTTTCATCAGAAAATTGCTTTTTAGGAGTGTACCAAAATGGATTCAAAATGTCAATTGGACCGTGCCTCATGTTGAATAACCAATTTTAAAACCCTCACAGTGACCAAAATTGCCATTTTTACAGAGCTTTTCTTACTCAAAGGTTTCAATTTTTACCAATTTCAGGCACCGAAATGACTTTAAACACACTTATTTTAGTTGAAAAAGTCATAATTCACATGCAACAGTCATTTAGAGTCAAAAGATTAAATGTTAAAATGTCATCCATATTGTCCATTTTGGGTACGTTCGACAGGTCCGGAGTCATCGTTTTTCATCAAAAAATGTATTTTTCGGACTGTACCAAAAATGATTCAAAATGTCAATTGGATTGTGCCTCATGTTGAATAACCACTTTTGACACCCTCAAAGTGACCAAAATTGCCATGTTTACAGAGCTTTGCTTACTCAAAAGCTTCAATTTTGACCAATTTCAGGAACCGTAATGACTTTAAACACACTTATTTTAGTTGAAAAAGTCATAATTCACATCCAACAGTCATTTAGAGTCAAAAGATTAAATGTTAAAATTTCATCTATATTGACCATTTTGGGAACGTTTGACACGTCCAGAGTCATCGTTTTTCATCAGAAAATTGATTTTTTGGACTGTACCAAATATGATTCAAAATGTCAATTGGATTGTGCCTCATGTTGAATAACCACTTTTAATACCCTCACAGTGACCAAAATTGCCATTTTTACAGAGCTTTTATTACTCAAAGGATTCCATTTTTACCAATTTCTGGCACCGAAATGACTTTAAACACACTTATTTTAGTTGAAAAAGTCATAATTCACATCCAACAGTCATTTAGAGTCAAAATATTAAAAGTTAACATTTCATCCATATTGACCATTTTGGGAAAGTTCGACAGGTCCGGACTCATCGTTTTTCATCAGAAAATTGCTTTTTAGGAGTGTACCAAAAATGATTTAAAATGTCAATTGGATCGTGCCTCATGTTGAATAACCACTTTTGAAACCCTCACAGTGACCAAAATTGCCATTTCTACAGAGTTTTTCTTACTCAAAAGATTCAATTTTGACCAATTTCAGGAACCAAAATGACTTTAAACTCACTTATTTTAGTTGAAAAAGTCATAATTCACATCAAACAGTCATTTAGAGTCAAAAGATTAAATGTTAAAATTTCATCCATATTGACCATTTTGGGAAAGTTCAACAGGTCCGGAGTCATTGTTTTTCATCAGAAAATAGCTTTTTAGGAGTGTACCAAAAATGATTCAAAATGTCAGTTGGATTGTGCCTCATGTTGAAAAACCACTTTTTTAAACCCTCACAGTGACCAAAATTGCCATTTCTACAGAGTTTTTCTTACTCAAAAGCTTCAATTTTGACCAATTTCAGGAACCAAAATGACTTTAAACACACTTATTTTAGTTGAAAAAGTCATAATTCACATCAAACTGTCATTTAGAGTCAAAAGTTTAAATGTTAAAATTTCATCCATATTGACCATTTTGGGAAAGTTCGACAGGTCTGGAGTCATTGTTTTTCATCAGAAAATTGCTTTTTAGGAGTGTACCAAAAAGGATTCAAAATGTCAATTGGACTGTGCCTCATGTTGAATAACCACTTTTGAAACCCTCACAGTGACCAAAATTGCCATTTTTACAGAGTTTTGCTTACTCAAAAGCTTCAATTTTGACCAATTTCAGGCACCGAAATGTCTTTAAACACACTTATTTTAGTTGAAAAAGTCATAATTCACATGCAACAGTCACTTAGAGTCAAAAGATTAAATGTTAAAATTTCATCCATATTGACCATTTTGGGAACGTTCGACAGGTCCGGAGTCATCGTTTTTCATCAGAAAATTTATTTTTTTGACTGAACCAAATATGATTCAAAATGTCAATTGGATCGTGCCTCATGTTGAATAACCACTTTTGAAATCCTCACAGTGATCAAAATTGCCATTTTTACAGTTTTTCTTACTCAAAAGCTTCAATTTTGACCAATTTCAGGCACCGAAATGACTTTAAACACACTTATTTTAGTTGAAAAAAATCATAATTCACATGCAACAGTCACTTAGAGTCAAAAGATTAAATGTTAAAATTTCATCCATATTGACCATTTTGGGAACGTTCGACAGGTCCGGAGTCATCGTTTTTCATCAGAAAATGTATTTTTTGGACTGAACCAAATATGATTCAAAATGTCAATTGGATTGTGCCTCATGTTGAATAACCACTTTTGAAACCCTCACAGTGACCAAAATTGCCATTTTTACAGAGCTTTGCTTACTCAAAAGCTTCCATTTTGACCAATTTAAGCCACCGAAATGACTTTAAACACACTTATTGTAGTTGAAAAAGTCATAATTCACATCCAACAGTCATTTAGAGTCAAAAGATTAAATGTTAAAATTTCATCCATATTGACCATTTTGGGAACGTTCGACAGGTCCGGAGTCATCGTTTTTCATCAGAAAATTGATTTTTTGGACTGTACCAAATATGATTCAAAATGTCAATTGGATTGTGCCTCATGTTGAATAACCACTTTTGAAACCCTCAGCGTGACCAACAATGCCATTTTTACAGAGCTTTGCTTACTCAAAAGCTTCCATTTTGACCAATTTAAGCCACCGAAATGACTTTAAACACACTTATTTTAGTTGAAAAAGACATAATTCACATCCAACAGTCATTTAGAGTCAAAAGATTAAATGGTAAAATTTCATCCATATTGACCATTTTGGGAACGTTCGACAGGTCCGGAGTCATCGTTTTTCATCTGAAAATTGATTTTTTGGACTGTACCAAATATGATTCAAAATGTCAATTGGATTGTGCCTCATGTTGAATAACCACTTTTGAAACCCTCAGCGTGACCAACAATGCCATTTTTACAGAGTTTTGCTTACTTAAAAGCTTCAATTTTGTACAATTTCAGGCACCAAAATGACTTTAAACTCACTGATTTTAGTTGAAAATGTCATAATTCACATCCAACAGTCTATAGATTAAATGTTAAAATTTCATCCATATTGACCATTTTGGGAACGTTCGACAGGATGGAGTCATCGTTTTTCATCAGAAAATTTATTTTTTGGACTGTACCAAATATGATTCAAAATGTCGATTGGATCGTGCCTCATGTTGAATAACCACTGTTGTAACCCTCACAGTGACAAAAATTGCCATTTTTACAGAGCTTTGCTTACTCAAAAGCTTCCATTTTGACCAATTTAAGCCACCGAAATGACTTTAAACACACTTATTTTAGTTGAAAAAGACATAATTCACATCCAACAGTCATTTAGAGTCAAAAGATTAAATGGTAAAATTTCATCCATATTGACCATTTTGGGAACGTTCGACAGGTCCGGAGTCATCGTTTTTCATCTGAAAATTGATTTTTTGGACTGTACCAAAAATGATTCAAAATGTCAATTGGATCGTGCCTCATGTTGAATAACCACTTTTGAAACCCTCAAAGTGACCAAAATTGCCATTTCTACAGAGTTTTTCTTACTCAAAAGCTTCAATTTTGACCAATTTCAGGAACCGTAATGACTTTAAACACACTTATTTTAGTTGAAAAAGTCATAATTCACATCCAACAGTCATTTAGAGTCAAAAGATTAAATGTTAAAATTTCATCTATATTGACCATTTTGGGAACGTTCGACAGGTCCAGAGTCATCGTTTTTCATCAGAAAATTGATTTTTTGGACTGTACCAAATATGATTCAAAATGTCAATTGGATTGTGCCTCATGTTGAATAACCACTTTTAAATACCCTCACAGTGACCAAAATTGCCATTTTTACAGAGCTTTTATTACTCAAAGCATTCCATTTTTACCAATTTCTGGCACCAAAATGACTTTAAACACACTTATTTTAGTTGAAAAAGTCATAATTCACATCCAACAGTCATTTAGAGTCAAAATATTAAAAGTTAACATTTCATCCATATTGACCATTTTGGGAAAGTTCGACAGGTCCGGAGTCATCGTTTTTCATCAGAAAATTGCTTTTTAGGAGTGTACCAAAAATTATTTAAAATGTCAATTGGATCGTGCCTCATGTTGAATAACCACTTTTGAAACCCTCACAGTGACCAAAATTGCCATTTCTACAGAGTTTTTCTTACTCAAAAGCTTCAATTTTGACCAATTTCAGGAACCGAAATTACTTTAAACACACTTATTTTAGTTGAAAAAGTCTTAATTCACATCCAACAGTCATTTAGAGTCAAAAGATTAAATGGTAAAATTTCATCCATTATGACCATTTTGAGAACGTTCGACAGGTCCGGAGTCATCGTTTTTCATTTGAAAATAGATTTTTTGGACTGTACCAAAAATGATTCAAAATGTCAATTGGATCGTGCCTCATGTTGAATAACCACTTTTGAAACCCTCACAGTGACCAAAATTGCCATTTCTACAGAGTTTTTCTTACTCAAAAGCTTCAATTTTGACCAATTTCAGGAACCAAAATGACTTTAAACTCACTTATTTTAGTTGAAAAAGTCATAATTCACATCAAACAGTCATTTTGAGTCAAAAGATTAAATGTTAAAATTTCATCCATATTGACCATTTTGGGAAAGTTCAACAGGTCCGGAGTCATTGTTTTTCATCAGAAAATAGCTTTTTAGGAGTGTACCAAAAATGATTCAAAATGTCAGTTGGATTGTGCCTCATGTTGAAAAACCACTTTTTTAAACCTTCACAGTGACCAAAATTGCCATTTCTACAGAGTTTTTCTTACTCAAAAGCTTCAATTTTGACCAATTTCAGGAACCCAAATGACTTTAAACACACTTATTTTAGTTGAAAAAGTCATAATTCACATCCAACAGTCATTTAGAGTCAAGATTAAATGTTAACATTTCATCCATATTGACCATTTTGGGAACGTTCGACAGGTCCGGAGTCATGGTTTTTCATCAGAAAATTGATTTTTTTGGACTGTACCAAATATTATTCAAAATATCAATTGGATTGTGCCTCATGTTGAATAACCACTTTTAAAACCCTCACAGTGACCAAAATTGCCATTTTTACAGAGCTTTTCTTACTCAAAGGTTTCAATTTTTACCAATTTCAGGCACCGAAATGACTTTAAACACACTTATTTTAGTTGAAAAAGTCATAATTCACATCAAACAGTCATTTAGAGTCAAAAGATTAAATGTTAAAATTTCATCCATATTGACCATTTTGGGAAAGTTCAACAGGTCCGGAGTCATTGTTTTTCATCAGAAAATAGCTTTTTAGGACTGTACCAAATATTATTCAAAATATCAATTGGATTGTGCCTCATGTTGAATAACCACTTTTAAAACCCTCACAGTGACCAAAATTGCCATTTTTACAGAGCTTTTCTTACTCAAAGGTTTCAATTTTTACCAATTTCAGGCCCCGAAATGACTTTAAACTCACTGATTTTAGTTGAAAAAGTCATAATTCACATGCAACAATCACTTAGAGTCAAAAGATTAAATGTTAAAATGTCATCCATATTGTCCATTTTGGGAACGTTGGACAGGTCCTGAGTCATCGTATTTCATCTGAAAATTGATTTTTTGGACTGTACCAAAAATGATTCAAAATGTCAATTGGATCGTGCCTCATGTTGAATAACCACTTTTGAAACCCTCACAGTGACCAAAATTGCCATTTCTACAGAGTTTTTCTTACTCAAAAGCTTCAATTTTGACCAATTTCAGGAACCAAAATGACTTTAAACACACTTATTTTAGTTGAAAAAGTCATAATTCACATCAAACTGTCATTTAGAGTCAAAAGTTTAAATGTTGAAATTTCATCCATATTGACCATTTTGGGAAAGTTCGACAGGTCTGGAGTCATTGTTTTTCATCAGAAAATTGCTTTTTAGGAGTGTACCAAAAAGGATTCAAAATGTCAATTGGACTGTGCCTCATGTTGAATAACCACTTTTGAAACCCTCACAGTGACCAAAATTGCCATTTTTACAGAGTTTTGCTTACTCAAAAGCTTCAATTTTGACCAATTTCAGGCACCGAAATGTCTTTAAAAACACTTATTTTAGTTGAAAAAGTCATAATTCACATGCAACAGTCACTTAGAGTCAAAAGATTAAATGTTAAAATTTCATCCATATTGACCATTTTGGGAACGTTCGACAGGTCCGGAGTCATCGTTTTTCATCAGAAAATTTATTTTTTTGACTGAACCAAATATGATTCAAAATGTCAATTGGATCGTGCCTCATGTTGAATAACCACTTTTGAAATCCTCACAGTGATCAAAATTGCCATTTTTACAGTTTTTCTTACTCAAAAGCTTCAATTTTGACCAATTTCAGGCACCGAAATGACTTTAAACACACTTATTTTAGTTGAAAAAAATCATAATTCACATGCAACAGTCACTTAGAGTCAAAAGATTAAATGTTAAAATTTCATCCATATTGACCATTTTGGGAACCTTCGACAGGTCCGGAGTCATCGTTTTTCATCAGAAAATGTATTTTTTGGACTGAACCAAATATGATTCAAAATGTCAATTGGATTGTGCCTCATGTTGAATAACCACTTTTGAAACCCTCACAGTGACCAAAATTGCCATTTTTACAGAGCTTTGCTTACTCAAAAGCTTCCATTTTGACCAATTTAAGCCACCGAAATGACTTTAAACACACTTATTGTAGTTGAAAAAGTCATAATTCACATCCAACAGTCATTTAGAGTCAAAAGATTAAATGTTAAAATTTCATCCATATTGACCATTTTGGGAACGTTCGACAGGTCCGGAGTCATCGTTTTTCATCAGAAAATTGATTTTTTGGACTGTACCAAATATGATTCAAAATGTCAATTGGATTGTGCCTCATGTTGAATAACCACTTTTGAAACCCTCAGCGTGACCAACAATGCCATTTTTACAGAGCTTTGCTTACTCAAAAGCTTCCATTTTGACCAATTTAAGCCACCGAAATGACTTTAAACACACTTATTTTAGTTGAAAAAGACATAATTCACATCCAACAGTCATTTAGAGTCAAAAGATTAAATGGTAAAATTTCATCCATATTGACCATTTTGGGAACGTTCGACAGGTCCGGAGTCATCGTTTTTCATCTGAAAATTGATTTTTTGGACTGTACCAAATATGATTCAAAATGTCAATTGGATTGTGCCTCATGTTGAATAACCACTTTTGAAACCCTCAGCGTGACCAACAATGCCATTTTTACAGAGTTTTGCTTACTTAAAAGCTTCAATTTTGTACAATTTCAGGCACCAAAATGACTTTAAACTCACTGATTTTAGTTGAAAATGTCATAATTCACATCCAACAGTCTATAGATTAAATGTTAAAATTTCATCCATATTGACCATTTTGGGAACGTTCGACAGGTCTTGAGTCATCGTTTTTCATCAGAAAATTTATTTTTTGGACTGTACCAAATATGATTAAAAATTTCGATTGGATCGTGCCTCATGTTGAATAACCACTGTTGTAACCCTCACAGTGACAAAAATTGCCATTTTTACAGAGCTTTGCTTACTCAAAAGCTTCCATTTTGACCAATTTAAGCCACCGAAATGACTTTAAACACACTTATTTTAGTTGAAAAAGACATAATTCACATCCAACAGTCATTTAGAGTCAAAAGATTAAATGGTAAAATTTCATCCATATTGACCATTTTGGGAACGTTCGACAGGTCCGGAGTCATCGTTTTTCATCTGAAAATTGATTTTTTGGACTGTACCAAAAATGATTCAAGATGTCAATTGGATCGTGCCTCATGTTGAATAACCACTTTTGAAACCCTCAAAGTGACCAAATTGCCATTTCTACAGAGTTTTTCTTACTCAAAAGCTTCAATTTTGACCAATTTCAGGAACCGTAATGACTTTAAACACACTTATTTTAGTTGAAAAAGTCATAATTCACATCCAACAGTCATTTAGAGTCAAAAGATTAAATGTTAAAATTTCATCTATATTGACCATTTTGGGAACGTTCGACAGGTCCAGAGTCATCGTTTTTCATCAGAAAATTGATTTTTTGGACTGTACCAAATATGATTCAAAATGTCAATTGGATTGTGCCTCATGTTGAATAACCACTTTTAAATACCCTCACAGTGACCAAAATTGCCATTTTTACAGAGCTTTTATTACTCAAAGCATTCCATTTTTACCAATTTCTGGCACCAAAATGACTTTAAACACACTTATTTTAGTTGAAAAAGTCATAATTCACATCCAACAGTCATTTAGAGTCAAAAGATTAAAAGTTAACATTTCAATCATATTGACCATTTTGGGAAAGTTCGACAGGTCCGGAGTCATCGTTTTTCATCAGAAAATTGCTTTTTAGGAGTGTACCAAAAATGATTCAAAATGTCAATTGGATCGTGCCTCATGTTGAATAACCATTTTTGAAACCCTCACAGTGACCAAAATTGCCATTTCTACAGAGTTTTTCTTACTCAAAAGCTTCAATTTTGACCAATTTCAGGAACCGAAATGACTTTAAACACACTTATTTTAGTTGAAAAAGTCTTAATTCACATCCAACAGTCATTTAGAGTCAAAACATTAAATGGTAAAAATTTCATCCATTATGACCATTTTGAGAACGTTCGACAGGTCCGGAGTCATCGTTTTTCATCTGAAAATAGATTTTTTGGACTGTACCAAAAATGATTCAAAATGTCAATTGGATCGTGCCTCATGTTGAATAACCACTTTGAAACCCTCACAGTGACCAAAATTGCCATTTCTACAGAGTTTTTCTTACTCAAAAGCTTCAATTTTGACCAATTTCAGGAACCAAAATGACTTTAAACTCACTTATTTTAGTTGAAAAAGTCATAATTCACATCAAACAGTCATTTAGAGTCAAAAGATTAAATGTTAAAATTTCATCCATATTGACCATTTTGGGAAAGTTCAACAGGTCCGGAGTCATTGTTTTTCATCAGAAAATAGCTTTTTAGGAGTGTACCAAAAATGATTCAAAATGTCAGTTGGATTGTGCCTCATGTTGAAAAACCACTTTTTTAAACCCTCACAGTGACAAAAATTGCCATTTCTACAGAGTTTTTCTTACTCAAAAGCTTCAATTTTGACCAATTTCAGGAACCCAAATGACTTTAAACACACTTATTTTAGTTGAAAAAGTCATAATTCACATCCAACAGTCATTTAGAGTCAAGATTAAATGTTAACATTTCATCCATATTGACCATTTTGGGAACGTTCGACAGGTCCGGAGTCATGGTTTTTCATCAGAAAATTGATTTTTTTGGACTGTACCAAATATTATTCAAAATGTCAATTGGATTGTGCCTCATGTTGAATAACCACTTTTAAAACCCTCAGAGTGACCAAAATTGCCATTTTTACAGAGCTTTTCTTACTCAAAGGTTTCAATTTTGACCAATTTCAGGAACCGAAATGACTTTAAACACACTTATTTTAGTTGAAAAAGTCTTAATTCACATCCAACAGTCATTTAGAGTCAAAAGATTAAATGGTAAAATTTCATCCATTATGAACATTTTGAGAACGTTCGACAGGTCCGAAGTCATCGTTTTTCATCAGAAAATTGATTTTTTGGACTGTACCAAATATGATTCAAAATGTCAATTGGATCGTGCCTCATGTTGAATAACCACTTTTGAAACCCTCACCGTGACCAAAATTGCCATTTCTACAGAGTTTTTCTTACTCAAAAGCTTCAATTTTGACCAATTTCAGGAAACGAAATGACTTTAAACTCACTGATTTTAGTTGAAAAAGTCATAATTCACATCCAACAGTCATTTAGAGTCAAAAGATTAAATGTTACAATCTCATCCATATTTACCATTTTGGGAACGTTCGACAGGTCCGGAGTCATCGTTTTTCATCAGAAAATTGATTTTTTGGACTGTACCAAAAATGATTCAAAATGTCAATTGGATCGTGCCTCATGTTGAATAACCACTTTTGAAACCCTCACAGTGACCAAATTTGCCATTTCTACAGAGTTTTTCTTACTCAAAAGCTTCAATTTTGACCAATTTCAGGAACCAAAATGACTTTAAACACACTTATTTTAGTCGAAAAAGTCATAATTCACATCAAACAGTCATTTAGAGTCAAAAGATTAAATGTTAAAATTTCATCCATATTGACCATTTTGGGAAAGTTCGACAGGTCTGGAGTCATTGTTTTTCATCAGAAAATTGCTTTTTAGGAGTGTACCAAAAAGGATTCAAAATGTCAATTGGACCGTGCCTCATGTTGAATAACCAATTTTAAAACCCTCACAGTGACCAAAATTGCAATTTTTACAGAGCTTTTCTTACTCAAAGGTTTCAATTTTTACCAATTTCAGGCACCGAAATGACTTTAAACACACTTATTTTAGTTGAAAAAGTCATAATTCACATGCAACAATCACTTAGAGTCAAAAGATTAAATGTTAAAATGTCATCCATATTGTCCATTTTGGGTACGTTCGACAGGTCCGGAGTCATCGTTTTTCATCAGAAAATAGCTTTTTAGGAGTGTACCAAAAATGATTCAAAATGTCAGTTGGAGTGTGCCTCATGTTGAAAAACCACTTTTTTAAACCCTCACAGTGACCAAAATTGCCATTTCTACAGAGTTTTGCTTACTCAAAAGCTTCCATTTTGACCAATTTAAGCCACCGAAATGACTTTAAACACACTTATTGTAGTTGAAAAAGTCATAATTCACATCCAACAGTCATTTAGAGTCAAAAGATTAAATGTTAAAATTTCATCTATATTGACCATTTTGAGAATGTTTGACACGTCCAGAGTCATCGTTTTTCATCAGAAAATTGATTTTTTGGACTGTACCAAAAATGATTCAAAATGTCAATTGGATCGTGCCTCATGTTGAATAACCATTTTTGAAACCCTCACAGTGACCAAAATTGCCATTTCTACAGAGTTTTTCTTACTCAAAAGCTTCAATTTTGACCAATTTCAGGAACCAAAATGACTTTAAATTCACTTATTTTAGTTGAAAAAGTCATAATTCACATCAAACAGTCATTTAGAGTCAAAAGATTAAATGTTAAAATTTCATCCATATTGACCATTTTGGGAAAGTTCAACAGGTCCGGAGTCATCGTTTTTCATCAGAAAATTGATTTTTTTGGACTGTACCAAATATTATTCAAAATGTCAATTGGATTGTGCCTCATGTTGAATAACCACTTTTGAAACCCTCACCGTGACCAAAATTGCCATTTCTACAGAGTTTTTCTTACTCAAAAGCTTCAATTTTGACCAATTTCAGGAAACGAAATGACTTTAAACTCACTGATTTTAGTTGAAAAAGTCATAATTCACATCCAACAGTCATTTAGAGTCAAAAGATTAAATGTTAAAATCTCATCCATATTTACCATTTTGGGAACGTTCGACAGGTCCGGAGTCATTGTTTTTCATCAGAAAATAGCTTTTTAGGAGTGTACCAAAAATGATTCAAAATGTCAATTGGATTGTGCCTCATGTTGAATAACCACTTTTGACACCCTCAAAGTGACCAAAATTGCCATGTTTACAGAGCTTTGCTTACTCAAAAGCTTCAATTTTGACCAATTTCAGGAACCGTAATGACTTTAAACACACTTATTTTAGTTGAAAAAGTCATAATTCACATCCAACAGTCATTTAGAGTCAAAAGATTAAATGTTAAAATTTCATCTATATTGACCATTTTGAGAATGTTTGACACGTCCAGAGTCATCGTTTTTCATCAGAAAATTGATTTTTTGGACTGTACCAAATATGATTCAAAATGTCAATTGGATTGTGCCTCATGTTGAATAACCACTTTTAATACCCTCACAGTGACCAAAATTGCCATTTTTACAAGCTTTTATTACTCAAAGGATTCAATTTTTACCAATTTCTGGCACCGAAATGACTTTAAACACACTTATTTTAGTTGAAAAAGTCATAATTCACATCCAACAGTCATTTAGAGTCAAAATATTAAAAGTTAACATTTCATCCATATTGACCATTTTGGGAAAGTTCGACAGGTCCGGAGTCATCGTTTTTCATCAGAAAATTGCTTTTTAGGAGTGTACCAAAAATGATTTAAAATGTCAATTGGATCGTGCCTCATGTTGAATAACCACTTTTGAAACCCTCACAGTGACCAAAATTGCCATTTCTACAGAGTTTTTCTTACTCAAAAGCTTCAATTTTGACCAATTTCAGGAACCAAAATGACTTTAAACACACTTATTTTAGTTGAAAAAGTCTTAATTCACATCAAACAGTCATTTAGAGTCAAAAGATTAAATGTTAAAATTTCATCCATATTGACCATTTTGGGAAAGTTCAACAGGTCCGGAGTCATTGTTTTTCATCAGAAAATAGCTTTTTAGGAGTGTACCAAAAATGATTCAAAATGTCAGTTGGATTGTGCCTCATGTTGAAAAACCACTTTTTTAAACCCTCACAGTGACCAAAATTGCCATTTCTACAGAGTTTTTCTTACTCAAAAGCTTCAATTTTGACCAATTTCAGGAACCCAAATGACTTTAAACACACTTATTTTAGTTGAAAAAGTCATAATTCACATCAAACTGTCATTTAGAGTCAAAAGTTTAAATGTTAAAATTTCATCCATATTGACCATTTTGGGAAAGTTCGACAGGTCTGGAGTCATTGTTTTTCATCAGAAAATTGCTTTTTAGGAGTGTACCAAAAAGGATTCAAAATGTCAATTGGACCGTGTCTCATGTTGAATAACCCCTTTTGAAACCATCACAGTGACCAAAATTGCCATTTTTACAGAGTTTTGCTTACTCAAAAGCTTCAATTTTGACCAATTTCAGGCACCGAAATGTCTTTAAACACACTTATTTTAGTTGAAAAAGTCATAATTCACATGCAACAGTCACTTAGAGTCAAAAGATTAAATGTTAAAATTTCATCCATATTGACCATTTTGGGAACGTTCGACAGGTCCGGAGTCATCGTTTTTCATCAGAAAATTAATTTTTTTGACTGAACCAAATATGATTCAAAATGTCAATTGTATCGTGCCTCGTGTTGAATAACCACTTTTGAAATCCTCACAGTGATCAAAATTGCCATTTTTACAGTTTTTCTTACTCAAAAGCTTCAATTTTGACCAATTTCAGGCACCGAAATGACTTTAAACACACTTATTTTAGTTGAAAAAGTCATAATTCACATGCAACAGTCACTTAGAGTCAAAAGATTAAATGTTAAAATTTCATCCATATTGACCATTTTGGGAACGTTCGACAGGTCCGGAGTCATCGTTTTTCATCAGAAAATGTATTTTTTGGACTGAACCAAATATGATTCAAAATGTCAATTGGAGTGTGCCTCATGTTGAATAACCACTTTTGAAACCCTCACAGTGACCAAAATTGCCATTTTTACAGAGCTTTGCTTACTCAAAAGCTTCCATTTTGACCAATTTAAGCCACCGAAATGACTTTAAACACACTTATTGTAGTTGAAAAAGTCATAATTCACATCCAACAGTCATTTAGAGTCAAAAGATTAAAAGTTAACATTTCATCCATATTGACCATTTTGGGAAAGTTCGACAGGTCCGGAGTCATCGTTTTTCATCAGAAAATTGCTTTTTAGGAGTGTACCAAAAATGATTCAAAATGTCAATTGGATCGTGCCTCATGTTGAATAACCATTTTTGAAACCCTCACAGTGACCAAAATTGCCATTTCTACAGAGTTTTTCTTACTCAAAAGCTTCAATTTTGACCAATTTCAGGAACCAAAATGACTTTAAACACACTTATTTTAGTTGAAAAAGTCTTAATTCACATCCAACAGTCATTTAGAGTCAAAAGATTAAATGGTAAAAATTTCATCCATTATGACCATTTTGAGAACGTTCGTCATCGTTTTTCATCTGAAAATAGATTTTTTGGACTGTACCAAAAATGATTCAAAATGTCAATTGGATCGTGCCTCATGTTGAATAACCACTTTTGAAACCCTCACAGTGACCAAAATTGCCATTTCTAGAGAGTTTTTCTTACTCAAAAGCTTCAATTTTGACCAATTTCAGGAACCAAAATGACTTTAAATTCACTTATTTTAGTTGAAAAAGTCATAATTCACATCAAACAGTCATTTAGAGTCAAAAGATTAAATGTTAAAATTTCATCCATATTGACCATTTTGGGAAAGTTCAACAGGTCCGGAGTCATCGTTTTTCATCAGAAAATTGATTTTTTTGGACTGTACCAAATATTATTCAAAATGTCAATTGGATTGTGCCTCATGTTGAATAACCACTTTTAAAACCCTCACAGTGACCAAAATTGCCATTTCTAGAGAGTTTTTCTTACTCAAAAGCTTCAATTTTGACCAATTTCAGGAACCAAAATGACTTTAAATTCACTTATTTTAGTTGAAAAAGTCATAATTCACATCAAACAGTCATTTAGAGTCAAAAGATTAAATGTTAAAATTTCATCCATATTGACCATTTTGGGAAAGTTCAACAGGTCCGGAGTCATCGTTTTTCATCAGAAAATTGATTTTTTTGGACTGTACCAAATATTATTCAAAATGTCAATTGGATTGTGCCTCATGTTGAATAACCACTTTTGAAACCCTCACCGTGACCAAAATTGCCATTTCTACAGAGTTTTTCTTACTCAAAAGCTTCAATTTTGACCAATTTCAGGAAACGAAATGACTTTAAACTCACTGATTTTAGTTGAAAAAGTCATAATTCACATCCAACAGTCATTTAGAGTCAAAAGATTAAATGTTAAAATCTCATCCATATTTACCATTTTGGGAACGTTCGACAGGTCCGGAGTCATCGTTTTTCATCAGAAAATTGATTTTTTGGACTGTACCAAAAATGATTCAAAATGTCAATTGGATCGTGCCTCATGTTGAATAACCACTTTTGAAACCCTCACAGTGACCAAAATTGCCATTTCTACAGAGTTTTTCTTACTCAAAAGCTTCAATTTTGACCAATTTCAGGAACCAAAATGACTTTAAACACACTTATTTTAGTCGAAAAAGTCATAATTCACATCAAACAGTCATTTAGAGTCAAAAGATTAAATGTTAAAATTTCATCCATATTGACCATTTTGGGAAAGTTCGACAGGTCTGGAGTCATTGTTTTTCATCAGAAAATTGCTTTTTAGGAGTGTACCAAAATGGATTCAAAATGTCAATTGGACCGTGCCTCATGTTGAATAACCAATTTTAAAACCCTCACAGTGACCAAAATTGCCATTTTTACAGAGCTTTTCTTACTCAAAGGTTTCAATTTTTACCAATTTCAGGCACCGAAATGACTTTAAACACACTTATTTTAGTTGAAAAAGTCATAATTCACATGCAACAGTCATTTAGAGTCAAAAGATTAAATGTTAAAATGTCATCCATATTGTCCATTTTGGGTACGTTCGACAGGTCCGGAGTCATCGTTTTTCATCAAAAAATGTATTTTTCGGACTGTACCAAAAATGATTCAAAATGTCAATTGGATTGTGCCTCATGTTGAATAACCACTTTTGACACCCTCAAAGTGACCAAAATTGCCATGTTTACAGAGCTTTGCTTACTCAAAAGCTTCAATTTTGACCAATTTCAGGAACCGTAATGACTTTAAACACACTTATTTTAGTTGAAAAAGTCATAATTCACATCCAACAGTCATTTAGAGTCAAAAGATTAAATGTTAAAATTTCATCTATATTGACCATTTTGGGAACGTTTGACACGTCCAGAGTCATCGTTTTTCATCAGAAAATTGATTTTTTGGACTGTACCAAATATGATTCAAAATGTCAATTGGATTGTGCCTCATGTTGAATAACCACTTTTAATACCCTCACAGTGACCAAAATTGCCATTTTTACAGAGCTTTTATTACTCAAAGGATTCCATTTTTACCAATTTCTGGCACCGAAATGACTTTAAACACACTTATTTTAGTTGAAAAAGTCATAATTCACATCCAACAGTCATTTAGAGTCAAAATATTAAAAGTTAACATTTCATCCATATTGACCATTTTGGGAAAGTTCGACAGGTCCGGACTCATCGTTTTTCATCAGAAAATTGCTTTTTAGGAGTGTACCAAAAATGATTTAAAATGTCAATTGGATCGTGCCTCATGTTGAATAACCACTTTTGAAACCCTCACAGTGACCAAAATTGCCATTTCTACAGAGTTTTTCTTACTCAAAAGATTCAATTTTGACCAATTTCAGGAACCAAAATGACTTTAAACTCACTTATTTTAGTTGAAAAAGTCATAATTCACATCAAACAGTCATTTAGAGTCAAAAGATTAAATGTTAAAATTTCATCCATATTGACCATTTTGGGAAAGTTCAACAGGTCCGGAGTCATTGTTTTTCATCAGAAAATAGCTTTTTAGGAGTGTACCAAAAATGATTCAAAATGTCAGTTGGATTGTGCCTCATGTTGAAAAACCACTTTTTTAAACCCTCACAGTGACCAAAATTGCCATTTCTACAGAGTTTTTCTTACTCAAAAGCTTCAATTTTGACCAATTTCAGGAACCCAAATGACTTTAAACACACTTATTTTAGTTGAAAAAGTCACAATTCACATCAAACTGTCATTTAGAGTCAAAAGTTTAAATGTTAAAATTTCATCCATATTGACCATTTTGGGAAAGTTCGACAGTTCTGGAGTCATTGTTTTTCATCAGAAAATTGCTTTTTAGGAGTGTACCAAAAATGATTCAAAATGTCAGTTGGATTGTGCCTCATGTTGAAAAACCACTTTTTTAAACCCTCACAGTGACCAAAATTGCCATTTCTACAGAGTTTTTCTTACTCAAAAGCTTCAATTTTGACCAATTTCAGGAACCCAAATGACTTTAAACACACTTATTTTAGTAGAAAAAGTCATAATTCACATCCAACAGTCATTTAGAGTCAAGATTAAATGTTAACATTTCATCCATATTGACCATTTTGGGAACGTTCGACAGGTCCGGAGTAGTGGTTTTTCATCAGAAAATTGATTTTTTTGGACTGTACCAAATATTATTCAAAATGTCAATTGGATTGTGCCTCATGTTGAATAACCACTTTTAAAACCCTCACAGTGACCAAAATTGCCATTTTTACAGAGCTTTTCTTACTCAAAGGTTTCAATTTTTACCAATTTCAGGCACCGAAATGACTTTAAACACACTTATTTTAGTTGAAAAAGTCATAATTCACATGCAACAATCACTTAGAGTCAAAAGATTAAATGTTAAAATGTCATCCATATTGTCCATTTTGGGTACGTTCGACAGGTCCGGAGTCATCGTTTTTCATCAAAAAATGTATTTTTCGGACTGTACCAAAAATGATTCAAAATGTCAATTGGATTGTGCCTCATGTTGAATAACCACTTTTGACACCCTCAAAGTGACCAAAATTGCCATGTTTACAGAGCTTTTCTTACTCAAAAGCTTCAATTTTGACCAATTTCAGGAACCGAAATGACTTCAAACACACTTATTTTAGTTGAAAAAGTCATAATTCACATCCAACAGTCATTTAGAGTCAAAAGATTAAATGTTAAAATTTCATCTATATTGACCATTTTGGGAACGTTCGACAGGTCCAGAGTCATCGTTTTTCATCAGAAAATTGATTTTTTGGACTGTACCAAATATGATTCAAAATGTCAATTGGATTGTGCCTCATGTTGAATAACCACTTTTAATACCCTCACAGTGACCAAAATTGCCATTTTTTACAGAGCTTTTATTACTCAAAGCATTCCATTTTTACCAATTTCTGGCACCAAAATGACTTTAAACACACTTATTTTAGTTGAAAAAGTCATAATTCACATCCAACAGTCATTTAGAGTCAAAAGATTAAATGTTAAAATTTCATCTATATTGACCATTTTGGGAACGTTTGACACGTCCAGAGTCATCGTTTTTCATCAGAAAATTGATTTTTTGGACTGTACCAAATATGATTCAAAATGTCAATTGGATTGTGCCTCATGTTGAATAACCACTTTTAATACCCTCACAGTGACCAAATTTGCCATTTTTACAGAGCTTTTATTACTCAAAGGTTTCCATTTTTACCAATTTCTGGCACCGAAATGACTTTAAACACACGTATTTTAGTTGAAAAAGTCATAATTCCCCACCAACAGTCATTTAGAGTCAAAAGATTAAAAGTTAACATTTCATCCATATTGACCATTTTGGGAAAGTTCGACAGGTCCGGAGTCATCGTTTTTCATCAGAAAATTGCTTTTTAGGAGTGTACCAAAAATGATTTAAAATGTCAATTGGATCGTGCCTCATGTTGAATAACCACTTTTGAAACCCTCACAGTGACCAAAATTGCCATTTCTACAGAGTTTTTCTTACTCAAAAGCTTCAATTTTGACCAATTTCAGGAACCGAAATGACTTTAAACACACTTATTTTAGTTGAAAAAGTCTTAATTCACATCCAACAGTCATTTAGAGTCAAAAGATTAAATGGTAAAATTTCATCCATTATGACCATTTTGAGAACATTCGACAGGTCCGGAGTCATCGTTTTTCATCTGAAAATAGATTTTTTGGACTGTACCAAAAATGATTCAAAATGTCAATTGGATCGTGCCTCATGTTGAATAACCTCTTTTGAAACCCTCACAGTGACCAAAATTGCCATTTCTACAGAGTTTTTCTTACTCAAAAGCTTCAATTTTGACCAATTTCAGGAACCAAAATTACTTTAAACTCACTTATTTTAGTTGAAAAAGTCATAATTCACATCAAACAGTCATTTAGAGTCAAAAGATTAAATGTTAAAATTTCATCCATATTGACCATTTTGGGAAAGTTCAACAGGTCCGGAGTCATTGTTTTTCATCAGAAAATAGCTTTTTAGGAGTGTACCAAAAATGATTCAAAATGTCAGTTGGATTGTGCCTCATGTTGAAAAACCACTTTTTTAAACCCTCACAGTGACCAAAATTGCCATTTCTACAGAGTTTTTCTTACTCAAAAGCTTCAATTTTGACCAATTTCAGGAACCCAAATGACTTTAAACACACTTATTTTAGTTGAAAAAGTCACAATTCACATCAAACTGTCATTTAGAGTCAAAAGTTTAAATGTTAAAATTTCATCCATATTGACCATTTTGGGAAAGTTCGACAGTTCTGGAGTCATTGTTTTTCATCAGAAAATTGCTTTTTAGGAGTGTACCAAAAATGATTCAAAATGTCAGTTGGATTGTGCCTCATGTTGAAAAACCACTTTTTTAAACCCTCACAGTGACCAAAATTGCCATTTCTACAGAGTTTTTCTTACTCAAAAGCTTCAATTTTGACCAATTTCAGGAACCCAAATGACTTTAAACACACTTATTTTAGTTGAAAAAGTCATAATTCACATCCAACAGTCATTTAGAGTCAAGATTAAATGTTAACATTTCATCCATATTGACCATTTTGGGAACGTTCGACAGGTCCGGAGTCATGGTTTTTCATCAGAAAATTGATTTTTTTGGACTGTACCAAATATTATTCAAAATGTCAATTGGATTGTGCCTCATGTTGAATAACCACTTTTAAAACCCTCACAGTGACCAAAATTGCCATTTTTACAGAGCTTTTCTTACTCAAAGGTTTCAATTTTTACCAATTTCAGGCACCGAAATGACTTTAAACACACTTATTTTAGTTGAAAAAGTCATAATTCACATGCAACAATCACTTAGAGTCAAAAGATTAAATGTTAAAATGTCATCCATATTGTCCATTTTGAGTACGTTCGACAGGTCCGGAGTCATCGTTTTTCATCAAAAAATGTATTTTTCGGACTGTACCAAAAATGATTCAAAATGTCAATTGGATTGTGCCTCATGTTGAATAACCACTTTTGACACCCTCAAAGTGACCAAAATTGCCATGTTTACAGAGCTTTTCTTACTCAAAAGCTTCAATTTTGACCAATTTCAGGAACCGAAATGACTTTAAACACACTTATTTTAGTTGAAAAAGTCATAATTCACATCCAACAGTCATTTAGAGTCAAAAGATTAAATGTTAAAATTTCATCTATATTGACCATTTTGGGAACGTTCGACAGGTCCAGAGTCATCGTTTTTCATCAGAAAATAGATTTTTTGGACTGTACCAAATATGATTCAAAATGTCAATTGGATTGTGCCTCATGTTGAATAACCACTTTTAATACCCTCACAGTGACCAAAATTGCCATTTTTACAGAGCTTTTATTACTCAAAGCATTCCATTTTTACCAATTTCTGGCACCAAAATGACTTTAAACACACTTATTTTAGTTGAAAAAGTCATAATTCACATCCAACAGTCATTTAGAGTCAAAAGATTAAATGTTAAAATTTCATCTATATTGACCATTTTGGGAACGTTTGACACGTCCAGAGTCATCGTTTTTCATCAGAAAATTGATTTTTTGGACTG
Source organism: Lissotriton helveticus (assembly GCF_964261635.1). Taxonomy (NCBI): domain Eukaryota; kingdom Metazoa; phylum Chordata; class Amphibia; order Caudata; family Salamandridae; genus Lissotriton; species Lissotriton helveticus. Next base: position 344,820,221 of record NC_136072.1, read on the forward strand.
TACCAAATATGATTCAAAATGTCAATTGGATTGTGCCTCATGTTGAATAACCACTTTTAATACCCTCACAGTGACCAAAATTGCCATTTTTACAGAGCTTTTATTACTCAAAGGATTCAATTTTTACCAATTTCTGGCACCGAAATGACTTTAAACACACTTATTTTAGTTGAAAAAGTCATAATTCACATCCAACAGTCATTCAGAGTCAAAATATTAAAAGTTAACATTTCATCCATATTGACCATTTTGGGAAAGTTCGACAGGTCCGGAGTCATCGTTTTTCATCAGAAAATTGCTTTTTAGGAGTGTACCAAAAATGATTTAAAATGTCAATTGGATCGTGCCTCATGTTGAATAACCACTTTTGAAACCCTCACAGTGACCAAAATTGCCATTTCTACAGAGTTTTTCTTACTCAAAAGCTTCAATTTTGACCAATTTCAGGAACCGAAATGACTTTAAACACACTTATTTTAGTTGAAAAAGTCTTAATTCACATCCAACAGTCATTTAGAGTCAAAAGATTAAATGGTAAAATTTCATCCATTATGACCATTTTGAGAACGTTCGACAGGTCCGGAGTCATCGTTTTTCATCTGAAAATAGATTTTTTGGACTGTACCAAAAATGATTCAAAATGTCAATTGGATCGTGCCTCATGTTGAATAACCACTTTTGAAACCCTCACAGTGACCAAAATTGCCATTTCTACAGAGTTTTTCTTACTCAAAAGCTTCAATTTTGACCAATTTCAGGAACCAAAATGACTTTAAACTCACTTATTTTAGTTGAAAACGTCATAATTCACATCAAACAGTCATTTAGAGTCAAAAGATTAAATGTTAAAATTTCATCCATATTGACCATTTTGGGAAAGTTCAACAGGTCCGGAGTCATTGTTTTTCATCAGAAAATAGCTTTTTAGGAGTGTACCAAAAATGATTCAAAATGTCAGTTGGATTGTGCCTCATGTTGAAAAACCACTTTTTTAAACCCTCACAGTGACCAAAATTGCCATTTCTACAGAGTTTTTCTTACTCAAAAGCTTCAATTTTGACCAATTTCAGGAACCCAAATGACTTTAAACACACTTATTTTAGTTGAAAAAGTCACAATTCACATCAAACTGTCATTTAGAGTCAAAAGTTTAAATGTTAAAATTTCATCCATATTGACCATTTTGGGAAAGTTCGACAGTTCTGGAGTCATTGTTTTTCATCAGAAAATTGCTTTTTAGGAGTGTACCAAAAATGATTCAAAATGTCAGTTGGATTGTGCCTCATGTTGAAAAACCACTTTTTTAAACCCTCACAGTGACCAAAATTGCCATTTCTACAGAGTTTTTCTTGCTCAAAAGCTTCAATTTTGACCAATTTCAGGAACCCAAATGACTTTAAACACACTTATTTTAGTTGAAAAAGTCATAATTCACATCCAACAGTCATTTAGAGTCAAGATTAAATGTTAACATTTAATCCATATTGACCATTTTGGGAACGTTCGACAGGTCCGGAGTCATCGTTTTTCATCAGAAAATTGATTTTTTGGACTGTACCAAATATGATTCAAAATGTCAATTGAATCGTGCCTCATGTTGAATAACCACTTTTGAAACCCTCACCGTGACCAAAATTGCCATTTCTACAAAGTTTTTCTTACTCAAAAGCTTCAATTTTGACCAATTTCAGGAAACGAAATGACTTTAAACTCACTGATTTTAGTTGAAAAAGTCATAATTCACATCCAACAGTCATTTAGAGTCAAAAGATTAAATGTTACAATCTCATCCATATTTACCATTTTGGGAACGTTCGACAGGTCCGGAGTCATCGTTTTTCATCAGAAAATGGATTTTTTGGACTGTACCAAAAATGATTCAAAATGTCAATTGGATCGTGCCTCATGTTGAATAACCACTTTTGAAACCCTCACAGTGACCAAAATTGCCATTTCTACAGAGTTTTTCTTACTCAAAAGCTTCAATTTTGACCAATTTCAGGAACCAAAATGACTTTAAACACACTTATTTTAGTCGAAAAAGTCATAATTCACATCAAACAGTCATTTAGAGTCAAAAGATTAAATGTTAAAATTTCATCCATATTGACCATTTTGGGAAAGTTCGACAGGTCTGGAGTCATTGTTTTTCATCAGAAAATTGCTTTTTAGGAGTGTACCAAAAAGGATTCAAAATGTCAATTGGACCGTGCCTCATGTTGAATAACCAATTTTAAAACCCTCACAGTGACCAAAATTGCCATTTTTACAGAGCTTTTCTTACTCAAAGGTTTCAATTTTTACCAATTTCAGGCACCGAAATGACTTTAAACACACTTATTTTAGTTGAAAAAGTCATAATTCACATGCAACAATCACTTAGAGTCAAAAGATTAAATGTTAAAATGTCATCCATATTGTCCATTTTGGGTACGTTCGACAGGTCCGGAGTCATCGTTTTTCATCAAAAAATGTATTTTTCGGACTGTACCAAAAATGATTCAAAATGTCAATTGGATTGTGCCTCATGTTGAATAACCACTTTTGACACCCTCAAAGTGACCAAAATTGCCATGTTTACAGAGCTTTTCTTACTCAAAAGCTTCAATTTTGACCAATTTCAGGAACCGAAATGACTTTAAACACACTTATTTTAGTTGAAAAAGTCATAATTCTCATCCAACAGTCATTTAGAGTCAAAAGATTAAATGTTAAAATTTCATCTATATTGACCATTTTGGGAACGTTCGACAGGTCCAGAGTCATCGTTTTTCATCAGAAAATTGATTTTTTGGACTGTACCAAATATGATTCAAAATGTCAATTGGATTGTGCCTCATGTTGAATAACCACTTTTAATACCCTCACAGTGACCAAAATTGCCATTTTTTACAGAGCTTTTATTACTCAAAGCATTCCATTTTTACCAATTTCTGGCACCAAAATGACTTTAAACACACTTATTTTAGTTGAAAAAGTCATAATTCACATCCAACAGTCATTTAGAGTCAAAAGATTAAATGTTAAAATTTCATCTATATTGACCATTTTGGGAACGTTTGACACGTCCAGAGTCATCGTTTTTCATCAGAAAATTGATTTTTTGGACTGTACCAAATATGATTCAAAATGTCAATTGGATTGTGCCTCATGTTGAATAACCACTTTTAATACCCTCACAGTGACCAAAATTGCCATTTCTACAGAGTTTTTCTTACTCAAAAGCTTCAATTTTGACCAATTTCAGGAACCGAAATGACTTTAAACACACTTATTTTAGTTGAAAAAGTCTTAATTCACATCCAACAGTCATTTAGAGTCAAAAGATTAAATGGTAAAATTTCATCCATTATGACCATTTTGAGAACATTCGACAGGTCCGGAGTCATCGTTTTTCATCTGAAAATAGATTTTTTGGACTGTACCAAAAATGATTCAAAATGTCAATTGGGCCTCATGTTGAATAACCTCTTTTGAAACCCTCACAGTGACCAAAATTGCCATTTCTACAGAGTTTTTCTTACTCAAAAGCTTCAATTTTGACCAATTTCAGGAACCAAAATTACTTTAAACTCACTTATTTTAGTTGAAAAAGTCATAATTCACATCAAACAGTCATTTAGAGTCAAAAGATTAAATGTTAAAATTTCATCCATATTGACCATTTTGGGAAAGTTCAACAGGTCCGGAGTCATTGTTTTTCATCAGAAAATAGCTTTTTAGGAGTGTACCAAAAATGATTCAAAATGTCAGTTGGATTGTGCCTCATGTTGAAAAACCACTTTTTTAAACCCTCACAGTGACCAAAATTGCCATTTCTACAGAGTTTTTCTTACTCAAAAGCTTCAATTTTGACCAATTTCAGGAACCCAAATGACTTTAAACACACTTATTTTAGTTGAAAAAGTCACAATTCACATCAAACTGTCATTTAGAGTCAAAAGTTTAAATGTTAAAATTTCATCCATATTGACCATTTTGGGAAAGTTCGACAGTTCTGGAGTCATTGTTTTTCATCAGAAAATTGCTTTTTAGGAGTGTACCAAAAATGATTCAAAATGTCAGTTGGATTGTGCCTCATGTTGAAAAACCACTTTTTTAAACCCTCACAGTGACCAAAATTGCCATTTCTACAGAGTTTTTCTTACTCAAAAGCTTCAATTTTGACCAATTTCAGAACCCAAATGACTTTAAACACACTTATTTTAGTTGAAAAAGTCATAATTCACATCCAACAGTCATTTAGAGTCAAGATTAAATGTTAACATTTCATCCATATTGACCATTTTGGGAACGTTCGACAGGTCCGGAGTCATGGTTTTTCATCAGAAAATTGATTTTTTTGGACTGTACCAAATATTATTCAAAATGTCAATTGGATTGTGCCTCATGTTGAATAACCACTTTTAAAACCCTCACAGTGACCAAAATTGCCATTTTTACAGAGCTTTTCTTACTCAAAGGTTTCAATTTTTACCAATTTCAGGCACCGAAATGACTTTAAACACACTTATTTTAGTTGAAAAAGTCATAATTCACATGCAACAATCACTTAGAGTCAAAAGATTAAATGTTAAAATGTCATCCATATTGTCCATTTTGAGTACGTTCGACAGGTCCAGAGTCATCGTTTTTCATCAGAAAATTGATTTTTTGGACTGTACCAAATATGATTCAAAATGTCAATTGGATTGTGCCTCATGTTGAATAACCACTTTTAATACCCTCACAGTGACCAAAATTGCCATTTTTACAGAGCTTTTATTACTCAAAGCATTCCATTTTTACCAATTTCTGGCACCAAAATGACTTTAAACACACTTATTTTAGTTGAAAAAGTCATAATTCACATCCAACAGTCATTCAGAGTCAAAATATTAAAAGTTAACATTTCATCCATATTGACCATTTTGGGAAAGTTCGACAGGTCCGGAGTCATCGTTTTTCATCAGAAAATTGCTTTTTAGGAGTGTACCAAAAATGATTTAAAATGTCAATTGGATCGTGCCTCATGTTGAATACCCACTTTTGAAACCCTCACAGTGACCAAAATTGCCATTTCTACAGAGTTTTTCTTACTCAAAAGCTTCAATTTTGACCAATTTCAGGAACCGAAATGACTTTAAACACACTTATTTTAGTTGAAAAAGTCTTAATTCACATCCAACAGTCATTTAGAGTCAAAAGATTAAATGGTAAAATTTCATCCATTATGACCATTTTGAGAACGTTCGACAGGTCCGGAGTCATCGTTTTTCATCTGAAAATAGATTTTTTGGACTGTACCAAAAATGATTCAAAATGTCAATTGGATCGTGCCTCATGTTGAATAACCACTTTTGAAACCCTCACAGTGACCAAAATTGCCATTTCTACAGAGTTTTTCTTACTCAAAAGCTTCAATTTTGACCAATTTCAGGAACCAAAATGACTTTAAACTCACTTATTTTAGTTGAAAAAGTCATAATTCACATCAAACAGTCATTTAGAGTCAAAAGATTAAATGTTAAAATTTCATCCATATTGACCATTTTGGGAAAGTTCAACAGGTCCGGAGTCATTGTTTTTCATCAGAAAATAGCTTTTTAGGAGTGTACCAAAAATGATTCAAAATGTCAGTTGGATTGTGCGTCATGTTGAAAAACCACTTTTTTAAACCCTCACAGTGACCAAAATTGCCATTTCTACAGAGTTTTTCTTACTCAAAAGCTTCAATTTTGACCAATTTCAGGAACCCAAATGACTTTAAACACACTTATTTTAGTTGAAAAAGTCACAATTCACATCAAACTGTCATTTAGAGTCAAAAGTTTAAATGTTAAAATTTCATCCATATTGACCATTTTGGGAAAGTTCGACAGTTCTGGAGTCATTGTTTTTCATCAGAAAATTGCTTTTTAGGAGTGTACCAAAAATGATTCAAAATGTCAGTTGGATTGTGCCTCATGTTGAAAAACCACTTTTTTAAACCCTCACAGTGACCAAAATTGCCATTTCTACAGAGTTTTTCTTACTCAAAAGCTTCAATTTTGACCAATTTCAGGAACCCAAATGACTTTAAACACACTTATTTTAGTTGAAAAAGTCACAATTCACATCAAACTGTCATTTAGAGTCAAAAGTTTAAATGTTAAAATTTCATCCATATTGACCATTTTGGGAAAGTTCGACAGTTCTGGAGTCATTGTTTTTCATCAGAAAATTGCTTTTTAGGAGTGTACCAAAAATGATTCAAAATGTCAGTTGGATTGTGCCTCATGTTGAAAAACCACTTTTTTAAACCCTCACAGTGACCAAAATTGCCATTTCTACAGAGTTTTTCTTACTCAAAAGCTTCAATTTTGACCAATTTCAGGAACCCAAATGACTTTAAACACACTTATTTTAGTTGAAAAAGTCATAATTCACATCCAACAGTCATTTAGAGTCAAGATTAAATGTTAACATTTCATCCATATTGACCATTTTGGGAACGTTCGACAGGTCCGGAGTCATCGTTTTTCATCAGAAAATTGATTTTTTGGACTGTACCAAATATGATTCAAAATGTCAATTGGATTGTGCCTCATGTTGAATAACCACTTTTAATACCCTCACAGTGACCAAAATTGCCATTTTTACAGAGTTTTTCTTACTCAAAAGCTTCAATTTTGACCAATTTCAGGAACCCAAATGACTTTAAACACACTTATTTTAGTTGAAAAAGTCACAATTCACATCAAACTGTCATTTAGAGTCAAAAGTTTAAATGTTAAAATTTCATCCATATTGACCATTTTGGGAAAGTTCGACAGTTCTGGAGTCATTGTTTTTCATCAGAAAATTGCTTTTTAGGAGTGTACCAAAAATGATTCAAAATGTCAGTTGGATTGTGCCTCATGTTGAAAAACCACTTTTTTAAACCCTCACAGTGACCAAAATTGCCATTTCTACAGAGTTTTTCTTACTCAAAAGCTTCAATTTTGACCAATTTCAGGAACCCAAATGACTTTAAACACACTTATTTTAGTTGAAAAAGTCATAATTCACATCCAACAGTCATTTAGAGTCAAGATTAAATGTTAACATTTCATCCATATTGACCATTTTGGGAACGTTCGACAGGTCCGGAGTCATGGTTTTTCATCAGAAAATTGATTTTTTTGGACTGTACCAAATATTATTCAAAATGTCAATTGGATTGTGCCTCATGTTGAATAACCACTTTTAAAACCCTCACAGTGACCAAAATTGCCATTTTTACAGAGCTTTTCTTACTCAAAGGTTTCAATTTTTACCAATTTCAGGCACCGAAATGACTTTAAACACACTTATTTTAGTTGAAAAAGTCATAATTCACATGCAACAATCACTTAGAGTCAAAAGATTAAATGTTAAAATGTCATCCATATTGTCCATTTTGAGTACGTTCGACAGGTCCAGAGTCATCGTTTTTCATCAAAAAATGTATTTTTCGGACTGTACCAAAAATGATTCAAAATGTCAATTGGATTGTGCCTCATGTTGAATAACCACTTTTGACACCCTCAAAGTGACCAAAATTGCCATGTTTACAGAGCTTTTCTTACTCAAAAGCTTCAATTTTGACCAATTTCAGGAACCGAAATGACTTTAAACACACTTATTTTAGTTGAAAAAGTCATAATTCACATCCAACAGTCATTTAGAGTCAAAAGATTAAATGTTAAAATTTCATCTATATTGACCATTTTGGGAACGTTCGACAGGTCCAGAATCATCGTTTTTCATCAGAAAATTGATTTTTTGGACTGTACCAAATATGATTCAAAATGTCAATTGGATTGTGCCTCATGTTGAATAACCACTTTTAATACCCTCACAGTGACCAAAATTGCCATTTTTACAGAGCTTTTATTACTCAAAGCATTCCATTTTTACCAATTTCTGGCACCAAAATGACTTTAAACACACTTATTTTAGTTGAAAAAGTCATAATTCACATCCAACAGTCATTTAGAGTCAAAAGATTAAATGTTAAAATTTCATCTATATTGACCATTTTGGGAACGTTTGACACGTCCAGAGTCATCGTTTTTCATCAGAAAATTGATTTTTTGGACTATACCAAATATGATTCAAAATGTCAATTGGATTGTGCCTCATGTTGAATAACCACTTTTAATACCCTCACAGTGACCAAAATTGCCATTTTTACAGAGCTTTTATTACTCAAAGGATTCCATTTTTACCAATTTCTGGCACCGAAATGACTTTAAACACACTTATTTTAGTTGAAAAAGTCATAATTCACATCCAACAGTCATTCAGAGTCAAAATATTAAAAGTTAACATTTCATCCATATTGACCATTTTGGGAAAGTTCGACAGGTCCGGAGTCATCGTTTTTCATCAGAAAATTGCTTTTTAGGAGTGTACCAAAAATGATTTAAAATGTCAATTGGATCGTGCCTCATGTTGAATAACCACTTTTGAAACCCTCACAGTGACCAAAATTGCCATTTCTACAGAGTTTTTCTTACTCAAAAGCTTCAATTTTGACCAATTTCAGGAACCGAAATGACTTTAAACACACTTATTTTAGTTGAAAAAGTCTTAATTCACATCCAACAGTCATTTAGAGTCAAAAGATTAAATGGTAAAATTTCATCCATTATGACCATTTTGAGAACGTTCGACAGGTCCGGAGTCATCGTTTTTCATCAGAAAATAGCTTTTTTGGACTGTACCAAAAATGATTCAAAATGTCAATTGGATCGTGCCTCATGTTGAATAACCACTTTTGAAACCCTCACAGTGACCAAAATTGCCATTTCTACAGAGTTTTTCTTACTCAAAAGCTTCAATTTTGACCAATTTCAGGATCCAAAATGACTTTAAACTCACTTATTTTAGTTGAAAAAGTCATAATTCACATCAAACAGTCATTTAGAGTCAAAAGATTAAATGTTAAAATTTCATCCATATTGACCATTTTGGGAAAGTTCAACAGGTCCGGAGTCATTGTTTTTCATCAGAAAATAGCTTTTTAGGAGTGTACCAAAAATGATTCAAAATGTCAGTTGGATTGTGCCTCATGTTGAAAAACCACTTTTTTAAACCCTCACAGTGACCAAAATTGCCATTTCTACAGAGTTTTTCTTACTCAAAAGCTTCAATTTTTACCAATTTCAGGAACCCAAATGACTTTAAACACACTTATTTTAGTTGAAAAAGTCACAATTCACATCAAACTGTCATTTAGAGTCAAAAGTTTAAATGTTAAAATTTCATCCATATTGACCATTTTGGGAAAGTTCGACAGTTCTGGAGTCATTGTTTTTCATCAGAAAATTGCTTTTTAGGAGTGTACCAAAAATGATTCAAAATGTCAGTTGGATTGTGCCTCATGTTGAAAAACCACTTTTTTAAACCCTCACAGTGACCGAAATTGCCATTTCTACAGAGTTTTTCTTACTCAAAAGCTTCAATTTTGACCAATTTCAGGAACCCAAATGACTTTAAACACACTTATTTTAGTTGAAAAAGTCATAATTCACATCCAACAGTCATTTAGAGTCAAGATTAAATGTTAACATTTCATCCATATTGACCATTTTGGGAAAGTTCGACAGGTCCGGAGTCATCGTTTTTCATCTGAAAATTGATTTTTAGGACTGTACCAAATATGATTCAAAATGTCAATTGGATTGTGCCTCATGTTGAATAACCACTTTTAATACCCTCACAGTGACCAAAATTGCCATTTTTACAGAGCTTTTATTACTCAAAGGATTCAATTTTTACCAATTTCTGGCACCGAAATGACTTTAAACACACTTATTTTAGTTGAAAAAGTCATAATTCACATCCAACAGTCATTCAGAGTCAAAATATTAAAAGTTAACATTTCATCCATATTGACCATTTTGGGAAAGTTCGACAGGTCCGGAGTCATCGTTTTTCATCAGAAAATTGCTTTTTAGGAGTGTACCAAAAATGATTTAAAATGTCAATTGGATCGTGCCTCATGTTGAATAACCACTTTTGAAACCCTCACAGTGACCAAAATTGCCATTTCTACAGAGTTTTTCTTACTCAAAAGCTTCAATTTTGACCAATTTCAGGAACCGAAATGACTTTAAACACACTTATTTTAGTTGAAAAAGTCTTAATTCACATCCAACAGTCATTTAGAGTCAAAAGATTAAATGGTAAAATTTCATCCATTATGACCATTTTGAGAACGTTCGACAGGTCCGGAGTCATCGTTTTTCATCTGAAAATAGATTTTTTGGACTGTACCAAAAATGATTCAAAATGTCAATTGGATCGTGCCTCATGTTGAATAACCACTTTTGAAACCCTCACAGTGACCAAAATTGCCATTTCTACAGAGTTTTTCTTACTCAAAAGCTTCAATTTTGACCAATTTCAGGAACCAAAATGACTTTAAACTCACTTATTTTAGTTGAAAACGTCATAATTCACATCAAACAGTCATTTAGAGTCAAAAGATTAAATGTTAAAATTTCATCCATATTAACCATTTTGGGAAAGTTCAACAGGTCCGGAGTCATTGTTTTTCATCAGAAAATAGCTTTTTAGGAGTGTACCAAAAATGATTCAAAATGTCAGTTGGATTGTGCCTCATGTTGAAAAACCACTTTTTTAAACCCTCACAGTGACCAAAATTGCCATTTCTACAGAGTTTTTCTTACTCAAAAGCTTCAATTTTGACCAATTTCAGGAACCCAAATGACTTTAAACACACTTATTTTAGTTGAAAAAGTCACAATTCACATCAAACTGTCATTTAGAGTCAAAAGTTTAAATGTTAAAATTTCATCCATATTGACCATTTTGGGAAAGTTCGACAGTTCTGGAGTCATTGTTTTTCATCAGAAAATTGCTTTTTAGGAGTGTACCAAAAATGATTCAAAATGTCAGTTGGATTGTGCCTCATGTTGAAAAACCACTTTTTTAAACCCTCACAGTGACCAAAATTGCCATTTCTACAGAGTTTTTCTTGCTCAAAAGCTTCAATTTTGACCAATTTCAGGAACCCAAATGACTTTAAACACACTTATTTTAGTTGAAAAAGTCATAATTCACATCCAACAGTCATTTAGAGTCAAGATTAAATGTTAACATTTCATCCATATTGACCATTTTGGGAACGTTCGACAGGTCCGGAGTCATCGTTTTTCATCAGAAAATTGATTTTTTGGACTGTACCAAATATGATTCAAAATGTCAATTGAATCGTGCCTCATGTTGAATAACCACTTTTGAAACCCTCACCGTGACCAAAATTGCCATTTCTACAAAGTTTTTCTTACTCAAAAGCTTCAATTTTGACCAATTTCAGGAAACGAAATGACTTTAAACTCACTGATTTTAGTTGAAAAAGTCATAATTCACATCCAACAGTCATTTAGAGTCAAAAGATTAAATGTTACAATCTCATCCATATTTACCATTTTGGGAACGTTCGACAGGTCCGGAGTCATCGTTTTTCATCAGAAAATGGATTTTTTGGACTGTACCAAAAATGATTCAAAATGTCAATTGGATCGTGCCTCATGTTGAATAACCACTTTTGAAACCCTCACAGTGACCAAAATTGCCATTTCTACAGAGTTTTTCTTACTCAAAAGCTTCAATTTTGACCAATTTCAGGAACCAAAATGACTTTAAACACACTTATTTTAGTCGAAAAAGTCATAATTCACATCAAACAGTCATTTAGAGTCAAAAGATTAAATGTTAAAATTTCATCCATATTGACCATTTTGGGAAAGTTCGACAGGTCTGGAGTCATTGTTTTTCATCAGAAAATTGCTTTTTAGGAGTGTACCAAAAAGGATTCAAAATGTCAATTGGACCGTGCCTCATGTTGAATAACCAATTTTAAAACCCTCACAGTGACCAAAATTGCCATTTTTACAGAGCTTTTCTTACTCAAAGGTTTCAATTTTTACCAATTTCAGGCACCGAAATGACTTTAAACACACTTATTTTAGTTGAAAAAGTCATAATTCACATGCAACAATCACTTAGAGTCAAAAGATTAAATGTTAAAATGTCATCCATATTGTCCATTTTGGGTACGTTCGACAGGTCCGGAGTCATCGTTTTTCATCAAAAAATGTATTTTTCGGACTGTACCAAAAATGATTCAAAATGTCAATTGGATTGTGCCTCATGTTGAATAACCACTTTTGACACCCTCAAAGTGACCAAAATTGCCATGTTTACAGAGCTTTTCTTACTCAAAAGCTTCAATTTTGACCAATTTCAGGAACCGAAATGACTTTAAACACACTTATTTTAGTTGAAAAAGTCATAATTCTCATCCAACAGTCATTTAGAGTCAAAAGATTAAATGTTAAAATTTCATCTATATTGACCATTTTGGGAACGTTCGACAGGTCCAGAGTCATCGTTTTTCATCAGAAAATTGATTTTTTGGACTGTACCAAATATGATTCAAAATGTCAATTGGATTGTGCCTCATGTTGAATAACCACTTTTAATACCCTCACAGTGACCAAAATTGCCATTTTTTACAGAGCTTTTATTACTCAAAGCATTCCATTTTTACCAATTTCTGGCACCAAAATGACTTTAAACACACTTATTTTAGTTGAAAAAGTCATAATTCACATCCAACAGTCATTTAGAGTCAAAAGATTAAATGTTAAAATTTCATCTATATTGACCATTTTGGGAACGTTTGACACGTCCAGAGTCATCGTTTTTCATCAGAAAATTGATTTTTTGGACTGTACCAAATATGATTCAAAATGTCAATTGGATTGTGCCTCATGTTGAATAACCACTTTTAATACCCTCACAGTGACCAAAATTGCCATTTCTACAGAGTTTTTCTTACTCAAAAGCTTCAATTTTGACCAATTTCAGGAACCGAAATGACTTTAAACACACTTATTTTAGTTGAAAAAGTCTTAATTCACATCCAACAGTCATTTAGAGTCAAAAGATTAAATGGTAAAATTTCATCCATTATGACCATTTTGAGAACATTCGACAGGTCCGGAGTCATCGTTTTTCATCTGAAAATAGATTTTTTGGACTGTACCAAAAATGATTCAAAATGTCAATTGGATCGTGCCTCATGTTGAATAACCTCTTTTGAAACCCTCACAGTGACCAAAATTGCCATTTCTACAGAGTTTTTCTTACTCAAAAGCTTCAATTTTGACCAATTTCAGGAACCAAAATGACTTTAAACTCACTTATTTTAGTTGAAAAAGTCATAATTCACATCAAACAGTCATTTAGAGTCAAAAGATTAAATGTTAAAATTTCATCCATATTGACCATTTTGGGAAAGTTCAACAGGTCCGGAGTCATTGTTTTTCATCAGAAAATAGCTTTTTAGGAGTGTACCAAAAATGATTCAAAATGTCAGTTGGATTGTGCCTCATGTTGAAAAACCACTTTTTTAAACCCTCACAGTGACCAAAATTGCCATTTCTACAGAGTTTTTCTTACTCAAAAGCTTCAATTTTGACCAATTTCAGGAACCCAAATGACTTTAAACACACTTATTTTAGTTGAAAAAGTCACAATTCACATCAAACTGTCATTTAGAGTCAAAAGTTTAAATGTTAAAATTTCATCCATATTGACCATTTTGGGAAAGTTCGACAGTTCTGGAGTCATTGTTTTTCATCAGAAAATTGCTTTTTAGGAGTGTACCAAAAATGATTCAAAATGTCAGTTGGATTGTGCCTCATGTTGAAAAACCACTTTTTTAAACCCTCACAGTGACCAAAATTGCCATTTCTACAGAGTTTTTCTTACTCAAAAGCTTCAATAATTTTGACCAATTTCAGAACCCAAATGACTTTAAACACACTTATTTTAGTTGAAAAAGTCATAATTCACATCCAACAGTCATTTAGAGTCAAGATTAAATGTTAACATTTCATCCATATTGACCATTTTGGGAACGTTCGACAGGTCCGGAGTCATGGTTTTTCATCAGAAAATTGATTTTTTTGGACTGTACCAAATATTATTCAAAATGTCAATTGGATTGTGCCTCATGTTGAATAACCACTTTTAAAACCCTCACAGTGACCAAAATTGCCATTTTTACAGAGCTTTTCTTACTCAAAGGTTTCAATTTTTACCAATTTCAGGCACCGAAATGACTTTAAACACACTTATTTTAGTTGAAAAAGTCATAATTCACATGCAACAATCACTTAGAGTCAAAAGATTAAATGTTAAAATGTCATCCATATTGTCCATTTTGAGTACGTTCGACAGGTCCAGAGTCATCGTTTTTCATCAGAAAATTGATTTTTTGGACTGTACCAAATATGATTCAAAATGTCAATTGGATTGTGCCTCATGTTGAATAACCACTTTTAATACCCTCACAGTGACCAAAATTGCCATTTTTACAGAGCTTTTATTACTCAAAGCATTCCATTTTTACCAATTTCTGGCACCAAAATGACTTTAAACACACTTATTTTAGTTGAAAAAGTCATAATTCACATCCAACAGTCATTTAGAGTCAAAAGATTAAATGTTAAAATTTCATCTATATTGACCATTTTGGGAACGTTTGACACGTCCAGAGTCATCGTTTTTCATCAGAAAATTGATTTTTTGGACTGTACCAAATATGATTCAAAATGTCAATTGGATTGTGCCTCATGTTGAATAACCACTTTTAATACCCTCACAGTGACCAAAATTGCCATTTTTACAGAGCTTTTATTACTCAAAGGATTCCATTTTTACCAATTTCTGGCACCGAAATGACTTTAAACACACTTATTTTAGTTGAAAAAGTCATAATTCACATCCAACAGTCATTCAGAGTCAAAATATTAAAAGTTAACATTTCATCCATATTGACCATTTTGGGAAAGTTCGACAGGTCCGGAGTCATCGTTTTTCATCAGAAAATTGCTTTTTAGGAGTGTACCAAAAATGATTTAAAATGTCAATTGGATCGTGCCTCATGTTGAATAACCACTTTTGAAACCCTCACAGTGACCAAAATTGCCATTTCTACAGAGTTTTTCTTACTCAAAAGCTTCAATTTTGACCAATTTCAGGAACCGAAATGACTTTAAACACACTTATTTTAGTTGAAAAAGTCTTAATTCACATCCAACAGTCATTTAGAGTCAAAAGATTAAATGGTAAAATTTCATCCATTATGACCATTTTGAGAACGTTCGACAGGTCCGGAGTCATCGTTTTTCATCTGAAAATAGATTTTTTGGACTGTACCAAAAATGATTCAAAATGTCAATTGGATCGTGCCTCATGTTGAATAACCACTTTTGAAACCCTCACAGTGACCAAAATTGCCATTTCTACAGAGTTTTTCTTACTCAAAAGCTTCAATTTTGACCAATTTCAGGAACCAAAATGACTTTAAACGCACTTATTTTAGTTGAAAAAGTCATAATTCACATCAAACAGTCATTTAGAGTCAAAAGATTAAATGTTAAAATTTCATCCATATTGACCATTTTGGGAAAGTTCAACAGGTCCGGAGTCATTGTTTTTCATCAGAAAATAGCTTTTTAGGAGTGTACCAAAAATGATTCAAAATGTCAGTTGGATTGTGCGTCATGTTGAAAAACCACTTTTTTAAACCCTCACAGTGACCAAAATTGCCATTTCTACAGAGTTTTTCTTACTCAAAAGCTTCAATTTTGACCAATTTCAGGAACCCAAATGACTTTAAACACACTTATTTTAGTTGAAAAAGTCACAATTCACATCAAACTGTCATTTAGAGTCAAAAGTTTAAATGTTAAAATTTCATCCATATTGACCATTTTGGGAAAGTTCGACAGTTCTGGAGTCATTGTTTTTCATCAGAAAATTGCTTTTTAGGAGTGTACCAAAAATGATTCAAAATGTCAGTTGGATTGTGCCTCATGTTGAAAAACCACTTTTTTAAACCCTCACAGTGACCAAAATTGCCATTTCTACAGAGTTTTTCTTACTCAAAAGCTTCAATTTTGACCAATTTCAGGAACCCAAATGACTTTAAACACACTTATTTTAGTTGAAAAAGTCATAATTCACATCCAACAGTCATTTAGAGTCAAGATTAAATGTTAACATTTCATCCATATTGACCATTTTGGGAACGTTCGACAGGTCCGGAGTCATCGTTTTTCATCAGAAAATTGATTTTTTGGACTGTACCAAATATGATTCAAAATGTCAATTGGATTGTGCCTCATGTTGAATAACCACTTTTAATACCCTCACAGTGACCAAAATTGCCATTTTTACAGAGTTTTTCTTACTCAAAAGCTTCAATTTTGACCAATTTCAGGAACCCAAATGACTTTAAACACACTTATTTTAGTTGAAAAAGTCACAATTCACATCAAACTGTCATTTAGAGTCAAAAGTTTAAATGTTAAAATTTCATCCATATTGACCATTTTGGGAAAGTTCGACAGTTCTGGAGTCATTGTTTTTCATCAGAAAATTGCTTTTTAGGAGTGTACCAAAAATGATTCAAAATGTCAGTTGGATTGTGCCTCATGTTGAAAAACCACTTTTTTAAACCCTCACAGTGACCAAAATTGCCATTTCTACAGAGTTTTTCTTACTCAAAAGCTTCAATTTTGACCAATTTCAGGAACCCAAATGACTTTAAACACACTTATTTTAGTTGAAAAAGTCATAATTCACATGCAACAATCACTTAGAGTCAAAAGATTAAATGTTAAAATGTCATCCATATTGTCCATTTTGAGTACGTTCGACAGGTCCAGAGTCATCGTTTTTCATCAAAAAATGTATTTTTCGGACTGTACCAAAAATGATTCAAAATGTCAATTGGATTGTGCCTCATGTTGAATAACCACTTTTGACACCCTCAAAGTGACCAAAATTGCCATGTTTACAGAGCTTTTCTTACTCAAAAGCTTCAATTTTGACCAATTTCAGGAACCGAAATGACTTTAAACACACTTATTTTAGTTGAAAAAGTCATAATTCACATCCAACAGTCATTTAGAGTCAAAAGATTAAATGTTAAAATTTCATCTATATTGACCATTTTGGGAACGTTCGACAGGTCCAGAATCATCGTTTTTCATCAGAAAATTGATTTTTTGGACTGTACCAAATATGATTCAAAATGTCAATTGGATTGTGCCTCATGTTGAATAACCACTTTTAATACCCTCACAGTGACCAAAATTGCCATTTTTACAGAGCTTTTATTACTCAAAGCATTCCATTTTTACCAATTTCTGGCACCAAAATGACTTTAAACACACTTATTTTAGTTGAAAAAGTCATAATTCACATCCAACAGTCATTTAGAGTCAAAAGATTAAATGTTAAAATTTCATCTATATTGACCATTTTGGGAACGTTTGACACGTCCAGAGTCATCGTTTTTCATCAGAAAATTGATTTTTTGGACTGTACCAAATATGATTCAAAATGTCAATTGGATTGTGCCTCATGTTGAATAACCACTTTTGAAACCCTCACAGTGACCAAAATTGCCATTTCTACAGAGTTTTTCTTACTCAAAAGCTTCAATTTTGACCAATTTCAGGAACCGAAATGACTTTAAACACACTTATTTTAGTTGAAAAAGTCTTAATTCACATCCAACAGTCATTTAGAGTCAAAAGATTAAATGGTAAAATTTCATCCATTATGACCATTTTGAGAACGTTCGACAGGTCCGGAGTCATCGTTTTTCATCAGAAAATAGCTTTTTTGGACTGTACCAAAAATGATTCAAAATGTCAATTGGATCGTGCCTCATGTTGAATAACCACTTTTGAAACCCTCACAGTGACCAAAATTGCCATTTCTACAGAGTTTTTCTTACTCAAAAGCTTCAATTTTGACCAATTTCAGGAACCAAAATGACTTTAAACTCACTTATTTTAGTTGAAAAAGTCATAATTCACATCAAACAGTCATTTAGAGTCAAAAGATTAAATGTTAAAATTTCATCCATATTGACCATTTTGGGAAAGTTCAACAGGTCCGGAGTCATTGTTTTTCATCAGAAAATAGCTTTTTAGGAGTGTACCAAAAATGATTCAAAATGTCAGTTGGATTGTGCCTCATGTTGAAAAACCACTTTTTTAAACCCTCACAGTGACCAAAATTGCCATTTCTACAGAGTTTTTCTTACTCAAAAGCTTCAATTTTTACCAATTTCAGGAACCCAAATGACTTTAAACACACTTATTTTAGTTGAAAAAGTCACAATTCACATCAAACTGTCATTTAGAGTCAAAAGTTTAAATGTTAAAATTTCATCCATATTGACCATTTTGGGAAAGTTCGACAGTTCTGGAGTCATTGTTTTTCATCAGAAAATTGCTTTTTAGGAGTGTACCAAAAATGATTCAAAATGTCAGTTGGATTGTGCCTCATGTTGAAAAACCACTTTTTTAAACCCTCACAGTGACCAAAATTGCCATTTCTACAGAGTTTTTCTTACTCAAAAGCTTCAATTTTGACCAATTTCAGGAACCCAAATGACTTTAAACACACTTATTTTAGTTGAAAAAGTCATAATTCACATCCAACAGTCATTTAGAGTCAAGATTAAATGTTAACATTTCATCCATATTGACCATTTTGGGAAAGTTCGACAGGTCCGGAGTCATCGTTTTTCATCAGAAAATTGCTTTTTAGTAGTGTACCAAAAATGATTTAAAATGTCAATTGGATCGTGCCTCATGTTGAATAACAACTTTTGAAACCCTCACAGTGACCAAAATTGCCATTTCTACAGAGTTTTTCTTACTCAAAAGCTTCAATTTTGACCAATTTCAGGAACCGAAATGACTTTAAACTCACTGATTTTAGTTGAAAAAGTCTTAATTTACATCCATCAGTCATTTAGAGTCAAAAGATTAAATGTTAAAATTTCATCCATATTGACCATTTTGGGAACGTTCGACAGGTCCGGAGTCATCGTTTTTCATCTGAAAATTGATTTTTTGGACTGTACCAAAAATGATTCGAAATGTCAATTGGATCGTGCCTCATGTTGAATAACCACTTTTGAAACCCTCACAGTGACCAAAATTGCCATTTTTACAGAGTTTTGCTTACTCAAAAGCTTCAATTTTGACCAATTTCAGGAACCCAAATGACTTTAAACACACTTATTTTAGTTGAAAAAGTCTTAACTCACATCCAACAGTCATTTAGAATCAAAAGATTAAATGTTACAATCTCATCCATATTTACCATTTTGGGAATGTTCGACAGGTCCAGAGTCATCGTTTTTCATCAGAAAATTGATTTTTTGGACTGTACCAAATATGATTCAAAATGTCAATTGAATTGTGCCTCATGTTGAATAACCACTTTTAATACCCTCACAGTGACCAAAATTGCCATTTTTACAGAGCTTTGATTACTCAAAGGTTTCCATTTTTACCAATTTCTGGCACCGAAATGACTTTAAACACACTTATTTTAGTTGAAAAAGTCATAATTCACATCCAACAGTCATTTAGAGTCAAAAGATTAAAAGTTAACATTTCATCCATATTGACAATTTTGGGAACGTTCGACAGGTTCGGAGTCATCGTTTTTCATCAGAAAATTGATTTTTTTGACTGTACCAAATATGATTCAAAATGTCAATTGGATTGTGCCTCATGTTGAATAATCACTTTTGAAACCCTCACAGTGACAAAAATTGCCATTTTTACAGAGTTTTGCTTACTCAAAAGCTTCAATTTTGAACAATTTCATGCACCGAAATGACTTTAAACTCACTGATTTTAGTTGAAAAAGTCATAATTCACATCAAACAGTCATTTAGAGTCAAAAGATTAAATGTTAAAATTAAGCATGGGCGCAAAATCCGTTCCGCTCGCAGATTTTTCTGATTTTCGGTAAATCCGCAATCCGCGAACCTCGCGGATGTGGCGAAAATACGCAAATCCGCGCACGGCGGATTTTTGCTTGTGTTCGCACTGCTCGCGGGCCGCGGCGCGGGCAGCAACAATCTCGCACTCGCGAAATTACAAAAATTACAATTGGGGAGGGGTGAAGGAAGTGACCCAGTCTCCAACTTCCTCTTCCTGTCCAGCAAGCTCCTCCCATTGCTTAGTCCATTTCCTGGCCACTTTGAATTCGATCTTGACTGGGAAGGATTACTTTTTGTGGATGCTGCTGGAGATTTGGCTTTGAGGCCTTTTGGATTACTTTTTAATTAGAAATTTGATTTACAAGTAAGTTGATAAGTTGATGTTGTTTGTTTGTGGTGATTTTTGTGTGTGTTTTTTGACTTTTTGGGGTGGGTTTGGGGGCTGGCTATGTGTGGGAGGCCATTTTGAGGCATGGTCCTGCAGGTCCTGGCCATGTGGATGGGGTCAAGCAGCCATTTTGAAGTCAGGCAGTGTGCTTTGTGCCCTATGCCCACCCAGTCTGCTCTGATTGCTTTCATTATGCCCAGGGGGCCTCGAACTCCCGCGGATTACCCGAAAATCGGATTTTATAAAAAAAAAATGTGCCTGTGTTCGCACTGCTTGCGTCCCACGCAGCAACAATCTCGCACTCGCGAAATTGTAAAAAAATTACAATTCTGCACATGAATTGAAAACTACCAGGCTTAGTTATGGGTGCATGCATGATACAACTGTTTTTTTTAATTTTAACATTTTAACATTATTCTGGCCAGGGCATGGATGGCATTGGATTGTTGTGATTTTTGTGTGTTTTACGACTTTTTGGGGTGGTGTTGGGGGCTTGCTATGTGGGTGGGGGCCATTTTATTGCCTGGTCCCGTGTGGGTGGGGGTCTAGGGGCCATTTTTAAGCCAGTTTGTGTGCTTTGTGCCATAGGCCTGCACCCAGTGTGCTGTGATTTTATCATGCCCAGGGGGCCCAGGCCAGAATATGTCTGTTCGCGGATTTTGCTGGTTTTTCGCCACGTTCGCGTCGTGAAGCAACAATCTCGCACTCGCGAAATTGCAAACATTGCAATTCTGCACCAGAAAACCACCAGCAGGCAGCCTAAACCTTCTGAAACTTGATGGATGGCATTGGATTGTGGTGATTTGATTGGTGTTGTGTTTTTTTACTTTTAGGAGTAGGGGTTGGGGGCTGGCTATGTTGGTGGGGGCCATTTTGAGGCATGGTCCTGGCCATGTGGATGGGGGTCAAGTGGCCATTTTGAAGGCAGGCAGTGAGCTTTGTGCCATAGGCCTGCACCCATTTTGCCTTGCTTTCACCCATTTAGCCCAGGGGGAGTCAGTGGTACATGAAACTATAACCCTCTCTGTGTGTGCTCTCTTGGATCAATTTTAAATTCCTGTTTCCTCCTGTTTCCCAAAAATTTAGCAAATCCTAATTTTGAAATTTCCATATTGTGTGGTGTGCATGTGTGTATTCATAAATGCCTACTTGCAAACTATTTATTGAAGCGCTACATATGCAACATATATTTACTGATGTTCCTCTGTCTTCGTTTGCTTTTAGGTGCACAAAGTCAATAACTCCGCATCATCGTTGAGCATCAGTGCCAGGAAGAAGTCCTGCTGCGGCCTGTTGTTCCGACATCTGAAGAAGATGGCTCCAAAAAGAGGTGCCCGTAGCTCCTCTTGCAAGAAAAATGTCTCTACTAAGGAGAAGAAGAAGCAAGTGGTACCACTTACCAAGGAGACTGGTGGCTCGACCACTACATTTTTGTGGAACAAACAAAGGCCCACCATGAGTGCTGCACAGGTAGCCTGTTTAGTGGTTCAATCACCAACGACCAGTGATGTTGGCTCATCGCAAGAAAGTAGCAGCACACCATCAACACAGGTTGTAACTCATCTCACAAGTACTATTCAACAACCAAAGCCGCAACAACAACTGCATGGGCTACTAGTACAAGCACAAGTACATGCGCAAGGAGCTGTCCGAGAAGGAGCTGTCCGAGAAGGAGCTGTCCGAGAAGGAGCTGGCCGAGAAGGAGCTGGCCGAGAAGGAGAAGGCCGAGAAGGAGAAGGCCGAGAAGGAGAGGTCCATGGAGAGTTGCAAGTAGAGGTCAGTGAAGAGGCCCATGTAGCAGCGCATGGAGCGGTGCAAGTGCCCACAATGGTTGTTCTTCCAGAAGTAGGGGCACAGGAGGAAATTGACTTTGGAGCCGGGGTATCATGTCAGGAAGACGAAGGCATTCCTCCTGATGATTCAT
The DNA here is from genome assembly GCF_964261635.1 of Lissotriton helveticus. Lineage (NCBI taxonomy): Eukaryota > Metazoa > Chordata > Amphibia > Caudata > Salamandridae > Lissotriton > Lissotriton helveticus. The sequence continues at coordinate 344,842,382 of NC_136072.1, forward strand.
TTTCTCCCAGCTCCCCACCAAGGAAAAGATCAAGGAGTGTGTGTAGAAGTTCCTCTTTAAGCCCTGCTCCATCAGATGATGATCTGGATCTAGATTGGCAACCATCTCCGACGTCTGAGAGGGAGGCACACCATGAGCTGCGAAAGGTATCAAATGTTAAAAGGAAGGGCCCCGGAAAGCTCATACTTATGGATCCGAACGTCGGACTTGATGAAGTGGTGCATTCTGATGTTGTTGAACAGGATGGCAGCAATGACCTAGTCATCACACACGTCATTCCAGCCACACCGGCCATGCAGCAGACAGACATTTATACCCTATCCCGACGTCATGCTGAGCGTGACCCTGGCGACGTGGCACTGGTAGCACCACCAACGCAGTCAAGTAGTACAACAAGTTCAACAAAACCTACAGCTCCCATATTTTCTCCCCAGAGGGGGACTCCATCCAGCTCGACTCCCTCAAGTAGGGTTGCTGCAATCAATAATTGCACAACCCAGTAGATGTCTGCAAGGCTCATCCACCACTGTTTCATCTGGCATTGGCAGTATCATCTCGTGCGGCAAAACCAGAAGTTTCCAGTCCCCAGTTTGGAACTTTTTTAGTGTCCATGCAAAGTATGATAACATAGCCGTTTGTTGCATTTGTAAGACTACAGTTAGCCGTGGTAAGACTGGTACCAACTATGGAACCGGAGGCCAGATAGGTCATCTTCAAAGAAGGCACGCTGTCGTATGGTTTGCGCACCTAGCAAACATCAAGGGAAAGCAATCCCAAAGGGCAAGTGGCCAAATTATACCCATACTAGGTGTTTCATCTGAAGATGACGGGGAGGTAGAAGAAGCGTCAGACATTTGCCCGGTTGCACCCAGTACCCCTGGCAGCACCATACCCTCCGGAACACATAGGAGGCACACTGAGAGTCTGGGAGACACACCAATGCGGAAAATGTCAACACTGAGCAGAAGTGGGTAGAAGAAGGCATCAGCATCATCCAGTAAATTTGTCCAGCGCACCATTTCAGCCATGTTCTCCTCAGATGCGCAATTTCAACGCAACCACCCAACTGTACGCCTGTATAACACTAAGCTGGCTAAAATGCTAGCGGTGGACCTTCTCCCTTTTTCGTTTGTCGAAAATGTGGGTTTTCTTGAACTCGTGGCAACACTGGCCCCTAAATGGAAGGTTCCTAGCCGGTTCTATTTTGCCAGGGTTGCTGTTCCAGCACTACATAAAGAGGTGCTTGAGTTGGTTGGGGCAGCTTTGCAGAAGAGTGCTGTTCACACTATACACCTGACAACAGACATGTGGACCAGTTGCCAAGCCCTTGATTACATGTGCATCACTGCACACTGGGTCTCTTTTTCAGGGGTTGCACATCAGATAAATGCAGGTGGTGACTTGGCCGAGATTTTTAAGGGTGCTCATAAACATGCAACATTAGCCATGTTTGGCATGGAGAAAAGTCATACTGCAGTCAACATTTTGGATGACTTTAACAAAAAGGTCTCGCAATGGCTGCCCCCAAGAAATTGCAAGGTTGGTTATGTTTCTACTGATAATGGCAGCAATGTAGTTAAGGCCATGGAGAACGGTTACTATTTCAGAGTGCCGTGTTTGGCGCACTGTATGAACCTTGTCGTGCAAAAGTTCTTGAAAAAAGAACTTGCAGTCGACCAAATACTGACCATCTGCAGAAGAATATGCACACATTTCAACCATTCTTTTAAGGCCCGGAAGGAGCTGAGGCGCCAGCAAAATGTACGTAGAATGCCAATGAAAGCACTTATCCAGGAGGTGGCAACACGTTGGAACTCAACCTTCTACATGCTTGAGCGTCTGCATGAGCTGTTTCCAGTAGTCAATGAGTATTTCTACAACCTGGGTGGTGATACGACAGAAATGATGCTAGCGGTGGAGCAATGGCAGCTAGTTAAAAGCCTGACAGACATGCTTCGTCCTTTTGAGGTCTTCACGCGTGACGTCAGCAGGGAGGACTGTTCTTTGAGCAAAGCTATCCCATTGTTGCTGAAGCTCGAGCACCAAGTCAAGGTGGTGTCTTCAGAATTAAAATATGCTGGAAAGAAGGAAGCATATGAGTTGGCGCAGAGATTAACACAACGCCTAGTTAGCAATAAACGGCTTGTAAATATCAAGAAACAACAGCACTACATTTGTGCTACTATTCTGGATCCACGTTACAAAAAGCCATTGTTTGGCAAAGTAATAATTCCTTTTGAAACATCAGATGTTACAGAGTACAAAGGTTGGCTAGTTCAGTCAGCCATTCGTTTTGAAAGAGAGCGGAAGGAAACTGTAGGAGAAGACAGTACTACTAGTGAATCAGCAGGCCATCAGGCGTCCCAAAAAAACACTTCTGCATCTGTGCCTGTGGCAGAAGTGAGTGACTTTTCCTCTGAGCCGTTAACCACACCAGCAACCGTATCATCTGCACCAGGCCCAGGCGATATGTCTGAAGCGGATTGGCTAAGTGAGCTAGGGTTTCCTTGTCCCAGAAAGGACACAGAAGTGCAAAGTACAGGAATCCGGGAGGACATTCTTTTAATGGTGCAGGCCTATCTGGATGACTCAACAGCGGTCAATATTACTGAGGACCCAATGGCGTATTGGCATGGGAAAAGAAACATATGGCGAGAGCTCACCAACCTGGCTGTCAATTACTTGTCTTGCCCACTCGCAAGCGTGTCTTCAGAACGTGTTTTTAGTTCTGCTGGTGGCATTGTGACTTCCAAAAGGTCCCGCCTCTTGCCCGCAAATGTGGAGCGGCTCACCATGATAAAGATGAACCAGCACTTCATACCACCAGATTACAAAGTACGAGAATGCACGCAGGAAGAAGACGAGGACACCGACCTACCTGAGGAAAGTTCTCCTCAGTTACCAGAAGTACTACCGACTCAATTTGCAGAGTTTGAGGACGAGCTCTGCTTCCCTGACAGCGAGTTCTGAACATGAGTCAATGATCCATTAACTTTAATATTAGTCCTTATTCACTTTTATTCCTGTGTGTCTGTCTTTCTTTTTTTAGCAAGTGCTTCATCACATTCACAACAAAACTGTAATCAATCAAACAACAAGCCCATCAACAGAACTGTCTTGATTTTGATGCCGCAGCATTCTTCAGGTTCACAACAGTTAGTTGACAAGAACTCAGTCCTGGTCGTCTATCCTCCTCCTCCAGACTCACCCTATCCATTTCCCGTAATGCTGATGCCTGGATTCTGCACAATGAAGAAACTTACGTTGACGAGTCTCCTAAAGAGGGACTGTCTGGAAGTAGTGAGTCCTCATTTAAATACATTTTGCTAAGTGTGACTTTTTTGCGTTTGGGTTTACGGGTCTTGGCTGGGCCATTGCTGGCAAGGTCTATTAAGGGATGAAATTGGTTAGGCATTTACTTTGGAAAACTTTTGGCCTATTACACGTGAACGTTTAGGAGTTATTATTGCTCGCTTGCCTGTCTTAGGGGTGCTGTCTGTGGGGCTTCTAGGATTTTGGGGTCTGTGAGCACCGCAACCATATTTCTAATGTTGATTGCTTTTTTTTGCAGAAAATCCACGCCGGGAAACTCCAGTTGGGGCCCTGCTGCAGAACGCTTTAGGACACTGTGAATTCCAGGTGGAGCCAGCCCTCAAACACAAATTACAGGTAAGATAAGCGTTTGGATGGGAGGTAGTATAATGGAGTATTAGGAGAGGCAAGAGAGTGACAGTGGTACTAGTAGTAAAGTCCTAGGACTCCTCAATTAACAAACTCTGTGACAGGCATTTACTTTGGAAAACATTTGGCCAATTACACGTGAACCAACACGATGACAGTGTTCAGTAAAACGAACTTACTGCAAAACCACCACCCACCAGGCTCAAATGTAGTAAAAAAAAAGATATGCTCAGATAAAGTTTGAAAAAGTATACTTTTATATCCCTAACAAAATAATCTCCCGCAAGACCCTCCCTAACCCCAACAAATAAATAGTCCCTCAAAAGTCCCCAAAAAACCCAACTCCCAATTCCCACCCCCCAAAAGTCTCTAAAAAAGGGGCAAGGGACACTCTAGGGATGCATGGTGTTGTTAACTTTGGCCTCCAGGGCATCATGCCTTAGGGCCAGGGCATCGTATTGCTCCCGGAGGGTGGCGTGATCTAAACGGAGGCCCTCCACCAAATTTTGGTACTCCTTCCATTTCCGGACCTCCGCCTCCAGGTCCGACACTCTGCGGATTGCTCGGCGCAAGCAAGCCTTTACAGTACTGTGAGGTGCAGCTTTTGCTGCTCGGCGGTGGCGTCTGCCAGCACGGCTCCGTTTGGCTGGAGCACTGCGCTGACCGGCAGAACGTGGGGTCACGGAGGACGATGCAGATGTCACGTTGGAATTACTGGACTGCGTGTCGTCCCCCTCCAGTTCCACCAGTCGCCGATATTGGGCAACAGTTGCATCCAGCCTCCGTTGCCGGGCCAGTACAGCCAGCATACTCCTTGTAGGTTTTGTTTTAGTATGACCAACTATATGAAGAAAGAAAGACATATTCTGTAACCAATGCTCTTTAAGAATATGATTAACACAAAATGATTCAGCAGGAAGTTGTGTCACAGTACACCTAGCAACTAGTCAGCGCAGTACAAAAGAAACTATTCAGGCCAATATCATGGGCGTCCACAGGGATGGGCAAGAGAGGGCGCGATTGCCCCCCTCTGGATCGCAGGTCCATCCAGTGCTGGCCCAGTGACAAATTACAATATGGTAATTACGGCAGGCTGGGACCGACAGACAGATAGAGGCAGAGACAGAGAGAGAGGAAGACAGAAGGAGAGAGAGAGAGAGGGAGGGAGCCAGAGGGTGACAGAGGGAGGATGAGGGAGGGAGACAGAGAGAGAGGGAGGGGGAGAGAGAAAGAAAGATGTGTGTAATGTGTATGCCAGGTCTGGTGGCTCAGTGGACGAAGGCATCCGCTGCAGGGGCATGATTTCAATTTCATGGTCATATTTTTTTTTGTTGCTCTAGATCCACCCCCCTCCCCCACTGACCCTGCCCCCTTCGGTGCGACCCTTGGCCACAAACCACACTATCAATCATGTCAGGAGTAGGACTCAGGAGATGGTAATGATGTTGCACCCCCCTCCCCTGGAAACATTTCATAGTATGTTCGTAGTTCATCCATTGACCGTCTACTCTCTGTAGATACACATCATATGCTATCTAAGAGTCAGATAGTACCATGATCCAGCTTACCTGTACCCGCCACCACCACTGTCTCCTTCCTCACAGTCTGCACTTCTTGGTCCGACTCCTCTTGCGCCGCCTCCTCCCCAGAGTGATCCTCGGACTCGGAGTCGATCACTATTACCACATCCGAGCTGGCCCCGCCACCAGATGTTCCACCTACAAAGTAGATTTAAGAATGTTAGATTACACCACTCACTAGTATTTGGTCTATGAATGAAGAATGTGAAAACAACAGAAAAAGTAATTGACTGTCTACTCTAGTCTAAAGTAAAAATGTCCCTCCTTCCAGGGAAGGCTGTTGTCTTGCTGCATTTTTTTGTCATAATTGATGAATGCTTGATTCATTTTAACACACATCATTTTTCTCTGAACAGACAGAAACTGGACTTCTAAGGACAAGAGCAACATCAACTTCAAACCAGGTGAAAGCTCGGCTCGACCACAAGAAATGTGTTCAATTACTCATCAACTCAGCACCAAGCACTTTTCCATTTCCAACTAACTTTATTTTAATATATGTGTTTACTTCAACTTTTAATAAAGCTTTTAAACTTGAATAGACTCTGTGGTTTTTGGTCCTCCAGACTAGAGTGACTGAGCGAAAGGTTTTGCAATTTTTGCAAGGAGGAGTCCGTGCCGCTGACACTACCAGGTTTATACAGTGTGCCAAACACGCCACTCTGAAATATTATTACTCTGGTCTTTGGTGTCCATAGTTAGGTTTGTGGAGAATTGTCCCTGCAACAGTAGTATTATTGATTTTGCTCCTATCTAAACACTATTTCGAAAAAATTAAATTAGGAACGCTTGGACAACAATAGGTCCTCTATATTTAAATGAAAACTTACTGGGGCCAGCAAAGGAGCACTCGCCCCCCTGGCCTGCATCCTCCTCCTTTGGAGCCACTGCATCCGCTTTTTCTGTCCGCTTGCCCCTGGGCGGACCTGACGTACAACATGAAAGAATGAACAGAAAACATTGATGATTGCTGCTTGTCGATGTCCTTGTCAACCAAATCAAACATTTAGAAAGAACAAGAACCAACTATTTCAGCCAAAAAGAGGGCTACAAAGGAAGGACTGCACCTGAGCCTCTACTCTAGGGGCAGATTTACAAGCCCCTTGCAGCTCTTTTGCTCCATTCTTGCGTCAATTTTGTGACGCAGCGCCACAACAAGAGAGGCGCCATGGTGTGGTGTATATTAACAACGTGACGCATATGGGAGATGCATCCCATTCTAAAGCCCTGCGCCATAAGGGAGCGTTCCAGCGCAAGGGAGGGCGTTCCTGCGCAGGAACGCATGCTAAAAGTGGCTATGGGGAATATATAAAATTTCAATCAGTCATTTAGGAAAATGATGCGTCACTGAAACCATGCGCCTGCATGAAGCAGACTTACGGCTTGACGCAGCATTGCTGGAGCTGCGCCATCGTTGCAACGCAACTCCATCAATGAGCCACCTTTACGGCACCGATGCGTAACGCTTCGGTGACGTTTTGGGACCATGGTGTGCCGCATTGTAAATAGGGCGCACCATGGGTGGTGCTGGCGTGCCGCACACTTTGCAGGGATGCGCAGGTAATTGCTAATCTGACACGTAGGGGCATACTTACGAGTTCTGAGCTGGACACCTCCAGATGTGCACCAGAACAAATGCGTAACGCAAAACTAACCTTGCGTCACGGCAGATGCGCCGCAATTACGATGCGGCAAACCCTGGCGCAAGGGTAGGCAGATGCGTGACGCATCTCGTTACGAAAGAGGGGCACATCTCTAGAGTCGCGTCGCAGGCGCGATGCAACTATAGCAATGCTCAGGGCTGCCCAATACTCAACATACCGCATCAGTCCTTACGCCTGCTTCAAGCAAGCAGGCATAAAGAATTGACGTAGCAGCGTCGCGGAAGTGCCTGCGTTAAATCTTGTAGATTTCACGCAGGCACTTAAGCGAGGCGCACAGCTGCCTGACCGCCACCCCCCACCCCCCTCCTGCGTGGGAACGCACCCATTGTGGCGCAGGCCCAGGCCTTAACGTGGCGCATCTCCTTAGATGCATCTCGTTGTACATGACTCGCATGGATTCGCCACGTTTACGTCGCTGTGCGTCAGGTAAGGCAGCGTAAACGTGGCGCAAGGGGCTTGTAAATCTGCCCCATTGTGTCTAGCATTACGAAGTTCTGTAAAGTACACTCATACATTACTCAGCCCAATTAAATGAACACAAAATAGAAAACAAATAAGCAGTGGCACCGCCACAGAGAAGGAGAACAGTGTACCTGAAATGCACAGAAGATTTTGAAATATTAATTTACCTCTCCTATCAATGTAATCAGCAGCATTATTGCTGTTTGTAAAAAAGTTAAAGCAAACATTTGCAATATAACACAGTCACACAGAGCAGGAGAAAAAACAGAGTAGTGAGTGATGAAAAAATTGCTACTACTACTCACCAAGCCCGGGGACCTCCACTCCCAGCAGGTCTAGCAGGTCGCGCTCCCGGTCCAGGATATCGGTCCAGCGGTGGGTCACTTGATTGTAGGTGCGCTGGACCCCTGTGATGTCAAAAAGGGCCCGGCACACCTGCCCCCACCGCTTCCGTCGCTCCTGGCTGTTGGTATAACCAGCAGCGATCCTGCCGCCTGCCGCGATGGTCCTGGGGAGACGGCGCTGCACATAAAAAACGAGTGAGCCCACCTCCTCAGGGCTGAAGATCTCCCTGGGCACCACCATTTCCGCCCTTAAACGGCCACACGGGAGGCGTGCACGGGCTGCGGGGGCCGTCTTGGGCAGCTTGACAGCTGTCTTCACCATGTTCTGGGCAGGTGTTAGCAGTAAGGAGACAAAATGAAAAAGAATAAGAGTAGGGAAGAAGGCAATAAAAGTTTAAAAAAGTAGTTGAAAAGTAAACAAAAGTTGCCTTAAACACAAAAATATAGACCTAGAAAAATAGAGGGATAGAAAAAAAGTTAAATAGATCAAAAAAATATTAAAACAAGCAAAGGATGGCAGAGATATACAGAGGATAGAAACACCATGCCCAGACACATAGGAATGAATGAAAAACAAGATGGCGGCCCGAACACGTGCGTGTAAGTAAGTTCGCACGCGATTTCTCTCGCAAACTCGTGCGAACTTGCATTCGCAAGGCGCTCATTGCGCGAGATTACACAAAGCGGGCAGTAACGGAAATACGTCACGCAAACAAAATGGCGGTGCCCATACTCAACCTTGGGGTAACTCGCACGAGTTCACGGCTTCCACGGTCGATTTCGCACGACGCCGCGCCTCGCGAATAGGGCGAAATTACCGAAAAACGAGTTTTGCAAAACCAACGAGCAGGTGCAAAAGTTCGAGCTCATCATTTGTAACCATTTACCTGTAGTGCTTCCTGAAGGGGCCCTCCAGAATCCGGTTGCCTACTTGCAACTATTGTGTGACCCTGCTCTGACAGTCACAGAATAGTTACAAGTATGCCATTGCAATCTGTTATTGCAACAAAAAGGAAAGGGAGCAGACAAGCAGGTGCCAGCCTTCATTAATGTCAGTTGGGGCAGGGCAGGTGTTGTTGTTTGCAAAACTTAAAGCACTTAGCAGGTGTGCTTGGCTTTGCCACAATAATGTACACTCACTGGTCAATCAGAGGGTGCTGTGATGACACCGAGGGTGGCATGGGTGTGCCAGCCAGAGGGTGGCATGGGTGAACAAGAGTGCCAGTGTTGACAGTGGATGGCAGTGCTTTGCTTTACCCCAATAATGTACACTGGTGAACCAGAGGGTGCTGTGATGACACAGAGGGTGACATGGGTGAGCCAGAGGGTGGCATGGGTGACCAAAGAGAGTGCCAGTGGTGACAGAGGGTGGCAGTGATGAAGAAAGCCTTGCAAACAGGCTGGGCACGTAGAAACAACAAGTTCGCAAAACTGGCGACCCGACAAGTAAGTTCGCAATTTGCGAAATTGTACAAAACCCTCGCGAACTTGCAGAAACCCGTGCGAACACACACCCCAAAAAAAAATAAGCAAATCCACGAGAATTCGCGGATTTTGCGTATTGTCGCAATCCGCAAATACGCAAATCCGCAAATTCGTGGATTGCGAATCCGCAAAATCCGCCCATGCTTAGTTAAAATTTCATCCATATTGACCATTTTGGGAACGTTCGACAGGTCTGGAGTCATCGTTTTTCATCTGAAAATTGATTTTTTTGGACTCTACCAAAAATGATTCAAAATGTCAATTGGATCAAGCCTCATGTTGAATAACCACTTTTGAAACCCTCACATTGACTAAAATTGCCATTTCTACAGAGTTTTTCTTACTCAAAAGCTTCAATTTTGACCAATTTCAGGAACCGAAATGACTTTAAACACACTTATTTTAATTGATAAAGTCATAATTCACATCCAACAGTCATTTAGAGTCAAGATTAAATGTTAAAATTTCATCCATATTGACCATTTTGGGAACGTTCGACAGGTCCAGAGTCATCGTCTTTCATCAGAAAATTGATTTTTTGGACTGTACCAAATATGATTCAAAATGTCAATTGGATTGTGCCTCATGTTGAATAACCACTTTTGAAACCCTCACAGTGACCAAAATTGCCATTTTTACAGAGTTTTGCTTACTCAAAAGCTTCAATTTTGAACAATTTCAGGAACCGAAATGACTTTAAACACACTTATTTCAGTTGAAAAAGTCATAATTCACATCAAACAGTCATTTAGAGTCAAAATATTAAATGTTAAAATTTCATTCATATTGACCATTTTGGGAACGTTCGACAGGTCCGGAGTCATTGTTTTTCATCAGAAAATAGATTTTTTTGACTGTACCAATTATGATTCAAAATGTCAATTGGATTGTGCCTCATGTTGAATAACCACTTTTGAAACCCTCACAGTGACCAAAATTGCCATTTTTACAGAGCTTTGCTTACTCAAAAGCTTCCATTTTGACCAATTTAAGCCACTGAAATCACTTTAAACACACTTATTTTAGTTGAAAAAGTCATAATTCACATCCAACAGTCATTTAGAGTCAAAAGAGTAAATGTTAAAATTTCATCGATATTGACCATTTTGGGAACGTTCGACAGGTCCGGAGTCATCGTTTTTCATCAGTAAATTGATTTTTTGGACTGTACCAAATATGATTCAAAATGTGGATCGTGCCTCATGTTGAATAACCACTTTTGAAACCCTCACAGTGACCAAAATTGCCATTTCTACAGAGTTTTTCTTACTCAAAAGCTTAAATTTTGACCAATCTCAGGCACCGTTATGACTTTAAACACACTGATTTTATTTGAAAAAGTCATAATTCACATCCAACAGTCATTTAGAGTCAAAAGATTAAATGTTAAAATTTCATCCATATTGACCATTTTGGGCAAGTTCGACAGGTCCGGAGTCATCGTTTTTCATCGGAAAATTGCTTTTTAGGAGTGTACCAAAAATGATTCAAAATGTCAATTGGATTTTGCCTCATGTTGAATAATCACTTTTGAAACCCTCACCGTGACCAAAATTGCCATTTTTACAGAGTTTTGCTTACTTAAAAGCTTCAATTTTGAACAATTTCAGGCACCAAAATGACTTTAAACTCACTGATTTTAGTTGAAAAAGTCATAATTCACATCCAACAGTCATTTAGAGTCTATAGATTAAATGTTAAAATTTCATCCATATTGACCATTTTGGGAATGTTTGACAGGTCTGGAGTCATCGTTTTTCATCAGTAAATTGATTTTTTGGACTGTACCAAATATGATTCAAAATGTCAATTGGATTGTGCCTCATGTTGAATAACCACTTTTGAAACCCTCACACTGACCAAAATTTCCATTTCTACAGAGTTTTTCTTACTCAAAAGCTTCAATTTTGACCAATTTCAGGAACCGAAATGACTCTAAACACACTTATTTTAGTTGAAAAAGTCTTAATTCACATCCAACAGTCATTTAGAGTCAAAAGATTAAATGGTAAAATTTCATCCATATTGACCATTTTGGGAACGTTGTACAGGTCCTGAGTCATCGTATTTCATCTGAAAATTGATTTTTTGGACTGTACCAAAAAGGATTCAAAATGTCAATTGGATCGTGCCTCATGTTGAATAACCACTTTTGAAACCCTCACATTGACTAAAATTGCCATTTCTACAGAGTTTTTCTTACTCAAAAGCTGCAATTTTGACCAATTTCAGGCACAGAAATGACTTTAAACACACTTATTTTAGTTGAAAAATTCATAATTCACATGCAACAGTCACTTAGAGTCAAAAGATTACATGTTAAAATTTCATCCATATTGACCATTTTGGGAACGTTCGACAGGTCCGGAGTTACCGTTTTTCATCAGAAAATTTTGTTTTTTGGACTGAACCAAATAGGATTCAAAATGTCAATTGGATTGTGCCTCATGTTGAATAACCACTTTTGAAACTCTCACAGTGACCAAAATTGCCATTTCTACAGAGTTTTTCTTACTCAAAAGCTTCAATTTTGAACAATTTCAGGCACTGAAATGACTTTAAACTCACTGATTTTAGTAGAAAAAGTCATAATTCACATTCAACAGTCATTTAGCGTCAAAAGATTAAATGTTAAAATTTCATCCATATTGACCATTTTGGGAACGTTCGACAGGTCCGGAGTCATTGTTTTTCATCAGAAAATTGATTTTTTTGACTGTACCAAATATGATTCAAAATGTCAATTGGATTGTGCCTCATGTTGAATAACCACTTTTGAAACCCTCACAGTGACCAAAATTGCCAATTTTTACAGAGCTTTGCTTACTCAAAAGCTTCCATTTTGACCAATTTAAGCCACCGAAATGACTTTAAACACACTTATTTTAGTTGAAAATGTCATAATTCACATCCAACAGTCATTTAGAGTCAAAAGATTAAATGTTAAAATTTCATCCATATTGACCATTTTGGGAACGTTCGACAGGTCCGGAGTCATCGTTTTTCATCAGAAAATTGATTTTTTGGACTGTACCAAATATGATTCAAAATGTCAAATGGATCGTGCCTCATGTTGAATAACCACTTTTGAAACCGTCACAGTGACCAAAATTGCCATTTTTACAGAGTTTTTCTTACTCTTAAGCTTCAATTTTGACCAATTTCAAGAACCGAAATGACTTTAAATACACTTATTTTAGTTGAAAAAGTCTTAATTCACATCCAACAGTCATTTAGAGTCTATAGATTAAATGTTCAACTAAATTTTTGGTACACTCCTAAAAAGCAATTTTCTTATGAAAAACAATGACACCGGACCTGTCGAACTTTCCCAAAATGTTCAATATGGATGAAATTTTAACATTTAATCTTTTGACTCTAAATGACTGTTAGATGTGAATTAAGACTTTTACAACTAAAATAAGTGTGTTTAAAGTCATTTCGGTTCCTGAAATTGGTCAAAATTGAAGCTTTTGAGTAAGAAAAACTCTGTAGAAATGGCAACTTTGGTCACTGTGAGGGTTTCAAAAGTGGTTATTCAACATGAGGCACGATCCAATTGACATTTTGAATCATATTTGGTAAAGTCCAAAAAATCAATTTTCTGATGAAAAACGATGACTCTAAACCTGTCGAACGTTCCCAAAATGGTCAATATGGATGACATTTTAACATTTAATCTATAGACTCTAAATGACTGTTGGATTTGAATTATGACTTTTTCAACTAAAATAAGTGAGTTTAAAGTCATTTTGGTGCCTGAAATTGTTCAAAATTGAAGCTTTTAAGTCAGCAAAACTCTGTAAAAATGGCAATTTTGGTCACGGTGAGGGTTTCAAAAGTGGTTGTTCAACATGAGGCACAACCCAATTGACATTTTGAGTCATATTTGGTGCAGTCCAAAAAATCAATTTTCTGATGAAAAACGATGACTCCGGACCTGTCGAACGTTCCCAAAATGGTCAATATGGATGAAATTTTAACATTTAATCTTTTGACTCTAAATGACTGTTGGATGTGAATTATGACTTTTTCAACTAAAATAAGTGAGTTTAATGTCATTTTGGTGCCTGAAATTGTTCAAAATTGAAGCTTTTGAGTAAGCAAAGCTCTGTAAAAATGGCAATTTTGGTCACAGTGAGGGTTTCAAAAGTGGTTATTCAACATGAGGCACGGTCCAATTGACATTTTGAATCATTTTTGGTACACTCCTAAAAAGCAATTTTCTGATGAAAAACAATATCTTCGGACCTGTCGAACGTTCCCAAAATGGTCAATATGGATGAAATTTTAACATTTAATCTTTTGACTCTAAATGACTGTTGGATGTGAATTGTGACTTTTTCAACTAAATTAAGTGTGTTTAAAGTCATTTCGGTGCCTGTAATTGGTCAAAATTGAAGCTTTTGAGTAAGAAAAACTCTGTAGAAATGGCAATTTTGGTCACTGTGAGGGTTTCAAAAGTGGTTACTCAACATGAGGCACGATCCAATTGACATTTTGAATCATTTTTGGTACAGTCCAAAAAATCAATTTACTGATGAAAAACGATGACTCCGGACCTGGCGAATGTTCCCAAAATGGTCAACATGGATGAAATTTTAACATTTAATCTTTTGACTTGAAATGACTGTTGGATGTAAATTAAGACTTTTTCAACTAAAATAAGTGTGTTTAAAGTCATTTCGGTGCCTGTAATTGGTCAAAATTGAAGCTTTTGAATAAGCAAATCTCTGTAAAAATGGCAATTTTGGTCACTGTGAGGGTTTCAAAAGTGGTTATTCAACATGAGGCATGATCCAATTGACATTTTGAATCATTTTTGGTACACTCCAAAAATCCAATTTTCAGATGAAAAACGATGACTCCGGACCTGTCGAACGTCCCCAAAATGTTCAATATGGATGAAATTTTAACACTTAATCTTTTGACTCTAAATGACTGTTGGATGTGAATTAAGACTTTTTTAACTAAAATAAGTGTGCTTAAAGTCATTTCGGTTCCTGAAATTGGTCAAAATTGAAGCTTTTGAGTAAGAAAAACTCTGTAGAAATGGCAATTTTGGTCACTGTGAGGGTTTCAAAAGTGGTTACTCAACATGAGGCACGATCCAATTGACATTTTGAATCATATTTAGTACAGTCCAAAAAATCAATTTACTGATGAAAAACGATGACTCCAGACCTGTCGAACGTTCCCAAAATGGTCAATATGGATGAAATTTTAACATTTAATCTTTTGACTCTAAATGACTGTTGGATGTGAATTATGACTTTTTCAACTAAGATCAATGAGTTTAAAGTCATTTCGGTGCCTGAAATTGTTCAAAATTGTAGCTTTTGAGTAAGCAAAACTCTGTAAAAATGGCAATTTTGGTCACTGTGAGGGTTTCAAAAGTGGTTATTCAACATGAGGCACGATCCAATAGACATTTTGAATCATTTTTGGTCCACTCCAAAAATCCAATTTTCTGATGAAAAACGATGACTCCGGACCTGGCGAATGTTCCCAAAATGGTCAATATGGATGTAATTTTAACATTTAATCTTTTGACTCTAAATGACTGTTGGATGTAAATTAAGACTTTTTCAACTAAAATAAGTGTGTTTAAAGTCCTTTCGGTGCCTGTAATTGGTCAAAATTGAAGCTTTTGAATAAGCAAATCTCTGTAAAAATGGCACTTTTGGTCACTGTGAGGGTTTCAAAAGTGGTTATTCAACATGAGGCACGATCCAATTGACATTTTGAATCATTTTTGATACAGTCCAAAAAATCAATTTACTGATGAAAAACGATGACTCCAGACCTGTCGAACGTTCCCAAAATGGTCAATATGGATGACATTTTAACATTTATCTATAGACTCTAAATGAGTGTTGGATGTGAATTATGACTTTTTCAACTAAAATAAGTGAGTTTAAAGTCATTTTGGTGCCTGAAATTGTTCAAAATTGAAGCTTTTAAGTAAGCAAATCTCTGTAACAATGGTAATTTTGGTCACGGTGAGGGTTTCAAAAGTGGTTATTCAACACGAGGCACAATCCAATTGACATTTTGAATCATATTTGGTGCAGTCCAAAAAATCAATTTTCTGATGAAAAACGATGACTCCAGACCTGTCGAACGTTCCCAAAATGGTCAATATGGATGAAATTTTAACATTTAATCTTTTGACTCTAAATGACTGTTGGATGTGAATTATGACTTTTTCAACAAAAATAAGTGTGTTTAAAGTCATTTCGGTGGCTTAAATTGGTCAAAATGGAAGCTTTTGAGTAAGCAAAGCTCTGTAAAAATGGCAATTTTGGTCACTGTGAGTTTTTCAAAAGTGGTTATTCAACATGAGGCACGATCCAATTGACATTTTGAATCATATGTGGTACAGTCCAAAAAATCAATTTTCTGATGAAAAACGATGACTCCAGACCTGTCGAACGTTCCCAAAATGGTCAATATTGATGACATTTTAACATTTAATCTTTTGACTCTAAATGACTATTGGATGTGAATTATGATTTTTTCAACTAAAATCAGTGAGTTTAAAGTCATTTTGGTGCGTGAAATTGTTCAAAATTGAAGCTTTTGAGTAAGCAAAACTCTGTAAAAATGGCAATTTTGGTCACTGTGAGGGTTTCAAAAGTGGATATTCAACATGAGGCACGATCCAATTGACATTTTGAATCATTTTTGGTACAGTCCATAAAAAAAATTTCTGATGAAAAACGATGACTCCGGACCTGTCGAACGTTCCCAAAATGGTCAATATGGATGAAATTTTAACATTTAATCTTTTGACTCTAAGTGACTGTTGGATGTGAATTATGACTTTTTCAACTACAATAAGTGTGTTTAAAGTCATTTCGGTACCTGCAATTGGTCAAAATTGAAGCTTTTGAGTAAGCAAAACTCTGTAAAAATGGCAATTTTGGTCACTGTGAGGGTTTCAAAAGTGGGTATTCAACATGAGGCACGGTCCAATTGACATTTTGAATCATTTTTTGTACAGTCCAAAAAATCTATTTTCAGCCGAAAAACGATGACTCCTGTGGAACGTTCCCAAAATGGTCAATATGGATGACATTTTAACATTTAATCTATAGACTCTAAATGAGTGTTGGATGTGAATTATGACTTTTTCAACTAAAATAAGTGAGTTTAAAGTCATTTTGGTGCCTGAAATTGTTCAAAATTGAAGCTTTTAAGTAAGCAAATCTCTGTAACAATGGCAATTATGGTCACGGTGAGGGTTTCAAAAGTGGTTATTCAACACGAGGCACAATCCAATTGACATTTTGAATCATATTTGGTGCAGTCCATAAAATCAATTTTCTGATGAAAAACGATGACTCCGGACCTGGCGAATGTTCCCAAAATGGTCAATATGGATGAAATTTTAACATTTAATCTTTTGACTTTAAATGACTGTTGGATGTAAATTAAGACTTTTTCAACTAAAATAAGTGTGTTTAAAGTCATTTCGGTGCCTGTAATTGGTCAAAATTGAAGCTTTTGAATAAGCAAATCTCTGTAAAAATGGCAATTTTGGTCACTGTGAGGGTTTCAAAAGTGGTTATTCAACATGAGGCATGATCCAATTGACATTTTGAATCATTATTGGTACACTCCAAAAATCCAATTTTCAGATGAAAAACGATGACTCCGGACCTGTCGAACGTCCCCAAAATGTTCAATATGGATGAAATTTTAACATTTAATCTTTTGACTCTAAATGACTGTTGGATGTGAATTAAGACTTTATCAACTAAAATAAGTGTGCTTAAAGTCATTTCGGTTCCTGAAATTGGTCAAAATTGAAGCTTTTGAGTAAGAAAAACTCTGTAGAAATGGCAATTTTGGTCACTGTGAGGGTTTCAAAAGTGGTTACTCAACATGAGGCACGATCCAATTGACATTTTGAATCATATTTGGTACAGTCCAAAAAATCAATTTACTGATGAAAAACGATGACTCCAGACCTGTCGAACGTTCCCAAAATGGTCAATATGGATGAAATTTTAACATTTAATCTTTTGACTCTAAATGACTGTTGGATGTGAATTATGACTTTTTCAACTAAGATCAGTGAGTTTAAAGTCATTTCGGTGCCTGAAATTGTTCAAAATTGTAGCTTTTGAGTAAGCAAAACTCTGTAAAATTGGCAATTTTGGTCACTGTGAGGGTTTCAAAAGTGGTTATTCAACATGAGGCACGATCCAATTGACATTTTGAATCATTTTTGGTCCACTCCAAAAATCCAATTTTCTGATGAAAAACGATGACTCCGGACCTGGCGAATGTTCCCAAAATGGTCAATATGGATGTAATTTTAACATTTAATCTTTTGACTCTAAATGACTGTTGGATGTAAATTAAGACTTTTTCAACTAAAATAAGTGTGTTTAAAGTCCTTTCGGTGCCTGTAATTGGTCAAAATTGAAGCTTTTGAATAAGCAAATCTCTGTAAAAATGGCACTTTTGGTCACTGTGAGGGTTTCAAAAGTGGTTATTCAACATGAGGCACGATCCAATTGACATTTTGAATCATTTTTGGTACAGTCCAAAAAATCAATTTACTGATGAAAAACGATGACTCCAGACCTGTCGAACGTTCCCAAAATGGTCAATATGGATGACATTTTAACATTTATCTATAGACTCTAAATGAGTGTTGGATGTGAATTATGACTTTTTCAACTAAAAAAGTGTGTTTAAAGTCATTTCGGTGCCTGAAACAGGTCAAAATTGATGCTTTTGAGTAAGCAAAACTCTGTAAAAATGGTAATTTTGGTCACTGTGAGGGTTTCAAAAGTGGTTATTCAACACGAGGCACAATCCAATTGACATTTTGAATCATATTTGGTGCACTCCAAAAAATCAATTTTCTGATGAAAAACGATGACTCCAGACCTGTCGAACGTTCCCAAAATGGTCAATATGGATGAAATTTTAACATTTAATCTTTTGACTCTAAATGACTGTTGGATGTGAATTATGACTTTTTCAACAAAAATAAGTGTGTTTAAAGTCATTTCGGTGGCTTAAATTGGTCAAAATGGAAGCTTTTGAGTAAGCAAAGCTCTGTAAAAATGGCAATTTTGGTCACTGTGAGTTTTTCAAAAGTGGTTATTCAACATGAGGCACGATCCAATTGACATTTTGAATCATATGTGGTACAGTCCAAAAAATCAATTTTCTGATGAAAAACGATGACTCCAGACCTGTCGAACGTTCCCAAAATGGTCAATATTGATGACATTTTAACATTTAATCTTTTGACTCTAAATGACTATTGGATGTGAATTATGACTTTTTCAACTACAATAAGTGTGTTTAAAGTCATTTTGGTGCGTGAAATTGTTCAAAATTGAAGCTTTTGAGTAAGCAAAACTCTGTAAAAATGGCAATTTTGGTCACTGTGAGGGTTTCAAAAGTGGGTATTCAACATGAGGCACGGTCCAATTGACATTTTGAATCATTTTTTGTACAGTCCAAAAAATCTATTTTCAGCCGAAAAACGATGACTCCTGTGGAACGTTCCCAAAATGGTCAATATGGATGACATTTTAACATTTAATCTATAGACTCTAAATGAGTGTTGGATGTGAATTATGACTTTTTCAACTAAAATAAGTGAGTTTAAAGTCATTTTGGTGCCTGAAATTGTTCAAAATTGAAGCTTTTAAGTAAGCAAATCTCTGTAACAATGGCAATTTTGGTCACTGTGAGGGTTTCAAAAGTGGTTATTCAACATGAGGCATGATCCAATTGACATTTTGAATCATTATTGGTACACTCCAAAAATCCAATTTTCAGATGAAAAACGATGACTCCGGACCTGTCGAACGTCCCCAAAATGTTCAATATGGATGAAATTTTAACATTTAATCTTTTGACTCTAAATGACTGTTGGATGTGAATTAAGACTTTTTCAACTAAAATAAGTGTGCTTAAAGTCATTTCGGTTCCTGAAATTGGTCAAAATTGAAGCTTTTGAGTAAGATATACTCTGTAGAAATGGCAATTTTGGTCACTGTGAGGGTTTCAAAAGTTGTTACTCAACATGAGGCACGATCCAATTGACATTTTGAATCATATTTGGTACAGTCCAAAAAATCAATTAACTGATGAAAAACGATGACTCCAGACCTGTCGAACGTTCCCAAAATGGTCAATATGGATGAAATTTTAACATTTAATCTTTTGACTCTAAATGACTGTTGGATGTGAATTATGACTTTTTCAACTAAGATCAGTGAGTTTAAAGTCATTTCGGTGCCTGAAATTGTTCAAAATTGTAGCTTTTGAGTAAGCAAAACTCTGTAAAAATGGCAATTTTGGTCACTGTGAGGGTTTCAAAAGTGGTTATTCAACATGAGGCACGATCCAATTGACATTTTGAATCATTTTTTGTCCACTCCAAAAATCCAATTTTCTGATGAAAAACGAAGACTCCGGACCTGGCGAATGTTCCCAAAATGGTCGATATGGATGTAATTTTAACATTTAATCTTTTGACTCTAAATTACTGTTGGATGTAAATTAAGACTTTTTCAACTAAAATAAGTGTGTTTAAAGTCCTTTCGGTGCCTGTAATTGGTCAAAATTGAAGCTTTTGAATAAGCAAATCTCTGTAAAAATGGCAATTTTGGTCACTGTGAGGGTTTCAAAAGTGGTTATTCAACATGAGGCACGATCCAATTGACATTTTGAATCATTTTTGGTACAGTCCAAAAATTCAATTTTCAGATGAAAAACGATGACTCCGGACCTGTCGAACGTCCCCAAAATGTTCAATATAGATGAAATTTTAACATTTAATCTTTTGACTCTAAATGACTGTTGGATGTGAATTAAGACTTTTTCAACTAAAATAAGTGTTTTTAAAGTCATTTCGGTTCCTGAAATTGGTAAAAAAGAAAGCTTTTGAGTAGGTAAAACTCTGTAGAAATGGCAACTTTGGTCACTGTGAGGGTTTCAAAAGTGGTTATTCATCATGAGGCACGATCCAATTGACATTTTGAATCATATTTGTTACAGTCCAAAAAATCAATTTACTGATGAAAAACGATGACTCCAGACCTGTCGAACGTTCCCAAAATGGTCAATATGGATGACATTTAATCTATAGACTCTAAATGAGTGTTGGATGTGAATTATGACTTTTTCAACTAAAATAAGTGAGTTTAAAGTCATTTTGGTGCCTGAAATTTTTCAAAATTGAAGCTTTTAAGTAAGCAAATCTCTGTAACAATGGTAATTTTGGTCACGGTGAGGGTTTCAAAAGTGGTTATTCAACACGAGGCACAATCCAATTGACATTTTGAATCATATTTGGTGCAGTCCAAAAAATCATTTTTCTGATGAAAAACGATGACTCCGGACCTGTCGAACGTTCCCAAAATGGTCAATATTGATGACATTTTAACATTTAATCTTTTGACTCTAAATGACTATTGGATGTGAATTATGACGTTTTCAACTAAAATCAGTGAGTTTAAAGTCATTTTGGTGCGTGAAATTGTTCAAAATTGAAGCTTTTGAGTAAGCAAAACTCTGTAAAAATTGCAATTTTGGTCACTGTGAGGGTTTCAAAAGTGGATATTCAACATGAGGCACGATCCAATTGACATTTTGAATCATTTTTGGTACAGTCCATAAAAAAAAATTTCTGATGAAAAACGATGACTCCGGACCTGTCGAACGTTCCCAAAATGGTCAATATGGATGAAATTTTAACATTTAATCTTTTCACTCTAAGTGACTGTTGGATGTGAATTATGACTTTTTCAACTAAAATAAGTGTGTTTAAAGTCATTTCGGTGCCTGTAATTGGTCAAAATTGAAGCTTTTGAGTAAGCAAAACTCTGTAAAAATGGCAATTTTGGTCACTGTGAGGGTTTCAAAAGTGGGTATTCAACATGAGGCACGGTCCAATTGACATTTTGAATCATTTTTGGTACAGTCCAAAAAATCTATTTTCAGCCGAAAAACGATGACTCCTGTGGAACGTTCCCAAAATGGTCAATATGGATGACATTTTAACATTTAATCTATAGACTCTAAATGAGTGTTGGATGTTAATTATGACTTTTTCAACTAAAATAAGTGAGTTTAAAGTCATTTTGGTGCCTGAAATTGTTCAAAATTGAAGCTTTTAAGTAAGCAAATCTCTGTAACAATGGCAATTTTGGTCACGGTGAGGGTTTCAAAAGTGGTTATTCAACACGAGGCACAATCCAATTGACATTTTGAATCATATTTGGTGCAGTCCAAAAAATCAATTTTCTGATGAAAAACGATGACTCCGGACCTGTCGAACGTTCCCAAAATGGTCAATATGGATGAAATTTTAACATTTAATCTTTTGACTCTAAATGACTGTTGGATGTGAATTATGACTTTTTCAACTAAAATAAGTGTGTTTAAAATCATTTCGGTGGCTTAAATTGGTCAAAATGGAAGCTTTTGAGTAAGCAAAGCTCTGTAAAAATGGCAATTTTGATCACTGTGATTTTTTCAAAAGTGGTTATTCAACATGAGGCACGATCCAATTGACATTTTGAATCATATGTGGTACAGTCCAAAAAATCAATTTACTGATGAAAAACGATGACTCCAGACCTGTCGAACGTTCCCAAAATGGTCAATATGGATGAAATTTTAACATTTAATCTTTTGACTCTAAATGACTGTTGGATGTGAATTATGACTTTTTCAACTAAGATCAGTGAGTTTAAAGTCATTTCGGTGCCTGAAATTGTTCAAAATTGTAGCTTTTGAGTAAGCAAAACTCTGTAAAAATGGCAATTTTGGTCACTGTGAGGGTTTCAAAAGTGGTTATTCAACATGAGGCACGATCCAATTGACATTTTGAATCATTTTTGGTCCACTCCAAAAATCCAATTTTCTGATGAAAAACGATGACTCCGGACCTGGCGAATGTTCCCAAAATGGTCAATATGGATGAAATTTTAACATTTAATCTTTTGACTCTAAATGACTGTAAATTAAGACTTTTCAACTAAAATAAGTGTGTTTAAAGTCATTTCGGTGCCTGTAATTGGTCAAAATTGAAGCTTTTGAATAAGCAAATCTCTGTAAAAATGGCAAGTTTGGTCACTGTGAGGGTTTCAAAAGTGGTTATTCAACATGAGGCATGATCCAATTGACATTTTGAATCATTTTTGGTACAGTCCAAAAATTCAATTTTCAGATGAAAAACGATGACTCCGGACCTGTCGAACGTCCGCAAAATGTTCAATATAGATGAAATTTTAACATTTAATCTTTTGACTCTAAATGACTGTTGGATGTGAATTAAGACTTTTTCAACTAAAATAAGTGTTTTTAAAGTCATTTCGGTTCCTGAAATTGGTAAAAAAGAAAGCTTTTGAGTAAGAAAAACTCTGTAGAAATGGCAACTTTGATCACTGTGAGGGTTTCAAAAGTGGTTATTCATCATGAGGCACGATCCAATTGACATTTTGAATCATATTTGGTACAGTCCAAAAAATCAATTTACTGATGAAAAACGATGACTCCAGACCTGTCGAACGTTCCCAAAATGGTCAATATGGATGACATTTTAACATTTAATCTATAGATTCTAAATGACTGTTGGATGTGAATTATGACTTTTTCAACTAAAATAAGTGAGTTTAAAGTCATTTTGGTGCCTGAAATTGTTCAAAATTGAAGCTTTTAAGTAAGCAAATCTCTGTAACAATGGCAATTTTGGTCACGGTGAGAGTTTCAAAAGTGGTTATTCAACACGAGGCACAATCCAATTGACATTTTGAATCATTTTGGTGCAGTCCAAAAAATCTATTTTCTGATGAAAAACGATGACTCTGGACCTGTCGAACGTTCCCAAAATGGTCAATATGGATGAAATTTTAACATTTAATCTTTTGACTCTAAATGATTGTTGGATGTGAATTATGACTTTTTCAACTAAAAAAGTGTGTTTAAAGTCATTTCGGTGCCTGAAATTGGTCAAAATTGATGCTTTTGAGTAAGCAAAACTCTGTAAAAATGGTAATTTTGGTCACTGTGAGGGTTTCAAAAGTGGGTATTCAACATGAGGCACGGTCCAATTGATATTTCGAATCATTTTTGGTACACTCCTAAAAAGCAATTTTCTTATGAAAAACAATGACACCGGACCTGTCGAACGTTCCCAAAATGTTCAATATGGATGAAATTTTAACATTTAATCTTTTGACTCTAAATGACTGTTGGATGTGAATTAAGACTTTTTCAACTAAAATAAGTGTGCTTAAAGTCATTTCGGTTCCTGAAATTGGTCAAAATTGAAGCTTTTGAGTAAGATAAACTCTGTAGAAATGGCAATTTTGGTCACTGTGAGGGTTTCAAAAGTTGTTACTCAACATGAGGCACGATCCAATTGACATTTTGAATCATATTTGGTACAGTCCAAAAAATCAATTAACTGATGAAAAACGATGACTCCAGACCTGTCGAACGTTCCCAAAATGGTCAATATGGATGAAATTTTAACATTTAATCTTTTGACTCTAAATGACTGTTGGATGTGAATTATGACTTTTTCAACTAAGATCAGTGAGTTTAAAGTCATTTCGGTGCCTGAAATTGTTCAAAATTGTAGCTTTTGAGTAAGCAAAACTCTGTAAAAATGGCAATTTTGGTCACTGTGAGGGTTTCAAAAGTGGTTATTCAACATGAGGCACGATCCAATTGACATTTTGAATCATTTTTTGTCCACTCCAAAAATCCAATTTTCTGATGAAAAACGAAGACTCCGGACCTGGCGAATGTTCCCAAAATGGTCGATATGGATGTAATTTTAACATTTAATCTTTTGACTCTAAATTACTGTTGGATGTAAATTAAGACTTTTTCAACTAAAATAAGTGTGTTTAAAGTCCTTTCGGTGCCTGTAATTGGTCAAAATTGAAGCTTTTGAATAAGCAAATCTCTGTAAAAATGGCAATTTTGGTCACTGTGAGGGTTTCAAAAGTGGTTATTCAACATGAGGCACGATCCAATTGACATTTTGAATCATTTTTGGTACAGTCCAAAAATTCAATTTTCAGATGAAAAACGATGACTCCGGACCTGTCGAACGTCCCCAAAATGTTCAACATAGATGAAATTTTAACATTTAATCTTTTGACTCTAAATGACTGTTGGATGTGAATTAAGACTTTTTCAACTAAAATAAGTGTTTTTAAAGTCATTTCGGTTCCTGAAATTGGTAAAAAAGAAAGCTTTTGAGTAGGTAAAACTCTGTAGAAATGGCAACTTTGGTCACTGTGAGGGTTTCAAAAGTGGTTATTCATCATGAGGCACGATCCAATTGACATTTTGAATCATATTTGTTACAGTCCAAAAAATCAATTTACTGATGAAAAACGATGACTCCAGACCTGTCGAACGTTCCCAAAATGGTCAATATGGATGACATTTAATCTATAGACTCTAAATGAGTGTTGGATGTGAATTATGACTTTTTCAACTAAAATAAGTGAGTTTAAAGTCATTTTGGTGCCTGAAATTTTTCAAAATTGAAGCTTTTAAGTAAGCAAATCTCTGTAACAATGGTAATTTTGGTCACGGTGAGGGTTTCAAAAGTGGTTATTCAACACAAGGCACAATCCAATTGACATTTTGAATCATATTTGGTGCAGTCCAAAAAATCATTTTTCTGATGAAAAACGATGACTCCGGACCTGTCGAACGTTCCCAAAATGGTCAATATTGATGACATTTTAACATTTAATCTTTTGACTCTAAATGACTATTGGATGTGAATTATGACGTTTTCAACTAAAATCAGTGAGTTTAAAGTCATTTTGGTGCGTGAAATTGTTCAAAATTGAAGCTTTTGAGTAAGCAAAACTCTGTAAAAATTGCAATTTTGGTCACTGTGAGGGTTTCAAAAGTGGATATTCAACATGAGGCACGATCCAATTGACATTTTGAATCATTTTTGGTACAGTCCATAAAAAAAAATTTCTGATGAAAAACGATGACTCCGGACCTGTCGAACGTTCCCAAAATGGTCAATATGGATGAAATTTTAACATTTAATCTTTTCACTCTAAGTGACTGTTGGATGTGAATTATGACTTTTTCAACTAAAATAAGTGTGTTTAAAGTCATTTCGGTGCCTGTAATTGGTCAAAATTGAAGCTTTTGAGTAAGCAAAACTCTGTAAAAATGGCAATTTTGGTCACTGTGAGGGTTTCAAAAGTGGGTATTCAACATGAGGCACGGTCCAATTGACATTTTGAATCATTTTTGGTACAGTCCAAAAAATCTATTTTCAGCCGAAAAACGATGACTCCTGTGGAACGTTCCCAAAATGGTCAATATGGATGACATTTTAACATTTAATCTATAGACTCTAAATGAGTGTTGGATGTTAATTATGACTTTTTCAACTAAAATAAGTGAGTTTAAAGTCATTTTGGTGCCTGAAATTGTTCAAAATTGAAGCTTTTAAGTAAGCAAATCTCTGTAACAATGGCAATTTTGGTCACGGTGAGGGTTTCAAAAGTGGTTATTCAACACGAGGCACAATCCAATTGACATTTTGAATCATATTTGGTGCAGTCCAAAAAATCAATTTTCTGATGAAAAACGATGACTCCGGACCTGTCGAACGTTCCCAAAATGGTCAATATGGATGAAATTTTAACATTTAATCTTTTGACTCTAAATGACTGTTGGATGTGAATTATGACTTTTTCAACTAAAATAAGTGTGTTTAAAATCATTTCGGTGGCTTAAATTGGTCAAAATGGAAGCTTTTGAGTAAGCAAAGCTCTGTAAAAATGGCAATTTTGATCACTGTGATTTTTTCAAAAGTGGTTATTCAACATGAGGCACGATCCAATTGACATTTTGAATCATATGTGGTACAGTCCAAAAAATCAATTTACTGATGAAAAACGATGACTCCAGACCTGTCGAACGTTCCCAAAATGGTCAATATGGATGAAATTTTAACATTTAATCTTTTGACTCTAAATGACTGTTGGATGTGAATTATGACTTTTTCAACTAAGATCAGTGAGTTTAAAGTCATTTCGGTGCCTGAAATTGTTCAAAATTGTAGCTTTTGAGTAAGCAAAACTCTGTAAAAATGGCAATTTTGGTCACTGTGAGGGTTTCAAAAGTGGTTATTCAACATGAGGCACGATCCAATTGACATTTTGAATCATTTTTGGTCCACTCCAAAAATCCAATTTTCTGATGAAAAACGATGACTCCGGACCTGGCGAATGTTCCCAAAATGGTCAATATGGATGAAATTTTAACATTTAATCTTTTGACTCTAAATGACTGTAAATTAAGACTTTTCAACTAAAATAAGTGTGTTTAAAGTCATTTCGGTGCCTGTAATTGGTCAAAATTGAAGCTTTTGAATAAGCAAATCTCT
This sequence comes from Lissotriton helveticus, assembly GCF_964261635.1. Lineage (NCBI taxonomy): Eukaryota > Metazoa > Chordata > Amphibia > Caudata > Salamandridae > Lissotriton > Lissotriton helveticus. The sequence goes on from NC_136072.1 coordinate 344,869,026, forward strand.
GTAAAAATGGCAAGTTTGGTCACTGTGAGGGTTTCAAAAGTGGTTATTCAACATGAGGCATGATCCAATTGACATTTTGAATCATTTTTGGTACAGTCCAAAAATTCAATTTTCAGATGAAAAACGATGACTCCGGACCTGTCGAACGTCCGCAAAATGTTCAATATAGATGAAATTTTAACATTTAATCTTTTGACTCTAAATGACTGTTGGATGTGAATTAAGACTTTTTCAACTAAAATAAGTGTTTTTAAAGTCATTTCGGTTCCTGAAATTGGTAAAAAAGAAAGCTTTTGAGTAAGAAAAACTCTGTAGAAATGGCAACTTTGATCACTGTGAGGGTTTCAAAAGTGGTTATTCATCATGAGGCACGATCCAATTGACATTTTGAATCATATTTGGTACAGTCCAAAAAATCAATTTACTGATGAAAAACGATGACTCCAGACCTGTCGAACGTTCCCAAAATGGTCAATATGGATGACATTTTAACATTTAATCTATAGATTCTAAATGACTGTTGGATGTGAATTATGACTTTTTCAACTAAAATAAGTGAGTTTAAAGTCATTTTGGTGCCTGAAATTGTTCAAAATTGAAGCTTTTAAGTAAGCAAATCTCTGTAACAATGGCAATTTTGGTCACGGTGAGGGTTTCAAAAGTGGTTATTCAACACGAGGCACAATCCAATTGACATTTTGAATCATTTTGGTGCAGTCCAAAAAATCTATTTTCTGATGAAAAACGATGACTCTGGACCTGTCGAACGTTCCCAAAATGGTCAATATGGATGAAATTTTAACATTTAATCTTTTGACTCTAAATGATTGTTGGATGTGAATTATGACTTTTTCAACTAAAAAAGTGTGTTTAAAGTCATTTCGGTGCCTGAAATTGGTCAAAATTGATGCTTTTGAGTAAGCAAAACTCTGTAAAAATGGTAATTTTGGTCACTGTGAGGGTTTCAAAAGTGGGTATTCAACATGAGGCACGGTCCAATTGATATTTCGAATCATTTTTGGTACACTCCTAAAAAGCAATTTTCTTATGAAAAACAATGACACCGGACCTGTCGAACGTTCCCAAAATGTTCAATATGGATGAAATTTTAACATTTAATCTTTTGACTCTAAATGACTGTTAGATGTGAATTAAGACTTTTACAACTAAAATAAGTGTGTTTAAAGACATTTCGGTTCCTGAAATTGGTCAAAATTGACGCTTTTGAGTAAGAAAAACTCTGTAGAAATGGCAACTTTGGTCACTGTGAGGGTTTCAAAAGTGGTTATTCAACATGAGGCACGATCCAATTGACATTTTGAATCATATTTGGTAAAGTCCAAAAAATCAATTTTCTGATGAAAAACGATGACTCTAAACCTGTCGAACGTTCCCAAAATGGTCAATATGGGATGACATTTTAACATTTAATCTATAGACTCTAAATGACTGTTGGATTTGAATTATGACTTTTTCAACTAAAATAAGTGAGTTTAAAGTCATTTTGGTGCCTGATATTGTTCAAAATTGAAGCTTTTAAGTCAGCAAAACTCTGTAAAAATGGCAATTTTGGTCACGGTGAGGGTTTCAAAAGTGGTTGTTCAACATGAGGCACAATCCAATTGACATTTTGAGTCATATTTGGTGCAGTCCAAAAAATCAATTTTCTGATGAAAAACGATGACTCCGGACCTGTCGAACGTTCCCAAAATGGTCAATATGGATGAAATTTTAACATTTAATCTTTTGACTCTAAATGACTGTTGGATGTGAATTATGACTTTTCCAACTAAAATAAGTGAGTTTAATGTCATTTTGGTGCCTGAAATTGTTCAAAATTGAAGCTTTTGAGTAAGCAAAGCTCTGTAAAAATGGCAATTTTGGTCACTGTGAGGGTTTCAAAAGTGGTTATTCAACATGAGGCACGGTCCAATTGACATTTTGAATCATTTTTGGTACACTCCTAAAAAGCAATTTTCTGATGAAAAACAATGACTTCGGACCTGTCGAACTTTCCCAAAATGGTCAATATGGATGAAATTGTAACATTTAATCTTTTGACTCTAAATGACTGTTGGATGTGAATTGTGACTTTTTCAACTAAATTAAGTGTGTTTAAAGTCATTTCGGTGCCTGTAATTGGTCAAAATTGAAGCTTTTGAGTAAGAAAAACTCTGTAAAAATGGCAATTTTGGTCACTGTGAGGGTTTCAAAAGTGGTTATTCAACATGAGGCACGATCCAATTGACATTTTGAATCATTTTTGGTCCACTCCAAAAATCCAATTTTCTGATGAAAAACGATGACTCCGGACCTGGCGAATGTTCCCAAAATGGTCAATATGGATGAAATTTTAACATTTAATCTTTTGACTTTAAATGACTGTTGGATGTAAATTAAATTTTTTTTAACTAAAATAAGTGTGTTTAAAGTCATTTCGGTGCCTGTAATTGGTCAAAATTGAAGCTTTTGAATAAGCAAATCTCTGTAAAAATGGCAATTTTGGTCACTGTGAAGGTTTCAAAAGTGGTTATTCAACATGAGGCATGATCCAATTGACATTTTGAATCATTTTTGGTACACTCCAAAAATCCAATTTTCAGATGAAAAACGATGACTCCGGACCTGTCGAACGTCCCCAAAATGTTCAATATGGATGAAATTTTAACACTTAATCTTTTGACTCTAAATGACTGTTGGATGTGAATTAAGACTTTTTTAACTAAAATAAGTGTGCTTAAAGTCATTTCGGTTCCTGAAATTGGTCAAAATTGAAGCTTTTGAGTAAGAAAAACTCTGTAGAAATGGCAATTTTGGTCACTGTGAGGGTTTCAAAAGTGGTTACTCAACATGAGGCACGATCCAATTGACATTTTGAATCATATTTGGTACAGTCCAAAAAATCAATTTACTGATGAAAAACGATGACTCCAGACCTGTCGAACGTTCCCAAAATGGTCAATATGGATGACATTTTAACATTTAATCTATAGATTCTAAATGACTGTTGGATGTGAATTATGACTTTTTCAACTAAAATAAGTGAGTTTAAAGTCATTTTGGTGCCTGAAATTGTTCAAAATTGAAGCTTTTAAGTAAGCAAATCTCTGTAACAATGGCAATTTTGGTCACGGTGAGGGTTTCAAAAGTGGTTGTTCAACATGAGGCACAATCCAATTGACATTTTGAGTCATATTTGGTGCAGTCCAAAAAATCAATTTTCTGATGAAAAACGATGACTCCGGACCTGTCGAACGTTCCCAAAATGGTCAATATGGATGAAATTTTAACATTTAATCTTTTGACTCTAAATGACTGTTGGATGTGAATTATGACTTTTTCAACTAAAATAAGTGAGTTTAATGTCATTTTGGTGCCTGAAATTGTTCAAAATTGAAGCTTTTGAGTAAGCAAAGCTCTGTAAAAATGGCAATTTTGGTCACTGTGAGGGTTTCAAAAGTGGTTATTCAACATGAGGCACGGTCCAATTGACATTTTGAATCATTTTTGGTACACTCCTAAAAAGCAATTTTCTGATGAAAAACAATGACTTCGGACCTGTCGAACTTTCCCAAAATGGTCAATATGGATGAAATTGTAACATTTAATCTTTTGACTCTAAATGACTGTTGGATGTGAATTGTGACTTTTTCAACTAAATTAAGTGTGTTTAAAGTCATTTCGGTGCCTGTAATTGGTCAAAATTGAAGCTTTTGAGTAAGAAAAACTCTGTAAAAATGGCAATTTTGGTCACTGTGAGGGTTTCAAAAGTGGTTATTCAACATGAGGCACGATCCAATTGACATTTTGAATCATTTTTGGTCCACTCCAAAAATCCAATTTTCTGATGAAAAACGATGACTCCGGACCTGGCGAATGTTCCCAAAATGGTCAATATGGATGAAATTTTAACATTTAATCTTTTGACTTTAAATGACTGTTGGATGTAAATTAATTTTTTTTTAACTAAAATAAGTGTGTTTAAAGTCATTTCGGTGCCTGTAATTGGTCAAAATTGAAGCTTTTGAATAAGCAAATCTCTGTAAAAATGGCAATTTTGGTCACTGTGAAGGTTTCAAAAGTGGTTATTCAACATGAGGCATGATCCAATTGACATTTTGAATCATTTTTGGTACACTCCAAAAATCCAATTTTCAGATGAAAAACGATGACTCCGGACCTGTCGAACGTCCCCAAAATGTTCAATATGGATGAAATTTTAACACTTAATCTTTTGACTCTAAATGACTGTTGGATGTGAATTAAGACTTTTTTAACTAAAATAAGTGTGCTTAAAGTCATTTCGGTTCCTGAAATTGGTCAAAATTGAAGCTTTTGAGTAAGAAAAACTCTGTAGAAATGGCAATTTTGGTCACTGTGAGGGTTTCAAAAGTGGTTACTCAACATGAGGCACGATCCAATTGACATTTTGAATCATATTTAGTACAGTCCAAAAAATCAATTTACTGATGAAAAACGATGACTCCAGACCTGTCGAACGTTCCCAAAATGGTCAATATGGATGAAATTTTAACATTTAATCTTTTGACTCTAAATGACTGTTGGATGTGAATTATGACTTTTTCAACTAAGATCAGTGAGTTTAAAGTCATTTCGGTGCCTGAAATTGTTCAAAATTGTAGCTTTTGAGTAAGCAAAACTCTGTAAAAATGGCAATTTTGGTCACTGTGAGGGTTTCAAAAGTGGTTATTCAACATGAGGCACGATCCAATTGACATTTTGAATCATTTTTGGTCCACTCCAAAAATCCAATTTTCTGATGAAAAACGATGACTCTGGACCTGGCGAATGTTCCCAAAATGGTCAATATGGATGAAATTTTAACATTTAATCTTTTGACTTTAAATGACTGTTGGATGTAAATTAAGACTTTTTCAACTAAAATAAGTGTGTTTAAAGTCATTTCGGTGCCTGTAATTGGTCAAAATTGAAGCTTTTGAATAAGCAAATCTCTGTAAAAATGGCAATTTTGGTCACTGTGAGGGTTTCAAAAGTGGTTATTCAACATGAGGCATGATCCAATTGACATTTTGAATCATTTTTGGTACACTCCAAAAATCCAATTTTCAGATGAAAAACGATGACTCCGGACCTGTCGAACGTCCCCAAAATGTTCAATATGGATGAAATTTTAACATTTAATCTTTTGACTCTAAATGACTGTTGGATGTGAATTAAGACTTTTTCAACTAAAATAAGTGTGCTTAAAGTCATTTCGATTCCTGAAATTGGTCAAAATTGAAGCTTTTGAGTAAGAAAAACTCTGTAGAAATGGCAATTTTGGTCACTGTGAGGGTTTCAAAAGTGGTTACTCAACATGAGGCACGATCCAATTGACATTTTGAATCATATTTGGTACAGTACAAAAAATCAATTTACTGATGAAAAACGATGACTCCAGACCTGTCGAACGTTCCCAAAATGGTCAATATGGATGAAATTTTAACATTTAATCTTTTGACTCTAAATGACTGTTGGATGTGAATTATGACTTTTTCAACTAAGATCAGTGAGTTTAAAGTCATTTCGGTGCCTGAAATTGTTCAAAATTGTAGCTTTTGAGTAAGCAAAACTCTGTAAAAATGGCAATTTTGGTCACTGTGAGGGTTTCAAAAGTGGTTATTCAACATGAGGCACGATCCAATTGACATTTTGAATCATTTTTGGTACAGTCCAAAAAATCAATTTACTGATGAAAAACGATGACTCCAGACCTGTCGAACGTTCCCAAAATGGTCAATATGGATGACATTTTAACATTTAATCTATAGACTCTAAATGAGTGTTGGATGTGAATTATGACTTTTTCAACTAAAATAAGTGAGTTTAAAGTCATTTTGGTGCCTGAAATTGTTCAAAATTGAAGCTTTTAAGTAAGCAAATCTCTGTAACAATGGTAATTTTGGTCACGGTGAGGGTTTCAAAAGTGGTTATTCAACATGAGGCACGATCCAATTGACATTTTGAACCATATGTGGTACAGTCCAAAAAAATCAATTTTCTGATGAAAAACGATGACTCCAGACCTGTCGAACGTTCCCAAAATGGTCAATATGGATGAAATTTTAACATTTAATCTTTTGACTCTAAATGACTGTTGGATGTGAATTGTGACTTTTTCAACAAAAATAAGTGTGTTTAAAGTCATTTCGGTGGCTTAAATTGGTCAAAATGGAAGCTTTTGAGTAAGCAAAGCTCTGTAAAAATGGCAATTTTGGTCACTGTGAGTTTTTCAAAAGTGGTTATTCAACATGAGGCACGATCCAATTGACATTTTGAATCATATGTGGTACAGTCCAAAAAATCAATTTTCTGATGAAAAACGATGACTCCGGACCTGTCGAACGTTCCCAAAATGGTCAATATTGATGACATTTTAACATTTAATCTTTTGACTCTAAATGACTATTGGATGTGAATTATGACATTTTCAACTAAAATCAGTGAGTTTAAAGTCATTTTGGTGCGTGAAATTGTTCAAAATTGAAGCTTTTGAGTAAGCAAAACTCTGTAAAAATTGCAATTTTGGTCACTGTGAGGGTTTCAAAAGTGGATATTCAACATGAGGCACGATCCAATTGACATTTTGAATCATTTTTGGTACAGTCCAAAAAATCTATTTTCAGCCGAAAAACGATGACTCCTGTGGAACGTTCCCAAAATGGACAATATGGATGACATTTTAACATTTAATCTATAGACTCTAAATGAGTGTTGGATGTGCATTTTGACTTTTTCAACTAAAATAAGTGAGTTTAAAGTCATTTTGGTGCCTGAAATTGTTCAAAATTGAAGCTTTTAAGTAAGCAAATCTCTGTAACAATGGCAATTATGGTCACGGTGAGGGTTTCAAAAGTGGTTATTCAACACGAGGCACAATCCAATTGACATTTTGAATCATATTTGGTGCAGTCCATAAAATCAATTTTCTGATGAAAAACGATGACTCCGGACCTATCGAACGTTCCCAAAATGGTCAATATGGATGACATTTTAACATTTAATCTTTTGACTCTAAATGACTATTGGATGTGAATTATGACGTTTTCAACTAAAATCAGTGAGTTTAAAGTCATTTTGGTGCGTGAAATTGTTCAAAATTGAAGCTTTTGAGTAAGCAAAACTCTGTAAAAATTGCAATTTTGGTCACTGTGAGGGTTTCAAAAGTGGATATTCAACATGAGGCACGATCCAATTGACATTTTGAATCATTTTTGGTACAGTCCATAAAAAAAAAATTCTGATGAAAAACGATGACTCCGGACCTGTCGAACGTTCCCAAAATGGTCAATATGGATGAAATTTTAACATTTAATCTTTTGACTCTAAATGACTGTTGGATGTGAATTATGACTTTTTCAACTAAAATAAGTGTGTTTAAAGTCATTTCGGTGGCTTAAATTGGTCAAAATGGAAGCTTTTGAGTAAGCAAAGCTCTGTAAAAATGGCAATTTTGGTCACTGTGAGTTTTTCAAAAGTGGTTATTCAACATGAGGCACGATCCAATTGACATTTTGAATCATTTTTGGTACAGTCCATAAAAAAAAAATTCTGATGAGAAACGATGACTCCGGACCTGTCGAACGTTCCCAAAATGGTCAATATGGATGAAATTTTAACATTTAATCTTTTGACTCTAAGTGACTGTTGGATGTGAATTATGACTTATTCAACTAAAATAAGTGTGTTTAAAGTCATTTCGGTGCCTGTAATTGGTCAACATTGAAGCTTTTGAGTAAGCAAAACTCTGTAAAAATGGCAATTTTGGTCACTGTGAGGGTTTCAAAAGTGGGTATTCAACATGAGGCACGGTCCAATTGACATTTTGAATCATTTTTGGTACAGTCCAAAAAATCTATTTTCAGCCAAAAAACGATGACTCCTGTGGAACGTTCCCAAAATGGTCAATATGGATGAAATTTTAACATTTAATCTTTTGACTCTAAGTGACTGTTGGATGTGAATTATGACTTTTTCAACTAAAATAAGTGAGTTTAAAGTCATTTTGGTGCCTGAAATTGTTCAAAATTGAAGCTTTTAAGTAAGCAAATCTCTGTAACAATGGCAATTTTGGTCACGGTGAGGGTTTCAAAAGTGGTTATTCAACACGAGGCACAATCCAATTGACATTTTTAATCATATTTGGTGCAGTCCAAAAAATCTATTTTCTGATGAAAAACGATGACTCCGGACCTGTCGAACGTTCCCAAAATGGTCAATATGGATGAAATTTTAACATTTAATCTTTTGACTCTAAATGACTGTTGGATGTGAATTATGACTTTTTCAACTAAAATAAGTGTGTTTAAAGTCATTTCGGTGGCTTAAATTGGTCAAAATGGAAGCTTTTGAGTAAGCAAAGCTCTGTAAAAATGGCAATTTTGGTCACTGTGAGTTTTTCAAAAGTGGTTATTCAACATGAGGCACGATCCAATTGACATTTTGAATCATATGTGGTACAGTCCAAAAAATCAATTTACTGATGAAAAACGATGACTCCAGACCTGTCGAACGTTCCCAAAATGGTCAATATGGATGAAATTTTAACATTTAATCTTTTGACTCTAAATGACTGTTGGATGTGAATTATGACTTTTTCAACTAAGATCAGTGAGTTTAAAGTCATTTCGGTGCCTGAAATTGTTCAAAATTGTAGCTTTTGAGTAAGCAAAACTCTGTAAAAATGGCAATTTTGGTCACTGTGAGGGTTTCAAAAGTGGTTATTCAACATGAGGCACGATCCAATTGACATTTTGAATCATTTTTGGTCCACTCCAAAAATCCAATTTTCTGATGAAAAACGATGACTCCGGACCTGTCGAACGTTCCCAAAATGGTCACTGTGAGTTTTTCAAAAGTGGTTATTCAACATGAGGCACGATCCAATTGACATTTTGAATCATATGTGGTACAGTCCAAAAAATCAATTTACTGATGAAAAACGATGACTCCAGACCTGGCGAATGTTCCCAAAATGGTCAATATGGATGAAATTTTAACATTTAATCTTTTGACTCTAAATGACTGTTGGATGTAAATTAAGACTTTTTCAACTAAAATAAGTGTGTTTAAAGTCATTTCGGTGCCTGTAATTGGTCAAAATTGAAGCTTTTGAATAAGCAAATCTCTGTAAAAATGGCAATTTTGGTCACTGTGAGGGTTTCAAAAGTGGTTATTCAACATGAGGCACGATCCAATTGACATTTTGAATCATTTTTGGTACAGTCCATAAAAAAAAAATTCTGATGAAAAACGATGACTCCGGACCTGTCGAACGTTCCCAAAATGGTCAATATGGATGAAATTTTAACATTTAATCTTTTGACTCTAAGTGACTGTTGGATGTGAATTATGACTTTTTCAACTAAAATAAGTGTGTTTAAAGTCATTTCGGTGCCTGCAATTGGTCAAAATTGAAGCTTTTGAGTAAGCAAAACTCTGTAAAAATGGCAATTTTGGTCACTGTGAGGGTTTCAAAAGTGGGTATTCAACATGAGGCACGGTCCAATTGACATTTTGAATCATTTTTGGTACAGTCCAAAAAATCTATTTTCAGCCGAAAAACGATGACTCCTGTGGAACGTTCCCAAAATGGTCAATATGGATGACATTTTAACATTTAATCTTTTGACTTTAAATGACTGTTGGATGTAAATTAAGACTTTTTCAACTAAAATAAGTGTGTTTAAAGTCATTTCGGTGCCTGTAATTGGTCAAAATTGAAGCTTTTGAATAAGCAAATCTCTGTAAAAATGGCAATTTTGGTCACTGTGAGGGTTTCAAAAGTGGTTATTCAACATGAGGCATGATCCAATTGACATTTTGAATCATTTTTGGTACACTCCAAAAATCCAATTTTCAGATGAAAAACGATGACTCCGGACCTGTCGAACGTCCCCAAAATGTTCAATATGGATGAAATTTTAACATTTAATCTTTTGACTCTAAATGACTGTTGGATGTGAATTAAGACTTTTTCAACTAAAATAAGTGTGCTTAAAGTCATTTCGGTTCCTGAAATTGGTCAAAGTTGAAGCTTTTGAGTAAGAAAAACTCTGTAGAAATGGCAATTTTGGTCACTATGAGGGTTTCAAAAGTGGTTACTCAACATGAGGCACGATCCAATTGACATTTTGAATCATATTTGGTACAGTCCAAAAAATCAATTTACTGATGAAAAACGATGACTCCAGACCTGTCGAACGTTCCCAAAATGGTCAATATGGATGAAATTTTAACATTTAATCTTTTGACTCTAAATGACTGTTGGATGTGAATTATGACTTTTTCAACTAAGATCAGTGAGTTTAAAGTCATTTCGGTGCCTGAAATTGTTCAAAATTGTAGCTTTTGAGTAAGCAAAACTCTGTAAAAATGGCAATTTTGGTCACTGTGAGGGTTTCAAAAGTGGTTATTCAACATGAGGCACGATCCAATTGACATTTTGAATCATTTTTAGTCCACTCCAAAAATCCAATTTTCTGATGAAAAACGATGACTCCGGACCTGGCGAATGTTCCCAAAATGGTCAATATGGATGTAATTTTAACATTTAATCTTTTGACTCTAAATTACTGTTGGATGTAAATTAAGACTTTTTCAACTAAAATAAGTGTGTTTAAAGTCCTTTCGGTGCCTGTAATTGGTCAAAATTTAAGCTTTTGAATAAGCAAATCTCTGTAAAAATGGCAATTTTGGTCACTGTGATGGTTTCAAAAGTGGGTATTCAACATGAGGCACGATCCAATTGACATTTTGAATCATTTTTGGTACAGTCCAAAAATTCAATTTTCAGATGAAAAACGATGACTCCGGACCTGTCGAACGTCCCCAAAATGTTCAATATAGATGAAATTTTAACATTTAATCTTTTGACTCTAAATGACTGTTGGATGTGAATTAAGACTTTTTCAACTAAAATAAGTGTTTTTAAAGTCATTTTGGTTCCTGAAATTGGTAAAAAAGAAAGCTTTTGAGTAGGAAAAACTCTGTAGAAATGGCAACTTTGGTCACTGTGAGGGTTTCAAAAGTGGTTATTCATCATGAGGCACGATCCAATTGACATTTTGAATCATATTTGGTACAGTCCAAAAAATCAATTTACTGATGAAAAACGATGACTCCAGACCTGTCGAACGTTCCCAAAATGGTCAATATGGATGACATTTTAACATTTAATCTATAGACTCTAAATGAGTGTTGGATGTGAATTATGACTTTTTCAACTAAAATAAGTGAGTTTAAAGTCATTTTGTTGCCTGAAATTGTTCAAAATTGAAGCTTTTAAGTAAGCAAATCTCTGTAACAATGGTAATTTTGGTCACGGTGAGGGTTTCAAAAGTGGTAATTCAACACGAGGCACAATCCAATTGACATTTTGAATCATATTTGGTGCAGTCCAAAAAATCAATTTTCTGATGAAAAACGATGACTCCGGACCTGTCGAACGTTCCCAAAATGGTCAATATGGATGAAATTTTAACATTTAATCTTTTGACTCTAAATGACTGTTGGATGTGAATTGTGACTTTTTCAACAAAAATAAGTGTGTTTAAAGTCATTTCGGTGGCTTAAATTGGTCAAAATGGAAGCTTTTGAGTAAGCAAAGCTCTGTAAAAATGGCAATTTTGGTCACTGTGAGTTTTTCAAAAGTGGTTATTCAACATGAGGCACGATCCAATTGACATTTTGAATCATATGTGGTACAGTCCAAAAAATCAATTTTCTGATGAAAAACGATGACTCCGGACCTGTCGAACGTTCCCAAAATGGTCAATATTGATGACATTTTAACATTTAATCTTTTGACTCTAAATGACTATTGGATGTGAATTATGACATTTTCAACTAAAATCAGTGAGTTTAAAGTCATTTTGGTGCGTGAAATTGTTCAAAATTGAAGCTTTTGAGTAAGCAAAACTCTGTAAAAATTGCAATTTTGGTCACTGTGAGGGTTTCAAAAGTGGATATTCAACATGAGGCACGATCCAATTGACATTTTGAATCATTTTTGGTACAGTCCAGAAAAAAAAATTTCTGATGAAAAACGATGACTCCGGACCTGTCGAACGTTCCCAAAATGGTCAATATGGATGAAATTTTAACATTTAATCTTTTGACTCTAAGTGACTGTTGGATGTGAATTATGACTTTTTCAACTAAAATAAGTGTGTTTAAAGTCATTTCGGTGCCTGTAATTGGTCAAAATTGAAGCTTTTGAGTAAGCAAAACTCTGTAAAAATGGCAATTTTGGTCACTGTGAGGGTTTCAAAAGTGGGTATTCAACATGAGGCACGGTCCAATTGACATTTTGAATCATTTTTGGTACAGTCCAAAAAATCTATTTTCAGCCGAAAAACGATGACTCCTGTGGAACGTTCCCAAAATGGACAATATGGATGACATTTTAACATTTAATCTATAGACTCTAAATGAGTGTTGGATGTGAATTATGACTTTTTCAACTAAAATCAGTGAGTTTAAAGTCATTTTGGTGCGTGAAATTGTTCAAAATTGAAGCTTTTGAGTAAGCAAAACTCTGTAAAAATTGCAATTTTGGTCACTGTGAGGGTTTCAAAAGTGGATATTCAACATGAGGCACGATCCAATTGACATTTTGAATCATTTTTGGTACAGTCCATAAAAAAAAAATTCTGATGAAAAACGATGACTCCGGACCTGTCGAACGTTCCCAAAATGGTCAATATGGATGAAATTTTTACATTTAATCTTTTGACTCTAAATGACTGTTGGATGTGAATTTTGACTTTTTCAACTAAAATAAGTGTGTTTAAAGTCATTTCGGTGCCTGTAATTGGTCAACATTGAAGCTTTTGAGTAAGCAAAACTCTGTAAAAATGGCAATTTTGGTCACTGTGAGGGTTTCAAAAGTGGGTATTCAACATGAGGCACGGTCCAATTGACATTTTGAATCATTTTTGGTACAGTCCAAAAAATCTATTTTCAGCCAAAAAACGATGACTCCTGTGGAACGTTCCCAAAATGGTCAATATGGATGAAATTTTAACATTTAATCTTTTGACTCTAAGTGACTGTTGGATGTGAATTATGACTTTTTCAACTAAAATAAGTGAGTTTAAAGTCATTTTGGTGCCTGAAATTGTTCAAAATTGAAGCTTTTAAGTAAGCAAATCTCTGTAACAATGGCAATTTTGGTCACGGTGAGGGTTTCAAAAGTGGTTATTCAACACGAGGCACAATCCAATTGACATTTTGAATCATATTTGGTGCAGTCCAAAAAATCAATTTTCTGATGAAAAACGATGACTCCGGACCTGTCGAACGTTCCCAAAATGGTCAATATGGATGAAATTTTAACATTTAATCTTTTGACTCTAAATGACTGTTGGATGTGAATTATGACTTTTTCAACTAAAATAAGTGTGTTTAAAATCATTTCGGTGGCTTAAACTGGTCAAAATGGAAGCTTTTGAGTAAGCAAAGCTATGTAAAAATGGCAATTTTGGTCACTGTGAGTTTTTCAAAAGTGGTTATTCAACATGAGGCACGATCCAATTGACATTTTGAATCATATGTGGTACAGTCCAAAAAATCAATTTACTGATGAAAAACGATGACTCCAGACCTGTCGAACGTTCCCAAAATGGTCAATATGGATGAAATTTTAACATTTAATCTTTTGACTCTAAATGACTGTTGGATGTGAATTATGACTTTTTCAACTAAGATCAGTGAGTTTAAAGTCATTTCGGTGCCTGAAATTGTTCAAAATTGTAGCTTTTGAGTAAGCAAAGCTCTGTAAAAATGTCAATTTTGGTCACTGTGAGGGTTTCAAAAGTGGTTATTCAACATGAGGCACGATCCAATTGACATTTTGAATCATATGTGGTACAGTCCAAAAAATTAATTTTGTGATGAAAAACGATGACTCCGGACCTGTCGAATGCTCCCAAAATGGTCAATATGGATGAAATTTTAACATTTAATCTTTTGACTCTAAATGACTGTTGGATGTGAATTATGACTTTTTCAACTAAAAAAGTGTGTTTAAAGTCATTTTGGTGCCTGAAACAGGTCAAAATTGATGCTTTTGAGTAAGCAAAACTCTGTAAAAATGGTAATTTTGGTCACTGTGAGGGTTTCAAAAGTGGGTATTCAACATGAGGCACGGTCCAATTGATATTTCGAATCATTTTTGGTACACTCCTAAAAAGCAATTTTCTGATGAAAAACAATGACTCCGGACCTGTCGAACTTTCCCAAAATGTTCAATATGGATGAAATTTTAACATTTAATCTTTTGACTCTAAATGACTGTTGGGTGTGAATTAAGACTTTTTCAACTAAAATAAGTGAGTTTAAAGTCATTTTGGTGCCTGAAATTGTTCAAAATTGAAGCTTTTAAGTAAGCAAATCTCTGTAACAATGGCAATTTTGGTCACGGTGAGGGTTTCAAAAGTGGTTATTCAACACGAGGCACAATCCAATTGACATTTTTAATCATATTTGGTGCAGTCCAAAAAATCTATTTTCTGACGAAAAACGATGACTCCGGACCTGTCGAACTTTCCCAAAATGGTAAACATGGATGAAATTTTAACTTTTAATCTTTTGACGCTAAATGACAGTTGGATGTGAATTATGACTTTTTCAACTAAAATAAGTGTGTTTAAAGTCATTTCGGTGGCTTAAATTGGTCAAAATGGTAGCTTTTGAGTAAGCAAAGCTCTGTAAAAATGGCAATTTTGGTCACTGTGAGTTTTTAAAAAGTGGTTATTCAACATGAGGCACGATCCAATTGACATTTTGAATCATATGTGGTACAGTCCAAAAAATCAATTTACTGATGAAAAACGATGACTCCAGACCTGTCGAACGTTCCCAAAATGGTCAATATGGATGAAATTTTAACATTTAATCTTTTGACTCTAAATGACTGTTGGATGTGAAATATGACTTTTTCAACTAAGATCAGTGAGTTTAAAGTCATTTCGGTGCCTGAAATTGTTCAAAATTGCAGCTTTTGAGTAAGCAAAACTCTGTAAAAATGGCAATTTTGGTCACTGTGAGGGTTTCAAAAGTGGTTATTCAACATGAGGCACGATCCAATTGACATTTTGAATAATTTTTGGTCCACTCCAAAAATCCAATTTTCTGATGAAAAACGATGACTCCGGACCTGGCGAATGTTCCCAAAATGGTCAATATGGATGAAATTTTAACATTTAATCTTTTGACTCTAAATGACTGTTGGATGTAAATTAAGACTTTTTCAACTAAAATAAGTGTGTTTAAAGTCATTTCGGTGCCTGTAATTGGTCAAAATTGAAGCTTTTGAATAAGCAAATCTCTGTAAAAATGGCAATTTTGGTCACTGTGAGGGTTTCAAAAGTGGTTATTCAACATGAGGCACGATCCAATTGACATTTTGAATCATTTTTGGTACAGTCCAAAAATTCAATTTTCAGATGAGAAACGATGACTCGGGATCTGTCGAACGTCCCCAAAATGTTCAATATAGATGAAATTTTAACATTTAATCTTTTGACTCTAAATGACTGTTGGATGTGAATTAAGACTTTTTCAACTAAAATAAGTGTTTTTAAAGTCATTTCGGTTCCTGAAATTGGTAAAAAAGAAAGCTTTTGAGTAGGAAAAACTCTGTAGAAATGGCAACTTTGGTCACTGTGAGGGTTTCAAAAGTGGTTATTCATCATGAGGCACGATCCAATTGACATTTTGAATCATATTTGGTACAGTCCAAAAAATCAATTTACTGATGAAAAACGATGACTCCAGACCTGTCGAACGTTCCCAAAATGCTCAATATGGATGACATTTTAACATTTAATCTATAGACTCTAAATGAGTGTTGGATGTGAATTATGACTTTTTCAACTAAAATAAGTGAGTTTAAAGTCATTTTGGTGCCTGAAATTGTTCAAAATTGAAGCTTTTAAGTAAGCAAATCTCTGTAACAATGGCAATTTTGGTCACTGTGGAAAAGTAAATTTTGCCATGTTGTATGTGCCTATGTGTTCCCCATCTTATGCTATATGTGCATGATCGATATGCATGTATCCCCCTGTGACCGATTAAAGACGCAATTATAGTTGTGTCCAACTCTAGTATGCCAGTTTCCAGTTCTCGTGAAAGCAACGAGTATTAGGCCTATGTTGCCACATTTTACAGTGTGCACGTTAATTCATTGAATTGTCCCCGTTTCTAGGCCTCAAAAGGGCCCGGACATCAGATTCAGCTCCTGTCTCCTGAACCCTCTCCGAGGAGCGATACAGCCCCCACCTGCATCCCTGACCCTTCACTTACTTCCTGCCTCACAGTGCCCGGCCCGGCCTGGCTCTGCCTGCCAGTCTGCCAAGAGTATGTTATGCTTCTAGTTATCAGTCCAGCCCTCCTTCTCTGCATTCCTAAGCTACTGAATCGCATCAACAGTTTCAGCCATGGTCTAGCCTTTCTGTCTCCATGTAAGAGAAATACTGTATTAATATTCATAGAATATTCCTAGCACATGCAATACATATAGAATTATGCACGCACCAGTCTTAGTGCCAAGTAGCCTTTGCCCTGATAACTTTTGGATTCTATCAATATGTACTCCAAACACCAGATACCAGATATGCCATAGGTACATGTCGTTCTGACACTGTAGACTGTAGTCTCCTCTTCTAGCGCAGAAGTCATAGCCCCCAGTTCCTCTTGGTAACACGTCATTGCCCGTTTGCGCGCACCACTAGGTTAAAGGTCGCAGCTGCTCAGGTAGCCCCCTCCATGTTTCCGCCCCGTTTATGACACTTCTGTTACGTTTACATCACATGTCTATGTATACGCCCTGTACACGCCTTCTTGTTACTCCCATTTTGTCTTATCTTTCGCAACTGCTACGAGTTACGCCTACTGCTACGCCTACTGTATTGAATGTAATGTAATTGTTTAAGTATATATATACTGTGTACTGTTACTGAAAGTTGCCAATCCCCCGATTCCCATTTCCCCGGCAGCTGCCTTCAGTCTATTCCCATGCAGGCTACCCCGTTCCTGTCCCTTCCCTTATGCCTGATTAAAGCCTGTCAGACTTCGATACCTCGAATCCTGTCTCTTATTTATTGAGCTATCTGTTTTATTCACTGTATTCAAAAATAGTACCGGTAATTAATTATTTATTTACCACATAATGGCGCCCGAATAGGGACTTGCCCTTTCCCCACGCGCCGGCGAAGCCACGCAGGCCCCCTGATCCTCTGCAGCCGTGACGGAACCATACCGTGCACGTGCAGATATTTCTGCTTCAAGTATCCCTCAGGCCCACGGAGGAGACGGAGGTTGCGGTCCAGCATCCAGACGAGGCGGTGAGGAACGCGGCGAGTCCCGACCAGAGCCCAAGCCGAGAGTACAAGGTCCGAGGTATCCGGAGGCCCACCTGTAACTGAAGTCCGAAGTTTCGTAGTCCGACGTCGTAGCAGTCCAGTCCAGTCCGAGGCCTTCCGTTCTTGCTGCCCGGTGAGTACCGTTGCTGGGGTTGTATCTAGAGAGGGTCAATTAATTTGTCTCTGGTCCAGTGGGTTTGGGTACGCAGATCCAGTTCGAAGTGTTCACCTAGGTGGACGCGGGTCCTGACGTGTCTCTTTATGGGACCGGTAAGTTTCGTACTGTTTAGCAGTGCATCTAGTCATTCTAGTAAGTTTTGTTCTCGAGAAATTCATGTGTTCTGTTCTCAGTATATCAGGTAATATTCTGTCCATTCTGTCCGAACTGTTATTCTAAATGTTATTTAATGTGTTTTCAGTGTCGTGGTATGAGTGACTTGTTTTTACTGTGTTTATCGTGTATTGTATTGTGTTCGGATTCCAGCCTAGAAAATGCCTCTATTCTCCAAATTACGTCAGTTAAAAACCAGAAAAGGGTTACTCGAGGAAGCAGTTCCTGTCCCGCCTAGGGACAGTCCAGGTCATTTTATGTATCATAAGCATGGCTTAAGTGCCATATTATATCTAGACTTATGGGTGGACTATACCAAGGAGTTAGAAGAGAAATATAGATGGCCCATATCAGGTACATGGGATGCCGAGTGCATCATGCGAGTAGAAGAAGCATTATGGAAAAAGAAAGCCAGACAGTCCCAGAAAGATGCCATCGAGTTATGGCGCAAAGAATCTCATAAAAGAACCGAAAAAGAGATCAGAAAAACAGAATTAAGTAGGGAATCCTCAGAAAGAGCCCAAGAAAGGGAATTGATCGAAGTAGGTGAACGAGTTAAAGCAGAACAGTCAGACAGACAGAGAAATGCCCTTATTAAGGGTATGTATCCTCTTCTTGCCGAGGGCTTGCCAAAAGCAACCCCGGAAACACCATGTAATTTCCCGCCACCATTAGTCCCGATTAAGCTACGTGACAAACCGACCGCAGCTGATATTTTTCTCTCGTCCTATTTGGACGACACAGTCCCAGAATATGCAAATCCTGTTCCGCCAGCTCCCGTAAATAATGTAATTCCTGTTCCTCCAGCCACCGGGGCCGTGGGTACAGTTCACGTTACCGCACCCGTTACAACATCTGTTACGGCACCCCCGGTCCAGCCTACAGTACATGTACCAGCTACATCAGTCACTCTACCAGCACGTACAGTACCCACCGACGATTCTAGTTTAGGAGCCGCGGGGGAAGTCCTCCTGGTACCCCGCCTCAACACAGACGTATGACACTACATGAACTACATGAACTAGCGTTACAGCGTACGCCAAAAATTCATACATTCACAGATATCAAGCGAGCACTTACCGAATGTCGTTATGATCCAGTTCCAGGCGAAGGTACTATGGTCATATATTCATTACGTTTAAGACGGGTGACCGACTATTTGGACACCCTGCCCGATATGAGAGAACATCTAGACAGAATATATCGTTTTATCCGTACAGGAGTGGATCCAGAAAGTGTTCGCGACGCCATGATTCAAAGAAAAGTCGAGACCCAGCTTATGCTTTTAAAGTTTTTAATTAACTGTTTAATAAGAGAACAAGATTGTCCAGGAAAAGATCAAGAAGAAATGAAAGTCCTGACCAAGTGGAGTGACCATATAGCCGAGGGAAGACACAAGACACAAAATTGTATAGAGAGTATGTACAAGAAGATTCGTAGGGAAATCATAAAGTTACACGAGAAACGAGAAGCAGCACAAGTAACTGAGAAAGAGGACGACTCTCCTACTGAAGAGGTAGACGACGAGAATCCCTCCAGAATAGCGTATGTAGGTAGAACTAGACTTTCCGACCGACATTCGCGCCTAGATCACAAGAAAGTTTTCCCTCCTCCAGCACCAGAACAGGGTTCTCTTGAACAAGTATTCCAAGCTACCGATCACATTCTGAAATCACGAATAGGCTATAGTGAGCTTAGCACAATGCATGAACAAGAACTAGCCCGATCAGCAGTCCGATGGACTACTGATTCCACCACTTTTCCCGACGAAATAGTGGCACAAATGTTTCTGAAACTGCCCCCAGCCGAGCAGCGACTGGTGGGTATGTATATGATCCAGCACCTCATTACACTGTATGAGGGACAGCATTCTGATCCAGGTCCGCTACATGATGTTTTGAACGAGTTACTCCAGTATAGATGGAGAGGTCTAGATACCGATTTAATTAGTATCATTCTAGAACAGCGCCACAAATATCGAACGTTTCTAAACCCACATTTCGTTCATGTCTCACCTCCAGAAAGTAAATCATTTTACATAGATAGACAGAATCCGTTACGAGAAGTGCACCCAGTTAGAGGAACGGGCAGTGATCTAGAACGAGTATTTGTTTACACCCCTATCACTAAGATGGAACTCTTAGAGATGAAGAAGCTAATTCCCTGTCATGATAAAGATCCAGCAGGGTTCCACCGTGAATTAAAGGACATGCTCCGTATGGGAGAATACACTTATCCTGATATCATTAAAATGTTAAAGGTCCTGTTGCCCGCAGGCGTATATGAAAAACTCAAAGAAAAAGAATGGGAGGTGGGAGAGAAAAAGATAGATTGGACAGCTCTAGAAGCTGAAGATAATTTACGAGTACCAGGTACCGGTCTTGGGGAGAAAGCTAAAGACTTGCCCGAGTTATTGATACAAGTTTTGCCAAGATTACTAGCCACGAAAAAGGAAGATTGGGATGCCATCTCAGCTTGTAAACAGAAACAAGATGAAGACACTAGTGATTTCTATTCTAGATTTGAAAAATGTTTTATTATTAATAGTGGTCTGAAAACAAGTAGTGAATCGTACCCTCATCAAGTCCACAAGTTAAAAATCGAGTATTGAAAGTCGAAAGTACCTGGCAAGCTAATACTCCGTCACAAATGCTTCAAATGCTCCAGTATCACCAGAACAGAATCAGGGAAGAGCAGGAACACGAAAGGAGACGTATGAAAGACACGAAAATGAAAGTATTAGTTGCACAATCTGTTCCACAGGACAGTCAGAAGAGGGGTCCGAATCAAGCCAGTCATCCTGCAGCTCCCGTTAAAGGGACCTGCAATTACTGTAAACAGCCAGGTCATTTTATAAACGAGTGTGCAGTTCTGAAACACAACATAGCTACTGGTAAAACTAAAGAAAGACCACGTCCGCCTAGACAAGAACAAGTTTCACAGACTTCTCAGTCACCACAGAATGCACAACAGACAGTTCCAGCACCGCAGCCTATCGCTGCAACACAGCATGTTATACAGCAGATGTACCAGTATGCCCAGACAGAGTATGCAGATTATCAGCCGTATTCATGAAACAGCCTAGAGAGGGAGGTAGGCTTGCCTCTCATCGAGATACCTGTAGATCAAGAGGGTCCCTATGTACACAGTCAAGTATTAGGGAAAGACAGAAAGTTTTTGATTGATACAGGGGCAAGTAGGACTACCATCAGTCATGACGAGGTTCCAGGGGCTCCGCTCTCAGGCTCTAGAAATGTTTCCCTTGGATTTTCAGGAAAGCCGATTGTTAATGAAATATCGAAACCAGTTACTCTAGAAGTTGGTCCATTGTCCCGAACTACTGATTTGTTACTCACGAAATCTTGTCCAGAAAATTTGTTAGGCATTAAAACATTGAAAGAATTAGGAGCAGTAATTTGTTGTTCCCCAGAGGGGGTCCGCTTGTTTTTGAGAGACTTCAAAGGTCATTATGTATTACGTGATTTTGATCCAAGATTATTGAATGTACCACAGCATTTATGGGCGCAAGGTCCAACTGATGTAGGTTATATGCATATCACACCCCATCGTGTGACTCTGAAGCAAGGTGTAGTTTTACCACGAATCCGACAGTACAAATTGCCACCTGAGGCTGTAGCAGCCTTATCCAAAATTATCGACGAACTTATTGCCCAAGGAGTGGTTGTAGAAACTGACTCCAATGTATGTAATTCTCCTATCATTCCAGTCCTGAAACGTACTGATCCAAATGCACCTCCAGTATATCGATTAGTGATTGACCTTCGAGAGCTTAATAAATGTATCATACCCCAGTACCCAGTAGTCCCAGATATTTCATCCCTCTTGACAGCCATTGATTCTGAAGCTACGTTCTTTACGGTTATCGATCTCAAGAACGCATTCTTCAGTGTCCCCATTCATCCAGACAGCCAGTACCTTTTCGGTTTCTGTTTAAATGGAAGAAGCTATAAATTCACACAAGCACCTCAAGGTTTTACAGAAAGTCCTAGCATTTACAGTCAAGCACTTAAGAGACAACTAGACAATATTCACATGCCAACTGACACTGCCCTGCTCCAGTATGTCGATGATCTACTGATCACAGCCCGTTCTGAACGTGACTGCGAGCGTGCGTCACTTACAGTTCTGTATTTTCTGGCCGAGATGGGGCACAAGGTGTCCCCTTCCAAATTACAATTCTGTGTCCAGCAAGTGGTATACTTGGGACACTTACTGTCCAAGTGGGGTAGGCAGTTGACACCTGACCGTATCCAGCTGATAGCACGTCTTCCACAGCCCAAAACACAGAAGGAGGTACGAGCTTTTATTGGCCTCACTTCTTACTGCAGACAATGGATTCCTCAGTATGCATTTCTAGCCAAGCCACTGATACAGTTAACGACACAGGAGGCAGCCGTATCGACTGTCCTCCCTTGGACCCAGGAACATACACTTGTTTTTAATGAGTTAAAGAAAGCCTTATGCCAAGCACCAGTTCTAGCAATACCAAACTACAGTAAGCCTTTTACACTTTTTGTCACAGAACGTGATGGTACTGCATTATTTGTTCTCACACAAGATCAAGCAGGACAATACAAGCCCTGTGCTTATTTCTCTAGCACATTAGATCCAGTGGCCCAGGCTCTGCCTGCGTGCCTCAAGTCAGTTGCAGCCACAGCTCTAGCTATCAGACAAAGTGATTCCATAGTGTTAGGACACTCCCTGACAGTACAAGTTCCACACTCCGTGGAAGTTCTTTTAAACAGAACACAGACTCAGCACTTGACAATTGCACGTTTAACAGGTTATGAACTTACACTGTTTCAGCCACACATAGAAATCAGACGCTGCAACATTCTAAATCCTGCTACACTGTTACCGTCAGTTACTTCGAACCCTGCCACACATGACTGTGTGGAAGTTGTTAACACCATGACAAAGCCAAGACAAGACTTGACAGACATTGCATTACCTGATCCCGACCTGACACTTTATGTGGATGGTTCATGTATGAGAACAAGTACAGGAGAACTAGTAGCCGCGTATGCAGTGACTACAGAAACCGAAGTTATAGAAACACATCGTATTGACACCCTGTCTGCTCAAGCAGCAGAGCTAGTCGCTCTGACCCAAGCCTGCATACGTGCCAAGAACCAGAAAGTAAACATATACACAGATTCACGTTACGCATTCGGAATCGTACACGACTTTGGAGTGCTCTGGCAAGAAAGAGGTTTTATGACTTCTCATGGAACCAAGATCCAGCATGGTCTTCTCATTCAAGCTCTGTTAGATGCAATACATTTACCGACAGCTATCGCTATCATGAAGTGCAAGGCACATACGAAAGTCACTGACATCATTTCCCAAGGTAACGATCTAGCAGATCGAACAGCCAAGCTTACAGCTCAGACTCCAGATATTCCAGTTAACACGACACAGACACCCACTCCAGATCAGACTACTTGTATGACAGTTAAGGACCCTACACAAGATGTCATAGACATACAGTTACATGCTACTCCCGAAGAAATCAAGAAATGGTCCGAACAAGGAGGGGTCCAGACAGATCAAGGATGGTTGACGAAGGGAAACGCCACATGGTTTCTCCCCGACTCTATGGTTCAAGTCATTATTAATACCGCACATAGTCCAGCACATCTAGGAGGAAAAGCTATGTTAGACAGTATTCAGAACCTTTGGTTCAACAAGCATTTACGAGCTGCAGCCAAACAGAAAGTCCGTACCTGTATGATATGTTGTCAGTTCAATCCAGGTAAAAGTGTCCCGGTGGAACAAGGTGGATTCCAACCCCCTGACCACCCTTTTGAAGTCCTCCAGATGGATTATATTCAGATGGAGCGATGTCGAGGTTTCAAGTATGTCCTTGTAGTTGTATGCGCTTTGTCCAGGTGGACAGAAGCATATCCAGTTCCAGATTACACAGCTGCGACCACTGCCAGGCAGTTGGTTCGTGAGTTCTTTCCCCGCTATGGATTACCTAGGGTCGTGTATTCAGATAACGGCCAGCCATTCTCATCCGAGCTCATGAAACATGTTTCCCTTCTGTTAGGGTACCAGTGGAAGTTCCATTGTGTGCGCCATCCTGAAGCAGCCGGTCTCGTAGAGAGACATAATCAGACTTTGAAAATCTGCATTGCTAAAGTATGTAGAGAAAAAGGTGTAGATTGGTTAGTTGCCCTACCAGTCGCTCTATTCTACATGAGAATGGTTGCACATTCCAGATCAGGCCTGTCCCCTTACGAGGTCGTATTCGGCCGTCCTCCAAACATGTGGGGTACACCTAGACCCCGTAGTATTACAGATGTTTCCAGTAATATGCTGACAGATTACCTAGCTTCCTTGATGTCTGCCCTACACTCTTGTCGTTCACAGGTTGCCGCTGCATTTCCAGACAACACTGAGGTGAAACCGCATGAAGTCGTTCCGGGAGAATATGTCCTGGTGCGAAATTTTGATCGTTCAAGTCCGCTGGAGCCCCGTTGGAAGGAGCCCCAAATGGTGTTGTTGACAACAAGGACCGCAGTCAAGCTAGAAGGCCGGAAGGGATGGGTCCACATCAGTCATATCAAGAAGTTCCATGGACTGCGACAAAAGACATTTATTAAAGACTGCCTTATTCCTAAGGACTGCCTAAAAACAGACTCTGAATTCAAACTTCCCCTGTTAGAGAAAACTCCGCAGCAGGAGTATAAAGATAAGCTACGGTCTAGTAAAATAAGTCAGCCAGTTTAATTGTCTAAGTCCCTCTCGGGTGAAACGGTTAGACAGGTTCCTGACATGTATGAGACAGACCCACACAGTGAGAGAATTAGTCAAAACTCTAAAAGATGTATTATCGTTCTATTCTTCTTGTTATTTTTGAGTCTTATGATTACCTGCACAAGTTATGCTTTACATTTATGTTTTCCAATTTCACATGTACATATGTTTTCTAATGCTACAGTAGAGCATACATTTAGTGATCTGCCTCCTCACGAGCTATCCTATCGTCTTGCTATGCGTAACAATACATTTATCCGAATGTTGCACTATTCACACCAGACCAGCAATGCCACTAATTGTTGGGTGTGTGGTCGACTCCCCCCTTTCCAGACACCGAAGGGAGTTCTGCCACTCTTTCCTTACCCGTTTTCACATAATGGTTCATGTGGAGCATGGTCCACGTTAACGTCATCCTCCACTGATATGTCCCTTCTGAATCGAACATGTTTCCCAGACAAGCAAGGTCTTTCCCATAGAACAGGGTTAGATCTAGAAAATGAAGTATATGATTTAGGTAATTATTCTTCGAATTTCATGGTCCTGAATGTTCAGTCCGATACTACTCCAGATTTGCCTGCTATTTCAGTACTACCAGTCAAAGGCGAATTATGTGTCAGAAAGAATGGTTCCGCACATGTAGGACATAGTGATTGTACTACTACTGTCGAGTATAGTGACAGTGGGAAATCTATTTTCAAAGCCTCACGTCATTCTTATTTTGTTTGTGGTCAGACCGCATATGTTCGTCTGCCCCTCGATTGGGATGGAACATGTTATATTGCCTTCCTACTGCCACCAGTTTTTCTAGCCCCATCCGATTATCACAGAAACACACATCTAGTACACGTCAGACATAGAAGGGAGTCCCCAATTGTCGATCAAACTGAAACTACTCTAGAACAGTATCAAGACTTCAATAAAGGTTTCTTTTTCTTTATAGGTGCTATCCAGAATAGTAATTTAATGCGTAGGTTAACCAGAACCCTTGAAACAGTAGTGAATGAGACTACTTCCGCTCTAGGTAACTTAACTGAAGAGCAATCTGCTATGAGATTTGTCGTGCTCCAAAATCGTCTCGTTCTTGACGTCATACTGGCCGATAGAGGAGGAGCATGTAGAGTCATCGGATCTAGTTGCTGCATTTTCATTCCTAATAACGCGCCGTCTGTTTATTCAGCTATAACCAGACTTCATAAAATTGCCCATCAGTTACACCAGAATCCAGGCACCTGGACATGGTCCGGTTGGCTCTGGAGTATCATATCTGCCTGGGGATGGAAAGTATTGTCATTCCTGGGTATTGCAGTAATGATCGTATTCAGTTGCTGTCTCTGTTTACAATGTGGCCCTGCGATTTGCGGCATGTGTGCTACCTCTTGTATTCCTAGTCCTAAATCCCGTTCCAAGACAATTCGAGACGAGCAAATGATGCTATATGAACAGATAGATGGTATCATGAATATTGATGTTTCCTAATGGAAACGTAGGGCACAAGGAGGGAATGTGGAAAAGTAAATTTTGCCATGTTGTATGTGCCTACGTGTTCCCCATCTTATGCTATATGTGCATGATCGATATGCATGTATCCCCCTGTGACCGATTAAAGACGCAATTACAGTTGTGCCAGTTTCCAGTTCTCGTGAAAGCAACGAGTATTAGGCCTATGTTGCCACATTTTACAGTGTGCACGTTAATTCATTGAATTGTCCCCGTTTCTA
The DNA here is from genome assembly GCF_964261635.1 of Lissotriton helveticus. Taxonomy (NCBI): domain Eukaryota; kingdom Metazoa; phylum Chordata; class Amphibia; order Caudata; family Salamandridae; genus Lissotriton; species Lissotriton helveticus. Next base: position 344,895,248 of record NC_136072.1, read on the forward strand.
GGCCTCAAAAGGGCCCGGACATCAGATTCAGCTCCTGTCTCCTGAACCCTCTCCGAGGAGCGATACAGCCCCCACCTGCATCCCTGACCCTTCACTTACTTCCTGCCTCACAGTGCCCGGCCCGGCCTGGCTCTGCCTGCCAGTCTGCCAAGAGTATGTTATGCTTCTAGTTTTCAGTCCAGCCCTCCTTCTCTGCATTCCTAAGCTACTGAATCGCATCAACAGTTTCAGCCATGGTCTAGCCTTTCTGTCTCCATGTAAGAGAAATACTGTATTAATATTCATAGAATATTCCTAGCACATGCAATACATATAGAATTATGCACGCACCAGTCTTAGTGCCAAGTAGCCTTTGCCCTGATAACTTTTGGATTCTATCAATATGTACTCCAAACACCAGATACCAGATATGCCATAGGTACATGTCGTTCTGACACTGTAGACTGTAGTCTCCTCTTCTAGCGCAGAAGTCATAGCCCCCAGTTCCTCTTGGTAACACGTCATTGCCCGTTTGCGCGCACCACTAGGTTAAAGGTCCCAGCTGCTCAGGTAGCCCCCTCCATGTTTCCGCCCCGTTTATGACACTTCTGTTACGTTTACATCACATGTCTATGTATACGCCCTGTACACGCCTTCTTGTTACTCCCATTTTGTCTTATCTTTCGCGACTGCTACGAGTTACGCCTACTGCTACGCCTACTGTATTGAATGTAATGTAATTGTTTAAGTATATATATACTGTGTACTGTTACTGAAAGTTGCCAATCCCCCGATTCCCATTTCCCCGGCAGCTGCATTCAGTCTATTCCCATGCAGGCTACCCCGTTCCTGTCCCTTCCCTTATGCCTGATTAAAGCCTGTCAGACTTCGATACCTCGAATCCTGTCTCATATTTATTGAGCTATCTGTTTTATTCACTGTATTCAAAAATAGTACCGGTAATTAATTATTTATTTACCACATCACGGTGAGGGTTTCAAAAGTGGTTATTCAACACGAGGCACAATCCAATTGACATTTTGAATCATATTTGGTGCAGTCCAAAAAATCAATTTTCTGATGAAAAACGATGACTCCGGACCTGTCGAACGTTTCCAAAATGGTCAATATGGATGAAATTTTAACATTTAATCTTTTGACTCTAAATGACTGTTGGATGTGAATTATGACTTTTTCAACTAAAATAAGTGTGTTTAAAGTCATTTCGGTGGCTTAATTGGTCAAAATGGAAGCTTTTGAGTAAGCAAAGCTCTGTAAAAATGGCAATTTTGGTCACTGTGAGTTTTTCAAAAGTGGTTATTCAACATGAGGCACGATCCAATTGACATTTTGAATCATATGTGGTACAGTCCAAAATATCAATTTACTGATGAAAAACGATGACTCCAGACCTGTCGAACGTTCCCAAAATGGTAAATATGGATGAAATTTTAACATTTAATCTTTTGACTCTAAATGACTGTTGGATGTGAATTATGACTTTTTCAACTAAGATCAGTGAGTTTAAAGTCATTTCGGTGCCTGAAATTGTTCAAAATTGTAGCTTTTGAGTAAGCAAAACTCTGTAAAAATGGCAATTTTGGTCACTGTGAGGGTTTCAAAAGTGGTTATTCAACATGAGGCATGATCCAATTGACATTTTGAATCATTTTTGGTACACTCCAAAAATCCAATTTTCAGATGAATAACGATGACTCCGGACCTGTCGAACGTCCCCAAAATGTTCAATATGGATGAAATTTTAACATTTAATCTTTTGACTCTAAATGACTGTTGGATGTGAATTAAGACTTTTTCAACTAAAATAAGTGTGCTTAAAGTCATTTTGGTTCCTGAAATTGGTCAAAATGGAAGCTTTTGAGTAAGAAAAACTCTGTAGAAATGGCAATTTTGGTCACTGTGAGGGTTTCAAAAGTGGTTACTCAACATGAGGCACGATCCAATTGACATTTTGAATCATATGTGGTACAGTCCAAAAAATCAATTTACTGATGAAAAACGATGACTCCAGACCTGTCGAACTTTCCCAAAATGGTCAATATGGATGAAATTTTAACATTTATTCTTTTGACTCTAAATGACTGTTGGATGTGAATTATGACTTTTTCAACTAAGATCAGTGAGTTTAAAGTCATTTCGGTGCCTGAAATTGTTCAAAATTGTAGCTTTTGAGTAAGCAAAGCTCTGTAAAAATGTCAATTTTGGTCACTGTGAGGGTTTCAAAAGTGGTTATTCAACATGAGGCACGATCCAATTAACATTTTGAATCATATGTGGTACAGTCCAAAAAGTCAATTTTGTGATGAAAAACGATGACTCCGGACCTGTCGAACGCTCCCAAAATGGTCAATATGGATGAAATTTTAACATTTAATCTTTTGACTCTAAATGACTGTTGGATGTGAATTATGACTTTTTCAACTAAAAAAGTGTGTTTAAAGTCATTTCGGTGCCTGAAACAGGTCAAAATTGATGCTTTTGAGTAAGCAAAACTCTGTAAAAATGGTAATTTTGGTCACTGTGAGGGTTTCAAAAGTGGGTATTCAACATGAGGCACGGTCCAATTGATATTTCGAATCATTTTTGGTACACTCCTAAAAAGCAATTTTCTGATGAAAAACAATGACTCTAGACCTGTCGAACGTTCCCAAAATGGTCAATATGGATGACATTTGAACATTTAATCTTTTGACTCTAAATGACTGTTGGATGTGAATTAAGACTTTTTCAACTAAAATAAGTGTGTTTAAAGTCATTTCGGTTCCTGAAATTGGACAAAATTGAAGCTTTTGAGTAAGAAAAACTCTGTAGAAATGGCAACTTTGGTCACTGTGAGGGTTTCAAAAGTGGGTATTCAACATGAGGCACAATCCAATTGACATTTTGAATCATATTTGGTACAGTCCAAAAAATCAATTTTCTGATGAAAAACGATGACTCTAGACCTGTCGAACGTTCCCAAAATGGTCAATATGGATGACATTTTAACATTTAATCTATAGACTCTAAATGACTGTTGGATGTGAATTATGACTTTTTCAACTAAAATAAGTGAGTTTAAAGTCATTTTGGTGCCTGAAATTGTTCAAAATTGAAGCTTTTAAGTAAGCAAATCTCTGTAACAATGGTAATTTTGGTCACGGTGAGGGTTTCAAAAGTGGTTATTCAACACGAGGCACAATCCAATTGACATTTTGAATCATATTTGGTGCAGTCCAAAAAATCAATTTTCTGATGAAAAATGATGACTCCGGACCTGGCGAATGTTCCCAAAATGGTCAATATGGATGTAATTTTAACATTTAATCTTTTGACTCTAAATGACTGTTGGATGTAAATTAAGACTTTTTCAACTAAAATAAGTGTGTTTAAAGAACTTTCGGTGCCTGTAATTGGTCAAAATTGAAGCTTTTGAATAAGCAAATCTCTGTAAAAATGGCAATTCTGGTCACTGTGAGGGTTTCAAAAGTGGTTATTCAACATGAGGCACGATCCAATTGACATTTTGAATCATTTTTGGTACAGTCCAAAAATTCAATTTTCAGATGAAAAACGATCACTCCGGACCTGTCGAACGTCCCCAAAATGTTCAATATAGATGAAATTTTAACATTTATTCTTTTGACTCTAAATGACTGTTGGATGTGAATTAAGACTTTTTCAACTAAAATAAGTGTTTTTAAAGTCATTTCGGTTCCTGAAATTGGTAAAAAAGAAAGCTTTTGAGTAGGAAAAACTCTGCAGAAATGGCAACTTTGGTCACTGTGAGGGTTTCAAAAGTGGTTATTCATCATGAGGCACGATCCAATTGACATTTTGAATCATATTTGGTACAGTCCAAAAAATCAATTTACTGATGAAAAACGATGACTCCAGACCTGTCAAACGTTCCCAAAATGGTCAATATGGATGACATTTTAACATTTAATCTATAGACTCTAAATGAGTGTTGGATGTGAATTATGACTTTTTCAACTAAAATAAGTGAGTTTAAAGTCATTTTGGTGCCTGAAATTGTTCAAAATTGAAGCTTTTAAGTAAGCAAATCTCTGTAACAATGGTAATTTTGGTCACGGTGAGGGTTTCAAAAGTGGTTATTCAACACGAGGCACAATCCAATTGACATTTTGAATCATATTTGGTGCAGTCCAAAAAATCAATTTTCTGATGAAAAACGATGACTCCGGACCTGTCGAACGTTCCCAAAATGGTCAATATGGATGAAATTTTAACATTTAATCTTTTGACTCTAAATGACTGTTGGACGTGAATTATGACTTTTTCAACAAAAATAAGTGTGTTTAAAGTCATTTCGGTGGCTTAAATTGGTCAAAATGGAAGCTTTTGAGTAAGCAAAGCTCTGTAAAAATGGCAATTTTGGTCACTGTGAGTTCTTCAAAAGTGGTTATTCAACATGAGGCACGATCCAATTGACATTTTGAATCATATGTGGTACAGTCCAAAAAATCAATTTACTGATGAAAAACGATGACTCCAGACCTGTCGAACGTTCCCAAAATGGTCAATATGGATGAAATTTTAACATTTAATCTTTTGACTCTAAATGACTGTTGGATGTGAATTATGACTTTTTCAACTAAGATCAGTGAGTTTAAAGTCATTTCGGTGCCTGAAATTGTTCAAAATTGTAGCTTTTGAGTAAGCAAAGCTCTGTAAAAATGTCAATTTTGGTCACTGTGAGGGTTTCAAAAGTGGTTATTCAACATGAGGCACGATCCAATTGACATTTTGAATCATATGTGGTACAGTCTAAAAAGTCAATTTTGTGATGAAAAACGATGACTCCGGACCTGTCGAACGCTCCCAAAATGGTCAATATGGATGAAATTTTAACATTTAATCTTTTGACTCTAAATGACTGTTGGATGTGAATTATGACTTTTTCAACTAAAAAAGTGTGTTTAAAGTCATTTCGGTGCCTGAAACAGGTCAAAATTGATGCTTTTGAGTAAGCAAAACTCTGTAAAAATGGTAATTTTGGTCACTGTGAGGGTTTCAAAAGTGGGTATTCAACATGAGGCACGGTCCAATTGATATTTCGAATCATTTTTGGTACACTCCTAAAAAGCAATTTTCTGATGAAAAACAATGACTCTAGACCTGTCGAACGTTCCCAAAATGGTCAATATGGATGACATTTGAACATTTAATCTTTTGACTCTAAATGACTGTTGGATGTGAATTAAGACTTTTTCAACTAAAATAAGTGTGTTTAAAGTCATTTCGGTTCCTGAAATTGGTCAAAATTGAAGCTTTTGAGTAAGAAAAACTCTGTAGAAATGGCAACTTTGGTCACTGTGAGGGTTTCAAAAGTGGGTATTCAACATGAGGCACAATCCAATTGACATTTTGAATCATATTTGGTACAGTCCAAAAAATCAATTTTCTGATGAAAAACGATGACTCTAGACCTGTCGAACGTTCCCAAAATGGTCAATATGGATGACATTTTAACATTTAATCTATAGACTCTAAATGACTGTTGGATTTGAATTATGACTTTTTCAACTAAATAAGTGAGTTTAAAGTCATTTTGGTGCCTGAAATTGTTCAAAATTGAAGCTTTTAAGTAAGCAAATCTCTGTAACAATGGTAATTTTGGTCATGGTGAGGGTTTCAAAAGTGGTTATTCAACACGAGGCACAATCCAATTGACATTTTGAATCATATTTGGTGCAGTCCAAAAAATCAATTTTCTGATGAAAAATGATGACTCCGGACCTGGCGAATGTTCCCAAAATGGTCAATATGGATGTAATTTTAACATTTAATCTTTTGACTCTAAATGACTGTTGGATGTAAATTAAGACTTTTTCAACTAAAATAAGTGTGTTTAAAGTCCTTTCGGTGCCTGTAATTGGTCAAAATTGAAGCTTTTGAATAAGCAAATCTCTGTAAAAATGGCAATTTTGGTCACTGTGAGGGTTTCAAAAGTGGTTATTCAACATGAGGCACGATCCAATTGACATTTTGAATCATTTTTGGTACAGTCCAAAAATTCAATTTTCAGATGAAAAACGATCACTCCGGACCTGTCGAACGTCCCCAAAATGTTCAATATAGATGAAATTTTAACATTTATTCTTTTGACTCTAAATGACTGTTGGATGTGAATTAAGACTTTTTCAACTAAAATAAGTGTTTTTAAAGTCATTTCGGTTCCTGAAATTGGTAAAAAAAAAAGCTTTTGAGTAGGAAAAACTCTGCAGAAATGGCAACTTTGGTCACTGTGAGGGTTTCAAAAGTGGTTATTCATCATGAGGCATGATCCAATTGACATTTTGAATCATATTTGGTACAGTCCAAAAAATCAATTTACTGATGAAAAACGATGACTCCAGACCTGTCAAACGTTCCCAAAATGGTCAATATGGATGACATTTTAACATTTAATCTATAGACTCTAAATGAGTGTTGGATGTGAATTATGACTTTTTCAACTAAAATAAGTGAGTTTAAAGTCATTTTGGTGCCTGAAATTGTTCAAAATTGAAGCTTTTAAGTAAGCAAATCTCTGTAACAATGGTAATTTTGGTCACGGTGAGGGTTTCAAAAGTGGTTATTCAACACGAGGCACAATCCAATTGACATTTTGAATCATATTTGGTGCAGTCCACAAAATCAATTTTCTGATGAAAAACGATGACTCCGGACCTGTCGAACGTTCCCAAAATGGTCAATATGGATGAAATTTTAACATTTAATCTTTTGACTCTAAATGACTGTTGGATGTGAATTATGACTTTTTCAACAAAAATAAGTGTGTTTAAAGTCATTTCGGTGGCTTAAATTGGTCAAAATGGAAGCTTTTGAGTAAGCAAAGCTCTGTAAAAATGGCAATTTTGGTCACTGTGAGTTTTTCAAAAGTGGTTATTCAACATGAGGCACGATCCAATTGACATTTTGAATCATATGTGGTACAGTCCAAAAAATCAATTTACTGATGAAAAACGATGACTCCAGACCTGTCGAACGTTCCCAAAATGGTCAATATGGATGAAATTTTAACATTTAATCTTTTGACTCTAAATGACTGTTGGATGTGAATTATGACTTTTTCAACTAAGATCAGTGAGTTTAAAGTCATTTCGGTGCCTGAAATTGTTCAAAATTGTAGCTTTTGAGTAAGCAAAGCTCTGTAAAAATGTCAATTTTGGTCACTGTGAGGGTTTCAAAAGTGGTTATTCAACATGAGGCACGATCCAATAGACATTTTGAATCATATGTGGTACAGTCCAAAAAGTCAATTTTGTGATGAAAAACGATGACTCCGGACCTGTCGAACGCTCCCAAAATGGTCAATATGGATGAAATTTTAACATTTAATCATTTGACTCTAAATGACTGTTGGATGTGAATTATGACTTTTTCAACTAAAAAAGTGTGTTTAAAGTCATTTCGGTGCCTGAAACAGGTCAAAATCGATGCTTTTGAGTAAGCAAAACTCTGTAAAAATGGTAATTTTGGTCACTGTGAGGGTTTCAAAAGTGGGTATTCAACATGAGGCACGGTCCAATTGATATTTCGAATCATTTTTGGTACACTCCTAAAAAGCAATTTTCTGATGAAAAACAATGACTCTAGACCTGTCGAACGTTCCCAAAATGGTCAATATGGATGACATTTGAACATTTAATCTTTTGACTCTAAATGACTGTTGGATGTGAATTAAGACTTTTTCAACTAAAATAAGTGTGTTTAAAGTCATTTCGGTTCCTGAAATTGGTCAAAATTGAAGCTTTTGAGTAAGAAAAACTCTGTAGAAATGGCAACTTTGGTCACTGTGAGGGTTTCAAAAGTGGGTATTCAACATGAGGCACAATCCAATTGACATTTTGAATCATATTTGGTACAGTCCAAAAAATCAATTTTCTGATGAAAAACGATGACTCTAGACCTGTCGAACGTTCCCAAAATGGTCAATATGGATGACATTTTAACATTTAATCTATAGACTCTAAATGACTGTTGGATTTGAATTATGACTTTTTCAACTAAAATAAGTGAGTTTAAAGTCATTTTGGTGCCTGAAATTGTTCAAAATTGAAGTTTTTAAGTCAGCAAAACTCTGTAAAAATGGCAATTTTGGTCACGGTGAGGGTTTCAAAAGTGGTTATTCAACATGAGGCACGATCCAATTGACATTTTGAATCATATGTGGTACAGTCCAAAAAATCAATTTACTGATGAAAAACGATGACTCCAGACCTGTCGAACGTTCCCAAAATGGTCAATATGGATGAAATTTTAACATTTAATCTTTTGACTCTAAATGACTGTTGGATGTGAATTATGACTTTTTCAACTAAGATCAGTGAGTTTAAAGTCATTTCGGTGCCTGAAATTGTTCAAAATTGTAGCTTTTGAGTAAGCAAAGCTCTGTAAAAATGTCAATTTTGGTCACTGTGAGGGTTTCAAAAGTGGTTATTCAACATGAGGCACGATCCAATTGACATTTTGAATCATATGTGGTACAGTCCAAAAAGTCAATTTTGTGATGAAAAACGATGACTCCGGACCTGTCGAACGCTCCCAAAATGGTCAATATGGTTGAAATTTTAACATTTAATCTTTTGACTCTAAATGACTGTTGGATGTGAATTATGACTTTTTCAACTAAAAAAGTGTGTTTAAAGTCATTTCGGTGCCTGAAACAGGTCAAAATTGATGCTTTTGAGTAAGCAAAACTCTGTAAAAATGGTAATTTTGGTCACTGTGAGGGTTTCAAAAGTGGGTATTCAACATGAGGCACGGTCCAATTGATATTTCGAATCATTTTTGGTACACTCCTAAAAAGCAATTTTCTGATGAAAAACAATGACTCTAGACCTGTCGAACGTTCCCAAAATGGTCAATATGGATGACATTTGAACATTTAATCTTTTGACTCTAAATGACTGTTGGATGTGAATTAAGACTTTTTCAACTAAAATAAGTGAGTTTAAAGTCATTTTGGTGCCTGAAATTGTTCAAAATTGAAGCTTTTAAGTAAGCAAATCTCTGTAACAATGGCAATTTTGGTCACTGTGGAAAAGTAAATTTTGCCATGTTGTATGTGCCTACGTGTTCCCCATCTTATGCTATATGTGCATGATCGATATGCATGTATCCCCCTGTGACCGATTAAAGACGCAATTATAGTTGTGTCCAACTCTAGTATGCCAGTTTCCAGTTCTCGTGAAAGCAACGAGTATTAGGCCTATGTTGCCACATTTTACAGTGTGCACGTTAATTCATTGAATTGTCCCCGTTTCTAGGCCTCAAAAGGGCCCGGACATCAGATTCAGCTCCTGTCTCCTGAACCCTCTCCGAGGAGCGATACAGCCCCCACCTGCATCCCTGACCCTTCACTTACTTCCTGCCTCACAGTGCCCGGCCCGGCCTGGCTCTGCCTGCCAGTCTGCCAAGAGTATGTTATGCTTCTAGTTATCAGTCCAGCCCTCCTTCTCTGCATTCCTAAGCTACTGAATCGCATCAACAGTTTCAGCCATGGTCTAGCCTTTCTGTCTCCATGTAAGAGAAATACTGTATTAATATTCATAGAATATTCCTAGCACATGCAATACATATAGAATTATGCATGCACCAGTCTTAGTGCCAAGTAGCCTTTGCCCTGATAACTTTTGGATTCTATCAATATGTACTCCAAACACCAGATACCAGATATGCCATAGGTACATGTCGTTCTGACACTGTAGACTGTAGTCTCCTCTTCTAGCGCAGAAGTCATAGCCCCCAGTTCCTCTTGGTAACACGTCATTGCCCGTTTGCGCGCACCACTAGGTTAAAGGTCCCAGCTGCTCAGGTAGCCCCCTCCATGTTTCCGCCCCGTTTATGACACTTCTGTTACGTTTACATCACATGTCTATGTATACGCCCTGTACACGCCTTCTTGTTACTCCCATTTTGTCTTATCTTTCGCGACTGCTACGAGTTACGCCTACTGCTACGCCTACTGTATTGAATGTAATGTAATTGTTTAAGTATATATATACTGTGTACTGTTACTGAAAGTTGCCAATCCCCCGATTCCCATTTCCCCGGCAGCTGCCTTCAGTCTATTCCCATGCAGGCTACCCCGTTCCTGTCCCTTCCCTTATGCCTGATTAAAGCCTGTCAGACTTCGATACCTCGAATCCTGTCTCTTATTTATTGAGCTATCTGTTTTATTCACTGTATTCAAAAATAGTACCGGTAATTAATTATTTGTTTACCACATCACTGTGAGGGTTTCAAAAGTGGGTATTCAACATGAGGCACAATCCAATTGACATTTTGAATCATATTTGGTGCAGTCCAAAAAATCAATTTTCTGATGAAAAACGATGACTCCGGACCTGTCGAACGTTTCCAACATGGTCAATATGGATGAAATTTTAACATTTAATCTTTTGACTCTAAATGACTGTTGGATGTGAATTATGACTTTTTCAACTAAAATAAGTGTGTTTAAAGTCATTTCGGTGGCTTAATTGGTCAAAATGGAAGCTTTTGAGTAAGCAAAGCTCTGTAAAAATGGCAATTTTGGTCACTGTGAGTTTTTCAAAAGTGGTTATTCAACATGAGGCACGATCCAATTGACATTTTGAATCATATGTGGTACAGTCCAAAAATTCAATTTTCAGATGAAAAACGATGACTCCGGACCTGTCGAACGTCCCCAAAATGTTCAATATAGATGAAATTTTAACATTTAATCTTTTGACTCTAAATGACTGTTGGATGTGAATTAAGACTTTTTCAACTAAAATAAGTGTTTTTAAAGGCATTTCGGTTCCTGAAATTGGTAAAAAAGAAAGCTTTTGAGTAGGAAAAACTCTGTAGAAATGGCAACTTTGGTCACTGTGAGGGTTTCAAAAGTGGTTATTCATCATGAGGCACGATCCAATTGACATTTTGAATCATATTTGGTACAGTCCAAAAAATCAATTTACTGATGAAAAACGATGACTCCAGACCTGTCGAACGTTCCCAAAATGGTCAATATGGATGACATTTTAACATTTAATCTATAGACTCTAAATGAGTGTTGGATGTGAATTATGACTTTTTCAACTAAAATAAGTGAGTTTAAAGTCATTTTGGTGCCTGAAATTGTTCAAAATTGAAGCTTTTAAGTAAGCAAATCTCTGTAACAATGGTAATTTTGGTCACGGTGAGGGTTTCAAAAGTGGTTATTCAACACGAGGCACAATCCAATTGACATTTTGAATCATATTTGGTGCAGTCCAAAAAATCAATTTTCTGATGAAAAACGATGACTCCGGACCTGGCGAATGTTCCCAAAATGGTCAATATGGATGTAATTTTAACATTTAATCTTTTGACTCTAAATGACTGTTGGATGTAAATTAAGACTTTTTCAACTAAAATAAGTGTGTTTAAAGTCCTTTCGGTGCCTGTAATTGGTCAAAATTGAAGCTTTTGAATAAGCAAATCTCTGTAAAAATGGCAATTTTGGTCACTGTGAGGGTTTCAAAAGTGGTTATTCAACATGAGGCACGATCCAATTGACATTTTGAATCATTTTTGGTACAGTCCAAAAATTCAATTTTCAGATGAAAAACGATGACTCCGGACCTGTCGAACGTCCCCAAAATGTTCAATATAGATGAAATTTTAACATTTAATCTTTTGACTCTAAATGACTGTTGGATGTGAATTAAGACTTTTTCAACTAAAATAAGTGTTTTTAAAGTCATTTCGGTTCCTGAAATTGGTAAAAAAGAAAGCTTTTGAGTAGGAAAAACTCTGCAGAAATGGCAACTTTGGTCACTGTGAGGGTTTCAAAAGTGGTTATTCATCATGAGGCACGATCCAATTGACATTTTGAATCATATTTGGTACAGTCCAAAAAATCAATTTACTGATGAAAAACGATGACTCCAGACCTGTCGAACGTTCCCAAAATGGTCAATATGGATGACATTTTAACATTTAATCTATAGACTCTAAATGAGTGTTGGATGTGAATTATGACTTTTTCAACTAAAATAAGTGAGTTTAAAGTCATTTTGGTGCCTGAAATTGTTCAAAATTGAAGCTTTTAAGTAAGCAAATCTCTGTAACAATAGTAATTTTGGTCACGGTGAGGGTTTCAAAAGTGGTTATTCAACACGAGGCACAATCCAATTGACATTTTGAATCATATTTGGTGCAGTCCAAAAAATCAATTTTCTGATGAAAAACGATGACTCCGGACCTGTCGAACGTTCCCAAAATGGTCAATATGGATGAAATTTTAACATTTAATCTTTTGACTCTAAATGACTGTTGGATGTGAATTATGACTTTTTCAACAAAAATAAGTGTGTTTAAAGTCATTTCGGTGGCTTAAATTGGTCAAAATGGAAGCTTTTGAGTAAGCAAAGCTCTGTAAAAATGGCAATTTTGGTCACTGTGAGTTTTTCAAAAGTGGTTATTCAACATGAGGCACGATCCAATTGACATTTTGAATCATATGTGGTACAGTCCAAAAAATCAATTTACTGATGAAAAACGATGACTCCAGACCTGTCGAACGTTCCCAAAATGGTCAATATGGATGAAATTTTAACATTTAATCTTTTGACTCTAAATGACTGTTGGATGTGAATTATGACTTTTTCAACTAAGATCAGTGAGTTTAAAGTCATTTCGGTGCCTGAAATTGTTCAAAATTGTAGCTTTTGAGTAAGCAAAGCTCTGTAAAAATGTCAATTTTGGTCACTGTGAGGGTTTCAAAAGTGGTTATTCAACATGAGGCACGATCCAATTGACATTTTGAATCATATGTGGTACAGTCCAAAAAGTCAATTTTGTGATGAAAAACGATGACTGTCGAACGCTCCCAAAATGGTCAATATGGATGAAATTTTAACATTTAATCTTTTGACTCTAAATGACTGTTGGATGTGAATTATGACTTTTTCAACTAAAAAAGTGTGTTTAAAGTCGTTTCGGTGCCTGAAACAGGTCAAAATTGATGCTTTTGAGTAAGCAAAACTCTGTAAAAATGGTAATTTTGGTCACTGTGAGGGTTTCAAAAGTGGGTATTCAACATGAGGCACGGTCCAATTGATATTTCGAATCATTTTTGGTACACTCCTAAAAAGCGATTTTCTGATGAAAAACGATGACTCTAGACCTGTCGAACGTTCCCAAAATGGTCAATATGGATGACATTTGAACATTTAATCTTTTGACTCTAAATGACTGTTGGATTTGAATTATGACTTTTTCAACTAAAATAAGTGAGTTTAAAGTCATTTTGGTGCCTGAAATTGTTCAAAATTGAAGTTTTTAAGTCAGCAAAACTCTGTAAAAATGGCAATTTTGGTCACGGTGAGGGTTTCAAAAGTGGTTATTCAACATGAGGCACGATCCAATTGACATTTTGAATCATATGTGGTACAGTCCAAAAAATCAATTTACTGATGAAAAACGATGACTCCAGACCTGTCAAACGTTCCCAAAATGGTCAATATGGATGAAATTTTAACATTTAATCTTTTGACTCTAAATGACTGTTGGATGTGAATTATGACTTTTTCAACTAAGATCAGTGAGTTTAAAGTCATTTCGGTGCCTGAAATTGTTCAAAATTGTAGCTTTTGAGTAAGCAAAGCTCTGTAAAAATGTCAATTTTGGTCACTGTGAGGGTTTCAAAAGTGGTTATTCAACATGAGGCACGATCCAATTGACATTTTGAATCATATGTGGTACAGTCCAAAAAGTCAATTTTGTGATGAAAAACGATGACTCCGGACCTGTCGAACGCTCCCAAAATGGTCAATATGGATGAAATTTTAACATTTAATCTTTTGACTCTAAATGACTGTTGGATGTGAATTATGACTTTTTCAACTAAAAAAGTGTGTTTAAAGTCATTTCGGTGCCTGAAACAGGTCAAAATTGATGCTTTTGAGTAAGCAAAACTCTGTAAAAATGGTAATTTTGGTCACTGTGAGGGTTTCAAAAGTGGGTATTCAACATGAGGCACGGTCCAATTGATATTTCGAATCATTTTTGGTACACTCCTAAAAAGCAATTTTCTGATGAAAAACAGTGACTCTAGACCTGTCGAACGTTCCCAAAATGGTCAATATGGATGACATTTGAACATTTAATCTTTTGACTCTAAATGACTGTTGGATGTGAATTAAGACTTTTTCAACTAAAATAAGTGTGTTTAAAGTCATTTCGGTGCCAGAAATTGGTAAAAATGGAATCCTTTGAGTAATAAAAGCTCTGTAAAAATGGCAATTTTGGTCACTGTGAGGGTATTAAAAGTGGTTATTCAACATGAGGCACGGTCCAATTGATATTTCGAATCATTTTTGGTACACTCCTAAAAAGCAATTTTCTGATGAAAAACGATGACTCCGGACCTGTCGAACGTTCCCAAAATGGTCAATATGGATGACATTTGAACATTTAATCTTTTGACTCTAAATGACTGTTGGATTTGAATTATGACTTTTTCAACTAAAATAAGTGAGTTTAAAGTCATTTCGGTTCCTGAAATTGGACAAAATTGAAGCTTTTGAGTAAGAAAAACTCTGTAGAAATGGCAACTTTGGTCACTGTGAGGGTTTCAAAAGTGGGTATTCAACATGAGGCACAATCCAATTGACATTTTGAATCATATTTGGTACAGTCCAAAAAATCAATTTTCTGATGAAAAACGATGACTCTAGACCTGTCGAACGTTCCCAAAATGGTCAATATGGATGACATTTTAACATTTAATCTATAGACTCTAAATGACTGTTGGATGTGAATTATGACTTTTTCAACTAAAATAAGTGAGTTTAAAGTCATTTTGGTGCCTGAAATTGTTCAAAATTGAAGCTTTTAAGTAAGCAAATCTCTGTAACAATGGTAATTTTGGTCACGGTGAGGGTTTCAAAAGTGGTTATTCAACACGAGGCACAATCCAATTGACATTTTGAATCATATTTGGTGCAGTCCAAAAAATCAATTTTCTGATGAAAAATGATGACTCCGGACCTGGCGAATGTTCCCAAAATGGTCAATATGGATGTAATTTTAACATTTAATCTTTTGACTCTAAATGACTGTTGGATGTAAATTAAGACTTTTTCAACTAAAATAAGTGTGTTTAAAGTCCTTTCGGTGCCTGTAATTGGTCAAAATTGAAGCTTTTGAATAAGCAAATCTCTGTAAAAATGGCAATTTTGGTCACTGTGAGGGTTTCAAAAGTGGTTATTCAACATGAGGCTCGATCCAATTGACATTTTGTATCATTTTTGGTACAGTCCAAAAATTCAATTTTCAGATGAAAAACGATCACTCCGGACCTGTCGAACGTCCCCAAAATGTTCAATATAGATGAAATTTTAACATTTAATCTTTTGACTCTAAATGACTGTTGGATGTGAATTAAGACTTTTTCAACTAAAATAAGTGTTTTTAAAGTCATTTCGGTTCCTGAAATTGGTAAAAAAGAAAGCTTTTGAGTAGGAAAAACTCTGCAGAAATGGCAACTTTGGTCACTGTGAGGGTTTCAAAAGTGGTTATTCATCATGAGGCACGATCCAATTGACATTTTGAATCATATTTGGTACAGTCCAAAAAATCAATTTACTGATGAAAAACGATGACTCCAGACCTGTCAAACGTTCCCAAAATGGTCAATATGGATGACATTTTAACATTTAATCTATAGACTCTAAATGAGTGTTGGATTGAATTATGACTTTTTCAACTAAAATAAGTGAGTTTAAAGTCATTTTGGTGCCTGAAATTGTTCAAAATTGAAGCTTTTAAGTAAGCAAATCTCTGTAACAATGGTAATTTTGGTCACGGTGAGGGTTTCAAAAGTGGTTATTCAACACGAGGCACAATCCAATTGACATTTTGAATCATATTTGGTGCAGTCCAAAAAATCAATTTTCTGATGAAAAACGATGACTCCGGACCTGTCGAACGTTCCCAAAATGGTCAATATGGATGAAATTTTAACATTTAATCTTTTGACTCTAAATGACTGTTGGATGTGAATTATGACTTTTTCAACAAAAATAAGTGTGTTTAAAGTCATTTCGGTGGCTTAAATTGGTCAAAATGGAAGCTTTTGAGTAAGCAAAGCTCTGTAAAAATGGCAATTTTGGTCACTGTGAGTTTTTCAAAAGTGGTTATTCAACATGAGGCACGATCCAATTGACATTTTGAATCATATGTGGTACAGTCCAAAAAATCAATTTACTGATGAAAAACGATGACTCCAGACCTGTCGAACGTTCCCAAAATGGTCAATATGGATGAAATTTTAACATTTAATCTTTTGACTCTAAATGACTGTTGGATGTGAATTATGACTTTTTCAACTAAAATAAGTGTTTTTAAAGTCATTTCGGTTCCTGAAATTGGTAAAAAAGAAAGCTTTTGAGTAGGAAAAACTCTGCAGAAATGGCAACTTTGGTCACTGTGAGGGTTTCAAAAGTGGTTATTCATCATGAGGCACGATCCAATTGACATTTTGAATCATATTTGGTACAGTCCAAAAAATCAATTTACTGATGAAAAACGATGACTCCAGACCTGTCGAACGTTCCCAAAATGGTCAATATGGATGACATTTTAACATTTAATCTATAGACTCTAAATGAGTGTTGGATGTGAATTATGACTTTTTCAACTAAAATAAGTGAGTTTAAAGCATTTTGGTGCCTGAAATTGTTCAAAATTGAAGCTTTTAAGTAAGCAAATCTCTGTAACAATGGTAATTTTGGTCACGTTGAGGGTTTCAAAAGTGGTTATTCAACACGAGGCACAATCCAATTGACATTTTGAATCATATTTGGTGCAGTCCAAAAAATCAATTTTCTGATGAAAAACGATGACTCCGGACCTGGCGAATGTTCCCAAAATGGTCAATATGGATGTAATTTTAACATTTAATCTTTTGACTCTAAATGACTGTTGGATGTAAATTAAGACTTTTTCAACTAAAATAAGTGTGTTTAAAGTCCTTTCGGTGCCTGTAATTGGTCAAAATTGAAGCTTTTGAATAAGCAAATCTCTGTAAAAATGGCAATTTTGGTCACTGTGAGGGTTTCAAAAGTGGCTATTCAACATGAGGCACGATCCAATTGACATTTTGAATCATTTTTGGTACAGTCCAAAAATTCAATTTTCAGATGAAAAACAATGACTCCGGACCTGTCGAACGTCCCCAAAATGTTCAATATAGATGAAATTTTAACATTTAATCTTTTGACTCTAAATGACTGTTGGATGTGAATTAAGACTTTTTCAACTAAAATAAGTGTTTTTAAAGTCATTTTGGTTCCTGAAATTGGTAAAAAAGAAAGCTTTTGAGTAGGAAAAACTCTGCAGAAATGGCAACTTTGGTCACTGTGAGGGTTTCAAAAGTGGTTATTCATCATGAGGCACGATCCAATTGACATTTTGAATCATATTTGGTACAGTCCAAAAAATCAATTTACTGATGAAAAACGATGACTCCAGACCTGTCGAACGTTCCCAAAATGGTCAATATGGATGACATTTTAACATTTAATCTATAGACTCTAAATGAGTGTTGGATGTGAATTATGACTTTTTCAACTAAAATAAGTGAGTTTAAAGTCATTTTGGTGCCTGAAATTGTTCAAAATTGAAGCTTTTAAGTAAGCAAATCTCTGTAACAATGGTAATTTTGGTCACGGTGAGGGTTTCAAAAGTGGTTATTCAACACGAGGCACAATCCAATTGACATTTTGAATCATATTTGGTGCAGTCCAAAAAATCAATTTTCTGATGAAAAACGATGACTCCGGACCTGTCGAACGTTCCCAAAATGGTCAATATGGATGAAATTTTAACATTTAATCTTTTGACTCTAAATGACTGTTGGATGTGAATTATGACTTTTTCAACAAAAATAAGTGTGTTTAAAGTCATTTCGGTGGCTTAAATTGGTCAAAATGGAAGCTTTTGAGTAAGCAAAGCTCTGTAAAAATGGCAATTTTGGTCACTGTGAGTTTTTCAAAAGTGGTTATTCAACATGAGGCACGATCCAATTGACATTTTGAATCATATGTGGTACAGTCCAAAAAATCAATTTACTGATGAAAAACGATGACTCCAGACCTGTCGAACGTTCCCAAAATGGTCAATATGGATGAAATTTTAACATTTAATCTTTTGACTCTAAATGACTGTTGGATGTGAATTATGACTTTTTCAACTAAGATCAGTGAGTTTAAAGTCATTTCGGTGCCTGAAATTGTTCAAAATTGTAGCTTTTGAGTAAGCAAAGCTCTGTAAAAATGTCAATTTTGGTCACTGTGAGGGTTTCAAAAGTGGTTATTCAACATGAGGCACGATCCAATTGACATTTTGAATCATATGTGGTACAGTCCAAAAAGTCAATTTTGTGATGAAAAACGATGACTCCGGACCTGTCGAACGCTCCCAAAATGGTCAATATGGATGAAATTTTAACATTTAATCTTTTGACTCTAAATGACTGTTGGATGTGAATTATGACTTTTTCAACTAAAAAAGTGTGTTTAAAGTCATTTCGGTGCCTGAAACAGGTCAAAATTGATGCTTTTGAGTAAGCAAAACTCTGTAAAAATGGTAATTTTGGTCACTGTGAGCGTTTCAAAAGTGGGTATTCAACATGAGGCACGGTCCAATTGATATTTCAAATCATTTTTGGTACACTCCTAAAAAGCAATTTTCTGATGAAAAACAATGACTCTAGACCTGTCGAACGTTCCCAAAATGGTCAATATGGATGACATTTGAACATTTAATCTTTTGACTCTAAATGACTGTTGGGTGTGAATTAAGACTTTTTCAACTAAAATAAGTGTGTTTAAAGTCATTTCGGTTCCTGAAATTGGTCAAAATTGAAGCTTTTGAGTAAGAAAAACTCTGTAGAAATGGCAACTTTGGTCACTGTGAGGGTTTCAAAAGTGGGTATTCAACATGAGGCACAATCCAATTGACATTTTGAATCATATTTGGTACAGTCCAAAAAATCAATTTTCTGATGAAAAACGATGACTCTAGACCTGTCGAACGTTCCCAAAATGGTCAATATGGATGACATTTTAACATTTAATCTTTTGACTCTAAATGACTGTTGGATGTGAATTATGACTTTTTCAACTAAGATCAGTGAGTTTAAAGTCATTTCGGTGCCTGAAATTGTTCAAAATTGTAGCTTTTGAGTAAGCAAAGCTCTGTAAAAATGTCAATTTTGGTCACTGTGAGGGTTTGAAAAGTGGTTATTCAACATGAGGCACGATCCAATTGACATTTTGAATCATATGTGGTACAGTCCAAAAAGTCAATTTTGTGATGAAAAACGATGACTCCGGACCTGTCGAACGCTCCCAAAATGGTCAATATGGATGAAATTTTAACATTTAATCTTTTGACTCTAAATGACTGTTGGATGTGAATTATGACTTTTTCAACTAAAAAAGTGTGTTTAAAGTCATTTCGGTGCCTGAAACAGGTCAAAATTGATGCTTTTGAGTAAGCAAAACTCTGTAAAAATGGTAATTTTGGTCACTGTGAGGGTTTCAAAAGTGGGTATTCAACATGAGGCACGGTCCAATTGATATTTCGAATCATTTTTGGTACACTCCTAAAAAGCAATTTTCTGATGAAAAACAATGACTCTAGACCTGTCGAACGTTCCCAAAATGGTCAATATGGATGACATTTGAACATTTAATCTTTTGACTCTAAATGACTGTTGGATGTGAATTATGACTTTTTCAACTAAAATAAGTGTGTTTAAAGTCATTTCGGTTCCTGAAATTGGTCAAAATTGAAGCTTTTGAGTAAGAAAAACTCTGTAGAAATGGCAACTTTGGTCACTGTGAGGGTTTCAAAAGTGGGTATTCAACATGAGGCACAATCCAATTGACATTTTGAATCATATTTGGTACAGTCCAAAAAATCAATTTTCTGATGAAAAACGATGACTCTAGACCTGTCGAACGTTCCCAAAATGGTCAATATGGATGACATTTTAACATTTAATCTATAGACTCTAAATGACTGTTGGATGTGAATTATGACTTTTTCAACTAAAATAAGTGAGTTTAAAGTCATTTTGGTGCCTGAAATTGTTCAAAATTGAAGCTTTTAAGTAAGCAAATCTCTGTAACAATGGTAATTTTGGTCACGGTGAGGGTTTCAAAAGTGGGTATTCAACACGAGGCACAATCCAATTGACATTTTGAATCATATTTGGTGCAGTCCAAAAAATCAATTTTCTGATGAAAAACGATGACTCCGGACCTGGCGAATGTTCCCAAAATGGTCAATATGGATGTAATTTTAACATTTAATCTTTTGACTCTAAATGACTGTTGGATGTAAATTAAGACTTTTTCAACTAAAATAAGTGTGTTTAAAGTCCTTTCGGTGCCTGTAATTGGTCAAAATTGAAGCTTTTGAATAAGCAAATCTCTGTAAAAATGGCAATTTTGGTCACTGTGAGGGTTTCAAAAGTGGTTATTCAACATGAGGCACGATCCAATTGACATTTTGAATCATTTTTGGTACAGTCCAAAAATTCAATTTTCAGATGAAAAACGATGACTCCGGACCTGTCGAACGTCCCCAAAATGTTCAATATAGATGAAATTTTAACATTTAATCTTTTGACTCTAAATGACTGTTGGATGTGAATTAAGACTTTTTCAACTAAAATAAGTGTTTTTAAAGTCATTTCGGTTCCTGAAATTGGTAAAAAAGAAAGCTTTTGAGTAGGAAAAACTCTGCAGAAATGGCAACTTTGGTCACTGTGAGGGTTTCAAAAGTGGTTATTCATCATGAGGCACGATCCAATTGACATTTTGAATCATATTTGGTACAGTCCAAAAAATCAATTTACTGATGAAAAACGATGACTCCAGACCTGTCGAACGTTCCCAAAATGGTCAATATGGATGACATTTTAACATTTAATCTATAGACTCTAAATGAGTGTTGGATGTGAATTATGACTTTTTCAACTAAAATAAGTGAGTTTAAAGTCATTTTGGTGCCTGAAATTGTTCAAAATTGAAGCTTTTAAGTAAGCAAATCTCTGTAACAATAGTAATTTTGGTCACGGTGAGGGTTTCAAAAGTGGTTATTCAACACGAGGCACAATCCAATTGACATTTTGAATCATATTTGGTGCAGTCCAAAAAATCAATTTTCTGATGAAAAACGATGACTCCGGACCTGTCGAACGTTCCCAAAATGGTCAATATGGATGAAATTTTAACATTTAATCTTTTGACTCTAAATGACTGTTGGATGTGAATTATGACTTTTTCAACAAAAATAAGTGTGTTTAAAGTCATTTCGGTGGCTTAAATTGGTCAAAATGGAAGCTTTTGAGTAAGCAAAGCTCTGTAAAAATGGCAATTTTGGTCACTGTGAGTTTTTCAAAAGTGGTTATTCAACATGAGGCACGATCCAATTGACATTTTGAATCATATGTGGTACAGTCCAAAAAATCAATTTACTGATGAAAAACGATGACTCCAGACCTGTCGAACGTTCCCAAAATGGTCAATATGGATGAAATTTTAACATTTAATCTTTTGACTCTAAATGACTGTTGGATGTGAATTATGACTTTTTCAACTAAGATCAGTGAGTTTAAAGTCATTTCGGTGCCTGAAATTGTTCAAAATTGTAGCTTTTGAGTAAGCAAAGCTCTGTAAAAATGTCAATTTTGGTCACTGTGAGGGTTTCAAAAGTGGTTATTCAACATGAGGCACGATCCAATTGACATTTTGAATCATATGTGGTACAGTCCAAAAAGTCAATTTTGTGATGAAAAACGATGACTGTCGAACGCTCCCAAAATGGTCAATATGGATGAAATTTTAACATTTAATCTTTTGACTCTAAATGACTGTTGGATGTGAATTATGACTTTTTCAACTAAAAAAGTGTGTTTAAAGTCGTTTCGGTGCCTGAAACAGGTCAAAATTGATGCTTTTGAGTAAGCAAAACTCTGTAAAAATGGTAATTTTGGTCACTGTGAGGGTTTCAAAAGTGGGTATTCAACATGAGGCACGGTCCAATTGATATTTCGAATCATTTTTGGTACACTCCTAAAAAGCGATTTTCTGATGAAAAACGATGACTCTAGACCTGTCGAACGTTCCCAAAATGGTCAATATGGATGACATTTGAACATTTAATCTTTTGACTCTAAATGACTGTTGGATTTGAATTATGACTTTTTCAACTAAAATAAGTGAGTTTAAAGTCATTTTGGTGCCTGAAATTGTTCAAAATTGAAGTTTTTAAGTCAGCAAAACTCTGTAAAAATGGCAATTTTGGTCACGGTGAGGGTTTCAAAAGTGGTTATTCAACATGAGGCACGATCCAATTGACATTTTGAATCATATGTGGTACAGTCCAAAAAATCAATTTACTGATGAAAAACGATGACTCCAGACCTGTCAAACGTTCCCAAAATGGTCAATATGGATGAAATTTTAACATTTAATCTTTTGACTCTAAATGACTGTTGGATGTGAATTATGACTTTTTCAACTAAGATCAGTGAGTTTAAAGTCATTTCGGTGCCTGAAATTGTTCAAAATTGTAGCTTTTGAGTAAGCAAAGCTCTGTAAAAATGTCAATTTTGGTCACTGTGAGGGTTTCAAAAGTGGTTATTCAACATGAGGCACGATCCAATTGACATTTTGAATCATATGTGGTACAGTCCAAAAAGTCAATTTTGTGATGAAAAACGATGACTCCGGACCTGTCGAACGCTCCCAAAATGGTCAATATGGATGAAATTTTAACATTTAATCTTTTGACTCTAAATGACTGTTGGATGTGAATTATGACTTTTTCAACTAAAAAAGTGTGTTTAAAGTCATTTCGGTGCCTGAAACAGGTCAAAATTGATGCTTTTGAGTAAGCAAAACTCTGTAAAAATGGTAATTTTGGTCACTGTGAGGGTTTCAAAAGTGGGTATTCAACATGAGGCACGGTCCAATTGATATTTCGAATCATTTTTGGTACACTCCTAAAAAGCAATTTTCTGATGAAAAACAGTGACTCTAGACCTGTCGAACGTTCCCAAAATGGTCAATATGGATGACATTTGAACATTTAATCTTTTGACTCTAAATGACTGTTGGATGTGAATTAAGACTTTTTCAACTAAAATAAGTGTGTTTAAAGTCATTTCGGTGCCAGAAATTGGTAAAAATGGAATCCTTTGAGTAATAAAAGCTCTGTAAAAATGGCAATTTTGGTCACTGTGAGGGTATTAAAAGTGGTTATTCAACATGAGGCACGGTCCAATTGATATTTCGAATCATTTTTGGTACACTCCTAAAAAGCAATTTTCTGATGAAAAACGATGACTCCGGACCTGTCGAACGTTCCCAAAATGGTCAATATGGATGACATTTGAACATTTAATCTTTTGACTCTAAATGACTGTTGGATTTGAATTATGACTTTTTCAACTAAAATAAGTGAGTTTAAAGTCATTTCGGTTCCTGAAATTGGACAAAATTGAAGCTTTTGAGTAAGAAAAACTCTGTAGAAATGGCAACTTTGGTCACTGTGAGGGTTTCAAAAGTGGGTATTCAACATGAGGCACAATCCAATTGACATTTTGAATCATATTTGGTACAGTCCAAAAAATCAATTTTCTGATGAAAAACGATGACTCTAGACCTGTCGAACGTTCCCAAAATGGTCAATATGGATGACATTTTAACATTTAATCTATAGACTCTAAATGACTGTTGGATGTGAATTATGACTTTTTCAACTAAAATAAGTGAGTTTAAAGTCATTTTGGTGCCTGAAATTGTTCAAAATTGAAGCTTTTAAGTAAGCAAATCTCTGTAACAATGGTAATTTTGGTCACGGTGAGGGTTTCAAAAGTGGTTATTCAACACGAGGCACAATCCAATTGACATTTTGAATCATATTTGGTGCAGTCCAAAAAATCAATTTTCTGATGAAAAATGATGACTCCGGACCTGGCGAATGTTCCCAAAATGGTCAATATGGATGTAATTTTAACATTTAATCTTTTGACTCTAAATGACTGTTGGATGTAAATTAAGACTTTTTCAACTAAAATAAGTGTGTTTAAAGTCCTTTCGGTGCCTGTAATTGGTCAAAATTGAAGCTTTTGAATAAGCAAATCTCTGTAAAAATGGCAATTTTGGTCACTGTGAGGGTTTCAAAAGTGGTTATTCAACATGAGGCTCGATCCAATTGACATTTTGTATCATTTTTGGTACAGTCCAAAAATTCAATTTTCAGATGAAAAACGATCACTCCGGACCTGTCGAACGTCCCCAAAATGTTCAATATAGATGAAATTTTAACATTTAATCTTTTGACTCTAAATGACTGTTGGATGTGAATTAAGACTTTTTCAACTAAAATAAGTGTTTTTAAAGTCATTTCGGTTCCTGAAATTGGTAAAAAAGAAAGCTTTTGAGTAGGAAAAACTCTGCAGAAATGGCAACTTTGGTCACTGTGAGGGTTTCAAAAGTGGTTATTCATCATGAGGCACGATCCAATTGACATTTTGAATCATATTTGGTACAGTCCAAAAAATCAATTTACTGATGAAAAACGATGACTCCAGACCTGTCAAACGTTCCCAAAATGGTCAATATGGATGACATTTTAACATTTAATCTATAGACTCTAAATGAGTGTTGGATTGAATTATGACTTTTTCAACTAAAATAAGTGAGTTTAAAGTCATTTTGGTGCCTGAAATTGTTCAAAATTGAAGCTTTTAAGTAAGCAAATCTCTGTAACAATGGTAATTTTGGTCACGGTGAGGGTTTCAAAAGTGGTTATTCAACATGAGGCACAATCCAATTGACATTTTGAATCATATTTGGTGCAGTCCAAAAAATCAATTTTCTGATGAAAAACGATGACTCCGGACCTGTCGAACGTTCCCAAAATGGTCAATATGGATGAAATTTTAACATTTAATCTTTTGACTCTAAATGACTGTTGGATGTGAATTATGACTTTTTCAACAAAAATAAGTGTGTTTAAAGTCATTTCGGTGGCTTAAATTGGTCAAAATGGAAGCTTTTGAGTAAGCAAAGCTCTGTAAAAATGGCAATTTTGGTCACTGTGAGTTTTTCAAAAGTGGTTATTCAACATGAGGCACGATCCAATTGACATTTTGAATCATATGTGGTACAGTCCAAAAAATCAATTTACTGATGAAAAACGATGACTCCAGACCTGTCGAACGTTCCCAAAATGGTCAATATGGATGAAATTTTAACATTTAATCTTTTGACTCTAAATGACTGTTGGATGTGAATTATGACTTTTTCAACTAAAATAAGTGTTTTTAAAGTCATTTCGGTTCCTGAAATTGGTAAAAAAGAAAGCTTTTGAGTAGGAAAAACTCTGCAGAAATGGCAACTTTGGTCACTGTGAGGGTTTCAAAAGTGGTTATTCATCATGAGGCACGATCCAATTGACATTTTGAATCATATTTGGTACAGTCCAAAAAATCAATTTACTGATGAAAAACGATGACTCCAGACCTGTCGAACGTTCCCAAAATGGTCAATATGGATGACATTTTAACATTTAATCTATAGACTCTAAATGAGTGTTGGATGTGAATTATGACTTTTTCAACTAAAATAAGTGAGTTTAAAGCATTTTGGTGCCTGAAATTGTTCAAAATTGAAGCTTTTAAGTAAGCAAATCTCTGTAACAATGGTAATTTTGGTCACGTTGAGGGTTTCAAAAGTGGTTATTCAACACGAGGCACAATCCAATTGACATTTTGAATCATATTTGGTGCAGTCCAAAAAATCAATTTTCTGATGAAAAACGATGACTCCGGACCTGGCGAATGTTCCCAAAATGGTCAATATGGATGTAATTTTAACATTTAATCTTTTGACTCTAAATGACTGTTGGATGTAAATTAAGACTTTTTCAACTAAAATAAGTGTGTTTAAAGTCCTTTCGGTGCCTGTAATTGGTCAAAATTGAAGCTTTTGAATAAGCAAATCTCTGTAAAAATGGCAATTTTGGTCACTGTGAGGGTTTCAAAAGTGGCTATTCAACATGAGGCACGATCCAATTGACATTTTGAATC
Organism: Lissotriton helveticus; assembly: GCF_964261635.1. Taxonomy (NCBI): domain Eukaryota; kingdom Metazoa; phylum Chordata; class Amphibia; order Caudata; family Salamandridae; genus Lissotriton; species Lissotriton helveticus. Next base: position 344,921,385 of record NC_136072.1, read on the forward strand.
ATTTTTGGTACAGTCCAAAAATTCAATTTTCAGATGAAAAACAATGACTCCGGACCTGTCGAACGTCCCCAAAATGTTCAATATAGATGAAATTTTAACATTTAATCTTTTGACTCTAAATGACTGTTGGATGTGAATTAAGACTTTTTCAACTAAAATAAGTGTTTTTAAAGTCATTTTGGTTCCTGAAATTGGTAAAAAAGAAAGCTTTTGAGTAGGAAAAACTCTGCAGAAATGGCAACTTTGGTCACTGTGAGGGTTTCAAAAGTGGTTATTCATCATGAGGCACGATCCAATTGACATTTTGAATCATATTTGGTACAGTCCAAAAAATCAATTTACTGATGAAAAACGATGACTCCAGACCTGTCGAACGTTCCCAAAATGGTCAATATGGATGACATTTTAACATTTAATCTATAGACTCTAAATGAGTGTTGGATGTGAATTATGACTTTTTCAACTAAAATAAGTGAGTTTAAAGTCATTTTGGTGCCTGAAATTGTTCAAAATTGAAGCTTTTAAGTAAGCAAATCTCTGTAACAATGGTAATTTTGGTCACGGTGAGGGTTTCAAAAGTGGTTATTCAACACGAGGCACAATCCAATTGACATTTTGAATCATATTTGGTGCAGTCCAAAAAATCAATTTTCTGATGAAAAACGATGACTCCGGACCTGTCGAACGTTCCCAAAATGGTCAATATGGATGAAATTTTAACATTTAATCTTTTGACTCTAAATGACTGTTGGATGTGAATTATGACTTTTTCAACAAAAATAAGTGTGTTTAAAGTCATTTCGGTGGCTTAAATTGGTCAAAATGGAAGCTTTTGAGTAAGCAAAGCTCTGTAAAAATGGCAATTTTGGTCACTGTGAGTTTTTCAAAAGTGGTTATTCAACATGAGGCACGATCCAATTGACATTTTGAATCATATGTGGTACAGTCCAAAAAATCAATTTACTGATGAAAAACGATGACTCCAGACCTGTCGAACGTTCCCAAAATGGTCAATATGGATGAAATTTTAACATTTAATCTTTTGACTCTAAATGACTGTTGGATGTGAATTATGACTTTTTCAACTAAGATCAGTGAGTTTAAAGTCATTTCGGTGCCTGAAATTGTTCAAAATTGTAGCTTTTGAGTAAGCAAAGCTCTGTAAAAATGTCAATTTTGGTCACTGTGAGGGTTTCAAAAGTGGTTATTCAACATGAGGCACGATCCAATTGACATTTTGAATCATATGTGGTACAGTCCAAAAAGTCAATTTTGTGATGAAAAACGATGACTCCGGACCTGTCGAACGCTCCCAAAATGGTCAATATGGATGAAATTTTAACATTTAATCTTTTGACTCTAAATGACTGTTGGATGTGAATTATGACTTTTTCAACTAAAAAAGTGTGTTTAAAGTCATTTCGGTGCCTGAAACAGGTCAAAATTGATGCTTTTGAGTAAGCAAAACTCTGTAAAAATGGTAATTTTGGTCACTGTGAGCGTTTCAAAAGTGGGTATTCAACATGAGGCACGGTCCAATTGATATTTCAAATCATTTTTGGTACACTCCTAAAAAGCAATTTTCTGATGAAAAACAATGACTCTAGACCTGTCGAACGTTCCCAAAATGGTCAATATGGATGACATTTGAACATTTAATCTTTTGACTCTAAATGACTGTTGGGTGTGAATTAAGACTTTTTCAACTAAAATAAGTGTGTTTAAAGTCATTTCGGTTCCTGAAATTGGTCAAAATTGAAGCTTTTGAGTAAGAAAAACTCTGTAGAAATGGCAACTTTGGTCACTGTGAGGGTTTCAAAAGTGGGTATTCAACATGAGGCACAATCCAATTGACATTTTGAATCATATTTGGTACAGTCCAAAAAATCAATTTTCTGATGAAAAACGATGACTCTAGACCTGTCGAACGTTCCCAAAATGGTCAATATGGATGACATTTTAACATTTAATCTTTTGACTCTAAATGACTGTTGGATGTGAATTATGACTTTTTCAACTAAGATCAGTGAGTTTAAAGTCATTTCGGTGCCTGAAATTGTTCAAAATTGTAGCTTTTGAGTAAGCAAAGCTCTGTAAAAATGTCAATTTTGGTCACTGTGAGGGTTTGAAAAGTGGTTATTCAACATGAGGCACGATCCAATTGACATTTTGAATCATATGTGGTACAGTCCAAAAAGTCAATTTTGTGATGAAAAACGATGACTCCGGACCTGTCGAACGCTCCCAAAATGGTCAATATGGATGAAATTTTAACATTTAATCTTTTGACTCTAAATGACTGTTGGATGTGAATTATGACTTTTTCAACTAAAAAAGTGTGTTTAAAGTCATTTCGGTGCCTGAAACAGGTCAAAATTGATGCTTTTGAGTAAGCAAAACTCTGTAAAAATGGTAATTTTGGTCACTGTGAGGGTTTCAAAAGTGGGTATTCAACATGAGGCACGGTCCAATTGATATTTCGAATCATTTTTGGTACACTCCTAAAAAGCAATTTTCTGATGAAAAACAATGACTCTAGACCTGTCGAACGTTCCCAAAATGGTCAATATGGATGACATTTGAACATTTAATCTTTTGACTCTAAATGACTGTTGGATGTGAATTATGACTTTTTCAACTAAAATAAGTGTGTTTAAAGTCATTTCGGTTCCTGAAATTGGTCAAAATTGAAGCTTTTGAGTAAGAAAAACTCTGTAGAAATGGCAACTTTGGTCACTGTGAGGGTTTCAAAAGTGGGTATTCAACATGAGGCACAATCCAATTGACATTTTGAATCATATTTGGTACAGTCCAAAAAATCAATTTTCTGATGAAAAACGATGACTCTAGACCTGTCGAACGTTCCCAAAATGGTCAATATGGATGACATTTTAACATTTAATCTATAGACTCTAAATGACTGTTGGATGTGAATTATGACTTTTTCAACTAAAATAAGTGAGTTTAAAGTCATTTTGGTGCCTGAAATTGTTCAAAATTGAAGCTTTTAAGTAAGCAAATCTCTGTAACAATGGTAATTTTGGTCACGGTGAGGGTTTCAAAAGTGGGTATTCAACACGAGGCACAATCCAATTGACATTTTGAATCATATTTGGTGCAGTCCAAAAAATCAATTTTCTGATGAAAAACGATGACTCCGGACCTGGCGAATGTTCCCAAAATGGTCAATATGGATGTAATTTTAACATTTAATCTTTTGACTCTAAATGACTGTTGGATGTAAATTAAGACTTTTTCAACTAAAATAAGTGTGTTTAAAGTCCTTTCGGTGCCTGTAATTGGTCAAAATTGAAGCTTTTGAATAAGCAAATCTCTGTAAAAATGGCAATTTTGGTCACTGTGAGGGTTTCAAAAGTGGTTATTCAACATGAGGCACGATCCAATTGACATTTTGAATCATTTTTGGTACAGTCCAAAAATTCAATTTTCAGATGAAAAACGATCACTCCGGACCTGTCGAACGTCCCCAAAATGTTCAATATAGATGAAATTTTAACATTTAATCTTTTGAAAATGTTTTTATTCTGCGCATACTTTGCCCCATGGGCGTCAAGGCGCCTAACATCAAAACACAGCTTATCACTCCAGGGAACGTTCAGTTAGAGATAAGACTTCCTAAAGAACCATGTCTTTAGCTCCTTTTTGAACAACTCAATAGATGGCAACCTCTTAAGCTCAATGGGAATCGAATTCCAGAGCTGAGGGGCCACCACTGAAAAGGACTCTAAATGACTGTTGGATGTGAATTAAGACTTTTTCAACTAAAATAAGTGTTTTTAAAGTCATTTCGGTTCCTGAAATTGGTAAAAAAGAAAGCTTTTGAGTAGGAAAAACTCTGCAGAAATGGCAACTTTGGTCACTGTGAGGGTTTCAAAAGTGGTTATTCATCATGAGGCACGATCCAATTGACATTTTGAATCATATTTGGTACAGTCCAAAAAATCAATTTACTGATGAAAAACGATGACTCCAGACCTGTCGAACGTTCCCAAAATGGTCAATATGGATGACATTTTAACATTTAATCTATAGACTCTAAATGAGTGTTGGATGTGAATTATGACTTTTTCAACTAAAATAAGTGAGTTTAAAGTCATTTTGGTGCCTGAAATTGTTCAAAATTGAAGCTTTTAAGTAAGCAAATCTCTGTAACAATGGTAATTTTGGTCACGGTGAGGGTTTCAAAAGTGGTTATTCAACACGAGGCACAATCCAATTGACATTTTGAATCATATTTGGTGCAGTCCAAAAAATCAATTTTCTGATGAAAAACGATGACTCCGGACCTGTCGAACGTTCCCAAAATGGTCAATATGGATGAAATTTTAACATTTAATCTTTTGACTCTAAATGACTGTTGGATGTGAATTATGACTTTTTCAACAAAAATAAGTGTGTTTAAAGTCATTTCGGTGGCTTAAATTGGTCAAAATGGAAGCTTTTGAGTAAGCAAAGCTCTGTAAAAATGGCAATTTTGGTCACTGTGAGTTTTTCAAAAGTGGTTATTCAACATGAGGCACGATCCAATTGACATTTTGAATCATATGTGGTACAGTCCAAAAAATCAATTTACTGATGAAAAACGATGACTCCAGACCTGTCGAACGTTCCCAAAATGGTCAATATGGATGAAATTTTAACATTTAATCTTTTGACTCTAAATGACTGTTGGATGTGAATTATGACTTTTTCAACTAAGATCAGTGAGTTTAAAGTCATTTCGGTGCCTGAAATTGTTCAAAATTGTAGCTTTTGAGTAAGCAAAGCTCTGTAAAAATGTCAATTTTGGTCACTGTGAGGGTTTCAAAAGTGGTTATTCAACATGAGGCACGATCCAATTGACATTTTGAATCATATGTGGTACAGTCCAAAAAGTCAATTTTGTGATGAAAAACGATGACTCCGGACCTGTCGAACGCTCCCAAAATGGTCAATATGGATGAAATTTTAACATTTAATCTTTTGACTCTAAATGACTGTTGGATGTGAATTATGACTTTTTCAACTAAAAAAAGTGTGTTTAAAGTCATTTCGGTGCCTGAAACAGGTCAAAATTGATGCTTTTGAGTAAGCAAAACTCTGTAAAAATGGTAATTTTGGTCACTGTGAGGGTTTCAAAAGTGGGTATTCAACATGAGGCACGGTCCAATTGATATTTCGAATCATTTTTGGTACACTCCTAAAAAGCAATTTTCTGATGAAAAACAATGACTCTAGACCTGTCGAACGTTCCCAAAATGGTCAATATGGATGACATTTGAACATTTAATCTTTGACTCTAAATGACTGTTGGATGTGAATTAAGACTTTTTCAACTAAAATAAGTGTGTTTAAAGTCATTTCGGTTCCTGAAATTGGTCAAAATTGAAGCTTTTGAGTAAGAAAAACTCTGTAGAAATGGCAACTTTGGTCACTGTGAGGGTTTCAAAAGTGGGTATTTAACATGAGGCACAATCCAATTGACATTTTGAATCATATTTGGTACAGTCCAAAAAATCAATTTTCTGATGAAAAACGATGACTCTAGACCTGTCGAACGTTCCCAAAATGGTCAATATGGATGACATTTTAACATTTAATCTATAGACTCTAAATGACTGTTGGATTTGAATTATGACTTTTTCAACTAAAATAAGTGAGTTTAAAGTCATTTTGGTGCCTGAAATTGTTCAAAATTGAAGTTTTTAAGTCAGCAAAACTCTGTAAAAATGGCAATTTTGGTCACGGTGAGGGTTTCAAAAGTGGTTATTCAACATGAGGCACGATCCAATTGACATTTTGAATCATATGTGGTACAGTCCAAAAAATCAATTTACTGATGAAAAACGATGACTCCAGACCTGTCGAACGTTCCCAAAATGGTCAATATGGATGAAATTTTAACATTTAATCTTTTGACTCTAAATGACTGTTGGATGTGAATTATGACTTTTTCAACTAAGATCAGTGAGTTTAAAGTCATTTCGGTGCCTGAAATTGTTCAAAATTGTAGCTTTTGAGTAAGCAAAGCTCTGTAAAAATGTCAATTTTGGTCACTGTGAGGATTTCAAAAGTGGTTATTCAACATGAGGCACGATCCAATTGACATTTTGAATCATTTTTGGTCCACTCCAAAAATCCAATTTTCTGATGAAAAACGATGACTCCGGACCTGTCGAACGTTCCCAAAATGGTCAATATGGATGAAATTTTAACATTTAATTTTTTGACTTTAAATGACTGTTGGATGTAAATTAAGACTTTTTCAACTAAAATAAGTGTGTTTAAAGTCAGTTCGGTGCCTGTAATTGGTCAAAATTGAAGCTTTTGAATAAGCAAATCTCTGTAAAAATGGCAATTTTGGTCACTGTGAGGGTTTCAAAAGTGGTTATTCAACATGAGGCACGATCCAATTGACATTTTGAATCATTTTTGGTACAGTCCAAAAATTCAATTTTCAGATGAAAAACAATGATCCCGGACCTGTCGAACGTCCCCAAAATGTTCAATATAGATGAAATTTTAACATTTAATCTTTTGACTCTAAATGACTGTTGGATGTGAATTAAGACTTTTTCAACTAAAATAAGTGTTTTTAAAGTCATTTCGGTTCCTGAAATTGGTAAAAAAGAAAGCTTTTGAGTAGGAAAAACTCTGTAGAAATGGCAACTTTGGTCACTGTGAGGGTTTCAAAAGTGGTTATTCATCATGAGGCACGATCCAATTGACATTTTGAATCATATTTGGTACAGTCCAAAAAATCAAATTACTGATGAAAAACGATGACTCCAGACCTGTCGAACGTTCCCAAAATGGTCAATATGGATGACATTTTAACATTTAATCTATAGACTCTAAATGAGTGTTGGATGTGAATTATGACTTTTTCAACTAAAATAAGTGAGTTTAAAGTCATTTTGGTGCCTGAATTTGTTCAAAATTGAAGCTTTTAAGTAAGCAAATCTCTGTAACAATGGCAATTTTGGTCACGGTGAGGGTTTCAAAAGTGGTTATTCAACACGAGGCACAATCCAATTGACATTTTGAATCATATTTGGTGCAGTCCAAAAAATCAATTTTCTGATGAAAAACGATGACTCCGGACCTGTTGAACGTTCCCAAAATGGTCAATATGGATGAAATTTTAACATTTAATCTTTTGACTCTAAATGACTGTTGGATGTGAATTATGACTTTTTCAACTAAAATAAGTGTGTTTAAAGTCATTTCGGTGGCTTAAATTGGTCAAAATGGAAGCTTTTGAGTAAGCAAAGCTCTGTAAAAATGGCAATTTTGGTCACTGTGAGTTTTTCAAAAGTGGTTATTCAACATGAGGCACGATCCAATTGACATTTTGAATCATATGTGGTACAGTCCAAAAAATCAATTTTCTGATGAAAAACGATGACTCCGGACCTGTCGAACGTTCCCAAAATGGTCAATATGGATGAAATTTTAACATTTAATCTTTTGACTCTAAGTGACTGTTGGATGTGAATTATGACTTTTTTAACTAAAATAAGTGTGTTTAAAGTCATTTCGGTGCGTGTAATTGGTCAAAATTGAAGCTTTTGAGTAAGCAAAACTCTGTAAAAATGGCAATTTTGGTCACTGTGAGGGTTTCAAAAGTGGGTATTCAACATGAGGCACGGTCCAATTGACATTTTGAATCATTTTTGGTACAGTCCAAAAAATTTATTTTCAGCCGAAAAACGATGACTCCTGTGGAACGTTCCCAAACTGGTCAATATGGATGAAATTTTAACATTTAATCTTTTGACTCTAAATGACTGTTGGATGTGAATTAAGACTTTTTCAACCAAAATAAGTGTGTTTAAAGTAATTTCGGTTCCTGAAATTGGTCAAAATTGAAGCTTTTGAGTAAGAAAAACTCAGTAGAAATGGCAATTTTGGTCACTGTGAGGGTTTCAAAAGTGGTTATTCTGCATGAGGCACAATCCAATTGACATTTTGAATCATATGTGGTACAGTCCAAAAAATCAATTTTCTGATGAAAAACGATGACTCCGGACGTGTCGAACGTTCCCAAAATGGTCAATATGGATGAAATTTTAACATTTAATCTTTTGACTCTAAATGACTGTTGGATGTGAATTATGACTTTTTCAACTAAAATCAGTGAGTTTAAAGTCATTTCTGTGGCTTAAATTGTTCAAAATTGAAGCTTTTGAATAAGCAAAACTCTGTAAAAATGGCAATTTTGGTCACTGTTAGGGTTTCAAAAGTGGTTATTCAACATGAGGCACGATCCAATTGACATTTTGAATCATATTTGGTGCAGTCCAAAAAATCAATTTTCTGATGAAAAACGATGACTCCTGTCGAACGTTCCCAAAATGGTCAATATGGATGAAATTTTAACATTTAATCTTTTGACTCTAAATGACTGTTGGATGTGAATTATGACTTTATCAAGTAAAATAAGTGAGTTTAAAGTAATTTTGGTGCCTGAAATTGTTCAAAATTGAAGCTTTTGAGCAAGCAAAGCTGTGTAAAAATGGCAATTTTGGTCACTGTTAGGGTTTCAAAAGTGGTTATTCAACATAAGGCACGGTCCAATTGACATTTGAATCATTTTTGGTACACTCTTAAAAAGCAATTTTCTGATGAAAAACAATGACTTCGGACCTGTCGAACTTTCCCAAAATGGTCAATATGGATGAAATTTTAACATTTAATCTTTTGACTCTAAATGACTGTTGGATGTGAATTGTGACTTTTTCAACTAAAATAAGTGAGTTTAAAGTCATTTTGGTGCCTGAAATTGTTCAAAATTGAAGCTTTTAAGTAAGCAAATCTCTGTAACAATGGCAATTTTGGTCACGGTGAGGGTTTCAAAAGTGTTTATTCAACACGAGGCACAATCCAATTGACATTTTGAATCATATTTGGTGCAGTCCAAAAAATCAATTTTCTCATGAAAAACGATGACTCCGGACCTGTCGAACGTTCCCAAAATGGTCAATATGGATGATATTTTAACATTTAATCTTTTGACTCTAAGTGACTGTTGGATGTGAATTATGACTTTTTCAACTAAAATAAGTGTGTTTAAAGTCATTTCGTTGCCTGAAATTGGTCAAATTTGAAGCTTTTGAGTAACAAAACTCTGTAAAAATGGCAATTTTGGTCACTGTGAGGGTTTCAAAAGTGGGTATTCAACATGAGGCACGGTCCAATTGACATTTTGAATCATTTTTGGTACACTCCTAAAAAGAAATTTTCTGATGAAAAACAATGACTCCGGACCTGTCGAACTTTCCCAAAATGGTCAATATGGATGAAATTTTAACATTTAATCTTTTGACTCTAAATGACTGTTGGATGTGAATTATGACTTTTTCAACTAAAATAAGTGTGTTTAAAGTCATTTCGGTGCCTGAAATTGGTCAAAATGGAATCTTTTGAGTAAGCAAGGCTCTGTAAAAATGGCAATTTTGGTCACTGTGAGGGTTTCAAAAGTGGTTATTCAACATGAGGCACGATCCAATTGACATTTTGAATCATATGTGGTACAGTCCAAAAAATCAATTTTCTGATGAAAAACGATGACTCCGGACCTGTCGAACGCTCCCAAAATGGTCAATATGGATGAAATTTTAACATTTAATCTTTTGACTCTAAATGACTGTTGGATGTGAATTATGACTTTTTCAACTAAAAAAAGTGTGTTTAAAGTCATTTCGGTGCCTGAAATTGGTCAAAATTGATGCTTTTTGTTGGACCCTGCTCAGCCCGCCCAAGCACTGCAGGAGCGAAGCATGCACCAGTCCCCTTCCCGTATCCACCGAAAACCCACTGATTAAATTCCACAGTGAGCCCTCCAGTGAACCCGAAAAGAGGGTGGTTTGATACGAGACACCAAGTCTCCCACCCTGTAGAACAGCAGGACACGGCTCCCTCCTTCACGCCTCCGCACCTGTGGTAAAAGGGAGAGAACGTCTCTCAATATGCAATATACAATATAGCCTATTCATTCATGACCATGTTCCACCAAAACACCAAATAGCATTTACCCCCTCCTTCTCCTTACCAGTGGTAAGTGCAGGCTTAGCTTCGTGTAGGAACTGGGTTCTCCACAAAAATAGTATTCCAGGGAGATATAAACCCAGTCAGGGGCACAAAAACACAAGGTGTCCTGCAAGCACTAAAGGTGCGTAATCTAGCACCGTACTAAAGGGGAAAAAGAAGGCTGGGGACAAGTCGCGTACTACCAGCTACTAAAAACCCCTTTGATAAAGTATATGGCTTGAGAGGGGTACAAGGAAAAGACTAGCGACTCTCCTTCCTAAGCGCCAGCGTCTTGTGTACACAGGAGAACAGCGGAATGACCCAAAACGTCACTTCCGCGTGCACAACGATGTGGACAGATGCCTGCGCGTCTGCCTGGTGGAAAACAACAGCGCGTCAACACCGCCGGCAAGACCAAGGTGAGAACGGGAGCCCCCGCTCTCGAATAAAGTGCACACAAAGACAATATGCTGGCAAAAAACAAGGAAGGGCAAAAATAACGAGGGTAAGGACCAAAAATAGAAGCAGGGGGAGAAGCGGGGAGAGGAGCAGGGTGAGGGAGACTAACTAACTAACTGACACGGAGGGAAAAAACAGGAACAGCTAGAAACGGGGAAAAACAGGAAACCCAAACGGACTGAAATCCCCCACGAGCCCGTGGGAGACTATAAGGAGCAAAAGGCAACAGAACTCCTCTGCAATGCAGGAACCAAGAAGCTGGATACCAAGGCCACAACGTTGGCGATATCGAGCAATGAACAAGGAGGAAGGACACAAATAAATACCTCAGCCCCTGGTCATGTGATGGTGGCCCATGGTCACAGAAACAGGACTAACTGCAAATCCCTAACAGTTTTGAGTAAGCAAAACTCTGTAAAAATGGTAATTTTGGTCACTGTGAGGGTTTCAAAAGTGGGTATTCAACATGAGGCACGGTCCAATTGATATTTCGAATCATTTTTTGTACACTCCTAAAAAGCAATTTTCTGATGAAAAACAATGACACCGGACCTGTCGAACTTTCCCAAAATGTTCAATATGGATGAAATTTTAACATTTAAACTTTTGACTCTAAATGGCTGTTGGATGTGAATTATGACATTTTCAACTAAAATCAGTGAGTTTAAAGTCATTTTGGTGCGTGAAATTGTTCGAAATTGAAGCTTTTGAGTAAGCAAAACTCTGTAAAAATGGCAATTTCGGTCACTGTGAGGGTTTCAAAAGTGGTTATTCAACATGAGGCACGATCCAATTGACATTTTGAATCATTTTTGGTACACTCCAAAAATCCAATTTTCAGATGAAAAACGATGACTCCGGACCTGTCGAACGTCCCCAAAATGTTCAATATGGATGAAATTTTAACATTTAATCTTTTGACTGTAAATGACTGTTGGATGTGAATTAAGACTTTTTCAACTAAAATAAGTGTGCTTAAAGTCATTTCGGTTCCTGAAATTGGTCAAAATTGAAGCTTTTGAGTAAGAAAAACTCTGTAGAAATGGCAATTTTGGTCACAGTGAGGGTTTCAAAAGTGGTTACTCAACATGAGGCACGATCCAATTGACATTTTGAATCATATTTGGTACAGTCCAAAAAATCAATTTACTGATGAAAAACGATGACTCCAGAACTGTCGAACGTTCCCAAAATGGTCAATATGGATGAAATTTTAACATTTAATCTTTTGATTCTAAATGACTGTTGGATGTGAATTATGACTTTTTCAACTAAGATCAGTGAGTTTAAAGTCATTTCGGTGCCTGAAAATGTTAAAAATTGTAACTTTTGAGTAAGCAAAACTCTGTAAAAATGGCAATTTTGGTCAATGTGAGGGTTTCAAAAGTGGTTATTCAACATGAGGCACGATCCAATTGACATTTTGAATCATTTTTGGTCCACTCCAAAAATCCAATTTTCTGATGAAAAACTATGACTCCGGACCTGGCGAATGTTCCCAAAATGGTCAATATGGATGAAATTTTAACATTTAATCTTTTGACTTTAAATGACTGTTGGATGTAAATTAAGACTTTTTCAACTAAAATAAGTGTGTTTAAAGTAATTTCGGTGCCTGTAATTGGTCAAAATTGAAGCTTTTGAATAAGCAAATCTCTGTAAAAATGGCAATTTTGGTCACTGTGAGGGTTTCAAAAGTGGTTATTCAACATGAGGCATGATCCAATTGACATTTTGAATCATTTTTGGTACACTCCAAAAATCCAATTTTCAGATGAAAAACGATGACTCCGGACCTGTCGAACGTCCCCAAAATGTTCAATATAGATGAAATTTTAACATTTAATCTTTTGACTCTAAATGACTGTTGGATGTGAATTAAGACTTTTTCAACTAAAATAAGTGTTTTTAAAGTCATTTTGGTTCCTGAAATTGGTAAAAAAGAAAGCTTTTGAGTAGGAAAAACTCTGTAGAAATGGCAACTTTGGTCACTGTGAGGGTTTCAAAAGTGGTTATTCATCATGAGGCACGATCCAATTGACATTTTGAATCATATTTGGTACAGTCCAAAAAATCAATTTACTGATGAAAAACGATGACTCCAGACCTGTCGAACGTTCCCAAAATGGTCAATATGGATGACATTTTAACATTTAATCTATAGACTCTAAATGAGTGTTGGATGTGAATTATGACTTTTTCAACTAAAATAAGTGAGTTTAAAGTCATTTTGGTGCCTGAAATTGTTCAAAATTGAAGCTTTTAAGTAAGCAAATCTCTGTAACAATGGTAATTTTGGTCACGGTGAGGGTTTCAAAAGTGGTTATTCAACACGAGGCACAATCCAATTGACATTTTGAATCATATTTGGTGCAGTCCAAAAAATCAATTTTCTGATGAAAAACGATGACTCCGGACCTGGCGAATGTTCCCAAAATGGTCAATATGGATGTAATTTTAACATTTAATCTTTTTACTCTAAATGACTGTTGGATGTAAATTAAGACTTTTTCAACTAAAATAAGTGTGTTTAAAGTCCTTTCGGTGCCTGTAATTGGTCAAAATTGAAGCTTTTGAATAAGCAAATCTCTGTTAAAATGGCAATTTTGGTCACTGTGAGGGTTTCAAAAGTGGTTATTCAACATGAGGCACGATCCAATTGACATTTTGAATCATTTTTGGTACAGTCCAAAAATTCAATTTTCAGATGAAAAACGATGACTCCGGACCTGTCGAACGTCCCCAAAATGTTCAATATAGATGAAATTTTAACATTTAATCTTTTGACTCTAAATGACTGTTGGATGTGAATTAAGACTTTTTCAACTAAAATAAGTGTTTTTAAAGTCATTTCGGTTCCTGAAATTGGTAAAAAAGAAAGCTTTTGAGTAGGAAAAACTCTGCAGAAATGGCAACTTTGGTCACTGTGAGGGTTTCAAAAGTGGTTATTCATCATGAGGCACGATCCAATTGACATTTTGAATCATATTTGGTACAGTCCAAAAAATCAATTTACTGATGAAAAACGATGACTCCAGACCTGTCGAACGTTCCCAAAATGGTCAATATGGATGACATTTTAACATTTAATCTATAGACTCTAAATGAGTGTTGGATGTGAATTATGACTTTTTCAACTAAAATAAGTGAGTTTAAAGTCATTTTGGTGCCTGAAATTGTTCAAAATTGAAGCTTTTAAGTAAGCAAATCTCTGTAACAATGGTAATTTTGGTCACGGTGAGGGTTTCAAAAGTGGTTATTCAACACAAGGCACAATCCAATTGACATTTTGAATCATATTTGGTGCAGTCCAAAAAATCAATTTTCTGATGAAAAACGATGACTCCGGACCTGTCGAACGTTCCCAAAATGGTCAATATGGATGAAATTTTAACATTTAATCTTTTGACTCTAAATGACTGTTGGATGTGAATTATGACTTTTTCAACAAAAATAAGTGTGTTTAAAGTCATTTCGGTGGCTTAAATTGGTCAAAATGGAAGCTTTTGAGTAAGCAAAGCTCTGTAAAAATGGCAATTTTGGTCACTGTGAGTTTTTCAAAAGTGGTTATTCAACATGAGGCACGATCCAATTGACATTTTGAATCATATGTGGTACAGTCCAAAAAGTCAATTTTGTGATGAAAAACGATGACTCCGGACCTGTCGAACGCTCCCAAAATGGTCAATATGGATGAAATTTTAACATTTAATCTTTTGACTCTAAATGACTGTTGGATGTGAATTATGACTTTTTCAACTAAAAAAGTGTGTTTAAAGTCATTTCGGTGCCTGAAACAGGTCAAAATTGATGCTTACTCTGTAAAAATGGTAATTTTGGTCACTGTGTGGGTTTCAAAAGTGGGTATTCAACATGAGGCACGGTCCAATTGATATTTCGAATCATTTTTGGTACACTCCTAAAAAGCTATTTTCTGATGAAAAACTATGACTCTTCTAGACCTGTCGAACGTTCCCAAAATGGTCAATATGAATGACATTTTAACATTTAATCTTTTGACTCTAAATGACTGTTGGATGTGAATTAAGACTTTTTCAACTAAAATAAGTGTGTTTAAAGTCATTTCGGTTCCTGAAATTGGTCAAAATTGAAGCTTTTGAGTAAGAAAAACTCTGTAGAAATGGCAACTTTGGTCACTGTGAGGGTTTCAAAAGTGGTTATTCAACATGAGGCACGATCCAATTGACATTTTGAATCATTTTTGGTACACTCCAAAAATCCAATTTTCAGATGAAAAACGATGACTCCGGACCTGTCGAACGTCCCCAAAATGTTCAATATGGATGAAATTTTAACATTTAATCTTTTGACTCTAAATGACTGTTGGATGTGAATTAAGACTTTTTCAACTAAAATAAGTGTGCTTAAAGTCATTTCGGTTCCTGAAATTGGTCAAAATTGAAGTTTTTGAGTAAGAAAAACTCTGTAAAAATGGCAATTTTGGTCACTGTGAGGGTTTCAAAAGTGGTTATTCAACATGAGGCACGATCCAATTGACATTTTGAATCATTTTTGGTACACTCCAAAAATCCAATTTTCTGATGAAAAACGATGACTCCTGTGGAACGTTCCCAAAATGGTCAATATGGATGACATTTTAACATTTAATCTTTTGACTCTAAGTGACTGTTGGATGTGAATTGTGACTTTTTCAACTAAATTAAGTGTGTTTAAAGTAATTTCGGTGCCTGTAATTGGTCAAAATTGAAGCTTTTGAGTAAACAAAGCTCTGTAAAAATGGCAATTTTGGTCACTGTGAGTTTTTCAAAAGTGGTTATTCAACATGAGGCACGATCCAATTGACATTTTGAATCATTTTTGGTACAGTCCATAAAAAAAAAAATCTGAGGAAAAACGATGACTCCGGACCTGTCGAACGTTCCCAAAATGGTCAATATGGATGAAATTTTAACATTTAATCTTTTGACTCTAAGTGACTGTTGGATGTGAATTATGACTTTTTCAACTAAAATAAGTGTGTTTAAAGTCATTTCGGTGCCTGTAATTGGTCAAAATTGAAGCTTTTGAGTAAGCAAAACTCTGTAAAAATGGCAATTTTGGTCACTGTGAGGGTTTCAAAAGTGGGTATTCAACATGAGGCACGGTCCAATTGACATTTTGAATCATTTTTGGTACAGTCCAAAAAATCTATTTTCAGCCGAAAAACGATGACTCCTGTGGAACGTTCCCAAAATGGTCAATATGGATGACATTTTAACATTTAATCTATAGACTCTAAATGAGTGTTGGATGTGAATTATGACTTTTTCAACTAAAATAAGTGAGTTTAAAGTCATTTTGGTGCCTGAAATTGTTCAAAATTGAAGCTTTTAAGTAAGCAAATCTCTGTAACAATGGCAATTTTGGTCACGGTGAGGGTTTCAAAAGTGGTTATTCAACACGAGGCACAATCCAATTGACATTTTGAATCAAATTTGGTGCAGTCCAAAAAATCAATTTTCAGCCGAAAAATGATGACTCCGGACCTGTGGAACGTTCCCAAAATGGTCAATATGGATGAAATTTTAACATTTAATCTTTTGACTCTAAATGACTGTTGGATGTGAATTATGACTTTTTCAACTAAAATAAGTGTGTTTAAAGTCATTTCGGTGGCTTAAATTGGTCAAAATGGAAGCTTTTGAGTAAGCAAAGCTCTGTAAAAATGGCAATTCTGGTCACTGTGAGTTTTTCAAAAGTGGTTATTCAACATGAGGCACGATCCAATTGACATTTTGAATCATATGTGGTACAGTCCAAAAAATCAATTTACTGATGAAAAACGATGACTCCAGACCTGTCGAACGTTCCCAAAATGGTCAATATGGATGAAATTTTAACATTTAATCTTTTGACTCTAAATGACTGTTGGATGTAAATTAAGACTTTTTCAACTAAAATAAGTGTGTTTAAAGTCAGTTCGGTGCCTGTAATTGGTCAAAATTGAAGCTTTTGAATAAGCAAATCTCTGTAAAAATTGCAATTTTGGTCACTGTGAGGGTTTCAAAAGTGGTTATTCAACATGAGGCACGATCCAATTGACATTTTGAATCATTTTTGGTACAGTCCAAAAATTCAATTTTCAGATGAAAAACGATGACTCCGGACCTGTCGAACGTCCCCAAAATGTTCAATATAGATGAAATTTAACATTTAATCTTTTTACTCTAAATGACTGTTGGATGTGAATTAAGACTTTTTCAACTAAAATAAGTGTTTTTAAAGTCATTTCGGTTCCTGAAATTGGTAAAAAAGAAAGTTTTGAGTAGGAAAAACTCTGTAGAAATGGCAACTTTGGTCACTGTGAGGGTTTCAAAAGTGGTTATTCATCATGAGGCACGATCCAATTGACATTTTGAATCATATTTGGTACAGTCCATAAAATCAAATTACTGATGAAAAACGATGACTCCAGACCTGTCGAACGTTCCCAAAATGGTCAATATGGATGACATTTTAACATTTAATCTATAGACTCTAAATGAGTGTTGGATGTGAATTATGACTTTTTCAACTAAAATAAGTGAGTTTAAAGTCATTTTGGTGCCTGAATTTGTTAAAAATTGAAGCTTTTAAGTAAGCAAATCTCTGTAACAATGGCAATTTTGGTCACGGTGAGGGTTTCAAAAGTGGTTATTCAACATGAGGCACAATCCAATTGACATTTTGAATCATATTTGGTGCAGTCCAAAAAATCAATTTTCTGATGAAAAACGATGACTCCGGACCTGTCGAACGTTCCCAAAATGGTCAATATGGATGAAATTTTAACATTTAATCTTTTGACTCTAAATGACTGTTGGATGTGAATTATGACTTTTTCAACTAAAATAAGTGTGTTTAAAGTCATTTCGGTGGCTTAAATTGGTCAAAATGGAAGCTTTTGAGCAAGCAAAGCTCTGTAAAAATGGCAATTTTGGTCACTGTGAGTTTTTCAAAAGTGGTTATTCAACATGAGGCACGATCCAATTGACATTTTGAATCATATGTGGTACAGTCCAAAAAATCAATTTTCTGATGAAAAACGATGACTCCGGACCTGTCGAACGTTCCCAAAATGGTCAATATGGATGAAATTTTAACATTTAATCTTTTGACTCTAAGTGACTGTTGGATGTGAATTATGACTTTTTCAACTAAAATAAGTGTGTTTAAAGTCATTTCGGTGCCTGTAATTGGTCAAAATTGAAGCTTTTGGGTAAGCAAAACTCTGTAAAAATGGCAATTTTGGTCACTGTGAGGGTTTCAAAAGTGGGTATTCAACATGAGGCACGGTCCAATTGACATTTTGAATCATTTTTGGTACAGTCCAAAAAATCTATTTTCAGCCGAAAAACGATGACTCCTGTGGAACGTTCCCAAACTGGTCAATATGGATGAAATTTTAACATTTAATCTTTTGACTCTAAATGACTGTTGGATGTGAATTAAGACTTTTTCAACTAAAATAAGTGTGTTTAAAGTAATTTCGGTTCCTGAAATTGGTCAAAATTGAAGCTTTTGAATAAGAAAAACTCAGTAGAAATGGCAATTTTGGTCACTGTGAGGGTTTCAAAAGTGGTTATTCTGCATGAGGCACAATCCAATTGACATTTTGAATCATATGTGGTACAGTCCAAAAAATCAATTTTCTGATGAAAAACGATGACTCCGGACCTGTCGAACGTTCCCAAAATGGTCAATATGGATGAAATTTTAACATTTAATCTTTTGACTCTAAATGACTGTTGGATGTGAATTATGACTTTTTCAACTAAAATCAGTGAGTTTAAAGTCATTTCGGTGGCTTAAATTGTTCAAAATTGAAGCTTTTGAATAAGCAAAACTCTGTAAAAATGGCAATTTTGGTCACTGTGAGGGTTTCAAAAGTGGTTATTCAACATGAGGCACGATCCAATTGACATTTTGAATCATATTTGGTGCAGTCCAAAAAATCAATTTTCTGATGAAAAACGATGACTCCTGTCGAACGTTCCCAAAATGGTCAATATGGATGAAATTTTAACATTTAATCTTTTGACTCTAAATGACTGTTGGATGTGAATTATGACTTTTTCAAGTAAAATAAGTGAGTTTAAAGTAATTTTGGTGCCTGAAATTGTTCAAAATTGAAGCTTTTGAGCAAGCAAAGCTGTGTAAAAATGTCAATTTTGGTCACTGTTAGGGTTTCAAAAGTGGTTATTCAACATGAGGCACGGTCCAATTGACATTTGAATCATTTTTGGTACTCTCTTAAAAAGCAATTTTCTGATGAAAAACAATGACTTCGGACCTGTCGAACTTTCCCAAAATGGTCAATATGGATGAAATTTTAACATTTAATCTTTTGACTCTAAATGACTGTTGGATGTGAATTGTGACTTTTTCAACTAAAATAAGTGAGTTTAAAGTCATTTTGGTGCCTGAAATTGTTCAAAATTGAAGCTTTTAAGTAAGCAAATCTCTGTAACAATGGCAATTTTGGTCACGGTGAGGGTTTCAAAAGTGTTTATTCAACACGAGGCACAATCCAATTGACATTTTGAATCATATTTGGTGCAGTCCAAAAAATCAATTTTCTGATGAAAAACGATGACTCCGGACCTTTCGAACGTTCCCATAATGGTCAATATGGATGAAATTTTAACATTTAATCTTTTGACTCTAAATGACTGTTGGATGTGAATTATGACTTTTTCAACTAAAATAAGTGTGTTTAAAGTCATTTCGGTGGCTTAAATTGGTCAAAATGGAAGCTTTTGAGTAAGCAAAGCTCTGTAAAAATGGCAATTTTGGTCACTGTGAGTTTTTCAAAAGTGGTTATTCAACAAGAGGCACAATCCAATTGACATTTTGAATCATATTTGGTACAGTCCAAAAAATCAATTTTCTGATGAAAAACGATGACTCCGGACCTGTCGAACGCTCCCAAAATGGTCAATATGGATGAAATTTTAACATTTAATCTTTTGACTCTAAATGACTGTTGGATGTGAATTATGACTTTTTCAACTAAAAAAAGTGTGTTTAAAGTCATTTCGGTGCCTGAAATTGGTCAAAATTGATGCTTTTGAGTAAGCAAAACTCTGTAAAAATGGTAATTTTGGTCACTGTGAGGGTTTCAAAAGTGGGTATTCCACATGAGGCACGGTCCAATTGATATTTCGAATCATTTTTTGTACACTCCTAAAAAGCAATTTTCTGATGAAAAACAATGACACCGGACCTGTCGAACTTTCCCAAAATGTTCAATATGGATGAAATTTTAACATTTAAACTTTTGACTCTAAATGACTGTTGGATGTGAATTATGACTTTTTCAACTAAAATCAGTGAGTTTAAAGTCATTTTGGTGCATGAAATTGTTCAAAATTGAAGCTTTTGAGTAAGCAAAACTCTGTAAAAATGGCAATTTCGGTCACTGTGAGGGTTTCAAAAGTGGTTATTCAACATGAGGCACGATCCAATTGACATTTTGAATCATTTTTGGTACACTCCAAAAATCCAATTTTCAGATGAAAAACGATGACTCCGGACCTGTCGAACGTCCCCAAAATGTTCAATATGGATGAAATGTTAACATTTAATCTTTTGACTGTAAATGACTGTTGGATGTGAATTAAGACTTTTTCAACTAAAATAAGTGTGCTTAAAGTCATTTCGGTTCCTGAAATTGGTCAAAATTGAAGCTTTTGAGTAAGAAAAACTCTGTAGAAATGGCAATTTTGGTCACTGTGAGGGTTTCAAAAGTGGTTACTCAACATGAGGCAAATTGACATTTTGAATCATATTTGGTACAGTCCAAAAAATCAATTTACTGATGAAAAACGATTACTCCAGACCTGTCGAACGTTCCCAAAATGGTCAATATGGATGAAATTTTAACATTTAATCTTTTGACTCTAAATGACTGTTGGATGTGAATTATGACTTTTTCAACTAAGATCAGTGAGTTTAAAGTCATTTCGGTGCCTGAAAATGTTAAAAATTGTAACTTTTGAGTAAGCAAAACTCTGTAAAAATGGCAATTTTGGTCAATGTGAGGGTTTCAAAAGTGGTTATTCAACATGAGGCACGATCCAATTGACATTTTGAATCATTTTTGGTCCACTCCAAAAATCCAATTTTCTGATGAAAAACGATGACTCCGGACCTGGCGAATGTTCCCAAAATGGTCAATATGGATGAAATTTTAACATTTAATCTTTTGACTCTAAATGACTGTTGGATGTAAGCATGGGCGGATTTTGCGGATTCGCAATCCGCGAATTTGCGTATTTGCGTATTTGCGGATTGCGAAAATCTGCAAAATCCGCGAACTCTCGCGGATTTGCGGATTTTTTTTGGGGTGTGTGTTCGCACGGGTTTCTGCAAGTTCGCGAGGGTTTTGTACAATTTCGCAAATTGCGAACTTACTTGTCGGGTCGCCAGTTTTGCGAACTTGTTGTTTCTACGTGCCCAGCCTGTTTGTAAGGCTTTCTTCATCACTGCCACCCTCTGTCACCACTGGCACTCTCTTTGGTCACCCATGCCACCCTCTGGCTCACCCATGTCACCCTCTGTGTCATCACAGCACCCTCTGGTTCACCAGTGTACATTATTGGGGCAAAGCAAAGCACTGCCATCCTCTGTCAACACTGGCACTTTGGTTCACCCATGCCACCCTCTGGCTGGCACACCCATGCCACCCTCGGTGTCATCACAGCACCCTCTGATTGACTAGTGAGTGTACATTATTGTGGCAAAGCCAAGTACACCTGCACTAAGTTTTGCAAACAACTACACCTGCCCTGCCCCAACTGACATTAATGAAGGCTGGCACCTGCTTGTCTGCTCCCTTTCCTTTTTGCTGCAATATCAGGATGCAATGGCATACTTGTAACTATTCTGTGACTGTCAGAGCAGGGTCACACAATAGTTGCAAGTAGGCAACCGGATTCTGGAGGGCCCCTTCAGGAAGTACTACAGGTAAATGGTTACAAATGATGAGGTCGAACTTTTGCACCTGCTCGTTGGTTTTGCTTTTGCAAAACTCGTTTTTTGGTAATTTCGCCCTATTCGCGAGGCGCGGCGTCGTGCGAACTTGACCGTGGAAGACGCGAACTCGTGCGAGTTACCCCAAGGTTGAGTATGGGCGCCGCCATTTTGTTTGCGTGACGTATTTCCGTTTCCGCCCGCTATGTGTAATCTCGCGCAATGAGTGCCTTGCGAATGCAAGTTCGCAGGAGTTCGCGAGAGAAATCGCGTGCGAACTTACTTACACGCACGTGTTTGGGCCGCCATCTTGTTTTTCATTCATTCCTATGTGTCTGGGCATGGTGTTTCTATCCTCTGTATATCTCTGCCATCCTTTGCTTGTTTTAATATTTTTTTGATCTATTTAACTTTTTTTCTATCCCTCTAGTTTTCTAGATCTATATTTTTGTGTTTTAGGCTACTTTTGTTTACTTTTCAACTACTTTTTAAAACTTTTATTTCCTTCTTCCCTACTCTTATTCTTTTTCATTTTGTCTTTTTCACCTGCCCAGAACATGGTGAAGACAGCTGTCAAGCTGCCCAAGACGGGCACCGCAGCCCGTGCCCGGCTCCCGTGTGGCAGCTTGAGGGCGGAAATGGTGGTGCCCCGGGAGATCTTCAGCCCTGAGGAGGTGGGCGCACTCGTTTTTTATGTGCAGCGCCGTCTCCCCAGGACCATCGCGGCAGGCGGCAGGATCGCTGCTGGTTATACCAACAGCCAGGAGCGACGGAAGCGGTGGGGGCAGGTGTGTCGGGCCCTTTTTAAGATCACAGGGGTCCAGCGCACCTACAATCAGGTGACCCACCGCTGGACCGATATCCTGGACCGGGAGCGCGACCTGCTCGACCTGCTGGGAGTGGAGGTCCCCGGGCTTGGTGAGTAGTAGTAGCAATTTTTTCATCACTCACTACTCTGTTTTTTCTCCTGCTCTGTGTGTTATATTGCAAATGTTTGTTTTAACTTTTTTGCAAAGAGCAATAATGCTGCTGATTACATTGATAAGAGAGGTAAATTAATATTTCAAAATCTTCTGTGCATTTCAGGTGCACTGTTCTCCTTCTCTGTGGCGGTGCCACTGCTTATTTGTTTTCTATTTTGTGTTCATTTAATTGGGCTGAGTAATGTATGAGTGTATTTTACAGAACTGCGTAATGCCCCACAAAGGGGCAGATTTACAAGCCCCTTGTGCCACGTTTACGCTGCCTTACCTGACGCACAGCGACGTAAACGTGGCGCATCCCTGCGAGTCATGTACAACGTGATGCATCTAAGGAGATGCGCCACGTTAAGGCCTGGGCCTGCGCCACAATGGGTGCGTTCCCACGCAGGGGGGTGGGGGTGGGGGGTGGGGGGTGGCGGTCAGGCAGCTGTGCGCCTCGCAAAAGTGCCTGCGTGAAATCTACAAGATTTAACGCAGGCACTTCCGCGACGCTGCTACGTCAATTCTTTATGCCTGCTTGCTTGAAGCAGGCGTAAGGACTGATGCGGTATGTTGAGTATTGGGCAGCCCTGAGCATTGCTATAGTTGCATCGCGCCTGCGACGCGACTCTAGAGATGCGCCTCTCTTTCGTCACGAGATGCGTCACGCATCTGCCTACCCTTGCGCCAGGGTTTGCCGCATTGTAATTGCGGCGCATCTGCCGTGACGCAAGGTTAGTTTTGCGTTACGCATTTGTTGTGGTGCACATCTGGAGGGGTCCAGCTCAGAACTCGTAAGTATGCCCCTAAGTGTCAGATTAGCAATTACCTGCGCATCCCTGCAAAGTGTGCGGCGCTCCAGCACCACCCATGGTGCGCCGTATTTACAATGCGGCACACCATGGTCCCAAAACGTCACCGAAGCATTACGCATCGGTGCCGTAAAGGCGGCTCATTGATGGAGTTGCGTTGCAACGATGGTGCAGCTCCAGCAATGCTGCGTCAAGCTGTAAGTCTACTTCATGCAGGCGCAGGGTTCCATTGACGCATCATTGTCCTAAATGACTGATTGAAATTTTATATATTCCCCATAGCCACTTTTAGCATGCGTTCCTGCGCAGGAACGCCCTCCCTTGCGCTGGAACGCTCTCTTATGGCGCAGGGCTTTAGAATGGGATGCATCTCCCATATGCGTCACGTTGTTAATATACGCCACACCATGGCGCCTCTCTTGTTGTGGCGCTGCGTCACAAAAGTGACGCAAGAACAGAGCAAAAGAGCTGCAAGGGGCTTGTAAATCTGCCCCTAGAGTAGAGGCTCAGGTGCAGTCCTTCCTTTGTAGCCCTCTTTTTGGCTGAAATAGTTGGTTCTTGTTCTTTCTAAATGTTTGATTTGGTTGACAAGGACATCGGCAAGCAGCAATCATCAATGTTTTCTGTTCATTCTTTCATGTTGTACGTCAGGTCCGCCCAGGGGCAAGCGGACGGAAAAGGAGGATGCTGTGGCTCCAAAGGAGGAGGATGCAGGCCAGGGCGGCGAGTGCTCCTTTGCTGGCCCCAGTAAGTTTTCATTTAAATATAGAGGACATATTGTTGTCCAAGCGTTCCTAATTTAATTTTTTCGAAATAGTGTTTAGATAGGAGCAAAATCAATAATACTACTGTTGCAGGGACAATTCTCCACAAACCGAACTATGGACACCAAAGACCAGAGTAATAATATTTCAGAGTGGCGTGTTTGGCACACTGTATAAACCTGGTAGTGTCAGCGGCACGGACTCCTCCTTGCAAAAATTGCAAAACCTTTCGCTCAGTCACTCTAGTCTGGAGGACCAAAAACCACAGAGTCTATTCAAGTTTAAAAGCTTTATTAAAAGTTTAAGTAAACACATATATTAAAATAAAGTTTGTTGGAAATGGAAAAGTGCTTGGTGCTGAGTTGATGAGTAATGGAACACATTTCTTGTGGTCGAGCCGAGCTTTCACCTGGTTTGAAGTTGATGTTGCTCTTGTCCTTAGAAGTCCAGTTTCTGTCTGTGCAGAGAAAAATGGTGTGTGTTAAAATTAATCAAGCATTCATCAATTATGACAAAAAAATGCAGCAATACAACAGTCTTCCCTGGAAGGAGGGACATTTTTACTTTAGACTAGAGTAGACAGTCAATTAATTTTTCTGTTTTCACATTTCTTCATTCATAGACCAAATACTAGTGAGTGGTGTAATCTAACATTCTTAAATCTACTTTGTAGGTGGAACATCTGGTGGCGGGGCCAGCTCGGATGTGGAGGTGATCATTGACTCTGAGTCCGAGGATCATTCTGGGGAGGAGGCGGCGCAAGAGGAGTCGGACCAAGAAGTACAGACTGTGAGGAAGGAGACAGTGACGGTGGCGAGTACAGGTAAGCTGGATCATGGTACTATCTGACTCTTAGATAGGATATGATGTGTATCCAGTGGTGGCCCAGTGACAAATTACAATATGGTAATTACAGCAGGCTGGGACCGACAGACAGATAGAGGCAGAGACAGAGAGAGAGGAAGACAGAAGGAGAGAGAGAGAGGGAGGGAGCCAGAGGGAGGGTGAGGGAGGGAGACAGAGAGAGAGAGACAGCGAGGTAGAGGGAGACATAAAGAGGGAGACAGAGAGAGAGAGAGAGAGGGAAACAGACATATCGCCTGGGCTTCTGCCAGATCTCTTTCATATGAAAGAGCATCAAACCAAGGATACAAGTGAGTTGTGGGAAGGGAAATGGTGATTCAAGCGCCCCCCCTTGCCCCTCCCTGCGGACGCCCATGATACTGGCCTGAATAGTTTTGTACTGCGCTGGCTAGTTGCTAGTTGTACTGTGACACAACTTCCTGCTGAATTATTTTGTGTTAATCATATTCTTAAAGAGCATTGGTTACATATTATGTCTTTCTTTCTTCATATAGTTGGTAATACTAAAACCTCAAAACTGACGAGGAGTATGCTGGCTGTACTGGCCCGGCAACGGAGGCTGGAAGCAACTGTTGCCCAATATCGGCGGCTGGTGGAATTGGAGGGGGACGACACGCAGTCCAGTGCATCAACATCTGCATCCTCCTCCGTGACCCCACGTTCTGCCGGTAAGCGCAGTGCTCCAGCCAAACAGAGCCGTGCTGCCAGACGCCACCGCCAAGCAGCAAAGGCTGCGCCTCACAGCAGTGTAAAGGCTCGCTTGCGCCGAGCACTCCGCAGAGTGTCCGACCTAGAGGCGGAGGTCCAGAAATGGAAAGACTATCAGAATGTGGTGGAGGGCCTCCGCTTAGATCACGCCACCCTCCAGGAGAAGTACGATGCCCTGGCCCTAAGGCATGATGCCCTGGAGGCCAAACTCAACACTGTGCATCCCTAGAGTGTCCCTTGCCCCTTTTTAGAGACTTTTGGGGGGTGGGAATTGGAGTGTTGGGTTTTTTGGGGACTTTTGAATGACTATTTATTTGTTGGGGTTAGGGAGGGTCTTGCGGGAGATTATTTTGTTAGGGATATAAAAATATACTTTTTCAAACTTTATCTGAGCATATCTGTTTTTTTACTACTTTTGAGCTTGGTGGGTGGTGGTTTTGCAGTAAGTTAATTTAACTGAACACTGTCATCGTGTTGGTTGACGTGTAATAGGCCAAATGTTTTCTAAAGTAAATGCCTGTCACAGAGTTTGTTAATTCAAGAGCCCTAGGACTTTACTACTAGTACCACTGCCACTCTCTCACCTCTCCAAATACTCCATTATACTACCTCCCATCCAAACGCTTATCTTACCTGTAATTTGTGTTTGAGGGCTGGCTCCACCTGGAATTCACAGTGTCCTAAGGCGTTCTGCAGCAGGGCCCCAACTGGAGTTTCCCGGCGTGGATTTTCTGCAAAACAAAAGCAATCAACATTAGAAATATGGCAGCGGTGCTCACAGACCCCAAAATCCTAGAAGCCCCACAGACAGCACCCCTAAGACAGGCAAGCGAGCAATAATAACGCCTAAACGTTCACGTGTAATTGGCCAAATGTTTTCCAAAGTAAATGCCTGTCACAGAGTTTGTTAATTCAAGAGCCCTAGGACTTTACTACTAGTACCGCTGTCACTCTCTCGCCTCTCCGAATACTCCGTTATACTACCTCCCATCCAAACGCTTATCTTACCTGTAATTTGTGTTTGAGGGCTGGCTCCACCTGGAATTCACAGTGTCCTAAGGCGTTCTGCAGCAGGGCCCCAACTGGAGTTTCCCGGCGTGGATTTTCTGCAAAACAAAAGCAATCAACATTAGAAATATGGCAGCGGTGCTCACAGACCCCAAAATCCTAGAAGCCCCACAGACAGCACCCCTAAGACAGGCAAGCGAGCAATAATAACGCCTAAACGTTCACGTGTAATTGGCCAAATGTTTTCCAAAGTAAATGCCTAACCAATTTCATCCCTTAATAGACCTTGCCAGCAATGGCCCAGCCAAGATCCGTAAACCCAAGCGCAAACAAGTTTAACACCCCCCAAACAGCCAAAAAGTAAATCGGGGAAAAAAAGTCACACTTAGCAAAATGTATTTAAATGAGGACTCACTACTTCCAGTCCCTCTTTAGGGGACTCGTCAACGTAAGTTTCTTCATTGTGCAGATTCCAGGCATCAGCATTACGGGAAATGGATAGGGTGAGTCTGGAGGAGGAGGATAGACGACCAGGACTGAGTTCTTGTCAACTAACTGTTGTGAACCTGAGGAATGCTGCGGCATCAAAATCAAGACAGTTCTTGTTGGGAGTGTTACTGGTCGTCTTAAATAGGTTCTGACTCAGTATTGACTTAGTGTAAATATCGTGAATCTAATGGGTAGATGTAGTTTAGTGATTTCATTTTGTGTAATATTTAATGTACAGTTTTAATTAAAAAATCCTTTTAGAAACAAAACCTGTAGCAATTGCATTTAGCAATGCTTGTTTGTTGTTTTATTCAGTGTTGTGCCACTTCTGAGATTGTGCGCTCATGTGAGACAGGCTCGTGCCTGCCCACGCGCTTGGAGAGATGAAGAAGTTAGCCTCGCGCTGGTCTCGTGGCTGAGGCTATAAATACAAGCCTCAGCCAACTGTCAAACGCTTCGTCTCTCGCTGAGCCTGGCGAGAGCTTCTGTTTCAGCGTTGGCAGTTGTTCCCTGGACCTTGGACTCCGTTTCCCTCCTCTAAATATTATAACTTTAAAAACCCATTAATTCCTGAGTTTTAGTAAACCCCGGAAACCCTAGCTGACAGCGCCTGCTGATTTGCGAGCTTCGTTGATGACGACGCATCTGATCTCCCTTTCCTCATCGTGACAGCCGGGAGGTTGTTTGTTTAACTCCTCTCTGCCGGCTGATCGAGTCTCCTGTTCGCCACAGCGCGTCTTGAACAAGGGCAGTAAGACGTTTATTATTTCAGCAGCAAGAACCTTTAAACATTTATGCTAATAGAAAGAAAGTGACTTTTGAATAGAATTTAAAGCGTTCCAGTTTTAGGATAAGCGCAAGGCTGACGCTGAGTGTGTAAAAACAAGCCTTGGAAGAGGCAACTGATTACAACATAACATTTGGAGTCTATGAGTAAATGGTTTAGCACTTGCCCTGCTGAGAGAGTAAAAACAAGCCTTGGAAGAGGCAAATGATTTCTTTTTAACAATTGGAGCATTCTAGAAAATGGACTAGCGCTAGCCTTGCTGAGAGTGATAAATAAGCCTTGGTAAAGGCAAAAGACTTGGGTGTGAAAACTTTACAGTTTGAATAATTTTGCATAAATATTGTACACATATAGAGTAATGTACAGAAGTATAATTCTTACAAGGTCAGTTTGGAATGATTATATACAGGTAGCAGTGTGATTTAGTTGTAGGCTGCTATCTTCTGTCTTCCAACTGCAGAATCTTCAGAACAGAAGAATTATAAAGATCTCAGGTATGCTCTTGCATGAAGTTTTTAAGTTTAGTTCTCATTAACCCAATTAATCAAATTAATCAGTTTACTCAGTTAATGTTAAGCGTATTATGACCTGTAATGTTTATTTGAAGGTGTCAAGACACGGAGCCTGTGCTAAAAACTTCTGTTAAGGTGTGAACAAGGGCCAGTCTAGCTTATGGTCAGTAAATACTATGTTTGGTTATTAATCTAAATACAAGAAGTTAACAGCTGGGTAATTACTTGTTAATATTGTACTACAGAGTAGCGTGAAGTCAGCGCAGAATACTCAAAGAGAAAAGGTCTGCGGCCTGGAACACTTTCTTGAGAGAGACACAACGGAAGATTTTATCTTGTTTATTTGTTGTGAGTCTCTCTGTCCACTTCCCCTTTCCCTGAAGGGGAAGTCAATCCAGTCAGTGTCTAAGTCCTGATTGGGTTGGTTGATCCTTGAGGGAGCTGGGAGTTTGCAGCTTGAAGAGGAAACGTCAGAAGAGTCTCACAGGACTTCTCAACAGTAGACGAAGCCAATCTTCCCAAATTTTAAAATCGTTTCCTCTTGAGTCTGCAAACTCACCCTCATGGATACTTCACAGTTGACACAGTTAGTGCAGAAACTGACTGTGGAGATGGAAAATTTACGTTTAGAGAATCAATCGCTTCGTCAGGAGCTAGATGAGACTAGGGCAGGATTCTCGACCTGGAGGGATTCCGCTAAGGAGAGGAAACCGGTTTTAGCGCCAGCTAGGTTTGGAGCTGATGTTGTTCAGCCTCATACTTCAGAAGATCGGTCAGAAAAACAACCAGTTCAAGTTACTGTGGTTACTCCAACACCTGTTCCTTTGGCTAATCCTGAAAGGTTCACTGGAGATAATAGCAGATTTGCAACATTTTTTAGTCAGTGTCAGTTGCACTTCATGTGTAAACCTCAAATTTTTTCTTCTGACTCTGCTAAAGTAGCATTTATAATTTCTTATCTGGGGGGGGTGGCTGCGAATTGGGCCATGCCTTTAGTAGATAATAATGACCCTTTGCTTCACAATTTGCAGAATTTTAAATTGGCCATGTCCAGTTTATTCGCCAAACATACTTTGATTCAGTCTTCTGATAATGAGTTACTGAGTCTTCGTCAAGGGACCAAGGATTTAATCTCTTATATTACGACCTTTAATAGACTTCTGTCCGAAACTCATTGGCCTGAGGAAAAGAGAATTTCTTTGTTTTATAGAGGTCTAAAAGATGATTTAAAAGATTCTCTTGCACACATAGTGAATTTGCCTGATGAATTTAAGGAATTTCAGGATCTAGTGGTTAGACTTGATCACAGATTAGGTGAGCGTAGAAATGAAAAAACAAGGAGTGATTTTAGAAGTCCTTTAGTTAAAGTTGAGAAAAAGGAGTCAGATGTTAAAAATGTTTTTGCTGAACCTGTTTTCCTATAATAACACCACTCATTCAGCTTTGGGTTGTTCTCCTTTTTATTTTCTCACTGGTCAACACCCAAGATCTATTCCTATACTCTTGCCTGATGAACAATTGTCTATGCCAGCAGTTACTGATAGGTTGACTCATCTGTTGGATATCCAAGATAAGGCTAGGAAACAATGGGTCAAAAGTAAGTTATCTATGAAAAAGACTGCTGATTCTCATCGTAAAGCTGCTCCTTTGTATAAGGAAGGTCAGTTGGTGTGGTTATCCACTAGAAATATTCAGTTGGAGGGTCCCAGGAAGTTGAAGCCTAGATATATTGGGCCTTTTGAAGTTAAGAAAGTTTTGAACCCTGTATCTGTGAAATTAGTTTTACCTGAGGAATATGCTATTCACCCTGTTTTCCATGTTTCTCTGTTGAAACCTTTTGAACCTTCTACTCGTGCTGATAATCCACCACCGCCAGTAATTGTTGGTGACCATGTTGAGTACGAGGTTAAATCCATTATAGATTCCAAAAGGATTCGGGGTGCTTTGTTTTATTTGGTTGACTGGAAGGGTTATGATCTTTCTGAGCGATCTTGGGAACCTGAGAGAAATGTGCATGCTCCTAGACTTGTTAGATCTTTTCATGCTCTGCATCCTGATAAACCTAGACCTGTAAGACGACCTTTGGGGGGAGGAACTGTTGGGGGTGTTACTGGTCGTCTTAAATAGGTTCTGACTCAGTATTGACTTAGTGTAAATATCGTGAATCTAATGGGTAGATGTAGTTTAGTGATTTCATTTTGTGTAATATTTAATGTACAGTTTTAATTAAAAAATCCTTTTAGAAACAAAACCTGTAGCAATTGCATTTAGCAATGCTTGTTTGTTGTTTTATTCAGTGTTGTGCCACTTCTGAGATTGTGCGCTCATGTGAGACAGGCTCGTGCCTGCCCACGCGCTTGGAGAGATGAAGAAGTTAGCCTCGCGCTGGTCTCGTGGCTGAGGCTATAAATACAAGCCTCAGCCAACTGTCAAACGCTTCGTCTCTCGCTGAGCCTGGCGAGAGCTTCTGTTTCAGCGTTGGCAGTTGTTCCCTGGACCTTGGACTCCGTTTCCCTCCTCTAAATATTATAACTTTAAAAACCCATTAATTCCTGAGTTTTAGTAAACCCCGGAAACCCTAGCTGACAGCGCCTGCTGATTTGCGAGCTTCGTTGATGACGACGCATCTGATCTCCCTTTCCTCATCGTGACAGCCGGGAGGTTGTTTGTTTAACTCCTCTCTGCCGGCTGATCGAGTCTCCTGTTCGCCACAGCGCGTCTTGAACAAGGGCAGTAAGACGTTTATTATTTCAGCAGCAAGAACCTTTAAACATTTATGCTAATAGAAAGAAAGTGACTTTTGAATAGAATTTAAAGCGTTCCAGTTTTAGGATAAGCGCAAGGCTGACGCTGAGTGTGTAAAAACAAGCCTTGGAAGAGGCAACTGATTACAACATAACATTTGGAGTCTATGAGTAAATGGTTTAGCACTTGCCCTGCTGAGAGAGTAAAAACAAGCCTTGGAAGAGGCAAATGATTTCTTTTTAACAATTGGAGCATTCTAGAAAATGGACTAGCGCTAGCCTTGCTGAGAGTGATAAATAAGCCTTGGTAAAGGCAAAAGACTTGGGTGTGAAAACTTTACAGTTTGAATAATTTTGCATAAATATTGTACACATATAGAGTAATGTACAGAAGTATAATTCTTACAAGGTCAGTTTGGAATGATTATATACAGGTAGCAGTGTGATTTAGTTGTAGGCTGCTATCTTCTGTCTTCCAACTGCAGAATCTTCAGAACAGAAGAATTATAAAGATCTCAGGTATGCTCTTGCATGAAGTTTTTAAGTTTAGTTCTCATTAACCCAATTAATCAAATTAATCAGTTTACTCAGTTAATGATAAGCGTATTATGACCTGTAATGTTTATTTGAAGGTGTCAAGACACGGAGCCTGTGCTAAAAACTTCTGTTAAGGTGTGAACAAGGGCCAGTCTAGCTTATGGTCAGTAAATACTATGTTTGGTTATTAATCTAAATACAAGAAGTTAACAGCTGGGTAATTACTTGTTAATATTGTACTACAGAGTAGCGTGAAGTCAGCGCAGAATACTCAAAGAGAAAAGGTCTGCGGCCTGGAACACTTTCTTGAGAGAGACACAACGGAAGATTTTATCTTGTTTATTTGTTGTGAGTCTCTCTGTCCACTTCCCCTTTCCCTGAAGGGGAAGTCAATCCAGTCAGTGTCTAAGTCCTGATTGGGTTGGTTGATCCTTGAGGGAGCTGGGAGTTTGCAGCTTGAAGAGGAAACGTCAGAAGAGTCTCACAGGACTTCTCAACAGTTCTGCTGATGGGCTTGTTGTTGCTTGTGATGGGGTGATTACAGTTTTGTTGTGAATGTGATCAAGCACTTGCTAAAAAAAGAAAGACAGACACACAGGAATAAAAGTGAATAAGGACTAATGTTAAAGTTAATTAATTATTGACTCATTTTCAGAACTCGCTGTCAGGGAAGCAGAACTCGTCCTCATACTCTGCAAATTCAGTCGGTAGTACTTCTGGTAACTGAGGAGAACTTTCCTCAGGTAGGTCAGTGTCCTCTTCTTCCTGCGTGCATTCTCGTACTTTGTAATCTGGTGGTATGAAGTGCTGATTCATCTTTATCATGGTGAGCCGCTCCACATTTGCGGGCAAGAGGCGGGACCTTTTGCAAGTCACAATGCCACCAGCAGAACTAAAAACACGTTCTGAAGACACGCTTGCGAGTGGGCAAGACAAGTAATTGATAGCCAGGTTGGTGAGCTCTCGCCATATGTTTCTTTTCCCATGCCAATACGCCAATGGGTCCTCAGTAATATTGACCGCTGTGGAGTCATCCAGATAGGCCTGCACCATAGAAACAATGTTCTCCCGGATTCCTGTACTTTGCACTTCTGTGTCCTTTCTGGGACAAGGAAACCCTAGCTCACTTAGCCAATCCGCTTCAGACATATCGCCTGGGCCTGGTGCAGATGATACGGTTGCTGGTGTGGTTAACGGCTCAGAGGAAAAGTTACTCACTTCAGCCACAGGCACAGATGCAGAAGTGTTTTTTTGGGACGCCTGATGGCCTGCTGATTCACTAGTAGTACTGTCTTCAAGTTCTCCTACAGTTTCCTTCCGCTCTCTTACAAAACGAATGGCTGACTGAGCTAGCCAACCTTTGTACTCTGTAACATTTGATGTTTCAAAAGGAATTATTACTTTGCCAAACAATGGCTTTTTGTAACGTGGATCCAGAATAGTAGCACAAATGTAGTGCTGTTGTTTCTTGATATTTACAAGCCGTTTATTGCTAACTAGGCGATGTAATAATCTCTGCGCCAACTCATATGCTTCATTCTTTCCAGCATCTTTTAATTCTGAAGACACCACCTTGACTTGGTGCTCGAACTTCAGCAACAATGGGATAGCTTTGCTCAAAGAACAGTCCTCCCTGCTGACGTCACGCGTGAAGACCTCAAAAGGACGAAGCATGTCTGTCAGGCTTTTAACTAGCTGCCATTGCTCCACCGCTAGCATCATTTCTGTCGTATCACCACCCAGGTTGTAGAAATACTCATTGACTACTGGAAACAGCTCATGCAGACGCTCAAGCATGTAGAAGGTTGAGTTCCAACGTGTTGCCACCTCCTGGATAAGTGCTTTCACTGGCATTCTACGTACATTTTGCTGGCGCCTCAGCTCCTTCCGGGCCTTAAAAGAATGGTTGAAGTGTGTGCATATTCTTCTGCAGATGGTCAGTATTTGGTCGACTGCAAGTTCTTTTTTCAAGAACTTTTGCACGACAAGGTTCATACAGTGCGCCAAACACGGCACTCTGAAATAGTAACCGTCCTCCATGGCCCTAACTACATTGCTGCCATTATCAGTTGAAACATAACCAACCTTGCAATTTCTTGGGGGCAGCCATTGCGAGACCTTTTTGTTAAAGTCATCCAAAATGTTGACTGCAGTATGACTTTTCTCCATGCCAAACATGGCTAATGTTGCATGTTTACGAGCACCCTTAAAAATCTCGACC
This sequence comes from Lissotriton helveticus, assembly GCF_964261635.1. NCBI lineage: Eukaryota > Metazoa > Chordata > Amphibia > Caudata > Salamandridae > Lissotriton > Lissotriton helveticus. The sequence goes on from NC_136072.1 coordinate 344,955,258, forward strand.
AAGTCACCACCTGCATTTATCTGTTGTGCAACCCCTGAAAAAGAGACCCAGTGTGCAGTGATGCACATGTAATCAAGGGCTTGGCAACTGGTCCACATGTCTGTTGTCAGGTGTATAGTGTGAACAGCACTCTTCTGCAAAGCTGCCCCAACCAACTCAAGCACCTCTTTATGTAGTGCTGGAACAGCAACCCTGGCAAAATAGAACCGGCTAGGAACCTTCCATTTAGGGGCCAGTGTTGCCACGAGTTCAAGAAAACCCACATTTTCGACAAACGAAAAAGGGAGAAGGTCCACCGCTAGCATTTTAGCCAGCTTAGTGTTATACAGGCGTACAATTGGGTGGTTGCGTTGAAATTGCACATCTAAGGAGAACATGGCTGAAATGGTGCGCTGGACAAATTTACTGGATGATGCTGATGCCTTCTTCGACCCACTTCTGCTCAGTGTTGACATTTTCCGCATTGGTGTGTCTCCCAGAGTCTCAGTGTGCCTCCTATGTGTTCCGGAGGGTGTGGTGCTGCCAGGGGTACTGGGTGCAACCGGACAAATGTCTGACGCTTCTTCTACCTCCCCGTCATCTTCAGATGAAACACCTAATATGGGTATATTTTGGCCACTTGCCCTTTGGGATTGCTTTTCCTTGATGTTTGCTAGGTGCCCAAACCATTCGATAGCGTGCCTTCTTTCAAGATTACCTATCTGGCCTCCGGTTCCATAGTTGGTACCAGTCTTACCACGGCTAACTCCAGTCTTACAAATGCAACAAACGGCTATGTTATCATACTTTTCATGGACACTAAAAAAGTTCCAAACTGGGGACTGGAAACTTCTGGTTTTGCCGCACGAGATGATACTGCCAATGCCAGATGAAGCAGATGTGGATGAGCCTTGCAGACATCTACTGGGTTGTGCAATTATTGCAGCAACCCTACTTGAGGGAGTCGAGCTGGATGGAGTCCCCCTCTGGGGAGAAAATATGGGAGCTGTAGGTTTTGTTGAACTTGTTGTACTACTTGACTGCGTTGGTGGTGCTACCAGTGCCACGTCGCCAGGGTCACGCTCAGCATGACGTCGGGATAGGGTATACATGTCTGTCTGCTGCATGGCTGGAATGACATGTGTGATGACTAGGTCATTGCTGTCATCCTGTTCAACAACATCAGAATGCACCACTTCATCAAGTCCGACGTTCGGATCCATAAGTATGAGCTTTCCGGGGCCCTTCCTTTTAACATTTGATACCTTTCGCTGCTCATGGTGTGTCTCCCTCTCAGACGTCAGAGATGGTTGCCAATCTAGATCATCATCTGATGGAGCGGGGCTTGAAGAGGAACTTCTACACACACTCCTTGATCTTTTCCTTGGTGGGGAGCTGGGAGAAAATGAATCATCAGGAGGAATGCCTTCGTCTTCCTGACATGATACCCCGGCTCCAAAGTCAATTTCCTCCTGTGCCCCTACTTCTGGAAGAACAACCATTGTGGGCACTTGCACCGCTCCATGCGCCGCTACATGGGCCTCTTCACTGACCTCTACTTGCAACTCTCCATGGACCTCTCCTTCTCGGCCTTCTCCTTCTCGGCCTTCTCCTTCTCGGCCTTCTCCTTCTCGGACAGCTCCTTCTCGGACAGCTCCTTCTCGGACAGCTCCTTGCGCATGTACTTGTGCTTGTACTAGTAGCCCATGCAGTTGTTGTTGCGGCTTTGGTTGTTGAATAGTACTTGTGAGATGAGTTACAACCTGTGTTGATGGTGTGCTGCTACTTTCTTGCGATGAGCCAACATCACTGGTCGTCGGTGATTGAACTACTAAACTGGCTACCTGTGCAGCACTCATGGTGGGCCTTTTTTTTTTCCCCCAAAATGTAGTGGTCGAGCCACCAGTCTCCTTGGTAAGTGGTGCCACTTGCTTCTTCTTCTCCTTAGTAGAGAAATTTTTCTTGCAAGAGGAGCTACGGGCACCTCTTTTTGGAGCCATCTTCTTTAGATGTCGGAACAACAGGCCGCAGCAGGACTTCTTCCTGGCACTGATGCTCAACGATGATGCGGAGTTATTGACTTTGTGCACCTAAAAGCAAACGAAGACAGAGGAACATCAGTAAAGATATGTTGCATATGTAGCGTTTCAATAAATAGTTTGCAAGTAGGCATTTATGAATACACACATGCACACCACACAATATGGAAATTTCAAAATTAGGATTTGCTAAATTTTTGGGAAACAGGAATTTAACATTGCTCCAAGAGAGCACACACAGAGAGGGTTATAGTTTCATGTACCACTGACTCCCCCTGGGCTAAATGGGTGAAAGCAAGGCAAAATGGGTGCAGGCCTATGGCACAAAGCTCACTGCCTGCCTTCAAAATGGCCACTTAACCCCCATCCACATGGCCAGGACCATGCCTCAAAATGGCCCCCCACCAACATAGCCACCCCCCAACCCCTACTCTAAAAAGTAAAAAAACACAACACCAATCAAATCACCACAATCCAATGCCATCCATCAAGTATCAGAAGGTTTATGCTGCCTGCTGGTGGTTTTCTGGTGCGAAATTGCAATTTCTGCAATTTCGCGAGTGCGAGATTGTTGCTTCACGACGCGAACGTGGCGAATGACCAGCAAAATCCGCGAACAGACGGATTCTGGGCCCCCTGGGCATGATAAAATCACAGCACACTGGGTGCAGGCCTATGGCACAAAGCACACAAACTGGCTTAAAAATGGCCCCTAAACCCCCACTAACACGGGACCAGGCAATAAACTGGCCCCCACCCACATAGCAAGCCCCCAACACCACCCCAAAAAGTCATAAAACACACAAAAATCACAACAATCCAATGCCATCCATGCCCTGGCCAGAATAAAGTTAAAATTAAAGAAAAGTTGTATCATGCATGCACCCATAACTAAGCCTGGTAGTTTTCAATTCATGTGCCGAATTGTAATTTTTACAATTTCGCGAGTGCGAGATTGTTGCTGCGCGGGACGCGAGCAGTGCGAACACAGGCAAACATTTTTTTAAAAATCCGATTTTCGGGTAAGTTAGAGGCCCCCTGGGAATAATGAAAGGAATCAGAGCAGACTGGGTGGGCATAGGGCACAAAACACACTGCCTGACTTCAAAATGGCCGATTGACCCCATCCACATGGCCAGGACCTGCAGGACCATGCCTCAAAATGGCCTCCCACACATAGCCAGCCCCCAAACCCACCCCAAAAAGTCAAAAAACACACACAAAAATCACCACAAACAAACAACATCAACTTATCAACTTACTTGTAAATCAAATTTCTAATAAAAAAGTAATCCAAAAGGCATCAAAGCCAAATCTCCAGCAGCATCCACAAAAAGTAATCCTTCCCAGTCAAGATCGAATTCAAAGTGGCCAGGAAATGGACTAAGCAATGGGAGGAGCTTGTTGGACAGGAAGAGGAAGTTGGAGACTGGGTCACTTCCTTCACCCCTCCCCAATTGTAATTTTTGTAATTTCGCGAGTGCGAGATTGTTGCTGCCCGCGCCGCGGCCCGCGAGCAGTGCGAACACAAGCAAAAAATCCGCCGCGCGCGGATTTGCGTATTTTCGCCACATCCGCGAGGTTCGCGGATTGCGGATTTACCGAAAATCCGAAAAATCCGCGAGCGGAACGGATTTTGCGCCCATGCTTAGTTGGATGTAAATTAAGACTTTTTCAACTAAAATAAGTGTGTTTAAAGTCATTTCGGTGCCTGTAATTGGTCAGAATTGAAGCTTTTGAATAAGCAAATCTCTGTAAAAATGGCAATTTTGGTCACTGTGAGGGTTTCAAAAGTGGTTATTCAACATGAGGCACGATCCAATTGACATTTTGAATCATTTTTGGTACAGTCCAAAAATTCAATTTTCAGATGAAAAACGATGACTCCGGACCTGTCGAACGTCCCCAAAAAGTTCAATATGGATGAAATTTTAACATTTAATCTTTTGACTCTAAATGACTGTTGGATGTGAATTATGACTTTTTCACAACCGTGTTTATTAGAAGTTTAAGCAGATCGTAGGTACAATCCTCCAAAAACAGGAGAACACGTCAGTGATATACACACAATAGAAGACATGCATAGCTTAAGCGTTTAACTGGCCCCCCTCCCACACCTTTGTCCCCCCCAACAACCCAAAATTCCCCACTACCCACCCCTTATCCCGCCCTAACCCGATGCACGTGATCACAATCAGCTGCAGTATACAGATTAAAGCAAAAACAGGCGTCTTGGAGCCACCTAGGCCCCGAGGTCTCTATCAGCAGACAGTCCATCATCCATGTCAATGGGAGGCTCCAAGGTTAGGTCTCTGTAGTCTGCCCACCGCTTCCAGATCTTATAATGTTTCCGGGGGCAACCCCTGGCCTCAAACACTGGCAATTCTAGCCCCATAAGGAAATCTAAGCCCGCCCTCCAGGCGCCAAGTGGGGGAGCGCGGTCACTCTTCCATGCCCTCGCCAGATCCCTCTTGGCCACAACGAGGCCCAGCAGAAGGAGATGACGCTTATAGATGTTACCACCTACTTGATCTAGGATATGAAGTAGACCCAATCTGGGCTTACGAGGGAGATCCCAACCCAGCACCTCCGACAGGCAATCCCACACCCCATTCCAGAACCGGGCCAGGCCCACACACGACCACACAGTATGCACCAACGTGCCTCTCTCAGTCCCGCAACGCAGGCAGTCTGGGGTAGCAATAAGGCCGGCCTTCCACAGTCTCTCTCTGGTGTAATAGGCCCGATGCAGGTACTTAAACTGTATGAACCGTAATCTCACTGCTATCGCCGCCCCCCTGGGGGACTCTAGTGCCTCCCTCCAGTCATCCTCATGCAACGGACCAACATCCACCTCCCAGGAGGCCTTCAACGACAGAAGGGAAGAGGAGCAGTGGGTGACCAGCGTCTGGTAGATTTTGGAGACTTTTTTATCCCCCAGATCTCCCATGAAAAGCTTAGCTTCCACGGGGCTAAACTCCGGAAGCCGGTCCAGCCCTACCAGACTCGGCGCAAGAGCATGGCGGAGCTGTAGGTATCGAAAAAATTGGGTCTGGGGCATGTCAAATTCAGTGCTAAGAGTTTGAAAGGATTTGAGGGTAGTCCCGGTAAGGACATGGCCCAGTGACGAGATCCCTATGGAGTCCCAGCCACCAAATCCCCGCAGCGAAGCCAATGCAGGGAGCTGTCCCTTGTTCCAAAGTGGAGTTTCGGCCGTCAGTTGACCCCACCAGCCCATGCGACGCAGTACTTGTCTCCAAATCAGGAAGACTACCTGAGTAGCCCTCGGCAGTTTCTTCCGCTGCCCGGCCGAATACAAGAGTGTATGAAGCGTGGCATCTCCCATCAGAAAATGCTCCAGGGCGTACGCCGGATCGCCATGCCCACCGTACCACCACTCGTTTAGGACCAACAAATGGGAGGCTTGGTAGTAGGACAAGATGTCTGACGTCGCGAGACCTCCGCAGTACGTGGATAAAAAGCAAGTCCGCAGTGCCACTCTCGAAGCGCCCCCAGCCCATAAAAACCGGCCTAGCACTGAATTCACACGACAGAACCACTGCGGGTCCACTCTGTGCGGATGGTTTTGCAGTTGGTATAATAGTCTAGGAAGGGCTACCATCTTAAAAATGGCCGATCTGCCATAAATGTTAAGAGGCATACGCGACCACGTTTTGACGTCCGATTGAACCTTGTCCCATACCGGCTGTATGTTACGCTCCCATGCAATTGCAGCAGACTCCGACAGGAAAACTCCCAGATATTTCAGTCCGCCAATCGCTACTTGCAGATCCAAGGCCCAAGGAGACACCTCGGACCGTCCCCCGAGCACCCAAAGAGTCGATTTGCGCGGGTTGAGGTAGAGTCCCGAGACGTCACCAAAAATGCGCAGTATTTCCAAGATTCGAGGGCCTGAACGATCAAGGTCTGTCAAAAAGAAAAGGACATCATCCGCATAAAGCGCGATCCTGTCTGAGAGTCCCGCTCCCCATACAAAGCCACGAAGCTGCGCATCAATGCGCACCCACGCAGCCAGGGGCTCCATGATCAGCGCAAAGAGGTACGGGGACAGGGGGCACCCCTGCCGGGTCCCCCTAGCAACCGGAAACCTTTCCGATATGGCTCCCGAAATACGCACTGAGGCGGTGATGTCCGTGTATAGCAGTCTGACGTAGGAGATAAAAACCGGACCCAGATTGAGGCGCGGTAAAAGAGCAAAAAGGTAAGTCCAGCTGACAGAGTCAAACGCTCTGTCAATGTCTGCAAGTAGGAGTGCCGCCCGCTCCCCAGTCGCCCCCATCGCATCCACCGCTACTTGTGCGCGTCTGATATTATGCCTCGTCGCTCTACTCGGCATAAAGCCCGCTTGATCCGGGTGGACCAAGTCCACTATATACGGGAGGAGACGGTTCGCCAACGCTTTAGCCAACAATTTGGCTTCAAAGTTAATGAGAGAGATTGGGCGATACGACTCGTGCCTGTCGGGGGGCCTGCCTGGTTTCTGGAATACCACAATCTCAGCCTGACGCCAGTCTATCGGCAAGCTACCGCACTCTCGCGCTGCTTCCAGAGCCCGCCGATAGTGTGGTCCTAGCTGCAAGTGAAACTTCTTGTAGAATTCACTGGGAAATCCGCTCGGTCCGGGCGCCTTACCAGAGTTTAATTGTCCCAGTGCATCGCCCAGTTCCTCCGCTGTCAGGGGAAGGTCTAGGGCCGTCCTGGCCTCATCCGACATCGCTCGAGGGGGGAGGTCGGCTATGAATTTGTCAATTGCCTCCGGTGGGAGACTGTCCCTTGGGGCGTATTGCACCGCATAGTAGCCAGCAAAGCTCGCCGCAAGGGCAGCAGGATCTGTCATGGCAATCCCCTCTCCGTCCGTGAGGCTCGGAAGAGTGATCGGCTGTAGAGTTTGTTGACACAACCGGTGTAGCATGGTGCAGGACTTGTCGCCCCATTGGTAAACCCTGCTCCGTGTGGCCAGCCAGGCTTGTCGAGCCTCGTCCAGTAGGACTGAAGCATAGGATTGCTGCGCCTGCAGGAGCAGTCTTAACGCTACAGCGCCATTGTCCTCCCGACACCGATTCTCCAATACTCCTACCCTGGCCGCAGCTGCCACCGTGGCCTCCTGACGCTTTCGACGGGCTGCAACACACCAGGCGATATCTACACCTCTCAGCGTGGGCTTCATGGCCTCCCAGACCGTCACGCTAGCTACACCCTCAGTCAAGTTTTCCTGCCAGTAATGGGCTATTGCTCCACGCATGTGCGACGTATAATCTGCCTGTTGGAGATGCCACGAAGACATCCGCCACCGGAATGGTTGGCGTGACTTGCGCAGCTCGATCCGTACCACGACCGGGGAGTGGTGGAACAGCCCTCGAGGCTGAATTGCGGCCTGCTTCACCCTATCCAGGAAGGCCCCTGGTACAAACACACAGTCCAGCCGGGAGACGGAGCCATGCACTGCTGATACATACGTGTATTCACGCTTCCTGACATGCAAATGTCTCCAAACATCCGCCCAGCCCATCCCATCAATCATTGCCTTCAGACGTGTAGGGGAGGTTGCCACTGCGGCTCCTTGCGCTCTCTGCCTGTCCAGACCTACATCCACCACATCGTTCCAGTCGCCTCCTATCACAGCCAAGCAGTCCGGGATCTCAGCCCACAATTCAAACAGGCGCTCTGCCAAGGACCATTGTAGAGGCGGGGGAGCATACACACTGCCAAACACCACAGGTTCCATGCCAATCATACCTTTAACAAACACATAACGACCCTGAGGGTCGAGCCAATGGCGTTCGTGAGTATAGGATAGTCTTTGATAAATGAGGATGGCCACCCCCCTAGATCCCCTGGTAAAGCCTGCATGGAACACCTGGGTATATCCAAACCGTTGTAAACTCAGGACCTTCGTTCCCAACATATGTGTCTCCTGTAATAGCATAACATCTGCCGATTCCCTCTTACCCCAGCGTAGCACAGCCCCACGCTTAATTTTGTCTAGCATTCCCCTGACATTCCAACTGAGGATTCGCATGGAGCCACCAGTAGGCGCCTTCTCTGGGAAATCACCCATAGTCTCGATGGGAAAGCTTCTGAAAGTCCCAGGACCTAGCCCAAGCGCCCTGTACTACGGAAATCCTGACAGCAAAAATCACGTGCATCCCTGTCCAACCACCCCGTGCCCCCCCCTCCCCGCCCACCATTACAACCCCCTCAACTACCCAACCTCCGCCTATCCCCCCTCCCCCACCCCTATACCTCATGGAACACTGAAGTATCTGTCGCGGCATGAGGAGCTTCAGGCCCAAAACAGAGCGCCCAAAGCCACTCATACCAATGGATCCCACTACTCTCCCCAACTAGCAGTACCTCCCCTTAGGGCCCCCCTCGAACGTGAGAGGACTAGGCCGCCCACGGGTCAGTACCCCGAGCCCCATTGAACCACATGTGTCCCACCGCTCTAACGGAGCGAGGTAGTTCTACAACATTTAATACGCCCCTCCTGTGGCAAGCCATGTCCCAGATCTCGCCACACCAGGCGCCAGGCAGACGATCAGCGAGGCAACCACTCAGGGCCACCAGCATAGACCAGTGATGAAGTGTTGCCTGGGAAGCAAGAAAGAGGCTGCACGGCCCTCAGGTCCCAGTCCCGGATTGGGCAGTGTCAGACTGTGCACCATCCAGCGGGCCACCCCCGGATCGGGAGTGTCGCCGTGATCGAGACTTCCTGTGTCTTTTGCCTCTGACGGAAGACTCGCTTCTCTCCTGTGACGACCCACGCGATGCTCCGGGGTTCAAGCCCGGCTGGGCATTCGGCCGGATCCTGACCGTCTCATCTGTCCAGCTAAACACTGCCTCCGGGGTATCAAAATAATGGGTCTTGGATTGGAAGACAACTCGGAGGCGAGCCGGGTACAACAGTGAGTACTGAATTTTCAGACCGCGCAGTTTAGCCTTCGCATCTTGAAAGGATCGGCGTTGCTGCTGCACCAGCTTAGTATAGTCTGGGAAAATCATAATTCTGTGACCCTCGAACAGTAGATCTTCCTTGGCTCTCGCTTCTCGGAGTATAGTGTCCCTGTCGTGGAAGTTAAGGATTTTAGCGATGACCGGACGTGGCCGCTCTCCCACTGGCGGTTTCTGCATCAGGGCCCTATGGGCGCGCTCCACCACAAAGCAGCGCGACAGGACGTTCGGGGGAAGCCAGCTTTCTAACCAGTGTGTCAGGAACGCATCCATGAACCCCTTCTCACAGTCCTCCGGAAAGCCCACGAAGCGCAGATTGTTCCTTCGCGCTCGCCCCTCCGCATCTTCGACGCGAAGTGCCAGCCCCTTTTGTATCCTGGCGATGTCTTCCACCTTCTTCTTCAGGGCCACTACATCATCTTCCACCCCTGTGATCCGAGTTTCGGTTTCTGTGATGCGGGCAACAGCGTTACGGAGGTCCTGGCGCAGCAGCATGACATCGGCCCCAACCGCACCTATCTTGGCATCAAGCATGTCTCTGGATTGCGTAATGGCGGCCATCAGGGCTGTGTTGTCAGGACCCGTGCCCTGGCTGCCCCCAGAGGCCCCGGATCCCCCACTGGGTCCAGTGAATTTATCGATCGGTCCTTGTTTGGTGGAACCAGTGCCGCCCCCACCTCTCGTCATGGTTGGCAGGAATGGAGCAGACCGCTCCGCACCCGCGATGGGCCCTTCCCCAACAGCAATTCAAATGTAGAGTCCACTCGGGGGGCCAAAGGAGACCACCGTCTATGCCTGGAAGCCGTCTCCAGTGAGCACCCCTAGGTACCAGGCACCACAGCCAAGCTCCGGGCGGCGAGCCCCGGCAGAAGACGTCCGGCCCCACCAGTAGTGTAAAACAGGTCTGTCTCTTCACTCGCTCAGGGTCTCCAAGGTCTAGGTCCGGACCTGTGAACCGGGGCACGTACAGCGGAGACCCAATTCACTGACAAGCCCTGCTACGTCGGTCCTCTTGGCCCCCTTTTACCTCACTCGGGTCCCAGTGTAGCACATGCAGGGCAGGCATCCGATTCCTCCAACCGACCAGTACAGACCACCCCTCGGGCCACAAGTCTCGTCACTGCGCCACTTAAGCAGGTCCGCCAGAGGGGAAGGGGGGGGGGCACTCACAGTTCGTCACGGGCAATCCGTGCAGCGGCTCCCGGTCGGCACCAGAGTAGTAGGCGCGTCTCTCCAGGCGCGTATGTGGGCCCCACTGGACAGCACTGTATAGCGGCAGTCCTCTAAGTCTGAAGAGGCGCCCGATCCTCCAGCACTCCCGGTCGCACAGTGTTCGCTCCCTCGTCCAGGAGCCAATGAGGATGTTACCTGGCGGGGACTGCTAAACTCGAGGCCCCGGCGTCTCCAGGGCCAGGCGGGCCGCAGTCACCCACTGACGTCCCCAGAGCCTGAATCAGAATCCAGCAGGGATGTCCCCTGTCACGCCGCTGGTTCCAAGCGGCCCCGGGTCCAGGCAGGGAAAAGCACGCCCCAGGACTCACACCATCAGCAAAGTCTGGTCCATCGGGCAGTCGGGCCTCAGTTGTTGTCCGCCCCTACGGGCTCTCCCACACTTGGCCAGCGGATTCCGGGCACTGCAGCAGACCCACCAACACCAGGGGCGAGCCGCGGCGACTCACCGTCATCTAGGTCCGGGCCAACCCGGGGTCGCCAAACTCGAGGCCCCGGCTGCTTGGGGTCCGCACAGGCCGCTCCACTGGGCCCTACCGTGGCACCTTTGAGCTCCGGTGTCGCTGTCCCCGGCCAGGGAATCGCCCGACCAGCCCGACCACCGGCCGTCGGCTGCCGACCTCGAAAATCGAGGCCCCGGCTCCACTCGCGGACTCCAGGCCGCACCACGCTGCCAATGGTCTCGGTGCACCGGAGCGGCAGAGGGAGCGAGTCAGCACACCGGAGGGATCTGGGCACCACCAGGAACACCCTCCACACAAGTAAGGTAGTTAGCGGGCTCGGGGGCCAGGATAAATAGCAGATTGTGTCTGGGCCGGCTGGAGCTCCTCTAAGCTGCGACCGCCATCTTCGCCCTCCAAGCCACGCCCCCGAATTATGACTTTTTCAACTAAAAAAAGTGTGTTTAAAGTCATTTCGGTACCTGAAATTGGTCAAAATTGATGCTTTTGAGTAAGCAAAACTCTGTAAAAATTGTAATTTTGGTCACTGTGAGGGTTTCAAAAGTGGGTATTCAACATGAGGCACGGTCCAATTGATATTTCGAATCATTTTTGGTACACTCCTAAAAAGCAATTTTCTGATGAAAAACAATGACACCGGACCTGTCGAACTTTCCCAAAATGTTCAATATGGATGAAATTCTAACATTTAATCTTTTGACTCTAAATGACTGTTGGATGTGAATTAAGACTTTTTCAACTAAAATAAGTGTGTTTAAAGTCATTTCTGTTCCTGAAATTGGTCAAAATTGAAGCTTTTGAGTAAGCAAAGCTCTGTAAAAATGGCAATTTTGGTCACTGTGAGTTTTTCAAAAGTGGTTATTCAACAAGAGGCACAATCCAATTGACATTTTGAATCATATTTGGTACAGTCAAAAAAAACAATTTTCTGATGAAAAACGATGACTCTAGACCTGTCGAACTTTCCCAAAATGGTCAATATGGATAAAATTTTAACATTTAATCTTTTGACTCTAAATGACTGTTGGATGTGAATTATGACTTTTTCAACTAAAATCAGTGAGTTTAAAGTCATTTTGGTGCGTGAAATTGTTCAAAATTGAAGCATTTGAGTAAGCAAAACTCTGTAAAAATGGCAATTTTGGTCACTGTGAGGGTTTCAAAAGTGGATATTCAACATGAGGCACGATCCAATTGACATTTTGAATCATTTTTGGTACAGCCAAAAAAATAAATTTTCTGATAAAAAACGATGACTCAGGACCTGTCGAACGTTCCCAAAATGGTCAATATGGATGATATTTTAACATTTAATCTTTTGACTCTAAGTGACTGTTGGATGTGAATTATGACTTTTTCAACTAAAATAAGTGTGTTTAAAGTCATTTCGGTGCCTGAAATTGGTCACATTTGAAGCTTTTGAGTAAGCAAAACTCTGTAAAAATGGCAATTTTGGTCACTGTGAGGGTTTCAAAAGTGGGTATTCAACATGAGGCACGGTCCAATTGACATTTTGAATCATTTTTGGTACACTCCTAAAAAGAAATTTTCTGATGAAAAACAATGACTCCGGACCTGTCGAACGTTCCCAAAATGGTCAATATGGATGAAATGTTAACATTTAATCTTTTGACTCTAAATGACTGTTGGATGTGAATTATGACTTTTTCAACTAAAATAAGTGTGTTTAAAGTCATTTTGGTGCCTGAAATTGGTCAAAATTGAAGCTTTTGAGTAAGCAAAGCTCTGTAAAAATGGCAATTTTGGTCACTGTGAGGGTTTCAAAAGTGGTTATTCAACATGAGGCACGATCCAATTGACATTTTGAATCATATGTGGTACAGTCCAAAAAATCAATTTTCTGATGAAAAACGATGACTCCGGACCTGTCGAACGCTCCCAAAATGGTCAATATGGATGAAATTTTAACATTTAATCTTTTGACTCTAAATGACTGTTGGATGTGAATTATGACTTTTTCAACAAAAAAAAGTGTGTTTAAAGTCATTTTGGTGCCTGAAATTGGTCAAAATTAATGCTTTTGAGTAAGCAAAACTCTGTAAAAATGGTAATTTTGGTCACTGTGATGGTTTCAAAAGTGGGTATTCAACATGAGGCACGGTCCAATTGATATTTCAAATCATTTTTGGTACAGTCCAAAAAATCAATTTTCTGATGAAAAACGATGACTCTAGACCGGTCGAACGTTCCCAAAATGGTCAATATGGATGACATTTTAACATTTAATCTATAGACTCTAAATGACTGTTGGATTTGAATTATGACTTTTTCAACTAAAATAAGTGAGTTTAAAGTCATTTTGGTGCCTGAAATTGTTCAAAATTGAAGCTTTTAAGTCAGCAAAACTCTGTAAAAATGGCAATTTTGGTCACGGTGAGGGTTTCAAAAGTGGTTATTCAACATGAGGCACAATCCAATTGACATTTTGAGTCATATTTGGTGCACTCCTAACTCCAGACCTGTCAAACGTTCCCAAAATGGTCAATATGGATGACATTTTAACATTTAATCTATAGACCCTAAATGACTGTTGGATGTGAATTATGACTTTTTCAACTAAAATAAGTGAGTTTAAAGTCATTTTGGTGCCTGAAATTGTTCAAAATTGAAGCTTTTAAGTAAGCAAATCTCTGTAACAATGGCAATTTTGGTCACGGTGAGGGTTTCAAAAGTGGTTATTCAACACGAGGCACAATCCAATTGACATTTTGAATCATATTTGGTGAAGTCCAAAAAATAAATTTTCTGATGAAAAACGATGACTCCGGACCTGTCGAACGTTCCCAAAATGGTCAATATGGATGAAATTTTAACATTTAATCTTTTGACTCTAAATGACTGTTGGATGTGAATTATGACTTTTTCAACTAAAATAAGTGTTTAAAGTCATTTCGGTGGCTTAAATTGGTCAAAATGGAAGCTTTTGAGTAAGCAAAGCTCTGTAAAAATGGCAATTTTGGTCACTGTGAGTTTTTCAAAAGTGGTTATTCAACATGAGGCACAATCCAATTGACATTTTGAATCATATTTGGTACAATCAAAAAAATCAATTTTCTGATGAAAAACGATGACTCCGGACCTGTCGAACGTTCCCAAAATGGTCAATATGGATGAAATTTTCATTTAATCTTTTGACTCTAAATGACTGTCGGATGTGAATTATGACTTTTTCAACTAAAATCAGTAAGTTTAAAGTCATTTCGATGCCTGAAATTGTTCAAAATTGAAGCTTTTGAGTAAGCAAAACTCTGTAGAAATGGCAATTTTGGTCACTGTGAGGGTTTCAAAAGTGGTTATTCAACATGAGGCACGATCCAATTGACATTTTGAATCATATGTGGTACAGTCCAAAAAATCAATTTTCTGATGAAAAACGAAGACTCCGGACCTGTCGACGCTCCCAAAATGGACAATATTGATGACATTTTAACATTTAATCTTTTGACTCTAAATGACTATTGTATGTGAATTATGACGTTTTCAACTAAAATCAGTGAATTTAAAGTCATTTTGGTCCGTGAAATTGTTCAAAATTGAAGCTTTTGAGTAAGCAAAACTCTTTAAAAATGGCAATTTTGGTCACTGTGAGGGTTTCAAAAGTGGATATTCAACATGAGGCACGATCCAATTGACATTTTGAATCATTTTTGGTACAGTCCAAAAAATAAATTTTCTGATGAAAAACGATGACTCCGGACCTGTCGAACGTTCCCAAAATGGTCAATATGGATGAAATTTTAACATTTAATCTTTTGACTCTAAGTGACTGTTGGATGTGAATTATGACTTTTTCAACTAAAATAAGTGTGTTTAAAGTCATTTCGGTGCCTGAAATTGGTCAAAATTGAAGCTTTTGAGTAAGCAAAACTCTGTAAAAATGGCAATTTTGGTCACTGTGAGGGTTTCAAAAGTGGGTATTCAACATGAGGCACGGTCCAATTGACATTTTGAATCTTTTTTGGTACAGTACAAAAAATCTATTTTCAGCCGAAAAACGATGACTCCGGACCTGTGGAACGTTCCCAAAATGGTCAATATGGATGAAATTTTAACATTTCATATTTTGACTCTAAATGACTGTTGGATGTGAATTAAGAGTTTTTCAACTAAAATAAGTGTTTTTAAAGCCATTTTGGTTCCTGAAATTGGTCAAAATTGAAGCTTTTGAGTAAGAAAAACTCTGTAAAAATGGCAATTTTGGTCACTGTGAGGGTTTCAAAAGTGGTTATTCTGCATGAGGCACGATCCAAATGACATTTTGAATCATATGTGGTACAGTCCAAAAAATCAATTTTCTGATGAAAAACGATGACTCCGGACCTGTCGAACGTTCCCAAAATGGTCAATATGGATGAAATTTTAACATTTAATCTATAGACTCTAAATGACTGTTGGATTTGAATTATGACTTTTTCAACTAAAATAAGTGAGTTTAAAGTCATTTTGGTGCCTGAAATTGTTTAAAATTGAAGCTTTTCAGTAAGCAAAACTCTGTACAAATGGCAATTTTGGTCACGGTGAGGGTTTCAAAAGTGGTTATTCAACATGAGGCACAATCCAATTGACAGTTTGAATCATATTTGGTGCAGTCCAAAAAATCAATTTTCTGATGAAAAACGATGACTCCGGACCTGTCGAACGTTCCCAAAATGGTCAATATGGATGAAATTTTAACATTTAATCTTTTGACTCTAAGTGACTGTTGGATGTGAATTATGACTTTTTCAACTAAAATAAGTGTGTTTAAAGTCATTTCGGTGCCTGAAATTGGTCAAAATTGAAGCTTTTGAGTAAGCAAAACTCTGTAAAAATTGCAATTTTGGTCACTGTGAGGGTTTCAAAAGTGGGTATTCAACATGAGGCACGGTCCAATTGACATTTTGAATCTTTTTTGGTACAGTCCAAAAAATCTATTTTCAGCCGAAAAACGATGACTCCGGACCTGTGGAACGTTCCCAAAATGGTCAATATGGATGACATTTTAACATTTCATATTTTGACTCTAAATGACTGTTGGATGTGAATTAAGACTTTTTCAACTAAAATAAGTGTGTTTAAAGCCATTTTGGTTCCTGAAATTGGTCAAAATTGAAGCTTTTGAGTAAGAAAAACTCTGTAAAAATGGCAATTTTGGTCACTGTGAGGGTTTCAAAAGTGGTTATTCTGCATGAGGCACGATCCAAATGACATTTTGAATCATATGTGGTACAGTCCAAAAAATCAATTTTCTGATGAAAAACGATGACTCCGGACCTGTGGAACGTTCCCAAAATGGTCAATATGGATGAAATTTTAACATTTAATCTATAGACTCTAAATGCTTGTTGGATTTGAATTATGACTTTTTAAACTAAAATAAGATAGTTTAAAGTCATTTTGGTGCCTGAAATTGTTTAAAATTGAAGCTTTTAAGTAAGCAAAACTCTGTACAAATGGCAATTTTGGTCACGGTGAGGGTTTCAAAAGTGGTTATTCAACATGAGGCACAATCCAATTGACATTTTGAATCATATTTGGTTCAGTCAAAAAAATAAATTTTCTGATGAAAAACGATGACTCCGGACCTGTCGAACGTTCCCAAAATGGTCAATATGGATGAAATTTTAACATTTAATCTTTTGACTCTAAGTGACTGTTGGATGTGAATTATGACTTTTTCAACTAAAATAAGTGTGTTTAAAGTCATTTCGGTGCCTGTAATTGGTCAAAATTGAAGCTTTTGAGTAAGCAAAACTCTGTAAAAATGGCAATTTTGGTCACTGTGAGGGTTTCAAAAGTGGGTATTCAACATGAGGCACGGTCCAATTGACATTTTGAATCATTTTTGGTACACTCCTAAAAATAAATTTTCTGATGAAAAACGATGACTCCGGACCTGTCGAACGTTCCCAAAATGGTCAATATGGATGAAATTTTAACATTTAATCTTTTGACTCTAAGTGACTGTTGGATGTGAATTATGACTTTTTCAACTAAAATAAGTGTGTTTAAAGTCTGAAATTGGTCAAAATTGAAGCTTTTGAGTAAGCAAAACTCTGTAAAAATGGCAATTTTGGTCACTGTGAGGGTTTCAAAAGTGGGTATTCAACATGAGGCACGGTCCAATTGACATTTTGAATCTTTTTTGGTACAGTCCAAAAAATCTATTTTCAGCCGAAAAACAATGACTCCGGACCTGTGGAACGTTCCCAAAATGGTCAATATGGATGAAATTTTAACATTTAATCTTTTGACTCTAAATGACTGTTGGATGTGAATTATGACTTTTTCAACTAAGATCAGTGAGTTTAAAGTCATTTCGGTGCCTGAAATTGTTCAAAATTGTAGCTTTTGAGTAAGCAAAGCTCTGTAAAAATGTCAATTTTGGTCACTGTGAGGGTTTCAAAAGTGGTTATTCTGCATGAGGCACGATCCAAATGACATTTTGAATCATTTTTGGTACAGTCCAAAAAAATCAATTTTCAGATGAAAAACGATGACTCCGGACCTGTCGAACGTTCCCAAAATGTTCAATATGGATGAAATTTTAACATTTAATCTATAGACTCTAAATGACTGTTGGATTTGAATTATGACTTTTTCAACTAAAATAAGTGAGTTTAAAGTCATTTTGGTGCCTGAAATTGTTCAAAATTGAAGCTTTTAAGTATTCAAAACTCTGTAAAAATGGCAATTTTGGTCATGGTGAGGGTTTCAAAAGTGGTTATTCAACATGAGGCACAATCCAATTGACAGTTTGAATCATATTTGGTGCAGTCCAAAAAATCAATTTTCTGATGAAAAACGATGACTCCGGACCTGTCGAACGTTCCCAAAATGGTCAATATGGATGAAATTTTAACATTTAATCTTTTGACTCTAAATGACTGTTGGATGTGAATTATGACTTTTTCTACTAAAATAAGTGTGTTTAATGTCATTTCGGTGGCTTAAATTGGTCAAAATGGAAGCTTTTGAGTAAGCAAAGCTCTGTAAAAATGGCAATTTTGGTCACTGTGGGGCATATTATCAAGGGGCTTTATCTCCGCTTTTTTGGCTTTAAAAGCCAAGAAAGCGGAGATAAAATTATCTCCCTATTACCAAGCTGTCGCTAACACCAGTTAGCGACAGCTAATAGGAGATAGTGACCATCTTGGGCCCCGCTTTGCATGTCAGTGATATTTATCACTAATGACATGCAAACTGGGCGTGCCAAGATGTTAGCGGCTGAAAACAGTCGCTAACATCGCTATCTCCTATTACCAACTTTTGGAGATATTCGCGCTAAGCGCGAATATCTCAAAAAGCTAACACTTGCCCAGGAGCAGTTCTTAGCCATGTTATCCAATGGGAGGTGGATAACATGGCTAAGAGCATTTGCTCGATAATGCATGAATATCGCTGACTTTTCAGCGATATTCATGCATTGCGGCCGTTTTTTATCGCATTTGCGATAAACCTTGCTAATAGCAAGGTTTATCTGCGATAAAAATCGTCGATGTGCGGCGATAATTTTTGTCTCTAAATAAGTTAGAGACAAAAATTATCTCTATTGGTTGGTAATATGCCCCTGTGAGTTTTTCAAAAGTGGTTATTCAACATGAGGCACAATCCAATTGACATTTTGAATCATATTTGGTACAGTCAAAAAAATCAATTTTCTGATGAAAAACCATGACTCCGGACCTGTCGAACGTTCCCAAAATGGTCAATATGGATGAAATTTTAACATTTAATCTTTTGACTCTAAATGACTGTTGGATGTGAATTATGACTTTTTCAACTATAATAAGTGTGTTTAAAGTCATTTCGGTAGCTTAAATTGGTCAAAATGGAAGCTTTTGAGTAAGCAAAGCTCTGTAAAAATGGCAATTTTGGTCACTGTGAGTTTTTCAAAAGTGGTTATTCAACATGAGGCACAATCCAATTGACATTTTGAATCATATTTGGTACAGTCAAAAAAATCAATTTTCTGATGAAAAACGATGACTCCGGACCTGTCGAACATTCCCAAAATGGTCAATATGGATGAAATTTTAACATTTAATCTTTTGACTCTAAATGACTGTCGGATGTGAATTATGACTTTTTCAACTAAAATCAGTGAGTTTAAAGTCATTTCGATGCCTGAAATTGTTCAAAATTGAAGCTTTTGAGTAAGCAAAACTCTGTAGAAATGGCAATTTTGCTCACTGTGAGGGTTTCAAAAGTGGTTATTCAACATGAGGCACGATCCAATTGACATTTTGAATCATATGTGGTACAGCCCAAAAAATAAATTTTCTGATGAAAAACGATGACTCCGGACCTGTCGAACGTTCCCAAAATGGTCATTATGGATGACATTTTAACATTTATTTTTTGACTCTAAATGACTATTGGATGTGAATTATGACTTTTTCAACTAAAAACGGTTAGTTTAAAGTCATTTTGGTGCGTGAAATTGTTCAAAATTGAAGCTTTTGAGTAAGCAAAACTCTGTAAAAATGGCAATTTTGGTCACTGTGAGGGTTTCAAAAGTGGATATTCAACATGAGGCACGGTCCAATTGACATTTTGAATCATTTTGGTACAGTCCAAAAAATCTATTTTCAGCCGAAAAACGATGACTCCGGACCTGTGGAACGTTCCCAAAATGGTCAATATGGATGAAATTTTAACATTTAATCTTTTGACTCTAAATGACTGTTGGATGTGAATTAAGACTTTTTCAACTAAAATAAGTGTGTTTAAAGTCATTTCGGTGGCTTAAATTGGTCAAAATGGAAGCTTTTGAGTAAGCAAAGCTCTGTAAAAATGGCAATTTTGTTCACTGTGAGTTTTTCAAAAGTGGTTATTCAACATGAGGCACAATCCAATTGACATTTTGAATCATATTTGGTACAGTCAAAAAAATCAAGTTTCTGATGAAAAACGATGACTCCGGACCTGTCGAACATTCCCAAAATGGTCAATATGGATGAAATTTTAACATTTAATCTTTTGACTCTAAATGACTGTCGGATGTGAATTATGACTTTTTCAACTAAAATCAGTGAGTTTAAAGTCATTTCGATGCCTGAAATTGTTCAAAATTGAAGCTTTTGAGTAAGCAAAACTCTGTAGAAATGGCAATTTTGGTCACTGTGAGGGTTTCAAAAGTGGTTATTCAACATGAGGCACGATCCAATTGACATTTTGAATCATATGTGGTACAGTCCAAAAAATCAATTTTCTGATGAAAAACGATGACTCCGGACCTGTCGAACGTTCCCAAAATGGTCAATATGGATGACATTTTAACATTTAATCTTTTGACTCTAAATGACTGTTGGATTTGAATTATGACTTTTTCAACTAAAATAAGTGAGTTTAAAGTCATTTTGGTGCCTGAAATTGTTCAAAATTGAAGCTTTTAAGTAAGCAAAACTCTGTAAAAATGGCAATTTTGGTCACGGTGAGGGTTTCAAAAGTGGTTATTCAACATGAGGCACAATCCAATTGACATTTTGAATCATATTTGGTGCAGTCCAAAAAATCAATTTTCTGATGAAAAACGATGACTCAGGACCTGTCGAACGTTCCCAAAATGGTCAATATGGATGAAATTTTAACATTTAATCTTTTGACTCTAAATGACTGTTGGATGTGAATTATAACTTTTTCAACTAAAATAAGTGTGTTTAAAGTCATTTCGGTGGCTTAAATTGGTCAAAATGGAAGCTTTTGAGTAAGCAAAGCTCTGTAAAAATGGCAATTTTGGTCTCTGTGAGTTTTTCAAAAGTGTTTATTCAACATGAGGCACAATCCAATTGACATTTTGAATCATATTTGGTACAGTCAAAAAAATAAATTTTCTGAGGAAAAACGACTACTCCGGACCTGTCGAACGTTCCCAAAATGGTCAATATGGATGAAATTTTCATTTAATCTTTTGACTCTAAATGACTGTCGGATGTGAATTATGACTTTTTCAACTAAAATCAGTTAGTTTAAAGTCATTTCGATGCCTGAAATTGTTCAAAATTGAAGCTTTTGAGTAAGCAAAACTCTGTAGAAATGGCAATTTTGGTCACTGTGAGGGTTTCAAAAGTGGTTATTCAACATGAGGCACGATCCAATTGACATTTTGAATCATATGTGGTACAGTCCAAAAATCAATTTTCTGATGAAAAACGAAGGCTCCGGACCTATCGAACGTTCCCAAAATGGACAATATTGATGACATTTTAACATTTAATCTTTTGACTCTAAATGACTATTGGATGTGAATTATGACGTTTTCAACTAAAATCAGTGAATTTAAAGTCATTTTGGTGCGTGAAATTGTTCAAAATTGAAGCTTTTGAGTAAGCAAAACTCTGTAAAAATGGCAATTTTGGTCACTGTGAGGGTTTCAAAAGTGGGTATTCAACATGAGGCACGGTCCAATTGACATTTTGAATCATTTTTGGTACACTCCTAAAAATAAATTTTCTGATGAAAAACGATGACTCCAAACCTGTCGAACGTTCCCAAAATGGTCAATATGGATGAAATTTTAACATTTAATCTTTTGACTCTAAGTGACTGTTGGATGTGAATTATGACTTTTTCAACTAAAATAAGTGTGTTTAAAGTCATTTCGGTGCCTGAAATTGGTCAAAATTGAAGCTTTTGAGTAAGCAAAACTCTGTAAAAATGGCAATTTTGGTCACTGTGAGGGTTTCAAAAGTGGGTATTCAACATGAGGCACGGTCCAATTGACATTTTGAATCTTTTTTGGTACAGTCCAAAAAATCTATTTTCAGCCGAAAAACGATGACTCCGGACCTGTGGAACGTTCCCAAAATGGTCAATATGGATGAAATTTTACCATTTAATATTTTGACTAAATGACTGTTGGATGTGAATTAAGACTTTTTCAACTAAAATAAGTGTGTTTAAAGTCATTTCGGTGCCTGAAATTGGTCAAAATTGAAGCTTTTGAGTAAGCAAAACTCTGTAAAAATGGCAATTTTGGTCACTGTGAGGGTTTCAAAAGTGGTTATTCTGCATGAGGCACGATCCAAATGACATTTTGAATCATTTTTGGTACAGTCCAAATAAATCAATTTTCAGATGAAAAACGATGACTCCGGACCTGTCGAACGTTCCCAAAATGTTCAATATGGATGAAATTTTAACATTTAATCTATAGACTCTAAATGACTGTTGGATTTGAATTATGACTTTTTCAACTAAAATAAGTGAGTTTAAAGTCATTTTGGTGCCTGAAATTGTTCAAAATTGAAGCTTTTAAGTATTCAAAACTCTGTAAAAATGGCAATTTTGGTCATGGTGAGGGTTTCAAAAGTGGTTATTCAACATGAGGCACAATCCAATTGACAGTTTGAATCATATTTGGTGCAGTCCAAAAAATCAATTTTCTGATGAAAAACGATGACTCCGGACCTGTCGAACGTTCCCAAAATGGTCAATATGGATGAAATTTTAACATTTAATCTTTTGACTCTAAATGACTGTTGGATGTGAATTATGACTTTTTCAACTAAAATAAGTGTGTTTAAAGTCATTTCAGTGGCTTAAATTGGTCAAAATTGAAGCTTTTGAGTAAGCAAAGCTCTGTAAAAATGGCAATTTTGGTCTCTGTGAGTTTTTCAAAAGTGGTTATTCAACATGAGGCACAATCCAATTGACATTTTGAATCATATTTGGTACAGTCAAAAAAATAAAATTTCTGATGAAAAACGATGACTCTGGACCTGTCGAACATTCCCGAAATGGTCAATATGGATAAAATTTTAACATTTAATCTTTTGACTCTAAATGACTGTCGGATGTGAATTATGACTTTTTCAACTAAAATCAGTGAGTTTAAAGTCATTTCGATGACTGAAATTGTTCAAAATTGAAGCTTTTGAGTAAGCAAAACTCTGTAGAAATGACAATTTTGGTCACTGTGAGGGTTTCAAAAGTGGTTATTCAACATGAGGCACGATCCAATTGACATTTTGAATCATATGTGGTACAGTCCAAAAAATCAATTTTCTGATAAAAAACGATGACTCCGGAACTGTTGAACGTTCCCAAAATGGTCATTATGGATGACATTTTAACATTTAATCTTTTGACTCTAAATGACTATTGGATGTGAATTATGACTTTTTCAACTAAAATCAGTGAGTTTAAAGTCATTTTGGTGCGTGAAATTGTTCCAAATTGAAGCTTTTGAGTAAGCAAAACTCTGTAGAAATGGCAATTTTGGTCACTGTGAGGGTTTCAAAAGTGGTTATTCAACATGAGGCACGATCCAATTGACATTTTGAATCATATGTGGTACAGTCCAAAAAATCAATTTTCAGATGAAAAACGATGACTCCGGAACTGTTGAACGTTCCCAAAATGGTCATTATGGATGACATTTTAACATTTAATCTTTTGACTCTAAATGACTATTGGATGTGAATTATGACTTTTTCAACTAAAATCAGTGAGTTTAAAGTCATTTTGGTGTGTGAAATTGTTCAAAATTGAAGCTTTTGAGTAAGCAAAACTCTGTAGAAATGGCAATTTTGGTCACTGTGAGGGTTTCAAAAGTGGTTATTCAACATGAGGCACGATCCAATTGACATTTTGAATCATATGTGGTACAGTCCAAAAAATCTATTTTCAGCCGAAAAACGATGACTCCGGACCTGTGGAACGTTCCCAAAATGGTCAATATGGATGAAATTTTAACATTTAATCTTTTGACTCTAAATGACTGTTGGATGTGAATTAAGACTTTTTCAACTAAAATAAGTGTGTTTAAAGTCATTTCGGTGGCTTAAATTGGTCAAAATGGAAGCTTTTGAGTAAGCAAAGCTCTGTAAAAATGGCAATTTTGGTCTCTGTGAGTTTTTCAAAAGTGGTTATTCAACATGAGGCACAATCCAATTGACATTTTGAATCATATTTGGTACAGTCAAAAAAATCAATTTTCTGAGGAAAAACGATGACTCCGGACCTGTCGAACATTCCCAAAATGGTCAATATGGATGAAATTTTAACATTTAATCTTTTGACTCTAAATGACTATCGGATGTGAATTATGACTTTTTCAACTAAAATCAGTGAGTTTAAAGTCATTTCGATGCCTGAAATTGTTCAAAATTGAAGCTTTTGAGTAAGCAAAACTCTGTAGAAATGGCAATTTTGGTCACTGTGAGGGTTTCAAAAGTGGTTATTTAACATGAGGCACGATCCAATTGACATTTTGAATCATATGTGGTACAGTCCAAAAAATAAATTTTCTGATGAAAAACGATGACTCCGGACCTGTTGAACGTTCCCAAAATGGTCAATATGGATGACATTTTAACATTTAATCTTTTGACTCTAAGTGACTATTGGATGTGAATTATGACTTTTTCAACTAAAATCAGAGAGTTTAAAGTCATTTTGGTGCGTGAAATTGTTCAAAATTGAAGCTTTTGAGTAAGAAAAACTCTGTAAAAATGGCAATTTTGGTCACTGTGAGGGTTTCAAAAGTGGATATTCAACATGAGGCACGGTCCTATTGACATTTTGAATCATTTTTGGTACAGTCCAAAAAATCTATTTTCAGCCGAAAAACGATGACTCCGGACCTGTGGAACGGATGGTCAATATGGATGAAATTTTAACATTTAATCTTTTGACTCTAAATGACTGTTGGATGTGAATTAAGACTTTTTCAACTAAAATAAGTGTGTTTAAAGTCATTTTGGTGGCTTAAATTGGTCAAAATGGAAGCTTTTGAGTAAGCAAAGCTCTGTAAAAATGGCAATTTTGGTCTCTGTGAGTTTTTCAAAAGTGGTTATTCAACATGAGGCACGATCCAATTGACATTTTGAATCATATGTGGTACAGTCCAAAAAATCAATTTTCTGATGAAAAACGATGACTCCGGACCTGTCGAACGTTCCCAAAATGGTCAATATGGATGAAATTTTAACATTTAATCTTTTGACTCTAAATGACTGTTGGATGTGAATTATGACTTTTTCAACTAAAATCAGTGAGTTTAAAGTCATTTCAGTGCCTGAAATTGTTCAAAATTGAAGCTTTTAAGTAAGCAAAACTCTGTAAAATGGCAATTTTGGTCACGGTGAGGGTTTCAAAAGTGGTTATTCAACATGAGGCACAATCCAATTGACATTTTGAATCATATTTGGTGCAGTCCAAAAAATCCATTTTCTGATGAAAAACGATGACTCAGGACCTGTCGAACATTCCCAAAATGGTCAATATGGATGAAATTTTAACATTTAATCTTTTGACTCTAAATGACTGTTGGATGTGAATTTTAACTTTTTCAACTAAAATAAGTGTGTTTAAAGTCATTTCGGTGGCTTAAATTGGTCAAAATGGAAGCTTTTGAGTAAGCAAAGCTCTGTAAAAATGGCAATTTTGGTCTCTGTGAGTTTTTCAAAAGTGTTTATTCAACATGAGGCACAATCCAATTGACATTTTGAATCATATTTGGTACAGTCAAAAAAATAAATTTTCTGATGAAAAACGACTACTCCGGACCTGTCGAACGTTCCCAAAATGGTCAATATGGATGACATTTTCATTTAATCTTTTGACTCTAAATGACTGTCGGATGTGAATTATGACTTTTTCAACTAAAATCAGTTAGTTTAAAGTCATTTCGATGCCTGAAATTGTTCAAAATTGAAGCTTTTGAGTAAGCAAAACTCTGTAGAAATGGCAATTTTGGTCACTGTGAGGGTTTCAAAAGTGGTTATTCAACATGAGGCACGATCCAATTGACATTTTGAATCATATGTGGTACAGTCCAAAAAATCAATTTTCTGATGAAAAACGAAGACTCCGGACCTATCGAACGTTCCCAAAATGGACAATATTGATGACATTTTAACATTTAATCTTTTGACTCTAAATGACTATTGGATGTGAATTAGGACGTTTTCAACTAAAATCAGTGAATTTAAAGTCATTTTGGTGCGAGAAATTGTTCAAAATTGAAGCTTTTGAGTAAGCAAAACTCTGTAAAAATGGCAATTTTGGTCACTGTGAGGGTTTCAAAAGTGGGTATTCAACATGAGGCACGGTCCAATTGACATTTTGAATAATTTTTGGTACACTCCTAAAAATAAATTTTCTGATGAAAAACGATGACTTCCGGACCTGTCGAACGTTCCCAAAATGGTCAATATGGATGAAATTTTACCATTTAATATTTTGACTAAATGACTGTTGGATGTGAATTAAGACTTTTTCAACTAAAATAAGTGTGTTTAAAGTCATTTCGGTGCCTGAAATTGGTCAAAATTGAAGCTTTTGAGTAAGCAAAACTCTGTAAAAATGGCAATTTTGGTCACTGTGAGGGTTTCAAAAGTGGTTATTCTGCATGAGGCACGATCCAAATGACATTTTGAATCATTTTTGGTACAGTCCAAATAAATCAATTTTCAGATGAAAAACGATGACTCCGGACCTGTCGAACGTTCCCAAAATGTTCAATATGGATGAAATTTTAACATTTAATCTATAGACTCTAAATGACTGTTGGATTTGAATTATGACTTTTTCAACTAAAATAAGTGAGTTTAAAATCATTTTGGTGCCTGAAATTGTTCAAAATTGAAGCTTTTAAGTATTCAAAACTCTGTAAAAATGGCAATTTTGGTCATGGTGAGGGTTTCAAAAGTGGTTATTCAACATGAGGCACAATCCAATTGACAGTTTGAATCATATTTGGTGCAGTCCAAAAAATCAATTTTCTGATGAAAAACGATGACTCCGGAACTGTTGAACGTTCCCAAAATGGTCATTATGGATGACATTTTAACATTTAATCTTTTGACTCTAAATGACTATTGGATGTGAATTATGACTTTTTCAACTAAAATCAGTGAGTTTAAAGTCATTTTGGTGCGTGAAATTGTTCAAAATTGAAGCTTTTGAGTAAGCAAAACTCTGTAGAAATGGCAATTTTGGTCACTGTGAGGGTTTCAAAAGTGGTTATTCAACATGGGGCACGATCCAATTGACATTTTGAATCATATGTGGTACAGTCCAAAAAATCTATTTTCAGCCGAAAAACGATGACTCCGGACCTGTGGAACGTTCCCAAAATGGTCAATATGGATGAAATTTTAACATTTAATCTTTTGACTCTAAATGACTGTTGGATGTGAATTAAGACTTTTTCAACTAAAATAAGTGTGTTTAAAGTCATTTTGGTGGCTTAAATTGGTCAAATGGAAGCTTTTGAGTATGCAAAGCTCTGTAAAAATGGCAATTTTGGTCTCTGTGAGTTTTTCAAAAGTGGTTATTCAACATGAGGCACGATCCAATTGACATTTTGGATCATATGTGGTACAGTCCAAAAAATCAATTTTCTGATGAAAAACGATGACTCCGGACCTGTCGAACGTTCCCAAAATGGTCAATATGGATGAAATTTTAACATTTAATCTTTTGACTCTAAATGACTGTTGGATGTGAATTATGACTTTTTCAACTAAAATCAGTGAGTTTAAAGTCATTTCGGTGCCTGAAATTGTTCAAAATTGAAGCTTTTGAATAGGCAAAACTCTGTAAAAATGGCAATTGTGGTCACTGTGAGGGTTTCAAAAGTGGTTATTCAACATGAGGCACGATCCAATTGACATTTTGAATCATTTTTGGTACAGTCCAAAAAATCAATTTTCAGATGAAAAACGATGACTCCGGACCTGTCGAACGTTCCCAAAATGTTCAATATGGATGAAATTTTAACATTTAATCTATAGACTCTAAATGACTGTTGGATTTGAATTATGACTTTTTCAACTAAAATAAGTGAGTTTAAAGTCATTTTGGTGCCTGAAATTGTTCAAAATTGAAGCTTTTAAGTAAGCAAAACTCTGTAAAAATGGCAATTTTGGTCACGGTGAGGGTTTCAAAAGTGGTTATTCAACATGAGGCACAATCCAATTGACATTTTGAATCATATTTGTTGCAGTCCAAAAAATCAATTTTCTGATGAAAAACGATGACTCAGGACCTGTCGAACGTTCCCAAAATTGTCAATATGGATGAAATTTTAACATTTAATCTTTTGACTCTAAATGACTGTTGGATGTGAATTATGACTTTTTCAACTAAAATAAGTGTGTTTAAAGTCATTTCGGTGGCTTAAATTGGTCAAAATGGAAGCTTTTGAGTAAGCAAAGCTCTGTAAAAATGGCAATTTTGGTCTCTGTGAGTTTTTCAAAAGTGGTTATTCAACATGAGGCACAATCCAATTGACATTTTGAATCATATTTGGTACAGTCAAAAAAATCAATTTTCTGAGGAAAAACGATGACTCCGGACCTGTCGAACATTCCCAAAATGGTCAATATGGATGAAATTTTAACATTTAATCTTTTGACTCTAAATGACTGTCGGATGTGAATTATGACTTTTTCAACTAAAATCAGTGAGTTTAAAGTCATTTCGATGCCTGAAATTGTTCAAAATTGAAGCTTTTGAGTAAGCAAAACTCTGTAGAAATGGCAATTTTGGTCACTGTGAGGGCTTCAAAAGTGGTTATTTAACATGAGGCACGATCCAATTGACATTTTGAATCATATGTGGTACAGTCCAAAAAATAAATTTTCTGATGAAAAACGATGACTCCGGCCCTGTGGAACGTTCCCAAAATGGTCAATATGGATGAAATTTTAACATTTAATCTTTTGACTCTAAATGACTATTGGATGTGAATTATGACTTTTTCAACTAAAATAAGTGTGTTTAAAGTCATTTTGGTGGCTTAAATTGGTCAAAATGGAAGCTTTTGAGTAAGCAAAGCTCTGTAAAAATGGCAATTTTGGTCTCTGTGAGTTTTTCAAAAGTGGTTATTCAACATGAGGCACGATCCAATTGACATTTTGAATCATATGTGGTACAGTCCAAAAAATCAATTTTCTGATGAAAAACGATGACTCCGGACCTGTCGAACGTTCCCAAAATGGTCAATATGGATGAAATTTTAACATTTAATCTTTTGACTCTAAATGACTGTTGGATGTGAATTATGACTTTTTCAACTAAAATAAGTGTGTTTAAAGTCATTTCGGTGCCTGAAATTGGTCAAAATGGAAGCTTTTGAGTAAGCAAAACTCTGTAAAAATGGCAATTTTGGTCTCTGTGAGTTTTTCAAAAGTGGTTATTCAACATGAGGCACAATCCAATTGACATTTTGAATCATATTTGGTGCAGTCCAAAAAATCAATTTTCTGATGAAAAACGATGACTCCGGACCTGTCGAACGTTCCCAAAATGGTCAATATGGATGAAATGTTAACATTTTATCTTTTGACTCTAAATGACTGTCAGATGTGAATTATGACTTTTTCAACTAAAATAAGTGAGTTTAAAGTCATTTTGGTGCCTGAAATTGTTCAAAATTGAAGCTTTTAAGTAAGCAAAACTCTGTAAAAATGGCAATTTTGGTCACGGTGAGGGTTTCAAAAGTGGTTATTCAACATGAGGCACAATCCAATTGACATTTTGAATCATATTTGTTGCAGTCCAAAAAATCAATTTTCTGATGAAAAACGATGACTCAGGACCTGTCGAACGTTCCCAAAATGGTCAATATGGATGAAATTTTAACATTTATTCTTTTGACTCTAAATGACTGTTGGATGTGAATTATGACTTTTTCAACTAAAATAAGTGTGTTTAAAGTCATTTCGGTGGCTTAAATTGGTCAAAATGGAAGCTTTTGAGTAAGCAAAGCTCTGTAAAAATGGCAATTTTGGTCTCTGTGAGTTTTTCAAAAGTGGTTATTCAACATGAGGCACAATCCAATTGACATTTTGAATCATATTTGGTACAGTCAAAAAAATCAATTTTCTGAGGAAAAACGATGACTCCGGACCTGTCGAACATTCCCAAAATGGTCAATATGGATGAAATTTTAACATTTAATCTTTTGACTCTAAATGACTGTCGGATGTGAATTATGACTTTTTCAACTAAAATCAGTGAGTTTAAAGTCATTTCGATGCCTGAAATTGTTCAAAATTGAAGCTTTTGAGTAAGCAAAACTCTGTAGAAATGGCAATTTTGGTCACTGTGAGGGTTTCAAAAGTGGTTATTTAACATGAGGCACGATCCAATTGACATTTTGAATCATATGTGGTACAGTCCAAAAAATAAATTTTCTGATGAAAAACGATGACTCCGGCCCTGTGGAACGTTCCCAAAATGGTCAATATGGATGAAATTTTAACATTTAATCTTTTGACTCTAAATGACTATTGGATGTGAATTATGACTTTTTCAACTAAAATAAGTGTGTTTAAAGTCATTTTGGTGGCTTAAATTGGTCAAAATGGAAGCTTTTGAGTAAGCAAAGCTCTGTAAAAATGGCAATTTTGGTCTCTGTGAGTTTTTCAAAAGTGGTTATTCAACATGAGGCACGATCCAATTGACATTTTGAATCATATGTGGTACAGTCCAAAAAATCAATTTTCTGATGAAAAACGATGACTCCGGACCTGTCGAACGTTCCCAAAATGGTCAATATGGATGAAATTTTAACATTTAATCTTTTGACTCTAAATGACTGTTGGATGTGAATTATGACTTTTTCAACTAAAATAAGTGTGTTTAAAGTCATTTCGGTGCCTGAAATTGGTCAAAATGGAAGCTTTTGAGTAAGCAAAACTCTATAAAAATGGCAATTTTGGTCTCTGTGAGTTTTTCAAAAGTGGTTATTCAACATGAGGCACAATCCAATTGACATTTTGAATCATATTTGGTGCAGTCCAAAAAATCAATTTTCTGATGAAAAACGATGACTCCGGACCTGTCGAACGTTCCCAAAATGGTCAATATGGATGAAATGTTAACATTTTATCTTTTGACTCTAAATGACTGTCAGATGTGAATTATGACTTTTTCAACTAAAATCAGTGAGTTTTAAGTCATTTCGGTGGCTTAAATTGGTCAAAATGGAAGCTTTTGAGTAAGCAAAGCTCTGTAGAAATGGCAATTTTGGTCACTGTGAGGGTTTCAAAAGTGGTTATTTAACATGAGGCACGATCCAATTGACATTTTGAATCATATGTGGTACAGTCCAAAAAATACATTTTCTGATGAAAAACGATGACTCCGGACCTGTTGAACGTTACCAAAATGGTCAATATGGATGCCATTTTAACATTTAATCTTTTGACTCTAAATGACTATTGGATGTGAATTATGACTTTTTCAACTAAAATCAGTGAGTTTAAAGTCATTTTGGTGCGTGAAATTGTTCAAAATTGAAGCTTTTGAGTAAGCAAAACTCTGTAAAAATGGCAATTTTGGTCACTGTGAGGGTTTCAAAAGTGGTTATTCAACATGAGGCACGGTCCTATTGACATTTTGAATAATTTTTGCTACAGTCCAAAAAATCTATTTTCAGCCGAAAAACGATGACTCCGGACCTGTGGAACGTTCCCAAAATGGTCAATATGGATGAAATTTTAACATTTAATCTTTTGACTCTAAATGACTGTTGGATGTGAATTAAGACTTTTTCAACTAAAATAAGTGTGTTTAAAGTCATTTTGGTGGCTTAAATTGGTCAAAATGGAAGCTTTTGAGTAAGCAAAGCTCTGAAAAAATGGCAATTTTGGTCTCTGTGAGTTTTTTAAAAGTGGTTATTCAACATGAGGCACGATCCAATTGACATTTTGAATCATATGTGGTACAGTCCAAAAAATCAATTTTCTGATGAAAAAAGATGACTCCGGACCTGTCGAACGTTCCCAAAATGGTCAATATGGATGAAATTTTAACATTTAATCTTTTGACTCTAAATGACTGTTGGATGTGAATTATGACTTTTTCAACTAAAATCAGTGAGTTTAAAGTCATTTCAGTGCCTGAAATTGTTCAAAATTGAAGCTTTTGAATAAGCAAAACTCTGTAAAAATGGCAATTTTGGTCACGGTGAGGGTTTCAAAAGTGGTTATTCAACATGAGGCACAATCCAATTGACATTTTGAATCATATTTGGTGCAGTCCAAAAAATCAATTTTCTGATGAAAAACGATGACTCAGGACCTGTCGAACGTTCCCAAAATGGTCAATATGGATGAAATTTTAACATTTCATCTTTTGACTCTAAATGACTGTTGGATGTGAATTATGACTTTTTCAACTAAAATAAGTGTGTTTAAAGTCATTTCGGTGGCTTAAATTGGTCAAAATGGAAGCTTTTGAGTAAGCAAAGCTCTGTAAAAATGGCAATTTTGGTCTCTGTGAGTTTTTCAAAAGTGGTTATTCAACATGAGGCACAATCCAATTGACATTTTGAATCATATTTGGTACAGTCAAAAAAATCAATTTTCTGAGGAAAAACGATGACTCCGGACCTGTCGAACGTTACCAAAATGGTCAATATGGATGAAATTTTAACATTTAATCTTTTGACTCTAAATGACTGTTGGATGTGAATTATGACTTTTTCAACTAAAATAAGTGTGTTTAAAGTCATTTCGGTGGCTTCAATTGGTCAAAATGGAAGCTTTTGAGTAAGCAAAGCTCTGTAAAAATGGCAATTTTGGTCTCTGTGAGTTTTTCAAAAGTGGTTATTCAACATGAGGCACGATCCAATTGACATTTTGAATCATTTTTGGTACAGTCAAAAAAATCAATTTTCTGATGAAAAACGATGACTCCGGACCTGTCGAACATCCCCAAAATGTTCAATATGGATGAAATTTTAACATTTAATCTATAGACTCTAAATTACTGTTGGATGTGAATTATGACCTTTTCAACTAAAATAAGTGAGTTTAAAGTCATTTTGGTGCCTGAAATTGTTCAAAATTGAAGCTTTTGAGTAAGCAAAGCTCTGTAAAAATTGCAATTTTGGTCACAGTGAGGGTTTCAAAAGTGGTTATTCAACATGAGGCACGGTCCAATTGACATTTTGAATCATATTTGGTGCAGTCCAAAAAATTAATTTTCTGATGAAAAACGATGACTCCGGACCTGTTGAACGTTCCCAAAATGGTAAATATGGATGACATTTTAACATTTAATCTATAGACTCTAAATGACTGTTGGATGTGAATTATGATTTTTTCAACTAAAATAAGTGAGTTTAAAGTCATTTTGGTGCCTGAAATAGTTCAAAATTGAAGCTTTTAAGTAAGCAAAACTCTGTAAAAATGGCAATTTTGGTCACGGTGAGGGTTTCAAAAGTGGTTATTCAACACGAGGCACAATCCATTTGACATTTTGAATCATCATTGGTGCAGTCCAAAAAATCAATTTTCTGATGAAAAATGATGACTCCGGACCTGTCGAACGTTCCCAAAATGGTCAATATGGATGAAATTTTAACATTTAATCTTTTGACTCTAAATGACTGTTGGATGTGAATTAAGACTTTTTCAACTAAAATAAGTGTGTTTAAAGTCATTTTGGTGGCTTAAATTGGTCAAAATGGAAGCTTTTGAGTAAGCAAAGCTCTGTAAAAATGGCAATTTTGGTCTCTGTGAGTTTTTCAAAAGTGGTTATTCAACATGAGGCACGATCCAATTGACATTTTGGATCATATGTGGTACAGTCCAAAAAATCAATTTTCTGATGAAAAACGAAGACTCCGGACCTGTCGAACGTTCCCAAAATGGTCAATATGGATGAAATTTTAACATTTAATCTTTTGACTCTAAATGACTGTTGGATGTGAATTATGACTTTTTCAACTAAAATCAGTGAGTTTAAAGTCATTTCGGTGCCTGAAATTGTTCAAAATTGAAGCTTTTGAATAAGCAAAACTCTGTAAAAATGGCAATTGTGGTCACTGTGAGGGTTTCAAAAGTGGTTATTCAACATGAGGCACGATCCAATTGACATTTTGAATCATTTTTGGTACAGTCCAAAAAATCAATTTTCAGATGAAAAACGATGACTCCGGACCTGTCGAACGTTCCCAAAATGTTCAATATGGATGAAATTTTAACATTTAATCTATAGACTCTAAATGACTGTTGGATTTGAATTATGACTTTTTCAACTAAAATAAGTGAGTTTAAAGTCATTTTGGTGCCTGAAATTGTTCAAAATTGAAGCTTTTAAGTAAGCAAAACACTGTAAAAATGGCAATTTTGGTCACGGTGAGGGTTTCAAAAGTGGTTATTCAACATGAGGCACAATCCAATTGACATTTTGAATCATATTTGTTGCAGTCCAAAAAATCAATTTTCTGATGAAAAACGATGACTCAGGACCTGGCGAACGTTCCCAAAATGGTCAATATGGATGAAATTTTAACATTTAATCTTTTGACTCTAAATGACTGTTGGATGTGAATTATGACTTTTTCAACTAAAATAAGTGTGTTTAAAGTCATTTCGGTGGCTTAAATTGGTCAAAATGGAAGCTTTTGAGTAAGCAAAGCTCTGTAAAAATGGCAATTTTGGTCTCTGTGAGTTTTTCAAAAGTGGTTATTCAACATGAGGCACAATCCAATTGACATTTTGAATCATATTTGGTACAGTCAAAAAAATCAATTTTCTGAGGAAAAACGATGACTCCGGATCTGTCGAACGTTCCCAAAATGGTCAATATGGATGAAATTTTAACATTTTATCTTTTGACTCTAAATGACTGTCGGATGTGAATTATGACTTTTTCAACTAAAATCAGTGAGTTTAAAGTCATTTCGGTGGCTTAAATTGGTCAAAATGGAAGCTTTTGAGTAAGCAAAGCTCTGTAAAAATTGCAATTTTGGTCACTGTGAGTTTTTCAAAAGTGGTTATTCAACATGAGGCACAATCCAATTGACATTTTGAATCATATTTGGTACAGTCAAAAAAATCAATTTTCTGATGAAAAACGATGACTCCGGACCTGTCGAACATTCCCAAAATGGTCAATATGGATGAAATTTTAACATTTAATCTTTTGACTCTAAATGACTGTCGGATGTGAATTATGACTTTTTCAACTAAAATCAGTGAGTTTAAAGTCATTTCGATGCCTGAAATTGTTCAAAATTGAAGCTTTTGAGTAAGCAAAACTCTGTAGAAATGGCAATTTTGGTCACTGTGAGGGTTTCAAAAGTGGTTATTTAACATGAGGCACGATCCAATTGACATTTTGAATCATATGTGGTACAGTCCAAAAAATAAATTTTCTGATGAAAAACGATGACTCCGGACCTGTTGAACGTTCCCAAAATGGTCAATATGGATGACATTTTAACATTTAATCTTTTGACTCTAAATGACTATTGGATGTGAATTATGACTTTTTCAACTAAAATCAGTGAGTTTAAAGTCATTTTGGTGCGTGAAATTGTTCAAAATTGAAGCTTTTGAGTAAGCAAAACTCTGTAAAAATGGCAATTTTGGTCACTGTGAGGGTTTCAAAAGTGGTTATTCAACATGAGGCACGGTCCTATTGACATTTTGAATCATTTTTGCTACAGTCCAAAAAATCAATTTTCAGATGAAAAACGATGACTCCGGACCTGTCGAACGTCCATAAAATGTTCAATATGGATGAAATTTTAACATTTAATCTATAGACTCTAAATGACTGTTGGATGTGAATTATGACCTTTTCAACTAAAATAAGTGAGTTTAAAGTCATTTCGGTGGCTTAAATTGGTCAAAATGGAAGCTTTTGAGTAAGCAAAGCTCTGTAAAAATGGCAATTTTGGTCACTGTGAGTTTTTCAAAAGTGGTTATTCAACATGAGGCACAATCCAATTGACATTTTGAATCATATTTGGTACAGTCAAAAAAATCTATTTTCTGAGGAAAAACGATGACTCCGGACCTGTCGAACGTTCCCAAAATGGTCAATATGGATGAAATTTTAACATTTTATCTTTTGACTCTAAATGACTGTCGGATGTGAATTATGACTTTTTCAACTAAAATCAGTGAGTTTAAAGTCATTTCGGTGGCTTAAATTGGTCAAAATGGAAGCTTTTGAGTAAGCAAAGCTCTGTAAAAATGGCAATTTTGGTCACTGTGAGTTTTTCAAAAGTGGTTATTCAACATGAGGCACAATCCAATTGACATTTTGAATCATATTTGTTACAGTCAAAAAAATCAATTTTCTGATGAAAAACGATGACTCCGGACCTGTCGAACATTCCCAAAATGGTCAATATGGATGAAATTTTAACATTTAATCTTTTGACTCTAAATGACTGTCGGATGTGAATTATGACTTTTTCAACTAAAATCAGTGAGTTTAAAGTCATTTCGATGCCTGAAATTGTTCAAAATTGAAGCTTTTGAGTAAGCAAAGCTCTGTAAAAATGGCAATTTTGGTCACTGTGAGGGTTTCAAAAGTGGTTATTCAACATGAGGCACGGTCCAATTGACATTTTGAATCATATTTGGTGCAGTCCAAAAAATTAATTTTCTGACGAAAAACGATGACTCCGGACCTGTCGAACGTTCCCAAAATGGTCAATATGGATGAAATTTTAACATTTAATCTTTTGACTCTAAATGACTGTTGGATGTGAATTAAGACTTTTTCAACTAAAATAAGTGTGTTTAAAGTCATTTCGGTGGCTTCAATTGGTCAAAATGGAAGCTTTTGAGTAAGCAAAGCTCTGTAAAAATGGCAATTTTGGTCTCTGTGAGTTTTTCAAAAGTGGTTATTCAACATGAGGCACGATCCAATTGACATTTTGAATCATTTTTGGTACAGTCAAAAAAATCAATTTTCTGATGAAAAACGATGACGGTGGCTTCAATTGGTCAAAATGGAAGCTTTTGAGTAAGCAAAGCTCTGTAAAAATGGCAATTTTGGTCACAGTGAGGGTTTCAAAAGTGGTTATTCAACATGAGGCACGGTCCAATTGACATTTTGAATCATATTTGGTGCAGTCCAAAAAATTAATTTTCTGATGAAAAACGATGACTCCAGACCTGTTGAACGTTCCCAAAATGGTCAATATGGATGACATTTTAACATTTAATCTATAGACTCTAAATGACTGTTGGATGTGAATTATGATTTTTTCAACTAAAATAAGTGAGTTTAATGTCATTTTGGTGCCTGAAATTTGTTCAAAATTGAAGCTTTTAAGTAAGCAAAACTCTGTAAAAATGGCAATTTTGGTCACGGTGAGGGTTTCAAAAGTGGTTATTCAACATGAGGGACAATCCAATTGACATTTTGAATCATATTTGTTGCAGTCCAAAAAATCAATTTTCTGATGAAAAACGATGACTCAGGACCTGTCGAACGTTCCCAAAATGGTCAATATGGATGAAATTTTAA
The DNA here is from genome assembly GCF_964261635.1 of Lissotriton helveticus. NCBI lineage: Eukaryota > Metazoa > Chordata > Amphibia > Caudata > Salamandridae > Lissotriton > Lissotriton helveticus. The sequence continues at coordinate 344,992,180 of NC_136072.1, forward strand.
CATTTAATCTTTTGACTCTAAATGACTGTTGGATGTGAATTATGACTTTTTCAACTAAAATAAGTGTGTTTAAAGTCATTTCGGTGGCTTAAATTGGTCAAAATGGAAGCTTTTGAGTAAGCAAAGCTCTGTAAAAATGGCAATTTTGGTCTCTGTGAGTTTTTTAAAAGTGGTTATTCAACATGGGGCACAATCCAATTGACATTTTGAATCATATTTGGTACAGTCAAAAAAATCCATTTTCTGAGGAAAAACGATGACTCCGGACCTGTCGAACGTTCCCAAAATGGTCAATATGGATGAAATTTTAACATTTTATCTTTTGACTCTAAATGACTGTCGGATGTGAATTATGACTTTTTCAAATAAAATCAGTGAGTTTAAAGTCATTTCGGTGGCTTAAATTGGTCAAAATGGAAGCTTTTGAGTAAGCAAAGCTCTGTAAAAATGGCAATTTTGGTCACTGTGAGTTTTTCAAAAGTGGTTATTCAACATGAGGCACAATCCAATTGACATTTTGAATCATATTTGGTACAGTCAAAAAAATCAATTTTCTGATGAAAAACGATGACTCCGGACCTGTCGAACATTCCCAAAATGGTCAATATGGATGAAATTTTAACATTTAATCTTTTGACTCTAAATGACTGTCGGATGTGAATTATGACTTTTTCAACTAAAATCAGTGAGTTTAAAGTCATTTCGATGCCTGAAATTGTTCAAAATTGAAGCTTTTGAGTAAGCAAAACTCTGTAGAAATGGCAATTTTGGTGACTGTGAGGGTTTCAAAAGTGGTTATTTAACATGAGGCACGATCCAATTGACATTTTGAATCATATGTGGTACAGTCCAAAAAATAAATTTTCTGATGAAAAACGATGACTCCGGACCTGTTGAACGTTCCCAAAATGGTCAATATGGATGACATTTTAACATTTAATCTTTTGACTCTAAATGACTATTGGATGTGAATTATGACTTTTTCAACTAAAATCAGTGAGTTTAAAGTCATTTTGGTGCGTGAAATTGTTCAAAATTGAAGCTTTTGAGTAAGCAAAACTCTGTCAAAATGGCAATTTTGGTCACTGTGAGGGTTTCAAAAGTGGTTATTCAACATGAGGCACGGTCCTATTGACATTTTGAATCTTTTTTGCTACAGTCCAAAAAATCTATTTTCAGCCGAAAAACGATGACTCCGGACCTGTGGAACGTTCCCAAAATGGTCAATATGGATGAAATTTTAACATTTAATCTTTTGACTCTAAATGACTGTTGGATGTGAATTAAGACTTTTTCAACTAAAATAAGTGTGTTTAAAGTCATTTTGGTGGCTTAAATTGGTCAAAATGGAAGCTTTTGAGTAAGCAAAGCTCTGTAAAAATGGCAATTTTAGTCTCTGTGAGTTTTTGAAAAGTGGTTATTCAACATGAGGCACGATCCAATTGACATTTTGAATCATATGTGGTACAGTCCAAAAAATCAATTTTCTGATGAAAAACGATGACTCCGGACCTGTCGAACGTTCCCAAAATGGTCAATATGGATGAAATTTTAACATTTAATCTTTTGACTCTAAATGACTGTTGGATGTGAATTATGACTTTTTCAACTAAAATAAGTGTGTTTAAAGTCATTTCGGTGGCTTAAATTGGTCAAAATGGAAGCATTTGAGTAAGCAAAGCTCTGTAAAAATGGCAATTTTGGTCTCTGTGAGTTTTTCAAAAGTGGTTATTCAACATGAGGCACAATCCAATTGACATTTTGAATCATATTTGGTACAGTCAAAAAAATCAATTTTCTGAGGAAAAACGATGACTCCGGACCTGTCGAACGTTCCCAAAATGGTCAATATGGATGAAATGTTAACATTTTATCTTTTGACTCTAAATGACTGTCGGATGTGAATTATGACTTTTTCAACTAAAATCAGTGAGTTTTAAGTCATTTCGGTGGCTTAAATTGGTCAAAATGGAAGCTTTTGAGTAAGCAAAGCTCTGTAAAAATGGCAATTTTGGTCTCTGTGAGTTTTTCAAAAGTGGTTATTCAACATGAGGCACAATCCAATTGACATTTTGAATCATATTTGGTACAGTCAAAAAAATCTATTTTCTGAGGAAAAACGATGACTCCGGACCTGTCGAACGTTCCCAAAATGGTCAATATGGATGAAATTTTAACATTTTATCTTTTGACTCTAAATGACTGTCGGATGTGAATTATGACTTTTTCAACTAAAATCAGTGAGTTTAAAGTCATTTCGGTGGCTTAAATTGGTCAAAATGGAAGCTTTTGAGTAAGCAAAGCTCTGTAAAAATGGCAATTTTGGTCACTGTGAGTTTTTCAAAAGTGGTTATTCAACATGAGGCACAATCCAATTGACATTTTGAATCATATTTGGTACAGTCAAAAAAATCAATTTTCTGATGAAAAACGATGACTCCGGACCTGTCGAACATTCCCAAAATGGTCAATATGGATGAAATTTTAACATTTAATCTTTTGACTCTAAATGACTGTCGGATGTGAATTATGACTTTTTCAACTAAAATCAGTGAGTTTAAAGTCATTTCGATGCCTGAAATTGTTCAAAATTGAAGCTTTTGAGTAAGCAAAACTCTGTAGAAATGGCAATTTTGGTCACTGTGAGGGTTTCAAAAGTGGTTATTTAACATGAGGCACGATCCAATTGACATTTTGAATCATATGTGGTACAGTCCAAAAAATAAATTTTCTGATGAAAAACGATGACTCCGGACCTGTTGAACGTTCCCAAAATGGTCAATATGGATGACATTTTAACATTTAATCTTTTGACTCTAAATGACTATTGGATGTGAATTATGACTTTTTCAACTAAAATCAGTGAGTTTAAAGTCATTTTGGTGCGTGAAATTGTTCAAAATTGAAGCTTTTGAGTAAGCAAAACTCTGTAAAAATGGCAATTTTGGTCACTGTGAGGGTTTCAAAAGTGGTTATTCAACATGAGGCACGGTCCTATTGACATTTTGAATCATTTTTGCTACAGTCCAAAAAATCAATTTTCAGATGAAAAACGATGACTCCGGACCTGTCGAACGTCCATAAAATGTTCAATATGGATGAAATTTTAACATTTAATCTATAGACTCTAAATGACTGTTGGATGTGAATTATGACCTTTTCAACTAAAATAAGTGAGTTTAAAGTCATTTTGGTGCCTGAAATTGTTCAAAATTGAAGCTTTTGATTAAGCAAAGCTCTGTAAAAATGGCAATTTTGGTCACTGTGAGGGTTTCAAAAGTGGTTATTCAACATGAGGCACGGTCCAATTGACATTTTGAATCATATTTGGTGCAGTCCAAAAAATTAATTTTCTGACGAAAAACGATGACTCCGGACCTGTCGAACGTTCCCAAAATGGTCAATATGGATGAAATTTTAACATTTAATCTTTTGACTCTAAATGACTGTTGGATGTGAATTATGACCTTTTCAACTAAAATAAGTGAGTTTAATGTCATTTTGGTGCCTGAAATTGTTCAAAATTGAAGCTTTTAAGTAAGCAAAACTCTGTAAAAATGGCAATTTTGGTCACGGTGAGGGTTTCAAAAGTGGTTATTCAACATGAGGCACAATCCAATTGACATTTTGAATCATATTTGTTGCAGTCCAAAAAATCATTTTTCTGATGAAAAACGATGACTCAGGACCTGTCGAACGTTCCCAAAATGGTCAATATGGATGAAATTTTAACATTTAATCTTTTGACTCTAAATGACTGTTGGATGTGAATTATGACTTTTTCAACTAAAATAAGTGTGTTTAAAGTCATTTCGGTGGCTTAAATTGGTCAAAATGGAAGCTTTTGAGTAAGCAAAGCTCTGTAAAAATGGCAATTTTGGTCTCTGTGAGTTTTTCAAAAGTGGTTATTCAACATGAGGCACAATCCAATTGACATTTTGAATCATATTTGGTACAGTCAAAAAAATCAATTTTCTGAGGAAAAACGATGACTCCGGACCTGTCGAACGTTCCCAAAATGGTCAATATGGATGAAATTTTAACATTTTATCTTTTGACTCTAAATGACTGTCGGATGTGAATTATGACTTTTTCAAATAAAATCAGTGAGTTTAAAGTCATTTCGGTGGCTTAAATTGGTCAAAATGGAAGCTTTTGAGTAAGCAAAGCTCCGTAAAAATGGCAATTTTGGTCACTGTGAGTTTTTCAAAAGTGGTTATTCAACATGAGGCACAATCCAATTGACATTTTGAATCATATTTGGTACAGTCAAAAAAATCAATTTTCTGATGAAAAACGATGACTCCGGACCTGTCGAACATTCCCAAAATGGTCAATATGGATGAAATTTTAACATTTAATCTTTTGACTCTAAATGACTGTCGGATGTGAATTATGACTTTTTCAACTAAAATCAGTGAGTTTAAAGTCATTTCGATGCCTGAAATTGTTCAAAATTGAAGCTTTTGAGTAAGCAAAACTCTGTAGAAATGGCAATTTTGGTCACTGTGAGGGTTTCAAAAGTGGTTATTCAACATGAGGCACGGTCCTATTGACATTTTGAATCATTTTTGCTACAGTCCAAAAAATCTATTTTCAGCCGAAAAACGATGACTCCGGACCTGTGGAACGTTCCCAAAATGGTCAATATGGATGAAATTTTAACATTTAATCTTTTGACTCTAAATGACTGTTGGATGTGAATTAAGACTTTTTCAACTAAAATAAGTGTGTTTAAAGTCATTTTGGTGGCTTAAATTGGTCAAAATGGAAGCTTTTGAGTAAGCAAAGCTCTGTAAAAATGGCAATTTTGGTCTCTGTGAGTTTTTGAAAAGTGGTTATTTAACATGAGGCACGATCCAATTGACATTTTGAATCATATGTGGTACAGTCCAAAAAAATCAATTTTCTGATGAAAAACGATGACTCCGGACCTGTCGAACGTTCCCAAAATGGTCAATATGGATGAAATTTTAACATTTAATCTTTTGAATCTAAATGACTGTTGGATGTGAATTATGACTTTTTCAACTAAAATCAGTGAGTTTAAAGTCATTTCAGTGCCTGAAATTGTTCAAAATTGAAGCTTTTGAATAAGCAAAACTCTGTAAAAATGGCAATTTTGGTCACGGTGAGGGTTTCAAAAGTGGTTATTCAACATGAGGCACAATCCAATTGACATTTTGAATCATATTTGGTGCAGTCCAAAAAATCAATTTTCTGATGAAAAACGATGACTCCGGACCTGTCGAACGTTCCCAAAATGGTCAATATGGATGAAATGTTAAAATTTTATCTTTTGACTCTAAATGACTGTCGGATGTGAATTATGACTTTTTCAACTAAAATCAGTGAGTTTTAAGTCATTTCGGTGGCTTAAATTGGTCAAAATGGAAGCTTTTGAGTAAGCAAAGCTCTGTAAAAATGGCAATTTTGGTCACTGTGAGTTTTTCAAAAGTGGTTATTCAACATGAGGCACAATCCAATTGACATTTTGAATCATATTTGGTACAGTCAAAAAAATCAATTTTCTGATGAAAAGCGATGACTCCGGACCTGTCGAACGTTACCAAAATGGTCAATATGGATGAAATTTTAACATTTAATCTTTTGACTCTAAATGACTGTTGGATGTGAATTATGACTTTTTCAACTAAAATAAGTGTGTTTAAAGTCATTTCGGTGGCTTCAATTGGTCAAAATGGAAGCTTTTGAGTAAGCAAAGCTCTGTAAAAATGGCAATTTTGGTCTCTGTGAGTTTTTCAAAAGTGGTTATTCAACATGAGGCACGATCCAATTGACATTTTGAATCATTTTTGGTACAGTCAAAAAAATCAATTTTCTGATGAAAAACGATGTCTCCGGACCTGTCGAACATCCCCAAAATGTTCAATATGGATGAAATTTTAACATTTAATCTATAGACTCTAAATTACTGTTGGATGTGAATTATGACCTTTTCAACTAAAATAAGTGAGTTTAAAGTCATTTTGGTGCCTGAAATTGTTCAAAATTGAAGCTTTTGAGTAAGCAAAGCTCTGTAAAAATGGCAATTTTGGTCACGGTGAGGGTTTCAAAAGTGGTTATTCAACACGAGGCACAATCCAATTGACATTTTGAATCATATTTGGTGCAGTCCAAAAAATCCATTTTCTGATGAAAAATGATGACTCCGGACCTGTCGAACTTTCCCAAAATGGTCAATATGGATGAAATTTTAACATTTAATCTTTTGACTCTAAATGACTGTTGGATGTGAATTAAGACTTTTTCAACTAAAATAAGTGTGTTTAAAGTCATTTTGGTGGCTTAAATTGGTCAAAATGGAAGCTTTTGAGTAAGCAAAACTCTGTAAAAATGGCAATTGTGGTCACTGTGAGGGTTTCAAAAGTGGTTATTCAACATGAGGCACGATCCAATTGACATTTTGAATCATTTTTGGTACAGTCCAAAAAATCAATTTTCAGATGAAAAACGATGACTCCGGACCTGTCGAACGTTCCCAAAATGTTCAATATGGATGAAATTTTAACATTTAATCTATAGACTCTAAATGACTGTTGGATTTGAATTATGACTTTTTCAACTAAAATAAGTGAGTTTAAAGTCATTTCGGTGGCTTAAATTGGTCAAAATGGAAGCTTTTGAGTAAGCAAAGCTCTGTAAAAATGGCAATTTTGGTCACTGTGAGTTTTTCAAAAGTGGTTATTCAACATGAGGCACAATCCAATTGACATTTTGAATCATATTTGGTACAGTCAAAAAAATCAATTTTCTGATGAAAAACGATGACTCCAGACCTGTCGAACATTCCCAAAATGGTCAATATGGATGAAATTTTAACATTTAATCTTTTGACTCTAAATGACTGTCGGATGTGAATTATGACTTTTTCAACTAAAATCAGTGAGTTTAAAGTCATTTCGATGCCTGAAATTGATCAAAATTGAAGCTTTTGAGTAAGCAAAACTCTGTAGAAATGGCAATTTTGGTCACTGTGAGGGTTTCAAAAGTGGTTATTTAACATGAGGCACGATCCAATTGACATTTTGAATCATATGTGGTACAGTCCAAAAAATAAATTTTCTGATGAAAAACGATGACTCCGGACCTGTTGAACGTTCCCAAAATGGTCAATATGGATGACATTTTAACATTTAATCTTTTGACTCTAAATGACTATTGGATGTGAATTATGACTTTTTCAACTAAAATCAGTGAGTTTAAAGTCATTTTGGTGCGTGAAATTGTTCAAAATTGAAGCTTTTGAGTAAGCAAAACTCTGTAAAAATGGCAATTTTGGTCACTGTGAGGGTTTCAAAAGTGGTTATTCAACATGAGGCACGGTCCTATTGACATTTTGAATCATTTTTGCTACAGTCCAAAAAATCTATTTTCAGCCGAAAAACGATGACTCCGGACCTGTGGAACGTTCCCAAAATGGTCAATATGGATGAAATTTTAACATTTAATCTTTTGACTCTAAATGACTGTTGGATGTGAATTAAGACTTTTTCAACTAAAATAAGTGTGTTTAAAGTCATTTTGGTGGCTTAAATTGGTCAAAATGGAAGCTTTTGAGTAAGCAAAGCTCTGTAAAAATGGCAATTTTGGTCTCTGTGAGTTTTTCAAAAGTGGTTATTCAACATGAGGCACGATCCAATTGACATTTTGAATCATATGTGGTACAGTCCAAAAAATCAATTTTCTGATGAAATACAATGACTCCGGACCTGTCGAACGTTCCCAAAATGGTCAATATGGATGAAATTTTAACATTTAATCTTTTGACTCTAAATGACTGTTGGATGTGAATTATGACTTTTTCAACTAAAATCAGTGAGTTTAAAGTCATTTCAGTGCCTGAAATTGTTCAAAATTGAAGCTTTTGAATAAGCAAAACTCTGTAAAAATGGCAATTTTGGTCACGGTGAGGGTTTCAAAAGTGGTTATTCAACATGAGGCACAATCCAATTGACATTTTGAATCATATTTGGTGCAGTCCAAAAAATCAATTTTCTGATGAAAAACGATGACTCAGGACCTGTCGAACGTTCCCAAAATGGTCAATATGGATGAAATTTTAACATTTAATCTTTTGACTCTAAATGACTGTTGGATGTGAATTATGACTTTTTCAACTAAAATAAGTGTGTTTAAAGTCATTTCGGTGGCTTAAATTGGTCAAAATGGAAGGTTTTGAGTAAGCAAAGCTCTGTAAAAATGGCAATTTTGGTCTCTGTGAGTTTTTCAAAAGTGGTTATTCAACATGAGGCATAATCCAATTGACATTTTGAATCATATTTGGTACAGTCAAAAAAATCAATTTTCTGAGGAAAAACGATGACTCCGGACCTGTCGAACGTTCCCAAAATGGTCAATATGGATGAAATGTTAACATTTTATCTTTTGACTCTAAATGACTGTTGGATGTGAATTATGACTTTTTCAACTAAAATCAGTGAGTTTTAAGTCATTTCGGTGGCTTAAATTGGTCAAAATGGAAGCTTTTGAGTAAGCAAAGCTCTGTAAAAATGGCAATTTTGGTCACTGTGAGTTTTTCAAAAGTGGTTATTCAACATGAGGCACAATCCAATTGACATTTTGAATCATATTTGGTACAGTCAAAAAAATAAATTTTCTGATGAAAAGCGATGACTCCGGACCTGTCGAACGTTACCAAAATGGTCAATATGGATGAAATTTTAACATTTATTCTTTTGACTCTAAATGACTGTTGGATGTGAATTATGACTTTTTCAACTAAAATAAGTGTGTTTAAAGTCCTTTCGGTGGCTTCAATTGGTCAAAATGGAAGCTTTTGAGTAAGCAAAGCTCTGTAAAAATGGCAATTTTGGTCTCTGTGAGTTTTTCAAAAGTGGTTATTCAACATGAGGCACGATCCAATTGACATTTTGAATCATTTTTGGTACAGTAAAAAAAAATCAATTTTCTGATGAAAAACGATGACTCCGGACCTGTCGAACATCCCCAAAATGTTCAATATGGATGAAATTTTAACATTTAATCTTTTGACTCTAAATGACTGTCGGATGTGAATTATGACTTTTTCAACTAAAATCAGTGAGTTTAAAGTCATTTCGATGCCTGAAATTGTTCAAAATTGAAGCTTTTGAGTAAGCAAAACTCTGTAGAAATGGCAATTTTGGTCACTGTGAGGGTTTCAAAAGTGGTTATTTAACATGAGGCACGATCCAATTGACATTTTGAATCATATGTGGTACAGTCCAAAAAATAAATTTTCTGATGAAAAACGATGACTCCGGACCTGTTGAACGTTCCCAAAATGGTCAATATGGATGACATTTTAACATTTAATCTTTTGACTCTAAATGACTATTGGATGTGAATTATGACTTTTTCAACTAAAATCAGTGAGTTTAAAGTCATTTTGGTGCGTGAAATTGTTCAAAATTGAAGCTTTTGAGTAAGCAAAACTCTGTAAAAATGGCAATTTTGGTCACTGTGAGGGTTTCAAAAGTGGTTATTCAACATGAGGCACGGTCCTATTGACATTTTGAATCATTTTTGCTACAGTCCAAAAAATCTATTTTCAGCCGAAAAACGATGACTCCGGACCTGTGGAACGTTCCCAAAATGGTCAATATGGATGAAATTTTAACATTTAATCTTTTGACTCTAAATGACTGTTGGATGTGAATTAAGACTTTTTCAACTAAAATAAGTGTGTTTAAAGTCATTTTGGTGGCTTAAATTGGTCAAAATGGAAGCTTTTGAGTAAGCAAAGCTCTGTAAAAATGGCAATTTTGGTCTCTGTGAGTTTTTCAAAAGTGGTTATTCAACATGAGGCACAATCCAATTGACATTTTGAATCATATTTGGTACAGTCAAAAAAATCAATTTTCTGAGGAAAAACGATGACTCCGGACCTGTCGAACGTTCCCAAAATGGTCAATATGGATGAAATGTTAACATTTTATCTTTTGACTCTAAATGACTGTCGGATGTGAATTATGACTTTTTCAACTAAAATCAGTGAGTTTTAAGTCATTTTGGTGGCTTAAATTGGTCAAAATGGAAGCTTTTGAGTAAGCAAAGCTCTGTAAAAATGGCAATTTTGGTCACTGTGAGTTTTTCAAAAGTGGTTATTCAACATGAGGCACAATCCAGTTGACATTTTGAATCATATTTGGTACAGTCAAAAAAATCAATTTTCTGATGAAAAGCGATGACTCCGGACGTGTCGAACGTTACCAAAATGGTCAATATGGATGAAATTTTAACATTTAATCTTTTGACTCTAAATGACTGTTGGATGTGAATTATGACTTTTTCAACTAAAATAAGTGTGTTTAAAGTCATTTCGGTGGCTTCAATTGGTCAAAATGGAAGCTTTTGAGTAAGCAAAGCTCTGTAAAAATGGCAATTTTGGTCTCTGTGAGTTTTTCAAAAGTGGTTATTCAACATGAGGCACGGTCCAATTGACATTTTGAATCATATTTGGTACAGTCAAAAAAAATCAATTTTCTGATGAAAAACGATGACTCCGGACCTGTCGAACATCCCCAAAATGTTCAATATGGATGAAATTTTAACATTTAATCTATAGACTCTAAATTACTGTTGGATGTGAATTATGACCTTTTCAACTAAAATAAGTGAGTTTAAAGTCATTTTGGTGCCTGAAATTGTTCAAAATTGAAGCTTTTGAGTAAGCAAAGCTCTGTAAAAATGGCAATTTTGGTCACAGTGAGGGTTTCAAAAGTGGTTATTCAACATGAGGCACGGTCCAATTGACATTTTGAATCATATTTGGTGCAGTCCAAAAAATTAATTTTCTGATGAAAAACGATGACTCCAGACCTGTTGAACGTTCCCAAAATGGTAAATATGGATGACATTTTAACATTTAATCTATAGACTCTAAATGACTGTTGGATGTGAATTATGATTTTTTCAACTAAAATAAGTGAGTTTAAAGTCATTTTGGTGCCTGAAATAGTTCAAAATTGAAGCTTTTAAGTAAGCAAAACTCTGTAAAAATGGCAATTTTGGTCACGGTGAGGGTTTCAAAAGTGGTTATTCAACACGAGGCACAATCCAATTGACATTTTGAATCATATTTGGTGCAGTCCAAAAAATCAATTTTCTGATGAAAAATGATGACTCCGGACCTGTCGAACGTTCCCAAAATGGTCAATATGGATGAAATTTTAACATTTAATCTTTTGACTCTAAATGACTGTTGGATGTGAATTAAGACTTTTTAAACTAAAATAAGTGTGTTTAAAGTCATTTTGGTGGCTTAAATTGGTCAAAATGGAAGCTTTTGAGTAAGCAAAGCTCTGTAAAAATGGCAATTTTGGTCTCTGTGAGTTTTTCAAAAGTGGTTATTCAACATGAGGCACGATCCAATTGACATTTTGGATCATATGTGGTACAGTCCAAAAAATCAATTTTCTGATGAAAAACGATGACTCCGGACCTGTCGAGCGTTCCCAAAATGGTCAATATGGATGAAATTTTAACATTTAATATTTTTAACTCTAAATGACTGTTGGATGTGAATTATGACTTTTTCAACTAAAATCAGTGAGTTTAAAGTCATTTCGGTGCCTGAAATTGTTCAAAATTGAAGCTTTTGAATAAGCAAAACTCTGTAAAAATGGCAATTGTGGTCACTGTGAGGGTTTCAAAAGTGGTTATTCAACATGAGGCACGATCCAATTGACATTTTGAATCATTTTTGGTACAGTCCAAAAAATCAATTTTCAGATGAAAAACGATGACTCCGGACCTGTCGAACGTTCCCAAAATGTTCAATATGGATGAAATTTTAACATTTAATCTATAGACTCTAAATGACTGTTGGATTTGAATTATGACTTTTTCAACTAAAATAAGTGAGTTTAAAGTCATTTTGGTGCCTGAAATTGTTCAAAATTGAAGCTTTTAAGTAAGCAAAACTCTGTAAAAATGGCAATTTTGGTCACGGTGAGGGTTTCAAAAGTGGTTATTCAACATGAGGCACAATCCAATTGACATTTTGAATCATATTTGGTACAGTCCAAAAAATCAATTTTCTGATGAAAAACGATGACTCAGGACATGTTGAACGTTCCCAAAATGGTCAATATGGATGAAATTTTAACATTTAATCTTTTGACTCTAAATGACTGTTGGATGTGAATTATGACTTTTTCAACTAAAATAAGTGTGTTTAAAGTCATTTTGGTGGCTTAAATTGGTCAAAATGGAAGCTTTTGAGTAAGCAAAGCTCTGTAAAAATGGCAATTTTGATCTCTGTGAGTTTTTCAAAAGTGGTTATTCAACATGAGGCACATTCCAATTGACATTTTGAATCATATTTGGTACAGTCAAAAAAATCAATTTTCTGAGGAAAAACGATGACTCCGGACCTGTCGAACGTTCCCAAAATGGTCAATATGGATGAAATGTTAACATTTTATCTTTTGACTCTAAATGACTGTCGGATGTGAATTATGACTTTTTCAACTAAAATCAGTGAGTTTTAAGTCATTTCGGTGGCTTAAATTGGTCAAAATGGAAGCTTTTGAGTAAGCAAAGCTCTGTAAAAATGGCAATTTTGGTCACTGAGAGTTTTTTAAAAGTGGTTATTCAACATGAGGCACAATCCAATTGACATTTTGAATCATATTTGGTACAGTCAAAAAAATCAATTTTCTGATGAAAAGCGATGACTCCGGACCTGTCGAACGTCCATAAAATGTTCAATATGGATGAAATTTTAACATTTAATCTATAGACTCTAAATGACTGTTGGATGTGAATTATGACCTTTTCAACTAAAATAAGTGAGTTTAAAGTCATTTTGGTGCCTGAAATTGTTCAAAATTGAAGCTTTTGAGTAAGCAAAGCTCTGTAAAAATGGCAATTTTGGTCACTGTGAGGGTTTCAAAAGTGGTTATTCAACATGAGGCACGGTCCAATTGACATTTTGAATCATATTTGGTGCAGTCCAAAAAATTTATTTTCTGACGAAAAACGATGACTCCGGACCTGTCGAACGTTCCCAAAATGGTCAATATGGATGAAATTTTAACATTTAATCTTTTGACTCTAAATGACTGTTGGATGTGAATTATGACTTTTTCAACTAAAATAAGTGTGTTTAAAGTCATTTCGGTGGCTTCAATTGGTCAAAATGGAAGCTTTTGAGTAAGCAAAGCTCTGTAAAAATGTCAATTTTGGTCTCTGTGAGTTTTTCAAAAGTGGTTATTCAACATGAGGCACGATCCAATTGACATTTTGAATCATTTTTGGTACAGTCAAAAAAATCAATTTTCTGATGAAAAACGATGACTCCGGACCTGTCGAACATCCCCAAAATGTTCAATATGGATGAAATTTTAACATTTAATCTATAGACTCTAAATTACTGTTGGATGTGAATTATGACCTTTTCAACTAAAATAAGTGAGTTTAAAGTCATTTCGGTGCCTGAAATTGTTCAAAATTGTAGCTTTTGAGTAAGCAAAACTCTGTAAAAATGGCAATTTTTGTCACTGTGAGGGTTTCAAAAATGTGTATTCAACATGAGGCACGATCCAATTGACATTTTGAATAATTTTTGGTACAGTCCAAAAAATCAATTTTCAGCCGAAAAATGATGACTCCGGACCTGTGGAACGTTCCCAAAATGGTCAATATGGATGAAATTTTAACATTTAATCTTTTGACTCTAAATGACTGTTGGATGTGAATTAAGACTGTTTCAACTAAAATAAGTGTGTTTAAAGTCATTTCGGTTCCTGAAATTGGTCAAAATTGAAGCTTTTGAGTAAGAAAAACTCTGTAAAATGGCAATTTTGGTCACTGTGAGGGTTTCAAAAGTCGTTATTCAACATGAGGCACGATCCAATTGACATTTTGAATCATTTTTGGTACACTCCAAAAATCCAATTTTCTGATGAAAAACGATGACTCCGGACCTGGCGAATGTTCCCAAAATGGGCAATATGGATGAAATGTTAACATTTAATCTTTTGACTCTAAATGACTGTTGGATGTAAATTAAGACTTTTTCAACTAAAATAAGAGGGTTTAAAGTCCTTTCGGTGCCTGTAATTGGTCAAAATTGAAGCTTTTGAATAAGCAAATCTCTGTAAAAATGGCAATTTTGGTCACTGTGAGGGTTTCAAAAGTGGTTATTCAACATGAGGCACGATCCAATTGACATTTCGAATCATTTTTGGTACAGTCCAAAAATTCAATTTTCAGATGAAAAACGATGACTCCGGACCTGTCGAACGTTCCCAAAATGGTCAATATGGATGAAATTTTAACATTTAATCTTTTGACTCTAAATGACTGTTGGATGTGAATTAAGACCTTTTTCAACTAAAATGAGTGTGTTTAAAGTCATTTCGGTTCCTGAAATTGGTAAAAAAGAAAGCTTTTGAGTAAGAAAAACTCTGTAGAAATGGCAATTTTGGTCACTGTGATGGTTTCAAAAGTGGTTATTCAACATGAGTCACAATCCAATTGACATTTTGAATCATATTTGGTACAGTCAAAAAAATCAATTTTCTGATGAAAAACGATGACTCCGGACCTGTCGAACGTTCCCAAAATGGCCAATATGGATGAAATTTTAACATTTAATCTTTTGACTCTAAATGACTGTTGGATGTGAATTATGACTTTTTCAACTAAAATAAGTGTGTTTAAAGTCATTTCGGTGGCTTAAATTGGTCAAAATGGAAGCTTTTGAGTAAGCAAAACTCTGTAAAAATGGCAATTTTGGTCACGGTGAGGGTTTCAAAAGTGGATATTCAACATGAGGCACGATCCAATTGACATTTTGAATCATTTTTGGTACAGTCCAAAAAATCAATTTTCAGCCGAAAAACGATGACTCCGGACCTGTGGAACGTTCCCAAAATGGTCAATATAGATGAAATTTTAACATTTAATATTTTGACTCTAAATGACTGTTGGATGTGAATTAATACTGTTTCAACTAAAATAAGTGTGTTTAAAGTCATTTCGGTTTCTGAAATTGGTCAAAATTGAAGCTTTTGAGTAAGAAAAACTCTGTAAAATGGCAATTTTGGTCACTGTGAGGGTTTCAAATGTGGTTATTCTGCATGAGGCACGATCCAATTGACATTGTGAATCATATGTGGTAAAGTCCAAAAAATCTATTTTCTGATGAAAAACGATGACTCCGGACCTGTCGAACTTTCCCAAAATGGTCAATATGGTTGAAATTTTAACATTTAATCTTTTGACTCTAATGACTGTTGGATGTGAATTATGACTTTTTCAACTAAAATCAGTGAGTTTAAATTCATTTCGGTGCCAGAAATTGTTCAAAATTGTAGCTTTTGAGTAAGCAAAACTCTGTAAAAATGGCAATTTTGGTCACTGAGAGGGTTTCAAAAGTCGTTATTCAACATGAGGCACGATCCAATTGACATTTTGAATCATTTTTGGTACACTCCAAAAATCCAATTTTTTGATGAAAAACGATGACTCCGGACCTGGCGAATGTTCCCAAAATGGTCAATATGGATGAAATTTTAACATTTAATCTTTTGACTCTAAATGACTGTTGCATGTAAATTAAGACTTTTTCAACTAAAATAAGAGTGTTTAAAGTCATTTCGGTGCCTGTAATTCGTTAAAATAGAAGCTTTTGAATAAGCAAATCTCTGTAAAAATGGCAATTTTGGTCACAGTGAGGGTTTCAAAAGTCGTTATTCAACATGAGGCACGATCCAATTGACATTTTGAATCATTTTTGGTACAGTCCAAAAATTCAATTTTCAGATGAAAAACGATGACTCCGGACCTGTCGAACGTCCCCAAAATGTTCAATATGGATGAAATTTTAACATTTAATCTTTTGACTCTAAATGACTGTTGGATGTGAATTAAGACTTTTTCAACTAAAATAAGTGTGTTTAAAGTCATTTCGGTTCCTGAAATTGGTAAAAAAAGAAAGCTTTTGAGTAAGAAAAACTGTAGAAATGGCAACTTTGGTCACTGTGAGGGTTTCAATAGTGGTTATTCATCATGAGTCACGATCCAATTGACATTTTGAATCATATTTGGTGCAGTCAAAAAAATCAATTTTCGGATGAAAAACGATGACTCCGGACCTGTCGAACGTTCCCAAAATGGCCAATATGGATGAAATTTTAACATTTAATCTTTTGACTCTAAATGACTGTTGGATGTGAATTATGACTTTTTCAACTAAAATAAGTGTGTTTAAAGTCATTTCGGTGGCTTAAATTGGTCAAAATGGAAGCTTTTGAGTAAGCAAAACTCTGTAAAAATGGCAATTTTGGTCACGGTGAGGGTTTCAAAAGTGGATATTCAACATGAGGCACGATCCAATTGACATTTTGAATCATTTTTGGTACAGTCCAAAAAATCGATTTTCAGCCGAAAAACGATGACTCCGGACCTGTGGAACGTTCCCAAAATGGTCAATATAGATGAAATTTTAACATTTAATATTTTGACTCTAAATGACTGTTGGATGTGAATTAATACTGTTTCAACTAAAATAAGTGTGTTTAAAGTCATTTCGGTTTCTGAAATTGGTCAAAATTGAAGCTTTTGAGTAAGAAAAACTCTGTAAAATGGCAATTTTGGTCACTGTGAGGGTTTCAAATGTGGTTATTCTGCATGAGGCACGATCCAATTGACATTGTGAATCATATGTGGTAAAGTCCAAAAAATCTATTTTCTGATGAAAAACGATGACTCCGGACCTGTCGAACTTTCCCAAAATGGTCAATATGGTTGAAATTTTAACATTTAATCTTTTGACTCTAATGACTGTTGGATGTGAATTATGACTTTTTCAACTAAAATCAGTGAGTTTAAATTCATTTCGGTGCCAGAAATTGTTCAAAATTGTAGCTTTTGAGTAAGCAAAACTCTGTAAAAATGGCAATTTTGGTCACTGAGAGGGTTTCAAAAGTCGTTATTCAACATGAGGCACGACCCAATTGACATTTTGAATCATTTTTGGTACACTCCAAAAATCCAATTTTTTGATGAAAAACGATGACTCCGGACCTGGCGAATGTTCCCAAAATGGTCAATATGGATGAAATTTTAACATTTAATCTTTTGACTCTAAATGACTGTTGGATGTGAATTAAGACTTTTTCAACTAAAATAAGAGTGTTTAAAGTCATTTCGGTGCCTGTAATTCGTTAAAATAGAAGCTTTTGAATAAGCAAATCTCTGTAAAAATGGCAATTTTGGTCACAGTGAGGGTTTCAAAAGTCGTTATTCAACATGAGGCACGATCCAATTGACATTTTGAATCATTTTTGGTACAGTCCAAAAATTCAATTTTCAGATGAAAAACGATGACTCCGGACCTGTCGAACGTCCCCAAAATGTTCAATATGGATGAAATTTTAACATTTAATCTTTTGACTCTAAATGACTGTTGGATGTGAATTAAGACTTTTTCAACTAAAATAAGTGTGTTTAAAGTCATTTCGGTTCCTGAAATTGGTAAAAAAGAAAGCTTTTGAGTAAGAAAAACTGTAGAAATGGCAACTTTGGTCACTGTGAGGGTTTCAATAGTGGTTATTCATCATGAGTCACGATCCAATTGACATTTTGAATCATATTTGGTGCAGTCCAAAAAATCAATTTTCTGATGAAAAACGATGACTCCGGACTGTCGAACATTCCCAAAATGGTCAATATGGAGGAAATTTTAACATTTAATCTTTTGACTCTAAATGACTGTTGGATGTGAAGTATGACTTTTTCAACTACAATCAGTGAGTTTAAAGTCATTTTGGTGCCTGAAATTGTTCAAAATGGAAGCTTTTGAGTAAGCAAAACTCTGTAAAAATGGCAATTTTGGTGACGGTGAGGGTTTCAAAAGTGGATATTCAACATGAGGCACGATCCAATTGACATTTTGAATCATTTTTGGTACAGTCCAAAAAATCAATTTTCAGCCGAAAAACGATGACTCCGGACCTGTGGAACGTTCCCAAAATGGTCAATATAGATGAAATTTTAACATTTAATATTTTGACTCTAAATGACTGTTGGATGTGAATTAATACTGTTTCAACTAAAATAAGTGTGTTTAAAGTCATTTCGGTTTCTGAAATTGGTCAAAATTGAAGCTTTTGAGTAAGAAAAACTCTGTAAAATGGCAATTTTGGTCACTGTGAGGGTTTCAAATGTGGTTATTCTGCATGAGGCACGATCCAATTGACATTGTGAATCATATGTGGTACAGTCCAAAAAATCTATTTTATGATGAAAAACGATGACTCCGGACCTGTCGAACGTTCCCAAAATGGTCAATATGGATGAAATTTTAACATTTAATCTTTTGACTCTAAATGACTGTTGCATGTAAATTAAGACTTTTTCAACTAAAATAAGAGTGTTTAAAGTCATTTCGGTGCCTGTAATTGGTCAAAATACAAGCTTTTGAATAAGCAAATCTCTGTAAAAATGGCAATTTTGGTCACAGTGAGGGTTTCAAAAGTGGTTATTCAACATGAGGCACGATCCAATTGACATTTTGAATCATTTTTGGTACAGTCAAAAAAATAAATTTTCTGATGAAAAACGATGACTCCGGACCTGTCGAACGTTACCAAAATGGTCAATATGGAGGAAATTTTAACATTTAATCTTTTGACTCTAAATGACTGTTGGATGTGAAGTATGACTTTTTCAACTAAAATAAGTGAGTTTAAAGTCATTTTGGTGCCTGAAATTGTTCAAAATTGAAGCTTTTAAGTAAGCAAAACTCTGTAACAATGGCAATTTTGGTCACTGTGAGGGTTTCAAAAATGTGTATTCAACATGAGGCACGATCCAATTGACATTGTGAATAATATGTGGTACAGTCCAAAAAATCTATTTTCTGATGAAAAACGATGACTCCGGACCTGTCGAACGTTCCCAAAATGGTCAATATGGATGAAATTTTAACATTTAATCTTTTGACTCTAAATGACTGTTGGATGTGAATTATGACTTTTTCAACTAAAATCAGTGAATTTAAATTCATTTCGGTGCCTGAAATTGTTCAAAATTGTAGCTTTTGAGTAAGCAAAACTCTGTAAAAATGGCAATTTTGGTCACTGAGAGGGTTTCAAAAGTCGTTATTCAACATGAGGCACGATCCAATTGACATTTTGAATCATTTTTGGTACACTCCAAAAATCAAATTTTCTGATGAAAAACGATGACTCCGGACCTGGCGAATGTTCCCAAAATGGGCAATATGGATGAAATTTTAACATTTAATCTTTTGACTCTAAATGACTGTTGGATGTAAATTAAGACTTTTTCAACTAAAATAAGAGGGTTTAAAGTCATTTCGGTGCCTGTAATTGGTCAAAATTGAAGCTTTTGAATAAGCAAATCTCTGTAAAAATGGCAATTTTGGTCACTGTGAGGGTTTCAAAAGTGGTTATTCAACATGAGGCACGATCCAATTGACATTTTGAATAATTTTTGGTACAGTCCAAAAATTCAATTTTCAGATGAAAAACGATGACTCCGGACCTGTCGAACGTTCCCAAAATGGTCAATATGGATGAAATTTTAACATTTAATCTTTTGACTCTAAATGACTGTTGGATGTGAATTAAGACCTTTTTCAACTAAAATGAGTGTGTTTAAAGTCATTTCGGTTCCTGAAATTGGTAAAAAAAGAAAGCTTTTGAGTAAGAAAAACTCTGTAAAATGGCAATTTTGGTCACTGTGAGGGTTTCAAATGTGGTTATTCTGCATGAGGCACGATCCAATTGACATTGTGAATCACATGTGGTACAGTCCAAAAAATCTATTTTCTGATGAAAAACGATGACTCCGGACCTGTCGAACGTTCCCAAAATGGTCAATATGGATGAAATTTTAACATTTAATCTTTTGACTCTAAATGACTGTTGGATGTGAATTATGACTTTTTCAACTAAAATCAGTGAGTTTAAATTCATTTCGGTGCCAGAAATTGTTCAAAATTGTAGCTTTTGAGTAAGCAAAACTCTGTAAAAATGGCAATTTTGGTCACTGAGAGGGTTTCAAAAGTCGTTATTCAACATGAGGCACGATCCAATTGACATTTTGAATCATTTTTGGTACACTCCAAAAATCCAATTTTTTGATGAAAAACGATGACTCCGGACCGGGCGAATGTTCCCAAAATGGTCAATATGGATGAAATTTTAACATTTAATCTTTTGACTCTAAATGACTGTTGCATGTAAATTAAGACTTTTTCAACTAAAATAAGAGTGTTTAAAGTCATTTCGGTGCCTGTAATCGGTCAAAATAGAAGCTTTTGAATAAGCAAATCTCTGTAAAAATGGCAATTTTGGTCACAGTGAGGGTTTCAAAAGTGGTTATTCAACATGAGGCACGATCCAATTGACATTTTGAATCATTTTTGGTACAGTCCAAAAATTCAATTTTCAGATGAAAAACGATGACACCGGACCTGTCGAACATCCCCAAAATGTTCAATATGGATGAAATTTTAACATTTCATCTTTTGACTCTAAATGACTGTTGGATGTGAATTAAGACTTTTTCGACTAAAATAAGTGTGTTTAAAGTCATTTCGGTTCCTGAAATTGGTAAAAAAGAAAGCTTTTGAGTAAGAAAAACTGTAGAAATGGCAACTTTGGTCACTGTGAGGGTTTCAAAAGTGGTTATTCATCATGAGTCACGATCCAATTGACATTTTGAATCATATTTGGTGCAGTCCAAAAAATCAATTTTCTGATGAAAAACGATGACTCCGGACTGTCGAACATTCCCAAAATGGTCAATATGGATGAAATTTTAACATTTAATCTTTTGACTCTAAATGACTGTTGGATCTGAATTATGACTTTTTCAACTAAAATCAGTGAGTTTAAAGTCATTTCGGTGCCTGAAATTGTTCAAAATTGAAGCTTTTGAGTAAGCAAAACTCTGTAAAAATGGCAATTTTGGTCACTGTGAGGGTTTCAAAAGTGGATATTCAACATGAGGCACGATCCAATTGACATTTTGAATCATTTTTGGTACAGTCCAAAAAATCAATTTTCAGCCGAAAAACGATGACTCCGGACCTGTGGAACGTTCCCAAAATGGTCAATATAGATGAAATTTTAACATTTAATGTTTTGACTCTAAATGACTGTTGGATGTGAAGTATGACTTTTTCAACTAAAATCAGTGAGTTTAAAGTCATTTTGGTGCCTGAAATTGTTCAAAATTGTAGCTTTTGAGTAAGCAAAACTCTGTAAAAATGGCAATTTTGGTCACTGTGAGGGTTTCAAAAGTGGTTATTGAACATGAGGCACGATCCAATTGACATTTTGAATCATATTTGGTACAGTCCAAAAAATCAATTTACTGATGAAAAACGATGACTCCAGCCCTGTTGAACGTTCCCAAAATGGTCAATATGGATGACATTTTAACATTTAATCTATAGACTCTAAATGACTGTTGGATGTGAATTATGACTTTTTCAACTAAAATAAGTGAGTTTAAAGTCATTTTGGTGCCTGAAATTGTTCAAAATTGAAGCTTTTAAGTAAGCAAAACTCTGTAAAAATGGCAATTTTGGTCACGGTGAGGGTTTCAAAAGTGGTTATTCAACATGAGGCACAATCCAATTGACATTTTGAATCATATTTGGTGCAGTCCAAAAAATTAATTTTCTGAAGAAAAACGATGACTCCGGACCTGTCGAACGTTCCTAAAATGGTCAATATGGATGAAATTTTAACATTTAATCTTTTGACTCTAAATGACTGTTGGATGTGAATTATGACTTTTTCAACTAAAATAAGTGTGTTTAAAGTCATTTTGGTGGCTTAAATTGGTCAAAATGGAAGCTTTTGAGTAAGCAAAGCTCTGTAAAAATGGCAATTTTGGTCACTGTGAGGGTTTCAAAAGTGGGTATTCAACATGAGGCACAGTACAATTGACATTTTGAGTCATTTTTGGTACAGTCCCAAAAATCTATTTTCAGCCGAAAAACGATGACTCCGGACCTGTGGAACGTTCCCAAAAAGGCCAATATGGATGAAATTTTAACATTTAATCTTTTGACTCTAAATGACTGTTGGATGTGAATTATGACTTTTTCAACTAAAATAAGTGTGTTTAAAGTCATTTTGGTGGCTTAAATTGGTCAAAATGGAAGCTTTTGAGTAAGCAAAGCTCTGTAAAAATGGCAATTTTGGTCTCTGTGAGTTTTTTAAAAGTGGTTATTCAACATGAGGCACAATCCAATTGACATTTTGAATCATATGTGGTACAGTCAAAAAAATCTATTTTCTGATGAAAAACGATGACTCCGGACTGTCGAACATTCCCAAAATGGTCAATATGGATGAAATTTTAACATTTAATCTTTTGACTCTAAATGACTGTTGGATGTGAATTATGACTTTTTCAACTAAAATAAGTGTGTTTAAAGTCATTTTGGTGGCTTAAATTGGTCAAAATGGAAGCTTTTGAGTAAGAAAAACTCTGTAAAAATGGCAATTTTGGTCACGGTGAGGGTTTCAAAAGTGGTTATTCAACACGAGGCACAATCCAATTGACATTTTGAATCATATTTGGTGCAGTCCAAAAAATCTATTTTCTGATGAAAAACGATGACTCCGGACCTGTCGAACGTTCCCAAAATGGTCAATATGGATGAAATTTTAACATTTAATCTTTTGACTCTAAATGACTGTTGGATGTGAATTATGACTTTTTCAACTAAAATCAGTGAGTTTAAATTCATTTCGGTGCCAGAAATTGTTCAAAATTGTAGCTTTTGAGTAAGCAAAACTCTGTAAAAATGGCAATTTTGGTCACTGAGAGGGTTTCAAAAGTCGTTATTCAACACGAGGCACGATCCAATTGACATTTTGAATCATTTTTGGTACACTCCAAAAATCCAATTTTCTGATGAAAAACGATGACTCCGGACCTGGCGAATGTTCCCAAAATGGTCAATATGGATGAAATTTTAACATTTAATCTTTTGACTCTAAATGACTGTTGGATGTGAATTATGACTTTTTCAACTAAAATCAGTGAGTTTAAAGTCATTTCGGTGCCTGAAATTGTTCAAAATTGAAGCTTTTGAGTAAGCAAAACTCTGTAAAAATGGCAATTTTGGTCACTGTGAGGGTTTCAAAAGTGGATATTCAACATGAGGCACGATCCAATTGACATTTTGAATCATTTTTGGTATAGTCCAAAAAATCAATTTTCAGCCGAAAAACGATGACTCCGGACCTGTCGAATGTTCCCAAAATCGTCAATATGGATGAAATTTTAACATTTAATCTTTTGACTCTAAATGACTGTTGGATGTGAATTATGACTTTTTCAACTAAAATCAGTGAGTTTAAATTCATTTCGGTGCCTGAAATTGTTCAAAATTGTAGCTTTTGAGTAAGCAAAACTCTGTAAAAATGGCAATTTTGGTCACTGAGAGGGTTTCAAAAGTCGTTATTCAACATGAGGCACGATCCAATTGACATTTTGAATCATTTTTGGTACACTCCAAAAATCCAATTTTTTGATGAAAAACGATGACTCCGGACCGGGCGAATGTTCCCAAAATGGTCAATATGGATGAAATTTTAACATTTAATCTTTTGACTCTAAATGACTGTTGCATGTAAATTAAGACTTTTTCAACTAAAATAAGAGTGTTTAAAGTCATTTCGGTGCCTGTAATTGGTCAAAATAGAAGCTTTTGAATAAGCAAATCTCTGTAAAAATGGCAATTTTGGTCACAGTGAGGGTTTCAAAAGTGGTTATTCAACATGAGGCACGATCCAATTGACATTTTGAATCATTTTTGGTACAGTCCAAAAATTCAATTTTCAGATGAAAAACGATGACACCGGACCTGTCGAACATCCCCAAAATGTTCAATATGGATGAAATTTTAACATTTCATCTTTTGACTCTAAATGACTGTTGGATGTGAATTAAGACTTTTTCAACTAAAATAAGTGTGTTTAAAGTCATTTCGGTTCCTGAAATTGGTAAAAAAGAAAGCTTTTGAGTAAGAAAAACTGTAGAAATGGCAACTTTGGTCACTGTGAGGGTTTCAAAAGTGGTTATTCATCATGAGTCACGATCCAATTGACATTTTGAATCATATTTGGTGCAGTCCAAAAAATCAATTTTCTGATGAAAAACGATGACTCCGGACTGTCGAACATTCCCAAAATGGTCAATATGGATGAAATTTTAACATTTAATCTTTTGACTCTAAATGACTGTTGGATCTGAATTATGACTTTTTCAACTAAAATCAGTGAGTTTAAAGTCATTTCGGTGCCTGAAATTGTTCAAAATTGAAGCTTTTGAGTAAGCAAAACTCTGTAAAAATGGCAATTTTGGTCACTGTGAGGGTTTCAAAAGTGGATATTCAACATGAGGCACGATCCAATTGACATTTTGAATCATTTTTGGTACAGTCCAAAAAATCAATTTTCAGCCGAAAAACGATGACTCCGGACCTGTGGAACGTTCCCAAAATGGTCAATATAGATGAAATTTTAACATTTAATGTTTTGACTCTAAATGACTGTTGGATGTGAAGTATGACTTTTTCAACTAAAATCAGTAAGTTTAAAGTCATTTTGGTGCCTGAAATTGTTCAAAATTGTAGCTTTTGAGTAAGCAAAACTCTGTAAAAATGGCAATTTTGGTCATGTGAGGGTTTCAAAAGTGGTTATTGAACATGAGGCACGATCCAATTGACATTTTGAATCATATTTGGTACAGTCCAAAAAATCAATTTACTGATGAAAAACGATGACTCCAGACCTGTTGAACGTTCCCAAAATGGTCAATATGGATGACATTTTAACATTTAATCTATAGACTCTAAATGACTGTTGGATGTGAATTATGACTTTTTCAACTAAAATAAGTGAGTTTAAAGTCATTTTGGTGCCTGAAATTGTTCAAAATTGAAGCTTTTAAGTAAGCAAAACTCTGTAAAAATGGCAATTTTGGTCACGGTGAGGGTTTCAAAAGTGGTTATTCAACATGAGGCACAATCCAATTGACATTTTGAATCATATTTGGTGCAGTCCAAAAAATTAATTTTCTGAAGAAAAACGATGACTCCGGACCTGTCGAACGTTCCTAAAATGGTCAATATGGATGAAATTTTAACATTTAATCTTTTGACTCTAAATGACTGTTGGATGTGAATTATGACTTTTTCAACTAAAATAAGTGTGTTTAAAGTCATTTTGGTGGCTTAAATTGGTCAAAATGGAAGCTTTTGAGTAAGCAAAGCTCTGTAAAAATGGCAATTTTGGTCACTGTGAGGGTTTCAAAAGTGGGTATTCAACATGAGGCACAGTACAATTGACATTTTGAGTCATTTTTGGTACAGTCCCAAAAATCTATTTTCAGCCGAAAAACGATGACTCCGGACCTGTGGAACGTTCCCAAAAAGGCCAATATGGATGAAATTTTAACATTTCATCTTTTGACTCTAAATGACTGTTGGATGTGAATTATGACTTTTTCAACTAAAATAAGTGTGTTTAAAGTCATTTTGGTGGCTTAAATTGGTCAAAATGGAAGCTTTTGAGTAAGCAAAGCTCTGTAAAAATGGCAATTTTGGTCTCTGTGAGTTTTTTAAAAGTGGTTATTCAACATGAGGCACAATCCAATTGACATTTTGAATCATATTTGGTACAGTCAAAAAAATCAATTTTCTGATGAAAAACGATGACTCCGGACTGTCGAACATTCCCAAAATGGTCAATATGGATGAAATTTTAACATTTAATCTTTTGACTCTAAATGACTGTTGGATGTGAATTATGACTTTTTCAACTAAAATCAGTGAGTTTAAATTCATTTCGGTGCCAGAAATTGTTCAAAATTGTAGCTTTTGAGTAAGCAAAACTCTGTAAAAATGGCAATTTTGGTCACTGAGAGGGTTTCAAAAGTCGTTATTCAACACGAGGCACGATCCAATTGACATTTTGAATCATTTTTGGTACACTCCAAAAATCCAATTTTCTGATGAAAAACGATGACTCCGGACCTGGCGAATGTTCCCAAAATGGTCAATATGGATGAAATTTTAACATTTAATCTTTTGACTCTAAATGACTGTTGCATGTAAATTAAGACTTTTTCAACTAAAATAAGAGTGTTTAAAGTCATTTCGGTGCCTGTAATTGGTCAAAATTGAAGCTTTTGAATAAGCAAATCTCTGTAAAAATGGCAATTTTGGTCACAGTGAGGGTTTCAAAAGTGGTTATTCAACATGAGGCACGATCCAATTGACATTTTGAATCATTTTTGGTACAGTCCAAAAATTCAATTTTCAGATGAAAAACGATGACTCCGGACCTGTCGAACGTCCCCAAAATGTTCAATATGGATGAAATTTCAACATTTAATCTTTTGACTCTAAATGACTGTTGGATGTGAATTAAGACTTTTTCAACTAAAATAAGTGTGTTTAAAGTCATTTCGGTTCCTGAAATTGGTAAAAAAGAAAGCTTTTGAGTAAGAAAAACTGTAGAAATGGCAACTTTGGTCACTGTGAGGGTTTCAAAAGTGGTTATTCATCATGAGTCACGATCCAATTGACATTTTGAATCATATTTGGTGCAGTCCAAAAAATCAATTTTCTGATGAAAAACGATGACTCCGGACTGTCGAACATTCCCAAAATGGTCTATATGGATGAAATTTTAACATTTAATCTTTTGACTCTAAATGACTGTTGGATGTGAATTATGACTTTTTCAACTAAAATCAGTGAGTTTAAAGTCATTTCGGTGCCTGAAATTGTTCAAAATTGAAGCTTTTGAGTAAGCAAAACTCTGTAAAAATGCCAATTTTGGTCACTGTGAGGGTTTCAAAAGTGGATATTCAACATGAGGCACGATCCAATTGACATTTTGAATCATTTTTGGTATTGTCCAAAAAATCAATTTTCAGCCGAAAAACGATGACTCCGGACCTGTCGAACGTTCCCAAAATCGTCAATATGGATGAAATTTTAACATTTAATCTTTTGACTCTAAATGACTGTTGGATGTGAATTATGACTTTTTCAACTAAAATCAGTGAGTTTAAATTCATTTCGGTGCCTGAAATTGTTCAAAATTGTAGCTTTTGAGTAAGCAAAACTCTGTAAAAATGGCAATTTTGGTCACTGAGAGGGTTTCAAAAGTCGTTATTCAACATGAGGCACGATCCAATTGACATTTTGAATCATTTTTGGTACACTCCAAAAATCCAATTTTTTGATGAAAAACGATGACTCCGGACCGGGCGAATGTTCCCAAAATGGTCAATATGGATGAAATTTTAACATTTAATCTTTTGACTCTAAATGACTGTTGCATGTAAATTAAGACTTTTTCAACTAAAATAAGAGTGTTTAAAGTCATTTCGGTGCCTGTAATTGGTCAAAATAGAAGCTTTTGAATAAGCAAATCTCTGTAAAAATGGCAATTTTGGTCACAGTGAGGGTTTCAAAAGTGGTTATTCAACATGAGGCACGATCCAATTGACATTTTGAATCATTTTTGGTACAGTCCAAAAATTCAATTTTCAGATGAAAAACGATGACACCGGACCTGTCGAACATCCCCAAAATGTTCAATATGGATGAAATTTTAACATTTCATCTTTTGACTCTAAATGACTGTTGGATGTGAATTAAGACTTTTTCAACTAAAATAAGTGTGTTTAAAGTCATTTCGGTTCCTGAAATTGGTAAAAAAGAAAGCTTTTGAGTAAGAAAAACTGTAGAAATGGCAACTTTGGTCACTGTGAGGGTTTCAAAAGTGGTTATTCATCATGAGTCACGATCCAATTGACATTTTGAATCATATTTGGTGCAGTCCAAAAAATCAATTTTCTGATGAAAAACGATGACTCCGGACTGTCGAACATTCCCAAAATGGTCAATATGGATGAAATTTTAACATTTAATCTTTTGACTCTAAATGACTGTTGGATCTGAATTATGACTTTTTCAACTAAAATCAGTGAGTTTAAAGTCATTTCGGTGCCTGAAATTGTTCAAAATTGAAGCTTTTGAGTAAGCAAAACTCTGTAAAAATGGCAATTTTGGTCACTGTGAGGGTTTCAAAAGTGGATATTCAACATGAGGCACGATCCAATTGACATTTTGAATCATTTTTGGTACAGTCCAAAAAATCAATTTTCAGCCGAAAAACGATGACTCCGGACCTGTGGAACGTTCCCAAAATGGTCAATATAGATGAAATTTTAACATTTAATGTTTTGACTCTAAATGACTGTTGGATGTGAAGTATGACTTTTTCAACTAAAATCAGTGAGTTTAAAGTCATTTTGGTGCCTGAAATTGTTCAAAATTGTAGCTTTTGAGTAAGCAAAACTCTGTAAAAATGGCAATTTTGGTCACTGTGAGGGTTTCAAAAGTGGTTATTCAACATGAGGCACAATCCAATTGACATTTTGAATCATATTTGGTGCAGTCCAAAAAATTAATTTTCTGAAGAAAAACGATGACTCCGGACCTGTCGAACGTTCCTAAAATGGTCAATATGGATGAAATTTTAACATTTAATCTTTTGACTCTAAATGACTGTTGGATGTGAATTATGACTTTTTCAACTAAAATAAGTGTGTTTAAAGTCATTTTGGTGGCTTAAATTGGTCAAAATGGAAGCTTTTGAGTAAGCAAAGCTCTGTAAAAATGGCAATTTTGGTCACTGTGAGGGTTTCAAAAGTTGGTATTCAACATGAGGCACAGTACAATTGACATTTTGAGTCATTTTTGGTACAGTCCCAAAAATCTATTTTCAGCCGAAAAACGATGACTCCGGACCTGTGGAACGTTCCCAAAAAGGCCAATATGGATGAAATTTTAACATTTAATCTTTTGACTCTAAATGACTGTTGCATGTGAATTATGACTTTTTCAACTAAAATAAGTGTGTTTAAAGTCATTTTGGTGGCTTAAATTGGTCAAAATGGAAGCTTTTGAGTAAGCAAAGCTCTGTAAAAATGGCAATTTTGGTCTCTGTGAGTTTTTTAAAAGTGGTTATTCAACATGAGGCACAATCCAATTGACATTTTGAATCATATTTGGTACAGTCAAAAAAATCAATTTTCTGATGAAAAACGATGACTCCGGACTGTCGAACATTCCCAAAATGGTCAATATGGATGAAATTTTAACATTTAATCTTTTGACTCTAAATGACTGTTGGATGTGAATTATGACTTTTTCAACTAAAATAAGTGTGTTTAAAGTCATTTTGGTGGCTTAAATTGGTCAAAATGGAAGCTTTTGAGTAAGAAAAACTCTGTAAAAATGGCAATTTTGGTCACGGTGAGGGTTTCAAAAGTGGTTATTCAACACGAGGCACAATCCAATTGACATTTTGAATCATATTTGGTGCAGTCCAAAAAATCTATTTTCTGATGAAAAACGATGACTCCGGACCTGTCGAACATTCCCAAAATGGTCAATATGGATGAAATTTTAACATTTAATCTTTTGACTCTAAATGACTGTTGGATGTGAATTATGACTTTTTCAACTAAAATAAGTGTGTTTAAAGTCATTTTGGTGGCTTAAATTGGTCAAAATGGAAGCTTTTGAGTAAGAAAAACTCTGTAAAAATGGCAATTTTGGTCACTGAGAGGGTTTCAAAAGTCGTTATTCAACACGAGGCACGATCCAATTGACATTTTGAATCATTTTTGGTACACTCCAAAAATCCAATTTTCTGATGAAAAACGATGACTCCGGACCTGGCGAATGTTCCCAAAATGGTCAATATGGATGAAATTTTAACATTTAATCTTTTGACTCTAAATGACTGTTGCATGTAAATTAAGACTTTTTCAACTAAAATAAGAGTGTTTAAAGTCATTTTGGTGCCTGTAATTGGTCAAAATTGAAGCTTTTGAATAAGCAAATCTCTGTAAAAATGGCAATTTTGGTCACAGTGAGGGTTTCAAAAGTGGTTATTCAACATGAGGCACGATCCAATTGACATTTTGAATCATTTTTGGTACAGTCCAAAAATTCAATTTTCAGATGAAAAACGATGACTCCGGACCTGTCGAACGTCCCCAAAATGTTCAATATGGATGAAATTTTAACATTTAATCTTTTGACTCTAAATGACTGTTGGATGTGAATTAAGACTTTTTCAACTAAAATAAGTGTGTTTAAAGTCATTTCGGTTCCTGAAATTGGTAAAAAAGAAAGCTTTTGAGTAAGAAAAACTGTAGAAATGGCAACTTTGGTCACTGTGAGGGTTTCAAAAGTGGTTATTCATCATGAGTCACGATCCAATTGACATTTTGAATCATATTTGGTGCAGTCCAAAAAATCAATTTTCTGATGAAAAACGATGACTCCGGACTGTCGAACATTCCCAAAATGGTCTATATGGATGAAATTTTAACATTTAATCTTTTGACTCTAAATGACTGTTGGATGTGAATTATGACTTTTTCAACTAAAATAAGTGTGTTTAAAGTCATTTTGGTGGCTTAAATTGGTCAAAATGGAAGCTTTTGAGTAAGAAAAACTCTGTAAAAATGGCAATTTTGGTCACTGAGAGGGTTTCAAAAGTCGTTATTCAACACGAGGCACGATCCAATTGACATTTTGAATCATTTTTGGTACACTCCAAAAATCCAATTTTCTGATGAAAAACGATGACTCCGGACCTGGCGAATGTTCCCAAAATGGTCAATATGGATGAAATTTTAACATTTAATCTTTTGACTCTAAATGACTGTTGCATGTAAATTAAGACTTTTTCAACTAAAATAAGAGTGTTTAAAGTCATTTTGGTGCCTGTAATTGGTCAAAATTGAAGCTTTTGAATAAGCAAATCTCTGTAAAAATGGCAATTTTGGTCACTGTGAGGGTTTCAAAAGTGGTTATTCAACATGAGGCACGATCCAATTGACATTTTGATTCATTTTTGGTACAGTCCAAAAATTCAATTTTCAGATGAAAAACGATGACTCCGGACCTGTCGAACGTCCCCAAAATGGTCAATATAGATGAAATTTTAACATTTAATGTTTTGACTCTAAATGACTGTTGGATGTGAAGTATGACTTTTTCAACTAAAATCAGTGAGTTTAAAGTCATTTTGGTGCCTGAAATTGTTCAAAATTGTAGCTTTTGAGTAAGCAAAACTCTGTAAAAATGGCAATTTTGGTCACTGTGAGGGTTTCAAAAGTGGTTATTCAACATGAGGCACAATCCAATTGACATTTTGAATCATATTTGGTGCAGTCCAAAAAATTAATTTTCTGAAGAAAAACGATGACTCCGGACCTGTCGAACGTTCCTAAAATGGTCAATATGGATGAAATTTTAACATTTAATCTTTTGACTCTAAATGACTGTTGGATGTGAATTATGACTTTTTCAACTAAAATAAGTGTGTTTAAAGTCATTTTGGTGGCTTAAATTGGTCAAAATGGAAGCTTTTGAGTAAGCAAAGCTCTGTAAAAATGGCAATTTTGGTCACTGTGAGGGTTTCAAAAGTTGGTATTCAACATGAGGCACAGTACAATTGACATTTTGAGTCATTTTTGGTACAGTCCCAAAAATCTATTTTCAGCCGAAAAACGATGACTCCGGACCTGTGGAACGTTCCCAAAAAGGCCAATATGGATGAAATTTTAACATTTAATCTTTTGACTCTAAATGACTGTTGCATGTGAATTATGACTTTTTCAACTAAAATAAGTGTGTTTAAAGTCATTTTGGTGGCTTAAATTGGTCAAAATGGAAGCTTTTGAGTAAGCAAAGCTCTGTAAAAATGGCAATTTTGGTCTCTGTGAGTTTTTTAAAAGTGGTTATTCAACATGAGGCACAATCCAATTGACATTTTGAATCATATTTGGTACAGTCAAAAAAATCAATTTTCTGATGAAAAACGATGACTCCGGACTGTCGAACATTCCCAAAATGGTCAATATGGATGAAATTTTAACATTTAATCTTTTGACTCTAAATGACTGTTGGATGTGAATTATGACTTTTTCAACTAAAATAAGTGTGTTTAAAGTCATTTTGGTGGCTTAAATTGGTCAAAATGGAAGCTTTTGAGTAAGAAAAACTCTGTAAAAATGGCAATTTTGGTCACGGTGAGGGTTTCAAAAGTGGTTATTCAACACGAGGCACAATCCAATTGACATTTTGAATCATATTTGGTGCAGTCCAAAAAATCTATTTTCTGATGAAAAACGATGACTCCGGACCTGTCGAACATTCCCAAAATGGTCAATATGGATGAAATTTTAACATTTAATCTTTTGACTCTAAATGACTGTTGGATGTGAATTATGACTTTTTCAACTAAAATAAGTGTGTTTAAAGTCATTTTGGTGGCTTAAATTGGTCAAAATGGAAGCTTTTGAGTAAGAAAAACTCTGTAAAAATGGCAATTTTGGTCACTGAGAGGGTTTCAAAAGTCGTTATTCAACACGAGGCACGATCCAATTGACATTTTGAATCATTTTTGGTACACTCCAAAAATCCAATTTTCTGATGAAAAACGATGACTCCGGACCTGGCGAATGTTCCCAAAATGGTCAATATGGATGAAATTTTAACATTTAATCTTTTGACTCTAAATGACTGTTGCATGTAAATTAAGACTTTTTCAACTAAAATAAGAGTGTTTAAAGTCATTTTGGTGCCTGTAATTGGTCAAAATTGAAGCTTTTGAATAAGCAAATCTCTGTAAAAATGGCAATTTTGGTCACAGTGAGGGTTTCAAAAGTGGTTATTCAACATGAGGCACGATCCAATTGACATTTTGAATCATTTTTGGTACAGTCCAAAAATTCAATTTTCAGATGAAAAACGATGACTCCGGACCTGTCGAACGTCCCCAAAATGTTCAATATGGATGAAATTTTAACATTTAATCTTTTGACTCTAAATGACTGTTGGATGTGAATTAAGACTTTTTCAACTAAAATAAGTGTGTTTAAAGTCATTTCGGTTCCTGAAATTGGTAAAAAAGAAAGCTTTTGAGTAAGAAAAACTGTAGAAATGGCAACTTTGGTCACTGTGAGGGTTTCAAAAGTGGTTATTCATCATGAGTCACGATCCAATTGACATTTTGAATCATATTTGGTGCAGTCCAAAAAATCAATTTTCTGATGAAAAACGATGACTCCGGACTGTCGAACATTCCCAAAATGGTCTATATGGATGAAATTTTAACATTTAATCTTTTGACTCTAAATGACTGTTGGATGTGAATTATGACTTTTTCAACTAAAATCAGTGAGTTTAAAGTCATTTCGGTGCCTGAAATTGTTCAAAATTGAAGCTTTTGAGTAAGCAAAACTCTGTAAAAATGGCAATTTTGGTCACTGTGAGGGTTTCAAAAGTGGATATTCAACATGAGGCACGATCCAATTGACATTTTAAATCATTTTTGGTATAGTCCAAAAAATCAATTTTCAGCCGAAAAACGATGACTCCGGACCTGTCGAATGTTCCCAAAATCGTCAATATGGATGAAATTTTAACATTTAATCTTTTGACTCTAAATGACTGTTGGATGTGAATTATGACTTTTTCAACTAAAATCAGTGAGTTTAAATTCATTTCGGTGCCTGAAATTGTTCAAAATTGTAGCTTTTGAGTAAGCAAAACTCTGTAAAAATGGCAATTTTGGTCACTGAGAGGGTTTCAAAAGTCGTTATTCAACATGAGGCACGATCCAATTGACATTTTGAATCATTTTTGGTACACTCCAAAAATCCAATTTTCTGATGAAAAACGATGACTCCGGACCTGGCGAATGTTCCCAAAATGGTCAATATGGATGAAATTTTAACATTTAATCTTTTGACTCTAAATGACTGTTGCATGTAAATTAAGACTTTTTCAACTAAAATAAGAGTGTTTAAAGTCATTTCGGTGCCTGTAATTGGTCAAAATTGAAGCTTTTGAATAAGCAAATCTCTGTAAAAATGGCAATTTTGGTCACTGTGAGGGTTTCAAAAGTGGTTATTCAACATGAGGCACGATCCAATTGACATTTTGAATCATTTTTGGTACAGTCCAAAAATTCAATTTTCAGATGAAAAACGATGACTCCGGACCTGTCGAACGTCCCCAAAATGTTCAATATGGATGAAATTTTAACATTTAATCTTTTGACTCTAAATGACTGTTGGAAGTGAATTAAGACTTTTTCAACTAAAATAAGTGTGTTTAAAGTCATTTCGGTTCCTGAAATTGGTAAAAAAGAAAGCTTTTGAGTAAGAAAAACTGTAGAAATGGCAACTTTGGTCACTGTGAGGGTTTCAAAAGTGGATATTCATCATGAGTCCCGATCCAATTGACATTTTGAATCATATTTGGTACAGTCCAAAAAATCAATTTACTGATAAAAAACGATGACTCCGGACCTGTCGAACTTTCCCAAAATGGTCAATATGGATGAAATTTTAACATTTAATCTTCTGACTCTAAGTGACTGTTGGATGTGAATTATGACATTTTCAACTAAAATCTGTGAGTTTAAAGTCATTTTGGTGCGTGAAATTGTTCAAAATTGAAGCTTTTGAGTAAGCAAAACTCTGTCAAAATGGCAATTTTGGTCACTGTGAGGGTTTCAAAAGTGGATATTCAACATGAGGCACGATCCAATTGACATTTTGAATCATTTTTGGTACAGTCCAAAAAATAAATTTTCTGATGAAAAACGATGACTCCGGACCTGTTGAACGTTCCCAAAATGGTCAATATGGATGAAATTTTAACATTTAATCTTTTGACTCTAAATGACTGTTGGATGTGAATTATGACTTTTTCAACTAAAATCAGTGAGTTTAAATTCATTTCGGTGCCTGAAATTGTTCAAAATTGTAGCTTTTGAGTAAGCATAACTCTGTAAAAATGGCAATTTTGGTCACTGAGAGGGTTTCAAAAGTCGTTATTCAACATGAGGCACGATCCAATTGTGTCGTGTATTTCTATAGGTTCTGAATCGATCCCCCTATTCCTGACCCTATTCTGGTTAAACTAACTATCAAGTTAACTAACAGTCAGCCCATGAGGCAAGAAAACCCCCATGATGCAGATACCGTTATCTGACGCAGTCACACTCCGGCACAGGAACGTGTTATCTGATTAGGTCATAATGCTTGAGATCTAATTAGACAAGCGACATTCCTCCAGCCCCTGATAAGGCATACGACGTTCTCATAACAAATCAAACCTATGACAACCTGGATAATCCGTGCGGCCATTGTTTTGATTTCACAGAGAACTTTTGCAAAAGAATGTGCTAACGAGCAAGTCGTATGACATCTTTATTGACGTACCTATGTCCATCCTTACGTCAATCTCGGCACCTTTAAGGTATAAATATTGCCGACCTTGCCCTATGCAAACACACGCGTGGTGACAAGACGGAGCAGCCATACTTGCCGAAGCCGAGAGCAGAAGCAGACCCCGCTGGCAGCAGCCCCGCCTTCCTGACGCGCTGAGAGACGCGCTGCTATCTCAAGCCGAGAGACCCAGCACCGGCGTTTCTGGGCAGCCCTCGCAGGCAGCCTGGAATATCGAGAGCAGAGAAAGAGATACCATTCCTCATTCGTCCTAACTTCCAGGTACAGAACTGAATAACCCCTCACAGAGAATTCTTTAGTTATCCACTTGGCAAAAACAAACTTAACTTAAACTGTAACTTTCTATTCCCACCCACGCATTAGACTTAGGTCAGGTACACGGGGTAGGCGTATTTAGAAACACCAGTTGAGTACGTTTAGTCAAATGTATATGTGTATGTAAATGTATTTTAATCATTTTAAACATCATATGGCTCAGAAACCATATCAATGTTTTTACAGTATTATTTTATACTATTGCTTTTAATGTATGCACTTTACTTAACTATAAGTATTGCAATAATATCGATCCATTTCTCTTGTACGAGAAAAGAGACTGATCAATAAATAACACCTTTTATTGAACACGCCCGTCTCTTCCTTTTCTCTACATTCTGATGAGACTAAGAATGCACGTACTGACTGAGTAAAATAATTGCCTTGTGCTCACACGACTCTCGAGATTGACTCTTGATTAGGGGAGAGCAAAGTTGT
Source organism: Lissotriton helveticus (assembly GCF_964261635.1). NCBI lineage: Eukaryota > Metazoa > Chordata > Amphibia > Caudata > Salamandridae > Lissotriton > Lissotriton helveticus. The sequence goes on from NC_136072.1 coordinate 345,028,327, forward strand.
CATGTTCTATGGTTGTCAGAAACTAAATCCCTTCCAGTCTAATCAGGGGAGTTAATTCCTTCCTTGAACATTCGAGAAAGTTTCTAGCGAACTCTGAGCTTAGCTGGCAAACCCAAAAATTAAGTCTAGTATCGACAGTAGTAGACCTAGTTAACGTCTGGTCTAGGCCTTTACTGCTGTAGGTATTATTCCAATGCGCAGAGCCTATTGGGAAGATAGGAACTACACTACATGGCGCCCAACGCGTTTGGAAAGGGCGATAAAACTAACGTAAGACATTTAGAGTAACTCAGTCGTGCTTTCTCACTCAGACCCCTTTTCCCGAATACTCCAAAGACGTCTGGAGTGGGTGAAAGGTTATATCCTCCAAAACCTCGCAGGAGGGAACTCCTATGTATGGTTCTTGGTCAAGTCAACGTTGAAGGATAAACAGTTCCAAAATATTGTGCATCTAATCTTTGTTCCATAAAGAAACCTGATCTGCAAACAAACATAATACCATCCTGTCTGTAAAATGGCAGAGAGTGATGATGAAAGAGAGGCAGTTAGATTAGCAACTGAACTCGCAGATGCTGATGCTACCATGCAAGCAGCAGACGCGGATATAATACTCATTCCGGTCATTAAAAGGAGATCTATAACCTTAAAACTTATAGAAAATGGACTGACACCTAGAGGTGGCACAGTCATATTCGTAATCGAGGCACACGAATATCGGCAGACAGAGGTATACTATTCATGGATACATTTTCCAGCAGCAAATGCTGTAACAAAGTACTTCCACTATTACAAAGTAGAGGAACCTCCTGAAACATACACTCCTTTCGAGGAGGTGGAAGTACCACTCAAATTCCAAGAGCATTTGCTCTTATTTGATGGCGCCCTAAAACATAACAATCACATTACAAGGCTCGGTCCTTTAGGTAGACCAGGAGCAACGTGGCCGGTCTTAGCCGGATACACACCACATCCAGACATCGAAAGAATGCCTGCAGCAGAGCTGTTAATACAGCTAAAACAACTACTAAAAATTCATAGACAATTAGTTCAGTATGTAATGCGGACTTCAATAATTCAGCCAGCGATTAAACTTCCACAGCTGACCCCTCACCAGGGGAACACAAATAAAATTACACCACAGAACATCCAATCCTGCCTAGGTAAAGTTCCAGCTAAACGGGAACAGATACCATTCTGGTTGGCACAGAAAATCACCCAAATAGAGGCGGTGTTTCCTGACACCACCCCGCTGGAAAAACACAGGATTCTGACTATATGTCTCCCAATGGGAATCGCACCACACATTGAGGACTGTGACACTTGGGGTACAGTCTTTGCTTCCATCTACACAAAAACGCACGGTGTCCCATCCATTTCGGTGATACCAGATGTGCTAAAACAAATTCAAGATGAATACGGTCCAGAACCTGCTTTAACTCTTGGTATGAAATTACTAAAAGACTTCAAGCAGGTCTCGGCTATATTACTAGCCAACATAAAAGGTGAAGCAGCAAACGTGGCGATCCGCCAGAGGTTAAAAGAGACAGATATAGCAGACCAACCAGCTGAAATTGCCAGAATCATAGAAAAATCCTATGAAGAACTAGGCAGAGATAGTCTAGGTGGAATACCAGTAAAACCGCAACTGACTACAAGTCCAGAAAAAATATTTTTTAATAATAATAATTCACCAAAAAAGAACTGGGATGGAAATAAACAATCCAATCCTAAAGAAAAGAAATTCCAGTCCAGAGGAAGGTCTCCGAGGCGAAGAGAGAAATCTCCAAACCAAAGACAGAGGTCACCGCAGAGTGACCCCTCTGGGAATAGATATAACCTTAGAAATAGAGATAATATTAAAAAACCTGATAGATATCAAGACATTGATACACGTCCCTCTCAATCTTTTCAGAATTCCTCGCAGAAATCGGAAAGAAGAGGATGATCAGAAGAGCACGCCATGTCCAAAGACAAGGAACCTGCTCAGCTAAAAAAGAAATTACAATTTCCAAAAAAGAAGGTAGCCAGTATCAAGGTAGTTAAAAATGCCGAGAATACTGAGGACACAACTGAAAAACGGAGAATGGGCTCAGACAATGCTAGACAGCGCAGCAGAGGTGAGCATAGCTCGCAAAGTCCTTATGAATCATCTGGAGACAGTGGACACGAATGAATACCTTCAAGTGGAAACTGCAGACACCAGAGTTAGCAAGCCCCACAAGATATACGAGATAACATTACGTATAGAGGGAGATAAGACTAGGAAAATAAGGGGACTATTTTGGGATAACCTCTCCAAAGGCTATGACATCCTTCTAGCTGAAAAAGACTGGCCACCAGAGTTTGTCAGGGAGTGCCCTCATGGCGAAGAAGTAATTATGCCTGCCTTCTCGAATCAAATCCCGATTCATAAAAAATACACACTTGCTAGAAAGTGGGCAGTGGCCTTAGCACCTGCTTTATATAAAAATCATGTAGGATGGGATGAGGACTCCCCTCCTCACAAAATCCAGTTAAAATCACAACCTACTGCACAAAGGCAGTACCCAATTAAGCAAGAAGCTAAAAAACAGGTAAATGAAATACTAGATCAGCTAGAATACCAGGGGGTGATTGAAACTTGCACCTCACAAATGAACAATCCTTTGTTTCCGGTCTCCAAACCAGACAATTCATATCGTCTAGTTTTGGATTACCGACACCTTAACACATGTTGCAAAACCTTTGCAGTGCAAAACTCACACAGTGCTGCACTAATGAATAACATAGTGCGCAAAAAATACAAAACAACCTTGGACATCTCCAATGGATTCTTTTGTCAAAACATAGCACCAGAGAGCAGATCTTTAACTGCATTCTCAGTAAATGGCACTCAAAAACAATTCTGTCGGTTAGCCCAGGGGTACAAGAACAGCCCGGGGGTGTTCTCAGCGAGAGTAACAGAATTACTACAGCTATATGATGATGAAGCGTTATCTTATGTCGATGACATTTACTTAACAGATGATGACTTGGAGACTCACTTGAAAAGGGTGAACACCATAATACTTGGGTTCGCTGCAGAGGGTTACAAATTCAACTTCAAAAAGTCCAGAATTGCCCATCTGACGGTCCTATTCTTAGGATATGAGTTATCAAGTGAAGGTAAAAGCCTGGCAGACAATTTCCTAGAGAAATGTGCCGTAATCCAAGCTCCTAAAACACTAAAAAACTTACAGTCAATTTTAGGCTTCCTAAATTTCGGAAGAACATACATTGCAAATTACGCAGAAAGGGTCAAACCCCTTTATGATCTAATTAAACCAGACTTTAAAAGATCCAGTTGGACTCAAACACACACAGAAATTTTGAGATCCTTACAAACAGACATGCTAATTAAAACAAAATTAGAAACACGTGATAACACACGCAATCTTGTGATCCGAGTCATCCCAGGGAGATGCGGATTCACATACCTGACCTCTAATGAGGGAGAAAAGGTACCAATTGCATTCAAATCACACTTGTACACTAAGGCTGAAATGAAATTTAGCCCAACGGAAAAAATTCTTACAGCGACACAGACAGCTATAGCAAAAGAACGAGCCCTGGCACAAGGTAAACGAATAATAATCGTGACACCGATACCAGCCCTAGAGGCGGTAACAAAGGCAAGCATTCCAAATGCTAAAGCACTCCATCCGAGATGGATACAATGGGCTAACTCTCTTGCTGCAACAGACGTGGTGTACGAATTTGATCCTTACTTAAAAACACAAGAATTTCTCCAATATGAATTTGAATGTCCTCCGCCGACCGAAATTCTGCCTCTAGACCAATACGGCTGTATAATATATACAGACGGATCAGCACAACCCGCAGTAGGGGGTAAACAAGCTTACAGTGCTGCGTGCGCGATTGTTAAAGGTCGTTGGCACGAAGGGAAATTTAAACCAACCCTCACTAAAACACAATCTCTAGGAGATTGCACAGCTCAGCGAGCTGAACTACTAGCATTCAAGATGGAGCTTGAAAATACTGATCGAGAATTCCCCACACTTATAGTGTGCGATTCGTATTATTGCGTTCAGTCTTATAATGAATACTTGCAGATCTGGCTTCAGAACGGTTTCAAGGATGCAAAGGGTGGCACAATCAAGCATAAAATGCTCTGGGAACAAGTAGCTCTTTTACAAAAAGAACTACCAAAGACTCACGTGATACATACACTGAGTCATCAACGTGATGGCGTTCACGTTGCAGGGAATTCATTGGCTGATGAGGCCGCGAAAGCAGCTGTGCAAACGGCTTCCGTAGCTGCCGTCACCCGGTCAAAAACAAAAATAGACAGCGAAATATTACAAGCTGTCAGCGCTTCAGAAAAGGATTCGATAGAACCACTCCCTAAAGGCTTTCCAGTAAAATACTCATACATAACTGATGCAAACAATGTTCCTTTTGCTCGAATCCCTGGAGTGGGGGATAGGGCAATTCCAAACATGGAACATAGGTTAGGACTAATAATAGCGGCACACGAAGGGCTTGCTTCTATTCATGCTGGCGTCTCAGCCACAGTATCATTATTAAAACAGAGATACTGGTGGCCACAGATGAGAAGACAAACAAGGAACTATGTTCTAGCATGTGAAATATGTCAAAAAATGAAAGTATCAACGGTGAGACGTCCAGCGCAGACGCCCCTTCTAATCTCGGATAAACCATTAGCCTGTGTTTATCTAGACCACTGTGGTCCCTTACAAAGGGATGGTAACTATAAATATATCTTGGTCGCAGTGGACTCATGCACGAGATTCATATGGATGTGGCCCCAGCGAACGGCTGACGCCAGAACTGTTATAAAAGATTTGCGGGTCTTCATCGGCACATACGCAATTGGCATTCTGCATTCGGACAATGGTCCTGCTTTTAGCTCTCGGGCTTATAAGGAGGCCATGGTCAGCATGGGCGTGCAATTGCGGTACTCTTGTCCATTTCACCCTGAGGGGAACGGAATTGTTGAAAGAAAAAACCGTGACATAAAGCAATCTATAACGGCAAAGGTATTAGGTTCGGGAGCTGGGTGGGTCAAACATCTAATAAGTGTCCAACGTAGTCTAAATAACTTGCCAAGAAATTCTCTGAAGGGATTCAGTCCGTACGAATTATTATTCGGAACTAGGATGTTGATCTCTGACCTTGATAGTCAGACTTCAGTGGTAATAGAAAAAACCTTTGATGTCAAAGACCGTTTGGCTATTTTGCAGGACTTAAACAAAACAAGAAAAGACCTGAGCAACATACAGTTGAAACAACAGCCAACGACCACTGAAGAATCACCACCTGTCCCAGCAAGACCTGTCTGGATTCCAAAAGTCGGGGATCTAGTCAGGGAGAAGATCGCGGTAAAGAAGGAATTTGGGCCTTCTTACAGAAAAGCAGTTCCTGTCTTGTCTGTCAACGGGACAAGATCAGTTGTACTACCGCCACTTGCTGGTAAAAAGGAGAACCGAGTTGTATCCATCGACCTGGTAAAACCACAACATGTGGCCAATAACAAACAGTAGGCCAAGTGGACTCCCAATAAGTAGCAGAACACCAAGGTTTGCTACCAGTACAGAGGTCCTAACAAAGAGGCTCATCACATTCGAAACGCCTACAGAAGAACAAGAAGGACTATGCAACAATGCAATAGAACTCAGACCTCTTAAAACCCAAATAAAGACATTTAGCAGAGACACACCAATCTATACTGAAGTACCAAGTGAAAATGCAAAAAACAAAAATCCTGAACCAATTGGAACAATTGACAGAACTGCATCCGGTTACTTCATCAACTTCGATGATTCTTCTGACGGCTTCAGTGAATCAAAGACACAGCCATCATCAAAATCCTTTAAAGACAAAGCGAAGGAACTTTTGAAACAACTGAAAGAAACATATCTGGTTTCTCCATGGATTGAATTTTGGGTGGGTTTTGGTGCATTTATCCTCATACTTTGGCTCATCATGGTATTTACTTTGGGACGCTTCATTGAGGGAAAATATGCTAAAATGGACACAGCAAGTCAGAACATCAACTTGATCCTCAAACCACACACATCTTCACACGTCGAGAAAAGAGAACTTTCTCCAGAACTTTCTTCAGCCAACTTCACAGCCAATCCGATACCTGGTGGGGTAGCCTGGGACAACACTGACTATGAAATTTATGGTCCGGTCGAGATCCTGAAATATCCACACCAAATCAAGATCTCTTTGAGTGACTTTGCAAAACCAAACTCATTTGCTGATGATTGGGACTTCGAGAGTATTAACAACATGATGTCTGACTTAGTAATGTCTGCTAAATTTACAAAACATGATTATTTGCAAGGTTCTACAAATTATGATAGTATGTATTGCTATAACCATTATGGTAACCATTTTTTGCATAAATCTGCACAACCTAGAAATGTTTTAAATTATAATCAATGGGAACATTGTGCTACGCCTCCAAAAGGAAGCTCTAGAACCGTTTACGACAAATATTCATATTTTTCAGGTTTTAACACAAGTAATGCTGAAACATTTTATTTTAAATTTTCAAACAAGACAGGGATGAAAACCATGATAACCAACACAAAATTGATATATTCAGATTCATTCTTTGAAAAAATGAATACTTTTGGATTTGATTATTGGGACAAAAATGTTGATTTGAAAAGTGTTTGGGGTACAAAAGAATGGCAAGTACAGGGTTTAGAAGCTTTGTTTAGAGCCTGCATGATCCCAGAACAAATGATATTTTTAAATGACACTGTTCAACAAACCACCTGTCTTGGCTTAGCCAAAATCAAAGATTTAAATAACCCGTCTATTCCAAAGCCAACAATGTTTAGCAATAACTCTGATACAGATGAAGAGATAGACGTAAACCATATACTAAACCAAAACAGAACACATCCTGATTGGAAACAATGGTTGATCTGGCCCACAGATACAAATAACTGTCAAGATAGATTCCTGAATAAAACACAGGGTTTCAAAATGACCAGGCCAGACCCTAGATATCCCCAAAGACATCACCCAGGGATAATAACAACCTACAGTGTGGGCAAATTATGCCTTCAATGGCTACAGTCTTCCACACTGCCTGAAATTAAGCAACAGCTAACTTTACTTACTGATGGTGCTGACTTGCGTGATTTCATACTGGGACCACGCAAACAGCGTCAAAAGCGTTTCATAGCAGCCTCTGTATATGCAGCATACAATGAGGCCTGGAAGGTTACTCAAATTGAGACAGCAGAAAGAATACGGGAAATTGACCGTATCAATTTGGAAAAATCACTTTCTGTAGTGGACAATGGGTTAATGACTCTGTCCTCCAGAATTTTTTCATTGGACAGCATTGTGTCTTCAGCAATCGACATATTATCGCAAGACTTACTGTTATTACAACATGGTCAGTCACAATTGCGTTCCATTGTACAGCTTGGCTGGACGTTACAAAATCTGCGTTCAGGCTATGTGCCTTGGCGTTTAATCAACACAACGTCACTATTCCAAATCTTTAACCTTACTGATAGACAAATCGGTATGGCGCAAAAGGGTGCTGATTATACAATCTTGAGCATTGAAAAACTAGAAAGATTACCAATGACAATGTCAGAACGACCTGTCAGTGAATGGATAATCCACGGAATCATAAATATTCCAATCTCAACCTTCAGGTTTCAATACTGCCAAAAATATATACAGGCTGGCATGTACGAGAAATTGGGAAAGGGGTACCTTAAAACAACTTGGAACCTGCCCTATTCACATGCATGTGTCAGTAATAAAGGACAGAAAGTGTTTCTTAGTGGCAACAATTGTGCTATGTCACTAAGCGGCACGCTTCTGTGTAACGGAATTAGTTTGCATGGAGCCTGTGAAGGGAATTCATACAACCTTTCATGTCACCAGCAAGGCGCACCTGCAACTGAAATAGAACCATTCTTTCAAAGACTCTATAATGGGAATTACATTCTTATTGTAGACCGCAGATGTTGCAGTCTTATGCCCGGGACTCCTTATCTAGTAACTACAACAGCGAAGGTCAAGTGCTGTGGACGTTCTTTGTTCCCCAGCTCCTTTCCAGACAGGGAGGCAAGGGCATGGCCCAGTTTGAAAATTACTTCTATTCGAATAGACACTTTAAGCAGAATAAAAACAGTGCTTCTTCAGATGCCTACAAGACTCACGTCATCAAAAGAAACGTATGATCTACAAGTCGCAAGGACGACTGCAGAGATACATACATTATTATCAACTAATTCCCCCGTACATTTCGCGGAAATCCTGAGCGAAATCTTAAATATTTCTGATACCACTGGGGTCTCAAAGGTATTTAAGACAGTATTTTCAATGGCATTAACACCATTCAAAGCCATACTGGGTATTTTTCCAGATTTCGTCCATTCGGTTTTTGGCGGACTTCCCCTGATCCTGGGACTAATTGCAGGAATCCTATTCCTAGTCCTTATTTTTCGTTATGGCAACCCATGTCACAGATCAAACTCTCGCGACAATGGAAGATGCGATCCTAGCCATTGGATACCGGGACCGGATATCAAAAATCCTGGGACTCTCCCGGCTTAGAGACCTAAACATGACTTGGTTTCTATCATTTCGACCAATGTGGCAAAGGTGTGTTTTACCTGTACTAAGGTGTCTGCTATGCGGAGAAGAATGCGTGTTAGACACCTGTCTGACGCTACAATCGGATGCGCCAGTGGATGCAGATACACTGTTGGTTCCTACCAAGGTTCACGCTTTGTGCTGCCCTCAAAGGCTGCCAATCCTGATGACGGCATTCCTGGAATCTTCACCACTACGATTGAAGAGTAGTGAAGTTCAAGATGAAAGCAGCATCGAACAGGTACGACCTTCTGTCAGCAATGCAAATCAGAATGTCAATGGAGACAATCATGCGCACGAATGCATGGTTACCCCTATTTCCGACTTAGTGGAACTTTCCCATGAAGCTGTTGACAGTTTTTTCGAAAGCCTGAATGATATGATGTTCTCTCCAGAACAGAAATAGAGACTTTTGAGTAAACTCGCACACGGCGTTCCCTGAATTCGGCCTTCAACTTTAAAAATAAAGTCACATGAACAATTACAATCCAGTTCACGGACAGCAATTTTTTCAGCATGCCCCTTAAAATATTTTTCTACATATTTTTTCCCGGGACACTGATCTTCTGCTTAAAGTAAGAAACTATTCCTAGAGAACTAAGATTTCTATTTTTAGATACTTTATATAGACTTTAGCTGCCCGCTGGTAGGTTCACAAATATTTTATTATGTGATGAAATGGTCTCGAACTTCCTTTCTGTATAGCCATATTAAGAGCCATTTCATGTGTATTTCTCATATACCAATAAGCAATAATGCATACAAATGCGTGTTTACTTTTGCATTTAATTCATAGCTTAAGTGCATACAATATATATGACTGCAATTTTTCAGTATATTTGAAAATTTCGAAATGCATTTATGTATTTTGGGGTGGTAAGGTATACACTATACTCTATAGTATGTTGTACTATGTTATACTATGCATAGATTAGTAGATATGACCATAGTTAGCGTGGAGTGGGTGTCGTGTATTTCTATAGGTTCTGAATCGATCCCCCTATTCCTGACCCTATTCTGGTTAAACTAACTATCGAGTTAACTAACAGTCAGCCCATGAGGCAAGAAAACCCCCATGATGCAGATACCGTTATCTGACGCAGTCACACTCCGGCACAGGAATGTGTTATCTGATTAGGTCATAACGCTTGAGATCTAATTAGACAAGCGACATTCCTCCAGCCCCTGATAAGGCATACGACGTTCTCATAACAAATCAAACCTATGACAACCTGGATAATCCGTGCGGCCATTGTTTTGATTTCACAGAGAACTTTTGCAAAAGAATGTGCTAACGAGCAAGTCGTATGACATCTTTATTGACGTACCTATGTCCATCCTTACGTCAATCTCGGCACCTTTAAGGTATAAATATTGCCGACCTTGCCCTATGCAAACACACGCGTGGTGACAAGACGGAGCAGCCATACTTGCCGAAGCCGAGAGCAGAAGCAGACCCCGCTGGCAGCAGCCCCGCCTTCCTGACGCACTGAGAGACGCGCTGCTATCTCAAGCCGAGAGACCCAGCACCGGCATTTCTGGGCAGCCCTCGCAGGCAGCCTGGAATATCGAGAGCAGAGAAAGAGATACCATTCCTCATTCATCCTAACTTCCAGGTACAGAACTGAATAACCCCTCACAGAGAATTCTTTAGTTATCCACTTGGCAAAAACAAACTTAACTTAAACTGTAACTTTCTATTCCCGCCCACGCATTAGACTTAGGTCAGGTACACGGGGTAGGCGTATTTAGAAACACCAGTTGAGTACGTTTAGTCAAATGTATATGTGTATGTAAATATATTTTAATCATTTTAAACATCATATGGCTCAGAAACCATATCAATGTTTTTACAGTATTATTTTATACTATTGCTTTTAATGTATGCACTTTACTTAACTATAAGTATTGCAATAATATCGATCCATTTCTCTTGTACGAGAAAAGAGACTGATCAATAAATAACACCTTTTATTGAACACGCCCGTCTCTTCCTTTTCTCTACATTCTGATGAGACTAAGAATGCACGTACTGACTGAGTAAAATAATTGCCTTGTGCTCACACGACTCTCGAGATTGACTCTTGATTAGGGGAGAGCAAAGTTGTCATGTTCTATGGTTGTCAGAAACTAAATCCCTTCTTGTCTAATCAGGGGAGTTAATTCCTTCCTTGAACATTCGAGAAAGTTTCTAGCGAACTCTGAGCTTAGCTGGCAAACCCAAAAATTAAGTCTAGTATCGACAGTAGTAGACCTAGTTAACGTCTGGTCTAGGCCTTTACTGCTGTAGGTATTATTCCAATGCGCAGAGCCTATTGGGAAGATAGGAACTACACTACAATTGACATTTTGAATCATTTTTGGTACACTCCAAAAATCCAATTTTCTGATGAAAAACGATGACTCCGAACCGGGCGAATGTTCCCAAAATGTTCAATATGGATGAAATTTTAACATTTAATCTTTTGACTCTAAATGACTGTTGGATGTGAATTAAGACTGTTTCAACTAAAATAAGTGTGTTTAAAGTCATTTCGGTTCCTGAAATTGGTCAAAATTGAAGCTTTTGAGTAAGAAAAACACTGTAAAATGGCAATTTTGGTCACTTCGAGGGTTTCAAAAGTGGTTATTGGAAAGGGGCGACCACTCGGTCCCCCCCGAACGTATGGTGGAGTACCCCGATCCCCCCGGGAAACCGTTTTGGGCGGGAGGCGTGGCTTGGCTGGTATGCCCGTAGTGGCATAGCCGGGGCGCGCCTTTTCCCGCCCAGGAAGGGTTGTCCTAGACACCTACACCGTTCGAACCGCCCCGTAGGCGTGTTGGGGAAGGTCCACGCCCTCCCGAAGAAGGATAAAAGGAGCATCTTGCCAAGGAAGCATCCTCTTGTTCCTGTGCTTGGAAGCTGCACCTCCTCGTTGCTTGTGAGCCCGAGACGGAACAAGGAGCCAATTTTGACCCACCCACCAGCCCCTGATGACAGCGATTTGTATTGCAATAAAGTCATTTGACATGGATATTATCTCTTCTCAGGTTGTTTCGAAAAAGTTGGGATGGTTGTGATATGACAATAAAATGGTTGTTCTTTTCTGGTGAGGTATCACAGCTAAGTGTAAAAACTGTTATAACATAATTGGAGGTTGATGTTTTGAAATGCCCAGTATAACTGTTATTCTCTTTAGTTTAAAAACTGTCGTATTTATTTCTGGTCGGGCGGTAAGGTCATGATCGGTGAGCAGTAATTGGAAGATCCCTAGAGGTGGGGCGCCACCCAATATGGATGGGAGCGCCCGGGGTGAGGCGGCCATTGGCCCCTCACACGGGGAGGCGGTACCCTCTAAGGATGGCGACGCCGAAAGGGAAGGCGGTCATCGGCCCCTCCCTGGGGAGGAGGGGCTACGGGCCCCTCCTGGGAATTTCCCGGGGCCAGGACATCCGCGACGGCGGATGTGGTAAGCAGTGTGGGGTGGGAGGGGGGTCTACGCTACCTTCTAGACACCTCACACGAGTCCTCGGACGACCACCAAGATGGCGCCGAGTAAATATGGGGCCCCCGTTAAGACAAGGGAAATTGGAAGTTGGCACAGAGGTACAGTCCTCTGTGCACCCGCCCCTCACAAGTGAGGGGGGAGTTATGGTATTAGGGATCTGACACCTGTTACGACCTTGCCGTTGGCCCGTAATGCTAGGATGTACAATTTGATTTTGAGAAAATGCATCGTAATGTGTAAATGAAATTGTACATGATATGAAACTGTTAATTTAATGTTTTAATTTTTGTTTCATATTTTAATAAATACGGCCGGTGAGGGTAACTCCCTCACCGCCTTCCAAAAGCTCAAGAACCATTTCCGTCTTCCCATTCTTGGGGATTGTGTTGGGAGGGGGTGACGGGTATCCCGCCCATATGAACATGAGGCACGATCCAATTGACATTTTGAATCATATTTGGTACAGTCCAAAAAATCAATTTACTGATGAAAAACGATGACTCCAGACCTGTCGAACGTTCCCAAAATGGTCAATATGGATGACATTTTAACATTTAATCTATAGACTCTAAATGACTGTTGGATGTGAATTATGACTTTTTCAACTAAAATAAGTGAGTTTAAAGTCATTTTGGTGCCTGAAATTGTTCAAAATTGAAGCTTTTAAGTAAGCAAAACTCTGTAAAAATGGCAATTTTGGTCACGGTGAGGGTTTCAAAAGTGGTTATTCAACACGAGGCACAATCCAATTGACATTTTGAATCATATTTGGTGCAGTCCAAAAAATCAATTTTCTGAAGAAAAACGATGACTCCGGACCTGTCGAACGTTCCCAAAATGGTCAATATGGATGAAATTTTAACATTTAATCTTTTGACTCTAAATGACTGTTGGATGTGAATTATGACTTTTTCAACTAAAATAAGTGTGTTTAAAGTCATTTCGGTGGCTTAAATTGGTCAAAATGGAAGCTTTTGAGTAAGCAAAGCTCTGTAAAAATGGCAATTTTGGTCACAGTGAGGGTTTCAAAAGTGGGTATTCAACATGAGGCACGGGCCAATTGACATTTTGAATCATTTTTGGTACAGTCCAAAAAATCTATTTTCAGCCGAAAAACAATGACTCCGGACCTGTGGAACGTTCCCAAAATGGCCAATATGGATGAAATTTTAACATTTAATCTTTTGACTCTAAATGACTGTTGGATGTGAATTATGACTTTTTCAACTAAAATAAGTGTGTTTAAAGTCATTTCGGTGGCTTAAATTGGTCAAAATGGAAGCTTTTGAGTAAGCAAAGCTCTGTAAAAATGGCAATTTTGGTCTCTGTGAGTTTTTTAAAAGTGGTTATTCAACATGAGGCACAATCCAATTGACATTTTGAATCATATTTGGTACAGTCAAAAAAATCAATTTTCTGATGAAAAACGATGACTCCGGACCTGTCGAACGTTACCAAAATGGTCAATATGGATGAAATTTTAACATTTAATCTTTTGACTCTAAATGACTGTCGGATGTGAATTATGACTTTTTCAACTAAAATCAGTGAGTTTAAAGTCATTTCGGTGCCTGAAATTGTTCAAAATTGCATCTTTTGAGTAAGCAAAACTCTGTAAAAATGGCAATTTTGGTCACTGTGAGGGTTTCAAAAGTGGTTATTGAACATGAGGCACAATCCAATTGACATTTTGAATAATTTTTGGTACAGTCAAAAAAATCTATTTTCTGATGAAAAACGATGACTCCGGACCTTTCGAACATCCCCAAAATGTTCAATATGGATGAAATTTTAACATTTAATCTTTTGATTCTAAATGACTGTTGGATTTGAATTATGACTTTTTCAACTAAAATAAGTGAGTTTAAAGTCATTTTGGTGCCTGAAATTGTTCAAAATTGAAGCTTTTAAGTAAGCAAAACTCTGTAAAAATGGCAATTTTGGTCACGGTGAGGGTTTCAAAAGTGGTTATTCAACACGAGGCACAATCCAATTGACATTTTGAATCATATTTGGTGCAGTCCAAAAAATCAATTTTCTGATGAAAAACGATGACTCCGGACTGTCGAACATTCCCAAAATGGTCAATATGGATGAAATTTTAACATTTAATCTTTTGACTCTAAATGACTGTTGGATGTGAATTATGACTTTTTCAACTAAAATCAGTGAGTTTAAAGTCATTTCGGTTCCTGAAATTGTTCAAAATTGAAGCTTTTGAGTAAGCAAAACTCTGTAAAAATGGCAATTTTGGTCACTGTGAGAGTTTCAAAAGTGGATATTCAACATGAGGCACGATCCAATTGACATTTTGAATCATTTTTGGTACAGTCCAAAAAATCAATTTTCAGCCGAAAAACGATGACTCCGGACCTGTGGAACGTTCCCAAAATGGTCAATATAGATGACATTTTAACATTTAATCTTTTGACTCTAAATGACTGTTGGATGTGAATTAAGAATGTTTCAACTAAAATAAGTGTGTTTAAAGTCATTTCGGTTCCTGAAATTGGTCAAAATTGAAGCTTTTGAGTAAGAAAAACACTGTAAAATGGCAATTTTGGTCACTGTGAGGGTTTCAAATGTGGTTATTCTGCATGAGGCACGATCCAATTGACATTGTGAATCATATGTGGTACAGTCCAAAAATCCAATTTTCTGATGAAAAACGATGACTCCGGACCTGGCGAATGTTCCCAAAGTGGTCAATATGGATGAAATTTTAATATTTAATCTTTTGACTCTAAATGACTGTTGGGTGTGAATTATGACTTTTTCAACTAAAATCAGTGAGTTTAAATTCATTTTGGTGCCTGAAATTGTTCAAAATTGAAGCTTTTAAGTAAGCAAAACTCTGTAAAAATGGCAATTTTGGTCACGGTGAGGGTTTCAAAAGTGGTTATTCAACACGAGGCACAATCCAATTGACATTTTGAATCATATTTGGTGCAGTCCAAAAAATCAATTTTCTGAAGAAAAACGATGACTCCGGACCTGTCGAACGTTCCCAAAATGGTCAATATGGATGAAATTTTAACATTTAATCTTTTGACTCTAAATGACTGTTGGATGTGAATTATGACTTTTTCAACTAAAATAAGTGTGTTTAAAGTCATTTCGGTGGCTTAAATTGGTCAAAATGGAAGCTTTTGAGTAAGCAAAGCTCTGTAAAAATGGCAATTTTGGTCACAGTGAGGGTTTCAAAAGTGGGTATTCAACATGAGGCACGGGCCAATTGACATTTTGAATCATTTTTGGTACAGTCCAAAAAATCTATTTTCAGCCGAAAAACAATGACTCCGGACCTGTGGAACGTTCCCAAAATGGCCAATATGGATGAAATTTTAACATTTAATCTTTTGACTCTAAATGACTGTTGGATGTGAATTATGACTTTTTCAACTAAAATAAGTGTGTTTAAAGTCATTTCGGTGGCTTAAATTGGTCAAAATGGAAGCTTTTGAGTAAGCAAAGCTCTGTAAAAATGGCAATTTTGGTCTCTGTGAGTTTTTTAAAAGTGGTTATTCAACATGAGGCACAATCCAATTGACATTTTGAATCATATTTGGTACAGTCAAAAAAATCAATTTTCTGATGAAAAACGATGACTCCGGACCTGTCGAACGTTACCAAAATGGTCAATATGGATGAAATTTTAACATTTAATCTTTTGACTCTAAATGACTGTCGGATGTGAATTATGACTTTTTCAACTGAAATCAGTGAGTTTAAAGTCATTTCGGTGCCTGAAATTGTTCAAAATTGCATCTTTTGAGTAAGCAAAACTCTGTAAAAATGGCAATTTTGGTCACTGTGAGGGTTTCAAAAGTGGTTATTGAACATGAGGCACAATCCAATTGACATTTTGAATAATTTTTGGTACAGTCAAAAAAATCTATTTTCTGATGAAAAACGATGACTCCGGACCTTTCGAACATCCCCAAAATGTTCAATATGGATGAAATTTTAACATTTAATCTTTTGATTCTAAATGACTGTTGGATTTGAATTATGACTTTTTCAACTAAAATAAGTGAGTTTAAAGTCATTTTGGTGCCTGAAATTGTTCAAAATTGAAGCTTTTAAGTAAGCAAAACTCTGTAAAAATGGCAATTTTGGTCACGGTGAGGGTTTCAAAAGTGGTTATTCAACACGAGGCACAATCCAATTGACATTTTGAATCATATTTGGTGCAGTCCAAAAAATCAATTTTCTGATGAAAAACGATGACTCCGGACTGTCGAACATTGGTAAATAAATAAATAATACCCTATTTTTGACTAGACTTATAGCATAACAGATAGCTCAATAAATAAGAGTCAAGATTCGAGGTAGTAGGAGTTTCTGCAGGTTTATTACAGCATAAGGACAGGATCAGGACAACCTGCATAGGAACAGAATGACAGGGCCCAGCAGGGGAAAAAAGGCCCAGCAGGGGAAAAGAGGCCCAGCAGCTGCTGGGGCTAGGTCTGGGATGAGCGCGCTAACATTCAATAACAAGACATTGACTTATATACATAGCGCAAACACATAGCAGTACATTGCAGTAGGCGTAACAGTAGGTGGAGTAGAAGGCGTGACGCGTAGCAGTCGCGAGAGATAACAGTAATAAGAGGTGTAACGGGGAGTTTACTTAGACATGTGATGCAAAACGTAACAGAATATGTCATGAATGGGCGGACACATAGGAGGGGGCTACCTAAGGAGCAGGGACCTCTAACCTAATGGTGCGTGAAAACTAGCAATGACGTGTTACTAGGAGAAGCTGGGGGCTACGAACTCTGTGCTAGGAGCAGAGACTAGAGTCTGGAGGGTCGGAGCGACATGTACTTAAACCCTATCTGGTATCTAATGTTTAGGGAACATGTTGATATAAACTAGAAGTCATGAGGGGAAAGGCTAACCTGATTCTAAGACTAGACCATGCATTATTCTACATGTAGTGCGTGAAGAATATTAAATGACCATTAAATACAGTACTTCTCTAACATGGAGACGAGAAGGCTAGACAATGACGGAAACTTATTGATGCAGTTCAGTAGCTTAGGAATGCAGAGGAGGAGGACTGAACTGATAGCAGGAACTATAACATACTTTTGGCAGACTCAGAGGCAGAGCCGGGGTGCACCGGGCACTGCAAGGCAGGAAGTAAGTGAAGGGTCGAGGATACAGGTGGGGGCTGTATCGCTCCTCAGCGAGGCTTTCAGGAGACAGGAGCTGAATCTGTGGTCCGGGCCCTTTTGAGGCCTGGAAACGGAGACTTTATAATTGAATAACGTGCACACTGAGAAACGTGGCAACATTACTTACATAGGCCTGATATTCGTAGTATTCACGAGGACTGGAAACTAACATACTAGAGGTGGACACAACTGTAATTGCGTCTTTAATCAGAAATGGGGAATAACATATGCATATTGGTCATGCACACATAACATATGATGGATGAAGCGTAGGGACACAGAACATGGCAAAATTTACTTTTCCACATTCCCTCCTTGTCACTACGTTTCCATCAGGAAACATCAATATTCATGATACCGTCTATCATTTCATACAGTACCATTTGCTCGTCTCGAATTGTCTTGGAACGGGATTTAGAACGGGGCTTGGGACTGGGAATACAAGAGGTAGCACACATGCTGCAAATCGCAGGGCCACATTGTATACAGAGGCAGCAGCTAAATATGATCGCTACTGCAATACCTAGAAAGGACAGGACTTTCCAACCCCATGTGGAAATTACATTCCAGAACCAACCGGACCATGTCCAGGTGCCTGGATCTTGGTGTAACAGATGGGCAATTTTATGGAGTCTGGTTATAGCTGAATAAACAGACGGCGCGTTATTTGGAATGAAAATGCAACAACTGGATCCGAGAATTCTACAGGCCCCGCCCCTATCGGCCAGTATGACGTCAAGGACGAGACGATTCTGTAAAACGACAATTCTCATAAAGGATTGCTCTTCAGTTAAGTTACCTAGAGCGGAGGCAGTCTCAATCACTACTGCTTCAAGGGTTCTTGTTAATCTACGAATGAGCTTACTATTTACAACTGTACCTAAATAAGGGAAAACACCTTTATCTATATCAATGAATTGCTCTGCGGCGGTTTCAGTATAATCGACAATCGGGAGATTTCTCTTGTGTCTAGTGTGTACTAAGAAAGAATTCCTATGATAGTCAGGTGGGGCTAGAAAAACAGGTGGCAGTAGGAAAGCAATGTAACAGGTTCCCTCCCAATCGAGGGGCAGACGGACATATGCAGTTTGACCACAAACAAAATAAGAATGACGTGAAGCTTTAAAAATAGATTTCCTACTGTCACTATACTCGATAACAGTAGTACATTCACTATGACCTATATGTACAGAACCATAACTACGGACACATAATTCGCCTTTGACTGGTAGTACTGAAATAGCGGGTGAGTCTGGAGTAGTATCAGACTGAACATTCAGAACCATGAAATTCGACGAATAATTTCCTAAATTATATACTTCATTTTCTAAATCTAAACCTGTTCTGTGGGGGATACCTTGCTTGTCTGGGAAACATGTCCTGTTAAGAAAAAACATATCTGTTGAGGATGACGTTAACGTGGACCATGCTCCACACGAACCATTGTGTGAGAATGGGTAAGGAAAGAGTGGCAGAACTCCCTTCGGTGTCTGGAAAGGGGGGAGTCGACCACACACCCAACAATTTGTGGCATTGCTGGTCTGGTGTGAATAATGTAACATACGGATAAATGTGTTATTACGCATAGCGAGGCGGTATGAATATTCGTGAGGAGGCAGATCACTAAACGTGTGCTCTACTGTAGCATGAGCAGACATATTTACATGAGGAACTGAAAAACACAGATAGAAAGCATAGCTGGTGCAGGAAATCATTATGCTGATGAATAATACGAAACTCAGAAAAACGATACATTTGATTGAGCTTTGACTGACTCTCTCACTATGGGGGTCTATTTTATACATGTCAGAAACAGTCTAACCGTTTCACCTAGGGGAGGACTTATACAATCAAACTGGCTGACTTATTAGACCTGAGCTTTAACTTATACTCCTGTTGCGGAGTTTTCTCTAACAAGGGAGGGGTTGTAACAATGTCTTGTGCGGGACAGTCCTTTAAAACAATGTTCTGGCAATCCTTCGAATCCTGGGAAATGTTCTTGGGAATGTTTTTAAAGACTGGTTTCGGACCTTTGAAAAGTTTTACATGAGAAAGGTGGACCCACCCCTTCCTGCCTTCCAACTTGACGGCAGTTCGGGTGGTCAAGAGGACCTGGCGTGGCTCCTTCCAACGTGGTTCCAGCGGACTTGATCTGTCGAAATTTCTGATCATCACAAGGGATCCTGGAACGATCTCGTGCGGTGCCACCTCGGTATTGTCTGGAAATGCGGCGG
Organism: Lissotriton helveticus; assembly: GCF_964261635.1. Taxonomy (NCBI): domain Eukaryota; kingdom Metazoa; phylum Chordata; class Amphibia; order Caudata; family Salamandridae; genus Lissotriton; species Lissotriton helveticus. The sequence goes on from NC_136072.1 coordinate 345,047,872, forward strand.
CAACCTGTGAACGACATGAGTTGAGGGCAGACATCAAGGAAGCTAGGTAATCTGTCAGCATATTACATGAAACATCGGTAATACTTCGGGGTCTAGGAGTACCCCACATATTAGGGGGGCGGCCGAAAACGACCTCATACGGGGACAGACCTGATCTGGAATGTGCGACCATACGCATGTAAAACAGAGCGACTGGCAAAGCTACTAACCAGTCCACACCCTTGTCTTTACAGACTTTTGCTATACGGATTTTCAGAGTCTGATTATGCCTTTCAACTAGTCCAGCTGCTTCTGGATGGCGTACACAATGGAACTTCCACTGGTACCCTAACAAAAGGGAAACATGTTTCATGAGTTCGGATGAGAATGGCTGGCCGTTATCAGAATATACGACTCTAGGGAGTCCGTATCTAGGGAAGAATTCACGAACCAACTGCTTGGCAGTGGTCGCGGCTGTGTAATCTGGGACTGGATATGCTTCTGTCCATCTGGATAAAGCGCATACAACTACAAGGACATACTTGAAACCTCGACAACGCTCCATTTGAATATAATCCATCTGGAGGACCTCAAAAGGGTGGTCAGGGGGCTGGAAACCACCTTGTTCCACCGGGACACTTTTACCTGGATTAAACTGACAACATATCATACAGGTACGGACTTTCTGCTTGGCTGCAGCTCGTAAATGCTTATTGAACCAAATGTTCTGGATACTGTCTAACATAGCTTTTTCTCCTAAATGTGCTGGACTATGTGCGGTATTGATAATGACTTGAACCATAGAATCGGGGAGAAACCATGTGGCTCTACCCTTCGTTAACCATCCTTGATCTGTCTGGACCCCTCCTTGTACAGACCATTTCTTGGTTTCATCGGGAGTAGCATGTGACTGGATATCTATGACATCTTGAGTAGGGTCCTTAACTGTCATGCATGTAATCAGATCTGGAATATGTGTCTGATTAACTGGAATGTCTGGAGTCTGTGCTGTAAGTTTGGCTGTGCGGTCTGCTAAATCATTACCTTGGGAAATAATGTCAGTAACTTTCGTATGTGCTTTGCACTTCATGATAGCAATAGATGTCGGTAAATGTATGGCATCTAACAGGGCTTGAATAAGGAGACCATGCTGAATCTTGGTTCCATGAGAAGTCATAAAACCTCTCTCCTGCCAGAGCACTCCGAAGTCGTGTACAACTCCGAATGCGTAACGTGAATCTGTGTAAACATTAACCTTCAGGTTCTTGGCATGTATACAGGCTTGTGTCAGAGCGACTAGCTCTGCTGCTTGAGCGGACAGAGTATCAATACGGTGTGTTTCAATAACTTCAGTGTCAGTAGTCACTGCATACGCGGCGACTAGTTCTCCTGTACTAGTTCTCATACATGAACCATCCACATAAAGTGTCAGGTCAGGATCTGGTAACGGAATGTCTGTCAGGTCTTGTCTTGGCTTTGTCGTAATGTTAACTACTTCCACACAATCATGTGTGTCTGGATTTGAACTAACTGATGGTAACAGTGTAGCAGGATTCAGAACGTTGCAGCGTCTAATTTCTATGTGTGGCTGGAACAGTGTCAATTCATAACCTGTTAAACGTGCAATTGTCAAGTGCTGAGTTTGTGTTCGGTTTAAAAGAACTTCTACTGAATGTGGGACCTGTACTGTCAGGGAATGTCCTAAAACTATAGAATCACTTTGTCTGATAGCTAGTGCTGTGGCTGCAACTGACTTGAGGCACGCAGGCAACGCCTGGGCGACTGGATCTAATGTGCTCGAAAAATAAGCACAGGGCTTGTATTGACCTGCTTGATCTTGTGTGAGAACAGATAATGCTGTACCTTCCCGTTCAGTAACGAAAAGTGTAAAAGGCTTACTGTAGTTCGGTGTAGCTAGAACTGGAGCTTGACATAGGGCTTTCTTTAACTCGTTGAAACTAAGTGTATGGTCAGATGTCCAAGGGAGGACAGTCGATACGGCTGCCTCCTGTGTCGTTAACTGTATCAGTGGCTTGGCTAGGAATGCATACTGGGGAATCCATTGTCTACAATAAGAAGTAAGGCCGATAAAGGCACGTACCTCCTTCTGGGTTCTGGGCTGGGGAAGACTCGCTATTAACTGGATACGGTCGGGTGTCAACTGCCTACCCCTCTTGGACAGCAAGTGTCCTAAGTATACCACTTGCTGGACACAGAATTGAAGCTTCGAAGGTGACACCTTGTGCCCCATCTCGGCCAGAAAATACAGAACTGTAAGTGATGCACGCTCGCAGTCACGTTCAGAACGGGCTGTGATCAATAGATCATCGACATACTGGAGCAGGGCAGTGTCAGCTGGCATGTGAATGTTGTCTAGTTGTCTCTTGAGTGCTTGACTGTAAATACTAGGGCTTTCTGTGAAACCTTGAGGAGCGCGTGTAAACATATAGCTCCTTCCATTTAAACAAAATCCGAAAAGAAACTGGCTGTCTGGATGAATTGGAACACTAAAAAATGCATTCTTGAGGTCAATGACAGTGAAAAACATGGCTTCGGAATCAATGGCTGTTAACAGGGAAGAAATGTCTGGGACAACTGGGTACTGAGGAATAATACATTTGTTAAGCTCTCGTAAATCAATCACTAATCGATATACCGGGGGTGCATTTGGATCAGTACGTTTCATGACTGGAATGATCGGAGAATTGCATACATTGGAGTCAGTTTCTACAACTACTCCTTGAGCCATGAGCTCGTCAATAATTTTGGATAAGGCTGCTACAGCCTCAGGTGGCAATCTGTACTGCCTGATTCGTGGTAACACTACACCTGGTTTGAGAGTCACACGATAGGGTGTGATTTGCATGTAACCTACATCAGTTGGACCTTGCGCCCATAAATGCTGCGGAACATTAGACAATCTTGAATCAAAATCTCGTAATACATAGTGACCCTTAAAGTCACGTAGGAACAGACGTATTCCCTCTGGGGAACAGCAAATAACTGCACCTAATTCCTTCAGTGTCTTAATGCCTAATAGATTTTCTGGACATGACTTAGTAAGTAACAGATCAGTAGTACGGGACAATGGACCTACTTCTAGAGTAACTGGCTTAGATATCTCATTAACTATGGGTTTTCCTGAAAATCCAAGGGAAACATTTCTTGAGCCTGAGAGCGGAGCCCCTGGTACTTCGGCGTGACTAATTGTGGTCCTACTTGCCCCTGTATCGATCAAAAACTTTCTGTCTTTCCCTAATACTTGACTGTGAACATAGGGACCTTCTTGGTCTACAGGTATCTCGATGAGAGGCAAGCCTACCTCCCTCTCTAGGCTGTTTCATGAATATGACTGGTACTCTGGATACTCGGACTGTGCATACTGGTACATCTGCGATGTAACGTGCTGTGTTGCAGCGATAGGCTGCGGTACTGTAACTGTCTGTGGTGCATTCTGTGACTGAGGAGTCTGTGAAACTTGTTCTTGTCTCGGCGGACGTGGTCTTTCTTTAGTCTTACCAGTAGCTATGTTGTGTTTCAGAACTGCACACTCGTTTATAAAATGACCTGGCTGTTTACAATAATTGCAGTTCCCTTTAACGGGAGCCGCAAGATGACTGGCTTGATTCGGACCCCTCTTCTGACTGTCTTGAGGAATAGATTGTGCAACTAGCACTTTCATTTTCGTGTCTTTCATACGTTTTCTTTCGTGTTCTTGCTCTTCTCTGATTCTATTCTGGTGATACTGGAGCATCTGGAGCATCTGGGACGGAGTATTTGCTTGCCAGGTGCTTTCGACTTTCAAAACTCGGTTTTTAATTTGTGGACTTGAATTCTCGACTAATTTGGTAACGAAAAGATGAGGGTACGACTCACTACTTGTCTTGAGACCACTGTTGATACTGAAACATTTCTCAAATCTAGAATAAAAATCACTAATGTCCTCATCTTGCTTCTGTTTACAGGCTGAGATTGCATCCCAGTCTTCTTTCCTAGTTGTCAATAATCTGGGTAAAACTTGAATCAATAATTCTGGTAATTCTTTACATTTATCTCCAAGACCGGTACCTGGTACTCGTGCCTTGTCTTCAGCTTCTAGAGCTGTCCAATCGATCTTTTTCTCTCCCACCTCCCATTCTTTTTCCTTTAACTTTTCATACACCCCTGCGGGTAGCAGGACCTTTAACATTTTAATGATATCTGGGTAAGTGTATTCTCCCATACGGAGCATGTCTTTTAATTCTCTATGGAACCCCGCTGGATCTTTGTCATGACTGGGAATTAATTTCTTCATTTCAAGGAGTTCCATCTTTGAAATCGGAGTGTATACAAACACTCGTTGCATTACGCCACCCGCCCCTTGGACTGGGTGGACTTCTCGTAGCGGATTCTGTCTGTCTATGTAAAATGGTTTACTTTCTGGGGGTGAGACATGAACAAAATGCGGGTTCAAGAACGTTCTATACTTGTGGCGCTGTTCTAGAATGACACTAATTAAATCGGTACCTAGACCTCTCCATCTGTACTGGAGTAACTCGTTCAGGATATCATGTAACGGGCCTGGATCAGAATGTTGACCCTCATACAGGGTAATGAGGTGCTGGATCATATACATACCCACCAGTCGCTGCTCGGCTGGGGGCAGTTTCAGAAACATTTGTGCCACTATTTCGTCTGGAAAAGTGGTAGAATCAGTAATCCATCGGACTGCTGATCGGGCTAGTTCTTGTTCATGCATGGTACTTAATTCGCTATAACCGACTCGTGATTTCAGAATGTGATCGGTAGCTTGAAATACTTGTTCTAGAGAACCTCGTTCTGGTGCTGGATGATGAAAAATAGACTTAGGTTCTGGACGTAAATGGCGATCTGGAAATCTGGATTTTCCTACATACGCTATTCTGGCGGGATTCTCGTCTTCCTCTTCAGGATCAGAGACACTTTCTTTCTCGCTTACTTGTGCTGCTTTACGCTGTTCGTGTAACCTTATTATTTCTTTACGAATTTTCTTGTACATACTTTCCATGGCACTAATGGTCTTGTGCTTACCCTCGGCTATATTATCACTCCACCTTGTCAGGATTCTCATTTCGGCGGGATCTTTAGACGGGTAATCTTGTTCTCTTATTAGACAATTGATCAGGAACTTTAATATCATGAGCTGAATCTCGGCTTTCCTTTGAGACATAATCTCGCCAATACTTTCTGGATCATCCCCTGTACGGATGAAACGATATATTCTGTCTAGATCTTCTTTCATATCTGGTAAGGTGACTAGATACTCGGTCACCCTTCTTACGCGTACGGAATATAAAACCATATTATACTCGCCTGGGACTGTGTCATAAACACATTCGGCAAGGGCTTGTCTGATTTCTGTAACAGACTTTAGGAGTACGCTGTGATGCTTGAGCATGTAGTTCGAGTGCTGATAAACGCTTGTGTGGCGGCGGGGTTTGAGGAGGACCTCCTCCTGCGGCCCCTAGACTAGAATCGTCGACTGACATTCTTCGTGCTTGCAGGGTCGGTAATTGTAACGTGGGCTGAACTTGTATGGCAGGCTGACCCGGGGGTACCGTAGCAGGTACTCCGGTGTCTGGAGGAACGGGAAGTGCCTGATTTACAGGGACAGGTGGAGCGCGAACTGGATTTGCATATTCTGGAACTGTGTCGTCCAAATAGGACGAAATAAAAATATCAGCTGCGGTCGGTTTGTGACGTAGCTTGGTCGGAACTAATGGTGGCGGGAAATTACTGGGTGCCTCTGGGGTCGCTTTTGGCAAGCCTTCGGCAAGGAGAGGATACATACCCTTAATAAGGGCATGCCTCTGTCTGTCTGACTGTTCGGCTTTGACTTGTTCACCTATCTCGATTAATTCTCTTTCTTGGGCTCGTTCTTGGGACTCTCTACTTAACTCTGACTTTCTGACTTCCTTTTCCGTTCTTCTATGCGCTTCCTTGCGCCATAACTCGATGGCATCTTTCTGTGACTGTCTGGCTTTCTTTTTCCATAATGCTTCTTCTACTCGCATGATACATTCGGCATCCCATGTACCCGATACGGGCCATCTATACTTTTCTTCTAACTGTTTGGTATACTCTACCCATAAATCTAGATACAATATGGCGTTTATGCCATGTTTCTGATACATAAAGTGACCTGGACTGTCCCTAGGCGGAACAGGAACTGCCGCTTCTAGCAGACCCTTTCTAGTTTTTAACTGACGTAACTTGGAAAAGAGCGGCATTCTAAACTTGAATCGGAACACAATACAATACACGAAAAACAATAACAATTGGGGAAACAATTCAGGCATACCACGGCGTTGAAAATACATTAAACAACATTATAAATAACAGTTCGAACAGAATACTACCTGAAAATACTGAAAACAGAAACAGAACAGAATTCTCGAGAACGGAACAGACTAGAGTTACTGGATGCACTGCTGTAACAGTACGGAACATACCGGTCCCATAAAGGAACGCATCAAGACCCGTATCCACCTAGGTGAACACTTCGTTTGTGGGCTTGGGTACCACCAACCCACGGACCAGGAGTCAATTTAGACTGACCCTGTCTAGACACTACCCCAGCAATGGTACTCACCGGGCAGCACGGAACGGAAGGCCTCGGACGGGACTGGACTATGACGACGAACTTCGGACTTCGGACTTCAGTTACGGGTGGGCCTCCGGATACCTCGGACCTTGGACTCTCGGCTTGGGCTCTGGTCGGGACTCGCCGCGTTCCTCCACCGTCTCGTTCGGATGCTGGACCGCCTCCTCCGTCTCCTCCGTGGGCCTGAGGGATACTTGAGCAGAAATATCTGCCACTGCGCAGAAAGAGTTCCGTCACGACTGCAGAGGGTCAGGGGGTCGGCATGGCTTCACCGACGCGTGGGGAAAGGGCAAGTCCCTGTTCGGGCGCCATTATGTGGTAAATAAATAAATAATACCCTATTTTTGACTAGACTTATAGCATAACAGATAGCTCAATAAATAAGAGTCAAGATTCGAGGTAGTAGGAGTTTCTGCAGGTTTATTACAGCATAAGGACAGGATCAGGACAACCTGCATAGGAACAGAATGACAGGGCCCAGCAGGGGAAAAAAGGCCCAGCAGGGGAAAAGAGGCCCAGCAGCTGCTGGGGCTAGGTCTGGGATGAGCGCGCTAACATTCAATAACAAGACATTGACTTATATACATAGCGCAAACACATAGCAGTACATTGCAGTAGGCGTAACAGTAGGTGGAGTAGAAGGCGTGACGCGTAGCAGTCGCGAGAGATAACAGTAATAAGAGGTGTAACGGGGAGTTTACTTAGACATGTGATGCAAAACATAACAGAATATGTCATGAATGGGCGGACACATAGGAGGGGGCTACCTAAGGAGCAGGGACCTCTAACCTAATGGTGCGTGAAAACTAGCAATGACGTGTTACTAGGAGAAGCTGGGGGCTACGAACTCTGTGCTAGGAGCAGAGACTAGAGTCTGGAGGGTCGGAGCGACATGTACTTAAACCCTATCTGGTATCTAATGTTTAGGGAACATGTTGATATAAACTAGAAGTCATGAGGGGAAAGGCTAACCTGATTCTAAGACTAGACCATGCATTATTCTACATGTAGTGCGTGAAGAATATTAAATGACCATTAAATACAGTACTTCTCTAACATGGAGACGAGAAGGCTAGACAATGACGGAAACTTATTGATGCAGTTCAGTAGCTTAGGAATGCAGAGGAGGAGGACTGAACTGATAGCAGGAACTATAACATACTTTTGGCAGACTCAGAGGCAGAGCCGGGGTGCACCGGGCACTGCAAGGCAGGAAGTAAGTGAAGGGTCGAGGATACAGGTGGGGGCTGTATCGCTCCTCAGCGAGGCTTTCAGGAGACAGGAGCTGAATCTGTGGTCCGGGCCCTTTTGAGGCCTGGAAACGGAGACTTTATAATTGAATAACGTGCACACTGAGAAACGTGGCAACATTACTTACATAGGCCTGATATTCGTAGTATTCACGAGGACTGGAAACTAACATACTAGAGGTGGACACAACTGTAATTGCGTCTTTAATCAGAAATGGGGAATAACATATGCATATTGGTCATGCACACATAACATATGATGGATGAAGCGTAGGGACACAGAACATGGCAAAATTTACTTTTCCACAGAACATTCCCAAAATGGTCAATATGGATGAAATTTTAACATTTAATCTTTTGACTCTAAATGACTGTTGGATGTGAATTATGACTTTTTCAACTAAAATCAGTGAGTTTAAAGTCATTTCGGTTCCTGAAATTGTTCAAAATTGAAGCTTTTGAGTAAGCAAAACTCTGTAAAAATGGCAATTTTGGTCACTGTGAGAGTTTCAAAAGTGGATATTCAACATGAGGCACGATCCAATTGACATTTTGAATCATTTTTGGTACAGTCCAAAAAATCAATTTTCAGCCGAAAAACGATGACTCCGGACCTGTGGAACGTTCCCAAAATGGTCAATATAGATGACATTTTAACATTTAATCTTTTGACTCTAAATGACTGTTGGATGTGAATTAAGAATGTTTCAACTAAAATAAGTGTGTTTAAAGTCATTTCGGTTCCTGAAATTGGTCAAAATTGAAGCTTTTGAGTAAGAAAAACACTGTAAAATGGCAATTTTGGTCACTGTGAGGGTTTCAAATGTGGTTATTCTGCATGAGGCACGATCCAATTGACATTGTGAATCATATGTGGTACAGTCCAAAAATCAAATTTTCTGATGAAAAACGATGACTCCGGACCTGGCGAATGTTCCCAAAATGGTCAATATGGATGAAATTTTAATATTTAATCTTTTGACTCTAAATGACTGTTGGATGTGAATTATGACTTTTTCAACTAAAATCAGTGAGTTTAAATTCATTTCGGTGCCTGAAATTGTTCAAAATTGTAGCTTTTGAGTAAGCAAAACTCTGTAAAAATGGCAATTTTGGTCACTGAGAAGGTTTCAAAAGTCGTTATTCAACATGAGGCGCGATCCAATTGACATTTTGAATCATTTTTGGTACACTCCAAAAATCCAATTTTCTGATGAAAAACGATGACTCCGGACCTGGCGAATGTTCCCAAAATGGTCAATATGGATGAAATTTTAACATTTAATCTTTTGACTCTAAATGACTGTTGCATGTAAATTAAGACTTTTTCAACTAAAATAAGAGTGTTTAAAGTCATTTCGGTACCTGTAATTGGTCAAAATTGAAGCTCTTGAATAAGCAAATCTCTGTAAAAATGGCAATTTTGGTCACTGTGAGGGTTTCAAAAGTGGTTATTCAACATGAGGCACGATCCAATTGACATTTTGAATCATTTTTGGTACAGACCAAAAATTCAATTTTTTACGTTGAAAAACGAAGACTTCTGACCTGTCGAACGTCCCCAAAATGTTCAATATGGATGAAATTTTAACATTTAATCTTTTGACTCTAAATGACTGTTGGATGTGAATTAAGACTTTTTCAACTAAAATAAGTGTGTTTAAAGTCATTTCGGTTCCTGAAATTGGTAAAAAAGAAAGCTTTTGAGTAAGAAAAACTGTAGAAATGGCAACTTTGGTCACAGTGAGGGTTTCAAAAGTGGATATTCATCATGAGTCACGATCCAATTGACATTTTGAATCATATTTGGTACAGTCCAAAAAATCAATTTACTGATAAAAAACGATGACTCCGGACCTGTCGAACTTTCCCAAAATGGTCAATATGGATGAAATTTTAACATTTAATCTTCTGACTCTAAATGACTGCTGGATGTGAATTATGACATTTTCAACTAAAATCTGTGAGTTTAAAGTCATTTTGGTGCGTGAAATTGTTAAAAATTGAAGCTTTTGAGTAAGCAAAACTCTGTAAAAATGGCAATTTTGGTCACTGTGAGGGTTTCAAAAGTGGATATTCAACATGAGGCACGATCCAATTGACATTTTGAATCATTTTTGGTACAGTCCAAAAAATAAATTTTCTGATGAAAAACGATGACTCCGGACCTGTCGAACGTTCCCAAAATGGTCAATATGGATGATATTTTAACATTTAATCTTTTGACTCTAAGTGACTGTTGGATGTGAATTGTGACTTTTTCAACTAAAATAAGTGTGTTTAAAGTCATTTCGGTGCCTGAAATTGTTCAAAATTGAAGCTTTTGAGTAAGCAAAACTCTGTAAAAATGGCAATTTTGGTCACTGTGAGGGTTTCAAAAGTGGTTATTCTGCATGAGGCACGATCCAATTGACATTGTGAATCATTTTTGGTACAGTCCAAAAAATCAATTTTCAGCCGAAAAACGATGACTCCGGACCTGTGGAACGTTCCCAAAATGGTCAATATAGATGAAATTTTAACATTTAATCTTTTGACTCTAAATGACTGTTGGATTTGAATTATGACTTTTTCAACTAAAATAAGTGAGTTTAAAGTCATTTTGGTGCCTGAAATTGTTCAAAATTGAAGCTTTTAAGTAAGCAAAACTCTGTAAAAATGGCAATTTTGGTCACTGTGAGGGTTTCAAAAGTGGATATTCAACATGAGGCACGATCCAATTGACATTTTGAATCATTTTTGGTACCGTCCAAAAAATCAATTTTCAGCCGAAAAACGATGACTCCGGACCTGTGGAACGTTCCCAAAATGGTCAATATAGATGAAATTTTAACATTTAATCTTTTGACTCTAAATGACTGTTGGATGTGAATTAAGACTGTTTCAACTAAAATAAGTGTGTTTAAAGTCATTTCGCTTCCTGAAATTGGTCAAAATTGAAGCTTTTGAGTAAGAAAAACACTGTAAAATGGCAATTTTGGTCACTGTGAGGGTTTCAAATGTGGTTATTCTGCATGAGGCACGATCCAATTGACATTGTGAATCATATGTGGTACAGTCCAAAAAATCTATTTTCTGATGAAAAACGATGACTCCGGACCTGGCGAATGTTCCCAAAATGGTCAATATGGATGAAATTTTAACATTTAATCTTTTGACTCTAAATGACTGTTGCATGTAAATTAAGACTTTTTCAACTAAAATAAGAGTGTTTAAAGTCATTTCGGTGCCTGTAATTGGTCAAAATTGAAGCTTTTGAATAAGCAAATCTCTGTAAAAATGGCAATTTTGGTCACTGTGAGGGTTTCAAAAGTGGTTATTCAACATGAGGCACGATCCAATTGACATTTTGAATCATTTTTGGTTCAGTCCAAAAATTCAATTTTCAGATGAAAAACGATGACTCCGGACCTGTCGAACGTCCCCAAAATGTTCAATATGGATGAAATTTTAACATTTAATCTTTTGACTCTAAATGACTGTTGGAAGTGAATTAAGACTTTTTCAACTAAAATAAGTGTGTTTAAAGTCATTTCGGTTCCTGAAATTGGTAAAAAAGAAAGCTTTTGAGTAAGAAAAACTGTAGAAATGGCAACGTTGGTCACTGTGAGGGTTTCAAAAGTGGATATTCATCATGAGTCACGATCCAATTGACATTTTGAATCATATTTGGTACAGTCCAAAAAATCAATTTACTGATAAAAAACGATGACTCCGGACCTGTCGAACTTTCCCAAAATGGTCAATATGGATGAAATTTTAACATTTAATCTTCTGTCTCTAAATGACTGTTGGATGTGAATTATGACATTTTCAACTAAAATCTGTGAGTTTAAAGTCATTTTGGTGCGTGAAATTGTTCAAAATGAAGCTTTTGAGTAAGCAAAACTCTGTCAAAATGGCAATTTTGGTCACTCTGAGGGTTTCAAAAGTGGATATTCAACATGAGGCACGATCCAATTGACATTTTGAATCATTTTTGGTACAGTCCAAAAAATAAATTTTCTGATGAAAAACGATGACTCCGGACCTGTCGAACGTTCCCAAAATGGTCAATATGGATGAAATTTTAACATTTAATCTTTTGACTCTAAATGACTGTTGGATGTGAATTATGACTTTTTCAACTAAAATCAGTGAGTTTAAATTCATTTCGGTGCCTGAAATTGTTCAAAATTGTAGCTTTTGAGTAAGCAAAACTCTGTAAAAATGGCAATTTTGGTCACTGAGAGGGTTTCAAAAGTCGTTATTCAACATGAGGCACGATCCAATTGACATTTTGAATCATTTTTGGTACACTCCAAAAATCCAATTTTCTGATGAAAAACGATGACTCCGAACCGGGCGAATGTTCCCAAAATGTTCAATATGGATGAAATTTTAACATTTAATCTTTTGACTCTAAATGACTGTTGGATGTGAATTAAGACTGTTTCAACTAAAATAAGTGTGTTTAAAGTCATTTCGGTTCCTGAAATTGGTCAAAATTGAAGCTTTTGAGTAAGAAAAACACTGTAAAATGGCAATTTTGGTCACTGTGAGGGTTTCAAAAGTGGTTATTGGAAAGGGGCGACCACTCGGTCCCCCCGAACGTATGGTGGAGTACCCCGATCCCCCCGGGAAACCGTTTTGGGCGGGAGGCGTGGCTTGGCTGGTATGCCCGTAGTGGCGTAGCCGGGGCGCACCTTTTCCCGCCCAGGAAGGGTTGTCCTAGACACCTACACCGTTTGAACCGCCCCGTAGGCATGTTGGGGAAGGTCCACGCCCTCCCGAAGAAGGATAAAAGGAGCATCTTGCCAAGGAAGCATCCTCTTGTTCCTGTGCTTGGAAGCTGCACCTCCTCGTTGCTCGTGAGCCCGAGACGGAACAAGGAGCCAATTTTGACCCACCCACCAGCCCCTGATGACAGCGATTTGTATTGCAATAAAGTCATTTGACATGGATATTATCTCTTCTCAGGTTGTTTCGAAAAAGTTGGGATGGTTGTGATATGACAATAAAATGGTTGTTCTTTTCTGGTGAGGTATCACAGCTAAGTGTAAAAACTGTTATAACATAATTGGAGGTTGATGTTTTGAAATGCCCAGTATAACTGTTATTCTCTTTAGTTTAAAAACTGTCGTATTTATTTTCTGGTCGGGCGGTAAGGTCATGATCGGTGAGCAGTAATTGGAAGATCCCTAGAGGTGGGGCGCCACCCAATATGGATGGGAGCGCCCGGGGTGAGGTGGCCATTGGCCCCTCACACGGGGAGGCGGTACCCTCTAAGGATGGCGACGCCGAAAGGGAAGGCGGTCATCGGCCCCTCCCTGGGGAGGAGGGGCTACGGGCCCCTCCTGGGAATTTCCCGGGGCCAGGACATCCGCGACGGCGGATGTGGTAAGCAGTGTGGGGTGGGAGGGGGGTCTACGCTACCTTCTAGACACCTCACACGAGTCCTCGGACGACCACCAAGATGGCGCCGAGTAAATATGCGGCCCCCGTTAAGACAAGGGAAATTGGAAGTTGGCACAGAGGTACAGTCCTCTGTGCACCCGCCCCTCACAAGTGAGGGGGGAGTTATGGTATTAGGGATCTGACACCGGTTACGACCTTGCCGTTGGCCCGTAATGCTAGGATGTACAATTTGATTTTGGGAAAATGCATCGTAATGTGTAAATGAAATTGTACATGATATGAAACTGTTAATTTAATGTTTTAATTTTTGTTTCATATTTTAATAAATACGGCCGGTGAGGGTAACTCCCTCACGCCTTCCAAAAGCTCAAGAACCGTTTCCGTCTTCCCATTCTTGGGGATTGTGTTGGGAGGGGGTGACGGGTATCCCGCCCATATGAACATGAGGCACGATCCAATTGACATTTTGAATCATATTTGGTACAGTCCAAAAAATCAATTTATTGATGAAAAACGATGACTCCAGACCTGTCGAACGTTCCCAAAATGGTCAATATGGATGACATTTTAACATTTAATCTATAGACTCTAAATGACTGTTGGATGTGAATTATGACTTTTTCAACTAAAATAAGTGAGTTTAAAGTCATTTTGGTGCCTGAAATTGTTCAAAATTGAAGCTTTTAAGTAAGCAAAACTCTGTAAAAATGGCAATTTTGGTCACGGTGAGGGTTTCAAAAGTGGTTATTCAACACGAGGCACAATCCAATTGACATTTTGAATCATATTTGGTGCAGTCCAAAAAATCAATTTTCTGAATAAAAACGATGACTCCGGACCTGTCGAACGTTCCCAAAATGGTCAATATGGATGACATTTTAACATTTAATCTTTTGACTCTAAATGACTGTTGGATGTGAATTATGACTTTTTCAACTAAAATAAGTGTGTTTAAAGTCATTTCGGTGGCTTAAATTGGTCAAAATGGAAGCTTTTGAGTAAGCAAAGCTCTGTAAAAATGGCAATTTTGGTCACTGTGAGGGTTTCAAAAGTGGGTATTCAACATGAGGCACGGGCCAATTGACATTTTGAATCATTTTTGGTACAGTCCAAAAAATCTATTTTCAGCCGAAAAACAATGACTCCGGACCTGTGGAACGTTCCCAAAATGGCCAATATGGATGACATTTTAACATTTAATCTTTTGACTCTAAATGACTGTTGGATGTGAATTATGACTTTTTCAACTAAAATAAGTGTGTTTAAAGTCATTTCGGTGGCTTAAATTGGTCAAAATGGAAGCTTTTGAGTAAGCAAAGCTCTGTAAAAATGGCAATTTTGGTCTCTGTGAGTTTTTTAAAAGTGGTTATTCAACATGAGGCACAATCCAATTGACATTTTGAATCATATTTGGTACAGTCAAAAAAATCAATTTTCTGATGACAAACGATGACTCCGGACCTGTCGAACGTTACCAAAATGGTCAATATGGATGAAATTTTAAAATTTAATCTTTTGACTCTAAATGACTGTCGTATGTGAAATATGACTTTTTCAACTAAAATCAGTGAGTTTAAAGTCATTTCGGTGCCTGAAATTGTTCAAAATTGCATCTTTTGAGTAAGCAAAACTCTGTAAAAATGGCAATTTTGGTCACTGTGAGGGTTTCAAAAGTGGTTATTGAACATGAGGCACAATCCAATTGACATTTTGAATAATTTTTGGTACAGTCAAAAAAATCTATTTTCTGATGAAAAACGATGACTCCGGACCTTTCGAACATCCCCAAAATGTTCAATATGGATGAAATTTTAACATTTAATCTTTTGATTCTAAATGACTGTTGGATTTGAATTATGACTTTTTCAACTAAAATAAGTGAGTTTAAAGTCATTTTGGTGCCTGAAATTGTTCAAAATTGAAGCTTTTAAGTAAGCAAAACTCTGTAAAAATGGCAATTTTGGTCACGGTGAGGGTTTCAAAAGTGGTTATTCAACACGAGGCACAATCCAATTGACATTTTGAATCATATTTGGTGCAGTCCAAAAAATCAATTTTCTGATGAAAAACGATGACTCCGGACTGTCGAACATTCCCAAAATGGTCAATATGGATGAAATTTTAACATTTAATCTTTTGACTCTAAATGACTGTTGGATGTGAATTATGACTTTTTCAACTAAAATCAGTGAGTTTAAAGTCATTTCGGTTCCTGAAATTGTTCAAAATTGAAGCTTTTGAGTAAGCAAAACTCTGTAAAAATGGCAATTTTGGTCACTGTGAGAGTTTCAAAAGTGGATATTCAACATGAGGCACGATCCAATTGACATTTTGAATCATTTTTGGTACAGTCCAAAAAATCAATTTTCAGCCGAAAAACGATGACTCCGGACCTGTGGAACGTTCCCAAAATGGTCAATATAGATGAAATTTTAACATTTAATCTTTTGACTCTAAATGACTGTTGGATGTGAATTAAGAATGTTTCAACTAAAATAAGTGTGTTTAAAGTAAATCGGTTCCTGAAATTGGTCAAAATTGAAGCTTTTGAGTAAGAAAAACACTGTAAAATGGCAATTTTGGTCACTGTGAGGGTTTCAAATGTGGTTATTCTGCATGAGGCACGATCCAATTGACATTGTGAATCATATGTGGTACAGTCCAAAAAATCTATTTTCTGATGAAAAACGATGACTCCGGACCTGTCGAACGTTCCCAAAATCGTCAATATGGATGAAATTTTAATATTTAATCTTTTGACTCTAAATGACTGTTGGATGTGAATTATGACTTTTTCAACTAAAATCAGTGAGTTTAAATTCATTTTGGTGCCTGAAATTGTTCAAAATTGTAGCTTTTGGGTAAGCAAAACTCTGTAAAAATGGCAATTTTGGTCACTGAGAAGGTTTCAAAAGTCGTTATTCAACACGAGGCACGATCCAATTGACATTTTGAATCATTTTTGGTACACTCCAAAAATCCAATTTTCTGATGAAAAACGATGACTCCGGACCTGGCGAATGTTCCCAAAATGGTCAATATGGATGAAATTTTAACATTTAATCTTTTGACTCTAAATGACTGTTGCATGTAAATTAAGACTTTTTCAACTAAAATAAGAGTGTTTAAAGTCATTTCGGTGCCTGTAATTGGTCAAAATTGAAGCTTTTGAATAAGCAAATCTCTGTAAAAATGGCAATTTTGGTCACTGTGAGGGTTTCAAAAGTGGTTATTCAACATGAGGCACGATCCAATTGACATTTTGAATCATTTTTGGTACAGACCAAAAATTCAATTTTTTACGTTGAAAAACGAAGACTTCTGACCTGTCGAACGTCCCCAAAATGTTCAATATGGATGAAATTTTAACATTTAATCTTTTGACTCTAAATGACTGTTGGATGTGAATTAAGACTTTTTCAACTAAAATAAGTGTGTTTAAAGTCATTTCGGTTCCTGAAATTGGTAAAAAAGAAAGCTTTTGAGTAAGAAAAACTGTAGAAATGGCAACTTTGGTCACTGTGAGGGTTTCAAAAGTGGATATTCATCATGAGTCACGATCCAATTGACATTTTGAATCATATTTGGTACAGTCCAAAAAATCAATTTTCTGATGAAAAACGATGACTCCGGACTGTCGAACTTTCCACAAATGGTCAATATGGATGAAATTTTAACATTTAATCTTCTGACTCTAAATGACTGTTGGATGTGAATGATGACATTTTCAACTAAAATCTGTGAGTTTAAAGTCATTTTGGTGCGTGAAATTGTTAAAAATTGAAGCTTTTGAGTAAGCAAAACTCTGTAAAAATGGCAATTTTGGTCACTGTGAGGGTTTCAAAAGTGGATATTCAACATGAGGCACGATCCAATTGACATTTTGAATCATTTTTGGTACAGTCCAAAAAATAAATTTTCTGATGAAAAACGATGACTCCGGACCTGTCGAACGTTCCCAAAATGGTCAATATGGATGATATTTTAACATTTAATCTTTTGACTCTAAGTGACTGTTGGATGTGAATTATGACTTTTTCAACTAAAATAAGTGTGTTTAAAGTCATTTCGGTGCCTGAAATTGTTCAAAATTGAAGCTTTTGAGTAAGCAAAACTCTGTAAAAATGGCAATTTTGGTCACTGTGAGGGTTTCAAAAGTGGTTATTCTGCATGAGGCACGATCCAATTGACATTGTGAATCATTTTTGGTACAGTCCAAAAAATCAATTTTCAGCCGAAAAACGATGACTCCGGACCTGTGGAACGTTCCCAAAATGGTCAATATAGATGAAATTTTAACATTTAATCTTTTGACTCTAAATGACTGTTGGATTTGAATTATGACTTTTTCAACTAAAATAAGTGAGTTTAAAGTCATTTTGGTGCCTGAAATTGTTCAAAATTGAAGCTTTTAAGTAAGCAAAACTCTGTAAAAATGGCAATTTTGGTCACTGTGAGGGTTTCAAAAGTGGATATTCAACATGAGGCACGATCCAATTGACATTTTGAATCATTTTTGGTACCGTCCAAAAAATCAATTTTCAGCCGAAAAACGATGACTCCGGACCTGTGGAACGTTCCCAAAATGGTCAATATAGATGAAATTTTAACATTTAATCTTTTGACTCTAAATGACTGTTGCATGTAAATTAAGACTTTTTCAACTAAAATAAGAGTGTTTAAAGTCATTTCGGTGCCTGTAATTGGTCAAAATTGAAGCTTTTGAATAAGCAAATCTCTGTAAAAATGGCAATTTTGGTCACTGTGAGGGTTTCAAATGTGGTTATTCTGCATGAGGCACGATCCAATTGACATTGTGAATCATATGTGGTACAGTCCAAAAAATCTATTTTCTGATGAAAAACGATGACTCCGGACCTGTCGAACGTCCCCAAAATGTTCAATATGGATGAAATTTTAACATTTAATCTTTTGACTCTAAATGACTGTTGGAAGTGAATTAAGACTTTTTCAACTAAAATAAGTGTGTTTAAAGTCATTTCGGTTCCTGAAATTGGTAAAAAAGAAAGCTTTTGAGTAAGAAAAACTGTAGAAATGGCAACTTTGGTCACTGTGAGGGTTTCAAAAGTGGATATTCATCATGAGTCACGATCCAATTGACATTTTGAATCATATTTGGTACAGTCCAAAAAATCAATTTACTGATAAAAAACAATGACTCCGGACCTGTCGAACGTTCCCAAAATGGTCAATATGGATGAAATTTTAAC